>NW_025814856.1:0-5680000 GCF_022079265.1 Lynx rufus
AGAGAGAGAGGCAGTGAGACAAGGAGAGAGAGAGAGGGAGAGAGAGAGGGAGACAGGGAGAAGAGAAGAAGGAGGGAGAGAGGATACCGAGGTCGATGAGTGCCTTTTTCTGGAGCCAAAGACGTGTGTGAAATGTTCTCTTGTCCTTATCGACTCACTATTCTCCCGGCTTTTGAAGCAACTGATCCGAGTGATGCTTCTAGAACCTTTGGGTGTTGGGGCAGAATCCTGAGTCCTTGTCCCCGCTCAGCAACCGTCCCTCAAACGCGCACACGCTCACGCGCGCACACACACACACACACACGCACGCACACCGCTGTCCTTTCTGTGGTGGCGCTGGGCACTGGAGTCTGGGTGGACGTGACCCCTTCCTTCTGTGCCCACTATCACCTGGGCGCCACTGGACAGACCTCCTGCTGGCAGGGGACAGGGCTTCTCCCACCCTCTGTGCTGGGCAAGTCATTTGCTCAAGCGAGGATCAGAGGCCAGAGGTCTCTGTTTTGTCCCCTGTTGGAAAGTTAGGAACCGGCTTGGGACCATTCTGATTGTGGAACTTTCTCACTACGGTGACCTGTGGTCAGATCAGGTCAAGTCCCACCAGCCCTGGGTCACAGAAGCAGCCCCAGATTCCAGGGTCGCTTTCAAACACACACACACACACACACACACACACACACACACCAGCTCCGTAGTAGCCCCCCCCTCCAGCGGGCCCTCACCCCACCCTCCCCCTGACGCCCAGCTGTTGTCACCAAAGACCATTCTCCACGCAGGGAATGACGTATCCAGCACAGCTCCTTCGAGCCTTTGACAATTTTCTCTGAAATACCTCAAAATATTTAATGTATAGTTTATGTGATAAAAAAAAAATCCTTAGCTAGTTTTTGGAATACGTGACTTGAAGCTTTATACCGTTAAATTATAATTTTGCAGACGATGGTATGTCGTTTCTTTGAAGAGTTCCGTGGGAGACATATTGAATGTCAGGGCAGTGAGAGCCGGGCGGTCAGAGGCCAAGGGCAAGGCAGCGAGCGCGGGAGGCGGAGAGCGCAGACCGGCGTTTACAGATTTCTTATTCAAACGAGTCCTTTAGGAAAGGCAGGAAGAGAGAAGGTGCACCTTTCTTCTCTCTGGTGTGTTGTTTCTCGTTTTCTGGAGTCATGTCTTATAAGAGTATTTATTATTCTATGTGTCCTGTGTTCAAATGTACTTTAAGAAAAAAAAAGGAAGAAAAATGAAAAAAAAAAAGACAGTGGAATTTGATTTGATGCATGACTACTGTGCTCGGGGTGGGGCGGGGGGTGGGGGGGGCCGCTCAGGGCCCCAAGATTCCGTGTCGCATGGTTGTGTTTCGTGCCGAGTTCGGGTTCGGTCGGGGCTTCTTCGCGCTGCTCTGTGTTCGTTTTCCCCTTTCTAAGGATCTGTGTCCAGTGGCGGGAGGGGGACGAGGCCTCAGGGGGACGGGAAGGTGGAGGAGGCAGCGGACCCCCAGACCCCCGTCTCCACCTCCCGCAGCCCACATGCCACCTGCCCGTGCCAGCCGAGGGGGGGGGGGGTCCTGGGCCTCCTGCTCCTGGTTCTTGGGCGCAGGAGGGTGTCGCTGCCCCCTCCCCCAGCCCGGCTGGTTTCACGCTAGCATGAATTCCCAAGTGTCTTGTTCACAGGAGAGAGACAATCAGCCAATTCGAGTCTTGTCGCCCAGGGGGAGCGGGGCCGGGGTGTACCCCAACTTCTGATATCCGAAGGGCCCTCTCGAGACACCCGCTGCCCCCAGGCAGGCCCCCAGCCGGACTCCTCCCACACCCTCAGCCTCCTCAGCCCCCTTCCCTCCGGCCTGAAATGGGGGGGGGTGCACATCTGTGGTAGCCCTCCCTCCCAGCCCACGTCGGGACCCTAGAGAACAGAGAGGCCCCCCAAAAAATCGTGAAAGCGGGCTCTGGGGCAGTACCCCTGCCTGTGACTCCACTTGGGCTGAGCTCACACCGGGGCAGAGCCCGCCTCCCAAGACAGCCGGGGAAGGGGGCTTGGGGTAGTGAAGGGAGGTTCACCCCAAGGACCCGAGGCCCCGGATCAGAGGGCAGGGGTGCGGCACACACAGTCCAGGGCTCCCCCTACCCAGCCCAGCGCCGGCTGGAACGTGGGCCATTTCCCAGAGTAAACCACACCTGCCCCTCGGTCCCGGCTCCCCACTGTGGTCCTGGCAGACAACCCCCCCCCCAGAGGGCTGGTTTTGGGGGGGACCTTCTCTTCAGCCAGGGGTGAGGGAGGACCAAGAGGCCGCTTGGCCCTGAGTGTTTAATCAAGACTGGACACTGGGGCGGCTTTGGGGGGGGGCACCACCTACGTCATCCAAAGTTTCCCCCCCCCTCCCCGATGCTAGATGCTAGAGGGAACAGAAGCCCTGTCCCTCCCACCCTCAGGTGACAGGCTTAAAAGTTAAAAAAAAAAAAAAATCATCGTCATTGTTAACCACTGCTGTGCTGGATTTGTTGTTTTGTTTTTCTCCAATAAATTATTTTGTACTCACTCACCTGGACGTGTGTGTCGGCGGCGGGGAGGGGAGGCGTGGGGCGCGGGGAGGGGAGGAAGTCTGTCTTTGGGCCGCCCCCCCCCCCCAGCCGCCCCGTGGGGACGCGACCCGAAGCAGAGGGGAACACACCTGCTTGGGGACGAGGCTGCCCGGGGTCGAACGCTCGCGGGTCCACGGAGCACCCCCAACCCCGAGGGCGTGGAAGCCCCCCCCCCCCCAGCCGCGCGCGGCGTCCCCCCACCCCCGCCCCGGGGCGGCGGCGGGGCTCCTCCTGCAAATCCCGCCTGGGCCACTAGAGGTCGGTGTTCGGGGCTTTAGCGGGAAAGCCGGTCGCGGGACCGCGGACGCGACAGGTGCAGGAAAGGAACGAGCCTGGCGCAGCCCTGGGGAAGGTGGACCCTGGTTTATTAGCAACACAAAGGGACGTGGAGCCTAGTCCCCCCGGGGAAGGCCGCGCAGGCCGGCGGGCGGGTGCGACGCGGGGCGGGTCACTGCTCCTCGGGGGTCGGGGGTCGGGGAGGGGCTGCCCCGCCGCCTCGGGCGCCACTGCGCCCTCCCCGGGCCCCGGCAGTCACCCCCCGGGGGACACCTTGCCCCCCTCGTCCGCGGGCTGCTGGGGGGGCGGGGGAGCCCCCGACGGCCCCGGCGCGCTCCCCCTGGACCACCGTGAGTCCTCCCGCTCCCCCCGCAACGTCTCCTGGGACGCCCCGGACCGCCAGCCCCCGCGGGGAGCCGGGGATCTGAGGACGGCGGGCTGCTCGTCCCCCGTCCCTCGAGGACACCTTGCCCCGGTGCTGGTGCCCCGTCTTCCCCAGGAACGACATCTTCCTGGAGCACCGGGGGGACTCCTGGATGCTCGGGGACGGTTCTTCGTGGCGCGGGATTATCTGGCCCCTCAGCATGTCGCTGTCGCCCCCCGGCGCCCTGCGCAGAATCGTGCCCTGCGTGATGAGCTCCGCGTAGCCCTCGCGGTGGGAGAAGGCGTAGCTGGAGCGCCGCCGGCGCGACTCCCGGCGGAGGTAGGGCGCGGCTTCCACCGCTGTGATGTCCTGGCTCGGGGCCTCCTCCACCTCCTGCCCGGCCCGGAGGAAAGCGGCGGTCAGCAGGCTCCCACGCCGTGCCCACTGCCCTCAGGTCCCTGCTGCCGGTGGGGGCAGTCGGAGCCCCTCCTTGGCCACCACCCATCGACCAGGCCTTCCCTCCCTGAGCAGAGCCGGTTAGAGTCCCCTCCCAGGCTGACTTTGGGCCAACCCATCAGATTCCTTCCCCGGCACCCCACTCTGGACCAGCCGCCACCAGGTGCCTCGGGTGCCCTCTGGTGGCAAAGCCGGGAGAGGTGAGCCGGGGACAGCCAGGTGTGGCAGAAGACGGCAGGTTTATGGCCATGTTTGGTCGCTATTCCAGTCACTTCTGGGGCCCATGGCGGCTGCAGCCTGCCCTTCTGGGTCCTTAGGGTCACGTGAGCCCCTAAGTTCCCACGCACGCCTTTTTGCACGGCAGCAGAATGCACATAACACGAGATGTACCCATTTAACCGTCTCCAAGCACACAGCTCAGAGGCGTCAGGCACAGTCACACTGTCGTGCACCCACCCTCCATCCATCTCCAGAACTTTCCATCTCCCCAGACTGAGGCCCTGTCCCCATGAAGCATGGACTCCCCGCCCCTGGCTCCCACCATCCACTCTCTGTCCCTGTGGACGGGACTCCTCCGGGGACCCCCTGTGAGTGGGGTCACGCGGGACGTGTCCTTCTGTGTCCGGCTCCCGTCACTGTGCACGGTGTCCTCCGGGTCCATCCACATGGTGGCAGGATGTCCTAACTTTCTCAGGCTGAACGAGATTCCAGCGTGTGGAGGGACACGTTGCGTTTACGCTTCATCCACACGTGGACCCAGGGTTGTTTCTAAGTCCCTTCTCTTCCCTAAGCCATTTCCTGGTTTCTCTGTCATCTCGACCCCCAAGCCCCAGTCGTCTGGGCAGAAGTCCGGTGATGCTGGAGTGCGCCTCGTCGTGCTCCTGGCCAGCCCCACCCTAGGAAGGGGTGGTTTTCCCTGGGGAGCCTGGGGCCTGTCATTTGGTCCCCCTGAGGGCCCTGGCCATGCACCTGGGTCTCCATTCCCACCACCCCCAGCCCCGCATGTCCGGGAGTGTCTGCTCCGGGCACAGGCTCTGCCTGGTGGGGTCCCGGGAATGTGCGATGGGGACCCCAGCCCTCACCTTGGGGCGTGGCTTCTCGAGGGCTTGGTAAATGACACGCAGGGCCAGTGTAGGCAGGGTGTTTAGTGACACATTCAGCAGGATCACCAGCAGGATGGAGGGGTGGGACAGCACATTGCGGTCAGCATCTGGGGACAAGACAGGGTCACAGGCCGGCCCGGGGTGGAGCCTCCCCAGAGCCTGCTTGGTGGCCCCTCCTCCTGTCACCCCACCTCTCCCTCCTCTCCCTCACCCCCGGACACCTTTGTGCAGATTCCCAAAAGGCACCGATTCCCCCTGCACGGGACACCGCCCCCCCCCCCACACACACACACACAGTCGAGAAGACAGAGGCTCACAGAGGCACGAAGCGGACATTTTGACGTGGACGCACCCGTCCCCCAGGGCCCGCCACCCCACCCCCTGCTGGGGGCTCACACAGGAACGGGAAGGTCTCAGGGGAGATTTGGAAGAGCCAGAAACTCTGGCAACCCCAAGTGACGACCATGTAGAGGCAGAAACTGAGGAGTATGGCGAGCACAGACAGGGCCGTCCAGTATTTGATGATGAGTATGGCCTGAACAGGGAGAGAAGATCAAGCCAGGGTGGGGGCCGGAGGCTCGGGGCAGGGCTCATGGAGGCGGGTGGGGGCTGAGTCCCCAGGGCCCACGAACAGCAGGCCCTCGGCAGGGTCACCTGAGCAGTGACATCTCAGTGGCTCACGTCCAAGGCCCCACGGGGGGGGGGGGGGGGGAGACAGGCCGGTGGCCCCGCCTACCTCCATGGTGATGGACAGCAGGCTCGACAGGGCCACGACCGCAGAGAAAGACTGATAGTCACTGAAGCTGGTGGGCCCGGCCGAGTCGTGGCTGACCCACAGGGTCACGAAGAAGTTGACCAGGGAGGTGGCCGTGCCATGGGCAAGGGCCTGGAGAAAGACCCAGTAGTTAAAGAGCTCGTCCTTCTGGCCTGCGATGTATAGCTGGGGCAGCTGCAGACTCCGCTCGGCACTCACGTCCTGGGGGTGGGGCACAGGGGGGAGGGGCAGGCTCTTGGGACCCGGTGGCGCGTGGGGGACGGCCCCAGCCCCGCTCCCGGCCCCCAGGGGGAGGAACGTAGGGCAGAGACAGGGGCATCTACCGGAAAGGAGGAAGCGAGGCCTTGACTGGCTCACCTGCTCGAAGAGACCAATGTAGAGGACCGGGAGTGTGCTGAACAGCAGGTTGAAGAGTGCCAGGAACCAGCCTTCATACAGAGGCTGGCACGGGAGGGGGAGGGAGAACGTGGTCAGCCTTCAGGAGCCAAATGGCCAGAAACAGAAACGTGTGTTGCCCGAGGAGACCCACCCAAGCTGGCTGGACCCCCTGGGGAGGATGCCAGGTGAGCTGGGAAGTCAAGGCACGATGAAGGTTGGTGCTAAGGCCGGGGATGGGTCACAGGAGGCTTGATAAAGGCCGGAAGAGAACCAGGCAGAGAGGAAAACATAGTCTGATTGTTTCGAAACTTCGCCTTTGAGCCCTTGTTTTAGCTGGATGGCTGCGATGCGGAACTACAGCGGGGGGGGGGGGTGGAAATGGCTAGAGAATGTGTTTTCTGGCCGTTCCCGGTCTCGGGGGATCACCGCGTGGAAGAGCCCTCAGGGACAAGTAGCCCCCCTAATGACCAATCCAATCCGGTTGACAGAATAAGGGCTTCAGTTCCAAAACCCGCTTCATGTGCGTGCTGGAACTGAACGCATAAGTAACAACCAAACACTTTACAAGAACCAAGTTTTTCACTGGGGCGGAAAAGAATCACAAAGTGGGTCCGTGGAAAAGGCTAAGCTGAGCCCGGTCCCGTGGGACTGGACTCAAACATATTGCTGTGGACTCCGTTTCCAGTATTCACAAAGACAGAGGGATAGATACAGACAAGACAGAGAGACGGATGCGCCTCTCTACGAGGTCAATATGTGTCCACCTCCCCGCTCTTGTCCACTGAGAGAGTAATCCGGCAGCATCCCGGGACCGATGAGCACACCAAGCACTTAGATCTTGGCATCTAACTACCAAGAACCGGGGCTCCTTATGGAACCCGCCGATCGCAGGGGCGGGGCGGGGAGGGTACAAAATGAGCGGGGCAGTTCCGGTGGCACCAGAAAGAGGGGGTGTACCCGGAAAAGACCAGGTGCACGTCAAAAGGACAAACTGGGGATGATGTCAGCGACAAAATATACAAGAAAGTAATATCCGCGAGCCTGCACTGACAGGCGTCCGTACTGAATAAATAAACAGAGGAGAAGGAACAAATGTGGAAAAACCGAACGCCGCCCCCACGAAGATCCAGAACAAAAGAGGAAGCCTGCGTTCGACACTGGACCGGAAGTCCTAGCCAGAGAAATTTCCTCAAGAAGAGGAAATAAATGTTCCTCGAACAGAAAAGGGAGAAGTGAGGTGCCTGCGGGGGGCGCAGTCGGTTGAGCGTCCGACTTCGGCTCAGGTCACGATCTCGCGGTTCGCGGGTTCGAGCCCCGCGTCCGGCTCTGTGCTGACGGCTCGGGGACTGGAGCCCGCTTCGGGTTCTGCGTCTCCCTGTCTCTCTGCCCCTCCCCCACTGGGGTGTGCATGCGTGTGTGTGTGTGCGCGCGCGCTCTCTCTCTCAAAAATAAATAAACATTAAAAAATTATAAAAGAAAGGAAGGAAGGAAGAAAGAAAAAGGAAAGAAGGAAGGAAACAAAGCAAGAGGTAAGACTCTCTCTTTGCAGAGGACACAATCCTATATGCAGAAACTCCCCGAGGATCCACAAGGAAGCTGCTAGAATCAACCAACAGACCAGCAAAGTTTGTCTCCATACACCTGCTGGGGTGAGCAATCCCAAAAGCAAATTAAGAACATTCCAGCTTACAGAAACATCGAAGAAATACCTGTACACGAAACAGCGGAGCAGCCAAGCAGTGTCTACTGATCTACGGCGCCCCCCGTAAAGCTCCCTCTCACACGCTGGGGTTTGGGGGACAGGGAGCTCCTTCCCTGTCTCGGGCCGTCTATTTTGAGACAGCTTCCTGGCACGCAGGGAAAACTCCCCTTCCAAAGCTCCAGAGTCTTGCGGTCAGGGACCCAGCCCCCCCCCAGCCCCCAACCTCTCAGTGGCTCAAATCCTCCTCTTCTCCCCTCGAAGGAAGGACTTTGGAGCACCTGCCCCCCCCCCGCCCCCCACCCCCGGCTTCAAAGCTCCAATTCGCCAAGCATCCCCGGAGACCTTGGGCACAGAGCGGGGGCAGGACCCCTCCTCCCTGCCCGGCGCGCGTGGCCGCGCACCTGGGCGGTGAAGCCGCTGTAGAAGGCGAACCAGACCTGCGCCATCATGCTGGCCAGCGTCTTGTAGACGAAGTAGCGAAGGAACTTGCACACCCGCACGTAGGACCAGCGGCCGTGCACCAGCAGCAGGCGCTTCAGGAAGCAGAACTGGGCCAGCGCGTAGTCGCTGTTCTGAACCGCCTGCATGCCCTCCGGGCCCGCCAGCCCCACGCCGATGTCCGCGGCTGCGGGGACGCGCGCGCGCGGCCGGTCAGCCCGGGCTCTCCCCCCCCCCCCCCCGCAACCACCACCCCCATCCCGCCGCCACCCCCCTGCTGCCCCGCCACGCACTCTTGATCATGTTGACGTCGTTGGCGCCGTCCCCGATGGCCAGGGTCACCGCGCGCTGGTATTTCTTGACCAGCGCCACGATCAGAGCCTTCTGCTTGGGCGTCACGCGGCAGCAGATGACCGCTTGGCAACGGGCGGCCAGCTCCACGAAGGCCCGCTCGCGCCGCACCTCGGGGCCGTCGCGGGCGCCGGAGTCCTTGACCCGCGGCCCCAGCCCCGTGCCCCTCAACTGGGTCCCGAGGGTCCGCCACATCAGGGACACCCTCTGGGCGCGCAGGAAGTCCGTCGTCCGCTCGCCGGGCTCCCGCCAGGCCTCCTCCACGTCCACGTCCACGTCCTCGTCCCGCACCAGCGCCCGCGGCTCCTTGCGCAGGGACAGCAGCAGCTGGTCCTGGCCGGCGGGGGCGGGGCGGGGCGGGGGCGCGTCACCCTGCACCCCTCCGCTCCGGGCAAGGCCCCGCGGCCCCAAGCCAGGCTGGACTTGACCGCGACCCGCCCCTCCCCTGCTCCGGCCCCTTCCGCATCGCCCCGTCCAGCAGCTCCCGCGGCCGGTGCGCCTCCCGGCCCCCTGCCCTTCACCAGGGGCACTGCCGTGGCCCCGAGCGGACACTGACCAGGAACTCCCCGTTGATGACCATGGCCACCTTGGTCTGCTGCAGGAAGCGGCTCTGCAGGGGGCCCTGGCCGGCCAGCAGGCCGCCGTTGCTCCCCCAGTAGGCCTCCAGGATCCGACTGCGGGGGGGGGGGGGCCGGGTCAGCAGCCGCAGGGCACGGCCTCCCGCCCCCCGACCCCCCCCCCCACGCCCCTGTCTCGTTGTGCCGGGGTCCCCTGCTCCGGGAGTCCCGCCGGGCAGCGGCTTCGGCACTCCGCAGACCCCCCGGGGCCGCTCGTATGCCGTGGGTGCGGCCCCCTCCCCATCCCCGGCTCGCCCGCCCGCCCGCACCCCGACCTCTTACGTGATCTCCTTCTCCTCCAGAATGAGCATGTTCTCCGACAGCAGCTGGCAGGCAAAACCGACGTTCACGGCCGTCTCTGCAAACCAGCCCAGCTCAGCGCCCCTGGGGGGCCACGCCCACCCTGCTGCGTGGACCCGGGCCCCCACAACCACATCAGCATGCCCCTCCCCCTGGCCACGGGGATCGGTTCAGAAGAGGGCCCGTGACTCAGGCCGGCCAATGGCAGCCAGCCCTGAGTTTTTTGGCTGCCGCTCTGAGCAAAGGGGGCTCGGCTTTGGTGCGTGGCCGGGGCTGGGCTCCTGGACGAAGGGAGGGTGGGGCGCGGGGCCAAGAGGCCATTGGGCATAGCCTGCCTAGACCCCACGGGCCCTTCTTGGAGCCCACGCAAATGACTTGATTTCTTTTAAAATCAGAAGAAAACATAAATGATAATGACTGTGATCCAGGTTGGATATTTGTCTTGGTCCCAACGCAGCTGCAAGACGTCATTTTAAGTATTTTGTGTGCATGTGCCTGGTGCCCACGTAAGTCCCAATGCGGCCCCGGGGGGCCACAAAGAACCCACAGGGCAGTGGAGGAGATTCGGGGCTCCAGGACCAAGGGACCGGCGGGCCCACGCCACTTTGGCCCCGAGTCACTGGGCAACCTCCAGCGCCTGCTCCCAGCCCTCTGAGCCCGGCTCCGCCCACCTGTCACACAGGGGCAACCCGGCCACTCAGGAAGCCTCCGCACAGGGCCAGCCCGCCCGACGGAGGTGTCGGGGGGACCCCGGCATTAATCGTGCCCGTTCCTCCCTTCCCGGCTTGACGCGGAGGGCAACGCCGAGCCGGGACAAATGGGACAGGAGGGCGGTGGCCTGTCCGGGCAGGTGAGGGGCCCTCTCCCACCCATCCCCCTTCTCTCGGCGCCCCGGGGACCCACCTTGCTTATCCCCTGTGAGTACCCACACTTTGACGTTCCCCTGCTTGAGACACCGGATGGTGTCGCAGACGCCGTCCTGGAGTCTGTCCTCGATGGCTGTGGCTCCCAGCAGCTGGGGGCGGGGCCGGGGGGGGGTCAGCGCCCTGGCAGAGACGGGGCGCCCGGCCCGGCCCCTCCGCGCTCCGCCCACCTGCAGGCCTTTCTCCATCTCCTCGTACACCTGGTGCAGGGCGTGGGCCCGGTTCTGCATCCGCAGGCTGGCTTCCCGGTGCCGCTGGCGCCACTCCTCGTACGCGTCCTCGTCCACCCTCTTGTAGGCCAGGCACAGGGTCCGCAGGGTCTCCTCGGCAAAGGACTGGGGGCCGGGTGGGGGGGCCCTGGCACCACCCCGTCGCCACTCTGCCTCCCTGACACTCTTCCGGCCCTGCTCCCTGCTTGGGGTCCCCGAACCTTGCCCCCCACCCCCAGGGGGGCTGCTCTGGCTCAGCCCCCCACCCCCACCCCTACCCAGCTCTGTCCTGCCTCCACACCTCTGCACCTGCCCTGCCTCTTGTGGGGAACCCCCTCCCTTTGCTTTGGCTTTGCATGGCCATTTCTAACTGTTCCTCAAGACCCTCAGCACAGCCCGGCCAGACCCTTCCCCGGGACCCCGACAGCCCCTGACCCTTCCCCTGATCCCTGGGCTTTGGAATGTCCGCACCGCACACAACCTGGACAACTGCACGTGGCCAGCCTGGGTGCCTGCCACTTCTCGGCACACTCTCCTCCTCTGCCCGCCCCTCCCCGCCCCTCACCCCCTGCCTTACCCCAACAGCCTCTCCCCCCCGCCCCCCAAGCAGGGACTCACAGCCAAGGCCTTCTCCGTGGTCCACTCTGTCATGCCTTTCTTGCTCAAGCGCTCAAAGATGACCACGTCGGCGCCTTTGGTGTAGAGGTAGATGGCGCCCTCGGGGTTTCGGACTGCAGAGGGAGAGGCCAGGCTGCCCACACACACTCTCCCCTGCCCGCCCACCCCCCCCCCCCCGCGCGGGGCGCGAGCACTCACCCAGCACCGACATGCGCTTCCGCATGCTGTTGAAGTCCATCATGGCGAGGACCTGGTACACCCGTTCGTCCCCCAGCTCCATCACCGTGATGCTGTCCCGCGTGCGCGCCACGAACACGTAGCCAAAATTCCGGGCCGCCGTGACCAGCGCCTCCTCGTCCGGGGATGCCGCCTGGTACACCGGCTGGTCTGCTGGGGGAGGGAACCGCGGCTGGGGCGGGCGTGTCCCCCGAGAGCTTTCCTCCATCGGGACCGCCGCCCAATCTCCAGAGCGCAAAGGAGGGAACCAGACGTTCACAGGACGGTGGTCTCTCGGGCCGGTACGAGCTCTAAGCCCGGCAGAGGGAGGTAGGTGCGTGGACCCCGGTCCGAAGGGCCCCCCGCTTCCCACAGCAACAGATCTCGAGCCTCGGGCCTGGACACCCCTAGGCCCAGAAGAGGTGGGGCTTGGGACAGGGCCTAAGCACCCTCCAAGCCCAAGGAAGGGAGCCCTGGGGAGTGGGCTGGAGCGTCTCGGGAGCCCCAGGGCCGGAGCACCGCCCCAGGCGGGGAAAAGGAGGTGGGCGCACTCACGGTCTTTCTCCTGGACCATCACAGTGTGACAGATGGCCAGCAGACGCCAGAACTCCTGCACCGCCTCGTCCGTGCGGCCCCGAACGGCTCGCAGGAGCTCCGCGTTCCGGTAAGGGAACTTCCCGTCGGCAAATTTGTTCCAGAGGTAGGGGCTCCCCTGAGGGGTTGGGAGGGGACAGGCCGGCTCTGGGTGGGCCACTGCCCACCCCCACCCCTATCCCGTGCTGCAGGGCGGCCGGGGCTCACCTTACATGGGGCCGCCTCCTCGTCGTCGGGGCCTGGGGAAAGACCCAGCTTCAGGCCTCAGCCGCCGCGCCCACGGGGATCCCGCAGCGCCCACCCCCCACTGACAGGCTTCCCGGGGCCACTGAGACGGCCAGACAAGCGGGCCCGGGCCTCTGGACCCGACACCCCAACAACCAAGGACCCCCCCGGCCACAGCTTTGCCTTCTACACGAAGGAGAGAAAAGAGTGGCATGGCTTCCAGAGGTCGCGGCAGCACGGCCGGGGTGGAGCCCAGCCTCACGCAGGCGTTTTGTTTGATGTCTTCACGGTGTCTTTTTACAACTTGGACCTGCCTGCCTACTTTGAAAGATTGGGGTGATGTCACACACACACACACACACACACACCGGGTCCACAGCCCTTCTAGAAACATCAGAAGACCTGGCCTGGGGCCGATGCTGCTTGCCGCAGGCCCCGCTGCTCCCTATCGCCCCTGAGACCCCGGCTGAGGGTGGGGTGGGCTTTACCAGAGGGCATGGGCCCATTTCCGTCTTCCTGTTACTACCCCGGTGGGTGCTCTGTCACGTCCTGACCAAAACTACGTCCCCCACGTTATGACGGCCAAGAGGACACTGCCCCACCACTTTTTGCGTGGTCTGCGAGCCAAGAATGGTTTCCACGTTTCTGGGGCACCTGGGTGGCTCAGTTGGTCGAGCACCTGCCCTCAGTTCAGGTCATGATCCCGTGGTTTGTGAGTTCAAATCCCACATCAGGCCCTGTGCTGCCAGCGCGAGGCCCACTTGAGATCTTCTGTCCCCCTCGCCCCGCCCCTCCCCTGCTTTCGCTCTCCTAAAAATAAATACATATTTTTTAAAAAGAGAGAGAGAGGGGCGCCTGGGTGGCGCAGTCGGTTGAGCGTCCGACTTCAGCCAGGTCACGATCTCGCGGTCCGTGAGTTCGAGCCCCGCGTCGGGCTCTGGGCTGATGGCTCGGAGCCTGGAGCCTGTTTCCGATTCTGTGTCTCCCTCTCTCTCTGCCCCTCCCCCGTTCATGCTCTGTCTCTCTCTGTCCCAAAAATAAATAAACGTTGAAAAAAAAAATTTAAAAAGAGAGAGAGAGGGGCGCCTGAGTGGCTCATTCGGTTGAGTGTCCGACTTCGGTTCAGGTCATGATCTCACGGGTTCAAGAGTTCAAGCCCCGCATCGGGCTCTGTGTTGACGGCTCAGAGCCTGGAGCCTGCTTTGGATTCTGTGTCTCCCTCTCTCTCTCATCCTCCCCTGCTCACACTCTGTCTCTCTGTCTCTCTCTCTCTCAAAATAAACATTTTAAAAAAAGAGAGAGAGAGAGAGAGAATGTTTCTCACATTTCTAAATCTCTGGGAAAACATCGCAAGACAATCATCTCGTGCCACGTGAAAATGTTAATGAAATTCCAAATTCAGGACTGGCCCGGTCGGGTAGGCGTCCGACTCTCCATTCTGGCTCAGGTCGTGATCTCACAGGTCGTGAGTTCGGGCCCCGTGTTGGGTTCTGTGCTGACAGTGCTGAGCCTGCTTGGGATTCTCTCTCTCTCTCTCTCTCTCTCTCTCTCTCTCTCTCCCCCCCCGCAGCCCCACCCCACTTGTTCTCCCTCCCCTGCTTCGCAAAAATACATAAACTTAAGAAAATAAAATAAAGAAATTGCACATTCAGCGTCCCCAAGGAGAGGTCTGTCTGTGAAAACTGAAAGAATCCTATTCCGTGACACGTGTAGACGCTGACACCCCACGTCCCGCGTCCACACGCAGGCTGCTGTCGCGGGGCAACGGCCGACCCGAGTCTCCGCTGGGGCCGGGTGAGCCGAGAGGCCCACAGTATCGCTCCGTGGGCAACGTGGGACGATGCCGCGTGGCCACAGTTCCGTGGCCCAGAAGCACAGGGCGTGGGGCCGGCGTCCCCGGGACCCGCGGGGTGGGACCCACCGTAGATGATGCCGCCGATGCAGCACTTCTTGAAGGTCATGACGTTCTGCGTGAGCGTGCCCGTCTTGTCCGAGAACACGTACCCCACCTGGCCCAGCTGGTCGTTGAGGCTGGTGCTGCGGGCCTTGGCGGGCACGTCCTGTGGCGCGTAGTACATCTGTACGTCCCAGTTGATGAACATGCTGTTGCCCAGGTAGATGAACTCGACCCTGCGACACACTCCGGGTCACAGCTCCGCCCCCGCTCCTGAGGGGAGGGCAGGAGGGGGCGGGGCGGGGGTGGGGGGAGCCGGCCAGGGCCTCACATGATGAACATGGCCATGGGCACCATGACGCTGAGCAGGATGAAGAAGCCCCAGAAGGTGAGGAAGGTCTCGGCGGCCACGCTCTGCACGTGCCTGGGGGACACGTAGTGGTGCTTGGCCTTGAACTCCTTCACCTTGAACCAGAAGCCCAAGCTCAACGCCACGGAGATCAGCACCAGGGACAGAAAGATCTGGAAGGCAAGTGGTGGTGACACAGGGGCGCCCCGGGGGACTCACCGACAGGGGCACTCAGTGGGGACGGGTGGGCGGGGCAGGGGCGCTGCGGGGGGGGGGGGGGGGGGGTGCGTACCCGGGGAGGGGAACTTGCAGGCTCTTTGTCGGCCTCCTGAGCTGCTGTTGTTTCAATTGTTATTACAATAACTTCAGAAAAGAGAACTAATCGGGCAAAACCCGCCAGCCGCCTACGTTGAGCGCAGGCCATCTTATTATCTCCTGCGGGCCTGGAGGGCGTCAGAGTTGGGGCCACGAGGACGTCACTGCTTGGCCCTCATCCTAACAAGAGATCCTCCGGCCCACAGACCCGTCTGAGGATCAGGACGCACGCGCTTTTGCACAGGAGGGAAACGGAGGCCCGGAAGAGGACGGCGGGGGCCCCGGGCGCCTCACCAGGGCCACCAGCCTGTTCAGTAGACGATCTATCCTGCTTCTCTTCGGATGGATCTTGCCACAGTTCCTCATGATCTTGGTGTCGAAACCTGTGGGGTTTGCGTCCGCTTGTCGCCCGCCCGTCCTCCTGGCCTGCACCCCCCGCCCCCCGGGCCGCCCCGGGCCGCACCGGCGTAGATGACCAGCCCGTAGCAGGTGTCCGTGTTCCGGACCTTGCAGCCGCGCAGGAGCACGTTGCCGATGTCCAGGGGGTGCTTCCTGCCCTTCCACTCCAGGCACCCCACAAAGTGGTGCAACCTGCTGTTGGGTTCCTCACACACCACCTTGCCTGGGGGCCACGTGGGGGGAATGTCAGGTAGCCACAGGCTCGTTGGGGGGGGGGCTCGGCCTGCCCTTTCTGAGTTGGGGCGGGGGGGACGCCGCTGTCCCCCTCCGGCCCCAGCCACCCGCACGGGGCCCGCCCTGCCCCACTCCGGCCCCGCTCACCCCTGCACCACCCCCAGGCAGCCTCCTCCTGCTCCAGAGCCGGCCCCTTCCAGCCGCGGGGGTCTTGGGTGCGCGGCCCCCGGCCCCCCGGACTCAACCTCCTCAGAGAAGCCCCTCCCTCCCTGAGCCCCCTTCCCCATGGTGACACCCCTGGGACGACATCATCAACCTGAGCTCTGCGGGGGTAGGTGCCAGCCTGGTCTTGGTGACGCGGAGGCCCCGGGGCCCAGCCTCGCGCCTGGCCCACAGCAGGTGCTCAATAAATGTGTAAGGAGGGAAAGAAGGAAGGGACACCGACATCCAACTCCCTGAAGCCACAGGGGACAAATGCAGGCACTGTCGTTTTCCAGAAGGTGGTGGGAGAGGTCCTTCCCACCACCAGTCCCGCTCGTGTTCGAGGAAATCAAGGCAGGAGGAGAGGCTGGGCCAGCGCAGGGTTAAAAGGGCCACGGGGTGTGGACCGGGACCCTGGCAAGGAGCAAGCCCACACCTCCCGCCACCTCTCTGACCCCAGTCTCCTCCTCTGAAAAATGGGGCCACGCCTTGCAGCACCGCTCAGTCAGGTCAGGGCCTGGAGGGAGCGGTGGGGACACGGGCAGCCACCGTCCCCACGAGCGAGGCTTTCCCCCAGATATCAGGCATGCAGCCGGTGCGTGGATGTCAGGGGCGAAGGGGCTGTGGCTCAGGACAGACATTCGGCTCCCGAACCAATCAGAGCAGCCTGCCTTTGCAACGAGACAGGAAAAAATAAGGCATCCCCTTGCTGGGTCACCGTGCAGGCGAATCGCGAGCCCATGTGCGCAGGCCGCCTTCTCAATTAAACCACCAAAACTGTTGGACCCGAAGCGGCCGTGTTTCATAAATAAAATGTAAAGCCTGATAAGACGCTGCCCTGCGTATCGTAACAATAGAGAGAATGTCCCGAAAGTCACGTTGATTGAGGGGCCATGAAACACGAATCCCGACCCCCAACGCCCCCTAGACGCCCCATTGCCACGCCCCAAAACCCAGCGAGGTGGGGAAGTTTTGCACCCGCTGCCCAGAGGGGCAGGCCCACACGGGGCGGGGGTGTCTGCTGTTCCTTGCTTGCCGCCTCTCACCTTGGAAGGATGCCATCTTCCCTATACTGGTCAGCTCGTGGTGGGTGACCGGCGGGGCCTGCCTGAACTTCAGGTTGGTCTCCCTGGGGATGAGACGGGGAGCAGGTGAAGGTACGGATGGACGGTACCGGGGCAGGACACCCGCAGCCCTTCCCAGAGTCCCTCAGACACTCTCGCTAAGCACCGACGGTGTGCCGGCTGCCGACCAGAACGCCGAGGCCCAGAGAGGGAGAGGGCCTCGCCCAAGGACGCACAGCGTTTTTGCCACAGGGCTGAGGCCACGCCCTAGGCCTTCTCACGCTCAGGCTGGCGCACACGAGGGCCTCCAGAAACGTCGGCACAAAGGTAGGTCCCTTGCTCTGGCCCAACATTTGGCCCAGCTGGCTTGCAGGCACCCCGCCACCGTCCCCGGGGCGAACGACCTAACCCTTCGGCCGCTGGGGAAGTTCTGGCTTAGACCCCTAGTGATGGCCCACGGCTCACCCATCGATGTCCGCAGTTTCCACGTAGCACAAACTGCTGGGCTCGGTGCTGGCCAGCAGGAGTAAGTCGGCCTGGGGTTGGGAGGGGTGGGGGGCAACAGCATTGCTCAGGGGGGACACAGGAGGAAGGCGAGCAGGAGGCAGCCCGTCCCCCCTGCGGTCGGCCGCCAGCTCACCGGGACGATGTTGTCTTTGTGCAGGCAGACCACGTCTCCCACGTACAGGTCCTCCCACTTTCTCCACAGGAAGCTGCAGGGGCGGGGGCGGGGGTGGCAGCGGGGGGGGGGTCCCTCCCAGGCCCAGCCTTGGCCACCCCAGCCGGGAGAGCGGGGCTTCCGGTCTGCAGGTCCTGGCCGCCCGCCCCCGGTCCTCCTGGAGGTCCGGCCTTCCCGGCCCCCCGGCCCCGGGTCCCAGGCCCTTTCAGATCTTCCCCGCCCCCGTCTTCAGCTGAACCCCCATCACAGGGCCCGTCCCGGCCTTGGTAGACAGCAGGCGCTTAAGTAGTGCCGGCTGGGCCGCTGTCAGGCTCAGCCAGGATGTCCAGGAACACAGAAGGTTCCGGGCCCTCTGAGAGGCACTCCTCCCTGGCCTGTCCCCGGTCCCGGCAAGCCGTGCTGGGGGCCTCTTGCCCCGGGATGGACCCCACACATCCACGGGGCCACGAGGCCTCACCTCTTCCCCACCAGGATCTGGCAAGGCCTGTTGTTGATGATTCTGTCGCTTCTGTGTCGCCCCTGGGCTGACAGGGGAGCGGGTCAGAGGGACGGCCCCGCCCCCAGCCGGGCCCCCACGCCACCCCGGGGGGGGGGGGGGGGGCGGGAAGGGCTGCTGGGCAGGAAGGCAGATTCTGCCTGGCCACACCACGCCCCTGGCGGTCTCTCATGCGACCTACCACAGCCCGGCACCCCCCCACACCCAGGGCTCTGAGGACCCAGCCGGCCCCCTCCACTCGCCAGGCACCCCGGCCACTTACGATGTCGTCCACCAGATCTCGGGTGGCCCGGATGACGAGGAGGCAGATGAGCGGGACAAAAAGAGTGAACCAGGGCAGCGTGGAGATCTCGGGGAGGCCCTGACGTGGAGGGCGGGTCATGCCGGCCGCCCCCCAGGCACCACCCTGCCCGCCTCCCGCTGCCCTCCCACCCGGCACACCCAGCCTTGCAGCCTGGCATCCCGTGTCCACCTGCTGACCACCCCAGCCCAGGGCCAGGCCCCTGTGCCCCCAGACCTTGGGACAACCACCCTCCTGTCCCTCTGGCCCCGGTCCCCATCACTGGTCCCTACCCCGTGGTTTGATGTCACCCCTGCCTGCCCGAGGCACCTGAAAACACGCGTCAGGGCCACTGCTGGGTCCCCAGTGCCCAGCACACAGTAGGTGCTCAATAAACGTTCACTGGATCTTTACTCGGAACAGAATGAGACGCTGGGTCAGGGTTCCCTGGAAACTGCCCACCCACCGAGAGAGGAAGGTGTCCAGGCTGGATGCCGGCCCCCCTCGTGCCCCACCCAGATGCCCCAGACAGTGGGAAGGGCCCCCACAGGTCCTGAGAACGCGCTTTGACCCCTGATTGCTCCTTGCCCTCTGGGTTTGGCTCGGAGGGCTGGGGCCAAAGGCGGTATGTCTGAAGCTGTCCATCCTGACGGGGGGGGGGGGGGGCGGGGGCGGCGTGCCCTCCTTGACCTGAAGGAGCCACGCACACACCTCCCATAATTCCTCATGCATCGAGCACTCCTCTGTGCCAGGCCGTGGGCTGTGCAGTGGGGACCCAGCAATGAGCGTGGGGGGACAGACCTTGCTCCACAAACCACACAGACAACTGCACAGTGAAACTGCCCTGGGTCTACAGAGCCGTGGGGCAAAGGGTAGTCAGGGAGGGCTCCCTGGAGGAGGCAATGCGGGCAGGCGGCTGACCCCTCCACACCTGGAGAATGATGATAAAAAGGAAGTAGAGGTTGGACACGCGGTGGAACTGCTCATACAGGTTCAGGGGCAAGAAGGAGAAGACGTTGTACTTGGCCGTGTGGATGACATTGCTCTGGAACGACAGCCAGCGTGGGATTGCTGCCCGGGCCGGGAGGCCCCACGCCCGCCTGCCCCGCCTTCTGGCCGCTACCAGCATTGATTGAGCACCTACTGAATGCAAGGTCTTGAGCCAGAGTTTACTGAGTGCCCAAGGGAGGCAAAGCCTTAAGCCAGCATTGACCGAGCCCCTCCTGGGCGCAAAGACTCGGGGAGCAGAGCCGTGAGCTCAGCGTTTCCCAAAGCGAGGCGCACGCAAGAGGTTTTAGGTGGGGCCCCGTGAACATATTGCACTTTAGAGGTTTCGTATTAATATAACTTAACCCAAACTGGGGTGGGATGGGGGGGGGGGCGCCAGCACCCAGCTGGGGGTGCTACAGTCCTGGGGACTGAAGTTCAGGGCGGGTGCTGCGGGGGAGGGGGGCAGAGACCGGGGCGCCCACCTTATACTTCCTCCTCTGCCAGCACAGGAAAGACTTCTCCTTGAACTGGCTGTTGTAGTCCCTGCTGTTGGCTTCCAGCTCCCAGGTGAACGCTGAAGCCAGAGAGAGCGGGGCATCACGCAGGGCAGCAAACACAGGCTAACGACACCCCAGAGGAGGGCCCGAGGGGCCCCAGGGGGACCCAGCCCTGGGGACACTCAGCTCACGGACAGGGAGCTGGTAAACAAACAGGACGGCCCGCGGCCCCCCCCGCGCACAGTAAACTCAGGGGGAGCGCCCCTCGTCCCGCCGCCCTGGGCCAGTCCCTAGGCCAAGAAGAGAACAGGCTCTGGGGGACCCCTTCACACCCACTCCTTCCTCAGAGCGCTAAACTGGGGCCCAGCACCGGGCTCCAAGGTGTCCAAGGCTACAGGCCCCGAATCCTGAGTCTAGCATTCGGCCATCGGCTTTGGGACCGTCAGCCGGCGAGCACCCACACTGGGCCTCCTCGGTCCCCCCCCCTCAGCCACTGCACTTCGTGATGGCCCTCGGCCCCCTCGCCAGGACCCAGGACACGCACCGGAGTTCTTCTCCTCCTCGAGGTCCTCTCGGTAGGCGAGGCTGCCCATGCTGGTGGGGCTGCGGGGAGAGGGCCCCAGGTCGCACCAGCAGCCCGGACGGTGCCCACTTCTCTGCCCCGTCCCAGGGCTCTGACGTTCCGGCCGCCGGACGTGTCCTTCTCTGGCCGTCCTCAGGCCCGGCGGGGCCCCGGCTGCCCCCCAAACCTGCGACAGCCTCACACCCAGCAGCTCCCAAGCTAGCAACCCAAGGTCGCCTCGTCTGCCCCCGTTACGGCCCATCGCTGGGGTGAGGGGTTCTACCTCGGGCCGCTGCTCCCCGCCAGCCCCCGTCAGCTCTCCTGGGAGGCCCACACCCACGTCCTCCCGGGTCTTCCTGCCGCCCCTCCTGCCCCACTCCCCGCCCGGCACACCCAGCCCACGGAGGTGCTCACCAGTGTTTGCTGAGTGACTAAATGGGGCCCCAGGGCTGTATGTTAGATCTCACGTACACGAGGGCCAAGCTACCCAGAGAGGTCTGAGCATGGTCTCGGGGCAGCTAACCCTGACGGGGGAGATGCAGGCGACCCCAGACCTCCCACGGAGCCTGGAACCTTCCCACCATCTAGCTCACGCTTGGCCCTTGCCCTTAGACGCCAGGAATCGGAGTCCGCCCAGGGGACCCACAGCAGCCACCAGCACTCAGCAGCCCCCCGCCTCCGGGCACTGGGCTGGCTGTCCCCCTGGAGGGGCTTTCCCCGCATGCGCGGTCAGTGCGTCCTCACCGTTCTGGTCTCAGCTCGTACTTCTCAGACCGGCCGCGCTTCTTCAGGCGCCTCCTCTGGGCTCCCCCTCTACCTGGGGCGTCCCCCATCCCAGTCCTGCTCCCCCTCCCTCCTCTGCTTCTCTCCCTGTCTGGGCTGCCTGCTGAACTCAGAACCTCTCAGGGCAAAGACGGCTGGCATCTGAGCCAACCGTGTCCCCAGGCCCCGAGTGGGAGGACCTGGCTCACCACCAGTCCTGCTGCTCCCGGGAGCCTGAGCGGGGCCAGTGCCCATTCACCGGATGGGGAAAAGTGAGGCTCAGGGCGAGCGAGGCTTAGCCCGCGGGACCCAGAGCCCGGGAGACCCAGCGGAGGGCAGACGGGGTCGGAGGAAAGCTGAGGTGGACGGAATCCACCCCACGTTTATGGGGGGAGGGGGGACAGGAAGACGCCCCCCACCAGGGCTGGCTTCCCCTTCCTTCCCACCCTCAGCTCACCGGAAGCCTCGAGCATCCCGCAGCGGCGGCGGCCCAGACGCCGGGGCCTCCACAGGACCCCGGGCGCTCCGGCACCCCCACTGGGCTCCGCTCCGCGAGAACCTCCAGGGACGCCCCGCCGCGGCCGCCGCGACCTCACGCCCTCAGGCCGGGCGGAGTCCAGAGAGGGTGCGAGGGCACCCGAGGACGCACAGCAGCGGGAGCGCCGCCGCTCACCCGCGCGGGCCGGGGCGGGTGGTCCTCGGGCGGCCAGGGCGGCGGACGCGCCGGAGCTGTTAGCCGGGTGCCAACCGGCCTGAAACGGGCGGCGCGGGCGCGGGACGGGGCTGGGGCGGCGCGGGGGCGGGCCCGGGGGCGGGGCCTTGTCACGCTGGGCGGTCCCGAGGGGCGGGGCTTTTGCCGTGCTGGGCGGGCCCGAGGGGCGGGCCCGGGTGGGCTTAGGGGCGGGGCTTTGTCGTGCTGGGCGGGCCCGAGGCGGGCCGGGGGGCGGGGTCCTGAGAAACAGGGCGGGCCCGCGGGATCGGGGGCAGGGCTGGTGGGGTCTTGCAGAGAGCAGGAGGTGAGGCGGGGTTTCACCGGGCGAACCTAGACAGAAGTCAAGGTGGGGCGAGGCGGGGCGGAGACTTACGGAGAGGACCGGGGTGGTGGGGACCCGGCAGAGATGGAGGCTTGGCGGGGGTGGGGGGGGGGCCTCTGGAGTGGTGGCAGGCGGCGGTGCGGGGGTGGGGAGCGGCAGGCCCAGATCCAGGGTTGGGTCTTTGCAAGGAGCTGAGGGTTGTCAAGATAGGGGCAGGCTGGGACTGGGGAGGATCAGTGGGCGGGACCTTGCACCGCAGGGCGGGATAGGGGGGCCTCGATTCGGGCCTGGGTACTAATCGGCCCGTAATTTAGGGGCGGAACCTTGTAAAGCAGACCCTCCGTAGAGTGGATTGGCCCTGGCCGAGGTTGGACGGGACCAGAGTGGGGCTAGGGACACAGGAAGGACCCACAGGTAATCACAGGTCTGAGCTGCGTCCTGGGTTGTCACTCCCTCATCCGGCAGCCATTAATGAGCACCTTCTAAGCTCAGGTGCAGTGTTAGGTGCTGGGCTGGGGGAGGTAAAAGAGACCGTTAGAGGAAGCCCACGAAGTTCTGGCCCGGTGTGAACCCACCCAGCGGGCGACCAGGGCTCTGAGGGCCTTCCTGAAGGTGACAGGGGTGGGAGACAACCAGGAGGCTGGGGGAGCTGGGGGGGGGGGCTTGAGCCAGGGTGGGGGGACTGCTGAAGCTAGGGTCCCCAGCAGTGGGGACTCAGGGAGAGGGGCAAACTTGGGCGGACACAAGAGATGATTGAACGCTTTCATATTTTCACTCTTAGAAATCCTCTGGGAAATATGGAAATTAGGAAGGTAGTTGGTTCTGGGCACTTTCACACTGTCACCACCTTACCCCCTCTGCCCTGCGCTGGACTCCATGCCCAGCCTCCCCTCTCCACCTGGCACTGGGGCCCTTCATAGCATCACCTATGAGCAAATGTTGGTGATGAGGGAGCGATGGGGTGGTGAGGACAGCACACAGGCTGTGACCACCCCCCAACCCCCCCCCCCCGTCAAAGCAGCAACCTCCCCACTCCCTCTTCCTAGGAAGCCTGGTGTGCACACCCTCCTTGGCCTTTGAGGGTGGGCGGGGGGATGGGCACTGGTAAACCTCTTATTCATTCACTCAACAAACACCCAGCCCGTACCCAGTGGTTAATGAGAAGGACCCAGGGGACCCCATTCCCTCCCTGCAGCCCCGAGAGCCTCATTGGCCAGCTGAAAGCTTGCACCCCTCCTCTGGGTCTCCCTGGGGGGCTCGTTATGCTCTGGGGAAAGGGAACGACACCACACAGAAACAGAAATGGCCCTGCACCATTTATTTAGAAAGTTACTTGTTTACAGAAGAGGTGGGAGAAAGTCAAATGGTCAGAACAGCCTCAGGGGGACACAACAGTGGCCGGGGGCCCCGACTCAGTCACCACTCCCCAGTGAGGGCCCCTCAGGATCTGGAGGGCACCCAGTCCTCAGCAGCGCTGGCCCAGGGCGCTTCGGGGGTAGAGGCTGCCGTGTCCTCGGCCTGGGACCCTGCCCTCTTGGCCTTTAGCAGAAGCCAAAGTGGGAGTGGCAGGGGCCCTCCTCCAAAAGCCCTCCTGCCTCCACACATAGGGCGCCCCCCACCTGCCCCTCCACGGGCTCATCGCTGGCTGCACTTTGTGTCTTAAATGGACTAACCGTGGAGACCTCAACACCCCCAAGAGGCACAAGTGACAGGCCGAGTCCATCACTGAGCCCCGTGCACACAAGCACCTCCCGGGAGCAGCGGGCCGGCACTTGGGGAGGGGGCAGGTGGCCACCCTCCCCTGTCCGCGTTAGCTCCTCAGACACAGCACGGTGGCTCTCCAGGGCTCCTCGCTCCCCACCCCACGGATAAGCAAGACAGCCAGCCAAGCCAGCTCCGCTCACAGGACTGGGTCACCACCTCCACCATCGCAGAGCCCCAAGGGGGCCAGAAGCGTGACGGGCCCGGGGACCGCAGGAGATGGTTTTCGGGAAGATGAACAAGGTTCCATTTCCGCTTCCCCAATTAGGGGCAGACCCGACCCTGGGGGCAGCTGAGTGTGGAGCCTCACCAGGCACCAAGAACACCACCAGACGCCACGAGATCTAAAATCCATACAAACATTTATTCTGTTCCTGCCTCGGGTCAGGGGACCAGGGGTCAGGGCCCTAGGGGGGCTGCAGGCCTTTACAGACAGCCCCTGGAGGGGGAGGGCGGGGCTCCAGCAGGAAGACAGGGTCCAGAGCCTGGTGGGCCCTGGAGGGGTCCTGAAGGCGAGGCCCTGGGGGGTGGCGGGGGTGGGGGGCTGGCTTCGTTCCCAGAGGTCACGGAGTCCAGGTGGGTCTGGGGAGGCCAGTTTCCACCCGCTCGGCCCGGGCCAGACTGGACTCTCCGTCCTGGTGGCTGCCAAGGTGCCGGCTTCCGGCCCCCCGACTTCTCCCCCCCCCCACCTGCTCCCCCACCCCCAACGGGGAAGGCAGCACCAGGGTCTTCCTTTTCCGGTGGGGAAAGACAACTGTGCGAATCGCCAGGTTTAAATTACAAATAATAAAAATAACAATACAAAATAAAAAAAGACAGCCCCTGTCTCAAACACACCCGTGAAAAGCCTGCCCGGCAGGAGAAGGGGCAGGGGCGGGAGGCCTGGCTGCCAGGGACTCCGCGGGGCCCTCTGGGTGCCGGTGGGGTCTGTCCCGGTCCCGTCTGGGAATGAGCAGCAGTCTCCGGAGGGCAGAGTTGGGGGGGTGGGGGGGAGAGGCGGGGGCGGCGCAAGGGGGCCATGTCGGGGGGGTGGGGGGGGGGCGGTCAGGGCTCCAGGTGGTCTCGGCTTGGGGCTCCTGTGCCGCCGGCTCGTCCCGCTCTCTCTGTTTCCATGTCTCGGCGACGTGGACAGGGTTAGCTCTCGAGATTTATTGCACTGTTTTGGAAGAGGCCTGGGGTAGAGGCCGGGCCGGGGCTGCGGGAGAGGCGGGCAGGCGGCGGTCACCGCTTGGTCTTGGCGTCTTCTCGGATCTTCCAGATCACCAGGTGCATGCAGGCGCTGGCGTCCTCGCTGGAGCTGTGCCCGTCCACTGCAGGCGGATGGACGCGTCAGAGTGGGTGCGCCCCCGGGCCCAGCCACCGCCCCCCCCCCCCCCCCCCGCCGCCCCCCGCCGGCCGCTCACCGTTGTCCTGGATGATCCGTCTGAGGTAGTCAGCCATGAGGTTCCGCAGGGAGCGCTTGTAGGGGAGGCCCAGGCGGTGCGGGAAGAGCACGGACGTGTCCACCACGGTGCTGTGAATGACCTGCGGGCGGGCGGGCAGAGACCACAGGTCCAGGGCCCCGGGAGGGCCAGGGTAGGAAGGTGCCTGGGGCTCAGACCCGCCCCCACAGCTCCCATTCCCAGGACCCCCGGGAGCGGGCAGTACCTTCAAGGCCAGCAGGTCGCTCTCCAGGCTGTGTCCGATGAGGACGGTGTCAGCGCTGAACATGCTCAGCAGGACGGCCTGGACATCCCGGAGCGAGATGCTCGTGTCCACGAGGTCAGCCTCAGTGACCCCTGAAAACCTGGCGTGGGCGGAGCGGGGAGCCTGAAGGTAGCCAGGGAGGGAGGCGGGTGCCCGCTCCTGGGGGGGGTTGGGGGGGGCGTGGCCACACCTGGTGTTGTAGTCGACGATCTCGTTGTCCGGCTTGACAAAGGTGTCGTAGACCACCCGCATGTCTGTGTCCACCACCGTGACGCGCGTCAGCTCCAGGCCATACGTGGTGTAGGACTGCGGGGCCGAGAGGGCTCCCGTGACCGTGCGCCCCGCCCCGCACCCAGGGCTCCCAGGACGAGGCCGCCCCGGTCCCCGAGGCCTCTGGCTGGCGTTCCAGTACCCAGCAAGGGCCGTGTCATACAGCCCGCAGCGTGGGCTGAGGGGGGAGGTCAGAGCGTCTACTTGGCTGGAGGTGGGGGGTGGCGGGGGGGGGGGGAGCCCTCTCTCAGAAGTTGCCGGCAAGGCCTCGAGGAGGCGCAACGGACGCAGCCCGGCACACGGCGTGGGCGGGGTGGGGGGGGGCGTTGGCAGGACCCCCCTTCTGCTCCCGGCTCCTCCCTCTACCTGCTCTCTATCCTAAGACCCCCCACCCCCACCCCCACCTCAAAGCTGTGGGCGCAGCAGCGGGACGACCACCGAACAGAACACCCACGGCAGCCAGCTCACCATTTCACAGTCAAGGGCATAAACGCCCGGGTGAGCATCTTCCGAAAGCTCTTTGTCAAAAGTTTTCACAAAGCCTTCCAGGTTCTCCTTCCGGCCGTCCTGCACATGTTGCTGAGGACAGAGAGGGGAGGGGAGGGGAGGGGAGGGGAGGGGAGGGGAGGGGAGGGGAGGGGAGGGGAGGGGAAGGGAGGGGAAGGGAGGGGAAGGGAGGGGAAGGGAGGGGAGAGGAGGGGAGGGTGGGTGAGGGCGGCAGGCTCCAGGGTCCAGGCTGGTGCCGGGCTTTCTCCAGGGGATGTCCCCCTCTTTCCAAGGCCACCGCCAGAGTCGGGGACAGACCGATTGAAGGACAGAAACGGGGGATCAGGGGGCCGGCCCTGGTTGCACCTCATTTCCAGGCAGGCTGGGGGCCCTTCCTGAGATGAGGGAGCATCGGCGGGCCCAGGAGACCTACCTTGGCGACCTGACAGCCGGCAGAGCCAATGGCAGCCGAGCAGCACGTGTACTGAGTCTCCCAGCCGCCAGCCACTGGAAGGGAGGTGGCAGCGGTCAGGGCCGGGCCTCCCCCGTGCCCCAGGCACAGCCCCGACACCCACTGTGCTGGGGTGGGGGGGGGGGGGGCTCACCTCGGTTCCGGCGGAGCCGCCCCCAGTGGTAGTAACACTCCTCTTCGCGCACGCAGCGGCCGGATGAGGACACCAGGTACTCGGTGCCACAGCGGCAGCAGATTCTACAGGCGGCTACGGGGCGGGAGGGGAAGCATCAGGCCCTGCCACTCCCTGTCCCCACGCGGCCCTCCCGGAGCCACCGTCTCCCTGCCCCTCCTCGAGCACAGGTGGGGCTGAAGGCCACTCACAGTCCTTGGGCTTCTTGTCCTCGGCCGTGAAGATGACTGCGCCCCCCGGCCGCTCGGGGTGAGGGAAGGGGTAGCCGTTCTCCTTGAGCTGGTCCTCGGTGAGCAGGTATTCCTTGAGGCGGCCATACAGGGCGGCCCCTGGGGACAGCGGGCATAGGTGGTCAGCCCACAGGGAGGCCGGAACAGCCGTGGCGGGGAGGGGGGGACAGGAGCTCGGCCACGGCAGCCACTGCTGGGCCCCCAGGTGGCCCGGGGGTGGGGGTGGGTGGGAGGGGCAGGCAGGTCACCTTTCAGATCCTCCACCCGGGGGCTGCTCGGGCGGCTGAGTGAGAAGCTGGTTTTGGTGGCCAACTTGCCCCCCAGCACCATCTCGTGGGACACAACCCTCCGGCCGCTGGTTTCTGGAAGGGGGAGGGGTAAAAACTACACTCAGCCTCCTTCGTCCCTCCCACATGCACCCTCCCCCTCCATACTGCCCTGTCCCCTGGCCTGCTCCTCGCTGGTCAGGAGAGGCCTGACCTCCTGTGACCTCAACTCTTCTGGGACGGGCTGCAAGTGGCCTGGAAGTCCCGGGCCTCCTGGGGCCCCTGGAACCTGCCCAGGGGGAGCTGTAGGGGGTGGAGGGGCCGGGGCCGGAGCCAAGGCAAGAGCAGGAGAGCCGGGAGGCCTGCAGACGGACACGGCAGCGTGCCCGCGAGAGGCAGTCCTGAAACGTCCTCCCCGTCCCCACCCCGAGCTTAACGCACAGAGCGGGCCCCACCGAGCTCCGCCTCTGAAGAGGCCGCCCCATTAGCTGGTGGCCTTCGGCTCGAGAGACCCAGCTCTCTAAGGAGCGTGGTCAACAGCGAGAAGAGGCTGCTCTGAGGGCACGGCACCAAGCCGTCTCCGACAGAGGCCCGACAAGCGGGAGCCTGCACCCGCCACCCACGTTCCCCGCAGGCTTTTGTCCCCGTCTGCTCCCCCCCCCCCCCCGGCCCCGGGAGCGGCAGAGAGCTGGCGGCTGGGGTCCCCGCCCCACCGCTCCCACACCCCGGGTGGGGAGCAGCCCCAGCACGTCGGGGGAGCCCGTGGCCCTCTGCTAGAGGCGCAGACCCGAATCTCGCAGACGTGACACCCTGGCCGCCCAGCCCCGATTTACTGTTGAGACCAGGTGTGGAGCTGGGGACCAGGCCCCGGAGCTTCTTGAGGGTATTCACAGCTACGTTCAGATAGATGTTCTTGCTGGGGCTGCGGTCGTAGGCCACCTTCTCCTCGTTCAGCGCCTGAGGACACACACCACAGCCCTGTGGCCCTGTGCTCGGCGGGGGGGGGTGGGGGGGGTGGGGGGGGTGGAAGGTCCCAGCCCCTCGGCCTAGGACCTGGTAGGACCTGGCCACCCCTACACACACCCCAGCCCGCTGTCCCCCCAGCCAGCCCGCGGCCACCTCCCAGGGTCACGCACCTTCTCTACGGCTTCCTGGTTTGAAGAGCAGAATTTGAGACACTCCTCAATAAACAGGTTGAGATACCGCTGGCGGATGACGGTGGGGACCTTGCCCCCAAACTCTTTTGGGATAATGGGCTTCTTTAAACTCTAGAGAAGACAGACCCATCACAGACGGCCTATACCGTGCCTGGTCCCCTGACGTGTATCTCAGAACCCACGGGACACCGCACACGCAGGATGGACCCTGCTGGGACCTCTGGGCTTCGGGGCCCGAGAGAGCTCATCCCTGGCTCACTGAGGCCAGCACAGCCACGGCAGCGTTGGCCAAAGGGGAAACTGAGGGCAGGCGTGGCGGGGGGCAGGGGGGTACGTGGCCGCGTGCCCGCTGCTCAGTGTCTATGAACTGAAGCCGCCCTGGGCGAGGGGAGTCTGTTAGCAAAGGCAGCAGAGGGAGCCGGAAGGGGAGGAGCGCCCACGCGGCACAGGGGCGTCGGCAAGCCAGGCGCCCAGGTTCCCGCGGCAGGGGACCCGGGGGGGCGGGCGCTCACCTGTAAAGACGGGCTGTGGGCAACACGCTTGGGGGTGACGGTGGCGGTGGTCTTGGACGCCATGCCGGACAGCGTGCGCGCCTTCAGGGGCTGGCCGCCCGGTTCGGGGCCATTGGGAGGCTGGCCGCTGCTGGCGGCGAGGGTCCTCTTGGCACCTGTGGGGGCTGGCGGGGCACAGGGGACGTGAGAGCAGGAAGAGAGCACACCCATGACCGAGCTGCACAGCACCCAGCAGCCGCGGTCGTTCAGCGTCAGCAGGACGTGCATCTCGGAGCACAGGGGGACGGGCCGGGCTGTGGGGCACGGGCTACGGAAGGACATCAGGCTCTATGTGCGTTCGGGCAAGTCCATCGAGAAGGGGGGAACGCAAATGGGGCTTCGGAGGCCGGCTCAGGCAACGTCTCCGCCGGGGCGGCCCGGCGAGTGGCAGGGCGCGTGGGAAGCCTCTGCCACATGCTCCGGCCCCCGACTCCGAGGCATTGACCTATGAGGGAGGAAAGGCCCTCACTCCTGGGCTGCGGACCAGAGGGTACAGGATGGCCCCGGCCCAGTCACTGTGACCAGCGGGGCCGGCCCTCCGCTGCCTGTGTGTTCTGCCTCTCCCTTTGATGAGGTCACAAACCAAACAGTCTCCCGCCTCCCCGGGGAGGAGGGCACCCGCCTGCCGGGCTGTTTCCGAGGGCTCCGGGGAGGCGGCGGGGGCCGGAGGCCGGGGTGCGGGCGTGCGCACGCACCTGCACGGGGCTTCTGTGCCGACAAAAGAACGGGAGCGGGTGAGGAGAGCACGGGGCCCAGGTCCCCGGCCTCTTGGAGGGACCATGGCACCACAAGCCGGCGGCGGCCCATCCCACGCCAGGGCCGGCCTCTGCAGAGTGGGCGGAAAACGCGTGCTCTTCCGGAACGGAAAGACAGCTCTTAGGTTCATTTACACGCGGACTGTTTGTGCAGCGCCCGGGGTGTGCATGGGGAGGAAAGCCAGCACGAGGCATCGGAGGGGACTCCTCGACTTCGGGTGACCCCCTGCAGCTCGGGAAGCGTGCCACTGGGTCTAAGGGTGCCGGGCCATCTGCGGGTCAATGCCACCCCGAGTGTGTCTGGTGAGGACTGTGGCAAGGACTGTCCCGAGCCACGGAGGATGACCCAGGGGACCCAGTCACGTGCAGAAGGGAGTCCGCGTCCCAGGATCCACAGTTCGGGGTCCTCTCCTGTCCCTGCAGCTAAACCACTGCTGAAGATCCACGGTGCACACTTCTTGCCCTCAAGTTCTAACTCGGGAGCTCCGGGGAGGGGAAGGAGCAGAACCCAGACAGTTTATCCTAAGGCAGGGAGAGGCAGGGGAGGGCTGTGGAGGACCACCTCGCGGGGCCCACCCCTCGGGCCCTGGTGACTCCAGGGAGTATCTGAACCAGCAGCAAGGACGCCCCCCGTGCCCCCTGAAGCTGGTCAGATGGCAGGGGGCCTCTACAACCCAAGAGAAGCTGAACGTGCATCTGAACGGGGCCTCCAGGTGGCCGAGTAGCCAGGGGCCCCCCTCACGTGTCCCCAGCTCCAGATGCCACCGAGTGTCCTGCCGGTCAGACCACGCAGGTCTGACCTGACTCTCGCACAAGACCAAGCAGGGGAAGCACCCACAAGACAGAAGGAAACACAGCCCCAGGGGCCTCCAGACCATCTGGCTCAATTCGACCAAGCTGAGCGCCTCCGGGGCCACAGCCTCGCTAACCCCAGCCCCACAGACCACCGAGGCCAGCCCCCCCGTTCCCGGTATCACGGTATAGAGCCTGGTGCCCCCACTCAGGAGCCCGGGGGAGGCAAGGACAAAAAGACCAGGCAGGCAGGGACAGAGTGGAACTCACAGGGAGATCCCTGGGTCAGGGCCTCAGAGGGAGGCAGGAAGCCGGCACGACAGACTCTCTGGGTCTGTTAGACAGACAAGGGGTGGGAAGAAGGCACCCCGCAGACCCCCCCAGAGCCAGCCCAAGGCTACCAACACCAAGGCCGGGAAAGGCCCGGAGCCGCTGGGCACTGCATCAGGCCTGAGTTAGCCTCCTGCTAACAGTGGAGGGAAACTTTTATCCCCATTCCACAGACCAGCACACCGAGGCCCCAGCTGGGCCCTGCTGGAGTTCACCATCGCTGGCAGAAGCAGAGCCTGGCCTTGGGCTCCTGTCACACCCCCGAGCCCCTGTGCCCCGGGACTCACCTGCAGCCAGGCGGGGGTTGGGGACGTGGGCGATCCTCCTCTTCTCGCCGGGGGCCGAGATGTGGACGGAGGACGACGGCTTCTCGGCCGGCTGCTGGGTGGCCTGGAGCCAGGCGGCGGAGTCCCTCTGGGCCTGCTGGGCCCGCCGGTAGCACACCTCCTGGGCGGTGGGAGGCCGGGCAGGGGGCGCTGGGCCTCTCCTCCCGGGCTCTGCCTGGGTGATGACAAATTCCCGGGGGGGTCTGTATGCTGGGAGCACCCAGAGCAGGCCACACGGGGCAAAAGGCTGACGGTAGGGCCACGGACAGGAAGGCAGGGGCTCCGGGGCCAGGGCCAGGCACGCGGCCCCGGCGCCCTCCTCTGAGTGCTCAGATACCCTGGCGGGAACCAGCCAGCTCCACGCATTAGCCCTCAAACTCATGTTGCCTCTCGCTGTCCCAGGGCACCTCGGCTGCCCTGCTCTCTTGGCTCCCGGCCTCGGAATGCCTAGGCCCTGCCCTTGGCCCTGATATAGGCGCGGCGTGGGTGGGACTCATTAGGCCCCTGATTGGATTGGCACGCTAATCCAATCCCACTTGACTCCGTTTTCTCTGGCCTTCAGCTTAGCCAGGGGAAGGGTCTGGTGATAGAATCCACCAGAGCTCCCAGGTGCTTGGCAGAGAGCCCGGTCCTCTGCCCCAGCCTTCCCTATGCCACCGACAGCTGTTTCTCTCTTTGGGGTGGGATCCAGCTCTGCAAGGTCGGGCCACCGGTCCAAGATCACACAGCACAGCTCACAGCCAGCAGTCCCCCCGTGCCCTCCGTGCCCCGCGCCACCCACCCCCCCAGCACCGAACCGAAGACTGGAGGTGGGCCCCGAGCACGTCTCTGCCACCACAAGGGGAGTGCCAGGCACGTGCCGGCCAGAGGAAGCCGTCAGCAGAGGCCGGGGGCCTTCTCCCTCCCACCAGCCTCCCCTCAGGGCCCAGCAGTGGGCTTTACCTCCTTGCCTTGCTTGGAGAGATGAGAAATCCTCCGCTTCTGCCCCGGGAACAGAGTGGTGAGGCCCGAATGCCCCTGGGCTTCGACCTTCTCTTCCTTGGGAGGCTGAAACACACATTCCACCCTCGGTGAGGTTCCTCCCTCAGACCAGACCTCACCCCCACACCAGCGCGGCGACTCCTCTGCCCTCCCCGCCGCGAATAGCCGCGAATACGTAACTCAGAAAGGACACGGAGAGTGAGGTGGGAAAGCGGGAACACAGTCGAGGGAGGGCCTACCGGGTCTGGAAACACGATGTGGGGCTCTCACCCCCAACCGGGAGGCGTGCTCTGCCCACTCTCACCCCCAACCGGGAGGCGTGCTCTGCCCACTCACAGATGGGGAAACCCCAGTGGCGGCCAGTCCTGCACGCGACTCCTGCAGACGCACCCAGCCCGAGTGTGACCCAGGCCCCGGCCAAGGTGGTCTCGGGCCCCAACCACTGCCTCCTGCTCCCCTCCCTCGCCAGCTCACACGGGGCGACTCAGAAATGTGGGAACAGGGGGAAAAATCTGAACAGCAACACCTCAAAGGTCTGTGAACAGAGCAGAGCACTGAAGGACCAAGCAGGCGGCCCGATCTTGTGACACGCACAGAAGCTGCAGGTTTCCGAGCAGGGACTAGCCCCTCTGGCTTTGTTCAAAGCAAGCACCCTCTGGTGGTGGGACGTGGGCACACTGGAGTTTGGGGGGTGGGGGAGGAGAGTGAGAGGAGAGGGAGGGGGGAGGGAAGGAGTGGAAAAGAGGTGGGAAAGGAGGAGGAGGAGGAGAAAGGGGGGGAAGTGGGGAGGGGAGGAAGAGAGGAGTAGCCTGGGGAAAGTGGAGAGAGGGAGGCAGGTGGAGGGGGGATGAGAGGGGCACAGGGGGAGGGAGGGAGGCAGAGGGAAGGGAAGTGGAGAAAGGGGGGGAAAGGACAGAGAGGGAAGTGGGGGGAGGGGAAGAGAGATCGTGGGAAGGAGGGGGGCGGGAGATGAAGGGCGAGGGAGAGGGGAGCTGCCCACCCCCCCCAACTCTGCCCAGTCTCCCTGGTTTCGGGGCCTCGGTGGCCACGGGCCCTGCCTGGGGGACCTGGCGCTCTGTTTCTGGACAAGGTGCAGGGGCAGCAGGGCGCCAGCAGGGGCTCCTGGACGGGGAGGGAGGGGAGCACCCCCCCCAGCAGGGCCCACCTGCCGGGCCCGCCGGCCTCTGTCCTCTGTCTTGACACTGGTGGATTCGTTGAAGATGCGCAGACACTCCTCCAGGGGGTCGGAGTCAAAGTCGACCTCCTTCTCCAAAGCTGAGTAGTCCACATCCCCGCCAGCCCCGGAGGAGGAGGAAGAGGAGGAGGGGGAGGGGGGGGCGGGGGCGGGGGCAGGACAGGGGGGCTGCGGGGCCTTGAGGCGCTTGCGCGGCCCCTGAGCGGGGGAGCAGCCCAGGCTGCGGTCCGAGTCCGAGTCCGAGTCCGAGTCCGAGCTGGAGCTGAGGCAGGGCAGGGCGGGGGGTGCCGCGGGCCCCGGGCCCAGGCCCTCATCCTCACTCTCGTCCCCAAAGAGGTCCGCATGGCTCAGCGCCCGCTTCTGCAGCTTGGGGGCGTCCCGGGAGGCACCCTCGTCCAGCGAGCGGGCCTTCCGCTCGGCCAGCTTCCCCGGCGGCGTCTTCCCGCCCGTCCTGCTTGGCAGCTGGTGGGCACCCCCGCGGTCGGGCCGGCTGTTCCCTGAGCTGGCCACCGGGGTGGCCGAAGATGGCTTTTTCTTGGTCCCTTCGGGCTGCTTGGCCCTGTGCCGGGGGCTGCCGGCCCGCGCGCCCCGCCGGTCTGCACAGGGTTTCCCGGCAGGCCGCCCCTGCTCTCCGTCTTTACCCCGGTCCTTCCTCCGGACACCGTCCTTGCGGCCAGGGGCGGGCAGGGCCCCGCCTCTCTTCTTCTTGGGTCTCCCCTCCTTGGGGCCGCTGGGGTCCTGCGAGACCCTGGCCGGGGAGGCAGGCTTGGCCCCGGGCTCCCCACCGGGACCCTTGGGGGGCTGCCCGAGGTCCTCGACGTCATACTGCACGGCCATCTCCTTGGTCTCGCGCAGGCTGCCCTCCTCGGTCTCCTGGCCCTCCCTGGAGGCTGGCTTCCCGGGGGCCTTGCCCTCGGGGCCCGCCTGGGCTCGCGGGGGGCTCGAGGTGACCGGCCCATCACCCGGAGCGGCGGCGTCATCATCCGAGTCTGAGAACCTGGCGTCGCAGCCGGCAAAGGGGTCGCAGGGCTTCTTGAGGGCGGGCGTGTAGGGCTCGCTACCCCGGGAGCCCCGGGGCCGCTTGGGGGCCCGGTCATCTTTGGAGCTGGCCCTGCTGAGCAGCCGGGCAGAGAAGTTGGACAGAGGGTCATACTCCAGGTCCGTGGACGGCTTGGAGTCATCCACCACGTACTTGCCGCTGGGGACAGGGCGGCTGTACCGCTGGGGCTGGCTCACAGCCTTGGGCACGTACTCCAAGGCGCCGCCAGCCCCTCCGCCGTGGCCCTGAGCGCGATCCACAGCCAGCGAGTACTTGCCGGCCGCCTCGGCGGCGGTGGCCAGGGGAGTGGGCTGGTAGCCGGCATCGGGGCTTAACAGGCCCGGGCGGCCGCCAGGGTTGTAATCGAAGGACAGCGGGAAGGCGTCCTCGTCCAGGCCCGCGGCGGGACTAGCGGCGGGGCCTCGGGGCGCCACGGCAGGGGCCTCGGCCGAGCGGTGCTCGCGAGCCGTCTCCAGGAGCTCCTGGTACCGCCGCTGCTCCAGCTCTACCTCCGAGCGCACCGCCTCGATGGCCTGGTTGACCAGCTCCAGCTCCAGGATGTCCGAGCGGGGCTCCCCGCCGCTGCCCAGGGCGCCATTCTCCCTCTGCACGGGGGGCTTGGGCAGCTCGGGGTTGTACGGGTCATATCCAAGCCCTGAAACGGGAAGCGGGAGAAAACGGCAGTGAGCAGGCCCCCCGAAGAAGCCGCAGCCACACGGGCCAACGTCGGGCCACAGCCTCAGCCCGGGGCCTCGCCCCCGAGGCCGCCGGGGAAGAGCGGAGAAGCAGAACCAACTGGGGGCGGGGCCTCTGGCAAAGCCCTAGGGGGGCCGGCCCGGCCAGGAGGCAGAACTGGGCCCCCGGGGGCACGGCCACTCGTCCACAGACCTCCCGGCATGGGGTGGGGGCAGTGGCGACCTCACAGACTGGACAACCAGCTCCAGGAGCTGGCGTGAGAACGGGAGTCCCACGGACCTGGCCCACACCGAAGCCACGGCGTGCTGCCTCGTACGGACGGGAGCCGGGAGGGTGTGCGCGGAAGGCCGGCCGGCCAGGCAGGGAGCGGCCACGGCCCTCGCCCACCTCCCCTGGGTCAGGGCCACCCCAGAGGTGTCACCCCTAGGGCTCTGTCCCACAAACTTGCTCCCGGCAGTTACGTCCACGGGGCCGTGCACGCGCCAGGAGAGCACGGAGCCACCGAGGGACCCACCGTCAGGGAGCGCGGAGGCACGAAGGACACCCACACACGACTGTGAGGGGACGGGAAAGGCAGAATGCCGTCCGTGCTGCGGCCCCACGGAGCAAAGCGGCAAAAAGCATTTACAGCCCCGTCGCATTCTGAGAACGCCAAGTAGGGTGGGGAGCAAGCCAGCATCCGCCTCAGCCCACGAGCCTGGGATGCAGAGTGGGACCCCAGCCAGTTGAGCCACGCAAGCGCCCCCCTCACGTCCTTTTAACGTTTCTATCAGTCTGAAGAGTCACCCCCCCACCCCCCACCCCCCCCCACCCCGGGGCGGCTGTGAGACAGATAATCCTGCTTTTGTTCCAGGTTCCAGGGCATGGTCTACGAGACCAGCACGACCAGTGCCACCAACGTCGGCACGAAACCCACCAGAGACTCCCTCATGGACAGAGGTGCGGAAATTCTCCATAAAATGTGGCCAAATGAAGCCCGCCGTTCCAAGAAAGGTACAATACACCAGATTCAAGTTCGCCGTGTTGACGTATTCCGGAATTCAGAGACTTTGTTAGAAATCCCGTCTAAAGCGTAGAATATGTTTAAAAAAACCTAGCGTAACGTACAAACTTTTCAAACCGCTAAGCAGTATGCCTGAAAGTAACGTAACGGTGTAGGTCAACTACACTCACAAACTCAAAAGACCTTACCGGAGATACTTCTAGACCGTCACCGAAGAATGTCAGTAGATCCGATGCCCTGTGGTTGACCGTGTGGCAGCGACTCTCCCCTGGAACCTCCAGAAAGGCCCAGCCCTGCCCACACCTGGATGTAGCCCGGTGAGACCCATTTTGCACCTCTGACCTCTTCGGGTAAGGAAATCTTGTGTTGTTTTCAGGCCCCGGGTGGTGGTGCCGGCCACCGTGGCCCCAGGAAAGTGGCCCCAGGAAGCTCGAGAAAGGAAAGGAAACCAAACCCTGGGGCTGCCTGCCTGCCTTCAGGGGACAGGGAGCTTTGCAGGGGACAGCACTGGGGCTGGGGCCGCCTGGGGCCCGAGGGAGGGAAGAGACTGCGGCCTGTGGCTTGCCTTTTGCCTTGGAGCCCATATCTTAAGTCGTACTCAGGAGAAAGGGAGCGGACAGAAATGCTTCAGACGCAGACAGGGAGGCAAAACCAGAGGGGTGGGGGGGGGAGCAGCCACTCCATGCCCCCCACCTCACGGCTGAACACTAGAGGGTACGGGGGAGGGAGACTGGGGGCTGGGCGCACAGCCGCCCTTGGTAAGAGGTGGAGGGACCACCCAGAGGGGGGCCTCCCTCCCAGCCCACCTTGACCCCCCCAACCAGTCCAAAGGCACCAATGGAGACCCGCCCCAGCCTAACGACCCCTGAGTGAACAGAGGGAAGACAGTGCCCTGCCCTCTCCTCCCCACAGAAGTCCTGGCTGCCAGCAAAGCGGAAGCGCCCAGACCAGCCACAAGCTGGGGGGCGCTTACTGGGCACGTCCACCAGGGCCTTGGAGGGGCTGGACTGGCGGGTCTCAGAGGGGCCTCTGGCCCGGCCCACCTCACTCCCCACCCTGCCCTCCTTTGGCTAAGAGTCCTCCCCCTGGTGGGAGAGATGGGAGTTAGGGTCCACCTAGCGGCAATGCCCCTCCCCCAGGGGCCGGTCAGGGAGGCACCGATGGGGGGGTCTTTTCCCTACCCTTCTCCAGGGAAAAGGGCTACAAACAATGCAGGGCAGCCAAGGGCCCCTTAGCCAGGTTCCAAGCAATGAAGCCACTTTACATTTTGAAAGGAAGGGTTTCCACCCCAAGGGAGGGAGAGAGGAGGCCCCACAAAGAGCCTGAGGCCACCTTAGCTCTGGGGGACCGGAGGCAGAGAGGCCAGGAGGGAGGCCGTCTCGTCTTCCACCTTGGAGCCCATACCGGCATTGTAAGGGCAGTCACACCGGCTCGCTCCACCCTCTCTAGCCTCCAAGCACCCTGGCCTCTCAACCGGGAAGGGGCGAGTGCACTTGGGGTCCCAGCAGCTCAGACTCTGAAGGGGGTGCAGCCCCCGGCTGAGCCCAGTCCAAGCACCCAGCCCCTCGGTATGAGCCCTGCCAACACAGGGCGCTTTCAGTCCCAGCTGGAGGCTGCCTTCACAACCACAAAGCAAAAAGCAACACCCTCGGTGGGCCTAAGAAGGTCAAGGCCAAGAGCCTGCCCCTGTGGGGCTTCTGGTTCCCCACTGGTCCTGTAAGTTTTCGTCAACAGCCTGAGGGTCTCTAGACAGGTCTAGAAGCTTTGAGTGCAGCTGCCAGGAGCTCTGTTACAACCTCGTGGCACAGGGAGCCCGGAGTTCAGTCCCTGCAGGCAGGCGCCCGCTGAGCCCCAGCCAAGGCTACTTGAGGCTTCGGGGAGGGGAGAGCAAAAGCTACCGGTTCCCCAGGCACGTGGCCCCTGCCCCGCCCTGCTTCGGAGGGCCGGGTCCCTGGCAGAGCCTGTGGGAACTGGAGGAGCTCCCCAAGAAAATGTTTCGCGAGCCGCGGGGTGCCCTGGGGGCACTGCCCACCCGCCTGCGGGAGCACAGCCGAAGGCTCTGGGCAGGTGGCACCTTGTGAGGTCGGCCCTCGGGGCACCGTGGAAGGCGTCTTCCAATGGTCAGGGGGTTGATCCGGATGGGAGCCAAGAGAGCTCCCGTGGGGGTTTGCCCCTGGAAAAGCAAGATCAACTGGGCTGATTTTTGGAAAAGGAAAGTCACCAAATGCCTCTTCCCACCCCCGCCGCCAGCCCACACAGGCCAAGTCTTCCCCTGGCGGTGCCTGAGCCTCGGTTCTGTGCCCTCGGAGGCCACGCGTCCACCAGACCTGCCCTGCTGAAGGACAGAGCCGCCCTCCTCTGGCTCTCCCGGCCGTGGAGGCCCGACACCCTCTCTGACCACCAGCCTCTAGGACAGGCTTCCAGCGTGGTGGACACCAGGCCTGCTTCCCCATCCCCACAAGGGAAGGCCAGACGCCCGCTTTCCAGGGCTGTGGGTCACTGAGTGCAAGAGCCCATGTGGGGCTGGGTCAAGGCTCGCCATGGAGACCACAAGGGGCTGAGAGAACAGCAGGACAGGGCAGCCGGCCCCAGTCACCCGACCCTTCCCACTGCCGGGAGACACCCAATTCTGGCCGCACCCGCGCCTCTGCGCCTCACTCCGCTCCGGACAACACCGCACAGCCTCCCGTCCACGACGCACGCGGACTCGACGAGACGGCCGAGCACGGAGGCCACCCTGGGGGAGGTCCGTGAGCCCCACCGGGAACTTCAGGCATGGACAGAGCACTCCTTCCACAGATAAGGAGCCGGAGTCTTGGCCAGCCTAGCTGCCAGCCCCGCCCAGCTGGAGAGGTCTGACCCCAGAGCCTGGGTCCTCTCCCCCCTCCGGAAAGGAGAGCCGGCGCTGCCTTCTGAAGGGCTGGCCGTCGCCGCTCCCCTCCTTCTACTCGGCCCAAGGTCCAAAGCCGATAAGCACACAGCGCACAGCGGTCCCACCCTGGCTTTGAGCTCTGATAAGACATCAACGGGGCTCTCCTCCAACCCCGGTGGCGGGTGGCGGTGACAGCCGGCTGACCCCACACGGGGGCGGCGGGGACACAGGAGGAGACGGTCCCTACAGCACCAGAGATAAGCAGGATACACTGGCTGCTTGTGTGGAGCCTAAGTGGAGACACTAAACCCACCCATGTTCTGAGGACTCCATAGGGGGCGAGGCCTCGCAGAAAGGGGGGACATCCCCAGAAGACCACGGTGGCAGAAAGGACACTGGCTGACGGCCAGCCCGGGCTGGCTCGGCTGGAATGCAGGGTAGACAGCCAACTGGGGCACAGCGGTTCTGAGCGCTCACCACCCCTATGGGGGGCAGGGCAGTCCCCAGGTCCTCAGAGGGGCTGGCTGTCACTACTCCCCTCCAGGCCCAGAGTCTCTGTTCCCGGGGCCCCCCACACCCCACTCCTGGACATCCGAGTGCCCCACTGGACAGAGCAGGAGCCTGAAGCCCAGGGAAAAAGTACCTGGCCACTCACTCATTCCGAAGCAGACGGCAGAGGCCTGTGGCTGCCTGTGGCACCCCGACACGCAGGAAGAGAACCGTGACAGCCAACAGAAGCAGGTGTTTGAGAGTGCACGTGAGGGACACCTGGGCTGTGCCTGGGGAGCGGGGCCTGGGGTCCACCTCCACCTTGGGCTGACGACACTGGACGGCCCGACCCCTGCACGGCCTCCCCTCACTGCCCTCTGCCCCCTGGAGCCTCCCCTCAGCTCTAAAGCCCCCAGCCCAGAAGCAAGCTCGAGGCCAGGGCCCCAGGCACACCTGGGAATACCGGTCGCTCGGCACTCCGCGCTCTCCCCAGGGCCTGCTCCTGGGAGGACCAGGACAGCAGTACCCACGTGGAGTCGCGGAGTCTAAATACGACGGGGCTCAACCATGCTGCAAAAACACAGGGAAGCACACAGCACAGGCCAAAAAAACAAAGAGAACCCAGAAATCCCGAAAGAGCACAAAAACGCAACAGAACAGCACCCTCGAAGGACTAGGCCGCACTGGCAACAACGGGCCTCCCAGGGGCGCAGCTGACCGTGGCCCGTTCTCTGCGGCCCCCCCTCTGCCCTCACAGCCAGTCCACGGCAGGCGCAGATCGCTTTCAGGGTCCGAACACACGATTTCAGCAGTTCTCTCGCTCTGGCCCTGGTGCATTTCCAACACGCTGGCCAGTGGATGTTCCTGGGGTCACCTCCCTCCACAACACAGGCTCCTGGGAGGTCCTGGGAGGCCTGGAACGTGGAACAGTGTCCTCTGAATGCCCCAGGTGAAGCTGGCAGGGAAGGAAGGCCACGCCCGTCACGGCCATTCCTGGAACGTGGGTTCAAGACACAGGGGGAGCCGGCTGTGTCCCCTAAGAGCCCACACACCCACATCGCCCATCAGCATCAGTGGCTTCTATTACTTGATCCCCCAGGAAGGTGCTGGGCGGGGGGGGGGGGGGGGGAGTGATGAGGACAGATTTCCCAGGTAGGCCAGCCCCTCCCCCACCCGCATATTTGGACAGCTTCCTGCCCAGAGCCCGATGGACTGTCTCAGCGGCTCCTCCAGGCAGCCCTCCGAGACTGTCCCTGCAGACGCGGTGGGACTCAGCTGCTTGGGCAGGCCTGTGCTCATGGGTGCGTGGGGATGGGGGCCCCAGAGCTTTTGGGCCCTGTCTCCTGAAACAGCACCCACGTTCCTGCTCTTTGAGGGCCCTCTGGGCCAGTCCGCTGGAGAAGAGCACACAAGTCTCCCAGGACAAACAACAGTGTTGTGGGACCGTCGACCAGGACACATAGGGACAAGCTTCACCCGGATGTGCCTGGAGTGAAAGCGGTCCTGGTGCTGCCCGGACACGCCCTCCCTGTTACCTCCTGGGCCTTGCCTCCCCCTGTCCCCTGCACCCACCCCCACCTCCCAGTCTGCGGGGTGGACTCCCAGACCACAGCAGTTCTCAGGGGCCCCGTGCTGGAGGAGTCAGAATCAGTGTCGCAACACTGACCCCTGCTGGAGCCGCCGGGGATGGCAGCAATGCTGGCGAGCAGCCTCCCCTCCCCCGCCCCAGTTCCCCCCAAACCACAGGACAGAAGATTCCAGGCCTTTCACTGCACTGTCTCCCAGTCCCAACCAGGGATTACCATCTCCCCACCCCCATGCCCACCCCTGTTTCCAGCCGCCAGGCAAACTTCTACTCACCCTTCAAAACCCAGCTCGGCAACCACTGGCCTGGGGACACCCGCCCGATGTCCCTGCAACCCCCAGTTCCCCAGACCCCAGCCCCTATCTGTGCTGGACACCAATCCTTTGCTGCCACGGTGCCCCATCCCGGTCCCCAGGTATGTACTGAATTCAGATCCATCCGGAAGAGCCCTTGCAGGGTCCTGGGGCTAGCTCCTGATTTTACAGAAGACACCCAAGACCCAGGTATACCTGCGTGTGTACGCACGTGTCCAGGCCAAGCCCCACCCCCAGAGCTGGGCCCCCCATCAGCCTCCCACCCTGTTCTCCAGCAAACTACAGCAACAAGCAGGTTCCCCCAGGTGCTCCACGTGGCCGTTTCCAGAAACCTGCAGCGCCTGGGGGGCCACCAGACCAGAGGCCCTCACACGGCAAGCACGCGTGCCCGCTTCCTCAAAAGGCACAAGCCAACGGCAGAAACTCTGGAGGACGCAGCTATCGCGAAGGAGGAGAGCGGTGGCCAGGAGACGTCTCCCTGATTCCCCGGCAGTCCGCCCGGGGGGCTCCAGGCTCCGGTGAGCCCCATGCCTCCTACCCGCTGCCCATTTCCTTCTTAGCGCCCGGCTGTTTGTCGTGCACCACATCACACCGACCAGTCTGCCCACTGCCCACGCACACGGGCAAGAAAGAATCCCCGTGCGCGCACCCCTCGACAGCCCCAAGGATTGTTCTGCAAAGGGGATACGGGCTGCAGAGGGGAGAACGTTCCCGCAGCTCTGTCCACCGAGGGCCCGTGTCATTACTCGCTTCACGGAAGGGATAACTGAGGCCCAGGCGGTACCGCTGACCTGCTGGAGGCCCCCTGCCAGACGGGCTCTCTGCACAACAGAAAGCGGAGCCAGGAATGCCCTCATTCGGGGCCACGCACCCCCGCCTTGGCCGCACCTCCTCCCCGAAGCTCCTGGAGAGCCCCCCGCAGCCAGCCCCACGCGGGGGCTGGGTGCTCAGCACCACGGGGAGGGGCGCCCCCACCCGCTCCACGAACGGGTGGAGCTCCTCCAAACCGACAACCACAGACCTCCCCAGACACCACTCCGAGTCCCCTGGGGGCAGGGTCACAGGGCCATAAGCAGCTTTATGTGCAGACACAGCGATAGGTGTGTGGCTCCAGACCGGCTCGGGGCGCGAAGGCAGGTTTTTTAAGGCTCCTCGGGCATCCAGAGGACTGCCAGGTGTGGAAAGCTGGGGACTCGGTCCCAGGACGGCCCCTCTCCTCACCGGGGCTGCGGAGCCTCGGAAAACACGATCCGACGTCACCAGTGCAGCAGGGTCACAGCTACATGAAAGGACAGCAGGCCTCCTCCAGCTCAGGCCGGGGGGAACACCGCAAGCCAGGAGGCACGGATTTGCAGCAATTTCCACGTGTTTCTTCGGATTTTTGGGGATCGTCCAATGTTTTTAAAACAAACGTTACCCAAGTCCTGAAAAGAAGTGCTTTGAACAGAGGTAACGTGCAGGCTTCACCGGCTGGGACTCTGCCCCTGAGACCACAGGCAGGGCGCACCCGGGGGCCCAGAAAACCCCCACATCTCTCCTCTAATGCCATCCTCACAGAAAACCAGCAACGGCACAGCAGAAGCACCACCAAGGGTACCAACGGCTTCTCCCGTGGGAGGCCTGCGCGGCTGGGCCCCTGGGGGCTGCGGCATCTGGGGAGCGGCAGGGGCTGAAGTTGAAAAACAAAGTAAAGTGGCTGCAGTGAGAATCAGCCCATGACCAAGGGATACGGGGTGACACCGGGGAACGTCTGTTGTCACTGCAGCTGGGGTAGGGGCGTCACGACCGGGGGCGCCCAGCACACCCCCCACGGCAGGCCTGGCCCTGAGGACGGGGGACTACTATTCCTCCAACCAGCTTGAGAGCTCCCACCCAGACCCCGCAGGACTCCCAGCTCAAGCCCACGTGCCCACCAGCGAGCAAACGGTGCAGGGTCCTTGCTCGGCCGGGCCAGGCCTCCAGACACCAGGCTCTGCTGGGGTTCTCCCGCGGCCTCAGGGCACAGAAACGCTCACAGCGCTGACGGGCCGGACGGACGCAGGAAAGCACACTTCCGTGGTGGGGGAGTCGCCCCCTGAAACCCACCGGCACCCCGCCCACAGAGGAAGCAGCAGAGGGGCAGCGTGGCCACGCCTCGGGGGCTGCCTGTTCGTTGAGGCCGTGCCCTTCCTGTCCCGAGTCCGCTGGCGGAGGAAACAGAACCCACCCTCTGCTGGGAGGCCCTATTTCTCTGGCTCCAGCCCCCTCCTCTGCAGGACTCTGTGGGCTCAGAGCTGCCCCACAGAAGCGGTGCTCGCTCTCAGGGCTCCAGACCACGCAGGGCCTTCGAGGGCCTAAATGTGAAGCCCAGGGGCAGGGCTGCCCTGAGAGCCGCCGCCCCTGCCACGGCCGTGACCGCTCCTGCCTTCCAGCCTGTCCTCAGGTTTCGTGTTCAGATGTCACAATTCTGTGTCTCCCAAGACTCGCTGTGACCTGCCGGCCCCAGGGCAGAGCGCAGAGCGCTGAGCCTGACACACAGTGGGTGCCCAGGCGTGTGCGAGACACGCAGGTGCCGGGCAGCAGAAACTGGAGGAAGGTGGTGCGTGGGGCAAGGGCCTGACTGCCCAAACTCAATCCCATAACCCCACTTACCGGCCACGTGCACACAGGAGAGTGGCTTCCCATCTCTGGGCCTCAGTTTCCTCATCTGTGAAATGGGGACAATCAGCCCTACCACTCAGAGTCACAGAGAGCCTGCCCAAGTGCGTGCTGCCGAAACTGGGCAATATCACACCGAAGTTCGGAAGTGGGGATCCTGAATCCCACACTGGGAGGCACGGGGCTGGAGCTGAAGGTCTGGAAGGAACAGGATCCCTGCCCCGGCCCCTCACGGGCCTCAGACTCTGCCAAAAGTCTCAGGCGCCCAGCGGCCCAAGACTGGAGGTGCTGGGCCTCACGGGGACCCCAACGCCCCACCTGCAGGCTGCGTCCACCAAGCACCTTAGCAACGCTGTTGCTTAAAAATGAGTCCAAGCAAAGCTGGCCCAGCCCACCCTGGCAAGAGCACCTCCCTGTGCACATCTGGACCGCTGCGGCCTCTTCCGACCCATAGGAAACTGAGCTTGTCAAAATCTGGAGCAGGGGGAAGCTGAAAGGGAGGGAAAGGACTAGGCACACACTCTCCCCTGGCGTCCTCACAGGGCAGCGACCCCAGAAGCATGCCACGGAGAAGGAAACAGAGGGTCAGAGAGGCTGCACGGCAAGGAAGAGGCTGAGCTGGGATTTGGCCCTGCCCCTCTGCAGGAGAGGCGGCGCTACCAGAAAGCAGGCCTTCCCTCCCCTCCCTCCCGTCTCTCCCCTCCCTCCCTTCCCTGCAAAAAGAAAATGCAGACCCACCATGGAAAGGGGTAGACAGCTGCATTTTTCCCCTATAGCAAGTGGGGCACACAGGACTTCCTCACCAAACAGGCTCCTAGAAATGATCCTTTAGGAAACTAACTGGCCATTCTTGACGTAGAAAGAAATCTGAAAAGTGACTTACCACGGGAGGGACACACGAGGACGGAAATCAACACCCCAGAACGGAAGGCTGGAAGGCAACATGCAGACTTGGGGCCAAGTCAGAACGTCAGGGGCAAAAGGGAGTGGGCCGTCCCTCTCTGGACTCACCCAGAGAAACCCAAAACCCAGGGGCTCTTTGCAAAGCAATGCGGACGACACCAAGAGGCAAACAAACGGAGTCAAGAAACCGCGCCTCCACACGTGAGCTGGGCGCTGACTCCCAGATGCCTCCAACGTGCTGTCCGCCACCTTCCTGGCCCCCACGAGAGACGGGAGTGATAATGACCCGATGCTGAGGTACCAGGGGGCACCTCTGTTTTGTCTTCTCAAGTGCAGGTTCCTGACGGCCGCACCCGTGGCTCGCAGCTCTGAATGCCCCGTGCCCAGAGCAGGTGGGGAGCCAGACCATGAACGCTCGCATCTGGCTGTCTGCAAACCGTCAGCTGCAGGTGTGGGGGGGCTAAACAAATTCGTGCGAGAAATTTAAAAAACCCTACTATTCTTTCCTTGGCAAAATGGGAAAACAGGCCTATTATTTAATCCCAGCCGGCGCACTCCTCTTTCGAAGACGATTCTGAAATAAAAAACATTTTTCCTGGGGAAAGACAGAGAGGGAATTTGAAATTGAGGCTGAATGAGGGAGTCTGGGTCTGATGGAAAGGGAGAGCCAGTCCTGAAGGACAGAGATCACCAGCGGGAGCCCGAGTTTCCCTCAGAAGGAATGACACCACTTAATCCTCCCTCCAGGCCTTTCCCTGTGATGTCCTCCTTCCCCCCACCCCTCCCCGTTCTTAAAGTCTCCGCTGAAATCCCACACCTCCTACAAGAAGCGCTCCCAGCTTTCACCAAACTCTGCCATGACAATGACAATCACCGCGAGGATACGACGTGCAGCCCGCTAACGTTCTTGCCCAACCAAAAGAAGGTAATTTCCTGGGAGCCTATCCGCCCTCCCGTCCCAGTCCCTCGGGTTTGGCTTACTCCCTGTCCAGCTGCGTCTGACACAGGGCTCGACACACAGTAGGTGCTCCTAAGACCCTCCCGACCCCACTACTGGAGGCGCGGAGGGGGAACGCAACGCAGCAGCAGACAAGAGCTGTCACAGCACCTGGGGTTGGGGGCGCGGCGGGGATGGTCACCCCAGCGAGAAACTCGGGTGCGAGTAAAGGCAGGGGGAGTCCCGGGCCTGCGGACCAGTGTCAGCCGCGCTCGTTTCCCGAGCCCCGTGCTCAGCGTTCGGCCTGCGCTAGCTCACTGCACCCTCGCGACAGCTCTAGGACGGCATGCCCCCCTCACGGTTACACCGTACGCTCATGGAAACGGAGGCTCGCACAGATCCCGCGACTTGCACCGGGCCCCGGGGTGGGTGGTCCCGGTCCCGGCTGGCGAGACGACGCCCACCAGCGTAAGAAGAGGGGTCTGGGCCGAGAACGGAGGAGCCGGGAAAGTCCCAGCCGCGGAGTCTAGCCCCGGGTCGGGGAGCCAAGCCCAGGTCGGGCATTACCTGCCGCGGGGGGCGCCGCTCCACCGCCGACCAGCGCGCCGGGGCCCCGGGCCCCACGGTGCCGGAAGTGGCAGTAGGGCCGCCGGCAGGGCCCCCCGGGCGCCCCAGCCCAGTAGGGGCAGTCGATGGCCCGGAAGAAACCGGTGGAGCGTAGCATGGTCCGTCCCGAAGCGGGACCCCGGCCCGGAGCCGCCCGGGCCCCCGGGCCGCTCACTGGCGCCGCGGTCGCCGCCGCCCGCGCCTCACGGACCCCGCTGCCGCCATCTTGCTCCGAGGCCCCCGCAGGCCCCCGGGACGCCGCCGCAAGGGACCCCGGGAGCGGCTGCCCGCAGCGCGCCTGATCAGAAACTCCAGCCCTCGAGGAACAGAGGCGCTTCGCGGACCCGTGGGCAGGGACAGGTGGCCGCGGAGGGAGGGACGGAGGGTGCGGGCGGCCCCGCCTGCGGTCTCCAGGGGCTTCGCCGGCGCCGCCGCCCGGCCCTGAGCTATGGCAGCAAAGCCATCTTGAGCCCGAGGCCCCGACGGCGCCTGGGCTGTCTACTGCGCGCCTGATCAAAAACAACAACAACAACAACAACGAAGTCCGTCAGGACCAGCTGTCATGCATTTGCTATTAATTTGCGTTTTAGGAACACGTTGCCCTGAAGTGCCCCCTGCCGGACGAGGCGAGCCCTACAGGCGCGTCTTGTGCCTGGGAACCTGCGCTGTTTACCCACAAAGCTCACCTCCGCCCTGGTGTGCAGCTGACTTGAGTCAATGAGTGCTTCCTTTCTCCCCGCTGGACTCTTGTCCCGGACCCACAAAAATCCCGTTCTCACTCATTCATGTGTTCACATAAAATTGCGATGGGGACAGCCCTTATCTATCAACAGGTGAGTGGGTACACAAAATGTGGTTTGTCCATGTAATGAAATGTTGTTATTCAGCCTGAAGAAGAAAGGACGTCCTGCCACCTGCCACCACGTGGATGGACCCGGAGGACACTGTGCGCAGTGACAGAAGCCAGACACAGAAGGGCAACACCCTGTGTGACCCAACTCACAGGGGGTCCCCGGAGGAGGCCCGTCCACAGAGACAGAGTAGATGGTGGGAGCCCAGGACAGGCCAGGGGACAGGGAGTCGGTGCTTCATGGGGACTGAGTCTCAGTTTGGGGAGATGGAAAGTTCTGGAGATGGATGGTGGGGGTGGCTGCACAGCAGTGTGCGTTTGCTTAATGCCAGTGAACTGTACTCTCACAAGTGGTTAAAAGGGAACGTTTTGTTATGTATTTTTACCGCAATTACAAATAAATTGACTAAGAAGGACAGTAATGACTCTCCAGAGGACACGATCTGATTTTTGTCCGAAGTCTGTCTGGTGGCTGGTCAGTGGGCCCTGAGGGCGGAGAGCCCTTGCCTCTTTGGCCATATCACCGAGAGCCCCTGGTTTCAAACACAGTAAGCGTTGACAGTGGAGGGTGCACGGAATATTGTGGGGGGGGATTCTGAGCACAGACACTCTTTCTTGAGCAAGTGTCCAGGCAAGAGGCAACCTGCGGCTGTGAATGTGTGAGGGTGCTTGTTGTCCAAACCAGGAGGGCAATGGGGAGCCACAAAGGGTTGGGAGCCACGGAGGAGGATGAAGTGGGGTTTCTCCAATTGACAACCACATTTCTCCCCGAGGGTCTCCCGCCACGGCAGCCTCACAACATTTTCTATCCCCGACAGCGAACACATTTTTTTCACATCTGCCTCCTCCCACCCCTCATCGGACTAAGGGAACCTCAGGGCCAGGGCCCGTGACCACAGGACCTGGCTGGACACAGGACCTAAACACACATCTGTAACATGGATCGATGAATGTTCAAGGAAGGAATGTGTCCTCAGTTCTAGGCGGGTGCGGAAAACCGCATGTGATGTGTGCTAACTGGGATAAGACTTTAGTGACTGAAAACAAATGCGGGCAGGGGTGGATGGGACAACAGGGCATCCTGGACAAATTCTTCCCCGCTTCGTTCCCCTTTTTTATTTAGGGGAAGTTCACATTAACAAAACTAATCATTTTATTTTATTTTTTAAGACTTTATTGTTAAGTAACCTCTACCCCCCACATGGGGCTTGAACTTATGACTCTGAGGTCAAGAATCACATGCTCTACCAACTGAGCCACCCAGGTGCCCCCCAAAGTAATCATTTTAGAAGTGAAAATTCAGCACCTGGGTGGCTCAGTCAGTTAGGCATCCGACTTCAGCTCAGGTCATGATCTCACGGTTTGTGAGTCTGAGCCCCGCATCAGGCTCTCTGCTGACAGCACGGAGCCTGCTTGGGATTCTCGGTCTCTCTCTCTCTCTGCCCCTCCTGCATTGGCACTTTCTCTCTCTCTTAAAAATAAAAATTAAAAAATTACAAAAAAAATAATTACTTGATTTTAAAAAGTGAGAATTCAGGGGCATTTGGTACATTCACTGTTCTGTGCAACCATCACCTCTGTGTAATTCCAGAATATTCTGAAACCAAAAAGAAACCCCGTCTCCATCAGCCATCACCTCCCCCAGCACGCCCTCCCCCTCCCCGGTCCCCCCTGAGCCCCCCTCCTGTCCGTGGACGAGCCCGTTCCGGACGTTTCACACACGAGGACTCACACCCCGTGTGGCCTCTCGCGTCTGGTTCCCTCCCTGAGCGTCGTGTGTTCAGAGTCTGTCCCGCGGCGCGCCTGTGTTCGGGGTCCCGTCCACGGGGCGCCGGGTGTGGGCGCCTCCCTCCTGCTCCCGGCCGTGGGATGTGCGCGTACGTGGTGGACACGGTCATGTCCGCTCACCTGTCAAGGGCACCTGGCTGCCGCGTCTCTGGGCGTTGTGCTCTGTGCTGCTGTGCAGCGTGTGTTTGTTTTCAACGTGCGTGTTTGGGGACTAGGTTTTTTGAGTGCTGTACTAGTTTTTCAAATGATATAAATCTGTTGCCGCCCATGTTTAAAACTTGGGGAGATGTTACCTAAAAGCTGCCGTCCCAGCCTCTGTATGAACAGTTGGCCACCCTTGGGTCCAGCGGCTGGTGATGGCCACCGACCCCTGTGAGCACACGGGGAGCCCCCTCCCAGCCTACTGCCCTCCTCACCTCAGCCACCTGAGGCCTCGAGGCCCCTCATGCAGGGGTCTCTCAACACCTGTCATCGCCAATAACAGAAGGGTGAGCCCCTGAGAGTGGTCTGACGGCGCGTGCGAGGTGAAGCGAGGGGCCCCCTCTGCGAGAGCCCGCCTAGTCTCCATCCACGCCCGAGGATGGCCTTGGTCATCCATTCAGCAAATATTCACCGAGTACCTACTATATGCCAGACACAGTGCTAGAAACATGGGTGAACGAGGCAGAGATCCCGACCCTGGTGGGAGTAGTGTTCTCAATGGGGGAGACAGACAATTGGAAATAAGTAAATGATGTAGCATGATTTAAGTGCTATGGGGGGGGGGAGTAGAACAGGGTAGGGGACTAAGAGGTGGTCCGTGTAGTCCTCTGAGGACGGTGGGATATGAACAGTTCTAAAGAGGGGGAAGGGTATTCCAGGCAGCAGGCACAGTCTGTGCAAAGGCCCTGGGGGCAGCACCAGGCCTGCGTGTTGGAGGAACCGAGGGGAGGTCCGCGTGGCTGGAGCAGAGTGGGCAAGAGGGAAACACGGGGGAATGGAAGGGATGCAGGGGATGGGGGCAGGTCGCACAGGGCCTTGGGGACTTCCGTGAGGACTTAGGCTTTCACAAGGAGGGAGGTGGGAGCCTCCGAGGGCTGCAGGCATTAGGGGGCGGGACCTGACTCGGGTGCTCACGACCGTCCTCTGGTGGCCGCTGAGGGGAGGGCGGACGGGGGCGGGGCGACGGTGGGACCGCGCGACCCAGGGGACCAGGGTGGGGGAGACTGCCTGAGATGAGGAGACGAGGTGGTGGACTGGGAGGACGCCAGGACCGGGTACAAGTGGGCAGATCTCGGATGTGCTCTGAAAACTCCGGGGAGACTTCCTGATGGAAACGGGTGTGGTAGTGAGACTGAGTCAAGGTCAAGGATTTGGGCCTCCGCACCAGGAAACATGGGGGTACCAGTGCCCGAGGTGGGGATGGGACTGGGCGGCCTGGGGGTGAGAGTTGGCACCTTCAGGGTCTGGAGTTGAGGGTGAGGTCCTGGTGTCGGACCAGGGAGTATCGTCTGCACACAGGGGAGGTGAGCGTACAAGAAGCCCAGTCAGAGGGGAACATTAGCCTGGGGCGGGCATCGGGGAGGGTCAGGGGTCCCCGAGGCCGCATGACCAGGGAGTGTCGAGAAGGCAGGAGGGGGACACCTTCGAGCTGTTCGGAGCACGTGGGATGGTGTCCAAGAGAGACTGGAGGCAGGGGCTGCGTTCCCCGAATTCCAGGAACTCTGCCCAAAGGGGCAGAAAGGCCAGAAGAGCTGGAGAGGGACAGTGGGACAGGGGTCCAAGGAGCAACGTCGGCGGGCCTGCGGGGCAGAAGCCAGTAGAAAGGGGGACAAAGTGAAGCAGGAGCCAGGGGGATGCAACAGGGAGGCCGACCTCGAGAAAGGGCGAGGGCCCCGCGCCCAGGTTGAGGGCCACCTGCGCGGCCGCCAGGGCCGGACCCCCGACCCCGAGGAGGGCGCGGCGGGAGCCGGCGATGCAATGACAGGGGCGGCCGCCAGAGGGCGCAGCCTCCGCCTTCCCCGGGGACGGACTCCGGGGAGGCCCTGGCTCCCCGCCCAAGCCACACCCGCCCTCGGGGCTCGGGAGACCGCTGGAATCTGGGTGTCTATCTCCTAGGAAGGGGTCCGAGACCCTCATCGGCTTCTCGGTGCTGCCGGGGACGCCAAGCCCTCACCAAGGGCCCCCCCCCCCCGCCCGGCCGCCTCCAGGCGGGAGCTGGCACACGGCCGGCGTGCGGAACGTGGGCAGCCCCCTGGGCACAGGGGCCAGGCGGGGCACAGACAGCGGGGGCGGGGGACCCTCTGGGGAGGAGCCCTGTCACGCCCACGAGCAGCCCCAGCGGCGCAGGCTCCCCTGCCGCCCGGCTCCCGGTGCCGGAAGGGGGCGGGCGCGGGACGCCCCCGGGCGCCGTGTCACCGCGCCTCGGTTGCCGGGTAACCGAGCGGGAAGGAGGGGGGCGCAGCTGCGAGAGGCGTGGGTGACACGGGACGGCAGCGCGCTCTGCTTCCAGCAGCCCCCTTCCCAGGCCTTAGGGCTGAGGGGGCGTCATCCCATGCCCCCACCAGGTCCAGAGATTCAGGGCCCCACTGCCTCACTTTCTGCAGCGGGACGCTGGTGACCTGGGGGCTACCCTGTTGCGTGGGACACAGAGACTCAGAGAGTTCTCCGGTTGAAGGCCAGAGGTGAGAAAGACCACACAGTCACCAGAGTCGGGTTTAAAAAAGGGCTTGTTTAATTAAATACAAGGAAAAGGCCAGGCAGGGCAGGGTAAGGTGGGGGGGGGGGGCGCCACCTGACAGCACGAGTCCCTTGGGGCCCTCCCCTTGAGATGCCACAGCGAAGTGGCTGGAACCAGGTCCCAGTGACCTCCAGCTCCTTGGGGGAGGAGGGGCACAGGTCTGGCCAGACCCCTGGACACGGGAGAGGGGCCAGGGACGCGTCCTCCGCCTCCTGGGCCCTCAGACCCACACTTCACGTCCTGTGGACAGGCACCAGCCAGGGATGGGACAATCAGGAGGACGTCCGTAAAGACATAAAGGAAAATGGGACCCCAGCCTGCCCCCACAGACTAAGGCATCTCACCAACACTGCTGGCAGGGAGGGTTTAAGGGCACGCATGGGCCAGCCCTGCCAAGATCTGCCCAGAGACTGGGCCAGAAGACCCTTCCCAGCCCAGCTCCAAAGGGCTTCCCTGGCCTCCTCCCCAGGACCCCAGGCACCCACCCCCTGATCCTGCCGAGGCAGGTCCAGTCCACACCGCCATCCAGATCCCCAGCCCCCAGTGGGGAGACAGAAGGGTTCTGGAACACACGTGGGTGCCAAAAACCTCCTGCAGCCAACAGTGGGCGATAGGTCCTTTCCGGGTCTTGGGACAGGGACCCTGGGTCTGTCCCGTTCTAGGGCATGGCCCTCAGTCCCTACCCAAAATGAAATCCAACCGAAGCCACAGTGGGAAGACACCAGGAGGGGTCATGGCGCTTACCCCTCCCTACCATAAGTAGGGATCATACAGACCTTCCCCCCAACACCCACACCCCCTGAGGACAATGGACCACCCATGGGGCCCAGATCAAGAAAGGGATTGGCGCCTGAAAAAATATTCTATCCGGTCCAAAAAAGCGAGCTATCCCATGGGGTTCAGGGGTCAGCCCTCATGCTTCCTGCCCTTGCAAAGCAGGACCTCAACCTCTGGTCCAGGGGCACCTGCAGGGAAGGGCTGCCCGATGCTCAATGACTGTCATGGTCCCAAACAGGAGGGATTGATTGTCATGTGATGCTATGGAAGGCCAATGCTGGGGACTCTACCCCGAAGGGAGCAGTCCTCACTCACACACTCACACACCCACCCAGAGGGGGGCCGCTCACTGCCCCCCTCCTTCCTACCAGCAGAGACAGAGGAAAATAAATAAGCAGGCATCTGCCCCAGCCCGTGTTATCCACCTTCCCCAAATGAGAGTCAAAATGCTCTTTGGAAGAACCCCTTTCTCTCCCTCCCTACCCCAGTTTTAGGAGCAAAACCTGGACCCCACTGCCTCCCCCCCTCCCGGCCTCCCCCCTCCCCACCCTGCCCCCACTGCTGGGGAGCCGGGTGGCAGGGCAGAATCTGTGGACACCTGAGATTGAATACCCGGATGGGGGCGGCTGGAGCCGCACCCCAATTCCCTGAACGTCTCCAATGGCTTTCAGTGGGGTGGGGGGCCCCGGGCGGGGTGGGGGTGGGGCCGCGGGAACCCCCGGTTCATCTATGGCTCTTTGCACACATCATCCCAACCTGGAGAGGAGGGCTGGGGGGCCAAGTCTGAGCACTGGTTACGTGCCCCTTTCCTGGGCCGCTCCCCCCAGACCCACCCTCTCCGAAGCAGGGAGGTGGCGATGGGGGGAGGGGAGCGCCGGCCGGCTGCCCACCTGGGGTTCCTGTTTAACACATAGGAAGAGAGTTATCCGACATGGCTATTTACACACACGGGGCCCCAGCCACCCCTCCCAAGGGCCACCCCCCCCCAGTGTCGGGGACACCGGCTGTCGGTCCGTGGCCCGCCCCGGGCTGTGGACAGCAGGCGTTTTGCTGGTGCTCCGGGCCCAGGCCCAGCAGGGGTGCGGCAGGGTGGGCTGGACTAGGGCCCTTACAGGCCAGAGGGGGCCGGGCTGGGCGCGGGGCTGGGCGCGGGGCTGCCCGCCAGACTGCAGGGCAGCGAGTCGCTGGGCGAGGTGCTGCGGGCGCCCGGGCGCCGGAGCAGTTCCGGGCGGAAGCCGGGGTGGCGGCGCGCGTGCTTGGTCAGGTGGTCGCTCCGGGTGAAGCGCTTGGAGCAGAGGGGGCAGGGAAAGCGCTTCTCGCCGGTGTGCGTCCGGTGGTGGCGCGCCAGCTCGTCGGAGCGCGCGAACTTCTTGTCGCAGCCAGGCCAGTCACAGGCAAAGGGGCGTTCACCTGGGCAGAGGAGGCAGAGGGCAGACAGCGTGGTCAGTGGGGGGAGGGAGGGGGCGGGGCAACTCGTCCCCCCCCCCCCCCCCGTTCTAGAGGCTGAACTCCGGGCGTGAATTCAACACGTGGAAATGTGCAGAGGAAAGCCCCACTCACTTCAAGAACCCCTAATTAGTATTCCTGCCCTTTCTTTCCTATGAACCCATAGTAATTCCACGAGCAGTTTCCGTGCGTTAAAAGAAGACCGTGCGGAGCCCGAGCCCTTCCAGGCCCGCCCCCGCGGCACCACCGCACCGCCTCCGTGACATCCGTGACAGGGTCTCGCGGTGCACGAGCCACACACACGTGCGCGCCTGCTCGGAACGCATGCGGGGTTTTGCAGGGGCTTCTCCCGATGCAAATGGATCCCGCCGTCCCCACCTCCACCTCCGCTCTCCTTTGGAGCTTACCGGAGGCTCTCAGGTGTTCACAACCCGTTGGCCCCTTCCTTTTGAAAATGACCACCCCGGACGCAAAGTCGGTGTGGGGGTGCCTGGGCGGATTCCCGTGGCCCAACGACCTACTGACCCTTGTGGCCCCTCTATGGATGGAGAACACGTGAAGGGCCTCTAGGGCCACCTGCAGCCCCACACAGGGGCAGAGGGAGGAGAAGGGCACGAGGCCCAGGCACAGACGGCCGCCGGGAAGGGGAGGGCCTGGAGGCCACGGCCACTGGCCTCACCCCGCCCCCGCCCCCGCGGAACAGACCGTGAGGGGAGGGGCGGGCCGCCACCCTGCAACTTCCTCTGCAGACCCCTCCCACCTCCCCGGCTGGCCTCGCCCATCCTGCCGTGAACCAAACGGCGCTGCGAGCCCCGAGCGCCTGTCCCCACCCACCCCTCGCGTCTGGGGTCTCAGCCCCAGAACGCTTCAGCCCGACCCCCAGCGAGTGTTGTCCGCATCTCCCCGGCCGACCCGGGAGCGCCGAGGGCCCCACCTCTACGCAGGGTCCACCGGGGACCCCGCCACGCCCCAGGCCAAGGGGTGATAAGCATCCTGGAGCCTGCACCCTTGCGCCCCGCGCCCGGCACCTGGAACCCTGGACTCCCCAGGCGTTGCTTTGTCCACGAGTTCTGGAGTGTGTGTCTGCACCCCTGTGCTATACCCTTTGTGGCACTGGATGGAGCCCCACATAGGAAGGTAGAGCGCTGGGATTGGGGGAGGCCACAGAGCGGTCAGGGTGGTCACATCCTGGGTTACATGCTGGCCCTGCAGTGACCCAGGCTGACCTTGTCTCAGGGAACACACCCAGAAGAAGGTACACGGTCTAGGATCAGAGAAAGGCTCCCCAAACAGGACCGATGCCAGCAGCCAGCAGGAGGGCCCACGGGACAGACCTGTGGCCGTGGGGGGAACAGAGTAGGCCAGGAACATCTCTGCTCTGAAAGCTAAGGGACTGTCCCGGGGAGAACCGCTGGGGAGGGGTGGGGGAGGGGAGTAGGGGTCAGAAGAGGCAGAGGGGCTCCTGCCATCTCCCAGGGCCCAGGAAAGAGCGGGACCAAAACCTCCCCTCCCCCACCCCTTCTTCCTGGCTACCACCAGCACCAGAGGAGGAGGTGGAGTCCAGCGGTCCCCCCAAGAAGATTTCTTGTGGGTTGCCTGTGGCTCAGGCTCACGCCTGGGGCAAGGGCATGCCCCAGGAGACTGTGAATCCAGGTGAGCTTGTCACCTACCCCTGGGGGGGAGGGGAGGTTACACAACTATGCCCAAGACCTCGCAGACCCCAAATCTCTGGGGCTGCACCCTTCCCTGGAACAATCCAGAAGGCAGGAGGAGGGGTCTCAGCAAGGGCATCGTCTACGGAACCCAGAGCTCAAAACAGCCCGGAAAGGACCCCTACCCCACCTGGATGGCGGAAGGCTTGGATCTGACAGTTCCCCGGGGCTGCAGTCTGGGGGAGGGGAGTCCGGTTTTGGAGGCGGGGCTGCTGGCTTTAGACCAGACCCGGTGCCAGGGGGAGCGGCGCCCCTTCCGAGGGGCGTGCAGTCCTGTCGCCATCTTGCAGGGCGCAGGCGGGGCGGAGGGGGGGGGGGCGGGCATCCCGCTGCTGGCGCGCCCCGCAGTTGGCTCACTTCCCCATTTCGGGCGGCGGGACTAGTACCCGCCTCCCAGCCTCCCCTCCTCCGGCAGTTCTACTTTGCGATGAGCAGGTTGCAAGAGCGGTGCCAGCGCCCACTGGGGCAGGACACATGCAGCCGCCGGGAACACAGCTGCCGCACGTAGCTCGGTGGCGGCGGGGACATCCGCAGCCCAGCCGGCCTCGCTCACGTGGTCCCGCTCCCTCTAGGGCGGGGGGGGGGGGTGGGGTGGGGGGGGTCGGGGTCGACTTGCCGCCGGCTGGACGCCCGCCAGCCCCGCCCCACACCCAGTTGCTGGGGCGCTCACGTGCACACGCGGGTGGCGGAGACCTGGGCGCGGAGGCTTCCCGCCGCCCCCACAACGTCGAGCGAATGCCTGCAAGATACCAGGCCCTGTCACCCTCCCACAGCCCACTAGCCAGGAGGTTGGTGGGGAGCAACCAGGAAGCTCAGAGCCGGAGGGGACCCTAGGTACGGCCACCGGCTGCCCCAAAGCAGACTGGAACAGGGACTAGAGGAAGATGTGGTGGGCGGGGCCCTGGTGGACGTAACCTTTTGACTTGGGCTGGGGTGACCTCGGGACAGTTGGGGCCACCACAGTGCCGTGCAGGCTCAGAAAAACGGAGGCCAAGAGGTCCTGAGACCTGATACAGGACAGAGCAAAGGTGGTCCCTGAGCCAGGACGGCTTGGCCTGCGTGGAGTGGGTGCCCCACCTCCCCCCCGCAGGGCCAGGGGCCAAGGACCAGGGCTCTGACAACTAACCTTCACCGTGACCTCCTGAGGTCATCCCTAGGGGTAGGGAGGGGTGTCTGCCAGCTGACCGGAACAAACGCCCACCTACCAGGAAGACTGCATGGGGGAGGACAAGTGAGGGAGCACTCTCGCAGAGCTACAGAAGGCGGGGAGCAGCTGAGACTACCTGAAAACGGCCCCTGAGTAGCCCAGAGAGCAGTTCTGGAAATACAGCAGAAAGGTGGAAAATAGATGCTGAGGTCTGGAGAGCAGGGCAGGGGGTCCCCTTCAAGTAGCCATTATGGCTTTACAAAGACCAGCCCACGGGAGGCTTGTCTATTCTGCGATTTTGTTTCATAGTTTTTAAGTGATCTCTACACCCAACGTGGGGCTCAATCTCACCCCGAGACGAAGAGTTCCATGCTCCACCTACTGAGCCGGCCAGGTGCCCCGTTCTGGGATTTTATTATTATTATTTCCTTAATTTATTTGAGAAAGGGAGTGCGCAGAAGCGAGGGGGGACAGGGAGGCAGAGGGAAAGCGAGAGAGAATCCCAAGCAGGTTCTGTGCGGTCAGCTCCATCCCCGGAACCGTGAGACCACGACCTGAGCTGAGATCAAGAGTCAGACGCTCAACTGACTGAGCCACCAAAACGCCCCATGTTCTGTGATTTTAACCACCCCCGGGCCCTGCCCCCGAAAAGCCAAGGCTTCCCACCTACCCCACCCCACATCCCAGCTCCTCCCATAGGGTTCCCCTTTCAAGCACTGTGCTGTTGCCACGAAAACTAAGGCAGGCATCCCCCAGCCATCTCTCTATCCCTCACCTTGGCCTGCGTGGCCTGCGTGGCTGCGTGGGCAGCAAATCCCATCAGTAACGCCTTCACAATATCTCCAGACCCCACCCTGGCTCTAGACTCCAGCTCCTGCCTGGACTGGTGCAGTAGCCCATAGGCTTGGGGCTGAGCCGCCCAGTCTGTGCTCTGCCCTCCGAACTCCCAGAGCTACTCCCTGATCCAGGATCAAAGCCGAAAGTGTTTACCTTTTACCCCGCTGGTGCACTTCACTGTCCCCTTTCTTAGCTTCAATAACCTTGCGCTTAGCATCTCCTAGGTGTGATATCTGCCCCCTCACCTGACTGCAAAGCTGAGGGCACAGGCCTGGCATGCCATGGGCACCTAACGCATCTGTGGAGAGAGTCTACGGCTGGGAGAGCTCCCAGCCAAGCTTGGGCTGCTGGCTTAACTGTTGGTTCATCATGCGGTTCACCCCTCCTCCCCGCCCTGCCCCCACCCCCCCAGGTAGGGGCTCCCACTACCATTTGTTTAAAGGGCCAACCACGTGCAGCCCCTCATCCCCCCTTCCTCCTTGAAGACCCACACTGCCATCACCCGCTTGGCACCCAGACGGGCATCCTTGGCATGGGGGCTCTTGGTGCCTGGGGATGAGAGGGTAACACCGCCCCCAGCCACCCCCCCACCCCCCCACCCCCAGCATGTGTGATGGGGAGAACAGTGCTGGGCAAGGGTGACAGTGAGGGCCGGCCCTCCAGCCCTCACTCCCCTGGCGGCCGCCTCCTGGAACTGGTATCACTTGCCCGCTCCCAGGCCATCTGGGCCACGTTTATCAGGGAGCCTGGGCGGGGGTGGTTATCGCCCCCCACAATGTTGGGGGCCCTCCCGCACTCCCCAGTTATAGCACGGGCACCTAAAGTCAGTTCCAGCTGCTCTCTGCACCCTGCCTGCTACAGGAGGGAGCTCACGGGCCACCCCCACCCCCTCCGGCCTGGCAGTGTCCTACCCTGCCCCCTATAAGCCACCAGTCTCCTGAACCCCACCTGTCCTTAAAGGAGCTCACAGCTCTGCCAGGGGGAGAGGGTGGGGTCTACGTCGGCTCAGCCCTGGGAGGGCGATGCCTGCTTCCCCTCCTGGCCTCAGTTTCCCCATCTGCTTCTCCCCTGGGGGGGGGGCTCTTCAGCAAAGAATACCACCTCTGCTGCCCTGCCCCCCTTTGGGCTGCTCAGTCAGAAAAACTACGGTTCACCCCAGCCACCTCCTACTCTCCGGGTCCTGGGGCTTCTTACTGGGCCCCGGTTTGTGGGTTGGCCCACCCCTCTCCCTCCCCTACCACAGCCCTCCTCAACCCCTCTCCCGGGACCCTAATCCCTGCTCCATAAACGGATTTTCCTCTGCAAAGCCGGGCCTGCCTTCCTGCCCACCCTCCACCCTGCCCTTGGGATTAAATGGAACCCTTCACCTGCTCTGACCCTCCCCACCTCACTTCTCCACCTCATCCTCAAAACTCATGCCCCAGGGCCCTTGCCCCCATCCCCTGAGGCCAGGGTGTGGTCCCCTCTCTGGGGACACACCCCTTCCTGCCCCACAGGACCCCATGCTATCAGCTGAGAAGTCTCCACCTCCATCACTGCCACTGTCACCCCCTCCCAAGGTTCCAGAATATAATGGCACAGGGACTGGGCTCTCCCCGCAGTACCTTGCACCACACTGGACCCTTACCTGATTTTCCTCAAACTTAAGGAGAGAGAGTTTTAGAGTAAAACAGGGGGTCTCTCCTGGGGGGTGACCTTGCAACTCCCCCAGGGGACATCTGTCATTGGTCGCAACGCAACCGGGTACGTTCCTGGGATTCCTGGGATGGAGTGAGCAAGGCCAGGGATGTTGCGGAACTCCCCAAGGTGCCCAGGACGCCCCACAGAGAATGGCATCAGCTGTGCCCCGGGGATCAGACCTTGGCCTAGAAGCTCCACTTCCAGATCTGAGCTCCCTCTTGCCAGGAAGGAGCCTGGGACCCCAGAAGGCGCAGGGCTGACCGCGTGCTCAGAGCTGGGGGCTCTGGGGCAGGGGAGCAGTCCGGATCTGGAGGTTGGGAGAGCAGGAAGCAGCCAGCCAGCCTCTCCTCCCACCCCCGCCCCATCTCCTCTCATCTCCGTATCCATAGCAACAGCGTCAACTTCTCCTGAAGCTTCCGAAGTGCCTGCCCACCCCACACAGGAGAGCTCTGTGCTGGGGCTGCAGGCCAGGCCCCGGGGGAGCACAGGACAGCCCTGCCCCTGCAGCTGGGTGGCCCTCTGAAAGACTCCACCGCCCTCCCAGCCTCACCACCCCCAAGCCAAGCGGAGCAGGGACGGTGGGGGCACCACACTTGACCCTGGCCAGGCACCTGATCCCAGTCTGTTCATCTGTAAAATGGAGCTAGGCTGGGATCGGAGTTCATTCCCTTTACTGAGCGGAGGAGTGAACCTCAGGCAGAGCAGGGGGAGACAGGCCTCTGGGGACAATCGGCAGACGGCTGACCTCTAATTATTGTTCCTCGTCACATCTGTCCCCAGGCCAGCCCCTGTGAATGGGCAACACCAAGCTAGCCTTGGGGCACCAGGGACAGGCATGGCTTCCCCACCCCCAAGCCAGGTGTAAGGGCAGCGACTCCCCCCACCCCCAACTAGGTACCAGAAAAGCTACGCGGGGCTCTGTGGTCCGGGGCGGGGGGGGGGGGCCACAGATACACTGAACCCACAGTCTTAAGCAGACGAGCGTGCGGAACCCTCGAGAAACAGAACACCAGGGGTGCCTAAGTCCGGGATTTCCAATCTCAGCAATGGCAGGGTTGGCCCAGGAGCCGCGTTCTCTGGGTCCCCACACCGTAATTACGGAAGAGGGCTTTGGGAGAGGATACCGGAGTTACAGGTCCCACTGACACTAGGGATCCATCCAGGGAGGCCACCCTCCCCTGGGACACTCCCCGGATGAGCCCAATTTTCTCGTTTAAAACACGGATGACAACATTGGTGTCCTGGGCCCAGTGAGGAGTCCCTCCTCTCCCAGGGCTTAGGGAGACGGCCGCCACTGCCTCTGAAGCACTCCAGGACACCCGAGAGGAGGGTCTCTCGGGAGCTGCCGTAGGAGGTGGCCTGGCCACCCCCTTCAACCGACCCAGAAGGGACAAGCAAATCAGCGCACCAGAGCCTCGCCAGGCAACAATTACCTAGGACAGGCGGAGGAATACAGTGGGAGAAACAAGGTCCCTCTCTGGCCGGCCTCCCGCTCCAGCACCCCCATCGTTCAGACAGGCAAACTCACCTAGCAGGAGCCGGAGCTCTGCCCTGACCCCAGCCCCCCACCCAGAGAGGAATCTGCCCTCAGATCCACATAAAGATGCCTCTCTGTGTTCACGGCCCCCCAGGTGTCCCTGACACGCGCCTCAGTGCCTCAAAGCGTAGGTAACACCCAGGGACTGCTCAGAAAAGGACGGAGGACCCTGCAGGAAACACAGACCCTCCCCCCTCAAGTCTGCCCTGGCTGCCCTGTCCTGCCTTACGCCCACTAGCAAGCAGAGCCTGTATGTCCCTGTGGACAGGACGGGGACTGAACGAGACAGGAGGCGGGGAGGGGGGCAGAGCAGGGAGGAGGGCGCCTGGCATCCGAGGCCGTGCAAATGGCCTGAGGCTGCCCCACCATGTCCCCACCACACCACTATGGCCGGCCCTGCTTTCTTGCCCTCTCTCCACAATGAGAGTGTGTCCACAGAGCCAGTGTTGCGACACGAGAAACAGTGACGTTCAGAAGGCAGACTTTCGTGAGCCCTTGACACAGATGAAAAAACTGAGCTCCGGAACAGGCCTCGTGCTGGAGAGGGGCAGGGCTGGAATCGAAGTACATCCTCACAGCCGGTGGCCAGATGCCCACCGCCAGGGCAGGACCGCCTTCCACACTGGAGCCCAGGCCAGCCACCAAGACCCACCTTCGCCCTGACACCCCAAACTCCCAGCTGGAGAGCATTCTCAGCGTCGAGGGTGGTGGACCCAGAGGGGGACAAGGGAGGGGGTGACAGGGTGATGACGGCGGCCCTGCCTCAGACTCCTCCAGGCGTCCCCTCGCCGCACCCCCCCCCCCCGCTCGGCTGTGAGAGGTGACAAATGTCGCTGAACCCTCCCCCAAAGCCTGCCTCCAAACGCGATGAGGACCTGACTCCTTCAAGGGTCCCCTTTCAAATCCCTCTCCCCACCCCACCCCGACTCTGGCCCCAACCCTCACTCTCAGCCCCGCCCTCCGCCGTATTAAAAGTCATAAGGAAAAAAAAAAAAAAAAACGCGCGGGCACCCCCCCCCCACCCCGGCTCCCGCGCCAGGCGCTCTGCTGCCCTCGGGGGTGAATCCTTGATGCCACCCCGGAGGCGGCGGCGCGGCTCCTCCCCCCTCTCCAGATAGGGAAACTGAGACAGGGAAAGGAAAACACAACCATCTCAGAGCTACGTGCTCCAACCACAATATCCACTCCCCAGACCCAAACGCCACAGGAAATTAAGGAGAAACGGAGCCGAGGGGGGAGGGGACGGTCCGGGAGCCCCGATCCCGCCCACGGACCCCATCGCGCCGCGCGCCCCGAGAGCGCCTGCAGCCACCACCGTCGCGCCCGCCAACCGCGCGCCGCCCGACCGCGTGGCCGCCACGCCCCCTGCGCGCGCCCCACCCACCGAGGCCCCGCCCGCCCGGCCGGCGCGGCGGCGGCCCGGGCGCGCCCCCCTCCCCGCCCCCCACGCGCCACGCAGTTTTGGGGTCCCGGAGGGGGCAGGGGCGCAGGAGACCGCGCGCGCGCGCGGGACAGGGGAGCGGGGCTCACCTGTGTGCGTCCGCAGGTGCGACTTGAGGTGTGAGGACTTGTAGTACGCCTTGGCGCAGCCCGGGAAGGGACAGCGGTGGCTCTTGGCGGCGGCGGGCGCGGCGCCGGGGGCGCGGCCGGAGGACGGGGACGAGGCGGCCGAGGAGGAGGAGGCGGGCGAGGCGCCCCCCGGGGCGGCGCCGGGCCCGCTGCGCAGGTCGGCCAGGATGCTGGCGGCCAGCAGGTGGGGCGCGGCGGCGGCGGCGGCGGCGGCGGTGGCGGCGGGGCCCGGGCCGGAGGCGGCGGGGGGCGGCGGTGGCGGGCCCGGGGGCCCGGGTGGGGCGGCCTCGCGGCGCGGCGCGCGCACCTCCAAGCCGGCGGCGGGGCCCGCGCCCTCGGGGCCCGGTCGCCCGCGGTGCACCACCGCGCCGGAGGAGATGGCCATGAGCACGTCGGCAGCGAAGTAATCCACGCACGCCACGGCCGCCGACATGCCGGGCAAAGGCGCGCGGCGCGGGCCGAGCGGGCTGAAAGGAGGCGGCGGGAGCGGTGCCCGTCCGGCCGGCGGCGGCTGCTCGAGTGCGGGAGGCGGAGGAGGAGGAGGAGGAGGAGGAGGCCGGCGCGCGCCGCCGCCGCCGCCGCCCGCGCTCGGCCCGCCCCGCCCCGCCTGACGCGCCCTGACGCACCGGAGCCCGCGGGGGCGGCCGCGGCCCGCCCCGCCCGGAGGACGCCCCCTCGGGGCGCGCGGCCACGCCCCCCGCCCGGCGCGCCCTCCACCGCCCTGCCAGCGGCGCGCGGCCGCCGGGGGCGGGGTCCGGGCCGAAGGAGCCGCCCCCGGCGCGCCCACTCCGGCCCTGGAGCGCGCCCCCGCCTGCTTCTCCAAGCGCGCCCTCCCCACGCGGGCCCCCAGCCAGAGACCCCGCCTCCGTAACCCGCGGCGCGCGCCCCCGGGCCCTTCTCGGAGTACCCCCCTCCCCACGCCGGCAAGCTCCGCCTTCCCCCGGTATGATCCTCCCTCCCGCGAGCGCTCCGCCCTGTCCCGGCACGTCCCTCCTTCCCTCCCCGGACGGCCCCACCCCCTCCCGCGCAGCCCTCCCTCCCTCCCCGGCGCGCGCCCCGCCCCCTCGCGGGCGCGCCCACCCCACGCCAGGGCGCGCGGCCGGCGGGAGCCCGCCCCTTCCCCGGACGCTTCCACCCCGGCCCCGGGCGCGCCCCCGTTCTCGATGGGGGAGGGCTTCGCTCCCCACGTGGCCGGGTGGGGGTGCGGAAGCGGCCAGCCCCGCCCCCCGGCCACGTGCGCGACCCTTCCCCCCCTCTTCTCTCCCCCGACCTGGGCCCTGCCGGACCGCGCTCCCCTTCGTTCCTTCGCCCCCTTCTGCGGGAATCCCTCTCGCCTTTCCCGGAGCCCCGCGGCTGGACAAGGGAGGAGTGGGGCGCCCCGCCCAGTGAACCTGCATTCGTCTCTCTTCCTGCGCCCCGCTCACGGGTGGGGAAGGCCGGTGTCCGCTGGAGGAGGAGCGGGGTCGGGGCATCGGGAAGAGGAGACGGGTGGGGTTGCAAAGGGCCGGGCTCGGGACCCCTCGGCGAGGCAGAGCATTCCGGCCCGGCGGTACACAAGGGCTGGGACCATCGTTCCCCGACGCTGGGCAGGGATCCTTGGGACTCGGAGGGGAAAAGTGGGGCCTGTGGAAGCCCTGAGGACGTCCAGGCCAGGGAGTTCGACAGCGGCTAGGACGCAGATGGCCAGGGTCAGCCTAGCCAGCAGTCCGAGGCGGGGGCGGGGGGCGGGGGGGTCACGCGGAAGTGGGACGACAAGGTGGCCCCCTCCCTGGTGACGATAGCACCGCCCCTTGCTAAGCTGGCTGTGAGGGCCTTGCAATGGCCAGGGTGGGCTCCTGGGAACAGAGCTGCTTGCCCGCGTGTGGACAGAGGCTGGAACCCTGGCCCCATCCTCCACTGTCTTCCCTCGGCCCCTCCCTGCGCCCCCCACCCTGCACGTGGCCGTACTGAGGAGGGCGGGAGAGGGACACACGGCAGACCGAAGGCCGCAGAGATGAACAGCCCCTTTGACAGGCCGTGGACCATCCACGTGGGCACTGGGAGCCCTCGTTCCTGCCGGCCTGGGGCCCCTGGGCCTCTAAAGGTCTAGGAGGTGAACCACCTGGGCGGGTTCCCCAGTCTCCCACCAACTCAGCAGCCCTCAGGGGCCTTAGACATCCCCTCCACACACACCCCTAGGTGCCGCCCAGTCTTTACAGAAAGGGCCCTCCAAGTTCAGACAAGGCAAGAAGCACCTTGAGGCTCCCCCACCCACAGCTTGCACCGGGCACTTAGGCAATGACCGGGACGAGAAAGAGGCCAGGAATCATTTGTTGCTTCCAGAGATGTTTATTGAGCTCAGAGCCGTTCCCCCCCAGCATCTTGCCCTCAAGGGGCTCAAGGTCTAGGGCAAGGCAGCTGGGAGTCAGATCAGGGCATAGGTGGTAGGTGGGCACCGACCTACAGAGTGGAGGAAGAGGGGGGTGGTTGGGGAAACGTGGCATCAGCAGCCCCACCTGGGGCCTGGGGCACGCGGTCCCCCCAGCAGGCGTGGGTCGAGGCCACACTCAGGGCAGAGGCAGGCACCTTCTTGCAGAGGATGTGAGCAAAGCGGTCAGGGCTGCGTCCTGGTTGTTCCCCACAGGGTGGCCCCACAAGTCGTTACTCCTGGCAATAATCGGGATCTCAGACCTCATCTGTGGGCTGTGCCGGCCGCTCTGTGGGCAGGAGTCCCTGCGTGGGAGCCCGTGCGGCACCCGCGGGACCTGTGCTCAGTTGTCACCCGCACAGCTCGACCATCCCCGCCCCACTCTGACCCCATGCGCACCTCTGCCTCATTTTGTCACTGTTCTCACTACGACCCTACAAGTGGCATCCCCATTTCACAGATGAGGACACCAAGGCTGGGGGAGAACAGCGAGGTGGCCTGCCCGTGGGCAAAGCTGAGGCAGCACAGGGTTTGGGGAAAATACAGAGGCGGCCTGAGTGCACACCTGCTGGGACACCCACGGCAGCCAGTGCTTTCTTTCTGCTACCTCAGTTTCCTCACCCGTGACTGGGGGCCGGTCTCTACCCTGCCCTGATGGTTCCCAAGGGGTCAGGAGGGCTCTCACCCGGCTGCAAGACCCAAGCAGGGCAGGCGGCAGTCACTAGCTGTGGAAGGGAGGGACCTCCTGGGGGCACAGGTGAGCGGGGAGTTCCAAAAAGTGGGGGGCGTCCCTGCTGCGGATGCCCCAGACCGTGTGGCCACGAGGAAGGTGCCCCAAATAGGTCAGGGTCAGAATCAAAGCTCCAGTGTGCGAATGTGTGTATACAAATGCTGGAATGACCTTAGCTTTTTTTTTTAAGTGAAGACTTTCTTTTTAATAGTTTTTTTTGTTTTTTGTTTTTTTTTTTATGTTTAAATATTTTGAGAGAGGGAGAGGGTGACAATCCCAAGCAGGTTCTGTGCTGTCAGCGCAGAGCCTGGCTTGGGGCTCAAACCCACAAACCGTGAGATCATGACCTGAGCCGAAATCAAGAGTCAGGTGCTTGGCTGACTGAGCCACCCAGGCACCCACTGCGATAGTTTTAATAATACTTTATGCAATTCAACTTTTTTGGGAACCCGTGTGTGTGTATTATTTGTTCTCTTTAAATGTCAGCAGGTACCTAAACAGTGCAATTACAGGCCATGTGTCCTTTCTTTTTTATGGTTTTCTATATGAAAATTTCTTTTCTAAACACATCCCTCCCACGGAAGTGTAGGCTGTACTCCGGGACTCGATTCCAGAGAACAGAGCAGGGAAGGGGAGGGCAGTAACCTGACTGTGGGGAGGCCTGGTAGACCCCACCTTAGCCAGGTGGTCACGATCAAGGTCGGTCAAACTCAGGATGATGTCCGGGAAGCATCAAGGACTCTTGGTGGGAGGTGACAAAAAGGGCACCTCGACGCTTCGTTCTTCCCCCAAACCCATAACCCTCACGTAGCCTCAGACAGGCCCAGGTCAGGGGACATCTTAGAAAACCCCTGACTAGTCCCCAACACCGTCAAGGTCATGAAACACAAGAAACATGAAGGAGTGTCCTATTTTAAGAGACTAAGGAGACAAGATGGGTAAACAGCACGAGGGATGCTGGAACAGAATAGGACATTAGTGAAACAACGAATACAGTCTGGAGTGTGGTTAACGCTAACGCACGTGAACTTCTTGGTTCCGACAAGATGTTAACATGAGGGGCACCAGGTGAGACGTAGATGGGACTCACTGCTGTCTTTTCTGTAGAGCCCAAAGTATTCCGAGATGAAGGGTTTTTAAATGTTTATTTCAGAGAGAGAGAGAGAGCAAGATGGGGAGGGGCAGAGAGAGAAAATGCCAAGAAGGCTCCATGCCGTCAGGGCAGAGCCATACGCAGGGCTCAACCTCGCGTGAGATCCCGACCTGAGCCCAAATCAAGAGTTGAACGCTCAACCGACAGAGCCACCCAGGCACCCCTGAAATTTTTTTTTAAATTTTTTTAACATTTATTCATCTTTGAGAAACAGAGCATGAGCGGGGAAGGGGCAAAGAGAGGGAGACACAGAATCCGAAGCAGGCTCCAGGCTCCGAGCTGTCAGCCCAGAGCCCGACGCGGGGCTCGAACTCACGAACCGCGAGATCATGACCCGAGCCGAAGCCGGACGCTCAACCGACTGAGCCACCCAGGTGCCCCTGAAATTTTTTTTTTAAGTAATGTCTACACCCAACATGGGGCTCGAACTCACAACCCTGAGATCAAGAAGTTGCAGGCTGCACTAGCTGAGTCAGCCAGGTGCCCCCAAGATGAAAATTTTATTTTAAAAAAAATTATTAATTTTTATTTATTTTTAAGAGAGAGAAACAGAGACAGAGCACAAGCAGGGGAGGGGCAGAGAGAGAGGGAGACACAGAATCCAAAGCAGGCTGCAGGCTCCAAGCTGTCAGCACAGAGCCCAATGTTGGGCTCGAACCCACAAACTATGAGATCACGACCTGAGCGGAAGTCGGACACTCAACCGACTGAGCCCCCCAGGCTGAAAGATGAAAACTTACAAGCAAACAGGGCACAGGGTCCTAAGGTATCGGGAGTTTGCCATGGAGGCACCACGGAGTTTTTACACCCCCCTGCTTCGTCTTGTCAAAACTAAATGTACTTCTTGACCCACCGGTTCCACTCCTAAAAAGGTACCCCCCAAATACTCACACGGAACCAGGCAGGTCTGCGTACTGTTGCATCGTTTGCAATGGGAAAAAAGAAGGCACGAGCCCAAACGTGGGTTCCTAAGTTCTGGAGACCGTGGCTGTGGGAGGACAGGCTGCAGAGCGACAGGACAGCCCTTCCCTAAGGCCCTCTCCTCCTCTCACCCTGCGGCTGGGTGGTGGCCGCGGAGGGTACCGCGGCTCAGCATCCCTGAGCGACAGCGGCCAGGCCCCGACCACCCAGGCCCGACGGGCACGCGCTATGGACACACCCGTGGCTCTGGTGTGTGTTCTGCCCGGTGCCACGCACTGGGGTGTGACAGCACGGAGCCCGCTGTCCGGCAGGGGCACGTGTGTGTCCAGAGACTGAGCACCACGGGAGCCCAGGGCCTAAGCCCAGCTGGGATCCCCGAGACTTCTCCTCCTGGGCCATGTCCCTTGTAAGTGGCGACGGTGGGGACAGCCACCCCGGTGGCCCAGAGTTGGCTTGAGACAGGAGTGCTGAGTGTAAGGGAAGGGGATCCTGACGCTGGGTTGGCACCCCCAGCTACGGGGCCCCCCCAGCTCCCAGGTGGGTCCCGCACCCCGACGGGTAACCCGCCCCGCAGGAGCGCCCAGGCCTCGGATCAGGGTGCTCAGTAGGGGCACCACCAGAGGCCCCGTCTCCGGTCCGGGCCCTGCCGGGCAAGTGCTCCTCCAGCAGCCGGCCACTGTCTGGAGGGAACGGGGTGCTCTGCCGGAATCCTGCCCCCCCCCCCCGCAGTTCACGCGGAGATAGGCGGAGACAGAAAGCAGCCAGGGTTCCACCATCTCCCTCGCGATGACGCGGGGAAGCAGGGTCGCCAGGGGCAAGGAGAGGTTGGACGGACCGGCCCTCGGGTGCCGGGGACCCCGCACGAAGCCCGGTCTGGGCTCCACGGCCGGGGCGAGCGGCACCCACACTGCCCCAGACCCGCCCCTCGAAAGGGGCCCGCGCCCGGCGAGGCAGCTGTGTCTGTCACCCCCCAGGCAGGCTGTGGGCCCCGGGGTCTCCGGGCCCCGGGGCGAGCCCAGGCCAGGCGACCCAGGGGCCCGCGTCTGAGGTGTGCCGGGTCAGGTGTCTCAGGGGGGGGACCAAAGGTGCCGGGGAGCCGCGGGGCGCCCTGCCGGGGTGCGCGCTAAGGGACCTGCCGGGCAGCAGGGGAAGGCTGCCGCCGGGTGTGCACACATGTGTTCTGGAAAATCCACAAAATGGAGAACCGAAAGTTGGCCCTTCTCCCAGGCAGCCTGGCCCATGGGCCATACCAAGCAGAAAGGAAGGGGGGGCGCATCCTGGAATGTACCACAGGCGTCCCCCCATCACCGCTCCGGCATGGCCCAACCCCTCCCCAACTCCCCCACCCCCCCACCCCCAGTCTAGAGGCTGAGGGTGAGCCTTCCCAGGGCTCCACATGGAAAGAGGAGACAGCGGGGCCCGGGGGCCACAGAGGCCTGCCTTAGTTTATCCCTTCCGAGCAATGGGCAGGACCAGGGGAGAAAAGCAGGGTGAGCACTCCCCAAGGGCCGGTGCTATTCAAGTCAGACTGAGAACAGCCACCTGCGTCGACCCAGGTCACCACTGTGCCCTGTGCATGGCCGGGGGGGGGGGGGGGGTGGAGGGGGGGGGCAAACACTGAAGCTTTCAGAGTCCTTTCTATGAGACTGTCACGTGGAACGAGCATTGCGCGCGATATATCCAAGTCCAAGTTGAGAGTCCTTCCTGGACTTTAACGAGCGGAGGCGGGGTCTTGGGACCCTCGGTAAAGAAGGCAGTGGAGTTTGGAGAACTGCGACAGCACAGAGTCTGGGGACAGACCACTCACACTCGTGCGATAAAGGCAACACTTCCCCCACTCATGCCCTGTCTCTCTCTCTCTCTGTCACAAATAAATAAACATGAAAAAAAAAAAAAAAACCTTTAAAAAAAAGGCAACACTTCAGTAGGGGCGGGAGTGGCCTCTGCCAGAAATGGACTTGGGGTGAATGATTGGGGGGGGGGGGACACGTTGCTGGTTCCCACCGCACTCCTTCCCAGAAGCACTTTCCAAAATTACACCAAAAATTTAAATCTATATTTAAAAAAGAAACCATTACATTTCGAGGAAAATACATCCAATGTTTCATCATCTTGGAGTAGAGAAAATATTTCTGAGCATGACACAAAATGAAGGAGCCATAAATGAAAAAAAACTAGTAATAATGATTTCAAATGCTTGGCCAAATGACTATGAATTTTTTAGAAATAAAAGGGAAAAAAAAAAAAGAAATCAAAGGAAAAAACACAGTCCGAGTCAAAAACAAATTACAGATTGAGGGGGGAAAAAAACTTTAAACAGGAAATAGGCTAATTTCCTTCATATGTAAAGTGCTCTTAGAAAACAATAACACCACCGACCCAATGGAAAAATGGTTGAAGAATATAAAATACACATGGCTTGTAAACATATACATGTTGGGGCGCCTCGGTGGCTCAGTCGGTTTAAGCATCTGGCTTCGGCTCAGGTCATGATCTCATGGTTTGGGGGTTTGAGCCCCACGTCGGGCTTTGTGCTCACAGCTCAGAGCCTAGAGCCTGCTTCAGATTCTGTGTCTCCCTCTCTCTCTGCCTCTCCCCTGCTCGTTCTCTCTCTCTCAAAAATAAACATTAAAAAAATTAAAAATAAATAAATATATACATGTTTATATGTACAGACTTTCCAGTTTTGAAATGACTATATTAGAGGTAGAAATACCATAAAAATAAATCTGACAAAACCATTGAGATGTTTGATTGTACTTCTAGGAAACCCAAACAAAGCTACGATGAAATACTACTTTGGGGCGCCTGGTTGGGTGTCAGTTAAGTGTCCGACTTCAGCTCAGGTCATCTCTCACAGTCCGTGGGTTCCAGCCCCAGGTCGGGCTCTGTGCTGACAGCTCAGGGCCTGAAACCTGCTTCCGATCCTGTGTCTCCCTCTCTCCTCTGCCCCTCCCCCGCTCACATTCTGTCTTGCTCTATCAAAAATAAATAAATAAATGCAAAAAAATAAAAATAAAAAAATACTATTTTACGCCTACCAGATCTGCAAAATCAAGCATCAGGTGCAGGACCCTAGGCCCCTCCTTTGGTGGTGGGAGGCAATTTGGTATGACCTGTTGAGAGATCACACAGGCATTTAGAGACCTACGAAAAGCCCTTTGACCTAGCACTCCTGCACTAAAGAATTTAGCCTACAAAAACATTCCTACTTGGGTACGAAGACTTTTGTACAAGGATAATCGGTCTAGCATTGCTTATTACAAAAAGCCTAGAAAGAATCTAAATTTCTACCCAATTATGGGACTAACACAATATGGTGCTTCAATGCAAACAAACGACCTAGATCTCTACGTCAGAACACAAACAATGCTCTCCAAGCTATGCTGAGTGAGTAACAGGATCCCATGTACAGTGAGCAGTTTTGTATAAATACACTGGATGTACAAACATAGATTTTCTGTGTTAACATATGAGAAACTGCCCCAGGAAACGGGAGCCAGGCCTTGGAGGTCAGGGGTCGGAAGGATGCCAAGTTTTCACCCAACACCGTTACGAACTCCAAATTTTTTACTCTGTGTATCTGAAAACATTTTTGTTCCAGTTCTAAGCAAATTGCTTTCAACTTGATGCATTTGTGGATCCCGGACTCTCAGGGAGTTTGCATTCTGATGGGATCAAAAGACAACATGCTCTGTGACAAGTGCAGCACCTCGGGGTGGGGGTGGGGGTGGGGGAGCACGAGGGGACGGATGCACTTTGGGGAAGAAATACTGTAGCAAGAAACATTAGCCATGCTGGGGTCATCCGCACGAAGCCGGGACGTAGTGAGGGCATATCAGTCACAAAGACCAACCCGAGCAAAGGCCCTGTGGTGGGAAGGGCGGAGGAGAGCTGGGCCCCTAGACTACTCCAGCGAGTACACATCTCACGTCCAGTTTTGCTTGTAGGCGTCCCTTCTTATCACAAATGACACTAGACTCCCAGCAAGAGGGCCGGGCCTGGGCTCCACCGGCAGGGTGGGCCCCTTGAGTAGCCTGAAGGGGGTGGGGGGGACCCCTCGCGCCGTCGGCGGCCGGTCACCCCGCCACGGTGGCAGCAGCCTGCGCGCTCTGAGCACCCCGAGCCCCGAGTCCCACAGGCGCGCGGCCCCGCTCGGCGTCCATTCCGCTGGCCCCGGACACGCCCGCTCCGCGCGTGGGGAAGACGAGGCCCGCAGGAGGACGCGGGAGCCGGGCGGGCTGCCGGGGTCCGAGCCGCCGCCACTTACCACCGACGCCGCCACCTCCTCCGGGATCCGGCCGCCGCCGCCGCCGCCGCCGCCGAGCGCGCGAAAGCCGCCTCTTCCGTTTCCGCCCTGGCCACACCCCTCTCGGCGTCGCCCCGCCCCTGGACCGAAGTACCTCCCCCCCCTTAAAGGGGCCGCGAAACCCACGAAGCCCCGGACTAGGGCAATGTGGAAGCAGCTCTGGGTCCTGGCCTCGCCACCGCCTGGTGCCACAACACACGCTGAGCTGCCAGGAATGACAGGCCTTCCCGTTCTAGGGTGGCGCAGAGGGCACTCCAGGAGCTGGTGGTGAGTGGGCCTCTAGCTGAGGTCCAGGGAGACCCTGGCTCAGACCTGCATTCAATGACACCCCAGGAGGACATAGCTCGGATGGCCCCAGCCCTAGCCCCGTTTCCTGGAGAGCCCCTACTGGGGCTCTCTGTGGGGGTCCGGGAACGGGGAATGAGGGGGGGGGGTTATAGGGGACACCTAGGATGGGCGGGACAATTAGGGCAGCCCTGAGGTTGCACTGTATCTCCCAGACCTCAACATCCTCTTCTACTACATGGGAACGGGTGACCTTACCGGGGCCCCAGAACAGGCTGACCTCAGACCCACTGTTGCCACCCCTGGTATGCTGGGAGCCCACCACCCTCCCAGGAGGCGCACCGGAGAAGGCAGGCACGGGTCCCGGGTTCAAATGCTGCCTTACCCCTCCATCACCACCCAAGCAACCAGGAGCCTCAAGGGGTGCCTCGGCTGGGCCTCAAAGCCCAACCCCTCTTCCACAGTGGCAGTGGCTTGACCTCTGCATTTGTGCCGAAATGTCCTGGAAGTTTAGGGGCGAAGCCCAGCTCCCTCTTCCAACTCGCTGGGCCCTGGGAGAGCGCGCACGAACCACGAAAGGGAGAGGAATACTAAAATTTTAAATCTTTAATTTGTGTTCACGTTTTTCCTTCTTTTTGCTTCCAAAAGGAAAAGAGAGCGTAGCTCCGCGCCTGTACATCGTCCACGGCCCCTGGGCTGGGGCAGGTCCCGGCCCCCTAACCCTCCAGCTGCCTCGGAGGACCGGGGTGCCCGAGGGTTCACATGCAGCCCCCGGGCCGGGGCGGGGGCAAGGTCCAGGCGCCGCCTTATTGCTGAAGTCCCGGTGCGGCTCCCGGCTAGGCTAGGCGGCTCCCGGCTAGGCTAGGCGCGCTGGCTGGGCAGCTCCTGGGAGATGAAGCGGCGCAGGCGCTCCAAGTACTGGCTGTAGAGCTCGATGTCGTTGTGCCCGGCGCCCTCCACCCACAGCGGCTCCACGGCCTTGGGGCAGCGCTCATAGAGCGCCAGCCCGTGGGAGAAGTCGATTACTTCGTCCTCCGTGCCGTGGATGATGAGCACCGGTGACGTGATCTTGGACACCTTCTCGATGCTGTAGGGCAGGGCGCGTCAAGTCTGGGAGCAGCGCCCGCCCCGCCGAAGCCCCGCCCCCGGCCTCCCGCCCCGCCCCCCCACCCTCCCCTCTCTCACTTGGGGAACGCATCGAAGCAGTAGGTCTTCTTGGTGTCAGGGAAGGCAACGCGCATGCCTGAGGTGAGCGGCGAGTGCAGCACCACTGCAGCGCACTCGTAGCGAGAGGCCAGGTCCACGGTGGGCACCGTGCCGATGCTCTGCCCGTACAGGACGATGCTGTCTGGGCTGATGCCGTACCTGGCAGTGGGGCAGGGTCAGCCCGGCCAGCAGCAGCCTGGGCGAGTGAGCTGCATGCGCGCGCACACCCCCCCCCCCCCCCCCCACCGCCTGCCCTCCTGGGGCAGTCCCCCCTCCAACCTTCCCGCACAGCCTCCCCAAGCAGTAGGGTTGGGCCCAGTGACAAGCCCCCTACCCCCACCCCTGTCCCCATTAATGAACAAGTCTGCTCAGTAGGAAAGTAGGGCCTGGGTAGGTGTGCAGACAGGTGGCCCTAACCCTGCCTCACCAACAGTACCAATTTGGACCACACATGCCGAGTGCCCTTGGTGAGGGCCCCGAGGCCACGCCTGGGCTCCTGGGGGCAGGGCAGGCCCTGAGGCCGCTCCTGCTCTCCACCCCCCAACACCTACCCCCCCACAAACACACTTGCCCAGGGACACACCCAGTTCCCAGTAGCACATAGGGAACAGGTCCCTCCCGGCATTCCTCGCCCATCCCTTAGCCACGGGAAATCATGGCAGTCGTGCCCCCTGACTCATCGGCCCGTTTGCAGCCCCTTGGTTGCAGCCCCTTGGTGTCGGCACGTCCACCTTATCACAACACCGGCAGACCAAGAAGAGTGTCTCCTGCAGGCCGGTGGGCACCACCTCCTTCTCGGGGCACCTTCCCTACAGCGTGGCCGGGTCCCGAGCCTCCTCAGCACCAGCTCCCACGTCCAGGCCCCAGCCTCTTCCCCCACCCTGCCACCACCCCCAAGAGTCTCACCCTCCACCCCCAGCACAGCTGATCCAGCCCCAAGACAACTCCACAGCCTGCAAATGCCCGTTCCCATCTGCCTGGGGACCCGCTAGCCACCCTCCCCGGGCACGAGGCCTCCACAGACCTGGACCCCGACATACCAAGGGGACACCCCTCTGCTACATCTCACCTGTGCAGCCCACCCAGGCAGCGAGAGTCCACCTCCCTGTCCACCCAGGGGCCATCCACACCTGTCTCTGTCCCGGCGGCCTTCAGGTTAACAATCGCCTGGCCCTGAGCTTCAGGAATGCCACGAGGCCTTCTGCCTGCCACCCCGCCACTCCTCAGCCTGCTTCCCGGACCCGGAAGCTACCACTGCACTGAGCACCAGCCGGTCCAGCCCTAACACTCGGACACACGAGAGGCAGACGGAGAAGCAAGGCTTCCCCAGGCCTCCCCAGCCCCTGGTCACCAGTGGGGCCCAAGCCTCCCGCCCTCCTACTGATTCTCTCTCTGCGGGATCAGGTCTCTGGAGGACGGTGCTGGCCGCAGGACAGATGGGCTGGATGGACAGAGCTCAGATCCCTCATACCACAGTGCGGTGTGGTTCTGCCAGCCACCAGCAGCCAGCAGGAGCAGCACAAGGGACCGAGGACCAGCACCGCCAGCAGGAGCAGCACAAGGGACCGAGGACCAACACCGCCAGCAGAAGCAGCACAAGGGACCGAGGACCAGCACCGCCAGCAGGAGCAGCACAAGGGACCGAGGACCAGCACCGCCAGCAGGAGCAGCACAAGGGACCGAGGACCAACACCACCGGCAGGAGCAGCACAAGGGACCGAGGACCAGCACCGCCGGCAGGAGCAGCACAAGGGACCGAGGACCAACACCGCCGGCAGGAGCAGCACAAGGGACCGAGGACCAGCACCGCCGGCAGGAGCAGCACAAGGGACCGAGGACCAGCACCGCCAGCAGGAGCAGCACAAGGGACCGAGGACCAGCACCGCCAGCAGGAGCAGCACAAGGGACCGAGGACCAGCACCGCCAGCAGGAGCAGCACAAGGGACCGAGGACCAGCACCGCCGGCAGGAGCAGCACAAGGGACCGAGGACCAACACCGCCAGCAGGAGCAGCACAAGGGACCGAGGACCAGCACCGCCAGCAGGAGCAGCACAAGGGACCGAGGACCAGCACCGCCAGCAGGAGCAGCACAAGGGACCGAGGACCAGCACCGCCAGCAGGAGCAGCACAAGGGACCGAGGACCAGCACCGCCAGCAGGAGCAGCACAAGGGACCGAGGACCAGCACCGCCAGCAGGAGCAGCACAAGGGACTGAGGACCAACACCACCGGCAGGAGCAGCACAAGGGACTGAGGACCAGCACCAGCAGCAGGAGCAGCACAAAGGACTGAGGAAGCCGAGGACAGCACATACCTGCACCACGCTGCCCACGCTTGGTCCCCAGTGCCAGGGCTGTGCCAGGGGACCCCACTCCTGGGGCCTGCAGCAGGAACTGCCTGGTGCATCACTTGGGCAACCAGGGTCCCCACCTCCCCAGGCCAAGCTGACTTTGGTCCCTGCAGGAATGGGGGGGGGGGAGTGGCAGGTCGGGTAGGCAGGGCTGAGATGGGGCAGCCCCAAGAAGGCAGTGGACAGGGCCCCGTGTCTGGGAGGGCCAGAGTCAGGGTGGCCTCCTTCCAGAGGAATCTCTGGGCTCAAAGACCAAGCAAATGAGCTTCAGTGAGAGAGGAAGGGGGCTGTCTGGGATCTAAATAAACAGGATTGGGGGGGGGGGTCCAGGGAAGGGGGCTTGGCCGAGGCCCTGGTGGCCCTCAGTCAAGCACAGAGGTATGTGCCTCTGCTTGCTAGCCTCCCACCGGCCCCCGGATGCTGTGCTGGACACCAAACTGCCTGACAGAACCTTCTGGAACTCTTCAGAACCCTCTAGGCCCAGAGGAGCCCTGCCCCGAGGAGGAGGCCACCGTCAGTGGCCATGCATGCCTCATGGGTCAGCCCTGAGAACCATGACAGAGCAGCCCTACTCCTCCCTGCACCCCAAATGCTCCCTGACCCCAGGACTCTGAGTATTTTCTCAGAGCCCACACAGCCCACCTCCTGGGCCCAGGTCCTCTATCCACGCTGTGCAGGCAGAGCCCCCACTCCCCTAGGTACAGCCCATCTATACCCCTGCCGGACAAGGGGTTCCCGGGAGGGGAGGGCAGATCTGAAGACTGCCCGCCCCACCTCCCCGCACACCAGCATGCCTGTCGCCACACCAAGGGGACACACGTCAGACCTCACCCTGCCGCCCAGTGTGGCCGCTGATGGCCCTCTCCTGAGGACCACCCCCCAGGGCCTCCCCAGGGAGGCCGGCCTGAGGCCCTGGGTGCCCACCCGCTACGCCCAACACACAGCTCACCTGGTGCGCAACGCCTGCCAGGCGGCGTCGATGTCGGCATACAGGTTCTTCTCGGAGGGCTTGCCCGAGCTCACGCCATAGCCAGAGTAGTCGTAGGAAAAGATGTTGCAGTTGATGCGTGAGCCCAGGCCGATGTAGAAGCTGCTCATCTGGCCCAGGTCCACCGCGTTGCCGTGAGAGAAGAGAACCGTGTACCTGGGGGGTTGGGGCGGGGGGGGGGGGGGCGGGCAGGTCAGAGGGCAAGGGAGGCTCCCAGCCGCCCCGTGGACGAGAGCACTAATGCGGGAGAGAGGCCGCCTCTGCCACAAAGTGGCCTGGCTCCTCTGGCCATGAGGGCTTCCCCTCCGTGAAAGGGGACTGCTGGCCATGGCCTCAGCACAGGGTGGACCCACAGCTCAGCAAGTCAGTGACCGCCGCACCTCTATTGCCTGGGGACGGCAGCTCTCTCCTCTGGAATCACTCCTTTTAGAGGGACTCTGACAGCCCAAGGATGGCATGCACATGTGCCCGCTGCCTGGAACCTTCCAGAGAATGAGACAGCGGCTGCTCCTCTCGACAGCTGGCTCCCACCCTTGCCCCCACAAACGAACCAGATCAATCCCTGTTCACACCATCTCTTCCCCTCCTACAGAACATGACCCCAAAACTCATTTCCGCCCTGCAATGCTGCTGGCCATCAGGACCTGCCCCAGGTCACCCCGACAGGCTGGATCCTGGCCAACGCACTCCTACAGTCTTCTTCCTCCAGCACCCCTGGGCCCCAGCCTAGCTAAAAGGTAAAAGCTTGCCCTTTGAACTCAGATCTGGACTCGGACCCCGCCCGGTCTAAAGGCAGAGACACCTGAAGGGCCCCACCTCTTTCCCGCTGTCGTACTCAAGGAAGAGCCGTGCCTCCGGGCTTCAAGGACACTCTAAACGAGGAGGCAGACTTGGCCTGAGCCACCTGCCAGGCCTCAAGTGCCCTGGCCCTGAAGCAGGTGCCAAGTCCTCACTGAGCACCAAGCACCCAGGAGCCCTTCCCTGGGCAGGTGAGCACGGAGACCCTGAAGCAGGCGGCTCCTTGTCAGGCAGGTGCGACAAGGCCACCCAGGACCCCCGCCCCCCACCAGCCCCAGGGTACTCCTCCGTGACGGGGCTAGGGCTGCACGTGGCAGGGCACTCGGCAGTAAGGGCCCAGGCAGTCCCACGTGGCCCGCTCTTGGTGGGTCCCATTTGCCACCCCTTTGGCAACAAGAATCCCCAGGGCACCTGCGCCGCCTGACGGGCTCTCGCCCCGGCTCCGGCCCGCGGGGAACGGCCTCCGGCAGGACGCCAGGGGCCCGAGGACGGGACACATTCTGCTTCTGCACGGGGAACCTCTCGGGCCTCCCTCCGGGCACTGTCCGGACCCCGTGCCGTCCTTCCGTGACGCTCACCTGGCGCCGGGCGCGCAGCGCACGTACATGCAGGAGACGCGGTTGCCCCGGCTGCTCTTGGTCAGGAAGACCTCGATGGTGTCCAGCTCGCGCTGGCTGTATTGGAAATCAGCACGCTCCATCAGGTGGAGCTTCCAGCGCCCCGGGCTGCCGGCGGAGGCCCGCAGGGTCCCCGAGGGGGCGGCCCCAGCTCCACCGGGCCCCGGCTCGGGCTCGGGCACCAGCGAGTAGGTAGGCTCCGGCGGCAGGAAGGCGAGCTTGGCGGCAATGCGGCCGGGGCAGGGCGGGCAGCAGAAAAGGCAGCAGAGCTCGCTCACTGACAGGCCGTTCATGGCGGGCGCCGGGCCCCAGGGCGGGCCTCGCTTGGCAGGGGAGGGGTGGGGGTGCTCTGAGACGCGGGCAGGGCGGAGGGCAGCCCCCAGCCACTGCCCCAGACGAGAGCCCCCTTAGGAGGCTGCAGCCCAGCCCCATCGTGGTCCAAGCCGAGCCCTCGGGAGCCTCGCAGCCTTGCGTCTCCACGTCCTGCAGAGGGAAACCCTGGGGGGGGGGGGGGAGCAAGAAACGGGGTTCCCTCGGGGTTCCGCTGGGACACGGTGACCCGATCTTGTCTGTACCGAGCCTCTCGGCCTTCCCCGCAGCCCAGTCCACCCTCTCCCACTCAAACTGGTCCACTCTCGGCCCCATGGGCCTGGGGGCCCAGCTCGTCATCCACAGGGACCACGTACCCCCCATATGCCCTTTGTGGGACCCAAAGCTAACCGGACCACCACCTGCTGCACCCTTTCCCAGCATGCAGTCACCAACTCTTGCCAGGTAAGCCCCCCCAGTCAGCCCAGCCTCGGCCAGCAGGCTGTACTGGGCAATCAGACCCCTGGCTCACGCCAGCTCTCCCCCACACAGCCCCTGCCCTGGGCGCAGAGAGACCCCGGTGCTCTCCCTACGCCTCTGTTCACACAGCCGGCCCAGACTCCCCCACCCCCCCAGGCCATCTCCAGGCCATCCTTCAAGGATTCATCTGCCACCAACCCCAGGTGACACACCGCAGCCAAGGCAAGGACAGACTGCCAACTGAAGGGACTCGGACCCAAGAGCATGCTCACAGGGGCCGGGCCTCGAGGGGCAGGACTGCAACATCCAGGGACAGTGGAGCCCAGGCAGAGGAAATACAAGAAACAAAGGCTCTGGTAACAAAAGCAGGATACATCTAGAGGCTGGGAAGGCCTACTGAGCTCGGACAATGGCTGGGCCCTGTGCTGGGGCCAGGCTGCGGGGGAGGGGGGCACTGGAGCCCGAATGGCTTCCTTCTCCAGCTCAACGGAGGGCTCTGTGACCTTGGGCAAGGCTCCTTCCTTCCCTGGGCCTCAGTTTCCTCACCTACTGGGGAAGACAACACTGCCTCCCACGGGGACTTAGCGAGAAGTCGGTGGTGGACGGGGGGGCGTGGCTCAGAGGCGGCACAGTAAGTCGCAGACTACAGCTAAATCGCTAACAGTCCCACAGGGAGTTGCCAACAGAGACTGTAAGAAATACAAAGCCTTGAGAAAATAACCACTTACTAGGCTTTTCCTTACAGACTGGAACGCTCACAACTCACTTTCAGCAGCACAGCACCTTGGCACACGCAGTTTTGGGGCCGTGGCATTTGAAAACCACCGGGCCGGGGACACACAGATTCAGGGCGGACCAGAGCAGGCTGAGGCCCAGAGACACACGTGCTCCCTCTGGGCCTGTGATCTGGTGCCAAGGTCAGGAGAGAGCCACAGCCACAGCCTGAGTTTGCCCAGAGTCTGCGCACACAGGAGGGAGTGGGAGGGCCCAGGTGGGGACACCAGGAGGGGACACCAGGCAGCTTCCAGGGTCCCTGAACCCGCAGGCGGGACGCACACTTTACGTGCAAGCATCCTTTGGAGGACAGAGTCTATCGTACCTGTTCCCAGGTAAGAGTTCGTCCCCAGGACACCTGCCAACTCCTGGGGACACTTTGGGTTGTGACAAGTGGGGAAGGGTGTTCCCATTCCTGAGTGGGCGGGGGCCAGAGATGCTGATGGACGCTCTCCAGAGCACAGGATGTCCTCCCCCATTACCCCAAGGGAGTTATCCGTCCCCAAGTGTCAACCAGTCAACCAAGCCCAGGCGGCTTCGATGTCTTCTCAGATCCAGGCCCAAACAGCAACACTGCCCTGGTGCTGGGGAAGCTTAGAGGGTCTGGAGTTGGGGCAGCACAGCAAAGACTGCTTTTGAGAGAAGGCCTGGCTGAGAGTCCGTGGGCAGGCAGGAGCCCCCCGCAACCCGGGAAGTGAAGGGGCACACCAAGGTGGAGAAGCCCCACTGCCCAAGCCAGAGACACAGCATGGCATCCTTCGCTCCCCCTCTGCCGGGGCCTGATGGTCTCCATCCAACCAACGCCCGGTCCACGCAGCCACCACCTTGCACCTGGACGGCTGTGCGGTCCTGTTCACTGCCCGCCCGCACTCTCCCCCAGCAGCCACAGAATCCCTCTCCCGGCACAAACCTGAGATCAGAAAGCACACCTTTTCTCTGGACGCCCTCTGGCCTCCTGCCACTTCCAGGTAGAAACTGGAAGCCTTGCCACAGCCTGCCAGGGCCCACCTCTGCGGCCTCACTCCCCCTCGATCCCCCCAGACAAGCCAGAGCCCAGGCAGTTGCCCAGCCAGGGACCCCCTCCCCGATCTCCACTGGCCAGCCCTTGCCCCCTGTCCTGCCCACCCTTCAGATCAACCTTCCAGCGCCCCTGGAGACGCCTTCCAAACCACGGGGAGATGCCACAAGCTCTCCTGGTTCCAGTCTGTCCCCCAGCACCTGCCACAGCTCGTATTTACCTGTCTGACCACCCCCGACAGCAATCAAAGAGAAACCCCATGAGGGCAGGACAGCTATCTGTTCTTATCCAGTGAACCCTGGCTGAACAAGAGAGCAAGTGACAAGAGGCAAAGAGAAAAGAGGGAAGCTACAGTCTGCCGGCTTTGACAGGGAAGGAGGACAGTCTTTTCTCAGGCCATGAACGCCTGGGGCCTCCCGTGCGACATTTATGACTGTCCCTAGGCATGCCCTGCGAGCGGGGCAATTCGGTCCACGAGCGCGGACTGGGCACTCTGCCGCCAGGCCCCGTAAGGGCTGCTGGTGTTCTGAGCACCAACGAGGAAACAAACAACCGCGATACTCGAGGATGACCTAAATACGCTCGGCCTGGCGGCACCTCACCCAGCCAGTCAGGGTGGGAAAGCTGCCTGGAGTAAGGTGCAGTCTGAGAGGTGCACAGAAAGTGACCGAGTGGCAAGGAACAGGGCACTGCAAAACCCCAGAAGTGACGGCGAGTTCCAGGAACTGCAGATCTCCCTGTCGAGCGGATGCTGGGAGGAAGAGGTGAGCAGAGGGGTCCCAGAGGGAGCCAGGGCTGGGTCAGGCTGGGTCAGGCTGGGTCAGGCCGCGCCCGTGAGCCCTGCTGCAGAGTTTGGATTTCATCCTGGAGGAAACGGGGAGCCCTGGAGTCCTGGGCGGAGCATGGACGGGCACCACGGGTTAGGGGCTGCGGTACGTCCCCTGGCTGCAACCTGGAGATCAAACTGGAGCGAAGACCGGGAAGCCTACCCCGGTGTCCCAGGCGGCCAGAGGACGCCCGCGAAGGGGTACAGGCGTCCGGGAGACGTTTAGGAAGGAGGACTCCGCTAAGGGATGCTGCGGCGGGCCCGGGTGTCGGGCTGGGGCGGGAAACTAGGTAGAGTCCGCGACTCGGACGGCCCCGGCCCGGAGGCGGGGGCCGCGTCACCAGAGGGGTGGGCGCTCACCCCACATCCGAGACCTCAAAGGACCGGGGGACAGGACTCTGCCGGGGTCGCCACGTTGGCCCGCGGTCCCGGTCCCTGGTCGGCGGGTCCTACAGCCGGGACCGCGGCCTCCCCAGCAGTGAGGGGTCTCGGGGGCGTCCCACCCGGCTGTCCCGGCCTCGCGGGCAGGCCCAGCTCCCCAAACGGCCGCGGGCGGCACCGAGGTCTCCCCGCGCCGCCGCGCTCGCCCCTGTTCGGCACTCACCGCCGCGGCCCGCGCCCCCCGGCCCCGGGGCCGCGCTCCATGGCTCCCGGCCGCCGCCCGTGCGTCCGTCGGTCCCTCGGCACCCCGGCCCGGCCTCCTGCGCCGCCGCCGCCGCCGCCGCACCCCCACAGGCGGAAATGAGCCTCGATCCCGCCACCGCCCCGGAAGTGACGCAAGGTACGCGCGGGGGCCGAGGGGCTGCGGACAGGCGCTGGCGCTGCAGGCGTCCGGGGACCGGGGGGCGGGCTTGGAGGCGGGGGCGAGCGTGGAGTAGGCGGGGCCTAGTTATGGTTGGTGGATGTGGGCTTGGGGGCGGGCCTGGCTCGCTGGTGGGGCGGGGCATGGTGGGGTGGGCGGGTTCGGCTGCCGTGGGCGGGCGTGGCAGGGCGCGCGGGGCGGAGTTAAGGGTTGCAGCCCAGGTTTTCCGCAGAGACACGGCCATTCATTCGTTCTTTCACTCATTCCGGGGCCAGGAGTAGAGTGAGGCGAGTGAGGCACTCGCTTCGGAACGAAATTTACAGAGGCGCCAGAAAACTCTGTAATCAAGATAAAAATAGTAATGGACTATCAAAAAATAAAATTTTACTAGAGCCAGGGCCCTGACAGGGTGAGGACGGCGAGGCAAGGTCATGCTAGTGCAGGGTCTGGTTCTACCTTTTTAAAAATCTTAATATTTTGTCCATCGTGGATTATTTTGCATTCGTTTCAGCTTTTTATTTTTTTATTTTTATACTGTTTTAAGTGTATTTATTTATTTTGAAAGAGAGAGAGAGTGAGCACAAGCAGGGGAGGGACACACAGAGAGAGAGAGAATCCCAAGCAGGCTCTGCACTGTCAGCACGGAGCCCGACTAGGGGCCTGAACCCACGAACGGTGAGATCGTGACCTGAGCCCAAGTCGTTCGCTCAACCGACTGAGCCACCCAGGTGCCCCTAGTTTCAGCTTTTAAAATATTGGATTAAAATACTATGTGGGTGGCAGTCAGTTAAGCATCTGACTTCAGTTCAGGTCATGATCTCACGGTTTGTGGGTTCTTCGAGCCCCGCATCAGGCTCAGTGCTGACAGCTCAGAGCCTGGAACCTGCTTCGGATTCTGTGTCTCCCTCTCTCCCTGCCCTTCCCCCGCTCACACTCTCTCCCTTTCTGTCCAAAAATAAATAAATGTTTAAAAATTTTTAAAAAATACTATGAACCTTGGGACGCCTGGCTGCCTCAGTGAGCGGGGCATTTGACTCTCAATCTCAGGGTCTTGAGTTCAAGCCCCACATTGCACATCAAGCCTACTCTAAAGAAAGAAATGCACAAGCTTTGAGTCTTCGTAGCTGAGCTTTTTCTTTGTGTCCCTTAAACTTTGTGCCTTCAGGGAGTGCTTCCTGCCCCGGCCCTAGACCAGTCTCAGCTCCCGCTGCAGGGAGGGAGCAGAACATTAAACAAGGAAGGAACAGAAGCTGAATGAGGATGAGAGTTGGGAGCCAAATGGGGAACGTGGCGGAAGTTTACTGATGAGCCTCTGTTGAGAGGGTGATCAGGCCCAGCCTTCAGAAGAGGTGACAGGGACAGAGGCAGAGTCTGCAGAAGCCAACAGAGCCCAGCCTGGAGGCAGGATTGTGAATTAGTTGGACAGCCCTGCCCTTCCAGGCCTCCACTCTGCCACCTCTGCCTGCATGCAGGGCTTTTCCAGCTCAAAAATGCTCCCACCGCAAGCCCCAGCTCCCTCTTCTCCCCAGGGACTCTAATCTTCAGTTTCCTTTACAGAGATAAGCCTGAAGCTCTGGGCTTCCCAACCAGCCCTCCCCCAGGGCCCCAGATCTCCGGACAGGGGCCAGAAGAGGACCTGGGCTCGGGGGTCCAGGCTGCCCAGGGTGGCTTCCTGCGATTTCCTCTGGCCACCTTCCCCAGCTGTGTGTCAGGGGGCTGTCCAGAGGGACCCCACAGTGCCCCTGCCCAGCTGCCTCCGTCAAGCTCAAGTTCCTCTGAACTCCAAAGGTCACAACTATGCCAGGTTCCTTGATGTCCTCGTGACTTCTCTGAGGAGGAAGAGGCTTGTCCACAGCCTCCTTCCCCAGCCCTCCTTCCTCTCCTGCCCCTCTCCCTGTGGGCTGCACCAATATTCCTCAAGGGGAATGCTGGCGGTTACCAGTGAAAAGGGGGGAGGGCCCAGGAGGTGGGGATGAGGCTCCATTCCCACCCAGATGAGATCTGCTGAGCTCGGTGAGCTTCCCCCACTGACCAGAGCAAACTCTGCAAAGACACAAGCACTGCTGTAAACCTCCCAATGTTTCAGGACAGTCACCTCCATTTTCCTCCCTTCCCAAGGGTCCTGGGTGGTCCAGACGCCAGCCCATTTTTTCCTACCCCTTCAGCCCCAGCCATGCTGGCCTTCCCAAGTTTGTTCCTGCCTCAGGGCCTTTGCACCAGCAGCACCTACTGCTTGCGGTGCCCTGTCCCCAGATAGTCCCGCGGCCAACGTCTTCTCATTTCAGGCCTCAGGCCTCGCTCACACATCACCTCCTCAGAGAGCCCACCCTGACCACCCCCAGCCAGAGTCCTTACCACATGCACCGCCATCCCATGGCCTCATTTATTTCCATCGTAGAACTTACCATTTGTGATCTTCTATTTATGTTTATTTATTTTGAGAGAGAAAGAGAGAGAGTCAGAGAGAGAGAATCCCAAGCAGGCTTTGTACTGTCAGCACAGAGCCCAATGTGAGGCTCAATCCCACGAACAGTGGGCTCATGACCTGAGCCGGACCCACAACTGACTGAGCCACCCAGGCACCCCGATCTCTGGTCATTCTGGGGGGTTGTTTCCTTGATTATCCCGTCTTCCCCACATTCCACGAGCTCCTTAAGGGCAGCGACCCAGGCTCTCGTTCACCATGTCCCCAACTGTCCCCCATGATGTCTGACAAATGTGTGGATGCATGACACTTGGGATGAGGATAATCCGACAGCTTTTGTGAGCATCTGAGCGGCACCCAGCATAGATCTCAAGCGGTCTTGACCCTGGACTTCTTCTCCTCTACTGACCTGAGACACAGCCTGGGTCACAGGAGTCAATGGTCTTAAAAATGCTCCCACCCTGGAGCCCTGAATTCCAACCATGTGCCATCCAATAAGGAACCTATTAGCCCCATGTGGCTATTTAAATTTAAATGAATTGATTAAAAGTAGGGGCGCCTGGGTGGCTCAGTCCGTTGAGCCTCCGACTTCAGCTCAGGTCATGATCTCACAGTTCGTGAGTTCAAGCACTGTGTCAGGCTCTGTGCTGACAGCTCGGAGCCTGGAGCCTGCTTCTGATTCTGTGTCTCCCTCTCTCTGCCCCTTCCCCGCTCATGCTCTGTCTCTCTCTGTCTCTCAAAGATGAATAAACGTTAAAAAAATGTTTTTAATGAATTGATTAGAAGTAAATAAAATTTGGGCTGCCTGGGTGGCTCAGTTGGTTAAGCCTCTGACTCTTGATTTTGGCTCAGGTCATGATCTTGTGGTTCCTGGGATCGAGCCCCGCATTGGGCTCTGGCAGTCCGCTTGGGATTCTCTGTCTCCCTCTCTCTCTGCCCCTCCCCTGCTCACGTGCCTGAGTGCACACACTCTCTCTCTCTGTCTCTCAAAAATAAAAAATAAACACTAAAAAAGTAAATAAAATTTAAAATTCAGTTCTTCAGTTGCAAGGACCCATTTCAAGTGTTCAAGAGCCACAGGGCAGCTGGTAGCTCCCAGATGATACAGATGGAGAATGTGTCCATCGCCCAGAAAGTTCAAGAAGCATCGACCTAGCCAGTGAGCTCCAAGAGGAAAGGTATCTGTGTCTGTTTTGTTCCTGGTTGTATTTCCAGTGCCTGAGTCAGGTTTTAACATTCAGTAAGTTCTCAATAAATGTTGATGGAAGGAGAGAAGGGAGGGTGGGAGGGGAGGAAAAGAATTCTCCTTCTCAGGATCTAAGCAAATAATACAGAAAGAGAGCGGCTAATTCTGCCCATAGCTGTCCATCCCTGCATTAGTTACAACGGTGAAGCACATAACAACGTCCTCAAAGTGTAGCAGGCGACAGAATAAAAAAAAATCGTGTTCTACTCTTGATTTCAAAATTAAAAAAAAACAAACGAGCAAAAATGCAGCCCTGTGATATGGAGACCAATACAAGGCTCTTTGGGTTTTGTTTTTTATTTGTTTGCTTGTTTACTTATAAAACATTTTTTAATGTTTATTTATTTTTGAGAGACAGACAGAGCGCAAGCAGGGGAGGGGCAGAGAGAGAGAGACACACAGAATCCGAAGCAGGCTCCAGGCTCCGAGCCATCAGCACAGAGCCCGACGCGGGGCTCGAACCCACAAACCGCAAGATCCTGACCTGAGCTGAAGTCGGACGCTTCACCGACCGAGCCACCCAGGCGCCCCTGTTTGCTTGTTTTTAATATTTTATGTTTACTTGCATTTATATAGGAAATATACTTGCATGGTACAAAATAAAGGGTCCGGAAGACAACGCCTAAAGTGTCCTGCTTTCGGTCCTGTCTCCCAGGACAAGGATGATCCCAAGGCAGCCAATGTTCAGTTGCTTCTGTTTCTGTGCTGGGAAACCTATGCAACTGTGTGCACCTGGGAGCAGGTGCAAAGAGATCCTCCCTCATTTAAAAAACTCTTAAACACACATAGTAGCCTTCAGCCAACACTGCACGGGTGGTCACTTCTGCCTTGGCCCAGCCGCAACCTTCTCGTGCAACCCCCAGGCTGGTCCGCCGCTTGGGGACTCCCATCCCCTCCTGATGAACATGCATGTTGTTTCTGGCTGTGGCCAGGACAGAAACGGCGTGTGGGCCATTTCACCCTGGTGGGCGGGGACCGGCGGGGAAGATCCCTGGAGGCAGAGGATTCCAGGGAGAAGGTCGAAGGTCGAAGGTCAGGGAAATGAAGAGCCCGCAGGTCCCCCTCTGAGAAAAACACGCCGCCATGAGAACGGCCAGCGGTGCAGGGAGATGAGGTTTCTGGTGGCTGTTTTCTGTTCTCTGCACTTTGGTGTGTCTTTTGAGTTTGTTTGGGTCTTGCTTGGCAGAGGATAGGTTTGACTGTTATGATCAGGCAGAGGCTGAAATAAAATGAAATGGCTTAAAGAAGACTGGCCGGGGGGCGCCTGGGTGGCGCAGTCGGTTAAGCGTCCGACTTCAGCCAGGTCACGATCTCGCGGTCCGTGAGTTCGAGCCCCGCGTCGGCCTCTGGGCTCATGGCTCGGAGCCTGGAGCCTGTTTCCGATTCTGTGTCTCCCTCTCTCTCTGCCCCTCCCCCGTTCATGCTCTGTCTCTCTCTGTCCCAAAAATAAATAAAAAATGTTGAAAAAAAAATTAAAAAAAAAAATAAATAAAAAAAAAAAAAAGAAGACTGGCCGGTAAAAAAATTAATGTTGGGGGGCGCCTGGGTGGCTCAGTCGGTTGAGCACCCGACTGCGGCTCAGGTCATGATCTCACGGCTCGCGAGCTCGAGCCCCGCGTCGGGCTCTGCGCTGACAGCTTGCTCGGGGCCTGGAGGCTGCCCTTGGAGGCTGCTTCTCTCTGCCCCTCCCCCGCTCACACTCTCTCTGTCTCTCTCAAAAATGAATAAACATTAAAAAAAAATTTTTTTTTAATTAATGTTTAGACTTCTTGGCATCTGCCCAAGAGTGAGAGCAGGGACTTGAACCGGGGAACACACCTGCCACGAAAGTTAGGACGTCCTGCCACCTGCCACCGCGTGGAGGGACCCGGAGGACACCGTGCGCAGTGACAGGAGCCAGACAGAGAAGGACACGTCCCGCGTGACCCCACGCACAGGGGGTCCCCGGAGGAGTCCCATCCACAGAGACAGAGAGCGGATGGTGGGAGCCAGGGGTGGGGCAGGGGGCGGGGAGTCCGTGCTTCCTGGGGGCAGGGTCTCAGTCTGGCTGGGGAGATGGAAAGTTCTGGAGAGGGGTGGCGGGGGCGGGTGCAGGACAGCGTGAGTGCCTGACGCCGCTGAGCTGTGCGCTTGGAAAGGGTTCAGATGGTGAATTTGATGTTATGTGCATTTAACCACAATAAAGTAGATAAATACAAGTTTATGGAGCCACGAGGTGTGGGGAGAGCCCCAGATGTTCAGGGCGGCACCAGCTTCGGGGGGCTGGGACCTGTGCAGTCGCCCAGAGCCTCAGGCTCCGAAGGGTCCCACCCGTGCTTTATTGCTCTGCGGCTGCTGTCTTGAAATTCCTACTGATTTTTGAACAAAAAAATTTCATTTTGAAATTTTCAGAATTTTCATTTTGGACTGCGATCTGCAAATTACGTGGCCGCTCCTGGTTTGTGGAATGGACAGGGAAGCCCAAATTCCGGGTCTGGGGCCCTAGAAACACCCCAACTTGCAAGTCTGTCTTTACCCGACCCTGAGAGGACAGAGCGAGCGAGACCCAGTCAGGAAGTGGGCTCCTGACAGGGGTGAGGAAGGAAGTGGGGGGTGACTTAAAATAGCACCACTCACCCAGCTGCCTAGGGGTGGGGTGGGGAGGGGGGGCTACACAGGAGGGGGCACCGGGAGGCCAGGGACTTCCCAGGAAGCCTCTCCCGGGAATCCAGCCCTCTCCTTCTCCCAAGTTGGCCAGACTCCTCACCCCTGCCCCACCCATGCCTCCTGTCCCTCCTGGGCCTCCTGTCCCTTCTGTTCCACTGCCCTTCCTGTCCCTCCTGCCCCTCCTGTCCTCTGTCCCTCCTGTCTGTCCCACTGCAGGAGTAGGGCTTGGAAGCAGAGAAGGAGGTGCTGGGAGGAGCCCCTGGGAGCTTGTATCAGTCGGGGTTCTCCAGAGAAACAGAACCACAGGACATATAAGAATATGAGAATGCAGCGGGTGCCTGGGTGGCTCAGTCAGTTAAGTGTCCAAATCCTTTTTTTTTGGTAAAGTTTATTTATTTATTTTGAGGGAGAGGTGGGGGTGCAGAGAGAGGGAATACAGAATCCCAGGCAGCCTCCGTGCCCAGAGTCCAATGCAGGGCTGGAACTCACAAAGGTGAGATCACGACCTGAGCCGAAATCAAGAGTCTGGCACTTAACCATCTGAGCCACCCAGGCGCCCCTTAAACGTCCAAATCTTGATCTTGGCTCAGGTCACGATCTCACTGTTTGTGAGATCGAGCCCCGAGTCAGGCTCTGTGCTCACGGCTCAGAGCCTGGAGCCTGCTTCGGATTCTGTGTCTCCCTCTCTCTCTGCCCCTCCCCCGTTCTTGCTCACATTCTCTCTCTCAAAAAAAAAAAAAAAAAAGAACATGAGAACGGCTATACGGACAGGATACGGACAGGGACTTACTATGAGGAATTGGACCGTGCAGTCATGGAGGCTGGAAGTCCCACGATCTGTCATCCGCAGGCTGGGGACCCGGGAGGGGCTGGTGGTGTGGGTCCCAGGCCGGGGCTCAGCCCCAGTGCCCAGGCAGAAGACACAAATTCTCCCTCCCTTCACATTCTTTCGAGTTCAGGTCCACGACCGACTGGAGGATGCCCACTCAGCAGGGGGTGGTGCCTCTGCTCTGCTGAGGCCACCAACACGCGTCATAACCTCATCCAGAAACATCCTCGCAGACACACCTGGAACTAACATTTAGACAATGAAGATATGCCTTAGAAAGTAGCGTGCATGTATCTCACCTGCATAGCTTAGTCAAAGTACACACGCACAGGCCGAGCTAGGCAGGCAGCATGAAGGGGTGGGGTTGCCGGGGCCTGGGGAGGGTGGGCACGGGTGGGGCGCAGGGCAATTTTAGGGAGTGAAACAACTCTCTGGTGCGGACGTGTCTATAACACGGGTGGGGGAGCTGGTCACACCCCCTGTCTCCTAGAGCTGGGGGGTCTGAGATCAGGGTGTCTGCCGTTTTCTCCTGAGGTCGCTGTCCTCAGTGTATGGATGCTGTCTTCTCCCAGTGTCCCCACCAGGGTCGTCCCTCTGTGTGCCTCTGTGTCCCCGTCTCCTCTTGTTATGAGAACACCGGTCACACTGGATCAGGGCCGCCCTTGTGACCTCGTTTTAATGTAATCACCTCTTTAAAGATTCCGTGTTTAAACAGTCACATTCTGAGCTCTCGGCAGGTTCAAGGTATAAATGGGGGGCGGGGCGCAGTTAGGTCCATAACAGGTGCTTATCTATTCAGGAGTTGATTTGTGTGGTCAGAGAATATGCATGAATATAGCTTTAATGGAAACTGCCGAAGGGTTTTGCAAAGTGCCGGCACTCTCTGGCTCTCTTGGCTTCTCCTCCGTGAACCTCTGAGTTCGCCAAACTCCAACCTGCAGGATCTTGTCCCTACTTTGACTATGCTGAGCCAGGCTCCGCCTCAGGACCTTTGCACTGGCTGTTCCCCATGCATGGAATGCTCTCCCACAGAAAACATTGCATTGTTTGGGGCTCTGGGAAAGTGTCACCTCCATAGAGATGTCTTCCCTGACCACTTCATGTGCCTCAGCCTTTCAGTCCCTGTGAAGGCCACACCTGCCTCCAGCCCTCCGCGGAATACTCACCCCAACGGCACGACCTCTCCCTTCTTTTGTCCTCCTTGACTGTCATCTGTCCCCTTCCATTGCTCAGGAGCTCTGCTGGGCAAGGATCAAGTCTGTTTTCCAGAGCCCTGTGTCTAGAGCCCAGGAAAGGAGCTGGTGCATAGTAGGTGTTCAATAATCATTGTCACCTCCACATCTTGAGTCATCAGGGAAATGCAAACCCAAAGCATACTGAGATGATTCTTCACACCTGCTAGGACAGCTACCTTCAAAAAGACAGGCCATCGGGGCGCCCGGGTGGCTCAGTCGGTTGGGCGTCCGACTTCGGCTCAGGTCATGATCTCACGATCCGTGAGTTCGAGCCCCGCGTTGGGCTCTGTGCTGATGGCTCGGAGCCTGGAGCCTGCTTGGGATTCTGTGTCTCCCTCTCTCTCTGCCCCTCCCCAGCTCACGCTCTGTCTCAAAGATAAATAAACGTTAAAAAACAAAAAAAAGACAGGCCATAACAAGTGCTGGTGAGGGTACGGACACGTCAGAACCCTCGCACACAGGCAGGTGGAGGCACGAAACGGTGTAGCCGCTGCGGAAAACAGGCCGGCCGCTCCTCCGAGGGTTAAACACGGAGTTGCCATCCGATCCAGCGAATGAAAGCACATGTCCGCACACAAACTTGTGCACACGTGTTCCCAGAAGCACTACTTGCAACGGCCAAGAAGTGGACGCAGCCCGAATGTTCACCCTTTGATGAACGGAATGTGGTCCAGCACGCTGGAATAGTATTCAGCTGTAAAAAGGAGCGGCAGGCTGGCACACAGAGGGGGTGAGCCCTGAGAACATCGCACTCGGTGAAAGGAGACACAAAGGGACAGATGCTGTGTGTCCCACTCACATGAGATGTCCAGAAGGAGCAAATCCGTAGAGTCAGGGGAATTGGTGGGTGCCAGGGGTCTGGTGTGGAGGGTGACTGCTGATGCAGTCTTTTCAGAGAGATGAAAATGTTCTGAAATACATTATGGTCACGGATGCACAGCTCTGCGAATGTACTAAAAATCACTGAACTGTACACACTTTAAATTTTTTTTAACGTTTATTTATTTTTGAGACAGAGAGAGACAGAGCATGAACGGGGGAGGGGCAGAGAGAGAGGGAGACACAGAACCGGAAACAGGCTCCGGGCTCCGAGCCGTCAGCCCAGAGCCCGACGCGGGGCTCGAACTCACGGACCGCGAGATCGTGACCTGAGCCGAAGTCGGACGCCCAACCGACTGAGCCCCCCAGGCGCCCCTGAACTGTACACTTTAAATGGGTGCATTTTTTGGTAAGTTTTTATTTATTTAAGTAATCTCTACACCCAGCGTGGGGCAGGAGCTCACCAAGAGCCCCACGCTCTTGGAGATCAAGAGCCCCACGCTCCACTGACCGAGAAGCCCGGGGCCCCTAAATGGGTGAATTGTATGGTATGTGAATTCTATCTTTATACAGATGTTGCAGAAATTGATCATTGTGTCTAATTACTTAATTTTTTAAGTTTATTTATACATTCTGGGAGAGAGAGAGAGAGCAAGCGAGCAGGGAAGAGGCAGAGAGAGGGCAAGAGAGAGACTCCAAAGCAGGACACAGGGCTCAAGCCCACCAACCGTGAGACCATGACCTGATCCAATATGAAGAGTCACGTGCTTAACCGACTGGGTCACCCAGGTGCCTCTAATTACTCAATGTTTTTTTTTTTTTTCCAACGTTTATTTATTTTTGGGACAGAGAGAGACAGAGCATGAACGGGGGAGGGGCAGAGAGAGAGGGAGACGCAGAATCGGAAACAGGCTCCAGGCTCCGAGCCATCAGCCCAGAGCCCGACGCGGGGCTCGAACTCACGGACCGCGAGATCGTGACCTGAGCTGAAGTCGGCCGCTTAACCGACTGAGCCACCCAGGCGCCCCTGTAAATACTATTTTATTGGAATATATTTAAAAATCAAAGGTAATGCAAAAACAACAACAACACCCCACAGTGTTGAAGATAACATTAAAAAAATATTTTTTACATTTATCATTCATTTTTGAGAGACAGGCTCTGAGCTGTCAGCACAGAGTCCGACGCGGGCCTCGAACCCCAAAAGGACAAGATCACGACCTGAGCGGAAATCGGAGGCAGAGATAACATGTTAAATAAAAGCGGGTAGCAGGGACCGAGTTGCTTCGTCTGAGAAAGGAAAAGTGGTGGCGGCTGAGGACCCGCAGACCCCCCTCCAGGCAGGCCCGTCCGGCGGTGGGCGGGGCGCTCTGCAAGCCCCGCCCCCACCATAGCCGCAGCCCCGCCCCTGTCCCCACCCAGCCCGCGCCGAGCCAGGGCTTGCCTGCAGGCGCAGATCCCGGGCAGGGCCCTGGAGGCCCCGCCCCAGCCCGTCCATCACTCGCCGCTACACGCCTGTCGGCCAATAGGACCTGGCTACCGCTGCCTGATGGCCAATAGAAATTGCTCTTCCAGAGCGGGGGCGGGATGTGGCGCAAGTCCCTCCCCGTAGCTCTGGGGCCACGCGGGCTCCACGTTGGGACGTAGAGGACCGAGCTGTGGGGGGGTACAGGGGCAAGGGGGTTCTTCCAAACCCTGACGCGGGGCACTGCCTTCTCCTGAGGAAGGGCCCCTATTGCCCCAAGTAGATATCGCCAAGTCGGAGAAGAGCCTCCGTTTTACGGGGCGGGGTCTGCCGCCGAATAGACCCTCCCGCCCCCCACCCCAGACCCGGGGTTTGGGTCTCTCCTTGGCCTGGCTTGTCCCTGTCTTTGCAACAGCCGAAGGCGAATGAGTGCTGTCATCATTCCAACTTACAGGTGGGGAAACTGAGGCTCGGAGCCCCAGGACCCTAGTCCAGGGTCCCTCACCATGGTTAGTACATCGTGGGCTCTGGGGCAGGATTTCTTAACTTTGGCACTATTGGCACTTGGGGTGGATGATTCTTGGAACACCCCTAGTCGTGAGGACCACGGACATCTCCAGACATTGCAAACGTGGGGGAGCAAAGTTACTGATTCTCGGGGCCTGGTTCTCAAAGTCAAGAGCACTGGAACCCCCAGGGGGGGGCCAGCCCAGAATTCTGATTCGGCGGGTCTGGGTCAGGGCCCAAGAGGCTGCATTTCTAAAGGAGTTCAGGTTGTACCTGGTGTCGCTGAGAGGCCCGCTACCAACAAGCCACCCCTGCTTCGCTGAGTGACCTGGAGGAGGCAAGGCCCCTCAGATGGGGGGGGGGGGAGGGGGGGCGGGGCTGTGGGTGTGGATGCTTTAAAGGGAGCCCACAAATAACTGCACAGCTTATCAGGACTGAGGCCAGGGATGCAGACATGCTGCCTTTAGTAGGTGAGTGAGACGGTGCCCACGCGATTCTTAGCGGTTGGGGAGGCTACACGGGGCTCTTAAGGGGATGTGTGAGCGATCCCGTCTGTCTTGTTTTGTTTCTTTTCAAAACTATTTATTTATCTTTGGGAGAACACAAGCGGGAGAGGAGCAGAGAGAGGGGGACAGGGGATCTGAAGTGGGCTCTGAGCTGACAGCACGGACCCCCCCAATGTGGGGCTTGAACTCACAAACCGCGAGATCATGATCTGAGCTGAAGTCAGACATTCAACCGACTGAGCCACCCAGACGCCTCTACTTTTTAATTTTTTTTTTAAAGATGGATTAATGATTTTGAGGCCTTTTAAAAAAGTTTAGTTATTTATTTTGAGACAGAGAGCGAACAAAAGGGCAGAGAGAGAGAGAGAGAGAGAGAATCCCAAGCAGGCCCCAAGCTGTCAGCACAGAGCCCAATGTTGGGCTCGATCTCACCAACTGTGAGATCATGACCTGAGCCGAAACCAAGAGTTGGATGCTAACCAACTGAATCACCAGGTGCTTCTGTTTTCTCTTTATTTATTTTTAATTTTTTTTAATGTTTATTTATTTTTGAGACAGAGAGAGACAGAGCATGAAGGGGGGAGGGGCAGAGAGAGAGGGAGACACAGAATCGGAAACAGGCTCCAGGCTCTGAGCCGTCAGCCCAGAGCCCGACGCGGGGCTCGAACTCACGGACCGCGAGATCGTGACCTGGCTGAAGTCGGACGCTTAACCGACTGCGCCACCCAGGTGCCCCTCTCTTTATTTTTAATATTAAAAAAAAATTTATTTTGGGGGTACCTGGGTGGCTCAGTCGGTTAAGTGTCTTGACCTCGGCTCAGGTCATGGTCTCACGGTTCATGAGCTCGAGCCCCGCGTCGGGCCCCAAGCTGACAGTTCACAGCCTGCTTCGGAGCCTCTCCCTCTCTCTCTGCCCCTCCTCCAATCATGCTCTCTCTCTCTCTTTCTCCCTCAAAAATAAACATTAAAAATTTTTTTTAAAATTTAAAGTAAAAATGTATTTATTTAAAGTAAATAATTTTAGTTGATTCATCTTAAATACATAATTTTAATTAATTAATTTTATTAACTTAATTAATGAATTTATTTTTGAGAGCCCCCCTCTTGGGCTCAGCGCTACCCTTAGCATGCAGACTGTGCTGACTTCTGTGAGAAGGATTTGGGCGGGCGGGGAGAGGTCTCCTTTGGTTTCTCCCACTCAGACTGGAGTTTTTTGTGTTGATGCAGGGATGCGTTTTACAGGCCACGTGTCTGCAACAGCCTGACCGCAGTATCCCCTGAGGGAGGGGGCCTCGCACCGCAGACAGGTGGTTTGGGCGAGAGGATTTCAGAGAAGGTGCCCATTCCTGTCCTGGAAGGCGATGGAGGTGGCACGGAGACAGGACGGAGGAAGGCAAAGATGACTTCTTTTTACCCTGTATGTCTTTCTTTGTTTTTCCTTTGGAGGTGAATTTCACATAAGATAAAGTTAGCTGTTTTAGAGGGTCCCGTTCAGTGGTGCAGAGAGCACATGCACACTGTTGCACACGCATCAGCTCTTATCTTGTCATAGAACATTTTTATCACCCCAGAAGGAAATCCCATACCCGTTTGCAGCCCCTCCCCACTGCCCCTCCCCCAGCCCCTGGCTCCCAGTTTGTACTATGTACATTCTATTTATGTATTTATTTATTTAATGTTTATTTTTTTTTAATTTTTTTTTCAACGTTTATTTATTTTTTTTTGGGACAGAGAGAGACAGAGCATGAACGGGGGAGGGGCAGAGAGAGAGGGAGACACAGAATCGGAAACAGGCTCCAGGCTCCGAGCCATCAGCCCAGAGCCCGACGCGGGGCTCGAACTCACGGACCGCGAGATCGTGACCTGGCTGAAGTCGGACGCTTAACCGACTGCGCCACCCAGGCGCCCCTGTATTTAATGTTTATTGATGGGGGGGTGCAGTGACAGAGGAAGACACAGAATCTGAAGCAGGCTCCAGGCTCTGAGCTGTCAGCACAGAGCCTGACACGGGGCTGGAACCCACGAACTGTGAGATCATGACCTGCGCTGAAATCAGACACTTCACCAACTGAGCCACCCAGGTGCCCCGCCCCCAAATTGTTTAAAAAAAAATTTTGTTTAATGTTTTTATTTATTTTTGAGACAGAGAGAGACAGAGCATGAGCAGGAGAGAGAGAGGGAGACACAGAATCCGAAGCAGGCTCCAGGCTCTGAGCTGTCAGCACAGAGCCCGACGTGGGGCTCAAACTCACGGACTGCGACATCATGACCTGAGCTGAAGTTGTACGCTTAACCGACTGAGCCACCCAGGCGCCCCATAAATTGTTTTAAATAATAAAAAAATAGGCAGAAAAATACATTGAGGAGTTTCATTTTTTACATGCAGAAAATCTAGTCTTTGCTTTTAATATGCCTATCAAACAGCATGAAAATTTAAAAAAAAAATCAGCAAAAGGGGCCTACATTAGTCTGAGGGACACCTCCAGGGGTGGAGAGATCTGTGTAACAAAAAACATGGAGTACCTGCATGGCTCAGTCAGTTAAGCTTCTGACTTCAACTCAGGCCATGAGCTCACCATTCATCGATTCTAGAGCCCCGTGTCAGTCTCTGTGCTGACAGTCAGAGCCTGGAGCGTGCTTCTGATTCTGTGTCTCCCTCTCTCTCTGCTCACACTCTTGTTTGTCTCTCTCTCAAAAATGAATAAACGTTAAAAAAAAAAAAAAGCCCGAACACTAAAGGACATATTAATCTGAGTTTTTATTTGTAAGAGAAAAAGGAAAGTGACCAGCTGTGAGCAGCATTGTTTCCTGGGATGTTGTTTTACCAGGAATAAACGCGGACATCACGATGCTTTGCAAACTAAGAGAAACACCTGCGGATTGATTCTCAGGGCCCCGCAGGGTTGAGGGACATGGTGGCAGCTAGGGTTCTCCCCTGCAGCCACCCCCTCCGTGGATAGACATCTGACAGATGGGGGGGGTTCCTTGGTTCTTGCAGGAAGTAAGCATCCAGAAAATGGAATTCCAGTACCCCCCCCCCCTCCCCCGCCCAGGGTGCTTTTAGAGCTGTATTTTTCTCTTTACTCAGCAACGGGGTTAAACCAGGGTCGTCCAACCTCTGCTCTGTGGACATTTGGGGTTGCTTGTGTTGCGGGCGTCCTGTGCACCGCAGGGTGTGGAGGGACATCCCTGGCCTCCCGGTTTTGATGCCATTTGATGGTAAGCGCACCCCCAGTTGTAACAACCACAAATGTCCCCAGACATTGGCCAATGTCGCATTGCCCCTGGTTGAGAACCGCTGGGTTAAATCTGTTTAACTAGAATGAATAACTGGAGTTGCTCATAAGTTAGGACGTTTTGCCTAAAAGAGTCAAGAGGTCCCCTTCATCTACTGTACAGATGGGAAAACTGAGGCCAAGCATCGCCCAGACCTAGACCCTTATGGGAACCTGACCCATCCATCTGGGTCTCTGGGGGCAGCCCTTTTAGGAGCCACGTGGCAGCAGCAACCTGGGCTGGGGGAGCGTCACAGAGGGGGTCGTGTGCCCCTCTGCCTCAGTCCCCCTACTCTGACTCCCTAAACGGCAGCCAAGGTTTTCTTTTTCTGGCCGCCCGCAGGAGGTCTTGAACCCTCAACTCGGCGCTCACCCGCACTCGAGAGAAGGGCGGCGCTCGGCGGCCAGGCGCGCAGCCTTGTGGGGATTGTAGTCCGGACCCCGCCCCAGTCCCGCGCCGACCCCGCCCCTGGAACTACGCTCCCGTCGTGCCGCGCGGCGCAGGCGGAGGCGGGGCAGCGGTCGGTTGCTAAGACTTGTGAGGCGCAGTCCTCGCGTGCGGCTCTTCAGGTAAGCGCGCGGACCCGGGGGTTCGGTTCTCGCGGCCCCGGCTCCCACGGGCGGCGAGCCGGGGCAGTCAAGGAGAGCCTCGGCTGGCGTGGGGGCGCCGGCCGCGCGGGGCGCGAGGAGGCAGTCGGGGGCATCCGCTCGTGTGCGCGTGCGCGCGGGGCGCCCGGGCCGCGGGCCGCCGCTCCCCGCGCCCGTCGACCTTTTGCGCGTGCGCGCGCCCCTGCGGCCGGGGTGGAGGCCCCGTAGAGCCAGCTACCCCTCTCCTCCCATCGCCTTCCCCTTCCCTTTCCCCTTCCCTTTCCCCTTCCCCTTCCCCTTCCCCTTCCCCTTCCCCTTCCCCTTCTCCTTCTCCTGTGCGCGTGCTTGGGGTCATCGCGGCCAGCCCTCTGCCTCCGGTCCTCCCTTTCACTAGCTTCCCGCCAGCTGCTGGCGTCTTAAACGTTGGTAAACGTGGCAAACATTAAACTTGCCTGATACTGAAAGAGTGGGTTTTCGAGGCCTTCTCTTACCCTGGCTCCGCGGATAAGGGGTCTCCTGCCACACCCCACATGCCCAGTGTTCGCGAACTGTCACACACAGAGGGGCCGTTTGCAGGGTGGCCAGGTTGGGCAGGTGAAGCGCAGGACGCGCCTGGAGGTTAGAATTCCGTGTACACGACAAGCGATGTCCACGTTCGCGTCAAGCCCCAGAGCTTGCAAGGGACCCCATCGCGCTCGCAAATTCTGCGCATGTCCAGAATTCGAATTTAGCGGCCCCACTCCAATGGGGAGTTTGTTAGGGATGCAGGTGGCAGCCAAGCCCTGGAAACTGTATTGGAATCCAGCAGCTACCACCCTGTGGGCGTGTGTGAGGCTCTGGCCGTCTGTTCCTTCTGCTCAGGACTCCCCACCCTGCTTCCCCTGCCTTCTGGGTCCAGCTGGGGTCACCGCCTCCGAGGAGCCCTCCTGGACTGCCCACCACAGGGCACTAGCCCTTGGAGATTCTGCCAAGGACTCCCCACCCTGCCTCGCCTGCCTTCTGGGTCCAGCTGGGGTCACCGCCTCCGAGGAGCCTTCCTAGACTGCCCACCACAGGGCACTGCGCCTCCTGGGAGCTGTACCCTGGGACAGCGTGGAGCTCATGTGGCTTTTCTCAGCCTTGGGAGGTGGTGATGGGTTCCCATTTCTCAGAGGGGGCACTGAGGGTGGGGTCTAGGGCAGGTGCCCAAGGTCTCACAGGCAGGGAACAGCTGGGCTGGGTGTGGACTTCTAGGACAGGGCAGGACACACACCCAGGTCCAGGTTCTGGCCTGCCTTCGTCACCCAGGGACAAGATGAGGCCTCGAGCCTACACTTTCCTGGGTGTATAAATGCCATTTTCTGTCTCCCTCCCAGAGCCAGCTGCCCCGTATCTTCGGGGGGTCCCGGAGCACCCGTGCTTCCAGTGGGGAGGTGCCTAAGCTGCCAAGGGGGCTTGAGGTTAGGGTCCCGTCTCCCTGGTCCAGCACACCCTCTGGGGGCCGCCGATGCTGTTAGTGCTCCCGGCCCCCGGGCTTCTGCACCAGAGGCAGAGGCGCTGCAACCAGAAATGAAAACAGGCGGTTCTGAGCCCGCCGCGGCTGTCCTTGGAGATGCCAGGGTGGGGACTGAGCTGGGCGAGACCAGCAGAGTGTGTGGGGGGTAGAGGCAGCCAGGTGCCTGGAGCTGGGGACTCATCTGGGGCTTTGGGGACAGAGGAGGAGCCCAGGTCCAGCAGCCGACCCCATCCTGCTCCACATCCCTGGGCGTGTTTATACAGAACATGCGTGCGTGGACACTGCTTGCAGCCGTGCTGGCGCTCCCCCCAGGACGTTGGGGTTGGGGGTTCAGGCGGGTCACTGTTTCCTGAAACCGCTTCTTTCTTTTTATTTTATTTTTTTATTTCTTAAAGTTTATTTAGTTTGAGAGAGCGGGATGGGGGCAGAGAGAGAATCCCAAGCAGGCTCCACACTGTCAGTGCAGAGCCCAACACGGGACTCGAACTCACGAACCGTGAGATCTTGACCTGAGCTGAAGTCAACGCTTAACCGTCTGAGCCACCAGGTGCCCTGAAGCTGCTTCCTTCTTATCTGTGGGAGAGGCTCAGGACCCCTGCCCTACACAGGGGCTCCGAAGGCAGAGGCGGTGAGCTGGCCCGCCTGGCCAGAGCCTGGTCAGATCGCGACTCTGCCTGCCTGTGGCCCCAGGCAAGGCCTTGCACCCCACAGGGCCTGTCTTTGTCCTGTGGAACGGGGACAGTTCCAGGAGCTCCCTCCTGTGTCACTGGGAGGACATGTGGCGGGGACCGCACCAGTGGTTGGGCCTCGCGTGGAGTCTGCTGACCTCGCGCCTGCCCCGTGTCCTTCCCCCTCTCCGCTTCTGGGTCACCCGTTTAAAGCGTCCGGCTCTGGGGTTTTCAGTACCTCCGCAGGGGTGCCAAACTCTCCTGCTGTCTTCTTACAGAAATCTCCATGCCCCCCACAGAGGAAGCCTCGTCCCCATCACCAGTCACTCCTCCATCCCCTCCCTGACTCCCGCGAGCCCCCTTCCCGTCCGTGGACGAGCGTGTTCCGGACGTTTCACACACGTGGACTCACACCCCGTGTGGCCTCTCGTGTCGGGTTCCCTCCCTGAGCGTCGTGTGTTCGGGGTCCGTCCGCGGGGCGGCGGGGGTGGGCGCCTCGCTCCTGCTCGCGGCCAAGGGACGTGAACCTTTCGCGGTGGACGCGTGTATCCGTCCGTTCATCCACTGAAGGGCGCTTGTGCCGTATCCGCCGTCTGGCTGCTGTGAACACACGTGTGCGGGGTTCTTTGTGGACGTGTGTTCTCGGCTCTCGTGGGCACACGCCTGGGCGTGGAGGGGACCGGTCACTGGCTCACACGGTGGCTGTGCTGCAAGTTTTCCCCCTTCTGCCTCAGAGCTGGCGCCCCCGCCGGCGGCGTCCCCCTGACAGCCCCCTGTTGCCTGTGTTACTCAGCGGCTGTGCTCCTGGAGGACAGGTGAGACGGTGTGTTTTGCCGTGGAGACAGTGGGAGCCTCGTGACCGGTGCGGGCCGTGGGGTCCTGAGTGTGGTGTGTGCCGGGAGCAGATTCAGGGTCGGTGCCGCGGGCCCTGCCGGGCACAGCACTGGGAGCGCACGCGGGGCCCCTCTCCGCTCTCTGCCTCTCGTGGCTGCCGCGGGCCCCCCCGATTCTGTGCGTTTGTCAAATTTGTATCATGAGCCTAGGACGGACCGCGGTGGGTGAGGGTGCCCTGTGCCCTCCAGCGGGCCCGACTGATGAATAAGTGGGGTTCTGGGCGGCTCAGGCGCATCAGAGAGGGTGAAAGCCCACAGCCGTAAGATGATCCCAGCACTTTCCTGTCCACGGGGAAGGGGCAGGGGGCTGGTCCACCCCAGGACTCCAGAGGACGGTGTGTTCCGGGCACACGGTGGCACCTTTGATGCCTCTGAATCTCGTCGACAGGACCAGTGGTTTAGCTCCGATGTAACCCGAGGCGGTGCTGACCGACGGGGTTATGACGCGGGGTACGCACGAAACGCTAAGCGTTTTAGAAGCCGTGTTTCCAAAAAAATGCGCAAAGAAACAGGTGAAATTCACCGTAAAGATGCGTTCGCTTAACCTGAAACACGGAACGTGAGCACCTGAGCACGTAGTCAGCGTGAAGACGCTTCACGAGACCGCTCACGTTCACCCGTGGCACCTCGCACAGGGAGAAAAGGAGGCCAGTGATGGCTTAAGCTCTGCAGACCAAGAGTTAGTAGGATCTGAGGGCGAGCGCGGCCGGCCGGTGGTGCGCGTCGCGTGGGCGGAGCTCCCGGACTTCGGATTCCGCACGCTGGGACCTGGGACGGACTCCTGCGGCTGAGGGATGATGCTCTGCCCCGATCTCTGTCTCCCACAGTCGGAGCCCTGCCGAGGATGGACCCCGCCCCGGGCCTCGCGGAGCAGCGTGGGGACGAGGAGGCCGCGAGCCCCCAGCCAGCGCCTGCGCCGTGGCAAGCCCTCCCGGTCCTGTCCGAGCAGCAGTCCCAGGACGTGGAGCTGGTGCTGGCCTACGCCGCGCCCGTCCTCGACAAGCGTCAGACCTCGCGCCTCCTCAAGGAGGTGTCGGCCGTGCACCCGCTGCCCGCCCAGCCTCACCTCAAGAGGGTGCGGCCCAGCCGCGATGCCAGCCGCCCGCACGCACTGGAGATACTGCTGTGCCTGGCGGGGCCGGCCCCGGGTGCACGATCGCTGGCCGAGCTCCTCCCGCGGCCGGCCGTGGACCCTCGCGGCCTGGGGCAGCCCTTCCTGGTGCCCGTGCCCGCCCGGCCGCCCCTGACCAGAGGCCAGTTCGAGGAGGCGCGCGCCCACTGGCCCACGTCCTTCCACGAGGACAGGCAGGTGGCCCGTGCCCTGGCCGGACGGCTCTTCTCGGTGCAGGAGCAGGCGGCGATGCAGGGCCACATGGAGCGGGCCGTGTGGGCGGCGCAGCAGGCGGCCGCCAGGGGCCTGAGGGCCGTGGGGGCGGTGGTGGTGGACCCGTCCTCGGACCGCGTGCTGGCCACGGGCCATGACTGCAGCAGCGCGGCCAGCCCCCTGCTGCATGCCACCATGGTGTGCATCGATCTGGTGGCCCGGGGCCAGGGGCGCGGCGCCTACGACCTCCGCCCCTACCCTGCCTGCTCCTTCGCCCCGGCCGTCGTCGTCCCCCAGGGCGTCCGCGCGGGCTCTGTGCGCAAGCTGGAGGAGGACGGGGACGCGCACGGGGACAGCCTGCCCTACGTGTGCACCGGCTATGATCTCTACGTCACCCGCGAGCCCTGTGCCATGTGCGCCATGGCCCTGGTACACTCCCGCGTGCAGCGCGTCTTCTACGGGGCGCCGTCGCCCGACGGTGCGCTGGGCACCCGCTTCCGCATCCACGCCCGGCCGGACCTCAACCACCGCTTCCAAGTGTTCCGTGGTGTTCTGGAAGCCCAGTGCCGCCGGCTGCACCCCTTCGTGTAGGCGGCCGCGCCCGCCGGACCCCGGGCCCCGGGCCGGGCTGTCCCCTGGCATCTCAGCCTCCCGGCAGACTCCACCGGCGGGCCCCTGCGTCCCTCCTCGTCCCGGCCGTGATCCTGCCGGTCAGTTGTAGGGACGTTCGCGTCCCCCAGCCCGGAGCCAGACCGTGTGCTGTCTCCACCGGTGTGTGGGGACGCATCTGTGCCCAACCGAGCTCTTCCCTGGGCTTGAGCCTAGCGGGGGTCCGGCCCGGGCCGGGGAGCTGGGCACTCGGACTTCCTTCCTCCAGCTGCCCTTTGCCCCCAGCCCGAGGGTCCACTGGGACGGTGTCCCGTGTGTGTCAGGTGTCACAGAGCGGCTCTACATGTGAAAATAAACACCCCCAAACCAGGTCGGTGTCTGTTGACAGAGGCATGGGGCCGTGGTGGCCGAGGGTACCTGGGTCGGAGTGACCGCTTCCTCCAGGGTGTGGGGTTTGTACAGGGGAAGGGGAGCTTCTGAGCCAAGTGGGGCAAGAGCGTGGCCCTGGGAGTGGGGCCTCTGCCTGTGTGCTACGTCTGGAAGGGTGTGGCCGGCCAGCGTGTGTTTACGCTAGGGTGTAGCCTGCCGGCCTGACTCACCCCACCGAAAGGCTCCTTCCCGTCAGCCCGTCTCCTGACCTTCACAGATGGCCAGAGGGGGTGAGCAGGGGGTCTGCCGCAGAGCAGGTAGTGCTAGGAGCGACGTGTGTCCCTTCAGCAGCCGTGCGTGATTGGATCACCAGGCCAGCTTCGCTCTGAGCCCGTCGTGGAGCCCGGGGTATTTGCTCCCAGCCCGTCCTAGCCCCTGGGGCCGGGGCAGGGGGTCTGCCCTCGAGCTAGTACAGTGGATGGGCGGTGTGGGCGGGAGGGTCTCGGGGGCGTGGACCCTGGAGACTCCGCGTCACTGGAACCTTCTCACCTGGGCTGTGCGTGAGAAAGACGTCTGTGGGTTCCCGTCCCCCTGCCCGCCTCCAGGTACGGTTCCCTTGCCCACGCCGGGCTTACCTGTGCCATGAGGCCCTGGTGGGTGCTGGGCAAGGCCGCGCTGTGGCTCATTTCCTGGAGATGGCGGTGCCCACCCGCAAAGCTCTCGGGGACCGGCGTGTTCTCATCGGGTGTGTGTGTTAGTGACAGCCTGGTACGTGGGGCCACTGTGTGACACCAGCTCACGTGGCTGCATGTAGAAGGGCCGCTGGGATGCCACGTGCTTGGCTCGGGTCGTGACGCGATCCTCAGCTCTGCAAGGCTTGCAGGGGTGACAACTGCAGGCCAGAGAGGTTGTGTGACCGCGTGTCACGTAGCAGTGAGCGCAAACCCAGTTCTCAGTGTCTCACAAGTTGGGCTTTGTGACCCTGAGGAGGTGCTCAGAGCCAGTCGTGGATAAAGCGAAAGCCTGGGGGGTGGGGAGGGCATGGGGTAGGTTGGGGGGGGGGGTCCCAGGAACATTTTGGCTCTGGCCGGTGTGTGACCTGGCAACAGGCTGACCCCTCTCCTGCCAGCTGCCGACGGGGCTCTGGAGGGAGGTGGTGCAGGGGACTGGCCTCTGGGACCAGACCATCCCTGGGGTGGCCTGGAGGTGGGGACTCCACCCGTGGGTGCTGCTGGGCACACAGCTGGTGTGGGGGTTCCCCAGTGGCCTTGGGGACCCCCTGACTGTGGCTGTCTCCCCTCCAGGTGGCTGTAGGCTTCGGCCCCGCCAGTTGTCACAGCGGAAATGTCTGGTAAGTCTCACCCGGAGGCCCATCCAGCTTGTCTGTTCCTCTGGGAAGCGTCCCCTGGTGGCCGGACGGACCGTAATGCCCCCCACCATGGGGAGGGGCGCACACCTCACTCCCCTCCTCCCACGACGGGTGTCGGGGCTGCCTCCTAGCCTGGAGCCAGATTAGAGGGAGAGGCCCGTCTCCGTAGGAGTAGCTGGCCCGGCCAGGCCTTCTGCCTTGGGGCCCATTTGGTGGTTGACATCAGTGTAGGGGTGAGGTTGGTACATCAGGGTTCATCCCTACGTGTGTAAGATGACACCCTCACTCCCTCGTGGGTTTGCCTGCCCCCCTCCCGCTCAGGAGGAGGGGTGGGGCACGTGAGGTGGGGCCCTGAAGCCACGGCCCGGCGCCACAGGGACACGCCTTCCACGCACGGTCACCCTGCCCCGGCATCTGCCCCCGCGCTCAGGTGTAGGGCGGCTGGGGCCCTAGGTGCCTGGGGTCAGCTGGTGGTGCTGCTGCTGGGATTGGAACTCAGGCCCCCGAGTCCCAAATCTGCGCACAACGTTCCCCTGGGGCTTTTCATCTGCCAAGAAGACAGGGTTTCAAGGGGCGTGTGATTCGCCTGGTGGTTTTCTGTCTCCCCCCTCGGCACAGGGTGTGCTGGCCGCCTGGCCGCTGGAGGCGTCACTCCGTCCTTGCTGTGGGCAGCGGGGGGAGGGGTCACACGCCAGGGGAGGGGAGAGCAGCGGGGCAGGGGCCAGGTGAGGTCCTTGCTGGGGCCTTGGGCAGGAACCGCGAAGGGTTGTGACCTGTGACCGTGGCACGGAGGCTGTGCCGGGGAGGCCCTTCCCCGTGTCTCATCACACAGGCGCAGAGCCAGCAAGCTCGGGGTGGGGTCGAACCCCGCCGGGCTCAGGCTTGGCATGCTCCACGGCTTCCTGTGTCCCTTGGTAGATGCCTGGGGCTTCTGTGTGGCCAGTATGGTATGGTCTGCCTCTACCTGTCCTCCCCTCCGGCCCCTGGTCTCCCCGCTGCCTCTAGAGCACCTGGCACTCACCCCGGGGTCTTTGCATGGGCCAGAACCACCGGTCTCTCCTCTTCGCTTTCTGGAGTCTTGGTTCCAATTCTGCCTTTTCGAGTGAGGCCTACCCTGACCCCCTTCTTAAATCACAGCTAACCAGCACCCAGCACACATCCCTGGTGGCCTGCACTTGACATCTATGTGCCACAGTGTCGTCCATCCATTGCGATTACTGCCGGGCTCCCCCTGGCTAGGAGGGCAGCACCTCGAGGGCAGGGGTCCTCTCTGTTTTGTTCGTGGTCTGGCCCCCCGAGGTAGTTGGGAGTCGTGTCCTGCCACACAGTGGTATGATGTCGTTGACACCTTGACCTCAGACTTCTGGGCTCTGGGACTAGAAGAGAGCAAATCCCTATAGCTGACACCTCCCGGTTTGTGGTTATTTCTTAGAGCTTCCCCAGGAAGCTCATACGTTCAGGATGCCAGAACCTTCCTTCGAGGCAGCTGTCACCAGCATTTGTGTTCTGTCACTGAGTCTGCGTGTCTTCTGTGGCTGCTCTGAGGAATCACCACAACGTAGTGATTTAAACCACGATTATGGGCTCCGAAGTCCTAACACCCGGGCGTGGGCAGGGCCGGTTCCCCCGGGGCCCCAGGGAGCCCCGTGTCCCCCTTTTCCGTCTGCCAGAGGCGCCGCATCCTGGGCCCGCGGCCCCTCCTCATCCTCACGGCCAGCAGCGCGGGGTCCGCCCGGCTCTCTGCCTCCATCTCGTGAGGACGCCGGGCCCCCAGGGCACCCAGGGTCGCCCCCGCCTCAGGGGCCCGGACAAGGTCCCCTCTGCCACGTGAGGTGACATGTCCACGGGTTCTGAGAACCAGGACAGGGACGTGTGTGGGCCTGTCACTGGGTCCCTTAGCCTGGTTTTGTTTTGCGCTGTTTCTGTCTCTGCAGAAAAGGAGAATAATTTCCCGCCGCTGCCCAAGTTCATCCCTCTGAAGCCCTGCTTCTACCAGAACTTCTCCGACGAGATACCCATCGAGCACCAGCTCCTGGTGAAGAAGATATACCAGCTGTGGCTGTGTGAGCGGCCGGGGCGGGGCGGGGGCGGGCAGGGGGCACCTCCGGGCCACAGTTTGCCCCCTCCCGGGCGGCGAGAGCCCAAGGGTTCTGGGATAAATCCCTTTTTCCCACAAAATGATGTCCCTTGAGCTGTTCTCTGGCCCCCCTGGTGCCCACGCTGAGCAGAGCCGCAGCCCTGCTCTCCCGGCGGGCGGGAGAGGCCCGGCCCGGAGCCCTCCGCCCAGGCTCACCCTCCTCGCCTCTCCCCCCTGCCCCCGCCCAGTCTACTGTGCCACCTTGGGGGTCAACCTCGTCGCCTGCCTGGCCTGGTGGATCGGTGGCGGCTCGGGAGCCAACTTCGGCCTGGCCCTGGTCTGGCTACTGCTCTTCTCCCCCTGCGGCTACGTGTGCTGGTTCCGGCCTGCGTACAAGGCCTTTCGGTGAGTGGGGGTGCGGGGCGGCCTCGGAGCGTCTGCTGCTCGGAGCGGGGCGAGCCAGGACGCCTGACCGCGTGCGCTCAGGTCCGTGCGGCTCCCGCTCTCACTCTCGGGACCTGCACCTGCTCTGTGCCTGGTGCCTGGGTCCCTTCTCCTGTCCGGTTGGGGGGGGGACAGGTTATGTCCACGGTCTGCGGGCTACAGCCAACCACGACCCGTTGTCTTTTAATAACTTCGTCAGGAGACGCTTCGTGTATCAGTTTCCGGTATCTTTACGGGGTTGTGGATCCATCACCTCTTTCCAGTTCCAGAACATTCCATCCCTGTTCCACCCCCTCTCCTCCCCCAGCCCCCACGAGCCCCCCTCCTGTCCGTGGATGAGCCTGTTCTGGACATTTCACACACGTGGACTCACACCCCGTGTGGCCTGCCATGTCCGGGTCCGTCAGCGGGGCAGCGGGCGTGGGCACCTCACTCCTGCTCGCGGCCCGAGGGACGTGCGCGTGCGCAGTGGACACGTGTGCCTGTGTCTGGTTGCTCATACGTTTGCGAACACTTGGGTCATTGGCACCTCTTGGCTCCTGTGGACGTTCGCCCCCAGTGGGCCCCACGACTCAGGAGCGTGCCGCGTTTGCCCCTAGGTGGTCCCCGAGACCCGGGCCGACCCGGGGAGGCAGCCAGTCCCCTCACTGGCCGTGCACGCGCGCAGTGACGGCCGTCCTCTCCCTCCGCAGGGCCGACAGCTCCTTCAACTTCATGGCGTTCTTCTTCATCTTCGGAGCCCAGTTCGTCCTGACCGTTATCCAGGCGATCGGCCTCTCAGGATGGGGCGCGTGGTGAGCCGGGCCCCCAGGCTGTGGCGCAGGGGTGTGACGTGTGTGTGCTCAGCGGTGCCCCGGCCATCGTGAGCACCCGCACGGGGCGGTGGGGGGTGGGGTGGGGCTGGGCGTTGTTGCCCTCCGGGTTCTGCCCAGGACGCGCTCGCGGGCCACCGGGGCCACTGGGAAGTGCGGTCAGTGGCATGTCCTGGGAGGAGCGGCTCAGGGCACAGCCGGAGAGAGGGCCGGCCTTCAGTTTGCCTGGACGGGTTCGTACCTGGTCTCGTGGCTGCCGGAACAAATCACGGCAAACGTGGTGACTCGGAGGGACGCAGGTTTATCTCACAGCTCTGGGCTCCGGGATCTGACACGGGCCTCACGGCCAGGTGCGGGCAGGGCTGGAATCCCCCCTGCCCGGGGCCCCAGTGAGCCCCGTCTCCTCCCTTTCCCGACTCCCGGAGGTGCCGCATCCTCGGCCCACGGGCTCTCCTCACCCTCATGGCCAGCAGCTCGGGTCGCCTGGCTCTGCCTTGCTCTCGTGGGACCTCGTGAGGATGCTGGGCCCCCTGGGCACCCAGGGTCACCCCCGCCTCGGGGGCCTTGACAAGGTCCCCTCTGCTGCATGAGGGGACAAGTCCCAGGATGAGGATGTGGGCACCCCCAGGTCACGTCTGCGGCACCGAGCGTCCTGTGGGCGACAGCCACGGCTGCGTGTGTGTGGCTCTGCTTGGTCAGTGCCGTGACATCACGCGCCTCTGTGCTCATGTGTGTCTTGCTCGGCCTCTCGGTCGAAATCTCTGTATCGAGAGCTCGTCCCCTGAGGGGGGGTGTCACACACCGTGGCCCTCGCCGTGTCTCCAGCTCTCAGCTGGGGACACCCTGCTGCCATCCTCCTGGCTTTCACTCCTGTCACTCTTTCCTCTGTGCCCTGGAAGAGCCACGAAGCTCTGTCCTGGTCACCGCATGTTGAACGTGTGCTGTCTTTTTGCTCGAGGCCCTGGGTGAGTGCTGGTGGCCTCCTGGACCTGCTCCTCAGCTCCCTCCCGTGTCTTCTGCCCCCTTTATAGAGGCTCGAAGTCCCCTCTCGCCTGGGACCGTTTCCAAGATACACCCTTCCTCTGGGTCTTTGCACCTGTCGGGCAGATGAGCTCTCTCTGATGCCCTCTCAGATCTTAGTCTACAGGGCCAGTGAGGGGCTGGCTTCGGACTCCAGGGGCGGGGCTGTGCCGGGAGGACACCCAGGGCTCAGCAGCCTGTCGTCCCCAAGGCACGGTTTATTTTTTTTATTTATTTATTTTTTTTCAACGTTTATTCATTTCTGGGACAGAGAGAGACAGAGCATGAACGGGGGAGGGGCAGAGAGAGAGGGAGACACAGAATCGGAAACAGGCTCCAGGCTCTGAGCCATCAGCCCAGAGCCTGACGCGGGGCTCGAACTCACGGACCGCGAGATCGTGACCTGGCTGAAGTCGGACGCTCAACCGACTGCGCCACCCAGGCGCCCCCCCAAGGCACAGTTTATACAGAGAAAGGATGGGAAGTAATTTGAACTCAGGGCAAGGGATGGAGGGCAGGGGCGGGGACACCGGGCCAAGCTTCTAGAATTCTCTCCCAGGGTGTCCCCCAGGAGGCGCTTAATTCCCCCAAAACAACATGTGGCCGTGTGGGAGGTGTGGTCTCCAGGGGGCGTAGAGACCCAGCGCCCAGGTTCTCACCGGGTGTCGGTCAGCAGGCCCCTCTGCCGGGCTCGGGCGGAGACCCCAGACCCCAGGAGGGGAGCAGGTCCTCAGCGCAAACCTCGTGTCTGCACAGACAGCTCCGGGACACGATCCCCCCGCCGGCGAGGGTGGTGTGAGCCCCGGAGTCCGGGTCCAGATGCTGCCGAGGGCTGGCCTCGCGAGCCGGCCTCGGGGGCGGGAGGTGTCAGGCCCGTGCGGGCTCTTTTCTGCCCGGTGCCACCTCCACGCCGTTCTCCACACTGGGCTGGCATGGTGGGCACCTTCCTTGGGGGTCGGCTTGCAGAAAGGTGACTTCAGGAGTGTCCCTGCCCTCTTTGAGTGTAGGCCAAACAGAGCAGGGGACGGTGACCAACCAGCTGGTGAGCCTGGGCAGAGAGCCGCTCTGGAAAATTAGGGGGAGGCGGGGGGAGGGGGACGCTGCAGGCCCATCCGCTCTCCCGAAGCTCGTCACCGCTCCCGTTCTGTCGCAAGGCTAGGCCTGAGGCCAGCACAAGCGGGGCAGGGCCTCTGGACCCTTTCATTTACCCAAGTGTATGGGGCGCCCCGCCCCCCCGCCCTGCTCTGGCTTCTTTTTTTTTTAAATTATTTTTTTTCAATGTTTATTTATTTTTGGGACAGAGAGAGACAGAGCATGAACGGGGGAGGGGCAGAGAGAGAGAGGGAGACACAGAATCGGAAACAGGCTCCAGGCTCCGAGCCATCAGCCCAGAGCCCGACGCGGGGCTCGAACTCACGGACCACGAGATCGTGACCTGGCTGAAGTCGGACGCTTAACCGACTGCGCCACCCAGGCACCCCTCTGGCTTCTTTGACTGTCACACAGGTGGACTGCCTGGTGCTGGCACACCCCCGGCCCCCCCCCGCCGGCCCCTTGGCCTCCTCAGGGCCCGGAGCAGGGGGTTGGGACCGAAGGTGCGCTTCACCAAACCGCACTCCCCCTGAAAGCCCGGCCAGGGTCTCCCCGTCCTCCTGGTCCCCGGTGGCCGGGTGGACCACGGCTGTGGCCCCGGGCCAGTCCCTGCTCGCGACCTTCCGCGTGGGACACGGAGCAGCCGCTGGGCGCTTCCCGGAGACGGTCCAGCGCGTCCTCAGAGGGTGCTCTCGGGGTGCCGGCCGCGCTGCGCAGCCAGCTCTGTATCCTGCGGGTCTGTTGCCCCCCTCACGCTCCACACGTGGGTCATCTCCTCCGCTTCCCCGTGAACTCATAAAGGAGAAGAAGTTTCAGGACGTACAAGTATCCTACGCAGTGTCCCTACATACGAGACCGTGATGCTGCCTCACGCCTCACAGACCAACCTAAAGTCCTTCGTGCTGTCCGCTCGCCGAGATCCTGTCTTTTTTAAACAGGCTGGCTCAGTCCGTGGAGCGTGCAATCCTTGATCTCGGGGTTGTGAGTTCAAAACCCACATTGGGTGGGCGCCTGGGTGGCTTGGTTCATGAGTTCAACTTTATTTAGTAATTTTTTTAATTAAAAAAACTTTTCTTTTTTTTTTTTTTTTTTAATTTTTTTTTTTTCAACGTTTATTTATTTTTGGGACAGAGAGAGACAGAGCATGAACGAGGGAGGGGCAGAGAGAGAGAGGGAGACACAGAATGGGAAACAGGCTCCAGGCTCTGAGCCATCAGCCCAGAGCCTGACGCGGGGCTCGAACTCACGGACTGCGAGATCGTGACCTGGCTGAAGTCGGCCGCTTAACCGACTGCGCCACCCAGGCGCCCCAAAAAAACTTTTCTTAATGTTTATTTTTGAGAGGGAGAGAGCGTGAGCAGGGGAGGGGGAGAGAGAGAGGGAGACACAGAATCTGAAGCAGGCTCTGGGCTCCGAGCTGTCAGCACAGAGCCCGACGCGGGGCTCCAACTCACAAACCACGACGAGATCATGACCTAGGCCGAAGTCGGACGCTTAACTGACTGAGCCACCCAAGTGTCCCAATTTTATTTGTAAAGTAATCTTTATGGCCACCGTGGGTCCTGAACTCACAAACCTGAGATCAAGACTCACCCGCTTCACCGACTGAACCTCCCAGGCGCCCCTTGAACAGGGCATTTTATGTCCGGCTACTTGGAGGTTTACAGAAAGTCGCGGAGACAGGACAGCGCGTGGCCGTGCGCCAGCAGGGGTGTCTGATACACCTTTGGTACGACCCCAGGTGTGTGCGGCTGCAGTACCGGTGCCTGGACGTGGGCCGCGTTTGGATTTCCGCCGCGTCCCCACGGCTGCCCCCCGGCTCAGGATTCCACGTGGCATTGAGTTACATTCTGCTTTAGCCATCCGTCCGGGTCAGACCCAGATGAGGTGCGCACGTCTCCATGAGTCGTTTTCTGTCTTCGCTCTTCCTAGTCTTTTTCTGATTGATTCATCGAAGAAACAGGCTTTCTTGTCCTGTAGTTTCCCAGAGTTCAGTTTTTAGAATAATGGCTTTGGTGAGGTACGTGTCACAGTCCAGAAATTCACTCTTTTAAGGTGAACAATTCAGTGGTTTAGAGTACGTTCACAGGTGGTGCAGCCATCACCTCTGTTTAGTGCCAGAATGTTCTATTGCCCCAAAAACAACTCGCCCCCGTTCGCCGTCACCCCCACCCGCTCCCCCGGCCCCCACAAGCCCCCTCCCTGTCCCCGGATGAGCCTTTTCTGGACCTTTCGCACAAGTGGACTCACACCCTATGTGGCCTCTCGTGCCTCGTTCCCTCCCTGAGTGTCGTGTGTTCAGAGTCGGTCCGTGGGGCTGCGGGGCCGGGCGCCTCGCTCCTGCTCGCGGCCGAGGGATGTGCGCATGCGCGGTAGACACGGTCGTCTGTGCGCGTGCGCGGTGGACGCTGTGGTTCCGTTCACAGCTCACGGGCTCTGGGTGTCTATGGGCATTGCCATTAGTAGTGCTGCTGTGACACAGGTCTCAGTGTCTCGGGTGTGCGCCGGGCTGCCAGGTTGCTTGGTGACGCGGCAGCTGAGCTGACCTTCTGGGGAGCTGCCAGACTCCCCAGGTCTTGTGTCCGCACCGTTCTTTTACGTGCATGTTGTCCTCTCCCTGGTTCCAGCCCCGCGATCTCCTGAGACTCTCTGGGGGAGCACCCAGCACCCCCTCATCTCCTCCCTGAGCCCTGCCCTCTCCATCTTCCCTGCTCCCCAGCCCTGATGCCGTGGTGTCTCCCCGAGAAGGATGGCATGCGGCAGGTTCCGTCGCTCATCCAGTTGGTCCTGACGGAGGCCAGTTTGTCACCTGCTGTCCTTAGAACCTGAGTGCTGTCATCCTGGGTAATAAAGGAGGTTATTCTCATTGCCGGGAGGCTGGGGCAGGTTCCCAGTCCTACGTTCAGCCCGTGGGTGCCTTCGCCCTCCCCGGAGACCACGATCCTCAGGCTAGGGCCCCCACCCACCGGCCCCTCTTTCCAGATCCCCAGATCTGGTGGAAGGATGTTCGTCCCCAAGGTGACACCCCCAGCAGAGCCAGCGTTTCTCCCCTCCTGGGAGCGCCTGGTGCCCACCTGGCCCTGCAGCTGCCTAGCTGTGCTCACACCCACTATGGGCTCCCACCTACCTCTCCCTTGGCCTGAACACCCAGCTGAGTCTCCCCTCCCAGTGGCTTTTCTTTTTTTAGCTTTTTTTTAAGTTTTTTATTTCAAAAATTTTTCTAATTTTATTTTGGGGAGGTGCAGAGGGAGAGAGAGGATCTCTAGCAGGTTCCACGCCCGGCACAGAGCTCCACATGGGGCTTTGATCTCATGACCCTGGGATCACGACCCGGGCCGAGACCAAGAGGCGGACGCTTGGCCGACCGAGCCCTCCGGGCGCCCCCAGTAGTTTTTCCACCTCCCCCAGGCTGAGTGGGAACAGGCAGCAGGCCTGTCCCCACCGCCAGGGTCATTCTCGGCCCCGGCACCCAGCACAGAATGGGCCTATGGGCCAGGGGTCCTCTGCCCCCACTTCACACACTTGGGTGAGGAAGACACACAGCTTCCCTTTCGGTGGGAGCGTGGCATTGTCCCTAAACATGCTTGCGGGAAAGCCCACGTGCTGCTGAGCGCTGCAGTCCTCGTGCTGTTCCGGAAGGCGCGAGCAAATACGGGCAGCCCCTGGAGATGTGGGGCTCCACCACGTGTGTGCTGGGCGGCCACCTCTCTGGGTGTGACGCTCCCACAGTGCGGGGGTGGCCACAGGAGCCTGTGCGGGGGGGACCTGGCTGGACTCTCAGTGGATGTGGCCACACGACAGGCTCTGGAACAGGGATGCCAGGGGAACAGCGACGAAACCTGAATAAAGCACATGGTTCCAGTAATAGTAATGAACTGGTGATAATTTCCTAGCCTTTAGGTTTCTTGAACCTTGAACCGTGTGTCTTTATTGCCTGTTTAGAAAAATGAAATCTCAAGGGGCACCTGGATGGCTCAGTGGGTTAAGCGTCTGACTCCTGATCTCACCTCAGGTTTTGATCTCAGGGTCGTGAGTTCAGGCCCTGCGTTGGGCGTGGAGCCTACTTTAAAAAAAAATCAGTAAGATGATAAAATCTCGACAATAGTTATCTTCTGTCTCTCCCCCCAGAGGCGGGCGTGGGTGTTCTTTCCACTTTGCACATGTGCCATGGACAGAACGGGTCTCGTAGAGTCTTGCTGTCCTGACTCATCTTCAACTTTCTTTTCCGCTCTGGTTTTGTTAACGTCTCCTCAGCATTCTGTCGTGTGGCTGTGTTTCCGGCTGGTGAACATTTGGGTTACTCCTGGCTTTCATTATAAGTCATTGCCGTGGCGTGAATTCTCAGAGGAGGAGAGCCGGGGTGCAGGAAATGAGCTCTTAGGGCTTTTTGTAGGCCACTCCCACTGCTCCCGCAAAGGGACGCGCTCCCACCGGTGCAGTGCTCCTCTCGGCCCCTCACACACACCACACGAACCCGCGTTCTAGCTCGCATTCCCCACTGCTGGGTTTGAGCATCATTTCATGTGTGCATTGGCCCCTGCGAGCCCTTGCACAAATTGCCCATTTCTCTGCCATTCGTTTTTGTTGTTGTTGATTTGTTGGAGCTGTTTACATATGAAGGATGCTGGGCCCTTGTTTGGTGGACGTGCTGGCACCCATGCTGCTCTCTCTTGCCCCTTGCAGTGGTTGGCTGGCGGCAGTCGGGTTCTTCCAGACCAATGTCGGGGCCGCCGTGGTCATGCTGCTTCCGGCCATCATGTTCTCCATGTCAGCTGCCATGATGGCCATCGCGATCATAAAGGTGAGTCCTCTGGGCCCGGGACTTCCAGCATCTTCCCGTGCATCCGGTCGCCGGATCGCCCGGGCCCTGGGGGCCCGTATCCTCCTCGTTCCAGGACGTGACCTATTGTCCATGACGAGCTGATCTCCGCTAAGGCAGGCTTAGGGAAACCGCAGAGTGTGGGCTGATGATGACCGCGCCTGCCTTTGGGGCCCGCCCACTAGTGTCCCCGCACTTTCGTGTCCCAGGGTGTACACCACGCTGCCCGATGTGGCCGCCACCGGACGTTTGTTGCCATTTACGGTTAAAGTCACATGAGGTAAAGTTACGTAAAGCTAAACACAGAGCGGGGGGGATCCGCTGCGCCCACCCACCGCATCTCAGATACTTGCCGGCCGTGTGGGGCTGGGGCGCCGTCTCTGTGCCGGAAAGTTCCCGCGGGCGGTGCCGCCCCGGGTGTGCGGAGGCCGCAGCGGGAACGCGCACCGAGCGGTGCTGGGGAAGCCGGCCGCACCTGGCCGGCGGCCTCGAGCCCTCCCGGAGGTGGTGGTCACAGGCCGGGGCGCGGGGACGTGCGTGGAGTCCCCGTGGGAAAGAGGAGCGGTGCGGGCTCTAGCGCTGCGCCCCCAGCACGCGCGGAGTGTCGTGAGCGTTTGGCCCCACGCCTCTAGCTGTCTGAGTGGGGCTCCTGGCCTACGTAGGCTTTCTCCCGGGTGCAGCTGGCTGGGCGGACAGAAGGATCCTGCCACTCCCCCCCCACCGTTTGCACCCCAGATGCCTTCAGCCGTGTGGACAGTCTGAGGGCAGGGAGGGGCCGGCAGAAAACACGCGCGAATGAGCCTCCAGGAGGTCCCTGCAGGAGCCGACTTTCCAACCAGGGACTTCCGAGCAGCAGACCTCACAGAGTAGAAAGCAAATGCAAATTGAAAAGGGCTCTTGGGCCAGAAAGAAAGGCTGCCTGGACGGAAGGAGAGCCTGTGCTTCCAAAACAAAGAGATGCCCCGGGGGCAGGGCATTTCGGGAGGACCCCAGGGCTCAGCAGTCTCCCCAAGGCCTAGGTTGATACAGAGAAAGGATGAGAAGCAAAATGACCTAAGGGCAGAGGCTTGTGGGGTGGGGGTGGGGACACCAGGCTAAGCTTCCAGAATCCTCTCCCAGGTGTCCCCCCCCAAAACGGCATGTGACCACGTGTGAGGTGTGGTCTCCAGGGGGTACGAAGGGACCCAGCGCCCAGGTTCTCACCGGGGGTCGGTCAGCAGGCCCCTCTGCCGGGCTCGGGCGGAGACCCCAGACCCCAGGAGGGGAGCAGGTCCTCGGCGCAAACCTCGTGTCTGCACAGACAGCTCCGGGATACGAGCCCCCCGCCGGCGAGGGTGGTGGGAGCCCCGGAGTCCGGGTCCAGATGCTGCCGAGGGCCGGCCTCGCGAGCCGGCCTCGGGGGAGGGAGGTGTCGGCCCGTGTGGGCTCTGTCTTGCACACCCCCCACTGTCTCCAAGAAAAGAAACATATTTAGTAATAGTTGTGTGGAAGAAGAAAGGCAAATCCCAGTGAGAAACGAGGAAAGTGTTCAGCGTCACTAAGCATCAAGCGTTGAGTTAAAATGCCAGTTTTCGCTTACTGACTTTTCCAGGACTTCTAGAGTTTCTCGTACTGCCCCGCATTCCCAGAGGTGCAGTGGGGGGGCCTGTCAGCACAGGCCTGCTGGGCCTGGGGAGTTAGTCCTTTCTGGGGGTCTCTGCCTGGAAGCCACCGGTCACACCCAGGGATGGCTGTTAGCATCACAAGGGGCCCGAGGGTGGGTGTCCGGGGGGCGGTCCACAGAGAGAAGCTGGAAGGGACGGCCTCAGCTTCCTTGCGTCTCCTGAAGTCTCCACAAGGATCGTTCTGGTATTTTATAGTCCGCTTAGGAAAAGCACAGCCTTAAGCACGAGGTCTCTCTTGGTCACGTGCACTTCAATTTGGCTTCTCTTCTCTGCTCCCCACCCCCACCTTCTGTCCCTGCAGGTGCACAGGATCTACCGGGGGGCCGGTGGAAGTTTCCAGAAGGCACAGACAGAGTGGAATGCGGGCACCTGGCGGAACCCGCCGTCTCGGGAGGCTCAGTACAACAACTTCTCGGGGAATAGTCTGCCCGAGTACCCCACCGTGCCCAGCTACCCGGCTGCTGGCAGCCAGTGGCCTTAGAGGGGCCGACCAGCCCTGCTGCCCGCCCCCCGCCGCCCACCTCCCCCGCCCCCCGCCAGAGCGTGGGGCCCACTCGTGTTCATCTCACCTTCAGGCGTGGAGGTCCAGCCTCTGCTGCCCAGCAGGAGGACGCCTCCCTGGCTGCGAGTCCTGTCTGGTTACCGAAACGCCCACGCCCCCTCCTGTCGAGGTCTCAGAGGGCCGACCACAGGCCTCCCCACGGACAAGGCAGCAGCAGGCCGCCCACCCGCCCTTCCTGCAGAGCTGACGGCCCCGTGTCCGCCCGCTCGCCCTCTGCCTTCTCACCTCGTTCCTGACGGGCTTGGCGTGTGGCCGAGTCGCCCATGTCCTCGTCCTTCTAAGTCTCTGTTCACCTGCAGCCAGAGGGCTCTTGTGGACCAGCCTCCGGGGTCGTCCAGAGGCTCGTTAGCTGGGCTTCCCTGTCCGCCTGCCCCGTGCGCTCCGTGCTGGGGCCGTTGGCCAGCCTGGCTCCAGCCTTCCTGCCCGCAGTGGCTCTCCTCCTGGGGACTTGCAGCAGACCTCTGTCGAGATCCGAAACCGGGGGCAGAATCCTTCTGGGGGAGGATGGGGGGGCCGTTGGCCTCTCCCCTCCGCGTACAAGCCGAGGAAAGCAGCAGCACCTGGCAGAGGGCGGGTGGCCCGCACGCTCACCGCCTGCCCCCGGCCGCTCAGAGCCTGTGGCCTCACAGCCCTGTGCTCGAGCTGCGGGAAGCGGGGGATGGCGTTTCTCAGGAGAACGGCTTTTCGGAAGGAAAGAAGACAGGACAGACCTGTGCCTTAGTGAGGAACCGGAACAAGACTCCGCTTTTCTCCCCTCCGATTGTTCTAGCTCCTTCTGAGACGGAGCAGCCGAATGTCCCATGGGGATCTCCGCAGCACCCTTGTGAACAGATGGTCCAAAGGAGTAGTGGCCTCTTCGCCCTTGCTGGCCAGGCTTCCCGGGCGCCCCGGGTGCTGCCCCTCTCCTCCCAGCTGGCTGCCTCGGGGTAGGACGGGGACCCTCTCCGTCCCACACTGCCGCACCGGGTCGCCGGCCTCTCCAGAAGCCCCAGGACGGCCAGCCTTGTTCTCCACACACGCTTGCTTGCTTTGGCTACTCGTGCTGAACACCACGTGGTGTCCAAAGGTGGCCGCGGTCCCTGAGAAAGCGCCCGGGTCGGGGTGCCCGAAGGTCAAGGCCTCCTGCGTGGAAAACCCAAGCCTTGGGTCTCCCGGGGGTCCCTTAACTAAGTCCCCAATTCAGCCTCCGTGAGAGGCACGCATTGCACTAACCGTGGGGCCGAGTCCCTCCCGATGGCCGGCTCGCCAGGCGGTAGCCCGTCCTGGAGGACCGTGCGTGCAAACGTGCGGATTCGCCCCTACACAGCCTGTGCCCCTGCGGCGCTGGGCACCTTTGTTACGTCACAGTGGGTTTTGTTACGGGGGAGGATCCTGGAAATAAATACTATAGTCCTGCCTGCATCGCAGAGCCTCTGCGGGGCCGTTTGTGGCTGGCGCGGCGTTGCCCTACCCGGCGCACGGCCCCGGTGGCCTGTCGCCCCTGCGCCCTGCCCCGCACAGGCACCCCCTCAGCCCTGCCCATCGACCTCCACGGTGTGCTTCTCTCCTGTCCTCCTTTTCAATCAACTTGGTTTTATACGCTTAGCTGTTTTTTTGGTTTTGTTTTTAATTATTACTTTCTAATTTTGAGAGAGAGTGTGGGGGGGGATCCCAAGCAGCCTCCACACTCAGCACCCCGCCCGATTCCACGACCCTGGGATCATGACCTGAGCCGAAATCGCCAAGAGTCAGATACGTGTAACCGACTGAGCCCCCCAGCTGCTCGACTTCTAATTTGAAAAAGGGAGTTTGCAGAAAATGAGAAACCAGCGTCACTTGGCATGAAGGAAAAGTAATGGTGGAAGCGTCCGGAATAAAAACAGGAAGGTCTCACGGAAACCCACCTGGAGGGGCCTCCCCAGGGCTCAGCGTGGCGGCCTGTCGGCAGAGTGGACATCCCGCGTGGACACAGGAGGGAGGGCGGAGTCCTGTTCCGCAGGACGCTTTGCCACCACAGGAAGGAAACGAGACCTGCGGACAGAAACCAGACAAAGCAAAGCCCCAGGCAAGCAGCATGGGTTGTGTCGTGTCCTCCCCCCAGATCCGTATGTCGAAGTCCTGACCCTCAGACCTCAGAAGGGGACCTTATTTGGGAATAGGGTTGTTGCAGGTATAGTTAGTTGGGGTGAGGTCACGCTGGAGTAGGGTGGGCCCTAAAGCAATGACTGAGGGGACGTTGGGACTCACTGGCAGGGAGAAGCCCCGCGAAGATGGGGCCGAGATGGGGTGATGCTTCTACAGGCCAAGGGACGCCAAGATTGCAGTGATCCCCCCAGTGATGCTTCCTGGGCTATGTCCTGAGTTGTGAAGATAAATGTTTCGGCTGCAGCAGGAAGGCGCCCCGCAGATATTAGGGAAACGAAACCATGAAGAGATGGGGTGCGCTGTGCTGGGGGGACGCGCCTATGGACGTGGGACATGGGTTGCGTGGATGTGCCTTGACTGCCGGTGTCCCTGGGCTGGGTGGGAGATGGTGTTGGTGACAGGAGGAGGAGGAGGGGACGGCCTAGGAGATGGACGCCCAGGCCTGGAGGAAGGAGTGCACGTGTCCTCGGCCCCCAGGTGACCTGTAAGGACAGAGGACGGGGGGGTGGTGTTGAGAGTGGGACAGTTTGCCTGGGTGGCTGCTGTAGGAGATCATGAACTGGGGGCTTAAGCCACAGGCGTCTATCCTCCCGCCTTCTGGAGGGCAGAGCCTGCAGTCCAGGCGAGGCAGGCGGAAAGGCCCTGGCGGGGATGATGGTGCGGTGTGGGGGCTCAGCGTTCTCAAATCCTGGGGGCCGGACCATCCCAGATCAAGGTCTCCGTGGGGCTGTGTTCCCTCTGCAAGTTCCAGGGACAGGTCCTTCCTGCCTCTCCCAGTTAAGTACTAGGACTAACCAGAATTTAAGACAAAGTTTAGCATTTGTTAATGTTATTTAAAAATACGCTCATTACATTCTAAGATTAAAAAAATAACTTTTTAGAAAAAGGGATGAGTCGTATTCTTTTCATTTTTGCAGAGAGGGCAGCTCTATTCTCCTGTCGCCGCTGCATTCACTGTGTTGTGACCTGTCTGGGCCCAACATAAAGACTGGGGGTGAAAGCTTTATGTGGGAGACAAGAGGGCAGGAGCCAGTAGGGAGGTCAGAGGTACAGGCAGTCGGGGCTCCGTCTCTCTGGGACGCTTTGGAAGGCACTGAGCCTGTCTCAGGTCGTCCGTGTTTTGGGGGTTGGAGGGCCTTGACTGTGCCCTCACTGAGGTGGAGCGTGGTGGGTGCTGGTCCGTGTGCCCGTGTGCATACCCCCCGTGGCAGGTCCGTGCCGTGTGCCCGTGTGCTTGGATCTGTGCTCTGCTACGAGTTCAGTTGAGTACCTCTCCATCTGTATGTTGGAAGTGCTAGCCCCCAGGATCCCAGAAGGTGACCTTCTTTGGAAATAGGGTCATTGAAGGAGTAATTTTTCAAGTTAAGGTGAGGCCACACTGGAGGAGGGTGGCCCTAATCCAATATGACAGGTGTCTGTAAAAAGGGGACATTGGGACACACAAGCAGGGAGGAGCCCCGTGACGATGGGGCCAATATGGGGTGATGCTTCTACAGGCCAATGAACACCAAGGTTGCAGTGATTCCCAGAGACGCTGCGAGAGCCTGAGGCAGATTCTCCCTCAGCAGGAATAGCCCTGTGACACCTTGATCTTGGACAGGTATGGGAGTTGGAATTTCAACATACCTTTCTGGGGACCACAACCCAACCCCAAACAGTGGCCAACTCTGGGTCCACGTCTGTGGGAGTTTCCTGAGGCTGCCGTTTCAAAGCACCGCAAACTGGGTGGCTTGAAACAACGATTTATCCTCCTAAATGCTGGAGCCCGGAAGCCTGTGTCAGGGCTGCTGAAATCAAGGTGTTTCAGCGCTGCTCTCCCTCTGGAGGCTACAGGGGAGGGACCGTCCTGCCTCTCCCAGCTCCGGGGGCTCCAGGCGAGCCTTGGCTTGTGGGTGCATGCCTCGGGTGTCCACTCTGTCTCTGTGTGTCTTCTAAGGACGCCAGCCATTGAGTCATGGCCCACCCTGATCCAGCGTGGCCTCATCTGAATTTAATTTCCTCTGCAAAGACCAAAGACCGTATTTTCAAATAAGGTCCCATTCTGAGGTTTCAGGTGGACTTGAATTTTGGAGTTGACGCTATTCAACCCTCTACCTCGCCCAGGCCTTGGCCCCCTGGGAGTGGGGTGGAGGAGCTCCTCATCTGGGATCTGTGGTGACAAATAGCACATGGCGTGTCCCATGCTCCGGTGACGAGGCCATCTTGGTTTGCTGGGACTTTCAGGGTTTTAGCACGAGAAGTTTCAGGTCCCAGGAGGCCGGGGCACACTGGGGCGCTTGTTCACCTATGGTGCATCTCAATACCGCCAGAGTCAGATGCGGGAGAAGCCACACGAGGTCAGAAGACCACTATCCGGGGCACATTTAACATAAGCAGACAGAGATACGTCCCGCCCCGCAGTCCCAGAGGAGGAGCTGATTGGCTCGCTCTGGGCCAATCAGAGGTGGCTGGTTGGTCACATGGTACAGCCCTGCTGGGGTCAGTTCTCAGAGGATGAGAGACCTTGGGGGTGGGTAGTTACGCGCAGGAGCTTCTGCACTCTCTCCCAGAGACTCCTGGGTTTCTTCTCATTGGCTTCCCCTCACTGGCTGCCTCTCACGTGCCTTCTGGCCTCGGTTTCCCCTCCAGAGCTCACAGAGAGAACTGTGAGCGTGTGGCACCAGGCCTCACCTTGGGTTGAGCGTTCTCTTCCACCACAAACACTGGGACTGGGAGTGGGGGGGGGGTGCTGCCTCCCCCCAAGCGGGGGGTGGGGGACTGGAGGGAGAACAGTGGGGGCAGGTGCTACCCACCGGCGGAGGGTACCAGCGTTGCAAGTTTGAAGCCAGGGGACGGCGGGCAAGCCACTTCTCCTTTGTAAACCTCAGTTTCCACATCTCGAAAACGGGAATGTGCACGTCTGCATCCCTGCCCCACAGGGGGAAAGGCCTGGCTGCAGGGAGCGAAAATCCAATTCAATTTGACAAAAGTGACCCCCGGCACCTGCTTGTGCCTGTACGCTGTCACTGGACCCCAGGATGCAGGCCTGTTCCTGTGCTGGGGTCTCTCCAAGGACAGGGAGAGAGATGGGCCTGCCTCTTGTAAGGGTAAAGGAACAGAAGGGGTCGCTTCCTGCCCATGTCCTCCCTGAAATCCACAGCTGTTTGGGATTTATCGGGAGGCTGGGATTTTGTTTGGCTTTTCCGGATGGGGGGGATGGGCAATGGAGAGAGCAGCTCACCCTTTTTACAATGTTCTTATTGTGCTGAGAGCTCCCACGGGGCTGCTTCCCACCCCAGCTTTCCAAATGGTGTCCCCATGATCAAAGCTAAAAGGAGGCAGGAACATGTGGACCACATTTGAAGTGGGTCCAAAATGAGGAAGCACAGAGGCCGTTTGCTTTTTCAGAGACTCAGCGATTAGAGAGATGTTCATTTGAGGCAGAGGGTCCTGTGCTGGAATTCTTTCTCCATGAATTCCCATAATATACCTGAGGAGGCTATGGATAGTCCTAACTTACAGATGAGGATGCGGAGAACCAGAGAGGGTGGGTGATGGGTGCATTGTCACACAGCCTTTTACTGGCACAACCCCAGACTTGCCCTCACTTTCCGTGATCTTTCAGCGGCATAGCCACGCAGCTTTTTACAGGGGCGAGGCTGGAGCTCAGGGTTAAGGCTAGGCTGAAATTCCTCTGGAGAAGCGGCCACCATGCTTCCTGACCCCCTGGGAACTGAGCGCAGAGAGCAGATTTTCCTAAGGAATGAGAGGAGAGGAGAGATGGGGCCAGGAAGTCCGAGGAGACAAACCCCTGAGTGCTCCGGAATCTGGAAGGACTGTGAACTCTGTTCATTCATTCCGTCATTCCTTTGCCACACGCAGTGATCACACGCAGACTGAGTGCCTGCTGCTGGGTGCACAGACATAGTGAGCAGAGCAGGTGTGGTCCTTGGCCTGGCCGGTGGACAACGTAGATTTCTTTCTGCCGTTTTCTCTTTTCTTTCTTTCTTCCTTTCTTTCCTAGTAATCCATTGGGCACTGTATTTAGGAGGAGGCTGATTTTAAACAAATCTGCTTCTTTATGGAAAAGGGTCAGGATGTGGTGAGAAAGGACAACTCGGGAATGTGGCATGAGCTCCCTGGAGGTGGTGACAGGGCAAGGGGGCTGGAGAAAGGTGTGGCAGGATAAGCCCTAACGTGGCGGGGGTCCAGGGGTGCAAAAGCACCTGGCTCCGGGGGTCCCAAACAGGCCAGGTCCAGCCTTTCGCTGCCAACAAAATCCAAAGGCAGAGAACCCGAGTGGTGGTAAAATGAGAAATTTCTTTCAGTGAGGCCAACGCCGGGAAGAAAGCAGACTAGCGTCTCAAGACCCCCTCCCAAATGACGAAAATACTTCCAGGTTTATATAAGGAAACTGTGGGACAAAGTCAGTGGGTATGAGCGTGTGGCCAGTGATGTCGAGCACATCGCTGTCCCGGGGTCCATCACGAGTGGGGTCTTGCTGGCTCAGGGCAGTCCCTCTTGCTTGTTGGGGTAAATTTTGGTTCCCATCAGGGGATGGTTCCCCTGCAGGCTCTTTTGCCTGAGTTAAGAGATAAGCTGGAAAGAAGTTCATCAATTAGAAAGTACCGACTGAGGTGGAATGGAGGTGGCTGAAGTCCTGGGTTACCAACGCCAGCCTCTGCGAGCGCTTGGCTTGCCCCCCACCCCCACCCCGCCCCGCCCCGCCCGCTCATGGCACCCGGCCGCTGGCCCTTCCGGCTGGACTCTTCCCAGCCGGTTTCCTCTGCATCCCATCTGGCCGCCACCAGCAGGACGGCACTCTTCCACCTGATCACATCTTTTTTCCAGAGTACTGGGCCCTGCCCCACGCTGCCCACAAGACCTCGTGAAGGGCCCTGCCCATTATTCACTGCCCGGACCCTCCGGGAAAGCCGCGCCCGGGGTCCTGGCCGGCAGCCACCTTGGGAGCCCAGGGCAAGCCCTGCAGGCCGCGCCGGATCAGGTGGACCTGCCCCCGCCCCTCGAGTTTCCGCTGCCGCGGCGCGCGGCCGGCGGCGGCCCGGGGAGCGCTCCCCCGCCCCGCCTTGACCGGCCCTCAGCTGCGCATCGCGGGCGCCGCCCCACCGAGTCCCGGTCACTCCCGGCCCGTCCCCGCGCCGGCCACGCCCCGCGCCACCGCCCGGCCGTGACGTCAGGTGGCGAGACCGTGACGTCACAGAAGCGCGGCGGGGCGGCCGGCCACGCGTCGCCATGGCGACGGCAGGCGGGCCCGGGCGAGCGGCGGGAGCCCCGCCCCCGGGAGGGTGGACGCTGCCCGGCTCCTTCCCCGCGCGCCCGCGCGCTCTCCCCTGCCCCCACCCGAGCCGCGGGGCGCGCGCCTCCGGGAAACCCCCCGCGGGCAGCGGTCTGGCAGCCCCGGAGCGGCCGCAAAGCGCGGCGGCCGTCGTGCGGCGGCGCCCGCGGCCTCGAAGCCCCGCCCCGCGCTGAGCCGTCGCGCGCCCCGGGCCGGACGGCGGCTGCGCAGTGGGTGCGGACCCTCCCCCGACGCCGGGGCGTAAGCGCGGGCCGCGGGCGACGCTGCGAGACCGGGGCGAGCCGGGCGCCCGCGCGGCGGGGACGGCCCGCGCCAACATGCGGAGGCCGGCGGCGGCGGCGGCGGAAGCGGCGGCGGCGGCGGCGGCGGCGCGGGAGCGGGGGCCCGAGCGGGCGCTGGAGCCGGAGCCGCGGCACGAGCGGGGCCCGGAGCGGGGGCCCGCGCCGCGCTGCTGAGGGAGCCCGGGCCGCCTGCTGCCCGGCCGGCCACGGCCACGGCCACGGCGGAGGCCCCGAGGTAAGGACGCGCGCGCCCTCGCCGCTGCCACGGCCACGCGCCCGGGCCGCCGCGCCCCACCGCGCGGACCCCTCACTCCAGACCCTGTTCACCCCCGCCCCCGGGGCCCGTACTCCAACCCCACGTCCCCCGCAGCCCGGGGACTCCCGCGTTCTACCCGCCGCCTCCTCGCTCCAGACCTTGCCCCTTTCCCCGGGCTCAGGCCTTACTCATTCCGGCTGGCGCCTACCTTGCAGATCTCACGGTCCTCCCGGACCCCCTGACTCCAGAGCCCGCTGTTCTCCACGGACCCCTCACTCCAGACTCTGCTGTCCTCCACGGACCTCTCACTCCAGACCCTCCTGCCCACTCCCGGTGTGCCCTGACTCCAGACCCTGCTGTCCTCCACTGTCTCCTGACTCCAGACCCCACTGCCCACTCCCCAGGTCCCCCACCCTCCATCTTTCACCCTGGACCCCTGCCCCAGCGCACCCACCCGTTCCTGGCTTTGTGGTGTTGAAGGCCCTGAGGGAAGAGCAGGGGCTGGGGGGTGGGGAGCACTGGGGTGGGGAAGGGGCGTGCAGCCCGAGACCCGCAGCAGGAGGGGTCTCGTCCAGGGTGACCTGTTGCAGGGCACTGCTTGGGAACTGCTGCCTCGGTGTGGCTGTGCCCTCCCCCTTCCGCCCTTGCCACCGGTTTTGTTTTCCGGAAACACTTCGGATCAGGGAGGGGGTGAGGTGTCTATGCGCCCGGGGCGGTGGCCACGCTGATCTCCCTGCCCCCTTCTGCCCCAACTTTCTGGGGAAGCTTTCATGTTAGGGGCTGTCGTCCTAGGCAGGCTTGGGGGTTCTTGGCCTCTGGATGGCATTGTTTGTGGGCAGTGGCCCTGGAGGGCTCCAGCACTTTGTTCCCAGTCTCCCCACAGAGGACCCTGGCCTCCGGGGGTGGCCACACATCGTCCATCTGCTGGGGCCCCATCTGCGTGGGTCCTCTGTCCCTACCCTGAAGGACATGGCCAGGCTCAGGCCCCTGTAGCTCGTGGGTGTGAGAGATGAGTGGGAACACAAAGGCTCCAGTGTAGGGGGGTGATGTCCGCAGGGACCTGATCTGGTCGCCGAAGGAGGTGGTGTCTGTGACGAGAACGGATTGGGAGTCAGACCCGCAGGTTTGAAAGGGGGAAGTTTGCGGTTTCCCTGGTAGTTTGTTTTTGTTTTTCGCTCGTGTCTCCAAATTGTGCCCCCGGAAAGGGACCCCCAGGCTCTGCAAGTAGATGGGCAGGGTGATGGCTGGGGACTGACTGCAGCACCTCTGGGAGTGCATAGGGGGTGCACACACCTGAGATGATCTGCCCCCCCCTTCCCAGAATGGTGTCAGTAGCCCCGATAATTGGAAGGGGCTGGGGGGCCCCGCTGTGTGTGCTGCATTTGGCTGATGGAAGTGTGACCTGCGTGGGGCCGTGGGGAGGGAGGTGTGAGAGGAGCTGGCTGGACACACCCGGCCCGCCCCAGCGGTGGGCAGAACCCCAGGGGCTCCGGGCTCGCAGTAGTCATGGGGCACAGGGCTTGCTTTTTCTGCCTCAGGGTGGCAGTCGGACCTTCTTGGGTAAAGGGGCTTGTGGTCGGATTTTGACTACTTCTCATTTCTCTCGAGCGGATTGGGGATGAGCGTCTCGTTGCCCGGTCCTGGGCGTGTCCCTGCTCGGGGAGGACAGAGCCCCTGTGAAGACAGACTTCTTTGAACTCCTGGTTCCGGTTCCAGCTGGCTTTCCTCCTTTTCCTCTTAATTACATAGTAATTATCTGTGGGTCGAGAGAGGAAGTAGGTGAGGTGTGTTTTTTTTTTTTTTTTTAAGTTGAAAGCCTTCCCATCTACTCATCCCCGCTCTGGGGAAGCCGGCATGCTAGTCAGTTGACATTCCGGACACCTACGGTGTCACCTGTGTCCATGGGGATTTCCTGGTGGGTCTGAGTAAATGCTTGGGACAGGTCTGGGGGCCCCCGCTGACCCGGTTCCCTCAGGGCTGTCTGTACTTATGGAGGGTGACGTTTCTCCTGGGATGCCCAGTAACTTCTTGTCCCGTGATTGCCTTTGGTGCCCATCCCCCGGCCCCCATGGAGCTGTCCCAGGCCACCTCACGAGCAGCCAGGGTCCCTTGTCCTGGTTGTGGTGGGTTCTTGGCACATTCATTCCAGGTGGGCCCTGAAAACCCAGGCCTGAGCAGCTGGGGCTCCGTCTCCTCCTGTGAGGAGTTAGAAGTCCATCAAGGCCCTGGGTCAGGTGATGGGCAGAGGGCTGGGGAAGGAGCAGGAGAGACGGGGTGCTGGGGGCCGCCAGCCTTCAGGCCTTTGGTGGCATTGGGCAGGCCAGTGTGGGCGTGCTGGTTGGGGTTGGGGTCCGCGTCAGTGTCGGGTGGCCCGTCGCACCCGACGGATGCCTTGGGGTCTTGGGCTACGCAGCGGGACATGCCAGGGAGCGCTCTGACGACTGGTCGGCAATGTTGACGTGTGGCACACTCTGTGAACCTTTGGGGAAGGGGACACCCGAACCAAGTCTTGGTTGGCGTGGGAGGACCCCACCTAGGGCGGTTTCGAGTCTGCTCCCTTCCCCTTTGGGGGCTTGGGGAGCCCGTGCCGGGCCGAGCCCTGAGTGACCCTCTGAGTGTGGAAGACAGCGCGCACGCCTGTGCTCCTGTGCTCCCCGGTGCCCGCGGGACCGGCCCACGCAGGAGTGGGTGTGGCGGGAGCCTGCTTGTAAGCACTCCCCCGCCCTCACTCTCCCCGTGGATGGTGGCCTGCCTTTACGTCTCTCTCCTGCCCGGCTTCTACAGAAGCTTCTGGTGCAGGCCGTGCTCGCGCAGGGCCCTAGTGGCGTGGGGGTCCACACGCAGGGCCGGAGGCGCCGTCACAGGGTGGGGATGACAGCACATCTTTTCCTTGCTCAGAAACCCCGTGTCTTCCTGCTCCTAAGAACAGACCGTGGCTCTGGGCCCGGCTGTCACGCCGCTCCTGTCCAGGCCTTGTTTGGGGTCCCCTTCTCTAGAATGCCTCCCACGTGCTCTGTTCAACCTCAGGGGGGCAGCCGGAGGTCCCCTCTGGGAGCCTTCCACCTTGGGACAGGTCCTTTCCCTTCTGGAAGCTCGGCCACAGCCATAGTCGAATGCTGGGTTATTCCTGTGAGTTCCTGGTGGCGCGAGAAGGCAGTCAAGTCAACTAGCAGGCCGGAGCTGGGGTGCAAGGTCGGCTCTCAGGTTACACCTCCCGAGGTTCTCGAGAGCCGCGGTGACCCGGAGGAGTGAGTCCCTCAGCGGAGAGGGTGGCCGTGGGGACCAGCGTGGACAGAGTGTGTGCAGGGGAGGGTGGGGAAGGGACGCCTCACTACCTTGGGTGGACACCCAGGGGCCATCGCTCCCCACCCCCCCCTCCCCCCCCGCCGAGGGGGTGCTTCTCGCACTCAGGCAGCTCCCCCCAGAAGCGCCACTCCGGGAGCGTTCTTGGCGGGTGGGCCAGGTGCCTGCCATTTCCGCGCTGCTCAGAGCCTCCTCCCGGACCCTGAGTGGTTCCTGGGGGGGTCCCGGGGCCGGCAGTTGCTGTCTCAGAGGTGGAAAGGGACGTGACGTGTTGTTACCTGCCTTCCTGTTGGGCTGTGATACCTTAGAGTCCGAAGACAGTCGTGTACCCTCCCGGAGCTGACAGCTTATCTGGTCTTGGGTCTGGAGAGACCGGGTAACTCTTCTCTCTGCGGACATGGCCTCCACGGGCAAGCGTTCCCAGTGCTGCCCCAGAGGCTGTGCCTGTCATCGGGGGGGGTCTCTGCTTGCTGTGGTCCCAGGACCGGGCTGCTGGGCACTGAGTAGGTGGGGTGGCTGACCCAGCGGGGAGTGGGCCCAGTGGAACTTTTCTGCCAGCCTGTGGTCGTAGGGGCTCTAGACAGCACCCCTCGGTCGAGTGACGCCTCTAGCGGCTTCCCAGCAGAGGGACTGAGGACGTTTTAGTCTCTCCAGGTTCACCTGGGTGCCCCAGGGATTAGAAATCCCAGACAGAGATTTCCAGAAACTCTGGGGGCTGCGGGGGCGGGGGAGACAGGGATGTGGTTTGCCTGGACGCAGGCACCTGAGGGCTCTCTCACTGGTTCTAGAAGTGCTTAGGGGCTGTGCTGGGGGGCAGATGTCTTTACAGTGTGTTTACTGTGCCACCTGTGCGTCTGTGCTGGCTGTCAGGACTCACCCCCAGCCGACTCAGGAAGAGCCAACGTACTGGGGGCGGGGGGCGCAGGGTTGTGCCTCTGCCGTTACACCAGCAGGGAGGGTGGTCGGGGGGCTCGTGGCTCTGCTCGCTTACGGCCCACCCTCTTAGTCCGCTGGCCCCCGCTCTGGGCCGCCTTCTCTTTCCTTCAGCTGCACCGATGGGTCTGTTGGAAATTTCTGCTGAGGACACTTTCTAGACTCGGCCCTCTTCCTTTCGGCACTGCTGACATTGGGCTTAGATCGCTCTCTGAGGACGTCCTGGGCGCTGTGGGGGCTGAGCGGCGTCCCGGGCCCCACCCACGCGATGCCAGGAGCCCTCCAGTCGTGACGGCCACAGATGTCCCAGGTGTCGCCCACTGTTCCTGGGGGCAGGATTGTCCCGGGTGAGAGCCCCGCCCTAGAGATTTCCTGCCAACCTGCAGCTGTTGCCGTGAGCTGGAGCCCGTCTCGGGGCCTCGGGGCCTCCCAGGGTCTCGGGGCCTCCCAGGGTCTCTGGGCTTCCCTGGGTCTCGGGGCCTCCCAGGGTCTCGGGGCTTCCCTGGGTCTCGGGGCCTCCCAGGGTCTCGGGGCCTCCCAGGGTCTCGGGGCTTCCCTGGGTCTCGGGGCCTCCCTGGGGGTGTGGCCAGGCCTCCTTGGCTCTCGGTCCCGGTCCCGGACCTATAAAGTACAGCCCTCCCTCGCCCCCCGGAGCAGGAAGGCTCAGGAAGCAGGTGGGGAGAAGGCGATGGCGGCAGGTCATTCCAGCAGCCATTGGGGAGGTGGCCTGTGCTGCCTTGTGGCTCCCTGGTGGCCAGCGTCGCCCCACGCCCGCCCCGCAGGGGGCAGCTGTGCCTCCCTGCCACTCTGCTGTGTCCTGCTCCTTCCTGGTTTCCTCGCTGGCCGCCTGGCTGCAGGGGGAGGACTCGTACCTGCTGCCCAGGGAGGGGAGGGGAGGGGGGGTCTGCCTTCTGTTCCGGGTGGAGGGCCCCGCAGCCAGGTGGGCCGGGGAGCTGGTCAGGAGATGTCCTTGGTTGGTGGAGAGCAGAGAGCCCCAGCGGATGCTGCACTGTCTCCTTCCAAACCCGAGGGCCCTGCTCGGCTGGTCCCCACCCACCTCGTGGCTCTTGCCCTGGCCCCCTGCTCCCCGGTGCCTCTCACCCCTGGGCCTCGGCTTCCCCGGCTGAGGTCGCTGGGTGGTGACCCCGGTGGAGTCCCCCGGTGGGAATGGGACTCGGGCCACACAGCTAGTTGACAGGACACTGGTGGCCTTGGCGAAAACACAGTAGGTGAAACTCGCTTTATCTCGTTTTGCTCAACATATTTAGGGTCACGTAAGCGTGTCATTGCTGTTAGAGGTTGTTGAGACGGTTTGTTGTTTTCTTCCCGTTTGGGTGTGTATTTTATAGTCTCGGTTCGTCACCCCTTGGAAGCTAAATTTTCTTTGGAAATGCTGGATCTTAAGAAGTACACAGGACTGAGTAGAAAATTAGCGCCCTTGGGGCGCCTGGGTGGCGCAGTCGGTTAAGCGTCCGACTTCAGCCAGCTCACGATCTCGCGGTCCGGGAGTTCGAGCCCCGCGTCAGGCTCTGGGCTGATGGCTCGGAGCCTGGAGCCTGTTTCCGATTCTGTGTCTCCCTCTCTCTCTGCCCCTCCCCCGTTCATGCTCTGTCTCTCTCTGTCCCAAAAATAAATAAACGTTGAAAAAAATAAAAAAATAAAAAAAAAAAATTAGCGCCCTTGCAACCAGGAGGCTCTCGGGAGGTCTGTCAGTCGGCCGTGTCTAGGGACCTCGGTTTCAGCCAGCCCGATGTTGCCGGGGATAAGCGCGTCCCCCACACCGCGAGGGGCGCAGCCATACCGAAAGGTACCTGTTGCTCAGCTGGAGTTGGTGTGCACTGCGCGCCTTGCGTTTTTATCCGCTCTACCTGGCTGCTGATGCCAGGGCCGCTTTGGGCTGGGGCGGGTGGCTGACTGGCCTGTGAAGTGTGGAGCGGAACCTTCACGGTCTCACGGTGGCCCCCAGGCCACACTCTGGCCGCTGCGGCCACCCGCATCAGCATCTCGGATGGAATCCGAGTTTTCAGCAGTCCTGCGAGTGAATTCTGGTGCGGTCTCCTGGGTGTTGGGGACTGTTCCGTCTCGGGGCCGATCTAGGGGCTGCCACACCGGGGCCAGAGGCAAGGGCTGGGCAGCTGTGGGGTTTCTTTGGGTCTTGAACCGGTCCCCACTGCTGCATGGGGAGGGCAGCGTCCCGTGTGCCTTAGGTCGGCCAGCTCCTGGTGAGCCCTGCGCAGGTAAGTGCGGGTCCTGCCGTCGCCCCGAGCCCCTCACTGGGCCTGGTGCGCCTTCAGCTGTGCCGAGTGAGCTCTGTGTCCTCCCCGTGGGCTGCGCCTGTGGGGGCAGGGGGCTCGCCCAGGGCCACTGCGAGGGGCCGAGCGCGCAGCTTGGGGTCGCCGAGCCGGCCCTCCCACCTCTCCTGCGTCATACACTTCCTGTGGCCCCACGGGCCCTGAGCAGGAGGCGTGGCCCCGGCTGTGGGCTTTCTGCACGGATCTCCCCACTCGCTGTGCCTTTTTCACCAGCTTTATTGACACATCACACTCTCCACTTGGTTTTAGTCGAGACGAATTCACAAAACCGGACAAATTCACTGGAATGTGCACCTTGGTAGGTTTGTTTTTTAAATTTTTTTGTCTTTGAAGTTTATTTCAGAGAGACAGCACTTGTGCGTGCATGGGGGAGGGGCAGAGAGCATCCCAAGCGGGTTCTGCACTGTCAGCACGGAGCCCGACTGGGGGCTTGAACTCCGTGAGCCTGTGAGATTGTGACCTGAGCCGAAATCAGGTCAGAAGCTTAACTGATTGAGCCACCCAGGCCCCACTTTGGGGGTTTTTAATACAGTCACAGGGTTGTGCGACCGTCATCTCTGTTCAAATCCCGAGCGTCCCATTACCCCAAAAGAAGCCCCATCCCCATCAGCCGAGCCCCCGGTCCCCACGAGCCCCCTTCCCGTCCGTGGATGAGTCTGTCTGGACGTTTCACGCACGTGGGCTCACACCCCGCGGGGCCTCTCGTGTCGGGTTCCCTCCCTGAGCGTCGTGTGTTCGGGTCCGTCCGCGGGGCGGCGGGGGTGGGCGCCTCGCTCCTGCTCGCGGCCGAGGGACGTGCGCGTGCACGGTGGACGCGTGTGTATCCATTCACCCGCCTGTGGACGTTTGGGCTGTGTCCGCCTTTCGGCTGCTGTGAACACGGTTTCGTGTGGACGTGTGTTTTCGGTTCTCTTGGGCGGACACTGAAGAACAGTGTTGCTGGGTCACTTGGTGGCTCCGTGTTTAACTTTTTGAGGAACCGGTGGCCGTTTTCCACAGTGGCCACTCGTGTCTCCTTCCTGGGTCAGGGTCCGATCCCTTTCCGGGCACGTCTGCCTCCTGTGGGCACCCTGACCGGTTTCTCTGCAGGCCCGCCTCCCCGCTGCCCGGCACTTTTTAGAAAGCCGGGCTCCCGAGCCTCATGCGGCAGGTCTCCCGGCTCCCGAGGCCGTGGGCTCCCCTCACCCACCCCCCTCTGAGCGGTGAGTCCAGTGTCTTCGAGGGACACGTGGGCCTTGTGAGGACACAGAGTCAGTGCCCTGGTTTTGGTGGTTTTAAGTGGCGGAAACGCCGTGCGCGCACGTGGGTAAGCACGTGCTGACCCTGCAGGGGAACATGAAAGGACGTTGGGAGAAGCCCCTCGGAGCCTGGCAGGTGGGCACCATTGGCACTTCAGCGCGACCCTGTGGGCATCTGAAACACAGGAGCGCGCTCAACCGTGGGACCTGCCAGGCGGTGCCCGCCCTGAACGGCCGGCGCGGCTCTGACTGTGGGGGGGACAGAAACCCCTGGAAGGCCCCATGGAGGCTCAGGTGTGGGCTGAGTGGGGGGCACATGGGGCACGCGCTAGACTCCTTCCGGGGGTGCTGCTGCCTCCGTGTCGCCTGCGTTGACGAAGCTGTCGGCCCTTCCGGCCCTGGCGAGAGTCACTGGGGTCCCTGGTCCGCTGCCGTGCCTGGTTCTGGGGGACGCGTGTGGGTCGAGGGGTGGTCCTTACCCTGAGGGAGTCCCTCCCGCAGGTAGCCCAGTGCAGCCCCAGTAGAACCAGAGAGACGGGGCAGTGCCCTCTCTGTGCGTTCTGGGTGGTTTGCAGGGGCCTTGGGGGCCCTCCAGGGCCCACACCATGACCTCCGACCTTTGCACGCCCGGAGGCTTCGCGTGTGCTGTACCCCGAGCTCACCCCTGAGGGTGGCCAGGCCTGGGGCAGAAGGGAAGAGGCTAAGCTCCGCCTGGCTCCCCTTCCTTCCCCCCTCCTTTGCCCTCTTCCCCGCTCCTCCCCTCCCCCCCTGCCCTCCTCTTCCCCCTCCTCCCCCCTCCCCCTCCTCTTTCCCACTCCGCACCCACTCCCCCCCTCCCCTGCTCCCCCCTCCTCCCCCACTGTTGTGCATTGTTTTCATGGCGGAGTATGCACTCACCTGGAGGGAGAAAGCGGATCCCTGCGTGGGAAAGGCGGACGCGGGAGTCCTGGCGTTTCTCCCCACACCCCAGCTTGTGAGGGGCCCCTGAGCCCGAGAGGCCACCTCTGGGACCTCTGCCCACACACAGGGACATGCTTTGTGGGGCTGGCACCATCGCTGCTTCCTTTCTGTGCGGAGGCCACTGACCCTGCAGAGCGGTGGGCGGTCCCTTGTCCCCCTGCGGGCCTGTGGCAGTGCAGACGCCTCCTCCACCCCCTTGGAGGATGTCCCCTACGAAGCACGGTTCTGCTGACGTCACGGTCTTTATTCCCGCGCTCTTGTGGCTCCTGAACGCCACTCCTGTTCTCAGTCTCCGACAGCCTGACCGGTGGCGATGGTCTCCGTCACCGATGAGCCTTGAACAACACGGGCGTTGGGGGCGCCGGCCTCTGACAGCCGAAAATCCACGTGGAACGCCTGAGTCCTCCAACGCCGTTGACGCCGTTGACCGGAAGCCTCGCCCGCGACTAAACCGTCACCGACACGGGTCTTTGGGTGCCTTACGGCAGAGCGAGCTAGAGGGAGTGAGCGGCCCCTGGAAGGTGGAGGAGGAGGAAGTGCTCTGCGGGGCCGCACCGATGGAAAAGCCCGGAGTGCGTGGGTGCCAGCCCGCGCTTCCCGAGGCCGGTGCACGTGGCCCGCCGTCTGGGGCCGTTTGTGTTTCTTCTGGGGCTTTGCCTGTTCTCCCTTTTGCGTCCTGTCGTTTCTGGATAGCGTGCCATCGCCGTGAAGGTAGTGACCGCCCCTCCCTGCATCTGTGTCCTCTTTCCGCGGGGACGCTGGTCTGAGGAGAGGGCCTACCCTGATTTGCAAATAGGGTCACGTTTCTGGGGGTCAGGACGTGACTTCTTGGGGACACAAGCCCGCCCACCCCGAGGACTGCTGTGCTGCTGGCGTCGCGGTCGCAGTCACGCTGGGCCGGTGGGCCTGCCAGGTGAGCGGCGCCCTGGGGACCATCACGTGCGGTGGGACGCGCCTGCCCCCTCGACAGGCAGTAGCTCCGTGAAAAGGTGCGGGCGGGGTTTGTGGGCACGGGCGGGTGCTTGCTGATGATGGCTGGTTCCAGACGTGCGCCCTCCAGGACAGTGTGCGCCGGCCCCGGGCAGCTGCCGAGCCCTGGCACACGTCCGGCACGACCGAGCGTGTTTCCGGTGACGTGATGGTGACTCCTTGCTGGACGGCTCCACGTGGACTGTGTGCGGGGCATTGGGGCGGGGGGGGGAGGGTCAGTGCTGCCTGAGCAGCAGAACCCAGCCGGACGCTCGTGCCATTAGTGGCCCAGTGTCTCACGCGAGCCATCCGGTGGAGGGCCTGCGCCCGGACCAGCCACGTGGGCATCCCTGCCGTCACCCCGGACCCCTCCCGTTTGCCTTCAGCCCTTCGTTACGGAAATGTTCGGATGCAACCGGGTGCAGAGAGAGGCCCCACGGTCACCGGCCTCCCAGATATCATTTCCTGCCGCTGGAGATAGAGCAGGAGGTGCCGGCAGGTGACCCTGGGCCTCGCCATGGCCCCACCGTCTGGAGGAGGGCTGCTGACAATTCTTTGCTCGGTCCTGGTGGCCACAGTCTAGGCTGTGGGGCTTGTGGTCGGGACCTTGCCTCTCTTTTGTAATCTGATTAATTCTGGGAGAATTCTAGCGTGTCCAGAGGTCACAAGAAAAGTACAATGCTCTGGACGCCCCTACTCTTCACGGCCCAGCAGCCTGTCACCTGTGCCTCTGTCCCTCGCCTGCCGTGATGGGACCAGCCTGTCTCCTGTCCCTGCGTCCCGGCCAGGACTCTGGGCAGGAACCCTGTGCCCCCTCAGTGCACCTGCGGGCTCACGCTCACCCTGGACGTTGGCCTTTCCCTCCTGGTCACTGAGAAGCGACCTCAGGCCACCCTCTTGGCACACGTGGCCTGTGTCTGTGGTTCCCACGGATGACAGTTCTCCCGCTTTCACCCCGCCGGTTAGCTGGCAGCCCCCGCCGTGGGGGTCGGGGTGGGGTGTGCACTCTCCTCCCCGGTTTATTTGGGGTTGGGGTCCTTCATTGTAGCTCCACTGTGACGATCCGTTTCTGCTTAACTTGCGTCAACACTGGCCTCGCCACGCGGGGCTGGTTGGGCTGGCGCCTGTGCCTGCCATTTTGGGGCCGCTTCCTTCCTCTTTGTCATAACGTGACCTCGCGGGTGACCTTGGACTTCTCGGCTGCTGCTACAAGGTCGGCCGTGTCTCCGGGGTCCAGGTCGCTCCTGGGGAGTGGCACCCACAAGGGGAACTCGGGGCTCCTGGGGCACTGTGACCCCGAGCCCAGGTGACTCTTGGGGAGGGGGCCTCGCCTACACGTCAGCAAGCTCGGGAGGGATGCGCGTGCCCAGGGATGCCCGGTTGGGTCCCGAGTGAGGCGCGTGCTTCTGAGTCCGCACCCACCACCGGCTCCTACCTGTGCTTAGGCAGGAGGCTGCCTGTGTCTGCACGTGCCCCAGCTCTGGGCCGGGGCTGGTGATGTCAGCCAGGGACTGTGACGTCACTGAGTGGGGCCGGTCAGAGAAGGGGGTTTTTGGAGCCTCCACCAGGGGAGCTGGCCCCTGGCCCTGACAAGATGGGGGACGCCCCCAAAACCACAGCAGGTAACTCAGCTGAGGGGGGCGCTCGCAGGACGGCACTGCCCCGGCCCGGAGCAGTCTCTCCAAAACCCGCTCGGTGTGGCCACGGCGGGCCGGCAGCTTCCAGGGGCTCTGCCTGGGCGCTGGGCAGTGGTCCCTGCGGTGGGGTTCCTACCCCATGTCAGGAACCGGGGCCCACGTTGGTTGCTTTGGGACGGGGTTTATTTTCGGCCCGAGTGAGGGATGGGAGGCCCTCTCCCCCAGGACAATTATTTTTAGCTCTGGCACTGGGCCTGGGCCGACAGCAGACACTTCCGCTCCCCTGAGGTCTCGGGTTACCCTGCCTCCCCCAGGTATGCCGGGCTGGGCCCCTGCCCGCTCCTGGGACCTGGAGCGGCATCGTTCTCTCTAGGCTCTGGCCCCAGACCTGTTTCAGCGGCGCTGTGTCGTCCCTGTCCCTGCTTCCCACCCGCCAGCACGTGATTCGCTCTTGCCATTCCCCTGTGGGTCCCACCTGGCTTTCAGAGTGTCCCGAGGGGACCCAGAATGCTCCCATGTGGCCCGTGCTGGGTGGGGTGGCCCGCCAGGGCATGCTGAGTTTGGCCACCGTCCGGAACATTTGCAAGTCTGTGCTGCCTTTGGGGTTGTGGGGTGGTGGCCCTTTCCTCATGAATAGGGGCCGGTGTCCTCCGGGCTGTCCGTGGAAGGGGTCGCAGTGGAGGGCTGCTCCCCCGCCTCCATGGCGCCTGCCGTCCTCTGCGGGCGGTGACCCACGTGGCAGCCGTACACCCTGTTGTAAGGAGACCTACAAGGGCAGACGTGAACCAACCCTTGGCCGGCACGCGGCTTGGGGAAGCTGCTGTTGGGGGGCGCCGGCGTTGTGTCGAGGGACCTGTGGGCTCCGGGACCGGCGGTGGGGCGGTGCGTGCACGAGCAGGCCTCCAGCGTTGCGCCCGGTCGCCTGGTCTCTGTTGCCCGCTGGGCCGTCAGAGGCCCCCTTGGGACCGTGAGGCCACGAGGGGCTGCAGGGAGGCGCACGCAGAGGGAGCCTGTTGTGGAGTGGGGAGGCTGGTGGAGGCTGCTGCCAGACCCTGGACCCCCAGCGTCACAGGGATCTCTCAGAGGGGACCCTAGAAGCCGTCCCACAGGGGCACGCGGGCCTTCCTGGCCCACAGAGGGCGGCTCTGTGCGCCCAGGAAGGGTTTGCACCCCAGATCACGAGGCCGGGCGGAGATGGAGGGCGTGCCTGCCGATCTGGGGTGGGGACCGAGGGCGCCTCCCACCTGGAAGCGCAGGTGCAGGGGGTGAGGGGGCTGCTAGGGCCGAGGAGGGGCCTCCCAGGAGGGCTGCGGGCTAAGGTGCAAAAGCGGGAGGCGTCCGGAGGGGCGGCTCCTGTGTGCCTCGGGGCAGAGTGGTACAGGTACTTCCTGCCCCATGAAGCCTGTGTGCGGGGTGGGGTGGGGGGTGGAGTCCGGAGCTGAGTCTCCCTGCCTGCAGAGGGGGTCGCCGAGCCCTCCCCAGACCCTGTGCTCTGCACCGCAGCCTCTCCAGCTCCGTTCTGGCGCCCTGTCCCGGCGTGAGCTCCTGTATGCCGGGAACGGGTTGCTTCAGAAGGGCAGAGACCCTCCCATCACTCGGGAGGCGCCCAGGGTTTGAGAAGCTGCGTGCCAGGCCCCAGGACAAAGACCGCATCTATCGTTATTTGCCCCGAGTGTGTGTCCCCCTGGCTTCATCTGCGTGGAGGCCGTCCCTGGCCGCCTGCTTCTGTGTGGCCCCGAGGAGGTCCCGCTCCTGGCTTCTGCCACGTTTCTTTGACGCTTCCTCTTCGGGGCGCGCCCAGGGCCCTTCAGCCCTGAGTTCTGCCGTCATCAGGACAGTGCAGATCATGAGACGAGGGCGAGTTCTGTCTCCTTGGAGTCTTTTGATTTCCCGCGGATTTTCCATCTGATTGACTCTGGCGGCCCGTCTGTGTCTGTGTCTGTCTGTCCATGGTGTCTGTGCATGTGTGTGTGTGTGCACATGCATACGTCCTTAATTGCTTTGTGACGGAAGGTGTGTGTCTGGAAGGAAAGCAGGCATTCGGGGGGCTGCAGACTAGAAGCGCACCCACCGCAGACCGCGGCACTGGGGCTGGAGGGCACCGTTGTGCGCGGTGTGCGGGCTTCCGGGAAGTCGTGCTGCCAGTTGGAAGTTTCCGTCTAAGCCGGCAGGTGCACTTCCCGGTGTGCACCGGGAGAAACAGAAGCTCGCGTCCACACGGGAACTTGTGCACCAGCGTCCGTCCACACACACACTTCTCAGCACCCAAAGATGGACACGACCCAGATGTCCGCTGACAGACAAACAGGTACACTTGGTCCACCGCGCACGCACACGTCCCTCAGCTGCGAGCAGGAGCGAGGCGCCCACACCCGCCGCCCCGTGGACGGACCCTGAACACGTGACGCTCAGGGAGGGAAGCAGACACGAGAGGCCACATGGGGTGTGAGCCCACGTGTGTGAAACGTCCGGAACGGGCTCATCCACGGACACGAAGGGGGGGGCTCGTGGGTACTGGGGGGTGACTGCTTGATGGGGATGGGTTTTTTTATTTTGGTTGATGGAATGTTCTGGAATTGGATCACGGTGATGGTTGCATAACTGAATGTATTGAAGACCTCTGAATCGTACACTTTTGGAGGGCGAGTTGTATGGTATGTGGATCGTATCTCCGTAATGCAAATAACAATAAACTAGGGACTTCGAAGCCAAAGCAGGCAGCTTCCACCCTGCGGAGGAAAGAAGTGCTCTCTGGCTTTTCTCTTCGGATGGACCTGATGCCCCCACCATGCGCGGGGAGCAAGGCTCTGGCGTGAGCTCAGGAGGGCGGCTGCAGCCGGTGGAGGACTTTGTTCTAATAGTAAACTTCAGACTAGGGTCCGTCCGTGTAGACTCACCTTCAGGTGGACAGAGGTATTCGCAGGCCTCTGGGCGCTCACGGTGGGCGGGGGACGGGTCCCATCGGCCCCAGACGTACACATTCCTTCCCGGGTGAGCCCAGCCACCGTCCTGAGACCCCATCCCCCCTGCCTGTTCTAGGCCATGCCACTGATGGAGCGAGGAAGTTGGGATCTGTGCAGACATCCTCCTTTGGGGTTGGGCCCTGTTCCTGACTGGTCCTCCAGGACCCACTGGAGCGATGGCCCAGGGTCCCCAGGGCGCACCAGAGCGATGGCCCCCAAGGCAGGCAGGGCCTGAGGTCTTCGTGGCCCAGGCAGGGGGGTGGGAGGAGCTTTCTAAGCGATGCGGACGCGCACGTGTGTGCGTGGGCATGTGTGTGTGCACCACACCCTGGACCCGGGCCGGTCAGCGTCGAGGGAGTACTTGGGGTCAGGTGACACGGTCACTGCCTCCCTGGGACGTCCCGCAGCAAGGGCGCTTCCACGCCCTGCCCACCCCCCTCACCCAGCCTCGGTGTCGTTCCCTCGAGGTGAAACCGCTGCCTGCCCCTACCCGCGCTGAGCCCGGCGGTGCCCACACTGCCCTGTCTTCTGTCGCCTGGGCTCTGGCGGACGCTCACGGACGGTCAGAGGTGCACGGCCTCTGCAGGATGTGGGAAGGCGTCCGGTGCCTGTGGGGCGGGAACTCGCAAGCTGGGTTGTGGCGCTCTGGGCCTGATGGCGGTGTGGCCCCTGGCGCCGCACTCAGACTCTAAAGGGGGACGCGTTTGGTAGGGGGCGCTTAGAGGAGCTCGTTGGTGGTTTCTTTTTGAGGAGATCCTTCAGCTTTGGCGCGAGCAGCTGGCGGGGGTTGCAGGCGGAGGCGTGGCTGAGAGGCCAGCTTGGTGGCAACCACAGGCTGCAGGGACGGGGGGTGGGGGGGGTGGTTGGGGAGGGCTGGGCCTGGGGACACAGACCCAGGGTGGTTTCTGTGGGCACCTGTCCCTCACTGCACTCCTGTGCACCCCAGAAAGTCCCGGTCGCGTCTGTGCCTTGAGAGATCTTTCCAGGATGCCACTATGCCGCACAAGCCTCTGTGGCGTGGTTTTCCGCTAACACCACAGTCTTGGGTCTCCCTGCCAGTCTGGGCTCTGGACCCCGGGGCTGCGTCGGGGGCAGGGGGACAGATTCCGGCCTAGACTCTAACCTATGCCTTCTTTTCTCCGCCAGCTGGGAGCCACGAGATTTGAGGCGGCGGGACCGGTCAACAGAATGCGTCCTCCCTCTGCACGCGACCCCGAGGCCACCGAGATGAGCGCCACGGCCGGGCCCTGGCAAGCGCCCACGTCTCACTAGCAGGGAGCCCGCCGGGCCACCATGGTGTACTAGCCCCGAAGAGCCGCCCGCAACCTCAGGTCTGCACAGACCCGGGATTTGCTCGGCCGCAGAGTCACCGTGGAGAGGCCAGGGTACCACAAACTTATGGATTTTGACAAGAAAGGAGGGAAAGGGGAGTCGGAGGAGGGTCGGAGAATGTCCAAGGCCAGCGGCCGGACCAGCCATGGCGTCCGGAGCTCGGGGACCAGCTCGGGGGTCCTGATGGTGGGCCCCAACTTCCGGGTCGGGAAGAAGATAGGCTGTGGCAACTTCGGGGAGCTCCGGCTAGGTGAGCCCACTCGTGTGTGCGTTCTGGGGCTCGGGGGAGGGGAGGTCCTGGCAGGGCCTCGGTCACCGCTCCCAGATGGTTTCCAGATTGTCGGGACTGGGAATTCAGGTACGTGTGAGTTTCTGCCCCCAAAGGAGGAGGCTGTGCTGGAGGGGCGGGTGCCCGGCCTCACCCCTGCGTTGCTGAGGGCCAGTTTTGTGGGGGGCGGGGGTCTGGGCCCCCGTGTGGGTGGACCCACGTGGCAGCCGTTAGCCTCTAGCTGGTGGGTGCGGGTGCATGTGCAAGGTGAAGCGAGAGCTCGGCTCCCTCTCCGCACTTGGCTCAGCAACCGTAAGCAGGGCCGGGGCCGGGGCCGGTGTCACTGGTGGCCCCTCGGGGCTGGGTTGACCTCCCTGTCCTGAGCCAGAGCCGTACCTCAGCCGCTGCAGAGGCTGCCAGGATTGGGCTTGCGGAGTCTCACTGCCTGTCTGTGGCTTCCCCGGCCCCAGGCTCGGGGTTTCTGAGCCAGCAACGGGCAAGGGCTGGGCTCCAGTCTCCGCGTGCAGGTTGGTGGGGCGGGCAGGGTGGGTTAGGGTTAGGGCTCCAACACCAGAGGCGTCTGTCATTCAGCGACTGACACTGCCGGCTTCACGGGAGAGACAGGAGCCCTCCCCAGAGCACGGACCAGGTGTGCCCGGCCTGGCCCGCACAGCAGGGCCCCCGGCAACCTGGTGACCAGTCTGCAGCTCGTGCCAGATGGAGCCGCCTCGACGCACGCCTGCCCCGTTAGGATGCGTGCGTGTGCACACGCGGGCTTGCACACGCAGACGGACACACAGCGGGCCCGGTCCTGACCTGCGGCCTGGTGTCCGGAGCACAAGTCTGTACAGCAGGGGTCTTCTGCACCGACAGAAGAGCGCGTGTGCTGGGCCGTGGGCGCAGCGGCTGGTAGCTTAAAGCGTTTTCTGAAACTGAGGTATGTGTTCTTTTCTGCCCGGCTTTTGCTCTGCGAGGTTTTGCGAGTGTCCCTGTGGTTGGGTGTGTAGGTGACCGGTTGCTGTCTGTCACCCTGTCCATCTGTGTGACTGCACCTCATCGTCCACGTCTGTCGTCCCGCTCAGGGACGCTCAGCCGGGTGTAGATTTCCGCCGCCGTGAATGAAACTGGCCCGAGCGCCCCTCTCCGAGTCCCACGCACGAGTGTTTCTGTTGAAGCCCCAGGTCGGAGGGGAGGCGTGTGTCGATGAGAAAGTGTGGACTGGTCTCCAGAGTGACGGTAGCTTTTCTGAGCTCCCGCGGGCAGCACGTGAAGGTCCGGGGTACCCCAGTCCTCGCCACGATCTGGCCAGGCTTTTCCACCTTGAACGTGCGCGTGGATGTGAAGGGGTTTTCGTGTGGGCTTCCCTGATGACAGTAAGCCGGACGTTCCGTGTCCGAGAGCTCCTTTTTACCTCTGGCGTCCGATTTCGATCCTGCGCCGTTTAAGGTGGTTTTCTTTGTGACAATCCCGGTTGGGGCTCCTTGGAGCCGCGTAGGTGTGTATGATGCTTCCTCATTAAATTGGAAAAACTTCAGTTATTATTTCTTCGGGTTTTTTTCTGCCTCCGTTTGTGTCTCTGCATCTTCAGACTCCAGTTACACGTATGTGGAGAGGGTTTGATGCTTTCCTGTAGGTCCCTCAGGCCGCTCTCCGGTTTTCTTGTAGTTTTTTTTCCCCCTGCTTCACTCCAGTTGCCTTTTGCTCTCGTGGGAGTTCACCCTTCTTTTTTGCTGCCGCGTCCAGTCTGTTGTTGGAGTCATTCTGGTGACTTCTTGATTTTCTGTGTGGCATTTGTGACTCCGCTCGACCCCTGCTTCTCTCTCTCGGGATCTCCCAGCTGCTTGTTCATTTGTTTTTAAACCTCAAACCTACTTGTAACCGTTTTACAGGCCAGGTCTTTGGTGCCTTTGACTGTGTTTTTCCTTGTGATTGTCTGATTTGCCTCCTTTTCTACACGAGTGGTGTTTCATGTGTTGGAAATTGTGGGTGTCTCATGGTATCGGTCGGGGTTCTGCCTTGTCCTGGAGACCCCTCTCGATAGCGCGAGGGCCAGTTTTTGGCTCCGTTAGGGGAGGCTGAGGGCTGACCTTACTCGAAGCCTGGAGCCACCCGGTCCCGAGGCGAGGGCTTTCTGGGTTCTCGGCCGAATGTCAGGGGAGGTCAGGGCAGCCTCCGCACGCTGGATGGCCACGGCTCCAGCCCTGTGTGGCCCCCGGAACCTTCCTCCTGCTCGCGGCCCCTCGGGAGGTACTTCCCGTCTGGCCTCTGGACTCTTGCCTTCCACCCGTGCAGGGGGCGAGGCTCCCAGAGCCCCGAGTGCCTGAGCTCCAGCCCCTGCGGCCTGCACGTCCCCAGACCCCAGCTGTGCCGGACACACCCACTCTCGCCTTCACCTCGGGCTGCACTTCAAGGAGACTGGCTCTCCCTGAACTCACGTGTGCAGTCAAAACACGAAGGTTTCTTCAACAGGACACAGTAAAGTTAGCAGTTCCCAGAAAGGCTCAATAGAACATCTGCTTATGAGAACGCGTGGTTAAGAGCGAGGCTGGGCAGGCCGCGGGCAGGGCACCGCTTGCACAGTGTGACGCTCGCACAGGGCACCGTGTGAAGGCGCTGGTTCCTGCGCACAGATGCTGCGATGAAAAACGGGCAAGAGGGGTGCCGGCGGGCTCAGTCGGAGAAGCACGTGGCTCTTGATCTCGGGGTCATGAGTTTGAGCCCCACCGTGGGCTGTAGAGGTTTCTTAAAAAGTTGAAAATGGGCGACAGATGTGAACGGACACTTCGCAAAAGCAGACAGGCCAACAGCCGGGGAGCACGGGAGGCTTTCCGCCGCAGGAGCCCGAGCAAGGCAGCCGCGTGCGTTCCTCCCACGGGGGGCCACCCCAGCAAACCTGCCAGACGAGGGAGACGGCCGGCCCGTCGGAGGTCCCGTGTGGCACCGCTCACGTCAGCCGTGCTTGTAGAAGGACCCTGGGGACAGGGTGGTCGTCCCCCAGGGTCATGGGTAAGCCAGGCAGTGTCCCTGTGACGGGCGTGCTGCAGCGCGGCGTGCAGGAGGACCCAGGGAGGAGAGAACGTGCCGGATGATTCCGCCTCGGAGGCTCCCTCTCGGGACGTGAAGGTGGAGACTGACCGGGCAGGGGCGTGCGTGGTGGCCACGTTTTCTGTCCCGATACAGGGCTGGCATTGCACAGGGTTCCGCGTTTGCCAGAGCTCCCGGTCCGAGGCATGTAAGGTGTGTGCATTACAGGTAACTGTCTCCCTGGGGAGAACGAGAACTGGGTCCACCCTGAGCTTAATGCGCGGTCTTAATAGGCTGGGATGTTGACGGGACAGGCTGCTGCGACTTTGAGATGCTCTTTTTTTTTTTTTTTTTTTTTCAGTGAAAAATAAGGGAGATCCAGCGGTGCCTGGGTGGCTCGGTCGGTTGAGGGCCTCACTCTTGATTTTGGCTCAGGCCATGGTCCCAGGCTCTGCGCTGAGCACAGAGCCTGCTTAAGATTCTTCCTCCTTTCTCTGCCCCTTCCCCACTGGCGCTTGCGCTCTGTCTCAAAAATAATAAAACAAAAGAGCAGGGGATGACAGGTGCGCAGATATGCAGTGGGATGAAGAGCAGGTTACTGATGTCATCTAGGCGGTAAGGACGTGGGTCTTCCCTGCACCGGTTTTCCATTTTTTTGGTTTGAAACTTTCATGACACAGGAGTCAAAAACCTATTTGTTTTTTTTTTTTAATTTTTTTTTTCAACGTTTATTTATTTTTGGGACAGAGAGAGACAGAGCATGAACGGGGGAGGGGCAGAGAGAGAAGGAAACACAGAATCGGAAACAGGCTCCAGGCTCCGAGCCATCAGCCCAGAGCCTGACGCGGGGCTCGAACTCACGGACCGCGAGATCGTGACCTGGCTGAAGTCGGACGCTTAACCGACTGCGCCACCCAGGCACCCCATCAAAAACCTATTTGTAATCAAAGCCCAGGGAGCAGGGCTTGAGGGGAACTTTCTTTCCCTGCTGAGAGTCCGCAGGAAGCCTCTCCGTTGTCACACCGAGTGAGCCGAGGTCTGCGGCAAGATGGGGCCCCTCTGCCCACCCCTCCCAGGCCGTGGCAAGAAATGGGGGAAGCGGAAAAACCGACCGGGGAAGCAGCGAGCTGGGGCTAAGCCCAGAGGCGTGATCACGCGCACGCAACAGCCAGAGCGATCTCTCAAGAAGCAGTTAGAAATGAATTTTTCTGTTTGAGCAACAAAGAGTTGGAAAATAAAAATTGAAAAGCAGTACCATTGTAAGTGTGCCCAGACCTGCCCAGTGCCTCCGGAATAAGTTAATAAAGGACGTGCAGGCTCTTCACCAGGAACCGAAAACATCAGCGAGGGAAGTTAATTCCCAGTCGTGGCTGGGGCCGGGATGTCCCCTCCTCAGCCTCTCCTGCAGCCTTCTGGGGACGTTGACAGGCCGACTCTGAAACGGCCACTTGGAACAGAGGCCCGAGAGTGGCCGATGCAGGGCCAGGCACCTCGGAGCACGATCGGGCGGGGCGGTGACCCATGCGGTGGGCTGACGTGCGTGGGGAGCCCTGGCCGTGTCCTGTGAGGCGGCACTCAGCCATGTCTCTGCCACCACATCGGGGCGGGTGTCGCCCAGACCGTGCACCGGGATGGAGAGGAAGCCGAGGCCTTCTCCCACGATGGATCCTACTCAGGACAGCGGGACAGGTGGTGATGGAGCAGGTGTCCCACGTGGGGGCCACGTCCGTGGACTTCAGGGCCTGGTGAGGCCAGTCCAAGGGCAGGGACAGGACAGTGCGGGCAGGGGCACAGGCGCGCACAGCGCCGTGCACGGTCATTTCCACAGGGGCTGGGGGCCAGCAGTTAGACTCGAGGGGTCGGGCGGCCCCTCCGTCACGCGGCAGGTGGGGGCCAGGTGTCCGCACACAGGGAGGTGAGACCCTTCACAGAAGCCCCGAGCTGCCGGAAGGCCCGTCTGGGGTACTGCCGGCGCCAGGGGCTCGAGTTTTGACAGCTCTGTGAGTTTGGGCTCCCTAGGGGTCCTGAGGTCTGGTGATGGGCTTGGGAAGGCCGTGTGCCCTGGGCTGTGTGTGTCTCTCACCCACGAGGCACACACTCCCAGCCCCAGGTGTGGTGACTCTGTTGCCCCGAGAAGCCAGCCAGGGACTCTCAGCCTACCAGGTGCTGCCGGGCAGGGTGTCACCGGAGCACAGGTTCCTTCCTGCACGGGCAGGGTCCTGGGGCCAATTCCTTCTTCTCTGTGCCACGAGGGAGCTCCCCACCCTGAGGGCCGGGAGGAGGGTATGCAGCACCCTGGGTGAGTCCTTTGCAGGACTTGACCAGGACAGGTCTCTCTGTGGGGCTTCTTGGGGGGGGGGGGGGGCCTTGCTCCACAGTGAGGGGGAGGCGGGGTCCAGGGAGCTGGGGGGGGGGCAGGGGCCTGGACGCCTCCTGGTTCTCCGCGGTGGGAGCGGAAGGGGGGCGCCCCGGGATCACCGCGGCCGTCTGTTCTCTTTGTTTTGTTTTTTTTTCAACTTTTTTTTTTTTTTTTTTTATTTTGGGACAGAGAGAGACAGAGCATGAATGGGGAGGGGCAGAGAGAGAGGGAGACACAGAATCGGAAACAGGCTCCAGGCTCCGAGCCATCAGCCCAGAGCCCGACGCGGGGCTCGAACTCACGGACCGCGAGATCGTGACCTGGCTGAAGTCGGACGCTTAACCGACTGCGCCACCCAGGCGCCCCTGTTCTCTTTGTTTTTGTAGATGGGAGAAATTGGAGCGAGCTGGTGTGCTGGAGGGAAGGATCCCATAGAGAGGAGTTTGGGACCAGCCCCCTTGAGGGGGCGGGGTGGGGCTTGGAGGGGGAGGAGAGGCTGGCTGGCAGGGTGGGCGGCTCTAGGATGAGGGTGTGGGGCACATGAGCGCCGCCCATGGTGGGGGTGGGGGTGGGGCTCGTAGGCGTTCTTGTTACTCCTAGGACATGGTCAAGTTCAAGGGGGGGCTTGGCCCCTGGAGGGGGGTCTCCTCCCTGCAGTGCGGTGCATACCACGCTGACAAGCCTCTCTTCCACAGGGAAGAATCTCTATACAAATGAATACGTAGCTATTAAACTGGTGAGTCCAGGCCCCCCCTCCCGTCTCCCGGCCCCACATCTGTCCCCGCTGCCCGGTCTCAGGGGAGGGGGAGGGGCGGTGGGCGCGCACCTTGGGTGACCCGACCACCACGTCTACCTGCCCCTCCCAGGAGCCCATCAAGTCCCGGGCCCCTCAGCTGCACCTGGAGTACCGCTTCTACAAGCAGCTCAGCGCCACAGGTACCCGCGCGCCGGCGCAGTGCGGGGCCGGGGTGGGGGGCGCCTCGCCTCGCAGGCAGCGTCCTCACAGGTCTGTGTGTCGTCCCCTGCAGAGGGCGTCCCTCAGGTCTACTACTTCGGCCCGTGTGGGAAGTACAATGCCATGGTGCTGGAGCTGCTCGGGCCTAGCCTGGAGGACCTGTTTGACCTGTGTGATCGCACGTTCACACTCAAGACGGTGCTCATGATCGCCATCCAGCTGGTGCGGGCTGAGGGCGTGTGGGGGCGGGGCGAGGGGGGCGGAGACAGGCGGGGGCGGGGCAGGGGCTGCGGGGGCGGGGCGGGGCGGGGGCGGGGCGGGGGGCGAGGGGCCGGCCCTGAGGCCCGCCGCCCCGCAGATCACGCGCATGGAGTACGTCCACACCAAGAGCCTCATCTACCGCGACGTGAAGCCCGAGAACTTCCTGGTGGGGCGCCCGGGCACCAAGCGGCAGCACGCCATCCACATCATCGACTTCGGCCTGGCCAAGGAGTACATCGACCCCGAGACCAAGAAGCACATCCCGTACCGCGAGCACAAGAGCCTGACGGGCACGGCGCGCTACATGAGCATCAACACGCACCTGGGCAAGGGTGAGCCGCGCGCGGGCCGGGCGGGGGGGGCGCGCGGGCCGCGCTGACCTGCTCTCCCCCCGCAGAGCAGAGCCGCCGCGACGACCTGGAGGCGCTGGGCCACATGTTCATGTACTTCCTGCGTGGCAGCCTGCCCTGGCAGGGGCTCAAGGTGGGCGCGGGGCCGGGGGGTGCGGGCGCGGGGCGCCGCCGGGTCGGCGTCGGCTGACCGCTGTCCCCGCAGGCCGACACGCTCAAGGAGCGCTACCAGAAGATCGGGGACACCAAGCGGGCCACGCCCATCGAGGTGCTCTGCGAGAGCTTCCCAGGTGAGGGACGCCCGGTCCCCTCCGCACCGCCCCGGGCCCGCGCTGCCCGCGCCCCACTGACCCCTGTGTCCCCGCCGGCTCTCCACAGAGGAGATGGCCACATACCTGCGCTACGTGCGGCGCCTAGACTTCTTCGAGAAGCCTGACTACGACTATCTGCGCAAGCTTTTCACCGATCTCTTCGACCGCAGCGGCTTCGTGTTCGACTACGAGTACGACTGGGCGGGGAAGCCCCTGGTACGTGGGGGTCCGGGTTCCTGAAGTGGGCGGGGCCCCAGGACAGGCGGGCCAGGAGCCTCGGTGCCTGCTGCCAGCGGGACCCCGGCTTTGTGGGGGGTGGGGAGAGGCCGCCCGGCCTCAGCGCTGCGTCCTGCCCCCCTCCTCCTCCCCCCCCCCCCTGCAGCCGACCCCCATCGGCACGGTCCACACTGACCTGCCCTCGCAGCCTCAGCCTCGGGACAAAGCCCAGCTGTACAGCAAAAACCAGGTGAGGGGCCGGGGCAAGGGCCCAGTGATGTGGGGGTGAGGTAGGGCCACCTGGCTCCCCTACTGTACTCCCCCCACCCCACCCCTCCCCAATCCTAGGCGCTGAACTCCACCAACGGGGAGCTGAATACGGACGACCCCACTGCCGGTCACTCCAACGCCCCCATCACGGCGCCCGCAGAGGTGGAGGTGACTGATGACACCAAGTAAGGCCCCTGGGCAGCCGTGGGGGGGTGGGGACGCCTGGCGCGGGCTCCACACCCCCTCCCCCTCGCGTATTTCCCCTCCCCCGCACCCACCTCCCCCGAACTTCCTACCCCGTTCAGGTGCTGCTGCTTCTTCAAGAGGAGAAAGAGAAAATCGGCGCAGCGACACAAGTGACCCGGGGCAGTGGTGCCCTGAATCCTCCCACCGCAGCCCCTGGGACCAGCTCGTCCGTGGCTGTGTGGCCCACAGCCCAGACGCAGACTGCAGGGCCGGCCGCAGCTGCCCGCCCCCCTCCCCCCCCCCACGTGGGGTCACCTCCTTCACACGAGACTTTGGCCGAAATTTCTACACCTGTGTCTAGTCCTCCCCTCCGAGAGCATTAACTATTTGAAACAAGGAAACGAAACACAGCGGCCGCCCGCCCCTCCCGCCGCCGAAGTGAGTAGTCGGCCGCCCTGTTGGTTTCATAAAGTCCAGCTTGTCTCCCTCGATCCAAAGGCCGTTTTCTCGAGGGGGCGCTGTGGGCGACGCTGCCGGGGGCGAACCCGCCCCGGGCCTCCCCGCACCCGCAGGGGAAGGTGGGGTGGGGGCGGCCCCCCAACCAAAATGCTGCACCAAAGCCTGGGCCGGCGGGCACAGCCCCGCGGCGGTTCCCGCGGCACCTGCTCGCGGGGCCGCGTCCAGGGCCCGGAGCCCGGGGGCGGCCCCCCCGCTTGGCGCCCGGGCCCGGGGGTGGGGTGCGTGGGCGCCTTTGCGTCCGCGCTCCGCGCTGCCGGCCGAGCAGCGGGAGACAAGCGCCTTAAAGCCCCGTCCCAGCCCCGCGGGTGCGTTCGGGGCCGGGCAGCCCCCGTGGCGGTGCGGCGCTCGCGGGTCCCCGCGTGGGTCGCGCGGACGGCCCGGCGGTGGTGTGTGTGTCCAGGTCTTGCTTTACACGGTGTACAGAAGCGGCACTTCGGTTTCTTCGGCGCTTCCTGGAAGCCATAGGATTTAGGGGCTTTTTTAAAAAAAATAAAGGAAAATGAAAGCACTCTCGGGTGTGGTGTCCGGTGTTTCCAGGAGGCCCGGCTGGCGGTATCACAGCCTCCCTCCCCCGGGGAGGGGACACGCTAAGAGGCGGTGGGAGAAAGGGATGGTCGGAAGCAGTACCGCTGAGCTCCGATCGGTGTCTGAGTTGGGTGCGCTGCGGGCACAGCTGTTCACCAAGATGAGAGTCAAGGACAGGTCACCTGGGGTCTGGCTTCACACAGGTGCATCTGAAACCCTAACGGGATGGCTTGTTTTTGGAGGAGAAACGGGGGGGGGGGGCAGCTGCATCTGCTGGGTCGCCAGTGCAGCCACCAGACAGGGTGGGACACCCCAGGACACTCTCACAAGTGGCCTTGAATGCGGCATGGAGGGAGAGTGATCTTCTTGGGTGCTGTGGACTCCATGTGTCCCCCACGTCCATACGTTGACACCTACTCCCAGTGGGATGGGACAGTGTCAGGGATGGGGCTTTTGCGAGGTGACGAGGGTCAGGTGAGGCCATGAGGGTTTGACACCCCCCCACACACACACCCCGGTGGGATTAGTGCCCTTGTTCAGGGGTCTAGGAGCCATGTGGCCAGAAGCAAAGGGAGTGAACTCTGAGCAAAGCTAGGACGTGGTCCTCACACTACATGGCGGAGAGTGTGACCAGGGGAAATCCAGCCTCCCCAGGGAGGGAACTGGAAAGCTGAAGAAGTTGGCAAGGCTTGCTCCCAGCGGCATTTGAAGAAATTTGGGGAAATCCTCTTGGACCAGAAATTCAAAACCTGAGGACGGAAATGGGCAAAGACTGCCAGTGGAAACAGCCTGAATGCGGGAAGGAAAGGACTCCGGAAACGGGGAGTAAGTCGCAGGGTGCCCAGGGCCCCGCAAGATCTGCCGGAGGGCGGGAGGCAGGAGGATGAGAGGAGAGGAGAGGAGGTGCGAGTGGCCACGCGTCGGGGGGCAGGCAGAGGTGGGGGAAGCCCGGCCGCGGAGGAACAGCACGCCAGCAGAGCCCCGGAAGAGGCAAAGCGGAGCTCGTGTTTAAACACCGCTGTTGGAGGAAACTCTCCAGACGGAGGAAAAGCCCCGAAACGCCGCGCTGAACGGGCCCCTTGGAAGCGCACGGAACGGCCACCTCTGAGGCATCGCCTAGTAAAATGACTCCGTCGTAAAGATGACATGGTCCTCGAGGCCTGCAGGCAAGAAGACAGAGTGATCCGCCGGGGCAAGAGGATTCAGCCGTGAGACTTTCCAAACCGGCACATGGTGCGAGGCACGCGGGCAGCAGCCTCTTGTGAAGTAAAGTGAGTGGGGCGTCCGCGTGCCGCCAGGCTGTCCTTCAAGCGTCAAGGTAGGAGAAAGCCCCAGAAGCTCACGCCCAGAGTCGCAGTCCTGTGCGGGCTGGCCTGGGGGGGGGGGGCGGGGGGGGGATGCGCTGCGGCCGCAGGCAGACATGTGCACATACACATGTCCACCTGAGACGGAGAGGAAGAAGCACAAATAACACAACCGTAGGCCCAAGACTCACAGCGGAGACCGGCACGAGCCCTGTGGTGTCGGGTTCGAGCCAGAGGGCTCAGCTCAGACTGGGCCCCGTAACGTGTAGGCAGGGAGATAAACGCAAAAACAGACGTGCGGCTGCGCGCTGACCTCCACACGTGTTTCCCGTTTCCCTGACCCCACTCTTTGTGCTCTTCTCGCCATTTAGTTCATTTCTGACAAATGTCACAAGCCCACAGTTCCCAGGTGTGGTATTTGTGTTACATGATTATCTGTTGAATACGCTCTCATACACACGTATCCATAGACGCGTGTGGTCCACACGCTGACTCCGCAGTACTCTTCATCCTTGCCCACTGGAGATGCCATCCGGGGGCCTCTCCTTTCAGCCTGAAGAGTCTTTAATATTTTTTGTCGTGTGGGTTTTTTGGGCAACGAAGCGTCTCGGCTTCTCGTTGCCTGAAAAATAGCTTTATTTTGCCTGCACTAACGGTGGGTGTTTTTTGTTGGAAATGGAATTTTAGGTTGGCAGGTGGATTCATTTTTTTGTGTGCATGTGGGTTTTTTTTTTTTTTTTTTTGCCTTCCAGCATATTTAAAAGAAAAAATTTATTTTGAGAGAGAGAGCAAGTGTGAGCAGGGGAGGGGCAGAGAGAGAGAGACAGAGAGAGGATCCCAAGCAGACTCCATGCTGTCAGCGCAGAGCCCAACGTGGGGCTCGGACCCACAAAATGCAAGATCGCGACCTGAGCCGAAGTCGAGAGTGGGACGCTGGACTGACTGAAGCTGCCAGGCGCCCCTTGTTGCCTTCCAACATTTTCAAGACCTCATCCGGTTGTTTCTGACGTAAGGTGAGTTGTCATCGTTGTTCCCTTGAAGGTTGCGTACCTCTTTGCTTGTAAGACTACGTGTGTAAGTTACTTGGCTGTGATGTGTGGTTTTCTTCGGATTTGCTGTGCAGGGCGTTTGTCGGGCTCCTTAGATCTGTGGGTTGTGTCTTTCATCAGTTCTGGCAGATTTCCTACTGTCGGCTCCTACGTGTTTTTCCACAGCTTCTCTCTCCCCCAGGACTCTGGTGATCGACACGTAGGACCGTCTCATCTGACCCCGAGGGTCTCTGACACTCTGGGGATTTTGTTTGATTTTGTGGTTTTCCTTTTTGTTTATTTTTATTTATTTTTTAATCTTTATTTTTGAAAGAGAAGGAGTGTGAATGGAGGAGGGGCAGAGAGAGAGGGAGACACAGAATCCGAAGCAGGCTCCAGGCTCCGAGCCATCAGCCCAGAGCCCGACGCGGGGCTCGAACCCACGGATTATGAGATCACGACCTGAGCCAAAGTCGGTGCTCAACCGACTGAGCCCCCAGGTTTCTGTTCTTCCCTTGTGCCTCCAGTTTGGCCGGTCCTGATGTGTCTTAGACTTACGGGTCCTTTTCCGTTTTGCTCCGCGTGCTTTCAAGCTCTCCGGTGCAGTCTTCTCCGGTATCTCGTACCTTCTAGAGGCCCCGCTCGTGTCTGAAGCCTGTTTCTCCGCGAATCCTCCCAACTTTTCGCCTCGGCCTCGTCGTCTTCTCCGTTCTTTTAACAGGTCCACAGCAGCCACCTGACGAACCTTGACATCTCACCTCGGCGTCCCGTCCCCCATAGGTCCGCTTCTCTTAGCGGCTTTTGCTCCTCTTGGCTGCAGGTTACATTTTCCCCCTTCGCACGTCTCAGAATTGCTGTTGCGCTCCAGCATCGTGCGTGACAGAGGAGGACCCCCCTTCCCGGACCGGCTGGACCAGGGGGTTGGGCCGCTGGTGAGACCGGGTTTCTACCTAGCTTCAGCTCACCTCCAGTTTGCACGTCTTGAACTTGGTTCCTGTCTCGAGCTGCCTTGCTTGGGGGAGGGGTTTTTTTTTAATGTTTTTTCTGAGAGCGCACATGTGAGCTGGGGAGAGGGAGAGAGAGAGGGAGAGAGCGAGAACCCCGAGCAGGCTCCGCACTGTCAGCGCAGAGCCCGATGCGTGAGATCGTGACCTGAGCCTCAATCAAGAGTCGGCGCTGAGCCGACTGAGGCGCCCAGGCGCCCCTTGAGCTGCCGCGTTTCTGTTGTCAGCCCCGAGTTGTAGCGGGGGCTCTGATTCCAGGCATGGGGAGACCACAGACTTCGCTCTGCCTCTCCACCCCACCCACCCGCATCAGCAGCCCAGCGCGAGGCAAAATGCCAAGGGAGGAAGAAAGCCTGCCGTGTTTCGAGCCCCTCCAGGTTCCAGGTCTTTGTGCCGCCCCCACGGGCACCGGCCCCAGCCGGCTTCCCTTTTGTCAGAGAACGCCCTGCCCACGGCACACCCCACTCGGCGAGTGCTTCCGGGGGTGGCCTGCCGGCCCCTGTTCGTCTGGCAGTGGCTTTTCCCCTGAAAACCCAGCTTCTCTCCACGGCCTGGCATCCACGTCCCTTTGATGGGTTTACAATTAAATATTTCTTTTACGTTTTCTTTTAAGTTTAGGGTTTTCATTGTGGTCTGATGCATGCGTACAATATGAAATAATTAGCCCAACGTTAACTATCGGGGTAACGAACACACCCGCCACCTCAGAGCCGACCACGTGTGCATACGGTGAGAACACCGGGTCCGCTGTTAGTCCTCAGGCATACGGGGTAGCAGTGACTGTGGCCGCCAGGCTGTCTGCTGTAGCCCCAGAACGTGCGCGCCTTGCAACTGAAACCCGTACCCCACGACCGGCACCTGCCCGTCTCCTCCACCCCTGGCCGCCGCTGTGCTCTCCGCCTCCGTGAGTTCTGATGTCGTTTTAGATTCCACGTGTGAGAGGTCCTATGGCCCCTGCCTCTGTGTGCATAGCGCCATGCACGTTGTTGCAAAGGGTGAAGCTTTTCTTTTTATAAAAAAAAGGGCTGAATACTACACATTTTCTTCATCCGTCCTTGACACTTGGTTTCCATGTCTGGTCAGCAGGGCTGCACTGAACTTGGGAGTACAGATGTTTGGGACACTGATGTCATTTCCTTTGCACGTATACCCAGAGGTGGAATTGCTGCATGTTATATATATATAAATTTTTTAACTTTTTAAGTTTATTTTGAGAAAGCGTGAGGAGGGGAGGGGCAGAGAGAGGGAGAGAGCGAGAGGATCCCAAGCAGGCTCCAAGCCATCAGCACAGAGCCCGATGAGGGGCCCGAACTCACGAAACCATGAGATCGTGACCTGAGCCAAAACCGAGAGTCAGACGCTCAACTGAGCCACCCAGGCACCCCCGCATCATGTATTTCTATTTCAAATTCTTGGGGGCGCCTCTAAGACTGTTTTCATTGGCCACACCTGTGTATGGTTCTGTAGTGCATTTTAAGTTTATTTTGAGAGAGAATGCAGGCAGGGCAGGGGCAGAGAGAGAATCCCAAGCAGGCTCCACACTGTCAGCACAGAGCCCAATGCGGGGTTCAGTCTCACAAACTGTGAGATCATAACCTGAGCTGAAATCAAGTCGGACGCTCAACCAATTGAGCCACCCAGACGCCCCCATCTTGTCTTTAACCAGCTAAAGTTATGGCCTGCTGCAGTGGTCTATGTTCTAACCAGAAGTCACCCCTCTTACTGTGTCCTCAAGGTCTATAGGGTCTGTAGTGCTGTCCCCTTTTCGATCTTGACATCGCTCTTGGGTTTTCGCTTTTTAAAATGTATTTGTTGTGATTTCATCAAGGAACCAGCTAATGGTTTGTTTTGTATTTCATTTGTCTTCACTTTTGGTCTATTATTTCCTATTTTTGGGGTCAGCTTTGTTGTTTTCTTGTTTCTTAAAATGAAAGCTTAGACCTTTGGCTTTAAACCTTTCTTCTTTTCTAATGTATATGTAAATTTCCCCAAGTTTGCTTTAGCAGGATCCTGAAATTTTGGTGTATTATAATCAGAGTATCATTCAGTTCAACAGTTAATTTACTTACATATGGCTTTTTTAGCCCATGTTTGATTCCGCTGTCATCAGAGCTGGGTGTAGTGTTCTATAGATATTGATTAGGTAAAGTCTGTTCAACTATTAAAGATCCTTCTTGATTTTTGTTCGTTCTGTCATTTAGAGAGAGATGTGACAGTGTTAATTTCCAACCAGGGTCATAGATTTCTCATTTTTGTTCTGCCGACTCTTCAACCTATCTAATGGTGCTCTGGTGCACAGACTTAGGGTGGTCCTTCCTTCCTGTGGGATTGACCCGTTCATCCTCGTGAAATGTCCTTTAACTGTTATGAACGCTCACTGCCTTAAGGTCTGGTACTGATACAGGTGTGGTCAGTGTTTGCAGGGCGATTTTTCCCACTGTTCAGCCTCAGTTTCTGTTTCTTCGTAAAGTGAGACTCTTGCAATCAGGAAGCTGTCTGGTTTTGGTCTTGCATCCAGTCTGATGGTCCTAACCTTTCAACCGGAGGATTTAGATCTGCATACGTCTAACGTAACTGGTGCGTGGTTGAGTTTCCGTCTGTCTTTACTTACATTTTTGAAGGGCTCAGAATTCTAGTTTGGTAGTTCTTTCTGCTGGCTGTTTGTGACATTTTTTTCTCTTTGGCTTTTAGCAGTTTGTGTATACGTGAATTTTTTTTTAACCTCACTTTGGGTCACTGAGATTTTTCAGTGTGTGAATTGATGTCTTTATTCATTTTGGAAAATTCCTGGCTACCATGCTGTTCCCTCTCTGCTTTTTCTCAGGAACGCCCTAACACGTGGGGCAGAGCCAGGTGGCGGACCCGGGTCAGGTTACCCACGCTGCACAGGCACAGCCCCGGTCCGGAGGGCAGAGCCACCAAGGTGTAGGCACAGCTTGCTGCAGCAGGGTCTGGGGTGGGGGCTTCTGCAGGGACATGATGGGCATCACAGAAGCTTTGTGAGGACAGAGGGCATGGGGAGGATCCCCGCCTGGTCTGGACGCCCTAGGGGAGGGACATCTGTGTTAGCAGTGACTCCGGATGCAGGCGGAGTCACAGCCCCCCCCCCCAATCTTACAGGTGGAGGGGGCAGGGAGACAACTGCAGAGAGAAGAGCCAGATCTCAAAGCTGCCAGGGTCCCCTCCCACCACCCCTGACCGGAAGAAGCACGCAGGTCAGGATGGTTTCGTTTCTTTCCTTTATTTAAAAAAATCATTTGGGGGTCTGGTGTGAGGAGGGCACACCTTTCATGGCTTGGGGAGGACAGTTTCCGGAAGGGATCACTGGGGTGAAAACGCGGTGGGGGAAGGACTGGGGACTTAGGGGAGGGGCTCCGCCCTCCAGCACCTCTGGACCTAGAGCTCACTCAGAGGCCGGGTGGGGCGGGGCTTCGGTATGTACAGGGGGCGGGGCCAGCAAGGCAGGCCCCGCACCATTTGCCCCTCTGGGCAGATCAGGTCGGGAGTTCGTGCCCGCAGCTGCAGGGGCCCTTCTCTGGGCGGGCCAGGGCCTGGCAGAAAGCCAGCCTGTGGGACCTCGAGGGGGGCTGGGCCAGCGTGCTGGGGGCCAGGGTGAGGGCGGCCCAAGCATCCCCAGTGAATAGACCAGGACGCCACACGCCGCCTCCTACCAGAGAAATGGGGACCCAAGATGCATTGCTATGTGCGGTTAGAACAAACATGAGACGGAATCCTATTTGAATCCTGCGGTCAGGCGGTTGGTCGGGTGGCCCTGAGCTGCAGGGACGGCGTGTGGGACCCCCCCACGTCCAAGGCCCCGGGGGGACACCTGGCTCAGGGCGGGTCCGGGCCAGCCCTGCCCACCCCCCCACGTCCTGAAGGACCGCATCACAGCCCCTGCCCGGCTCCCCCGAGCAGGGAGTGAAGACCCTCTCCTGACGCCCAGAAACGTGGCCGGGGGCGCGGTACGGGGTGGGGGCGGCCTACTTGCATCAGGTGGCTTCGGGGACTGGGCGGCCTAGGTGTAGAAAATGACCTCGGGGATCTGGCCGTCCTCCACGGACGTGCCGTTGTTGTTCCCCGCCGCGTAGCAGAAGGTGAAGCACGTCTTGGCCCCCGTCGTGGGCGACTCGTGGGTCACCTTGCGCAGGCCCTTGGTGCCATAGTGGGAGTCTGGGCCCTGGGTGGGAACAGTCCCTGCGGTCAGGCACCCAGGGCCCCAGGACGGTGGGGGCTGGGGGGGGCCCAGGGTGAGGAGGGGTGGGGGGCAGCAGAGCCCCTCCCCAGAGTGTCTGTGCTATGGGGGGTGTCGGGGGGGATGGGGGATGGCAGAGCCCCTCCCCAAGGTGTCTGTGCTGTGAGGGGGGGGCCGGAGGGGGATGGGGGACGGCAGAGCCCCTCCCCAGGGTGTCTGTGCTGTGGGGGGGGGATCAGGGGGGATGGGGGGCGGCAGAGCCCCTCCCCAGGGTGTCTGTGCTGTGGGGGGTGTCTGGGGGGATGGGGGGGCGGCAGAGCCCCTCCCCAGGGTGTCTGTGCTGTGAGGGGGGGCCGGGGGGCAGCAGAGCCCCTCCCCAGGGTGTCTGTGCTGTGAGGGGGGGCCGGGGGGGATGGGGAGCGGCAGAGCCCCTCCCCAGGGTGTCTGTGCTGTGAGGGGGGGGGCCGGGGGGGGATGGGGAGCGGCAGAGCCCCTCCCCAGGGTGTCTGTGCTGTGAGGGGGGGGGCCGGGGGGCGGCAGAGCCCCTCCCCAGGGTGTCTGTGCTGTGAGGGGGGGGCCGGGGGGCGGCAGAGCCCCTCCCCAGGGTGTCTGTGCTGTGAGGGGGGGGCCGGGGGGGGGATGGGGAGCGGCAGAGCCCCTCCCCAGGGTGTCTGTGCTGTGAGGGGGGGCCCGGGGGGGGATGGGGAGCGGCAGAGCCCCTCCCCAGGGTGTCTGTGCTGTGAGGGGGGGCCGGGGGGCGGCAGAGCCCCTCCCCAGGGTGTCTGTGCTGTGAGGGGGGGGCCGGGGGGCGGCAGAGCCCCTCCCCAGGGTGTCTGTGCTGTGAGGGGGGGTCGGGGGGGGGCCGGGGGGCGGCAGAGCCCCTCCCCAGGGTGTCTGTGCTGTGAGGGGGGGGCCGGGGGGGGATGGGGAGCGGCAGAACCCCTCCCCAGGGTGTCTGTGCTGTGAGGGGGGGCCGGGGGGCGGCAGAGCCCCTCCCCAGGGTGTCTGTGCTGTGAGGGGGGGGCCGGGGGGCGGCAGAGCCCCTCCCCAGGGTGTCTGTGCTGTGAGGGGGGGCCGGGGGGCGGCAGAGCCCCTCCCCAGGGTGTCTGTGCTGTGAGGGGGGGGCCGGGGGGCGGCAGAGCCCCTCCCCAGGGTGTCTGTGCTGTGAGGGGGGGCCGGGGGGCGGCAGAGCCCCTCCCCAGGGTGTCTGTGCTGTGAGGGGGGGTCGGGGGGGGCCGGGGGGCGGCAGAGCCCCTCCCCAGGGTGTCTGTGCTGTGGGGGGTGTCTGGGGGGATGGGGGGGCGGCAGAGCCCCTCCCCAGGGTGTCTGTGCTGTGTGGGGTGTTGGGGGGGGATGGGGGACGGCAGAGCCCCTCCCCAGGGTGTCTGTGCTGTGGTGGGGGGGTCGGGGGGCGGCAGAGCCCCTCCCCAGGGTGTCTGTGCTGTGGGGGGTGTCGGGGGGGATGGGGGACGGCAGAGCCCCTCCCCAGGGTGTCTGTGCTGTGAGGGGGGGGGCCGGAGGGGGATGGGGAGCGGCAGAGCCCCTCCCCAGGGTGTCTGTGCTGTGAGGGGGGGCCGGGGGGGGGATGGGGAGCGGCAGAGCCCCTCCCCAGGGTGTCTGTGCTGTGGGGGGGGGCCCAGCGCGGCAGACGCCCCCACAGCGACACACCGCATAGGCACCCTGTAGCTGTACCCACTAGAGGCTGATCCCGGACAGGCCCAGGGCTCACCTTGAGCGTGGCACAGGCTGTGTAGTTGACGTTGGGCAGCATTTCCACCGGCTCCTTGAACATGACCCGGAAGGTGCTGGCGGAGCCATCACAGCTGAAACCCGTGTCGTTCTGGCCCAGGACGGTGTTGCTGTCCGTGTGGATGATCTGCGGGGGCGGAGGGGGGGGGCAGGAGCCGGCGCTGCTCACCAGGGCCCCCCACCCCCACCCCCGCGGGGCCCCTCAGAGGCCGACGGGGGCCGGGGGGGGGCCACGCGAGGAGTCCAGCCTGGGACCCGCGCGGAGGCGACCGGGGCGGGGCGGGCACCTGGATGTTCACTTGGTAATCGGTGGGCCCGTGGATGGAGCCGTACAGCCCGAAGCCAACCACGAAGATGCGCTTGTTGACCGAGAACCTGAGCCGCGGACACAGGGGATGCTGAGCCGCCGGGCCCGGCCGCAGGGGGCGGCGCCCCACCCGGTGCCGCGGGGACCCCGGCCGCGCCTGGCCCACCTGATGCGGTCGCTCGTGCCGCTGTAGCCCCAGCGGCTCTCCACCTGCTGGAAGCGGTTGATGCTGCACTCCTTCCCGCGGAGGCAGCAGCGAGGCCGGTCGATGAAGTCGACGCGCGGCTTGGGGTTGACGGTGAAGTGCAGGAAGAGGCTGACCGCCTCGCGGTCCACGAGGATGCCCGACTGCGCGGGCCCTGCGGGCACAGGGGGCGGAGGTCGGGCTGCGGCGGGGCCCCGCCCGGCGGCTGGGGAGGGCGGGCAGGGTGGGTGGCGGTGAGCCTCCAAGGGCACCAGAGTGAAGATGCCGGGGGCGGGCAGCCCTGGGGCAGGATGGCCCCTCCCTGCATGGGGGAGGGGGGAGGGAGTCCGGTTCACGGCCTCACTCGGCAACCCCGCCGCCCAGGTTGCCCACCTAGCGCGCGGCCACCCCTGCCCTGTGCACGTGGGGCCACCCGCTGCCAGGGCGTGACTCCCCAGACAGGCCCCGAGCCGGAGGGGCTCCGGGAGGTGGAAGCACAGGACAGGCGGCGTGGGGGGACTCCCCTCGGCCCCCCCTCCCCGCAGGCTCACGAGAATGCTTCAGCTCTGAGCCGGTTTCTGCAGGCTGCCCCAGTGCTGCTCGGCCCCCCGCTCCTGTGCCCTGGCCCCGGGGCCTCTACGTGAGTAAGGAGGATACAACGGGGAGACAGAACGGTAACCAGGGCTTTTTAATCTCTGCACAGAAAACGCAGAAGGAGCTACAGGAGGCCGCGGCTGGGGCACACTTAGCTGGGGGGGGGGGGCGGTCTTCGGAGGGTTTTTTCAGACTTCCCTCTAGGTCTCTTGTATTTAGGGATACCTGAGAAGCAGGACACTTCTCTAAAACATGCTGAGTGACAAGGGACACCCATCACGGAGGAACGGAACAGGAAAGCTGGCTCAATCCAAGAGGACACACACAGTGTCCTTCCCCGCGATTTCGGCAGAGCAGGGGCCAGGACTGGGCTACCTCAGCCTGGGGGACCCACACGGTCCGGGGGGGGCGGGGGCGAGGTGGACACAGGAGGGGGCCCGCACAGGGGGTGGCGGCAGGAAGCAGCAAACACTCCCCTCCCAGGGTGAGGGGGCGGGCCGGGTCACAGGGGCCTGGGACCCCACTGGGTTTGGCTGCCAGGTGGGCCGGGGGGCCTCCAGGAGAGTGCTGGGGGCACCAGTCTGGTGGCGGGGGAGGGGTCCAGCTAGGTTCACACAGGGAGGGGTCTTAGGATGGGACGGTGCAGCCTGGAGCCTGGCCCCCTGAGCCACGTCCAGGTAACATCTGGGACCCTCATGACCGGGGTGCTCCTGGCCCCAGTGACAGCCCCCCATCCATCCTGGAGAACGACCCAGCCCCGGTCGGAAGTGGCCAGGCCACCACAGTCACCACCTACTGCCAGAGCCTGGCACACGGGAGGCACTAAGTGATGAGCAAGCGATCCCGGAACACAGAGCCTCACCCCAGCACTGACAACACTATGGACGAACAGACGCGACGCAGGGGACCCTGTCACATCCAAATTTCAGATCAAAGAGAGCTAATCTCGGGGGTGAATCTGTCCCAGGGAGCACAGACAAGAAACTCATGCTACACGGTCCCAAACAGCCCTAACCGGGGACGGGGATGCACCGGCCAGGCCACCGGCAGTGACGTGGCCTCACCCAGGACCCTCCAGCCCCGCAGGGGAGGGCTGGCTCTAGGTCAGGCACCGCTGCGGGAGCTGCATCCACACGGGACAGGAGGCACGGCCGGCTGCCCCCGCGTCCGCCCGGCGCCGAGCCCCCCACCCCACCCCCCACAGGCTTGTCAAGGATGCTGATGCCAGAGCCTGGCCCCTGGGACGCCGGCCCCAGCCCCGGGGGGACCAGCGCGCAAACGCAGACACGCGACGCAGAAGGAAGGGAACCCAGGCGCCGATCTGGCGGCATCCGCGGGGCCTTCCGTCCTCACACGTGGACCCTCGCCGTCCAGCTCTCGGGGCGGGTCACACCTGCGGTCCCCGGGGGTCAGGCTCCCGCCGAGCGGCCCCCGCCCCCTGACAGTTACCTGCAGCGAACTCCTCGATGGTCATGAGCGGGAAGCGGATGAGCGCGAGCGCCTTGCCCAGCACCTTGCGCTTGTTCTCGGGCGTCACCTGCAGCTGCTGCCGCTGGCACTCCGCCTCGGCCCAGCGCACGACCGCGTTGAACAGGCGCACCTCCCGGATGCCCAGCGTGTCCCGCTCCAGCACGGCCACCAGCGTGTCTGTGGGAGGGGCCGGCTCAGCGCGGATGCCCCTCCCCCTCGCGGCCCCGCCCCGCCCCCTACCCACGCCGGCGCGCCTCACGCCTCACGCCTCACCCAGGTCGATGTCCGTGAAGCCCTCAGCGGTGATGGCGTCGGCCGTGTTCTTGTCGATGTTCTCCAGGCACAGGCTGGCCAGCTGCGGCTCGTCGAAGAGTCGTGCCTGGAAAGAGGGAGCGCGTCAGCCGCGGTGGGAGGCACGCCCCCCCCACCCCGCTGCCGCTCTGACCCTGTCGCAGTCTCCCAGTGTCGCGAGGTGGGTGGACAGGACACGCCCCTGGGGGTGGGGGGGGGAGGGGCCCTGAACGGCCTGCGCACTTCGCAGCACCGGAGACCGCGCCACCGGGAACCTGCCCGAAGGGTGGGGGAACCAGGAGCCCAGAAGATTCCGGCCCCTTCCACCCAGCACGACCCCTACAGCCTGGGGCCGGCGTGGCCGCAGCTCTGAGCCCCGCGGGCCCAGCTCCAGCTTGTCAGGGCAACTCAGTGAGGGGTCCGGGACCCCCAGGGAGAGGGACCCGCCCCCCAACCCCTGCGCAGCCGCTCTGGGCCTGACCAGCCCCACCTGGCCACGCCCGGCCCCCTGGAAAAGGGAAAAACGCAGGCGGAAAATCTTCAGTCAACAAGTGCCAGGTGCCCGCCCGCGTAGGGCCTGCGAGGGCACCAGGTCAGGATGGGGGGGAGCAAAATTTAAGGGACATCAAAAATTCAGGGATCCATCCCCATCTCAGGTCCTCGTCCTTGCCCCCCCCCCCACCCCACAACCTATCCGCACCTGCGTGCTCGCGCCTGGCCCTTCCCCTCCCCCACACCTTCCTCCTCAACCCAAGTCCGCGCGCACCTCCTCCCCGGGCCCCCAACCCTGCGCCTTCGCCCAGCCCACCCGCGTTCTCGCCCGCCCCCCGGCGCCCCCCCAAACCCTCGTTCCGCCGCCTCCCCCACCTCGCGCACCTTAGTCTCCGCCGCGTCCCAGCGTCCTCCCACCCACGTCCTCGCCAGGTCCCAGCGCCCTCACCGGCCCTCCCCGCAGCACACCTGCGCCCTCTGTGGGCGGCGCGCCCGCGCCTGTAGCCTCGCGCGCCCTCGGCCTGGCCCCGCCCCCGCGTCCTCCCCATCTCCCCACCCCTTCATCCTCACCTGGTCCCCCCCCCCACGCCTTTGCCCGGCCCCGGCGCACCCGCACCCTCTCTGGAGCACGAGCAAGCACCCCGCCGAGCACCCCGCCGGGTCGCACTGCCCTCCCCTGCCCTCCCCAGCCGCCCCCCCCCCCCGGCCTGGCCCCGCCCCCGCGCACCTGCGTCAGCAGCATGAACGCGTTGTCCGCCCGCAGGTTCTTCTTCAGGAACTCCACGCAGTGGGCCTCGAGCGCCGGCACCGCGTACTTCTTGGCGGTGTACAGCGTGGTCATGACTGTCTCGGGCCCGATCTGAACCTCATCCGAGTAGAGAAACCTGCAAGACAGACGGCTCGCTCGCTCAGACCCCGCCCACCAGCCCGGCCCCGACGGCTCGCTCGCTCAGACCCCGCCCCATCAGCCCGACCCCGAGGAACCTTCCAGAGCCGGTGTCTTTCGCGCTGTAGCCTACCGACGTGACCCGGCAAAGACCATCTGCCTCGAAACCGGCCAGAGGCTAAGCCACCTGCACTCGGCCACCAGAACGCGGGGCCGTGCAGCGACCGGCTTCCTTCCCGGTGACACCCCGATGCGGGGGCACCGGGGGGCACCAGGGCCACCAAGACTACCCCAGAGGCACCTGCATGGGATCTGCCCTGGGGAGAGCCTGCCACACCTCCGGGCCTGGACGGCAGGCCTGGCTGCAGAGCTCAGCGAGTTCTGGGCGAGCAGAGGACCAGAAACGCCGCCTGAATCAGACACGATGACCGCCCCTCCCGCGATGTGAACTTGGGCTCAATTGAAAAACGAGGCAGTGGAGGTACCAGGACCCTCGTGCAGAGCTGGCAGGGGGTTCAGGATGCAGCCACAAGGGCAAACACCTGGAAGGGTGTGCCTGCCCTCCTACCGCCCCCCCCCCACCCCCGCAGAATGTGCCGGAAGCCAAACGCAGCTCCACATATCAACAGCTACGATCCTGGGGGGTCCGGGAGACCCTGGACCTGAGGAGACCGGGGATGCTGCCGGACCCCCCACAGGACCCGGGACCGAACCCGGAAGTCAGCAGTGCAGGGGTGGGGGTGGGGGGGACGGCCAGGATCGGTGCCAGGAGACGGCTGAGCCTTTCACACACCAGTTATGACAGTGTCCACCCTCTTGGGGGCAGCCCAGCAAAACTGACTCAAGCCCGGGGAGGTGGGGGGGGGGGGGGACGGCGGGAGAGACAGAGCAGAGAGATTGTAGCCGGAACCGCATGTCACCAGACTTCAATCTAAACCTGTCCCCTACTGGTGTGTGTGTGCGTGTGTTCTCACGGCTATCACTTTTCTTCTATTCGTTACAATAAAATACAACACAGGGGCACCTGGCTGGCTCAGTCAGAAGAACACGCAAATCTTGACCTTGGGGTCGTGAGTTCGAGCCCCACATGGGGTGTAGAGATTAAATAAACTTAAAAAAATACTTTAAACCATCGTAAGCATTTTTACGCATACACTTCAGCAGCATCGGGCGCACTCACACTGTCCTGCACCCGCCCCCGCCATCCGCCCCCAGAACCTTCCATCTCCCCAGACTGAGACCCTGTCCCCACGAAGCACGGACTCCCCACCCCTGGCTCCCACCGTCCGCTCTCTGTCCCTGTGGACGGGACTCCTCCGGGGACCCCCTGTGAGTGGGGTCGCGCGGGACGCGTCCTTCTGTGTCCGGCTCCGGTCACCGCGCACAGCGACCTCCGGGCCCGTCCACGCGGCGGCAGGCGGCGGGACGTCCTTCCTCCCCGAGGCTGGGTCATCCTCCGGGGGTGAATGGACACCCCGTGTTTGTCTGTTACATGCCTGCAGACAGTGTGTCCACCTTTCACGGACGCTGCCGCTGTGAAACCGGGGGGCAAGCGTCCGTCTGCGCCCCGGCTTCCGGTTACCCGCACAGACATCCGGGAGTGGAACAGCCGGGTCACAGGGTGACTCTACGTTTACGCCTTTTGAGGGGCCTCCAGACTGTTTCCGCGGAGGCCACGAGGGCCCCGATGTCTTCACTTCCTAATTGTTGTTACTTTCCTTTGGCTTTTCCGGCTTTTGGTTTTTTTAATACTAGGTGCCCTGGTGGGTACGAAGTGATAGCTTATGGTTTTGTCACCTGTTTTTGTCAATAAAGTTTTATCGGCACACAGCCCCACCCATAGCTTACGAATAGGCCGTGTCTGCTTTTCCGGGAACCGCGGCAGTGTGAGCGGTGGTGACGGAGCCGTCTGGCCCCAAACGGGCAGTCGGCCGCCCCTGGCCTTAGCGGTCTGAGAAGCTACATAGAGACGCAGCCATGAGATTGTTCCCAAAAGCGCTCCCTGTCACCGGGAAGACGCTGGGGGCAGCGCACAGGACCGACCACGTGAGCGTCAAGGACTAAGGGGCATCCACAGACGGAACCAACCGGAACAAAATTCTCCCCAGGGGGCAGGGGGGTGCAGGGACACCAGCTGGGGGGCACAGCCAGGAAGCACATGGCCTCGGACACGGCAGATGGGAGGCAGGTCTGTTCTGTCCTTTATGCTCTTCTGGAACCTTCTTTTTTTTCCCTTTTCCCTCCCTCCCTTCCTCTCTCTCTTGTGAACCTGTGCCGTCTTTATCATTATAATAGAGAAAAAATAAACTGCTTTTACAGAGATGTTTTAACTGTTCGGGGTAATCTTTAAAGTTACCCACCGTGATTCACACCGAGCGCTTCTGGAAGCAAGAGAATTGTGCTCGGCTGAGCAAGGAGGACAGTCTGGAAGCTCGGGAGAGCCAGCGGCCAGGCCTCACCTGTGGCCTCCGGCTGCCGGCTGCCTGCGGCCCCCACCCTGGGCATCCACCGCGTTTATTTAAAGTACTTGAGGAGAGGGGCGCCTGGGTGGCGCAGTCGGTTAAGCGTCCGACTTCAGTTCAGGTCACGATCTCGCGGTCCGTGAGTTCGAGCCCCGCGTCGGGCTCTGGGCTGATGGCTCAGAGCCTGGAGCCTGTTTCCGATTCTGTGTCTCCCTCTCTCTCTGCCCCTCCCCCATTCATGCTCTGTCTCTCTCTGTCCCAAAAATAAAAAAATAAAATAAAAAACGTTGAAAAAAAAAATTAAAAAAAAAATAATAAAGTACTTGAGGAGAAATTCTGAGGCTCAAAAAAGGAAAAGCTAGAGGTGGCATTTAACATTCTTGCAACGTCTTACTTCCTCCAAAACTCGTGTCGACGCCAAAGGATGAAAACGGGGACTCACGCGCACGGCGACGTGGCCGGGCCTCAACACGCGACGCTCAGGGAGGGAACCTGACACGAGAGGCCACGCGGGGTGTGAGTCCGCGTGTGTGAAACGTCCAGAACAGACCCATCCACGGACGGGAAGGGGGCTCGTGGGGGCCGGGGGAGGGGGGTGACGGCCGATGGGGACGGGGCTGCTCTTTGGGGCGATGAGAAGGTAGAATGAGGCAGCGGTGAGGGGCACACGACCCCCGCGAATGCCCGCAAAGCGCTCAACAGCACACGGTAAACGGGTGAATTGTACGGTGTGCGAATCACATCTCAATGAAAAGTCTGCGAAAGTGAAAATGGGGTGGGGGCCCCTAGAGCCCACCCCTCACTTCAGAGGCAATTCTGGAGATGTTCAGGGGCTCCGGAGGTGCTGTCCCTGGGGGTCTCTGTACCTTCTTCCTGAACTCTGTGTACTTTCTAGAACGTCAGCCTGGTCCGCCCCACCCCACAGTGTGAAAGATCTAGAAAGTCTTACTTGAGCAGGGCCAGGAAGGCGGCGGGCTCCACGTCGGGCAGCTCGATCTCGGTGGACGTGGTGGCCATCCCCCCGTTGAACATGGCGTCGAAGACAGCACTGCCCACGGCCAGCACGAACCTGGCGTGTCAGAGAAGACCGAGGTTACCCTCCACGTGGCCTTGACTGCTCCCGTCACTGACCCCGGGGGCTGTCGGCGGGGAGTGGGGGGGGGGGGGCGGCGGTCCCCATAGGAGATGCTGCGGGAGCGACCCCGGCTAGCACCCCGGCAGACCCCGGCCCAGCAGGTCCTGCTGGCAGATGGCTCTAGAAGGCCGCACTCTGGAGCAAGGCTGCTCAGAAGGTTCAGTGGTAACACTGGGCGGGACGAGTGAGGTCACCGGCCCCACGGCAGGATGGCCTCATGCCCCCGCAGCCCCGTCCGCGCGTCCGTCCACCCACCCCCCCCGCTCTGCACGCACATCCCGCGCTCAGGTCGTGGGCACGAGGGTCCCGGCCATCCTGCAGTGGGGCAGACACAGTAAGTGCAGGGACAGCCTGACTGTGGGGCAGGAAGAACCCAAGGCCGCGACAGGAGCGAGGGTCAGGGAAGGCTTGGCAGGGGCACCTGAGCGGGGCCGAATCCCCGGGGCAGCCTCGGGAGGCGGTGGCCGCGAGGAGGCCTGCGGGCTCTGTCGCGTGCGGTGTGGCCACTCGGGGCCCCCCAAGCCAGCCGGGGACCCTCCAGCTGGACCACGACGTGGGGGGGCCTCCGCGGTGGCCGAGCTCAGGGAGGCGCCGCCCACCCTGTGCTTTGTGCTGTGCACGCACAGCCTCCGGGGCCCACCCCACGTGGCCCAGGCACCGTCCCCGGGACACCCACCCACTCCCGGGTCCACGTGGGGACAAACACAGGGCTCCGAGCGGCCACCCCGGCTCAGAGCCCTCCGGGTCGGCACGCATCTGCAGGCGGGGCGCAGCCAGCCCCCACGTCCTGCTCCCCAGCCTCTGCCTGCCCCAAGCTGAGCAGCCCCCCACCCTTGACGGGCAGAGCACCCCTTCCCCCGGCCCCTCCCTCCCCCTCCCTCGGCGTCTCCGGCCCTCCTTTGGGCCACAGTGCGGCACGGCGGCTGGATCCCATCCGAGGACCAGACCCAAGACAGACGGGAACCCGAGTGCAGTGGGGCGAACAGCATCCCCCCAAAATCCCGTCCGCCCGGAAAGGCAGAACAGGACCTCGCTTGGGAACAGTCCTGTAGAATGTGACTGGTTCGGGCAAGGGCATGGAGGGTGGCCCTAACCCCATGCTGGTGTCTCTGCAAGAGGGGAATTTGGACATGGACACGGGGAAAGGACACGTGAGGACAGAGGCAGAGACTGGAGGGGACGCCCGGACCCCAGGAGCTGGAGGAGCCAGGGGGGGCCCTCCAGGGCCTCCGGAGGGAGCGCAGCCCTGCTGACACCGTGACCTCGGACGCCTAGCCCCGGAGCTGGGGCAGGAGACCCCGTGTGGCTCTCGCGCCCCCGAGCTGTAGGTTCCGGCCGCACCGGGCGGCTCCTGTCCCTGCCGTGGCCAGCCTCACCCACGTCTTCGGAGGCCCTGGGCTCTCACGCCACCGCGGCAGGTCCCCAGGCCCCGCTGTCCTCCCGCACACGGTCCCTAGATAAAGTGCCTTCCCAGAAGCACCTCAATCTCCTGCTGGAAAACGGATCCAAACACAGAAGAGGCTGCTGACTGTACCCGGCGGGTCAGGGCCGAGCCACCCGACGCGGGGTGGACGGGCACGGACCTCACGCACCCGGGTGTCCCCGCCAGCGGGCAAGGAGTCTGAGATGCTGAGGTGGGCATCAAGCCACAGAAACGAACACGGGGCTCCGATCGAGGACGGCTCAGCAGCGAGGGGACACCCAGGGCCCGGAGCTTGGTGTCCAAATCCCACAGCCACAGAGGGTCCAGGCTCCTTGGAGAAACGGCAGATTCCGGGGCGGGGGGGGGGGGGTACCCAACGGGCTCAGAGTATCTTGCGGGGCCAGAAGGAAAGGGCTGCTCCCAACGTGCTGGGGAAACGCGGACGCGGCGCCCACCCGGCGAGCTCGCGGCCGAGCTGGGGACAGAGCAACGGCCGGGGGTCCGCGGGGACTGAACCGAGTGAGCGGGTGCCAACCCCCCCCCCACCATCAGGACTCCAGCCAATGAAGCGCAGAAAACGGCCACACAGCGGACACGGAGTAGCCACCGTTTCCGGGGCGGATCCTCAGCCCTCCGCCCGGCAGCCAGCGGGCAAAGCGGAGGAGACACAGGGGGTCTGCCCAGCCCCATAGCGTCCCGCGGGGACAGCGCTCACGGCCACCGGGGAGGGCGCACATCACTGCTCTATATCCACACACGCGGCAGGGGCAGGGACGGGAGCCGGAGAGGAGGCCACGGCCGCACACGGAGCCGCGTGCACATCGCACCCCACGGCCGTCGAGGAGGCTGTTGCTAGAACGTGCACCCTGCGGACGTCTGGAGCCCAGCACGCCCGGGATCGGTAACAGTCACAAACACACACACGCGCCTGGCACCAGAGTCCCTAAATACACGACGCAGAAGCTGAGTGGCACCGGGAGAACGAGGCCACTGGACAACCACGCTGGAGCTTCCGGAACGTTCCGGATGCCGGCAGAGTGGCGGGCAGACCAGACGTCCGCACACAGCCCAGGCCCCATAGCCCGGCCGCCCCCGGCTGCCAGCAGGACCCAACCGACCTTCCGGGGACCCTGCCCGCACACGTGGGATGTCCTTCGGGGCCAACAGGTGCGCCGGGCAGCGCCGGCGTCGACCAGAGCGTGGTCTCCAAACACAGCCGAGTTCGATTACCAAGCCGCAACTAGAGGAAGTCTGAGACATCCCCAAATGCTTGCAAATGAACCCACTGGGGAGCAGCCACGGGTCCGAGAAGGAACACGAGGAAGTGAGGAAAGATCTTGGCTGCAAAGGAGACCACAGTGCGACAGGCCGACCTGAGGGTCGCAGCTCGAAGGACACGTCGCGCATCTATTAAGGGCCCAGGAATCCGCGAGGCGAGCTTCCGCATCAGGAGTCCAGAAAATGGAGAGTAAACCAAACCCACGGAGAGAAGGGAACAGCCAAGGTGGGAACAGGACCTCGTGAAATCTGGCATGGGGATGGCAGGGGGTGCAGAGAAACCACTGGAAACGGGAGGGCCGCGAGGTACCGATATCAGGAGCAAGGGTGGGGACATCGTTCAGGAACGTAAGGAACACGATCTCACCCCACGGCAAAGCCTGTCCCCAGACGGCTTCACGGGGGACCCCTCCCAATCACGCCGGAAGTGACAGCAACCGCAGGCAGACTCTCCCAGAAAACGGAGACGCCCCCGAGCACGGCTGGGCGCAGATGCCGCGGCCGCGTCGGAAAACAGTCCGGCACTTTCTGAAAATGTCACCTGAGTTACCCTAGAATCCCAACAGTCCGCTCCGAGGTGCTGACCCAAGACCACAGGACCAGATTTGCACACCAGCGTTCACACAGCATGATTCGTGACAGTGAAAAAACCAGACAGAGCCCATACACCCACCGGCTGGCAAAGGGACAGACGGAGGTCCGTTCGTACCACTGAATTCAGCAATCGCGCGAATTACTTGCCAATAAAAAGAAGAGAGCTGTAGCTGACCTTGAACAACACGGGCTCGAGCGTGCAGGGACCGCTCACACGCAATAACGAAGGATACCGCAGATGATACAGACAGCGGGCTAAATACGGGGAGGCCTGGCGTTCCGGGTGGGGGCGGGGGGGACCTCGGGGGTGGCGGCCGCCAGGGCACAAGGCTTGCACATCTGCACAGACAGCCGTCGGGTCAAACAGACCAGACTCCAGTAACACCCCGCACCCACACCTCAGGACACCTCTCAGGCAGGGAACAGAGAGGAACTTCAGCGAAGCTGTCCCACTGAGCGCAAAGGTGGCTTGCTTCCACCCCCGTCAGGGGGCAATGCCCCGTGGCCAGAAATGCACTAAGAAAAGCATTAAGCGGCACAAACAGGAGGGACGGAGAGAAATAATCTGCCCACGACATGGTTTTCGAATTTGAAAATTCTAGGACTGCACTGCCCAATGTGGTTGCTCCTGGCCATGCAGGGCTATTTAAATTTTTTTTCTTTTTTACATTTTACTTATTTTTGAAAGAGATGGAGAAAGAGAGAGAGAGAGAGAGAGAGAGAGCACGCACGGGCGCACACAAGTTGGGGAGGGGCAGAGGGAGAGGGAGACACAGAATCCGAAGCAGGCTCCAGGCTCTGAGCTGTCAGCACAGAGCCCGATGCGGGGCCTGAACCCACAAACCGTGAGATCATGACCCAAGCCAAAGTGGGACGCTTCACCGACTGAGCCACCCAGGGGCCCCCACGCAGGGCTATTTAAATCGAAATTAAAATCAGATTAAAGATTCGGGGCGCCTGGGTGGCTCAGTGGGTTGAGCGCCCCACTCTCGGTTTCGCCTCAGGTCATGATCTCACGGTTTGTGAGTTCAGGCCCCGCATCGGGCTCCGTGCTGACGTTGCAGAGCCTGCCTGGGATTCTCTCTCCCTCTCTCTCGGCCTCCCCGCTGCTCACTGTGTAGGTCTCTCTCTCTCAAAGATAAATAAACTCAAAAAAATTTGTTTAAAGATTATTCACAACAGAGGAAAAAAATACAGGAGCAAAAATCAGCAATAAATGTGCAAGAAAACTATATGAAGAAAGCTACAAAGCTATCCTAAGAACACAAATGCCCTAAACAAATCGAGAAAGACCGTGCCCCCAGATACTCTGTGTGCTAACCTGCCTGTTCTCCCCAGCCTGGTATCGGTGGGGGACCAACCCCCACCGCCCCCCAATAAATCCCTTGAGCACTTACTTGACAAACAGACTCTAAAGGTCATAGGGACCACGGGATGCCTGGGGGCCAGCAAACTGGCCAACCGCGTGCTTTTGCAAATAAAGTTTTATTGGAACCCATCCATGATCATTCACTCGCATTGTCTACAGCACTTCCGTGCTGCTAAGACAGGATTCAGGAAGTGGGACAGACTGTGCGGCCTGAAGAAATCGTCCGCTGTCTGGCCATTTACCTGTGCTTGCTGACGCTGTGCTAGAGCGGCCGTCCCGCAGGGAAAGGGATGTCCTCTGCCGGCACCACGTTTCAATGACGGTTTGAGGGAAGGGGGGAGGGCGGGATGGGAGGGTGATCGGTACTGGAGGGGTCACTGTGTGAGACCGGCTGAAAAAGTCTCGACAGAGAAGGAAATTGGGAACAAGGGTCCTGACAGTTCTCAGAACAGAAAGCCACGTCACCAGAAGCTGTGCTGTCACACGGAGAACACAAACAGAGCCATGAAATGAGAAACCCCAGACGGGCTGTTCCACCCGCCAGGCTTCTCCGCGGTGCTGCACTTTCCAGGCTGAAGGAATAAAGACATCTGAGGGGCGCTGGGGGGCTCAGTCGGCTGACCCTCTGACTTGGGCTCAGGTCACCATCTCACGGTTCGTGGGGTCGAGCCCCGCGTCGGGCTCTGTGCTGACAGCTCGGAGCCTGGAACCTGCTTCGGATTCTGTGTCTCTCTCTCTCTCTCTTTCTCAAAAATAAATAACATGTTAAGAGAGAGAGAACACAAACAACCTCTCAGGTGCTGGTTTTGTGGGTCTACCCAACTCCCGCAGGAGCTTCCCCACCCCGAGGAGACTCAGTGTTTCCTCGGAGCCAGCCCAGCAAGAGAACGCGGACATTTGATTCAGGCCGGCCGGGGTGCCACAGTCACCGAGCACCCGTGTGCCCGGCCTGCTCCCGGGGCTTGGGGTGCAGCAGGGAAGGAGAGAAGCTAACGCCTGCTCACACAAGCCGCCAACAGCCGCGATGGAGGCACCGGGCATCAGATTAGAAGGAAAAAGTGACGGAAAAAGCAGTTCAAGCTGAGGGCTGCCCAGAGCCTTGGGACGGGACGAGGGGCCAGGGCCGGTCAGCACTCGTGTCCCCCGCCCCGGGTCAGCCTGCGCCCAGAGCCCACGGCCACTCTGAGCCCTGGCCCGTGCCGCTCCCCGAACCCGGGCCCCGGCGGGGCCACACCGAGGCGCCTTTCTCGAAGTCCGTGAGAGCCCCTCCCCCACGCCGCTTTGTGGCCTGAACCCCAGACGCGGCTCCCCTGCCACCACATCCTCTCCCTGACCCAGGACGCCACCCAGGGCCCCAGGTGGCATTTGGTCACCCCTTGGGCTCTGCTAGGCTGTGACAGCTTTCACGACCTTGAGAGCCTCCAGGATGAGCCGCCAGCTGGCCCGCGGTGTGTCCCCGATTGTGGGATGTTTTCCTGCAGTCAGTCTGGTTTCCCAGGGCTGGACAAATCTAAACAAGATTTCATCCTCTCCCAGGCCCGGAGGCTCCGAGCCCTCCAGGTCAAGGTGTGACCTCCTCCTCTGGGGGGCTCCAGGGAAGGGTCCTTCCTTCCTCTCCCAGCTCTGGGGGGCTCCAGGCATTCCTTGGCCTCGTCCCTCCAGTGCCTGCCCCCCGTGGTCATCACGTGGCTTCTCCTCTGGGTCTCTTATGGAAGACCCTTGTCATTGGGTTTAGAGCCCCCCCCCCCCCGAGAATCCAGGATGAGCTCATCCCCAGACCCTTAACTTGATCATACCTACAAAGACTTTTTCCACGTAAGGTCACGCTCATAGGTATCACAGGCTAGGACGGGGACACACCTACACCTGGAGGTGAGGGGCCCTTCTGGTCCCATCCTATCAGGGGACCCCGCAGCCACTCAACATCTCTCAGAAGGTGACCTTGACCCCTGGCTAAGGTGGGGGTCTGCCGGGTTTCTCCACGGTCAGGTTACCCTCGTCCGCTTTCCACTCACTTCTTCACAAGCAAGTCCCGAGTGCAGCCCCCAGGAGCGGCGTGGCAAGCGGCCCCCCGCGTCTTTTCAAGCTCCGGATTACGTCCCCCGCCTCTACTGAAGCTCGCCCTGGCCCACTGTCATAAGCACTTGCTTGGGTCACTGAGTCGATCCTCCCAGAGGTCCTGGGATGGAGGCATCTGAGCGGTCAATCCCAGTTCACCGGTGGGGAAACTGAGGCACAGGAAGCCCAGGGTCACCCGTGGGCAGCACCCACCTGGTCGCTGCAGGGAAAACGTCACCAACGTGTAGGAAATAACAACCCAAAGGCAGAACCTTCTACGGTGAAGACCAAACCGCGGGGCATTACCGCCAGGACAATTGGGGACAAATGCCATCGGCCTGACCCAGACCCCCTCTGGACGTCAAACACACGGCCAGGGAGTCTGCGGGGCCCAGGCGACGACTGACACCTGCAGGGACCAGCAAGGTGAGCCAGGGAGCCAGGCCGCTGGCGGGAGAAGCCACAGGCCCAGTGGGCAGGCGGGCGTGGGGGCAAAGGTCAGCATGTAGGCACGTACCCTCCGTGCCCAGACCCCACTTTCAGGGTGGCTCCCTGCAGCCCTTCCTCAGCACCACCCCTCCATCCCCATCCACACGGCACCCCTAGGCCACCATCGCCCCCCCCCCCCCCGCCCCGCATCACTCAACCCCTGCGAGCCACAGACCCCAGACCCACATGTGGCCTCTGGCCGGCTCTCTGCCAAGTGCATCAGCCCTCCACGTGCATCCCTGCCACACCTGCCCTTCTCTAGGATGCTGGGGCCAGGGTCTGGGGGGGCCACAGCCGCGGCCCCCCCACCGCACCAGGGAGAGGCACCTCCTCCCAAGGGAAGCCGAACCCTCTGCCTCCCATTTCTACCCTCCCGCCAAGCGCCTGCGGCCTCCACTCCCAGCCGGTCCACCCTTCAAAGCAGATGCGCTCACTCAGGCCCATGGTGCCCCTGCCCCTGCCGTGGCTCCCGAGTGCCCATCTGGACTCCAGACGGCCCCTCCCCTCGCCCTGCTCAGCACAGCGGCTCAGGTACCGATTCCTGTCACCACCCCCCAGACGCCGGGTCTCCGGTTCTCATAAAGTCTCACTAGAGACCACGCCCAGCTGACCTTACTCTCCGGCCATTTCCTACCACACCCCTCGCTCCAGGCCTGGGCCACTGGCTGCCCTCCCGCTTCTCCGGAGCCCCTGCGGGGCCACACCCTTCACGCCTCTGGGGGCCCCACGCCCACTGCCTCAGCCCTACTTCACGAGCTCAATCGAGGACAGGCCGAGGGCAGGCGCTAAGGTCACTGGTGCCTGGGGGCCCCTGGCTCCCCCTGAGGTTGCACCCCCACCTGCCTGTGGGGTTTCCAGCCACATCCACCTGACCCGGTCCCCAAAGGGCTTGGGTCAGGCAGGTGGGAGCTCGTGCAGCCTCGCCTTACTTATTCTGCTCCCCGAAGGTGGTGAAGGAGACCAGGCCTGGCTGGCCAGTTATGTAGCAGCACGACGGGCCTCAGGGACGCCTGGGGGCGGGGGGAGGGGGGTGGGGGCTCACGGGCAGCACACAGACCAGGCCCCTACTCCAGCTTGGGTGGGGGTGAGGCCCATGCTCACACACAGGGGAGGGAGGAGCCACGGGAGGTCCTGGGGACCCAACCACAGGCCTGGAACGTTCTGCAGACAGGAATCTAGATCCAGTTGTACATAAATAACCAGGAAAAAGCCGGAAAGAAAAATCTCGAAGGCACAGGTTAAATAAAGGCCACAGGCCAGAAAGGCAGGGAGAACCCCTCGCAGCAGGCTGGGGAACACTCCAGGCGAGTGCAAGAAACGCCCCCGGCCCCCCTCCTCTGGTGTCACACACACCCCCTCCCCCATCAGCGAGCCCCCCCCCCCCCCCCCCCCCCCCCGTCCCTGGGGAGCAGAGTCAGGAACACCGGCAGTGGACTGGGAGTCTGACGTCAGCCCCGCCCTGCCCGGGGGTCTGGGGGCTGGGTCCTGGAGACTGGCTAGAAGCACAGGTCAACAATGTCCCCTTTTTCAGAGAGGCCGGGGACTGGGGTGTCACTGAGGGGCTTATGTGGGTTCAGGAGGCAGGAGTCTGGCGGGGGCCCGGGGGGTCACCACAGGGGAAGCACGGGACATTAGGTGCAGGAGGTCACTGGGGCAGGACGGAGGGGCCTAGAGGTGGCAGGAGCTGGTGGGGGTGGCTGGGTGGCCGTGCCTGGAGATCCTGGCCTGGGTGGCAGGGTCCGGCATCCTAAAGCCAGGGGCCTCTGCTGGGAGTGGAGAGGTGGGGGGCCCCAGGGCCAGGGTGTAGCTAGCATCAGAGGGCTGAAGGGTAGATGGGGGCCCGGCAGGGTCACGGGGCTCTGGCAAAGCGGGTCCCAGGGGACCTGGGGGGGGGGGGTGGCAGGGCGCAGGAGGGTCCGGAGGACGGTCGGTCCCTGGAGCGGTTGGGTCCTGGGGTGGCGGGGCCCGGGGGGCGGCGGGGCCCGGGGCCCGAGGACGGCGGGGCCCACCTGTGCGCGGGGATGCGCTGCGCGCCGAGCCCCTTGCCCACCAGGAAGTGCACGTCGCAGAGCACCTCGTTGTTGAAGAGGAAGGCGAAGCGCTCCTTCAGCGTGGGCTTGGTGGCCTGCCAGTTGTAGACGGGCTCGCGCAGCAGCGCCGCCGCCCCCGGCTCCTCGGCCGCCCGCTCCCCGCCCGCCGCGGCCTGCGCGCCCGGCCCCGACCCGGGTCCCGGTCCCGGTCCCGGTCCCGGAGCGGGGGGCGGCCCGGGGGCGGCGGGGGCCGGGGCGGCGGCGGCGGCGGCGGCGGCGGCGGCGGCGGCGGCGGCCGCGTTGCCGGGGGCGGCGGCGGCGTTGGCGCTGGGCCCGGGGCCGCCCCCCGCACCCGGGCCGACCCCCGGCGGGCACGACGCGCGCCCGCCGCTCCCACCCGCCGCCATCTTGTCGGTGCGGCGGCCGCGGGGCGGGGCGGGCGGGAGGAGGGCGGGGAGTCCGGAGGGGAGGGGGAGGGGAGGGCGGGGAGCCGGGAGGGGAGGAGACGGGAGGGGAGGGGCGGGGAGCCGGGAGGGGAAGAGAGGGGAGGGGCGGGGAGCCCGGAGGGGAGAGGGAGGAAAGGGGAGGGGTGAGCAGGGAGCTGGGAGGGGAGGGGGAGAGGAAGGCGGGGCGGGTGGAGGAGGCATGGGGGAGGGGAGGGGAGGGGAGGGGGAGGCGAAGGCGGGGCGATGGGAGAGGAGGGGGCGGGCGGGAGGAGGAGGAAGGAGGGAAGGGAGGAGGAGGAGAAGGAGGGAGCTGCGGGCCGAGGGGGAGCGGGGATGGATGGAGGGGGGCGGAAGGGGAGGAAGAAAGAACCCGGGTACCCGATAGGCAGTGCGGACTGGACTGGAACCCCCAAACTGCTAACCACACCCATAGTGTCAGACTGCCCGAGTGCCCTGAAGAGGGACACCGGGAAGTCCTTGGGCGACCTGGGGCAGGGGTCAAAACCCAGAGCTTCAGCCTGGGGGAGGGGTTCCTGGAGGGAAGGATGCTGACCAGTGACCAAGGGTCAAGATGAAGAAGCCGGGGCGAGCCTCTTCCAGGTCCTGAGCCTGGTCAAGGTGGCCGGAAAGCTGGGTAGAGAGGTCAGGGCCAGCAGCCCCATTGGTGGGCGCGAGGCCCTCTCACGGCCCCTCATCTGTTCACAGGGCTTCAAGACCCACTTCCATAACATCCGCGACAATTCAGCACCTAATAAGCGACTGGGAGACCCCCACCCTCCACGCCGGGTCTCAGGGCTGGTCATTCCCATGGTGGAGGGATTTTTCTTGGGGGTTCACGGCCCAGTGACACCTAGGAGAGCCACAGGAAAGGCAGCCCCCCTCAGCGTCCAGGCTCTGCCCCCGAACTCCATGAGCTCTTCACCTCCAAAGCAGAGCAGACCTTGAATGCGCCCTTGTTCCTGGATCCCCACCCCGGTCACCTATCTGGCCTGCAGCCCAAGGGCTCACCCAGGGCCCCATGCTTGATGTAATACTCTGCTGTCACCATCTTGAGATGTGTGATAATTCTGGAACAAGGGACCCACGTGTTCATTTGCACCGTCCCCTGCTTCAACGACTTACCCTTCTTTACTCTTTGGAACCCGGTCTCTTCCAGACTTAATCTGGTGTCTTGGAGCCTTTGCCTCAAGCCCTTCAGGGGCTTCCCTGCATTGACAGCCAATCCGCTCGCCCTGGGGACCACCTCTCCCTCTGGGGAGGCCAGGCCACTGGCATCCTGTAGCTCCACACCTTCCAACCCACCGCAGAATGTGCTCCCATCGGCAGCCTTGCCCACTGGATTTCAAAAAAATGCCACCTTTTGAGCTCACTGCCTCTGCTCTTTTAGGATGAAAAATTTACCCGAGGCCAAATCATGCAATGTTATCACCATGGGCAAAAGCATCCCAATCCTGGAAATTTGTTTTTCATTCTAAAAGTCATGTATGGGGGCGCCTCAGCCGGTTAAGCGTCCGACTTGGTCTCAGGTCATGATCTCCAGCTCAGAGCCTGGAGCCTGCTTCGGATTCTGTGTCTCCTCTCTCTGCCCTTCCCCTGCTCATGCTCTGTCTCCTCTCTCTCTCTCTCAAAAATAAAAATAAACATTAAGAAAATGTTAAAAAAAAAAATAACTAAAAATGTATGGAAAAAAAAGGAGGGGCGCCTGGCTGGTTCCGTTGGCGGAGCGTGTGACTATTGATCCCGGGGTTGTGAGTTTGAGTCCCGTGTTTGGTGTGGAGGCTACTTAAAAGTAAAATCTTTAAAAATAAATAAAATAAAATAAAAATAAAGGAGGGACCTTGGAAATGCCAGAAAAACACAGAAAAGAACATTACTATCCAAAAATAATACCAGTGATAACACTTTAGTGCATTTCTTTATCGGCCTCTTTTTTTTTTTTTCCTTGCCTTTTGTTTTGCTTTGTGTTTTACAAAGAGTAGAATCTTTCTGTATAATTGGGATCACCCTGAATCTGTCTCAGGTGGTAAGGGGATACCAGGTTCCCAGGCTTTTTGTGAGGATGCTGAATGGTGATTCATCCCAATAAATCAGCCCTGGATACAGTCCTAGTGAGGCGATAAGGAATGAAAATCCTTACTCTTGCCTTTTGAAGATAATTATGGATTCATGGCATTCAGATTCAGGTAGTTTTAATTGATTGGAATCATTATTTATGAAGGATACCTCTACGTGGGCCCCTGTGTGCCCTCGACACCCCTTAGAATTTGGAGAAGTCTCCTTCCCTTCTAGCAACGACATAGTCCAGGCCCACCTTCCCTGCCCCCAGACACAAAACCAACTATTCTCCAGAGATCCCTCGTTCCCTGGGGTGGAAAAGAGTTATGTGTGACTACATTTGGGGGGAGGGGGGGAAGGGGGTCTCGTGACTGCATTTTGGGTATTGTGGACATTCAATTACTGCACACTAGTTTTGGTGGAAAACTGCTTCGTGGCTACTTCGGTGATCAGGTAGAAATGATAACCTTTGGAGAGTGTGAGCTCATACTGCTATTTCCAACTTAGCTCTCACAATACTCTGCAGCAACTGTCCTCAGCAGATATGGCCTGCCTGGGCGCTAGACGCCGCCGGCCACCTGCTGTAAATAAAGTTTTATTGGCACACAGTCATGCCCATTTATTTGCATGTTATCTATGCCCGCTTCCTGGCTTCCGGGGCAAAGTGGAGTATTTGCCACAGAGACCAGGTGGCGGGCAAAAACCCTTTCCAGAAAACATTTGCAGACGCTGCTCGAACGCCTCCCTAAACTTTTAGCCCCTCCCCCAAAATATAATGTTATCTTTTTCTTTTATCATTTGGCGAACCATGGTAAGTATCTGAAGATCCTGGTTGTAACTTGGGTAATTTCATATTCATTTTATCTGCCAACATCAAATACATGCACAGACCCTGAGGGTAACGGCCGCAGCCCCTGAAATACCGCCGCTGGGAAATGAACATCTAAGATCGCAGGCGCTGTTGCGGTGGCTGTGAATGCCTCGCCAGCTGATTGGGTCAGGGAACGGGCACGTGACCAGCCCTGGCCAATGGGTGCCACGCGTTTCCTAGCGAGGCCTTCAGACCAACCCGGTATCGCAGGACCCACTTCTGGAGGTGGGGAGCCCGACGCGGTCGCAGGGGCTGAAATGAAGGTGTTGGTTTGCCAACGGGCGCCTGTGCGCGCTGCCCCAGGAGGAACTGACGGAGGGGGCAGAGTGTTCCAGACTGGAGACGGCAGGCTTCATGAGCAAGGGACCTTCCTTACGAGGCTTGTCCAGCGCCCTGTAAAACGAGCGTGCTCTGCACCCACCTGCCAGAATCTTAAAGCCTATATAGAGGCTCAGGCACAGACCATCCAGACGGCTCAACACCACCTCCCTGTCTCCAGGCTGTGTCCTTGGGCAGCTTCAATGCAAGGAAGCGAGGGGGACCACTTTCCCGGGACAGGGGAGGGGGGTGGAGCCTCCAGATGCCGGGATCCAGCTCACAGGTGGGCCAGCATCACATCCACCCAGTGACCCCCCCCCCAGTGACCTCCAACATGGGGGCAGGGCTGGCTCCTTCTGGAGGCTCCAAGGGAGAATCTATTCCTGCCTTTTTCAGCTTCCAAAGGCCACGCTACCCATGGGTTTGTGATTGCCTCACTGTGACCTCCACTGTCACAGCTCTGACTCCAACACCCCCTTGTCCCGTCATTGGGCCCTCTGGGGGAATCCAGGGTCACCCCCATGGCGGGGTCCTTAACATAATCCCGTCTGCAAGGTCCCTTTTGCCATGTGAGGTAAATATCTAGGAATTAGGAGGCGGACATGTCTGGGGGCTGCTCTTTGGCCCGCCACAGGGTGAACCGAAGGCTCTCTATTTTAATAGAGGCTCCATTCCCATTGCGGTGTGCCTTTGTTAGAACTCAGCAAATGTGGGGGTGCCTGGGGGGCTCAGCTGGTTGGGCGTCCGACTTCGGCTCAGGTCATGATCTCACGGACTGTGAGCTCGAGCCCCGCATCGGGCTCTGTGCTGACAACTCAAAGCCTGGGGCTTGCTTCGGATTCTGTGTCTCCCTCTCTCTGCCCCTCCCCTGCTCATGCTCTGTCTCTCTTTCTTTCCAAAATAAATAAATATTTAAAAAATCTATTTAAAACTCAGCAAATGTACACTTAAGATTTATGAAAGTCACTGTGTGTACATTTTACTTCAAAGGAAAAAAATTCAGGGGTGCCTGGCTGGCTCGGGGTGCAACTTTGGATCTCAGATTCGTGAGTTTGAGCCCCACGCTGGGTGCAGAGATTACCGAGAGGTGGCGTAATTATTCCAACTTTGCTAGATGTTTGCACATTTTCAAAATCAAATGTTGGTGGGGGGAAAATAACATTATTTTTCACCATTTGGGGCTCAGGCTCCGAAGGCAAGGACAAGGAGGTGTCCCCGAGGCTCTGCGGGAGCCAGGTTTACCTGCGGCGGCGGGAACCACAGGCCCCAAGGTCGTCTGCAGGGCCTCGCGTGTTGCAAGAACCGCGCATGCGCCGTCCGCCCAACCACCGCACGGTCTGTCGCCGGTCTGGTCGGAATCGCTGCTGGGGCACTGGTTTGGGGGCAGGGTGGGGCCGGCCTGGTCCTTGCAGTGGGGTCTTTCCGTTCCTGATCGCGTTGGTGGGGCTGAAGGCACATCAGGTGTTGCCTTCACTGTTTCTTTTTTTACATGATTCTTCTCTTACCCGAGTTTCTTCTTCTGTATATTCCCCATGTCCTTGCTCCGCCCCGAACCAGGAGCGACAGGGTTAGCTTCTGGAAGTCAGCTGGAACAGTACCGCCAGTGCTGGAGGTGACATCCAGAGAGATTCAGTCTGCTGTGAGTTTCAGAGTTCTTTTTTAGCCCAAGGGACACCTGCCTGGCCAGCTGCGTGGAAAGCAGCCACCCAGGCTGTCCGCGTGTTCCAGACGGTTCCAGAGGTGCCTGGAACCTCTTCTAGGCCGGAGAGGTTTTGAGATTTGCCGGGAGCCTTGGCGGCTTCTTCGGCTTTGCAGATCCTGGGTGTTTGGCGACCTACAGGCAAACAGGACGCCGGGCGATCCTGCCGCTAATCTGCGTCATCCCTTTGGTGAGAAAACGAGGAACCTCCTTCACCTTTCCATCCTGCTCACTTTGTCAAAGTTCAGCTAGCCGGCCTGGGTGGAAGTGGTCTCTGAAAAGTGATGTTGTTGACAGTGGCATTATACATACATATTTGTGCTCTTGCTTTCTCTAAACGTTTTTTCTTTTTCCATTGCAGAAAAAAATTTGAAACGTGCGGTCTCCTCCGAACCTCTGTGCTCCCCATAATCTACTGTACCCATGGTGTTGGGAAGTGTCCACAGGGCCTTTGCTTAGCATTTGCGCCTGCAGAAAAACTGTATGGCACTCTCGTGTTGATCCCATTGTAAATCTAAATAGACATCTCCCTGGAATAATTAATTACATGTAGCACAGTGCTGTGTGGATAGTTCCCATGGGGGGGGGGTGGGGAGAGTTGAAGCTTATTCAAGTCAGAAAGTAGGAGATTCTAGTACGTTAACTTCAGTATGGGAAATCCACATTTCCCCGATTTTTTTTTTTTTGTCTTTTTAGGAAAGATGTATTGTGAAAAGTGTTAACATTAAAGTGAGAATTTAGTTCCAGTGGCTTTTATGATGACACTAATGGAGTCTAGAAATAGCTATGTCTTTAGGGAAGCGTGGTTTCGTTTTTGATTTTTATAGGTGCATACAAAGGAGGAATGGCCTCATGAATATTCTAACGTGTAAACTTAGCCTGCAGCTTTTGAAATGGAATGAGTTTGAGAAATTCAGAAAGTATAGCTGTATAATCTTCATGTTCTTTTATAATAATTTGAAGTCCTTGGGGCGCCTGGGGGGCTCAGTCGGTTGAGCGTCCGACTTTGGCTCAGGTCATGATCTCACGGTTCGGGAGTTCGAGCCCCGCGTCGGGCTCTGTGCTGACATCTCGGAGCCTGGAGCCTGCTTTGGATTCTGTGTCTCCCTCCCTCTCTGCCCCTCCCCCACTTCTCTCTCTCTCTCTCTCTCTCTCTCTCTCTCTCAAAAATAAACAAACGCTAATGGGATGGGGAAACAGAACCCCCTCTGGACAGGAGGAACACCATCTCCTCGCAAAGGGAGCACATAGAAATGGGAGGGCTTTGTGGTGGTTGTGCAGTCCACCCAAGTTAGTCCGGTTGCTTCAAGTGCAGGTTCAGACAGAAACTGTTGTGACTCCTGACACTTCTTACTCAGGCCATCAATTCTTGTCTGCCAGTGGCATTTTGCTCCTGGAGGGTCGGGGAGGTCAGCTCTGAGCAGCTCACCCTAGGAAGCAGAGGGAAGACAGTGGGAGCCATTCAATGCCCGAAGGTTTCAGGAAGAGCCTTGCAAATGCCCACCTGCAGTGGAATTTGTGCGGGGTGGTAAGTGAAGATTCAAGTGCACGCAGCCTGCTCAGGCCGCACCCGATCTCATCACACCCACGTTGACGTCGAAGGGCTTGTGGGCTGATACTCCCAAGAGTCTGCGACTCTTCCTGAGAGTGTGGATTCAGGCAAAGGCTGGTAAAGCTGATGGGCACAGCTGACGGGGCTGAGTTAGGTGCGTTGCTGAAGGGGGGTGAGCAAACGTGCTGGGTTCCCCTCACTCACAGCACAGCCTTGTACTGCTGATCAGGACTTCTCGAACAGCTACAATCACGAAGACAGGGGATCTGGAGATGGACAGAGAGATCAGGAGCCCAAGACAGACCCTGTTAGCATCCAGGGCGCTGATTCAGGCTACAGGTGGTAGTGCAGGGCAGCGCAGAAAAAACGACGTCCTCGACAGATCACGCTGGGACAACTGGGTGTCACCACGGGAAAACACAACGTGACCCCTACCTCACACCGTACTCAAAGTCAATTTGGGTGAGACTGTAGATGTAAATAGGAAAGATAAAACGATAACCTTGAAAATTTTTTTAATTTTTTTTTTCAACGTTTATTTTATTTTTGGGACAGAGAGAGACAGAGCATGAACGAGGGAGGGGCAGAGAGAGAGGGAGACACAGAATCGGAAACAGGCTCCAGGCTCCGAGCCGTCAGCACAGAGCCTGACGCGGGGCTCGAACTCCCGGACCGCGAGATCGTGACCTGGCCGAAGTCGGACGCCCAACCGACTGCGCCACCCAGGCACCCCTTGAAAACTTTTTAAAATGTTTATTCATTTAGTTTGAGAGAGACAGAGCATGAGCGGGGGAGGGGCAGAGAGAGAGGGAGACACAGAACCCGAAGCAGGCTCCAGGCTCCGAGCTGTCGGCACAGAGCCAGACATGGGGCTCGAACCCACGGACCACGAGATCACGCCCTGAGGCAAAGTCGGGCGCTTAACCGACTGAGCCACCCAGGCGCACCCCAGAACAATAACATTTTAGAAGATGATGTAAGATAATGCTTCTGTGGTGAGAATTTCTGAAACAGGTCACGTAACAATAAAGGACAAGAATGGTGTATTGGATTATATTAAAATTAAGAACTGTTAAAGAGGCAGCCCATCCAGAGAGCGAAAAGGCAGGACACACAGCGGGAGGTGTCTGTTCTATGTGCACCAAGTGGTTTGTCTCTGGGATCTACAAAGAGCTCCTGGAAATCGTTAAGAGAACATTAGGAAACCAGGTTGAACGCTGAGCTACACTTGACTAGATAAGCCACAGAGGGGGAACCCCAAATGGGCAACGAATTATGAAAAGGTGTTCGGCCTTATTAGTGAGTAGGGAAACAGAACTTGAAATCACAGTGAGATAGCACTACAGACCCCACAGGCTGGGAAAAGAAATTCAGATGTGCTAATAAGAAACGATGGCAGAGGTGTGGGGCAGCAGGAACTGTTGTCATGCTGGGAAGTGATAAACCAGGCCACAATTTTGAGGAAGAGTTTCACATTATGGAGTTTGAATGCACACAACTGCTACAGCCCGGTAATTCCATTCTTACGTCGTACCCTCGTGAATCACATGCAAACACAGAGCCCAGACATAGTCACAGCGGCATTTTTTAAATGTTTGGTAATCGCCCCAAACCAAAAACAACCCAAGTCAAATGGGTAAATAGCCTGATAGTGTATTCATACAATGGAATATATACAGTCATGAAAATAAATACACTCTGGGCGCCCGGGCGGCTCAGTCGGTTAAGCGTCTGACTTCAGCTCAGGTCGTGATCTCACAGTTCGTGGGTTTGAGCCCCATATCCGGCTGTCTCCGGGGCTCTCTGCTATCAGTACAGAGCCTGTTTGGGATCCTCTGTGTCCCTCTCTCTCTGTCCCACCTCCACTTGTCTCAATCAATCAATCAATAAGAAACCAGACAGCACAAAGGACTTAAGTTTGGTCTGTGAGGCGTGAGGCAGCATCACGGTCTCGTTTGTAGGGACACTGCGTAGGATACTTGTACGTCCTGAAAGTTCTTCTCCTTTATGAGTTCGCGGGGAAGCGTCTCATAAGAGACGCTTATGGAGACGCTTAAGGAGATGACCCACGTGTGGAGTGTGAGGCGGGCAACGGTCTGGATAGGGGTCATATGTTGGCTATAATCACTTATTTTTTCAAGTTTTTTAATGTTTTTTTTTTTCAACGTTTTTTATTTATTTTTGGGACAGAGAGAGACAGAGCATGAACGGGGGAGGGGCAGAGAGAGAGGGAGACACAGAATCAGAAACAGGCTCCAGGCTCCGAGCCATCAGCCCAGAGCCCGACGCGGGGCTCGAACTCACGGACCGCGAGATCGTGACCTGGCTGATGTCGGACGCTTAACCGACTGCGCCACCCAGGCGCCCCAAGTTTTTTAATGTTTGGGGGAGAGAGAGAGCGAGAGAGAGAGAGTCAGAGTGTGAGTGGGGGAGGAGCAGAGAGAGAGGGAGACACAGAATGGAAGCAGGCTCCAGGCTCCGAGCTGTCAGCACAGATCCCGACACGGGGCTCGAACTCATGAACCATGAGATCATGACCTGAGCTGAAGTCCGATGCCTAACCGACTGAGCCCCCCGGACGCCCCGATCTCTATTTATTTTTTAAACATCTTGTGTGTCCATGCCTGGCCAGAGAAGAGAGCGATGCATCTATCATTAAAGGGTTTTATATTTCAAGTGAAGACATCGACAACAAAAAGTTTTAGGTATATCCAAACACGAACTTTCTTACCTCATGCCATATGTTTGCAAAGTCCCAGCTCTATAGCCAGATGGTGAGGACATCCTGTTTGGTCCCAGTTAGATCAAATTCCAGAACAGGTATAACTTCTATGGAGACAGAAATCAGGAAAATGGTTGTCTGGGGAGTGGAGGGAACTTTCCAGAATGTTCTAGATCTCGATGGGGGTGTGGGTGACATACCCTCCTCAGTTGCCTAAACCCATCCAGATGTGTTTAGGATCTGCGTACGTCACTGTGAGTAAACTATATCTCAGTTAAGTTCAGCTGATGTGAAAATATGACATGTTTACCTGTGCTCTGGTGTCCTTTAGAAGACACAGACATTAGCTGTGAGGACACACCAGCCCCAGGGGTGACGAGGGAAGGACAGCAGGCCATTTTGTCTCATCTGATTGACACTTTACGCTGCTTGCTGACCAAACGCCTGTCCCCGGTCCCTTGCAGTGTCCTTGAGGAGGTGAGAAGGTGTCTGAATTTTGCATCCAGGGGTCTTTGGCTGGCGCCCAGCCCTGTTCAAGCTGGTGGTGGCCTCTAGGGGGCGCTGCTGACAAGCTAATTCCAGGAATGGGGATTCGTTTGGGGGGGGGACACTCTTTCTTTCTTTCTTTTTTTTTTTTTTTAATTTTTTTAATGTTTATTTATTTTTGAGAGAGAGACAGAGTGTGAACGGGGGAGGAGCAGAGAGAGAGGGAGACACAGAATCCAAAGCAGGCTCCAGGCTCTGAGCTGTCAGCACAGAGCCCGATGCAGGGCTTGAACTCACAGACCGTGAGATCATGACCTGAGCCGAAGTCAGACGCTTACCGACTGAGCCACCCAGGTGCCCCAAGGGGGCACACTCTTTCTATGAAGCCATCATTGGGGAGCAGGGCGGGTGTCGTCCCCCGCACCCTTCTGCCCTGTCTCTAGGGCCTGGATCTCACACAGGGATAATATCCACACCAAAAACGCCTGACGCTGAACAGAAAAAAAATGGAGGGTTAGCAGAAGATCTAGGGGGAGCTACGAAGGGGACCAAGGCATGCTACCCCAAACGCCGCCACTTTGGTGTAAGAATTACTTTGAGCTGAGGGCGTCTGAGCTCCCGCAGTCCCTCATCTGCCGAAAACCAGAGGCTCCCAAAAGAACTCATTTGTCACAAATCCCTTCCAGGGAGCAAACCCTCTTCTCGGAGAAGGGATGCTAGCACCCTCCCCAGACTTTGTCACAGACCATCAAACCTCCTGTCCAGTCTCCTAACGGCCTGTTTATTTTTCCTAAAATTCGTTTGCTCTCCCGCAAGTGGCCTTTGTCACCTCCTTTTTCCTGTTACGGCGGTGTGTGAGCCTCAGACCCCACGCTTCCTTCGCACACTTACTACTTTCCGTGATGCCTGAGCGCGTAAAACTAAAAATAAGCAACTTCGTATGGTTCCTGTTAAAATGTCTTTCATGGGGCGTCTGGGCGGCTCACTCGGTTAAGCCTCCGACTGCGGCTCAGGTCACGATCTCAACGGTTTGTGAGTTTGAGCCCCACGTCAGGCTCTGTGCTGTCAGGCCAGAGCCTGCTTCGGATCTTCTGTCTCCCTTTCTCTGCCCCTCCCGTGCTTGCTCTCTCTCTCTCTCTCAAAAATAAAACATTAAAAAAAAATCTTTTTTAATGTCTTTCACCAGTTTAATTCACAAGTCCCCGGGCACAGAACCTAAGAGGGTAGAGGAAGAGGTTTCCCTCCCCCACACAACTGCTGTTTGTCAGTAATATCAGCTGTGGGTCGATGCTTCCTGGTTCCACTTGGCTCACATTAGCCTGGGCTGAAGGTGGAAACATTTCCAACCAGCCAGCCCAGCCTTCTCCTTGACATCCCGACCCGGGAAGGCACCTCCTCAAAGTGGGTCAGTGACCCCGAACGGGTGAGGCCCAGCCCAGTCGGGTGCCAGTGGGTTCTGTTTGGCTTTAATCTCTGGGCCATAGTCTCATGCCAAGTCAGACTACGGGATCTGCCTGGGCAAAGAACGGACTGTTCACCCACGGGGAGAAGGTGGCTTCCCTAGGTCACAAACTGATATGTGACTGGGTTTGGGGAAAGGAAAGGGACACCTTGGACCGAGACCAGCAGCTTGTTATGGAACTCTGGAGTCCAGCAGCGGTGGGCAGTGGTGTTGAGGCCATAGGTGCATCACGGGAAGGGGCGCGGGGCGTTGCATGCGCACAGAGTCCCATCTCAAATGACAGCGGCCATTCACGCCCACGGGGCTCCCAGCGGCCCAGTCCAAGGATGGGCCCGAGCGCGTGGAAACCACCAGATTTCGCCGGGTGGGCGCACCAGCTCTGAACGAAGGTTTCCAGCTCAAAGTGCTAACTGGATTCGAATCGAGGCTTTGAGTCTAGCCTCCCGCCTACGCCTACGGGAAGTTCAGCGGGTCAGAAAACAAGCTGAGCGACTCCTCTCGGAAGCCCGGGGGACCTGCCAGGAGGCGGTGTTTGCGGGACCAGGGGTTTAGTCTCTGCAGGAAGTCGGGACAGGAGGGGGACTGATGGGTCCTGCACGTGGGCACCTGCACAGAGATGCCCGAGCCCCCTCCAGCCAGTGGCCCCAGAGGCGCCAGACGGAGGCCACCGGGCCTCAGAAGCCCCACTCCTTGGCCGCCCCCGGAGCCTGGCTCACCCGGGCCTGTCCTGCCTCTGCGTGGGTGGGGGCCACATGAGAGAGAGCGTGAGCGTGGTGGGGAGCTATCCTGGGGGCCTGTGACCCACCTGGAGCAAAGGGACCAAACAGGCCCCCAAGTCACGGCAGGCGGCCTGGGTGGGACCTCGAAGGCAGGGGTTTGTTTGGTTTTTTTTATGAAATTTATTGTCAAATCGGTTTCCATACAGCACCCAGTGCTCATCCCAACAGGGAGGGCAGGGTTTTAAATAGGTCTCCTGTTGGGGCGCCTGGGGGGCTCAGTCGGTTAAGCGTCCGACTTCGGCTCAGGTCACGATCACGCGGTCTGTGAGTTCGAGCCCCGCGTCGGGCTCTGTGCCGACAGCTTGGAGCCTGGAGCTGCTTCCGAGTCTGTCTCCCGCTCTCTCTGCCCCTCCCCCGTTCATGCTCTGTGTCTCTGTCTCCAAAATAAATAAACGCTAAAAAAATTTTTTTTAATAAATAAACAGGTCTCCTGTCTCCCCTCGGGCCACCTGTGCTGTCCCCGCTTTGCTCGCCTGCCTTCCCCTCTGGCTCCTGCCCCCCCCCCCAGGCACTGCTAACACAGGAGCCTGGATGGTTCTCAGTTGTGGAGCGTCCTGGTCGCTGTGGGGGCCGAGCACACGCTCCATGCCAGGGGCACCCCAGTGTGACACCCCCGAGATGCCCCCAGACGTGGCCCAGTGTCCAGGGTGGGGGGCGGTTACCCCTGTTGAGAATCGTCGCCCTACTTCCCAGGGAACCCTAACAAAGAAAGCCTTCCCCCCATGCCTGTCTCACTGTGTGCTTCTGGGAAACCTGGCCCGGGACAGGCAGTGAGGGGGACAACCAGGCTTGGGGCCTGCGCTTTCCGAATAAGCAGAAGGGCGTCTGAGATTCAGTGAGACGGGTCTGATAAACGCACCGACTTGTCGACCACACTGCAGAGCAAAGTCTGTCCCCTACGCCACACGCGCTCCAGAGGCCGGCCCACCTCACGTTTTACAAGCTTCCAGGCTGACTGTTGCACTCCGGGAATGTTGACCAGGGAGGAGGATACAAGCGGGAATATTCTGGAATGTTCTGGAAGCACTCCGCCCTTCTCAGGAAGGAGGTGCCCTCAGGAACCACAGTGACTGGGATCCTACTCCTTCCCCCCACCCCCCTCCCCTTGACGTATCTCTCCCAAGACGCGGAAAATCCAAAGTCCCCTGCATCACGAGTCTTTACTGGTGACACCTGGCACTGGGGTTTGCGTCCCTCCCCGTCCCTCCCCCAGTTAACAGCCGAGGCACCAGAGGCCTGAGGGTTGTAATGTCCCTTTCCCCAGGGCAGCATCTGGGAGGGTCCCACGCGGGGCCCGGGTCACGGGAGCGAGCGGGAGGCCAAGTCCGCGAGCTCCGCAGACCTTCACCGCAGAGGGCGAGGCGGGGACGGCGTCTTAGACGAGGAGGTCTCCACAGTAGGGCCGGGGGTGGATGGAGGAGAGGTCAGCAAACTGAGTACGAAGCGGCCAGAAGGGGGCCTCCCCCCCCCCCCCCCCCCCCCCCCGCCCCCAGCTGCGGGCCCGAAGGAGACGGCAGGGTGGGGGTCCCGCCTGCTGGCCCCGCCCCCGCCCCGCCCAGTCCTGGCCCCTCCCCCCGCCGCAGACCACCCACCCCAGACCCGGAGCGCCCAGCGCCAGGCGGGTGACTCCACGGGTGAGATGCTCCCGATCCTGTCCCCTCCCCCTCTGCCCGCTGGAAATGGGGGGGGGGAGGGGAGAGCCTGGGGGAGGGGTGGGGAGAAAGGGTCAGAGGCCCCACCGGCCAGAAATGTCCTTCCTGAGGCTGGGTCACATTCCAGCGTGTGGATGGACACATTGTGCTTGTCCTTCAGCCACGGACGGACGCTTAGGTCGTGTCCACCGTGTGGCCGCTGTGCCTATGTCCCCCCCCCCCCCCCGCCGTGGCTTTGTTGATCTACAATTCACCCATTTTAGGTGCACAACTCAGGGTTTTTAGTAGATCCACATAGTGTATACCCATCACCACAATCAATTCCAGAACCTTCCATCACCCCTAAAGCAGCCCCGTCCCCATCGGTCACCGCCCCCACCCCCTCCCCCAGCCCCCCCGCGAGCCCCCTTCCTGTCCCTGGATGAGCCTGTTCTGGACGTTTCACACACGTGGACCCACCCCGTGCGGCCTCTAGTGTCTGGGTCCCTCCCTGAGCGTCGCGTGTTCGGGGTCCGTCCGCGGGGCAGAGGCTGCAGACACGCACCTGTTGACTTTGGTCCTGACCTGGGGGAGGGCCTGGGGACCTCTTCCCTCCGTCCCTGGGACCCGACCTGTCTTTGCCCAAGAGGATGTGCCGGCGCGAGCCTAGCAGTTTCTGCTTCCCTTCCCTGGGCTCACCTGGGCTTCCGGAAGCCATGCCAGAGATGTGTGCCGTGCACGGAAAGTGCTGGAAGGCGAGCACTCTACAGAGACAGGCCACAACGGTGGTGCCGCCAGACAGGTGAGCGAAGAGCCATCTTGGAGGCGGTCCCTCTGGGTCCGGGACAAGCCGTCCAGCTGAGCCCTTCCCAGATTCCCGGCCCACAGAATCATGAGAAAATTAAATGGTTGTTTTGAGCCGTGAGCTTTGGGATTCTTTGTCATGCAGCCGTGAGCTGGAGCACGTCCCTTTGCCCTGTCTTGGTTTTGGACGGTCCCCACAGCAGCCCCGGGGCGGGGGGGAGGGGGGAGGGCGTCGTCCCGTCTTGGACACGCCCCTGTGGGTCCCCAGTCTGGTCTTTCCCCCCCCCCCCCGACACGCACCCAGCTACATCACCCAGCCCCTATCAGCCCTCCGGGGAAACCCCACGCCATCGATTGCATGTGTTCTGGCGAACATGGGGACACAGGGCACCCCATCTAAACGCCCCCATCCTCCTCCACTTCCCTGTCTTCAAGCTCTCACCTCCTGCCCCCAACCCGGTCAGGACCCACCCGACAGGAGCAGCAGAAGCCCGGGAGACAGCCCTGCAGGTGACATCGGGTGACAGAAGGACGCTGCTGGACAGGCTGGAGAGCGGTCGGGAGAACTCGCTGCAGGCAGAGACCTCCCCCCACCCGACCCCCCCAAGCGTCAGGAAAACCGTTATCACCACCCCCCAGGGCAGGCACCATAAATGTCTACATTTAGTTAACTTAAAACTTCTTTAAACAATGTTTTAAGCGTTTATTTTGAGAGAGACCGAAAGAGAGCGAGCAGGGGAGGGGCAGAGGGGGAGGGAGAGAGAGAGAATCCCAAGCAGGCTCCGCGCTGTCAGCACAGAGCCTGATGCGGGGCTCGAACTCACGAAACTGTGAGATCATGACCTGAGCCGAAACCCAAGAGTCGGACGCTTAACAGACTGAGCCAGCCAGGCACCCCCACTTAACACGTTTTTTAAACAAATATATTTATTTCCTGCAGGAAGGAGTGTGTGCTCTCAGGGCTCTGCGGCCCCAGCTGTGCATGCTGCTTGTTTGCACGGAGGCAAGTGACTTGACCTCTCCGTGCCTCAGTTTCCCCATCCGAAAACTGCGTCCTCCTCCCTGCTTGCAGTGCCTGGCATACCCACTCTGGCCCCAAATACAGGGCCAGGAGCTCTCCGTTCCCACTGGGTCTTTGTCCCCTGCTCTGCCCTTCACTCTAGGGTGGGGGTCCAGGGGACACCCCCGGATGTCACCCATTGCTGTGGGGTGTGTTACCCTGGGTGGCCATCACAGGGTGTGAACCCCCAAGGAACCGCACCAGCGAGGGATAAAGGTATGGAAGACAGGTCACACCCTGCCCTGGTCCGTGACACCCCTGCTCCACTATCCAGATGGGGCAAAGTGAGGCCCCGGAGGGCAAGCCAATCTTCACACGGAGGCGCCCCAGTCAGTTTAGATGGGGGCGGGGCGGTCCAGAGACCTCACTCATTCAACCTCTCCCTCCACCAGCATTTATCGAGTGCCGACTGTGTACCCGGGGCTCAGGATGTACGGACTGAGGACGCAGGAACTGGGGACCAACCCCAGACAGTGCAGAGGCCTGAAAAGGGAGGGTTTGGCCCGCTGGAGGGTTTCTAGCTGGAGACCCACCAGCCCTGCCAGGCTCCATACATTGAAACCAAAGAAGAAGAAACACACGAAAGCATTTAGTTCCTCATGCGTATTGACCGCATTTCACTCAGCGGCCACACGTGGCTGGTGGCTGCTGTCTTGGGCAGCTCAGACGGAGAACGTGTCCGTCATTCCAGAAAGTTCCGTCAGAGGCCCCCAGCTCGACAGTCCAGTCTGATGCATTTCTATTTCCAAAGGAGAAGAGAGGGGAGGGAGTTCCTGGAGCTAATCAGGGCGCTCTTGCGGCAGCCCGGGGCGGAGGGCAGGAGCCCCCAGAGACACCTGGAAATCGGGACTCGGGGGCCAGCTGCGCTGTAGCAAAGTCGGTCTTGGTTGCGACATTGTAACACAGTTTTGCAAAATGTTACCACTGGGGGAACCGGGCGCTGCCTGAACGCCAGAATCTACAATTGTCTCGGGAAGATCCTGGGGACCCCGTGTTTGGAGCCCCTAAGGTTTTGTGCCCAGGAGAGGCTCTCGCTCACCTGTCCTTGGTCCTGGCTCCTACTTGCAGGGTTGAGTCACCGAGCTGATGACCTTGGGTGAGGAGCGACCAGGGCTTAGGCCCACAAGCTTCGGCCGCCCTGGCACCTTCAGGTGCCGCCAGGAACGTGCTGATAGAACGCTGACAGACCCGTGCTCCGCCCGTGTGTCTGTGACTCTGTTCTGGGGACTTGCCAGCCTCAGGCCAGGTGCTCTCCCCGAGGGCCTCGGGCTCGAGCGTCCCGACCCCCGAGCCAAGGCTGCGGCGCTGGGCAAGAACCCCGTCCTCCCCCACCCTTGTTGGTGTCCCCGCCTCCTGCTGCTTCACAGGGGGTCGCAAAAGGGAAACTGAGTCGGGGGGAGCTGGAGCCATTACCGTCACGTTCCATTTGGGGAAACTGAGTCCTCGTGGGGGAAATGATGGACGTGACAGAAACCCTACAGCATCTTCCCGAGGTTGCCATAAACCCCGAGCCCCGCGTGGGGAGGAGTGAAAGGCCCGGGTGACCGAGGGCATGTGTGCAGGCAGCCGCGTGCTGGAAACGGGCAAGGCCGATGGCCCACCTCGCGGGGTGTCCCAGGCCCTGGGAACGCAGTGCCCCGCCCCCCTCCCCCTGGCTTACCCCATCCAGGCAGGTTCTTCCTCACGTCTGACTCGATTCCATAATGTTCCCTTCTGGCCTTGCCCGACAGCAGGACCGGCGAGCTGGGGGTGGGGTGGGGTGGGGTGGGGGCACATGGAGGGCTCCGCATGGGCACTGGTGACAACGACAGGGACAAAACCTGCAGGAGTCCCCAGCTCTGAGGGAGGTGCCTGTGTGCCCCCCACCTTGGGGAGCTAAATTACTCCCCGATGTAACCCACCCTACACAGACTTGCTCTGCTCATCTTTTTAACTTAAATTGAGGTGAAGTTTCCAGAACAAATCGGTGCTGTGTAGTACATTCACCGTGTTGTGCAACCATCACCGCTGCCCAATTCCAGAAAGTTCCATTGCCCCAAAAGGAAACACTGTCCCCATCAGCAGTCACCCTCTCTCCGTCCCCAGCCCCGGCCCCCACGAGCCCCCTTCCTGTCCGTGGATGAGCCTGTTCTGGACGTTTCACACGCGTGGCCTCGCACACCACGTGGCCTTTTACGCCTGGCTTATTTTTTTTCAGGTTTTATGTATTTATTTTGAGAGAAAGAGAGAATGAGCAGGGGAGGGGCAGAGAGAGCGCGCGAATCCTAAGCAGGCTCTGAGCTGTCAGCGCAGAGCCCGACGCGGGATTTGAACCCCAAACCGTGAGATCATTACCTGAGCCGCTTAACCAGACGCTTAACCACCTGAGCCTCCCAGGCGCCCACTACTTTTTTTTTTTTAAGTAAAATTTATTTTTTAAAAAAGCTTTAGCTTTACAGAAAAACTGCAGATGAGGGTCTCCGTGCGCCCGCCCAGCCCCCATTGTGCGCACATAGCTCCAACGCGAGCCACCGTCTCGTGCGGCGCAGAGACCCTGGTCACCGACGTCACCTCCCTGGCGCCTCGGACGTGGCTGGCACCTCCTCTTTCTCAGGTGGAGGCGGGTGGGGCGCCACAGTCATCAGCCTGGGAAAGGCTCCTGGGTCCTCCAGCTTCAGGATTTTCCTGCCGCTCCATGAGCGAGAGAGGGAGAGAGAGAGAGAGAGGGAGAGAGAGACAGAGAGAGAGAGACGTGGAAGGGGCGGGATCAGCCGGGAAGAAAAGGCAACTCAACTCGTAGAACAGGCTGTACCTATGCCGGCCTGGCAGGGAGGGGGCAGGAGGGGGCAGGGAGAGGGCATCGGTGAGGGTCGGCAGGGCTCCGACCCACCCACATGTCAGGCTGGGCCAGAGCCAGGGAAGGGGCCCAGAGGCGCCGTGAGAGGGACTTGGGGGGGGGGGGTGGCCCTGGAGGGGGCTGGTGGCGGTCCAGTGCTGGGCAGGGCAGCCATGGGGTCTCGGGGGAGGGCTAGGAGGGAGCTGAACAAAAGCAGGGGTGGGGCCAGGCTCGGGGATGCCAGGTGGGGCAGGCCGTGTTTCTGAGCCCCGGGTCCCGGGCAGGAGGGGTGACCCACCAGCCTCCGCGGGCCCAGGCGATCCTAGCGCCTGCCCCCTGGCTGGATCCTGAACACAGGACGCTCGGGGAGGGAAGCAGACACGGGAGCTCCAGGGACTGGGCCTGGCACACTCGAGGACCGGCCCCCCGCCCCACAGAGCCCAGGTCACCTGCAGCTCCCCCGGGGGGCTCATGCGCCCTGCTAGCTCATCACCTCGCCTGGCTTCTCAGATGAGCTGGAGCTCGGGGCAGCCCAGGCTGACGCCCCCTAACCGCCGACTTCACCGCCCCTCCCCCCACTGGCAACTGCCTCCGGGAAGCCCTCCCCGGTCCACTGCCTCCCTGCCGGGATCCGGTCAGCCCCGGCTATCCAGCACAAAGGCCCGCTTGCAGCAAGAATCTCATGACGGCCGAGGGCCAGCCACACGGGACAGGCTGGGATTACCAGGTTTCGTTGGGCTGCATCGGCCAAAGGTAGCAGCCCCACCACCCCGAGCTGCTCGCCTCTGCGCACCCTCGGCTCCGGGACAGCAGAGGGCCGGGCCTTGGATGCGGGGACGTGATGGCGTCCAAGAGCAGGCCAGCCTGGCCGCTCCCGCTTCGGTCCCGGGCAACTCTGGCTGTCCTCTCAGCGTGGCAGAGCCACCCACACGTCGGGAGGAAGCCGGGCCCGCAGCCGCCGCGGACAGACGAGGGCCCAGGCCAACCCCCTCGGCGCCCGTCCAAACCCCGGACTCCAACGGCATCAGTGAGATCGACGATCGAGAAATGGTTTGGGGCTGCTCGTCACTCAACAGAAAACCAGGACGAGGACCCCCAAGTTTTTATGACTTTTATTAAATCCTTACAAAACAATACAAAAGTCCGGCATTGACGTTGGTGTAAGGAAAATGAGCTGTATCGGTTCACCTGGTGCGGTGCAGTTAAAGTGCTTGATGTTTCCCCCCCACTTCTAAAAAACTTGAGTTTCTTTTTTTTTTTTTTTGTCTTTTTTATACATCTGAACATTGAAACGTTGCCGTTCCCCTCCCCCAGGGCCAGGGGCCGGGCGCCCATTCACAGTAGCGGTTCTGACAGTCCTCTGGGCCACACTGTCCGTGTGACGGGGAGGAAGTGGCTGCCCCACCTTTGGGAAAAAAAAAAAAAAAAGCTCCTCACAGCTCAGCTTTCCAGAGTTAAAACGGCCACGGCACCCGCGGCAGGCGGGGGGTGCATTTCTTTTTTTTTACAAAAAGGCAGAATCCCCAGTTGCAAAACGTAGAATCACTGATGGGCGAGAAGCAGGGGGCGGGGCGGCCTTCTCCCCCCCACCCCCCGGGGTCTTTGGAAAGGCCAGTCCACAGATCCAGGCGGGCGGGGGACGGGAGGGGCAGTCAGTCCCCACCGGCCACCAGAGACTGCCACAGAAACGGCACGTGAGCTCCCCCAACCCACAAGGCCCCCCAACATTCAAGTATTCAAGAACAGGGAAGGGAAGTCAACCGATGTCTTTAAAAAACGAACAAAACGGGACGAACAACTAGAAGCCGGGGGGGGGGGGGGGGGGGGGCGATCCAGGCCCGGCCTGCCGCGGAGTCTCGCCCAGACCCCAGGGCCAGGCTGCCCTGGTGGGGGGGGCTGCAGAGACCCCACCCCCACCCCCGGCAGAAGCACACGAACATGGAGAAAAGGGAAGCCTGTATTGCATAGTGTTTCCCACCCGAGGGAAGAGGGGGGTCAGTCGCCCCAAGCCCGGCGGTCACTCAACATCTGACCCCGGCGCCAAGGTGGGTAGAGGCGGGCACGGAGGTTCCTGGGTGCCCGGGAGGAGGCCGTGGCAGCTGTAGCCGTGTTCCTGAAGGTGGGCACGCAGAAACGCTGCCCTTGGGGGCGGGGGGCTTTAGCAGGACCCCTGGCTGGGCCCTGGCTCTGAGGAGGAGTAAGGGGGGGGTGGTGACAGAGCTTCCTCACCAGACCCAGGGGTGACGGTGAGGGGCAGGACGTGGCCATGGTCAGACTGAGCCCTGAGAAAGGGCACTCCGGTGCCCAGGGTGGGGGCCTGAGGGACCCCCACGTTGGCTGACGGGCGCCTGTCCAACCCCTCCCACTTCCTCTGGCACTGCCCTCCTGGGTGGGCAGGGTCCCCCTTGGAGAGGGCAGGGGAGGGGGCGGCGAGAGCTTAAGGTCAAGGTTCGAGGGAGCCCCGATTGTCAGTCAGAGGCGGGGCCCGGCAGGCAGCCGTGATTCCCACCTGCCCGCACCCAAGCCCCCTCCAGCCACAAGGGAGACCTGAGAAGCCCCCACCCCACCAAGCGACCAGGGTGCTTCAGGGTGAGGGATTAAAGAGGTGCTGTGTCACCCCGGGGAGACGTGGGGGTGGCCCGTCCCTGCAAATACTGTGAGGGCTGGGGAAGGGGTGCGCTTCTGTGCCCCCAGCTCTGGAAGGCGACAAGTGCCCTCCTCTCCTGAGTCACATCTGGGCAGGGCGGGCGTGGGGCGTGGGGACCCTTCACAGTAGAGGTGCGTATCTGGGGCTGGGACGGGACAAGCCCGGCGACACACCCTCCAACCTCCTCCCCAGGTGCCTGCTTTGCTTTTAACACCTTTAAAAGGAAAAAAAACGGGGGTGAGACAGAAAAAAGAAAAAAAGCCAACAGCAAAAACCTCATATAAAAAGAGCCCCCCCAACTGAGCTTAGCGCCTCGAAGTCCAGCCAGGGGAGGGCAGCCTGCTGGTCACCGGCTGGCAATAGCTTAAAAAACTTTTTAGATTTCATGGGGGGGTAGGGGGGGAGTGACCTATGTACAGAGGGAGGGAGGGGTCACGCGTGGTCTCCCACCAGGACCACGGGGGCCGCGGACAGGCTGGCTCGCTGTCGCCTCTGGGCCAGCCTGCTCTGGGAGGGCGGCGACAGCCGCAGACAGCGCGCAGCTCGGACGACCACGGGCTGGCCCTGCTCCGCCTCCTCGGCCGCGTCCTCCTCCCGCTGGGCCAGCTGCCGGTTCATGGCGATGGCCTCAGCCGCAAATGACGTGAGCTCTTTGGCACAGCTGTTCCTGGAGACGGGGCGGTCACCAAGGAGGTGAAAGGTAGCTTTGGGGCCCGATCCCCTTGGGACCCCTAGAGTCTGTGCAGTACCTCGGGGGGAGGGGCTGCAGGCCCCAGACATGCCCAGCCTCCCTGGGGGACCAGGACCCCCGCCAGGGGCCCAATCCATCACCATCACTGGTACGAGGACACCCAAGCGCTTAGATGGCTTTCCCAGCCCCCCGATTTAAAGACGGCTTGTCACTTTAACCATCTTAACATTAACCACCCCCGACTCGGGGTCCCCCCCCGCTCTCGGGCCCGAGACCCCCCACCCCCCCGTGGGTCTCACCTCTGCAGGACCATGGGTGTGGGCAGGGTGTTCTCTGGAGCGTACTGTAAGGACAGGGGAGAGGCGGAGCTGAAAGCAGAGCCCAGCTGCCTTCCCGGGGCCCCGCTGGCAGCGACCGAGGTGAGGGGAGGGGGGTGTCTCTGCTGGAGCCCAGCCAGGCCAGGGGAGGGCAAGGCAGAAGCCCAAAGCGGTTCTCTAGACCCGCACCCTGCCCCCCCCCCCGCCCCCACAGGTCTCCCGGTGCCCCAGAAGGGGCTGGGAGCCCCTCCACCGGCTGGCCTTCCTTAACACCAGGGCCCCAGCCTTTGCTTCCTGTGGACTCCCGGTGCCAACGTCTGGTTAAGACTCCTGCCCGTGGGCCCTCCCTGCTCTGGGCAGGCAGCCTGGCTCGGGGCACTGCTGGCCAGAGAAACGCCAGGCTCTTCCCGGCTTGGGGGTGGGGGGACAGGGAGCAGGACTGGGGTTGGCGGGCCCTGCCCGGGGTTTGCCACCTGCCTAACACCTGCACGACCTCAGCCTGCTCCCTGTGCCAGGCGGGAGGAGGCCCCGATGCCTCCGGGGCACAAGCTCAAGCAGTTTCTGCAGTCCTGGCGCCCGGCTGGAAGCAGGTGGTGGGTCTGACTGCTGCGCCTGGGGCCCCTGCAGACCCCAAGGCTGGGCCCCAGACCCACGCTGCACCTGGGGGTGTCGATGCTGGCCTCCCCGGGGATGCTCATACCCCTGCTCCAAGTCCCTCCCTTGCCCATCGGAGGCGGGCCAGAGGCAGGAGGTCCCCAGCAGGGCTCACTCACCCCCTGCACCCAGGGGTGCTGCAGGACTTGGGCGGCGCTCAGCCTCTGCTTGGCGTCGCGGACGAGGAGCTTTGAGATGAGGTCTTTGGCAGCAAAGGAGATGTGGGCCCAATCCTTCTCGGGAAACTCATACTTGCCCTCCTGGATGCTCTCAAACAGCATATTCTGAGGGAGAGGGGCAAGGGGGTGAAATCAGCCGCAGCCAACTTACCCCAACATCCACACCGGCCTGGACGCAACGGGGTACATCATGACGCTGCTCGGTAACAAGCTGCCGTAGGCCCCAGGCCCAGCCACGCAGCCTAACCCTGGCCCCCAGACCGCAAGGGGGGGTGGGCAGGGGCTGCAGTGGGGGCCCTGAGGTCAGCTGGCGGGACCGGGGGCTCTGGGGGGGCCAAATGCCTGAGAGGAAAGCAGGCTGGACTAGAGACCTGGCCTCAGGAGAGTGCTCAGTGAACTCTGCCCAAGAGAAGCCAAGCAGCAGAAAGGCAACTCTGGGCAGCCGGGCTCGTGGGAGCAGAAGGCCACCAGGCTGAAACGTGATCATCCCAAACCCTAAATCCTAGTCCTGCCGGACGGCAGATTCCTGACCTCCAAATGCTTCCTCTCCTAGACCATAAAACCAAGGAGTCTGTGTAACCCCAGGATCACCAGGCCAGCACTGCCCCGTGGATGGATCAGGCATCACAGGCCAGCATCTCGGCAGCAAGCAGGCCCTGGGGGAGGGCACAGAGGGGTGCTGGGGGTGGGGGACGCACATGCTCAGAGACTGGCACAAGGGGGGACGGGCGCACGCGCGCACAGACCAGGCCTGCGATGCACCGGGCGCACAGGGGACGGACGGGGCGCACGCGCGCACCTGGCAGGCCGGGCAGGCCTCGCCGCGGTCCCAGCCGCAGTCGCTGCCGCAGTGGCCCACGAAAGGCGGGTAGCCGCTAAGCAGGATGTAGAGGATGACACCCAGGCTCCAGAGGTCGCAGCGTTTGTCGTAGATGCTGGCCTCCTCGCTGAAGGCCTCCACCACCTCGGGGGCCATGTACTCCGCTGAGCCGCACTGCGGGCGGGACGAGGCGTCAGGGCCCGTGGAGGGGAGGAGGGGACTGCAGCAGGCCGGGACTTCCCGGCATCACGTGAAGGCCCCAACACTGGGTCACCTGAGCCTGCGGTGCCCGATGCCCAGCCTGGCCAATCAGAGACGGGCTGGGGGCAGGCCCCGCCCTCACACCCGCCCAATCAACAGGTGGCAGGTGCCCACCCGCCCAGCCACCCAATCAGCGGCAGGTGCTGGGAGCCCGCCCCTCCCCTCCCGCCCGTGGCCCCGCCCGCCACTTTCCGCGGGCCAATCAGTGGCTGTTGCTAAGCAAAAGCACCAGTTCCACGGGCTAGGCAGCAGAGCAGCCAGCACCTCGAGGTTACGCAACGGCAGGGGCAGCGGGCCGCGCAGCCCCAGAGCAGAACCGAGCGGGTCGCTGCGTGCCTGCTGCCTGGGCGCCTCACCGGGGTGAGCAGCTCCGGAGTGGAGATCGGGGAGCAGTCCCCGTTGAGTTTGATGCCGCTGCCCAGATCGAAGTCGCAGATCTTCACAGGGGACACCTAGGAAGGGTGGGAAAAGGCGGTAAGGGAGGGGGGGACGGCGGTCCAGGCCAACCCAGCCCGGGCCCTGGCGCAGGGAAGGCGGTTCCCCGGCGCCCCTCACCTGGTTGGGATGCTCGCAGAGGATGTTTTCTGGCTTTAGGTCCCTGTGGGCGATGCCTGCGGTGAGAACCGGGACTCAGTGGAGGGAGTGGAGGCATTTTCTAGGAGTCTCAGGCAGCTGGACAGGGCGCGAGGCTGGACATCCCAGGGAACAAGGGAGCCCCACCACCCACCTTTGTTGTGCAGGAAGTCCAGGGCACTGGCCACGTCCTGCACGACCACGCTGGCCTCCAGCTCGTTAAAGTGCCGCCGCTTGTGAATGTGGCTCAGGATGGAGCCTGGGGCCAGGCCGTGGTGGAGGAAAAACATACGCGTCACTTCCGTGTCTCCAGGCCACCGCCCAGTGCCTAGTGCCCACTTCCACCCGACAGGGAAGTGCCCACTCTGGCCTCCCTGGGTTCAGAGCCTTCAACCCTGAGCTGCCATGTGGACAGGAAGCTCGGACCCCACAAGCCCCCTCTGATGTGCAGGACGAGCACATCTGAAAAGTCCTCCCTGGTGGCCGAGCCCACAGCCCATTAGGACACAGCTGCAAACGTCCCCCAGGCCCCACGTACCGCCCCGCATCTTCTCAAACACCAGGTAGAAGCGATCCTCCTCCTCAAAGAACTCTATCAGCTCTAGAACATTCCTGAGGTGTGGGGGGTTGGAGAGGCAGGAGAGGAGGGAGGCTTCCTAAGGCCCCTGTGCAGCCACAGCCCAGCCCAGGAGGGGCCCACCCTTTCCACCCCCACCTGTGCACAGGAAGGCTGGGACCGGGGCCACGGGCCTGCTTCCACCTTGCCCACTCTGGGTTGCCTGCCTGACGCTGGGTCTTCCCCAGTGCACCCTGCACGGCCTCTGCTGCACACTGGATGCCTGCCCAAATGCTTGCTGGGGGTGAGGAGGCATTCAGGCCCATTCACACACGGAAAGATGGCTCAGGGCCCGGTTCTGTGGCAAGGTGGGTCACATTACCTGTGTCCCTGGCACTGATACAGCATCTCCACCTCCCGGAAAACCCTGCTCCGAATGTGGCCAGGCTGCTTCTCGATGATCTAAGTGGGGGGGGGGGGGGCGGGCAGGAGACAGAGCAGTGGGTCAGCCAAAGCCCCTCCCAAAGCCCAAGGGGCTCCCACCAGAGACCTGCCCTGCGCCACAGCTGAGACCCCATTCGAGCTTAGACCTTAAGTTCTAAGCAGAGCTCTCCTCTTGCGGCCCAGAATTTGCCAGAAGTCAGAACTATGGCGTCAGCACAGGCTGGGGGGAGGGGGGGGTTGCAACATGTTTCCCAAGTGGCATCGGGGGAGAGACAAGCTGGACAAGAATGGCAGAAAGAGGAGGCGGGCCTGTTCCGCTCCTGACCCCACAGGCCTCGGGGGCATGTTTGGGGCCTGAGACGCCTGCAAAATGCCCCTTCAGGGTGTCAGCATCCCCTCCCTGCCTGGGAGACCGGTGGCCACTGTGGACTCCCACACCACACCGGGGACTAGAGCGGTCTTGGGGTGCCTGGCTGCCAGCCAAGCCGTCCCTGCCCACTTTGGTGCCAAGTCCCACCTCCCCCGTTCTGTGACAGTCTGGGCAGCTGCCACGGGCCCCTCAGCCCAGGCCCGTTTCATGCCAGCCCAGATTGGCCCTCCCGTCAACCAACAGGGACAGTCTCCCCGCGACTCCAGAGCCTCCGGAAGCCAGCTTCTGCCCCCGATCCCGCCGGCACCTGGCAGCTCTGGGCCCACCTGCCTCCCGGATTCTCCCCGAGACACCTTCGCCCACAGAAGTGGGGGCAGAAGGTGAAGGTGCCAGCTGGCTCTCTCCGGGCCACCTCGGCCCCCGGGCACCCACTGGGAACGTCTTCCCAGGTTGGATGTTAGGCCCCTCTCACCGGGCAGGCGGGGCAGGCCCGGGGTTCCCTGCCCAGCGCGCCGGCCTGGAGGAGGGGAACACGGTGTGCCACCAGCTCGCCCCTCCAACAGGCAGGCATGGTGTCCGCGTGCTGCCGGGGCCCAGCCTACGTGCTGTCCCACCTGTCTGGTGACAAACGCACCCGTGCCTCGGAGAGGCAGACCAACCAGATGTCGGGGCCTCGTGACACAATGCCAGCAGCCATGCCCTCCTGAAGAACCTCATCCTACCCCTTGGGAATCTGGCCAGGACCCCACCTCATGGAGGAAACTGCAGTCCCTCGGGGCAGAGGGATGACCTTACAGGAGGCCCAACAGGGTCTGACTCAGGCTGTCTAACCCCTCAGAGCCTCGTTCCGAACTGTCGAAGGGGCACAGGAGGCCAGGCTGCCCGACAGTCCTTAAGGGGAAAACACTCAGCGCGTGGCCTGTCTTGCAGAAAGCGCTCAAAGCTAAGCATCCAGTTTTCTGGCACCGTCATGCCGCCCGACCTGGAACTCACGGGGCAGGGACGATGGCCACTTTTGCCATCAGACTTCTACCAAAGCGCTGGGCTCTGGCCAGCCTCGCTCACCGGGGAGCACCGGTCCTCATTCCTGGTCTGCCAGCCTCCTGTGACCCCACCCCACCCGGATGCAGGGTCACCAGGGAAGACTGGACGGTTTCTCGGAGCACAGGGCCGTACTGCCTGGCCGAGAGATACAGGTTTCGAGGCCACACCCTGGTCTCCCCAGATGCCAAGCCTCCCTGGGCCCCAAGTACGGCATTGCCTTTTAACCCTCGTAACCAACACGGAGAACCGCTTGTCGCTGAGGAGTGGCCTGGGGTGACCCAGCAGGCAAGAGCCAAATCTGACCAAAGCCCCCAGCTCTCAGGTGCCCTGGCACCAGGTCCTCAGCCACCTGTGTAGGGAGCGGCTCCTTATGGTCACTTCCTGCCCAGACTCAGGGGCTCAGAGCAGGCTGACCTAGATTCCCAGGGGTGGCCTGAGTCACTGGCCCTGGGGCCATTTTTAGATACTAGTTTTCCCCCAGCTGCTGGTCCGGGAGCTCAAAGGCCAGCTCCCCGCTCCCGCCACCCGCGGCCAGTGCCAGAGCCCAGGCGCTGCAGGGAGAGGTGCGGGGAGCTGGCCGGGCGCCGGTGCTCACCTTGACGGCGTATTCCTGGTTCGTGATGAGGTTGACGCAGGTCTGCACTCGGGCGTGGGCACCCTCCCCGAGCACGTCTTCTTGCAGCTGGTAGACATCTGGGGAGCAGGGGTGCGGTGAGAGCCGCCCCGGGCTGGCCACGTCTCCCTACACCCCCACCTGTAGTCCTCACTGACCTTCGAACCGGCCCGAGAAGCTGTCGGTGGCCCGGCACCGCTTTTTCTTCTTGCCCCTCTTCTTGGCGTCTGGGATGTCGATGGGCTGGCTGGCGGGCATATCTGCACTAGGAGACCCGCGGGTGAGGCCCGCCCTGCTCAGCAGGCAGCCCCTGCTGCCCTCCCGCACCGGCCCTCCCGCACCGCCACCTTCCTCTCCGGCCCTCACCAGGGCGGGCGGGATGCTCCAAGCTGAAGTCGGTCTCCCCGAGGTGGGTCTGGTCTAGGGAGAAGGCCAGCTCGAAAGGGTTCTGCCCCTGCAGGGGACAGGACAGGAGGGCTCTCAGGGCCTGCCCAGAGAGTGACCCAGCCCCCGCGTCTGCATCCACGAGTCCAGGGAGACAAAAGCCTGGCTTTGCCTGACTGTAAGGAAATGGTCCTTCTTCCCCCGAACCCCAGGGCCCTCGGGGTGTCCAGGAAAGGGATGCGCTGCGGGGAGGGGCCCCGAGCAGGCAAGAGGGCCTGGCGTGCGTCACTATGGTGCCCAGGCCAGGCCTCGCGGCTCACCCGGGACAACCTCCGCAGCCCAGCTGGCCCCCTGGGCTGCAGAGGATCAAAGACAGCAAGGCGGTCAGTGGGAGGGGGTGAGTCACCGGCTTCTGGCTTCTAGGCGGGGTTCCCAGCAGGGGTGGCCCTGCCTGCTTTCCCATAGCCTCCAGCACGAGGCCCTGAATTTCTGGCCTCAGTCTTCCCTCTGTGAAACAGGGAGCCACTGCCCTCCTGGTCACGCGCTGCTCCCTCTGAGGTCCCGCTGTCGCCCGACCGTGGCTCACAGGACGGGCCTCCAAGGCCTCCGGCTGCAACAGTGTAGACACCGGACCGCCCTCTGCCCAGCCCTGCCCGGGCCACAGCCAGCACTGTCCCGTTTTGCCACCGGGACAGAGCTCCTCACAGGCCCCCGTGCCCAGCTAAGAAACCAGCCTTGCAGGGAGAGGCCCACTGGAGGTCACCCACTAGTCCCCAGGACCGGGGGAAGGGTGCTAGACCCTGAGCAGGGAAGGAAGGCAGCTGGGGCTTGGAGAAACCTTGTCTTACCCGCCCCAGAGAGCTGCTGCTGGAATAATCTTCTGCAGAGCAGATGGGCCACAGTGAGGACGGACGGCCCCTGGCTTGAGATGTGAGGCCTTTGAGGCCAGGACACTGAGGCCCAGCAGAGGCCTTCAGGAGATAGCTCTAATTTAGCTCCCTGCACCCTGGCCGACTAGGTGGCCGGGGCCTCAGGTGGGTGAGGGGGCCTCTGTGCACGGTGGTGCTGCTGATGCCGGGTGACCCGAGCCAGGTCACTGCCCCTCCCTGGGGCCTCAGGACAACTGGGGACGGGGCTCCAGCAGGAGGATCATCCAAAGAAGGAGCTCCAGGAAAGCCCCAGAGAAACACCACGGGGCCCAGGGCAAAAGGAGCTGGGCCAGATTCCTACACACGGGAGGCCCGGAAGCCAGGCCGGCAGCAGAGGGGGCAGGCGGAGGTCAGAGGGAGCGGCTGAAAACACAGGCGCAGGCCTCTCGGCCTCCCCACCCCCCTGTGCAGGGCTGTGAGGAGGCCTGGGCCGGGCAGGCCAGGCAGACGGGAGAAGGGAGTGCTCCGGCCCTTGGCCCTGCCCGGTGGGAGTCTGGCCTCCGTGGGGAGGCAGGCACACAGTCACCAACGCCAGAAACCAGCACCCTGCCTTGGGCTCCTCCAGAGGTCTCGAGAGGGGCCGGGTCACTACTTCTACCCGGGAGGAGGGGCCCCAGGGTAACCACATAGGGGTGGACAGCGGCGGGGGTGGGGGGGGGGGACGCTCAGGGCCAGCAGCCAGCAGCCGCTCACCTCCGTCTAGTGACCTCGGCCCCAGGCCTGACCCACGTCTGTGGCTGGGTGATGGAAGGAAGCTGCCTGTAGCTCCTCGGACCGAGGAACAGTGCGAGGACCCTCAAGGGGGCCTATGGGTCCCCTCGCCACCCCCACAAGCCTGTCCCAGCCTCCACCTTGGTGGCTTGGCCACCCCTGATGAAAGCAGCTCCTGTGTCCTTGTCTCCACCTGCAGGGAGACTCGGGGCAAACATCTCTTTCCAAGGCTCCGATTTCCCAACTGAAAATGGGGAAAGTGTGTTGGGAGACGCCCAGCATTAAGGGTCCCGGCAGTGCCGCTGCTGGACTGGGGCGGGAGGGCGAGGCCCAGCCCAAGAGGCAAGCTCAGCATGGCGGGAGGGGAGTCCCAGAGTGGCTGAGAGGACCTTCTCATAGCTGAGGCTCCCTGGCCAGGGTCCTTCCCACTCCTCGGGACTCCCACGGTCCCACCTGGGAGCAGCCTCCAGTCCCAAGCAATGTGGGCGGGCTGGGCCTGGGGCTGGCCTCAGGCCTCCAGTCAGCAGGCCTTGGCAGGAGGCGGCTGGAATCATCCAGAAAGTTCGAGTTTGCTTTGGCTGCCGTGCTGGCCCCTCACACTGACCCTGTCCTAGCTCATGCCCAGCCCCAGGAGGGAATAGACCACTGCCGGTGACGTCTCGGGTCCACCCCCCCGCTTCAGCCCGGCCCCGGACACTTGGACTTGCCAAGGCTGTTGCTCCCCTGGCAGGGGGTAAAGCGAGGATGACAGGCGTGTGGGCAGGGGTGGGGCACGCTGGCCCAAGATGTGGCTGGACAGGCCTGGGAATTCTAACCCAAACAGTCTCAGCTTGCTCCTCCCACCCCGGTTCTGGGAGTGCCTGTGTACACACACACACACACACACACACACACACACACACATGAAAGTGCGCCGCGCGCGCGCGCACACACACACACACACACGCGTGCGCGTGCCCACACACACCCAGGTCCTGCCTTCTTTACAGGGCAACAGGTCCCTGCCCAAGAAGGCCCAGGGAAGCCATTACATAACGCGGCTGGTGGGGTGGGGAGGCCGTTGACATCACTGCGTCCCCTGAGCCAGCCCCGTGGGGCCCCTCCCCAGCACCTGCCCGGCCCCCCCCCCCCAGACTCGCTCATCTGAGACCAAGACTGCAGCCGTGGGGCCACCGCAGAAACTTCCTGCTCCCACAGGAAATAGCACTTGGGCCCGGACTGTCTGGGAGGCGCAGGGCTGAGGGGCATCCAATTCACTCCCTTATTCCAAGGACCACCTATTCTGGGACCTGCAGTCCTACCTCGGATTCCTGGAGGAAAGACCCCACAGACCCACAGGTCCAAGGCGCTGAGGACTGGACTGTGGCCTGAGCTCCCTAGCAGTGCACAGGGGTTTGCAGGGGACACACAACCAGGTGCTCCCAAGGGCCTGGGGGCCCTGACCGCGCTTGGGGTTCCTAGAGGAAAGACCCCACAGTCCCCAGGGCGCTGGGGACTGGACTGTGGCCCGCTGACCACCCCCACCAGCGCACTCCCGGCTGGGGCAGCCCCAGACACACGGCGGGGGGGCGGGGAGGGCGGGCAGCAGCCACGGGTGGATCCCGGGGGTGGGGGCTACGCGCCCCCCACCGGCCACTCGAGTGGTCCAGCCCCAGGCGACCCCAAACCCACCCGGCCCTCACCTTGAACGAACGGTGGAAGCCCTGAAGTTCGGCTGTTTTCTTCTGCACCATCTTCTGTCCGGGCCCCGCCAGCGGGGGAGGGGACGGCGGGCCCGGGGGAGCGGCCCGTGGGCGGGGGGCGGCCGGGTAGGGGACCCTGCAGGCGGGAGCAGACAAAGGAGAACGTGAGTGGCTGCGGCCAGCGCGCCGTGAGCCCCGGACGCCGAGGCTCCGCGGGGCCCGATCCCCGAGACCGGGTCGGGGCCAGGCCAGCGTCGCCGGGCCGCACTCACCGGGGTCGGACTCGGGCCGGGGCCGCAGTGCCACCGCCGCCGCCGCCCGAGACACGCAGCCCGGACCCCACTGCGCGGACCGCGCGGGGAACAGCGCCGCCGCTGCCGCCGCCGCCACCACCGCGGACTCCTCTGCCTGGGCCGCCGCCGCCGCCGAGAGGAGCCGGGCGCACCGCCCCGCCGCCGCCTTTATAGGCCAGGCTTCGCCCCGCCCAATACGCATGCCCCGCCTCCGCCAATCCCGCCCACAAGCGCACAACGGGGGCGGGGCTGGAGAGCTCTCCGGGCCGCGTGCGGCTGCGCACTCGGGCCTGGAGGGGTTTCCGCGCGCCTGCGCAGTGAGGTGCGCGGGGCAACAGGGGAAGGACCTGGGAGGGATGTTGGCGGTGGTGGGCAGGGGTGTGGGTGCTGGACTGGCCGCCTGAGGCCCTGGGAGGCCCGCGGATCCCCGGCACCGAGCTGAAGCCGGGCCCTACGCTCTGGCAACTCCCCCGGGATGCCGGCCAGGGCCTGGGACACACTGACTCCTTTGGGCGACTTCCCTGCCCTAGAATACACCATGGCTCCCTCTTGCAGCTCCCCAATCCCGGAAGAGCGTGCTGTGGCTCTCTCTTGATTAAAGCCACAACCTGGGACCCTGGACCAAGAAAGAGCCCCGGGGGTGGGGGGCAGCCAGGACAGGAGATAAAATGCCATCCCATTTGGGCCGGCGCCCCCACCACCCAGGCTGGGTAGAATCGGCGCTTCCGGAGCTGGGCCAGCTCCCTGTCCCTGAAGCACTGTGGTGCAAAGTCCTCAGACTCCAAGCCCTGGGCGCATGGAAGTGCAAGCCTGTGGGGTGAACCCACCTCCGTCTCCTCCAGACCTCAGCTCGCCCTGCCACCACCCAAACCCAACTGTCCCCCAACCGGGCCCCGCTGACCTGAAACTGAATTGTCCCCTTCCAGGGGGCTGCCTCTATGTGCCGCCTGCCAAGGCCACAGCTCAGGCCACACCTGACTTCAGTCGGCCCCAAGTCCTCTGTCCCGTGCGTGTGTGTGCATGTGTGTGTGTGTGTGTGTGTGTGTGTGTGTTTGTGTAGACACACACTTTGGCTTCAAGTGCCTGGGGTGGGGCTGTTAGACCTGCCTGCCCCGGAGAGGCCACCTCGAAGCTGCCTCCTCCTCCTCCCTCCCTCCTTTCTTGGCTGTCCCCTCCCACCTCTGCCTCCACAGGGGCCCTCTCTGTGTGTACATGGTTACCTGCAGGTTTTCATGCGCTTCGGGTGGCTCAGGGGCGTACAGATGGGTCACTGCCCCTCCTCAGGTCAGCTCCATAAGAGCACAGCCCTGTCCACTGCCCAGCACACCGGGCCCGGCGCACGGGGAGTGCTCGCCGAATATTGCTGGAAGGAATAGGTGTGTCTGAGCGTCTGTGTGTGCATGGTTGTGTGTTTGTGCCTACGGGGCTTGTGTAAGTGTGTTAGCCTCTGTGGCTTCTGTAACACGGCGTCGCACACTGGGGAGGCCTGAAACAGAAACGTATGCTCTCCCATTCCGCAGACCAGGAGTCTGAAATCAAGGTCTCCGCAGGGCCACACCCTCTCGGAAGGCTCCAGGGGAGGATGCTTCCTGCTTCTCCCAGCTTCCGGGGTTGGAGTCCCTCAGGCTTGTAGACGCCTCCCCCTGCTCCCCGCCTCCACCTTCGGGTGGCCGTCTCCTCTGCGTCTGCTCTTTGCTTCGTGGCACCAGGCCCACCCTACTCCAGCACCCCTCATCTTGTCCAGTTATACCTGCCAAGACCCTGTCGCCAGATGTCACATTCACGGGTTCCAGGGGTTGAGTCGTGGACGTATCTTTCTGGGGAACGTGGTTCAGCCCAGGACAGGAAAGTCGGTCTATACCCCAGTGTGGGTGTTTGGCTGCGTCCTCCCTCACGTGTGCACCTGTGTGGGGTTGCCGTTCACACTGACCTCGGGGAACGGAAACGAACGAAGGCCTCGCCCCGGGGCCATCTTCCCAGGTGCAGCCACGCTCAGGGCCTGGTGGCCGATCCTGGAGCCTGGCCAGTGGGGACAGACTTGTTCCCAAAGCCAGCAGCCAGGCCCAGCACTGGGCACCGTTCAGACAAGCTGCCTCAGCGTCACACAGCCCAGACAGGTGGTCCCTTTGTGGGCCCCAGGCTGTAGGTGGGCAGACAGGACGATGGCCCTGCCTCTGGGGTCTTTCCAGCAGGTCTCCCCAGTACTAGTGACGTAGTGGCAGGTCATTCTTCGTGGGGGCCGTCCTAGGCACTGCGGGGTGTTGAGCAGCGTCCATGCCCTCCCACTTGATGTAGAGCACGCCCCGAGTTATGACAGCCACAAGTGTCCCCAGACATCACCAGTGTCCCCTGCTGAGTCCTGCAGTCCCTTGCCCCGTGGGTGAGAAGGTGGGGACCGCGAGGGGAGCACACACTTGTGTGAACGCTGGGAGGGGCCGCGATGCACACGGTGGGCCCCCTAAGCGGGTGGGGGCCATGCGTGACGCGCACACCCGTGCAGGCTTCTGTGCGCACCCCGGGCTGCATAGGGGTATGTTCAATCAGTTCACGCACATACCCTGAGCAGGTCAGGTCAGAGACGCCCGCCCTCCCCCCCGCAGAGATGCCGGAGCCCCTGGGTCTGAGAGCCGGGCCTAACCTCGTCGGTACAGGTGCCTGTGGGTGCCTGTGCTATGCAGGCCCTGGCCTGGCCTGCACTGGTGGCCATAGGGACGGGCAGGGGGAATGTAGGAAGGGGAGGGGCGCCTGTGCCCAGCCTGCAGGCTCTCGGGCTAGGCCCTGTCCTGCTGTGGGCCAGCCCCACAGATCCCCACAGCCAAAGCCTACCATCTTCCTGGAGGAGGCCCTGTTTATGGGCTGAGGTCCCAGAGGTGCCGGGTGCCCGGGGGCCAGGGAGCGAGGGAGAGAGAGGGCTGGGAGGTACCTGCCAGCCACCCTGCCTCCCTCCTCTTGGACCCCCAGGGGTCCCGCTCCCTGCCTCTGACCTGCTCTGGGGGTGGAAGGAATCTGCCAGGCAGGTGAGGGCAGGAAGACGATGTCCTGGCCCCTGCTCCTCACACCTGCCCAGCTCCTGGTGACTGTCACTGGGGCGCGGGGGAGGGTGCAGTCCCAGCAGAGGCAAAGGACAGACACAGCTGGTGGGCAGGACAGGGAGGGCCCAGGGCAACACCGCTTCCCACCCCTCCGATGCCAGATGCCGAGGGGGTTGCCAGAGCCTGGGAGGGGGGCTCAGGACAGCCCTGGGGGCCCAGGGGCTACTTTGAGGCTCCCAGAGCCGCAGGTACTGGCCTGAAAAAGGAGGACAAGCGGGAAATGATCCCCTGGTTCCTGGGCCTCCCCCTCCCCTCCCCGCCCCCACCTCCCCATGCAGTTTTTTTTTATTCCAGCCACCCCTGTGGCTCCCTAGGGGCTCAAGGAGGGGGGTGCTGACCCCCTTTCCCGCCGCAGTCATGAAGCTGGCTTGGCAAAGCTTAGACCAAAGGTGCAGGGACTCTGCTCTTTCTAAGAGTCTACACCCAGCCAGGCCCCTGAGAAGCCCCTCGCTTCTGCGGGGTGACTCTCAGCCTACGCCGTATGTGGGCTCTCCCCCACACCCCAGAGGAGACAGCAGGCAGGTCCTGACTTCCATCCTTGGGGTCTCTGCTTCGGCCAGCCTCCTCTGAGCCAGGAGGCAAGCTTCTGTGCTCAGTGGTCTCCCCTCTGACCACCCCCTCCTTGGCCTGCGCCCTGGGCCCCTGCGGGGGCTTGGGTGCTCACCTCCTGGGCAGTGCCTGGGGGAGCCCCGGGAACTCAGGGCCTCCACATCCCAGCAGGCAGAGCTCCCAGATTTAGCCAATAAATTACAGAACACCCAGTTAAATGTGGATTTCGGAGAGACAATGAAGACTTTTCAGAGAGAGTCCCGCGCATACAAATATCCCAAACCTTATTCATCACTTCTCTGAAATTCAAATTGAACTTGGTAACGGTGGGGTCCTGTAGCTTACCTGACAACCCTACCAGGGGGCAACGGCAAAGACCTTTCTCCCCCCCCCCCCCCCCCGGCATTACAAACAAGGCGCCGGTCTGGTGTGAGCATGTGTGAGTGTGACCAGATTGGGGTGTGTAGGTCTGTCTGTGCACGTTTAGAGAAGCAACGAGCCTGGGTCTGTGTGGGGCGTGGGAGCCGGGTGGAGGTGCGTGGCCCATGCACCTGCTGGTGTGCACACGCCGGAGAGAAGACGGGGCCTGTGTCCGGGGCCGGGTGGCGTGGGGCATGTCTGGGATGGCTCCAGTGTGCTCACAAGCAGTGCCTTTGGGGGACGGCCCCGGCCTCTCCCTCTCCTGCTCAGAGCTGGGCCCCCTGAGACTCAGAGGGGGCAGAGGGCTGCCTTAAAGCCCTGAGCTGGTGTGGGACACCTGGGTCCCAGTGCAGCCTCAAAGGAGGACCAGGGTGCCTGGGATCAGGATTGAGAGTTGGGGTAAGTATGGCAGTGGGGGTAGGGGACTCGTGGAATTAGAGTCCCAGGCTGGTGCCCAGCCTAGCCTGTACCCTCTCCACCCATTCCCATCTGTCTGGTCCCCCATGGACGGGAACCCCAAGCCCGAGGAGATCCCCAGAAAAGCGAGGGTCACGAGCTGGGGCTTCTAGAAGGTTGTGGGACCACGCGGCAGGAACATCTGATGCAAGTGGCTGTAAGTGTCCCTTCCTGCTGACTGACTCACGGCCCGCTCCATTCCGGTGGCTCAGCAGTCCTGGGGACCGAGCCAGGGCCGCCGGCCTCGGTGAGGGTGGGGGAAGGGCGGGGAGGAGGGAAAGCAGGGGTGGGCGTGGCCAGGAGTTCTGGGCTGCCGGCCTGGCTGTGGGTGTCTCTGGCCGAGGGCGTCTTTCCGGGAGCCATGGGCGGCGCGTGTGGTGTCTTGGGGGGTCAGTCATTGAAAGTCCCCAAGGTGGGGACTGGGGGCTGGCAGGGCAGGCCCAGCAGATGGCCAAAGGCCACCACTCTGCCCTAGTGACCCACGATGGGGCCCTTGGCTTGTCATCTTGTTTCCTCTCCGCCCCGTCCTCCAAGGCACTGGAGGTGGCTCTTGGGGAATCCGGGGCCCCCACTCCCAGCTGACCTCTCCGACGATAACCTGGGGCATCATGTACAAGAGCCCCCGGTTTTGAGGAGGGTGGGGAGCTTTCGGGCGTGTGTGCAGGTCCCGGGAGGCCAGGCCACGGGAGCACAAAAAGGGTGGTAGGTTAGGGAGGGAGAGGGCAGCAGATGCAGGGGGACATCGCATGCCCGGCCAGGCCACACCACGCAGGTCACCTGCCCCAAACCCTCTTGCAGCCCAGGGCCTCTCCCTGCCGGTTGACCCCAGACACCATCTGGAGGCTGCTTCCTTGGGGCTGCTCCTGGCCAGTCTGGGTCCCAGGCCTGGGGAGGCGGGGGGGGGGGGGGGCACTGAGTTCTGCATGTCCTAGTGACACACAGGTTCCCCTCTTCCTAGGGCCAGGCAGAAGGCAGAGCTGGCTCCATGCCTCTGAAAGCTCAGTCACGCCCTGGGGTCAGCGGAGTGACAGCACAAACACGTCCTGCCCGACTGCCAGCAACCTGTCTGTGGCCGTGAACCCTAGCGGCAGAAGGCACTTTGCGAATGAGATTAAGGCCCCTGAGGTGGGGGTGACCCTGGGTTCCCAGGAGGCCCAGAGTCCTCACGAGGTCCTCCCGAGAGGGAGGCAGAGGGTCAGAGGCAGAGGTGGGCAGACCCCACGCTGCTGCTGGCGGTGACGGAGGGAGAAGCTGCCGGGGAGGGGGGGGGGGGGCGGGGAGACGTGTCTTCCTGGGCCTTCGGGAGGAAACAGCCCTCACCTGGCTTTTAGCCCGAGTCCTGTGTGGGATTCCCGACCTCCACAAGTGTCACAGAATAGATTTCTGCCATTTTAAGCCCCTGGATCTGGTAATTCTTACAGTAGTCCTGGGAGGCTCACACAGGCATTGACGCCTGGCGTTGCCATTCTGCAGATGAGCACAGTGAGGCAGGTCCAGCCAGGCCCGCAGGAGGCAAACCTGGCCGAGAGGGCGGAGGACAGTGGTGATGTGTCCAGGAGGCAGGAGGGGCCTGGAAGTCTGGACTCCGGGCCAGTGCCTGTGGCCGAAAGCGGCTGGTGCAGGGACCCGGCTCCAGCCTCCGGGAATGCCCTCCCCCAGGGTTGGATTTGCTAATGCTGCTAAAAGCTCGAGCGTATCCGCTGCGGGACTTGTGACCCGGCGCCTCTGGACCCTCCTCGCCCTCTGCAGCCGGACGCCCGCGGCGCCCAGCCCGTTCCCACGCCGTGACCCCCGCCGGGCTTGCCGCCCCCAGGGTCCCTCCTACTGCTCATCCGCACGTCGGGACCCCGGGATGGCGGGGGGGGGGGGAGCGAGGGCGCCGACAGGGGCGGGCGGGGTGGACTCCGGAGTCCAGGCCGCTCGCCCAGGGGAACTCGCTGCGGCCGCGCCTGCGCCCTGGCTCCGGCGCCGGGCCCCTGTGCCCCGAGGCGGGAGCGGTTGCCGGGCAACGGGTTTGCGTCACCGAGCCTGGCGCGGTGCCCAGGCTCCCTGGGTGTGGAAGATGGGCCCTGGAGCTGGGCCAATAGGATTCCAAGGACTGAGCGCGGGGGGCGTGGCTGAGCCCCACAATTCAGCCAATGGGATTGTTCTCCTCAGGGTCGCGCACGAAGGGCCGCGCTCCTTTTAAAGGGACCGCACACATCTCTCCCGCTTTGCTTGCCCCGAGGGCGCGACCCCAAGGTGAGGGTCGGAGGGCCGGCCCCGGGGTGTGTGTGTGGGGGGGTGTCTCCTTGTGCCTCAGTTTCCTCAGGTGCGCATATCAGAGGCACGTGAACGGAGCAGCCAGAGTCCGCTGCTCCCTGGAAGGGAACCCCCGCATTTATGCGGCGCCACGGTATGCACCTAGACCTAAGGCACCTCCGGCATGAGGATCACCCAAGCTCCTCGGCTTTAGGGCAAGCACGCCCTCAGAAAGCCACACCGCAGTTGGGAACCTTATTTGTCCCCAGGCTTGGGCCCCTGCGCCCACCCTTCTAATCCTGGGGCCAGGAAACTGCCTTTACAAGGACCGCTTCCTGACCTGCAGGGTTCGGGAGGTTGGTTCCCCTGGGCTTTAGGTCTCCGGCAGTATCCCCTCCAGCCCTGTATCCGACAGCGGAAAACAAAGGGGTGGTGGTGAACATCTGGTCCCCATGGGCTCTGAGGGCCGGTGTCCATGGCCACAGTGTCCCTCCACCCTGGACCGGCCCTCCTTTCTCTCAACTGGTCCAGGTCAATGAAAATACAAATCAGGGGTAAGCAGTGACATTGGCTGATCCTGAGTGCAGACAGCCGCTGAAGTGTTACCCCAAACCACTCACCAGCCTCTGTGTCCCCAGCTTGGAGTGTCCCCCGAGGTGGCCTTCAGGGATTGGAGATGTCTGCGGCCAGGGCCCCTGCCGAGGCTGCTCTCAAAGACTGGGACTGGCATCTGGAGAGGTGGCAGGACCCACAGATTTGGGGAGAAGGACAACAGGGCAGAGCCCTGGTGCATGTCAGGCTTTGGGGGGTGGACCCAGTCCCCCCCTGGTGGCCTTCCTTCCTGTCCCTGCATCACCCTCACCTCAGCCCCCTTGGACACCACTACCTGGGACGACCTGCTTTGAGCCTGGTTCCCTGGCCATGTAAGATGTCAGCTTTAGGGGAAACTGGGTGGGGGTACCTGGAAACCCTCAGTTTTGCAAATTTTGTTTAGAACTAGTTCAAAATGAAGTAAAATTAAAAAAAGAAAGCACACCACTCTTATTAAGTAATTTCTTTTTTTTTTAAGTTTATTTATTTTTGAGACACAACATGAGCTGGGGAGGGGCAGAGAGAGAGGGAGACACAGAATCCCAAGCAGGCTCCAGGCTCTGAGCCATCAGCCCAGAGCCCAAGGCGGGGCTCAAACTCACGGATCGTGAGATCATGACCTGAGCCGAAGTCGGACACTCAACCGACTGAGCCACCCAGGTGCCCCAGAATGTGTGTGGTTTTAAGGCACCAAGTTTTGGTGGTATGTCACAGGGGCCCAGGACACCGTGCCCTCCCCCCAGGCCGATCCTTAGGGATGAGCCTGCACCAGCCTCCCCTTGCTGCTGTGACAAAGCAGCACATCTTCCCTGGAAGCTTCCGGAGACTGGACTGACAGAGTACGTTCATTCGACAGAGGGTGCGGTGGGGTCCCCCTGCTCTGGACTTCTCCTCCAGGACTCCCTCCAAAATGCCTGTTCTGGCCTTGGCCTGGCCAGGTGGCTGGAACTCACAGCTGTTCCCAGAGCCGAGCAGAGAACAGTCAGGAAGATCTGCTCACACAAAGAGAGGAAATGGGCTGGACGGCGGAGAAAGGGCCGCGGGGCGAGCAGATGCAGGGTGTCTGCCGGGACCCCGGGCTCATGGCCACCTCCTGTGTCGTGACGGACCAGGGACCTTGCTGTGGGGTCCCAGCCAGCCCTGTACCCATCCCCCACTGAGGTCAGGATTGGGGGTCCGGTGCCCAATGAGAGGGAAAATCAGCAAGCTGGTAAGTCCCCGGTGGAGGTCCCGGGGTGGGGGACACAGGGTGGCCACCTGACTATATCGCCACTTTCCAGCAAAGTGCTGGAGAGTGCCAAGTGTCACCAGTGTGAAATCCAGGTCAACCCGGCATCTGACGGAAGCTCAGACAGGCCTGGGGCTGGGCGGCAAGGTGGCGGGGACCAGCCCCCCCCCCCTCCAGGGACAGACAGAGCTGTCTCCAGGCTGTCGTCCCTGGTGGCCTTCCTGCGGACGGCATCCCCATCTAGGGACGGGAGGCCCACAGCAGGGAGGGGCAGAGCCGAGCAGCTGGTTTTGTTTTTCATCCACTGTCTTTGGAAAGAAGGGCAGATGGCTCCAGAAATATCTAGGAACGCACCCCCCTCCCTGGGTGGTGACCGGCAGTGCCATCGGAAGGTCAGCAGAGTGTAGTGTAAACAGTGGCTTCAAAACAGCAGACCTGCACAAAACTCTGCTGTGGCTGGGGACAGCAGAGGTGACAACAGCCCCAACGTCTGACAGTTGCACGTGACGTGTCCACCGTGCACGCGCACGCCCCTCAGGTGCCTCCACCGCGCACGCGCACGTCCCTCGGCCGCGAGCAGGCGCGAGAGTCGCCCACCCCCGCCGCCCCGAGGACGGAACCCGGACCCGAGACGCTCAGGGAGGGAACCACACACGAGAGGCCACACGGGGTGTGAGTCCACGTGTGTGAAACGTGCAGAACAGACCCATCCACGGACGGGAAGGGGACTCGTGGGGGCCCGGGGCCGGGGGAGGGGGTGCCGGCGGGTGGTGATGAGGTTTCTGTTAGGTGAGAATGTTCGGGAGCTAGATAGAGGTGATGATTGCACAACTTCGCAAATGTGCCAAATGCCACCGAACTGTTGACCTCGACTGGGTGACTTGTATGGCATGTCAGTGACACCTCAGTAGAGATGTTTGACCACGACAGAAGCCAGCGCGGTGGTGGTTTGTGATGGCGCGTGGTGACCGGGGACGAGGGGTTGACAGCACTGGGCGGGCGCGAAGGGCCGCCTGCTGCCCTGCTAACCCGGATGGGACGCACAGCAGATGACCACAAGTGCCGGCCAGCGCCTGGCACGTTTCCTGGCCGCGGCGGGTCACCGCAGGCAAGGATCTGCGTGAACGCGGAAGAGGCCAGCGGGCGCGTGAGAGGCTGCCACGTTGCAGATCGAGAGCTGAGCACCGGACCGCGCTTTTGAACACGATTGGCAACAGGAGACCAGGCATTCGAGAAAACGCCTCGCTCACAAGAAACGTCGGATCGTGTGCGCAGAGACATGGCTGGGAGGGTGTGACGTCGGCTGCGGCCTCCGCGCTCCCCAGCGACGCGGCAGGCACCGGCACCCCGGGTCAGGAACGTCCCCTACAGCCTTTGTATCTGGCGGTGGTTCTGCCCCAGGGGACCTTGTCCAGGCAGGGGCCACGTCTGCACCTCTGTGGTCATCGCACTGGGGGCTCCTGGCATCGAGGGGGTGGGGCCAGAAATGCTGCTTGACCGCACACTGCCCAGGACGCCCTCCAGAGAACGATCCAGCCCTGAACGTCGTTGGGGGTGGGGGTGGGGGAGGGGAAGGCAGACCCCGGTCTAGAGAGACTCTCCCCAGGTGGGTGCAGGAGGAAACATCTAGAATGTTCCAGCAGTACTGTCTCTTGGGATGAACGGCTGCAACTACTCGTCTGGCCCAGTCTCTCTCTTGCTGGCTCTGATGAAGCATGAGGCCGTGTTGAAGTGGCCCATGGGGCAGGGAGCGGAGGGTGGCCTCTGACCCACAGCCAGCAAGAGACCGCAGCCCTCAGTCCTGTAACTGCCGGGAGCCGAATTCTGCCGACAACCACGGGACCTCAAGCAGGTGCATCCCCAGGTGAGCCTCCGGGTGAAAACACTTAAAAGAAAAGTAACTTTATTTAAAACAAAAAAATTTTTAATGTTTACTTATTTTTGAGAGAGAGAGAGAGAGAGACAGAGCGTGAGCGGGGGAGGGGCAGAGAGAGAGGGAGACGCAGAATCCGAAACAGGCTCCAGGCCCCGAGCTGTCAGCCCAGAGCCCGACGCGGGGCCCGAACTCACGGACCGCGAGATCACGACCTGAGCCCAAGTCGGACGCTCAACCAACCGGGCCACGCAGGCGCCCCGAGATTCTCCCGTTTCAAGTGCGCAGCTCGGGGCTGTCGGATGCTCCGAGTTGTGCCCCCATCATCACTGTGTGTCCATTTCGAAAGAACAAAGTGTGAAGATTTTGGTTTGAGTCTGACGTGAGGTTCTTCTGTGTTCGCGGGAGAATCAGTCTGTGTCTCTTGTGGCATCGGGCGATGGCAAACTTCCGTTCGAGCCGGTAGTGGCTATTTTCAGCTCTGTGGGGCTAGGGGTCCCTGTGCAGCCGCTTGGCTTTGCCACCGTAGCGCAGGAGCCCCCTAGGTCACAGGCAAATGAATGAGCGGAGCCGTGTGCCGATAAAACTTTATCTCCAAAAACGGACAGCGGGCTCCATGTAGCCAATCCTGATCGGTGACTGATGTGTTTAATTTTGTCGTGAGCTAGTCTTGGGTGCTTGCTTTAAAGTATTCATCCTTGCTGTTTTCCGAATTTTCGTTCTTTTGTAGATGATGTTTATCCTGTCTTTGTCTCTCTAGTTAATCTGAAAGGATATATATTAGTTTTCATTTTATTAGTGGCTAACTATGTGCGTGTACGTATACAAACGTATGTGTGTACGTATAAGCATATTGAACATAATTTTGCCAATATCATCATCTGTGAAATAGTATCTACGGATTCTGGCCTTAAAAACATGAATATATTCAGGGACACCGGGCTGGCTCATTCGGTGGAGCATGTGACTTGATCTTGGGGCTATGAGTTTGAGCCCCGTGTCGGGTGTAGAGATTACTTAAAAATAAAGTCTTTAAAAAAAAAAAAAAAGAATAGATCCAATTAACATCGTCTGCAGATGTGAATCTCTGTCTAGAAATTGCAGGAGAATCAACTTAAAATTTAAGAAGCCAGTTACTAAATCAGTTCCAAAAACAAGAGGCTTCCTATATATGTCAGACATAATCATTTAGAAAGTACAATGGGAAAAAGGACGTCATGGAAAAACATTCATAGTAACAACCCAAAATAACTGGGAATTAACTTTAAAAGAAACGTGCAGATATGAAATGTCCAGAACAAGCAAATCCACAGAGACGGAAAGTGGATCATGGTTGCCAGGGGCTGTGGAGTGGGATGGGGGTCACAGCTCATAGGGACAGTTTTGTTTTTTTTTAGGGTGATGGAATATTCAAGAATTTGATGTTAATGGTCGCACAACTCTGAGTGCACTAACAACTACTGAATTGCGTGCTTTAAAATGGCGAATTTTACTTTTTTCTTTTTTGTAAGTTTTTTTCAAATTTTATTTTTAATTTTTTAAAATTTACATCCCAGTTAGTTAGCAATAGTACAGCAATGATTTCAGGAATAGATTCCTTAATGCCCCTCCCCCATTTTGCCCATCCCCCTCCCACACCCTCTCCAGTAACCCTCAGTTTGTTCTCCATATTTATGAGTCTCTTACGTTTTGTCCCCCTCCCGGTTTTTATAGTATTTTTGCTTCCCTTCCCTTATGTTCATCTGTCTTGTCTCTTAAAGTCCTCATATGAGTGAAGTCATAGGATTTGTCTTTCCATCCCTGTAGTTGCAAATGGCAAGATTTCATTCTTTTTGATTGCCGAGTAATACTCCATTGTATATATATATATACACCATATTTTCTTTATCCATTCGTCCACCGATGGACATTCGGGCTCTTTCCATACTTTGGCTATTGTCGATAGTGCTGCTATAAACACGGGGATGCATGTGTCCCTTCGAAACAGCACACCTGTATCCCGTGGATAAATGCCTAGTAGTGCAATGGCTGGGTCGTAGGGTAGGTAGTTCTCTTTTTAGTTTTTTGGGGAACCTCCACACTGTTTTCCAGAGTGGCTGCACCAGCTTGCATTCCCCAAAATGGCGAATTTTAGAGTATGTCACGTGTGTCATTTTTTTTCGGTAGGCACCATGCTCATTGTGGAGCCCGACACGCGGCTTGACCCTCACGAACTGTGAGATCATGACCTGAGCTGAGATCAAGAGTCGGATGCGTAACTGACTGAGCCACGCAGGCGCCCCTCAATTTTTAAAATCATATGAAGAAAAGAGAAAGGAAAATGCAGTGTGTAGAGGTGCTGAGTGCTGGAAATGACAGAGGGACGCGTGTGGCCGGGGTAAACGGAGAGATACGCGGGACCGCAGGGATCGACCTATGTTCCAGAATGAACCTGGAACCACATTATTATGCAAATTAACCATTTTCACCAGAATCACAGAAGCAAGTTTTCTGGAACTGAAAGGAATTTTAAAGTCCGTCGGCAATCTATACTTAGAATAGTCCAGAAAATATTAAAAAACAACAGCGAGGAATTTATATTGGCAGATACAACCATTACTGTAACTTTACAAGGTACATTAAAATTGGAGCTGGGGGCAGCTAACTGCCAGAAGACCCAGAAAGAGCCCCGTGTAAATACATAGCACTCCTGATCTGTGCGGAAGGGCCACGCTGTGCCGCAGTAGGGGTTCCTTGTTATTTAAAAAATAAAAATTCCGGAACGCCCGGGTGGCTCAGTGGATTAAGCGTCTGACTTTTGATTTTGGCTTAGGTCATGATTTCACGGTTCAGTTCGTGAGATCAAGCCCTGATCAGGCTCTGTGCCAGCAGCTCGGAGCCTGCTTGGGATTCTCTCTCTGTCTCTCTCTGCCTGCCCCCCTGCCCCCGAACAAATAATAAATAAATAAACATCTACAAAATAAAAAAAGAGGAAAACCATGAAGAACCAGGAGAAAACAGAGGTGAATATTTACATAAAGGCCTCCCCAGCCCAAGTTTGTAAGCTTGTCACTAAGGGCAGAAAACATCGAGGAAAAGAATGACCGAAAATGTGAAAGCTGGTAAAGAGAAGAAAAAAAAATATGTTGAAATGATCATAAACAAAGTTAAACAAGAAACCAGGAGAAATTTGTGTAACATATATGACAAATTATATGCAAAAAAGCTTTTATAAGCAAGTATTATTAAAGGGTCTCTACACCCAACATGTAAAGAGTTTTTAGAAACCAATAAGAAAAGACCACTTTCCGATGGAAAAAAGGACAAAGGATATACATTGGCAATATAAATGGTCAACGTGCGGTGAGAGTGTTTTCCTATCAAATAGGTAATGACACATGGCCTAACACCCAGTTTTGGGAGGATGTAAGGAAGTGGGATCCCTGAACCTGTGTAGATGAGGATGTAAATTAGTGCCCCCTTTCTGCAGGGTACTCCCCAACTCATCAAAATGTCCCCCAGGGTAATGCCCTCTGACACACACAGACACCAACCCTGGCACTTTACCTGTATCCACAATCGGGGATATTTATAAAGATCTGACTAGAGAATTTATTGTCGCCAAAGTCACGGCAACAACCAGGAGGCATCGGTTAACTGATGGGGCACCTGCACGGTGGGTGCCTGGGCTTGTCCACACCGCCTGTCCGCCTGCATCACCCTGGGCCTGCCCCCGCTCCGCGGCCCCCACCTGCCTCTCCACTTGGTGGTCAAGACCAGAACCAGCATCTCGGTGCAGTACTTCACGGTCGGCTTTTAGGACGAAGAAAGGATCCAAGTCATTCCCACCTTGACTTTGCTTCCACCTCAGGAATCGCTGCAAAGCAACAGGGCCGGGGGAGGCCTCTGGCGAGGGCTGGTGCAACTAAGGAGGGGGTTCTGAGGGGTAGAGCCCGCTCCGTGGCGACTTCCAGTGACAGGGGCTCCTGATCTTCTGAGGTGGCCTCGCCCAGCTGTTCCCGAATTACCAGAACGTTCCTTCACGAACACCAGAGGCTGCCTCCTGCGTCGTTTCCGCGGGAATGATGTAGATTCCCGCCACTCCTAGGAGTCCCCGCTGGCCAGGCGGGGGCTCGGCCAGCGGTCTTGTCCGAGCAGCCCCGCCGTGCCCTCCCTCGTCCTCCCCTCCGTCTGACCAGATTTCCATGCCAACGCCTGGCCCCCCATTACCTCTCCCGGCTGGACAGCTTCTGGGGTTTTGACGTGAACCACCCACCCCGTTTGGCCTCAGATCCCTGCATTCCCAGCAGCCCGAGGCAGGGGGGGTCTTAAGGCCACACACGATGGTTCTCTGACGGTTCTGGGCTCAGAAGTCCTTACACCCAGGTGTGGGCAGGGCCAGTTCCCCCAGAACCCCAGGGTCATCCCACCTCAGGGACCTTGACAAGGTCCCCTCTGTGCCATGAGGCGACAGGTCCCAGGACCAGGAAGGGGACATCTTTGGGGGTGATTACAAATGACAATAGCAGCTCCCAAATTTTCAGCTGTTTCTGGAAATTGTGGTGCATTTGCAAAGTCAACGGGTAAGGAGACCATGGCTCCTTTAGAAGGTGTTTCCAGAAAACGTGATTCCCGAGAAGCCGCTCAATTCCCACGGAGACAGCACGCCCTCTAGGGGCGAGAAGCCAGCCCTGCCCTGGTTCCTGCGCAGCCCCACCCACCGCCCCTTCGTCCGCTCCCACTTGCCAGAGACCCACGCCTGGGGGCCCCGGAACCGGGGCACGTGCATTGGAGAGGGACCCCATCTTGCACAGAAGAAAGAGCAGTTGGGGTGAATGACTCAGGTGTCTGCTCAGAGCTGGCTGCCCAGAAAACTCCTGGCTGGTTCTGCCCTATCACGCTGCAGCGGGTTCAACATTTTCTGGCTCCTTCTCCCGCACAGAAAGGCAGAGTTAAAATTGTGCCTAAGCACTGGCGACAACTGACGAAACAGAAACGGGACAGAGCACGTGCCTTCCCCACGGTTCTCAGCCTGCTTTCCGGGGACTTCCATCCTCACCACCCCACGAAATCCTAACTTCACCCATAGCCTGTGCGTCTGTTTACCTATCTGGGGCACTCTGGCGGGCCACCGGCCATCTAGGATCCCTCGCCCCTTGGGGATGAGGGCACCCTGGGGACAGTGGCCGTGATGTGTCCCAACACCGGCTCCCCCCCCCGCCAGGAAAATGGAAATGACCACCAGCAGCCGCGGGTACAAAAATGGCACAATTTATTCTGATGCTCGGGTGGGAACACCCGTGGGCGGGGAGGATGCAGAGGGTCCCTGCCACCGTCCCCGGCCTGGCTTCATGGCGGGAGCAGCTGGGAACCCTGGGGCGCACAGTGGTTCTGCGGTTTGGCTGTGGTCTTGCATGTGAAGGGGCGACATTCGACTGGACAGTCTCCTCGTCCTGGGAGGCTGTCTTGCCAGGACCCCCCCTGAGCTGGGCCCCGGAGGCTTCCGGAAGGACCGAGGCCCGAGCTCATGTTAATTGCACTTGTTCGGTGTTGGGTGACGGTGCCCCTCACGTCTGCGAGCATCCCAGACACCCAGAGGTACTGAGTCGGCACGGTCCACACTGGAAGGGCAGCCACGGCGAGAGGCCACGGAGGATGTGTGGGCAGGCAGAGGCACGAACTCGGGGCAGAACGGGGCTTCCCGTGGTCACTTCGGTGCAGCCCCCGACGGGGCCCTGGCCACCCCTCCCAGGGCCCGTGGGAGACAGTGGTGGGATTCGGATCCCACAGCCACACGGCCACAGCTAACATCTGGCAAGACTCAAAGATCCCGCCCAGGAGAGCGGTTCCAGGGGACTCATCCTGTGTTGTCCACACGGGAGAGGGGATATTCTTCTAAAGGGGAAGGCAGGCTCACGTGTAGGAAAAGAAAAATCGTATCTTTCATGATCCACGAAGGGGCCCGGGGGGGCCGGGAGGCAGGCTGTGGGGTCCCTGTCGTACCTGTCGTGAAGCAGACACGGGGCTCCCAGGCGCCGGCTGCCCGCAGGGCACAGGTCCGTGCGGGCCCACTGAGCAAATGCAAGTGCCTTACAAACACAGTGGGTTTTCCCAGGTGCCCGACACATACAACCACAGAGTCCAAGTTCAATGCCGGCCGAGGAGACGGGCTCAGGGTGGCCAGACCCACGGCTGCTGCATCTGGGATCGGGGAGGACTCGACCCCAGCGCTCAGCGTAGCCGCGACAGCATGGAGCTCCGATCACTTGCTGGGCTTTCTAGAAAGCACGGGCCCATGTTCCGGAGACGTGGCCCTCAGGCTAGAGTGTCCCCTGGGCACTGCCTCGGTGGCCGCAGGGCCGAGCGGCGCTCAGTGGCACATCCGTGCAGTCATTTCTTTCTGTTAAGAACGAGAGGGACGTCAGGTATCGAGACGAGAAGGACAGAAACCACACCCCAGAAAAGCAGATCCGGTCTCAAGGGACCCGCAGGCTTCATTTCACACCAAACCTTACGAACAACGGAACAGATAACCGGGTTGGGGGGGGGGGGGCCCAAGCCATTCTGTGAAGGGCCAAAAAGGCAGTGTTGTCGAGGGAGAGCGGCTGCGGCAATGCGTAAACGCTAAGGCACGAAGACATCTTGCCACGTTCTGCACCACGGCAAGACCCCGGGAGCCTCGGTGTGCAGGAGCAGCGGGCAGATCAGCACCAGCCCACGTCCTTTACACACAGCCTGGGGAAGTCTCGCTGGCCCCAGAAAGAACTGGAAGCATGGATACGGGAGAAATGATGAGGGTATCGGGGCACCTGGGTGGCTCACTCGGTTGAGCATCCGACTCTTGATTTCAGCTCAGGTCGTGAGCGTCTCGTGGTCGTGAAATCGAACCCCACACTGGGCTCTGGGCTGACCGGGCAGAGCCTACTTGGGATCCTCTGTCTGCCCCTCCCCCAGTTCCTCTCTCTCTCAAAATAAATATGTAAACATTAAAATGAACAAGCAAACAAACAAACTGAGCCTCCTTTAAGCGTCTGACTTCACCTCAGGTCACGATCTCACGGTCTGTGGGTTCGAGCCCCATGTCAGGCTCCGTGCTGACGGCTCGGAGCCCGGAGCCTGTTTTGGATTCTGTGTCTCCCTCTCTCTCTGCCCCTCCCCCGTTCCAGCTCTGCCTCGAACTCAAAATGAATAAACATTAAAAAAAAAAAAAAGAAAAAAAGAAATCATTGCTTGGTCTCCAGCCAGGCAGTGAGGACAAGGGTGGGGGACACTGGGATGTCCGGGCCCGGCCACCGGGCCGCTGGTGTTTGCAGGGTCACCTCCCCAGGGTCCCCGAGGGCATGGCAGCCGCATCCCCGCCATGCCCGCTAGTGGGGGGACCGGAGCAGCCAGAACCAAAAGTAAGCCCGGGGGGGTGGGGGGGGGTGTCCCGTGTGCCTGCCAGGAACCCGAACGGCCCACTCGAGCGTCACTGCGTCACAAATTTGGGCCCAGGCCCAGAGAACCCCCCTCCGCTCCCCTCCGCTGACTTCGGGCCGTGGAGCCGCGGGGGCCGCCGCCAAGCCGGGGGTCTGGGCCCTGCGGACCAGCCCGGGACCCCAGCGTCCCCCCGCCCACCAGTCCCGGCCCGCTCACCAGCGGCTCGAGCTCCTTGGTGTCGATGAGGCCGAACTCCTTGACGAAGTAGTAAAAGTGCTTGTAGCAGGTGTTGACGTGCGCCTCGGAGCCCATCTGCGCGATGCGGTCGAAGTGGTGGATGTAGACGTGCACGAACACGCGGAACAGTCGCGACAGGATCTTCCTCACCACCTGCAGGAAGTTCTTGGGGAACGGCGTGCCTGTGGGCGGGGCGAGAGGCTCAGGGGGGCGGGGGGCCCACCTCCCCCCTTCCCGACCCCACTTGGGTTCCCGCCCGTGGGCGCCGCGCGGTTTCCGGTGAGGCTTCTTGTCCTTAGCAGACTCCCTGATGGGCTCCCGGTCCTCCTGCCCCCACCCCCGGTTCGTCTTTACCACGTCCTCTCGCTTGCCGTCACCGACGCTTCCTTGGGCCGCGGTGGGTCGCGTCAGGCGCCCCCGCGTGCCCCTTCCACCCTCATCCGTTCACGCCCCTCCGTCCCGCGGCACGGACGGGGTGCAGCAAGCACGGGCAGGTGCGTGCCCGGGACCGGAAAGAGCGAGGGGCCCCCGTCCCCGACGTGAGGGGCTAGCAGCCCAGGGAGAGGACGCACAGAGACGCCGCGCCCTGCGGGAAGCCCCCGTGTGCCGGGCGCACGTCCCCCAGGTGGACACACCGGCGCGTGCGGGATGCGGGTGCGGGAAAGCTCTCAGGACGGCGCCGCAGCGAGAGCGGGACGGCCCACGGGGCTGTCTGTCCTCTACCCGGAGGCAAGTGGGAGGGAGAAGGCTCTCTACGAGCGGACTGTGACCGGTGCAGCCTGACCCTGCGCGTCCCGGGTGCCGCCCTGCTCCCTCCCCTGTATCTGGGCCCAGGTGGCCTCTCGGGACAGGGGAACGATGGGCCTCGGTCATGGGCAAGCGTCCGAGTGTGGTGAACGGGCCGTTCCCGGCCGACTCTGTGGAGGCTTTGCTCAGGCTCACTGAGGCCTGTGCACGTTCCCCGTCCCTCGACTCTGGACGTGAAACCGAACGGTCTGTGGGTCCCTGCGGAGCAGATGCTTTCCTTGAAAGCCCCTGGAAGCCACGCGGTGGGATGGTCACCTCGAGGGCTGGCAGTCCCCACGTGCTGGGGCCCCTCGTAGTGGAAAGAGGCTTTAAGCTCAGAAGGAACATCAGGCCCACAGCAAGCGGACAAACGGAGCCCCGGGGAGCCCGGCTCGGCACTGAACCCACACGGGGCCCGGGTGTGAGGCCGCCCCGGCCCCCGCTGTGCCTCTGTCCTAGGACGGGAGCCGCCAAGGGCGCTCCTGGGTGAAGGGGGCAGTTTAAAGTAGCCTGGTCTGGATGGGCCCGACACAGAATCTCCCAGGACTAAGCCGCACACGCTCCTGAGGGCTCTCCCGCGGGGTGCGAACCCGGCCCCGTCCGCTCTTAGAAATAAAGTGACACTGGGACACAGGTGCACCCGTCTGTTTATGAACCGCCTACAGCAGCTTTCGGTCTATGACGCAGATGTGAGCCGTCAAGACACACACCGTGTGGCCGGCCAAGCCGGAGAGATTTACCAACTGGTCCCCACGAGGAAAAGTGCGCAACCCCTGGTCCGACATTAAGAGCACAGGCTGGTGGCTCGAGACCCAAGCGGACGCACAAGCGTGAACGGAACCCACACGGGAGCCGGGATGAAGCGCGGACCTCGTCCTTCCCTTGCGAAGCCACAAACCCAGCCCCAGGTGTAGCCCGGCACACGGGACCCCACTCCGCGTGAAGCATTTCCTCTGCCTGCCTGGCCAGGGCCTTGCAAGCCTCAGGGTGACGCTGGCCAGGCCGGAACCCCCACCCGATGTGACCGTGTGGGACGGGCCTGGGGCCCCGAGAGCCTGAAGCACAAGGGCCTGCGTGAGGCCTCAGGGTCCCACTGGACGGCTGCGAGGCACCTGCCAAGTTACTTTTCTCTGCCTCTCGTCGGTGTCCTGTTCGGTAAGCTTAGGAGTCACCTTCCGTGGTGAGGGGCAGGCTTGGGGCCTCAAGCTCTAGGGTGCCGCCCCCCCCCCCAGGAGCGGGTGGAACCTGTTGGGGTCCCAGCAGGGCTGGCGGCCACAGTGACGGACAGAGTGCACACGCGGAGGGGGTCCCGGGGGCCGGGCCTGAGACCTGTCTGCCCTGCTGCTGCTCGGGGATGCCGTGTCAACACCGGCGGGGACAGTCGAAGCCGTGTCCCAGGGAGTCTCCCGGTGCCACTGTAACAAACTATCACCGGCCTGGCGGCTTAAATGCCGGAAGCCACAAGTTCCGAGTCTGTCGCTGGCCTGCTGTTGGTCAAGGTGCTGGAGGCACTGTTCCCTCCGGAGGCTCCGGGGTCAGTCCGTGTCCTTGCTGCCTCTGGAAGCCCACGACCCCTCCCCCCTTCCCGGCTGCCGCGCCACCTTCTCTCTCAGGTCGGATCTCACTCTGCGTCCTTCTCACAAGGGCCCTTGTGACGACACTCAGGCCACAGCAGGACGATCCAGAGTCATCTCCCATCTCAGGGTCCTTAACTTAAAGAACAACATGCCCACCGCGCACGCGCACGTCCACAGACGACCATGTCCCCCGCGCACGTGCACATCCCTCGGCCGCGAGCAGGAGCGAGGCGCCCACCCCCGCTGCCCCGCGGACGGACCCTGAACACGACGCTCAGGGTGGGAACCAGACACGAGAGGCCACGCGTGTGAAACGTCCAGAACAGGCTCATCCACGGACAGGAAGGGGGCTCATGGGTGCTGGGGGAGGGGGTGCTGGGGGAGGGGGCTTCTTTCAGGGTGGTGGAATGTTCCAGAACCAGTTGTGGCACTTGCATAAATCTGTGAACGTATTGCTAAACGCCCCCGAACTGCCCGCTCGAGACGGGCCGACCGTACGAACGCGAGTCCTACCCGCCCGGCCCGGCCGCCCCGACTCACCCACGTGGGTGGGAAAGAGCTCCTCGTTGTTGATCTGCACCTCGATCCAGTCCATGAGCAGGTCCATGTAGCGGGGGGCCGACAGCGCCGTGGGCTTGCGGAACTGGTGCTCGTCTTGCCAGCGGTACTCGTACTTGGGGCCGCCGGACATGACCGGGCAGGACTGCTCCGTGCACTCGTCGCCGATGGTGCCGTAGATGAGGTTGACGCGGTTGAAGAAGTCCACCACGTGCACGGCCACCCAGTCGCTGAGCTCCTCGCCGGGGGGCAGCTGCACGGCCAGCTTCAGGTCGAGCCCCGCGTTCAGCGACGCCTGCGCCTTCTTGTGCAGCTCGAACCGCTGGGTGCCCGGCTCGAACTTGCGCTTCGGCCGGAAAGTCTTGTCCTTGTTGAAAACTTGCTTCAGAAAGGGGTTGGACATGGTGGCCCCGTGCCCGGCCCGTGCTCCCCGGCGAGGCCTCTGCAGAGTGGCCCCGGGCAGGGCGCTGCGGTCAGCCGCGGGGACGGGGGACCGGAGATTCGCGGCGTCCCCGGCCTCCCCCGAGATCTGGAACACAGAAAGGGGAGAAGGGTCACCTGTTTCTGGAAACCCTCTTTCGGAAGCACACGGGGCTGGATCGGGAGGCCCCCGAGACTCGTGGCTTTCAGTTTCACGGAGAGGGCGCCGGTGGACACAACGGTCCGCCACCTCGGCAGAAGGCGCTGAGGCAAAGCCCCCGACGAGCCAGAGCTGGCGGAGCCCCCGCTGTACAGCGGGAGGGGTCGTGTGCAAAGCCGCGCAGCGGCCAACGGCGACCGCAGCAGGTCAGTGGCGGCCAAGGGCGAAGGGAGGTCTCCATCCCTGGGACCTGCAAATGGACCTTATTTGGAAAAAGGTGCTTGGCGGAGGTGACTGAGCATCTCGGGACGTGCTCCTCCCGGATTATCCAGGTGTCCCTGGTCCGATGACGGCTGTCCTCGCAGAAGGACACGCAGACACACAGGAGAAGGCTGCATGAGGATGGAGGTCAAGGGGGGGCACCAAGGATGGCCAGCACCGCCAGGGCCAGGAGAGGGCCGGGAGCAGACCTCACCACCCTGAGGACATGCGCAGAAACCGCGCTCCCAATGGACGGACGGGAATTCTGGGGGGACACGCTGCCCCACGGGGCCTGCCTAAGAGGCCCGGACGAGCCCGTCTGGGTCCTGTCTGTCCAAGCTGGGACCAGGATGGGCGCCCACTGGCTTCTGGGGACGCGGCCCTGCCCAGGGCGGTGAGGGCCCTATCTCCCCCTACTCTTCCAGCCTCTCTCTGTGCTCCGTGTCCTGTTACCTGGGACAGGACACGCCCCACGTCAGGGAGTGGGAGAGAGCGCAATGGAGCACGTGAGGCCGGGTGCTCAGGCGGGACACAGTCACCATGCTGTGCCTGGCACTGCCCATCACCCCACACTGTCGCGGGAGCGAAGGCCGGGCTGCGATGGGAGGGGCCGGGTGCCAGAGTGGCAGGCGGGGCCGGGGTCTCGGGAGTTCACAGACAGAAGGCTCAGAAGGGGAAGCGCGGGGAGAGGCGGAAGTGCCAGGCCCCGCCCCGCGGCCCCGCCCCGCGGCCCCGCCCCGCGGCCCCGCCCCGCGGCCCCGCCCCGCGGCCCCGCCCCGCGGCCCCGCCCCGCGGCCCTCCTCCATTTGCTGCCTACAACAAGTAACCGTTTAGGACTTCACCGCAAATGCCCACCCCGGCCAGCTTCTCCTTTACTTAAACTGTGGGCGGGGGGGGGGGGGGGGGGGGGGGGCTCATTCCTCTGACTCCAGCCCTCAAGACCCAGCACGTGGCTCTAGGAAAGTACCACAGACTCAGGGCTCCTAACAGCCCAACCGTGGTATCAGAAAGTTCTAGAGGCTCCAGCTCCGAGACGGCCCTCCTGGGAGTCCTCGCCTTTCCCGGCTTCCAGGGCGTCACATCTTTGGCCATCAGCCCACATGGCTCTGGCCTCTGCTTCCCTCATCAAGCCCCCTTCTGCAGGGACCCCACTCACCCCCCAGCCCCCACGGCGGCCCCCGCAGAGAACGTGCACCACAGGCGCTACCTGTCCGGGTGCAGGGGTCCCCAGACTCTTGGAGATGAGTGCACACGGCGGCCCGGGATGCAGGGAGGGTGACCCAGACGGCGGGCTGGCAACGGGGGCACCTGGGCTCCCAGCAAACACTTAGAGCTGTCACGGCTCCACCCCGGCCTGTGGCCCTCTGTTGCCGGGACGTGGGAAGAAGAGGCCTCCCGGGACCCTGGGCCCTGACAAGGCGCCCCCAGAGCCGGCGATTGCATTTCTGGGGCCACGTGCGGCCTGCGCACCTGCCTCGCCAGCACTGGGCCGACTCTGCGCCCGCTGTGGCCGAGCTGGGAGCCCCAGCTGAGCGGTGTGGGCCGTGTGGACTCTCGGCCACGAGACTTAAAGAGAGATGGCTCGCGGCTGAAGGGCACCAGCACCCAAGCAGAGCCTCGAGAGCTGGTCCTTCTGCGGCCACCGGGGGCCAAATGGGAGGTGGCGGCAGACATGGAGGGACCCCGCTGCCACCCTCCCACCTGCTCGCAGCTGCCCCACCCGGCCAGCGTCGGCCTGGTCCTCGGTGTGTCCCCAGGGCCTGCTCCCGGGGCTGAGGCAGCACCTGACGTGCAAGAGTGTGAAGCAGGCTCCCTGCCCTGGTGAGTGGGCAGGAGGCGGTGGGAAGGATAAGGGCCTCCAAAAGCATCCCCGTCCTGGTTCTGCGACCGGGAACCTGTCACTTCACGTGGCAGAGAGGACCCTGTCAAGGCCCCTGAGGCGGGGTGACCCTGGGTGCCCCAGGGGCCCAGCGTCCTGGCGAGGTCCTCATGAGAGGGAGGCAGAGAGATGGGCAGACCCCGTGCTGCTGGCCGGGAGGACGAGGAGGGGCCGCGGGCCCAGGATGCGGGGCCTCTGAAAGCCAGAAAAGGGGGGAAAGGGGGCTCCCTGGGGCCCCGGGGGGGGCACCCCTGCCCACGCCTGGGTGTTAGGACTTTCCAGCCCAGCCCTGCCCACTCCACTTTGAACTCATGACCTCCAGAACTGTGAGGTGACAGAGGTGTGTGGCTCCAGGCCACGGAATCTGTGGTCACTTGCCGCAGGGGCCCCAGGAGACTCAGGAGCCACCAGTTAACAGGCCCTGCGGAGTTTCATAACGAGCCTGGGCACAGTGACTCGCTGCGGACGACACTGCGGCAGCCCAGCCTGGCTACCCGTGGGCCCGGGCCCTTCCTGCCTGCGGCGTGGCTGGCGAGGCCTCCCGCCCTCTGCGTGGACAGGCAAAGCCCCACCACTCCTCTGGGCCCAGCTGAGCTGTGCTCAAGGCGCAGGAACCACACAAAACACAGAAGGTGAGCATCAGGGTCGGAAGAGCTGACCGGAGACGGCGGGGTCAGAGGGACGGGAAAACCAGCGCTCCCACGACAACAGCCGTCACCACAAAGCCCGTCACCAGCGCCAGCGAGGACAGGCAGACCGGAACCCTCGGGCCTGGCCAGTGTGCGCGTAAAAGGCAGCGACCACTGGGGACAACGGCCCATCACGGGGCTACCCCGGAGCCTAGCGATGCCTCTCAGATCCACAGGCAAGAGAGGCGACAACACACGTGCACACGAAACATACACGCGTGTTCGCGGCAGCGCGATTCATAACGTTCACCAAAAAGTGGAAACAACCCAAACGTCCATCAACAGGTGACCACGTGAACCAGCTGGGTCCGCCGCACACGCACACGTCCCTCGGCTGCGAGCAGGAACGAGGCGCCCACCCCCGCCGCCCCGCGGATGGACCCCGAACACACGACGCTCAGGGAGGGAACCCGACACGAGAGGCCACGCGGGGTGTGAGTCCGCGGGTGTGAAACGTCCAGAACAGGCCCATCCAGGGACAGGAAGGGGACTCGTGGGGGCTGGGGGAGGAGTGGGGGTGACGGCTGATGGGGACCGGGTTTCCTATGGGGTGATGGAATGTTCTGGAACCAGAGGAGGTGACTGCACAGCCTTGTGAACTGAAGACACAGGGCTGTGCGCTGTCGATGAGTGGGCGTAAGGCACGCGGATGTTATCTGAGAAAGGGGGGGGCACGGGCAGGCCTCTATCCGGGGCCCTAAACGGCTGAAGCGTCCCTGTTCGCTTGCACCGAGGCCGGCACGGCTTGTAACCCCCGCTCACGGGGCCCTGGAGCAGCCACCGAGAGGCACAGAGAGTAGACGGTGCCGGACGACTGGAAGGAGGGAGGTCCCGTGATGACCCCCAGCCGGTGGCTCGAGGCGCCTGTGCTCTGATGAGGACACGGGGCGACAACAGAGAGAAGCGCGTCTGCTTCCCTCCCCAGGGCGGCCCGGGGGCTCTGGCACCATTGACGCTCCCGGCCGCCTTGGTGGATTCGGCTTTACGGTCACCCCCAAGCAGTGCGGCACCAACAGCGGGCCGACCGGGTCTCCCCGGGGCACTGTGGGGTGGCATCCCCGCCCCCCGTCGTGACCAGGGTCCCCTGGGGGCCGAGTCACCTCGGGCGAGACCCTGGATTAGAAGACCATGTCTCCGTACTGCCTGGTTAACGATTACTTAGATCGGAGTTTCCATCCTGGCGGCGGGTAGGGGGAGGGGCCAGAGCGGGACCCCTGGGCTGTGGGTGAAGCCACCACCCTTTCTGCCCGGCCGCGTGCCGCCACGGCGGGCCCCCTCTCCGTTATTCGGCCCTCTGCCGGCCTAACCCAAAGCCAGTGCCAGCCCCCCTCCGGGCCGGGGCCGGTCCCCCCTGCGGCCCTGTGAAGCCTGCACAGAACCGGTGTGGCCGGGGCAGCCGACCCTCCCTGGTTCCAGCGGGAGGGCCTGAGCGGTGGGAAGGTGGCGCCTCAGAGGACGGGGCGCAGCCACACCCACCCCGACCCTCTGTCAGATCGGCCGTGCGCCCCTGGTGGGCCCGTGCTGGACACACCGGTGCGGAACCCGCTCCCCGCCTACGCCCAGTAACGCCCAAGCGGCCTGCACACCTGCCCGGGGGGTCGCGCTGCAAACCTGGCCGCTCTCAGGCCCCTCTGGGGACAGGTCAAGGGACAAGAATCCCCTGTGGGCCACCTTCTGCTCCTCCGACGACGCGGCTTAGATACTTCCTTGTTCGAGGTCTGTCTTCAACCTGCAGACTCCCTTCCGCTTGAGGAGACAGGGTGGGGGTTATGTCCAGCCAGACGGGGGCCACCGCAGCCCCTCCTGTGGGTCGCCTGATTCCCCGGCTCCTTATTCACCGCGGCTAAGCTACGCCCCGGACAGCAATCCCGGGGCGAGAGAAACACAGCCCGCCAGTGCCCTGCTGTCGCTTTTTACCTGGGGCCTCCCGGGGATGGCTCTGGGAGTTTAAGCTGAGACCCTGTCACCTGGGGACACAGGACAGAAGCACGCCGTGTGACATGGGAGCGCGGCCTCAGGGGTACCGCAGGGCGGTGGTCTGTCTGCACGCCTTCGTGCCACGGACCAGACGCACACGGGGATGGTTCTGGAAGGTGGGGCGGGGCAGGGCAGTAGGGGGCTTACAGGGCTCCTGCCTGCTTTCGGTCTCTTCTCAGGAAGTGGGAAGGTTTTTTAAGTGGAAGCAACGATTTCCTAAAAAACTTCCCTGATGGTAGAATTCCCCTCAAAAGCAAACAGCTTTCTCTCAGGAACACATGCACCCCCCTCCCGACCCCCGGACGAGGGGCGGCAGCCCCCAGAAGGTGCCTTTGCCTTGAGGGGCGGCAGGAGCCCAGGGTGCCCGGGAAGCCCCCCCACCGCCGCCCCTGGTCCCATTACCAGCTCTTCCTGGAACACCTCCGCGGTTGGCGCAGGGGAGGGTGGGGCAGGGGATTCGGTGCTAAGGGCTCCGGGGGGCTGTCCTGGTGCTTCCCACAGACGAGATGTGGCGGCGCTCAGAAACTTCTAGACTGAGGAAGGTAAGCCGACAAACTCCCCCGCCCCTACCCACACCCTCCTCACCCCCCCCTTTTTTTCTGAAAACCAAACACAACACAGTCCCTCTAAGCACCCCCTTCCCCCTCCCCCCCCCCCGAGAGGCCCAGAGCTGCGGCTGCCGCTTCCTTCCGGTGCCCCCACACCCTGCCCTGGCCCTGGCCCTGACATGCTGCCGCTAAGGGGACCCTGCCCTGGAGCTGGGGCTCCAGACAAACAAGCCCCAGCCTCAGAGGTCGGTCCCGTATGTTCCAGATCAGCAAACCCCGGCTCCTGGCCTAGCGGCTGAGGTTCGGCTGGAAGGTGCTGGAAGCCCAGGCTCTGTCCTGTCAAAGGCCACACCCCCCGGCGCTGTCTTCTCAGTGTCTCCACCGCTGGCTGAGTGGGAAGGCCACCTGCCGTCCTGTGGGACTCACACAAAGGTGGCCCCAGCCCCCAGCCCCCCCCCCCCCAGGGTGCGCGGCTTTGCTGGCATCCAGCCCTCATGTCTTTGTTTTCAGAGCCAAGTTCCCCAACTTGTCCTGCAGGAAGTGGTTTGCAGAGATCACTCCAGGCCGGGTGCCATTGAGGGGTTCTATATACTCCCGCCCTCCTGGTAGTTCTTTTATGTTTTAACCAATTGTGATACAGTTCACACGTAAGTAACTTAAGGTACACAATTCAACCGTTTTTAGTAAGATCGTAGAAGAGTGCAATCATCACCACTAATTCCAGAACATTCTCATCACCTCAAAAGACTGCCCATCAGCAGTCACTCCCCATCCGTCTACCATGGGTGGAATCGTGTCCCCCCCAAACGGATGTTCGAGCCCTAACCACTGGCACCTGTGAGTGAGCCCTTGTTGGGAAACTGGAATCTTTGCAGATGTCAAGATGAAGTCACACCGGAGAGGGTGGCCCTAAATCCAAGGACACACATCTTTATGAGAACCGGGAAATCCGGACAAACACTCGGAGAGGTCGGCCATGTGACCGTGGATGCGTCGCAAGCCGAGGGATGCCCGGGATGGCCTGTGACCCCCAGGAGCTGGGAGAGGCAGGAAGGGCCCTCCCTGGAGCTTTGAGGGGCAGATCGTAGGGCAAGTAGGGGGCGGGCCGGGGATGTGAGCCCAGGACTCCCGCACCCACTGCCTGGGCTTCAAGGGGGTGCTGGGTGCACTGGGGCCGCCGCGGACGCCGGGCCCCTCCCGCCACAGAGGCAGATATACAAGGACTGTGACGAAACCGTGTCCCCTGGGGACAGAAAGCACCGTGTGACAGAGACCAGGGGTGGCTGTCTGCTCAGGAGCCGCGCCTCTTCCTTCTAGGCCTCCGCCTGAGGTTTCAAGGGGCCCTTTCATTGAGCAGAGGCCCGCAGGTCAGCAGGGGAAGCCGCTCCGCTCCCGTCCCGACGCAGACTCCACTAGCTGGCTGACCAAGCTTCCTTTTAACGTCAGGATGCTCAGGATGTGGACTGGACTCTGAGAAGACCCTGGTCTGAAACGGACACAGTGCGGCCACAGCAGGCCAGGCCCATCCGTTCACAGATGGCGCTCTCTCCAGGGTGCTGTGCCTAGCTCCCAGCTGTGCCAGGGTCTCGCCTGGGGCCGCTCCGTCTCCAGGGACAGCGGGCCATGTCTGGGGACGTCTGTGGCCGTCACGACTGGGGTGTTCCTGGCATCGAGCACGGGGGCCTGGGACGGTGCTCAGCCCCCACGGCGCCCGCGCACCCCCAGAGTGACCCAGTCACAGATGTCTTATTTTGAACTCAGGAGACACAGAAACGCCCGTCTCCTTCCCAGAATCGGGTTTCTGACGTCGGATTCCCCTTTTTCGCTTAAGCAATCCGGACCTCGAAATTCTAGGAAATCAGGAAAGGGGCCCTCCAGCTGGGGCGTGTCTAAAACTTCCCAGAGTAAAAGCCCAACTTCTAAGCCGGCTGCCTGGGGAATTTTTGTAAAACCCCCACTTTATGAAGTGCTGGGGAAGGGAGAACAGCACCCGGAAACATGATTAAAGGCTGACTTTTCGCTGAGCTGTCTTGGCTTTGGGGCATTTGTACGTACGAAACAAAGAGACTTAAAACTGTTAAGAAAAGATTCGGGAACTGCACTGGCATTTCTGAGAAGCCCCTGAGGGACTAAAATAACCACTTTTGCTTCTGCTGAGACAGAGGGGGGCGTACCCAGAATTCAACCCATCAGGTTACTAAGGGCGTCTGGTACTCGAACGCCATGCTCAACGGTGTGCGGGGTAAAGATGGTAACGGCGCTCTCTCCTTTACGAAAGTTCAAGTAAAAAGTAAGCCATCGAGCCGCACAGAGACACGGAGGAGCCTCAGACGCACAGCACTGGGTGACAGAAGCCAGGCTGAGGAGGCGACACACGGGGTGGTTCCAAGTCCAGGATGTTCTGGACAAGGCAGGACCACGGAGGCACGGCTGCCCGGGTGGGGGAGGGTGAATGGGGGGAGCACAGGAATTTCGGGGCCGTGGGTCTACTCCGGACGACACCGTGGTGGTGGGCAGGTGTCTGTGACATTCGTCCGGACCCACGGGGTGTGCCGCACCAGGAGTGACCTCGTGTCCGCTGTGGACCGTGGTTCGTCACGTTCGGTGCTGGGTGGGGATGTCGATAATGGGGCCAGCAGTGCGTGTATGGGGAAAGGGAGTCTATGGGAATTTCCTGTACCTTCCACTCAGTTTTGTTGTGAGCCTAAAGCTGCTCTAAAAAAATAAACTCGACTTAAAATTATGAGTAAGGTTGATTCAATTATGATCCACCAAGCATTTGGTTAAATCTTCCAATAGTTTACTCTATTTAGGAAACACCTAAAGCCGCAGAGGACAACGAATCCTGGGAAACAGGAGTTGGATACACATCCGCGGACAGGATGTCAGAAAAAGCACTAGAAATGTGACATCTGCCACAGGCATAGTTTCAAATTTTCCAGGAGCCTCAGTGAAAAGCGAAAAAGTGAAAGGAAGCAGGTGAAGTCGCTGTTAATACCGTATGGCATTTAGCCCCAAAATGCCAAATACCATCTCGACACCTAGCAGACACAAAACGTCACAGACCCATTTTGCTTTTTGTTGTTAAACAGACTTTGTCTCCAAGACTTGTATTTGGCACGTGCGGCACACCCCAGTTTGCACGAGGTACGTTCCAAGTGCACACTGGCCACACATGGCCAGCGGCTGTGGCACGGGACAGCTCAGCTCTGGAGGGGTGAATGAGAGAGGAAGCCACGTGTGGGGAGACTGGAGTGATGCATGGCTGTTGTCTGAGGTGGGTGCCCCCAGCAGGGAGGGGAGGAGGCGGGCGCCCGAATGGGGCAGGGGCAGCGGGCACTTCCACTTGCTGCACCCCACTGGGAATCTGTAGATTACAGACCACCCCCAGGCGACCCCAAACACGCAAGGGTTGAGCAGTCTTGAGCGTGTCAACTCGGAAGCACGGGGGTCAGGACCTGGGGGAGACTGCAGGGCCCTGTCCTGACGTTGGCCAGGCCTGGGACCTTTGTTACCACTCCCCGCTAAACCTGTAACCGGGCCAATAGGAGCCCCCGAACTTTATGTGGGGTGGAAGAAGGCAGGAATGAGGAAGCAGCTGGCTGGGACCATGTGTCCAGAATCAAGTCCACAACCAGAAAGTGCAAGTGGACTCGCGGGGTGTGCGATAGGCAAAAGTTCACGCCCATCGTACCTCTCCCATCCGCCGCTCCCCGGGGACCCGGCCTCCCCGCCGCCCGCGTCCGCCGCTCCCCAGGGACCCGGCCTCCCCACCGCCCGCGTCCGCCGCTCCCCAGGGACCCGGCCTCCCCGCCGCCCGCGTCCGTCCCTCGGAGGACCCACCTGCGGTCTCACGCCCCCACCGGTCGGGCGGGTCTCGCGCCTGCCCCGCGTCCGGCGTCTTCCGTCCGGTCCCCTCCGCCGCCCAGGAGGAACAGCGCCCACGGCCCGCCCCCGCCGCCCCGCCCAGCCAGGCCCACTTCCGCTACCGGCCTAGGCCTCCCCGGAAGCGGAGCCGAAGGGGGCGAGGCCTAGAGCGGGGGGAGGGGAATGCTCCCCGCCGCTGCGCTCTCTGTTGCCGGGCAACCGGAAACGGGCGGTGACGTCACTGGCCCGGGCCAGGGGCTCAAGGCCGACCGGTGGAGCTGGCGCAGTGCCAGGAGCGCGAGCGGGTCCGCGAGACAGGGCCAGCCCAGAAGGAAGAGCGTGCGCGTGCGCGTGCCGTGCGCGCGGGCATGGGGCGCGGCGTGGGGGCGGGGCCGGAGGCGGGGCCGGTGCAGCCCGTTGTCCGTTGCGCGGGCGAGGCCGGCGCTGGAGGCGTGGCGCGGGAGGCGCCGTTGGTTGGTTGGCGGGCGGCGGGCGGGGGCGGGCCATGGCTCTGCTGCTGTGCCTCGGCCTGACCGCGGCGCTGGCCCGCGGCTGCCTGCACTGTCACGGCAACTTCTCGGAGAAGTTCTCCTTCTACCGCCATCACGTGAATCTCAAGTCCTGGTGGGTGGGCGACATCCCCGTGTCGGGCTTGCTGCTCAGCGACTGGAGCCAGGACACGATGAAGGAGCTGCACCTGGCCATCCCCGCGGAGATCAGTGAGTGCTGGGTCCCGCCCGGGCGCGCCCCCCGGCCCGGCCAGACTCCCGCCAGACCCCGGCCTGACCCCGACCCGCGCAGCTCATCGGCCTCCCTCTCCGGCCTCCAGCCCGGGAGAAGCTGAACCAAGTGGCGAACGCCGTGTACCAGAAGATGGATCAGCTGTACCAGGGGAAGATGTATTTCCCCGGTAAGGGGGCGGGCGCCGCGCGCGCGCGCGGACACCGAGACAGCTCCCCTCCGCCCAGCGCCGGAGGCTGACCTCCCTCCTGCCTACCCCCACAGGGTACTTCCCCAACGAGCTGCGAGCCATCTTTCGGGAGCAGGTGCACCTCATCCAGAATGCAATCATCGAAAGTGAGCAAAGGAAGGGCTTGGGGAGCGCCGCGGGGGTATTTCAGAAGTCCCTCCGGAGCCAGGGGCCCCGGCCAGGGGGTGGCAGAGGCTGGCGTGACAGGACTGGGGCTTCTGGCTCAGTGCAGCCGGCTCCCAACAGAGAGAAGGAAGGGCAGCTCCCCGAGGCAGGGGCCCTTCCTTCCCGTGGGCACCAGCAGGCGGCCTGGATAAACCCCAGCCCTCCCCCAGCCAGTCCCTGGAGAAGCGGCTGAGTAGGGCCGCTACCCTCCTCCCAGGCTGAGAGCCAGCCTAACCCTAGGTGAGCCTCTGGTAGGGCAAGAAGGCTGGGTCGGGGGTCGCTTGGGGGGGCTCAGTCGGTTAGGTGTCGACTTCGGCTCAGGCCATGATCTCACGGTTCGTGAGTTCGAGCCCCGCGTCCGGCTCTGTGCTGACAGCTCGGAGCCTGGAGCCTGCTTCGGGTTCTGTGTCTCCGTCTCTCTCTGTCCCTCCCCTACTTGTGCTCTCTCTCTCTCTCTCTCAAAAACAAACACTAAAAAAAAAATTAAAAATAATAAAAAGGGTAGGTGGGGGCGGGGGACAAGTGCCGTCAGTGCCCTCGTCCCCACACAGGCCGCATCGACTGTCAGCGTCACTGTGGTGAGCGAGCCCCTGCCCGGTCCGTGGGGCACAGCGGTGGCGGCAGCCCTGGAGGCCGAGGCGGGGGGAGCCTGCGGCCGCCTCTCCTGTGTTGCAGGCATCTTCCAGTACGAGACCATCTCCTGTACCAACTGCACGGACTCGCACGTCGTCTGCTTTGGCTACAACTGCGAGTAGGGCTCAGGCTCGGGTGGTGACCAGCAAGGGCCCTGTGCCCGTGGGTCTGAGGCTCTCCTGGGACCCTCCCTGTTCCTCCCTGGCCTGTCTCCACCGGGGTCGGGTGGGGTGGTAGCCCCTCGGCAGGCCCTGAGTTCTGGATTTGGGGCGCCCCGTCTGCACGCCCCGTGTGCCCACAGGTCATCGGCACAGTGGGAAACAGCTGTGCAGGGCCTCCTCCGGTACATGTGAGTTGGGGCCCCTGGGCTCAGGGAGGGGACCTTCCCCTCCACGCCTGCCGTTCTGATTCCAATCCTGCTGTCGTTGTAGAAATAAGTGGCACAAGTAAGTCCCCTGTCCCCAAACCCAGCATGACTTGTATCAGAGGCGGTGTGCTTATGTGCCCTTGCGGGTGAGTATGCGGAGGGCGGCCACGGGAGGCGGCCCCTGCTCCAGTGCTCAGGACCCCAGCCCGCCCTTCCTCTGCGCTCAGCTGGCACCAGGGGGCGCAACACCCAAGTTAAAGGTTTCCATAGAGTCTGGTCCTACCCCTGCCCTAAGCAGCTGGCAGGGCTGTGGTCAGAGCTGGGGTGGGGGGTGGGGGCGGCCCATGATGGATGTGCCCCAGTGGAGGGACTTGGGGGCCACAGGCACAGCACAGCCCTAAAGCTTGGGTCTAACTGGGACCCTGTCATGTCTTTCAGACAGGACGACCACACAAGGTAAGGCCCCCGCCCCGCCTGTTCTCTCCAAAACCCTGGCCTGGCCTTCTGGAGGGGAGCACGAGGGAGTCAGGAAAGGGGTGGCATGGGGGCCTCTAAGTCAGGGATGGACGGGGAGGGGCTGGCTAGGGAGACACAGCCGGCAGGGCTCTCTCTGCACCTGGGACAAGCTGGACGTCACCCCTGCAACCACACCCAAGTGATCACTTCGAATAAACATCGGATCTTCCTCCCCTCTCCTGGATGCACAGAACCACTCCAGCTTTGTGAGTGGCGCAAAGGAGGGAGGCTCTGAGGACCTGGGTGGACTCTGTAGGCAGGGTCGAGCCTAAGCCAGAGATCAGAACCCAATGGCCAGCTTGCCGCAGCCTCCCACCCCCTTTTTGCAGCCCCTTGCAAGAGAGTTGGGCTCGACCCCGATGCTGTTTAGGGGATGGGTACAGGCCACGAGACCTCCAAGTTGAGCTCTGAGGGTTGTCTGCAGCCCTGTCACATGCCCCAGGCCCGTAGCAAAGACCTTGGTTTGGGGGAGGGGGGGGGAGGAGGTGGAGCAGGGAGAGAAGAGCTGAGGGCACCCATGTCTCCCCAACAGTCTGATGTCACCAAGCTTCACATGTCTTGAGCCCCCACACCTGGCCAACTTGACTCTGGAGAATGCTTCCGAGTGCCTGACACAGCACTGACGGCCACCGGCCATCGCCAGACTGGCCCTAGCCTCGAGGTGGAGCCAGGACTCAGCTGGACCGCCCCAGCCTGACCCCACGGAGCAGGCTCACTGCTGCCTTGAGTCCCTGCACTGCCATCAGAGGCTGGGACCGGGGCCGGGAAGGGCGCGCGGCTTTGTATATAGAGTGCATCACCGCCGGGCAGAGCCGCAGAGCTATTAGAGGCAACGATTAAACGTCCCTGTTTCTCATCACAGAGTATCCGTGTTGGGGCAACCGGGGCTGGGTCCCCAGGAAAGGCACATCCTGGTCATGGGCACCGGGGCAGGGCTGACGGCCCCGGGATTTCCATACGAATTGTACCGCAACCCGTCTCAACACAGCCGGGCAGGCTTGACAGACCCAAGCCTTTGGCGCGAGCGGGTGCTCTTGACTCGCCACGCCGGGCTGAACCTCAGCCGAAGGAGCACAGGAAGCGTCCCTAGCACGTCGTTTCCTTTCGCAAACACTCGTGTGCGTTACGAGACCCACGGTAAATGGCTTGATGGGCCTGGCAGACGAGAAGTCGGGGACTAGTCCTGCCAGGAGCAGGTACACGGAGGTCAGAAGAGTCCGCAGGGCCGGGTGGGCGTGGAACACCACTCCGGCAGGCCGTGCAGGCCGGTGGTCTTACCGGCCAACAATGGCCTCAAGGCGTCAATGTGGCCTCTGCTGCCCCAGTGCTGGTGAGGGAGCGGAGGGACCCGCGAGGGGTCTGGCTCGGGCGGGTGATTATCGGGAAGAGAAGCTGGTGGAAGGCGGGGGCTGCCCGGCACCGGGTCCACGTAGTGGTCGGACGGCTTCCCGTCTGCTGACCCAGCCCTACTGGTCCTGAATCGTCCCTTGGCCACGTGGCGCCAGTAAAGGCAGTGGCAACGTGGCAAATTGAAGCATGGGCAGGGCCTGCCTTCCAGCACCTGCTTCTGCCGCTCACCTACACACCCGCCGCTAGTGGGGTTCCCTGGGAAGGGAAAGGAGGGTGCGGTCCGCGATGCTGGTGGACCTCCCGTGGGTGGGGTCGTGGCTCCCTGCTGGGGCTTGGCCCGTGTGTGGGGATGACCTCACCTCCATCACGAAGGAAAGGGCGCACTCGCAGGTGGGGACAGGGATCCCCAGCACGCTGTGTGACCTCCCGAGGGTGCCCCAGGCGGCTCGAGGATGGTCCGGAGTCCCTCTTGTTACCGGGTGTGCACACCGGCACAGACAGGAGGTGCAACAGACAAACGTCTGTGTTACAAGTTTATTGGATCATCTCGACACAAAATCATTACAGCAGCGTGATATGTCTCTCTCTCTTTTATCTGGGAATGTCGATAGCAAATCAATTCTTATCGAACACATCATACAGTTCTGAGGTTCTGGAATCACTGCACAGGATTCTGTAATAGATTACCCTACATGCTAAAGTGACAGTGTTCGTCAAAAGGAAGTTACGTCATTGAGGACCATCATCTCTGACGGGGTGGTCCGGGGTCCCCTTGCCCCGCCCCGCCCCGTGAGGTGCATTCCAGGGGCCGGGGCCCCCCCCCCCAGGACCGGGCCTTCCCCGCAGCTGCGGGCACGGTGTGGGACAAAGCCTGGGGAGCGTTCGGCGACAGGAGGGACCTGGAATCCCAAACAGTCCCCACCGCTTGCCAAACACCACCGACCGAGACACATTTCACTGGACAGGAAAGAAATGTAAACCAACAAGGTCCAGGCCCCACTCCGTCAGGGATCCCGACTAGACCCCACCCCGGGTGGCAGCCGTTGCAACGCATGAACACGTGGGTGGGACGCGGGGAACACGACAGCAGCCTGCACGGCCCCGGGGCCACCGGGGGCCACCGGGTGTCCCGGCCCGCGGCCGCGAGGGAGGAGGGTGAGCAGGCGCCCCCAGGCAGGGAGTGTGGGGGCCGGGGGGCACTCGGGTGGCCTCGCGGGATCAGGGCGCGCCACCCCGCACGGTCCACCGGGCACCGCAGCCGGCTCCTCGGGCAGCCTCGGGGCTCCTCGCTGAAGAGATGGGAAGCGGCAAAGTAGGAACGCCGACAAGACGCGTCAGCACAGCGTGTCACCTCGCGGCCCGAGCGGGGGCCGGGGTGGGGGCGGGGGGCCGGGCTCAGCACTCGGCCAGCGTCGCTTTCATCTCCGCCAGCAGGTTGCTCAGCAGTGTCGCGTCGCTGCACTTCCCGTCCACCGACACGGACTTCTCCCCCTGGGAAAGGGAAACGGCCGTCAGGACCGTGGAGGGTGTGGAACGCGACGCCCAGAGGCCACCTCGTGGCCGAATGTGCCGTTTGTGTCTGTCACCACCTCCCTCGGTGCTGGTGCTTCGCGAATCCAGACAAGGGAGGTGCCCCGGAGGCCCCCCCCCACCCTGCAACGCCCCCACCGAGGCCGGGACCGGAGAGCCCCAATCTGGGCAACCGCTTGCCAAAGTGGGGTACGTGAGCGACGGTCCGCCTTCTGGCTGGGGGGCCTCGGGGAAAGCGGCCTGTAAACGTGTCCGCGAGCCGCTGTCCCCCTGGTCCCAGGGTCGGTGCCCGCGTGCGGCGGCTCCGACAAGCGGGACAAAGGTCGCAGAGACAGACGGGCGCTGGGACCAGAGGTCAGGCACCTGCAGCCCATGCCGTGTCCCCCGCGGGACTAACAAGGCCCCGGTTACTCAGCACCCAGAGACCCGGGAGACCCCAGCTCAGCTCTGTGGAAAAGGCAGCCAACAGCCAGGCCAGGACGAGGAGGACGCGGCATCTTCCGACAGGACACAGGCTTGTAAGTCCCTACTGTAAGACCCCCCCAACACGCAGTCAGGAGCACTGTTGAACCCAACAGGAAGACGGAACATCCCAGCCAAGACAGGCAAGATCTCGAGAACGCCCGGCGGACGTTCCAGACCTGGAATACGCAGTCGTCAAAACGAGACACCCACGGGTGGGCCCACGGGCAGAATGGCTAGCACGGCAGAGGGCGGGGCCAGGCAGGCCCTGCTGTAAGAAGAACCCGGCGCTAAGAAAGGACTTAAGTAACAGCGGGAAACTTCCAGAATTTTGCAAACACTCAAGAGGCGTAGCACACTCCTGACAGACCCGGAGAAGTCCGCGCCAGACACGCTGTGACCTGCTGGAGGCTGACAACCAAGAAAAACCTGGAGAGGAGACGGCGCCTCCCTGTGACAAGAGTAACGGGGTGCAGCTCTCGTCCAGAAACTGTGACTGTGAAACGAGGCAGTGTGACAATCTTCTGGAAGATTTTACTTTTAAGTCCTCTCGAGGCACCGGAGTGGCTCAGTCGGTTAAGCGTCCGACTTTGGCTCAGGCCAGGATCTCGTGCTTCACAAGTTCAAGCCCCTGGTCACGCTCTGTGCTGACAGCTTGGAGCCTGGAGCCTGGAGAGATTCCGTGTCTCTCTTTGCCTCTCTCTGCCCTTCCCCTGTTCACGCTCTGTCTCTCTCTCTCAAAAATAAATATTAAAAAAAGTGAGTCCTCTCTATACCCAGCGTGGGGCTTCAACTCTAGAGCCCCGAGATCAAGCCACACCCTCCACTGACTGAGCCCGCCAAGGCACCCCAGAAGCGGCGTGATTTTAAAGCACTGAGACAAAGATCCGCCAAGCTAACGCGCCCAGCAAAACTAGCCCTGGACGAGGCTCCGCGGCCCCCAGGCCTGTCCCAGAAGCGGCTGGAGGCAGGTGTGGAGCGGTGGCATGGCGTGTGCAGGAGAGGGAGGGCAGGGGAGAAGCGGAAGACCAGACGGAGGAGGAGACCCGGGGTCGTCAGTGGGATGACGGCACCCACCCGTGAGAACGCCTTCCAACACAGGAAGGATGCGCTCAAGAAGACACACGCGTCAGCACCCATCGTGAGAAAGCGAGAGTGGCTTTTTGTCCAACATCAGACCGGAGAACTTCGCAGCAGAGAAAACAACCCGAGATAAAGAAGGAGGTCGACGCGGATAAACAAACAGGTGCATATGTCAAGACGCCACGACTTTCTCGGTCCACACACCTAACAGCAGACACACAGAGCGAACCCGACAGCTCCGGGGGGACAGACAACCTGACTGTCACTAACCTCACACCACCCACTCAGGCAGCCGCCGGGCCGGCAACACAGACTCCAAGGGCCCAGAAGAACCGAGACCACCACCAGCGGGGCCCGCTCCACCGGCAGAACACTCCCTGCCTCCACGCATCCGCGAGTGCCACCCCTGCCACGAATGACCACGTCCAGGGCCAGAACGCAAATCTCAATGCTTTCAAAGGACCGAAATCAGAAGCGGCGTGTCCCTCAACCACGGCGGCAGCATGCTACAAATCCGAAGCAAAAAGCCATCCAAACACGGGAAACCAAACAACACGCTTCTAAGTGACCCGTGCACTCTACAGGACCTGGGAGCAGGAATCAGAAAACGTTAGAACCGTTTAGACATAAACACGAAACATTTAAACGCCCGTGGCGTTCAGCTAAAGCACGGCTTCAAGGAAAACGAAGCATTAAAGTCTTCATGAAAGAAGGAAAACCTCAGCTCCTACCTGAACAAACATGCAAAACAGAAAATAAGCCCAAAGCAGGCAGAAAAAAGGAGGGACAGAACAAAACTGAACAAAATTTATTTATTGCCTTAAAAAAACAAAGTTCCTAAAAGGGTAGCTTTTAAATTTACCTTTGAAAAAAATCAAGAAAAACGATAAACCTCCCGCCAGGACGGCCAAGAATAACGAGAAAAGACACAAAGTGTCACCATCAGGAGCGAAGGAAGGTGCCGCTGGGACCCACTGGGCGCCACGGAAGAGACCCACGGAAGACAACCCACGCGGACTCGGCGCCTCGGGCAGAGGGACCATACGCCACCGCGGCCGTCCCGAGACGTGGCTCGTGGACCGAGGACCCACGGCTGCCGAGGAAAGGACCCAACACCGCCCGATGGAAACTTTCACCGAGGCCGCCCCCAGGCCCAGACGGCTCCCCTGGAGAGCCCGAGGACCGGGTGAGGAGGCGCCCCAGGACCGGGCACCCCTCCCGACTCCGACGGGCGGGCTGCCAGGCCTGACGCCAAGACCAGGCCGGGGAGGCGGGTGGCCGGCCTCCTCTCGGAGGCAGGCTCACGAGCCCTCAGCGAAACAGGCGGGCTGAGCTCAGCGAGACGCCGAAACCCAAGAAGCCCCGGGGCCTCGAGAGCACGGGGGGCCGGGGCTCACCTTCTTCACCAGGAGGCAGACGTGGTGGCCCTGGATGGAGCGGCTGTACATGGAGGCGCACGAGTCCACTCTCTCCACCACTGCAACAGAGGGCGCAGGCTGAGGCCCGGGCCGGCCCGCCGGGGGCAGAGGGCTGACCGCGCACGCGTGAAGCCGCCCCATCTGCCGGCCACGTCGGAGGCCTTACCGGAAAAATGATGATGAAAACAGATCTTTGCTAGAAGGTTCTGGAAGGACATACTAATGCCGTCGACTTTGATTGAGCTCATGCTCAGGTCCCCAGACTCCAGCAACTTGGCAAAGGCGTCACTGTGAGAAGGACACAGGACAGGGAGGCTGACGACCGGTGGGCCCCCAGCCCCAGGCGTGATACCTCCCTTCGTGTGCCTGCGGCTCGAGGTCTCTGACGGTCCTGTACGATGTCACGGGCTAACCCGCGTCCCCCAAATTCCTATGTTGACTCCCGACCCCTGGACCTCAGGATGTGACTGTATTTGGAAACAGGGTCCTAAACCAGTAAGACCAACGTCCTTCTAAAAAGAGGAGACCAGGACGCAGACACGCAGAGGGACGACCGTGTGAGGACACGCGGAGAAGACGGCATCTGCACGCCAACAAGCGTGGCACCAAAAGCAGCTAGCCCTGCCGACCCTCCGTCGCGGCCTCTGGCCTCTGGCACCAGGAGAGAACCCGTCTGCCGCCTGGGCCACGAGGCGTGTATCTGCCACTGGCCCGGGCTGGCGGACGCTCGCCGGAGCCAACCTTCTGCGCCAACGGCAGACGGGGCCCTCCTGCCTTAGGCCAAGGGTGTCTGCAGGCTAACTGCGCGACGAACGGAAGCAGGAGGGAGGTGGGCACCACGCACCTGTAGCAGGGCGTCGTGACCAAGTACGAGGTACAGCTGAAGTGCAGCTTGAAGTCCAGCTTCTCGTGGGTCGACCCTTCATCGTTCTGTGGGAGTGGGGGCACGGGGTGAGGAGGGCGCAGGGGGCCGGGTGCTCTGGGCCCGCGGAGCGGGGACGCGTCCGTGGGCTCTGGGCCCCGCCTCCAGCCCCGTTACCTTGGCAATGAAGGACAGGGTCCCCTTGAGCTTCTGGGCCATGACGATACTCTGAATGGTGAATACAAACTGGGCCTCGTTGGAGATACCTGGAAGAGGACAAGGGGACAAAGAGTGGGTCCCGAGAGCGGCACGGGGCGCTGCCCAGCTGGGGTCCGGCACTGCCCCCGCCCGGGGCCTGTCCTCAGCGCTGCCCGCCCCGGTCGGGAAGCAGGTGACGGGAGGAAAGGGGGCTCCTGGGACCGAGAGGACCTGGGTCGGTGGGAGCCCCGACGCCCTGCCTGACGGCCCACGTACCTGGGGGCAATTGGAAAGGCACGGGGACGCCGTCGTGGACGGAGGAGCCCTCTGGCCGGGCCAGCCTGGTGTTGAGCGAGTCCAGCACGTTGAACTCCATGCCCTTCAGGAAGCTGCTGCTCTGATTCTCCAGGACGATGGACACGGTGACCTGGCTGTCCTTCTGCAGGCTGCCCTGGATGTCGTAGGTCTGCAGGGCAAGGCCGGCCTCAGCCTCCGGGGCCCGCACAAGGGGCCCGGGAGTGCCGGCAACCCCGCCGTGGGAACGTACGACGCGTCCGAGAGGGGAAAGTACTCGAACCCTCACGCGAGGGAAACCACTCCGGGTCCATCCGTGGTCCCGGCCGCTCCCGCCCTTTCTCTGAGAGCCGCTGGCCATCACGTCGGCCCTCGGGGCCCCCACAGCCAGCCGGCCCCGCGGGCCCGCGTGGCGGCAAGCACCCACGTGCGCCTCTCTCCCTAGAAAGGCTCGCTCACTGCCCCCGAGCCCTACCGCGTCCCTCCTCACGCCCCGAGAAAGGAGCCCAAGGCCGCCCCAGCCCCCCTGCAACGCCCACAGCACTCACCATCTTGATGTAGGAGTTCTCGGCCAGGAGGCAGTAGCTGGACATGGGCTGGGAAGAGAGGAAAACGCTCAGCTTCGGCCGGCGAGAACCCGAGGGCGGCGGCGGCGGCGGCGGCTCACGGGCCGGGCCGGGCCCGTCGCCAGCTGCCAAGTGCTCCGGTGGGAACGTCGGGACCGACGAGAAGCGGGGTGCGGGGAGCCCCCGGGGGTCCCGGGCAGCGCACGCCTGCACCTCGGGGACGTCCCGCCACACGAGAGCGCCACCCCCCTGACGCCCACAGCCCCGGGGTCACCCGCCCGCGCCCACCGAGGCCCCACTGCCCGCCGGCCCGCAGACGCGGCTCCTAGACTCGGCCCGGGTCTGTCCCTGCGTCGAGGCCTCGGCGGGCCGTGGGGGCGCCTCCGGCCCGCGGGGGGCGAGTGAAGTACCCCTCACCGGGAGAGGCTCGTCAGCGAGCGCGCCGTTCTCCACGGGCTCTGCCGCCTCTTCACCTGGAGGCTGCTGCTTCTTGGGTTTCTTCTTGTCCTTGGCTCTCTCCTCCTTCTCCTTCTTGGGCTTCTTCTTCTTGTGCTTTGAAGGCTTCTGGAGCAGAGACACCAGGCTCAACCCTCGGCACTCTCTGGCCGCCGCCGCCCAGCGAGGCACGACACGCACCGAGGCCACTCGGCAGCCCGCACGGCAGAGCGCACAGACCAGCAACCCCCGGGTCCGCGGGGAGCAGGCGAGAGGACCTAGCGGCTCACCGCCGACGGGTGAAAACGCACAGGGAGACCAGCCAGAACCCACACGTGGACACGTGGCCCGGCAGCTCCTCAGCGCAGGCACGAGAACACACGTCCACGCCAAAACCCGCACACACACGCTCGCAGGAACACGACTCACGACAGCCAAGAGGTGAAAACTTCAGTGGGTCAACGGACACGCACCTGTCCACCGCACACGCGCACGTCCCTCGGCCGCAAGCAGAAACAAGGCGTCCGCACCCACTGCCCGAGGACGGACCCCGAACACACGACGCTCAGGGAGGGGACCAGACACGAGGGGCCACGCGGGGTGTGAGTCCGCGTGTGTGAAATGTCCAGAACGGTTTCATCCGGGGACAGGAAAGGAGCTCGTGGGGGCCAGGGCTGGGGAGGGGGGTGGGGGGTGACCGCGGGTGGGGACGTGGTTTCTTTTGGGGAGAGGGAATGTTCTGGAATTAGGTACTGGTGATGGTAACACAACATGGTGAACGCCCCTGAACCACAGACTGTGAAAAGGTGCGACTTCCCGTAGGTGAGTTACTACCGAATAACACGCAAAAACGAGAAGCCGCCACCAGGACCCCAATGACCCCCGTTCGCGGGATTCGGGAACGACCCTCTCCTGCACAGCCACGCGGCCACCCCACGAGGGCAGCCAAGGCACGCGCCCTCACCTTCTCGGGGTCCCGCTCATTGTCTCTGTCCTCGTCCTCGTCGCCTCGCTCCTCTCTCCTGGGCTCCTCGCCCCCTCCCTCAGGGGCAGCGGTGACGGTGTTCGCTCCAGGCTCTCCCTGCAGGAAGCCGGGCGGCGGGGCTCGAGGAGGCAACTGGCACCCGGGACAGGGTGTCCTCTGCGCCCCCAGCCCCGCATCCCGGCCCGGCCTCCCTCAGCACACAGGGCATCCGGTCGGCACCGAAGCGCAAGGCCGCCAGGGTGGAGAGGCGGCCGGGCCCGGCCGAGGTGCTGCAGGCGGGGCCGGGGGCCGTTCCTACAGCCACCGGCTGGGCCGGCCCCAACCTCGCCGGTCTGTGCGCCCACGCAACCTTGGGGCGGACAGCCCGGACGTGCACCCGTGTCTCCAGTGGAGGACCGGGTGGGGCCGGCACAGGCCACCGGGCTCTTACCGGGGCCGGGGCCGGGGCCGCGGCGGGCAGCGGGGCGGTGGACAGCCAGAAATCGAAGTCCTCGCCCTGGAACCACAGGAAGACGTGCCTTCGGTGAGGCAGCAACGCAGGCTCCAGAGGAGCACGGGCGGCGCCGCCCTGACCAGACGCGGCCGCTCCGGCTCCGCGGGGACCCGCGCACGGGGAGACCGGGCGGCACCTCCCGCCCTACCGGCACCACGGCGGGCCGGTGCGGGGCGATGTGGCGTTCAGCGTGGGGGGGCTGCGGGGTCCCTGCACCCGACTGCCCGCGCCCACCTCCTTCTCCTCCTTCCTCTTCTCCTTCTTCTCTCGCTCTTTCTCTCTGTGCTTCTTCTCTTTCTTCCTGGGCTTTTTGGTCTTCTTCTCCACGACAGGGACGTCCTCCTTTTCAGGGGACTTGGTAGTCTCGGCGTTTCTGTGTTTCTGGACGGGCAGCCTCTCGCTGTCGGCCAGGGGCCTGGGGGCAGGCGGGTGCGTCATGGCGAGCACTTGACGGGGACACAGGAAACAGGACGGCCCGGCTCCGCCCCCGTGCTTACCTGTCCAGGTCGACGTCCAGGGCCCTGTAAGGGTCGTTGGGGTCTTTGTCGTCCTCGTCGCTGGGGAGAGCGTTCTGAGGGGAGAGAGAAAGCGCATCCAGTCCGTCCGGCCTGAGCCCCCCGGAGTCTGCGAAGCCCCCTGCCCCCACGGGCACTCCGCAGGCAAGAGGTCGGGACGCCAGGGGCCCCCCGAGAACGCCAGTGACGGGAAGGCCCGCCCGAGCGTGGCCCCGGAGCGGCGGTGGTGCCCGCGGGATACCTGCCCGTGGAGGGAACCCGCTCCCCCCCCCCGTCGTGGCCCCAGCGGGCCGACCTCAGGCATCTCCTCGGTGACGATGTCCACCCGCTGCGCCGGGGCGATGTCCTCGTCGCTCTCTGTGTGCAGCGAGCTGTGGCGCCGCGGCTTGCCCCTCTTGTCCTTGTCCTTCTTCTTCCTCCGCCTCCTGTCCTTCTCCAGCCTCTGCCGGTGCTCCCTCTCCTCCTGCAGCTTCACGTACTGGTCCGACACGGGCATCCCTGCAGGCGTGCGCCCCACGGTGCTCAGCGCCACCCTGGCCCCGAGAGCCACGTGCGGGAGGGTGGCCCCTGGGGGCTCAGCAGGGCGAGCGGCCCACGGCCCACCGTGGTCTGCGCTAAAAGGGGGCGAGGGAGCTCACAGGGGCTGCCACCGTGGCTGCCCGGGAGCAGGCAGAGGCTTTCCGAGTGCGGACGTGCGGGCGCGCGGGGGTGGAGGTGGCGGTGGGGGCGGCGGTGGGGGCGCGGCAGGGTCCGGGGAGAAACGAGGCGGCGCCAGCATGGAGAGGCTGGGGCCCTTGGCGTGTACCCCACCACTCACCCTCCAATCTGGAACCTACTCCAGCCAAGGATGCAGGAGGGGGCAGGTCCGGGGCTGGTAAGGCTGGCCCTCGGCAGCATCCGGGACCCAGACTCGGGCCCCCACCCCCTCGCTCATGGGTTCCCGGGGCTCACACCGCCTGTGCAAATACTTGCCTGGCACTTTCAGGGGCACCGAGAGGTCTATCTGCACCACGGGGATGTGTTCCACTCCGGGCATGTCCTGGTACCGCTGGAGAAGCAAGCAGTGAGCGTTACCGGGCAGGACGCACGGACAGCCGGAGACGCCTGAGGTGGGGCCACGGCCCAGGATGACACACGCACGCAGCTGGCGGTGTGCGGGACCCCTGCAAATGCGACGGGGCATCCTGGGGAGCACAGCCCCCTAAAGACTGGGGAACGGTCCGTCAGCACCAACAGGCACAGGGCCGAGGCACAGCTTTCTGTCTGGGTCACCTACTTCGAGTTAGAAAAGCAATGCAGCCCGAACCCCCCGCGAGCGCTAAAATCAAAGTCAGACATCACAGGCGCTGGTGAGGGTGCACGCCGGGTGTGGGCCACCTCGGCCCCTCAGAAAGTTGAGCGGAGCCACGAGGTGACCCGGCAATCCCCACAGGAGGGCAACGGAGCACCCGTATGGAGCCGCGTCTACCGGGGGGAGCCCAGCGGGGGGAGGACACGGAGGAAGGCAGCAGGCACCACCTGGATTAAGATCTAGAACATTCTAGTCATGTGGAACACCCCACATCCACACCTGCTCCCAGGCCTTGGTGCTCAGACCCACCTGGCAGTTGGGCCACGTGGACCTACTGTGACAACCAAACACGGGCCTGGAGCTGGGGGCCCCTGGTGTCCTCTCGAGAGCGGATGGGGGCACTGTGGGGCTCGGGGGGAGGGGAGTGTCTCTCAAGGACGACTTGGGGCCAGCCTCACCTTTTGGGGAGATGGGGAACTTTTGATGTAGAAAGGGTTGTTAGCCTGTTCCTGCTTCCGGGCTTCTCGACGCTGCAGGGACAGGATTCGAAGTGCAAGTCAGTGAATGCACGTGGAACAGACCCTCCCTTCCAGGTACGGACTGCGTCTATGTTCCAGGCCCCAGGCGGGCCCGGAATGCCCCAGTACTTTACTGGTGGCCCTTGACCAATAGGGAGACCGCAGCAGGAACAAGTGGGGAGACAGCAAGAGCTCAGAAAAGACCCCTGGATGTGGAGATGGCCTTCTGTTTCAAGGATGTGAGCTCAGAGAGGTTGGGTGAGCTGTCTGAGGTCGCTCAGTAACAAAGAAGAGCTGAGCTGGGGGTCAGATCACACTGCCTGAAGGCTCAGCCTGCAGATGGGCAGGAGGAGAGCAGGACAGGCCACGAGGGGACCCCTTATTTCAGGACGATAAGGCATGGTGTGGTGGGAGCTGAGGGCATGCAGTATCTCTGGACTTTCCTGAGCTGTCTGAATGCTGCGTGTTGTTATAAAACCCTCCACCAGAGGGGCGCCTGCGGGGCTCAGTGCGTTGAGCATCTGACTTCGGCTCAGCTCACGATCTCACAATTCATGAGTTCGAGCCCCGTGTCAGGCTCTGTGCTGACAGCTCAGAGCCTGGAACCTGTTTCAGATTCTGTCTCTCTCTCTCTCTCTCTCTCTGCCCCTCCCCCACTCACGCTGTCCCAGTCTCTCTCTCCCAGCTGGATAATAAACATTAAGAAGAAACTTTTTTTTTTTAAGCTTTATTTATTTTTGAGACAGAGAGAGAGAGAGACAGAGCGTGAATGGGGGAGGGGCAGAGAGTGAGGGAGACACTGAATCGGAAGCAGGCTCCAGGCTCCCAGCTGTCAGCACAGAGCCGGACGCGGGGCTCGAACTCACGGACCGCGAGATCGTGACCTGAGCCGAAGTCGGACGCTTAACCGACTGAGCCACCCAGGCGCCCCAAGAAAAAACATTTTTTAAAGTAAAATAAAATCTTCCAAGGGCGCGGCCTGGGTGGCTCAGTCGGTTAAGCGTCCAACTTTGGCTCAGCTCACGATATCACGGTCTGGGAGTTCGAGCCCTACGTTGGGCTCTGTGCTGACAGCTCAGAGCCTGGAGCTGCTTCAGAGTCTGTGCCTCCCTTTCTCTCTGCCCTCCCCCGCTCACGCACATGAGCACATGCACTCTCTCTCTCTCTACCCCCAAAATAACCATTAAAAACAGTTTTTTTTTAAATAAAAGACAATAAAACCCTCTACCCGGAAGGCACGAGAGAAACCCCCTGCATGCCAAACCAGGCCCCATGACTCTCTCTGAGAAGCTCAGGTCTTAAGAGAAACCACTTCTCATTTACACAAAACCCAACCCAGACCTCCCAGGTTGGCTCAGTGCTCCCCTGAGGGTACTGGGACAAAGCTCAGATCGGACAGGACAGGAACGTGCTCAGCCACCTGGGGGCTCAGGGTCCAGGGTCTGCTCTGAGCGAGGCCGTCCGCCCCGGAGGCCCCAGTGGGAACAAAGCCCGGCCTCCCCGCACCCGGTGCTCACCCGGGCCAGCTCCTCCTCCTCTGCCTCCGGCTGCCGCTGCTTGGCATGGCGCTGCTCCTCGTCGTGGAAGATGGCCTTGGGCTTCTCGTCCTCAGACTCGCTGTCCGAGGGCGGCTCATTGATCCAAGCGTCCAGGTCCAGGCTATAAGATGCAGGGAGGTCACAAGGCAGCTCCAGCCCGAGTGCCAGCCTCGCACGCTCATGGGGCAGATGAGACAGGGACACCCCTGTCCTCTCGGAGACGAGGACGCAAAAGCTAGGCCGCCACTTGAGATCATGGCTGCCCAGTGAGAGTCTACGGGCCCCTCGTGACCCTCCTTGTGTTCTGGGGACCCCGTGCCGGCTCATCATACCCGGTATCTGTAGGCAAGGGCTGCCCCGTCTACTTCCGGGGGGCGGCAGCTGGGACAGGGACACCAGTCAAGACCCCACTAGGGTTCTCTCACTGCTCTTCCTGCCATCCTGGCCCATGTCCTCTGACAGGCCGCGCAGCTCACCCTTCAGGAACTGGAACCTTCTTCTGCGCCTTGGGAGCCACTGGGTTCAGCTCTCCAGCAAAGAGGGCACTCACTTCTTCTGCTACCGGCACGTCCTTGGCCTGAAGCTTCTGGATGTGCTTGACCAGCTGCAAGACGCAGGACGCCTGAGGAGACCACAGGGGAGTCACAGTTTGGTCACGGAGGACTGGCCCTGTAGGCCACTTAGCACCCTAATGCATTGCCCAGCCCAGGAGAGTGGCTGCCTCTCGTCTGACCCTACTGAGAACATCTAGAAGGCACCGAGAGCAGCACAAGAGTGGGCTCGGTTAAGTGTCCAGTTTCAGCTCAGGCCCTGATCTCAAGGCTGGTGAGTTCAAGCCCCACATCGGGCTATCTGCTGTCCACATAGAGCCTGCTTTACAACCTCTGTCCCCTCTCTCTCTGCGCCCCTCTGCTGTGCGCATGCGCTCTCTCAAAACAAATAAACGTTAAGAAAATATACACGTGTGTACGTATACACCAAAGGCACCAAGAGAAGCCACGGGCCGCAAAGAAGCACCCGGGGAGGAAGATACCAGCCCTGGCCGCCGTGTCAGTCTGCAGGAGACAAAGAATGAAACGGGCCCCCAAACAAGACGGAGTCACAAGCAGAGACAGCACCGTCCTCCGAGACCCAGACAACCCGAAACGGCAGCTTCCAGGAGGCACCGGGCGCCGCCGTGCTGCCCGTCCTCTGCGGACTCCGACCTGGGACTCGGCTCGAGTGCGGCTCCCAGCCTGACGCAGGGCTCGAGGCCGGGGCACTGAACGCTTCTGTGAGGTCTGGATAACTGAGAGCCCTCCGCTGCCCCCGGGGCACCAGAAACGGCCACCCCGAGCTCCCTCCCACCCGCCTGCCATATGCAGCACGTGCCAGACCAGTCTCCCCGCAGCAAGCAGCCCGGTCCCCGGCCACCCGCCACCCCACCCAGGAACCTGCTGCCAACCGGCTTGATTCCGATACTTCCCTTGCAGGCCGGCACCTCCCACTCGTTCTTTCTCTCACGACCTGCCCCCTTCTCGCTGCACTCCACCCGCGGAGGACCAACCGGGGCCTCCCCCGCCGCGGGGGCCCAGAACCTGCCCACATCCCCGGGGCCGGGAGGGAGCCCCGGAAAGCAGATTTCTCCAAGATGCCCTCTGGGAAAGGCGAAGGCGGCCACAAACGAGAGACACAGGCTCTTCCGGAGGCAGACCCCCGAGAAACGCTCACCCGCTCCTGGACCTCCAGGTCCGCGCTCTGCACAAACTGGGGCAGCCGCTCCACCATGAGCTGGGTGACGTCCTGGGCCGCCTCCGGCTCCGCCGTCTGCTCCTTCTGCTGCAGGATGGACGCGTAGAGCTTGACCACGTTCTGCACGTACACGGCCTGGATGTGGCCGGGTAGGGTGGTGACTTTAGGCCGCAGCATGGCCTCGAGGGTCTGCTGGGGCTCCTGCAGGTGCCTGCGGACAAGAAGGGCCTGATGAGCGGGCCGCCCCGCCACAGGGGTCACGTGGGCGCTCCCCCATCCCCAGGCACCAGGGCAGATGGACAGGACTCTAGGGAAGAACCCACAGCAACGACGGGACGACGACGGAGTAGCGGCACAAAAAAAAAAAAAAAAAAAAAAAAAAAAAAAAAAACCCAAAACAAAACAAAACAAAACGAAAAGAAAACAAAACCAGCTCGACAGCATCGTTGCAGCGACAGAACATCTGCGGCTGCGACGGGCAGGGAGGAGAGGACACTGGAGAGAAACCCCGTCACCCCGGGCCACGCCGTGACTGGCTCCTCGCTGGGGCTCGTGGTCGGAAATGTGCACTTAAAGCCGCGCTGTCCCCAGAGACAGCGGCCCAGGAAGGGGGCCCTGGGGCAGCCGCCAGGGAACCGGGGACGCGGGTCGACCGGCACGCCTCTCCCTGGGGAGCGCACTCACTCGGAGAACTCCCCGCAGATCCAGGCGGCCGCGTAGAGCACCTCGCAGATGCCGTTGCGCTGGGTGCTGCTGGCCACCAGGTGGGCGCTGTCGAGCAGCGCGGACATCTGCGACACGGCGAACTTGCGGATGGCCTTCACGCGGATGGCCACGTCCAGCATCTGCGCGGCGATGAGGTGGCCGTGGCGGGTGCCTTCCAGCCGGGTCAGCTCCACCAGGACGCTGATGTACCTGCGGGAGGGAGCCCTTGAGGAGCGCGCCCCGCGCCGGCGCCCGCCCCCCGGGGCTGTGGGGCACGGACCACTGGAAGTTGGTGATGTGCTGATAGTTGCACTGGCTGCAGATGTCGATGATCTTGGTGAGCAGCTCGTCGCGGTAGGTCGTGCCCTCGGCCTTGTCCACGTGGCTCATCAGCTTTTTGACGATCTCCACCAGGTTCTTCTTGGACACCTGGGGGGAGGGGAGGAGCCGGTGAGGGTGGAGCCCGGGGATGGGTGTGGGGAGCGGGGAGCACACACCGGGGCGGGGCACACACCATTCCGTACAGGAGGTCGAGGGCCCGCAGGCGGATGGACTCATCCTTGTCGTCCAGACACTGCAGGACGAGGTCCTTGTGGGCCTGCACGGACTTGGGGTGCGTCCTGAGGATCTTGGACATGGCCAGCAGGCCCAGGTATTTCACTGCGGAGACGGCGAGACACCGTTAGCACGGACGCGCCTTCACAGCCCTCGGGGCCTGTGCGGAGACAGCGACGACGTGGACGCCGCCAGGACGGGCCGCACGCTGGCCCCCGGGTGTCCTCAACAGTGGGCGCTGCAGGCCAGGTGACCTCCTGCACGCCGGGCGCCACTGTCTCCCCCTGAGCAACCCACACACGGGGTCGCCGAAGCAGGGCAGTGAAGCGCGGGCCTCCACGGGCCAGGTCCCAACAGAGCCTGTTTCTGTAAAAGCCTCGCGTGAGCACGTGGCCCGTGGTCACGACGGTGGGGGCGACGGGGCCCTGTCTGGCCCTTCGCGGGACAGGTCCGGCAGCCCCTGCTGCCAACAGATCTGGACTGAAAACGTGGAGCCAGTGCTCCCGGGCCCTCAGGAGCCTCTGACGCTCCGGTCCGGGCTCCGGGGCGCGTGACAGGCCAGAAGCCCTGATGGAGCATGTCTACAGAACACGCAGGCGCACGAGCAAGGCCAACGGGGGAGCCAGCCCCCCTGGACGGTCCCGGGGAGGCCTCAGGCAGGAGACATCAGTGCCGTCCGGGCCTCATCCTGCAGCTCTCCTCTGACCCCCCGACTGCGTCTCCCCAGCAGCCCCCTCAGCTCCACGCTGGAACTGGGGCTCAGGGACCTCGCCCGGGTCGCACCTCCCCAGGGGCGTGGGCACACGACCCACAGTCTCAAACTCCGCCAGCTGAACGCGGGAGGGGCCGTCACCACTGAGTCACACACTGAGACGGCGGCGCACGAGGGCAGCGGGCAGGGGCTGCGGCCAAGCGGAGAAAGACTGGCTTCTTTAAAACGCTGCCGAAGCCCGCGGCACCCCGCGCACACTGGGGGGCACAGTGGAAGAGTCCCAGCGCCTGTGCTCGTGCGGGATCGAGAGCCCCAGCGCCACACAGGCTCCGGGTGGAGGTACAGAGAGGAACTCACGGTTCTGGTCGGAGTCTTCTATCAATATCCTCAATTTCTGGACACAGAGCTGCAGAGGGGAAGGCGACAGTGGTCACGCCTCTGAGACAACAGTGAACCCATGACCCCAGGCCTGCCTCGCGCCCTGGTCCCGCTCACAGGTCCTGGGACCAGGAGGGGCAGGGGGACACCCGGCTCCACTCCACGCGGCAGGAGGGCGGCCTGTGGGCTCCAACCGGGACATAGTTTGGGGACCGCCCACGTACACACTCCAGGGGCACGAACGTGTGCTCCCCTTGCTCCCTTGTCAACTCCACAGACGCGCGCTGCACAGGGCCTGGCGCAGGGCACGACGCGTCGGGATAGTCAGGGGGGTGGGGGGGCGTACCTGGATGCTGGCGCTATGGTTCGGCATGCCGGAGGACAGGGAGATGAGCACTGAAACAGAAAACCTCGTCTCAGGGACTCGCCGGTCCTCACCCCACGTCCTCTGGGGGCGTTGTCGGGGCGCCACACAGCACGGGCACGCCTGGCACTCTCCCAGGACAGGCCGGCTGATGAGACCGCGTTTGGAACCTGACTCCGGGGCTCCCGCCGCCCTTGCCGGCAGGGGGCTCGTGTCCCGGGGCTGTCTGTGCAGACACGAGGTTTGCGCCGAGGACCTCCTCCCCTCCTGGGGTCTGGGGTCTCCGCCCGAGCCCGGCAGAGGCGCCTGCTGACCGACCCCCGGTGAGAACCTGGGCGCTGGGTCTCTGTGGCCAAGAACACAGAGAGCCCCGAGGCAGGCACCCCCGTCCAGGGAAATTTCCAGAGCCTGCTCCACCCCCACCTGAGACCCACGACCCTGCAACGTGCCAGGCCCGCCCTGGCCTACTCCTCCCCGATCTCCTGCCCGTCACCAAGGATAGCTCTGATCCTGCCACACCTCGGTTTCCCCCGTCGACCCCTCCAGACACAGAGAAACCTCTCCACGTTCTGCGTTGGCTGCCTCTGGGTGCCAGCCTACCCCAATGCCCACCCGCCCGCCCTCCCTTTCTACTAGCGTCACTGAGCCTCTGAACACCCACGGCCCACGCAGTTCCAATCACAAAGTGCGGACCCCGGGCCAGCCTCCTGTGAGTGAATTTCAGGCTGTCCCCGGGGCTGTGAGGAGGGACCAGAAGGCTGCCTTCCCAAAAGCTTTGGCCAGATAATCAGGCAGAGAGCAGGTGAACCCATGGGCCACTACATCCAGGAACAAGTGACCCAGACGGCAAACTAGGACACGGCCAGCCGGGCTGGGGGCGACTCTGGCTCCGCCAAACACAGCAGGTGGAGGGGCAGACGCACCCCCCAGCGCTCTGTGTGGCCCGCAGCCGGACTCCAGCCAGGGAAGCGCCTTCCGATCCCGCCCGGTGAAACCTTCCCGTGGTAGGTTCTGTGCTCGAGAGTTCACGGGGGACGGCACGGGGCCGGAGCCTCGCTCTAGAATACTCAGGAAGGAGAGTCTTGCTGGCAGGGGAGGTGCATGGCCGAGGGCGGCAGGACGCGGCACTGGAGGCCGGAGGCGGGCAGGGGCCCTGGGCGCATGTGTCCCACGGCCGGTTGTGGCCCCCGGGGGTCCCGATGGGGGAGGGCGGGCCCCTCACCTGCGATGACGGTGTTCACGCACTCGTACAGAAGAGACATGGCGGATGTGCTGGCGGAGGAAGAGCAGAGGGTGAGGACTGGGAGGCCCGAGGCGGAGGCAGGCCTGGTGGCCCCGCACGCTCCCGTCGCCTGGGTCCGCGGCAGTCCTTGGGGGACACTAGCCTCCCTTTCTAACTGCCGGCGGTGACCTCTGATGTCCCCAGAGCCCGTTCTGTGATGTCCGTGAGGGAATGCCACCTGCCCTAAATGTCTCTCCGGACCTGGGACGGCCCCCTGCCCCGCCTCAGGGGCCCACACACAGGTGGGCACAGCACAGACGTCCGTGGCCCCAGTGCTACCCCTGGGGGCGTCCAGTACGGCCCAGGGTGACACCCAAGGGCAGGCACCAGGTGCGTCTACTCCACTCTGACATCCTCCGAGGTGACGCTCTTGATCCCGAGTCACCTAAACCTGACAGCGTGGCCGCCACCTGTCCCAGAGAACAGGGGCCATCAGCCCGTCCACACCATCGTCACGAGACTCATGGCTTCCTGTTAATCCCCTCTGAAGACCACAGAGCCGCACCACATGCAAAGATGCCTGTCGTTTAAAACCAAAGATGCTCTGAGCCCAAGGCCTCACGCAGGGCACGTGGCGCTAGGTCTGATGTGGCCACAAAACCCCCGTTCCTCCCGCCGCCCATCCTCCCAGGTCCCCTGGAGAGATCTCTGGTGCCATCTGCCACTCAGCGTCCGTGATTCAAGCACAGGCACCCAGAGTGGAGTGGGAGCTCTTGCAACATTCCGGAACTGGCCAGAGACCCAGCCAGACGGCCAGGGCCTACTGGTGAGCTAGGGGTCTTCCCTCCTTTTGTTTTCACTGGTGCTGTTTCCAAAACGGATTCACAGCCCCCAGTGTCCCGGGAGGGCCGGCACGAGCCTCGGTGGCACAGCTCACGGTCCGGAGCCAAGTCCCATGGCGTGTGTTTGCTTCCTGCCACCAAGACTCTCCCCGGGTCCCCCCGAGGGCCCAGAGGGGGCACAGGGCTGCATGCCGCAGACGAGGTCACGTGGGGGTCGAGGGCTCACCTGTGGATCAGGTTGGTGAGAGGCTCGATCAGCTTCTTGCCCAACCGTGGCTCCAAGGGGGTCAGAGCACCAAACTAGGGACGACAGAAGCCGGGGGGTCACTCGTGGCAGGAACAGAACCGTGCGGACTCCGACCCGCGCCCATACGCCCAGGGGACTCCTAGGACACGCCGGGGCCGTTTTGTGTGGCGAGGAAGGGAAGGTCAGGAGGGATACTTGCCAGTTTGATAATCTTGATGAGGACCCAGTTGTTGGTTGAGGAGGTCATCAGCTTGAAGAACAGGGGGGCAAGGGAAAGGTAGTTTTTGGGGTTACGCCTGGCCAGTTCACAGATGACGTTGACTGCGGCCGACTGGACCCCTGTGAAATAAGGGGGTGTCCCATCAGCAAGGGAGTCCCTCTGCAGCAGTTAAGAGTCTCAACAACACGGGGAGGTACAGCCTTCTCGAGGAGGGGCGTCCTCCTCAGGCTGGTCCCCCCAAGCGCAGGGAGCCCTGCTCTGTGCCTGGCACACTGCCCATCACCTGTGGGCCGGGTTGAAGTACCAGTCACGTCAGGGTTAGGCTCCCAGTGGCCAAGGCCAAGGCAACAGACACGGCCCGTCGCCTGAGTCTGTGGGCTGCTCCCCTGCAGGTCCCAAGGAACTCCGGGCTCAGGACACCCACCACGCCTGCCGCCTCGCTCCTACTTTCCTGACAAAACTTTCCACGGCCTGTGATTCTCCTGAAGACAAGGCAGGCTCTCCCGAGAGACAAGCTGGGACCCGCCTTGTGTCACAGAAGCCACCTGACACCGCTCAGCCTGGGGAGTCCTCAACGAGGGAAGGATTTGTAGAGGACAAGTAGGCACGAGCCCCGTGGTGGGGACCGGGGCCAAGACACCGGCATCAAGTCATGAGCGCTAAGGTGTGAACAGACAGCGGGCACTCCCCAGTGTGGGGACGGCGGGGGTCTACTGAGAGGCTGGAAAAAGGGCAGCCCGGCGGCAAGGGGACCCGCAGCACCCAGAGCTCGGCGCCTAAACCCCACACCAACAAACGGGGCCAGGCTCCTTGGAGAAATGGCGGGTTCCAGGCCAGAGCGTGGGAAGCAGGTGCCAGAAGGGAAGGAGGCGCCGTCTGGAGAGATCCCAGGACGCGAGACCGGGACCCAGTGCCCCTTCAACGCTTTCCCTGCAGCTTCCTGCACCAGGGGCTCACAGATGCCACGGAACCCCGCGCCCCCAGCCACCCCCTCGCCACTCGACAAACCGGGATCGGGGTCCTCCAGCTTCTCCTTCAGGCGGGGGAACGCGGGGCGTAGGGACTCGGGGTACTTCAGGAACACCTTGTACATGATCAGGACAGCCTTCTTCCGAATGTACGGCTTGGTGTGCGACATCTGCAGGGACACAGGTCCGGTCAGCCTCCCCGCCACACCGCTACTCTCCCGGCGCCGGCCCTGCTCACCTCCCCCGCTGCCCCTGTCGCCCTCCCCGCACCCACCCAGCTCACCTGTCCTGCTCACCTGTCCCGCATCTGCCCGAGTCTCCCCTCCATCACCCGAAGGAAAGCCCTCTCTCCAGCTCATCTGGTTTCTGGCCTCCAAGCCAGGCCTGCTCACCTGCTCCACTGCCCCCAGCCCAGGGGTCACATGATAGTGTCGTGGACAGAACTGAAACCTGCTTCCCTGTGCCTGTGACCCCAGGTCCGCCCTCCGGAGGCTGAGACCCTTGTCATACACTGGCTGGAACCCGATGAGGGACAGAGGGACGGGGCCCTGAACTGGAAAGCAAGCCTCTGCCTCACGAGCCTCCAGCTGCCGAGGCCCGTTCCCACAGCAGGGCCCCCTCCACACGTGACCGTCTCGGACTCTCGTCCTTTCGGGACTCCGCTCTGGCCAGAAAGGCCTCCTGCCTGCGACACGCACGGGCCCTGGCGACCTTGCCCCGAGAGAGCTCCCAGCCCCACGACCCAGCACCATCTGGGCCGGAAGGGCAGAACTCTTGCTCCGGCTCTCGAGAGCCACCAGGGACACGATGTGAACAAGTGGGCGGGGCCGAGTGTGGGCAAAGTCAGTTACGACCGGGCCAGCTGCATGGGGCAGGGCCGAGGCGCACCGGCCCCCGTTCTAGAAGCTGCTGGCACACACAGTCTGAGACCACAGGCTGAGACTGATCCATCCACACGGCAAACAGGCTGACCTGGACGGACGGACCCGTCCGGGGGGAACGCAGCCGCCCTTCTGCTCTGCCCAGATAAAACCGGATGGGAAAAGGCCTCCCAATTAGCTGAAGATTCAGGTGTACGGCTGGTGCCCCTGAGGACCACGATTTCTAAGAGGACATCTACGTTTTGGAATGATGCTCCAACAGCCTAGAGAGGAGCCCTGGGTGGGGTCCTGGCCCTTCAGGTGGACCAAACCACCGGAAGTCAAGTTGTGGCCAGAGGAGAACACGGCATCAGGGGTGGAGTCGGAAGAACCACGCTAGCCACGTGCGGGGCCTGATGCCACAACCGCCACTGCCACCACCGGGCAGGGAGGCGCTAAGTGGCAGGGACGCGCCGGAAGACGTGGGCGCTCGCCCCGGGCCCCGGGCAGGGCCGGTGAAAGAAGGTGACGAAGGGATGTGAGGGTGGACACAGCCGGAGCCCGGGGCCCCACCGGTGAGGGGGTGGGGGACACGGCAACCCGGTTCCCCGTGTCTTCCGGGGGAACCCGGCCCACTCCCACGTGCCCGAGTGTCCCTGATGTGACGGTTAACCTCCATTTTCCAGGCACCTGGACGGACCAAGTCACGTCACGGGGCAAAGGCCAAGGGGGGTCGGGTACTCTCGCAAACTCACCAGTGTCATGATGTCGTTGGCCAAGTCTCTGGCAAGATCTGGGGTAACAAAACAGGACAGGCCAGTCAGTGCAACGCCAGTGTCGTACTGGCTGGGGCTGCTCAGGTCCTGGAAAGGGAAGGAGGAGGGTCAGCGGGCAGGTGCCACCCGGGCATCACGGGCTCCCGGCCCGCAGTCTGGGGCTGTGCCTGTCTGAGGAGTAGCGAGCAGCAGCCCATTCTGGGACTGTCCCCGAAGAGCTGGGACGGTGGGAGAGCCGTCCCCGCCCCGCTGGGCACAGAGGCCCACGGCGGGCACCGCCCTCCGCACAGACACAGCCCGGCGTCCCAGGGCCGTGACCACAGGCGGGGCCGAGCCTGTACCAGTGCCCGGCTCGCGAGCTGCCCGCCTGTTCGTGATCCCCGACGTGAGGGGAAGGCACGTCCGGCCGGCCCTAACCGCCCCTAACCGCCCCCCAGGCCTGCGGCGGGGGTCCCCAGAGCAGAACCAGGGGCCACTCCTCCGGCCCCGCCCAAAGGCACGGCACCTACGGCCCAAGGCTCGTGTTTCGGGCGGGCAGCCGCCAGAGGCCTCTGGTTACACAGCGCAGAAGGGCCCGGCCTCCACGCCAGGGAAGCATCGTCTGTGCCAGAAACCTGCCCTGGGGATGCTTTCCTAAGGAACCCCCCAAACCCCATCTATACGTGGTAAAAACAGACTGAGAAGCATTTTAGGAGTTGACCTTCCAGACTGTGAGGACAACCTGAAGAGGCCAACTTCAGAAACCCACTCCAGCCCAGGCTGACGGGACGGAACCAAGGGGGAGCCCAGGCCCTGGACGGCCAGGCTCCTACTTCAGCGAGACTTACGCGGGGCTTTTCAGAGATAGAAGTTTCTGGGGAGGATGCCTGCGTCACCATTAAGTGGGAGGAGCCCCAGCCGAGGGGACGGGGGTGGGGCCGGTCTGCGGAAGCCGTGTTTCAGAAGTCACGGGTTTATTTAAATGACACACGTAGGGGGGCTCAGTCGGTTCAATGTCCAACTCTTCATTTCGGCCCAGGTTGTGATCTCATGGGTTTGTGAGATCAGGCCCCATGTCGGGCTCTGTGCTGACAGCAGAGACCTAAGCGACCCGCCTCTAGCACATGTCCACGCGGAGATGTCTGAACGGAGGTCCTTACAAAGGGGTGGGTGGGGGCACGGCTGCGTCCTGGCACTGGGCCAGAGACCGTTCTCGCCGGGCGGGCGGGCTGGCGCCTGGCGCTCCAAGCAGCCGGAGCCACCCCCCCCCCCCCGTAGGCTCCCCCAGTGGCCGCTCCCAGCTGGGCTTGCCCCTCGAGGCCCCGTGGCGTCCGCTTCCGCCATGCAACCTGACCACCGCTACCTCCTCACGACCGCGGGCTCGCGTGCTCAGACTAGTGGCCTGGCCCACGCCAAGCGCCCACACACACCCCGGCCAGGAGCCCGGCCCGGGTCACTGGGTGCCCCTGCGAGGGCGACCGCAACTCACGGGGTCCGGCCCGCAAACCCCACCGCCGGTGAGCTCTGCCTCTCCCTGACACCCCCTCACTACTGCACAAAAGACGCTCGAAGCTCTGAGGCCGAGGAAGAAAGTTACCACTCGGTGATCTTCGAGACTAAGACACAAAAACTTACACATGACTGAGATGTGTACGCAGCGTGACTAAAAGGGCCCGCGGGCAGGGAGGCCCCCGCGGGAAGGGCGTGCAGCCTCGAGGAGCACTCCCAGAGGGACAGGGTCCTGAGACAGCCCTCCAACTCCCAGAGCCCCCCCCCCCCCACTGGGGCAGGGAAGGGGGACGTCTGGCAACCTCCAGCCTCGCCACTGCCCGAGGGCAGGGAGACGGGCCCGCCACACCACTCCTGGGCGTCTCCTGCCGATGCCGTGGCCACATTCACGAGCCATGGGCTTGCGAAGGGGGTCACGACAGCGAGAGCTTGTGGGCCTCGCTGCTTTCGACTCGCCGCTCGTTCGGAGCAGCAGAAAAGCCAGCGTGGAGGATACTACGGGGACAGGGTGACTCGAGGGCACTCGGTGAGGGCCAAGGACGGCCTACCTTGCGGATCTGGTTCGTCGTCAGCATGATGACGTCAGTCCCCTCGTGAAAGCACTGGGAAGCAGCGAGGTAGCCGATCCGCTGTGAGTCAGACACAGGGCGTCACACACGAGGCAGGGGCCGGGCGCCCTGGGCAGAAGCCCCCAGGCCGCCCCCCGAGCTCTGTGCCAAGCAGCCCCCTGGTCGGGCAGTGACAGCCTGCAGCTGGCCGCGGGAACACTGGTGGGCGGGTGCCAGAAAGTCATTCTAGGAGGAGGAGGAGGAGGAGGAGGAGGAGGAGGAGGAGGGGGAGGAGGAAACTGCTCCTGAGTTCCAGACCCGGCCTTTGAAATGCAAGTTCTCATGAGGTCGGCCAGACCAGGCCAGACCAGCTGGTCCTCTCCCCAGCACGTGTCCTGACAGCCTCCTGGGCAGCCAGGAGCGCCCTTGACGCTCGAATCCGTAAGTCATCACAAGCACTGGGTTTTCCTAGCACTCGGGTCCCTCTGCCAGGCTGACGCAGACACCTACGTCACGCTGGCACACGGACGAGATGCTCTCGTACACGTGCAGAGCGCCTCCCGATTTTGGCAACACAACATGTTGTTTCTTCACCGAGAGTAACCCGTGGGCGGGATGACGGTGTCCTTCAGAGGGAGCGCGGGGCTGACCCAGGCAGTGACCCTTAGGCGGGCGCGAGGCCCGGGGGACCTGGAAATGGTCTCAGCTGCCCGGCTGGTGAGACCCCAGGAAAACTACGGAATGCCCTCAACTGGGCCACACAGACGGCCGATCGTTTTTCAGAATATTTATGAGTTACGGTATCGAGTGAGGAGGCAGCGCTCCAGATCCCTCACAAGCCGGACCCCTGCGAGGTGAAGGAAAACGCTCAGAAAGGACCATGAGGCCCTGGGGCCAGGTGACAAGTGGTGGCCTCTGTGCAAGACCGTCAGCGCTTTCTCGTTTTTTGGACGGTTACACATTTATCTTCACTGGCGTTAAAAAATACAGGGCGCCAGGGTGGCTGAGTCAGTCGAGCATCTGGCTTCAACTGAGGTCATGATCTCACGGTCATGGGTTTGAGCCCCGCATCTGGCTGGCTGCTGTCAGCTCAGAGCCTGCTTCAGATCCACTGCCCGCCCCTCCCCCGTGCACACGCTTTCTCTCAAAAATAAACACTAAAAATAAGATACGCAGACATAATCCTACGGACCCTTCATTTCACTGACATTCCTCGAAGTTGAAAAAGGAAATCACACAAATGGCGTTAACAAATAACGTGACAAACGTGAGCTAGTGATGTTTGAGGCGTGGAGGTGTGATTGGAACAGGCCGCTCGTGTCCCACACTCTGTTTCTGCGTGGCCCCCGGCCACGGACACCCTCACCCTCCGCCACCACGCGGTTCGGGTCTCAAAGCAAGCTCGCCCGCCTCACCTTGAACGTGAACTTGGAGGCGCTCATCACTTCTATGATGTTGAAGGCAGCCCAGCTGATGTCATAGCCCAACATTTGTAACTGTTAAGAGACAGGCGCAGTGATTTTCACTCACACGCCGAGGCTTGAGCCCCAACGTCCAACATTCTGTCTCAGCTCCTATAGGACCGCCACACGCTTCCCGAACAGGCGGGCCTCTCCACGCACACACCCCGGGGCATTTCATTTCTTCTTCTGACGGGCTTGCCTTCCCATTGAAAACCACAGGACCACGTTAATCACAAACACAGGATGAGGGCCTGTGGTTGAAATACTCGCGTCCAGGAGTACTGGTTAAAATTCCCCACACCCCCAAAGCGACGAGGCGCCCCTGGCAAGCCTTCCACCTCCCTTCTGACCAGCAGAGGGGCCAGAAGAGGGGGGCCTGGCCCAGGCCAGGCGGGGCCCGCCATGCCCCGAGCCCCAGGGTCGTCGCGGCGTGCCTTCCCTCAGCTTTGTGCCAAGGCCGGCCCCTGGAGCTGACGGTGTCCATGTCTGGCAGGCGGGTAGAAGCGGACGGTGGACGGATAAACGGGTGGACAGAAGGACGGATGGAGGGATGGTGGAGTCTACAACCAGCCTGACGGCGTCGGGGTTGGGGGGGCTCCGCCCGAGCAAACGGTCCGCGGTACTTACGTAGGTCAGCTTGCAGACCGCGTTGGCTTTTACTGCAATGTTGTCTTGCTTCAGCTCTTGCTTGATTTCATCAATGCACTGAGAGATATACTTTGCCTACAAGGGAAGCAGACAGCGTTGGAAAATCGCAAGCGTCTACAACGGTCAAGAAAGCAGGCAAACGCAAGAGGCCGCCCGCCGTGCGATTCCGCTGCCGTGAAACACCCCGAGCTGGCACATCCACACACACAGGAAGCAGGCTGGTGGGTGTCGGGGGCTGGGGAGGGGGGCTGGGGTGACACAGTGCTCTGAAGCTCACTGCGGTGACGGCTGCCCGACTCCTGAACGCACCGGCGAGAAACTGCACGGGTGACTCGTACCGCACGCGAGCGTCTAATAGAGCTGGCACTTAAAGAAGCCGCTTCGGCAAGACGCCCGGGGGTCCCTCAGTCCTGAGAGGACACGACGACGGTGAGAGCCGGACTCCCCGCCACGGAAGCAGGTGCCGCAACACGTTATTCCATTTTCGCAACTTGTGTGCACAGCTGACGTTTCCCTTCTCTTTCTTTTTAAGCACTGTCTGCACTCAACGCGGGGCTTAACTCACAGCCCCGAGACCAAGAATCCTATGCCCTCTTCTCATTGAGCCGTCCAGGCGCCCCCTAGCGGTGGTTTTCTGTGTCGCCACGCTTTAAAAGTTAAAAAAGAACTTCGACACAGAACAACATTAAGACACGGGGTCCTCTAGTTTTAACAGCTCGCACTGAGACTCGCACAAGGCCCGGAAGTAACCCCCAGGTCCCGCCGTCCACCCGCTGACGCCGGCTGCTCGACACCCAGCTCTCCCGTCCGGTCCTGCCCTGGCGGCAGCGAGCTCGTCTGGGCGTCTCCGTGGCGCCCGCTGGCTTCTCTCAACGGGCACCATGTCGGGGCTCGTGCCCGCGGTAGCACAGGGTCTGTGCCTTGCTCTGTCTCCCCCCCACACACGTAGGCCACCTCGTGTTTATCCATTTGAAGGATGGACACTTGCAAACTGCCCACTTTTTCAACTCCAGGAGTCACGCCGCAGGGGTTGTGGGGACACGGTCTGAGGACTCCCTTGGGTTTCCTTGCTGATTCAGCACGTCTACCACTCAAACGGGCTTGACCCGAAGCAGTACTGACACACGAAGTCAAGAGCCACTGGCGTTCCCCCCGGGGGGGGGGGGGTGCAAGGCTCCTTTTCACCCCTGCCCCGAAGAGGCCTCAGAGAGGTGCCACGAAGCGAGTGGCCACCGCGGGGCTCGGAACGAGTTTGTCGGGTCAGTGCCCCAGCCCCGCACGTGCCCAGCACTCCATGCAGCACGAGGAGCCTCCCGTCTGTTATATGGCCAGCAGCAACCACCGCTAGGATGTGCCCAGTTGGGCACCTGCCGGCAGGACTCAGTGGTCAGCCCCTGGATGCCGTCCCCAGGGTGACCGCATCCCGAGAGACCAGGGTGGCAAGCCCATGGCGGACTCCTGCTCCAAGTGTCCTGTGTGCTGGCCGTGCACCCTGCACTCCCGTCCCCCGAGGCCACACCCCGCTCGGCCCCGAGACGCTCCTCTGCCTGAAGCACGGGCTCCTGGGGACAGGAGCCATCGGAGCCCTCTGTCAGCCAGGGAAGAGCTCATGAATATTTCACGATGAGAGTTGGTGCAATGGAGCAGATGTCACTGTATCCTTCCAACAGGCTTCCAGTTACTAAATCCCACTTGGGAATCTTCACTTGCTGTCCCTGCACGCAGATGGCCCTTCCTGCATCCTGGATCATGGCCGTTAACCATTTAAAAGGGGAAAAAATAGGGGGCTGTCTGGCTGAATGGGTGGGGCATCCAACTCTCGATCCCAGGGTCGAGAGTTCAAGCCCCACACTGGGTGTGGAGCCTACTCTGAATGAACGAATGAACAAAATGGAAAGGACAGGCAGACAGTGACAAGTGTGGGGGGACTCACGCTTACGCACGGAAGACGGGGCCAGGTGATGGCCCGGCAGCGCTCCCAGGCGCGCACTCAAGAACGGGGGGGCTGACCGTGCAGTGGCAGGACTCGTGACGGCCCCCAAGCACGAACTCAAATGTTCTGCTGCTGCTGACGCATTTGCACACAGTCTAGGGACCTCCCCGCCCCAGCTTTCGGGAGAGCCAGGCAGAGTCCACTTCTGCCAGAGTCCACTTCTGCCATCAGTCCCAGGCTCCCCCAGGTACGGCTTTAAAACGACGATCTGGAGACAAAAGCACCGGGTAATGTCTCTCCTGGCTTTTATCTCAAGCACCCCACAGAGCAGCCAAGGCCTGGGGCTCCTGGCTTCCAGAACCAGAACACAGGGCAGCTGCCACTCAAGGAAGGAAATCCCAGGGGGAGGGGGACTGGTGGGGGGGTGACGCTGCCCACACGCTAACATAGAAACTCAGCCCGAATCCGAGGCTGACCCCAGAGCTAGGCACGCACGGCACGTTCCAGCTAAAGCAAAAAGAAACGAACACACTGCACCGGCCCCCTGCCCACAGCGAGAAGGGCAGAGCTGGAGTCTCAGCCCAGACAACAAGCTAACTGCCCCTTAAAGTAACCCTGCCCCCCAATCAACACGCCTCTGAGAAGATAACACAGTCTGGAGCCTCCAAAAACGTGTCAGTCACAACGTCCAGGATTCGGTCTGAAGCTACTCAAAACAAGAAACAGGACCATGTTACCTGTACCCAAGAAAAAGAGACGATCCACGAACACTGGCCTTGAGGTAGCCCAAAGGATGGGATTAGCACACGAAGGTTTCAACTCGGCCACTATGACCGTGCTCCCAGGAACCAGAAAAAAGGAGGCACTCACAAAGAAGAGGAGGAGGACAGATCTCAGCAAACACAAGTGGTATAAAATAAGCCAGCGGAGGTTCTAGAAAGATAATTTCTGAAACAAAGAATGCACGGAACGGACTGAAGGGCAAATGGGAGCTGGAGAGAGAAGTCAGTGCATTTGGAGGTGCGACAATAGTAACCGTCCGGTCTGAAGGGGAGAAAAGTTCGAGAAAAGAGAGGCAGAGCCCCAGGTCTGTGGGACGAGAGCGCGCGGCAGGACAGGCATGTAACCGGTGTCCCAGGAAAGGAAGGGTGGGACAGAGAACACATCTGAAACGAGAACGGCTGAAACTCCCCCACACATAGTGAGAGATGTACACGTACAGGTTCAAGAAGTTCAGCACCAACCAACAGAAAACTAAAAGAAAACCACACCCACACATCCCCAGGTCAAACGGCCAAAAGCTGAAAATGAGGAGAACATCTTTATTTCTTTATTTACTTAGGTAATCTCCATGCCCAACGTGGGGCTCAAACTCGCAGATCAAGAGCCACGTGCTGCACTGGCTGAACCGGCCAGGCCGATGACATCTGTCCCCGCACCTCGGGGCACTCCCGGGGGGAGGGACACGTGAGCCTGCTTGAACTGGAGCTGTGGGCACAGAGGAGGCGCCCGGCTCGCGGCCCGCGCACCTGGGAAAGGCAGGGAGGTGACGAAGGACCGGAGAGCACGTGCTCACGCAGGAGGATTCAGTACTGACCTCGAACGGGGTCGCAGCAAGCCGAAGGAAGGAAAGCGGAGCCCCGTGGCCACGTTAATCTCTCATTTACACGCAACATCACTAACAAGGAACAGCCTGGTCAGGGTGGGCGGGCGGATCGGGATCTGCGTCCAGACAACGCTACTAAAAACATACGTTAGGGGCGCCTGGGTGGCTTGGTCGGTTAAACGTTGGACTTCGGCTCAGGTCATGATCTCGCCGTCTATGGGTTTGAGCCCCGCATCGGGCTCTGGGCTGATGGCCCGGAGCCTGGAGCCTGCTTCAGATTCTGTGTCTCCCTCTCTCTCTGCCCCTCCCCTGTTCATGCTCTGTCTCTCTCTGTCTCAAAAAATAAATAAACGTTAAAAAAAAAATTTAAAAAAAAATAATAAAAACATACGTTAGAAAGAGCTTAAAGCCTAAGGTACGAATAGCTACGTATCCTTGACGTTTAGTAAAAAAGAAAGAAATCCGAGGGGTGAGCATGATTCGGACTCTCAAACAGCAAACCAAGCACTGAAATGGACGATGCCCTCTCTGCACCTTCTTCGCTAGAGAATTTAATTTCCAACAAAGGACACAAACTTCCCTTCTACAGGACTCCTCAGGTCTATTGTAAGTAGCCATTTCGACCCTGGCCACCTAGCAGGATTCCCTGCAGCACTTTCTCCCCATAAACGCACTGCTGGCCCCATTATCGACATCCCCACCCAGCACCGAACGTGACGAACCACGGTCCACAGCGGACACGAGGTCACTCCTGGTGCGGCACACCCCGTGGGTTCGGACGAATGTCACGGACACCTGCCCACCACCACGGTGTCGTCCGGAGTAGACCCACGGCCCCGAAATTCCTGTGCTCCCCCCATTCACCCTCCCCCACCCCGGCAGCCGTGCCTCCGTGGTCCTGCCTTGTCCAGAACATCCTGGACTTGGAACCACCCCGTGTGTCGCCTCCTCAGCCTGGCTTCTGTCACCCAGTGCTGTGCGTCTGAGGCTCCTCCGTGTCTCTGTGCGGCTCGATGGCCCGTTTTTAGTGCCGGATGGGCCACGGTCTGTCTGTCACCTGCGTGGACCAGTTCGTCCATCCGTTCACCTGCTGAGGGGGCAGCACACTTGCTCCAGCCCTTGACGTTTTCACAAGGTTCTCTGGACTGTCCCAAACACGTCAGCTCTGTCCGCGGGCCCCACTGGCTCCCCGGCTCAGGGTCTTGGAGCCCACACCACCCTGTCCACGAGCGTGAGCCCCGGGCCCCTTACTGGCTGAGACCCCCAGAGCCTGGCATGCACGGGATGCTCCGCCGGAGTGTAAATCAGTGTTCCGAGCCACTCGAGTTTCTCAGAGCAGAAAATGTCAAGTCCTCACGACAACTGGGACAGGGTGGGGACGACTTTCTCCGCCTTATGAAGAACAACCAGGGTGCTGACCACCATCACCATCATTTCGATACGTTTTAACCCCAAAACGTAGGAAAAGTCGGTTGGGAAACGAAGGAAGCTGTTCTACCGACCACACTCGCGTGTCAGCAACAACTCAGGACGCCACGCTAGCGTTCTGCCCTGGACGGGCTCCAACGCCCCTGCGGCCAAGAGGAGCCGCGGCAACCTCGGGGAAGGCCTCCCGCGACGCCCCAGACCCACTCAGTCCCAGTAGCTGGAGACAGTGTGACTCCGGCAGCCTCCCAGCCCCACCCCTCTCCCCTCCCCCACAGCCAGCCCCCAGCACCCCCCCCCCAACCCTGCACACACAACAGGTGGTGCGTGGCGGCCAATCATGGTCATTCCTGTCACCTTCATGGCCCGCGTCACCCTCGGCTCTCACACAGGACAGACGACCAAGGGGCACCAAGGTCCACCTAAGGGGCAGGAACGCTATTCAAAACGCTTTGATGCAAATCCGTGAAGACAGAAGCAGATCCAGGAGGCTGGGGGAGGGGGTGGGGAAGTATCTGTAGATGCACACCGGTTTCTTTTGGGTGTGACGGAAATGTCCCAAAGTGACATTGTGCTGACAGCTATGCACCGTTTTTTGGCGACAGAGAGACAGAGAGAGGCAGAGGAGGATCCACGCTCAGGGTGGAGGCTGACACAGAGCTCGATCTCACAACCACGACACCATGACCTGAGCCGAGATGAGCCGGAGCAGCGGCCAGAAGCCGGCGGCAGGGAGCTCGGTGCAGGCAGGAGCAAGCGCCGGCAGGGACACGAGTTGAGGTGATAACTCACCAGCAAAGAGTTCACTCAAAGAACTTCAGGCAATTACGTTAACTGAACCGCGTAACGTGCTATGTGCCATCACCCCGCAACTTACGAGGATGAGGAGCAAAGCAAATCTGGAAAGCACACCCTCTGCGTCTGCCCGCGAACAGTCTTCCTCGACTGCCACACGCAGGGTGGGTCCCCGCACGACCCGGACCCGGCTGTGACGCCGTCAGGTGGCCACACCGCCTGGTCAGTACAGACCCCGTCCACGTGGTCACCCGCACTCTGAATGACCCCTTCCTCTCGGGCCCGGCTAAGGTGCCAAAGCGGCACAGGGAACCCAGGGAAGCACCCGGTCGTGGCCGGGTCACGGTCACGTCTACCAGTCGAGTACGTAACAGAGGGTGTGACAAACGACAGACACACACAGGGAGGGCTCCAGGAGGGTCCCGAGTGTAGGAGTGGGCCAGCCGCCGCGTCGCCCTCCCAGCACGGGGATGCTTTCACCAAGACCCTCCCCCAACACACAGTCTGGAGAGGTTTGCAGAGGCGTCGTCACCCAGGCGGGATAGGTCGTTAATTCAATCCCTGGCCCATCTCCCCTCCCAGAAGATGGCCCACCCGGGAGCCACCAAGTCATCTCATTAGGACGAAAGTCACTCCTGTCACCCAGGAAATGCCGAGAGATCTAGGAGCTCAGGGTCAGGAACAGGGTCAGAGACCAAAAAATAAACGAGGATGTTCCCAGTACTTTTATTGCTTACGAAATTACAAAGATTTTAGAAGCTCTGCCTAGAGCCAGGGATGAGGACCAAAATATATATTTCCTCTTTTTAAATTAAATTTTGTTTAACGTTTATTTTTGAGAGAGAGAGAGAGTTGCACACAGCATGCAAGCAGGGGAGGGGCAGAGAGAGAAGGGGGGAGACACAGAATCCGAAGCAGGCTCCAGGCTCCAAGCTGTCAGCACAGAACCCAACGCGGGGCTCGAACCCACAAACCACAAGATCATGACCTGAGCTGAAGTCGGACGCTCAACCGACTGAGCCACCCAGGAGCTCCGATCTCCTGTATCACAATACCACAAGGTCCAACAACATGGTGACAATGTGGGAAACACAGGATGCCCGGAAAAAGGGAAGAACGTTAGGGAATTCAGGGAGATTTTTCTTATCAGTTTGGGTCAGAGATTCTCCTGGGCAATGTCTGGGGACATCTGTGGTTGTCAGACTGAGGGTGCTCCTGGCCTCGAGTGGGCGGGGCCAGAGATGCTGCTCAACCCCCACAGAGTCTGGGCCAGCCCCCCAGAAAATGATCCAGTCCTGAATGTCAGCAGTGCCGAGGGAGAGATCCTGATTTAGGGTAATGACCAATGTTATTAAAGAAAAGGAAAAAAACTGGGGCACCTGGGTGGCTCCGTCGGTTACGCATCCAACTTCAGCTCAGTTCATGATCTCATGGCTTGTCGGTTCGAGCTCCGTGTCGGGCTCTGTGCTGACAGCTCAGAGCCCGGACCCTGCTTTGGATTCTGTGTCTCCCTTGCTCTCTGGGCCTCTCCCACTTGTTCTCTCCCCCACCCCCCCAAAATAAACAAACATCAAAAAAAAAATTTTTTTTTAAAGAAAGAACAGGAAAAGAACTCAGTTCAAACTTCGTATCTTTATTCTCCCTACAAGTCATTAAAACAAAAGGATTTCTCACAAACGGAGTGCCTGCCCTGGGCCAGACGAGATACGTGCTTCAACAACAGTCCCAAGACCAGATCCCATCTTGGTTCTACATGCACCTCACAGCCTGACGGGTCCCACAAACCTCCTGGGCTGAACCCCAGGAAACTGCCATTTTTGAGATGAGAAACAACAGAATATGAGCTCTTGCATACAGTTCAGCCTTTTTTTTTTTTTTTTAACGTTTACTTATTTTTGAGACAGAGAGAGACAGAGCATGAACGGGGGAGGGTCAGAGAGCGGGAGACACAGAATCTGAAACAGACTCCGGACTCTGAGCTGTCAGCACAGAGCCCGATGCGGGGCTCGAACTCACAGACCGTGAGACCATGACCTGGGCCCAAGTCGGCCACTTAACCGACTGAGCCACCCAGGCGCCCCAGCCTTTTTTTTTTTAATGTTTATTTATTTTTGAGAGAGAGAGAGAGACACAGGGTGAACGGGGGAGGGGCAGAGAGAGAGAGAGACACACACAGAATTGGAAGCAGGCTCCAGGCTCCCAGCTGTCAGCACAGAGCCTGACGCGAGGCTCGAACCCACAAACTGTGAGATCACGACCTGAGCTGAAGTCAGACGCTCAACCGACAGGAGTCCCCAGGCCCCTACAGCTCAATCTTAATCCTAGGTTACGTCTCATTTCAAAATATTACTCTACACAAAGTGAATTTTTGAGGTTCTGAAACACCAGTTAAATGGTTTGGAAATGTTTATACCCAAGCCAGAACACTACTACTCAGATACTAGTGGATCCAATCAGGGCCTGTGCCTAACAATGTGAAGTCACTTCAATGGGGGGGGGGGGGCAAGCAAATAAACTAAAGCACATCCAGACTAGGGAGATGTTAAAAATACCGTGGGGCGTCTTCATATACTACATCCTGGGAAGCAGTCAGTAAGGACCATGACACTACAAGCAAGATGCACACAGAACCTTTTTTTTTTTAATGTTTGTTTATTTTTGAGAGAGAGGGAGGGAGAGGGAATGAGCAGGGGAGGGGCAGAGAGAGGGAGGGGACAGAGGGTCCAAAGCAGGCTCTGTGCTGACAGCAGTGAGCCCGATGTGGGGCTTGAACTCATGAACCGTTAGATCATGACCTAAGCCGAAGTCAGACCCTCAACCAACTGAGCCACCCGGGCGCCCCCAACAGAACCTTTTTTTCAAGTAATCTCTACACCCAAGTGGGGCTCAAACTCACAACTCTGAGATCAAGAGTCACCGCTCCACCACTGGGCGTGGCCAGGCGCCCAGGATGCAGAACGAAATCTCAACACTCGGAAATGCCCACCATTTCTCAGCACAGAAAAAACACTCGAAACACATACTCCAAACTGATTTACAGGGAAGGAGCATTCCCCCGTTTCTTTAATAAACATCGAGTATATTTTTAAAAGTATGGTGTGATTTTACAACCTAAAAAGATTGAAAAGCAGCTTTCCCCCAAATATGAAGAGTACCCAGAAGAATAACTTAGGGGTGCCTGGGTGGCTCACTTGGTTAAGCATCCAACTTTGGCTCAGGTCATGACCTCACTGTAGGTTTGAGTCCCATGTCGGGCTTTGAACCGACAGTGCAGAGCCTAAGTCCTTAGGCTTTTTTCTCTCCCTCTCTCCCTGCCCACTCCTGCTCTCTCTCTCTCACAATCAACATTAAAAAAAATTTAAACACAAACTTTAGAAGTCATTTGGGGTTCCCCCCCCCGTCATATCCAAAGTTTAGAAGCAAGGATATCCATAAGTGGATTCTGCCCTCCCTGCCAACATTATTCGTGCTGTATCTTAAGGATTAAAAATAAACTAAGCACCCCAGACACATATGAATTCAACCATTGTTTTCAAACTTTTTGGACTCATTTTGAGCAACGTATTTCCGTAGTAACCCAATACACGTGCATGCACACACTTAGCTGAAATAGGCTTCAATGAACAGCAGTTACTCTATGTGCACACAGGACTGGGATTTTCTAGCTTCTTTTTCAACATAACTCGTTAAATTGAATTCACAACCCACTAAGGGGTCAGAGGCCGAGGTCTGGAAATAGCCAAGTAGACAGCTTCATGGGTGACCCGGTGTAAACCCGCATTACGTCACCCACGGCATCCTCAGAAGCACTTGAAGGGGGTGGCTGTCACCCGACTCAAAAATATTTTTTTCATGCTTATTTGTTTTGAGAGAGACACAGAGTGCAAGCGGGAGAGGGGCAGAGAGAGAGGGAGACAAACGATCCGAAGCGGGCTCCAGGCTCCCAGCTGTCAGCACAGAGCTGGACCCGATGCAGGGCTCGAACCCATGGACCTCGAGATCACGACCTTAGCCGAAGTCGGACGCTTAACGGACGGAGCCACCCAGACGCTGTCACCCCCACTTTGTATCAGAGGCACTTCCCTCGTCACCCAGTCAATAAGCCCGAGAACTTGGACGCAAGCCTCCCGATGTCCAACAACACGACTGAATCACCACAGATCACGCTGCGTTTCCACGTGGCCTTTCAAGGCCCCGTCGAGCCTCATTTGTAGGATGCCGCACCGAAGATTTCGGCTAAAACCTATTATCAAGCCAACGCTGGAGTGCGCTAAACTGCCGCGGAGAAAGCGCCTAGTGCCGAGTCCTCACTGGGGTGCGGTGGGGAAGCAGGCGAGGACCCAGCGCAGCCAGAGGGTGCAGAAGCGGCCGAGCGGCGAGGCGACTGGAGAACACCCCAGCAACCAGCCTCCAGGTCACCCCGATCTGTTGACGAGGAAACCGGGGGGGCCAAGACACCACGTCCTCTGGGAATCACCCACAGGTGGAGGGCAGGACCCACACAGACACCGGCCTTCGAAGACTCTTCCCCCTCCAGCATCCCCGTGGAAAGGGCTCCAAGCCCGCGGAAAGGTGCCAGCGATTCTCAATGAATCAACCACGGCTCAGGGAACTGCCCGGGGACAGCGTGCTTCCCCCAAACACCAGGCGCCCGAACTGGAGCGGCCTCGGCGCCTCCTCGCAATCCCAGAACAGGCGGCCCAGCAACATCCGCTAACCCAGGGAAATCAGGAGGAGAACCAGCGCACAAAAGAAACGTGCGGGGTGAACAGGTTGCAGATTCACTCGGCCCCTCCCAGCTGGGAGAGACAAAACCCAGGCCAACCAGCCCCTCTCCCGTCACCGAACCTGAAGGCCAGCACCCAGTGAGACGCGCACCGGAACCACCCCTGCGAGCGGGAGCGGCTAACGGTGCAAAACCAGGGATAGCCAAGGAAGGATAGGAGGCTGCAAATGACTGCCCAGCGAGGTCACGCCCGTTCTGAAAAAGTGCACCGGCGGCAGGAACTCGGCCCGGGGGCTGCGGGTGCCTCGGGCAAATTCCCTCCCTTCCCTGCACTTCCCACCCTGGCGTGCCCGACTTCCCCGGCGCCATTGTGAGGAGGGCGGATGGCGTCGGGCAGTGGGACCCGTGGGACCCGCACCGCACGCAACAACCGCCCGCCACCGGGCAGCCTCCCCCTCCACCTGGGAAAGCGGGGTGCGTCTTCCTGACCCCCTGTGCCAAGTGTGGGCTGACACCTCCTCAAGGAAGCCGGCGGCCTGGTGGCCACTGACCGTCCCCGTTCCTCTCAAATCTAGGTCACTGGCTGGGGGGAGGGGTGCAGGGAAGGAAACGGGGCCCACAGTTACGATTTTACTTGTGGACAGCCTTTTCCTCGCCCCGACTTTCGGCTTTCTGGTTGAAGCCGGCTTCCCCATTCCAGGACCCCCCAGCGGCTTCCTTATTTTGAGTCAGGGCTCCCGCGGGCTCCCCTCCCTCCCTGAGAGGGGCGGCTCCACCTTCCCGGGGACGCGGGCCCAGGAGGCAAGGCCCGATTCCCGGACCGGGCCCCAGAGGGCCACCCGGACGCGTACCAATCCCATTACGGGTTCCTCCGGGAGCGGCCCGCGGAGAGGAGGGCCCCCCAACCAAGAGTCTAGAGGCCTGGAGCGGAGTTAGAGCCCTCCAAAGTCTCTTCCCGGGCCACCTGCGGCGACGGGGAGGCGGGCTTCCATCGCCCAGAGGGTAAACTGAGACTACGGGGGGGGGGGAAGGGCACCCAGCGGCAGGGCCCCCAGGTGATCCGACACACACGGGAGGTACGGGAGGTCCTGAGAATCGCGGCTCGCGTCTGTCAGGGGTAAACTGAGGCTCAGGGAGAAAGAGGCGAGCGGCGGCCCGGGTCGCAAGCAGGCGGGGCTCGAGGCCTCGGGGGCGAGCAGGAGGCCGGAGTCGGGGTCCCGGGTGGTACTGGCGTCGGGGTCGGGCAGAGCCAGGCCGGCCCCGTGCGGCGCGCCGGCTCACCTCGTCCTCTTTGTGGTTGCGGATGCCACGCACCAGGTCCTGCAGGTTCTTGTCGAACATGCGGTCGATGCTGCCCTTGACCATCTTGAGGGCCATCGCGGCGGACGCCGCCGGGCTCGAGCCCCGGGAGGCCCGCGGCAGGGCACCGTGCGGGGGCCCGGGGGCCGCGCCTGCCGCCCGCGGAGCGCTGCGCTGCCGGCTGCCGCGGTGGCGCGGGCTCCCAGGCCAGGTCGGCGGCTGTCCGCGGGGCGGCGGCGGCGGCGGCGGCGGCGACCCGCTCCGCAGGCCGCGCTCGCACTCCCGCTCCCCTCCGGCTCCGCGCCGCGCCGCTGGCAAATGGCGGACAAGATGGCGGCGGGTCAGCTGACGACAGGAGCCCAGGCCCGGCGACCCGCCCCCGGAAGCCCCGCCTCCCCCAAGGGCCCCGCCCCTACATCTCCAGGCCACCACGTTTCCCTGGCGACGCCTGCCGCCCAATGGAAACGCAGACAACGCCCTCACCGTCCGCTTAGCTTCGCACGCTCCGGCTCAGGACTCTTCTCTGTCATTGGCCAGCGGCCCCCATAACTCCACCCACTTCCTTGTTTCGGGTTCTAACCACGCCCTCCAGGAGCGCCCTCCCTGCCCCGCCCCTGAACCAAGTGACAGCAGTGGGTGGGGCCTGCTGTGGGCGGGGCTCCCACGTGGAGCTTCTCAGGCAAGTTCCTGGGAAGGAATCCAGCTCCGCCTTTCCTGAATCGAAAAGCTGACACTGCTCGAGAAGCCCCAAACCCGACGCAGCGGGGAGCGGATGCGGTGCCTCCAGCGCGTCTCTGAAAACCCCGTGACACGGGCAGGACAGGAATAACATGTCCACGTGGAGGAACGGAGGCCGGGAGCTGGAGGTCCAGCGAGGCCGGTTGGCTCCGCACACATTCGTGGGGGCCTACTGGGTGCCAGGCGACGAGACACGCGGCGCCCGCCCTCCGCGTGCACCGCGTGCACCCCTACCAGAGCAAAAAGGCAAGCCACCAGCTGGGATGAGATAGTTGCAATGTTCATACATCCGACTAAGGACTTTAATCCACAAAGGCAGAGCAAAACAAAAATTTCTACAAATCACGAAGAGAAAACCAACCCAGTTAAAATATGGCATGCATTTCACAAAAGGCAACACCCCAGTGGCCAAAAGATAAAAAGCAAAAGGTGCTCTATCTCTCTGGTCATCGGAGAAACGCCAATTTAAAGGACAGTGAGACGCCTCTGTACCGGTATGAGAATGGCTACAATCAGAAAGAATGACACTGTCGAGAGTTGTAATGATGTGGAGCAACTGAAATTTTGCTCTTCCTGTCCAGGTAGGAATATAATACTACACAGCTTCTTTGGAAATCTGCCTGGCTGTCTGTGTTTGTTTTGTTTTTAAGTAAACTCTACCCCCACCGCGGAGCATGAACTCGGGCGCAGGAGATCAAAATTCACCTGCTCCACAGACTGAGCCGGCCAGGCACTCCTGGCTGTATGTTTTAAAGATAACACGTGTAGACCCTATGCCCCAGAAATTTCACTACTGTTCCCAACAAGAATGCAGAAATACATCCACCAAAGGCTGGGAGGAGCTGTATTTCTATTAGTCCAAAATCCAAAACAGCCCAAATGTCCATCAACAGAAAATGGATGCACAACTTTGCGGCCACCACACCATGGAGTACTGCGCAGCAGTGAAAAAGGACAGATCACCAATACACAGAACAAAACGGATAAATTGCACAGACACAATGTGGAAGGAAACCAGCCCAACACAAAGGAGTGTGCATGATATGATCCTATCAACGTCAAGTTCAATTACGGGCAAAACCGGCCTATGGTAAGAAGCATTACATAACTCCTTAGAGGTTACCCAACTGTACAGAGAAGAACTGGAGACTGGATGTGTAAGTTCTGGCATATACATGCAACAGATTCCTGACCAACTGTTAAAAGAATACAGTAGGTAAATGCTATGGGACTTGCCCTGCCACGCTAAACAGCAGGAGAACTGGCTAAAATACTGTAGGCACCATCAAGACTGTGATTAGGCGGGAAAACCCAAACAGAGCACAACAGTTTCATGAAGTGAGGGGATAAAGACGGGAGATGAGGGAGGTCCAGGTGGCTAGAATTTTCAGAGCAATGTAGCAGAGAGCAGAGAGCTATCTCGAGAAAGAACTTATAAATTTTCATAAGCGTCCCCATGAGTCTTTGGCTGAATGTCACTGCGTGTGCATATGGTGAAGATCCACCAGGCCAGGCCAAAAACCAGCGGCTGAGAAACGGGGGAGAATGAAACATAAACCTCTAATCCAAAAAGTACAGTATGAAAAATGCTCCCTGAATGGACTTAGTGATAGAGTAGACATTGGGAATTGTAGATCACTAGTGACATTGAAAATTTTAGGGGCGCCTGGGTGGCTCAGTCGGTTGGGCGTCCGACTTCGGCTCAGGTCATGATCTCACGGACTGTGAGTTCGAGCCCCGCGTCAGGCTCTGTGCTGACAGCTCAGAGCCTGGAGCCCATTTCAGATTCTGTGTCTCCCTCTCTCTCTGCCCCTCCCCTGTTCATGCTCTGTCTCTCTGTCTCGAAAATAAATAAACGTTAAAAAAAATTTTTTTTAAAAAAGAAAATTTTATAATAAAACTATCCACAGTGAAACACACAGAGGACAAAGAATAGCTTACAGGATGAACAGAACCTCAGTGACCCACAGGATAATATCAGGATCTAACATACATATAATTGGAGCCCCATAAGGAAAGAGGAAAAGGAAGGACCAAAAAAAAAAAAAAAAAAAAGAAAAGAAAAGAAAAGAAAAAGAAAAGAAAGAAAGAAAGAAAAAGAAACTAAACAAACAAGGGGCTCCTGGGTGGCTCAGTCGGTTAAGTATCCAACCCTTGATTTTAGCTCAGGTCGTGGTTTCATGGTTGTGGGATTGAGCCCCAAGTGGGGCTCCATGCTGAACGTGGATACTGCTTGGGATTCTTTCTCTCTGTATCCTTCCCCTTCCTGAGCACTGGCTCACTCGCTCAGTCTCTCTGTAAACAAACAAACAAACCCAAATGGCCAAAAATTTCCAAATCTGATGAAAACCATAAACCCACAGGTCTACGAACCGCAATGAATGCCAAGAATAATAAAAAATAGAGAAAAGCAGGGGCACCTGGGTGGTTCAGTTGGTTAAGCACCCGACTTCGGCTCAGGTCATAATCTCATGGTTGGTGACTTCAAGTCCTGAATCAAGCTCTGTGCTGACAGATCGGAGCCTGGAGCCTGCTTTGGATTCTCTCTCTCTCTGTCCCTCCCCCTCATGTTCTCTGTCTCTCTCTCAAAAATAAATAAATGAGGGGCGCCTGGGTGGCGCAGTCGGTTAAGCGTCTGACTTCAGCCAGGTCACGATCTCGCGGTCCGGGGGTTCGAGCCCCGCGTCAGGCTCTGGGCTGATGGCTCAGAGCCTGGAGCCTGTTTCCGATTCTGTGTCTCCCTCTCTCTCTGCCCCTCCCCCGTTCATGCTTTGTCTCTCTCTGTCCCAAGAAAAATAAATAAACGTTGAAAAAAAAATAAAATAAAAAATAAAAAAATAATAAATGAATAAACATTTTTTAAAAAGGTATTATTCTTTTTTTAAAAAATAGGGAAAAGCATACCCAGTCATGTTATAACTAAAGAATTAGAGAATAGAGAACCCAGAAATGGACCCACAAACATATGGCCAACTAATCCAACAAAGCAGGAAAGAATATCCAATGGAATAGAGACAGTCTCTTCAGCAAGTGGTGCTGGGAAAACTGGACAGCGACATGCAAAAGAATGAACCTAGACCACTTTCTTACACCAGACACAAAAATAAACTCAAAATGGATGACAGACCTAAACGTAAGACAGGAAGCCATCAAATCAAGGAGAAAGCGGGCAAAACCTCTTTGACCTTGGCCACAGCACCTTCTTCCTCAACACGTCTCCAGAGGCAAGTGAAACAAAAGCAAAAATGAACTCTTGGGACCTGATCAAAACAAAAAGTTTCTGCACAGCGAAGGAAACAATCGGCAAAACTAAAAGGCAACCGACAGAATGGGAGAAGATATTTGCAAATGACACGTCAGATAAAGGGTTAGTATCCAAAATCTATAAAGAACTTCTCAAGCTCAACACCCAAAACACAAATAATCCAGTGAAGAAATGGGCAAAAGCTATGAATAGACATGTCTTCTCCAAAGAAGACATCCAGATGGCCAACCGACACATGAAAACATGCTCAACATCACTCGTCATCAGGGAAATGCAGATCAAAACCACAATGAGATACCACCTCACACCTGTCAGAATGGCTAACAGTAATTCAGGCAACAACAGATGTTGGCGAGGATGCGGAGAAAGAGGATCTCTTTTGCATTGTTGGTGGGAATGCAAGCTGGTACGGCCACTCTGGAAAACTGTATGGAGGTTCCTCAAAAAACTAAAAATAGAACTACCTACGACCCAGCAATTGCACTACTAGGCATTTATCCAAGGGATACAGGTGTGCTGTTTCGAAGGGACACATGCACCCCCGTGTTTCTAGCAGCACTATCGACAAGAGCCAAAGTATGGAAAGAGCCCAGATGTCCATCGATGGAGGAATGGATAAAGAAGATGTGGTATATATATACAATGGAGTATTACTCGGCAATCAAAAGAATGAAATCTTGCCATTCGCAACTATGTGGATGGAACTGGGGGGTATTATGCTAAGTGAAATTAGAGAAAGACAAATATCCTATGACTTCACTCATATGAGGGCTTTAAGAGACAAAACAGATGAACATAAGGGAAGGGAACCAAAATAATATAAAAACAGAGGGGGACAAACACTAAGAGACCCTTAAATACAGAGAGAACAAACAGTTGCTGGAGGGGAGTTGTGGGTGGGGGGATGGGCTAAATGGGCAAGGGGCATTAGGGAGGACACTCGCTGGGATGAGCACTGGGTGTTATACGTAGGGGGTGACTCACTGGAATCTACTCCTGAAATCATTGCACTATACGCTAAGTAACTTGGATGTAAATTAAAAAATAAATTAAAAAAAAAGTATTAGGGGGGCATCTGTCTAGCTCAGGCCCTGGAGCGTGCAACTTCTGACTCGGGGTCATGCGTTGCAGTCCCATGTGGGGTTTGGAGATTATTTCAGAAAACTAAAATAAACCAGAAACCAAAGATACAGAAAAAAATATTTTTTAAACATCAGAGGAAAAAGACACATTACATACATGGAAGCAAAAATAAGAATGACTGAATTTTTTTTTCAATTTTTAACATTTATTCATTTTTGTGAAACAGAGCAAGACCGAGCAGGGGAGGGGCAGAGAGAGAGGGAGGCACAGAATCCGAAGCAGGCTCCGGGTTCTGAGCTGTCAGCCCAGAGCCCAACGCGGGGCTCAAACTCATGAACCGTGAGATCATGACCTGAGCCGAAGCCTGGCGCTGAACCGACTGAACCACCCAGGCGCCCCAGAATGACTGAAATTTTTAACAAACAATTCACACTGGAGGACATTGGGCCACAATATTTTTATGTGCCCAAAGAAACAAAGCAATCACAACAAAAACGCTAAAATTCTTTACCTAGCAGCAAAGACGACACACATTCCCAGACAGATAAAAGCCAAGTACGTTTGTGACCAGTGGATTGACGTTGAAAGAAATGATGTCAAAGGATGTTCTTTGGACAGAAGGAAAATAACAGCGAGCAGAAATGTGGATCTACGCAAAGGAAGGAAGAGCCTAAGAAATGTTTAAAACGTGGGGAATAGGATTAGTTCTTCATTCCTTTAAATGATCGTTGACTCTACGTAAAAAGTAACGGCAATGTATCATGAGATTTATTCTAGAGCATATAAGAGGTGGGGAGGGGCAGAGAGAGAGAGAGAGAGAGAGAGAGAGAAGAGAATCTCAAGCAGGCTCTGCACTGTCAGCACAGAGCCCCACGTGGGGCTCGAACTCACGAGTGGTGAGATCATGACCTGAGCCGAAATCAAGAGTCAGACACTTAACTGATTGAGCCAGCCAGGGGCCCCTAGAGCATTTTTTTAAGTTTATTTATTTATTTATTTATTTATTTAGAGAGAAAATGAGAACACTAGCAGGGGAGGGGAAGAGGAAGAGGGAGAGAGAGAGAATCCCAAGCAGGCCCCGCGCCCAGCACAGTTCAATGTCACGATTCTGAGATCATGACCGTGAGATGATGACCTGAACTGAAACCAAGAGTCAGTCGCGTCACCAACTGAGCCACCCAGGTGCCCGGAGCATCTGACTCCTGATCTCAGCTCAGCTCTTGATCCCGGGGTTGTGAGTTCAAACCCGGCGTCGAGCTCCATGCTGGGGGTGAAGACTACTTAAAAAAATAAATTGATTAAATAAAAAATTAAAATAAAATAAAACAGGGGCTCCTGGGTGACTCAGTTAGTTAAGCATCGGACTTTGGCTCAGGTCACGATCTTGTGGTTTATGAGTTCAAGGCCTGCATCAGGCTCTCTGCTGCATAGAGACTGCTTGGATTCCCGTCTCTGTCTCTCTCTGCCTTCCCCTGCTCTCGCTCTCTGTCTCTCAAAAAAAAAAAAAAAAACTACTTAAATAAAATAAAATAAAATAAAATAAAATAAAACAAAACAAAGCAATTATAGGTAAAAAATGAAACTGATATTGGGGTGCCTGGGTGGCTCAGTTGGTTGAGCATCTGACTTCGGCTCAGGTCATGATCTTGGCAGTCAGAGTTCGAGCCCCACGTCCGGCTCTGTGCTCACAGCTGAGCCTAGAGCCTGTTTCAGATTCTGTGCCTCCCTCTCTCCCTCTCTCTCTGCCCCTCCTCTGCTCTCAAAAATAAATAAAACATTAAAATAAACAAATAAACCTAGCCATAACCATACTTCTATTAAATATAAATGTCTAAACACTAGTCCAGGGACAGAAACTGGCCGCATGGCCCCAACTATAGGTTGTCCTTTAAATATAAAGGCTTAAATATAAAGGCTTTAAATATAAAGCCTTAAAAACAATTTTTAAAAGAACAAGATTGAAGGACTATCTGAAGTTTCTTAAAGCTTATTTATTGTTTTTAGTGATCTGTACACCCAACACAGGACTCCAAGTCTCATGCTCTACCCCCGGACCCAGCCAGGCGCCCCTGGAGGACCACCTGTTTTTAGATTTATTGTAAACTTATAGTAATCAAGACAATAAAAAAAAAAAGAGAGAGAGAGAGAGAGTCCAAGGAGTAGACTCACAGTTATATTGTCAATTTATTTGCAACAAAACTGCCAAATAACTCAGTGTGGGAAACAATAGCCTTTTCAGCAATTGCTGCTGTAACACCTGAATATCAAAATAGAAAGAAAGTTGTCCTTAATCTTTTTTTTTTTTTTGTAAGTAATCTCAACAGCCAACATGGGGCTTGAATTCATGACCTACCTGAAGAGTTGCATGCTCTACCGGCTGAGCTGGCCAGGCATCCCTATCTTTATTCTTTTTTTTTTAATGATTTAATATTAATTTATTTTTGAGACAGACACACACACACACACACACACACACACACACACACACACACAGAGTATGAGAGGGGGAGGGGCAGAGAGAGAGGGACGCGCAGGATCCGTAGCAGGCTCCAGGCTCTGAGATGTCAGCACAGAGCCCAATGAGGCGCTCGAACTCACAAACCAACCATGAGATCATGACCTGAGCCAAACTCGGGTGCTTGACCGACGGAGCCACCCAGGCGCCCTCGCGTCTCTACTCTTAAATTTTTTTTATTTTTATTTTTTTAATTTATTTTTGAGACAGAGGGAGACAGAGCATGAGCAGGGGAAGGCCAGAGAGAAAGGGAGACAGAGAATCCGAAGCAGGCTCCAGGCTCTGAGCTGTCAGCACAGAGCCCGACACGGGGCTCAAACTCACGGACTGTGAGATCATGACCTGAGCTGAAGTCGGACGCTTAACCAACTGAGCCACCCAAGTGCCCTTTTACTCTTAATGTACATACACAAATATAACTCAGAATGGGTCACAGGCCTAAATGTAAAGGCTAAAAGTTTAAAACTTCTGGAGGAAAACATAAGAGAAAGTTTTTATGACTTTGATTGGGCACGGATTTCTTTCTTTCTTTCTCTTTCTTTCTTTCTTTCTTTCTTTCTCCCTTTCTCCCTTTCTCCCTTTCTCTCTTTCTCTCTTTCTTTCTCCCTTTCTCCCTTTCTCTTTCTTTCTTTCTTTCTTTCTTTCTTTCTTTCTTTCTTTCTTTCTTTCTTTCTTTCTTTCGGATACAAAAAGCACAAACCATTTTTTGAAAGCAATAAGGTAGACTTTACCAAAATTAAAAAAAAATGCTATTCAAGAAAATGTTTAAAAAGTGATAAGACAAGCACCACCTGGGGAAAGTATTCACAATACACATGTGACAAATGAAAAGAAAATACTAAGAAATAATAAGAAAATAAGCCACACAATTTCTTAAATAAATTAGATTTGAACAGCACATGCTTTTACCAAAGAAGATTATGGATAGCCATCCCTTAAGCACATGAAAAGATACTTGGCAGAATTAGTCATTAGAGAAATGTTCCCCAGTGGGTTATCACAATATATCTATTAGAAAGAATAAATTTATTTATTTTTTTAAACGTTTATTTATTTTTTTTTAATTTTTTTCAACGTTTATTTATTTTTGGGACAGAGAGAGACAGAGCATGAACGGGGGAGGGGCAGAGAGAGAGGGAGACACAGAATCAGAAACAGGTTCCAGGCTCTGAGCCATCAGCCCAGAGCCTGACGCGGGGCTCGAACTCACGGACCGCAAGATCGTGACCTGAGCTGAAGTCGGACGCTTAACCGACTGCGCCACCCAGGCGCCCCTAGAAAGAATAAATTTAAAAGCCCATTAACACCAAGTATTGGCAAAGATGCTTAGCGATTGGAACTTTCAGGCATGGCTGTAGTAAACACAAAATGGCACCACCACTCTGGAACATGGCTTAGCGGTTTGTTACAAAGTTAAAGATACATTTACCATATGCACCAGCAATTCACAGGGATTTACCCAGAAGAAATTAAGGCACATTTCCATACACAGACTTGTAGGCAAATGATCATGGCATCTTTTTTCATAGTAGCCAAAAAGTGGAAACTATTTAAGTATCCACCAACAGACAAGTGGATTAAAAAAACATAGGAAAACAATATTGACAGAAAACATATCAGTGGTGGCCTTGAGGGCAGGGATGAGGGGAGGGTTGACTGCAAAGGAGAAAAAACTTTGAGGTGACGGAAATATCCTACATTGGGATCATGATGTGGTTATACATCCATAAATAATGGCCAAAAGTTATCAAATTGTAATTTTACAGTAAAGTGAATTTAATTGTATGTAAAGTATAGCTCAATAAAGCTGAGATGGGGAATGCTACAAGTGGTGGAGGGGGGAACTTTACATTGGCAGGAAAAAAAATGTAAAAGATGGAAAAACGATACACCATCCAAACACTAATCGCAAGAAATCTGGAGTAGCTACATCTCTATTAGGAAAAAAAAAAAAAGAATTCAGAACAAAGAATACTAACATGGATGAGAAGGTCATTACCAATTCATCAAAAGGACGTAACAATCCTAAACATGTATGCCCCTAATAACTGTGTTCAAAATACATGAAGGAAAATTTGACTGGAATGAGAAGAAAAAAGTCAAATTCACAATTATGACAAGAGATAGCAATATCCCTCTCTCAATAATTAGTAGAGTAAATAGAAAATCAGTTAAGATATAGATGATTTGAACAACACTATCAACCAACAAAAGCAATATGTACATTCTCTTCAAAAGCATGCGGAGCTATACAAAATTAATTAATTAATTAAAGACCAAAACACACGGAATATTCATCAAGACGATTGGATAATGAGCCGGGTCATGAAACATGTAATACATACAAAATGATTGAAATCATGCAGAATAGTTTCCTACAATGTAATTAGGTTGGAAATTAAAAACAGATATCTGTAAAACCTCAAAATCTCTCTCCCTCTCTCTCTTTCAAGGTAAACAAATAAACGTAAAGAAAAAACCACATGAGGACAAGCTGATCTGTCGCTCCCCCTACCAATAATATCTTAGGGGAGATATTTCATTTACCAATAAATATCTTAGGGGAGATATTTTGAGATTATATAATATCTTGTTTCTCATCCTATTTTCCCTCCAATATTTTAGTGTTTATTGCATCTTGTTCAGACTTGCAGGGACACAGCATACCTTTTGGCTTTTCTATCTCATGGCCTTCTCCAAAACCCGTCTTCCTCATGTCTCAATATCCTCTTCCCAGAGGAAAACAGTGCTAACAGTGGTTAGCAGTTGGGGATGTCCCCTTCCAGACCCTTCTCTCTACATTTATGCACGTTGGTCTCTACCTGGTCTGTTTGGAGGTGAATGCATTTTCATACAAATGAGAACATGCTGGGGCACCGGACAGTGCAGAGCCTGCTTGGGGTTCTCTCTCTATTTCTCAAAATAAATATAAATAAACATTGAGAAACATGTCAGCGTACTGATCCGTTGCTTGCCTTCACTTACCGATATGTCTTGGATGCTGTAGTTGGCAGAATAATGGCCCCCAAAGATGTCCACGTCCTAATCTTTTACCATATGAGGTAGATAGGTCACCTCATATGGTTAAAGGGATTTTACAGATGAGGACCCTGAGACGAGGATGACCCTGGACTACCAGTCCGGCGGGAGGGCAGCACCCTCAGGAGGTCCTCATGAGAAGGAGGCAAAGGGTCAGAGTCAAAGAGATGGGCGGGGCCTCAGGCCAAGGAAGCGGTTCCTCTGGGAGATGGAAAAGGCTTGAGGAGGGTCTCCCTGGGGCCCCAGAAGGAACCAGCCCTGATCACACCTGGTTTTAGCCCAGTGAGACCCTAGTAGGACTTGTGATCCAGGGTGTACCGAAGAATGGTTTTGAACAAGGGCCAATGTTTGCCTATGGGATTCTGGTAGACTACTGCAATATTTAGGACATCCAGCAGAGAGCAGTGCTAGCCAGGTTCAGAGAAGGGGCCACTGTTCTCTGAAATGATCTTGTCTTGGAGCCCCCAGCGTGGCATCTAGTCAGAGGTTTGGACACATGTGATCAATCCCAACTCCGCCCCTGTCGGTTCTTTCATCCATAAATGACCCACCCATCCATGCATTATCCATCCATCTGTCCATCCATCCATCCATCACCCATCAGCCAGCCATCCTCCTGTCTGTCCATCCTTCTGTCTATTCATCCATTCATTCAATAACACCATACTGAGTGTCTACTCCGTGCTGACTTTGGCTATGAGCAGGAGAACAAAGTCATGGCCGAGAGAAGTTTTGGGGAAAATGACCAGGCAGATGTCAGGACAAAGTTAGCACGGAAGAACGGAGAGAAAGCTGGCGTGATTGGAGCAGGGCGAGCAAAGAGGGGGACAGAGGAAGGTGAGCTTGGCAAGGTCACTAGGCATCAGCTTATGGGAGCATTCACTGAGTGCCTGTGCTAATTCCCATATGTGTTCTTCTATTTTGATCTCTGAGATAATGAGCGAGGGTCATTTCAATTTTCTCTCGAAGGCAGAGGCTCAGAGAAGTGAGGTCCATGAACCCAAACCCCACAGCTATTAAGTCTCTAGATTTGAACCCGGGTCTCATGTTTGTTTCCTAATCCCAGCTACCTTTGAACCCAACTGTGTCACCGTTAACAGATTTTCTCATCTTCACTTGGCATCACTGCTTTGAAGCTCTCTCAGTCCAATAAGGTGAACGCCTGGTGTATTAGTTGGCAAGTGTTGTGCTAACGCTGGGTAACAAACTACACCAAAGCTCCGTGGCTTAGACAGTAATCATCTATTCCCATCTTCAAATCAGCTGGGCATCTGTAGAGCTAACTGCATCTTAGTTGGTCCTGGTTCCAAGATTTATGTTGCCCCACCTATATTCCAAGCACGGTGTGCTGTTGAATGTTGAACAGCTATCTAGAGGTGGGGGGAGGTTGTCACCTTCACCAATTTCTGTGGTGTGAATACTCCCACCGGAGCTGATTTTCAATCGACCTTTGAGACAGCACTGAATACAGAGTTGGAAAGAGATGTACACTGGTGGACCATTATATACCGTCTGAGTCCATTTGGGCTGCTGGAACAGAAGTATCACAAATGGGGGCCTTGTCAACGGTAGATGTTTATTGCTCACACTTCTGGAGGCTGGGAAGTCCAAGATCAAGGTGCTGGCACATTTGGTGTCTGGTGAGAACCTGCTTCCTGCTTCCTGCCTCATAGACAGCTGTCTCTTCTCTGTGTCCACATGTGGCAGAAAGGGTGAGGGAGCTCTCGGGGTCATGTTTTATAAGCACACCAATCCCATTCTTGAGGGTTCCTCCTTCATGCCCCAACCAGCTCCCAAAGGCCCCATCTCCAAATTTCATCACACCGGGGGGTAGATTTTAAGATATGAATTTATGGGGACAGTACTGATACAATATCTCTAAATAACCCGAAGATAGTCTGATGCGATATGCATAAATAACCCGAAGGTATGTATAACCTATGTTTATGTATAGAACTTGAAGCATGTACAAAATGCAATAAATAACACTGAGAGAATGGTAAGGCAAATAGGAATAGTGAGTTTTGAGTATCGACTACCTTTGTTTCAAATATAACTTATTTAAGTGTATATTCACATAATTTAATTTTTTAATGTTTATGTGTTTTTGAGAGAGAGAGAGACGGAGCGTGGGCAGGGGAGGGGCAGAGAGAGAGAGGGAGACACTGAATCCAAAGCAGGCTCCGGGCTCTGAGATCTCAGCACAGAGCCCGACGTGGGGCCTGGGCTCACATACTGTGAGATCACGACCTGAGATGAAGTTGGACGCTTCACCGACTGAGCCACCCGGGGGGCCCCTCATTTAATGTCCAATACTGGCTGTGTCTAAAACCCAGGTCACAAAATTCCTAGATATTTCACAGTCGGCCCGATGAGCCGTTGTGAGCTGGCTTCAGCATATTGCTGCCTCCAGCGTGTCTTTGTCCACCCTTCTGAGGCCAGGCTGCTCCCCAGGGTCGTGTTCCTCCCCGGGGCACTGTATGCACCTGCTATCATCCTATTGGCCGGAGCAAGTCAGGGGCTTCCCACCTCCCTCCCCCCACCCCGGGGCAAGGACATGCTTCCAATAGTTAGAAAACTTCCAACCTCAACTGATAGTGTGTTGACACAGGGAGGGGTTAGGAATATGGAAGGATAAAACAAGGAACGTCGTCTGCCGTTGTGTCTTCCTCCCTCCTTATAAGCAAACCAGGGGTGCCTGGGGGGCTCAGTCATTTGAGCTGTCCGACTTCGGCTCAGGTCACGATCTCACGGTTTGTGAGTTTGAGCCCCACGTCGGGCGCTGTGCTGACGGCTCAGAGCCCGGAGCCTGCTTCGGATTCAGTGTCTCCCTCTCTCTCTCTGCCTCTCCCTGCTCCTGCTCTGTCTCTCGTGCTCTCAAAAATAATTAAAACAGGGGCGCCTGGGTGGCGCAGTCGGTTAAGCGTCCGACTTCAGCCAGGTCACGATCTCGCGGTCGGTGAGTTCGAGCCCCGCGTCGGGCTCTGGGCTGGTGGCTCGGAGCCTGGAGCCCGTTTCCGATTCTGTGTCTCCCTCTCTCTCTGCCCCTCCCCCGTTCATGCTCTGTGTCTCTCTGTCCCAAAAATAAATAAACGTTGAAAAAAAAATTAAAAAAAAATAATTAAAACATTAAAAACATTAGAAAAAAGAATGGCCTTTAGCTATTACCCATACAATTACCCAGCAGTTGCACTCCTAGCCGTATGCCTTAGAGAAACGAAAATCTATTTCCACACCAAAACTTGTACTTGACTGTTCACAGCAGCATTTTTCGTAATTGCCGAAAAGTGGAGGTGATCCAAATATCCATGAACAGACGACTAGTTATACGTACATTGGAAAAATTACTCAACCACGAGCAGGAGCGAGGTGCCTACACATGCTACCGGATGCACGGACCCTGAATGCACGACGCTCAGGGAGGAGACCAGACACCGAAGACCGCACGGTGTGTGATTCCATTTATGGGAAATGCTCGCAACCAGCACATCCACAGGTAGGAGCTAGGTTAGTGGTTATCAGGGGCTGGGAAAGGATATGGAGAGACAGCCAACGGGTACAGGTTTTTTGTTTTCTTGTTTCTGCCTCGTGGTGATGAAACTGTCCTAACATTACATAGTAGTGATGTTTGCACAACTTTGTGGCTGTAGCAAAACCCACTGAGTTGCGCATTTAAAGGGGCTCGTTGTATGGTATGTAAATTATGACTTGTGAAATAATTTAAAAAATGGGTATGTATTGGTCTGTCCCCCAGGTCCTATCCAGAGCTCCTAAAACTCTTGCAATTTCCTGAATGATAAGAGCACCAGAGAATGAAATCATGCCGTCTGCAGCAGCGTGGATAGAACTGGAAGGTATTATGCTGAGTGAAATAATTCAGAGAAAGACAGATATATGTTTTCACTCATATGTGGATCTTGAGAAACTTAACAGAAGACCATGGGGGGAGGGGAGGGGAAAAAAATAGTGACAAACAGAGAGGGAGGGAGGGAGGCAAACGGTAAGAGACTTTTTTTTGTTAATGTTTATTTATTTTTGAGAGACAGAGAGAGACAGAGTGTGAGCGGTGGAGGGGCAGAGAGAGAGAGGGAGACACAGATCCAAAGCAGGCTCCGGGCTCTGAGCTGTCAGCACAGAGCCTGACGCAGGGCTTGAACACACAAACAGTGAGATCATGACCTGGGCTAAAATCAAGAGCTGGGTGCTTAACCAACTGAGCCACGCGGGTGTCCCCCAGTTGGATTATTTATAAACTGTTGACTTGTAAGAGTTCTCTACACGTTCAAAATACAAGTCCCTTATCAGATACCTGATATACAGATATTTTCTCCCGTTCCGTGGGTTGTCTTTTCATTTTCTCAGTGGAGCTCTTTTAAGCACAAAAGGTTTTCATTCTGATGATGTGTAATTTATCTAAATGATGTACATGCTTGTGCATACTTTTTGGTGGATAAGTGCTCTCGTTTCTCCTGGCTTCACATCCAGGGTCGTGGGTAAGTGTATGTTCACGTCTAGTATACGATGTCAGTTTTCCCAAGTGTCGTACGAACCTCCCATCCCTGCAGCAGTGGCCGAGGTTCCAGAGCTATGATATTCGTGCCCACACTTGTCTGTCTCAAGTGTCCAACGAATACACCCACGTGGGCGATCGTTACAGTGCCAGCTGGTAGGTGAGGAACCTGGATATTAGAGACAGAGGTGGTCTCTAATGAGTCCTCTGGTTCAGAGTGAGAAAACGCCTTTCATTTCTGCTCATGAGGTGTGGAGTCCCTAGGGCTAGACCTGGTGTCGGCGTGAATGATTTGGCACTTCTAGCCCCCAGAGACCCCAGTTAGGCTGTTTCAGTCCCCTGGTAGCCGGAGAGGAGGTCCCAGCAACGAACCCGTCATCTTGCATCACCTGTGGTCCTGGTAACCACAGGGACCAGGATTGCTGGGAGGGTGCCGAGGTGAGGTGGCAACAGAGATGCAAGCCAGGCTTCCAGGGAGGTGGCCCTTGGAGCCCGGAAGGGCCTGGTCCCAGCCACCGCTCCACCAGGAACTCAGCCAGACAGCGGATCCCTGTCCTTGGTTTCCTCAGCTGTAAAGTGGGGTAATGATATTTATTCCCTGCTGGCCTAATGTCATGGGGAGAAGGGAGAGCAAAAGTGTTAATTACATTGACATTGGTAGTTATAATAATATAATAATGGGCATAATTATGGAGCATTTACTGTAAGCTTCATCTATAGCACCTCGCTTAATGCCCATATGGGGTTCATATCAAAATCAGAGGCTGATGACTCTCCTCCAAAACAGACAACTGCCGGAGACAGGATTTGAACTCACATTCAACCTAGGCCATCCACCTGCAATATTCTCACAGACCGAAGCTCCGATTGGGCCACTAAGTCACTGTCTAAACCTCTATTGGCTAGAACGCCTGCCCACCTGATAGGCTGCTTCCCCAACCTATGGCTGGTTGCTTTGGCTAGGGAGCCAATCCCCGTTAAGGAAGTGTGATCACATGACCTTGTCACGTGATAATAAATATGGCTACTCAGGAAGTGACTCGGGCCCTTTCCCCCCAACAGGCTGGTGTGTGTTTGGCAGGTGTTTGGATTTCTGGGTAGGAATGCCACCTAGGATACAGGACTGCCCCTTAAATTTGAATTTCAGGTAAACAGTGAATTTTGTTTAGTGTAAGCGTGACCCATTAAATATTCGGGACATATTTACATAACAAAAATTGTCCGTTGTTTGTCTGAAATCAACTCTAACTTGGAATCCTGTATATTTCATTGCTACATCTGGCAATCCTAATTCCAGGGACTCTCCACTGCGGACGGTTCATAGGGAGGAGAGGGGGAACCCAGAGAAGGGAGAAGAAGCTCGTGAGGACTTTTATCCTTGTATGATGGGGACTAAGTCTCTGGGTGGTCAATCCTGGCCCTGCCTGCTCCCACCCATGTTGCAACCCCACTCGTGCCCGGGACCCTTCCCTTCTTTCCTCCCGTAAAGAGGATGTGGAAATATGTCTCATTTCTCTCTCCTTTTTTTGATTATCGCAACATCCACTGGACGTTTGAACAATGAACAAACTTACTGACCCCATTATGCTCAGGCTAGAGCTGTGGCCCGGAGCTATGGATGGCTCATCCGACATTAGCAAAAGCTAATCCCAGCTTCTTTCTCTGTGTTTCAGAAATAGCCTTTTCCCCACCACCGTCCCCTTCACTTGTTAAAACCCATCTAAAGACCTCCAGGGACACAACCTGTGGTCCCAGAAAGTTTGGTTTTTTAACTTGCTACGGCATGAGACCACATAACAGGGGAGGAATGGAGTGTCTCACCAGAAAAGGAAAAAAAAGGAAACAGATGATAAGATTTAGGGGAAAAGCAGAGTTTAGGTGATATTTACATGGAGTGGAGTCTGATGGGCTCAAAGCTCAGCAGACTTACGAGTAAAGAGGCTGGCGTTAAGCTTGGGCTAAGATACCGACGCAAGGTCCTGTTTCCTTGGAAACCGTTGTGTGAAATGTTGTGTCTAGACAGCCTAGATGCTCTGCACCTGGTTTGGAAATCCAGAGTACTTCTCTGGGTCGAAGTGACCCGGAGGGCTCAGACCCTTCAGACAAGAGGAAGAGGTTGTATTTCCACCAAGACTGAAAATAGCAAAAATTTGGACAGACTATGACTTTAGAGAACAACATCATCCCACACTCTGTTGTGCTTAACAGAAGCCACTCGTGCAGACTCACATCATATATCTCTGTCCCATCATGTGTAACACAAAAATCCACGACACCCAGCACCCAGACCTGGGTTTCTAACACCATTCTCCAACAAAAGGAACCAGGGCTCCGTGAAGAGATGGCTGGTTCTAGACTGAGGAAATACACAGTATGAGCCTGGAGCATCTTGTAATCACAGAAGGGTATGTCAACGGGACACGGGAACCCACTGAAAGAGTCCCTAAAGCTAAAACAATTTTTGCAATGAAGTAAAGCAATATTGGATTAAACCCCAAACACGACATGAATATCTATGACTCCATATTGATGTAAATAAATGATTAAAGAAATACGTGGAAAATAGCCCTCCCAGACAGAAGAATTCGAAACAATTCACATCAACACTCTATCCTCAAGGAGAGGGAGCGTAACTTCCAAATTCCAAAGCATGGGCTATGCATAACAGCCTCCTTCCAAAGAGTACAGGATGGAAAGGGGGGAGGGGAGAGTAAATTTACAGTGCAGACACCTGACAACATACCTCAAAGATTAACATCAAGAGTGATAAGTCTTGTTGATAGCTGGACTCTTGATATGGGATGACCCTTCACCTCTGTGACCTCCTTCCCTAAAACCCATAGCTCCAGACAAGTCCCGGTTGAGAGACATTCTGTAACATGCCTGATCAGCACTCCTCAAAATTGTCAAGGTCATCGAAAGCAAGAAAATCTGAGAAACTGCCTCAGCCAAGAGGAGCTCAAGAAGAGATGTCTACTAAATATTACGCGGTACCCTGGATGGGATCCTGGAACATAAAAGTGACATAAAATTGGGAAAGTCATGGAGACAGGAAGTAGGTGATGGGACCAAAGGGTGGGGGAGTGGAGGGGGGAGTTAAGTGTTTAATGGGGAGAGAAATTTCCATTTGGGAAGATGAAGGGTTTTGGAGATCGATGGTGGTGATGGTTGCACAACACTGTGTGCTTAATGCCACTAAAATGTACACTTAAAACTGGTTAAGTTGGTAAATTTTAGGGGCGCCTGGGCGGCTCAGTCGGTTGAGCACCTGACTCTTGATTTTGGCTCAGGTCATGACCTCACGGTTGTGGGATTGAGCCCCGAGTACAGCTCTGCCTGATAGCACAGGGTCTGCTTGGGATTCTCTCTCTCTGCCCCTTCCCCACTCTTGAGCACGCACTCTCAAAATAAATAAAAAACTTAACAGGTTTTTAAAATGATAAATTTTATGGTATGTGTATTTTGCCGCAATTAACAACAACAACAACAACAACAACAACAGACTCCAAGAAACCTATGTGCTTGACCAGATGGCTTCTGGAGGCTGCCATGTGTTCAAAACACAGAAGAGAGTTTTGTTTTTGTTTGTTTCTCCTTGTTTTTCATCAGCACGCTCAAACCAGCTGGTCTAATTTGAAGCCAGAACGTGGGGACCCTTGAGGTTGTCCAGGAGTGACTAAGAGACGTGTCATTAAAGGGAGGGCACTCTTCTATCATGAATCTACTCACTGCACAACCATTGGGACTCTCCAAATGTGAAAGTATTTAGAGATTCCAGGAAAGCTCTAAGCTCTTAGGCCACCCTAGATTTCAAGGCTGACGCCCCACCTCTCCCCAACTCGATGCCAAGGAAGGACCTGGAAAAGAAAAAAAAGGAGTCCTGGGGTGTAGTTAGCGAGACAAAGCAGGAGTTAGAACGCTAGAGACCCAAACACTTGGCCAAGACAGGCAAGTGGTGGGGGGTAAGGAAGGGGGGGAGTTTCAGTACCACGGATAGTTCTGAGCTGCCCAGAAAGAGATCAGCGTCCAGATCCCGCCAAAGTTTGCGGGGGGGGGGGCAGGTGCAGTGACCGGGACGGAGGGGACGGAAGAGGTGTAACCTCAGACCACAGCGAGTTTACTGCGGGGGGCGTGGTGAGCCCTCCAATAGTTCTGCCTACTTCACCTATTGCAAGACTGTGTCCCCGCTTTTCTAACCCCTATATTCAGCCCCCCATTGCCCTCCCTCTGCCCACAAGCACTTGGAGTCCTGCGTGTCACAGCACTGGTTCACAGGCTCTGCAGTTAGATCAACCCAGCCTGGCCACTGACTAGCTGCTCGTGACTCGGGTAAGTCACTAACCCCATCTAAGCCTTGGTGACTTTTTTCACCTGCAAAATGGAATGTTTATAAGGTATGGCAGGTAGATAACTGCCCCTTCCTCCAAGATGTCCACATCCTAATTACAGGAACACGTGAATAGGTTACAGAGAAGAGAACTAAGGTTGTAGATAGAACTGCAGTTGTGAATTACCCAACCTTAAGATGAGGAGTTTATCCTGGATTATCCGGGGGGACCCAAGGTCAGCATAAGGCTCCTTCAAAGTGGAAGATGGTCAGGGAGGTACCGGCCTGAGATGTTGCTGGGTCTGACGATGGAGGAAGGACCACAAGCCAAGGAATGCAGGCAGCTTCTAGAAGCTGGAAAAGGCAAGGAAATGAATCCTTCCCTAGACCCTCCAGAAGGGAGTGAGGTCCTGCTGACACCTTGATTTTAGCCCAGTGTGTTAGTGAGGGTTCTGCAGATACAATGCACATATAATAGTAAATTTGTGTGTTTCAATTTGTGGTCCTTTGCTACAGCAGCCACAGGAAACTGACACGAAAAGAATATCCCTCCTGGCGTCCTTGCAGGGTCAAGAGAGACTGTGTGTAAAGTGCTTGGCTTAGCCCGGGCATACAGTTGGTGCTCAATAACTGGAAATGGTAGAGTTCCCATTGCAGGGAACTCAGAAACCCTGGGCTTCAGAGCAGACAGTGGCCTGGATCCTGGAACAGAAGGAACCTATAGTTCTTCACTTCTCTGCAGTTACTGCTGTCATTTCTGAGACTTTATTTATTTTTTTTTTTAAATTTTTTTTTCAACGTTTATTTATTTTGGGGACAGAGAGAGACAGAGCATGAACGGGCGAGGGGCAGAGAGAGAGGGAGACACAGAATCGGAAACAGGCTCCAGGCTCCGAGCCATCAGCCCAGAGCCCGACGCGGGGCTCGAACCCACGGACCGCGAGATCGTGACCTGGCTGAAGTCGGACGCTCAACCGACTGCGCCACCCAGGCGCCCCCATTTCTGAGACTTTAAAGGGAGCCCCAGGAGCCAGCAGCTCCATGATTTCCCCACTGGGGGAAAGTTGGTGAATTCACTGAGATTTTCCAAAGCACCTGACGATCAGATGTTATTCTGTGCATGCTGGTCTTTAGCATGAAAAAAAAAAAACCTTAAATGTTTTAATGTTTATTTTTGAGAGAGAGAGAGAGCAGGGGAGGGGCAGAGAGAGGGGGAGACACAGAACGTGAAGCAGGCTTCAGGCTCCAAGCTGTCAGCACAGAGCCCAACGCCAGGCTTGAACCCATGAACTGTGGGATCATGACCTGAGCCAAAGTCGGACCCTCAACTGGCTGAGCCACCCAGGCATCCCTGAGCTCCTGTAATCTTAAACAGGGGGTCAGCAAACCACAGTCCCTAGGGCCGAATCCAGCAGGAGAACGTTGGGGGAGCTTTCTGTTACATTTGGGGGTCCAGGGGTGCTTTGCCCCAGCCCCCTGCAAGCATGGCAGGCATGATTAGGCAGCTGTTTCCAAAAGGCACATGTTATGTCTTGTGTCAGGGGCTGGCGCACTTTCCGTAAAGGACCAGGGAGTCGATACTTTGGCTCTAACAGCTCAACCGTCCAGTGGTGGTGGAAAAGCAGTCTTAGATGATGTGTAAGTGAATGCGTGTGTTTGTTTCCAATAAAACTTTATTTACAAAAATAAGGGGTGGACTGGATTAGACCCTGTCCTAAGCCAACTCTCCTTAGAGGAGAAAGTATGGGCCCTTAAAGCCCCTCCCGAAATATCTTCTAGAGGTCTGGACGCTTCCGTTCTTGTCCTCTTACCATGAGCTCGCCTACTGGAGGATGAGGCCAGAAAATAGAGATGAGCTAGCCTACCTAAAGCCCTTTAGACCAAACAGCCTACTGCTGACCCACTGAATGACCACGTGTGTGTAAAAAGACCCAGGCAAGACCGCCAGGAGAGCTGTCCAGCTGGGCTCGGTCCAAAGTGCTGACCTTACAGAGCAAGGAGCAAACTACATGACGGTTGTTCGCAGCCACTGAGTTTCGTAGCGGCTTGTTACGCAGCAGTGGATGACTGATACACGTCGTTAGGCCTAGAGTTCACAGAGCCGGGATGTATGTTTTGACAGCTCTACCGGGAGACCCTGCAAAGTCACATGGCCAAGAGTGTGCACGTGCGTAGGCCCATCGCAGGGAGACTCCAACAGTCTACGACTTGTCCCTTTCCAGTTACAACCACTGTGATGTGTTTCTTGTGAGCCAGAAAGAGCCTACTTATATGCAAGCATGTTTATGTATGTATATATGTATATATTTAAATACAAACATGACTTGCTCAGCTCGCTAACCCGCACCTTGCTTTTTTCACATCACGTATCGTGTAAATCTTTCTCCGCGAGGACATCTTTCCACAGTTTCATCTGCTGGATGACCTTTAACTTGGCATACAGCTTTGTAATCCTTGTTCCCTGCAACCCAGATGCATCCCGTCTTGCCAAGAGTGATCTCATTGACCCTAGGAGCCAGCAAATGACACAACAGGAATGCAGACTCCCAGAGGGTTCTATATTTCTGGGGCAGAAGCCTACCCTTGTCTGAAAATCTGGCTGTTAGGGTTATATTTGCTACCACTTTTTAAAAAATCGTGATGGGGCTCCTGGGTGGCTCAGGCGGTTGAGTGTCTGACTTTGGCTCAGGTCACGATCTCACAGTTTGTGAGTTCAAGCCCCGCATCGGGCTCTGTGCTGACAGCACGGACCCGCCTTGGGATTCTCTCTCTGCCCACCCCCTCAAAAATAAAACAGCCATTTAAAAAAATAAATAAATAAAAAATTGTGATAAAATACACTTAACATTTGCCATCTTAACCACTTAAATTTTTTATTTTATTTTTTTATCAAAGCACAGTTAACATACACTATATGTTAGTTTCAGGTGTACAAAATAGTGATTTGAAAATTATATACATTATGAATTGCTCACCCCCGTAAATGTGGTCACCATTGTAACGTTTCCAAGTGCACAGCTCGGTGGCATCAGGCAGGCTCACACTGTCGAGCAGCCGTCCCCACCATCTGTCTGCAGAACTTTCCATCTCCCCAGACTGAGACTGTGTCCCCGTGAAGCACAGACTCCCCCCCCCCCGGCTCCCACCATCCACTCTCTGTCTCCGTGGTCGGGACTCCTCTAGGGACTCCCTGTGAGTGGGGTCACACGGGACGTGTCCTTCTGTGTCTGGTTTCTGTCACCACGCACACTGTCCTCCGGGTCCATCCACGTGGTGGCAGGTGGGAGGACGTTCTTCCTTCCTGAGCCTGGGTGATACCCAGGCATGTGGATGGACACACCATGTTCACTCGTCCATCAGTGGACGCTCTGGGTGTTTCTACCTTTTGGCTATTGTGAGTCACACTGCTGTGAACATGGGTGTACAAATGTCTGTTTGAGTCCCTGTTTTCAATATTTTTGAGTATATACCTGGGAACGGAATTACTGGATCGTACAGTAACGCTATGTTTAATTTTTTGAGGACCTCTAAAACTGTTTTCCATAGAAGCAGCTGCATTTTACATTCCCACCGCCCCAGACCTGGTTTCATTTATTCTAGTCTTTCTTCTTTTATTTATTTATTTATTTATTTATTTATTTAAAAAAATTAATTGTTTATTTTTGACACACAGAGAGAGAGAGAGAGAGAGAGAGAGCATGAACGGGGGAGGGGCAGAGAGAGAGGGAGACACAGAATCCCAAGCAGGCTCCAGGCTCTGAGCCATCAGCCCAGAGCCCGACGCGGGGCTCGAACTCACGGACCGCGAGATCGTGACCTGGCTGAAGTCGGACGCTTAACCGACTGAGCCACCCAGGCGCCCCTATTCTTTCTTCTTTTAATATGAGGGGTGACATACGTACAAAACAGACAGAAGTGCACTCGCTACTCTCAAGTGACTCTAGCTTGATGAATCTCCACCCCCCCCTTTCCGTCTCCAAGTCACCAGCACCCGGACCACAAGCTGGAACACAGCCAGCCCCTTCTTAGTCAATACCCCAACCCCTAGAGACAACCTGTACCTGACTTCCAACACCGTTCGTTCGTTTTCCTGGTTTTGACCTTCGCATAAACGGAGTTAAGAAGTCCGTCCCTTTCGGGGATGGGAGGTGGATGAAACAGGGGCAGTGCACCCTCCCGATGAACGGGGAGAAGCGCAGAGAATTGTTGAATCGCTACGTCGCACACCTGAACCTCATGTAACACTGTGTGGAAGCTACACTGGAACGAGAAGTTAAAACTTGATGATAAACAAAACACAAGCCAAACAAATGAACTAACTGCTCAAAAAAGAAGGAAAAAAAAAAAAGTAAGTCCCTGTCGTGTTGTTTCACTGCCTTTACCTGGTCACCGCGTCGGTGGCCTGCCCACGCCGGCGTGTGTCACTTCTTGCCTCTTCAGCGCCGTGTGGCATCCCTTTCCCTGCGTACCCCCACACTTTCTCCACCCACTCTCTTCTGGAAGGACATTTACATCATTTCCAAGGGGCGCCTGGGTGGCTCAGTCGGTTGAGCGTCCGACTCTTGGTTTTGGCTCAGGTCACGATCCCAGGGTCTTAGGATGGAACCCCACGTCTGCCTAAGATTCCTTCTTTCCCTCTGCCCCTCTCCCCCACTCACTTTCTCTCTCTCTCTTTCTCAAATAAATGAGATGAGAAAAACTTTCAAAAAATCATTTCCAGTGATTGACTATTGTAAATTAAGTCCCTGTGAACATTTCAATGCACGTCTTTTATTATTATTATTATTATTATTATTATTATTTTAGAGACAGGGGGGTGCAAGTGAGTGATGGGGAGAGAGAGAGAGAGAGAGAGAGAATCCCAGGATGGGCAGAGAGAGAGAGAGAGAGAGAAGTGGGGCTCACCTGAAGTCGAGCTTGAGTTCACAAACCGTGAGATCATGACGTGACCGAAGTCAGATGTTCAACACCTGAGCCACCCAGGCGCCCCAGTGCGCGTCTTTTAGTGTGGACTCAGACACATTTCTCTTGGGCATGCACTGAGGGGGGGATCCCAGAGACGTGGGGTGTGTGCACTGAGCTCCAGAGGATCTGGCCGACAGCTTTCCAATGTGATCACTCCAGCTGGGATCAGCAGGAAAGGTGTTCTGGTGGCTCCCCGTTCTTACCAACACTAGACATCGTCAGCCTCTTTAGTTTTGGGGGAGGGGAACGTCCACCATAATTTAAAAGATAACAGTAGCCAGGCGGCCAATGTCAACATCTGGGTCATAGGTATCTACCCGCTGAGATGTCATCTGATGAGAATAGCCTTCTATCTCTGTTTGGGTCTTCCTCCCCCAAACCCCATAACCCCACACCAACTAGAAGAAAAATGGGGCACCTGGGCGGCTTAGTCGGTTAAGCGTCAGACTCTTGATTTCTGCTCAGGTCATGATCTCACGGTTCCTGGGTTCAAGCTCTGAGTCCGCGCAGAGCCTGCTTGGGGTTCCCTCTCTCCCTCTCTCTCTCTCTCTCTCTCTCTGCCCCTCCCCTGCTCACTCTCTCTCTCTCAGTCTCTCAAAAACAGGTAAACTTAAAAAAAAAAGAAAGAAAGACAGCAAACATCAGAAAAACAAACAAATTGAGGGACAAAATGCCTGACTAGTCCTCCTGAAAACTTTCGAGGTACCAAAACCTTCACAGCCCAGAGGACACGGGGGCAGAAAAAGATGTTAGGGAAAAACTAAGGAAATTCAAATAAACATTGGACTTTAGTTAGTAATAATGTGTCGATATGGGTTCCTTGGCTGCTACAAGTACATCTTACTAATGTAACATGTGAGAATGGGGGGGGGGGGACAGGATGCCAGGGCATAGGAATATCCTGTACCAACTTTGCAACTTTTTTGTCAATCTTAACTCTTCTAAAATTAAGCGTGTATTTAACAAAGATAATAATGTATGTCTTTGATTTGAACACGTCCCAGTCTCCTTCCGTGTTCACAATTTTGAGATCTGGGTGCATCTTACGATCAATGACAGGAGTTGCCCACCAGCCCCCTGAGAAGGTGTGGGTCGTCCGCTGGTGGTTTACTCTAGAGCTCAAGACTAAAATCGTGGGTGGAAGTCTGAAGGCTCCGGGAGAATTTAGAACCGTAGGACAGGATGAGTCAGGTCACTTGGGGACCGGATTTGCCCCTGCTGCCGCCCTGACCTTTTCTGTTGGACATGACCTCGGTGTCGAGACTCCAGCAGCCAGAACCTGCACCTCGTGCGTGGAGAAGTGCCGGGGAGCTCACAGCCCCCCTTCCACCGATGACATCCCCTTCGCCCCCCGGGGACGCTAATCCCAAGGGACCTGTTTGCGCACCCCACAGTCTCTGTGGTGCTGGGGCTCCCACTGTGGCAGCTGGTGTCAGAGGCACCGGCTCTTCCTGTCTCCCCCTGCCCCCCCCCCCCACACTCTTCTCTGCACTTCTCAAATCATCGACCTGCCTCGACTCCAGGGAACTCAACCCAGCACAGAGACCCGGCCAGTGGCCAGAAGAGGTGACTCTGGAAAGGGCTAGCTGCACAAGGTGGGCAAAAGAGGCCATCACGTGTGGGGGTGCCACCTCCCCAGCTCTGAGTGCCGGGTGGATGGGCACACGCACTTATCATTTCATCCCCGAGGCTTGGGTCAACCCTGCCTGGCTGCCTCACTCCAGGTCACCTCTGAGGGTGTACCAGTGGCCAGGATAGAGTCCCCGCCCTTGCAGGACTCTGGGGGAACCAATGGGTCAGAGTAATGTTGGAGCAGGGTCTCTGCCCCTCGGCGCTGCTGATGTTGGGCCTGGGTCGTTCTCTGTAGGGGTGACCTGGACACTGTGGGGGGCTGAGCAGCGTCACTCCCAGTCGTGACAACCACAGATGTCCCCAGACCTGGCCCAGTGTCCCCTGGGGGCAGGATCCCTCGGGGGCAGAACGGTGGTGTTGAGGCGGCCGGCGCGGGCCTGCGTTTGAAGCCGCCCCCCTCTCCCTGTCCTTTTACTTGAGTGGTCTCCGAGACGTCGTTCCCGTATCATAAATTACGTCTTAGCAACTTATCGTTTGCCGTCTTTTCTGGAACGTAAGCTTTACGAGGACAGGGATTTCCATCCGCAGTCCCGTCGTGGCTGCTCTGTTCCCAGCGCCTGCAAGAGGCGCCACCACGTGGTAGATGCTTAAGAAACACTCGGTGAATAAAGTAGATGAGCAAAGAGACGAGTAGATGAATGAAGGGTTACGGGCAAGGAGGGGAAGTGGGGGGAAGTTTTCCCTTCCGGCTGCGTGGGAGTGGAAGGTAAGTCCTAGATGGAATGACGAACCATCCCTGTTTGCCCAGAACAGAGGGGTCCCCCGGGTTTCCGGAGCCAAGACTGGGCAAACGGGGTTGTGGGTCACCCTACAAACCACCGTCGCAGTACCGACAGCAGTGCTGATGGCAAATCGTGTGCCAGGCACTGTTCTAGCATTTTCTATGGTAACTGACTCAACCCTCTCGAACACCCCGAGGCACGGACTGCTGGCATCGGCTGCTCAAATGAGGAGACCCGCAGAGGTTGAGAGACTCACTCAAAGTCACCCCTCAGGGAAGGGGGGGGCGGGATTGGAATTCTGTGGGCGTAAGGCAAGTATAAAGCATAGTCTGGGACCCCACCTTGGCTGCGGAGCCCAGGAACGTTCTGGAGGAAGCGAGCAGAGAACAAGACTGATGGCAGAGGCAGGAGTCTTAGGAAGATTCCAAGCCGGGGAACAGCACTTGTTGATGGCCGTGGGCCAAGGTCACACTCCTTCAGGGCTTGCCTTGACATCCCTCAGCCGGCGGGGAGTGGGCAGGGGAGGGGTGGACGGAAGCAGCTGTGAGTAGGCACTCCCTGGTTGGCTGCTGGACAGGGTGTGAGAGGTCCCTGGGGGTCTCTGGGCAGAAAGGAGAGGATGGAGGGAGTGGGAGGCAGAAAGGGAGGGAGGGTGTTTCCTGAGACGTGCCCTCTGGGATGGAGGCTGAAAATAGCCTGAGGGCCCTGGAGCCCAGGGTGACTGGCCCTCCTTGGGAGGACAAGGGGTGCATCTGGGCTTTGGGCTTCTCAGGCTGGGGACCCTAACCCTTATCTCCAGGGCTGGCAGGTGTCCTCAGCTCACGAAGCTGGAGTCCGGGCTGGCTGCGTGATCCATGGGAGGTTTGTCCCTGTCTGAGCCCCACTTTCCTGTCGCCTGGGTGACCCTCTGGCCTCCTCACTCCTCTTATTCGTTCTTCTTTTGCCCCCCCCCCCCCGCCCCACCCCAATCTTCCAGTGTGCTAGCATAGCAACCAGGAGAATCTGTTTTTACAAAGCTTTTTATTGGGGCGCCTGGGTGGCTCAGTCGGTTGAGCGTCCGACTTCGGCTCAGGTCATGATCTCACGGTTCGTATGTTCCAGCCCCGCGTCGGGCTCTGTGCTAACAGCTCAGAGCCTGGAGCCTGCTTCGGATTCTGTGTCTCCCCCCTCTCTCGGCCCCTCCCCCGCTGGTGCTCAGTCTCTCTCTCTCTCAATTAAAAAAAAACATTAAAAAATAAAAAATTTATTGATAGACATATAAAAAGCGCATGATGGCTACTTTTTCACAGGTGAATGTCCCTGTGTAACTCCTCTGGCCACCCCCCTCGCCCAGGGGTAACCACTGTCCAGGCTTCTAATGCCCTCGGTGAGTTGGCCTTGGTCTAGAGCTCCCAACAGCTTGTCTTTCGGACCCTGCCTCTCTCCCTCCACATCGCCCCCGAGAAGCCCCTACGGGGGTGTGGGCACTGCCGTGCCACGCTCCTGCCAGAGCTCCATCTTTCTACCTGTGTGACACTGGGCAGGTCACTGCACCTCCCTGACGTCAGGCGCCTCACCTGGGAAGAGCAGACACCATCACCCGCCCTCCTGGGGGGCTGTGACACTTAAGGGACATAGCGAAAAGGCAGAGGCGGTTGGCTCCTTGGCCAGCACATGCCAGGTGCTCAGTTATCACAAGTGTCTGTGTTAGTGAGGGCTCTCCAGCCAAGCAGAGAATGTCTGTGTGTGTATATTTACACACACATATAGGGAAATATAGATGTGTAGATGTATTCTGTACATATACAATATGCAATGCACATATGCACGTTTTTACAATACGTGTATATACACATGCATCTAAACATGTACAACAGGTGCATAATACAATATATACAATATATGTATACAAAATACATATATACCATATATACATAATACATATATACATATAATATATCGTATAATACAATAATACATTAATACATAATACAATAATGCATAATACAATACAATATATATATAATACATATATACACACATATATATAGGTATACACAGCTAACATACACGTGCATATAGTATGCTCGTCTGTATGCATATATAATACATATTCGCACACACACACGCACCTGTAAATAGACTTACTTACACATATACTACATGCATACACGTACACACATAAATGCATAGGTGTGCATATGCTCAGTGTATGTACACGTTATAGATCCATACGAACTTTTAGTTTAGGGAATTGGGTGACGGGACTCGGAGGTGGGGCTGGCAAGTCACAAATCTCCAGGGCGGGCCCCCCAGGCTGGAACCTCAGGGAGGGCTGATGTTGCAACTGGAGTCTGAAGACTACTGCAGACAGACGTCCCTCCTTGTGGGGAAGCTTACTTATTTCCTCCTAAAGACCTTCACCTGATTGGACGGGGCCCACCCACGCCATGGCGGGTAACCACGTCCTTTACCTAAAGTCCACCGATTTGAAAAGTAGCTCCTGGCCGCATGTGGAGTACTGTAGTGGACGCAGGAGATCAGGCACGCTCTTGGGTGATCCTCTCGGAAAGCGCAGCTCCCTGCGGGCAGGGCATTTCCCCCTGGTCACTAACGAGTGTCCAGGCCCCGCGCCCAGCGGGTACTCAACAAACTGCATTCTTGCTGGGCGAGTCGGGTGCTCCGAGCGGCGAGCGGCGAGCGGCGAGCGGCGGCGGCGGCGGCGGCGGCCTGGAGGCCGACCCTCCTACTTAACCAGGAATTACGGCTTTACTACCGGCGCGGGGGGCGGGCCCCATTCCTCCAGGGGCGGGGCTCGAACCTGTCATCCCACACGCGCGGGGTCTCCCCGGGTCCCCGCGTCGGGCTGGCGTGGGTAGCCGAGGGCAGCCGAGGACGTGCGTGCGTGCGTGCGTGCGGGCGAGCCCACGGGGCGGGGCTGCGGGGGGGCCGCGCGCGGCGCGGCGGGCGGGGCAGCGGGCGCGCGCCGCCTCCTCGCGCCGGGCCCCCCCCGCGCGCGCGCGGCGAATGGTTCGGCCCGGCCCCCGGCTCATTGTGCTCGCTTCACGCCGGCCCAAGATGGCGGCGGCGCTGGAGGCCCCGGGCCTGTGACCACAAAGAGGAGCCGGGGGCCGGACGGGGAGCGCGGCGGCGGCGGCGGCGGCGGCGGCGGCCGAGGCTCAGGCCGGGCCCCCCCCCCTCCCCTCAGCCTCCCGCCCTCCCGCCCTCCTCCGCCCGCCGCCCCGCCCCCGCCGGCGGCGCCGCGCCCCTCCCCCAACCGCCCGACTAGCATGGTGCGGCGGCCGCGCGCGCCGACATGGGGGAGAAGCTGGAGCTGAGGCTCAAGTCGCCCGTAGGGGCCGAGCCCGCCGTCTACCCGTGGCCGCTGCCGGTCTACGTGAGTACTGCCCCCGCGTCCCCCAGCCCCCCGGCCCCGGGTCCCCGCGGCGCGCCGCGCCCGCCCGCCGACGGTGCCGCCGGGGTCCCGCGGATCCCCCTGCGGGTCCGTGGCCGTTTGCGGGGCCGGGCGGCGGGGCGCGGGGCTGCCGTTGCCGGTGCCCGCGGCGGGGTGGGGGTGGGGGGTCCGGGCCGGCGGGCGAGCCGGCCGTGCCGCGGTGTGTGCGCTGACACCGGGGTTTCCTTCTGTTTGGGGTAGTTTATTTTTTGCGCTGTCAGTGTGCCCGGCTGTTCCGTTTGGGGGATGCCCTGTCTTCCCTCCGCGCCGGGTTTTCTAGCCCCCCTGCTCTCGAGTGGGTGGGCTGGCCGGACCCTTGCAAACGGGACGTCCCGGCTCCCCGGTCCCGGGTGGGTGGGCCGGCCGGACCTGGGGCACGAGACACGCTGTCCCCCGGTGCCGAGTGACCCTTGGAAGATGACAGGCCGAGCGGAAATTTACCAAGGCGGCCGCGGGGCGCCGGGGCGCGGGGTGGGCGGCGTGGCGCGGTGTCCGCGGCCCCGGGGCGGCTCGGGCCGGGCAGTGTGCCGTTGGGCGGGGGGGCGCGGCGGGCCCCCCGGCGGGCGGCGTGGGGGCGCCCTTTGGCGCGAACGCCTCGCGGGGAGACAGGGCCTCCGGGGGACCCGGCGGGGAAGCCCGCGCGCCCCGCCCCTCACGCGCGCTCCGTGTGTGTCAGTTTTTGGAAACGTCGCGGCCAGGGGCGGGGTCGGAGCGCTGGGACCGCCCGGGAGCGGGTGTTGGCTCCCGGCCCCGGGTGCTCTGCGGTCGTAGGGTTTCGCGGTTGCCAGCCCGCCGCGCGCGCTCCGGAGCTTTCTATTTTTGCTTATCCTGCGGCCGGAGGCGGGGTCGAGCCCGGGCTCCGGCTTTTCCGGCTGGCAGCGCCCGTCTGTGTGTGTGTGTGTGTGTGTGTGTGTGTGTGTGTGTGTGTGTGTCCGTCCGTCCGTCCGTCCGGGCGGCCCGAGCAGTGGGGCAGGGCGGGGAGACGTCCAAGGTGACGACGCGCGAGCGGGGAGAACCTTCAAAACTCCAACCGTCGCACGGGCCTCCGCCTCTCTCGGCCCTTGTGACAGCGCTCGGCATGCACCAGTTGGCTGGCCAGAGCGTTCTTTGAAACGGAACTGGTTTTTACCCGCGGTGGCTCCCACGTACTACGGCCGCTCTCTTTAGCACAGCGCAGCTCTGGGGGTTTTGACGGATCCCTCGCCCCTCGGCCTTCCCTTCTGCTGCTCCTTCGCTGCCAACTCGCCCCTTTCCTCCTGGCCGCCACTAATCTCCTCTCTATCCCTGCAGTTTTGTCTTTTCCAGGAAGTTAGATAAGTGGATTCTGGCCGCTTTCTCTCAGCCGAGCATTTCTGAGACTTAATCCGCGTTGCTGTGGGTATCCGAAGTCACGCCTTTTTCTTGCCATGTCGTATTCCGTGTTTTCCTTTCCCCCTTGGCAGGCGGGTGCCAGGACGCGGGGGATGTTTCCTGGTGGCGGGGGTGGTTACGAATAAAGCTGCTATGAACGTGTGGGGGCAGGTTTCTACCTGAAGTTGAGTTTTCCCCTTGGGAAGTATTGGGGAGTGGGGGGGGCACTCTGCTGTGTTTGACACTCGAACATCTTACAGATGGGTATTCTTGAGTATTGGCAGAGTGAGGAAATTCACTGCGGGCCACTCTCCAGGCATTTGGTACTATGGTGAAAGCTCATCCGGAGACAGTCACGATGTCCCCACCGCTGTCTTTTATTTGGAGCGGAGCAAGGCCACAGCGATTCGTACCTGCTGTAAATAGGCCCTTCTGTGTTGGGCCCGGCAGGACCTGGCTTCCCAGTGGTGGGTGGTTCTGAACTGCAGAGCCTCTTTCCCTCACTGGCCTCGACCTCGTTTGGCAGGGGACAGGGTTGTGCTGCCCGCCTGGCCCAGCGCTCTGCCTGACGTGAGCAGGCCCGTTCCTGGCATAGTTGTGCCACTGCCGGGCCAGCGGGCAGGAGGGCCCAGTGAAATCCTGCAGTGGCCCGCAGCAGCTCGCTTGTCACCGCTTTGTAGTGATGCCTGCGGCCTTTCCGCACCCCTACTGAGGGATTGTGCTTTCTCGTGGGAAGGGGGAGGCGGTACCTTTGGGAGGGTTCGTACTCTGTGACGGCTCGATGATGAATGTTAGGAAAATGGACCGGTTGGTGAGTTAACTTTCCAGAAGGTCACGTTACTCATCTGACCGCATGTGTGAGATGACGGGGCTTATTTGTTCACTGATTTACCCGTTCTGCAAGCACCTGCTGGGGACGCAGAGGGCACTGGGCAGTGTTCTGCTCCAGAAACCTACAAACGCAGGGAGGTAGGTGACTCATACACACAGAAGTGCACTTATGGTCCGACTTAGTCCTAGAGGGCAGGGCTGCTGGTTTCACCCTGGGGGGAGGTGGGGGTGGCTTCCCGGAGGCGGTGGCCGGGCATCTGGAGGAGGAAGTGTCAACAGCCACAGCCACCCACGCTGGGAATGTCCAGTCTCAGAAACGGGTTTTTGGGGAAATTGACAAGGGGGAGGGGGCAGGCTGAGTTTTGTTCCTTCCGTGACTCAGAGTTCTGGGATACCTGCCTGCTGCTCACGGTGGCCCTGCTTTTGGTGGGAAAACCAGGTCTCCACCGGAGGGGAGTTTGTGGTATTTTTGGTTGCCTGGTGGCAGGGTGTGGAGTGGCCCTTCCCCTCCTTGACTTATTAAGCCTGTGGGCGGGGGAGCGGCCCCAGCGTGACTGTCCCCGCCTTCAGCTTCCTCCCCGGGAGCCCACGACTTCTCTGACGAATGCCCTCCAGCAGTCATGCCCTTTCAGCGGGGCTGTGAGTAGTAGCTGAAGTGGGCGGGCAGAGTGAGCCATCCTTCCCTGTGACTCAGAAAATATTTTCTGACACTGACCTCGCTGGTGTGAGCCTTTTGCCTAATCCACACTCAGGTGGAAGGCAGATTAACCCTTAGATAACTTCGTGTGGGTGGAGTAGCCACTTTAAAGGGGGGAGGGATAATCGGAAAGGGCTGAATTTCCTATGTGGTCCCTGAGGTCCAAATGCCTGCTGGTGCTCTGTTCCCGATGGGTGGGAGCCAGAGGGAGCTGGGAACTTCAGGGGTTCTCCAGGGAGGCGGTGGCAGAGCTTCAGGGGACCTTCCTGCCCACTCTACCCTCCCTCTGGGAGCTCTGTCCTTTTTGTCCTTAAACTTTCATTTTTTAATATTTAATTTAATTTAATTTAATTTAATTTAATTTAATTTAATGTTTATTTTTGAGACAGAGCATGAACAGGGGAGGAGCAGAGAGGGAGACACAGGATCCGAAGCGGGCTCCAGGCTCTGAGCTGTCCGCACAGAGCCCGACACGGGGCTCGAGCCCTCAAACTGTGAGATCATGACCTGAGCCAAAGTCGGACACTCAACCGACCAAGCCACCCAGGCGCCTCTGTTCTTAAACTTTTAATTTCGAGATAATCGTGGATTCACTGGAAGCCATAAGAAATAACAGAGACATTCCACGTTCTTAAACCCAGCTTCCCCCAGTGGTGGCATCTTACAACCAGTGAGGAGAACGATCGTATCGTTGAGATTGGTACAATCCAGATACAAAGCGTTTCGGGGTCCTCTTTTCTCTAGGAGTTTTTTCTTTTTTTTTAGTGAGTGAGTGGGGGAGAGAGGCAGAGGGAGAGAGAGAATCTTAAACAGGCTCAGTGCAGCACAGAGCCCGGTATGTGGGGCTCGATTCCACGACCCTGGGATCGCGACCTGAGCTGCAACCAAGAGTCAGGTGCTCAACTGACTGAGCCACCCGGGCGCCCAGGGTCCTCTTTTGAATGCTGGGACCTGCGGGGTGCCACCGGTCTGCAGCTGGGAGTAAGCGGATCCTGGGCCCCATGCCTCTCTCCTGGGGAACTTCTTCCTCTGCCTGATGCCCCTGCAATTGTGTCTTCGTCTCCCCAGCTGTGGGAATAACGTTCCTGCTTCCTTTTTCTCAGGGTTGTACTTCCAGAAGCCTCTCCCTTGCCTTCTCTGTCCCCTCGAGCTGTCCCTACCAATTCCACAGCGTGTCTCCTGCTAGCGCCGGCCCATGGCATTGATCCTGTTTGCCGAGGACCTGCCGCATTTTGGGGGGTGCCGGGGTGCGTCTGCCACTCTGCAGCCCACATGTGGCTCTGGTGCGCCCCTCAGTTCCCTGCACGCCCCTTGCTGTTCCTCTGCCCCGTGCTCTTCTCCCGGACCGGATTCTCTCTTCTCCCCTGCCTGCATCCCCTGGGCACCTCGCAGGCCCTCTCCCCTGCGTTGGACCAGCCCCTCTTCTGGTGCACAGCACCCGGGGTGCTGCTGGCGGGAGTTGGGAGGTCAGGGGCTCTGGCCTTTATCGTGCAGTCTCCCTAAGCCTCAGTTTCCTCATTTCTGGAGAGGCTTCAGCCTGAATTCCCTTCAGTTAGTCACGGGGGTGCGTGGGCTAGTGCACAGAGAGCATTAAATTCACTCCAGGTGCAAGCGGGGGTGAGCGTTCGTGGATGTTCACTCTGATAATACTTCTATCGTTTAAAAACCCGAAGCTTCTGTTTAGGAGTTGGGGAACAGGGCTTCCGGGGCTTTGTGGTGGGGCTGGGGCGGTGGGGGCTGTGACTTGCGGGACCACAGGAGCTCTGGAGGGCTGTTTTGCAGGGACGTGTTTAAAGTGGTTCACGGGGTTCTGTTTCCCTGGTCTGCCTGTGGCTCACTGTGGGTGGATCTGCTCTCCCATGAAGGGGCGGGCACAGGAGGCCAGGCTGGATGGGGAGGGACACAGGAGGGACCAGGATGACAGTTGGGGGTGGGGTGGGGTTCAGGGGCAGTGCTGGGTCTTGTGGTTTTTGTTCATCAGTAGCGGCTTTATTGCAATATAATGCACACACTGTACCATCTATCCATCGAAAGTACGATTCCACGGATTTTAGTCCCTTCACGGGGTGGTACAGTTACCACCTCTAATTCCAGCACATTCCATCACCCCAAAAGGAAACCTTCGCCCACAACAGCCACCCCCCCAGCACCCCACCCACCCCACCCAGCTCCTGACACCCATGAACCCCTTCCTGTTCATGGATGAGCCTGTTCTGGACGTTTCACAAATGTGGACTCACACCCCGCGTGGCCTCTCGTTTCTGGTTCTCTCCCTTAGTGTTGTGTGTTCAGGGTCCGGCCGCGGGGCGGCGGGTGTGGGCACCTTGTTCCTGCTTGTGGCCGATGGACGTGCACGTGCATGGCGGACACGCTCATCTGTGGACGTGCGCGTGCGCAGCGGACCCGTCGTATGTTCTGGGTTCGTCTGTAGGGCAGCGGGTGTGGGCTCCTCGCTCCTGCTCGCGGCCGAGGGACGTTCCCCTACGTGGATGGACCAGGTCATGGGATCTTGCGGCACCAGGTGGCCAGCGGCTGCTGCTGGGATGGCATAGCTCTAGACTCCCCTGCCTTGTGGGGGCTCCTTCCTCCGGACCCCCTGGTCATTGGGGTCCGCAGAGCACGGCGTGCGGGGCTGTATGGGACCGAGTTTGCGCAGGGGTAAGCTGTGATGGGCCCGGCCCGGCCCTCTGGCCTGCTTGCTCGGTAGGGTGGGCGTCCCTGATGCCGTGCTTGGCTCCTGGGACCGCTCGAGCTCTCCTCACGCCCTCCGGGTTTTTCACCCTTCTCTCCTCCAGCTGGACTCAGGCCTCGTGGCACCCCTGTGGCTCTTCTTCCCACGGAGACTCGAGGGGCTCAAATGTTAACTCGTCCACCGGAGCCGCTCTTCATGATGGTTTGCTGAGGGCCACGCAGCAGGCCTGGCACACTGCTGGGAGGGTGTCCGGTGGGACTCCCTTGCCCCCTGGAGTTGGGGCTGCCGGGGTGGTAGGCAGGGTGCTTTTGGATGCGGCCCTGGCCTCTGAGCACCCTCGTCCGTCGCAAGGCCTGTACAGGTCAGTGCTGGCGCCGGGAAGGGGGTGCGGTGGAGGTGGTGGCGGGGGGCTGCGCCCTCCCTCCCTGTGAGTCTCAGAGCAGAGGCCTTCCCTGAGAGCGCCTGGCCCAGCACCCTCCTCCCTGGAGGGAGGTTACCTGAGCAGCATCAGCTGCCCCCGTTCTGGCCCCTTTTGCAGCGTGACGTTACTCCGGGGGGCCACGTTAAGTTTAGTCCTTAAAACTAGCGAAGCTCCAAAGCCGTGACGAGCAGCCTTGACGTTTCGCGCAGCTCCTGGAGGTGCGTTGGCCGCTCTCGGCGGGCGCCGTGCTTCCCCGCGGGGTAGTGGCTTGTCCCCTCACTCGGCTCCAGATCTGGCACTCCCCACGCGGGTGCCCCCGTGTGGCCATAGTCACCGTGTGGGTCTTTCAGAACAGACGTTTCTCTCCCCGCGCCGCCTCCCGCCACGGACGTACGGCAGGCCCAGAGCCCCAGCGGTCTCCGTGGCTGCGTAGACGCCAGGGCTGTGAGCCGCGGGGCTGCCTTCCCTGCGCAGCTCTCTGTGTGGGCGTGTGGTGTCTGAAGACCCGGCCAGTTGAGGGCAGAGGAGAAGGACCGGCGTGACTAGGAGGAGGGCTTTCCAGCACAGGCTCCAGTTCACAGACCAGGGAGCCACGCAGACATGCCCCCCCCCCCCCCCGCCCCCAGGTCCTGTCCTTCCTGACTGCAGGCCTTCCAGCAGGAGGGCTCCGTGCTTGGTTCAGTGCGGACGGCTGACCACGTTTGAACAGGGGTGCCCTCGCCGGCCTGATTGGCTGTCTTCGCCCAGGCCCGAGGCAGCCTGCCCTGGTCCCTGCCCCACTCTGCACTTTGGCCTGACGATAAGCGGGAGCCAGAGACCCGCCCCTTGCTCCCCTCCTGGAGCCTCACCAGTAGCTGCCCCCCGCCTCCGGAGGGTGGGTGACGGGGCTCCCAGGGTCTTCTGCTGCTCTGAGTCCTAACCCTCTCCTGGCTGTATCTCCAGGGTTGGCTAATGCTCTCCTACCCCAGCCGCGTTCCCGTTGTCTTTGCTCTTATCTGTAGATGTGGACTCTCGTTTTGAGTTCCTCTCATTCTGAGCTGGTAAAAGCGCTTTTGTGATTCTTGAATTGGTCATCGGGAGGACAAACCACAAGTTAATTGCTTTTGCTCCTGTCCGGTGATCTTAAGCAGGAGCTCAGACTGAAGTGGTGCTCTTTGTTTTAAAGTGTCAAGGGGGCACCTGGGGGGCTCAGTCGGTTGAGCCTCTGACTTCGGCCGGGGTCATGAGCTCGCGGTTCGCGAGTTCAAGCCCCATGTCGGGCTCTGTGCCGACAGCTCGGAGCCCGGAGCCTGCTTCGGATTCTGTGTCTCCCTCTCTCTCTGCCCCTCCCCTGCTCACGCTCTGTCTTTCAAAGATGAATAAAAGTTAAAAATTTTTTTTAAATAAAAAATATTAAAAAAATAAAGTGGTCAAGAATGAGCATTCATTTTGTCACAGGACCTTCTCTGCTCAAGTGGATGGGCCTGTCAAAGGGAAGCTTCTGGATAAAATTTAAGGTGACTATTAAAATAGCAAATTGTCCACACTGAGTTTTAAGATGTTTAAACAGATTCAGACTGTGATATGTTCCTTAATGTGAGTGTTACGTTACATGTTTTTCTTATTTTTGTGTTGAGGAATATAGAATTTTAGCTGGGGAAAGGTATCGCGAAGTTCACGGAATCATTAGCATGTGCAAAAGATTTCAAGTATGCGATATTTTTTTTTAAAGATTAAAAAAAACTTTTTAATGTTTACATTTATTTTTGAGAGAGAAAGAGAGAGAGCGAGCGAGAGCGAGCATGAGCGGGGGAGGGGCAGAGAGAGGGAGACACAGAATCCCAAGCAGGCTCCAGGCTCCGAGCTGCCGGCACAGAGCCCGACGCGGGGCTCGAACTCGTGAACCGTGAGATCATGAGCTGGGCCGAAGTCTTACGCTTAAGCGACGGAGCCGCCCAAGCGTCCCCAAGATTTTCCCTCTGACCTCTGCACTCACCTGCACTCACCGTGGGTCCGGGACTCACAGCCTCAGGATAAGGAGCCGCGTGCTTTTCCTGGGCCTGCCGGAGCCCCAGGTGTGCCATGAGTGTCTTGGTGCTGCTCCTGCCAAGTCCAAAGGCGGCCGGCGGTGTCTCCCTCAGGCGGATGGGGGGGGCCTCCCGGGGAGGGCGGGCTGAGGGAAGGGCCCAGCTGCACTGCAGCGGGAGCTTCGGGGTCCGACCTCCCTGTGCAACTTCGTCCGTTTTCCTTGGAAGAGATTTTGAACTTGAAAGCACGTTGCACAAACAGAACAGGGTTCCTTTGCGCCTCACTCAGCTCCCATGACACCGGGATCAGAGCGGGGCCGGCGCTGAGGAGACCAGTGACTTCACCTCCCGTGTCCCTGTCTGCTCAGGCCCAGCCCAGGGTCCCCCCCTTTGTGTTCAGTTGTCGTGTGTCCTCAGCTCGAACCTGCCGCTGCTCCTCACGTCCAAGGAAAGGCCGGCACCCGTCCCGACCTGCACGCCTTGTGTGCCCTGCAGAGGACGGCCCGTCCTTGCAGAGGGGCTCTCGTGTGGGGTTGGAAGTGGTTGTGTGTTCTCGGCGGGTGTCCCACCGGCACGTTGCTGCCACTTTCCCCCTCCCCCTGTGAGGGGCGCTTCGAGACTGTCGGGGACCCTGGTCCTCGAGTCGGCCCATGGGCTTTCTGGCCCGAGGGGGGCCTGGCCTGCAGCACTGGTGTGGTGGGGCTTTCGCGCGCCCCCCCCCCCCCCAGCCCTTCAGCTGCTCCTGCATCCGCTTTGGGTCCTGCCCGCGTCCTGCTTCTGCACTTTGAGCCTCCGCGTGGCTCCTGGGTGTGTATGCCGTCTCCGGGCCACGGTCCAGTCTGTCCGGTCTGTGAGCCAGTACCCTGTGTTCCAGAACCGGCCACCGGGAGCGCCCCCGGGCTTTGTCCTGGGCCCTTGGCATGCCTGTGCCCCTTTTTGGGACACGTCTTGGCTGCCTGCTGTGCCAGAGGTTCGGGCTCCCCTGTGTGTTCTCTGCGCTGGCCCTGGAATCAGCCCTCCCTCCAAGGAGCCCGGTTCTTTTCAGAGCCCTGTGGAGCGGGGGACCGGTGCTGAGGCGCGGTGCTGTAAACCCGGATCTTAAACCCATGCAGCCCTCTTCATTGCTACGGGTCCTCGGGGGTGGAGGGGACCGCCCTCCTGGCTGTGGCCGTCTTTCTGCGGGGCGTGGGCGGGTGGCTCGGGGTGCTCCGCACCTGGGTTCAGAGCTGGGCTGCCCAGCCCGCCCCAGGGTCCCTGGTCCCACTGCAGAAGCTCATTCCGTCAGTAAATGCTGTCCGCGGCCACGTCCGGCTCTGTGTGCTGCTGCCGCGGGGAACTCCGCGCTTCCGGCTGGCACTCTTGGTTGGACTTCCGCGTTCCCACCTGTGTCCTCCTCCCTGCCTTCGGTCGGAGGTCTGCTCCTCCTTGGCCGCTCCTTGTCTCCTCTCTTACCCCCGAGTCACCCTGTGAACACTGGCTGTTTACTGTGTGTGCCCTGGGGGTCTCTGTCTTAGTTTGCTTGGACTGTAGCAATAGAACCCTGCGGCGGGAGGGGGGTGTGGGGGGCCTCTCACGGCCAAGATGACGGCTGGCGGCGTTGGTGCCTGGGGAAGGCCCACTTCTGGCCGGCAGCCCCACCGTCTCGCCGTGTTGTCACATGACACAGAGCACTCCAGTCCCTTCGTCCTCTTAACAAGGGCACTAATCCCATGAGGGGTGGGGGCGGGTCCCATCCACCGTCCCTCCCATCGTCCCTCCCACCGTCCCTCATGACCTCACCTGACCCTCCCCACCTCCCAAAGTCCCTGTCTCCTGACCATTCTGCTGGGGTCGGGGCCCTAGCATGGGGATTTGGGGACACAAACGTTCTGCTCCTTACAGTCTCTCTGTCTTTCCACCTGGCCCCTCCAGCGGCCCTGAGAGTGCTTCCGCGTTGGTGTCTTTGTTTGCGGTCGTCGTCTTTTTTTTTATTTTTTATTTTTTATAACATTTATTTACTTTTGAGAGAGAGGGAAAGAGAGAGAGCGTGCACGCACGCATAGGGGAGGGCAGAGAGAGAAAGGGACAGAGGACTGAAACTGGGCTCTGTGGTGACAGCGGAAAGCCTGACGCGGGACGCGAACTCACCGACCGTGAGACCGTGACCTGAGCAGAAGTCAGGCGCTTAACCGACTGAGCCACCCAGGCGCCCCTAATTTGGCTTCTTATCCTTTGAAGTCTGCTGGCTGCAGACCCAGCTCACTAGGCCACGCCGGGCTCCCCTGCCTGCGATGGCCCTGGCTTGGCCCGGCGCTCTGTTCTTATGAGGCCTGTCACCCTCGTGCAGACCTCAGCTGTGGGCTGTCCTCTCCTCAGGCATGGTTGGCGGGGCTGGCTTCCACCGCCTTCCTGGAGTCTGCAGCGAGGGCACCCGTTGTTGCCACCCTGCTGTCCCCTTGCCGGGGGCGTGCGGACATGTGGGGCTGATGGCGGACCCGGCTGCTAGGATTCTCTGCTGCCGCTGCTGCGTGAATTCACGCGTTTCCACATGACAGCCTTCCCTTTCTTGGTGCTCGGGCCCCGCACGTGCCGCGTCGTGCTGGCCCGCCGTCCTCGCCACCGCTCGCAGCCCCGGCCCCCAGGTGCGCAGGCGTATAGGCGGATGGATGAGGCCGAGCGCCCCAGCCGGGCCCCCCGGGCCCTGTGCTCTCTGCCCCGCTGGCCTCCTCCCGGACTGAGTTTTCGGGACGCCTGTTGATTTTGCCGTGTCCTTTCTCGCCCTCCGGCAGACATCTGCCGGCCAAGCTGGGCCGTGTCCCGTCACCCACCTTCATTCTTGTTCTCCACTCTGGGAACTCTGTCCACACGTCGCCTTCCTGTCCACGGCAATTCCCACGTCACGGCGTGCGTGAGTGTAGCCTTCTGTGTCCTTAGGGCTGCGGTTCGCAGAGTGGGTCCCCCAGCCGGCAGCCTCGGCCTCATCTGGGAACTTGTTAGAGACGCAGACTCCAGACCCCTGACTCTGAAACGTTGTGGGTGGGTCTCATCTGTACTTGATGAGCCCTCCGGGGGGGTTCTGGTGCCTCCCAGGACCTCTCGGGGTCTGCCCTCCTACCGTGATCCCTGACGGGAGCGGACGGTGCTCCTTGGGCGACATTCTTGTCGGAAATGGGGATCGGGAGAGTGGAGTTGGCGGGTGGGTTCGTCGCAGTAGTACGTCCGCAGAGCGTCCACCGCGGGCTCCCCGTGTCATTTTGCCCCCCTCTTGGTCTTCCCTTGCCTCCGCGCCCTGAGCACAGAGCCCCCGCCAGCCGTGCGGACGCGCAGAGTGAACGAGTCGAGGCAGCGAGGGGGGAGGGCATCAGACGCCCCTGTGCAGATCCCTTGCGGTGAGACTCGAGGGGTGCTTGTTCTTAGCTTTGCCCTCAGGGCGTAAGAGGAGGCTGGGCTGGGGCCGAGCACGACAGCGGGGGATCCCCACACCCGCGCTCTGTCCGCGGTGTGTGCTGGGTGGTGCTGAGGACAGTAGGGTCAGGGCGTCTGAAGGAATGAAGCTGGGGCCTCAGATCAGCACCCGATTGGGGAGCTGGGTGATGGCGTCATCTCGGTGTGGTGACTGCTCTCCGTGTGGTGTGCACTCGAAGACACGAGCGCTTGTACTTAGCATGGACGTTTGCGTGCGCTCCCCAGAGCGGGGGACCCAGTGAAGCTGAGTGCCCGTTGCCAGCTTCCTAGGTAGCAGCGTTCGCCAAACAGGTGTTACGTGGAAAAACGTCTCTGGTTGCTTCATTTGGGCGCCCAGATGCGCTTAGTGATGAGAGAGCGGGTCAGTCCCTGCCGCAGCAAGCCGACGTTCCTGCCGTGGGCCAGCGCCAGGCTGGGGGTCCCTACAGGGAGACCGGGCCCAGGGCACAGACCTGGGATTCCGGGGCTCCTGGGATGGAGGAGGAGGATGGGGGAGGGCTGTCCCTGGGTAGCAAGACAAGGGCCTCTCCTAAATCCAGGCTTCCTCGGGGCTGTTCTCAGTCCCCCCTTGCCGGTCGGCGTCTGGCGTCTTCCCTGAAGGCCCGAGGAGCAGGAGGAGGCCACGTCCAAGAAGTTGGGTTTTCTGAATCATTTATGGCGATCGGCGCTTCTTAAATGACACAGCTCACAGCTGCCAGTGGAGGCTGGCCAGTCCCTGAAAGGGTCATTCTGCGATCTTTGGAGGCATAGTTGTCAACTTTTTTCCTTCCTTTTTCTGCTTAAAAAAATTTTTTTTAATGTTTATTTGTTATCGAGACACAGAGAGAGAGCACAAGCAGGGGAGGGGCAGAGAGAGAGGGAGACGCAGAATCCGAAGCAGGCTCCAGGCTCCGAGCTGTCAGCACAGAGCCCGACGCGGGGCTCGAACCCACGGACCGTGAGATCTTGACCTGAGCCCAAGTTGGACGCCCGACTGACTGGGCCCCCCAGGCGCTCCTTTTTTTTCTGCTGGATTTCCTCTTCTCACAAACGAGCCCACATTCCAGGCTCCTCCCCACGTGTGCAGGATTTGGTGTGAGACAAGCAGCTGGCAGGCTGTGGCGGGTTCCTGTGAGGACAGAGGCCGGGGTGCGATGTGAGCCCAGCACCCTCATGTGCCCGCCGCGCCGCGGCTGCTCGGGCTGCTCTGTGCCTGCGTCCGGGGGCTTCGCGAGGGTGTGCAGCTCGTTTCGTGACTTTGTGGTGAGGACTTGAATCAGGCCCTGTGGTGAGGGGCATTTCTAGGGTTTTTCTCCTAGGCAGTGTGCTCCCAGGCAGGTTTGTTAGCCTTAACGCCAAGTCTGGATCGGTTAGCTACGGCTGCATAACAGATTACCCCAGATTTAGCAGCTGGAAGCAACACAGTCTACTAGGTCATGATTTCTGTGGGTCAGGAGTCCGGGAGCAACTTAGCTGCGTGGCTCTAGCTCAGCGTCTCCCACGAGACACAGTGGTGTGGTCGACACAGACCCACCAGGGCCGCCTCGTCTGAACGCTGGACCAGGTGGGAGGAGCTCTTCGTGCCAACGCCCTCCGTTGGCGGGAGGGCTCAGCTCCTCTCCACATGGGCCTCTCTGTGGGGCTGCTTGTGACCTAGCAGCTAGCTGGCTTTCCTAGAGTGTGAGCCGAGAGAGAATTGGTAGAAAGTTCTAGACTGACTGCCCTCGTAGACCTTGCGATACAGTATGGCGTTTTCTCCGCTTTTCAGGGTCAGTCCGTGCAGGAGTCCGGTGAGCTCTTGCCAAGACTGTGTGTCTGGGTTTCGTTAAACGTTACTGAGCGGCAACAGGGCAGAATCGTCGTGTGAGAATCTAACGAACTCTGCGTTTTCCTACTGAGGTCGGGGGCAGGGGGTGCTTTTAATGGTGGGGAGCATTTCTTCTGTGGATGTTTTTGCTGTTAACAGCTCTTTTGAGGTATAATTCACATACCGTACAACTGACCCATGTAGAATGTCATATTCACAGACTCGTGCAACCATCGCTACTGTGAATTCCAGAACTGTCCATTACCCCAAAAGAAGCTCCATCCCCATCAGCCATCACCCTCCCAACCCTTCCAGGCCCCTGCGCACAGGTGTTTGGACGTGCTGGTTGTTTTGGGCGTCCGTATACTTGGGGGTGGAGTCGCTGGGTCCCGTGGATGTTCTGTTTAAACATCACAGGAGCTGCCGGGCCGCTTTCCGGAGTGGCTGCTCCGCGTGACTTTCCCACCAGCCAGGCGTGAAGGTTCCTACTCCTCCTCCCCAACACTCAGGCCTGTCACTCCCATTCTAGCTGTCCTCGCGGTTTTGATTCGGGTCCCATCCTGGCTCAGCTGGCAGACATCTTTTCGTGGCCTCGTTAGCCTCGTCTGGCCACTGTCTGGCCACTGGAGCATTTTCTCTGTAACCGTGTCAGTGTCGATATGTTTTCGTGGCTTCATTTGTCATTTTGTTTTGAGCTCTCCCGAGTTCCCTGTACACACAGGCACACGTCGTGGGTACTGTGGGTTTGGTCCCGGGCCCCCAGAGTAAAGCGAGCGTGTCCATAAAACGACTCACGCAGATTGGTTTCCTGTGCGCATACAAGTTAGGTTTAGGCCACACCGTGGCCCACCGAGTGTGCAGCGGGATGACGTCTGAAGAAAAGGCAGCGTGCGTCCCTTAAAGGACAAACGATTTGCAAAAACGCTCACCATCGCCTGAGCTTTCGGTGAGACTGACCGCTGATCTCCGCGGCAAATACCACAGTGATGAAGTTTGGAGGATTGCGAGAGCGGCCAAGACGTGCCACGGACTCCGCGTGAGCAAGTTGGAGAAAGGGTGCCGAGGGGCGCGCTCATCACGGGGTCCGCGCCGCCTTCGGTTTGTGAGAACGCCGTGCCTGCACAGGGCGGCAAAGTGAGGTGTGTCCGTGAGAGATAAGGTCCTTCTCCAGATGGATGGTTTGCAAAGTTTTTCCCTCTTTCTGTGGTTTGTCTTTCCGCTTCCTTGATGTCCTTAAGTGTAATCGTTTCATTTTGATGAAATGTACCCCACCTGTTTTTCCTCCCCCGGAGGTTTACGAGGTCATTGTAGGGGTGGGTGTGTCGCCGCCCGGCAGGGACTCTGATTGGCCCTCTCACTCATCACCGAAGCCTGTGCCCCCATCTGCAGGATGGACTGGTACTTGGGAGCAATGCCGGCCGGCCACGGGTGGAGAGGGCTTGGTGCCATCTGAGCTCATTGGATGTGTCACCTACTCCCCTGCATTGCCATTTACTCTCCCGAGCTCCGTGGACACCTCCCGCTGCTGTGGCCATCAGACCTTACGCCTCTCTAGCGTCCGGATGGGGGGTGTGGACCTAGAGGGCCCAGGGCTGAGCGGATGGGCCGGCTCAGCGATGGGCCCGGGCGCTGCACTGTTGGGGCGAGCGGTCGGAGCAGCGGGAATCGTGGCTTCCCCCTTGTTCGTGATGCTGTGTCACCAAACAACAGGGAAGTGCCCGCGAGGAGTTTGTGGGGACCCCGAAGGTAGCGGGGTAGATTCCTCCGTGCTCAGCTAAGAGGAGCTCTGTGTCCGTCCAGCCGGGAGGTGTGGAGTCGAGGCTGAGACGGCAGACGAGCTGCCGCGATTCCTTGTGTCACCGGCTCCTCATCCTGCACAGCCTCCTGGGGAATCGGGCCACCGGGCTGTGTTCCCGCCCGCGGGGGCCCAGAGAGGGTGGCGCAGGCGGGCGTGGGGCTCCTGTGTCCGAGGCCTTGGGCCGTCTGTCCCCGCGGCCCGCGGGGCGGCTCTCCTTGCTGCCAGTTCCCGTGGTTCCCGTGAGACCGGTGTGACCTCACGCGCCCAGCAGACCTGCCCCCCAGTTGTCTTCTGACACTTACCGCGAGGTGTCCGGGCCACTGGTTCCCGTTAGTGGTCCCCACCCCGAGTTTCCGACTCAGTGGGTGGCACCCATGCTGCTGGTCAGGCTCCCCTCAGTGGGGACCCCTGGCCTGCGTGGGGTCTCCCGTGCCGGACGGCCCGTGACCCATCTTGCACCCCGCTATACGCAGGCAATTAATAGTTGTCATTTGATCCTTCGTCCGTTGGAGGATAGCATTGAGAACGCTGCGAGCTTGGTTCTTTTACCTTAAAGAAAAAGTAAGGCTTAGCGCAAAAGGCCACACGGTGTGTGATTCCATTCACGTGAAATGTCCAGAAACAGGCACATCCTGAGAGACAGAAAGTGGGTCAGTGGTTGCCGGGGGGATGGGCCGTGGCAGATAGTGGGGACGGGGTAGCTGTTTGGGGTGAGAAGAGTTCTGTAATAGTGCTTTGGTCGCACAATTCTGAAAGTACCGCAGCCACTGGGCTGTGTGCGTGGAGCGGGCGAGCCGCCTTCTGGGAGAATGCTGTCCCCAGAGAGCCGTGGCTACTAAACTGAGGTTAGGGCCCAAGGTCCTTGGGGTTGTTTTGACCATCACTGAGTGCGGGACGGGACCGGAGGCTCTGCACTAGGACCCGCCCCCCGCCCACCCCCCTCTCCCCCCTCACCCCCAGGGTCTGTTGTAAAGCCTGGCCTGAGAGGTGCGGTCACTGCCGCAGAGGAGCTGTTCGCGGCTCTGAACCTGACCTCTCGGCACCGCGCACGCCTTCTCTGTGCCGCAGCAGGTGCGGTGCTCGTATCAGAGAAGCAGGGGGCCAGAGAAAGGCCACTCGCCGCATCTGGTCCTGCTTTTTTCAGGGTCTGGGGTCAGGGCTGTCGGGACCCCGGTGAGAGGCCTGGAGCGAGCCCTTGGCCTCCTCTGTGAGGAAGGAGCAACAGTGAGCCCCCCGCCGCCCCGCCCCGTGTGACAGGCATTGTGGGAACCTGGCGTGATCAACTGTGGGGTTGGGAGGTGTCTGCATTCTGGCGGGAGGACCGCCACATGAGCTTTCCCCGTGGCTGTGGTACTCGTGTTTCCCCATTTTACAGATGGGGAAACAGAGGCCTGGAGATGTTCAGTAGCTCAAAGCCAGGCCCGCGGCTTCCAGGCTGTAGGAGCACATGGGGGCTGTGGGTGAAGAGTCAGCAGAGGTGGGGGTGCGAGGTGGGGAGAGAAGGGTCGGGGCATCGACGTCACCCCGGGTCCCTCCTCCCTGCCCGCCTGGGAGGGAGTGCCACAGGTCCAGCTCGGGCCAGGGGCGGGAACTGGCTGGTAGGCCCTGCCTGGTCCCCACACCCTGTACCACCGGAGGGTGTAAAACCTGTCCCTTTGTCTTTCAGGACAAACACCACGATGCTGCTCACGAAATCATCGAGACCATCCGGTGAGTGTGCCACCTGCTGGGGTGGGTGAGGTCTCAGGGTGGCCCCCACCCCCACCCCGTGCAGGCCAGCCCACCTGTGCTCTCTGCGCATATGGTCTGGTCTGTGGGTCGACCCCACTTTGCCCTGCGTGGCTCCTCCTGGGGGCACCTCCGGAAGACTTGAGGGGCAGTGACCACTTGGTCAGAGGAGTCCGCGTTGTCCTCGTGTGGCCCGGAACAGGTCTCAGTGCTTCTCTGAGACTTGGTGCCTTCCTGTGGAAGGGGAGGGAAATGCTGAGCCGGCAGGGCCCTCGGGGGCTCTCCCCTCCTCCCCTCACCCCCTCGTTTCCCTCTCCTCCCTCTTGGATTGGGTGCTGACTCAGCTTTCCTGCGGCTGCTTTTCCCCTCGGTACCTGGGACGGCCTTTTGCTGGCCTGTCCTGCGTGCGAGTGGAGAAAAGCCCCCGGGCCCTCCTGGGCCAGTAGGTTGGCGACCTAGACAGGACCCGGGGGAGGCTGCCAGCCGTTCTGTTTCTCGTGGGCCTTTTCTCCCGTGCTGGCCTGGGGTCTGGAAGGACGTCCCGAATGCTGTCGTGGCTGGACCGCTTCTCGTCTACGTGTTCCACGGTCAGACACCCCGTCCTTCTCTGAGCTCCTGCGGCAGGGCCGTTGCTGTGTGTGCGTGGCTTTGGCCTCTCTCGCTGTGTTGTCCCTCAAAGTCCGTAAGCATACGGCCACCCCGCAGGCCACAGCCGTGAAGTCTGCATGAACCTGCCGAGGCTGCTGGCAGGACGGGGCTGGTGAGAAAGCCAGGACGTGAGGTCCGGCTGTGACGGGAGTGCTTTCCCTGCCGCCTGGCGGGGCCACCGAACCCCCGGCGCTCCGGCTGCCTGAGCCCGTTTGGTTTGCTCCCGAGGCCAAGCTGAGTCTCCTTGCAAGAGTGTTTGCAATTTTAAGTGAAATAATCTGTGTAGATCTTGTAGGGTGGGCCTGAAACCAGTCAATAGCGTTAACTGGTTGGCTTGGTTTGATTTATGTTATTAAAAAAATTTTTTTTAATGTTTATTTATTTTTGAGACAGAGAGCATGAGCGGAGGAGGGGCAGAGAGAGAGGGAGACACAGAATCCGAAGCAGGCTCCGGGCTCCGAGCCGTCAGCACAGAGCCCGACGCGGGGCTCGAACTCACGAGCCGTGAGATCACGACCTGAGCCGAAGTCGGACGCTCAACCGGCTGAGCCCCCCAGGCGCCCCTGATTTATGTTATTTTTTAAAAAGTCTCCTGGTTAGGAAGTGGGAGTGTGGTGGTTAACACAGCGGCTCTGAGTCAGGTGGGCTGGAAGCCGTTTCTCGTGTGTAGGGCTGGTCACTTGTCCCTGGTGCTGGGGCTCAGCATCGGCTCTGCGGCCTTGGAGCCAGCCCTCTGTCCGCAGTCCCCTGTGGCCTCGTCCCCTCCCGAGGCCATTCTGCGGGAGCCTCACATCGGGCTCCCAAAACGGCTTCACCTTCTTCCTTGCTGTCCCTGCAGACCCGTTCTGTCCGTTGGCAAGATGGTCAGTTACTTCAGTGTTCTTTCTCTTATTTTCCTTTGCGCGGTGGGGAATTTCCAGCAGATACGGAGGTAGACAGAGGGTATACTGAACCCAGGTTCCCGTCACCCAGCCTGACAGCGACCAGCTCATCGCCACCTAAGTGTCATCTGTACCTGCACACACTTCTAGTCCTTCCTGTAGTTGTATGTTTTAAAAGTGCAGTTGCGGGGCCCCTGGGGGGCTCAGTCGGTCGAGGTTCCCGCTTCTGCTGAGGTCACGATCTCGTGGTTCTTGAGTTCGAGCTCCATGTCGGGCTCACCGCTGTGAGCACGGAGCCCACTTCTGATCCTCTGTTCCCCTGTCTCTCTGCCCCTCCCCCACTCGTATTCGCTCAAAAATAAACGTTGAAAGAAAGATTAGGAGAATTATGAAAATTTGGAATATAGTGGGCGTACAAGAGCCACACACAGGTAAGGTACACGTTCTGACGGGCGTGGACGTGTCCACGCATGCGCAAGGCAGCCTCGGGAGCGGGCATCTCCGTCGCCTGTGCGGGCTCCCTCGTGTCCTCTGACCTGCGTCCCCCCACTGCTGTCCCCAGGCAGCCCTGAGCTGCGTTCTGCCTCTGCAGGTTACTTTGCGTGTTCTAGAATTTTACGTACGTGGACTTGGTCAGTAGTGCTGTTGTTTTCTCCTGGCTCCTTTCAGCACACGATTTTCGGGTGGTCGTGTTTCCTCTTTGTTTCTGAGGAGTTTTCCCTCGGAGGATAGACTGCAGTTTGTTGGCGACTGTTCGGGTCCTGTTGGACTCTGGCGATTATGAACAAAGCCATTGTGAACATCCACATGGGGGTCTCGTGTGGACGTGTCTTTGGTTCTTTTGGCAAATACCCGGGAGTGGGGTTACTGGGTTTTATGACAGCTTTCTCAAAGAGGAACGACCAAGGTGTTTTCCAAAGGGATCCGCCTGCTTTGCACCACACCACCAGTTCAGGAACCTCTGTGTAGCCCCCCCCCCCGTGCACCAGCATGTGGTGTTGCGGTGGGTTGGTCTTGCGGTTTCTGATTTGAGCTGTGTAGTGGTATTTTATTGTGTGTGTGTGTTTCAGTGTTTGTTTGTTTGTTTGTTTAGAGAGAGCTCAAGCAGGGGAGGGGCAGAGACAGAGAGGGACAGAGAGAATCCCAAGCAGGCTCCACACTGTCAACACAGAGCCTGACGCGGGGCTTGAACCCACGTACCGTGAGATCATGACCTGAGCTGAAACCAAGAGTTGGATGTTTAACCAACTGAGCCACTCAGGTGCCCCTCATTGTGGTTTTAATTTGCATTTTCCTAATCACTAATAATGTTCATCGTCTTTTGCCTGTTTTTAAGAACTGATTTTTTTCTCACTATTGAATTTTGAGTATTCTTTTTTAAAAACATATATTTTTTTAACATTTATTCACCTTGAGATAGAGACAGAGTGTGAGGGGCGGGGGGGCAGAGAGAGAGGGAGACAGAGAATCCAAAGTAGGCTCCAGGCTCTGAGCAGTCAGCACAGAGCCCGACGCAGGGCTCAAACTCAGGACTGCGAGATCATGACCTGAGCTTAAGTTGGACACTTAACCGACTGAGCCACCCAGGCTCCCCAATAGCTTAATTTTCAATAAAAGTTCGACTTGTTCACATTTTTCTTTCATAAGTTGTGTTTTTTGCCTCTTAAGAAATATTTGCCTAGGGGCGCCTGGGTGGCGCAGTCGGTTAAGCGTCCGACTTCAGCCAGGTCACGATCTCGCGGTCCGTGAGTTCGAGCCCCGTGTCAGGCTCTGGGCTGATGGCTCAGAGCCTGGAGCCTGTTTCCGATTCTGTGTCTCCCTCTCTCTCTGCCCCTCCCTCGTTCATGCTCTGTCTCTCTCTGTCCCAAAAATAAATAAACGTTGAAAAAAAAAATTAAAAAAAAAAAAAGAAATATTTGCCTAAATATTGCCTAAATATTTGCTCTTGAGCTCACAAGGGCTTTCTTGTATGTTTTCTAGAAGTTTTACAGTTTAGGTTTTCCTTTTAAATCTTTTCATCCATCTTGAGGAAATTTTTACATGTGGTGCAGTGTATGAGTTGAAAGTTTATTATTTTGCATGTGGATGTCCACTGGTTCCAGCACCATTGTTAATGACACTGTCCTTTCTCTATGAAATACCCTTGTCGCCTTTGCAAAAGTCAGTTGACAGTGTAAGAGTTGGTTTATTTATAGACTCGGTTCTGTTTCACTGACCCCCCCATGTGTGTCCTTTGGCCAAAGAAGACCTTGGTTACCTAGCTGTAGAGTAAGTGTTGGAAGTGGGTGGAATAATTTCTCTTTGTCTTCTTTTAAAACATTGTTTTGGTTATTCTACCTCCTTTGCATTTCCATGTACATTTTATCTTAAAGTTTATTTTCATTTATTTGAGAGAGTAAGTGGGAAAGGGGTTAGAGAGAGAGGGAGAGACAGAATCCCAAGCAGAATCAGCACGGAGCCCGACGTGGGGCTCGAACTCATGAACCATGAGATCATGACCTGAGCCAAAGTCAAGAGTTGGACACTTAACCGACTGAGCCACCCAGGTGCCCCACATTTCCATATAAATTTTAGAATCAGCTTGTTGGTTTTTGCATAGTTTTGTTAGGAATTGCATTGAATCGATAGGTCGTTTGGAAAGATTTGCTGTTGCATTTTCCGGTATTGGGTCTTTCAATCCATGAACATGGTATATCTTTCTACTTACTTAGGTCTTTCTGTGTTTCTCTAACAGTCCTCTGTTATTTTAGTGTGGGGTCGTGGACACCTTTTGTTAGATTTGTTCTCAGGCAGTTAAGCTTTGGGCACCACTGTAAATGGGATTCTGTGTTAAATTTTATTTTCCAGTTAACTGCTGCTCATAAGAAAGAACACAATTGATTTTCATACATTAACCGTGATCTTTTGCTAAATTTATTGATTCTGGTACTTGATTGGTAGATTTATTAGGAGTTGCTGTCAGAAATAATCATGTCATCTCTGAGCAGGGACAGTTTTACTTCTTCCTTTCAGTCTTCACGGTTTTATTTCTTTTCCTTGGTCTTATTGAGGTGACTAGGCCCTTCAGCCTTTCCTCACGGAGATGACGTAAGCTGTAGGTTTTTCACAGATGCCCTGTATGAATTTGAGGAAATTCCTTACTATTCCTGATGTTGTTTTTACTAGGTGCGCCCACAGCATTGTAGTTATGTTGAAAGAAACAGTCTGTCACTTTTAGGAGGAATGCTGACGTATTTCTGAGGGACACACTGGTAACATTTGTGGCCTGCTTGTGAATAATGTGGAACGGGTGTGGAAAACGGTTGTGACAAAAAGCGTCCATTCCTGGCAAGAGCCTCAGTGCCGCGAGAGGCACACGGCCTCTAATTCTGCCTTACTGTGGAGTGACGTCAGGCTTGACCACCCGGTTGAGGTGGCGTCCACCAGGCTTCTCTGGGGTGTAGTTCCCATTTCCCCCTTTTTAATACATACCTCGGGTGAGGTCCTGGGGAACTATGCAGAGATCGCGGTTCCACTTGGACTTCCGCACCACAGGTGGACCTCACCTGCCGCCACTGCTTACTGCTGTGTTCTAGGCCTCATCCTCTCCTTGGCTGCTGATCAGAACTCCGTTTTCATGTTTCATCCCATGAGCCGTGATGCACTCCTGCTGTTACAGCCTTGTTTCACATTGTTCCTGTGCTGGCCACCGAGGGCTCTCCGGTTCGTCCCGTGTCCCTTTGGCATGCCCCCTGCCTTCCTGAGCACATCCTTGTTTTCTAGAACCACAGATGCTCTGGAGTCACCTGAAATCTCCCATGTTCCAAACCTTCGAATCAGCAACATCTCTGAGGAGCTCTGGTTTCTTTCTCTTTTTTTTTTTTAATTATTTTTTTAATGTTTATTCATTTTTGAGAGACAGAGCATGAGCAGGGAAGGGGCAGAGAGGACACAGAATCCGAAGCAGGCTCCAGGCTCTGAGCCATCAGCACAGAGCCCAGTGAGGGGCTTGAACTCACGAACCGCGAGATCGTGACCTGAGCCGAAGTCAGACGCTTAACCGACTGAGCCACCCAGGCGCCCCTGGTTTCTTTTATGAGAGGATAGTCTGTGCTGCTTTTTTTCTTTTTAATGTTTTTTAAAAAATTTTTTTAATGTTTATTTTTTGAGAGAGAGATAGAGTGTGAGCAGGGGAGGGGCAGAGAGAGAGGGAGACACAGAATCCGAAGCAGGCTCCAGGCTCCGAGCTGTCGGCACGGAGCCCGACGCGGGGCTCGAACCCACAGACCGTGAGATCATGACCTGAGCCAGTTGGACGCTTAACCGACTGAGCCACCCAGGTGCCTCTTCTTATGTTTATTTTTGAGAGAGAGAGAGACAGAGAGACAGACAGAGCTCGAGCAGGGGAGGGGCAGAGAGAGGGAGACACAGAATTTGAAGAAGGCTCCAGGCTCTGAGCTGTCGGGAGGTCGGTGCCAGGCCTGAAACCCCAAACCATGAGATGATGACCAGAGCCAGAGTTGGATGCCTAACTGACTGAGCCACCCAGACGCCCCAGTGCTGTTTTTTGAGATTGAGTTGTTTGCGTTGTCCTTGCTGAGTTGTGAGAATTCTTGACATGTTCTGGCTGTGAATGCCTCGTGAGATACTTCATTACACATAGCGTAGCTGCTTGTGGTTTTAATGGCATCTTGACTAGTGGAAGTTTTCAGTGTATCAAATTTTTTTTTAGGTTTATTTATTTTGAGAGAGAGAGGGAGGGAGAGAGTGCACGCAAGCAGGGTAGGAGCAGGGAGAGAGAGGGAGGGAGAGAGAATCCCAAGCAGGCTCCATGCTGTCAGCGCAGAGCCTGACGCGGGGCTTGAACCCGTGATCCGTGAGATCATGACCTGAGCTGAAGTCAAGAGTTGGACGCTTAACTGACTGAGCCCCCCTAGGCGCCCTGTGTGTCAATTTTACAACCAGGTCGTCTGCTTCTCCAGAAGTTGCTGGGCTTGCACTGGGCACTACTCTGGAGTTGGCGGTTCAGTTTTGGGGGAAGGGCCGCTTTAACAATGTGGAGTCTTCTGTGAGCAGAGTTTCCCTTTTTTCGTCTTTACGTTTGCTCAGCAGTGTCTTACAGTTTTCAGCGTAGAGGTCTTACAAATCTTTCATTAAAGTTATTCCGGGGGGGGGGGGGGCGTCTGGGTGGCTCAGTCGGTTAAGCGGCTGACTCTTGATTTCAGCTCAGGTCATGATCTCAGGGTTGTGAGTTCGAGCCCCACATCGGGCTCTGTGCTGGCAGGTTGGAGCCTCCGTGCGATTCTCTCTCTCCCTGTCTCTCTACCCCTCCTGGGCACACACACTCCCTCTCTGCCCCTCCCCTGCTCATGAGTTCACTCTCTTTCTCTCTCAAAATAAATAAGTAAACATTAAAAAACAATTATCCCTAGGTATTTAGCCTTTACTGCTATTTTAAACGGCATTAAAAAAATTCATTTCAAAATTCTTTGTTGCTGACGTATGCAAATAGACTTCATTTTTGCCCATTGACCCCACGTGTTCTGACCTTGCTCAATCCACCCGAGTTCTAGAAGTTCCTATGTAAATTCCTTAGGTTAGTCTGTGTGCTAAATTGTGTGCCTGTGAATAGAGATGTTTTGTTGTTGCGTTTCTAGTCTTTGTGCTGTTTTTTTTCCTGCCCTGTGGTGCTGGCCGGAGCCTGGACTGAGTACTGGAGGGAAGTGTCTTTCACCTGTCCCTGCCCTTCTGGGGTCCTCAGTGTCGCACCGCTCGTCTGGTGGCCGCTGCAGGGTGCACACCTTCCTGTACCCTCGGGTCTCCTGACATCAACCACGTGTGCTGCCGAACGGACTGCGCCACGGAGAGGTTGCTCCCTGGGTCTGAGAGAGCACGGGGTAGTTGATGCTTGGAGGCGGGCGTGCCCCGCTGGCCCTGGGGACTGTGAGCCTGAGGGGGTCTTGTGGGGAGGGACAGAGGGGGGAGAGAGAGGGAGAGAGAGAGAATGGATCCCTCCCAAGCGGGCTCCGTGCTGACTGTGGAGCCCGATTCAGGGCTGGAGCCCACGACCCTGGGATGGTGACCTGAGCTGAAATCAGGAGTCAGGTGCTCAGCTGACTGACACGGCTTGCTAACTTGTCGGCTAATGTTTGTAGAGGATTTTTGTGTCTGCGTTCATGAGGGAAATTGGCCCGTCGATTTCCTTTTTCTACCCGGAGTTTGCTTTACGAGGCTTTGTCTCCCTCTGGTTTGGGCACCGGGGTAAGGCCAGCCTCATTGGTGTCACTCGTCCTTACACGTGTCAGGTCTTGGTTATTTGTGTGTTTCAAGGAACTTGTTCATTTCATCTAAGTTTGAAATCATAACGTCCGTGTTTTATATGGTCTACAGCAGTGACTTCTCCCTTGACTTTCTGTCCGCGTTGCATCATGATTCAACAAGGGTCGTATCTTAGGGTTCGTTGATGTATTTTTGTGCCCCTTTTAATCTGTAGGCTCCCCCTGTTTGTTGAAGAAACCCCCTTGTCTTGCGATCAGTTAACTCGTGAGATAATAGTTGCCTTTAGGGGCCTCTGGGTGGCTCGGTCTGACTCTGGATGTCCGCTCAGATCGCGATCTCATGGTTCATGAGGTCGAGCCCTGCTCTGTCGGCGTGGAGCCTGCTTGGGATTCTCTCTGTCCCTCTCTCTCTCTCTGTTCCTGCCCCTACTCCGCTCATTCTCTCTCAAAATAAATAAACTTAAGAGAAAAATAGTTGCCTTTAACCCTCAGTCCACCCGCTGCTTTTCAAGCTCTGACCTGATCAGGCACGCTTCCAGGCTCCGTCGCGAGCGAGCCCAGTTACCCCCCCCCCCCCCCCCCGTAGGCGACACCAACTGAAGCCACGGAAGCGTGTGTGTCACAACTTCATCCTAAACTTTACGCGATTTGTTCTGAAGTGATGCCTCCCTTTCCTCTTGTGCATTTTGAGTTCGGTAATGAGGATTTGTTCTCGTTTTTGTCTTCAGTATTCGGGAGCAAACCGTGTTTAAGACGGTTGAGAGTGGAAAATAGGCGATCGTAACAGTCTTCACTGCTGTCTCTACACTTGTGTTTCAGGTGGGTCTGCGAAGAGATCCCGGACCTCAAGCTCGCTATGGAGAACTACGTTTTAATCGACTACGACACCAAAAGGTGAGCCGAGCTCTGCCGAGTGGTCTCTGGTCTGAGACTCCCTGTCTGGGTTGGCTGGCGCCTCCGTGAGGTTTTGTTGGGGGAAACGTGGATCAGACACCGGAGGACGCGATTGGGAGGGGCGCGTTGCGGGCGCTGCCCCTGCCGTGTGCGGGGCCAGCCCCGGCTGGCGGGCGCTGCCTTCTCTGCGGCCACCGCCAGCGGCGCCTCGGCACGGGCCTCCCCGGTCTCGGTCTCGGGCGCCGGCCGGCTCCAGGCAGGGTCTCTGGGGTTCACCCTCCGGCAGCTTCTGGCAGTTTCCCCGCGGGCACATCCGGAAGGGGAGAGTCCTGTGGGTGGGGAAGGGCGGGGCCGGCTCTGGAATGCCTGCCTGGAGTTGTTTGCTTCTCTTCTTCCCCACTCCTGCCGGTTTAGCTCTGGGCAGGCTTGAAAGCGGCCTGCAGTCTGTCCGGAGGACTGGGTCACCTGCGGGCACGATAGCTGGGCCCAGAGGAGCCCCGAAGCCCCTCGCGGGGCCCGGCACCCCACTGTCGTTGACCTGGCCTCGCTCTTCCAGCCTGAGCCAGCCCTGGCCCCGTACCCCGTTCCCCGATCAGCTCAGCACTTGAGAAGCAAGGAAGGGGCTGTGCTCACCCTCCGTCGTCCCGAGCGCTCAGGCCCTGGGCTCTGGTGGCCTGTGCCTCTGGCAGCAGGGGCCCGGCCGAGGACTGGGGTACGCCCCTCCCGATCCCAGGGCGAGGGTGCGGACGGGCGCTGACCCTTGGACAGGAGGCATTTGGCCAGCGAAGCACACCGTCGGAAAAGGGTTGATTGCTCTGTGCCCGGCCATTGTTTTTAACGATGGTTTTCCTTCAAGGTGGTTTTCCCTTCCGTGTCCAGGTGGCTTAGGAGAGATTGCAAGTGGACACTGGGGGGCCGGTCTGGGGTGCGGCCGAGGATGAGGGGCAGGCGGTCGGTGAAGACGCAGGGAGGCCTGGGGCAGGAAGCTCGGGGTGCACACGGTGCGGCCATCGCTTCCCGTGCCCTGGGTGTGGAGGCTCCTCTCCCAGGCTCCTGGTGTCCTGCTCAGGGCGGGAAGCCTCCTTGCTCTGTGTGCGTTTGTGGGTGTTGTAGGAAGAGCCGGTGACTCCCCCTCCGGTTTGGGGCAGACACTTGGAGCACGTCCCCTCCGCACCGCTGAAACCAAGCGGGTCTCGTCCTCTGTGGGGCGTCCCGGGCCCTGTCACAGGCTGAGCAGCGTCCCTGGCCCCACCCTGTCGATGCCGGAAGTGCCCCGGAGCATCCGCAGATGTCACGCAGTGTCCCCTGGAGGCAGAGTCAGCCCTGGGTGGGGGGGTGGGGGCTGCTCCTGGGTTAGAGGATTTCACTGAAAGTCATACTTGAAGTAAAAATGGTGAGGTTTGGGAGCGTCTAGTCTCACCGACAGACTCCCAGCCCGGTTGTCCTTAGGTATCTAACACGTGCTACCTATGTCTTGGAAAGCGCTGGAAGCTTTCTGCAGAGGCCGGTGTTGGGCGGTGCCCAGGAGAGTCAGGGGGCCCTTGCTGCCGCCGGGTGGTCCCCAAACCCATCAAGTTAGGGCTGAGGCAGGGGCTGTTTCCGGCCAGGGAAGGAAGACCGTGTGGGGCCGGTGCACAGCCTGCGGGGCAGTGGGTCCTGCTGGCAGGTCAGATGGGACTGCTGTCCGGCCCCGGGGGCAGCGACGGCCGGCCCGGGTCCTGCCCACAGCGCGACGTGAAGTCTGTGCAGGGCTCCTCACCTCCTCACCTAACACCTCCTGGGCGCGCCGTTGACCTTGGGTTTGACCCGGGAGCCTCGGCCTCCACAGGCCGCCCCAAGCACGCGGCACGTGGCCCAAGACTGTCTCAGCCCCAGACTCTTGGCTCGGCCTCGTCGCCCACGCGCGGTTCTCCTGGGGGCCCGAGTCCTCCGCCTGCCCACCGGGGGGGGGGGGGCGGGCTGGCTCCGCCTGGCCGTGGGCTGTCCCTCCCGAGAGGCCGGCTGGGCCCCCACGGCTCGTTCCGAGCTCCTCCGTGACCGGAGCCTTTCCCTTGCCTTCCAGCTTCGAGAGCATGCAGAGGCTCTGTGATAAGTACAACCGTGCCATCGACAGCATCCACCAGCTGGTAGGTGGCCTCTGCCCTCCCCCCACGCTCGGCTCCTTGCCTGGGGCGTGTGCTGGGCTGCCCGACCCGGCTGCCCTCACGCTCCCCGGGTGGTTTTAACCACACGCCTCCCAGAGCCTGCAGGCCACCTGGAGTGTGGGCTTCCTTGAGAGGCGTCTGCAGGGGCGCACGAATGTGGCTCGGGTCTGGGGAGCTGCTGTCGGGGGTCGGGTGCGTCCTCGGGCCCTGTGTGCCCGGCGGTCGTCCCCAGGCTCGGGCGCACGCGTACCTTCCCGCCGGCGCCCCGTCTCCGCAGACGCTGACGAGCTTCCCGGGGCTTCTCCTGCCCCTCGGCCAGCAGTGTTGTGAGCATCTCTCCGCCCTCCTGAGACATTCTGACTGGGGAGAGGCCTGAGGCTCTGTCCTCGCTTTCCTGACCCACCATGCTGGGGCCTTAGGAGGCCTCGCCTGGCAAAGAACAGAGACAGCCGGGCCAGGCCGGGCTGCGGAAGCAGTTCCAAAGAGCGCGTCACTCCTGTTTCCAAGGACGTTCTGCTGTCCAGACAGTGTGGGGCTCTTGGTCTGGGTGGGGGCTCTCCGGCAGGAGCCTTGCTGTGGGGGAGGCTGTGGTGGGGTGACAGGCCCTGTGGCACCGGGGCCTGGGACAGGGCAGTCATCCCCGTTAGTAGCAGTGATGGGGGAGGGGGATGCTGAGTCAGTCGAGTATGGTCAGGCCTCGGGCCTCCTGTGCAAAGGGACTGGGGCTCAGAGGTTCTTCTGGGGTCAGCTGCGTGGCACCCCCACCCCACTGCCTCAGTTTTGTCCTGGGCAGGAGGCGGGGCCTGAGGTTTGGGCCGGGCCGTGCGGCCTCCAGTCCCCCGCACAGTGGTGGCCTGGCTCCAGGCCGTCCTGTGTCTCTAGGTGGGAAGGTCCTCGGGGATGCTCTGTGCCCCAGTCCTGGCTGCAGGTGGCTGAAGGGCAGCTGCTGTGCGTCGGAAGGGGGTGGGCTGTGAGGGGTCAGAGGACCCACTGCCCCTTCGGGCCCAGCTCCTGTCCCTGAGGCAGAGGTCCCGGCCATGGGGCCCTAAGAGCCCTTTTTGTGGGCTCCCGGCCCACTTCTCTGCCCAGCCAGGCTCCCGGGTAAGGGCAGAGAGCTCTGAGGCCAGGGCCGCGGGGCCCACACAGCTAGCGGCCTCTGTCGTCTCCTGAGGGGTGTGAGCCTTTAGCCGGCTCGGGCGAGTCCGCGGTGCTGGGAGGACGGTCACTTGTGACGTGCTCCCTTTGACGCCCTAGTGGAAGGGGACCACTCAGCCCATGAAACTGAACACCCGGCCGTCCAACGGGCTCCTGCGGCACATCCTGCAGCAGGTGTATAACCACTCGGTGACGGACCCCGAGAAGCTCAACAACTACGAGCCCTTCTCCCCGGAGGTGTACGGGGAGACCTCCTTTGACCTGGTCGCGCAGATGATCGACGAGATCAAGATGACCGAGGACGACCTGTTTGTGGACCTGGGCAGCGGTGAGTGCGGGCAGCCCGTGCGGGCAGCACGCCGCCTCCCTGGCCCCCGGAGGCAGAGCGGGTGGCTCGGTCACCACCCCCTGCTGCCCGCAGCCCCTCGCGGCAAGCCCCCGTAGCCTCTTGAGACCTGGACGGCTGGGCCTGCGTGCGTGCGGCCCACTTGTCAGGACGCACGGTCCGGAGAGCCTGTCTCTGGTGCGCGGGGCCTGCTCCCTGCAGCCCTGCGTCAGAGCCCGCCCCCCGCCACGCTGTGGCGCCGACGGGGGTGGGCTCGGGTGGCCGGAGCCTTCGGGGTGCTCCCGCGTCTTGTGGAGCCGTGTCTCGCGGATCACTTAGGTCTCAGGAGAACAGCGTCCTGACGCGGGGGCCGTGCGGTGGCCTGTGTGTGTGAGGCAGTGTGAGCGAGATGGCCGTCCCGTCCGCGGGTGGGGGCTCAGCTCAGGGTCTGTGTCCCTAGAATGTCCTCAGGGACCTGGGAGAGCCTGTGGCCTCTGCCTGTTGACCCCCATGGGCAGCACCAGGGGTAGGTCGCGCCTCTGACCCAGGGGCCGCGTCTGTGACAGCACCTCTCCCTTCCCCCCTGTCTCCCTCTCTCTCCCCCTCCCTCCCTCTTGCTCCCTCCCCCTCCCTCTCTGTCTCCCTCCCTCTCCCTCCCTTCCTCCCTCTCTCTCCCCCCTCCCTCCCTCCCTCTTCCTCTCTCTCTCTTCCTCTCTTTCTTTCCCTCTCTTTCTCTCCCTTCTTCTCCCTCTTTTTCCCTCCCTCTTTCTCTTCCTCCCTCCTTCTTTCTCCCTCTCCCCCTCCCCCTCTCTGTCTCTCTCTCTCTGTGTTTGTCTCTGAAGGAGTGGGCCAGGTGGTGCTCCAGGTGGCCGCGGCCACCAACTGCAAACATCACTACGGCGTGGAGAAAGCCGACATCCCAGCCAAGTACGCGGAGGTGAGTGACCCTGGAGTACGGTGCAGGGTCTGGCTCCTGTTGGCCATGACCTGCGGGGCACAGAGAGAGGACAGAACAAGGCGGGTCTCCGTGTGCTCCCCACAGGGCGGCCCGTGCCCTCCAGAGGCGGCTGCCCGGGGAGGGGCCAGTGGGGTTGGGGCAGCGCCTCTGTCTTCGGAAACACCTTAGAGTGTGTGGTCCGGACCCGTGGACCCTGCAGGCCCTGGACTGTCCTGGGGCTGCTTGTCAAAGGGGTCGTGTTGAGGCCTGGTCCACGGGCGGCCCCCCGCTCGTCTCGTGGGGGTAGGAAGGGGCCACGGGGAGCCGCTGACGGCTGTGTGGTCGTTCCCTTGCAGACCATGGACCGAGAGTTCAGGAAGTGGATGAAATGGTATGGAAAAAAGCATGCAGAATACACAGTGAGTGCCATCGCTCCATGCCCCTGCGGCTACCGACCCAGCTCCATTTCTGTGCCTCTTCCTCCCCCTTGACCCGCCGTTCTTCTCCCCTCCCGGGACGGGACGCCCTCCCTGCCTGTCCCGGCCCTGCGTGGGGCGCGCGTGTCGTCACCGGAGTGCTGCCTCCCTCTCCGGTCTCTTCCACCCTCTCTCTGGGCTGCCCGGGGGCTGCGGCCCCTGCGCCTGCCGTCCGAGAACGGGGGCGGCTCTCCTCTCCCCCGGCCGCTGAACGGAGTTCGTCGTGCGTGTGTCTCCAGGCCCCTGCGGGCTCTCGGGGAGCCCTCCCTGGTGTTCCGCACGTGTCTGTGCCAGCAGCGGTGCGAGGCTGGGCCGTGGGGTGTGGGTGGGACGGCCTCTTCCCTCGCCCGCTGGCCCGCTCCGGGGCACCTTCTCCTTGCCTTCGTGGCGGTACGTGACCCCGCCCGTGAGTCCCTCCTGGCAAGCCTCGGCTTTGGGGCCGCACGTGCCCCTGGCTCTCCCGGCTGCCGCCCCTCGGCCTCCGTTGCTCAGCCCTGCCTGTCGGTGCCCAGGCTCCTTGGCCAGGGTTCGAGGCCCCTGGCCTCCGTCTGCCTCCGCCCGGGCACCTGCAGCACACCTCGAAATGTGCGTCTGGTCCCGTGACCCCGTCCCTCACTCTCTTGCCGTGACACACCGCTGCCCTGCAGTCTCCCCGTACCGGGCTGCCGCGGGGACGGCACAGACGGAGCGCGTCTAGACCGCATCTTTGACTCTTCCTCTCTTCCCAGGTCATCGCCTGCACGCACCCAGAGGTTGAGGCCCCGATCGCTGAGGTCCACTTGGCTCTGCGGCGGGGGCCCCGTTGCCCCTCCGTTCCTTGTTCACTCCTTTCCCTCTCCGTAGTCACCGGCCCCAAGCGGGCCGTCGTGGGGCGTGGGCTTTGAGCTGCTTGTGTTAGGGAATGAGGATTGGTCACGAGATGACAGGCTGGGGCGTCGGGGGGGCTGGAGGCGGGGAGGCTCCCTCTCCCTTAGCACCGCCTGACGGCTGCTGCTTTCACGCTCGTGCCTCTGCTGCAGCGTGGGAAAGGCACTCCCCAAACCAAGGCCACCCACCCCTGCCCCTCGGTATTTTCTGGGCGTTCTGGGGAGTTCCGTGTTCTGTGCTTGATGTGTAGAGCTGTGAGGTGTGAGGTCGGCTCCCGGATCCTTTCCGGGCACGCGGGCCCCATCCTTGCAGTCTGCCCTCGCCCCGGTGCTCTGCCCGTGAGGCGTGTCGCACGCCAGTTGAGTGTTTCTGGCCGTCTGTCCTGTCCCGCTGTCCGTCTCCCTCACCAGCCCGTGCCGTCCGTGTTCCCGTGGCTCTGGAGTGCGTCTGCGCTCCCGCAGCGCCCGGCCGTCCTCTGACGTGATGCTTGTCTTTGCCTTGTCCAGATAAACCCAAGAGTCCGTCCGGGGGGCCCCCCGTCACAGAGCACGCTGGCTCGGGGCCGGGGGGAGCGTGTGCATCTGCCCGTTGGGTCGGGAGGAACCAACATCTTGACGGTATTTCCTGCCCTCACACGGGGACTCTCCGTCCATCTGTTGACTTCTTCGTTGAGGTCGTTCACCAGGGTCTTGTACTGAGCCTCGTGTAGGCGTCCTACACGTTCCGTTAAGGTTGTGCCTGAGTCTGTCTGTCTGTCTCGGTGCTTACGTGAAGGTCTTTTTAGCCTCCGGTTCCGCTTGTTCGTTGCGCGTTGATAGGAAGGCAGCTGACCCTTGGGTGTGGTTTGTTCGGGGGCAGCAATACCCTTACTCCGTGACTGTTGCCGTAACGGCTGGTTAGTTCCAGGTTTGTTTGTTGGTTTGTTCTCTGGATTCTTTTGATCCTGTCGTCTGTGAACACAGGCGGTTTTACGCCTTCCTTCTCGATCTGCGTCCCGTATGTCTGTCTTGCTGTGCACGCCAGCATGGCGGCAGACGTGTGCAGGACGCTGTCACGAAGAGAGAGCGGCCCCCTTGCCCTGGTCCTGATGGCATCGGGAAAGCTTCGGGTTCCTCACCGTGGCGACGACGTGCGTTTGCAGGTGTCCCGTGGGTGCCCTTTATCAAGCTGACGTGGTTCTCTTCTGCCATATTTTGTCGAGAGGCTTCATCATGGAGGCCCTCTGTGCGTCTGGCGTGAGCCTGTGCTCTTTCTTTGGCCTGTTGATGTGGTGAGCGAGCCAGCCCTCCCGCCAAGGTGGATCCCACTCGGTCGTGGCACGCGGTCGTTTCCACACGCTGTGTCGGATTTCCGGGGCGCTCCCGTGTCCTTGAGAGATATCGACCCATTTTCCTTCCTGTGGAACATCTTTGGTTCTGGTGTCAGGGTGAGGCCGGCCTCGTAGTGGGGAGGTGCCCTTCTGCTCCTTTTGGGCCAGGACTTGCCCATCCTGTCTCCTGGTGGGATTTCTTCTGGAGTTTTCTCCCCTCCGTGAAAGGCGAGCAGTCCAGCCTTCCTCCTGTGCCCCTGTGTCTGAGGTCCCCTGGTGTTTGCTGTCCGGGCTGAGTGCGCAGTGGGTCCAGTGGGTTTGTTTCCAGGGAACTTCTTCCCGCACGGTCCCCGTATCTGCTGTTAACGCTGGCTGTATTCCCAGATGGCTTATCGTTTTCCTAAAGCTGTGACTTCCTAAATTGTTTTATTTCATTTTTGTTTCTTAAAATTTTAGCTTAGAACGCGAACAGGGGAGAGGGACAGAGGGAGAGAGCATCTTAAGGAGGCTCCGCGCTCAGCCTGACACGGGGCTCCGTCCCACGACCCTGGGATCGTGACCTGAGCCAAAACCAAGAGTCGGACGCTCATTGACCGAGCTACCAGGTGCCCTGGGTTTTCAAGTTTTCAGACGCTTCCTGTTTCTGGTGACGGGGTCAGGCAGCTGCAGCCCACAGCGTAAAGGTTCCGAGATTTCCCAGAAACGGCTGGTGTTGATCCGCGCACGGCCTCCGGCACTTTGTCCGGAGCCTGGTTTTAGCCTCTGGCGTGTTCCTCACGGCCGGAGTAAGAGACAGGGGTGAGGCTGGGGGCGCTGGGCGCCCCGGGCGGGCCTCTGCTCCCCCCACCTCCCCTCTTCCCTTCCTCCCGTCCCCATCCAGAGTCGGTGGTGCGTCAGAGCCTTGTGGCGCAGTGGTTGGCACGCAGGAGGGGCTCTCGTTCCTCCCGCACTCGTCGGCCCTGTCGGGGCCCCAGCGAAGGGTCTGGGAATGGAATTTGGCTGGAAGGACACTGGGGCACGGCCTCGGAGTGGTGTGTGGACGAGCAGCTGGCCGTGCCCCTGGCGTTCTGCTGCCGACTCCACGCGGCCCAGCTCCAGCAGGGTGTGGTGGATTTGTGCCGACCGTGAGCGCCCAGATCTGGCGGGAACTTGTGTCCTGGGTCTGGCGAGGCCGGCCTGCCAGCTTTCTGTGGCTTTGACCGGGCGTCCTGGTTGGCGGACGGGGCCCCGCTCCCGTTTCTTACGGACTGAAGAGGAAACAAAGCCAACGGGAGTCTAAAAATAGCCCAGTGTGCTTCTCTGGGCCAAGGCTCCCTGGGCGGCCGCCTCGGTCCCCCTCCCGCCACCACAGAGGCGCCGCCCAGCCAGGGTTCACCCTGCCAGCCTGGGCACCCCCACCCCCACCCACCCCCGTCCTGCAGTCCAGCAGCTGCCAGCCGCCGGGCCCCCCCGACCCCCCACGCACCCCTCCTGTCAGAGCCGCTCCCCCCGCCACCCTTCTGCTTGGCTTCTGTCTGCGCGTCTGTCTGACCTCAGGGCACCCTCTCCGTCCCTTCCGCCTGGGAGGTGCTCTCTCCAGCCCCCGGGGCCCCCATCACACAGTTCACGGTGAGACCCGCCTGCTGTGGGCACCTGGCGGTGGGCCTGGCGCACAGCAGGTGTCGTGCGTTGAGAGTCCGGTACCTGGGGTGCCCGTGGCCTCGTGGAAGTGCCACGTGGGGAAGGTGCCAGAGTCTTTATGGACCGGCCTGTGCCCTCGTGGGCAGGTGCCTCTCTAGGAAGTGTGCGGGGGCCTCCCTCTGGGCGCCGGCCGCCCCTCCGGGCCTGTCCGCGTCAGGACGGCCCAGTGCTGCCGGCGGGCAATGCCGTGTGGCCCTCGGGGTGGCTGGGCGCCGTGGTGCCTGCAGCTTCCTCCTTGGCCGGGTCAGCCGGAGCCCCGCGCTGGGCTCACCTCCCCTCTGGTCTTGGTCTGGGTCGAGCTGCTGGCGACCCGGTGCTGCTGAGGGAAAGGATCTGGCCGTCCTGCCGAGCTGCGCTGTGTCCGTCTGTGGGTTGGGCTGCCCCTGGGCAGGTGGGCTGCAGGTTAGCGAACACAGAGTGACAGAGCATGCAGGGCCACCTGACCTTGGGTGGGGGCGAGCTGGGTCTCTCCGTTCTTGGAAGCAGGCTCTTGTCCCCTCACCGGAGACGTGTTCCTCCAGGGGGAACCAGCAGCCTGGGGTGGGGCTGCGGGGGCCACAGGCGGATCAGTGGTTTCTGGGAAGGGCGGGGAAAGGTGGTCACGGGGACTGAAAGCCTCTGCACCTGTGCGTGCCGGGGCCCTCTCACGCGTCCCCCCGTTTCTCTGTAGAAGGAGGTCTCGGGGTCCCCTGGGCAGGGGCGCACGGGAAGGCCACGCACGTCCTTCTGAGCTCTGTTAACTCCGGACCGCTGGGCCCAGCGGCACGGCCGGCTTAGCTGGTGGTCACTGTGCCCGTCACTGCCCTTGGATGATCGCAGCCCGCCTGTGCCCGGAGCAGGCCTGCAGGGGCTGGGTGGGCAGAGCCTGGACACCGGCTGTTTCCTTGCTTGGAATGTGAGGCCGAAGCTCCACAGTGCTGCTGTGGACGGTGAACCAGCCTCCGAGGTCAGGGACCTGGCCACCGCAAGAGACACCTGCGGCACCCCTGTCCGTTCCCAGAACCCCACCCTACGGACAGGGATGTGCCAGGAGGGCCCTTGAGGGTGGGGGTGTTACGGGAGGACACCCAGGGCTCAGTAGATGGTGGTCCCCAAGCCCCAAGGCTGTGGTTTATACAGAGAAAGGATAGGAAGCAAGATGACCTCCGGGCAAAGGCGTGTGGGGCAGGGGTGGGGACACCAGGCCAAGCTTCCAGAATCCTCTCCCACCGTGTCCCTCAGGATGTGCTTAATTCCCCCAAACCGACACATGAGGTGTGGTCTCCAGGGGGCGTAGAGACCCAGCGCCCAGGTTCTCACGGGGGGTCGGTCAGCAGGCCCGTCTGCCGGGCTCGGGCGGAGACCCCAGACCCCAGGAGGGGAGCAGGTCCTCGGCGCAAACCTCGTGTCTGCACAGACAGCTCCGGGACACGAGCCCCCCGCCGGCGAGGGTGGTGGGAGCCCCGGAGTCCGGGTCCAGACGCCCCTGAGGGCCGGCCTCGTGAGCCGGCCTCGGGGGAGGGAGGTGTCAGGCCCGTGTGGGCTCTGTCTTGCACAGGACAGTAAGCACTTTGGACTTGAGCCACTCCTGAGGCCCTCAGGGCTGTCCTTGGGAGTGCGGATCCTGAAAGTTCCACAGGTGGGGAGGGGGTTCAGAGACAGGACGACTGGGGTGTGGGCAGCCCCCCCAAGGTGCCAGAGCGCGTGAGGGTGGCCGCCCTTCTCCCCGTCCCCCACGCCGTGCGCTGTCACAGCACATCCACCGCATGCTGCCCTAGGCGGTCTCCTCGCGTGTGCACCGGGGAAGACGGGCCTGGCTCGGGCCCTGGCTCACGGCCTCATGCCCTGGGGCAGCAGCACGCAGGACCTTCTCTGCTCGGGTCTCTCTTCCGTCCCTTTGTGAGAGCCTGCAGGGCCGGTGCCCCGTTGGGCTGCTGTCTTCACGAGAAGGGTGGGGGTTCCGGGTCACCTCACCGCATGTGTGGGGGTGCAGGTGAGGGCAGTCACCCCCAACCCTCGGCTTCCATGAGCCCCGCCCTGTCCGTGGATGGGCCCGTTCTGGACATTTCACCCATGCGGACTCAGACCCCGCGGGGCCTCTCGTGTCTGGTTCCCTCCCTGAGCGTCGCGTGTTCGGGGTCCGTCCGCGGGGCGGCGGGGGTGGGCGCCTGGCTCCTGCTGGCGTCCGGGGGACCTTCCTGTGTGTGGGGGACACGCTGGTGGACATTTTGGGTTGTTTCCACGGTTTGGCTCTTGTGAATCACTCACGCTGCCGAGGTCACGCGTGCACAAGATCTTGTGTAGATGTGTGTTCTCCATTCTCCGGCGGGCACCGAGGAGCCGTGAGGACTGTCTTTTCAAAGAGTGAACCAGTTAGGCTTCTTGGCTTGTGGAACGCCACAGCTGTGGCCGCGTGGGTTGTCACGAACCGGGTGCTCCCGGGCGGACTTGGGCCCGGAGTCGCCATGTCCGTCTGCCGCGTGAGCGGCAGGGAGAGCTGGAGGGAAGGTGCCTCGGGGCCCTTGCAGGCGGACAAGCCGGCGCAAGCCTGGGGTCAGATGGACGCCCCGGGGGGTGTTTGTGTGTTGCAGAGAGCAAGCCGTGCGGACGCTGTCACCTGGCCGCTGTCACCTGGCGGAGACCTGTGCCCCGGGGCGCTTCCTGAGTGCCTCGCCAGCGGGTGGGAACAGAAGCGGCCGTGCCTCACGGTCCCGCGGCGTGTCCTCTGGTGTAGCTGGAGCCTCCGGCCCACCGTCTTGTTGTCCTGTGTGTGCCCCGTCCCTGCTCCGGGTCGCTGTGTAGTGACCGACCGTGGGTGGTCCCGTAGCCCCAGGAGCCGCCGTCCCCTCCCCCGTCTCACGTCCTCCCCACTTTAGCGACCGCGCTCATCTCATCCTCTCTCCGAGGGCAGGGCGGGCGGGGCGCGACGCCCAGGGAGGCCCCACCAGCCTCGCTCCTGTTCTCTTCCTTCCAGCTGGAAAGAGGCGACTTCCTCTCGGAGGAGTGGAGAGAGCGGATTGCCAACACAAGGTAGGGTCCGGCCCGGGCAGGTGCCCCAGGGGAGGGTGGGTCCGTGGCCACGGGGCACGAGCCTTTTCTTTCTCTCCCGGCCCCTCGCCTACAGCAGAGGGGGGCGGGTGGGGGTGGGGAGGTGGCCGGGCCCCGGCTCCCACTGCCCATCCCCCGCCCCCTGGCCAGCCGTGGGGCTGGCTGTCCGCACCCCTGACCCCTGAGGGCGGCCGGCTGGGACGCTGCGGCGTTGCCCACGGGCCTGCCCTGGGCCCGACACGGGTCTGCGGCCCCTTCTCTGGCCTCCAGCGTGTGGGTCTCCCCGGACACAAGGCAGCCTTGCCCGCAGCAGCCACTGTCTGGGGGACCTGGCAGTGTGGCCTCTCTCTGCCTTTCCTGCAGGCTTACCGCCTGCCGCCCTGTGTTCCCCAGCGTCTGAGCCTGGGGGCAGGTAGAAGGCGGGGTTGGGGGGGGCGGCTCTTTGCAGAGTGTGTCCCTTTGTGGCGCTCCTGTGACAGGTCCCCCATCTGTGCTGGGTCCGCCCTGGTCTCCCTGCCAGCCCGGTCTTCCCTCTTTCCCTGAGCCCCTTGTGCTGACCCCATGAGCGTCCCCATCGGTAGGGATGTGAGGGCTCTCCAGCGGAGAGGAAGCCCCGTCGTCACCGAGAGCTGGCTAGCAGCACGCAGGCCCAGGGGTCCCGTCTCTGGTTGCGCTGGCGACGTGAGAGCTCATGGCGAGCACACCGCCCCCCTGGGCCTCGCCGCCCCTGGTCCTGTGGGAGAGCAGGATGGGCCTTGGGCCCGGAGAGCATCCCCTGACGTGCCCCAGGCGCTCTGCTTCTGGGCCCCCTCCCCAGCAGCCCCCTTATCGTTAGGGCGTCCGCCCCTGCTTTGCCTGGCCTCAGTGAGCTTCTGGTGGCTTCCGAGACACGAGAGGGTGGCTGCCTTCAGAGCACCCTTCTTCGGTCAGGGCTTATCGCACCCAGCTCTCTCGTCGGGGCTCGGTCTCTCAGCCCCCAGGGACGCCTGTGCCCCGGCCTAAAGTCCCACCCGCCCTCCTTCCATGCGGCGCCGTGGGGGGAGCACACTGGGCGCTTCTGCGTCTCTAATGCCTGTTGGGTGCGCTGTCTGTTCTCGCCCTGCTCAGGCTCCCCAGGACCATTCTGTTACTGGGTGCAGTGACGGTTTCCAGGCTTTTTTTTTTTTTTAATATTTATTTTTCGGGAGAGTGTAAGCAGGGGAGGGGCAGAGAGAGGGGGACAGAGCTGTCAGCACAGAGCCCGACGCGGGGCTCATGAACCGTGAGATCACGACCTGAGCCAAAGTCAGACGCTAAACCGACTGAGCCACACAGGCGCCCCAGGTTTCCAGACTTTTTAATTTTAAACTATCAAGACTTAAATGGAGCAGCGAGGGGACGGCCATCGGCCCTCTCTCTGTCTTCCGTCACGTTCCGGTGAGGAGGTAAACTCCCTGTGCGCAGTTCTGGTGGCTGTGCCCAGTTCTCGCTGTGGCGTAGTTTTTACCTGGAGGCCCTTAGGTGGGGAGACAGGAGCCGCACGACCGCGCACAGAGCCGGGTTACTCGTGGGCTCAGATGAGCCAGCGGCGTGCTGCTCGTAGAGCGCGGCCGTCAGAGTTCCTCTCGTGGGCGAGAGCCGGGCCTGGGCGGGCGTGGGGCGGCGTGTCCGGGCCAGGCACGAGGGAGAACGGAGAAGGGACGAGCCACACCCTCCCTGGGGACGACTTCGCTTCTGGTCCCACGGGTCCTCTCCTGCTGCCTCGGTGTCCTCACGTCTCTGTCCCCAGGGGACATCTCTGCGGTCCTGTTTCGGCCCCAGGGGCCTCCTCCCGGCGAGCAGGTGTCCACCTTTCCTCCTGGGAAGCGGGCAGCCTGGTTGTCGAGCCAGCAGCAAGCCGGGCTCAGCGTCCTGGCCCGCGGGCCCTGGTCGCACCCCCTTTCCCCCCCAGGCTGGGGCGCTGGCGGAGGAGGCCGTGGCATGGTGTGCCCCGGAGTGCTGTGCGCGTGCGCGGATGGAGCCTTCGTTGTACTCAACTGGAATATTATTTTGCAGTGTTATATTTGTGAATAACTTTGCCTTTGGTCCTGAGGTGGATCACCAGCTGAAGGAGCGGTTTGCGAACATGAAGGAAGGTAACGCGCTCCCCGTAACCCTGCCCTGCATCGCCCCGCGCCCGGTCTGTCTGTGGATCTGGCACCGGTTGTGGGGCTTGGAGCCCTTGCCCGTGTCCGTCAGCCTCGGGAGCGGGGTTCCGCTGATGGGACCCGGGTGGGCGGCCAGACTGACGAGCGGGCCCCAGGCCGTGCGGTTACGTTCCCGTTTCGCGTAGACACCGAATGACTTCTCTGTACAAGGATGTCCCCGCTTCTGCCGCGGGATCGCTCGGTCCGTGCCTGAAACTCAGATTTGACTGGCGTCCCCATTTTATCTGCTGGCCCTAACCTGGGGGCGGTGAGGGCACCGGGGCCGTCCAGACTGGCCCCTTTGCTCTTCCTGGGTTTTCCCTGTGTCTGGGCCCATCGCCGCCCGGCCGCCTCCGCCTTCCGTTCCCGGGGTGGGGAGGAGGGACGGCCCCTTCGCTGTGTGTGAGGCTCCGACTCGCGGCCACAGCTGCTCGGCACGGCTGTGGGGGGGGGGGGGGCAGCGGAGGAGCCTGGGAGCCCGCACTCTTGTTCTCAAGCCAGACGTGCGCCTAGGGTCGTGTTTCCCTCGTGCCCGTGAAGGCTTCTCGGTTTGCAGCTGTGTTGGTGCTTTGGTGGCGTGTGAGGCCCTCCACTGTGTCCGGCCTGAGCCGCCTGGGGAAGAGTGTGTGTTTTCTAAATCTCGGCAAGCTGAGAGTCAAGGCCGCGTGCCGAGGTGCAGCCTCTTGGCAGCCTCATGGTCGCTTCACGGCCTGGGACAGCCAGCCGCTCCCTCTGGGGGAGCACCTGGGAACGGCCATCCTGAGTGGCGGCCCGAGGTGCCTGTGCCACGGGGCCGCGTGCCCCCCCCCCCCCCCCGCACACCCTCTGTGGCTGCGGGACGAGGGAAGGAGGCTCCCTCCGGCTCTTGGCTTCTGGCCCCGGGAGTGGGGTCAGGGCCCGCTCAGGACGCAGGTGGCCCAGGTTAGGTGTCTCCTCTCCCTTCGCCGTGCCAGGGGTTTCCTGGTGTGCTTGGAATGTCAGACGGACGAGAACATCCCGTGTAGAATCTTCTCAATAGGTGGGAGTCAGCTAGTTTGTTTGGATACCAACTCGGCCTTTGTAAGTGCCGGTGGGCCACACAGCATGTTGTGCTCGTACTCGGAGCGTGGGAGAGAGAACCCGGCGAGCTCCCGGAGGGAGGTAGAAACGCCAGCACGCTTGTGGGCTGTAGGTTGCCCTGGGCACCCCGTGGGCCACGGCGGGTCCTCCTGTCTGTCTCCGTGGACGGGGGCCATGCCGCCTGGCTGTTTGCTCTCCTCGGTGTGCAGCCCCCTGCCTGTTTCTCATCCGTCCTCACTGACCCAAGAGTCGAGGTCATACCTGTTTCTCCCCGTGGAGAAAGTCCAGTCAGTTGGGCCGAGCCCTGTGACGCGCTGAGCCCCGCGTCCTTGGCCGTCGTGCACGGTGTTTCAGGAGAGAGGAGCCCACCGCTCGTGGGTCCGGTCTGCAGCCAAGTGCTCAGACCCTAGCTCGGGACTCCCCTCCCCACAAGCGCCCAGGGTGCACGGCGGCCGGGCTCCGGGTGGGGGCCAGGGGCTGCTGCTGTCCCCGTTAGAGCTCTGACCTCAGGCGCTCGTCCTTCTCCGGGTCCTCCGGGCATGAGCACGACTGGCCTGCGGGCGCCTGGTGGGGTGTGCCCTGGCGGGGGAAGTGGGCCGTGAGCTGTGGCTGTACCGTGAGGTTGTGTATGCCGTCCTCACACTGTCGGCCCACCCGGGGCCTGGACGGGAAGCCCCAGGAAGTGCCCTCATTCTTAGCCGGTCACTGCAGTTCCTAAAGCTACAAGAACTTTCTAGACTCCTAGATGGCCTGCATGTGACCTCAGTGCTCCCAGCCAGGGAGTGGCACCTTCCCTGCCCCTCCCACCTGGGTCCTGTCCCTAGCTGTAAGAAGGCCCCGGGTGCCCTCTTCACCCCTGTTGTTAGAGAGGAATGGGATTGGGTCCCCTGTGTCTCGTGATAGAAGGTTTTGAGCTCGTGAGAGGGTCGCTCTGCGTAGACACAGGCGGTTGCCGGCTGTCTTCAGCACCGACGGCCACGGGTCGTGCACACGTGTGTCTCTTGGTCATTTTGGAAGAGTGAGCAGTGGCTGTCCCAGGGTAGGGACCGAGCTGTGCACCTGCCCCGGGACGGACCAGGGAGCCCCTCCGCCTGCTGCCCACCCGAGAGCTTGCCTTCCCACCACCCTGCCCTGGCCAGGGGCCTCGCGGGCTTTGGCTCCAACACATCTCCTCCCTGCTCGTCGGGGACGCCTGCCGGGCACTCGGGCTCGCCGTCCCGCGCGGCATTGCTCTCCGGGTCTCTGCATCGTGCTTTCCCGTGGGAGGGCTGCCTGCCGAGCCCTGCGGTCCCAGCTGCCGGCTGTGACCTCCTCCCGGGCCCTCGCGGCACCGGCTGTTGCCGAGTGGGCAGCGCGGGGTGCCGGGCTCCTAGCGGGAGCACCCGTGGACCCGGCGTTTATCCCGCTTGGCACCACGCTCTCAGAGGCGCCCTGGGTTCCCAGCGTCCCACGGGGCTCTGTTCGGCCCCTGGCTGCGAGACCTCTGATGCGACCCCCCTGGCACGACACGTCCGCCCCCTGACTTCGCCCCTGGCCCGTCACCCCCTGCTCCCAGGGGCCCGGTTCTCAGGACCGGGGGCAGTGGGTGCTCCCAGCGCCGGGGGTCATGGCAGGCTGGCGTGTTTGTGCCCGTGTGCATCTGTGTCTGTGTGCGTGTGTCGAACTGCACGCAAAGGGAGTTTTCCAATTGACTGATTCGTTGATAGAGAGGAGGGAGGGTGCACAAGCAGGGGAGGGGCAGAGAGAGAATCCCCAGCGGGCTCTGTGCTGTCAGCGCGGAGCTTGACGAGGGGCTCAGTCCCATGAACCGTGAGGTCATAACCTTAGCCAAAAATCAAGAGTCGGACGCTCAGCCCACCGACCACCCAGGTGCCCCGGGACTTTTCCAATTTGAACGTGACCTTATTGTTTTCCTTGACTTCTCCGACTGGCTCTTCTTTCCCTCATACGGAGAAGCGTGGCTTCTGGGAGCGCGTGTGTTTGTTCGCGGTGTTTGTCACGCACGCGCCGCGGACTCCCTCCTGAGCCCGCGGATTCCTCTGTGAGTCCTCTCTCCTTAGAACTCCGCACACTGGGGATGATGCGGCCCGTGTGGCTGCCCCGCCGACGCGGCCCGGTGCTGCTTTTGGGGCTCTAGGGCTTTGCCTTGGCTGTCGATTGCAGGACGCGTCCCACAAGCACGCAGACCGTGGGGGGCGGGGGGTGGCGTGCCAAGTCACCGTCCTCACTCCCGCCCGGTCTGTCCTCACAGACGGGTGAGCCCCCAGCTGGGACCTTTGGGTCCGAGGTCAGCACCGTGGGGCCTTGGACCGTTGTCACAGGAGAGCAGCTGGCGGGACAGAGTTAAGCTGGGAGGCGGCACCTGGTCCTGCTCTTCCTCGTAGGAGGCGGACGGGACTCCTTCCTGCTGCTGTGCACGCGGTCGCTGTCCCCGCTCCTCCTGCGGCTTCCCCTTACTCCCCTGACGTCTGTCTCCCTCTCATTTGTGTGCGTGCAGGTGCTTCCCCACGAACGGCAGTAACTAGGTTTGTGTTTCAGGCGGCAGAATTGTGTCCTCGAAGCCCTTTGCGCCTCTGAACTTCAGAATAAACAGCAGAAACTTGAGCGGTAAGAAGTTCTTGGTTGCTGAAGTATTAAGATCTGTGATTTCCGGCATCTGGCTGTGTCAGCATAGGGTCTGTCCCCTGGCACTGCTCACGTCGGGGCAGACCACCCCCTGGGGGCATTCCTCCCCTGCCCGGCCCCCGCCCCCACCCCATGCCAGGACTGCCCTGGTTGTGATGACCACAGACGTCCCCAGACCTGCCCTGTGTCCCCTGGGGGCAGAGTGGCCCCAGGTGGGTGTCGAAGGCGGGACAGGTCAGGAGAACTCAGGGAGGGGTCTGTCACAGAGGTGGCTGTCCTGCATAGCATGGGCTGCACCTCAGGCCCCTGGGCCAAGCCACATGGGCCCCGGGGCTCATGACCTCTTGTGTGCTGCTGGGGGCTCCTGTAGCCACGTTGCTTTTCAGTAGCCCTCTAAGTGGTCTCCGACCCCACGGGGGCTTGTCGCCATTCTCCTTGGACAAGCCCCTCGGGGGAGTGGGACTGATGCGAGCACCTCACCTGGCCTCCCACCTGTCTCTTGTGAGAAGGGAGGGAATCCCCACAAAACCGTGCAGAGCCTCCCCCCACCCACACACACGCCCCGCTCACCCCTCGGGCGCAGGAGGGGCCCTAACCGCAGCCCTTTGTGCGCAGACATCGGCACCATCATGCGCGTCGTGGAGCTCTCGCCCCTGAAGGGCTCTGTGTCCTGGACGGGGAAGCCAGTCTCCTACTACCTGCACACCATCGACCGCACCATAGTGAGTGCCCCACGCGTGCGGGGTGGGGGGGCCCGGCGCTCTCCGCGGCCCCAGCCCTTGTGTGGGGCGGGCCTTGTCCCGGGTGGCTCGTGACAGGGTCGGGCCCCACACGCTGGGAGCCCGGATCGGGTCGGCCCCTACAGACGTCCGCCTGGGGGACTCTGTGCCACCCTCCCGAGAGCGCCTGCTGGCTGTGCATCCGGGACGTTGCTTTCGTCCTGAAAGGGTTGGGGCTGACTTCTAATAAAAGTTTTCCTTTCCTTTTTGTATTTTTAGCTTGAAAACTATTTTTCTAGTCTGAAAAACCCAAAACTCAGGGTAAGTCTGTGTTCTTCCCTCGCCTGAACAGCGTGTGTGTGCTGCCTGTTGGGGTGTGCGGGTTGCAAGTGGCCACACACGCGCAGGTGCTGGTCTGTGTGACGGGGTCTGGGTCACGGCCCTGCCCGCGCACACCCGCCTCGTCCTTAACGGCCGCAGCTGGGCCACGGTTCTTACGCGCGTTTCGGCAGCGCGTTGAGCGGGTCTCTGAAGTGGGCTTTGGTGACGCGGGCATTTGTGCTGAAGGGCGGCGAGCGGCCCTCGTGCTGTCCCGGCGTGAGTCGCCATCCGAGGGCAGAGCGGCCGCCCCCGCAGCGGGGCGCCAGCCTGGGTCCTGACTGCGCCGGCCGCCTGGGTCCTGCATTCCTCCCAGTGCTCACGCCCTCCCCGCTGCGGCCTCGTGGCCGCTGTCCGTTTGTTCCGTACGTCTGTCCGAGAGCTTTTCTTTCTTTCTGGAGACTCAGACAAGTCCGTGTGCAAGAGAGGCCTGTCAGACGGCCAGCTCCGGCCACCTGGGGCCCCGTGTCCTTCCCACCGTAGCCGGGCACCTGTGTCCACAGCCCTGCAGCTGCCGGCCCGCCCGGGTGTTGCCGGGAGCCCAGGCCGGCGGCAGCGTCTGCCCTCGGGCACAGGCCTCTCTCGGTGTGGCGGTGTGGCAGAGCTCGCCGCCCACGGGAGGGAGAGGACGGTCGGGCGGCTCCTCTGCCCCACGGTCCGCACGGTCTGCCTAGAGGGTGGCGGGGGGAGGGGGGGCTGCACTCTCGGGCTCCGCTGTGCCTCGGTTTCCCCGCCTGTGCTGGTGGCGCACCGCGAGCCGTGCAGGAGGGCCCGGCCGAGCCCGCGCATCCGCGAACGCCCACCGCTTGCTTTCCAGGAGGAGCAAGAGGCGGCTCGGCGCCGGCAGCAGCGAGAGAACAAGAGCAACACGACCACTCCCACCAAGGTGCCCGAGAGCAAGGCCGCCGTGGCCGCGGACACCCCCGTGGTGAGCGCTCGCCGCACGCCCTGCACCCGCCCCCCCCCCCATGCTCCGTGGAGGGCGGCTCCCGTGACTTACCGGGAACGCGCGTCCCCGACGAGGGCATCGCGTCCCCTTGACGTCCCGCTGCCCGCTGTCCGCTAGGATTCCGGTGCCGAGGAAGAGAAGGCTGGGACGACCGCCATCAAAAAGCCGTCCCCCTCCAAAGCCCGGAAGAAGAAGCTGAACAAGAAGGGGCGGAAAATGGCCGGCAGGAAGCGCGGGCGCCCCAAGAAGATGAGCGCTGCCAACCCCGAGCGCAAGCCCCGGAAGAGCCAAACTGCACTGGACCTCCTGCACGCCCCGGCCTCGTCGCAGACGGCGGCGCCCTCGCCACAGGGTGAGTCGGCCGCGAGCGGGCCCACAGCCCCCCTCACCTCTCCACCTCGGGGCTCAGGCCGCGGTGATGGCTCGTGCGCCGAGTGGCTCGGTGCCACAGATGCACTGGGGCGTCCCCCGGGCCTGTCTACGCCCGGGCGCCCCGCCCCGGAGCGGGTCCCGCCCCAGGCCTTGCCAGCATCCTGCCGACCCAGGCTCTGGTGAAGAGCTGGGATTTCTTCGGCCGCGAGGGGACGCGTCTCTGCTTCCGGAACTGCCGGGATGTCGTGTCTGCCAGCGTCCTTGGCCGACCGCGTTCGGTCGTGTCTTTACAAAGACCTGGCAGTTCCGTGGAACGGACTGGCCGGGCCCCGGGAGCGTCAGTCTGCCGCTGACGCGTGAATCTGCTTCTCCCCGCAGATGCGTACAGGTCACCTCATAGCCCCTTCTATCAGCTACCTCCCTGCGTGCAGCGGCACGCCCCCGACCGGCCGCTGCTGGCAGCCACCCCGCCCGCACTGCAGAAGCTGCTAGGTGAGCCGCGGCCTGGCCCGCAGGCCCCCACGCTGGGCGCCCCGGGCCTCAGGCTCAGTGCCGCCAGGTGGCACCTGGGCCTTGGGTCGGCCCGGCCCCCTGGTCGCCTGAGGTCGGGGCTCCACCCCAGGGCATGTGGGGCCATTTCTGGGGGGGCGTCCGTGGCTGTCTGGACTGCGGTGCTTCTGGTATCGAGGGGGCGGGGCCCAGGGTGCCGCGCGGTGCTCCCCAGAGAACAGTCCGGGCCGTATCTACGGCAGTGGGTGGGGGAGGCCCCGTCTACGCACGCGCTCACGATGCTAGGCCGGGTAGACCTGTTGCTCGTCTAAACATCAGGCAAAGGAAACCCCTTCCGTGCTTCGGGCATCGCCGGTTCCCTCGGTTCAACATCAGTAGCCCGTGTTCACCAAAAAACCGGCAGATTCAGTAACACGGCCTTGCGGGGAGGACGACACCGGGGAGCGGTGGCAGGAGCCACGAGGGGCTCCAGGGGGCACCGAGGGCCCTGGCCTGATGGCAGGAGGTGACCTCCAGCAGCCTCTGGGGACGGCGGCCACGCCCTCCCACACCGGCTTCTGAAGGGCCCCACGGGGTCACGTCTGCAGTGAAGTCATCTCGCTTCCTCCTAGAATCCTTCAAGATTCAGTACCTGCAGTTCTTGGCCTACACCAAGACCGCCCAGTACAAGGCCAGCCTTCAGCAGCTGCTGGACCAGGAGAAGGTGAGCCCTGCCCTGGGCACCCTCACGGAGCGGTTCTGCCCCCTGGGTCCCGAACGCTGCTGGGCTGTCCTGGGCCCGGAGGCATAACCCGGCAGGGGCTCCCACGCCGTAGGAGCAGTGACGGTCTCCGCAGGCCCAGTCACCTGCCCCTGCAGGGTCTGGAGAGGCTGCGGGACGTTGCTCCTCACCGAGCAGCGATGCTCTCGACCACTGAGATGGGCCAGGGGTCGTCGGCCTTCTGGGCCGGGGCATGTCCCGCCGTGGGAAGGGGCGTGGGGGGACGGGGCCTCCCGTCACCGTGCTGCGCCCCTGCAGGAGAAGAACGCCCGGCTGCTGGGGGCCGCACAGCAGCTGTTCGGCCACTGCCAGGCCCAGAAAGAGGAGATCAAGAGGCTCTTCCAGCAGAAACTGGATGAGGTAGGGGTGCCGAGACCGCATCACCGCCCTGGGCGGGCAGCGTGCGGGCCGGGGCGCGGCCCAGGGAGTGGAGATCTGGAAGGATCTTCTCCTTCCTGGGGTTTTGACCTTTCGCCTGTTCTGACGGCGGGTTCCGGAACGTGGGAGGGCTCGCGCCCCTTTCCCGGGCGGCCGCCCCCCGGCCCCCTCCTTACCGAGGCCCCACCCCTTGCCCGCCATGGCGCAGCCCCGCGCGAAAGCCCACCCGTGCTGCCGTGTGTCCACAGCTGGGGGTGAAGGCGCTGACCTACAACGACCTGATTCAGGCGCAGAAGGAGATCTCGGCCCACAACCAGCAGCTGAGGGAGCAGACCGAGCAGCTGCAGGAGGACAACAGGGAGCTGAGGAGCCAGAGCCTGCAGCTGGTGGGCGGGGGGCGGCCTCCTGGGGCACACGGGGTGGGGAGAGGGGCGGGGCGGGGGGCGGCCTCCTGGGGCACACGGGGTGGGGAGAGGGGCGGGGCGGGGGGCGGCCTCCTGGGGCACACGGGGTGGGGAGAGGGGCGGGGCGGGGGGGGGGCGGCCTGGACACGGCCATTCTGTGTGCACCCTGGACAGGCAGGACGGCAGGGTGCCCGTGGGGCCCGGCGTCCTGCCCGAGGATGGGTTTCCCAGGCCCCCCCTCACCCGACTGCAGTCCGGCTCATCCTGGGAGCACTGAGGTCCCTTCCCGGGCTCTCAAAGGACGCGGGAGCCAGCGGGGCCCGGGGCCCTGCCAAAGGCCCTGACGCTTTCGCCAGACGTGGCTTTGTAGGTGGCCCAGGCTTTCGCGTTTCTGCCACCCATGCTGGGCTCCCGAACGCGCCCCCAGGGCTAGGGCGCAGGTCTCTCGGGGCCTCGCTCCCACGGGGCCCAGGGCACGTTGCTGGACGGGCAGAGCGCCACTTCTCACGGGGCCTCCCCGTTCGGTCCTGAGGACCCTCATCTTGTCCCCCTTGGGTGTTCCTACAGGGGACCCCGGTCTCCCCCTTGGGCTGCCTTCTCAGCCTCACCTTCCCTTAGCGGGTCCCTTCTCTGGGCCTGCGGGCCCTCAGGGACGCCTGTCCGGTGTCTGCCCTGTGCCGGCCGGACCTGCGCCCGCCCCGCCCTCCCCGCGGGCTCACGACTGCGGCCTCCCCGTCCCCGCAGCTCAAGGCTCGGTGCGAGGAGTTGAAACTGGACTGGTCCACGCTGTCGCTGGAGAACCTGCTGAAGGAGAAGCAGGCCCTGAGGAGCCAGATCTCCGAGAAGCAGAGGCACTGCCTGGAGCTGCAGGTGGGGGCCCCTCTGGGCTTTGACGCATCGCGAACGCGGGAAGTGCCCCCCGCCAGCCCCCCGAAACCACCCTGCTCCCGAGGACAGGACATGGGTTGCGTTGCTGCAGTGACGGCGGCCCCCGGGGCGGGGGCGGGGCGCCGGGCTTGGCGTCCGAGGGGCCCCACTTGCTCCCGGGGCGGCTCGGGTTCCGTTAGAAACCTGGGATTCCCTCGGCGCCCCTACCCACCTGGGGGTGGGTGCCGAAGCGGCCCCCGGGGAGGGCAGTGCTCGCGCACCCCGCCGCAGAGCTTGCGCCGCTCGCTGAGGACGGTGACGTGTGCGTCCAGGTCAGCGGGGACACAGGGCGAGAAGGAAGGGGGAGCAGAGGGGCCCGCGTGTCCTCACGTTCCTCGGCTGCTGGCTGACCGGGTGACCCCACGACCAGTTGTGCTCTCTGAAGGGTTGTGGCCCAGGCGTCCCCTCCTGCTGAGCCAGCAGCACGTGGCACAGAGAAGAGGCCCGCCGACCCTGTCGGCCGGGCCGGGCCCTCTTTCCACAGACACACCAGCAGGAGGAGCTGCTGGGTGCTGACCCTTCCGCGTAGTAAAGAGCAAGGTGCTTTCCTTGCGGGGGGAAAAGAACAGAGAGGCCTCAGAGGGGGCGTCTCGTGTCCCCAGTGACCGAGAGGGAGCGCGGCGGGAGGGCTCCTCGCGGACGGAGCGCCCGTAGCCTCCTTCACAGACGGGGCCGCCCCGTCCCGTCCCCTTTCCCTCAAGCGCGCGTCGGCAGAGCTGCTCTGGACGCCCCGGAGCCTCTCGACCCGTGCGGGGTGGCCGGCGGCGCTGGCTTCTCCGTCACCCACAAAGCCGGCCCGCGTCCTTCCCGCCTTCCCGGGCCCGTCCCTCGGGTGCCTTGCCGGGCGCGGCCCGGCCGGCCGGTCCCCAGGCCGGTGGCGGCGGCAGGCCTGACCCCCCCTCCCCTTGCAGATCAGCATCGTGGAGCTGGAGAAGAGCCAGCGGCAGCAAGAGCTTCTGCAGCTCAAGTCCTGCGTGCCGCCCGACGACGCCCTGTCGGCGCACCTGCGCGGGAAAGGCGCCCTGGGCCGGGAGCCGGAGGCGGACCCCGGCCGGCTGCACCTCGACCTGGACTGCTCTAGGTTCTCCCTGCCGCACTTCAGCAGCGCCAGCCCGGAACTCTCCATGAACGGCCACGCGGCCAGCTACGAGCTCTGCGGCGCGCTGAGCCGGCCCCCGTCCAAGCAGAACACCCCCCAGTACCTGGCCTCCCCGCTGGACCAGGAGGTGGTGCCCTGCACCCCCAGCCACGGCAGCCGGCCAAGGCTCGAGAAGGTGTCTGGCCTGGCCTTGCCGGACTACACCAGGCTGTCCCCGGCCAAGCTGGTGCTGAGGCGGCACCTCAGCCAGGACCACGCGGCCGGCGGCAAGACGGCGGCCGGGGAGCTGCACCCGCGGTGAGTCTGCGCGTGGCACGCGCCAGCCTTGCTCTGGCGCCCTGGGGCCACCTTGGGGTTCTTAGGGTGAGACCCCAGAGGTTCGGAAGAGATTCGGGGCGTTTGCTGGGCCCGGGATGCCAGCTCTGGGTGCAAAACCCCGGCTCTGGCGGCTCCCCGGAGAACGAACCAGAGATGCGTCTTCTTCCAGAGCCGAGCACGCCAAGGAGAACGGCCTTCCGTACCAGAGCCCGGGCATCGCCAACGGCATCAAGCTGAGCCCTCAGGACCCCCGGCCCTCATCCCCCGTGGCCTTACAGATGACAGGGGAGAGGGGCGGCGAGAAGGTGAGGGCGGGGCGCTCGGCAGGCATCCTGAGCCAGGCATCCTGGGCCACGCCAGGCTTCGGGGGGGCCGGGGGTGAGCCTGGAAACGGTGCTGAGCCCCTGTGGGAGGCTGTTGCCCGCGGGCTCGAGGAGGAGGGCGGTGGTTTCGTTCGTGAGCAGAAGGCGGCAGGTGTGAGGGGCAGCGTGTGGGTCACGGCGTGGGGACCTGAGGTTGGGGGGAGGCGGGACCCTGAATTTCGGGAGGAGCCGTGGGGGGGGGGGTTTACTGGGACAAGGGGCCTTCTCCTGTGGCGGGAGGTCCCCGTGTCCTTCCGGTGGTGCTCGCGGCCCTGCGTTAGCGGTCAGCGGGAGCAAGGAGGGTGTGGCCGTGTGTCTGCAGGGTTTGAAGGAGCGTGCCTACGCCAGCAGCGGGGAGGCCATCACCAGCCTGCCCGTCAGCATCCCACTCAGCACCGTGCAGCCCAGCAAGCTGCCCGTCAGCATCCCTCTGGCCAGCGTGGTGCTGCCCAGCCGTGCCGAGAAAGTGGTGAGTGGACGCCGGGTGGGGAAGGCGCCGGCCACCTGCTCTCGCGGGCCCGGGCCCTCGTGCTGCAGGGGTGTGGTGTGTAGGCAGAGGGGGTCTCGTTTTATTTTTTCCCGCAAGGCCTGGTAGTTCCCCTTTGTGAGCTTGCGCGCTGGTACGTTCGGAGCGGACCGCCCTGCTCCGGGACGTTGGAACGCCCAGATTCTGGGGCTCCTCACGGTGACGTTTTCCCGTGTTTGTTTCAGGTCTGTTTTTGTAAAAGGGGGCGCGCGCGGGCGGAGAGGGACTAAAAGTCTGGATTCGGTACAGGCGTGCAGCCCGTCTCCCCTCCTGCTGGCTCACCTTTGGCCCTCCCGCCTCACGCGTGTGCCCCCGCGAGTGGCAGAAATGGCAAAGTCTCGTGTGATGCGGGCCTTTCTTTGTGTTAATTGAGATACGAGTCACGTATCTCGTGGCCCACCCACGAGGGCCCACCCACGTAGAGCATACTTTAGTGGTTTTAACACGTTCAGTTATGCAGCCGTACCCACTCACAGGTTCATTCACACAGGTGGACTCCCACCCCGCGTGGCCTCTCGTGTCGGGTTCCCTCCCTGAGCGTCGCGTGTTTGGGGTCCGTCCGCGGGGCGGCGGGGGTGGGCGCCTCGCTCCTGCTGGCGGCCGAGGGACGTGTGCGTGTGTGGAGGGCCACGCTGGCTTCTCTGTTTGTCCGAGGGTGGACGTTTGTTTCCACCTTTGGCCATTGTGGATCACGCTGCCGTGAACGTGCACGCGCAGGTTTGGTGTGGGTGGCGTCTTCGCCCCGTTCCGTAGAGGAGTGGAATCACTGATTACGTCATAGCTGCAGCCCGTCCCGTCTCTCCTTGATCCCTCCGTCGCTAGCCTGACGTTTGCCGTTAGCCACAGCTATCCTTTCGAACCCAAGTCGCCTCGTCAGAACCTTCTGGTGACTGCCCACGGTGCTCAGACCCAAGCAGGTCCCTTTCCTCCTATGTGCCGGCTCTCACCTACCTGCCGTTCTCCCCGCCTCCGGCCCTTTGCACCTCCCGTGGCTTACATCTGGGACACTCTTCTTGACCTTCACCTGCCAGCCCAGGCTCAGCTGACAGCGCGTCCTTTTTCTCCACAGAGAAGCACCCCCAGCCCCGTGCCGCAGACCCGAGAGTCCTTGTCCACACTTGAAAAGCAGATGGGCGCTAATGCACACAGCGCCGGAAGCAAAAGTCTCGCCCCAGCCCCTGCAGGTCGGTGGGCTCCTCCTGCTCCTGAGTCCCTGCCCCTGGCGCCTCCCCCGTGGCCCAGCTGGCCCACCTCCTCCCGGCCGTGGGGTCTGGGGTGTTGCATTGGGGCTGTCGTCACACAACACGACCAGCTCTAGGCGGTTGGGGGCTTCTCGTGTGGGCTTCGGCAGGGCTCGCGACCCTCGGGCCTCGGCTTCCCGACGTGAACGTGCTCGCTCTGGCTGTATTTCAGCCCGGGAGGTGGGCCTCAGCCGGTAGGTGACGTCCTCGTCAAGCTGCTGTGGGCGTTTCTAGCCCGGTGCCGGTTCTCTTTCGGGGAACGCCAGTGGTTGAGGCCGGCAGAGGCCCCACGGACTTTCTGTAGCAGCCAGGTGGCACTCCGCGGTCCGTTGGGTCTCTGCCCCCCCTGTGCGGCTCTGTGGCTGGAGAGCGCGTGGCCCGGGATGTGTGTGCCGACGATAGCGTTTACGCAGCAGGCGCCCAGACCGCTGGACCCACGGGCTGGTCTTGAGTTAGCCGGCCCCCCGTGCCGACACGTGGCCTGTAGGAAGGGAGGCCCTGCCTCCAGTTCCTGGCACAGCAGCCCCCCTAGCGCCAGGGCCGGGCCTCGGTCTGCGCGAAAGACGTTCGCGTGCTCAGGGCTTCCCCCACGCTTGGTGAGGCTCCCGGGGCGGGCCGTGAAAGGGCTCCCTGGGGGTGCCAGCGCGCATCCGGAGCTGCGGGCCCCCAGTCCAGAAGTGCCGGGAGCCCAGGGGCGCCCGGGGCTGGGCGGGCATCTCTCGCACCGCCGAGCTTGGTTCGCGGGCGCCTGTGTTCTGGTGCTCGAGGGAACCACGTGTAGGGCAGGTCCGTGGGTGCTGAGCTCCCTCACCAGCTGCGCCCGCGCGGGTCCCCTTGGCCACTCTGCGCCGGGCTCCCCTGAGAAGCTGTCTTTTCCGGCAGGCTTCTACGCGGGCTCGGTGGCCGTCAGCCCAGCCCCCCTCGCTTCCGGAGCAGATCCCGGCACCTTTGACGAGGTCCCCAGCGCAGGCGGGCTGTTTGCCAGCGTGGGGTCCTGTGGCTCCACCCCGCAGCACCCGCCCCTGCTGCCGCAGCCCCGCGGCTCTGGCGCAGCCTCGCCCGCCCACCCGCTCTGCGCCAGCCCCCGCCTGGGCGGCGCCGCCCAGGGTCCGCTCCCTGACGCCAACAAAGGGGACCTTCCTCCCGAGGCCGGCTTCTCGGACCCCGAGGGCGAAGCCAAGCGGAGGATCGTCTTCACCGTCTCGGCCGGTGGGGGCAGCACCAAGCAGTCGCCTCCCAGCAAGCCCAGCCCTCTGCCCACGGGCGGCCGTGGGGACGGCAGCCAGGGCCACGGGCAGGACAGCCGCAAGCGGGGCAGAAGGAAGCGGGCGGCGGCAGGGACCCCCGGCCTGAGCTCAGGCGTGTCGCCCAAGCGCCGGGCCCTGCCGTCCGTGGCCGGCCTCTTCACGCAGTCTTCAGGGTCCCCCCTGAACCTCAACTCCATGGTAAGGCTGGGAACGGGCGGGGGCGGGGGTGGGAGGGCATGTTCTGTGCCCAGCCCGGCCGGGGCGGCAGGGCTCCCGGAGCACAGCCAGGCCTCGGCCCCCTCGCCCCGGCACTCCCCCGGAGGGTCCGGTCTGAGATCCGGAGCGGGTCAGGGTGGGAGGGTCCCAAGCACAGCCCTGGGTGTCGGTGCTCTGGGAGCCTGTTGACGGGGTCGTGCTGTGTCTGTGCTGGTCCCTCAGGTTAGCAACATTAACCAGCCTTTGGAAATCACGGCCATTTCGTCCCCTGAGAGCCTGAAGAGCTCCCCTGTCCCCTACCAGGACAGCGACCAGCCGCCCGTCCTCAAGAAGGAGAAGCCCCTGAGCCAGACCAACGGGGCCCACTACTCCCCACTGACCTCGGACGAGGAGCAGGGCTCCGAGGATGAGCCGGGCAGCACCAGGTGAGGGGGGCCAGGCAGGGCAGCTTTCGCGGGAGGGAGGAGAGGCCCTCGTGATCCGGTGGGGCCCCTCCCAGGGCACGGCCCGGGTGAAGGACAGGCGGCGTCCGGCTGCCATTAGTTGGGGGGCACGGGGGGCACGACCCCTAGGCTGCTGTCCGCGGTCCCCCAGAGCGGCCGTCCTCGGGCGGACAGTGTCTCTGGGGTGTTGGCCTCCGCTCGGTGAGTTGCTGTCTGTGAAGGGCCCGGGCCGCCTTCCCACCCACCTGAGATTCAAGGTCCAGGGCAGGGCCGGCCACCCGGGTTTGGAGGCCCCGGCGTGGGGGCCGCTCTGTTGTTTCTCGTCCGGGGCGCAGGCGGCCACGGCAGGAAAGCGCTCGAGGAGGCCGAGCTCTGCGCTGCTGGTGAACGCTTCACCCGTGGCGTGATGGGTCACGAAGGGCTTCTCTTTTGTGCGTGGCGGTCTCACTGGCGCGGATTCCCGCAGCACGTCTCTGGAGCGCGATCTGGGGGTCGGGGGTGTGTTCAGAGTGGTGCAAACGTCGTTAGTGCCAATTGGAGGAGGTTGTTGTCACCCCGAAAACAAGCCCCCTTATCCGTCACTCCCTGCCCCCGCCCCAGCCCTGGCTCCCGCCATCCACTCTCTGTCTCCGTGGACGGGACTCCTCTGGGGACCCCCTGTGCGTGGGGTCACGCGGGACGTGCCCTTCTGTGTCCGGCTCCTGTCACCGCGCACAGTGGCCTCCGGGTCCGCCCACGCGGTGGCAGGCGGCGGGACGTCCTTCCTCCCTGGGGCTGGGTCACATTCCGGCGTGTGGGTGGACACGCCGTGTTTGTCCTTCATCCACGGAGGGACCCTGGGGTGGGTGTTGCCGCTTTTCAGTTAACGAGTACTGTGCTGCTGAGAAGTTTCACACACGTGTTTTTGTTTGAAAACGTTTTCCAAAAAAATCGCGTTTCCCGTTTACCCAGAAGTAGAATTGCTGGGTCACGCGGTGACTCTGTTTAGCTTTTTGCGGAACCTCCAGACTTTTCCACAGTGGCTGCCTCGTCTCACGTCCCCCGGCCGCGGGTGAGGGTGCCAGTTTCTCCGCGTCACTTGTTATTTTCTGGTTTTGTCATCTACCTACCTATTTACGATTTTTTTAATATTTAGAGAGAGAGAGAGGGAGAGAGAGGGAGAGCACAAGTGGGCGGAGGGGAAGAGAGAGGGAGACACAGAACCCGAAGCAGGCTCCAGGCTCCGAGCTGTCAGCACAGAGCCGGACGCGGGGCTCGAACCCGCGAACCGCGAGATCATGATTAAGCGGAAGTCGGATGCTTGACCAGCTGAGCCACCCAGGTGCCCCAACTGTTTTTTTTTTTTTTTTAACGTAGCAGCCATTCTTACGGGCACAGCGTTTCGTAGTTGTGGGTTCCTTCTCTTTCAATCACCAGTGACGGTGAGCGTTCTCTCGTGCGCTGCTTGGCCATTTGTGCGTCTTTGGAGAAACGTGCGTCCAGGTGCTCCTTGTGTGTGGCGTCGTTGGGTGGGTTTTTGTTCGACTGTCAGAGTTCTTTACGTGTTCTAGACGCCATCCTTTATCAGAGATCTGATCCTTGAACGTTTTCTTCCTTTCTCTGGGTTTTCTTTTCAGTTTCTTGCTGGTATCCATCGAAGGGCAGAGTTAGATTTTGGTCCAGCCCCATTCCTCTTTGCCTGCTTTTCTTGCCTGTGCTTTCAGTTTCTTGCCTAGGGTGATTCATTCTGTTCCTCTTCCGCGTACCTAAGTTATGTTTCTAGGAATTTTGCACTTGAGTGCTTTTGTTTTGTGTTGGGAATGTCCAACCTAGTAGTTTCCAAATCCTTTTGGAACTTTTCCTGCGTTTCTGGAGGTCATAGCATTCTTGGCATGTGCTCTGGAGATACTGACACGTAGAACATACGGATTTGGTGCTCCTGTGAGCACGTGCTACCGTAGGTCACAGGGGACACGCCGTAGATGAGGCAGCGCCTGTAGCCACAGCCGGCCCCGAGATTTGACAAAGCTTGGGAGGCAAGTTAACACCGAGATGGCCCCAGCAGGGACTTGTGGGTGTCTCTCTGTGTCGGGAGATGGCGCCCCTGTGCCTGAGCCTCGGCCCTATCGCCTGCCACTGGCGGCGTCCTGCACGGCACACGAGAGGCCTGGGAGCCACAGTTGCCTGTAAAGGGGTCTGAGGGCAGGCGGGCTGCGTGCCGCCTGCCTCCCCGCCTCCCCAGGCAGCAGCGTGCACACACGGCCCTCTGCCGTGCAAATGGATTTCAAACATCTGCCGCCTATGTTTTTCTCGATAGAATTGAGAGAAAAATTGCGACAATCTCCTTAGAAAGCAGATCTCCCCCGAAAACCTTGGAAAACGGTGAGTGACTTTCCTCCCCGTTCTGTCCTGTATCTCCCCCGGGCTGAAGGTGACTCAGCCCCAGGGCGTGGCCTGGACGCTCGGCTTCTAGAATGGTCTCTGGGCAGTGTTGAGTGCCACCTGCGTGGACAGCGGGACCTGGAAAGCCGTCCCCACGGCTGTTGGTCCCGGTGCTGCCGGGCGGCAGTCCCGTCCCCTCCTGTTTGGCCCAGGCCGGAGTCTGACTCTCTTGCTTACACGCCTGCCTCGTCCCCTCTCGCACAGGCTCTGGTGCCCGGCTCCCCTCCCGCCCCACCCTCGGCCTGCTCGGCACCACCCGGCCCCCCCCAGCAGGCCTAGTTATGGACCACGGCACGCTTCCCTTGGGTGGGAGGGGTGTCTCTGAGCCCCCGGCCCCTCAGAGGCCCAGCACCTCGTCTCCTGCCCCGCTCGGCCCCCGGAGGTGCCTCACGGGCTGCACGTCTCCTCGGCAGGTGGTGGCCTGGCTGGGAGGAAGCCGACCCCTGCCGGCGAGCCCGCCAACAGCAGCAAGTGGAAGTCTACCTTTTCGCCCATCTCCGACCTCGGCCTGGCCAAGTGCGCCGACAGCCCGCTGCAGGCCGGCTCCGCCCTGAGCCAGAACTCCCTGTTCGCTTTCCGGCCCCCCCTGGAGGAGCCCGGCTCGGCCGACGCCAAGCTGGCCGCCCACCCCAGGAAAAGCTTTCCCGGTGCCCTGTCGGGGGCAGGCGGGCTGAGCCCGAGCAGCAACCCTCCCAACGGCTTCGCCTTCAGCGGGGGCCTGGCCGCCGACCTCAGTTTACACAGCTTCAGTGATGGTGCTTCTCTCTCCCACAAGGTCCCCGAGGCGGCAGGCCTGGGCGCCCCCCTGAGCTTTCCCGCCCCCCGGGGCAAGGACAGCGCTGCAGAGCCTGGGCCCTTTGTGAACAAGAGGCAGCTGGACGGCGCGGGCGGCCCCAAGGGCAGGGAGGCAGGCGAGCCGGGCCCCCCGGCGTGCGGGCCCCCGGACAAGGCCTCGCTGGCGCACGGCAAGCCGGGCAAGGGCCGGGACCGTGAGCCTGACCTGAAGAACGGCCACAACCTCTTCATTGCGGCCGCCAACGTGCCCCCCGGGGGCCTCCTCAGTGGCCCGGGCCTCGCCACGGCGGCGTCCTCGGTGGTCAGCGCGGCCCCCTCCGCCCAGGCGCACCGCCCCTTCCTGGGCACATTTGCCCCCGGCCCGCAGTTCGCCCTGGGCCCCATGTCGCTGCAGGCCAACCTGGGCTCGTCTGTGCTGCAGTCCCTGTTTGGCTCCGTGCCGGCCGCCGGCCTGGTGCACGTCTCGTCCGCCGCAACCAGACTGACCAACTCGCACGCCATGGGCAGCTTTCCCTCCGGGGTGGCAGGCGGCGCAGTTGGAGGTAGGCGGACGCGCGTCTCTCTCGTGTGACTCTCGGGTCCTGTGGGCCGCACGCCGTCGCCGACGCCCTCCTGGACCGCCGGGTTAATGACAACTGCTTTCCAGGTTCCCTTGCAGGGCCCCCTAAGGGGCGAGAGGCTGTGCCCGTGTGTCCCCTCGGGTCCACTTTGCACCCGTCACCTCGTTCCTTTTCGTGAGCTGCAGACGCGCCTGTGGCGTGGGCAGAGCGCCCACGCGTGAGTCGGCCTGTGTCAGGTCCTCGGGCCGTGACGGTGTCCCTTGTACCTTCGGGAGAGCTGGCGCCACGACTAGGGCTTTGTCTCATCCCCGTGGAGGCCACCTGTCGAACGTGACACGGCCCATGGGTCCGGGCGGCCGCGGGGGGCCGGCGCTGGGCGAGAGCCGGCGGCCGCGGCGCCTGCCGCGTGGTGGCACCGTGTAGGGGTGGAGAGGAGCCGCGTGGCTGGGCTGGGCCGGGCCCACCGCGGGGTCCCAGCCAGCTCTGTGGTGGGCGCAGGCGGGCAGGACCCCGTCCTGCGGCTGGGAGCCCCGGGCAGGTGCGCCCGCAGGTGAGTCACACCGGCCGCCCGCGCCCCCCCTCCCCCCCCCTGCTTGCTGCTTTGCCCCCCTCCCCCCCCACCCCCCTCCCCCCGCGTCGCACGCGGAGCTGCGGCCGCTGTCTGCTTCCCGATGTCTCGCTCTCTTCGCCCGACTGGAGAGTGCCCCCCTGTTGAAGCTGAGTTTTTCTCTCCTGTTTGCAGGTGTCTTTAACCACGCGGTGCCTTCCGCCTCCGCTCATCCGTTTGGAGCCAGTTTCGGCAGCGGGGCTGCGTGTCGCAGCGCCACGCTGAGCTTAACCCCGCTGCAGGCGGTGGCCGGCGCCCCGCCCCCGCCCCCACCGGGGCAGCCTGCCCTCCCCGCGCCCCCTCCCCCTAACGCCGCCTTGCCTCCCGCCCCCGCGCTGCTCCCGGCTAACTCTGAGCCCGCGCTTCTGCAGAACCTCGCGTCCCTCCCGGCTAACCAGGCTTTCTTACCCGCCTCCTCTGCCGCCTCTCTGCAGCCTGCTAACGCCTCTCTGTCCATCAAGCTCGCCTCCCTCCCGCACAAGGCCCCCCGCCCCTCCTTCACGGTGCACCACCAGCCCCTGCCCGGGCTGGCCCTGGCCCAGGCCGCGCCCGTGATCCCACAGGCCAGCTCCACGGGGCCGTCCGCCGTGTGGGTTTCCCTTGGCATGCCGCCTCCGTATGCCGCGCGCCTTGCGGGGGTTAAGCCAAGATAAAGACCTTGCTTAGCTAGCGGTTCGTATTCTGTAAGGTAAGGCTAGAGCCCAACCAGGGGGCCCGTATGAGACCCTGAACTGTCTGTCCTTCCTTCCACAGAGAGTGGACGGGCCCGCAGGGCTCCGAGGAGGGGCCCAGGGGACCCAGGCTGTTCTGCCTCGGGTGGAGACGGTCGGTTCTGAGAGGTGCAAGGGAAAGCCAGGGAAACCGGGGCTGGCCGTGTGTACCAGCCTCCAGGACGGCTGTGCAGCCGCCACGGAGCTCGAGGGAGTGGCCGGCTCTCGCTGCCCGGCCCAGACCTTTAGGGCAAGCCCCACGGGCCCCCGGCCACAGGGGCAGCTCGGAGCTCAGCCTCGCCGTCTGTCTGCTCTCGGGCCTCCCGCAGCCTGTCTCCCCGGTGCGCTTTGTAGGTCTTAAGGAAAAGGCAGTGTGTAGACGGCCATCCAAACTTGGCGTTCGAGCCTCGGGCTCCTGAGCTGGAGCCCCCTGCCTGCGGGCCCTGGGAGCCAGTGGGTATGGGGCTGCGTGGCACCGGCCAGAGAGGAAGGGGCTGCCTAGGTCGTGGGCAGCGCTTTGTGCTGGTGGCCGCAGCACACAGCCCCTCCTGCTCGGAGGAACGCGGCCCCTGCCTCGGGGCGGTCAGTGGAGGTTCAGCGGAGGGCAGTGTAGGAAGGGCCCGTGCTTGGAAACGGGTGAGGAAGGTCTCTGTGAGGCCTGTTCGGGGAGGGTTTGCGTCCGCTCCTCTGCCGGCTGTGTGCCCGCGTTAGGAAGCCAGGCCCTGGTGCAGCTGGCGTGGCCACTTCTGGTGCTGCTTGGCGTCCCTGGGGGTGAGGGGCCTTCCAGGCGAGGACTTGAGAAAAGGAAGCCGGGCGCTGACAGGGTGCTGGGGCCGGGCCGTCCTCAACCGTCTGCCGCGTGTTTAAGTGGAAACAGACGGGAGGGGCGGGGGCCGCTGGAGTCTGATGCCCTCCCAGTCAGAGTGCAGGTCGGTAGACAGCCCGGACTGAGGTTGTGCCTCAGTCCCGTTGGAAAAGTCCAGAAGGTAGAGCAGCTTTCGCGTGTGGTGGCCTCACGCTCTCAGAGCAGGCGTTTTGTGCGGCCGAGACTGGCTTCGAAGAGGTCAGAGGTGTACGCGTGGAAGCGTCTGGGCAGCAGGCTCCGGTCCTGGCCCACAGTGGACCACTGCTGCTGTCGCACGCGGTCCCCCCCCCCCCCCGGGGGCGGGACTGTGAGCAGTGCCTGGCAGGTGGCGGCCCGGGAGGGCCTCGGCTCCAAGGCTCCTGGGGAGGAGGGCCAGGGGGTGTGGACCGGCGGGGGGGGGGGGGGGGGGGGGCGGGGCTGGGGAGGGGGCGGTCCCTGCCAGCAGAGGTGGGGCCTGCAGCGACCACAGCCTGTCTGTCTGACCGTGCGCCGCCATTTGTCTGTAGGAGGTGTGGCTCCCTGGCCTGGGGGAATGTGCGGGTCCCCCGAGCGGAACGCTAATGCTGCCTTTCCTCCCGCGCTGGTCTCCGCAGGTAACTAGGATTCTACCTCAACCGTGAGACCTATGCACGCACGGGCTGGGCCGGCGGTGCGGCAGCGGCCACGGGACGGCGGGACAGACCGAGGACAGGGGACGAGGCTCTACTGTGAATCAGCGCTGCGCACACCTGCGGGAGATGCTGGGGCCTGGCTCCAGCTCGTACTGTTGATAGTTTTAGATAAAGTATTTATCGTTTTTTAAAAAGTATAAACATTCTGACTTATTTTACTCCACCGGAGTCGTAAAGGCGACCTATTGAGAAATGTAAATACTATATATGAGAGGATCTATATAAAGACGTCCACCCGAAGGACTGGCCCGCCCGCGGACACGCTGACCGCCGGTCCCGGTGCTATCTCGACGCGGGCCTCGCTGCCGCCTCGTCCTCTTGGTGCTGACTGGAGGTTGACCAACGCCAAACCCAGGCCGTGAGGCGCCTGCCCTGTTTGTCCCCGCCGCTCTTCCTATACCAAAGGCACGGCTGTCTCCAGGCGGGGGGTGGCTCGCTCTGTTGTGACATTCCTCAGAAGAAGCCCCCTCCCCATCACTGTGAACGGCTCCCACCAGACTGTCGCCCCCCCCCCCCCCCCCCCCCCCCCCCCGGTCCTGGGATCAGCGCCTTTGGCATAGGAACGGCCGGTGGGCGTGGGAGGGCCAGGCCCTCCCCGCTCCTGCACGGAGCCCGTTCTGAGTGGTGCTCGCGAGGAAGGTCTGGTACCCGACTCCCCGCTGGCGTGGCCAGCTGGCGCGGCAAGTGCGTTTACTTTTGTGCGTCTCTGCTCGTCTGGGGCTCACGCCGCCGTCCACCAAAGCGCGTAGTAAGCTCACGGCACGTTGGCCGGTGACGTGGGGCGGGTTAGTCACGGGTGCCTGGTGTGTGTACAGAAGAGAGTCACGCTGATGAGTGACAGTATTTTATAGAGATGTGATGAAAATTTATAAATTTCATAGACTTGACTTCATTTATTTTTAGATTGTATAACGCACAGTAAACTAAAAAAGAAAAAAGTGAGGGGGAAACCTTTCTATTTATTCAAGTGCACACAGTGGCGGCCGGCCCTCAGCCCAGGACTCTGCGTCACCGCGGCTCCTGGGGCAGAGGGGACAGGCCCCGCGTCCTGCCCGTGTCTCTCTGGCCAGTTGGCATTGCTGCTCCCGGTCTCAGCCGGGCCCCTACCCCGGAGCAGCCTTGATGGTGCTTGGGAATGAATGCACTGGGGGGGGGGGGGGGGGGGGGTGGGCAGGCGACCAGGGAAAAGTCAGGAGAGTCGTTTTAGAGGTTTCCAGAGGTCGCCAGCAGGGTCCAGCATAGCAGTCTGTGACTGGTCCCGGGCCCCCCAGCTGACCAGTGCTGTGTCTCTCCACAGTCTTCAGAAGGGTGCCCCCCCCCCCGAAGCCTTCCATCCCCTGAAAGGACCAACGTCAGCCAAGGTCCTGGGAGGGGACCTGAACCCCAAGACGGGGGAGGGGTCAGAGCCCTGTCCTCAGGTGCTTGCACCCACCAAGGAACACAGGCAGCTTGCCTCTTTCTGAAGGTGGGCTGTGTGTAGGGTCTAACCTGTTGCTCAAGTAAAGGCCTTGAGCTCCTGCCTCGTCTGGTCTGGCCAGCAAGGCTGCCTCCCTCCAAGTGTGGATGTCAGGAGTCCTCTGCCTACCTGGGAGGGTCGGTGTGGTGGGCCGAGGCCAGGCCCCACTTCCTCCTCACCCCCGGGGGCGGGGCTGGAGCCAGCCTTTCTGGCGGGCGGGGCTGGAGGATGGTTTTCTGCCTCCCGCCACCTCAAGATGGCGGACCGGTCTATGCAGGGCAGGTCTGGCCACTGGCTCAGCTTTGGAAGTTGGCCGGACCCCTGGTTTCCACCAGCCAGACCCTCCCTGCGAGAGCCCTGCTTTCCTGCTTGCCCTGGGGGTGACGTCGCTGGTCCAGACCAATAGTTGAGGCAGAAGATGGTGCTCGTGATGGGTTCTTGAAATTGGCTCATCCTCCTGTAACTGGTGGTCATGGCTCCCTCCCTCTGGGCCGGTGCTCCCCGGCATGTGAAGGTGCTGTGCCTCGCCCCTGTGAACCCCAAGCCCCGGCCTCCTGGACAAGGCGGTGTCTGCTCGGCCTCTCTGAGAGGGTGCCCTCCCACCCCGTGTCAGGAGCCCAGGGCTCCCTAAAAACTACAGGGTGCGCAGCGGAGAGGTCACGGCACAAGTCCCTGGTCTAGAACAGGGCAACCCTGTACACAAACACTGCATCGCTTCGGGGGGTCCCCAGCGACGTGCCATATGCACCCTCCCGATAGAAACGGCGCACACACACGAGCGTCGGTGTCCAATCTCAGCGGCCCCGCTGTCCCTGGCGGGTTAGGCTAGGGAGTCTCCTTCCTGAGCCCCTCGGCCCTCCTGACCGCGGGACCAGTCCCCCCGTCCCCCCCGCCCCCCCCCCCCCCCCCGCCGCCAACAGCAAGGCCGGCTGTGGGAGGGAAGGCAGCGCGGCGGTGGGGCGCAAGGCCCCGGTGCCGCCGCTGACTGCGGGCATCTTCAGGGAAGTCCGGTGGGCCGCAGGGTGGCTCTGCTCAGGAAAACCCAACAAGGAAAACGGCCCCCCCGGGCAGTCGCCGTTTCTCACAGCTACAGACTGACGCGTGTGAGCCTCACGCGCCCCTCTTGATCCACACCGCTCGCTCCACAGCAGGACACGGTTCCTTTCCGGCCCCTGTCCTCCTCCCCATGGTCCAGCCACACTGGCTCGTTTTTCGTGTGTCCACCGTAATTTGTAACTCAGATGGGGCTTCGCTTTGTGTTTCTGGTAGACTGTGTTTCAGTTGGGGGTGGGTGCTGGCATGGCCTGTCCCTCCCCGGGCTGCTGCCTCGACCCTCCTCCTGTCCTAAGAGAACCCCCACGCACTCTGCATCTCCACCTCTAGGCGCTGTAATAAAATACTTTGCATTTGAACCTGGTCTGCTGGAACCATTTCTTTCTGCTTACGACAGGGTGAGGGAGAGGCATGAGGGCCAGGGGCCACACTCCCCACTCCCCAAGTGGGAGGACTGGGGCTCGCAGAAGAAGCCCCCCAAGGCAGCCGTGAGACCATGACTGTGAGCACCCATCTCAGGGAGGGCCCGGCCCGGCCCACCCGGCCTCGCCCTGCCTGTGCCTACACCTGAATAGGTCAGTGCAACCCAGCACGCTTCCCTTTTGAAGTAAAACCAACTAATTTAGGACTTTTACGTTGGCAAAATGCTTCCTGAGGTCCTGCCTGGACTCAAGGGAGGCCTGGGACCTGGAAGTGGGGTCCAGTCAGGATCACCTTAGGGTTCCTCACCCAGCCTCCCCGTCTCTCCGTGGTCTGGTTCTAGGTCTCTCCTGACCCAGGCAGGCCAGCCCTTCCTCCCGGGGAACTTAAACCTCTGGCCTGGAGAGCACTGCTGTTCCACTTAGGCCCTGCTTCCTTCTGCAGCCGGCTCAACCACCCGGCCCGCCAGCCCTCCACGTGTCCACTGCAGCACCGTCCCACGTGGAAAAGAGGTACCTTTATTTGAACAGAACAAGCACGCTGGCCTGAGTCAATGCTTGCAGCTCCCCGCCCGGAGGCGCCCAGCCAGGGCTTGCCCGTCGTCGGCAGGAGTAGAATTCACAGTGGCTCCAGGAGGCCCGGCCCCCACGCCCTTCACAGCATCGTCTAGCTTCGTACATTCAGCCCGCACAGGGAGGCAGGGCTGCACCAGCCTTGGGCGCTTCAGGCCCCAGATGGATACACCCAAGGGCTGGGCACAGCTTCTGGGAGGGGACACTCATCCCCCGGTAGCAGCATGTGGCACCAGCAGGTGCCAGACCAGTCTGGGGGGGGGGGGGGGGAGTCAGGGGGTGGGCCTGAGGCACCAGGGTGGGGGTGGGGGTGGGGGTGGGGTCACTGGGTTGTCTCTCCAACCTGCCCCCGCCCACCTCCACCAGTCTTGGGTTTCGGAAGTCTGCCGCAGCAAATCCAGGCCTGGCCAGGAGCCCCAGGGCCTGGTGAGGACGGGGAGGGCTCTTCCAGCCCCAGTAGAAAAGCTGAAAAGCCCCACCCCACACTCAGGCCTTCAAGCCACCCAGCTGGAACCTGGCCTCCTCGGAGATGCCAAACTGCTCCAGGGGGTCCTGTGCGGGTGAACAGGTGGTGTCAGCTCAGGCCCCAGAGGCCCCACTCCATCCCACCCCGGCCCCCAGCCCTCTGTGCACCTTGCCGGTCATTTTCTGGATCTCATTTCTGTAGAATATAAGGCTTCTCCGCATGAACTCGTAGCTGGGGGAGAAAGCGACGTGTGCTCACAGAGTCCTGCTCTGCCCCCGGCCCAGACCGCCCACACCCCCCCCCCCCCACCGGGCCCACACCCCACCTGGCTCGACGCAGAGCCCCCATCCACTCCTGACACTGTTCCTCGCTGCGGCACTCAAAGTGATACTTCCTCTCTGGATCCTCGATGAAGCCTGCAGGGGGAGGCAGTCCCCATCTCATTCCCCGGCTCAACCCCCCCCCCCCAACTCCCCCTCCCCCTCAGGCCTCAGCTTCCCGCGACCGCTGTCCAAAACTGTCCCTTCCTCCAGTCCAAGCCCAGGCTCAGGACTTCTCACCAGCTGTGCCCTGGATGGAATTCTGTCCCTAAAACGGTACGTTCAAGTCTAGAACCTAAACACGTGACCTTATTTGAATACACAACAGTTACCAACGTAATGACTTACTATGAGATTAGACTACAACAAAACTGGCACCAAGTCTAACAGAATTTGTGTCCTTGTCAAAAATGAAAATCTGGACACAACCAAACAAGGAGAGTAAACCACGTGAGAATGAACACAGGCTGGGGGGGACATGATTCTACAGAGAAGCGCGGGCAAGGAGCACCCTGGATCGCTGGCGACCCCCAGAAGTCAGGAAAGCATGGCAAAACGTCTTCTTAACAAGGAACCACCCCTGCACACACCCTGATCTCAGACTTCCGCCCTCCAGATCTGGGGGAGCACACGTTCCTGCCGTTTAAGCCCTTCACGTGTGGCACGGGAAACTTGTAGAAACTCCGTCTTTCCTCGCTACCAACCCGATCCCCTCAGGACCCAGGATGCTCCGCAGGGCCCAGAGGACGGCACCCGAGGGGTGCAGGGCTCCCCAGCGAGAGACAAAGTCCTAGTGGATCTGGGGCGGGCACCGCGGGGCGCTAGAATGCGGCGCCCGCCCAGCGGGAAGGCCCAGCTCGACCTTGGGCAGCCCGGGGCAGTGGACTTGATCTCGGCAGAGGCAGGCGGGGCAGGGCGGGGCTGGGGTCGCGGCCGGCCTCGTCCGCCACGCCCGACACTCACTGATGGAGAAGCCGCTGGGCTCTTCCTGGGTGACTCTGCAGTGCTCCAGCAGTAGGGCTCCGACGGGCTGCGGGAAGAGGAGGAGCAGGCGAGGGTGGGGGCGCGCCTCCGGGGGAACCCCGGCCCCCGTGCGCTCCAGGGCGCCCCCCGGGCGGCCTACCTCGGCCTCGTCCGTCCGAAAGTAGAAAAGGAAGTTGACCACCAGCTTCACCAGTCGCCGCTTCAGCACTGCGAGCACAGGGCAGGCTCGCGCGGGCTCGGTGGCCGCCCACCCCCGTCCCTCCGTCCGCCCGCCCGCCCGCCCGCCCGCGTCCCCCTGCGCCCGCCTCGGTGACCCGGCCCGCTCACCGCTGCCTTTCTTGGGGCCCCGCATGCCGAGCTCGGCCGCCAGCTCGGCAGGCTGCCGGGAGAGCGCCTGCAGCTCCTTCTCGTTGTAGCGCATGGCGCCGCCCGGACCCAAAACACGGGGCGCGGGCCGCGCCCTCCGGGCCGCCGGCCGCCCTCGCGCCAAAAAAGTCCCACAGCGCCGTCCTCCCGGAAGTACTACCGCAGCCATTGCGCTTGCGCGCTGCCCAACCACCCATCCCGTCGACCTCGGGCGCGCGGCGCGCAGGAGACGGTAAACAAAACAGACGATTGTCACATATAACTGCGCAATAAGCTGGATCCGGGGTGGGAACAGAGTAAGGTACCCTCACGACCAGTGGCGCCCTTTGCCGAAGCGGACAGAAGCAGGCGGAGCGGAACGAGTCGCAACCCGACCTCCCGCGAGACTTGAGCCCGCGCGAATTAGAGCCACCGAGAAGGCGTTAAGAGGCTGGTGCGCACGCGCACTTAGAATCCCGGCCCATACTCTCAGTCCCGCCCCCTTTTCTCGCGCCTCCCGAGCCTCCGGCCCACCTCTCCGGGCAGGGCGGGCATGCGCACTCGGGAGGCCCTGCCCGCTTCGTCCCCGGAAGTATTTCCCTAGGATGAGATGCGCTTGCGCGTAACGTAGTCGTAGTGGCGGCGGGCGCGGAGTGAGGAGCGGAGCACGGTGAGGGCGGGGGGGCCCCCGAGGCCCTGGCTTCCCTGGACGGGAGCGTACGCGGGCGGCGGGGGGTGCGAGCGAGGGCCGGGCGGCTTTGGGGTTCCCGACGGCCGCGCGCCAGGACAGCCAAACGAGTCCCGCGTCCTCGGAAGTCTCTCCGTAGGCCCGTGGGATCGGGTCGGGTGGCGGCTCACATGGTGCCCTCCGCGCCCCTAGGACCCCTGCGAGCACTGATTTGCGGCTCTTCGCCGTGGTTGTGCGGTCCTGAGTCTCTCGGGTCCGGGAAGCTTCCATGCCCGCCCCTGTTGTGTGGGGGATACAACGGCCGCCCCGGGCCCGCCGAGTAGGGAGCGCGGTCCTGGGGGCGGGGCGCTCGGCGCCGCCCCCAGGCGGCCAGAGCCCGTTAACTGGCCCTGGTCAGACTCGCGTGCCCGGGGCTGCTTTTCCTGGCCTAGAGGAGCGGGCGCTGATCATCCGCTTGCTAGCTTCCCGCTCCCTCGTTGGGCCCCGGAGGCCGCCTCCCTCTCCGTAAAGGGAGCCCTTGCTTTTGTAAGGAGCGGGTCTCTCTGGCCGTGTGGGTTTGGGGCCTGACCTGCTGAGTTCTCTGATGATTGGTGGGTCTTGTTTTCTGCCTCCCGCCCACCCACGGCAGCTTCCCCTTCCGCTCTCTGAATGCGTTTTCTGCAGTTTTAGCGACATCGTTAGACCTGTTTCCTGATGCTGAAAGTATTCTCTGCTGCGAAGGCAATTATCGGGGTCACTTGTGTGCTTTTCTTCCATTGTTCTCCCTCCCCCCCCCAAAAAAAAACCCCAACTTCTGCATTTTTCCTGTTAGCCTGGTTTTCTTGACCTGTTAAATTTTTTTCCTCGAAGCTCCCAACATCTCAACACGTATTGATTGTATTTTTCCCTGGGTTTAAACAAATTGTTTCCTCGTCCCTCACCCACCTCCACCCCCACCACAGAAGCATCCCCTCAGAGGCTGGCACGTGCCTGCTTCTGTCCCCTGCAGTGGAGCAGCTGTCTAGAACTTTCTGTGCGTGTTCTCCTGAGTTGGCTTCTGTTTTCAGTCGGATCATCTGTTTGTTTTCCTTCGTTGTGTCGGGATGCATCTCCAGATAGCTTTCAAAGGAATTGATTTTGAGCCCTTGGTTATTTCCTTACTCTCGCGGTTGGAAATTGGAGTGTAAAAGTCTAGGTTGAAAATTCATCTTGAGACTGAGAAAGTGTTGCTTATCTCTGGTCTGATTCTCCTTTGGTGTCTGACCTTTTGTTTCTGTTTTTCTCCTTTGATAGAAACTGGAGGTTTTTCTTGGCGGTGTAGAGTTTCACGATTGTTTTCATTGATGGGTTTTTGTTTGTTTCTGTCTGAACTGTCAGATTCCTCAGCCCTGGGATATTGTCTCTCTGGTAAGGCTCCCGCATATCTTTGGTAAGGCTCCCCGTGCTGCTTTCTATTATTGCTCTGAAATTTGAGCTATTTTCCCCTTTTTTATTCCCTTTTGTAAAAGGCTTGCTTAATTCGTGCTTCCAAGCTCTCATGTTCTGTGTTTTGTTTGGATCATTCCGTGTTTCTGAAGTTTCTTTCTGGTTTTAATTCGCCTTGCTAACTTTTGGCGGGTTGCACTGCTTTCGTGGTGTAGTGCCCTGTCCGGTAATCAAGGAGGACGCTGCCATCATCTGGGGAGGTTTCCCTCAGGTTTCTTTCTTCCTTTTCTTTCTTTCTTCATTTCCTTTCCTCCTTTTCCTTTTCCTTTCCTTCCTTTCTTGATACACGGGGTTTTTCATATCTGGTTATGTTTGAATTGCCAGCTTCACTTAGTGAGTCTCACTGCCCGGCCAGCCTGGGAAGGCGCTGGTGTTTTCTCTGGGGCGTGCGAGACCCCAGCGGCCAGAGTCGCAGGAGCTGGTCTCTGGTGCTCCCAGGAGAATGCGGTCTCTGGTGCTCTTGCTGGGGGCCTCCAGCTGGCCCTGCTGGGCAAGGCGTGGGGGAAGGGCAGGCTGCCTGCTGTTTGGTGGGCAGGTTTTGATGGGATTCCCTCTTTTCGGCCTGGCCCTCCGTCCTCTCCTGGACTCTCCCCCACAGTGCCAGCCCAAGTGCAGTGTCCCTTCGTTCCAGTCCTTCTGACGATGAAACTCCGGTCTGTGCGAGCAGTCTGTCGAGGCCCCTGGGCACCAGATCTCTTGGGGATGGAGGCGGGGACAGGGATGATGTGTGCAGTGCGCTGCTAGGAACCAGCAGTTTGGGTCTCTAGTGGTCACTGGTTTCTCTCTGACGTGGCGACCAGTTCAGTATCTGAGTCGGGTTTCCCTGAGCTGACACCCGCGGGGCACACTCCCCAGCCGGCCTCTAGCATTCGAGGGCCTTATCTCGCCATTAAGAAGGAACCGGGCTCATCACCAAACTTGTGGGAACCCTTGGCTTTCTTTTTTTTTTTTTTTTTTTAAATTTTTTTTTTTTTTTCCAACGTTTATTTACTTTTGGGGCAGAGAGAGACAGAGCATGAACGGGGGAGGGGCAGAGAGAGAGGGAGACACAGAATCGGAAACAGGCTCCAGGCGGCTCCGGGCCATCAGCCCAGAGCCCGACGCGGGGCTCGAACTCCCGGACTGCGAGATCGTGACCTGGCTGAAGTCGGACGCCTAACCGACTGCGCCACCCAGGCGCCCCGACCCTTGGCTTTCTTAAAACGTTGCCTTCCGGGTCACTTGGGCAGCTCTTTGCTCCCACTGGGTCCGTGGAGTGTTCCGGAAGCGTCACCCATGTAACACATGACGGGAAGCAAGGCATCAGCACAGACTGTGTCCTGGGCCTTGAGCTCGTGTCGTCCTCTCCTCTGCAGACGGGGGGACACCGCTGCTTCCTGAGTCCGGCCCTGACTCCGGAGAGTCGCGTTTGTTTTCTGTTTCTGGCAACAGCCATCCTGATGGGCGGGAGGCAGTGCGTCCGTGTGGTTTTGATTTGCGGTTCCCTGGGGACAGTGACGTTGAGCACGTTTTCATCTACTGTCAGCTGCTGCTCACTTGATCAGCACACGCTCCCCCACAGGCACCCCATTTCATTGTTTGGGTGAACGCTCTCCCGTAATGTCCTTGAGAAGGTGGGAGGCTCCTCACGGAGGCCCGTAAGTCACTCAAGACCTGTGGGAGAGACCTCCCCAGCCCCGGCCGTGCTGCGGGCAGCAGCGAGGAGGGCCAGTCGTGTCCCTCTGTGCTCCCCCTTCCCCCCCTGACCCCAGGAGTTTCTCACCACTTCCCCCAGAAACGTTGGAGTCTCCCCAGGCACAGCGGGTGCTTCACGGCAGATGCCGGCACAGCTCAGCCCCTGGCAGGACCTCCCCCACGGAGCCTGTGACCAGGTCTGGCAGCCAGGACCACGGGGATCCCCCCTGGGAGGGTTGGGGTGCAGCTTTCCCTGGGCTCGCCGCAAACGGCACAGGTGGCGAGGCAGCGGGGGTTCCGTGGGCCGATGCACTTGCCTCCCTGGCAGGGGGTGCCCCTGGCGTTGTACCCTCTTCTCAGGACCAAGTGCCGTGTGATGGAGTGATTGGGATAGTTGGCGGTGCTTGGCCTCCGCACTTGGCCTGACAGCGTTTCAAAGTGGGAAGCTCCAGGCGTCCTTCTGTAATACAGGGTCTGACCCTGTGACCGGTATAACTGCCCTGAGTCGGCAGCCATCCGGAAGGTTGCGTTGCTGGTTCCCGGGTGTGAGAGGTCGAGGTTCCTCTAGAGTTACAGGGTGACTCCAAGGTCCACAGCACAGCTCGTCTGTACCCCCTGTGTTTCTTGCGTGCGGCCCCTATAGCAAATCACCACGAAGTTAGTGGTTTAAGGGCTACAGACTTATTACTGTGCGGTTCTGGAAATCAGAAGTATAAAATGGAGGGCTGTGCTCCTTCTAGGGGCCCCAGGGAGCCCCGTCTCCCCCTTTTTCCGGCTTCCAGAGGCACCGCGTCCTCGGCCTGTGGCCCCTCCTCATCCTCGCGGCCAGCAGCACAGGGTCTGCCCGGCTCTCTGCCTCCGACCCCGACCCTCTGCCTCCCTCGTGAGGACACTGGGCCCCTGGGGAACCCAGGGTCTCCCCCACTTCGGGACCTTGAATCGATCCCGCCTGCGAGGTCCTTTTTGCCATATGTGGTTCCACGTTTACTGTTTTGGGGATTAGAACGGGGGCGTCTTTGTGCGGTCATGTTCACTGCTGGGCCTGTCCCTGTGAGCTCACTTCTGCAGAGACAAGGTAGTGTGGGTTTAAGCCAGCGGGGCTGATACTGACCAGTCAAGAGGGAGAGTGTTCAGAGACGCGAGAGAGGTGCCTGGGGGTTGGGTTTGAGCCGAGTCTGGAAGAAGGTGGGAGGCACCGTGGCAGGGAGTGGAACAGGGTATCGAGGGCTCAGGGGAGCCCTCCTGGGCCACAGGCAGGTCTTGAATGTCTCTTGTGCATCAGGAGGAACAGGTAAATTCTCTTCCTCCTCTTCAGCAGGTTTTCGGCTGAGCTACAGGACTCCGGAGACGTGAGCAGACGCAGAGACTTCGGGCCAAGGTCCGGGAAGGCTTCCTGAAGCAGGTGGCTTGGCCGTTTCTTCCTCGTTGCCCTTTTGGGTCTCTGAGCCTTTACACCTTTCGGGCTGCGGGGGCTTCCTGTCCAGGCCTCCCCCAGGGCCAGGCATCCTGTTCATCCTGTTCCTGGTTTGTGCGTGCCTGGGCCATTCTGGGCCCTCAGCCTACCTGAAGATTGGCGGGGGTGGGGGGCGATGAGGCTTGTCCCCATCAGGAGTTGGGGGGGGTGGGAGACTATGGGGTGGGGGGCAGAGGGAGGGATGGGAGACTGTAGAGGGTGGGGGGGTTGTCTCTCCTGCCCTGTCCCCTGCTGTGCCCTGCACTGTCACAGCCTCTCCTTTGTCCCTGCAGGTTTCTCCGGGGTCTGGTCAAGCCCCAAGGCCATCACCATGGACTTCCAGCATCGCCCTGGCGGTAAGACGGGGAGTGGAGGCGTGGCCTCCTCCTCAGAGAGCAACCGAGACCGCAGGGAGCGCCTCCGGCAGCTGGCCCTGGAGACCATTGACATCAACAAGGTGGGTCGAACCGAGGGCAGGAAGCCCCCTCCGTCCCGTGTTCCCTCGCTCTGCCTTCTGTCAGTGGAGCCACATTCAGTACACCTGCACCTGGTGCCCTTCGCCCCGCTGCCCAGCGCTCTGGGCCTCGGGTCCCGGTCTGTAATCAAGGGAACTTGACCTAGAGCAGCTCCAGCTGTCCACCCCAGAGACCGCCTGCTGTTCAGAGGGGGGGGGGAGGGGGGTTATCGCGTGAGCTTTTTGTGTGACTGACTGGCCAGAGGCGTGGGGAATTGCCAATGGCGAGGACTAAGACAGCGTCGGGTGGATTGACGTTCTCGCCATGAGCAGTGAAGGGCAACGTTTTATTTGGCGGTTCAGGGCTGTCGGTAGACCGGGATTTGCCCATCGGCGCCGCGGACATGTGGGGCCAGAGCATCCCGGCCCCCACCCACTCGGTGCCAGGATCACCCCAACTGTGACAAACTCCGGTGTCCCCAGACGTCCCCCAGTGTGCCCTGGGTCCACGCATGGTGCCCCTTAGACTTCAAACTCCTCTGAGACGAGAGCTCTCACCCTGTGCCAGGCCTCACCTGTGAGGTCAGCTCTGTTCCCGTCCCCATTTTCCCAAGGAGACGAGGGAGAACCGTCACGGCCAACGACGACACAGTCACGGGACAGCGAGTTAGGATTTGAACCCCCGTGGGTCTGTGCCGCCGCCCCTATTCGTGGAAGGCTGTGTGGCTGGCCTGGGAACCCCGCGCGCAGAGACCAGGGTCTCCACGGGCCTTTGTCGAGGCGTTTGCTTTTGTTCTGGTGTCTGGCTTGTGCCGCAGAGCTTGGCAAAGCCGGCGAGGTTAGCGACCGGCGCCGTGCCGTCCTGGCACTGCTTCCTTCCGGACCTGGAACCGCCACCGGGGTGGCGTGGAGAACCAGTATCGTGGGCCCCCAGCCCTGACGAGCGGCCTGTGTCCACGGGATCCGGTGGGGGGGGGGGGGGGGTGCCGCGGTGCTGCCTCAGGAGGGCCCCGTGGAGCCTGGGCCGCGGGCTCCTCCCGGCCCCCTGTCCTCGAACGCCCGCCCGAGGGAAAGCAGCCGCCTCTGCTGCTTGGACAAAGACCGGGCTCTGGCTCTTCGCGGCGCATGCGGGGCCACGGTCGCCGCTGACGGATGTTTCTCTCCCCAGGACCCTTACTTCATGAAGAACCACCTGGGCTCCTACGAGTGCAAGCTGTGCCTGACCCTGCACAACAACGAGGTGTGTCCTCGGCTCCGGGGTGGATTCTGCTGCTGCGCGTCGGGGTCCCCCGCCGCCTGGCCCGGCAGCGCTGCCCCCTTCGTAGTTCCGGGACATCGTTCAGAGCCCGCCCGAGGGTGGAGGGGCTCGGGCCTGCTACCTCAGCAGACTGCGCTCTCGGGCACGTCCTTTAGGGGAGACCCTGCGTTCTCCGGGCACAGGCCAAGCACCCCGTCCCCGGTCTGCTTCCCCCCCCCCCCCCAGTCCCCCTGCTGCGCCGTAACCCCTGCTGCTACCGTTACTGTGGGAGCGCGCCGTCGGCCCTGGGCCAGGCCCGTGCCCGGGAGTTCTAGATCCGGTTTTTGGGATCTCGTCGGTGTGGCTCCAACTGGGCTCTTTCAGTGACGGGAGGTCGTAGTCCGCCGCGTGCACGCGGTGCGCGGATCCGCTCCGGAGCGAGTAGATCCGGCTTTCCCCTTTCCCATTGTTGAGCGTTCGGGTTGTTCGCGGTCACAAGTGGTGCCGAGTCGCACGGTCTGTCCCCCTCGGCAGTGCTGACAGAGGAGTCGGGTCGTTCTCGGGGTGCTGAGCCGCGTCCCCCACCCGCTCGATGCCAGGACCGCCCCGGTCACGACCACCACAAACTTCCCCAGACGCCACCAGTGCTCCCCTGGCGATCGAGAAACGGGGAGTTCGCCCCGCTCCGTGTGGAGAGGTCCCCTGGGCTGTCGTCAGGTCGGACCCTGGCGGTCACAGGGCACGTCACTTGGGGGGTACCAGCCTCTACCGTGCAGCCGAGCCCACTGATCACCCCCCGCGGCGGGCGGCGAGCCTTCCCGAGCCCCACTTGCCGTTACAGCGGGCGCTCGCAGACGCCTTCTCCGGCTCGGTGTTGCTCCGCTTCGTGCGAACGTGCCGGAGCTTGTCCGTCCGGCAGCCACCCAGCGCCCGCCTTGAGGCAGGGCCTGTGGACAGAGGCCGGCTCCTCTCTGCCCTCCCCACCCTCGCTCACCTGGTCTCGAACCACCCGTGTGCTTTTCCCGCTGCAGGGGAGTTACCTGGCGCACACCCAGGGGAAGAAGCATCAGACCAACTTGTGAGTACCTGGGCCCCCTTCCGGCGCCCGGGGTCCAGCCCCTCCAGGAGCTGCTTCACAGGGTCTCCCGGGCCTTGGGGCCAAGCAGAGGGTGGGCGCGAGGAGGGGCGGGAGGTGCTCTTTCCCCAGCGGTCAAGCTGATTGTGTTGCAGCCTGGGGCTTCTGTAACATGGGGAGAGAGGTGAGGGTCACAGAAGACCCCCTAGTGAGGGGCAGCACAAAACGTGATGGGGACAGAGGTGCCCCGAGCCTGTCCCAGCCCCACTGCGTGCGAACCCTGGGACCCCCCAACCAGCACCCCCACCCCTGTGCCCCTGGCCTCTCAAACTCCCAAGGTCGCTGTGAGGGTTGGACAGCTCCCAGCACCTGGGCCTGTGGCCTTGGCGGCCCGTGTGGGGGGCCACAGTGCTGTCTCTGTCCTGCCTGCAGGGCCCGGCGAGCCGCCAAGGAGGCCAAAGAGGCCCCCGCCCAGCCGGCGCCAGAGAAGGTCAAGGTGGAGGTGAAGAAGTTTGTGAAGATCGGCCGCCCGGGCTACAAAGGTAATTCTGTCTGGGGACGGTCTGGCCTGCAGCCGGGGCTGGGCGTGACCCCCAGCCCTGTCCTTGAGCCACACAGAAGCTGCTGTTCTCTGGCCCTTTGCTGCGGAGACCCCCACTTGTCCGTGCCTCTCCTGTTTCCCATCGGAAGGACTAGGCTGGGACCAGCGGCCCCCCTTGGCCCCCCTTTCCTGTGAACTTTCCCAAACAGCCGTAACAGAGTGTCACGGCTTCTCGGGCCCCGTGTCCCTGTGTCTTGGGAGCAGGTGGTTCTTTACTGTGCTGTTGGGGGACATGAGTGACCATGGAGGGGGGGGCCCTTTCCTTGACCTTGGGACAGGGTGTTGGTGCTTCAGCCTGAAGGAGGAGAGGGTGAAGGTCTGTGTAAGAAACCACTTATTTAGTGGAACTGACGGCAGAGAGGAGGGTTCTTGGATCACCTGCCAGAAAGTAGGTTAAGTGGCTCCATTGGAATATAGAGGACTATGTTTCCGGGAGTTAGAAAGAAAAAGTTAGCAGGCAGCTGTTTTAACTAAAGGTAGTGACATCTGTGCGTGACTGGCGCTCCAAGCCCGACACAGCAGCGCAAAGGTCCTGGAGCAGGTCTGCTTGATAAGCTAGGGCTGGGATGACAGGATCTGAGGGGGGTGGGGGGGCAGGTGGAGGCCACCAAAGGCCTTTGGGCCATGGTAGGCCACCTGGTCTCTGTCCTGAGTGTCATGGGGAGACGCTGGAGGGCTTGGGGGGGAGCGCGGCATGTTCCAGAGCTGTATGGAGAGCGGTCTGCAAGTGAGAACAGGGCCACTGGAGGCCTGGCTGCAGGGCTCTAACGTGAAGGGCGTCCTCCCAGAAGCAGGGGCACAGACCCCACTTGGCTGTGTGTGCACAGCGTGCCCCCGCTTCAGATTCCGTGGAGTGTCGTCCCAGGCCTCGAGGTGAGGGCCACAGGGCCCGCGTCCTGCCCACGCGCACCCCTGACTCCGTGACCTCAGGCAGGGACCCCACGGTCCTGGGCGGTAGCCGTCCCAGCCACACGTAGCCCTGGTTCACCAGCCAGACAACGGGCCCCAGCGTCCTGCCCTCCCGTTCGCCCGTTCGCGGGTGGCGTTCGTCCACACCCGTGGTCCCTTAGCCTCCGGGAGCACGAGCTGGCCTGGACCTGATCCCTTCGTGTGTTGCAGTGACCAAGCAGAGGGACACAGAGATGGGCCAGCAGAGTCTCCTCTTCCAGGTAGGGGCAGCCGGAGCCCGACTGGGGGCGGGAGGGGGTCCCTTGAACGGCGGCGCTGCCACCTGCCCTCCCCCCCCCCCCCAGATCGACTACCCCGAGATCGCCGAGGGCGTCATGCCCCGCCACCGCTTTATGTCCGCCTACGAGCAGAGGATCGAGCCTCCGGACCGGCGCTGGCAGTACCTCCTGATGGCCGCCGAGCCCTACGAGACCATCGCCTTCAAGGTAGCACCCACGGGGTCCCCCAGCAGCCGTCCCCCAGTGGGTCGCGGCCTCTGGAAGACGGGGAGCTGGGTGAAGCAACAGCCGGGGGCTGGGCGTCCAGAGGTGGGTCCCCACCGAAGGGCAGAGAGCCTGACGTGACCCTGGTGGGAAGACACCCTTGTGTGGCCAGGCTGTCTGGGGACCCGTAACCCCGTCCCGGGCAAAGAGCACAGCCTTTCCCCGGAGCCCCAGGGCTGCTAGGTAGCCGGGCTGGGACATCAGCCACCGCCACCCCAGATCCGTCGTGGTCCTCAAGGCCCCGCTCCACCCCCCTCCCCACACAGGTGCCAAGCAGGGAGATCGACAAGGCCGAGGGCAAGTTCTGGACCCACTGGAATCGGGAAACAAAGCAGGTGAGTGAGTGGGTCTGGGTCCAGGCGCTCGTGGGGCCTTGGGCATCTGCCCCGGCCGGCCTGTCCCCTCTGGACCACCGCTCAGCCCCCTCCGTCTTCTCCAGTTTTTCCTCCAGTTCCACTTCAAGATGGAGAAGCCTCCAGCCCCGCCAAGCCTCCCTGCTGGGCCCCCCGGGGTGAAGCGCCCCCCGCCCCCCCTGATGAACGGTCTGCCCCCCCGGCCACCGCTGCCGGAGTCTCTGCCCCCGCCACCGCCAGGAGGCCTGCCCCTTCCGCCCATGCCGCCCAGCGGGCCTGCACCCTCCGGGCCTCCGGGCCCTCCCCAGCTGCCCCCACCAGCTCCTGGGGTCCACCCCCCAACATCTGGGGTCCACCCCCCCGCACCAGGAGTCCACCCCCCGGCTCCCGGGGTCCACCCCCCGACACCAGTGGTGCACCCCCCAGCATCTGGGGTCCACCCCCCTGCTCCGGGCGTCCACCCTCCAGCCCCAGGGGTCCACCCCCCTGCCCCGGGTGTCCACCCTCCCCCGTCTGCTGGGGTTCACCCCCAGGCCCCAGGGGTCCACCCTCCAGCTCCTGCAGTTCACCCCCAAGCTCCAGGGGTGCACCCCGCAGCTCCCGCGGTTCACCCCCAGGCCCCTGGCGTCCACCCTCCAGCTCCTGGGGTCCACCCCCCAGCCCCAGGGATCCACCCCCAGCCTCCCGGGGTTCACCCCCCACCTCCTGGGGTCCACCCATCTGCTCCTGGGGTCCATCCTCCAGCTCCTGGGGTTCACCCCCAGCCTCCTGGAGTTCACCCCTCAAATCCCGGGGTTCACCCCCCAACTCCCATGCCTCCCATGCTGAGGCCCCCGCTGCCCTCCGAGGGCCCTGGGAACATTCCGCCCCCTCCCCCAGCCAACTAAAAAGCTGCCCCTTCTCCAGGCCACTTCGCTGTCTTGTCCTGTTTCTCTCCAAGCTATGTGCTTTTGTGCAGGGTTGTGCCATGTCCCCGACGGTCATTAAACGGTCTCCCCTGATGCCCGAAGTGACCTGCTGTGTGGGGGAACGGGGGGGGGGGAGGCTCTGTGGGTCAGTAGGTGTGGTAGCTTCACTCGCTGCTGGCGAACACCCACGTGCACCCCCACCGTATGTGTGGGGAGCTTGGGGTTGGGGCCTCGGTGTCCCTGTGTCCTCCCAGGATGCCGGTGGGTGAAGGACAGACCCAGGCAGTCAGCAGCGGGTCTGGGCTCTCTTCTGCGGCTGCTCACCCTCCTTGGGGTCTCCAGCCAAATGGCTGTGCTTCTGCAGCTCCAGGGTGCCAAGAGGCAGTGTGAGCGAGCACTTGGGGAGCCCCAGCTTCGCTGGGGGACCACCCTCCGGCCAAGCCCATGCACCCAGCGGTCTGAACACCAAGATCTCTGGTCCCCATCAGAGCCGGGTGCCAGAGGCCTCCGGGGCGCCTGCCCCCCTGCCCCCATCCCAGAGCTGTTGATCATCTGCGCTGTCGCTCCCCGGTCTGGTTCCCACTCCCTCCTGCAGAGGGGAAAACCTCATCAAGGACAGTCGTTGGACCAACTGGGCACGGGCGGCACTCTGTATCACGGGTAGGAAGATAGGCGGTCAGGCTGGAACAGAAGAGGCTTTGAGAGGCTCCTCTGCCTGCCCAGGCCCACGGTGGGGCACCAGACGTTGGCCCCCAAGGTCACACCCCAGAAGGAGATAGGGGCTTTGCTCCTGCACAAACATCCCGGTCTCCTCCACATAAGCCAGAGCAACACGGCCCCTCGCAGCAGCCAGGATGCCTGGTCTGCTCTCTCTGCCGGCCCTGGTGCTGTCGGTGATGGGGGCTCTGCTGATGGCCGGGGACCCTGGGGAAGAGGTCTCCAGTGCCCCGGCCCCGCCTGGGGGGCCAGCCACAGGCACCGGGGGTCTCATCTTCCACCCGGATTGGGACTGGCAGCCCCTGAGCAGTCCCCAAGACCCCCTGTGCCTGGTGACGCTGGACAGGGGTGGTAACGGGAGCGGCTCCCCGCTTCGGGTGGTGGGGGCGCTGAGAGGCTACGAGCACGCCTTCCTCGAGGCTGTGCGGCGGGCCCGCTGGAGTCCCCACGGCCTGGCCACCTTCGGAGTTTGCACCCCCAGGGACAGGCAGGCCGCCCTGTTCTCTCTGCGGCAGCTGCAGGCGTGGCTGGGGGAGCCCGGGGGGCGGCGGCTGGTGGTGCTGCACCTGGAGGAAGGTACGTAGGGAGGGGGCCACGGCCTGGGGGGTGCCACGCTGCCACCACTCTTTCCAGACCGGGTCCTGCCGGAGCCCAACTCTAGACCCATCTTGGCCTCCTGGGAAGGCTGAGGCTGAGGGCCCAGGAAGTGGGGGCCCTTCGTGTCTGGGGGCTGCAAACCCCCCGATGCTTTGCTTCCAAGCCCACCCCTCCTGCAGCCCTCCTGGGAGGTGTTCACCACCCCCCCACCCCATGAAGGAGCAGAAGGGAGTCGGGGCACAGCCATGCTCCGCCCACACCCCCCCTCCAAGGGTAGTGTGTGGCCTGTTCCCGGGAGCTGCTGGAGGAAATGGTTTCCCAGGGGACCCTATGGGCTCCCCCCACTAAGGAGAGCCCCAGACAGAGACCCCAGGGGTGCTCCAGGCTCCTCATATTGGGGCAAGGCCCTGCACCCGATGTCTGGGTGTCAAGCCTCTCCCGGTATGGGTGGGGGCTCTCCCCGCAGGACTGCAAGACGGGCTTCGGGGAGGGGCTGGGGCCTCGGTGACTCAGGTGTTGCCCCTTCCCTATTTGTCCCTCCTGGCCACAGTGACATGGGAGCCGACACCCTCACTGAAGTTCCAGGAGCCCCCGCCTGGAGGGGCCGGTCCCCTAGAGCTGGCGATGCTGGTGCTGTACCCTGGCCCTGGCCCCGAGGTCACGGTCACAGGGGCTGGGCTGCCAGGCACCCAGGTACCGGGGTGTTGAAGGGGGTTAGTTCTGGGGCCTCCAGGAGCCCTCACCCAGCAGAGGAGGGGGAATGGGGTTTTTTAACTGTGCTGAACAGAAAGATTCCAAGTCCCCTGGTTGGAACCTTGAAGGGGGGTGTCAAGGGCAATGGGCAGAGCAGGGCTGGTGTCCTCGCCCCCCCATCTGGCTAGGCTGAGCCCCCATCTCCACAGAGCCTCTGTCAGTCCCGGGACACCCGCTACCTGGTGCTGGCGGTGGACCACCCAGAAGGGGCCTGGCGCAGCCCCGGGCTCACCCTGACCCTGCAACCCCGCAGAGACGGTAGGCTCTCCGAGAGAGGGACCGGGCAAGGGTGGGCGGCCCGCGGTCCTCGGCCCCCGCTCAGCCAGGCCCCCGTGCCCCGCCACGCAGGTGCGCCCCTGAGCACCGCCCAGCTGCAGGAGCTGCTGTTCGGCCCCGACCCCCGCTGCTTCACACGCATGACCCCGGCGCTGCTCCTGCTGCCGGGGCCCGCGCCTGCACCGCTGCCCGCGCGTGGCCTGCTGGACCAAGTGCCTCTCCCGCCGCCCAGGTGTGCGCAGGCCCACGTTGGGGGTGTCGGGAGGGGAACCCTGCACCTGCCCCTACCGCCCAACTCCGCCTTCCAGGCCCTCCCAGGAGCAGGCGCCTAAGGAGCCACGGTCCGGCGCCGACCCCTTCCTGGAGACGCTCACGCGCCTGGTGCGCGCGCTGCGGGGGCCCCCGGCCCAGGCCTCGCCGCCGCGCCTGGCCCTGGACCCCGGCGCGCTGGCCGGCTTCCCGCAGGGCCTGGTCAACCTGTCGGACCCCGCGGCGCAGGAGCGCCTGCTCAACGGCGGCGACGAGCCGCTGCTGCTGCTTCTGCTGCCACCCGCCACGCCCACCGCCGCCGCCGCCGCCGCCGCCGGGGACCCCGCGCCGCCGCGCGGCCCGGCGTCCGCGCCCTGGGCCGCCGGCCTAGCGCGTCGCGTGGCCGCCGAGCTGCAGGCCGCGGCCGCCGAGCTGCGCGGGCTCCCGGGGCTGCCGCCGGCCGCCACGCCGCTGCTGGCGCGCCTGCTCGCGCTGTGCCCCGGGGATTCGGGGGACTCGGGGGACCCGGGGGCCCCCGACGGCCCGGGCGGCCCGCTGCGCGCGCTGCTGCTGCTCAAGGCGCTGCAGGGTCTGCGCGCGGAGTGGCGCGGGCGCGAGCAGGGCGGACCGGCGCGGGCGCAGCGCAGCGCGGGGGCCGGGGCGGCCGACGGGCCGTGCGCGCTGCGCGAGCTGAGCGTGGACCTGCGCGCCGAGCGCTCCGTGCTCATCCCGGAGACGTACCAGGCCAACAACTGCCAGGGCGCGTGCGGCTGGCCGCAGTCCGACCGCAACCCGCGCTACGGCAACCACGTGGTGCTGCTGCTCAAGATGCAGGCCCGCGGCGCCGCCCTGGCGCGCCCGCCCTGCTGCGTGCCCACGGCCTACGCGGGCAAGCTCCTCATCAGCCTGTCGGAGGAGCGCATCAGCGCGCACCACGTGCCCAACATGGTGGCCACCGAGTGCGGCTGCCGGTGAGCCCCGCACCGTGCCCCCCGAGTGGCGTCCCCGCCCGTATTTATTCGGACCCCCATCATCGCCCCAATAAAGACCAGCAAGCACAGGCTGACGTGTGTGTGTGTGTGTGCGCGCGCGCGCCCGCGCTGGGGACCGGCGGGGGGGCCTCCTCCCGGCCAGCTCTCCCCTGGCAGGAGGGGCGGGGCGGGGCGGGGGCGGGTCGCTGCGGGGCCGGCGCCCTCCCCCCCCCCCCATCTCCCCTTAGAGCTAGCATCTCCGCCATTCGGGCCCAGGCAGGTTCCGGCGTCGAGGCTCAAAGGAGCAGGCGGCCCGGGGGCTGCAGCACTCAATTTATTTCACTGAACCGCGGGGGCCACCGAGCGGGGGTCCCTGGACTGTGTGTCACAGTACCGAGGCCTGGCTCAGTCCCGCCCCTTGCCAGCCCGCTGCTTCTGGCGGCCCGGAGGCCGGTCCCCGTCCGGGCGCCGCGGGGAGCCCCAGGCCTGCCTCTTCCTGCGCCCGGGGTCTCCAGAGCCCTGCGTCCAAGGCCGACGGCCCCCTTCGCCTGCCTCCCAGCGCCGCGGTAGGGCCGCTCTGGGCTCCCTGGCGGCCCGTGGCTTCTCCTGCTTCCGAGGCCTCTCCTCCCTCCGCGGCCTCTCCTTCGGCGGCCTCTGCGCCTTCGGCGGCCTCTCCCTCCGAGGCCTCTCCTCCTTCCGAGGCGCCTCCTTGGGCGCGCGCTCTTCCCCAGCAGCCTTCTCTGCAGCCTCCCGGCTCCCAGGAACCTCGGCCTTCTCCTCCGCCTCCACCTGGGGCGCGGGCGGTCCCGATGGGGGGACCCAGGCCTCGGGCTTCGGCTGCCACGCCGGCGGTGTGAGACGGTGGGGTCAGCGCACGCCTCCCCTGCCGGCCCAGGCCCCTCCCTCCCCCCACCGCCCGCGGTCACTTAAAGGAGGCGCTTACCGGGGGCGGGGGCCGGGGCGACGCCGGCTCCGGTGCCGACCTGGGCGGTACCCACGGCTCGGGGACAGGTGCAGGGGTACCTGCCTCCCCCGCCACAGCATCTTGGAGGGGAGGGGTGTCAGCCCAGGCCACGGCGCACACCGCGCCCTCCACCCGCGTCCCCCCCGCTGGAGCCCTCCCCCCTCCCCGCTCCGAGCCTTCCGAAGGGAAGGCTCCAGGGTCTCACTGCTGGGGCGCCCCCTTCCCTCCCAGTCTCCCTCATTCCAGGTGCAAAAGGGCCACAAGAGCTGCCCGGAGCGCACACACTAGAAAGGGGGCTCACAGGGCCAGTCCTGGGCGGGGGGAGGGGCAGGGCCCGAGGTGGGTGAGGACCTGTTCACCGAGGGGGGAGGAGCGCCAAAATGCGACGGGGGGAGAGGAAGGGCCCAGGGTCAGGTCCCCGGTGGGAGTGGGGGTGGGGGTGGGGGAGGAGGCCCCGCCCTGGGGGCGCCCAAGGTCAGTCGCTGAGCAGTGTGCCTGCACAAGGCGGGGCAGTCGGGGGACGAGCACTCCTCTGAGGTCCACACCGTGGCGGGGGCGGGAGGGAGGGGGAAGGGGACCAGCCCGGGGAGGCGGGGGCGGGTATTCAAGACCCCACCCCGGAGGGCGCAGGCTCACCGCGGCACAGCTGGAAGGCCGAACCCAGCATCGCCAGGAGTGAGGCGAGCACCAGGCACTTGTTGAGTGACAGGTCTCCCCAGGGCAGCTCCTCGCTCAGGGCCGGGGTCGGGGGCGGCGGTGGCCGCTGCGGGGGAGGGGCGGCCTGCGCCTTCTTGCGGGCGGGGCTCCGGGGAGCTGCGGGAGCAAGCGCTGGGCTGGGCACAGCCCCACGGGGCAGACCTGGGCCCTGATCTCAGCTCCTCCCTGCCTGGCCACGCGGCCCTGCATGCCTGCCTCGGAGCTTCCCTGGGATGGGGAGAATAATCTAGAAGGTAATTAACCGAGGCTGAGGTTGTGTTATGCTTTAGCAGAGGGTCCCAAGCCCTTTTAGTGACCGCTGGTGACACCCGGGACAGAACCCAGCCAGCAGCCCCACTGCGCCCCGTTGCCTTCCCCCTACATCCAAAGCCCCAGCAGCCCAGGATCTGACGCCCTGCTGGGCCGCACCCACGCCCCCACCTCACCCCTGCCTTCTGCAAGCCTACTTGCTCCAGCTTTCAGCCTCTCTTTCCCAGCTCCTGGGGCCACTTTGGTCACAGGCTCTTTTTCTGTCTTCTTGGGCCTGGCATCCACATTGCCTGTGGGGCTGCCCTCTGCTGCCGGCTCTTGAGAATCCTATGAGGAGTCACCAGTCGCCTGGGGTGTTCCCTTTGTCTCTTTCCCCTAAGGGAGCCCACACCCTTCCCACGGAGTACAGAAAGCCACCCCCTTGGCCAGCGTATCCCTGGCTGCAGGGGCATCGTAGGTTGAAACCCCGGGGCCCCGGCTGCTCACAGGGGACCAGCTGCTAGAGTCGGCCAGCCTCGGTGTTGCTGTAATAGGAAAAGAGAGAGAGTCAAGGTCGTGAGACCCCCGGGCCCATCCCACCCTCTGCTGGGCTCTGCAGGGCTAAGGGTGGGTGATGGCTCCCATTTTACAGATTAGAAAGGAAACAGGCTCACAGGCAGCCCTGCCCACACGCACACAGCACTTTGCGGACAAGCGGGGATTTGACTCCTGACCCGCGGGGCCCAGCGCCTATGTTTCTGGGGCTCCTTATAGATCCCCAAGGCACTAACGGGCAGAGGCCGGAAACAGGGAGCATAGTTTAAACCAGTCCAACGTGGGAGTCTAGGTCCCGGTCTCTGGAGGTCAACCCCCGGCTCATTGGGAAGACGGGGGCTTGGGTTCCATCCTGCCAGTGCCTCTGTGGGTACCTCGAGCTCTGTCCTCCAGGGGCTGGTCAGGGCAGGGGTCAGCCAGCGTGGAGAGGTCCTGGCCTGCTTGGCAGCTGCCCAGGCCCCCATCCAGCTCCTGCAAGGCCCTGGTTGTCATGGAGACGTCTGAGAAGCCTGGGATCCGGAGTTGGGCGGGAGGAGGGCTGCAGAAAAGGCGTCTCGCCCGGGAGGCGGCTCACACTTGCTGAGGCCCCGCTGTGGGCCTGACCTGGGGGGCGCCCCGTGTACACGAATCGACTGGCCCCCGCCTCTCACCTCAGCCATTACTGGCCCCTCTGCCCGGAACCCCCTTCACCTGGCAAGTTCACACTCAGGCTGGCGTGGCGGGACAGCCTTGCCCTCATGCCCCCCCCCCCGGCCCCCTGCCTTGGGACCCCTCCCCATAGCCCACCCTCCCTGAGCACAAGGAGGCTGCTGGGGCCCAGAGAGGGCTGGGACCCCCCCCTCCAAGGTCACACGGAGATGAGACAGAGCCCAGACCTGAACCCTTGGCCCCAGGGTCGACTCATGTTCTCTGAGAGCAGGGACTATTTTTATCCGGTGCCGGAAGCCAGCGCGACAGGCCGACGTGGTGCCAGCCCCTCCCAGGCTGTTGTCCACATGGGGTCTCCGGACCATCCTCGTCTGCCATTGCTGCACCCCACCCCCACCCCTAAATCTAGAAGCTCACGCTGCAGCGGTCAGGACCAGCCTCACTCTGGCCACTACAGGCAGGGAGGGGCAGGGGCCCCCCGGGAGCTTCCTGACCCCAATGCTGGGGCCCCTGCCTCCTCCCACTGCCTCTGCTCCCATAGGGCAGATGAGGAAACTGAGTCTCTGGAGACAGCCGTCAGCCAGAGGTCGGAGGGAGCTTGTGGTCGAACCCAGTCCTGCCGATTTCCCAAAGCCTTTGGGGTCTCCAGTGCCCCTGGCTGCCAGCACCATTGTGTCACGTCTCCGGCCAGAAAAGTGACCCTTCCCTGGGGCTGGAGCAGGGCATTGGGGGAGGGGCCCCGACAGGCCAGGCCGCAGGTATGTGCCCTCAGGTATGTAGGGGGGCCGCCACGAGAGCTGGGGACTCCCGCGGACCTCCGAGATGGCCTCCCCCAGACCCAGGGGACCCCCCACCTCTGCCCAGGCCGCCCCCTGCCCTACTTACTGCACAGCCGCCACAGTGAGCCCGCTGGACAGATGGAGCACGGGGAGGGTGGCCCCCAGACAGACAGCAACAGGTGCCTGGAGGCCGCGGCCTGGGCCAATGAGCTCAGCAGGCTGCAGCGAGGGGGCGGTGGGGGGAGGCCCGGCCGCGAGGTTGCTGCTGGGGTGGCCCCCACGCTCAGAGCAGGACTGGGCATTGGCCCAAGGGTGACCCCACCCCCGCTGCAGCACAGAGCCGCTGCTGGGCTGGCCACGGTGGCCTGGGAAAGCTGCTTGCCGTCCCCGAGCCCAGGAAGGGAGGTCCCGGAGGCGGGAGCACCCAGGGAGGGTCCCTCGAATTCCATCAGCAGGCATGCGGAGCACCGATTTCGTGCGGGGCTTACCTGCACCCCTGCTCGTGGGGCCTGTGGGGCCAGGGGCGTGGGGGCACGACGCCAGCTGGGAGGCCTCTGTTTCCGCACCTGGAATCCATATGAAATCACCGCTCACAACCATGGGCGGGGTGGCGCTACCACCACCAACTCCAGAACATTCTGTCTCCCCAACAGCAACCCCCTCCCCGTTAACCGTCACCCCGCCCCTCCCCCGGCCCCCACGAGCCCCCTCCCCTCCGTGGATGAGCCCGTTCCGGACGTTTCACACACGCGGACTCACACCCCGCGTGGCCGCTCGTGTCGGGTGCCCTCGCTGGGCGCCGCGTGTTCGGGTCCGTCCGCCGGGCGGCGGGGGCGGGCGCCTCGCTCCTGCTCGCGGTGGCGGACCCGCCGCGTGTATCCGCTCGCTGGCATCCGACAGGGTGAGATTAGGGAGAGGAGAAGAGGTGCTGGGTGGTCGAGCCCCGGGTCAGATCCCGTCTTTAGAAAAGGTCGAGGTCACGTTCATCGTGGATTTTTATACGTTGATTTTTTTTATTGTGGTAAAATACACACAACCTGAAATTCACCATCGTGACCGTCCCTAAGCGCACAGCTCAGCGGCGTCAGACACTCACGCTGTCCTGCACCCGCCCCCGCCACCCGTCTCCAGAACTTTCCATCTCCCCAGCCAGACTGAGACCCTGCCCCCAGGAAGCACGGACTCCCCGCCCCCTGCCCCACCCCTGGCTCCCACCATCCGCTCTCTGTCTCTGTGGACGGGACTCCTCTGGGGACCCCCTGTGCGTGGGGTCACGCGGGACGTGTCCTTCTGTGTCTGGCTCCTGTCACTGCGCACGGTGGCCTCCGGGTCCCTCCACGCGGTGGCAGGTGGGAGGACGTTCTTCCTTCCTGGGACTGGGTCATCCTCCGGGGTGTAAATGGATACAGCGTGTTTGTCCTTCATCCACCGAAGGACGGCAGTCATGCTGCTATGAACACGGGGGTGCAAGTACCTGTTGGAGTCCCTGCTTTGAAGTCTTTTTTTCTTAATACCAGATTTATGAGATGCCCTATACATGCCAGACTCATCACCTGTAAAAAAAAACAAAAACAAAACAAAACAAAAAAAACAAGTTTTTAATATTAAAATGTGTGAAGAGGGACACCTGGGTGGCTCAGCCCCGACTTCAACTCAGGTCATGATCTCACGGTTCGTGAGATCGAGTCCCACATCAGACTCCGGGCCGACAGCTCGGAGCCTGGAGCCTGCTTTGGATTCTGTGTCTCCCTCTCTCTCTGCCCCTCCCCTGCTCGGGCTCTGTCTCTCGTGTCTCTCAATAATAAATACACGTTAAAAAAATTTTTAAAGATTGCATAACAATGAATTCCATTTCGTATGACAGAATTAAGGGGACAAGCCCCGTGAGCTCATGTAGAATCTTAAAATACCACTTTGCCTGGACAGGACCAAAACATACGTTGGAAGTTACCAAAGTGGCATGCCAAGTGACCAAAAAAAAAAAAAAAAAAATGTCCCCACTTTCCACAGGAGCTGTCTGGATAAACAGAACCCTAACTGAATAACTAACGTGAACTGTCAGAGTAAAAAAGTCATAAGCTTATTTTGAAAGCCTCCAAAACCTTTTAAATACCGTAGATGAGCCATATATTTTAAAATGTGTGAAAAGACACGATTTCTGTAACCGTAGGTCTGTGGTGACTCTGCCCCAGGCTGAGCCATGTGTGTGTGGGGGGGGGTGGACATCTGCGGCTGGTGGGGCCGGGGACGCTGCTCTGCCCCCAGAGTGACCCGCCCCGACGTCAGCGGCACCGGGAGGAGACTCTGTTGAATTTAAACTGTCAAAACACGGTGGAATATATCGCGCCATCGGAACAGAACCTAGTGAGTCGGTTCCACCCCAGACACACGTTGGTTGTCATAGTAATTTCCCAGTGCAAACAGGTCTCCCGGGAGGCGGCATGGGAGCAGAAGCATCAGGACTTGGGACAGGGGTCTCTGGGCTCAGAGAGCCCCCGCGTGGAATCCCAATCAATTTCCACGCAGCCGGGCTCCCGTGGTTGCCGTAAAAGTCATACACTTGTGGGAAATATGCCTGCACTCAGTCAGGAGGGCCCTCGCCCTACGGGACCCGTTCCCACATTTCCCCCACGGCTCACATGAGGCCCCTTGACGAAGGTTGATCTTTGGGACACGCCTCTGACCCCGGTACTGGGTTCACTGTACCCCCCCCCCCCCAAAACACATGCTCGAGTCCTAACACCCAGAACCTCAGGACGTGGCCTTGCTTGGGAATTGGGGTCCGCTGCAGATTGAAGGCGTGTGTCCCCCCCCCCCAATTTGTATGTTGAAACCTAATCTCCAGCGTGACGGTATTTGGAGGTGGGGCCTTTGTGGTGATTGGGTCGTGAGGCTGGCGCCCCCGTGGATGGGATCAATGCCCTCATGAAGGAGACCCCAGAGAACTCTCCCCATCCCTTCCCCACATGACGACACAGGGAGGAGACAGCCGTCCACAAACCAGGAATGGGATCCCCCCACCGGACACCAAATCTACCGACGCCTGGACCTTGGACTCCCAGCCCCCGAAACCGAGAAATAAATTTCTGTTGTTTATAACCCCCCCGGTCTGTGACATTCTCAGGATGGGGCTCTTGTAAGGAGAAGGGACTTTGGAAACAGACACGCGCGGGGAGGAGATGATGTAGATACATGCGGGGGGTGGGGGGCAGACACGGAGGGACGCGGCCACCGGTGGAATGTCTGAGCCACCAGGAGCTGCCGGAAGGACCCTCCCCCTTCCCTCCCCACCTCTAGGGGAGAGAGGGGAAGGGCGCCCTGCGGATGCCTGGGTTCCAGACTCTGCCCCCAGAAGTTGCCCCCAGACTAAAGTCCCTCATTTTGCGGTTATTAGCTACGGCAGCTGCGAGAAACACCTACATCCCCAAACTTCCTTCTCCCCACGTGACCGTGCAGAGAAGCAGGGGTCCCCTGCTCTGGGGGGCTCTAGGCTCTCTTCTCCATATTCGAAGGCTCATCCTGAGACCTGGACCCAGAGGTTTGCAGCTGGAAAGCGAGAGCCCCTTCGGGACCCTGAGGGGGGGTGGATTGGAGCAGTGGGTCACCAGCAGCATAAACCCTGAGCGAGTAAGTTCCCCCCAGGAGCCACCGTGAAAGCTGACAAATGTGCCCACCTGCATAGCTGAGGCCAGCGGCCCCCCGCACCCCCAAACGGAGCGCATTCTTCCTGTTACACGACAAAGCCCGAACATCTAGAAAACGTAGACGAGCTCGGCGAGGACAGTGTTTAGCAAGCTCGGCATACTCTCGTCCCAACCCAGACACTGTCAACATCTGAGGATTCTTTCCTCGCTGTTTCCGTGACCCTCCATGGTGACGTCACTTACGTGTTCGCTTTTTAAAAACCAGCATCGGGGGCGCCTGGGTGGCTCAGTCGGTTGGGCGTCCGACTTCAGCTCAGGTCATGATCTCGCGGTCCGTGAGTTCGAGCCCTGCATCAGGCTCTGGGCTGATGGCTCAGAGCCTGGAGCCTGTTTCCGATTCTGTGTCTCCCTCTCTCTCTGCCCCTCCCCCGTTCATGCTCTGTCTCTCTCTGTCTCAAAAATAAATAAACGTTAAAAAAAAAAAATTAAGGGGCGCCTGGGTGGCGCAGTCGGTTAAGCGTCCGACTTCAGCCAGGTCATGATCTCGCGGTCCGTGGGTTCGAGCCCCGCGTCAGGCTCTGGGCTGATGGCTCAGAGCCTGGAGCCTGTTTCCGATTCTGTGTCTCCCTCTCTCTCTGCCCCTCCCCCGTTCATGCTCTGTCTCTCTCTGTCCCAAAAATAAATAAAAAACGTTGAAAAAAAAATTATAAAAAAAAAAAATTAAAAAAAAAAATAAAAACCAGCATCGTCCGTGAGGATCTGAACATCTTGTTTAACAAACTACGCTTTCTTTTCTCTTAGGAGCATGTTATGGTTTGGGGCGCCTGGGGGGCTCAGTCGGTTAAGCTGACTGACTTCGGCTCAGGTCACGATCTCGCGGTTCGCGGGTTCGAGCCCCGCGTCGGGCTCTGTGCTGACAGCTCGGAGCCTGGAGCCTGTTTCGGATTCTGTGTCTCCCTCTCTCTGCCCCTCCCCTAGCTCACGCGCTCCCTCTCTCTCTCTCAAAAATAAATACACATTAAAAAAATTAAAAAAATATATATATATAAAGAAATGTCTGTAAGAAACATGCCTGTATGTATGTAGTTTCCTCTACTCTTGTATTTATTCCTTTTTAAGTACTCTCTAGGTCCAACGTGGGGCTCGAACTCAACACCCCGAGATCAAGAGTCACGCCCACCAGCTGCTCTTGTATTTAGCAACAGAAATTCTACAGAAACGAAGATAAAGCGTGGTAAAAACAGAGGTGCGGGCCACACGGGGCGGGACCAAGAACGGTGCCACCGTTACGTTCGGGTGGCAGCCTGTAGATCATCTTCTTTCTAACATGAAACCTTTGTAAAAACACTTGGGCACCGCAGAGTAAAATAAGGAAGAGCGCATCGGAAAATATCGACGAGACAAGGACATAGTTGGCCCGTGTGAGATACTCCGCACCCGTTTCTTGGTCGACGCCCCCTCCGGTTGTTTGAACCCGCGTTGTTTACCGGCCTGTCACCATGTCACCAGCACGGTTTGGTGTCCCGTGCTTTATCGCACGGCCGCAGACGCCTGTGTGGATTCGTGGCCAGGTTGCAGCCGTCTGAAGCCTTCCTCGGGCCTGACGCACAGCCGGGCTGTGTGACACGTGTTCAGAATGGCTGGTGACTGCTTAGTTCGCGTTTCCCTGCTCAAGGGCCCAAGACCCTTCTGCTGTCTCGTTCCTGAGAGTGAGGATGGGAGAAAGGGCCAGGTGGACCTGATGAAGGGAGACCCAAGCTTTTTCTATGTTTACTTTTTATTTTATTTTTAAAGTTTATTTATTTTGAGGGAGGCAGAGAGACAGGGAGAGAGAGAATGAGTGGGGCAGGGGCAGAGAGAGAGAGGGAGAGAGAGAATCCCAAGCAGGCTCTGCACTGTCAGTGTAGAGCCCGCCGTGGGGCTGGAACCCTTGAACCGTGAGATCATGACCTGAGCTGAAATCAAGAGTCAGACACTCAACCGAGTGGAGCCACCCAGGCGCCCCCCTGAATTTTTATTGCAAAGTCGGTTGCGGATATTGAAATGCTTCAGCATGAGCCAGAGATCCGTGCGTTTGGATGGAATTTACATGGCCACACGCCCCACGTCACTGACCCACATACTGAACCTTGACATCATTCTAAGTGGGAGTCCCTCGGGGCCAATGTGACAAATCACCACCAACTGAGGGCTTAAAACCACACACATCGATTCTCTGACAGCTCTGGGGTCAGAAGTCCTAACGCCCAGGCCTGGGCAGGGCTGGTCCCCCCCGGGGCCCCAGGGCCACCCCCGCCTCGGGGGCCTTGCCTTGTTCCCCTTTTACCAGGTGAGGTGACACATTCACACATTCCAGAACTAGGACGAGGATGTTGAGGGGGAGGTTGTTAATCAGCCAACTATACTCTACACATCCTTTTTAAAAATCAGAGTGAGACCCTCAGATTCCCTGGCGCCCCCAGATATCGGACCTCGCCACACTGATCTCACCGGGACATGAAGCCTGGGCTCGCCATCGGGCACCACATCCTCTGCTGTCCTTACCAGCAGCTCAGCTCACCACCTCCACGAGGCCCTCCCTGATATGCCTCTTTCCTACCCTGCAGTCTGGGGGTCCCTCGCCTCTCACAGGCTCCCACAGTCTGACTTCCGTCTTGGTCCCCAGCAAGCCCAGCCCGGGGTGGGGGGCTGCCTTGAGCACCTATGCTGATCGGGAGCTCTCCTCCACCGTGCTCTTCCGACAGAGGAGTTTCCTCCCTCACAGACAACATTTGCAGGTGCGCCCAGAGTAGACAGAAAGGAAAACATGACATTTGCGAGACACGGGGCGGTGTCTCGGGGGACATCTGTGGCTGTCACAACTGAAGGGGTTCCCGGCATCGAGTGGTGGGGACCGGGGGTATGCTCAACCCCCTCCCCCGCCAGTGCCTGGGACACCCCCAGGCGTGACCGGCCCTACTGTGCATAGTGGGAATCAATTTCTGCCTCAGCACCTGAATACCGCGGGCGGTGACCAAGATCTGACAGCAAGCGAGCCTTTTCGTGCCAGATGAGATCTGGGAGGAGGATGTTCTGACCCGGCCTCAGTGTTTGCAATCTTGGTGGAGGCAGGCGCCTGGGTCCCCTCCCCCACCACAGTCAGTGAAGCTGATGAACGTGTTCCTCATCCCGGGCGCCCCTACCTCCCTGACAGCGTGCAGAGGGAGCTGTCCCCCAGATCCAGACCCGAGAGGGTGAGTGACACTGCTCCCATATCCCCGCCACGGCGCTGGGAGGCCTTAGGATGCCCTGCCCCCTGCGGCTACTCTCCCTGGCTCTCCCTGGCCTGTCCTACCCCACCCCACACGTACCCCCTTTTCTCTCCAAGCTCCGCTCTTTTGCAAGGTGCTGCAACTTGTTTTTTAAGAGCTTACGCCCCCCACCCCCCGCCCCAGCTTTCCACCCACAACGATTCCGAATTAGAAGAGCGCTTTGGCCAGCAAGGGCACAAAACCTGTCGATGAAGAAGGGGCCCTCCCCACCTGGGTGCTGGGTCTCTCCTCTCGAGGCTCCTGCTGGTTCCCTGTGGGCTGAAGAGGGCGAAATCTTCTTCCCCAGACTCTGCCCCGGGCACAAGACAGTCACCCATGGGGCTGAGGCTCAACTCTGACCTCTGTCACTTTCTGGCCTCAGGCATGGGGAGTAAACACCATGTGACCCAGTGACCAGTGGCAGGTCTGGATTCCGGACTCTTGGCCCAGAATCACTCGTCAGTGCAAAACACTGGAGAGCCATCAAGAGACAAAAAAAAAAAAAAAAAAAAAAAGAAAGGAAGAAAAAAGATTTCAAAGCTCAGGGGCTCTTCTGGCGTCAAGAAAACAGGACCTTCGTTAGAACAAAGATACTAACCCTACAAATAGTGAGAATATTGAAGCAGCACCCCAGGGTGGGTGGGAGGGAGCCCGCACAACCAAAGCACGCGTCTCTGCATACCAATGGAAAACGATTAGGAAGTTCACTATCAGCAATCCACCTGCTTTTAATTTTCACTGGGAGCTGCAACTCTAAACGAAGTCATGGCTTAAATATTCTTTCCCAGGAAAATTCTTTGGTTGGCCCACTACATGCAATCCTTAACAGTTTAGAGGGAGTCTTGATGACGCATGGAGGGAAGCTGTAAATCGGACATTGTTTTCCTTGGGAGTTACTGTATAACAAACAGTGCGATGGGCACGGAAGGGAATTCGGAGACACCCAGGGGTTCAGCGTACGTGCTCTGGAGAGTGAGCTCCTGCTGGTCTGGCAATCATTCAAGGTCCCTTTGGGGACAAGTTTGTGGCTCTAACCCAAATGGACATAGTAGAATGAAATTAAAACGAGAGGCAGGAATTGTGAAGACAAAAACCAAATAGGAGCGGCTTCAATGCTAGGTAACGCTTCGTTCGGAGCCTCTATGTAAATGTTCCGGAAACCCAAGACCATGAAACAAAGCAGGACCTGCAAAAATCAGCATTTTCCCTGGTAAGTCCCAGAGTTAGCTCGCAGAGTGCGCTCCTGCATTTAAGCGCGGGGAGTGGCACTTCTGCCCGCGGCGGGTCTGGTGCACGCGTGAAACGATGAGTTTCCCCGCGGGGACGCCCCGCATCGGAGCTCCCGAGGGTAAGGCTCCGTCCGAGTCCGCCAAATGCGTCTCTAACCCTGAAGCTTCGCTTTCTAATTGCAGCCGTCTTAAAACGTGAAACACGAAAGCAGAAAACCCTCGTTAGGCCCGATCCTTTCGGGGTGATTCCTGCAGGTAATCCTGCCCGGGGGGGGGGTGGCTCTGGGACCCCTCCCGCAAATACCGGGGGCCTCTGTCGTCGCCCCGGAAGGGACGAGGAACGGGGAACCAGGGCGGAGACGCAGCCTCCCGCCTCCCGAAGTCGCACTGAGCGAGGTGCCCCGCCCCCAGGCCCAGCTGACGCGGGCGGGGGGGACGCGCAATGCGTTCTCCGGGCCACGGCGCCCCGCCCCCCGAGAGCCCGCAGAGCGTCGTCAGGAGCGGGGGCAGGGCCCAAGGCGGCCCCGCCCCAACCCCGGCCTCCCGCCAATCAGACGCCGAGAGGGGCGGGCACGCCTGCGTTTCCGGGGGCCCCCGTGGCCCCGCCCCCTCGCGCGGCCGCGCTCCAGACGGCGAGGGGGCGTGGCCCGGACACAGCGCCTATAAAGGCGGGCGGCGGCGGCGGCGCCATTTTGCGAACGGCGAGCAGCGGCGGCGGCGCGGAGAAGCGCAGCGGAGGTTTTCTGGTTTCGGACCCCAGCGGCCGGATGGTGAAATCCTCCCTGCAGCGGATCCTCAACAGCCACTGCTTCGCCAGAGAGAAGGAGGGGGATAAACCCAGCGCCACCGTCCACGCCAGCCGCACCATGCCGCTCCTCAGCCTGCACAGCCGCGGCGGCCGCAGCAGCGAGAGGTGAGCGCCCCGCCCCCGCCCGAAGCTTCCAGAAGCGCGGCCGCGCAGGCCCGCGGGGCGCCGGCCACGGAAGTCCGGGGAGCCCGAGGTCCGCCCCTTTGTCGAGGCCATAATCGCGGCGGGGGCGGGGCGGGTGCCCACTGTCCTCCCCCACCCCCCCCTACTCCCGGCGGCCCCTAGGGGTCCCCGGGGCCCGGCGGCGATCGCATTTGGGGGGCGCGAGAGTCCCTGGGACGCGGGGCGCTGTGCGCTGATCTGGGGGGCGGGCGCGGTGTCAGGGGCCGGGGGGGCGGGTCGGGGGCGGGCTGGCCCGAGGCCGACTCAGGCCCGCGCGAGTGCGTGCTGTGCGGGCGCGGCCGGCTGTCGTTGACCGCGGGCCCCCCCCCCCCCCCCGCCGCGCGGCTGCCCTCGAGACACCCCCCACCCCCGGGACCCCGCCACGTAGACGGCCGCGGTTCGGGGGGCCCCGGATGGGAGCCGCGCAAGATGGAGGCGACCACGGAGCCTGTTTACGCCGCGCAGCAAATGGCTGCTGGCGCTCGGGCTGCGCCGATTGTGAAAATCTCCCTCGGGGCCGAGGGCCGCGGCGGCGAGATGACGCAACCCCGGGGCCGGCGGGGGGGTGGGGTGGGGGCGCCCCGCTGGCCGCCCGGGGTGCCGCCCGGACCCCACGAGCCCGGCGGGGCCGGCCGACGACGAAGGGAGAAGGGGAAGTGGAGCGGGTTGGGGAAGAAACGGGAAGTGGCGGCGGAGGCCGAGTCCGGGTCTGAGGCCCTCGGGGGGGTGGGGGGGTGGGGGACGGGAGCCGGGCGGCGGCGGGGTCGCTGTGCCGGCGCCGCCCTGACAGGCGGAAGTGGCGCCGGTGTCACCGCGGCCCGGCTCACCGGCGCCGTCGGCTGCAGTTCCAGGGCCTCCGTCACCGCTTCTAACTGCTGTAGTAACCTGGGTCCAGGGCCTCGGTGGTGCTCCTGATGTCCCTCACCCACCCCTGAAGATCCCAGGTGGGCGAGGGAATAGTCAGAGGGATCACAATCTTTCAGCTAATTTATTTTACTCCGTGAGTATGCTCGCGCCGCCGGGGGGGGGGGGGGCGGAGGGGGGGGCGCACCTGCTTCCCCGCGCGGTGCCTCCTGGGAGCCAAGGTCCCCGAGCCACTTGCCCCTTCCCCCTTCCCCCAACCTCGTCCAGATGTCCGCGCGCCCCGGGGGAGGGGGACGGGGGCCCTTCTCCGGGTTGGTTGCTGCGCAGATACCAGGTGCGGACTTGGGGCGCCCCGGCAGGATAATCGGCTGAATGTAACAGAGGAACTAACGTCTAACAACAAGACGAGGGTCCTGAACGTCCAGACCAGGCTCACGGGCTCCAAGCACATCGACTGGAGAGCGGTGCTGAGTGGCGGCTGCCTCTACATCGAGATCCCAGGCGGGGCCCTGCCCGAGGGGAGCAAAGACAGGTAGGGGCCCGGGGCTGCCCCCCGCCCCGGGGTGGGGGGGGAGGGGCGGGGGCGTGGCCAGCGGGCTCACGCGGGCCCTTCAGCTTCGCAGTTCTTCTGGAGTTCGCGGAGGAGCAGCTCCACGCCGACCACGTCTTCATTTGCTTCCACAAGAACCGCGATGACAGAGGTGGGGGTCTTCCCGGGGGGGAGGGGGGGGCAACTGGGTCTGCAGAGGTGATGGGAGAGGGTGTCGTCGCCCCCAAGCACCGGAGCCTCCGGGCGTCTGGTGATGGGCGCGCGGCCCCAGGGCGGCGGTGTCTCTGACGGTGTCTCCCCTGCAGCTGCCTTGCTCCGGACCTTCAGCTTTTTGGGCTTTGAGATTGTGAGACCGGGGCATCCCCTTGTCCCCAAGAGACCCGACGCTTGCTTCATGGCCTACACGTTTGAGAGAGAGTCTTCGGGGGAGGAGGAGTAGTGGCCGCGCCGCCCGCCGCCCTGGCGCTCTGCCGAGGGAGCCCTCGGAGCCTTGGCTGCGGTCCCTTTGCGTGTCTTGCTTTGCGTGGCCGGCGTGACCGACTGCTTCGCCGAGGGCGCAGGCGGCAGGGTGCTCGCCTCTGCTGGGTGTGTCCGCATGTTGTGATTGTGCAAATAAATGCTCACTCCAAATTAGCAGTATATTTCCTGAAGTTTAATATTGTGTTTGTGATACTGAAGTATTTGCTTTAATTCTAAATAAAAGTTTATATTTTACTTTTTTATTGCTGGTTTAAGATGATTCCAATTGTCCCTGTACTTGGAGAAGGAGTTTATTTGAAGGCTTTTGGAAATCTTCGGTCTCTGATCTTGAGAAGATAGGTGTTACTGCTCTTCCAGTGCTCGAAAACCTGAATAAAAGTGATGACACCTACAAGACCCGTGTTGGCTCAGTGGTGTTCAGCCGGCCACTGTCCCCACCGCCCGCGACTTGGGGCGGCGGGCGTAGTGTGCCCTGAGCTGAGTGGCCCTTGTTCCGGGTGTTGGGGGGAAGCCAAGGCTGAGGTCTCGCCCTCCGGGCTATGGCCGGGTTCCTGTGGGCTGGGAGGCCCTTCCCGGGCCCTGCTTGGGCCGTCTCTGAACCCCACGCTTTCTCAGTCCTTCCCAGCAGCCCCACCCTTGAACCTTACTTAGGTGCCCTTTGCTGGGATGCTGGCTGGCCCTGAAGTGTCCCCTCTGCCTGAGGCTGGGCTTATTCTGGTGGCTTGGGGCGCGGCCCCGGTGAGGTGTGGCCAGGGCTCCCAGGTCGGCCCCCAGGGGACTGTCCAGGCTAAGATGTTGGGCAGTGTCTGGGACGTGGCCCCACCTTAGCACCGGTGCGGACCCCGAGTGCACCAGTACCCCTTGGAGAGAGCCCTGCGTGCTGTGCTGTGCTGTGCTGGGGCGGGACTGCGGCCTGCCCGGTCCTGGCAGGTGGGGGTGGGGGGCAAAGGTGGGGAAGCCGGAGGGGCCGGCAGTAGGCGGGCTAGGGGGAGGGGCCCTGAGGCATTCGATCGGCGGGACCGCAGTGCCACCTGCTGGCTGCGTCTGGGAGCGTGGCCCAGGGAGTCACATCCAGGCCTTGGCTGGGAGACAGGCTGGAAAAGGGGGGCATCTTTTATGGAGCAGGAAAGGTACTTGGAGGGCTTGGAGTGTCTCTGGGGCTGGAGAGGCATGTTCAGCTACCTGAGGGTGCAGCCGGTCTTCAGAGGCGTGAAGGGACAAAGCTGGACAACACTCCAGTGCGGGGAGTGCGAGTGTGGACAAGGGGCTCGAGCTGGGGTACTGAATGAAGGATGAGTAGGAGTCAAGCACAGGCCTTGAGGGGAGAACGATCCAGGGGAGGAAACAATTTGGGCAAGGTCTGGTGGCCAGAAAGCTCCGAGGATAGGCAATGTGGCAGGAGGGGTTGGCCAAAGAGCTTGTGGAATGTTGGAAGGAGCCCCACTGTATTCTGAGGGTATTAGGGAGCCATGGGAGATGTTTGAGCAGGAGAAGACCCTGGTCATACCGGGGGATTAGCCGTGGTGGGGGAAGGGAAGTGAGGGGCATGACTGGAGTCCCCAGGCAAGGGTAGTGGGACCCCTCGGGGCTTCTGTGTTCATTTTTCAGAGATACTCTGTTCTTTTCCTTAGGTTCCCTGATGAGTCTTCTTGCCAGGTGATTGCATCATCCTATGCTATTAATTAAACACCTACTGTGGGGGCGCCTGGGTGGCTCAGTCGGTTAAGCGTCCGACTTTGGCTCAGGTCATGATCTCGCGGTCCATGAGTTCGAGCCCCGCGTCGGGCTCTGTGCTGACAGCTCGGAGCCTGGAGCCTGTTTCAGATTCTGTGTCTCCCTCTCTCTCTGCCCCTCCCCCGTTCATGCTCTGTCTCTCTCTGTCTCAAAAGTAAATAAACGTTAAAAAAAAATTAAAAAAAAAACACCTACTGTGTGTTAAGCCTGGCTTTCTGCCCTCAGGGTGCTCCCAGCCTGATGGGTGAAGTTCTTAGGTGACAGATAATGACGTAAATACTTCAGGTGGCGACAGGTGTTCTGGGAGGAGGTGGGAGCAGAGTGAGGGGCGAAGGTGGGCCCGGGAGGGGCAACTTTGTTCGGAGCAGGTGAGATTTGGACGGTCTGGCAGAGGGAACAGCTCATGGAAAGGCTTGGTGGCTGGACAAAATTTAATTTCACGGAGCACCGGGGAGGGGGCCACAGCGGGTGCAGAGACTGGCAGGGTGGCATTGGGGCAGGTGAGTTCAGACTCCTCTGGGGGGGGCTCTGCCGGGTGGGCTGGTGTCTCAGGTTCTGGGGAGCTTTCCCTCCCCCCTGGAGACCCCAGGCCATTCTTTTTTTTTTTTTTTTTTAAGCCATTCTTGACAGGGACGTTCACACTCAGGATCACTGGCCGTCCTCAGCACAAGGGGGTGCTCCAGGGCCAGAGATGCCTCTGCTACCGGCGTCGGAGGGACCGTGGGCACCTTCTCATGAAGACAGTGACCATCAGACTCCAGCACTAGAAGGGCATCCTCCTCGCCTCTGCCGGGAGGTGGGCGGAGGGGTCCCACCCTCTCACAGAGACGGTTGATAGGGAGTGTTCACAGCTGGGGGAGGGCTGGGCCGTCCAGCATCAGGAAGCTTCGGGAGGCGCCGGCCATTAGCCCCCTGCCTTCCTGGGGACGACTTGGGCCTAAGTCCCCAGCACCGCAGGGGGCAGGCACCCCAGAAGAGGCGTCCACATTCCCTCACTGTCGCCTGGCCTTCCGGCCCAGGTCCCCTGTGTGCCTGCCCCTCCCCTCCCCCCCCGCCCCGGAACAGACAGGCACGCGGCCCTTGGAGGCGTCAGTCCCACAGCAGTGCCAGGGCGTGGCTCAGCGAGGCCTCGGTGGCCTCGGCCAGGTACTCACAGCACAGCCAGTCCTCCAGGCCGGGCAGTTCCCCACCCGAGGCCCGCTCGGCCAGGTGCAGGACCAGCAGCGCGCGGCGCACCTGCAGCCAGGGCCCCAGCAGCGCCCCCTGGCGGTGCAGCTCGGGCCCGGGCCCCCAGAGCAGCGCCTGCAGCGCGCCGCGCGTCTGGGCCGCCGAGGGCCGGGAGCGGGCCAGCCGGGCCGCCAGAGTCTCCAGGCCGTGGGCCAAGGGCGTGGCTGAGGGCGCGGCGAGGCCGAGGAGCGTGCGGAGCAGGCGGCCCAGCTGCGGCGCGTGGGCGCCCGGGGCTCCCGGCGGCCGCGGGCGGACGCGGCCGAAGTCGGCCAGCAGCAGGCGCGGGGGCCCGGCGGCCGCACAGCCCCGGGGCGCCGCCAGCAGCAGGTTCTCCGGCCGCAGCTCCGCCAGGGCCGCGCCGCGCGCCTCCAGCTGCTCCAGGGCCGCGCTCAGCTGCAGCAGGAGCAGGGCCGCCGCCCAGGCCAACTCCGCCGGCCGCCGCCGCGCGCCCACCTCTGCCAGCCACTGGGTCAGCGTGCGCTCCGGCACCTCGGCCGCCAGCGCCACGGGGCCCGTCCAGGGCGCCCCGGGCAGTGCGCCCTCGGGCACCAGGCCGCACAGCCCCTGGAGGTTGAAGTGTGGGGGCAGTGAGGCCTGCAGCTCCAGGCCCCACGGGCGAGGCTCCTCCGCTCCCGACTTGGACACCTGCGGGGGCAAAGGGGGGCCGTCAGGGCCTGACCGCCGAGACCCCGGCCGAGCGCCTCCACCTGCCCGCCCCGCCCCCGCTGCGGTTTCCGGTGGCGGAGGTGGGTTGCCTCGCCTCGGGAAGCAGGGGTTCAATGTGAATTGGGATGTTCGTGGCCCACGTGATTTTAGGGAGAGCGACGCTAAGGAGGGTGGTGTTCAGGGGTCAGACTGTGCGGCCTGCCAAAGGCGCGGGTTCTTACCGCTCCGGGCAAGGGCAAGGGCAGGGGCAGGGGCAGGGGCAGGGGCAGGGGCAAGGGCAGGGGCAGTGGCAGGGGCAGGGGCAGGGGCGGCGAAGGCGCCAGGGCTGGGCCTGCAGTAGAAACGCAACTGCGGCCACGGTATAATTAAAACTTTCCAGAAGCCTCATTTTTAAAAAGCGATAAGAGATGTGAACGTAATGTTCACAGTAGTTTTTATTTGACCGGATATATCCAAGATGTTACCACGGGCCGGTCATCAACATCAAATCTATGAACGAGGGGTTTTACATGACAGTAATTTGTAGATACTAAGCCTTGGTGATCTGGTGTATGGTTGGTCCTCAGAGCACATCCCGGGCCGGACCAGCCCCGTTTCAAGTGCTCATAAGTCCTACGTGGCCGGTGGCTGCAGGACCGGCCAGCACACGGCTCTTTCTAGCAGGTCAGGAGAGCATCAGCTCTGGGAATGAGATTCGAATCGCCAGGGGAGGGTTTTTGTGCTGAACACACAGCCAGCGAGAACCTTCTCCCCACGACGCTCCAGTCTGTAAAAATTACGGGCCTGCACTAGCACGTTTTGTCAAATGGGTGAGGTTCCCTGGTGGTGTGGTTTAACAGGAATCTTGTTTTTGTTGTTTTTTTTTTTTCCTGAGTGGCGCATAAAGGACAGAAGCGCCCTTAGGACAAATGTGGTGATGCTGGCATCACCCAGGAGTCCGGGACTCCCCGCAAATGCTCAAGGCACAAAGGAAACGCTCCATACGTTTGGGCAGCTCCTGACGAGGATTATTCAGTGCGGTGAACGCAGCGGCTTTCTAGCGGCAGGGTTCGTCCGAGACTGGTTACAATGCAGATTCCTAGGCTCCTGAGGGGCATGGGGGGGGCGGCAGACAAGACCCCAGCCATTTGCATGTCAGTGGCCCCACGCCTGAGAAACGTGGCGCTGAGGGCTGTGTTAGGCCATCGCCGTGCGTGTCCCGGGTTGTGCCTGAGATGGAAAACTGGAGACTTCGGAGGAGGTGGGGTGGGGGCAGGGCTCACCTTGGCCGCCAGGAGGTGCCACGACTCGTCGCCCACCCGCACCATGCGGTAGTAGAGGGCGTCCCCACTCTCCACGTAGGGCGAGCTGTCCAGGAGGCGGAAGTCGTGGCCGGGGTGGCAGGGGCCCGGGTGGCCCCCCAGGAGCCGGGCCTCGAGCCGGGAGCGCACAGTGCGGAGACCCTCCAGCTGCCGGGCCTCCAGGACGGCGCGCGCGGCCTCGGGGCAACTCAGGTCGTGCCAGGAGAGGCCCAGTGAGGTGTCGAGGGAGCCGAAGGGCGTCTCTGCACGGGGACAGGCTGGCCGAGCTTGGCCGTCATCCGCCTGGCGCTCGTCCACACTGTGGGACCCCACAAAGGGCCTCCGGGGCTGCCTTTCCGGAGCAGGGCTGCGGCTGGCGGCCCTGTGGCTGGGCAGAGACTGGGTCCTGGACAGGGTCTTCTTGGGCAGGGGTGGGGGCAGGGGCTGCGGGTCAGCCGAGGGGGGCCCAGATTTCCGGGGGGGCCGGCAGGCCTTGGAGGGCAGCAGGTGGGCGCGGACCTCACCTGGGGGGAGGGAGGGGGAGCGGGGAGGGGGTGAGGCCTCGCAGAGTCTGGGGCCTCGGGAACCTGACTCCACCCCTCGGCCTCGACTGCCTCAACAACGCCCGGTGCCCCGTGGGGGTACGAACACCACCCCCCGCTTACAAAGGAGGAAACCGAGGCCCGGAGGAGTGACAGATCAGTGCTCGAGAAGTGTCCAGCCCACAGCAGGTGGTCCCCTTTGCCGCATGGCTCTGGCCAGATGACCCCCCCGTGAATTCCAGCTTCCTCATTTTTGCAAGCTGATGATCCCAGCCTTTTCTTAACAACGTTTTATGAAAGATGGGGAAACAACCACTCTGAGTGAGCTCAGCCGCCACCGGGCAGGGGGCTCCCTCGAGGGTGACGAGAGACTCAGCCCTTCAGCTCAGCCACCCGCCCCCGCCAGCCCGCGTCCCCCAGCCAGGGCCCCGGGGTGGCTCACCGAGGTTGCCGTAGGTCGGCTGAGTCGGCCAGGTGGGGGCGTCAGGTGCGGGGGTCTCTGTGGGCGGCGGGGGGCTGCTCATGCTGAAGGTCAGAGTTGGGGGCGTGCGTGGGCAGGAGGAGGACTCCAGGGGGCGTGCGCGGGCGGGCCCACGCGGGAGTCAGGAGGGCTCCGTGGCGTTGGTGGGGGTGCAGGGACCCGGGCAAGAGGGGCGGTCTTGGTCTTCTTGCCCGGCCTTGACCTGCTGTGTGGCTCTCTCTGGGAGGGTTTGTCGCCCTCTCTGGACTCCTGTCCTCATGGGGCAAGCAGGAATGTCACCCATCAACTTTTCAGGGCAGGGGGAAGGACCCCGTGCCTCTGTGACACGGACAGAATAGAATGTCCAGCTTCGAATGCGGGCCATTGGTGGTGGGGGGGGACAGTAGCCAGGGACCCGCTCGGGCTTCCGTCCCAGAGCTCAGCTCCTCTAGCCCCCTCGAGCCAGGCAGTGGGCAGCGGCTGTCCCCCCCCAGATTCCTGGTCACCCCAACCTCTGCAAGGTGCAGCATCTGCCCCCTCCCTGCCGAGCACCCCTCCAGGAGCCCCTACCTGCAGAACTGGAGTGACCAGGGGCAGGGGGTGGGCCTTGGGGACAGACTCCGGGCAGCTGCCACCCCGGCCTGCCGGGACAGTGTGCCTGCGGCCGCTGTGGTCCGGAAGTGCCGTGCAACTGTCAGACCGCAGGCCGGTGTGGGGGCCTCTGTGCCACTTCCCCAGCCTGGCGCCCCGCCCGCCCTCCCAGGACACCTCCCTCAAAGGTGGGGAGGGCATTCCAGGCAGAGGGCGCCGCCTGGGCCAGGAAGGGGGGCCCCAGGGCTGCGAGCAGGGGGGGTGACATGGGCAAGGTGCAAGGGGTCACCCCAGGGGGCCGGCGGCCAGACAAGTTAGGCTCCCCGCCTTCGGGAGGGCAGAGAGCCCCGGCAGCGCTGGGGCAGCGAGAAACACCACCGCCACTGGGGTGGCTCTTTCCTCTCTCTCTGCTTTCCCTGTCCCTCGTGCAGGGCGGCTGAGAAGCCCCCAGCGCACCAGCCCCCCGCCCGTCCCAGCTCCACGGAACCCGGCTGTGTTCTGACTCGCTGTGTGACGTTGGGCAAATCGCCACCCCTCTCTGTTCCGGGGAATAAAGGAGAGCAGTTCCCTTGTGCTGCCTCACGACAGTCACACCAGCTGGATTCTTCCTTAAAAAACGAAGGGGCGTCTGGGTGGCTCAGGAGGTTAAGCGTCCAACTTCGGCTCAGGTCGTGATCTCGCGGTTCATGGGTTCGAGCCCCGCGTCGGGCTCTGTGCTGACCGCTCGGAGCCTGTCGCCTGCTTCGGATTCCGGGTCTCCCCCTCTCTCTGCCCCTCCCCCACTCGTGCTCTCTCTGTGCCGCAAACGTAAACAAATATTTTAAAAACTTTTAAAAGCCAGAATCATCTCACTCCCCACCGGAAGCAGATGAAGCCGCTCCGTGAACCCCTTCCTCGCGGGTCCCCTGCCACACCCAGCTGCGATTTGGGTGGGCTTCGACGCCGGCGGCGGGAGGCGGGGTGCGGGCTCCAGGAACCTCGGGGCCGGATCCCACGAATCCTGGGCTGTCCCAGCTGGGACCAGCGGGGCTGAGCAAGCGGCCTCCTCACTGCCCAAACCCTGATCGCGGGTTCTCGCCCTTCCCTTCACGAGACCCTGGGGGCCAGCAGCCAGGTCACGGCTCTGAGCCACGACGGCAGGGGGGAGGGGGGCCGTGCCACACTCTCCCCTCAGGCGCAGGATTTAAGGCGAGGCCAAAAAAACCCCACTCGGCAATCCGGAGAAATAACATTTTACCGTCATATTTACGAAGCCTCGTTGGCTCTGGCCACGGGCTGGCGGTCTGTTTTCGTGAATGAAGTTTTATTAAGAACCGGGGCCGCGCGGGGTCACGCCAGGGCAGATCCCGTTTTTATCTAAAAGATGACTGTTTCGGTCACTGTGCATACGGGACATGAACTAATTTTGTTTATGGAATGCTGGTCCTGATGAGTGTTCTGGGCGCCCCTTAGATGCGGTGCCCGAGGTGAGCGGTTCACCCACCCCGCCCCGGTCCCAGCCCTGCTGTGACAGCCGTGTGGCCAGGCCGGGGGTGGCGTGGGGGAGGGGCGAGCAGATGGCCAGCCTGGGACAGGGGTGAGATCTCCAGGGGCTTCTCCACCAGGACAGGGCAGGGTGACAAGCAGGTGACGCATGGGGACCCCCTGCCTGCCTCGAGCCGGCCTGTGCCCGCAGTGCCCCCCGACCCTCCGCGGGAGGGGGGAGCACAGGGCCTACTGCCGGCACCCCCCTGAGCCCCACTGGGCAGGCCTCCCCCGAGGCTCGGGAACGGGGACCGCTTGCCTCGGCTCGCCACGAAAACTGGCCATCCGCCTGTGAGTCGTCCCGTGCCCGCCCCCGCCGGCCGCTCGGCCTCCGTGTCGGGCCCTCTGGGGACTGTCATCTTCCGTCTGACAAGCGGTCACCGGGTCCTGCGGGAGCCGAAGCCAGGCTCTGCGCGTCTGGCGTGGCCCAGCGTGGCCGTGGGATGCTAAGTGCTCACGATTTCACATGCCGCTGGCCTTCCCGAGAAAAACGCTCTGGTTTTTGCGACGGGCAGGGTCACGGCCCCCCAGGATGTCCAGGTCCAGATGTCCGGACCCTACGAACCTGCTACGTGTCGTGGCGGGGAAACTGAGGCTGCAGGTGCGACTGAGGCTCTGCTTGTTAGACGAGGGGGTGATGGCCCTGGGCTCCTGGGGGCCCAGCGTCCTCACAGGTCCTCACAAGAGGGAGGCAGAGAGACGGGGCGGACCCCGTGCTGCTGGCTGTGAGGGTGGAGGAGGGGCCGACGGCCAAGGATGCGGTGCCTCCAGAAGCCGGAAAAGGGGGGAGACGGGGCCCCAGGGGAAGCCGGCCCTGCTGACTCATTTTACAGGTTTGAGCTCCAGGGCTAATGAATCTCAGTTGTTTTAAGCCACTAAGTTTTGTCACCAGGGCTCACAGCTCCGGGACTCCCCGGAGAGGGTGCTGGCTGGAGGAAACTGCCCTCCTTCCTAGCTCCATCTGGGAGGGGAAATCGAGACAGGGATGTTCAGCGTCCCTGCCCCGGGCCCACGTGTGCTACCTGGACCTGTGTCCTGTGTTTTGGGGGACCCCACGGACACCCTCTGAGGGGCCCCTCCTCGGTTTCCAGCCACCAACAGGCCGGGTCCTCTTTAGCTGGGCCTAGGCTGCCCCAGGAAGGAGGACCCCTCAGTCACGCCCCTGGAATAAGACGGGATTCAGGAAATCGTGGGCCTTGAACCCGGTTCAAGGGGAAGGGAGGCTCTGAGGGAGGGTCCCGTGGCCCGGCACCCTCGCCTCCCGGCTCCTTTTTTAAAAAAAAAAACAACTTTTTTTTTAACGTTTATTTATTTTTGGGACAGAGAGAGACAGAGCATGAACGGGGGAGGGGCAGAGAGAGAGGGAGACACAGAATCGGAAACAGGCTCCAGGCTCTGAGCCATCAGCCCAGAGCCCGACGCGGGGCTCGAACTCACGGACCGCGAGATCGTGACCTGGCTGAAGTCGGACGCTCAACCGACTGCGCCACCCAGGCGCCCCTCCTGGCTCCTTTTAAATCAGGCATGGGGGGGGGGGGCGCATCCCACAGCCCTGACATGTCCCCAGCTTCAAATGGGGAACTGAGACCCGGAGTGACACCGAGTGGCATTTGAGAACTGCCCCTGGCCACCTCGCCCAGGTCAGAGTCTGCTGACCACTCTGACTCGGCCTACCTCTTTCCGGAAAGAGCGCGGGCTCTCGGGAGCGGAGTTTCCAGCTCAGACGGGCTCTGGGCCCGAGTTTCCCCACTCTGCAGTGCGGATAAAGCTTCCTGCTCTCGGAGGCGCCTGGCTGGCCCCGTCGGAAGGGCCCGTGGCTCTTGATTTCGGGGTCGTGGGTTCGAGCCCCACCTTGAACATAACATGCTTAAATAAATCTTTTTTTAAAAAAGCTGCCTGCTTTCTCTCAGAGGCCTCAGAAGCAGGGAAACCGATGGGACCCCTTAGAAGAGGAGAGACACCCCCGCCCCCACCCCCGGCCTGGAGGAAGCTGCCAGCTGTGAGGGCGCAGCAGGAGTGCCCCACCTCCCCTTAGCTGGGGGCTCTGGGCAGATGCCCTCCATCCTCTGGCCCTCCCTGTGCCTCTGTGTAAAGTGAGGTCATGACAGGACCCGGCTCCCAGGGTGTCACCTGCATGGCAGGAGCTGGGGAACAGCACGCGGGAACAGCTCGGGCGCTCCCGAAGTGCTACTGTAACGTCATCTCAGCAGGCCGCTGAGTTTGTCACTCCACAAACACCTGTGGCTCAGGGCCAGCTCTGGGGCCAGCTCCGGGGCTGGAACGAGACAGTTCCCCCTGGGGACCCCAGAAGCCACTGCTTCCTGCCCTCACTCCTCCCATGAGAATTAAAAACAAAAAAACTGAGTCTGTTATTAAATCAGCTTCATTTTATTAGATTCCAACCAAATACAGCAGGAGGGGGCTGCGGGGCTAGGGGGCTGCGGGGTGCTGGGGGGCTGGGGGTCTTGGTTCCTGTTAGGATGGGGGGCTGGGGGGGGTCTCGGTTCATGTTGGGATGGGGGTTGGGCAGAGGGGGTGGGAGATCCCACTTTGCTGACTTTCGGTCAAGTCCTAATGCTGCTGTGAGAACACACCCCTCCCATCTTTGATGATGGTAAAGGCACTTGGATGTCATTTTGAGGGGCCCTTGGGGTTATGGCAACCAAGGTTAGGAGGATGTGAAGGGGGAAAGAAAACTAGTCAGTTCTGCCCAACTCGGGTGGGGTTTGGGGTCGCAGGACACCCCCTTTGGCCGTCACTATGTCCGCCACGAGTGAGGTTGAGGCGGGGTCAGCGGCCCGTCACCCGGCCCCGCTGGCCCGTTTGCGGCCGTGGGAGAAGGACCAGGGCGTCCCGAGGCTTCCAGCCACACAGCCCAGGGAGAACGGCCCGTACCCCCTTCCGAGTTCCGTGTGAATCCTTTGCCCAAAACCCCCAGCGTTCACCCAGCTTTGGCTCCTCTCGGAAAGATCTTGAAGGATCCAGGATCCCAGTCACCCGTGAAGCCCATCCATGGGCCTGGCCTCTGTATATGCGGCGGGGGATCTGACCTCAGACCCATTTTACAGATGAGGACACTGTAGTCCAGGTGGTTCTCAGTCACCAGATGAAATTACCCACGTGGGCAGGAAGAGGGCTGGTTTTGAGCCTTCCTGTAAGGTCCTTAAGAATACTGTCCCGACCTCCTGGCGGGCGGCCAAGCTCCTGACTAGTCGAGGGGTCCCACAACATCTCCCGCGCCCCTTCCTCCAATGATGCCCCGTCATCTGGCCCGGGTGGACGGTGGGGGCAATAATCAGCCTGGGAGAGGCAGGGTCATGGATGGAGCCAGTGTGGTGTCTGAATATTTCTGCAAAACCTCAGTTCCTGTTGCTTACCCCCAGTGACGGGGAACTCGCTATCTGAAGAGTAAAGGGGCAGTGACCTTGGGCAAGCTCTTCCTCAGCCTGAGCTGTAGTCTGCCCTCGGCTCCCTTGATCTTTAGCGCGAGTTCTGCCCCAAAGAGGCAGACACCGAGGGACCTCTGCTCCCAACAGCCGGGTCCAGACCCCCCCTGCAGCCTGCACCCTGTCCTGGCCTGGTTCTCCATGGCTGCCCCTGTAGCGCACCTAACGGGGACCCCAAGAACCTCCCACACTCTCTGGCCTCGCTCCCCACACGGGCCGTGGGTCACAGGGCTGGGCACGGTAGGGCCACCCTCGGGGCTCATCTGAGGCTGGCTCAGCCGTAGTGTGAACTCAGGGTGGAGGGTCACCCCAGAGGCCATGCTCCCGAGCCAGGGGCCAGGGCAGCTGTGCCTCCCGTGTGGCATGGGCACGGGAAGCAGGTGGCAGCCGTTAGGGGTGCCGGAGGGCGCTAGGGAAATGGCTTGTAGTGGGCAGCCCGCCCTGCTGGGCCAGGGGTCCTGGTGGGAGGGAGTCTGGGGGCGGAGACGGGGGGCTAGCATGCCGTGTGCTGGGCCCCTGGGGGGAGCATTTACGTGCTCAGCCAGACTTTCCTCCGCCCCCGAGATGCCCGGTGGATAAGGAGCTGGGTGTGAGCCGAGCGAGTCCTGGCTGGGAGCCGACTGTGTTCCCAGCGTAGGCCGGGCACGTCCCAAGGGTGAGCTGTGTGTCTCGGGTGGGCCGTGTGTCAGCTGCGAGTGTCCTGAGTGCGAGTGGGGTGTGTCCCAGGTGTGAGCGGTGGTCTCCCGAGAGCCGAGAGGCGGGCAGGCCCGCCGGGAGCTCAGCGGCCGGGCGCACCTGTTCAGGGTCAGGCGGGTCGGAGGTGTGAGCGCTCGGTCTCGGAGCTGGGTGTCGGTTGTGTGTCCTTGGTGTGAACGCGTGTGTGCCGCTGGATGTGAGGTGCGGTGTGGGGCATCCGGGTGTGGCCCGTATGGGCTTTCGCGGGCCTCCCCCCGGGGGCCGGGTTGCCCTCCGCGCGCTGGACCATCTCCCCCCCCCCTCCCCCCCCCGTGTGAACTACTTGCTCTGGGGAGGAGGTGGGGGGGGGCGGCTCCGGCCTCCCACCCCGCCCAGCTCGGGACCCCGGCGGGGGCAGGAAGACGGGGTGAAACCTTTAGAAAATGCTTTGCGAAACAATGCAAAAATGCGTCCTGATGAAAAAAGTCCTGTGGTCGGGTCTCTACAAAAAAAGGGGAAGTTCCGCCAGGGGGCGGCCGCGGGGAGGGAGGCCCCGCCCCCCGCTCCGGGAAATGCATAGGTGGTGTCAGCCGCGCCCGCGTGGGGGCGCCCGGACCCTCAGATCATCTTCATGGTGAACTTGCGCGCCCCCCCCGGGCCCGCGGCGGCGGCCGGCCCGTCCACCTTGCGGAAGGAGTACTCCACCGAGAAGTTGTTCTTATGCTGCCCGCGGCCGCGGCTCCACGCGAACAGCAGCAGGAAGCAGAAGAGGACGACGCCCAGGAAGGTGATGCAGCCCATGGCGGTGGACACCAGGATGCTGGTGAGGTCCAGCGGGAAGCGCGCGGCCGCCTGCGTGTCGTTGCGGCCCTCGCCCGGGGTCCGGTTGGCGGCGGGCTCGGGCTGCACGGTCAGCGTGGCGAAGTAGGTGTCGTTGCCGCCCGCGTTGCTGGCCACGCACGTGTACGTGCCGCTGTCCTGCGGGCGCGCGCCGCGGATCTCCAGCGTGCCCCCCGGCAGCACGCGCGCGCGCCCGGCGCCGGCGGCGGCGGTCACGGCGCGGTGGCGCGGCGTCACCCAGGCCACGGTGGGCGCGGGCTCGCCCTCGGCGCGGCACTGGAAGCGCACGTCGTCGCCCGCGGCGGCCGTGACGCGCTGCAGCCGCCGCTCGCGGATCTTGGGCTTGCGGCACACGAAGTACTCGAAGAGCACGGAGTCGGGCAGGTTGCGCAGCGCGTCGCCGCGGACCTCGGCGGGGGTGGCGCAGGCCGGGAGCCGCCCGTCGAAGTTGAGGGTCTTCCGGCGCTGCACGATCCAGAGCAGGCGACAGTCGCAGGCCAGCGGGTTCCCGTCCACGCGCAGCGTCTCCAGCGTGTTGACCGAGTGGAAGGTGCTCTCCTCCAGCGTGGACAGCAGGTTGTTGGAGAGGTTGAGCAGGCGGATCTGCCGCAGCCCCAGGAAGGCCTGCGGCTCCACCACGGCCAGCAGGGCGCCGGCCAGGTGCAGCTCGCGCAGGCGGACCAGGTCGCGGAAGGAGCCGCGCGGCACCGTGCTGATGGGGTTGTGGGACAGGTTGAGGCAGGTGAGGTGGGCCTGGTGGCGGAGCGCGGCCGCCGGCACGGCGGTGATGTTGGTGTGCGTGACGGACAGCGAGGTCAGGTTGAGGCCCTGCAGGCTGCCGGCGGCCACCTCCTCCAGCAGCGGCCAGTTGTCGATCTCCAGGTGCAGCAGGCCGGGCAGCCTGCGGAAGTTCTGGTCCTCCAGGGCGGCGATGGCCAGGTGGCGCAGCCGCAGGGCGCCCAGGCCCCGCAGGTGGCCCAGGGACTCGCCCGACAGCGCCGTGAGGTTGCAGCGCTCCAGGGTCAGCTCCTCGAGCGCCAGCAGCCCCGCGAAGGCGCGGCGCGAGATGAACACCAGGTGGTTGTCGCCCACCTCCAGCCGGCGGAGGCTGCGCAGGTCCTGGAAGGTGTAGTCCAGGAGGATGACCAGCTTGTTCTCGCTCAGGTCCAGCAGCGTGAGGTTGTCCAGGCGCGTGAAGACGCCGGGCGGGATGAGCTTGAGCAGGTTGCCCCGGAGGCGCAGGACGCGCAGGCGCGGCAGGTTGGCGAAGGCGCCCGGCTCCACGTGCGCGATCACGTTCTCGCTCAGGTCCAGCTCCTCCAGCAGCGGCAGCGCGGCCAGGTCGCCCGGGTTCAGGCAGCGGATGCGGTTGCGGCTGAGCTCCAGCAGGCGCGTCTCGGCCGGGATGCCGTCGGGCACGGCGGTCAGCCGGCGCCGGGGACAGGCCACCGCGCGCGTCTGCGCCGTGCACTCGCAGCGGGCGGGGCAGCCGCCGGCCGGGGGCGGCGCCGCGGGCAGGAGCAGGAGCTGCAGGCTCAGGACGCACAGCCAGCAGGTCATGGTGCGGAGCCTGGGCCTAGGGCCGCGCCACCATCCTCGTGGGCACCTGAGGGTTGCGGGGGGGGGGGGCAGCGTTAGCACGCGTGCGCAAGACGCGGTTATCCGCCGTGGGGCCCGCAGTCCCGCCCCTGGGCGCGCCCCCACAAAACCTGTGCCCGCAGTACCCACCACGGCCAACAGGTGCAAACCACCCAAACGCCCATCAACAGATGAACAAAAACGTGCTCCATCCACACGGAACGTCACTCGGTCCCCAGCAGGAGCGAGGCGCCCGCCCCCGCCGCCCCGCGGACGGACCCCGAACACACGGCGCTCAGGGAGGGAACCGGGCACGAGAGGCCACGCGGGGTGCGAGTCCGCGGGTGTGAAACGTCCAGAACAGGCTCATCCACGGACGGGAAGGGGGCTCGTGGGGGCCGGGGGAGGGGGTGAGGGGTGACAGCTCACGGGGACGGGACTTCTTTTGGGGGTTGTGGAATGTTCTGGATTTAGATGGTGCTGATGGTGGCACAGCTCTGTGAATATACTAAAAGCCGCTGAAATGTATACTTTAAATTTTCTTAATGTTTATTTTTGAGAGAGAAAGGAGTGTAAGCGGGGGAAGGGCAGAGAGAGAGAGGGAGACACAGAATCCCAAGCAGGCTCCAGGCTCTGAGCTGTCAGCACAGAGCCCGATGTGGGGCTTGAACTCACTAACCACGAGATCATGACCTGAGCGGAAGTCAGACGCTTAACGGACTGAGCCACCCAGGCGCCCCTGAAATGTATACTTTAAGAGGGCAAGTTTGTGTTATGTGAATTTTATCCTAATAAAAATAAATTGCAAGAGGAAACATTTACTGAACTGGAGAAGAACTTCACAAATATAGGTTAAATTTTGGGGTACAGCCCCCCAGAACACTTACTGGGTGCCTACTGTATACCAGTCTCCAAACACACTGATGAACAAGGCAGATGTAGACCCTGCCCTCCTGGGGTTCACATCCACCCTGTGGGGATACAGGTGGTCTAAATATTCCCCCCTGCCTTCCCCCCCGGAAGCCTTACCAGGCCCCCCCCTCCACCCGTCTTGCCCTTCCTCAGTTCCCTGTGTCTACACCGGTCCAACCAGCACATGGAATTACAGGTTAAAGCCCTGTTCGTTGTCTGCTCCCTGTGGATTGTAACCTCTCCAAGGCACCTGTCTTCATCACTTCCGGTTTCTCAGAGCCTAGACCCGGCACCTGCTTGATGACCTTCGGGGCTCAGTCAACACAAGCAGCAAGACCAGAGAATGTGCCCCGGGTGCTCTGAAAGGGAGAGTCGGTGATCCTGGGGGGAAGGAGGTGCAGCTGGAAAGGTGACACGTGAGCTGAGACCCAGATGTGGGTGGACCTGTGTCCCCCCCCCCAAAAGACACGTGGGGCTTAACCCCCGGTACCTGTGAACGGGACCTTGTTCCACTGACTGCTGTCCTATCACAAGAGGGAAACTTGGACACACACGGATGCGCCCAGGGAGTGAGGCCACGTGAAGACCGAGGTGGGGGTTGAAGTGATGGGTCAGTAAGCCAAGGGTTGTGGGGAGCCCCCGAAAGCTGGACGGGGCAGAGAGGATCCTCCCGTGGAGCCTTCCTTCGGAGGGGACGGGGCCCCGCAACACACTGACTTCAGACTCGGCCTCCGGGGCTGAGAGAGAATAGATTTCTGTTGTTTTAAGCCACTCCGTTTGTGGTAGTCTGTTGTGACGGCCACGGGAAGCTAACGCAGACACAAAGGACGGTCAGGGAAGTGCCCGCGGTGTCCGGGGAAGGGAGGGCCGGGCTGGGGGAGCAGCCAATGCAAAGGCCCTGAGGCAGAAGGAGTGAGTGAAGGGGTTGGGGGAGGGAGGCCAGATGGCGTGGGGCGTGCAGGGCCCCGGGCCTGCCCATCTCGCCTGCTGGCCCCGCCGCCCCTTACCCCTCCCCCCACTCTTCTGGGCTGCAGCCCAGATCCCGGGGGTCAAGGTGGGGTGTGGGTGGGGAGGCTCCAGCCAGATGGCAGGGATGGGGCCTGCCCCGTTAGCCGGGCCGCTATTTTCGGCATCTTAGCAGCTGCAGCCCCCCAAGGCTCCCCCCGACCCCCCTCGTCCCAGGAGAGGCTGCCAGTTTCCGCGCTGTCCCCAGAGGCCCGGCTCGGCAGGGGCTCAGGCAGCAGATCCTCGTCTGCTCAACATCTGTGAGGCCAGCGCCTGCCTTCCTGGGCCCTTTGGGGAAGTAACACACGGAGCCCCCGAGTAACTGCCGCCGAACGCTGGGGGAGAGTCACGTAACGGGGGGAGAGTCTGCGCTCTGCAGGTGCCATCCAGTGAAGATGGGGTCACCCTGGGGCGAGGCGGCCCTCGTCCAGCCACTGGCGACTTGATGAAGAGCGGAGATTCGGACGCAGACGCGCGGGCAAGACGGCTCCGTGTCGGCGGATTGGAGGGTGCGCCGCGAGCCACGGGACACCGCAGGTCACCGGTCACCCCCAAGAGCTGGAAGAGGCAAGGGAGGATCCTTCCCCCGGAGCCCTGAGCGGGGGCCCAGCCCGGGGGGGGGGTCCCTTGAGTTTGCGCTTCTGGCCTCCGGAACACAGAGAGAACACAGTCCTGTCGTTTTCAGCCGCCGCGATTGTGGCGTTTTGCGAAGGGGGCCTCGGGGCACTGGCGCGAGACTTCAAGAGGGGCCGTGGATCCGACAAAGACCGCGCGGGAGCAGACGCCGTGGCCACGCAGGTTTGCTGCCTGCCGCGTGAAAGCGCGGACTGGGGCTAACCTACGTGTCCATCAGCGGGGGAGGAAGTAAGCTGTGACCCCCGGTTGTGGCGGGGCTCTGGGAGACACGGATGGACCCGCAGAGAAAGGCAGCCGGGGTGCAGTCAGACGGGGCTTAGAGACAAACCGGCTGGCCAAGCGATTACAGACAGCATAGCCCTGTTCACGGCAAAATACGGGAACACAGAACAGCAAACGGGATTCTCGACTCGGGCGGACGCGTGAATCCGTGGGCAGGCGCCCCCCCAAAACGCCTGGGGACTCGCACACCGCACGGGACAGCACCGTGAGCGGTGGGAAGGGGGTTGCTCACTCTCAGCTCACACCGCGAGGAAAGCGAGCATCATCTGGTGTCCGGGATGTCACGGGTCCCCCGAGCGCTGGCTGGTTGTGCCCTCCCCCTGCAGCTGTCCTTAATTCTGACCTGGGCGTTGCAGGGACACGGTCTTTCCCCAAGGCAAACTTCCTTCTGAGGCTGTTTTTCTAGGTCATTCTCCACATGTCGTTGCCCTGAACAGCACACGGAGAGGCCGTGTCCCAGGAGGGGACAAGAGAGACAGAACGGACGGTCCCCTGTTCAGCTGCCCGACTCACAATTCCGGCAACTTCCTACCTTAAACCAGTCCCTGAGTGTGAGGTTACTCCTAGGTCCCTGTCCCAGCCTGTGCTGTTCCCTGTGGTCAAGGGGTAACTGTCCTCTCCCCGGGGAACTGGGGACAGGGCCTCTGACTGTAAGGACTTGGGGCCTCTCTGGCTTTGCCCCAACGAGGAAATGGGCGGTATGGCTCAGCCCCCAAACAGATTCCTTGTGCGGGCAGAACTGCCTGCTTGGTTCTTTCTGCAGCAGAGAATTTCAGCCCCCTCGAGTATAATTCAGTCCTCCCTGAGGCCCCCAAGGCCCTGCACGACCTGCCCCCGTCCCCTCTCTCCCCCTCGCTCACTCTGCTCCAGCCACACGGGCCTTCGTGCTGTCCCTCCAACACGCCAGACAGGTCCTGCCCCAGGACCTTTGCACACGATGTTCCCTCTGCCTGGAACACCTTCCCTGCATGGCTCTCTCCCTGGTGACTCTCTGTACTACGGTCCCCATCCTCGTCTATTTTTTTTTAAGCACGCTCCACACCCAAAGTGGGGCTCAAACTCAAGAGTTGCACGCTCCACTGACGGAGCCAGCCAGGTGCCCCCTTCCTAGTCTCTCTAAATGCTATTAAACCCTTGTTTATTGCTGGTCTCCCGTCAGCCGGACTGTGAACCTCCCCCTCCTCCTCCTCAGGGCAAACGCCTCTGCTCTGTGCCAGCCCTGGGGTCAGGGCTCCACCTGGATGGTCCCACAACAACCGCATGGGGAGGGGGGACACGCTGCTGTCACCTTAACTTTACAGACAGGAACACTGAGGCTCAAAGCAACCTAAGTCACCTGCTCTGGTCCACACAGCACATCAGAGGTGGCAGGGGACGGTCTCGGGTGAAGCCGGCTACGATTTGCAACACGGCTCTGCTTCTGGTCCTAGTTTTTAAGAATTTTTTAATTGAGTATAGTTGACATACAACGTTACCTTAGCTTCGGGGATGTCCTTAAGAATGACTTCTGCTGTCACCTCTGGAGACACCATAACGCTGTTTCCCCTCATTCACTGCCTCTGTCCACCAGTCAGTCAACAAACACCTACCATGTGGGGAACATCTTCCAGGTCCGGGGGACACGGAGCACGGAAGACCGAGAGCTCGCTTTCTCGGAGCCGAACGATATCAAAGGAGGAAAATGCACGCGCCCTCTCCCTCCTCCCGGGGCCGCTGGCGGAGAAACGTATATCCAGGGAAGGGACGGCGTGGCGAGGGGGCTGCGAAGATCTAATCTACCGAGAGAGGAATGTTCCATCAGAGACCGAGCAGATGGCTCGGGGTGGGGGGGGCGGTCGGGTGGAGGGCACATCAGGGGCAAACGCTGCGAGCGGGGATCGCGCGGTCCAGGCAAGGCGCTGAGGCCAGAGAGGAGGGCGGACTGTTTAAAATTTTAAGTTGTTTTTAAGCTGGAAAGAATTCTCAAAAATTAGCCGGCACAGGATATGGGTAAGGATGAAATCTGGAAGGAGGCATCAGGCGACGAGAGGTTGGCCCGTCTTCTACGGTACAGCAGGTGCTGTCCGTCCCCGCCCCTTGTGACCTGTGATGAGCAGTGCACCCTCTCTGTGCCTTGCCTGTCACAGGAGCGGGGCCGCCCAAGCTGGGACCCAGCTCGTCACCCGAAACCTCCTCTCAGGCGCGGCCTCGTCGTCTCCACGGGGGCGGGGGCGTGGGGGGCCGGAGCTTCTGACACCTCCCCCGGAGGTCCTGGGTACCCCCTGTGTCTGTCGCTCTCGGATGGTCGAAGGGCTGGGCACCCCGGGAAGGAAGGGCCCCTCTGCAGACCGGTTTCCTCTCCCGGGGCCTCAGGGTGGCGTCAGGAGGCCGGGACCCTGGGTTCCCTCTCCGGTAGAGGTCTGGATTCGGGTCCTGCCTCTGCGGGGTCGTTAGGGCCCGGGGCCCGTTCCCTGCGGGAGGCGAGAGGGTCAGCAGAGCAGATGCTGCAGGAAGGGCGGGCCAGGGCACAGGCGGGGCGGTGGGACCGCTTCACCATTCTCTGCCCCCCGGGGCCGCGGCCCTGGGGGAGGTGACGCGCACCTGCGCCCAGACCCTGCGTCCCCGCCCTGCCCAGCACCTGGCACCCACCTGGGGCCCCTCCTCCCGGCTGCCCAGACTAACTGCCACTGTTAGCTGATGACCCTGGTTTTGTGTCTCGGGCAGCACGTCTCCCCTGAGCTCCAGTCCTGGGGACCCGGTCGCATGCCCGACCTCTCCGGGGGGGGGGGTGCAGCACCCAGGCAACGGGGAGCCGTCCCCGCTCCACCGCCCCGCCCCGCCTCCCGCACAAGCTGGGATCGTGGCAACCCCCCGCCCCCAGCCAGTCCGTCAGCAGGTGCCGTGAGCCCCACCTCCGAGCACATCCCAGCTCCCCCTCGCTCTGGATCTCCTGTCACTGCTGGGCCACCGCCAACCCACTGCAGGCCAGCTCACACCTGAGCTCTCAACAGACGTCCTCTGTGGCCTCAGGGTTCCCATCTGCACAATGACACCGGGGGATGTGGGAGGGTTGGATGACAGCCGTCACCACTGAGGGGTGACGTCATTCTCCGGGGGGCCGCCCCAGGCCCTGCGGGGTGTTCAGCAGCGTCCCCGGCCCCCACCCGCTCGACGCCAGGGGCATCGCCAGTCATGACAACCACAGACATCCCCAGACGGGGAGGCAGGACCACCCCAGGTGACAGCCCCATCTACGGATGCGCGGCACACGGCAGGCGCGCACTTGACGCCCCAGGAGGAAGTGAGCTGATTATCAGCCTGTGTTACAGACGGGAGAGCAGAGGCCCAGAGAGGGGAAGCCACCCGGCCAGGGCCACAGAGCAGGTGACAAGCAGATCCAAGACTCGGGCCCATGCCCCGTTCTCCACGGCTCTCCCAGGGTCAGGGGACCCCCGTCCTCCACAGAACCACGACCTCTGCCAGCTCCGCAGACCCAGGCGCCTGCCCTGGGCCAGCCGGGCAGGACGGTGGGGCCCCCGGGACCGCAGCCCCTCCTCCCACACCACACAAAGCTTTGGGGTCGGCCAGCCTGGGCGCTGGGATGAGGGCCGAAGGGCATTTCCTCCCTGCTGTGGCCAGGTGACGGGAGCCCCCCCCCCCCCACTGCAGTCCAGGGCCTCTGCCACCCCGTTTTCCAGCCGGGCGAGCACTCGGGGCTGGTCGCCCGAACCTCCCCGCCCTTCTTCCCACCTAAATGCAAATCCCTCGGGGGCCGAGCCATCCCGGCCCCGCGTCCAGTGGGCAGGTGACTTGTGTTGCAAGGACAGAGTGTCACCGCCATGACCAGGCCCTCTGCAGGGCGGCTGCGGTCACCGCGGACGGGGGTCTGGGGCGTGGAGACACCCAGCTAGCCAGTCACCCTGTGTGTCCATTTCTCCTCCTGAAACCTACTGTGTGGCGGGTCCCGACCGGGGCTGGGCCTCTGTGGCCGCATGTGTCCCGTTTCAAGTTTTTAACTCGGCGTCTTTAGTTCCCTCACAGTGTCGTGCAACCATCACCTCTCTGCAATTCCAGAACATTCCATCTCCCCAAAAGGAATCCCCGTCCTCATCAGCCATCACCTCCACCCCCCTCCCCAGCCCCCACGTTTCGCACACGTGGACTCACACCCCGTGTGGCCTCTCGTGTCCGGTTCCCTCCCGGGGCGTCGTGTTGGGGGGGCAAGCAGACAGGAATCGTGAAAATGGTTACCGGCGGCAGGATGGTTTGGGAAAAGTGGGGGGGGGGGGTCTGTTACGGTCTGATGCTTGGTCCCACAAGGCCTGGGGAGGCCTCGCCGAGTTGACCTGAACGGGAGGGCTGGCGGAACGGCCACTCCTACGATGCCTATATCCTGCTCCCTGGAACCCCTGAATGTCGCCCTACTCCCTGGAACCCCTGAATGTCGCCCTACTCCCTGGAACCCCTGAATGTCGCCCTACTCCCTGGAACCCCTGAATGTCGCCCTAGGTGGCCACCAGGATCCCGTTTGCCAATGACCTTAAGGATAGCGTTGAGCTGACCTCAAGATGGGAAGACTGTCCCAGATGACTGGCGGGGGGGGCCAGCATCCCCACGAGGTCCCCACGAGAGCGAGGCAGAGAGCCGGGCGGACCCCGCACCGCCGGCCGTGAGGAAGGAGGGGCCGTGGGCCCAGGATGCGGCGCCTCTGGAAGCCGGAAAAGGGGGGAGACGGGGCTCCCTGGGGCCCCGGGGGCAACCGGCCCTGCCCACGCCTGGGTCTTAGGACTTCTGAGCCCAGAGCTGTCAGAGAACCAGTGTGTGTGGTTTTAAGCCCTGGGTTGGTGGCCGTTTGTGACAGTGGCCCGGGAGAGGCGTGTGGTCTCGAAGAGGTGGGCGGAGGTCCCCGCGGAGCTGTGGGCCTCCTTCCGGGGGCTGGGGAGAGCAACGGCCTCAGCACCAGCTCACGGGTGGGGGGGCCCACGGGGAGGGGCCCTGAGATCTGTCCATCACGGCGGGACCTGGGCAATTGCAGAGCCCTCCCCCCACCCCCAAACTGTCCGGGGACTAATTTGCCATCAAGCTCTGAGGCCAAGGAGGAGGAGAGTGTGGCTGGGGTACCCGCGCCCCTCCCCTGGGACAGAGGCGGCCTGGCCAGGCCCCCAGAACCTTCCACCCACCTCCTCTGTTCTGAGTGAGCCTGCTCCCCGTCCAGGCCACAGGAGACACATCCTCCCACCCCTGCCAGGTCAGGGGATGCTGAGGACTGCCTAGGGCAAGGCCGGGCAAGGTCCCCCTGGAGGCCACAGCTGAACCCACGGGGCAGCCGGGGGGCGGGGGGCGGTGGAGACGGTGGAAGCTGGCAGCTGGACCCCCCTGCCCCCCCACACACAATGGGGGCAGGAGGGAGCACGGGGAGTTTGCTTTGGCAGGGTCTAGAAACGTCCCCCACTTAAGCTTCTAGACAGACTCGGAAGGTGGGGGCCCAGCCGCAGCAGCACCCGGCCCTCTGAGGCCCTGCTTTTGGGGACACACGGCCGACCCCCCCTCTGCCGTTTGGTGAGCTGTGTGTCCTAGATCCACACCCTCCTGGGGCTTTCATCCATGACAATTCATTAAGCTCTAATTAGTCTCCCGTCTGCCGACAGTCCCTTAACCCCTTGGGGGGCTGGGGGCCTCCCGACCCACTTTCCTTGCAGCCTGTGCGCGAGCACTGTCAACTGCCCTCTACAGGTGAGGCTTCTAGATCGGAACTACTTTTTGAAATGCTCACCATAGACCGTGGCCGCTCAGCCGCCAGCCCAGCCGCGAGGGCGGCAGGAATGAAGCCCATTCGGAGAAAAGGAGACTGAGGGTCAGAGTGATCCCCGGCGCATCTAGCCTCACTAAGCTTAAGAGTCAACGTCTGGACGTGCCAGCTCCTTTCCGTTAAGTGCGAGAGCCCCGCTGGAGGGCAGAGGACGCTCTTCTGAGGCCCGGGACTGACGCGGGAAGATGATGACGGCTCACTCAGGCCCACCTGGGGCGAGCTTTGCCTGGAGAGTTCCCCGAGAGGCTGTCTACCTGGTGACGAGGTGGTGACTCAGGGGTGCCCAGGAATGACAGCACTGTGGGAAGAGCAGTTAGGCTGCTGGCTCACATCTGCCTTCCGTGCCCACTCAGCGAGGCACCTTCAGATCCCGGGCTCCGTCTGGGGGCGGCTAGGAGCCGCCCCCATTGTACAGAAGAGCACACTGAGGCTGAGCAGACACCAGGCAGAGCTGTGGGGACCCAGCAGCCACCGGGCCCGGCGCGCACCCGTCTGTTAGGTCAGCCTCAGAGCTGGAGCTCAGAGAGGGGCCATCCTATGCCGGAAGTCACCAGACGGGACGGGGAACGGAAGGAAAGACCGGGTGCGGGAGGCTGGCTCCGGCCCTTCCGAACCCCCGTCCCGGGGCTGGGCCGTCACCCCGTGCCGTCCAGGTGGAGTGCAGGACGTGTCTGGGGTCTCCCAGTTCACAACCTGCCCCAGACGGCAGCTGCTTTGGCTCAGAGGTGCCCGTAGCGCGCCCCGGCCGATACTCCTGACACGGACAAGCCCCTCCTTGCCCACCGCCTCATCCACACTGAGACCCTGTGTCCCCTGCCTTCTGTCCCTCAAATACCACGCTCTTTGCAGCCTTCACACCCCGTCCAGGGAGGCCTCCTGGGTTGCTCCGGGTCTCACTGCCCTGCCGGTCCAGAGGTCCCCTCACCCATCAAGTCCCAGATGGTCCCTCAGCCCGATGTCACGTCGCACCAGGCACCCCGTTCCCACCCCCTGCCAGAAACAAGAGGTTCTCGACCACCTCTGTGCACACATGGACCCACCAGGGGGTTGCTCGTTCGTAATGCAGCGTCGGGGCCCGAACCTCAGAACTGGGGGGCTGCGGTGCCTGGGTCTTTCGCGCCCGGAGCACGCTTTGAGGAAAGCAGTTATTAAAGCGGTTTGCAAGTGAGGACCGGGTCTTTTCTTGGGCCCAGACCGAGGCACAGGGCACTGTCCCCCCTCGCCCCAACTTGTTGAATGGGGCTCACCGGCCAGGCCCCACGGCCCAGGGGGCACCCAGGCCCAAACTCAGGGGATAGAAAGAAGGTTTCCGCCCCATCCTTGGTGTTGTCTGGACACAGGCCCACAGCGCAGAGGGCTCAGCCCTGCACCCCCAAATGCCTCCCCACCGGGCTGAGCTGTCCCCAGCCCAAGAGAGGGCGCCTGTCTGGTGTGGACCCCAAACGCCCCCTTCTCTGTCCTGGCACCTCAGCACCTCCAGGCTGGCCCAGACCTCGCTGCAGGGGTGAAGCCCCTATCCCCGCCGTCTTCCAACAGCACCCCCCCACCCCAGGACCCTGCCAGTGCTCCCTTCTTCCCCCCTGGAAGGGAGCGCATCCTTCCTGGTGTCCTCGCCGCCCCAGAGAGACGCCCACCCGGCTCCGCGCTCCTCAGCGCCCCAGGGGAGGGACGAGGGGACCCCAGCGTGGGGAGTGGCCCCCAAAGTTTCCAGGGGGAGCGCCGGGGGTCTGGCGGGGAGCGATGCGCCCAGGAGGGGTGGCGCAGGGCGAGTGCCCCGGGGCGAGGACGGGGGCGCGCGGGGCTGGGGGTGGGGGGCTGCGGCGCGCGGGCGGAGCGGGGTCGCCGGCCCGCGCGGCCACTCACCTGGGCGGCTCCGCCGCGGACACGGCGCGGGCTGCGGCGCGAGGGCCGCCCGGAGCCGACACGAGCCGCCGCCGCCGCCGCCGCCTCCCGGGCCGCCGTGCGCGCCCCCGCCGCGCGCGCCCGCCGCCCTCCCCGGCTGGCGGGGCGGGGGCGCGCGGGGCTGCGCCGGGCCGTGCGCGCCGCCCGCTCGCGGGGTGCACGGCGCCGGGGCCGCAGGTGTGCGGGGTGCGCGGGGCCACGTGCGCGCAGGTGCCAGGACGCGCGCCGGGGCGCAGGGCGGGGACGCGAGCAGGCCTCGGGACGCGTGCGGTCAGTGTGCGCGCTGCCCGCGTTGGCGCCAGTCCGAGGACCCCTGGAGCCGTGGCCCTGGTGGGCCTGCTGAGGCGGTGGCGCAGGAAACGCAGGGGCGCCCCGGCTGGGCCGCTCGGGGACCTGCCCCCTCCTCGAGGCCTCCTCCTCCGTCTGGGCCTGGCACATGTACACCTGCCCCAGCCTCATCCGCTCAGGGCGGCTCCCCACGTGGGCCCCAGAGGCAACCGAACCACTGTGCTCCAGAACCGACCGTGGCTCCTTATTGCCCTCAGGATCGTGTCTAAACTGAGTGTGTGTTTCTGGATCCGCGGCACCCCCTCTCTTCCCACCCTCCCCTTCCTGCTCTTCCTCAAGCACCCGAGCTGCTGCCAGCCTCAGGGCCTCTGCACTTGCTGTTCCCTCTGCCTGCAATGCCGTTCCCTCCATCCTTCCTTTGGCTAGTCTGCAGTCACCTGTGTGTGTTTGAGTACGAGGGCTCTCCCACCGACACCCTCGGCCTGGCGGAGGCAGCGTGCTCAGAGCCTTTCACTGTCACCACCGCGAACAGTTTGGGGACCAGTGGGTGCCCCTGTGCTTGGGAGCCTCAAGGTAGGAGGGGGGCCTCCCTGTCTGATGAGAGGGGTCTTTTCAGAACACACTCCAGAACCAGGGAGCGTCAGGGTGAAAACTCCCAGGCTGGGGTCCCGTGGCTCCCCTTGCAAGCGGGACGGGGCGGAAGTAGGACAAGGAGTGGGGTGTTTTAGCCTCCGGGACCGGCCTGCCCCATTCGGAGGGCTCGCTCACTGGGAGGTGGACATCTCCGCAGATCGGGGCTCCCGGGGGCAGAGGACGGGGTTGGGGGCGTCCTCTTCCCCATCTGGCTAATAACGCCAGTGCCCAGCTCATTTCAATCGTAGGCCCTTTGCTGCTTGCTCCGCTCGCTGTCCCAGGGTGGACCCTTCTACCATCCCCATTTCCCAGATGAGCAAAGTGAGGCTCAGAGACGGCACCCCAGCCCTCCCTGCCCTCTGCATCCACCCAGCTGCTTCGATGGCAGCTTGGTGTCAGCTCAGCCACCTGTGACTCAAGCAGGCTCCGTTCCCAGACTGTCGCGTTGGCTGGAGGCCCAGAAACCGCATCTCAGGAAGCTGCAGGCCAGCCCCCCCCCCCCCCCGCCACAGGACGGGGGGTGGGGGGATGGCTCCCTTCCTGGCCACAGAGAGGTCCGGAAGGGGGATGTGGGCGGCCGTCCCTCATGGTTCCCCACCCCCATGACCAGCCTAGAACACTGCACAGAGGAGTCATCACCGCGTATGTGCTGTGTGACCTCGGGGAGGTCACTTCCCTTCTCTGAGCTTGTGTCTCCCTTTGATGCCTGCTTCTCCTGATACCTGCTTCTCAGTGCTCTTGGCGGAAAGCATTACTGAGCGCCTATTGTATACCAGGCAAAGTGCTGGAGGGAGGAGACCCTCAGAGAAACGAGGGGGCTCACCAAGGCTGGCGGGGGAAGCGGAGTCACGGAATAGTCACGAAGCGGGGTGGAAATATCAGCAGAGACACCCGGTGCCCAACCCGGGCGGGGGACAGGGCCGCTTCCCCGAGGAAGGGCACTGGAGATGAGTCCAGCAGGCTGAGAGGTGACCTGGAGTGGGGGCCAGGCTTCCAGTCTAGATGCTGCCACCACTGCCTGGCGATGGGGCTGTGGGAGACGCCCCTCCAGCCTCAGTTTCCACACCTGTGACGCGGGAGTCAGCGCAGTCCCCATCTCCTAGACCCGCACAGACGCCGCTCCCAATGACAGAGGGCACACCAGGGTGCTGGCTGCTCTGCCCGGTGTGTGGGCGCTGAAGGGCAGGGGCAGGCCTCGCCCACACGCAGCTCAGGACCTTTGCACGGCCGCTCCTCTGCCTGCACCGCCCTTCCCCTGACTCAGGGCTCCTCCGGTTCCCTCCTCCTCGGCGCTCTCCCCAGCTAAGATTCTCTGCAATTTCCTGATTTAATCCTGCTTCCCTGTGGCTCCAGTGTGCCGCAGCAGGCATCCAGCCGATCCTGGTTGAATGACTGAGTGACCCAGTGATGTTGAGGGAACCCCAGAGGTGGGGATTCCGAGCAGGGAAGTGGCACCCTGGTTTTCCTCTAAGTACCGCTCCCCAAAGCCGCTGCCTGTCTTCCCCTCTCTGTCCTTGGCCAGCATCTCCCCACTTCCTGTCCCAAGGGAGTGCCTGCCGAGGGCAGGGACCACGCCTGCGTCGCAGGCTGCCATGTCCCAGAGGACCTAGTAGGTGCTCAGCAAACAGCTAGAACGTGCACGTTGGAGTGCGCTGCTCCGATGCGTCCAGCAGTATGGCGGAGGGGGGTTCAGCCACCCTGGTGGCCTCTCTGGGCCCAGCATCCCCAGCAAGATGCCACCATAGGGGTGTGGGGACTGTGGAAAGGGGGTCAAGCGTCCCAGGTGGCGGGGGTGGAAGTACCTGGTTGCCAAGGTTACGACCACTTTTGTGTGTGTGTGTGTGTGTGTGTGTGTGTGTGTGTGTGTGCTGGGGATGTTGCCATGGTGATAGACCACCCGGGAGGAGAGCACAGCTCCAGATGGGGAAGCCATGAGAGGGGCTGGGGGGCAGGGAGGTGGCCACCTGCCCGGGGGGTGTGCCCCGCTGGGTGGGGGTGTGCCTGGGCCACGGGCTTTTCCCCTCTTGTGCCCTCACGCCTGGAAAAGCCAGCAGGAGCCCTTAGGCATCAGTAATTATTTCTAAAGTCAGAAGCCCTCCTCCTCTTGCCCGTGGCCCCAGACAAGTGGCTTCCTCTCTGTAACTGGGAGTGGAATCATCAAACGTGCAGTGATCGAAGCCTTGGGCTCCGGTTCCAGATCTCTGGGGTCTTGCTGGGTCCCTGCCGCGCGACCTTGAGCTAACCTCTCTGGGCCCCCGTAGCCTCATCTGCAACAGTGGGGATAATAGCAGCGAATCCTGGGGGCTGAGCACCCGGCTCTCGGTTTCGGCTCAGGTCACGATCTGGCGCACGGTTTGTGGATTCGAGCCCCGCATCGGGCTCTGCGCGGACGGTGCGGAGCCTGCTTGGGATTCTCTCGCTCTCTCCCCCTCTCTCTGTCCACTCCCTCTCTCAAAATAAGTGAATACACTTAAAGAAAAAAAAAAAGTAGTAACAGCGAATCCCTCTCGACTGTCAGAGGTTGTTGGTTATTATTTTCTGAGTCAACACTTCCTCGCACTGTGCGTGGTGCCCTTGGGATACGGGGTCCCCAAACACAGGTTCCGCCATTGGGCTGGGGAGACCAGGGGGCCCCAAATCCAGGCTACGAGGCAAATGTTATGGGAGGGCTGGGCCCCAAAGGACAAGTTCCGTGGGCCCAAGGGCGGCAGAGGCCAGTGGGGAGTCCAGAGTCTAGCCCTGCTGCTCTGCAGCCTTCATGCCTTGGCATCCATTTTGTTCGGCCAAGTGGCCTGCGGGGGGGCCTAGAACTGGTCCCTCAGGCGGGCATGCGCCCTGGAGAGCAGCATCTGGGACACAAGGAAGTACGAGCCCCCCCCGGCCCCCACAACTGCCCTGGGACATGCCCCCCCCAGGCCTCCCTGTGGGGGCCCCTTAGATAAGCCCCACGGAGCTTGCCAAACCCCTGCTCTTTCTTGGTTGAAGTGACCAAACCAGCTTTAGTGCAGGGACCCCAAAACACTCCACCCACGGACCCTAGTAAAGTCTCGTGTGGGTCCTGCTCTCGGCCAGGCTCTCCCAGGCCCCGTACCGCCCACGGGTCCTGTGAGGAATAAACGTCTCTGTTTCAATTCCTTGGTGGTCTTTTGTGGAACCAGGCTCGCCATCCAGAACCCTGGGGCTCTCCTTGACGCTGTTTTAACAGAGTCACAATAAGGGACAGTGAGCTGGAAACCCAGGAGCAGTGGGGCAACAAAAGGGGGACGTGGAGGGGCACTCGGGGGTGCCCGGAAGAGCGGGAGACTCTTGATCTCGGGGCTGTGAGTTCGAGCCCCATGTTGGGTGTGGAGATTACTTAAATACATAAAATCTTAAAAAAACCAGAGCCAGGGGCACCTGGGGGGCTCAGTCGGTTAAGCATCTGACTTCAGCTCGGGTGACGATCTCGCGGTTCGTGGGTTCGAGCCCCGCGTCGGGCTCTGTGCTGACGGCTCAGAGCCTGGAGCCTGTTTCAGATTCTGCGTCTCCTTCTCTGTCTGCCCCTCCCTGGCTCATGCTTGCACTCTCTCTGTCAAAAATAAGTACATTAAAAAAAAATTTTTTTTTTTAAACAACTTTAGAAAAAAAAAAAGAAAAATGCTTCTCCATGTTTGTGACACGGCTCGGCCCCAACATAAGCCGGAGGGCGGGAAGTCTGGCGGGAAAATGGGTCCTAACCACACCACAGGTTCACCTCTTCCGTAAGAGACCAGAAATGGACGGAGACCCCCTACGCCCCGGCCTTCACGGCCCTCTGGAGCCATCTGACAAGTGCAAGGCGCACGTGGCCGGATGGGGTCCTCTGGCTCGTGGCTCCAGGGAGGGATTTCTGTCTGTAGCTCCCCTCGGGGAACGACCCAGGAGCCACGGAGATGCCCCCTCGCCTCGGGCCCGGCGCCTGCCAACCCGTCCGTCCTCCGTCACCACAGCCAAGTCAGAAGGAGCTTCCCTGCCCGCTATGATGCCCTGGGCGCTGGGTCGTCTGTCTGATGACCCTGACGGATTTACGGGGGGGGGGATCTGTGAGCTGACTCAGACGGGTGACCTCAGCTGGGAGGACCGCGTGGTCCTCCTCACTTTCTGCTGTAACACCGAGCAAACCCCCGGCGACCGGGACTGGCCTTCAGGGACCACATGGCACCGTGGTGTCACCAAGCCAGCGGACTGTGACAGGAGCAGGGACATCCTGCCCTCTTCCGATCGCGCAGGAGGGCGGTGGGAATCCACAATGTGGACCCAGACACTGGGCAGGGCAGTCAGTCCTGGGGTCCGGTTCGTAGGCCAGTCAGCCCCAGAAACCGTAGAAAGCTCCAACACGTGGCTGTGGGGCCCAGACAGCAGCTAATCACCATGGGGTGCGGCCTTCTCGGTCTTCAGCAGGCCGGCCAGGCTTCGACTGCCGCCCTCACAGCTGGCGACCCACCTCGGGGCCACCCGAACCCACCCCAAATAAGACCACAAGGCGAGGGAGCCCATTTCCCCCGTGGTGGTCCGGGCCACTGGGGCCACGAGTGCCCTCGGCACCCACCTCCTCCAGCGCCGTGTCCCCTGCGTAAACAGGGAGGACACTGGAAGAGGGAGCCCGTGGGTCCAAAGGGAGCCGGGGTCCCACCTCTTACCAGTCACGGCCGTGGCTGACTGACCGGCCCCGAGCTCCCTGGAGGCCCCCCAGGAGGCCGTCACCATCCTGGGGGAGGAACCACAGGTGGCCCCAGAAGTGGCAGGTAAGCCTATTCGGTTTCCTGTCCACGCGAGAGCCACTTCTCCCCTGATTCCCACTGGGGGCCCCTAGCTTCTGAAGCTGCCCCGTTGTCGGGGTGGAGGGAGGGCCAAAATCAAAGTATTTACTCAGCCCCCATCTCGTTTGCCGGGAAGTCACCTCGCGGCTCGCAGACGGCGGGTCCTGCCGGAACGTCCACGCCCGCTCTTGGGAGGAGGCTTTCCGTCTACCCTGGGCGCTACTCTTGGCCTCTTCCTGGCTCGGGAGGTCCCATCTTGCGCCATTTCCCGCAGGCATGGGATCGGGTTAATCCCCACATGTGGGACAAGGGGACCCCAGGAGGAGCTATGTTTGTAAATCCGATAGAAAGTGCTTTAAAGGACAAGAGTAATGACCCCTGCAGGTGCCAGCACCCCATTAAACCTGAAGCGGGTGAGGCCTCCGGCCCTCAACAGACACGATCTTAAATCACGGCCTCCTGGTGCTGTGCTCCCTTCAGCCCCCTGCCCCGTGTCAACCCCATTGTGCCTCATCCCTGCACTGTCTGCTGTTTTCATGTCGATTTATTTATTTTTGAGAGAGAGAGAGAGTTCGAGAGCACAAGCAGGGGAAGGGCAGAGAGAGGGGGAGACACAGAACCCGAGGCAGGCTCCAGGCTCCGAGCTGTCAGCACAGAGCCCGACGCGGGGCTCGAACTCACGGACCGTGAGATCATGAGCTGAGCCGAAGTCGGACGCCCAACCGACTGAGCCCCCCAGGCGCCTCATCCCTGCACCGTCTCACCCCTGACCCCGGAAGGCACCGCCTGGCTCACGGTCCCACGTCTCCAAGCCGCTTTCTTCTGCGCGCTTACGTCTGGAATCTCAGAACGCTTGCCTTTGAAGGGAGCGACATCCACCCACCAGTGTGACTCAGCATTACGCCTGCAGTCCTGCCCTGGGCTTCAGGGACAGTCCCCACCTGTCTGGCGACGCTCCTGCCAGACGGCTCAGGAAGCTTGCTTGCGATGTGTGGGTGACGCGCTCCCCTGTAGCCCCTTCCAGGAAGGACCGGCGTCCTGTCGCCGCAAGGGTGTGGAGTGGCCCCAACAGAGGCCCACGCGAGGACACTCGGGACACGTCCGAACCCCGGGAAGGCGGGCCCTTTCCGTAAGCACAAGGAAGCCATACTGTGCAGAGGCGAGACGTTTCTAGGATGGTGCGTTTTGCGGAATCCGGATTCCGGAGTTCGGGCTCACAGCCAAACCCCTGCCCCAGGTTTTAAAAGGCCCGGACGCCGACCCGCTTGCACGGAAGGGAGAGCAACAGCTCAGAGCCTGCTCGCAACAGCCCCCACGCTGGGGACGCCTAACCTTGAAAAGTGCTTCACCTTACTTGTGGCCGAAAGGCAAGGGGTGACTCTGGGGGCACCTACTCGAGCCCGGGGGCCGCCCCGCGACCCACAGCCTTTCTTTCGAAACACTCGGACACCCAAGGGCGGTGGCCGCCGCTGTGCTCTCCGAGGGAGAAGCCATCAAGGCAGCGTCGGGTCACATCCTTGGGGCTCAGACCCCAGCAGGTACAGGGAGTCCCGGAGACCACGGGACAGCGATGGCAGCCAGAGGATACTTCCCTGAAGGTCAGGCCCCAGGGCTGGACTCTCGGGAAGTAAGTCAAAGTGTGCTAGATCCTTGAGCCCCCCCGCTGCCCTCCTGCCGCGGGGGGTGACAGGCGCCCGGCCCTGGCACAGCAGGCCAGGCCTGAGAGGCCAACTCTAGGCGACCAGGACGGCAGCTGGCTCACCGCTGGCGGCAGTTCCGTGTAAGAGGCCCCCCTCTGCCAGGTTCTGGAGGCGGGGGCCCTACGCCCAGCACCACAGCACAGGCTTACTCCCCGGAGCAGAGCCCCGAGAGTAGGGGGGCCCAAAAGTTAACAGGTGCCGGACTGTCAGCAGACCCTCCTTGTCCACACGCCCACGCGGCCAGCTGCAAGGAGGGGGCCTCTCAACTGCCAAGGACGCCCCCCACACCACGCCCCAGAGGCCCACATCTCCAGCAAGTGGCCCATGCGTCCGGGCCGCGGATAAGCTCCGAGGAAGGACCCCAGGGCCTAAACCCCCGCCCGCCTCCGCCTCCTCCCGGGGGGCTCCTTGGACTCTTCATGGTCTACCCTCCCCCCGGACCCCTAGCGACCGCACACCCCATTCTGATGTCGGACCCCGGGGCCTCAAGTTACTAACACACTTATTTCCTCTCCCCTCAGCCAGGTAAATCCGCAGCAACCCCGAAAGAAACCCCGAAACAGAGTGAGCCACCCCTTGTCCTGCTCCCCGCTGTCCCTCCGGGTCTCCTAAAACCTGGAGAGAGGGGACCTCCGGGGCCTTCAGGCAGGTCAGCGTCCCAACCCCGCACGCGGTCGTGAGGGAAGACGGGCCATCACCCATTCTTTTAAAAGATTTTAGGGGCTCCTGGGTGGTTCAATCGGTTAAGCGTCCGACTTCAGCTCAGGTCATGATCTCACAGTCCATGAGTTCGAGCCCCACATTGGGCTCTGTGCTGACAGCTCGGAGCCGGGAGCTGCTTCGGATTCTGTGTCTCCCTCTCTCTGTGCCCCTCCCGTGCTCATGCTCTGTCTCTGTCTCAAAAATAAATAAAGAAATAAAATAAAATAAAAGATTTTAAGGTTTCCTTGGCGGGCAGCGTTAAAATAGGCAGCTAGTCGGGTTGTAAGAGGACGCGTGCAGGCCAGCAGAGGGGGGGTTGGGGCCCACTCTCGGGAGGTCGGAGGCCGGTCCCCGCAGCACCCGGCAAATGAGAGCCGCAGGCAGCGGGATCAAACCCCCCGCCCACGACAAAGAAGGCGGGAGACCCTGACCGAGGAAGGCAGAAGAGGCGAAACCCCCCTCCCCAAATTCCCTTCCCCCAGTTAATAACATTCCGCGTCCTTGTTAACAACCGTGGGTGACAGACAGACCCTCACACGGCGTGGGGGGTAGTGCGCTCGCTCTAATGCACTCCCACGGGCTTGGCTCAAACACGGTGTGCCCGTCCGTCCTTGAATGTTTCTTGTGAGGAGACCGAGAGCCTCCAGCGACACCTTTTGGTCAGGTTGGGTTGAGGCCTCGAGCCCCGGGGTCTCCCCCGTCTCCCTGGCAACAGCAGGGAGGCGGTGGGTGGCGGTGGGGGGACCTGTTCCTGCGGAGGGAGGGAGGGACGTGGGGGCAGCAGGAGGCGGGGAGGGGGGGCGGCCCCGCGGGGCTGTCCTCGCTCACACCCTGAGCTCAAGCCAGCAGCCCGTGGATGCAGGAACCGGCCCCCTGTACCTGCAGACTTGCCTGACAAAAGCCTCTTACGTCCGCGTCCTCCACTGGGCCCTCCCCCGTTTCCCTGGCCAGGAGGCCTGTGGTGACAGTCTGGGCGCCCTGGGGGCTCTGGGATCTGCAGCAGAGGGTCCCAAGCCACTCGGCAGCATCGGGTCCTTTTGTCGGTGCTCGGAGGCCGCAGTGAGGTCTTCCGCTGGCTGCTGGCGGCAGGAACAGGCCTGCAGGGTAGGAATGAGGACTGGCTCCCTCCCGGCCCCTGGCCAGGGGGTGGGGCAGGTGGTGATTCCCTTTCTCTGTGCCCACCCCACGTATGTCACCCATCTAGCTTTGGGCCTCAGGGACGGGCAGTGCGCCTCGGTGGCTTTAGAGCACAGGAAGGGTAGGGGAGAGGGTGCGGGGGGCAGCCTGCCATCCGAGCTGGCATCCCTGCCGTCTGGGCCTCAGTTTCCTCATCTGTAAGCGGGGTGATGAAAGGGCTTGGGGGGGGGGTGCGGGCGGGGGGCGCTAAGTGGACCAGAAGGTGTATCCTGTCACCAGAGCTACCCGGGGGACAAAGGCAGCTGGGGTGGGGAGGGGCTGGGCTGACCGTGGGCAACATGAAGATCCGGTCCACCTTCGGAAGGCTCCAGAATCTGCCGTGGGGGGGTGTCCGGGGGCTCTCTGGCCGGTCTGGGCTCAAGCCGGGGTCTGCCCCTCTCTCCCTGTCTGCTGGGGCCGCTGGCACCGTCTCCCAGAACGGGTCCTCAGCAGACAACACCCGAGGCCTCTCAGCCAGCACCCGGAAGCCGTGGGCCGCGGTGACCGTGTGCACGTGGAGCAGGGCTAGCTCCTGGTCTGGCGGCCGCAGCCCGCGCCCCGTGTGCCGAGGCCGGTGTGGGCCTGGGAGCTCAAAGGGTGGGATCCGGGCAGGGGTGAGCGGGAAGCCTCTGGAAGGCATGGTCGCCGGCCGGTGGGGCGGCGGACCGGGGATTTATACCGCGGCCAGGGGGGCGGGAGGATGGGATCCGGTGTCACCCGCTAGGCCGCTGTGCCCTCATTTCGTCGCCCTCCCTGCTCTGCCTCCCCGTCTCCCTGTCTCTCTCTCTGCATCTCCCCGTTTCTGGCTCTTCCTAGAATATTACAGTTTCAACAGACCGTTAAATATTAAATCTCTCCTCGTGAAATATTAAAATGTTAAGCAGTGGCTAACGCCGCCCTCCGGGCACCCTCTTCAATTCCACATCTTCCTTCCAGATCTTTCCCTATACATTTGAAAGCAGAGAAACAAGGTCTTTTTAACCATCATTATTATCTGACGCGAATGGGACCAGACCGCCCGTATCTGTGCGCCCAACTTTGTCTCACTGTGTCAAGTGTCTGGGCCTGTCACTGGGTAATAAACACGCCCAGGCTCAGTGGCACGAAACTACTCTTCCTCATCCTTCAGTGGGTCGGCTGTGAAATGCGTCCGCAGCTGTCACTGGGCTGGCTCAGGGGGGCCGCCTGGGCCAGGAGTTCTGAGACCGTCACAAGTCCGAGGGCCCTGGTGCCTGCTGGCTGTTGGCTGGGAGGCCTCAGGGCTCCCACGAGGGCTTCTCAGCCTTCGGTCAGTGGCCCAGCTTTCTTACGCCTTCACGGCGGTGGCCTCGCTCCAGTGGGAGGAAGGCGGAAGCTGCAAGGCCCCCCGGCGAAGGAGACTCTGAATTCCCATCACGGCGGTGGCCTCGCTCCAGTGGGAGGAAGGCGGAAGCTGCAAGGCCCCTCGGCGAAGGAGACTCTGAATTCCCACCTCGTTCCCACCACATCCTTATCACCAAAGCTAGGCCCCGGGTTTGGAGGGGTGGACAAAGACTCCCCCTCTCGCGGGGAGAGCTGCAGAGCGTTTGTGGCTGCATTTCACCGACCCCCGCCCCCATGCAGAGAGCTACCTCTTTGCAAAAAGTTGCTTTACAGTTGGTCGGAAGAACCGGAGTTTAAGTTTTGATTTTTTCAACGCTTATTATTTTTGACAGAGAGAGAGAGAGAGAGAGAGAGCGAGCAGGGGAGGGGCAGAGAGGGAGACACAGAATCTGGAGCAGGCTCCAGGCTCCGAGCTGTCGGCACAGAGCCCGACGCGAGGTTTGAACCCACGAACTGTGAGGTCGTGATCTCATGATTGTGCTTAACCCACTGAGCCACCCAGGGGCCCTGGGAACCTGAGTTTATAATGCAGATCCCCCGGTGATGGGAAGCTAGGTTATTTCCAGTCTTTTACAAAGGGGGTCAAACGGACTCTCGAGGGCAGATATGGTTAAATGGAACAAACCCACTTCATCCCCCTTTCTGGGGAGCTCTGCCTGAGCCCCCAGGGTTGAGGTTTCCCTCTTTGGGGGGGTCCCAGGGCATTCTGTTCTCATCTTCAGACTTGAATGCAAAGCTGTCGCTCTTAACCAACCCCCCATACAGCGGTGGCCCGGTGCCTGGCCACAGAATCGATATACCCGGCCTGTTTTTGAACTTAATAGAGAAGGAAGGGGGCCTAGGAGAGGTTGGGACACTTACTGTAAGTCACACAGCAAGTTGCAGGAGATTTGAACTCTGGATTTGTGGCTGCAGAGGGCAGCTTTTGCCCTCACCAGCTTGCTGAGGGGGAGGGGAGGGCAGGCAGAGGCCTGGAGCACAGGGGTGTGCGATGGTGGGGTGGGGGTGGGGGGACCAGGGCCGAGCTTTAGTTGGTCTGCGGGAGAAGCTAGGGGCTGGGAAGCCAGGCATCCCTGTCTTGGTCCCCTGGCTGCCCCTGGGGCTTTAATGAGGTCTAACTGGCCTCCCAGACCTCGTCGCACCCCGTCCCTGCCCTACCTCATGGCCAAGGGCTCTGGACTCAGTGGTGACCCCGAGGTCTCGGTCTCAGGCTGTGCCTTGGCCTCAGACTGGGTGGCCTAGGTGCGCGAAGGAGCAGACGTTCCAGGGCCTGGGGTCTCGGTCCCTCTATCCTGTGGCCTCTCTGACCGTGTGTGGGCCCCCAACTGTCAAATGGGCACCGGGGCGTCACTCCCCAGCAGCGAGGCCTGGTGGCCCGGATGCCGGCACGTGGGGTGTGCCGATTCTAGGTCACAGCCTTCCCCGGGGGCTGCCGCCCGCAGCTAACCCAGCGTCCCCCCCCCAATGCCCAGCTGCTGAGGATTTGGCTCGGGGATGAGGCCTCTGATAAGGCAGCTGGTGGAGGCAGGGCCGGGCCCGGCGGCAGTGGAAGCAGGCAGGAGGGATGAGGAGACTGCACAGGGTTGGCCAGGTGGCTGATAACTAATCCCCAGTGGCCGCGGCGAACACAGAGCCCAGATCCCCGCGATAAGCCGGAAGCCAGCTGGTTTCGGTTTCTTTGGTGGCAGTGCCGGCCAGGTAGCACGTGCGCCCGTCCGGCCCCGTTCGGAGCCCCGGTCCCGTCTGCCGCCAGCATCCTGCACGGGCCCTGCTGGTAGTGAGGGGGTCGCGGGTCCATAGTTCCTACTCCCAACCCGTCTCCCCCTCCCCCCTCGGCCCCCCTGGTGACAAGTCAGGGAGGAAGCCTGTTCCGGGCAGGGACCATCCTGTGGGGGCAGGGTCCTAACAAGCACTAGGAGTTTAGAAAACAAGGATCAGAGAAGACGTCCCACTTTCTGAGGAGGGGACATGGTGGGGGGGGGGGGAACTCCCGAGGACGATCTGGAGCCAGCCGGCAAGGGTGGGGTTCCAGAAGGGCCCACGGTGTGCTTTAGGGCCCGGCCAAGACAACGTGGCTGCCTTGTTCTTGAGCAGCCGTGGCTGTCGGCAGCAGCATGACCAGCATGGCCCAGAAGGCCCTGGTTTTCGGGGACCACGCTGGCTGGCACGAGGCGGCACTGGAGCGACACAGCAGAGGCAGGGACGCGCCGCCGGGGCCTTCCCACGGAGGTGTGTGCCCGTCCACCCTCCTGGGACCACAGGCGGGCCTGGGGGCGCTGCACCTGCTATAGAGCTGCAGGGGGCTCCTGCCTCCCACGTCCCCGTCCCTCGGCTTGCACAGCGTGTGCCCGGTCGTCTCTGAACCCGCCAGTGCCAGCACGACCGAGGTCAGCGCCTGACAACCCGGGGGGCCGAACTGAATCCCCGGGAGCCGGTCTGGCCAGAAAGCCAAGGCTAGAAGCAAGATGCTGGGGCTCCCGGACACTTGAGGTTTGCGATTTTATTAAGAAAACAAAAACAAAACCTATACAAGAAGGAAACCCCATTCCTGCGGTGGCGCGTGATGCGGGAGGGGCAGCTCCGAGTCCTCGGGAGGCTGTGTCCCGGGCCCTCCGAGCCCGCTAGGCGTCCTGCTGCTGGATGAAGGGGTTGGGGATGGCCTCCATGCCGTCCTGCGGGCAGATGAGCACCACAGACGTGCCTCTGCACACCACCAGGCCCAGCTGCCGGGTGTCCTCTGTGAGCTTGTACTGGTCGTCGGGGTCTGCAGAGCAAGAAGGAGGGCGGGCGTGAGGCGGCCCGGAGGCGGCATCCCAGCCTGATGGGAAGGCCGCATGCCAGGTGGCGGGGGTGGGGGTGGCGGCTCTGAGGACCCAAATCCAAGGGAACCTGGTGGCCTGGGTGCAGGCCAGGTGCCTCACCCTCACTCCTCAAGCCCAGACACACAGCCCTCGTGCCTGGGTGAACCACGGACCACAGAGCCAGGAAGAGGTCTGGCAACAGTGTCTGTACCTGCCCTCCTCCTACAATGACAACACAGCCTGGGGGACGCTGGCTCACGAAGCTCATTGGGGGCCCTGGCATCTGAGTCAGCAGAGGTCCAGGGACTACACTGCGATGAGCAGCTGGAATAAAAATCGGTCTGGGACTCCTGGCTCCTGCAAAATCTCGGAAGCCGCGTGGGGGCACCGTCCGCCCCATGTCAGCGGGCAGTTAACGGTGGGATGAGAGGGACCCCGTGGCATAGACAGCAACCGAACCTTTACTGCTTTTGCACCATGTCAGGGGAGGGCCCAGTGGCCCAGTGCATCAGAGACCAGAGGGTAACCACTGTTCTGGGGCTGAGACAAGAGGGCACGGACTCCTGCCACGGGGGAGTCCGGCCCCGCGAGGAGCAGGCTCCGTGTGGAGTAATAGCGTGCAGCCGGGTGCCTGGCCTGCTTCCGAGTGCAGGGTTTTCCCAGTGGACCCACGCGGTGGGGCTGTCCTTTCACAAAGGAAGAAACTCATCCTGCCTCCGGGATTCCAGCTTGGGCGGACCCGGCAGGAGGACGGAAAACGAGGGCAAAGCGACAGGCCGGGTGGCGGCCATTCTGCCGAGACCAAGCTTCCGCACAAAGGCCCCTTGGCGTCCCCGCTAATTTTTCACCAGGGTAACAGCGACAGTGCCCGGGGGGGCAGGACCCTGCCTCCCTCCTAGGTCTGGGTATCCCCTTAAAGTTTCAGGCAGGCCGAGCTGGAGAATTAGCCAGCCGATGGGCAGGTGCTGGCCTGATGGAGGGTTGGGGACCTTGGCGACAGGGACCGGGGCAGGGAATCAGGGGAACAGGACCCCCTGTTAGCAGCAGAGAGTCCACTTGAGGACACAGGAGACGGGGGAGACCAGCTACCTGGTTCACAAGGACCGTGTCCTTCATTCAGGGGCAGGTTGGTGGGTTTGGAGCAGTGAAAAATTCAGGCCTGGCGAGGAGCTTCCGAGGCCCGTGGCTGTGCTCACCTCTCATGTATTCGACGGTACCATCAAGTACGAGATTGAGGAGTGGGTCGAACCCTTTCAGGATGCCGCTGGCTTGTAGGAATCACCGAGAAGAGAAACGGAAAAGCGTAAAACAAACAGTCGTTCCAGGGACAGGGGCACACAGCGCCTGGGAGGCAGTACATGGAGATGGGGGCTCACCCCCCAGGAAGGGGCTGATGTGGGAGCGGCCTCTCTGGGGCGGGAGGGATCAGGGACCAAGGGGAAAGTGAGGGGGCTCCAGAAGGGGAGCAGCGAGGATGACTCTCACCCCCCCCAGCGTGGTTGGCAAATGTCTTCAGCAAAGGGCCGGCCGGCGCACATCTGCACCTCTCAACCACGCGGGCTACATGGTCCCCATGGCAACGACTCCACTCTGCCCTCCTGGGGCGAAAGCAGCCAGACCACAAGTGGACGTTCAGGTGTGGCTGTGCCACAGCGAAACCTCACTTACAACACAGAAATGTGAATTTCAGGTAATTCACGAGCCACACAAAAGCAAGCAATGGCGAGCCTCGGATAGAGAGGACTCTTCAGCCACAGGAAGGAGCTGTATGATGTGCCCTGAAAGCCCCCTGCCCCCCCTGCCTCACTCCTCCCATTTTCAGGCCTCCCTGTCCCAGGCACGGCTGGCAGAAGCACGTGTCCCCCCGCGTCACTAGAGCACGCAGCTGTAGCGTCCACACAGAGAACGGGCTTGGGCACGACCAGCAGCCAGCCCCGTGTGGCGTAGGGCGGGGGTCTGCAAACTGCGGCCCGCGGACCAAATCCAGCCTGCTGCGTTTCGCGCGGACCTTCGCTGGCACCCAGCCACATTGGCTTGGCCACGTACTGTCTATGGCTGCTTTCACGCTGCAGAATTGTGACCGGGGTCCTCTGGCTCGCAAAGCTTAAAATACTTCCTCTCTGGCCTTTTACAGAAAATATCTGCCAGCCTCAGACTTCCTGGGCTTGAGCCCCTGGCTCTGTGCTTCCTCTCTCCCTGCCCTGCAAAACAGATTACGAGGATCTCCCCGATGGGGTCGCGAACAGCACGGATGGCAATAACATACGGGCATGTGGCACGGAGCCCAGAGCAGGGGACCGGCACCCGTGGGTCTACCCTCCTTCATGCGGCGCGAGTGGGGTTCTAAAATGGAGCTAATATCCCCTCCCTGGTGACCACTGTGGGCAGCCCCTCCCCTCAAGTGTGTGTGTGGGGGTGCTGTGAGTGCCGGTGGGGTGCCTACTCCTAATGCGATTAGGTTATTTTGACGATAAGGAAGAAGGATTCTGTAGATGTGACGAGAGTCCCCAAGTCGGCGGACCTCTGGTTCATCTAAAGAGACATTACACTGGGTTGGCCTGACCTGACTGGATGAGCTGCGAAGGGAACAGGAATTTTCTGCAAGAAAAAAACTGGAAGTGTGGGAGAGGTTTCCCTGCTGGCCTGGAAGGAGCAAACTGCCCCGCTGTGGACAGAGTCCTGGGTGAGCCAAGCGTCCTGGACACCCGCAGCAGAGCACGGGGACTCCAGTCCTGCAGCCATGAGGAACTGAGTTCTACCAGCAACCAGCAGGCTTGGAGGAAGGCCCTGGGCCTGAGGTAAGAGGCTCTAAGCCCCCCCTTGACCGCAGCCTGTGAGAGACCTCGGGCCCAGGGCACCCAGACTCCAGACGCACACCACGAGGTGATAAATTCGTGTTGCCCAAGCTGCTGAACTGGTGGCCGTTTGCTATGGAGGGTGGAAAACCAGGACAGACACCCCAAAAAACAAGAGCTGCATCTCGTTCGTAAGTCCGAGAGCCAGCATGGTGCGGACGGGGCGGACGTCTATTCGGGTTCAAATTCTCTCTGCTGCCGGCTACGCACACTTGCATGCGCTGTGTTTTATTATTATTTTTTTTAACGTTTACTTATTTTTGAGACAGGGAGAGACAGCATGAACGGGGGAGGGTCAGAGAGAGAGGGAGACACAGAATCGGAAACAGGCTCCGGGCTCCGAGCTCTCAGCACAGAGCCTGACGCGGGGCTCGAACTCACGGACCGCGAGATCGTGACCTGAGCCGAAGTCGGCCGCTTAACCGACTGAGCCACCCAGGCGCCCCATCACGCGCTGTGTTTTAACCCTGCTGACGCCACCTGATCACCCGTGAGAAGGGATCTGGCTCGCTGTCTCATGAGATAAACTGAAGACCAAACAGGCAGCTGAGTAAACGAAACGTTGGTTCAAGTGCTCACTGGTGTCAGGAACGATGCAAAGCACCCCCGTGACCCTTTGCTCCTTCCCCGCTGCCGCCCGCCGAGGAGGTGGAGAAACAGCTTTGTGTGACAAATGAAGAAGCCGGGGCTTGGAGCCACGCCGTCTGGCTCTAGAACCCAGAGGCTAGGCCGGGCAGCCACCATACCTAGGCCACACTGCCTACGCGCACGAGCGACACTGGGCCTCACTCCTGCCCTCTCCGTACTAGGTTCCAGGGGGAAGATGCAGAGGTCATCAGCGTGTTCACATGCATAAAGCTGGGGGCTGTGACAGGTGATACCAGGAGCTCACACCCAAGGGGCATGGCCTGGGGAGGAGACTCAGGGAAGGCTTCCCGGAGCAAGAACCTTGAGCTGAGAGCAGGAAAAGGACTCTGAGGTTAACCTGGAGTTAAACAGACCGAAAACGGAGTCACCTGTGCCAAGTGGACACCACCACACGGAGACACTTTCGGCTCTCCCAGGAACGTAACTCCAACCAGTCTGGAATTTCCCGGCCAGCACCAAGTGAGGCCATCTTCCCGGTGGACCCCCAGCCATCCCCCAAAGGAAGGTGACCTCCCCTGAAACAATCCACTTTTTGTCTGTTCCTGCACCCTCCCGCCTACAAAAAAACCTTCTGTTTGGTACAGCCTCTCCGCTCCCTTCCATCTGCTAGATGGGTCGCTGCCTGACTCACGGATTGTTGAAGAAAGCCAACAGATCGTTAAAACTCCCTCAGTTGAGGTCTGTGCTTTAACACGGGTAACAAGCTAGCCTGGTAGGAGCACTCCAGGCAAAGGAAGCGTATACCTCTCCTCCCTGTGGTAGTTGAGGGCTCCACGTGCCACTGAGAGGTACAAAAGGCTGTCCTTTACCCTAAGCCGGCGCGGAGCCTGGAAGAACTGAGCAGCAAACACGGAGATTCAACCTGTTTCTAACGGGTCTCCGTGGCCCATTCTTAGAGATCGACTGTAGATAGGGGCAGTGGTCTCCACCGGGGAGATGTCTGGCTTGCATGTCAAAACGAAGGGATGCTCCCGGCACCTGGTGGCATCTAGGGGTGCTGCTCAACACCCCAGGGAGCCCAGGGCAGCCCTCACAACCGAAAACCATGTGGCCCCAATGTCACCGGTGCGGCGCCTGAGGAACCTGGTGTAGGGGGGATCGGCGAGGGGCTGCGACCGCTGCCCGGGACGGGCTCGGAGGGAGAGCACCGCACAGGAGGCAAGCCGGGAATCCCAGTCCCGGCTGCAACTCTGTGCCTCTAGGTGGTTGGGACCCGTTCCCGTGCCTCAATTTCCCCACGTTAGAAGGCCGGTTCGAGTTATCCGAGCAAAGTGCTCAAAGCGGTGCCCAGGCATCAGCCACCATTCTCGCCTCTGCCGTCACTCACCCTAAACCGTTTAGGGCGTGGGGGCGGCGGGCTCTCACCTTCGCGGCCTCCCTGAAACTTCACCCGGATCGTCTTGTCGATGTACTTAGATAAGTCCAAGATGCTCTCTTTTTTCTTCTTCTCTTTGTCCTGCAGGGGAAGCAGAGCGCGTGAGGCGCAGAGCGCCGACGGGTCCCACGCCGCCCGCCCAGCCGGCCCTGCCGCGCGCTCACCGCCATCTTGCCGCACCGCGCCGCTCGGCGCAGGCGCTGCCGCCGCGCCCTTTGACCCTGCCCTCGCGCGCAGGCGCGGAGCACACAGGGCGCAGGCGCGCCCAGGAGCGACGGGGCGTTGCTGGGAAACATCTGCCGACGCCTGCGGACCGGCCGACATGGCGGCGGCGGCGGCGGCGGCGGCGGCGGCGGCGCTGGCGCGGCTCGCGGCGGCCTTCCTGCTCCTCGCGGCCCAGGTGAGGCTGCGTCGGCCCCGCCGGCCCCGCCGGTTGCGGCACCCGGGCCCTCTGCCCCGGCCCCGCGCAAGCCCCGACTGGCCTGGCCTGGGGACCCGCCTCGGGTTTGCGCGCCTCCAGCGCGGGTGGCCCCCAGGCCCGGAGCTCGGCCGTGACCTTGCGGGCCTGTCCCCGGCCAGCCTCTCTTTCCTGCCTTGGAGCCTTCCCCAGCTGCAGCGTCACTCAGCTGTGCCGGGGTCTGAAGTTTGGGAATTCCCTTACCTCCTCAGGCCCTGCTCTGTCTCGAGGTCTCCAACCGCCGCCGGGGGCGCCGCTGCCTGGCCCCGTGGCCTTGGGCAGGGGGCTGCCCCTCCCCGAGCCTCAGTTTCCCCTTGCGCGCGTTGTTAGCGCCCACCCCCGTGGTTGCGGTGAGCCGTCCAACGCGGCACCCAGTGCCTGACTTTGTCCGGGAGCGGCAAGGGGCCCATCCTGGGAGTGGGGTCGCATCGCCGCCCTGCATTTTGTCCCGTGACCTTGGGCAAGGGAGGTCCCCTCTTTGGCCGTCTGTTGCGCTTCTGCAAAAGGAAGAGAGGAGCACAGCGAGGACTGAGCGAGATGATGCATGGGGTGGTTTGCGTGCGGCGTGCATCTTCTTGGGCACTTAAGTGAAGGGTCTCCCCGGGGAGTGGGGGACCTGCCATGAGCCGGCTATGTACATTATCATAAGCACCTTTTTTTATTTTCAAGTCCTCTCTCCCCTGGGTTATGCAGTTCAGGGAATGGTGTCCCTACAGCCCTGCACCCACAGCCATTAACCTTGATGTATCCACTCCAGCCCACCACCTCCACGTATCTCCTGGTGGCCAGTGTTCTCTCTGTGGTCACTTTCGTCTCCCACATTCTCCAATCCATCCTGGACACACCAGGAGTGACCTCTTTGAAAGTGTGTCAAGTCTCGTGGCATCCAGATGAGAGCCTTCCCACGGCTTTCAGTGCATTTGGGAGGCCTCTGTGGTTTGGCTGCTTGGGAAGAAACTTCCTCTCCTTTTCTATTTGCAGAGGGCGCTCAGTTCTCTGGTCTTCCCCGTTTCCCTGGGATGCCCCTGGTCATCCTTGTGGTCTCAGCTTGCTTGTTCTTCCCTCCTCCCCAGAGACGCTCTCTGGGACACCCCCTCCCCAGCTCCCAGCACTCCTCCCGATGCTGCTCACTCATTTCCTCGTCTGAGCAAGGTGAGGGCAGGGACTTTGAGCTCTCCAGACATTTTGAAGGAGAACAAAGTGAGAAGTGGACAAAGGGCAATGGGAGCACCATGGAGAGAGTGACCTGGTTTGCTTGGGGAGGCTTTTCAGAAGCAGAGGCACCTAAAGGGTGTTCTGAAGGGTGGATAAGAGTTTGCCAGGTCTCTCTCTCTCTCTCTCTCTCACACACACACACACACACCAAAAAAAAAAAAAAAGTCCACGCTCCTGGATAGGAAGAACAAATATTGTTAAAATGTCGCTAACTACTGAAAGCAATCTACATATTCAGTGCATTACCTAGCACTGAATGCATTACCCCAGGATTGTTCATGGAGCTAGAACAAACAATCCTACAATTTGTACGGAACCAGAAGAGACCCCGAATAGCCAACGCAATCCTAAAAAAGAAAACTAAGGCTGGAGGCATCACAATCCCAGACTTCAAGCTGTATTACAAAGCTGTAGTCATCAAGACAGTATGGTACTGGCACAAAAACAGACACTCAGATCAATGGAACAGAATAGAGAACCCAGAAATGGACCCACAGACGTATGGCCAACTAACCTTTGATAAAGCAGGAAAGAATATCCAGTGGAATAAAGACAGTCTCTTCAGCAAGTGGTGCTGGGAAAACTGGACAGCGACAGGCAGAAGAATGAACCTGGACCACTTTCTTAAACCAGACACAAAAATAAACTCAACATGGATGACAGACCTAAACGTAAGACAGGAAGCCGTCAAAATCTGAGGAGAAAGCAGGCAAAAACCTCTTTGATCTTGGCCGCAGCAACTTCTTACTCAACACGTCTCCAGAGGCAAGGGAAACAAAAGCAAAAATGAACTACTGGGACCTCATCCAAATAAAAAGCTTCTGCATAGCGAAGGAAACAATCAGGAAAACTGAAAGGCAGCTGACGGAATGGGAAAAGTATTTGCAAATGACATATCAGATAAAGGGTTAGTATCCAAAATCTATAAAGAACTTATCAAACTCAACACCCAAAAAACAAATAATCCATGGGCAAAAGACCTGAACAGACACTTCTCCAAAGAAGACAACCAGATGGCCAACCGACACATGAAAAAATGCTCCACGTCACTCATCATCAGGGAACTACAAATCAAAACCACAAGGAGATACCACCTCGCACCTGTCAGAATGTCTAACATTAACAGCTCAGGCAACACAGATGTTGGCGAGGATGCAGAGAAAGAGGATCTCTTTTGCACTGCTGGTGGGAAACAGCCACTCTGGAAAACAGTCTGGAGCTTCCTCAAAAAACGAAAAATAGAACTACCCTACAACCCAGCAATTGCACGACTAGGCATTTATCCACGGGATACAGGTGTGCTGTTTCGAAGGGACACTTGCACCCCTATGTTTATAGCAGCCCTATCAACAATAGCCAAAGTGTGGAAAGAGCCCAAATGTTCATTGACGGATGAATGGATAAAGAAGATGTGGTATATATATACAATGGAGTATTACTCAGCAATCAAGAAGAATGAAAGCTTGCCATTTGCAACAGTGTGGATAGAACTAGAGTGTATTATGCTAAGGGAAATTAGTGAGAGAAAGACAAATATGTGACTTCACTCGTGGAAGGGAAGCAAAAATAATACAAATACAGGGAGGGGGACAAAATATAAGACTTTTTTTTTTTTAATGTTTATTTTTGACAGAGACAGAGACAGAGTAGAAGCGGGGTGGGGCAGAGAGAGAGACACAGGATCTGAAGCAGGCTCCAGGCTCTGAGCTGTCTGCACAGAGCCTGACGTGGGGTTCGAACTCAAGAACCGTGAGATCGTGACCTGGGCCCAAGTCAGACGCTTAACCAACTGAGCCACTCAGGCGCCCCAAGAGACTCTCAAAGATAGAGAACAAACTGAGGGCTGCTGGAGGGGTTGCGGGTGGGGGGATGCGCTAAATGGGCAAGGGGCATTAAGGAGGACACTTGTTGGGATGAGCACTCAGTGTTATACGTAGGGGATGAATCACTGAATTCTACTGAAATCATTGCACTATATGCTAACTAACTTGGATGCAAATTAAAAATAAATATATTATTTTTAAAAAACGGGGAAATTAAAAGCCGAAGCAAATGTGACAAAATATTAAAGTGAGTTGAGGGGCGTCTGGGTGGCTCAGTTGGTTAAGCGTCTAGCTTGGGCTCATGTCATGATCTCACAGTTCGTGAGTTCGAGCCCCATGTCCGGCTCTGTGCTGACAGAGCCTGGAGCCTGTTTCGGATTCTGTGCCTCCCTCTCTCTCTGCCCCTCCCCTGCTCACACTCTGTCTCTCTTTCAAAAATAAACAATAAAAAAATACAGTGAGTTGAGCTGAGTACGTATTTTATACTATCTCATAATATAGTTATTTTATAATAAAAATAAAAATTGTAGTAAGTAAATAATACAAAATTAAGTAAATAACTTCACATTAAAAAAAAAAAAGTTTGCTAGGTCTCAAGGCAGAGGGAGGGTGTTGCCGGTGATGGGAGGAGCTTGAACAGGGGTGGAGGTGTGAGAGCTGATATTTTATTTTGAGAAGGTGAAGAGGCCACTTTGGCGTGTAGGATGATATCATGCTCACGCCCTGAGAAAGACGACACCCCCAAGGAGGCCCTTCGGATGCACTTGAAGGAGGCTCGCGGGAGGGCAGGGGGAGGGGCAGCGGTGGGCGTGGCTGGCGGCCGAGGGTAAAGGGCAGGCTTCGCCGCGGCCTCCTGGGCGGACCTAGGAGGGCAGTGCTCCCGGTGCTGGGGCGTTCGGGCTCTCTCCCGGGCGGGACCTCGACCTGCGCGCCAGCCGCGGAGAGCCTTGTGCGTGCCCTTCGCGGAACACGGCCCGGTCGGGTCTGTTGGCCGTGAGACGGGGCAGGCGGCCTTGGGCGTGCGGGTGTGGCTCTCTCTAGAAGTTTGGGTCCTGCTGCCTGGGAAGAAGACTAGCTTTCCACCGGGTAGGAGGCTGCTTGCCGACAGCCCTGAATTCATTTGCTACCATTTTGTGACCCTGGCTGGGGGATTCCCCAGATAGACACATCTCCCCCAGTGGCTACCGGAAGTGTACTGTCAAGGCCAGTAACAGACCCGGAGCAAAGTTGGTTCCCTCCCCGCCCCGGTACTCCCTTCCCCCTCCTCCACCTGTCTCCCCTCCTCTACTGGCCCCCCCTCCCCACCTGTCCCCTCTGCTCCTCCTGCACCTGTCTTCCTCTCCTCTATCAGCCCAGGCCCTCCTCCACCTGTCCCCTCTTCTCCACATGTCTTCACTCCTCCTCCATCTGTCCCCTCTGCCCCTCCTCCACCTGTCCCCTCTTTTCCATCTGTCCTCACTCCTCTACCTGTCCCCTCCTCTACCTGTCCCCTCTTCTCCACCTGTCTTCACTCCTCCTCCATCTGTCCCCTCTTCTCCATCTGTCCTCACTCCTCCATCTGTCCCCTCTTCTCCATCTGTCCCCTCTTCTCCACCTGTCCCCTCTGCCCCTCCTCCACCTGTCACCACCCCTCCTCTGCCTCAGCATCTCCAAGCTTCCTGGGTTCTTATTTCTACCCCCTCTCCTCCTAAGACCTGCCAAGTCTTAGAGGGGAGGCTGCCTCTGGCCTGGACGCATTGGCTCTTCTCAGACCCCCTGATGTGGAATGCATTCGCGGTCTCCCTGAGTCACGGGCTCCCTCGCCATTCCTGAACCTACTTGGTGGCCGTGACACGTCGGAAGGCGGCCTGTCCGTTATCCCAGACCGGGACTGGCCAAGCCCCACTTGTAGCACATCGGGTCCTTTTGAGGAGCATCTACTGGTTCCTTTAACTCCGTGGGGGAGGAGACTGTACGCGGGCATCCGACGGAAGCGCAGCTTGATTTAGCAGGAGGCTGCTTGTGCCAAGTGTGGGGACGGAGGTCTGTACTCCGCAGTGACCTTTCTAGAAGCTTCTACTCGTTCCCCCTTTACACACGTGACATTTTTCTCCAACAACCTGGGTCCCACAGATCAGGGGTCAGCAAAGGTGTCCCGCAGAGGCCCAGATGGTGAATATTTCTGGCTTTGTGGGCCACGTGGTCTGTGTAGCGACTGCCCGGCTCTGCCGTGGTCACTGAGAGCAGCCGGAAGCCCTGCGCACAGGAGCGGGTGGCCGCGCTCCAATGAAACGTATTCAGGAGCACGGAAGGTGGGGCGCAGGAGGCCGGTGGGTTGGGGATCGGACGTGCTCCACAGTGGCCCACGGTGAGGAGGTGCTGGGGTCCTGAACACGGGGTGGCCCATTGGAAAGAGCAGACGGCCAGGCACGGTACGCGGGGCCTCAGCCAGGGTGAAGGATGCCCTTGGGGGACAGTCTGGTGGGAAGAATCTGGAAGAGGGGGACATTAGGAGTTAGGAAGTTCTGTCTCTGGTGGAGGGACTGAGGTGAGCGGAGGTTGGCCAGGGCAGGTCGGGGAAGGACACAGCCTTAGCGAGATGCTAGGAGACCTCCGGTCAGCCTCGGGCGGCCCCTGGCCCTGTTGCCACGAGCCCGGGTTCTTAGAGCTGGGTGCTGTGTCAAGCACGGCTTCACAGAGCACACCCAGCAGTCCGCGTGGCCTTGGGTCCCTGGCTCAAGGCGGCAGACGGAAACGTCAGAGTGGAGATGCCAGCTGGAAGAGAGGTGGCCGGGTGCCTCGGAGAAGCGCAGGTGGACACCCAGTGCCTCCTGTTGGCCTCCAGGTTGCGGGTTTGGGAGGCCGGGGGGGTCGGTCCACGCTCCCGCCGCCACAAGTGAGCAGGGCCCGGGTGAGAAGCTCCCGGAACAGCCGGGGCCTTGCTGTGTTCCCACCGAGGCTCTGGCCGGATGAAAGCCCGTCAGGGCCCCAGGCCTGGTGTTGGGAGCCGTGAGCCATCAGGACCCTCGGCCCCGACGGTGAGGTGTGTGTCTGGCGGTGCCAGCTGGGTCCCGCCGGTGCACGTGTGTCTCCTTGGCAGATTCTTGGGGTACCAAGGAGTGAGTTTTCCATCTCGGCCTTGAGGTGTTTGCAGCCCACGGGGAGCACGAGCTAGAGACACGGGGGCCCCAAGAGCCCTAGGTGCACACAGCAGGATTCGGGGGTCAGGCGGGCGCAGGGCCCCCTGGGTGTGGTGGCTGGACTCAGCCTCCTGGCACCTCGCACAGCGTGTCTCTCCTGAGACCCCCTCCCCTCTCAGCAGACCCTGGGGAGCTACTCAGACTTGGGGCAAGCCTACCGGCCAGCAGAGCAGCCAAGACCTGGGCGTCACATGCCGCGTGGCCCGCTGGTGACAAAGCCCTCCTGAGGGACAGAGGTCATGCTCTGCGCCCCTGCCCCAGGCCAGCGTAGGGGAGGAGCCGGGAGAGGTCTTGCGAATCAAGTCCACCTGACGGCCAGGCAGCGGCTCCAGGGAGGGATGGAGACAGGGAGCGGGGACACCTTTGTGTGATGGAATTGTCACATAGATTAAGCTGGCGTTCAGCAGAAAAGAGGGCTGTCGGCCTCTTCTGTCCCAGGCCCCCAGCCACCCCACTGCCCTCGAGGGCCGTCCAGTGCTCCGAGGGCGCGGATCTGCCCCTGTGCCTTGCTTTGAGTTCAGACGAAGCTTGCTGGATCCTCCTGACCCTCTGGGGGTGGCCCTTCCCCTCCCTCCTCCTCCCTCCTTCTGGGGAGCCGGGGCTGTGTGGGGTTAGGGTTAGGTGTGTGGGGAGGCAGGCTCTGGCAGGGACAGCTGTGCGCGCCCTGATGATGACGTCAGCACGACCCTGCTCTGTGGCGAAGTCTGGCAGTTCCCAGCCACGCCCCAGGGCAAGGGGTTCAGTCCTGACCTGGGATCCCACTGGCCGGTCACATCACTGGGTCTGACGCCCCCCCCCCCCCCCGCCGGAAAGTTGGCACCAGGGGCCTGGACCCAGCTGGCCTCGCTGGTCAGTGGCCAGATTTTCCAGGAGCCTGGTTTCCAGGGTCAGGGGCAATCCCCAAACCTGCTGGGGTGCAGAAAAGCTCCTCCAGGCCTCCTGCCTGGCCCTGTGCTCCCGGCCTCTGCCTGGAGCCCCTGGACAGACCCGCTGGCTCCCCACGTCCCCCTCGTGACGGAGCCGTGGGGGTTTCATTCTCCCCGTCCCGTCGATCCTTGGAGGGCCCCGTGACGTGGTGCTGTCCCGGCCGTGAGAGCCACGGCCACGGCCAGCACCCAGGTCTCCCTCGAGAAGCTTGTCCCTGCCTTGTTCCTCTGCCGTAAGATGCGGATGGAGGTGTCCCATCCGTCCTGTCCAGGGAAGAAACCAGCCCAAACCCTGAGCTGGGGGGTGGGGGTTGTCCTCCTTGTCAAGCCCCGGTGCTGAGCTCTCTGACTCACCGCCCTGTCACCCCAGGTGGCCTGTGAGTACGGCATGGTGCACGTGGTCTCCGAGTCAGGGGGCCCCAGAGGCAAGGACTACTGCATTCTCTACAACCCACAGTGGGCCCACCTGCCCCACGACCTGAGCAAAGCGGTGAGTACCCACTGGGGCGTCCCCTCTGGGGCCCTGCAGGCCCGGAGTGCTCTGGGGTGCCCCCTCCTGACTTGGGGTCCGGTCTGTGTTGCTGGCTGCCACCCTCCGCTCCCCAGCCTGCTGTCTGAGGGGACTGCTACAAGTCTCACCCTGCAGGGAACCAGCTGGAGGACAGAGGAAGGGCCTCAGCTGGGAAACCAACGTGGGGGGCCTGGTCACACTTGAGGGGCTGCTGGGGTCTCAGACGACCGTAGAGGGGCCCCATCACCTCTCTGGGGCTTGGTTTCCTTGGTCAGAAACAAAAGGACGTTCGGGTGGTGTTGAGGCACAGCCCCTGCCGGGGGCGCTGGCCACCCCCCACGTGCTGGATGGGCTTGTGGGTGATTCTCACTGCCGAGGCCACGGCTCCCGCCTGCCCAGCCTGTGTTCCGTTTGCAGTGGATGCTGGGAAGGTTTCTGGGGGCTTTTCTCTGAGCGCACGCCACCCCCTGCCCCTCCCGTTGGCCTCGCGCTCAGGCGTGTGGACGTGTGTGTGTGTGTGTGTGTGCGGCCCCCCACTGACTTTTCTAGATCAGGTGGTGTCAACGCCCCCTTCCCCAGTCCCTCCTGCAGCTGCGGGACTGGACGGCCTCTGTGCTCTGCTCTCCGCCTGACCTCCCGGCCAAAGGCTTCAGCAACCAGATCCCACTGGTGGCGCGGGGAAACTGCACCTTCTACGAGAAAGTGCGGCTGGCCCAGGGCGGCGGGGCGCGCGGACTGCTCATCGTCAGCAGGGAGACACTGGTAGGGCCCCGGGGCCTCGAGACCGGGGTTTGGTTTGCTGACCGTGGCTGCGGACCCGTGTCTCTTGGAGGGGGACCTGTTCCTGAGCAGTCGCGGGGGCTCTGGGGAGACCGGATCCCATCTCGCTCTACAAGGCCTCGGGGCAGAGCTCGGGGGTACCCTCTGAGGAGCAGCTGGCATGGGCCCACATCCCACGCGCCTGCCTCTCCCCCAGGCAGGCCCCCCTCCCCCCCCCCAGAGCAGAGTGACACCTGAGCAACCTGACCCCAAGGCTTGAACACGGAAGGAGAGCTTTTCCTCCCCCGGTGGGGAGGGGCAGACACCCCCCCCCCCACACACACACACCCACCCCGGCCCAAGCTGCCTCCGGGAGGGCTAGCTCTTCAGGCCGCCTCGCCCTTGGGAAGCCAAGGGCCCCCCTCCCGCCACACCCTCCTCTCGGCCCCCAGGTCCCTCCAGGAGGCAACAAGACACAGTACGAGGAGATCGGCATTCCCGTGGCCCTGCTCAGCTACAAAGACATGCTAGACATTTTCAAGGTAGGGTTTCCCACGTCCTCCGGTCTGCGGCTGTTGCCAGGCCGTGAGTATCTGGCGGGCAGGGGTGGGCAGGGACCCACGAGTGAGGCCGCCCACCCGGGGCCGGTGGTGACACTGACCCGTGGGAACGGAGACGCTGGCCCCAGCGGTCAGAGCGCCCAGGCTCCGGGGCCTCTGTGCCGAGCGGCAGCCGGACACTGGCTTCCGGGCCAGACCGGCCGGCCCCGCCCACACGCCGGAGACCCTGAGCTTGGCTCTCCCTGCCCACACACGGCCCCGTCTGACCAGAGGCCTGTGTGCACCCACCATCGGGGGAGTTGTTGGTTCCAGAACAGGCGAGCTTCCAGACACAATTAAAATGGAAACGTTCAATCTTTGTGGAAGCTTCTGGCAATTTGCAGGACATGTCTCGATCCTGATTGCAGCCTCACAGCTCCCCCGGGGCGACGTCCCCGCTCCCGCACGCGCACACGCATCTAGGTTTAGGATTCGTGTCCCCGCACGCGCGTGGGCCCCTTCACCGGACGTCGTGTGACGCTCGTTCCGACAGTTGACTTCTCTGGGGTGGGAGTGGCAGGCGAAGGCTCTCCCCGGGCCCCAGCTCCACGCGTGGGCTGCTCTGGGCTCTCTGGGTGGCCGAGGGGGCGGGACAGCAGCCCCCGCCTTGAGCTCCGGTGCCTTCCCCGAGGCAGAGTTTTGGCCGATCGGCGAGGGCAGCGCTGTATGCCCCCAACGAGCCCATGCTTGACTACAACATGGTCATCATCTTCGTCATGGCCGTCGGCACCGTCGCCCTCGGGGGCTACTGGGCCGGGAGCCGGGACGTGAGGAAGTGAGTGTCCCGGGGAGACCTCTCCCTGGCCGCCCAGGGAAGCCCGTGACGCGGTCGGTGCCGGGTTGGGGTCCGCGGGTGGTCCTAGCACTGGCCGAGGGCATCGCGCCTCTTTCCATCAAAAGCGGCCGTCACGGCTTGGCTCCTGGGGCTGGGGCCCGCCTGGCAGCCCCTCGCCGCGTGGTCTCGCGAGGTCCCCGGGGTGGGGTCCGGCTCTCTCGTCGAAGGGACAGCAGGGATGTGTGATGGGCGTGGAGGGGGCGCCCCTCAGCCCCGTGGACCCCTGCGTCCTGCTGCCCCTGCCCGCCCCTCCCCGTCCCCGTGCCGGCCGGCAGGGTGCCCCTGACCCAGCTGTGCCTCCCAAGAAGGTACATGAAACACAAGCGGGATGACGGGCCCGAGAAGCAGGAGGACGAGGCCGTGGACGTGACGCCCGTCATGATCTGTGTCTTCGTGGTCATGTGCTGCTCCATGCTGGTGTTGCTGTACTACTTCTACGACCAGCTCGGTGCGCCCCCGGCTCACCAGAGGGACGCTGAGGCCCGTACCCCCGCTCCCCGGTCTCGGGTCCCCCCTCCACCTGCTTGCGGGGTTCCACTTGAGAAGTCGGTGGTGGGGCGAACGCGGGCCGCCACCGCCAGCCCGAAGGAGGGGACCTCTGCTCGGGGAACTGTCCCTCTCGTTACCAGCTGCCGGCCACCCAGCTAGGGTGCACGAACACCTGGAGCCCTTTCTCGGGCGGGGGGCAGGGTGGGAGACCCAGGTGGCCCCCGGCCCTCAACGCTCGCCCCACCCCGCCCCGCAGTCTATGTGATCATAGGGATCTTCTGCCTGTCCTCCTCCACGGGCCTCTACAGCTGCCTGTCTCCACTGGTCCAGAGGCTGCCGTTCGGCAGATGTAGGTAAGCCCCCCGCGGGAGGCCCCTGCCCGGCCCTGCACCCCCGGCGCCGCTCACTGAGGTCCCACCTTGCCACCTTTCCTCGGCCTGTCCCTGGTGGTCTCCCGTCTCCCGGCCCCTGGAGCTCCAAGCTCTGCTTCAGTGGTGCCGAGGACCCCCTCCCTGTCCTGTGGCCCCCGGCCAGTCTGGCGTGGCGTGGGCAGGCCACGCGTGCTCACTCAGTGCAGGCTGGGGCTCGCGGCCTCAGGAGTAGGGCAGAGCAGAGAGGCGGGTGGTGGTTCCCCAGCCTCTCTCTCCCTACATCCCATTCTGGGTCAGGCCCAGTGTCGACACCGGGGCTGAAGCGGGGCGATGTGGATGCATGTGGGTCCAGGGCAGGGGCGGCAGGGCAGGGCCGTGTGGCCGAAGGCGCTGCCGGTCCAGGCCCCTGGGGCCCTCGGCCGCCAGGGGCCAGTGGCCGAGCGCTGAAAGGTTTGAAGGAGGGCAGGGCCGGCTCGGCGCTGGCTGGGGTCTGCCCACCCCCACGTGCCAACCCCTGCTCTGTCTGCCCTGGACCTGGGGGGCCTCCCTTCTAGAAGTCAATTAAGAGGTCAGGGCAGAGTTCAATAGGGAACGGAGGCGGGGGCAGCAGGAGGCCCCGTAAGGATGAGGGGCCCAGGGTTTGGGGCAGGGGTGGAAGTGACCCTCTGGGTGCTGGGTGGAGGTGAGGAACAAGCTGGCCCTGACAGCTGCGCACCCCCCCCCCCCCGCCCCCAGGGTCCCCGACAACAGCCTGCCCTACTTCCACAAGCGGCCTCGGGTCAGCATGCTGCTTCTGGCGCTGCTCTGCTTGGCCGTCAGCGTGGTGTGGGGTGTCTTCCGGAACGAGGACCAGTGAGTGCCCCCCACCGCGGGCTGTCCTCAGATGCCCTCTGTGCTCGTCTCCCCGCGACCGTGAGCCGGGCTGTGTGGCGGCCAGGTGCCGCCCGCGTCCGGTGTCACTGGGTTTGTCGGCTGCCACGTGAACTGTGATTGGAATGTGGATATGGTTCCCGCGAAGCCTCCTGGCCCCGGGCGCCCTGAGCGAGCGCGTGGCCTCCGGGGTGCCCGCTGGTGCAGGGAGGCCCTGGCCGCCGGCCCCTGACACCACCTGGCGCTCCCTCCGAGCCTTTTCTGGGGCGGTTAACCGCTCTTGGCCGCGCTGCCGTTTGGAGCCACGACAGCTTTAATTGGGCAGAAGGAAAACGTGAAAATATTTTGAGTCCTTTGTACACAAAGGGAACACGAGCTCTCACGGTTAGATTCGAGCCACAAGACTCGCTCTGTTCTTTAAAATTAGAACAGGCCCAGTTCCCTCTGCGTCTGGGCGCCCACTGGCCGCCCGCAAGCCTCCTCTTTGCTCTTTGCGGCTGCCCCGGCCGGGAGATGTTTTCATCCCGGTCTGATGAGTAACCTGGGCCACGGCCTCCTTGCCGCCCCAGCGCGGGCGAGCCTGTGGACCGGGCGGGGTGGCTTGTGTGTGTGTGGGGGGGGAGCTCCCTGCAGCTGCTGGGGTGACAGTCTTACCCGCCCCCCCGCCCCCCCGCCGCCACCTTGCAGTCCCTGAGCTCCCATTTCTGGCACCAAGAGATTTGGTGTAGAACCTGGCTGGCGAGCATTTGGCTTTGCTAAATCACATAAAAAATAGTTTTGAAGCAAACCTGAGTCCGGTAGAGTCCAATAGTTGCACAGTGTCCCCACCCCATCCCCCCACCCCGTCCCGTGATGTGGGGGTGAACGCCACCACCCAAGAGAGACAGCCCCTGAGCGTGTGCACCCATTCCTGCCTCACTCCCCCCGCCTCCCCCCCAGCCTTGGTCCCGTGCCTGTGTCTTCACAGCATGGGGTCAGGCTGGGAACGGACAGCTTGCACAAGCTGGGAGCCAAGGTGGCCAAGGAGGGAGCGACCCGCCGGGTCATAGCTCTTGGTGGAGCCCCTGCCCCAGCGGGTGACCACCACTCTGCTCCCCAGGTGGGCCTGGATCCTTCAGGACGCACTGGGCGTCGCCTTCTGCCTCTACATGTTGAAAACCATCCGCCTCCCCACTTTCAAGGTGAGGGTCCCAAGGGGGTGGGGCCGCCGGATGGGAGGGGGCTGTGTCCTCAGGGCGGCTGCAGGCCGGCCCGCCCCCGTGTCCGCCCAGGGTGTCCCGGGTCCCCTGTGGACAGCATGTTCTTTGTGCCTCTGTCCGTCCCGCCACCTCTCTGGTGTCAGGGCTTAAGGATCAGCCGCAGGATCGCCTCCCAGTGTGGCGGCCACGCCAGTGACAGCTTGGCGCTGAGGATGCCCGGGTGGGGCCGCAAGGCGGCCGCAGGGCAGGGTCCTTCCCGAGGCGGCCACCGTGGTGGTGCCGGGTCAACTTCCTGCTGGTGAGCCGCGCACACACAGGCAAAAGGGGGCGGCAGCGCCAGCGCAGGCCCCGTGGGCAGGACCGAGAAGTCCACGGGAAGACGTGAAGAAGGGGCGTCACCGCCCCAAAGCCACAGAATGCGTGTCGCTGGAGCCACCTGCCTTCCAGCTTTTCCATCACTCAGAACCGTGGCCTGACTCACGTGCTGCCCTGGTCTCCCGTGGCTCCAGGGGATGGGACTGGATTTGCTCAGATTTGCCCCTAGCTGCTTTGTCCCGTGGGCACGGCTGAGCCTTGTGGGGGGAGGTGGGGGTGGGGACGCGGCCTGGGGGTGTGCGCCGGGGACCGTCTGAGCGCGGCCCCTCAGGACGTCCTCTCCCCAGGCCTGCACGCTGCTGCTGCTGGTGCTCTTTGTCTACGACGTCTTCTTTGTGTTCATCACGCCCTTTCTGACCAAGGTGGGCGCCCCTGCCCTGCCCTGCCGCTGCACCCCCTGTCCCCGTGCCCCTTCTCTGACACCCCCCCCTTTGTTAGAGTGGGAACAGCATCATGGTGGAGGTGGCAACCGGGCCCTCGGACTCGGCCACCCACGAGAAGGTACGTAGGGGGCCCCCGGCCGGGGCGCTGCCCGGAGAAGAGTGCTGGGCACGCGCGGCCCCCCCCGGACATGGCACTTCCTGCTCTCCCCAGCTCCCCATGGTCCTGAAGGTGCCCCGACTGAACGCCTCGCCGCTGGCCCTGTGTGACCGGCCCTTCTCCCTCCTGGGCTTCGGGGACATCCTGGTGCCAGGTACTGGGGTGCGAGGTGGGCGGCCTTGGGAGCGTCCAGTGGGTGGAGCCTGAGCGGAGCAGGCGGGGTTTGCCCCCTGGGTGGCGGGCTGGCCGCCGAGCCCCGTCTGAAAGCAGGGACGGCCGTCACACGGGACGCCGCCGGGCCCACGCGCCTTCTCCCCGCAGGGCTGCTCGTGGCCTACTGCCACAGGTTCGACATCCAGGTGCAGTCGTCCAGGGTCTACTTTGTAGCCTGCACCGTGGGTAAGCGCCCTCCTTGTATCTGTCCGTCCTTCGTTCTGTCCTTGTCTACTTCTTTCTTTGGTTACCAAAGCCATTGCTACAGAACCGACCTGTCCTGTGGAGCCCGATTGCTTTGAGAGTTTTCCAGACCGGCCGGCCTGCTCACCTCTGGTCAGCCCTTCCGGAGGAGCAGCGAGCCTGCCTGATGGCGCCTGTCCGTGTGCATGCGTGTCCCCCGCCGTGGGGGAGCCAGGCTGGGGGAGGGGCTGCCTGACGACTCCCTCCCCCGCGTCGTGGGCCGCGTGCACGGGCCCCGGCAGCCCACCCCGGCAGAGGCGAGGCCCTGTAAATGCCCCTGGGAGCACCAGGACGACCGGGGCTGACCTTCCGGGCGTACCTTGGGGTCGCCTGTGTCTTCCCACCCCGGTTGCTACGGCTGCAGGCACGCCCCCTCGTCCCCTTTGCCGGCCCTAAACCTTCCCTTGGGCTTTACACACCACACTCATCCTTCAGGTACCGTTGCAAGGGCTTTGTGTGTGTGAGCCGCTTGGCCGGCTTGTGTGTGTGGTTCCTTGTCGAGCCTGCGGACCTTGCGGGCAGCGGGCGCCTTTCTCCTCCGCAGCCGCAGCTGCAGCCCGCTCCCGTGGACCGCCGGTAAGTGACGCACAGCTCTCCCCGGAGGTGAGGACCGCCGAGCGAGCCGCGATCTCGGAGGAGGTTACTGTAGCCTAACTCCTCGAGGAGACGGTTGCGGATTTACCGCTGCAGGATTAGCGCAAAGAGCGCCTGCACGCCGGCCCTCGGGTTCAGCAGCGTGTGCGTGCGTGACTGTGTGTGCAAGTACGTGTGTGTGCGTGCGTAAACGCGCGTCCTTCTACGCTGGCGCTCACGTATGGAACCGACGTGTGGGATTTATTCGGACCTTCGCCCCTCGGGGCTCCGTCGGGTATCTCATGAGAATGGAAACGGCCTTTCGAACAATCACAGCTTGTTACGAACATTTGCTTTTGTAACTTTGTGCGGACGTTACTCTTCTCCAGAATTCTCTTCCTAGCTAGAGGCTGAGCAGACAGGTGCTCAGGCAGTTAACGGGCCTTTCTCTCGCTGCCCCTGTGGCTCCAGACCCGGGGCTCAGCCATGGAGCCTTGCTCATTCCCGCCTTCTCGCTGGCGCCCGGTGGGACCGGGCAGGGGTGTGTGTGCCGGAAGACGCAGGCGCATCCGTGCGCAGGCAGGCAGCCCCCTGCCTGCCCCGGGTGCCCCATGCGCTACCGTGTGGCGGGCGCCCCGCCTCTCCGGTCCCCGTTCCGGCATCCCGGCCGCAGGCGGGTGCTGGGCCGCGGGGCCACCCGTGGGGGTAACACGCCGCCCGTCTCTCCCTGCAGCCTACGGGATCGGCCTCCTGGTGACGTTCATGGCGCTGGCCCTCATGCAGCGCGGCCAGCCCGCCCTCCTCTACCTGGTGCCCTGCACGCTGATGATAAGCTGCGCCCTGGCGCTCTGGCGCAGGGAGCTGGGCATGTTCTGGACGGGCAGCGGCTTTGCGGTGAATACCCGTTTGCTATGACTGTCTGCGAGAAATAATAACCCAATAAGCCCTAACTAGAGTTAAAGTTGAGTAAAACCTCCTAGTTTCACGACTAAACCCCGCGGCCTCTGTCCCCGTTCCCAGAAGGTTCTGTTTGGTGTCCTGTCCGTGTGGCTCTGAAGGGTCCGAGCCGTCCCAGCAGAGGGGACGCGCTTGTGCCGTCCCACTGGGTGTGGCTTGAGGATGGTGCTAACAGCCCTTTACTAGAGGTGCCAGTCCCGAGGGACCGTAACACCCCATGTGATGGGATACTGGCTTCCGGCTGCTTCAGCCCTTGGGAACACAGTGCCGAGCTGGGGGGGCCCCCGAGGTCCTCTGCCAGGGTGGGGGCTGTCCGCCCAGGACGGGGAAAGGGCAGGGGGCCCGGGGGCAAGCTGTGCAAGGCCAGGTGGAGGAACCAAGCTCAGCCTGTGGCGCCACCGCCCCCCTCGTGGAGTGGATCACGGCCAGTGGCTTGCTGTTCCTGGTTTTTGAGACAGAAGAGGAGAGGGACGGAGGCCACTCTTGGTGCAGCGCAGCACATTCGATGGGACGAGGGCACGTGTTTCAGTGGCGCAGGGACAGAGCTGACGCCCTGCGGGTATGGAAAGGCTGCGGCTGCCTCTGCTGCCCTGTCAGTAGCACACAGAGGCGGGCGACACCGGGACCAGCCTTGTCAGTTACAGGAGCTCCTGAGTGTGACATGTGTCCCTCTGGAGCGCTGCTGGTTGAGTGTGGTGTTACCGTGCCAGGTTTTGTGGAAGTTGAAACTCGCACCCTCTCCGTCCTGGCCTAGAGGCGCCGAACGGAGCAGGGCCCCAGGTTAACCTGATAGATGAACCAGATAACGTAACCGATGGATGATAGGGCCTTGGGCCCTCCCGCGGGCCCTCGGGGAAACGCTCCCGGCTTCATCGCCCACCGTCCTCAGAGGCTCTCAGTCCCGAGGAGTGCTGGCTTTGCCACAGGGCAAAGTTCTGGAAGGTTCAGGAGGCCGGGGAACAAGGCTCAGCGTTTCTGCATTGGGTCACCGGCCTGTGGTCCCGCCTTCTGGCTGGTGCTACTTGGCCCCAAGGGAAGGTGGCTCCTGGGTCTGGAGCTGGACCCTCGGGGGACGGTGACTCATCTGCCCTCCCCTGTCCACTGTCCCCGGGCTTTCCTGTCCTCGTCCCACGCCTGACTGTGGCCTCTTCTCTTACAGAAGGACCTACCTCAGTCTCCTTGGGCGGCGTCTTCAGCCGACGGCCCCCAGCCCCAGATGGACTCAGACACTGGCCTCTCCCAGCCGCCTCCAGGCGAAGGACTGGCCAAGTGCTCCCTGCCCACGAAGCAGCCCCCGGCATTGTCTGCGCCCGAGGAGACGGGGGCCAGAGCACCCCCCCAGGAGCCCACGAGCCCAGCCAGCCGCACCCCTGAACCCACAGGCCCGGTAGGCACCTCGGCCTAGATGATGGCGCAGACTCTCGGGCCCTCGCTGCCGCCCCTCTGCGCCGAGAGACCCCGAGACTGGACGTGCTCGGCCCTCCCCCCCCAACTTGGTGCTCTGGTCTGGCCGATGTCCCCGCTCTTCCTCCTCCTTGAGCAGAGCCCAGCTGCACCCTGGACCCTCTCCAGCTCCTGCTCCCAGCCCGAGTGGCTGCCGTGAGCCCCCGGACCGACGAGGTCACCCGTGTGGAGCGCCCAGCTCCACGGTCTTGCCTGTCAACTCGGTGGTTCCTCGGAAAGGGCAGGAAGTGCCGCCTCCGACCGCCCACGGCTGCAGATCCGCCCACATCTGGTGCTTACCTTGCCGCCACTTCCCTCAGGTTCTCTCCTGTGCCGCGCCTGCGCGTCCCCAGGGACGCTGGCCAGCAGAGCCCAGTCCGGCACCTGGGCCCTGGATGTCTGGACTCAGGATGCGGGCCCGGCTGGCCGGGTCGGACCTGCCTCTGTGTCGGCAGGGACTGCAAGCGGCGCCCGGCGTGACGGGCCACCCCTCTCGGGCCCGCCTGGCTCTTCCAGCAGCCAGGGCCGCCCATGCCTGCGCTCCAGCTTCTCCGCCTCTTAATAAACGGCCATGACTCGTTGAGCTCCGTAGTGTCACCTCTTGGGTGTGAGTCTCTCGGACCACCCTTGTTGGGGCGGGTGGGTGCCAGGCCGCACCCTCCACGGCGGCTGTGTCTTCTGTGTGGGCTCCGTTTGGTCTTTCAGCTTAGAGGGACTGGGGAGGGGGGCACCGTCCTCTCGGCATCTGCACATTCTCAACCCCACCCCAGACCGGCCTCTAGCGACACCACCGGCCGGGCGAGCATACTTTTTATTTAAACCGCCAACGTGGAGAGTATTCTGGAATCGGCATTTTGTCTTCTACCTCACCGACAGGGTTCTCCGAACGTCAGGACAGAAATGCCGCGGTGCAGCGGCCCCCGTGCCAGGGCCGTGCCCGTCCACGCAGCTTACAGACTCAAGTTCAGAAAGACATAGACCCTCCAGCCGCACGGTCCCAGCTCTGTCCCCGACGTGTCTGCTGATCAGTTGTAGACAGCAGGCGGGGGGTCAACCATGATCCATTCCAGAAAATACCAGCACCAGACAGACTCACAGCCTTTGTCAGCCATGCTTCTCTAGAAGAAATGGTTATTCCAAAAAAAAAAAAAAAAACAACCAGACGTTTTCCACCTGTTTCTGTGTGTCTCTTAAAAAAACAGGTGACCTGGGAGGGAGACCAGCTGGACCTGCCGACCCCAGAGAGCCCCTGACTCGGAGGCCGGAGCTGGGGTGCAGCCCTGGGCGGCCGGGGTGCCAGGCCTGAGTGGCCCCCTTTGCACATCGGCCCACACCTTACTCTAAGCCATTTTGTACGTCGGTGTAGGAGCCGGGATCTCTCTCTGTCTTCTGTGTTTGACAAACATCAAGGAATTCAAGGCGGCTGTTAGTTCCTGAAGTTTCCATTTGCAGTTTTTGCCTTCTGTATTTTTGAAGGGAAACAGAGCATGAATGGGGGAGGGACAGAGAGAGACAGAGACAGAATCCTAAGCACACTCCACTCCAGGCTCTGAGCTGTCGGCACAGAGCCCGCCGCGGGGCTGGAACCCAGGAGCCGCGAGATCATGACCAGAGTTGGGCGTTCAACCGACTGAGCCCCCCCAGGCGCCCTGACACAGCTTTTGATAGTTGTTGCTTGGCTCTCATGTTTTCCACAGTGTGGCAGCTGGCAGAGCCCGGCCCGGCAGGATCAGAGTGGCCTGGTCTGTGAGGATGGCCACACCGCCCCGGGGAGCGCGTCCACACCGCCCACTGGAGCCGAGCGGGGCTGCTGTCCTATTTCCTGGCACTGGAGAGTCGAAGGAAGCCCAGTCAGTGCTCAGTCCACCCCGTGTTCCGGGCCATCGCTTGTCCGTGGTGATCTAAGCAGCGTGGCGGGGATCCGCACCCCGCGGACTTTGTGAAGAGTCAGCCAGCGTGTCTGGGGTCTTCCAGGCCACCCACTCCCTGCCACAACTCAGCCCTGCTGCCATAACCCAAGTGTCACAGCACGTGGCGGGCAGGCGTGCCCGTGGCCAGGGCGCTGACGGACACAGAGATGTGCCTTCCGAGTGGTGTTCAGAGGTCACGTGATGGCCTCCTTTTGGTATTTTTCAACTAGTCAACACAGTGAAGCCCTTTCTTTGCCAGCATCTTCCAAGGGCGGCGGGCCCACCCCCGGCTGTGCCGCCCACGGTGTGAGCGGTGCCTCTGCTCTGCTGCAGAGAGAGAAGGCGAGGCTCCCGAGGCCGGTCCACTTGGCTGCGCGGGGCTGGCGGAGACGCAGCAGAGACGTGTCGCTCCTCCGAGATGGTCCCGACACCGGGTGCTCAGTGGTCTCGGCCAGGCCGCGGGGGCCGGGGGCCCAGCGTCCTTCGTGAGGGCAGGGAGGGCCCCACGCGCAGAGCTGCGGGTGGGCGCAGGGGGGGACAGTGCTCCTGCCCTGTGGCGGGGCTCGGCTCGGTGCTGGAGTGCGGGCTCTGTAGTTGGCTCGGGGCCGTGAGGACAGCAGTGTTCTTCCACTAAAGCCCCAGAGCTTATTTGGTTTCCACGACTCATTCATTCCATCAGCCTTCATTGAGCGCCTGCTGTGTGCCAGGCCCCCGACTCCACCGGGGATTCACGTGCGAGGCTCAGACCCCACTCTGCCCCAGGTGGCTGACCCTGGAGAGGAGGGACAGGACACGAGTCCACACCTGTCTTTGTCTTTGGGAAGGGAACTTGGAGAAGACAGGTGAGGCCTGTAGTGGGGAGATCAGCATGGCTGCTGGGAGGGCAGGAGAGGGGCAGGGGTCTCTTGGCCCCGTGGGGAAGGCATGGCCGGTGTCACCAGAAGGTGAGGGGGCAAGAGTCCTAGAAAGGGCATAGTGGCACCTGTCCTGGTGGGGGGAGGGGAGGGAGACCCCTCCCCCCACAGCTGTCGTAGCTCAAGGACAGGTGCAGCAGTGGGAAGAGCCCAGGTCTGCAGTCTTGGCTTACATGCTGGAGGAGTGACCTCGGTCATGCCCCTATGCTCCCTCTGGGGCTGTAGCTGTTGCTTCTGCCAGTGGTGTGACGGCTGCTTCTCCAGGGCCTCCCTGCATGTGCTCAGGAAATGGGACCATGCTGCAGGCAGCCGGGACCCGGAGGATTGCTCTCCCTCTAGCACCATGCTTGGCTCCCCACGGCTTATGGCGTTTCCCACAAAAGTCAGTCACCACTTAGGACATGAAAGACGATGCCACCAATGGTAGTAAGACAGCTGGTCCCTGGAGGCAATTCAGAAAATATCCCCTGAGCGTCCTGAGCAGAGATGAAGATGTGTTCCCCCAGGGCCGGTGAGGGAGAAGTAAGCAGGTGGGGAGGCCGGGGTCCCAGCGTGGCTGTGGCAAGCGTGTCAAAACTGAGGCCAGGCCCCTGCCCCAGCCTGGCCACGACAAACGCCGCCCCCCCCAGTCCTGACCAGCCCTTTCCCGACTGCCCACGGCTTCAGAATCGAGGGGCCTGAGAAAGTGCCTCAGCCTGGGGGACCTGGGCCAGAATCTGAATAAAGTGCGGATGTTCGCTAACTAACAATGTGTCACTATCGGTTCGTTAATTGTGATGGCGTGTCACTCACGGAGAAAACGGGGTGCAGAGTAACTGGCGCTCTCCACAGCTCTTCCGTAAATCTGAAACTTCTGAAATCAAGTTGGTTTTTTAAACTATGGTAGTTACTCACACACCCCTTCCCCGAGACCCCCCCCCACCCCCCACCCCCACCCGGGCCCGGTCCCGGACTCGCCCGCCCCTGGCCTCACCCTCCACCTGCGCCCCAGGGGGAGGAGGGAGGCCGCGCCCCCGGCCCCGCCCCGACTCCCTGGGCTCCGCTGGCCGGCGGTGGTGGCGGCTCTGGCGCGGCCTCAGCCCCTGCGCGGCTCCGCGGCTCGGTGAGTCTGGGTCCCCGGAAGGGCTGGGGCGGCCCCTCTGCGCGGTGGCTCCCGGGGCGGCACCGCGCGGCAGGTGGGGCAGAGCCGCTGCGGAGCCGGCTGGACAGGTGGCGGGGAGGGGAGGCCCGGGGGTCGCGGCGACGGAGGCCAGTTGCACTGCGTGTCCCGGCAGCCAAGGGCGCCGTTTCCCGCCCTCCGTTCACGCTAAGCTGGAGCCCGGGCGGAGGGGAGTGCGGGAGGGACCGGGGACAGAGGCAGGGAGGGCTGTGGGGCGCCCGGCCCTCCGGCCAGCATCTGAGTTCCCTGGAAGTGACAAACGACAAGGCTACCGGGGCCACACGTTAGGAAGGGTGTGGTCTGAAGGGGTGAGGGTTCTGTTTGTGGCGGGAGGGGTCTCACGGGTTCAGTTCTGTGTGGCAGGAAAGCCACCCTGGCACCAAGGGCAGGCTGTCACTGGAGTTCTGCGGTCCGGTCAGAAGTACCCGCTTTGCCCCTGAAATGGCTGAGGGTGGCCGGGCCACAGGGGCCACATCTCAGGGTTCGCAGGCTCCCTGGACCCCACGGGGGAAGGTGTGGGCTTTGGGGGACTGTGTGTTCACATTAAACACAAGCCTCATTGGCACGTGCAGGGACAGCCTCGGGAACCCTGCAGGTGAGTGGACTCGGGTTCTGCGCGTGGCCGTGGACCCAGAGCCCATGCCACCTGCCCGCAGGCCTGACCGGGGTGCTGTGTGAGACTGCGCGTCTGTGTCCCTGCCACCTCGTGTGTGAGGTTGTGTAGTCGCGTGTGGCCGTATGGCAACAGTGTGTGCTCTTGTGTGGCTGTGTGAGGATGTACAGTCACGCGTGACCGTGCGTAGTTGTGTCCCGGAGTGTTTGTGGGGTGGCTGTGCGTGGCTGTGTCACTCAGTGTGCGACCACGCGCGTGAGCCTGTGTGTGTCTGTGTTGTGTTTGTGATTGCACTGGGAGTGCTGTCTGATTTTCTACGCGGTTGTGTGAGGCATCACGTGTGTGAACTCCTTACTAGCCTCCCGGCCTGGAGAACGGGGATGGCGGCCACCGCGGCTCGTGTGGATCGGAGAGCCAGGCCACGGCGGTCCCCAGGAGACGCGGTGGCACGCGGCCCTCGCACACAAGACGTCAGACGTAGGCACTGATCTGACCGCGGTGTGTGGACTGAGGCCAGTGAAGCCCGCAGCCCATCCCGGCTTTGAGCCCCGTCCTTGACGTGCATGTGGCCCCAAGTTCACTCCGTGTGCAGGGCGGGGTTTGGAGGGTCCGCAGACAGTGTGGTGAGCGGCCTTTCGCTAAGGCTGGGAACTCCTATTCGGAACAGCCTGCTCTGAGTGCGGCCTGAAGACAGAGCATCCCCCTCCCGTGATCACTGCGATCACTGCTGTGGGGGGAGAGTCTGATGCCCTGGGAGGGACTGGGAGGAACCCGAGAGGGACCGGGCAGAGGCGGGCGCTCCTCTGACCGCGGCCGGGTGAGCCCTGCCCGTCCTGGAGGGGAACAGAGGCAGAGGAAGCAGATGCCTGTGTCTGGGCCTCGTCATCCATGCGCTACAGGCAAGGGGCGTGTGGGGGCCGCCGTGTGCTTCTGGGACGCGTGACTCTTATCGAGGGGTGTGGCTGGTGCATGGGGAGCCGAGAACCCCATCTTGGAGGCTCACCTGCTGTACCTGGACAGCCGGGTCCTGGGGTGGCAGGGACCCATTTCGTGATAGAGAAGCCACCAGCGAAGTGGGGGACATCGCTGGGATCAAAAGAACTGTGTGTGTGAGGAAGAGGAGGAGGGGAGGCAGAGAGACAGAGGCAGAGAGAGGGAGTCTCTCCAAGCCTCAGTTTCTTCATCTATAAACTGGTGGCAGGTGTGACCTTTCTGCTCGTGGCTGCTCCTCTCCTTGTCCACGTGAGTAGAGACGGGACACAGCTGTCCCCAGCTATGTATTTTAACATTCATGGCTCTAAAATTAATGCAAAGGATAATATATTCTGGGCTGCTGGCTCATACCTGGATAAGGCTTTGTTTTTCCTACTCTACCTCTATTAATTAAAATCGATGATTTGGGGGGGGCACCTGGTGGCTCAGTTCGGTTGAGCGTTGGACTTCGGCTCAGGTCATGATCGCACAGTTTGTGAGTTTGAGCCCCACGTCAGGCTCTCTGCCGACAGCATGGAGCCTGCTTACGATTCTGATTCTCTCTCCCTCTCTCTCTGCCCCTCCCCCACTTGCACTCCCTCTCTCTTGCGCCCAGGCGGCTCAGTCAGTTAAGTGGCCGACTCTTGATTTCAGTTCAGGTCATGATCTCACAGTTCATGAGTTCTAGCCCTGTGTTGGGTTCATTGCTGATGTCGGGGAGCCTATTTGGGATTCCCTCTCCCCCCTCTCTGCCCCTTCCCTGCTCATCCTCTATCTTTCAAAATAAATAAACATTAAAAAAATTTTTTTACACAGGATAAAATTTAAAAACATTAAAAATATAAAATCAATGATTTTGGAACAATTTTACTTGCAAAGATGGCATGGCAGGTCCCCGCACACCCTGCACCAGCTTCCCCTCATGTAACCACAGTGCAAAGATGCAGACCAGAAAATTAATGTGGGCACAGCACTTGCAGCCAACCTCGTTCAGGTTTCCCAGTTTTCCCACGAATGTACTTTTTCCGTTTTGGGCTCCAGTCTGAGAGCCCCCATGGCATTTAGGACCTGCATTAATCTTACTTTTTAAATTTTCATTTTACTTATTTGAGAGTGTGTGCACACGAGCAGGGGAGGGACAGAGAGAGAGGGAGAGAGAGAATCCCAAGCAGGCTCCGCACTGTCAACCCAGAGCCCAACTCAAACCCACAAACTGTGAGATCATCACCCGAGCTAAAATCCAGAGTTGGATGCCCAACCAACCGAGCCACCCAGGCGCCCCAGACCTGTGTTAATTTTAAATTATACAAGTTGTAGGTGGCTGGAGGTTTGTTTCTTGAATCTTTGAATCTATATCTGTTTTCCCGGGTATCACCCGTGTTTATCAGCAACCCCGCCCGGCGCCCTGAGGGGTCCCCAACTCCCTGTTCCTCTGTGCATGTTACTAAAGCTAAGGGAACACGTGATATCATCACTGCAAACAGTTTTCTCACAAACACCTCTTCCCATGAAAACCTAACAAAAAGTCCACAGACGGAAAGGAAAAAAAGAGGCCGAGCTTATTAAATTTCCTGTAGGCTTGCTGAGTGATTTATTTCATGGAGTGGGGGCGGCGGGCGGGGGAGGTCTCCTGGCGAGCCCGCAGAGAGGCGGCGGGAGAAACAGGAGAGGCTGGAGGGCGGGCAAGGGGGGCCTGTTCCAGCAGCAGGCCTTGGGCCGTGCAGCCGGGCGGGATGCAAGGGGGGCCAGCATCACATGGGATCAGGGGAAAGATGGACTTTCACAGGGGGCTGGGGTGGGGTGGGGGCAGCGGGGAGGGTCGAAGCAGAGGCGAAGTCAGGGTTTTCCTGGGCAGACAGTGAACTCCGGTGCTCTTTTGCCCTTGCAGACGCTGGATCAGCACCCCAACCGACGGGGCACAGGTGGCCACTGGGGGCGAGGGGAGATCGGCGGCGGGCACCTGGCCGCTACAGAAAGGGTGAGGGGCCTGGAAGAGGTGGAGAGAAGGGGCCAGATGGGCCCCCGATAGTAAAGTGTGGCGCCTGGAAGGGAACAGAACACCGGGTGGGGTCTGGAGCCTGCGTACAAATGAGTGAGCGGATGATGCATAGCAAATTATTCCAGATGTTAGCAGATTAAAACATTTATTAGAGGCACCTGGTAGGCTCAGTTGGTGGAGACTGTGACTCTTGATCTTGGAGTCAGGAGTTTGAGCCCCATGTTGGGGGTAAGGTTTACTGACAACAAACGTTTATCAGTTTATCATGCCACGGTTTCCGTGGGGCGGGACCTGGGGGTGATTCATCCAGGTGGTCTGGGCTCGGGGCCTCTCATGATGTTGCCGTCAGGGTGTTGGCCGGGGCCGGAAGAACCGCTTCCGGGCCTGCATCTGTGCAGTGGCGCGTGAGCATCGTCGCGGCAAGCGGCCCCCCGAGACGATGCCTCTCGTGGCAGCCCTTGAAGCCGTGGCCCATTGCTCCGGCACACTGTCCTGAGGAGTGACGTCCCAGCCGTTGACACCAAGCTGTGCCCCCTGGAGCCGTGAGGCCAGAGTGTGGGGTGAGATGGCGGTTCTCTCGGCCAGGATTGGGTTAAGAATGAAGAGAACGTCCATTTGCTCTTTCCCTGACTTCCGCTTCTCCCAAAGGGACCCACGGAAGTCCAGGCTCAGCACCATCCTGCAGTCTGCTCCCAAGGGTGCAGACTGCACAATCCAGGAGAAAACAGATACAGCAGGGGGGTGGAAGCATCTGCCATGAGGATATAGATAAGCATGGCAGGCAGCAGGCACAGCAGATGCAAAGGCCCCGGGGCAGGATTGTGTCCTGCACGTTTGAGGAGCAGTGGGAAGGCTCCGTGGCTCTAGTGAGGGAGGAAGGAGGAACAGCTGAGGACAGACGAGGGAGGATGGGTGGGACTGGGTCTCCCAGGCATTTTGCCCTGAGTGAAAGCCCCGGGGAGGATTGAGCAGAGGTGGGACATGGCCTGAGTCAGGTTTTAGCCGCTGAGGATGGAAGCCGCCAGCCCTGTGATGAGGCCTGGGTGGTTCTCTGTTTAACCAAGGCAGGTGCGGCACAGGTGGGCCAATGCTAGGTATGTTCTGGGGGTGGGGCAGCCAGCACTTCCAGGCTGTGGAAACATGTCATGCTGACCCTAGGAGATGTGGTCTCAGTTGATCACAGAAGGTGCTGCCTGAGGCAGGGAAGGCCGTGGGAAGCCACAGGCTTCAGTCTGGTGTGCGTCAGATCTGAGCAGCTTGCCAGTCATTGGGCTGTGGTCACCACAAGTTTGGTGGCTTGAACCAGCTCACATTTAATACCTCTCAGTTTCTGTGGGTCCAGAATCTGGACGTGGCTGAGCTGGCCCCCGTGCTCAGGATCACACGAGACCGTGTTCTCAACTGAAGGCCAGACTGGGGAAGGACCCACCTTCCAAACTCATTCAGGTCATGGGCGAGCACGGAGGGCCTGGCTTTGGCAGCCTGCCAGCTGGTGGCCGCCCTCTGTTCCTACAGGCCATCTGGGGGTCTCCTAGGTGGCCACATACTTCATCAAGCCAGCAAGGGGGTTGTTAGCTCCAGTCTGCCAATACAGGGTCTTACCTAACGCAATATACTCAGAACAGGGATGGCCCATTGGCTCTGCTGCGTTCCAATGGGTAGAAGCAAGCCACACAAACTCAGGGGGCGAGACTGGCCAGGGGTGTGAATACCAGGAGGGGAGGGCCCACGGGGTCGCCTTGGGTCACCAGCAGGAGGAGGCTCCAGCAGCCAGCTGGACCTGAGTCCAGAATTCAGAAGAGGAGTCTGGCCAGGAGCTTGTAGAATTCAGGGATGTTATTAAAACCACAAGACTGAGTGGCGTCACTGGAGGAGGGCACCTATCTGGAGGGAGACCATGAAAATATTCATTAAATCTTCTTGAAATGGCCTACTTTTTTAAATTAAGATTTTTTCCCTTTTTTAAAAGAAAATGTAGTCACTGCAACACAAATAGAAAATAAGAAAGGGGCACCTGGGGGGGGGTTCAGTCAGCTGAGTGTCTGACTTCGACTCAGGTCACGATCTTGTGGGTTCGTGAGTTCGAACCCCACGTCAGGTTTGCTGCTGTCAGTGCAGAGCCTGCTTTGGATCCTCTGTCCCCCTCTCTCTCTGCTCGTCCCCCACTAGCACACTCTCTCTCAAAGTAAACATTGAAAAAAAAAAACAAGAAAGAGGAGGTCACTGACAATAAATAAATGTATGGGAAGAAAACCAGTATTGTTAGGTAGTTACTGCCCTTCGGGGCCCAGACGAAGCAAGGCAGGCAGGACACTCACCTCGGGCACAAAATTTGAAGGGACAAAAAAACAGTCAGTGTTCATGAGAAATGACACTGCAGTGCGATCACGAAAACACCAATGAACGCAGAGAAACTCCCGATGAGCAAAATATCAAAGTTTCAAACCAACACAGCACCCGGCAGGGCTGGGAGTGGGGGCGGAGAGAGAGGTGGTCGGGGACGTGCAAAGTCCTGTCTTTGTGTGCCACATCGGTATTTGGTTGCTCGTTCTCTTGCTGTTAATGTTTATATGTTTAAAATGTTGTGTAAAAATATTTATCTTGAACTGAGGTTTGTGGGGGCACCCTTGCACTTTGCCCCTGAGGCCAGCCCCTCGATCCCTTCACCCTAGGCATTGGGCTGGGTACTCTCCCTGAAGGCTGTGCACCCACAGTTCACGCCCTTTTTGAAAACAGTCACTGACAAGAGTTAAGAGTGGCATTAGGAACATGTTGGCTCCAAGCTGAAGCTGTCCCCGGCATCGTCGGGGGGCTGGAAACAAGTTGTTCCCTCCCTGGGGTCGTGCTCAGCACCCCCTTGGGAACCCCTGGATTGTTCCAGACCCTTCCTGGTAGATGAAGACAGAGGGGGAGCAGGTGCCCAGATGTCCTGATCTCCAGGTTATGACTAGAACAGTTCCAGGTGACCTAAGACACTTGGTCACCCCAGATGGGGGTGACTTCCTCAGTGTCACCCCATCCTTGCTGAGTTGGGATGAGAGGCTGGCATTTCGCCTCCCGCCTGGGCCCGGGAACGTCGGGACAGGGGGGTATGTACTCGAGCTGGATGCTGGGCCAGCCACAGGCTCAGCTTGGAGACGCTGGTGTTCACAGCTCACAATTTGGGTCTCTATGTTCTAGAGACCCTGCCTCTTCCTTCCCTCTGTCTCCGTGCACACTTCAGATCTTGGAACCGGTGTCAGTCCTTCTTGAAGCTTCTACTGGTCATTCCCATAACTGGGGACAGCAAGTCTGTGCCTACTCATTTCTCTTCTTTTGCAACTGCACTCATTCTTTAGATTTGTCTGGGGTGTTCTCATGTATCTCTCGAGCGCAGGTGGTAACTTATCCTCCTACGTTTCTTTCAAAAAAAAATAATAAACTATGCCTCATCCTGTCCAGGGCTTTCTCTTAGCTCAAGGTCACCGCGTGAGCCAGCAATCGCCTTCTTGGGTTCTCTCTTATTTCTCTTAATCGGCTATCTTCCCTCTTTGCACTCAGCTTTCGTTGTCCATTCTCTCCCAGCCCGATCTTTAAAAAAAAAAAAACAAAAATAAAACAAACTCTAGAAGATATTTTGTAGTCTGAGATTAAGGGCATGAAGGATCTTCTGGAACCTCCCATCCCTTTACCTTTCCCTAAGTAAACTGCCCATTTGTCTGAGACAGGTTGTCTCCATTGTATCTGAGTGAAAAGGGAAAGGGAAAGATAATCGACGTAGGCAGATTCGGTTTGGGGCTGACATTTTTTTTAAGTCCTAAATGAACTTCACGTGTTGGTCCAAACTCTACTTCAATTTAGAAATACGGGTGCTTTCATGAAAAGAGGCTCAACGTCGCTCCTCATCAGGGAAATACAAATCAAAACCACACTCAGATATCACCTCACGCCAGTCAGAGTGGCCAAAATGAACAAATCAGGAGACTATAGATGCTGGAGAGGATGTGGAGAAACGGGAACCCTCTTGCACTGTTGGTGGGAATGTAAATTGGTGCAGCCACTCTGGAAAACGGTGTGGAGGTTCCTCAGAAAATTAAAAATAGACCTACCCTATGACCCAGCAATAGCACTGCTAGGAATTTACCCAAGGGATACAGGAGTACTGATGCATAGGGGCACTTGTACCCCAATGTTTAGAGCAGCACTCTCAACAATAGCCAAATTATGGAAAGAGCCTAAATAAATGTCCATCAACTGATGAATGGATAAATAAATTGTGGTTTATATACACAATGGAGGACTACGTGGCAATGAGAAAGAATGAAATATGGCCCTTTGGAGCAACGTGGATGGAACTGGAGAGTGTGATGCTAAGTGAAATAAGCCATACAGAGAAAGACAGATACCATATGTTTTCACTCTTATGTGGATCCTGAGAAACTTAACAGGAACCCATGGGGGAGGGGAAGGAAAAAAAAAAAAAGAGGTTAGAGTGGGAGAGAGCCAAAGCATAAGAGACTCTTAAAAACTGAGAACAAACTGAGGGTTGATGGGGGGTGGGAGGGAGGGGAGGGTGGGTGATGGGTATTGAGGAGGGCACCTTTTGGGATGAGCACTGGGTGTTGTATGGCAACCAATTTGACAATAAACTTCATATATTGAAAAAAAAAAGAAATACGGGTGCTTTGAGAAAGTTGAGTTTTAAATCGACTTGACTTTATGACTGGAAACTGGTAATTAGCCCATGATCAATCCAGCCTTCAGCTTCTCTCAATGTTACGTCATTTAGTGGAACATACAGCGATGCAAAGAGGTTGCTCCTTAGAGGTCTTTAGCCAACTTTTTGCAAAGCTAATACAGGCATACTGATAACTCACCTGTTGGTAAAATTGTTAGCTTTTCACTGAAGCAACAAATGCCTTGTCTGTGCCAACGATTTGCACAGGCTTTACCAGGACATGAGAGCAAGGCAGAAGGTGCACGTCTGTCCTCGAGGAGTTGACAGGGGTCTAGAAGATTCTCTAACCTGCATGTGTCCATGGAATACTTCATAATCACTTTCCAGCCAGGGAGCCCTGTTGCCTCCATGGCTTTACGCCTTCTACTCCACACCAGCGTTTACTGCACCAGCGCTGAACCCCCCTTCTGGAATCCACACTCACAAGGACAGGCACAAACTTCTGCTCCATCCATCCTTTCCGATTTCTGTTAGCGATTTTTTTTATTGCAATAGAGTACACCCAACCTAAAACTCACCATCGTAACCATCTCTGAGCGCACAGTTCAGCGGCGTCAGGCACACTCACACTGTGGTGCAGCCACCCCCATCATCCGTGTCCAGAACTTTCCATCTCCCCACACTGAGACTCTGTCCCCATGAAACATGGACTCCCTGCCCCCTGCCCCACCCCTGGCTCCCACATCTACTCTCTGTCTCTGTGGATGGGACTCCTCTAGGGACCTCCTGTGAGTGGGGTCACGCAGGATTTGTCCGTGTCTGGCTTCTGTCCTTCTGTCCTGTGGCGCACAGTGTCCTCGGGGTCCCTCCACGTTATAGCAGGTGTCAGGATTCCTTTGGGAGAATACACATGGAATGGCTAGGAGCAAGGGCTGGTGAGGAGAGTCAGGTGAGGACCAAGACTTTGAACTTGGTGCTGAGGGTGGTAAAGAGCTACTGACGGGCCAGGGAGTAGCACCATTGTATGTGTGCCGACCAGGGCCTCTCTCCCTTGGCACTGTGGACATGTGGGGCATCCTGGGCTGTGAGAAGTTGAGCAGCATCTCCGACTTCCACCCCCTCAATGCCAAGAGTGCCCCTAGTCATGACAGCCGCAAACATCTGCCCACTGTCCCCTGAAGGCAAAATCACCCTGGGTGAGATCCCCTGGTCTAGGTAGCTATCTCTAGTTGTATAAAAAATGGGTAGGTTGACACAGGCCTGGAGTTAGCAAGAACATCACTAGCCCAGGGAAGGGGTGAAGGTATGGGAGCAGGAATGGGTGGGGGGGGACCCCTGGAGAGGAGGAAGGAGGTGGAGTGGCCAGATTTGGAGGTGACCAGCAAGGAAGGGAAGGAAGATGGAGAAGTGATAGAGGAAGACTGGGGGGGGGGGGGAAGGGGCTGGTCTAGAGCATCAGCAGATGGGAGAGGTAGTCCCCAGGACTCTGGAGAGGGAAGAGTGAGCAGGTTGGCTGGGGTAATACACTTCCCACTTGGGACAAGCTGAGCTGTGTGCAGAAGCGTCCCATGTCCATTCCCATCTGAAGCTCCAGAGAGACATGAACTGGAAACTTCTATGTGGGGCTTGCTGGTAGATAAATGATCACTGGTGCTGTGGACTCTCCTAGGGGCAGCACCAGAGAAGGGAGCCGTGGAGGACGAGGTGGGAGAAGGCTGATAGTGACGAGAAAGGCCTCTGCAGCTTACAACTAGTTGATGTGTTTTGTTTTGTGGCTGCTTACATGGTCCCATCAAGATGTTACCAGCAGAGCAGCCAGCTGGTGAGGACACAAAGACCTAGCGGAAGGCCCCTCTATCACTCCTGCTGCCTCTAGGAAGCCCCTAATCAGACTGGGAGAGGAGTTTAGGAGGGAGTTTCCTGACCACAGGCCCGCTGGGGCTACATGTCCACAAGCCTACAAAGGCCTTGGGGGAATAGGCACCCCAGCACATGGGGAGGTGACAACATCTGGGACCCTGAACTCCGATGACCCTGACATTGTGTTGACTGTAGTGTGTGTTTGTCTGACGAGAGCTGAAGAGGTGGGTGAAGAGAATCTTCCTTAGTGCCCGTGTAGTAGAAGTTACTGCTCCCTGCTTTAGAGTGTCGATGAGCCATAAGCTTGGTCTTGTAAGAGAGACAACCCCATCCTGAACCAGTTCAAGCAAAGATTGGCTCCTTTGCCTGGGCAATCCAGAAGAAGCCCTGGCCTCTGGCAGAGCTGGGTCACTCGGTCTTGTCCCTTGAAGCATGCCCCTGGGTGTGCCCCCCCACATCTCTTCCTTCAGGGTGTTGATCTCATCCTCCTTCCTGTTGACAGTCAAGGTGGCCCCAAGCCTACCTATGGCAGTTTAGGAGCCCCACTGGGAAGAATGCTTCCCCCCTACTCCCCCCATTCTTGTTAGTTGAACTGTATGAAATTGATCATGTCCTGTTGTTTTTGGTCTAAAAAAGGGCAATTTCATACAGTTGAAACTCAGGGAAGAAACTCAGTTGGCTTGCTTCAGTCATGCATGACCCCATGGACCAATCACCGATGGGAGTGAAGAGGTGGGTATCGTGACTGGCAGGCCCGGGTTCAGTGTGGACCTGGCACCAAAGGGGGTGGGCATGAGAGTGTGACTGGTAGGTCTGGTGGCCAGGTGCGTGGGGCTCACGCCTGGGGTAAGTCTTCCCCAAAGAAAGTGATCTGGGAAGACAAAAACGATATTGCCACCCTACGTTATAAGAAATGAGAACTAAAGGGACAAGGCCGATCATTGGCCATAATTAGGCCTGAAGAGGTTTACCTTTCTGGGGGTCACAGACTACTTGGGTTGCAGCTGGAACGTGGATTTTGGTCTTCTGATGACCAGCATTCCTTCCACCTGACTGTAGAGCACCATGGGGGAAAGGCAGTTCCCCTTTTCAAGATGTTTTTCCTATGAAGATGCCTAATGTCCTGAATCAACACTCAACCCTCTCTCCTGGGTCAGCACTGCCCACAGAAAGCTTGTATTAGATTCCTGTTGCTGCTGTAACAATGTGGGCCTCCCGGAGCTACATCCAGGTGTGGGCAGGGCTGGTTCCTCCCGGGGGTCCCAAGGAGACCCGTCTCTCCCCTTTTCCACATCCGTGGCCTGTGGCCACTCTTCCATACTCACAGCCAGCAGCATGAGGTCTGCCCCTCTCTCTGCCTCCCTCTTATGAGGACCTCGTGAGGACACTGCACCTCTGAAGAACCCAGGGTCACCCCTGCCTTAGGGGCCTCAATTTGGCCCCCCTGGCAAAGTGCCTTCAATGTGCGAGGCGAGCATGTCCAAGGTCCCGGGGACGAGGACATGGACGCCTTTGGAGCTATTCTTCCACCTACCACAGGGTCTAAGCAAAATGCCACTTCTGTGGAAGTGCCCGGGGACACTGTCAGGTTGTTTGGACCAAATAGTCCCTGCCTTTCTAAGCCTTGCTTGGTTCAAAGGCAGATTTTGTAGCCTGATTTTTATCTGCCCTCCACCAAGCCTGCCAACTGCCGGATGAGGTTTCTCGGCCCTTGGAGGAGGCCGCGTGGGGGTCGTGCCGGGGCGCGAATGCACTGGTGCAGGTCCAGCCCGGGGATCAGCGGGACTCAGAGGCGCAGCCAGCAGGCGGCCGGCTCCTCCAGAGTTTCCTTGTTTGTTCACAGAATCTGGCTCCTGGCTCTCCACATTCTGGATGTTTCTGCATCAACCGTGTCCTGCTGCTCCCCATGGTTATTGGCTTCCTCCTCACCTCCTCCAGCTGTCCGCCTCCTGTTTCAGTTTGTGGCCTATGTACCTCCTTGCTTGCTCTCTCTCCTGATCCCTCCCCTCCCTTCTTCTTTCTTTTCCTTTCTTCCTCCTCCCTCCTTCCCTTCCTCTTTCAGTAATACACACAAGACACCTTAACCATGTCTAAGTACACAGCTCACTGACATTAAGCACATTCACATCGTTGTGAATGTTGTCTGCCACCCCACCATCCGTCTCCAGAACTTTCCATCTCCCCAAACTGAGGCTATGTCCCCATGAAGCACTGACTCCTCACCCCCCTGCCCTAGCCCTGGCTCCCACCATCTACTCTCTGTCTCTGTGAACAGGACTCCTCTAGGGACCTCCTTTATGAGTGGGGTCGTGCAGGATGTGTCCTTCTGTGTCTGGCTTCTGTCCCTGCACACAGCATCCTCAGGGTCCATCCACATGGTGGCAGGTGGCAGGATGCCTTCCTTCCTGAGGCTGAACAAGAATATTCCAGCGTGTGGGTGGACACGTTGTGTTTGTCTTTGACCCACCGATGGACACTTGGGGTGTTTCCACCTCTTGGCCATTGTGGATGATGCTGCTGTGAACACAGATATATTAGAGCTTCATGACCCCGCTTTCAGGTTCTTCGGGTGTATACCTGGGAATGGCATTGCTGGGTCCTGTGGTCATTCTATGTGATAATTTTATGCAATTCATATGGTAATTGTATTTCATTGTTTGAGGAGCCACCAAGCTGTTTTCCACAGTGGCCGCCCCATTTTCCATTCCCACCAGCCATGCACAAGTCTTTTGACTTCACATCCTCGCCAACTCTTGTTATTGTCTGTTTTTGGATGATGGCCACCCTAATGGGTGTGATATCTCTCTTTAGCTCTTCCTTCGTGAAGAGTGAACTACCAACTATAAGGTCAGAGGCTGAGACTGCCTGCATATCTGACACCACATGCGAGTTCAGAGGGGTTCTGGGGTGAATTCTGTCCCCCAGATTTTGTATATTGAAGTCCTAACCACCAACACTTCAGAAGGATAATTATTGGAAAATAAGGTCTTCACAGAGGTGACCAAATTAAAATGGGGTCATTAGGGTGGGTCCTAGTGCTCTATGACTGATGTCCTTATAAGAAGGGACCTTGGGACACAGATGTGCACACAGGGAGAAGGTCCTATGAAGACGGAGGCAGGGATGAGGGGATGCTTCTACAGGCCAAGGGTCACGACTGCTGTGACCAGCAGAATCTAGGAGCCTGGGGCAGGTTCCCCCTCACAGCCTCAGAAGGAACCAGCACTACCTACACCTTGATTTTGGACCTCTGGCCTCCAGGGGTGGGAGAGAATATATCTCTACTGTTTGAGCTGCTCGGTTTGTGTTGCTCTGTTATGGCAGCCCCAGGAGACTCATGCAGGGAGGTCCCCTGCACCGCTCTTAGGTGTAACAACTCCCTAGAAAGACTCAGAACTCACTAAAAGCGGGTACAGTCACAGTTACGGCTTACAGGGATTAACATTACAGGGTAAAAGGAGCCAAAGAGAGAGGCCAGTGGGGAAGAGGGCAGCTGTCTCAGTCTGCTCGGGCAGCTCTAGCTGGACGCCACCAACCAGGTGGCTGATGAACAACACACATTTCTCATGGCTCCGGAAGCTGGAAATCCAAGTTCAAGGCACTGGCAGGTTCCATATCTGGTGAGAGCCTGTTTCCTGGTTCACAGATGGCCATATTCTCACTGTGTCCTCACATGGAGCAGGGGCCAGGGAGCTCTCTGGGGCCTCCCTTACAGGGGCACTTACCCCATTCACGGGGGCTGTACCCTCATGACTTAATCCCTCCCAGAGGCCCCACCTCCCCGTACCATCATCTTGGGGAGTAGGGTTTTAGCATACGGATTTGGGGGGACAGAGCACTAGTCTGCAGCACCAGGACAAAGACAAAGCCTGACGCTTCCATGGTCCTCTCCCCGCGCAGCCAGGGTGTGTTGTTCTTGGGGCACGTGCGACAACACGCATGGACTATAACCAATCTGAGCAGCACCCCCTAACGTCCATTTTCTGTGTCCAGCGTTTTTCCCGAGACTGATTCATTGATGGATTTGCCGGCTGATTCACTGACTGCCCACATGGTTGATCTCAGCCTCCAAGAGAAAGCTCCCAGACACTGAGGATAAAGTCTGGGCTTTCTTTTTGAGCAATCTTAAATTTGCCCTACACATCCTCTCATCGGGCGATCTTTACCCCCTTGAATTCCCATTCCATTCTCTTCTTGCCAGATTTGCCTTCTCAGATGTGTCTTCAGGAAATATTAAGAAAAAAGACAGCAGGCACACTTGCCCCATGAGTACTTCCTGGGTCATTGGCACAGAGAAGGAGCTTTGCTCAGGACAATACAACCCAAAATGTGGCCTGGTCTGCCAAGGACACCAGGGTTCTGGCAGCTGACCTCAGTGCAGTGGATGCTGTGTGGGCTGTCTGGCTTGATGGAACACTGACGGTGACCGCTGTAAGGACAGCTTTGGGTGCATCGGGTATTTTGATGCCAAGCACATTCAGTTCTAAGTATTTTAATTAGCTATAATTTCTTCCTGGGATCATTAATTCTGTAGAAGTAATTTTAGACTTTTCAACCATGATTTTGTTATTTCCAGTCATCTAATTTAATTGCACTGCCACGAGGGGCACCTGGGTGGCTCAGTTGGTTAGGCGACTGACTTCGGCTCAGGTCATGATCTTACAGTTTGTGAGTTCGAGCCTTACGTCGGGCTCTATGCTGACAGCTCAGAGCCCGGAGCCTGCTTCGGGTTCTATGTCTCCCCCTCTCTCTACCCCTCCCCTACTCACGCTCTGTGTCTGTCTCTCAATAATAAACAAACCGTTAAAAAAAAAAAAAACTTTAATTGCACTCCACAAGACATGTGCATCGAGTGTAGAGTTTTTGGGTTTTGTGGAGATTTGCTTTGTGGTTAAGTACATGATTAATTTTTGTAAATATTTCGTGTGTGCCTGAAAAAGTAAATTTATTCTCAATACAGAGAATCCTGAAAAAGCAAATTTATTCTCAGTATAGGGAATATAGGTCCATTAAGTAAACTTGTCTAGTGTTAAATTTCGGTATTACATACATAAGAGTTTACAATTTTTCTCTCTTCCATTTTGTGCCTTTTGCAGTTTACAAGAGACCACCTAAAACATCTAGCTGACTTTTAAAAAAACCTAAGCTCACCAATTCTTTTACATTTAAGTACATTTGTATGTTTTCTTTTTCTCTTTCTCTGCCTTCTTCCCTTTCTCCTGCATTCACATCTTTTTTCACTCTACTATTTGGAAGCTATCCATTTCAGTTCTGTTATCAAAATTGCTCTTAAAATTTTTCCATGCATGTTTCACTTGACAAGGTCTGAAATTAATCACTAATCTCTTTTTTTCTCTGAACCTTAGAGTCTTTCAACCGCACTCATGCTTCCATCTTGTAGCTGGTTCAGCCTTGGTATCTGTGCACCTCAAGTTGGTCAGTATTATCATTTTATAGATACAGTGCTTTTCCGATGCTTCCCCATGTTAACCAGTATCTGGGTTCATGGTGCTTCTGCATTTCACCTCTTTGTTCCAAATCCAACTTTAGTTTTCCTCATTCCATCCTTCAGTAGCGTTTTTCAGTGCTGGTGTGTTAGTGCTGAGCTTCACAGTCTTCCTGCAATTGTCTGCATTTGAGTCTCCTTTTTTTTTTAAGTTTATTTTTTTTAATTTTTTAATTTTTTTAACGTTTATTCATTTTTGAGACGGAGAGAGGGACAGAGCATGAACGGGGGAGGGTCAGAGAGAGGGAGACACAGAATCTGAAACAGGCTCCAGGCTCTGAGCTGTCAGCACAGAGCCCAACGTGGGGCTCGAACTCACAGACCGCGAGATCATGACCTGAGCTGAAGTCGGACGCTTAACGGACTGAGCCACCCAGGCGCCTCTTGAGTCTCCTTCTTGATCATGTGGGTTTAGGTATATGATTGTTGATGGACACCTATTTCCACCTAGCACTTTGAACATGTTATTCTCTCACCTCGGTTTCTTTTCTGTTGAGAAATCTGCTGCTCTTAACCAGCATTCCTTTGTAGGTGGCGTATCTCTACTTTCTAGTTACTCCTAGAACCTTCTCTTTGTTTTTATTCTGTGGATTTACTCTGAGCATCTGTTTTATCTGTCATGCTTGGCATTGTGCCTTTCAAGTCTGAGGATTCAGATCTTCCAGCAGTTCTGGAAAGTTCCCAGCTCATTTCTCTTCTAAGATGGCCTCTCCCATTTGTCTAATCTCTCCTTCTCAAACACCAGTGAAATATGCACCCTGCTTATCCCCATGCACACCTCAGATCACCCCTCCTCATATCTGTGGTAGGCAGAATTCTAAAAGGTTCCTAAGATTTCTGTCCCCCAGCACGAATGCCCTGTATAACCCCTTCCCCCGAGTGTGAACCCGCTGAATACAATGTCATGGCCACTGCCTTAAGTCACATTCGATGAACAAGGTGTCAGGATGTGGCTCCCATCGTCGCCTTACATTCTGTAAGACTCCACGGTAGTAGGGCGCGTGGGCGGCTCAGTCAGTTAAGTGTCCAATTCTTGGTTTCGGCTCAGGTCATGATCTGACAGTTCATGAGTTTGAGGCCCACATCAGGTTCTGCACTGACAGCATGGAGACTGCTTCGAATCCTCCCTATCCGTCTCTCTCTGCCCCTCCCCTGCTTGCTTTTTCTCTCTCTCTCTCAAAATAAATAAATACACTTAAGAAAAAAAAAAAAAGACCCCATCCTAGAACGCTGCAGTGAATTTCTCTCTCTGGCCTTGACAACGTGGCTACTGTGTTGTCAGGGGCCTGTGAGCTAACAGCAGCCCCAGGCCAACAGCCAGCAGGCCCCACAACTGCCAGGAAACAAATTCTGGCATATCGGGAGCTCAGAAGTGGATCCTTCCCCAGCTGAGCCTCCGGATGAGAATGCAGCCCAGCTAACAACACCTGACTCACGGCCTCTTGAGACCCAGAGCAGAGGACCCAGCTGAAAGCTGCCGGGATCCCAGCCACAGAAACCGCAAGAGAATAACTATGCGTTGTTCTAAGCTGCTATGTCGGCGGAAATGTGCTGAGCAGCTGCAACAACTGACACACCTTCTCTGCATCGGCCCTTCCTTTCCTACTCAGCTACGGGGCTTTACGCATTTTGTCCTGTGTGGAAATCTGTTCCTTCCGTGGGCACTTACTGAACTCATGCTCGCTTATCCCTCAGAACTCAGATAACACACCCCTCCCCCAGGGAAGCCCTTCCTGACGCCACCCCCCTCCCCCCCGGCCCCATCTAGATCAAAGCTCCTTTTCACACGGACTCAAAGCCCCATGGACACATCTTCATTTTCAAGCCTTAATTGTAGCTGTAATTTTAATTTATTTTGGGCCCTGCCACTCTGATTTAAGCTCTCTGAGCTCAGAGAATCCCATCTGCCTCATTTCAGGGCTGGGGACTCAGCACAGAGCACCCAGGCCTGGCCCGTCACAAATATCAGACAGACAGAAAGCTGAATGAATAGTGCTTCTATATTCGATGCTAAACAGCATCAGGCCCCTTCTGTGTCCTAATGACAGTGATGACAAGACAATTCGGAGAACACAGGAATCCTTAGAAAACCCACAGGCTTGGGGGGGTAGCAGGGGCAGCTGGGGCTGAATGAATATAGTGTGTGTGTTTGGTTGGGGGGGGCGGTGCGTGTCAATGAGCTCATACACTAAACTTGAGTTTCCAGCCCTAATCACAGAGGTGAATCTTGGTGTCTTTGTCCCTAAAACATTTCATCAAGTGATTCTTAGAGATCCCCTGGCTCCTCAGAAGGCAATTCGGCTCAAGTGTGAGAATAAAGGGGTAAGTGTTACACAGCCTCACTCCCCGCCACCCCCGCACATCTCCCCTTTCTCCTCAGCTCCAGATGGCGGCGGGGAGGCATGGAGTGGCCATTCCCGGCAGGGACACACTCCCTTGAGGATGGAGTATTCTGGCTGGGCCCCAGCATAGGGTTCCCGCCTTAACAATAAACATCCAGCACGGTCAGATCTGAATTTCAAGCGAACGACAAATACTTTTTTTTTTTTTTTTTTTTTTTAGCGTAAGTAGGTCCCAAATGTTGCATAAGGCGCGTTAGGGGCTGTGTCAATCGGGGTTCTCCAGAGAAACACAGCCAACGTGAAGGCTGGCGAGCCCGCGATCCGCAGGGCGGACTGGAGACCCAGGGCAGAGCTGATGCTGCAGCTCGAGTCCCCCAGGCCGCCGGGAGGCTGCATTCCTAGTCTCCGAAGGCCTTCAACTGATTGCATGTGGCCCACCCGCAAGAGGGAGGGTCACCTGCTCTACTCAACATTTACTCACTGCAAAGGTAGTTACGTCTAACCATTACCTCCACGGCAACTTCTAGCATAATGTCTGACCCGTCCACCGGGCGCCACAACCCGGCCAAGAGGACACGTAAAATTAGCCAGGCCAGCGACACACTCGTGCTGCGAAAGCAGGATCTGCTCATCTGAAATCCAAGCGCATCTGGGCGCCCGGTGTTTTCCCTGACACCCAGGCCTGCCGTTGGTGCCCACAGACCCCCCCCCCCCCCCCCAGAGCAGCCCTGTGCCCGCCCGGCGCAGAGAGGGAGCGGCTGCAGGCACGAGGAGGACCAAAGGCCCCCGGAGAGAAAGGCCGACCTACGGCCCGCACTCGGCCTACCTGACATGAGGAAGCAGGAGGCCGGCGCGGCCAGGCTGCAGCTACTCTCCTCGCCGCTTCCCGGGAGGAGACTGAGGAGACGCAGAAGCCACTCGTCACGGAGACAGCCTCGCAAGACAGCCTCGCGCGGCCTCAGCGGGGTTTCTCGCGAGACTACGATCGAGGCCGCATCGAGGGGGACTTCCGCTGGGCCTCTTGCGAGACCGCGAACAACGGGTGGCCTCGCGTGACCTCGGTTGGGTCTCTCGCGGGACTACGACCAAGTGGTGGCTTCGCAGGGCCTGCCTGGTCTCGGGTCTCTCGCGAGACCGGGAGGAAGGGGCGGGCTGGACGCGTGACCATGGGAGCGCATGGCTGCCTCTGGCTCTCTCGGAGCTGAGGCCCTAACGAGGATAAGTACCCCGCGTACTGTCAGCCGAGGGCGCGTCGAGGCCTGTCCCTCCGCCAGGGATGCTGGCGGCTGCGGACGCTCTCCTAGACCCCAGGGCCACGAAGGACGGCGCGGGCGCCCGACCTGGCGCTCGGCTAGGCTCCAGTTGGTTCGCTCTGCGTCCGCGTGTTCTGTGCCGCTAGGCGGAGCGGTGGCCTGGAGACTTACCCGTTCTGGTCCCAGAGCCTGGAATGTGTCGCGTCACATGGCAGAGGGGTCCTTGTCAAGGCCCCTGAGGCGGGGGTGACTCGGGGGGGGCCCGGGGGCCCGGCGTCCTCACGAGGTCCTCACGAGAGGGAGGCAGAGAGCCGGGCGGACCCCGCGCTGCTGACCGTGAGGATGAGGAGGGCCCCGCGGGCCCGGGATGCGGCGCCTCTGGAAGCTGGAAAAGTGGGGAGACGGGTCTCCCTGGGGCTCCGGGGGGAACCGGCCCTGCCCAGGCCTGGATGTTAGGACTTCTGAGGCCAGAACTGCTTAGTAATAAATCTGGGTTCCTCGGCGACACTAGGTTTGCGGTGATTTGTTAAACGGCGACCAGGAAGTCACGCATCCGTCTTGGCAGTGGACCCCAGGGACCCGGGGGAGCCCGCATGCACAGGCCCAGCCAGCGATCACGCTGTGCCGCCTTTTATGACTTTAAGACAGGCACCTAGGGCACTGTTGGAGGCTGCCACATCTGCACAAGTAAAACCGTTGCTTAGGGGAAGAGACGCATCCTCCAGCCCTGACCCTGTTTTTTCGCCCTTTCTTGCTGGCATCCAGGTCGCCTTCCCAGTGCGTAGGAGCCATGGAGCCCACCGCTGGTGACTTACAGCTTGTGCCTGGGACAGCAAAGGAAGTCCCAGCTCCCTACACCTCGTGCTGCCGCATGGCCCTCTGTGTTGTTGTGGCCACCAGCATCATCATGGTCACCCTGGGAGTCCTCATGGGTAAGTGGCTGTGGGCTTGCATGGGTTCACACACCGGGCAACTTGCACAAAGATGCTTAGAAGTGGCTCAGTCGTATCCACATTGTGATCCCGGAACCAAAGGGTTGAGCCTGCAAGTGTGGAATTGAAGGCAGGCCAAGAGCCTGAGGGCCTGGGGTGGCGGTCTGGGGTGGGTGGTGCGTGGGAGGGGGCCAGGCACTGCATAATCACGTTTCCCACTGACCAGGTTTTCCAAGGAAGTTTTTGCTGTGGGGTGAAAATGAAAACAGCAAAATGAACTCTTTTAAATTTAAGAAATTTAAAAAGTACCGAAAAGTATACAGTGTAAGGAATGAACAGTGGTTTATGTTCCTACAATCCAAAGTGGGCCCCATTTCCTATTTTCTTTCAGTAGATAGTCATATTATTTAGAGTTAACCATACAAAATTATGGTCTCTGTACAATGTGGGGCTGCAGTTGTGAAAAATAAACAGAGGAAGCTCTTTTTATATTTCAGTAGAATGATCTAGAGACGCCTACGTTTGGAAAAGTAGAGAGAGGTGCCGAATAGTAAGAAAGAACGTGTTTGCCTATGTGCGTAAATTGTTTTCTGGAAGGGAGTTTCAGAGCCTAACTGACCGGTTACCTCTGGGGAGGACACAGGAGGGAGATTTGTCACCAGATGCCCTTTGGTGGCTTTCGATTTTGAACCATGTGGACTCATTACGCCCGTTCACAGTGTTGTCTTTTTGCAAAGTATGAAACCACTCACCGCAGCTGACCACAGCCTGCACTGGTTTTCCATGTGCCACCTTTGTGGCAGCAGCGACCATGAGTGGTTCACAGTCCACAGGTTTCCACACACAGACGCGTTTCCACGGATAACGCCTAGTGCTGTTTTGGGGGAATCTGTATGTGTCAGCAGGGTCTGCAGACCCTGTGGGAGCTTGCCTTTTTCCTTCCACCATTTGTCCTGGATTCTCCCTAATGTTCGTGTTGGAGAGTTTAGATGGACATTCCCTGTGAGACCATGAGCTGTTTTCATCTGTCACCACCACAGACAGCGCTCAGTCCGGTGTTGCCTGCCTCAGTGCTACTGGGGCTGGTGGCCCTGAGCCCTGGGGGCTTCTTAGGGTTAAATCTGTTAACATTAGGGGTGCCTGGGTGGCCCAGTCGGTTAAGTGTCCTTCTCCTGATCTCAGCTCAAGTCGTGACCTCAGGGTCCTGAGTTCAAGCCCCACGTTGGGCTCCATGCTGGGCAGAAGCCTACTTAACCCCAACAGACAAAAAAAATTATTTAGAATTATGTAACATTTAAAAGTCAGTTCCTTTTCCCCACCAGTGATGTTTCATGGGCAGTTCACGGATACTGCACTGGACAGTGTGGATCTAGGACATTCTGTCATCACAGGAATTTCCGCTGGGCAGCGCTGCTCTGGAACAGGCTTATTCTGAGATGATAAGCTTCCTACAGTTTTATTTGGAGATGTGAAGGTCACCTTTTCATGAAAAAACATAACGATACAAAGGGGCAGTTTGAGGGAAAATGTTGCCATGTGGCAAAAGTGTAAGCTGGCAATGCTACGTGGGTTTCCTTGATTCTTATATATAATACAGATATGTTTATTATGCACTTTGTGCATATATTTGGAACATCTGGAATATATCTAGTGTGGAATATAGCCTGGCGTGTCTGACAGAGGCCCCCTAGTGGTTGTGGGAGTCAAATGCAGGAAAATTTGTGCCATGTGAGTGTGCGCGTATGTGTGTGTGATTGTATAGGTGTGAGCACATCAGTGTCCTCACACTGGGGAGAGGCAGGGGGTGGGGTTTCACACCTGCATTCCAGAAGCACATACATTTTGGGGAACAGCATAAATACAATCCCCATCAGGACCTCTGAAACTAAGGAAGGCTTTAAGAAGTTTTAGAATGTTTTCTTTAATTAAAATTCAAATGTGTCCCCTTCCCAGACAGCTCAAAGTGTTAGTTGGTAATGTTAGCCTTCAGGGAAGCTGGGGGTCGGGCCCCTGGGACCTCTGTACTATTTCTGCAGCTTCCTGTGTGTCTATCATTATTTCCGAGGGAAAACAGAAAGGCTTAGCTGGCATATAGAGTGTAGGCAACGTGGCCCACACTGAAGAACGTTCATTTCTCTTTATTTTTAGTTTCTCGAATGAGAAAAACCGTTGTTTTAGGAATTGGCTTACGATATATATATCCTGTGGTAATCATAAATACCGAAATATTTTTCTAGGTGAACATTCACTCACAATAAATAGAATTGGTACCCAGCAGTCACGGTTTATGTGGCTGCTACCTTCATGTTTTTATATTGCAGTTATGAGCATTTTTCACTGGTGTGTTATTTTGATCCATTAGTGGCAGAAACCCCCGTTTTCATGTTTTAGGTGGTTGCTGTTGTGTCCTTTTAAAACTTTGTGATGATTGTTACTCTTTGCTATTGTGTACTTTTTTTTTATATTTAAGATTTTATTTTTAAGTCGTCTATACCCGTGGGGCTCGAACTCAGAACCCCGAGATCAGGAGTTGTGTGCTGTACCCACTGAGCCAGCTAGGCACCCCTGCCACGTACTTTTTAAAATCGAAGTAGGGGCGCCTGGGTGGCTCAGTAGATTAAGCATCCGACTTCGGCTCAGGTCATGATCTCGCGGTTCACGAATTTGAGCCCCGCGTCGGGCTCTGTGCTGACAGCTCGGAGCCTGGAGCCTGCTTTGGATTCTGCGTCTCCCTCTCTCTGCCCCTCCCTCACTCACGCTCTCACGGTCTCTCTCTCAAAAATAAATAAACATTAAAAAAAATTTTTTAAATGGATAATTTTTTTTTTTTAATTTTTTTTTTTCAACGTTTATTTATTTTTGGGACAGAGAGAGACAGAGCATGAACGGGGGAGGGGCAGAGAGAGAGGGAGACACAGAATCGGAAACAGGCTCCAGGCTCCGAGCCATCAGCCCAGAGCCCGACGCGGGGCTCGAACTCACGGACTGCGAGATCGTGACCTGGCTGAAGTCGGACGCTTAACCGACTGCGCCACCCAGGCGCCCCTTAAATGGATAATTAAATAAAAGCAAAGTGGATTTTAGGGGCTACTGGTGGGTATACAGCGTAGTGGCGGGACAGCCTTGTGGTTTGTGCTGTGCTCACCGTGAGCGTGGCTGCCATCGGCCACCCCGACGTCACTGGCTGGACTCCTGGCACCGTGCCACCCTGTCCTCTGCACCCCTCTGCCCTCCCCCGCCCGCCCCTCTGGTACCCGTTGGTTTGTTCTCTGTATTGATGGGTCCGATTCTCTGTTATTAAGTGCTTTTGACGCCGTGTTTCCAACAGTCGCAAACCCCTGTTTTTTCAGAGGGTGGCATCATGGGGCTGTGGGCTGAGGGTCCTGGTGCCTCCCGGCTGTGGTCACGCCCCCGTGGCATTTGTTGGGAATTGCTCCTCCTGAGGCCATTTCTTGGTGAGGCCAGCTTCAGGCCCTGAGCCAGGTACACCTGGTGAGCCAGGGGTGAGCAGGAGCTAACCGTGTCCTCAGGAGACCTGGGGACGGCCGGTGCCTTCAGGCGGCTGCCTGTAGAGTCCGTCACCAAACCGAGACCTGTGTGAGAGACGAAGGGGGACACTGTTGGTGACCACTCAGGGCCCACCCCCCCGCCCTGGCAGTCGGCCCACCACCTGTTTGTCAGGGTGATGGCCCCTGGGTGGCTGGGGGCCTTTGAGGCTGACTTAACTGCACCCTGACCCCGAACTTGGGCTCTCTCACGGGGCCCTGGTCTTGTCCGCAGCCTCCCTCTCTACACAGGGTGTCGACGTGGAGCACACGGCGGAGCTGCAAGGGGTCCGCTACGCCCGCAGCTTGCAACACGAGGCCTCGGACTACTACCGCACCCTGACGCCCGCTCTGGAATGGCTGGTGAGGGCGGCCGTGGGTGGCGAGCAGAGCACAGCGGGGGAGAAGCCCAGGCAGGCTCTGAGGCAGGAAAGAGGGCGTGTGGGGCGGAGAGGTTGAGGCCATTGTGGCCAGCGCTGGTGGCCCCTGGAATACGGGGCAGTGCGGTATCGGTGGGGACTGACCCCTGCTGGCTCGTAGGCACTTTTAAAAGGTTAAAAGTTGTATTCCAGGGTCGCCCGGGTGGCTCAGTCGGTTAGGCGTCCGACTTCAGCTCAGGTCATGATCTCCCACTTCACGGGTTCGAGCCCCACATCGGGCTCTGTGCTGACGTCTCAGAGCCTGGAGCCTGCTTCGGATTCTGTGTCTCCCTCTCTCTCTGCCCCTCCCCCACTCATGCTCTGCTCCCCTCTCTCTCTCTCAAAAATAAAAATAAACCTTGAAAAAAAAAAAGTTGTATTCCAGTGGAGAGACCAGAGCCTCACACACAACTGGTGGGAACCTGAAAGAGGGCAGCCACTGTGGAAACAGGCAGGCAGTTGGTCAGAAGGGTAAACGTAATTTCCACATGATCTAGCGATTCTGTTCGTAGGTGTCCACCCAAGAGAGATGAAAGTTCATGTCCTCACAGAAAACCTGCACACCCAGTGCTCACGGCGGCATGACTCACAAGAGCCAAAAAGTGGAAACACCCAAATGCCCATCGATGGGTAAATGGATAAACACGAGGAGGCCCGCGTGCACACGGGCACGTTACTCGGCCAGGAGCAGGAGCAAGGCACCCACCCCCGCCGCCCCGGGACGGACCCCGAACACGCGACGCTCAGGGAGGGACCCAGACACGAGAGGCCACACGGGGTATGAGTCCGCGTGTGTGAAATGTCCAGAACAGGCTCATCCACAGACGGAAGGGGGCTCATGGGGGCTGGGGAGAGGTGGGGCGTGAGTGCTAGGGGAGATGGGGTTGCTTTGGGACTGATGGAATATTCAAAAATTGGTTGTGGTGATGGCTGCACAACTCTGTGAATGCACTAAAACCCATCCAGTTGTCCACTTTTAAAGGGTAAGTTTAGGTAGGTGAATTATATCTCAATTAAAGAAAATGTTTTAAATTTCATCGTAAGAGAGCAGAAGGGTCACTAGGTAAGAATTCACGTTTTGAGACGAGCAATCTGCCTGTGGCCTGGAGGCTGTATGATAAGACATGGGAAAGCAGGGGGGCAGTTACAAGGCACCGCCATCCAGACCAGGGATCAACACACTTTTCCTCTAACCGAGACAGGCAAGATCTTTGGCTTTTTGGGGCCCAGACACTCTCTGGCCCAGCTACTCAATTTGGCCTGAGGCAGCTCAAGAGGTGCCACAGGGGACAGGTGAATTAATGGATGTGGCTGTGTGCCGATAAAGCTTTGTTTATGGACACCGAAATAAACATTTCGTATAATCTTCACGTACCATGAAATATTTTCCTTTTGACTTTCTCCAACCATTTAAAACTGTAAAAACTATTTTTAGTTTGTGTACTGTATAAAAACAGGTAACGAATTTGGCCCATGGGTGTCAGCTTGCTGATTTAAGCCCTTGCCCTAAAGCTCTGTCCAGAAGTACAACACGAAGCTTAGCCACTGTGTTAAGGAAAAGGAAACAGGTAGGCTTAATTTTAATATATTTTACTTAACCCACAGTATCCACAATATTATCATTTGATGTCATCGGCATAGATAAAGTGGGTATTAATGAGACTTTTCACCTCTTTTTGTGTTGAGTCTTCAAAACCCGGGTGTGTTTTACACTCACATCTCAATGCATTTGCTAAATTGTCACCAGGAATACTTAATCCGTGTGTAGATTCCATAAATGTACATGCGTAAGTTGCCCCAAGTATTCTTAAGAGTTTTCTGGTAACTGTGCAGAGTATCTGTTTTTAAATCTAAGTGTGAGTTAACTAAAATGTAAAAACCAGTCCCCCTGTGGCACCAGCCGTGCCATGTGTCAAATATGCTCCGTCATCACGTGTGACCCGTGGCCGCCACGTGGGGCAGGGCGGGTAAAGAACATTTCCCAGATTTGTGTGCCGTTCTGTGGGCCAGTGCAGGTCTGAATGTGGGTGAGGGGGACATAGGCTCGGAGAGTGGGCAGAAGAGAAGCAGGTCAGAGGGAGTTTTGGGCGGGAGACCTGTGTATCGTGTGCTTTGGCGCGGTGAGCGTCAGGTTCAGCAGCCAAGCCGGGACACTGACTGTGAACAGGGATGCTATTAGTGACTCCACTGAGAGCAGGTAAACGGAGACATCTGGTAGCCCTAGGTATAGGTCACATAATGTGCCGGGGGGACTCTCCGGACCCCCGACCTTGGTGCTGCTGGGGACAGCATCTGGAGTAACACCTATCCCGGTGCCCAGGATGAGGGCCCTTCAGTGCTAAACCGGAGACTGTGGATAGTGGTCGCTCGAACAGCACACGAAGGACAAGCAAGTTCCTAATGGCGTCTGGTTGCCCAAAGCAGAGTTTATTTTCATATAAAAATTCATGTCAAATGTAATTAACCATTTTTAAAGTAAACACTTCAGGGGTGTTTAGTATATTCACAAAATTGTGCAGCCGTCACCTCTGTCTAGTTCCGGGATGTTCCACCAACCCCAAAAGCAGCCCCATCCCCATTAGCTGTCACTCCGCAGCCTCCTGCACCCATGAAGCCCTTTCTTGTCTGTGGATGTGCCTGTTGTGGACGTTTCACACACGGGAACCACACTCTCGTGTCTGGTTCCCGCTCTGAGCGTTGTGTGTCCAGGGTCTGTCCCACAGGCAGCTCGTGTCCGTGCCTCGCTCCCGTCCGTGTGGATGGGCCACGTTCTATCCATCCATCTGCTGATGGGGCAGTACTTTCATCCAAATAACTGCCAAGTTTCCCTGTCCCGCACACGGCTCTGTGACTGCCGGGTGCACTGAGTGTAAGAGGAGGCGCGTTTCCGTGCCCTCTCCCAACTCCGCGGGTCCCTGCGGGACGGCCGCCCAGCCTGTGGCCTTAGCGCGTGCTGCTGTGGTTTCTGTTGCAGTTTGTGAGCAGCTTTCGGGAGACCGAGTTGGAGGCCAGCTGTGTGGGCTGCACCGTGCTAAGTTACAGGTGGGTCAGGGCCTCCTTTCAGGCGAAGGAACCCCGGTGGACACCCAAGAGGTTCCAGAAGATTCCAGCAGGAGCCCTCCCTCCCCAAAGGCTTCTCTCCTCCCTGCAGGGATGGGAATTCCAGCGTCTTCGTGCATTTCCGGCTGCACTTCCTGCTGCAAGCCTCGCAGTCACTGAGTCTGGGCCTAGAGGAGGAGCTGTTGCGGCAGGGACTCCGAGCGAGGCTGCAGGGGCACGGTATCCCCCTGGCTGCCCACGGCACCATTGTGTCCGCCCAGCTCACAGGCAAGTAGGCTATAGACCCTGAAAGACACCAGGGGGAGGCTGTGGGGGAGGTGGCAGCTGAACGTTGCATTAAACTTTAGGTTTCAACAGCCGCTCCCTCCCTTGAAAAGATAACACAGGCACATTGCTTTACCCTCACTAGTAGAGACCAGGTGACAGCAACCTGCAAATGGCCGGAGTGTAAATATTTTCATCCCTGCAGCCCTTTGGGTCTCGGTCGAGGTCACTCAACTCTGCTATTGTCACGTGAGAGTTAAAGACAATACATAAATGGGCACTGTTGTGTATCAATAAAACTTTAACGCATAATCAAATGGTAGGCCGCATTTGGCCTGCAGCCATTGTTTGCCAATCCTGGTATAGAAATAAGAGTAAATGCTGTGCTCTAAGATCTGATGGTGCAGATTCCGTATCATGAACCAAAAACTTCACACAAGGTCGGATAGTGCAGTTCATCGTGATTTGAGAACCAGACATGAGTTCGTTCAGTCTGTCGTCAGGTTAAAGACTGCTTGCCTTGACCTTGTCCTACTGGACATTTATGCCCTTTGCCCACCAATGCTGACATGCTGGTTGAGTCTTAGTAACCTCGGCGTCAGTGTGACTTGAACTCTCCTCGGTCTTGTGCCTGCACAGTCCATATGGTGGCCACTAGGCCTGTGTGGCCCTTGAGTGCTTGTCATGCAGCCAGTGAGACCAAGCAACAGAATGATTCGTTGGGTTTCATCTTAACTGATTTAAGTTAGAATTTAAGTGGCTCCCATGATAGACCGTGCAGCTGCCTTGCAATCCGATGTTTTCAAAAAACTACAGAACTCACTGGATGAGCTTACGTGTCTTGTCCATTTCACCGCAGGAAGCCAGAAAGCGCCATGGACAGAAAGAGATTTAAAATCAGGTATGTCTTCCCCTCTCCCACGGAGCTCCCTGCCCTCTGCAGTTTCCAGAGAGTCACCTGGAGAGGTTCCCCAAGACTTCAGACACAGAGGGCTCCCTCCAATGCAGTGCAGGCTAGTTCTGCACACCAGCCTCCTCTGGGGGCCAGGAGGCACGGACTTACAGTCCTGTGTGGGCAAGAGATGGAAAGATGAGACGCTGAAGCACACGTGGCCAAATACGAGTAAGAGAAAACATTACTGGTGGGTTTTTTTGGAAAAGTGGTAGGGATCTGCTGTTAAAAGACAAAACACAAACAGTTTGGGAAAAAAGAAAAAAGAATGAGTACCACATGGAGTCCTCAAGTAGGGGCGATCCTGGCCCCAAGGGATGCTGGGTGGTATCCAGGGACATCTGGTAGTAAGGAGCGGGGCTCCTGGCCTGGAGGGGGTGGGGCCAGGAGTGCTGTTCAGCCCCCGCAGTGCCCAGGATGCCCTCGCAGAGAACGGTTGGGCCCCACGTGTGCGCCGAACACTTAAAATGGTTAACATGGTAAACTTCACGTTCTGTATATTTTACTACAACTTGAAAAGTTCGATTTCTTTTTTTAAATACTTTCGTTAATGTTTTATTTATTTTTGAGAGAGAAAACGACAAAGTGTGAGCAGGGGAGGGGCAAAGAAAGAGAGAGACACAGAATCAGAAGCAGGCTCCAGGCTGAGCTGTCAGTACAGAGCCCGACCTGGGGCTTAAACCCACCAACCGTGAGATCATGACCTGAGCCAAAGTCTAATGCTTAACCGACTGAGCCACCCAGGTGCCCCGAAAAGTTCAGTTTCACCTGTGTCTTAACTTAAAAATATGTGGGCGCTCAAAAATGTGGAAGCACACATGGTCTGCCTATACTTCTGTTACATTGTCCCGGCCTGTGTGCTGACTGACATTCTCGTGTTGTGTCTCCGTACTGGTTCTGAGAAAATTACTTCAGAAACATTTAGGGCCAAGGAAGCAAAAAAGAGGTTTTCCATGCCCTGAAGGCTCTGAGTAGCGAGCGGAATCTTGCTGCAGCCGGGAGGTACAGAGCGGGGTCAGGAGCTTGGTTCTTCTCTGCCCACAGGTCACTGCCCAGGGAACACCTTTTCCTGCCGCAACGGCCAGTGTGTGACCAAAGTGAACCCGGAGTGTGACGACAGAGTGGACTGCCCCGACGGATCTGATGAGGCCCACTGTGGTCAGTCCCCTGTCTGGCTGGTATCTGGGCCATGTCCCCTCTCCACGGTCAGCTGCTGGCTCTGCTGTCTGGCCCGCTGCACACATTATACACGCCACCTGGGCTTGGCATCGCTGGAGCTGGGCAGAGGAAGGGAGGGGACGCCTGTGAGATGGGTCCCTGCCGAAGCGTGATAAGCCTCGAGTGCCAGGAACTGGCGCTCTGTCCTATATGCAGTGGGATTCGAGCAAGGGAATCTCACGGTGGAAGTGCCGTAAGAGGAGCCAACGTTTTCTAGCGATGTTAGCCCATGCGACAGGGTAAGAGCAGCAGTTGAAGTGTGGAAAGGAAGAGGCAAAACCATCATAATTCACAGTGGATGTGATCGACTATATAAATGAGTCAATAAATTGACTAGCCCGGGATTAGAAAATGAGAAAGTTTGACATGGAGGGGAGAGTACGAGAAACATAAACACATACAAAAGCTATTCCTTTGCTTTATGCAACTAACAACGGGTTAGAAGATAAAATGCAAAAAATCCCGCATGTGATCAGAAGCAACAAAAAATGAGCATGTCAAGCCTGTAAAGTTCTATAAAATTATAGAACCTCACTGGACGTAAAAGTGGACCAAATAAGCTGAAACATGGCATCCCGTGAAAAGATGGATGTATAAGAACTTTGAAACTTGCAAAGTCTACGGTGGAGGAAACATTGGTGGCGTGTGGCACCTGGACCTGGATGATCTGTGGAGGCCAATTGAAATTGGCGGCTGTGACCCCCCCCCACCTCGGGGTCCGTGACTCACCAAAAGTGACTCGCAGAACTCAGAAAGGTGTCCTCCTATGCAAGGTTACAGCTTCTCCCAGTGAAAAGGTCATGAAAGGAAGAGGTGCACTGGGCACAGAGTGGGCGAGACCGGTGGTGGGCAGGCTCCCCACTGCCCAGTGCGGTCACGGGACGGTGCTGGACTGAAAGTCGCAGCAGCAGCAGCACGTGAACACATACAAAGTGTTTCCAGCCAGGGAAACTCGCTGAGGCTTGGTGTCCCGGGTCACACAGGCAGGTAGCACCGGCACAGCTCACTTTAGGTGTGAGAGTCCCAGGGCTGCTGAAACAAGGTGGCCTGGACAACAGGGACGGTCCCTGTCACAATCTGGAGGCTGGAAGCCGAGGTCAAGGTAGCAGGAGGTTTGGTTTCTTCTGAGCTGGTGATGGAGAATCTGTTTCATGGTTCTCTCCTGGCTTCTGGGGCTTGATGGATGTCTGGCATTTCTTGGCTTATGGAAGTGTCACCAGATCTCTGCCATCACGTCCACATGGCATTCTCCCTGTGTGCGTGCCTTTGTCCAAATTTCCCCCTTTTTTTTTAAATTTTTTTTCAACGTTTTTTATTTATTTTTGGGACAGAGAGAGACAGAGCATGAACGGGGGAGGGGCAGAGAGAGAGGGAGACACAGAATCGGAAACAGGCTCCAGGCTCTGAGCCATCAGCCCAGAGCCCGACGCGGGGCTCGAACTCACGGACCGCGAGATCGTGACCTGGCTGAAGTCGGATGCTTAACCGACTGCGCCACCCGGGCACCCCAAATTTCCCCTTTTTAAGAAGACACCAGTCATTGGATTCAGGACCCTCACTAATGACTTCATCTTAATTTGATCATCTCTGAAGACCCTATTTCCAAATAAATCACACTCACAAGTACTGGGGGTTAAAACTTCATCTTTTCGGGGGACACAACTCAGCCCAAAAAACTGAGTTTCCAGCCCCTCAAGAGGTCAAGGTGATACCACGTGGCCCAAAGTCACCATGAACTTTCTGGGTGACCCAAGTCCCCAGGCAGGTCAAGGTCAAGCTGCTCTCAAACAACAGTCCAAGAGCTTAGAGGTTTCCTCCCAGGAAGTGGCCAAGGGCAACAGTACTTTCTCTGAGATGTGCAGTGTTTGGACAGCTCTTCTCAGTTCAGTGTTTGCTGCATGACAACATGAGCTGAAGTGGAGACGCAGAGGGAGGGGGCCGTGTGGGGAAGAAAAGGAAGAAAGTGCCCTCTGGGTAGCTAGAGACATGAGGAAGCAAGGGGTCGACCCTTTGCTTTATGAGTCGGCACACCCACGAATCAAGTCGAAAGTGTGGAGTTCCACCTGGATCTCGCCCTTGGCCATGAGCTCCGTGACAGGTGTAATGTGGAGAAGTGAAGGTTGCTTGAAGGCCACCTGTGCCTGAGGCAGAGAAAGGGTCCCGGCAGAGACATTCTCTGCCACTGCCTGGTGCACGCAGCCTTGGGTGTTTGGCCTGTTGGGCAGCTGGAGGTGGGGCACACGAGGGCTAGGGGGACCCCAAAGGAGTCGGCAAAGACAAGTGCAAGGGACCTAGAGCATGTCTTTGAACGAGAGGGTGGCAGGGATGAGCGGTTCTGCACAAACATGGTGGGAACATAGTCACGGCCCTGCCTTCTGAGGGCCCTGGTTGGTGACCTCTGTCTTGCAGACTGTGGTCTACAGCCCGGCTGGAAGACAGCCGGCCGGATCGTGGGTGGCGTGGAAGCGTCCCCGGGAGAGTTCCCGTGGCAAGTCAGCCTTCGAGAAAACAAGGAACACTTCTGTGGGGCTGCTGTCATCGGGGCCAGGTGGCTGGTGTCCGCGGCCCACTGCTTCAACGGGTGAGCCCTGCACCCTTGGTCCTGCCTTCTGTCCCACTCCCGGAGCACCGCCTTTCCTGGGGTCCTTAGAGCCCCGTGGAGCTCTCTTGTCCCTCCCCTCCCTTCTTTTTCTTTTCTGTTGTTGAATCTGAATGTGTTCTTGTTTTTTAAGTTGTGGTAAAATATACACTACATAAATTTACCACCTTAACCATCACAATTCAGTAGCATTGCTGTTCACACTGCTGTCCAGCTGCCCCCACCACTCATCTCCAGAACTTTCCATGTCCCCAAGCTGAGACTCTGTCCCCATGAAGCACTCACTCCCTGTCCCTGCCCCTCCCCTGGCTCCCACCATCTGCTCTCTGTCTCTGTGGACGGGACTCCTCTGGGGACCCCCTGTGAGTGGGGTCATGCAGGACGTGTCCTTCTGTGTCTGGCTTCTGTCACTGTGCATGATATCCTCTGGGTCCGTCCACGTGGTGGCAGGCAGCAGGACGTCCTTCCTTCCTGAGGCCGGGTCACATTCCGGAGTGTGGACGGACCACACTGTGTTTGTCCTTCATCCATGGAGGGACACTCGAGTGCTTTCATCAGCTCTTGGTGGTTGTGAACTGGGACCTGTTTCCAGTGCCTCTATGGGTATAGACACGCGAGTGGGATTGCTGGGTCATCTGGTAATTCTGTGTTTAAACTTTTTGAGGAACCACCGTATGGTTATCCCCGGGGGCCTCACCATTTTCCATCCCCGCCGGCCACGCAGAAGGCTCCGGTGTCTCCACGTGCTCCCCAGCACTTGTCGTCATCTGCCGTTTTGATCTGAGCCACCGCGGCAGCTGTCGCGTGCTGCCTGACTGTGCTTGTGGCCCACTTGTATGTCTTCTTTAGAGAAATGTGTTTGAACTCTTTGCCTGTTGTTGAACCAGGTCGTTGCTTGTTGTTGAGGATGGTCAGAATCTTTAACAAACCAGAGTGGCCAGGCAGAATGGAGCTGGTCAAAAGTGGGAGAAGGTTCTAGAAGCCTCTGTGCCAGGCATTGCTGTTTGGTTGCTGCAGTCTTTGGAGACCTGAGGGAGAGGGCAGGGCAGTCTGGACAGATGGTCCAGTACTTTACAGCCCTTGGCTTGCCGCCGGGCCCCGCGTGCAGCCTGCTGTCTGCCTCAGCTGCCAGCCTGGGGACGGATGCCAGAACCAGTCACAGCTCAGGACAGTAGGTGGCAATTTTTCCATTCAGTTTTGTTCTCCCATATTTTATTACAGCAGTAGTTAAGCAGATAGAAAAGACGAAAAAAACGGCACGGCAGACATTTGTGTGCTCTTAGCCGATTTTAGCACGCGTTGGCATTTTCCCGTATTAGCCATCGCTCCTGCTGTGCCTTTACCTACACACACGCGGCTCTGCGTCTTTTCGTGCCAAACCATTTGATATTCTCCCCTCTGACCGTGATGCGTCCCCCTGACTCTGCTGCACGTGTCTGTACAAACAAGGAACACTGTCGCCCGCGCCCACAGTATCGTGACCCACCGCCACACGCTGGCATCCGGCGCCCTGTCCACATCCGATCTCCCCGCTTGTCCCAAGGGTCCATTAGAGCTGCCTTTGTGTTTTCTTTCTTATTCTGGTAACATGGTAAAACTTCCTTCTGGTAAAACTTATTTAAGGCAGTAAGAGTTTTGATCTTGAACTTAGCAGAATGATTCCGCAAAGGTACGGAGAGAGGGTGGGGGAGGGGAGGGAGGGCTTTGGGAGACAGAACTGGGCCTTGTCCCCTGCTTCTGCTGGGAAGCGTGGTGTTCCGTCCGTTGACCCTGTACGGGGCCCACGAGGAACATCCACTACAAGGCCAGGAGTAGGGTGAGGAGAACGAGGCACTTTTGGTGATTGGGGGGGGGGGGGCAAAGTGTCAGGTGTTGCCCAGAACAGTCATTATGACAAGTAATATTTTCATGTCATGTTGCAAAAAAATAAAAACGCAAAAAACAAAATCCACAATGAACAGAATGTCCAGTTGGGAAATTCAGACCAGATCTGACCGGCCGGGGCTCTGGCTTCGAAGGCTGGGCGGTGAGTGGGGCTGGGGCAGCCGGATCCTGTGTTTATGTAAAATGTCCGCACTTTGTTTGTCGTGGGTTCGCATTCATTTGGACGTTCTGTGGTATGGCGCGAAGACACGGTTTATCCCAAGGCCTGTGGGCTTTGGCCCCCACCCCAACACTCCGCACCCAGATCTGTCTTTGTTTCAGATGTTGAAAATTGGCGTGGAATGGGTTCGTGTGCATCCATTTCCATTTTCGACAAAGTCGCGTGATGACTGAGTTTCGGGGCGCACCCTAATCACGCCCGCTCCCAGGGCGGGTGCCTCCCTCGCCGCCCCTGCTGCCCGTCTGTGCTGGGTGGGCCCTGGAGCTGTGGCTTCTGTGCCCCGCAGATTCCAAGACCCGGCGGAGTGGGTGGCCTACGCAGGCACGACCCACCTCAGTGGCGCAGAGGCCAGCACAGTGCGGGTGCGCGTGGCCCGCATCACCCCGCACCCCCTGTACAACCCGGACACGGCCGACTTCGACGTGGCGGTGCTGGAGCTGGACGGCCCGCTGGCCTTCGGCAGGCACGTCCAGCCCGTGTGCCTGCCTGCCGCCACGCACGTCTTCCCGCCGCGGAGGAAGTGCCTCATCTCCGGCTGGGGCTACCTCAAGGAGGACTTCCGTAAGTCGCTCCGCCCCTGCCTCCTCCCGTGGCCGGGGGTCCTGGCGCTCCGCGCCTGCGGTGCCTGCCGCCCCAGAGGGTACTCTGGGCAGTTCTGTGCCATTTGCGAATGTGCCCTGCTGTGTCAGCCCAGGCCAGAAACCGGCGTCCTTTCCGTGGCGTATTCACTGCCACGTTTTGTGCGTTTTTGTGCTCTTGGTGGGTGATTGCTAAAATGGCCCCTGGTGCAGAGTGGCAGCTGGCGTCTCTAGGTGCAGACAGGCCGGGGTGTCTAGTAAGCTGCTTTCCGCGGTGGGTTCCAGAGCGTAAACTGAGCGAAGTGCGCGTGCTCAGAGGCACACACACCGTAAGTTATGAACCTTGAGAGCAGAGGCTCCTAGGAACCTGCCCTCTGCCCCCCACAAGCCACGCTACAGAAGCGATAAGTCAGGGTTTGTGGCGACTTTACAGAACAGAACTGTCTCGGAGGAGGGGTGAGAATCCACTGTAATCTGACAGAAGGTGCTGGAAGGAAACCCACAGGATGTCTCAGGGAAAAGGATTTGGGGTGGGGATGGCTTCAGGGAAGGACTGTGAAAGTGACGCCTCAGCTATGACCCAGTGGATGAGATAAAGTATTCGGACAGGGGGTTGTCCTGCAGCGAGAAGTCCCATCATTGCGGGAAGTCCTATTGGATGACGCTAGTCTAGAACATTCTAGAGCAAACTGTCCAGGCTGGCTCAGTGGCTGTGCATGGAAGTGGGGGGTGCCCTAGGGCCCCCCAAGCTGAGGGGCAGCTTTGCCCTGTCGGAAGGGTCTGGGCGTCCACCGCAGCTGACTTCAGGTGCAGGGCCCATGGCCTGTGATTTGGGGTTTTCTCAGGTCTGTGCCTGCCTGATACGAAAGAAAAGAAAAATGTCGTATGATTTTTACACCTTCTGAAAAGGAAAGGTATTTTCCACACGGACCTAATTAGGAGGGAATATAAAGATAATTAAGCCCAGGCCACAAACGTTTCGTTTCAGCCTCCCTCGTTCACCGACCACAGGTCCAAGGGCGGGGCAGGGAGCAGAGCAGTGAGCCTCGCCACGTGGGGCTCCCAGGCCAGACCGGCACTATCCAAGAGCGCTTCCCTTGGGGGGTGGGGGCTGTGCTTTATGTTTGTGTCACCCGCTATAGGAGCCAGCAGCCCCCTGCAAGCTGGCCGTGGCCGTGTGCCTGGGAAACCGAGTTTTTACATTTTATGGCATCTTACGCGTTTAGATCTACATTTAAATAGCCACATGTAGCCAGTGGCTGCCAGACTGGACAGCACAGCCCTGGAAGGAAGTAGGTGGCGAGGACGACAGGTGGCGATGAGTGCATTGGAGACTAAGGTTGGGTGGAGATGGGGGCTGCAAGCTTTAATAGGGTGGTCGGGAGGGGCTTCTTGAGAATGGGGGTGAGGGGGGAAGGCAGGCAGATTGTGTAGGGACAGACAGCGCTCTAGGCAGCTGGGACAGCATGCACAAAGGCTCTGGGGTCGGTGGTCCAGACTTGGACTTTTCATTTGAGCCGGGATGGGGGGAGGGCATCACCCTGCGGGATCTGGGGAGAGGGCAACATAATCTGTAGCAAAGAAGGCACTGGCTGCAGGCCGAGAAAAGATTTCCGCAGAGTAGGACAAGAATGATAGCAGAAGCAGGTACGGGGAGGCTCAGGGCGGAGCAGGTTTTAGGAGGGAGGTGGGGAAGGAGCCCAGTCCTGGGTGTTCACTTTGATGCCTCTTCGCCGCCTGGGCCACGGAGGTTGCTGGGGGCAATTGTGGAGCGTGTGCTCTGCCGGTTTCCGAGCTGGCTGCTGCCGCGGAGCCCCTTCCCGCTGGGGAAGCCGAGGGCCAGAGCAGAGACGGCCTGCAGCCTCCGGCCTCGGGGTGGCTGCCCCGGGCCCCGAAGCGCTCATCCTGCTGGTGTCTCTCTGTCCTGGGCAGTGGTCAAGCCAGAAACGCTGCAGAAAGCCACAGTGGAGCTGCTGGACCAGGGCCTGTGTGCCAGCCTGTACGGCCACTCGCTCACCGACAGGATGCTGTGTGCCGGCTACCTGGACGGGAAGGTGGATTCCTGCCAGGTGAGCCCCGCGGCCCCCGGGGCCTGGGGACGAGTCCCGAGGGCCCAGGCCCCGCCCCACCTGCCCGAGGCCCCCAGGTTTCCGCCCTGGAAGAGGGGGTGCTCACAGTCTCCAGTCTGCCACCAACACTTCCCTGCTTGACCTCTGGCACGGCTCCGGATCTCCTTTTTCCTTTATGCCTTTGGTCTCATTTCTCAAGCCCACTGGCTGCGGGGAGGGGGGGAGACTGCTGCCTGCACTCGGTGCCACAGCAAAACCGGGGCCTGTGGAAAAGGTGGGGAGATGGTGGCAGAGGGCGTGTGCTTGGGAACGTGAGAGTCCAGGCGAGCTGGGAGTGGGAAGGGAAAGGGTGAGCAGACAGGATGTGTGAGGGCGGATCAGGCCCTTCACTGCCAGTGAGGCACGGGGGCAGCCACACTGGCCGCCTTAGCAAGTGGCAACGTCATCAGAGATCCCGTGGGCGAGGAGAGGAGGGGATGTTTATTTGGGCTGGGTTTTGAACTGCCGGAGGCTGAACCGAGCGAGGTCTTGGAGACCCCACGGCCCGGCTGTCCAGCTGTCCTGCTGTGTGTTTACGAAGAGCAGACGGAGGCTCGCCAGCCACCTTGGCTCCAGGAGCCCGTGGGGAGGGGGGCGCCTCTGACTCTGCGGCTCTGGGATCCGGACTGGCTGCGGCCAGCGCCCCCGACCCTCCCAAAGGCGTGCCTCTGTCCCCCAGGGCGACTCGGGAGGCCCCCTAGTCTGCGAGGAGCCCTCTGGCAGGTTCTTCCTGGCCGGCATCGTGAGCTGGGGAATAGGTTGTGCGGAAGCCCGACGCCCCGGCGTCTATGCCCGAGTGACCAGGCTGCGTGACTGGATCCTGGAGGCCATCACCACGGCAGGCCGGCCTCTGGCCCCCACGGCGGCTCCCGCCTCCACCACCGCCAGCACTGCCCGGCCCACCAGTCCTGAGAGCCCCACCAGGCCCACTCTGGGCCTCGGCGCCGCGCCTCCCGACTCAGTCACCGCCTCTAAGCCACAAGGTACTTTCTAGGGGCGCGGGCGCAGGTAGGGTAGGCGTGCGCCCCTGCGGGGCTGGGCGGATGGGTGCTGGCTCCCGGCAGCTCTCTGCGGGAAGGAGATGCATGCCGTCTGGGCCCTTCTCTCTCGTTCCCCACAGAGTGCGGGGCCAGGCCCGCCATGGAGAAGCCCACTCGGATCGTGGGCGGGCTGGGAGCCGTGTCCGGGGAAGTGCCCTGGCAGGTCAGCCTGAAGGAAGGTTCCCGGCACTTCTGTGGCGCCACCGTGGTGGGGGACCGCTGGCTGCTGTCGGCCGCCCACTGCTTCAACCAGTAAGACCCACCGCGGCCCCCGGGTCTGCGCAGCCACCCCTGTGCCCCTCTGTCACCCGGTGCCCTGCCCCCCTCCTCTGGTGAACACAAATCCTGCCACACAGAGGCAGCCCTTCCCCTGGGCTTAAGAACTGGTTCTGTCCAGCTGCAAAACCGAGAGGGAACAGGCGGGAGAAGTGAGGGTTCAGGGGTGCCTCTCAAGGGCCCCACCTGGGCCGCAGCTCCTGGGGGGATGATTCTGCTGGGCTGGTCTCTGGGGGACAAGTGGGGGCATCTTCGCCTCCGCCCCATGGTTAGTCTGTCAGTCACAGGGCACCAGGGGCCCCTTGTGTTCTAGCCAGAGGAGATGAGCCCGCAGGGGCTCCCTGCCTTGTCCACAGGCCCCCGGCCTGGGACCACTTTTGGGCAACAGCCTTGTGGCCCCTCCGTCCTCCCGGCTCCCCTCCCCAGAGCCCGGGCCCCACAGCTGTGCCTGGCGTCCTGGGGGCAGCGGGGTGTCTGAGCGGCCCCTTGTCGGCAGCACGAAGGTGGAGCTGGTGCGGGCCCACCTGGGCACCGCGTCCCTCACGGGCGTCGGCGGAAACCCAGTGAAGATGGGGCTCAAGCGGGCAGTGCTGCACCCCCAGTACAACCCCGGCATCCTGGACTTCGATGTGGCCGTGCTGGAGCTGGCCGGGCCCCTGGGTTTCAACAAGTACATCCAGCCTGTCTGCCTGCCCCTGGCCATCCAGAAGTTCCCCGTGGGCCGGAAGTGCATGATCTCTGGCTGGGGTAACACACAGGAGGGAAACGGTGAGCTCCCCACCAGGCTCTCCGGTCCCACACCTGCAAACCCCTCTCCCCTCCGCTCCCCCCAGGGTCGCAGGCTCTGACGCACGGGCAGTGCGCCTGCTTCGTAAAGGTTTATCGGCGCCCAGCCCATCCACTGGTTTACAGATGGTCTCTGGGGGCTTTCCTGCTACAAGGGCAGAGCTCAGTCGTTCCAAGAGACTGTCTGGCCCGTAAAGCCATGATTATGTGCTCTGTGGCCCTTGGTAGAAAAGCTCGGAGACCCTTGTGCTGTACCCTTCAGGGACCCCCAAGAGTTAGTGCTGCTTTTGTCCTCCCTGCAGGTCACCCAAGGCGCTAGGGAATCTGCCTGGGGATGTTGGTGAGGGTCTAGGGTGCTGAGTAGGAGCACGGGGTCCGCCCCCTTATCGCTACACGACCACACGGACCCCTGCGGCCCCGAGGGGCTGTGGTTCTTTATCCATAGGGCAGGGACTCCCCTGCCCGGGTGGGTGTTGCCACAGCGTAGCCGACGTGGAAGAGGGATCGCTCTGTGAGTGAGCTTGTGTGGGGCCTCCTCTCCTTGGCAGCCACCAAGCCTGACATTCTGCAGAGAGCGTCTGTAGGCATCATAGACCAGAAGGCGTGCAGCGCACTCTACAACTCCTCCCTCACGGACAGGATGCTCTGCGCCGGCTTCCTGGAGGGCAAAGTGGACTCCTGCCAGGTGAGCGGGCCGCCTGACGTGTTCGCAGACGGAAGGGAAACAGTTTCCAGTGCGTCGCAGCGAGCAGGGGAGCCCTCAAGAGAACCTGAATGCCTGTAAATGTGTGGTTTAGAGAAGTTGTCATATTTCCAAGCAGAAGATGAGGTGGGTGTGCATAAAAATACAGACACTAACTTGAAAATGTGCAGCATGTATTCACAGGAGGAAAAGCTAATCACAAGTGATGGCACATGTGACTGCTCTGTGTCACAGGGTGGCCAGTGAGCACCTGAGGTGTGTGCGATCCAGCTTAGGGGAAACCTGGCTCCAGAACCATGCCGTGAAGGCCAAAGAAATATACAAGTGGGGAAATGTATGGTCTTGGAAACATTGATGTGGGGCGCCTGGGTGGCTCAGTTGGTTAAGCATCTGATTCGGTTTTGGCTCAGGTCATGATCTCAGTTTGCAAGATCAAGCCCCATGTCAGACTTTGCACTGACAGCACAGAGCCTGATTGGGATTCCGCCCCCCCCCCCACCGCTGTCTCTCTCCCTCTCCCCCTCCCTCTCTCTCCCCCTCTCCTCCTCTTCCTACCACGTCTGTCTTTCTCAAAAAACATTTTTAAAAATCTTGAAGAAATATCGATGCAAAACCCTTAATAAAATATTAGACTAAATCTAATAATGTGTTAAAAGGAAAATAAATCACAACCATAGTGAGTTTATCTCATAAGATCTAGTCTGACACAGGAGAACCCAGTAACGCCACTCATCACATTAGTGGACCAAAAGGGAAAGAGGGCGTCTTCTCCAAAACCACAGAAAAAGGCATCCGATACTTTTTAACAACCATTTAACAACCATTCGTAATTACGATTTTAAGAAATTCCAATCCTATGAAAGACAACAGAAACCTACAGCCGACATCATGTTGATGGTGAAACAAAGCCTTCCTTTCACACACCAGGCTGCCTGCCGTCACCAAGGACATCTGGATTAATGCCGGAAGTCAAGAAAAAAGAAAAGCATAGGGATTTGTAAAGTAGACAAAAATGTAATCTGCAGTAACATGACTGTCTACCAAAAAAGTAAAATAAAATAAAAACACACAGAGCCAAGTAAGAAACTACAAAGATTCAAAAGAGTCCAGCAAGTCTGGCTTGATACAAGGTCATACAAAGTCAAGAACGTTTCTTTTCCCAGCAAAAATCAGCATCCTAGAAAAAGGGATCCCACTGACGTGAGAACAAAATCTGTGTGGTGTCTAGCAGTAAACTCTAGATGTTCAAGGTTTTCGTGGAGAATGTTACTAAACTCTGCAGAAAATAAAAAGGTCTGAATGAATGGAAAAACATACCATATTCATGGACGGTAAGACAATATTATGAAGAGCTATTTGTCTCCATTTTTTCCTATAAATCACTGCAATTCCAGGCAAAATTCCAGTAGCATTTCACCATATGACTTGGCAGGCTGGTTTTAAATTCACGCAGGAGAGCAAAGTAATGGTACCTGACCAGGCAGGATAGTCCTGGTAAAGAAGAATCAGGAATGTGTGTACCGCCGGGAACAACAAAATAGGAAGTGGCGATGGCTCCTACTTCTGTGTCAACAACCAGCCCGAAGCTTAGCGACTGGGAACGAGACTCATCGATGGGGCTCCTGAACCTGCACTTTGGTAAGAGCTCAGCAGGGACGGATTCCGCCTGCTCGTCCCAGCAGAGAGGGCCAGGGCCCCAAAGGGTGGACTTCAGTAGTAACACTCAGAGGTGTTGCTCACATCCGCCAGGTTGAAGATATCGGCTGCAACATAAACGTACACTCACAGGCCGCAGTTGAGGGAAATGTGGCAAATAACTTGCAGTGGGAACCTCTGGGAAGTGCACTTGTGGGTTCAAATCCTGGCTCCTCTTCCCACAAGCTCCGTGACTCCGGGCACGTTACTCAACCTCTCTGGGCCTCAGATTCTTGTCTGTAAAACGGGGTCATAGTAATACCTGTCTGCTAGGGCTGCTGTGACTTGAATGAATGAAGCAAGTTGTAAAATACTACACGTAACATTTATGTACATTTTAAAGACAGCACTACATATTTTCTAAAATTACTAATAAATGTAAAAGCATAGTGGGACCCACCAAGCTCCTAATATGTTCACTTTTGGGGAAATGGGGCCCCGGGACCAGGGGCAGGGCTGTGTCGGTCCCCGCTGCCGTGTAACAAAACTCCCCAAAGCTTGGTGGTGTGAAACAGCCATTTCTTCCAATCGTAGATTTTGTGGGTTGGAAATTCCCGTGGGGCCCAGTGGGGCTGGCTCGTGTGCTCCACATGGCGTCTGCGGCCTGCAGTGGGACGGCTCAAAGGCTGATGTCCCAGGAGGTTCTGACGGGGTTTCGACTTGCACATCCAATACCGGTTGTTGGCTGGGGTCTCAGCTACACCCTACATGTGGCCTCTCCACGTGGACTCCGCCTGGGCTCCTTCCCACCTCGAAACGTGCTGGCTGGCTCCCAAGAGCGGGTAATTCAAGGCAGCAAGATGGAAGTCACCTGGCATCACTGTCCCCAAAGTCTAGGGGCGAAGGCAGCCACAGAGCTGTGCCCAGGGTCATGTGGAGAGGCAGACCCCCACCACCCAATGGGAGGAGTGCCAAGATCTCCGCGTTCAAAGAGCACATGTGGGATGAGGGAGACAGTCTCCTGCCACCTTTGGGAAAAGCAGTCTGCTGTGTGGCCTAAGCTCTATTGTAACATTCTGAGTTTTTAAAGAAAAGCAAGGGGTGCCTGGCTGACTCTGTTGGTTAAGCGTCCGACTTCAGCTCAGGTCATGATCTCACGGTTCGTGGGTTCGGGCTCCGTGTCAGGCTCTGTGCTGACAGCTCAGAGCCTGGAGACTGCTTCGGATTCTGTGTCTCCTCTCTCTGACCCTCCCCCGTTCATGCTCTCTCTCTCTCTCTCTCTCTCTGTCTCAAAAATAAGCAGACATGAAAAAAATTAAAAAACAAAATGGGGGCACCTGGGTGGCTCAGTCCGTTGAGCCTCTGACTCTTGATTTCAGCTTGGGTCATGATGTCACAGTCCAGGACTTGGAGTCCCGTGTCCAGCCGGCTCTGTGCAGACTACATGGAACCTGCTGGGGATTCTGTCTCTCCCTCCGCCCCTTTCCCGCTCTCTCTCCCTCTCTCAAAAAAAAAAAAAAAAAAAAGTTTTTTTTTTCTTTTTATTTTTTTTTTTAAATTTTTTTTCAACGTTTTTTATTTATTTTTGGGACAGAGAGAGACAGAGCATGAAGGGGGGAGGGGCAGAGAGAGAGAGGGAGACACAGAATCGGAAACAGGCTCCAGGCTCCGAGCCATCAGCCCAGAGCCCGACGCGGGGCTCGAACTCCCGGACCGCGAGATCGTGACCTGGCTGAAGTCGGACGCTTAACCGACTGCGCCACCCAGGCGCCCCTTTTTTTTCTTTTTAAAGGAAGAGCAGTATGTTACTGGTGTAATTTTTTTGAAACGTATAGGAAAAAGGCTGGCGGCTAATGAGCAGAGATGGGGTTTTCTGCGTTTTTTTTTTTTTTTACATCTCAAGAACAAAAGCAGGAAAGATTGAAGTTCAGAGAGAAGTGACTTGAGCAAGGTCATGCAAGGTCTGAAGCCAGGTCTCCGGAGCCCCCGTGCCGTGTCTCCTGCTCCGCTGATGGGCCTCCGCCACCCATGGGAAGGCTGGAGGGCCAGGCGGTGCCCCCTCTACTTTTTCGCTTTAACTTCCTCCCCTCTCCACCCCCCCAAGTCTCCGAGGAGTAAGTGATCTGCACCATCGCGTGTGCTGGGGGCGGACAGCGTGTGGTCTCGCGCGCCGTGTGAAATGATGGCCACAACGGATGTAGCTCACCTTCTCCTTCCTTCCCTTTCAGGGCGACTCCGGGGGACCCCTGGCCTGCGAGGAGGCCCCCGGTGTGTTTTACCTGGCGGGGATTGTGAGCTGGGGGGTCGGCTGCGCTCAGGCCCGGAGACCTGGCGTGTACGCTCGAATCACCAGGCTGAAGGGCTGGATCCTGGACACCATGTCCTCCGGCCTCCTCCCCACCGCGAGGACCCCCGCCACCAGGCAGTCCTCCGGGACGGCAGCTGCCTTCACAGTCCCGGGAGTCCCGGCCAGCACAGCCACCCCCTCGGCCACCAGCGGGGCAACCAGCCAGCCCGCCAACATGACTGCAGCCACCGTAAGCGCCACTGCTGGGGGACAGACACCCCTCCCAGACGCCCCGAGGACCACCGTGGGCTTCCAGCCACCAGGTACTGGGGCGAGTGGAGTGATGTGCGGGTGGCAGGGGTCCCGCGTGGGTCTGCTCACGCTGTTAACGTCACAGGGGCCACAGTGCGCGGAGGGTGGGGGCAGGCTTCACCAACAGACGCTTGTTCTCACCCAGGCTGGAGGTTAGAAGTCTTGTGTAGACACTGTGCTCTCCCTTGTCCGTGTCCTCATGGGACCGTCCCTCTGTGCGTGTCTGTGTCCTCATGTCGTCACCTGTAAGGACACCTGTCATACTGGATCAGCACCCCCCCACCCCCCAGTCCTGAGAGCCAGGGACACGGGCACTGGTTGGCCAGATGTATGTTGTCTAGCGGCGGATGCCTTAGCCCCAAGCCCCTGTCTGCTCCTGTGCTATTTATTATTTATTTACTTATTTATTCATTTTTAATTTTTTTAAGTCTGTTTATTCACTTAGAGAGCCCAAGTAGGGGAGGGGCAGAGAGAGAGGAAGAGAGAATCCCAAGCAGGCTTTGCACTGTCAGCGCAAAACTTGATGTCGGCCTTGAACCCACAAACCACAAGACCATGACCCTGGCTGAAGCCAGATGCTTAACCTACTGAGCCACCCAGGTGCCCCTATTTTTTATTAAAAAAATTTTTTACTGTTTATTTTTGAGACAGAGAGCGGGGCAGAGAGAGAGGGAGACACAGAATCCGAAACAGGCTCCAGGCTCTGAGCTGTCAGCACAGAGCCTGACACGGGGCTTGAACTCATGAACCATGAAATCGTGACCTGAGCCAAAGCTGGACACTCAACCAACTGAGCCACCCGGGCACTCCTTTATTTTTTTTAATGCTTATTTATTATTTATTTTGAGAGAGCGTGCACGGGTGGGGGAGGGGCAAAAGGAGAGGGACAGAGAGAGAATCCCAAGCAGGCTGTGCGCTGTGCCCAACATGAGCCCAACGTGGGGCTCGATCCCACGACCCTGAGACCACGACTTGAGCTGAAACCAAGAGGCGGACGCTCAATTGACGGCCACCCAGGCGCCGCTGTGTGCTCCTGTTACAAAACGGAGACTTTTCTGAGGCACCAGGGCATGTGGGGAAGTGCCCGGCGGGAGGGTCATCACGGACGTCCAGGCACCCGTCGTCCATGCTTGAATCCCTCCTCTGGGCCGCCCTGGGTCCCTGGGCCGAGCCTGCCGTGCGATGCCATGCGGCGCGGCAGGGAACCAGACGTTGGCGACGCACACACAGTCCCTGGCAGGCAGGAGTGAAAAGGGGACTGTGCAGGCCCCAGCTGACCCCACAGGCCCCGCTCAGGGGCCCCTGGCTAAATTGGCTCAGCCCATCTTGGCAGAACGGGCCCAGAGAGATACTGATGGAGAACGTGCCTTTGAGATCCTTCGTGCGTGACCAAAGCGTTTTTTATTAAACAGTGATCAGAAGGTACGAACGCGTGTTGGCAGGTCCGGAGTAAAACGCCATCAAAAGCAGCCAGCTTCATACTGGCTGCAGCGTCGTGGGGAACCAAGGGCAGGACAAGGCCTGGCTTCTGTGGGGCGCGGGGTGTGCTGGCGGGACCCCTGTCTTAGCAACCATCCCACTCCTGCCCTGTCAACCCCCCCCCCCCACCGTGTCAGTTTCAAGGGACCGAGCGGTAGGTCGCAAAACTCAGAGAGGAAGTGCTGCCACAGAGGAGGGGCCCTACCAAGTAGGGTGGAGGCGGGGTGGGGGATGGGGGAGGGCCCCGGGCACGCCGCCCCCGCCTGCCCCCAGCAGACGTGAACGTTGTGCTCGTGTCCAGATGCTGAGGGACGGAGTCTGGCTTCATTCAGGCGGGGAGCGGGTCGGCAGGGAGGGACCGAGCACGCTTCTGGGAGTCCCAGGGCTTCAGCACGTGGGGCTGCGGACCTCTGCCGGCTGCATCCACTTCCCTTCCTCCTGGGGAGTTTCCCAGAATTCCCGGCTGTTCCAAGTCCCCATCTCCAGCATCCTCACCGCCTCCCCTATAGAGACTGCGACCCAGGGGGGTTTCCCTGCTTCCCTCCTGCATCAGGGTCCCTCCCTGGGCCCCTGGATCCCCACTGTCCTGTCCAGGGGTGGCAGGGGTGTGTGCGTCTGGTCTAACCCCAGGACGCAGGAGCTGGGGGAAAATGCTCATGGTCACTCTCTTTAAGGATGTGTCGCCTTCTCTTCCCTATTCTCTTCCCTTTCCCTCGCACACATATGGACGTGTGCACACGTGGCCCGATGAGCCTGGGTCGCTCAGGCACAGACCTGTGCCCACAAAGCCAGGTTTAGGGGCTCGCTGCAGCGAGGCAGCCCGCACACCTTCAGAACCATCGCACGGCTCCCAGACCAAGGAAGGGTCTGGGGGCACAGAGGGGGTGGATGGCGTCGAAAAGAAGCAGTCTCTGTTGGCTGCGGGCCCAGTCGGCCACATGCCAGGGGTCCGGGCAAGGGTCGTCTAGACCCTTTCAGGGGGGCCCCGGTCCTGTCTCCCTGGCAACACAAAGTTAAGACGGATGCGGAGCATCCAGTCCGGAACCCGCCGAGAAGTTGTCCTGGACCGGAAAGGAGACCAAGGTCCCAGGCCAAAGGGGGTCTTCTGTTCACGCGGCTCTGGTTCCTGACGGCAGTTTCTGCTGGTCTGGGTGCGGGGAAGCTTCCAGCAGGGACACTCAGGGACACTTCACAGCTGCTGCTGCTTGTTCTTGGCAGAAACGCTGTCTCTGTAGCCGGCTTCATCTGGGTCTGGCCTCCCGCCCTGGTGATTTTTACTGTTCTAATAGTTACAGCCAAGTTCTTAACTTGGCCTCCAGTGGAGGTGAGGAAGCCCCCTGGAATGGCACACATTCTCACGTTGTTCAGCGTGGGGGGGCACTTCCAGGAGAGGAGCTGTTTCCATCAGATTCCCCAGGCCTCCTGGTCTTGGGCAAGATCCCCATGGTGTTGGCGTGTTGGGGGTGGGGCTGAGAGGGAACCGGGCAGGTGGCCCCCCATCTCTCCGTTCTCCCCTTCCAGCTGAGGTTGGGACAGGAGGCTGAAGGGCAGGAAAGGCGGGCTGGGGAAGGAGGACTGTTCCGGAGGCAGGAAATTCCTTGTGGGAATGATAGGGCGGGTCCCCGAGTGCCCCTATGGGTGGTAAGGGTTCCTGCAGCACCCCTTACAACCACCAGTTTGTTCTGTCTGCAGTAGTGTTCTGAGAGGGCATCTTGTGCTGGGGGAGGGGGAGTGATACATGTCACAGCCTGGAGGAAGTGTCGAGGGAAGGATACTGAGTCACACAGGACCCCAGTAAGGGGAGATGCCCAGAGAGGGCATCCAGGGCAGTGCAGGAGCTGTTGGGACAGGGAAGGGGCCTATTGGGCAGCAGCCTAGGGTGTGCCAAGGCCCCGGGGCAGCAAGGAACTTGGCTACTAGGGCAGTGGGAGACGCCTGGTGAGGAGAGGGAGGTGAGCAGAGTTGCTGGGCTGGCCCTCAGCCACGAAGGAGGCAAACCTAAAGTGCATTTCAAATACTATTTGAGAAAAGCTCGGAGAAGCCTCATTTGCAGGCCTAACCACCAGGCCCAGTGTTCCTGACAGCGGAGGTTTCCCGAGGCAGGTCCCCCAACCTAGTGTGGGCTCCTCCTCCCCTGCGCGCCGCAGGCAGGGATGCGCTCGCCCGCCGATCTGTCACCCGACTCCCCCGCAGACTGTGGCCTGGCACCGGTGGCAGCGATGACCAGGATCGTGGGCGGCAGCGCCGCGGCCCGCGGGGAGTGGCCGTGGCAGGTGAGCCTGTGGCTGCGGCGCCGGGAGCACCGCTGCGGGGCCGTCCTGGTGGCCGAGAGGTGGCTGCTGTCGGCGGCGCACTGCTTCGATGTGTGAGTCCGGCCGCCCCGGCGCCCCTGGCCTGTGCGCTTCACTGGAGCGCCTTGTCTGAAAACTCACCGCGTCGCCTGTCCACGCTTTGGCCCCAAATGCCCTCCCCAGCCACTGGCACCCACCGCCCCAGACCGGCCCCTCCTCTACACAGCCCCTCCCCTGGCCGTGCGGCACCGCGGTCCCGTCCAGCCCCGCAGCCCCCCCACCCCGAACCCTGGCCATGGCCTCTGCCGGCACCAGGGGGCCAGGTCTGCAGCCACGGGCGGGGCGGGGCGGAAGGCTCTGGGGAACGATGGAACACTCCCACCTTGGCCCGCCCCGCTGGCACTTGGCACCAGACCCAAAGGCCACCCAGTGGTGAGTCCCCTTCCCGGTAGGGCGCTCGTAGGGTAGACCAGGCTAGGGGCCCTGTCCTCCAGGGAAACGCGCAGCGCGCCTCCCAGGGTCAGAGCCCTAATACTTGACGGGAACGGATACGCTTGTGGTGTCACCTCCGTGCGCGGTAGCACTCGCTCCAGGCACGGGACCCTCGCACCCTCCCCGCCGTCCTAGGGGGAAGCGACGACAGCCCCATTTCCAGATGGGGGGGCGCGCCCGGGGCGCGGGGATTCGGGCCGACGCCTGTCCCCGCGCACCCCGCAGCTACGGGGACCCCAAGCAGTGGGCGGCCTTCCTGGGCACGCCGTTCCTGAGTGGCGCCGAGGGGCAGCTGGAGCGGGTGGCGCGCATCTACAAACACCCCTTCTACAACCTCTACACGCTCGACTACGACGTGGCGCTGCTCGAGCTGGCGGGGCCCGTGCGCCGCGGCCGCCTGGTGCGGCCCATCTGCCTGCCCGAGCCCACGCCGCGGCCCCCCGACGGCGCGCGCTGCGTCATCACCGGCTGGGGCTCGGTGCGCGAGGGAGGTAGGCTCGGCTGCCCCCCCTCCCCCCGCCGCGGCGAGAGGGCCCTCGGCCCACGGCTCCCGTTTCTCCCGCAGGCTCGATGGCGCGGCAGCTGCAGAAGGCGGCCGTGCGCCTCCTCAGCGAGCAGACGTGCCGCCGCTTCTACCCGGTGCAGATCAGCAGTCGCATGCTGTGCGCCGGCTTCCCGCAGGGCGGCGTGGACAGCTGTTCGGTGAGCGCACTCTGCAGCGGAAGCGGGCGCTTCTCAGGACCCAGGTCCCACACGCAGAGGGCAAGGGGGGGCGTGGCGGGGCGAAGTCGTCACCGCTGCAAGACCCTCCGGCGCCGCCCTCTCAAGCCCACCAAGCAGGGCACCTTTTCTGACCCTGGAGGAATTTTCACTCGACCACCGTTTATTGGGCATCCATTATGAGCCGGTTTCGGCGCCTCGGCATCCCCCGCCCCCCTCCCCGGCCCGGCCCCGGCGGGATGGGGACGTGGGCTGGGCAGTGACTGCCGCGTGAGGCCCCCATTCAGCCCGGGGGAAATACCGAGTGTCCATGAGTGTCTGCATGAACGGGTCATCCTAACCTAGAACCCCTTCCCCAGAAAATAAGCTCACGAGGAAAAGGACCCGGGCCCAAGGGCTACTATGGGGGAGGTAGTGGCCTGCTCTTAAGGCCTTTCCTCTCCTTCCCTCAGGGCGACGCCGGGGGACCCCTGGCCTGCAGGGAGCCCTCTGGCCGGTGGGTGCTAACTGGGGTCACCAGCTGGGGGTACGGCTGCGGGCGGCCCCACTTCCCAGGGGTCTATACTCGGGTGGCTGCCGTCAGAGGCTGGATCGGGCAGAACATCCAGGAGTGACCGCCAGCACGTGGCTGCACACGCCCGGGACGAGAGGTGACGGCGCCAGGAACCCGCTGGCCCCTCTGCCCGAGGAGGAGAGTCTAGGGGGTGGGCGGGCGGGGGGCTAGGGGGCTGCGGGTAACCGGGTGCACGTTTGCTGCTTATTTGGATCCAATAAACAGCCCCTTGTCCCCAGCCTGCTGGCTCAGCACCTCCGTATCACAGCAGGGACCGTTCGGCTGCTGCTCACCCGGGGCCCGGATATGGGAGGTGCGGGGAAGGGGCAGCAAGGCCTCCCCGGGGCAGGACTACCCTCCGTCTTTGGCGCCGGAGCTGGGGAGGGGGGTCTGGCCACGCTTCCTCTCCAAGCTGCCTTTCGCGTGAGCAACCGGCTCCCGGTCACGGTCATTGGAAACCAGGGGCACAGAGGGTAAAGAGGCGCAGGCCGGTCAGGGGACCCGGGAACACGCCGGGCCACCTCCCGCAGAGACCCCCTCCAGGGAACACCGATCGGGTGCTCTCCGCACCTCCCTTATTGGCCTCCACCTTCAGGTGGCCACAGCCAGGTGGGGCCTGACTATGCCCCCAGGTCCCAGGGCGGATTCGCCACCCGAGGTGCACGGTGAGCCTGGACCCCGCAGGGGCCGCGCCGCCTGCAATCTGGGAAGTCCCAGGGCCCCCCACGACCCGAGGGAGCGACGACCCCAGTGTGGCGGCACCGGTCTCGTCCTCAGGAACCACGGGCAGGCAGGATGCACAGGCGGGCCCCCGCTTCACAAAGGGCCTTTATGGAAACGGAAAAGGGGGTTGGGGTGGGGGCCTGCCGGGAGCCCGCCGGGCCGGACGCGGCGCGGGGGGGGGGGGGGGGTCACATGTTGGCTCGCTCCCGCTGTAGCCGCGAGTTGTAGGCGCGGGACACGGTGTTCCAGGCGTCCATGTAGCGGTCCATGCACATGGCGATACACTTCTGCGGGCGGGAAGGGGGCGCGGCTCGGCTCAGCAGCGGCCGGACCGGCGCCCCACCCCAGGCAGCGGGCCGCGCACGCGCACTCGTCCCACCGCGACGCCCGTTGATCCGCGCACGCGTACTTGCCTCCACGCGGCCCCACGCGCCTCACCTGCTCCGAATTGTCCAGGGAGCCCCCCGGCTTCCCGATGCACTTCCGGAAGCACTTGTCCGTCATCCTCTGTGGGGACAACGCGAACTCAGCCGCGACACCCGCGCCCGGTGGACCCCACTGCCCTCGGCGCCCGCCCCGGCCCGACCCCGGACCTGCAGCAGCTCCTGCGCGTTAGCCACGGCGATCTGCACCTTCACCTGCTCCATGATGAGCCCCGGGTCCAGTTTGCCGCCGCCGGAGCTCCCGAAGTCCGAGCCGAAGCCACCCTCCATGGCTCCGCAAAGTCAACCGAACCGAGACCGCGTGCGCCGACCCGTACCCGCGCCGGAAGTTGCCCCCCCCCAGGGCACCACGGGAAATGGAGTCCGGGCTTGTTGGACTACGACCCCCACAAAGCTGTGCTTCCACCTTTGCGCATGCGCGGATAGGAGTCACCTTCTGCGCCAGCAGCTTTTGGTTTCGAGGCCCCGGGCCTGCGGAAAACGTCCCCGGCTCGTCCTGCGGATCCCGCGGCGCATGTGCACAGAGCGTCGGGCGTGTCGCGTGACCGAAGGCGCAGCCCGGCCGCCGAGGCTCGGGCACCCCGACGCGGGTCGCTGCCAGGGAGTGTCCCGCGGTCTCGTATGCCCCCCTCCGTCCCCGGTCTGGGGCCAGCCGCGTCAGAGTAGACTCGGGGGCAGAACTTAAAATCAAAATGTTTATTGGAGTGTTGTACAAAAAGTTTCCGGTCATAAAATGCATATTACAAATCATTGGAGAAAGAAAAAGACCACACGTTTGGCATGCAAGTCCTTAGACGCCGTCCGCCCAGCCGGCCCCACGGCAGGTTGTGCTGATGATCCGTCGGGGCGCGGGCCGCGGGGCGAGACCCCAGCGGGGGTGCCGCTGGCCCGGGCGCCCGGTTAGCGAGTGGGGCTCGGACAAAGGAATCGTTCCCGCATCGTTTAGAGCGGCTTAAAGCTAAGAATGACAACTGCAGACTGTTTCCCAGGCCAGCGCTGACATCTGAACGTTGGATTCCGTTCTGGATTTCCAAATACTCCCTTACCAACGGCCACCATCCTCCTGCAGTCACCAAGGGTCCCTAGTTTACCTTCCCCCCACCAGACAAGGACACCACGGTGCCTGGGCCCTTTCACCCCTCCACTCGGGACCTCCGCCAGGCCACCACGGGTTGGGGGGGGAGGGGGAAGGCCAGGCCTACACGGGTTGGGGGGAAAGGCTGGAAGCGGGCCTGGAAAAGACAAATGTCACCTGCCAGGAGCAAGCCCTACCCGTGCACCTGGAGGCCCTGCCCGGAACCGAAAAGGATGCCATGAGGCATCTGGGCCCATGGGAACGATGGGGCCCACTCCCTGTCCACAGTCGCCTCTCCCCTCCCCCCTCCCCCATACATCGCAAGATGTGGCTGAGACCAGTGCAGACTTTGGAGACCCCCCCCCCACAACCCGCCTGATGCCTCTGCGTCTGAGCTCCAGACCCTCACTGCGCATGCAGTTCCTGTGATGTGGGTGTGGGGGCACCACCTTAGGGCCTCGGGGGCCCGGAAGCACTCCTGGGGAAGGTCACGCGTGGGGCGGAGGCTGGTGCATCATCGTGGCAGGCGAGCCCTCCCCCCCACCCCAGGACCCACCAGAAACGGGGGAGGGGTAGCGGTGAGACATTTCCCTTCACGAGAAAAACCAAGTTCACACCCTGGGGACTCTGGTGGCCACGCAAAGTACCTGACCTAAAGCCGACCCTAGATGCAGCAGACTGTTCGCTAGCCTACAAGCCTCTAACCCTCTGGCCACAGGCAGTTTCCAAGGAAAGGGAGACCGGTGGGGACCGCAGGGACCGCATGCGGGGCTCCCTGCCCATGTGGTCCCCCCTGCCTGGGGCGAGTGGGAGGGGCCAGCTTGGTAAACGTGCTACCTTTTGGGGGCAGCGTGCCTCCATGGCTCAGTATTTCGTCTTTAAGACTTGAGCTGCGCTTTCTGAAGGAATTTGCCGTCTTCGGCCTCAGCGTCCACCGAGCTGGCCACCCCCCCCCCCCGCAACTCCACCCCCTCGGGGGACTGTCCCAGTGACCCTGGCTCGAGCCCTGAAGTGGGATCCGGCAGTCTGAGCACTGACCAATGTAAAAAAATAAATATCCATTAAAAAAATAACTTCTGTGTATCTATGTGGGAGGGGGTATGAACGGTCAGCGAGTGCAGAGGGGGGGCCGGGCGAGGTGACCGGGAGCCGCCCTGCAGGAATCGGCCGGCACCAGCACGGCCGTCAGAGAAGGAAGTCGCCCACAGAAGCCAGGACAGCGGGACACGCAAGCACACAGGAGCCGGCGGGGACCCGCACTCAGCCCCGTGCACAAGGCACAGAGTTGGAGAAGGGGGCCGGGTCTCACCCCGAGGCGGCTCTCCTCTCAGAGGCCCGGGAAGCAGCTGTCACACGTGGACACTCGCCGGCGAGGCTATCCCGCCTGTGCCCTTGCCATTTACCTGGTGACAAGTCTCCAAACAGAGCTGTCCCTGTCCCCTAGGTTTCCAGGTCCCGCAAGCCGAGGAACTCAAGTACAGAAAGCTCCAGAAGCCCAGGGCCCGACAGCCAGGAAGGGAGGGGGGCTCACCGCAGAGCCCCCGACACGTGCACAGACACCCGGCCTGCAGCCGCACACACGCTCCAGTGGAGTCAGAGCAGAGCCTCGTCCACACCACCCGCTCCCAACGCTCTGGTCTCCGGCCCAGCCGCCAAAATTCCACGGGGGGGGGGGCGCTGGCCCCCCGCCAGGTCACAGCCTGGGCTCTGGATTTGGTTTTGAAAGAGCTTAACAAACAACGAAACTCCCGGGCATTTTTGCTCTCCGCCCCCTTAAGGCCCACGGGTTGGTCGCGAGAGGAGAGGCCAGCCCCGCTCTGTCCGAGGGAGAGACAGAGGCAGGGAGAGAGTCGGGCCCCTGCACCCCCGCCAGGCCCTCCAGCCTCCAAGCCCCGCCCCCGGCAGCTATTAGGTTCCTCGGCCTCCTCGAACTCAGCCAAATGGTGAAACGCGGCACCAAAAACAAAAACCAGGTCCAGACAGTGGCGATGAAGGGAGGGTCCGAGGAAGCCCACCCACAGCACAGATGGCAGAGACCCGCCCCCACGTTCTGGCAGTTTGCTTAAAAATTCTCTAGAAATGTATCAAGGACTAAAGACGGCCAATGATATAAAAATAGTTTTCAGTGGCTCTGGGTAAAGACGTGATGAGGCGAGTTCCGTTCACATGACGCGGCAGCCTCTCGAGGTGGTCCTTGGGTCCCCCTGGAAAGAAAGGCCAGCAGCCTAAGAGGCCGGAGCGTGCGCGCCTGGCTAGGCAGGTAGCTGGTGGCCCCCCACCCCTGCCAGACAGGGGCTGGACCAGGGCCTTCGCCAGCCCAGAGCACCAGCTCCCGGCGAGAACACAGGGCCAGCAGCTTCAGCCTCAACTGTCCCCGTTCCAGAACCTTCCACGTCTCCCTTCTGAGCTACACAACACAACTGGAATGTCAGACCCCAGTCTCAGGACTTAGAGCTGCTGCGGCAAGGCCCCAGGGCCCTCCAGGGGCCCTTCCCCTCAAACCATCATCTAGGCCCCGCTGTCTCAGGCTGCCGGAGCGGTGGCACAGGGCCCATTCGCTGGGGACCCTCGGGGTTACACCGGTGCCGCCTGGCGGCGCTCGGGGGCCAACACCGCACTCCTGGGGGGCCCCCGGGCCAGAACCCTGAGGCCCTCACAATGGGCAAGAGCCAGGAGGCAGGGATGTCGCCCCCCCCCCACCCCCAGCCCCACCATGGCCCATCTCTGGCCACAGGCCGTGGGGCCCTCCAGGGGGTGAGGCCCGGACTGTGCCAAGAACCTTAGCGCAGACGCAGCAGCCCGCGGAGCAGCACGGCCCCCGCGCATGCCACCTTGGGGACTTCTACCTGTTGATGGAAAAGATCCTCCTCGCCGAACTCGGCTCCCTCCTCTTCTCCCTCCTCCCCGTTCTCCGTCTCCCGCACCACTGAGGACTGCTTCACGGTTCTCATGGCCACCTCCTGGGCGAGAGAAGAGCCGTGGACGCTCGACCCCTCGGGTGCCCAGGGCCCGGCCCACAGGTCGGCCGTCAGGTGAGAATGCTCCGGCCGGGCCTCGGCGCGCCGCAGGCCAGCACCCCAAACCCGGGATCGCGTCGCTGGCCCTGTGGCCGAAGCTCCACCCCAGGGCTCCCACAGCGGCCTGTGGTGCGGCCAGGGAGGCTCCGGGAGGGACCCCGAGGCCAGGACAGAGGACGGCCCCCGCAGGCCCGGGGCACCCACCTCCCCATCCGCGTTGACCAGGACGGTCCGGAAGCTGTCGCCTGTGCTCCAGCTGTTCTGGCTCCTCCACACAAGCGTCGAGGGGGGACTATGGGCCACTCCTGCACCAGCTGCCCACACCTGGGGGACACAGGGGCCTCCCCATCAATGTTGGCTCTGGCCCCAGTACTCTGTGCCACCAGCCGGGTCCCTGTCACTGCCCCCTGGGCCTGCCGGGGGACGTCCGTTGCCACGACACTGAGGTTCACGGTGGCCGACGGCTCTCATCTCAGCGAACGACGGCCGTGCTGGGATCAGAAGCCCGTCGGCTCCAGGGGTCCACACCCGTCACTGTTAACACCTTCGGCCAGTGCCCGCCCGCCAGCCCGGACAACCTGGATCCTTCTCTGCCACGGGACCCTGACGTGTCACCAAGGTGCTACAGGGCTCCGGGGAGGGTCCGCTGGCACGGCAGTGGCACACGGGTGACCCGTGACAAGCAACAGCCCTTCTCGGGGCAAAGTCACTCGACCACCGCCCCCCACCCCACCCCCTTTCCTGCCCCATCCCGGCCCCCGGTCACATCGGTCACCTGGCTAGCTGCTACTGCCCCCCCCCCCCCGCCGGCCCACCTGCCCTTCCGCAGCCACCTACCGTGACGGTCTGGCCGGCGCGCAGCACGTACTTGGGCGTGAACTTGTAGGCAATCTCCTCCCCCTCCAGGACCTGCCTCTTGATCCTCCAGTTACCCAGAGACTGGTCCTGGCAAAGGGGACACGCGGCCCGACGTGACGCACGGCTCGGGGGGAACCCCACGGGGCCCCACCCCCAGGGACGCGGGCCTCTCACCTTGTCCGAGCTGTTCCTCAGCTGCACAAACCTGCCCTCCAGGTCGACCTCCTCGATGCCCACGCCGCCCGTGGCCGACGCCTGCTGCGCCAGGTGGAAGCCGCCGCCGCCACCGCCGCCGCCGCCGCCGCCGCCGCCGGGGCCGATGCCGCTCGAGCCCGGCGACTCCTCCGCCTCCAGCCGCTTCCGCTTGCCGCGGCCCGTGCGCCCGGCCGCCGCCACGCTGCTGCCGCTGCTGCTCGACGTGGCCCGCGACACAGTGATCCGCGACGACGGGCTGGGGGTCAGCTTCAGCCTGGGGGACGGAGGGCCGACTAGGGCTCCCAAGGGACCAGACCCGCTCGGCCTCCCCGTCCTCCTCGCCCCTGCCCCGAGAGCCCCCACCCTCTGCGGCTCCGCCTCTCCCCTCCCCCCCGGAGCCCCGCCCCTCGGCCCCAACAGCCGGCCTCGCCCCGCCCCCTCGCCCCCCCCCCACCCCCCCACCTCTCCTCCTCGCCCTCCAGGAGCTTGCGGTAGGCGCTGATCTCCATGTCCAGGGCCAGCTTGACATCGAGCAGCTCCTGGTACTCGGCCAGCTGCTGCTGCATCACGTCGCGCATCTCTGTCATCTCCTGTTCCTTGGCATCCAGCATCTTGCGGAACTTGTCCCGCTCCCCGGCCATGGTCTCCTCCAGCTCGCGAATCCGGTCCTCCGCGGCACTGGCCTGGGGAGGAGTCGGGGCGGCCAGGTCAGGGCGGCCTCTGCAGGTCACGGGGAGAAGCCCTCCCGGCTGTGCGCCTCGCTTCCCGTCCTCCTGCACACGCGGCCAGGCTCCTGGGGCGGGCCGGGGACAGACACCCAGCCCCAGGAGCTCCGGTGGCCGGCGGGCCCCACAGCCCCCTCGGCCAGGCCAGGCCGGAAGGAGCGCTGCATGCATCACCAGCGCCCGTGACTCGCCACTGCATCTACACCCGAAGCCAGAAGCGGGGGTCCCGCAGCAGCGGCGGGGGTCGACGGGGGGGGGGGGGGTAGAGAGGCCCCGGGGAGTCACCTGCTTCTGGAGGCCGGACAGCTGGTAGCTGAGGGACTCGACCCGCATGCGCGCTTCCTTCAGCTCCTCCCGCGCGGCGCTGGCGGCCTTATCGTTCTGGTCAGAGCTCAGCTTGGCGCTGTCCAGCTGAAGGGACACGGACCGGCGGGTGAGCGGCTGGCGGCGGGCGCCCCCCCCCTCCCCGCGCACCGCCGCCACCGCCGCCACCGCCGCGGGCACCTTGGCCTGGTAGGTCTGCTCCAGCTCCAGCTTGTACAGCCGCACTTGCTCGTCGTGCTGGCTGCGCAGCTCCTCCAGCGCCTGGGCCATCTTGAAGTCGTACTCCTGCTGCCGGCTGCTGTCCACCTCCACCAGGCGGCGCTCGTGCCGCCGCCGCGTCTCCCGCACCTCCTGCGGCACAGCGAGCGTCACCGCTGCGGCGGGCCCGCGGCCCGGGCACCCCTGGCCTCCCGGTCGGCGGTGTCCCCCACCCGAGAGCCAAGGCCGAGCTCAGAACTGCACAGTGAACCACCGGGGGGCGGGGGGATCTCCCGCTTGCTTGCTCACACTGCGCAGGGGAGACCCAGCCCAAGTGTCCTCCAGCTGACTAGCAGGTAAATAACGTGTGTCCACCCCCCCCCCCCCCGCCGCCCCACGGACGGACCCCTGAACACACGACGCTCAGGGAGGGAACCAGACACGAGAGGCCACGCGGGGCGGGAGTCCACGGGTGTGAAACGTCCAGAACAGGCTCGTCCACGGACAGGAAGGGGGCTCGCGGGGGGGGGGGGGGGGGGCTGGGGACCTGGGAGGGAGGGGGGTGACTGCTGATAGGGACGGGGCTTCCTTTTTGGGCTGATGGAATGTTCTGGAGTTAAATACAAAACCCGGTAAATTGTATACTTTAAAAGTTTTAGGGTATGGGAATGCTCCTTTCCTTTTTTCTTTGAGAGAGAGAGAGAGAGAGAGAGCGCGCGCGAGCCCGTGCTGCCTGAGTGGGGGAGGGGCAGAGAGAGAGACTCAAGCAGCTTCCAGCAAGGAGCCGGACACGGGGGCTCAATCAAGAGTCGGTCACTAAACCACCGACGGAGCCACCCAGGCACCCTGGGAGTATTTCAGTAGAGCTGTCGCTAAAAGAATTCCTGACGGGTCGTCTCGGGTACCTGGGGTCTGAGATAGAGACCCGGACCTCGGGACAGCAGAGGACACAGGGCAACGCCTGAGGAAGGCAGGGGCCCCAGAGCACAGCTGCCCCAGACGCACGGTGGGGTCAAGGGCAGGCAGAAGGAGCTGTCCGCCAGCCTCCGGCTCCAGGAAAGGGGACAGCCTTTCCTCCCAGAAGCTCCCCCCAGCACAGAGAGCTGTCACTTATCACACTGCGCCATCGCTTGTAAGAACAACAGGAATGTTTCTCAAGGAAGCCGATCCTGTTGACAACGAACCCGCCGTCACGGCGCCCCTCACGGTGCCCCTCCAGGAGCCCTTCTGGGGTGCCCTTCCGGCTCCCCTGGCAGGCCCCCTCATGTCTGTCTCCCCGGGCCCCCTGGCAGACCCGGGATCCTTCACTGGTGCCTCCGAGGGGCCCCTCACAAGTTCAGGGTCCCTTACAGATCCCCTCGAAGGCTCCAGTTTTCTGGCGGATGCCTTCAGGGGTTCCCTCTCGGGCTGCTCCCCAAGTGCCCTGGCGGCCCTGGCTCTCGCGGGGTGCGGCTGGAGTGGGAAACCACTCCTCGGGAGCATGGACATCCCTCCCTCGAGCAGCTCACCCGGGCAGTGAGGGCAGCAGCGAGGGCCCCAGGGTTCCATTCTGGGCTGTGACAGGACAATGGGCTTTGTGAGGACGAGCTGGGAGGGGCCACGGGGGGGGGAGGGGGGGACACAGAAACCCCTGCTCTAACCGCCAGGAGCGCTCATTCGCTCCCGGGCAGGCCCAGGTTTAAAGGGGGAGGGAGAGACCCAGGAAGCAAGGGAAGCAGATGGGCCCCCCCTTCCTTCCCTTCCATGGGGAGGGTCTGCTGTGGATTGAATGGTGGAGCCCCAAGTCCAAGAGAGGAGTCCACATCCTAATCCCTAGAACCTGGGAGTGTGACCTTATCTGGAAAGGGGGGCTTAGCAGATGCGATTAAGAGCCTCAAAATCAGATCATTCTGGATTAGCTGGGTGGGCCCTAGACCCAGTGACAAGTGTCTGGGTGAGAGGCAGAGAGGCCGCGTGAAGAAAGGCACAGATGGAGAGGTGCCCGGGGTCCCCCAGGCTGAGAGAGGCAGAAGGACCCTCCCCGGGTCCCGCCCCGCCCCCCACACTTGTGCCGGGCTGAGGCCCCTGTCCTCAGGCTGTCGCAGGGCCCTAGCGGGCCGGCCGGGCCGCACCTCCTCAAAGACGTTCTTCCGGAAGTCGAGTTCCTCCTGCAGGCTCTGGCAGCGGTTCTCCAGGTCCACGCGCATCAGCGTCTCCTTCTCCAGCTGCTTTTTGGCCACCGCGTGACCGTCCTCCGCCTGGGGGACACAGGACAGCAAGCCAACGTGACCATCTGCCGCACCACGCAGCTTCTCGGGGCGCGGGGGATCCCCTTAAACACACACACACTCTGATGGGGCGTCGCCAGGTGGGAAAGCCGCTCACACCCGACAGGAAAGCCACCGCCTGGGCCCGCAGCACACGCACATGCCCAGTGGCACCGGGCCTCCCCCAGACCAGGGCCCCCCGGAAACCCGCCTTAGCCAGCTGGGCCCGCAGCTCCGCCACATTGCTCTCAAGGCCCCGCTTGTCGCTGAGGGCGGCGGCCAGCTCCGCCTCGCTCCGGTGGAACAGGGACTCCAGATCCTTCACACGGCCCTGGGCCACCGTGAGCTCGCCCTCCCTCTTCTTGGAGCTGAAAGTCAAGAGCGGGACTCAGCCAAGAGTGCAGAGCAGGAGGGCAGCTGTGGTGCGGCTACAGGGAGCCCCTCAGGCAGCCCAGGAAGCCCCGGGACAAGGTCACCCGGGCCCAAGCAGGCCAGACCCACCCCGGCTCTCGGCACAAACCTGCCCTGAGCCAGGCCAGCAGGGCCCCACTGGCCAACACACACACACACACACACTCCAAAAACCCCAAGGGAAGAGCTTTAATGTCATTGTTTTGTGATTTCTGGACACTGGACGGCTCGTAGAGGGGAGAACAATTTATCAAAAAGTTAACATATACTGGGGCGCCTGGGTGGCTCAGTCGGTTAAGCGTCCGAATCTTGATTTCTGCTCAGGTCCTAATCTCGCGATTTGTGGGTTCAAGCCCTGCGTTGGGCTCTGTGCTGACAGCTCGGAGCCTGCTTAGGATTCTCTCTCCCTTTCTCTCTCTCTGCATATGGTCTCTCTCTCAAAATAAATAAGCTTAAAAATAAAAATAAATTTTTTAAAAAGTTAATGTATAATTTAAATTTATTAAAGTTGTATATATTGGGGCACCTGGGTGGCTCAGTCGGTAAGCATCCGACTTCGGCTCAGGTCACGATCTCACGGTTGGTGAGTTCGAGCCCCGCGTCGGGCCCTGTGCTGACAGCTCGGAGCCTGGGGCCTGCTTCGGAGTCTGTCTCTCCCTCTCTCTGCCCCTCCCCCGCTTGCAGTCTGCCTCTCTCTCTCAAAAATAAACATTATAAAATTAACATCCCAGCCGCTGAAAAGTCCATCTCACTTGCAAACTTAAGTTACTTGAAGCAGGTTCACCTGGTATCCTAGTAGACAACTTTCCCGATATTGAAGATGACAAACAGATTCTTTAAGGCACAGCTATTACTAGCGTGGGCCCCTGGCCCTTGATTCTCAAAGGAATTCTCAACCTTGGAGTTGAACACAGGCCCACCTCCCCACCACGGAATTGAGGGAGCCATCCCCATCGAGCAGCACTGCTCACGTGGGACACGGTGGGGGCTGGGCGGCATCCCCGCCATTCCCCCCCCGGGAGAAGCGCAGGGGACCCCGCATCAGCTCACGTGAGGTGGGGTGGCATGAGGACCAGAGACTTTGGCCGCCAAGCTGCCCCTGTCCCCAAGAGCAGCCCCACGAACGTGGGGCTCTGCCCGGGCATCATATGGCCATTCTCCATGGGGGGGGGTCTCAGGGTCCCCACAGCCACACAGTCCTGGCTCTCCAGGGGCTGCAAACCCTGAGCCCCTAGAGCGGTTTTGCAGGCGTTTGGCGGGGAAACAAGTCACTCATTTCACAACCATTACTGACAGCCCGCTTTGTGGGGGACACCCTCCTGCCAGAGATCCACCCGGGAACACCCTTGCTCCCACGGTGCAGAACTTTCTCGTGGGTAGGGACCAGAGGGAAACACGCTGCCTGCCAGACGTAAGTCTGCATCAGAAGGGCAGGTGAAGCAGGGAGGGGAGACGCGGGGTGAGCAGAGCGAGGTGGGAATTGTACTTTTAAGTCCCGCCAGCCGTGCCCGGGGGGGGGGGGGGGGGGGGGGCCAGAAACAGACCTGCGAGAGGGCAGCAGTGGGAGGAGCCAGATCTGTTATTTCCAGGAGAAGAGCGTTCAGGCAGAGGACGCAGAAGTGCAAAGGCCCTGGGGCGAGGTGTGCCCGGCACGTCTGAAATCGGCAACGAAGCCAGGGCGACTGGGACAGAGGCGTCAGGTAACATGGAGAACTTCTGAACAACTTTATCTAGTGCTCGGTACCCTGCACAACTACACAGAACGGCCCAGAAAGCGGGGGCACTGGGGCTTATACTGGCTTTCGTCTCACTGGCCGCGTCTCACCAGCTTCGAGGCGCTAAGGCAGATCGCTCACCTGCCTGACAGGAAGTCCTGGGAGGTTAAGTGGGAGAATGCGGCTCCTCCACACGCTACCCACATTCCCATCCTCACGGGGCTGTGGTGACAGGTTGTTCGGGAGAAGAAAGACACCAGAGCTAAACGGCCGCCCTGGTCTGGAAGGGCTCCTGCACGGACGAGAGGAAGTGAGGCGACTGCGCGAAGCCCCGGAGGTCAGGGGCCAAAGAGGCGTCCACAGGCCCGCAAGCACAGGAAGGCTTCCTTCTGGAGTAGGGGCCTTACGGGAAAGTTCCGGCCCAGACACTTAGCAGCGTTCGCCATTCTTCTTGTCCTATCTGTCCCCACCCCCACCCCGCAGCTGTCACCCGCGGAGGCGGTCACAGAACAATGGGGCTGGCAGTGCACAGCCCCGGCATCATTGGTGAAGCAGCCCAGACGTGGGGACATCCCAGCAGCCAGGACAGAGCCCCAGCACAGGGGCATGTCATGACTCGGGGGACGTCCGCTAGAGACGCCCCTCCCATTGCCCTCAGGCGTCGCCAGTTCGTGGAGTTGCCTGAGGCCACACAGAAAAGACCCGTGGGACCGAAACATGGCAGGCCCACTAAGGCGACTCTGGGCGAAGGCTGGGGCCACGTGTGCTGCTTCTCTTCAAACTATCTTGCATTTTCCACTTTCTTGACAGTGAGCATCTGTGACCGATAGTGGGGAAAAAAAAAACCAAGACTTCTGGCCCAGACAAGGAGCGTCTGGAGAGTTCTGGACTCCGCACCGACACGAGAGAGAGAGAGGCTGGGGTCCGGGCGGTGCTGACTCTGGAATCCCCTCAGTCTTCTCCAGGATCACTTTTTAATGAAAAAAACCGACCAAACGGATGGCCCACACAGTCTACCTGGCCTTTTACAAAAGCAGGACTTGCCTTTGTTCCTTGGCCAAAGACCGGGTGACCGCGCAGCGTGGGCCCGTGTCTGGGCTCTCTGTTCTGCTCCAGCGGATCTAGTCCACCGAGGAACCACAGGTGCCCATCACTCAGCGACAGAAGCCAGGCTGAGGGGGCCACACGCACAGTGTGGTTCCAAGTCTAGGACATTCTGGAAAAGGCAGAACCATGGAGGCAGTGAAGGGAGGAGGGAGGGAGAAAGGGAGGGAGGGACGGATAGAGCACGAGACTTTGAGGGCCAGTGGGACTACGACGGTATAGGGGCGGATACGTCCTCACGATGCGTTTGTGCAAACTCACGGGGGAACCCCCGCGAGAGTGCGCCCTAACGTCAGCTGTGGGCTTCAGTTAACGACAACGTATTGGTGTTGCCTCGTCCGTTACAACAGCCTAGCCCGCTCATTAATGGAAGGTGAAAAAGGTGTTTATAACGGGGAAACCGGAGGGGGGATTTTGGAAACTCTGTACCATCCACTCGTTTTCCTATAAACGTAAAACTGCCTTAAAAAAAAACCCAAAACTCTATTTAAAAAATAGGAAGGAAAAATTCCCGCAAATGCAACGGTGACTTGGGTGGCGGCTGGGGCTGTGGGCAGGGACACAGGCACCAGGCCTCTCCCGGTGACCACCAAACTGAGGGACCCTGGATAAGCCCGGCCCCTGCCACAGTTTGCCCGTCCGGACTGGAGACCGTGACGGTCGGGCCCTGGCGGGTGTGAGGCTTACAGCGGGTCACATCTGACTGCCTGCTGTGGCGCACGGTGTCCCCGATCAAGTACTCCGTCCTGCTGCTGTCCACACCCGCACAACTTGGTTCTGCTCGTTTCCCGTGCGGCCCTTTCACTCAAAAGTGGCCACAGTGTGTGCTTTTGAAGAGAAAAGCCCACAGCCCGAAGGCTGCCTCCCCCACGCGGCCTGTATGGTGGCTGAGGTGCTCCAGTGGGGGGACGGAAGCGGACCGAGTTTCCCGGGGCGGGCACCCAACAGGTGCCGTGGAGGACGAGGGCCACTGCGCACACGTGAGGTGGGCGGCAAGGTCCCTGGGGACCCGCGACACAACAGTGGTTCCCAAGTCCAGGGCAGAGAAGGGAGGCTGGGCTCTGGCCCGTCCTTCCCCCTGGGAGCACAGGGGCCCCGTGCTGACAGCTCCCTACAGACTCGCTTCAGGAGAGCTGCTCGGGTTTGAAATCTGCCTGGGGAAGGGGCGCCTGGGGGGCTCAGTCGGATGAGCGTCCGACTCTTGCCGTCGCTCAGATCATGATCTCACAGTCGGTGAGATCGAGCCCTGCATCGAGCTCTGTGCTGACAGTGTGGAGCCTGTCCAGGATTCTCTCTCTCCCCCTCTCTCTGCTCCTGCCGCTCTCTCAAAATAAATAAACTTCTGAAAAGAAAAAAAAAAAAAAGAAAGGAATCTCCCCTGGGCTGCATGATGCTGGGAAGGGGCGTCTGGAGGCCGAGGCCACAGAGCTCGGTCGCGGGGACGCAGCCCAGAACGAGGGTGGCAGACGCCAGCCACACACCTACCTTTTGTTCGTCTCTTCCAGCTCGGCCTTCACCTTCCCCAGCTCGATCTGCAGCCGGGCCCGCTCTCGGGCCGTCTCGTCCAGCACCCTGCGGGCGTCGGCCAGCTCCGACTCGTACAGCGTCTTGAGGCCGCTCACCTGAGGGGGTTCGGCAAGGCCCAGGTCAAAGAGAAGCCTCTTCCCCACCGCGCAGGCTCCCCACACCCCCCCGGGCCAGACGGAGCTCGTAGGGACAGCGGAGGCTTCCGCACCCAGTTCGGCCCCGCTAGCCCGGGGCCACCCCAGCCGGTCCCACCCGCCCTTGTGGCCCGTCCCCTGCCCAGGTCACCCACCAGCTGGGCACACGGCTCACTTCTCGTGGCCTTCTTGCCCCAGCCTCCCCCATGTCTACGTGCCCAGGACCACGCATATGTGTTCACGGATATCTGGAACCCAACAGGACAGTGAGGTATCCCCTCCACCCTCTAGGACGGCTGGGGTCGAAAAGACAAAGGATAACAAATGCTGGCAACACAGAGAAATGGGGCCCTCCACGCACGGCAGGGGGAATGGAAAGTCGAGCAGCTGCTGCAGAAGACCGCGGGGCGCCCCCTCGGACGGGTTAGCAGACTCACCTGTAACCCGCCAATTCCACGGCTGAGTATCTGTCTGCCCAGAAGCAGTGACACACGCGTCTACACAAACCCGGGTGCGTGTTCACAGCAGCACGATTCACAACAGCCACAGAGTGGACACGACCCACAGGGCCATCCGTGGACGAACACACACGGCACCCCACCCACTCACTTGGCCTCAAGCGGGAGCGAGGCGCCCACCCCCACCGCCCCGCAGACAGACCCCGAACACACGACGCTCAGGGAGGGAACTGGACACGAAAGGCCACGCGGGGTGTGGGCCCACGTGTGTGAAACGTCCAGAACGGGCTCCTCCACGGACAGGAGGGGGGCTCGTGGGGGCTAGGAGCTGGGGGCTGGGGGTGATGGGGTTCCCTCTGGGGAGATGGAATGTTTTGGAATTGGACGGAGGTGAAGGCTGCACCATTCTGGAAGTGCTAAAAGCACGGAGATGTAGAGTGTAACTGGGTGAGAGGTGGGAGACGGGAATTCCAGCTCAGTAAAGCGGCTGAAGACGGGGCCGCGGGACGACAAGCACAGCCATCGCTGTGGAGCTAGAAGGTGCCCGCGCGGGTGTGTGTCCGGGGCGCGGCTGGGACCCCACCCGTCCACAGGAAAGGCCCCTGAGCAGAGGGGCCGTGGAACCTGCCATGTGCTAGGGTCGTGACCATCCCGGCTCGCCCAGGGGCCAAGGAGCCTCCAGGAGGTGGCGCTTTTCAGAAAAGATGGTTTGTTTGTTTTTTTTAAGTTTTTTTCAAGTTTTATTTAAGTAATCTCTACACCCAACACGGGGCTTGAACGCACAACCTGGAGACCAAGAGTTGTATGCTCCACCGACGGAGCCAGCCAGGCGCCCCAAGAGCTGGGGTTTTAACATCCAGTCTGAGACCCCACGCACCACCCCCACTGGCCCGGGCACCCTGTGCCTCAACCCGGCAGCTCCCAGTCATCTCATCCCACAGGTAAGACGGGATCCGGGCTCCCAGGCCCACTTCCCAGACAGGGAGCGGTGAGCTGTGGTCTCCTGACCTGCAGGTGCAGGGCCGGTCTGCCGGGCGCAGCTCCAAGGTCAGGACACACGATAGGGGGAGTGGAGACAAAGCCAGCTTCTCCCTCCTGCACCCCCAGCAGCAAGGGCCCGCCCTCCCTCCCACAAAGGTGGTCACCTCTGGCCACACCCGATGCCTCCAACTCTGGGAACTGGCTTCTGGAATAAACCTCAGTTCACAAAGTGACTGGCTCCTCTCTCCACAGGTAGATGGGCACCTGGGTTTACGTGTGTGTCTTTCCTCATCAACTGCCATCTCACCTTCTAGAACTCTCCTGAGCCTGAGGGAGGGGCACACGCAGGACATACCCCTGCTCCTCCCCCAGCCTGGGGCCCTTTCCCTCACACCCTCCCCTCACCAGGCAGGGGGTCCTGGGACGAACAGTGACCGACACAACGGTCACTAAGGCGACCTCAGTACGGAGCCTGGTCAGGGCACAGGGCAGGAGAAGCCAGCAACTATGACACCGTATTTCACTCACAGCGAGATTTTTGTACTAGTTAAAAAAAATTTTTTTGGAGTAAACTCTACCCCCAACGTGGGGCTCAAACTCACGACTCCAAGATCAGGAGACACGTGCTCCACCGAGTGAGCCAGCCAGGCGTCCTACACGTTTTAGTTTCTTGAATAGTCTGTGAAACTATTACTTGTCGCACTGCCCCAGCCTGACCACGAGGAAAACAGGAGGCAAACCCCACTGGACAGACATCTTACGAATTCCTGACCGGCACTCCTCACGGCGGCCCAGGGCATGCACACGAGGGAAGTCTCAGAAAGCGTCTCGGTCCAGAGGGGCCCGAGGAGACAGGACCCCTGGATGCCATGTGGGGTCCCCAGGGGGTCCTGGGGCAGAGGGGTCAGGGGAAACTGAGGACCCACAAATACAGTATGGGTGTTAGTCAACGAGGTCAACGTGACGTCAAAACTGGTGACATCGCGGTGACAAACGTAACACGAAGGGGAACGGGGCTGGGCTCTGTGGGAACCCCGCGCTAGCCTTGCCATTTTTCTCTACATCTAAAACTGGCCTAAAACATCAGGTTGAGTCAATAAAAATACACCCTATCGCTTGTCTTCACGACTGAGATTTTTGGCACCCCCCCCTGGATTCTGTGCCCGAAGCGTCACAACCACCTCAAGTGTCCTGTTTAAAGTACCAAGTTCTGGGGCGCCCGGCTGGCTCCGTCAGAGAGCATTCGGCTCTCGATCTCAGGGTGGTGAGTTCGAGCCCCACGGTTACAGAGATTACTTAAAAAAACAAAAAGAAAACCAAAAGCACAACGCCAAGTTCTTGCAGCGTGACTCAGGTCCCTGCGTGTGTCCGCGTGCGGCTGGTGTCCCTTTGGTCTCGACAAGGCACTCATCTACAGCCAGGTCTGCAAACTCGGGCCCACGCGCCAATTTCCACCACGCCACCTGTCTTCGTCCAGCCTGCAAGCCCCGAATAGTTTTTGCATCTTTAAACGGCCGAGGGGGGGGGGGACAAAAGAGAAAAGAGAAAGATTTTGCGACACAGGGAGGGAAATCCCGGGAATTCCGATTTCAGCGTGTACAAATGAAGTTTCACGGGCACGTGGCCTGGCCCGCTCCTTCACGCGGTGTCTGCGGCCGCGCTCCACTGCAGCCTCGGAGTCGAGCGGCCCCGACGGAGACTTCCAGCCCACAGAGCTAAAACGCGGACCCGGCTCACAGCAGCGGGGCAACCTGGAAACTTCTTGTAGGGGACGAGCTCACAGACTCCTTTTTCTCAGACCACTAACAGGCGCTCCCCTGGCAGGCCCTGCTTCCCTGCACCTGTGAGGCACTGCGGGCAGGCAACCGGAGACCAAGCGCTCGGCCCATCGTTCGGTCTTTCACGGCGTTCTGCAAGTGCCAGGAGTGAGCAAATGTGCTCACATGTGTTGGGCAGAGAGGGGGCGTGGGGGGGGGAGGCGCACGTAACCCGAGGTGGCCTTTTCCTGTCCCTGTGTCTCCGGGGGACGACTTCCCGGCTGAGAACCACAGTCCCACAATCCCCTAATGCAGGCAGCCCCAAGTGCTCCTCTCCCACCCAGCTCGCCCTGCCCAGCCCCTGCTCCCTGGGTCCACCTGAGGGAGTCCCGACCCGCCCCCACCCCCCCCCCCCAGGAGGAACAGGACACCTGGGCAGGTAAGGGAAAAGAAACTGAAGGCTGGAGGAACCTAACATCCCAAGGGGAGGCTCCTTGGAGAACTGCCCCTCCCTCCCGGGGCCCCTTCCCTCCCCGCCCGCACCCAGATCTCTCTCCCAACAGAATCCGGCCCGCCCCAGCCTTTCCGGAAACCTTCTAGTGATCCGAGCACATGGCTATTGAGCAGTGCACTGCCCGCCCCACGTGTGAGAGCGAACCTGCGGGCAGGACTCAAAAGGGGTGAAGCTGTGGTTTTACTTCATGCAGTTCCACTGTCTGGATTTTATGACAAGCGTGTGACACGCTCAGAACAGTTTAAAAGGCATCTTCAAAGGGTTCCTCAAGTGGTTTCTCCTCTTGGCATTGGGGCGGATTCATCCTCTGGGGCAAGGCCATCCTGGGCACTGTGGGGGCTGAGCACACCCCTCTCCCCAGCCACCCGATGCCAGGAGCACCCCCAGCGTGATGACCACTAGCGTCCCCAGACATCATTCTGTGTCGGGCAGGCTCCATCCAGGTGCGAAGCTTCCGCGCAGGTAAAATAAACGCTGCTCGGCCCATGGCCCTCCCACCCGAGCCACCTCTCCAGCCCCCTCTGCTTCTGCCCAGCTCAGCAGTCAAGCCTGGGCCCCACTGTAGCCCAAGGCCATTTCCAGGTCACTCCCTCTGAAGGGCCCATGTGACCACCTTCCCCATCCCTCCGCAGGTCACCAGCTCCCTCCACTGCCCAGTTAAGAGGGGCGTTTATCCCCCCATTTATCCTGGGAGCCCATCCCTCACCCCTGGAGCCTGTGCACAGCCCTCAAGGTCACGGTGGGGCAGGCTTATCGCCCCAAGCACCACTCCCCTTGTTCCCAGGAGCAAGCCTCACCCCTGAAAAGTAAGTAACGCCACTGCCCAGACAGACAGACAGACAGGGCCCGGATACAGCTCCCTGGCCCCACCTGTGTGCACTCCAGGGACAGCACCCACTTCCGCTCCGCCCACCAGGCTCATGGCCCCCAAAGGTCTGCTCGCCATTTACTCTGTCTGTCGGTGGGACAACCGAGGCCAGGGGAAAGACCAGAAGCCAGGTCCCGTGGCGTCCTGACCAACCTGCAGGTGGGAGCTGGAGGTCCACATCCTGAGGACACGAGCACCGCTGAGGCAGGTGGCCACGCTTGGGACCGGACAATTCTAGCCCCACGGCGTAAATGACCTGCCCCCTGGTCACACAGACTAAAAGCAGTTTGGATCTGGGTTTGAATCCAGTTCCGAGCAACACACAACACCACCCCCCGCCAAGGACACTTCTTCCTCCCCGTCACCCAAGCCGTTTTCTGAGCCACTAAGGCCACGATTACACAGGGGCAACGAAGCCACAGGGCACTTCCCCTGAGTGCCTGCCCTTTACTCCACGAAGCCAATACCAACTCCCAGGGCCCACCAGCTGGCACAAAAGGTGGTATTGATATTTCCACTTTACAGAAGAGGAACTGAGACCCAGAGAGGGTAAGTGACTTGCCCAGGGTCACACGAAGGGTAAGTAAGTGGCTCCCAGAAATGACCCCCTAGCTGCTGTCCTCCCACAACTCTGTCACATGGTCCACTGTCAGGCTAGGGACGCCGTGGCTTCAGGACCTGGCTCTCCTAGCGGCCCTCAGGGGGGACCGCAAGGTGAGCACCCTCGTCACCCCAACCCATACTCAGAGGACCCCTACGTGGGTTTCAGGGGGCCGGCTAAACGAGAAAAGAGCCTGGGGCCAATGAGGGTTGGGGGATAGTTGGGTGGGAGCCGTAGTCCCCACCAAGAACCCACCCAGGACCCCCAGACATCTGGCTCTCACATCCCCTTAGGGGGAGGGTTTACCCAGCCCCTCAGTCTGTGAAACCCTGGGGCCCACCTGGAACCCAAAACTTCCTAGTGGGTCCCCAAGACCAGCTGTCTCCCCATCCCCTCTCATCCACTCATCAAACAACTCATCAGCAAACAGGGCTCCCCAGGGCCCAACTGAGGACCTCTCAAATTTCCCGCGGGGTCCCTAACACATCAGCCCCCCCCCCCCCAGGACGCCCTCCCACCCCAGGTGCGGGTAGGAGCCGAAGCCTACAGCCTAACCACCTCCCCAGTCCCTGAACTCCCCAGAGTTCATCACAGGACTTCTGCAGAGTTCTACCAGAAAAGGCCACGTGACTCGCCCCAGGGACCCCACCCGCACCCATGAGACCCTCCACCCCTCCTCAGGGCCCCATCAGACAGCCTGAACTCCCAGTCTCCTCAGAGACCAGAGAACCCCACCAAATTTTCTCCCAGGACACCAAAACAGACTAACACATCCCCACAACTCTCTTAGGGGCGTGGCTTACTCTGGCTCACACCCTCTCAGTCAGGGGATCCCCAGATCTTCTCCGATCACTCAGCGCTCGGGGCTGTCCCATATCCACCAGTCGTACAGAGGACCCCGAGATGCCCTGGGGGTCCCTCAGAGCACGGTCTGCCCCAGACTGCACGCCTCGCTTAGGAGACACCCGAAACCCTCTGCGGGCGCTTCGGCGGACGGGGCCCGCCCCAGTATGCAACACCCGCTCACAGGTCCCCCCAAAATTCCCTGGGAGCCCTCGGTGGGCGGGGCCTGTCCCAGGATGCACGCCTTGCTCACGGGTCCCCCGAAAAATCTGAGGATCCCCCTCGGTGGGCGGGCCCTGCTCCAGTGTGCACCCGTTGCTCACAGGTCCCCCGAAAAACCCGAGAATCCCCCTCGGTGTGCGGGGCCTGCCCCAGTGTGCACCCCTCGCTCACCGGTTCCCCGAGAAACCCCTGAGGACCCCTCGGTGGTCAGGGCCCACCTGGCCTCCAAACCTCACTCGCGGGGATCCCCGAAGCCCCCCAGGTACCCTCGGAGGCCGACGCCCACCCCAGCGTGCGACCCTAGGGGTCCCCCCGAAGCCCCGGGGAACCCCCCCCCGGTGGGCGGGGCCTGCCCAGTGTCACTCCCGCGCAGGGGAACCCCCCGGAACCCTCGGAGGCCGGAGCCCCCGCTCCGCGCCCACCTCGCGCGTGGTCACCTCCTCCCTCTCGGAGATCTTGAGCAGGAGCCGGTCGTTCTCGAGCTCGAGCGCGCGGACGCGGTCGATGTAGTGCGCCAGGCGGTCATTGAGCTCGCGCAGCTCCTCCTTCTCCTGCAGCCGCGACAAGCGCGTGGGCGACAGCGGCGTGGCGGGTCCGCCCGCGCGGCCGGGCAGCGGCGTGCCCATGGCGGCGGCGGCGGCGGCGGCAGCGGCGGCGGCGGCGGCGACGGCTCGGGGCCCGCGCGGCTCGGAACGGCGGCCGCGGCTCGGCGGGCTCATTCAATCCGCGCCGCCGACCAAGATGGCGCCCGGCGCCCGCCGCCGCGGAGTAGCCTGGGACTTGTAGTCCGTCGGGGCTTCGCGGGGCACGCCGGGAGCTGTAGTTTCTTGCGCGGGCTCGGCCGGCCCGCCTCCCGCTCGGGTTCCCGCTCCGGCCTTGGCTGTCCATAAACCTTAATCCGTTAGCCAAGCCGCCCGCCCCGAAACTCCCAGCTCGACACCGAGAGACACCGGCTTTCCCGCCAATGCCCAGTTTCCACACTTGCATAGCCTACCTACTTCTTTGGAGTCCTATTAAAATGAAAGGTGAAGGAACCTGAAAAATATGCTCAGTGATGTCACTTACCTGTGACATTCATTAAAATAAAATGAAATAACAAAATAAAAATAAAATAAAATAACAGCTCACAGGGGTGCCTGGCCTGCTCACTCGGTGGAGTCTGCGACTCTTGATCTCAGGATCGTGAGTTTGAGTTCCACTTTGGGTGTGGAGATTACTTAAAAAAAAAAAATAGTACATTAACTTAAAAAAAGTAACTGAGCTCATAGATACAGAGAACAAGTTGGGGGTGGTCGAAGTGGAGAGGTGGGAGGTGAGCAAAGTAGGTGAACATGGTCAAAAGGCACAAATTTCACGTTATAAGATGAATACGTTTTGGGGATGTAATGTACAGCATGGTGACTGTAGTTAATAACACTCTATTGCATATTTGAAGTTGCTAAGTGTTCACCACAAGAAAAAGAATTGTAACTATGTACGGCGATGGTTGCTAACTAGACCCACTGAGGTCATTTCAACAATGCACACAAAGACCAAATCATTAGGTTGTACACCTGAAACTACTACAATGTAATATGTCAATTACATCTCAATATTACACACACGCACACACACCCCTCGGGGAAAGAAGCCAGGCACAAAAGGCCACACAGTCTATGATTCCACTTGTATAAAATGTCCACAAGAGGGGCCTCTACAGAGCGGGGTCTTGGAGCCTGGACATTTGGCCGCGTCCTGCTCTGTGGGGGTGGGACGTGGAGGAACATCTCCGGGCTCCCCACCGCTCCCCTTGAAGCCAGGAGCACCACTGCCTCACTCCAGTCCCTAAGACCAAAATGTCTACACATTTCCACGTGTCACCTCCGAGGCAAAATCACCCCCAGTTAGGATCACTTCCTTCCCCGTACCCTGGACCTTGCCAGGTGCTCTTTCTGCCTCGAGAACCCCTCCTTCCCATTCGTCCCACCTTGGGGACTGTGGCTTAAACAGCTTCCCTCAGGGAGCCTGGCCAGTGGCACATTGAGAATGTGATTCCCCTTCCAGCCTTCTGAGGAGGCCAGGAGGTCTGCCCTGCGTGGTCACCGGTCTTGAACACCCAGGCAGGAGCAGGTCCCCAGCTACACTGTCACTCCGCTGTCTTCTCAAACGTTACCTTGTGCTTTAAACCTGATATTGTCGTCTGCACCTGCTAACGGTGGGCCATCAAATACAAAAGACAGCTGGTAGAATGTGAGGGCATTTAAAGCAGAGGGAAGGTAGGTGATACTCCAGGCGGCAGGGCCAGAGGGGAAGGAGAGGACTGAGGTTTGAGGGTGGCATGGGGTCACCTTTCCAGCGCTCCACCCCTAGACTGAGCTGCCACCCCCTCCTCATCAAAGCAACTGGACCAGCGCCCAGAGCCACAGGTCAGCGACCTGACTGACCCCCAGCGCCTGCAACTCAGGGCCCCGCAGGGTCCGGCGCACCGTGAACCGCTGTCACCCCTCCCGACGCGGGGATGTCCCATCCGCCTCCTGGTCTCTCCCAGGCCAGGGTGCCACTGCCCTGCTGGCTGTCGGGCTGGCCTGGCCTCAGCCTTCCCGTCTGTGAAACGGGGTCGGGTCCCTGCCACACGCCCTGACCTCTCAGCGCTGGGCGGGGCTCGGGGTCCGGAGCACCCCCCGACGCGGGACCCCCGGGGGCTGGACTCCAAGTCCCAGAAAGCCCTGCGCTCCCCGTGGGTGGGGCCCGGGACGTCCCCCCTCCCCGCGCGGTTGGAGAGGCTTCGGCAGTTTTCAAATTTTGGCGCTGGGCGGGCGGGGCGGCGACAGCTGCGGCCGCACCCCGCCCCCTCCGCAGGCTGCGCTCCGGACCTCCGGCCCGCACGGGACACTAAGGCACGGGACCCCCTAGCAGGGGCGACGCGGAGGCGGGGCTCGAACCCAGGAGCGCACGCAGAGAGTGCTCCGCTGTCTGCCTTGGAGGCAGGGGGTCCGGGTAGGGGTGGGAGGGGCCGAACCCGGGACCGCCCAGCGCGCCCACCCCTCCCCCAGTCGTCCCCTCCGCGCCCCGGGCTTCGCGCGCCGTTTGGCGCCTGATTTTTCAAAACCTCGGTCCAACGGACGCCGCTGGCTGCGGGCCCGGCTCGCGAGCCTGGATCCTGGGTTCCGGGGCCTGGCGGGGAGTGCGGATTCTGGAGCCCAGACCCCAGAGCCTGCAGGCTGACCCTGGAATACAGAGGCAGAATTCGGGAGGCCGGAGGGCTGCAGACGGGTGGCCCCAGATGGAATCTGGGTGCAGGCTGCCGTTCCTCACAGGCGCGGAATGCGCTGGAGACACCACCAAAGACTCACTGAACTTCTCCCCTGTGCCGGGCACGGGGGCTGCATCGGGGACCCAGACGAGGATCCCGGCTCTGGGGCAGCTGACCTGGGCGGAGCTGGAAGACAGGGCCTGCGGGGGAACGCAGCAGGGGCTTGGGAGCATGTGGATAGGGGGTTGCATTTATTTTTAAGTTTATTTATTTTAAGAGAGCGGGGGAGGGTCAGAGAGACCCCCAAGCAGGCCCCTCCACGTCATGCGGAGCCTGATGTGGGGCTCGATCCCACGTGGGGCTCGATCCCAGGAACCTCAGATTATGACCTGAGCCGAAATCCAGAGCTGGAGGCTTAACCCACTGTGCCCCCCACGCGCCCCAGGGGGGTTGCATTTTTAAGTAGGGAGCGCTCCTTAAAGGCTGGGCCTCGTGCTAGCGAAGCTGACGTTTGAGCAAGGACTCCCAGAGAAGGAGGGGATCCACCCTGTCAACTGTGGGGAGAAAGCCTTCCACGGACAGGGACCCCCCAGCGCTGCCTCTGGGCATGGAGGGGTGTTCTCACCCAAACTAGTAGCCCGAGGACAGATTTGGGGATAAAGAGCCCCCCAGGTGCCCTGGGAAAAAGAGTACTTTAAAATCCAACTTCAGCTCAGGGCAGGGTCTCGTGGCTTGTGGGTTTGAGCCCCGCGTCAGGCTCTGCGCTGACAGCACGGAGCCTGCTTGGGACTCTCTCTCTGCCCCTCCCCTGTTGCATTCTCATGCTCTCCCTCTCTCTCAAAATACATTAAAAAAATAAAACTTAAAAATAAAATAAAATCAAGCTTTATGGAAGCATTAGTGGAGCCATCTTTGTTTCTTTGACTTTCCGCTTTTAAGCAAATATAGGATATGATGTTAGTGTATTGGTTATCTATCACCGTGTAACAAATAGCCCTAAATGTAGTGGCTTAAAGCAACTCCCATTTTTCTCAGTTTCCGTGGCTCCAGAATCTGGGTGGGGCTTAGCTGCACACCTGGCCAAGGCTTCACAAAAGCTCACATCAAGTTCACTCACTTTTTTTTTTTTTTTAATGTTTATTTTTGAGATAGAGACAGAGCATGAGCTGGGGAGGGGCAGAGAGGGAGGGAGACACAGAATCCGAAGCAGGCTCCAGGCTCCGAGCTGTCGGCACAGAGCCCGACGCGGGGCTCCAACCCACGAGCCGTGAGATCACGACCTGAGCCGAAGTCGGATGCTCAGCCGACTGAACCACCCAGGTGCCGCCTTCACACTGTTGATGGAAGGGTTCAAGTCCTTGCAGGCAGTTGGGCTGAGGGTCTCAGGTTCTGGCCAGCTGTGGTCCAAGGGCTGTCTCAGTTCCTCATCACATAACAGAGGATCTCATTTGGGTTTTGAAACCCTCGCCATTTGTTGTAACAGGGAATCAAAACCCAAAACAGCCCAAATATCCCTCAGGCAACAGACCCACACCTTCGTGTAAATACACACCGTGGAATTTTATACAGCAGTAAATTTGAATGTGCCCCGGGGACACCCATCCACAGAAAGCTCTCCCCAACAGAAGATCGTGCAAAGAAAGCGAAACGGAGAAAAGTTCCAACAACATCCTGCCATTTTTATAAAATTCAACACGTGGCCGCCCTAGCTTATATTTTGGAGGGCTGCTGCAAAGGTGACACATTGAAAGGAAAAGTACAAACTTGTTTACTCAGAAGTCAGCTCGTGGTTTTGTCTGGTGAGGAAGGGGGGTGATACCTGAGGTGGGTACACGGTGGGGGTTTCAACATGGTGGTCCCCTTGTATTTTGTACGCCTGGTGGTCGTGAAGTCTCTATTCCATAAGCCGGACATATGAGTTATAGATGCTTTTCGTGTGTTTGATATATTTCACGTTTCAAAAGTGGGGGAAAAAATGGAAATAGAACATCCTACCACAAAAGAGAGATGGTAACCGCTCAACCTCATGGAGATGTTACCTAAGGTATGGTGGTAATCGTGTTGCAATCTAGGAATGTATCGACTCTACCCGTTGTACATCTTACATTACACAATGTTATACTCAATTATATCTCTGAGTTTTTTTTTAATTTTTTTAATGTTTATTTATTTTTGGGACAGAGAGAGACAGAGCGCGAGTGGGGGGAGGGGCAGACAGAGAGGGAGACACAGAATCCGAAGCAGGCTCCAGGCTCCGAGCTGTCCGCACAGAGCCCGACGCCGGGCTCGAACTCACCAGCCATGAGATCACGACCTGAGCTGAAGTCGGACGCTCAGCCGACTGAGCCCCCCAGGTGCCCCAATCTCAAGTTTTTTCTTTTAAAAAGAATATCCAAAAAAAGAAAAGATATAGAATGTGAGCCACATTGTTACTTTATTTTTTTTAAAGATTTTTTCAAGTTTATTTATTAATTTTGAGAGAGACAGAGAGCAAACCGACGAGGGGGCAGAGAGAGGGAGAGACAGAATCCCGAGCAGGCTCTGCACCGTCAGTGAGGAGCCTGACACGGGGCTTGAACTCACAAACCGTGAGATAGAGCCTGCATCGGGCTCCGAGCTTTCAGTGTGGAACCTGCTTGGAATTCTCTCTCTCCCTCTCTCTCCCTGCCCCTCCTGCGAGCGTGCTCTCTCTCAAAATAAATAAACTTTACCAAAAAAAATTTTTTTAATGAGACCTTAGGGACACCTGGGTGGCTCAGTCAGTTAAGCATCTGACTCTTGATTTAGGCTCAGGTCATGATCTCCCAGTTCATGGGTTCAAGCCCCCCAGACTGAGCCACCCTGGCGCCCCAACGCTAACCCTGTTTTAAGGGCTCAGTAGCCACACGCAGCTGCTACCAGCCAGCACAGGTTGAAGAGAATTCTGGGAAGGTCACCCAGGGGAGGGACTGTAGTGGCCTGGGTGGGGGTCGCTGCTGCACTTGGACCTAGTCCGTCTCCCTTTGTGGGCTTCTCCCTACACCTCCTTTTCTAGACCTCACTCCAGCACCCAGATCTCAGGACTCACCTGTCTCCAACACTTGGGCCGACCTCCCTCTCTGGCCTGTCCTCCCAAAGGCACTCTGGGGCCCAGTGTGTGTGCTGCCCGGACTCAGGTGGTGAAGGGCGGCTGGTTTTTGAAGGTGTGTGTGTGTGGGGGGGGGGGGATTTGTGAGCCGAGATGCCACCTGGTCCAGGCCAGGACCTTATCACAGAGAACAAACCCCAGGGAGAGAGCGAGCCACGGCGGGTGGCCTGGACACAGGGCCGGCTCTCCCCACATTGCAGCCTCCGGGGCAGAACCACAAGGAATCCAAGAATTCTAAACGTGAAGCGGGCTTGCCAGGAAGTTCGGAAGGTTTGAGTTCTGGTCTATCCCTGTGTCACAAACCATCCCCAGATTTTATCCCAACCTGTGGGTCGGGAATGTGGTTCAGCTGGGTGGTTCTTCCGTGCCTGGTGGGGTGGGCTTGACAGGGGTCACGGGGTGGCGTCTGACTTGCAGGTGGGCCGGGGTGGGGGCTCCCAGATGCTTCTGTGCTTGGCCTGGTGCCTCAGCGAGCCCCGCTCCCCTCTGTGTGGTCCCGCGTGCCTGTGGCTGCGGCACAGTGGAACTTCTTACGTGGTGTCTCGGGGCTCCCTGGGAGCCAGACGGAAGCTCCAGGCCTCTTGAATTTTAGGACCAGGTGCAACCCAGATGTGAGGGAGGAGAGGGGAACCGGGATGCGCCGATGGGAGGGATGTCCAAGAATTGCAACCTTCTTTTTTTTCCTAACAACTTTATTGACATGTAATTCACATACCAAACAGTTCACCCCCTAAAGTGTGCATTTCAGTGGGTTTTACTATGTCCACAGCATGGTGCATCCCCCAACACAGTCAACTTTAGAACATTCCCTCTCCCCAAAAAGAAGCCCCGTCCCCACAGGTTGTCACTCCCCCTGCCCTCCCCCGCCCCCCACGAGAGCCCCCTTCCCGTCCGTGGATGGGCCCGTTCTGGACGTTTCACGCACGCGGACTCACACCCTGTGTGCCCTCTCGGGTCTGGTTCCCTCCCTGGGCGTCGTGTGCTCGGGGTCCATCCGCGGGGCGGCGGGGGTGGGCGCCTCGCTCTTGCTAGCAGGTGAATGAATTCCGTCGTGGGGATGAACTACATCTCTCTCACCATCAGCTGATGGACATTGGGGTTGATTCCACATCTGGGAAATTATGAACATCGCTGCCATTAACATTCCCGGATCAGGGTTGGGCTGGGCTTTCCAGGTCAGATGGAAACTCTGCGTTCACCCTTTGGGGGAACCGCCAGACTCTTCCACAGCGGCTGCACCGTTTCACCCTCCCGCCAGCCGCGCGTGAGGGTTCCAACGTGTCCACCTCCTGCCGACATTTGTTAGAATCTGTGTCTTTATTGTAACCGCCCCGGTGGGCGTGAGGCAGGCAGCCTGCCCGCGGTCCCAGGGCAAGCGTCTCTAATCCATCAGAGCATCTGTCCAGACAGGACGGACACATTTGTGCCCCAGTTTGTCACTCGGTGTATGGACTTTGAACCCTTGGATGAGGGTTTTGTGACACCCCCCCCCAAATACTTGCTCTGGGTCCCATGGATGTTAGAGACAGGCTCGCTGGCCGTGGGCCAGACCCGAGGGAAGGCATGGACACGAGGCCTGGTTTGGAGTCAGAGCTGAGGAGTTCGATGCCGCAGGGCAGGGAGGTGAGAGGGTGAGCCCCACCCGACCCCTCCTGCACCCCTGCGGCACCTCCCACCTCCCACCTGCACTCCTGCTGGCTGACCTGTCTGTACGTGTGCCCCCCTCCTGCCCGGGAGCCCTGAATCTTCACTGTGTGTTGGAGCGAACGTGTCCCCCCAAAATTCACGGCCCCTTGGAACCAGCGATGGGACCTGGTTGGGAATAGGGTTGGTTAAATAATAATATAATTATTGGTTGAATTCAGGTGAGGTCATTGGGATTAAGGTCAGCCCTAAGGTCTCTGTGAAGACAGAGGCGCCCAGGGAGAAGGCCGGGTCCAGACCCAGGCAGAGGTGGGACCAAGGAGTCCCGGTTCTGCCGGAGGGGCCCGGAACAGACTCTCCTTCAGAACCTCCGGAAGGAACCAGCCCGGCCTTGACCTTGGCCCTCCAGAACTGGGAGAGAATAAATCCCTGTCATTTTAAGCTGCCCAGCGTGTGGGGATTTGTCGTCCGGCCCCGGGAGACGGGAGACCGCTGTGCTGCTGTTGTAAATCCAGCCCTTTTCCGAGTCCTCGGTGGCTCTGGGCCGTCTCGGGCCCCCAGGCTCGCGGCTGGTGCCTGCAGTGTGGGCAGCCTCCGGGGAACCGTGTCCTCCAGCCAAGCGGCATGAACTCTCCGGTCAACGATGGAAAGTCGATGGTGGTCCGTATCCTTTCGTACCCGTGAAACACATTTATTTCAGCATCCCGATTGCCTAGAAATGTGTGGTTCTGGAGTTGAGAGTGTTGTGACATCTCACCAGTCCCTTCATTAGTTAGCGGGCTCATTCAGTCGTTCAACCAACACGTCTTTTTTGAGCACCTACTGTGTGCTGGGAACTCCCGCCCTGGGGCATCCATGCTCCCATAAGGGGCACGGGGCGGGGGGTAACTAGGAGGGGGAGGTAAGACACATAGACGGTGTGAAAGGCTAAGAAGAAACAAGGGGTGAGTACGAAATGTGCGAGGTGGCGGGGCAGGGGTGTGAAACATCTCAGGCTGCGGGGGGGGGGGGCGGGGAGCCCCGCTGAGATGGGGGGTGCAGGGGGACAGTGGGGAGATGACATGGGGTAGGAGGGTGTTCCAGGGAGAGGAACCAGCAAAGGCCTGGGGGTAGGACCCTGCCCGGTGCATTCCAAGGACAGCAGCTCAGCAGCCCTGCTGAGCCTATCTCAGCCGTGATCTCAGGGTCGTGAGTTCAAGCCCCGCATTGGGGCGCTGAACGTGAAGCCTACTTAAAAAACAGAAAAGGGGAGCGGGAGGTTTTCTGGCGTGTGTGTTACTTTGGGAGGGTGAGTCAAGGGAGGGATCCTCTGAGCACTGCAGCGAGGCCAGTTGGGGGGGGCGTGGGTGTCCAAGGAGGGAAGGGGTGGCCTTCCGTGGATTTCCAGGTAACCTCAGCAGGGGGGGCGTATGGAGACACACTTCCCACGTGCCAAGTGCAGTCTGGGCCATCATTTCTCGCCTGTCAACAGCCCGATTTTCCCATGAAAAGAGGGAGTTTGAGGGAGTTTACGACCCCAACTCAAGGACACACGGTTTGTGAGGGGGGTGGAGGTGGGATCTGAACAAGGTGAGTGTGACCTCAGAGCAGAACCCCCCTCAGCCACCCCCCTGTAGGATGTGCCATCTCTTTCCCAAGTGTGCCTGGGCTCCTGGCCCCATGACCTTTGCTCCTGTCACCTCCCCCACCTGCTGGGTCACCCTTACCTCCTCCCGACCCATCCTGTCTTACCAACATCTCAAACTGGAGATGATGACTCACATCTACCCGGAAGCTTCTCCTTAGGGACAGGAATCCCGTCTTGTTCATCTCTGCAAAAACACCCACATGACGTCAGAGGCCGGCCTTTCTTCTGCTTCACACCTGCCAATGGCTTCCTGGCACAGCCGGAGTCACATCCAGACGCCCCAACCTGCAGCCCCCAGGACCCACCTTTCTAACCTCAACCCCCCACACCCCCTCACTATCTCTGCTCACTATCCTGCCACCTGGGCCTCCTCGGGGCTCCGTGGGCATGCCAGCTGTGGCCCCACCTCAGGACCTTTGCACGAGCTGTGTCGGAGGCCCTCTCCCTTCATGCCTCCGAGCCTGGCTTCTTCACGTGACTCGGGTCTCCAATCAATGCCCGCAAGTCAGGAAGCAGCCCTATTCAGAGGCAGTTGCTACCCACAGAGCCCTCCTCTGAGTGTGGACCAGAATGGCCTCGTTCGGTGCACAGAACAATCCTAGACAAGGCTATTATTTCCATTTGCAGAGGGGGGAAACTGAGGCACGGGAGTGGAACAAGGGAATCATGTGCCCACGTTCACACGGCTGGTCGGGAAGGAAGCTGGGATTCAAACCCAGTCAAACACCCCACCCCTCCCCGCCACGTGCTGGGCGGGGACTCTGTCCCCATTCTCCTCATCCCCACCCTTCACACCCCCCCCGCCTGCTCAGCTGGGGCTGCCATAACCAAACACCACGGACTGGGGGACTTATGCCACAGTCACTGATTCCTCACAGTCCTGGAGGCTGGACGTCTGAGATCAAGGTGCCAGCAGGGGTGAGTCCGGGGGAGGCCTCCCCAGCCCGCAGCCTCCACCTGTCCACTGTGTCCTCATCTGTGTTGAAAGTGCTCATCTCTCTTCCTCTCCTTATAAGGGCGCTAATCCACCCCAGGGGGGCCCCACCCCATGAGCTCACCTGACCTTAGTCACCTCCCAGGGGCCCCACCTCCAAGTACGCCCCACTGGAGGTCAGGGCTTCTGCAGAAGAACACAAACATTTGGTCCCTAATACCTCCTGTAGTGACGTGGGGGGTGGGCAGGCTGTCCTCCCCGGTCCTGCTTCTCCGCCTGGGACATTCTCTGTGCTGTCAGGGAGCCCCATCCACCCACCCTGGGCAGGCCAACCCCCATCCCACCTCCTTGGGCTCGTCCTTCATCCATTGGGAACAACCCCTGTCTCCCAGGTTTGTGTGTGTGTGTGTTGGGGGGGGGGGTTAAGTTTATTTATTTACTTTTTGAGAGAGAGAGAGAGAACAAGCAGGGGAGGAGAAGAGAAAGAGGGAGAGAGAGAGTCCCAAACAGGCTCCACACTGTCAGCACAGAACCCAACACAGGGCTCGAACTCACGAACCGTGAGATCGTGACCTGAGCTGAAATTGAGAGTCAGAGGCCTAACCGACTGAGCCACCCAGCACCCCTGGGGTTTGGGGGGGGGGTTTAAAGTCAGGGTCCCAAGAAGCAGGGCCCGGACTTGGGTGAGGCAGAAACCCGGTCCTGATGAAAAATCCAAAATGAAGCAATGTTTTTCAACAAAGTAAAACAAATGAAAAAAAAAAAAAAAACCTCAATGGGTGAGTCTTCAAAATTTTAAATCAAGGCAGGATCAGTCATACTGATTTTCCTTGGGGCTGAGGCTCCAGTCGCCTTGGTGTGGCGCTGTTATCTATCCTGTCCTGATGGGAGGCTTTTCTATTCTGTTCATCATGAATTTGGGGGGCGTTCGCTTGAGTGTTAAAATATTTATCTCATCCTGGACCAGTGGTGATGGGTGCCCAAGCGTGTCACTATACAAAAACCCCACTAAACTGGACACTAAAAGGGTCCCCCCAACCCCCGTCTTCCCCAGGAAAACAGCCACTCACCCTTTGTCACTCACGGTGCTTGCCTCCTAGCAACGTGTCTGGCTTCCTGACCCCCGGCCCCCCAGTCCTGACCCCGGGGATTGTGGAATATTTGGAGTCTCCTGGAATATCCTCAGGGAACTCTGAGCTCTGTGCCCTTGAACTAATAACACCGCCTTCCCGTCTTCCCGAGTCTCTATTCCTTCCTCTGTAAACCCGGCACAACCACAAAGTGCCACTTTGTGGGCAGTGAAGGTGGTGTGACCCCTGAAAGAGACGGCTTACAAAATGCTCAGCACATAGTAAGCACCCAGTAAGGAAGTATCGAAGGTAACTTCAATACGATGCAACATTACTGAAAAGAAGCGGTTACGTTTCTCAAGTCTAGAGACAAAGGATCTCATTAAAAACAACTTTTTTCTTTCCAAACTTTTAAATTCAGTTAGTTCAAAAAGATTTAAAAAAATAAAAAAAAAATTCTTGCGTGTTTATTTATTTATGAGAGGCAGAGTGTGAATGGGGGAGGGGCGGAGAGGGAGGGAGACACAGAATCCGAAGCGGGCTCCAGGCTCCAGGCTCCGAGATGTCAGCACAGAGACCAACGCGGGGCTCGAACCCACGGACTGTGAGATCATGACCTGAGCCTGGGTGGCTGGTCGGTTAAGCGTCCGACTCTTCGTTTCTGCTCAGGTCATGATCTCTCGGTTCATGAGTTCCAGCCCCACATCAGGCTCTACACTGACAGTGGATCCTGCTTAGGATTCTCTTTCTCTCTCCCTTTCTCTCTGCCCCTACCTCTCTCTCTCTCTCAAAATAAATAAACGGGGGGGTGGGGGGGTGGGGGAAGGCACTTTAAAAAATGTGAAACAAGAAAAAAAGGAAGGACATCCTGACAGCTGCTGCAACGTGGATGAGCCTTGAGGACATTGTGCTCAGTGAGAGAAGCCAGACACGGAAGGACACACACTGTCTGATTCCATTTGTATGAAGTGTCTAGAATATGCAAATCCACAGATACACAAAGAATGGTGGGTGCCAGGGGCTGGGTTCATGTTCATGTTGGAGGTGATGCAAGAGTCTTGGATTCTAGATAGCGGTGGTGCCGGTTACACAGCGCTGTGATTGTATTTAATGCCACCGAATGGTACCTTTACAAATGGTCAAAATGTATTTTACCATAATTAAAAAAAAAAAAATTAAAAACAGGCACACCCGGGCAGTAGTTTGTCTATTTGGTTGTTTTGAACCATCGCATCTCTGAAGTTATACGCTGCACGCGTAAAACATCGTGTATAGAAAACGCTGCAACTGTCGTCCAGGCCCCATCCTCCTCACCCCTCCTCGTCTCACCCCTCCCCTCTGTCCCTTCCGGCGCTACGGGTGCAGAGACCTCGTGCGGCCACCAGGTGGCGCCGCCACGCCTCTCAGCGCCCGGGACATTTCGCGCCTCCGCGGTGGGCGGCGCGGAGGCGGTGCGATGCGTCAGCCGGACCGCGGGCCCGGGAGCCAGGGGAACCAAGCCGCGGGGCTGAGGCCAGACCCCAGGCTGGCGGGGGAGGGGACTCAGCTGTGAGTCACCCGGGAGCCCCCGATCGACCGTGGGAGGCAGTCCCACGCTGGCCTGCCCGCCAGGCTCGTGAACTGCCTTCCTGCGGAGACGGTGAGGCTGGTGGCAGTCCCTGTGTGCGGCCGTGCCCGTCGCACACGTGTGGCTCCAACGCGAACCGGCCGGTAGCTTGGGGGAGTGGTGGCCTCCCCGAGCCTCAGTTTCCCCCTTTGCCTAATGCAGCTTAAGTACGGACCGTGCTTCCCGGGTCTTTGAAAATTCAATGACCCATGATACGGGGAGCCTGGTACACAGTACACGCTCCGTAGATGCCGGCGCCCACTCCGGAAGGAGGAAATGGAAGTGGCGACCGCCACTGCAAGCGGACCCGAAAGGGCAGCGTCCTGCGCAGGCAAGCACCCTTCCGCCCTGGCTGTCTCCCCGGACCTCGGGGTCCGTCGTCAGGTGCGCAGGTGCGATCAGATGCTGAAGTGACGGGCGCCGGCAGGGGGCGCGGGCCAGGCTGCGGCCGAGCCACCTGCGCCTCCCACTCCCACGCGCGCCCCACCCTGAAACTCGCCGGGGGTGAGGAGGGGGCGACCGGTCTCGCCCCTACAGTGCCTCGGGCTTTGCAGCCCTTGCTTCAGGGGACCTCGAGGCGGCCTGCCGTTACCACCAGCTGACATTTATTGAACGCTTACTGTGTACCCCTTACTTTCTTTAATGCTTCCTGCAACTCTGTGAGGCTGGTATGCATTCTCATAGGGCGGGTGGCGACACAGGCCGCCTTCGCAGCTCCCAATTTTGGGAGCCTCGAAGCGGCCTCCTGCGACCACCACCCTTTATTGAACACTTCCTGTGTACCCTTTATTTCTTCGATTTAACGCTTCCTTCAATCCAATGAGGCCGGCGTTGCATGCCCAGTAGACAGGTTGGGACACAGAGCCCCAGAGAAATCAAGTCACCCAGGGTCTGGGGTCTCCGCAGCCAATCCCTCCCCGACCCCCGACAATGCACACACCACCTGGGAGGGATCAGCCTGCAAACTGGGCCCCCTCCCCGTGCAGGCCTCCAGCAGAACTCTGGAAAGGCGCGGGCCGGGGACTCTCCCGGGACCAGGAGGGGATTCCAGGCCCCCCCCCCCCGAAAGTCCGCGCCGCCGCCTTGCGCGCTGGAAATCCCGCGCGCGCCCCGAAACGCGGCGCCGCTGCCGGGAAATCAGGAGGAAAACTTCTGCTTTTTTTCTTTTCTGGCAGTCAACGCTCCCCGCCCCCCCTCCCCAGCGCCCTCCTCCCGGGTCTCGCGCCCACGTGGGCGCCTCCGCGCGGCGCTCCGCCCCTTCCCCGGCGCCGGCCAACCGTAGCTCTTCTCTCTCTCGCCTTTGTTGGCTCGCCAATAGGAGGGGCGGACGCGCCGCCGAGGCCGCGCCTCTGGTTTGGAAGTCGATAAAAGGCGGCGCCCGCGGCGGCGAGCTCAGAGCGCTGAAGTCGGGGCCGCAATCTTCTCTTCTCCGGCCACGCGGATTATTCTCGCCGAGGACTTTGCCATTTTTTTTCTGCCTTCTTTTGGGGACGATTTCGCTGCCTTCCGAAGGTCTTGAACGAGCGCTCGGGCTCCGTGGGAAGGTTTTGGGCTTTCCGGCCTCGGATTTTGCATTTTCTCCCTTGGGACTGTCGTGGGGCTGTTTTCCACTGTGGATTATAACTGCAACATGACGCTGGAAGAGCTCGTGGCATGCGACAACGCGGCGCAGAAGTAAGTAGCAGGCTGAGGTCAGCCGGGCCGGCCGGGGACCGGAGCGACCTGTGGCCGGCCGGGCGCTGACCCTCCTCTCTCTGACCCCAAGGATGCAGACCGTGAGCGCCGCGGTGGAGGAGCTGCTGGTGGCCGCGCAGCGCCAGGACCGCCTCACCGTGGGGGTGTACGAGTCAGCCAAGTTGATGAATGTGTGAGTCACACCCCGTCCCCGGACTGGGCGCGGGTGGGGACCCCCTCCGCTCTGCATGCTCTCTGTTGCACCCCTCTTGCGCACGTGGCTAGGATTTCCCCCAAGCATCCCCACTGTGGATTGAGGGTCTCTGTGCTTTCTTTGGGGGGGGGGGAGCCGAGGTTGCAGTATCCTGACGCTGCATCGTTTGCAAGCGCCCACCGCCGTATTCGCTGGTGCCTTACCCCCCCCCCCAGGCATCTAGAACCGTGCGTCCTCTCCCCACCCTTGCAGCTGCATGCAGACGCGATCCCTGGCGCGCCTTCGGTTTCTCTTCGCTTTTCCAAACTCCCCCGTGCACAGTGGCGTCTCCTCAGCCCCCGGCTGATCCGTCCCCTCCTTCTGGCCCCCTTAGGGACCCTGACAGCGTGGTCCTGTGCCTTCTGGCCATCGATGAGGAGGAGGAGGATGACATCGCCCTGCAGATACACTTCACGCTCATCCAGTCCTTTTGCTGCGACAACGACATCAATATCGTCCGGGTGTCAGGCATGCAGCGCCTGGCGCAGCTGCTGGGCGAGCCCGCGGAGACCCAGGGCACCACCGAGGCCCGAGACCTGCACTGCCTCCTGGTCACGGTGAGTTGGGCCTGGACCTGCCCCACCCTTCCCCGGGCACCTGCGCCTGTGTTTGTCAACAAAGTTGAGCTGGCGCATCTCGGACCAGCTCAGCACTCAGCCACGATAGGCATGTCCCGTGGGCAGCCTGGCGGGGGCCTCCTTACCCGGGGAGCTATTTTGAGCTGGCCTGTTTTCCCCAGAGGGGCCCTGAGAGAGGGAGGCTCCCTGCCCACTCCTGGGGCTCCCACTGAACCCCATTTTTTCCCCTTGTCACAGAATCCTCACACAGATGCCTGGAAAAGCCACGGCCTGGTCGAGGTAGCCAGTTACTGCGAAGAGAGCCGAGGAAACAACCAGTGGGTCCCCTACATCTCCCTCCAGGAGCGTTGAGACCCTTCCCGGCATCAGAAGCTGTTGAGTTGCTGCCAAAAAAAAAAATAAAATAAATATTTGACCCCTCCCCCCCAGAACAACCCCCCAGAACAACCCATCCTGTGAGACCGCGGGGGCAGAATCAATGGAGAAGAGGGGAGTGCGTGGCCACCCCCAGGGCGGTGAGCCTGGAGCAGCGCCAGCTGTGGCCACCGTGACAGGAGAAGAGGGGGACCGGGCCAGCAGGAGAGGGGAACCGGAGCCCAGGCTTTGTGACGGAGCAGCTGGAGTGGGGGAGCTGTGGCCTCGCCCGCGCTGAAGGGCTCGGACCGCACGCTCCGGGGCGGACTGAGACCGGCGCTGACGTCTGCGTGGGACTCGGGCGACCGAGGGTCTGCACCCTTGCCAGGACTGGACTTGGGGACTTGGGAGCTGGCGCTGACGTTGCTCTGTACCCATGAAGTCCCCGTTGGCAAACGTAATAGACAATCTATTTTGTTACTTGCACTCGTTACTTGCACCACTGAGAGAGAAGGGAAGCTTACAGATACATATATTTTTACTTCTACGATGACCTTGTAATAAATTTCTAAAGCTTCCGCGTTTCTTGTGTATTTGCCACTTCCGAGAGGGCTGGGGACCTCTGCCCCCCGCCGGGCACCCAAGCCCCCTCCCACAGCCTCACCAGGAAGTGTTGCTCAGTCCCTGTTAGCAGCTCCAGGCTCCTTTGCAAAAACAGTGCCCCTTCTCTCTGCAGCCGGCGCCAACCAAGCCCAACAAACCTTTGCCTCTTTTTTTTTAATCCTCCCTCCTCCTGCCCCATAGCAATTAAAAGACCGGTTTATTACGAAACCTGGCCGCTGTGCCACTGCTGTTACCGGCCCTGCTGGAGCCAACCCCACGCTCAGGGCATACGTAGACGCACCCCTGGGGGGCTGGTTGCAGCCCCTGCCTGCCCCGACGCCGCCACCACCCCGAGGTCCAGAGAGGTCAAGGGGGCACCTGGACCACGGTGGGCTTAGCTGCCTTGTCCAGGGCTCAGCCTTGTAGGAAGAGCTCCTTGGGGCGACCCCCAGGGAGGGCCCTTCCCCCCCTCCCCCCCCCCCACCGGTGCCCAGGCTTTCTCCGTCCCAGGATGGCCTTCTTCACTGAACTGAAGGGGAAGAAAAGTTTTTTTTCTTTCCCCAAACTAAGATCAACGAGCAAAAAATACCCAAGGAAGCCGCGCTCCCAAGGAAGCCGGGCTTGGCACAGCGCTGCGTTTTGCCTCTAAACCGAAACTGTAAGGCCTCGACGGCCACCTCCTTGTTCTCCCGAAGCTGCAGGCGCGGTGACTCTCCCCATGCCGCGGGCTGGGAGCCGGCAGCTCGAGCCAGCCAGCCCTCCCCGCCCCGCCCCGCCTCAGTCTTCCCGCCGCAGGTCTGCGGGGTGGGCTCGCTGGCGCCTTGGCCACATCGTGTCCCGGCGGGCCCCGCCCCCGCCCGCAGGCCGCGACCTTTCCACGGAGCCCCACGTGGGTGCTGGAGGAAAACCCCGGCGGTCCCCCCAGGAGTCACGGGGCTGGGGGAGCCCCGCCAGGAGAAGGAAGGGAGGGCAAGATGGAGGGGGAAGTCCCAGCGGGAGAGGAGAGGGAGGGGCGGGGATTCCTAGGGGGGAGGGGGGAAGGGCCGCAGGTGGGAGACAAGATCCCGGAGGGGGGGGGGGAGGAAAACCCGGAGATGGGACCCCTGTGGAATCCTGCTAGAGGTTAGGGGAAGGGGGGACGGGGCAGATGAGGGGAGCCCCAGGGGGGAAGGGCATCCCTGCTGGGGTCCGGAGGTGAGGCTGGAGGAAGGGGGACTACGAGGGGGTGCGGGGGAGTCCCTGAGATAGAGTCCCCAGGGGAGGGAACCTGGGGAGGGGAGTAGAGGCTGAAGGACCCCCCCCCCCACCTCAGGGCGGGAGTCAGTGCGGAAGGGCGAGCAGGGACGAGGGTCAGCTCTTGGCATCTTGCTGGTTCCTCTGGGGTACAGGCTCCACCCCCTGAGCTCCACCTGAGGGGATGGGCCTCTCTGTCCTCATCTTGGTCCTGGCCATCCACCAGGACGACCTGTGACCTGTGACCCTCTCATCCCTAGGTCCCCTGTCCAGTAGGTCAAGACCCCAGGCTCCTGGGCTCCGAGGACACACAAGGCACGAGTGGGACCCCGGCTGTGTGACCCTCGGCTGGCACCTGTCTGTACCTCAGAACCCCGCACCCCCTGAAAATGGGCACAGTAATGCTGCCTCCCTCATAGAGTGTTGAGAAGTTTCCATGAAATACATATTCCTTAGATCAGTGCTTCCCACACAGTGTAAAAAGCATCGGCCATTATCACTGCTCTTGCCACTGTCACACACCGTGCGTTTCTAGAATCATCTCCTCACTCCACCCTATGAGTTAGCACAGCCACGGACGAGGGGGAGCCTTCCGTGCAAGATTTACGAAGCCTCGTGCCCCAGACCCAGCAGGTTGAGGACTATTCTCACGCGATATTGTAAATGGAAGGAAGGGAAAGGAAACTCGGCTGGCTCAGCGGGCCTCTTGCTTCGTCTCGGGCTCCAAGGCCTCTTTCCCGGACCCGGCGGGATTTCAGCCTGGACTGTGAGGTTCCTTCACTCCGCAGGTGGCGGAAGGTGCGACCTCCCAGAAGGTCAGAGCCCCAGCCTTCCCGCCAATCCCGGGACAGACGGGAGGGTCGCGGCTCCCGTGTCCTGGCGGTGGTGGTTCTCCAGCTGCCGTCCCTGTTGTGTTAACAAGTGTCAGGTTCTCCTGACTGAACCCAAGAATGCACAAGAATGGGCTTCCGGGGCTGCCGTGTCCCCAGGCTCACGCCGTCTCCCCTGGGCATAAACGCCTTGGCCGCTGTCCTGTGGACACGAGCCTGCAGGGGGGCGGGCAGGAGGGTGCGGCAGACGAATTGCTGGGGTGCAGGCTCACCTCAGGGGACCTGCGCTCCCCTCCGCCCGTGTCTACACCCGCGGGCCTGAGACACACACCACACAGGCGCACACCCAGCTCCCTACGCCTCACACACGCTGTCACCCACTCCCCCCAGGGAACCCCTGGGCAGGGGCCTGGAACCCCAGCTTCTCCCCACCCCCTCGGGCAGGTGGCTCCGCTCCTCTGGGCTTCCTTTCCATGTCTGTGGACTAGACGCGTAGCCTCCCCCGAGCTAGGTCTGAGTGTGAGCACACACCTGCCAAAATGGACGTGGGCACACAGTTACATGCGTGTTGACAGGTGTGTAAATACAGATGTGATCTCCGCCCCCAGGCCTCAACAGTCGGTAGGATTCTAGCTACTTCCTGAAGCCTCCGTGCCCCGGGGAAAGGGGGACGGCCTTGTGAGCATGTCATTGAAGCACATAACATGTCCCTGGACTTGGGGACCGGCCGGGGTCCAGGACAAGGACAGCCGAACGGGGCAGCCGTGTGGAGAACAGTGATATAATAACAGCTGCTGTTGCCCAAGGCGGCTTTTCTGCCCTGTTATCTCTGCTCGGCCTCGAAACAACTCTGCAAGGTAGCTCACATCATGCTCTGCTTTCTACAAAGGGGGGGGGGGCACAAGGGCTCAGAGATGTGCAGCCACTTGCCCAAGGTCACACAGCTGGACAGGGGCGCATTCAGGGACCAAGCGAAGGCCTGTGTGATTCAGTTAGGATCTTATACCCATGTATATTTATATTTACATTTATATTTATATATAATTGAGATACAAGTTACATACCATAAAACTTACCCCTTTACAGTCTTATTTAGTGGTTTTTAGCATACTCTACAGAGTTGTGCAATTATCACCACTACCTAGTTCCAGAACATTCCATGAACATTCCAGAACATTCCGGAACACCCTAAAAGAAGCCCTGTTAGCGGCCACTCCCCATCTGCTTGCCCAGCTCCTGGCACCCATGAATCCGTGGCCGGCCTGTGTGGCTTTGCCTTGTTGGGGGCTCTTGACAGAAATGGGATGAGACACCAGATGGCTTCTCACCCTCACGTGATGCTCGGAGGCTTGGACGCTCGTCCGCGTTGTGGTGTGCGTCACGACCAGAGTCTGAACCTGGCCGCTGTGTGCACGCCAGCACCCTTCCATGCGGACGAGGACACACGGGAGGGCGCGCAGAGTCTCACACACGGCTGACGTTGGCACGCGCCTCGTGCCCCGGGCCGGACGCCGCTGTCTGAGCTCTGCCCTTTTGTTCTCCTGTCGGATGCCCCCTCCCTGGGGAAGCTCTCCAGACAGGAACCTTGAGAGCGTCTCCAGCTCCGTCTCCCCCCTCCCCCCTCCAGGTTCCAGCACCTGCCTGTTTGTAAGGACAGACTTAATCCTGCCACCATTTGCTTCTTGTCTGCCTCCTGTGTTAGCTCCTGCTGCAAGAGGGCTGGGGAAGGGTCTGTCTCCTCACCCCCAGGTTCCTCGTGGTCCCTCCCAGCCTGGGCCCCCCCGGCATTTCACCAACGCTTGGGCACAAAGAGGTCCGAATCCCGAGCTGTGGACAGACATTGACCCGCGGATGATGACCTTCTTCTCCAGGACATGCTGTTTAGTCCCTAAGGGACACACGCAGGCCTGCCAGGTGCTAGGTCCTGACCAGCTACGGTGACACCACCCAGTGCAGGGAGGCTGCGACCCGGCCCCACGGAGGCGGCCGGCTGTGTGCCCTTAGGCAAGTTGCTTCACCTCCTTGGGCTCAGTTTCCTTATCTGTGCAATGGGGATACTAATAGGAGTGCCCATCTCTTGGGGCTGGTGTGAGCATCCGGTTAGTTAAAATATGTAAGGCATTTAGAACAGTGGGAAGCCTGTTTACAGGATTCTTCCTCCCTGGAGTGAGCCCTGGGCTCCCGGAACCTCTGAACTGGGTCTCGTGATTGAACCCAGACCCCTCCCTCCCCACCCCACCCGGGAGCTACGTGGCTCCGCCTGACCCTGACAGGTAACCCACCAGGGCACAAAGGAGCAGATGTGGCCCTGGCCAGAGGCCTGTCTGTTCTAAGTTGTAGCCATGGGTGGCCGCCTGTATGCACACATGCACACCTGTGCCTGCACATATGAACAGCATGTACCCAGATACTCAGTCTTGCAAACAGGCATGGACACACACACACACACACCACTGTTCTTAACTGCATGCTCCGCCCACTGTATGCGTGTCCTGGGGCTGGTGTAACAAAGTGAGGCGGGGGTGGGGGGTGGGGGGGGTGCTTCAACAACAGAAATATGTTGGCGTCTGGTTCTGGAGGCCAGAAATGTGAGACGAAGGTGTCTTTCTGCGGCTCTGAGGGAGGATCTTTCCAGGCCTCTCTCTGCTGGCCTCAGGTGTCCCCGGGCTTGGGACGTGTTCTCCACGTTGTCTCCCATGGAAGTGCATCTCTGTGTCCAAATTACACCTTCTCATAAGGACACCAGCCGATTCGGATTAGGGCCCGCCTTCATGACCTCATCTTTTATCATCTGCAAAAAGCCTATTTCCAAATAAGGTCCCAGGTACCAGGAAGCAGGACTCCAGCATCTTGTGAGCGGACACGATTCACCCCATAACACCCACAAACAGCGATACCCGAACGTCCCCCCCCCCCCCCCCCCCCCGCCCACACATGCAGACACTTGAGAGCCCAGCCTCACGGTCAACAGACGTATGCACGTGCATACACATGTCTCTCTCTAGCTCGCTCCCCTCTCTCCGTTTCCCGGCAGGGGTCCAGTGAATACGTAGGGAATGAATAAGAACACCCAACAGGGGCCAGGGAGGGAGTAGGGCCGTTCTTTATTTATCCGCCAGACGTGTTCTCAGGCTGTTCCTGGGGCATCACTCCTGGTCCTTCCTGCCTCCCCCCAGGGGGTTCAGGTATGGCCCTGCCCTAGGGAAAGGCCGTGGGTGTTGAGAAGGGGACTTGGGAAGCATCTCTGTGGGCTGGTTCTCCCACAGCAAGGTGCCGGGCAGCTGGTGGGCCCAGGTCACCTGTGGCCCCCTCCACGCGTAAGATGACTGGGGGGGGGCGGCGCACGCACGTTTTTCGGGACATGACATCCTCTCCTCTAGGAAAGCAGTAGAAGGAAGCTAGGGCCTTCCCAGCTTCCGAAATACTTCTTCCCTCCTTCCTCCCGGGGGGTCTGGGCAGGACTCCGGCCTGTCCCATTCCTGCCTCACCTTCTCCCTTCCCTCTGGAAGCATTTCCCAGCCCCACGCCCCCCCCGACCCCCACCCCCGGCGCCGCCCCGGGGTGCCCTGCCTGGCGCCTCAGCCGGCGGTTCTGTTCCCTCCTGACCCCGGTCCCCAGGCAGGGGGCGTGGCCTCGCTGCTAGATCTTTCAGGGTCGCGGGAGCGCCGGACTTGCGGCGGAGCGCACGCGCGGGTGGGGAGGCGATCCCAGAGCGTGGCTTTCTCTGCTGGAAGGGGAAAGTCTGGGAATGACGGCCCTGGGGCTGCGCGGCGAGGGAGAGACCCGCCTGCCGCCAGCCCAGGGTGGGGACGGACGCGTCTGCCAGGGACCCACGGTGCCCCGCGAGCGCCTCCGGAGACAGCCCGCAAGCCACCCCCTCCCCCAAGGACGCACGGCAGACACACTTACAGACACACAGAAGCTCCATCTGGAGAAGCCCCTCCCTGCCCCTTCCCTGCATTGTTCGTGCTCCTCGTTCCCACCCTACCCCCTCCTCCCGGGCGCCGGAGGTTCCCAGGCTCTGGGGCCGGGGCGGGGTGGGATGAGGGGCGTCTCCGGGCGGCGGAGGCCCGGCCGAAGACCGTCGTGCACGCGGGGCTGCTCCCGCCCCACGCGCGCGCATACACCAGTCGGAGCGTGAGCCTGCGATCACTTGCGCGCACGCGTGGGGCGACGATTGTGCCGCGGCGTACACAGCAGGCGCACCATAAATTCGTCTTGGGTGGCTGCTGGGGGAGTCAGGAGGAGAGGGCACACGGCTTTGGATTCGAAAGCCGCGCAGCTTTGGATTCGATTCGGCTCTCGGCGGCTTACTAGCTACCCGCGCGGCGCCCAGAGAGCGTGACTCAGTTTCCCCGTCCACACAAGGGAAAGTCTAATCGCCCTCCCACGTGGCAGAGGGTGAGACCAGATAATGCGCGGAAGCGCTTCGCAAAACGCTCGGCCTGGAGAACCCGGACCGCGCCTTCCCTCCACCCCACCCTCTCGCCAGACGCTCTGAGGGTGGAGAGGGGCGCTGACCCCGGCCCCAGACGCCCCTCCCGACCGCTCAGGCAGGAGTCCCGGCTTCCTCGGTACTTAAAATTGGATAATTGGACACAGAGGCGGGTGTGCGAGAGCCAGAGAAATCCCCGAGTGGGCGAAGTGCAGGGGCCTGTGCCCCTAGTTTCCCCACGGCGGGGGCCCCGACCCTCTCCAGAGCCCCCTCGTGTGCGCCCTGGGCGCGCTGCCGGTGCGCACGGGAGCCCCCGCGCTTGCCGCCGACCCCCTCCCGCGCCCGGCGGTGCCAGCCTCCCGCTGGTGCCCGCCAGGCGCGGTGTCTGCGGCCGCCCGGGGTGGGGAGGGGGGAGTCTGCGCCGGCGGCGGTCCCGGCGGCGTCTCCCTCCCCCAGCCCCTGGCGGCGGGCGGCCGGGCCGAGGGCGGGGCGTCTGCACAGACCCTCCTTTTGTGAGCGGCGCCTTCCCCGGGCGGCCTGGCGCGCAGGGCCCGGGCACCGCGCCAGCGCCCGGAATAGCCTCCCTGCCCCGCTGGCCGCCCCACGCCCCGCCGGAGCCGCCTGACCTGCCCGGCGGGGCGCGGGGGTGGGCAGGCCGGGCGGTGGCGGCGCGGGGACCCGGTGCGTGCTCAGCGGCACGGGCTGCGCTGCTGACGGTGCGCCCGGCCTACTGTGCGCCCAGCCTACTGTGCGCGGGCCGCTGCCTCAACGTGTGCATGCAAACGCGCATGTGCAGCCTTCCGCCGCACGCAAGACCTACTGCGTGCAAGACGCACTGCGCGCCGTCCCGCTCGCGTGTGAAAACCCCCATGTGTGCAGACCCCCGCCCGCCTACAAACACCCACAGCGGGCAGATATCCTCGTGTGTGCGCACACCCAGTGTGTGTGGCACCGGAGTGCGCCTGAACCCACTGTACTCAGGCACAGACCTGCTCACGAATGTCCCTTGGTGAAGAAGGCCCCCAGTTTTCAAACACCGTCATCTGTGCAGGCGTCCACGTGCGAGTAAAAACTCTAATGCATGCACACCGGCGTTCTGATGCACCCCGTGCGGTCATCAGGGTAGTGCAACGTTTTCCACGTTCACGTGCTCACTCTGCAGACCCCCTGCACCAGCGGATTGAGGGTGGGAGCGGCATTCGGGCCCCCCACCTGAGAGCTGGGACTCTCTCCAATGGTCCTTAGTGTCTCTATGCTTCAGTTTACCCCATCTGGAGAGACTTTGCTCTCAGTCTCTTCTGGCTCCGACCGTGTGGGAGGAAGTGGGTTGGACACCCTCCCCTGCATTGTGTGGCTGGGCGCAGAGGACTCAGTCATGCAGGGTTGGAGGCAGGGCCAACTGGGGACCTTCCTGGAAGCCCAGGGGGCAGGTGCAAGGGCAGGCGGGCTCCGTCCGTGGCAGGATGCCAGCGGGTGGCTTCCCTGAAACTGGGCACAGCAGCCGGGAGAGGTTTCCGGCCCGCCCGGCCCCACCCTGCCCCGGGCACTCTCGGCAGATGGGCAGGGCAGGCAGGCAATGCCAGGGAGGGGCCGGGCCCCAGACTGCACATGCCCGCACAGAGCCACCGGTGGACCTGTGCACACACCCCTGTGTGCATGCATGTGGACCATGCGGGTGCTAATTCTGCCCCGCATGCAAACGTGTGGCTGCGCCTCCCTAGGCGCCTGCACTTGTGTCCCGCACGCAGAGCATGAGTGGCCCTGTGGACCCATAGCCGCCCTCGGCTCCACAGGACGGAGATATTTGTCTGTTTTGCTCACTGCTCTGCCCTAGCACCTGACAGTTGGTTGGCGCTCTATAAATATTTGTGGAGTGAGCACATGCATAAAGGGACACATCATTTTGCAACTATGTACTGAGTGTCTACATGCACTGGGCCTTGTACATCCAGGAACAACACAGAGATCCTGAGACCCGCATTCTAGACACATACTCTCAGGGATGAAAACAGGCTCACGCCTGCGCATACCTGTGGGTCCCAGACACACTGGGCAGGAAAGGGGAGTCCACTCGGTTCGTCTGCGGCAGAAACCAGAGCCAGGGGCGCACGCCGCCCTCGTGGCTGTGCACGCATCGTTGCGCACGTGATCATCACTCCTCTCTCCCTACAGTCGGCCTGTGCCATCCATCCCGGCCAGCCCGGTTCCTGACCTCCCTGCCTGAAGCCACTCGCTGTCCACACTTTGGTTCGGAGGGTCCCTCAGGCCACGGTGACCTCACACCCCACTCCCCAAACATCTCTTATCAGGTGGTCCCTCAGCCTGCAATCTCCACCATCTGAGCTTCTATCCTCAGGGCTTAGGCTGTTGTCCGCAGAAGGTTCCAGAAAACACGCAGCCAGAGTTGGCAGGATCAGGGCTGTGTAGTTTGGGAGACTTGCACAGCGGCTCCTGGATATTCCCAGGAACCATCCTTCCATTTTACAGCCGGGGAAACTGAGGTCCAGAGAGGGGAGGGCGCTCCTGCGGAGTTGGAGAGGAGAGGGGCAGACCGTGAGAAGCAGACGCTCGCTGGTCCTCCGTCCTACGGCTGCCTGCTGGGGTGGGGTCAGGAAGGTGGGGGACAGACAGTACTGGGAGGCGGAGGCCTGCGGGGGCGGGGCGGGCTGCCGGCTGCATCCCGGAGACAGACCGAGAGGCGGGAGGCCTAGAAACACCCACACACAGCTGACGGAGACCCAGTCTGGGCCGCGCGGCCCGCCGCGAGCTGGCTCTTCCCAGCCTTCCGACAGGGCTCCCGGGGCCGCTGCCCTGCCTGCGAGCGTGCGCGTCCATGTGTGCCTGGAGCGTGTGCACGTATGCGTAGGGGACATGCGTTTGCGCACGCGCATATATTTGCGTGTGTGTGTAGAGCTGTCCGTGTTTGTGTGTTCTGTGTGCATAACTGTGCGTATTCACGTAGGTGCGTGTCTGTGTGCATATTTTTGTGGGTGCCCACGTGCACAGACATGTGCTTGTGCATACGTACACCCTGTGGTCTGTTGTCTCTTTACTGTATCTCAGGCATTTTTCTAAACACCTCGCATTTATTTTGTAAAGCTATGCTCACTGAGGTCTAATTCACAGATGGTAAAGTCATACTTTTTAGGTGCACGATCCCCTAAGTCCCGACGAACTCAAGACGTAGAGAAGGTCCATCATCCCGGAAGTCCCCCGCTGCCCCTGGTCAGCCCACTCCCCCCATTACCGGTCCCTGCAAGCGAGGATCGGCTCTATAGTTTGGCCTTTTCCAGGATATGAAAATAGGATCACCCAGTGTCCAGCCTTCTGAGTCTGTCCCTTAAACCCAGCATACTGTGTTTGACAGGCATCCTTGTTGTCGCACGTGGAAGCAGTTTGTTCCTTTAAGAAAAAGGTGTAGGGGCTCCTGGGTGGCTCAGTCGGTTGGGCATCCGACCCTTGATTTTGGCTCAGGTCATGATCTCGGGGTCCGTGAGTTCGAGCCCCGCATTGGGCTCTGGGCTGACAGCTCGGGGCCTGGAGCCTGTTTCAGATTCTGTGTCTCCCTTTCTCTCTGCCCCTCCCCCACTCGTGCTCTGTCTCTCTCTTCTCAAAAATAAATAAACATTAAAAAAAATTAAAAAAAAAAAGAAAAAGAAAAAGGTGTAGGGGCTCCTGGGTGGCTCAGTCAGTTGGGCATCGGACTCTTGATTTTGTCTCAGGTCATGACCTCACGGTTTGTGAGTTCGAGCCCCGCATCAGGCGCTGTGCCGACAGCTCGGAGCCTGCTTGGGATTCTCGCTCTCCCTCGCTCTCTCTCTCTGTCTCTCTGCTTCTCTCCTGCTTGCGTGCTCTCTCTCTCAAAATAAATATGGAAAAAAAACCCACTGTGTTTTAAAAAAATGTAATTCACAAACCACAAAATTCACCCCTTTGAAGTTTTTTAGTGTTTTCACAGACTTGTGCAGCCATCACCTCTACCTAATTCCAAAATATTTTTCTCACCCCGAAAAGAAATTCTGTCTCCATTAGTGCCACCTCCACCCCAGCCCCTGACAGCCTCTAACACCCTTTCTGTCTGTGGATGAGCCTGTTCCGGTCGCTTCACATTCGTGGACGGACGCACACTGTGTGGCCTCCTGTGTCTGCTTCCCTCCCTCCCCCCCCCCCCCCCAGGCCTGTCAAGGTCTGTATTGCTGACTGTTCCAGTCAGGATGGGTTTTCCAGGGATGCGGAGCTGGGTAGTTTGCAGTTTCTGGTAATTAAGAGTAAAGCTGCTATGAACATTCACCTCGGGGTCGTGGTGTGGACCTAAGTTTTCATTTCTCTTGGAAAACACTTAGGGGAGGGATTCCTGGGCCCCATGAGGAGTGCACACTTCATGTTCATGAATTCATTTATTCCTCATAATCTAGGAGCTAAGTGCTATCATTAGATCCGTTTTATATACAAGGAGACTAGACGCTCCCACAGATCTGTCTCTCTGTCTCACGCACACACACACACACACACACACACACACACACCCGGCAGGCAGGATGGCTGCTGCGTCCATCACCCAGCCCAGGCCCTGCAGGACCCAAGCAAATGCCCAAGGCGCCCCCTGCACGCACAGCGGCACGGCTGTCATGCCCCACACCCTGGGAACAGACGCTGGTGGGCCTGCAGACCCAGACGTGCTGCAGACACACTGCGATTTGTTCATCTTTCCAGCCAACCCGTCTCGTCCTGACAGTAATTAGCTCCCAGACTGGCGGGGAGACAGTGAACAGGCTCGGAGTCATCGCTGCGGCCCCACACCCACAGGCCAGGGAGCCCGGCGGGGAGTGTGTGAGGAGTGTGTGAGTGTGCGCGCGTGTATGTGTGTCCGGGCTGGGTGCCCCCGCTCCCCTCCTCCACCCCACACATCCCGGACAGGCCCTGGAGGCTCAGGCCTGCGTTCCCACCCCCTCCGTAGAGCCGGCCAGGGCCGGGCGCGCCTGCCCACGTGCCTTCCACGCGGGACCGCGTCCGGGGGTTTCGGAGCACGCACGCACGCACGCACGCACGCACGCGCTCGCCCCCACCACCCGCGCAGGCCTACACACCCCGGGCCTGCGAGGGCGCGCGCGGGCTTGGTGCAGCGTGCATGCGCGCCCTGGGACGCGTGGGGGTGGGGCGCCGCGCGGGAGCACGCCCCGCCCCGGCCCCGCCCCGCCCGGGCGCCGGCCGGAAGACCTGCGGCGGCGGCGGCGGCGGCGGCGGCGCTGGCGTCACGGGTTTCCACGGGGGCCCCGCGCGGGGGCCGGGATTCCCTGGCGCAGTAACGCCCATGACGGCGGCGCCGGAGGCCGGACTGGGCTGGGATGACATCAGCCCCTGCGTCTCTGGAGCCGCCCGGGCGGGAGCGGGACCGGAGGAACGGAAGGCAGCCGGGCCCGGCGGCCCCGCCTGGCCGAGGCCGCGCGCTGTGCGCCGCTGGCTCCCGTTTCACAGATGCGGACACTGAGGCAGCGGCTGCCCGTTGCTCGGTCGTCATTTCGGGGATCCGAGACCGCCCCCCCGCCCCCACTCCTCCCCGATCCAGAGAGAGGGCAGGCCCGGCGCCTTCTGGGGCCCAGACCCCCTGCCCGCGTGTCTCCCTCGCTCCTCGGCAGCAGGAGGGCTCACGGAGGGCTTGGGGGCGCCCTGGCGCCAGCCGGCAGGTCGGGCGCTCAAGCCACATCTGTCCGCACTGTGGGTCTGCCCCCAACTCCGGCCGCTGCGGTGGCCAGAGGCGCCCGGGCTGCCCGGCGGGGTGTGCCCATCGGTGGCTGCCTTTGTGCTGAGGCCTCGGGGAAGGGACTAAAAATAGCTTGGGCGGAGATGCGGGCTATTTTTAGCCTGGGTGGCGGGCCCTCCCAGTTCCCCCGGTCAGCGGCCCTTGGGCCCGGGCGGCGGGGTGGGGGGGGGGGGTGTCGGGATCCACTTTCCAGGGTCCCCACCCCTTCTGGGCGTGCCCGCCATCCGGATCCCGGGGTGAGCGCACAGCCAGCCCCTGGGGAGGGCAGCTGGGCAGATAGAGCCTGAGGGGGTTAGCAAGTCTTGGGCATGGGGAGGGGTTGCCCGAGGCCAGCTTTCTTCATCACCGCCCCCTCTCCCTGCCCCCCCCCCCCCAGCTGCCCGAGCCTTTTGTTGGGCGGGGAGGTTGTTTTCTATTTTGGGAAGGTGTTGGAATAATTTCCCTGGCTATTTTTAGCTGGTTTGGGGATTCCTCCACCCAGGCTGGCCACCCGCCTCTCCTTCTGGCCCTCCTCCCCCTCCTCCCCTTCCTCCCCCTCCTCCCTGCTGACCCAAGGCTTGCCTCGGTCGGTCGTAAAGGGCAGACGAGGACACACAGCCCCCTGGAGACCGGCATCTCCCCGGGGCAGACCTGGAGCGGGGAGACCCCCATATTTCCTGGTTGGGGTGAGGGAGAGGGAGGTCTCAAGGGCGTTCCCCCACGCCAGGTGAGCCAGACATTCTGGCCTCCAGGAATCCATGACATCCCACAGCTGAATTCCATCTCCAGGGCAAGGTGGGGCTCCCCAGTCTCTGACCTCTCACCTCCTTTCAGGGTGTGACAGGTCTACTCTGCTGAGAAGCAGTCTTGACCGCCACACCCTTTGCACGCGGGGGCTCCCATGTCCCCGAGAGGAAGGTCGGCTTGGTGAGGGTGGACTGAGGCACAGAGAGGACACAGGAGTGGGCCACACCTTAGGCTCGTTCCACACTTTACAACTGAACAGCTGGGTAACCTTGGGGTATTGACTTTATCTCCCCTTGCCTCAGCTGCCACCTTCAGGAACCCGCGGTAATTATTGAAATGGAGTCATTGTAAACATGAGTGTGAATACACGAAAGTTCTTAGAGGAGGTCCTGGCAGGTGACGGAGCAGGTGGCTCCGGAAAGGACACTGAGATGGCTGGAGTCTGGCTGGAGATGAGAGGGAAGGTCGCGGTTCTAGCTGGCTCCACACACACCCTGTGACCACTGTCCAGTCACCTCCTGACCCCTCACAGTCCTTGAGGCTGGCAGGAGGGACCCCACACTACAGATGAAGAAACCAAGGCTCTGGAATGATCTCAAGGCCAAGGGTCTCATGACTGGTGACACACGGGAGGCCGGTGTGGTCTCCTGGCTCTGACCCACACCGTATTCCATAGCTGCCTTTTGCATTCTTTCAGACGTTCTTTTGCTCATTCAGCAAATATTTGTTGGGCACTGAGTGAATTTCCTATGGCTGCTGTAATAAGTCACCACAAATGTAGTGGCTTAAAGAGGAGAGATTTGTTCTCTTACAGTTCCGGAGGTCAGAAGTCAGAAATCGGTCTTATTGGGCTCAAGGTTTCTGCAAGACTGTGTTCCTTCTGCAGGCTCCGGGGGAGAATCCACATCCCTACCTTGTCCAGTTTCTAGAAGCGCCCTCCCATCCCTTGGTTCGTGGTCCTGCCTCACATGCCCGTTCCTGTGCCTTCTAGCGTCGCCTTACTTCTCTCCTCCACTCTGACCCTCCTGCCTCCCTCATAATTTTTTAAGTGTTTATTTATTTTAGAGAGAGAGCACAAGCAGGGGCCGGCCAGAGAGAGGGGGGACAGAGGATCTGAAGAGGGTTCTGCGCTGGCAGCCGTGAACCCAGTGTGGGGCCTGGACTCATGAACCTCGAGATCATGACCTGAGCTGAAGTCAGATGCTCAACCGGCTGAGCCATCCAGGCGCCCCCCCCCCCCCCCCCCGCCTCCCTCTTATCAGAAACCTTGTGATGCCATTGCCGTGCCTCCCTTCCCCCATCCAGGGTATTCTCCCCATCTCAAGATCTTTAATTTAGTCCCATCAGCAAAATTTGTAAGATACGCAGGTTCCAGACATCAGGATGTGGATATCTTTGTGGGGACCATTATTCAGCCTACCGCAGGCAGCTCCTTTGGCCAGACCCTGCTTGGGACGGGACAGCAGGGAACACTGACAGGTGCCTGCCCTCCTGGAGCTCACAGTCTGGGGTCCGTGGCCCCACTGATCAGGTGGTCACAATGATGAACAAATTCTTATAAATAGGGTTGCCAGATACAATGCCAGATACCCAGTTACATTTGGGTTTTAGATAAACAATAAGTAACTTTTTAGTATAAATATGTCTCATGTAATAATACGTCTCATTTAATCGTTGAGTCATACTTGCACTGAAAAAAACAAGAAAGAAAGAGCTGTATAGGACTCCTGTGTGTGACTAGGCCACAAGCTGTAATTAATCATGGAAAGATTTAATCGGAAGTGACAAGCCGAAATGTGTGTGAAGATCACCCAGGCTCTGGAGTAGAGAGAAGGGCTCTGCACCCACGTGCCCGCTTACAGCCGAGGGGCGGGGCTTCTTACTGCCTTTTATTGCCTCGGGGGTGGGCGGGCCCCGGGCTGGAGGCTCCGCCCCTCGGACTGCACTCGTGAACCCTGCCCGCGTCGCCGGCAAGTTCAGCCAATCGGAGGCCGCCTTGGAGGGCCCGCCTCTCCCCGCGCCTCGTGCGCAGCCTCCAGAAGAGCCTGGGGGTGTGGGGTCAGGGGGCAGGTTCCGGGGAGACCCCGGAGGGCGGCCACCTGCTTCCGCTCCTCCTGCTGCCTGCCGGGTCGGCGGTGGACGCGAGGCCCAGAGAAGGGGGTGCATCCTGTTCCCCGGGGGCTTCGGGGGTTCGAGACGCTGGAAGGCGGCTCCGCTCGCTCACTGACTCCCGAGGCCCCCGGAACCCGTTCCTCCACCGGCGACCCCATCCTGGGATACCGCCCCCTCCCTCCTTCCCTCACACCCCTCATCCCGGGTCACCAGCCCCGACCCTGGACACCGGACCCCCACCCTGGGATACCAGCCCTCCGGGACACCGCCCCCCCCCCATCCCCACTCCCTGACACTGCCCCCCTGGGATACTGTCCTCTACCCCCGGACACTGGACCCCCACCCTGGCGTACTGGGTCCCCCTCCCCCCCCCCCGGACACCATCCCTCCCCACCACCCTTTCCTGCCCAGGCACCGTTCCCCCATGGTGGGACACCGAATCCCCACCCTGGGGCACGGGGTACTTCGGGGACACGGCCCCTCAACCCCCGCCCACACAGTTGCCCCCTCGCCTGCCCCACCCCCAATGCCAGCCCCCAGAACACCATCCCCCCCACCCTGGGCACGTCCCCCTGGGATACCAGCTTCCCACCCCAGAACCAAGGTCCCCTGGGACACTGTCCCCCGTCTCCCACACCATCTCCTGGACACTATCCCCAACTGTCCCCACCCCCAGGGTTTTGTCCCCAGCTCCAACACCAGCACCCCCCCCACTCCAGCTCTCACACACACACACACACACACTGCCCCCGACACACACCGGACCACAGGCACCCCCTCCATCTCCCCAGCCCCACCATGCAGGGACCTGCCTTCCGGGACCCTATATGCCCCTTGCGTCGCCTTGGATCACAGCCCCCAGGACAGTGGACAACGCTGTCTTTACATGTATTTTTTATTTTTTCCGCCAGTTTATTTCTGTGAGCCCGTTGCGTGTCCCCCAGACAGGATGGTCTGACTGGGGAGATAAGGCCGTGAACAGATAGTAAACGTGGGGTCAGCAGTTAGCAGGAAATGCTTGCAGGAGTCAGAAGGGACAGTGGTCACTCATTTGCACCACAGGCCGTTGAAAGTTGAGAGCGTCACAGCCAGCTTTACTTTTCCAACGCTTATCATGTCCTTTGTGCCTATTAACTATCTTCACGACCACCACCTCGGTGCCACTAATTGTCCTCTTTCTCCAGAGGAGGAAGCTGGGTGCAGAGGCGGAAGTTGCTGGAAGTCCCCCAGCTACCTCGGTGGTGGAACCTGTCCTGCCTGTTGCTTTTCCATGTCACCTTGTGCCTCCGGGCAGGTCCGGTGCTGAGGCGTCCCCTGGTTCCCGGCCTCCGGAAACGCTCCAGGGAAGACCGCAGGCTCCCCAGGCCTGGCCCACGTCCACTGCCTTGGGCGTCTGAGAAGCTGTCTTCCGAAAACGGAGCCTCCAGGAACCCACGGACAGTATGTTTCAAAGTGTGCTGGCCAGGAAAGCGACCAGACACGAAGGGCACTTCCTCCCTCCCTCTGCTCCGAAGGTGGCCAGGATGAGGTTGTCGGACAGACAGGACAGCAGCAGTGTGGGGAGGAGGGCGGCTTCTGCTACTTTTTCCCAGGGGGGCTGGGACTAAGGGCCCGGCTTGGGCTTTGTTTTGCCCGGAAGCCAGTATGCTCCCCCATTCCCCGGGACGGGGGACGGTAGGCTCTGACCCCATGCTCGAGCCCAGACTGTCCTGGTCTGAGAATCTCTCCTCTCCAGAGACAGGCCCGCATGACTTCGAGGATGGGGACCCGAGCGTTTGCCAAACTCAGAACCTCTCTCGATTCTCCTGATGTGCAGGGAACAGGTTGGAGGCAGGTAAACCACCTGTCAGTAGAAAGCGGGGCTTTTCCTGAACGTTCTCATTTTCCTGGTCATAGAGGAGCGGAGTGAGGAGACATCACCGAGACCCCCCCACGGAAACGGAAGGAACGGGAGGGGTGTGGTCCCTGCATGAGCTCCGAGGGCTAGTGAGGGGCAGAGCCGGGATGGAGCCCCTGGACCCCTGCTGGCTGGCCCGGTCTGCACCTGACCCCGTTTGGACCCTGTTTGGCTTCCGTGTGGGCCGCCAGACCGGGTTCTGAGCGCAGGAAAGATTCCTCTCTCAACCTTGGGCTTGGAGTTCTTCCCAGAGTGATACATTTTGGCCAGAAAGAGTGCCACATTCTTGGGGCCGGCTCGCCAGCGAGGCCTCACGTCACTCTTTCCGCTGTCAACCCTGCGCCGGGTTCCGCAGACCGGCCACACGCGTGCTGCACAAAGGGCGGAGCCTGATGCGGTCGCCCGGGGGGAGCCCCCAACCCCCATCCCCGAGCCCTTGCTGCGGCCTGGAGGCCCCTCACGTGGGGCTCCCCCTCGTGTCGCTGGATCTCTGGGGGAGGGACGCTGCCCGCCCGCGGGGGCTTCCTGGGAACCTCTGGGGCCAGCCGGGAGGGGAGGGGACCGCAGGGCCCCAGGCTTCGGGAGGAGCGAAGACGCAAGTCCCCACAGTCAGGATTGAAGTCGGCGCATGGCTTTAGCACCACAGCTCATGAACGTCCGCCTGCCCGTTCCCCAGTGCGGCTACACGCTTTCCAGTGATCACGAGTGCTCCCTGGTGGTGCTCATTCTCCTCTGGCTTGGCCTGTTTCCAGGGGCTTCTCTGTAGTGGGGTCTGCCATGTACAGAGAAGAATGAATTAAACACAGAGGGTCAAGGTCCACACGGCTGGTGGGTGTGGAGCTGTGCTGTCCACATCCCTTCAAGGAGAGACCAGTCGTCCCGGCTCCCAGTGGGGCGGGCAGCTGCCACCCTTCTGCACCAGCACCTTCAGGGATTGCTTGGGCTGCACGGCCGCCCCGACCAAGGTCACAGCAACCTGCAGGCAGCCAGTGCCGTGGCAGGTCACAATGGAGGGGGAAAAACCCGCATATGGGCCCAACGAGAGAGGTGGGCGGGGCTCCGGAGCTTTCCGGGCGGCCCCCTCCTTGTCCCTCCCATACGTTTTGATCCCCAAAGTCCTGTCCAGTAGGCCTCCTGAGTGAGCCCGGCCGACCCTGGGTGGCGTGGCCTTCTGTGGAGCCAGGAACCGGAAGGCACGGAAAGGAAATAGTGTTAGGACCAGCCTTGCGAGTAGCCCCTGCCGGTCTGCCTTCCCATATTTTGATGCTTCTGTCACGGGGCGGAGAGTTTCATCTTGGTTGTGCCCGGGGCCTCTTTTCACCACAAAGAACCCCCTGCGGACGGACGGTCTCAAAACGCATTTCAAAGAAGAAACACCAAAACAGGGTGAAGAAACTGTAGGAGAAACAACACGATCGATCGCTATTTGCAAAGCGCTGGTGGGTCTCCGAGTCTCGAGCCCAGGCCTCCCGCTCACACCTTCTCTTGGAGAAGAGCATAAAGGCCCAGAAGAGGCGCTGAGGTCAGTTTTGGGGATGGACGCAGATGGGGCGACCCAGTTCCGTGTTCTCTGCCCTGCATCCACACCCCCACCCTGCACTGCTGGGCGCTTTGTGCTCGGAAGCTCAGAGGACGACCCCAAGCACACTGGACGGCCGCCCTGACGGGGCCGCTGTGTCTCCGGCATCTTGGAAACGCGATCCGAGTGAAAGATTCGCCTCTTGAGTTCATAAATGAAATGCAGTCAGTTGCATTTGACAGGGACACGGGGTTTTTGTTGGTTTTTGGAAGTTTACGCCATCTCTCGAGCAGAGGTTTTGTGGCGTAGAACTCGAGGTCACCGAGCGTCTCCCTGCATTTCTCGGGTGTGGGGCGGGTCACAGGTGCCCTTGTTCCTAACAAACCATCTTCGGAGTGGGGCATGGGGTGGGGGGGAGGGGGAGGAAGGGGGAGAGAGGACGTGGCCTGCACGGACCCGGGTGGGGCTTGCTGGAATGTTCCACTGTTACCATCCTGAAATTTTTCACCTTGAGCAAGGGGTCCCAGAAATCGTGCAGCTGGTCCCCCGAGAGGCCTCGTGACTCAGAATTTTCCAGTTGCTTCCCTCATGGGTTGAAAAGGGTGGGGTCTCTGGAGATGGTTTGTGTCGTGACCGCAATGACCACCGTTCTGAATGTGGTTACCGCCTCTGTGGGCCACTCTGACTCAGTGGTCCTCCTGGCCCGGTGGCCCCTTCTGGCTGGCTGCCGTCCCTCCGGCCCCCAGAGCCGACCGGAAGCGTTTTGGACTCCTTGGCATGACCCCCAAGACCCTCTGTTTTCTGTCCTCTGTCTGCTTCTCCCGCCTTGGGTGCCACCGGCCCTCTGCCCGCCGCCCCTGCCTCCTGCCCCCGGACCCCAGCTTTGGCTGCTCCCCTGAGGCGCCCCTCCCAGCTTCCCGAGCCTCTCCTGCGCGTCTCCCCTGCAGCCTGGTACCAAATGTCCCTCCTTTCTCGTCCGCAGACCCCGGTCACCGGATGTGGGGCCACCCTAACCCGGTGTCACCACCTGCAGATGCCCTATTTCCACTTAAGTGTGCACTCACAGGTCCCGGGGGTCAGGACTAGAATGCGGATTTTGGGGGGACCCAATTGAACCCAATGCACCAGCCCAGCTGGAGCCCCCGTCCAAAGCCTCTCCTGACCTTCCAACCCCCTCCCCCCCCCCCCCACCGCCCAGGTGGAGCCACGTCCCCTCCTTTGTGCGGCGATGACTGTTGACTCTGTGGGCCTCACTCTGTCTCTGGACCGGCAGCCGTTTGACAGGCCCGTAGTGAGTGAGTCGGTGAAGTGTGCTTGGTGGGAGCACACGAGATATCTCTACGGTCCAATGAAACCATCCGGGAATGTCTGCTGCACCTGACTGGTGTCTTCCCCAAATTCACGTCCACCTGGGACCTCGCAAGGTGACCTTCTTTGGACAGAGGGTCTTTGCAGATGTAATTGGTTGGGATGCGGTTGAGTTGGGTGGGCCCTGCGTCCAGCGGCTGGTGTCCCTACAAGAAGAGAAGGGACACAGAGACACGGAGGGGGCCTGGTGACGACGGGCGGAGATGGGAGACCACGCTCCCAGCCGAGGGACGTCGGGAGCCACTGAGGGGGCGGGAAGCGCATCGGAACACGAGCGCGAAAGTGCCCGTTGTTTGCAGCCACCCAGCTGGTGGTCCTTCGCCACAGCAGCCCCTGCACCACCCCCCCCCCCCGGGTGAGGCGCCCGTGATGGTGGCAGCAGGTGCGGGAGCCCCCGCCCCGAGCATGTGCAGGTCAGGAAAGCCACCAGGCCTTCCCCGTGTGCGTGGGTCAGGACGCGTGGCTCCATTCTTGAAGTGACTTACTCTGCTCCGAGACCTGGGGGTGGAGATCACAGTGTGCGGGGGGGGGGGGAGGAGTTGGGGGGGCTCCCACCTCGGGGTCTCCTGGCACCGCTGGTGTGGGGTCTGCCCTCCTAGCCAGGGCTCGGGTACGGCGTCTGGCCCTCCTTCCTCCTTTCTGGAGGCATGATGCCCAGCGGGCCCCTCGATTGGGGAGACCAGGCCTGCCGGTTTCAGGCGCAGGATGCCGGCCTGTGCACTGCACCAGTGTGGTCCACGGTTACCGCTCGGGCTCACTCTTGGTGGCGGGCATTCTGCGGGGTTTGCTGAATGTATAATGCTGCGTCTCCATGGTGACTGCGTCCTGCAGAACAGTGTCGGTGCCCTAAAAATCTCCCCCAAATGCTCATCTGTTCACTCTCCCCGCTCTCCCCCAGCCGCGATCTTTGTACTGTTTCCGTATCATGGCTCTTCCAGAATGTCACAGCGTGGGGCCTTCTCAGATTGGCCTCCTTCACATAGTTCCTGCCTTTGCCGGCCTCCCAAGGCGCCACGTGTGAGGCCCTTGTGGGGACACTGGGCCCTCGGGTCACCCCTATCTCTAGATGGTCAGCTCCACCTCTCTGCGGGATTCCTCTTGCCCCACGTAAGGCGACGTAGCCCCAGGTTCTGGAGATCAGGATGTGGACGTCTTCGGGGGTCGTTCTCCTGACCACACAGGCCGTGCCCAGGCTCGCCTGTTCCAGAACGTTCTCTATCCGTGGACTCTACTGGCCATGCTCTTGTCTATTTTGGGCTTACCGAGAGGCAGCTAGGTTCCTGCACTTGGTAGCGGCCGACCCCTGATCCTGAGGAGTGGGACTCGGGCAGGAACGGATTCCAGTCTCTTCATCCATCCACCTGTTGCTGAATGCCTGGGATAGTTTCAGTTTCTGACGACTGGGACAAAAGCTGCTCTGGACATTCCTCCCAGCACCTTCTGTGGACACACGTTTCGGTCTCTTGGGTGAAGGCGCGTGAGCAGAGTGCCAGGCGCTACAGCAGGTACGTGCTTAGCTCCACACGGGCCGTGCTGCATGCACGCTCACGGGCCGGCTGCACGACCTGGCCAACCGAGTCCTACATTGTAGCCATTCGGGGGGGTGTTTGGCAAGGTTGTGAGTTTTTCCCTTTTTGTGGTGAAGTTCACGACATGAAGTTTACCGTTTTAACATTCTAAGTACACTGACCTCAAGCACATGCACACTGTGGTGCAGCCGCCCCCACCACCCGTCTCCAGAACTTTCCATCTCCACAGACTGAAACCCTGTTCCCATGAAGCACTGACCCCCCCAGCCCTAGCTCCCACCATCTACTCTCTCTGTGGACGGGACTCCTCTGGGGACCCCCTGTGCGTGGGGTCACGCGGGACGTGTCCTTCTCTGTCTGGCTCCTGTCACTGCGCACCGTGACCTCCAAGTCCGTCCACGTGGTGGCAGGTGGCAGGATGTCCTTCCTTCCTGACGTGGATGGACCACATCGTGTTTATCCTTCATCGGCTAAGGGACCCTGGCGGCTGCTGTTTGCACACCCAGAGGTGGGCTGTCGCATAAGGTCCTAATTCTCCATTTGAGTTTTCGAATTGACCTCTAATCTTATGCTTTTTGATACAAAGTGGGTAATTTCAGAGGCATAGCCCGGTGGCAGGGCACTTGACTGCAAAGTAGACCATGTTTATGTAGTGGAATTTATAAATGTCTTACACAAAGTCCTCTGCTCGGGGGTCGGAATCTCTCATTTACAGATTTGTTACCAAAAATCGAACTTTCCACTGTCTGGTCTGAATTGGGACCGTGACTCACTTGGCCTGTCCCCTGGGCTCCCCGGTGGCCCTGGTGCCTGGACACAGGGGACAACAGGCCCGGAGCACTCCAAGCCCTCAGCAGAGTGACGCACCCTCCTACAGGCGGCGCTGGACGGAAACAATCTCGAACCGCGGGGCACAGGGCTAGCGGTCCTCGAACTTCGCTCCTCGAGGTTTTCTAACAACAGGCTGGAAAGCCTGTCGAAGCTGACAGCTGTTCTCTGGGGCCGCCTGAGGGCACGCTCCATCTGGGGTACCCACCCAGCAGCCAGGGGAGGGGACCAGCCTGTTCTGCCCCGACCCCCACCCCCAGCAGGCAGGGGGCATGGACAGAGGACCAGTGAGCCTTTGCACTGGGGATCAGTTCACTCTGTATGAACAATTCCACACAATATTAAAACACTGCAAAGTGGGTGTAGACACCTGGAAATTTTTTTAAAATCAGAAATAAAAGCCACTGAACATCCAAACGGAGATGGGGTAGAACCTGCTAGAACCACAGATGGCTTCTGCGGACCGGAACCGGTCTGTGCAATGTTTGGCAATGGTTAGGGCTTCTTTTCCAGAGACTCCGTGGCAGGCTGGCTTTTTGTAAGTGTCTTGAAGGACGAGCAACCCTCGGTGGCCTCCCCTGGGCCTGGAAGTTGCTCCTGGTCACTCGCCCTCGGGGTGGGCTGGTGGCCTTTTCCTGCCCCCAGAGCTCGGTGGGGCTGGGGCCCCACAGACACGGATGAGCTGCCTGGAGGTTCAGCGCCCGGACATGGAGGGGGTCAGCCAGGGTCACAGGAAGAAGGACCGCACATCCCTGGGGGCCAGAGGTCACCACCACCCAGTCACTTAATTCTTGGCCTGGGGGACCGCTGGGGGAGGGGTGTGCCTTCCAGCTCCTTCCTGGAGTGGGGGAGGGGAGGGGAGGGAAGGCGCCCCAGCTGCCAGCCCCGGGGGACACCCAGGCAGGCTAAAGAAAGGGAAACCCTGTCTCTCCCGCCCCTGTTTATTTTGGGGGGGGCGTGCCCTTAATGCCCCCTCTTGATGTGGCTGAAATGCGGGCTGCCACCCGCCAGCTCCCACAGAGCCCTGCACACGTGTTCATGCAGGACACTGGCCTGGGAAGCACAGCGGTCGCATGCACATGCCCTCCAGGTCTACGCTACAGACACGGAGATTTACTTGAGAAGGCAAAAGGAAGGGTTTTTCTCACTCAGAAAGACACCCGTGGTGGGGCTCCTGTGACGGCCACCTCCCTGGGCCGAGGCTGGGGCTCCTGGGGCAGGATGGGGGCGGGGGGTACAGCCCATCCTCACCCTCTCTGGGCCTAGTTTACTCAGAGCCCCGGGGGGCTCTGACCTAGGTTCACTTCAGGGCTGGGGGGGGGGGCGCTGTGGCTGCCGGACTCGGTTCAACCGCTCGGCCCTCAGCCGGGCTCCTGGGTGTCACCTCGCCTCCCCTCCCGCTGGCCTCTCTGGGGGGCCGCTGGGGTGGGGCCCCACGGCCAGAGCATTAGACCAGGACAGTGGGGATGCAGGGGAAGGTTGGGCCCCAGGGATTAAGGCTTCTTGCACAGAAGTGGCCTGGACAGGCCTCGCCCTGCCAGCCGCCCCCACCCCCAGTCTCTGGGTAGATCCTGCCGCGCCCCGGCCTCCCCGGTGGGGAACGGGTTTTGTTCCCTCTTGCTGCTCTGTGGGGGACAGTGAGAGGCTGGCTCCCTGCCCAATGAAAGGCGGCCAAGGCTTCCCCATCCAACCGCAGGTTTGGAGAGGCTGGGCTCCCCAAAGCCCCTGGTGCTCCCGGACCGGCCGGAGAGAGCTGGGAGCCGGGGAGCGAGGCCGGGCCTACAGCCCGCAAACCGGGTGGGAGTCACCCGCCAGCCCGTGCACACATCCCCCGCCCCCCTGAGCGTAGCGTTGGTGGGATCTGGGCCTTGGCACTAGCAGGGGGCTGAGTGGGGGCAGGAGCATGGAGGTCGGCACGAGGCCCTGGGGTGAGGACTGTCCCGGTGCGGGGCGGGGGGGGGGGGTGGGGGTGTGGGGACGGGTGTGCCCTGTGCCCTCCGTGTACCTCCGGCTCCTTCCACTGCCCGGGTCGTACCAGAGGCCAAGGGACTAAAGACGAACCGCTGCAGGGAAGGGAAGGGCGAGGAGTCACACGGGTGAGGCCCTGCGGCTCCTTCTGGTCACCTAACACCTTTTGGCCCCCCAGGAAGGGCCTCCTCTGGCTGCATTTCTGTTTGCAAAATGGCCGTAGCGATGCGCTAAAGTGGAAAAAAACACAACACGACACAACAACCCGGAAGAGCCAGGTGTGACCGCGGCCCACGTCGACGTTTCGTGCTCAACACCAGATGGAACGCCGCCGGCCATTCCGGTGAGCGGGACAAGTTGCGGAGAATCCCTTTGTGGGATGGGTGGGGTCCCAGGAAAGGGCGGGGGGCCACGGCCTGGCTGTTGGGTGGTGCATGCCCTATAGAGGCCGCACACATGCCACACGGCAGGGCGACACTTGGCCGCGTGGGGTGCACGTCCCAGACAAAGCCCCCTTCCCGGCCCCTAAATTCCCTGGGTGCATTTTACACAACCGTCAGCTGCAGGCTCAGCCCCCCAGCTCTGGGCCCAGCGCTGCGGAATAACAATCGCTTAACTGAAAAGGAGACCAGTTTCCAAAGAGGTTTCCCATGACCCGCCCCCCACCACCCAATTTTCCTCTGCTTAGGAGAAGAAAAAGAGCACGGCAGCAGGGACCTGGCCAAGTGTTTCACAAACGGCCCAGCGGGTGAGACTGGCCACCCGCCGGGGCGCCCGGGGCCAGCGGCCAGTCCTTCTTCCCTTCTCGCGGCGCGGCCGGGCTCTGGACCGCAGCCCCCCGGCAACCCAGAGTTTCCGCAAATTGTTACCACGTCACTCGGGATCTCTGTTACTCCTGATGGGAAGCGGCCGCGGCCCCAGCGTCATCTTCCGGCCGGGCCGGGAGAGGAGTTCACCCCATCCGTGGAGGCAGCGGCTCGCGTTCCTTCCGGAACCGGAGGTTTGGGGACATGAGAGGTGTCGCCGGAGTGCGTAGTGCAGACGCCCTAGCGGAGCGAGAGACACAGGCAGGGACACACGGAGGGACAACGCTACAGAATAATACAGGGCTTCTTGTCCTTAAAGGGGTTCTCGGACGCGGGGACTCCGACCAGCAGGGGGTCATTCCGGGCGTGCTGCTCGCAGTAGCTCATGAGTTCCGATGAGGCTTTGGACACCTGTGCGTGGGCACAAGGACGGGAGAGGACAGGTCAGGCGGGCGGCCATGGCCACGTCCACTGCCAACATGGCGGGAACAACCCAGGAGCACCCGCAGGTGAGCGGATACACACAGTGTCCACCGCGCACGCGCACAACACTCAGCCGCGAGCAGGAACGCCTGCCGCCCCGCGTTCGGACCCCGAACACACGACGCTCAGGGAGGGAACCAGACACGAAAGGCCACACGGGGTGTGAGTCCACGTGTGTGAAACGTCCAGAACAGGCTCATCCGGGGACAGGAAGGGGGCTGGTGGGGGGGCCAGGCGCTGGGGCACGGGTGACGGCTGATGAGGCCCGGGTTACTTTTTGGTGTGATGGAATGTTCTGGAACTAGACAAAGGTGGTGGTTGCACAACTCTGCGTGTGTGTGCTCACTAATGGTAGGTTTTAAGTTATGTGTGTTCTACCACAATTTAAAAAAGATTAAAGAAGGGACTGGGTCCCTCGGCAGGAGCTGCCCAGACTTCGGACAGAAGGTCAGGGAGAGACAGAGCCCTCTTTAGGATTTAGTCCAAGGTCCACCCCTCCCCCCCCCCCCCCCCCCCCCCGCCAGACCAGGCGACTCTGGAAGAGCCTGTCCACATCGGAGGGGCCACCACACAGTCCCTTCCACATTGCATCTCCGGCAGCCCGAGCTGGCCGGGGCCCAGGGATCTGGGGGGCTGGTGGGGTCACAGCAGAGTTGTGTGTTCACCCGGGCAGGGCTGGGGGCTGGGTGCTGGGTGAAGGGGTCCTGGTCTCCTCTGTGCTGCAGGAACAGCCAGCACGGTTCGGCCCCCTGCCTTCCCACCTGCAAGGTGACAAGGGAGCAGCCATGTGGGCGTGAGCGGGCGAGACTAGGCAGGGGCGAGGGAGGCTTTGAGAACTCCCCTCAGGTCTGCCGGCGGGGTGGCGCCTCTGCACCCTGGACCCCGCGCCCCACAAGCCAAGGCCGCCCGACCTTGTCCCCTGTGCTGCCAGGTCTCCAGGCCGGCCTCTGGGTTCACCGCGGGGACACTGCTACCCACATGCAGTGACAATCGCCACTGTCCTGAGCATGCTGGCCACTCCCAGGCCCGCCTCGGATGAGCCAAAGGAGCTTGGTTTCTAGAGTTGTATTTGGAAAGCAACTCTCGGAAACAACCAGAATAGCCTCCGGACCCTGGAAATAACTGATGCTGTGGCTCCGGCATGTGGCCCCCGCTGACACCCTGGCATCCACAGGGAGGCTCTGCCCTGAGCGCCGGGGCCGCCCCCATGCCCGCCACGCTGCCACTTGCCAGGCGCTGGCTCCCCCGGCCTTTCAGGAGTACCGACGTTCAAGGTTCTGGCCACAGATTTGGGGGTGCACAGCCTCAGGCGGGACGGGGGGTAGGAGGAGATGGGGGGGCTGGGGGGGGAGGAAGGGCCCAGCCCAGCATCAAACAGGCTGGTGAATCACGCTCTCCGTCAGGGCTGTGGCCGCACCGGCTCACCAGAGGGAAGCCGCTTTGACTGAGGCTTTCTCTTTTTCCAGCCCGAATGAATCCTTTGAATGCTCAGGGTTCTGGAACATTCAGACACCTCGGGGGAGGCCCCCCTCCCAACCTGGGGGGCTGGAGCAGCCCTGCCTTTCCACCTGGCACTGCTGTGCATGTCCTTCCACTGAGGGATGTCAGTCAGGTGTGAGTCTGTGGGAGCCCATCTGCCGCCAGAGACCAGGGAATGGCGGGTGCTCAGAAAATCAAAGTCTGAAGACATCCGTGGGGTTGATGTTTGATTTTATATGTCCACTTGGCCAGGCCACGGTATCCAAGTACTTGGCCAAACACCAGTCTAGATGTCACTGGGAAGGTCATTTTAACCTGAGATTAACATTTAAATTGGCTGACTCTGAGTAGAGCATATGACCCTCTAAATGTGGGTGGGCCACATGCAATCAGGTGAAGGCCTTCGGAGACCAGGAATTCTGCCTCCCGGCAGCCTTGGGGACTCGAGCTGCAGCATCAGCTCTGCCCTGAGTCTCCAGTCTTCCCTGTGGATTTGCCAGCCTCCACGGTTCTGTGAGCCAATTCCTGAATACCTCTCGTTCCCTCTATACACATCCTGTTGGCTCTGTTTCTCTGGACAGCCCTGACTGATCCAGGGGGCGGCTGAAGCAGGGCCGCTGCAGACACGGGAACCACCCGGGTCTTCTACGGGGAAACTTCCGGTCACTCACTAGCTGGGGCCTGGGGCACGAGACCATGATTGGAGGTGCCTCGACCTCCTTTGCAAAGGCATGGGTTTGATGAGCAGGTGACTTTGAAAAGAATCAGTCACCTTTTTCATGTAAGAGGCCACGACTGCATGGCTGGCCCCTGCCATGTTTACGGGAGAAATCCGTGAACCCTGGATGTCGTCCTGATGTCCCCTTGTGGACTTTAAATTCACCTATATCAAACACAACGTGTCCACCGCGCACGCGCACGTCCGCAGCCCCAAGCCGGAGCGAAGCGCCCACCCCCGCCGCCCCGTGGACCGACCCTGAACACACGACGTTCAGGGAGGGAACCAGACACGAGAGGCCACACGGGGTGTGAGTCCGTGTGGGTGAAACGTCCAGAACAGGGTCATCCACGGATGGGAAGAGGGCTCGTGGGGGCCGGGGGCTGGGGGCTGGGGAAGGGGTGGAGGTAACAGCTGACGGGGACAGGATTTCCCTTTGGGCTGCTAGAATGTTCTGCAATGATGCTTGCACAACTCTGTGAATGTACTAAAAGCTACCAAACTGTCAGCGCCCTTTAAAAGAAACAGTTAACTTCATGTTATGCAAATTATTAGGAAAAAGAACAGGTCTGTCTGAGGAGCTACTTTGTTTCGGGTCTCTGGTCCCTGATGGGTTAAGTGTCTGTGCACAGGAACTACTTGTCCCTTTTCTTTTTTTAGTATAAAAAACAAACACGCTTATTTCAAAAAAATTCAAACGAGGCATAAGTGAAGAACGTAGACGGCCAAGGGCCCTGGGTCCTGCCGTCTCTGGACCACGTCTCTACCTTCTGTCTGTGTCTGTTGCACCAGGGAACCAGACAGAGCCCATGGGCAAGTGCCTGCCTCATGCTGGCAGCCTAGGGCTCTCGGGGGCAGGGGGTGGGGTGGGGTGGGGAAGGGCCCTGAGGGCTGGGGGCGGGCTCAGCCCTGCCTCTGGTCCCACGGCACTGACAAAGCTCTGCGGCACATGGGATGCCCGCAACAGCCCATGACACAGGTTCTGTGTCAGCTGTGTCTTCCCATTGAGGGATCTGGGGCTCAGAGAGGCTAGTGAGTGGCCCAAGCTCACACAGCAAGGGGCACAGTTGGAATAAAGCCCCCCCTCCCGAACCGGGCCTCCTTGCAGGGTCTCCTCCCTTCTCGGCCCCTCTGCCCGCCCGCCTGCCAGGCTCACCTTGATGCGCTCGATCCCGGCTTCGATGCGGAGCTGTTCCACCAGCTTCCGGGCCTGGGCTATGTTGTTAGTGGCTGACATTGTCTGCCATCAGCTCCGGGCCCCTGTCGTCCAGAGGGCTGCAGGGGAAGCAGACAGGATGTGAACCGGCTGCTGAGGCCCCACGGGGACAGAGAGGCAGGACGCCCCTTCCGGAAGCCTCAGGGCCTCCTGGTGCCCCACCTGAGCCGTGGCGCCCGTGTGCCCAGGTCGGGGTGGGGGCGGTGGGAGGACTAGTGGAGCCGTCTCCCACAGTCCCCCTGGGCTGGTCGGGGGTAAGTGCTCCCTGGTTGAGACCACCCAGGGTCTCAGGATGGTTCACCAGACCACAGAGTCCACTCGTGGTTGGCTTGGAATGAGGGCCTCAGGGGACACTTTCTCTGATCCCTGCCTCACCCCAGGCCCCCCGGCACCACTGACACTGGGCAGGGTCACTCTCCGGGGGCGTTCTGGGGACGTTCCCAGCCCCACCCTTCGATGCCAGGACGTCCCAGTGGTGATGGCCACAGATGTGCCCAGACATGGCCTGAGTTCCCTGGGGGGCAGAGTCGTCTGGGTGAGACCTTGGCTCTGGACCAAGGTGGGTCACCTGGGCAGCATCTATGTGCCGTGGGTCCTGGGTCTGGCATCACTTCCTTCATCCACGGGCTAATTTGCCCCACAAACCACCCCAGGGGGGGCCCACCATGCACCAGTCACTGCCCTGAGAACCAAGCTAAGGGTGGTGGTACGCAGGGGGAGGCCGTGGCTGTCAGTGCCCAGTTCTGGCTTCCCACCCCAGATCTGGCTGTCCTTGGGACACAGCCACGCGGAGTGACCTGGGCTCCCACAGAAGGCTTCCCGGGGCTCTCCGCAGGAGCGAGAAGTTCTGGCTCCCGCTTCTGGCCCAGGAGAGGCTTCTGGGGGCAGCGGGGGGCGGGGGGGCGGTGCAGGGAGCCCACTTGGTTTTGCAGGGTTTTCCAGAGCTTTCTGATGTGCTGGGGTGGTCGGGACAAATGACCACAGGCTGGGGTATGGAAAACAGCAGGAAATTGTTCTCCCACATTCTGGAGGCCAGATGTCAAAGATCCAGGTGGGGCAGGGCTGCGCTCCCCCTGGAGGGCCCAGGGAGGGTCCTTCCTGCCTCTTCCAGTGGCTGGTGTGGCCAGCGGTCCCTGGCGTGGCCACATCACTCAATCTCTGCCTTGTCCTCACATGGCTTTCTTCTAAGGACACTAATCCCTACGACTTCTCCTTAACTAATTGCATCTGCAAAGCCCCTATTTCCACTTAAGGCCCCATGCTGAGGATCTGGTGGAAATGAATTGGGGTGGGGGCTGTATTCACTCCCCCTGCAGTGTCTTTGAGTGTGGATGGTGTGCTCAGAGTAGCCCATTTAGCACAGGCAAATGATTCCAGATAAACCCTCTTCCCAAATCCCAAGTAGCCCTTCCACTAATTTTCCCAGGACCGCTGCTCCGTGGAGGGGGTGGGGGTGGGGTATTTGCTGCTTTCATCGAGCAGCTAACGCCCAGTGGTCTGCTTGCTCCCCGCCCCGCCTCCCCGCACCTTCAGGACTTGGGTGTTCAGGGCCCGTCAGAGTGGCTCCCCACCTCCTCGCCCACTGAGAAAACCAACCCTTTATGGCGCCAATGATTCCCGCTTCGCTATTGTTTGGGGGAGGGGGCGATCTTTTTTCTTTCCGAAAACATTTTTATGAATTTATTTTTAATTCAGTTAAAATTTTTGAGGTGCCTGGGGAGTCACATGCAGTGGTAGGAAAGGGCGGAGACGTGCGGAGACGTGCGTACCCTATGCACGGTTTCCCCTCTGGAAACACCTTGCAAAACCCGCGGTCAGCATGACGCGCGTGCACGGAAGCCTCAGGGCGGTTCCGTCCCCGCCCCTCCCCGCCCCCCACTCTCCGCGACCTCCGGTGACGTTTTCCTTTCCCAAGCTGCCACCGTTTCGGGACCATTGCACGTGTGGAACCACAGGGCACATAACCTTTTGGGATTTTTCCCCACTGCGCTTAATCCTGTGGAGATGCGCCCAGCCTGTTGCGCGCGCCACGAGGTCACTGCTGAGCGGCGTTCCCCGCGTGGACCGGCCCCGGCTCGGCGGTGCACCTGCCGATTCCAGTTTCTGGCCATCACGTACGGCTGCCACAAGGGCGTGCAGATTTCTGTGCAAACACAAGTCTATATATTTCTCTGAGATAAACGCTGAGGGATGTAATTTGCATGTTCAATTTTTAAGGAAAGTGCCAAGCCGTTTTCCAGGGCGGCTGCACCATTTTACATCCACACCAGCAGTATATGGGTGGTGTTAATTTATTCTTACAATTCGGCTGTGCACATTTTTTCCTCTTCCTTACAGCAGGGAAAATTCTACTCTTCCCACAGCCTTCATTTAGTGAGCTCTAGTATCATCGTTCTAACGAGCGATGCTGCTCCCAGGGGACACGGGGCCCTGTCTGGGGACGTCTCTGGTCATCAGGACTGGGGGAGTCCTGGCACCGAAGGGGTGTGGTCGAGGACCCCGCTCAGCTCCCACAGTGCCCGGGACGCCCCCCCGAGAACGGCCCAGTGTCTGCAGCGTTCAGGCTGGGGAAGTTCCCAAGAGGACCTGTCCGGGCGTCACGCCCAAGGTGGGGGGTCTGGGAAGACGCCCCGCCAGGGAGCAGAGGGCACCCTGTCCTCCGTCAGGATGTAGCTTGCGCTGTCTGCCTGGTGGCCACTACGGCCACAGAACAGCAAAGGCAGGCTTGGGATTTTCAAAACATTTCCTACTTAGCAATAATGATTAAAAAAAAAAAAAAAAAAAAAAAGGAGGGTTGACACAACACTTTCGGGAGATCTCCAGGCAGTTCCATTGCATGACAAAAGCCAATCCCCAAAGGTTACATGGTGTGTGTTTATACACAGTTTACACACCGTTTTTGAGAAGACAAAATTGTCGTCCGGATGGGGGACAGGTTCATGGTTGCTGAGGTTGGGGGTGGAGGCCTTGGCGGGAGGGGCTTTTCGTGGTGCTGGTCACACTTCCACAGAATGTTACCGTCGGGAAAAACAGAGTGAACGATACGTGGAATGCTTCTCTGATTTGTTATAACTGCACATGAATCTACGGTGACCTCCGTACAAGTCTCAATTAGAAAAAAAAAAAATCCTTCCACACCGCCTGGCTCCCCGTCCCTCCCGGCAGACATCCAGCCCCGCTTTGGGTCAGAAAAGGCCTGAGTGTGTCTGTTCTGGGAGCACAGAGCCCACGTGTGGGTTTCCAGAGGGCTCTGATTCAGCAGGGAGCTTCAAAGCAGCCACAAAACATCCAACTCAGGGAAAACTGCCCTTGGTTGGGCTTAAAAATATCTAAATTACTCAGCGCTAAATATAGATGCGAATGGAGAACAAACGGGCTGGCCCCATGGCCTGTTTTCCTTGGAAGGCCGGGGAATCCTGCTCAGCATCCACACTCAGAAGTGTCCGCCAGGACTCTAGGACCCCTGCACCGCGTGGCCACCCCCAACTGTGGCCTCTCTCCGAAGCGTGAAGCCCCCGAGTGGCTGGCTTTCTGTTCCAGGCCCAATGTCCCGAGAGGCTGCCTCTGGGCTGGGTTATGACCCAGGCCCCAGAGAACGGCCGAGATGGCTGCGCTGGGGGTGTGCGTGCATGTGCGTGTACACGAACTTGTGTGCAGGAGTGTGTGTGAATGTTCGGGGCACTTGTGTGCATGTGTGTATACACACGCGTGAGTGCATGTGCACGTCTGCGCATAGATGTGTGCGTGCGTGTGCGTGCACGAGCATGTATGTGTGGGCGTGGGCGTGTGTGTACTTACGTGAGTATATGTGTGCGTGTCTGTATGTCATAATGTGCATCGTGCGAGATGTGTTTATACGTGTGCGTGTCGGTGTGTATGTATACTGCATGCACACGCGTGTGTGTGGGCGTACGAGTGTACATGTGCATGTGAGTGCATGGGTGAGCACGTGTGTGTGTGTGTGTGTGTGTGTGAGTGTGCGGAGATGCTAGGAACAGACACTGGCTGTGTCACCACCAGCCCGTGCAGCAGACACCAGCCTCCTCCTGGCTGGTGTCATAGTCCGTCACTGACTCACGGCCCAGCCGTGGCCCCGAGAGACCAGGCAGCTACGCTGAGTCAGCCCAGGGAACATTCCTCACCCGTCGCCGCAACGCAGGAAGCACGTGATGGCACCAGGCGCCCGACCTGGCCGGACCTGCCTGGGCCAGCAGAGCCGCAGGGGGCCCCCAGGAGCCGTGGCAAGCTGGGGGCAGGTGGGTGGTGGGCAGCCGGTCACCGTGCTGACTCCCGGTTCTGCCCCTGCTGAGGGTCCAGGGGAACAACCTGGGGTGAAGTTCACCTAAAACCAGAGCCTTAAGGGATGTCACCAGGCCCTGCCTGGGATCTGAGTCGAGGGCCAGGAAGCCATGCCAGGTTTGGGGGGGGGGCTCCTGCAGAAGAATCACATGAGCAAATGTGTGAAAGGCAAGGACAACGGAGGCCCCCCCCCTGCCCTGGGGTATATCGTGAAGCAGAGGTAACTAGAAAGGGGGGGCAGTGACCCCCAGACAGATCTGACCTTCTAGTGCACATAAGGATTAGACAACCCTGGGGACGGGCAGTATTTCTTCCATGGTGGGCGCAAATAAGGCAAAATGGGGAAACAGTTTAGGGTGGGGTCTCTGCCCCCCTGGCACTTTGGACACTGGGCTGGGCTGTTCTCTCTGGGGTATCCTGGGTGCTGTGTGGCCCGAGCAACATCTGTGGCCCCACTCCCTCAGTGCCAGGGCCCCCTCCCCCCTGTGTGACAACCACAGATGTCCCCAGACACTGCCCAGTGTCCCCTGAGGGCAGAGCTGCCCCTGGGTGAGAACCACTGGATTAGATCAGACCTTTATTCACATCCAAAGAGGTTCCATATAAACAGCCATAGAATAAGAAAGAAAATAAACACAAACTAGTGAATATTTGTTCTTGGGATGCCTGGGGGCTCAGTCAGTTAAGCATCCGACTCTTGGTTTCGGCTCAGGTCATGATCTCACGGTTTGTGAGTTCAAGCTCCGCGTTGGGCTCTGCGCTCACAGCGTGGAACCTGCTTTTGATTCTCTCTCTCCCTGCTCCCTAGGGGCGGAGAGAGAGGGAGAGAGAGAGTCCCAAGCAGGCTCTGCACTGTCAATACGGAGGCCCATGTGGGACTTGAACTCCAACCGTGAGAACTTGACCTGAGCCGAAACCAAGAGTCAGACGCTAAAACGACTGAACCACCCAGGCGTCCCCCCACCCCCACCCAGAGTCCAAATGCCCATCGATGGATGAATGGATAAAGAAGATGTGGTCTATATACACAATGGGGTATTACTCGGCAGTCAAAAAGAATGAAATCTTGCCATTTGCAACTATGTGGATGGAACCGGAGGGGATTATGCGAAGTGAAATTAGTCAGAGAAAGACAAAAATCGTATGACTTCACTCATATGAGGGCTTTAAGAGACAAAACAGATGAACATAAGGGAAGGGAAACAAAAATAATATAAAAGCAGGGAGGGGGACAAACACTAAGAGACCCTTAAATACAGAGAACAAACAGAGCTGCTGGAGGGGAGTTGTGGGTGGGGGGATGGGCTAAATGGGCAAGGGGCATTAGGGAGGACACTCGCTGGGATGAGCACTGGGTGTTATACGTAGGGGGTGACTCACTGGAATCTACTCCTGAAATCATTATTGCACTATATGCTAACTAACTTGGAAGTAAATTTAAATAAATAAATAAGTAAACGGATAAACTTAAAAAAAAATTTTTTTTTTTAAAGAAAGAAAAAGTTTCTTCTCAACCATGGAGAAGTCACTTTTCAGCAATGGAAGCCATGGAATGAATGGAGAAGGATCAGCAGCTCTGATCTTATGTAAATATTCAGAACTTCAGGACAGACGTGAACTAGAAATCGAGACCATGGACCCAGGAAAGGCCGAGGCCACAAGTGAGGTGATAGGCGACCCCTTTAACATGTGACTAACACTTGGGCCAGGGTCCCACGGAGACGTGGCACAGGGCTCACTCAGGCAATTCACTTCAGCAGGGGTGTAACTGGTAAAAACCAAAGCAAACAAAACGCGGCCTTGCGAGCAGTGGATGCCACCTCGAGCTGCCCCTTTGTCTTCCCACGACGCCAGAAGGCCGGAGAAAGGCCACCACCTGACGCGCTCATTCCAGACTCTCTGGTCTTGTGAACCCGTCTCAGCCTCAGAAATTGGACACCGAGCGGGGCGCCTGGGTGGCGCAGTCGGTTAAGCCTCCGACTTCAGCCAGGTCACGATCTCGCGCTCCGTGAGTTCGAGCCCCGCGTCAGGCTCTGGGCTGATGGCTCAGAGCCTGGAGCCTGTTTCCGATTCTGTGTCTCCCTCTCTCTCTGCCCCTCCCCCGTTCATGCTCTGTCTCTCTCTGTCCCAAAAATAAATAAAAACGTTGAAGAAAAAAAAAAAAAAAAGAAATTGGACACCGAGGACTACAAGGACGTCCCCTCAAATCTTCTGCTTGGGCATTTATCCCAAGGGGGAAATTATCCAAAGGAGTTAAAGGGGGAACACTGACGGGTGTTTACATCTGCGTTGTTTGTAACCGTGAAGGCTCAGAACAAAAGCACACGCCTCGCTCTGCAACGGAGGCGGGGGGGGGGACAGCAAATTCAATGGGACATTTCGCAGGTGCAACACTATGCAATGTTCTAAACGGTCCGTAGAAACGCGGAGCACCGCGGAGGTGTGTGTGCAAAGAGGGACAATGGCAAAGTGCAAATGTTCGGTCATCTACCGTTGTGTTAAAATATATACGGATAAAGGCAGACTTGGGGCTCCAACTCACGACCCTGAGATCAGGAGACACATGCTCCACCGACTGAGCCAGCCCGGTGCCTCTCAAAATGACAATTTTGTTAGTGACTTTTTTTTTTAAGTTTATTTATTTATTTGAGAGATGCCGAGACAGTGCAAGAGGGGAGGGGCAGAGAGAGACGGAGACAGAGAATCCCAAGAAGGCTCCACACTGTCAGTGCAGAGCCCGACGTGGGGCTCGAACCCACAAAACTGCGAGATCGTGACCTGAGCCCAAATCAAGAGTCGGATGCTTAACCGACGGAGCCACCCAGGCGCCCCTGTTAGTGACTGTTTTTATAATTTCCTCCAATGAAATGTTCTTCCGTGAAGGTATAATTTGCACGCACTGAGATTTGTCCTTTTGGGCCTGGAGTCGATGAGGTCGCACAAGCATGTCGTGTCGCGGAGCCGATACCGCCATTCAGATGCGGACCCCGTCACCCTGAGAACCTCCCGGAGCTTCTGTTTGTTGTCAGCCCCTGCACCCCCTGAGCTGCTCTGTTCCTGTCGTGTCGCCTCTTCCCGGAAGCCTACAGACAGACTCGTACAGTCCAGCCTCTGGCTCGGTTCACTCGGCACAATGTCCTTGTGGTTCGTCGTGTGCCGAGGGCACCTTTTCAGTGCTGTGCGGTGTTCCCCCCCGGGGTCAGGGCAGGGATTGTTGGCCGTGCACCGACTGGGCCACACGGGTGTGTCCGGTGATTGTGAAAGACGCCGTGCTGTATGTTCACACGCAGGATTTGTGGCGGTCCACGTGCCGGGTCCTCCTGGGTGAGCCCCAGGCATGGGATTTCTGGCTCCCTGGCAGGTGTATGTTTAACCTTACAAGTTAAACATTTTCCAAACGGTTCCCAAAGTCACTGCATTAGTTTGTACTTTGAAATAATCATATAGACAGGTAGTTGCAAAAATAGTGCAGAGAGTCCCATGTGCCCCCCCCAATGGTGACATCCCATGTGACCGTAGGACAACATCAGGCCGAGACCCCGATGCTGGCCGTTTGCTCAGATTTCGCCAGTCCTCCCGTGACTCATCTGTGTGCAGAGTGGATTTCTGTCACCGCCCGTCCCTCCAGGAAGGTCTGGCCACCATCGCTGACCGGGCCGAACTGCTCATGGAGCTCCGTGCTGCCCTGAGCCCCACGGGGCAGATGAGGTCTGGCGTGAATGTTCGCTGGGTGGGCTGGTGGGTAGATGCAGTGGGAGTGTCAGCAGAGAAGGCGGGGGCTCCAGTCGGCAAAGCTACGAGGTGGCCGAACCCTCTGTGTTTGTGAAATCCTAAACGGCTTGGGCAACACTGGGGAGGCCCCCCCCCCGCCCCGCCCCGCCCCACTCCAGGGTCTCTTCACCTCCGCACCGAGGACACCCAGGCCAGGGTATTCCCTGTGATCAGTCCCTGGCCCAGCCACCCAAGGCCAGCAACGTGACAGCCACAGACATCCCCAGACACGGCCCTGTGTCCCCTGGGGGCAGAATCTAAGTCCTTTACGGAACTTCCTTATCAGAAGAAACTTCAGCTAAAAGAGGTTCATCTGGGCAAAACGCAAACCGTGTTTCTGGAACCGAGATGGTTCGGTTTGAACTGAAATGGCAATGAACGAAAATAGAAGCTTGTTTCAAATGGGGGCTTAATTTTTTCAGCATCCGACGATCCTCTGTGACCACAAGAAGTTACACAGGGCGAGCGAGCTGCCCCTTGAACTCCACCAACCACACTCTTGAAGCCGGTGCTGGAGAGGAGAGAAGTAGAAAGGGGATCCAAGGGGAAGGTGGCAGACCCAAATTCTGCACAGATCCCAAAGCTGTTTGGCCTTGGGGGAGTTACCTCCCCTCTCTGAGCTCCAGCGAACTCTGCAGTGCTTAGAGCGACACTTGCGTCCTGGGCTGGCCCAGCCAACATCCAGGTCCCCACGTTCCAGGGCCAAGGAATGGGGGCGTCCAGAGGCCGGCAGCTCCAGGAGGCCCTCTTTGGGGCACCGTGGCAACTGCTAACTATAAACACAGCTGCTGCAGAGATGAAGCCAGAGACAGGGTGCCCTGCACATCCTGTGCCCGGCGGAGGTGGGAGGGCCGGTTTGCTGGAAGCTATTGAGAAATCCCGCTCCCCACGGAGCTGCTGCTCCGAGGTGGCCACTCCCCTCAGCTGCCCAGGGGCCGGGTGGGGCAGGTGCCACAAAGCCCACAGGCTCGGGGAAGAGCTGGGCAGCGTGAAGTTGATCATATTAAAAATAGAAGTGGATGGCAACGGGGGGAGAGCCAGAAATGGAGAGTCCCGAAATGATCTATTTTCTGTTGTCCCACTAATGCTTGTACATCCCTGTCCCTTCTAGGCCACACAGCAAAGGTGAGACTAGGTTATTTTATGCTCTGCTGTGTGCCCCAAACCCATGATGCTGGTCATGCCCCGGCCATGTCTGAGCCATTCTGAGCATGATCAGAAGCACTCCGGCCCCTGTGGACCCTTAGCTGCAAAGCCCTCCTGCTGAGCCCCTGGAGCTTTTGGGTCTCAGGGAGAAGCGGAGTGATTTCCCGGCACCTTGTCCAAGGGCACAATGGCAGTCACCCCTTCCTGAAGGTGCAAAACACAGTGCACGCCTGGAAGTGGGTTCACATCTCGGCTCTGCCCTGAACTGGGTCTTAGCTTCCTCCATTAGGAAATAAGAGGGTGGTTCTAAAAGCTGAGAACGGATCCCGGTGTGTCATCTGGTGGTTCTAAGATCAAGACTATTCACGTCGATGGCCTCTACCTAAAGTCACTTGGACTTTGAATAAAAACCTGTATCTGCAGATTTTGGCTTGCACGACAGTGGGCGAACTGACACGGACAGACTCTCCCGTGAGGGCAGTCAGGAAAGCTGGACAGAACACAGAAGAAATCTGCTTGAAGGCACTGCAGGGTTATTAGGGCAGTGAAGAATTTATAGCCAGGGTCTAGGGGAGGACGGCAGCCCAGGAGCGGAAAATCTGCCAAGAGGCTGAGCAATGCTTCTATCAGCCTTGCAAGGCTGGCGATACAGAGATTGAGATCCAGGGCCCTCCACGTGGAGGGGGCTGGGTGAACTCCCCCTTGGTTCAAACTGGGGAACAAGGTGCTGCAGTCTGAGTATAAGAAAAACCCAGACGTGGTGGTTTGGGAACAACACGGGCAGATGTTGTGTATGTTTTTCTTGGACATTTGAAAGAACGGTATTTTCTAACTAGACTGTATTTTAGATGGGACTTAATTTTACCGTCACTTTCACTGTATGTGACATTGCCTTGAAGAACTTTTTCCCAAATAATCATGCAAAATTATGTGGTCCCAGCATTTATTACACACAGAAGGATGCAAGTAAACAGGAAGCAGATGGGCTCTTATGGTGACTGCAGCCGAGTGCTGAATAAACTCAGTCCCTGATACTGGACTGAGGTGACCCCAGATTGCTAGCAGCCCTAAATGCTGGGCATGAGTAAACATAAACCCTCTCCAGTGGAAAACAACATCATCTTAGAATTCACACTATTTCCACAAACAAGTCTGAAACACAATGTCTAGCACACAACGAGAAATAACCAGGCATACAAGGAGGTAAGTCCACATGAACAAAACCCAGCAGGAATAACGGGCAATATAAACAGACTCGCAGGGGTTCCCGACACTGTAGTTGAGAGACACTTTAAAATAACTGTGTTAGGGGCACCTGGGTGGCTCAATCAGTTACATGTCTGACTTCAGCTCAGGTCATGATCTCACGATTCATTAGTTCAAGCCCCGCATCAGGCTCTGCAATGGCGGTGCAGAGCCTGCTTAGGATTCTCTCTCTTTCCTTTTCTCTCTGCCTCTTCCCCACTTGTGCGAGAGAGTTCTCTCTCTCTCTCTCTCTCTCTCTCTCTCAAAATAAGTAACTAAACTTTAAAAATAACAGCTTTAATTACATTCAAGAAGACAAATAGGTGAGACCGGAATTTCAGCCACACTGGAAACTATAGAAAAAGGACTCAGTAAACATGTGGAAAATGCCAATATCTGAAACGTAATGACTCGATGTAAAAGAATAGTATCACTAAAGACAACGAAGGAGAGAGTTGGTTGAGCTGGAGGACAGTTCAGGGGAAAACACCCAGGACGAAGCACAGAGACACAGAGGGGAAGGAAAGGCAGAAGAGAAGGTGAAAGATGGAGAGGATACAGTACAGCCTAACGCATGTGACCAGGACTCTGGAAGGAGAAGGGAGGACGGAGCACAAGCAATCTCCGAAGCGATGATGACAATCTCCCCAAACTGAGGACTGAACAAAATCCTACTTTTAGCCACAGATTCAAGAAGTCCTGGAAACTCAGGCAGCATAAACATCTTAGACGCTGACAGAGAAGTCGCCAATGCGCCCGTGAAAAGGTGCTCCCTGATTAGTCATCACAGAAACACAAGTGAAATCCAGGGAGCTGCTTCTTGAGCACTAACTAGCGGAGCACAGACAAAAAAGACCAGTGACTGTAAATGTTAGGGAGGGCGTGGAAACGCTGCAAGTTTCACACATTTCTGATGCAAGAGTAAAGCGGTACAACCACGCTGGAAGATGACTCAGCAGTTTCTGAAAAGGCAAAACACACACCTACCCTCTGCCCCGGCAATTCCGCTCCTAGGGACCGACCCGAGATAAACCAAACCATAATTCTGCGGAAGGACTTGTACAAGATGTTCACACATCTTTTTTTTTTTAATTTTTTTTTTTAACATTTATTTATTTTTGGGACAGAGAGAGACAGAGCATGAACGGGGGAGGGGCAGAGAGAGAGGGAGACACAGAATCGGAAGCAGGCTCCAGGCTCTGAGCTATCAGCCCAGAGCCCGACGCGGGGCTCGAACTCACGGAGCGCGAGATCGTGACCTGAGCCGAAGTCGGACGCTCAACTGACTGAGCCACCCAGGCGCCCCTGTTCACACATCTTTATTTATGATAGCAAAAACTGGAAACAGCCCAAATGCCCACCAACAGGAGAGCAAACAGACTGTGCTAATCCACGCTATGTGTTATGATGACACAATGACAAAAAACAGCCTGCAGAGGAGAGAAGCCACATGTGTGGATCCCAAAAATATTCTGTCGAGCAAAAGAAGTCAGACATCAGAAACGTTCTGTGTCTTGACGGAGGTGTTGGTGCACGCGGGTGTGTGTGTCAAAACTCATCAAGTTGTGTATTTATGATGTGTTCATTTCACTGAATGTGAATCATGCCTTGATAAAACCGGTTAATTCAAAGCAAAGAAGCAAATGTAAGCTGCTGGAGGGAAAAGGACCAATGATTAGGTGGATTCAGTGAAGACTTACGACCTGGTGAAAATTAACTTCAAGATTTAAGAGGAGACCCAGACACCTCCAGACAAACAGCGGTGGACTGCCTCTCCAGCAGACCTGCCTTGTTAAGGTAGGAATAAAGGGATATCAGAGAAACAGGACCCCCAATAAAAGGTAGGAGAGGCGTGAGTGAGTGGAAAACACTGAGGAAGGGACAGAACTTGACGACACCATCCGGGTTCTCATGGAAAAATCAACGGGAACTGGAAGCCCCCGGGAGAGCCCTGGAGCACACACGAATCAGAGCCACCAACCCCATAGTCCCCTCCAACCAGTTTTTCAGCAGCTGTTCTGTGTGTTGGCCTTACATACTGTAGGGCGCTCTTTTTTACTATGCTATCTTGGTTGTTGCATTCCAGTGACAGCGGCCTTGGATGTTTGCTAGTGACATTTTTGGATTGTGTGACTTCACACACGGGACAAATGACGTCGGCACGCAAAGATCACATACGCACATGCATCAGGCCTAGGGCGGGAGCGAGCCACCCAAGGACAAGCCCCAGAGCCCCCTGCATCCCTCCTTCTGACAGCTGGAGCCTGACCCTCCTCTACGCAGAAACTGGGGGTCACCCCACCCCGAATCAAGTGCAACGTCCAAGCTGCTCACTCACTGCCCTCAGGTAGGAAATCTTCCCCCAGCGTCCATCCTGCTGTTGTTGCCTGAAGGTGTCCCCCCAAATTCATGTTGAAATCTGAATCCCCAAGGTGACAGTAGCAGGAGGTGGGGCCTTTGAGAGGTGACTAGGTCCTCTCCCCTAGGGTGGAGCCCTCCTGAATGGGATCAGTGTCCTTAGAAGGGGCAGAAGAGACCCGAGTTCTCTTTTTCCACCATCTGCCCCTCTGGGTATGGTTGCTCCCCTGGTAATGCAGCTGGCCGTCCTGAGCGTCCCTGTGTGGGTTCCCATGGTGTGTGGGGACCTGTGCAGTGTCCAGGGGATCCGTGCTCCTGTCTGCCTGCCTGTTCCTTGGGCCGGGGGTCCATGTCTTTCTCCAAAATAGCCCCTGTCCTGCCTCCCTGAATCACCTTTCTAGGAGAAATCTCACCCTGTGACTTCTGTGCTTAAAACTATCCCCAAGCGAAATCTGAGAAACAGGACGTTTCACACACGTGGACTCACACCCCGTGTGGCCTCTCGTGTCTGGTTCCCTCCCTGAGCGTCGTGTGTTCAGGGCCCGTCCGCGGGGCGGCAGGTGTGGGCGCCTCACTTCTGCTCGCGGCCGAGGGATGTTCTGTCACGTGTGCAGAGTGTTTTAAGCAAACGTTTTTTTACAAGAAAAGGAAGAAAAAGGAAAGACCTTATCTTGCTGCTGTTGAAACGAAAACCTGTATCGCTTCCTTAATCGGAACCAAGGTGGGAGACGAAACTGATCAACGGCTTGCGGGCCCTGGAGCACGAAATGTAAGATTTGTGTTTCTGGTGCGTGGCCAGGACCACGGAGCGCTAGTGTTGTCCTATCTGTGGCGGTGTGCAGGGCCGGGAGCCACAGTCCTGGGCACGGCCCCTGGCGCCCGAGTCCCAGCGCTCTCATCCATAGAACGGGGAGCTGGAGAAGGGTCTGATTTGTTATGTACGCAATTGGTAAAGATGGAGCAGCGGCTTCCTCCTGCGTAAGCCACGCCCACGGGAGGCGCCACGCCCACGGGAGGCGCCACGCCCACGGGAGGCGCCACGCCCACGGGAGGCGCCACGCCCACGGGAGGCGCCACGCCCACGGGAGGCGCCACGCCCACGGGAGGCGCCACGCCCACGGGAGGCGCCACGCCCACGGGAGGCGCCACGCCCACGGTTCCCGAGACCACGCGGCTGGTGGTCAGCCCACGGATTGAATGTAATTCCAAAACCAGGCTCATGGGGAGACGAGACCCAGGGGCAGTCTGGCTGCGTCCTGCCACACTGCCCTGTGCCCCTGCGTGCCTGACCCCTTGCACCCAGAGGCTTTGAGGTCAGGATTGGCATGGGCTTTGTACCCCCGTGGTCCCTGTGCGCTCACAGAGGGCTTAGGGAGTAGGGCCCACGGTGCTCCTGGGTCTGAGGGTTCAAACACGCACGGGGGTCCCAGGAGCCTCACGACCACTGGAGGACTGGCCCCTGTCTGTGCTCTCGGCGGGTGCTGTGCAGACGTGGGAGGCCCTGCCCAGTCACCAGGGTCCCAGAGGACCCTGAGTGACATCTAATGACGAAACGTCTTAGCTTTGTGCTTCCCGCCTAGCAGTTTCTCGGCGAATCCGGGACTCTGAGTCCTGGGAATGTTTGCCCAAGGACGAGAGCAGACTTCCCTGCCAGCTTCTGACAGGGCCGCCCACGTGCTCTCGAGAAACCCGCGCATTCCCTGGAAGGCGGGGTCACCTCCGCACCCCATGGAGGACCCTTGAGAGGGCTTCTCAGGATCATATTTCTGTCTCCTCGGCCCTCCTGACGTGGGCTGGGTGAGCTGCGGCTTCCGTCTCGGTGAGTCAGACGCAGTAACGGGAGCTAAGGCTGCGGGTCAGGCCCAGACATAGCAGGCTCGGAGATGTCACCCAGACCCTGTGTCTGGCCAGGGCGCTTAGCGTGACTGCGTCTGCGCTGCCCACGGGGGAGGCGGGGCAAACAGGTACCCGAGACCCGCTGGGGGTCGGCGGGCTGCACCTCGGTGCGGCTGCGTGCACGGCCAAGGTGCAGACAGGGGCCCCGGGGCAGGCCCGCGCCTGTGGGAATCCCGGAGGTTCCGCGCCAGTGGAAGAGCGGGTCTGCTGCCTGTCTCCCCGGCACACGCCCAGGGCTGGCGGCCCCTCAGGGGAGCTGACGCAGCCCCTCTGTTCAGCCTGGGGTATCAGCTCCACCCTCACGGGTGTTTTCCAGCTGTACAGGAAACAACGACAGCCAGACAGAAATGCCGCGCTCCCCGTGAATTCCACACATAGCTCTCATAGCTGGGGAGACTGCTGCTCCCGCCTGCTCGCTGGGCCTGCACAGCACGGCCGGGCCATCCCCTTACCAGAAGGGGAAGAACGAGATGCCAGAGGAGGCTTCTGAGGCTTGGCAGGCTGCGACGCACAGAAGGAAAAGAATGTGAAAAATGCGGCTGGCGGGGCACGGGCCGGGAGAGAAGGGCCTTCGAGGAGTGGCTCCAGGTTCTGGTGGCCTGAGCGTGGTGCTGCCGAGAGCTGCAGAGGACTCCCCCCCACCCCCCACCGCCCCCAGCAGCCCCCGCCCCGTTGAAAAGGAGGCAGATCAGAGATGAGGTCTGGGCTGTGGGGCGGCGGTGTTTCTGCACCCAGTGGGGTCGGGCCCCCGAGAGCTCCTTCAGGTGGACGCGACGGCACACAGAGTCTGTGGCCGGTGTGGGGAGGGGCAGCCACGGGTCTGGCGTGGGCAATTCCGGGTGCTGCACGTTCCTGGATAGCCCTGGGGACTGGCGAGGGAGTCGCGGCCCCTCGGGGACAGCCACCTGCATTGCTTCTGCAAGGCACGAGTTCACCAGGCCCAGGTTTCCAGAGGCGGGCTCTGGGCTGACTCCTGAGCTGGGAAAACAAGGCCAGGGCTGATGGCACTGGGAGACCAGGAAAGCGGGGTTCAGGACTTGGTCCTCCCGCTAACTCCCTGCTCAACCGTATGTGCCCCCCATGCAGACTTGTCTTCTTGAAGCAGCAGGGGCCACCTGGCCTGGGAGATGGTGGGTCAGCACGCCCTGGACCTCACACCGGGAGTGCTCCTCAAGACCTCCTGCCGTCCTGGGAGCACCGGGGCGGTCCCTCCTCAGAGCCAGGGGCCGTGTGCCTGCTGGAGAGATGAGACAGGTGTGGGGGCATCCCTCTTCGATGACTCGCAGTGACCACGTATAGTCCCTTGGCCTTGAGTGTGGGTGGGACCTGAGCATATGACACAATCTTCCTCCAGACAAAGGTCCTGCCATGTGGCAGGAGTGGCTTTAAGAAAGGGAGACCAGACCCTTGGTGGGCCTGATTTAATCAGGGGAGCCCTTAAAAGGGAGGAGGGGGGCGCCTGGGTGGCTCAGTCGGTTAAGCAACCGACTTCGGCTCAGGTCACGATCTCACAGTTTGTGGGTTTGAGCCCACGTCAGGCTCTGTGCTGACAGCTGGGAGCCTGGAGCTGCTTCGGATTCTGTGTCTCCCTCTCTCTCTCTGCCCCTCCCGTACTCGCACTCTGTCTCTCTCTCAAGAATAAACGTTGAAAAAAAAAAAAAAAAAGGCGGGGCGGGGGAGAAACTGTTTGCGTCTTGAAAGGGATTTGGTGCTGAGAGATCCCCTGTTGCCGGCTCTGAAGATGGAAGGGCTGGGGCAAGGCCTCGGGGCGCTGCTAGGAGCTGACAGCCAGCAAGGGCAGGGGGACCCCAGTCCTGCAGTTACACGGAACTGAATTCTGAAACAATCTGAATGGGCGCAGAGGGCCCCAAGCTCCAGATGAGGCCTTTTGACCTCGGCCTGGCGAGATCCCGAGCGGAGAAGCCGGCCACGCCATGCCCGACTCCTGACCTCCAGACCTGTGAGCCACTAGGCTTGTGACAGTTTGTTATCCTGCGCAGCGAGCTGGCACACGGGCCAGGGTGAGGCCGCAGCAGGGTCTGCGAACTGCCGGCTGCCTTCTTCCCAGCACTCTCCGTGCCGTGGGGCCCGCAGCCTGGGGTGATTCCAGCTGGCATGCGCTACTCATCGCTGAGTGTGGACACCAGACTCAGTGCCGTTTTCCTTTTGAACCACCTGGAGATGCAGAGGTGCTCCCAGCAGCACCCATTAGTGGCGGGACAAAAACGTCCCAGTGGCGGTGGTGAACTGGGCCGTGAGTGCATTTCACTTTCAGACGGCAAGGCCTCCAGACATCCAGCTTGGGCCCGGCCACTCCTCCCCAGTCCCCTTCCCGGCCTGCGGCCCATGGGACCGGCCAGGGGGGAGCCACAGCCCCCGGAAGGTGGCTTTGAGGTGCGTGTGTGGGGGGCCTGGGGGCTGCAGAGACGCCTCGTCTTCAGGGAGAACACAAACGGCCTTCAGTCTGCTTTACAACTTCCAGAACCAGCAGCTTTAAGGCCCACCGAGCTTCTGAATTCTTTCCTCCCAGGGCCTGACGGTGTGACCCCCACCCCTGCCGACCATTAAATGGGACGAAAGAACCCCAAACCCTCAAAACACTAATCTGCTGCCATATTCTACTGGGGGGTTACGGGGGGCCTTTGCACTGTAGCCCCTAGAACAGGGCTCTCACCCGGAGGGGACTGTGCCCCCGGGGGACACAGGATGGCGTCTGGGGATATCTGTGGCCCTCACAACTGGGGGTGTCCTGGCACGGATGGGTGGGGGCCGGGGATGCTGCTCTGCCCCCACAGCGCCCAGGACGTCCCCACAGAGAACGACCTGCCCAGAATGTCAGCGGCACGGGGACGCGGAGGGAGAGACCCCACTCTAGACTCCACAGAAACGTGCAGACAGCACGGACAGAGCACTGTGGACATCAGGGTGAGAAAGTCAAAGGGCAAAAAGTCGAGGCAAGTGCCTCGAGGTGTCCCCAGCAGCTGGGTTGGGGTCACCCCCTGGCCCCCAGAGGGCTCATGCCATAGCGGGGATCTACAAAGAGCCCTGGGTGCCGTGCTGGTGTTTGAACCTTCAGACTAGGCGGACGCAAGACCTCTCTGGCCTGGCCTCTGCCGCCCACCTCCGAAGCTCCAAGCGCTGGGTCCCCCCCGCCCTCCGCTCCCCCCGCCTGCGGCTTCTCCAGGGTCACAGTCCCCCTGGCCTGGTGTGGGGCGGGCCGGCCACGTGAGGGCCTCCACTGAGCCTTTGTGCATCCATGACCTTTGGGTGCGGTGGGGGGCAGGAAAACTCTAGCTGGGATTTTGCCAGGTAGACATTTGTTAAGAGAAGCCGCGCACCCGCTGGAAAACAGCGTCTCGTGACTCCGTCAGCCTGGTCTTTTTGTGCGCGGGCTAAATCGGTCCCCCAGGCAGCTATATTTAGAAAGCGCTGGACACTCAGGAATGAATGAGGTGCCCACAAGCTAGGGGAAAATAGCGCTGCCTTGGGCTGGGAGTGCAGAGCCCAAGAATGAGCCGGCCTGTGGGCGCGGGCAGTGACCAAGGGTGACGATGTGGCTGATGCGGGAGCAGAAGAGAAGGCTCCTCTGTCACCCGGAGGTCACCCGGAGGATGACGGCAGTCATGTGAGAGTGTGTGAGCTGGGAACGGCCGGGCCAGGATGCCGAGCACCCGGGGCTCATGGCACCCCTGCTCTTGGCTTCCGAGCACTGAGGCAATGCTGTCACCCAGGCCCCGTGATGGGGTAGCATGGATGCCAAGGGCCCAGGGGGCGGGGAGGGGAGAGGGGAGAGGGGAGAGGGGAGAGGGGAGGACAACCCAGGCCTTCCCACCTTGGTTCAGGCAGGTCCTTCTCTTCCTGGGCCCAGACAAACTCCTATATCTCCTACAAAGCCCTGGGACAGGTCACCCCCTGAGAAGCCCCTGCTTGGCCGTCTGTGCACAACCAGTCTGCACTGAAACACCTCGGGGCATCCGCAGCTCCCTGAACACTCCTTGGCCCTTTATGCATTTCCTGTGTCCTCAGTCACAATCATAAATTACCACCAATGTGGCAGCTTAGAACCACACACATATTCTCTGACAGTTCTGGAGTCAGGATTCTAACTCAGGTCTCACTGGGGCTAACACCCAGGCGTGGGCAGGGCCGGCTCTCCCGGGGCCCCAGGGAGCCCCGTGTCCCCCTTTTCTGGATTCCAGAGGCGTCGCGTCCTAGGCCCGCGGCCCCTCATCCTCATGGCCAGCAGCACGGGGTCTGCCCGTCTCTCTGCCTCTGGCCCTCTGCCTCCCTCTCAGGAGGACCTTGTGAGGACAGTGGGCCCCCCGGGGCACCCGGGGTCACCCCCACCTCGGGGGCATGGGCTTGCGCCCACCTGCAAGGTCCCCTCTGCAATGGAAGGCATCCTTATTCACAGGGACCAAGACGGGGATCTTGGGCACCTCAGCCGCTCTCCACTCTGCAGAAGGGGGACAGCCTGTCCAGGGCACACACCAAGGAGGACAAGCCTCAGAGCTGGGCTGTCGGGGCAGTTCTTTGCTCTGGGGCTCTGAGCTGCTGGCTGACACCACATCCTGGACCGGTCAGTGGTTCCCCAGGGACGTCCCGCCCCACCTCTGATGCTGTTGGAAAGTCCTGGATAAAAGCAGACCCAGAGGGGCTCTTCCTATGGGCTGGCTGTAACTAGGGACATTTTTCATGTTAGAAACAAAGAACAACAGAATCCAACAGCCAATAATGGGACTGACTAAATAGCTTCAGAGACTTTCCTGCTGTGGGGGGGTCCAGAGCCTCAAGTGGGGTCTTGCTGGGGCCACTGCTCCCCGTAGCACCAGGGTCATCTGTGGTCATCATGACTGGATGACTGAGGCTGGGGGGGGGGGCTCCCGGCATCGAGGAGCAGGGGCCGGGGATGCCCCTCAGCCCCCATGGCGCCCGGGACGCCCCACAGAGAACGCCCTGGCCCGGTGTCCGCTGACAAGGAGACCTTGGTCTAGGGATATTCAATCCCGCAGCTTCCCCGTGAAATCTGTGTGCTGCTTCGGGCCCCAGCGGGTTCGGAGAAGCAGCCCAGCTCCCGGCACCTGCTCCTGGCGCACACCATAAGTCCTCAGTGTCCGGGCAGGTCACGACTCCTGAGGGGCCCCAGATGCCCACGTGGTGCAGACAGAAGGGTTTGGGGTCAAATGCCAGGGTGCCTCTCTCTGCACTACGGCAGAACGTCAGGATGCCACATGGTGCTAACCTTCCAGGGAGGGACAGCAGCCTTGGGCCCCAGTGACCAGCAGGGGAGGGACCTCAGTGCCTGGGTGCCCACGGGTGCCCACGGGCGCCGGCTCTGGGTTTGTGGGAAACCTCTTCTGGGAGTGAGCTAATCTCCACTCCCGGTGGCCTCTGCCCCAAGATGAGGTTTCGATGACCCACGCGGAATTGCTAACAATGAGATCGAGCGTTTGGTTCTGCTCACGCTGACATCCCCTTTCTCAACCGTCCGAATTCCATTACGCCTTTTCTTGTTACTGCAGGAAGGCAGCCAAGGCCGGCGCTGCCCGGGGGGTGTGAGTCTCCTGTGACCCTCACTGCCTCGGTGCCCTGGCTCTCAGAGCCTCTGCAGGACCTCGCAGAGACGGCCCACGGGAAGCGGGGTGCACACACAGAACGCGGGGGGGGGATCTCGCGGAATCCGGACAGGACTTCCGCAGGGCAGCCCGCGCGTTCTCTGGTGGAGCCTCTCCGACTTCTGTCCCTGCATCTGAGATCCTCCTTGCTGGCGTGGCGCGTACGGCTGGACAGGCAGCAGGGACCCCGTGCACAGCCCACGGCTGCCAGGACGCGAACTCTGCCGACGCCCCGAGGGGGCTCAGGGGCAGGGTCTCCCCCCCCCCCCCCCCGTCAAGCCCCCGGGTAAGGATGCAGCCTGGCTGGCACCCGGATGGTGGCCTGCGGGACCCTGAGCAGAGGACCCAGTTAGGCTGTGCCCAGATTCCTGACCCACAGAGACTGTGAGACAATAGATGGGTGGAGTCTGGGGCCATCTGTCACACAGCATCACTGACACAGCAGAGGAGCGTGACCAGAGACAGAAGCCCGGCCTGGAGGAGGGGGAGGGGGAGCAGCTTGATGTGGCCACCAGGACGCTCCCCCACTTTATCCTACAACGTCACGTCAACTGGCCCTTCCGCTCCTGAATGAACCTACTTGACTGTAAAAATAACTTAGAGGGAATAGAAAAAAATAACGCAAAATAACAACGTCTTGCTCCCGACCCCGAAATCCTCGACTGAAATGACCGCTCTCGGCAGATACATCTGTGTGTCTGGTTTGGGGGAGCAAACCCCCACGGGCTCCGGAGGTGGAGCTACACCAGCGAATACAGAGATTTGCTTATAAATTGATTTCAGGCTAAAGAGCCACCTCCTACGGAACGTGCTCTGGTGCGTTTCAGAAGGAACTTGCCGGGACACCGGTGGACTTTCTGTGACCATTGGAGGTGCCCAGGGGTCCAGGACTCCCCGCTCCCCCTGGACGGCACGCTGGCCACAGTCCTGCCTCCTCCCCTGCTCCACGTGCCCGGCGGGGGGGTCTCACTTGCACCCAGCTGGGTCCCACGCCGGCACCGGGAGGGACACGGTCTCCTTCACGCCTGCCACCCCGAGGCAGAGACCAGGCGGAGCCGGATCTCATTCTGTGACCGAGCGCTTAGGCCCTGCCGTTCCAAGAGTTTGGGAAGGGCCTGTCCCCGTCCCCTGGACGTATGCACGAGACGCTGGAACAGAAGGAAGACGACGACCTGACCGCGACACCCCCACCCCCGGCCGTGGCACGCGGGGCTCCTCCTCCTCTCTCGCCCCCCCCCCCCACTTCTTTCTAGCAGCTTCACAGCGAGGTCAGTTGGGAAACCACAGCACTCACCATTTGAAGTACGTGATTGTCAGGTTCAACGTGTGCACGTCTGACAAAACGTATACATCGTGTGACACGCGTTTCAACCATTTAAAAAGTTTTATTGTGTTATATTGTTAAAGTTCACTTATTTACGTAGAGAGAGAGAGAGAGAAAGCAAATGGGGGAGGGTGGGCAGAGAGAAAGAGAGAATCGGGGCTCAAACCCACGAATCGTGAGATCGTGACCTGAGCCCTGAGCCGAAGCCGAGAGTCAGATGCTTAACCCACTGAGCCGCCCTTAACCATTTTTTAAAATTAAGTAGGCACCATGACCAATGTGGGCCTTGAACTTACAACGCTGAGATCATGAATCACATGCTCTATGACTGAGCCCCCTAGGCGCCCCTCGTTTTAACCATTTTTAAACATGCAGTTCAGTGGTATCTTCACATTATCGTGCAACCACCACACTCTATCTAGTTCCAGAACATTCCATGACCCTCAAAAGAAACCCCTTCCCCCTTAGCATTTACCCTTCCCCCTCCCCCAATCCCGGCCCCCACGAGCCCCCTTCCTCTGTGGATGAACCTGTTCTGGACGTTTCACCCACGCGGACTCACACCCCTTGTGGCCTCTCGTGTCTGGTTCCCTCCCTGAGCGTTGTGTGTTTGGGGTCCGTCCCCGGGTCGGCGGGTATGGGCGCTTCCCCCGCTGCTCGCGGCCGAAGGACGTGTGCGTGTGCAGACTGACCATGTTTCGTTCACCCGTTCATGTGCCGATCAACATCTGGGCTGTCTGCACCTCGTGGCTGCCGTGGACACGTGTGTACGAGCGTCTGCCCGGGCGCCTGGCCGCCCCTCAGCTTTCCTTCTCACCAACTCCCCAGCGGCCGCCCTGTCCTGCTTTCCCAGGGAGTGTGGCGTTCGATGGCCCCGGGGCTCTGAGGGGCCGTCCAGCTGCACAAGTGGCCTCAGCCTGGGAGACCTGGGGTGGCTCATTTTCCACGTCGGCTTGTCTGGGCCACGGGGTGCCCTGGTGTGTGTGGTCCACCATTATTCTGGATGTTTCCGTAAGGCTGTTTCTGGATGAGACTGACATTGAAATAAATGGACTTTGTTAAGAGGACGATCACGGATCCACGAGCTGACTCTACACCTTAAAGAACGGGAACGAGAAGTGGCAAGAGACCCCGGGGCCGGCGGAGGAAGGAAATGACAAACACATAGCGGAGGTAAATGAAAAAATGAAACAGAGACTAAAAAACCGCAGGAGAGTCAACGAAACCAAAAGCCGGTTCTCTGAAGAGATGGACAGAGCTGGCAACCAGCCCGCTGGATGGACCCGGAGTCGAGGAGAGAAGGCGCACGTCGTGGGAATGGGAGTGGCCAGAGGGCTGGGTGGCGGGGGGTGGGGGGGCACCAAGGACCACGAACACAGCACAGGCCCCGGCCGAGCCGGGTGGACAGGCTCCCTGGACGCACACACGCGCCCGCCCTGCGACGGCCAAAGCGCCCGCTCACACCTGCCAGAGACCTGCCCCAGCGCCGGAATCCTGCCTTTTTAGATCTACGGCCACGTTTAATCTCGGCAACATTCTTGGGAAGTTGGAGGATGTTGTTTCCGTGGCGGAGATGAAAGGAATCCGCCAAATGCGACAGAGCCGGTTAGGGGCGGACCTGGGGTGTGCACTCGGGTTTCCTGGCCCCGAGCCCGGAGCCCTGTCCACGGTGACCGAGGCCCAGTGTGTCACGTGCACATGGAGCACTGTGGCTTGCTTGTTCCTTTTGCTAAAAAACAACAGATTCCAAACCCATGAAGTAAGAATGAATGCGCCGTACCTTTTCCAGTTTTTCCAAAGACACCACTTTACTCGGTTTGAAGCGGGGGAGACAGAGGGAGAGGGAGCGGGTGCGGTGGTGGTCACTTGACCACCTCCAGCTTTTCTCGGGGAAATACGGCGCGGTCGCCAAAAACGTGGTGGGCAAACGGGAATCGGCCACGTCCTCCGGAGAAATCGGGGTTTTCTGGAGAGTCCGCTTTACTCTTCACAGCCGATCCAGTCGGGAGAGAGAACTGTGTTTCTCTGCAGCTTGGACACTCCCCGTCCTGGAACACGACGGTCCGGTCCGTCGGACACACCAGTGTCAGAAAAACAAAACATTCAGGAACTGAGCCTTGAGATGTAAGGCTCAGTGTTTTTCCACGTCTGGTTTTCTACTTTGCCGGAAGCCCCGTGCCGGGATGAAAAAGGGGGAGGTGGAAAGTGCAGGCTCCGGGCAAACCAATGAACCTCGGGCAGAGGAGGTGACAGGTATACGGGCACAGGAAGCCGAGGGATCTGAGGCTGGCCGCCGAGGGCCAGGGGGTCAACAGGAAGGGGAGGAAGTCCTGAGACCAGACCGGGGTGGGCCCGGGCACTTTGAAGCTGTTGTTTTCCAGGGGACGGGACCCCTGCACCAGGCGGAACCCTGGACAGAGCTGAATCTCTCTGATACTGGATGCACACGGTGTGACAGCCGCTGGGGGCCACCGGGTCCAGCTGGCAGGGTGGCCCCGAGACTGAGACTGAGTGCCAGCCTACACCCCATGCCACACACACACAGCTGCCCAAGGGAGCACCAGGGCCACGAGGGAGAGGCGAGTGGGGACCCTGTCCCGTCCATCTGCATCACCGTGGACGTGGCCTCCTTTGTGCGGCCGAGGAAGCCCCAGCCTACGGAGGCCAGGAGGACACCTGCAGCTGCCGGGGACCGCCCCCACACTTTGAAAAGCCGGCAGCTAGACTCAAGTTTGGAGTTGGGGGAGTGGTGCTGGTCCTTGGGGCTGATTCTGCTGTGGGTCTGCCCCGCAGGGTCAACAGAAGCCGCTGCCCCTGGGCCGGCACAGGCTGTGTCCCTCTGGCTCCCAAGCTCTCCGGTGCCCCTCTTCCTCTGCAAACATTATTAGCTCTTTCCACAAACCAACAGGGTTTTTTTCCACTTACACAAAGGGTCGTGCCACTGCTGCCACTCCTGGGCCACATGGGCCTGTGTCAGCCGCTCTGTACCCCAGGGGGGCAGGCATCACAGTCCGCAGTCGTAGGGGGTAGGGGGCGGGGCCGGACGTTGGGTGGAAACCTCCTGGCCCACTGCCTGGGAGGGGAGGTCCGGCCAAGGCTCCGGGAGGCTCCAGGGTCTCAGGTGTAGGAAGGAGGCAGGTGGGGGGTTCTCTCTAAAGCAGGTCTCTCCCAGGGCACTGGGGACACCAGTGCGGGCAGTTCTCTGGGGGTGTCCTGAGCACCATCCCTGGCCCCCAGACACTCCACGCCAGGAGCACCGCTAGAGGTGAAACCACCAAAAATGTCCCCGGACATCCCCAATGTCCCCTGGGGGGGGCAGAATCTCCCCCCGGTGAGACCCCCTGGGTTAGGGGGCTCCACCGACCCTCAGGAGAACCCCCAGAGTGTTCTGTAAGCATCTGACTGACTACTGCCGTCCTGGGAGGCTGCACACAGAGAAATACACACACTGGGCGGAGGGAGAGAGGGGGCGACTCACAGACACAGGGACCACCCTGGTTTGTACCTTCGGACCCCTGGGGGTTTACTCTGCTCTCTTGTGTGGGTAGGACTGGACTCAATATTTTTCCCTAAATAATTAATGCAGAGTTTCTCCCCCTTGGCACAGACATGGGAGCCCGGTCACTCTCTGAGGGCGTCCTGGGCACTGTGAGGGCTAAGCAGCATCCCCAGCCCCAGCCCCTCGATGCCAAGAGCCTCCAACCTTGTCATGACCACGGATGTCCCCAGTTACGGCCCATGACCCTTGGGGGCAGAACTAGCCTTAAGGGAGGGCTGGGTGAGAGCCACCAGAAAACGCAGCACCGAGTGGGCAGACAGGGCAGGGTGGGGGGTGGGAGACTGCTGGTGAAGTCTCCCCGCTTCGGGCCCCCTCCCTGTGGGGGGGGCCCCTCCCTGCTGCCTGGGCAACTCTGAGCATCCTGTGCTGAGGGCCGCCGGCTGGCATGCAGTCATGGCTCACAGTTTGCAGATTCCTTGTTCTCAAATTTGCCCACTCACTAAACCCCAATCGATTCTCGGGGGGGGGGAGGGCATTTCTCAGTCATCCTCAGACACGTGCAGAGCAGTGAAACATCTGTCACTGACCCACGTTCCCAGCTGCAGTGGGACGAGGCGCTCAGCTCCGGCCGTAACCGGAGGGCCTTCTCAATACCGAGGGCCGCGGCATTCGCACTCTGCGCTTTCGGTGGCCGCGGGAGTCCAGGGGCACAGCGGCCGTGCTGGCAGGTGCTCCCGGCCGCGACACGCCTCACGGAGAAAGTACACGTGTCAGGCAAGCCTCGTTCGGCAGTTCCCGCGCTGTTGGCTGTGAGCGCGACGTTAACGAGTCAGCTGTGTATCGAAGTGTCTTTAAACGGAAGCCCGTGTGACACGAGGTTATGACTTGATCGGCTGACCGCGATGTGACCAGAGGCTTCGGGAACCTGACCCAGCGTGTCCCCCAGGAGCCGCACCTGCTACCCACGAATTCAGTGTCTGCAGTGACCTTGCAGAACAGAACCACACAGCATGAATCCACCACACGAACGCATATAAAGATAGAAACATGAAGATACATAATTGCCCATCATTAGATGCCTAGGTTGTTTCTGTTTTTCTCCTCTTTGCCATGAAAGTCTATTCACATAAAACGAATATCCATTCACACGATGTCTGTGTATGCCTCTCTTTTTTCCCCTAAAGATAAATTCCTAAGTGTAAATCCTGAGTTCAAAGGTACGGGGGGCTTAATGCAGCTACGCCTTCAAAAAGGCTGCAGAAAGGTCCCATCAGGGTGAGGGGGGCACTCATGCAATTAGCCATCACCCCCACAACATGGCCAGTGAGCTACGGGTCTCGGATTCCGTCACCGTGTGTTTTCCCACACCCTCTTGTTCAAGTATAAAACGCTAGCACACGTACAGATGAGCAAACAGATATCACTCATTACAGCTCCGTGCATTTAAATGTGACACGGGCGTCACCAACACCTGCCTCAAGACGACAACATTTTCAGGGCCTCTTCCCAGAATGTGTCACTACCTTCTTTTCCATTATTAGGACATTTTTCATTATTATTAGCCTGATTCTCGCTCCTGAAGACAGAAAAGAGGGTAGATTCTGACTTCAGGGAGAGATGCTTAACTGAGAAGGAAGAACTGCCTAGAAGATTCTAGAAGGTTCTAGAAGACAGCCGGCCAGGATCTGCTCAGAAGCTTTGAGAGGTCAGTCTGTCTGGCCTGAGGGGCGGTGGGGGTGGGGGTGGGGGTGGAGTAAGTTCCAGCCGTGGCTCCAGGCGTTTGTCTGGGCACGTGCCGGCTGGCTCTGTGAACCTTGACGCCTCGCCTGAAACACGGGGATCCCCGGCATCGCTCTGCGGTCTCTGTGAGGACGAAAAGGGCAAGTGCGGTGCCCAGGGCGCTTACCCACAGCAACGGCGATAAGGATAATGTAACACAGATCGTGTAGGACGGAAGCCACGTGCAAGCAAATCCAAATTATTGCCAGCAGGAGCGGTGGCTCCCGGGGTCGGGCCGACTCGGGCTGCAGTTGAGGCGCCGCAGCGTCCTCGGTCCCTCCCCCAGATCTCATCCTCACGGCATGCACGTCACAGCCTCCACGGGGGAAGCGGCTGGACAGGGGCCACGTGGGGATGTGGGGGCACAGCATGGCTCCTGGGGGAAGCTTACTGTCCCTTCTTTCTCCTCCGCTCCCAAGAAAGGTGTGAGGACTGCTTCTGCAGAGCAAGCGGGGCCCCTGACGGTGCTGGAGACACCTGCTGCCTGCGGCTCGCCTGTTCAGGGCAAGGGAGGAAGATTCCAGAAGGCTTGGTTAATTGACTCTGTGCTTTTTCATTAGCAAGGCCCTTCTTTATATGCAGGAGTGGGTGGAGACTTTCACATGCGTGTGTGTGTGTGTGTGCGCGTGTGTGCGTGTGTGTGTGTGTGTTAGTGTGGAGGGGTCGCTGGGTCGGGGGGATCTCACCTGGGGCGATCCTGCCCCCAGACACACTGGGCAGTGTCTGGGGATGGCTGTGTCTGTCACACCCGGGCAGTCCTGGCACCAAGCGGGTGGGGACCGGCCTGGTGTCTGCAGTGCCAGGGACACAGGTCTAGGTCACCTTGCAGCCGTTGATGCAATCACACACAGAGACCCCCCCCGCCCGCCCCCCCCCCCCCGGCTCCTGCTCTGCGGCTTTGCCTCTGGGTCCCCCTGCCCCACACCGGGGCTCTCCTAGAAGGACGACAAACAGACCGTCTACTCTTTTCCTTGGTTGGTCTCAGAAATGCCGAGAAAACCACCCAGCACAGGAAGCTGCCCAGGCAGTGAAACGAACGGGAAGTATGTCTTTCTGACTGTGACTGGCCCTTCTGGGGAGCCGCCGGGCAATCCCCTCCCTGGGCACCTCTCTTGGAAGTTTCTCTGTGCTCTGTTTCTTGGAACGAAACTGGGCTGGCAGCTACCACTCGTGCCCTCTGCCCGCTTGGGGCCGTGCAGTAAAATCCAGCAGATTCAGACGGTTCGCATCCAAGCCTGACCGTGAAGCACCGTAAAACCCCAGAGCAGCTGTCCCTGTGCCCTTGGCCTGTCCTCGCCGGAAAGCAGGGTCCCAAGCTGTCACCACTTCAGGGAGACACATCCATGGCTCATTCTATTTTTTTCTTTTTTTCTTTTTGAAACATGACTGATAAATAAACATCACTTATGTTCAGTTGAAAGTTATCCTTACTTTCGGTATCTGTGACAGGGTCCCCCCACCCTGCACTGGTGACATCAGGCTGAGTCACTCCCTGGGGGCTGTCCCAGGTGCTATGGGGGCTGAGCAGTATCCCTGGCCCCCACCCTTTATGCCAAGAGCACGGAGTCGTGAGGGCCACAGATGTCCCCAGACACGGCCCACTGTGTCGCTCCCACCCCCTTTCCACTGAGAACCACACTCTAGGATTACTGAGTTAATCCCCCACTGTCTTCGTTTTAAGGAGGCATTTTTTTTTTAACATAACTGCCAACTTACTTTTTAAAAATTTGTTTGCATTGGCATAATAGGCATACAGCACCTGTAAGTTTAAGGTACAAAGTGTTGACTTGATATCCTTTCCTCCTGCAACATCATCACCAAGGTGACTGTCAGTGGATTCCAACATTTCCACTCCCCCCCACCCTTCCCTGGCCCAAGAAGGACCAGAGGCATTCATGCAGGTACAGAACAGAAACACGTCACAGGACAAGCAATGAGGCATCAGAGGTGGTGTGGGGGGCGGGGAGGGGCGATCCCCCAAAGAAACCATGGGACGGGTCGCAAAGTGGGGAGGGTGGTTCTGTGCGGGACAGTTCTGGGTTCATCTTGAGGGACAACAAGGTCTATTGTGGCGATGGGGTGGATACCGTCGCCCAGATTCACGTTCTCCTGGACACTCACCACGTGGCCTCATTTGGAGAAAGGGTCTTTGCAGATGTGAGATGTCAAGGACCCCGGGGTGAGGTCATCCTGAATGGAAGGCGGGCCTCAAATCTGACAGCTGGTGTCCCCTCAGAGAGGGGAGGGCGTTTGGCTCTCAGACACACAGGCAGAGGCCATGGGACCACAGAGACAGGCACTGGGGGGACGTCTGGAGCCCCGAGAAGCTGGAGGAGGCAGGACGGACCCTTGGAAGGGAGCAAGGTTCTGTGAAAACCCTGATTTGGGACTTCTGGCCTTCAGAATGTAAGAGTATAAATTTCTGTCCTAAGCCACCAAGTTTTGGGTCATTGGTTACAGCTGCCCCGGGGGGGGGGGGAGAATTGGCTGCAGGGGCATCTCCCTGTAGTTGTGACATGCCAGGACCTCAAGTGAGAAGGGTCCCCCTCTCCCTGTTGGACTGGCAGACTCAGGCCACTTGGGGAAATGCAGAAAACGCCCGTCTCCACCCCCCCTGCCCCAGCAGGTGCTCCCACCTCTGTGCAGTTTGCATGGGAGGAAGGGTCTATTGGTTCCTTCCATCCAGGGCGAAATCCAAGGGCAGTATAGACATCTGGGACTAGGAACAGCTAGCACAAGGCTCCCACAAGCCTCGGAATCACCCGGGGGCTTCAAGATACACAGACACTGCATCCTGCCCCACAGAACGTGATGTAGTTGGTATGGATGTGTCCCGCATGACTCCCCAGGGCAGCTGAGGTCGGGGACCCCCGAGTGAGGCCAGTGCAGTGTCCCACAGGAAAGTGAGGCCTGGGAGTCTGACGTGTTCTGTGCTCCCGGATGGTGAGGGTGGGGAACACATGCAAAGGTTTAATGATAGTAAGAAACAAAAGTAATGAAATAAAAAACCAAATTCCTGCCCTAAGGGAACTTTCTGTGTGTCTGTGTGTAGGGATTTTAAAGATACACAAACAGGTGATTACAGTGTGTGAATAAAGTGCTAAGTTATAAATATACTTTTTTTTTTCTGTAAAAGGCCAGAGAGTAAATAGTTTTGGTTTTGGGTGACACATGGTCTCTGTTGCAACGATTCAACTCAGTTGCCACCATAAACAACATGTAATGGGTGTGCTGTGCACCAATAAAACTTTATTTGCAATGACAGGCAGAGGGCCAGATTTGATTTCCTGGCTGTAGTTTGCAGAACCCTGACCCAGAGGGATGAACAGACCCTGAAGTGAAGGAACGGCAGCTCCTTATGGGTTTTCTATCTCTTCTAGAAATTCCGTTCCTAGGTATCCACCCAGGAGAAATTTAAACATGCGTCCACACAAAAACGAACGCACGGATGTCCACAGCAGGATTATCCGTAATAGGCAAAACACAGAAACAACCTAGATGTCTACCAACAGTGAATGAATAAGTAAGCTAATACACACACAGACACACACACATACAATGCAATGTCATTCGGCCGCGAGCAGGAGCGAGGCGCCCACACCCGCCGCCCCGTGGACAGGCCCTGAACACACGACGCTCAGGGAGGGAACCAGACACGAGAGGCCACATGGGGTGTGAGTCCACGTGTGTGAAACGTCCAGGATGGGCCCATCCATAGATGGGAAGGGGGCTCGTGGGTGCTGGGGGCTGGGGGAGGGAGGAGTGGAGTATAGGGTTATTTGGGGGGTGATGAAACTATTCTGGAATCAAAGAATGGTGTGATATAATTGCACAACCTTGTGAATGGGCCCAAAACACTGAACTGCATACTTTAAATGGGTGAATTTCACGGCACGTGCGTGATATCTCAATTTTTTAAATTTATTATTATTTTTTTTTTACACAAAAGGAGCTAAGTAGGGAGTAGGCCTCCTGGAGCAGACCGTGTCCGTGCACAGAGCTCAAGGGTGGAGCTGGAGACCCAGGGAGGCCCATGTGTAGGCAGTACTGAAGGTCAGGCCAGGATGGGGGTAGATGGGGGGCCTGGGGGTGAAGCCGGGCAAGTGTGGAGAATGGACTCTGCTGTGAGGAGAACTGGGCCTCTCACTGGGGCAGAAGGAAGTTTCCACGAAGGCAGTGATGTGTCCAGGGTGGAAAGGGCGAGGGCGGGGCCTCATTTTGACTTTGGAGGTCCCTCTCCATGAAAAAACACTAAACCTGCTTTATGACCTTGCTGGCGCGAAGATAAATTCGGTCCTGTCTGGAGCGTGACATTCGCGGCTTTCTTCTGATTTAAAAGGAAACTGAAGTAACCTGTGGGCTTCAGGGATAGGCGGAGCTGCAGACCAGGTGGGACAAGGAACCTGAGTGGCTGAGGGTGTGGGGCAGGGATTGAGGATGTTCCGAGGTTCAGGGGGGCCCCTCTGGACCCCAACCAAAGAGCAGGACCCGAGACTGGGTAAATGGGTCTCTCTCAAGCAGCCAGCAAGGCCAAGGCCCAGACACGTCACTGCAACCGGAGAAGAAAACCTGCCTGTAAGGACAGAGACGCCTTCTCCGGCGGAGGCCTCTGGGGCTTGGAGTCCGGCGTCTGAGTGAACCGTGGAGCTTCCGCAGCAACCAGCCCCACGGATAGCCTGACCTTGGCTTCCGACCCTGGGTGCAGGGAGGGAATAAAGGTCTGTTGTTATAGCCCCTGGGGTGGGGTACTTTGTTCCAGCCACCCGAGGACACTCACAGACACCCCTGGGTGTTGGTGTGGTCTGATTTTGAGACAAGGGGGCCAGAATTTGGGTCACGGTGACCCCCAGCCACTTGCTTCCTGACGTCAAGGCTGAGGACTGAATAGAAACTACAAAGCAGGGTTGGCACGTTTCTCCTGTAAAGTGGCTGGCAGTCGAGTCACGTCACAGCTGCTCCCTCGGCCCCTGCCGCAGGAAGGCAGCCGTGGGCGATGTGAAAATGAACGGGTGTGGCCGTGTGCCAATAAAACTTTATTTACAAAACACGCTGCGCGGGCCACACTTTGCAACCCTGGTCTGGAGGTTCCACGACCCAGTTATGTGTTGACCGTAATCATTTCTGGGGCGCGTTTCCCTAGAACACAATTGGCCTTTGCCATCGGCAGATGTATCTGTCCTTTGGTTTCTTCTCTTTTATCTCAGTCATGTGTTGTCTGTGGCAGGTTTCACGCTGCATCGGCCACTGGGGTAGTTGTGACAGAGACTGGCCCACACAGGTGGAAACAGTCAATACCTGGCCCTTTCAGGAAAGGTCTGCCTACCCACCTCCGATGGAGTCTGTCAAGCTCCAGCAGAAGGGGCAGGCGGCTCAAAAGGAGAGAAAAATGGGACTCTCCTCGGAAGTACTGGATGTGGGTGGGCTGGGATGGTCTGTACCGCGTGACGGGGAAGTTAGATGTGCAGGAGTGAAGGAAGGGCGTTCTCAGCTTGCAAGGACTTGGGAAATGAGCATTTACAAAGCCTTTCTGGAAAATGTCCTTCACGATGCAATCCAGGCATCCGAAGACGCATTTACACACACAGACATACACACATACTGTGTGTGCACGCGTGCATACATAGACATATACTTACATACACACAATTACACACTACACATAATTATATATACACAAATACACATGTACACATAGTGCATGCATACGTGCACGCTAACATGTACATACTTACACACACACAGACACAACTCATCAATGGGAGAACCCACGGTATGAAAGGCCTAGTGGAATCCAGGAAACAGAATGAAGTCTGTCTAAGTGGGGGGGTAATAATGGCTCGTGACTGTCCTAATTCTTGAAGGAAAAGTACAGGAAATGATGTATGATCTGTAGTTGTAGTGTATAGATGTCACCCCTGCTGACATCTGGGGTGTCCCGGGTGCTGTGGGAGCTGCACAGCCTCCCTGGCCATCGCCACCCCCGTGTGACGGCGTCCCACACACCTGGGGGTAGATCACCCCCCGTGGGGAACAGGGCACTTGGAGCAGTGTCTGAGGGGGTCATGCAGAAACTGAGTGGGCCTCAGGTCGGGACAGATGCGTCCCTTCAGAGCCACACGTGGACGGCCCACGTGTGCCTGGAGCTCACACAGTGGGTTTCCTGGCACCCGTCAGAACGCAGGGGCAGCAAAGGACCTGGACCCATGGAGAGAGACGGCCCCTGAGACAAGCCTCGGTGGCACATGGAATGTACTAGAAGGTTTTCTAGGAATAAATGACACCCTGACCCCAGTAGGAAAACGGCCGAGGCAGGGAACAAACAATTCGCGCACAAAAGAAACCCAAACACATAGAGATGTTCAGCTTTAACACACATCAGGGAAGTGGTTCACGACTGATGCCTGTCTGGCCCTCAGACCGCTGAGGATCTAAGACCACGGCACCTGCGTGGGCCTCCCTCGTGGGGGCCTCTCCTGCACCGGGAGCCGAGGGCCATGTGGCCAGCCGTTGGAAGGAAACCTGGAGCTGGTCGGAGCCGGCTCGGACCTGCCACGGACACTTGGTTAGAGCCCATTTCGTCCACAGCACAGGACAACCACCTTGATGGCCTGGGGTCCGCCAAGTAGAAGGGTGGGCCGAGGGCGTGCCATCAACTTCCTGCTCCCAGGGCCCCCAGACTCCCTGGATCCGCGGGGGGCTTCCCTGGTCCAGGGGACATCCCAGCCAGAGCCCTCGTTCCTGCTCAGCCGCCAGGGGCATGTGGGGTCCAGGGTGTGCGGGCCTCGGGCCCCGTATCTCACTGGCAGGGGCTGTCCCTCCATGCAGGAGGAGCTCTGGGTGAGCCCCCCGGTGGGGGACCCTGACACAGGACCCCAGACCAGGGCCTCCTCCAGCAGCCACTTCTTCTCGCAGTCCTGGAGGGCGGACTCCAGGTCAAGCCCTCTCTGGATTCCTTCTCTGGCCCGGGGAGGTCGGGCTGCTCTGGGGCCGTTTGGGTCAAAGACTGCCCTTGCCCCCTGCGCTGTCTCTGCTCCTTTGTCCTACGTCAGCTGACACGACTTACGGGCGTGTTTCTGGACTCTGTCTGTCCGTCGCCCAAATCCATGGCTGCAGCTCCGTCCTCCGCCTTGGCGCTCTCGGACAGCGCCCCCGCCTGGGCCTTCCGCCCTCCACCACCCTCACTCCCCCCGAGGCTCCAGGCAGGCCCCCCTCGCTCGTGCCCACGGCCCCCTGTCTTCTCTCCTCCGTGTGTCTGTGTCCAAACTGACCTCTTCTTACAAGAACACCAGGCTCTGGGTCTGGGTTCTCCCTGATCTCCAGCCTTAAGTCACATCTGCAAAGACCCTATATTCAAACAGTCACAATCTGAGGTTCCTGGCGGACGGGAGGTTTTCGAAGACACTATTCAACCCATTACACGCTCTGCGCCTGTCGTTTGTGGGGAGGGTGACCAACGCTCCCGGATGATCCCTGGGGGCCCCCGTCTGCGCTCCGGGGTCAGACGGTGGATGTGGGGGAGTCCCTTACGGGCCCACCTGCTACAGCTTTGCTGCCTGCTCCCTGGAAGCTTCTGGTAAGAGAAGGTCCTCCCGGTGGGTGCCCTGAGCTCACGGAACGGGTGGGAAGACGCCCCCCACGTGACCCTTGCTTCCTGCCTGCCCACCCTCCACGGGCGATGCAGCAGCAAAGTCCAGAGAGTGGGTGTCCCCCAGTGTCCCTGCTGCTCAGCACAGCCTCTTGAATACCTCCAGTGCTGGGGAGCTCAGTCCCTTCCTGAACAACCGCTCAAGCCCTGGCAACGCACTGGCGGGGACGGAGGCCAAGCCTTGACGCACGCTGCCGGCGGGGGTTCCGAAACAGCTTTACTGAGATAAAGCCCACACACCTTACACCTCACCTGTCTGAAGCGCACGGTCCGGTATTTCCATGACCCCACAAAGGAACCTCGTACCCTCAGCCGTCAGCCCCTCACCTCCCCTCCTCCCCCAGGCCCTGGGGACCCCTGATCCACTTTCTGGTCATTTCTGCAGGCAGGGCTTTAAGCTGGCACCACCCTGTCCGTCACTCAGCCTGGCAACGAATACAGAAGCTATCCCTCCGACACGATCGTGCGAGACTACAACACAGCTGTGCGGAGCAAGGGGGACCCCCGCGGTCGGGGTGACGGTTCCCGGAAGGGCGCAGGTGCCCACAGGGGACGGGCCTCCTGGGTTTAATGGACACCTTTCCCATCGCAGCTCTCAGCAGCTGGTTCCCACCGGGTTTCTGCACAGATGGCGGAGGCCAGGCTAATCGGAGGGCAACAACACTGGGAAGACACAGCCCCTCCCCTCCCCCCTGTGTGTCCTTGGAGAACCATCCACACGTGACACGGATGCCCCCCTCCTGGGGTTCTGTGTCTGGAGAAGCTGGAGAGCAGGGCACGGGAGTGGCAGACCGCGGTGGCAGAGGCCAGCGCTGAAGGGGCCACGGCTTGAGCTCTGCACCCCAGGAGAGGGGACGCTTCCTTTGCACCCCTGAGCCTGGAGCCCAGCCAGCAGCCGTCGCCTGTGCTGGGTGGAGTCTGGGCAAAACCCACCGCCCTCTCCCATCGCCTGTACCCGTACCCGCCCTGCCGCCCTGCCTGAAGCCAGCCAGCACGGGGCTGTGGACTCTTCTCGGTGCACGCTGAGCTGCAGCGTGGGTGAGACTTTTTCTCCCAGAAAGCCCACTTTTTTGATTTAATTTAAAACTGTTAAATTCTGGTAAAATGCCCGTAACACAAAATTCACCATCGTAACCACGTTCGGTGCACGGCTCAGTGGCACCGAGCACACTTCACACCGTTGTGCAGCCGCCCCCGCCATCCGCCTCCAGAACCTTCCATCTCCCCAAACCGAGACTCCGTCCCCATGAAGCATGACTCCCCGCCCCCTGCCATCTACTCTGTCTCTGCGGATGGGACTCCTCTAGGGGGTCACGCGGGACGCGTCCTTCTGTGCCCGGCTCCTGTCACTGCGCAGTGTCCTCCGGTCTGTCCACACGGTGGCAGGCGGCAGGACGCCCTAACTTTCCGAGTCTGGACGAGACTCCGGCGTGTGGATGGACGCACTGTGTTTACGCTTCGTCTGTCGACAGACGTACTCTGCAGCTACCGTGAACCCGCTGTGAACGCGGGTGTACAGGTGTCCCCTCGAGGGCCTGCTTTCAGCTCTTGTGGGTGTAACCCTGCAAATGAGGTTGCTGGATCCTACCTGCTTGAGGAAGACCCGTGCTCCCAGCGGGCTGTCCTCCGCAGCCGCCCCGTCCCCCGTTCCCGCCAGCCGTGCACGACGCCTTCGGCTTCTCGGTGCCACACCTGCTCTGAGCCACACTCTAAGCCGAAGCGTGGTGTCCTCATCTGTTAGATGGGCTCACGGCTCCCCCAAAGGCCTGAGGCCCCCCCGAAAGACGGCGTGTGTCGGGCTTTGCTTTGCTCCCGGGGGAAAGGTCGTCCCTGGGCTGTTGGGAGCCAGGGAAGAGGTCCTGGTTTTATTTTGTCGTGTGTGTGGGGGTGGGTGTGTATCTGGGCCCTCCTTGAGGACGGATCTAGAAAGCCGCCAGGAGATGAGCAAACCAGGACAGCCCTGCGCACACGCACGCACACTCAGGCACGCGGATGCGTGTTCCCAGAGCAGGGGCCGCGCCAGGCGGCCCCGGGTGACGCGCAGGCATGTAGCCCGGGCCGGCCGGGCGGCCAACAGTACAACGGACGTGCCTGGCCGGTTCCAGCTGCGCGCTCCGTGCAGCCTGCGTGTGGGGTGCTGGGAGTCTGCAGGGGCCGCGGGCCGCTCCTTCCTGCAGGGCAGCGGTGGCTCCCGGACCCGTGCAAGCCTGGCGGGGCGAGGCCGCCGGCTCGGGAGGGACACAGGCCAGAAGCGGCTGCTGCCAGTCGTCACGCACCTGGAAAACGGGAGCCTGGCGACGCGTCTGTTCCGAGCTCATACACTCCAGCCACCTGGGCCCCGGGGTGTGCAACACTCTGTGTCCTCGGGCACGCAGGCTGGGCCCTGGTCGGCGGGTGTGCTTTCCATGCCGTGTCACGGATCACCACGTACGTGGTGGCTTCCAACACCACCCATTTAGTGTCTCAGTTCTGGTGGCCAGGAGGGGGGACGCAGCCGGGCGGGGTCCCTGTCCCAAGGCCCCCTAGTGCCGGCCGGGGCTGCTTTCTCGCCAGAAACCCCACAGAGGACGGCCTGTCTCTGCTGCCTCCGCTGGCTGGCACAATCTGCCTCCCCGTGACTGCAGGAGTGGGGTCCCTGCCTTCTTGCTGGCTGTTGGCTGGGGTCATGCTCCGCACCCAGAGACCGCCCCGGGGCCCTGGCCACGGCCCCTCCAGGATGCCCTCATAATGTGGCAGCTTTCCCGGTCACGGCCAGCAAGGGAGACCGTGACTGAGAGGCTGCTAGTGACCTAAGAGTCTTACGTGACCGAACCCGCTTACGGCGACGTCGGTCTCCTTTACCACACTCCCCTGGGTGGAAGCGACCTTGCCCACATGGAGCGAGGGGAGATTGCACAGGCATGGTGCCCGAGGGGAGGGTGCTGGTCACGGAATAAGGTGTGCAGAGTGCCTGAGACCATCTCCCGGGGCCCTGAGGAGGGAGGGTTTGCCCGAGGTGCTGGGCTCCGAGAGGGGAGACACCCGCCGGGTGGGCCCTCAACTGGGAGGCAGCCGGGGCTGCTATGTGCATTATGGGTACATATAACTTACGTGTGGCGTGCGCACAGATTGCGTTTACGCACACGTAAGTCAGATATTATATACGCTACGCAGTTATTTTATGAATAAACCTATAAAGCAAAGCAGACCTTTCCTACAGGAGGTGTCACAGAGAGGGGAGTTTTAGCGGTGAGGCTCCGAGATGTACCAGAACGTGCTGGAGCCGGGCCGGGCCCTCGGAGAAGTGCCGTGGAGCCCGAGCACGGGGGGAGCCCCCCATGCCCCTGCATTTGGCCCACACTTGACTTTATAAAGCTGTGTGTGGTTTTTTCTATTTGAATCTCTTCCGGACTCTTACTTCAATTCTCTATGAAACGAGGCAGCATACGAACAATTTAACACGTGACTGCACTGGGGCGCGTGCGACAAGCTACTGGTCTCGCGGGGCTGAGAGGGCTGGCATGTCTCCCTGGGGCTTGGCTCCTAGAGGGGACCCTCAGGCCCCGTGACTGTGGAACCCAGAGGGCCGGGCAGAGAGGCGCCTGCTCACTGTCCCTACAGACACCTCGGCACTGCTGACGTCAGGCCGGCTCATTTTCTGGGGCGTCCTGGGCCCTGCCTGCTCGATGCCAGCAGCCCCCCAGCATCATCCGGCCCCAATGTCATCAGTGTCAGGTGCAGAGACATCATGGTGCAGGGTTTCCAAGTCACAAGCCCGGGAAGGGGTGGAGTGGGGCTGGAACCCGTGCCTCCTGCTTCCCAGGTTGAGGGGTGCGGACCCCAGCCTGCGCCCTGTGCATGGAAAACAACCAGCCCTGGCCACGTGCCAGCGTCACTTGTGTGCTTGGGGCCAGGAAACGGCTGGAGGGACGGTTTAGGGGAAAACATCCTGAGAATGCAAACCACCAGCCCCCGCCCTGGCCCTCACCCGCCCACCACGGCCTACTCTGGAGGGACCCCTGATCCTGGGGTCCTGCTCCTGCCTGGACGGGTCTGGGTACAGAGGCCTGGGTGGTGGCCGCCCAGATGCATGTGACACGCTGTGTGGCTCGGGGTTGTTCTGAAACGTCACAGAGTTAACGAGAGAAAAGGAGGCCCCTCCCAGCGGCACTGGCCACCATCCCCGGCCGCGGGTCACCCTGTCCTGCACAGCAGCTGACTGGGCGGTCCCCTGGAGTGCTGATCAGTGACTCACCAGGGACCCTACCAGGACCCAGCTCCCCACGCTGGCCATTGAGCTGGTTGAACCAGCTGACTGGCAGGAGGGGGACTGCGGGGCTCAGGGCCTCTGAGACCTGAGCACACAAGCTGGGAGAGCCTGGGAGCATGTAGGGCGACAAGGTGGGGAGACAGGGAGTTCTGCCTCTGGGCACCCCCTCAGGGACACTGGAGGAGGGGACACCCATCCGAGGAGCTTAGCAGAACAAAGCGGGGGGGTCGGCAAAGATGCTTTCTAGGCGTGGAACAAGCGAACAACAGGGGTGCGAATCCCTGCCCTCGGTAACTGGATGAGCCCCTCGGTGCTACCGTGACGAAACACCTGTCCAGTGGCTTAAACCCACAGCATGCTGTTCTCTACCGTTCTGGAGGTCAGAAATCCAGAACGGGCCTCCCGGGGCTAACACCCGGGCGTGGGCAGGGCCGGTTCCCCCGGGGCCCCAGGGAGCCCCGTGTCCCCCTTTTCCAGCTTCCAGAGGCGCCGCATCCTGGGCCCGCGGGGCCCTCCTCATCCTCACGGCCAGCAGCGCGGGGTCCGCCCGGCTCTCTGCCTCCCTCTCGTGAGGACGCCAGGCCCCCAGGGCACCCAGGGTCGCCCCCGCCTCAGGGGCCTGGACAAGGTCCCGTCTGCTGCGTGAGGGAACAGGTTCACAGGTCCTGGGGCCGGAACGGGACCGTCTCTGGGGACCATTATTCTGCTGGCCACACACACCGCTCCAAGAAGGATCTTTTAAAATGACACCATCAAGATGTTACAGCACCTGGTGGGACCTGTGCCCAGGCTTTGGGGACTCCTCATCTCTTGGATCCCTCACCCTGCCCCAAACCCACCCACCAGCCTGCTCACAGCTGCCGGGCTGCCTTTTTTTCCAACTCAGTTCAGCCACGGCCTCCTCCAGGAAGCCTTCCTGGCCTTGCTCTTCTCTGGGCAGGCTGCCTCAGCGTCACTCCCTCCTTGGCCACCCCGCTAGGCTGCCCTGGGGCTTTGCAAAGTTTGCAGCCCAGCGTCCGCCCCCAGCAGATGCTGAGGAAACGAGGAGCCATGAAACGAGCGGGGTGACGGGGCTGAATCCCCTCCCCACCCTCTGGTCCTGCATCCATGACCCCTCGGGCCCCTCCGTCACATGGAGGGACAAGGCAGAACACACGCCTGAGCGTCTTGGGGCTCACCTGTCTTCTCGCCCCTTTGGCCCCTATCTGGCCACATGGAAGGCCCGGCACGGGCCGTGTGGACAGCCTCAGTGGCCCCCACAGCCGGTGCCGGCTTGGGCAATTCCGGCCTGACAAGCCGTTAATCTGTGATTTGACCCCAACCCCGACAGAGGTTTTCTTAAGAATATAAAGTCCTCGATAATGAGACAAGAGGAGAAACAACAAAAGGGGTCTCAGGGGCAGAGTGGACTGGGTGCCACGCGTCAATGTCCTCACCTGCCAATCGCCCAGGACGGCTGGGGAGCGGTCTCTGAGCTCCCCAGTCACAGGAGGCAAAAGCACCCGCTGCTGTTGGGTGTGGGCGGGGCGCTGCCCCACTCACCCCCGAGTTCCCCAAATGCAGTGGCAGAGGCACACTGGTGCTCAGACTCCCGGGCGGCACATGTGGCTTTGTGCCCCACCCTGTGGGGACGAGGCTTCCTGCTCCGTATTGAGGGGGACACCGGCCTTTGAGGGTGCAGACCCTGAGACATGCCCCTCCCACCCCCAAGTGCCTGGCCGGGTCCCACTCACTCCTCATCACTCATCAGATGCTGGGTCAGGGTGAAGCACGATTTGGTACAGGACGCGGCTCTGCCCGTGGCTGGCACAGCTGTGGGGGGTAAAATACTGAGCTTTTTACAAGGCGCGTGTGGCCGTTAGGCAGCTTGTGCTGGGGAACGGTGGGTGTTTGGGAGGGAGTGGGACGGCGTCTGTGGGAGCAGTTTGTGGAGGGCCCTGTAGGTGGCCTGTGCCCTGCCGGGTGCCTGATGTTGGTTCTGTGACTCCCTCCTTAACACAGGACAGCAGCATCCTCCCGGGAGACCTGTCCACTGCCTCCTGTGGGGATTAGAACTTCGGTCTACGGGATTCCTAGTTTACCACCACAAGGTGAAAAGGCAAAATGAGAAATGCTTTGCCACAGGAACAAGGGACAAACTATTGAGGTCCTTAATATGTAAAGTTCTCAGGCAAATCAATAAGACATCAACAAACCAACTTAATGAATGTGAGATCCTGAAATAGTGTGGATGATAGAAAAAGCTCACCGGTGGTATAATTTGTGAAATTTGCATCGGTTCTAGGCTTTGGTCAATAGTATTGCAGGAAGGTTGACTTCTGAGTTCTGATAAGTGTTTGGTGGTCACGGAAGATGCTAACCAAGAGAAAGCTGGATGAAGGGTATATGGGAATTCTCTGTACTGTCTCTGTACCTCTTTTGTTAGCTGCAAAGTCTCTCAAAATTTTAAAAATGTCCTGTTAACAACAGACGTAAGCAACCTACAAAAAGCATCATAAATGGCCACAGATTAAAAATGTTCCACTCTCTAGTAATCCAAACATTGTAGATGACTCAGGAGATGTTCCTTTTAGCCTCTGATCCAAAGAGACCAACAAGCCATGGCACCCGGACATGATGAGGGGCCCTGGAGGGGGCACGTCTGGGAGAGTGATGGGGCAAGTGATGGAACTTGGACGCAGACCTTGGACTGGATGAGACGGTGTTGATGTGACATTTCCCGATTCTGCTGTTTCCCGATTTTCTGGTTATGTAAGAGAATGTCCTCGTTCTCAGTAAATACCCAGCACAAGATGTGGGGGCTAGGGGACTGGTATCTCCAAGTTAATCTCAAACAACTCAGAAAGATCAATATGCAAACACCTATAACCACGTATATGCAGAACCGTATGGGTACAGAGGCCACATAACTATGTCCATGGCAAACATTGCTCTATGCATACGTATGTATGCAACCTGTGCGTGTGCAACATAACACGTGCACGCGCACGCACACCCACACGGCATGCACGCACAATACATGGGCGCAAGCTTACATGTGTGCAGACATGTGCACACGCATGAGCACGTGTGCTTGTGTGCACACACGTGTGTATGCACAGAGAGGAAGAGAGAGAACAGGCCAGCGGGGCAGGCAGAAGGGCTAGCACCCCAGCGGCACACGGAGGGGGTGTGGGTTCCTCATACTGTTCTTGTAGCTTCTCGGTAAGGTTGAAACTACAGCAAAAACAAGTCAGTCTGGAAGGGACTCCAGCAGCTGTCTCCGGGTGAACTTCCCTAATTTAAAAAAAATTTTCTTCTTTTATAAAGTTTCTTTATTTTTGAGAGAGAGAGACAGAGTGCTAGCAGGGGAGGGGCAGAGAGAGAGGGAGACACAGAATCCGAAGCAGGCTCTGGGCTCTGAGCTGTCAGCTCAGAGCCCGACGCGGGGCTTGAACTCACGAACCGCGGGATCATGACCTGAGCCAAAGTCAGACACTTAACTGACTGAGCCACCCAGGTGCCCCTGAACTTTCCTAATTAAAAAAAAAATGGGAATAGATTCACATACCATGAAATCCATCCCTGTATAGCGAAAAATTCAGTGGACCCTTTCTTCTTTAGACCCTCATGTGTTTTCTGAGACAAGTTTTAAGACAAATAGGTGTGACTTTAAAATTAAAAAAAAATTTTTTTTTAATGTTTCTTTATTTTTGACAGAGAGAGACAGAGCATGAGCTGGGGAGGGGCAGAGAGAGGGAGACACAGAATCCGAAGCAGGCTCCGGGCTCCGAGCCGTCAGCACAGAGCCCGACGCGGGGCCCGAACTCACGAACCGCGGGATCGTGAGCTGAGCCGAAGTCGGACGCTCAACTGACCGAGCCACCCGGGCACCCCTAGGTGTTCCTTTTATAAGTAGGAAATAAGAGCTATTTTTAAAAGGCCTCACCTTTTGGCACCTCGACAGACTGCGAACCGGGGGCTGGCCAGCGTCCAGAGGGCTTGGGGACGGCACCGGACCTGGCCAGCGCTCAGCCCGAGCTCGGCCGGGCCCCTTATCGGTGCAAGTGCTGGGGCTGCCGGCATTTCCCACCTTCTAGAGCGACTTTCCTGGTCTCTGATGAGTCTCCCACTTGCTCAGCAGGCCTGTAAATTCAGAGCGAGGGCTGCACACGGGAGCCACCTGGGGTGACACAATGCCAGAGAACTCGGGCCCCTGTGAGCCCAGAAGAGGCCGAGAGACAGGGAACAGCGGGAAGGGGATGGGCCGGCCCGGGGACACATCCCAGTCCCAACGGCCACCTGCCAGGGGGCCTTGGTCTCTGAGACTCAATTTCCTCAGATGCGAGAAGGAGACTGAAGTAACACGCCGCTCTGGGAACTCAGAATAAATACTGTGTTTGGATCCAACAGAACATGACCTCAACGTCATCTCGGCTTTGGCACCAAGGTCAACAACACTGACCCCCAGAACGATGTCACGAGAAGGGCACCTCAGTCTGGGTTCTTCCTCCCAGAAACCCATCACCGGGAAAACCCCAGCAGGGAGACTTTCTACAAAATTCCTGGCCAGTCCTCCCCCAAACTGTCCACGTCACAAAGCAAGGAAAAGTCTGAGAACCTGTCACAACCAACAGGGGCCTGAGGAAACGTGACGGCCAAATGGGACAGGAAGTGGCAGTAACGGCAGAGCTGGTGACATCGGGATAAGCCACGGAGGCTGATGCGCCGATGTGGGGTTTCTTGGCTGTGACAAGGCACCGTCGTCACGTCCGAGGCCGACGGGAGGGGAGGCTGCCCGGTGGTGGAAGGCGCTCTCTGAGCTGTCTTTGCCACCGGCCTGAAAATCTAAGACCATACAAAAGGAAAAGGTTTACTTAGAAGATAAACCAGGGCTCGCAAAGTGCTTCCGGAAGGTTCCGCTCAGCTCCCCCAGCACCGTCCGCTTCCTGTGGGCGAACCAGGTCTGAAAGCCGGAGCGCGTTCGGTGAGCCGTTCTTGGCGGGCGAGTCACGGCTGTGCCACGTGCCCCCGGCTGCGGGACGCCCCCGAGGGGGAGGACACTGCCTCTCCGCACAGGGCTGTTCCCTCTTGGAGCTGACAGGTAGGTCATCTTTCGGGTAAAAATGTCTTGTGTCCCCAAGATGCTCCCCTGATGCTGTCAGGATCCTCTGTGGGTTGAATCGTGCTCCCCAAAAAGATACGTTCAAGTCCTAACCCCCCCACACCTGTGATGTGACCTCACGTGGAAAGAGGGTCATTGCAGATGCAATCAAGTTAACAAGAGGCCGTTCTGAAGTAGGGTGGCCCTAATCCAAGATGATGGCGTCCTCACTAGAAGAGACGAATCTGGACACAGAGACAAACAGCAGAGGCCGCGGGAGCACGGGGACCGAGGTTAGAGTGACGCTGTCACTAGCCAAGGGCCAGACCCTCTGCTGGAGCCTCGGGAGGGAGCCCGGCCCAGCCCCGCCTCGATCTCAGACGGCTGGCCTGCGGAGCCAAGGGAGAATAGGTCCGTGTGGTTTTAGGCCGCCCCGTGGCTGGTGACTCTGCCACGGTGGCCCCAGGATGCTGACACGGCAGGTGCGAGCTTTGCCTCACGCGGTCCTTTCTGTCACGGTTGGGCGAGGCTTTCTGATTCCATCCTTGCTCCCGCGGCCGTCAGCTCTCCTCTCCAGGGGACCGTCCCCGCTGTGCCACGGGGAGGACACCGAGTCCAGAAGGTGGGACATTCCACAAGGCTCTCGGGCTCTACACAAGTAACAGACAAGAACTGGGCCGAGGAGAGGAGTGTGTGCGGCATGGGATCCTGCCGGGCCCTGGGCCGGGAGCAGGCAGCAGCAGCCAGCTCCGGGAGCACGCCCGCGGGCCAGTGGGGGTCCCGGTGCCGCGTCAGCGTGCCGCTCTGCCCCCGTTCTCGCGCGGGAGATGTTTAGCCCGCAGACCGCTTGCAAACAGAAGCGTGTGCAGGGAGGTAAGTGGGTCGGTGGCAGGCAGGGTGACGGGGAAAGAGGGTGTGTCTATAGGTGGATGTAGATTCAGACACAGATGACCGACAGGTGACAGTTCGGGGCGGGGGGTGATGGATAGGACAGTCGAAGCCACACGCATCTGTGTGCACACGCACGCACACACGCGGCCCCTCCCGAGATCGCCAAGAACACTCCTGAATCCCAGTTCTCCGAGACATTCCACCCAAGCCTCCTTCCCGAGTCCCCCTGGGCCATCCTGCGAGCCCCACTTCCCGTCACCCCGCTCGCCAGGTGCTGTCCTCCACTCATCCCCGTTCTCCAGAGGGGCTCCCACCCGGAGCCTCCAAACGTGGGGCCGGGGCGCTCTCTGGGGGCATCCCAGGCACCATGGGGGCTGAGCAGCCATCCTTCGCCCCACCGTCAATGCCAGGACTCCCCGTGTCCCCACCACAGATGTCCCCAGGTGTGGCCCAGTGTCCCCTGGGGGCCAGGTGACGGCCAGTCCTCACCCCACCGAGAGGGTCGCTGTCAGGATGAAACACATCATGGGAGGGGTGCCTCTGGGCTCTCTGCCTGGGCTCTGGGCTTCGAGGGAAGCGAGGTCATAGAGACTTGGAGTCGGGGACGGGCAGGCTGCTGACACAATCCGGCTGGCTGGTCTCAGGGGAGTTGTTTGCTGCATTTTCCTCCCTGAGAGCTCCGAGGTGCAGATCCCCCCCCCCAGATAAGGACGGGGACGCTTGCTGCAGAGTCACGTGGGAGGGAAGCTGGTCACATCTCGCCCCTCCTCCCAGTGACCCCACCTTCCACAGCCTCGAACCTTACAGCTGACCCCAGGCCAGCAGCCACCCCAACGGCCCCCTTGCCTCCTTCTGCAACTCCGCTCACTGAGTGAGGAAGAAACGTCCAGGCAACAGCCCCCATCTTAGAATACTGGCACGGGGCCAGGACGGGGTCCCCCCTCCGCCCGCCGCCCCCAGCAGTGAAGGGGGCAGAGGCGGAGGGCAGGAGGCAGCTGGCGTGATCCGAGGTGGGTGTCATCGGGGAAATGAAACGAGTAGACGTGTCGGGGACAGCCAGACACGTTTCTGTCACAGGGGAAGCTACTTGCAAACGTGAGCAGGGAAGGCAGCGAGAACGGGGAGGGGCTGGCCCGGAATCAGGAGCTCAGTGCGAACGGTGGGCAGCTTTTCCAGCAGGAGGCGGACGGACAGGTGCCCGGATGGTGCGTACGTACACGGAAGATACAGAGGGGAGACACGAGACAGGGCAGCGACAAGCAGTCACAGACCCGGGCGCACGCGTGCCCGACCAGAGCGCCTGGAGGCAGTGACACCCGAAGGCGATGAGCACGCGGGGAACGGGGCCCGTGCCCAGACAAGGGCGCCGGGGGTCTCCGTGAGATTTACTTCACTTCACGTGGCGGCCCCTAAAGCCACGTCCACAGCTGGAGGGCGAGACACCCGCGCCTCTCTGACATCTGCGTAAGGGTCCCCCAACGCGTGCCCGCGATCGTGAGCTTACGGAAGCAGTGGGTCTTGCTGTCTGCTCACCAGCGTTTGGCAGAAGGGGAGACTCAGGCGCCTGTCACCAGAGCGCTCATGCCGGGACCAGACAAGGCCGGCCGCTACCGGTTCAGCTCAGGACTCCACCGGATGAGTGGACTCCAGGGCGGGCCGCCGTCTGCCGGCAGGTCCCGGCAGCCTCTGGCCTTCGTGCGGCCGCGTCCTCCACATCGTCCTCCTCTCACGGCGCGGCACCTGTATCCTTCTGACCCTACCCCGCTCCAACCCGCTTTCCCTTAAACAAGGCGTCCAGGGGCGCCTGGGTGGCTCAGTCAGTTAAGTGTCCGACTCAGTTTCAGCTCAGGTCATGATCTCACGCTGCACGAGTTTGAGCCCCGAATCAGGCCTTCTGCTGTCAGCATGCAGCCTGCGTGGGATTCTCTCTCTCCCTCTCAATCTGCCCTTCCCTCGTGTGTGCTCTCTCTCTCGCTCTCTGGCTCTCTCTCTCTCTCTCTCAAGATATACAAACTTGTAAGCAAGAGATTGTCCACAGGGAGGATTTCCCCACCACGGGTCGGTGATTCTCAACTGGGGGCAATTCCTTCCTCTCCCCAGAGGACACTAAGTGATGTCTGGGGACGTCTGTGGTTGCCATGACTTGGGGGCTCCTGGCATTGAGGGGTGAGGGTCTGGGACGCTGCTCAGCCCTACCCCCAGCCCCCAGGATGCCCCCGGAGAGAATGGCCTGGCTCCGTATCAGCAGTGCAGAGGTGGGGTGGGGGGGGGGCACCCTGCCTGAAGCCCCAGGTAGCAACAGCCAGGACGTCTGGGCTGGGAGGCTCAGAGTGGAGCCAAGGCGTCCGCCCGGAGAGGGAGGTCCAGCCACGCCCTGCTTCGGGGAACCAGGATTCGGGTCCTCACAAGCCTTTGCTTTCCTGCACGCCGACGTAAGAGACCACAGAGGTCAGGGACGGCCAGTCACCTGGTGAAAGGACGCTGGCAGGGCCTCATCCACGACACATCAGCAGTGCTCCGGCACGCACGGGGTCTCGGGAATAGGACCACCCCTCCCCGCGAAGCTCACAGGCCTGGGGAGAAGCCCGTGATCCCGCAAACCAGAATCAGAAACCTCGTTTCGCCAGTGCAAGAAGTCACCAATGCATCAACGGGGGTCCTGATTTCGCTAGGGGAGGGTCAGGAGGCTCTTAAAAGGAGAAGGGTGTTTAGTGGGAGGGACGCTTTGACCCACGAGCCCACCCACATTCTCACTTTCGGGACTCGCATTGCTTAGTGGGGGTGGCGGATGGCTCTTTAGGCCTCCAGCTATGAAGCAGTCTCCCGCCTGCTGGGAAGTGACTGGAAACAGTGCAGGGTCATCGGCCCGAGGCTCTCCAGTTCTGCAGGGGCCAGAGAAAGGAGGGACGGGGCTCTGCCCCTCGCGTCCACAGCACCCTGTGCCTGGCCCAGGGCCCACCCCGCAGTCTGCTCAGACAAGACAGCACAGGATGGCCAGACTTCCGTTCAGCTCTCTGACGTCCTTCTTGCTTTTAAGTTCTAGCTTTAAAAAAAAAAAAAAAATTTAGAGGCGTCTGAGGGGCTCAGTCGGTTGAGCGTCCGACTTCGGCTCAGAGTCTGTGAGTTCGAGTCCCGTGTCAGGCTCTGTGCCGACAGCTCGGAGCCTGGGGCCTGCTTTGGGTTCTGTGTCTCCCTGTCTCTGCCCCTCGTCCGCTCACACACACTCTCTCTCTCAAAAGTAAACAAGCGTTAAATTTTATTTCTACTTTTGGAATCACTACGTATTCCCAAGCATGACTGCAGGAAAACGTATAATGAACTCTGCCCTAGCTTCCCCCAACAGCAGCGCCTTGCACGCGGCTGACGTCACCACCGGACAAACGCTCCGTTTGTTACGACCAGGAAACTGACACTGATGTGATCCACAGAGCTTGTTCGGGCGACCCCGGTTTCACACACGCACAATTCGCGTGCACACAAGTGTGTGTCTTTCCGGGCACCGGGAGCAGGGGCGCAGGCTCGCGTACGGTCAGGACCCCCTCCCGCAGCCCAGGCAGCGCCCCTCCTCCTCACCCCCACCCTCCTCGCCACCCTGACCACCCGTCTGTGGTCCTCGGCCAGCAGCACCTTCAGGGGGTCCCACCCACGAAGCCCACGGTTGGTCTGACACCCGCGTCGGCACGAAGGATGAAGTCCACGCAATCCCGTCTCCAGACGCAGAGGAAGACTTGACCAATCTCGACGCTCCTCTGTCGTAGAAACACTCACCGAACACAACAGAGGGAACTTCCTCAACCTGATCGGGGTGGGGGGCCTCCACGAAAGCCACACTCATGCCCGCACCCACGACGAGAGCCCGACGCTCAGCGTCACGCCGGACGTCCCTAGCGGGAGGCTAGGCAAGGAGGTGAAACAGAAGGTGTCCAGACGGGACAGGAAGCCGGAGAACCACGTGCACACAGCACCATCCGCACGGGCACGGCGCTGCCAGGCTGCCCGGAGACCAACCAGGTGTCTGGAGCCGCCCGCCTTTTCCTGGGCTTGGCACGGGGAGTGGGAGGGGCCGGCGGGTGGCTGAGCTGAACGGCCACCCATCCCGATCAGCTAGAAGGGCGTCAGACTTACAAGCCACAGGGAGACAGTCCCAGACGGGCTCTCTGCACAGCGACAGGGAGCGAACAGACCTCATAAAACACGTCGTGAGTTGTTGTCTTTCGCTGGGCTTTTTGTTGTTGTTGTTTTTTAAGTCAGTAGCTGCCCCCGGGCCCAGCAGGGCGGTCAAAGGGCCTGTTCCTCCACCGGGAGCAGGGTGAGGACAGACGGCAGCTGGACGCCAGCCCTGTGGGAATGTTGTCCCGTCCCGGGCTGCTCTCCTCCACCCTGCTCTGACCTTCGCTCCAGACTGTCTGCTGACGTACCCGTCCTCGGGTTCGTGGGAACCCATCGTGGGAACCCCAACCTCAGGGTCGGCCTGGTTATAGCGCTCTGAGCCCTGCGTCCCGGGAGCCCGGCAGCCCCTGGGCCCTGTGCACACGGCTATACAGCGTTTGTCACTGAAAACGTCACCACACACACGCTGCAGTACGGACGGACCCTGAAAATATGCCGGGTGTCCGTCCACCCGTCCCGTCTGTCTGCGTCCGTCCGTCCGCCCTTCCGTCCACCCACCCCTCCAGACACAGACGCCACAGAATCGGGAGAAGTGCAAGCAAAGCCCGGGGCTTACGAGCCACGGTTCGATACTATTCTTATCCTTTTTAAATGTCAATACCTACTTTACGTTTTCAAAATTGAACGCAATGATAAGCACATCGCTCCTTGGATTCCTGATGCCCCCGGTAACCTAGCAACCCTCGTCTCTCCGAGGACACGGGAACAGCCTGGTGCGGCATGCCCGACGCACACACAAGGGCTCTGCGCGCAGACAGCTTGTGGGAACCGCTGAGGCAGAAGTTGCAAAGAATCCGCCCTCCTAGCCATTTCCTACCGATCTGTGAGGAACCCCCTACGTGCCCATGCTGCGTGCCGGCATGCCTCCCCGCCTCCACTCTGCCCTGCTTTCTTTCCTGGGGGCTGGAGGCATCATCGCCTACGCCCCAGGCTGTGAGCAATGGTCCCTGATCGGCAAAAGGCTCTTTTTACGGCTTGTTGGCTCAAAGCAGAAGCCAGCGAGGCCGTGTGCCGTGTTCGCTTGGTGCCGTCTCTTCAGTCCCTCTGTCAGTTATTGGTTAGAACAAAATAAGTTTTAGTTTTTATAATCATCTTAGGCTCGACAGAAAAACCGTGAGGACTGTACATCTCCACACCTCGTTTCTCCTGTTACTAACTTCTGGCGTGAGTACATTTGTCCCGTGAGCGAGCCAACACTGGCACGTTATTACTAACTGAATCAGATTTCCTCAATATTTCCCCCACGTCCTTTTCTCCCATAGGACCCCACACAGGACTCCACTCCGCATGCACGTGTGGCGACGGTTAGTTTTATGTGTCCACCAGGGTGGCCAGGGCGTGCCCGGTGCGTGGTGCGGGGGTGAGGGTGCCCTCTGAGCCCGAGGCCCGAGCATCGCGGGCTGCCCTCCCCCGTGAGGATGCGCTCTCCGCCTGGCCGTCCAGCTGGGACATCGGCCCTGCTCTGCATTTCGGACCTGAGCTCAGTCGAGGGCTCGCTCCGTCAGCCCCGCTGGGTCTCCCGCTGGCCGACTGCAGTTCCTGGACCTTCTCTGCCTCCCTGGCCACACGGGCCAGTTCCTTATAGAAATCCTCTTTCTCTCTATATCGTATTGGTTCTGTTTCTCTGGAAAACCCAGATAATACAGTCCCGCAGGGGTGAGACAGTTTCTCAGATTTTCCTGGTTTTTCACGGCCTGGACAGCTTTGAGGAGGACTGGCCAGGGATTTTGTGGGAAGTCGCTCAAATAGGGTTTGTCTGATGCTTTTCTCACATTATTAGATTGGAGTGATCGACTCTGAGGAGGAAAACCAGAAAAAAAGTGTCCTCTGGTACATGAAGAGTACAAACTTCTTGGACGTGACACCGAAAGGACAGGAATCAACAAATAAATTGGACTTCATTAAAATTAAAAGCTTGTGCGTCAGAGGACGTTCTCAGTGCAGCGAGAGGCAACCCACAGAACGAAAGAAATTATCTGCAAATCATACAGGCAGTAAGGATTAATATGCAGAATATATAAAGAACTCCAACTCTTTTTTTTAAAGGTTTTACTTTTAAGTAATCTCTACACCCAGTGTGCCCGAACTCCCTACCCCAAGATCAAGCGTCACGTGCTCCACCGACTGAGCCACCCGGGCGCCCCAAGTGCCTGACTCTTGATCTCAGCTCAGGTCATGATCTCGTGGTTCGTGGGATCGAGCCCCCCATCAGGCTCTGTGCTGATGGTGTGGAGCATGCTTGGGACATGCTCCCCCTCTCTCTGCCCCTCACCCGCTCGTGCGTATGCGTGCTCTCTAAATAAATAAATAAACATTAAAAAAAAAAGAAAAAGCAAAAACCTGACCCTGACTGAAAATGAGCACCCGAACAGACATTTCTCCAAAGAAGACCTACAGATGGCCAGGAAGCACAGGGAAGGATGGTCAACATCACTGGTCATGAACCATTAGAGAATTAAGTCAAAGCCACAGTCAGATAGCACCTCACACCCCGTAGGATGGTTATGATAAAAACAAACAAGCAGCAATAGAAATAACCGGGTTGGTGACGATGTGGAGAAACCGGAACCTCGTGCCCGGCTGGTGGGAACAGAAAACGGTGCAGCCGCCGTGGAAAACACTGCGAAGCTTCCTCAAGAAGATTAAATATAAAATTACCATAGGATCCAGAAATTCCACTTCTGGGTATAAGCCTAAAAGGTCGGAAAGCGGGGACTTGAACGTACACTTGCACACCCGTGGTTGCACACCAGCAGCATCGTCCACAATGGCCACAGCTGGGAAACCACTGAGTGTCCACTGACAAATGAAGGGTGAACACAGTGTGGTCCGTCCACACGCCGGAACGTGACCCGGCCTCAGGAAGGAAGGACGTCCTGCCACCTGCCACCACGTGGACGGACCCGGAGGTCACCGTGCGCAGTGACAGGAGCCAGACACAGAAGGACACGTCCCGCGCGACCCCACGCACAGGGGGTCCCCAGAGGAGTCCCGTCCGCCGAGTCAGAGAGTGGGTGGTGGGAGCTGGGGGGTGGGGGAGTCCGTGCTTCATGGGGACAGAGTCGCGGTTCGGGGAGATGGAAAGTTCTGGAGACGGACGGTGGGGCTGGTTACACAACAGCGTGAGTGTGCCTGATGCTGAGCTGTGTGCTTGGCGGTGGCTGAGATGGCGAATGTTATGTTACAGTAAGAAGAAGCTACATGTCCTGTTTAAAAGGCCAGGACTTGCTTAGGGTTTCCTCCTCAGAGAAAGGGAGACTTAGGCGGAAACCTACCCGGCTGTGCGGAGGCATGGGGACACCCCTGGGTCTGCCTCCGTCTGGGCCTGCGGGGCTCCTCCGAGGCCTGGTAGCCATAGCCCTGTTCTCACCCTAAGTGGCTTAGAACCCAGAGCTAAGAAGTCAACATAAAATGTGGCCCCACACTTCCGGGGAACCCAGCAGAAGCCAAGCCTCTGGGAAGGAACACGCTCTCAGCCCAGGCCGCCCAGGGCCAGCAGGTGAAGCTCAGGGTGACGTGTGTGCCATGCACTGGGTATCGTGACACACCCACCCCTGCACGGGGCTGCGTGTCTGGGAAAAGTCTGCGAGCAAGTCTCCGGGGTGAAACGGCAGCGGTGAGGACAGTGGGAAGACCGGCCCGTATTTAGCACAGACCCTCGCTGGGCCTTCTACTTAACTTTTCCGTGAATTCCCCCAATTTAACGCACACGACAGCTCTGGGCAGTAGGTGGGTCATTCTCCACGGCACAAACACGCCCGGCATTCCTTTGCGTAAACGAGGGAGCTGAGACGCAGGAGAGCCAGGAAAGCAGCCCAAGGCTCGTGATAACAACGTGCGGCCAGCGGTCGGCGTGAGCCTGGATGGGCCGTCGTCCACCCCGCACGCACTCTCCGTGCGCGTCCAGTCACGTCCCCGGCGGACACCGTCTCTCTCCTCTTTCGCGTCAGGTGCAGCTGCACAGCCAGCCAGCATCCCCGGGCCCTGAACCCTTCGCGGGTCCCCGGGAAGGAAGATCTTTTCTTCTCGGCTTTTTGATTGCGGGACTTCACTTCCCCCCCCGATGGCCAGCAGCCTCCAGATGTGTAAACTGAGTTCTTACGAGGGCCACGTGAACTGGGGGCATCCCGACGCACGATGGGCCTTCACCCCGGGCCGGCTTCACGCTCTCTGACGAGCTACCCGGAGAAAGGAAGTCTGGAAGGGTTCATGAGAAAGAGAAGCAAGGCGGAGAATGCACGGCCCCACACCGAGCCAGTATCACTTCTGCCTTAACTTCCTTGAAGCTGAAGGGGAAGAAATTAGAAGCTGAACGAAAAGGTCACCTCCCTTCAAGCTGGAAAGACGTCTAGTTTCTAGAAGCGCCTCCAAAAATGGGAAGCCGGGTTTCCAGCGTAGTTTCCACTGGGTGCCGGTGAGGAAGGGGCTGCAGGGAGGAGGGCGGCCGCTGGCTGGGCGAGCAGTGGGGCGGAGCGTGCCTCCCGGGCTCGGTCCTGCTGCACAAACACCACGTGGGGCTCTGCTGGACGGCCGCCGGCCTGCCTGCTGTCCCGGGCTGACCCCGGGGAGCACTGCGCTTTCCCTCACTGACCTGGGGAATGTCTGTCCTCGTGAACGTTCACGCTGAGATCTGAGGTTTCGATTTCACCAAAACAAATACCGTGCTGGTCCACCCCTTCCGTGATTAATCCAAATAAACCAGGCTGGTTCCTGACAGCATCTCAAGGGTTTCCAGTGGACAAAAGCACGGTCCTGCCAGCCCCCAGAATGCAGAAGCGGGGAGCTGAGCGGATGGCCCCCGAGGCAACCGCCTCCCTGGGGTCCCCGAAGTTGGGGGAGGTTGCGGAAGTTGGGGGGGTTGCGGCATCTATCTAAGGCTGTGAAGTAATCATTTAAACTGGGTGAGGCCTACGGCACGTCACAGTTAGAAGGCAACATGCAAATCTCGCTATGAAGGGTCTGTCACCAAGGGAGGGAGCTCCTGGGGGCCCCAAACAACAAGAAGCTCCCTGCCCGAAGGATCTGGGAGGCAAGGACCCCCAGGGTTGGGTGGAGGTAAGGCCTGGTGGGGTAGGAACTTTCTAGAATGCGGTTTTCCCCTGGGCACTGTGGACATTCGGTGCCAGTTCACTCCCTGTGGGGCGGAGTGGCATCCCTGGTCCCACATCCTCGATGCCAAGAGCACCCCCGGTTGTGACAACCACAGATGTCCCCAGACACGGCCCTGTATCGCCTGGGTGAGACTGGAACTCCTGACGCCTGAGCAAACAACTGTCCTTTGTTTCATCCCAAGGAGCAAACACTGCATCTCCTGGAACGGCCCCGGGCAGGTCGGAGGCGCCCGCCACGAAGTCCAGCTAACACTCCATTGAGCAGTAACACCGTACCCTATTTCTCCGTGTTCCCCCTTGACAAAGGTCCACGTGCAACCTCCAGAGGAAAACGTAGGCAAAAACCAGAGGGACAGGAGCGAGGAGGGCGCTGAGCTGAACACAGCACCTGCTCCCTGGGGTTCCAGGCCCCCCAAGGCCGGCGCCCTCTGAGCCTTAGGGTTGGGCTCACCCCTTAAGGGGTGTTCCTGGTGCATTTAGGACTGGATCCGATTTGCAGAAACTCAGGTGGCTGCCCCCGGGAGCAGCCCATCGTGTCCTGGGGGAGCTGAGAGGAGTCCCATCGGTAACACGTGTGTCACAGAATCAGCGATCGGGAGCTGGGTTAAAAATAGAACATGAGAGGGGCGCCTGGGTGGCGCAGTCGGTTAAGCGTCCGACTTCGGCCAGGTCACGATCTCGCGGTCCGTGAGTTCGAGCCCCGCGTCAGGCTCTGGGCTGATGGCTCAGAGCCTGGAGCCTGTTTCCGATTCTGTGTCTCCCTCTCTCTCTGCCCCTCCCCCGTTCATGCTCTGTCTCTCTCTGTCCCAAAAATAAATAAACGTTGAAAAAAAAAAAAAATAGAACATGAGACAAGTTTCGTACACGGAGCGGGTCTGACTCCCACCCACAATTCTGGGACTGCAGGGCCAGGGTCGGCGCCCAGAGCCGACGGGCAGTGGGGAGCACAGGTCCCCTCTCCGGCCCGGCTCCAGATGCCCTCGAGGTGAAAGCCTTGCACGGTGTGAGAGCTATTCCGGCTCTTACTACTCGTAACAACATGGCCCTGCACGCCAGCCATCTGCTTCCGTGTGCGGGTGAAGACAGCGCAGACCGTCGCAACACTGGGTGGAGGGCCAGCCGGCGGCATTGGATTCATCGAGCGACCGTCCCCCCCACCACGGCAGAGGGGTCTGCCTTACCTAATTTAAAAAGAAACTTTGTTAATGTTTGTTTATTTTTTTTATTAAAAAAAATTTTTTTTCAACGTTTATTCATTTTTGGGACAGAGAGAGACAGAGCATGAACGGGGGAGGGGCAGAGAGAGAGGGAGACACAGAATCGGAAACAGGCTCCAGGCTCTGAGTCAACAGCCCAGAGCCCGACGCGGGGCTCGAACTCCCGGACCGCGAGATCGTGACCTGGCTGAAGTCGGACGCTTAACCGACTGCGCCACCCAGGCGCCCCAATGTTTATTTATTTTTGAAAGAGAGACAGACAGACAGACAAGCGGGGGAGGAGCAGAGAGCGACGGAGACCAAATCTGAAACAGGCTCCAGGTTCCCAGCTGTCAGCACACAGCCCGACGTGGGGCTCGAACTCACGAACCGTGAGATGGTGACCTGAGCCAAAGTCAGATGCTTAACCCACCGAGCCACCCAGGCGCCCTTAATCTTAATCTTTTAAAGGACGTTAACTAGAGGAGTGCTCTCCCAGCAGCTAAGGGGGCAGTGGGTCAGGTCGCTGAGGCCCAGCTCTGTGGCTCCCAGGCCGCGGGATCAGGGCAAGCTGAATCTGGACGGACTCCCTGGCTCCTCACCTATGAACCGAGAAGCGCAGCAGCACCGGCCTCAAAGGGAGACGAGACAAAGCGCTCCTGGAACCGTAATTCCAGTGATTCGGAACCGTTCTGGTCCCGGGACCCGTCCGTGCTCTTAGAAACACCTGTGGCTACACGTGTGACAGTGCGAGGCGAGGCGAGCGGGTCGTGCCACGGCTCTCACCAGCCGCAGATATGGGTGCGCGCACTTGCGCGCGGCCAGCTTCCCGGGGGCGGGGACGGGGGCGGCTTCCTGGCCCCGTCCCTACTGCCGGGCAGCAGAGACACCTGCCTGCAGCACAGCCCGGGCAGGAATCTGCCGGGGAAGAGAAGGGGCCGTGCGAGCCCCAGATGGCCCCAGCTCCCTCCAGGAGCTGCAGGGAGCACTGGGGAGACCTGCCTGCCGGGCCCAGAGGCAGGATGTGCCCTGGCTTCCCTCCACCTGCCCCCTGCCCCCTCCGCAAGCAGACGCTGCCTCCCCCCTGCACGGGGAGCAGCTGCTGGCAGAAAAGAACGGTCCGTGCCGGCCCCCCTGAGCCAGCCCTGCAGCGGGTGGGCGGGCAGGCGCGGGGACACCCTGGGCTGGGCCTGGGGCAGCAGAGCAGGAGCCGCTACGCAATCCTAACAGCATGTGCTGCCTCCCCCGATGGTATTCTGGGAATCCAAATTAATCCCAGACGCCCGGCTGCCAGGCAGAAGCAGAAGCCGATCTCGGCCCGGGCAGCAGGCCACCCGTGTCCTCCTTTTTCTTCGATCAGAATTGCCTTTTATAGCCAGCTTGATGTCTAACAACCGGGAGGGGTCAAGGGCAAGACAGGGAACCACCAGAAACGTAGGGCAGGCAGGGAGCGACCAAATCGAGGCTGGGGCCCAGACCCTGGACACCGTGCAGCTGAGGGGCCGAGGGGTCGAGGGTCCAGGGAGCGGGGCCTGGGGGGGCGTCCTGCCTCGCGATCCGCATGGCTCTGGGAGGGTCGGCGAGCTGCCCACCGCCCTCCATTCCGAAGACAGAGGTGCCGTGCACAGAGCTGAGGTGCGAAGGCACATCTGTGTTCTTCCCACTCTGCCTGGCTGGAGGCGGCACGGTGGGGACCCTGCGGACGGACGGAGGAGCCCAGGAAGCCAACAGTCCCCGGCTGGGAATCGCAAACCCAGGACCGTGTTTCCAGGGCCCCGGGCGGAGACAGAACAAAACCGGGCAGGGTTCAGGCTGGTGGGCGATGGCTGAATCTGGACGCCAGCTCTCTGGGGAGCGCGAGCGGGCGAGGCCGTCAGCAGCCTCGGTGTTTGGGAGGATGACGTAAGTTGGCTTGTATCGCTGTGCACAGAGTCGGCGGTTTTTCGAAGGGCCCTGGGGCTGGGAGGGGCTTCGGTTTGTCTGGCCTGATCCAGGTCACAGGTGGGGGGTGGGGACTGAACACGACAGGCAGGGGCCCCTCTGTTCTGAGCAGCTGCTAGTTTTGTGGCCCGTGCCTCTGAGCAGTGGTGCGGACACCTTCCCCCACGCCCCCCACGCCACACGCGAGAGGAGCTGTGTCTCCCACGACCCACGTTCAGGGATGAAATGGGGCCTTTCGGGACGCTTTCCCCAAACAGGTATACGACGTTGGCGGGGAGAGCACCATCAGCTGTGGGTCCTGCCCCCCGAAACGGCAGGCCACGGGGTCCCAGGAGAGCAGCTGAGTTGTGGGGGTGAATGAGGTACAGCTGCTGAAATGTAACCCCCGCCCCCCCTTGTGCAGTCCAGATTCGTTTCCTGCAGCTACTGTAACAGATCACACTGATCTGCTGGCTTAAAACAGTGGAAGTGTATTTCTGCAGTTCTGGAGGCCAGAGTCCAAAACCGGTATCACTGGGCGGAGGTCACAGTGCCAGGGGGAGGCAGGGGGGTGCACTTTCTCTGGAGGCTCCGGGGAGGGTCCTTCCTATCTCCTGCAGCTCCTGGGGGCACCTGAGTGTCAAATCCCCTTCTGCCTTCTTTTTTTTTCTTTTTTTTTTTTTAACGTTTATTTATTATTGAGAGACAGAGAGAGACAGAGCACAAGATGGGAGGGGCCGAGAGACAGGGAGACCCAGAATCTGAAGCAGGTTCCAGGCTCGAGCTGTCAGCACAGAGCCCAACACGGGGCTCAAACTCACGAGCCGTGAGATCATGACCTGAGCCGAAGTCGGACACTCAACCGACTGAGCCCCCCAGGGGCCCCCCTTCTGCCCTCTTATAAGGACACCGACGGTTGCAATGAAGGCACATCAGGAAAATCCCTCCATCTCAAAAGACTTAACTTAGTGACACCTGCAAAAGCATGATCCTATCAGGCGTGACTTTCGCGGGTTCTGGGGATTCAGGACCTGCTGTGTCCTGGGGCCTTTCTTGCCCAAGCACAAAGTCTTTCCAGGGCACGCGTGTGTGCACAGAGGAAAGGTTCCCGTGTCCAGCAGCCCGGAGCACCTGTGTGAGGCGTGGGCTTTGGGAGCCGGGAAGGCAGTGGAGCTGAGGTTGTCCTTCTGGAAGGGAGGAGGCGAAGGCCCGTCTGGTGGATGAGAAAGCCCAGGACCAGACAGTGATGTGACACGTTGTCGGTGTGCTGAAGGCCAACGTGTCGTCCGCGTTAAAGACATTCAAACGGTAGCGATATTTTTTTAACGGAGTTGGGAAATGAAATCCGCCTGGAGTCAGTTCCCATGGGGGCTGGCCTGGCCCCGGGAACCCCACCGGCAGCGCCCTCTTCCTGCCGCACTTAGGCTGCAGGCGAGAGGGCCTGGCGAGTGTGTAACCACCAAACACACGCAAGGGGCTTTCTGGGGAGCAGCCCCGGGGGACAGCAGAACGCAGAGCCGAGGCCCAACAGCTGCTCCTTCCTGGCCGGCAGCCAGAGAGCGCCCAGAAAGCTTGTGGGGTCCGACACGCCTCCTGGAGGGGCTCGCGGCTCAGGTGGCATTTGAGGAAAAAGGTCAAGCAGAGGCTGGCGGCTGCCCCTCCATGACACACGGTTTGGGCAAACCGCATGGGAGTCAGAAGGAGCTGCAGGTGGCGAGTGGGCGGAGCTGAGGAGGGGAAGTGCCGGGGAGGAGAAACCGAAACAGAGTAACATCTGATTCAGCAGAGGCCCTGCCCACACCGAGCTGTCCTCAGAGGCTCGGGGACTGGGGTGGCAGGGGCGGCCCGGCAGGCTTTCTGCACGCACACGCACACGCGCACACACCCCGGGGGCGGGGGGGGTAGCACACTAGGCTCCCCGAGGAACACAGCTCCCCCTGTAATCCGAGAGAGGCGGCTGGCTCGCACACAACCCAGAGTCTCGAGGCCAAGGTGCTCCAGGCCTCCACCAGCGTCTCCTCCTGCAGAGGGCTGGAGGAGTCCCAGATCCCTCCTGGGGTGAGCAGAAGTGCAGCACACGGTGGCCCTGGGGGCACCCAGCTCTGCGGTTCGCTGGCCCCGTGTCGGCCAGCACCCAGGCCACCATCAGATGCCTGCAGGCCTGTGAACACAGCCGAAATCTGCGTGCCCGATCTAAAGCCATACTCCCTCCTGCCCACATTTTTACAATTGAGGTGAGAGTTGTATACGATAAAACTAACCGTTGTAAAGTAAACATTTCAGTGGCATTGGGCGCATTCACAGTGTCCTGCAACCACCACCTCTACCAGTTCCAGAACATTCCATCAGCCCGAAAAGGAAGCCACGTCCCTATCGGCCATCACCACTCCCCTAGCTCCCAGCCCCCACGAGCCCCCTTCCCGTCCGTGGATGAGCCTGTTCCAGGTGCTCCACGCACGCGGACTCACACCCCGCGTGGCCTCTCGTGTCGGGTTCCCTCCCTGAGCGTCGTGTGTTCGGGGTCCGTCCGCGGGGCGGTGGGGGTGGGCGCCTCGCTCCTGCTCGTGGCCGAGTGATGTTCTCACGTGTGGTGGACACACTGTGCGTATCCGTTCACCCACTGATGGATATATAGACTGTTTCCACCCTTTGGCTCCCGTGAATTGTGCAGCTGTGAGCATCCGTGCACGTGTCTTTATTTGAGCATCTCTGCAATCGTTTTGTGCACATTCCTAGGGCTGGAACCGCGGGGTCACCGGGCTCCCTCTCTACCTCCGCCATCGCTGGCGTGCCCAGAGCAGGCCTCGCATCTTGCCCCGTGCGGCTGGCTTCCCCACAGCACAACCAGTCAGCATGCAGGTGCGCACGCATCTGAAGGGCACGTGTGTGTCCTGAGGTGACGGGCAGTGGGCGCCTTGCAGGACAGCGATGAGACGCAGGCACAGAACGCGAGGGACGCCCAAAATCCAGCGATCAAGGCAAATCGTGTCAACGCTCTGTGATAAAAAATCAAAACGAAGGCACAAAACCCATGGTGGCTGAAATACCAATGTGTGAAATCGAGACAGAACTGGTAACAGTGCTGAGACAGTCATCCTGGAGCCTGAACCGAGAGGAGAAACCAGAGTGCCCCATCCTGTCTCGACTCAATTAACATTTTGAAATTTGGTTCACTGGATTTTCACATCGACTTTGCCTCATTCATGGAAATAATAAACAGTGTTCTAGTAAAATGTTCTACTTTTACATAAAATCAAATTAGACCAAATTAGGATAAATAAGTTACCGTTAATACAAATTAATTCATTTTTATTCTACGTTAATGTGCTGTTTATCTTGATCCCAGAGGGTCTTGGTGCCACCCCAGCTCCTGCATGCAGGGCGAGTGCCCCCTGGCCACACCCGGTGCCGGCCCTGGGATGTGGGGTCCTGACGGATGGGGGGAGAGCCCAGCCCCACCGCTCACTGGCTGGGGCTACTCAGGCTCCCTTCAGGTGGCCCATGTCTGGGGCCCTGGTCGTGTGGAGCATCTGGACGGTGGGATCCCGGTGCCCGTGAACACGAGTCGGATGGCCAGGACCAGGAAGGGGCCGGCACAGCCCCCAACGCCCTACAGGAAGTGAGGACCAGTTGTCTGCTGGTCCTGAGGTAGAGGGGAGTGCGTGGAGGCCGGCTGTCAGTTTTCTCAGCCCCGGTTTCCTTGTCCACAACACAGGGGTTGTCCTGACCAAGCCTCCAGTGCTGCTGGGACAGCTTGTCAACGAGTGCCAGACCAGGCTCTGTCTCAGCCTCAGGGCCCACAGGACCAACTTCCCAAAGAAGTGGGCTCAGGGCGGTGGGCCCCAGACTATTTGCAGCAGGATGCGCCACGCTGGGAAGGATTAACGTCCCTCCAGACTCGTGAGGACACGGTCCTGGGGTGTGCGGAGGGGAGGGGAGGCGGCTGTGGCCCCCGTACGGCCCACAGATCCCCCTCGGGAGCTCTCCACCATGCTGCCACCTGTGACGCTCCAGGGAAGCGGGTAGCACTTTGTTGGAAAAGGATCAGTTGTGCAGATGGCAGCAGGGGGCACTTTCTTCTGCCCCGGCCGGTCCTGGGCTGGGTCTGCTCCGGCACCCCGCCCTCTCACCTCCTGGGGCCCGGGGGGATCCCGGCTCCCAGAAAGAAAGCGGGAGGCACCACCGATGCTGGTTGCCAGGCTGGGACCCCACAGGGCAGTTGGGGTTACTCTGCGTCCCTATGACAAATGAATGCGTTGAAGCCCCAACACCCAGCACGTCATATGAGAAACTATTTGGAAATGGGGTCACTGCAGGGGTACCTAGTTAAGGTGAGGTCATACCTGAGGAGGGTGGCCCTCATCCCACAATACTGGCATCTTTTTTAAAAGAGGCCATGTGGACGCAGACAGGCTGGGGGAAGCCCCGTGAAAACGGGGCCGAGATGGGGTGATGCTTCTACAGGCCAAGGAGCGCCAAGATTGCAGTGATCCCCCCAGTGATGCTGGGAGAGCCTGGCCCGGTTCTCCCTGAGCAGGAACAGCCCTGTGACACCTTGATCTTGAACTTGTGGCTCCAGAGCTGGGAGAGAAGGAACTTGCGCTGTTTCAGCACCCAGGTTACGGCAGCCTCCCAGGGAGACGATACCCGGGGCTGATACACTGGAACGACCACCCTAGAATGTCTGCTGGGAGCCGGCGGTGCCCTGTCCCCATCCCCACACCCTTGGAAACTCGCGTGGTTGGATCGATCAGGCGACACGCAGGAAAAGCACGTGGCAAGGGTCTCGGCCTCAGGGGGCCTAGGAAACGCGACAAAGACCAGCTTTAACGTTTCCAAGGTGCTGACCCATTTCAGGAGGGGCTTGGACCGAGGTGCGTGGGGGCCACATTTCTCCGGGCTGCCGGGTTTCAGTGGGGCCCAGTGTGAGCACACCTGTCTCCTGAACACTCAGTTTGAGACTCTCGGTTCCCAGAAGGCAGCAAAGGGAAGACACTCAGAGCCAAAGCCAGGCGGGTGGCTGGCCCATGACCTCCCGGGACCCAGTGGCATTTCGAGCTGGTGTGAAAGCAATGCGGGGCGGGTCCCCTTTCCCTGCCGCCCCCGCCCAGACCCTTATGAAGCCACTGGGTTCTGTGATCTGGCCCCTGGCGAGACAGCCTCGAAAATGCAGTGGGAGATGGTGACTGAGAACCGGGATCACGAACGTCTCCCCCCAGACTGACTTAAGGGGACAGGAATTCGCCGGCTGGTGTCTAGACTGCGGTGTTTCTGGGATGCAGGAACCAGGAGCCAGAAATGCCAGCCGGTGGGGAGGGCTGTGCTGCCACCTGGTGGCCACAGCGGCACGGGGCCCCGCGGAGCGTCAGGTGACTAGGCCTTGTGAGGCCTGTGTGTGATGGGGAAGGCCGTGCACGATCTGCAGGGTGAGACCCCTGGGCTAGGGGCTCCACTGAGCCTTTAGCTCTGTAGCCTTCTGACAGCTGAGGTCCTGGGGTGCTGTGCACACAGAAATAATACACGCTGAGTGGGGGCGACTCACAGACACAGGTTCACGAGTGTGAGTCCTTGGGGTCTATTCTGGGTCTAGCGTGAGCAGGACTGAACTCAACTGCTTTTCCCCAGATAAGGAATGGAGGGTCTTCCCGTCCTGACACGGCTCAAATGGGGGCCGGTCACTCTTTCTGGGGTGTCCTGGGCACTGTGGGGGCTGGGCATCCCTGGCCCCCGACCCCTCGATGCCAAGAGCCCCCCTGCTTCCTGTCGTGACCACCACAGATGCCTCCACACATGGCCCAGTGACCGCTGGGCACAGTCATTGTGGGTCAGAAACACTGGCATAGGTAATTATTTTTTTTTTATTGGAGCCAAATGTCCCTTCTTGGAGGCAGAAACCGTCCAGGTTGCTGACACCAGTGTCACCCGCAGAGGCAGCCCCTGGCCTCCCCCCGTGAGGAACCTAAACCTCTGTCAGGGCTGGGTGGTGTTGGGGGCGCACGGGAACGAGGGCTGCAGGAAACCCCACCTGCTGGGCCACATGGCCCAAACAGAGGTCTCTGTGCCTGGGACGGTAGGTCCCAGGGGCCAGGGTGTGGGGGCCAGTCTGTCCTAGGCTGCGTGTCCCCAGGAGGGCCAACCTCTCACCACAAAATTCTGCTTCTGGAATTTGCCTTAATGGTCCTTAGGCACAACCCTCTCGGCTCCCGGCTTCACCTGACCGCAGGGCCACGTGGGCGGCCCGTCTGCCTTTGGGGTCCCCTTCCTCCACACGGCGATACGGAAGGTTACGTTTTACAACTGCACCCTGGTAAGGAGGAACATAAACTAGGCTGGGTTTGTTATTAAATATTAATATGTGATTCATCTTTCGTTGACCGGTTTCAGAAGAAGTTCAAATGAACACATCTCCGTGGGCCCTGGGTGCTGGCCCCGCCTCCCGCCCAGACCGGCCCATCGAGGACACGCCAGCTCCTGGGTGTTTGCCTGGAAGGCTGGTGCTGCCCCGGACGCAGTCCCAGCCTGGGGTGCTCTTGCCCCCAGGGGTCGTGGGGTGAAGTCTGTGGACATCCACGGCTGTCCCTGGCCTTGGTGGGTGGGAGCCAGGGATGATGCTGAACGCCCCCACCCCAGTGCCCAGGACACCCCCCGGAGGGTGAGTGCGCCGTCCCAAGTGTCCGTCTGTAGCACTGAGACCCTGGGCCACGCCAGTTAACTCACAGGCACATCTGGAGAGTCCTGTTGCCGTGAGGCGACTGAAGACCGGGCGGAAAGCTGCAGTCACAGTGGCTTCCGAGGACAAGGTCTGAGGACCACCCCCAGGGCTCCTCAGGAGGGGAGGGAGCCTGACCCACACATTCGGTGGGAGCCACGCCTGGGAGCAGGCCCAGAGCTCCGGAGATGCAGGGAGGCGGGGAGGAGGTCTGCACTGCACATAAGCAGGGTCACAGGTCACAGGTCACCAATTATTCCCTGCCCAGCAGGTGGAGTGCAGGCGTGGGGGGGGGGGCACACAAGGTCCTGTGTGTGCTACAGTGCACGTGACATGAAAACTACCATCTTACACTTCAATTCAGTGGCATTTGTGAAACGCACACTTCTATCTACTTCCAGAACATTCCATCAGCCCCAAAGAAGCCTCGTCCTCATCAGCCGTCACCCTTCTACCCCCTCCCCCCGCCCCCCGGCCCCCACGAGCCCCCTTCCTGTCCACGGATGACCCTGTTCGGGACGTTTCACACACGTGGACTCACACCCCGTGTGGCCTCTCGTGTCCGGTTCCCTCCCTGAGTGTCGTGTGTTCGGGGTCTGTCTGCGGGGCGGCGGGGGTGGGCGCCTCGCTCCTGCTGTGGCCGAGGGACATGCGTGTGTGCGGTGGGCACGCTGTGGGTACGGATCACCTGTGGATGGACACTCGTACCACTCTCAGTTCACAGCTGTGCTGAGTCGTGCTGCTGTGCACACGCGTGTGCAAGTTCCTGTTCGTGCACATTTTTCCATCGCTCTGGGTGCGTACCCGGGAACGGAACTGCTGGATCATGTGGTAGCCCTGCGTCTAGTTTAAGGAGGGGCCGCCACACTGTCCTCCAAGGCGGCCATCCCCCTCCCGCGGTGCATTCGTTCACGGCCAAGGTGTACCTCCTTGTTTCACCGTGGCACAAGGATTCGCTAAGATGTGTGCCCAGGGCACCTGCCACGCGCCTGGCATCGTGGAGTCCCTCCCCACCCTGCATCCCTACAGGGCGCCCCAGAATGTGGCGACGCAGGGCCAGGCAGCAGCAAGGCCCGCCGGGCCTCCTGGGCAGATGGTGAAGGGCCACCGCCACCACGGCGCATTCCCGGCGGGTCTTTGTCCCTGCAGGCAGGGGCCCTGCTGACGTTCTTAGCTGCGGGGCCCCCAGAGCCAGTTCAGGGCCTGACCTGAGCTGACACAGCACAACAGGGGTGTTCCTGGGCCAAAGACTAGTGGCCAGACCCCCCACGCTGAAGAAAGGGAGCTGGACAGAGCACAGGCCTTGGGGCTGCTGGCCTGGCACTGAGCCTCGGTTTCCCCAGCTGGTGTCACAGGGTAAGCCCAGCCTGCCTTGCTGGTTGTGAGGATGACTGTAAGAGAAAATGTGTTGTAACTCGGAAGGTTCTGGCAAGGGTGAACCTCTGACAGGTGGCCTACCCAACGTTTGAGCACCAAGGAAACGAGGTGTTCCAAGCCCGTATGCATAAGGGCAGGGTCACCCCCGCCCCCCACTGCGCTGCTGACATCATGGTGGGTTGGTCTCTGTGGGGGTGTCCCGGGCGCTGTGGGGCCCTGAGCAGCATCCTTGGCCCCCCACTCCCTCAAAGTCCACAGTCTCCACAACCAAACATGGCCCGTGTCCCCTGGGGCAGGATGGCCCCAGATGAGCCCCTCTGCATTAGGGGGTTCCATCAACCCACAAGGGACTTTATGTCCCACAATCCTCTAACGCCAATTCTAAAGCTTGAAAGTCTGTCTCAAACACAAGTCCAAGTCGCCATGTGGCAGGGTCACCGTGGGTCCCTCTAAGAAACCGTCTGACACAGAGGTAGGCAAACCCTGGCTCTGGGCCTCCTGTCCTTGTAAATAAAGTTTTATTGGCACACGGCCCATTCATTTACAAGGGCACAACCAATAGGTCTCGACAGACAAAGTCTGGCCCATCAAGCCGAAAATATTCACTATCTGGCCCTTTACGGAAAAGGTTCGTGACCCCCGGTCTAGGCAAAGCTGGACGGACCTAATGTTCTAGACAGGGCAGATAGACACACACACAAATAATGATGTAATATAGAAACAATTTCACTCGATGGCACCGGGGGGAATGCAGGGCAGTTCAGAAGGACCGCGTGCAGAGTGGGAGGGAGGCAGCGTCCAAGACGGGCCGGGGAAAAGAGGTCTGGCTGGAGGGGAGGGGGGGCCTCGGAGCAAAGACCCTAAAGAACAGGGGCAGCTGGGAGGCTGTTTGGAGGGAAGGTGGCCGCACAGATGTCTGGGGGAGGGGGAGGGTGCGGCGAGGCCAAAGAGGCTGACAGACCGAGGCTCTGGTCCTCGGGAGACCAGGAAGGGGGCACCCGGCCGCGGAAGTCACGTGATCTGACGAAGCTCCCTCTGCCCGCCCAGCCCGCTGCGCGGGCCTTTCTCTCCTCCGCGTGACACAGCCCTGCCGGAGGCCCGGAAGCCAGACCTGCCACCACTTCTGGACACTGGGCTGGCTTCTGCGAAGCCGGGTCCTGACCTCTCAGCCGGCCTCCAGCCCCACCCAGAGCTTGCTGGAAACGAGCTTCCTGGAAGCCCCAGGCACGGGGCCACACAGCCCGCTGACACCCTGCCAGGCTGCTGCAGGACCCTTGGCTGCCGCCGAAGGGCCCGGGGGAAGTGTCGCGGTGTCGGTGCCCTCCCCCCACCCCTTCCTGCAGAGGACAGCAGCTCCCCGTGCCCACGGGCTGTGCAGGAGCTCAGGCCCGCGTTCCTGTGGACAGGGGGTGCACTGCGTCCCCGTGACCGGCCGCCACCCACCACACAGCGGAGGGGACCCCTGCCAACATCCTCGCATCATCCCGTGACATCAGAGGTCAGAATCTCAGGGCTGCAGGAGTCCAGACACGGCACTGGGCTGGGCTGTTCTCTGGGGAAGTGACCTGGGCGCTCGGGGACTGAGCGGCAGCCCTGGGTCCCACCCCTCGATCCCAGGAACCCCCCAGGGCACGATGGCCACAGATATCTCCAGACACCTCCCAGTCCCCTGGAGGCACACCCCCGCCACCATGAGGCCCCCCACCCCTGCCTCAGTCCGGTGATAGAAATGACTTGGGAGGCCGCTGGTCCGACCCTGCGTTCAGTGCCCCGTGTGGGCACCTGCGTGTTTGGGGATTACAGTGAGGAGCCTGTGGAGGTGGGGCTCCTGGGCTCACGTTTCTGGTTGCCTGATCCCTGGAAAGTGCAGTTCACAGCCTTCTACTTCCCGGCCAAGAATCCGGCCGAGGATCCCGGGTCTGGCCTGCTCCCAGCAGGTGCTGGGAGGGACCCAGCTGTACCCAGAGGGTGGGCTCTGTCTTCCACACGGCCGCTTGTCAAAGAGCCTGGACTAGGGGTGGCTCTCAGTGGGGCTGTCCCCAGGGGACACGGGATGATGTCTGGGGGCACCTGTGGTTGTCACACTGGGGGGCTCCTGGCATCAAGTGGGTGGGGGTCAGGGACACCGCTCGGCCCCCACAGCGCCCAGGACGTCCCTGAATATACGCAGTGCGGAGGGCGACAGACCCTGCATTGAGTATTTGGCAAAAATGGAGTCTGATCCCTGGTCACACTGGACGCCAGAGTAAGTCCTCAGGGGTCACGCGGTACAAGCCAGGGTGACCCCGGCCTCGAGAAGTCACCCCTCTGCTCCCCCTCAGCTCAGGTCGTGCGCTGCGTGTGCACATCAGCGACACGCTGGCTGGGAAGGGCGAGGAAGGTGAAGCCTACGGCGGCCAGGCAGAGGCTCCGGTGGGACAGGGCAGGGCTGGACTGACCCCACGTTTCTGTCACCGGCAACGGGGTGAAGCAGATCTCCAGACGGTATTTCCCAGCCTTCTGGTCAGTTCGGCACAGCACACACACGCGGGAGGCAGGGAAAAAAGCGTGGACAGGCGCCAAGGCCAGCAGCTTGGGCCTGCTGCAGGAGGGGGACCCGAGGAGGACGCACACATGGCCAGAGGGCCCTACAGACGGAGGGGCCTGGAGCCCAGCCACCCCACCAGAGAGCCCGCCCCTCCGGCCTGCACCGTGGGGCTGACACGGCTGCCCTGGCCGGGGCCCCGCACTCGGACGGCCCACCCTGTCCTAACACCGCTCTCCCCGCCCCCAATCTCCCCCCGGGTCTGTGATCGGCCCCGTGGCTGAGCCCCACCAAGTGCTCCGGGGACGCCTGGGCAGGTGGGGGTGCGGCACCGGGGGCATCTGAATTTCCGAGCGGAGAGCGACCTGGAGTCCCTCCGGAGTTCAAGCCCGGCTGAACTGCTGTCCTCAGTGGGGCGACCCTGGCCCCACCCCCTCAATGCCAGGAGCCCCCCCAGCTGTGACAACCACAGATGTCCCCAGATACCGTCCAGTGTCCCCTGGCCCAGAGCTGCCTTTAGTTGGAAAATGCTGGCCTGGACCAGGAACTGGGCTCCTCCAGGGAGGGTGAGTTGACCCACGGTGGGGGGGCTAAGCCTGCACTTGCCTCTGCGGCCCCCACCCTGCCTCGGGGGTTGGGAGCCTCGGCCCCTGCGTCAGCCAGGTCGGCGTGGGACCAGCCCAGACAGAGGGGCTCATCCCCCCTTCTGCCTCCGACGCTCCTGCCCATCCCGCGGGGGTTGGCGTGGACGTCCCCTCTCCAGAGACCTCCCTGGACCCCCGGCTGCAGAGTCTGTCTTTCCGGCCCCTCATCGCCAGGTCGCCAGCACATCTCCCAGGTCGGGTAATGACGACCGACCGTCCGCAGCGCGTGACAGCCGTTGGGTCAGGACTCGCTGACTCGCCTGGTCGTTCACCCCTCTTTCCCTGCCCAGCTCCTGCCTGTTCACCCCGACGCCTGGTCCCCAAGGCGGAGCACCCCCCTCCTCCGACTGCAGACCGCAGCCCCCAACCTCACTTTCCTTCCTTCCGGACATGTTTTTAAATGGAGTTTCAGTTGGAATAATTTGGGATTTACAGAAAACTGGCAGAGACAGAAGAGAGAGCTCCGTCCGCCCTCCAACCAGCACCCCTCGTGGGAGCACCCTTCCTCCCAGGGCGCGTCTGTCACAGTGATGTGGCCACGCCTGACAAGCGTGACCGTCCTGTCTCCGTGGTGTCCTCGGCTCTGCCCCAGTCCCTCAGGTTTTCCTTGCTACCTTCTCAGCAAATCTGAGTGACTTTTCACTTAATAAAGTGTCATTTAGCATTTTTAATTGTTTCTAAGTCAATTTATAAAACTTAAATATCTTCTCAGTTTTAACTTTGAGTCCACTGACTTGATGGATAGAACGCGCACGAGGGATGCCTGGGGATTCAGCTGGCTGGGTGTCCGACTCTTGGTTTCGGCTCAGGTCATGACCCCAGGGTCGGGGGATCGAGGCCCACATCAGGCTCCTCGCTGAGTACAGAGCCTGCTTGGGATTCTCTCTTTCTCTCTCTCTCTCCCTCTGCCTCTCTCCCTCACTCACTCGCTCTCTCAAAAAATAAAAAGAAATAAGTAAATAAAAATAGAACCTGTAAGAAACAAAAACTCTTTGGAGTCCTCAGGACCCGGATTTGAGAACTTCTGTCCTAAAGCAGGGTCAGAAGACCAGGACCCTCCATGCGGTTCTGCACACAGAGTCCTTTTTTTTTTTTTTAGGTTTATCTATTTTTGAGAGAGAGAGAGAGACAGACAGAGACAGAGTGTGAGTGGGGGAGGGGCAGAGAGAGAGGGAGACACAGAATCTGAAGCAGCTCCAGGCTCCGAGCTGTCAGCACAGAGCCCGACGCGGGGCTCGAACCCACGAACCGCGAGATCGTGACCTGAGCCGAAGTCGGACGCTCAACCGACTGAGCCACCCAGGTGCCCCTTGCTCACAAAGTCTTAATGGCATGTGGCCACATCAACCTGTTGTCTCTGGCAGCTTCCGTGCTGCAAGGGCAATGCTGAGTTGTTACAACAGAGACTTTCCAGCCTGCAAAGGTTAAAAATACTTAAGGCATAGCCCTCCCCAGAAAAAGGTGGCCACCCTCGGTCTAGATTACAGCAAGTCTGTACTGGTGCTTATACACAGCAGGTCCACACCTTACCAGAGCGCAGGCCCTCGCAGATGCTGGAATATCGTCAAGGTACTCATCACGTAACATCTCTTAAGGCAAACGCCACTGTGGAACATATTGCCCCGTGAGCAGGAGCGAGGCGCCCACCCCCGCTGCCCCGCGGACAGACCCCTAACACACGATGCTCAGGGAGGGAACCAGACACGAGAGGCTACACGGGGTGTGAGTACACATGTGTGAAAGGTCCAGAACAGACTCATCCACGGACGGAAGGGGGTTCGTGGGGGCTGGGGGTGATGGGGGTTGGGGGTGATAGTTGATGGGGATGGGGTTGCTTTTTGGGCTGATGGAATTAAATAATGCAATGGTTAAACAAGCATGTAAATGTACTAAAACACACTGAACTATACGCTTTAAAAGGGTGAATTGTGTGGTGAGTGGATTATATCTCAACAAAGCTGTTATCAAAACATTTTTTTGGGGCGCCTGGGTGGCGCAGTCGGTTAAGCGTCCGACTTCAGCCAGGTCACGATCTCGCGGTCCATGAGTTCGAGCTCCGCGTCAGGCTCTGGGCTGATGGCTCAGAGCCTGGAGGCTGTTTCCGATTCTGTGTCTCCCTCTCTCTCTGCCCCTCCCCCGTTCATGCTCTGTCTCTCTCTGTCCCAAAAATAAATAAACGTTGAAAAAAAAAAAAAACAACAACATTTTTTTAACCCATAGAATTAAGAAAACAGCCAATAGGCCTGTACTTTGGCTCCCGCTGCCCTGTGTCCCCTCCACGCACCAGGTCTGGCCCCCGCTGCCCTCCCCCCACTGCTATCCGCGCCACAGACACACTTTCGGCCCCCACCTCTACCCAGAGCAGGGTCCACCCCAAGGGGACACTCAGCCATGAGAACAACAGGACACAGAAAAGGGGAAAAAAGTCAAAATCGTTCTCTATCCAAGCAAATTAGGAAGATCTCGGGCAAGAATGCAACATCTCCAAGCCATTAAGAGCAAAAGAGAAGATTTCCGGGAACATCCCATCCCAGCTGTGGGAGGGCTCCCTGGGCCACGGTGGCAGCCACCTTCCTCATGCCATCGGCACCCCTGGCTGAAAGCTGGAGCTGCACACAGAAGCAGCCCGCGGGGTGGGAGTGCCGGCCGCGCTCGGGCTGTTCTGTGCCCCTGGGCCCACCCTCCCAGCTGGGTTTCCGCCTTCCTTTATAAAAGGGGTGAAAGATGGGGTGAAGGCTCCCCTGCTGGCAGAGGGCCCCAAAGGTCGGAGCGTAGCTCGGCTAAGTGACTTGCAAACAGAGGCCCATCTATGTGGCTTTGACCAGCTCTGGGGCCACTTCCTGGGGCGACCCAGCCGCCCTTCCCTCGGGCACAGCCTCCCTTACTGAGGACAGAGTCCAACCCCCTTCCCATGGTGCACTGAATAACGACCCCCCAGACTCATGCCCACGGGAGCCTCAGAAGGTGCCTGACACGAACCGAATTGTGTCCCCCAGGTTCCTATGTTGAAGCCCTAACCCCCAGTGTGATCATGGTTGGAGATGGGGCCTTATAAGAGGTGATCAATTTAAACGAGGTTACAAGGGCGGCCCCGGTCTGCACAGAACGACGGCCCTGCAGGGACACGGCGAGAGGTCAGAATCTGCACACCCAGGAGAGCGGCCTCAGCAGGACCCAGCCCTGACGACAGCCTGGTCTCAGACCTCCCGCCTCTAGAACCCTGAGGACGGACACTTCACTGTTTAGCTGCCCCCTCGGTGGGACTTGGTTAGAGCAGCTGGAGCTCTGGGGACCTTATCTGAACATGGGCGAAGTCTCTGCAGGTGTGACTGGTTCGATTAACATGGGACCATGCAGGATCAGGGTGGGCCCCCACCTGGGGGGTCTGGTGTCCTTATCGGAAGAGAGACACGCAGGGAGAGGCAGGCGCTGCGGGGACAGGCCACGGGCTGCTGGGCCCCCAGGAACTGGAGGAGGCAGGGAGGAACCGTCCCCTGGAACCTCTGGAGGAAGCTTGGCCCCACCACACTGTGACCTCAGCCATATGGCCCCGGAACGTGGGAGAACGAAATTCTGCGTTTTAAAAAAAAATGTTTACTTTTGAAAGAGAGAGAGAGTAGAGGGGGAGAGAGAGAATCCCAAGCGGGCTCCACCCGGAACTGATATCAAGAGTCAGATGCTCAACCGAAATGCTCCCGAAATTCTGTGGTTTTAAGCCCCCTGGTTTGTGGTCTTTTGTCACAGTGGCCCCAGGACACTGGCACACGCCTCTCTGGTCTCCCCCCAACCCCACGCCGACTGCATAGGAGGAGCCAGCTCAACCCACCGCGTCTTCAAGAAACCACTCGGAGTATCTGCGCGTGCCCTCACCCTCCCTTGGCCGCGGAAGCACCCCCACTCCCCTAGGTGGCTGCCACCTGGTGCCTTTTCCGGATCGCTTTTCAAAAACATTTTGTTGTAATTTTGATGGGCTGTATCAGTCCCTTCTGGATGCCATCGCAGAACGCCACGGACAAGGCGCCTTAAGCCGCAGGACTCACTTCTCACTTCAGGAGCCTGGAAGTATGAGATCACGGCTCCGGGCAGGGTCCCTGGTAAGGGTGAGCTTCCTCGCGGGCAGACTCCTCGCTGTGGCCCACCACGGGGCCCCACCCTCAGGACCTCACCCGACAGCATCACCTCCCCCCCCCCACCTCCCTGCTCAGGGCGTCCACGTACGAATTCGGGGGATGCAAACACTGGGTCCCTGACGTGGGGGTACGTTATCATCATCAAACGCCCACTACGCGCAGGCCAGGCCCCGGGCCGGCGCGGGTGGGCAGGTCCCCTGTGGCTCCACCCCCTGGCAGGTGAGCTGACCTGGTGCCCTGCGCACATGGGCCTGTGGGCCTGGCACTCCCCTGCCCCACTTTGTGCTTTGCAGGGGTGCACCTCCCCCTGCCGGAACTCAGCCAGCAACTCTGCCTGGAAGGAGACGGAGCGTGTCCCGGAGAGACCCCGACGCCGGCCATGGTGGTCGCTTCCAGGCAGGGTGGCCGAGAGCACAAGGGGAGGGGGACGCCATTCTCCTCCTGTGTCATTTGCACCTTGGGAATTTTTATTCCAGGGCACGCTTATTTGTGCAAAAAGCCTGTATTTCCTCCGAGGGCTGTGCGGGTCCAAGTGGGGGCGGGTGAGGGAGAAGTCACATCTTGGATTCCGCAGCTCAGAAGGGGCTCCCCTGTGTCCTGGGGGGCAGACCCGTGACCTGGGGTGACGTGTCAAACCAAAACGGAAAGGTATTTTATCCCCAAAAGAATTCCAAGCAGGGACTCAAACAGGTAGTTTCACCCCCACGTTCATAGCAGCGCGATTCACAGCAGCCACGAAAAGGGTGGAGACAACCCGTGTCCATCCGCGGGTGAAGGACAAACGCGGTGTGTCCATCCACATGCTGAAGTAGGATCCAGTCTCAGGAAGGAAGGACGTCCTGCCACCTGCCACCGCGTGGACGGACCCGGACGCCACTGTGTGCGGTGACAGAAGCCAGACACAGAAGGACACGTCCCGCGTGACCCCATCACAGGGGCTCCCCAGAGGAGTCCTGTCCACAGAGCCAGAGAATAGACGGTGGGAGCCAGGGGTGGGGCAGGGGCGGGGAGTCCCTGCTTCATGGGGACAGGGTCTCGGTCTGGGGAGATGGAAAGTTCTGGAGATGGACGGCGGGATGGTGGGGACGGCTGCACGACAGTGTGAGTGTGCCTGATGCCACTGAGCTGTGCACTTAGACATGGTTAGGATCATGAATTTTTTGTAAAGTTTGCTCCTTTATTTTGAGAGAGAGAGAGAGAGAGAGAGGGAGAGAGGGAGTGCTTCAAGTGCTCATGAGGCCGTCTCTGTCCCGAGTTTCTCATGTGTGGCACAATGTGGCCTGTGCACAAACGTGGCAGCCCTGGTGGCCTCGTGGTGCAGGTGACTGTCCCCAGCCGCCCCCTCTGCTGGGCTCCCTCCAGGAGCAAGCCGGTCTTCGGGGAAGCGTGCACAGACCAGCTCTGGCAACCTTCCCTGGTAGGTGCCAGGAAGGGGGTGCAGGTGGCGGGCAAGGAACCGCAGTCCCTCCCCTCCCAGCGTCCCAGGTGTTCACCTGGAATGCAGAGGCCCGCCCCGAGGACAGGAAAACAAGGCCAGCTCGGGACACACAGCTGCCGCCTGCGGCCGTCCTTCCTGGGGGATGCGGGCCGGGCCCGCAGAAGGGGGACTCCATTCGCTGCTTTCCCAGGGGCGTGGGCTCCCGGCCAGGGGCACGTTCTGTCCCCGTGGTTCTGACACTTCCTTCTCGCCCGGCCAGAGGGAAGGGCGCTGGGACAGGAGCAGGGGTCCAGGGCTCACCGCCAACCGGCCGAAGGGTGGGGGGGCCTCTCACGCAGCCCCGGCGTTTCCACGGATACCGGAGAAGCTGGAGGGAGGAGGGAGGCAGGGCCCAAAGATGCAGGGCTCTGGGGAGTGACCCCCAATGGCCGCAGGCGGAAGGGACACACTGCCCATGCACCCAGGCCTGGGGAGCTGCGCCCTCACGGACTCCCTGCAACAACCCGGGGCGTCACAGGGTGGAAGCCAGTTTCACCGAAGGGCAGGTGAGGGCTGAGCTCCCCGGGCCTGGCTCCGAGGCCCACTCCCAGCCCCAAGCTGGCCTGGCCAGCAGCACCGTGGAAACAGCCCTAAAGCCCCCGGGACCTCTGCCCGCCATCGCCGGGGTGACTGGGCACCCTCACCTCTGCACCTCAATTTCCTAATCTGGAAAACATGGTCAGTCCGTCGTTGCCACGGGTGGGCCTGGAACCCTCTGCCCTTGGCCTCCCTGCTCCCTCTCCCTCAGCCTGTGCCGTCGGTCCTGGCAGCGGCCTCAGCTCCCGTGCCCCGGGAGGGTCCCCCTGCATCCAGTCAGCTCCAGGGCCTTATCAACCTCAACTCGGACCTCACTTCCTCCAGGAAGGCCTCCTTGAATACCTGCTCTCACTCCAAGGCAGTATTGTCAGCCATCAGCTCTCTCACCTGGGGTCTCACCCAGGGCAGTCCTGCCCCAGGGGACACCGAGTGAGGCAGGGACATCTGTAGCTGCCACGACGGGGGGACCTCCTGGCGTCGAGTGGATGGGGCCCTGGATGCTGCTACCGCACTCCCCAGCGCCCCGCTGGCTCCACCCCACGGCACCAGGACACAGAGGGGACACAGAGGGCCTGGTTAACGGTTTGCCAGGTATGACCCCAGCCGGAGCCCCCACCGCTGTCCGTCTTCCCGCGCAGTCTGTGTGCCTGTCCTCACACCTGCACCCCCGGCCCCTGTCAAGGACACACACCGGGAGCACTGCCAGACCTGGCCCTCTGTCCCCCCGGCCGCCGCTGGCTTGGCGGGCCCGCCGCCCGAGGGCCAGAGGGCGCCTGGCTCCCGCCCCGAGAGCCTGCCTCCCGCAGGAGCAGAGCTCGGCTCAGCGGGAACATTCGTCAGGGAGCCAGGGAACGGCATGTCACATTCCGGGAGGCTAACGAGCTCAGACCTCAGCTCCGGCGATGACTCCGCCGAGGAAGCTGCACGTGATCATTACTCGTCCCGGGTTCTGCTCACTGTCCCTGACGTGTCACTGGTCCCACTCGCAGGCTCGCCTCTCTGTGCGGGAGGTCAGGCGAGGACCGTCCCAGGGCCGCCTTCCCCCCTTCGTTCACCCACTCGCTGAACCCCCCGCGGGGGGTCGGACGAAACCCCCGACCTGCAGGTTTCACGACCGGGCCCGGAGGACAGACGCGGCTCATCTGAATGTCACAGAACACTTAAGGTACTTGGCCCCTCTGCCACGATCTTGTCATCCATGAAATGGGGACAACTGGGCCCTCAACTCAGGTCTCACGGGCCCGAAATCAAGGGACTGGCCGGGCTGAGCTCTCATCTGGAACTCGGGACCCCCGGCCAGCTCATGTGAGCGGCTGGCAGAATCCACTCCCCTGGGGGACTCAGGTCCCCGTTCTCCTTCTGGCTGTCGGACGGCGTTTGCTCTGAGTGTTCCTGACGTGGCCGCTTGCTTTCTTCAAGGCCAGCACATTGCTACTGCCGCTGCTCTGTCTGTCTGTCTCCGTCTCTCTCATTTTGGCAAAAACCCAACAAACACATGCCTCCCCGTCACCCGTCGTCATGTGTCCAGGTCATGAGTGGCGAGGGGATTCCTATCAGTGCGCAGTGGGCGCCTTCAGCCTTTTCATCCCATCGAGGCAGAGACACCTGTGTCTGTTTCCCGGGCCTCCGCCCGCCGGCCCGACACGCGCCAGCGACCAGAGCTCTCGCCACCCGACGGACGCGTAACAGTCCCGCACGCGCCTCCGGGAGGCAAAGCCAAATCTCCGCGTGTGCTGAATGGCTGGGAACCGCACACGCAGGGTCCCCACGCCAATTTCCCGGTTTAGCACCACAGCGACGAGAGATGCTGCCCCTGGGGGAAGCGGGACGGAGGGGGTACGGGATCAGGCCTCAGGACTGACTGTGACTTCCAATGGATCTGTAATTATGTCAAAATACAAGTGTTTTAACAATTAGGTGAAGCGATGGCACCCGGGCGGCTCAGCCGGTTAGGCGTCCGACTCCTGGTTTCCGCTCAGGTCACGATCTCACGGTGTTGTGGGTTCGAGCCCCGCGTCGGGCTCTGTGTTGACCGCATGGAGCCTGCTTGGGATTCTCAATCTCTCTCTGTCCCTGTCTCTGTCTCTCTGTCTCTCTCCAAATCAAAAAAATAAAAACCAGGCGAAGCTGTGAGTACATTCGGGTGTAACTGGGACAAAGCAGGCCGTGCATTCCGCAAACGCGCCCTTTCTCCCCCAGTCCTGACCCCCCAGTCCCGGTGATGCTGCCAGCACGGAGGGGGCGGACGAGGCATCACCTGCTCAGCCCTGGTCGAGGCTTTGGGCCGGCTGTCTTGAAGGAGTACACTCCCTTCTTTCCCTTTGTGGCTGACAGGATTCTAAGAGCCCCAAATCCCTGCTCCCTGGTGAACACGCTGTGTAGACCAACCTTCGGTGTGGACAGGACCCGGGAACATGGTAAGATACTATTTCCTGCTGAGGCTACTTGGGTTTTTTGTTTGTTTGTTTGTTTGTTTTTAGAGAGAGACAGAAGGAGCACACACATGCACAAGCAGGGAAGAGGCAGAGAGAGAGAGAGCGAGGGCGATAGCGAGAGAGTCTCAAGCAGGCTCCGTGTGGCACAGAGCCCGACACAGGGACCGAGCCCATAACACTGGAATCACGACCTGAGCCAAATCGAGAGTCGGATACTTAACCGATTGAGCCACCCAGGCGCCCCATGCTTAGGCTATTTTGTATGGAAGGAGGGGTTTGAGTGACGTAATTAAGCCCCCAGATCGGTTGACTTTGAATTAATAAAAAAAAGGGAACACACGTGGGTGGGCCTGGCCTGATCAGGTGAACCCTTCAACGGGTCAGAGACCTTCCGGACGTAAGAGACTGGAAGCAGGAGGGGGCCAGTGGAGGAGACCATGTGGCCCCTGAGAGCCTAGGGTGGCCCTTTGCTGGTCGCTAGCAAGGCAGCAGGGATCGCAGTCTGATGACAAAGAAACTGAACCCTGACGACAGACCGAGTGAACCTGGAGGCAGGTCCTTTGTCAGTCAAGCCTCAATGACACCTCAACGCTGCCCAAGCCCAGTGAGGCCCTGGGCACAGATCCCAGCCACGCAGTCCACACTGCTGCCCTGCAGACCCAGGAGCGGATAAGCCGCGTGGAGCTCGCTGTGTGTGGTGATGTTACGCAGCCCCGGCTAGCTAACACACTCTAGGTGACGGCTCTCCCATCCCTTCCACGTTCGGTCACACACGACGGATGCTCCTTTCGCTCGGAAACTCCAAGGCCGTGGGGAGCGGGGAGCCGGGAATCGTGCACGGAGCCCAAGACAGGTCTTTATTACAAAGCCCGGTACCAGCCCTCTGAAGGCCTCCCCTCCGGTTGCCATCACATGGGGGGACACCTGCGACAGTTAGAGAGCACCGTGATGCAGTCTGTGGCAATCGAGGCAAGCACCCGCCCCCCACCCCACACCTGCATCTCCCGCACCTGCTCAGGCCTCTGCCACCGGGCTGATGTCGGCCTCGGAGTCCCCCTTGCTGCCTCCTGCTGCTGAGCACATCTCCAGGCCGTCCCTTCCCCTCTGTCCTGCGTACCCCGACCCTGCCCTGGGGGCTTCCACAGACAGATGTGAGCAGTGAGCCCAGCGGGGCCCAGGCATACGGACGTTTGCTGACCGAATGATTGGGAGGGAAGGAAAATAAGGAACCGACAACCCACCGGCTCCAAGGGAACCAGGCCGAGAACGGGCCCTGGGAAGATGCGGGACCCCCGTGCCCACCCAGGGGAGGCCCTCGGCGGCTTCCACCCGGCTCCCGGCTCCCCCGCCCCCACCTTCCTGTCCCACGTGACTGTCGCCCTGTGTGTTTTGAGTCAAGAGGCTGCACTTTGATGAGTACCAAGCAGGGCGTGTGCGCACCATGCCCTGCCCCGAGGGAGGCCGACTGTGCCAGCGGTTGCCCAGCAACGCACACGTGCCCGCGATGCGTGGCCTCCGCTCCTGAGTTGCCACTGGGCTGCTCCGCTCCATCAGCCCCACGGACGGGTCCCCTGCCCCGGTGATCTCCCACGTGAGACTCCTTGGGTCTGCGCTGCCAAATCAGTAAAATCCGACAGAAACTTGTGGCGTGCCTTGGCCCGCAGGGTCAGGAAGACGGCTTGGGTGGGACCCAGGCAGTGACGCACGTGGACAGTGGGGCAGGACCCTGACTCCCTGGGCCGAGAATCCTGCACAGCCGGGGGGACCTCTCGCCTCGCCACAGCGGACACTGGGGCAGGTCACTGTCTGGGGGTGTCCTGGGGTATCCCTGGGCCCCCCGCTCGATGCCAGGAGCTTCCCGGTCGTGACGGCCACAGACCTCCCAGGACGTGGGCCCCTGGGAGAGCCCCGGGGAGAGCCTGGGTTAGAGGGTCAAGCTCACGTCGGAGCCACCGCTGCTGCCTTGGGAAGGGCCTACATCCTGCCTGCCGGATCGGAGCTGCGGGCTACAGGATGAGGGTCTCAGGCACCGCGGGCTGCGGTAGGGCCCCCTGGGCCCGCCTCACACGGCACCGCCTGACTATGCATGCGCCGTGTACGTTTCTGCTGGAAAGGCAGCGGCAGCCCGTGACCTTTCGTGAGCAGAACGCTTTAAGATTTCGACTGTGGGTCTTGGCAGTTTGTGCAGGAGGACAGCTCGTCCGCAGAAAGAACTGATAATAACGTGCATTTCCACGAGCCTGGGAAGGACTTGAGGCGGGGGACCAGCCGGGGGTGGCGGGGGCAGCGGGCTCTGACTGGAGGGCTGGGGCTGCGGTCTGATCCGCTCGAGGACCACTCCAGAGATAAAAGGCTCCGACGGTGCTCTCGGCAGGAATGTTCACCCGCTCCCGGGAGAACAAGCGGCAGTCAGGAAAACGCACTCAGTCGTTTGAAGGTCACGGAGTGCTTTTGTGCTCTACACAGCGAGCAAGAAGGCTGGAGAACGCCGGTCCTTGTCCGGGCGCTCTCCCCCTCCCTCCGCACCATGGGCATCACGGCCGGCCACTCTGTCGGGGCTGAGCAGAGACCCTGGCCCCTAGTCCCTCGATGCTACACCCCTAGTATGACAACCACAGATGGCCCCGGACACAGCCCAGTGTCCCCTGGGGACAAGACAGCCCCCAATGAAGAATCAGAGATTTAACCTAACACATGCAAATTATCATTTCCACTGCGGCCCATTTCAGGTGCTCAGCGGCTGCCGGTATTCGTGCCGGTGGTTCATGCCTACCTACCATGCTGGAAACTGCAGCTCAAAGACAATGTCACATCCAAAGAAAAGCTAGCGCCACAGTGGCCTGGTGAGCCCAGGTGACGCCCAGGGTGAAAGTCCAGAGCCCTCAGGGCACAGGGGGCCTGAGCCGCGGTCCCTGGCAGCGGCAGCCTGAAGGAACTGAAGGAACGCTGGGTGCCTCTCCAGGAGGCCTCGGCTGCGGTCTCAGCCCCCAGAGCTCCGAGGCTGTGGGAGGGCCAGCGGCTGGGAACCCGATAAAGACAGTGTGAGAGAGATCATTAAGATAGCGTCCTCGTTCTGCCCCCAGGAGATCCTGGGCCACGTCTAGGGACATCTGTGGTCATTACACGGGGGGGGGGGGGGGGGGGGGGCTCCTGGCATCGAGGGGGTGGGGCCAGAGATGCTGCTCAGCCCTCACAGAGCCCCGGACGCCCCCAGAGAGTGACCCGCCTGACCTTAGCAGTGCTGGGGCGGGGGGAGCCCACAACGGGTCTCCAGTTCTTGCTAGCACGTCAGCTCTGTGGAACCAAGGGTTTTCCCCATGTGGTCACTGCCGTTTCTCCATGGCCAGGCCCAGGCACACACTCGGAAATCCCTGCTAAGGGAAGGGCTACCCTGTGCCCCGGACGTAACCACCCCAGGGACCGCACTAGAAGGTGTGACACAGGCCAGATTCCACACCTGGGAGGCCCAAGGCAGCTTCTGAGGGTTTGTGCCATTTAGGTGAGTCCCAAAGGAAGGGACTGTACCGGGCCAGAGCCACCAGCCACTGCTCCAGATCATGGAGGGGGGAACATTCCAGAAGCCAGACTCAGTCCCCGAGGTGGGGGTTGCAGCAGCCAGGCTGCCCACCCCCAATCCTGTGCCTTTGCTTCTGTGCTATGGCCTCTGCTCTGGCCACTGGGCCATGCCCGGGTCGAGTGGGTTTCGGGGTACAGGTGTGCCGGTACCCTGAACCCCCAAGGTCACAGGCCAGTGCTTCCTTCTCCCTCCTTAACCCGGTGAAAGGGGCCAGCTGGGGCCTGGGTCCACGGAGGCTCTGGATCTGTAAGGGGGATGGGGGCGGGGAGACAGAGTGACCCTGGAACTCTCGGTGCTGGAATGTCCTGGAGAACAGGGACAGAGTAGTCACAGAGCTCCAACAAGGGTGGGGGAGAGCTGGAAATACCGCACCTGCGCCCACAGAGGCCCGAGGCCCAGCGGGGGCAGACCCCATGGACCTTCTCTGCCCCCTTGTGGTCGCCAGCGGGAACTACAGCATCCTGTGGGGCGGGCAGAGGGGGGACCCCTGAGCCCCAAGCCCCCCGAGCAAACACCCCAAACTCCCGGTCGTCCTTGAGCTCTGACATCTGTTGGAGGGCTGGTTCTGCCGTCAAGACAGGTGGCGGGGCCCCTGCTCGGCGACACCCCGGCTGCTCAGGTGGTAAACCCTGGCCAGGGTCTCGCGTGTCTGTGCACCTGCAGGTGAGCAGACTGTGTTCAACGAGTGAGTACCAAATTAGCACGTAACCAGGGAAAGCCCGGCAGGCCCCTGGAAGGGTGCCTCCGTTGTGACAGAGAGCTCCCCGCGGGACCTGCCCACGGAGCACCTGCTCACCGCACCACTCCACGCCCCTCTGCCCGCTGCCCCGCGTCCCCCTGGGGCAGGGGGCAGGCTCACCAGTCCGTCTGCTTCAAAGATTTAAGCATAAAAGATGCAATCCGCACAAAGTGCAGGTTAATTGCTCTTTGTCATCTTGAAATTTGGGGGCACGCCAAAGACAACACATTCCCTACGAGAACGCCCACGGCGAGTAGAGGGAACAGCGCGCTCCGAAAAACATTCGCGGCCTACGTGACGGACACCAGACGGCATCCAAACGGAGAAAGACAGGAAGTTCCGACACACGTGTCAGAAGAGTTCAAACACGTCGATGAGACAGAGGCCCCGCCGGGAAGGTCAGTAAAGAGCACAGCCAGGCCGCGCACAGAACACACAGCTCAGGGGAGAAACTGAAGCCCGAATGACCCGGACTCGGCAGCCCTGAGGCGGCCTGGCTGCTCCCCGGGGACGGTGCGTTCCTGGAGGGCACTGGGGCTGTCGGACAGGCGACGAGGACACCCGGACTCTCCCTCTCTCTCTCACACGCACGGCAAGCACACACGTGAGCATTTACCCCAAACGACAACCAGCCAAGGGTGTATTAAGTTTGCACAGAGACAGTCATCCCGGAATATGAAAAAAAGAAAGAGAGAAAGAGAAAAGAAAAACAGGAAAACAGCCCCCCCAACCCACCCAGAGACCAATTAAATCAGTTATAAAATTATTTTAAAAGAAATGTGGCACAGGGGTGCCTGGGCGGCTCAGTCAGCTAAGCGTCCGACTCTTGGTTTCGTCTCAGGTCACGATCTCACGGTTCGTGGGTTTGAGCCCCGTGTCGGGCTCTGCACTGACAGTGTGGAACCTGCTTGGGATTCTCTGTCTCCCTCTCTCTCTGCCCCTCCCCACTCCCAGTGTCTCTGTATCTCTCAAATAAATAAATAAACTTTCAAAGAAAAAAAAAGAAACGTGTTACAATTTGCCTAGAACATGGGATGCTAAGCCAGCGTCCGGAAAGATGACGGAAACACAGGTTTCCCATCGAGGAAAGATGCCCCTCAAGCAGAACCAGCACGTTACAGAGTAAATCCTTTGGCTCTAAAATCACGCGTGTGGATGTAACTACCGGAGATCCGGGCAGAACGCGCCCCAAGATGTCAGCACGGCCGGCGCTGGGTGGGGCCTTTAGGAAACTCTGCGGCCCCTTTGTGTGCGTTTACACTTCTTTTTCTTTTTAATTTTTTTTTAACGTTTATTTATTTTTGAGACAGAGAGAGACAGAGCATGAATGGGCGCGGGGCAGAGAGAGAGGGAGACACAGAATCGGAAACAGGCTCCAGGCTCTGAGCCATCAGCCCAGAGCCTGACACTGGGCTCGAACTCACGGACCGCGAGATCGTGATCTGAGCTGAAGTCGGACGCTTAACCGACTGAGCCACCCAGGAGCCCCTACACTTCTTTAACAGGACAGCGGTCTGCCTCCAGCTGGCCGGCTGCCCTGTGAGCCGGACTTCACACGGGAAATCTGTGTGGGTCCCACCGGGCGCCCACACGTCACGCCCACCCCAGGGCTCCCGTTTCGGCTCTTGGTCTCTGTCCTCAGGGACAGCCTCTCTCCTGAGCTGAGCCCATGACCACTGCGAGCTTACTGAGGGGCACCTCACAGGCCAGAAAGCTCACCGGGTGGAAACATGGTTGGAGGAGTCGGCAGCGAGGGTGCCAGGGCGTGAAATCACCCCCCAGGCAGTCTTCCTGGCACACATCCACAGAGTCCCTGTTCCCTCCCCAGCCCCTGGCGGCCACCAAGCACCTTCCTGTCCCTGCAGACCAGCCATTGCTAGAAACTTCCCCGAGACGGATCCACAGCACGTGCGTCTTCTGGGGCTGCCTCCTTCTGACATTTTTTCTTTTAGACTCAGGCGCAGACACACGGCTTGGGAATATCCAACATCACAGAGACATCCGATCTCCCTCAAATTTACCGATAAATCAAACACAACCCGAATCAAAATTCCCTCGGCATTTCGGTTGGAAGCCAGAGGTTGACTGTAAGTGAAGATCACAGATCACACGACAGAGAAAACCGCTGGAGGGTGGCGGAGACCTCCGCGGGCAGGTGCAAGGGGAGAGACGTGGGGCTACCGCAGGCCGAGCCGCCTTGCCCAGCTCACCTTCATGCCGTCCCTCCTCCCACACGACAGAAGCCACCCAACACCCTCTGGAAATGAGACCAGATGGACAGACGGCCGAAGTCAAGAGAGCAGGATCTCAGCCTTGTTTGTCTCTACGGCTACCTTGGTAAAAAGAGCGCCCCTAAGGCCACGTAGTGCCTCCCAGCCGCCAGGACGGGCGCCGGCTTTGAGATAACGTCTTTCACATCCAGTGACTCGGCTCTGGTCCTGCCAGTGGCCACCCTGCACGCCCCGCTGAAGCCCTTCGGGTGAGGCGCCCGCCTCCACAGCAAGCCACCCCCCCCTCCTCAGCCCGGCCCAGAATGGCCAGCCATTCAACGTCCCCTTGAACTCTGACGGTCGAGTAGGAGACACATCACGGCACTGACCTGTGCACGAGGCTTAGCTGTCCTCAGCGCCGAGGCTCAGGAACCCGATGTCCGCTCCCTGGAAGAAAAATGGAACAGTTCAGTGGAGCACCATTTGGCCAGAAACACGTGTTCGGCAGCGGCGGTGAGGAAGGGTCTGGAGCTCACGGTCAGACCGTCATGAAGGCCTGCCTTTCGGCTGCTCCGCCAGACTCAGGACCTCCCGGTGCAGAAGTGGAACTTGACGTACTTTACCAGAAAGGCCTGTTAGAAATTTGCGAGGTCGTCCCTACTAAATTCTCCAAATGCTCCCAAACTAAACTGAGGAAAGGACTGGATGCTCACGTGACCTTTCATGCCTTATCAGGACGTTCTCCTACATGACTTGACTCTCAGAGTCCCCTGTGAGGAAAAGGTGGAAACTGAGTCAACCCCCTGCCCCAGGGCACCCACCAGGTCACCGGGGTCTGCCTGCCGAGATGTGAGGACCAAATGCAAGGTGGGATCCAGGATGGGGTCCCGGGGCAGGACAAGGACCCCAGGGGCAAACTGGTGAAAGCTGAATAAAGAGTGGGGCTGGGTTCATGGACGTGCACGGTCGTCACAAATGCACTGTGGTTCTGGGAGGTACGGCCACAGGGGAGGCTGAGTGAAGGGCAGACAGGAACTCTATCTTCTAATCAAATTTTTCTTCATTTTTATTTTAGAGAGAGAGAGAGTGGGAAAGAAGAACAGAGACAGAGAGAGAGAGAGAGAGAGAATCCCACAGCTTGATCCCACCGTCCTGGGATCATGATCTGAGCTGAAATCAAGAGCACATTCAACTGACTGACAGCCACTCAGGTGCCCCAGACAGGAACTCTGTTTGAAATTCTCCGGAAAATCTAAAATTATTTTAAAATTAAAAACTTATTTAAAAAAAAAAAAAACCCAAAACTCAAAAGATGCCGGCTCCCTTTTCTCAGAGTTCAGGGCCATTGTGTTGTCAACCTGGGGCCAGGATGGAGAACCGAAGTCCCCACCACCACCTGCAGGTGGCGCCGCTGCCTCAGTAACGCCCCAGACGCCGCTGGGGAGCTGCTGGAGCGCCCCGCAGACGCCAGAGGGCGCCTCGCTGCTGGGGGCGGCGGGTGGTGAGAAACCAGGGCCCGTCCAATATGCGCCCCCTACCCACCCTGGAGAACTCCCTTCACTCACTTCAGCCTTGTAGGGGACGTCCACACATACGATCATTCAAGTTTTTATTTCTGACTCAATTAAAGACTCACAAGAAGGTGCAAAACCGTGCACAGGGGTCCTGGGCACCTCGCACCCAGCTCCAACCGTGCTGGCTCCCTGCACAACCAGGGGCCGTTGTCGGAACCAGGAAACTGACCCATCACTAGGCATTGTTTTCTAAGGCCTTCTTACCGAGACACGGTCCTCAGGCCACACAGTTAATTCACACACAACACACAGTTCGGGGCTTTTTACTATTTTCACACTTGTGCAACCATCGCCACAAACAATTTTAGGACTTCTTCATCACCCCCGAAGGAAGCCCCATCCCCATCAGCCATCACCCCTCCCCAGCACCCCCGGCCCCCACGAGCCCCCTCCCTGTCCCTGGATGAGCCTGTTCCGGGCGTTTCACACACGTGGACTCACACCCCGTGTGGCCTCTCGTGTCTGGTTCCCTCCCTGAGCGTCGTGTGTTCAGGATCCGTCCGCAGGGCGGCGGGGGTGTGCGCCTCGCTGCTGTTCATGGCCAAGCATGTGCCCGTGCATGGACGGACACACTGCGTGTACCCCTTCGCTGCTGATGGGCACTTGGGTGTTTCCACCTCCTGGTTGCTGCTGTTATGAATCGTGCTGCTGTGGACATGGGGTCACAACTCCCTTTAAAGACGGTTTCTCACCTCTGCCTTCACACGTGACAACCGCAAATCTCCCCGTCCCTAGCCCTTCAACACCAGCCGCTGGCTGTCCTCCAGCCCTGGGACCTGAACTTGAGCACTGAGGCGACCTCCGCAGACAACCAGACCAGCTCGTCCGCGGCCCACGAGACAGGCTGTGAGTGGCACCAGCTGGCGCCTGCCGTCCCCGTGACCTTCACCCAGGCAAAAATGCTGGGCTTTCACTTTCCCCATCAGGGGGACCCACAGGCCATCCTGAAGGACCAGCCGTGGGATGAAGAGGTGGGACCCTGGTACCCCGGGGCCTGCCGACCCCACACAGACCCGCCGGAGGCACTGCCGGGAAGCACAGTCACAGACACCAACAAAGGAAACGCTGGTGGGAAGGGCCACGTGCCGAGGGGGCCGTAAACCACGCTGGAAACAGACACCATTCGTGACTGCGGCCACTGGGGCGCCTGCGTGGGAAGGACTCTCACCTGCATTTATCCTGGGCCACAGTTCTTACAACCTGGGACCCCCATCTTGTCCACGTGCTTCCTTTTTCTCTTCTTTTCCTTTAAATTGAGATGTGATCCACCGATCATAAAAGCCACCCTTTGGGAGTGTCCAATTCAGCGGCTTTTAGGATATCTGCGAGGTTGTACGCACGCTGGGCTAATTGCAGGACGTGGTCGTTACCCCCTGAAGAGACCCCGCACCCGCCAGCATCGCTAGGATCGTGTGTCCTGGGAGAAGGGAGACCCCGGAGTGCCTGGGCCGCGGTTTACCGCAGGCCGCGCACTCGGCATGTGCTCAGTAACCACTGGGGTTTCCTGTCCCGGTTGGTGCTATGGGAAAGCCTGCAGAGCCCAGAGGACCCAGGGGAGACCAGGCCGCCCCCGCAGAGCTGCTCCCTGTGGGCCGGTTCCAGCCCGAGCCTCGCCTGTGAAATGGAACGAGCAGGAACCCCGCTGCACGCCTACGGGACGGGCCCAGGGGCTCAGGGAGCCCCTGTTCTCAGCCGCTGCCGGCAGCTGCGTTATTTATCAACGTGATAAAGGAAGACAAAACCCGCGGATCACAAACCAAAGGCGCGCTGGGTCTTCCGCCATTAATTTCCCAGTGGGGTGGTTTCTATTCCCCTCGTAATTCTGGAGGGGCTCCACAGATCTGCAGCCTAGTATCTCCGCACGGTGAGCTGGGACATGGGCAGGGGGACCCTTAGCTCCCACACCTGGAGACCCCAAACTGCCAGAAACAGGGCCGTGAAACTACGCGTTAGGGGAGACGACAGGCCGACTTCTACTTGAGAGTCTGTGCCCAGCGGGACACACTAGCTCGGGAGCTGCTGCCATGTCCAAGCGCCCCGTGTCCTCCTGGGAAGCAAACCCCTTTTCGGGCAGGACCCTGTTACCGACCTCCTGGGCCGGGGGAGGGGCGAGGCAAAGACTGAACCCGAATGTCAACGAGGACTTTGGTCAACGGTCACGTATTAATATTGGCCCATCGACTGCAACAAATGTGTCCCACTACGGCAAGATGGTGACAACGGGGGAAATGTGGAGGGGGCAGGGGGTACGTGGGAGCTCTATTTTCTGCATTTTTCCATCACCTAACACTACTCTAAAAAGCAGTCTATTAAGAGAAGATCTTGAAGAGACAAATTAGGAGAATTCTGAATTTAGAAAGGAGGAGGGAGGAGGGAGGAGGGAAGGGGGAGGGGGGGAGGGGGAGGGGAGAGGGGAGAGGGAGCCTGTCTTAGACCAGATGATCGCAAAGTGCTCACATTCACCAGTGATTGCTTCAATGAGCTGTTATGAACCAGACCCACAGAGAAGCTGGGTCAGTCTTGGTCAAATGCATTGCCTACTACCCCCCCCCCCACACCCCCGGAAGCCTCTGCAAGTAATGTAACAATATGATACGGCAAGGATCAGACTCTCCTGACCGCTCAGGCCCGGAAAAACCTACACCAGAGCCATCCTCCCCGCTGCCCCCCTCCCCCCCGCCCCCGGCCCAGGGACCACAGCAGCCCCATGAGTGGATCAGACAAGAGCCCTAATACAATCAGTCCCAAACCGCCTCCCTCAGATTACTCCCAGATCCCATTTGGCCAACGGAAAGCATATTGTGGCCGGGGATGAGCGGATTTCTGCAAGGCGGCACCGAGCGGCACACTACCCCTTCGCTGTCCGTGGTCCCCACGGGGCTCGGAGCGGCTCGCTGTGACACGGCAGCGGAGACCTGAGACTCCTGCCCTCAGCACTGACTCGCCTGACGTCTCCATCTACACCTCTGGCAGCCGTTACCTTTTTCTAATGGTGAGCACTGAACCGCACTGGAGTTTCACTGGAGTTTTCGTTTTCTTGTCTTCCCAATGTCTATTGACCTGATAATCTGGGGAGACACAAGAGCCCAACGGGGCCCAGGAGATTCAGCAGAACAACAGGGGTGAGAAAAGGAAGCCTTTGGAATTTCGCGAATTACCACAGCGTAAATGCCAGCGCCTCCTTTCTGAAATGGAAGGAAGCCCCTGCCTGTATCCCCTTCCCTGCGAAGCAGGTCTCTCCCTCCACCCCCAGCACCCCTGACTGTCTGTGGGGGGCCATCTTGGGCGTTGTGGGGCATCAAGCGTCACCCCTCAACCCCACCCATGCGATGCCAAGGGCACCCCAGTCGCGATGACCACAAACATTCCCCAGGCCACCCCCCCCCCCCCAGCGGGGACCCAGCACTCGGCAACGGGCAGATCTTCCCTGCCTGGGCCACAGTTCGCGTCTCCGTCTCCGGGAATGGAGTGGGTGGGACCGGGGCGTTGGAGCCCCCTAGCTCCCCACACTGATGCCCACCCCCCGCAGGCAGCAGGAGTGCGGGCCTCCAGGGAGGCTCCAGATAGCAAAGCAGCCGCTGTCCTTCATGCACTCATTGCCACACAATCACCCCAGCCTTCCCCCGTCACCACAGCAACCATCTAAATATGTCACCCTGACTGATTCTGATTGCAAATGAAGTTGGGGGAGGAGGAGCCTGGGGGAAGGCACCGGTGGGGAGGCACGGGGGGCGGGGGGGGGGGGGACAGGAGGTGAGGCGGCTGGTGGAGGGCTCTGCCAGGACTGGCCCAGATCAGGCGCCATCACACCCCTGATCAGACGGGACACGAGGGCACCGCTCGCTTGACCCCAGGGTTAAAGGTCTCCGGTTGCCGAGCACAAGAAGGCAGCTGGAGTGCCGCTGCCCTTTGATCCCAGGTCCGTGGTGCCTCTGGAGGTCCTCCAGACCCTCCTCCACTTAACCCAGACTGGGGGGGATGGGGGCGTCACCTGCTCCATACCATCTGACCAGGACCGCCGCGGTTTCTTCTGCTGTCACACGTGGTCACGGACCTGACTCGACTGTTTCCCAAATTATCATCACAGGGTCTTCTCCCCCCACCAACCTTGCACTGCAGACATTGGGCTGGGTGGTTCTCTGCAGGGCATCCCGGGCGCCGTGGTGGCTGAGCAGCGTCCCTGGCCCCCGTCCCCATCGATGCCAGGGGCCCCCCAGTCATGAAGATCACAGACATCCCCAGACACTGCCCCTTGTCCCAGGGGGCAGGGCCACTTCCCTGTGCGAGGCAGCGGTCATCAAACCCACACCGCCTGGAACTGTAGTATATGGGGGGACAGGCAACTGATTTAGGAGACGACCAATGTCCAACAGAAAAAAAAAAAGAAAGAAAACAAAATGTGTAAAAACAGATTTCTTTTTCCACTCGAAATTAAACTAACTACACCGAGTCCCATGGAAGGGGAGTGGTGGGGACATATATCCTTATATCTGAGAGGCAGCATTGCCAAACACTGTCTGTCCTGACTTCACGGCTTAGGGACTCTTCTGTGCCTCAGTTTCTGAATCTGTAGCACAGAGATGATGGGAGCACCTACCCCGTGAGTGTTTTTCAGATTAAATAGCTGAACATATATAAGCTGCTTATATCAGCGCCTGACACTGTTAATAGTATACAACTGCTTTAGGGGCGCCTGGGCGTCTCAGTCGGTTAAGCATCTAATTCTTGATTCCGGCTCAGGTCGTGATCTCACGGTTCGTGGGTTCGAGCCTCACTCACATCAGGCTCCACAATGACAGCGCGGAGCCTGCTTGGGGTTCTCTCTCTCCCTCTCTCAAAATAAATAAACGTTAAAAAAAAAAAAGAACTTCCTTATTATATGATACGTATCGCAGAGTAAGTTACATGCCACAACTTCTTCATTACTCAGGACTCGTGTGATCTGCTTTGTTGACAAGACCAGGGTCCAGCAAAGTGTTCCCGGGAAGGGCCAGACGGTCACTATTTTTGGCTTTGTGGGTCAGGTGGTCTCTGTCACTACTGCTCGCTCGACGTGGCTGCGGGAGACAAACAGGTGCGGTCACGTGCCAATAAAACTTTATTTACAGGGGCACCGGGTGGGCTCTGTCGGTAACGTGTGCGACTTCGGCTCAGGTCATGCTCTCACCATTCAAGAGTTCGAGCCCCATGTCAGGGCTCTGTGCTGACAGTTCAGAGACTGCTTTGGATTCTGTGTCTCCATCACTCTCTGCCCCTCCCCCACTCACACTCCGTGTGCGTGTGTGTGTGTCTCAAAGATAAATAAACATTACAAAAAAAAAAAAAACCACCCTTCATTTACAAAAGCAGGAGGCCTGGATTCAGCCGACAGGCTGTAGTTTGTGACCCCCGGAACAGAAGTCAGTCTATTAAAACACAGCACTAGGGGCGCCTAGGTGGCTCTCTCAGTTAAACATCCAACTCTGGCTCAGGTCATGATCTCAAGGTGAGTTCGAGCCCCGTGTTGGGCTCTGTGCTGACAGCTCAGAGCCTGGAGCCTGCTTCGGATTCTGTGTCTCCCTCTCTCTTTACCCCTACCCCCCTCACACTCTGTCTCTCTCTCTCTCTTTCAAAAATAAATAAACATTAAAAACAGGGTTTTTTTTTTTTTTAACATGGCACTATTTTAGCCACAAATTCTCATATCCAGGTGCCACCACAGAGAGACCATGGCCATCTCATCCTGAAGCTAGACCCTGGGTCACATGGAAAAGCTCCACGCTGCCCCTGACTGTCACCCAGCAAAATTACCAACAACCATCCGGCCACACAAAACACCCACAACCACAGAGGGGCCACTTCTGCTGCTGCCCGGAAGGTCACCTTGAAAAAAATCTATCACCCGACTTTCTAGTAAATACCTCGTCTTCATCAGTGGGCTAGCAAACCTTGGCTGCAAAGGGCACCCTAAACGTCTAGGTCTGGTGAATGAAATCGCCACCGGTAATGCCCTTGATGACCGCTGCCCCCCTCCGCCCGCCACCGCCTAGTGGGACAGGGTTTCTGCACACGGAAAGTCTGAGAAGCCGCCACAGCCCAGTGGGGCTGTGTCATGTGGGGGTCCTGGATGAAGTTCTGGGGCAGAAAAAGATAATTAGGGGGAAAGCAGAGAAGTCCAAAGTATGGAGCGCAGTTAATAATGACATAGGAATATTGGCCTATTGACTGTGACAGGTGCACTGTGCTGATGGAAGGTGTTGGCCAAAGGGGCCCCGGCTGCGGGCTGCGTGGGAACTCTGTACTGCCTTCCCACTTCCTCTGAGGATCTGAAACTATTCTAAAGTGAAAGTTTACTGAACAAGAGAAGAGAAGAGTGACGACAGGCAATTAGCCGTTGATGCTAGGGAACGCTTCAAAGTGTGACTGGGGGAGCACTGAGTCCCTGTGACAGCGTCTAATAATGACACGATTATATAAAACCTAGAAGAGAAAGACGCTAAAAACAGGATATGCTAATCGACAAGGGAAGTTTGCTCTTCTGACAGGAAGGGGGGAGGAGGGGAGAAGGTGGCTGAGCAGGGCCCCGGGTCCTGCTGGAGCAAGGCTCTGAGACATCTCCGGCAGACCTGGGCGACAGGGCGCATTCACTCAGGGGGCCGTGGCGTCCAGCGGCACTCAAGCAAGGCCTGCCGAGTCTGCAGCCGGTGCGCGGGCCTGGAGGAGGGCAAAGGTTTTATGGATGGAGAGTTCTGGAAAAATAAGAGGGAAGCTGTGGGCCAAAGAAAGACAGACAACAACTAATATGGCATCCTGCTCTTTGCACGTGACCCTATTAGATACTTCCATCTACACCGGGGTCTCTCCCCTCCAGCCCCACAGACATTCAGAACCACTTCATTCTCTGGGGGCGTCCCAGGCACTGGGGGCGCTGAGAAGCATCCCCGGCCCCACCCCCTCCATGCCAGGAGCATCTCCAGTCATGACAACCACATGACCAGTGCCCCCTGTGGGGCAAAATCACCCCAGATGAGAACTACTGTCCTACAACGCCTAACAATCTAGTTACAACCCCTAGGAATAATTATCCTTGCTCTACAGATGGGGAAATGGAGGCTCAGAGAGGAGATGAAACCAGCCTGAGGTCACCAAGCTAGAGAAGAAGGGGACAGTCATGCGTGTCGAACACCACTTCTAACAAGGAGAGGCCTCTGAACTGGGAAGGAGGCAGCGCTGACCTATCAGAGACCCGAGACCAAATCTGGCCCACCACTTGCTTTGTAAATAAAGTTTTATTCAAACACGGCCATGCCCCTTCACGTATACACCATCCAAGGCACAGCTGCACCTCCAAAGGCAGAACCCGGCAACTGCAGCCTCTGGCCTGTAAAGCTGAAAACACTCACCCTTTGGCCCTTTACGGAAAGTCTGTTGACGCCTCACAGGGAGACCCTCCACCACCACTCCAAGGCCCCGCAGTCTAAGTGCCCAGGGAATGTGCTGTTGAAGAGATACAGACAACACAGGCAGCCTCCCCGGACGGGAAGCACGTCTGGCCTGGTTCTGCCTGGTTCTGGCCAAGGAGGCCCGCCCTGTGTTCTCCTCCCGCGCCAGAAGGGGATCTGCCCCTCCCCATCCGCCTTCCAGGGAGCGCGTGTCATTGTGGGTGTGCGGGGACTGTCAGGTGAGTGGCAGCTGGCAGCACGCCAGCCCGTGTGCCTTGGAGGCCCCGGTGTGTGGGCTGTGCTGTCACCTCGACCCTGCTCTCGCGTGGGATGGAGCGGAGGCTTCTGCTCCGAGCTGTGGTGTTTGCCTGACTCCGAGGGTCAGCCCTGCAGCCTCGAGAGGGTAAAACGTGCTGAGTGAGGACGAGCCCAGCTCATCTTCCGGGGGCTCCAGCTGCCTCGGCACAGCTCTGGGCCCCGGTGCTGGGACCCCCAGAATGTTCTGGAATCTGAAGGTCACCTCGCTCCATGGTTTCTGCCCCCAGCGCTGGGGGCGGGTCATGCTCTGGGGGAGGGGGTGTCCTAGACACTCTGGGGGCTGAGCGGGACCCCTGGATCCACCCACCCGAAGCTGGGACCACTCCAGTCATGACAGCGAAAAATGTCCCCAGATTTTGGCCGGTGGCAAATATGGAAACTACTCGCTCTATAAAAGGAGTTGCTGGGTGTTCATGCTGGACTCGACTCCACCAGAGGCTGAGCCAGGGGAGCTCAGGGGCTCCACGAAACCAAAACTCCAGTGCAGCGCCCCCGACATCTTGAGACATTCTGCGCCCGACAAGTTCCAAACACGCGATCTGGTCGGTCCTTGTTTTCTGTAGCTTGCATACTTCCGGATCTGGTCCTCACCAACTCTACACACTTCTCGGGGCGGCCGTAACAAGTGACCGCAGACCAGGCGGCTTAAAACCACAGGGACTTGTCTCCCAGCGCTGGAGGCCAGAAGCCCACGACCCAGGAGTGGCCAACGATGGTGACTCTGGAGTGGGAGGCCCAAGGCCACCCCTCCTTCTGCCCCACATGCCAGTGGCTGTGAGCCCCACATGGCCAGGAGTGGCCAGCCGTGTCCTTCAGATGAACCACAATATGTGCCCAGGTAACCTTCACTCCCTTACATTCCAACATGCTTTTCTGACTCACGGCCACCTCCTGGGAGACTGTGTTTGGGAACGAGTGGTGCACGAGGACATTCCTCCACGAGGGTGCAAGGCCACAGTGGCGGGGGCGGGGGGAGCTTGCCACGTTCTAGTTGCCCATCCTGGGGTCACAAGAGGGAGGTGGGCCCCAGGGCAGGCAGGCGGTGACAATGGGGGTCCTGGCTCGCTGGACGGGGGCACCTCTTCCAGCCCAGCTCTGTTACCGCACGGGAAGTGGCCTGATGTCATCAGCTCTCCCAAGTATCCTGAGGAGCTGGGAGGTCTTTTATTATAAAATCTCCAGATTTTTCAATGTTGGGAATAATTCAAAGTTTAAAACCACTGGGTTTGGTTCAGCCAGAGATCAAGGTCAACACCAAGAATGGTAAGCCCTGTGGACAGCATGTGTCCCTCTATGTGTTCTTACCCCAAAACCACAACCCTCTTCTGACTGGGAGAAAACACCAGACAAACCCAGATGGGGGGTGTTCTGTAAGACGCCTGCCCTGTCCTCTGCACGACTGTCCAGGCATAAAAGACAAGGAAAGTCAGAGAAACCGTCTCAGCCCAGAGAAGCCTTACGGAGACGTGACAACTAATGCCATGTGGGGTCCTGGGGCAGAAAAGAGACGTTTTCTGGGAAATGGGAAATAATAAGGAAATCTAAACGAAGTACAGACTTGAGCTGATCATAACGTATCGATACTGGATCATAATTGTGACAAATGCACCACGCTAACGTAAGATGCCAATACCAGGGCGTGGGCCACGTGGGAACTCTCTGCACTGTCTTTGCAACTTTTCTGCAAATTCAAAACCACGCCAGGTAACTTTATTTTAAAGACTGGTTTGCAAACTGCGAACCAGGCGCGTTGCCGTAACATACCACAGGATGTTCACGACGGCCTTATATTTTGCTGTTGAAGGCCCAATTTGTCTTCCAGACTCAATGGGCTTGTTCTCAAAAGTGACCATCAGAGAAATATAAACATATAGCCATGAACACGTTTTTAGAAATTAAAAAGCTGCTGGGATGGCCAAGCTCCCAGGTGTGTGGACAGGGTTTAATCTATGAACCAGCAGACCCAGGACCCAGGTAGGAGAGCAATGACACAAATAGAAGGTGGTGGAGCCCCTTGGGGGGCACGAGCCCAGCCCTCAACGGTGCAGAGGGGCACAGAGGTCCCTGGCCTCCCAGCAGCCTCTCAGCCAAGGAGGGCCTCGAAACCACATCAGTGGACACCACTCCCAAGTGGTATCAGTGACCACAGCTGCTGTCTGAGCTGGGGCTCTGAGGATCTTGATGACGTCACCCTCATGTCAATATGGCTACAAGATCAGGAACCACTCCCTTTCTGTCTCAGTTAAGGAAAAGAGCTGTGTTTGTTTGTTTGCTTGTTTTTAAGCTACACAAAACCTAAAACACTGCCCAAAGCCAGTAAAAGGAATGGAAGAGTTCAGACTGAGGTTTAACTCCGAAGCTCCCAAAGGGAGAGATGCCTTATGACCTGGTGGATCTCCCCTGGAGACACTCAATGTCTGGAGATGTTGGAGGTACTCCTGGCACGGAAGGGGTGTGGCCAGGGATGCTGCTCAATCCCTACAGTACCCAGGACGGCCCATAAACGATGACCCAGTCCCAATGTCCATAGTGCCAAAGACGTGAGCCCTTGATGGACAGGGAAGGAGTAATAGTTTATCATACACCCAGACCTATATGTGCTAACACTGTAGGAGATCCAAGACATTGGTAAGTACCAAGAACTACAGACGAGTACATCAACTAGCACAAGCCATCTGAGTTACAACATTTTCTTGAAAAGATACATTTGTACACGTACTTGTATATGCAAAGGAAAAAAAATTCTAGAAGAAAACACCACCAGAACTATTAACAGTTACAATGGTGAGGAGGACTGAGGGGTGGGAGGTTTATTCTTTGTTTTATGTCCTTATATATAATTTGAAATTTTATTTACCATGAGCATAATTGATAGTTCAAAAATTAATTCTACTAACTGGGGATAAGATTATATTAATTACCTAGCCCAAAATGTCAACAGTGCCTCGACTGAGACACCCAGATGCATGGCAAATGTAATTTAAAGAAATGACCACCGAAGAAATGATGTGTTAAAGATTACCTCCCCAGGGAAAGGAGGCAGAGAAACGGGAAACATGAGAAAGACTCATGATTAAGAGGGAAAAACAAAGGCAACCATCAATGCAGACCAATATGTAAGACAGAATGAGTCAGTCACAGCTGGGGATAAGAGATGGCATCCAAGATATGAAATCAAACAAAGTAGCAGCTATGGACTACCCCACAGGAAACACGAGGATCAATTTCAATTCAAGTGCACAGCCCAACCCATGCTTTAAAGACTGTTCCATGGAGATGGATTCTATGTGGACCTGAGCTCTAGGAATCTGCTTCCCAGAAGGCAGCGGTACAGTCACATGCAGTCAATGAACAGGCTATCCCACACAAAGAAGGAACCTAGTGCCCCCCACAAAAAGCAGACACCATACAGAACACCTCCACACATAATTTACTGGGTGTTGGCCACAAGCTTTCTAGAAAAGCAAACTTGAAGATTTTAGCTCTGAGCTTTTGGCCTCAAAAATAGCTTCTAAATTATAAAGGGAAAAATCTAGGTATTTTTCCCTCTGCCATTTTTATTTAACATTCTACCATTGGCATTTTCTAAGTATTCTTTGAAAACAATTTTCTAATGGCTGCCCATACATTTACATTGAGTTAATAATATACCATAAGTGATGTACCAATTTCCTTACTATTGAGTATGTAGACTGTTCCCAATTTCTGCTTTATAAATAATGCTAAAGTGAACATCTTTATGCCTGTCTCTAATTACTTTCTTAGTATACGTTCTTAGAGATGGCATTATGGGATTAGAGAGCATTAAATATTTTTAAGATTTTTAAAAACACACTACTAAGTTATTTTTGAAACAGATTACTCCATTTTATACTATCTTTCTGTCCACACCCTCATCAACACTGGTATCACTGTTTATTACTCCTCACCTACTTTAAAGGTGAAAAATAGACTCTTCTTGGGTGTTGTTGTTTTTTGTTTTTTGTTTTTGCAATAAACTTTTTACTTTGGAATATTTTTAGATATGCTGGAGTGTTGTAAGATAATACAGACAGTTCCTATATATCACTCACCTAGCTTCTCTTAAAAGTTGACAACTCACATCATCAGGGTGCATTTGCCACAACCAAGACATCAACATTGCTCGTTACTATTAACCAAACCCCACAGTTTATTCAGATTTCACTGGTTTTTCCACTAATGGCCCTCTTCTGTTCTAGGATGCCGTCTAGGATGCCACAGTGCATTTATCACACTTTCTATCTGTTGTCACTAATCCTTAGAACCACCTTATAAACTAAGGCTTAACATCTCCATTGTGCTGATAAGATAAGGCTCTGGAGAGGTTAAGTGACTTGCCCAAGTTGCACAGCTGGTGAACAGCCGGTCCAGATGCAAGCCACACATGAAAGACTCCAGATCTAGAAACACCATGAGCATGCCTCCCTCTCTCTCATCCCGTCCTCACCTCCTCCGAGCATGCAAAGCCTGGCCTCTAATTCCCCACTAACAAACCAGGTGATCCAAGCAAGGTGATACAAGTTGGGTAATCAACCTACATGACAGAATTAAGTCATTTATTCTCCCCTTCCACTAGCCACTCTGGGAAACTATTTCAAAGCAATATGCCATCTCATGACATCTCTGGATGCATCCTCAGAAATCACCTTTGGAAGGAGAAAAGACTCTTATACCTGAGAAATACAGTCCTAGGACTTGGCAATGAATCTCCCATTCAACCAAAATTGACCCCTTCCTGTTGGACCACTGACCTTACTCAGCACTGAGTGACCTCTGGCTGGGTGGGAGGCACTCTGAGATGGCCCCCTAGTGATCCCCAACTCCTGGTACTCATGCCTTGTGTCAGGACCTGCCCCTGAGCGTGGGCAGGACCTGTGCTTGTTCCTAACCTCTAGAATATGGCACAGGTGATGGGATGTCACGTCCACAATTATCCGACGTGACAAAGTAACTTCCATCTTGCTAGCAGACCGCCCCCTTTGCTGCTGTGATAAAGCAGGTTGCCTACCAACCAGCAGCCAAAAAACTGAGCGTGGCCTCCAGGCAACAGCCAAGAAGAACTCAACCATGCCAGCAGCCGCGTGAGTGGGCTTGGAGGTACAGTCTTCTTTCCCAGTTAAGTCTACAGCCCGGGCCGGCAATTTGATTGCAGCGTGAGAAACGTTGAGCAGAAGACCTAGCTACGCTGCACCCAGATCCCTGCCCCCACCCCCCAGAAACTGGGAGACAATAAACGTGTGGTTTCCAGCCACTAAGTTTGTAGCGATTTGTTATGCAGCATCAGCAGACAAATACAAGCTGTCTCTACCCCCAAAAGATGAAAACCCGAGATTTATTTGAAACCTACAAACCTGTATAGCTGAAGTATACAAGAGCAGCACAGCCCACTCTTGAAGGCACTCACAACCGCTTGGAATGGACTGCTCGAGGTGCACATTCTCCCAAGGTGACTGAGAATGTGGAGGAAACCTGCTTTGATGGGAGATCTGGGGGTGGTGAAGAAAACACAGATTTCCCTAGCGGACGCTCACAATTCAGATTCCTGCGCTCAACAGCATCTACTCCGTCAGGCGGTTTTTCTGCATTACGGAGTTCGAAAGCTGTTCTGTTGTATATCATCAAAAAGAAAAACTGATTCAGGAAATAACACTATACATTATATATATATATATCTCGTACTACTTTTCTTAAAACAGAACTGCTGTAACGCCTCCCCCTCTGGCTGAGACTAGAATAGATAAAAATCCAGATTTTTACACACTTGGGATTGGTAATGTTTTAACACATGGGAAATGCTATGGGGTTGCAAACTGCTTTATATTCTTCAAACATATTTGCAACCGTGCCAACCAGCCTAACAGTTGGATGTGTTCGTAAACGAACCAAAACACATCACGTTCTTGGGGACAGACGCACAGTGGAGACTAAAGTGTCTCTCTGCCCCCAGAGGGGCCTAATTAAACCCCCGAACCATCACAGAAAGTGGGGGTGTGGCTTCCGTGAGACACCCGGGTTCGGGGAACACGAAGGGACAGTGCTATGGCCAGGTTCAGTGTTATCCAATGAAAACCTGCAACTGAAAAGACCAGGAAATGCAGGCCAGCAAGGAGGAGGGGGTGTTGCTCAGAGGTCAAAGCAGGGAACATCATTCACCAAACTAGGCTGCTTCGAGACCAGAAAGATCAGGTTGCATGGCCCCTCTCGTGAGGACAGCTCTGAAGGACAGCCATGACCTAAATCGGTTCATGTGTGGGTCTCGATGCGTAGAGAACTGCCAGGAAAGCCGTTCCCCAGGGTCCTACAGGGCACAGAAGACAAACACGAAAACCGTGTTATTCCTTGCACATGGTTCTCAATGGGAGAAGTGGGACAATTCTGCCCCCGGGGGACGTGAGGCAATGTCTGGGGACATCTGTGGTTGTCACGGTGGGGGAGCTCCTGGCATCGAAGGGGTGGGGCCGGGGATGGCTGCTGTGCCCCCACAGAGAGTGAACTGCCCTGATGTCAGGAGGGCGGGGCTGGGGGTGGGCGGTGGGGGACCCCGCCGGGTCTGGCCCTCAGATCTAGAGGGACTCTTTCATCTTTATTACAGAGCCAAATCTGTGTCATCACCACAGAGGGGAAAACGGCCACTTAATTACATTTCCATGTGGGCCACCGAGAGTTTCCTTAGGGAGGCTGGCCGGGAGCATCACCTGGAGACCGGACTCCACGGTGCATCTCCAGAGCCGTCTAAGCCCAGCTGTCTAAGCCCCAAGTGTCACTCCATCAACTAGATGTCCCAGAGCAGCCTCAAATCTCAAACACGTTTTCTCTGGGTTTGATCCCTTTACAAACAAAGAGGGGCGATCCTGCCACCGGGTCGGCAGGGGCGGGCCTGATCCCACCCTTGGTTGGGTCCATGCCTGTGGTGGTGGCTGGGGAATGACGACGGCGGCACAGACGGAAGCCTATGTTAGCACACAGCAGAACAACAGCCCAAACAGAACAGCGATCACTACAGGCGGGTCACCAGCTCGCACACCATCCCATAACTTAGAACGATCATGGGTGATGATTCCTGTTCCTTTTTGCCCACAAGGAGACAGAAACAGGGAAGGTCTAATCACACAGGGAGAAAGTCATCCAGGGTGAGCAGGAATTCCAACCCGCAGCCTCACCATGCCACATTCCAGAAGGTTCCAGAAAGTTCCATAATTCCCAACATCTCACCTCCTACCTACTTTACTCCCTGGGTCCCTCTTTCTCAAAAGGGGACAGAACTTTCAAGCAGTGCCACATCTTACTCACTGATTTCTCCCAGAGACCCAGGAGCACCTTTCTGCCCTCCTGTGGCCGGTCAGGGCCGGGCCTGGCGAGACCTAAGTCAAGGGTGTGACTGCTTAGCAGACCCAGACGCAGAGGAATTCACGCCCTTGTGGTGGACTCACAAGGACATTACTTAAAATGAGAACATGCCTGTGATCACAGCCCTACAGGGCTTGACCTAAGGCAGGGGAGGGGAGGGCTCTCCGAGGAAAACAGGGCTGTTCCCCCAAGGCCCATTAAGGACGTCAATGGTCACACGCTCCAAAATATGACCACTTAGACCAAGAGATATTTTGTAGGGAGGGGCGGTTGGTAAAATACGCATAATATAAAATTTACAATTGTAACCCAGGTGTATGTTCCAAAGGCATCTAGTATATTTACACAGTTGTGCAATCATCACCTCTATCTAGTTCCGGAACATTCCATTTCCCCAAAAATAAACCCCGTCCCTCTTAGCAGTGGGATGAGCCTGTTCTAGACGTTTCACACACGCGGACTCACACCCCGTGTGGCCTCTCGTGTCTGGTTCCCTCCCTGAGCGTCGTGTGTTCAGGGTCTGTCCTCAGGGCGGTGGGTGCAGGCACCTCACTCCTGCTTGCGGCCGAGGGACACGCATGTGCGCGGTGAACACGTTCATCTGTGGATGTGGACACGTTGTGTATCCATTCATCCATGGATGGGCATTAAGTTGCTTCCACTTTTCAGCTATTGTGAACCTCACTACTGTGAACATGTGTGTGCAGGTTTTAGTGTGGACGTATGTTCTAGTTTCTTCGGGATGGATACCCAGGAGTGGAATCATTTGGTCAGATGGAAACTCCATGGGTAACTTTTTTTTTTTTGAGAGAGAGAGAGATAAAGAGAAAGAGAGAGAGAGACAGGGAGAGAGGAGTCAGGGGTTGAATACGAGCAGGGGAGAGGGGCAGAGGGAGAGAGAATCTTAAGCAGGCGCCACACCCAGTGTAGAGCCCAATGTGGGGCTTGAACTCACGACCCTGAGATCAAGACCTGAGTTTGTCGCTCAACCGACTGAGCCACCCAGGTGCCCTGACACCAAAATGTTTTAATACTAGGAAACAGGTGCCCCAGAGCCGGCTTCACATACACAATTCCACGGCTAGAAGGAAGTGTGGCTGGTCCAACCCTGAGACACACAAATCCTGGGCAAAAGGCAGTCGATACAATCAGGAACATTCTCAAGGAAGAGCTACGAAGTGAGGGAGCCCGGGGGCTGGGGTCCTTCCTGGCTAAGCACTCATTCTGAACCTCAGTTGACTCCTCTGAAGATTGGCCCTCAGAAGGGCATCTCAGGGAGTTGGGTAGAAGCCACCACACACGGTGTTAAATGGGAGACAAGGGTGGCCAGGAAGTCACCTTGACCGGAGCAGGAGGAGGGGGACGGAGAGGGCGGGACAGACAAACCAAGGAAAACTAAAGCTCAGTCTAAAGAAAACTGGGCCAGGCCCCCTGGCGACTGCAGAGTGGCCGGGAGTCCGGCAGGCCTAGGGCGCTGGTGGTGGGAGAACAGCGGACGCAGGGGCGGGTGGAGAGCAGGGCCAGGTGAAGACGTGGCCCCGGGAGGGGCGGGCTGGCAGGGAGCAGGCGGAGGACCCAGTGCAGAGGGCATTCCAGGCCAGGGAGACAGGAGCGAGACCCCAGGGGCGGGAGGGAGAAAAATCAACTGTGCCGAGAAAGCCGCCTGGGCAGGCCGGCGCAGGGTCCTGCCACGGACCAGGATGGAGCCCACGAGCAAGCGAGCGAACGAAAGAACGAACAAACGGGTTCAGCCTAGAGCAGAGGCACTCGAACCCTCCCGGAGCCCCCAGGGCTGAGCTGCGGAAGCAGCGGCAAATGGGCAAAAGTCCCGCCAGGCACAGAAGCACGAAGTCAATAAGTTTAATAACCGGGGATGGGCCCCACGCAGCCACCCCCTGGCCATCCACCCTGGACTGAAAGCATCTGTCCACACAAACGTCTGCACGCACACGTTCACAGCATCACAAGTCACAACAGCAAAGAGCGAAAGCAGCCCACGTGCCCATAGTGGACGCAGGGGTAAAGACAACGTGGTATAGTCACAGAACGGGACGTTATTCGGCCATAAAATATAAACGTGGTCCGACCCCAAGCACAAAACGCTCAGGGAGGGAATCGGACGCGAGAAGTCACATGGTGTGTGTGATCCCACGCATGTGAAACGTCCAGAACAGGCTGGGATGGGAAGGCGGCTCGTGCGGGCTGGGGGTGGGGGAGGAGTGGGGAGTCAGTGCTTTACGGGGACAGAGTCTCAGTCTGGGAAGATGGAAAGTTCTGGAGATGGACGGCGGGGGTGGCTGCACGACAGTGTGCCTGTGCTTGATGTCGCTGAGCCGTGTGCTTGGAAGTGGTCCCAATGGCGAGCCGGATGTTACGGGTGCCCAAACCGAAGCGGGCCCAGGGAACGGGGTGGGACGCCGGTGCCGCACTGAGCAGAGACGGACACGTAAACGGGGACGATGTGTGACGGATGCTCCCATCCATGGTGACAGCCACAGCTGACAGGTCCCCTCCCCCCGGAGGCAGGGCGCATGGCAGGGGATGGCCGTACACCCAGCACCTGGCATCATCCCGCGGCTGGTGGCTGAGCATCGCGAGGCCACAGAGGAAAAGGCCTCAGCGCGGCCAGACCACCCAGTGCTACAGGCGGTGGGACAGGCGGCTGGAGGGAATCCCGCCCTTCCCCCGGGGGGGCCCCACTGCTGCCCAGCTCTGCCTCCAAAGGACCCGCAAACACCTCCCTACAAAACAGCCTGCTTTGGGGCGCCTGGGTGGCTCAGTCGGTTGAGCGTCTGACTTCAGCTCAGGTCATGATCTCACGGTCTGTGAGTTCGAGCCCCGCGTCGGGCTCTGTGCTGACAGCCCGGAGCCTGTTTCAGATTCTGTGTCTCCCTCTCTCTCTGACCCTCCCCTGCTCATGCTCTGTCTCTCTCTGTCTCAAAAATAAATAAACATTAAAAAATTAAAAAAAAAAAAAAAAAACAACAGCCTGCTTTCCAGCAATCTTTCGCTTCCCTGGGCGCTGCATCCACAGGTGGACGGAGACCCACCGTGTCCCTTTGGGACGCAGGTGGTAGGGTGGGGAGGGTAGGAATGTGGGCGCCGGCAGGCGGTTTTGGGCCTTGGCCGCGAGTGTCCCAACTCTGCCCCCCAACCGAAAGCTCCCCCTACTTTTGTTAACATGTGGCATCTACGCAGGGCTGGGATGGACGTTCTGTCACCAGCACTGGGACCCATCCACACTCCTCACCAACGCAGGGGGTTGGGACAGGTGGGACCTGTGTGTCTCAGATCGGAAGGGGGACGGTTCTCCCCAACACCCTGCAGTGTCTGCGGCCACAACGTGTAAGATGATGATTTTCCAACTCCCCAGACTATCTCCAGTGTGGGTGTGGTGGAACCGGGAGAAAGTCAACGTCGCAGGCTGTGAAGATGGACCACAAAGCTGGCAGGACAGGGGATGGGGAACCCAGCACGGAGAGCAAAGGCAGGTGTCCCCGCCCCGGGCTCCTCTCTGCAGAAGGAAGGAAGGGTGAAAAGAGACTAATCCAGGGCTCTGAGCACCCGGTGGGTAGGCAAACACTGCTTGTGACAGGTGGCCAAGGTCAACACCGTCAGTGATGTCATGTGGGTGGCAGAGACCCCTGGTGTGATGTGACAAGAAGGGCACCTCACCACTGTGTGTTCTACCCCCAAACCCGTAACCCCTGGTCTGATCACAAGGAAACATGAGACAAACCCAGGTTGGGGGTCGTAGTGAAAAAATCCCTAACCATGGGGCGCCTGGGTGGCTCAGTCCGTTGAGCGCCAGACTTCGGCTCAGGTCACGATCTCGTGCTTCGAGGGTTCAAGCCCTGCGTAGGGCTCTGTGCTGACAGCTCAGAGCCTGGAGCCTGCTTCCGATTCCGTGTCTCCCTCTCTGTCTGCCTCACCCCCGCTCGTGGTCTCTCTCGCTCTCAAAAATAAATAAACATAAAAAAAAAAAATCCCTAACCAGGTGTCCTCAAGACTGTCCAGGCATAAAAGACAAGGGGTGTCAGAGAGGCTGTCACAGCCCAGAGGGGCCCAGTGTCATGTGAGGCCCTGGATGGGGTCCTGGGACAGGACAGGACATTAGAGGAAAAGTAGTGACGTGCACACGAAGCACAGGCCTTGGAGAGCAGCAACACAGGCACATTAACCTCCGAGGGTGGCAGGCACCGGGGAGGGGGGGTGCGGATGTTAGCTAGCACGGGGGTGCCCTGCACTGCCTTCGTGACTTGTCTGTACACCAAAAACTAGCCCAAAGTTGACATTCTATCAAAGAAAAAAAAAAGAAAAACCAGGTCTCAGAACTCAGGGCACGATCTTTTTCAGAGGCTCCCTCAGAGACTTCCCCGATCCCCGTGCCCCACTTCTCAGCCAGGGGAAGGGGAGCAGAGAGGGGCAGGGACCTGGTCAATTTAGGATCGAGAGGCAAGGCTGGGACTGAGATTCTGTAACCCTGGTCCCCCGTCCTTCTGAGCCCCAATACAGGTGTCTGAAGCTTGTGAACAGCGTGGACATCCCTTCGTTTTCTTTACACAGAGCTGAGAGCCTCCTGGAACCTTCAGTGCCACACAGACGCGGAGGGAGAGAAGAAAGACAGGCGCCGATCTGTTTCTCAAACAATAAGGAATGCCCGGCCTGCCCACAAAGCCCCCCGCCCCATTTCCTCCCATCACCTCTCGTTGCCAAATGAAATAACTGTACATTCCCAAAGCAGCGGTTGGCCAAAAGACAGACGAAAGCAAACGAAAACAAACCTTCCACTTCTCACCCTGGCCTCAAATATTTAAAACTCAGCCTCCCTGAAGAACTCACGGCTTGTCTGTGCTCAACCTAAAGAGAAAAGCATTTCTAAGTTGAGTGGGTGTCAAACACAGAATCGTCCTTGGCTGCAGATGGTGAAATTCACCGTGACCCACTGGGTTTTCAAACGGGGGCTCGGGGCAAACTGTCACTCCTGGACATCGTTCTAAACGACACCCATCGCCTGACATCAAAACAGTCCGTCTGAATGTGCATTTGGCAACCACTGTGTTGCCTTTTTTACTTTTGTTTACCTGACAGGCTTTCTCGATTTATCACTCAAAGCCACGAGCAGGAGACATTTATATGCAGTGTTACGCTCGGGCGTCTTTAAGTAACATGATAATGAATGTCACTGGCATTTTCAAATGGGATCTATTTGGAGCTATCAGATGTCATAGTTCATCAAATCTAAGATCCCATTATCTCTAAAATCGGCTGTTCTGTGTCGTGACCCTAAAGAAATTAAATGATCAGTCTCCCTCAGTACGGGCACCATGCGATGGGGAAAAAAAAAAAATCACCCTGTGCATTTGTCCCCAGATCATTAACCTCTGCTCAACCAGGAGGCTGCAGGGGGTCCAAGAGCCCAAGGACAGCGGCAGAGGCAGCTCTCTGAAGTCGAGCGTCACTTGCTCTCCCAAGGGCAGTGCTAAATTGAAAGGATAACGCTGGACTATGAAACCCCCAAGTTCAAGTCCCAGCACTGCCGTGAGCCCAGGAAACCCGGCCGATTCCTCGTCTGTAAATCACACAAGTTAGTCTAGCAGGGCTGACAAACCTCTTCTGTAGGGGCCAGAGAATCGGTATCACGTGGTCTCATATGTTGTAGCCTGAAAGCCACCGCAGGCAACTTGTCAACGAATCTGTATGTCTCTATGACAATAAAACTTTATTGATGGACACTGGAACTTGAATTCTAATCAGTTTTCATATATCAGGACAAATTATGCTTGTCTTGATTTTTTTAACCACTTCAAATGTAAAAACCATTCTCCGCCTGAGGGCCACATAAAAAACAGATGATGAGGGGCGCCTGGGGGGCTCAGTCGGTTAAGCGTCCGACTTCGGCTCAGGTCACGATCTCGCGGTCCGTGAGTTCGAGCCCCGCGTCAGGCTCTGGGCTGATGGCTCAGAGCCTGGAGCCTGCTTCTGATTCTGTGTCTCCCTCTCTCTCTGACCCTCCCCTGTTCATGCTCTGTCTCTCTCTGTCTCAAAAATAAATAAACGTTAAAAAAAAATTTAAAAAAAAAAGATTACTTTCACCTATTTTGCCTTGTTGAACGTGGCTGGCCGAATGGTTCCAATTACCAACACAGGGTGGGATCATGTTTCTAGAATCCTGTTTGTTTGTTTGTTTGTTTGTTTCAGTTTATATGGTTTTACAAAGTTTTTTTTTTTAATGTTGATTTATTTTTTGAGGGAGAGACAGAGTGCGAGTAGGGGAGGGGCAGAGAGAAGGAGACACAGAATCGGAAGCAGGCTCCAGGCTCCGAGCTGTCGGGCACAGAGCCCGACATGGGGCTTGAACTCACGAACCGTGAGATCATGACCTGGGCTGAAGCTGGATGCTCAACCAACTGAGCCACCCGGATGCCCCTCTAGAATCCTGTTTCTATTCAACGGTACAGTTTCTTGGAGTAGAGAGTATAGAACAATAATTCGCAGAAGACTCCATAGGCTACAGGGTTACATCTTTCCCAAAAGGTACTCAAGGTTACTATGCTATTCTTATCCCTTTGCCCATAAAAGCAAAATAGTGTGTGTGGCGGGAGGGGGGGGGTGAATCGGTGGGGCACAGGGGATGTTTTAGGGCAGTGAAACCACTCCGTGTGGGACCCTAATGGCGGATACGTGTCTTTATGAATCAGCCCAAACCCACACTACACCACCAACAGTGAGCCTATGGACACGGCTGTAGGCTCACCACCTGTAACAAATGCCCCATCTCACGGGGGACTTTGATAGTGTGGGAGCCTGCTGGGGGGTGGGGGCCAAGGGGGACACAGAAAATCCTTCTGCTCAAATTGGTTGTGGACCTAAAACTGCTTTAAAAAATAAAGTCTATTTAAAAAAAAAAGCCCCAATGTGCCTTTTTACTTTGATCACAGATTCATAAAATCATCGCTCAGCCCAATGGTTCCCAACCAGCGGGGATTTCCCCTGGGGACACTGGGTGATGTCTGGGGACATGTGCGGTGATCGTGATGGGGGTGCTCCTGGCCTCGAGGGGGTGGGGTCAGGGATGCTGCAGGACGCCCCATGGAGAACAACCTGACCCAAATGTCAGCAGTGCCGAGGGGGAGACCCTGAGGGAAATGACGTGGAAGGATTCAGCCCTGCCTCGGGGCTCGCACAAGGTGGGCTGCACCCCCCACCTGGCAAACTGGCCAGTGTGAAGCTTGTCTCTGGCCTGTCCTTCACGCAGGACTCCTCCCTGCCTCTGCCCCCAGAAGGCTTCCTTTCTCACAGCACTTATGGAGTTCCTGGGATGCACAGGCCTGGGCCTGTCTCCACCACCCCCCGGGACCCCCACTCAGACAGCAGGCCAGGGACAGAACGGCCCTGGGTCCCCTGTCTCCACGCCTCCCCACGCATGCACACAAGCGTCTCATTCACGTGGTACTCCCGGAGCCTGGCACCCGTTCTGATGCTTAAAATAGGCACACAAGCAGCCTTTGTTGGGGAGAGGAAGGAAGGAAGGAAGGCAGGCTTCAGACAAAGGAGACAGCAAACCGCACCATCCAGGAAAGGGGGAGTGCTGGGCGGGTGGCAGGGAGGACCAGGAGGGGCGGGTTCCTACAGTCAAAGTGAAGGTCACTCTGCAAAGGTGAGGCGGGGCCAACTCCTGTGGTGCCACCAAGGCTGCACGAGGCATTTGGATCTTGTCAAGTGGGGGATGAGCTGGTAGAGGTGGCCGGGAACTGACGATACATCTATGCCTTTACAGAGCGGGTTCTGGCCGTGCGGAGCCACCCGCTGAGTGGGCCGTGAGGCCGGCCCACCAGCTAGGATGCGTGGAACCAGAGACGGCGAAGCAGTTCACTCAGGCGGAAAAGAGAGAGGCAGAATTCGGATGGCTGACACCCGGGCCACCCCCAAGCTTCAACTGAACAGGCCACCAAGCGCCAGGAAAAAAAGCCACTTAAATAGCAGCTTGATGGTTCGGTCCCAAAACGTGGGGGCAACCCAGAAGTCCACTGCCAGGCGAACGGATAGACAAGGATGGTCTGGCCACAGGGTGGAATATTACTCACCCATGAACAGGAGCGAGGCGCCCACCCCCGCCGCCCCGCGGACGGACCCCGAACACGCGACGCTCAGGGAGGGAACCAGACACGAGAGGCCACGCGGGGTGTGAGTCCACGTGTGTGAAACGTCCAGGACGGACTCATCCAGGGACAGGAAGGGGGGCTCGTGGGGGCCGGGGGCTGGGGAGGGGGGGAACAGGGAGCGATGGTTAACGTTTATAGGGATCTTACTGGGGTGATGGAAGGTTCTAAAGGTTTACGGGGATGGTTGCACAGCTCCATAAACTTCCCAGAAAGCTGAACTCTATGCTTCAACTGGCTGAGTTTTACGACATGGAAATTGTACCTCAATTTAAAAAGTGAAAAGCAGTAAGATCTTCTACTTTGCCAAGTTCCCAGGGAAAACTAGTAGCCGTTTCTGGAAGAGTCTCAGAGCTGCCCAAGTCCCCCCTGCACTCCAGCTGGCAGGGGGGACCAGGAGGAGGACGGAAGGGACCCTCCGGGACAAGTGACTCCACCTTTTCGGCTCTTCCACCTGGTGTCTAAGGTGTGGCGGGTGACACGCACGGTGAATTTTCTCCAGAGCCTGTAGAGAGAGAGGCCACGCCGAAGGGTAGCACAAGACAGAAGCCATGGGAAGCGAGGTCCAGAACTGGCCAAAAGACCAGTGGGAACCTGAGGGAGGCCCCCTGGATGGCAGGGGCCATGGGACTCTGGCGTGCGTGGCACGGGAGACAAACCCTCCCAGGACGAAGACTCAGCTTGGGCCGTCACCCACTGGCTGCCACCGTGGGGCACAAAGGAAGGCAGTTGTAACTCAACGCCCGGCAATCCCACAACTATCCTGGTAACCGTCCCCTCTAGAGAGCTCCAGAAAGTTCCAAAGTCACGGAGGCCACACACAACAGCCCTTTTGTAAGAAACTGCAAACAGCTTCAAGAGTAGGAAGGACCTAGTAAAATGCCTTTTTTTTAAAGACTCTTATCGGTTTCCAGATGCAAATGAGAAAATTCGTAACAACACCTTGAACGGAAGCAGCAGCTTTTTACTCGGCTACGTGCTGTACAAAAATAACGCCTCCACTCTGTAAACACGGAGCTGGGTCTGTGTGTTAGGGTAATTCGTATTCAGCTGTCCCTCCCTTCAAACCATAGGGCCCAGGCTTCACGAAGCACGGAACAAAAACAGGAAACAATGGCATCAGTCACGGGTATTTTCTAAATAAGACCAAGAATCGCCCAAACAACTGTGGCATCTCTGGAAGCCTCATGCGCTGGGTTAAAAACGGGGGAGACGACTCGAACACGCTGGTGCCTCTCAATGCCTGCGACGTATCCATTCGTCCCGTGTATAAAATCACGGTAGCAAGGGTTGGAAAGTCACACAAAAGACGCACTGAGAAAGAAGCCAGCATTTCTAAAAGCCTCTAAGTGCGGTTTTCAACTCAAAACGAGAGCACTAGGTGATCTCAAGGCGACCCCAAATCTGAATGGCTGCACTTCCTAAGGATCAAAGGTGACGACGTGTGGGCTTTAAAAGGGAAACTAACTTGGGTCTTGGGGGTGATTCTGCGCCCAGGGGGCAGTGGGACGTCTGTGGTTGTCACGACTTGGGGCGCTCCTGGAATGGAGCAGGTGGGGACCAGGGGCGCTGCTCAGTCCCCACAGCACCCAGGACACCCCCAGAGAGTGCCCCTGCCCCAGTGTCGGCGATGCCGAGTGGAGAGACCCGGGTCCATCACATGAGCTCCAGAAGCAGAGCTCACATATTTAAAGAGCATATAATTGCGACCCCTGGGGTACACGTTGGAATGGCTCCTGGGGGGGGGTACCCCTAAATCAGAATGACCCGTGCAGCCTTCTCTTAAGTGGATGTGCCTGTTTCTGGACAAACCTTCTGAATCTCCTGGTGTCAGAACCTTCTTCCTTTTTCGTTTTTTCCTCAATTTTAACGACACGGACCTTTCTTTCCCCTCTGGAAATTCTGTCTTAAAGCTCCAGGGGTGACTGTCAACTGCACCCCAAGGCTGAAGGACGAGAGTCAAGCTCCAGCTGATTCCTTCCCTCCCCCACCCTCTGTGACAACCCAGTAATTCTACCCACCCACCTTCCCCCCCTCCCAAAAAAGCCTTAATTTAGAACATTATTATCGATGTCTCACGTCCCCTCGCCACGTGCCAGGAGCGTGCTGGGTGGCACCTCCCCTCTTCTGATCCCCCAGCAGCCCTGTGAGGTGCCTCCTGCTGCTTTCTTACACCCATTTCACGGACAAGCAAGCCAGACTCCCGGAGCAGCTGGAGCTGATGGGGGGGGACCGCAGGCCGGCCCTCCCGAGCCCACTCCACTCTGCATTTCTGCAAGACCTCAGCATCCGACGGGACACGTTTCTGAACTGCATCCTGGACCCCTAGCAGCAATGGGAGCCTCCGAGCCGCGCGTCCTCACGCCTGCCTTCTCCCACCCACCTTCCAGCCCCTAGCAACCCCCGCCCCCCAGGAAAAACAAAGTGCCACCCACATCCCCACATCCGTCAATACCATCGTCCCCAAAACTCCCACCTTGGTTCCTCGACTCCTGAGCCCAAAAATTCCTGAAATATTCAGTCCCCGACACGAGCCTTTCTGCTTCCGGGACATTCATTCTCCTTATACCCTACGTCCTAGGAGCAGCCCCCCCAGAGTATGCCGGACCCATGTCTCCTCCTGCTCACTGCTGCCACAGGGTCTCTGCCTCCCCACCTTCTACACCAAATGATCAGCCTCCCAAAAGTAGGGGGCGAGTGGCCTCCACGATACTAGTAACTGACCAAGACCCCCCATTTCCTCCTGACTAGTCACACCCCCCCCCAAACACCTGCACAGGCTTCCCAGCCCTCTATGCCTCCAGCATGGGTCCCCACGGCCCTGGGACTCCTACTCAAAGTGGCCGGCCTTACCCTCGTGCCTCAGCCCCCCCCGCCCGGTGCCCCCTTTCTGAGCTCACCCTCACCAGGGACTCCTCAATCACCCCTCCCCCGGTCCGCAACTCCACTCCCAGCCCCGGTTCAAATAACCTCCACCTTCAACTCTAGCCCCGACCCCTTCCCCTGCTGGCCCAGCCCCCAACTCCACCCCCACCCCCCTCCTCAGAGGACCTCCATCCCAATCCAAGCCCAGGCCCTAATGACAGCCCCAGACCCTCCTCTGCTGACTCTGACCCCCAACCCCAGCCTAGACCCCCGGACCCAGCCCCTTCCTCACTGAACACGACTCCCCAACTCCAGCCAGGAAACTGGACCCCCACCCCAGCCCCTTCCTCATGGTCCGCGACCCCCAACTCTGGCCCCGACCCCCACCCCAGCCCCTATCTCACTGACCATGACCCCCAACTCTGGCCTAGACCCCCTGACCCAGCCCCTTCCTCACTGAACACGACCCCCAACTCTGGCCAGGACTCCCACCCCAGCCCCTATCTCACTGACCGTGACCCCTAACTCTGGCCTAGACCCCCCGACCCAGCCCCTTCCTCACTGAACACGACCCCCAACTCTGGCCAGGACCCCCACCCCAGCCCCTTCCTCATGGTCCGCGACCCCCAACTCTGGCCAGGACCCCCACCCCAGCCCCTATCTCACTGACTGTGACCCCCAACTCTGGCCAGGACCCCCACCCCAGCCCCTATCTCACTGACCGTGACCCCCAACTCTGGCCAGGACCCCCCGACCCAGCCCCTTCCTCACTGAACACTACCCCCAACTCTGGCCAGGACCCCCACCCCAGCCCCTTCCTCACGGTCCGCGACCCCCAACTCTGGCCAGGACCCCCACCCCAGCCCCTATCTCACTGACCGTGACCCCCAACTCTGGCCAGGACCCCCACCCCAGCCCCTATCTCACTGACCGTGACCCCCAACTCCGGCCTAGACCCCCCGACCCAGCCCCTTCCTCACTGTCCACGACCTCCAACTCTGGCCAGGACCCCCACCCCAGCCCCTTCCTCACGGTCCGCGACCCCCAACTCTGGCCAGGACCCCCACCCCCAGCCCCTTCCTCACGGTCCGCGACCCCCAACTCTGGCCAGGACCCCCACCCCCAGCCCCTTCCTCACTGAACACGACCCCCCAGCTCTGGCCAGCACCCCTACCCCAGCCCCTTCCTCACTGACCGCGACCCCCAACTCCAGCCCGGACCCCCGGCCCAAGCCCCTTCCTCAGCTGACTCCGACCCCCAACTCGGTCCGCAGCCAAATCGGAGCGCCCTCCCTGGGCTGGCCGCCCCCGCCAGCCCTCCTCCCCGGCCGCACCCTGTCCCCCGGGCCCGAGGCGAGGGCGGCGGAACCCGGCCCGGCCCGCGGTTGCGAGCGCCCTTACCTGCGCTCCGGCCGCCGCGGCCGCCTCAGCCCCGCCGCGCAGCCGAACCCGCTGCCTAGCCGGCGAGCGCCCGCTCCCACCGCGGGGCGGGGCCTACTCCCGGGGGGCGGGCACTGGCAGCCCGCTCGGCCAATCGAGAGCCTCGGCGGCGGGAGGCCCCGGCCGGGGCGGGGCGCAGGGCAGGCAGCGGGGTAGGCTGCGCCCAGGCGAGGGGGCGGTGCCCGCGATGTGGGCGGGGCCAGAAGGCGGAGCACTGAATGGCACCGCCGCTGGCCACCCGCGAACGATGAGCACGGCGCGGGGGGCGGTGCTATGCTAATATGCAAATAGTCCCGCTGTGGTGGACTCCACTGCTGACGACCAGCGGATTTCCAGAGGTGACTCGATGACGTCAGCCGGGTGCGAGGCGCTTCGCGAATTCGAATCCCCAGCGGGGCTGCGAGTTCGAATCCAACATCCTAGCCTCACTTGAGGGAGAAGTGTATCGCTTCCTAACCAGCAGGACAGTAATGACTGCTCCCTTATTTTGAATCTTCTGCGTAAGGCTAAGAGGTGAAATTACATTGTCTGCGTTTTACAGCGGCGGTAACTGAGTCTCCGACAAGTTAAACCCAAGGTCATTTGCCTAAGCCTAGCTCATAATTTCCAGGGTTTCTTAATTTCCTAACTCCTGGGCCTGGATCTAAAAAAGCAGCTGGGGCACCTGGGTGGCTTAGTCGGTTAAATGTCTGACTTAGGCTGACTTCAGCTGGGGTCGTGATCTCACAGTCCGTGAGCCCGAGCCCCATGTCGGGCTCTGTGCTGACAGCTCAGAGAAACCGCAGCTTGCTTAGGATTCTGTGTCTCCCTCTCTCTGTTCCTCCCCCGCTCACTCTCTCAAAAATAAAAAAATAAAGATTAAAAATAATAATAATAAAATAAATAAATAAGCACCTTCCTAGGCACCCACCCACATTGAATGATACAGAATCCTATAAGAACTGGACCCCTGGAATGTGCATTTTTATTTTTGGGGGGGGGGAATGTGTATTTTTAATAAGCTCCCCCGGTGATGTTGAAAAACGTGTGGTTTGTCTCCAAAATTATCCAGCAATCACGGAGGGGAGAATTTCTCACAGGGGATGACGGACCTCCAGATTCTGGGACTTCTAGAACTTTCTGCAAAGCTGACATTCTGTGATCTGAGCCTCTGGCCTCCCAGCTGAGCCCCCACAGGGCTCCTGTCTTCCCTGCAGGAACCTCCCGATCATCCTTTGCAGTGCACAGAGAGAACCAAGTGCCTGGGGCCCAGCCTCTCACTCCGCAGTCCACATCTCCACAAAGGAATTGTTACCTAAACAAGGGTCACAGATTGGTGGCCCTCGGATGAGATGTGGCCCCAAAGTGCTTTAAAAATGTAAGTTTGTTGCCAACATTTAAAAATAAGGACGTTTCACAAGAAGAAATCTGGATTTCCAGGCACCCTTGAAAGGTCAGAAGGAAGGTCTGGCCATTCCTGGGCCACTTGGGTGACGTGGCTGAGCTTGCTTCACTCGAGGGCATCATCATGTGGCCCTAAAGACAGAGCAGGACCGGGACTGCGGTGAGGCAAGCACTTTCCTCAAATCCAAAGCCTAAAGGGGCCCCATGAAAAACAAACCAAAACCCTGCTATCAAGATAAATACTATGCTACTGCAATATTTTAAAAATTCAAAATAAGTGCAGAAATGATCCAGGAAGAACAAAATACCAAAATTTTAGGAAAGACAAGATCTGACGTTGCACTTGGACCAGCCAGGAGCTTTGCTTCTCCCAGGCCCTGACAGATCCTGTCTTTATTTAAAACATCGGTATGTTTTCACCACGGTTTCCTTTGCATTAAACACTGCTTTGACATATGTATCTCCATGGCTGAGTTCTTGGCATCCCCCACTCAAGCTCTGTGCTCCTAGCGAGTGCCTCAGTCTTCTCACCCTCATCTTGCCCCTGCTCGTAAGTTTGCAAACTCTGCCCCCAGCCCACATTTAGCAGATGGGGAAGCTGGGGCCCCGCGGATTCCTCCCCGTGTGAAAGGCGGCTCGATGCACCTGCTCGTTCCTCACAAGGGGCTGCAGAGAGGATGGGCTCCAGCAGCGCCTGTGAGGTCTCTTGTGGGGGGGCCCCCCGGGGGGAACGCTGAACTGTCTTCGTGGCAAACGTTCGACCTCTTCCCACAGCCCCTTCCTTTGTCCCCACCCTTCACCCCCATCCCCCACCTCCTCCATCCTCCATCCCTCACCTCCTCCTCATCACTTGCCCCCACCCTTCACGTTTCTCATCTTTTGCAGGGCTGCCTCCCCCCCCCCCAAAGAAAGGACACTGACGGGGAATGGAGGATCCACTTTTTTATTGCAGGAAGACTATTTCTAGAGCAAATGCTACACAGACCCCACAATGGGGGGCAGGGGGCACCCACATGCGGGGGGGAGAAGGGGCAGGGGTGGAACCACAGCAAGCATGACCTGGCACGGTCCCCAGGACAGGGGATGCCCAGGCAGGAAGGGCCAGCAGCAGGCGCAGGCTCCTACCCCTCCTGCTGCAGGATCCCTCTCCCCAGGGAACCAGTGCCTGGGGTGGGAAAGGCCTGGAGGTGGGCGGGGTCTCAGGGAGATTGTGCTATCAGGGTGTGTCCCTGAGAAAGGGCTGCAGACACCTGCCCGGCAAGGCCCAGGAAAAGCTCCCAGGGTGGGGGTGGGGGGAGCATCACCAGATGCTGTTGGGCCCTGGACCCGCCACAGGATGGAGGAGCCCAGCTGTGCCCAGGCAGGACGCTGCCAGCTCTTCCAAGGGCCCGTCCACGTGCCAGGTGGTGACACACACATGCACACACACACTCCCTCCCTCTCTACACGGTGTGCTCAGTAAACGTCTGTGGAGTCACACGGACACAGGGAAAGTCAAACACGCTGCTACCACGATGGACACGAACAGCCCCTCTTGCCTACGAACGGTCCCCGCGTGGTCGCACGACTGTCCAGCCACAGGGCCTTTCTCTCTCACACGTGCGCACACACACACAGGTCAGTCCCAACGCTGCCAGCAACCCCAGGTTGAGACCCATGTGGCGAGGAGCCGAGGGTGGCTCTGGCTGTCGTCCAGCGAGCCTCTGAGCCCCTTGGTCCCGCGACAGCAGAAGACTGAATGTTGCCAACAGCCGTGTGAGCTTGGGAGCGCACGGTTCCCCACTCAGCCTTCAGATGAGACTGCAGCCAGCCCGTGCTCCGATCGCAGCCTCGTGAGGTCCCGAGTAGGAGACGAGGTGAGCCACCCCCAGGCTCCTGACCCACAGGGATGGAGGTGATAAACGTGTGTTGTTTCAAGTTGCTGATTTGTGGCCATGTGTTTGTTAGGCAGCATCTTCTGACTGATACAGAGTTCGAGCCAAGAGCCACCTTGCTACAAAGTCAGACAGGACTCGTGTTCCTCAGGCAGAACGAAACGGTTTACAGACACTGTCCTATGAGCCACGTCCCCCGCTCCCCCAAATACGGTCACTTACAATCACACTTACGCTGGTACAAAGGTTCCCACCAACACAAATATCCACTCCTATGGACAACTGCACCGCCCACCCCTACGTGTAGCCTACACCATCATTACATACACAGACTATCACAGTAACACCCTACCCGAATGACAGCCACACACACACACACACACACACACACACACACACACACACGAGTGTACGCGTAGACACAAGCCATCTGCCTGTCCACGCCAAGTTGCACAAATGCACCACCCATGGTCACCGCACCCCCCCCCAGGCCTACAGCCCACCTCATGGCTTGTCAGACACAGTCCCATGGGGTCCCATGAGTGTGGCGTTATCTAGACAGTCTGGAGCACTCAGAATCTCCTGGTGGAGGTAAAGCCCTGACCCCAGGAGACACGCCTTCCTGGGCAGACCCCCTCTCTCTGGGGCACAGCTGGTGGGAGACAGACTCTGCCTTGAGCCCCCTCAGATCCTGCCGGTGCTGGGTCCAGCCGCCTGCCCCTGGATGGGGCCCCGGGTACCGCCTCCCCAGCACCCCATGTCCCCCTGCCTGAGGCTCGGTGGTGACACACTGTGCCAGTCTGTGGGCCGTTGTCTGGGGACACCCTCCATATTCACGCTGGACAGTCCCCTTGGGTTGTGCTGTGGCCATGGGCCAGTCCTAGGCCTCCCCTGCCTGCACCCCAGCCTCACCTCAGGCTGGGCGAGCAGTGGGACTCCAGGCTGGCGGGGTGCTGTCGCAGGCTCTGTGGTTATTGCCTGGTGGCCTGAGACCCATCCTGCAAGCCTCCCCCCCACCGCCCCCACCCCCGAACCGAGGCTGTGGGAACAGAGGTGAGGACTGATCTGGGACCTGGGGTGGGGGCACAGGCCAGAAGTCACGAAGGATGGAGCAGGGGCAGTGTATATTAAACACCAAAAAGGAGGAACCGAACTCTGAGGTCCGTGTGCATTTCAACTCTCCCCCCCGCCCCCAGCAAGGTCACAGTGATCTAATGGGGGAGACACAGGTCTGGCTCGGGGCGCCCAAGGGAAAGAGACAGAGATGGGCAGAGACAGGGGAGACCTGGCGTCCTCGGGCTCAGCGGGGACGGGCAGCTTCCCCATTTTCTCATGTGCGGATCCAGGGGGCCACCTCCAGCACTTGGCTTTGGGGGGTGCAGACAGGGCTGGGGGGCAGAGAAGGAGGGAAGGCAGAGCCGTGCGGCAGAGCCAGGTTGGAGCCCCAGACCCGCCGTGGGCTCACTGGGGCCTCGGTTTTCCCCCCCGCAGAGGTGTCGGATGAAGGAAGGGAAGAAGAGAGATGAGAGGGAGAGAGAAGGAGAAGCGGGGGGGTGGGGGGTGGCGGGGAGGATCGAGGGACGGGAGCGGAGGGCTGGAGGAGGAGGAGGAGGAGGAGGAGGAGGAGGAGGAGGAGCAGGGGCTTTGGGAGAGGCTTGGACCGGCTGGTGGCGGGCGTCCCGGGCTCACATGAGGACGCATTTGCCCTTGACGCGGTCTGTCCTCTTCTGTTTGCTGGAGCGCTTGCCGTCGATGTTCAGGCTCATGTTTCGGCGCGTCTCCAGCGTCAGCAGCTCCTGGAAAAGCTCCTTGACGTTGTAGTTCATCTTGGCCGACGTCTCCATGAAGGCGCACTTCCACTCCTGGGCCACGGCCTGGGCCTCGCGGGTGTCCACCTCCCGCTGTGTCTCATCGCACTTGTTGCCCACCAGCATGACGGGGATGTCCTCTACGCTGCCCTTGATCTGCACGATGAGCTTGTAGATGGGCCCCAGCTCCTCCAGCGACTGCTTGCTGGTGATGGAGTAGACCAGGATGAAGGCGTGGCCCTTGGAGATGGACAGCCGCTGCATGGCCGGGAACTGGTGGCTGCCCGTGGTGTCGGTGATCTGCAGCGTGCATACGCTCTTGTCGCAGCTGATCACCTGCCGGTAGGTGTCCTCGATGGTGGGGATGTAGGTGTCCCGGAACGTGCCCTTGACGAAGCGAAGCACCAGCGAGCTCTTGCCCACGCCGCCCGCCCCGAACACCACCACTCGGTAGTCGTTGCTCTGTTCAGGCATCTTCCACGCGGTGGGTGGGGGTCAGGGCCGGGAGGGCTCGTGCCAGCTGCTAGAACCCCAGACCGACCCTGCACAGAGAGGAGTGTCAGGCACAAAAGGCCCCAGGCGGGAGGGGGGACAGCTCTGGGCCCCTGGGGGTGAGGTGATACAGCACAAGGGGCAGCTTCTCAGAGGAGACGGCGCTTCTCCCGCATCCCGGGAAGGCCCTCTGGTTGATTTGGCTGACTTGGCAACTCTACCCTGCAGGCAGGCTTGGAGCCAGCCTCCTTCGCTTGCTTCCCAGCCCCGACACAACCTGGGGCCCAAGCTCCTTCCCAGGGGACCCTGGGCTGGAAGAGGTGCAGGGATGCGGCGTGCAGTGCACAAACTTCTTTCCCCACCTGCACGTGCCCCTCCCCCAGGCTGCCCTGGCTTCTCCTTCCCTTCCTAGTACGGCCGTGAGCTCTCAGAAGCCAGCACACCTGGCTCTGTGACCCTGAGCCTCAGTGTCCTCTTCTGTGAGGTGGGTGAACGGGTGCCTCTCTCCGACAACCACAGGCTCCCTGCCCTTCCCCCAGCCCAGAGGTCCCCGAAGCTCACGGGAACCGCGTGTCTTTAACGGGCCTGTCCGCTTGGGCCCGGAAGTGACAAACCTAGCGGCCCAGGGAACTTGCCCCGTGAAGCCGCTCCCCTCTCTTATCCCGTAAGTGCGATCCTGATGCTGGAGGTCCAAGAGTCACAATCTTGCAAATCGTGGCCCTGATTTCTGAGAGCAGCCCAGACTGGAGGTGGGAAAACTAAACTGAGCCCAGAGAGAAAGGTCCCCCCTTCCTGCACTCTGCACCCAGAGGATAGTCTGGCCTGTCCTGGCCTCCGGTTCGGGTCTGCTGTTGTCTGTAGGAACAGAACCTCCCGAAAGGGCATCCCCCTATCATCTCTCTCTGCACCTGTAGTCAGAGAGGTCCAGTGGCCTCAGGAGCTCACACAGCACAACAATCCCTGAAAGGATGGAGGTGGGGGGAGAGCCCTGGGCTGGGGGGGGGGAATAGCAGAAGGCCTGTCCCCAGCCTGTGTCCTTACTTAGGAAAAGCAGGACACCCCTTCCCTTCTTTCTTCCCAGTCGTCTCTGAGGGTCCCTGAGTACGGAGGTAGGTCCACAGTGGGAGAGAGGAGACATAAGATCGCACCTGGACCGAGTCACCTCCCTCGGGTGTGTAGGGGTGTCAGACCAGGTGGTGAGAACCCGGGAAGGTCAGCTGGGGTCCCCAAGCCGTGGTTTTGTCCTCTGTGAATGTGAGCAGGCACGCTGCCTCCTCCACAGGTTGCCGGGGCGAGCACTGTGGGAGCCGGATAAAGCCCATAGCCAGGCTCCCGGCACACGGGGGCTCCCGGTAAAGATGGGCGGTCATAACTGTCCATCACCAGGGCTCAGGGCAGGTTCTGAAGGATCACAGGTACCAGGTTCGCCAGAGACAGAACGATAAAAGTAACAGCAGACACATACCCCACTTACGTGCCAGGCCTGCCTCTACAGGCTTCCCAGTACTACCTCCTAGTAGACCGGGTAGGCACGGTGGTGATGTGCATAGCAATTCTCACCATTGGGAGCCGGCGGCGGGGGAGGGGGGTGGCGAGGGGCACCGGCCAGCTCGGCAGGCACTGCCCTTCCCTGGGTGGGCACCCAGAGAAGTGGGCACGTGAGTGTGCAGCCAGGCACCGCCATGACTGGCTGGGAGACCCAGACCGCCCTTGTCCTGCTCCGGGTGCAGACCCCCCGGCAGGACTCCAGGCCCCTCAGCATGGTGTCCTCTAGAAAGGGCCTGCGACCCTGGAGTAGGAGCCCCCATTCAATAACCCATGCCAGGCACCTACCTTGTGCTGTTTGAATCTCACCCTCTTCCTCCTCCTGTGGGGTGGGGGTAGGGGGCACGGCAGGAGGCTCCAGGGGTGGGGGGGACTAGCTCAAGGTCACAGAGCAGAGCAGGATTTGAACTGGGCCCTGGTTGGCTACACAGACCTCCTCCTGTGCAAGGCAGCCCTCCCCAACACTCCTGGGGCCAGGAGAACAGGCCGGGGCCCAGGGGAGGGCACAGGACACACACACACACACACACACACACACACACACACACACACACACACTCACGCAGGGCTCAACCAAATGGGGGGAGGGGTCTGGCTTAGGGACCTAGGGGTTGGATGACAGGGGGTCTGAGGGAGGGGAGGCACACTGAGGGGACCGGCCCACGGGGCTCCCCTTGGCCAGCGGAGGATCTCAGTGGTGGGGGAAGGGCCCTACCAGGGGAGGGGCTCCCGGGCGAGGGGCTTGGTTCGGCTCCCGGGCGAGGGGCGGGAAGCCGAGCCGGTGCTCCGCGGGAAGACGGGCCCAGGGCCCAACTGGCCCCGCGCGGAGGGGGCTCTGACTGAGCGGGACCGACCCACCCAGAGAGGGGGCCCGCGCTGGACCTGGGGGAGGGGCCGGCTTGGCCCAGGGGCGCCCGGCAAGTACCGCGGGGGCTGGAGGGCGCGGAGGGGGAGCTGTCCAAGGTGGGCGCGCCGAGGGCCAGGGTCCCTCGGATCTGGGGAGGGGGCTCCGGTGGGGGGGCCGCCGGGAGGAGGAGGGCCCGGCCCCGCGGCCGGGAGGGTGGGGCTCGGACAAAGGAGGGGCGCGCGCGTGGGGGGCGGCGGGGCCCGGCGCCCCGGCCCCCCGCCCCGGCCGCCTACCTGGGCGCTCGTCCTGCGGCGCCGCCGCGGCTGCTGCTGGCCGGCTCGTGTCCGCTCGGGCGCCGCCGCCCCCCGCGCGCCCGCCGCCCGCCCGCCCGAGCCGCCGCCGCCGCCGCCGCCGCCGCCGCGCCCGCGCCCGTCCCCGCCCGTCCCCGCCCGCCGGGCGCCGCGCTCCGCCCCTCCCCGGGGACCCGCGCCCGGCCAAGGTCACCGCCGCACCGACCCCCGCCCCGCGCCCACGCGCCCCTGCCGGCGCACCGGGGAGCCGCCGGGCCGCGGGGGCGCCGTGGGGTGGGGTCTGCCTCCGGGGGGCCCCTGCGCCCCAGGGTCACCCCGGAGCCAGGAGCTGGGCAAGAGCCGGGCAGAGTCGAGGTCACCCGGGGAGCAAAGGGAGGGGGCCGTTGGCAGAAGTGCACGTGAGGGGCTGGGGGAGCAGAAGGGGCCGGCGGGGGCGGGGGCGGGTTGGTGGGGCTGTTGCTGGGATGAAGACGGCATCTCCGACGAGGAGATGTCTGAGGCAGCAGCTGGGGGGCAGTGGGAAGGTTCCTGGAGACCCCGCCCCCACCTGAGGGGCTTCGCCCGGCAGGGGCCGCAGAGGGGAGCGAGAGAGGAAGCGAAGACCGTGCTAGGTCCGGGTCGGTGCCCCTAAGTGCAGCCCACCCAGGGGGGGATGGCAGCTGTAAGACTGAGGGCCCATTCGAATGGAGGAGGGGCGAACAAAGGGGGCTTCGGAGCCGGGTCGGTGGCTTTGTTGTCGGAACCGTCTATCTTCCTCCGGTAGGAGTTGTCGCTGGGAATAAATGTTTGCCTTTCTGAAGTGCCTGTGCATTCGGTGTCCGTGCGTCCGGTTTAAGGCAACAAGACAGCTCCTGAAAAACAGGACGGAGGGCAGAGGCCCATCTCGGAGACTGGACTGTCAGATGCAGCAGCCGGGCTGAGGGGGGGCACGACAGCCCCAGGCTCCAAAAAGCCCATTAGAGGAAGGCGCCGCTTGATGGGAAGGTCAACACCAAGGTCCCACGAGAAGGGACCCTCTGGGGCCAGAACAGTGGGAGGGTGAATGGTGTTGGATAGGTGGTGAGCTCCCCATCATGAGGTGTGTGAGCAGATGGTCGGCTTCTGGATCCTCACTGACTCATCGTCTCCATGGCTCTGACTGAGGTGGGTGCTTCCTGCTCCCCTTGGAAACGTGGCCACTGTTTCACCGTCCCTCAGAGCCACCTGGCTCCCACAGGGGCCGGGCTGAGGTTCGCCCTGCTTCTGGGGCTCAGAGGCCCCCATTTCTCCCCGATCCAGACCCTCCAGACCCTCATCTGCAGGCCTCTCTCACCTGCCTCCTTCCTGGTCTCCCAGGATCACCCCTCCAACTCTCCTTCCTCCCGGGCATTGAATGCCCAGCTTCCAACACGGGCCTCTAATACTCTAACGCTGCCTGTGGCTCCCTTCGCCAGCTTCTCAGCCTGGCGTTCAAGTTCCTCCGAGGCCTGGCCTGAGCGCTCCTCCTGGTCCCTGGAGGCTGCTTGGAGCTGTTCCCCGGGGACACTTCCCTCCTGTCCTGTTGGGGCACCTCAGAGCGTGATCTGGCCCCAGCCCCTCATCTTGGGGTGCCCTCAACCAGAGATGAAGACAGCCCGGCCGGCAGATAGGTAAGAACTTTTGGTCTGGGTTGCCATGTCCCAGCCAAGCGCCCCTCTGAGCCTCAGTTTCCTCATCTGCGAATGAAGATCGCTGTTGTCCCTCAGGGCTGCAGGGAGTGATCCGGATGACGTCCGCCTACGTGGGGCTGCCAGGCACACGGGTACCCTGCGGCGACAGCCCCGCTCCCTTCCACTCCAATGGCCTGCCTGCCGTGGTCTCCTGAGCGACCGGCCCACACTGGGCTTGGGCCTCCAGCCTCTGGCCAGCTCTCCGGCTCCTCCGGGTGCCTGCCCAGGCCAGGGCAGGCTGACTCATGCGTAGGAGCGTGGGCGCAGCCAGCAGCTCCACTCTGTGGCTATTTATAGCTCCCAGGCCAGGCTCTTGGCCTTGTGAGCTGGGGGAGGACAGGCCCGAGTCCCCTCCCTGCTCTCCCCAGGGCATGGGGGCCCAAATCGCCATCGGAGCACCCCAAACTAGGATAGCCGTGACCCTTGCCTACGGCCGGCCGGGGGGCCTTGGCCTTTGTGAGCATGGGTATGTGCTGGCAAGAGGCCGGCTGGGGCTGGAACTCGAGTCCCTCCAGCTCTGAAGCCGCCACCCAGACTTCTTGCTGTCCCTGGCTGGCCATCCCTGTCCTGCAGAAGCCCTCTCCGCTGCAATGGACAAGCGTTCACCTGCAAAGTCCCAGCGCCTGGCCTGGCCTGGCAGCCCGTGGGAATTGTCCCTGTCCCAATGCTCATCCCCCTCCCCCCCCACTCCCGGTGGTACCGTTGGGGGAAGAAGGTGGCTGAGATGCATTCTCTGGCTCTGTGCTCCCAGGATTAATGCAATTAGGTGGGCAAAGCAGAGGCTGAGTGTCACATAGCCTCTAACAGATGCAGTTTGCCCCACAAAGGCTTTTTTGTTTGTTTTTTTTAAGTTTGGTGTCAACATTTGAAAAGAAGAAAATCATTTGTCAAAACCCAGTTTGCCTTGGAAAATGAAAAGAAGGGGCGCCTGGGTGGCTCAGTCGGTTGAGCGGCCGACTTCGGCTCAGGTCACGATCTCGCGGTCCGTGAGTTCGAGCCCCACGTCGGGCTCTGGGCTGATGGCTCGGAGCCTGGAGCCTGTTTCCGATTCTGCGTCTCCCTCTCTCTCTGCCCCTCCCCCGTTCATGCTCTGTCTCTCTCTGTCTCAAAAATAAATAAACGTTAAAAAAAAAAAAAAAAAGAAAAATGAACGGGCTGGCCCTCCCGAGCCCGAAGTCTCTGCAGGAGCTGGACCCCAGCCCCGGCTGGAAGAGGATGGTTCCTGGCGGGCCAGTGCAGGCAGCCCGGGGTTCCTCCCCAAGTACGGGGTCACTGAAGTCTTTGCACTGGCAGGATAAAGCGACGTGACGCCAGGTGGCTGTGGTCAGTCAGAAAAAAGGGCCACGCCTCCCAGAGACCTCGTGGCCTTTGCACAGCCTGCCCACCTCCCCCCCCCCCACCCCACTGGAAAAGTTCTTTCCCCCTCTTCTTGGGACTCGAGTGGCCCGTAGAGGTTTCCTCCCAGACCATGTTGCTAACATTGTTTCCATTTTCCTTGTCTCTCTCCCTTCGCTTTGCTTTTTCTGTCATTGTCACCTGATACTGCACTGCACGTGGGTGTCATCTGTCCCCTCACTAGGTGAGCTGCTATGCGTCCCAGGGTGGTGGGCCTCACCCTTGGGTGAGTCTGCTCCCAGGGGACACGGGGCCGTGTCTGGGAACATCTGTAGTCGCCACAGTTGGGGTACTCCTGGCATCACGTGGGCGGGGGCTGGGGATGCTGCTCCCTCCCTCCCCCCCGCCCCTGCACAGTGCCCAGGACAGTCCCAGGGGAGAGAGCCCAGAGGAGGGCAATGGATTCCAAACGTGTCCCCAGACCAGCATAACCGGGGGGCTTGGCAGAGATGCAAGTCCGGCAGCCCCACCCCGCAGCCAGAATGCTGCTCCCACCCCACACTGGGCGAGACCGTCCCAAATGCCTGCGGTGCCGGGATGGAGACAGTGTTCTAGGCCATCAGCCCAAGGGGTCAGAGGGAGGCCCAGCCGGTCCCTGGAGGGAGAGGCCCCACCAGCTGTGGCAGCAGTCTACTTTGGTCGTGCCTCCCGTGCGCTGCGGAAGTGGGAGCTCTGAACTGCCCATCTGTCCAGCCAGGGTGGGCAGCCCGCGATCACAGCCGCAGTCGGGACACCGCAGCCAGCCAGGTCGGCGGTCCCTGCCCCGGGAGCTACAGAGGCCTCTGGGGTGACAGGACACGGAAGGGCTTCTCCCTGCTTCGGCCTAGTGTGGCTTCAGCACCCGACCGCCCAGAGAACAGTTCCAGGGTCCTCTGGAATGACACCCGTGCCCTATAGTGGACCCCTCTCCGCCTGCAGGAGGCGCTGGGAAGGTCAGAAAGGTTGGTCACTGGCTTTGTCCACAAGCTGGTGCACGGTTCAGGGCGGGTGCAGGCTGGGCCAGGTGGGACGCGTGCCTCCCCCTTCCCGACAGGGCCGAGAGGGTCCAGAGCTAGTGGCCAGGGGAGGTCTGACACCATCCGTGGAGGCACCATCCCCTCCACTGCCTGTCTTGGGGGCTGGAAAGACACCGGCCGGGAACCGGTGCTGCCCCTCCCCGCCCCACACTAATAACTTCTGCACCAGAGACGCAAACAGCAGACAACAGAAGCCCTGACACGCTGCTATTAAGGTTGATTCAATCCACGAGGCCTGGGTGCCGCCTCGTAATTTCCTCCTGTCTCCAGATGAGGGAGGGGAAACTGGGTGACTCCATCCAGCTGTCGCCTGTGCCGTGAGCCCCTACGCACAGCAGACCTCAGAGGGCTGAGGGTGGGGCCAGGGACTTCCTGGTGGAGGCAAACGTTCCAGTGGGCTTGGCCGATGACCGGAGCCCGGTTGGAGGTAACTCTCCTCCTGGCAGAGCTCTGAATGGCGCCCCCAGCCCAGGGCACCCCCCCAATCCTGCCCATGCAGGAACCTGCCGGGTCAGGGCCAATCAGGTGGCTGGGGGCGGCCCCGACCCTGCCAAGTCCACGCAGACAAGGTTGGTGCCCGGTGTTCTGAGCTGAGGCTGCGGTTACTTAAGACAGAAAGCAGGGTGTGCGGTCTGGGCACTCACGTCCACGCTGTGACGGCAGCGCCTCCAGTCCCGGCCGAGTGTGCTACGCTGTCTGTCAGCAGGTGTGTGCCTCCCTCTTTCGCACACACACACACAGGATCTCACGGCTAACTGGCCTCTACGCACAACTCACCATCACTTCCCGTGCCTCAAAGCAGCATCTCTCCCTGTCTGCACCAAGGACATTCAGCCCAGTGGGGGCACCCTCTGCGGGGGTGTCCAGGGCACTGCGGGGGCTGAGTGGCACCCCGGCCCCACCCACCGGGTGCCAGGACACCCCCATGTGGCAAACATAGATGTCCCCAGACACCGCCTGGTGCGCCCTAGGGGGTCACCCCCTTACTGAGAAAGACCCCCAGGAGGCAGGAATCTCCACCAACCTTCCCTCAATATGACAAAGTTGCATAGCGATGGCCTTTTGCGGCTGACGTCCAGTCTCCTAGGGGGGCTGATCCTGGGCCAGGTGGTGAGCAATCCAGTCTTGTTCAAGACAAAGCTCCTGTCAGCAAGTGGCAGTGCTCTTGTGTCAGAGCTGGTGGGGGGACAGGGCCACCAGGGGCCAGGGAAGTTCAGGAGTGAGTGCTGCTTCTCCGGGGCCTCCGTCAGAGGGCAAAACAGCCACTCTTCCGACCTTGACGTGGGGACGGTCTGCTCCTCGCCCCACGCGGGGAAAGCTGACCAAAGCTAAGACACTGTCACCCCTCACGGCTGGCCGACCGTGGCAGCTTCCATAAGCAGGTCCCAGGGCTGATCCTGGCTCCGCTGACCACAGAAGACAGGAGGGGTGGCCGGGAGTGGCCTTGGGGGGCTGCTGTGGCAGTCTGTGTCCGCTCTTCCAACATAGCCCCCTCACACTTCTCGGGGCCCTGGGGTCCTTGAAGCAGCTCTGCTGGGGCTGGTGGGACCGTAGGGAGAGCAGGTCAGCCAGGAGTGGCCACGGCCCAGCAGATGGAGAGGGTTAGGATGCTGGGGACCAGGGTGGCTGGCCTGGGGCCCACAGAGGGGCACCCGGGTCTTTCCATACCCCAAGGTTCCTGGCTGGCGTGACGGTGCCCTTCCCGGGCTGGCTGGTCAGGAAGCTGGCTCAGGGTGAGGGGGACAACATGGCCTTGGGGACCTCCATGGGTTCGGCGGGGGGACATGGGCAGTCAGGCTGTGGCGTCCCCAGGGCCACTCCGTGGAGCCGATGGCTGGCAGGAGGGGAGACCCTGCTGTGTGTGTGCTTTCGGCAGTGATGGGGGATACAAAGCTGAGACCCCGGAGCAGACTTCCTCGGTCCAGGTGAAGGTGGGCTACAGAACCTGGTGGCTCCACAGACACCCGCCTCCCCACCCCTGGGGAGAAGGCCAAATGGGTGGAAACTTCCAGTTCCGGGATGGGGTGAAGTGTGGCAGCAGAGGCTGCCAACACTGGGTTTAGGCCACCGTGGAAAGGAGGGTGGAGGCCCCCACCCCCATGGCGGTCATCGTCCCAGCACAGGGACAGGGCGGGCCGTGTGGGGTTCAGAGATGGGGCCCCAGAAGAAAAGAAGTTTCTAGCAACGGGACAGTTCACATGACAAGGTGGGGGCAGGCAGAGCACAAGTGGGGGGGGCTCGGACACACATCCCCACTCCCCCCGCCTCTTGTGACAAAACTCAAGGGGGCCAGGGCCATGGCACAGGTGTCCCCTCGGGCCTTGTGCTGGGAGGGGCTGAGCGGTGACAGCAGGCAGCCCCCGGGGCGCGGGCGTGCCCACCCACCCACCCACACTTGGGCAGGCAGTTCATGTCCCGGGGCAGAAGGGGCCTGTGCTTGCCAGGGCTTAATCTGCTGAGCGGTGGGGGGGAGGGAGGGGCGCAGGGTGGAGATCCAGGGTCCTGGGAAGGTACGCTCTGGGGCCCGCGTGCCCGCAGCTGAGTGGCCAAGTGAGGAGGCCCGAGTGCCCGTGACGGAGCTTGCGAGGCTGAGGCCACCAGCACCCGGCCTGGCCACGGGCCCGCCCTCCCTCCTGTAGCACCTCTGGTGGCTTCAAGCCAGACACGTGGAATCCGCTGGGAAAGGCTGTCACCCCTGACTCCGTTCCCAGAGGCACGGCTCTGGGCTTCTGCGACAACAGGTTGCCACGGAGCCGACGCCCAGGGTTGGCACCAGCCCCACACTCACCCGAGGCAGGTGCTGGCTTCATGTGTCTGTGCGTCGGGCAAGGTGAATGGCGTGTGGCCCTGCCCCCATAGCCCACGGAAGTCTGTCTCACTCCGGGGACAGGACTGACAACCAACCAACCACGCTGGCCCCCGGCCCCACCTGCGCATCTCTCGGGTCCATGGGCCTCTGTTCCCTTAAAGAACCCACACGCTCACCCGGCCCACCAAGGGTGTGTGTGGGGGGCGCGCAGGAAGGCAGGGAGGAGGGGAGTCCTGAGGTGCCCAGGACCCTGCCCGTCTCCCAGGAGGCACGGCGTCAGGTGGCAGGAGTTAGAGCTGCCCTGTGATCCCTGGTCAGACGCTCCAGGCTGGCGGGCTCCTCTGTTAGGAACAGAGCCAGCTGGGAGCAGAGGACGCAAGTCTCAAGCCTCCGACTGGGCTCAGTGGCTCAGATAGGCCATATTCCTGTCCTGTACACAGGTGGGAGTGTGCGGGGGAGGGGAGGGGAGGGGAGGGCCCCAGCCCGACCCCCTCTGGGTGCCCGGGCCCCAGCGCCTGTGCGAGTCCTCAGATCCCAATGCCAGAGGACGACATGGCCACACAGCTTTGGTAAGTAATTCTAAGAGCAGTATTTTTAAAAGTGGTCGCGGTGCCTCGGGCTCAGGGCATAGGATCTGGGGCGCAGCCCCTCCGTGCACAGGCGGAAGCCCGGGGCCTGAGCGCCCCCGCCTGGGGGACGGGGGGCTGGGGGACTGCCTGTGTCCGGCGGGCGGGCGGTGGGCAGTTCACCACTTGAGGAAGACCATGCCGGCCAGGACAGCGTAACCCAGCACCAGGAAGAGGACTTTGAGCAGACGGTCACTGTTCTCCTCCAGCTCCTTCGCCAGGATCTCAAAGAAGGTGACGAAGAGGAACGTGCCGCCCGCCAGGCCCTGCAGCAGCACCGAGGCCACGCTACTGGGCACACCCTGTGCGCTCTCGATGCCCAGGCCGACGCCGATGCCCAGGGGAATCATGGCGCTCACGGTGACGGCCAGCTTGGCCGCGTCCCTCAGGGCCATGGAGCACCTGGCCATGCTGATGCCCAGGGCCACAGCCACCAGCGTCTCGTGGACGGCCACCCCCACGAACAGGCTCACCACCTTCTCGCCGTCCTCCTGCAGGCCCAGGGCCAGGCCCTCGAAGATGGAGTGCGCCGACAGGGCAAACACCAGGCTGAGGAGCCTCAGCGGGCTGGAGCGCGACAGCTCCTGGACGCTGAGCCCGTGTGCGTGGGGGTGGGGCTCCGCGTAGAGCGCACGGCCCCGCGTGCCCCCCATGAAGGGGCTCTCGTACTCCGAGTCGCTGCCAGCGTCCGAGCCGGCGTTGAAGGTCTCCAGATCGATGAAGGACGGCTTCTCCTTGCGGAACGTCAGGATGAGCTGCTCCAGGAAGACGGTCATGAAGAAGCCCAGCATCACGATGGTCTCGGCCAGCGGGTAGTCGGTGCTGATGTGCCCGAGACTCAGAACCTTCTGGAGCTGGAGCGGAGGATGTGTGAGGGAGGAGAAGGGGGAGAGGGGGTCAGAGGCGGGAGGCCTGGACACTCGCCACCAACACAACAGGGTCCCCAGATCTCACTGATCAGCTAGCAAAGCACAGAAGCCCCCCGTTCACACAAGAGGCTAAAAACGGGGGAAGGTGGACTCACCCTTTGGTGGATTTGGAAAAAACAGCAACAACAACATAAAAATAACCCTATTACAAAGGGGGTTGTGAGGCTTTACGTGACGTCTACTAAATCGGCCCAATAACGTTAATTGTGCTGCCGCGGGCTGAACCGTGGTCCCTAAAGATACGTGCACGTGGAACCTCAGAACGTGACCTTCTCAGGAAGAAGGGCCTTTGCAGATGTAATTAAGGTGCTCCCGGCGGAGAGATTCGTATCTTAAAGGTTCCCAGCCCGCAGAATCTCCAAACTAACCCTACTTGGAGAGAGGCGATTCAGTGACAGTGAGGCTGCTAGGGTGGGCCCTGAGCCGACAGGACTGGAGTCCTTACGGGAACAGGAAAGACACGGGACCACCACATGAAGAGGCAGGAAGGAGAGAGGCCTGCGAGGGACCCAGGCCTGCCGGCATCTTGGTCTCGGACTTCCAGCCTCCCCACTGACCAAGAGTAAACGCCCATGGTTTGAGCTGTGGCACACGGCTACGGCAGCCCCAGGAAACTCACACATCAGGATCTTGAGAAGAGATCATCCTAAATCAGGGAGGGCTCTAAGTCCAGCAACAGTGTCCTTATGAGACACAAAAGGAAAGGACACACAGAGACACGGGGAGACGGGCATGAGACTGGGGTGATGTACCTACAAGTCAAGGAATGCCAAGGATTGCCAACAAACCTCCAGAAGCAGGGAAAGGGCACAGGACAGATTCTCCCTCACGGTCTCAGAAGGACCCAGCCCTGCTGACACGGTGATCTCAGCCTTCTGGCCTCCATCACGGTCACAGCAACTGGCCTTTGCAGCCCTGGGGCCTGCGTGGGGTTTGCTTGCACAAGGCACCCCGACCTCCTGGGTGGACAAGCTGGGAACGAGGGAGACTCCTCAGACATCCACCTGCACCCCCGCAGATGCCTCGAGCTAGCCCCGTCCAGTAGAGCTTTCCAGTGACAGAAAGGCTTTCTGTCTGTGCTGATACCGATACGGAAGTCACTAGCCGCGCGTGGCCCATGTGGACCTTAGGCGTGGCTGGTGCGGCCAAGGACGGGCATGTTGAACCGCGTTTCATTTTAAGTCACTGAAACGTGACTAGACAGGCCTACAACAGGCTGCCACTCCTCACAGCTGGGTCGGGTGGCCCCTGCTCACGAGGGTGTGTGTGCACTCCACGCTGGTCCGGCCTGGGGGCTGCAGGGTGAGCTGTCGGCCGTCTGGACCGCTCCCCCTCCACTTTCACTCACGGATGCACGATGCTCACGTGCACACACAATTCCCGAGGGCTCCACCTGAGCCAGGCGCTCCAAACTATGCTCGTGGCACCCCTTTCTTTCCTGTCACAGCCTTCGTGACAGCCCGGGAGCACACACACACACACACACACACACACACACACACACACACACTGGGGGCTATCCTGCCCCAGGGCACACCTGCAAAGTCTGAGGACATTTTGGTCGTCACGACTTGCGACGGGTAGTGCTGGCATTGGGGCCAGGTCATTCTCTGTCGGGGGCCGTTCTGGGCACCAGAGGGAGGTGGGAGAGGGTGTTGAACAGCATCCGTGGCCCCACCCACCTGATGCCAGGAGCTCCACCAGTCGTGATGACCTCAGATGTCTCCAGACATCATCCAGTAACCCTGGGGGTAGGACGCCCAGGTGAGACCCCCTGACCCAGTGACCTGCCATCACTCAGTGTCCCCTGGCCGCAGAGTCGTCCCCCACAGGGGAACCCCCGTTGCAGCAGAGGCCGTGTTTTGTAGAGAAGCTGCTTCATTCATTTGCCAAACATCTCACAGAGGCCTGCGTGTGCTACACCTGGGGAGACACCAGCACGTGGGGAGCACTAACCCCCCACCCCAGGGATGAACACGGGTCAGATCAGATCGAGGAAGACAAGGCAGACGCAAAAGCCACAGTGTGCAGCACTGCTCTCTGCAGGGTGACCGTGCCAGCTGAGGCTGGCCAGGGGCCGCAGGGGAGGGACCTGACCCGCCAAGGCTCAGGTGCGGGCAGGTGTGCGGCATGCAGTGGCTCTGGGAGGACCATGGAAGGGCCACATGCACCATCACAGCAGTCTGGGCCTGAGGACTCTGAGATTTTATCCCCCCTGGACGCTGACTGTGTGAGTCTCCCACACTGTGAACAAAGGAGCACGAGGTTAGCAGCGGAAGGCCGCAGAAACGTGTCAACTCGCAGCTCTGGACGCCCAAGATGCAGGCACCGGCTGTGGCCTGCTGATGAAACATGCGGCCGTGTTGGGGAGGCCCACGTGGCCAGGGCCTGAGGGCCATCCTCCGCCAGCAGCTGGGGAGAAACTAGGCCCCTGGGTCTGACAACCGGGAAGGGCTGAACTTGCCTTACCAGCACATGAACTCAGAAACCGACCCGTCTCCTCAAACCCTGAGGTGAGACCACAGCCCACGGATACCCGGAACGCTGTCTGAGAGAGCCTGGAGCAGGGGACCCAGCTACGTGCTGTCCAGACTCCAGCCCCACAAAAATTGTGATAATAAACACGTATCCGGTTAAGGTGCTAAGTCTGTTGTGACTTGTTAGGCAGCAGCAGCTAACCGATACAGGTGTGGAAGAGAGGCCCAAACTGCCAGCTTCAGGACAAAGTGTATGGTAGCCACGGTGGGCAGTCTGCTCAGGTAGCAACGGGTGAGCTCGCCAGCGGGCAACCCTGTGTCTAGTGCAAACGCCCTGTCTACCAGACAAGGCCCAGAGAAGAGAAGCAAGCAATGCGCGGTCACACAGCAAATCCATTTCCTGTCACTCTTACAGTGTCAAGGCTCCACCCAGCTTGGTGGCTTTAGTGAAAAAACGTCAGTGACCCTTGGCCATAAGGTGCCAAGGGCGGCGCCTACCCCCGGGGACCCCTTACCTTTTCCCTCACGGCGGGCAGGAGGGCATTGAAGCACGTGGCCAGAAAGACCCCGCCTCCGAAGGTGTTGCAGAGCGAGAGGATCTTTTTTGAGCGATGGGCCTTCTCAAAATCCGTCTCGATGATCTTCACCGGGAGCAGGGAGCCAAGCAGCATGAAGAAGAACACGCCCACCATGCAGAGGACTTTGGCCACCAACAACTCCATCATGGTGGTGGCCCAGGCTGCTCCGGTCACCGCAGGGCCAAACCATGTGTGGGCGCACACTCCCGTCCCACGATGTGCTACTGGGCCCAGCCACGTGGCTGGGGGCTCACGTCTCAGGACATCCGCTGTGAACGCCAGGGGCAACCGCGTCAGCTGTTGGATCACCTGCCCAGCTCTAGTGACCAAGCCCATCACCCCCAGGACCTTGCTGCATTCCAGGCCTGGCCCGCATCCCTGCCTTCCGCAGGAGTACCCACGGCTGCACTGTCCGGTATGGGAGCCACTGGCCACGTGCGTCTATTTAAGCTAAGGAGAACAGAATGAAAGGCAAAATTCGGCTCCTCGGTCACACCAGTCATACTGCAAGTGTCCAATAGCCACACAAGTGCCGTCGCCACCATACTGGACAGCACAGACAGAGAACATCTCCATTGCTGCAGAATGTTCTATCGGGTGGTGCTGCTCCACTGGTTTCCCACTGCCCGTACGTGAAACCAAGCACCATACCCTGTACAGAAGGCCCTGCACCATCGGCTTCGCTCACCCCACATGGGCTTTTGTGGGCCTTGAATATGCCTAGCCCGTTCCTGCCTCAGGGCCTTTGTATGGGTTGTTCTCTTGTCCTGGAACATATCTTCCCCCTGACCTCCCGATGATGTCTTGTCTTTTAGGTCACTGCCTCCAGGATGCCTTGGAAGGGCCTCCCCTGGCGGACCTGTGCCCTAAACTGTATGCCTTGTACCCACCGCGAGTCCTGGTGCAGAACAGATGCTCAGTAACCACTGGCAAGCAAACAGGTGAGCTGAATGAAGCATGTGGACCTCTTTACAGGACTCCAAGAACCCAAGTGGTGCAGATATCGCCCTGGACTCGAAAGCGTCACTGTTAGTACGAGGGCCCTTGGCTGCTCCTCTGTCCCTTGGTTTCCTCCTAACCTCCCAGCTCTCACTGCCCACACCCCACTTCACTGAGGTCTTCAGGTCTCAGCTCGGATGCCACCGGATGGAGGGGCCTCTCCCTCCCCTTCCCTGGCGTGAAGTTCTGGCATTATTTGTGCTACAGGAAACTGCATAACTCAGAGTCCCTGAATGAGCTCCCTTGCTCAGGGCTGCAAGCTCCGCGCGGGCAGAGAGCCTGTCTTGCTGGAGGCGGGCCCCCCAGCAGCACCCAGTGCACAGTCAGGTCGACGGCGGGCATCGTAAATCCCTGCCGGGTGTCCAGATGCCCCGGTCTGTGCAGTGCGGGTGGGGAGGGGGGCTGTGCGCTCTCAACCAGGGGCTGATGGGGGTGGGACCAGGACAGCACAGGCGCATTCATTCATTCACTCACTACACACCGAGCGTCTGTTGTGTGCCCGCGCTGCAGCGGGGGCCCCGGGGAGGGCGAGGGCGAGGCCGAGGCCGAGAGGGCTCCGCCGGGGAGGGAGCAACTCGCGCTCTGCCCGGGGGACTCGAAAGCTAATTACTACAGACAGACCTCGCCGATTGGGGGGGAAACCAGCCTCGGGGCCGCAGCCGGGCCTCCGCTAACGGGCGGCCGAGCCGGCCAGACCCCGAAACGCCCCGCCCTGGCACCCAGCCCCAGGCCCCCGGTCCCCAGCCCCTGTCCGCACGCACCTCCGCCGGGCCCTCGCCCGCCCGCCGGCGCCTCCCGCCGCTCAACCGCCGCGCGGTCTCGACCCCACAAGCCGTGCTCCTGTCCGGCCCCGGCTCCGCGCGCGGCTGCCCACGCCCCGCCCACGCCGCTGCTCATTGGCTACCCCGAGCGCCACGGGCCGAGTGCATCGAGTCCATTAGCCGCTGTGGTTGCCACTCATCCTGTGGACTGCCCCCCCCTCGCCACCCCCGCCACTTCTCCTACCGGCATGGGAAAGTAGTTTCCTGTTTCTGGGCGGTAGGTACAGCCAGCAGGTGCCTCCGGCGGGAAACTCCAGCCCTAGAGGAATGGTTCCGGTACGACTTGGCTGCCAGAGCTGTCCAGGGGTGCCCGGTGCTGAATCCCGCTCTAGGGAGGTTTGGCCATTGATGGGAAACCATTTGCTACGGGAGACTGTCTCTCCCTGAGCGTCCACGACGCTGGTGTCCTTCCCTTCAATTTAAGACGCAGATTCATCTGTGTCCACATCCCTGCCTTCTATGTGTTCCAGGGCCTCTTGTAGAAGAACATCTGTGAACAAACCAAGATCCGCCACCCTCCCCACACCCCGCCAACTTTGGAGCTTACATTCTAGGAGAAGACACAGAAAATAATCAGTAAACATAGTAAGTAATGGAATTATGTCGGAAGGTAACAAGTACCCTGGGATAAAAGAGCCAATGAGGAGCTATCAAAAGTGCTGGGTATTGGTTGCTATTTTAAGTAAGATGCTTAATGTTTGAGCAAAGGCAAACATGGAGAAGTTAGTCCAGCGGGTATATGGAGGCAGACCGTCGCACACATAAGGGACTGAGAATACGGAGGCCCTGGCAGGTCTGTGCAAGAATGCCAGTGTGGCCAAAGCACAGGATAAGAGGACATGGGTCACAAGAGGCCTTGGAGGGAAATAGGGAGCAGTTGCAGTTTTGGTCAGAGACGTGACAGATCCAGCATCTTTTAACACAATCATTGGGTTATTGTATCAATGCTGCTAACAGGCCAAATAAGATGAAGACTGAGAATTGTTGATAGTTTTTAGACGGAGAGAAGATAATACTTTTTTTAAAAAGCTTGTTTCGACTGTCCTATAAAAACAACCAGAGTTATGTGCTCACTTCGGCAGCACATATACTAAAATAATAATTAAAAAAATTTTAGAAAGCAATAAGAGTTATAAAAGAGAAGACTGTATTCATTTGTTTACTAAAGTCTTGTTGTCAGCGTACCATGAGCCAGGCATGGAGAGAGCTGCTAAGAATAAAGCACAGAGTGCCACGGTGTGGATGGACCCAGAGGACACTGTGTGCAGTGACAGAAGACAGACACAGAAGGTATGTCCTGTGTGACTCCACTCACAGGGGGTCCCTAGAGGAATCCCATCCAGAGCACTGGTGGGATCCAGTGCTGGGACAAAGAGCGGGGAGTCAGTGTTTCATGGGGACAGAGTCTCAGTTTGGGGAGATGGAAAGTTCTGGAGACAGATGGTGGGAGTGGCTGCATGACAGTGTGAGTGTTGCCTGATGCTGCTGAACTGTGCCCTTAAGAGTGGTTAAAATGGTACATTTAATTTTATGTATATCTCACCACAACTAAAAAATTTTAAATTTCTTTTTTAAATGTTTGTTTGAGAGAGAGACAGAGTGTGAGCGGGGGAGGAGCAGAGAGAGAAGGAGACTGAAAACCCCAAACAGGCTCTGCATTGACAGCTCAAACGAGGGGCAAAACCCCACAAACTGTGAGGTCATGACCCGAGCCAAAGAGTCAGATGCTCACCTGAGCCACCCAGGCGCCCCCCCCCAAATTTTCATTAATGGAGTATAAAACGAACCCTAGGTCCTCACAGTTCACAGTCTAGTGAGAGAGACAAATATAAATGAATAGCACACCACGATGGACAGATTTCTAAGATGGTTCCACATGATCTCGACATCCTAGTACCCATGCCTTTGTGCGATTCCCTCCTTGACTCTGGGCTGCCCCTGGGGACTTGATTCTAACAAACAGAATATGGCAGAGGAATGGGATGTCATTTCCCTGACTGGGTTACAAAACACCGACTTCTGTCCTCCTAGCACAACTCCATTGCCTTTTCAGCTCGTATGCCTTGACGAAGCAAGCTGAGATGCTGGAGAGGCCCACACTGCAAGGGGCTGAGGATGACCGCCAGCCAACAGTCAGCAGACCTTCAGTGCAAGAGCCTGTTAAATTACTGGATCCTGCCAACATCATGAATGATCATGGAAGGGGGTCCTGTCTCAGTCATGCCTTCCGATGACCGCTGCTCAGTGGGCACCTTGATTATAGACTTTGAGAGACCCTGAAGCTGAGGGCCCATCTAAGCTGCACCTGGATTCCTAATCCACAAAAACTATGGGATAACAAATGTTGCTGTTTCAAAGCCACTAAGTTGGGGGGGGGGGTAGTTTGTTAGGCAGAAAGTAACTAGGTAATGCACATATGTAAAGGAAAAACTACCGACTGTACTAAATGCCCTGAAGAGGGGGGCCTGGGTGGTTCAGTCGGTTAACCATCTGACTTCAGCTCAGGTCGTGATCTCACAGTTCATGGGTTCAAGCCCTGTGTTGGGTTCTGTGCTGACAGCTCAGAGCCTGGAACCTGCTTCAGATTCTGTGTCTCCCTCTCTCTCTGCCCCTCCCCCATTTGCGCTCTCTCTCTCTTAAAAAAAAAAAAAAAAAAAGCCCTGAAGAGAAAGAGTTTTGTGTGCGAATTAACCAAGTCCACTGTGTGTGTGTGTGTGTGTGTGTGTGTGTGTGTGTGTGTGTGTGTGGAATGTAGGGCAGCAGAGGACAGTTGGTATAAACATAGATAAGAACTTGCTGTATTTGAGGGACTGGGAAGCTGGGCTGTTGTATCATTGCCTGCCCAAGTGGATACATAAAATTATGGGGGCACCTGCGTGGCTCAGTTAAGTGTTTCACTTCTGCTCAGGTCATGATCTCACCATTCATGAGTTTGAGTCCCATGTCAGGCTCTGTGCTGACAGCTCAGAGCCTGGAAACTGCTTCAGATTTTGTGTCTCCCTCTCTGCTCCTTCCCCACCCACCCCCTCAAAAATAAATGTTAAAAAATTAACTATCATACCGTTATGCTCTAAGAAAATCTGCCCACCTCAAGTCATACTCTAAATTTTCTTCTATGATCTTTATAATTTTGCCTTTTAAAAAAATTCCATTTTACACACATTCAAAAACAGGCCACACTAACCCATGGCAATCAACACTAAGGCAGCGTTACCCTTGGGGGATATGAGGGGAGATGGCTGGGCTCTGCTCTTGGCCCCGGTGCCGATGACAAGGGCATGCTCCCTGCATGAAAATTCATCGGGCTGTTTGCTCATGACGTGTGCGCTTATGTGCATGTGTTACGCTGTGAGGAAAAGGGCAGCCTAGTAAGGAGGGAGAGAAGAGTGGACCCCCACACCTCCCTGACCTTACAAAGAGCTTCCAACAGCCACAAGCCGAGCAGAGTCTGTGGTTCCACTCTCCGACCTGGGCACAGAAGGGATCTGTATCTCCCACCCTATATTGTACCAGGCACCCCAGGACGGCGGCCTTGTCATGGCACAGCGCCCACCAGAAAGTCCCTGGCTATGAGGATTTACAATCCTGAAAGGGAACCAGGTCTGAAAGCACAGCTCTGACCCCTAGGGCCATGGCAGTTTCTAGCCTCCCGCCCAGGTGGTTTCAGAAATGGATGTAGCCTCGTTCTTTCTGTCCAGAGGCCGCGCACCAGCCCTGGGATGGAGGCACGCGGGAGGCCGCGGTGCCGGTGCGCCACCTGGTGGCCCGAGCGTCTCACCCACGAGAGTCCCTTTGAAATCATTGCTTTTCAAAAGCGGGAGGAGGTGGAGGGGTGCTGGGAAAGCCAGCTCAGCTTGGGGTTTTCAAGTCACCCAGGCTGGCGCACAAAGTTTGTACTGCAGACTTACAGGAGCCCTCTAGAGCCAGCAAACAGACTGGTTTCGTGGGGGCCAACTGTTCAGGACAAGTTTACGTAGGGCCCACCAGGTGCCGGCAATACCGACGGTTGTCCTCTGGGGGGTGTGCCGGGCACTGCGGGGGGGCTGGTTGACATCCCTGGCCCCACCCCCGCCACGTCCCCAGACACTGCCCGGTCCCCTAGGGGCAGCACTGACCGCAGGGGACCCCTCAGCGTCCTGGGACGGAAGCTGGGTGGGCTTGCAGCCCAGCGCCCAGGAGCCTGGGGGCGCAGGGACGGGAACAGACCCCCGTTTCCATCTGCTGCTGCCCTGCATCCCAAAGCTCCATCCACTCCCGGGAGCTTTCTCCAAGTCACGACTTATGCTAACTCTGTGCTTAATTGCCGTTTTTTTCTCCCCCTCAACGCACCTCTGACAGCAATGTTCAGAAAGATCCTATTTCTACCTCGTGTGGGATCGGGCAGTAATTAAGCGTGACACACTTCTTGTCAAGGCGCACGGAGAAGCTGCCAGCTTCTGGGAGGAGATGTTGACAGCCGCTCCTTTTCTTCCCCTCATCCCACTCTGCCAGCGGTTCCAACACAAAGTTTCTGGAGTTTTCCTGAACACTTAGGCTGGGTGTGGGGCCGCTCAGGGACGGACACACAAGACAGAAGAAATGAGATTATGTGGGAAGACCGAAGACATATGTAGATGTTTCCAGAACGTGTGGCTGGTATTCACGTGCCAGCCAGTGCTTCTCAGAGCAGGGTTCTCCAAACAGATGCATCAGCACCACTTGGGCTGCCCACGTGAAGGCCAGACCGATAGGGGCTGGCGAAGCAGCATCCCCGGCCCCACCTGCTCCATACCAGGAGTGTGGTTGCCACGGCCACAGCCATCCTGACGCAGACCGGTATCCCCAGGGCAGGGCCGCCCGGGTGAGCCCAGAGGAGCCTCACGTGCCCTCGGAGATGCGTGCTAACCTCGTGCTCACGAGAGGGGTGCTCCCCAGGGCAGCCGCAAACCTGGAAACTGGGTCTCTCCACCCATGGATGGAGCAGGTCGCCTGTAGAGTGGGGTCCCCAGGAAGTCCCTGCTGACACAGAGCACTGGGGTGGGGGCCAGGACAAGCCGCTGGAGGGACAACTTCCCTTGCCTGCAGCAGTTATAAAGGGAGGCCCCGGAGATTACCCAAGGGAGAATGGGTGGACTCTCAGAACACACTAGAGAAGGAACACGGAATAGTCTCCCTGCTCTTGAGAGGCCAGGAGTCCAGGCTGGCCCCTCAGGGGAGGGTTATGGGAGATGAAAACAAGGGAGAGAAAATACAGAACCAGCCGAGATTCACTGTTTCTGGAATCGTCTGTGATCTCGGACACAGAAACTGCTTCCAGCCTCGTCACACCAGGCATTGACCAGATTCACACCCAGCATGTGCCAGAGGTAGGAACTCCAGGCTGGGGGCTTCTAGAAACTGGGGGCAAGAGGGTTAGGGTGGCGCCAGAGGTCAATGCAGAGCTGAGCAGAGGTCACGACGTCTATTTATTCCCCACACGTTATGCTTGTCACCATGGCTAGCACTCGAGAGTTAGGACACATCTTGCCAGACGCAGGACGGACCGCGGTGGCTGGCAGTGGCCCGTCTTCCTACTAGTTACCTACGACACACACGGTACTGGGTCTGCTCGCAGACAGCCGACGACACCAGGGAACCTCGAACGATCCAGTTGTCCACGTCGCTGCTGGTACAGCGGGGCCAGTGGACCTGCCCCCCAACCCCCACCCGCCGCCCCCAGCAGAGGCCATGGGGATGTCTGAGGTGGCCTCGTGTCCTGGGCAGGTTGCCCACCCTGGAAGCAGCTCTGGTGGCACCAGGGCCCCCCGCCAGCCCCCAGCCCTGAACAGGACAGAACCTGCCAAGAACCTAGACATGCCGGCCAGCAGGGTCACCTGTGGGCAGAAGGGCAGTGGGGCTGGGACACCCAGCCGGGGACGGGCTGGAAGGTCATGATCTGCCCCCTGGGGTCTGTCGGCCACGAGTACTGGGATGAAAGGGTCAGAGGAGATGAGATGCGTGTCCATCAAAATGCTCGATCGGAAGTCCCGGTACCTGGTCCTGTGCGCCCCAGGACGGTCCCACCCCTGCTCCCGCTGGGGCGCGAGGCAACGGAAATTGTCATCGAGGAAAATGCATCTGAAGAGCTCCTCACGCGAAAACCCGCAGTCCGAGGGGCAGGGCAGACACTGGCGCCCAGACCGCGGCTGGCAGTGAGCTCATCCGAGCAGGGCGCGGCTGGGGAGGCCAAGGTCGACTCAGAAGTGTCTTCTCACCGGGCTGCGGAGGCCTCTGAAGACAGACCGCGGGGGCTGCAAAACGGGGCTCTGAGAGCCACGGGTGTCCCTGACGTGGCTTGACATAAAACTGGCTGCTTCCTGGACAGGGGCTCGAGAACGACCCCCGCCCTGGAACAGTCTAAAAAATACTTTAGTGACTGGGTTTTCTGGGAGCTGGTCTGCATTCACAGCTTGCTGGCTCTGTTTCGAGAGGGGTCTGGGGGCCATGGGAGACTACAAACAGGGAAGGAAGGATGAAGGGCAAAATAAAAATAATAAAAATCCATCTTAACATGCAGGTCCAATTTCTTTTTCTTTTTCTCTCTTGGGCAGTCCAAGGGGAGAAGACGGCAAAATGCGAGAAGGCTTCCAGTCGGTGGGAAGGAGCTGGCGATGCTGGGAGGGCTGTGGGGAGAGGACACGAGGGCCCGGTCAGGGTGTGTGGGCACGAGGCCAGACTTCGGGGATGGGGGAGGGGACAGCTGCGGCCCAGGCGGCACCAGCCCTGTGACGCTTCAGCCTAAATCTCTGTGGTTCCGTGGCCCCACGGCCATGTTCAATGGGGTGGGGGGAGGCAGCACCACGTCAGCACAGACACAGAACTGCGCTGTAGGTTCTGAGGCCACAGACAGGGAAACATTGGCAGAGGTGTTGTGCAGATGAGCTTACGACATACAACAAACGCAAAATTGATCTTAACTATGTTTCGTTCTATTTTTTAAGAGTGCTAAAAAAAAAACTCCAAAAAAACTGGAAAAAAGTGCCCAAATAACTAACGTTAGGTGTCGTGGGAGGACAGATCAAAGTTGTTATTCCTGCTTAATATTTTTTTTAAAATCCTTAAAACTGTTTTTTTGCTTATTTTTTTAATAACTTCTATACCCAGCACGGGGCTGGAGCTCCCGATCCTGAGATTAAGAGTTGCACACTCTGCGACTGAGCCAGCCAGGCGCCCCCGTCCTTCAAATTCTTTTAATAGAAAAATCACGGTTAAAGGAGAAATGGGATGATAGAAATGCCCAGGCCTCTGGGCGGAAGCCCACTATGCCAGGAGGCAAGGCTAGTGGACACAGGTTGAGGCCAAGGGCCCCTAGGGTGGCCCCGGAGCCAGCCAAGGCGGCCAGGAGCCCTCCGGGACACCCCATTTGTTTTCCAGCTGTCCCTCATTAACAGCCACTCACCACAGACACACACGCACACAAGCCCAGGGGAGCACGGGAAGCAAGGGGCCAGGCTGGCCTGTCATCCCACCCCTGGAGACCTCCCTGGCCATCGTGGTGGCCGCCCACTCTCTGCAGGCCCTCGGGCAGCAGCCCTGTCCGGGAGTGGTGGGCTTTCAGCCCCTCTCTGTATAAAACCCACCCACAGAAGGGAACTGGGAGGGAGAGACAGGATTCGAGCAGAAATACCTCGGAAAGGGGCCCGATGGCCCCAGACACCACCCCCAACCTCGTGCACCCGGGTCGTCAAACAAAGGCTCTCACCCCTCACGGCCACAGTGGACTCACGTGGGCCATCACTCCTGCTGGTCATCGTTGCTGGCACTGGGGGTCCGACTTCGGATCTGACTTCGGAGCTGTTCTATCAACTCTGGATTCTGCTGCTGCATCTGCTGGGCGAACTGCTGGCCGCTGCAGGAGGGGTGTGCCCGGGCTCAGCTGGTGGCCCCGGGGCACCCTCCCGGCCACTTCCTAGGCGCGTGCCCCCACAGGCAGTGCGGCTACTCACTGGGTCCCAGTAGCGGGGTCTTATCGAGCACCCAGGGGCACAGCACTTGTGCTTTTATTCTCGAGGGCGGGCCCCCACCACCCCAGAGTCCCACCAGGCACGTCTACTCACGCCTGGATGAGACTGGCCAGGTCATTCTGTGAGGGGCTGGTGCCAGGAGTCCCCAGGGGGTTGTGGCCGCCCGAAATCATCCCGGACATGCTGCAAGGAGAGAGCCCACGATGTGCACAGACAGCCTGGCCTGCCTGTTCCCGCTGGGTCCTGCTCCTCCACAACACGAGCTGCTCTCTGCCGCCACCTGGCGGCCCCTCGGGGCCCAGAGCTGCCCAGCCCGCCCGTCCTCCGACAGCGGCTGCTGTGAACGCCACCGGCTCACTCGGGAACACTCCTGGTTTCTGGCTTAAAGACAGTGGTCCTCAACCAGGGGGACAATTCTGCCCCAGGGGACACAGGACCATGTTTGGGGACATCTGTGGTCCTCACGACTGGGGGGCTCCTGGCAGCGAGGGGTGGGGGCTGACCAGGCGTGCTGTTTAGCCCCCACGGCACCTGGTACACACACCCCCCCTCCCCGAGTGACTGCCCCAATGTTAGCAGTGCTGCCTTCAGAAATTTTGCTTTAAGATTTAACCACAGTCCGGCAATTCTTAAGTGACACAGAATCACCACATGACACAGCAAGTCTACTCCTGGGTGTTGGCCCAGAAGAACTGAACACAGGCACTCACACACGACGCTCAGGGAGGGAACCAGACACGAGAGGCCACACGGGGTGTGAGTCCACGTGTGTGAAACGTCCGGAACAGGCTCGTCCACGGATGGGAAGGGGGTTTGTGGGGGCCAGGGACCGCGGGGGGGAGGGGGTTTAAAATGCCTATCATGGGGACAAGGACTCTTTTTGGGATAATGGAATGTCCTGAAATTAATCAGCGGTGATGGCTGTACAACACGTTGCATATGCTTAATGCCTCTGCGTTGTAAACCTTGAAACAGTTACAACAGGCAGGTTTTAAGTCACGTGTGTCTTGTCACAATGGAAAATGTAACCACAAGAGGGTCAAAGGCACACGGCTGTCACTTACAGCTGCTGAACTTGGGGGTTGTTCATCAGGTTTGACGCCTGCAGAAAGGAACACATGATCAGACACAGCGGGCGCCCAGGGGCTCCTGCGCACATGCTTCCCAAGGGCGCTCGGCCTTCCTGACGCGCTTCCATCCCGCGTAAGACTTGTCTTTAAAAAGACTCCCAGGCACCTCGTCATCTCCTACTGGCTGCTTACTCTTCGCTGTGTGGATGTATCCAGATCCGTTTTTCCGGCCAACGGATCTGTCGGCACAGTTGGCCTCTTTTGTTTCCTCGGTTACTATCACTACCCTGCATGCCTGCATTTAAACTTAACTCCCCGAGGGTTCTCTCCCTAGGACCGACTTCAGGACGCGGCTGAGTGGGCAGCTAAAGCGGGGTCTTCCTGACATGGCTCAGGAGGGCTGGCTAAATTCTGTGAAGGGCCAGAGTCAAGGTTCTTGGCCTTATGGGCCCATCCCTGCCCCAACCAGACAGCCGTGTCGCCGTCACTGCACGGGTGTGGCCGTGTGCCAACAAAAATACAAAGTGATGCCCGGCCCATCACCATGCCTGGCTGGCCGCCTCCTGCTGTAGTGGGGATGCTTCTGACGGCCGGAAGGCGCGGGATTTCCCTCTTCTGGACACTTGGGAACCCTGGGCCCTGTGGCCACTGTGAAAGAACTTGCATGTGTGGGACCAGCCCCAAGGACACAGGCGGGTGCTGGCCTTCAAAGGACAGCCCTGCACAGAACAGGTGCTTCGGGACTCAAGTCTCTGGCATGGGAAGGTGGGACCTCCACCTTGGTGGCATCCCGGGCTCCTCGGTGTCTCCTCCTCCGAGGAGCAGGTGCAGCTGTGTGGCTACCAGGGTCTCCACAGTGTGAGGTGGAAACCGAGCTGGAGAGAGGGATGCTGTTTTCCTGGGTCATGCGACCACGAGAGGCAGGACCCAGTCTGTCCTTTGTGCTCCATACTGAGGGGGTTTCACTGGGGGCGATGCTGCCCTAGCGACAAGGGTGGTGTCTGGGGACATCTGTGTCTGTCACGCTGGGGGGCTCCTGGCATCAAGGGGTGGAGCTGGAGATGCTGCTCAGCCCCCAGCGCCCAGGTCATGGCCCCCAGAGGAACCGGAACCCAGGAGAGAGGGGGGGGTGCGGATTACCATGCTCATGAAACTTGGGTTGTTCAGCAGGCCAGCAATGTCAAAGCTGCCGACACCTCCTGTCTGTGGGGAGAAAAGCCCTGGTGAGTGGTCACAGGACCACGGTGGCTGGCCCCGCCCCCAGGAACCAAGAACTGAGACACAACACCCCACGCGGGGCCTGTCCAAATTCTAAGAGGCATACGGCTCAGACATCCCACCAACCAAGCAGCCAGGCCTCGAGGCCAGAGAGCACTTTGTGAAAGGCACAAACCAGTTATGAACATTTACAAGAGCGCCGTCCTCACGTTCTAGCGTTCTGATGTCTTGGGCCCCCGTGAACCCTGGAGGACGGTCCCTCAGGGTGAGCAATTCCCAGAGAGAGTGAACAGTCACATGCGGGCCACCTTTAGTGCACGAGCCAGTCAGCCATTCCCCAGGGCCTGGCATTCGGCCACCAGGGCTGGCCCCCATACCCCGGACTCTGCTAGAATTGCTCGCCCAGCTGATCCTAAGCCTGCATCCCCTGCCTCCCTGCTCCTCCCCCGGAAACCACCACAGGGGCACTGGCCTCCTGGCCGACCCTGGAGCTCCTGTGTGTGGCCCTGCCTCCCGTTTCCAGGGCCTGCGGGGATAAACTTTTTCCTCTGTGACAGGCATTTCTGTGTCTTTGTCTCCTGCCGGACTGGATTAGGCCGCCAGCCCTGAGTGTCTACCTGGCCTGCCCGCCAGGGCCCTCTCTTCCCCGGGGCCACTCACGGGACTTGGCGTCTCCCTCAACTTCAGCTCGGCTATCTTGAGGTTCGACTTGTAGGTCTCGTTGTCGGGGTCCAGCTCCAAGGCCTTCTTGTAATAGGCCACTGCCTCGGTGTGCTTGTTCAAACTGGAGAGCGCGAGGCTGGGGGAGAGGCACCGCGATGTGGGGGAGGGCCTGGGAGGCTGCCCGACACCCCAAACCGCTCCAGTGTCGCTGTGGCCAGCGTCCGGTGGGAATGGCATGCGAGGGCCAATGGGGCCGAGAGTACAGGCATATGAAAATCAAAGGCACAAGGACTGGTGCCCCAGAGCGACCCACACAAAGAGCTTGAAGGCCCGAAGCAGGAGGCCAGAGGGCAGGGTGGTCAGATGTGGCCTCTGTTCCTGGCACAGAGCTCTTAAAACCCTAAACTTCCTAAGTCATAGGCGTCTCCTGTTCTTTGTAACGAGCCCCTTGAACCCCATCTGAGTTTATGCCAATGATGTGACTCAGGGTGGGGCTGGTGGCCAGGAAGACCAAATTTCAGATCTGAGTTGGGGGGAATCTCATGGCCCCCAAACTTCTAGGAGGGAGAAGGCTGGAGAGGCTATAAAACTCTTCAACAATGAGATCTGGAGAAGATCCCCGCTGGTGAAGGTAACCACATGCTGCGAGGGAGGCCACCCCACTCCAGGGGGATCCCCTGCACCCTGCCCTGTGGACCTCTTCGTCTGGCTGTTCACCCGTGTCCCTCGATCAAGCAGGAAGCACGGGCGTGCTCCCAAGTCCTGCGACCTGCTCTCGCAAACCACGGAGGCACGAGAGCGAGAGTGGCAGGAGCCCAGACAGCGGGCGGATCAGAAGTATGGAAGGCCCAGACGTGAGTGGGGCCGAGTCCTGACCCTGTGGGGTGTGACACTTGGTCTGGGCAGAGTCAGGACTGAAGCAAACTGCAGGGGTGATGGGAAGAGGAGGAAGCGCGGGACACAGAGGAGGGGTCTGGGAAGACAGACACCACACACCGTACGGGCGCACTCACCCCGTACGGGCGCACTCACCCCATCCGGCCGTAGGCTTTGCTGTAAGATGGGTCTATGCAGATGGCTCGCTCACAGTCCTGCACGGCCCCTGCGTAGTTCCCCAGTTTGCTATAGGCCGCCGCTCTGGGGAGACAAAGCGCAGGTCAGGGGTCGTGTGCCTGGCTCGCTGCCACAGAGGGGCCTCAGCTTCCCCGTCTGTCAGGCGGGGCGGACGTGGGGCTGCCGAGGCTTCTGCCTGCGGAGCAGCTGTGCCGGGGCTGCGGCAGCCTCCCGGGGAAACCGAGGCTGGAGGAGGCAGAACAGATCGGCCCAACCCTGCCCCGCATGGGGCGGCGCCACTGTTGGAGGGCTGGCGCCTGTTCTGCGTCAGGGAGAACCTACTAGGAAATAACTGATCCGCCACGAGACCCCTGTCCACGCTCTCGACTTGCTGCATTTGATAGTTTTTCTCACTGGGAGTTTTTTAATATTCCCCTTCACGCTTCCCCCAGTTTCTGAAGTACAGAAAGACATCAGCTAGAAAGCACGGAGCGGCTACGCTGGCAGAAGCGGGGTACAGGACTCTGTACGACGCGCCTACCTTTTCTGTCCACCCGTTTGTGTGATCGCCCCCAAAAGAGAAAGACATTAAAGCTAAAGCAGTTTCACCCTGGAGACCACGTGGATGACGTCTGGTGCCCCCTCCAGTCTCTGTTCTCCGCTGGTTCCTGTGCCTTTCACACGAACGTGCGATTCTGTCCCACGTCCCATCCAGTCCCTCTCGTCACCAAGAACCACTCGTGAGCAACAAAGTCCCTACTGGGAGGCTGGGGTGATACGGCGTTCCCTTCAGAAGCACGAGCCAGGGGTGCCTGGGGGGCTCAGTCGGTTAAGCATCCTACTCCTGGTTTCGCCTCAGGTCACGATCTCACGGTTGGCTGCGCTGACAGCACGGAACCTGCTCGGGATTCTCTCTCTCTGCCCACCCCCCCCCCCGCGTACGTTTTGTCTCTCTCTCTCTCTCAAAATCACTAAACATTAAAAAATTTAAAGTACAAGCCAGATGCAACTCTTCACAGTTGGCGACGATGCTGATGTGAACACAGGAATGAAACGCCACCCAAGTGTTAGCTTATTTCTCGTCGCGACACCCGCGTGGAGGATGGTGCTCCCTAATTTTAAGGCCGCTGTCAACGCTTACTGACACATTCCTGGCCACCTGCCACTGACTGCTTCTCAGGGGCTGCGGTGTAACAACCCCTAGGGGACTGTTCGGACACCTCTCCTGGTCTCCTGGGGACACGCGACCTGCCTGCCCAGGCCCCACGTGAGTCCCCGCCCCGCGTGAGCCCCGGCTGGTACCTGTTACAGAAATAGACGGCGTTGGCGGGGTTCAGCTCGATGGCTTTCCCGTAGAAGTGCACGGCAGCTTCAAAGTTTTCTCCTTTCATCTGCTCGTTTCCTAAAAACAAAGGAAAACTGGTGACCCCCGCTGTTCACACGAGACCCGAGGGCTCTGACACGCAGGCTCCGCTCTCCCGGGCGTCTGTGGGAAGGCGTGAGGAGAGCCTCGGGCGGGACGCAGCGCTCAGTCGCTCAGGGCGGTGGCAGGGGAGAAGGGGGCGGCTGCGTCCGGCATCTCGGGGCTCGTGGCCCAAGCCAGCACCCAGTGAGGACAACTGTCGCTGCTTGTGACATCTGGAGACAAGTCTCCGACACCCTCACTTCTGCTTCTCCCCTCAGAAACAGCCAAGTTTAATGAGATGTAACTCACATAACATAAAACTCACATTTTCAAAGTGTGCAGCTCGGTGGTTTTTAAAATATTCAGTTGTCCATCACTGTAGTCACTTCCAGAACATTCCCTCTCCCCTAAAGAAAGCCCCATCCCCATCAGCCATCGCCCGCTCTCCTCCCCCAGCACCCACAAACCCCCCTCCTGTCCACGGATGAGCCTGTTCTGGACGTTTCACACACGTGGACTCACACCCTGTGTGGCCTCTCGTGTCTGGTTCCCTCCCTGAGCGTCGTGTGTTCAGGGTCCATCTGCCGGGCGGCGGGTGTGGGCGCCTCGCTCCTGCTGGCGGCCGAGTGATGTTCCTGACTATGGATGTGTCACGTTTTGTTTATCCCTTTTACTGGTCTGTGGACATATGGGCTGTTCTCCCTTTTTGCTGCTGTGGATACGCGCCTGCATTTTTCCTGGGCACACGGCTCTGCCCGGGAGGGGAGAGGCCGGGCCACACACCACGCCATCGGGTGACCGCATACTGTCAGAACGCCTTCCACGGCGACGGCCCGCTTACGCCCCCACCAGCCGCGTCGGGGGCTCCACCCTGTGCACATCCTCACATCCGCGCGTTCTGCGGCCCCCAAGCCCATGTGCCGTGGTGCTGCGTGACAGCAAGCCCCCCGGCTGCCACACCCTGGGGACCGGCCCGCCTTGTCTCTCACCTTCAGTTTTGAGGCGCTCTGCCTCCGCCGAGTCCTCCTCTGAAGGCGGAGTTCGCTCAGGGCTCCTCAGGTCCTGCGGCGCCTCCTGGGTCCAAGGCAGGGATGAGCTGTCTAACGGGCGGCCCTGCCGTCTTCCTCCTCCCAGCCCCTCACCTCTGGCCGCCCTCCTGCTCAGGCCGCCTGAGAGGGCAGCTGAGCTCCGAGGGAGACGCCTTGGGCCAGGTGGCCGGGCCGCGCCCCCATCTGCCCTGCCCACAGGCCTGGGACCGGCACTTGTTACTGTTGTTCTGGGAAGCCCAGAGGCTCACCCTGCCCGCGGCGGCTGCTTCAAATATTTCCGGAAGAGTCTGAGGGAGAGCGAGGTCGCTGTCCTCCACGGTCACCCCAAAAGCAGTCTCCAGGCACTGGATCGCAACTGTGAGGGAGAACAGAGGTGTTTTCTTCTGAACACAATCCCGACTTTGTGACTTTGGGGGTCAGATGGCCTCCTCACCCTCAGCCCCACGTGGCTTCCAGGCACCGTGGGTGCCCTACCCCCTCTTTCAAGACAGCCTTTCTCTGATCACTGGAGTCACACACATGCGGTAGTGGTGGAGAACATTCTGGAACCGCACCTCAATGAAAGATGGGTAGTGGCGAGAATACCTGCGGGAGACTAGGGTCTGCATGGCGGGAAGGAGGGAGGGCAGTGGCCCGCACGTACCTTCCAAGCTCTCCTGGGCGTCGGACGAGAGCCCCCCGTGCCGCAGCTGGTCATGCAGGAACCGGATAATGGCGTAGGCCAGGCGCTTCTTGTTATCCATCTTGTGACAGGAAGAGACAACGCCCAGGGGTTCTCGGGATCTGTGGACCGAAGCAGAGGGAATGCGGGCAGTGCCCCTCCCCTCTGTGCCTGGGGTGCCTGGTGCTCTACGCCCCTGGACTGCTGGGCCCTGGCTCACCAGGCCTGGCCCTGCGGAAGCCGCTTCAGGCACACGAAACAATTTAATCTGAATGACAAGTGAGGGGAAATGGTTATGACCCCCATTTCACGGATGAGATGCTGGGGCTTTCATGGGCAGAGGATTGCTCCAGCCTCCTGCCTCCTCATTCTAAGTTTTTTTTCAGGTTTGCTTATTTTTTTTTTTTAATTTTTTTTTTCAACGTTTATTTATTTTTGGGACAGAGAGAGACAGAGCATGAACGGGGGAGGGGCAGAGAGAGAGGGAGACACAGAATCGGAAACAGGCTCCAGGCTCTGAGCCATCAGCCCAGAGCCCGACGCGGGGCTCGAACTCACGGACCGCGAGATCGTGACCTGGCTGAAGTCGGACGCCCAACCGACTGCGCCACCCAGGCGCCCCCAGGTTTGCTTATTTTTTGAGAAAGACAGAGACAGACAGAGAAAGAGAGTATCCCAAGCAGGTTCCATGCTGTGAGCACAGAGCCCAACTCGGAGCTCGATTCCATGAGATCAAGACCTGAGCCAAAATCAAGAGCAGGACGCTCGAACAACTGAGCCCCCCCGGCAACCCTGCCTCCTTACTGTAAAGAAAGTGACGTGGCCTTAACCATCACCACCCTTTCACAGACGGAGTGGCACACGGGGGCTCCCAGGGGTGTGGAGGGCCAGACTGCCAGCACTACTCCTGCAGGTCTATGAACCCCGAGTTTTGAGCTAAGCACAAGGCGGACCACAGTCCCACCTGCTTTTCCATTCAGGCTGACAAAACAAACTGACGGTTCTCCAAGTCCTGACACCCCTGAGGGATAGGAGGGGGTCGGACAAGTGTTGTGGGGGGCAGGGAGCAGTGGGGGGATGGGCTGGGGTAGGGGGAGGGCCCAGAGGCACCGGTCCCTTTCCTGGCAGCCAGAGAGCCTTTTCTTGGTCCCTCCACGATGTGCTGGATTCCCAGGCCAGGAGTGACCCTGCCCCAGGGACCGTGGACCAGGTTTGGGGAAATCCGTGGCCATCACAACGGGGTGTCCCGGTGTTGAGTGGTGAGGACCTGGGATGCTGTTTAGCCCCCTGGCACCGAGGATGTCCCCGTGATGGGAGAGCTCTCTGGCTCCAGCATAAGCAGTGCCCAGGGGAGAGCCCTGGTGTGGAACGATCTGGTGGGAGGGGTCCGCCACCTGGAGGCCTATGATGGGCCAAGCACTGTACATAACACCATCTCCTTCCCTCTGGACCATGACCTCCATGGTCGCTCCCACTGAGAAGGGCACCAGGTGGGGGCTGGGGGTCCACAAGGAGCAGCCGGCCCGAGGCGGCTCAAGTCCACCCGTGCAGCCAGAACCCGCAGCATGAAGCACCTTGGTCTCCCCAAAATGCCTCTGTGCCCCGCAGAACCAGGAAGAGCCAGTCATTAGGCCCCAGGCTCTACAAACTGGCTGGCATCAGACTCAGATGATGTGAATATGCAGACGGCTGGTCGGGGCAAGCGCCGTCAAGACCCCTGGCGCTGGCCGGCCTCAGAGACCTCTCTCTGTCTCCGGTTCACGGGAACCTACGTCCATCAACAGCTGCTTCGTTCGTAAAGGCAGGGGAACCAGACACGAGAGGCCACAAGGATGTGACTCCACGTGTGTGAAACGTCCAGAACAGGCGCATCCATAGACAGGAAGGGGGTTCGTGGGGGCTGGGGAGGGATGGCTGATGGGGACACAGTTCCTTTTTGAGGTGGAACGTTCTGGACTTAGAAAAAGCTGATGGTTCCACAGCAGTGTGAATCTACCAAAATCCGCTGTTTTAAGGTATACGGGTTATATCTCAATTTTAAGTGAGGAAAAAACTTAAAACACTTGTTGTATAAAACTGGCGAGGGAATTAAAGTTAAGGCTGGTAATGAGCGCCTCCCTCCTCCCCACCCACTCCCATTTCTGGACACAATGACCCTTTACCCAGCAAGTGCCTTTGCCTGAAGAGCCTCCCCAGAACTGCAAGGTCTGGGATCAGGATGGGCCGCCAGAGCCTGTAGGACAGACAGCCAGTCCCAGCCCTGAAGACCTTAGGAGACACAGAGGGACCCACAGAGATCAACCACCACAACCCACTCATCTCGGGGGAAGCCTCAAAAGGGGAGTCACGCTCCCCAGCTAAGAGGGCACAGAGAGCAAACCAGTCTGCTGACCGCCAGATCTAAAAAGAACAGACACACGCTGCCAAAAACGTCAAAATGTTTTCATTTTAGGTATTTGTTTTGACAGCATTATTTACAATAGCTGAAAGATAGGGGCGCCTGGGCGGCTCAGTCGGTGGAGCATCTGACTTTGGCTCAGGGCATGATCTCGCGGTTCGTGTCGGGCCTGCTGCTGTCAGCTCAGACCCTGCTTTGGAGCTTCTGTCCTCCTCTCTCTGTCCGCCCCTCCCCCGCTCAAGCTCTCTCCCTCAAAAATAAGTTATCACACACACAAAAAGAGTAGACTGAGGAAGGAAATCCGGTCTTTAGCAGAAGTCTGCCCCCCCGGACCAAGTGGTGAAGCTGGGGGCGGGGGGTGCTGTGTATAGACTATCAAGGCTCATGGAGGCAAGGGTTCAAAAAACTAAAAGACCAAGTCACCCTCCTTTCTGTGCCCCTGGCCCTTGGAACCTCAGGGCGTTTGCATGTGAGGATCTCTTGTCCCCACTGGATTTGAGGCACTCTGGCCTGATCTCCCCAGGATAAGCTCTCACTGCCTGCTTCCTGGGCTTCACCAGGTCTGTCGCTTGATCTTCTCCCAAATGGTGGCCCCTCCAAAGGGATTCACCGTCAAGAGGTCAGAGCGCCCCCTGGAGCCTGCCCTGGGCCTGGTGTATGGATGACAGGCCAGGGAGCCTGATTTGCCTGGGAGGACAAGGGCCTGGAGTCAGCCTCAGGCTCAGCCACTTCTGCCCCATGCCAGTTTCAGGTCACTTTCCCCACTCCTAAGCTAAGGACCGCTTTGTCCCAGCCGATACCCTCACTTTCCTCTCCTATGAGATGGGGTAACGGAGATGTCCTTAACAGCTGTTCCAAGAACTTCTGACCTACGGGGCGTGTGGGTGGCTCAGTCGGTTGAGCATACGACTGGCTCAGGTCCTGATCTTGCGGTTCCTGAGTGTGCTGTCAGCACAGAATCTGCTTCAGATCCTGTCCCCACTCTCTGCCCCTCCCCAACTTGTGCTCTCTCAAAAAATAAATGTGGAAAAAAAAAACACCTAACTCGGGTTTTCTCCACTATTGCTATCCGGGGTAAGATCATTCTTTGCTGTGTGTGTGTGTGTGTGTGTGTGTGTGTGTGTGTGTGTGTGTGTGGCGGGGGGATGTCCTGTTCACTGCAGAGTTTAACAGCATCCCTGGTCTCTGTCCAGTGTACCCCGAGGCGGGGGGCAGAATCACCCCCCAAGGGACACCCCCAGGAGTCTCTGTGTTCTGTAAGCATCTGACTACTGAGGTCCTGGGATGCTGCACATATAGAAATACGCACAAACAGCGGAGGGAGGGAGGGTGACCCACAGGCACCAGGGCGGCTGTGGTGGGACTGACCCCTGGGGACTTACTGGGGACTTACTGACCCCTGGGGACTTACTCTGGTGTCTAGGGTGGGCAGGGACTAGACTCAGTATTTTCCCAAATAATCAATGCAGGGTCTCTCCCGCTCAGCACTGCTGACCTTAGGAGCAGGTCGCTCTCCATGGGGATGTCCTGAACACGGTGGGGGTTCAGTAGCATCCCTGGCCCCATCCCCCTCGATGCCAGGAGCACCTCCTTCCACAGTGGTAACAACCACAGATGTCCCCAGACATGGCCAAACCCCCCAGTGAAAGTCACTGGAAGACTCTAAGTCAGTACAAGTCAGACTTTTCTGGCCAAATGACTTTGCTGCACACTTTCTGAAAACCTGCTTGCGCAACATTTTGGGTTTCAGGCCTGCAGCAGAGGGAGCATGGGTCTGCTACCGAGGACTACTTCCCCAAGGTGCGACAAGGACCCACAGGGCCTCTGACACAGGTGGTCCACGAAACTGTCGCTTCTTTGCGAGACAGTTTGCAAATCTCACTTCCACGCAGGGGTTTTGGGACGAATGAGCCTTCTGCTCGCCACAAAGTGAGGCCCAGCAAAACACAAGGACAGCACTTTCCCTCGACTCCTACCAGGCACCCGGAACAATCACGACTTGTAGGGTTTTGGCCACTGGACAAAATTCTCAAAAGCAGCCCGCTCTCTGAACAGTGAGTGCTTTATGAGCTCTCAGGAAGCACCACGGAGGGCCCAGTTCGGGTGAGCCTGGTGAGGGTGGACGGACAGAGTCCCAGGGTGTGGCAGGGTCCTGGGGCCAGCCCCGCTGGTGGTCCTCACAGTCCTTCCGGCTCTCGGTCCACCTTTTCATTTCATCATTAAACAACGAAAAAATCAGCCTCTGTTCCTTTTATTTCCGAGCCTAGAACTGGTGAAAGGGGAAAAAACGGCATGCCTCGCTAAAATGAGCAAGCCCTTGGTGCGCCTGGGTGGCTCAGTCAGTTAAGTGTGCAACTTCAGCTCAGGTCATGATCTCGCGGTTAGAGGGTTCAAGGGTTCGAGGGTCACGTCGGGCTCTGTGCCGACAGCTCAGAGCCTGGAGCCTCTTCGTCTGTGTCTCCCTCTCTGCCCCTCCCCCGCTCATGCTCCGTCTCTCAAAAATAAACAAACGTTAAAAAAAATAAAAAGTGAGGCCTCCCCCCACCCCGGGAGCTGAACCGCCCGCTGCCGCTGCCGAGGGCTTCTGCCTCCATCCTGAAGCCAGAGCCCTGCTCACAAACAGCAGTGTGCAAAGTCAGTGCTCTACTCCTGTGTCTCAACCTAGCACACCTCCAGTGTCCGAGCAGGGCCAACTCAAGGCTTGAGCCCACGACCCTCGCCGCAGCCCGGTGTTCTTCTAAAATGCCACCAGAATGCCCTGTACGCTTTAAAACCGTCAAAAGCCCCCCGAAATGTCATGCGTGTGCGCGTGAGGCCCTCTGCCAAACCCTCAGGGGCTCCACTCAAACACAACTGCTCCAACCCATCTGGAAACTCTAACTCCCTTCAATACCGAGCCGCAAGGTTGCTGCCTCAGAGCTAGACGCCCTCTTTTTCTGGCAAAGTCCAAGTACCAGTCTTATCACTGGCTTAGTGGGCTTTGAAACTCCTTGGTCTGTCATCTGTCCCCTGCCCTTGCCCCGACTATGAGCCACTGGACAGACACCTTCCCTTTGAACCCCAGCACTGAGCAGTGTTTGATCCATACAGTCTCGGGAAAATGTTAGATCCCTGTCAAATTCAGAGCCACCTGACCAAGTTCTTTGGGAAGAGCAGAAGAGACAACAAACCTTGGGTCTTGCCTCCCTACTAAAATTCCCTTTATTCCTTCAACCCTCTTCCTGAGTATTTCCCACAGGGGCCAGTGCTGGCTCTTGGCAAAAAAAAAATAAAATAAAAATGTAGGATCCAAGTTAAGACCACAGCTCTCCATCTGAGGCGGAGCTTATAACCCTATCTTTGGAGCTGGCTCACCCTTCCAATAAGACCAAATTACAAGCCTCAGGCAAAATCCTTGGAGTGTTGAGCACCTTCCAGGCCCGAGCTAAGTGCAGTTCACACAATGGCTTATGGAGGGGATAGGTGATCATTTTCTGAAAAGGGCCCAAGTAAGCTTCCCAAGAAAGCTTCTCAACTTTCCTCTTGTGCAACAGCAGCCACGGTTAAGGGGTCTGCGGTGGAGGCGTGGCTTCGTTCAGGAAAACAAGCTGCAGCTGGGTCTGGCCCCCTAATCACAGTTTGCTGAGACCTTGGCTTGTCTACCCCGTCCCCATTTTACAGAAAAAAACACGGACACTAGAAAGATGGGGGTGCCACTCAAGGTCACCCAGCTAAGACACAAACCCGGACCTTTGAACCCAGCAGTCTGACTCCAGAGCCTCCTCTCCCCACAAAACGTGCACCAGGATATCTTGGGGTTCATCTCACCAACCCCACGTACACAGCTCATGCTGGTGAAGACTCACTGGTCTGGAGCAGGGCTTAACTTCTGCACTGAGGACACTGTGGACCGTTCATGGACCGTCCTAGGCACCGAAGGGTGTTGAGCATCACCCTGGCCCCACCCACTCGGCGCCAAGATCACACCCAGTCGTGACAACAAATGTCCCCCAGACACCGCCCTGTGTCCCCCAGGGTGACAGAACCACCGGTCTGGGGAGAGGAAAAGCAGTCAGAATAATCAGAGATGGAAAACTAAAGGGCACGGGAAGATCCTGCAGCCTGAAGGATGCGGGCTGCGCACACGTTTTCTGACACCTAATAAGAAACCTAGCGGTTCTCCAGTATGCTCTTAACAAGCAGCAGGAGCCTGGTCACAGAATGTTCTGTTTACTTAACCTCAGAGCGACCCTAAGAAGCGCATTCTCCTACGGCCCCTATTCTAGAAGGAAAGCGCTGCTCGGAGAGGCAAACGACTTCCTCAAGCTCACACAGCCAGCGAGAGGTGGTGGGGCTGACTCTTCCCGCCTTTAGGTCAACATACAGAAGCCCCTAACACCTGCTGACCCCACTGAGCTCTCGCTTTGCGCCGGTCCCTGTGGCTTCAATCTTCCCGAGGACCACCGCCCCCACCCACAAACATCAGACAGGGACCGTGACTACACCCGTTTTACAGAGGGGGAAAATGAGGCTCCGGGAACCCAAGAGGCTGGCCAGGTCAGCCAGGTGGAGAGTGGCGGCGCTGGGACAGGACACCGACCGGAGCCCCACTAACGGGATACCTGATTCAAAGGGACCGTATTTCCGGGCACAAGACACCTTCGTTGCTTGCGGGGCACTTTCACTTGCAGTTTCACCTCGAACCAGCACTTGCCGGGCCTCGGGTCCGGGTGAGGCGGACCAGGACTGGCGAGGGCCTGCCCGACGCCGCCCTGCCTCAGTTTCCCCTTCGCGCCGCCCACTCACAGCACCCAGCGGACCGCGGCCACCCCAGCCCCAGCCCCAGCTCTCTTTACCGGCCTTTGAGCCCCGGGAGCTCCAAGCCGCGGACCCTAAGCCCATCTGGCTCAGCACCGAACACCCCCCACTCACCTCACTGGCGGCCGAACGCCGACCCGCCGACGGCTGCGCCTGCGCACCGCAGCGCTACCCGGCCCCGCCCCCGGCCGCGACGCTTGCGCGGAAGGAGGCGGTGCTCGTTGGCTTTCATTCTGCGCAGGCGCGTCAATTATCAAGACGGGCGTGGGGAGAAGTGACGTAATTCAGACGTTAGAGGGGGGGTGGTGGGAGGGGCTAGCTGGTCGTTAGGGCAACTGACCTCTGCGACCGATTGGAGGCCGGAAATCAGGACTGTCGTTCCCTCTCGAGCGGTAACAGCGCGGTGCATCGTGGGACAGTGGCGGACTCCCGCGCGTTTGGCAGAGCCGGTCACGTGGCACCGAGCCGGCCACGTGGGGTGGCTCAGTTTGGTATCTGGCGCCCAGAGCAGCGCAGGCGCTCGGTGAATGCCAGTGACTGTTACACGCTCTGTTTTACGTTTATTCACCCACCCATCCACCCGCGCGGCCACAAATGCATTCTTTCATTCATTCCATCTATAAGACGTAAAGGAATACAGATATATTTGTTTACAGCAGGTGCCTAATAGCAAATGTTTTGCAAAGCAACTATCAAAACCAGGAAAGTGCCTGCTCTCGTCACTCCTACTGGGGTTGACGAACTCGTAAACTAGTATGTAAATTAACACCTTTCGCTTGATGATAAAACGGCGTGCGGTGATTATGATTGGGGAGGTAATCTGGCTGTGATGGTTAAGGAAGATCTTTCTTGTAGATGTGGATTTGGAGGATGAGGCAAAAAAAAACTCCCAAGTATGGGGTGCCTGGGTGGCTCAGTTGGTTAAGCATCTGACTCTGGGTTTCAGCTCAGGTCTTGATCTCATGGCCCCTGAATTAAAGCCCTAGGCTCTGGGCTGACAGTACGGAGCCTGCCAGGGATTCTCTCTCCCTCTTTCTCTCTTCACCTCCCTCACTTAAGCACTCTCTCTCTAAAAAAAAATAAAAATAAAAATAAAATAACCTTAAAAAAAACCTCCAGGTATGGAGAACAGTGGAAATGATTATTAAGTAGGATAAAACTTGCTGTGCTTAATAAAAGGTGAGCGATGAGGACGGTCTCTAGGAAGACCCACAACTGACCACCGTTAAAGTCGCAAGAAGGGTTCTCCAAATTCACTTTTATCCTATTTAAAACACATGCATGTTTAAAGCCCGGGGATTTAATTTCTTTTGCAGAAATAAGGGGAGTGTGTTTTTTGGCCATTTTAGTTCTGGTATGTTTTTCTTCCTGGGCGCCTTAGATCAAGATTTCGTTTTAATGGACAACAGTTACAGGTTTAGGATACTGCACCGTCTCAAAACACCTGTTTGAATTCGTGGATTCATTTTCTGAAGCTTTCCCGATTTTTTAAAAAAAGTGTGTTTAATTGATTCACCGGATTCTGCTGGTACTCGTGGAGCGCCTCATCTTCGTTAGGTGCAGGAAGCTGGGCAGGATGCTGGTTGGGATAATCTACAAAAAGAGCCTGAGACGAGTATGGTAAGGGATCACTAACGTGATCCTTAGGTGAAGGGAAAACCTGCAAAACTAGCCAAACACACAACTGTAAGATAGAAAGGTGACAAGCACGGATTAACACTGAGGCTGGAAGCCCAGACAGAGAACTACCGGCAGAAAGAACCGCATGCACACAGATTTTGAAGCAACCTCTGTGTGTGGTTTCCATGGAAACGTCCCTCCCGGGCCTCCCCGGAGGTTCCTCCCTCTCGCCGCGAGAGCCAATGATGAGCAGGGAGGGCTCCAGCGCGTGCGCAGAGTGCGATAGCGTGCCAAAGCCCCGCCACGGGTGTGTGGGCGGTGCTGGGGGCGCGCGTGCGCTCTGTTCTTCGGCGCACGCGCGCTCCCAGCATTCAGCGGGCGCGCGGGCGGCGGGCACCTCAGTCCCGGCTGCTGCGGCCCCTGAGCGGACCGAAGCGGCAGGTCGCCGCGGCTGAGGCGGACCGAGGCAGACCAGGTGGAGGAAGGGATCGCCGGTGCACACCCGCCCGCCATGAAGCCCCCCGCAGGTACTGGCTGGCGCGAGGCGGGGCCCCGCTCCCCGGACCCCGGCATCCCCTCCAGCGTCTCCCCTCCCGGGGTCGCGACTTGGGCCTAGGACCCGAGCCCAGTGACCCCCGAGTGACTGGAGCCTGGCGGGGATGGGTCGGTGAGCCGGAGATCCCGTTTCCTCGGCGGCCGAATGAATGGACCAGCTTTCCCAGCGCCTCACTCATTCAACAAACTCCAGGTCGCGGCCGCTAAGGGCGGGTCGGGCCCAGGGGGTGCCGACTCCAGGGGAGACCCTGAGTTCTAGGCGGAGTTCCAGAGTCGGAGACACGTTCAACCAGCAGGAAAGCAAGCGAGCGCCTTAGAGAGTGGTCAGTGGTGGGGCTGAGGGCGGTCCCGAAGGGCTTCTCGGAGGAGGCGGCGTATCAGCCAGGACCCAAAGTGGAGAAGCGGCGGTGCCGCCAAGACCTGCGTGAGGCCTGTCCCAGGTGGCCGGAGCTGCGAGGGTAAACGCGTTTGCGTAGCAACAAGTCATTCTGGCTGGAGCACAGCCCTGGAAGGGCAAAGGGCGTCGTGAAAGGGTTTTCGTTATGGGAGGGATAGGATGTGCGTGCCGGATTATAGAAAATTCCCCGGGGGTCGTATGATGCCTCCTGGCATTTTCTCTTGCCGGTTTGTCTTCCCCCAGTTCTTTCTCCCAGCTGGCTGTGACGATAATTGCATTTAATGGTAAATCACAACTACGGTTATTCGGGGAGTGTTGTCTGCCTTGTGTGCTGCAGGGTTGTTAGCTTGGAGACCCGGCTCGGGGGTGGGGATCTGTAGATACTGCAGAACGGGAGCGTCTGCTCCAGTGTTTCAAATCCTAGCTCCCTCCGGGAAGTTTGGCTGACAGTTCTGGCTTACACGGGTCTCCCACCTTTCCTGAGCGTCTGGAGCCCTCGGCTACCAGTTAACCCAGATCCACAGCTTCTCTCTGCGGTTCTGAAGTCCAAAATGCTCTGCAGGCACAAAGATTTTCCGTAAGCTCGGAGCAGTCACGTGGCCAGAATACCTGGCCTGTCTTGGCCTAGGAGACTTTTTTTTTTTTTCTCCCACATAGCAGATGTCAGTGGTCCTCAGCTGGGGAGATCGTGCCTCCCCAGCGGACACTGGGGCAATGTCTGCGGACATCTGTGATTGTCATGACTCAGGGTGCTCCTGGCATCGAGTGGATGGGCACCAGGGGTGCTGTTCAACACCGTACAGTGCCCAGGGTGGCCCCCACCCCAGAGCGTGACCCAGACACAGGTGTTGATAATACTGTTAAAAGCCCTGTCCTAGGGATGTCAAACACAGCACCCTGCGAAGATCCGTCCCCCTTTGTCCAGGACCACTGTGGCCCTGCTCCCCTCCCCGCCATGCTGGAAGGGAAAAATGGGGCACAGGTGGGTGTTTCCTGGAGCGGCTTCTGCGTATTCTGCTGGGGGCTCACACAGGACAGGCCTCTGTTCATTAACTCGACAAGAAATTGGGGGAAGGTGTAGCCGTCTGAGTCCTACAGGTGCTACAGGGATGCCAGCAGGACATTCAAGAAAGAAAGATTGGCAGGGTCGGGGCTCCGGGCAGAGGGGGCAACCTGTGGGAAGGCCTGGGAGATACCTTGAAGAAAGCCAGTGTGCCTGAGCGCAGGGAAGTTGGCAAAACCAACTGGCCAAACCTGCCGTGCAGGACCCAGTGGAGTCGGGATGATCTAGACCAGGGGTCAGCAGACCAGCCTGTAAAGGGCTAATTAGTTCAGTCTTGGCAAGTCACACAGTCTCCTTCTTCGTCACCTTTACCTTATGGGCTGTGCAGAGACAGAATTTGCCAGCCTCTGATACAGACTCCGGTAAAGGTTAGACTGTAATCCTGAGTGTAGGTGGAGCCCTGGGAAGGGAAAGGGGCAGCCCCACCTGCAAATGAGATGTTGAGAAAGGTGGGGTGCACACAGTCTACTAGTTCGCAGCGTTGGAGCTGAGGTCCGACTGCACGGGCTTGAGCCCCCGCCTCTGCTGCTTGCTGGTGTGGGATCGTGGCACGAGACTTGTATTCTCCAAATCTCAGGACCCCCGTCTGTAAAGTGGGGGCCACGTAGGTCCCAGAGTACAGAGCTGTGAATTCAGTGAGGGAACAAAAGCAAAACATCTTTACCCTGAACACCACCCAGCAGTTCCCGTGACGGCAGTTCTAGACCATAATCTCTTATCCAAAAATTCTCGTGGTAGGGATGTTCAGGACTCGGGAATTCCCCTATTTTAGGTAAGTAATATGGTGCAAACGTCACAGTACGACAGGGGACGTCGGAGGTAGTCATCAAACAAATTAACCCCGTGGAGTGCAGGTGTATGCCAAGCATCCGCCCCAGCCGGCCGATGTCGGGGCTGGGTCATCATGGGGCATCCTAGGTGCTTGGGGGTGTTGAGCAGCATTCCCAGACCCCACCGCCCGAAGAAGTAGCATCACTCTCCCGTCGTGACAAGTGCAAGCATCCCCACAGGTCACGCGGTGTCTCCCGGGTGCGGAATCTTCGTGTGCTTTAGAGGATCCGTCAACCTGTGTACCCCCATAGAGCCCCCGGTCCTTGTCAACCTGCATGGGGAAACGGTGCTCCTGGCCTTGCCCTCCAGCCCCTAGTTACTCTAACCCTAATTCTGCCCTTGAAGCAGACACATTCAGTGTGGGGTTCTGTCTTCTCTGTCTAGCCTGTGCCGGAGATGCCCTGGACACAGCGGCCCCGTGCTCCGAGGTGAACTACCTGCGGTGGGACCTGAGCGCCCAGCAAATAGGGGAGCTCACTGTGGAGCTCATCGAGCAAACCAAGCGTGTGTATGACCAGGTGGGCTCCCAGAAGTTTGAGGACGTGTCCTACGAGAGCACCCTCAAGGCGCTGGCTGACGCGGAGGTGTCCTACACAGGTAAATCCAGGTCGGGACCCAGGCGGGGAGGCGGAAGCGCCCAGCCGCGGGGGAGGCGGCCTACTCCCCAGAGGCCGTAAAGGATCCCTCGGCCAGGCCAGGGGCAGCCTGGAGGGCTGGTTCTCCTACACACCCTACTGCACTCGTGGCCTGGCATACTTAGTTCTGGGCTGTGTCATCTGAGGGCCCAGAGCGGGACAGCACGTGTGACCTCTCTTCTCTCCAGGAGTCAGCTCGGGTGCCAGCCCCGAAACCAGAGCCCCTTCTTACCCCTTTCGTGTCACAGGAGAGCTTTGTTTTCTCTCTGGGCGACTGAACTTGGACCCCTTTGCCTCTCTTCTCCCCGCTGCCTCCCCCCTGTGCTTTGGGTAACCTGATGCCGTCAGGTGTCCTCATCACCACCCACCTGGATCCTTGTCTTCCCCTTGGGGTCTGTTTGCTCCCTTTGTGAGGGAAGGATGAGGTGCTCGGTCACATACCTACAGCCCTGCTTCCCAGAGCCCCTGTGTGGAGGTTGATGGCAAGGGGACAGAAGACCAAGCAAGTCTTGCGACGGAGAACTCCGAGCCCCCGGATCTCTAGCACAAGTCCTTTTCCGGGGGGCCTTTGGGAATCCTGGCAGCGGGGTTCTCCAGGAGCCTCCTGTGCGGGGTGTGCCAGATGGCAGGGGTGCTCCGCTGCCTTCAGGCGGTGTGCCTCAGGCTCCCCTTCCCATCTCTTTCCAGAGAGGCTCGCGGGCATTGCCTGATGCTAATTCCTGCTGCTTGGGCGTGGCCCTGCCAGACATCATTTAGTCTCTCCCCCACTTCACTCCCGCAGGCTTTTATTTCTGTCTCCTCTCAGTAGCCCACGGAATTTTAGAGGAAACTAAGACTGGATCATGGCCTTCCCCCCAGCCAGCCCCTCTGTCTTTCCACTGCCCTCTGGACGGAGGCCAGGGTCCTTGGTGGTGTTCCGTGTGCTGCACGGTTCCCCCTTTCTGACCCGCCTCTGCACTTTGTGCCTGGCCACGTGGCCTCGCAGTTGCTCACGCTGTCCCGTCTCGGGGCTTCCCACACCCCCCGCTTTGCAGGATGTTGGGCTTCTCTGTGATCACAGATTAACCCCCCGCAGGAGCCCCTTCCTGCACCCCCTCTGCTCACACAGCTGCCTGCATTGATCTGACAGCATGCACTGTTTTGTTGTCGTGCTTGGTGCGATCACAGGCGCTTGTGAGCCTGTAAATCCCAGACGGACGGATGCTGTTTCTGTCTTTTCACTGTCCCCTCTCGGGCAGCCAGCGGTAGGCCTGCCCTGGGGCCCCGGGCATGACCAAGCTGCGATTTGAATGCAGCTCTTTCCCAGAGTATGTGCTTTTTAAAACGTAAATGCTCTGTTGAGATCTGATTTATAGACCTTAACGATTTGCTCACTTGAAGCCTACGTTTCAGTGGTTTTTATAGTCACTTGTCTAAGCATCACTATGTTCTAATTCTAGAACATTCTGCCATCCCAAAGGGAAATCCTGTCCCCATTAGCAGTCACTCCCCCTCCCTTCCTCAGCTCTTGGCACCCACCAGCCCCCTTCCCATCTGTGGATGAGCCTGTTCTGGACATCATACACACCTTGACTCACACACCTCATGTCTGGTTTGCTCTGAGCAGTGTGTGTTCAGGGTCCGACCACGGGGCAGCAGGTGTGGGCGCCTCGCTCCTGTTTGCGGCCAAGTGACTTGCTGTGCGTGCCAGACACGTGTGTCTCCGTGCACTTTTGATGGGTGTTTGGGCCGTTTCTACTATTTGGTGATTACTGGGCCTGCTGCTGTGCATGTATGTGATTTCTGTGTGATCACATGTTCTCGTTTCACGAGGGTGGGTGCTTGAGAGTGGGGTGCTGGGTCAGGTGATACCTGTTAAAGCTGATGCTCTTATGGGGCGCCGGGTGGCTCTGTTGCTGAAGCATCCGACTCTGGATTTCAGCTCAGGTCATGATCTTGAGGTTGGTGAGGTCATGCCCCCTGTTGGGCTCTGTGCTGAGCACAGCCTGCTTGGGATTCTCTCTCCCTCTCTCTCTGCCCCTCCCCTGCTTACATGCACCCTCTCTTTTTCTCAAAATAAATAAGCTTAAAAAGAATTGAGAAAGAAAATTAAAGTTTATGTTGTCATGGCTACTCACGCTTCCTTTATTTATTTACTTAAATGTTTATTTTTGAGAGACAGCGTGAGCCAGTGAGGAGCAGAGAGAGAGACACACACAGAACCTGATAGGCTCCAGGCTCTGAGCTGTCAGCACAGAGCCCAAAGCGAGGCTCAAACTCATGAACCGTGAGATCATGACCTGAGCCAAAGTCAAATGCTTAACTAACTGGGCCCCTCAGGGCCCCCCCTCCCCCCCGCCATGTTCCCTTTATTTAACGAAGTGTTAGCATGCTCTGTAAATTAGAAAATTGTTTATGAAGGTAAAGTACTGCTCTCAGCAGCCGTGGCTCTTTCCTGGGCCAGAGCCACTGGAGCCTGTCCCCATCTTGTCAGACTCCTCTGTTACGGTCCTTCATGGACCTTGGAGTATTGTGAGTTGAGTCTGTTCCCGTTGGCCTGTGAGGTCCCCAAGAACATGGGTGACAGTGTTCCTTTCTTCCAGTGCCCACCCCAGGGCCCGGCGTGGAGAGTGTTCACGGAACATGGAGACACGCGGGTGGGCTACGTGCCGGGCCAGGGTGAGGTCGGTACTTGCCAGTTTCTACCCGGGGCCCGTTTTCACACCTGTCCTGTTTCCCTGTTTCAGTTCAGAGGAATATCCTTGACTTCCCCCAGCACGTCTCTCCATCCAAGGACATTCGGACGGCCAGCACAGAGGCAGACAAAAAGCTGTCTGAATTTGACGTGGAAATGAGCATGAGGCAGGATGTATACCAGAGGATTGTCTGGCTGCAGGTGAGGGGACAGCGACAAGCCCAGCGTCCGCTCAGCCCTGGGACGCGGCTGATGGGGCACGCACCAGGCCCGCTGGAGGTGGAAGACGGGGGGTGGGAGGTGGGGGGACAGACCGGTGTCCAGGTGGCACTGGAGGGCCAGAACCTCTCTAGATGTGATCGTTCTGTTCCTCAGACTTTAGAAGGTAGAGAGTGAGGAGCCCTGTGGGTCGCTGGTGGGCATCGCTGTGTGACAGTGTGAGTGCACTTAATGCCGCCGAACCATGCGCTTAACAGTGGCTAAGGGGGTAAGTTTTATGTTGTATTTTACCACAATAAAAAACATGAAAAAAATGACAGAAGTGGGGAGGAATGCAAAAATGAAATATAAAATGCCTAAGAAAACTTTTTTTTTTTAACGTTTATTTATTTTGAGAGACCAAGCGTGTGCTCACGAGTTGGGGAGGGGCAGAAAGAGACAGAGAGAGACAGAGAATTCCAAGCAGGCTCCTTGTGGTCAGCACAGAGCCCAGCGTAGGGCTCAAACTCATGAGCCGTGAGATCATAAGCTGAGCCGAAACCAAGAGTCAGACGCTTAACTGACCGCACTCATGTGCCCTGTGCCTGGGACTTTCTAAGCCTTCCCTCCGTCCAGCGCATCTTTTTACTTTCCTGACCTTGTTGGGTGCCCCGTAGAGCTATCGTCCTGCCTCCTGGGCCACGGCTGCCGATGTCGGAAGCGGACCGAGATGATTCTCTGCTCGTTGTCTTAGCACCTGCTGCCGTGTCCCCTCGATGGCAGGAAGGCACACGAGTGTGCTTTGGTGCACGGACAGGCGGGTGGCCTGGGGAAGCACAAGTGGTGTCTCGTATTTAATTCTCGTTTGAAGATCTTTGCGGGTCAGCGTGCAGCGGGAAGAAACAGCTCGGAGAGCGCCTGCCTGTACTTTGCCCGGTTTCCCCCACGTAGCGTATTGCAGAACCGGTCAGTGTCACCACCGGGTTAAAGACCTTGATGCAGGGGCGCCTGGGTGGCGCAGTCGGTTAAGCGTCCAACTTCAGCCAGGTCACGATCTCGCGGTCCGTGAGTTCGAGCCCCGCGTCGGGCTCTGGGCTGATGGCTCGGAGCCTGGAGCCTGTTTCCGATTCTGTGTCTCCCTCTCTCTCTGCCCCTCCCCCATTTGTGCTCTGTCTCTCTCTGTCCCAAAAATAAATAAACGTTAAAAAAAAAAAAATTAAAAAAAAAAAAAAGACCTTGACGCAGCCCCCCAGACTCATTCCCACGTAACTGTTCACCAGGGGAAGACCCTCTGGGCTGCTCTTCGTTTGGGCTGTTCCCCGCAGGCATCTGTGAACAGGTGTTGTGTGACCCCAGTCTTCATTCTCTGGGACAGACGCCCGGAGTGCAGCTGCGGGGTCGGGTGGTAGTCGCACGTTTTGTGCCAAACTGCTCTCCTGGGCGGCTGCCCCGTTTCACGCTCCCTCCGGTGATGTTGGAGTGAGTGACCCAGTTTCCCTGCTGCCTCACCAACATCCAGCAGCATCACGACTTTTCGTTGTAAACAGCTTTGATTTTCTTACTCCAGGAAAAAATCCAGAAGGACTCGTTGAGGCCAGAGGCAGTGCGGTACCTGGAGCGACTGATCAAGCTGGGCAGAAGGAATGGGCTCCACCTGCCCAAAGACACTCAGGAGGTGAGTGCCAGCTGGGGGGGTGGGCCCCTGCGATCGCGGGCACCGCCTGAGTCCTGGTGTGTGCTCTGTTGCCTCGGTTCCGGGCAGGGCGGTCTGTGTGGAGCAGCTCTCTCTTTGCACCCGTTCTGCCTCGGATCCTCCAGGGTCCCGGTGAGGCTTTCCTGAGAGCGTGGCGCTGCCTCGGCCGCGGGGAGAGGGCATGGGGCAGGTGGCAGGGCTCAGGGGGTCCTCTCCGTGACTTGGGTGCAATGGCAGTAAGGAGAAGCTCGCTCTGGCTGTGGGTTTCCTGTTCTCAGGACTCTGCTGCGACGGCATGGCTTCCTTCTGACCCCACACGGGGGGGTGGCGGGGGGTGCCCGCACCATGCAGTCCTCCGTGATGCCAGCACCCGGTTCTGACCCGTGTACACGGAGGTAGTGTCAGAAACCACAGCATCAGGGCTCGGCCCCTCCACGCCGCCCCGACCTGAGGCACCGGCCACAAGTCCAGGGTGTCCCTTGGTTCTGACCGACCGGCACTCCTCCCTCGGGTTTAATTCGTTCGACAGAGTGGCTCAGAGAACTCGGGGAAAAGCTTACTTGCCCTTACTGATCTATCGTGAAGGGTACCACCTAGAACCGCCAGCTGGGAGAGAAGCACAGGGCCAGGTCGGGGGGGGGAGGCACGGAGCTTCGGTACCCCGCGTGCTTCGCCCTCATGGGCACCTCCACGTGTTCACCAACTGAAAACTCCCTTAACCCTGTGCCTTAGGGCTTCTGTGGCCGCCACATCACTTCAGCCCGACTAGTCACTCCATCCGTGACTGACTCCCTAAGTAGGCAGGAGGGACTTCCTTGGCCACCCGCCCCCATCCTAGGGGCTTTCCAAAGGCATCTCATTAGGTTGCACTCAAGTGTGGTGGAAAGGGCTGGTAAGAGATAGCACAGTGTTCCCCACACCTCATCTCTTGAGTTGTTTCAGTGTCGTGTTGTCACTAATTCCAAGGGTTTAGGAGCCGTGTGCCAGGAACGGGAACGAAGACTGCATACACGAGTTGCTCATCAAAAGCCCCAGTCGTGGATGGCATCGCCTGCATTCCCGTCTGGGGCAGAGGGCGAGCAGGGCTGCACCTGCCCCCGTCCTGGGTTGATCGCTGGGGGTCTCTGTCCGCTCCACTCCCTTCCCATTTTCTCTGAAGGCCCCGCAGCCACACAGAGGGGATGGCCGGGGCGTGGGCTCTGGGCTGGCTTGTTTGCACATGAGGCCCACATATGGGTGAGCTGGGTACCATCCCCTGGAACTGGCCACCCTTAGGAGAAGCCCTCCCTCCGGGGTCAGCAAGGCCCCCGATAGGAAAGCACCAGGGCACAGGAGACAAAAGACACAGTTAAAGCAGATACCAGATCCACACCCAGAGCTCAGTGACCGTGTCTTTCTTGTCACTTAGAACTGATTCTACCTTCTGGTTGGAGAATCAGGGAAATGAGGCGTGCTTGTGGTTAAAACCAATGCTGGTAAGACTTGAGTCGAATTCCATCTTGGAACTGTGGGATCTGGAATCCAGTGTGGTGTCTCAGCTTCTGTGGGCGCAGGTGATAAACTCAGCCAGAACAACAGAAGCACAGTTGTACTTTTTTTTTTTTCCCTTAAGTAAACTCTATGCCCAACATAGGGCTTGAACCCATGACCCCGAGATCAAGACTCTCATGCTCCTCCGACTGAGCCACCCACGCGCTTGCAGGGTTGTGCTTAAAGCTTTGTCGTCACGTTGTTGAAAGTCCTGACTGTGACTTGAGAGCCGCTGCACTGGGAGGGACACGGGGGGCTCCGGGTGGAGGAAGGACACTGGCCGTGGGCTGGATGGGGACCCTGAAGCCGAAGCCGTGCCTTGTTTCCTGGGGCGTGAGCTGTTTTCACGCCTTAGAACTTTGATTGGCACAGCCGCGTGTGGTTTTGTGAGGCTTCAGCGAAATCAGGAAATAAGTGGAAGTGCCCAGCGCAGGGTCATGGCCAACGGAGGCTCAGTGCACCCATGCGGGCTGGTTCTGAGCCCGGGTCTCACCCGAGGAGCCCCCAGGTCACTGCACAGCTGTCAGCCACACTTGCCCGGCACAGAGCAGCTGTTATGCCCGAGGCCTGGGCTGGGCTCCAGGGCCCCCCCTGAGGCAGTGGTGGGCAGATGTTGTGGTCCCAGGGCACACCCCTGCCCCCATCAGAAGTTTCCTCCCTGAGGCTTAGCCCCGCTCCTCTGTCAAAATATCCAAATGCCTAAGCTGCAGACTCTGAAGGGAATAGGGTCCAGAAGGCTCTTGGCTGGGGACGTACAACAGTTGGGGACGCAAGCCCGAGGTCCCCGGGGTCACCGAGGCCGCTCGGCATGGCCGTGGGTATCTGCGTGCAGACGGCTCTGCCTGCTTTCCCCGCTTCTCCCACTTCTCCTTGCAGGGGGGAGCCCCCAGGCCCGGAGGCTGTGCTCCTCACGGCTGTGCTCCTCCCTCCAGAAAATCAAGAGCATCAAGAAGAAGCTGAGTCTTCTGTGCATCGACTTCAACAAGAACCTGAACGAGGACACGACCTTCCTGCCGCTCACTCGAGAGGAGCTGGGTACTGGCCCAGGGCCTGGGGCGCGGGGGGCGGGGGCGGTGCCGACCTCCCACAGGCTTCCCAAGTTGGGGGGGGGATTTGTGTCTCACCGCCCTGGGGAGGGGGTTTCTTCACTTGGAGCGCTCAGCACTTTGGAATCAACGTTTCTAGATCCTTCCTTGGGCAGCGGCAGGAGCGCTGGGTTAGGCCGAGGAGGTCTCAGCCGCAAGGCCCCTACCTGCTGCTCTTCCCGCTGTAACCTTCCGAGGGGCTGGGCTGAGTCCCGGCTGATTGCTGCTCCCAAATCCGGCCGGACGTGGGCATTTTGAAGGGAAAGTTCAGTTTTTACTTTTTTCCCCTCTTTCCCCAAATGTCTACTTTGGAAAAATTTCACAGCTGGAGGAAAGTTGCAGGAACAGCCCAGTGGGCAGCCCTGTGTACTAAGCCTGTGCCGGCCCCCAGCTGACGTCGCACGTTCTGTCCGTTTACGTGGACGCTGCTGCACGCATCCTTTTCGCTGTCAGACCCCTGTCCGCGGCCTCGTGAGCCTTCCCCAGCACTGAGGCCATCCTTGGCCCCTCCGTGTACACCTTGCACTTGGGAGGTGGAGCCCTGAACAGCAGACCTCCCAGGAGACCCGTCTGGGCTTCCTTGCTCTGCTGTCCCAAGGACGTGCCTTTTTTTTTTTAATGTTTGTTTATTTTTTATTTATTTATTTATTTATTTATTTATTTATTTTAACATTTATTTATTTTTGAGACAGAGAGAGACAGAGCATGAACAGGGGAGGGGCACAGAGAGAGGGAGACACAGAATCTGAAATGGCTCCAGGCTCTGAGCTGTCAGCACAGAGCCTGACGCGGGGCTCGAACCCATGGACCGTGAGATCATGACCTGAGCCAAAGTCGGATGCTTAACCGACTGAGCCCCCCAGGCGCCCCTTTAATGTTTATGTTTGAAAGAGCGTGTGTGGGGGGTGGGGAGGGGCAGAGAGAGGGAGACCCAGAATCCCAAGCAGGCCCCAGGCTGTGAGCTGTCGGCACAGAGCCTGATGCGGGGCTTAAACTCATGAACAGTGAGATCGTGCCTGAAGCCAAAGTCAGATGCTTAACGTATGGAGCCCCCAGGTGCCCCCGAGGACACTCTTTGTGTTTGCTTCCCAGTCAGAGTCAGGTCAGGGAGCATCCTGTCTTTACAGGCTCCTTTCTTGCTGAACCACTCCTCAGCTGTTCACGAAAGTGTTTTCTTCCCACCTTTCCTGCCGTGGACACTTCTGAAGAGCCCAGGCGGGCGGGTTTGCTGCCGCCTGGGAGAGCCCTGCCAGGGGCTCGGGGACCGGGTTTCCGACCCGTCCCCTGGGAGGCGGTGAAGCGCTGTGACAGTGGTCCTGTAGCGGCCGTCTCGGGGATGGGGGGCCGGGGGCTCGGCCTGGCTTCCAGAGGCCCCCGAGGGCAGCTTTCTCTTAGGGGTGCCACGGACTCGAGTCTCCTGAACAGGGGCTGGCAGGTCCCTCGGCGCCGTCCTCTGTCGCCCTTCGTTCTGGTTCAGTCCTTCCTGGGGCCTCGGGCGGCAGGTCCCTCCACGTGGACCCCACGTTTAAGGACAGATGCCCGCCATGTTTCCCGGGCAGGGGAGGGTCCTGGGTCTCTGGAATTGGGCAGACGAATCTGCTCACCCACGCCATCCACTGGGCCGGCCTCCCGTATAGGTGGCCGGGGACCCCCGCGGAGCTCTGGCAGCCGTGGGACGGGCGGGGCAGTGACCAAGGCCAGGAGTCTGGTGGTGCTTGTTTTCTTCCGGTTGCCAAAGAGGGAGTCGGTGTTCAGTTACAACAACGCCTCTATCTCTATATCCCCCTCCCGAGTCCCAGCTGCTCTCCCAGCTCACAGGCCCCCAAGAGGCGCCTTGGGGCTGCTGCTGCTCACGCTGCACCGTGAGGGGAAGCTCCTGTGGGCAGGCTTCCGACCCCATCGTTCCTTGTGTTTGTCCCTCACAAGTCAGCTTTCCCTTCCCCACTTGCTAGATTTATCAGCAGTCAGTGTGGACGGGGCCGGTCATTCAGTGGGTTGGGGTCTGCTGCTGTCTCTATTAACTCGATGCTCAAGATGGTCTCAGTGCAACCGCGAGAGCTCCTCCAGGTGGAGGTGTCCCTGTGTTTTCTCGAGCAGCTTCTTTGGGACTCGTGCCCCAGCCCGTTTTGTCCTTGCCCTGCCTGATGTCTAGAAACAGCTGTGGGTGCCGGTGTGCTCACTGCTCCCAGGCCCTGTGGCAGAGTAGAAATGGGCGTCTGCACGCCTGTGTTTACACGCCGAGCCTGGAAGCTGTGCCCTGCCCGGCCCCGTCCACCCTGCTCCAGAGCGTCCCTTCCCACCTGTACTGAGGTGAGGGCCCCAGCCTGGCCTTCAAGGAGGTGTGGGCAGGTCAGAGCCAGGGGTGTGAGGCCTTGGCCCCTGGAGATGTTCAGTGTGAGCTGCAGGGGTCTGGGGTGGGGAGCTGGGGGCGGAGGCTGTTGTAGAAGTGCGGCCACCGGGATGGTGAGGGCCGCAGGGGTCATCTGTCCTCCGCAGGTGCTGCTGTCCAGGGAAGGGTGAGGGAAGAGACTGCAGCCCCCAGAAGCCCTCTCTGTCCAGGGTTGAGCCGAGTGGCGCTGCTCCTCCCTGGGAGCCTGGTGGGAAGGGCCGTAGCGCCACATCTTCCAGGAGGGGCTGAGGGTGGGGAGGCCGGGCGTGACCCCTGCAGGGTGTGTCCCCTGTAGGCTCCCGTCCCCGCCTGTCGTGTGGGAGGGAAGCCTGGCAGCTTGTCGGGCCCTCAGCAGCCCTGGTCTTGTTCCTGCAGGAGGGCTCCCGGAGGACTTTTTGAACTCACTGGAAAAGGCTGGGGATGACAAGTTGAAAGTCACCCTCAAGTACCCACATTACTTTCCCCTCCTGAAGAAGTGCCACGTGCCGGAGACCAGAAGGAAGGTGGAGGAGGCCTTCAACTGTCGGTGCAAGCAGGTGCGGAGGCCGCGCCCGGGAGTCGCCAGGCCTATGCTCTGGGCCAGGCTCGGTGGCTGGCAGGCCGTCCGTGTCCACTGCTCCCAGGCCTTACGTTTGCTTGTCCCTGTGTCTGGTGGTGCTCCCCGGGCTCGAGCTCCCTTGTTCCGTTTTGTGTGGTGGCCTGGGCCCTCGAGCTGCAGCCCTGGGCGTCTTCGCCGCTCAGACACCTGTTCCCACATGGACACTTGTGTTTGTTGTCCCCGCCCCAGCGTGGCCTCGGCCTCACTCCTCCTGCTCAATGTGTGCAGCAGGTGACGGAGGGGCCCTTCGGCCTCCGTGGGGACACCACGGTGCTTGCGTGGCTGGGGGACGGGAGCCGCCGGCTGGAGGCTGAGCCCCTTACAGGGTGACAGGGAAGCGTGTGCTCAGGTCCCGTGTTCCCCGCTTCCCGGACTGAAGACCGACCACGCTGGCCTTAAGGAAACGATGTTTTCAGGTCACCTCCCTCAGATCGAGATGTGGCCCTAGAGAAGCCTGCTCACACGGGCGGGGGGCTGCAGGAACGGGGGTGGTGGCTCGTGGAGGAGCCGGGAATTCTGGTTCTGGTGGGGACGTGCCACTTCTGGGGTGTCAGCAGCAACTTTATACTGTTGAGAGCAGAGCCCTCAGGTCTGTGATCAGGACTGGTGGGGTCGACATCACCTCGTCCTCGTGGCCCGTCCCGCCCCCAGCCTCGACCCCTGAGCCCCCTGGTCAGGAAGGTTTCCACTCAACTTCCTGCTTGTGGACCTGATTGGTGGGAGCATTCTGTTTTTTGTTTTTGTTTTTTTTTAATATTTGGCAGAGGGGCAGAGAGAGAGGGAGGCAGAGAATCCCAAGCAGGCTCCGCGCCATCAGCGCAGAGCCCAACGTGAGGCTTGAACTCATGAACTGTGAGATCATGACCTGAGCCCAAGTCCTGGGTCGGACGCTCACCCAGCAGCCACCAGGCACCCCGTGAGCGCTGCGTGCTGCACAACCCTCTCTTTCCCTTGGAAACGAGTCCCATGCGTTTCATTTTGTGTTGGTCCCGTGAGTTTGGTTGGCTGGGTCAGCCCCTCGGAGGTGCCTGGGGCCAGGCCTGGACCGGTGGGGAGCTCCCCGTGCACACCCCCCGAGGCTCTCCTGCAGTCCCGGCCCCATGTTGCTCTCCACTCACGGCCTCAGAACGCCTCACAGTTTACGCTCTTACTGGGTCCAGATGAGACTTGAGGGTTCATAGAGACTCAGGCGTTATGGCAGGGTCACGTGGCGGGCACCGAAATCTAGGCCAGGGAAAGGAGGGAGGGAAACGAGCCAGCTGGGTCCTGGCGGTCCAGAAGTGGGAGTGGCGGGCCCGGCGCCCACAGAGCTGGTTGCTGGTCGGTTCTAGGAGAACTGTGCGATCCTCAGAGAGCTGGTGACCCTGCGGGCCCGGAAGTCCAGTCTGCTGGGGTTCAGCACGCACGCCGACTACGTCCTGGAGATGAACATGGCTAAGGGCAGCCAGGTGGTGGCCACGTTCCTAGGTAAGCCCCGCCTCCCCTCAGCCTCCTGCCACGGGTTCCAGGAGCGGGCTTTGGGCGGTTCTTGACTGCGGCGTGCAAACGCCTCGGAGAGCCGTGTCCTGTCCACCCCAGAGGGAATCCCAACAGCTCCCTAACCCTGTTCAGCCTCGAGGGGCCCCGGCCCAGCAGCCAAGCACGGGGCTCTGGGGTGAGGCTGAGTCCGCCTGGCCCTGTGGCTTCCTGGCATGAGCTCTGGGCCAGCGTCCCCGCTGTGGCCATCCTTTCCCGCTCGTGGACGGGGCAGAGCCCCCCCTGGCTGCCGAGGGCGATGTATCACCCGTGTCTGAGTTGTGCTGGCGGCCCGGGCCTTCCTCCCGGGTGGGGCGCCGGGGCCATCGTGCCGCGGCCTGGGGCCTGTGGGGGCGGCCGCCGCAGGAAGTATAGCCTTGCCTTCCCCTCTGTCCTCCCCAGACGAGTTGGCCCAGAAGCTGAAGCCCCTCGGGGAACAGGAGCGGGCCGTGATCCTGGAGCTGAAGAAGGCCGAGTGCGAGAAGCGGGGCCTGGACTTCGACGGGCGCATCAACGCCTGGGACATGCGCTACTACATGAACCAGGTGGAGGAGACCCGCTACAGCGTGGACCAGAACCTGCTCAAGGAGTACTTCCCCATGCAGGTGGTCACCAAGGGACTGCTCAGCATCTACCAGGAGCTGCTAGGGCTGACCTTCAACCTGGAGGAGAACGCCACCGTGTGGCACGAAGATGTGAAGCTGTACTGCGTGAGGGACTCGGCCTCCGGGAAGGTCATCGGGAAGTTCTACCTGGACCTTTACCCGAGGTGCGTGTGAGCTGGGCGACCCTTCTCTGAGCCTCAGCGTTTCCATCTGTGAAATAGGTTGTGTCCGCCACAGCGCGGGGCCAGGTGAGGGGCCGGGAACGTTCACCGTCCAGGGAGGCGGGTGGGTGCCCGGGAGGTTCTGCCCGAGTGGGGGGGGGACGGGTGGTGGGGCAGGACCCCCGCTCCTGAGAAGGAAGCTCAAGCCTCTCGATCTGTCCAGTCGTCCGGGTTGAGTAGGGGCTGCAGAGTCAGAGAGTGGCGGAATCGGGGACCCTTATGGGCCTCTCTGGGCCAGCCGGGGGATGGAGTAGGTCCCTGGCTGGGCCTGACACGGCCTCCTTCCCCAGGGAAGGGAAGTACGGGCACGCGGCCTGCTTTGGCCTGCAGCCGGGCTGCCTGCGGCAGGACGGGAGCCGCCAGATCGCCATCGCGGCCATGGTGGCCAACTTCACCAAGCCCACCCCGGATGCCCCCTCCCTGCTGCAGCACGACGAGGTGGAGACCTACTTCCATGAGTTTGGGCACGTGATGCACCAGCTCTGCTCTCAGGTGGGTGCAGGGGGCGCGGGGGCGGGCGGTGCTGCTGGTTAGCGGGTCCGGAGGCAGCCTCCTCCCTGGTGGAGTCTTCCTCTGATGTCCCCATGGCCACAGTAATGCCCTGTTGTGCCACTTTCCAGCATGGAGCCCTACAGATGGCCGGCTTCGTGGGTAGCAGCAGGGGCTGGGGGTCTGACATCAGCTGTCCAAGGGCCGGTTCCTCGTGAGGCCGCTCTCCTCGGGGTGCAGACGGCTGTGTTCTCCCCCTGTCTTCATAGGGTCGTTTCTCTGTGCATGTCTGCGTCCTCATCTATTTCTCTTTTTTAAATATTTATTCACGTTGAAAGTTTCCATGCGTGTGCACAAGCAGGGGTGGGGCAGAGAGAGAGACAGAATCCCAAGCAGACTCCATGGTGTCAGTGCAGAGCCCGGCGTGGGGCTCAGTCCCACAACCATGAGGTCATGACCTCAGCCGAAATCAAGAGTTGGACGCTCAACTGATTGATTGAACCACCCAGATGCCTCCCTCATGTCTTATAAGGACAGCGGTCGTTGGATTAGGACCACCCCAGCGATGTCATTTTAAGTTGAATACCTCGGTGATTGTTCACCAAGGTGTATAGCCGCCAACCAGATGTTTTGGAACATTTCCGTCGTCCAGAAAGAGTCTTCACGTCCCTTAGTTGTCCCCACTCCTCCCCCGGCCCCCACGAGCCCCCTTCCCGTCCGTGGAAGAACCTGTTCTGGACGTTTCACATACGTGGACTCACACCCTGTGTGGCCTGTTGTGTCTGGTTCCCTCCCTGAGCGTCGTGTGTTCAGAGATCCTTACGCCGGGCAGCGGGTGTGGGCGCCTCACTCCTCGCGGCCGAGGGACATGTGTGTGCGTGGGTAGAGCGCTGAGAAGTATCTTTTGAGCAGATGTTGACTGTCGTGTTTTTCTCTTTCACGTTTTGTATCTTTGTGTCTTGTTGAAGAAATCGTTTTCTAACCCAAGACACTAAGTTTTTCTCCTAATTTTCTAGAAGTTTCAGTTTCAGCTCTTTGTGTTGGTCTGTCGTCCACTGTGAGTTAAGTGTCGTATGTGGTGTGAGGTTGGGCGTCGGCCCTCACCTACAGCAGCCACGCGGGGCACAGCCAGTGTCTACACAGCACTAGCTGGTCTCCTTGTCAGCTCTGCTCACGTGCCCTCTTCCTGCCTCTGCGCTGTGCTCTTACTGGTTATTTCCCAAAACTAGAACTCTCGTGGCTCCCTCATTTCCTTCAGGCCTTTTCGGACACACGTTACCACCATTCAGGGTTGTGTAAAGTTGCCGCCAACACGGAGTTCGCGGATACTGAGGCACCGCTCCTGGGGGAGCACACAGGTCCCTGCGCGCCTCTGGTCATGACCCACCGATATGTAACCTCGCGTTACGTGTTTCTGTTGAAAGACACCTTTCCTGCGTCGTTGCCGTAACACTGAACTCACGGCCGACGGTGCTATAGCTCGTGCCTGAAGGAAGGGCCTCTGACCCGTGTGCTATCTCGGCACGTCACGGCCTTCTTGTGCTCAGGAACACCAGATAGTGCTTCAGCGTGACAATTGGGATCCGTTTCAGGCAGACCACCTACAGAAACAAAAACGCAAATAAAAAGGGGGGGGGCTCTTGGTAGTTGATGAAAAGGACGCTGGTTTACAGTCGGAGCTGAAACCCAAAGGCAGAGCATCAAAGGGTCACAGGGTGCCGCAGGTGTTGGTTTTGGGTTGAAAAGTTTAGCAAGTAGGGGTGCCTGGGTGGCTCGGTTTAGCATCCGACTTCAACTCAGGTCATGATCATACAGTTCGTGAGTTCAAGCCCTGCGTCGGGCGCTGGGCTGACAGCTCAGATCCTGGAGCCTCCTTTGGATTCTGTGTCTTCCTCTCTCTCTGCCCCTCCCCCCACTCACATATGGTCTCTTCTCTCTCTCAAAAAGAAATATTAAAAAAAAAAAAAGTCTAGCAAGTAGGTGAGGTCACAGAGGTTGTCAGTAATAAGGGCAGCATGTGCCTCCCCCAGCCCCCCACCGTTGCCCTGCTTTACTCTGGGCCGGGCAAGGACTCGCCCAAGGTCGTGTGGCTCATTTGGCTGCCGGAGCCAGGTTCTAGCACTACTTGACCAGGCGCTGTGTTTTTCAGGAAAATTTCAGACAAAAGTGGAGACAACACCGGGTGCCTTCCCATGTTGCCTTCCAGATCCCTTCGTTTCCGGGCCAATGCCTTTTGGAGTGTAGGGCTTTTTGAGAGCAGTGGCTTTATAGGTGGAAGAAGGGAGCATAGGTGGCCTTCAAGGGTGGGCATGCTCCCCGCCTCCTCATGTACTGGGCTGACAGCCCTGCAGGAGCCTCAGGTTTTGGGGCCTCGCGCAGCTGTTGTCTGGTCGCCCTGGTGTGCTTGTTAGGGGGGCACTGCATGCCCGTGTGCCCAGGCAAGGCCAGTGGGCAGGAGCAGATCGGGCAGGGTCCAGACCTTCCTGCGGCTCTGTCCGCCCATGCAGGCGGAGTTCGCCATGTTCAGCGGGACGCACGTGGAGCGGGACTTCGTGGAGGCGCCTTCACAGATGCTGGAGAACTGGGTGTGGGAGAAGGAGCCGCTGCTCAGGATGTCCCAGCACTACAGGACGGGCGACACCATCCCCCAGGAGCTGCTCGACAAGCTCATCAAGTCTCGGCAGGCCAACACAGGTGCCCGCGGGGGGAGCTGCTTTCCTGCCCAGGCCTCTGGGGGGAGAGGGAGTCCTTCACGCCTCACCCAGTGAGGGCAGGCGTGTGCCCTCATGGGTTTTCTCCACCGCCTGGTCAGGAGCACAGAGCCAACCTCCCCATCTCCTTCCACCCGCCAGGTCTCTTCAACTTGCGCCAGATCGTCCTGGCTAAGGTGGACCAGGCCCTGCACACCCAGACGTCTGCAGACCCAGCTGAGGAATATGCCCGCCTCTGCCAGGAGATCCTTGGGGTCCCAGCCACACCAGGTAGCTGCTCGCGAGCTGGGCCCACCTTGGGGGTTGGGGCTCAGCCATTCCCCGAGTTGGAAGGATCTAGTGATTTCTTTTCTTTTTTTTTTTTTTTTTTATGTTTCTGTTCCTTTTTGAGAGAGACAGTGTAAGCGGGGGAGGGCCAGAGAGAGAGGGAGACACAGAATCCAAAGCAGTCTCCAGGCTCTGAGCCGTCAGCACAGAGCCCGGAGCGGGGCTTGAACTCACAGGATGTGAGATCATGACCTGAGCTGAAGTCGGACGCTTAACCGACTGAGCCACCCAGGCGCCCCGGAAGGATCTAGTGATGTTGGAAGGGAGTCAGGCCAATTTGTAGGCTGCAGCTGAGGCCCAGGAGGAAGCACACGGCTTCAGGCCGGCCGCGGGTGCGTGTGGGCAGCTCTGCCCTTTCTTGCTGTCCCTCCTGCTGCTCAGGCCGCGTGCTGCTCCATCGCCACTGGCACCTGTGCCCTCCGACATGTCGCTTTGGAACAAGCCTGGAAAGGTGCGGGAAGCACCAGGGATTTCACACCCTGGAGACAGTAGATAAAGTATTAACGCGTATGCTCGTCCGTCAGTAGCACAAATGCTCAGATTAACATGATTGAAGATAATCGGCCTTTTGGTGTAGGGCGTGTGGCGTTGGTTTATTCCATAGCGTGTAGAAAGTTCCTTCAAAAAGCTTTTTTATTTTTATTTTAGAGAGAGAGGAACAGAACGCATGTGCGCAGGGGAGGTGCAGAAAGAGAGAGAAAGAGCGAATCCTGAGCAGGCTGCATGCTTAGCACGGAGCCCAACGTAGGGCTCGATCCCATGACCCTGGGATCGTGACTTGAGCCGAAATCAAGAGTCGGACGCTCATCCGACTGAGCCACCCGGCGTCCCTCCTTTTGCATAAACTGTTGAGCGTCAGCAGATAGTGGGCAAAGATGTATTTCCCCGGGCCAAGTTGTCCAGCTCCTGCTTTCTAGAAGTGTCGGGCCAGTTCTCCTTCCGGGTGTGCGGGGGTCGTCTCTCATGGGGCCCGGGGGAGGCCTGGGGCCGCAGTGAAAGCCGCACCGCATCTGTCCCAGGGACCAACATGCCTGCGACCTTCGGCCACCTGGCAGGTGGCTATGACGCCCAGTACTATGGCTACCTGTGGAGCGAGGTGTACTCCATGGACATGTTCCACACGCGCTTCAAGCAGGAGGGTGTCCTGAACGGCAAGGTGAGGGAAGGCCGGCCGCTCACTGGGGCGGGGGGGGTGGCGGGGGCACACCTGCCCGTGGAGGGAGCAGGTGACCTTTCAGCTCTGCTCCCCGCTGCCCAGGACCAGGCTGGGAGAGCCGAGGCACCTGCTGGTCTTTGCCAGGTGCTCGGCCCTGAGGGGCCGCCACCCTAACCCTCCCGGGGCCGGGTGCTCAGCCGGCTTTCCAGACCTGTGTTTAGCCACCATGGAGGCTTGACCACCCGTGTTGTGGGGCTTGGCCTGGGCCTCACTCCCTGTGCAGATGAAGGGCCCCGAGGAGTTTCCGAGGACGGGCTTCCTGCACACGTGTGCTCGCGCACAGTCACGCACACGTGCTCACGAATGCACGTGCGCTCGTGCCCACGCGTTCTCTCTGGTGCTGATTCAGGCTCCCGCAAGCCCGCTTGTGGCTGGGAGAGGGCAGGGGAGGGGATGTGCGAGGGCTGATCTGGGTCTACTCCCAGCAGGTCGGCATGGACTACAGGAGCTGCATCCTGAGACCTGGCGGCTCCCAGGACGCCAGCGTCATGCTGAAGCTCTTCCTGGGCCGAGACCCCAAGCAGGACGCCTTCCTCCTGAGCAAAGGGCTGCAGGTGGACAGCAGCGAGCCGCCGGCCTGCTGACACGCCAGGGCTCCGCGGGCCCCAGGCCGCGGGCTCAGCCCCGCCCCAGCTCCCGCCGCCCGGGAAACGGGGTGCTTGCTGCTCAGGGTGGGGGCGGGGGTGGGGCGAGGAGAGGCGCTGTTCGCCCTCCCTGTTCGTTCCCCGCGTCCGGTCTCCACAGGCCGCCCTCGGTGGCCGGCCCGGGCTGGCGAGGTCTTCTCAAGGTGCCTGGAGAACTGTGAGCAGTCGAGCCCGCCACTTTGTTGCACTAACCCGTCCCTTCCCGGGAAGTTTTCTGAGTGAAAAATGGTTCTTTGAAATGCAGCCATTAAAAAGAGAAAAAAAAAAAAAAAAAGAAAAGAGCGAGACTGTCGGCCTGGTCCCTGACTCTGTCCCTCCTGCCACAGAGGAGCAGGCTGTCACAGGTGGATGGAGCGCTTATGGCGCTCTGCAAGCCCTAGATGTGGTTGTGATCAGCCCCCGGGCCAGGGACCGCTGCTCCGCGTGAAGCGTTCTGGGTGGTGATGGGTGTGGGTCTCTGGGAGCTGGTCGAGCTGTCGCAGCGCGTGCGGGGACAGGCCTGCGGAGGAGACCCGCGGCACGGGTGTGGCCATACCGCTCTCCAAGCTGCTGCCGGCTGCCCCCTTTCCTGTGCAGCCCACGTAGGACCAGGCTCAGCCCTTCCTCGGAGCCGCAAGGCCAAGACCGCCCACCCGCCTGTTTCCATGCAGGGGGGTGGCTGGAGCATGCAGCGAGCCGCGGCCCGCCCTCCGGCCCCTGAGCCAGCCTACTGGGCAGAGCTCCTGTCCCCACCCCTTGGACACACTCAGGGATTTGTGATGTGACGGCTTCTGATTAGCGGGCACGGTTGCTGGAAGCCAGGCTGTGACCTTCTGGTCCGTGTGACCTTGAGTAAGGCATACGTGTGGCCCTCTTGGCCCAGCCCCGTCTGGCTGGTGGCAACGCGGCCAAGTCTCGGAAATGGCCAGGGGCCTTCCTGGGGCCTCTGGTAATTGTTCAGGACGCCTTAGGTCATGCTTTCTGGTGGCAGTGGGAATTCGGAAGGGGTTCTTGAGCAGGACGGGTACGTATCCCGCCTTCACTTGGTCTGGGCCATCCCGTGTTTGCTTCCCTGGTCTCTGAGCTCCGTGGGAGCCCTGCCGCCTGCTCCTGAATGGTCCCCACCAGTCCTTTGCCCCTTGCAGAGGGAACGGTCAGGGGAGTGGGGAACCAGGCGGCTGTGTCTGTGGGGCCCCCTTGCCCGCCCATCCTCAGCAGGCCCGGGCTGGGCGGCTGTGGCCTGGACTGTGGCATCTGCCCTTATGCACACCCAGCTCGCTTCCTGCTCCCACCTCTGTGCGGGGACGAGGGCCCGAAGCTCGTGTGCCCCTGGCTGGTGGGTGAGCCCCTGGCGTGTGAGGGCTCTGCTAGGAGGGAGGGGGTGAGACCCATCTGAGGCTGCTGCTGCTTACTCTTAAACCATCTGGGGCCCAAGGAGGCGCAGAGACACCAACACAGATGAGCAGGGCTTGCTTCAGGGGCCTCTGGCCAGTGGTGGTCACGTTGGGGGGCTGGGGCTCTCTTTCCTGCACAGAGACCCCAGATGGCCGCTACCTGGTCCCTGTGCAAAGTCCAGGTGGGGTGCCGGCACCCCAGCGGCGTGCTGGGCAGTCGGGGGCCGGGGAGGGAGGATGCCCAGGCCTCGGGGGTCCCCGGGTGGGCAGATGAAGGGTTGGCACACGGGGCCCGCTCGGTGCTGCCTGCCGCCCGCTGGCTGAGGGCCGCTGGCTTTGTGCGCCCGCACCTGCTCTCGAGGTGCGTTCGGGACGCTGGGGAGAGAGAGCCGTTGGATCCTTCTGGTTGGTGGGCTGGAGCAGCCATCTTGACTCGCCCTCCCCTGCGGGCTGTTGCCGGTGGGGCGTCTCAGGACCGGGGTCGGGGTCCACACCTTCCTGGGCATCCCCATCCAGCAGCACCAGCCGGAGCCAGCAGCCCGGCGAGAGATGGCCCGGTGCGGCCTCGCTGGTGAGCACGGCTTGCTTGTCTGGGAACCCGCAGGTGGATCCCGGGCTGGATCTCGGGGCTGCACTGTTGCATGAGTGGGGCCCCAGGTGCACTTGGGGCACAGGCTGGGCCAGGTGGGAGCCCGTGTGGCCTGGGAAAGCAAGCTGACCTTGGCTGCTCACACACCCCGAACTTCCAGTGAGCTTTCCTGACGGCCCCGCAGCATGTGAGACGGGGTGGGGCTCTGCTTAATCCCAGAGGGGCCCACGGGCGCCAGGTTAGGGCAAGGCACTGCCCAGCCCTCGGGCCAGAGCGCAGTTCACCGTGACAAATAGCATCACTGGGCCGGCGCCCTCGTGACTTCTGTTGAAACCGGGAGGAGAAATTCTGTGTCCCCCGCCCCAGACTTGAGACTGGGGTCACGGGCTGTGGACCGCATGGAGCCACTGGACGAGTGAGGCCGGGAGGCCCCGGGGGGACCACCTGCTCCCCACGCTGCCGGGGTGCCCGCTCCAGCTTCAGCCGGTTTGAGCAGCCCTCTGTCACCCGTAACCCAGAGTTCTGCCCTTGACCCCGCCCTTCCCCCCGCCCCAGGTATGTGGCCGCTGAAGCAGGGCTGGCCAGAACAGACCGGCCTCTCAGCCTCCGAGGGCGGTCCAGGGGCCCCCCTCTGACTTGGGGTGTTGAGGTAATCCGGGCGGGCGGGTGCCGGGTGGGTGGCTCTTTTGAGGGGCGTCCATGCGTTGTGTTCCCTTCTGTGGGTGCGTCCGCGTGTTCATCTGGTTTGCTCGGGTTGGCCCCAGCTTGGAGCTGTTCATAAAACTGCCGAGGACATTTGTGTGCCGCCTTCACGTGGACGTCTGGTCGCGGGTTTACTTTGCTCTTTCTTGCCTCCTGACGAGCGAGCGGCTCTCGACACGTGTGTCTGCCATCTCCCCGGTGAGGCGTCCGGGTCTCTTACCTGTCTCTATCTACTGGCGGTTAAGTAGTTGGGACCAGAAATAGTCGCATGTTTGAAAGATGGTTATTGATAATAGCGTCGAAAACATTACGCACCTGGGAAAAAGCCGGACAAAGACGTACGGCTGCTCTACAAAGAACCGGCGAGGGAGGGACACGTAGCGCGTTCACGGAGCGGAGAGGCTGGGAAGGCGCCGCTTTTTCCCCCGGCGGATCGACAGACGCGATGCATTCCCAACAAAAATTCCAGCAGCCTTTTTTTTTTTTTTTTTTTTTCTGGTAGAAACTGACTTGATGATTCTAAAATTTATATAACAATGCAAAGAAGCTAGGACAGCCGAGGCAGCCTTGAGCAGAAGTTTGGGGGACAAGCAGTTAGTCGCCAAGACTTAGAAAGCTGCAGTCACGAAGCAAGTGTGGCTTGGGCACAGGGATGGACAAATTCACTGGTGGGGCAAAAGACACAGAAGTCCGGAAACAGACCCACACACAGGAGACACCTGCATTCGCACCCAAGATGTCACTACACGTCGCTGGGGGAAGGACTCCCCTTTTCAGCCAGTGGACCTGCAGGTAGAAAACCCCGGACCTTGATCCCCCCGCTTATGCCCCGCACAAAAACAGAACTAAATGGATCGTAAAGCTGGATGCCGAAGGGCAGCAAATATTTCAGATCTCTTCTCCCACCCCATGTACGGCCTTACGTGGTGCTGCACAGCGTCAACCCATCGGAGTGGTGGGTATTTGCAGAATTAATGAACCCGGCAGGCGGGCTGCAGTATGGGCTGTGTCCACAGGGTGGCAGGGCCGTGCCCCATGCAGCCATTCAAGGCTCACACCTCAGAGAACGCTCTAGAAGGTCCCTGGATGGAAGTCCTTCTAAGGTGGAGGACAGGTGTCTCGATCTCCTAGACAAGTCCCCCCAAAAACCCCAATAGTGTTTAAATCCAGTAGTCAAACAAACAGAACAGGCGAAGTTAATATTTTACTTAATGCAACGTATCCAAAATACCATTTCAATGTGTTATCGATAGAAAACGCCATCAGAGAAACATTTCTGGGGGGAACAGAACCTTCAGAACCCAGCATCTTGTTTCATAACACGGCTCATCTCAGCACGGACTGGCCAGGTTTCAAGGCTCAGTAGCCACCCAGGGCTGGTGCCTCTTGATGGTACGGTGCGTGACCTGGGCAGAAAACACCAGACGGGACCCTGCGTGGGAAGGCTGTCACTCCCGTTGACGCCCTCTGTGCCCTGCTCCTCTTGTAACGTGTGTTTCCTGATCACGCCTGTGCCTCCAACCCGGTGTCAGAGAGGACCTTCCACACTTGGCCCGTGTTGTGGGCCTCCCACGTGTGACCTCAGCAAGCCACCGAGGTGGAAGACGGACGTGATGAGCTTGCCTCGCAGATGAGGCTGACGAGTGCTTGATACAGCTGACCCTGGGACTAGGACTTCTTCCCTATTTTCTGTGAAAACAGAACTTCCTCTTTACAAGGCTAGTTTGAATTGCATACTCTGTTACTTGTAGCTGCAAACTAAAATCAAACAATACTGAATATTTTATCGATGACCTAAAGGAATTGGCCTGGAATGATGCATCCAGAGACGCTTAGAAGAAATCAGCGTCCTGGGGTGCCTGGGTGGCTCTGTTGGTTAAGCGTCTGACTCTTAATTTCAGCTCAGGTCATGATCCCAGGGTCGTGGGATCGAGCCCTGTGTTGGGCTCCATGCTGAGTGTGGAGTCTGCTTGAGATTCTCTCTCTGTCTCTGTCTCTCTCTCTCTCTCTCTATGTCTCTCTTTCCCCACCCCCCGCCTCTCTGTCCCCACTCCCTGCCTCTCTCCCCCATTTGCATGCTCTCTCTCTCTCTCTCTCTCAAAAGTGAAAAGAAACCAGGCCCCCCCCTTTTTAATTAATGTTTATTCTTGAGAGAGAGAAAGAGAGCGCGCTTAAGTGGGGGAGGGGCAGAGTGAGAGAGACAGAATCCGAAGCAGGCTCCATCCAGGCTCTAAGCTGTCAGCACAGCGCCCGATGCGGGGCTCGAACCCAAAAGCTGTGAGATCATGACCTGACCCAAAGTTGAACGCTTAAACCAACTGAGCCACCCAGGCGCCCCGAATAAACACTCTTGATATTGATTACAACATTTTAGAACTCTAAGACCAGTTTTCTTAAGTGGGCCCAACCAGATAGGGCCCAAGGATTGTGCTGTTGAACACCTGCGTCACTCCCATCCATACAGATTTAGGATCCCTCCTTTTGAGCGTCAGTTACCAGTAGATTGTGGGGAAGGTGTCCCAGGGTTATGGGTGGTAGTGTCCAGTGGAGATTAAGGAAGAAAACTCTTTTAACAGCCCCAGGAGATTCAGTTGTTTGGCCACAAAGTAGGTCATTCAGATTTCCAAGATGTAAAGTCTTGCAGTAAATCTTGTTGAAAGTGACAGAAATGTATGTGTGAACCCCCTTGCAAACGATGAAAGCTTATGCAAATAATGTGTCTCCGTCTTGCTGGTACTGACTGGGAAAGCCAGACCGGGGAAGATCAGGGTCCCTCTGCTTGAGAGTTCCAGTCCCTGGGGTGGCGTTCTAGAGTCCCAGGACTAGAGAGGTTTCCTGCGCAGGGGAGGCAGGGACGTGGAATACCCAAAGGGTATTCTATGCAAGCATGTGGGGCAAGACCAGGAATAGTTTCTGTCACAATGTGTTTTAGAACCGGAGGCTGGTGACGGTCTGCTGTCCATCAACCCCTGTGAAGGAGAGCAGAGTCTGGAACCTGGCCTGGTGAAGGCAGTTAGCTCATATCAGCCGCATGGAGCTCTGAGACCTCTCCATCAGCCGCGGCTGGGGTCTGTGTGTCTGGGTGGTCTACCCTGGAGCTTATGTTGTGACCCAATTGCTAGGGAACTTGAATGGCAAATGCAATAAATACCCAGGCCTGGTGGGGCAGCAGTGGGTGGTGGCAGAAAAGATTTGCGCAAAGACCTTGAAGCCTGGGATGGTGCGCATCCCACGTGAACAGCAGGGAGACCGGAGTTGGGTGGTCCTGAGAAACACACGGACAAATGGGCGCTGGCCTCAGTTTCCCTCATCCAGTCAAAGTGGAGCAGGATAAGGTCCCCAAATCCGAGTGTCTGGGGTCAGACGTGGAAGGCGGCCAGTTGAGTGGCCGTAGAGCCTACATACAGCAGGGCAGAGCCACCGTGTCATTGTGAGTGGGCAGGCCCTGGAATGCTTGGGCCCAGGAGAAGAGCCTGTGCTTTGGAAAGCATTGCGGCTTGGGTGGCACCAGGGAAAACCTCCGTGGTCCCTGGAAGTCTGGGGTGGGGAGAGGACTACGTCTTGTACCTGGCCATGAGCATGTCTGCGAGGAGAACAGACTCTTCGTGTCCTGGAGTAGGTCGAGGGAATAGTCAACCTTGATCGTTATCTAGAGGATCCCCTTGGATCCTGGCTGGGCTAAGAGACGGGATTGGGCTCCCTCGAAGGCTGGAGAAGCATCACCTCTCCCCTCGTGATGTCCCGCCCTGCACCCCATTCTCCCATCCCAGTGAAGGGCCCCTCGAGGAGCTGATGGGAATAACGATAGGAATGACAAGGGGGGCACGGGGGGCGAAGGCCGTGGACCTCCATTCTTGGTCCACCCCAGGGGCCATGGCGTGATGCTTCCACTCTTCCTATAAGTGAAGCTGACTTAGGGTTGATGGGGACCAGCGACATCCACTCTTTGATTAAAACGTCACAAATACCTCAGGAAGCATTGAGATGATAAGATTTCAGTGCTGACACTTTCAAGATGAAGACATTCGAGGGTTCAGGGACACAGGGTGTAAAAGGCAGGAGGAGTGACGATTGCGTTAGGAGGACAAACGTCGCCTTGGCTAACGACGTGCATCCATCCCAGCAAGACCACAACCGAGCCAGCGGACAAAGAGCGTTCTGAGCTTGAGTCCGCTCTGGCTTGAGGGGTTTTAAGTAGGGAATGCCCCCCACCCTGTCCTTTCTGCCGCAGGTGTCTGGGACGCTGGCTTTCCAGGTCTTTGGTGAAACACCTCTATCCTGTTGCTTGAGTTGGCTGTTGATGCATAACCTTATCCCCCAGCTGAAACAACAGTAAATACTACCTTACGCTTTCTTTGGGTCAGGAACTTAGAAGCCACTCAGCTGGGGCTTCTGGCTTGGGGTCTCTCATGAGGTTAACATCATCCGAACACCATCCCGGGGCTGCAGGATCTGAGGGTGGGGAGCTTTGAGGGGTGGTGAGCGTCCGCACGGTATGGTGGCTGCCTTTTCCCAGTTGAGTCACCCAACAGTGAGCAAGGCAGAGCCTCTGTGTCTTGCGACCTGGCCTCGGACGTCACACTCCGTCATGTTCCCAACGCCCTGCCGGTTACCAGTCTCGAGGAGGTGCAGGTGGGAGCCACATGGGGTGTGAATAACAGGTGCGGGTCACTGGAGGCCTGTCTCCCCCACGTTCTCCATGCTCACAACACATTCTCTTTGTTCTTTCTAAAAGGAAAACACGCAAAAGAAAACAGAGTAGCAGTTTGCGGTGGTCATTTGGTTCCTAGGCTAGAGAGGTGATTGGAAACACGGATGGAAAATGAGAACAGGGGCTCCTGGGTGGCTCAGTCGGTTAAGCGGGTGACTTCGGCTCGGGTCATGATCTCACAGTCTGTGGGTTTGAGCCCCACGTCAGGCTCTGTGCCGACAGCTCGGAGCCTGGAGCCTGCTTTGGATTCTGTGACTCCCCTCTCTGCCCATCCGCTGTTCACGCTCTGTCTCCCTCTCTCTCTCTCGGAAATAAACATTAAAAAAATTTTTTTTTAAATTTTTTTAGTGTTTATTTTCGAGAGAAAGAGTGAGACAGAGTGTGGAGAGGGCCAGAGAGAGGGAGACACAGAGTCGGAAGCAGGCTCCAGGCTCCGGGCCATCAGCCCAGAGCCTGACGCGGGGCTCGAACCCACGAACCGCGAGATCGTGACCTGAGCTGAAGTCGAACGCTCAACCGACTGAGCCACCCAGGCGCCCCAGGCAGGCAGTCACTTTTTAATTGGGTAAGTACATTTCATTTTTTGCTCAACAAAACTTTTTTTCCAAAGTTTATTTTGAGAGAGAGAGCGAGAGCGAGCACGCGTGTGTGCTAGGGGCAGAGAGACCAGGAGAGAGGAAGAGAGAATCTCAAGCAAGCCCTGCACTGTCAGCACGGAGCCTGACGCAGGGCTTGAACCGATGAACTGTGAGATCACAACCTGAGCCGAAATCAAGAGTCAGCTGCTTAACAGACTGAGCCCCCCAGGGACCCTGCTCGCTAAGACTTTGTGAAAAAGTATGATTTGTTGGTTAAGTGTTAGTCTTTTATCTCGCAGGCTTATTGTCCCCCAAACCTTATTCCATACCCCTCTTGGGGTGTTCTGGCCAGGCCGCAGGGAGGATAACGTAGCCCCTGGGGGCAAAGACGCAGCCTTGAAGCCCCTCGCTGGAGGCGGGATGGAGACGATCTCCCCGGCCTCCATGACCTTGCCCTTGGTCGGGGAGGAGGGTGTCCTGGATGCCACAGAATGCCAGGATGTCAGGAACTTGGCTTTGCTGGAGGTGTCAGGAAAGCCACCGTGAAGCTGCCCGGGGCCCGGGAGCCGAGGCATTTCAGGACACAGAAGAGGGCAGTGACCGAGCTGAGGGCCCGGAGCCAAGGCATCCCAGCACACAGCAGAGGGCAGTGACGGAGCCCTTGCTGCACAGGAGGAGGACATACCCAGGCTCGGGCTGTGTCTGTGTCAGGGAACGGGGCGAGGTTCCCAGCCGGAGCCCACGGGGAGCTGGGGCTCAGGGAGCTGCCCTCTCTTCCCTGGTGCAGTGACCCTGAAGACCAAGGCCACAGTGATGGTTTGGGCCGTAACAGTGCAAACAGCCACGATAGAAACCACTCCAAATGCGGTTTGCTGGAGCACGAGGGTGGCTGTGTCGGGACGGCCGATGAACTGTAAGGTGGGGGAGTTGAGCAGGACGTAGCCGAGGGCCCTGTTGCTGGCTTTGAGTGGGAGAGTGCCTCGGTGCTTCCTGAAGACCCCAGGACCACAGCCCAGAGGACAGGGAGGGGCATAGTCGTGCAGGCCAGAGCCGCTCCCGGGGGGTCTTTACAAGCTAGGAAGCACGCCCCCTTCTGGACACGGCCATCCGTGCGGACCGGCGGGCTGCACCCTTCACACATTTCTCTACATCCGATGAACGAAGCAGAAACCATCCCTTCCGTTCAGCATTTCTTACCGATTCCCTTGATAAAAATAGACACACTGTCTACCCAGTGGGGCCATGTCTACACTGCCCCCTGGCATGTGGTTTTATGGACAAAATATTTCCTCTAGCGTTTCACTGTGGAAGGTAGCCATTTCATTGTCCCTCGTTTGGAAATAATTTTGAAACTATAATAGACTCTTAGACCTTACATATTACTTCTCTAGGTCACATACCATATATACAGCCTTACCTGACCGGGATTATTATTTTTTTCCCCCGTAAGAACACAGGAAACTAGATCCAGAAAAAGACACCATAGTTGTGGTTATACCATGGGCTGGGGAGGGGGGAGGGGAAACGGCCGAAGAAGTAGGTGGGGCTGGTCAAGTGCCCCTTTGGAGGCATGATCTACGGCAGGACCAGAGTGGACACCGCTGTGCGGTCCGTGTGGAAGTCGCTAAGGGCGTGGATCCTAAGAGTTCACATCCCTTACGAGACGGTGGATGTTAACTAACTGGGAATCCTCGCACAGTGTATGTGGGTCGTCATGCTGTATACCCTAAACTTACACGCTGCCATATGTCAATTTTAGAGTGGTAAAATTGGAAAAAGAAAATTCTCATCCCCAGAAAAAAATTGTACCTATGTGGGGTGGTGAATATGTTAACTAGTCTTACTGTGGTGATCATTTATATATATGTATTTGGGTACATATTTGTGTATATATATGTATATATATCACTGTATGTACATATCGTATACATATATCACTACACATATGTACTCTATGCACATACAGAGTGATGCATATATAACACACATTTAGTGACACATATGTGACGAGATACATCTCTCTATACATATAAAATTACTAGGTTGTACACCTGAAACTTATACTATGTTCTATGTCAATTGTATCTCAGGCTGGGAAAAAACATACTAATAATCTATTCGACATCAGGGAATTATTGTTAATTTTTTAAAAGATTTTGTAACGTTTATTTCTGAGAGAGAGAGATTGATTGTGAGAAGGGGAGGGGCAGAGAGAGAGCCCCAAGCAGGCTCCATGCACAGCACAGAGCCCGATGTGGGGTTCGATCCCACGAACTGCAAGATCATGACCTGAGTCAAAATTAAGAGTCAGACCCTTGACTGACTGAGCCACCCAGGTGCCCCAAATTATTGTTAATTTCTAAGGGTGATCATGATATTAAAACGGCATTGCCATTCAATGATGGTGATATCATTAAAACCTCTTTTCAGAGTTAGATGCTGAAGCATTTAAAGGTGAGATATTATTAAGTCCATAAACTATTTTAAAATGCATCAGAAATACAAAAATAAAATATGCATGGAAAAGTGTTGAGAGTTACTGACCTGGTTCAGAGGAGTAATATTTATCAAGAGTTATTAAAATCAGTAAGAATATAACAATACTGTAATAAAAACAGGCTATGAAGAGGTAGTTTGGGGAATATAGATAGCGAAGACATCCAGGAAAAGGTCTTCACCCTTAAGGAAAATCTAGGGATGTGCAGTAAAACGATGGCATACTGTTTGTCACCTAGTAGATTAGCCAAACTGTTTACAATTGCAAAATCCAGTTTTTTTTTTTTTTAATAAAAATTTTTTTTTTTCAACGTTTATTTATTTTTGGGACAGAGAGAGACAGAGCATCAACGGGGGAGGGGCAGAGAGAGAGGGAGACACAGAATCGGAAACAGGCTCCAGGCTCTGAGCCATCAGCCCAGAGCCTGACGCGGGGCTCGAACTCACGGACCGCGAGATCGTGACCTGGCTGAAGTCGGACGCTTAACCGACTGCGCCACCCAGGCGCCCCTGCAAAATCCAGTTTTTAAACAAATTTTTGAGAGAGAGAGAGAGACAGAGGGTGAGCGGGAGAGGGGCAGAGAGAAAGGGAGACACAGAATCCAAAGCAGGCTCCAGGCTCCGAGCTGTCAGCAAAGAGCCTGCCGTGGGGCTCAAGCTCACAGACCACGAGATCATGACCTGAGCCGAAGTCGGATGCTCAACCGACTGAGCCACCCAGGTGGCCTGCAAAATCTAGTTTTAAAGGGATAAAGGGATGAGGTTTTTGGTAGATAGGTACAAGAATTTGAAAGAGCAGTTTGGTCAAATGTGCCAAAGAGGCTTAAGGTCACAAGCATATGTGCATACGGACAGGTCAGTACCACACCTCCAGGCATCCGTCCTACAGAAACCCCAGCCACTTGTGCAAAAACACACAAGGATATTCACTGTGCCCCTTCCTTTTGCTTGCAGTGGATTTCCAGGTGGTACCCACCTCCGGGTCTAATCCCCTCCTACAAGAGCACCACTAATGAAGTGACTGCTTAAGCATGTAAATCTGATCATGAGTCTGTTTAAAACTGATCACGTGTGCTCTGGATGAAGTCTACACTCGTTAGCCTAGCAGGAAAGGCACTCTTATAACTTGAAATTCCACAGATGCCCCAAGGCCTTTCACTTCTCTGTGCCCTTGCACATATTCTCTGACCTGAAGATCCCTCTCTGTTGGTAAGGGTGTTGTAGAAAGTGGATGGCACCCTCTAGGGGATGATGGAAGAAAGTTGAATGAGAGGAGTGTCTGCGAATGTGCGGATATGTTTGAAGAGAGCCAACAGAGACCCTGCAGCATTCTGCAAGAGTGGGAGCTGTTACCACCTCTGATCCGAAGGGAAAAGTGGACGAACTGATCCCAGAACCCAGCACGAAGGGACCATACCTTTCACTAGGCAATCAGCCATGGACAAACCATGACCCAGCATGGACGGAGCCAGCAAGACTGCTCCAGGTTGGCCAAACCCAAATAGAAGGCAGAAGGCAGAGCTCCGTTGATATAATCCATAGAAGTCCGTTTCCCAGCGCAGAGGGCGGGACAGAAACAGGTGTATGGGGGGTCAGGAGGGACAAAAACTCAGCTCAAGCATCATTTCCTTTGGCAACCATTCCCAGATCTTTCAAGACTGTCGTGTTCATTCCCTGTGTCCTGGTCCAGCTCCCAATACAAGCTTCTCATACAGCCTTTCAGAAAATGGTGAAGGGCTCCGTTGATTTGCAACCCTTCATTCACTGGACTGTGACATTCCAGGGTAGTATTCCTGAAAGAGAAGGCAATTCCGAATCCGTAGGTTCAGAGTCAAATCTTGGCCCTGCGGCTTACAAAGGCGTTTACTTTTCCACATGTTTTCAATTCTTTTAGTAAAATCATGGTCATGATAATACCCTATGGGGTTGCCGTGTGGGTTGAAAGCAAAAGTTTCCTCAAAATAACTCCTGCAAGAGAAGAGACTTGGTGTGTGATTGTGTATTAGATGTGTTCTCTTGATGGCTGGGCTTGATTTCGGGATTAACCTTCCTACGTGTGGAGAAAGTTACATCTCATGAATACTCTACCTCTGAGGTAGGACTCAGAGCTCACATTAGAGCTCTCCGCTGCAGCAAGGGTGCAGGCACCTGACCTTGGTCCCCTGGGCCAGAGTACTCACCTGAAGGCTTCTCTTTGGAACCGAGCACTTGGAGGCGTCACGTGGTTCTTACTTCCTGGCGTAAGTGGAGGCAACAGTGATTTCCTTTAGAATTTCTTGGGGTTGGGGCGCCTGGGTGGCGCAGTCGGTTAAGCGTCCGACTTCAGCCAGGTCACGATCTCATGGTCCGTGAGTTCGAGCCCCGCGTCAGGCTCTGGGCTGATGGCTCGGAGCCTGGAGCCTGTTTCCGATTCTGTGTCTCCCTCTCTCTCTGCCCCTCCCCCGTTCATGCTCTGTCTCTCTCTGTCCCAAAAATAAATAAACGTTGAAAAAAAAAAAATTAAAAAAAAAAAAAAAAAAAAAAGGATTTCTTGGGGTAGCAACACTGGCAACAGTTTTTCTTTTCGTGTCTGCTCTGCAGTGTATCTGGCTTAGATCGCTAATGGTTTTCTGATCTATGCTGTGTCCATTTAGAGCACAGGTACAGTTTATTGCAACGTAAGACGATTCTTAATTGGCGCCTGTCTCACTCCGTATCTTGTTTCAGCACCTGGACAGCTCACCTCCGCCCAGTTGCTGTACTCTTCCTTTTCCTGAAACTTGAGCGTTTGGCTTCTTAAACGTAGCTGCTGAGTTGCATTAGGGCTCACTGACCTTTCAAGGGTAGAGAGTTCCTGATTAGGCCCTAGGTAGGATTCTAGGCAGTGGCGAGGGCATTCCAAATGCGTGAAAGTGTCCTAATAGTTATTATGACGGGTTGACAGAACGCACTTCCTGAAGGAACGAGTGGTGTAAGAATAAAGGCACGAGACACGGCCAGTCCAGTGGGCTGAGAAGGAAGGCTTGGGGGGTGTTCAGAGAAAATGCTTCCGCGGGTGCCCACCTGTCTGACTGCAACCCTCCCCATGTGGACAAGGGCGTTGCGAGCAGTAGGCAGGCATCCTCTCCTGAGGGTTTTTCGTAAACCCGGGACCACAGCCCTCGCTGCGCACAGAGAAGGGAGTCTGAAAACGAGTTCTGCCAACAGACACGTGTCTTACTAGCAGCAGGGGGAGTGCCAATGGTTCACAAAGATAATGATAGTGTTTTCACATGGACAAAAATTGCTGTGTTGCAGACCCGACAATGACAATACATATGATCAGGGAAATAACAGGTAAGTGAAAATAGGTCCATGGTTTTAGGGGTGGCGGGGAGAAGGTATACCAATCCATATCGCAAAGCTGAATGGAAGCCATATGGGCCAAATAACAATTAAATTCGCACTTCCAAAACACAGGAGATGTGGGTAGCACTAAAATATCTAATTAGATCACGCAATAAGGCACCCAGCAGATTGGAAGCATTTTTAAAAATGTGATAACATCAGGATTGGGATAAAGAATGAACTGACAAAGCCTTACGGAGGGTAATTTGATATTATCTATTAAAATTTAAGATGTAAATAGACTCCACCCCAACATCCCATATCTAGGGGTCTGATGAAGTACACACACATTTGGTCAAGCTGTACGTAAAATGTTCATTGTAGCATTATTTGTAATAACGGAAAGTTCAAAACAACTCAAATGCCACCAATAAAGAAACAGTTAAATTAGAACAAAATATGTAGTTTAAACGTAGGGGCACATTCATTTAATGTGATACATGGTCTAGCCCCAGGTGTTTATCAGGTATCTGCACATTCAAACGGCTTAGTTTAAGAAGTCAGTCTATTCAGTTAATCTGTAGGAATCACAAGGTTCTCCACAGAATACTAGCTTAATAAAAAATTACAGAAAAATTATCTGTATGTGTGAGTGTGGTATTTCTTTAGCCTCTGGACAATGAGTAAGAAAGAAGTCTACGTAAATTGAAAGATCTTTTCTTCCCCATAAATCTGGACCTTGAAATGAGATGGAATCTGTGATTGTGCTGATGGAATGCTCTCCTCAAAGATCTGTGTGAAGTATAAATCCAACATTGAAATGGCAACCAACCTCAAGAAGCCCCACGGCCCACTCAGTCATGTCTTCCTGGATGGTCAAGCCTTGACCGTGAGCTTGCCAGGGGTACATACTATGTCATTCCATCTCAAGTCCCAGTCCCAGTGGGAAATTTCCATAGCTAAGAATATCGTTATCATTCCACATATTTTCTTTTCTTGTCCAAACAAACCTGGTCACCAGCACTGTTGTCATCTTTCAAAGAAAGAGATACAGACACAGAATCCAAAGCAGGCTCCAGCCTCTGAGGGGTCAGCACAGAGCCTGACGCGGGGCTTGAACCCACAAGCCATGAGATCATGACTTGAGCAGAAGTCGGACACCCAACCGACTGAGCCACCCAGGCGCCCCACATCTGGTAACTTTTTTATGTTTATTTATTTTTGAGAGAGACAGAGAGAGAGAGAGTGCGCGCGAATGGGGTGGGGGGACACAGAATCTGAAACAGGCTCTGGACTCTGAGAGGTCAGCACAGAGGCCGACTCGGGGCTCCAACCCACTAACCGTGAGATCACGACCTGAGCCGAAGTTAGACGCTTAACCGACTGAGGTGCTCCATCTATGCATCTGATAGGGATTCAGGAAATTCTGGGTTCAAATCCAAACTACTCTAGGACCTGGGAGCTGGTGTGTTAACCTTGCCTTTTATTTCTGGTGCTCTGACCTCCCTGATCCCGGAGGGGACAGCCCCTCCCGGGGCTAATTCCTAAAGATCGGTAACAACTCAACCTGCAGTGTCCCTTTCATATGCAAACCCATCAATTCCAGGTCGACGCCCCATCGCCTCCTATGTGGGGCTCTCACAATCTGGGTCACTCTCCCCCTGCCCTGCCGTAACCATTCCAGGGCCAGTTTCCAGACGACTAGGGACAACACATACGCTCCCCAGCCCGCTGAGATTCTTCACATCAGTGAATCCTAAACCTGCTGTGTCTGAATGCCTCACTTGTTTCTTCCCACGGAAACCACAATGAAGGTCCCCGCCCGTGTTCCCCACACCCCTGCCTCCTGATGGATCCTGGTGCTTCCTGGAGTGCTTCCCACCAGTGGCATGCTCCCTCCATTTGGGAAGTGTCGGCAACGAACTGTCTTTTCCACGGCAGCTCTCTCCTGATCTGTTGGCCCCACCATACCTAGATAATAAAACCTACATTTTAGGGGCACCTGGGGGGCTCAGTTGGCTAAGTGTCTGACTCTTGACTTCGGCTCAGGTCATGATCACTCAGTTCGTGGGTTCGGGACCCGCATTAGGCTCTCCATTGGCAATGCAGAGCCTGCTTGGAATTCTCTCTCTCTCTTCCTCTCTCTCTGCCCCTCTCCCGCTCTCTCTCAAGTCTCTCAAAATAAATGAGTAAACTTAAAAAAAACCTTACATTTTAAAGCTCCTGGGTAGTTGACCCTTTAAGAACCAATGTCTTCATTTGTAAAAAAGGAGAGAGCAAAAGCTTTCCCTTAAAGTGCTCATAGAATTAAATTAAAAAATGGATAAACTCTTCTTCAGAGCAGTTGCACGAAGGGGGACTTGATTCGTTTCACACCATCCTTACAAGACATCATGGCTGGGAAATCCATCCCACTGACCAAAGCAGATCTGACTGGTTATGAAGATTCTCCGGGCAGCAAAGGATAGATACTGAGTTCTGCTTTATGAAATCTCCTGCACCCAGAGGCACCGTCTACTTCAGGGCCATTTCCAGCTCAGGCGCTCTTTGTCCTTGCCTAGAAAATGCAACCACAGATATCCCCACAACTCTTGAGGAAAACGCCAGTTCATTAAAACCGAGCCCCTTTGGCCTTCTGAGGGCATATTGTCGCCGGCAGGCATTCTCGATGGACTGCGGTTTCTGAGGCTCCAAACGCAGCGGTGGCAGTGGTCACGCTTGGGGCACCGTCGGACCCTTCGAGTTACCCACAGACCCCGTTTCTGGCCGGGCGAAGAGCGTCTCGTGGAGGGCATGGGAGCCACACGGGACTCTGTCAAAGAAGTGCGGGCGTGTGTCCTCCAGAGACGCATCCTGTGGGCATCCCTCCAAAACGTTGCAGGCAGATCCTGGCGATGACCACCTGAAATAAAATCACCAGCGTTTCCTAAGGATGACGTCTTGTGGGTGGGTATTCAGGAGGGTTAACCGTCCGTATCAAACGTGAGAAACCAGGAATTTCAGGACTCTGGTGTGAAAAGGCAAGAGTCCCTTGGAAAGCGTCAAGCGTGGAGTCTCTCCCACCGGCGGTGAAGTCCCGCGGGGTGGCCTGGCCCACACCTTCTGTGTGGTGACGGTGTTCATCCCACCTACGCGGAAGCTGATCGGAGAACTGGTGTCCCCACAAACGATAGTCACGTTGGCTGTTAAATCGTTGACTCTGGGAATCCATTCTGAGAGAGGTTGGAATCGCTCTGTGGCGGGAATCCCCTCCGTACAAGGGGATACCTTTCCTGACCGTTTCCTCTTCAAATCCCAGAGGAACTGCTCCCCTTCCTATCATCTGAGACACACGGCCCCACCCAGGTCCGGCCACCATGCAGCAACACGGCCACCACGTCTGGGACTAGAACGGCATCCCTGGAGGCCATCTGATGCAGAGCTGGAAACTGAGCTTTGCCATTCAAGGGCAGATCCAAAGGCCCCTCAGGGATCTGAAGGGGAAGAGAAGAGTGGGATCCAGTTTTCCCTCACTGGAAGCGGCGTGAGGGAGCCCAGTACTGTGTTAATACACATTAGCCAATCACGCATATTCTGTAGGACTTGAATCCTTTTGAATGTATCGAAGACAATTTTATGGCCTCGAATATTATCTGTCTTTGCATCCGTTTTGTGCGCTTTTGGGAAGGATGTGTGTTTGGCTCTTGTTGGCTAGAGTGTCTCATACATGGCAGTCCCGTCAAGTTTGTCGATAGGGTTGATTAAATCGACACCTTTGCTGACGTTCTGCCCACTTGTTCTGTTAATTATTGAGGGGGGGATGGTGATTAATTTTATGCATCTATTGGGGTAGGTTATGGTACCCATTGTTTGGTCAAACATCAGTCTAGATGTTGCTGCGGAGGTCGAATCTTTAGATGGGATTAACATTTATTTGTTTTTAATGGTTTTTTTTTTTATTTTTTGAGAGAGAGCAAGAGTAAAAGTGGGAGAGGGGCAGAGAGAGAGGGAGGGGCAGAGAATCTGAATCGGGCTCTGCGCTGACAGCAGTGAGCCCGAATTGGGGCTTGAACTCACGAACTGTGAGATCATGACTCGAGCCAAAGTTGGGTGCTCAACGGACTGAGTCACCTGGGAAACCCAGGTGTGATTACCATTTAAATCAGCTCGCTTTGAGTGAAGAGATTACCCTCCGTCATGTCAGGGGGCCTCATCCAATCAGTTGGAAGCCTCAAGGAGGAAAGGCTGGGGTCCAGCGAGGAAGAAGGAATCCCGCCACAGGACGACGATGGCCTTTGGTCTTGGGCTACAACGGCTACTCTTCCCTGGTCTCCAGCCTGCCCTGTGGATGTTGTACTTGTCAGCCCCCGTAATCACATAATGCAGTTCCTAAAAGTTAACCGCCCTGTTTGCCTCCAGGAACTCTGATTGATACGAGGAATATTGAAATCATCTCCAACGGTAAGTGTGCCCTTACCCATTTCTCCTTGCATTTCTGCTTTGTGTATTTTGTTTGTATTTATTTACTTAAAAATTTTAAAAAGTCTTTATTTTTGAGGGAGAGAGACAGAGCACGAGCAAGGGAGGGGCAGAGAGAGAGGGAGACACAGAATCCGAAGCAGGCTCCAGGCTCCGAGCTGTCAGCACAGAGCCCAGCGCGGGGCTCGAACCCACGAACCGTGAGATGGTGACCTGAGCCGAAGTCGGACGCCCAACCGACTGAGCCCCCCAGGTGCCCCGCTTTGTGTATTTTGAAGCTCTGTTAATAGACGCATAAATATCTTGGATCGTTATGTCCTTTTGATTTATTTTCTTACCATTTTATATGACAATCTATGACTTTTAATTTAGGTATTTAAACCAGTAACAATTAAAGTGACTTTTTCAGAGGAGATAGTTTATTGAATAGACCACAAAGGAGTGGTCAGTAGAGGAGTAGGCTGTCTGCAAAGGGATTTTTTTTTTTTTTTTGAGAGAGAGTATTGGTGCAAGAGGGAGAGGGAGAGAGAGAGAAGGGGCTCACCCGATGTGGGGCTTAAACTCACTCTTAAACTCACTCACTCCCTGGGGTGGGAACCATTGCTATTACTTTTTATTAATCAAGGCTGAAAGCCCAGGACTGCCAGCAGCAGTGTGGAGGGGCACGAGGAGGAACAGGTCCTCCAGTCCTAAACAGGCAGTCTGGACAGCGTATCTTCTGCATCACGGGGTAAGACTTGAAAAACCAGACTGAAAAAGTGGGGTTGGGAAATTTTTCAACACCTTGAGTCTGTTCAGGCTGGTATAACAAAGGGTCCTGGCCCGGGTAGGGGAGAACCCCCTTCCAGGCTGCAGAGAGCCGACCTCTTCCTTGTGTCCTCACATGGCAGAAGGGACAAGGGAGCTCTCTTGGGTCTCTTTCATAAGGGCACTAATCCCATCCGTGATGACTCCACCTCTCAAAGGCCCCCACCTCCTAATATCATCACACTGGCCACCAGGTGTCAACCTAAGAATTTGGGGGTGGGTTGGGGTGGGGAACACATTCAGGTATAACACGCATAATGTGCATTGTTGCGTTGGCTTGGGCCATCTGTTACACAAATTCATCCAACCCTTGGGACCTTCACCTGATGTTTATCCTACTTAAATCAAAGCCACTCGAAGACTAGATTCCCAGTCTAGGCTTGAAACAAGTAAGATGCAACTCTGGAGAAAAGATCCTAATCCGTTCTGCCCCAGTGCCTGTAGATCGGGTGACAAAGTCACAAGCATGATGTTTATAATTACGTGTCACGTGACACACCATCTCGGGTGCCAGTAAAGCATCAGTTGTAATGGAGGAAACACTGCCAACTTCTCTCCACTTCAGGGGACCCCATTTCTTCTCTAAGGAAAACACGCAGCTCAGGGCTTGGGCATTGCATAGAGAGAAAGAGTGAGAAAGGCACATAGGGATGCCTGGGTGGCTCTATTGGTTGGTTGAGCGTCCGAGTTCGGTTCAGGTCATGATCTCGAGGTTCGTGAGTTCAAGCCCCACGCCGGGTTCCGTGCCGACAGCTCAGAACCTGGAGCCTGCTTCGGATCCTGTGTCTCCCTCTTTCTCTGCCCCTCCCCGGCTTGTGCAGTCTCTCTCTCTCTCAACAATAAATAAACATTAAAAAAAGAGAAATAATATTCAGAAATACATATAATACATATCACAATTTGGACCAATAATAAGAATTCTTTAAATGTAGAATTTATCACATATTTATATAATTTATTACTGTTTTATTACTAGATGGTTACATTTTTTTAATATTTATTTTTCAGAGACAGAGCCAGCGGGGAGGGGCAGAGAGGGAAGAGAAAGAGAGAATCTCAAGAAGGCTTCCCGCTGTCGGTGCAGAGCCCCTGGCGGGGCTCAGACCCAATCAGTGATATCGTGACCTGAGTTGAAACCAAGAGTGGACAGAGCCACCCAGACGCCTCTAGAAGGTTGGTTACATTTACTGTACTATACAGAATATTATAGTTAATTACAACATTAGATATTACTAAACTCCAATACATTAATACATTAAGTATGGTAGATTTATTGTTGCAACATATTATTGATAACACAAATCAACATATTGGTATTAGTAAGAAATAGTATCATTAAAACAATTTTAGCAAGCAAAAAACGGATTATACGTTTACATGATTTGTTAATCAATAGGCAAATCTGTAGGTCTCTGGCACCGCGCCAAATGGAAGGCTGGCAATTTGCCCCTCGTTTAAGGCCTGGCGGAGCCCTCCGCGCACCTGCCCGACGGCGCGGGCGCGCGTTTGCGGCCGGCGGCTGTGCGCAGCTGCGGGAAGCTTCTCAGTCCTGCGGAGACACCTCCCGCCCGCAGATGGCGCTGTGACTCGACTCGTTGCCCCAGAGGGACGGGCGACACCCAGCTCCAGCCCCGAGCCTCCTGGGACTTGTAGTTCGCGGCTTCGTGGTGCGCAGGCGCACTGCGGAGACCGTACTGATTGCGCTCGTCGGGGAGGCGGCGGCAGCGGCGGCGCGGCGTGAGTTAACGGGGCGCAGGGAGGGGGCGGGGGCGCGGGCTCCGGGGGGCGGAGGGAGGTGGCGTCCGGGACTGGCCGCGGCGGGCCCGGGCGGGAGCCGGTGGCGCCCGAGCGTTGCGCCCCGGTTGGCACCTGCGCCCACCCCGGGGTCACCGCGCCTGAAGACGGGTGTTCGGGGCCCTGGGCGGGGGTCCGGCGGGAGGGGCGGCCGAGGCGTTCCCGTGGGCGTTTGTCCTGTCTGTCACTCGAGGCGACGGAGGCCGCCCAGCGCCCAGAGTGGCACATCTGACCCTTGCCCGGGCGGGGGGACCCCAGGGTGAGACCCAGGGGGCGCGCTCTGCTGTGAGGGAGGGGCCGCACTTGAAAGGGAAATGGAATAAACCCTATTTGCTCTTAAAGGCCGAGAGGGGTCGGAACGCTCAGACTTGGGAATGTGAATTCACTAGGGCTCCTTGGCTGACCCGGGGTCTCCCCCAGACTATTCTGCCTGCCCCATCCCCCAGGAGACACTTGGCAGTGCTTGGGGTCGTTGGTGGTTGTCATGACGGGGCTGGGGGGGGGGCGGCAGTGCATCGAGTGGGTGGGGGTCAGGGATGCTGCTCAGCCCCCTGCAGTGCCCAGGACGGCCCACCCCAGAGAATGATCCGGCCCCAGTGTCCACAGGGTTGAGGCGGAGACACCCTATGTTAATTATCTGGAAAAGCAGTTGAGTCCGATCCCAGCTCACTAGACACCAGAATAAATCCCCAAAGGGTCAGATAGTAGGAACCAGAGTGACCCCCCCCCCCCCCCGCCCCGTGTGTGTATTTAATTGTGTGCAGCCTCCTGGGACCTCCGTAGAGCGGATAATGATGGCACACAAAGTGTCTTGGGGTGGGTCGACTCCCCTAAACCAGGGAGATCTCACTGGGGAGTGCCTCTGTCCCTAAGGGACCGTGGTGGTATCTAGGAACATCTGTGGTTGTCACCCTGCTGAGCCCTGGGGTGGAGTAGGTGAGGCCAGGAGTGGGGCTGCTCCACTCCTCCCAGTGCCCAGAAGAGCACCCCCCCACCCTGCCCCGCGAGAACGACCCGAACCGCCGTTCACAATGCTGAGGGCGAGATCCCGACTTACACTTTATCCTTAGAGGAGTTCCTCATTGGCCTCATCAGGCCCTTCCTGGGGAGAAATGATGAGTTTCTGTGGTTTGAACGTTGAAAGGGAAGGTCCCAAGCCATGTGGCACAGGTCTAGGTGAAGGAGGGGGCTGAAGGGACCACTGGCATCTGCCACAAGGTAGGAGGGTCTTGGAACCATCAGACGATGGGAGAGAATTGTTCTGCAAGACCTAGGAAGGGGCCGGGGGACCTGGACCCATTGCCCTGAGCTGCGGCTTCAAGTCCCAAGAGCCGGGGCGCCTGGGGGGCTCAGTGGGTTAAGCCTCTGACCTCCGCTCAGGTCATGATCTCACAGTTCGTGAGTGTGAGCCCCACGTCGGGCTCTGTGCCGACAGCTCGGAGCCTGGAGCCTGTTTCGGATTCTGTCTCCCTCGCTCTCTGCCCCTCCCCCGCTCATGCTCTGTCTCGTTCTGTCTCTCAGACATTAACAAAAATATTTATAAAGTCCCAAGAGCAAAGGCGGAAGTTCACGCGGTGTGGGAGGCAGTGGCAGATGCCTTCAGGCGCTCGCACAGAATCCCCTGCGTGAGGCTCCCTGGCAGCAAGGCTAGGGGGTTGGGGGGGGGGGGCGGCAAGGAACGCTGCCCCTCTGTTCGCCTTTGGTGTTTGTGAGCGTCCCGGGGCAGACTGGGTGGCTGAAACACCAGAAGCTTCCTGTTGCACACTCTGGAGGCCAGAAGTCTGAAATCCAGGGTCAGCAGGCCTCCAGGGGAGGACCCTTCCTGCCTCTTCCAGCTCCCTGTGGTCCCTCTCTACGCTTGGGGTCCCTCGGCTTACAGCTGTGTCACTCCAGCCTCTACGTCCGTTGTCACATGGCCTTCTTCCTGTGTGTCTGCGTCTCTTTTAAGGACACCAGCCCGTGGCATCGGGCCCACTCTACTCCTATATGACTTCATCTCATCTGCGAAGATTCTGCTTGCACATGGGGTCACCTTCACAGGTACCAGAGGGTCAGGGCTGGAGCGCGTCTTTTAGAGGACCTGATTCAGTGTCATCAGCAGATGTTTCGTCAGGCGCAGAGCAAGGCAGGGCCGGCTCTCGGCGAGAACTCTGCGGCGCTCCGGCTCATCTTCTAGATTTTCAGACTTTTGTTCTACTTTATCTGTTTCATTTCATAAGAAGTTGCCCTTACAGATCACGTCTTCCTTGGTAATTTATTTATTTTTTATTAAAAAAATTTTTTTTAATGTTTATTTATTTTTGAGAGAGAGAGAGAGAGAGAGAGGGAGAAAGAGAGAGAGAGCATGCGTGAGCCAGCAGGGGAGGGGCAGAGAGAGAGAGAGAGAGAGAGAGAGGGAGATACAGAATCCGAAGCAGGCTCCAGGCTCCAGCACAGAGCCCGACACGGGGCTCGAACCCACGAGCTGTGAGATCATGACCTGAGCCAAAGTCGGACACTTAACCGACTGAGCCACCCAGGCGCCCCTTCCTTGATAATTTAAACAGTTATGGGGCGCCTGGGTGGCTCAGTCGGTTAAGTGTCTTACTTTGGCTCAGGTCATGATCTCAGGGTTTGTGAGTTCAAGCCCCAGGTCAGATTCTGTGCTGACAGCTCGGAGCCTGGAGCCTGCTTTGGATTCTGTGTCTCCCTCTCTCTTTGCCCCTCCCCGGCTCACGCTCTGTCTCTCTCTCTCTTAAAAAAGTAAACATTAAAAAAAAATTTTTTTTTTAAACAGTTACATGTCCAAAAAAGAAAAAAAAAAAAGAGTTACACATGCTTACTGGAGTTAACCATGGTATTTTTTTCCAGGTTTGTTAGGTTTATTTTTGGCTAACAGCTTTATTTAGATATAGCCCACAAACCAATTCATTCATTTCAGGTATGCAGTTCAGTGATTTCTCGTGTATTCACAGAGTTGTGCAGTCATCATGTCTGTCTAGTTCTGGAACATTCCATCACCCCAGAAGAAACCCTGTCTCCATCAGCAGTCACCCTCCTTCCCCTAGTCCCCACGAGCCCCCTGCCTGTCCCTGGATGATCCCGTTTTGGACGTTTCACACACCCCGTGTGGCCTCTCGTGTCTCGTTCCCTCCCTGAGCGTCATGTGTTCAGGGGCAGCGGGTGTGGGCGCCTCATTCCTGCTCGCGACTGAGTGATATTCCACTTTACGGCTGGACCACATTGTGCTTCCTTGTTCATCCGTTGATGGGCACTGGGGTTGTTTCCACTCTTCGGCCACCGCGAGTCGTGCCGCCACGAACATTCGTGGACAGGTTTTGGTGTGGACGTGTGTTTTCGTGTCTCTCGGGCAGACGGTAGGAGAGGCATCCCTGGGTCCAGTGGAAACTGTGTTTAACCATTTGAGGAACCCCCAGACCGTCTTCCAGGACAGCGACCCACCTCCCACCCCCGCCGGCCTTGCTCCAGGGTGGCCATTCCCCCCCATCCTCACCAACACCTGTTCCTGTCCTGTGGCCTCCAGTTATCCTGCTGGGCGGGAGGGGCCTCCTCACTGTGAGTCTGATTTCCGTGATGACTCATGAGATCGATCATCCTTTCCATGCGGCTTGGTCGTTCATGTGTCGCCTTTGGACAAGTGCCTGTTCTTTACGGGAGCTCTTTGTTAGGAAGTGAGTCGCCGTCTCTGGAAGAGGCGTGCGCGGAGGCCCTGAGTGCCTCGCCACCGCTCCTCGTGCGTGCTCTCCGCCGGCTTCTTCCTTCAGCCTCACCCCAAGGAACCTTGTTCCCTGATCCCCCTTTCCTGGTGGGGAGGCTGCTGTTTTCTTAAACATTCAGCTTTGACTTAATTATAGACTCATACAATGTTGCAAAAACGGGGTGGAGTCCCACCCACCCATCACCCAGCTCGCCCCCTTGGCCTGTCTCCTGACAATAGCGTAGGATCAAAGCCGCACGCGGGTATTGGCCCCCCCCCCCCCGCCATGAAAAAATTTTAATGTTTATTTTTTTGAGAGAGAGCGCGTGTGAACAGGGGAGGGGCAGAGAGATTGAGAGAACCCAAGCAGACCACGCTGTCAGCGCAGAGCTCAAGAGTCAAGAGTCGGCCGCTTAACCAACTGAGCCACCCGGGTGCCCCGCCCCCACCATGAAAATTTCCTAGCAGAGATGCGTCTGGGTGCTGGGGCTGCATGCTCCCACAACAGACTTGTCTTCTCCACGTGTCTGTGTCCTAATCCTCTCTTCTTATAAGGACACTGGTTTTACTGGTTCCGGGCCCATTCCTAACGACCTCATTTTGACTTAATACCTCTTTAAAGGCCGTATCTTGAAATACAGTTACCGTCTGAGGTCCTGGGGTTGGGACTGGAAGGTATGAATTTGGAGGGGACACAGATTAACCTGTGACAACAGATATATGTGTACAGACATACGTTGGAGATATTGCTGGTTCGGGTCCTGACGACCGCAGCGAAACAAGTCAAATGAATTGTTTGGTTTCCCAGTGCATGTAAAAGTTACATGTTCCCGGTCCTTGTGCAATTAGCACTGTATCTAAAAGAACAATGTAGGGGCGCCTGGGTGGCTCAGTCGGTTAAGCCTCCGACTTTGGCTCAGGTCATGATCTTGCGGTTCGTGGGTTCGAGCCCCACATCAGGCTCCGTGGTGACAGCTCAGAGCCTGGAGCCTGTTTCCAATTCTGTGTCTCCCTCTTTCTCTGACTCTCTCTCTCTCTCTCTCTCTCTCAAAAATAAACGTTAAAAAAATCTCCCCTACTTTTTCAAAAATATAAATAAAAGAACAATGTAAATATCTTAATTTGAAAGTACTTTAACTGCTACAAGATGCTTATCATCATGTGAACTGTCAGCCAGTCATATCACTGGTCACAGATCACCGTAACAACTATAAGAATAATGAGTGCAGACCCGCCTGGTGGGCTCAGTCAGTTAAGCATCCGACTCTTGGTTTTGGCTCAGGTCGTGATCTCGCACTTTGTGAGATCGAGCCCCACATCGGGCTCTGTGCCGACAGCATGGAGCCTGCTTAGGATTCTCTGTCTCCCTCTCTCTCTCTGCCCCTTTTCCTGCACGTGTGCTCTCTCTCTCTCTCTCCCTCTCTCTCAAAATAAAGTTAAAAAAAGATAATGAGTTCATGAGAATCACCAACGCATGACCCAGGAACACGCAGTGAGCAAATGCTGTTGGAAAAATGGTGCCAACGGGGTGACGCAGGGTTGTCACAGACCTTCAGTCTTAACGCGGTGGCCGTGAAGTGCAATGAAATGAGACATGCCCGTTTCTGCCTCTGTTCTGCATGCGTGTAAAAGAATACTTTCTACATTCTCCCCTCCCTGTCCCAAGAACCGATTTGTGCTACCTCAGGGTTAACATCGCCGTAGTGGGAACGCTTCGCCTGATGTTGACGTCTCACTGTGGGACATTTATCACAGCCAAGACGTGACCCCCGAGTGGTGCCGCCAGGGGCCGAGGGAGGGGACTGGGCAACATCAAGTCTCAGTTCCGGAAGATGAGCACGTGCGAGAGGGCCACCGGACGATGTCGTACCTACGGTCAGCAACAGCGCCTTCTACGCTTAAAATTTGTTAAGATAAATCTCATGTTAAGCGTTCTTACCACAGACCGTTTTTAAATTTTTTTTTTTAGCGTTTATTTATTTTTTTTGAGACAGAGCATGAATGGGGGAGGGGCAGAGAGAGAGGGAGACACAGAATCGGAAGCAGGCTCCAGGCTCTGAGCCATCAGCCCAGAGCCCGACGCGGGGCTCGAACTCGCGGACCGCGAGATCGTGACCTGAGCCGAAGTCGGACGCTTAACCGACTGAGCCACCCAGGCGCCCCCCACAGACCGTTTTTAAAAACATCAACCCACTGGGGCTCCTGAGCGGATCAGTTGGTTAAGCGTCCGACTCTTGATTTCAGCTCAGGTCGTGATCTCACACTTTGTGAGATTGAGCCCCACGTCGGGCTCTGTACTGACAGTGTGGAGTCTGCTTGGGATTCTCTCTCTTCCTCTCTCTCTCTCTGCCCCTCCCCTGCTCGCTCGCTCTCGCTCTCTCTCTCTCAAAATAAACTTAAACAAAAAAAGCCACATCAACCCACCAAGACACCAGCCTTGGTTCAGAATATTAACCAGACTGCAAACTTCATTTAGATTTCACCAGGTTTTCCACTAGCCCAGGACCTTCATTCTGGCCCAGGACCGCATCCGGGGTCCCACATGACATCTCGCCATCTCGCCATCTCGCCTTGTTTTCTGGGGCTCCTCCAGTGTGACCTTTCCTCACACTTTCCTGGTTTTGCGTGGCCTCGACGCTTTTGAAGAGCAGTGGCCAGGTGCTTTGTAGAAGGTCCCTTGGACTGAGTTCGTCTGATGTTTTCTCATGATTACACTGAGGTTACCTTACACTGAAGGTGGCCCAGAGGTGTCCTGTCACATCAGGGGACATCACAGCAGGCGTCCTGTCCTCATCACAGTGACACTGATCTTCATCACTTGGCTAGGGCGGGGTCCGCCAGGTTTCTCCAGGAATAAAGTTCCCCTTCTTCACTCTATCCGCACTATTTGCTGGAAGCAAGTCACTGAGTGAACCCACATGGCTGGCGCGGGGGAGGGGAGGCTCCGCGTCCTGGAGGGAGGACCATGGAAGAATTTACAGATGCGTGAACACCATGGCGGTAATTAACAAGTATTTTGGAGGTGTGACTTTTCTGCTGCCCGATGTCCCGCCTCTCCTTGGAGTGTCCCCGGTAATGACGTGTGCATCTGTGGGCCTCGTCTGTGGGGATGATCGCCGGGGTGTTCCCATGAAAATCCCATGGTGATTTTCTATTAACGGGGCTGGGTGGTGATTTTTGAAGTTTTCATCCAGGAATCCAGATGACGCCCGTCATAAGTATCCGGTAACTGGCCTCTATTCATTCCTCATGAGTCTGCATGAGAATTTGCGTTTACAAGAGACTTCACGCCTACGACATCACCCAGAGCAGGCTGGTGGCTCACGTGTAGTGAGTGGGGACAGAGCAGGACTGCTCCAGGATGTTGTTAACAGAGGGCCACAGCCAGACAGTCCTTAGAGCACGAGAACCTGTTCAGGACCTGTTGCAGTGGGGAAAGACCTCTGGTGCACCTGGGCCCCATCCCCGATGCAGTGTGGACAAGGGAGTAGGTGGGGGTCAGCAGACGGGCACTTGCCGTGAGGACGCATCACGGGGGATTCTGGCTGAACAGACCTGATAGGATTGCTGCTGCAGGCATTCTGGGTGATCCCCACCCCCCCCAACCCCCCGCCACCTGGGTGGGGCAGGAGGAAATTGGCCGGATATCCAGGGTGATCAGACACGGGGGAGGGGGGGGCTTCAAGCTGAAGTGACTTAGCAGGGCTCTGGCTAAAACAGAGCATCTGAGCTGAACTCAGAAGCCCAGAGGTCAAGGCCTAGTTGGACGGAGGGCTCAGAGAGGCGAGAGAGGGTCCTTGGTGCCACCAGGCAGCACCAGAACCAGCCTGGAAGGGAAGGGAGCCTCCCGGGAGTGTGCAGGGCTCACAGCCCGGCCTGTGCCTTCCGGGTGGGACAGGCACATCTGGGTCCTTCCTGCTTAGAGCTGGGGTGGTCCGGTAGGAGAGTCCAGGGCAAAGGAGGGGGCCCGGGAGAGGGGCCCCAGGGAGCCGGCTGGGCTGTGGGAAGGCAGAGATGAGTCTGGGAGGCGCCAAGGGTGGGGGCCTGTGGGCCTCGAGGCTGGGAGGTCCTACTGGGTTGAATGGGGTTCCCCACAAAATTCGCGTCCACCCGGAACCTTGGAACGTGAGCTTATCTGGAAATGGGGTCTTTGCAGATGTAATTAGTTAAGATGAGGTCATATGGGAATGGGTGAGTCTAATCCAACGACTGGCGTCCTTATAAGAAGAGAGACACAGAGTCAGAAGACAGTCACGTGACCGCCGAGGCAGAAGCTGGAGGGATGTGACCACAAGCCCAGGGGAAGCTGGAGTCCCAGAACCTGGAAGAGGCAGGAAGGACCCTGTTCTGGGGCTTTGGCCCTGAGACCTTGATCCAACTTCTGGCCTCCTGAACGTGAGAGAATAAATCTCTGCTGTCTTAAGCCCCCAGCGTGTGGTCGTTTATTTCAGTGGCCCCAGGACACTTGCACAGACTCCTCCCTGATAGAATTGGTGTACTTTGTAAGCTTCCAAGACCTTCCGTATTTTGGTCCATGCATGGGTTAAGGGGCCATTCAGGCCTGTGGCCTCTGTCCTGGCTTCTGTTGACCACACTGTGTGTGTGGGGGGGGGGGCACCTGGATTGTGCCAGAGGTGTCCAGGTCCAGGATTTGGGGATCAGGGACAGGCCTGGGCCTGGGCTTCACGGTCCCTTCTCCTCCCGCAGCTCTGCCTGCCCCGGATCCTGCTTTTCCCAAGAGAAGAGGATGGCTGCTGGGTACGTGTCCCCGGGGCCCCAGGTGAGTGGGACCTGGGTATGTGTCCCCCGGGCCCCAGGTGAGCGGGACCTGGGTACGTGTCCCCCGGGCCCCAGATGAGCGGGACCTGAGTACGTGTCCCCCGGGCCCCAGGTGAGCGGGACCTTCCTCTTCCCCTGAAAGTGTCCAATGTGCCCAGAGGACGCACTCCTACAAGAAGTGCATTCCCAGCTAGGGAAGGGAGCCCCATTGCTGTGTGAGAGCTCAGGGAGCCTTCCCCGTGAGCATCTGGGTCCGAGAACCTCTGCTTGTAAGCAGAAGCACAGGCGTGCCGTTCAGTGCGTCTTTCCCGCAAGACAGCTGAGCTTCTGTCCTCGGCAGGGAGCACTTCCCCACCGGGGGGGGGGGCGGGGGGGCGCCTGGGAAGCACCATCTCGTTACCTCAGTTGTGGTAAAAGATTCACCATCGTAACCTTCTCTAAGCACACAGCTCAGCGGCACCAAGCGCACTCACGGTGTCGTGCAGCCGCCCCCATCGTCCGTCTCCAGAACTTTGCATCTCCCCAGACTGAGACCCTGTCCCCATGAAGCACCAACGCCCCACCCCCTGCCCCACCCCTGGCTCCCACCATCCGCTCTCTTGTCTCTGTGGATGGGACTCCTCTGGGGAGCCCCTGTGAGTGGGGTCACGTGGGACGTGTCCGTCTGTGTCTGGCCTCTGTCACTGTGCACAGTGGCCTCCGGGTCCGTCCACGTGGTGGCAGGCGGCAGGACGTCCTTCCTTCCTGAGGCTGGGTCAGTCTTTGTAAGCCTGGAAGAGCTGTGTTTAATGTGAAGCTGCCTTACAGGCCATGAGCATCAGGACAGCAGAGGCCACCATCCACTGGGACAACACATCTGTGGGGACTGGTAGATGGGGTCCCTGTCCCTTAGCTCTCGGCTTCGGATGGCAGCCACAAGTCTGAGAAAGTGATCAGTGTCTGTGCCAGAAATATAGGGCCGACTGAGAGCTCAGGTTCAGGTGGTCCCTGGGAGAACAGGCCCTTTCCTGTGGACATTTGCAGGCGATCAGTCAGTGTCCTGGATGTTGTCCTTGTTGGGGCCCCCTGGAGAGGGGTACTTGATCTGCTCTGGCCCCTGCATGGAAGTCCTGGTCATCACAGGCACACCCACTTTCAGGCCAGCCTGGTGCTCGCTGAGGCTGGCACAGCCCCCGGGGACACTGTCAGGTTTCAGCTTGGAGCCCATGCCGCCCCCGGGACCTGTGGGCTCAGGGTTCCAAACAAACCTGTGGCTTGTCCCTCGGCAGCAGGAGAGCTGAGATGCCACGAGGCCAGGCAGGGTCCCTTCTTATCTGTCTTCGTGTTAAGTAAACGGAGCCACCCAGACCTAGGCGGTCAGGCCGGAGGGTCATCGCCTGTCCAGGCCACGCAGGATTTCACGGGAGCCCCTTAGCAGCTCAGGCCTGCATCTTTATTTATTTATTTATTAAACATTTTTTTTTAATGTTTGCTTATTTTTGAGAGCGAGAAATACAGAGCGTGAGCAGGGGAGGAGCAGAGAGAGAGGGAGACACAGAATCCGAAGCAGGCTCCAGGCTCCGAGCTGTCAGCACAGAGCCCAATGTTGGGCTCGAACCCACAAACTATGAGATCATGACCTGAGCTGAAGTTGGACGCTCAACCGACTGAGCCCCCCGGGCGCCTCAGGACTGTGCTTTTTAAAAACGAAACCAAAAACCACCTTAACTTCAGCTAGAATGGCCAAAACCAGCCAGCGGGTCCAGCAGGCCTGCTCGCCTGGGGTGGGAGCCATCGCTTTCGAAGTCCATAGGTAACTTTTCCCCTCACGACAGACAGCAGCCCAGCTGCTGGTTCCAGCCAGGACGGCTGCAGTAGCCAGCCAGGCGCCACACGTTCGCCATCCCCCCTCCACGTGCCCTTCCTTTGCCCATCAGCGCTCTTGCCACATTTCTCCGCTCGTGCGGATCGGCAGGTGTGGCTTCTGGGTTCTCTGACCGTGTCGCTAGCAGATGCCCCGACCGGCGTGAACTACTCAGCCTCACTGCACCCCGTGGAGCGGAAAGAGTTTCTTCCATTTTCCTTGCATTGAGCAGATGAGGAGGCCACGTCCTGGAAAGTCAGTAATACACGTCCGATCCCACAAGCTACCTCTTTCTAGAATAAGCTGGGGGAGGTTCTCAAGTGGGAATGTGGCGCTCACAGATCCAAAAGTGGGACTCACCAGTTCAGTAGGAAACGGGCCATGTGTTCCCGCGAGATCTGCCTGCTAGCAGAATCTGACCTCCGGGCTTCGCTCCCTGCTCCCCGTGGATCTCCTGCTGGCCACGGCCTTCGGCCCTCTTGTAAAAAGGTGGGGGGGGGGTGCCTTTCTTGAGCAGAATCGATGTGATATTTTAGGAGTTAGTGACCTTCGAGGATGTGGCCGTGGCCTTCTCCCGGGAGGAGTGGGCCTTGCTGGACCCTGCTCAGAAGAGGCTGTACAGAGAGGTGATGCTGGAGACCTACAGGAACCTGGCCGCACTGGGTAAGACCAGCGCCGTGCACGCACCTGCCCATCGGTTCACACGCACGTAGCCTCCGCGGTGTGTCCAGAGCCGTGTTAGGAAGTGGGGGGTTGTTGGTGAGAAAGGCAGCTGTGTGGCCCCTGCCCTTGTGGGGTGAGTGGTCCACTGGTTTCTTCAACACTGCAAGTGACCCGATTTCTCCCAGAGCTGCTGCCGAGCCGCACATCTCACCTGAGGCTTAGATAATGTCCCCGAGTCCCCTCGGGTATAGAGTCATCATGAAACATGTTTTTGTATGTGTGGTAAAACATGTATAACATAAAATCTGCCTTTTAAACCATTTTTGGGTATACAATTCAGTGGCAGTAATTACATTCAAAATGTGCAGTCACCCCCACCATCTGTTTCTAGAACTTTCCATCTCCCCAGACTGAGACCCTGCCCCCACAAAGCACTGACTCCCCGCCCTCTGCCCCACCCCTGGCTCCCACCATCTACTCTCTGTCTCCGTGGACGGGGCTCCTCTAGGGACCCCCTGTGAGTGGGGTCACGCGGGAGGTGTCCTTCTGTGTCCGGCTCCTGTCACTGCACACGGTGGCCTCCGGGTCTGTCCACGTGGTGGCAGGTGGGAGGATGTCCTTCCTGTTTATTTTTTATTTATTTATTTAATTTTTAAAGAATGTTTATTTGAAGGGGGGAAGGGCAGAGAGAGAGAGAGAGGGGAACGGAGGATCTGAAGTGAGCTCCCTGCTGACAGCAGACAACCCGACGCAGGGTGGAACTCATGAACCACGAGATCATGATCTGAGCTGAGGTCAGACGTTTAACCAGCTGAGCCACTGAGGCGCCCCTGCCCTTGTTTGTTTGTTTGTTTAAATGTTTATTTTTGAGACAATGTGAGAGACAGAGCATGAGCGGCAGAGGGGCAGACAGAGGGAGACCCAGAATCCGAAGCAGGCTCCAGGCTCCGAGCTGTCAGCACAGAGCCCGACGTGGGGCTCGAACCCACGAACCGTGAGATCATGACCTGAGCTGAAGTTGGACACCTAACCGACTGAGCCTCCCAGGCGCCCCTGCCCTTGTTTTTATTTTTTTTTATTTTTTTATTTTATTTTTTTAAGATATGGTAACAGGATACTAGTGAGGTTAACATTTTAATGTTTATTTAGTTCTCAGACAGATACAGAGCGTGAACAGGGGAGGGTCAGAGAGAGAGGGAGACACAGAATCCGAAGCAGTCTCCAGGCTCTGAGCTGTCAGCACGGAGCCCGACATGGGGCTCGACCCCACGAACTGTGAGATCATGACCTGAGCCAAAGTCAGACGCTTAACCGACTGAGCCACCCAGGTGCCCCTGCCCTTGGTTTTAAAGCCGAGTAATATTTCAGTGTGTGGATGCACCCCATTTTATTTACCTACACATCCATGGGTGGACACTTTGAAAAAAATTTTTTTTTCAACGTTTATTTATTTTTGGGACAGAGAGAGACACAGCATGAACGGGGGAGGGGCAGAGAGAGAGGGAGACACAGAATCGGAAACAGGCTCCAGGCTCCGAGCCATGAGCCCAGAGCCCAACGCGGGGCTCGAACTCACGGACCGCGAGATCGTGACCTGGCTGAAGTCGGACGCTTAACCGACTGCGCCACCCAGGCGCCCCCATGGGTGGACACTTTGTAGCTGTTGAGAATCATGCTCCCGTGAACACAGATGTGCAAATAGCACTTTGAGTTCCTGCTTTCTTCTTTCTCGGATGCACACCTAGGGGCAGACTTGCTAGGTCATATGGAGACTCTGTGCTTCCCTTTGTGAGAAACCGCCAGACTGTGTTTCACCATCTTACCGGCCACGCACAAGGATTCCGATTGGCCCACATCCTCTCTAATCCTTATTTTCTGTTTTTGCTTAAAAAAAAAAAAATTACAGGGCGCCTGGGTGGCTCAGTTGGTTGAGCGTCTGACTTCAGCTCACGTCATGATCTCGCGGTTCATGAGTTCGAGCCCCACGTCAGCCTTTGTGCTGATAGTGCAGAGCCTGCTTGGGATTCTCTGTCTCCCTTTCTCTCTGCCTTTCCCCTCCTCACACGTGTGTGTGTGTGTGTGTGTGTGTGTGTGAAAAATAAACGAACATTAAAAAAATAATAGCTATCCTAGTAAGTGTGAAATGGTGTTTCACTGTGGTTTTGATTTGCGTTTCCCTGATGCCTAATGATGTTGAGCATCTTTTCGTGTGCTTGTTGGCCATTTGTAGATCTCCTTGGGGAAATGTGAGAGCCACAAGGTTTCTTTAATTAATATTTTTTAACGTTTGCTTAGTTTTGAGAGAGAGAGAGAGAGAGACAGAGCATGAGCAGGGGAGGGGCAGGGAGAGAGGGTGACACAGAATCCCAGGCAGGCTCCAGGCTCTGAGCTGTCAGCACAGAGCCCGACGCGGGGCTCGATTCCACGAACCGTGAGATCATGACCTGAACCGAGATCAAGAGTCGGGTGTTTAACTGACTGAGCCCCCCCGGTGCCCCGAGGTCCGCAAGTTTTTAATTAGGAAAATAAAATCTTCAGCTTGGTCAACACGCCATGTCTCCGGTGTGCTCTTGTCTCTTCCAGAAACCTTGAAGACCCGAAGTGCTGATGCAGGCATTGAGTTTGGTGCACTGTCCGCAACCCAAGCCTCTCAGGCCGCCGGTCCTTCCCCGTGGGTGGGGAGTTCACTCTTTCTACCAGTGGTGCCTTTCCAGCTGGAGCAAGGAGAAGCTGTGTGGTTGGGGGGGGAAGGAACTCCCGAAACCTCCTGTTCAGGTGAGAGCCAGGCAGATACGAGCCACTGAATGGGGGCGGCATCTTGGGGACTGCAGGTCACGGGTCTCTCCACAGACGCCCTCTGGCATAAGGAGAAGGTTGAGGTCTTTGGTTGCAGTTTCTCAGATACCTTCATTCATTATCCAGCAGGCTTGTCCTGTGCACTGACTTCTACAAGCCTTTGGGTGCAGAGGAAATATATCTCATTTCTTTCTTTTCTTTTTTCTTTTTTTAATGTTTATTTGAGGGAGGGAGGGAGGGAGAGAGAGAGAGAGAGAGAGAGCGCGCGAACATGAGTGGGGGAGGGGCAGGGAGAGAGGGAGACACAGAATCCGAAACAGGCTCCAGGCTCTGAGCTGTCAGCACAGAGCCCGACGCGGGGCTCAAATCCACGAACTGTGAGATCGTGATCTGAGCCGAAGTCGGACGCTCAACCGACGGAGCCCCCCAGGCGCCCCTCATTTCCTTCTGGAAGCTATTCTACCTGTGTTTCTTGTTACATATCTTCCCTCTCTGCCTTCTTGATAATTCTTTCTCTTTGCCATTGTCATCCCCCCTCCTCTGTAGGGCCATCCCTTCTACATTTACATTCCCCCCCGTTTTCCATCATCGGCAAACTTCTTACGCTGCGTCCTGGCCTCGGGAGCTTTTCCTGTTTTCTCCCTGTGTTGAGCGCTGATACTTGAACGCGGATTCACATGTACCTCATGCATGTTGCAAGTACTTTTGTGCCGCCATTATTAAGTTAAAAGTTTCTTCTCTCCCCCCCTTTTCTCAATTTATTTCAGATTTGGCTGCCATACTGAAAAGCCAAGAGTCCTCTTGTAAGAAGGTGGTTTGGGGGGAAGAACCGCCCAGTGGTATGACCGTAGTAAAGCTTCCCAAAGGAGACTGGGGCTATGGTCAACTTGAGGAGAATCGTGAAGCCCTGCACAGGCTTTTGGGGCAGCTGGCGTACCCCCAGGCGGCGGTGTTTGCTCAAAGGGAGACCACTGCCTGGCATGAGTTTGGGGAAGCCTGTAGTACGAGCTCAGACCTTGCTTTATCTCAAGGAGGTTCTATAGAAGAACATTCCCACGACTGTGGTCTAGATATTGAGAGTTTGGTAGCTAATCCATTCTTAAACCATCATCGGATGGCATATACAGGTCAGAGACCCTGGGAAGGGAACGAATGTGGAAAAGACGTCAGCCACAACAGTGCCTTCAGTCAACACAACAGAGCCGCCAAAAGCGGGGAATCATTTCCTCACGGTATGGCTCTCACAACACACAACACGGTGAATACAGCGGGGAAACCCTACGAATGTCACCACTGCGGGAAAGTGTTTAACCGGAGGCATTCCCTGAGTGAACATCAGAGAATCCATACAGGAGAGAGACCATATGAATGTCAAGAATGTGGGCGAGCCTTTACGCACAGCTCAACCCTCACACGACACTTGAGAACTCATACTGGAGAGAAACCCTATGCGTGCGGCGAATGTGGGAAAGCCTTCAACAGGATTTCGTCTCTCACCCAACACCAGAGGATTCACACAGGGGAAAAGCCCTACAAATGCAAAGACTGCGGAAAGTCCTTCTGCCAGAGTTCTTACCTGGTCTTGCACAAGAGAACACATACGGGCGAGAAGCCCTATGAATGTAACGAGTGTGGAAAGGCCTTCAGTGATCGTTCCTCGCTTAACCAACACGAGCGGACTCACACCGGTGAGAACCCCTATGAATGTAATCAGTGTGGAAGAGCCTTCAGTCAGAGGTCTTCCCTCGTGAGGCACGAGAGGACTCACACCGGAGAGAAACCGTACAGCTGTAGCGAATGTGGGAAAGCGTTCAGCCAGAGCTCGTCCCTTATCACACATCAGAAAACTCACACCAGTCAGAAAACCTATAAAATAATTGATTGTGGGAAAGCTTTCTATCAGAGCAGCAACCTCATTGGGTTTTAGAGACCACTTGCTGCCTGTAAGGTACCTTTTAGCTCTCTGCTACAGAAGTATGGTTAGATTTTGCCCTTCTGATGGGACTGTTTGAAAAGAAGTAGGCTTCTGCACGTTCTTTTTAAAAAAAATTTTTTTTAACGTTTATTTATTTTTGAGAGAGAGAGACAGAGCGTGAACGGGGGAGGGGCAGAGAGAGAGGGAGATACAGAATCTGAAACAGGCTCCAGGCTCTGAGCGGTCAGCACAGAGCCCGACGTGGGGCTCGAACTCACAGACCTCGAGATCATGACCTGAGCCGAAGTCAGACGCTTAACCGACTGAGCCACCCAGGTGCCCCATGCACGTTCTTGAAGAAAAGCTCTGAGGTCTAGATCTGAGAGGGACCTTTTAGTCGGGGAAATTGCCATTGAGCTATGCCGAGTGGGGCATGTCCTTTTGGAAAAGATTGATAAATGTGAATAGCAATGTGGAAAGAGATTTTGCTGAGAATCATACTAATTTAGTTGTTGAAACAGAATACCTTTTGTTTCAAAATTCAGTATTAAAAAAAATGTTTATTATGGGAAGAGATGCTAGCAAGAGAGGGGCAGAGAAAGATGGGGAGAGAGAGAGAGAGAGAGAGAGAGGGAGAGAATGAGAATCCCAAGCAGGCTCCGTGCTGTCAGTGCAGAGCCTGACATGGGACTCGATTCCACAAACTCTGAGATCATGACTTGAGCTGAAATCAAGAGTCAGATATTCAACCAACAAAGCCACCCAGGTGCCCCATGAAAGTTCAGTATTTTTTTAATGTTTATTTTTGAAAGAGAGAGCGAGAGAGAGAGCATGAGTGTTGGGAGGGGCAGAGAGAGAAGGAGACACAGAATTGGAAGCAGGCTCCAGGCTCTGAGCCATCAGCACAGAGCCCGGTGCAGGGCTCGAGCCCACCAACCACGAGATCACAACCTGAGCCGAAGTTGGACGCTTAACTAGGCCCCCCAGGTGCCCCCATATTCAGTACTTTTGTTTCAATAGTCTGTGTCAGTATTTTACCTAGTCATTCTGCCCCTGTCGGTCCCTTAGCTAGGTGCCAACTTGTTTCGTGCCCGGCTGTGTCAACACAGAACGTGTGCTCACGCGGAAAGAGCTTTGGGTGCACAGTGAAAAATAAAGCGTGCAAAATGGTATGTGTGACTCCGTCCAGTGTATTCTGAATATGTACATAAACGGACAAAGGCTGGGCAGAGGTGTGGAGGAACTGGACAGAGTTTGTTTGTCAGAGTTATCCGATGATGTGTGGTTTCCTGCCTTTTGTCATGTTGTCTGGGGTTGCTATAATCGTTTTGACGGTAGGTAGAAATCAAACGACCCCAAGGGATATCAGGTTTCTTTGATCAGGATTGCTGATGCCATGGTGGGGAGGGTAGAGTGCAGTCGGTCTCGGGACAGGGGGGAGTGGAGCAGACTTTGACAGCTTGGGAGAAATCCCACCCGCGAGGCGGACTTGCCTGAGTGGAGACTGAGAGCTCTGATGTGCACCGTCACCAGCACCAGCGTCACCTGTTGGTTGCTTGCTCTGTTTCCAGCCCTTGTATGTGGTTCATCATTGACTCTCACCAAGCCCTAGAGGTAGTAGCTGGTCACCTGCCGACACCACAAAAGGGCAAACAGAAATAAGGGAGCTTGTCCAGAGTCAGATGACTAGACGGTGCCGGACCCAGGATTTGAACCTGAACGACCTGTACAAGGGCCCATGCCACATTTGGATGCAGGGGGACTGTGCTTTCTAAATTCTCCCTTGGAAGTCATTTGACCTTTGTCTAGATCTTCCCCTTTCTCTGCGGCTGATGAGGAAGGTTGCCTGTCGGGTCTCCTCTCACCTAAGTGGTACCTGGTCACGTCGTTTGTTGCTGCCTTTCTCTCAAGTAGGGATCCCTCATCTGGGGTCTGTGTAGACCTTACTGGGCTGACGGATACGTTTCTTTAAGGGCTCCACGAACAGTCTTGTGCTCGATGCAGGATGTATGTTGGGGCATAGCGTGTCATCTGGGGAAGCATCTGTAGCTTTCATCCAGTTCTGAGGGCTGGCTGACGTCGGGGTGTCACAAGCGCACTGTTTTCTGGTCTCTATCCCTTGCTCCCTCCAACAGTTGTGGGGAACTCCTTGTGCTAGGTGGCTGTGCGTAAGGTGGATGAGGTGTCTGCCCTCCCTGTACATATATTCGAGGAGTGGGGAAGCAGGACGGCCTCGTCGGTCGTGATGTGTGCAGTCACCCAAGTGTGTCTCACAAAGGTCCTGTGATTGGTTAAATACTCTAGTGTATCCATATTGATATACTTTTTTTTTTTATGTTTATTTTTGAGAGAGACAGAGCATGAGCTGAGCAGGGGCAGAGAGAGATGGAGACACAGAATCCGAAGCAGGCTCCAGGCTCTGAGCTGTCAGCACAGAGCTTGACGCAGGGCTCGAACCCACGAACCATGAGATCATGACCTGAGCCGAAGTCTGGTGCTTAACCGACTGAGCCACCCAGGTGCCCTATATATATATATTATTTTTTTTTTAATGTTTATTTTTGAGAGAGAGAGCACAAGCAGGATACAGGCAGAGAGAGGGAGAGAGAATCCCAGGCAGGCTCTGTGCCATCAGCATAGAGCCCGACACAGGACTTGATCCCACAAATCATGAGATCATGACCTGAGCCAAAATCAAGAGTTGGACGATTAGCCGACTGAGCCACCCAGGTGCCCCCTATCTTGATATTCAGAGGATCCCCCTGCTATGTTTTCATTTTGCAGTGAACTCTGCTCATTGTATAGCCAGATCCATGATGGAGTGAGGGGCAGGGACAGATGTGAAATAGCTAACCAAATACTTTAATTAAATAATTGCAGATTTTGGTAGTGCTCTTGGGGACGTAAACAGGATGATGCCGTGATAGATAAAAAGAGAGTGACTAGCCTCGGGGCCTTTCTGACAACCTGATATTTAATTTGAAATGTGAGTCACTGGAGCTTCCAAGGTGAGGACTTTAACCAGAGGAAAGTTTTCATTTAGCTTTGTTTTCACATATTTCAAAACTATTTAGAGGGGCACCTGGCTGGCTCAGTTAGTAGAGTGTATGACTCTTGATCTCAAGGTTGTGAGATTATGGACACGGAGCCCATTAAGAAAAATATTTACAACTTTTTTTTTATTTATCTCAAAGTATTTTGAGAGAGAATGTATATATATATTTTCAATTTCTTGCTGTTTAAATGCCCATCTCCCTCTCTTTAAAAACAAATTCTTTTTCTTGTCTGATTGCAATGGCTCAATCCTTTAGTACAATATTGAACAGGAGTGTTGAGAACACACCTCCTTGCTTTATTCCAGATCTTAGGGAAAAGCATTCAGTCCTTCACCATGGAGTATGATATTTTCTGTGGGCTTTCTGTAGATCCCCATTATCTTTATTATCTTGTGAAGTTTCTGCTTTATTGTGCTGTGGTCTGAGAATGTGTCTACTGTCCTGAATCTTTGAAACGTGTTGAGTTTCATTGTGTGGTGTACCCTGTGGTCAAGTTTTAAAACGTTCTCTAGATCTTGGGGAGAAGCTGTGTTCTTTGTTTTTATGCTTTGGAATCTGGCTTGCCTGCTGCATCAACCTTTTTAATCATTGGCTGTCAAATTTCACATCAGGACGTTCAGATTTAACAAGTAAGAGTTGGTGCCCAGTAATGTGCATTAAAATTTTTTTAAAAAATGTTTATTTATTTTTGAGAGAAAGAGTGCTAACAGCAGATGGGCAGAGAGAGGGGGAGACACAGAATCCGAAGCACGCTCCAGGCTCTGAGCTGTCAGCACAGAGCCCAACGTGGGGCTTGAACCCACGAACCGTGAGATCATGACCCGAGCCCAAGTAGGACGCTTAACCGACTGAGCCACCCAGGCACCCCACCTCTGCTTTTTAAACAAAACTAGCCTTTAATTTTGGAATAATTTTTCACCTCCTGTGAATTTCAACCTTTAAAATTCCTTGCATCTCTCATTTTTAGTACATAATTGAATTTTGCTTTAGGATTCAAAGCAGAAAATCCATTTGTTTTTAAAGGACACACTTATGCCAATTATTGCTTTGATAAATGTTGTTGGCTTTAATTCTGATGTATTTTATGTCGTTTTTCTTATTTTTGAAGCTTTTATTTTCTGTCTTCTACTGTTGTTTTTATTGGTGGAGTGTATTTCTTTGCTGGTGTTTTTGGAGGGTGTATTTCCTGCTTCGGTTTCTTTTGGCATTTTATTTTATTACATTAAACCCTATAATGAAACCTGTAGTGATTATCAATATGAAGCAGCTTTTGTAGAATAAAAAGGTCGAGTCACAGAGTGTGTATAGTATATAAGGGCACTTTAAAATTGAAAGTCGGGAAAATGTTATATGTAGTTTGTGGATCCAAATGTATGTCATGGCAATAATACGCACTAAATTTGTGATTATGGTTTCCTCTGGGAGGACGTGGAAGGGATCTTGGGATTCTGGAGGTGATACACAGGGCGTTTCAACTCTATCTGTGATGTTTTCTATTTTATCTTATTTTATTTATCTTTTATGTTTATTTATTTTTAAGAGAGAGAGAGAGAGAGAGAGAGAGTGTGAGCGGGCAAGGGGCAGAGAGAGAGGGAGACACAGAATCCGAAGCAGGCTCCAGGCTTCGAGCGGTCAGCACAGAGCCTGACACGGGGCTCGAACCCATGAACTGTGAGATCATGACCCGAGTCGAAGTCGGATGCTCAACCCACTGAGCCACCCAGGCGCCCCTGTAAAGTATCCGATTTCTTTCTAGAAATCTGATAGGGGATGGTAAACCGATAGGATTTCATACATCTTGGCAGTAGATACATGAGTATTGAAAATGTTGCAGCATGTTCTGTATGGTTGAAATGTGGGGGGATGGGTTGAAAGTTCTCCCCTTCTCCCCCTGTTGTGGTTATCATTAGGAGATACTTCTTTGAGGAATGCAAAAACCAGCCCTCCCAACGCCTTACGAATGGATGCTTACGGTTTGGATAAAATCTCTAGTCAGAATATCATGTATCTGAAAAGTGCTACCTTTCAAACACAAAGATGCAAAGACATTGTTCTCTAAAAAACGGTCAGATCACCCCAAGATGCGCCGCTGTGGGAGCAGAGTCATGTTGAAGGAGCCCGTGGAAAGTTCAAAGTCGTCCCACAAAAAATCAGGCTGGGAAGAGGCGTTCTTTGTGCCCCATGCTGAGGCATTTTCCTCTGCTTCAGAGCCATCTTGTGAACTTCCTGTCACTGCTGTAACAAATTCCTGCACACTTAGTGACTTAACCAGTTTCTTACAACAGTTCTGGAGGTCAGAAGTCTAAAATCAAGGTGTTGGCAAGGCCGTCTTCTTTTTGGAGACCCTAAGAGAATCTCTTCCCTCACCTTTATCTGGCTTCTAGAAGCCACCCAAACCCCTTGGCCTGAGATCCCTCCGACATCCTCACAGCCAGCAGCTGGGGGTCTGACCATCTCTCTGACTCCTACCCCCTGCCTTTGTCTCCTGAGGACCTCCTGAGGACGCTGGGCTGGCTGCCTGGGAACCCAGGGTCACCCCCGCCTCAGGGCCCTTAGTCCCTTCTGCAAAGTCCCTCTTGCCATGTGCGGGGCCATGTTCACAGGTTCTGGTGATCACCACGTGTGCACCTTTATTCTCTGGCCACATCTTTCATACTTGGCTTTATGATGTGGGGTTGGAGTGGGCCGAACATGCAGGAAACCACATTTCTACTTCGCCAGCGGCTCCCCGAATACTAGAACCTTCTAACCGCAGGGTGGACGGAGGGCGCAGGAGGGGGAAGGGGTCTGCGCCTTCCTGTCCTGTCACTCTGTGCGTTTGAGAATGCCTTTGTTACCTCCACACATGAATCACATCTCCAATAACTTGACTCGCACTTCTTTCCCCTCAGGCTGCTACAGTGTTACTTTGTTCTCTGTGCAATGAATGTTTTGTGAAGAATCCCGAGATCAGCCTCATTTTTCACCTTAATGAATGAAATGACATGTCCTTTATGAGTGACGCTTACAGGGTATTTATCTGAACACACTATGGCAGGCAGACGGTGCTGGAGGTTCGTGCCAGAACCCGGTCTTAAGGCAGACTTCTAAATCTCCTGCTGATTTATTGAAATTTGGCTTTCATTATTAATCCATATTAAGCGAAAAAGTATATAATCATACTTTAAATAGCTTATGAATCCAACAAGTCATTTTTAACTCGAAGCTTTTTATGTATTAATTTTCTAAACACTGATTTTTATGACAGCGTATAAAACCTTTTTGCAAACCCCCCCAGAATTTTTTTTTTTTTTTTAATTCTGTTTGTAAATCAAGTAAGTGGTACCAAGCGTTTGGACGTCCAGACCCAGCCTAGGCACAGTTTTCTTAAGCGGGTAGGCCTTATTAGATACCTTGGGTGTTAAGCCCCCATTTATTAAGTGTTTTCAGGTCCGTCCCAAAGCCTTACAGAAGCTTTCCTGTCGTTTCAAATCAGTTAAGATAGGAACTCAATTGCCTGGGGGACATCACGCTTTTAGGCTGCGGAATTCCCTGGGGACACAACAGAAACCTGATTCGAAATACATCTTTCTGCAGCGTAAAACGCACACCTGCGGGTTTCAAAAGCTGCCCGCACTGGAGCGGGGCGCCAGGTCCCGATCCCCCGCGATCAGCGGACCTCCAGGACCGGGACGGGGCCGGAGCCACAGATGTCAAAGGTCACTCCTGAACCCCGAGACCGACCCGGCCTTCCGTGCGGTGACGTCACGGCGTAGGGTCTTTGTTCTTGAACAAAGAGTACTCGTCCACGGTCACCTCGCCTCCGGGCCTTCCGGCCCTGTCTTCTCGGTCCCGGCTCCGGGCAGGGGACGCTCCGTGGGGAAACTGAGTCAGGAGGTCAGGGCCTGCCACGCCGCGCCACCAGGAGGCTCAACTCCCGGCGCACATCCGGAGCGAGCGGGTCAGCCACGTGTGTCGGGACGGCCTGTCGCTCAGGTGCAGGGGTGTGGCCACGGAGAACCGTCCAATCAGAACGACAAGGGCGTTTCTCGAAACACAATCAGGGGCCCCGGGGGCGGTGCCTGGATAACTAGCCAATCAGGGACTTGAGTGAGGAGCACTGTCCAATCAAGGGCACCAGAGGCGGGTCTAGGAAAAGTATCCAATCAGGAGCCCTGGGAGAGGGAGGACTCCGAGCACCATCCAATCAGGGTGCGGGGGTCCGGAACACCGTCCAATCAGGCGCGGGGGCGGGCGCGCTTGCGGCCGCGTGGACGTGGCTCCGGGCAGGTCCCGGGGGCTCCTGCGCACCTGCCCGCGCGGACCCAGGTGTCCTCTCACCTGCCCGGCCCTCCGGCCCGGGGGGAAGACGTCTTCCCCGGAGAGCTCGGAGCCGGGCCCCGACATGGTGAGTGCGCGCGGCCCGGGCCGAGACCGGGAGTAGCTGGTTCCATCCGGCCGGATCCCGCTCCCTGAGGCCGCGGCCCGGGTGTCCCCGTCCCCGGGGCTCCCGACCCGAGTCTCCGCCTTCGGGCGAGGGAGGGGGGGATGTTGGGGACTCGCAGTCCTGGGTTGCCCCCCACCTCGGGGGGCGGGCGAGGAGTGTGGGGGGACCTGTCTGGGGCCCTGGGCTCGGGGTGGGGGGACCCCCTGACAGATCATTGGCCCCAGGTAACCGCTCCTGGGAGGGACGTGGCAGACAGCCGACTGGATCTGGGGTGAGGGGAGAGGCGGTTCCGGCGCCTGGGTTCCCCTGCGGGGGGCTGGTGCGGCCTCCTGCGAAGCGTCATGCCCTCCCCTCAACACCTGCAGCGGGCCCGGGGTCGGCGCCCTTTGTTCGGGGGTGCAGGGCGGGGGCCCTGCACCGCGCCTGCCTGGTTCGTCCCCCCCATCCCCACCCCGCCCCGAGAAGATGTATTCACTTACCGGAACCTCGGTGTTTTAGCAGATGTCAAACCCGTTTAGTTAATAGCGCGAAGGCGAGCATGAAATGTTTTCAAAGGAGTGGATTTCAGAAAAATAAGAAAATGTCTTACATTCCATTTGTTAAACGTTCTCTGGAAGTCCGTCCCCGTGTGTAGTAAGTTTCTCAGGTCTGTGCCTTTGGGTGATGACTGGTGGAATCCCGGGCCTCCCCGGGAAAGGCTTTCTGGGGAAAAGAGTGTCCGCGGAATAGAGAACATCTCCCTTCCCGAGGGCTGCGGAGGAACGAATACCCTTCCGCAAAGCGTGGTAGGTCAGTTGGTAAATTAGAAGGATAAACCAGTCTGTGAGATTGGTTGGCCAATCTCGTTGAGTTGGCCGCGTGGAGCATTTGTGACAGTACCGTTTCCTTTTATTGCTGATACACTTTGCTGTAATGTGCAACAAATTAGTGTCCATGGAAGGGGTAGGAATGCAAGCATCTTTGTTATTTAGAAGTCAGTCTGTCACTGTCTCATGAATTAAAGTGTTCATCATTTCTGCCTCCGCTCTTCAGGGGCTGTCCCGCCGTGAATCGAGTTTCCCCGTAGGCCTGGACCCGTTTCCCATTGATTCGGCTGTCTTCCATCATGTCGGAGTGCTGTTGCCTTAAAATCCCGAGTGTCGGCAGGCCCTGCCTTGTTATTTAGAACACTTTGCCTGTCCTTGGACATTTGTTCTTCTTGTTAGATTTGCAGAATTACTCTTTGTCTAGTCCCCCCAAGAAAACCACACTTGGGCTTGTGGGTTTAATAGAATATTACGAAGACTGTAGGTCTGTCTTGGGAGGGTTGGTATCTTAGTAACAGTGAGATCTTGTCTCTGTGCTTTCTTTCCATTTATTTCTTTTTGGGTATTAACCCTTAATGGTTTCAGATTTTTCCATTTGGCTCTTTCTATAGCTTTCATTTTACTTATTTGATACTATTGGAATTTGGTTTTCACCATGGTATGTGTTATCTTTTTTAAATGAATTTTTTACTTGCTGTTAATGAAATTTGGTTTCATATTGAATTTTTATCCTGGAATCTTGTTAAAAATCTTATTTTGTGACTGTCATTTTTGTTATGTCGGTGTCCCGTATATAGTTTTTTTTTTCAATTTTTTTTAACGTTTATTTATTTTTGAGACAGAGAGAGACAGAGCATGAACAGGGGAGGAGCAGAGAGAGAGGGAGACACAGAATCGGAAACAGGCTCCAGGCTCTGAGCGGTCAGCACAGAGCCCAACGCGGGGCTCGAACTCACGGACCGTGAGATCATGACCTGAGCCGAAGTCGGACGCTTAACCGACCGAGCCACCCAGGCGCCCCCTGTATATACAGTTTTTAAGCTTAGGCACGAAGACCAGTGTTTGTTTTCTAGTATTGACCTGTGTTTATTTTCTGGTGGTACCGGATCAGATGTCTAGTATAATGTTGATTAAATCAAGAGGGAGGTGCCAGGCATACCTGATTTGGACCCAATTGTTTTGGAAGAAACAATGAGCTTCATAATGTTTTATATGATCTTTGTTCTGTTTGGAACCTTCTTTCATTGGTTTTCCTTGACCAGGTTGGGCATGTTACCATCGTTTCCCAGTTGTAAGATTTTTTACGTATGATTGCTGAATATTATAAAATGGCTTTTGACGTCTCTTGGGAGCGTTACACGTAAATCACACGAATTGGTTTTAGCATACTCTGTTGTGTAATATAGCACTAATGCAGGAAAATGCATTTGACACAGGTTCAGTTGACAGATACCTTAAAAAAGAACCTGCCGTGCAGTGAAATTCAGCCGTAAATGTAGAACAAGCCTTCACACGAGAAGCCCCACTCGAAGTGAACTCCAGGCAGGCCCTCTCCCTCTCCAGGGGTAACGAATACATAGAAGTATATGAAGACTTGTATGTGTATATTTGTGGTTCTGCCTATAGAGTTCCGTACACGCATATTGTTATGTGTGTATGTAACATGTACATGTGTGTATGTTTTTTAGCGATTTAGGTATCCATCTGCAGTATAATCTGAAATGATTAATTTTCCTGCTCTCCTCTCCTCTGCCCTGCAGCCAGTCATTCATATGTATCTATGTCAATAGCCACACAGAGATCAATGAATGACACACAAACACACATGTCAACATATATACGTTCTTCCGAACCCGCTTGTGTGGCACATTTCCCGTAGTACGGCAACTTGATTTTCTTATTTATCATTTTCCTCCCAAGAGAATTTAAAAGCCACGTGGTTCAGAATTCTTGTTTTGTTCAGTGCTGCAGCCCCGGTGCCCGCAGGTTCTAGGACCCAAGTAACCGCGACCTGAATACAGTTCACTCCGCGAAAGAGCCAGAGGTGAGGTCCTCAGACAGAGCGGTCCTGCAGGGACACAGGACTCTGCCACGAGCAGAAGCGTGAGGGCATGAGGGCAATAGGAGAGGTTCCTGTTGCCTACTCACCTTAGTGCCCGGCAGAAGTCAGTGCATTCTTCTTACCACACTGGGAAACGGCAGTCACAACAGAGAAACCACCACACGGTGTGTGTACGAGTGCAGGCGTTGGAGGGGTTTCAGGGATGTTACCGACCGTCCTGCATTTCCTCTGCCGTGAGCCAGTTTTAATAATACCTGCTTTGCGGAGTTTTTAAGAATATCCGAGCTGATGCATACGAGGCTTTTGGCAATCTTTTGCATATACTGGGTTCTGCATGGCGCTTAAAAATTTAATTTCATAAAGGTGGTGGATTTGAGCCAGGTGTGCTGGGAGTCCCTGTCTCCATCTGCTGGGGCCGCTGTAACAAAAATGCCATAGACCAGGGGCGCCCGGGTGGCTCAGTCGGTTGAACGTCCAACTTCGGCTCGGGTCATGATCTCACGGTTTGTGAGTCTGAGCCCCGCATCGGGCTCTGTGCTGACAGCTCAGAGCCCGGAGCCTGCTTCGGATTCTGTGTCCCCCCCGGTCTCTCTCTGCCCCTCCCCAGCTTGCGTTCTGTCTCTCAAAAATAAACATTTTAACGTTTATTTATTTTTTTTGGGACAGAGAGAGACAGAGCATGAACGGGGGAGGGGCAGAGAGAGAGGGAGACACAGAATCGGAAACAGGCTCCAGGCTCTGAGCCATCAGCCCAGAGCCTGACGCGGGGCTCGAACTCACAGACCGCGAGATCGTGACCTGGCTGAAGTCGGACGCTTAACCGACTGCGCCACCCAGGCGCCCCATAAACATTTTAAAAATAAAATAAAATTGAGGCGCCTGGGTGGCTTAGCCGGTTGAGTGTCCGACTTTGGCTCGGGTCATGATCTCACGGTTTGTGAGTCCGAGCCCCGCATCGGGCTCCGTGCTGACAGCTCAGAGCCCGGAGCCTGCTTCGGATTCTGTGTCCCCCCGGTCTCTCTCTGCCCCTCCCCAGCTTGCGTTCTGTCTCTCAAAAATAAACATTTTAAAAATAAAATAAAATTGAGGCGCCTGGGTGGCTTAGTCGGTTGAGTGTCTGACTTTGGCTCAGGTCGTGATCTCACGGTTTGTGAGTCCGAGCCCCACATTGGGCTCAGTGCTGAGAGCTCAGGGCCTGGAGCCTGCTTCGGATTCTGTGTCTCCCTCTCTCTCTGCCCCTCCCCCACACATGGTGTCTTTCTTTCTAAAAAATAAATAAACATTAAAAAAATGCCACAGGGGCGCCTGGGTGGCGCAGTCGGTTAAGCGTCCGACTTCAGCCAGGTCACGATCTCGCGGTCCGGGAGTTCGAGCCCCGCGTCGGGCTCTGGGCTGATGGCTCAGAGCCTGGAGCCTGTTTCCGATTCTGTGTCTCCCTCTCTCTCTGCCCCTCCCCCGTTCATGCTCTGTCTCTCTCTGTCCCAAAAATAAATAAACGTTGAAAAAAAAAATTAAAAAAAAAAAATGCCACAGACCAGGCGCTTATAAACAATACACATTTGTCTCTCACAGTTCTGGAGACCGAGAAGTCCAAGGTCAAGGTGTCTTGATGTCAGATTTGGCAGATTTCTGGCAGAATTCGTGTCTGGTGAGGACCTTCTTCCTGGCTCACAGACAGTGGTCTCCTCACTGTGTGCTCACATGGCGGGAGGGACGAGGGAGCTCTCTCGGGCCTCTTATAAGGGCACTCACCCCACCTATGAGGGCTGAAGCCTCCTGGCCTAATCCCCTCCCCAGGGCCCCACCTCTCAATACCCTCACACTAAAGTTAGGATTGAACATGAATTTTGGAGGGCACAAAAACATTTCAGTCCGTAGCAGTCCCCAAGACCACCCTTAAGTTCAGAGGTCCATTAGGAGGACTCCCAGGACTCAGCACGTAGTTGCGCTCACGGCCCTGATTTATTACAGCGCGAGAGAATACAGCACCAGGTCAGCAGAGGGGAGATGTGCCTGGGGCCAAGTCCCGAGGACACCAGCCACAGGGTTCCAGGTGTCCCCTCTGGGGACATCATGCAGGATATGCTCAGTCCCTCCAGCAGCCCGGAGTGAGGGCACATGTAAATGGTGTCTACCAGGGAAGCTAACGAGAGACTCTGGTACCGGGTCATGGAGACACCCTATGCCTAGCACGTGCCAACATTCTAGACTCCCAGAAGGAAAGCTGGTCTTCAGCACAAGACATGACTAGCATAACAAGACATAGGGAGCCTCTCCTAACAGGGTGGTGGGAAGCCTTCCCAAATCCAAGTTCCTGTGAACCAGCCAAGGGCCAACCTTGGGAGCAGGACTCAGGCCTATTAAGTTAACACTTCTGAACAGTCCGTTCTGGGGCTCCTGGGTGGCTCAGTCGGTTGGGCATCCGACTTCAGCTCAGGCCATGATCTTACAGCTCGTGGGTTCGAGCCCCGCGTTGGGCTCTGGGCTGACAACTCGGAGCCTGGAGCCTGCTTCAGATTCTGTGTCTCCCTCTCTCTCTGCCCCTCCCCTGCTCATGCTCTGTCTCTCTCTGTCTCAAAAATAAATAAAGACATCAAAAACAAATTTTTTTGAACAGTCCGTTCCTTTGGCCCTTGGAGAAGACATCTTTACAGCAAAATTATTATCAGTGGCACCCTGTGTAGCCGAGTGAGACCAGTCTGCAGTCTTGGTTTTGGTTATGCCCTTTATGGGTCCTGACTTGTCCAGTTCAAGCAAATCCCGTTGATCATAAAGGTAAAGGTCTTAGAACATTAGGAGGCTTCATCTTCAAAATTTCTGTATTGTTTCATTTTCACCTGGCCTCAGGTGTCCGTTCTGGCATGGCACAACTCTGGCTGACTCGAGTGTCTTGCAGGGATAAGATAGTGCCCTGATGGGATATGCATTAGGCAGCCAGGTCAGCGGGTCCCCACTGTGGACTCTGGGGTTGGGGGGGCTTGCCCTGGAGTTTTCAGTGCAGCCTATTTATTGTTTTAAAAAATATTTTTATTTATTTTTGAGAGAGAGGGAGACAGGGTGTGAGTGGGGGAGGGGCAAAGAGGGAGGGAGCTAGAATATGAAGCAGGCTCCAGGCTCTGAGCTGTCAGCACAGAGCCCGGTGTGGGGCTTGAACTCACGAACCGCGAGATCATGACCGCATCCGACTTTGGCTCAGGTCATGAGTCGGACGCTTAACCGACTGAGCCACCCAGGCGCCCCAGCCTATTTTTTTAACTTTATTTATTTTGAGAGACGGAGAGAGAAGGGGCGGCGGGGGGCGGGGGGGGAGATGAATGGGGGAGGGGCAGGGGGAGACAGAATCCCAAGCAGTCCCCACACGGTCAGCACAAAGCCCAACATGGCGCTCGAACTGACGAATCACGAGATCATGACCTGAGCCGAAGTCGGACGCTTAGTCAACTCAGCCACCCGGGCGCCCTCAGTGCAGCCTATTTGAAGTAACGCAGTCTGGTCCTTGTTAGCAGGGATGCCTGCGGTGGTCACCTTCAGACACTTTTGTGACCCACAACACTAGTTCGTCCACCTCACCGGTGGGGACGGCATCTGGGGGTGGTCTGTGCGGAAAGTAACGGAAACGAACAGCTTGATTTCAGATTGTCTCATTGGAGAACAAGGCCTTCATCACCGGCAACCGCGAGTGACCCAGATGGACCACCTGGAGGTTTTCGTGGGTTAGGACCTCAGACAAGTGTCCTAAGTTTGCAGGGTTCCCGGTCAGAGTCCTGTTCCTGGAGCTTGCACCTGCTTTCAGAGCAGCCCAGCGTGCAGTGAGGCTGAAACAGCCATCGCGGACACCGCGGGCCGTTAGCTTGCAGTCAAGTTCAGGCGGTTCGCAATTCCCCAAATCACCAGGGGCCTCTTTTAGCAGCAGCAGAGCTGAGACGCTGCAGGGTCAGAACTGTGTGTTCCAAGCTGCACGTGCGGTCCCTGCTCTCATCGGAGTCCACGTGACACACTGCCGGACCGTCGTCTGTGTCTAGCGGCCATCAGAAATGGGTTTTGGTGGGGCGCCTCGGTGGTGGTTCAGTCAGTTGAGCATTTGACTTCAGTTCAGGTCATGATCTTGCAGTTTGTGGGTTCGAGCCCCGCGTCGGGGTCTGTGCTGACAGCTCAGAGCCTGGAGCTGCTTTGGATTCTGTATCTCCCTCTCTGCCCCTCCCCTGCTCACGCCCTGTCTCTCACCCTCTCAAAAATAATAAACTTTAAAAAAAAAAAAGAAAGAAAAAGAAGTAGGTTTTTGTAAGAGCTCTTCGGCAAGCTGAAAACTTGTACTTAAAATTCCCAAAGCATCTCTCCATTTAGAGATTGCCTGCTTCACTGTTTCCCTCTGGTTGTGAACCTCCGGTAGGTAAAAACTCAGTAAAAAACCTAAACTTGTTCTACCACTTAGGAGTTTAAATTCCACCCCATGCACCAGTGGCAACAAGCAAGGGGGTCGTGTCCTGTCCACACTGTTTCCCTGCACTAATTGGGATGATTCCTTTAGCATTTATTACATTACAGGCATGTGCGTCCATTTTTATCTTACTTGCAGATGCAGTAGCCACAAAACAAAACCAATTTAAGTAAAAAAACCACAAAACAACCTTTTCCCTTTTTCCTCATCACAAGCTTATTTGAAGCCGTTTGAGTTCTGTAGTGTTGCCGTAACAAGTGACCATAACTGGGTGGCTTCAGAACTCACTCTCTCAGATTCTGGAGGCTGGAAGCCCAAGATCAAGATGGCGGAGGGTTGTGCTTCTGTGTCATCCTGGTGTCTTACGGCCTCGGGCAGCCCCGGGTGTTCTTTTGTTGGTGACAGCATAATTCCAATCTCTGCACCCCATCTTCACGTGGCTGCCGTCCCTGCGTGTCTTTGACTTTGCATTGGCATTCCCCCTTCAGGATGCCACCAGCCAGATTGGATTCGGGCCCATCCTACCGACCTTGTCTTAACTGGGTTACATTTGCAAAGATCTTATTTCCAGGGAAGGTCACATTCATAGATACCAAGGGTTAGGATTTCAGCGTACCTTTTTGGGAGACAGCGTAACCCACAACGAGGCCCTCGTAGTGAGTCCGGCATTTACTGGGTAACACTACAGCTGCCAGGGACGATCCCGGCTGCCATGTGAGGGGTGGGCCGGGAGGCTGCGGCAGCCCAGCAGCAACCAGGCAGAAGGATGGGGAGAGGATCCCTGCCCCTGTTCCCTTGGTTTATCTGAAGTTCTGCTCCAGTCCTGGAAACCGGTTTAACTAATTTTTTTCTCCCAGCGCAATGCAAACTTTTCATATATTTTGCCCATCCATAGTTTACCCTTGGGAACCTGGGGGCCCTTTCTCCTCCTGCCTGGAAGAGAGAACAAAAATCAGAGACCTCACCAAAGCTGTGTTTCATTTAAGTCTTCTCGCTCAGATAGCATGGCCCAAAGCAGCAGTATACCCAGCGCGCCAGCCCCCCTGGGGATGGACCTCTGTCACCTTTACCTCTGTCAACTCTTGATTCATGACAGACTGCAGCTCAGCTGTCTCTCCACACCTTCTCTCCATACACATGGCTTCTGCTATGTTTCAGTGAGCCAGGGGTGTTCTAGCAGATTCCACTTCCGATGCCAACTCTGTCTGGTGTCCCGCAAGACCATCCTTGTGTCCTGCGAGTAGGACCCTCGTGACTTAGCATATAGTTTTACTCATGACTGTGATCTGTTACAACAAACGGAGACACAGCAGAGTTAGCACAGGGAACAGGCATGTGGGGAAAAGTGTTCTTTCCCGGTGGAGTCACACGGAGTGCGCCCAGCAGTGAGTCTTGACGCGGGAGGTACTGTCACGCAGGGAGTCTTGGTAGAGACCCAGCGCCCGGCATTTTGACTCCAGACTCCCAGAAGGAAGGCAGGTGTTGCGTATTAACGTGTCACGTGCACAGCAGTTTAGACACCATGGGTGAGATCAGTCAGGCTGGTGTGAAACCTGAAACCCAGGTTCCCAGACACCAGCCTTGCCAGGAGTTGTGTCTACGAATAAAGTTAAGGCCCCTGATGGCACGTTTCGTACACACTAGGAGTGGGGATTCACTGGAAGAAGCACTACAGATAACTAAGAACAGTGCAGCTCACTCAGGGACTGGTTGCTCCCTGTGCGCGTCACGGGGATTTTCCCATTCAGCTGCTACCCTGTTGAACAGGTAAATTCTGGCAGCAGAACTGCCGACGGAGAGTATTTTCTCCTGCTCATAGATGTCAGTGGGCCGAGGAACTTTTTAAAAGACCAGGGTTCGAGGGAGGCATGCAGCTCAGTGGGTCCTGTGCTCTCAGGGGTTGGCCTGACATGCTCACGTGCCCAGCAGGGGAGGGACAGGGGGAGGAGAGAAATTGAGAGCATGGCCTCTGGGATGATGTATGGAGGGGGGAGCTTTTACCTGCAACTTGATATGTGGGAGGGTTTCCTTTGTAGGAAGGCACTGCCTAACCCGATCTGTTTTTATCATCAAGGGCAAATTCACTGATGGGTGTTTTTGACTTCAGTTAACCCCCTGGTGGGATGGGACTCAACCTTATCCTCAGTACTCTTCCATGTTTCTGGTGGGAAGAGCTGCTTGTCACCAGATAACATTTGTCTGGTGGGGGTCCGGCGGGCAGTCGCACTGAGACTCGGGAGTGTGGGGAATGAATGGATGCAGATCTGAGTTCTCATGCCTGTTTCCTCTTCCCTGAGCTCTGACCTCTCAACAACTTTCTATCCTATTCCTGTATGACACAAATACATAAACAGTACTTCCTCAAGAGAATTTTGTCATTTAGCCAGTAGGACCTGTCTACTTAGGGCCTGGAGTTAAGATGTTGTGGTCCGTTGGCCCCTGCTGCAAGTTGGATTCCACCAAGTCTCTCAGGAAGGAAAAGTCCCCAATCCTTGAGTGTGTTCTTATTTCATAAAACCTCACCCACGTTTGACCTGGGGCTTGACATGGTGCGCAACAGGGAAGGAGCAAAAGTAGTTTGTATCACAAAGGACCGATAGGTCTTAAAATACAAATATTTGATTGATTTGGAGAGCTGTTCTGTGAATTCTCCATTGTGGTCTGAACCCTTTGGTTAAAGGAGAATGAGATTTGATGTGGTTGCAGTAAGAGTGTAAAGATAAGTTCTGTAGGGTGAGTGGTACTGTTAAACTTGTAAGGAGGATGTAAGTGTGGACAGAGTAAGAGATCTGATGATTGAGTCATAGAGTGGATGTTGGGTGACCACAGGGTCTTGTCTGAATGTCCCGTGAATTGAATTGACTTGCTCTAGAGTCTCAACTTTCCTTCTGCACATATGTTGGGTGTTTTAGGACTCAGTGGTCTTTGAGGATGTGGCTGTGGACTTTACCCTGGAGGAGTGGGCTTTGCTGGATTCTGCTCAGAGGAAGCTCTACAGAGATGTGATGCTGGAAAACTTGAAAAACCTGGCCGCAGTGGGTAAGAATGACCTCATTCCTTCACTTGGTTGTTTGGAGAACAAGCATTTCTTACACATCAAGCCTGTTTCAAGATTTTAAATGTGGAAAGGGAATGCTTATTAATTAGTAAGCCAGGGTCACAACCATCAGAGAGCTAGAATCTTATAATGTCTGCATGAGAATGAGAATCTTTGTATTAAACTGATTTTTTTTTCTTTCTATAAAGCAAGCTCCCTTTGTGTCTTCAGAAAATACCGATTTCATGGGTCATTAAGGAGCCCAATGAAGTTTATGTAATCGTATGAGAATTCAACTGCCTTCATTCAATTGCTTACTGTTTTGAGTGCTCGTACTTGTATCGGTGAAGTCCCGATACAGCTAAAGTCCTCAGTGTCATTTCAACTAACAGGTACCTTCTTCCTTTAAAACTTTTGTTCCCTTTTTGCTTTCAGATGATGAGACTCAATTGAAGGCCAATGGGTCTGTTTCTCAGCAGGATGCTTATGGGAATAAAATATCCAAGGGAAACAAATTGGCAAAGTTCACCAGAAATGAATCCTGGGCCTCTGTTTTAGGGAAAATTTGGGAAGAACTCAGCACGGAAGATCAGCCCACAAACCAGGGGAGACATCTGAGGTGAGCTGCACTCACAAGAGAAAGCAGTATTCCAGGAGAGAATCCTAGTATGTCATGAAATTTAAAAAGCAAAGAAAACAAGTCACCCACAGGAGCCTAGATCAAATTTGTTTACTCAGTGAGAATTTTTACAAAAAAAATTTCCTTAAATATGATGTTGATGTTGAGTGTTAGAAACATAATTCAGTTGGAAACAATTAGGAGGAAAAGCCCATGGTTTTTTTGGTTTGGTTTTTTTTTTAATTTTTTTTTTTAACGTTTATTTATTTTTGAGACAGAGAGAGACAGCATGAACGGGAGAGGGTCAGAGAGAGAGGGAGACACAGAATCTGAAACAGGCTCCAGGCTCTGAGCTGTCAGCACAGAGCCCGATGCAGGGCTCGAACTCATGGACCGTGAGATCATGACCTGAGGTGAAGTCGGATGCTTAACCGACTGAGCCACCCAGGCGCCCCGGAAAAGCCCATGTTTAAGAAATTGTTTTCAGGGAGCCTGGGGGGCTCAGTCCGTTGAGCACCCGCCTTTGGCTCAGGTCATGATCTCATGGTTCGTGGGTTCAAGCCCCGCATTGGGCTGTGTGCTGACATCTCAGAGCCTGGAGCCTGCTTCAGATTCTGTGTCTCCCTCTCTGCCCCTCCCTCCCTCACACTCTGTGTGTGTGTCTCTCTCTCAGAAATAAGTAAACATTAAAAAAAAAAAAAGAAACTGTTTTCATCATGCCTATGGTTCAATCTCCTCATGATATTGTTTACTCTGCTTTATCAGATAGCCTACACATTCACTGAAATTGATGAAAATGTAATCCTTTTTTTTTTTAACGTTTATTTATTTTTGAGAGACAGAGAGAGACAGAGCATGAGCAGGGGAGGAGTAGAGAGAGAGAGGGAGACACAGAATCCAAAGCAGGCTCCAGGCTCTGAGCTGTCAGCACAGAGCCCGACACGGGGCTTGAACTCACAAACCATGAGATCATGACCTGAGCCAAAGTTGGACGCCTAACCGACTGAGCCATCCACGCGCCCCTAAGAATGTAATGCTGATACTTATTAGTAAATATTAAATCATTAGTCAAACTGTTGATAACATGCTTCTTCTTCTTAACAGAAATCCTGTTGTGGAGAGACTCTCTGAAAGTAATGGTCAGTGCAGGGAAGGCTCCATTCAGATTCCAAATCTTAATCTGTATGAGAAAACTCTTTGCGGAGTTAAAGAGGATGAATGCAGTGAGTATGAGAAAGTCTTCGGGCGTCACATCGCCATGCATGCTGGACACAAAGCGTATCAGTGTCAGGAGTGTGGGCGGGCCTATACCTGTCGTGCACACCTAAGAATGCATGTGAGAACCCACAACAGAGAGAGAACCTACGCGTGTAAATTATGTGGAAAAACCTTTCCTCGTACCTCTTCCCTCAACCGGCACGTAAGGATTCACACTGCTGAGAAAACCTATGAGTGTCAGCAATGTGGGAAAGCCTTCATTGATTTCTCAAGTCTTACTAGTCATGTGAGAACTCACACTGGAGAGAAGCCATATAAGTGCAAGGAATGTGGGAAAGCCTTCAGTTATTCCTCAACTTTCCGGAGACACATGATAACGCACACTGGAGAGAAGCCCTATAAATGTAAAGAATGTGGGGAAGCCTTCAGCTACTCCTCAACTTTTCGGAGGCATATGATCTCACACACTGGGGAGACACCACATAAATGTAAGGAATGTGGAGAAGCCTTCAGCTACTCCTCAGCTTTTCGGAGGCACATGATCTCACACACTGGAGAGAAGCCCTACGAATGTAAACAGTGTGGGAAAACCTTTATTTACCTGCAGTCCTTCCGGAGACACGAAAGGATTCACACTGGAGAGAAACCCTATGAATGCAAACAGTGTGGGAAAACCTTCATTTATCCCCAGTCCTTTCGAAGACACGAAAGGACTCATGGTGGACAGAAGCCCTATGAGTGCAGCCAGTGTGGGAAAGCCTTCAGCCATCCCTCGTCCTTTCGAGGGCATATGAGAGTGCACACTGGGGAGAAACCTTATGAATGTAGTCAGTGTGGCAAAACTTTCAACTGGCCCATCTCCTTACGAAGACATATGAGGACCCACACCAGAGAGAAACCCTACGAGTGCAAACAGTGTGGGAAAGCCTTCAATTTGTCTGCTTGCTTTCGAGAACATGTGTGGATGCATCCAGGAGACAAGTCCTATCAATGCAAGCTATGCGGGAAAGCGTTCTATTGCCACATATCCTTACAGAAACACATGAGAAGGCACACCGCAGAGAAACTCTATGAATGCAAGCAGTGCGGGAAAGCTTTCAGTTGGCCTGAACTCCTGCAGCAGCACGTGAGAACACATACCGCGGAGAAACCCTACGAATGTAAGGAATGCGGGAAGGTCTTCAAATGGCCGTCATCCTTGCCGATACATATGAGAGTGCACACTGGAGAGAAACCCTATGAATGTAAGGAGTGTGGGAAGGCTTTTAGTTGTTCCTCATCCTTAAGAAGACATGTAAGGATACACACTACCGAGAGACACTACTTATGCACTGCGGGAAATTCTGCAGATGAATTCATGCCCCATGCTTCAGAAAATCCACACCAGGAGAGAAATCTGATAAAAGTTGTAAATATGGTACTGCCTTTGTGAGAACCCCATCAAAGTGGACCCATGGGGTGTGCATTTCCAGTTCTTTTACAGATAAAAACTTGGGTGCAGAATAGCTCTCCAAGTACTCTTACCTTTCATACGAAAGTTTGCAAATACTATGTTTTCCCCTACATTTCAGTAAATAAACCTATCTTTACAGTTTGTTGGACTCCTGGTGATTTGAAGTGTGTTTTTAATATGTAAGTAGTTTTAGTTTTTTACTTCTTTAAATTCTTTAAGGGGTTTTTGGAACAATGACACTTTGGTATTTCTTGGGATTTTCTTACTAGCTTGGTGTGGCAGATCCTGGGTATCACCTGTTACGTATTTTCTGCCATACTGAGAATCTATTTATTTAATTTGGCCAGAGGAGCCTTATTGCATTTGCTTTACAAATAGTTTGCAGAAATTGATAATTATGCAGAGTTCTTCAAAGCATAGTCTCATGTGAATTGTCACTTTCAACTTTTTCCCTTTGCTCCTTGCCCTTGAGTATGATTGGAAATTGGACAGTAGGCTTTTACTTGGGAGATACTTTGCAACCATGAGATATAAGATACAGAGTCTGAGGTGGTTCTTCCAGATTGTATTATGTCAATGTGGGCAGTGTTGGGAACTACATTTTCCAGAAACCCTTCCCTTTACGTTCAGATTTACCAATAGCCTAACTTGGCACGAGATTTGGAAGATGGAAGTGAAGAAGCCATTTCTGTTTGGAGCCATATTAAAGTGTGATAGATGCAAAGGAGGTTTTTCCCCTGATTTTGGCCCTGCCAATCAAGAGTATCATGCAAAAGAAATGCCATGTGCTTGCGGGGGTGTCTGGGTGGCGCAGTCAGTTAAGCGTCTGACTTCAGCCAGGTCACGATCTCGCGGTCTGTGAGTTCGAGCCCCGCGTCAGGCTCTGGGCTGATGGCAGAGCCTGGAGCCTGTTTCCGATTCTGTGTCTCCCTCTCTCTCTGCCCCTCCCCCGTTCATGCTCTGTCTCTCTCTGTCCCAAAAATAAATAAACGTTGAAAAAAAAAATTCTTAAAAAAAAAAATGCCATGTGCTTGATTCCCATTTTTCTCAGAGTTGCAGGCTTCCATGAATATCTTCCTGAGCTACGTATAAAGGATCCATTTGTGTGGTCTTGCACTCACAGTTTGGATATTCTTACAAACTCTGATGTGTCCTCTAGACCACTGTTTCAGACTCATGGTTAGTGATCTTTTCTGATACTATGATTTCACTCTTCTCTAGATCTTCACATATGTGTATAAGGTCTAATTTGTATAGTGAACGCCTTATTTTCAATACTTTTAGTGACTCCATGATCCTGATTCTGCCATAAAAGCTACAGTGTTGCTACAAAGCAAAATAACATATGGGGCTTAGTTAACCTATCACATCTTATAGTGTGCTGAGTCAATCCTTCAACGTGAGAAAAAAACACCTCCGTATACTAGATTTTGGGAGAGCCAAGTGCTGTTTCTTGCTAAGGGTTTAACTGTTATGTTTGATTATGTGTCATTAAAAACAGTATGTATTTTGTCAAGGGAAATCTTTTGTAGATATTTCCTAGAAATACACAACTTACAGTGTTTTTATATCATCTGTGCACTTACCGCATTACTTTTCTGGGGCTGCTGTAACAAAGTACCACAGTCGGGTGGCTTAGGACAACAGAAATTTTGGTCTGATGGTTCTGAAGGTAGAAGTCTAAGTTCAAAGTATTGGCCAGACCATGCTTCCTCTGAAGGTGCTAAGGAAGGGTCTGCTCCAGCCCTCTCCTAGCTTTTAGTAGTTCATTGGCTTGTGGCGATATAACTGATCTTTACTCTGCATTCTGCCCACATGCGTGTTTATCTCTTCATCTGGCGTTCTTTTTATAAGGACCACACATATCAAGTTAGGGCTCATCCTATTCCAGTATCACCTCCTCTAATTATATTGGTGGTAACTCTGTTTCTAAATAAGATCACATTCTGAGGTGCTGGGGATAGGACTTTGGTGGACAATTCAACCCGTAACTCTACCAAATGCTATACTCTTTTTCATTTACTGAGAGAACACATTAAAATATCCCATGGCAATTATGCATTCCAGATCAGCCGTAATTTTGGTAAGCATTATACATTCTAAGTCAGTATTTCCAGGTGCATACAACTTAAGACATTTTTGTCGTGTAACTTTTTTTATTGTTGCATAAGAATTTCCTATTAAACTGATTTCTTACTCATTGCTAATAAAACCTTAAATAATTGTTTTGTCAAAGCTAACTCAAACCACTGGCAACACACTGGTAGTCAATGAAAATTGGGTGCATTGAATTCAAGCAATTTGAGTGAACACATGGACAGTGGGATGTATCAGCCAGAGGGTGTTTGGAAGGATATATTTTCAGATTTTGGCTTGTGTTTGGTGATTGTAGAAGGCAGAAATAACTGAATTTAGCTAACTAAAATTGGTAGAGCAGTCATTGAGAAGGTTTTTTTTAAAAAAAATTTTTTTAATTTTAATTCCAGTTAACATAGTGCTATGTTAGTTTCAGGTCTACAATATAGTGATTCAACATTTCATACAGCACACGGTGCTCATCACAAGTACATTATCCCCATCACCTATTCAACTCATCCCCCTACTCTGTCCCTTCTGGGAACCAGCAGTTCTCCATAATTTAGAGTCTATTTCTTGATTTCTCTCTTTTTTTTTCCACTTTTGCTGGTTTTGTTTCTTAAATTCCACATATGGGTGAAACCATATGGTATTTGTCTTTCTCTGACTGATTTCACTTAGCATAATACTCCAGCTCCATCCTTGTTGCAAATGGCAAGATTCCTTCTTTTTTATGGCTGAATGATCCATTGTGTGTGTATCTTCACATCCTTATCCATTGATCTATCAGTGGACACTTGGGCTGCTTCCATATCTTGGTTATTGTAAATAATGCTTCTGTAAACATCGGGCTGCACGTATCCCTTTGAATTAGTGTGCTTACATTCTTCAAGTAAATACCCAGTAACGCGAGTGCTGGATCATAAGGTAGTTCTATTTTGAAGTTTTTGAGAAACTTCTATATTGTTTTCCACAGTGGCTGCACCAGCTTGTATTCCCAGTAACCATGCACAAGTGTTCCTTTTTCTCCACATGCTTGCCAACACTTGTTTTTTCTTGTGTTGTTGATTGTAGCAATTCTGACAGGTGTGAGATGATACCTCATTGTGATTTTGATTTGCACTTCCCTGATGATGAGTGATGATGAGCATCTTTTCATATGTCTGTTGGCCATCTGTAGGTCTTCTTTGGAGAAATGTCTGTTCATGTCTTCTGCCCATTTTTTAATTGGATTTTTTTGTTTTTTGGGTGTTTGGGTTTTATATATTCTTTATATATTTTAGATACTAATCCTTTATTGAATATGTTGCCTTTTAGTTCTTAAAACGTTTTTTTTTCTGTTTATTTTTTAGAGAGAGAGAGCCAGAGTATGAGCCAGCAAGAGGTAGAGAGAGCGAGAATACACCATCACTCTCGAACAGAGGTGCCCATTTGTTTTCAAATCCCCCAAACCTAGTCAGTGATCTTAGTTCCCTGTCTTTGTCATGTCTCACAAAAGGAATGCCTGTATATAGTCTTAGAAGTCTGTAAAACTTGATGCCATTAGGACGTCACGGCAGCCCCACCGGGCTGAGAGCACGTGCCCCATGGCCACAGCAGCCCCTATTCCCGCAGGAGCCCCTGCTCATCGCTCCCCACCTTGGCCGTGTGAACAGTCTCAAACCCTCAGTGAAGTCACTAATGGATGTTTGGTCAGGGCCCTCAGGTAGGTGCATGCACACTTCCACCTGTTGTCCCTCACTCACCTGCCCAGTGTTCTGGAATCTTCTGGTCTGAGGACTCAGGCTGCTGCACAAGCACTGTCGGCGCCGGGACTCCTCACCACAGCTCATGCCTACCCGCCGCCCATCCGGAACTACAACGCCACCTCACCAGTGCACATGCGCATTTCTACCAACGCCCGCGCTCTGCGTTCCGTGTAGTCTCAGCCCTGCTGCCTGTGGAAAGTGGAGGTCTCCGGCAGAGACTCCGCAGAGGCCCAGAGCTCCACCCCTCAGACTCCTCCCAGCATGCCGTGCGCCCCGTGAGGAAGTATTCCTCAGAGCCACCTGGGATTGAAGCCCACGCGGAAGTACGCAGGCACGTGTGGGCGGGGCGGACGCGCACGCGCACGCGCGGAAGACACTACACCAGCGAAGAGGAAAGTGGAGTCCCCGCCCCTGGGCTTCAGTTCCCGTCGCTGCCTGGCTTCTGCTATGGGTGGCTCAGTGGCTGGGAGACGTGTGTGGGACGAGCTCCTGAGTGCCCAAGGTGTCCACCCGCGGAGTCTTGGGAGGAGGTTGGGGCCGCCCAGGGTGGATGGAGCAAGGTGTGTGGGCACATGAGACCAGGAGAGGGGAGGACTGTCAGGAAGACCACAGTGTAGGACACGGTGGCTGCCGGTCCACGAGATGGGCACCGTTATTGCCTTCACCGAGCTTCCAGTTGGAAAGCAGTGACAAGAGGTCAAAGTAGTGATGAGTGCATTTCTCAAAGAATCCTAAAAGCAGCGTGTGGGGCTGAAACACCATAACCCCAGCCATATAGGGTCCCTTTCACTTCTTCCTCGGATTCCTGTGTAGGGGTTCTTATCGAGAGAGGTTTTTCCCTACCTCACACAGATTCAGAAAGTGTGAAGTCCCCGTTCCAGGAGGAGAGACAGCAGTAAAACGTGTAGTGTAGCTGATGCGGATTAGTCTGGAGTAGAGAGCTGTTGGGTGGGTGGTTTTCCGAGGGCCTAGCTGTGTATCCCTGGGAGTGAATTGGTTTTCTCTGAAGACATCATCTTTGCCAATGTGTCTGAGTTTCTGTGTCTGTCTGGGGGTGTCCACATGTGTGTCCGTCCCAGTGACAGTTTTTGTGATTTTGTCGCTGCAGCGTGTGTATATGTCAGAGAGTTCAGGTGTTTGAGTGGTGGTTCCTGTGCTGGCAGGAGTGTCTGTTATCGTCTGCGTCTCTTACTGCATGGCTGTAGTGTTTTCTCTGCGTTTTTGTGCAGTTGTGTGTATGGAAACCCAAATACACAGTAAAAACAGATGGTTACAAGTCACTTGTGTTTAACTTTTAGGAGTCAAATATTTACTGTAATAAATTCTAACGAAATATTTAAAAAGAGAAAGCTTCACAATTATTTTTAGTAGGTTTTCATGAGCTCCAACATTCTACAGAGTGCTTAGTCCTAGATTAACAGCATAGCACCTGCTGGCAGTAATTTGGACTTCTCTAGAATTTCTCACACCTAAGTTTCTTTCCTTATCTGTTGATTTTTCACTTCAAGTTTCTAACACCAACGGTGGTTCAGATAAACTCTTGAATGATAATTGTCATGTGATGAAGTATTTTAGATTGTGATCATTCTTAAAGTAAATGAACAGGTGACACGGAAATGGATCTCCAAAGGGCAAATAAGGAATATGGTTGACACAATGCCATCTTGTTATTTGGTTTTTCCTGTAGATCACTACATAGAAGAGAAACTTCTATGTGGCAAGAGGATAATAATTTGCACTTCAGTTTGAACTTACTCAATCTTAGAAAAAATTAAATTCTGTATCATTTCAATAACGTTTTGTTTCCAAATATTTAAAATTCATATCATCTGATTCCACAAAATGGGGAAATAAATGCAAGCACTCACTAACCATTCCTGCATGAAGACTTTCTTGGTTCTCTGTCAGTTGTATAAATTTCTTTTCCTTCTCTGACCTTCCAAAGCACATCATTTCTATTTATAAATAGCATATTTTGTCCAACATCTTGCTAATTGTGCAAATGTTGTCATTAATTGCAATTGTGCAAATAAACATTAGTCAGATTTTGCTTATTACATGCTGCAGTAAGCATTCATTTTCATGTTCATAGGTCTGACTTTGGGTGGGTTGTGACAAGTGGTGGGTTTTCAGGAAGCTGTATTGGCTCTGATCTGAGATGTCCATTCTGGGGCTGAAAGTGAATGGATAGCACCAGCTCAGGGAAGCTTCTTCAAGATGAGGCACTAGAGGAACAGAGGAAAGCCAAAAGCACATTTTAGGGTTTCTGCCATAACATTTGCTCACATAGCACTGGCTTAAGTGAGTCACATGGTTCAAAATGGAGGAAAAATTACTATTGTGCTATCATGAGGACATTGCTAGATTGTTTCACAGGGGATTGGAAAATCTACCACACAATCTGAATATTCTTTTAAGAAAGGGGTTGCATTAGCATAATTATAGAGACCATACCAAAACTTCCTTTTATAAATAGTTTTTCTTTCTTTCCTTCTTCCTTTCTTCCTTCCTTCCTTTCTCTTTCTTCTTTCTTTCTTTCTTTCTTGTCTATTTATTTTGAGACAGAGCTGAGAGAGTGAGTAGGGGAGAGATCCATAGAGAGAGAGAGGGAGAGAGAGAATCCCAAGCAGGGTTTTGAACTCACAAACCATGAGATCATGACCCAAGCTGAAACCAAATTAACTGAGCCACCCAGGTGCACCTTAATCATTTATTTTATTTTTTTAATGTTTATTTATTTTTGAGAGAGAGAGAGAGAGGAGGGGCAGAGAGAGAGAGGGAAACACAGAATCCGAAGCAGGCTCCAGGCTCTGAGCTGTCAGCACAGAGCCCGACGTAGGGCTCAAACTCATGACCTGAGCCGAAGTCGGTTAAGCAACTGACTCTTGCTTTTGGCTTGGGTTATGATCTCATGGTTCATGGGTTCGAGTCCCGCATCAGGCTCCGTGATGACAGTGCCAATCCTGCTTGTGATTCTGTCTCATTCCCTTTCTCTCTGCCCCTCCTGCTCACTCGCTCGCTCTCTCTCAGAATGAATAAACTTAACAAAATTTTATTTTGTAAAAATTCAAACTCTGTAAATGTAGAGGGAATGGTTTAGGAAAATCTGTTATACCTGTTACCTGCCTTCAACAATTTCCATCAGTTTTCTTTACAACACTTGGCTTCCTCTGGATAATTTTGAAGCAGTTCTCAGTATATCATTTCAATCTTAAAATTTTTGGAATGAACAATTATCCTTAATATATTCAAATAAATAGGCAGTGGTCAATTTTCCTAGTTTTTTACATAATTTAAAAATTTTGCTGTTGGACTGTTTGCATTGGGATCTAATGAGACCCATACATTACAACTTAATATCTCCTTTGTATCTAATCTATAGTTCCCTTAGCATGTATTTCTTTGTAATGTAATTGTTGAATAAATCATGTAGAAATTTTCATAGAATGGGTCTTCTAATTATATTTCCATGCTGTTTTTTAACGTCTTCTGTTTTTTATATTTGCAAGTAATTGCAAGTTAGATCTACAGGTGTGACCGTATTCAGGTCTGATATTTTGACGAGTATAATTTAGATATTATTTGAGTATTTCTAGCTGGAGGCACATAGAATCTGGAGGTTCTGTATACATGAGACAAAGATGGCCTCTGTATATTGTCCCTCCGTGGTTTATTTCTTCATTGTAAACCAGTGGTTCAAAAGCCCAGTGGTGCCAAACTCAATTTTTTACTTATCTGTTTTAAACATAGCTCAAATAAGTGCATTTTTAGCTATTTAGAGCCTGCTTGCTTTTCATGCCTACCCCATGAAACTTTGCCCAACAGCTGCTAGCCATAAATAGGGTAATCCCTGTAGCTATGAAAGACCCAGGCTGCTGCTGCCCTTTGGAACTCTCTGATCCAAAGACTTCCATCTGGGCTGCAGAGCGACCTCACCCAACCATGTAAGTCTCTGATACCCTTTTTCCCTGGGAGTTCTCTTGCGCACCTCCCTTTCTGGGTAGTAGCTCCCTTGCCATTGCCTCTGGACGGCCTCATGCTGTGAGGGACTTTCCCTACAGGCAAACCTGACAGAGTATTGCCTGAATAGAGCTCATGTGTGCTACTGCATTCTGGGCTCACATCCTTTTCATGGATCACCCTCAAAATGTCAAAAAGGAAGTGATTTATCTTTTTGTGATGGAAGCCAGCTTTGATGACTATTACCTGGAGCAGTTAAAACTCTTGTGAAGGATTACATGAAAAAGAAGGCATGCATTTCCAGAATGTAGGGCAGACCATCCAAGCAGGTGGCTTAAATTTATTCTCACAGTTTTGGAGACTAGATGCCTGAAATCATTGTCAGCAGGGCCATGCTTCTTCTGTGACTGTGTATAGAATCATTCCTTGTCACTTCCTAGCCTCTGGTGCAAGCCCTCAATCCTAGACATTCTTTGCCTTGATCTGCATCACTCCAACCTCTACCTCTGTTATCACATGGCATTCTCTCTGTGTGTCTTTCTTTTGTATGTTTTATCCTTGCCTTACGAGGACACAATTCATGTTGGATTAGGACACACTCTAATGACTTCTTAACTTGATTACATCTGAAGACCCTATTTCTAAATAAGGTCACACTTTTCATTGAGGTGTTTGTCATTGCTTTGCCAGAATTCATGTGTTCTGGACACACATGTTTTACCAGCGATGTGATTTGAGAATTTTGGTATCTGTGGCTTACTGTTGTCAGTGGTGTCTTTGGGAAAGTAGCTTAATTTGGATAAATTCTAATTCATTAATTTTGTTGAACCTTGTTTTTGGTGTCATCTCTTAAAAATGTTTGCCTAGCTGAGGTCACAGTGAAATTCCTGCTTTTGTTTCATCTAGAAGTTTTATTGTTTGTATCTTGCATTTAGGTCTATTATAAGTTTTGAGTTTTTTTGTAAACAGCATGAGTTTTTTGTTTTGTTTTTTACATATGGGTATCTGATTGATCCAGCACTATTTGTTGAAAAGACTACACTTTCTTTATTGAATTATTTCAACACTTTTGTAAAAAAAAAAAAAATCAGTTGACTTTAAGTATGTGTGTTTATTTCCAGACCCTGTATCCTTTTTCATTGATTTACAAAAGTATTGGAGTACAATTAATTTTTGCCTTTTGATCTTGTATCCTGCAACCTTGCTGAAGTTGTTTATCAGTCCTAATTAGTGTACAAGATTTTCTACTGACAAAAATCATGCCATCTGCAAATAGACTTAGCTTTAATTCTTCCTTTCTTATCTGGTTGCCCTTTATTTTCTTGCCTGTCTTCTCTGGATAGAGCCTTCATTACAATGGTGAATAGAGGTGGCAACAGCAGACATATTTATCTTGTTTCTGTTATTAGGGGGAAATCATTTGGTCTTTCAGTATTAGGTATGATGTTAGTTTGGGATTTTTTAAAATCAGGTTAGGAAAGTTCCCTTCTCATCTTAGAGAGTTTACTTAGTTCACTGAGTGCTTTTATCATAAAGTGGTATTAGATTTTACCAAAGTGCTTTTTCATGTCTATTGAGATTATCATGTGATTTTTTTTTTTTAAATTTTTTTTTTCAACGTTTTTTTATTTATTTTTGGGACAGAGAGAGACACAGCATGAACGGGGGAGGGGCAGAGAGAGAGGGAGACACAGAATCGGAAACAGGCTCCAGGCTCTGAGCCATCAGCCCAGAGCCTGACGCGGGGCTCGAACTCACGGACCGTGAGATCATGACCTGGCTGATGTCGGACGCTTAACCGACTGCGCCACCCAGGCGCCCCTATCATGTGATTTTTAACTTTTATGATGTTCATATGGTGTATTATCTTTTCTTAAAATTTTTTTAATGTTTATTTTTGAGAGAGAGAGAGAGAGAGAGAGAGAGAGAGAGAGCACGAGTTGGAGAGGGGCAGAGAGAGAGGGAGACACAGAAGCTGAAGCAGGCTCCAGGCTCTGAGCTGTCAGCACAGAGCTCGACGTGGGGGTTGAACCTATGAACTGTGAGATCATGACTTGAGCTGAAGTTGGATGCTTAACTGATTGAGCCATCCAGGTGCCCTAACTTAATTTTCAATGTTAAGCCAATCTTGCATTCCTGGGGTAAATACCATTTGGTAATGATGTATAATCATTTTAAGATGTTGGTAGATTTAGTTTGCTGGCCTTTTTTTTTGTGAAGATTTTTGTAACTTTGTCAAATTGAACATTATAAATTCTTAGTCAATATTGCCAGATGCATACAAGTTTAGGCATTTTTCTTTCAGATAAACTTTATTTTTATATACTTCAAGTTTTTGTCATTAAGATAACTTCTTATTAATAACAGTGAAACATTAATGGTTTGTTGGTGTCCTCTAGAGAAAGACCACCAGGATCACACCTGTGGTAAAAGATGTTGGGTGTACTGAGTTCTAGAAACACACCATTAATGATTATGGGTTAAACCAGTGTTTAAAAAAGACTTATCATAGGACTTCTGCTTGTATTAGTTGATTTGGGTTATGTTCAAGGAAGCTGAGATTTGCTCTCTATTGGATGCTATCAGGAGTTGAATGTAATTTCATCATTGGGAATTTTAAGTTTCAATCCAGAAGGCAAGAAGAATGGAGTGGTGATAACACTAATTGTTAAAGAAGCAGCAGTCAGTTTTATTAACAAGAAGAGGGGAGTTTGGGGACTTTTTTTTTTTTTTTTTTTTTTTTTTTACTTTTTACAGACTAATTTAGAGTGCATTTGTTTTTATTTTTGTCTTGATCCAGTTTGGTCACCAAATGGTGTTGTCTAATGATGGTGTTGTGTGAGATTCTTTATTTTGCCAGGCCAACTCTGGGTTGTCTGGGCTGCTTCTGTATACACTGCAATCTGCATCGGACGCTTTTTAGTATTTTTCATTGAGTAACTCATTTTACATATAGAAATTCAGTTACTCCTCAGCAAACTCTGTGAGACAGGGAATACACTATGCCCTTTTATGAGTTAACTGAGAAATACAAGTTTGCATAAATTACCAGAGATCTCAAAGATAGCAGGAGACAAAGACATAATCAGCTTTCAAGCTCTTACTACTCAGAGACCATACTATTTACTTGATGCTAATGTTGAGCATCCATATATGCCATGTGCTGTAGGCTCAGTATTTAAACAACTATAGTCAAAAGTAACCAATGTACTCTATGTTGTTTTATGTTGAATGGAGAGGCAGGAAACACACACGGGTTGTTGCAGTCTTAGTGTTTATGTTTTTATGGGAAAAAAGTAGTGGTTAACAAGTGGTAAAACTTAGGCTCATAAGAAGTTTGGGAAGGAAACAAAGACAAGGGAGCTAATAGAGAATGCAGGGATTCCAGTGTGTAGTTTTTTGTGGGGGATGAGAAACTCATTGAGTGAAGATTTCACCATTAATTTATTTATCTTTCCATCATCTAATAGGTCTTTAATAAGCACTGTTTCAAATATTCACTGTTTGTAAATAGTGGAGAATGATATGGACAGTCGTGCGTTCATGTAGTTAACCATAATGATTCTCCATAAAAATAAAGGTATAGGTCTGGTTCAGCTTAATGTTTGTAATGGTTAATGTTTTAAAGCATGTGATATGTTTCTATGAATTTGGACATGGGTATTTGGGGTCAGATTCTTCCCAGTTATGCAGAGTATAGGGTGTGGGTGTTTAATACTCTTGTGGGGAAAAAAAGGTAAGTTGTATTATATACTTGAAATATTTTTGCTGCTACTGTAGACTGACTCACACAATTTGTACCCCAGAAAACCATAGGTTGCACTTAATTTTATTAAGCATTATGGTCAACTGCACAGTTCTACCCCATCATGGTCTTATGAGTATAGTGAATTAATGCAAGTCGATTGTAACCTTCTTTCAGAAGCAAGGTAAGTTATGAGTAGGGGGACAGTTATCTATGAAAAACTGAGATGATCTGCAGTTGGTACCATTTTGAATAATACTCCAATTTAGTAAAAAAGGTATACTTGATATTCTCAAGCAGGGAAAATTTTAATGCTTTTTATAGAAGGTGGAAGGTTTTTGTTTTAATGATTCACAAAGTCCAAAAGCCCCATTCTACTTTTCACAGGTGTAAGTTCTATATGGATATATTTCTAGCACGTTAGGGAAGAGAAAAAAATGTGACAGCATTTTGCTTGATTAAAGAACAAATAAAGTCTAATCTGTCCATTTCTCCATGTTAACTTATATTTTCACAGTGCCGCAGAAACTAATGTGATTTGGGGGTTGGGTATCCAACTCTTGATTGTAGCTTGGGTCATGATACCAGGGTCATGGGATGGAGCCCTGCATACTTAGCATGGAGCCTGCTAAAGATCTCTCTCTCTCTCTCTCTCTCTCTCTCTCTCTCTCTCTCTCTCTCTCTCTTCCTCTCCCTCTCTCTCTCTCCCTCCCTCCCTCCCTCTGCCTCTCCCCTGCTTGTGTGCACATGTGCACTCTCTCTCAAACAAAAACCTCTTAAAATAAGGAATTAGTGTGATTTGATAATCATTAGTATCTCATTTGACCCCCACCCACTTCACATCATCCCTATCTTCGTACATATGAAAAAAGTTGAGCAACGGAGCACAGTCTTTTCTGATCTCACATGGTTCATAATAATAATGAAATCTTGTCACTTTGAATGTATAATATAGGCCACCACCATGATGGGTATTGTTCAAAAACTTGAAACTCAGAATACCTCTGTAAAGTAAGTATACACAATTTTACAAATATGACATCACAACTTACACATAGGACTGAAAAGGCAACATAGTGTTCCATTTATGTGCCATTCTTTGGGAAAAGGCAAAGGTATAGAGATTTGGAACAGATGAGGGGTTAAGGGTGGGGGTGCTGACTACAAATGGGCACCATGAGTTTTTTGGGTGGTGATCAAACGTTCTGTACCTTGATTGTTGCAGTGCAAGTGTACATTTTGGAAAACTGATAGAACTACACTTAAAATAATGAATTTTGATATAGGTGTATTAAAACTGAATTACTAGAAAATGAACAGCCACCAAAGCAAAACAAAACAAACCAAAAAACAAAACTGCTTTCATATGCTTAGAGGAAATTTAAAACTGTCCTCAACCTTGATACACAGGTGTACAACAAGACATTTCCATCTCGTTGGTATCTTGGGAAGAATTTCACAATGTGGAAAGGACTTGTCAGGCCCTTTTGGGAAGCCAGTTAGTAGTTAGAAAACACTGTCTAGGGCCCTCGCCTCACACACATACCTGGAGGGAAGTAAGACCTCGTCTGGAATCCATCTTTGATCTGACACCAGGCTCTTTGGATCAGACCTTTAGCAACGCTCTGGTTCTGAAACCTGAAGGTGGACCTCTCGGTTGTTCCCCAAGGAGGACCCTACCTGGGGGCGTCCTAACCCTTGGGCACCAGCATCGTGACTCTCCGGGGCCTGTCTTGAATTCTTAGGCATCAGCATCACGCCTTTCCAACTCTAAACCTGCCATCAAGCGAGTCCCCCGCCTTCTTGCTGGGAAACACCAGTATTCATCCCGACATCCCTTGGGACCACTGTAGCAGCCCCACGTGGCGGCGAGCTGAGAGGGAAGAAGGAGCGGTGGCAGAACACACGCTGTGGGTACAAAACGACTCCCAGCCATTGCAACTCCCGCAGCACCATACACATCTCATTACCCGCAAGTACAATCACACCTCTCAGGGTCTCAAAACTGCTTGTCACACCCACTCCCCCACAGTCACCGAAGGGACTTCTCCTCTTGCTCAGGTCTGACACTCTGCGCCCGCAAGACGCCCACTACGCACCACCGCGCGTCCCTTACCCTCAGGCTCCAGGGCAGGTCTTCTGGGCCTCCCAGAAGCCACGGCGCACGCGCACTTCTTCTCGCGTGGAGCCTCGACGGCACAGGACGCAGCCCATTGGCCTGTGGGAAATGTAGTTCCGAAAGGAGGCCCCTCGGATGCTGGGAGTCCAGCCACTCAGGTTTTTCCCAGCATGCAGCGCTGGCCTGCGTGGAAAGCCGCTGTGCCCTGGAGACTCCTGGGAGTGCGTCTTCGCTGAACTGCGCAGGCGCACCCACTGGAGGTGGCGACCCGCGAAGGGGTTCAAGGCGGGTGTGGTAACGGAAGCGGTGGGAGTCCCGCCCCCTCTCCCCCAACCCCGGCTTCTGGTGGGCCGTGAGTTAGTGGCGGTTGGCCCGGTGGCCTTAGCTCCTGAGGCCTCCGTCCGCTCGCATCCTCCTGTGCTCGGACAGCGCTGACTGTCGGGGAAGGCCCCTGAAGTCCGACGGAGTCCTCGCGACGGGTGCAGGAGGACGCTGCAGCCGAGGTGATGGCGTCAGAGGTGACGGCCGTGGAGGGCCTGTGGCTGAACGAGGGGACAGACGCGAGTGAAGAAGGGCCTGCTCCTGGAAGGATCGCAGCTCTCTGGGAGGGCCTGGGGCATCGTTGTCGCAGTCGTGTCTGACCACTGAGCCTCAGGGGCTCAGAGTCCCCGTTCGTCAGTTCTTAGGTGGCCAGTGATGGCTCAGGAACGCCCCTCTGCACCAGGCTGGTTGAAGCACCTGCGTTTGGGTGTGGGGGCCTCTGCCGCGCGGGCTGGGCGCGAAAACCAGTTCACTTCCGGAAGTTGCAGTGGGCGTAGCTCGACGACGACGGTGGTGCGCCACCACCTGCGTTCTTGCGTCTGTTGGGCCCGGACAGTCCATGGGTGTTTCTTGATTTTTCCCGTGTAACCGATCGTAGTATAGGTTCCGTCGTGAACAGAACAGGCAAAATATCACAATCCCCTTGAAGCGGACGTTCTAGGATACAGAAAATACAAAGGATGTGAGTAAAATACGCACTGTGCGGATGGTGGTGATTCCTCAAAAGAAGAAACAAAGCCAGGGGAGGGGTGTGTGCTGAGGGCCTGAGCTGTGTGTGCCTCTGGGAGAGTCTTACTTCCTCTGGGACCGTTATCTCTGAGGGTGTGCCTAGGATGTGTGCTTGGGGGTGCCATCGGTATTTCCAGTGATGAAGGCTGGGTGATTCTGTATATTTGTCTGCAGGGCCACATGTGTCTGTCCCATAGGTTCCATGTGTCCCATCATCCTGGTGATGATAGTCCCTGTGTCCAGGCAGGAGTGTCAGTGCCTGTCTCACTGCATGCTGTAGTGGTTTTTTTGTGCCTATGTATGGGCTCCCCAGTCTGTGTGTAATGAAATATAAAGGCCTGTCAGGTGCAGATTTACAAGCGGGTTCTGCTTAACTTCTAAGAGGCACATAATTATCGTGTATTAAATTCCTACATGTGAAAAAACTGGAAACCTTTACGATTATTTTTAGTAAGTTTGTGCAAGCTCCATACTGCATGAAATGGAAAGGTTGGGATCAAGCCAACTTTTTAGGTTTATTGAGTAATCAGTGAAATGAAATAAAATTCAGATATATAAGTAAGTTTTAAAGTTTCTTTATTTTGAGAGAAGTGTGGGGGCAGGGCAGAGAGAGAATCCCAAGCAGACTCTGCTGTCAGCACAGAGCCTGATGTGGGGCTCGATCTCCTGAATCAGGAGATCATGGACCTGAGCTGAAATCAAGAGTTGGATGCTTAATGACCGAGCCACCCAGGCTCTCCTTATGCATAAATGCTTTGATACATATACGTGTCCATGAAACCATGACTGTGATCATAATAAACTAGAAAACTCAGTTTTGAATGAGGACTAAGTTACAAATGGGATATTGGACAGTATAAATTCTCAATTTATTAGATACCTACCAAAAACTGGAGCTCGTTTCAGGGATAAAAATGTTTCCATGTTATAAAATACAAATATTATCATATTTTACCAAGAAGACGAAGCAGGCATTGCTGCCCAGTGGTAAAAATTATGGATACGTTAACACATGGACAGTAACAAAGGATTATTTAAAAGGGAGTAATAAATCTGTCAACTCCATGTATGATAATCAACTGACTGAAGATTTACGTGAAGGAGGAAGCTAGAACACTCTTAGAAGTTACGGCAAGTTTTTGTGACTTTGGAATATGGGGAGTTTTCTTACATAAGAAAAAATAGCAAGCTACAAAGGAAGAGAATGAGAAATTAAACTATTAAAACTAATTACAGACCACTGAAATGTAGAATAAAGGGGGTACAAAGATAAACCACAGTCTGGGAGACAATATTTGCAATACGTACAAATGAAAAAGATTCATATCCAGAGTATATGAAGAAATCAGAAGAAACCAATAAACATACAAATGAATTAAAAGTAAGAAAATGATAAAGATTACACAGACGAAAGACATACAAAGTGCTCAATATCATTGGTAATTAGTAAAAAGCAAGACACATGAGGCAATCCTGTTTCACATGGACTATATAGGCAAATGTTCAACAGTTGCAGTGTGGTCAATCATCTTATGCAAGAATAGTGGGAGTGTTGATTCACACATCCCATTGGCATTTCCTATAAATTTGAAATTATCCATAGTCTCCAATTCAGTAGTTTTTCTCCAATGTGTAGAGGATTTGTTATGAACTGCCACTTGAAAATCGAGACAAGAATGATAGGAGCAGCATTCTCCACGCCAGGAAAACATACACATGAAAGAGCCCCGAAACTATAAGCACTGGAAAGGATGAGTAAATTGGGTCACCCCCAGCCACAGATGCCTGCATGCGTGAAACAGACTGAGGCAAGGAAATCAGTGACGACCATGTTCCAGGTAATGCTATTCCTGTCTTTTCATGAAAAGCTCAAAAAAGGCAGAGTCAGACAAAACACTACTTAGTGATGAGTCGTAGTAAAGCTCTGAAGAATAACTATAAAATTCCAAGTACTGGTCACATCTGGGAGTAGGAGGGAAATGAAGGGTGGACACACTGGGGTCTAATATCTGCCCAAAGTCTATCGATGATTGTTCCAAACTACAGAGTTTATATAATATTAATATTTATTGTTTTAATTTTAGAGAGCATGTGTGCAAGTAGGGGAGGAACAAAGGGGGGGGGTGGGGAGAGAGAGAGAGAGAAATCTCAAGCAGGCTCCATGCTCAGTGCAGAGCCCCATGTGGGGCTGGATCCCGGGTCCCTGGGATCACGACCTGAGCCAAAATCAAGAGTTGGGCCATCAACCAACTGAGTCACCCAGGCACCCCTACAGTATTAATATTTAAACTTAAGATAAAATTGGGGCACCTGTGTGGCTCAGTTGGTTAAGCAACTGACTCTTGATTTCGGTTCAGGTCATGATCTCATGGTGGTGAGATTGAGCCCCAAGCTGGACTCCATGCTGAGCTTGGGATTCTCTCTCTTCCTCTCTTCTTGCCCCTCCCTCTCCATCTCTCTCTCCCTCTCTCCCTCTCTCTCTCTCAAAATAAATAAGTAAACTTAAAAAAATAAACTTAAGATAAAATGTTTTGTGCAATGTTTGCAAAGTATGAGACATGCTACACAAATTTAAAGAATTGTTTACATGTGAAAAAAAGTACAATTTAAAGATATTTGTTTTACTGTATTATCTGACCACCTACCTCGTTTTGGTTTCAGTCTGTTTGGAAGGTATTCACAAGTCTTTTAACTGAGCCCATTTAACTTGCCCTTATATTCATTTGAGTAACAACAGATTAAGTATGAGCCCAGTGTCTAGAGAGAACTGGTTACACGAATTTATACCATTGTATGCACCTTGATATGAAATGAGCTGCAGGAATTTATTTCTAATTGAATAAAGTTGAAGCATATACCAGTGTGTAACCATGTTACCTTAATATATCTAAGAGAAGAAAAAACGTAGCTGAAATTGCTTCTCTTTACATAAAGAAACACTGGTCATATGTACAAAAACTAATAAAATTGGAATTTGGAGGGGGCAAATGGACACGAATCCTGGAGGGTATGCTAGGAGAGAGCTTTAAGGCAGATTTCTAAACCTCGTGCTGATTATTTAAAACTTGGTGTTCATTTATAAACAATAAACAAGTATATTAACCATATCTCATTTTTAATACTTTATTTTTTTTTTCAACGTTTATTTATTTTTGCGACAGAGAGAGACAGAGCATGAACGGGGGAGGGGCAGAGAGAGAGGGAGACACAGAATCGGAAGCAGGCTCCAGGCTCTGAGCCATCAGCCCAGAGCCCGACGCGGGGCTCGAACTCACGGACCGCGAGATCGTGACCTGGCTGAAGTCGGACGCTTAACCGACTGCGCCACCCAGGCGCCCCTAATACTTTATAAATCAAATGAGAAATATATTTTTAATGAGAAGCCTCTTTTCTACATGCTACTTCTCTGAGCTCTAATTTTTTATGAAAGCGGACAATACTTTTTGCAAACCATAAAATATGAATTTCTTCAACTTTGTAAATAAGATATGCCGTAGAGTGTCCTTCCACTAGCTCTCAAACTGGGAGGTATTTTCAGAAAAGGGAAGCATATTAAATGCACTAGGAATTTTGACTCAATCTGTTCAGCATATTAAACTTCTGGGCCCATTCCAAATTTATATAAGCTTTTGCTATTTTCTTCTATCAGTTAAATGGCCTGAGGGATAGCATAACCGTTCACATTTCAAAGTTTTCTAGGGATATACTAAAAAATGGATCCGCAAATAATTTCCTTTTAGTGTAGAATGTGAAGCTGAGGATTTTAATGAACATGTCCGGTAACTTGTGGTCCTTCTGAGAAAAGATCTTGAGCCCAGTTTCAGGCTGTGGGGTTCAAATTCCTCGCTAGCACCTGGCACTTGCAGGCTGCAGTTTCCTGATCTAAAGCGGCAGATGAGGGGGGGTGGGGAAGCATGGGTGAGGCCACGACGGTGTCAAGGGCCAAATATCAAAACGTATCCAGACCCTGCACTAAACGTGGTGAAGTCACGATCAAATGTATGTGTGTTAAAAAAAATTTTTTTTATGTTTGTTTTTTTTTTTTTATTTTTTTTTTATTTTCAAGAGAGAGACACAGAATCCGAAGCAGGCTCCAGGTTCTGGGCTGTCAGCACAGAGCCTGATGTGGGGCTCGAACTCAAAAGCGGTGAGATCATAACCTGAGGCCAAGTCAGACGCTCAACCGACTGAGCCACGCAGGTGCCCCCAAATGTCTGTGTTCTTAAAGAGCCCAGACCCAAGGGTGACCTTGCAGTCCCAAGCCAACCTCTGACCCCTGCAGGACACCAGGGCCTCCTGTCCTGTCTTGTCCCAGCCCAGCCAGGATTGGGCACCCCTCCTTCTCTGGACAGAGAGGTATTGCTCGGTGGGGAAATGGGAGTCTGGAAACAGGAGGTGCCACAGACCTGCGGGAAGACGCCGAAGTCCTTGGGGGAACTAGAGCTGGTTCTACTTGTACCCAAGTGTCCCTACTGTGACCAGCCGGAAGGGGCCAGCCACTCGTGTTGCAGTCGTGCTGAATCGTCCCGTCGGGGGCCCTGGGGCGAGGGTGGTGGATTATCTGATTGGGAGGGCTGGGGCGGGGTCTGCAAGCCCTGTCCAATCAGGGTCCGCGGTCTCGGAGCACCGTCCAATCAGAACCGCGGGCGGGCTCCCAGCCGTGTGGGCTGGGCTCTGAGACCGCCAGAGGCGCTAGTGTGCACCTGCCCCGTGCGGCTGCAGGTGTCTGGGTCGGCGTCGCGCTCACCTGCCTGGGCCGTGGAGCCACGGGGAGGACGCCAGGAGAGCCTGCAGCGAGGCCGCGAGATGGTGAGTGCGCGGGGTCGGCCGAGACCGGGAGGGGCTGGTTCAACAGCCGGTACCGTCTGGAGGTGGCCGCGGCCCGGGTTCCTCTCCCCAACCCCTCTCCAGGTTCTGACCCGAGTTTCTGTCCTTGGCCGCGGGGTTGGGTCCCAGCGTCCTGTCCCATCTCCGCGCGGGTCTGGGGTTCTCAGGACTGCCTGGGGTGACCAGATGAGCACAGCTAGCTATCCACCCGGGGGTCGGGGAATCTCAGCCCGGAGTTAGCTCCTCCTACAAGAGAGCCTTAGGGGACGAGTGAGGAGTGTGGGGAGACCTGCTTGGGGTCCTGGGCTCGGAGAGATCCTCTGGTATGTCCTGGATCCCTAGGTGACCCCGACCCCAGTTCTCATTTCCTGGAGGGACATTAGTTGTCAGTTGACCAGATGCTGGTATGGAAGGGAAGAGAGGAATGGTTCCTGCCCCCTGGATTCTCACGGTGAAGGATGAAAAACCCGAAGGACAAAGAAAACCCAGTGAGTTGGTGCTGCAACCTGCCAAGCAAAATGCACTGCAGACCCGCAGTGGGACAGGAGCCAGTGCCCTTTGGGAGGCTGTTCAGCGAGCATTTCAGAGAACAGGTGTTGGGGGGTGGATGTCCCACGTGGTAGGATGGCCGTGCTTGACCCTTGAGTCATCTCAGTGTTCCCGTTCTGCACTGCCCCGCCCTGAGTTTGTCACCTTGCAAAGATTTATTTGGTTATTCGAGCTTGAGATTTGTCAGTAAATGTAAAATACATTTAATTAATAGAAAGATTAGATAAAAATAATTCCAAAGAAACGGGAAGGTTCAAGTTCAGAAATAATAATAAAAAGGTCTAGTCTTACATACCATTTGTTAAAAATTCTTTTGTACCTTTTTTTTCCCCCCTCTCCTTGAGCATGTGTGGTTAAGTTTCTCACATCTGTTGTTTTCTTTTTGGTGACGACAAATGGAGTTCCAGGGCTTAGCCTCGAGGATGCTACTGGGGAAAAGAATCTAAGAGAAATAGGGAAAGCTTCTCTCGCATTATGAATGCATAAAAATGAATGCATTTACACACACACAAAAGCTTGGCCTATAAATTGGTGAGTTACAAAGACTCACCAAAATGTCAGCTATTTTTTGTTTACTGGGTGGGGAATTTATGACTGTGGATAATTTTATTCTGTCTGGTATTACTGGATTTCAGAGATTAATGCTAAATCCTATTTCGTGAAATTTGCATCACGTGTTGAAATGTGATTGTTATAAAGCATTTTATTCCCATGGAAATAATAAAGTGACATCTTTATTTTCTCTGAAAAGAATAGATACTTGTGGGTTTTCTTCTTGAGTCATTTAAAAAGTCATTAGACCCATTGTGGGTTTTCTTCTTGAGTCTTCTCTCTCCTTTATACATGAACACTGGGTTTGAGTGATGTTGCCGGATTCCTCAAACACTGAGTTTGTGTCATTTAAATCAATAGGGTCCAACAAGAGTGACTACCTCGAGTGGGGATAGGGGCCCTGCCCAGTGACTCCAAGCTAAGTAAGGCCAATCATGAGATATCAGAGAGAGAGAGAGAGAGAGAGAGAATGAAATGGTTTTTTTCTGGAGCTTCTCTTCTGTGCTCATGTCCCAGCCTGTCCACTCCATCCTCAGGAGGAATGTATGTACCTAGAAATGCTGCAGGGCACTGAAAAATGTGCGTGATTGGGAGAGAAAGAGTTATGAATTTGGGGGTTCATTTGGGTTAGAACTTTAAACTGGCTCCAGCCAAGAGTTTCCTGGTTAGTGAGAACTGAAGCCTGGAGAGGGAGCATTTCCGCACTGCAGGGAGGGGAGTGGAGGGTGTGTGGAGCTCCAGAGTTCATCCCTGTGTCTGCTCAGGTCACCCTATCTCCATCGCTGGGGACTGATCCAGCAGAAGGCTGGTATTTCTGCAGTGAGGTTCTGGACCCCAAGCCTGTGGGTGTGTTTCACCTTCTGAACCTGGTGGGTGTTCTTTGGGAATGGTGGATAAGTCAGTGGCTCTATCTGAGCCAATGGAAATGTTTGATTTTCATCCCTTCTGATTTCTGTATTGAATGTTGCTGCCATATAACTCCAGTCTCCCTAAAACTTTGGCCTTTTTATTTCCCTATTTGAGTGTTGTAAGATTTTTATTTTCTTGGGTGAGTAGAAATGGATTGAGAGATACAATAGAAGAGAATTCTGAAAGCATACAGAATTTTTCTTCCTTTTTTTTTTTTTGACAAGAGGACTTCCAGATAGGAGATGGGTGTATTTAAAGTCTCAGGTTAATTTTTCACTTTTTCCATAATTTTTTATATCAGTGATTGTCTCAATAGAGTTATGAAGTTTCAAATGTACTATTCCCAAGACAATTCTTATTTTAATTGATATGAGGAAAATTACCTTTGGATGTGCAAATCCTTGAAAATCCTAGTGCATTGAATAGGTTGGATCCAAACCCCTGATGTGCGAAGTATTCTACTCATTTTTGAAAATAGTTCCTCAACTGAGATGGAGTGGAAGTGCAAATAATGATGATGTCACCTGTCATTTTAGTTGTAAAGATGTTTGAGATATTTCATTTTCATAAACTTTAACTTTCAGGGGATTCTTAACCTTAAAAATAAGTCAGTTATTTTATCAGCAAAAATGGATTTATTTGGAATATAGAAAATTGCAATTTGGGACCTGCGAGGACAGCAAAACCCTAGGCACACCCAACAAACAAAAGAACAACATTATTTTATGGACAAGGAGGAAGTTGGGAGGGATTGTTTTGGACAAAAGTCCATTGGACAAAGGCAAGAAGAGTTCAGGGTGATGACAGTTTCTCTGAGTTGTTGATGGCAGTTTTTCCTGATGAATTATAGGGGTAGTCAATTTCTTTTTCTGTAAAGGATCCTCCATTCTTATTTTTTATTTCATTTTTAAGATTTTTGTAAGTAGGCTCTTTGCTCAACGTGAGGCTCAAACTCACAATCCCAAGATCAAGAGTCTCATGCTGGACTGACTGGGCCAGCCAGGTGCCCTAGGGGTCGTCAATTTCTTTCTTTCTTTTTTTTTTTTTTAATGTTTATTTATTTTTGAGACAGAGAAAGAGTGTGAGCAGGGGAGGGGCAGAGAGAGAGGGAGACACAGAATCCATAGCAGGGTCCAGGCTCCGAGAGGTCAGCACAGAGCCCAGGCTCTGAGAGGTCAGCACAGAGCCCAGGCTCTGAGAGGTCAGCACAGAGCCCAACACCGGGTTGGAACTCACCAACCATGAGAGCATGACCTGAGCTGAAGTCGGAGGCTTACCGACTGAGCCACCCTGGCGCCCCTAGGGGTAGTCAATTTCTTATAGGAGATGCAATGGACATCTCTCCGGCCTGTAATTGACAGTTCTTTCCTGTAATTGAGGTGGAGTGGTGTGGTTACCCCTTCTGGTCTCCTGACTCCATTTTATCTTTTGTTTTGTTTTGTTTTGCTTTTGGGTTTTTATTTTTTCACTTATTATTATTTTCTCTCCACTCCATTTTAGTGAGACTTTGCTCTATTAATTTTCACAGGATTAAATCTTAACATAACTTCTTATATGGAAAAGTGGTTCCCAAATAAAAATAAAAACCATTAAAAAGCAAAATATAATTGATATAGATTTCTCTTTCTGTAAAGTAAATAATGGATGCAAAGGTTAAAAAAATCTGTAAAACATTGGAAATCTAACTTAAGACAATCCCCTGCCAGCATATTGTGGTCTGTGCCAGTCCTGCCCCAGCCACCTTCAGACAACTAGTTTTAATGATTTCTTGTGCATTTTTGTCAGTGTTTCTTTCTATAAAAACGATTAAAAGTGCAAGAGTTTTTCTTTTGTTATAGGAAAGGTGACATGACGTACACGTGCAGCACACTTTTCTTATTTGTTCTATTGCTAATTCTGCAGACCTTTTCGTAGCAATGACAGATGTCTTTGATTTTCAAGTTTATGCAACCAGTTTTAATTAGGCAATCGATCTGCATGTAATATTTTTCTACTTAAGTTCATTAATCAAACTTTTTCATGTTACGTGGTAAGCAAACATACAAAAAGCATATAATTTTCCAACCTTAATTGATGCTTTAAGTTTTATGGTGAAATTTATCGTATTTGGCACACATACAAAGTTTTATTGGACGTTTTAAAACTAATCATGGTGTAAACATCCATAGACTCACCATCTAGATTCATAAATCGGTCTTGGGTAGAGACTCCTGACATGACCCTCCCTAAATGACCGTCTTGTCCCATAGGTAACTACTGTTTGTTTCTTTGCTTAATCTTCATGCCTTTACCTTTTATGTTTTTTTTTTTTTTACTAAGCAGTGTTCTGCTTACTTTCATCCCTTCGGGACTTTGAATAAATAAATATTAACGGAATTACGCTGAAAAGGCTTCCCCAGGGTTCTTTGCCTCAGTTTGTTTCATACATGCTGCTGTCTGCAACTGCCATCATTCTTCCTTCCATTCCAGTGCTTATGGGATTTGGGTTTTTGAAGTTTTTTGTTGTGTTTTTTTTTTGTTTTTGTGAAAAATGCCACTCCCATGAGTCTTGTTTCAGTGTACGAGTGCAAATGCATGGTACATTTACGACATACTGGAGGAAAATCTCTAGATTGTGGATCATGGCCAAGTTCAGATTTATGAGGAAATTCCAATGGAATGTACCAGTTGATTCTCCAAACATCTGTACATAACTGCTTATTTGTTCCATGTGACCATCAATACCCGACATGATCTAATTTAGTAATTTTTGCCCTTCTTGGTATGAAACAAGATTTTATTCTATTTGCTCACTGACAACGAGGTTGACTCTTTTCTCATATGTAGTCTTACATCTTTTGTGATACATGTTTTAACCATTTTGTGATTTCTCATTCATTTGTTTGACCATTCCGTTTTGCTTTACACACACATTTTTATATTTGTATGTGTTGCAAGTATATTTATCTCGAATTGTGGTTTACCTTTTCAGTTTCTTAACTTTAGTAGGGTTGTAATCATCAATTTCTTCCTTTATAGCTTACTCTTTTTTTATTATTTAAGAAAAGTTTTATATGTAAACATTTTATGGTTATAATTTTAATTATAATAATCTTTTATACTTAAAAATTTTATTTAAGAAAAAATCCCCTATTCTTACATCATAAAAACCTTTCCCTTTAACTTCTGAAAGAGTTCTAGTTATGTCTTTTGCATTTAAATCTAGAGTAAATTGATTATTGCCCATGGACTAGACGGCAATACCAAGCATTCTTCCTAGTTGGATGCTAATTTCTCCCTGACCTGTATATTAAAGTATACAGCATTTCTGCCACTGCTTTGCGATGCCTGTTCTGTCATTAATTGAATTTCCATATGCATAGGGTCTCTTCAGGATTCTTTCCCTGTCCATGAATCTATTGGTTTATCCTCTACTAATAACATATTGGCCATATTACGGTGGTTTCAAATTCCTTCATGTATTTGGAAAGCCCCTATCGTGTTCTTAAGAAACTTTCTTCCCCCTTTTTTTGGACATTTGTTCTCTGGAGAACTTTAAACTTTCGAGACGTTGTTTTTGTGAAGTTCTGGAAAATCAGGTCTGAGGATTTAATGGAACTTTATAAAGACTACTACGGGTTTCTTTTGGGGGAGCTGACATCCTCATGGCATTGAGTTCTTTCAAAGAACATGTGCCGCTTTTCCATGCATTTTACTTTGATATTATCCAATAGAGTTGAAGGTTTTTGTCCATTAGAATCTTTTTATACCCTTCATTAGAATTCTTTATTATGCGCTGGCTTAAAATGACCTTTACCGAGATGTAATTTACATACTATACATACCATAAAATTCACCAACTTAAAGTGTACAATTCTGGTCTGTTTATTCATAGTTCTCACCAGAGTCAACTTTAGTTCATTTTCATCATCCCAAAGAAACCTCAGACCATTTATCTATCACCTTCCTTCTTACTCCCAGCCATAAATAACCACTAAGGTACTTTTTGCTTCTTGAGAATTTCTTATTCTGGACGTTTCATGTGAATGGAATAACATACTTTGTAGTTCTTTCTCTTACAAGTTCAAATCTATGGTTGAGTGTCTCCGATGACTTTTTTCAGTTATTGTGCCTTTTCTTTCTTTCTTTCTTTCTTTCTTTCTTTCTTTCTTTCTTTCTTTTTCTTTTTCTTTTTTTCAAGTTGTAATTTAAATCCTGTGTAGTTAACATATATAGTAACATATAGCTGCAGACTTTAGTGATTCGTCCCTTACATATAACACCCAGTGCTCATCACAACTACCCTCCTTAATGCCCATCACCCATTTAGACCACCACCGCGCACTTCCATCCACCAACCCTCGGTTTCTTCTCTGTAGTTAAGAGTCTCTTATGGTTTGCTTCCCTCTCTCTTTTTTTCCCTTTCTTCCCCTGTGTTCATCTGTTTTGTTTTCCACATATGAGTGAAATCATATGGTATTTGTCTCTCTCTGACTGACTTATTTTGCTTAGCATAATACACTCTAGCTCCATCCAGGTCATTGCAAACGGCAAAATTTCATTCTTTTTGATGGCTGAGTAATATTCCATTGTACGTATATACCACATCTTCTTTATCCGTTCATCAATTGATTGACATGTGGGCTGTTTCCATAGTTCGGCTGTTGTTGATAATGCTACTATAAACTTTGGGGGACATGTGCCCCTTTGAATCAGTACTTTTGTATCCTCTGGGTAAAAATCTAGTGGTGCAATTGATGGGTCATAGGGTAGTTCTATTAAAAATGGTTTTTAATGTTTTATTGATTTTTGAGAGACAGAGAGCGTGAGTGGGAAGGAACAGAGAGAGAGGAGGGCAGAAGTTCCGAAGTGGGTTATGCGCTGAGAGCAGCAAGCCTGATGCGGGGCTCAAACTCATGAACTGTGAGATCATGACCTGAGCCCAAGTTGGACACTCAATCAACTGAGCCACCCAGGTATCCCAGTTAGTTCTATTTTTAACTTTTTAAAAAAAATTTTTTTAATGTTTTATTTATTTTTGACAGAGAGAGAGAGAGACAGAGCATGAGCGGGGGAGGGTCAGAGAGAGAGGGAGACACAGAATCCGAAGCAGGCTCCAGGCTCTGAGCCATCAGCACAGAGCCCGACGCGGGGCTTGAACTCACAGACTGCGAGATCATGACCTGAGCCAAAGTCGGACGCTCAACTGACTGAGCCACCCAGGCATCCCAGTTAGTTCTATTTTTAACTTTTTGAGGAGCCTCCATACTATTACCAGAGTGCCTGCACCAGTTTGCATTCCCACCGACAGTGTGAGAAGGTTCCCCTTTCTCCACGTCCTTGCCAACATCTGTTGTTTTCTGAGTTGTTAATTTTAGCCATTCTGACAGATGTGAGGTGGTATCTTGTCATGGTTTTGATTTGTATTTCCCTGGTGATGAGTGATGTTGAGCATCTTTCTATGTGTCTGTTAGCCATCTGTATGTCTTCTTTGGAAAAATGTTCATGTCTTGTGCCCATTTCTTAACTGGATTATTTATTTTTTGGGTGTTGAATTTGATAAGTTCTTTATAGATTTTGGATACTAACCCTTTATGAGATCTTTATCTGATACTAACCCTTTATCATTTGCAAATATCTTCTCCTGTTCTGTAGGCTGCCTTTTAGTTTCGTTGATTTAACATAGTACTGAAAGTACAATCAGACAACAAAAGAAATAAAAGGCGCCCAAATCAGCAAGGAAGAAGTCAAACTTTAACTGTTTGCAGATGACATGATACTCTGTACAAAACCTAAAAGACTCCACCAAAAATTTGCTAGAACTGATACGTGAATTGAGCAAAGTTGCACGATATGAAATCGATAGAAATCTGTTGCATTTCCTTTTTTTTCTTTTAATTTTTTAACGTTTATTTATTTTTGAGACAGAGAGACAGAGCATGAACGGGGGAGGGTCAGAGAGAGGGAGACACAGAATCTGAAAAAGGCTCCAGGCTCCGAGCCGTCAGCACAGAGCCCGACGCGGGGCTCGAACTCACGGACCGCGAGATCATGACCTGAGCCGAAGTCGGCCACTTAACCGACTGAGCCACCCAGGCGCCCCAGCATTTCCTTTTTAATTATTATTTTTTATTTTTAGAGACAGCATGAGCAGCGGGGAGGGGCAGAGGGCAAAAGAGAGAATATTGAGCAGGCTCCACGCTCAGCACAAAAGACCACAAACAGCCAAAGCAATCCTGAAAAAGAAAAACAAAACTGCAGGCATGACAATTCCAGACTTCAAGCTATGTTACAAAGCTGTAGTCATCAAGACAGTATGATGCTGGCACAAGAACAGATACATAGATCAATGGAAGAGAATAGGAAACCCAGAAATGGACCCACAACTGTATGAAGACCAGTTAAGCTTCAACAAAACAGGGAAGAATATCCAATGGAAAAAAGTCACTTCAACAAATGGTGTTGGGAAAACTGGACAGCCACATGCAGAAGAATGAAACTGGACCACTTTCTTTACACCATACACAAAAATAAATTCAAAATGGATGAAAAACTTACATTTGAGGCAAAACCATCAAAATCATAAAGGAAAACATAGGCAGCAACCTGTTTGACCTCAGCCATAGCAATTTCTTACTGGACATGTCTCCAGAGGCAAGGGATACAAAAGTTATTGTGCTTTTCAACCCCAGAATTTTCATTTGGTTCATTTAGAATAATTTCGATCTCTTTTTGACATTATTTGGTGCATCATTGTTATCATATATTCCTTTACATCTTTAATCATTGTTTCCTTTAGTTCTTTGAACATATTTATAAGTTACTTTGAACCCTTCTGTAAACCAACATCTGTTTGCTATTTGTCTCCTGCTTATTTTTTCTTTTTTAAAACAATTAAAAAAAATTTTTTTTTCAACGTTTATTTATTTATTTGGGACAGAGAGAGACAGAGCATGAACGGGGGAGGGGCAGAGAGAGAGGGAGACACAGAATCGGAAACAGGCTCCAGGCTCCGAGCCATCAGCCCAGAGCCTGACACGGGGCTCGAACTCACGGACCGCGAGATCGTGACCTGGCTGAAGTCGGACGCTTAACCGACTGCGCCACCCAGGCGCCCCTAAAACAATTTTTTTAAAATATTTTTATTTATTTTTGACAGAGAGCACGAGCAGGGAAGGGGCAGAGAAAGAGGGAGACACAGAGTCCAAAGCAGGCGCCAGGCTCTGAGCTGTCAGCACAGAGCCTGATGCGGGGCTTGAACTTGGGAACTGTGAGATCGTGACCTGAGCTGGAGTTGGGCGCTTAACCAACTGAGCCACCCAGGTGCCCCCCGACCCCTGCTTATTTTTCTGCTGTAAGGGTCACAGTGTCCTTTTTCTTTGCATGCCTTGTAATTTTTTTTGGAAACTTGGTGACTGGCTGGATTATTTTAGTCAAGTCTATTTCACTCTCCTCCCAACCCCTTCAGTAGTAGGCCTCTGATGTTTCTCCTCAGTCACCCTGGGATGGCAGTAGTGTTGGCAGGGTTTTCTTCATTTCTTTCTCGACCAACCGCTGTTAGCTGTTAATCTCCACTAGTTGTAGGCTGACTGTTTTATTGTTTTGAACATGCCATGGTGCGTACATTGCTCTATCGACTAATCCAGTCAAATTTGGACTCCTTTGAAGGAATGGCTGCACAGGTTAGTGTTTGTTGATCGTTCAGACCCCTGAGGGGCTCCTCCCAGCGTCCTCTTTCCCTATTTGTCCCCTGAAAACAAGGGGGCCACAGTTTTGCCTGTATCTTGAATCTCTTCCCTGTTGCCTTTCACTCACTACGACTTCCACTGTTTTTGAGAGCAACCTTAGGCTTGGGAATCTCCATGTTCTGTTGTAAATGAAGTCAGTTCTTTGGGGGGAAAGACTAGGAGCTATCTGTTTTACAGCCTGCGTTTCCTCCTCGTCAAGAATCTCTGAGCCAGAGGGCTGCGTTGAAGTGGGGACAATGGCACACCTCCACCTGAGTGACAAGTCCACTTTAAGAGCTGAGCATTGGGGCGCCTGGGTGGCTCAGTCAGTTAGGCGTCGGACTTCGGCTCAGGTCATGATCTCGCGGTCTGTGAGTTCAAGCCCCGCGTCGGGCTCTGTGCTGATGGCTCAGAGCCTGGAGCCTGCTTCAGATTCTGTGTCTCCTCCTGTCTCTGCCCCTCCCCCGCTCATGCTCTGTCTCTCAAAAATAAATACGTGTTAAAAAAAAAAAAAGAGCTGAGCATTAAGTGGAGGAAGAGCATTTGGTTGATGTCTTCTCAGCTTGCCTCTCCTGGGTGCGGAACCTCCGCCTTAGGCGAAACAAGAACAATCAGGTCCCCGGTATTCTCAGCATCCCCTGTACCCACTGTAGAGCTCCCATTCTACAAGCGGGGGCTGGCGAAAGTAGAGAGGCCCTCCTTGCTTGGAGCTTAAACTCAGCAGCAGCTAACTGGGACAGGATGAGAAATGCTGACGGCCCCCTTTTCTGGCTGGGAGCTGTGTGGACAGGGGTCCTGTGTTCTTGGCTGCAGTCAGAAAAGGAAGTCTAGGGAGAGAGGGAGTGGTCTTGGTTCAAATACCAAACTGTTAATTTCTGGTACTGAATTCGCATAGTTTCTTGAATACCCGTTTCTTCAGCTGTATGTCCTTAGAAAGGATGGTTTCCAGAGGCTTGAAATGATGGCTTTCGTGTTCACTTTTTGACATGGATTTTCCAACTTAATGTTGTTATGAAATGGAAAGGTGATGAGTTTTATTTTCGTCCTGTGTATCTATTCTAGAATCGTGCTAAAAAGCTTATTTTGTGGTTCTTCTTGTTCTGTCGGGGTCCCGTGCAGAGGCTTCTTAGTGCTAAGGATAACAGTGATCTTTTTTATTCTTTTGTAATTCTGCACATTTGTTTCTTTTCTTGTGGCACTGGATTGGCTTTTTCATGTAATGTTGACCAGGAGTGAGGCAAGGGGAACTTAGTTTTGTACATTTTTTTTGGTAGAAAAACTTCACACCATTTATACATTCCTTCTTTAAAAGTTTATTTATTTTGGGAGAGAGCATGTGCATGCACAGGCATGCAAGCAGGAGAGGGGCAGAGAGCGGGAGAGAGAGAATCCCAAGCAGGCTCCCCACTTCCAGTGCAGAGAGCCCAACGCAGGGCTCAGACTCACAAACTGTGAGGTCATGACCTGAGCTGAGGTCAAGACTCAGATGCTTAACCGACTGAGCCACCCAGGGGCCCCTATATATTCCTTTTTGAATAATCTTCCCACCCCCCACCACTATGCTCTTTATTGGGCTATGCGTCTTACCATTGGTTCCCCTGCAGTATGAGGGTTTTTTTTCATGTGTTTCTGTTGAACAGTATAAAATCATTCTCTATAATTCTTAAGATGATGTCAGGTAAGTTGTGTTAATTGATTACCGTGTTTCATTGCAAAGTATAACATACATGCAGAAACGTACATAAGACATATTGGACAGTCTATAGCAATAATAAAAAATAAACACCTGTGAAGTAAAATCCAGCCCTAGAGCTAAAACAGTGCTTGACATCAGACACCCCACTGGAAATGATTCCCAGTGACCCTCCTCACTCTCTAGATGTAACCAATATCTTGAATGGTGTGAAGGCAGTGTCCACTCTTCTAGCACCTGTGTATGCAGCATTAAATAAAGATACTCTAATTTTGCATGTCCCACGTTGCATGTAAATGGAATCGCAGTGTAGATTTTAGGTAAGATTTTAGGTAAGATTCCTTTTGTTTAAAGTTATTTTACGGTCTTCTGTGTGGTAATAATAGTTAATTAACCTTTAATTGCTCTCTTGTATTCACTTGCAAGGGTATACCACCATTATTTATTAACTCTGTTACTAGTGGCTATTTGGGTGTTTTCAAATTTTTGCCATTCTGACTGGTGCTCCTGAAGATATTATTAATGCATGTGTCCACTCGGATGTCTTATTGTTATTCCCATGTTGGTATTGCCTGTTATGAACTTCTCATCCTCTCCCCAAGACCTTAGTCTACATATGGCCTTCTACATCTCAGTTCATGGAAACTCCATCTTTCCAGGGTTTTGGGGGTTTTTTGAGATTTTTTTACATGTTTTATTTGTATTCTTGAGAGAGCACAAGTGGGGAAGGGGCAGAGAGGGGGGGGACAGAAGATCTGAAGCAGGCTCCATGTGGAAGAAGTGAGCCCAATGTGGGCTTGAACTTAGGAACCATGAGATCATGACCTGAGCTGAAGGGAGACGCTTAACTGACTGAGCCACCCAGCCGCCCCCATTATTTCAGTTTTTATTGTGAGACATAATCAGCGTCATCAACTCCTCTCATTCTGTCTTGCCCCAACTTCAGTCCATCAGGAATCTGTAGCCCTTCCCAATATTTCCCTTGTACATTCCAGTGTGACCACCCTGGCTGACCCACCTTCCTCTCACCCGGTTATGGCTTTATTTTCTTAACAGGTGTTCTGGTCTCTACATCCATTCCCCATAGTCTAGTCTCAACACAAGTGATGGATCATTAAAGCTAGAGAGGAGACCACTCCTCTGTGCAAAAGCCTGAAGTAGCTCCACAGTTCTCACAGAATCGAATCTGACTAGTTCCCCACAAGATGATGGGCCCAACCTCCCAGCACTCCCCACCATTCTTGACTTACTTCCCATCTCACTTTGCTCCAGTCTCTGGCTATGTGTCTTCGTCCCATTCAGGCTGCTATAACAAAACACCAAAGAGTGGCTTAGAAATGACAGAAATGTATTTCTCACATTGGAGAAATGGGAAGCCTCATGTATGGAGGCTGGGAAGTCCAAGATCAAGGCACCAGCAATCTTGGGTGGAAAGAGCTTTTTTGGCATCTTAGAACCTCAGTGTGCACGTGCGTGTGTGTGTACTCAAAATTAATGCATACCGACACCAAGGTTTATGAATGTGGGTATTATGGAAAGGTCTAAGTTCTCATGCCTTCTTCCCTCCTTCTGAGTTATCTTGTCTTCCTCTTTCCTCCTCTTTCTCAATACCTCTTCTGTCTCAAGGGCACACAAAGGAAGAAAGAGTAGCAACTGATTCTGTGATAAATGATATACATAAATAATACACATATAAGTTAATATTAGCATTTCTCCAGGAAAAATGCCTTCATGCTCCTAGTTGGACATATCTACTTTGAATTGCCTAGAGTACATCCAGACACAGGATCGGCTGGCCCACGTTGCAAGTTGGGTTTCCACCTTGGGCCTCTTGTTGGTGAGGGGAAATGAAGGAAAAACTTCAGTGCGTTTTTGTTTATTAGAGTCCCGTTTCAATTTGAACTTGGGACCTATGCAGTGCTGACCAATGCGGTGGGCAATAAGGAGACAGATGAAATAGTTTTTGTCTCAAGGAATTGGTGGTCATATAATGGAAATATTTGTTTCATTTGTATAGCATTTCTCTAATTTTTCCAATGTGTTTTGGGCTATTCTAGACTCTGTGAAAAGGCAGGGATCACACAGGAAGGGTCACAGTAAAAATGGAGAGAGGGACAAGTTCAATGTATTAGTGGTGTGTTAAGACCATGATACAGAAAGTGAGTGTGGATGTAGATTAGATGTGGGGAGACCATAGAATCTTGTTGGAACTTCCTGTGAATTTGAGTCCACTTCCCCTGTATTACCCATTCTCCTACACATCTGTGGTTTGTTTTAGGACTCAGTGGTCTTTGAGGATGTGGTTGTGGACTTCACCCAAGAGGAGTGGGCCCTGCTGAAACCTGCTCAGAAAAAGCTCTACAAAGATGTGATGCTAGAAACCTTCAGGAACCTGGTCACAGTAGGTAAGGGTGGCATCAATCCTTCACTTAGTTATTTCGATAACAACTATTTCTCATTCATTAAGCCCATTTCAAAATCTGGAATGCGGAAGGAAGACGCATTGGAAAATAAGACAGGCGTGATCACAGCCGTCACAGACCTAGAATCTAACAGTTTCTCAGTGACAGTAAAAATCTATATATTGACCTGTGTTTTTCTTCCTTTCTGGTTTAAAAGACAGCATTCTTCACTGTCCTCAGTATGTGTATATACCCGTGGGTCACTTTGTGGGCATGAAGAAGCTTGTTGTTTGAAACCTTATGTTTTTTTCTGTGCATATTAAATTGCCTACTATTTTGACTTCTTGTGCCTCTTTGTTTTAATTTTATTTATTTAAGAGAGAGAGAGCATGCATGAGCAGGGAGGGGCAGTGAGAGAGGGAGAGGGAGAGGGAGAGGGAGGGAAGGAGGGAGGGAGGGAGGGAGGGAGAGAGAGAGAGAGAGAGAGAGAGAGAGAGAATCCCAATCAGGCTCCACACTAACAGTGTTCTCTGTCACTGACAATGTGGAGCCCAGTGTGGGGGTTGAACCCATGAAATGTGAGAGCATGACCTGAGCTGAAATCAAGAATCAGATAATTGACCAACTGAGCCACCCAGGAACCCCTCTTGTGTCTCTTAATAATTAAGTTTTGAAACACTGAACTCCTGAATGTATTTCTTCTCTCACAGTTGCCTTTTTCATAAGATTTATTCACTGTTTTGTTTTAGATGATGAGAATCAACTTAGAACCAATGGGTCCACTTCTCAGCAGGTTATTTTTGGAGAAAAATTATCCAATGAGCAGAAAATAGCAAGGTTCACAAAAAATGATTCCTGGACCTCCCTTTTTGGAGAAAATTGGGAAAACCAGTGCATTGAAGATAAGCACAACAACCAGGGGAGACATTTGAGGTGAGTTGCATTTAGGAGAAAATGCAATATCCCAGTAGAGAATCTTACTATTTCATGAAATTAAAAAACAAAAACAAAAACAAGAGACCCATAAACCTAGCTCCAGATTTGTTTATTCACAAATCATTCCCTCCCTTTTTTTCCTTCGTGTGACTCAGACATTAAGCGTTTGAAAAATAATTTGGTGGAAAACAATGACCAGGGAACCCTACATATGAGAAATGCTGTTGTAGTAATGGGCTGTGCCTCAGCCCATTCTCAGAGCATTTAGTTTATTCCACCTTGAACTAATTCCGACAGGACAGAAAACCTATATTTAGACAGAAAAATGGTAGAAATGTAATCCTCGAGCTCATTAACAAAAATAAATAATTAATACACAAACCATTAATAATGTGCCCCCTCCATTTTTTTTTTAGCAGAAATCATATGGTGGAGAGACTCTGTGACAGTAGCAAAGGTAATACATGTGGAGAAACCATCAACCATATTCCAAGTCTTAAGCTGTACAAGAAAACGCCTACTGGAGTAAAACTGTATGAGTGCATTCAGTGTGGAAAAGTCTTCAGGCATCGTTCATCCCTTAAGAGGCACAAAAGAAGTCATACTGGACGCAAACTATATCAGTGTGAGGAATGTGGGAAAGCGTTCAGTTGTTCTTCCTACCTAAGGAATCATGTGAAAACTCACAGTGGAGAGAAACCCTATGCCTGTAAACTTTGTGGGAAAACATTTATTCGTTCCCACTCCCTCACTGGACATATAAGGAGTCACACTGGAGAGAAACCCTATGAATGTAAGGAATGTGGGAAAGCCTTCAGTTGCCCCAAATCCTTCCGCGTACATGTGATGATGCACAATGGTGGGAAGCCCTATGAATGTAAGCAGTGTGGGAAAGGCTTTAGCTGTCCCAAATCCTTTCGAGTACATATGATAATGCACACTGGAGAGAAACCCTATGAATGTAAGCAGTGTGGGAAAGCCTACTGTTGGCTCACATCCTTTCAGAGACATGTGAGAATTCACAATGGAGAGAAACCCTATAAATGTGAAAAATGTGGGAAAGCGTTTGGTTGGCCCTCATCCCTACACAAACATGTCCGAATGCACACTGGAGAGAAACGTGTAAACATAAGCAACGTGGGAAGGCCTTCAGTTGGCCCTCATCCTTCCAAAAATGGCAGAACGCACACTGAAGAGAAACGCTATGAGTGTGAAAAATGTGGGAAAGCATTTGGTTGGTCCTCATCCTTACACAAACATGACAGAAAGCACACTGGTGAGAAACCCATAAATGCAAGCAATGTGGGAAAGCTTTCGGTCATCCTTCCAAAAATGTAAGAATGCAGACTAGAGAAAAACCCTGTAAGTGTGAAAAATGTGGGAAAGCCTTCAGTTGGTCCCAATCCTTCTAAAACCATAAGGATAAAGACTAGAGAGAAACCTCAGATGTGTGAAAAATGTGGGAAAACTTTCAGTTGTCTCAAAGCGTTTCGTAGTCATGTGAGAACTCACAGTCAAAAGAAAGTTTCTAAATATAAGAAAACCTAATGCATATTAATTCATGTAAAATAGTTTGGAAAATCCACACCAGAAGAGAAATATAAAAGTTACACAGTATTGCTCAGTATCTCATCCTTAATGTGGACCTCTGGCAAGTGAATTTCCATGTCTCGTTCAACCAAACATTGAGATGAAAATTCTCAAGTATTCTGAGTACATCTACATAGTACATGAATTTTGATATATTGTAGGTTTTCTCCCCCCTCATGAATTCAGCTAATATTTCTGCACCCATTTTGAAGTGTGATTCACCCACGGGTGGTTGATGTGTTTTAAATATGCATTAGGTTTAATTTTATATAGTTTTTAAATTGTTCTGTAAGTATGGGGCCTTTAGAGTAATGTGACATTGGTATTTGTTTGGATTTTCTTACTGGCCAAGTATGTTCCAAGCTGGGTATCACTTTCCCATTACATATATTCCATTTTACTATCTTCCTGAGAGAACTTACAACTTGACACTTAAAGTTGACACTTCTTTACTTACAGCATAAGGTATATGTTCTCAACACCTTTTTTTTTTTTTTTTTTTGGCCAGAGGATCGTTATTCCATTATTCCATTTTGCTGGCTTGCAAATTTGTGAATATGTAATTGGCTAGAAATTTGTAGGTATGCAGAGATCTTGCAAGAGTATAGTTTCGTATGAATTGTTATTTCCATCTGTTGCTGTATGCTCTTTGTCCTAGCTTCTGGTTAGGAAGTGGACAATACGTTTGAATGAAGAAGACAGTGAAATCTAGAGGTGGATATGGTTCTCTTGGAATGTGTCCTCGCAACATAGGAAGGCCTAGGAACTACCACTTCCCAGGATGCTTTCTCTATATGGTTCCATGATAGAATTCTGTAATAGCCCAGCTTGCATGAGATTTGAAAGAAGCGCTTTTCGGTTTATTGAGCCACCACTCTATAGGGAGATAGACAGATGCGTAGGGACTCCGTGGGTACCATCTCCAGCTTGTTTTCCTGATTGCCGGCCTTGCCAATCAAAAGCACCTTCAAAACAAATACCAGCTGCATGACTTCTACTTTGTCAGAGGTGTAGGCTTTTACAGACACCCTACCAGCTTTTCCAGCATGGATGCACATCCACGGTCAGATGTCCACAGCTTGCATTTTCCTGAAAGCCCTAGACTGTCCACCAGGCCACTGATTAGGATGTCATGGCCGTTGATCTCATCTAATGCTCTGACCCCTTTTCCCTAGATCTTAACAGATTCATATAAAGTCTGATTTGTATAGTGAACATCTCATTCTCATAATACTTCTCATGCTTCTGTGTGTCTGCAGTGGTGCATCCATAAGAACATATGGGACTGTGTTTCCCTACAGCATGATTGAGCAGCTGTCCTGACCCAGTATTTCTATAAAATAAATCAGCATTACTGACATATTGGGTAGACGGTGTGGGTTTTCTGTTACTCAGCACTAAATCCAATCCTTCAGGATATGTTCCATTATTAAGATTGATTATGTGTGATTAGACACAATGTGAATTTTTTTTTGGTTGAACAAATTCAGTGTTTATGAGAAATATTCAATTAACTGTTTCCATATGAGTTGTGCACTATATAAATATATAAAATGTTTGAGAAATATTCTGTTGTTTTAAAATGTATGCTAATAAATGTCAATGTCTTTAATTTACTTAAAAGATATTAAAACATTGCATCTATGAGTTGTTGTAACTTTGTGAATTTAAGAATTGTAAATTTTGAGTCAATATTACCAGGTGCATACAAATGTAGGCAGTTTTCATCCTAACAAATCTTACTTTGTATATTGTTACAATGTTACCAGTGTAACTTCTTATTCACAATAGTAAAAACTTTAAATAATGGTTTTACCAATTTAATTAAGTAATCTAGCAAATGATATAAAAAGATTCTCATGACAAAATATCTTAAACTTTATTGGATAATATAAAAGCAAAGTGAAGTAAAATATACACCGTGACGAGATAATAGGCACACAGACTGAAGAAGAGAGGCCTCAGTGAATGAAGGCACCATTGATTCATGTATACTTACACCACTTAGTATGCCTTAGATACTTTCTGGAACTGCTCAGAAGTGTTGGTAAATAGTGGGTGATGATACAGAAACAATCCTCCACTCGTGGAGTTAACACTAACCATTTCCCATAAAATTACAGATATAGTTCACCCTCATTTTCACAATGGTTAAAAATTTCAGGGTGTGTTATATATGTTGATGAGACTGGTCACTGGTATTTGGGACCAGACAGTTCATATTGATTTGAAGCATGCTGTATGGGTGTTTGTATTTAACATCCTCATGAAAGAATTTGAAATTGCCTCATACAACTTTTAGAACAATCTGAGGGTTGATGGGGGGTGGGAATGAGGGGAGGGTGGGTGATGGGTATTGAGGAGGACACCTGTTGGGATGAGCACTGGGTGTTATATGGAAACCAATTTGACAATAAATTTCATATTAAAAAAAAAGAAATTGCCTCATATATTTGTTACTATCATTTTGGGACTCCGGCATGTGGACTGAGATTTGTTCTGAAGAAAATCAGAATTTCTCATAGTTTAAGGAAGCTTCACATTATCCTCATACTTCTAACCCCTCAAGTCTTCTGTGAGCAGAGCAATAGCTATGCAAGTCCATTCTGATTTCCTAATAGAAGCAAGGAGAAGAGGTAGCGATGGTAAAAGGGAAAGCTATCCAGGAATCCGTGAAGTGAGCTGCAGACTGGGGGTATCATATGAGCGATATCCCAATTTATTAGACATCCTCAAACAAGGAAAATTTTAATGACCACTTATAGGAGGAGAATGTGTAAGCTTTTGTTTTAATAATCCATGAAAGTCCCAAATGCCCACTTTGCTTTTTACGGGTATTGTTTCCACATGCTTAGACTTCCAACACATATTAGGAAAGAAAAATATAACAGTACTGTGCTTAATTGAAAGGCAAATGAAATCCAGTCTTTGTCCATTTCTCCATGCTAACGCTTGTTTTCACAGCACAGCAGAGATTAGTGTCATTTCATAATCCTTATTGCCACATTCAATGACTTCTCCCAGCATCCTTCCAATTGTACAAGTGACACAAGTTAAGCAATGGAAGCAGGGTCCTGCTTAAGCTTATGCACCTGAAAAGGATAATGGAATCTCTCTATTTTGAAGGCCTAACGTGTGCCACGAGGTGTACTGGGTACTGTTGAAAATTTGAAATCTCAGAACTCTGGAGGACAAGTACAATTAGTAAAATTTCAAAACGTAACATTACATTTTAAACACAGTATTCAAAAGCCTACATCTACATGCCATTCTGGAAAAAATAAGGTACAGGGAACTAGAAAAGATGAGAGGGTTAAGAATGGGGGGAAGTTTGTCAACAAATGAGCACTAGGACGTTGTTTTCTCGGAGGTGAGAGATGGAGTGTTTTGTATTTTAACTACGGTGGTACAAAGTGTGAATTTATGAAAACTCATAGAACTACACTTACAATGGCTAATTCTAGTCTTTCAAATAAATTATTTGAAAACAAAGATACGAAACTATCTTATGAACTAAAGGGAAGTTTAAACCCACTCACTCACACCTTGATTTTTAGATGTGTAAGGACAGTTGCTTTCCACCTCCTAAAGACTTGCGACCCATCAGGCCTTTCTTGGAACCTCAACTGAAGTTCGAAAACACTCCAGGGTCACACCTGTCCTCACCTCCATCACCTTACCTGAGGGAAGAGAGGGAAAGCCAGCAATAGGTCTCTAGGTTTACATCAGGTTTCCTGGGCCAGAACTCTGGGAATGCTGTGGCTTGAAATTTAAAAGGAATTCCACCGCGTTCTCAAGGGAATCCTCCGGGGAGGCGGGAGTCGGCCTGGTGGTGTTTCCTACTCCTTGGGCATATGCATAGGGTCCTGTCCCGAGGCCACCTGCAACTCCGTTCAGACTACCTGACATCTCAGGGACAAACCCAACTGTGCCCTTCACTGCTGCAAACTCCGCTATTGACGCACACTGGAGGGCGCTCCACTAGTCATTCCTGCGCAGAAATTCCATGTGGGTGCACGGAGAGTCCAGAGGAAGCACTGTAAACCAGCGGCCCACATTCTTCCTCCAGAGCCGCGGCTCCCACATGAACTCACAACCTACTGCCGGCCAAACTCTCCTTCGAATGGGTCACAGCCTCAACACCTACCACGTGGGCGACACCCCAGGGAGGACGCGATACTCACGGCCATGCGCGTGCGCACTCACGCCCGCACTTCCGCAGTCTCTCGCCTCTGCCTGGCCAAACGTGCGAAGCAGCGCCGCGCATGCGCTGTCAACACCCCGGGGGAGGGGGGGGGGGTCCTCCGCGCCGCGCAAGCGCCGTCAACACCCCGCGTTTCCTCAGTTCCAAACTCCCTGATGGCTCCAGGTGGAATCTGTGAAACCCTTTCGGCTGCACACCCGTGGTCACTTGGGGAAATGTAGCTTAGAGTAGGAGCCTCCTCAGACATTATCATGTCCCCCCCGCACCCCCCTCCAGTGCTCCCAACATGCAACGCGGATGCAGTCACATGGGTGCCGCGAAGCCACCTGGGAGTTCTGAATTGGCTGGCCTGCGCAGCCGCAGTCGCAGGCGCAGGCTCCTGCCAGGGCGAGTCCGTCCTGTGGCGGAGCTGAGACCGCAGGTGTTCTGGAAGCCGGAGAACGCGCAGTCTATGTCTGAGTGGGGCTGGGGTGCTGAGGGGCCCGCCCCCATGCCCATCTACAAACTTCTGGGTGTCTCCTCCTTCCCAGGAGTCGTTGCCCGTCGCCCGGAAACGGGATGTCTGAGCTCGAGAGACGTTGGCCAGGATGCAGTGGATGCGCCGGACTGCGACCGTGGACAGGAAAGGCCGCAGGCCCGGCGGCGGGAGCCGAGCCCGGGAGGACGGGACGGCGATGGGAACATCCAGGAGAGCGCCGCCGTGGCCAGCTGGGTTGTCAGGGGGCGAGGAGGCCTCTGCCGGCAGAAACCTGCAACAGCGAGGCGCTGGAGCGGGCGGCCCTCGACTCTCTGGGGTCGCAGGCTCTGGGTGTCAGGTTATGAAGACACGGGGCTAGAGTGGGGGCAGGCAGGCTTTGTGCACAATGAGGGTTCTGTAGCGTGGCATCCCTTTTCCAGCAGGGCCCTTTGGGGGCCAGCGGAACCCTGTAGTAATTGGCACGGGGAACATAACCTTTGGATGTGAACCCAAGAGCGTGTTTGGATAAATGGGAACCCCCCCCCAGGGGAAGGTGTGTGTGTTTGTATGAACCTGGCCTTTCAGTAAGCATTTAGACTTTGTACTGGGTGCTGTTGACTTACCAGTGACCGGGTGGGAAGGATCGTCTCTTTCCACTTGGAACTGAAATTCTATGGGGGAAAATGAAGGACATATAAAGAAAATATAAGGTGTATTGCAGGGTGGTTAAGTCCTAAAGGGGAAAAGCAAATAAGGGAAGGGTGCAGAGGTTCTTGGGTGTGTACGTGTTGCTTGGAGGTCTGTCAGTGTGCATTATTTTTTGCGAGTGTGTGTATCTTTATCTCAGGTTGTGTCTGTCTCAGGGGCCACGTAGGACAGGGCTGGGATTGTCCCTGTGGCAGAGTTATGTTCAGCCAAGAGTGTCTGTGAGTCTCCTACGTTACAGTGGTGTTGCTTTGTCTCTGTGTATGTTTCCCATCCTGTGTATAATAACCTAATGTTGGCTGATGTGAAATGTTGGGGTTTGGGAACAAATGGTCAAGAAAGAATTCTTGAGACGAAGAAAGAATTCTTGAGACGTCTTTGGTACAAAACGGGTGGTTTTATTCAAGCACGGGGACAGAGCTGCCCTGGGATTGTGGGGAGTGGCTGATTATATACTTTCAGCTTGGGAGGGGCTTAGGGATAGCGTAAGTCTCTAAGGAGTTTGGAAGCAAGGTTTCCAGGACCTTGAGGGACTAGCTATTGTTAGGAAAAGGTCTTTTACTATTGTCTAGTAAAACCTCAGTCATGAGACCCTTCAGATGTATATCTGTGGGCCATAAGCTTGGAGGATGATTGCTAACATGTATCTTGGTGGGCGAGGCATAGAGAGAAAGGAAGTTTCCAAGGGGATTTTTTTTATATGTTAAGGTAGACTTACAGGGTCATGGAGGGCAGGCTAATGTCAAGCTAAGGTTGCCATTTGCCCTTACGGAAGTATTAACATTGAGGCAGTTGAGTTCCTGAAGGAAGGTCACTCTGCCTGTCTCAAGGACTTGTCAGTGGGCTGTAAGTTGTAAGGAAGTTTAATGGTTTTTATTTTGCCTTTGTTCTCCACATCATTGGCAATTTGGATATCTTCTTTGGAAAAAGTCTATTCAATTCTTCTCCCCGTTGTTAAATTGGATTGTATGGTGTTTTGTTTTTGGTTTTGTTTTTGTTTTGCTATTGAGTTGTGTGAGTTCTTTATCAGATGCACGACTTGCAATTATTTACTCCTATTCTGTTGGTTGCCTTTTCATTTTGATGATGGATAAAAGTTTAAGGTAATTAAAATTACGTTTGTCTCTGGGCACTGGGGTGGCTCAGTCGGTTAGGTGTCTGGCCCTTGATATCGGCTCAGGTCATGGTCTCACAGTTGATGGGATCAAGGCCTGCATCAGGCTCTGTGCTGAGCATGGAGCCCTCTGTGTGGGATTCTCTCTCTCTCCTTTCACTGCCCCTCCCTTTCTCGCATGTGCGCTCTCTCTCTCTCAAAAAAATTTAAAAAATAAAACAAGTAAATAAATAAATACAACTGCCTCAACGACCTAACACTCATTAGGGTGGTACTGTAAAAAAGAGCCCCAGAAATTAACAAGCGAAGATGTGGAGAAATGGGAACCCTTGTGTACTGTGTGTGGGAATGTAATGTGCAGCTACTATGGAAACTAGTATGGCAATTCCCCAAAATATGAAAAATAGAAGTACCATATGATCCAGCAGCTGCACGTCTGAGTGTACACCCCAAAAAATTGAAATCAGGGGTTAAAAGAGATATTTGTGCATCCATGCTCATAACAGCATTATTGATAATAGCTAATTGGTGGAAGCAACTCAGGTGTCCATCCATGGATGGGTGGATTAAATGAAATGTGGTGCATATTTACGATGGATATATGCACCGTATCCTCTCCTTAAGGAAGGAAAGTCTAATACATGTTACAAAATGGATAAACTTTGAAAACATTATGTGAAGTGAAATAAGGCAGTCACGAAAAACCATCACATGGTGGCTGCCAGTGGTGGGGTGGTGATGGGGGGCAGTGGGAGTTATTGTTACATGGGCATAGAGTCTTAGTTTTGCAAGATAGAAAGAGATCTGTAGGTGGATGGTGGTGCTAGTTGCACAACAATGTGAATGTATTTGATGACCCTGAATTGTACTCTTAAAAACAGTTAAGATAGTAAATTTTATGTTGTGTATTTTGCCACAATTTAAAAAATGGATGTAAGTATCTCAATTTAAGAACCAAATCCATGGGGCGCCTGGGTGGCGCAGTCGGTTAAGCGTCCGACTTCAGCCAGGTCACGATCTCGCACTCCGTGAGTTCGAGCCCCGCGTCAGGCTCTGGGCTGATGGCTCAGAGCCTGTTTCTGATTCTGTGTCTCCCTCTCTCTCTGCCCCTCCCCGGTTCATGCTCTGTCTCTCTCTGTCCCAAAAATAAATAAACGTTGAAAAAAAAAATTAAAAAAAAAAAAAGAACCAAATCCATGCTGGGGTGCCTAGGTGCCTCAGTCGGTTAAGCATCTGTCTTGGGCTCAGGTCATGATCCCGTGATTTGTGAGTTCGAGCCCCGTATCGGGCTCTATGCTGACAGCTCAGAGGCTGGAGCCTGCTTTGGATTATGTGTCTCCCTCTCTCCCTCTCTGCCCCTCCCCTGCTTGCACACGCTCTCTCTCAAAAATAAACACTTAAAACATTTTAAAAAGAACAAATTCCTGCTTCATACAATAATAGTCTCTTCTGGAATGGAGGAAAGGGCCCGTCATCAGAGTATTTGTTATCTGTTGCTGCGTAATATCACTTCCAAACCTACAGATTGAAACATTTATTTTGCTAACAAATCTGCTATCTGGACAGGACTGGGTATTGACATCTCCACTGCACTCTGTCACCACACAAGAGCCATTTGGAGTGTACTTTTGGCCAATTAGTTTTTACAGGGCTTACCATATCTTTTTATCCTGGAGGTCATAGAGAGCTTTCCAGCAAATAACAGTGTTAACACATAAAACAATATAGTATCTTTTTTTTTAATCCCTTTTAGCAAAAGCACCCTTTTAGTTCACCATCAGCAAATCTGGCCTTTATCCAGTCTGAATGAAAATCAAAACCGAGTCATATAAAGACAAGGTTATTATCTCGGGTTGGACTCTGAAAACCACTGTTCGTTGTCTCTTCCTATCTTGTAAAACAGCGTTTCTTTAGTTTCATTTGCTGGGTTTCGGGGAATATGCATTATCAGTGGTCATTACTAGATGATAGCAAAGAGCATCAGTCAGATTTCAATAGAGGGTTAGGCCAACTCAAGCATCGCCAGGCAGCGTATGGTTTTGAAGACTTTAGGCTGCTGCTCAGGCCAAGGCTGAAGCTGAGGCACCTCCCCCTTGCACACATAAGGGGCTCGTGTGCCCTCTACAAAATGCCTTACCTATGACCCTTGGGTTCTGCCAAATGGCTGCTAGTGTACCTAATGCTTCTTTGAACAACAGGCTACCATTTAGTGCCATCTGGCTTTGTGATCACAGCAATTTTCCCAATTTTGCGTCCCTCTCTGTATGTGGACCTGAGTCAAGCCAATTTGGTGGCTTCACTCCCTTTCTCTGAGAGCATTCCTAGCCATAAACATGGGTCTTCTAGGTCATATGTTTACCTCTGTCCTTGAGTCAGGAGTTTTATGGAAATGAAATGTATGTAAATCTCCACATCATGCCCTACATAAACTTCTTTCCAAAACAAACTAAAGATAAATGTGAGAACTTAAACAATTTAAGAAGAAACTACAAGAGACTTTTTAAAAAAGGACAACATTAGTAGAATAAAAGAGCAGCCCATAGAATGGAAGGGGAAAATTTCGATCTATGTATCTGGCAAAGGGCTTGTGCATAGAATATATCCGATGCCCTTACAAGTTAATAAGAAAAGTGCGGGCAATGCAAGAGAAAATGAAATCATTCACAAAGGAAGATATTCAAATAGCTGATATAGATTTAAATTAGATATAATTAGTTATAGATGTATAACTAGAATGGAGGTATTCAACTTGATTAGTAATCAGAAAAATGAAAATTAAAAGCACAATGAGATACCTGTACATTCCTACCAGAGTTGGTAAAATGAATATATATAAAACATGCAGGAGAATGCCACTTTGGGTGAAGATGTACAACAACTGGAATTCTCCCACACTTGTTTTGGAGTGTAAGTTGGTATAACCACGTTGGAAAAGTGATTCCAGTATCTATGAATGGTGAGAATATGCATTCCCTACATCCCATGCGTGTATATAGATATATGCCTCAAATAGAAACGCATATATACTTTTCCCAAAAAGGTACTTACTAGAATGGCCAATACATCATTATTTATAATAGCCCGAAACTGGGAACTACTCAAATGTCCATCAAAAAGAGAAAGGATGTTGTGGGGGTAATAGAAAATGACAATGCAACAACAACAACAACCACCAGAGACTGACAGTGTTGATTGGAACCCCAGATACACAAGAATACATGCTATGCAATTCTAATTAAATAAAATACAAAATAGGGGAATCTCTATTTTTTTATGTTTGAAAAAAGTTTTTTTTTTTTAATTTAAATCCTTGGTAGTTAATACATAGTGTAATAATGGTTTCAGGAGTAGAATTTAGTGATTCATCACTTACTTATAACACCCGGTGCTCATCCCAAGTGCTTGCCTTAAGGCCCATCACCCATTTAGTCCATCCCCTCACCTGCCTCCCTCCAGCAACCCTCAGTTTGTTCTCTGTATTTAAGAGTCTCTTGTGGGTTGCCTGGGTGGCTCCGTTGAGTGTCCGACTTCAGCTCAGGTCATGGACTCATGACTCGTGAGTTTGAGCCATGTTGGGCTCTGTGCTGACAGCTCAGAGCCTGGAGCCTGCTTCGGATTCTGTGTCTCTCTCTACACCCCTCCCCTGCTCTTGCTCTGTCTCTCCAAAATAAATAAACATTAAAGTTTTTTTAAAGTCTCTTATAGTTTGGCTCCCTCCATGTTTTTATCTTATTTTCCCTTACCTTTCTCTATATTCATCTATTTTTCTTAAATTCCACATATGAGTGAAATCATATGATATTTATGTTTCTCTGGTTGGCTTATTTTGTTTAGCATAATACATTCTAGTTCCATCCACATTATTTCAAATGGCAAGATTTCATTCTTTTTGACTGTCGAGTAATATTTTCTCTCTCTCTCTCTCTCTCTCTCTCTCTCTCTCTCTCTCTCTCTCACACACACACACACACACACACACACACACACACACACACACACACCCTACATCTTCTTTATCCATTATCAGTCGATGGATATTTGGGCTCTTTCCATAATTTGGCTATTGTTGATGGCGCTGCTATAAAAATTGGGGTGCAGGTGCCCCTTCAAATCAGCATTTTTATATCCTTTGGGTAAATACCTAGTAGTGCAATTGCTGGGTCATAGGGTAGCTCTATTTTTAATATTTTTTTAGTGTTTATTATTAATTTTTGAGAGAGAGAGAGACAGAGTGTGAGCAGGGGAGGAGCAGAGAGAGACGGAGACACAGAATCCAAAGCAGCCTCCAGGCTCTGAGCTGTCAGCACAGAGACTATGTGGAGCTATTTTTAATTTTTTGAGGAACCTCCATACTCTTCTCCAGAGTGGCTGCACCGGTTTGCATTCCCACCAACAGTGCAAGAGTGTTCCCCTTTCTCCATATCCTCATCAACATCTGTTGTTTCCTGTATTGTTAATTTTAGCCATTCTAACAAGTGTGAGGTGGTATCTCATTGTGGCTTTGATTTGTATTTCCCTGATGGTGAGTGATGTTGAGCATCTTTTCATGTGTTTGTTAGCCATTGGATACCTTCTTTGGAAAAGTGTTTATTCATGTCTTTTGCCCATTTCTTCACTGGATTATTTGTTTTTTGGGTGTTGAGCTTGATAAGTTCTTTATAGATTTTGGATATTAACTCTTTATCAGATACATCATTTGCAATATCTTCTCCCATTCCATCAGTTAGTTGCCTTTTAGTTTAGCTAATTTTTTCCTACTCTGTGCAGAAGCTTTTTATCTTGATGAGGTCCCAGTGCTCATTTTTGCTTTTATTTCCCGTGCCTTCAGAGACATGTCTAGAAAGAAGTTGCTGTGGCCAAGGTCAAAGAGGCTGTTGCTTATTTTCTCCTCTAGGATTTTGATGGTTTCCTGTCTTATATTTAGGTCTTTCATCCATTTTGAGTTTATTTTTGTGGATGGTGTAAGAAAGTGGTCCAGGTTAATTCTATTGTATGTCACTGTCCAGTTTTCCCAACACCGTTTGCTGAAGAGACTGTCTTTTTTTTTTTTTTATTTGATATTCTTCCTTGCTTTGTCAAAGATGAGTTGGCCACACATTTGTGTGCCCATTTCTGGACTCTCTATTCTGTTCCATTGACCTGTGTGTCTGCTTCTGTGCTAGTACCATTCTGTCTTGATGATTACAGTTTTGTAATACAGCTTGAAGTCCAGAGTTGTGATGCCTCTGGCTTTGGTTTTCTTTTTCAACATTACTTTGGCTATTCGGGGTCTTCTGATTCCACATAAATTTTAGAATTGTTTGTTCAAGCTCTGTGAAGAATGCTGCTATTATTTTGATAGGTATTGCATCGAATACGTAGATTTCTTTGGGTAGTATAGGCATTTTAAACAATATTTGTTCTTTCAATCCATAAGTATAGAATGTTTTTCCATTTCTGTGTCTTCAGTTTCTTTCGTAAGCTTTCTCTAGTTTTCAGCATACAAATCTTTTACCTCTTTGGTTAGGTTTATTCTTGGGTATCTTATGGTACTTGGTGCAATTGTAAATGGGATCAATTCCTTGATTTCTTTTTCTGTTCCTTCGCTATTGGCGTATAAAACTGCAACTGATTTCTGTATATTGATTTTATATCCTGTGACGTTGCTGAATTAAGCTATTAGTTCTAGAGTTTTTTGGTGGAATCTTTTGGATCTTCCATATAGAGTACTATGTAGTCTGTGAAGAGTGAGAGTTTGACTTCTTCCTTGCCGATTTGGATGCCTTTTATTTCTTTTTGTTGTCTGATTGCTGAGGCTAGGACTTCCAGTACTGAGTTGAACAACAGTGGTGAGAGTGGACATCCTTGTCATGTTCCTGACCTCAGGAGGAAAAAATATGTGAATCTCATTCATGCTCTTATCTTTAGGGGATAATGCCTGGAAGGGAGCACAAATTGAGCTTCGGGTGCTGGCAATGTTCTGTTTCTTGATCTGGTGCTGATTGTATGGGTGTGTTAACTTTATAAAAATTCAGTGAGCTGTTTTATAATATGTTCACTTTTCTGTATTCCTGTTGCATTTATATAAAAACTTAAAAAGGAACAAATGGAAAACATGACTGTGAATAGGTCAGCAAAATTAAGAACTTCAAGGATGAAGTACCAACAATTTACAGTTGAAGAGAGACTTAGTGCAAAGTAAGATAACATAGAAGAAAATATCCCTGATGAAGCCCACAGAGGCAAAGCTGTGGTAAGTACAGAGGAGAGAATATGAAACATGATATTCAAAATTATAGATCTTAGAATGTGGCAAAAGGGGGTAAAATTATACTTAACAGCAGAACTCTGTTCTAGTACCTATGTAAAATATAACTTAAATGTTAGATCTGTATCCAACTTCAGTAAACCCAACAGCTCACTCTACCCTCTCCCTGTGGAAGACAAAATCTTGCCTGTGAGAAGCCTGGGGTACAAACTGTCTTACTTTCAATAAAAAAGTCAGTCCAGTAGGAAAATTCTGACAGGTCAGAATTCATGCTGTTCCATATGCATTTTTTTCTTCTGAGGAAGCCAGGTCACCAGTGCTGTTATTAAAATAGTTCTTCCTCAGAGGAGGTAGGGAAGCATCATTTGTATTGGAAAATGAACTCAGGAAAGAAAAGCATTTAAGATTGAGGCATAGCTCTTGCTCTCTCTCTCAAAATAACATAAACTTTAAAAAATAAAATATATTAACTTTATACCAAATTGTCAAACTCTATCTTTTCTAATAATTATCTGTAGAATTGTTTGTGTGTTTTCAATGTAAACCATCATATCACCTGCAAATAATACGTTTAATTTCTTCTTTTAAAGAACTTATGCCTGGGGGGTGCCTGGGTGGCTCAGTTGGTTGAGTGCCTGACTCTTGATTTCAGCTCAGGTCATAATCCCAGGGTCGTGGGATCAAGCCCTGAGTCAGGCTCCATCGTGAGCATGGAGCCTGCTTAAAGTCCTCTCTTTCTCCCTCAGCCCTTCTTTCCCCATGCACGCACGCTCTCTCTTGGAGATAAAATTAAAAATTAAAAAAGAAGAGCTGTTCCTGTAATTTATTTTTCTTATTACATTATCCAGGACTTTCAATGCCCCATTAGACAGAAGTAATTATAGCGAACATCGTGGTATTATTCTTTATTTTATTTTATTGAAATATAATTGGCATGTAACATTGTATTTGTCTCGAGTGGACGACATAATGATTTTATATATGTAGATATTGTGAAATCACTACCATAAGTCTAGTTAACATCCATCCCCATACTTAGAGTGGAGATTAAGTTTCTTCCAGTGAAGCACCCCTCACTATCTCACAGGGGAGTGTGTGCTGTCCCTTTGTTTGGGGCTGCGAACGGTACAGTCACCTCTTCAGCCATCATGTCCACCACCAGGTTCCTCCGAGTCCAGCCACTTCACTGTCGTTCCCTTTGCACCTGGCAGACATTCAGCGGCTTCCCTCAGCAGCCAGCGGGAGACAGGAAGAAGGTTGAGGCCCAGGAAACCACCCGCAGCTCCTCCTGGGCACCCGCCTGAAGCGGCTGTGAGGCCCAGGGGGCGGGGACTTCTGCCATTTCCGGCCGGTCCTCGCGTCTCTTCCGGGAAGTCGGCAGGCTCCACTCCCAGGACAGGAGGGAGGTTTGGCCTGCACTGGGACACTCGGCAAAGGTCGGAACTGTCAGCTGCCTCTGGGAACAGCTGGTCTGCAGGGGGTGCTGTGCGTGTTGGGGGAAACCCGAGGGGCAGATCGAGGCCTTGGAGGGCCGTCTTTCTTCGAGCTGAGTTTCCTGCGGGTGTGCCCCAGAAAGTGAGTGACCGGGGGGCACGGAGGGGCGGACCCCGCAGACCTGGCCTGGAGCCTGGGGATGATTAGGGAGCCAAAGAGCCTGTGGTTCCGGGTGTGGACTGCGCATGTGCCGCCCTGAGTCTAGCAGCGCTGGGACTGCGCATGCGCATGTCTGTGATGGAGGGTTGAAGGGGCGAGAAGGTGGGATGCACGCCTGGCCACGTGCTGCTGAGCTGCCGGTGCCGCAGAGCCGGCTTCTCCCGCGAGGGGTGTGGGCCACCGTCTCGGCTTTCACTGCCCGTTTTCTACTCCCTCTCACCTCGCTGCAACGTGGTGCTGCTCCAGGGAAATATTTACAGGATGGGGACAGATGCGGATCCCTTAGTGAACTCTTTCAGCCAAAAGTACAGAACTGGGTTTGGGGTGGGGTTTTGAAAAAAAAAATTTTTTTTTTTATCATTTATTTATTTTTGAGACAGAGAGAGACAGAGCATGAACGGGGGAGGGGCAGAGAGAGAGGGAGACACAGAACCGGAAGCAGGCTCCAGGCTCTGAGCCATCAGCCCAGAGCCCGACGCGGGGCTCGAACTCACAGACCGCGAGATCGTGACCTGAGCCGAAGTCGGACGCTCAACCGACTGAGCCACCCAGGCGCCCCTGGGGTGGGGTTTTGAAAGCAGGGGCTTCCTGCCCTCGAGGGCCCCGCTTGACAAAACTAGGTCCGCCCTTGTTTCGAACCAATAGTTCTTTCAGAGCTCAGATTCCCAGGACCCTGTAGAGCAAATGCCCTGTCCCTTCTGATGTGGGGCTGTGGAGTGGACAGTTAAGAAATAATTCTCGAGACCTTTTTGGTGCAAAAAGGTGCTTTTATTACGGCACAGGGACCCGTGGGCAGGAAGAGCTCCGCTGGGATTGTGAGGAGTGACTGATGATATACTTTTTAGTTAGTGGAGGTTAGGGATGGCCTAAGTGCCTGAGGAATTCGGAAGCATGCGTTCCAGGACCTTGAGGGGCTAGCTGCTGTTGAGGTTATCTACTGTCGTCTCATAAAACATCAGTTGTGAGATACTTCCAATGTATCAGTGAGCCGTATGTTTGAATGATGATTGTTAACGCATATCTGGGGGGCAGCTTATGATTATCAGAGTGACGTCACAGTAACCAGAGCAAAGCTGTAGTGGCAAAACATTAAAAGGAGTCCTTGAGGGAGCTGCAGGAGTGTGACAATCGGTATGCCTCATGAATCCTGCCTGGAGACAACTAGCTGAACAGCAGCAAAATCCGGCCGTTGCTCCTTTTTCTCCCATCCCCTTCCCTCTGGCATCCCGGAGCTAAGGGCAGGCATGTGCCAGGAGGGTGTCCCCTAATTTCTGAGTGGATTCCAAGAAAGGCGTGATGGCTCAAGACTCCCTCTTATCTGTATCTGCCATTCTCTGTAACATCATGGAGGAGGTGGAGAGAGTTGTTTTGCTTACCTAAAAATCAAGGTGCTGGTATGGGTTTCTGTTGTTGGCTCAGGCATATGCGAAACAGTAAAATGCAGTCTTTTGCGTGTAGTTCTGTGAGTTTTCAGCAATGTATACAGTGGCACCAATATCATAATACAGACTAATATCTCACTCCCAAATAATCACTAGTGCTGCCCATTTGTAGTCAAGCCCTTCCCCACCCTGACACTCTGATCCATTCTACATTCTAAAACCATACCTTTAGGGGCACCTGGGTGGCTCAGTTGGTTGAGCGTCCGACTTTCGGCTCAGGTCATGATCTCACGGTTCGTGGGTTCGAGCCCCGCATCAGGCTCTGTGCTGACCTCTTGCTCAGAGCCTGGAGCCTGCTTCCGATTCTGTGTCTCCCTCTCTCTCTGCCCCTCCCCTGCTCACGCTTTGTCTCACTCTGTTTCTCAGAAATAAATAAAATGTAAAAACAAATTAAAAAAAAATAAATAATAAAACCATACCTTTATTTTTTTTTTAAGATTTATTTTTGAGACAGAGAGAGACAGAGCATGAACGGGGGAGGGTCAGAGAGAGAGGGAGACACAGAATCTGAAACAGGCTCCAGGCTCTGAGCGGTCAGCACAGAGCCCGACACGGGGCTTGAACTCACGGACTGCGAGATCATGACCTGAGCCGAAGTCGGCTGCTTAACCGACTGAGCCACCCAGGCGCCCCAACCATATCTTTATTGAAAAAGCCATGTAGGGGCGCCTGGGTGGCGCAGTCGGTTAAGCGTCCGACTTCAGCCAGGTCACGATCTCGCGGTCCGTGAGTTCGAGCCCCGCGTCAGGCTCTGGGCTGATGGCTCAGAGCCTGGAGCCTGTTTCCGATTCTGTGTCTCCCGCTCTCTCTGCCCCTCCCCCGTTCATGCTCTGTCTCTCTCTGTCCCAAAAATAAATAAAAACGTTGAAAAAAAAAATTTTTTTTTTAAAATAAAAAAAAAGAAAAAGCCATGTAATGAACTCAGACATTGTAGCATTTTGAGTCAGATGTATTTGATGTCATATTTGTAAAACTGAGCAATTATATTTGCCTTTCAGTGGTGGTCTGAGTTTTGGATTTCTACAGTGCCTAGTATAGGTCATGGAACACATAAAATCTTCAAAACTGAGATTTCATTGATTATAAGTTACATGAGCCGATGTCAAACCATGCTCCCTGTGCTCAACTTTCTTCTTTGGAGTTTGGTTGAGAGGGGGGAGGGGGATCAAATAAGGTAACGATGGTCAAATTACGTTGAAATATCTGCACTATTACAAAATATTGATGTTGGGAAAAGTAGGCACAGATTTTACTTCATTTGCTGTTTAATTAAGCAAAGAGGTACTGCATTTTTTCTTTGCCCTAACATACTGGAGGACTAATATATGGAAGTATCTGTGAAAAACTTTATGCGACATTAAAACAAAATTTTCCACCTCTTTCTTTTTTTTAATGTTTATTTATTAGCGTTTATTCATTTTTTTTTGAAATTTATTGTCAAATTGGTTTCCATACAAACGTTTATTCATTTTTGAGAGACAGAGAGAGACAGAGTGTGATCAGGGGAGGGGCAGAGAGAGAGGGAGACAAGGAATCTGAAGCAGGCTCCAGGCTCCGAGCTGTCAGCACAGAACCCAACGTGGGACTCGAACTCATGAACTGCAAGATCATGACCTGAGCCAAAGTTGGAGGCTTAACTGACTGAGTCACTCAGGTGCCCCTTAATGTTTATTTATTTAGAGAGAGAGTGTGATCAGGGGAAGGGCGGGGTGGGGGAGAGAGAATCCCAACCAGGCTCTGTGCTGTCAGTGCAGAGCCCGATGCGGAGCTTGATCCCACTGAGCAGATGCGGGACTCCATCCCGTGAACCTTGAGATTGGGCCTGAACTGAAACCAAGAGTCAGATACTTAACTGACTGAGCCACCCAGGCAACCCTCTATTTCTTTCCATACAAGGGCATTAAAATTTTCCATGTTTGAGAATGCTAAATATATATTCTTTCATACTAAGTTGGAAAATACTCAAAAAGACACACTATGTGTGCAGCTCACCTTCATTTTTCCTACAAAAAAATCCCCTCACCATCCACAGTCCTTCTCATTGCACCTACCAGATCACCAAAGCTTGCATAGATATCAATCTACTTATAAGAAAGGGCATATGCTGGGGTAAGACTGTGCAGGTGATCTTACCCCTTTTCCAACTAGGGATGACTCTATGATTTCCAGGATACAAGTTCTGTTATGTAGACTGTAATCGCTTCAAAAGGATTATAATTCTTTACAATTCTTTCAGGAGGATTATAAATAGCCACATTCTGTAGCCCAGATACATGTGGACTCTGGTGACAGAAAGTCTTTCCAACTTATAAATATATCACATGACCTAAACCTAAATGGTTTTAACCATTGTAAAAATAAAGCTGAACTATGAGTCGGGTTTTATGTTTATAGAGAATCATTACTCTGTCAACTCCATGAATGCAGGACTGTGTATCACACACACTATTTACAAACACCCTGGAGCAGGTCCTTTAATAGTGTCTACATAAGACACACTAGAAGATGGAAATATACATTAATGAACAACATCCTCACTCACTGATGCCCTTGCTCTCAATAGAAAAAATAGACTACACCCTTTTGCTTTCCCTGGTATCTCCCTTGTCCTGGATTGTTCTTTCCACCAAGACCCACATTTCCACCTTTTATGCCAATTGCTTCTTTGTACATAAAATTCTTTACCTGCAAGGCAAAAACAAGAGTGTTCTGTAGCCATGGCGTTACACAGGATAATAATAGAATTATGCAAATCACAAAAATAATGAAATATCCCTAGTCTGGCTAATAAAACTGACTTCTCCTTCTTTACAAGGTAATTTTAGCCCTATTCTCTTTTTTCTGCCTTCTAGATAAGACTACTGGAATTCTAAATCGTACAATTACACTCATTTCCTGTATCAAAATTCCCCAAGAGCATTCTCAGACTTGATGATTCACTTGAAGGACCAAACATGTTGCAGAACCTCTCTGATATTGACGATCTCAGTTTCTTCATGCTACGATCATCCATTACATGGATGGCAACCTATTAGCTTTACTCGAACGACACGATTCACATGCACTCTTTTTAGCAGCTCAAGCAACCCGCTTAGAGTATGGCCTCGTTCTGGCTCGAGCATGAGGACCTTCACTTAACTGCCCTTTGTTTGCAGACTCATCTTTTTGCGACTCCGGCCATACTCCCTGCAACACAAACAGGATTCGGAAGAACCATTATACCGTGGTTTATGGTAAAAAGGATAGACTGAAATCAGCAAAGGGAAATAGCACATAGGGTGAAGTCTGGGAGAAATCAATGCAGACCTCCAGTTGTCCTCCCTCACCAGTCACATACACGGCACTCCCAGCAGTGATGTGTGACACCACGTGTGAAGGGTTGACAGTTAGAGCTCACCTAAGCCTTCATCTCCAGGGGGCAGTCATGTAGCCATGCAACATCCACATAACTGAGCTTAGCTACCCAGCCTCCAGCTTCCTTCCTCAGAGGTCAAACTTGTAACAGCCTCGTCTGTGGCCTTATGCACACAAAAGCAAGCACTCACCATAAGTCACACTGTTAGCATAAACTACTCAGTGAAACTGATACGGTGTGGTCCAAGGACGCAGACATACAGAACACTTATTGGTCAGAATATTTCAAGGACTCAAAATTTATCTCCCAGGAGCTGGTCAAGGACCAGTGCTTTCTTCAAGAAGTGCAGAATTTGAGCAACCGAAGCCTACGGAATTAACATTCTACTGTACTCTTCTTGACAATATCCCACCCAGTAAAAAACCGGCTCCTTTGATGCCTCCCCCAGATCACCCGAAATAAATCCAGTTCCTGTAGGTCCTTTCTACTATGCAGTTTCTGAGACGTTCCAGTCTTCCTCATGCTGAGCAGTCACCCCATCGTAGGAAGTCCACAAATCTAATTTTGTTCAACTGCATGTGTATTTCTCATGTGTTCTGGCTGGCGGGTATTGACTTGGCCAATGTATAAGTGTTTATCCTTACAAGTGGATAGGCAGTTAAAAAAAATTTTTTTAATGTTTATTTATTTCTGAGACAGAGAGAGATAGAGCATGAGTGGGGGAGGGGCAGAGAGAGAGGGAGACACAGAACCGAAGCAGGTGCCAGGCTCCGAGCTGTCAGCACAGAGCCTGATGCGGGGCTCGAACTCACAAACCGTGAGATCATGACCTGAGCCGAAGTTGGTCCCTCAACCGACTGAGCCACCCAGGCGCCCCTGGATAGGCAGTTTTAAAGGGGAAACTGCTAGGGCGCCTGGGTGGCTCAGTCGGTTGAGCATCCGATTTGGGCTCAGGTCATGATCTTGTGGTCGGTGAGTTCGAGCCCCCCGTCAGGCTCTGCGCTAACAGCTGAGAGCCTGTTTCAGATTCTGTGTCTCTCTGTCTCCCTCTGTCTCTCTGTCTCTCTCCCTCTCTGTCAAAAATAAATAAATATTAAAAAATAATAAAGGGGAAACTGCTTAACATTATAAGAATAAGAAAATTCACATTAAATTCTGAGGTCAAAACATATGTTCAAAAAGACAAAATTACAGTATTGTTTTGATAATCCATAACTGTATTGGAATATTTTATTTTATTTCAAAAATTTTTTATTGTTTTATTATTTTTGAGAGAGAGAGAGAGAGAGAGAGACTGAGAGCAGGCAGGGAAGGGGCAGAGAGAGAGGGAGACACAGAATCGGAAGCAGGCTCCAGGCTTTGAGCTTTCAGGACAGAGCCCGACGCGGGGCTTGAACTCACAGACTATGAGATCATGACCTGAGCTGTAGTCGGCCGCCCAACCGACTGAGCCACCCAGGCGCCCCTGTATTGGAATATTTTAACATATCCTTTCAGTACATGAAAAATAAAGTTAAGTTTTAAGTACACAGAAAATATGAAACCAGTTTTACTAGGATTTTTCCAAAAATTATGTACCAAAAAATTGTTTGACAAAACACAAATTCAGGAGAGGGCGGGGATGGGGAAAAACAGGAAAAAAAAGCACAAATTAGTTTGCAAACATAAAAATTGTAATAATTGAACACATATTAAGTTTATCATTTAGAGATTGCATTCATCTCTAACAGAACACTCCCACAATCTGCTTCATGTATTTACAAGGTACCTATTTCTCATGTAGAATTGTCCAGAAACAAAAAGTACGGGGTAAATGCAACAACTCAATAGAGCAACTGGGAAAAAAAAAAAGTCCTGTGTGTTTTCTGACCTAATTGTAAATTTCAGAAGTTCCTGTGGAGTCAGGTACACAGGACCACTGGACATATTATAGGAAGATGTTTAGTACACAAATTCAACCTAACATAAATATGGTAAAATCAGAGAAATGAGGGAGTGTCAGAAAAGATCACCAACTAAAAGAGTACAAACCAGTGGCCTGGGTGGATGTGTGGGAGCTCACAGGAAAATCTAAATGGTGGATATGTGAGAATGGAAGTCGATCCATCATGGGAGAGCTAGGGAGATGCCTGAATGGCACCAACTCTGATGGAATGAAGCCAAATAACTGATGTTTGGTTTACAGACACTCTTGATCAATGGGCCCAGAAGGCAGGAGAATCTGTCGGGACTTGGCGTCCACTGGGGCGTCTGGGTGGCTCAGTCAGTTAAGCGACTTCGGCTCAGGTCATGATCTCGCGGTCTGTGAGTTCGAGCCCCGCGTCGGGCTCTCTGCTGACAGCTCGGGGACTGGAGCCTGCTTCGGATTCTGTGTCTCCCTCTTTCTCTGCCTCTCCCCTGCTCGTGCTCTGTCTCTCTCTCTCTCTCTCAAAAATAAATAAACCTAAAAAAAGAAAGAAAGAAGAAAGAAAGAAAGAAAGAAAGAAAGAAAAGATATCTATGACTTACAGAAATGTGATAAATATTCCTTTGTGAACAATGTGAAGCATTTAACTTTTCTCTCTACCTGAACCCTCCGGAATTCAGAAAAATCTCAGTGAGTATTCCTTCTTTGTGGAAGTTATGATTGTTTGCATAAGTTCAATGAGAATCTGTTCTCCTTGTAACAGGACACCGTTGGAAACGCTGGTTATTTTACCAAGGCTTTGACAGGAATGTCAGATTTGGACAGACCTGCATAGACTCAGAACTAACCAGACAGCTTGGAGGAACTGAGGTGGACTTTGTGGAGCCAATCAACCCCCCCGGAAATACTGGCCCGATGCCTGGCTGACAGAGTTCCCAGCAGCCTTACCAGGTGAGTAAAGAATATCGCTTCCTGGCAGGTGCAGGGACCTCAGGATATTTGGGGGACCTCAAGAAGAGGGATACACCCAAATCTACAGGTATTTGGCTTGGCTTCTGGCCTAGAAAGGCTTCTAAAAGTTCAATCTAGGTTCCTTATAAAAAGTTCCAGCAAAGTATATTTTAAAAGATGTGTATGATCAATCGCTACTCTTGCTGAGCTTATGTAAATAATTAAAGCAAATTAATTAAAGTTGGATGTGTTTTTCAAATGCGTTAGTCTTGATTTGGCTACCTTTGATAAAAACGAGGGTGATTATATGGGGCGCCTGGGTGGCTCAGTCGGTTAGACTTCTGACTTCAGCTCAGGTCATGATCTCACGGCTTGTGAGTTCGAGCCCTGCGTCGGGCTCTGTGCTGACATCTCAGAGCCTGGAGCTGGCTTCGGATTCTGTGTCTGCTCTCTCTGCGCCTCCCATGCTCATGTGCGCTCTCTGTCTCTTAAAAATGAATGTTTAAATTTTTTTTAACGTTTATTTATTTTTGAGACAGAGAGAGACAGAACACGAGCGGGGGAGGGGCAGAGAGAGAGGGAGACACAGAATGTGAAGCAGGCTCCAGGCTCCAAGCTGTCAGCACAGAGCCGGACGCGGGGCTCGAACTCACGGAACGCGAGATCATGACCTGAGCCGAAGTCGGACGCTCAATCGCTCAATCGACTGAGCCACCCAAGCGCCCCATGAATAAATGTTTAAAAAAAATGAGGGTGATTATAGAGGAAATGTGTTTCCATAACATGTCTTTGTAAGTATTAGACTTTAAGCATTGAGACTCAAGAAAATTGAATTACTATTTTGCCAAAAGTGTTTCTCAGAATGAGAATTGCCCCAAAACAATAGGGCTAAGCCTCTTTGAGTTACTATGCGGAAAGGCCTTTCTCACTGTGACTCGATCAGTAGAGGAAAACTATTATGCTCTGTGAAGTTATTCACTTCAGGTTAATTCATAACTTTGTAAATGAACAAGCAGGCCATCTCCTCCCTAAACCTGATCTGACAGTTACCAGCAACCTACCCCATATAAATGCAGGAGACATGCTTTATTTAAAATTTTTTTTTTTTTTCAACCCTTTTTATTTATTTTTGGGACAGAGAGAGACAGAGCATGAACGGGGGAGGGGCAGAGAGAGAGGGAGACACAGAATCGGAAACAGGCTCCAGGCTCCGAGCCATCAGCCCAGAGCCTGACGCGGGGCTCGAACTCACAGACCGCGAGATCGTGACCTGGCTGAAGTCGGACGCTTAACCGACTGCGCCACCCAGGCGCCCCGACATGCTTTATTTAAAGTATTGGAAGTCCCTTTTTTTTTTTCTTAATTTTTTTAAATTTTTTTTAAATTTTTTTTTTTTATTTTTGAGACAGAGAGAGACAGAGCATGAGCAGGGAAGGGGCAGAGAGAGAGGGAGTCACAGAATCGGAAGCAGGCTCCAGGCTCCAGGCCATCAGCCCAGAGCCCGACGCGGGGCTCGAACTCACGGACCGCGAGATCGTGACCTGGCTGAAGTCGGAGGCTCAACCGACTGAGCCACCCAGGTGCCCCTTGGAAGTCCTTTAAATGGGAAGTCCTGCCTGGGGGGCTCAGTTGTTGAGGGTCCTGATGAGGGAAACAAAGCCAAGAAAAATGTAGTTTAAATTAAATTCCCATCGGTAGATGTCAGAGGCCTGCAGGGTGTAACACTCCCCAACGCGTTGATAGCTGCCCTAATGCCTCAATGTTTATACTTCCTTAAAAACTAAAAGCAACCTTATCTTGACAATAGCTAAATCTTCAGGGTCCTGTGAGACCCTGCTTTCAGCATCCAGAAATTCGTTGGTGACTTACAACCCCCTCCCTCCACAAATTTGAAAGTATATAATCAGTCACCCCTTACAACCCCAGTGCAGCTCTTTCTGCCCACGGGTCCTGTCCCTGTGCTTTACTAAAACCACCCTTAGCACCAAAGACATCTCAAGAATTCTTTCTGGGTCGTTTGTTCATGAACCCCACTCCAGATTTCATCAGTAGATTTTATCTACTAAGCTGACTCCCGTCTTTCAGCTCAGGTCATGATCCCAGGGTCGTGGGACCAAGCCCTGTGTAGGGCTCGGTGCTGAGTCTGGAGCCTGCTTGGGATTCTCTCTCTCCCTCTGCCCCTCTCCCCAGCTCTCTTTCTCTCTCTCTCAAATATAAGTCAATAAAACGTAGCTTCTTTCACTGTGCAAAAGCTTAAAAAAATAAAAGGTCGGAAGTCTAATACAGCAGGAGATTTACTTCCAAAATGGAAGGGCCCCTCCTGGGTCACATCATGTGCTGTGACATTCCTCATGGGCTCATATATCAAGAATGAGACCAGTACGTCCCTCACAGGAATCCAGTGTGTGCCTGCTAACGTGCCTTTTTATTCCTGTGAACTTGTGGAAGATCCGCGGCACCAAGATGCCTTCACTGCCGTAAGTTCAAGCTGACAGATGGTCCTGTCTGCTGAAGGAGACTCCCATATGTTATCAACTCTAGCCACAGCTGCCTCTGCCTTTGGTAAGTCCTACACGTACGTGCCCACCTGACCAATGTTGACCCATAGGTAGGGACCTCGCTGCCCCCCTATTTAGCCGAGAAGTTACGGAAGGCCTTCCGCTTTTAGCAACCTTATAGATTGAAGGGTCAACACTGTTTAGAGGGGAGTGGTGAGGAAGGCAAAGGCAAGAGAAATGTAGGTAAAATTAAGTGTCCTTACAACGTGCAGCCCATTGACGGATACTTGAGACAGGCAGAATAGGACATTCCTCCGGGAACTGACAGCTGCCTTATGGTTAATGCTTTGCTAGAGGCAAAAGGCAGCCTTAGCTTGACATTAGCCAGACCTCCAGGATCCTGTCAGTCTTCTTTAACATGTGAAAACGCCTTCGGAGACTTCCTTTATCTCTACCCTCCCCTCCACCAAGATATGTGGTGGCAACCATCCTTGAAACATAGGCCCCCCGATACACATCTGAAGGGTCTCGGGATTAATGTTTTACTAGACAGTAGTCAGTAACCTTCTCTTACGAGCAGCTAGCCCCTCAAGGTCCTGGAAGCCTTGCTTCCAAATTCCTTTGAGGCTTCTGCTATTCCTAACCCCAACTAACCAAAAAGTATGTAACCAGTCTCTTCTCACAATCCCAGCGCAGCTCTTTTCGACCACGGGTCCTGCCCCCTGTGCTTCAGTAAAAACACCTTTTTGCGGTGAAAATGTCTCAAGAATTCTTTCCTGACTTTTTGCTCTCAGACCCCACATCACATCAGTTTAATACTTACGGCTCTTTTCATAAGATTTCTCTGGTGTTTTTCATTCAGTTCAATATTAACTGGGGCGAGATGTACAGAGAGTCATGAGTCCCTCTGCGAAAGTAGCCACCAGGGCGTATTTGATCCTTATCAGAACAAGGCAGACTATGGGTCAGCCTTCTGGTGAACATTTTTCTGATTCTGTCCTTCATCATTTCCTCCCTGACCAATCTTCGGTCCTTAAATCTTTAAGGTTATTGAAAGGTGAAGTGCTCATCTTCTGTAACTTCTTCAAACTGACAGGTGGTGGGAGGAAGAGGAAGGAGGGAGGAGGGGAGGGGAAAGGGGGGGAGGGGAGGGAGTGGGTGGGGGGAGGTGTTCCTACCTATGGACTGAAATTGGTCACTATGTGTCCCAACAAGTCACTATTACAGAAAGCCATTGCTGTAGAGTCCAGAGTAGACACAGTAATAAGGATCAAGGAGTCAGGAACTGCGATCGTGAATCTCGACAATAGGAGAAAACACAGAGAAAGAGACAACATATTAGGATTGACATTATGATAAAAATAGGAAGTGTGATAAGAAGATCCTTTAGTGTGGGACTGTAATCCACCCCGCCCAGGAATGTAACCAATGGTTAAAAGACTATGTAGGGTCCTTAAGAGCACCAATTTAATTATTTATGTCACTATCCTGTTACATTTTTGTTATACTCTGGAGTGCAAATGCCACATTCTGCTGAAAAATGCCCCATGTTCCTCCTTGTGTTCTGTTAAGACATCTACTGTCTTTCTATTTTATAGAATTGCTTTACGCATTCGGGTGACGTTAGTGTTTAATAGGGTTGTGCTATTTTGAGGGTCATTTAAGGCCTTAATTGTGTATTTATCAAGGGCCCCCGTGAGCCATACGACCTCTTCCAGACCTCCTGATGAAAGAAACATTGGTGTCAGATGGTCATACCTTTGGGACAGGGAGCTTGTCCATCGTTGTTATGAGCCCATCTGTGGCTTGGCATATTCAGTTAAAATTCTGATAGTTTGATGATGATAAGACAAAGGCCTCTTAGGACCTGCAGAGTCCCAAGTAACATTTACCACGGGCCAGAAAGAAACGTTCTTTTTAGGGATAGAAATATTCCTATATGTGCTGGTATTGGGGTGATGTATTATACTGGCTATGTATTGATACAAATAACGCTAATCTGTACCCTGTAATGGAGAAACCCACCAGGCTCAGCATCACGTTGTGCACATTGTAAAAAAAAGAGTTGGCATTTAGGTACCGTGTGTACATCTGCTAAAACTTTGGATACTTTAGCAGAGTCATCTGGGATAAATACACAACATTTAGTCTCAACGTTAGCATGATAGCTTTTTTCTTTGACTCGCAGCCAGGATTAGGTTTTGGAGGGCCACTTTTTGAATTTGTGGGCGACTGCAGGTTGGGCCTGGTTAAAGGTGGCCACCGTATGCTTGGCTAAAGCTTCTACTTGTAATGTTACATCACAGAGGCAGCTCCCAGAACAAATAGGGCTAAAACAATTAAGAAGCCCCCTTTGCCCGATGTCTGGTCTTAACAATATCCTAATTACAAGGAATCATTGGCAAGTGGAAGATGAGTTGTCCCAGGAGATAAGGGCGTCCCCAAGTGTATTGTCCAATCCAGTCATAATGAGAGTGGGGCCATCCATTAACTCCATAAGTCCATAGTTAACCCCCATGGAGTGGTTTACACTCTGACTTTTAAGGAGCGGTTTTGACATCCCAGCCGCATAGAATTGATCGAGGTGAGAGCTGAGTTATATAATTGTTGGGGAGTTCATCCCATTGTCCAGTTGGTTAAATAATCATATGCCTTTGGGTCCTTTTATTATCCCCACAGAGTAACAAGCAGGAAGATTGCGTACATATGCACAAGTATGGCAGTCTCTCTGAAGTTCGCCTCAAGTTGTGTAGCTTAGGCAAATGTTTAAAGACAATTGAAAACCAGAATCTAACATCCAGAAGGATGTGTTGTTGAAAAATAATTTTTCTGTCAAAATTCACCCTTATTCCCAGGGATAGCCAAATCAAAACGAATTCGTTTATGAAACAAGTCCAGTTTTAACAAACTTGACCTAATTACTTACAAAAGCTCAGCAAGATTAGTGATTGTTCATATAGATCCTTTATTTTTTGTCTTATTTTTTTAAATGTTTATCTATTTTTTTTTTTAATTTTTTTTCAACGTTTATTTATTTTTGGGACAGAGAGAGACAGAGCATGAACGGGGGAGGGGCAGAGAGAGAGGGAGACACAGAATCGGAAACAGGCTCCAGGCTCCGAGCCATCAACCCAGAGCCCGACGCGGGGCTCGAACTCACGGACCGCGAGATCGTGACCTGGCTGAAGTCGGATGCTTAACCGACTGCGCCACCCAGGCGCCCCTATTTTTTTTTTTTTTATTTAAATTCAAGTTAGTTAACCTGCAGTGTAGACTTGGCTTCAGGAGTAGGACCCAGTGATTCAGCTCTTACATATGACACCCAGTGCTCATCCCAAATGAACCCTCCTTAATGCCCCTTACCCATTTAGCCCATCCCCCACACTCCTCCCTCCAGCAACCTCAGTTTGTTCTCTGTATTTAGGAGTCTCTTATGGTTTTCCTCTCTCCCTGTTTTTATCTTATTTTTCCTTCCCTTCCCCTCTGTTCAGCTGTTGTGTTTCTCAAATTCCACATATGAGTGAAATCATATGATCTCTGTCTTTCTCTGATTTATTTTGCTTAGCATAATGCCGTTCAGTTCCATCCACATTGTTGCAAATGGCAAGATTTCATTCTTCTTCATCGCTGAGTAGTATTCCATTGTGTGTGTGTGTGTGTGTGTGTGTGTGTGTGTGTGTGCGCGCGCGCACCACGTCTTCTTTGTCCATTTATCAGTCAATGGATGTTTGGGCTGTTTCCATAGTTTGGCTACTGTTGATATCTATTTTTGAGAGAGAGAGAGAGAGAGAGAGAGAGAGAGACAGAGGGCGCACAGCAGGGGAGGGGCAGAGAGAGAGACAGAGGATCCAAAGAAGTCTCTTTGCTGACCGCAGAGAGCCAGACGTGGGACTCAAACTCACAAACTCACAAACTGAGAACAGATTCTTACTGAACTTATGCAAGTAATTATAATTGCCGTGAAAGCAAAAATACTCGCTGAGTTTCTGAATTCTGAATGGTTCCGGGAGGGAGAAAAGCGAAATGATTCAGCATGTTCAAAAAGGGATATTTTATCATTTCCCTCATTTTATTGGGTCCTATGTCATTAGTTTTTGTTCTGTTTGAATGCAGCTTTTTCTGTTAATTCTAGAAATTCTTATTCAGCTTGGTTTTATGATTTTAAAGATAGCAAAACCTATGTTTGTCAAAAGTCCTTTTTATGAATATCGTTGACGATGAAACACGTTTTGTGAGGACTTCAGAACAAGAACTAACATGATTTACCAAAGAAAAGAAAACGGGGCAAAACAACCCACCAACTCAGAAATGGCCATGGTCAAAGATCTGATAGGAGAGTTCATTATAATGCCAATGTCAAGGAAAATCTGGTTATTTCCATGATACACGATATTTCAATAATTCAAGTAATGAGTTTCCACCAGGACATAATAAAACTTGAGGAATTTCATATATTTTCTAGAATAGTTACAGCATCTGCCCATCCAGTACGACGTAAGGCTCATCATCACTGGCTTGACAGGGCTTTCCAATTAGCATACAAAATAGACAAGACTAATTAACTTTCCCATTTAAATCTTGGAAAGTTTGTTAGAAACCTCAGGAAATTTTATTTTCTAATTTTTTAAATGTTCTTTTATTTTTGAAGGAAAGAGACACAGAGTGTGAGGGAGGGAGGGGCAGACAGAGAGGGAGACACAGAATCTGAGGCAGGCTCCAGGCTCTGAGCTGTCAGCACAGAGCCCCAGGCAGGGCTGGAACCCACGAACCACGAGATCATGACCTGAGCTGAAGTCAGACGCTTAACCGACGGAGCCACTCAGCCGCCCCAGAAACCTCAGAAAATTTTAAGGCACAAGCCTGAAATAGGGTTCCATATCATAATAAATTTAATATTTATGTTTAACCAAGGTGGCAGTAGGATTCTGCAGGAAGCCATATAATTGTTGGCAAAACTTAGCTGCTTTAACATTGAGAAGTTTTTAACTTTGTTAAGTAATCAAAGACCTGATAAAGACAAAACTTAGAAGCTTTCGTTTTCTGGGCAGATAGAAGAGAAAAGAAAATAACAACCTTTGTTTGCACTTTCTTATCAAGAGTGGACCAACAATCCAAGAAAACTTTGTCGTTTTAACAGAGAGAAAAGCTGAATTTCAATTTTATACCAGTATACTTTTATTTTTTTTTAATTAAAAAATTTTGGGGGGGGGGCACCTGGCTGGCTCAGTCGGTTCACTGTCCATCTTTGGCTCAGGTCATGATCTCACGGTCCATGGGTTCGAGCCCCGCGTCGGGCTCTGTGCTGACAGCTTGGAGCCTGTTTCGGATTCTGTGTCTCCCTCTCTCTCTGCCCCTCACTCATGCTCTCTCTCTGCCTCTTAAAAATAAATAAACATTATTTTTAATGTGAGTGTGAGGAGAGGAGAGGCAGAGAGAGAGGGGAGACACAGAATCCGAAACAGGCTCCAGGCTCTGAGCTGTCAGCACAGAGCGTGACCTGGGGCTCAAACCCACAAACTGGGAGATCATGACTTGACCAAAGTCAGACGCTTAACTGACTCAGCCGCCCAGGCGCCCCTAACTCTCTGGTTTTTCTAGGTCACGGTGCCTTCCGTTCTCAGGAAGTAGGCCCCAAGTAGGAAGTAGGCCCCAAGTCATGTTCTTGTCTAGTCTGACCACAATCCACATCCTGGATGAGCTCGGGACAGAGCCCCTTGAAAACCTGTCACCTCCTGCTCCGCCCTGCCCAGGATCCACCCCTTCCCCCACCCTCCACGGTGGACACAGCTACAACCTTCTCATGCCCTAAAAAACCCTCAAAAGGCCCAGCCTGCCAGGAACCAGGGCCGACATTTCTCTAGATGTCCGGTCCCTCTCCTCCCTTGGAGACAGAATCAGCTCCATCCCACCTGTGGCTCTGCTCTCTCTGCACATCCTCACTGCCTGTGTCACCGGCCAACCCCACACGGCAAGCATGGCCTTCTATGTTTCAAAGTCCTTTAGGACCACGGTCAGACAGTGATCTCAAATAAATTTCTTTCCAGTGTGAAATGTCCACTTGAAATTTTTTTTTAATGTTTATTTTTGAGAGGGAGAGAGAGAGACAGCAAGGGAGGGTCAGAGAGAGAGGGAGACACAGAATCCGAAGCAGGCTCCAGGCTCTGAGCTGTCAGCACAGACACCGACATGGGGCTCGAACCCATGAAACGGTGAGATCATGACCTGAGCCTAAGTCGGACGCTCAACTGACTGAGCCACCTAGGTACCCTGTAAAATTTTTTAAGTACATGTCATATCTGTGGTTGTTTGAAGAGTTCCGGCTTCTGGGCCTGGGTTCTGTTAAAAATAAGACCACAAGTCCAAAATGGAATCACTTGCTAAGCTCCTTGTCACCAGACCAAGAGTTAACTTAATTGCAGTTTCGGCCTCTCCCAGAAATGGAATCTTAAACCAGTCAATCAGGAACGACCTGGTCAGCACTAGTGAGGTCGCCGGGCTGCTAGACCCCTGCCCTCCCGGAAGGAAAGGTGACCTCCCACCATCCATCCACTTTTTGTCTAATAGAACTTCCTGTCCCCACTCCGCCTGCCTGTGAGCCTTTCATTTTGTGCAGCTCCTCCGAGCTCCCTTGTACCCGCGAGATGGCATGCTGCCCGATTCATGAATCATTGAGTAAAGCCAACAAAGATCTTTAAAATGAATTCAGTTGAGTTTTGCTTTTTAAACAGTTCCAACTTCCCGTGAGCACCAAGCTCTCAGGAAGCTGTGGGTTTCCTGGTTTAAAGTGCATGTATGTCCAAAAAAACAAAAAACAGAATACAAAAACTTGGATGTGTCATAAGGACGAACTTGACTTAAGTAGGAACAAAATGAGCCCAGAAGTCTGCAAAGGTCTCGAATCAGACAGAAAGGGGCTTTTCTTTTCCAGGTAAGAAGGGGAAAGTGCACTGATGAGGACAGACCGGAGGACAGCAGGACCAGCGGGGTGGGGACAGGGCAGGGCGCCCTGTGGTCAACTTGTTCTCAGGAGAAACAGACCAGGAGCTGGTTCTCAGTCCCGGTGTTTGCTCAGTCCTGGGGGTGGCCCAAACTTTGGGGCCTGAATGGAGAGAACCTGATAACCAAGGGGCAAGACATGAGATGTGGGGAACCCTTGGTCAAACCCCAGATGCTGCGGAGGGCAGGGCTGGGCCTCAGGGTGTCCAAGGTCACATGTCAAAACAGCTGGGTCACTGTTGAGTGTCTTTGTTCCTAGAGGAAGGACACAGAGCCACCAGGACCTCGTCCCCAGGCTGACCCCCGACCCCTGAAGTCTCCAGACCCTCCTGTCCCGTCCAGGCCTGTCCCCTCTTGTCCCAGCTCTGGACAAGGGGGCGCTCCGCAGGGACACTGAGTCAGGACTTCTGGTCCAGGAGGGGGATGTAAGTGGTTTCTGCCTCTGCGTCCTCGGCAGCAGGGTCCGGTTGCAGGAAGGCGGCCGGGCGGGGGAGGCTGGGGCCAGAACCCGAGTTCACGCGGGCTCAGCCATGTGCCTATCACGCAGGACCCACGAAGCACTCTCCAGTCAAGTTGGCCAGGCATGGAGAGCCAGGAGCCCTGACCGCACCCAGTGCCAGTGCTGGGGCGCTGCCCAGTGGGCGGATGTGGGGGCAACTTCCGAAGCTCTGTTGGGTCACAGGTTCTGGGAGGGGAGTGCAGATCGTTCAGGGTGCGGGGAGCTACAGCATCATCCAAGGGGGAGGTCTCCTAGCCCCGTGGACGTGGCTCTGTGCACCTGTCCTTGGGGCCCCAGGTGTCGCCACCATGTTACCCTCACCTGGTAGGACCAGGGAGACTGGGAGGGGCTGGTTCCCACTTGAGCGGGCTGGACGTGGCCGCAGCCTGGGTCTCCCAGTACTGTAGGGGTCCCCACCACAGTTTATGCCCCTGGCCGTGGGCTGGGGTCCCGGTATCCCGTCCATCCCCTCTTTCCACAGGGGTCTGCACTCCAGTCCTTGGCCGGGTGGCATCTGAGGGAGGACCAGAGGGCAGCAGGCACTGCCGGGAGGGGCTTGGGGGAGCCGTGGAAAGACCTGCCGTAACTGAGGCTGGAGGGAAGGGAGGGAGACTCAGGAGACAGACCAATGTAAAGCCCTTTTGGTCTTAGGCTGACCCTTAACCTAAAAGTCATCAGGTCATAAGAAGAGTCACACGATCTGACTCATGAGAAACCACAAGACCCTGCTCCCTCCAGCAGTAAAAGCCACAAAGGCTGGACATGCTGAAAATTGCCCGCTGTGGGTAGTCCCACAACCTTAAGACAAAGGAAAAACTCACCTCAATGATGAACCCAGAGTTAAAGAGTAAGTCCTTTTCTGTACGGTTAGCTAATTAAAATAAAATAAAATAAAACAAACTTATAAAACCTTTGGTTAGAGGCAAGGGAGGGTTGTCTTCTGGGTCGTCTGGGAGGAGAGGCCATCATTGTGTGAAGGATCTCCTTTCTTACCTCTCTCCTTAGTAAATCTTTGTCCCTTTCCTTAAATGGCTTGCCCTTGAATTTCTTGTGCAAAGCCAAGATCGCTCTCAGGGCCTTGCTGCTCTGACATCGTAACTGAACCCACGACCTTTTCCCCAGTGGCAGCAAAGCTGATCACGGAGTCTTGGAGCATGAAGCCAGGACGCCCGATAGGAAGCTGGCTCAAGTCTGTCTCCCACAACTGACAGTAGAGTCAATCTTTGTGCATCAAAGGACACGATCAAGGGAGTGAAAAGACACCCGCAAAAATGGGAGAACATTTTTACATCACTTATGCGATAAGACTTAATAACTGGAATACACAGACGGCCCTTATATCTGCAACACAGAGCGTGAAAAAACCTGGTTAAAAGTGAGCAAAACCTTGAACAGCCATTTCTCTTAAGACGACGCACAAGTGTCTAATAGACACATGAAACGATCCTCCCATCAGGACGATGCGAGTCAGAACCACGATGAGATGCCACTTCCCACTCACGAGGACGGCTAGGAGCCAGAATCCAGAAAAGAAGCGGCAGTCAGGATGTGGAGAAAGCGGAACCCTGTGCTTGGCTGGTGGGAGTGTCAGGGCAGCTGACGTGCAAAAAAGTTTGGTGGTTCCTCAAAAAGTGAAACACAGAACGGCACTGTGACCCAAGTGTTCCAGTCCTACGTAAACTGAAACAGACACTCAGATGTGTGAACAGGAATGCCAAGTGCAAAACTGTGCAGACCCCGCAAAAGAGGGAAACGTCCCAAGTGTCCCCCAGTGTGTGGATGGATGACAGGGTGCTGCGTATACACAGGACATTCGGTGATTCAGCCCCAGAAAGGAATGAGGCACGGACACATCATGCACGTGAACGAATCGTGAGAATGTTATACCACGTGGAAGACACCAGCCACACAGGCCACATGGTGTGAGTCACATTAAATAGGCAGAGTGGGCAAATCCGCAGAGACACGAAGTATCTCAACAGTGCCCAGGAGGCATGATTTCCTGGCTACTGTGGCCTTTAAATTTGTTTAGGAGGGGCGCCTGGGTGGCGCAGTCGGTTGAGCGTCCGACTTCAGCCAGGTCACGATCTCGCGGTCCGTGAGTTCGAGCCCCGCGTCGGGCTCTGGGCTGATGGCTCAGAGCCTGGAGCCTGTTTCCGATTCTGTGTCTCCCTCTCTCTCTGCCCCTCCCCCGTTCATGCTCTGTCTCTCTCTGTCCCGAAAATAAATAAATGTTGAAAAAAAAAATTTAAATTTGTTTAGGAAAATGGAGATATAATTCGCATCCCATAGGGCTCACACTTGTAAGAGTAAAACCCAGCGTTCTTTTTATTTTGTGTGTTCCCAGAGCTGTCCCACATCAACCCACCACCTGAAGAAGGATGTGGAGCTTTTACATTCCACATCCACAGGGACTGATTACAAACTGGATCTGCCGTGACTTTCCTTGCAGAATATAGCGCACACCTGAGTATTGTAACGTGTCACGGCTGTGGCTGTGCCCAGCTGGGCACACAGGTAATGAAGCCACGTCCCCCGGGGGCTGAGGACACAGGGCTTGTTTGGTCGACTTGAGGCCTGAGAAGTAGGGGTGGGGCCGGAGGGCGGGGCCTTGCGGTGTCCAAGGGTCAGGTCAAAATCTCGGGGGAGGGGCGCCTGGGTGGCGCAGTCGGTTAAGCGTCCGACTTCAGCCAGGTCACGATCTCGCAGTCCGTGAGTTCGAGCCCCGCGTCAGGCTCTGGGCTGATGGCTCGGAGCCTGGAGCCTGTTTCAGATTCTGTGTCTCCCTCTCTCTCTGCCCCTCCCCCGTTCATGCTCTGTCTCTCTCTCTGTCCCAAAAATAAATAAACGTTGAAAAAAAAAAAAACATGAAAAAAAAAAATCTCGGGGGAGCTTGGCTTCCTTACGGTGACGTCACCGGTCAGTGAGCAGTTCCAAAACACAGGGGACAGGTGCACCGTTATGCTGTATGGGCCACGGACTGAAGGGTCACCGGGCCCTTCTATTCTGTCACATCCGGATCCGACGCCGCGTAAGGGAGGCTCCGCGGGGAAACTGAGTCAGATCCTCAGACAGAAGGAGGAGGAGACAGGCGGCTCAGTCCGCCTGGAGCGCATTCTACTGAGAGCCCACCTCGGGCAGGGGGATCGGACACGTGTGTACCGCCAGCCTGTCACTCAGGGGCAGGGGGCGGGCCTGGGAGGGGGAGGAAATCAGCCGCAGGACCAATATCCAATCAGATTCGGGGAGAGTTATCTTCGGAACACCATCCAATCAGATCGCAGGGACTGAAGGATCGCCCAATCAGGGCCCGGGACCTGTACACCATCCAATCAGGCCCGAGGGAGAGCCCGGTGGGTGTGGCTCTCAGCCGGGGCGGCTGGCGCAGTCGGATCCTGCGCTGCCACGGTTGCGGGGGTGCGCGGCGTAGGAGGACGCCCCGAGGACGCGGAGCGGGGCCCCGAGATGGTGAGTGCGCGGGCCGGCGGGGCGGATGGGACCAGCCGGAGCTAGGTGGAAGCGGCCGCGGCGGGGTGTCCCCGTCCCCAGGGGTCCGCACCTGGTTCCTGGGCGGTTGGAACGGAGAAGGGAGGCTGGGGGAGGGCAGGGGGGAGGGTGGGGGTGGGGAGGCCTGGGATTCGGGGAGCGTGTGCGACGACCTGACTAAGCAGGAGTTTGCTCCTCGGTGGGGGACAGGTAGAGACTGTCCGGGTGAGTTGTCTCGTAAAGGAAACTATTTGCAGCCATAAGGAGGCCGCAGGGAATAGTTTCTGAAGCCGCGACTCCCCAGCAGGGAAGAGGGTTTTTCTTTTATGGAGGGTGAGGATGAATATTCAGAAAGGGGAGCTTTGTCGGGGGCAGTCTAGGCGGGCGTGAGGTCGCTCGGACCGAGCTGGAAGACGTGCCCAGAAAGCACGCGTGCAGTGTGACGGTCACGGAGCCGGAGCTGCTCCCGGGGGCTGAGACTTGGACGTTAGAATCCAGCGGAGGTAAGTGTGGGACGTGGGGCCGGGGCTGAGCGCGCGCTGAGGGAGCAGGTGCACGCGCATGGGGTCCTGGGCTGCGATCTCGGGTAAGAAATGCAGGGTTTTCTCACTTTGGAAACGGCGCGGAGAGTTTCACGGGTTTGGCTGTTTCCTGGCCTGGTGCAGACTGTCAGTCTTTGCTTCCACGCTGTTCCCTTCAAGTCGTAAATGGCTGAGATTGGTCTTCTGTTTTTCCATTTCTTTGTGATTGTGACCCGGACCAGGAAGTTCTGCAAGGGGTGTGCTGGGCAATTAGAGCCGGAGAGGCGTAGATCACGGAATGGAGCTGGGGTCCTAAAACGATTGCTTTTCTGGGCACCCCCTAAACCCGCTGAGCTTCCAGGGGGACCCACGGTGGACCTGTCACCCAACCAACCTGAGTTCTCTGCTTGGTGAGTCAGAAACTGCTCCACACTGAGCAGTCCCAGGAAGAAAACTTTATTAGCAGCAGATAGAGATCAGTAGATCACAGGAAATAACTTCCAAAGCCCTGACTCCCCGGAGGGAGGGTGGATGGGCTCTTCTGGTTTAGGGCTGGGATGGATATTTCCATGGGGAAGCCTCCTCGTCCTGTGTGGGGTGGAAGGAGGGGTGCTGCGGGTGGGCCTTGGGGCAGCAGGCCTGTCCCCAGGAAGTAAGTCATGTACAGAAGGCTGTGCTCCTCCCCCAGTGGAGACTTCAGTGTGATAATGAGGTAAAGGTAATTGGTGGTCATTCCAGAGGTCCCTCCAGGTCCCTCTGCACCGACAGGAATCCCGGGGCTCCTCAAACTGGATAGGGAGGTTGGGGCCCTGGAGGTCTGGTGAGGGCAGTGGGTCTGCTCCAGGGGCAGGTTTCTGTCATTTGCCTGAGTTAAAGAGGACAGCTGGAAAGGACAGCTTAGGGAAACGTGGGGCAAAGGTCTGTGAGTACAAGCTCGTCAGCTTGAGGTCTAGCTGGTGACCGACTTGGGAGATGACCTCAAATCTGCGCCTGGCTGAGGACAGTTTATTACAATCGGTTCCAACAGGGACCAGCTCCCAACTCAGGGACCCTCCAGTGAAACAGAACCGGCTTGGCTGTTCTGCGAGAGGGGGATGGGCAGGAAGGCCCAGTGTCAGGATCTGGCCCCTGCGGTGGAGGAAGGCCTCGGTGGCTCAGGTCCCCAGGGCCTTGTTCCTCAGCTCAGTGGATGCTCAGCGTGTGGGCCACCTGCAGTTCAGGGATCTGTGGGGAGCACAGCGGCCTGGGCAAAGTTTGGGTAGGAAAGGGGAGGTCGTGGACAGTTGGTCAAACCAATGTCAAAAGAAAAATCCGAGTTGAGTAAGGAGAGTCCTGTATTGAGAAGAATGACTGCAAAGAAGGGGGAGGGGACTGTTGCATTAGGGGCAGGGGCCGTGCAGGGGGGTAGGAGGACTGTTGCACTATGGGGAGGGACTGTGCAGGGGGAGGGGGACTGTAGCATTAGTGGTGGGGGCTGTGCAGGGAGGCAGGGGGCTGTTGCACTAGGGACACGGGCTTTCCGGGGGGGGGGCTATTGCATTAGGTGCAGGGGCTGAGAACAGAGTGGGGGGCAGTTGCTTTAGGGGCAGGGGCTGTGCAGGGGGAGGGGGACTGTAGCATTAGTGGTGGGGGCTGTGCAGGGAGGCAGGGGGCTGTTGCACTAGGGACACGGGCTGTCCAAGGGGGCGGGGGGGGGCTATTGCATTAGGTGCAGGGGCTGAGAACAGAGTGGGGGGCAGTTGCATTAGGGGCAGGGGCTGTGCAGGGGGAAGGGAGGGCTGTTGCATTAGAATCAGGGGCCATGCAGGGCACGGGGGGGCTGTTGCACTAGGGGCGGGGGCTGTGCAGGGGTGTAGGAGGACTGTTGCATTAGGGGCACTGGCTGTGCAGGGAGAAGGGGGAGCAGTTGCATTAGGGGCAGAGGGGCAGGGGAGGCTGTCGCATTAGGGGCAGGGGACGTGCAGGGAGCGGGGGAGGCAGTTGCATTAGGGGCAGGGGCTGTGCAGGGGGGAGGAGGACTGTAGTATCAGGGGCAGGGGCCATGCAGGGGATCGGGGGGCAGTTGCATTTGGGGGCAGGGGCTACATCGACACTGTGAGCTTAAGACCTGCGAGTGTCTCAAGAGTCATGTAGAAGGGAGGAGAGGAGGAAAGAAACCAGGCATGAACAGGTGTGGTGCTGACGTTGGGGTTCCCTGAGGCCAGCCTGTCCCCCTGTCCCTCAGGAGGGTCTGTGTGTGGCTCAGCCTGAGAGCAAGCCCACATTCAGGGGTCTGGAGGAAGGAGAGAAGCCAAAGCAAAGTGGGACCAGCCAGCATTTTGTGCCCCTTGGTCCCGGGGACAAGCAGCTGAGCTGATCGTGGATGAGGCACAAAGTGTGGATTTGGGGGCTTTGTGCATGGCCCTGTCGTGGGTGAGCCAGGGGGACTTCCTGTGAGTCTTCTCTCTCTCTCTCTGTCTCTCTCTTTTTAAATTTATTTTATTTTGAGGCAGAGAGTGTGAGCAGGGGGAGGGGCAGAGAGACAGGGACAGAGAATCCCAAGCAGGCTCTGAACCCTCAGCTCAGAGCCCGATGTGGGGCTCGAACCCACGAACCATGACGTCACCACCCTAACCAAAATCAAGACTCACATGATTTAACACTTAACCAACTGAACCACCCAGGAGCACAGGGCTCAGGTAGGCGTCTGCAGGTCACCTGTCACCTGTGAGCAGCGCTGTCCCTGTCCAGCCCAGCACTGATGGCTCTGTCCTCCTCCAGCCTCACGTTGAGTAGGTGTAAAATGCCCGAGTTCTTTCTGCCTCCTTTCTTCCCCTTCAGGGCAGAGGGTGGTAAGTGTGTCAGGTCGTTCCTGTCCCTGCTGACTCGGGTTACTGGGGGCTTGATCCAGAGAGCGTCCCCTGGGGAAAAGTGTCTCAGGACAGAACTGTCCTTCTCCATGAGGGTTGGGGGGGATCTGCAGGGGGCGCCACACCTTCATGCCAGGTGGGTGGAGTCATGCATCAGAGGATTCATCCCAGGCACCTGGGTTGCTCAGTTGGTTGAGCAGCTGACTTCCCCTCAGGTGGTGATCTCCGGGTTTGTGAGGTCAAGGCCAGGCCTCACATGCAGCTCAATTCTGTCAGACTGTCAGTGGAGAATCCCTTTTCTCTCCCCCTCTCTCTGCCCCTTCCCTGCTTGTGCTGTCCCAAAAATATTAAAAAAAAAAAAAAAAAGATTCATCCAAATGCTAGCGACGGTTCCATGCAGGGTCCAGGGTTGTAAAACTGTGATCCTGATCTGTCTCACATATTGCATATTGTAGCTCATGAGTAAGTTATATGTTAGTAGGAAACGCGGGTGCAGAGTCTGAACCACACGTCAGTGCTGGGTCCTGTCCCTTCTGGCTTCCTGTTTTCTAGTTCGCGGGTGTGACATGGGGTCTCCTGGACGTCGCACGTTGGTTTATCTGATTCCTCCAGGGCTGAGCATTTCTCACGTGTGGGTTTCCTCTTCCGTGGAAGCATTTCCAGCGTGTTGTCTCCTGTATCTCACGTGTCTGCTTCCTGATGGTCTGTTTCCTTCACGTCCTGGACATGTGTCTGTTTCATTTCTACGTGTTGTGTTTTGTCCAGGTCAGGGTGTGTCACTTCTCTGTGCTGTCTGTGTGGATGGACCCTTCACGTTGTTAGTAGACTTGAACTTCCCGGTCTCTTCCTGTGTAGACGACCTTCTTTTGTTCTGTGAGAAAACTCCTCCATCGCTCAGGTCTGATCACACGTGCTGGAACTTTTCTGTCCGTGTGTTCCTCTTGTTTCCAGTTAAATCCACCAGACTCGGTTATTGTCTGTGAATCTGATGATTCCTTTTACCCCTTAGATAACCAGCCTTCCCTGGCCCCATGTGTCCAAGTGTCCCCATCTCTGCTGATGCCCTGTGGCACCCGCTGAGCGTATACCCACTTGCTAGAGTCAGGGGCGCCTGTCTGTGCATTTCTTTGTCAATCAGGCTGTTTATCCGTCTGTCTGTTGCTGCCTCGTGTTCTAGTTACTGGTAAGTTGTAAATGGAAACTGTCACTTACTTTACCCCCAAAACTGAGTTTGTTCCGGAACAGCAGGGAATTAATTCTGAACGTGTAAGGTACCACAGGACCACAGGCAGTTACTAGAACAGAGGAGAGGGGCGCTCTCCCAGAGAGGCCAGGAGGGGCCGGGATGGAAACACGGGATGCGGAAGAACCTAGAGCTGGAAGCACGGTGGCTCCCACTGGCAGGGTGGGGGTGGGGAGGCGGCGTCCCAGCTGAGGCAGGCTGGGCTTGCAGGGTGCTGGGCTTGCGGCTGGGGCCCCCGGTGAGGACGGGGCCGGACGCGAGGGCGCCCCCTGCCGGCCCCCCACTCCGTCCCTAAGGAGCTTTCCGTGGGCGAATCTCTCCATTTCCTCTGTTTGACCTCCGTGTTTCCTCGGAAGCATCTGGGAGTGAGAGGCGGGTTTGCTGTATTTAGTGGATTTGTCCCTCAGCGCCAGGAAGGACGTCTCCCGCTTGGCGTGTCTCGTGTTGGAACGAGCAGAGCAGTGGAAACCAGTCGAGGCCACACCTGAGTGACAGGGACGGTTCGGAGGGAGATGCCGTCAGACACTTGTCATCTAGGCCGTGTGCATCAGCAGTGTCAGCCTTGCAGAGCGTGTACTTGTATGAATCACACGATTCACCGGCAATAAAATATGAAAGAAAAGTAGCATAACTCTATGGATTGTTCTAATCCGGGACCCCGGGTCTGAAGGCAGCCCACTGAAATGTTTATTGCCACTTATTCCAACCCCGGGGAGAAAGTTCTCCCTGTGGAGGCAGACCCGGAGTCCTGTTTGCCTCCTGGAAGTCCCCGCCTGGGCCACCGTGAGGGCAGATGGTGGATCCCACGGACCCAGAGGGAGAGAACGAACCCAGGGCATTTGGGAGGAGACAGTGCCGGGGGCGGGGGGGGGGGGGGACACAAAGCTTAGTGGTGAAGTTTCTGAAAAAGTAGCAAAACTTGAAAGATGTTTTAAAAAGTGTTCTCAAAAGTGCAGTTTGGAACCACATGTTACCCAGAAATGCAGCCTGTAAGGTTGTGAATGGAGAGACCATGAATTTGGGTAATAGGACGGCATCAGTTAATAGTTCGGATGAGGAAAGACTTTTGTGAATTTAGAGCCTTCTAACACGTGAGAAAAGGCAAGTGACCGGTTCATTTGTCTCGGGATCCTGATGAGCCCTTTCCTGAAAGGCCAGAACCCCACAAAGAGAGTTCCATGAAACAGAGAAGAAGCAACAGTGAGAAAAAGGGCCCCAAGCCAGGGCCGGACTTCTCGGGAAGGCTGTGGCACAGATGTCATCTGCTGCCGTTCGGGAAACCTTTCCCGTCACGTCACCATGTGGTGTGCAGGGCAGTCAGGGTTTGCTGTGTGTCTACACGTGCCACATGCATCCAGGGTCTGTGCCCTGGAGTGCGGTGACACAGGGGCTGGCGGGCAGATGCTGACGGGGGGCCTTTCCAGGGAGGCCGGAGAGAACCAGGAGGGGTCTCGTCAGTAGACGAAATCTCCGGAGTTGGAAGGTGGGAGGCCTCAGGGTCTTCCTCCCCCGGGAGGGCACTGTGAACGTGGCTCTCCCACGGCATGGTTATTTTGGTAAGAAGCTATTAATTTTTTCCAATACTAACGTATACACCTTTTTGTCACCGAGAGTCAAAGGAGCGAGGACCAGTGCCTTGGCCGTGCTGTGATTTCTCAGGGTGGGAGTCGGGGGGGGGGGCTCTGGAGGGGGGTGTGAGATGGAAAAGGACCAACCCCAGTGCTTTTGGACACGGTGTTTGGGACACAGGGTGTCCCTTGAGTAGCAGTAGTGCCTTCAGTGAGCCCACCTGAGCCCGAGGATCCTAGGTGTTACGCAGAGCGAAGGTGTAAGACGGGCCGAACAGAACAGCACCTGGCTGGCAAACTGGGCTCCCGGATCCCTGTGAAGTTTGCGAGGTGTTCCCCAGGTGGGGACGCCCTTTTCTCACAGCACTGCAGCCACAGGACAGGCCCTGGGCTGTCGACAAGAGAAGGCTTCCGCCAGTGAGATAACCTATGAACTGTGACTAACACTCCTATTCAGAGAGAGGGGGCTGCGTGAAATCCATTCATGCAAACGGGTTTCCCTGGGTTGTAACCGGACAGGTGGGACCAGCGAGGTTGTCACATTTTTTTGTGGCTTCAGTCTTTCTCCACGAGTACTTCTCGAACACTCTCCTGTTGTTGGAGGCCGCTGCTCTACTGTGTGTTCAGTGGTGAGTAGTGAATATTGTAGAATCTAGCTCCTAGGGCCAGACTGTTCTTTGGCCCAAACCAGAGTTCTCCCTCTTTTCGAAGTAACAGTTGGACTTCTAATAAAGTGTTTCCATTTCTGGGGCGCATTTTGGGGACACCTCTGGTCAGTTTTGCGAAATTATTTTTTAGGAGAACGTCCCTTTGAAGTAGAACAGAAGTTTGCCTATTGGTTTCCTGGAGCTGGCTTCCATTTTTTGCGTTGAAGACATGTCAGAGATCAAGAGGGAACTTGGGGCAGAGCCCCTGTGGTCCTTAGGGCCCAGATGTTGGCAATGAGGAGGGGTTGGGAAGGGCTGGGAGGAGGGCTCCCGCACCTGGAGCATTCAGGCTGCTGGTAACCTTCTCTCACATGTCCCCCTGTTTGCAATCGTAGCGCGAACCGTAGGTGTTTGGTTTTTAGGAGGCTTCAGCTGCCGTAGGTGAGAATTAAGAATTTTGGCTGTCTTTCCTCCACGTGGGGTGTGAGTCCGCTTGTTTGCCAAAATAACTAAAATGCAGTGGACGTGGAGTCCCATTCCATCTTGGGCCTTTTAAGTAAAACGCAGGATCCCAGTTCAGCCCATTAAATGCTGCCTGGGTAGATTTCACATGTGAAGAAAGACCTGAAGTTATGTTGAAGACAAGCTGGAGTCTGTTACAACAGCCACGTACAGGTTCATCAGGCTTTTGTGTGGAAATCTAGATTTTGTTTTAATTCACAATCTTAGGAAAAGCTACTGTAATTGCCCGGTGGGGGTTTCCAGTGAGTGTCATAAGCATCTTTCCAGAAGTGGGCGTCTGTGTCTCGCGGGTTAGTTTCATCCCATGTGTGGCCTGGGCCTCAGCAACACGCATGTGGACTAATTGATCTAAATCTGGGACACCCTGTTGGTGTGTCCCAGTTGAATAGCTGTGTTATGTTCTTCAGCGAGCTTATGGGGGTTCTAGGCATTTCTGGAAACTTCTGCCTTAGTCCAGGGAACATGAGAAAAGTGGGGTTTTAGATCTTGAGAAGCCTTCCCTTTAAAGAGGCCTGGTTAGGGGCGCCTGGGTGGCGCAGTCGGTTAAGCGTCCGACTTCAACCAGGTCACGATCTCGTGGTCCATGAGTTCGAGCCCCGCGTCAGGCTCTGGGCTGATGGCTCGGAGCCTGGAGCCTGTTTCCGATTCTGTGTCTCCCTCTCTCTCTGCCCCTCCCCTGTTCATGCTCTGTCTCTCTCTGTCCCCAAAATAAATAAACGTTGAAAAAAAAAAATTTAAAAAAAAAAATAAAAAAAAATAAAGAGGCCTGGTTAACAGGTTGAGGTAAGGACGGATCAAGGGCAGGTTCAGAAGAAAAGGGACGTTCAGAGCTTGTTGAGGAAAGTGGTTGGAGGCAGGTCCTGGGTGTAGAGTAGCCGCTGGGTGTCTGCAGCAGTGAAGTCGGGGTGGGAGAAAAAGACACTTCGGAAGCCATTTGTTGTATTTCAGTTGTTTGCCTCCGTTCATTTGAAATAGTCTTTTGCAAAGAGGCACACTTAGATCCTGAAAATATTTGCAAGTCTTGAGGTACCGAATAAAATCTGTATCAAACTCAATGTTCTGAAGTCATGACTTCCTAATTTAATTTTCAATAAAACAAGTTTGGGGAGATTGAAAGTTCCCCATAAAGGCCATTGTAATTTTAAATTACATTTGGTTCAGTTGTTCATTTTTTAGAAATGCACATGAGGACGCACCATGGCTTTTTAAACGTAAGACTGGTCAGGGTCCCAGGTGGGAGCCCCCCCTCCCTGCGCTTTGATTGTAATGCCCAAGGTTGCGACCCCCCACAAGAGACCACCAGAGTCATAAGCCAAAGCCAAGCGGCAAGGGTCGTTTATTGCAGGTTCGAACCTGGACCTCCGCGCACTCGTTGCCGGTGACGCTAAGAGGCCCCGAGTGAGGTTCTTACAGCCTTTTTATAGACAGGTACAAATAAGTTATGGGGAAGTTAGGGATTCTTCGCGGTTACGCCAAGCAGTTGTACAGAAGCGGAACAAGCTGGTTAAGCAAGCGGATTGAAGCTAAGTTTGTTTTTCACAGACCAGGATGACTAGGCAAACAGTTTGCCCGGGTCTCTCGTTTCTCCCCTTTCTCAAGTACCTGAGGAACCAAGGGGAAGGGGAAAACATGTTAAGCAAGCAGGTTTACAGAAGCGAGAAATGCCGGTTAGTTCATGTACAATCACTTATTCTATTACATCCCAGACTACATTTAGGAAGTTTCACAACTTATTCTATTACATAGCGGGTTACATTCAGGAAAGGTTTCACAATGCTCGTAGCAAACGGCAAGCAAAACAGACTTCTCAGCAACTGTATTTCTTATCAAAGATCCATAATAAGCAGAAAAGAGAACTTAGCTTTAAACTAAGGCAGGGCTGGGGCGCCTGGGTGGCGCAATCGGTTAAGCGTCCGACTTCAGCCAGGTCACGATCTCGCGGTCCGTGAGTTCGAGCCCCGCGTCAGGCTCTGGGCTGATGGCTCAGAGCCTGGAGCCTGTTTCCGATTCTGTGTCTCCCTCTCTCTCTGCCCCTCCCCCGTTCATGCTCTGTCTCTCTCTGTCCCAAAAATAAATAAACGTTGAAAAAAAAATTAAAAAAAAAAATAAACTAAGGCAGGGCTGTCATTTGGATTTAAAGCTGTTCTTTTCATGATGTCTGGAATCCATTTCATGGTGGTTTTCTCTAGACCAGAATAAAATGTATAAACACTAGTCTCTGCAGGAGTAGCCTCTTTACAGAAGAAATCAGACCAAGGGCTAGCACATTTCCAACAGGTACGGTTCTAAGAGGTACAGTCCAGTTCTGAAAAGTAGTCGGAACAAAAGCCAAATGAGCTCTCTCAGAAAGGACAAGCCCCTAAGACAGGTCCCCAATAAACCCCGGAGAGCACAGACACAGGACAGCGCAGACCCGGGGAGCGGGGCTCTGATCCTGGCACAAAACTTACCCTCCGCTTCAGGGTCCGCGAGAAAGCAGCGCAGTGGGACCCGCGCCTGTTTGCTCGCCAGCCCGGAGTGGTTGGGGTCTTTTGTGGGTCCACCAGTGATCAAGTAACTGTTAACCTTAAAACCAGGTATTTTTCCAGGAAAAAAAATGGGTTTATCTGGGACTAGCAGAGAATTGTATTTCGGGACACATATGCCACAGCAAAACCACAGGCAAATCTGGAGGAAAAAAGGGGAGGACTATAGGGAGGGCTACTGTTTTCTAGAGGAGAGGGGGCATTGGGAGGGGCTGTGCAAACAAGAAGTCCGTTGGAGCAAACTGGGGGGGGGGGTTCTACGTTCAGGGGCTTCTCATTGGCTGGGCTATGACCATCTCTCATTGGGTGATCCATGACTGCCTCTCATTGGCTGGGCTGCTACTATCCTGCATTGGCAGGGCTGTGGCCGTCTCTCATGGGTTGGGTTGTGGCTCTCACTGGCTGAGCCCTGGCTCTCTCTCATTGGCTGGGCTGTGACCGTCTCTCATTGGGTGGGCTGTTGCCACCCCAGGAAATCATCTTCCTTCCTCCTGCATGAGCAGTGATGCATTACGGGTGTGCAGGTGCGTCTCTCCGTGTTGTGTCTGCCCTTGGCCCTGAGCGGCAGGTTGGGGAGCTTCCCCTGTGGACTCTTGACTGCACTTCAGTCGTGTCGCCTTTACTCAGCCTGGAAGAGGTCCCCGGCTTCTGGGTGGTTTTCATCGCGGGCGATCGGGAGTCGTGCCGCGGAGAGCAGAGCGCGTGCGCACGCGTGTGTGTGATGGCGCTCGTCCTCCCTGGTCTGGGGCAGGTGGATACGAGGAGCGGACCTGCCGTGTTGGGTGGGAACTCCACGTTGCTCATGTTGGGGGTCCACCAGACTCTTCCAAAGCGGCCTCCCCCGCTTACATCCGCAGCAGGATAAATGAAGGAGAATGCGCCCTGCCCACGTCCTCGGCGGCGCTTCCTGGGGCGTCTTTATAGCCAGTGTGGTGGGTGCGAAGGGGCCTCTGCTGGTAGTTCGAGGTGCGTGTCCCGCGTGACGAATGTCTAGCATCTTTTCATCGGCCCACTGGCCATTTGCATATGTTCTTTGGAGAAGTGTCTGGGTGCGCAAATGTTAGGTGTGGACTTTTCCCCGCCGCCCCTTTTCGGGATGAGGAAGTTCCTTTCTGTTCCTAGTTGGCTGAGTATTTTTGTCAAGAGAGGGTGGTGGGTTCAAGGAGATACCTTTTCTGTGTGTAAGTGATCACGGGGTTTTTGTTTGTCTTCTGTTCATGAAGTTTACGACTGCGGTTTTGCTTGGTGAGCCAGCCATTTTATTCCCAGATAAATCCCGCTTGGTCACGTTGTAGAATCCATTTTATATATGACTGGTTTTGGTATCACCATAAACTGGCCTCATAGAGTAGGTTAGACGTGTCTGTGCACAATTAAATTTTGTGGATGGATTCCAGATGATGGTGACATCGAGCATCATTTCATGTGCTTTTTGGCCATTTGTGTATCTTCCTGGGGAAATGTGTACTCGCATTCTTTGTCCGTTATTTAGTTGTATTATTTGTCTTTATACTGTCTTTTTTATTGTTGTTACATGAGTTTTTAAAAACCTGTTTAGATCACAAGCCTCGTGTCAGCTGTGTGACTAGCAAACCCACGTTGTAGCCCCAGACGAAGGGGTGTTGCCTTTGTTGTAGCTGATGTAGCTGGGGTTCTGTGTCCTTAGATTTTGGGAACATGTCTTTTGTTTAAACAACTTTTGATAATTTTATGATAATTGTTTGCTCTTTATTTCAATGATATGGTGGCTTCTTGTATTGCTCCAAAGATATTACGTATGGGGGTTCTGATGTTTGGGGGACCCAGCAGTGTGGGTTGTGTAAGAATTCACCCGACGCAGCACAAAGGAGATAGAGGTTTATTGAATGCACCATGAGGGAGCAGAGGGCCACCAGGAAGTGGTTTGGGGCTAGACTTATAGGGCCGAGTGAGGGAGTGTGGGAACATATGGAAATTCCCCTTTTTATGGTAACTGTGCCTGGTTATAAGTAGGCCATTGGATAGTTGGGGCCTGTGGCCATTTCGAGGTGGGTCACTTCATGAGCCTATTTTTTATGCATGTGTGTGTTCACTGTGGGCCCTTTTGCCTAACTCAGTTTTCCATTGGTGAAGCCTGTTATCTAAATGTGGCCCTGACATCCCCCTGACAGGTGGACAATACAAATCTTTGGCATTAGGGCAGGCGTGTCACCTTCAGTAGCTTCTTCCTGCTAAATGAGGGCATAGAGATATCCCTGGTGGGTCAACATTCAGCAGGAAGAGAAGCTGAAATAAAAGACTTTTAATAGTTGACCAAAATCTTCCTACAGTCCAGGAGTTTAACCAGTTATTAAAGGAGAGGGAGGGATCCTTTCAAGCACCAACATGAGTACCCATGTCTTTTAGCAATCCTGTTACATTATTGTAATCTGGAGCATATATTTAACACTCTTTTAAAACGATTTTTTTGGGCGGGTTGGGTTGCCTGGGTGGCTCAGTCTGTTAAGCATCCGACTTTGGCTCAGATCATAATCTCACAGTTCATGGGTTTGAACCCCACATCAGGCTCTGTGCTGACAGCTCAGAGCCTGGAGCCTGCTTTGGATTCTGTGTCTCCCTCTCTGCCCCTCCCCTGCTTATTTCTTTTTGAGAGAGAGAGTGCACGAGGCAGTAGAAGGGCAAGGAGAGTGGAAGACAGGGGATCCAAAGTGAGCTCTGCGCTGACAGCAGAGATCCCGATGTGGGGCCCAGGAGATGTGACCTGAGCAGAAGTCAGACTCTTAACCAGCTGAGCCACTCAGCCGCCCCAACACTGTTTTAATGAAAGTATACGTTACTCCTTGAGCTGCAGCAGGATTTTAAGGGCTGTTTGGTTTTGCAGGACCACCTCAATTTCTGGGTGAGCGTGTGTTGGGGTTGGTTAAAGGTGATGTCTGTGTGCTTGGTTAAAGCATCTACTTACAATGTTACATTGATAGAGGCAACTCCTGTGACAGAATGTCTAAGGGGTAAAACCATCAAGAAGGCTTCTTTGCCTGATGTCCAGCCTTAATGACATTCTTTTTTTTTTTTTAATTTTTTTTCAACGTTTATTTATTTTTGGGACAGAGAGAGACAGAGCATGAACAGGGGAGGGGCAGACAGAGAGGGAGACACAGAATCGGAAACAGTCTCCAGGCTCTGAGCCATCAGCCCAGAGCCTGACGCGGGGCTCGAACTCCCGGACCGCAAGATCGTGACCTGGCTGAAGTCGGACGCTTAACCGACTGCGCCACCCAGGCGCCCCAATGACATTCTTTTTAAACAATTTTTTTTTACTGTTTATTTTTGAGAGAGAGAGAGAGAATGTGAGCAGGGGAGGGGCAGAGAGAGAGAGGGAGACACAGAACCTGAAGCAGGCTCCAGGCTCTGAGCTGTCAGCACAGAGCTTGACGTGGGGCTTGAACACACGAACCGTGAGATCAGGACCTGAGTCGAGGTCAGATGCTTAACCGACTGAGCCACCCAGGTGCCCCTAGCCTTAATGATATTCTAATGATGAGGAATTGCTGGCAAGTGGGAGGTGACTTGTCCTGGTAGATAAGGGCATCCCTAAGTGCATCATGCAGTCATATCATAAGGAAAGAATGGCTACCCATTATTTCCAGAAGTCTACGGCCAATCCCATGGAGAAGGGGAAATTCGGGATTTTGTGGAGTGATTTTTGGCCTCCCAGCCACACAGAATTGGTCAAGGTGATAGTTGAGTTATGAAAATGTTGGAGAGTTCCTCCCATTTTTTTTGGCTGTTCAGATGATCATATGTCCATGAGGTCTTGTTATCATCCTCACAGTAACAAGCATGATGATTCTTTATACATGAGCTTTTGCCAGTTTCTCTGAACCTCACCTCAAGTTGTCCAGCATCAGTTTTCAAGACTTTAGGAAAAAGGGTGGTTGTGGTTTTTAATGACTTAAGGCAAGAGGATGGAAGGTTGGAAACCTTAGTTTGGAGAACTCTAGCTAAATATTTGATGAAACCAGAAAAATTCAGGACCTAGTCTGGTTTATAAGAAATAGTATTAAAATCTAATATCTACAAAGATGTGTTATTGAAACATTATTTTTTATTCTCTCTGAAATCACCCTTATTTCCAGAGATAGTCAAATCAAGACTAACAAACATGGCCTAATTATTCACAGAAGCTCAGGAAGAATGTGTTGGTGGGGCGCCTGGGTGGCTCAGTCGGTTAAGCATTCGACTTTGGCTCAGGTCATGATCTCACAGTTTGTGGGTTTGAACCCTGCGTTGGGCTCTGTGCTGACACCTCAGAGCCTGGATCCTGTTTCAGATTCTGTGTCTTCCTCTCTCTCTGCCTCTCCCCTGCTTGTGTTCTGTCTCTCTTGCTCTCAAAAATAAATAAAATATAAAATAATAATAATAATGATAAAAAGAATAGTGATTGGTCATAGGAGTTTTTTTTTTAACGACTTGCTTTGCTTGTAATGTTTATAAATAATCTCTAGATTGAATTTTTAATAACCTCTCAAGGCCAGAAGCCAAGTCAAATACTTGCTGTCAGACTTGTCTACAATCCCTGTAGATTCAGGTGAATACCTCTTCTTGAGGCCCTGAATAAATCCTGAGGTTACCTGCACCTGCCAGGAATTGACTTTGTCTACTCACCTGGTAAGGCTGCTGGGAACTCTGTCAGCAAGGGATCAGGCCAGCATTTCTAAGGGGCTTGATTGGCTGCATAAAGTCAACCTTATTTCTTTAAAGCTGCCTGGTAGTATCTGTTGTCTTACCATGTCTCTCTGAAATATGACATTTCAGTCGAAGCGTCGGTAGGATAACCAACGTTTCCTATGGTGTCCTGTTACAAGAAGAAGAGAGGCTCATTGAACTTACACAAACGCTTATCCTTGACAGGAAAAGAAAGAATACTCACTGAGAGTTTCGGAATTCTGTGGCATTTAGGTAGGGAAAAAAGGGAAATGTTTCCATTTGTTCACAAAGGAATACTTCATCACATTTCTGTAAGTCCTAGGTATTTCAAGAGAAAACTTCCTCAGTTTGTTAGAGCAAACACTATAGAACCAGCAGTATTTCAAATAAGAGTTACAAAAACTATAAGCATCTTTAATTCATTTAGTCCTATGTTAATTAATTCCTGTTTGTTTGAATGCAACTTTCCCATTAGTTCTGGAAATTCATGAATCTCCTTGAAGACAAAACTCATTTGGCAAGAGCATCAGAACAATAAATATAAATGACAAAAAAACAAAACAACATAGAAATGGCCATGACTCATGATCTGATATGTGACTTCAGTGTAATATAGCTGACAAGGAAATCTGCTCATTTCTTTGACACCTAGTATTTTATTAATTAGAATGTCAAGTGATGATGTTATATGAGAACATATTTAAACTTTATGGATTTTATGTAATTTCAAAACAGCTGTAGTGTACACTCAAATGATACAATCTAAGGTTTATTACTATTTGTTTGACCCTGCTTTCCAAGTAACTTAACATACCAGATATGCAAGCCTAATTAGTCAAAAAAGACTTCGTTTACAATTTCTAAACTTGGGAAAGTGTGTTGGAATCCTCAGAAATTTTTATTTTTATTTATTTTAAATGTTTATTTACTTTTGATACAGAGACAGACAGATCATTACTGGGGGAAGGGCAGAGAGAGAGACACACACACAGACTCTGAAGCAGGCTCCATGCTCCAAGCCATCAGCACAGAGCCCGATGTGGGGCTCGAACTCACAAATCGTAAGATCATGACCTGAGCCGAAGTTGGATGCTTAACTCATGACTGAGCTACTCAGGCACCCCTTGAACTCTCAGAAATTTTTAAAGCACATGTCTAAATAGAATTACAGATCTTACACATTTTGAGAAGTTTTAACTTTAAGTAGTCAAAGACCTGGTGAAAGCAAAACATAGAAACTTTGGTTTTGGGGGCAGATAAGGAAAGGAAGAAGACTTTTGTTTACATCGTCTTGATCAAGACCAGACCAACAATCCAAGAAAGCTTTGTCCCAGCGAGAAAAGTGCATGTTTACTATCGAAGCAGTATCCTTTTAAAATCAGTTTATTTCAGGGGCGCCTGGGTGGCGCAGTCGGTTAAGCGTCCGACTTCAGCCAGGTCACGATCTCGCGGTCTGGGAGTTCGAGCCCCGCGTCAGGCTCTGGGCTGATGGCTCAGAGCCTGGAGCCTGTTTCCAATTCTGTGTCTCCCTCTCTCTCTGCCCCTCACCCGTTCATGCTCTGTCTCTCTCTGTCCCAAAAATAAATAAACGTTGAAAAAAAAATTTAATAAAATCAATTTATTTCAATATTAGTCCATCCTAAGCACACACACATAAAATTACTTTCTAAAGCTGTCCCTTCACAGACTTGTCTGCAACATTCTTTTGCACTCAGAGTTTGTCCTGAGATTTTTTTCTCTAAATAACCAGTCTCATTTTAGGAGAAAATTACTTTCTTTCACCTTAACAAAATGTATTCCCATCCCTCATATCTCCTACTCTCTTAGATACAGACTTGCTTTCCCCATTCCGGTCAGTCTCAGTTACATTTAGAAGAATTATACCTCTTAGAAACCTTAGTCTCCAGTGAAAACCAATTGAGAACTGTCTATACACCAGGATTCTTTAGATGACAAATTTATGGACGCATTTCATAGTTTTTAGGAACATGCCTTTTTCATAGCACAGTCTTTAAATGAGGCACAATGTATGTTTTCCAACAGATGCAGGTATCTTTAGTTTCTCTGCAATAAGAAGCCAAAAGCAGATGGAACTTATTTTTGCTAATTAACATGTTAGTATTTTATCTTATTGAGAAAAGACTTAGATGCCCAGTGAATTAAACCGAATTTATCATTGAACTTAGCAAAATTTCAAAGTTTCAGGTTATGAAAGATTTTGAAAGCTATCTTAAAAATTACCCATGAGAACTTTCTGAGACAAAGTTAACCATGATTTTAAGTCATCATTTGTTTACAAACTGCAACAGAGCTTATTTGACCTTTAGTATAAAAGTTTTATATGTAATAAATATGTATGGATAACTCTAAAATCATGTCTTTTCGTTACATCAGCAACCTTAAATTAGCTTTAATATCAAATATATTCTGGGGCAGCTGGGTGGCTCAGTAGGTTAAGTGTCTGACTTTGGCTCAGGTCATGATCTTATGGTTCATGACTTCGAGCCCTGCCATCGGGCTCTGTGCTGACAGCTCAGAGCCTGGAGCCTGCTTTGGATTCTGTGTCTCCCTCTCTCTTTGCCCCTCTCCTGCTCGTGCTCTGTATCTCTCTCTCTCTCAAAAATAAAGAAACATTAAAAATTAAAAAAAAATCAAATACGTTGCATCTGCGTCCACTAGGAGTCAATTTGTTGCCCACTGTTTTTTGTTTTTTTTTTTTAACCTGGGATACCTATGGGAAAAATCTAAAGTTGGCCATTTAAGTCCAGTAGAGCCCCTGTTCCTGTAGAGGCAGGGGAAAGCCAATGGGTGGAATAAAAGAGAGGTCATCTAAAATGTCTGAAGGGTCAGATGGGCCATGTGTCTGAGGAAGACACATTCTGCAGTTTTTGTAGAGGTTGGGATTTGGGGACAGTGCCATGAATATGAAGGCTTGCATGTATGGGACCTGTGAGCATTTGGAGGAGTTCTGGCAAAAGACTTCAAGTTGCGTAGTGGGGCCATATGTCTTGATCTGGGAGTTTGTATGAGGCCAGGACACATGACATGAAAGATGAGATGATTTTTCTCAGGTCTTGGGGTTCATGTTTTATCCACTTTTTAAAAATACAGCCCAAAGGCGAGTATAGGAATAGAGGACTTTGTCCCATACTGGGAAAGATCTGCTGCTGATTCCCAAAGGGTTGTCCCACCAAGGGGAATGAGGCTGTGACTTGTGGTCGAGATTTCAGTCAGGGTGTGCACTGTCCTGAAGAAGGACTGGGCCTTATGTCCTTATGTGGGGCACCTGACTTTACTGGGGGCATGCGATCAAGGAGAGTGTCACAACAAATAGCAATAGAAATCTGTGCTGGGGTGTACCCTGCTCTAGGGAGAGACACACACCCGGTGGCCAACCTGGGTCAAAAAAAAAAAGGGGAGGACTCAGCACTGAGACCTGTAGGAATGTGTTTCCCTGTAGATCAAGATGGCAGCTGGATACATGGAAACAAAGGAATTAAGGAAAGGGTCTGAAAGAATAAGCCTGCTGAGACTCCACCAGCATTAGGAAAGGGTCCCAGCTGAGTCTATAACGTGTGGATTCACCCGGCTTGGGCTGCTGTTGCCAACTACACCACATATTGGGAGCAGACCTTGGGGGACAGAGTGAGAAAGCAGAGGAAAGGGGCCCTTCACCCTCATAGACATGGGCAGTCCAACCTATTCACTCTCACACCTTCAGACAGAGTGTGGAGCCACCCTGGCCTCTTTGTTTGAGGAGTACTAGGGTTAGACCTCTTGAAGGGTTAAAAGACAAAGGAGAGGAGAGAGGGATCGCTCTGAAGGCAAGAGGGGAAATCCCTCAGCCTGTTGGGCAAGGGGTGCCCCATAGATGCCCCCTGGGACTTGGGATCCTCACCAAGGAGGAACCTCAGGTGGAGGTTGTCAGCTGCCCAGAAAACACTAGAGTCAGTCTACCAAGGGAAATTCCCAGGAAATTCCTAGGAAATCCCAGGAGAGGCCCAGTATAGCAGAGGGTCCCTGTGAAGGCCATCAAATGTGGGGTGACCCGATCAGGGGGGAGGCCCGCAGCTCAGGGGGTGAGAGAATTCTCCCAAGGCAGAACAGAGGAGATAGAAGTTTACTGAATACCCTGCAAGGGAGCAGCGGGCAGGATGGCAAAGGAGAGACCGTCTGCCGGGAGGCGGGGCTACAGTTATGGGGTCACGAGGGAGCATGGGAACCTTTGGAATGCTCCCTGTGTGGGACCTGTGCCCGGTTGTAAGTCGCAGGGGTTAGTTAGGGCCTGTGGCCATTTCGAGGCAGGTCACTCAGGAGCCCGTGTGCATTCAGCTGTGTGCTCACTGTGCCCTTTGCTGCGTATCTTTCCATCACTCAGGCCTGTTGCTAAAAACGGTCCATACACTGTGATTCTTCCCCCGGTGTTAACGTGAGCGGTGGCTGTGTCCCCATCAATCCCTCAGGGACTCTTCCTTCTGGTGCCCTTTTCATTGAATTCTGGGCCCTGGGTTAAATGTTTCAGTGGCCCTGCTGACTTCCACGTTTCTTAAGGCCCCGGACTCGTCTTACACCAGGTGTGCCAGGCGCCCAGGCCCTGGCCTGTGTCGGTGCCCAGAGCCCACCTAATCCGGGGAAAGGGTCGTGTCTGCCTCTGTCGGAAGAGAGGGGACTCCAGCAGGCTTCTTGCCCTTGTTCCTTCCAGGGCGAGAGCTGCTCCCATCAAGCAGCACTGGAATCTAAGTGTCCACACCATCCTGACATTCTGGTTCCAGTTCTTGGAGCTGATGACGAGGCATAATCGTCTTAGAGCAAGCCAAGCGCGTGTCCTCCGGTCTGTGTGTTGTCCGAGTGAATATTTCACTTTTCAGTCTGTACAGTACTGGTCTGCTCAGATCTGTCTCAGTGTAAATATCCCAGTAAATTGGGTGTGTGTAAGTCCATGTCAGCTGTTGTCCTCACCCTCTGTTGTGACTCAGGGGTCCTAGGAATGGAGTCAGCTCCCTGCCTGTCACCCACACCCTTCATTCTCTAACCCACACCCTTCATTCTCCCACACACGTGGGTGCAGATGGCGCTTTGCAGCAATAGAGTGTGTGGTATGTTTCAGGCCTCTGTGGTCTTTGAGGATGTGGCTGTGAACTTCACCCCGGAAGAGTGGGCTTTGCTGAATCGTGGTCAGAGGAAGCTCTACAGAGATGTGATGCTGGAGACCTGCAGGAACCTGTCTGCTGTGGGTAAGGATGGCTCCATACCTTCACTGGTCTTTTCAGGAGGAAGAAGAAAGTCAAATTTGCAAATGATATGAAACAATACATAGAATGTCCTTAACACTTCACCAAATACTATTAGAACTAATACATGAATTTAGAAGACTTGCAGAACACAAAATTAACATTCCAAAATCTGTTGCACTTCCGTATCTACTATCAAAATAGCAGAGAAATGTAGAAAACAAACCCATGTTAAATTACCTCAAAAACCATAAAATACTATGTTAAATGTAACTAAGGAAGTTTAAAGATATTTACTCTAGGAGGTATAAACATTTAGTGAAAGAAATTGAAGGGGCGTCTGGGTGGCTCAGTTGGTTAAGTGTCAAGTTTGGCTCAGGTCGTGATCTCACGGTCTGTGGGTTCGAGCCCCGCGTTGGGCTCTGTGCTGACAGCTCACAGCCTGGAGCCTGCTTCACATTCTATGTCTTCTTCTCACTCTGCCCCTCCCCCACTCATTCTCTCTCTTTCTCTCTCTCTTTCAAAAATAAATATTAAGAAATTAAAAAAAAATAAATTGAAGGGGCACTTCAGTGGCTCAGTTGGTTGGGCATCCAACTTTGGCTCAGGCCATGATCTCATGGTCTGTGAGTTTGAGCCCTGCGTTGGGCTCTGTGCTGACAGCTCAGAGCCTGGAGCCTGTTTTGGATTCTGTGTTTCCCTCTCTTTGCCCCTCCCCCACTCATGCTCTGTCTCTGTCTCTCTCTCTCTCAAAAAATAGTAAATAAACATTTAAAAATACTTAAAGGAAATTGAAGATGACACAATAAAAAAAGGCATACCATTGTCCTGGATTATAAGAACTAGTATTATTGAAAATGCCCATACTATGAAAAGTGTTATACATATTCAATGCAATCCCCATCAATATACAGATAGTATTTTTGAAAGAACTAGAGCAAGAAATTTTAAAATTTTTATGAAAACAGAAAAGATTCCAAATAAAGCAATTTTGAGAAAACATACCAAAGCTGAAGATACAACAGTCTCAGATTTCAAACTATACTTAAGCAAAACAGTGTAGTACTGGGACAAAAATAGACACATAGATCAAGGCAACAGAATAGAGAGTCCAGAAATAAACCCATGCTTCTATGGCCGGATTATGTACAAAGAAGGAGCTGAAAATACACAATGGGGTTAAGACTGTCTCTTCAATAAGTGGTGTTGGGAAAATGAGACAGCTACCTGCAAAGAGGTGAAACTGGGCCAGCTTCATACCCCTTACCTGAAAGGAAACTCAATATGGATTAAACACCTCGGTGCAGGACTTGAACCCATACACATCTTAAGACTAAACGGAGGCACTGAACTCATGGATATCAGCCTTAGCATTATTTTTGTGGAATCATCCCTTCAGGTAAGGGAAACAAAAGGAAAAATAAAAAATTGAAAGGGGAACATAGCAAACATAACAGACATTTTCCCACAGAAAATAATAGAGGTGGCCACTTGGCACATGAAAAGCTGCTCAGTATCACTAATCCTCAGGGAAGTGCACATCAAAACCACAATCAGCTGCCCCCTCACAGCAGCCGGAACGGCTAGGTCAACAAGACAGGAAATACGAGTGTTGGTGAAGATGTGGAGAAAAGGAAACTCCTCGTCAGTGGGATTTAAATGGGTGCAACCAGCTTGGCAAACAGTTTGGAATTTCCACAATAAAATGAAACACAACAGTACCATGTAGTCCATAATTCCGCTTCTGGGTAGTTCACCAAAGAAAAAAAGCCAGCACGATAAGACATGTGCACCCCCTGGTTCACCAGACTGTTACTCGCTGTACTCAACATAGGGAAGCAATGCAGGTGTCCTTCAACAGATGAATGGATAATGAAGATGTGGTATCTACATACAAGGAACTATCCCTCAGTAATACAAAAGGGACAAATTTGTGATGTTTGTGACAACGTGGATGGACCTAGAGAGTATCATACCAAGTAAATAAGTCCGACAGCGAGACAAACAAAACACGTTACTTATATGTGGAATCTAAATGACAAAATGAACAAACAACAGAAAATAGGGACAGTCTTAAAACTCTAGGGAACAAATTGGTGTTTGTGAGATTGGAATGGGATTGAGAGACAGGTGAAATCATGGAGGGGATTGAGAAGAACAGATTTGCACTTGTTGAATAAATAAGTTACCAGAAGGAAAAGTAGAGCATAGGGAATATGGTCAATAATTGTATAGTTGTGTATAATGACAGCAATTACACTTTTTATGGTGAGCATTTTGTAATGTATGTAATTGTCAAATCACTGTATTGTACATCTGACACTAATATATAGGTCAGTATGCTTCTAGTAAAAGAATGATTAAATGAATGAGTTAATAAATGAATAAATAATAAAAAGTCACCCAATTATCGGTCATCAATGACCCTGAAGACTAAAGTTAGTGCCTATCTTCCAGATTGCTTGTTGTCCTTCAAATCCTCCCTCCCGCTGAGCTCTTCTCAGGGGCAGGCCAGCAGCCACACACATCACCTGACCTCTAATGGCAGCTGGGGCAGTGTAGGAAGGCTTCACCAAAGGCCTATGTGCCTTCAGAACTGATCAACCCTTGGTTGGACCAGGTTCCGGACAAGGGATTGACATTTGGACCCATCCCCTAGAAACATGACTGTGTTTTTGAGAAGGGTGATATTTGTCATTGACCCGGCTTTCCTGTTGGACTTTTCATCCATCATAACCCATGTGGCCAGTCTTTCTGTCTTCCTATAGAGGTAGGGTGTGGATGTGTGTATCTTGCCCAGTTCCTTCCTACTTGGCTCTTCTGATAATTCTTAACTCCACATTAGTGTCCATCTAGTTTGAAGTATTTCTGAATGAACGGGCTGCCATTTCAGACACTTTCTCTATTATTGCCAAAGTCTCGAGTCACAAGGGTCCTCGGAATTTTTTGGTCACATGACCATTCTTCCTCATGAAGTTCATTTACATTTTGGGATCAGTATATAAATAGAGATACATGGTCTGTTTTCTTACCTTACATATCAGATCATTTCCGAGAAATTCAATTAGACTCCCATTTCTTGTGGTTTCTCCCAGTCAAGGTAAAATGAGTGGATCAAAGACTCAGCGGAATTCTTTGCAGAATGAGCCTCTGAGTGAAAATACGAATGTATACAAAAAATTATTCCTGTTCTGTGTTTGTAGAGAAGCAGAAATTTCACAGCAGTGGAGATTTGACCCGAATGCAGGAAGGGCTTTTGAGGTGAGTGACACTTGTAAGGGAGGAAGGGGGGATGTTGGCGATTGTGAGACTGACCTGAAATTAGAGAACAGTTGCAAACCTAGTGCAACAATCGTGTAGTCGAAATTTCCACAAGACAAACCTTTATAAATGCATTCTACCTATTGATCATCTGAAAAACAATTCAGTTGGAAAAAATGGTCAGGGAAAAGCATATGTAAGAAGCCCTGAATGTTATGACTCTATTTGAGTCCTCAGGGAGAACAGGAAGCTTGTTCCACTTTGGAACCTTGCACACAGTGCTAAAAACATACTCATTCATTGAGAATATCCATCATGTAACCCAATAATGATTAACAAACATCAATAGATCATTAGGTAATAAAGAGATCACTTATAATCATTATTCCCTAACAATGTACCTTCCTATTTTGAACAGAAGTCCTTTGGTGGAGAGTGTCTGTGAACGTATTGAAGGAGATCCATGTGGAGAAACCCTGAACCCGATTACAAGTCTTACTGTGCATGAGGGCTGTCCCACTGGAGGCAAATCCTGTGAATGCGCTAAGTGTAGGGAAGCCCTCACAGATGGTTTTTTTCTAGGGACTCTGGGAAGATCTCACCCAGGACTCAAATCTAGTCCCTGTGAGGAATGTGGGCCGGCCTGTAGCTCTGTCTCAAGCCTCAGCACTCAGGTGGGTGCAGACCTTGTAGAGAAATCCTATGAAGGTCAGGACACCGGGAGAGCATCGGAGACATACGCAAAGAGTCTGAGTAGTAAAAAATCTCTAGAGTGCAAGAAATGTGGAAAAGCTTTCACTTGCATTTCTTCTTTTCAGGGTCATGTGCAAAATGACTGTGTACAGAGAGTCCATGCATGTGACGTGTGTGGGAAAGCCTTTATGTGTCACTCTGATCTTACACATCACGTGAGAACTCATACTGGGGAGAGAACCTATCAATGTCAGGAGTGTGGGAGAGCCTTCCAGTGTCAGTCAGGCCTGCAGAAACATGTGAGGACTCACACTCCAGAGAAACTCTATAAATATCAGCCCTGTAGGAAATCCTTCCCTGGCCAGCAGTCCTTTCTAGTACCTAGGAGAAGACACACAGGGGACAGACACTTGGAATGTAAGGAGTGTGGGAAAACTTTCAAGAAGCATCTACAGTTTGAACGTCACATGACCACACACAATGTAATGAAACCCTATGAATGTCGGGAGTGTGGCAAAACCTTCAAGCATCACCCAGACCTGCGAGTACATATGAGGACACACACTGGGGAAAGACCCTATGAATGTAAGGAATGTGGGAAATCTTTCCGAAAGTATGAACATGTTAAACGTCACATGACCACTCACAGTACTGTGAAACCCTATGAATGTAAGCAATGTGGCAGAGCCTTCCGGGATCACACAGACCTGCGAGTGCATATGAGGACACACACTGGGGAAAGACCATATGAATGTCAACAATGTGGGAAAGCCTTCAGATATCTTGGGAATCTGCGAGAGCATGTGACAATACACACGGGGGAGAGACCCTATGAATGTCAGGAGTGTGGGAAAGCCTTCAGGTATAACTCATGCCTGCGAGAACATGTGAGGAAACACACTGGGGAGAGACCCTATAAATGTCAGCACTGTGGAAAAGCCTTCATTCGACACCACACCCTCGTACTACATACTGCGAGAAGACACTCAGTGGGTGGACACTTGGAATGTAAGGAGTGTGGCGAAACTTTCAGGAAGCATCAACCTTTTGAACATCACATGACCACACACAATGTAGTGAAACCCTATGAATGTCAGGAGTGTGGGAAAGCCTTCAGGTATCACAGAGACCTACGAATACATGCGTGGACACACACTGGGGAAAAACCCTGTAAATGTCAGCACTGTGGGAAAGCCTTCACATCTCCTTCAAACCTGGGAGCACACATGAGGACACATGCTGAGGAGAGACCTTTTGAGTGTATAGAGTGTGGGAAAGCTTTCCGTCAGCTGCAAAATTTTGAAAGTCATTTGAAAACACACAGCACCATTAAATCCTATGAATGTAAGAAGTGTGGGAAGGTGTACAAGTTCTCCTCCTCTCTTCGAGCACATATGAAGAAACACCCTGGGGAGAGACCTTGACAAATCACTGCTCCCTTCAAGAACACGTGAGGCTGCACAGTGGACAGTAAGCCTCTGTATGTAAGGACTCTGGTAAGACCTTCCAGTGTCTCGTAGACCTGGGCAGAAGAACCTTATGAATGATCGCTCTGTGGGAAAGCCTTCAGTTGTCCCTCTTCCCTTCGAGAACACACGTGCAAGCACAGTAATGTGAAACGTTACACACTTAAGCACCATGGAAAAGCCTGTCCGGGAATCTGTGAGCAAAGCCACACTGTAGGAAAGCATTTATTTTTCCTTCAAATATTTTTTTATGTTTATTTTTGAGACAGAGACAGAGCGTGAGCAGGGGAGGGGCTGAGAGAGAGGGAAACAGAATCTGAGGTAGGCTCCAGGCTCTGAGCTGTCAGCATAGAGCCAGATGTGGGGCTTGAACTCATGAAACGTGAGATCATGATTGAGCCAAAGTCAGATGCTCAAATGACTGAGCCACCCAGGCATCCCTCCTTTTAAATCTTATTGAAAATGCGAGTCAGTACAACGGAGATGATCCTGAATGCACACAATTTTGGGAAAACTTCAGGTATAGAACTTCATGTATTTTGTTCATGAAAATTCAGGCAGGAGAGAAATCTTTTCATTGTTGTGAATATGGCTTTGACTTTCCAGGTGCCTCTTCCTTGACTGGGATCCCAAGTGTATGAATTCCTAGTTCATCTCACTGATACGAACACTGATGGTTTTAAGTGGCCTTGTTTGTCCTCTGTATCTGTACAACCTAGATGTTACCTCAGACTTGAAGTAATCACATGGTTTTGTACAACATGTCTCTTTCCCATTATAATGTCTTTTGGACCTAGAGGTGATAAAAATGTGTCTATTGTTGGTGTGTACTTAACACCTTTATATACTTTTACAAAAAAATGTCTTGAATTATATACATTCCAAAATGTTCTTGATAAGTTTTCATGATGTTAGACCCCTCATTGTTGAAAGTTCTTTTCTGTCCTCTGTTATGGATACTGGAATTTCCTGATTCTGTGTCTACTCATCTTTTCAGTCTTTGTTATTAAAAGTTATATTTCCACATCAATTTTCTCATTTTCTTCAATTTTTAAAAAATTCAAAAATGTTTATTTTTGAGATCGGGTGAGAGAGAGAGAGAGAGCGCACAAGCGGGGGAGAGGCAGAGAGAGAGAGAGAGAGAGAGAGGGATACACGGAATCTGAAGTAGGCTTCAGCCTCGAGCTGTCAGCACAGAGTCCAACGCGGGGCTTGAACTTACAAACCTCAAGATCATGACTTGGACACCTAACCCACTGAGTCACCTGGACACCCCTTTTTCTTCAATTTTTAAAGTTCTGATATTGGTTTATCTTTCTGGCACTAGTTCTTAGATTGATTTTGTTCCAAATTATGACCCAGAAGAACATCCCTTGTGCAGTTATTTCTTGAGAGTGGATTGCAAGGCCTGGTTAAAGTGAATGGGGTAAATGCTGAAACACCAGCGATGTTCTGGGCTCAAGGCTGTCCACCGATAGCCCTGTGAGATCCAGAGTCCCATGATCTCCCAGGAGTCAGTTCGGGAACAGACCCACTGTAGTCGTCTAGCAGTCTTCAAAACCGCACATCTTCCCTACGTGCTTTCATGTAAACACCGGATGTGTGTGTGGTCTATGTCCGGAGGCTCTTTGTGTTTTCCTCCCGTGCCTTGACATTCTTTGATGTTTATTCCTGGCGAACAGGAAGTAAAGACTATGCAGTTTGCTCCTGGCGCTGTTTCGCTGGCAGAGAGAGCCCTGCATGTCCACTCTAAGTGAGAACTTTTTCTTCAGTGCGCGGGGACATCCCTTTGGACCATGACTCAGGTTTGCCTGCTTATTTCCGAAAGCAGTGATTGTGGTGGAAATACCAGTGGGGTGCTTTCCTCTGGCCCTCAGGGGGTGTCTGGAAAGACCAGTACCCTTGATATCAGCCAGATCAGTCGACCAAAATATGGTATTTGGTAAATTCTGGACATAGGAGCCCCTTAGGTTTTATCCTTAATAGAGGCAAGAAAAAAAAACCAAAAAAACCAAAAACAAAAACAAAAAAACCCCTTGCTGTTTCCATAATGTTCCACAGTTCTGAGGTACCCCAAAGTCATTCCAACTATGGGACGAAATGCTTGTGGTTTTACCCTTGACTATGATATTTGGTCATGTAACGGTATGTAACATCCTATGGGACTGGACATTCAAAGGGAAAAGTATTGCCACCGTGGTACCTTTAAAAGGATTTGCAGGGCACTTGGCTGACTCGGTCAGTAGAGCATGTAATTCTTAGTCTTGGACTTCTGGGTTTTTTTTTTTTTTTTAATTTTTTTTTTCAACGTTTATTTATTTTTGGGACAGAGAGAGACAGAGCATGAACGGGGGAGGGGCAGAGAGAGAGGGAGACACAGAGTCGGAAACAGGCTCCAGGCTCTGAGCCATCAGCCCAGAGCCCGACGTGGGGCTCGAACTCCCGGACCGCGAGATCGTGACCTGGCTGAAGTCGGACGCTTAACCGACTGCGCCACCCAGGCGCCCCTTGGACTTCTGGGTTTTTGCCCCACACTGGGTGTAGAGGTAATGTAAAAAAATAATAAAATGGAATTAAAAAAAAAAAAGGATTTGCAAAAGCATACCCAACCTAATATTTACTGTTTTCCTCCTTTTAAAAAAAAACACATCAGTAAACTATGAAAAATCTTTATTGTTTAGATGAGTGGCATGTAAAATGCCATGGGGAGTCAAAAGGGGACGGGTCAGCATTAAGCTGTCATGAGTTTTCTTTGGATCCAAATGTGGTCTGAAGAATTTGCTCTCAGTGGCAGTGCATGCCAGTAGCCAATAGGGCTTAAGAACAACAGAGCTTGGAGGGATAAAGATGTTATTTATTGCTGAGACGCCTTGGACAGACATCCGTTATCATCTATTAGGTTCTGCCAAGTGAAAGAGGCACTACAGGAAACCGTATAGGGGATTCTGAGCACCTGAGCCTTCTGTTCTTAGGGTGGGCCTGATGCCCTGAAGAGCCTCTTTATTTGTAGTATATTGTCTCATTCCATTCTGCCAGGAGGGTTTGAAAAATACAATTTTATATTCATAGCAGCTACACTACGATTCTGCCAATATCAGTTGAGGATGCTTCCCAGAAAGACGATGGTAGGTGATCCAGTAAAAGAAATGGTTAGTGTCCCCAGATTCCACTCTAGTGCCTCAGAGATAGAGCTGATAAAATGTGTTCAAGGGTCATTTGATCTCCCTGGTTGGTTAATCTGATTACTACTGTCAAAGTTTAGAATTATGTCTCCCTTTTAGAGGAAAGAAATTCTGTCATGATCCTGTTCTAAGAAATCTCTGCCTAATATGTGAATAGAGGAGGAAGAAAGGAGAAAAAGACGGTGAGTTTCTCGCAAATGTCCTGGACAAAAGGAATAGGCTCACAGACAGGAATTTGTTCAGATTTTTTTTAGACACCCCCCCCCCAAAAAAAAATACTGGAACTATATTAATCCTTCCAGGCAGGGGCTGCATTACAGCAGGGGTTTGGGGACCAAGAATGTACTTCTGGTGTCAACAAGGACAGAGATTCATTCCCAATGTGCAGGTGGTTCCACAAGCTGATTAAGACGGACAGCTGGGAAGAGCCCCTGTGGTTCCCTGGAGCCCTGTCACTGGGAATGAGGAGGATATCAGAAAGACCAGGTGGAGGGATGCAGGTGGATGGAGTGCTTACATTTGAAGAAGATTTTTTCCAAAATCCTGGCTCTTTGTAATAATACCAGAAGCTACACTTTTTAAAATTTTTGTGTGGAGAGATTTCATATGCTGTCAGTAAAAAGTGAGAATTTTCTTATTTTATTTTTAAATTTATATCCAAGCTAGTTAGCATATAGTGCAATAATGGTTTCAGGAATAGAATCCAGTGATTCATCCCCTACATATAATACCCAGTGCTCATCCCAACAGGTGTCCTCCTTAATGCCCCTTGCCCATTTAGCCCATTCCCCCTCCCACAACCCTCTCCAGCAACCCTCAGTTTGTTTTCTATATTTAAGAGTCTTTTATGTTTTTCCCCCTCCCTCTTTTTATATTATTTTTGCTTCCCTTCCCCTATGTTCATCTGTTTAGTATCTTAAATTCCACATATGAGTGAAGTCATACGATATTTCTCTTTCTCTGTCTGACTGATTTTGCTTAGCATAACAGCCTGTAGTTCCATCTATGTTGTTCCAAATGGCAAGATTTCATTCTTTTTGACTGCTGAGTAATCTCCATTGTATGTATGTATGTATGTATGTATGTATGTATGTATGTATGTATACGTGTGTGTATATGCACACACCACATCTTCTTTATCCATTCATCTGTTGATGGACACTTGGGCTCTTTCCATATTTTGGCTATTGTCAATAGCTCTGCTATAAACATTGGGGTGAATATGTCCCTTTGAAACAGCACACCTGTAGCCTTTGGATAAATACCTAGTAGTGAAATTGCTGGGTTATAGGGTAGTTCTATTTTTAATTTTTTGAGGAACCTCCATACTGTTTTCCAGAGTGGCTGCACCAGTGTGCATTCCCAACAGCAGTACAAAAGAGTTCCCCTTTCCCCACATCCTTGACAACATCTGTTGTTGCCTGAGTTGTTAATGTTAGCCATTCTGACAGGTTTAAGGTGGTATCTCATTGTGGTTTTGATTTGTGTTTGTATTGATTTGATTTGTATTTCCGTGATGTTGAGCATTTTTTCATGCTCAACTTTGATAAGTTCTTTATAGATTTTGGGTACTAACCTTTTATCTGATATGTCATTTGAAAATGTCTTCTCCCATTCCATTAGTTATCTTTTAGTTTTGCTGATTGTTTCTAAGTTTTTATCTTGATGAGGTCCCAATAGTTCATTTTTGGTTTAGTTTCCCTTGCTTCTGGAGACATATTGACTAAGAAATTGCTGTGGTTGAAGTCAAAGAGGTTTTTGCCTCGTTTTCTCCTCAAGGATTTTGATGGCTTCCTGTCTTACATTTAGGTCTTTCATCCATGTTGAGTTTATTTTTGTGTCTGGTGTAAGAAAGTGGTCCAGGTTCATTTTACTGCATGTCGCTGCCCAGTTTTCCCAGCACCACTTGCTGAAGAGACTGTCTTTATTCCATTGGATATTCTTTCCTGCTTTGTCAAAGATTAGTTGGCCATATGTTTGTGGGTCCATTTCTGGGTTCTCTACTCTGTTCCATTGATCTGAGTGTCTGTTCTTGTGCCAGTACCATACTGTCTTGATGATTACAGCTTTGTAGTATAGCTTGAAGTCTGGGATTGTGATGCCTCCTGCTTTGGTTTTCTTTTTCAGGATTGCTTTGGGTATTTGGGGTCTTTTCTGGTTCCATGCAAAGTTTAGGATTGTTTGTTCTAGCTCTGTGAAGAATGCTGGTGTTATTTTGATAGGGATTGCATTGAATATGTAGATTGCTTTGGGTAGTATCAACATTTTAACAATATTTGTTCTGTCCATGAGCATGGAATATTTTTCCATTTTTTGTGTCTTCTTCAATTTCTTTCATAAGTTTCTAAAGTTTTCAGTGTATAGATTTTTCACCTCTTTGATTAGGTTTATTCCTAGGTATTTTATGTGTTTTGGTGCAATTTTAAATTGAGATCAATTCCTTGATTTCTCTTTCTGTTACTTCATCATTGGTGTATAGAAATGCAACTGATTTCTGTGCATTGACTTTATATCCTGCGCCTTTGCCGAATTCATGGATCAGTTCTAGCACTTTTTTGGTGGAATCTTTTGGGTTTTCCATATAGAGAATCATATCATCTGCAAAGAGTGAAAGTATGTCTTCCTCCTGGCCGATTTGGATGACTTTTGTTCCTTTGTGTCGTCTGATTGCTGAGGCTAGGACTTCCAATGCTATATTGAATAACAGTGGCGGGAGTGGACATCCCTGTCCTGACCTTAGGGGGAAAGCTCTCAGTTTTTCCCCATTGAGGATGATATTATCAGTTGTTCTTTCGTATATGGCCTTTATGGTCTTGAGGTATGATCCTTCTATCCCTGCTTTCTTGAGGGTTTTTATCAGGAAAGGATGCTGTATTTTGTCAGTGCTTTCTCTGCATTTGTTGAGAGGATCATGTAGTTCTTGTCCTTTCTTTTATTAATGTGATGTACCGCATTGATTTGTGGATATCGAACCAGCCCTGCATTCCAGGTGTAAATCCCACTTGATCATGGTGAATAATTCTTTTAATGTATCGTTGGATCCATTTGGCTAGTATCTTGTTGAGAATTTTTGCATCCGTGTTCATCAGTGAAATTAGTCTGTAGCTCTCCTTTTTAGGGGGTCTTTGTCTGGTTCTGGAATGAAGGTAATGCTGGCCTCATAGAATGAGTTTGGAAGTTTTCCTTCCATTTCTGTTTTTTGGAACAGCTTCAACAGAATAGGTGTTAACTCTTTAAATGTTTAGTAGAGTTCCCCTGAAAAGCCATCTGGCCCAGGACTCTGTTTTTTTTGGGAGAATTTTTTTTTTTTAGTGTTTGTTTATTTTTGAGAGACAGAGAGAGAGAGAGAGAGAGAGAGAGAGAGAGATGAGTGGGGGAGGGGCAGAGAAAGAGAGGGAGACACAGAATCTGAAACAGGTTCCAGGTTCTTAGCTGTCAGCACAGAGCGCAACACAGGGTTTGAACTCGGGAATGGTGAGATCATGACCTAGGCCGAAGTCAGATGCTTAACCAACTGAGCCACCCAGGTGCTCCTAGAGATTTTTGATTATTAATTCAATTTCTTTACTGGTTTTGGGTCTGTTCAAATTTTCTATTTCTTCCTGTTTCAGTTTTGGTAGTTATATGTTTCTAGGAATTTGTCCATTTCTCCCAGATTGCCCATTTTATTGGCAGCTAATTGCTCATAATATTCATTTATTACTGTTTGTATTTCTGCAGTGTTGGTTGTGATCTCTCTTTCATTTGTGTTTTTATTTATTTGGGTCTTTCCTTTTTCTTTATGATCAGTCTGGCTAGGGGTTTATCAATTTTGTTAATTCTTTCAAAGGACCAGCTCCTGGTTGCATTGATCTGTTCTACTGTTTGTTTGCTTGCCTGTTTTATTTTAATAGCATTGAGTTCCACTATAATATTTATTATGTCCCATCTTCTGCTGGTTTTGAACTTTATTTGCTGTTCTTTTTCCAGCTCTTTAAGGTGTAAGGTTAGGTTGTGTATCTAAGACCCTTATTCCTTCTTTAGGAATGCCTGAATTGCTATATACTTCCCTTTTATGATCGCCTTTGCTGCATCCCAGAGGTTTGGGGCTGTGGTATTATCATTTCCATTGACTTCCATGTACTTTTTAATTTCCTCTTTAACTTCATGGTTAGCCTATTCATTCTTTAGTAGTATGTTCTTTAGTTTCCAAGTATTTGTTGTCTTTCCATTTTTTTCTTGTAGTTGATTTCAAGTTTCATAGCTCTGTGGTCTGAAAATATGCATGGTATGATCTCAACCTTTTTGTACATTTTGAGGGCTGATTTGTGTTCCAGTATGTGATCTGTTCTGGAGAATGTTCCATGTGCACTTGAGAAGAATGTGTATTCTGCTGCTTTAGGATGAAAAGTTCTGAATATATCTGTTAAGTCCATCTGGTCCAGTGTGTCATTCAAAGCCATTGTTTCCTTGTTGAGTTTCTGCTTAGATGTTCTGTCCATTGTTGTAAATGGGGTGTTAAAGTCCCCTACTATTATGGTATTATCGTCAATGCGTTTCTTTATGTTTGTGGTAAATTGATTTATATATTTGGGTGCACCACGTTAGGGGCATAAATGTTCACAATTGTTAGATCTTGGTGGATGGACCCCCTAATTATGATATAATGCCCTTCTTAATCTCTTGTTACACTTTAATTTTAAAATCTAGATTGTCTGGGGCACCTGCGTGGCTCAGTAGGTTGGGCGTCCAACTTCAGCTCAGGTCATGATCTCACACTTCGTGAGTTCAAGCCCCGTGTCAGGCTCTGTGCTGGCAGCTCGGAGCCTGGAGCCTGCTTCCGATTCTGGCGCTCTCTCTCGCTACCCCTCCCCGACTTGTGCTTTGTCTCTCAAAAGTGAATAAATGTTAATAAATAAATAAATAAAATCCAGATTGTCTGATACAATTGTGGCTACTCCAGCTTTCTTTTGGCAACCTTTAGCATGATAGATGGTTCTCCACCCCCTTACTTTCAATCTGAAGGTGTCTTTAGGTCTAAAATGGGTCTCTTGTAAGCAGCATATAGATGGATCTTGTTTTCTTATCCATTCTGTTTCGCTATGTCTTTTGATTGGGACTTTTAGTCCATTGACATTTAGAGTGAGTACTGAAAGATAGGTATGTATTGCCATTGTATTGCCTGTAGAGTTGGAGTTTCTGATGGTGTTCTCTGGGCCTTTCTAGTCTTTGTTGCTTTTGGTGTTTTTGTTTTGTTTTGTCTTTTCTCCCCTCAGAGAGTCCCTGTTAAAATTTCCTGGGAAGGAAGGCTGGGGGAGGGCAGGGGGGAGGTCTGGGATTCGGGGAGCGTGTGCGACGACCTGACTAAGCAGGAGTTTGCGCTCCTCGGTGGAGGACAGGTAGAGACTGTCCGGGTAAGTTGTCACATAAAGGAAGCTATTTGTAGCCATAAGGCGGCCTCAGGAAATAGCTTCTGAATCCGCGACTCCCTAGCGGGGACGGGGCGGTGGGGGTGGGGGGGAGCTCTGTTGGGGGCAGTCTAGGCGGGCGTGAGGTCGCTCGGACCGAGCTGGAAGACGTGCCCAGAAAGCACGCGTGCAGTGTGACGGTCACGGAGCCGGAGCTGCTCCCGGGGGCTGAGACTTGGACGTTAGAATCCAGCGGAGGTAAGTGTGGGACGTGGGGCCGGGGCTGAGCGCGCGCTGAGGGAGCAGGTGCACGCGCATGGGGTCCTGGGCTGCGATCTCGGGTAAGAAATGCAGGGTTTTCTCACTTTGGAAACGGCGCGGAGAGTTTCACGGGTTTGGCTGTTTCCTGGCCTGGTGCAGACTGTCAGTCTTTGCTTCCACGCTGTTCCCTTCAAGTCGTAAATGGCTGAGATTGCTTTTCTGTTTTTCCATTTCTTTGTGATTGTGACCCGGACCAGGAAGTTCTGCAAGGGGTGTGCTGGGCAATTAGAGCCGGAGAGGCATAGACCACGGAATGGAGCTGGGGTCCTAAAACGATTGCTTTTCTGGGCACCCCCTAAACCCGCTGAGCTTACAGGGGGGACCCACGGTGGACCTGTCACCCAACCAACCTGAGTTCTCTGCTTGGTGAGTCAGAAACTGCTCCACACTGAGCAGTCCCAGGAAGAAAACTTTATTAGCAGCAGATAGAGATCAGTAGATCACAGGAAATAACTTGCAAAGCCCTGACTCCCCGGAGGGAGGGTGGATGGGCTCTTCTGGTTTAGGGCTGGGATGGGTATTTCCATGGGGAAGCCTCGTCACCCTGAGTGGGGCAGGCAGGAGGAGTGCTGGGGGTGGGTCTTAGGGCAGCAGGCCTGTCCCCAGTGTGTGTGTCATGTACAGGAGGCTTTGCTCCTTCTTGGGTAGAGACTTTAGTGTGATAATGAGGTAAAGGTAATTGCCGATCATTCCAGATGTCCCCCCGGTCCATCTGCACAGGCGGGAATCAGAGGCTCCTCAAACTGGTCGGGGAGGTTGGGGCCCTGGAGGTCTGGTGAGGGCAGGTCAGTCTGTTCCAGGGGCGGGTTCCTGTCCTTTGCCTGAGTTAAAAGGACAGCTGGAAAGGACAGCTTAGGGAAACGTGGGGCAAAGTTCTGTGAGTACAGGCCCATCAGCTTGAGGTCTAGCTGGTGACAGACTTGGGAGATGACCTCAAATCTGCGCCTGGCTGAGGACAGTTTATTACAATCAGTTCCAACAGGGACCAGCTCCCATCTCAGGGACCCTCCAGTGAAAGAGAACGAGGCTTGGCTGTTCTGCAGGAGGGGGATGGGAAGGAAGGCCCAGTGTCAGGATCCGACCCCTGCGGTGCAGGAAGGCCTCAGTGCCTCAGGTCCCCAGGGCCTCGTTCTTCAGCTCAGTGGATGCTCAGAGTGTGGGCCTCCCACACTTCAAGGGAGGACAGTGGCCTGGGTAAAGTTTGCGTAGGAAAGGGGCAGTGGTGGACAGGTGGTCAAACCAGTGTCAAATGAAGATTCCCAACTGAGTAAGGAGAGTCCTGCATTGAGGAGAATGATTACAAAGAGGGGCGAGGGGACTGTTGCACTAGGGGCAGGGGTTTGCAGGGGGACGGTGTCTGTGTGTGTGTGGGGGCTGTTGCATTGGAGACAAGGGCTGTGCAGGGGGGCGGGGGGCTGTTGTATTAGGAGCAAGAGATACATCCACAGAGAGGACACTGTGAGCGTAAGACCTGCGAGTGTCTCAAGAGTCGTGTAGAAGGGAGGAGAGGAGGAAAGAAACCAGGCATGAGCAGCTGTGGTGCTGACGTGGAGGTTCCCTGAGGCCAGCCCGTCCCCCTGTCCCCAGGAGGGGCTTTGTGGCTCAGGATGAGGGCAAGCCCACATTCAGGGGTCTGGAGGAAGGAGAGAAGCCAAAGCAAAGCGGGACCAGCCAGCATTCTGTGCCCCTTGGTCCCGGGGACAAGCAGCTGAGCTGATCACAGATGAGGCACAAAGTGTGGGTGTGGGAGGGGTCTGCGCGTGGCCCTGTCGTGGGTGAGCCAGGGGGACTTCCTGTGAGTCTTCTCCTGGTCTGACGGGGGAGGGGCCCTCATGCAGCCTGCTGTTTTCCAGACCCCGACAGGGTGGGGGAGGGAGTGCCTTTCCCTTCCACTGAGGTTTTCCTGGGAGCACAGGGCTCAGGTAGGCGTCTCCATGTCACCTGTGAGCAGGACCTGTCACCCTGTCCAGCTCAGCACTGATGGCTCTGTCCTCCGCCAGCCTCGCGTTGAGCAGGTGTAAAATGCCCGAGTTCTTTCTGCCTCCTTTCTTCCCCTTCAGGGCAGAGGGTGGTAAATGTGTCAGGTCGTTCCTGTCCCTGCTGACCCGGGTTACTGGGGGCTTTATCCAGAGAGCGTCCCCTGGGGAAAAGTGTCTCAGGACAGAACTGTCCTTCTCCATGAGGGTTGGGGGGGGGGGTCTGCAGGGGGCTCCACACCTTCATGCCAGGTGGGTGGAGTCATGCATCAGAGGATTCATCCAAATGCTGGTGACAGGTCCACACAGTGTCCAGAGGTGGAAAACTGTCTTCCTGATCTGTCCCCTGAGAATTGCCGGTGTCAGAGACGCACACAAATTCTGTGAACTGAGACGGGTTCAATTCTAACGGTACCAGGTCCCTGTTCTCTGAAAGGGATAAACAGCTTCCATTCTTGTGAAACCACACAGGGGCCCTAGAGCCGCCCCTCCCACTGTGGCCTTGACCTCAGGGTGGAAGCCGTGATGCTGCACCTGGTTGTCCACACAGCAGCTTGGAGTCCCCGTGTCATTCGGATGACCCAAGTTGCTGGAAGCTGGGGCCTCCTCTGGGCTGGGGACCGGCCACCCCCAAAGCTGGGCCTTGTGGGAGGCGAGGGAAGGTGCGGTGGGGTCTCGCTCACCTGCAGGTGGCCTCCAGCCCCCGGGGTCAGTGCGGACCAGTGGGGAAGGGGCTGGGGCCGCCCTGGAGTGTCTCCCGAGGACCGGTGTTAGCATCGTCCAAGGGGTTGTGGGGTTAAGTGGGATCTGTGGAAACAGGAAGTCTGTGCAGGTCAGACTGAGGGAAGGCTCCTCGGGGTCAAGTGCCGTTGGAAGGGTCATGAACATAAAGCGTGTAGGGTTCAGATCTTAAACTGGGAGGGTTTCCTCTCTGGTGAGAATTGTGGCCCCAGAGGAGGGGGTTCAGGGCGTGTGGAGCTCAGAGTCCAGTCCCCAGGGGTCTCTGGTCCCCTCCTTCCATCCCAGAGGACCGGTGTCGGCAGGGAGAGCTTGGCGCTCATGGGGGGACTGGGTGTCACCCTCTGCACTGGGGTGTCATGTGTGGTGTGGGCGCCGTGGGTGACCAATCTGAGCGGCTCCTGCTCTGGTGCTCGGCCCGTTGTTCCTAGAGAGGCTCTCGCTGCCCTGGGAATCCAGTGTGGGTGACACTTAGGACTTTTGTCCCTTGGCCATACCTCTTTGTGCTGGCAGCTTTCCGTGTCGTCACCCCCCAGCAGGCGTCACTCGACCTGATCTCTGTTGCGGTGCGAGAGGGGAATGTCAGCAGTGCCACGGTGATGTGTGGCTGCCCAGGGCTCGTCTGTGTCTCTCGGGCGGGTGCTTGCGGCTCAGTGTGTCCGGTGAAGCCCTCCGTCCCGGGATGGTGGGGCGTGGGGTCTCCAGTTCATGTTTTCCTTTTGTGGGCTTTGCTGCTGCCGGCAGTGTGGTCTTGTCTCCAGGGTAAGTGCCTCGTAAGTCCTTCTGCGCTGGGGGGACATTGCATGTTGTAGCTTGTAAGTTACATGTTAGCAGGAACGGGGTGCGGAGTGTGAACCACGTGTCGGTTTTGGGTCCCGTCACTTGCGACTTCATGGCGTCCAGCTCGAGTGTGTGACACGGGGTCTCCTGGACGTCACACGTTGGTTTATCTGATTCCTCCAGGGCTGAGCATTTCTCACGTGTGGGTTCCCTCTTCCGTGGAAGCGTTTCCAGCGTGTTGTCTCCTGTATCTCACGTGTCTGCTTCCTGATGGTCTGTTTCCTTCACGTCCTGGACATGTGTCTGTTTCATTTCTGCCTGCTGTGTTTTCTCCACGTCAGGGTGTATCCTTTCTCTGGGTTGTCTGCGTGGATGCACCCTTCGCATTGTTAGTAGACTTGTACTTCCCCGTCTCTTCCTGTGTAGACGACCGTCTTTTGTTCTGTGGGAAAACTCCTCCATCGCTCAGGTCTGATCACACGTGCTGGAACTTTCTGTCCATGTGTTCCTCTTGTTTCCAGTTAAATCCACCCGACTTGGTTATTGTCCGTGAATCTGATGATCCCTTTTACCCTTTAGAAAACCAGTCTTCCCTGGCCCCACGTGTCCTGGTGTCCCTGTCTCTGCCACCACCCTGCGGCACTTGCCGTGTGGACAGCCACTTGCCTAAATCAGGGGCGACTGATGTCTCCCCTTAACTATATCCTCATTATGGGAATCGATGGCAAGTGGGAGATACTTGTCCTGGGAGATAAGAGCATCCCCAAGTGCATCCTCCAGTCCAAGATAGGGAATGTGATCCCATCCGTTATTTCCACAAGTCCGTATTAAGCGTATGGAGTGGGGTACGCTGTGGTTTAAGGAGCGATTTTGAGATCCCAGTCACACAGGATTGGTCAAGGTGATAGTTGAGTCATGCAGTTGTTGGGGAGTCCTTCCCATTTTCCAGATCACAAAATCCTGTGTCCATGGGGTCCTGTCATTATCCCTCTAGAGACACAAGCATGGAGATTGTGTCTACATGAGCTGTATGGTGGGTTCTCTGAAGCTGACCTCAAGTTGTTCAGGATCGGTTTTCAGGACTTGAGGAAATAGGGCAGATTGGTTTTTAATGACTTTAACTCAAGAGAATGGATGATGGGTACCCTAGTTTGGAGAACTGTAGCCAGAAATTTGAGGAAACCAGACGAATTCAGGACCTAGTCTGGTTTCTAAGAAATAGTATCAAAGTCTAATACCTACAAAAATGTGTGACTGAAACATAATTTTTTTCTCTCTGCATTCACTCTTATTTCCAGAGATAGCCAAATCAAGAACAATTCATTTGTAAAACAAGTCCAGTTTTAACAAAATGGCCTACTTACTTACAAAAGTTCAGCAAGAACAGTGATTGCCCATTTCAGGGTTTGTTTGTTTTTTTCTTTCTTTCTTTTTGAGAGCTTGGTTTGCTTAAAAATTTTATAAGGAATTTCTAGATTGAACTTTTAATAGCCCCTTGAGGCCAGAAGACAAGTCAAATATTTTCTTTCTTTTTATATATATACATTAAAAAAAATTTTTTTTAATGTTTATTTTAGAGAGAGAGAGTGAGAGCATGAGCAGGGGAGGAGCAGAGAGGGAGGGAAACAGAATCCGAAACAGGCTCCAGGCTCTGAGCTGTCAGCACAGAGCCCGATATGGGGCTTGAACCCACAAACCGTGTGATCGTGACCTGAGTCAAAGTCGGACGCTTAGCCGACTGAGCCACCCAGGTGCCCCTCAAATATTTTCATTAGACTTGTCTTCAAGTCCTGTAGATTTATGTGGTTTCCTCTTCTCAAGGTCCCCAAACTATCCTGAGGTTTCCTGCACCTGCCTGGTGTTGACTTTCTTTACTCACCTGGTAAAGCTGCTGGAACTCTGTCAGCAAGGCATCAGGCCAGTATTTCCAGGAGGCTTGATTGGTTCCAGTACGTCTACCTTAATTCCTTCATGCTGTCTGCTTATTCTGAGTCTATGCAGGTCTCTGTCAAATCTAACATTCCAGTCAGAGCCTTAGTAAAATAACCAGTGTGTCCAATGGTGTCCTGTTATAAGGAGAATACATTCTCATTGAACTTATGCAAAAGGAGGGAGGGAGTCAGCACTCAGATGTGTAGGAATGTGTTTGCTTGTAGATCAAGATGGCAGCTGCATACATGGGAACTAAGGAGTTAAGGGGGGAATCTGACAGAAGCAAGGCTGCCGAGACTCAGCCAGCATCAGGAAAGGGTCCCAGCTGAGTCCTTCACATGTGCGGATTCACCATGGCCGAGCTGCCATTGCCACCTGTGCCACTCATTGGGAATAGACCTTGGGAACAGAGTGGAGAGGAGAGGAAAGGGGTCATTTGGCCTTACAGGTCCAAATGGTCCAGCCTTGTTCACCCTCAGACCTACAGACCATACCGGGGAGCCCCTGAGATAGAGAAATTTGCTGCCTGGTGAGTAAATATGGTTTCACCTGCCAAAGGGCAAAAAGAAAGTGGCGGGAGTCAGGGATCCCCCTGAAGGGCAAGAGGGGAAATCCCTCATCCTGTTGGGCAAGGGGTGCCCCATAGATGCCCCCTGGGACTTGGGATCCTCACCAAGGAGGAACCTCAGGTGGAGGTTGTCAGCTGCCCAGAGAACACTTAGAGTCAGTCCACCAAGGGAAACTCCCAGAAAATTCCTAGAAAATCCCAGGAGAGGCCGAGTATAGCAGAGGGTCCCTGTGAAGGCCATCAAATGTGGGGCGACCCGATCAGAGGGAGACCCGCAGGTCAGGTGGTGAGAGAATTCCCCCAAGGCAGAACAGAGGAGATGGGAGTTTACTGAATACCCTGCGAGGGAGCAGCGGGCAGGACGGCAAAGAAGAGACCATCTGCCGGGAGGCGGTGCTGGGGGCTACAGTTATGGGGTCACGAGGGAGCATGGGAACCTTTGGAATGCTCCCTGTGTGGGACCTGTGCCCGGTTGTAAGTACGCAGGGGTTAGTTAGGGCCTGTGGCCATTTCGAGGCAGGTCACTCAGGAGCCCGTGTGCATTCAGCTGTGTGCTCACTGTGCCCTTTGCTGCGTATCTTTCCATCACTCAGGCCTGTTGCCTAAAAACGGTCCATACACTGTGATTCTTCCCCCTGTGTTAACGTGAGCGGTGGCTGTGTCCCCATCAATCCCTCAGGGACTCTTCCTTCTGGTGCCCTTTTCCTTGAATTCTGGGCCCTGGGTTAAATGTTTCAGTGGCCCTGCTGACTTCCACGTTTCTTAAGGCCCCGGACTCGTCTTACACCAGGTGTGCCAGGCGCCCGGGCCCTGGCCTGTGTCCGTGCCCAGAGTCCACCTAATCCGGGGAAAGGGTCGTGTCTGCCTCTGTCGGAAGAGAGGGGACTCCAGCAGGCTTCTTGCCCTTGTTCCTTCCAGGGCGAGAGCTCCTCACATCAAGCAGCCCTGGAATCTGAGTGTCCACACCATCCTGACATTCTGGTTCCAGTTCTTGGAGCTGATGACACATAATCGTCTTTGAGCAAGCCAAACGTGTGTTCTCTGATTTGTGTGTTGTCTGAGTGAATATTTCACTTTTCAGTCTGTACAGTACTGGTCTGCTCAGATCTGTCTCAGTGTAAATATCCCAGTAAATTGGGTGTGTGTAAGTCCATGTCAGCTGTTGTCCTCACCCTCTGTTGTGACTCAGGGGTCCTTGGAATGGAGTCAGCTCCCTGCCCGTCACCCTTTATTCTCCCACACACGTGGGTACACATGGAGCTTTGCAGCAATAGAGTGTGTGGTATGTTTCAGGCCTCTGTGGTCTTTGAGGATGTGGCTGTGAACTTCACCCCGGAAGAGTCGGCTTTGCTGGATTGACGTCAGAGGAAGCTCTACAGAGATGTGATGCTGGATACCTGCAGGAACCTGTCCTCCGTGGGTAAGGATGGCTCCATACCTTCACTGGTCTCTTCAGGAGGAGGGAGAAAAGGTCAATATTTGCAAATCATATGAGACTGTACCTAGAATATCCTTAAGGCTTCACTAATTAGTATTAGAAGTAATAAATGAATTGGAAAAGTTGCAGAACACAAATTAATATTGTAAAATCTGTGCATTTCTATAGTTACTACCCACGTAGCTGAGAAATTAAGGAAACATACCCATGTTCAATTAGTTCAAAGACAATAGAATACCATGTTAAAAGTAACCAAGGATGTTGAAACATCTTACTCTGGGAGGTATAAAACATTTAATGAAAGACATCGAAGGTGACATTGTCACGGATCGTATGGACTAATTTCTTTGAAAACGCCCATACTATAAAAAGCCCTCTATGTATTGAGTGCCATCTCTATCAATATACTAATAGCATTTTTCAAAGATCTAGAGCAAGAAATTCTAAATTTGGTATGGAAACAGAAAAGATTCCCAACAAACAAAGCCATTTTGAGAAAGCAAAAAACAGTTCTACATTTCAAACTATAGTAAACAAAACCATATAGTCCTGGCAACAGAAGAAGATACAGAGCTCAAGGCAACAGAATAGAGAGTCCAGAAGTCAAGCCATGTTTATATGGCCAGATTATCTACAAAGAAGGAGCTGAGAATATACAGTGGGGAAAAGACTGTCTCTCCAGTAAGTGGTGTTGGGAAAATGAGACAGCTCCCTGCAAGATGAAATTGGAAAGTCTTCGTACCTCTTACCTGAGAGGAAACTCAGTATGGATTAAACACCTCAGGATAGGACTTGAACCCATACTTGTCTTAGGACAAAACAGAGGCGCTGAACTCATGGACATCAGTCTTAGCAATATTTTTGTGGAATTATCCCTTCAGGTAAGGGAAACAAAAGGGAAAGTAAAAAACGGGAACAGGGACATAACAGACATTTTCCCACCGAAAATACAGAGATGGGCACTTAACGCATGAAAAGCTGCTCAATGTCACTAATCATCAGGGAAATGCACATCACAACCACAATGAGCTGTCCCCTCACAGAAACCAGAATGGCTAGTATCAGAAAGATAAGAAATAACAAGTGATGTTGAAGGTGTGGAGAAAAAAAATCTCGTTGTTCGGATTTAAATTGGTGCAGCCACCTTGGAAAACAGTATGGAGTTTCCACAAAAAACTAAACACAAGTACCATACGTCCATAATTCTACTTCTGGGTGGGTAAACTTACAAAAAAAACGAATGTAAAAAGATATGTGCGCTGTCACATTCCCTGTGGCATCAGTCACTATACTTAAGATAGGGAAGCAACCCAGGAGTCCATCAACAGGTGAACGGATAGTGAAGATGTGGTATCTACATACAAGAGGTATTACTCAGTCATTTGTGACAACACGGTTGGACCTACAGGATATTATTCCAAGTAAATAAGTCAGAAAGGCAAACGTTGTATTTTCCTCATGTGTGGAATCGAAACAGCACGATGGATGAACAAACAAACAACAAGAAATAGAAACAGACTTAAAACTATAGAGATTAAATTGGTGTTTATGAGATTGGAAGGGGTTGGAGGAACAGGTGAAATAGGTAAAGGGGATTGAAAAGTACAGAGTTGGGTTTATTCAGTAAAGAGGTCATGGGAATGCAGAGTCCTGCACAGGGAATATGGGCAGTAATATTGTAGTAGTTTTGTTCAGTGACAGATGGTAATTCCAATTATCATGGTGAGGATTTTGTAATGACTGTAATTGTCCAAGCAGTAGGCTGTACAATATTACAGACCAATAGATTTCCACTAAAAACGCCCCACACTTATCATTAATGAACCTGAAGACTAAAGTAAGAGCCCATCTTCCAGATTGCTTGTGGTCCTTCAAATCCTCCCTGGTGAGAGCTCTTCTCAGGGGCAGGACAGCAGCCACACACACACCATCTTATCTCCTAGCGGCAGCTGGGGCAGTGCAGAAAGGCTCCACCGAGGGCCTCTGTGTCTTCAGAACAGACCAGTGTTCCTCTGGTTGACCAAGTTCTGGAGAAGGAAAAGCATTTGGACACAGCCATTAGAAAGGTGACTCAGCCTTTGCTTGAGAAGATGATGTCTGTCATTCACGTGGCTTCCCCGTTGGACTTTTCATCCATCCTCACCCTCGTGGTGAGCCTTTTGTGTTCCTCTTGTAGACGTAGGTGTGGACGTGTGTGTTTTGCCCAATTCCTTACTACTTTGCTTGTCTGATACTTATCTCCACTTTATGTCTATTTTTTTTTTTAAGATTATTTATTTACTTTGAGAGAAAGAGTGTGTGGAAGGAGCAGAGAATCCCAAGCAGGCCCCACACTATCAGTGCAGAGCCCACACAGGGCTGGAGCTCGTGAACCATGAGGTCATGACTAGAGCTGAAGTCGGCTGCTTGACCCACAGTTTCCAATGGTCAGGCGCCCCAGTCTCCATCTGTTTGGAAGTATTTGTGAGTGAATGGGCCGCCATTATGTACCCTTTTCCTATTACTGCCAAAGTCCCAAATCACTAGGGTCTTCCGAATTTTTCTTTGGTCACGTGTCCATTCTTTCTGATGAACTTCATCTACATTTCAGGATCAGTGTATGAATAGAAATCAGCATATGGTCTGTGTTCTTACCTTACACACCAGGTCATTTCCAAAGAAATTAAATTAGGCTCCTAATTCTTGTAGTTTCTGCCAGTAAAGGTAAAACGTGTGGATCAAAGACTCCGTGGAACACTTTGCAGAATAGGCTATTGGGTGAAGAGGAAACAGTAATATTTACAGTAAACGATTCCTGTCCTGCTTTTGGAGAAAACCAGAAGTTTCATAGCAGTGGAGCTGAAACCCAAACCCAGGAAGGGTGTGTGAGGTGAGTGACAGTTGTACAGGAGGAATGTGTGGATCCGGAGAGATTGTGAGACTACCTTGAAATTTAAGAACAGCAATAACCCAGCTCAACAATCGTATAGTCAGATTTGCACAGGACAGTGTTTTTATAAATGCATTCTAGGTATTGACCATCTGAAAAACAATTCAGTTGGAAATAATGGTCAGGAAAAACTATATGTAAGAAACCCAGAGAATTATGACTGTTATTAATGCCAAAGCATTAATCTCGTTCCACGTTGTAACCATACAGACAGTGCCACAAACGAACCCATTCATTGAAAATGGACATTATGTAGTCCAATAATAATTAACAAGCATCGATAGATCATTTGTTAATAAAGAGATCACTTATAATCATTATTCCCTGACAATGTGCCTTCCTATTTTGAACAGAAGTCTTTTGGTGGAGAGTGTCTGTGAACGTTCTGAATGAAGGAGATCAACGTAGAGAAACCCTGAACCCGATTACAAGTCTTACTGTGCATGAGGGGTGTCCTACTGCAGGCAAATCATGCACTAAGTGTAGAGAAGCCTTCGCAGATGGTTCCTTCCTAGAGAAGACGTGAACATCTCACCCAGGGCTCAAACGTAGTCCCTGTGAGGAATGTGGGCTGGGCTGTAGCTCCGTCTCGAGCCTCAGCACTCACGTGGACGCAGACCTTGTAGAGAAACCCTATGAAGGTCAGGATGCTGGGAGAGCGTCTGACACAAACGCGAAGAGTCTCAGTAGTGAAAAATCTCTAGAGTGCAAGAAATGTGGAAAAGCTTTCACTTGCGCGTCTTCCTTTTAGGGTCATGTGTCAGTTCACTGCGGACAGAAAGTCCATGAGTGTGACATTTGTGGGAAAACCTTTATCACTGCTACCTTACACGTTATGTGAGAAGTCACACTGGGGAGAGACTCCTATCAGTGTTAAGAGTGTGGGAGCGCCTTCAGGTATAAGTCAAGCCTGAGAAAACATGTGAGAACACACGCTCAGGAGAAACACTATGAACGACCACACTGTGGGAAAGTCTTCACTTGTCTCTCTTCCCTTCAAGGACACACGGGCAAGCACAGTGACGTGAAACCCTATGAACTTCAGCACCGTGGAAAAGCCTTCAGGTATCCCAGGAATCTTTGAGCACAGACATGCTGTGGGAAAGCATTTATTCTCCCTTAAAATCTTATTTATTTTTCTTCTTTTCTCTTAAAATCTTAATTAAAATGTGAGCCAATACATTGGAGATGATCCTGAATGCACACAATTTTGGGCAAACTCCAGGTATAAAACTTGATGTATTTTGTTCATGAAAATTCAGGTGGGACAAAAATCTGTTCACTGTTGGGAATATGGCTTTGAGTTTCCGGGTGCCTCTTCCTTAATAGGGCTCCCACATGTATGGATTCCTAGTTCGTGTCACTGATATGAACACTGATGGTTTTAAGTGTCCTTCTTTGTCCTCTACATCTGTAGGATGTAGATGTTGTTATCTCAGACTTGAAGTAATCATATGGTTATATAAAAATATCTGTTTTCCATTACAATGTCTCTTGGACCCTGGGGTGATAAGAAAGTGTCTGTTGAGGGGAGGTGTACATGCAACTTTATATAATTTTAGAGAAAAATTTCGTGAATTATACATTCCAGAATATGGCTACTATCTGATCATGACACCAGACTTGTCTTATTGAAAGTTCATTTCTATGGGGCGCCTGGGTGGCGCAGTCAGTTAAGCGTCCAACTTCAGCCAGGTCACGATCTCGCGGTCCGGGAGTCCGAGCCCCGCGTCGGGCTCTGGGCTGATGGCTCGGAGCCTGGAGCCTGTTTCCGACTCTGTGTCTCCCTCTCTCTCTGCCCCTCCCCCATTCATGCTCTGTCTCTCTCTGTCCCAAAAATAAATAAACGTTGAAAAAAAAATTAAAAAAAAAAAAAAGAAAGTTCATTTCTGTTCGCTGTTGCGGATACTGGAATTTGCCAATTCTGTGTGTACTTCGGTCTTTATTATTGAAAGATACATTTCCAGTTATCTCTTTATTTAACGGATATTGGTTAAAATTCCAATATTGGTTAATGTGTTCGGGCACTGATTCTTGGTATCTTTGGTCAGTTTTGTTCCCAATTATGACCTGGAAGAACATCCTTTTGGACCATGACTCAGATTTGCCTATTTTTTTTTTTTTTTCCATGAACAGTGATTGTGGTGGAAATACAGTGGGGTGCTTTCCTCTGGCCCCCAGGAGGTAAAGTCTGGAAAGACCAGTACCCTTAATATCAGATCAGTCAGTCAAAATATGGTATCTTGTAAATTTTGGACACAGGAGCCTTTTCCGTTTTATCCCCCCACTGGAGATAAAAACACCTCATTATTTCCATAATATTCCACAGTTCCTAGGTACTCCAAAGGCATTCAAACTATGGGACTAAATGGTTTTGGTTTTACCCTTCACTAAGGTATATGGCCAAGTAAACATATGTAACTATCCTGTTGGGTTGGATGTCAAAGGGAAAAGTATTGTTTCCTCAGTACTTTCAAGAGGATTTACAGGGCATTTGGCAGGCTCATTCAGTGGAGCGTGCAACTTTTGGTCTTGGACTTTTGGATTTTGACTCCACACTGGGTGTAGAGAGAACGTTAAAACCAATGAGAATAAAATAAAATCTTTAAAGAAAAAAAAGGATTTGCAATAGTACACGCAAATTAATATTTACCACTTTGATCTTTTTTTAAAAGACTCATCAGTAAACTATGCAAAATCTTTACTGTTTAGAGGAGTGGCATGTAAATTGCCATGGGGAGTCAAAAGGGGACGTGTCAGCATTAAGCAGTCATGAGGGGTTTTCTTTGGATCCAAATGAGGTCTGGCTCCACGATCAAGTGCCCTAAGTATTGGTCCTGAGTCTGAGCAAACTGCAGATTTTTGAGGCTTTATGTCCGTTTAAAGCCAAAAGTGGCAACAGGTACATGATGTCTTCTACTGGGGGGAAGCAGACAACGAAACTACCTGCGTACTGTAACTAAGTAGACATGCGGAAGACTCTCTCTCCTCCAGATCAGCTTTAGTGGTTTGTGAAACGACAGGAAGACCGTCAGTCCCTGGGGCACGACTGTCCAGTGTATTTCTGTGCCCCCAAGAGAGAACAAAACCTTGCTACCCTGGTAGCTACACTGGTGGGAGTAGAAACTAGGACAGCTGATGTGGAAAAAGTTTGGTGGTTCCTCAAGAAGTGAAACACAGAACCGCAGTGTGACCCAAGTGTTCCAGGCCTACGTAAACGGAAACAGACACTCAGATGTGTGCACACGAATGCCAGGTGCAAAACCGTGCGTTCCCCGCAAAAGAGGGAAACGTCCCAAGTGTCCCCCAGTGTGTGGATGGATGAACCGGGTGCAGCGTATACACAGGACAGTGATTCAGCCCCAGAGAGAATGAAGGACAGACACATCATGCACGTGAACGTATGGTGACAATGTTATACCACGTGGAAGACACCAGCCACACAGGCCACATGGTGTGAGTCACTTACATTAAATAGGCAGAGTGGGCAAATCCGCAGAGACATGAAGTATTTCAACAGTGCCCAGGAGGCATGATTTCCTGGCTATTGTGGCCTTTAAATTTGCTTAGGAAAATGGAGATATAAGTCGCATACCATGGGACTCACACATGTTTTTAAATGTTTATTTATTTTGAGAGAGGGAGCAGGGGTAGGGGCAAGGAGAGATGGGGACAGATCTGAAACGGACAATATACTGACAGCAGTAAGCCCAATATTGGGCTCCAACTCACTAACCAGGAACTCATGACCTGAGCTGAAGTCCTTGGCTCAAGCGACTGAGTTGCCCAGGTGCTCCTGTGCTCACACTTTTAAGAGTAAAACTCAGTGTTCTTCCCTTCCCTTCCCTTCCTTCCCTTCCCCTCCCCTCCCCTCCCCTCCCCTCCCCTCGCGTGTTCCCAGAGCTGTCCCACATCAACACACCACCTGAAGAAGGATGTGGAGCTTTTACATTCCACGTTCACGGGGACGGATTACAACCTGGATCCGCCGTGACTTTCCTTGCAGAATATAACGCACACCTGAGTGTTGTAACGTGTCACATCTGTGGCTGTGCCCGGCTGGGACCGCGGGATCCCACGTCGCACGGTGGCTGAAGACACAGGGCCCTTTTGATTGGCCTGAGGACTGAGAAGTGGAGGTTGGGTCAGAGGGTGGGGACTCACGGTGTCAAATGTCAGCTCCAAACACAGGTGGACCCGGCTCCCGTGCGATGAGGTCACCGGTCAGTGAGCTGTTCTTAAACGTAGTGACCACGTGTAGGCCACGGGCCCTTCTGTTCTGTCACGTCCCGATCCCACGCCGGACAAGGGAGTATCCACAGAGAAACTGCGTGGAATGCGCGACCGAAAAGGAGGAGGCAGGCAGGAGACCCCGCCCAGAGCACATTGGACTGAGAGCCCACCTCCCGGCCGGAGGATGAACCACGTGTGTGCCTCCAACCTGTCACTCAAAGTGGAGAAGGCGGGGCCTGGGCGTTCAGCCCAATCTGTGACCGCAGAGGTGGTGTCAGGATTATCTTCCAATCAGAACGTGAAGGCCCCAGACTGTCCTCTCACGGGGCGGAAGCGCGGTAGGTAATGTCCAATCTGGTTCGGGGTGGTGTCTTCGGGACAGCATCCAATCGGGTCGCAGGGATTGAAGCAACGTCCAATCAGGGCCCGGGCCGTGTAAGCTACCCTACCAGGCCCGAGTGAGAGTCCGGGGGGTGTGGCTCTCAGCCGGAGCTGTTGGCGCCCTTGGATCCGGTGCTGCCCCCGGCGCGGGTGTGGGCGTCGGAGGTGGAAGCTCTCAGGGCGCGGAGCAGGGCCCCAAGATGGTGAGTGCGCGGGCCGGCGGGGCGGATGGGACCAGCCGGACCTAGGTGGAAGCGGCCGCGGCGGGGTGTCCTCATCCCCAGGGGTCCGCACCTGGGTCCTGGGCGGTTGGAACGGAGAAGGGAGGCTGGGGGAGGGCAGGGGGGAGGCCTGGGATTCGGGGAGCGTGTGCGACGACCTGACTAAGCAGGAGTTTGCGCTCCTCGGTGGAGGACAGGTAGAGACTGTCCGGGTAAGTTGTCACATAAAGGAAGCTATTTGTAGCCATAAGGCGGCCTCAGGAAATAGCTTCTGAATCCGCGACTCCCTAGCGGGGACGGGGCGGTGGGGGTGGGGGGGAGCTCTGTTGGGGGCAGTCTAGGCGGGCGTGAGGTCGCTCGGACCGAGCTGGAAGACGTGCCCAGAAAGCACGCGTGCAGTGTGACGGTCACGGAGCCGGAGCTGCTCCCGGGGGCTGAGACTTGGACGTTAGAATCCAGCGGAGGTAAGTGTGGGACGTGGGGCCGGGGCTGAGCGCGCGCTGAGGGAGCAGGTGCACGCGCATGGGGTCCTGGGCTGCGATCTCGGGTAAGAAATGCAGGGTTTTCTCACTTTGGAAACGGCGCGGAGAGTTTCACGGGTTTGGCTGTTTCCTGGCCTGGTGCAGACTGTCAGTCTTTGCTTCCACGCTGTTCCCTTCAAGTCGTAAATGGCTGAGATTGGTCTTCTGTTTTTCCATTTCTTTGTGATTGTGACCCGGACCAGGAAGTTCTGCAAGGGGTGTGCTGGGCAATTAGAGCCGGAGAGGGGTAGATCACGGAATGGAGCTAGGGTCCTAAAACGATTGCTTTTCTGGGCACCCCCTAAACCCGCTAAGCTTCCAGGGGGACCCACGGTGGACCTGTCACCCAACCAACCTGAGTTCTCTGCTTGGTGAGTCAGAAACTGCTCCACACTGAGCAGTCCCAGGAAGAAAACTTTATTAGCAGCAGATACGGAGATCAGTAGATCACAGGAAATAACTTCCAAAGCCCTGACTCCCCGGAGGGAGGGTGGATGGGCTCTTCTGGTTTAGGGCTGGGATGGGTATTTCCATGGGGAAGCCTCCTCGTCCTGTGTGGGGTGGAAGGAGGGGTGCTGCGGGTGGGCCTTGGGGCAGCAGGCCTGTCCCCAGGAAGTAAGTCATGTACAGGAGGCTGTGCTCCTCCCCCAGTGGAGACTTCAGTGTGATAATGAGGTAAAGGTAATTGGTGGTCATTCCAGAGGTCCCTCCAGATCCCTCTGCACCGACAGAAATCCTGGGGCTTCTTAAACTGGTTGGGGAGGTTGGGGCTCTGGAGGTCTGGTGAGGGCAGTGGGTCTGCTCCAGGGGCAGGTTCCTGTCCTTTGCCTGAGTTAAAAGGACAGCTGGAAAGGACAGCTTAGGGAAACGTGGGGCAAAGTTCTGTGAGTACAAGCTCGTCAGCTTGAGGTCTAGCTGGTGACAGACTTGGGAGATGACCTCAAATCTGCGCCTGGCTGAGGACAGTTTATTACAATTGGTTCCAACAGGGACCAGCTCCCAACTCAGGGACCCTCCAGTGAAACAGAACCGGCTTGGTTGTTCTGTGAGGGGGGGATGGGCAGGAAGACCTAGTGTCAGGATCCAGCCCCTGGGGTGGAGGAAGGCCTCAGGTCCCCAGGTGGCTCAGGTCCCCAGGGCCTTGTTCCTCAGCTCAGTGGATGCTCAGAGTGTGGGCCACCTGCAGTCGGGCCTGTGGGGAGGACAGTGGCCTGGGTAAAGTTTGCGTAGGAAAGGGGCAGTGGTGGACAGTTGGTCAAACCAGTGTCAATTCTGTCAAAAATCCGAAGTGAGTAAGGAGAGACCTGTATTGAGAAGAGTGATTGCAAAGTGGGGAGCAGGGGCACCGTTGCACTTCAGGCTTGGTCCATGCCAGGGGCGGGGCACTTTTGCACTAGATGCAGGAGCCATGGGGGGGTGGGCAGCTGTTACATTAGAGGCAGGGGCTACAGGGGGGAGGGGGCTGCTGCATTAGGGGCAAGGGCTGTGCAGGAGGCGGGGGGCTACATCGACAAGGAGGACACTGAGCATAAGACTTGCGAGTGTCTCAAGTTGTATAAGTTGTCTGAGAGTTGTGTACAAGGGAGGAGAAGAGGAAAGAAACTAGGCATGAGCAGGTGTGGTGCTGACGTTGGGGTTCCCTGAGGCCAGCCTGTCCCCCTGTCCCCAGGAGGGGCTGTGTGTGGCTCAGCCTGAGAGCAAGCCCACGTTCAGGGGTCTGGAGGAAGGAGAGAAGCCAAAGCAAAGCGGGACCAGCCGGCATTTTGTGCCCCTTGGTCCCGGGGACAAGCAGCTGAGCTGATCACAGATGAGGCACAAAGTGTGGGTGTGGGGGGTCTGCGCGTGGCCCTGTCGTGGGTGAGCCAGGGGGACTTCCTGTTAGTCTTCTCCTGGTCTGACGGGGGAGGGGCGCTCGTGCAGCCTGCTGTTTTCCAGACCCCAACAGGGTGGGGGAGGGAGTGCCTTTCCCTTCCACTGAGGTTTTCCTGGGAGCACAGGGCTCAGGTAGGCGTCTCCATGTCACCTGTCACCTGTGAGCAGGACCTGTCACCCTATCCAGCTCAGTACTGATGGCTCTGTCCTCCGCCAGCCTTGCGTTGAGCAGGTGTAAAATGCCCGAGTTCTTTCTGCCTCCTTTCTTCCCCTTCAGGGGAGAGGGTAGTGTGTCAGGTCGTTCCTGTCCCTGCTGACCCGGGTTACTGGGGGCTTTATCCAGAGAGCGTCCCCTGGGGAAAAGTGTCTCAGGACAGAACTGTCCTTCTCCATGAGGGTTGGGGGCTCCACGCCTTCATGCAGGTGGGTGGAGTCATGCATCAGAGGATTCATCCAAATGCTGGTGACAGTTCCACGCAGGGTCCAGAGCTGGAAAACTGTCTTCCTGATCTGTCCCCTGAGAATTGCCGGTGTCAGAGACGCACACAAATTCTGTGAACTGAGACGGGTTCAATTCTAACGGTACCAGGTCCCTGTTCTCTGAAAGGGATAAACAGCTTCCATTCTTGTGAAACCACACAGGGGCCCTAGAGCCGCCCCTCCCACTGTGGCCTTGACCTCAGGGTGGAAGCCGTGATGCTGCACCTGGTTGTCCACACAGCAGCTTGGAGTCCCCATGTCATTCGGATGACCCAAGTTGCTGGAAGCTGGGGCCTCCTCTGGGCTGGGGACCGGCCACCCCCACAGCTAGGCCTGGTGGGAGGCAAGGGAAGGTGTGGTGGGGTCTCGCTTGCCTGCAGGTGGCCCCCGGGACCAGTGCGGAAGGGGCTGTGGCCGCCCAGAGAGGACGCAGGGCCCCAAGAAGGGGATGCCGGTACAGCTGTGCTGGGAACGATCTGGGGCCGCCCTGGGATGTCTCCTGAGGACCGGTGTTGGCATCGTCCAAGGGGTTGTGGGGTTAAGTGGGATCTGTGGAAACAGGAAGATGTGCAGGTCAGACTGAGGGAAGGCTCCTTGGGGTCAAGTGCCATTGGAAGGGTCATGAACACAGCGTGTAGGGGTCAGATGCTAAACTGGGAGGGTTTCCTCCCTGGTTAGAATTGGAGCCCTGGAGTAGGGGGTGCAGGGTGTGCAGATCTCCAGGGTTGGGTCCCCTGGGGTCTCCGGGTCCCCTCCTTCCTTCCTGGAGGACTGGTGTCAGCAGGGAGAGCTCAGCTCCCGTGTGGGGATTGGGCGTGACCCTCTGCAATGGGGTGTCCTGTGCGGTGTGGGCACCGCGGGTGACCGATGTGAGCGGCTCCTGCTCTGCTCCTTGGCCTGTTGTTCCTGGAGAGGCTCTCGCTGCCCCGGGAGTCCAGTGTGGGTGACACTTAGGAGTTTTGTCCTTTGGCCATACCTCTTTCTGCTGGCAGCTTTCCGTGTCATCACCCCCCAAGCAGGTGTCACTTGACCGGATCTCTGTTGCGGTGCGAGAGGGGAATATCAGCAGTGCCACCGGTGATGTGGCTGCCGTGTGGCTGCCCAGGGCTCATCTGTGTCGCTCAGGCGGGTATTTGCGGCTGGCGCCTCCTAGTGAACCCCTCCGTCCCGGGATGGTGGGGCGTGGGGGTCTCCAGTTCATGTTTTCCTTTTGTGGGCTCTGCTGTTGCCGTCAGTGTGGTCCTGTCCTCAGGGTAAATGCCTCGTAAGTCCTTCTGCGCTGGGGGGACATTGCATATTGTAGCTTGTAAGTTACACGTTAGCAGGAAACGGGGTGCAGAGTATGAACCACTCGACGGTGCTTCTGGCTGGTATCACCTGGGTGGTAAACTAGGTTCCCAGCCTGGCTGGTAAACTTTTAAGCACCTGGCTGGTAAACTGGGTTCCCCGATCCCTGTGAAGTTTGAGAGGCGTTCCCCAGGTAGGGATATCGTTCTCTCACAGTCTGAAGCCATAGGGAAACACTGGGCTTCTGTCCAGTGAGATAACATATAAACCACGGCTAAACTGTATTCATGTTTACGAGAGAGGGAGCTGTGTGACATCCGTTTGTGCGAGCCAGCTTCCCTGGGGTTGTCCTTGGACCGGTGGAACCTGCGAGGTTGTCACTTTTGTGACTTTATTAGTATTTCTCCGCTCATAGTCATTATCGAACACGATTAGGTTGTTGGAGGCCACTGCTCTAATGTCCGTCCACTGGTGAGTAGTGCATATTATAGTGTCTCTGGATATTGCTGGACTGGTATTTGTCCAACCAGAGTTCTCTTTTTACTAAAGTCACAATTATTAGATTTCCATCAATGCTTTTACATTTCTGGGGAACATTTTTGGACACCTCTGTTCAGTTTCTCTATATTATTATTTGGGAGTCAGAAGGTGCTGTGTCCGTGCTGAGCAGTCACGAGGGGTTTCACGTGGGTCCACGTGTCATGCTCATTCCCGGATCAGACGCCCTACGTATCGATCCTGAGTTTGAGCAACCTGCAATATTTCTTTAGAGACATTTTGTCCTTTCAAGGCCAAAAGGTGTAACAGGTGGATTCGGGCTTCCTGGGAAGAGGTCTGAGAAGGGGAGCAGAGACCGAAACCATCTACATATCATCAGAGAGCAGAGCCTTCAGCAATTTTCCATCATCCAGACCAGCTTTTGAGATTCAAGAAAAGCAAGAAAGCCTGTCCCGCCCTGGGCGTGAGTGCCCTGGCGTGTTTCTGTTCCTTTCAAATGAAAGCAGAGGTAACTGCGTTCATCCTCACAAACTGCAATACGAAAAATGCACTGTGCAGTTTCATTTCCTTGAAAATTTGCTCTCAGTGGGAAGGGATGTCAGCGTGTGGGAGTTGGGAACAGCAGGTGCCAGTGATCACCGTGTCCTGGACAGTCCTCCGTCGTCTGGGCACTGGTAAAAGAGGATGGGTGCAGGGTATAATGGGATCATAGCCTCAGGTTCGTAATCTTCTATGGGCTTGGTGCCTTTAAGGGCTTCTTTATTTACAGGAAATTTATTAAATATGACAGCACTTTGAGGGATTTATTTGAATCTTCATAGGAGGTACACTGTGGTTTCTGCCAATATTAGTTGGGGATTTTGCTCAGAAAGAGGATGGCAGGTGATCCAGCCGAGACAAATGATCAGTGTCCCCAGATGCCACTCTAGTGTGTCAGAGATGAAGTAGATAAAAGATGTCCAAAGGGCATTTCGTCCCCTGGTTAGGTATTTCGAGTATCTTCATCCAGTTCTAGAATTACTTTCCCTTTGTGGGAGAATGAAATTCCAGCGTGATCCCTTCTGAGGATCCGTGCAGTGAATGACTAGAGGTGGAGGAACTAACGTGAAAATGGTGTGTCTGTCACACGGGACTAGACACAAGGGGGCGGGTTCAGAGGCAGGAACCTGTGCAGGTTCATTAGAGACCCCACTGTTGGAGCCCCGTGAGCTCTCAGCGGCGGGACCTGCTTCACAGTGTAGGTCCCGTGTCAGGCGGCACAGAGAGAGTCCCTCCCCATCTGGAGAGTGGTTTCTCCAAGCTGATCAGGAGGGAATTTGGGGCAGCGCCCCTGTGGTCCTTAGAGCCCAGCCGTTGGGCATGAGGAGGGCTTGGGAGGGGCCGGGAGGAGGGCTCCCACCTGGAGCATTCGGGCTGCTGGTAACCTTCCTCACATGTCCTGGATGTTGGCCATAATAGTGCAGACTAGGAGGTATTTGGTGGGTTTTTCTTAAATGTTTGTTTATTTTTAGAGACACAAAGTGTGAGTGGGGGAGGGGCAGAGAGAGAGGGAGACACAGAACCCGAAGCAGGCTCCAGGCTCTGAGCTGTCAGCACAGAGCCCACCATGGGGCTCAAACCAACGAACTGTGAGATCATGATGTGAGCCGAAGTTGGATGCTCAACCAACCGAGCCACCCAGGCGCTCCTTATAGAAGCCTTCAGTTGTTCGTGGTGCAAATTAAGAATTTTAGCTTTCCTTCATGTGGGCTGTGAGTGGCCTAGTTTGTCAAAATAATTAAATATGCAGGGGATGAGATTTCCCAGCCCATCCTGGTCCTTTTAACTAAAAAGAAAGATTCCAGTCCAGCCCATTAAATGCTCCTGATGGATTCCACATGTGAAGAAAGACCAGCAGTTACATTGAAGATAGGCTGAAGTCCATTGTAATAGCTATGTACAGGTTCATCAGGCTTTTGTGTGGAAACCTGGATTTTGTTTTAATTCACAGTCCTAGGAAAAGCTACTGTAATTGCTTGGTGGGAATTTTCAGACGTTTGGCATCTTTTCAGAAGTTGGGCCTCTCTCTCTCTCCCTCTCTTGGGTTAGTTTCATCCCATGTGTGGCCTGGGCCTCAGCAACATGCGTGTGGACTAGTTGATCTAAATCTGGGAAACCATGTTGGTAAGTTGAATAGCCATGTCATGTTCTTCAGCGAGCTTATGGGGGGTCCTGGGCACTTTTGGAAACTTCTGCCTTAGTCCAGGGAACATGAGAAACATGGGCTTTTAGGTCTTGAGAAGCCTTCCCTTTAAAGAGGCCTGGTTAACAGGCTGAGGTAAGGAGGGATCATGGGCAGGTTCAGAAGAAAAGGGGAAGTTCAGAGCTTGTTGAGGAAAGTGGTTGGAGGCAGGTCCCAGGTGTAGAGTAGCCGCCGGATGTCTGCAGACAGGGAAGCCTGGGCGGGAGAAAAAGACACTTCGGAAGCCATTTGTCGTTATTTCAGTTGTTTGCCTTGGTTCATTTGAAATAGTCTTTTGCAAAGAGGTACACTTAGATCCTGAAAATATTTGCAAGTCTTGAGGTACCGAATAAAATATGTATCAAATTCAGTTTGCTGGATTCATGACTTCCTAATTTCTTTTTTTTTTTCTTTTCTATTCTTTTCTCTCATTCTTTCTTTTCTTCTTTCCTTCCTTCCTTCTTAATTTTTAAATTTTTTTTTCTAACAGTATTCAATAAAACATGTTTGGGGAGATTGAAAGTTCCCCATAAAGGCCCTTGTAGTTCTAAATTATATTTGGTTCAGTTGCTCATTTTGTTAGAAATGCACGAGGATGCACCATGGTTTTTAAACATAAGATTGGCCAGGGTTCCATTTGAGGGCCCCCTCCATGCGCTTTGATAACTGGAATCCATTTCTTGGTAGTTTTCTCTAGACCAGAATAAAAATTTATGAACACTAGTCTCTATAGGAGTAGCCTTGTTCCAGAAGAAACCAGACCAAGGGCCAATGCATTTCCAACAGGCACGATTCCAAGAGGAACAGTCCAGTTTTGGAAAGTAGTCGGAACAAAAATGAGTTCTCTGAGAAAGGACAAGCCCCTAACACAGGTTCTGAATAAACCCTGGAGAGTGCACAACCAGGAGAGCGCAGACCCAGGGAGCGGGGCTCTGATCTCAGCACAAAACAACCTCCACTTCAGGGTCCCCAAGAAAGCAGAGAGAGCAGTGGGCTCCGTGGGTACCTGCACCTATTTGCTCGCCAGCCTGGGAGTGGTTGGGGTCTCCTCTGGGTCCCCTGGTGATCACCAAGTAACGTTAACTTAAAAATGAAACCGGCAGTTATTTTTCCAGGAAAAAAAATGAGAATAGCAGAGAATTGGGATTTGGGACAGGTAAGCCCCAGCAATACCACAGGCAAGTCTGGAGAAGAAAGGGAGGAACAAAGGGAGGAACGCTTTTTCCTAGAGGAGAGGGGACATTGGGAGGGGCTGTGCCAAACCAGAAAGCCATTGGAGCAAACTGGGTGTTCCACGTGTAGTGGCTTCTCATTGGCTGAACTGTGGCTCTCTTTCATTGGCCGAGGCATGACTGTCTCTCATTGGCTGGGCTGCGACCATCCCTCATTGGCTGGGTTGTGACTGTCTCTCATTGGCTGGGCTGTGGCTCTCACTGGCTGAGGCCTGGCTCTCTCGCATTGGCTGGACTGTGACTGGCTCTCATTGGCTGGCCTATGATTGTCTCTCATTGGCTGGCCTATGATTGTCTCTCATTGGCTGAGCTGTTGCCACCGGAGGAAATAATCTTTCCTCCTGCATGAACAGTGATGCATTATGGGTGTGCAGGTGCGTCTCTCTGTGTTGTGTCTGCCCTTGGCCCTGAGCGGCAGGTTGGGGAGCTTCCCCTGTGGACTCTTGACTGCACTTCAGTCGTGTCGCCTTTACTCAGTCTGGAAGAGGTGCCCGGCTTCTGGGTGGTTTTCATCGCGGGCGATCGGGAGTCGTGCCGCGGAGAGCGCGTGCGCACACTTGTGTGTGATGGCGCTCGTCCTCCCTGGTCTGGGACAGGTGGATACGAGGAGCGGACCTGCCGTGTTGGGTGGGAACTCCACGTTGCTCATGTTGGGGGTCCACCAGACTCTTCCAAAGCGGCCTCCCCCGCTTACATCCGCAGCAGGATAAATGAAGGAGAATGCGCCCTGCTCACGTCCTCGCCGGCGCTTCCTGGGGCGTCTTTATAGCCAGTGTGGTGGGTGCGAAGGGGCCTCTGCTGGTAGTTCGAGGTGCGTGTCCCGCGTGACGAATGTCTAGCATCTTTTCATCGGCCCACTGGCCATTTACATATGTTCTTTGGAGAAGTGTCTGGGTGCGCAAATGTTAGGTGTGGACTTTTCCCCGTTGCCCCTTTTCGGGATGAGGAAGTTCCTTTCTGTTCCTAGTTGGCTGAGTATTTTTGTCAAGAGAGGGTGGTGGGTTCAAGGAGATACCTTTTCTGTGTGGAAGTGATCATGGGGTTTTTGTTTCTCTTCTGTTCATGAAGTTTATGACCGCTGTTTTGCTTGGTGAGCCAACCATTTTATTCCCAGATAAATCCCGCTTGGTCACGTTGTAGAATCCATTTTATTACTATTTTTAAATTTTTTTTTAACATTCATTTTTTGAGAGTGAGAGAGACAGAGCATGATCGGGGGAGGCAGAGAGAGAGGGAGACAAAGAATCAGAAGCAGGCTCCAGGCTCGGAGCTGTCAGCATGGGGCCTGACGCAGGGCTGGAACTCACAGACTGGAGAGATCATGACCTGAGCCAAAGTCAGACATTCAACCAACTGAGCCACCCAGGCGCCCCTGTAGAATCCATTTCATATAGGATTAATTTTGGTGTCAGGATAAACTGGCCACATGGGGTAGATTGGAAGTGTCTGTGCATGGTTGCATTTTGCATATGGATCCCTGATGTGTGGTGACGTTGAGCTCATTTCATGTGCTTTTTGGCCACTTCTGTATCTTCCTAGGGAAATGTGCATTCACATTTTTTTGTCCATTATTTAGTTGTATTATTTGCCTTTATAATGTAACCTATAATATAATCTTTTTTATTGTTGTTATACAAGTTTTGGAAAACCTGTGTAGGTTACAAGCCTCGTATCAGATGTGACTAGCAAACCCACGCTGCAGCCCCAGATGAAATGGTGTTGCCTTCATTGTAGCTGATGTAGCTGGGATTCTGTGTGCTTAGGTTGTGGAAACATGTCTTTTATTTAAGTAATTCCTGATTATTTTCTCATAATTGTTTGCATTTTCCTTCAGTGATGTGGTGTCCTCATATTGCTCCAAAGATACTATGTGTAGGGTGTTCAGATTGGTTGGGGAGGGAGGGTGGGCAGCATAGGCTGTGAAAGAATTCACCCACAGCAAAATTTACCCAACAAAGGAGTTAGAAGTCTATTGAATGCACTGTAGGGGAGCTGCAGGCCACCAGGTGGTGGTGACGAGCTATGGTCATAGGGCAGAGTGAAGGAGTGTAGGGACACATGGAAATTCGCCCTTTTTGTGGTAACTGTGCCCGGTTGTAAGTAGACCATTGGAGAGTTGGGGCCTGTGGCTATCTAGAGGCGGGTCACTTCATGAGCCTGTTTTTTATCCATCTGTGTGGTCACTGTGGGCCCTTTTGCCTAACTCAGGTTTCCATTGGTGAAGCCTGTTGTCTAAATGTGGCCCTGACATCCCCCTGACAGGTGGAAAATGACAAATCTTTGGCGTTAGGACAGGGGTGTCACCTTCAGTAGCTTCTTCCTGCTGAATGAGGGCATAGAGATGTCCCTGGTATGTCAACATTCAGCAGGAAAATAAGCCTGAAGAAAAGACCTTTGATAGTTGACCATGATCTTCCTCCAGTCCAGGAGTTTCGCCAGTCATTAAAGGAGAGGGAAGGATCCTTTCAAGCACCGACATGAGTATTTGTATCTGTCAGCACTCCTGTTATGTTATTGGGGTAATCTGGAGTGCATACATGGCACTCTGTTTTAATGAAAGCATAGGTTCCTTTTTGAGCTGCTGCAGGATATCAGGCCATTGGGTATTGGAGGGTCACCTTCTCCGTTTGTGGGTGACTGTGTGTTGGGCTTGGTTAAAGATGGCTGTTGTATGCCTGGCTAAAACCTCTATTTGTAATTTTAAATCCATAGAGGTTTTCCAGGAGAAATATGGTTACAGGAGAGGACCATTAATAAGCCTTCAATGCCTGATGTCTAACCTTAACAATATCCTAATTATGAGGAATTGCTGGCAAATGGGAGCTACCTCTCCCCGGAGATAAGGACGTCCCAACCTGCACCATGCAATCCAATATAAGAAAAATGAGGGCATCCCTTATTTCTGTAAGTCCATAGTTAATCACATGGAGTGGGATATGCTCAAGCGTTTAAGGAGTGAATTTCTTATCACAGCCATGCAGAATTGGTCAAGGTGACAGTTGAGTCATGCAGTTGTTGGGGAGTCTTTCCCATTTTCCAGCTGTTCAAATAATGCTGTGTCCCTGGGGTTCTGTTCTTATCCAAACAGAGTAACAAGCATGATGATTCTCTGTACATGAGTTATTGTGGCAATCTCTCTGAAGTTCACGTCAAGTTGTCTAGCGTTGGTATTCAGAATTTTAATAAAAACAGCAATTTTAACTTTTAATGATTTTAAGTCATGAGAAAGGAAGATATGAAACCTTAGTTTGGAGAGCTCTAGCCAGATATTTGAGGAAACCAGAAGAATTCAAAACCTAGTCTGGTTTATAAGAAATAGTATCAAAAACCCAGTATCTACAAAGATGTTGTTTTCAAAACATAATTATTTTCTCTCTGCATTCACTCTTATTTCTAGAGATAGCCAAATCAAGACTGATTTGTTTGTAAAACAGGTCCAGTTTTAACAAAATGGCCTAGTTATTTACAAACGCTCAGCAAGAACAGTGATTGGCCATATAAGTTTTTTAAAAAGCTTGCTTTGCTCAAAATTTTCATAAGGAATCTCTAGATCGAACTTTTTAAAAAAACTTTATTTATTTAAATGTTTATTTTTGAGACAAAGAGAGACAGAGCATGAACTAGGGAGGATCAGAGAGAGAGGGGGAGACTTAGAATCCGAAGCAGGCTCCAGGCTCTGAGCTGTCAGCACAGACACTGACACGGGGCTTGAACTCACGGACCGTGAGATCATGACCTGAGCCGAAGTTGGATGCTTAACCGACTGAGCCACCCAGGCGCCCCTCTAGACTGAACTTTTAATAGCCCCTCGAGGCCAGAAGACAAGCCAAATATTTGTCACCAGACTTGTCTGCAAGACCTGTAGATTTATGTGATTTCTTCTTCTCAAGGTCCCCAAACCATCCTGAGGTTTCCGGCACCTGCCAGGAGTTGACTTTACTCACCTGGTAAGGCTGCTGGGAACCCTGTCAGCAAGGCATCAGGCCAATATTTCCAGGGGGGTTGATTGGCTCCACAAAGTCCACCTTAATTCCTTCAAGCTGTCTGGTTAGTTCTGGGTCTATGCAGGTCTGTCCCAAATCCGACATTCCTGTCAAATCTTTGGTGAAATAACCAATGTGTCCAATGGTGTCTTGTTAAAAGGAGAACAGATTCTCATTGTACTTAAGCAAAAAGGAGGGGAGGACTCAGCACTCAGATGTGTAGGAATGTGTTTGCTTGTAGATCAAGATGGCAGCTGCATACATGGGAACTAAGGAGTTAAGGGGGGAATCTGACAGAAGCAAGGCTGCCGAGACTCAGCCAGCATCAGGAAAGGGTCCCAGCAGAGTCCTTCACATGTGCGGATTCACCACGGCCGAGCTGCCATTGCCATATTTGCCACCCGTTGGGAATAGACCTTGGGAACAGAGTGGAGAGGAGAGGAAAGGGGTCATTCGCCCATACAGGCCCGAATAGTCTGACCTTGTTCACCCTCAGACCCATAGACCATACCAGGGACCCCTTGGATAGAGAACTTTGGCTGCCTGGTGAGGAGTATGGTTACACCTGCCAAAGGAAAAAAAGAAAGGAGAAGAGGTCAAGGATCCCCCCTGAAGGGCAAGAGGGGAAATCCCTCATCCTGTTGGGCAAGGGGTGCCCCATAGACGCCCCCTGGGACTTGGGATCCTCACCAAGGAGGAACCTCTCAGGTGGAGGTTGTCAGGTGCCCAGAGAACACTAGAGTCAGGCCACCAAGGGAAACTCCCAAGAAATTCCTAGGAAATCCCAGGAGAGGCCGAGTATAGGAGAGGGTCCCTGTGAAGGCCAACAAATGTGGGGTGACCCGATCAGGGGGAGGCCCGCAGCTCAGGGGGTGAGAGAATTCCCCCCAAGGCAGAACAGAGGAGATGGGAGTTTGCTGAATACCCTGCAAGGGAGCAGCGGGCAGGATGGCAAAGGAGAGACCGTCTGCCGGGAGGCAGTGCTTGGGGGCTACAGTTATGGGGTCACGAGGGAGCATGGGAACCTTTGGAATGCTCCCTGTGTGGGACCTGTGCCCAGTTGTAAGTACGCAGGGGTTAGTTAGGGCCTGTGGCCGTTTTGAGGCAGGTCACTCGGGAGCCCGTGTGCATTCAGCTGTGTGCTCACTGCGCCCTTTGCTGCGTATCTTTCCATCACTCAGGCCTGTTGCCTAAAAACGGTCCATACACTGTGATTCTTCCCCCTGTGTTAACGTGAGCGGTGGCTGTGTCCCCATCAATCCCTCAGAGACTCTTCCTTCTGGTGCCCTTTTCCTTGAATTCTGGGCCCTGGGTTAAATGTTTCAGCGGCCCTGCTGACTTCCAAGTTTCTTAAGGCCCCGGACTTGTCTTACACACCAGGTGTGCCAGGCGCCCGGGCCCTGGCCTGTGTCCGTGCCCAGAGCCCACCTAATCCGGGGAAAGGGTCGTGTCTGCCTCTGTCGGAAGACAGAGGACTCCAGCAGGCTTCTTGCCCTTGTTCCTTCCAGGACGAGAGCTGCTCCCATCAAGCAGCACTGGAATCCGAGTGTCCACACCATCCTGACATTCTGGTTCCAGTTCTTGGAGCTGATGATGAGGCATTATCGTCTTTGAGCAAGCCAAACGTGTGTCCTCCAATTCCTGTGTTATCTGAGTGAATATTTCATGTTTCAATCTGTACAGTATTGATCTGTTCAGATCTGTCTCAGTGTAAATAACCCAGTAAATTGGGTGTGTGTAAGTCTATGTCAGCTGTTGTCCTCACCCTCTGTTGTGACTCAGGGGTCCTAGGAATGGAGTCAGCTCCCTGCCTGTCACCCACACCCTTCATTCTCTAACCCACACCCTTCATTCTCCCACACATGTGGGTGCAGATGGAGCTTTGCAGCAATAGAGTGTGTGGTATGTTTCAGGCCTCTGTGGTCTTTGAGGATGTGGCTGTGAACTTTACCCCGGAAGAGTGGGCTTTGCTGAATCGTGGTCAGAGGAAGCTCTACAGAGATGTGATGCTGGAGACCTGCAGGAACCTGTCTGCTGTGGGTAAGGATAGCTCCATACCTTCACTAGTCATTTAGGGAAGAAATGTTTCTTACAATTGGCTGTTCTTATTGGGCCAGAGGAATGGGAATACATTGGAAGAAGGACAGAGTTGGTCCAAGCATTCATGAAACCTATCTGGAGTCATATAGCTTTTCCACAAAGGCATAGTTTTATGTGTTAAATTGGTTGTTTATTACCCTGTTTTTTTAAGTTTATTTATTTTGAGAGGGAGAGAGAGTGTGTGTAGACACTACTCATGAGAGTGGGGGACGGGGAGAGAGAGAATCCCAAGGAGGCTCCGCACCATCAGCACAGAGCGCAATGTGGACTTGATCTCATGAACCGTGAGATCATGACCTGAGCTGAAACCCAGAGTTGGGTGCTTAACCAACTGAGCAAGCCACCAGGCACTCCAAGGCCACTAGTTTTAAGACCAAGAAATGTTGCCAACTTGCTACATGCCAGCACAGGGAGGAGACAAACAAATATGTTGTAAAGGAAACAACAGGACAAAACCACTGAAAATGAGCTACGTGATATGGAGATAAGAGACCTACCAGAGACAGAGTTCAAAGTCATGGTCCTGCAGATCCTCACCAGTCTTTTGAGAGAAGAGTGTAGAAACACAGACTTTCAACAAGAAGATAGAAACTATAAACAAAAACCAGTCACAGCTCAGAGTTTCCATAACTGGCCTGAAAAACGCCAGATGGGATCTGCAGGAGGTAAGAGGATGTTAAACACAGATCAGTCATCTGGAAGATGCACTAGTGAGAAGCCACCAGGATGAACAGCAAAAAAACAATACTGACAAATAAGTGAGGACAGGTTCCGGGACCTCTGTCACTCCTGGGCTGCTTGGTTCTTGTCCTGGATGCACCAAAGAATCGGAGACCTGTACCAGAATGGGGAGCTGGGGTGGCTTGAGTAGATATGCATAGTCATTGCGCTTTCCATTAGAGAAAAGGGGCCACTGCTGGAGTAAGAGGGGCAGTGGCCCCAGGATGCTCTCCTTTGAAGCCTGCTTCGTGTACGTGTAAATTTGCCTTTGGTTGACATTTTGACTGGCAAAATGGTGGTTTTAGAATATTTGGGCTTCTGTGCCTGTGCCTGCTCATGATTCATTCTGTTAGAATTGTACAGATTTATATATTGTCTATTTATGAGTTTTTGCTATTTATGAGTTTTATGAGCTTTTGCTGTAACCTTAAGAGTAAGTTGCACTCTTTCTGCACATGGCTCAGCTCTTGAAAGTCCCAATGTGGCTTTTTGGTTTTGAATTTTTTTTTTTTAGAGAGAGAGAGTATGCAAGCAGAGGATGGGGCAAAGGGAGAGGGAGAGAGGAGAGAGAGAGAGAGAGAGAGAGAGAGAGAGAGAGAGAGAATTCTCAGGCTACACGCTAAGCACGGAGTCCAAAGCAGGGCCTGATCCCATGGCCCTGGTATCATGACTTGAGCCAAAATCAAGAGTCGAGAGAGAGAGAGAGACAGAGAGAGAGAGAGAGAGAGAGAGAGAGAGAGAGAGAATTCTCAGGCTACGCGCTAAGCACGGAGTCCAAAGCAGGGCCTGATCCCATGGCCCTGGTATCATGACTTGAGCCAAAATCAAGAGTCAGATGCTAAACAGACTGAGCCACTGAGGCTCCCTCATACACACCCCTCACACACACCTCCCTTTGTGGCTTTTGAGCCAGCTCTGTGGCTAGGCCTTTCCTGTTAGCCCTTAGAGGTGGCTCTGTAGGTGTGGCTGTTAGCCCCACCCCCTGCCACGCCCCACGTAGGGGTGGCTCTGAGGTTGTGGCCAGATCTGTTTTATCCCTCCTCACTCATGTCTAACTAACTGCCCCACACTATACCATGTCAGGGGGAATAACATTTTATTAGAGAAGTCTGAGGAGGGGAAGAGAGAGAAAGGGACAGAAACTTACTAGAAGAAACAAAAGCTGAGAATTTCCCTAATCAGGAGATGGGAACAGATATCCAGATCCAGGAAGGACAGCAAGCCTAAACAGGATGAACCAAAGGACGTTCACGCCAAGACTTATAATAAAACGGGAAAAAACTTAAAACTAAGGAGATAAGGTCTAAGAAGAAAGAGAAAAGCAAACTGTAAACTCTAAGGGAAATTTCGTAAGGCTGTCAGCTGATTTTTTTTAGCAGAAACATGGCAAGTCAGTGGGGAGTGCTATAATACTTTCGAAGGGCCAAAAGGAAATAACTATGACCAAGGATATTCTACCAGGCAAAGTTAATCATTCAGAATTGAAGGAGACAGAGCTTCCCAGAGAAAAATAATTGAAGATGTTCATCACCATTAACCCAGCTTTACAAGAAATCTCAAAGGACTTCTTTTAAGTGGAAAAGAAAAGGCCATAAGTAGAAGCATGAAAAGTATGAAAGGAAAAACAAAATTGCTGGCAGAGGGGCACCTGGGCAGCTTAGTCAGTTAAGCATCCAATTTCAGCTCAGGTCATATTCTCACAGTTCCTGGGTCCGAGCCCCATGTCAGGCTTTGTGCTGACCGCTCAGAGCCTGGAGCCTGCTTTGGGTTCTGTGTCTCCCTCTCTCTCTGCCCCTCCTCTGCTCACACTCTGTCTCTCTCTCAAAATAAATAAACGTTAAAAAAAATATTTTTAATTCCTGGTAGAAGCAAATGTGTGGTAAAGATAGTAAATCAATCACTTACAGAATTAGTATGAAGGTAAAACTCAAAAGTAGTAAACTCAAAAGTTGTATCTTGAGGTCACTCAAGGGATATACAAGAAAAGATGTGACATATGTGGTTCCTGGCTGGCTCAGTCAGTAGAGTGTGTGACTCTTCATCTCAGAGTCATAAGTTCAAGCCCCATATTCACTGGTGTGAACCCTTGGGGAAAAAAAGACATGAAGTATGACATCATACCCATAAAACGTGGGGGAGTATAAATGTGTTTTAGAATGTGTTCAAATAAGCAATTATTAATGTAATACATACTGCTGTATGCACAAGATATTACATATGAACCTCATGGTGACCATAAACCAAAACCCTATAATCCATGCACAGAAAATAGTGAAAGGTACACAAGCAAAACATTAGGGAAAGTTGTCAGATCACATGAGGAGAGAGCATGAGTAGAAAGGAACAGAGAAGAACTATGAAAGCACTTAGAAAACATTGAACGAAATAGCAAGAAGTACATGCCTCTCAATAGTTACTTTCAGTATAGGTGGACTGAAGGCTCCAATCAAAAGATCTACAGTGACTGAATGAATAAGAAGAAAAGACCCATGTATATTCTGCCTGCAAGGGAGTCACTGTCACCCAGTGGACACAGACTGAAAGTCAAGCAGATGGAAATAGATTTTCCATGCAAATGGAAGTGGGGGAAAAAGCAGAGGTAGAAATACTTCTATGAGATAAAGCAGACTTCAAAACAAAGACTGTAATAGACAAAGGCCATGACACGATGACAAACAGATCAATCCAACAGGGGGCGTATAACAATTGCATAGATCTATGCATCTGACAGGGACACCTCAATATATAAAGCAAACATTACTAAATACAAAGGCAGAAAATGGCAGTAGTACAGTAATTGTAAGAGAATTTAACACTCCACTAATGTGAATGCATAGAACGTCTAGACTAATAATCAGTAAGGAAAGAATGGATTTCAATGACACATCAGACCAGATGGACTTAATAGATGTATACAGGACAGTCCATCCCAAACAGTGGAATACACATTCTTTTCAAGTCTGCATGGAACATTCTGCAGGATAGACCATAGGTTAGGCCCAAAATTTTACAAGTTGCAGTAAATTTAAGAAGACTGAAACCATACCAAGCATGTTTTCCATGCATAGCAGTATGAAAGTACAAGTCAAGTACAAGAAAACAGAAGGAAGCTCCAACGCATGGAGCCTAACAGAATGTTACTAAACAACAGAGAAATTAAAGTGAAGTTGTTAAATACCTCCAGGTATTCACTGAATGAGTGCAGTGATGGAAGATTTTTGGCATGTGTAGCATAAGCAGTTTGAAGAGGGAAGTGTATAGTGACACAAGCCTACATCAGGAAACAAGAAAAATCTCAAACATTCTACCATTGCACCTAGAGTAACTAGAAAAAGAACAAGCAAAGCCCAAATCATAGCGAACAGAGCAGAAATAAATGAAATGGAGATTTAAAAATAGATCAATTGCAAGAAGAGCTGGTTCTTTGAAAAGATAAAATTGACAATATCTGGTGAAAGTAATCAAGAAAACAAGAGAGAAGGCTCAAAATTAGAAATGAAACTAATGAAACTAGAAAGAAAACTTGCAATCAACACCACAGAAATACAATGGATTAAAATAGATTAGCATGAGAAATTGCCAACAAACTGCACAAGCTAGAAGAAATAGACAAGTTTTTAGAATCTGTAATCTGCCAAGGCTAGATCAAGACGTAATAGAAAATGTAAATACATCCATTACAAGAAACAAAATTGAATTACTAGTGAAACAACTCCTAGGAAAAATCCAGAACCATCCAGATGGCCTCACAGGTACATTCTACCAAACATATAAAGAAGAGTTATACCTATCCTACTCAAACCATTCTCAAAAATAGAGGCGGAAAGAATACTTGCAAGTTCATTCCATAAGGCCAGCATTACCCTGATACCAAAACCAGACAAAGTCACTACAAAGAGAAAAAAAGTTACACAGGAATATCCCTGTTGAACATAGATGTCAAATATAGAACAAAATGTTAGCAAACTGAATTCAAAATATATTCAAAGGAGCATTCACCACAATCAAGTGGGATTTATTCCATGGATGCAAGGATTTAACATAAGCATATCCATCAACATATGATACACCACACTAATGAGATAAATTATTAAAAATCATGTGCTCATCTCCATAGATGTAGAAAATCTTTGGACAAAATTGAACCTCCATTCCTCATAAAAACTCTCAAAAAGTGTGTATACAGGGAACATACCTCAACAGAATATAGGGCACATATGACAAACCCATAGCTACCATACTCAGTGGTCAAGAGCCAAAAGTTTTTCCTCTATGATCAGGAACAAAACACGATGTCCACTCTCACCACTTTGATTTAACATAGTACTGGAAGTCCTAACCAAACAAGTCAGACAAGATTAAGAAATATGCAAACTGTTAAGGAAGATGAAAATATGGTCAATATTTGCAGATGATTTGAAACTATTTATAGAAAATCCTTGAAACTTCCCCAAGTACTATTAGAACTAGAATCATTGAAAGATACAAAAGTAATAATACCTAAGTCTGTTGTTTTTCTATAATAACAAAATGGCAGAAAGAGGAATTAAGAAAGCAATCTCATGTTCAGTTCCTTCAAAAACAAGAAAATATAGTGAATAAATGTACTCAATGAAGTTGAAAGGCCTGTACTCTGAAAGTATAAGACATTTAATGAATGAATTGAAAATGACACCATAAGTGGAAAGATATACCATTGTCATGGATTGTAAGGGTTAATATTGTTAAAAATGCCCATACTATGAAAAGCACTCTACATATTCAATGAAATCCCTATTGACATACAAATAATATTTTTCAAAGAACTAGAGCAAAAGTTCTAAAATTTTTATTGAAACAGTAAAGATTCCAAATAACTAAAGCAATGCTGAGAAAGAAAGCATACCAAAGCTGAAGATACAACAGTCCCAGATTTCAAACTATACTACAAAACTATACGAAACAAAACAGTATCGTACTGGCACAAAAAGAGACCTATAGATCAAGAGAACAGAAGAGAGTCCAGAAATAAACCCATGCTTATATGGTCAAATCATCCACAAAAAAAGGAGCTGATTATATACAATGGGAAAAAGACTGTCTCTTCAATAAATGGTGTTAGAAAAATGAGACAGCTCCCTGCAAAAGTAAGGCTCGACCACCTTCTTACATCATCTCACACAAAAGTAAACTCAATATGGATTAGATGCTTATGTGTAAGACTTGAACCCACGTACCTCTTAAGACAAAACAGAGGAGATAAACTCATGGACGTCATCAGCCTTGGCAATATTTTTGTGGAATTCTCCCTTCAGGTAAGGGAAACAAAAGGAAAAATAAAAAATGGGATGAGGAACATAACAGACATTTTCCTAAAGGAGATACAGAGTTGGCCACTTAGCACATGAAAAGCTGATCAATAGCACTTATCCTCAGAGAAATGCAAATCAAAACCACAATGAGCTGTCACCTTAAAGCAGCCAGAATGGCTACCTTCAAAAAACACAGGATATAACAAGTATTGGTGAGGATGTGGAGAAAAGGAAACTCATCATTGTTGGTGGGATTTAAATTGGTGCAGCCACGTTGGAAAACAGTATGGAGCTTCCACAAAAAGCTAAACATAAGTACCATATGGTCCATAATTGCATTTCTGGGTAGTTCACCAAAGAAAAAACCAGGGCAGTAAGATATATGCACCCCCACATTCTTTGTGGCATTAGTCACTATTCTCAAGATATGGAAACAACGCAGGTGTCCATCAACAGATGAATGGATAGTGAAGATGTGGTATCTACATACAAGGGACTATCACTCAGCAATATGAAATGGATGAAGTCTTGCAATTTGTGACAACTTGGATGGATCTAGAGGGTATTATTCCAAGTAAATAAGACAGAAAGACAAACACTGTCTTTTATATGTGAAATCTAAAGAACATAATGAATGAACAAACAGCAGAAAATAAGGATAGACTTAGAACTATAGAGAATAAAATGGTGTTTGTGAGATTGGAAGGGGATGGAGAGACAGGTGAAATCATGGAGGGGATTGAGAAGAACAGATTTGCACTTATTGAATAAATAAGGAAGGAAGGAAAAGTAGAGCACAGAGAATATGGTCAATAATTTTATAGTAGTTTTGTATAGTGACAGTAATTACACTTATTATGGTGAGCACTTTTTAATGTATATAATTGTCCAACCACTATGTTGTACAACTGACAATAGTGTAGATCAATATGCTTCCACTAAAAACAAAACAAAACACAGGTATCCATTAGCAATGACCTTAAAGACTATGAATCCATCTTCCAAATTGCTTGATGCCCTTCAAATACCACCCCCTGCTGAGCTGTTCTCCAGGGGCAGGGCAGTAGCCACACACACCACCTGACCTCCCGTTGGCAACTGGGACAGTGCAGCAGGCTTTACCAAGGGCCTCTGTGCCTTCAGGACAGACCAGCAACCCTCGGGTGCACCAGGTGCCAGAGAAGGGAGAAGCATTTGGACACATCCATTAGAAAGGTGACTCAGTCTTTCTTTGAGAAGATGATGTTTGTCATTCACTTGGCTTCCCTGCCAGACTTTTCATCCATTCTCACCCTCAAAGTGAGCCTTTTGTGTTCCTCTTGTAGGGGTAGGGGTGGATGTGTGTATCTTGCCTAGTTAGTATCTGATAATAATCTGATAATACTTATCTCCACATTGGTCTCCATATATTTTGAAGTATTGCTGAGTAAAGAGGCTGCCATTTCATACACTCTCCTTCTTAATGGCAAAGTCCCAAACCACTAGGGTCCCCAGAATTTTTCTGTGGTCATGTGTCCATTCTTCCTGATGAACTTCCTTTACATTTTGGGATCGGTATCTGACTGGAAGTCGATGTAAGGTCTATTTCTTATCCTGAAACCTCAGACCATTCCCAAGAAATTAAATTATGCTACTAATTCTTGCAGGTTGTCGAAGTCAAGGTAACACAAGTACATCAAGGCCTCAGTGGAGCATTTTGCTGAATGAGCCGCCGGGGGAAGACAAAACAGGAATATTTACAAGAAAAGATTCGTGTTCTGTTTTTGGAGAAAAGCAGACATTTTGTAGCAGAGGAGATCACCTGCAAACCCAGGAAGGGCATTCAAGGTGAATGACACTTGCATGGGAGGAACGGGGATGTTGGCGATTATGAGACTAGAAATTAAAGAACAGCTGTAAACCTAGCACAACAATTGTGTAGTCGGAATTTTCACAAGACAGAGTTTTTTGTTTTTTTAAAAATTTTTTTTAATGTTTATTTTTGAGAGAGAGAGAGACAAAGCATGAGTGGGGGAGGAACAGAGAGAGAGGGAGACACAGAATCCAAAGCAGGCTCCAGGCTCTGAGCTGTCAGCACAGCCCGACACGAGGCTCAAACCCACAAACTGTGGGATCGTGACCTGAGCTGAAGTCGGATGCTTAACCGACTGAGCCACCCAGGCGCCCCACAAGAAAAAGTTTTTATAAATGCATTGTAGATATTGATCATCTGTAAAACAATTCAGTTGGGAAGAATGATCAGGGAAAACTATATGTAAGAAGCCCAGAAAGTTATGACTTTGTTTGAGTCCTTAGCCAGAGCAGTAAACTTGTACCACTTTGTAAGCATGGAGACAGTGCCACAAACATACCCATTCATTGACAATGGCCATTAGGTAGTCCAATAATGATTAACAAACATCAATATATCATTAATTAATAAAGAGATCGCTTATAAGCATTATTCCCTAACCATGTGCCTTCCTATTTTGAACAGAAGTCCTTTGGTGGAGAGTGTCTGTGAACGTATTGAAGGAGATCCATGTGGAGAAACCCTGAACCTGATTACAAGTCTTACTGTGCATGAGGGTTATCCTACTAGAGGCAAATCCTGTCAACATGCTAAGCGTAGAGAAGCCTTCGCAGATGGTTCCTTCCTTGGGAAGCCAAGAGGATCTCACCCAGGACCCAAACCTAGTCCCGGTGAGGAGTGTGGGCTAGCCTGCAGCTGCGTCGTGAGCCTCAGCGCTCACACGGACACAGACCTTATAGAGGAACCCTATGAAAGTCAGGACACTGGGAGAGTATCTAAGACATCGAAGAGGCTCAGTAGTAAAAAATCTCTAGAGTGCAAGAAATGTGGAAAAGCTTTCACTCGCACGTCTTCCTTTCAGGGTCACGTGCGAGGTGACTGTGGAAAGAGAGTCCATGCGTGTGACGTGTGTGGGAAAGTCTTCAGGTATAACTCAAGCCTGCGGACACATAAGGAAACACACACTGGGGAGAAGTCCTATGAGTGTCAGCACTGTGGGAAAGCCCTCTCTGGTCGCAGTGCCCTTGTAAGACATGTGAGAACACACACAGGGGACAGACCCTATGAATGTAAGGAATGTGGGAAATCTTTTTGGAATTGTGGACATTTTAATCGGCACATGACCATGCACAGTATGGTGAAACCCTGTGAATGTAAGCAGTGTGGCAGAGCCTTCCGGGATCAGACAGATCTGCGAATCCATATGAGGACACACACGGGGGAAAGACCCTTTGAATGTCAGCAATGTGGGAAAGCCTTCAGATATCTTGGAAATCTGCGAGAACATATGCGGACACACACGGGGGAGAGACCCTATGAGTGTCAGGAGTGTGGGAAAACCTTCAGGTACAACTCAAGTCTGCAAGCTCATGTGAGGACACACACTGGGGAGAGACCCTATAAATGTCAGCACTGTGGAAAAGCCTTCATTCGACACCACACCCTCGTACTACATACTGCGAGAAGACACTCAGTGGGCGGACACTTGGAATGTAAGGAGTGTGGGGAAACTTTCAGGAAGCATCGACCTTTTGAACGTCACATGACCACACACAATGTAGTGAAACCCTATGAATGCGAGGAGTGTGGCAAAGCCTTCAGGTATCACAGAGACCTACAAATACATGCGCGGACACACACTGGGGAGAGACCCTATAAATGTCAACACTGCGAGAAAGCCTTCACCTCCTCTGAGAACCTGCGAGTACACGTTAGGACACACACTAGAAAGTGACCCTATGAATGTCAGCAGTGTGGGAGGGCCCTCAAGTGTCCATCACACCTGGAAACACACACTGGGGAGAGACACCATGATTTTAAGGAGTGTGGACAAACCTTCCAGAAGAGTGAACATTTCAAACATCACTCGAACACGCACAGTGCAATGAAACTCTGAATAAGCAGCGTGGCCTCCTGGGATCACACACATCTGCAGGTACATATGAGAACACACACTGGGGAAACTTCGTAAATGTCTGCTCTGTGGGAAAGCCTTCGTTTGTCTCTCTTCCCTTCAAGGACACACGGGCAAGCACAGTGACGTGAAACCCTATGAACTTCAGCACCGTGGAAAAGCCTTCAGGTATCCCAGGAATCTGTGAGCACAGACACACTGTGGGAAAGCATTTATTCTCCCTTAAAATTTTATTGGGAATGTGAGCCAACACACTGGAGATGATCCTGAACAAACAAGATTTTGGGAAAACATCAGGTATAGAACTTGATGTATTTTGTTCACAAAAATTCCGGCAGGACACAAATCTTTTCATTGTTATGAATATGACTTTGTCTTTCAAAGTGCCTCTTCCTTAATGGGGATCCCAAATGTATGAATTCCTAGTTCATGTCACTGAATGCTAATGGTTTTAAGTGGCCTTCTTTCTCCTCTGCATCTGTACAACATAGATGTTGTTGTCTCAGATTTCAAGTAATCACACTGTTATGCACAACATGTCTCCTTTCCATTAGTATATATCTTGGACCCAGGAGTGAGAAGAGAGTGTGTGTGTGTGTGTGTGTGGCAGTGTGTGTACAACTTTATATAATTATAGAAAAAGATTTATTTAATTTCACCTTGCAGAATGTTTCTAGTATATGATCACAACATGTAGACTTCTATTGTTGAAAGTTCTGTTCTCTGTTGCAGATACTGGAATTTCCTGAGTCAGTACCTACTCTTCTATTCAATCCTTATTATTAAAGGATATATTTTCACATCAGTTCTCTCTTTTTTTTTTTTTTGTTATTTATTTGTTTTGAGAGAGTGGGGGAGGGGCAGAGAGAATTCCAAGCAGGCTCCACACTGTCCACATGCAACCCGATGCAGGGCTTGATCCCACGAATTGCAAGATCATGACCTGAGTGGAAGTCAAGAATCAGATGTTTAACTGCCTGAGTCACCCAGGTGCCCCGAGTTCTCTCTTTTTATTGAATGGGCAATTGGTAAACTTCCAATATTGTTTCTTTTTTGGGACTAATTTTTGGTGTCAGTCAATTTTGTGCCAAGTTGTGACTTCAAAGGACATCCCTTTGCAACATGAGTCAGGTTTGCCCGTTTGTTTCCATGAGCAGTGATTGTGGTGGAAATCCTTATGAGGTGCTTTCCTCTGGCCCCCAGGACATAATACCTGGGGTGCCTAGTACCCCTAATAGCCAGATCAGCTGGCCAAAATATAGCATCTGATAAATTTTGGACATAGGAACCTCTTCAGTTTTATCCCCATTGGAGATAAAAACACCTCATTGTTTCCATAATATTCCAGAGTCCTGAGGTACCCCAAGTGTATATCAACTATCGGGCTAAATGTTTTTGGTTTTGCCCGTGGCTAAGGCATATGGCCGAGTAGCAGTTTGTAACTCATACTACTGGGCTGGATGTGAAAGGGAAAGCATTGCTGCCGTGGTACCTTTTAAAAAAGGTCTTGCAGGCTGGCTGGCTGAGTCAGTGGAGTGAGCAACTCTTTCACTTAGAGTTGTGGGTTCGATCCCCATACTGGCTGTCAAGATAGTTTTAAAAAATGATACAATGTTATTTAAAAACCAAAAAAGATTTCCGATAGCACACCCAAGCTAATATTTACCACTTTCATCCTATTTAAAAGACCTATCCGTAAACTATGAGAAGTCTTCATTGTTCAGAGGAGTGACGTGTAAAATGCCACCAATCAAAAGGAGACGTGTCGGCGATCCGCAGTCCTGAGGAGGTTTGTCTGGATCCGAATGTAGTCTCTTTCCTCAAGGCATTCGATGACTGGGATCTCCTAAAACTCCTAAAAACCACAGTTTCCCGCAAACTGGCTGGTTTCAAAAGGCCATGATCCAAAGGCCTGCACAGGTCCAGGTAGGAAGAGTCCGAGTCCGCACAGGAGTAGGACTGAAAGCACACTTCTAACGGGTGCGGTTTCTGACCCCAAAGTGAGGTTAATTTTAAGTGTCTATTATTTTACAAGCAAAAACGAGTTTATTGGGAATAGCAAGGATTGCAAATCAGGACAGGCAAGAAATGGCCAATCCAGGGGCGCCTGGGTGGCGCAGTCGGTTAAGCGTCCGACTTCAGCCAGGTCACGATCTCGCGGTCCGTGAGTTCGAGCCCCGCGTCAGGCTCTGGGCTGATGGCTCAGAGCCTGGAGCCTGTTTCCGATTCTGTGTCTCCCTCTCTCTCTGCCCCTCCCCCGTTCATGCTCTGTCTCTCTCTGTCCCAAAAATAAATAAACGTTGAAAAAAAAAATTAAAAAAAAAAAAAAAAGAAAGAAATGGCCAATCCATGGGCAAGTTCAGAGAAGAAAGGAGAGGATGCTCTTTTACAGGAAATGGGGAGAGTTGGGAGGGGTTGTGGTAAAGAAAAAGTCCATTGGGACAAACTGGGGGTTTGAAGATGGTGCCTTCTCATTGGCTGGTCTATGACCACCTCTCAATGGTGGAGCTGTGATGGTGTGTCATCAGCTGGGCTGTGAGTGTCCTCAAAAGTATGGGAGGAGGAGCCAGACACATGTGTCTTTCCTACTTGTCTGTGAACGACTAGAAGAAACAGTGTTGTTGATGAGGTGAGTCTAGTGGTGGTGGGAATGAGTTCTTACGTGGAGCTCCAGGCATAACTGCTAATATCTGGAAATGCATCTTTCCAATGTTTGTTGTCCAAAATAGCTCTTAGATGTTTACTTGAAAATCGATACCAGAATGGAAACCTGTACTTCCTCCCTGCTAGAAATTGTGCTGAAAAGGATGTTTCTTCCCATGAAGGATGGGTAATTGATTGGTAATGCTTCACTCAGAGGTGTTTCCTTATTTCCAGTGGAGGAAAAATGGGCCAGGCCTTTCCCTTTTCCTTCAGACCACTCATGCTTCTGTTGGTCCGCCCCCATTTGACACAGACCAGTTTCTATCTCTGTGTCACATGGCCTCCAGGGATGATGCCCTGGTCCTGGGCGTGGTGGGAGTCTGGTTGTATTTCGGGTGGAGTTGGGCTTCATGTCTGAGATGATGTGTGAGGTGAGCAGTCCCACTGGGGCTTGGGGAAGGAAATGGTAAAGGGAATGTTCAGGAATGTGGTAGTTTAAATGGAAAATCAAGATATCTGTACAGTGTTTGCAGAGAGGAATGCTTATGTCTAGTCATTCCAACCACTGTCAGAATGGGCCTTCCTCTCTGCTGTCCTCAGTTCACCAATCGATAACGACCACTGGTCACGTGGATACCACACACTAATAAGGCTCAGATTTAGCTGCGCTGAACTAGAACAGCATGGAAGCTGTGGATCAGAACCACGCTTCTGTTTCATCACCGGTGGAAAAGAGTTCAAGCTGGACATATTCCATGGAACTCTCTTTTTCTTAGCAGACCCATGACATACATTGTCAAACTGGCTTATAAGTTGTTAGCCCTTCTGCATACCCAGTGGCAGTTTTCCTTCTGAAGCTGGAGTTCTATTCTTTGTAGTGCCTTCAGGTTCTAAGTTTTGCTGGGATGCCCATTGATGTCTGTAGGCTGTGACTCTGCACGTGTTCTGTGTGCCTTTAGTGGCTACCCAGTTCGTGTGACCAACCCAGGTGCACAGAAAGGCCCAGGATAATCGTGTATTATGATCACATCCTAGGACAGTCAGTGCATGTAAAGAGGGGGTGACACTGGGGAGCACCACGGGGGCGAGCGAGCAGAGCAAGAGGGTGGGCGGCCATGAGCACGAGGCCATGTGGGCAAGTGTCTGCAGTGCCTGGATCGGCATGGAACATCACTGTGTGCTCTGAGCCGACGGTGTGGGACATGAGGGAGGCTCATTATTTATTACCTGACAGTATAGAATCTGGGAAAGAAGGCTCAGTTTCAGTGACCATCCTGAGTGCTTCCTTTCTTCTTGTGTCCTCTGGAAAATCACCTGCATTTGTAGGCCTCAGGCAACTCAGACAAGGAGATAAAAAAATATCTATCTTACAGATTTTGCTCAGGGGAAACTGGATTTATATATGTTGGTGGAGTTCCTTTATGGAAGGAACACACTGCCGGATATGAGTAAGCAGCAGGTCAAGTGTTCACACAGTCAGCGACAATGGCAGTCATAGCCTCAGACACGGAAGCCGGCCCGGCACTCAGTACTGGGCTGTGACATTCTCTCACTGAGCAGAAACCATTCACCCACCTGTCCTCGGACGAGGCACTTCCTTGTCTGTGATGTGTCGAGGCACATGAAGACCATGTTATGGTCATGTCTGTAAAAGGCTTGAAAATAGAGTCCAGTCCATAAAACTCACCAAATATTCCCTGCTTCTTGCTGATGTGCTGGCTGCCTCTTTATGCATAGTTTGAGCTGCACTGCCTTCTTTTTTCTAGATAAGAACTGTGTGGGCACCTGGGTGGTTCAGTCAGTTCAGCATCCGGGTCTTGATTTTGGCTGAGGACGTGATTTCATGGTTCATGAGATCGAGCCCCACGGTGGGCTCTCTGCTGATAGTGTGGAGCCTGCTTGGGGTTCTCTCTCTTCCTCTCTCTCTGTCCCTCCCCTGCTCTCTCTTTTTCTCTCTCAAAATATTGTTTTTTAATTTATTAATTATTTTTGAGAGAGAGCAAGCAAGGGAGTGGCAGAGAGAGAGAGGGTGACAGAGAATTGGAAGCAGGCTCCATGCTGACAACAGAGAGCCAGCCCCATGTGGGGCTCAAACTCAAGACCCATGAGATCATAACCTGAGCCAAAGTGGGATGCTTAACCAACTGAGCCACCCAGGTGCACCAATAAATAAACATTTTCAAAAAATAAAAACATAAGAACTATGACAACTTTTCAATGATAAATTTACACGTACCTCCTGATGGTATCTGGATTAGACAGCACCCAGTCCAGAGTAAAGGAGAATATCCCACACACTGACATCATCCATCACATGTCTGAATGTGACATGTCAGAACACGTCCTCCCGCGGCTCATGTCACAGTGTGTCCCTCACACTGACACCTCTACCCTCCTTCATGAGTTGTGGTCATTTGATGCGCTAATCCAGGATGATCCTCTCTGACTACAGGTGTGGCCCTGGGGGTCTTTGGCTCAGGGCATCGACAAAGTCATTATCTTAGTCTTATTAATGTACCACAATCATGTTAATCACAAAAGCCTTAATAGATAAGAATTTTAAAAATTGATTCATAAGGAAAAAAATCCATGAGGTCATATGTAGCTGGTACTATGACTAAGCATGTATGAGAATATGGACAAGAATTGTCTTAAATGAAAAACTGCAAGGCTGATTTGACAACCCATAAATGTAAACAGATAAAATATCATTTTTATATATAAGTCTCACCAGTGAAAAGTAAACAGGGTGTCATTTTGTTGCTATACAAGTTCTATTTAATTAAAATATCAGGGATATATATTTAGGAGGTTGGTGGGAATAGGAAAGTGGAAGAGTAAAATAGTGATTTCAGGTAACACTGGAAGTTGATACCTAAATTCATGACAAGGTATATGCAGTGCAAACATACACACACTCTGGGTTCAGTATTGTACACCCTAAATTTCATGTCCACGTGGAACCTCAGAATACAACCTTCTCTAGAAATAAGTAGTTCAGGGGCACCTGGGTGGCTCAGTTGGTTCGGCGTCCGACTTTGGCTCACAGTTCGTGGGTTCAAGCCCCACATCGGGCTCTGTGCTGACAGCTCAGAGCCTGGGGCCTGCTTCAGATTCTGTGTTCCAACCCCCCTCTCTGCTCCACCCCTGCTTGTGCTCTGTCTTTCAAAAATGAATAAAAACATGAAAAGATTTTTTTTTAAAGAAAAATAAGGTGTTTGCACATGTAAGGAAGATGAGGACACACTGGATCAGGGTAGGTCTTGACCCAATGATGGGTGTCCTTATAAAACTGGGAGATTTGGACACAGAGGCCTGCACTGAAGACAGGGCTTGACCATGTGAGACAGCAGTAGGGATTGGCATGATGTGTCTACCCCCTCAAGGAATGCAAAGGGTTGTGGGCAACCCCCAGAAGCTGGGAGGGAGGCCTGGGACAGTTTGTCCTTCAGAGCCTCCAGAAGGAACCAACCTTGCAAGACATCTTGATCTCAGGCTTCCAGCCACCTCAGTTGTGACACCACAAATGTCTGTCTCATGCTGTGTTATGGCAGCCCCAGGAGACGAATGCATTCTGAAGGAGGGAGGGGACCTCGGATATCTGAAGGACACCAGAGGCCACTGTGCCCCCAGCAGAGTGAGGGGGGAGGAGGAACAGCAGATGTGAGAGGAGAGGATGGGGTGGGTTGCATGTGCTGGTCAGTCAAGAAGATGGACTTTGGTGGTGGGTGAGTTGATCAGGCACTCGCAGAGGATCCTTCTGTTACCATGACAACAGACAGTAGGATGGTGATTTCTCTTTTTTTTTAATATATGAAATTTATCGTCAAATTGGTTTCCATACAACACCCAGTGCTCATCCCAAAAGATGCCCTCTTCAATGCCCATCACCTACCCTTCCCTCCCTCCCACCCCCCCCCATCAACCCTCAGTTTGTTCTCAGTTTTGAAGAGTCTCTTATGCTTTGGCTCTCTCCCACTCTAACCTCTTTTTTTTTTTTTCTTCCCCTCCCCCATGGGTTCCTGTTAAGTTTCTCAGGATCCACATAAAAGTGAAAACATGTGGTATCTGTCTTTCTCTGTATGGCTTATTTCACTTAGCATCACACTCTCCAGTTCCATCCACGTTGCTACAAAGGGCCATATTTCATTCTTTCTCATTGTCACGTAGTACTCCATTGTGTATATAAACCATAATTTCTTTATCCATTCATCAGTTGATGGGCATTTAGGCTCTTCCCACAATTTGGCTATTGTTGAGAGTGCTGCTATAAACATTGGGGTACAAGTGCCCCTATGCATCAGTACTCCTGTATCCCTTGGGTAAATTCCTAGTAGTGCTACTGCTGGGTCATAGGGTAGGTCTATTTTTAATTTTTTGAGGAACCTCCACACTGTTTTCCAGAGTGGCTGCACCAGTTTGCATTCCCACCAACAGTGCAAGAGGGTTCCCGTTTCTCCACATCCTCTCCATCATCTATAGTCTCCTGATTTGTTCATTTTGGCCACTCTGACTGGCGTGAGGTGATATCTGAGTGTGGTTTTGATTTGTATTTCCCTGATGAGGAGTGACGTTGAGCATCTTTTCATGTGCCTGTTGGCCATCTGGATGTCTTCTTTAGAGAAGTGTCTATTCATGTTTTCTGCCCATATCTTCACTGGATTATTTGTTCTTTGGGTGTGGAGTTTGGTGAGCTCTTTATAGATTTTGGATACTAGCCCTTTGTCCAATATGTCATTTGCAAATATCTTTTCCCATTCCGTTGGTTGCCTTTTAGTTTTGTTGATTGTTTCCTTTGCTGTGCAGAAGCTTTTTATCTTCACGAGGTCCCAATAGTTCATTTTTGCTTTTAATTCCCTTGCCTTTGGGGATGTGTCAAGTAAGAAATTGCTGCAAGTGAGGTCCGAGAGGTCTTTTCCTGCTTTCTCCTCTAGTGTTTTGATGGTTTCCTGTCTCACATTCAGGTCCCTTAGGATGGTGATTTCTCAAGATGAGTTGATCAGGCACCCACAGAGTATCCTTCTGTTACCATGACAACAGACAGTAGGATGGTGATTTCAGCCAAGGTGGTGGATCACACTGGGTTGGTAGAATGGCTACGATGTGGAGGTTGAAGCCCAGATAGTATTTGAAGTTAGAGCCATCAGAATTTCCTGGCTTGTAGGTGGGCTGAGAAAGAGGTTCAAGGAAATCTTCCCATGTGTCAATACTTAAATAGTTGAATCATTTTAATAGAACTCCATCAGCATTATACCAAGTTCTTGGAACTTCACAAATCCCACTTCAAAATTTTATACATAGGAACAATTGTTCAGAGACATGAATTTTTATAAAATGAGGTACAGGGACTTACCCCAAATTGAGCAGTCATCAAAAACTTGTATGTTGGAAGCATAATGATGAAGGTATGGATGTACAGATGTATATTTGCATAAGAATCAAAGATCATCACTTAAACCAGAAACTCCTTCATGGCCTATGGCGTTAAACAATGTCTAGGGATGTGTGTTATCAGGACCCCCAGCTGGGCACAGCCACAGGTGTGGGATGTGTTGCAATACTCAGGTGTGCATTGTGTTCTGCAAGGAAAGTCACAGCAGATCCTGTTTGTAATCAGTCCCTGTGAATGTGGAATGTAAAAGGCTCCATTTCCTTCTTCAGATGGTGCACTGAGAACACACCAAATAAAACAAAACCTGAATTTTACTCTTAAAAGTGTGAGCACTACGGTATGTGACTTATATCTCAATTTTCAAAACAAATTTAAAGGCCACAATAGCCAGGAAATCATGCTTCCTGGGCACTGTTGAAATACTTAATGTCGCAATGGATTTGCCCACTCTGCCTATTTAATGTAAGCGGACTCACACCATGTGGCCTGGTGTGGCTGGTGTCTTCCACGTGGTATATAACATTTTCACGATTGGTTCACGTGCATGATGTGTCCGTGCCTCATTCCTTTCTGGGGCTGAATCACCGTCCTGTGTATACACTGCACCCTGCTCATCCATCCACGCACTGGGGGACACTTGGGACGTTTCCCTCTTGTGGGTCCTGAGTAGTTTTGCACCTGGCATTCGTGTGCCACATCCGAGAATCTGTTTCGGTTTGGGTAGGACTCAATACATGGGTCACATTATAATTCCGTGGTTAACTTCTTGAGAAACAATCAAGATTTTATCCACATCAGATGCCCTAGTTTACATTCCCGTAGCCATGCACACCTGTGACTGTGTCCTGCTGGGATCGCGGGATCCCACGTTTCGTGGGGGCTGAGGACACAGGGCATGTTTGGTTGACCTGAGGCCAGAGAAGTGGGGCAGGGATGGAGAGTGGGGCCTCGCGGTGTCAAAGGGTCAGGTCAAAACCCAGGAAGACCTTCTCTTCTGTTTGGTGACATCACCGGTCATTGAGCTGTTCTTAAATACAGGGGATCCGTGCACGGCCACCCCGTGTCCACCACGGACTCAAGGGTCACCGGGCCCTTCTGTTCTGTCTCTTCCTGATCTGGTGCCGGACAAGGGAGGCTCCGCGGAGAAAGTGAGTCAGATTCTCGGGACAGAAGGAGGGTGCAGACGGGTCAACGGGCCAAGAGTGTATTCTGCTGGGAGCCCACCTGGGGGCTCACAGACCCCGCACAGGTGTATCGCGAGCGGGACCCTCAGGGGGAAGGAGGCGGGGCCTGGGGGAGCTGTCCAATCTGAGGCCACAGGGGCCGCGTCAGGATTACTCTCCAATCAGACCGTGAAGGGCCGCAAGCCGTCCTATCACGCGCGGGGGCCGCAATTATATCCCGGAACCGTCCAATCAGGCCCGGGGGCGGGCGCGATCCCACCTCGTGGACGCGAATCCGCGTTCCCCGCGGGCTCGGGCTCCTCTGCGCGGGGCTGGCACCCGCCTGGGGCCGCAGTGCCGAGTGGAGGACGCGTGGAGAGCCCGGAGCGGAGCCGCCAGAGGGTGAGTCCGGCGGGATTGAGACGGGGTGGGGGGCGCTCGTTCCAACTGGCCGTAACCGTCTGGAAGTGGCCGCGGGCCCGCGTCTCCCGGACCGCGGTGACCGGACGCGAGATTCAGCCCTCGTCCGCGGAGTGGGGTTCTGGCGTCCTGTCCCCTCCCCGCGGGTTGGCTCTGGGGTCCCCTCCCGATTTTCTGCGGCGGGCCGCGAGGTGGAGTCCCGGCGTCCTGTCCCCTTCTCACGTGCTGGTTTCCGTGTTACCAGCTGAGTCCCTGGCTGGCGGAAGAAGGCCGGGACCACCACCCGTGGGGCGGTAAATCCTGGGAACTCATGATGGACCTAAGAGAGAAATTCAAATCCCAGCTTGTCTGAGGACACTTTAATACAAAAAACTCCAACAGGGACAATGTCCAGTCTCAGAGATCCTCCAGTGTCTCCAGTGAAACAGAACCGGGGCGTGGCTGTTCTTTAAGAGGGGGATGGGCAGGAAAGCCCAGTGTCGGGATCCGGCCACTGCGGTGGAGGAAGGCCTCATTGGCTCATGTCCCCAGGGCCTCGTTCCTCAGCTGAGTGGATGCTCAGAGTGTGGGCCACCCGCAGTTCAGGGGCCTGTGGGGAGGACAGTGGCCTGGGTAAAGTTTGGGTAGGAAACGGGCGGTGGTGGACAGTTGGTTAAACCAGTGTCAAATGAAGATTCCCAACTGAGTAAGGAGAGTCCTGTATTGAGGAGAATGATTGCAAAGGGGGCGGGGGGGGAAGGGGACTGTTGCACTAGAGGCAGGGGCCTTGCAGGGGGACGGGGAGGGGGGGTGGCTTTTGCATTGGGGACAATGGCTGTGCAGGGGGGCAGGGGCCTGCAGGGGATGGGGGGGGCAGTTGCACTTGGGGCAGGGTCTACATCGACAGGGAGGACACTGTGAGCCTAAGACCTAGGAGTGTCTCAAGAGTCATGTAAAAGGAGAGGAGGAAAGAAACCAGGCATGAGCAGGTGTGGTGCTGACGTGGAGGTTCCCTGAGGCCAGCCTGTCCCCCTGTCCCTCAGGAGGGTCTGTGTGTGGCTCAGCCTGAGAGCAAGCCCACATTCAGGGGTCTGGAGGAAGGAGAGAAGCCAAAGCAAAGTGGGACCAGCCAGCATTTTGTGCCCCTTGGTCACGGGGACAAGCAGCTGAGCTGATCACAGATGAGGCACAAAGTGTGGGTGTGGGGGGGGTCTGCGCGTGGCCCTGTCATGGGTGAGCCAGGGGGACTTCCTGTGAGTCTTCTCTCTCTCTCTCTCTCTCTGTCTCTCTCTTTTTATATTTATTTTCTTTATTTTGAGGCAGAGAGTGTGAGCAGGGGGAGGGGCAGAGAGACAGGGACAGAGAATCCCGAGCAGGCTCTGAACCTTCAGCTCAGAGCCCCATCTGGGGCTCGAACCCACAAACCATGACGTCACCACCCTAACCAAAATCAAGACTCACATGATTTAACACTTAACCAACTGAACCACCCAGGAGCACAGGGCTCAGGTAGGCTCTGCAGGTCACCTGTGACCTGTGAGCAGCGCTGTCCCTGTCCAGCCCAGCACTGATGGCTCTGTCCTCCGCCAGCCTCACGTTGAGCAGGTGTAAAATGCCCGAGTTCTTTCTGCCTCCTTTCTTCCCCTTCAGGGCAGAGGGTGGTAAGTGTGTCAGGTCGTTCCTGTCCCTGTTGACCCGGGTTACTGGGGGCTTTATCCAGAGAGCGTCCCCTGGGGAAAAGTGTCTCAGGACAGAACTGTCCTTCTGCATCAGGGTTGGGAGCTCCACGCCTTCATGCTGCTGTGGTGACTCCGGTGTTCACAAGCACTTAAGACCTTTGTGCCGTATTTGCAGGTGTATGATTTTTCGCTTGTAGTGTGTGAGTGTGGTGTCCCTGGGGACTGCTGTTGTTTTCCTTTCTTTGCAGCTCTACCTCTGTTCTCATCACCAAGCAGTGTATGGCTTGATTTTGCCTCTGTTGAACTTGCAATAAGGGAGTAATCCTAGTATAGTCTTTGATGTCACGGGAGCGTGCAGTTTCACAGCCCTGCTCTGTCTCACTTGGGCAGGTTTCCTGGAGAAGGGAGGTTCCTGGAGAAACTTAGTTACCTGAAGGAAGGAGGATGCCGGTGCATCCCCTGGCCAGGAGCCATCCTGCTGGGAGCTGACCCTCTGGGTAGGCGGGTCAAACACGTGTGTACCGCTAGCCTATCAGGGAGCAGGAGATGGGACCTAGCAGATCTGCCCAATTCTGGGACACAGGGGTGGTGCCAGGATCACCTTCCAATCAGAACGTGAAGGGGGCTGCAGGCCGTCCTATCACGGGGTGGGAGCGGGTTTCTCAGAGCAGTGTCCAATCAGGTGTTAGGACCTGAAGCAATGCCCAATCAGGTCACAGGGGTGCATAACGCGGTGCAATTATATCATTGTGCTCAGAAACCATCCAATCAGGCTCGGGGGTAGGCGGGATCCTGTGCTTTCCAAGGTGGCTCTTCCGGTGCAGCTGGGTCATAACCACATGCCTCCCTCTGCTCTAGGTGTGGTGTCCACATTCTTACCTGCCACAGTCCCAGAACCACCAGGAAGATGCTCTGAGAGCCTGGAGTGGGACTGAGAAAGGCTGAGTCATGGGCCCAGGTCTCCCAGATCCCAGGGGTGTGGCCCCGAGTTATAGCCATCTTCCCGAGTGGGGTTCCGGTGTCCCATACTGGTTTTGGGGTCACCGTCGGTCCTCACCTGACTCTCCGTCCTTGTCCGCAAGGTGGGGTGCAGGAGTGGTGGTCCCAGGACCCCCAACCCCAGTTGTCGGCAATGTAGGGGGGCAGAGGGCGGAGGGGCCCACCGCTGCTTTGGGGTTCGGGTCTGGGACGACCCCCCACGGATCTGTCTTGTAACAACAGTTGTGTCCTGCACGGGCTGATAGTACTGCCTTCACACAGGCCTGAGGTTTGGGTAAACGGCCTTGTCTGCTGTTCTGTGGCGAAGAGTAAGTTTCTGTCCTTGAGGAAGTACCTCCAAGTGCTGTCCCATGTTGTTCTGGGGGCTCACTGTGGGAGTGCGACCAGAGCAGGGTCTCAGGAAGGTCCTGGAAGAGCCGACACACACAGTTCCGCACCCTAAGGGGAAGTGGGTGCGGGAGCGATTAAAAATTCATAAAATCCTTAGGACTCTGAAAATTCAGTGAAGGAAGATGTGGTCAATTCTCATTAATTTAAGGCTTGTTAGCATGAGGATACAGTTAAAGGTTAACTGCTTTGTGAAGGTGTGAACAGTTTCCGCTTCCCTAAAACCACCCAGGTGCCCTAGAGCTGCCTCTCCCACCGTAGTCGTGACCGCAGAGTGGAAGCCATGAGGCTGCACCTGGTTGTCCACACTCTTAGGCATATATTTGCCCTATAATATGTTGGGTCAGCATGACGTTGAAATAATTAAACGTTTCTTAGGTTTAAATGGCAAGAAACACATCTTGTAGAGACCTCAACTTGAGCTGGAATCAGGTCTCTTCTGCCTGAAAGACAGGCCTGTGGAGCCTGTCTACCTGGACGGATTCCTTCCGCTTTCATCTGTCTGACCCAGTCTCTAGCTTCCTCTTCATTTTGAGGGATGTTTTCGCTGAGTATAGACATTTAGTTTGACAGATAATTTTGCCTTTAGCCTTTAAAATTATTTTTTTTTGTTTATTTTTGAGAGACAGAGACAGAGTGAGAGTGGGGGTGGGGTGGGGTCAGAGAGAGCGAGACACAGAATTTGCAACAGCTCCAGGCTCTGAGCTGTCAGCACAGAGCCACACGTGGGCTCAAACCCATGAGATCATGTGAGATCATGACCTGAGCCGAAGTCGGTGGCTCAACCAACTGAGCCACCCAGGTGCACCTGCTCTTAACATTTTAAATATGCCACTGCACTGTATTTGTGCTGCCATTAGTTCAAGTGAGAAATCAGTGTCAACCTTGTTAACCTTCAAAATGAAACTCTTAGTTATTTTACCAGCAAATAAATAAGTAAATAAATTTGGTAAATTGGTTTATTTACAGACAGTAGATAATTACAGTCTGGAACAAGCGATGGCAGAACCACACAAGTCCAGAGAACAAAGGAGACAAAGAGTTTTCTAGTGGAATGTGAAGGTTGGGAGGGTTGCTGTGAACCAAGAGTGCATTGTAGGAAACTAGCAGTTGGACGCGTTGTGGCTGCTCACTGGCTGGGCTGGCAGAGGGTGAAAGCCTTTCTTCCTGCTCCTGGGGGAGTAAAGTATTAGCTAAGGTCCTACTGACTTGCAAGGCTTTTCTCTTTCTGTGGGATCTGCAATTAAGCACGAGTGGTAGTGGACAAGGGCTGCCTTGCTTTTCTCCTGAGTCCATTCTAAAGCACATTTCCATTTATTAATTTTCACACTTGCCCCTTTCAATCAAGCTCCTTCCTCAAAAGCATTGCTCATCAAGAGTCAGTTTTTCCATATTTAGTGTTTTTGTCTTTTGCCAAGAAGAACCTTTCCTACTTGTGTCTTATGTTTGGGGGAACGTACAGAGCAGTGGGAACCACTTAAGGCCACATTTGAGACACAAGGAAGGTTGGGAGGGAGAAACTCTCAGGCACTTGCCAATTAAATATTCTATCTTCCGGAGGTGATAAGCTTTGGAGATTATCTCAAAGCATTGAGCCAACATCACATTATTGGGTATATCATTTATTTTTTTATTTTTTTAATGTTTCTTTTTGAGAGAGAGAGTGAGAGTGCATGAGGAGGGGAGGGGCAGAGGGAGAGGGAGACACAGAATATGAAGCAGGCTCCAGGCTCTGAGCTGTCAGCACAGAGCCCACTGTGGGTCTCGAACTCGTGAACCACGAGATCATGACCTGAGCTGAAGTTGGACACTTAACCAACTGAATCACCCAGGTGCCCTCAGGTATATCATTTTCTTAAAATGTTTTGAGAGGCAATAAATAAACAAACAAACAAACAAATAAAATTAAAATATTATACCGTAAAGAAGTAACATGACAAATCCAAATTGTAAGATGAATCTAATCCGGGACCCCGAGTCTGAAGGCAGCTCACTGAAATGTTTATTGGCACTTATTCCAACCTCAGGGGGAAAGTTCTCCCTGTGGAGGCAGACCCAGAGTCCTGTATGCCTCCTGGAAGTTCCCACCTGGGAGACCGTGAGGGCAGATAGTGGGCCCTGCAGAAGCACAGGGCGAGAACAAACCCAGGGCATGTGGGAGGAGACAGTGCGGGGGAGAACACAAAGCTTAGTGGTGAAGTTTTTGAAAAAAAAATAGCAAAACTTGAAAGGTATTTTGAAATAGTATCTTTATCTCAAACTACTTGGAACCAAATGTGTTCTCAATAATACAGCCTGTAAGGTTGCAAATGAAGACACCATGAACTTGGGTACGAATCCTAAGTCAGTTAATAGGTCAAGTGAAGGAAAGACTTGATTTTCTAAACTTTCTATCCCTTCTGAAAACTCATGGGATGCTCATGAGCCTGTTCCTGAAAGGCCAGAAGACCAAGAAAAGGGTTCCCCCTCCCTCAAGTGTTTTATAAATGCAGACAAGGGCAGGGCATCTCTCGGTGAAGAGAGAAGAAAACAACAGTGAGCTAAAGGACCCCAGACCAGGGCCAAACATCACAGGAAGGCTGTGGCACAGATGTGGTCTGCTGCTGTTCCGGGAAACCTTTACTGTCATATCACCACGTGGTGTGCAAGGCAGTCAGGGTTTGCTGTGTGTCTAGACATGTCACGTGTATCCAAGAGTCTGTGCCCTGGAGTGTGGTGACACAAGGGCTGGCAGGCAGATGCTGAGAGGGGCCTTTCCAGGGAGACTGGAGAGAACCAGGAGGTGTCTTGTCAGTAGGCGAAATCTTGGGGTTGCAAGGTGGGAGGATCCAGGTCTTCCTCTCTCTCCAGAAGGGTACCATGAAGATTGCTCTTCCAGAACATGGTTATTTCAAATAGAAGCGACCAATCTTTTCCAATACTGAAGCATACCTCCCTTTCTCATTGAGGGTCAAAGTCAACAGGGACCAGTGCAATGGACATGCTGTGATATCTCAGGGTGGGAGTCTAGGAGTTCTGGAGGGTGGATATGAGATTTAGGACTAACCACAGTGCTTTCGGACATGGTGTAGGGGGTGGGGGGATGTCTCTCCAGTTTGTCAATTGAGCATCGATAGTGCCATTAGTGTGTTCAACTAAGCCTGAGGATTGTGGATGGTATGTGCAGGGAATGTTTTGTAAAACCAGCTTAACAGACTGGTTCACGGAAGCACCTGACTGGCAAAATGGGTTCACCAATCACTATGAAGTTTGAGAGGTGTTCCCCAGGTAAGGATAATGTTTTCTCACAGCACTGCAGCCACAGGACCAGCACTGGCTTGTCTGCAAGCGAAAGTTTCAGTCCAGTGAGAAAACATGTAAACCATGACTAAACTGTATTCATGTCCAGGAGAGAGGGAGCTGTGTGAAATCCATTTATGCAAACGTGTTTCCCTGGGTTGTACTTGGACAGGTGGGACCAGGGAGGTAGGCACTTTCTGTGGCTTTATTAATGTTTCCTTGCCAATATTAGTTCATGAACATTACCACTGTATCATTAGGCCAGGGTTTAATGCATATACAGTGCTGAGTAGTGGGCATTGTTGAATCTCCAGTAGGGCCAGAGTGTTATTTGGTCCAAACCAATGTTCTCTCTTTTTACTGAATCAATAATTATTAGATTTTCAGTATTGTTTTTCCCTCTCTGAGGCCAGTTATTGGGTATCCTTTGTTAATTTTTCCAAATTATCATTTGGGAGAACATCCCTTTAGACCAAGACAGATATTTGGCTTTTGGTTTCCTGGAGAGTAGTGCTTTTCATGGAAATATCAGTGAGGTGATTTCCTTTGGGCCACCATGGGGTTTAGCCTGGAGTGCCCGGGAACCTTAGTAGGGCCCAAGCAGCTAGCAAAAGTATAGCATCTAATACATTTTGGACATAGGAGTCATTTTAATTTTATCCCCATTGGAGGTAAGGAAGCCACACAATTTGTACAATATTCCAAAAGTATGAACAACCCCAAAGGCATACTGACAATTGGTATAGTCTGTGGTTTTACCCTTAGTTAAAGTGCAAGCTCAAATAAGGGAATATAACTCACCTATTAGGCTGAAGTAGCCACAAGTAAGGGTGCTCCCTCAGTGATTTCAAAAATAAGTTGCAATAGCACACTCAACCCATTCAACATTATCATCCTTTAGGTAAAACCTGCAGTAAACCATCAAAACTATGCCTTAGTTAGTTTCCCATACACTGCAATGGGGAGTCAAAAGGTGATCTGTCAGCATTGCCAAATTAACTCAGTCTGCAGTGGATATGTCTTCCCTTTCCATCCTGGTCCTGTTAACCAGAAGAGTATGTTCCTGGTTCAGACGATTAGCAAACATGGAGTTAGTTAAAGGCTACTTGGGCGGATTCCCCGTCTTAAAGGAAGAGCAGCATTTTCTTTGAGGACAACTTGGGGTTGAGTGTAATTGTCATCAACAGGTTCATTCATCAGGTGCTGTTTGCAATCCTAAACCCTGTTCCCGTCAGCAGGCTTAGGAAAAGCTACCACATTTGCCCGGTGGAGACTTTCATTGTGTGTTCTAGCATCTTGCCAGAAGTGAGAGGTCTGTTTCTCTAAATACCTTTCAAGGATTTCCTGGCAGACTCGCTTCATCCTGTGTGTGGCCTGACCCTCACCAACACGTATAGGGACTAGTTGATATCAATCTGAGAAATCAGTTTGGGAAGTTTGAGTAAGTATGTTAAATTCGTCATCAAATCTACGGGGGTCTTCAGTCACTTTGGGAAACTCATTCACTCTGGCTCACAGTTCAGCTTTCATCCAGGGAAGAAACTGGGGTTTGTTTGGATCATCAGATTTAGTTTTAAAGGGGCAGGTTTTAACAGGTGCAGGAGAGGAAGGATTGGGGCAAGACTCAGAGGAACAGGGACTTTCAGCAGGAAGAGAGGAAGAGGGTGATGGAGGCAAATTTGCCTATTTTTTCTTTCGTTACTTGTGACTTCGATGTTACAGCTAAGAAGTCACTGCCACATCCAATGTCATGAAGGTTTTTTCCTATATTTCCTTCTAAGAGTTTTGTTGTTTTAGGGCTTACATGTAGGTTCTTGATCCATCTTGAGTTAATGTTTGGGTATGGTGTTAGGTAAAGGTGCCACTTTGTTTTTTTGCATGTAGATGTCCAGTTCCTTGGCACCATTTATTGAAATCACTGTCCTTTCCTCATTGAATGGTCTTAGCACACTTGTCAAAATCAGCTGACCATGTATGCAAGGATTTACTTCTGGGTTTTCTATTCTATCTGCTTGGTCTATATGTCTATCTTTATGCCCTTCCCACACTGTTTTGATTATAGTAGCTTTGTAGTTAACTCGTAAGCCAGGAAGAGGGAAACTTACAAATTTTGTTCCTTTTTGTCATAGACTCTAAGTCTAAAGTTCTCTTTTGGCCAGCAAAAGAGTGGGATGCAGGATGAAAAGCGAGAGATGGCTAATATCCAGGAAAAGACAAGAGCCCAGAATAAGGGTCCTTGCCCAGTTTTTATTAGGATCAGAAGACTTACAAACATGGCTATGGATATGCACAAAGAGACAATGAATCTGTGAACATTAACTTGTGGACATGAGGGAAAGGGGGTCTTGAGCATATTTGGGGTTAGGGGTTTGGGTTAATACAAAATATTGGTGCTGGGCAGGTGGGCAGGAGGTTGTTTACAGTGGACCTGAGGCACCACCTGTTTATCTTAGCTAGCCTAGGGGATGAGACAGGTAGGACAAATAACCTCAGGGTTAACAAGGCACCTTTCTTTTGTTAATCATCTCTGCTCTGGGCTGCTTCACCTGAAGTGCAGGTCTATAGCCCAATTTACCTGCTTACCTAATTTGGTCCTTCCTTCCTATGAAGGCAGCTTTCTGCTATACTACTAAATTGGGGGGCACTTTTGCCCTGAATACCTAATCTTGCTTGCCTCATATACCTTTGTATTGGGGGGTCTTTGCACCCCTCTCTATTCTGAGTGGGGGGATCTGCACCCCGTCTCTAGGCTAGGTGCCTTTGCACCCCCTCTTTATTCTGAGGTGCCTTTGCACCTCCCTACTCTTGTTTACCCAAACCCAGGTTGTGAGTATCCTATGGCTTTGTATTTCTTTATGCCTTGTTAACCCATTGGTGTAAGCCCAGGGGATTCCTAAGCTTATTCCCCACACCTTTTGAAGACTGTTTTGACTACTTGAGGTTGCTGGAGATTCTTTATGAATATTAGCATGGGTGTTTCTATTTCTGCAAAGAAAAAGCCATTGGGATTTTGATAGGAATTGCATTGAATCTGTAGATTGCTTTGAGTAGTACTGACATTTTAAAAATACTCTTTTTTTTTTTTTTTTTTTTTGCGGGCGGGGGGGGGGGGGCGCCTGGATGGCTCAATTAATTCAGCATCTGACTCTTGGTTTTGGCTCAGGTCATGATCTCACAGTTTTGTGAGTTTGAGTCCCATGTTGGGCTCTGTGCTGGTGGCATGGAGCCTGCTTGGGATTCTGTCTCCCTCTCTCTGCCCCTCCAAGTCACGCTATCTCTGTCTCTCTCAAAATATATAAACTTAAAAAAAAACCTGTCTTTTTTTTTAAGTTTAATTTTGAGACATCACACAGATGTGTGAATAGGGAGGGACAGAGAGAGAGAGGGAGAGAGAAATTCCAAGCACAGAGCCTGACACAGGACTCCATCTCACAAACCATGAGATCACGACCTGAGCTGAAATCAAGAGTGGGGTGCTTAGCCAATTGAGCCATCTAGGTGCCCTTAAAAATATTGTCTTTCTGGGGATGCAACCTGGTGCAGCCACTCTGGAAAACAGTATGGAGGTTCCTCAAAAAAACTAAAAATAGAACTACGCTATGACCCAGCAATTGTACTACTAGGCATTTATCTAAGGGATACAGGTGTGCTGTTTTGAAGGGACACATGCACCCCCCCCCATGTTTATAGCAGCACTATCAATAGCCAAAGTATGGAAAGAGCCCAAATGTCCATTGATGGTTGAATGGATAAAGAAGATGTGTATATATATATATATATATATATATACACACACACACACACACACACACACACACACACACACACATACATACACAATGGAGTATTACTCGGCAATCAAAAGAACAAAATCTTGCCATTTGCAGCTATGTGGATGGAACTGGAGGGTATTATGCTAAGTGAAATTAGTCAGAGAAAGACAAAAATCACATGACTTCACACATATGAGGACTTTAAGAGACAAAACAGATGAACATAAGGGAAGGGAAAAAAATAATATAAAAACAGGGAGGGGGACAAAACAGAAGAGACTCTTAAATATGGAGAACAAACAGAGGGTTACTGGAGGGGTTGTGGGAGAGAGCATGGGCTAAATGGGTAAGGGGCATTAAGGAATCTACCCCTGAAATCATTGTTGCACTATATGCTAACTAATTTGGATGTAAATTTAAAAAAATAAATAAAACAAGTTTAAAAATACAAAAATACTTAAAAAATTGTCTTTGAATCATGAATATATGATGTTTCCATTATTCATATCTTTAATTTCTTTCAGCAATGATTTGTAGTTTTATCTTATATGAGTCTTTTGCCTCGTTGGTTAATTCCTAAACACTTAATACTTTTTGATGATGTTTTAAATGGAATTGTTTTTGTAATTTCCTTTTCAGATTTTTTATTTGATTTAGAAAAGAAACTTTTGTGTTTTTATCCTGATATTTTTCTAAGTTCATTTATTATTTCTAATGGTTGTGTGTGTGTGTGTGTGTGTGATTTTTAGAGTATTCTACACCTAAGCTGTACAGAGATCATCTTTATTCCTTTCCAAGTTGGATGCTTATTTCTTTTCCTTGCCTAATTGCTCTGGGTATAACTTCCAGTACTCCATTAAACAGGAGTGGTGAAATTCATTCTTATTCCTGATCTGAGGGCATAAGTTTTCAGTCTCTCACCACTGAGTGTGATGTTCTCTGGGGGTTTTTCTCATGCGGATTTTATTAAATGGAGGTGGTACCTTTCTACTCCTAGTCGATGGAATGTTAACATAAAAGGGTGTTGAATTTTGTTGCGTGCTGTTTCTGCATCAGTTTAAGATAATCCTTTGGATTTTTTCTCTTCATTCATTTTTCTCATTAATGTGGCATATTGCATGGATCAATTTTTGTACGCCCAACCATTCTTACATTCCAGTGATAAGTCTCACTTCATCACAGTGTACAATCCTTTCAGTATGCTGCTGAGTTCTATCTGCTAGCATTTTGTTGGGGGAGTTTTGCATACAAATTCATAAAGGATATTGGTTTGTAGTTTTGTTTCCTGGGGGGTGATGCTGGTCTCACAGAATAACTTGAGAAGTGTTCCTTCTCTCCTCTTCAATTTTTTGGAAAATTTTGCTAAGGATTAGTATTCTTCTTCACGTGTTTGGTACAATACACCAGTGAAGCCTTCAGGTTAAGGACTTTTCTTTGGGAGAATTTTGACTACTGATTCAGCCTCATTAGATTTCTATTTGGAATTTGTTTCCTCATGATTGATTCTCGGTACATTTTGTGTTTCTAGGAATTCCCCCATTCCATCTAGGTTGTCCAAGTTTTTGCTGTACGTTTCTTCATAGTATTCTCTTGTAGTCTTTCTTATTGCTTTTTTTAATGTTTTATTTTTTATTTTTGACACAGAGATAGAGCATGAGCAGGGAAGGGGCAGAGAAAGAGGGAGACACAGAATCCGAAGCAGCCTCCAGGTTTTGAGCTGTCAGCACAGAGCCTGACACAATGCTTGAACCCACAAACCGCGAGATCATGACCTGAGCCAAAGTCGGACGCTCAACCGACTGAGCCACCCAGGCGCCCCAGTCCTTTTTATTTCTGTAGATTCAGTAGCAATGTCCTGTCACTTCTGATCTTAGTAATTTGAGTCTTCTCTTTCTCAGTCTACCTAGCTAAAGGTTTGCCAATTTTGTTGATCTTCTCAACCAAGTTTTGGTTTCATTGATTTTCTCTATTTTCTTCTTCATTTATCTCTGCTCTAATGTTTATTATTTCCTTTCTTCAGCTAGGTTTGGATTTCGTCCCTCTTTCTTGATTTCTGAGGTTGTCAAGTCAGGTTGTTGATTTGAGGTCGTCCTTGTGTCTTAATGTAAGCATATGTACATACATTCTCCCTTAGCAATGCCTTTACTGCTCTCTGTATGTTTTGGTAAGTTTATCCTTTTCATTTCTCTCAAGAACTTTTTTTTAATGTTTATTTTTGAGAGAGAGGGAGAGACAGAGCGTGAGTAGGGGAGGGGCATAGAGAGAGAGACAGAATCCAAAGCAGGCTTCAGGTTCTAAGCTGTCAGCACAGAGCCTGATGCAGGACTTGAACTCAAGAACCGCGAGATCATGACCTGAGCCGAAGTCCGACGCTCAGCCGACTGAGCCACACAGGCGCCCCTCACTCAAGTACTTGTAAATTTCTCTTGTGATGCCTTCTTTGACCCATTTGAGCTATTTTTTTAATGTTTATTTTTGAGAGAGAAAGAGAGAGTGTGAACAGGGGGGACAGAGAGAGAGGGAGACACAGAATCGGAAGCAGGCTCCAGGCTCCCCTGTCTGCACAGAGCCTGACGTGGGGCTCGAACTCACAAACCATGAGATTGTAACGTGAGCCAAAGTCAGATGCTTAACCGACTAAGCCACCCTGGTGCCCCAATTTGAGCTATTTTAAAGTATGGTAATTAACATTGCTGTCAGAGAAAAGGTGCCCTTGCTGAAGAGAAACCATATGCTGTTGGGGTTGATGAGGGCAAAGGAAGTCCTTGTGCAGTTACAGTTACTGCACCCACCCATCCACTTCTCTGTGTTTGAATAAAATGATAGCAATTTGAAATACTTGGAAGTAAAATCTAACTAAAATAATGAGAAAAGATAAATTAACCAAATGCTTCAAAGAGTATGCAAGTTCTACAATAGCTGTCGTTGTCTTTATGCTCTCCTCTGTTTCTTGGTGTTTTACAAATAGGCTGGGGTACATAACAGAATAGCGGGTGATTGAAGGATACATGGGTGCATGTACCTTTGTGATATCCTTGGCAGTCATGACACTGTTGGATGTGACTGTGCATGTGTTGAGCTGGTTGTGTGGCCGTGGGGATTGCTGTGGCTGAGGTGTGTGTGTCCTTGTGACATGGATTCTGCCACTGTTACAGCCTGCGCACCTCATGCCATAGAGACCTGCTCCCTAGTGGGTGCAGTTGTGCATCACTAATGATGCTTCTCAGCAGGAGGACACTTCGGTTCCTTATGGGAACACTGGAGCTCCAGGAGACCTCGGGACAGGCCCTGGAGAGAGAGAGACATGCTGCTGAGGCCCAAGGATTACGATTCCCCATAGGAAAAACTGGGCTGGGCTTTTGTTTCATGGCCACAGCATTCCCAAAGGACTGACAGGACTCAGCATCTAGTCACGGTCACTGCCAAGATCTCTCATAGGGAAAGGATACAGGGGCAGATCAGTGAGAGGAATAGGTCCATGGGCCCAAGTTTGGGAAGCAAGGCCCAAGCTTTTGGGTTCTCCCACTGGAGGCACACAGGGTGCACTTCATGAATTTTTTTGTGACAGCTCATGTAAATTGTTGCCAGCCAGGGAGGCTCAGTACAGAAACAGTGCCAAGGTTTGTATCGGGGAACTGCTCACACAAGTACTGACTGCCTGTCACATGCCAACATTCCAGACTCCCAGAAGGAGGGCAGGAGTTCTGCTTGAACTACATTGCTTATACAAACAGTATAGACGTAGCCAACCTTTCAAAGGACAGCAGTCGGGCCTGCTGTGTTAACTCTTGTCTACAGTCCAGGCCTTTGGCCCTTGGTTTACAGCAAAATAGTTATCAGTGGGAACCATATGGCAGGATGAGACCATCTGCCAGTGCTGATCTCTGTTATGATGTTTAAGGATAGTGGACTTTGGAAAAAAGAAAGGCTTTTCTTAGAAAGCCAGCTGGATTCCTCCTTAAACTTCTGTATCCACCTTTTTGGCTGGCCTATCGATTCAGACACAACACAACTCTGCCCAGTAACTGGAAGTTGACCTGAATGTCTCCCACAGCTCAGGCAGTGTCAGCACATGTGACACACACAGGAAGTACAGTCCCAAAGGAGGCAGAGAGGGCACAGCTGTCAGGGTGTCCTGAGCACACATTGGTGCATCAGGCAGTTCAGGCTCAGAGGTCCCTGTGTGGCTTCTAACATGGCCCCTTCTGCCTCTAGAGTTCTCTGTCCTGTCCAGATAATTCAGTTCAGTCCTTGACTTTAGAAGGACTGCCTCACTCCCAGATGGCTTGCCTGCCCTGACCCCCTGCTTCATTCGCCTGGACAGTGTCTCCAGGTGCTCCGTATGGGAATAACAGAGCCAGGCAGTGCCAGCCAGACTCACATGGGTCAGCCCAGCCGTCTGCGCTCAGACACTCACAGCACGTTAGAAAGATGGCGTGAGGTTTCCTTCAGGAAGGATTCTGAGAAACAAGGTTGACATTGGCCTCTGCCTTCCCCATCACCTCACTAGACACCAGACTTGTGTTCCACTTAGCCATTATAACATGACATTTTTTTATTTTTTTTATTTAAAAAAAAATTTTTTTTTCAACGTTTATTTATTTTTGGGACAGAGAGAGACAGAGCATGAACGGGGAAGGGGCAGAGAGAGAGGGAGACACAGAATTGGAAACAGGCTCCAGGCTCTGAGCCATCAGCCCAGACCCTGACGCGGGGCTCGAACTCACGGACCGCGAGATCGTGACCTGGCTGAAGTCGGACGTTTAACCGACTGCGCCACCCAGGCGCCCCATAACATGACATTTTAAAACCAGCCCCTCCTCTCACCCAGACCTTTCCCGTGGAAGAGGCGTGCAGAAGAGGAATAACAACATTTCCATGGAAAACATTTTGATACAACTTACTCAGACACATCCCATTTAAAAGTTGTTCAGGACGAGCTGCTAAGTTTTCAAAAATGAATTTGCACAACCTCCCACTCATTTTGTCCTGATGATTTATCCAGCAAGCAGCCCAGAAGAGAGGAGTATGTTTCTGGAGACCACCACCTTAGTACAGTGTGCATACCAGGAGGAAGGGCAAGGGAGGTGGGTCAGGCTTCCAGAAAGCAGATGAGAGTTGTGATGAGAGTTGTGACATCAGAGCCTGATGTCAGGGGTGGACAGAGAGGCCACTGTCCCTGTGTTGTGCCCTCCCCAAATGAACAGCTTTTGGTAGGAATCACAAGTTAGCAGTACAGTCGGTCTGTGTATCAGATGATCGCTGCAAACATTTATGTCTGTTTTTACCATCCACGCGTTGATCCAGAAGCAAGAGCACAAAACAGAAAGCCTGCGACCTCCCCCTCCTTTTTTTAATCATTACATATTTACTCAGACCCCGAGCAGTAAATTCAGCATTTATAGTGTTGCATTAGGGCCGCCAAGCAAGATCATGGGCTAGAATGCAGGAGAGGCTAGGGGAGTGGTACGCCAAGGCAAGAGCTTTTACAAACGCAGCTTGCAACTCTGAGTTCACACCCACACTGGAAAGACCCTGATCCGTAATACCCATTTCCAAAGTCTGAGTGCACATCAGGTGGCCTAAAACTTTTAACCGTCAAGATTTTAAGCTTGAAGCATGCCCCTACCTTTATTTTCATGCGACGTCATTCATGTAAACTCCACAAATTCACAGCTGTAATATTTCTTCCCAATATTTACAAGTACTTCCAACAGTTCCTGAAACACTTCATTCACAATTTATTCAGTGTGTTTGTATGAATTAATGACGACCTCCTCACTGCAACTGTTACTGTCCATAGAGAAAATATACATCCCACCCCATGCATTTCCTGTTATCTGACTTGCCACAGTTTGCTTTCCTGAAAGGTCCCTATTTCCTTATAAACCACACCTTTGCCATGTTGACAGTCTCTCTTTTCTCACAAAAATACAAGACCAGGAGTGTTAACACTTGTTTGTGTCATGCCTCTACATCCAGGGCCTAGGATGTCCTGGTTAGCTTTAAACCTAACTGTATACATTTTGAAACTAAAATGCTGGGTATATGAGGGCTGCTCAGAAAATAGCATCAAGGTGCGACTGGGTGGCTCAGTCGGTTAAGCATCCGATTCTTGGTTTCGACGTGGGTCATGATCTCAAGATTTGTGGGTTTGAGCCCTGCATCAGGCTCCACACTGACAGCACAGGGCCTGCTTGGGAGTCTCCCTCCCTCCCTCTCTCTCTCTCTCTCTGTCTCTCCCCAACTTGCATGCACACACTTGCTCTCAAAATAAATAAAAACTTAAAAAAAATAAAATCAAATCATACCAGAAAGAAAAGTCCTTGAATTTGTACAAACCTAGTAACCCTGACAGAATAAGTGTTGCCTAAGTTGGTAATTAGTTGATTTCACAGTCCATAATCGCAATGGGATGTTTTAATATATCCCCAGAGTGAAAAGTAAAAAAGAACATTTCTTAGTATCCATGTTGGGGATCACATGGAAATGCTGACAGCCTGAGAATGAAAGTCAAGTGCTCGCTGTCTGTTTTGAGGGTACTCTTGATTAAAAGAGGCAGGAATCACTACAATAGTCTAGACGTCAGTGTCCAGTCTGCTTTTTGTATGTCTCATGCATATTTGACAGTTAATGAATTTGAACCGAGAAGTCTGTGGGGAAGATATTTAGGGAAATATTCCCAGACTTACCCACATTTCTGTAATGAAATCTGGTATAACCATCTCCAACTCCATCTATACATTTATGTCACAGGTCTCTATTCTTAATTCAAAACTTACTGTCCAGGTCACGCGGAGAAGGAAAAGAGAAAATTGCAGGAGATAAAGATTGCTCTTTGTAGAGTTTTGCATACTTACCAAATTTTGCATCAAACAAGACTATTTTGGTAAGAAAAATACAGAAGTGATATCCACTATGTGCCATACTAGAACAGTAAGAAAATTGCTAAAGTTCTATTGTTCTAATGATACAGAAAAACTACGGTTTTGTTCATCTCAGCCTGTCAGTTGCCATGCTATTGGCTAGGAATGTCTGGGGGCACTCCCCTGAGCCATACTACTTGCGGTGAGCCCCCACAGACATGACCCATCCAGAGCTAGTGTTGTGACTGGACTGTTCCTTGTGGTTCTTCATATGACTGTAAGATGCACCTCACCAATTGCCATCATGGAACTTACAAGAACTAGGTTTAATACAAGTCCTGGAGAGTATATAGCACACCTGGGCCACATAGCAAGGTTGTGAGTACAGAGAGCATGCACACCGGGTGTTCTACATACGTTGGGGTCAAGGGTGGAGGGTGGTTCCCTATCTATTGGTTCTATTGGCAATTGTATTACACAACCAGCAAGGTTTATTCTAGATGAAGCTTTGAAGTGGATGTACTGTCAGGCACTTACCTACAATACAGAAGAGTTAAGTTTTCTGTAACATTTAAAAAAAAAAAGCACCTTTCTGTAACATTAAAAGAGCACTTGAAATTACTATGGTTCAAATAAACTACAAAGAAAGAAAAATAAATGGGAAAATCGGGGGAACACTATTCAAACATATGCACTCTAGCTGAAAGACTTGGAGAGTTATTTCTAACATGAACATTTTTTTGTGAAAACATTCTTTTTTGTGAAGAACATTCTTTTTGTGAAGAACATTCTTTTTGTGAAAGAACTATTTAGGGGTCCATTTTTTTAAGTTTATTTATTTTGAGAGAGAGAGAGCAGGGGAGGGGCAGAGACAGAGAGAGGGAAACAGAGAATCCCAAGCAGGCTTCATGCACAGAGCCCAACACAGGGCTTGAACCTACGAACTGTGAGATCATGACCTGAGCTGAAGCTAAGAGTTAGGCACTCAATTGACTGAACCACCCAGGCACTCGTATGGGTCCATTTTTATTTTTTATTTTTTTTAATGTTTTATTATTTTTGAGAGAGAGAGAGAGAGAGAGAGAGAGAGAACATGAATAGGGGAGGGGCAGAGAGAGAGGGAAACACAGAATCGGAAGCAGGCTCCAGGCTCTGAGCCATCAGCCCGATGCAGGGCTCGAAGTCACAGACCGCGAGATTGTGACCTGAGTTGAAGTCAGACGCTTAATCAACTGAGCCACCCAGGCGCCCCAGGGGTCCATTTTTAAAATGAGGTAATGACAAACACAATACCATATTTATATCTTCTATATTTCTTTCCTGGCATGAATTTTCTGGAGTATTATATATAAATCAGTGCAAGGTTTTCCAACATTACTTACGATTATGGAACTCCCCTCTAAAAAGTATGACTTAACAAACTTTTCAAATATTCCATGCCTTTCTGGAGCTACTACCCAGTGTGCATCCTCACATAGTTTTGAAAGGATGAGGGCCACTTGAAGGCTTTCCCACACTGTTTACATGTGGGGTGTCTCTCCCGTGTGCATCCTCAAGTGCTTCTGTAAGGACGAGGACCAGCTGAAGGCTTTCCCACATTGTGTACATTCATAAGGCTTCTCTCTGGTGTAGGTCCGCACGTGGCCTTGGAAGGATTTGGAAGAAGTGAAGGCTCGCCCACAATTTTTACATTTATACAGTTTCTCTTCAGTGTGAATTCTCACATGTTCTCAAAAGGTTGAGGGCCAACTGAAGGCTTTCCCGCACTGTTTGCACTCGTAAGGTTTCTCTCCAGTGTGGGTTCTCACATGCCCCTGGAAGGACTTGGGGGAACTGAACAATTTCTCACAGTGCCCACAGTTAAACAGCTTCTCCCCAATTTGCACTCTCACATGTACATGGAAGGTTTAGGGCCGAAAGCTTTCCCACACTCCTTACACTCATAGGGCTTCTCTCTAGTGTGAGTCTTTTAGTGTCTTTGAAAAGACTGGGGATAACTGAAGGGTTTTCCACATTGTTTACACTTACAGGACTTCTTCCCAGTGTGTGTTATCACGTGTCTTCAGAAGGTTGAAGGATAACTGAAGGCTTTCCCACATTCCTTACACTTATATGGCTTCTCCCCAGTATGAGTTCTCATGTGTCTGGTAAGACTGGTGATCTCTGGGACGGCTGTACCGCAATGCTTGCATTTATAGGTTTTCTCCCCTGTGTGACTCTTTATATGTTGAGAGAGGGAGTAGGGATGCCAGAAACTTTTCCCACATGACTTACATTCACAGGGCTTCTCTCCAGTGTGTGTTATCACGTGTCTTGGAAAGACTGAAGGATAAATAAAGACTTTTCCACATTCCTTACATTTATATGGCTTTTCTCCTGTGTGCATTTGCACATGCCCAGTAAAACTGGAGAACTGACTGAAGGCTTGCCTGCACCACTTGCATTCATAGGTTTCCCCCTGAAGTGTGTATCTTCCTATGTTGAGTGAGGGAGTAAGAATGGTAAAAGTCTCTTCCACATAATTTGCAATCATACGGCTTCAGTGTGTGTTATCATGTGTCTTTCAAAGATTGAGGGATAAATGAAGGCTTTCCCACATTCCTTGCACTTATATGGCTTCTCCCCAGTGTGAGTTCTCATGTGTCTAGTGAGACTGGAGAATTCATGGAAGGTTTCCCCACATTGCTTGCATTCATTATTTTCCTCTGTAGTGTGAATCCTGATATGTTGAGTGAGGGAGCAGAAATAAAGAAAGGTTTTACCACATAATTTACACCCATAGGGTTTCTCTCCAGTGTGAGTTCTCAGGCTTGTGGGACAAATGAAGGCCTGCTTGCATTCCTGACATGGATATGGTTTTTGCCCACAGTGAGATCTGACATGCCTCTTAAGGGAAGAAAGATGTATGAAGCCATTTCCACACTTGGTGCATTCATAGAGTTTTACTCCAGTAGAAATATTCTTGTGGGAATTAAGATGGGGACAGTGGCTGCACATGTCTCTGTGTTGATTTCCTTCATTGCTTTCACAGAATCTGTCACAGGATTTCTGTTAAAAGTCAGAAATACATTATCAATGTTATGTTTATTAGTGATTTGTTATTAGCAACTAGTAAGTATTATAACTAGATGACTAACTTCATTTTAGTATACAGGAAGTTTTTCTACCCTCTGTGGATTGTCTTAGAGTTCATTAAATGCCCTGGAAGTGACCTCAGCATGTTCACTGTTCATTACTATTTGTTATGTATGGGGTCTTCCTAGAATCATTTCTAACTGAATTATGCTTCAAACATTCAATGTCTCAGTCAAGTTTTTGAAAACTTTCTTAAAATTCTAAATAAATAGATTTGGAGCTGGATTTTTTTTTTTTTTTTTTTTTTAAGTTCATGACCTACTAAAATTCTGTCCTGGGATTGCGACTTTTTTATCTTGTGAACGCAACTCACCTCAGATGTCTTGCATGGTTTCCATGCTGATCTTCAATGCTATGGTCTTCCCAATTTTTTCTAAAATGTAGGCACAAGAGTTGGGGCGCCTGGGTGGCTTCGTCGGTTAAGCATCCGACTTCGGCTCAGGTCACGATCTCACGGTCCGTGAGTTCGAGCCCCGCGTCGGGCTCTGTGCTGACAGCTCAGAGCCTGGAGCCTGTTTCAGATTCTGTGTCTCCCTCTCTTTCTGCCCCTCCCCTGTTCATGCTCTCTCTCTGTCTCAAAAATAAACGTTAAAAAAAATTTAAAAAAATGTAGGCACAAGAATTATTTCTTGTGAATTTCACTATTTTCTGTTCATTAGATATTTTTTTTCTCAAGTGCATCCTGTGGAACCAACCCACTGGCTTTAAACAGTGTCTTGTAATCAGAAACAAAAAGGTGAATGAACATATTAGAGGAAGAAGGCACTGCTGAGCAAAGACAGACTTTGATGACTTTAGTGCTTTCAAAACTTCATCAATGGTAGGCAAAAGGGGTCAACATAGTACACTAGTAATGACTGTCACAAGGTTTCCAAGAAGAAACCTCTCTGTGAACCAAAACAACACATGAAGCCAATACCCAGACTATTGAAACCAAAAGAGCTTCAGGGCTTCTAAACCAAAACAAAAATAAAACTTCAGTTTTTTGGTTTTTTTTTTTTTTTTTTTTTGGAAAAGACTCAAGTTTTTATTCCAAACTCATTGCTCTTTTTTTTTCTAAATATGTGTATTTATTTATTTTTCAGTATATGAAGTTTATTGTCAAATTGGTTTCCATACAACACCCAGTGCTCATCCCAAAAGGTGCCCTCCTCAATACCCATCACCCACCCTCCCCTCCCTCCCACCCCCCATCAACCCTCAGTTTGTTCTCAGTTTGTAAGAGTCTCTTATGTTTGGCTCTCTCCCACGCTAACCTCTTTTTTTTTTCTTCCCCTCCCCCATGGGTTTCTGTTAAGTTTCTCAGGATCCACATAAGAGTGAAAACATATGGTATCTGTCTTTCTCTGTATGGCTTCTTTCACTTAGCATCACACTCTCCAGTTCCATCCATGTTGCTACAAAGGGCCCTATTTCATTCTTTCTCATTGCCACGTGGTACTCCATTGTATATATAAACCACAATTTCTTTATCCATTCATCAGTTGATGGACATTTAGGCTCTTTCCATAATTTGGCTATTGTTGAGAGTGCTGCTATAAACATTGGGGTACAAGTGTCCCTGTGCATCAGTACTCCTGAATCCCTTGGGTAAATTCCTAGCAGTGCTATTGCTGGGTCATAGGGTAGGTCTATTTTTAATTTTCTGAGGAACCTCCACACTGATAAAACCTCAGTTTAATGAATACATTTCCACTACCATGGAGACATTATTTGATTCTAGGTCTGTGATGGCTGTGACCACATCTGTCTTATTTACCAGTGTATTCCTTTTCCACATTTCAAACTTAGGAAAAGCACAGATGAGAGATATTTGTTGGCCTGAAGCCATCCTTACCCACTGAGACCAGCATCACATCTCTGTAGAGGTTCTTCTGCACAGAATCCAGCAAAGACCACTCCTCCAAGGTGAAGTCCACAGCCACATCCTCAAAGACCACTGAGTCCTGACATATACAAGTGTGTGGAGGAAGAAGGGTAAGTCTGAAAGCACTGGGGAACTAAATCGATTCATAGAAGGTTCAAAACGGAACTTCTGGTCTCATAATACGTGCCCTGACTGCTAATAGGCTTTCTTGAACCACTAAGGAATCAACCTTAACTCTACATTTATTATGACCACTCTTGTCTTACTCCTTTCTATCATTAGGGCCCAGACAGATATGCCATGCATATGAAATAAATACTTCTGTTGGAGAGTATGCAGTAAAAGGGTAACAGAGTTCAATTATCCAAACCTATTTCAATAATCCTTTAGGACTCATTAAACTGAGTCCTAAAGCACATTCTTTAGGACTAGCCCTTGACCAGCTCCTGGGAGGAAACATGCAAGCCCTTGAAATACAATGGTAACTCTGTGCATATAGGTGGGGCCTTGGGCCATGGCAGAGCTCATGCTAACAATATGATTTATTTTTTATTTTTTAAAATTTACATCCAAGTTAGTTAGCATATAGTGCAACAGTGATTTCAGGAGTAGAGTCCTTACTGCCCTTTACCCATTCAGGCCATCCCCCCACCCTCAACCCCTCCATTAATGCTCTGTTCTCCATATTTAAGAGTCTCTTATGTTTTGTCCCCCTCCCTGTTTTTATATTATTTTTGCTTCCCCTCCCTTATGTTCACCTGCTTTGTATCTTAAATTGCACATATGAATGAAGTCCTATGATATTTGTCTTTCTCTGACTAATTACGGTTAGCATAATACCCACTAGTTCCATTCACATAGTTGCAAATGGCAAGATTTCATTTTTTTTTTTTTTGACTGTCGAGTAATACTCCATTGTATATATATACCACATCTTTATCCATTCATCTGTCGATGGACATTTGGGCTCTTTCCATACTTTGGCTGTTGTTGATAATGCTGCTATAAACATTGGGGTGCATGTGCCCCTTGGAAACAGCACACCTGTATCCCTTGGATAAATACCTAGTAGTGCAATTGCTAGCTCATAGGGTAGTTCTATTTTTAATTTTTTGAGGAACCCCCATACTGTTTTCCAGAGTGGCTGTTTCCCACTAGCAGTGCAAAAGAGATCCTCTTTCTCTGCATCCTTGCCAACATCTGTGTTGCCTGAGTTGTTAATGTTAGCCATTCTGAGAGGTCTGAGTTAGGTTCTCATTGTGGTTTATATTTCCCTGTTGATGAGTGATGTTGAGCATTTTTTCATGTGTTGGTTGGCCATCTGGATGTCTTCTTTGGAAAAGTGTCTACTCATATCTTTTTCCCATTTCTTCCCTGGATTTTTTTTGGGGTGTTGAGTTTGATAAGTTCTTTATAGATTTTTGATACCCTTTATCTGATATGTCATTTGCAAATATCTTCTCCCATTCTGTCAGTTGCCTTTTAGTTTTGCTGTTTCCTTCGCTGTGCAGAAGCTTTTTATTTTGATGAGGTCCCACTAGTTCATTTTTGCTTTTGTTTCCCTTGCCTCCAGAGACATGTTGAATAAGAAGGTGCTGCAGCCAAGGTCAAAGAGGTTTTTCCCTGCTTTCTCCTCGAGGATTTTGATGGCTTCCTGTCTTCCATTTAGGTCTTTCATCCATTTTGAGTTTCTTTTTGTGTAGGGTGTAAGAAAGTGGTCCAGGTTCATTTTTCTGCCTGTCGCTGCCCAGTTTTCCCAGCACCACTTGCTGAAGAGACTTTCCATTGGATATTCTTTCCTGCTTTGTCTTCTCTATTCTTGATCTACGTGTCTGTTCTTGTGCCCATACCATACTGTCTTGATGATTACAGCTTTGTAATACAGCTTGAAGTCCGGGATTGTGATGCCTCCTGCTTTTTTTTTTTTTTTTTTTTTTTTTTTTTTTTTTTTTTTTCAAGATTGCTTTGGCTATTTGAGAACTTTTCTGGTTCCATACAAATTTTAGGATTGTTTGTTCTAGCTCTGTGAAGAATGCTGGTGTTATTTTGATAGGGATTGCATTGAATATTTTTCCATTTTTTGGTGTCTTCAATTTCTTTCATAAGCTTTCTATACTTTTCAGTGTATAGATTTTTTACCTCTTTGGTTGGATTTATTCTTAGGTATTTTATGGGTTTTGGTGCAGTTGTAAATGGGATCGATTCCTTGATTTCTCTTGGTGTATAGGAATGCAACAGATTTCTGTGCATTGATTTTATATCGTGCAACGTTGCTGAATTCATGGATCAGTTCTAGCAGTTTTTTGGTGGAATCTTTTCGGTTTTCCATATAGAGTATCATGTCATCTGCAAAGAGTAAAAGTCTGACCTCCACCTGGCCGATTTCGATGCCTTTTATTTCTTTTTGTTGTCTGATTGCAGAGGCTAAGACTTCCAATACTATGTTGAATAACAGTGGCAAGAGTGGACATTCCTGTCGTGTTCCTGACCGTAGGGGGAAAGCTCTGTTTTTCCCCATTGAAGATGATATTAACATTGGGTTTTTCATATATGGCTTTTACGATATCGAGGTATGATCCTTCTATCCCTACTTTTTGAGGGTTTTTATCAAGAAAGCATGCTGTATTTTGTTAAATGCTTTCTCTGCATCTACTGAGAGGATCGTGTGGTTCTTGTCCTTTCTTTTATTGATGTGATTAATCACATTGATTGTTTTGTGGATATTGAACCAGCCCTGCATCCCAGGTCTAAATCCCAGCTGGTCATGTGTGGGAGATGTAGGAAAAAAACATCAAAGGAAAAGACTTCAAACGGGAAAGGCTGGAGCAGGTGCAAGGCCTTAGGACATGTTTTCACAGCTGACCGTGGCTGCTGCTCTTAAGGAATGCCTTGAGGCATTGTCCAGGGCCGGATCCTCCTTCACTCCCGACCCTTCCTGGCTTCATAAAGAACAATTATCTAGAAATTCAACCTTGAAAAACAAAACCATTAAGTTGATTAATACACTTGCTGAGCTGACTTTATGCGCGTAGCCTTTAGCAATTTCCCTAGTAAAAGGGGGCTTCATTCTGGAGTCGGGGCCTCATTCCAACTCGAGTATGAGGACCTTCAGTTAACTGCATTTTGCTTGCAGACTCTTCTTTTGCGACTCCAGCCATACTCTCTGCAACATCTGGTGTAGTCGGCAGGATACAGTGCGGCAAACAGTTTTCGAGACTACTTTTGGTTTACAGCCGCGAAGGACCAAAGTGGAGCGGTAGGACAGGTAAATCTCAGCTTTGGGATAGTGAAGTTACGGGAAACTCCCAATCTCATGATTAAGAGGCTTACTCTAGGGGCGCCTGGGTGGCGCAGTCGGTTAAGCATCCGACTTCAGCCAGGTCACGATCTCGCGGTCCGTGAGTTCGAGCCCCGAGTCGGGCTCTGGGCTGATGGCTCGGAGCCTGGAGCCTGTTTCCGATTCTGTGTCTCCCTCTCTCTCTCTGCCCCTCCCCCGTTCATGCTCTGTCTCTCTCTGTCCCAAAAATAAACGTTGAAAAAAAAAAGAGGCTTACTCTAAATTATTCTGTACTTTATTAGAGTTCAGGAGTCAAAGTAAAAAGGGGAACTTTTGATGAGCTCTGGTAGTTGGTTAGAAAACACTGCTATTGATTTACCCCTTCTGGAAAAAAATCTTTTAAACCTTAAACAATGGAGATTGATTATGAAAATGCTTAGATGCACTCATCAAAATGGAGATACCATTTCCTTAAAAGTCTGGTCTTTATGCTCCTTAATTGAGATGGCTTTACAGCCTTTACATCTGACACAGAACAAAATATAGGTTCACCTAAATGAAAACTCATCCGGAAGAAGGAGACGAGTCGGATTTTACATCCAATAGTTTTGAGGATGAGTCTCCTTCTGAGGGAATCAAGGCTGTAGCACCTGAGGAAAATACTTTACCAGGATGGCCTCCGCCACCACCCACAAATGATAATTTGGAGGCTATTGCCCCCCCTTATAATAAAGGACACCCCCCCTCCTTTACCTGAGGATACAAAAATTCCTACTCATATTAAACAAAAAACTGCCTGTCCAGTTACTTTCAACCCTTTTTCTTTTTTTTTTTATTAAATTTTTTTTTCAACGTTTCATTTTATTTTTGGGACAGAGAGAGACAGAGCATGAACGGGGGAGGGGCAGAGAGAGAGGGAGACACAGAATCGGAAACAGGCTCCAGGCTCCGAGCCATCAGCCCAGAGCCCGACGCGTGGCTCGAACTCACGGACCGCGAGATCGTGACCTGGCTGAAGTTGGACGCTTAACCGACTGCGCCACCCAGGCGCCCCTCAATCCTTTTTCTAATAACCAGCCCCGCATATTAGTTCCTACCAGGGAGCATGAGGGCCCTATCATTACACCTCTGATGCAAGGGTTGATAAATGCTAAAGAGGAAGGAGATTTAGAATTGATACAACCGGTATCAGAACTATTTCCGGTTACTCTGAATGCTTTCCCGCCAAATGCACAATATCTTAATGGAGGCTATAATGCTGAATATTCTCAGATCCCTGTAAAAATCCTGAAGGATCTTCAAATGGCTTGTGCCCAATACAGCATTAACTCTCCTTACGCAGGGCTTACTTTCAGCATTTGCTGACACCGAACGCTTGATCCCTAAAGATGGGGAAATGTTGGCTAGAACTGTTTTATCCCATGCTGAATATTTATAATTCATGACTTGGTGGGAAGATCAGGCTAAGATTCAAGGGGAAAGAAACCTTCATGATATTCCTATTGACAAAGAACAACTTTTTGGACAAGGAGAATATTCTCAACTAAGAGATCAATGTGGTATGAGTGATCAAGCGACACAACAAGTACAAAATTGTTGCAAGATGGCTTGGCCACATATAGCTACTCCAGGCGAGGTTACCCCCTCATTTACTGAACCTTATGTTGACTTTTTAGCAAGATTAAGAGATGTTTTGGAAAACAATTCCTCAAGAGGGCCTAAGGGATTTGTTTCTTCCCATTGTGCCTACAATAATGCTAATTTGGAATGCCAACAAGTTCTTCGTCTGCCCGGTAAGAGCAGCTGCTGGGTCCACAGCTGACTATGTGAAAGCATGTGCTGATTTTGGCACCCCACTTTACAATATGAACCTACTTTAAAAGGGATGGGCCCTTTTATTTTTTTTTATTTAAAAAAATTTTTTTTAACGTTTATTTATTTTTGAGACAGAGAGAGACAGAGCATGAACGGGGGAGGGGCAGAGAGAGAGGGAGACACAGAATCGGAAACAGCCTCCAGGCTCTGAGCCATCAGCCCAGAGCCCGACTCGGGGCTCGAACTCACGGACCGCGAGATCGTGACCTGGCTGAAGTCGGACGCTTAACCGACTGAGCCACCCGGGCGACCCGGGATGGGTCCTTTTAAATCTAATACGGAATGCTCTGGTTGTGGGAAAATCAGCCATAGGAAGAAAGACTGTCAAAAAATGAAGGACAAATTTATGATAATAGTACCAGTACTAATAATCTACCCATATCGATACCTCCAACTGCTTTATGCCCTCATTGTGAAAAAGGACATCATCGGGCCAATCGGCGCCATTCCAAGTATCACACAGATGGGGCATTCTCTTTAATCTTCTAATATTGATCAAAATCAGGGAAACTTCTCACGGGGCCTAGCTCAGGGCCTAACAAACAAAATGAGCCTTTATCCAGTCAGCAATGGGTATCAACACCGCAACACCGACGGGTCACAGATCTCTGTCATGCAACAACTGGGAGTGCTGCCTTCGATCTCCCTGCTATTCACCCAGTTGTTTCATAGCCATCTTTAGGTGTTGTTAAAGTTAGAACAGGGGTTTATGGGCCTTTGGAAAAAGACACAGTAGGCCTTATTTTTACACGGAGTAGTCTTCCACTCAAAGGTATTCATGTATATCTGGTGTTATTGACTGTGATTATGAAAATGAAATTCAAGTTATGATATCGACCGCTAACCCTTATACTATTCAACCAGGGGATAAAATTGCTCAGTTACTTATTCTTCCTTATATAGGGGGCCAAAGCAATCCTGTTCTTCAAAATGGAGGTTTTGGTAGTACTGGCAAACAACTATATTGGCAAACTTTTTAGAAAGATCCTCACCCCGAAACACATCTTAAAATTAATAATACATCTTTTATAGGATTAGTGGACACTGGAGCTGACATAACCATCATATCTGAAAAGTTATGGCCTTCATCTTGGCCTGTCGACAACGTACCTGTAAGTTTTACAGGACTTGGCTCCTTAGGGCGAATAAAAAGAAGCCAACAAATTATGAGATGTGAAGGACCCAAGGATCAATTCTTAAACCCTATGTGGCTAACATTGCCATTAATCTGTGGGGCAGAGACTTACTTCAACAATGGGATGCATATATTAATATCCCGTCTATATCTACTCAAAGTAAAAATATAATGTGCGTCATGGGATATAATCCATTGAAAAGATTAGGTAAAAATCAACGGGCATTAAAACACCCCTTGATATTTTCCCCAAACATAAAACCGTAGGGCTAGGATATCCAAATTTACCCTAACGGCCACTGCCAGGGAACAAAAATATGCGCTGCCTTTAAAATGGCTTATTGATGAGCCCATATGGATAGAGCAGTGGCCGCTTTCTCAAGAAAAAACTGGCAGCTTTAAAATCTTTAGTTTCTGAACAATTAGAAGCGGGACATATTGAACCCTCAACTAGTCCCTGGAATTCTCCAGGTTTTGTTATTTTAAAAAAAATCTGGGAAACGGAGAATGCTGAGTGATCTCTGAGCCATAAATAAATTCATACAGCAAATGGGGCTCTACAGCCTGGCCTTCTGACGCCTGTTGTTATCCCTTGAGATTGGAAAATTATAGTTATTGATCTTAAGGATTGTTTCTTCTCCATTCCCTTAAGCCCTAAAGAAGCTGAGCGATTTGCATTCTCCGTTCCTGTGGTTAATCATGAAGAGCCCATAAGCCGATTTCAATGGAAGGTTTTACCCCAAGGAATGTTAAATAGTCCCACTCTTTGTCAGCTCTTTGTTGCAGAACCTCTCCGATATTTACAATCTCAGTTTCCTCATGCTAAGACCATCCATTACATGGATGGCATCCTATTAGCTTTACCCGAATGATATGATTTATATGCACTCTTTTTAGCAGCTCAGACAACTCTCTCAGAATATGGCCTTATTATTGCAGAAGACAAAATTCAGCTTGAAGATCCCTTATTCCATTTAGGTCAAAAATTAGTACAAAATTCAATAATGCTTCAAAATGTTCAAATTCGTAGAAATACTTTGCATACTTTAAATGACTTCCCGAAGTTATCGGGAGACATTAATTGGCTAGGGCCTACTCTGGGCATACCTACTTATCAACTGACTCATCTATTTGATCTACTTAAAGGGGATTCCAGTTTAAATAGCCCTGGAAAATTCCGGAAGCATCCCAAGAATTACATTGGATTGAGCAGAAAATTGCTTCCAGTCAGCTTCCTCGAATTACCCCCTCACTACCCATCTCTTTGTTAATTTTACCGTCACCCCATTCCCCTACAGGAGTGCTTTGGCAGGCTAATGGAATCATGGAATGGATACTTCTAGCCAACAAAGCCCTTAAAAAATTATCTACATATTTAGACAAAATAGGAATGTTAATTTTTAAGGGTTGAGAGAGACTTCGGGAAATAACAGCCCAAGACCCTGAGACAATCATAGTACCTCTATCCCATGCACACAAATATCCATGGCATATCGACAGTGCATTTCATGGCAACTTGGAGTTGCAGATTATATAGGTCCCATCGACAACCATTATCTAAATCCAAATTAATTGGATTTATCAAAACCACCTCCTTCATCATGCCTCGAGTTGTACAATCAGTACCTGTAAATGGACCTAATTATTTCATGGATGCCAACAAGTCTGGCTATTCTGCATATTATGATCCTACTTCTAAATGTGTAAAATCCCTGTATGCCTCAGTACAAAAGGCTGAACACTTGGCCATATTCTATTGCTTAAAGACGTTCCCTCCTCCATCAGTCTCTTAATGGATTCAGCCTGTTCTAAGCAAGTGATTGAAAATTTGGAAATCATTAATATTTACTCAGATGGCTCAGAACTGTCTGACTTATTCTTTCAGGTCCAATTCTATCTTCAGCACCAATGCCATCCTATATACATTACTCACATATGATCTCCTTCTGGCCTCCCCAGCCCCTTGGCAGAAGGAAATGCTACAGCGGATTCCTTATTGACAGCCCCTGTTCTTACAGCACAAGATTTTCACAATCTTACTCATTTTAATGCTAAAGGCCTAAGTAAACGCTTTTCTATTCCCCTTACACAAGCTAGAGAAATCATCACACACTGCCCTACTTGTGGGCCTATTGTCATTCCTCGTACTCCCAGGGGGTTAATCCCGGAGGTCAGTAACCTAATGATTTATGGCAAATGGGTGTTACTCATGTTCTGCAATTCGGCCACCTTGCATATGTACATGTATCAGTAGATACATATTCCGGTTTTATACGGGCTACACCTTTGACAGGGAAAAAACCAGCCCACGTTATACAGCATCTTTCAGAAGCGCTTGCCACCACGGGGCTCCCCTGGAATCTTAAAACTGACAATGGCCCGGCTTATACTTCTCACACTTTCCTTGTATTTTGCCAAAAATGGGGCATTCCTTATAATCCACAGGGTCAAGCCATTATTGAACACACTGATCATACATTAAAAACCATGTTACAAAAACAAAAACGGGGATATGGCCTTGAATCCAAAGAATCAGTTAATGAAAACATTATTTACACTTAATTTTTTGGATTTAAGAGGTGAACAAGAGTTCACCGCAGCCGGAAAACCTCACACAATCTTTAATACCAGACCCCTTTCATAACCGATATTTTGGAAAAATGCTAATAACCAATGGTGCCTGGATATGTTAAATTGTGGGGTCAAGGATTTGCTCTTGTATCCACAGATAGAGATATCTGGCTTCCAGCCTGGCGATCAAAACCACGATATGAACAGTTGGACGAAGAGAAAAAGATTCGACAGTTTTCGATCACTGGAGGAAGATACGGAAGAATTAAGCCTGGAACCCAAGATTATAAGGAAGGTAGAAATAAGAACCAAAAATACAATGGAAGCCAAACCTCCAACATGGGGACAAGTGAAGATGACTCAAGAAGCCGAACAGATCCTCCAAAAAATGGGAACACTTAAGACTTCTACTGTGTTTATTGCCATGATGTCGGTTGTTACTTTAACTGGGAGTGCTAAAGAGAATCACACATATTGGGCTTATATTCCAAATCCACCTCTTAATAGATTAATTGCATAGGATGATCCCTCTTTCCAGGCTTACGTAAATGATTCAGTCTGGTTGCCTGGACCTTATGATAATAGAGGTCCATTTAAACCAGAAGAAGAAGGAAAAGTAATCCCTGAATATTCTGTAGGTGCAGAGGGGCCACCTATATGCTTTGGAACAGGTGACCACTGTGTTTCATTCATAGGCATGGATAGCAGAAATACACAATGGGACTAATGTCCCCATACTGTATTTACTACAAGGGGTCTCCATGAGAAGTCAAAAAACTACATACAATTACCCTCCTAAATTGCCTCGATGTCAAGAAAAACCATAAATCCTGAGGAACGGATTAATTGGGAGCTCTGTAGAGGAGAAGTTGGTAGAGTTCTTCTTAATACTTCCAAAGGAAGCATCATTGATTGGGCCCCTATAGGCTCTGCTCAGACCAAATACTCCAAAAAAGAGCTCTGATGGTGTCGATATCATGATGACATCCTTTCGGATATAACATCTGAACCCACTGCATGGCATGAAGGAGGGATGACTCCCCCCCAGCCCACGTTTACCTGATGGGCCAGTTCATTCTGAGCTTTGGAAAATTGGTACTGGATCATTAGGCATGTCCTCTTGGAAAGGCTGCTTAATGTCTCAAGTAAATTCTCCCTCTCTTTTAGATTAAATGAGACTCATAAAATTCAAGCGTGTGTCAGACTTCCTTTTCTGTTTATGTTAGGTATGCCTCATTGGGACCCTGAAAACAATCTTCTTACTTGCCATGATTGCTCTTTTTATAATTCTATCCCTTTAAACAGGAGAGACAAAGCTTATATATCCTTAAGGCATGAAATCGGGTTTGGATGCCTGTAATTATGGACTGGTCTTGGCAACACTCCCCTGAAATGTTTCTCATAGATGAAATATTGAAACGTGTATTACATCGCACCTGACCATTTGTAGCTTTACTGGTAACCGCTGTACTTGGGATTATAGCTATTGCAGCTACAGCTGGTTTTGCGCTGCACCAGACTGTACAAACTACCCACTTTGTACAACACTGGCATCAAAATTCAGAAAGACTATGGAACAGCCAACGGTTGATTGATAACCAACTAGAGAGCCAATTATCTGACTTGCAACAAGCCGTTCTTTTTCTAGGAGATCAACTGATTAGTTTACAACAACAGGTAAAGCTTCAATGTGATTGGAACGTAACCACCTTTTGTGTCACTCTCCATGTATATAATCAGTCCAAGATATCATGGGACCTTGTGCATCGACACCTTCTTAAGGTAATACCTCCACTGATATAGCCCAATTGCAAAAGGACATTTATGATACATTCAAAAATAAACTTGAGATGCTTTCTGGTGCTCCCTCTCTAGCTGAGATAACTAATTGAATCTCAGAATTGAATCCAATGAATTATGCAAAACCTTAAGCTTTTCTGCGATTGGTATTCTTTTTATTTATTTATTTATTTTTTTAAATTTTTTTTTTCAACGTTTATTTATTTTGGGACAGAGAGAGCATGAACGGGGGAGGGGCAGAGAGAGAGGGAGACACAGAATCGGAAACAGGCTCCAGGCTCTGAGCCATCAGCCCAGAGCCTGACGCGGGGCTCGAACTCCCGGACCGCGAGATCGTGACCTGGCTGAAGTCGGACGCTTAACCGACTGCGCCACCCAGGCGCCCCATGGTATTCTTATATTAATCTTTGTCTTGTTTGGATATACCTAGTCTGGAGAAGAGGCCAATGACGAAGCCAAGAATATGCCTCACAAGCCTCTGTCTTTGTAGTTCAGCTTTGCCAAATGAAAGAAAAAGGGGAAGATGTGGAAGATGTAGGAGAAAAACATCAAAGGAAAAGACTTCAAAAGGGAAAGGCTGGAGCAGGTGCAAGGCCTTAGGACGTTTTTTTTTTTTTTTCTTTTTAAAAAAAATTTTTTTTTCAACATTTATTTTTGGGACAGAGAGAGACAGAGCATGAATGGGCGAGGGGCAGAGAGAGAGGGAGACACAGAATCAGAAACAGGCTCCAGGCTCTGAGCCATCAGCCCAGAGCCTGACGCGGGGCTCGAACTCCCGGACCGTGAGATCGTGACCTGGCTGAAGTCGGACGCTTAACCGACTGCGCCACCCAGGCGCCCCCTTAGGACGTTTTCACAGCTGAACGTGGCTGCTGCTCTTAAGGAATGCCTTGAGGCATTGTCCAGGGCCGGATCCTCCTTCACTCCCGACCCTTCCTGGCTTCATAAAGAACAATTATCTAGAAATTCAACCTTGAAAAACAAAACTATTAAGTTGATTAATACACTTGCTGAGCTGACTTTATGCACGTAGCCTTTAGCAATTTCCCTAGTAAAAGGGGGCTTCATTCTGGAGTCGGGCCTCATTCCGACTCGAGTATGAGGACCTTCACTTAACCATTTTGCTTGCAGACTCTTCTTTTGCGACTCCGGCCATACTCCCTGCAACAGTCATGGTGAATAGTTTTCTTAATGTATTGTTGGATCCGGTTGGCTAATTTTGAGGATTTTTGCATCCATATTCATCAGGGAAATTGGTCTATAGTTCTCCTTTTTAGTGGGGTCTTTGTCTGCTTTTGGAATCAAGGTAATGCTGGCTTCATAGAAAGAGTTTGGAAGTTTTCTTTCCATTTCTACTTTTGGAACAGCTTCAAGAGAATAGGTGTTAACTCTTCCTTAAATATTTGGTGAAAGCCATCTGGCCCTGGACTCGTTTTTTGGCAGATTTTTGATTACTAATTCAATTTCTTTACTGGTTATGGGTCTATTCAAATTTTCTATTTCTTCCTGTTTCAGTTTTGGTAGTGTATATGTTTCTAGGAATTTGTCCATTTCTTCCAGATTACCCTTTTTATTGGCGTATAATTGCTCATAATATTCTATTATTTTTATTTCTGCTGTGTTGGTTGTGATCTCTCCTCTTTCATTCTTGATTTTATTTATTTGGGTCCTTTCCTTTTCCTTTTTGATCAAATTGGGTAGTGGTTTATCAATTTTGTTAATTCTTTCAAAGAACCAGCTTCTGGTTTCATTAATCTGTTTTTTTGTTTTTGTTTTTTTTGGTTTCGATTGCACTGATTTCTGCTGTAATCATTTCCTGCCTTCTGCTGGTTTGGGGTTTTATTTGCTGTTCTTTTTCCAGCTCTTTAAGGTGTAAGGTTAGGTTGTGCATCTGAGACCTTTCTTCCTTCTTTAGGAAGGCCTGGATTGCTATATACTTCTCTCTTATGACTGCCTTTGCTGTGTCCCAGAGGTTTTGGTTTATGGTGTTATCATTTTCATTGGCTTCCATGTACTTTTTAATTTCCTCTTTAACTTTTTGGTCAGCCCATACATTCTTTAATAGGATGTTCTTTAGTCTCCAAGTATTTAACAGTGTGATTTCTGATGCATGCCTCCTTTTGTACACCTGGGGCCTTGGGGCACATTGTATCAGACTTCTAGAGGAACTGGATGCTAAGAAGCTAAGACCAGCAACATGGGCATGCCCATGACCAATCCTCAAATAAAATCCAAGGCCTCCAAGGTTCACCGACTACAAATATTTCACAAATGTTGTCACACATTAAGCTCTATCTGTACAATTTCATTGAGAGGGGATGAGTTGGACCTTGAGCCTGACATCTCCTGGATTCTGCCCCATGTTCCTTTTCCATTCACTAATTTCAATACAGACCCTTTCCCAGTAATAAACTGCAGCACTGTGCATAACAGCTTTTCTGAAATAAGTCCTTCTGTGGAATAAATATTTCCCTGAGTCCTCATAGCGAGTCCTCATATCTGAGGTTGGTGTTGGAGACCTGACACAGAGAACCATCAACTCCCTGGGTTATAAAGTAATTCACTACAAGGGCTAATGGTAGTTTAAAACGGTCAGGATAATTAGTGAACTTGCAGACAGACTGATTGGTTATACAATCCAAAGAACAGAGAGAATAAAAATGTGGAAGTAATGTGGGGTACTGCCTAGTGTACCAACATACATGTGATGGCCGTACAAGGACAGGAGAGAACAAATACTCAAGAAATAATGGCTAAAATGGGGCACCTGGGTGGCTCAGTCGGTTGAGCATCTGACTTTGGCTCAGGTCATGATCTCGCCATTCATGAGTTTGAGCCCCATGTCGGGCTCTGTGCTGACAGCCTGGAGCCTGTTTTGGATTCTGTGTCTCCCTCTCTCTCTGCCCTCCCCTGCTCATACTCTCTCTCTCTCAAAAATAAATATTAAAAAAAATTTTTAAGAAGTAATGGCTAAAAATGATCCAAAGTTATTGAAAATCAAATACGCATCTAGACGCTCAATGGACTGATTCCAAAGAGTAAAACTGCAAATAGATCCACGAGCAGATATATCGTAGTAAAAATTGTGGAAGTTAGGCCTGAGGAGGGATCACGAAAGCAGCAAGAGAAAAACCTGTCACCTAAAAGGGAACCACAATAAGACAAGTGCTGATCCTCAGCAGAGACAGCAGAGGTCAAAGGGAATGGAATAACATTTGTGGAGTGCTGAGAGAATGAGCAGCTGCCAATAAAGAATCTGCATCCAGAAAGCTAACTTCCAACAGTGAAGGCAAAATGAACACATTTCCAAATAACAAAAATCTAAGAATTTTTTTTTCCTAAGAGAAGCACCTTATAAGAAAATACTAAGAAAATTCCTTCAACTGGTAGCAATCGAAGGGTGGTGCTAATATGGCAACATAGGAGGAGGACTCCAGGCTTGCCTCATCCCTCTAATGCAGGTAGATAGCATCAAATCACTCTGAATGCCTAACAGATCAATCTGGGGACTGACAGAACAAACCGCACATAACTAGAGGGAGAGGCGAGGCCACACTGAGGAAGTTAGGAAGGGTGGAGATGTGGTTTGGGGGAGAAACAGATGGCGGGTGCCATGGAGGAAAGGGAGCCTCGGTTGCAGAGAAAGGTAAGAGAAGATTGATCACACAGGGATATGGACAAAGAGAACACTTCTCCAAAACCATTGTCTGGGAAAATGAGAGGAGCGGACCAGCAGGGCTCAAAGACTGGAGTTTCAGAGGTTGGCATGCTTGTCTGGGATAGAGACCTGAGACCACTGCCCTACTCCTAGAGAGAAGGCAGGCAAACAATCCTGGGCTGACTGTATGATCTCAGGATCACCAAAGGGACAGAGGGAGAGACTTTCCTCTTTATGGAGTGCATCTGTGAGAGGTGACATTCGCAGAGTCACCTCTCAAGGGACAGAAGAGCCCACAGGTGCCATTTCCCTCACCCCTCAGCATAGGCACAGAGACACCTGTTGAGGGGTGGTTAAATGGACACTGGCTGTTTAGCCTGCTTGCTCCAAATGCCATGCCCCTGTGATCTGGTATGGCTGCCTTTCTGAGTCAAACCTGCATCAATCCCAGCATGGTGAGACCCTTCCCATAGGACCAGTGCAGGTCCCTGCCACACCAGGTCCCTGAAATTTGTAATTTTAAAAGTCAGCAAGCTTGTGGGGCACGTGGGTGGCTTAGTCGGTTAAGCATCCAACTCTTGGTTTTGGCTCAGGTCATGATCTCCTGGTTTGTGAGTTCAAGCCCCACACTGGGCTCTGTGCTGACAGTGCAGAGTCTACTTGAGGTTCTCTGTCTCCTCCTCTCTCTCTGCCCCTCCCCCACTCTCAAAAATAAACATTTAAAAAAAATTTTAAAGAAAATAAACATCAGCCAGCTTTGGACAGAGCCCAAAGTACACTGCACTACTCCAGGGAGACAAGCAACCCAGACACAGACAGTGCAAGAATAGCGATCTGAAAAAAACCTAGGGCACCTTTGTTCACTCTTCTGGGAGGGCATCCCTGAGAGCAGCAAATTTAGGGGCAAAAGAACTGGTTGGTGCCATTTCCCTACCCCACCCCTCAGCATAAACCAACTTCAGTAAACAGCACAGCATCAACACTGGCTACCTAACCTGCTTACACCAAGTCCCACCTCCTTGTGCTCTGCAGGTACTGCTGGCCCAGGAGGAGGACACAGGCTTTCCTAACACAGAGAAGAAGACAGAGACCTAGACAAAATTGTAAGATAGAGGAATTCTTCCTAAAAGAAAGAATAAAAAGAGGTCATGGCCAGGGATCTAACTGAAGCAGACATAAATAATATGCCTGATGCTGAATTTAAAGCAACAAAGAACTTGAGATCCTAGTCAGGATTTCAGCTGTAACTGAGATTTGAAACCATGTAGGTGTAATGAACACAAGGATGGAAGAAGCACAAGAATGAATAAGTGATATAGAAGATAAAATTATGGAGAAAAAATGAAGCTGAACAAAATAAAGAAAGAAGAATGATAGATCTTGAGAGTAGACTCCGGGAACTCAGTAACTCGATCCAACGTAATAATATTCATATCATAGGAGTCCCAGGATAAGAAGAAGAAAAGGGGCAGAAAGTTTATTTGAGGCAATAATAGCTGAAAACTTCCCTAAGCTGGGGAGGAAAACAGACATCCAAATCCAGAAGGCACAAAGAACTCACATCAAAATCAAGACATAGTGTAGTTAAATTTGCAAAATATAGAGATAAGGAAAAATTCTAAATTCAGCAAGACAAAGGAAGTCACTAACTTACAAGGGAAGACAAATAAAGTTAGCAGCAGGTCTCTCCACAAAACTTGGCAGACCAGAAGAGAGTAGCATGATATATTCAATGTGCTGATTGGGAAAAATCTGCAGCCAAGAATATTCTGTCTAGCAAGGCTATTATTCAGAATAGAAGGAGAAATAAAGAATTTCCCAGACAAAAACTAAAGGATTACTGACCACTAAACCAGCCCTGCAAAAAATATTAAAAGTGAATTCTTTGGGAAAGAAAGACCAAAAGTGACAAAGACTAGAAAGAAACAGAAATATCCCCAGAAACAATGACAAATTTCTCTGAATGTAAATAGACTAAATGCTCTAACCAAAAGACATAGGATATCGGAATGGGTAAGAAAACAAGACCCATCTATGGGGACCTGGGTGGCTCAGTCAGTTAAGCGTCTGACTTCAGGTCATGATCTCATGATCAATGAGTCTGAGCCCTGCATCCGGCTCTATGCCAACAGCTCAGAGCCTGGAGCCTGCTTCAAATTCTGTGCCTCCTTCTCTCTCTGCCCCTCCTCCACTTGCACTCTCTCTGTGTCAAAACAAACAAACAAAACAAGCATCTATATGCTACCTACAAGATACTCATTTGAGATCTAAAGACACCTGCAGATTGAAAGTAAGGGAATGGAGAACCATCTATCATGCAGACATCAAAAGAAAGCCAGAGTAGCCACACTTACATCAGACAAACTAGATTTTATTTTTTTATGTTTGTTTATTTATTTTTGAGACAGAACACAAGCTAGAGAGGGGTAGAGATAGAAACACACACACAGAATCTGAAGCAGACTCCAGGCTCCGAGCTGTCAGCACAGAGCCCAATGCAAGGCTCGAATCCACGAACCGTGAGATCATGACCTGAGCCAAAGTCAGACACCTAACTAACTGAGCCTCCCAGGTGCCCCAGACAAATTAGATTTTAAACCAAAGACTGTAACAAGAGATGAAGAAAGGCATTACATCATAATTAAGGGATCTATCCTTCAAAAGATTTAACAATTGTAAATATTTATCCCCCAACTTGTGAACACCCAAATATATAAATCAATAATAACCATAAAGGAACTCGTTGATAATAATACAATAATAGTGGAGATTTTAACGCCCCACTTACATCAGTGGACAGACCACCTAATCAGAAAATCAACAAGGAAACAAAGGCTTTGAAAGGCACAATGGATGGGAAAGACTTAACAGATATATTCAGAATATTTTATCCTAAAGCAGTGCAAATGGGACATTCCCCAGAATAGATAATATACTAGGTCACAAACCAGGCCTCAGCAAGTACAGAAGATTGAGAGTATATCTGCATAATTTCAGACCACAACACTTGAAACCTGAAATCAACCATAAGAAAAAATTTAGACCACAAATTCATGGAGGGTATAGAACATCCTACTAAAGAATGAAAGGATTAACCAGGAAATTAAAGAAGAAAATTTAAAAAGCACATGGAAACAAATGGGAATGAAAACACTATGGTCAAAAACCTTTGGGATGCAGCAAAAGTGGTCCTAAGAGGAAAGTATATTGCAATACAGGCCTACCTCAAGAAGCAATAAAAATCTCAAATACATAACCTAACCTTACACCTAAAGGAGCTAGAAAAAGAACAACAAAGCCAAAAGCCAGCAGAAGGGAAATAATTACAGCAGAAATAAATGATACAGAAACTTCAAACAAAAAACTGTAGAACGGATCAATGAAACAAGGAACACTAGTGCTTTGAAAACACTAATAAAATTGATAAACCCATAGCCAGACTTATCAAAAAGAAAAGAGAAAGGATCCAAATGAATAGAATCACGAATGAGAGAGGAGAAATAACAACAAACACCACGGAAATAAAAACAATTATAAGATAATATCATGACAAATTATATGCCACGAAGTCAGACAATCTGGAAGCAATGGATAAAAACATGTAAAAGCATGTAAACTACCAAAACCAAAATGGGGAAATAGAAAACTTAGACTGATAACCAGCAAAGAAACTGAATCAGTAATCAAAAATCTCCCAACAGACAAAAGTCCAAGACCAAATGGCTTCACAGGGGATTTCTACCAAACATTGAAAGAGTGAACTCCTGTTCTTGTCAAACTGTTCCAAAAAAATAGAAATGGAAGGAAAACTTCCAAACTAATTCTATGAGGCCAGCATTAGCCTGATTCCAAAACTAAAGATTCCACTAAAAAGGAGAACTACAAGACAGTATCCTGATGCACATAGATGCAAAAATTCTCAACAAAATACTGCCAAATTGAATCCAACAGTACATTAAAAGAATCATTCACGATCAAGTGGGAATTATTCCTAGGCTGCAAGGGTGGTTAAATATTCACAAATCAACCAACATGATACACCACATTAATAAAAGAAAGAATAAGAATGATATGATCCTCTCAATAGATGCAGAAAAAGCATCTGACAAAGTAGAACATACATTCATGATAAAAACCCTCAACAAAGTAGGGATAGAGGGAACATAACTCAACATCATAAAGGTCACATGTGAGAAACCCACTGCTAACATCATCCTCAATGGGGAAAAACTGAGAGCTTTTCTTCTATGGTCAGGAAGAAGATAGGGATGTCCACTCTCACCACTGCTAGTTAATATAGTATTAGAAGTCCTAGCCACAGCAAACAGACAACAAAACAAAATAAAAGGTATCCAAATTGGCAAGTAAGTGTCAAACTTACACTATTTGCAGATGACATGACACTCTATATAGAAAATTCATGGGGCGCCTGGGTGGCGCAGTCGGTTAAGCGTCCGACTTCAGCCAGGTCACGATCTCGCGGTCCGTGAGTTCGAGCCCCGCGTCGGGCTCTGGGCTGATGGCTCAGAGCCTGGAGCCTGTTTCCGATTCTGTGTCTCCCTCTCTCTCTGCCCCTCCCCCATTCATGCTCTGTCTCTCTCTGTCCCAAAAATAAAAATAAACATTGAGAAAAAAAAAAAATTAAAAAAAAAAAAAAAGAAAATTCAAAAGTCTCCACAAAAAATTGCTAGAACTGATACATTAATTAGATAAAGTCTCAGAATACAAAATCAACATACATAAATGTATTGAATTTTTATACGAATAACGAAGCAGCAGAAAGAGAAACTAAGGAATCATTCTCGTTCATAATTAGACCAAACGCACTAAGATACCTAGGAATAAACCTAACAAAGAGGGTAAAGACCTGTACTCTGAAAACTATAAAACACTGACGAAAGAAAATGGGGCGCCTGAGTGGCTCAGTAGGTTGAGCGTCCAACTTCGGCTCAGGTCATGATCTTGCAGTCTGTAAGTTAGAGCCCTGCATCGGGCTCTGTGTTGACAGCTCAGAGCCTGGAGCCTGCTTTGGATTCTGTGTCTCCCTCTCTCCCTGCCCCTCACCTGCTCACACACTGTCTCTCAAACATAAATAAACATTTAAAAAAAAAAATGTCTGTACTAACCAAAGTAATCTACACATTTAATGCAATCCCTATCAAAATACCACAGCATTTTTCACAGAGTTAGAACAAACAACCCTAAAATTTGTATGGATCCACAAAAGATCCCAAATAGCCAAAGCAATTGTGAAAAAGGAAAGTAAAACTAGACACATCACAATCCCAGACTTTAAGTCATATTACAAAGCTGTAGTCATCAAGACAGAATGGTATTGGCACAAAAACAGACACATAGATCAGTGGAACAGAATAGAAAACCCAGAAATAGGCCCACAACTGTATGGTCAACTAAGCTTTGACAAAAGCAGGAAAGAATATCCAAAGGAAAAAAAGTCTCTTCAACAAATGGTGTTGGGAAAACTGGACAGCAACATGCAGAATAATGGAACTGGACCACTTTCTTACACCATATACAGAATTAAATTCAAAATGGATGAAAGACCTAAATGTGAGACAGGAAACCATCAAAATCCTAGAGAAGAACACAGGCAGTAACTTCTTTGACATCAGCTGTAGCAACTTCTTACTAGATAGGTCACCTGAGGCAAACGAAACAAAAGCAAAAATAAACTGTTGGGACTTCCTCAAGATAAAAAGCTTCTGTTCAGCAAAGGAAACAACCAACAAAACTAAAAGGCAACCTTTGGAATGAAAGACGATATTTGCAAATGACATATCTGATAAAGGGTTAATATTCAAGCATATAAAGAATTTATAAAACTCGGAACCCAGAAAACCAATAATCCACTTTAAAAAATGGGCAGAAGACATGAATACATATTTTTCCAAAGAAGACATACAAATTGCCAACACACATGAAAAGATGCTTGATGGCACTCAGCATCAGGGAAATAAAAATAAAATTCAATGAGGTATCACCTCACACCTCATTAACAACACAGGAAACAACAGGTGTTGGCAAGGATGTGGAGAAAGGGAGGCCCTCTTGCACTAGTGGTGGGATTGCAAACTGCACAGCCACTCTGGAAAACAGTATGGAGTTTCCTCAAAAAGTTAAAAATAGAATTACCTTATGATCCAGCAATTGCACTATTATTTACCTAAAAGATACAAAAATATTGATTCAAAGGGATTCACGCACCCCAATGTTTATAGCAGCATCATTTGTAATAGCCAAGATATAGAAACAGCCCAAGTGTCCATCGACTGATGACTGGGTAAAGATGTGGGGTGTGTGTGTATGGAATATTATTCAGCCATAAAAAGAATAAAATCTTACCATTTGCAACAACATGGATGGAGCTAGAAAGTATTATGCTAAGTGACATAAGTCAGAGAAAGACAAATGCCATATGATTTCACTCATATGTGGAACTGAAGAAACAAAACAGATAAACAGAAAAAACAAGAAAGAGATGCAAACCAGAAAACAGACTCTTAATTATAGAGACAAACTGAGGGTTGCTGGAGGGGAGGTGGACAGGGGAATGGGTTAAATGGGTCATGGGTATTAAGGAGGGCACTTTTTAAGGAGGCCACTTGTCATGATGAACACCTGATGTTGTATGTAAGTGATTAGTCACTGAATTCTACTCCTGAAACTAATATCGCACTGTATGTTAACTAGTGGGAATTTAAATAAAAACTTGAAAAAGAAAAAAATAAAACAAAAAAATGATAGCAGTTGTTCCAAGATGGAAAGTTGAATCCACATGAAAAAATAAAGAACAGGGCACTTGAGTGGCTCAGTTGGTTAAGTGTCCAATTTCGGCTCATGTCATGATCTCGCCGTTCATGGGTTCAGTCCCTGCATCAGGCTCTGTGCTAACAGCTCACAACCTGCAGCCTGCTTTGGATTCTGTGTCTCCCTCTCCCTCTCCCTCATCCCTCCCCACCCCCTTTGCTCATGCTGTCTCTCTCTCTCTCTCAAAAATAAACATTAAATGTTTTTAAATAATAAAGAAAAATGATAAATGTAGTGACATAAATGCATATTTTTCTCCTTAACTTTCCTGACTTCAAAGGCAATGGTGTAGAATGTTTATAATGTATTGTTGGGTGTATAACACATATGATGTATTAAATATTTGAAATCTACTTCCCAATAACAGCACAAAGGAGGTGGTAGGAGCAAAACTGTAATGGAAAAGAGGTGAAAATGATTCAAGATGATAAAGTATACATTAAAACATGCATTGTTGGCTTTGTAACATATAGAGAAGTAATGTCTCATAAAGGGGGGAAGAGAACTACCTAGGAGTAACATTTCTGTACCTCACTGGAATTGAGCAATCCTAAATCTGAAGCTGATCTGATTAGGTGTATACGGCAATCATAAAACAACCAAGTTTTAAAAAAGAAAAAATACTGAAAAATGTAATTAAACCAATTGAAATGCTTTACTGGAAAATATTAATGCAAAACAAAGTAGTAGAGGACTGTAGGAACAAAGGCACGAGACACAGGAGGAGTGAATGGGGACACAGGACAACCACATCGATGATGACATTAAGTGTGAAAGGACCATACAACACAACAAAAGGCAGAGGTGGTCAGAATGCATCATGAAACATGACCTGACTGTATTCTCTCTACAGGAGACACTCTGCTGGCACTTGCAGTGACCTCCCAGCTGGCCCCTCAAGTGTGCCATGCACCTCTTCTAGAGCTGTGTGTGATCAATTCTACTTCAGTTCCCCTTGGATTTTTGCTGAACCAGGACTGTTCGTTAGAAACCCTAGGGCTCTGGGCTCCACCTAACAAATGCTAACTTAAAAAATCAGAGCTGGCACCACAGACAGGATGCTAATCATCCATAGGGAATGCCAACTGGCATTAGCAACTGCCTCTGCCATTGCAAACAGTAAATGCAGCACAGTGTAAGACATGTGCTGACAGCTCAGAGCCTGGAGCCTGCTTCAGATTCTGTGTCTCCCTCTCTCTCTCCCTCTCTCTATCTGATCCTCCCCTCCACCCTCTCTCTCAAAAATAAACAAACATAAGAAAAAGAAACACACTTAATCCTGAGGTCATTAGCCCCCCCCCTGCCCCCCCCCCCCCCCGCCCCGCAGTAGCCTAATGTGCCAGGTTAAAACTGGGTGGCAATGAATGGACTCTAACAATGGAAGTTTAGATGCATATGTTCCTGCCATTAATTCTCCCATCCCCAATGTAATAGAGATGATGATAAATGACATCCTAGAAGCTCAGGGCCTCTATTTGGCCGGCCTAGATTTACTCAATATATTTCACTCCTGAAGGGATTCAGATCAAATCTAAAACATGTCATTTTTGCACAAGGACTATTTTGAGCTGCAGGCAATAGAGACCCTGTGAGTCTAATGCCTGAAGAGAAACTTTGGTCCCTCCCTTAACTACCTAGAAAAATCCAAGTTGGGGGCCTTTCCCAGATAAGAGTCAATTAAAAAGATAAATCTTATCTGAGTGACCTATCTGTATGACAAGGCAAACATCTGATTACCAAACATCTGCTTTTTTAAGTTTGTTTACTTATTTTGAGAGAGACAGACAGCAGGAGAGGGGCAGAGAGAGGGAGAGACAGGATCCCAAGGAGACTCTGTGCTGTCAGTGCAAAGCCCAACATGGGGCTGAAACTCACAAACCATGAGATCATGACCCAAGCCGAGATCAAGAGTTGGACACTTAACTGACCACCCAGGTGCCCCCAAACATCTCTTCTTATTGGCCTGTGAATTTGCCCTCCTCCCCTTTGAAGCCCCAGGCCCCTATCCCATTCCTATGCTCAGGATGGCATACATACCTCATTTTACCTGTCTTTGAATTTCTCTTGTATGTTAAGTTCCCATATGTTACAAAATTAAGTTTGATTTCCTATTAATGTGTCCCATGTCAATGTAATTCTTACACCAGCCAGAAGAACCTTTGAAGGGTACAGGAAAATTTTTCCTCCCCAACACTTTTGGCAAGCCAGCCAGGAGACCTCACTATCTGGGTACTGCTCACCCCACACCTGTTGCAGTAGAAAGATCCTGGGACCTCTGAGAAGAGCTGGCAAAAACTAAGAATTCTTACATTGGAGTCTTGGGTGTCTACCTGCACAGTCCAGTGGAAGCAGTGGTGACTCTCCTTCCTTTTTTTTTTTTTTTTCCTTTTCTAAACTTAGACTAGCAGGAGAACTTATTTGTGGAACTGGTTCCCTGGGATTAGCAACTCTAGTGGTCCTTTTTTTCTCAGAGATGGTCCTAGTTTTTCTCTGTTGTGTTGTTTGTTATAAGGGAAACCACAGGGCAGAACTCTGCACATGAGGCTGCTGTCCAAGCCTGTGTCCCAGACTGGTGACTGCTCTGCTCTCACCAGACCACGTCTTTCTGGACAAACTCTGCCATGGGTTAACGTGCACATGAGGGAAAGTCTGCTGCTAAGGGACATCTGAAAGCCAAAGCCACACAATTGATAGGCGCAGGGAGAGAGGTAGTAGTTTGGCTCTGAGAGACCCAAGATTCAGCTAAAGCTGTTAATGTGCATGTAAAAAAAAACTTTTGTCTTGTTCTATATCCTGAGAATATGGTTTTGTGACCACTGAGAATATTCTTTCTGGGCTCCACCATCTGGATGGTACGCTTCATGGGGTGCGACATCGCATCTCGTTGAATAGGCTGGGGTTCCAAGCAGCACAATTGAGCCATGCCAAGTCTCAGGGGAATTGTCATCAAGGGTCCCAGTCCATGAGGGGTCTTGGTCATTTCAATCGTCATTACTTTGTTAGTGAGCACCTGCCCAGTGAAGGGGGTTTGTGGCTGGAGGCATTTCATGTTCTCCTGGGAACTGGACTACACCATCCTTGCTGCCTATGAATGAAGGCCTTTGCTTTCTTACACTCTCTGGGAATGAACTTTCTGGATCTTGTAAACACTGCATATTTCATAGTCTCTTGTGTGAGGCCTCTTTGGGCCACAAAAAGCCTTCATGGTTTGAATCGCTATTGACAGATACCACTCATCAATGACCAGATGATGGATCCTTTGAATTGGCTATATTTGAGAGAGGAAAAAAAAAAAAACTTAGAAGAGTTGTCATCCTAAACAATCAATTTATTGGCACCTGTGGAGAGACCTAGCACCAAAAAAATGTAACGACTAACCTTAGGGAGTCCCTTAAGATGAAGAACAGAAAGTAGAACAAAAATTAAATTCAGTGCAAATTCCCCTTATCACAATGCGGCCCCATCGCCTGTTTTAGCTTCCCTTCATTCTCTAGGCCTGGGGATATGCAGGTTTCTCAGGTAAATGCTGGAAGTCAGAAGCACCCGGGACAGGCAGGGCTTGCCAGCTTCTGGTCTTCCTCTGTCACTTTCTTTATGGATCTGTCCTGGGCCCTTACCCAAAGAATTCTTGTCCTCTGAACAGCAGCAGATCTTTTCAGCAGATTATATGAAATTCAGAGAAGAGTTAGAAAAATCAGTGGCTACTCACCCTCACCCCCACCATCACAGAGGGAACAGAGGACTAGAATTTCTCCTGGGCTCTCCCACAAATGACCAGCTGAAGGCTGATGTTCAGGGGCTGGTAGGATAAGACGATAAAATTCCATGATGCCTCCTCCTTTCCAAATCCAGACCCACTGGTTATTGGTCCTTTCTCTCCCAGGTATAGCTGTTGCTTTCTTGCTTGGCTCATTTTGTCTGCCTGCCTGGGACACGCAGGTTGTCACTTCTTCCTTACGGCTAAATTTGGGAGTGACTCTGTATCCTGGGAAGGCAGTATCCTTTGCATCCTCCTTTGGAGGGGGCGGGGATAAGTTACTCAATACTGCCATCAGTTATTTACTGTTTGGGCTGAAAACTGACACGATCTTCAAAAGAATTTTTTTAAAGTAGCTCTGTGGTCAAAAGTTGGCAACATTGGAAGCTGATATTTTCAGCCTGATAGGAATTTAGGCTTTCTCTCCTAAGGTAAAATAAAACCAGGTACCCAGAGAGAAAGAAGTAAACTGAGGATAATGTAGTTGGATGGGTAGATCAACCCAAGATGTCATTTAAGTTGCAATGCAATTCTTTGAGGAATTGAGAGCAAATGTCCTTATCTTTTTAAAAAATGTTTTATTTTTGAGAGAGTACAAGGGAGGGAAAGGGAGGGAGAGAGGGAGAGAGAGAGAGAGAGAGAGAGAGAATGAATCTGAAGCAGGCTCCAGGCTCTGAGCTGACAGCACAGAGCCCGACACGGAGTTGTAACTCATGAACCATGAGATCACGATCTGAGCCGAAGTTGACACTTAACTGAGTCACCCGGGTGCCCTGCGAATGTCCTTATCTTTAATTATGGCCCAAGAATTATCCAAAAACAAGGCAAACTCCTTCAGCCTGTCATTTTGGCCAATTCCCAAACCTCCCCTCTTTATCTCCAAAGGTTCATATTGTCCTGAGAAACCAAAGTCCTTGGAGAAACTTGGACACTTTCTTTGTGCCTCTGTCATGTAGACTTTCTACCCATCTTTTCTAATATCTAAGAGCCATTCTTTGAAGTGCAAACTTTAGGGAGAGGTTTCTCATCACAAACAAAGAGGGAGAGGAAGTAATTGGAAATTGAACAAATAAAACATCTCCACAAATCTTAGGGACTATGAGGTCTCTGCATCTGTTCATATATGCTTATGTATGCATTGTATGGTATTTTTCTGCTTCTGGATGGCTTTGCCAAAATTAATTTGTGGAATAGTTCTGTTTATCTGGTTTGAAGGCAAGAACTGATAAGGGGTGGCTATTCTAAAACTTTCAGAAATATAAAAACTAATCCAAATGTTTCTCAGTTTCATATGATCTAGGATTAATCTTTAATAAATAAAAGCCAATTGAAGTTTGCTAACTGAAATAAGCATGTCTTTAGTTAATAACATTAAATAGAAAACTTTTATCCTACCTACGCTTACTCATCAAATAAGTTCATGTTCACTCTGTCGCAAAATTTGCCAACAAAAATAACTTAGAATGATGGCTGATTTTTTTTCATCGTTTCATGAAGAGTCCCTGGATAATCTAAACATAATTGCCAGAAGCAAATTATTTAGATAGATGTAAGAAGTTTTAGGTGAACTTTTTAGTAATAATTATGTTTTACAGTATGTCTGCTTAAATGGCTTTCCAAATCTCTTTGGTAACTCCCATTCTTAGAATTTTGCTATGATAGATAGATAGATAGAAAGATAAAATAAAGCTAAGAATTTTGCTATGTTAAATTAAGTGATGGGAGTTCACTGAATAATAAATGTTTGCAAATAAAATGCTAAAACATTTAATTGCTAAACAAGTCCAAGTTTACCTAACTTTTGTCTTATTACAAAAAGATAATTTTGAGTCTGTTGATAAACACATCTTATGCTTTACTGAAAGATCATACTAGTAAGAAGCATATGTTTCTAGAAATTATGAAACATATTCATAAGTTTGCCAATCTAAAGAATGCTGATGTAATAAACAGCTCACAATTGCTCACTGATTAGTTTTCACTAGTAATTGGAGGTTCTGAAAGTTAAGAAATATAATTGGGGCATCTGGGTGGCTCAGTCGGTTAAGCGGCCGACTTTGGCTCAGGTCATGATCTCACGGTCCATGAGTTCAAGCCCCGCGTCGGGCTCTGTGCTGACAGCTCAGAGCCTGGAGCCTGTTTCGGATTCTGTGTCTCCCTCTCTCTGACCCTCCCCCGTTCATGCTCTGTCTTTCTCTGTCTCAAAAATAAATAAATGTTAAAAAAAATTTTTTAAAGAAATATAATTAATATATATTTAATTCTAGAAATAATAACAGCATCAATTCTCTATGTAAGAAACTAGAATGTTTTTGGTGAGAAAAGGTATGAGGAATGGAAATGCTTTTTTTTTTTTTTTTTTTGAGGGAAACAAAAGTAATTTTGTTCTAAAGTAAAGCTGATTATTTCTGAATGGGAGAGAACAAGGGACCGGCTAAAATAGACACAGGAAGTTGTAGGCTTATGAAAAAGGAATCTTGGGAAACGAATTTTATGTGTGATTAAAACAGATAAGATCGAATGGATTTCTTATAAGGATTTTCAAAATAAGCTTTAATATCAATAGAGCACTTACGTAAAACTGGAACTTTATCTTTTTAACAGATAAAAGAAAATTAAGTTTTTTTTAACTATTGTAGTGTTCTTGATAAAAGATTATGAAAGGTTTTTTTAATCTTCTAATGGTCATGCCTAGAAAACAAGGATTCTGTTTCACCAACGTAATTTCCTGTGTTTATCAGGTCTTTGATTACTTAAGAATATTAAAAGTTAAGTTTTGCCAACAACCACATAATCTGCTGTATTTGTCTTTATTTTATTGTCATTTTGGTTAATAACCAACATGTTGTTTCACAGTGACCTATGGTTCTACTTGACCAAGTGCTTTAAAACTCCTTTTGATGTTTCTGATAAACTTCCCCAAATCAAATTCTAAATCTTCTTGACATGGAAAAAAAGTTGGGATTTCCCCAGAAGGGTTCCTGGAACATTCTAGAGGATTTATGTTGAAGTAGACTTACTGGATACATTAAACTACATGGGAAGCTCTGTCAAATAAGAAGTAATATTAAGCCTTCTTTAGGCTGTATTTGTGTGGGTATATAAGTGTTCTAGAAATTAGATGAAACTCCTAGAAATCTGATATGCCCTGGTATGGAAGCACCTGTAATTCTAATTACTGAAGTTGTGAGTGTCACAGAAATAACCAAATGTCCATGTCTGCCACATTCAAAGCTTCTCGTCAGATCTTTAACCATGGCCATACTGTATGTAGTCTTTTGTCATTTACAGCTATTGTTTTGCTTTGGTGCTTCTGCAAAAGTGCTTCATTTTCAAGGGGATTTGTGGAAAGGACTTTTGACAAGACAGGATTCTGATAACCATAGAATCAGGGAACTGAACTGTGTAAGCATTACTGGAACTAGTGGGAAAACCGGATTCCAACACAGCAAGAATAACACAGGGTGGGATGAACTAAGGAGGAGGATTCTAGTTTTTATGCCTCTTGTTTAAAACATTACGGTTTTTTAAAATTTATTTCCTTATTTTGAGAGGGAGAGAGAGCAGGGAGGGGCAGTAAGAGAGGGAGAGCGAGAATCCCAAACAGGCTCCACACTGTCAGCACAGACACCAATGCAGGGCTCAAACTCATGAACCATAAGACCTGAGCAGAAATCAAGAGTCGGACACTTAACCAACTGAGCCCCCCAGGTGCCAGGGAACATTCATGTTTACCTAATGTTTGTGCTTCCAGATAGGAAAAGACTCTCTGTTAAGCTAAACTTTACCTTTGCAAACAAATACTGTCACCAGCTACACCCCAAGACCTGACCTCTACTGTCCACCCGCTTGTACTCACTGCCCTTTGTCCCACATTTTTCCTTAAGTTCTTCTTTCTGGTTTATCTCAGGCAAATGAAACCTAAAACCACCCTTCAGGTGACACTGACTGCCTGGACAGTCTTGTCCCAGACTCACGCCTGTGCAAATGGACCTGGAGTGACCTCTGGAGTGACTGGCAATTACCTTTACCTCATTATCACACTAAAGTCTCCCCTGGGGGAGGAGCACAACCTCGTTTACATGACCTACAACGTGGGGACAGGCCTGCTGCCCTAAGGCTCACCCGTAGCACCCCTCCTGCCCGCCCCACACAGGATGACGAGGCTTCCCCATGGAAATATCCATCCCAGCCCTAAACCAGAGGAGCCCATCCACCCTTCCTCCAGGGAGTCAGGGCTTTGGAAGTTATTCTCCATGATCTCCTGATCTCCGCATCGGCTGCCAATAAAGTTTCCTTTGTGTAGCCACTCACCTGATGTATTTTCTATGTATGAGTCACCAAGGAGAAAAACCCTGTTGGTTCAGTTACGAATTTGGTGACCCAGATGGGGGACTATCTATAGTCCTTCTGACGTTCTGCCCTCTGGTATCCTGATTTCTGCTGGGACCAGGGGCAGATTCCTTGGAAGGGACTCGCCCATCTGGGTGCTTGTGACTCCTGGCCTGGGATTCGTCCTCATCTGAAATCCAGTGGCCACTCTGATTACTTTCACTCAGAAGGGTTTCTACTGGGATAAGTCACGCCAGGTCTATGGCACAGTTCTTAGGGGTAAAACTACAGTTGTCTCACAAAGTCTGGGCAAGCAGGCATAACAGACACAACACTCTGGGGAATTAACAGGACCTCTCCAGTATATTTGGTATATAAATACCAAAGCAACAAAGATTAGAAAGGATCAGAGACCACCACCAGAAACTCCAACTCTACAAGCATCATAATGGCAATAAATTCATATCTTTCAGTACTCACTCTAAACTCAATGGACTCAATGCTCCAATCAAAAGACATAGGGTAACAGAGTGGATAAGAAAACAAGACTCATCTATATGCTGTTTACAAGAGACCCACTTTAGACCTAAAGACACCTACAGATTGAAAATAAGGGGATGGAGAACCATCTATCATGCTAATGGTCAACAAAAGAAAGCCAGAGCAGCCATACTTATATCAGACAATCTAGACTTTAAAATAAAGACTGTATCAAGAGATGCAGAAGGGCATTATATCATAATCAAGGGGTCTGTCCACCAAGAAGACCTAACAATTGTAAACATTTATGCGCCAAATGTGAGAGCACCCAAATATATAAATCAATTAATCACAAGCATAAAGAAACTCATCAATAGTAATACCATAATAGTAGGAGACTTCAACACCCCACTCACAGCAATGGACAGATCATCTAATCAAAAAATCAACAAGGAAACAATGGCTTTGAATGACATATTGGACCAGACGGACTTAACAGATATATTCAGAACATTTCATCCTAAAGCAGCAGAATATACATTCTTCTCCAGTACACATGGAATGTTCTCCAAAATAGACCATATACTGGGACACAAATCAGCCCTAAGTAAGTACAAAAAGATCGAGATCATACCGTGCATATTTTCAGACCACAACGCTATGAAACTCAAATCAACCACAAGAAAAAATTTGGAAAGGTAACAAATATTTGGAGACTGAAGAACATCCTACTAAAGAATGAATGAGTTAACCGAGCAGTTAAAGAGGAAATTAAAAAGTATATGGAAGTCCATGAAAATGATAGCACCACAACCCAAAACCTCTGGGACGCAGCAAAGGCAGTCATAAGAGGAAATTTTATAGCAATCCAGGCCTTCCTAAAGAAGGAAGAAAGATCTCAGATACACAACCTAACCTTACGCCTTAAGGAGCTGTAAAAAGAACAGCAAATAAAACCCAAAACCAGCAGAAGGCAGGAAATAATAAAGATTAGAGCAGAAATTAATGCTATCGTAACCAAAAAAAAAAAACAAAAAAACAGAATAGATCAATGAAACCAGAAGCTGGTTCTTTGAAAGAATTAACAAAATTGATAAACCACTAGCCAGTTTGATCAAGAAGAAAAAGGAAAGGACCCAAATAAGTAAAATCAAGAATGAAAGAGGAGGGGCGACTGGGTGGCGCAGTCGGTTAAGCGTCCGACTTCAGCCAGGTCACGATCTCGCGGTCCGTGAGTTCGAGCCCCGCGTCAGGCTCTGGGCTGATGGCTCGGAGCCTGGAGCCTGTTTCCGATTCTGTGTCTCCCTCTCTCTCTGCCCCTCCCCCGTTCATGCTCTGTCTCTCTCTGTCCCAAAAATAAAAATAAAAAACGTTGAAAAAAAAAATTAAAAAAAAAAAAAAGAATGAAAGAGGAGAGATCACAACCAACACAGCAGAAATAAAAATAATAAGAGAATATTATGAGCAATTATATGTCAATAAAATGGGCAATCTGGAAGAAATGGACAAATTCCTAGAAACATATACACTACCAAAACTGAAACAGGAAGAAATAGAAAATTTGAATAGACCCATAACCAGTAAAGAAATTGAATTAGTAATCAAAAATCTGCCAAAAAACAAGAGTCCAGGGCCAGATGGCTTTCACCAAACATTTAAGGAAGAGTTAACACCTATTCTCTTGAAGCTGTTCCAAAAAACAGAAATGGAAGGAAAACTTCCAAACTCTATGAAGCCAGCACTACCTTGATTCCAAAACCAGAGACCCCACTAAAAAGGAGAACTATAGACCAATTTCCCTGATGAACATGGATGCAAAAATCCTCAACAAGATATTAGCCAACTGCATCTAACAATACATTTAAAAACAATTATTCATCACGACCAAGTGGGATTTATACCTGGGACACAGGGCTGGTTCAATATCCACAAAACAATCAATGTGACACACCACATCAATAAAAGAAAGGACAAGAACCATGTGATCCTCTGAATAGATGCAGAGAAAACATTTGACAAAATACAGCACCCTTTCTTGATAAAAACCCTCAAGAAAGTAGGGATAGAAGGATCATACCTCAAGATCATAAAGGCCATATACAAAAGAACAACTGATAATATCATCCTCAATGGGGAAAAACTGACAGCTTTCCCCCTAAGGTCAGGAACACGACAGGAATGTCCACTCTTGCCACTGTTATTCAACACAGTATTGGAAGTCTTAGCCTCAGCAATCAGACAACACAAAGAAATAAAAGGCATCCAAATCGGCCAGGAGGAAGTCAAACGTTCACACTTCCCAGATGACATGATACTCTATATGGAAAACCCAAAAGATTCCACCAGAAACTGCTAGAACTAATCCATGAATTCAGCAACGTTGCAGGATATAAAATCAATGCACAGAAATAGGTTGCATTCCTATACACCAACAATGAAGCCCCAGAAAGAGAAATCAAGGAATCGATCCCATTTACAATTGCACCAAAAACCATTAAATACCAAGAATAAATCCAAACAAAGAGGTGAAAAATCTATACACTGAAAACTATAGAAAGGTTATGAAAGAAATTGAAGACACCAAAAAAAAAAAAAAAAAGGGAACAATATTCCATTTTCCATGCTCCTGGATAGGAAGAACAAACAATATTAAACTGTCAATACTACCCAAAGCAATCTACATATTCAATGCAATCCCTATCAAAATAACACCAGCATTCTACATAGAGCTAGAACAAATAATCCTAAAATTTGTGTGGAACCAGAAAAGACCCCGAATAGCCAAAGTGATCTTGAAAAAGAAAACCAAAGCAGGAGACATCACAATCCTGGACTTCAAGCTGTATTACAAAGCTGTAATCATCAAGATAGTATGGTACTGGCATAAAAACAGACACTCAGATCAATGGAACAGAAGAGAGAACCCAGAAATGGACCCACAAACGTATGGCCAGCTAATCTTTGACAAAGCAGGAAAGAATATCCAATGGAATAAAGACAGTATTTTCAGCAAGTAGTGCAATTTTCTGAGATATGCAGAAAAATAAATCTGGACCACTTTCTTACACCTTACACAAAAAGAAACTCAAAGTGGATGAAAGACCTAAATGGAAGACAGGAAGCCATCAAAATCCTTGAGGAGAAAGCAGGCAAAAATCTCTTTGACCTCGGCTGCAGCACCTTCTTACTCAACACGTCTCCAGAGGCAAGGGAAACAAAAGCAAAAATGAACTACTGGGACCTCATCAAAATAAAAAGCTTTTGCACAGCGAAGGAAACAATCAGTAAAACTAAAAGGCAACTGACAGAATGGGAGAAGATATTTGCAAATGACATATCAGATAAAGGGTTAGTATCCAAAATCTATAAAGAACTTATCAAACTCAACACCCAAAAAACAAATAATCCAGTGAAGAAATGGGCAAAAGACTTATATAAATAGACATTTCTCCAAAGACATCCAGATGGCCAACCGACACATGAAAAAATGCTCAATCACTCATCATCATGGAAATGCAAATCAAAACCACAAAGAGATACCACCTCACACCTGTCAGAATGGCTAACATTAACAACTCAGGCAACAACCGATGTTGGCGAGAATGCGGAGAGAGAGAGGATCTCTTTTGTACTGCTGGTGGGAATGCAAACTGGTGCAGCCACTCTGGAAAATAGTATGGAGGTTCCTCAAAAAATTAAAAATAGAACTACCCTATGACCCAGCAATTGCACTATTAGGTACTTATCCAAGGGATACAGGTGTGTTGTTTCGAAGGGACACATGCACCCCAATGTTTATAGCAGCACTGTCGACAATAGCCAAAGTATGGAAAGAGCCCAAATGTCCATCAACGGATGAATGGATAAAGAAGATGTGGTATATATATACAATGGAGTATTACTCGGCAATCAAAAAGAATGAAATCTTGCCATTTGCAACTATGTGGATGGAACTGGAGGGTATTATGCTAAGCAAAATTAGTCAGAGAAAGACAAGTATCATATGACTTCACTCATATAAGGACTTTAAGAGACAACAGGTGAACACAAGGGAAGGGAAGCAAAAATAATATAAAAACAGGGAGGGGGACAAAAACATAAGAGACTCTTAAATATGGAGAACAAACAGATGGTTACTGGATGGGTTGTGGAAGGGGGGATGGGCTAAATGGGTAAGGGGCATTAAGGAATCTATTCCGAAAACCATTGTTGTACTATATGCTAACTTGGATATAAATTAAAAATAATAATAATTGGGGCGCCTGGGTGGCGCAGTCGGTTAAGCGTCCGACTTCAGCCAGGTCACGATCTCGCGGTCTGTGAGTTCGAGCCCCGCATCAGGCTCTGGGCTGATGGCTCAGAGCCTGGAGCCTGTTTCCGATTCTGTGTCTCCCTCTCTCTCTGCCCCTCCCCCGTTCATGCTCTGTCTCTCTCTGTCCCAAAAATAAATAAACGTTGAAAAAAAAATTAAAAAAAATAATAATAATTAAAAACTAAATTAAATAAAATTTACTTAAAAAAAAAAAAGATCAAGCCATGAATGCAAGCCTGGAATTCTCACCCCTACACCCCATCCTCCAGTCTCAGGAGAGGGTCTGGAATCATAGTTAATCATTGAGTATGCTGAGGTGAGGAAGCCTTTAGAATCCCAACAGTATGGGGTTCAGAAAGCATCCACCAGGGTGATCTGAACCACACCCGGAAGATGATGGGCTCAGGACCTTCCCAGTCCTCCCCTATGCACCTCTCTCTCTGGCTGTTCATCTGTATCCTTTATCATATTCTTTCATAAACTGGAAAGTGTTAAGTGTTTGGTCCCTGAGTTCTGTGAGATGCTCTGGCAAATAAATCCAAGGAGGGGATCACGGGAACCTCTGGTCCGTAGCCAAGGGGCAGCTGTGGGTAACCTAGAGCTCTACTAACCACAGTAGGCATGTGGAGTGGGGAGTCTTATGGGACTAAGCCCCTCTCTGGTGGGGTCTGACACTGTCTCAAGGTAGGAAGTGTTGGAATTGAGTTAGACTGTAGGACACCCAGCTGGTGCCCAGCATTGCCTGAGGTGGGGCAAATCCCTACCAGTGCAGTGACCAGAAGGGTCAGAGCTGGTGTTCTGAGTAAAGTTGAAAGACATAGGAAAACCAGAGGCTTTGCAGATGCAGGGTCTAATAAAAACACAAAATGACCATAAAGGAAAAATCATAAAATGCTACTGAATGACACCAAAGTGGAAAGGCAGAAATGGAAGGATGGCACATGATCTCGGAAAGAGAACCACCCACCACAACAGCAACTCTAGACCTTTAATGAAATTCCATTAAATCCAAACCAGGTTGGACTTTTTAGTTTTGAGTTTATGGAAAACTAGTTTAAGGAGTGTCTCGGTGATTCAGTTGGTTAAGCGTCTGACGTTGGCTCAGGTCACGATATCACGGTTCTGAATTCAAGCCCTGCGTAGGGCTCTGTGTGGACAGTTCAGAGCTTCGAGCCTACTTTAAATTCTGTGTCTCCCTCTCTCTCTGCTCCTCCCCCACTCATGCTCTGTCTCTATCAAAAATAAACATTAAAAAAGATAAACTACTTTGAAAGCCTGAAATTGAAGGCAAATGTCCATAAATAGCTGAGTTTTCTACAGATAAAGGGGGAAGAGGCTTTCCCTAAAACACATTAAGGCATTTAAATAACCAAAGAATTGGGACAGTGCAGTAGGCCAGAAGAATGTCAACACAGGTGTTCTAGGACTTCCTATTACAAGGTTACCTTATATAAAGGGAAGAAGAGTAAGTTCCAAAGGAAGGCACTGATAATCACGATTGTCTTAAAATTAAGAGGAGCCCAGGGGGTGCCTGGGTGGCTCAGTCAGTTGACTGTCATACTTCAGCTCAGACTGTGATCTCACGTGTTCGTGAGTTCAAGCCCCACTTCTGGCTTCGTGCTGACGGTAGGGAGCCTGCTTGGGACTCTCTCTCTCTCTCTCTCTCTCTCTCTCTCTCTGCCCCCTCTCCCTGGTGCTCGCTTTCAAAATAAATATGTAAAAAAAAAAAAAGAGCCCATTCAGTAGCACTGAATAAAGAGAGTGAAAGTATAAACCACCCTCCAGGAGAAAATGCCTGCACTACCTTAATTATAAGTCAGGACTATATGTCAAAACAGGGAGATCCTGGCTCACATGTTAGATGGAAAGAAACACGCTAGGCATTTCTACGTGCTGGCAATCACGTGGAAGGCACAAAGTGGGGGAACAGAGGGCACAACTCCTACGACCCACCAGCATTTCCTGGTAAACTGAAGTTAGCCACAACGTACCATCCCACAATTTTTCCCTAAAGTACAGAAATGTTAGTGGCATTGTGCGCTTGGATACAAAAATAAGAACAAAGGCAGTAGCACTGACCAACCGTGAAGTGCCCCAAGGCACAGAAGCACTAGAAAGGAGTACGCTGGCCGAACCACCTGAGCCTCAGACACCTGCCCAGGTGAGACGGAGCAGGGCTCTGAAACCGCACACTCCCGTGACATCAAAGACTATTCTAGGATTACTCCCTTATTGCAAGTTCAACAGGGGCAAAATCAAGCCATGCACTGCTTGGTGATGAGAACAGAGGTAGAGCTGCAAAGAAAGGAAAACAACAGCAGTCCCCAGGGACAGCACACTCACACACCACAATAGAAAAATCATACACCTGCAAATACGGCACAAAGGTCTTAAGTGCTTGTGAACACCGGAGTCACCACAGCAGCATGAAGGCGTGGAGCCCCCAACCCTGATGGAGAAGGACAATTCTGTCCTGAGACACTTTTCCCCAGGGGATGCTCTCTGGATAAAGCCCCCAGTAACCCGGGTCAGCAGGGACAGGAACGACCTGACACACTTACCACCCTCTGCCCCGAAGGGGAAGAAAGGAGGCAGAAAGAACTCGGGCATTTTACACCTGCTCAACGTGAGGCTGGCGGAGGACAGAGCCATCCGTGCTGAGCTGGACAGGGTGACAGGTCCTGCTCACAGGTGACAGGTAACATGCAGACGCCTACCTGAGCCCTGTGTTCCTGGGTGCCTTAGTTGGTTAAGTATTAAATCATGTGAGTCTTGATTTTGGTTAAGGTGGTGATGTCATGGTTCATGGGTTCGAGCCCCACATCAAGTTCTGAGCTGAGGGTTCAGAGCCTGCTTGGGATTCTCTGTCCCTGTCTCTCCGCCCCTCCCCCTGCTCACACCCTCTGCCTCAAAATAAATAAAATAAATATAAAAAGAGAGAGAGAGAAGACTCACAGGAAGTCCCCCTGGCTCACCCATGACAGGGCCACGCGCAGACCCCCCCACACCCACACTTTGTGCCTCATCTGTGATCAGCTCAGCTGCTTGTCCCCGTGACCAAGGGGCACAAAATGCTGCTGGTCCCGCTTTGCTTTGGCTTCTCTCCTTCCTCCAGACCCCTGAACGTGGGCTTGCCCTCATCCTGAGCCACAAAGCCCCTCCTGGGGACAGGGGGACGGGCTGGCCTCAGGGAACCTCCACGTCAGCACCACACCTGCTCATGCCTGGTTTCTTTCCTCCTCTCCTCCCTTCTACACGACTCTTGAGACACTCGCAGGTCTTACGCTCACAGTGTCCTCTCTGTGGATGTATCTCTTGCTCCTAATACAACAGCCCCCCGCCCCCCTGCACAGCCCTTGTCTCCAATGCAACAGCCCCCACACACACACAGACACCGTCCCCCTGCAAACCCCTGCCCCTAGTGCAACAGTCCCCTCGCCCCTCTTTGTAATCATTCTCCTCAATGCAGGACTCTCCTTACTCAGTTGGGAATCTTCATTTGACACTGGTTTGACCACCTGTCCACCACCGCCCCTTTCCCACCCAAACTTTACCCAGGCCACTGTCCTCCCTTGAATTGTGGGAGGCCCACACGCCGAGCATCCACTGAGCTGAGGAACAAGGTCCTGGGGACCTGAGCCACCGAGGCCTTCCTCCACCGCAGGGGCGGGATCCTGACACTGGACCTTCCTGCCCACCCCCCTCTCGCAGAACAGCCAAGCCTCGTTCTGTTTCACTGGCGGGTCCCTGAGATGGGAGCTGGTCCTGTTGGAATTGATTGTAATAAATCGTCCTCAGCCAGGCGCAGATTTGAATTTATCTCTCAGGTCCATCGTGAGTTCCCCGACCCCGATTCCCAGGTTTTACTGCCCCCGCACGTGGTGGTCCCCTCCTCCTTCCACCAGCAAGAGACTCAGGTGGTCACAGGAAAACCCGCACGCGGGGAGGTGACGGGACACCTGGAGCCCAACCCGAGACCCACGGCAGAAAATCGGGAGGGGACCCCAGAACCAAGACGCGGGGAGGGGACAGAACGCCGGAACCCCACCCCGCCGACGAGGGCTGAAAATCGGGTCCAGACCCCCGGGGTCTGGGAGACCCGGGTCCGCGGCCCCTCCCAGGGGTTCCTGCCGGTGGGAACGAGCCCCTCCGGGTCTCACTTGGGCCGGACTCACCCCCTGGCGGCTCCGCTCCGGGCTCTCCACGCGTCCTCCACTCGGCACTGCGGCCCCAGGCGGGTGCCAGCCCCGCGGAGAGGAGCCCGAGCCCGCGGGGAACGAGGATTCACGTCCACGAGGTGGGATCGCGCCCGCCCCCGGGCCTGATTGGACGGTTCCCGGGATATAATTGCGGCCCCCGCGCCGTGATAGGACGGCTTGCGGCCCTTCACGGTCTGATTGGAGGGTAACCCCCCTGTGGCCCCAGATTGGACAGCTCCCCCAGGCCCCGCCTCCTGACCCCTGAGTGACAGGCTGGCGGTACACACGTGTCCCACCCCCCTGCGCCCAGGTCCGCGCCCAGCTCCACTCGCGGCGGAATTCCCTCCGGGCGAGCTGAACCCCCGCCCCACCCTCCCCCGCCGCATCCTTCTTCTGTCCCGGGAATCTGACTCCGTTTCTCTGCGGAGGCTCCCTTGTCCGGCGCTGGATTAGGATGCGACAGAACAGAAGGGCCCGGCGACCCTGTGTCCGTGGTCCACACTGGACCACTGCGTTTAAGAACAGCTCAATGACCGGTGACGTCACCAAGCGGAAGGCAAGGTCGCCCGGGCACAGCCACAGGTGTGACACGTTACAACACTCAGGTGTGCGTTATATTCTGCAAGGAAAGTCACGCAGATCCACTTTGTAATCAGTCCCTGTGAACGTGGAATGTAAAAGCTCCACATCCTTCTTCAGGTGGTGTGTTGATGTGGGACAGCTCTGGGAACAGGCAAGGGGAGGGGAGGGGAGGGGAGGGGAGGGGAGGGGAGGGAAGGGAAGGGAAGGGAAGGGAAGAACACTGAGTTTTACTCTTAAAAGTGTGAGCACAGGAGCACCTGGGCAACTCAGTCGCTTGAGCCAAGGACTTCAGCTCAGGTCATGAGCTCCTGGTTAGTGAGTTGGAGCCCAATATTGGGCTTACTGCTGTCAGTATATTGTCCGTTTCAGATCTGTCCCCATCTCTCCTTGCCCCTACCCCTGCTCCCTCTCTCAAAATAAATAAATATTTAAAAACATGTGTGAGTCCCATGGTATGCGACTTATATCTCCATTTTCCTAAGCAAATTTAAAGGCCACAATAGCCAGGAAATCATGCCTCCTGGGCACTGTTGAAATACTTCATGTCTCTGCGGATTTGCCCACTCTGCCTATTTAATGTAAGTGACTCACACCAGGTGGCCTGTGTGGCTGGTGTCTTCCACGTGGTATAACATTGTCACCATACGTTCACGTGCATGATGTGTCCTTCATTCTCTCTGGGGCTGAATCACTGTCCTGTGTATACGCTGCACCCGGTTCATCCATCCACACACTGGGGGACACTTGGGACGTTTCCCTCTTTTGCGGGGAACGCACAGTTTTGCACCTGGCATTCGTGTGCACACATCTGAGTGTCTGTTTCCGTTTACGTAGGACTAGAACACTTGGGTCACACTGCCATTCTGTGTTTCACTTCTTGAGGAACCACCAAACTTTTTTCCACGTCAGCTGCCCTGACACTCCCACCAGCCAAGCACAGGGTTCCGCTTTCTCCACATCCTGGCCTCCTCTTCTTTTCTGGATTCTGGCTCCTAGCCGTCCTCCTGAGTGGGAAGCGGCATCTCGTGGTTCTGACTCGCATCGTCCTGATGGGAGGATCGTTTCATGTGTCTATTAGACATTTGTGCGTCATCTTAAGAGAAATGTCTGATCAAGGTTTTGCTCGCTTTCTGACTGGGCCAAGTTTTTGTTATTCACTTAAGACTTCTTTGTGTATTCTGAATGATAAAATCGTATCATGGATGTGATTTACAAGGTTGTTCTCCCATTTTATGGGTGTCCTTTCAATCTCTCGATAATGACCTTTGATGCACAAGACTTTCATCCTGCTGAAGCCTCATTTACCTACTTTTCTTGTGTTCCTTGTGATTATCCTGTAAGTTAAGAAACCTTACCGAACGCAAGTTCATCAAGATTTCTCCCTGAGTTTCTTTCACTCTCGGATTATCCAGGACAGGCCCTTCAGGGCTGGGGATTTTCAGCAGAGATGTTTCCAAGGCCTGAAACTGAGATGCTCCACATAACACACATGTCCCTGGACAGTTGTTTAATGTGAAAAAACATGAAATTTATGGTAACGGAACTTCTGTCTTAAGTGATGACTTTGACTCCTATTGAATATACTTCTATATGTCCATACCTTCATCATTATGCTTCCCTCATAGCAAGCTTTTTAAAAAAAATTTTTAATGTTTATTTATTCTTGAGCAAGAGACAGAGACAGAGTGTGAGTGGGGGAGGGGCAGAGAGGGAGACAGACAACAGAATATGAAGCAGGCTCCAGGCTCTGAGCTGTCAGCACAGAGCCTGACGTGGGGCTCAAACTGACAAACTGTGAGGTCATACCTGAGCTGAAGTCGGACGCTTAACCGACTGAGCCACCCAGGTGCCCCAATCATAGCAAGCTTTTAAAAAATTTATTTGTATTTAAAAAATTTTTTTCGTGTGTATTTATTTTGAGATAGAGCACGAGCAGGGAAGGGGCAAAGAGAATGCAAGAGAGAGAATCCCAAGTAGACTCTGCACTGTTAGCACAGAGACCTATGCAAGACTCAAACCCAGTAACCATAACATCATGACCTGAGCCCAAACCAAGAGTCAGATGCTCAACCGACTGAGCCACCCAGGCACCCCAATTTGGTAAGTTTACCTACCCAGAAGTGGAATTATGGACATACGGTAATCGTGTTTACTTTTTTGTGGAAACTCCATACTGTTTTCCAAGGTGGCTGCACCAATTTAAATCCCAACAACAATAAGGAGATTTTTTCCTCCACACCTTCACCATCACTTGTTATTTCTTATCTTTCTGATACTAGCCATTCCGGCTTCTGTGAAGAGATAGTTCGTTGTGGTTTTGATGTGCATTTCCTTGATGATTAGTGATATTGAGCAGCTTTTCATGCATTAAGTGGCATGTTATATTTTCTGTGGGAAAATGTCTGTTATGCTGTTTCAATTTTTTAGTTTTCCTTTTGTTTCCCTTAACTGAAGGGATAATTCCACAAAAAGATTGGTAAGGCTGACATCCATGAGTTCAGCACCTCTGTTTTGTCTTAAGAGGTGTACATGTTCAAGTCTTACATGTAGGTACTTAATCCATACGGAGTTTCCTTTCAGGTAAGGGGTACGAAGCTGGCCGTTTCATCTTGCAGGTAGCTGTCTCATTTTCCCAACACCACTTACTGAAGAGACAGTCTTTTCCCCACTGTATATTCTCAGCTCCTTCTTTGTAGATAATCTGGCCATATAAACATGGGTTGACTTCTGGACTCTCTATTCTGTTGCCTTGAGCTCTGTGTCTGTTTTTGTGCCAGTATTATGCTGTTTTGTTTAATAGAGTCTGAAATCTGGGACTGTTATATCTTCAGCTTTGGTATGCTTTCTCAAAACTGCTTTGGTTATTTGGAATCTTTTCTGTTTCCATACAAAACTTAGAATTTCTTGCTCTAGATCTTTGAAAAATACTGTTGGTATGTTGATAGGGATTGCATTGAATATGTAGAGTGCTTTTCATACTATGGGCATTTTTAACAATATTAATCCTTGCAATCCATGACAATAGTATATCTTTGATTTTATTTTATCATCTTCAATTTTGTACATTGAATGTCTTATAGCTTTCAGAGTACAGGTCTTTCAACTTCATTGGATACATTTACTCACTGTCTTTTATTGTTTTTGAAGACATTGAACATGAGTTTGTTGGGGCGCCTGGGTGGCGCAGTCGGTTAAGCGTCCGACTTCAGCCAGGTCACGATCTCGCGGTCCGTGAGTTCGAGCCCCGCGTCAGGCTCTGGGCTGATGGCTCAGAGCCTGGAGCCTGTTTCCGATTCTGTGTCTCCTTCTCTCTCTGCCCCTCCCCCGTTCATGCTCTGTCTCTCTCTGTCCCAAAAATAAAAATAAACGTTGAAAAAAAAAAAGAACATGAGTTTGTTTTCTTAATTTCTCATCTGCTATTTTTTTATTAGGAATAGAAATGCAACAGATTTGGGTGTACTAATTTTGTATTCTGTAATGAATCTAAACTCATTTATTATTTCTAATAATTTTGTAAAGTCTTAAGGACTTTCTATATATAGTTTCTTATCATCTGCATATACTGATAATTTTCTCTTCCTTAACAGTCTGCATATTTCTTATTTCTTTATCTTCTCTGACTAGTGTGGCTAGGACTTCCAGGACTATGTTGAGTGAAAGTGGTGAGAGTGGACATCCTTGCTTTGTTCCTGACCTTAGAGGAAAAGCTTCTGGCTCTTCACCATTGAGTATGTTAGCTGTGAGTCTGTTATATATGGCCTTTGAGGTACATTCCTTGTGTACACCCCGTTTTGAGAGTTTTTATTGGTAATGGAGACTGGGACGCTCTGGTGGCTCAGTCGGTTGAATCTCTGACTCTTGGTTTCAGCCGAGATCATGATGTCGCTGTTGGTGGGTTCTACACGCTGATAGCAGGGAGCCTTCCTGGGGTCTCTCTCTGCCTCTCTCTCTGCCCTCCCCTACCTCGCACTCACTCTGTCTCTCAAAATAGATTAATAAACTTAAAAAAAAAACAATGGAATGGAGGTTGAATTTTGTCTAATGATTTTCTACATCTATGTAGATGATCACATGATTTTTGTAAATTATTTCATTAATGTGGTATCTCATGTTGATTGATATATGTATATTAAAAAAATCTTTGCATCCCTGAAGCCCCACTATATTGTGGAGAATGCTCTTTTGAATGTATTTTGAACTCAGTTTGCTGATATTTTGCTTGGTATTTTTCTATCCATCTTCATCAGGGAAATTCATCCATAATTTTTTTGTACGGATGTCTAATATGTAGACATATTATATTATATAATGTAGACATATACATCTAATATGTAGTAGTCTGTATATGTAGTAGTCTAATATGTAGACATATTAGAATTCTGGCCTCTTGAAAGAGTTTAGAAGTATTCCTCCCTCTTCTACAGTCTGGGATAGTTTGGGTAGTGTGGCTCCTACATCTTCTATATATGTTGGTAGAATGCCCCTGAGAGGTTGTCTGGGTGGTCCTGAACTTTTCCAGGAAGTGGTTTGGTTAGTAATTCAATTTTGTTTCTAGTAATAGATCTGTTTACATTTTCTGTTTCATCCTGATCTACTCTTGAGGATTATAGCCTCTAAATGTGTGTATATTTCTTCTACATTGTGCAATTTGTTGGTATAAAATTTCTCAAAGTAATCTCTTTTAATCCATTTATTTCTGTGGTGTCGACTGTAATTTTCTTTCATTTCTGATCTTGAGTCTTCTCTCTTGTTTTGTTGATTACTTTTGTTAGATGTTATCAATTGTATCTCTTCAAAGAACCAGCTCTTAAGAGTGCGAGCACATGAGCAGTCCGACACTCTTTCTCCGTGGCTGTCACCTCAGCCAGACCAGCTGAGCAGAGCTTCATGGAAGCAGTGCCAGCATGGATCCCAAGCAAATTCTTAGAAATCAGCTACCCAGGAAAAATGACTTTTACTCATATCAGCCACTTTCTGAGGACCCTCCTCCAGAGACAGGAGAGTCTGTGTGCCTCCAGCTCAAGTCTGGGGTTCATCTCTGCAGGGTTGGTGGCAGTTTAAGCCCCCAAACATGCTCCAGATGTCACGAGGCACGTTACCGAAGTAAGGAGCATCATACTCCAGACTGGAGATGGGGACACAAGCAGGCTTGTAGACAATCAGAATTTGAAATTGTAATAAGAACAGAAGATGAGGTTACACTTGAAGATGTTGAAAAGGGAAGGGAAGCAGAAATTACAGAAAGCATGGGTGAAGCACCTGATGAAGAATTGGCTTCCATGGCAAAACATGAACCCAAGGAAGATAAAAATTCCAGAAGTTTAAAACTAAAATAGCCCTAGAGCCAGAACAGATTCTTAGATATGCCAGAGGGATTGCACCCATCTGGATCTCTGGTGAAAATGTCCCTCAAGAAAAGGATATTCCAGTTTTCCCCTGTGGCGCCAAGAGAATATTTGAATTCCAGGTCATGCCTCAGCGGCTCAACCACCTAAACGCCAACAGACTTGGCAGGAGTGTTGATTGGGGTGTTCTGGCTGTCTCCACCTGTGTTGAAAGCTGTAGACAGGGGATTGGCTACACAGAGGAACTGGTTTAGAAGCAAGATATAACAGATACACCTGAAGACAAGGTCATAAAGCCTTACAAATTCTCATAATCTCTTAGACCTTACCATTCCCGTGCTAGGACTGTATCCTAAGGAAATACCTATACCAGAGACAAAGATGTTGTTTTAGGTGAGTTTACAATATGTAAATATTAGTGAAACAAAAAGGTCCAGTGACAAGTAATTCAATAAATTTTGGTGGGTCCCTACAGCAGAAAGTAATGCAGACTTTTCTTTTTTAATGTTTTTTTTTTAATTTTTGAGAGAGAGAGAGAGAGGGAGAGAGAATGTGGGGTGGGGGCAGAGAGAGAGGGAGACACAGAATCCAAAGAAGACTCCAGGCTCCAAGCTGTCACCACAGAGCCTGACGCAGGGCTTGATCTAATAAACTGGGAATTCATAACCTGAGCCAAAGTCAAATGTTTAACTGATGGAGTCACCCAGGAGCCCCAGTGGAGTCTTAATGATACAGACCTATATGCACATCAAATAAGATACAGATTTACAGGGCACCGGGGTGACTCAGCTGATCGAGCATCTAACTGCAGCTCAGGTCATGATCTCACAGTTTGTGGGTTCTAGCCCCACGTTGGGATCTGTGCTGACACTACAGACCCTGGAGCCTGCTTCGGATTCTGTGTCTCACTCTCTCTGTCTTCCCTCCCACGCTCATGCTCTCTCTCTCAAAAACTAAATAAATATTAAAAAAAATTTTTAAAGCAACTTGTATTAGAAAAAACACAGCTTTCAGCTGACAACAAGATATTCATAGTATGTATCTTTGTAAAAGTATTTATATGTGTGTTTGTCCACGGAAATCTGGAAAGACACATACTCGGTGTGAACTAATTAACTATGAATAGTGGGACTAAGTGAAATAATTGTTTTATCTGTATGTTTGTTTCTTTCTACAATAAAATGGGTTCATGGCCTAATTAAGACCAAAAAGGGGGTGGGGAACCAGCTGTTAGTTGTCTTGATGTTTTCTATTTTTAAATCTCCATTTCATCTCTTTCTGCTCTGTTCTCTGTGACTTGGGCTTTGCTTGTTCTTCTTTTTCTAGTTACTCTAGGTGTGAGGTTAGAATGTTTGAGATTTTTCTTGTTTCCTGAGGTAGGCCTGTGTCAGTATGCACTTCCCTCTTAGGACTGTGTGTGCCACACGTGCAAAAAATTTTCCATCACGGCATTCATTCATTTTTATCTGGCTCCGAGTATTTGATGATTCCGTGTTAATTTCTCTGTTGGCCTGTTGGTTTTTAGTAGCATGCTGTTATCCTCCACATGATTGAGCTTTTTCCTATTCTTTTCTTGTACTTGACTTGTAACTTCATACTGCTGTGCAAGGAAAACATGCTTGGTATGATTTCAGTCTTGTTAAAATCACTGAGACTTGTTTTGTGGCCTAACATATGATCTATCCTGGAGAATGTTCCATGTGCACTTGAAAAGAATGTGTATTCCGCTGCTTGGGGTGGATTGTCCACATGTATCTGTTAAGTCCACCAGGTTTATTTAATGTGTCACTGAAATCTACCCTTTACTTACTGATTATCAGTCCGGATGTTCTACACATTCACATTAGTGGAGTGTTAAATTCTCCTACAATTATTGTACTACTGTCATATTCTGCCTTTATTTCTATTAATATTTGCTTATATATTGAGGTGTTCCTTGCAGGGTGTGTAGTTATATTCCATTGTTATGCTCTTGTTGGATTGATCTGTTTATCGTCAAGCATTCGCCTTCTGTGTCTCTTACCACAGTCTTTGTTTTGAAGTCTGCTTTATCTCATATAAGTATTTCTAGTTTCAGCCCCTGCAGGGGGCTTCTAATGGACTTAATCTGTCACCTTTAGAATAATGTATGGGAACCCAAGGTAAAAACTGACAATGGGGAACAATGTGATTGACCTGTGTGGACACAGTTACAAACTATTTGGTATTAAAGCTAATGTAAGGTTGTGATATAATTAAATAGACATTCTGTTAGAGTTATCTACATCACACATAACACTTATATTCTACCAAGGTTTACTAAACATCAAATGAGCTCACATTATCTCTATTGTAACTTGTCAGGAAAAGATAGCTTAAAATCATAGTCCGTTTTGTCTATCTCATGAAGTTCTCCTGGGTAAATGTTAAGATAGATTTCAAAATCTTTCATAACCTGAAACTTTGAAGTTTCCCTAAGTTCAATGATAAATCGGGTAGAATTCACTGGGCATATAAGTCTTTTTTTTTTTAAGTGTGTATTTTTGAGAGAGAGACAGAGTGCAAGTGGGAGGGGCAGAGAGAGAGGGAGACACAGAATCCAAAGAGGCTCTAGGCTTGGAGCTGTCAGCACAGAGCCTGACATGGGGCTCGGACCCACAAACTGTGAGATTATGACCTGAGCCGAAGTCAGATGCTTAACCAACTGAGTCACTCAGGCGCTGCAGTCTTTTCCAAAGAAAATAAAATACTGACATGTTAACTATCAAGCATAAGTTTTAACAGCTTTTGGCTTCTTCTTGCATAGAAACCAAAGATGATCAGGATAACTGGAAAACAAGTTTTGTACCTCACTATAAGACTGTTTGACGAAAAAGGCATATTGCTAAAAACTGTAAGATGTATTCGTAAGTATGTCATCTAAAGAATCCTGGTGTAATAGACGGTTTACAATTAGTTTTACTGGAGAACAAGGTTTCTAAGTGTTAAAATTGTACCAATGTAATTATGACTGATGGAAATGAGGAAAACAAGTCTGCATATAGTAAAGAAGGAGATGATAAGAAAGACGTAAGGGATGGGAATACATTTTGTTGAGATAGAAAGTAATTTTGTCTTAAAATGAGGTTGTCTTAAAATGATGACAATCTGAGGACAAAATCTGAGTGTAAAAGAATGTTGTAGAAAGTTTGGGGAACAGGAGCACCTGGGTCATCAGTCAGTTAAGCGTCCGACTTCGGCTCAGTAATGATTTCAGGTTTCATGAGTTTGAGCCCCACATCAGGCTATGTGCTGACAGTGGGAGGCCTGCTTGGGATTCTCTCTCTCCCTCTCTGTCTGCCCCTCCCCCAACCGTGCTTTCTCTCTCTCTCTCAAAATAAATAAACAGACTTAAAATTTAAAAAACACAAAGTTTCTGGCGGCAAAGCTTTAGAAAATAATCTTATGTGTGTGTGCTCAGACACTTCTGACCTAGTCTATGAGGCCAGTTAGTCCCCATACCAAAACCAGTCGTATATAAAAAGGATTCTACAACTTGACCAAGTGGGATTTATCTGGGAATAAAATGGTTGGTTCAGCAAGAAAATAGCAGTCATCAACCTTATGAACATAAATAATAGAAACAAACCCCCATGATCATGTCAACAGACAGAAAAGACATCTGACTAAACCCACCACCCTTTCTGGCAAAAATACTTAGCCAATCAAGAACAGAAGGGAACTTCCTCACCCAGGTAAGGGGCAGCTAGGAAAAGTCCACACCTAACATTTCAGCAGACACTTCTACAAACGAGATATGCAAATGGTCAATAGATTCATTAAAAGATGCTAGACAGCCATCAGGGAAATGCTCATCAAACTACAGGCAGAGACCCATTCACTAGGATGGTCACAAAGACGGTTTTCTTTTTAAGTTAACATTACTTAGTGATCACAAGTGGACCCAGGGAAGACCCAAACCACTCCGAGCTCGTGAGCAAACAGGTGCAGGTCTCACAGAGCCCACTGAGCTCATGGTTTCTCACAACCTGAAATGGAATGTAAGTTTTGTCCTCGGATCACAGCCACACTCTGTGACTATGCTGTCCAGAGTTATTTCGGATCTGTGTTATGGGTTTGTTCTTTCTGAGACAACTCATTTGGCTTTTATTCTGACTACCTTTCAGAACCGGACTGTTCCCCTTGGAACTGTGCCTGATGGAAATGCACTCGACTTCAGCCTGATTTCTTCTGCAAAGAGGATACTCCTGTAGAAACCAGTGTTAAGAAATTTTTATTTTGTTTAGAGAAAACAACCAAGAAATGGATTTCAGTCATCAAAGCACTGTGCAGGGACCCCCAACCGCGACCCTGGACAGTTTTAGGTTTGGAAACCAAGGTCTCTCCTAATGTGCATTTCTAGCAAAATGAACCAACATAGCCAAAGATAATTTAGAACTACAACGTCCTTTATGGGGAATATCCAATCTCCCCAAACTTGTTTTATTGAAAATTACATTAGAAAGTCATAATTCTAAAGCACTGTATTTCATACACATTTTAATGGGTACCTGTACATACTTCCAAATGGTTTCAGGAATCTAAGTGTGCCTCTTTACAAAAGACTGTTTCATTAATTTTTTTTTAATTCTAGTTGGTTAACATACAGTACAATATTAATTTCAGGAGAATTCAGTGATTCCTCACTTACATACAACACCCAGTGCTCCTCACAAGTGTCCTCCATAAGAACCATCACCCACGTAGCCCATTCCCCACCCACCTCCCTCCATCAACCCTCAGTCTGTTCTCTAGAGTTAAGTGTCTCTTATGGTTTGTTTCCCTCTCTGTCTTCCCCACCTTCCCATATATTCATCTGCTTTGGTTCTTAAAAACCGCATGAGTGAAATCATGGTATTTGTCTTCCTATAACTATTTTGCTTAGCATAATACATCTAGCTCCATCCACGTCACTGCAAATGGCAAGATTTCATTCTGTTTGATGACTAAGTAATATTCCATTGTATGTATCTACCACATCTTTTTTTTTTTTTTTGAGAGAGAGAGAGAGAGGAAGCAAACGGGAGGGGCAGAGAGAGAGGGAGACAGAGAATCCCAAGCAGGTTCTGCACTGTCAGCACAGAGCCCAATACAGTGTTTGAACTCATGAACTGTAAGATCATGACCTGAGCCCAAACCAAGACTCAGACACTTAACCAACTAAGCCTCCAGGTGCTTCTATACTACATCTTCTTAATCCATTCATCAGTCAGTTCACACTAGGGCTCTCTCCATAGTTCGGCTATTGTTGATTATGCTGCTATAAACATTGAGGTGCATGTGCTTCTATGAATCTGTACTTTTGTATCCGTCGGATAAATACACTTTATGGATTGAAGGGTAGTTCTATTTTTAACTTTTTGAGGAACCTCCATACTGTTTTCCAGGATGGCTGCATCAATTTGCATTCCCAACAGTGCAGGAGGGCTCCCCTTTCTCGGCATCCTCCCCAACACTTGTTGTTTCTTGTGTTGTTAATTTTAGCCATTCTGATGGGTATGAGATGGTTTCTCATCGTGGTTTTTTAATTTTTTTAAATGTTTATTCCTGAGAGAGAGTGCAAGCGGAAGAGGCAGAGAGAGAGACACATACACAATCCAAAGCAGGTTCCAGGCTCTGGGCTCCAAGCTGTCAGCCCGTAGCTCAACTCAGGACTCGAACTCATGAACTGTGAGATCGTGACCTGAGCTGAATTTGGATGCTTAACCAACTGAGCCACCCAGGAGCCACTTTCACTGAGATTTTGATTTGTATTTCCCTGATGATGAATGATGTTGAGCATCTCTTTATGTGTCTGATAGCTATCCATGCATCTTCTTTGGAAAAAATGTCTGTTAATGTTTTCTGTCCATTTCTTAAGTGGGTTACTTGGGATTTTTGTGTGCTGAGTTAGCTATGTTCTTACAGATTTTGGATACTAACCCTTTATCAGATATGTTGCTGGCAAATCTCTTCTCCCATTCCCTAAGCTGTCTTTTAGTTTTGTTGTTTGTTTCCTTCACTGTGCGGTAGCTTTTTATCTTGATGATGTCCCAGTAGTTCATGTTTGCTTTTGTTTCCCTTGCCCCCACCAACATGAAGCTGCTACGGCCGAGGTCAAAGAGGTTGCTACCTCTGTTCTCCCCCAGGATTTTGATGGTTTCCTGTCTCACATTTAGGTCTTTCCTCCATTTTGAATTTATTTTTGTGTATGGTGTTAGAAAGTGACCCATTTTCATTCTTTTGCATGTTACTCTCTGGCTTTGCCAACACCATTTGTTGAAGAAACTGTCTTTTCACGTTGGATAGTGTTCCCTGCTTTATCAAAGATTAGTTAACCATAGAGTGGCGGGTCCATTTCTGGATTTTCTATTCTCTTCCATTGATCTAAGTGCCTATTTTTGTGCCAGTACCATACCGTTTTGATGACTACAGCTTTATAACATAGCTTGAAGTCTGGAATTGCGATACCTCCACCATTGCTTTTCTTTTTCAGGATTGTTTTGGCTATTCGGGGTCTTTTGTGTTTCTATACAAATTTTAGGATTATTTGCTCTTTCTCTATGAAAAATGCTGATGGTATTTTGATAGGAACTGCATTAATGTGCAGATTGCTTTGCGTAGTGTCAACATTTTCACAATGTTTGTTCTTCCAATCCATGAGCATGGAATGTTTTCCCATTTCTTTTTGTCCTTTTCCATTTCTTTTACAATTTTTCTGTAGTTTTCAGAGTATGATCTTTTACCTCTTTGGTTAGTATTCCTAGGTATCTTAGTGTTTTGGTGCAATTGTAAATGGGAGAGATTCCTTGATTTCTTTTTCTGCTGTTACATTAGTGGTGTAGAGAAATACAAGAGACTTCTGTACATTTTTTATATCCTGTGACTTTGCTGAATACATATATTCTTATATTTTTGGCATTCTTTCAGGTTTCTACGTAGATTATCATGTCATGGACAAATGGTGAAAGTTTGAATTCTTTGCTGATTTGGATGCCTTTTATCTCTTTTTGTTGTCTGATTGTTGAGGCTAAGACTTCCAGAACTAGGTTAAAGAGTAACGGCGAGAATGAACATCCTTGTCTTCACCCTGACCATAGACATAAATCTCTCTGTTTTTCCCACATGAGGTGATATTAGCTGTGGGTCTTTTATAAATAGCTTTTATGATGTGAAGTATGTTCCATCTGTACCTACTTTGTCCATGGTTTTTATCAAGAATGAATGCTATATTTTGTCAAATGCATCTACTGATAGGATCATATGGTTCTTATCCTTTCTTTTATTAATGTAGTGTATCAGATAGGTTGATTTGAAGATATTGAACCATCCCAGCAGCCCAGGAATAAATCCCAGTTGGTCATGGTAAATAATTCCTTAATGTACTGTTGTATTCAGTTTGCTAGCATCTTGTTGAGGAATTTTGCTTCCGTGTTCATCAGGGATATTAGCCTGTCATTCTCCTTTCTAGTGGGGTCTTTGGCTTTGGAATCAAGGTAATGCTGACCTCATAGGATGAGTTTGGAAGTTTTCCTTCCATTTCTATGTTTTGGAACAGTTTGAAAAGAATAGGCATTAACTTTTCTTTAAATATCTGCTAAAATTCCCCTGGGACTCCACCTGGCTCTGGACATTTGTTTCTTTTGTTTGACCTTTTAAAATTTATTTGAGAGACACTATGTGACAGCATGAATGAGGGACTGGCAGAGAGAGAGAGGGAAACAGAGAATCCCAAGAAAGTACCACACTGGCAGCACAGAGCCCCACATGGGACTTGAACACACAAAACCATGAGATCATGACCCGAGCCAAAACCAAGAGTCAGATGCTTAACTGACGGAGCCACCAGGTCCCCCAGTTTGGAGATTTTTTATTACTAGTTCAATTACTAGTAATGGGTCTATTTCTTCCTGTTTCAGTTTTGGTATTTATATGTTTCTAGGAATTTGTTCATTTCTTCCAGGTTGTCCAGTTTGTTGGCATATACTTTTTCATAGTATTGTTATAATTGTTTGTATTCCTGTAGTGTTAGTTATAATCTCTTTTATTCGTGATTTTACTTATTTAGGTCTTTTCCCTTTTTGTTTTGATAAGTCTGGCTAGGGGCTTATCAATTTCATTAACTCTTTCAAAGAACCAGCTCTTAGTCTCATTGATGTTCAATTCTTTGTTGTTGCTTCTATATCATTTATTTCTCCTCTGATCTTTATTATTTCCCATCTTGTATCAGCATTAGGCTTTATTTACTGTTCCTGTTCTAGCACATTTAGGCATAAGGTTAGGTTGTGTATTTGAGGCTTTTCTTGATTCTTGAGATAGCCCTGTATTGCACTATAATTTCCTGTTAGGCCCGCTTTTGCTGCATCCCAAGTGCTTTGGACTACCGTGTTTTCATTTTCATTTGCTTGCATGTAATTTTTTATTTCTTCTTTAATTTCCTGGTTAACCCATTCATTCTTTAGTAGGATGTTCTTTAATCTCCATGTATTTGTGGCCTTACCAAAATGTTTTTCTGGTTGACTTCAAGTTTCATAGTGTTGACAATCTTTTTGTACTTCTTGACGGCTTATTTGTGATCTACCCTGGAATGTTCCATGTGTACTTGAGAAGAACGTGTATTCTGCTGCATTAGGATGAAAGGTTCTGAATATTTCTGTTAAGTCCATCCAGTCCGGTGTGTCAAGCCACTGTTTCCTTGTTCATTTTCTCTTATATAATCTGCCCATTGCTACTTGTGGGTAAAATCCCCTACCATTATTATATTATTATCAATGAGTGCCTTTAAAAAATTTTTTTTAATGTTTATTTATTTTTGAGAGACAGAGAGAGAGACATAGTGCAAGCAGGGGAGGAGCAGAGAGAGGGAGACACAATCCAAAGCAGGCTCCGGGCTCTGAGCTGTCAGCATGGAGCCCAATGCAGGGCTCAAACTCACAAATCGTGAGATCATGACCTGAGCCAAAGTCACTTAGCTGACTGAGCCACCCAGATGCCCCTTAATGAGTTTACTACAAACAACTCATTTGCTACTAATTGTTTTCTATCTCTGGCTGCTTTCAAGTTGCAGGCATAAATATTTATAACTGATGGATCTTCTTGATGGATAAGCCCCCTAATTATGATGTAATGCACTTATTCATCTGTTGTTCTAGTTTTTTGGTTGAAAATCCAGTTTCTCTAGGCTTCCTGGGCAGCTCACTCAGTTAAGCATTCAACTTCAGCTCAGGTCATGATCTCGCAGTTCATGAGTTTGAGTACTACGTTTGGCACTGCACTGGCAGTGTGGAGTCTGCTTAGGATTCTCTCTCCCTCTCTCTGTCCCTCCCCTGCTTGCTCGCTCTCTCTCTCTCTCTCTGTCAAAATAAATAAAAATAAAATTTTAAAAATAAAATCTATGTTGCCTGCTATAAGCATGTATATAAATCCTTGGATACATAGGTATTTAAGTATGCTACAGTTTTCTTTTGATGTCCATTAGCAAGATACATGGTTCTGCATTTCCTCACTTGCAAGCATGTGCCTTTCCGTCTGCAAGTCTCTCGTAGGCAGCATATAGATAGGTCTTCTCTTTTATGCATTGATACGCTATGTCTTTTGATTGGGACATTTAGTCCATTTACATTCAGAGTGATTATTAAAAGATATGAACTTAGTGCTATTGTGTTTCCTGCAAAGCTGGTATTTCTGGTGACGTTTTCTGTTTATTTCTAGTCTTTGTTGCTTTTGGTTTTTTTTCCCCCAAAGAGTCCCCTTTAATATTTCTTGCAGGGCTGGTTTAGTGGACACAAAATCCTTTAGTTTTTGGTTGTCTGGGGACATCTTTATCTCTCCTTCTATTCTGAATGATAGCATTGCTGGATAAAGTATCCTTGGCTGCATTTTTTTTCCCCATTCAGGAAGTTTAATATATCAAGCCACTCCCTGGTTGGTGGGCTGCCAAGTTTCTGTGGACAGACCTGCTTTGAACCTGATCTGTCTTCCCTTGTACGTTAAGGACTTTTGCCCCCCTTGCTGCTTTCAAGATTCTTTCCTTGTCTGTGTATTTTGTGAATTTGACTATGATATGTCTTGGTGATGGCTTCCTTTTGTTGAATTTAATGGGTGTTCTCTGCGTTTCTTTCATTTTGAGGTCTGTTTTTTCTTCACCAGATTAGGCAAACTTTTTAGCTGTAATTTGCTCAAATAACTGTTCTGCCCCTTCTTCTGTCATTTCATCTTCTGGGACTCCCCTGATAGGAATATTATTATGCTTTAAGGACTTGCTTAGTTCCCTAAGTGTTCATTTGTGATTCAATACCTATCTTACTCTCTTCCTTTCAGCTTCATTACTTACCATAATTTTGTCTTCTATATCACTGATTCATCCCTCTGCTTCATCCATCCTTACTGTCATGGATCTCAACTAGTTTCCATCTCTAATAGAGCATTTTTTATTTCAGTCTGACTTGTTTTTAGTCCTTTCATCTCTGCAATGAGGGATTCTCTAGTATCTTCTAGAGTTTATCATGCCCAGTTAATATCCTTATAATTGTTTTAAATTCTAGTTCAGACATCTTACTTGTATTTGTGCTGAATAAATCCCTTGTGATGATTTCTTCCTGTTCTTTCTTTTGAGTTGAATTCCTGTCTTGTCATTTTGGAGGGAAAAAAAAAAAGGGAAGCTAAATCCTAGATGTATCTTGGTCTAACTAGAACAACTGGCATTAACACACAGACAAAACCCTGATGGACAAAAGGGACTACAGAGACAGGCACCCCTGGTTCACAAGTGGATGTACACCCAGCAGTCATCACAGGGCAGCAACAGAGATGGGGACATTTCGACACATGGTCCAGGGAAAACTGGTTATCTAAGGGAAGAAAGGACTCATTTCTCTCATCAACTTCATGGACATTAACCAAGTCATGTGGATTTAACTGTCATGGAAACAAATAGAACACACAGAAAGGAACTTCCAGCATGTGTAATTATGATCTGAGTGATGGAGGAGTTTTCTCACAGAACAACAGAAGGTAATCTAGAGGTACATGAGTAGCTCTGTCAATTAAGTGTCCAACATAGGCTAAGGTCATGATCTCAGGGTTCGTGAGTTTGAGCCCCACATCACTTTCTACTGTCAGCACAGAGCCTACTTTGGATTCTCTGTCCCCCTCTCTCTCTGTCCATCTCTGGTGTTGGCGTGTACAAGGGCATGCACATGTTCTCTCTCTCCCTCTAAAATAAATAAATATTTTAAAAAGGAGGTACTCTACACAGGAATAGTTGGGGAATTTCAAGTCTACTAACAATGTGAAAGGCCCATCCACACAGACAACAGAGAGAAATCATACACCCTGACCTGGAGAAAACATTTTCAACACATAGAAATGAAACAGCATCAGTGTCCACAGGACGTGAAGGAAACAGAAGACATCAGGAAGCAGACATGTGAGTTACAGGTGACAACACACTGTAAATGCTTCCACAGAAGAGGGAACCCCACACATGAGAAATGCTGAGCCACAGGGGAATTAGAAAAATAAATGTGTGCTATCAAGGAGACCCCGTGTCACATACTTCAGCTGGAGAAAATAAAGCCAGTTAACACCCATTGCCACAAGTGAAAGGAATCAGCACTGATGTCTGATTCACACACTGCATTCACATTTCTTCATAAATTTTAACTTTCCCTCAAGCTACAATATGCCATTACCATAATGTGTAAAAATTACATGCATTTACTTTTGGAGACACGAAACCACTAAGCAGGACTGCCAACAAAAGCAAAAGATGAACTTGAGACCTGTATTGAGCAATTGGGCACCCTGGGTCATTTCAAGGACATAAAGACCTCATCCCAGCATATGAAGAAAAACATGCAGAATCACTGCTTCTCCCTGTGTTCAAGATAAAAGAAAGAAGGTAAATTCTCAGGCATGTTATGGTTTAAAAAAAAAAAAAAAGGAAACCATGCTTTTCAGAACTTTTTAATTTTATCCACATGATAGCAATTTGGAAGACAGACTGAATACATCCCACTTCACAGAATTTGCATGTATCTCCGACCACTAGTAATGAACAGGAAGTGGGTTATGATCACAGTTTTTTAACTCTACTCTGCATGGAACAGTCACTAGCATTTGGTTCAATCCTTTTAATCCATGACTACACCCACCTGGCATGAAGGTGTGGAAATCCATGCATTTTTTGTTCTGAAACACTTTTCCCCATTCTCTGGATAAGTCTCAGAGTAACCTGAGTCAGCAAGAACAGGAAAGACCTGACACATTTACTACCCTCTGCCCTGAAGGGGAAGAAAGGAGGCAGAAAGAATTCAGTAACTTTATGCCTGCTAAACATGAGGCTGGCATAAAAGAAAGCCATCAGTGCTTAGACAGGGACTGTGCTACTCACAGGTGACAGGTGACATGCAGACGCCTACCTGAGCCCTGTTCTCCCTGGAAAACCTCAGTGGAAGGGAAAGGCACTCCCTCCCCCACCCTGTTTGGGTCTGGAAAACAGCAGGATGTACGAGGGCCCCTCCCCCATCAGACCAGGAGAAGACTCACAGGAAGTCCCCCTGTTCACCCATGATAGGACCAGGTGTAGACCTCCCAAGTCCACACATTGTGGCTCATCCATGATTAGCTCAGCTGTTTGTCCCACTGAACAGGTGCACAAAAGCTGGCTAGTCCCACTTTGGTTTGGCTTTTCTCCTTCCTCCAGACCCTTAACATGGGCTTGCTCTCAGACTGAGCCACACACAGCCCCTCCTGGGGGACAGGAGGACAGGCTGGCCTCAGGGAACCACCATGTCAGCACCACACCTTCTTATGCCCGGTTTGTTTACTCCTTTCCTGCCTTCAGACACCTGCAGGTCTTAAGATCACCGTGTTCTCCCCACTGATGAAGTCACTGCCTCTAATACAACAGCAACTCTGCTCCCACTACATGGCCCCTGCCCCCAGTGCAACAGTGCCTATCCCCCCACCCAGGCTATGCAATCATTCTGCTCAATACAGGACTCTCCTTACTCAATTCGGATTCTTCATTTGACACTGCCTAACAACACCCCTTTCCTACCCAAACTTTACCCAGGCCACTGTCCTCTCCACAGGCCCCTGAACTGTGGGCAGCCCGCACTCTGAGCATCCATGAGCTGAGGAACAAGGCCATGGGGAACTGAGCCAACAAATCTGTCCTTCACCACAGGGGCTGGATCCGGACAGTGGGCTTTCTTGCTCCATCTCTGTCACACAAAAAAGCAAAGCCTGGTTCCATTTCACTGAAGATGCTGGAGGATATCTGAGACTGCACCTGGTTCTTGTTAGCACTTTGCACTAAAGTGTCCTCAGCCTAGTTCGATTTGAGTTTACCTACCGGGACCATGGTGAGCCCCCTGATCTCCATTCCAAGATTTACTACCCCTGGACGTGGTGGTCCTCCCTCCTTTCACCAGGTAGGATTCAGCTGATCACAGGGAAACCCGAAGACAGGGATTTGACAGGAAGATGGACACCCATCCCCAACCCACAACAGACTTTACCTCCTGGGGGAAAGAGGAAAGAACCCCACTTGTATTTCCACTCCAGTCACTGCTCATGGAAACAAAAAGGCAAAACTGAGTCATGGTCCAAAGGGATGTCCTTCAAAGTCATAATTTGCAACCAAATCAACCAAAGACACCAATAATTAGTCCCAGTAAAGCTAAACCAATATCATAATTTTAAACTTCATGAAAAATGGGTACCTGGGTGGCTCAGATGGTTAAGTGTCTGACTTGGGTCAGATCAAGATCTCACAGTTCATAGATTTGAGTCCTGCATTGGATTCTGTGCTGTCAGCTTAGAGCCTGGAGCCTGCTTTGGATTCTGGGTCTCCCACTCTTTCTGCCTCTCCCCTACTTGTTCTCTCTCTCTCTCTCTCTCTCTCTCTCTCTCTCTCTCAAATAAACATTTAAAAAATATTTTTAAACTGAAGAAAAAGAGAAGTGATGTCAAAATGTATCTTTCATTAATAAAGACTGAAAAGAAGAGCAGACACAAAACCAGATTATTCCGGTATCACAACAGAGGACAGAAAATAACTTTCAACAATGAGGGGTCTCATGTCATGATAATTTAACAGGAACTTTTTGGAATGTATAATTCAAGACATTTTTTTGTACAAGTATATAAAGTTGTATGTACACACCAACAACAGACACCTTTTTATCACATCCAGTCCAAAAGACATTGTAATGGGAAAGAGACATGTGGTACATAACCGTGTGATTACTTCAAGTCTGAGGTGACAACATCTAGGTCACACAGATGTAGAGGACAAAGAAGGCCAGCTAAAACCATCAGTGTTCATATCAGTGACACGAACTAGGAATTCATACACTTAGGGTCCCAATCAAGGAAGAGGCACCTGGAAACTCAAAACCATAATCACAACAATGAAAATATTTCTCTCCCGCCTGAATTTTCATGAACAAAATACATGAAGTTCTATACCTGAAGTTTTCCCAAAATTGTGTCCATTCAGGATCATCTCCATTGTACTGGCTCGCATTTTCAATAAGAATTTAAAGGAGGATAAATGCTATGCCACAGTGTGTCTATGCTCACAGATTCCTGGGATACCTGAAGGCTTTTCCATGGTGCTTAAGTTTATGTGTGTCCTTGAAGGGAAGAGGGACAACTGAAGGCTTTCCCACAGAGCAGTCATTTGTAAGGTTCTGCCCACTCAGGGTCATCACATGTACATGCAGGTCTCTGGGACACTCGAAGGTCTTACCAGAGTCCTTACATACAAAGGCTTACTGTCCACTGTGCAGCCTGGTGTGTTCTTGAAGGGATCGGTGATTTGTCAAGATCTCTCCCCAGGGTGTTTCTTCATATGCACTTGAGGAGATGAGAAGAACTTGTATGCCTTCCCACACCTCTTGCATTCATAGGGTTTAGTTGCGCTGTGTGTTTTCAAATGACCTTGAACATTTTGCAGCTAACTGACAACTTTCCCACACTCTATATACTCAAAAGGTCTCTCCCCAACATGTGTCCGTATGTGTACTTCCACAGTGATGGGCACCTGAAGGTATTCCCACACTGCTGACACTCATAGGATCTCTCCCAAGCATGTGTCCTCATATGTGCTCCCAAGTTTCAAGGAGATGTGAAGGCTTTCCCACAGTGTTGACATTTACAGGGTTTTTCCCCAGTGTGTGTCTGCGTATGTATCCATAGATCAGTGTGATACATGAAGGCTCTGATACATTCCTGACATTAATAGGGTTTCACTACCTTGTGTGTGGTCCTGTAATGTTCAGAGGTCGATGTTTCCTGAAAGCTTCCCCTCACTCCTTACATTCCAAGTTTCCACCCCTGCATGATTTCTCACAGTATGTAGTACAAGGGTGCACTTACGACTGAAGGCTTTTCCACAATGCACACATTTATAGCGTTGCTCGCCAGTGTGTGTCCTCACATGGTCTCGTAGGCATGAGTTATACCTGAAGGTTTTCCCACACACCTGACATTCATAGGGTCTCTCCCCTGTGTGTATTGTCACATGTTCTCGCAGATTCCAATGATATCTGAAGGTTTTCCTACACACCTGACATTCATACGGTCTTTCCCCCGTGTGCGTCCTCATATGTTCTCGCAGGCATGACTTATACCTGAACGTTTTCCCACACTCCTGACATTCATAGGGTCTCTCCTCCGTGTGTATCTTCACATGATTTCGCAGATTCCAATGATATCTGAAGGTTTTCCCACACTGCTGACATCCATACGGTCTTTCTCCAGTGTGTCTCCTCATATGCACTCGCAGGTCTGTGTGATTCCGGAAGGCTCTTCCACACTGCTGACATTCAAAGGGCCTTTCCCCAGTGTGCTTCCTCATATGTACTTGCAGGTATGATTGATCCCGAAAGGATCTGCCACACTCCTTACATTCATAGGTTTTCAATGTACTATGAGTGGTCATGTGACGTTTAATATGACCATACCTCTGGAAAGATTTCCCACATTCTTTACATTCATAGGGTCTTTCCCCAGTGTGTGTCCTCATATGTACTCGCAGGTTTGGGTGATGCCTGAAAGCTTTGCCACACTCCCCACATTCATAGGGTTTCACTACATTGTGTGTGGTCATGTGACATTCAAAATGTAGACGTATCTTGAAAGTTGTCCCACATTCTTTACATTCCCAGGATCCATCCCCTGTAGGTCTTCTCCCAGGTACAAGAAAGGTGTGCTGACCAGGGAAGGCTTTCCCACACGGCTGATATTTATAGGGTTTCTCCCGAGCGTGGGTCCGCACATGTTTTTGCAGGCTTGACTTATACCCGAAGGCTCTCCCACACTCCTGACATTGAGAGGTTCTAGCCCCAGTGTGAGTGCTCATATGACGTGTAAGGAAGGAGTGATATAAGAAGGTTTTCCCACACATGTCACATGTATGGACCCTCTGTACATGGTCATTTTGCACATGACCCTGAAAAGAAGAAATGCAAGTGAAAGCTTTTCCACATTTCTTGCACTCTAGAGATTTTTTACTACTCAGACTCTTTGCGTATGTCTCCGATGCTCTCCCGGTGTCCTGACCTTCATAGGATTTCTCTACAAGGTCTGCACCCACCTGAGTGCTGAGGCTTGAGACGGAGCTACAGGCCGGCCCACATTCCTCACAGGGACTAGATTTGAGTCCTGGGTGAGATCTTTGCAGATTCCCTAGGGAAAAACCATCTGTGAAGGTTTCCCTACACTTAGCACATTCACAGGATTTGCCTCCAGTAGGACACCCCTCATGCACAGTAAGACTTGTAATTGAGTTCAGGGTTTCTCCACATTGATCTCCTTCAAAACGTTCACAGACACTCTCCAACAAAGGACTGCTGTTCAAAATAGGAAGACACATGGTAAGGGAATAGTGATTAGAAGTGATCTCTTTAATAATTAATGATCTATTGATGCTTATTAATTATTATTGGACTACATAATGGACATTTTCAATGACTGAGTGTGGTTGTGGCACTGTCTGCATGATTGCAAAATGGTTCAAGCTTACTGTTCTCCTGAGGACTCAAATAGAGTCATAACGTTCAGGGTTTCTTACCTATAGTTTTCCCTGACCATTTTTAACAATGCAATGGTTTTTCAGATGATCAATACCTAGAATGCATTTATAAAAACTTCGTTTTGTGAAAGTTTTGACTACACAATTGTTGCACTAGGTTTACACCTGTTCTCTACTTTCAGGCTAGTCTCACAATCGCCAACATTCCCCATTCCTCCCTTACAAGTGTCACTCACCTCAAAAGCCCTTCCTGCATTTGGGTCAGATCTCCACTGCTGTGAAATTTCTGCTTCTCTACAAACACAGAACGGGAATCATTTTTTGTAAACATTAGTATTTTCTCTTCACTCAGAGGCTCATTCTGCAAAGAATTCCGCTGAGTCTTTGATCCACTCATTTTACCTTCACTGGGAAAAACTACAAGAATTGGGAGCCTAGTTGAATTTCGTGGAAATGACCTGATGCGGAAGGTTAAAAAACAGGCCATAAGTCTGCTTCTATTCATATACTGATCCCGAAGTGGAAACGAACTTCATGAGGAAGAATGGTCATGGACCAAATTTCTGAGAACCCTTGTGACTTGGGGCTTTGACAATAATAAAGTGTCTGAAATGGCAGCACGTTCATCCACAAATACTTCAAACTAGATGCAGACTAATGTGGAGATAAGAATTATCAGAAGAGCCAAGTAGGAAGGAACTGGACAAGACAAACACATCCACACCCTACCTCTACAGGAAGACGGAAAGACTGGCCACGTGGGCTATGATGGATGAAAAGTCCAACAGGGAGGACAGGTGAATGGCAAACATCACCCTGCTCATACAAAGCCTGAGCCATATTTCTAATGGATGCATCCAAACGCCAATCCCTTCTCCAGAACCTGGTCCAACCGAGGGTTGGCCAGTCTGAGGGCACAGAGGCCTTCGGTGGAACCTGCCTGAGCTGCTCAGCTGCCACTAGGAGATTAGATGGTGTGTGTGGTTGCTGCCCTGCCCCTGAGAAGAGCTCAGCAGGAGGGAGGGTTTGAAGGACAACAAGCAATCTGGAAGATGGGCCTAACTTTCGTCTTCACAGTCATGATGACTGATAATTGTGGGACTTTTTATTCATTCATTCATTCATTCATTCACTCACTCATTTTTTGGTAGAAGCATACTGACCTATATATTCGTGTCAGGTGTGCAACATGGGGATTCAACAATTGCATACATTACAAAATGCTCACCATAAAAAGTATAATTGCTGTCACTATACAAAACTACAAAATTATTGACCATATTCCCTGTCCTCTACTTTTCCTTCCCATGACTTATTTATTCAATAAGTGCAAATCTGTTCTTCTCAATCCCCTCCATGATTTCACCTCTCAATGCCCTTCCAATCTCACAAACACCAATTTGTTCCCTAGAGTTTTAAGTCTTCCTATTTTCTGCTGTTTGTTCATTTTGTCATTTAGATTCCACATATAAGTAAGCTGTTTTGTTTGTCTCTCTGTCTGACTTATTTACTTGGTGTAATACTCTCTAGCTCCATCCATGGTGTCACAAACATCAAGAATTTGTCCCTTTTATATTACTGAGGGACAGTCCCTTGTATGTAGATACCACATCTTCATTATCCATTCATCTGTTGAAGGACTCCTGTGTTGCTAAGGTATCTTGAGCACAGTGAACGTTGGGGTGCACGTATCTTACTGTCCTAGTTTTTACCTTTGGTGAACTACCCACAAGTGAAATTACGGACCATATGGTATTGTTGTGTTTCCTTTTGTTGTGGAAACTCCATACTGTTTGACAAGCTGGCTGCACCCATTGAAATCCCACCAATGAGGCATTTCCCTTACTCCACATCCTCACCAACACTTGTACTTCCTGTTTCTTTCATACTAGCCATTAGCTCACCTGGTTTTAATTTGCATTTCCCTGAGGATTAGTGATACTGAGCAGCTTTTCATGTGCCAAGAGGCCATCTGTATATTTTCTGTGAGAAAATGTGTATTATGTTCCTCTTTCAATTTTTTATTTTTCCTTTTGTTTCCCTTACCTGAAGGGATGATTCCACAAAAATAATGCTATGGCTGATGTCCATGAATTTAGTGCCTCCATCTTGTCTTAAGACATGTATGGGTTCAAGTCCTACACCGAGGTGTTTAATCCATACTGAGTTTCCTTTCAGGTAAGGGGTACAAAGCTGCCCAGTTTCACCTCCTTGCAGGTAGCTGTCTCATTTTCCCAGCACCACTTATTGAAGAGACAGTCTTGGGGCGCCTGGGTGGCGCAGTCGGTTAAGCGTCCGACTTCAGCCAGGTCACGATCTCGCGGTCCGGGAGTTCGAGCCCCGCGTCGGGCTCTGGGCTGATGGCTCGGAGCCTGGAGCCTGTTTCCGATTCTGTGTCTCCCTCTCTCTCTGCCCCTCCCCCGTTCATGCTCTGTCTCTCGCTGTCCCAAAAATAAATAAACGTTGAAAAAAAAAATTTTTTGAAGAGACAGTCTTTTCCCCATTGTACAGTCTCAGATCCTTCCTTGTAGATTATTTTACCATATAAACTTGGGTTTCTTGGGGCGCCTGGGTGGCTCAGTCGGTTGAGCGGCCGGCTTCGGCTCAGGTCATGATCTCACAGTCTGTGAGTTCGAGCCCCGCGTAGGGGTCTGTGCTGACAGCTCGGAGCCTGGAGCCTGTTTCAGACTCTGTGTCTCCCTCTCTCTGGCCCTCCCCCGTTCATGCTCTGTCTCTGTCTCAAAAATAAATAAACGTTAAAAAAAAATTATTTTTTTAACCTGGGTTTCTTTCTGGACTCTCTATTCTGTTGCCTTGATGTTAGTGTCTGGATTTGTGCCACTACTATACTATTTTGTTGAGTGTAGTTTGAAATACAGCTTTGGTATGCCTTCTCAAAATAGTTTTATTTGGAATCTTTTCTGTTTTCATACAAATTTTAGAATTTCTTGCTCTAGTCCTCTCAAAAATGCTATTCATGAAATGATTGATAGGGATTGCACTGAATATATACAGTGCTTTTCATAGTATAGGCATTTTCAAAAAAATTAGTCCATACAATCCATGATAATGGTATAGCTTTCCCTTTACTGTGTCATGTTCAATGTATTTATTAAATGTTTTATACCTACAAGAGTATGGATCTTTCAACTTCCTTGGTTACTTTTTAACATAATATTTTATTGGTTTTGAACTACTTGAAGATGGGTTTGATTTCTTAATTTCTCAGCTATCTTGGTAGTAAATAGAGAAATGCACAGATTCTACAATATTTGTGTTCTGCAACTTTTATAAATTCATTTCTTACTTGTAATACTAATTAGTGAAGCCTTAATGATATTCTATGTACAGTTTCATATAATTTGCAAATATTGACCTTTTCTTCCTCTTCCTGAAAAGACCAGTGAAGGTATGGAGCCATCCTTACCCACGGAGGACAGGTTCCTGCAGGTCTCCAGAATCACATCTTTAAAGAGGTTCCTCTGACCACGATTCAGCAAAGCCCACTCTTCCGGGGTAAAGTTCACAGCCACATCCTCAAAGACCACAGAGGCCTGAAACATACCATACACTCTATTGCTGCAAAGCGCCATTTGCACCCACGTGTGTGGGAGAATGAAGGGTGTGGGTTAGAGAATGAAGGGTGTGGGTGACAGGCAGGGAGCTGACTCCATTCCTAGGACCCCTGAGTCACAACAGAGGGTGAGGACAACAGCTGACATGGACTTACACACACCCAATTTACTGGGTGTGTTATTTATACTGAGACACATCTGAGCAGACCGGTACTGTACAGATTGAAAAGCGAGATATTCACTCGGACAGCACACAAATCGGAGGACACACGTTTGGCTTGCTCAAAGACGATTATGCCTCATCAGCTCCAAGAACTGGAACCACAATGTCAGGATGCTGTGGACACTCAGATTCCAGGGCTGCTTGATGGGAGCAGCTCTCGCCCTGGAAGGAACAAGGTCAAGAAGCCTGGTGGAGTCCCCTCTCTTCCGACAGAGGCAGACACGACACTTTCCCCGGATTAGTTGGGCTCTGGGCACGGACACAGGCCAGGGCCCGGGCGCCTGGCACACCTGGTGTAAGACGAGTCCGGGGCCTTAAGAAACGTGGAAGTCAGCAGGGCCGCTCCAACATTTAACCCAGGGCCCAGAATTCAAGGAAAAGGGCACCAGAAGGAAGAGTCCCAAAGGGATTGTTGGGGACACAGCCACCCCTCACTTTAACACAAGAGGAAGAATCACAGCGTATAGGCCGCTTTCAGGCACAAGTCTGAGATGGAAAGATACGCAGCGAAGGGCACAGTGAGCACACAGCTGAATGCACACGGGCTCCTGAGTGACCTGCCTCGAAATGGCCACAGGCCCTAACTAACCCCTGCGACTTACAACCGGGCACAGGTCCCACACAGGGAGCATTCCAAAGGTTCCCATGCTCCCTCGTGACCCCATAACTGTAGCCCCCAGCACCACCTCCCGGCAGATGGTCTCTTCTTTGCCGTCCTGCCCGCTGCTCCCTCGCAGGGTATTCAGTAAACTCCCATCTCCTCTGTTCTGCCTTGGGGGAATTCTCTCACCCCCTGAGCTGCGGGCCTCCCTCGATCGGGTCGCCCCACATTTGATGGCCTTCACAGGGACCCTCTGCTATACTCGGCCTCTCCTGGGATTTTCTAGGAATTTTCTGGGAGTTTCCCTTGGTGGACTGACTCTAAGTGTTCTCTGGGCAGCTGACAACCTCCACCTGAGGTTCCTCCTTGGTGAGGATCCCAAGTCCCAGGGGGCATCTATGGGGCACCCCTTGCCCAACAGGATGAGGGATTTCCCCTCTTGCCCTTCAGGGGGATCCCTGACTCCCGCCACTTTCTTTTTGCCCTTTGGCAGGTGAAACCATATTTACTCACCAGGCAGCAAATTTCTCTATCTCAGGGGCTCCCCGGTATGGTCTGTAGGTCTGAGGGTGAACAAGGCTGGACCATTTCGACCTGTAAGGCCAAATGACCCCTTTCCTCTCCTCTCCACTCTGTTCCCAAGGTCTATTCCCAATGAGTGGCACAGGTGGCAATGGCAGCTCAGCCATGGTGAATCCGCACATGTGAAGGACTCAGCTGGGACCCTTTCCTGATGCTGGCTGAGTCTCGGCAGCCTTGCTTCTGTCAGATTCCCCCCTTAACTCCTTAGTTCCCATGTATGCAGCTGCCATCTTGATCTACAAGCAAACACATTCCTACACATCTGAGTGCTGACTCCCTCCCTCCTTTTGCATAAGTTCAATGAGAATGTATTCTCCTTGTAACAGGACACCATTGGACACATTGGTTATTTTACTAAGGCTCTGACTGGAATGTTAGATTTGACAGAGACCTGCATAGACTCAGAATAAGCAGACAGCATGAAGGAATTAAGGTAGACGTACTGGAACCAATCAAGCCTCCTGGAAATACTGGCCTGATGCCTTGCTGACAGAGTTCCAGCAGCTTTATCAGGTGAGTAAAGAAAGTCAACACCAGGCAGGTGCAGGAAACCTCAGGATAGTTTGGGGACCTTGAGAAGAGGAAATCACATAAATCTACAGGTCTTGAAGACAAGTCTAATGAAAATATTTGAGGGGCACCTGGGTGGCTCAGTCGGCTAAGCGTCCGACTTTGACTCAGGTCATGATCACACGGTTTGTGGGTTCAAGCCCCATATCGGGCTCTGTGCTGACAGCTCAGAGCCTGGAGCCTGTTTCAGATTCTGTTTCCCTCTCTCTCTGCTCCTTCCCTGCTCATGCTCTCACTCTCTCTCTCTAAAATAAACATTAAAAAAAATTAAAAAATATATATATATAAAGAAAGAAAATATTTGACTTGTCTTCTGGCCTCAAGGGGCTATTAAAAGTTCAATCTAGAAATTCCTTATAAAATTTTTAAGCAAACCAAGCTCTCAAAAAGAAAGAAAGAAAAAAAAAACAAACAAACCCTGAAATGGGCAATCACTGTTCTTGCTGAACTTTGGTAAGTAAGTAGGCCATTTTGTTAAAACTGGACTTGTTTTACAAATGAATTGTTCTTGATTTGGCTATCTCTGGAAATAAGAGTGAATGCAGAGAGAAAAAAAATTATGTTTCAGTAACACATTTTTGTAGGTATTAGACTTTGATACTATTTCTTAGAAACCAGACTAGGTCCTGAATTCGTCTGGTTTCCTCAAATTTCTGGCTACTGTTCTCCAAACCAGGGTTCCCATCACCCATTCTCTTGAGTTAAAGTCATTAAAAAACAATCTGCCCTTTTTCCTCAAGTCCTGAAAACCGATCCTGAACAACTTGAGGTCAGCTTCAGAGAAACCACCGTACAGCTCACGTAGACACAATCTCCATGCTTGTGTCTCTAGAGGGATAATGACAGGACCCCATGGACACAGGATTTTGTGATCAGCTGGAAAATGGGAAGGACTCCCCAACAACTGCATGACTCAACTATCACCTTGACCAATCCTGTGTGACTGGGATCTCAAAATCGCTCCTTAAACCACAGCGTACCCCACTCCATACGCTTAATACAGACTTGTGGAAATAACGGATGGGATCACATTCCCTATCTTGGACTGGAGGATGCACTTGGGGATGCTCTTATCTCCCAGGACAAGTATCTCCCACTTGCCATCGATTCCCATAATGAGGATATAGTTAAGGGGAGACATCAGTCGCCCCTGATTTAGGCAAGTGGCTGTCCACACGGCAAGTGCCGCAGGGCGGTGGCAGAGACAGGGACACCAGGACACGTGGGGCCAGGGAAGACTGGTTTTCTAAAGGGTAAAAGGGATCATCAGATTCACGGACAATAACCGAGTCTGGTGGATTTAACTGGAAACAAGAGGAACACATGGACAGAAAGTTCCAGCACGTGTGATCAGACCTGAGCGATGGAGGAGTTTTCCCACAGAACAAAAGACGGTCGTCTACACAGGAAGAGACGGGGAAGTACAAGTCTACTAACAACGCGAAGGGTGCATCCACGCAGACAACCCAGAGAAAGGATACACCCTGATGTGGAGAAAACACAACACGCAGAAATGAAACAGACAAATGTCCCCAGGACGTGAAGGAAACAGAACATCAGGAAGAAGACATGTGACTTACAGGAGACAACACGCTGGAAACGCTTCCACAGAAGAGGGAACCCACACGTGAGAAATGCTCAGCCCTGGAGGAATCAGATAAACCAACGTGTGACGTCCAGGAGACCCCGTGTCACACACTCGAGCTGGACGCCATGAAGTCGCAAGTGACGGGACCCAAAACCGACACGTGGTTCACACTCCGCACCCCGTTCCTGCTAACGTGTAACTTACAAGCTACAACATGCAATGTCCCCCCAGCGCAGAAGGACTTACGAGGCACTTACCCTGGAGACAAGACCACACTGCCGGCAGCAGCAAAGCCCACAAAAGGAAAACATGAACTGGAGACCCCACGCCCCACCATCCCGGGACGGAGGGCTTCACCGGACACACTGAGCCGCAAGCACCCGCCCGAGAGACACAGACGAGCCCTGGGCAGCCACACATCACGGTGGCACTGCTGACATTCCCCTCTTGCACCGCAACAGAGATCAGGTCGAGTGACGCCTGCTGGGGGGTGACGACACGGAAAGCTGCCAGCACAAAGAGGTATGGCCAAGGGACAAAAGTCCTAAGTGTCACCCACACTGGATTCCTAGGGCAGCGAGAGCCTCTCCAGGAACAACGGGCCGAGCACCAGAGCAGGGACCGCTCAGATTGGTCACCCACGGCGCCCACACCACACATGACACCCCAGTGCAGAGGGTGACACCCAGTCCCCCCATGAGCGCCACGCTCTCCCTGCTGACACCGGTCCTCTGGGATGGAAGGAGGGGACCAGAGACCCCTGGGGACTGAACTCTGAGCTCCACATGCCCTGCACCTCCTCCTCTGGGGCCACAATTCTCACAAGAGAGGAAACCCTCCCAGTTTAGGATCTGACCCCTACACGCTTTATGTTCATGACCCTTCCAACGGCACTTGACCCCGAGGAGCCTTCCCTCAGTCTGACCTGCACAGACTTCCTGTTTCCACAGATCCCACTTAACCCCACAACCCCTTGGACGATGCCAACACCGGTCCTCGGGAGACACCCCAGGGCGGCCCCAGCCCCTTCCCCACTGGTCCCCACTGATCCCGGGGGCTGGAGGCCACCTGCAGGTGAGCGAGACCCCACCGCACCTTCCCTCGCCTCCCACAAGGCCCAGCTTTGGGGGTGGCCGGTCCCCAGCCCAGAGGAGGCCCCAGCTTCCAGCAACCCGGGTCATCCGAATGACACGGGGACCCCAAGCTGCTGTGTGGACAACCAGGTGCAGCATCACGGCTTCCACCCTGAGGTCAAGGCCACAGTGGGAGGGGCGGCTCTAGGGCCCCTGTGTGGTTTCACAAGAATGGAAGCTGTTTATCCCTTTCAGAGAACAGGGACCTGGTACCGTTAGAATTGAACCCGTCTCAGTTCACAGAATTTGTGTGCATCTCTGACACCAGCAATTCCCAGGGGACAGATCAGGAAGACAGTTTTCCAGCTCTGGACCCTGCGTGGACCTGTCACCAGCATTTGGATGAATCCTCTGATGCATGACTCCACCCACCTGGCATGAAGGTGTGGAGCCCCCTGCAGACCCCCCCCCCAACCCTCATGGAGAAGGACAGTTCTGTCCTGAGACACTTTTCCCCAGGGGACGCTCTCTGGATAAAGCCCCCAGTAACCCGAGTCAGCAGGGACAGGAACGACCTGACACACTACCTTCTCCCCTGAAGAGGAAGAAAGGAGGCAGAAAGAACTCGGGCATTTTACACAGGCTCAACGTGAGGCTGGCGGAGGACAGAGCCATCAGTACTGAGCTGGACAGGGTGACAGGTCCTGCTCACAGGTGACAGGTGACATGGAGACGCCTACCTGAGCCCTGTGCTCCCAGGAAAATCTCAGTGGAAGGGAAAGGCACTCCCTCCCCCACACTGTTGGGGTCTGGAAAACAGCAGGCTGCACGAGGGCCCCTCCCCCGTCACACCAGAAGACTCACAGGAAGTCCCCCTGTTCACCCACGACAGGGCCACGCGCAGACCCCCCACATCCACACTTTGTGCCTCATCTGTGATCAGCTCAGCTGCTTGTCCCCGTGACCAGGGGGCACAAAATGCTGGCTGGTCCCGCTGTGCTTTGGCTTCTCTCCTTCTCCAGACCCCTGAACGTGGGCTTGCCCTCATCCTAAGCCACAAAGCCCCTCCTGGGGACAGGGGGACGGGCTGGCCTCAGGGAACCCCAACATCAGCACCACACCTGCTCTTGCCTGGTTTCTTTCCTTTTATAGGGCCCTTGAGACACTCCAGGATCTTATGCTCAGTGTTCCCCTGTCGATGTAGGTTCCTGGAGATTTCTCTTTTTCCTTGTAATTTCCTGAGATTTTTGTAAGCTGATGGCAACTCACATCCTGGAGACTGTGATCTCAATCAGTTAACCATTTGTTTTTCTCTTTCCTTCATTCTTGGGCGGCTAAAGGTGCCTGAGGAATGTCACACATACCCCACCTGCTGGGAGTGGGGGGGGTGGGCTGTCTGCTTGTACTGTGCCCACAGCCTCCTTTGTTTCCCACATCAGAGCACAGGACTCAGGTTGGTTGGGTGACAGGTCCACCGTGGGTCCCCCTGGAAGCTCAGCGGGTTTAGGGGGTGCCCAGAAAAGCAATCGTTTTAGGACCCCAGCTCCATTCCGTGATCTACGCCTTTCCGGCTCTATTTGCCCAGTACACCCCTTGCAGAACTTCCTGGTCCGGGTCACAATCACAAAGAAATGGAAAAACAGAAGACCAATCTCAGCCATTTACGACTTGAAGGGAACAGCGTGGAAGCAAAGACTGACAGTCTGCACCAGGCCAGGAAACAGCCAAACCCGTGAAACTCTCCGCGCCGTTTCCAAAGTGAGAAAACCCTGCATTTCTTACCCGAGATCGCAGCCCAGGACCCCATGCGCGTGCACCTGCTCCCTCAGCGCGCGCTCAGCCCCGGCCCCACGTCCCACACTTACCTCCGCTGGATTCTAACGTCCAAGTCTCAGCCCCCGGGAGCAGCTCCGGCTCCGTGACCGTCACACTGCACGCGTGCTTTCTGGGCACGTCTTCCAGCTCGGTCCGAGCGACCCCACGCCCGCCTAGACTGCCCCCGACAAAGCTCCCCTTTCTGAATATTCATCCTCACCCTCCATAAAAGAAAAACCCTCTTCCCTGCTGGGGAGTCGCGGCTTCAGAAACTATTCCCTGCGGCCTCCTTATGGCTGCAAATAGTTTCCTTTACGAGACAACTCACCCGGACAGTCTCTACCTGTCCCCCACCGAGGGGCAAACTCCTGCTTAGTCAGGTCGTCGCACACGCTCCCCGAATCCCAGACCTCCCCCCTGCCCTCCCCCAGCCTCCCTTCTCAGTTCCAACCGCCCAGGACCCAGGTGCGGACCCCTGGGGACGGGGACACCCCGCCGCGGCCGCTTCCACCTAGTTCCAGCTGGTCCTATCCGCCCCGCCGGCCCGCGCGCTCACCATCTCGGGGCCCGCTCCGCGCCCTCGGGGCGTCCTCCTACGCCGCGCACACCCGCAACCGTGGCAGCGCAGGATCCGACTGCGCCAGCCGCCCCGGCTGAGAGCCACACCCACCGGGCTCTCGCTCGGGCCTGATTGGGTGGTGTACAGGCCCCGGATCCTGATTGGGCGATCCTTTAGTCCTTGTAACCTGATTGGATGGGTTCCGAAGATAATCCCCCACAACCCGATTGGAAGTTACCAAGCCACCTCGCTTCCTCACCGTGATAGGACAGCCTTCGGCCCTTCCCGTTCTGATTGGAGGGTAGTCCTGGCACCGCCCCCGTGACCACAAATTGGGCAGATCCCCCCCAGGCCCCGCCTCCTAGCCCCTGAGTGACAGGCTGGCGGTACACACGTGTCCGATCCCTCTTTGGGGAGGTCTCACTCAAGCAGAATGCGCTCCAGGTGGCCTGAGCCGCCTGCCTCCTATTCCGTCCCGAGAATCCGACTCACTTCCTCTGCGGAGCCTCCCTAGTCCAGCGGCGGATGGGACGCGACAAACAAAAGGGCCTGGTGACGCTTGTGTTTCTGGTCCACATCCGATGATGGTGCACCTGTCCGCTGTGTTTAAGGACAGCTCAGTGACGCGGAGCCTGGGTGGCTCAGAGCCTGCAGCCTGCCTGGGACTGTGTGTGTGTCTCTCTCACTGCCCCTCCCCCGCTTGTGCTCTGCCTCTGTCTCTCAAGAATAAAAGAATATTTAAAAAATTAAAATAAAAGAGACAGAAGAAAGCTCACTGATCTGTGACCTCACCTAGGGGGAGATAGGTCTCCCTGGGTTTTGACCTGGCCCTTTGAAAGCGTGAGGCCCCGCCCTCTGAATCAACATCCACTTCTCAGGCCTCAGGGCAATCAAACCTGCCCTGGCGCCTCAGCCAGCAAGGGACATGGGACCCGGTGGTCCCAGCGGCCCACAGCCACAGGTGTGACACGTTACAACACTCAGGTGTGCGTTATATTCTGCAAGGAAAGTCACGGCAGATGCAGTTTGTAATCAGACCCTGTAAATGAGAAATGTAAAAGCTCCATTTCCTTCTTCAGGTGGGTATTGATGTGGGACAGTTATGAGAACATACAAAAAAAGAAAGAAAAAAGAACACTGAGTTTTAGTCTTACAAGTGTGAGCCCTATGGGATGCGAATTATATCTCCATTTTCCTAAACAAGTTTAAAGGCCACAATAGCCAGGAAATCATGCCTCCTGGGCACTGTTGAGATACTTCGTGTCTCTGCGGATTTGCCCACTCTGCCTATTTAATGTGACTCACACCATGTGGCCTGTGTGGCTGGTGTCTTCCACGTGGTATAACATTTTCACGTTCGTTCACGTGCATGATGTGTCCGTGCCTCATTCCTTTCTGGGGCTGAATCACCGTCCTCTTGTGTATACGCCACATCCCGTTCATCCATCCACGCACGGGGGGACACTTGGGACGTTTCCCTCTTTTGCGGGGTCTGCACAGTTTTGCACCTGGCATTCGTGTGCACACATCTGAGTGTCCGTTTCAGTTTACGTAGGACTGGAACACTTGGGTCACAGTGCCGTTCTGTGTTTCACTTCTTGAGGAACCACCAAACTTTTTTGCACGTCAGCTGCCCTGACACTCCCACCAGCCAAGCACAGGGTTCCCCTTTCTCCACATTCTGGCTGCCGCTTCTTTTCTGGATTCTGGCTCCTAGCCGTCCTCGTGAGTGGGAAGTGGCATCTCATCGTGGTTCTGACTCGCATCGTCCTGATGGGAGGATCGTTTCATGTGTCTATTGAGACATTTGTGCGTCATCTTAAGAGAAATGTCTGATCAAGGTTTTGCTCTCTTTCTGACGGGGATGAGTTTTTGTTATTCAGATAGGAGTTCTTTGTGTATTCTGCAGGATAAAATCTTATCATACATGCGATTTACAAGGACGTTCTCCCATTCATGGTGTCCATTCAATCTCGATAATGACACCAAAGACTTTGATCTTGCTGAAGCCTCATTTACCTACTTTTTCTTGTGTTCCCTGTGATTATCCTGTCAGTTAAGAAACCTTACCGAATGCAAGTTCATCAAGATTTCTCCCTGAGTTTCTATCACTCTCAGATTATCCAGGACAGGCCCCTTCAGGGCTGGGGATTCTCAACAGAACTGTTTCCGTGGCCTGGAACTGAGAAGCTCTGATAACGCACATGTCCCTAGACAGTTGTTTAATGTGAAAAAACATGAAGTTTATGGTAACTCATTTTCTATCTTAAGTGATGACTTTTGATTCCAATCTGAGTATAATTTGATACTCAATGCTGTCATCATTATGCTTCCAACATAGCAAGCTCTTTGAAATGTTTTTAATTTTTGCTCTTATATTAGAGGGAGAGAAACTGTGAAAAGGGGAAAGGAGCAGAGGGAGAGATAGACAGAATCTCAACAGGCTGCACACTCCGTGATGAATCTGAAATGGGCCTCGATCCCATGACCTTGGGATTATGATGTGAGCAGAAATCAAGAGCTGGACGCTCAACCAACTGAGCCACTCAGATGCCCCCCCACCCACCCCAGACTGTATTTTCTACCCTGTTTACACACATGACCATAACAAGGTTTTCACGTGCCTTGACTCATCGCAGACAAGGAAGTGCCTCATGGGAGGACAGGTGGGGGAAATGAAAGTGCCTTGTCTGAGGGCGAGGTGACATGGTTTCTGCTCAAGGAGAGAAAGCCACAGCCCATTACTGAGTGCCAGGCCAGATTCCGCTCGCTGCCTGAGGCTGTGTTTGTCGTTCTCATTGACTTTGTGAACACTATCTCTTCTAGTTGTTTACAGACAAGCAAGAAATACGCGTGTATCTGGCTCCCCTTCCCACACTCTTGAGCTGCAAGATCGTGACTCCTGGTGTTCTTTGTCCAAGGTCATTACATAAGCAACAGTTAGGTTTTCAACATTAGGAGTGACAATGTCATTTTTACAAACAAAAGGTGATAGTTGTAAAGGAATTAGAGCAAACCACAGCAGAACTAAAAAGTCAAAGTTTAGAAGTCTTGTGAAAATACAAAAGGGAACCCTTCCTAAAATGAAGGCATGAGGCCAGCAGAAGCCTCTTTCCCATCCAACCCTGGTCAGTTGTGGACCCTGCAGATGAAAAAAAAGCAGTGGAAGTGGACAAAACTTTCCTCCGACCAGCAACACTCCAGCCAATGAGACAGAGGCACACCAGCCATTGAGAGATAGACACAGACCAGCTGAGAGGGGATCACAGACCAGCCGATGAGGAGGCACCATCTTCAAACCCCCACCCCACCCCTTTTGTCCCAATGGGCCTTTTCTTTACAACGACCCACCCCAATTCTCCACCCCAATTCTCCTGTTCCCTGCAAAAGAGCATCCTCTCCTTTCTTCTCTGAACTTGCCCACGGTTTTGCCATTTCTTGTGTGTCCTGATTTGCAATCCTTGCTATTCCCAATAAATCCGGGTTCGCTTGTAAAATACCAGACAATTAAGGTTGACCTACTTGGCATCAAAAGCTGTGCCCATGAGAAGTATGCTGGCCTTCAGACCTACTCCTGTGTGGACTCAGACTGTTCCTACCTGCAACCGTGTGGGCCTTGGGACCATGTCTTTTTGGAACCAGTCTTTTCCTGTTGAAACAGGATTTCTTAGGATGTGCTCTTTTCGTTCTAAAGAAAAAGCTGTGGAATTGGACCCCAGTCATCAAAATTTGTGAGTCCTTCAGCCCCCATTCAGTGGTCCCCTCAGGTTTTGTGCTTAAAAACTGTGGTCTCGCCCCACGTGAATTTCTAACTAAATTTCTAACTCCCTTCAGCAGGAATTATCTCCTCTAGATGACTCTTATCAAAATTGAATTGGACAGTCATGACCCTATAATTGTCAAAAACAGATGGGATGCCTACTTTAATGGGTATTTGGAAGCTTCCAAACACCATCAGAATGTAAATTCCCTTCTCTGCAAAACACTATTTCTAAATTATCAGAGACAAAGCACTGAAAGATGTCAAAATGGCTTCCGAGTCTCCTTCTCCTTCCCCATCTTCTTTGTCTCCAGACACGTGGGTGCCCCTTCCAGTGCAGACCAGGCCATCAGTGCCCCCTTCCTCTCTTCCCTCTGCTCCCTTCCTACCACCTGTGTACCCCCACCCTCCTCCTAATCCTTTCAGTGAAGGTCCTTTTCCTCTGGTTCTCTCCCCAATCCTTGCTCTCCTGAACCTTTTAAAACACACCCCCGTGGGGATCCAAATAAAGCCCAAGGTGAAGCCTGGTGGTCAGAGGCTGAACTGGGAGCCAGAGTTAGACTTTCCCAAAGTGACTGAGGATTCCCAGTGGTTTGCTGAAGAATTTAACAGTTATTCAAACTCACCACCCTGGTTTCTCAGATTTATACCAGTTGGATCACATGCTTGCTGGAGACAGCTAGGCCGAACACTGGATGAAGCTGGCTCAATGGGAACATCTTAAAGAGTATTAGGGAATCAGACACCTACATGTTGGCCAGAATGCTAGAACAGTCACTGGAAATACTACTGACACAATTACAACATCTTCCCTTAAGCCTGGGGAAGGGAACAAAACTCAGACTTGCACATCACAACCTGATGAGCGTTTCCAGGATGATGACAACAGACTCCAAAGTGCGTTTCAAGAAAATTCTCAATTTTTACTGACAGCGTATGAAAGCTCTCTAAACAAAAATTTAAAAACACGTAGTTTCTGCTATCATTACAAAGAGCCGGGATGTTGGAGAAAAGCTTGTTTACAAACATAAGCATTCGGCCCATCTGTATCCCTCCAACCGGCCTTTCCAGTGTCCTCCTCATCCCCAGTGACAGGACTCCAGGGAATCATAGGGGTCCTTCCCAGTCCTCCCTCTGACTCAGCTTGTGGAACCACCTCCACACTGGGAATGAGTCTCTGTCTTACACTCTTGGTGCCCAACCCCCGGCTGTAACACAGTTCCTGACTGGAAGGACTAAAACTGTTTCAATAGTGGGGGAGTGGGGGCACTCTAAAATATCACAACAGGTTCCTGCCTCTGAGCCTTTTGTCTAGGCCCTTTGAGAGATAGATACTCACCCTGTCCTTCTCTATTCTACTTCTCTATTCGTTTATGGGGCTGATATTTCTTATAAAAGTGTCTTGCCAGATTTTGATTCCCTCAACATGGGCAAGTAATTCTAGAATTTGGAGGTAGTAATCAAAATTCCAACCAAGGAAATACGTGACCCCGGGTCCTCTCTTCTATGCTCTGTCTTTGAGGCACTACAGCAGGGGGTGGGAACACAGGTCATTTGTTCCCAATGGATCGGCCTCCATGCTCTTCATGGGCAAAATCCTCCACTGATATTGGCAGAATCTACAATGCATCTCCCATCAAGATAACATTATAATTTCCAAGCCCTCTTGGCACAATGTGATAAATACTCTCTAACTCTGGAGGCTGTTCAGGGCATCAAGCCCATGATGGAAGATTAGAAGGCTCAGGTGGTGTTGATGCCCTGCGGTATTCCTTGAAACACCTCTGTTTTAACTGTGAGGACATCCAGTGGCTGACGGTGGATGTCTGTCCTGGACCCATCAGAAGTCAATGACATCTTCCCTCCACACCGTTGTTCCCAACCCCCACTGGCTACAGATACCCACTGCCCCTGAGAACAAATTCTTCACTGGGACTTATCTATGCAGAGGATTTTCCTATTCCAGATGGTAAGTGTAGCGAGGTTTTGCTCTCTCTTGGAGGCACAGAAATACACTGGACAGTCGTGCCCCAGGGACTGACGGTCTTCCTGTCGTTTCACAAACCACTAAGGCTGATCTGGAGGAGAGAGTCTTCCGCATCTCTACTTAGTTACAGTACGCAGGTAGTTTCATTGTCTGCTTCCCCCCAGTGGAAGACATCATGTACCTGTTGCCACTTTTGGCTTTAAAGGGACATAAAGCCTCAAAAATCTGCAGTTTGCTCAGACTCAGGACCAATACTTAGGGCACTTGATCGTGGAGCCAGACCTCATTTGGATCCAAAGAAAACCCCTCATGACTGCTTAATGCTGATATGTCCCTTTTTGACTCCCCATGGCAATTTACATGCCACTCCTCTAAACAGTAAAGATTTTGCATAGTTTACTGATGAGTCTTTTAAAAGAGATCAAAGTGGTAAATATTAGCTTGGGTGTGCTATTCCAAATCCTTATTTTCTTTAAAGATTTTATTTTATTATCATTTGGGATTTTTAAAAATCTTTTTTAATGTTTATTTTTGAGAGGGAGAGACAGAGTGAGACTGACTGAGTCACCCTTGTGCCCCCAGCCTCACGTGTTCTTGAAGGGAGCGGTGATTTGTCAAGTTCTCTCCCCAGGGTGTTTCTTCATATGAACTCGAACAGATGAGAACTTGTACACCTTCTCACACTTCTTACATTCACAGGGTGTAATTGTGCTGTGTGTTTTCAAATGATTTTGAAAACTCTGCAACTGGCTGAAAGCTTTCCCACACTGGTAAATGCCATAACTGTTTTAGAAATTACATATAATCCATAAAGTTTTAATATGTCATGGTATAATGTCATCGCTTGACATTCTGATTATTAAAATGCTAGGTGTCACAGAATTAACCAGATTTCCTTGTCAGCTACATTATATTGACGTCTCATATCAAATCTTTAGCCATGGCCATTTCTGAGGAGGCTTTTTAAAAATTTTAATGTTTATTTATTTTTGAGAGAGAGACAGAGCATGAGAATGGGGAGGGGCAGAAAGAGGGGGAGACACAGAATCCAAAGCAGGCTCCAGTATCCAAGCTGTCGGCAGCTTGGATAGAGAGCCCGATGCAGGGCTCAAACTCACAAACCACAAGATCATAACCTGAGCTGAAGTCGGATGCTTAACAGACCAAGCCACCCAGGCGCCCCACCATTTCTTTGTTTTATTTTGTAACTTACAGTGATTTTTGTGATACTCTTGCAATATGAGTTTGGTCTTAAACAAGATTCATGAAAAGAAGTCTTTTGTTGTTGTTTTCAAAAATACAGGTATTTGATATCATCAAGCTCATAAAACTGAACTGAATAAGAATCAGAACCCACACACAGAATATCTTTGAAGCAATATGACAGGACACCACATCATTGAAATAAAGAGCAAACAATTATGATAAAATTATCAGCAGTTGCTTAACAAAGACATGTTCTCAAAATCTAAGGATGCAGAACCCCAGCTACATCAGTTACAATGAAGGAAACACCCCTTCCTCTGGGGCTGCAACGTGGGTTTGCTAGTCACACAGCTGATATGGGGTTTGTGATCTAAACAGGTTTTTAAAAACTCATATAACAACAATAAAAAAGACATAAAGGCAAATAATACAACTAAATAATGGACAAAGAATGTAAGTATATTTTCCCCAGGAATATATACAAATGGCCAAAAGCACATGACACGATGCTCAATGTCACCCATCATCAGGGATCCATATGCAAAATTCAACTGTGTACAGACACTTCCAACCTACTCTATGAGCCAACTCATCTGATACCACATCTAGTCATATGTAAAATGGATTCTACAACTTGACCAAGTGGGATTTATCTGCCAATAAAATGGTTGGTTCAGCAAGAAAACAGCAGTCATCAACCTTATGAACAGAATACAAACAAACCCCCATGATCACGTCAACAGATACAGAAAAGATATCTGACTAAACCCACCACCCTTTCTGACAAAAATACTTAGCCAATCAAGAACAGAAGGGAACTTCCTCACCCAGGTAAGGGGCAGCTAGGAAAAGTCCACACCTAACATTTCAGCAGACACTTCTACAAACGAGATATGCAAATGGTCAATAGATTCATTAAAAGATGCTAGACAGCCATCAGGGAAATGCTCATCAAACTACAAGCAGAGACCCATTTACACTCACTAGGATGGTCACAAAGACGGTTTTCTTTTTAAGGCTAACGTTACTTGGTGATCACGAGTGGACCCAGGGAAGACCCAAACCACTCCGAGCTCGTGAGCAAACAGATGCAGGTCTCACAGAGCCCACTGAGCTCATGGTTTCTCACAACCTGAAATGGAATGTAAGTTTTGTCCTCAGATCACAGCCACACTCTGTGACTATGCTGTCCAGGGTTATTTCAGATCTGTTTTATGGGTTTGTCCTTTCTGAAAGAACCCATTTGGCTTTTATTCTGACTACCTTTCAGAACTGGACTATTCACCTTGGAACTGTGCTTGTTGGAAATGCACTCGACTTCAGTCTGATTTCTTCTGCAAAGAGGCTACTCCTGTAGAAACCAGTGTTTAGAAATTTTTATTTTTCTAGAGAAAACAACTGAGAAATGGATTCCAGTCATCAAAGCACTGCGCAGGAACCCCCAGCTGGAACCCTGGACAGTTTTAGGTTTGGGAACCAAGGTCTCTCATAATGTGCATTTCTAACAAAATGAACCAACAGAGCCAAATGTAATTTAAAACTACAGTGGCCTTTATGGGGAACTTCCAATCTCCCCAAACCTGTTTTATTGACAATTAAATTAGGAAGTCATAATTCTGAAACACTGAATTCGGTACGCATTTTAATGGGTACCTGTATAGATTTCCAAATATTTTCAAGAAACTATGTGTGCCTCTTTACAAAACACTATTTCATTAAAAAAAGTGTTTATTTAAATTCTAATTAGTTAACATACAGTACAATATTAGTTTCAGGAGTAGAATTCAGTGATTCCTCGCTTACATACAACACCCAGTGCTCCTCACAAGTGTCCTCCAGAAGAACCATCACCCATGTAGCCCATTCCCCACCACCTCCCTCCATCAACCCTCGGTTTGTTCTCTAGAGTTCAGCATTTCTTATGGTTTGTTTCCCTCTCTCTTTCCCCCTCATGCCACATATTCATCTGCTTTGCTCCTTAAAAACCACATGAGTGAAATCAGATGGTATTTGTCTTCCTCTGACTATTTTGCTTAGCATAATACATCTAGTTCCATCCATGTCACTGCAAATGGCAAGATTTTATTCTTTTTGATGGCTGAGAAATATCCCATTGTGTACACCACATCTTTTTTTTTGACAGAGAGAGAGAGACAGAGAGACAGAGAGAGAAAGCAAAGAGGGGAGGGGCAGATAGAGGGAGACAGAGAATCCCAAGCAGGGTTCCAATTCAAGAACCATGAGATCATGGCCTGAGCCAAACCCAAGAGTCAGACACTAACCAACTGAGCCACCCAGGTACCCCTGTACCACATGTTTTGATCTGTTCATCAGTCAATTCACACTTGGGCTCTCTCCATAGTTTGGCTATTGTTGGTTATACTGCTATAAACATTGGAGTGCATGTACTTCTTTGAATCTGTACTTTTATATCCTTTAGGTAAATACCTAGTAGTACAATTTATGGATTGAAGGGTAGTTCTATTTTTACCTTTTTGAGAAACCTCCATACTGTTTTCCAGGGTGGCAGCATCAATTTGCATTCCCGACAGTGCAGGAGGGCTCCCCTTTCTCTGCATCCTCGCCAACACTTGTTGTTTCTTGTGTTGATAATTTTAGCCATTCTGATGGGTATGAGATGGTTTCTCATTGTGAATTTAAAATTTTTTGGAGGGCCTGGGTGGCTTAGTCGGTTGAGCGTCCAACTTTGGCTCAGGTCATGATCTCACGGTCTGTGAGTTTGAGCCCTGTGTCAGGCTCTGTGCTAACAGCTCAGAGCCTGGAGCCTGCTTCAGATTCTGTGTGTGTCTCTCTCTCTCTGTGCCCCTCCCCCGCTCATCTTCTCTCTCTCTCTCTCTCTCTGTCAAAAATAAATAAACATTTTAAAAAATTTTTAATAAAAAATGTTTAAATAAAAATGAATAAAAATGTTTAAATATTTATTTATTTCTGAAAGAGAGAAAGACAGAGTGCAAATGGGAGAGGGGCAGAAAGAGAGACAGACACAAAATCCGAAGCAGGTTCCAGGCTCTAAGCTCCGAGCTGTCAGCCCATAGCTCAACGTGGGACACTAACCCATGGACTGTGAGATCATGACCTGAGCTGAATTTGGACACTTAACCAACTCAGCCACCCAGGCACCACTCTCATCAAGGTTTTGATTTGTATTTTTCTGATGATGAGTAATGTTGAGCATCTCTTCATGTGTCCGATAGCCATCTGTACATCTTCCTTGGAAAAATGTCTGCTCATGTCTTCTGTCCATTTCTTAAGTGGATTACTTGGAGTTTTTGTTTCTACATAGAGTATCATGTCATGTGCAAATGGTGAAAGTTTGACTTCTTCCTCGCTGATTTGGACGCCTTTTATTTCTTTTTATTGTCTGATTGTTGAGGCTAAGACTTCCAGTACTATGTTAAAGAGTCACAGTGAGAATGGACATCCCTGTCTTCACCCTGACCATTGATGTAAATCTCCCTGTTTTTCCCATTTGAGATGATATTACCTGAGGGTCTTTTATAAACAGCCTTTATGATGTGAGGTATGTTCCATCTATACCTACTTTGTTGAGGGTTTTTATCAAGAATGAATCCTATATTTTGTCAAATGCACCCACTGATAGGATCATATGCTTCTTATCCTTACTTTTATTAATGTAGTGTATCACATTGGTTGGTTTGAAAATATTGAATCATTCCAGCAGCCCAGGAATAAGTCCCACTTGTTCATGGTAAATAATTCTCTTAATGTAATGTTGTAGTCAATTTGCTAGGATCTTGTTGAGAAATTTTGCTTCCATGTTCATCAGGCATATTAGCCTGTCATTCTCCTTTCTAGTGGGGTCTTTGGCTTTGGAATCAAGGTAATGCTGGCCTCATAGGATGAGTCTGGAAATTTTCCTTCATTTTCTATTTTTTGGAACAGTTTGAGAAGAATAGGCATTAACCCTTCTTTAACTATCTGGTAGAATTCCCCTGCGAATCCATCTGGATCTGGACATTGGTTTCTTTTGATTGATTTTTTTAAAGTTTATTTATTTTGAGAGACACAGTGTGACACTGTGAATGCGGGACTGGCAGAGAGAGAGAGAGAGAGGGAAACAGAATCCCAATAAGAAACCACAATGTCGGCACGGAGCCCCACATGGGGCTTGAACTCACAAAACTGTGAGATCATGAACTGAGCCAAAACCAAGAGTCAGATGCTTAACTGCCTGAGCCACCACGTGCCCCAGTTGAGAGAGTTTTTTTATTACTAGTTCAATTTATTATTAGTTCAATTACTAGTAATTAGTCTATTTCTTCCTCTTTCACTTTTAGTAGTTTATATGTTTCTAGGAATTTGTTCATTTCTTCCAGGTTGTCCAGTTTGTTGGCATATACTTTTTCATAGTGTTCTAATTGTTCATATTTCTGTAGTGTTAGTTATAATCTCTTTCATTCATGATTTTATTTATTTAGGTCTTTTCCCTTTTTGTTTTGATAAGTCTGGCTTGGGGCTTATCAATTTCATTAACTCTTTCAAAGAACCAGCTCTTAGTTTCATTGATGTGTTCTACTTTTTTTTTTTTTTGCTTCTGTATCATTTATTTCTCTTCTGATCTTTATTATTTCCCTTCTTGTACCAGCGTTAGGCTTTGTTTGCTGTTCCTGTTCTAGCACTTAGGTATAAGGTTAGGTTGTGTATTTAAGACTTTTCTTGATTCTTGAGGTAGCCCTGTATTGCACTATAATTTCCTCTTAGGGCTGCTTTTGCTGCATCCCAAGTGTTTTGGATTACCATGTTTTCATTTTCATTTGCTTGCATGTAATTTTTTATTTCTTCTTTAATTTCCTGGTTAACCCATTCATCCTTTACTAGGATGTTCTTTAATCTCCATGTATTTGTGGCCTTCCCAAAATATTCTTCTGGTTGACTTCAAGTTTCATAGCATTGACAATCTTTTTGTACTTCTTGAGGGCTGATTTGTAACCCTGTAAGGATCTATCCTGGGAATGTTCCACGTGTCCTTGAGAGGCACATGTATTCTGCTGCTTTAGGGTGACACGTTCTGAATATTTCTGTTACGTCCATCCAGTCCAGTGTGTCAAGCCACTGCTTCTTTGTTCATTTCTCCTTATAGGCTCTACCCATTGCTATAAGTGGGGTGTTATTGTCCTGTACCATTTTGTATATTTATCAATGAGTTTCTTTAGGTTTGTTACTAATTGATTTCTATATCTGGGTCTCCCAAGTTGGGGGTATAAATATTTACAATTGTTGAATCTTCTTGATGGATAAACCCCTTAATTATGATACAATGTCTTTATTCATCTCTTGTTCCAGTTTTTGGTTTAAAATCTAGTTTTCCTGGCCTCCTGTGTAGCTCACGCAGGTAAGCATCCAACTTTGGTTCAGGTCAAGATCCTGCAGTTCATGAGTTTGAGCCCCATGTTGGTCTCTGCAATGACACTGCCTCTCTCCCTGTCTCTGTCCCTCCCCTGCTTCCTCTTTCCCTCTTGGAATAAATAAAAATAAAACTTAAAAAATAAAATAAATCTTTTTACCTCCTATAAGTATGTATATAAGGATATATAAGTATTTACATTTATGACATCTTTTTTTTGATGTGCATCAGCATGATAGGTGGTCCTGTATTTCCTCACTTTCAAGCGTGTGCCTTCATGTCTACAGCAAGTCTCTTGAAGGCAGCATTAAGACAGGACTTCTCTTTTTATGCATTCTGATGCCCTATGTTTCTTGATTGGGACACTTAGTCCATTTACATTCAGAGTGATTATTAAAATATATGAACTTAGTGCCATTGTGTCTCATGTAAAGTTGGTGGTTTCTGGTGATGTTCTCTGTTTCTTTCTAGTCTTTGTTGCTTTTGGTCTCCCCTGCACCCCCCCCCCCCCAGAGAGTCCCTGTTAATATTTCTTGCAGGGCTGGTTTAGTGGAGACAAAATCCTTTAGTTTTTTTCTTGTCTGGGGACATCTTTATCTCTCCTTCTATTCTGAATGACTGCCTTGCTGGACAAAATATCCTTAGCTGCCTTCTTTTCCTATTTAGGATGTTTAATATATCAAGCCACTCCCTCCCTGTCTATGGACAGACCTGCTTTGAACCTGATCTGTCTTCCTTTGTACGTTAAGGACTTTTTCCCCCTTGCTGCTTTCAGGATTCTTTCATTGTCTGTGTATTTTGTGAATTTGACTATGATATGTCTTGGTGATGGCTGCCTTTTGTTGAAATTAATGGAAGTTCTCCGCATTTCTGGGACTTCAAGAATCTGGTGTTTTCTTCAGCAGATTAGGGAACATTTTTAGCCATAATCTGTTCAAATAAATGTTCTGCCCCTTCTTCTGTCACTTTATCTTCTGGGACTCCTATGATACGAATATTAATATGCTTTAAAGACTTGCTTAGTTCCCTAAGTCTTCATTTTTGATTCAATGCCTTTCTTACCCTCTTCCTTTCAGCTTCATTACTTTCCATAATTTTGTCTTCTATATCACTGATTCATTCCTCTGCTTCATCCATCCTCATTGTCATGGCTTCCATTCAGTTTGCATCTCAGATACAGCAACTTTAATTTCAGTCTGACTTGTTTTTAGTTCTTTCTTCTCTGGCGTAAGGGATTCTCTAGTGTCTTCCATGCTTTTTTAAAGCCCAGCTAATATTCTTATAATTTTTGTTTTAAATTCTAGTTCAGACATCTTACTTGTACCTGTACTGAATAAATCCCTGGCCATGACTTCTTCCTGTTCTTTCTTTTGAGTTGAATTCCTCTGTCTTGTCATTTTGGAGGTCAAAAAAAAAAAAAAAAAAAGATAGATCCTCGCTATATTTTGGTCTAACTGGAACAACTGGCATTAACACACAGACAGACAAAAACCCTGATGGATAAAAGGGAATGCATGCAGAGGCTCCCCTGATTTTTGGAAGTGGATGTCCACCCAACAGGTGCCATGGGGCAGCAGCAGAGATGGGGGCATGTGGACACATGGTCCAGAGAAGACTGGTTAACTAAGAGAAAAAAATGAATCATTTCCCTCATCAACTTCATGGACACTAACAAAGTAATGTGGATTTAACTGTCATGGAATCAAATAGAACACAGAGAGGAACTTATCACATGTGTGATTATGACCTGAGCGATGGAAGAGTTTTCTCACAGAACAACAACCAAAAAAAAAGGTAATCTAGGGGTGCGTGGGTAGCTCTGTCAATTAAGTGTCCAACATAGCCTCAGGTAGTTGTCTCAGGGTTTCATGAGTTTGAGCCCCGCATCAGACTCTCTACTGTCAGCACAGAGCCTTCTTTGGATCCTCTGTCTTCGCCCCCTCTGTGTCCATCTCTGGTGTTGGCATGCACAAAGGCATGCACACATTCTCTCTCTCCCTCTAAAATAAATAAATATTTTTTAAAAGAAGGTAATCTACACAGGTCAAGTCTACTAACAGAGTGAAGGGCCATTCCACATGGACAATAGAGAGAAATCATACACCCTGACCTGGAGAAAATACTTACAACACATAGAAATGAAACAGCATGAATATCCATAGAATGTGAAGAAGACCGAAGACACAAGAAGCACACTTTTGAGTTACAGGTGACAATATGCTGGAAATGCTTCCACAGAAGAGGGAACCCCACACGTGAGAAATGCTCAGCCCTAGGGGAATAAGAAAAATCAATGTGTGCTCTCAAGGAGACCCCACGTCACACACCTGAGCTGGAAAAAAATGAAGCCATTTAACATCCAGTGCCACAAGTGAAAGGAATCAGCACTGATGAGTGATTCGCACACTGCATCCACATTTCTTGCCTTATTTTAACTTAATCTTGATCTGCAATATGCCATTTCCCCCAATGTGTAAAAATTACATTCATTTACATTTGGAGACATGAAACCACTGAGCAGGACTGCCAACAAAAGCAGAAGATGAACTTGAGATCTGCTTTGAGCACCTTGTGCCATTTCAATGACACAAAGACCCCATCTCAGCATATGAAGAAAAATGTGCAGAATCACAGCTTCTACACTGTGCTCAAGATAAAAGAAAGAAGGGAAATTATCAGGCACTTTATGGTTTAAAAAAAAAAGGAAACCATGCTTTTCAGAAAACAGGTACCTCTTAAATTTACCCACGTGATAGCAATTTGAAAGTCAGAATTGACTACATCCCAGTTTGCAGAATTTGCATGTATCTCTGACCACCAGGAATTAACCAGAAGGATCACAGGTTTTTAACTGTACCCTGCATGGAACAGTCACTAGCCTTCGGTTGAATCATTTTAATACATGACTACACCCACCTGACATGAAGGTGTGAGAATCCATGCATTTTACCCCACCCTAATAGAAAAAGACATTTTCTGTTCTGAGACACTTTTCCCTAAGTGAACATTCTCTGCATATGTCAGAGAAACACAAGTCAGTAGGAACAGGAATGACCTAACACACTTACTACCCACTGACCTAATGGGGAAGAAAGGGGCAGAAAAAATTCAGTAACTTTACACATGCTAAACGTGAGGCTGGCATAAAAGAAAACAATCAGTGCTGAGCTACCTAAGTACAGCACTGCTCACAGATGACAGGTGACCTGCAGACATCAACCTGAGCTCTTTGCTCCTGGGAAAACCTCAGTGGAAGGGGAAACGCACGCTCTCCCCATCCTGTTGGAGTCTGGAAAACAGCAAGCTGCAGAGAGGGCCCCTCTTCCCCATCAGACAAGGAGAAGACTCACAGAGAAGTGCCCCTTGTTCATGCACAACAGGGCCACATGCAGACCCACCCTCAAATCCATACTTTGTGCCTCACCCATGATTAGCTCAGCTGCTTGTCCCCCTGACCAAAGGGCACAAAATGCTTGCTGGTCCCACTTTTTTTGGCTTTCTCCTTCCTCCAGACCCCTGAATGTGGGCTTGCTCTCAGGCTGAGCCACACACAGCCCCTCCTGGGGACAGGGGAACAGGCTGGCCTCAAGGAACCATCATGTCAGCATCACACCTGTTCATGCCTCCTTTCCTTCCTCCTCTCCTCCCTTCAGACACTTACAGGTCTTATGCTCACCATGTTCTCCCCATTGATGCAGCCACTGCCCCTAATACAACAGCAACTCTGCTCCCACTCCCACTACTGGGGGCCCCTGCCCCCAGTGCAACAGTGCCTATCCCCCCCACCCAGCCTATGCAATCATTCCTCTCAATACAGGACTCTCCTTACTCAATTCAGATTCTTCATTTGACTCTGTCCAACAACACCCCTTTCCTACCAAAACTTTACCCAGGCCACTGTCCTCCCCACAGGCCCCTGAACTGTGGGTGGCCCATACTCTTAGCCAACAAAGCCTTCCTTCACCACAGGGGCCCGATCCTGACAATGGGCTTTCTTGCTCATCTCTGTCACACAGAAAAGCAAAACCTGGTCCCATTTCACTGAAGATGCTGGAGGATCCCTGAGACTGCACTTGGTTCTTGTTAGCACTTTGCACTAAAGTGTCCTCAGCCTAGTTCGATCTGAGTTTCTCTCCCGGGACCACTGTGAGTCCCCTGATCCTCATTCCAAGCTTTACCACCCCTGGAGGTGGTGGTCCTGACTCCTTTCACCAGGTAGGACTCAGCTGATCACAGGGAAACCGTCAGATAGGGATTTGACGGGACTATGGACACCCGCCCCCCACCCACAGCAGAGTCTTGAGATGGGACCCTGGGACCCACAGGTGGAGAAGGGACAGGACACCAGGAACCCACCCACAATCTAGAGTAGAGACTCAGGATGGAAAATCCCAGGAACACATGTGGGCATGTGATGAGACACCGAACACCCACACCATCCCTGGCCCAAGGCAAAGAGTTGGGACAGGACCCTGGGGGTCTCCTCAAGGGGAGAGGCCAGGATGCCAGGACTGCACGCAGTGGCCCACTGCAGAACATCTGGACACATCCTGTCAGACATCAAGGAGGAGAGGGGACACGGGCTAGGACCACACCCTGTGGCATAACATCTGGACACAACCCGGGGACTCAAGGAGGAGAGGGGACAGCAGGCCAGGACGGCATCCCGCGGCCCATGGCAGAGAATCGGATGGGGATCCGCAGGACATGCACCAGGAAAGGGACAGGACTAGGGAACTGCACCCCACGACCTAGAGAGGAGACTCAGGTCAGGAACCCGGGACACTCAAGGAGACGAGACAGACGCTGGAACACCACTGCATGACCAAAAGTGGAGACTCGGAATGGGAGCCACAGGGTCTGAGAGACCTGGGCCCGCGGCCCCTTCCAGGGGTTCCAGCCAGTGGAAACGAGCCCCTCTGGGTCTCACTTGGGCCAGACTCATCATCTCGAGGCTCTGCTCCGGGGTCTCCAGGCGTCCTCCACTCAACACTGCGGCCCCTGGCGTGTGCGAGCTCCGCAAAGGGGAGCCTGAGCCCGCGGGGAACGCGGATTCACGTCCATGAGGTGGGATTGCGCCCGCCCCCGGGCCTGATTGGATGGTTCCCGGGCCCTCCTGCCCAGATTGGGCAATACTTCAGGTCCTGCGACCTCATTGGATGGTGTTCCAAACGGGCCTTTGTGTTCTGATTGGACGGTAATTCCGGGCCCCTGGGGCCCCACATTGAGCAGATGCCCAATCCCCATCCCCAGTCCTGCCTCCTGCTCCCTGAGTGGCAGGCTGGCAATACACACGGTCCGATCCCTGTGCCCCTAGGTTGCAGAATGCGCTCCTGGCCCGCTCACCCGCCTGCATCCTCCTGTCCCGGGAGTCTGACTCAGTTTCTCCGCGAAGTCTCCCTTGTCCAGCTCCGGATGGGCACGTGACTAAACAGAAGGGCTGGTTGATGCTTGTGTTCGAGGTGCAGGGGGGAGGGTGATGGTGCCCTTGTCCCCTGTGTTTAAGAACAATTCAGTGAATTGTGACGTCACCACCTGGAAGGCAAGGTCTCCCTGGGTTTTAACCTGACCCTTTGACGTGCCCCCCTCCATGGGACGTGGAACCCTGTGGTCCCAGCCAGGAACAGCCACAGGTGTGACACCAGGTGTGCGTTATATTCTGCAAGGAAAGACCCGGCAGATGGGAGTTTGTAGTCAGTCCCTGTGCATGTGGAACCAACCAGGCTCTATTTCCTTCCTCAGATGGTGTATTCACGTGGGACAGCTCTGCGAACATACAAAATAAAAGAACACCTGAATTTTACTTTTAAAAGTGTGAGCACAGGAGCACCGGGGCAGCTCGGTTGGTTGAGCTTCCCACATCCGCTCAGGCCATGATCTCAGTTTGTGAGTTTGAAACCCCCATCTGGCTTGCTGCTGTCAGCACAGAACCTGCTTCAGATCTTCTATTCACCTGCCTCTCTTTCCCTCCCCGACTTGGGCACTCTCCCTCAAAAGTAAATAAAAGATTTTAAAAAATGTTTAATGTAAAACTTTCAAAAAAACATTTTAATTAAAAGTGTGCGTTCATTTTTCAAAACAAATTTAAAGGCCAAAATAACCATGAAACCATGCTCCCAGCCACCACTGAAATATTTTATGTCTCTACAGATTTGCCTATTCTGCATATTTTGTATGAATAGACTCACACTATGGGGCCTGGTGTGTCTGGTGTCTTTTATGCAGCATAATTGTTTCAAGATTCACTCATATTGCAGAACGTGTCTGTCCTTCATTCCTTTCTGCGGGTGAATCACCATCCATCCTGTGTCTATGCTGCACCCTGTTCATCCATCCACGCACTGGGGGACACTTGGGACGTTTCCTTCTTTTGTGGGGCCTGCACAGCTTTGCACCTGGCATTCCTGTACACACATCTGAGTGTCTGTTTCTGTTTACGTAGGACTGGAACACTTGGGTCACACTGCAATTCTGTGTTTCACTTTTTGAGGAACCACCAAACGTTTTCCACGTCAGCTGCCCTGACACTCCCACCAGCCAAGCACACGGTTCCGCTTTCTCCACATCCTGGCTGACGCTTCTTTTCTGGATTCTGGCTCCTAGCCGTCCTCCTGAGTGGGAAGCGGCATCTCGTGGTTCTGACTCGCATCGTCCTGATGGGAGGATCGTTTCATGTGTCTATTAGACATTTGTGTGTCATCTTAAGAAATGTCTATTGACGGTTTTCCTCATTCTCTCATTGGGTCAAGTTTTTGTTATTCAGATATAGGGGTTCTTTGTGTATTCTGCAGGATAAAATCTTATACATGCCACCTACGAGGATGTTCTCCCATTTTATGGGTGTCCTTTCAATCTCTCGATAATGATCTTTGATGCACAAAAGATTTTCATCCTGCTGAAGCCTCATTTACCTACTCTTTCTTGTGATCCCTGTGGTTATCCTGTCACAGTTAAGAAACCTTACTGAATTCAAGTTGATGAAGATTTCTTCCTGTGTTTCTATCACTCTTGGGTTACCCAGGAGAGGCCCCCAGGGCTGGGGATTCTCAGCAGAGATGTTTCCAAGGCCTGGAACTGAGATGCTCTGAGAACACACATGTCCCTAGACAGTTTAATGTGCAAGGGCATGGAGTTTAAGGTAATGGAGTTTCTGATTTAAGTGATGACCTTTGATTTCCATGTGAATGTACTTCTATATATACATACCTTCATCATTATTTTCCAACATACAAGTTCTTGATGATTGATCATTCTAGGCTAAGTCCTTGCAGCGCACTGTATAGAAAAGGATGGCTATTATTGAACATTTGTTCCTATTTATAAAACTTAAAAGTATCATTTGTGAAGTGTGAAGAAAAGCTTGGTTATAGTACTGATGGAATTGTCATGACTCAGCTCCTCTTTCCGTATTGATATGGTGGCAACACTGCTTCTCATTTCTTAGAACATGCTCCACATTTGCATTTGTTTTGGTCTCTTGACCTCAAAAGACTAATACTTGTACACTTTTTACAAAAGGTTCTCTCCTCTTCATGAGAGTTGTTTTGATTTGTGAATAGTAACTTCATTTCTCACTTGTACTGGTTGTCATTTTTCAAACTTGCTTTTTCATAGTGAATAGAAGTAGAAATGTAAGGTCATCCTGAATACCTTCTAATTATTTTTTCTCTGGTTACCCTGATATGTTGGTGATGTTCTATATACACATTCCTTCGGCTAGGAAACAAGACACGTTCCTTCTTTTTGACTGTAATCCTTACACCCGCCTGTCCTGGCGCTGGCTGGGAGATCTACGATGCTGTTCAAGGGGACTGCAGTGCTGGGAATTCGTGAGGTGTATACAATTCTACTCAACAAGTGACTCGTAACACATACATATGTATTCCTTCATAAACCGTATTTGGAGATGTCCTTCAGAATGACTTGAAAGTTCTTATGTATTCCTAAATGACTAAGAATATTTGTCATGCATGAATATTGAATACTATAAAATGCTTTTTCTCTGCCTACTGAGATAATTTTACATAGTTGTTTTTTTTTTAATGTGGCACTGGGGTGAGTAGCGGTCATTGATTTTGAGCATTCTACTGGAAATTATACATGAACAAAAATGCACAAAACATGCACCTAACATAAAATTTAAACAATGAGCATTAATGACATCACAACATGAACAAGAAAGGTGGCCACCGCATCCCACATCCTACTTGAGTTGGTGTTCTGACCAAAAACGCACCCTGCCTCCCTGTGGGCTCCAACAACTCAGCATTGAACACTTCATTTCCTTTTGCTTCCTTTCTTTCATCACCTGTGTGCACAATTTCTCCAGTTTCATATTGCATGTAAGCAGAATCAAAAGGCTTGTACCATTTTAAATCAAATCTCCTTTGTTTCAATGTTTGGACTTCTTTCTTTTTAATGTTTATTTATTTTGAGAGACAGAGAGACAGCAGCAACAGGGGTGGGTCAAAATGAGAGGGAGGGAGAGAATTCCAAGCAGGCTCCATGCTGTCAATGCAGAGCCCAATGCGGAGCTCGATCTCGTGAGATCACCACTGGAATCAAAATCAAGAGTTGGACTTGATAGGAACTGACTGACCCAGGCACCCCAAAATGCTTGGACTTCTGTACTTCACTCATTTGTATTAAACTGTGTCGGCTTTGTAGGCTCAGCAATTTTCCTGACTTGATTCAACAACTTGGAGCTGTTTCAGTGGTCCCCAGTTTATCCACATGAAACCAAAGATCCCAATAACTTCCTATGCAAATTTGTTTTGAATTACAGAAAAATGATTTAACATTTTTTCAATGTTTTATTTTTTTAATCCATTAACATTTTGAAGAATTATCCTCTCCATTTAAAAAAAAATTTTTTTAACGTTTACTCATTTATGAGAGACAGAGACAAACAGAGCATGGGTCGGGGAGGGGCAGAGAGAGAGGGAGACACAGCATCCAAAGCAGGCTCCAGGCTCCGAGCTGTCAGCACAGAGCGGGGGGCTCGAACCCACAAACCACGAGATCATGACCTGAGCCGAAGTCGGACACCCAACCCACGGAGCCCCCACGCACCTGTCCTCTCCTTTCATTTGCACTATTTCAACTCCAACTCGACAGCCCCAGAGTGATCTCCTCCTGCTCCACCAAGACCTTGTCCACGTGAGGACCCACATCTCAGTGGATGCATCGCCATCATACCAGTTGTTCCTGAACAAAACAATGGAGTCTCCTTTGACTCTCTCTCAGCCCACCTCTAAGCCAGGCAACTCTGATGGCTCCAACTTCAAATTCTCTTTGCGCACCAACCTCCACATCATTGCCACTGCTGCCAGCTCAGTGTGACCCACCAGCTTTTGCGACGTCACCGTCCTGCTCTGTTGTCATGGTAACGGTGGGGTCCTGTGAGGGTGGCCCAACAGCTCTTCATGAAGGTCCACACCACCCACCACCAAAGTCAGTATTCCTGGTCAGCCAGTGCATGCGACCCACTCTATCCTGCCCCCTCATTCTGCTGTGGGCACAGTGGCTTCCAGCTGTCCCTCGGATATCCAAGGTCCCCTCCCTGCTTCAGAATGCATTCCTCTCCTGGGGCTGCTGTAACAGCGCCACACACTGGGTGGCTGAGAGGACAGACATTTGTGGTGTCACAACTGAGGTGGCTGGAAGTTTGAGATCAAGTTGTCTGCAAGACTGGTTCCTTCTGGAGGCTCTGAGGGACAATCTGACCCACTTCTGGTGGTTGCCAACAACCCTGTGCATTCCTTGGCCGGTAGACACATCATGCCAATCCCTGCTTCTGTCTCACATGGTCAAGCTCTGTCTTCAGTGCAGGCCTCTGTGTCCAAATTTCCAGGTTTTATAAGGACATCCATCACTGGGGGGAAGACCTACCCTAATCCAGTGTGGCCTCATCTTCCTTACATGTGCAAACAGCTTATTTCTAGATAAGGCTGTATTCTGAGGTTCCACGTGGATATGAAATGTGGGGGGTACAATACTGAACCGAGTATGTGTATGTTTGTACTGCATATACCTTGTCATGAATTTAGGTATTGACTTCCAGTGTTACCTGAAATCATTATTTTACTGTTTTGTTTTCCTAGATCTTTTGACCATGTATACAGCTATCTCTCTAAAATATACCCGTTTCAGACTATATGTATTTGTAAGAAATACATAATCTCCATATACCTTTTCCTTTTGTCCCTTCACTGTACTCCATTTTTCCATGCGACTGTGAAAGGTCAATAAAATTACGTAGATAATTATGGTTCTGCTGAATTATTTCATTGTGGATAAGGCTAACAGCCACTTTTCCCAGAATCCCCATATTCGTGGTTCTAGGTGACAACTCACCGATGGCCTGAGTATTGAAAGTAGAGGTGAAGATGCCCTAGTCTAGTGTTGGGGTCACCATACAGATGGACAAATGCATAGGGGCTTATTTGCCAACAGCCTACAGCCAAAATTTCTTACTAGCAGCCTGTTAATCAAGCATGTACCAAACCAAACACTAACCTTTTCCCCTCCTATTTTCTTAGCAGTCTTGCCTTCCACTCATGTCTCTATGACCACCCCCCCCCCCCCAAATATGGATCAGATGCCATGGTCAGAAAGCCACAGCTTTGAGTTTTCCACCCAGCCCCACTGTGTCCCCCGAGCCACTGATTTAAACTGTCATGCTTCTTGAATTTCTCTGGTGCTTTGACTCCCCTTTTCTTAATGACAGTCTTGAGTATGTGTAATGTATCATTTGTATAGCAAATGATTTGTGTAACATATCATTTGTAGAGCAAGCACCCATTCTCTCAGTGATTGTGGAAGACCAGACATCTTGATTCCAGGACAACAGATATAATGGCACAGCTAAAAACCACATGGGACTCTGACCCTCTACTGCCCTGTTGAGTGTCTGCGCTGTTGTATCCTTCTGTGTGGGAAATGAGCACCTTCCTCATATCTCAGGTGGGATGTGAAGGATTTCTCTTACTTGAAGCCAAGAATTCAGTAAGTGTTCACTTTTTATATTGTGATTAAAAACGGTGTGCATTTGTTTAGTCAAACACAAGTTTGTATGCATGTTGCCCAGAAGAAAACTCGTTAATCAATTTTAAACCACCTGTATACTAATGAATGTAATTCTCTTTACTTTTCATTGGCTGAGAGATTTTATCAAAATATGCGTTTCCACTTATGGGGTGTTAAATCTGTCTGGCTAGTTCCCATGAGACAATTCTTAGTTGAAAGTCTCATGCATTCTTGGTCATAATACCAGGTACATTATGATTGTATGGTTGTTTCCCTTCAGGTCAATTTTTAAAATCCTTGCATATGCAAGGCTGTCATTAACATGACTATAGTACATTAATAACTCTAAGATAATGACTTTATTAAAGACCTCCAAAGAACACCAGGACCATACCTATAGCCAGAGAGGATCATATTACCTTGGGCATACTTTTGCAAATCCTTTTTTTTTTCCAATTAAGATTCCATTTTATTATTTTCTTTTTTTTTTTTCATTTTTTCACGTTTTATTTTTGAGAGACAGAGACAGAGTGCTAGTGGGACAGAAACAAAGAGAGAGGGAGACACAGAACCCAAAGCAGGCTCCAGGCTCTGAGCTGTCAGCACAGAGCACAATGCGGGGCTCAAACTCACGAGCTGTGAGATCATGACCTAAGCTGAAATCAGACGCTTAAAACGACTGAGCCACCCAGTTGCCCATTAAGATTCCATTTTATTATTTGCTTACGTCACCTCTACACACAATGTGGGGCACAAACCCACAATCCAAGACCAAGAATACCGTGCTCTATTGACCTAGTCAATCACATACCCTGCAAATCCTTTCAAAGGCACCGAAGCAGCAATACTTTTCCCTTCGACGTCCAGCCCAACAGGATGTTATGCACCATTGCATGACCAAATACCATAGCCAAGGGTACCACCAAAAACATTTCGTCCCATAGCTGGAATGTCTTTGGGGCACCTCAGAACTGCAGAATGTTATGGAAACAATGAAGTGTTTTTATCTCTAATAAGGATAAAAATGAAGAGGCTCCTATGTCCAGAATTTATCAGATGGCATACTTTGGCTGGCTGATGTGGCTGATATTAAGGGTACTGGTCATTCCACACTTTACCTCCTCGGGGCCAGAGGAAAGCACCCCAGTGGTATTTCCACCACAATCACTGCTCGTGGGGGAAAAAAAAAAAAAGGATGTTTTTCTAAGTCATAATTTAGAAGAAAATCAACCAAAGAAATCCCTTTTCAAAGGGATGTTCTTCTAAGTCATAATTTAGAAGAAAATCAACCAAAGACACTAATAATGACTCCCAGAAACACAAAACCAGTATCAACTTTAAAAATTGAAGAAGAGGGGCGCCTGGGTGGCGCAGTCGGTTGAGCGTCCGACTTCAGCCTGGTCACGATCTCGCGGTCCGTGAGTTCGAGCCCCGCGTCGGGCTCTGGGCTGATGGCTCGGAGCCTGGAGCCTGTTTCTGATTCTGTGTCTCCCTCTCTCTCTCTGCCCCTCCCCCATTCATGCTCTGTCTCTCTCTGTCCCAAAAATAAACGTTGAAAAAAAAAATTAAAAAAAAAAATTGAAGAAGAATGGGCACCCGGTCGACTCAAGTCAGTTAAGCATATGACTTCAGCTCAGGTCACAATCTCACAGTTCATGGGTTCGGGCCCCACACTGGGCTCTGCATTTACAGCTCAGAACCTGGCGCCTGCTTGTATATCTCCCTCTCTCTGCCCCTCCCCCATGTGTGTACTCTCTTGCTCTCAAAAATAAACATTTCTTAAATTTTTCAAAAAACTGAATAAAAAGACAGAATTGATATGAAAATATATCACCCAATAATAAGGACAGAAAAGTAGAGTAGACACAAAATGAGAATATTCCAGTTTCACAACAGAGGACAGAAAAGAACTTTCAAAAATACAAGTCTCATATCATGATAATGTAACAAGAACATTTTGGAATGTATAACTCAATAAATTTTCTTTGTAAAAGTATATAAAGTTATATGTACACACCAGCAACATACACATTTTTATCACCTATGGGTCCAAAAGACATTGTAATGGGAAAGAGACATGTGGTACATAACCGTGTGATTACTTCAAGTCTGAGGTAACAACATCTAGGTCACACAGATGTAGAAGACAAAGAAGGCCACTTAAAACCATCAGTGTTAACATCAGTGACACGAACTAGGAATTCATACACTTGGGATCCCAATCAAGGAAGAGGCACCTGGAAACTCAAAACCATATTCACAACAATGAAAAGATTTCTCTCACGCCTGAATTTTCATGAACAAAATACATGAAGTTCTATACCTGAAGTTTTCCCAAAATTGTGTCCATTCAGGATCATCTCCATTGTACTGGCTCACATTTTCAGTAAGAATTTAAGGGAGAATAAATGCTATGCCACAGTGTGTCTGTGCTCACAGATTCCTAGGATACCTGAAGGCTTTTCCATGGTGCTTAAGTTCACATGGGTCCTCGAAGGGAAGAGGGACGACTGAAGGCTTTCCCACACAGCAGTCATTTATAAGGTTCTGCCCAGGACTTTGGGACACTGGAAGGTCTTAGCAGAGTCCTTGCATACAGAGGCTTACTGTCCACTGTGCAGCCTCACATGTTCTTGAAGGAAGCGGTGATCTGTCAAGGTCTCTCCCCAGGGTGTTTCTTCATATGCGCTCGAAGAGACGAGGAGAACTTGTACACCTTCCCACACTTCTTACATTCATAGGATTTAATGGTGCTGTGTGTTTTCAAATGACTTTGAAAAATTTGCAGCTGATTGAAAGCTTTCCCACACTCGATACACTCAAAAGGTCTCTCCCCAGCGTGTGTCCTCATATGGGCTCGCAGGCTAGCAGGAGAGGTAAAGGCATTCCCACACCGCTGACATTCGTAAGATCTCCCTCCAGAGTGTGTCCTCATATGTACTCCCAGGTTTGAAGGAGATGGGAAGGCTTTCCCACAGTGCTGACATTTAAAGGGTTTTTCCTCAGTGTGGGTCCGCACATGTATCCTTAGGTCTCTGTGATACCTGAAGGTTTTGCCACACTCCTCGCATTCATAGGGTTTCACTACATTGTGTGTGGTCATGTGACGTTCAAAAGGTCGATGCTTCCTGAAAGTTTCCCCACACTCCTTACATTCCAAGTGTCCATCCCCTGAGTGTCTTCTCATAATATGTAGTACGAGGGTGTAGTGACGAAGGAAGGCTTTCCCACAGTGCTGACATTTATTGGGTCTCTCCCCAGTGTGTCTCCTCATATGTTCTCGCAGGCACGACTTATACCTGAAGGCTTTCCCACACTCCTGACATTCATAGGGTTTCTCCCCTGTGTGTGTTGTCACATGTTCTTGTAGGCATGACTTATACCTGAAGGCTTTCCCACACTCCGGACATTCATAGGGTCTCTCCCTGGTGTGTGTTGTCACATGTCCTCGCAGATTCCACTGATATCTGAAGGCTTTCCCACACTGCTTACATTCATACGGTCTTTCCCCAGTGTGTGTCCTCATATGTATTCTCAGGTGTGTTTGATCCCCAAAGCCCCTGTCACATTCCTTACATTCATAGGGTTTCACTATACTGTGAATAACCATGTGACGTTTAATATGATGATACTTCCGGAAGGATTTCCCACATCCCTTACATTCATAGGGTCTTTCCCCAGTGTGTGTCCTCATATGAACTCGCAGGTCTGAGTGATGCCTAAAGGCTCTGCCACACTCCAGACATTCATAGGGTTTCACTACATTGTGTGTGGTCATGTGACATTCAAAATGTAGACGTTTCTTGAAAGTTTTGCCACACTCCTTACATTCAAAGGGTGCATACCCTGTGTGCTTTCTCTCAGGTATTCGAAAGGAATGCTGACCAGGGAAGGCTTTCCCACCCGGCTGATATTTATAGGGTTTCTCCCGAGCGTGGGTCCTGACATGGTTTTGCAGGCTTGACTTATACCCGAAGGCTCTCCCACACTCCTGACATTCATAGGGTCTCACCCCAGTGTGAATTCTCACATGACGTGTAAGGTAGCAGTGATATACAAAGGTTTTCCCACACGTGTCACACACATGGACTCTCTGTCCACAGTGACCTTGCACATGACGTTTAAAGGAAGCTGTGCAAGTGAAAGTTTTTCCACATTTCTTGCACTCTATAGACTTTTTACTGCGGAGACTCTTCGCATATGTCTCTGATGCTCTCCCGGTGACCTGACCTTCACAGGATTTCTCTACAAGGTCTGCGTCCACATGAGTGTTGAGGCTCGTAACAGAGCTGCAAGCCTGCCCACACTCCTCACCAGGACTAGGTTTGAGTCGTGGGTGAGGTCTTTGCGGCTTCTCTAGGAAGGAACCATCTGCAAAGGCTTCTCTACACTTAGTGCATTCACAGGATTTGCCTCCAGTAGGACACCCCTCATGCACAGTAAGACTTGTAATTGGGTTCAGGGTTTCTCCACATTGATCTCCTTCAATACGTTCACAGACACTCTCCACCAAAGGACTTCTGTTCAAAATAGGAAGGTACATGGTTAGGAAATGATGATTAGAAACTATCTCTTTATTAATTAATGATCTCTTGATGTTTGTTAATCATTATTGCACTATATAGTGGCCACTGTCAATGAATAGTGATGTTTGTGGCACTGTCTGCATGGTTACAAAATGGTAAAAGCCTAAAACCCATCATGCTTATGCCATAATCTCTGGCTGACAACTCAAACAGAGTCATAACATTTTGGGATTCGTACATACAGTTTTCTCTGACCATTTTTTCCAACGCAATGTTTTTTCACATGATCAATACCTAGAATAAATTTATAAAAATTTCTTGTGAAAATTTTGACTACACGATTGTTGCACTAGGTTTACAGCTGTTCTCTAATTTCAGGTCAGTCTCACAATTGTCAACATCCTCCCTTACTCCCTTATAAGTGTCACTCACCTCAAAAGCCCTTCTTGCATTCGGGTCACATCTCCATTGCTGTGAAATTTCTGCTTCTCTACAAACACAGAACAGGAATCATTTTTTGTAAACATTAGTATTTTCTCTTCACTCAGAGGCTTATTCTGCAAAGAATTCTGCTAAGTCTTTGATCCACTCATTTTACCTTGACTGGGAGAAAACTATAAGAATTGGGAGCCTAGGGGGCACCTGGGTGGCTCAGTCGGTTAGGCATCTGACCAGCTCAGGTCATGGTCTCACAGTCTATGAGTTTGAGCCCATGTCGGGCTCTGTGCTGACAGCTCGGAGCCTGGAGCCTGCTTCAGATTCTGTGTCTCCCTCTCTCTCTGCCTCTCCCCTGCTCATGCTCTGTCTCTCTCTGTCTCAAAAATAAATAAAAACATCAAAAAAATTAAAAAAAAAAAAGAATTGGGAGCCTAGTTGAATTTCGTGGAAATGACCTGATGCATAAGGTTAAAAAACAGACCATATGTCTGCTTCTATTCATACTAATCCCGAAATGTAAATGAACTTCATCACAAAGAACGGTCATGGGACTAAAAACTTCTGAGGACCTTTGGGACATGGGACTTTGGCAATAATAGAGAAAGTGTCTGAACTGGCAGCCATTCATTCAGAAATACTTCAAACAAGATGCAGACTAATGTGGCAATAAGACTTATTAGAAGAGGCAGTTAGGAAGGAACTGGGCAAGATACACACATCCACACCCTACCTCTACAGGAAGACAGAAAGACTGGCCATGTGGGCTACGGTGGATGCAAAGTACAACAGGGAGGAAAGGTGAATGGCAGACATCACCCTACTCAAACAAAGACTGAGTCACGTTTCTAATGGATGTGTCCAAACGCCAATCCCTTCTCCAGAACCTGGTCCACCTGATGGTTGGCCTGTTCTGAAGGCACATAGGCCCTCGGTGGAGCCTGTCTGCGCTGCCCCAGCTGCTGCTAGGAGATTAGATGGTGTGTGTGTGGCTGCTGCCCTGACCCTGAAAAGAGTTCAGCAGAAGGGAGGATCTGAAGGGCAACAAGCAATCTGGAAGATGGGCCTAACTTTCGTCTTCACAGTCATGATGACTGATAATTGTGGGACTTTTTATTATTCATTCATTCATTCATTCATTCACTCACTCATTTTTTGGTAGAAGCATCCTGACCTATATATTCGTGTCAGGTGTGCAACATGGGGATTCAACGATTCCATACATTACAAAATGCTCACCATAAGAAGTGTAATTGCTGTCACTATACAAAACTACAAAATTATTGACCATATTCCCTGTGCTCTACTTTTCCTTCCCATGACTTATTCAATTAAGTGCAAATCTGTACTTCTCAATCCCCTCCGTGATTTCACCTGTCTCTCAATCCCATTCCAATCTCACAAACACCAATTTGTTGTCTACGGTTTTAAGTCTGTTCCTATTTTCTGTTGTCTGTTCATTTTGTCATTTAGATTCCACATATTCCACATGTAAGAAACGTGTTTTGTTGGTCTCTCTGTCGGACTTATTTACTTGGTATAATACTCTCTAGGTCCATCCATGTTGTCACAAACGTCACGATTTCGTCCCTTTTGTATTACTGAGGGATAGTCCCTTGTATATAGATACAACATCTTCATTATCCATTCATCTGTTGAAGGACACCTGCATTGCTTCCCTATGTTGAGTACAGCAAGTAACAGTCCGGTGAACCAGGGGGTACACATGTCTTATCGTGCTGGCTTTTTTTCTTTGGTGAACTACCCAGAAGCGGAATTATGGACTACATGGTACTGTTGTGTTTCATTTTATTGTGGAAATTCCAAACTGTTTGCCAAGCTGGTTGCACCTGTTTAAACCCCACAGACGAGGAGTCTCCTTTTCTCCACATCCTCACCAACACTCGTATTTCCTGTCTTTTTGACACTAGCCATTCCGGCTGCTGTGAGGGGACAGCTCATTGTGGTTTCGATGTGCACTTCCCTGAGGATTAGTGATACTGAGCAGCTTTTCATGTGCCAAGAGGCCATCTCTATTATTTTCTGTGGGAAAATGTCTGTTATGTTCCCCTTTCAATTTTTTATTTTTCCTTTTGTTTCCCTTACCTGAAGGGATGAGTCCACAAAAATAATGCTAAGGCTGATGTCCATGAGTTTAGCACCTCTGTTTTGTCTTAAGCTGTGTATGGGTTCAAGTCCTACACCGAGGTGTTTAATCCATATTGAGTTTCCTTTCAGGTAAGGGGTATGAAGCTGGCCCAGTTTCACCTCCTTACAAGTAGCTGCCTCATTTTCCCAACACCACTTATTGAAGAGACAGTCTTTTCCCCATTGTATATTCTCTGCTCCTTCTTTAGAGACTCTTTAACCATATAAACATGGGTTCATTTCTGGACTCTCTATTCTGTTGCCTTGATGTTGGTGTCTGGATTTGTGCCAGTACTATACTGTTTTGTTGAGTATAGTTTGAAATCTGGGACTGTTTTATTCAGCTTTGGTATGCCTTCTCAAAACTGCTTTGGTTATTTGGAATCTTTTCTGTTCCACACAGAATTTAGAATTTCTTGCTATAGTTCTTTGAAAAATACTATCAATATATTGATAGGGATTGCACTGAACATATAGAGCACTTTTCATAGTATAGGCATTTGCAAAACAATTGGTCCATACTATCCATGACAAAGGTGTAGCATTCCCTTTATTGTCTCATCTTCAATGTCTTTCATTAAATGTTTTATACCTGCCAGAGTACAAATCTTTCAACTTCCTTGGTTACTTTTAAGACAGTATCCTGTAGTTTTTGAAGTAACTGAATATGGGTTTGTTTTCTTAATTTCTCTGCTCTTCTGGTAGTAAATATAGAAATGGAACAGATTTTGGAATATTAATTTGTGTTCTGCAACGTTACTAAATCCATGTATTAGTTCTAGTAGTATTTGGTAAAGTCCTAAGGATATTCTATGTACAGTCTCATGTGATTTGCAAATATTGAGCTTTTCTTCCTCCTCCTGAAAAGACCAGTGAAGGTATGGAGCCATCCTTACCCACGGAGGACAGGTTCCTGCAGGTCTCCAGCATCACATCTCTGTAAAGCTTCCTCTGACCACGATCCAGCAAAGCCCACTCTTCCGGGGTGAACTTCACAGCCACATCCTCAAAGACCACAGAGGCCTGAAACATACCACACACTCTATTGCTGCAAAGCTCCATCATCACCCATGTGTGTGGGAGGATGAAGGGTGACAGGCGGGGAGCTGCACTCCATTCCTAGGACCCCTGAGTCACAACAGAGGGTGAGGACAACAGCTGACATGGACTTACATACACCCAATTTACTGGGATATTTACACTGAGACAGATCTGAGCAGACCAGTACTGTACAGACCGAAAACTGAAATATTCACTCGGACAACACACAGACCGGAGGACACACGTTTGGCTTGCTCAAAGACAATTATGTGTCATCAGCTCCAAGAACTGGAACCAGAATGTCAGGATGGTATGGACACTTAGATTCCAGTGCTGCTTGATGTGAGGAGCTCTCGCCCTGGAAGGAACAAGTCAAGAAGCCTGGTGGAGTCCCCTCTCTTCCGACAGGCAGACACGACCCTTTCCCCAGCTTAGTTGGGCTCTGGGCACGGACACAGGCCAGGGTCCGGGCGCCTGGCACACCTAATGTGTAAGACGAGTCTGGGGCCTTAAGAAACGTGGAAGTCAGCAGGGCCGCTCAAACATTTAACCCAGGGCCCAGAATTCAAGGAAAAGGGCACCAGAAGAAGAGTCCCTGAGGGATTGATGGGGACACAGCCACCGCTTACGTTAACACTGGGGGAAGAATCACAGTGTATGGACCGTTTTTAGGCAACAGGCCTGAGTGATGGAAAGATACACAGCAAAGGGCACAGTGAGCACACAGCTGAATGCACACGGGCTCCTGAGTGACCTGCCTCGAAATGGCCACAGGCCCTAACTAACCCCTGCATACTTACAACCGGGCACAGGTCCCACACAGGGAGCATTCCAAAGGTTCCCATGCTCCCTCGTGACCCCATAACTGTAGCCCCCAGCACCGCCTCCCGGCAGATGATCTCTTCTTTGCCTTCCTGCCCGCTGCTCCCTCGCAGGGTATTCAGTAAACTCCCATCTCCTCTGTTCTGCCTTGGGGGAATTCTCTCACCCCCTGAGCTGCGGGCCTCCCTCGATCGGGTCGCCCCACATTTGATGGCCTTCACAGGGACCCTCTGCTATACTGGGCCTCTCCTGGGATTTTCTAGGAATTTTCTGGGAGTTTCCCTTGGTGGACTGACTCTAAGTGTTCTCTGGGCAGCTGACAACCTCCACCTGAGGTTCCTCCTTGGTGAGGATCCCAAGTCCCAGGGGGCATCTATGGGGCACCCCTTGCCCAACAGGATGAGGGATTTCCCCTCTTGCCCTTCAGGGGGGATCCTTGACTCCTTCTCCTTTCTTTTTTCCCTTTGGCAGGTGTAACCATACTCCTCACCAGGCAGCCAAAGTTCTCTATCCAAGGGGTCCCTGGTATGGTCTATGGGTCTGAGGGTGAACAAGGTCAGACCATTCGGGCCTGTATGGGTGAATGACCCCTTTCCTTTCCTCTCCACTCTGTTCCCAAGGTCTATTCCCAACAAGTGGCAAATATGGCAATGGCAGCTCGGCCATGGTGAATCCACACATGTGAAGGACTCAGCTGGGACCCTTTCCTGATGCTGGCTGAGTCTTGGCAGCCTTGCTTCTGTCAGATTCCCCCCTTAACTCCTTAGTTCCCATGTATGCAGCTGCCATCTTGATCTACAAGCAAACACATTCCTACACATCTGAGTGCTGACTCCCTCCCTCCTTTTGCATAAGTTCAATGAGAATGTATTCTCCTTGTAACAGGACACCATTGGACACATTGGTTATTTCACCAAAGATTTGATAGGAATGTCGGATTTGAGACAGACCTGCAAAGACCCAGAAATAACCAGACAGCTTGAAGGAATTAAGGTGGACTTTGTGGAGCCAATCAACCCCTCTGGAAATACTGGCCTGATGCCTTGCTGACAGAGTTCCCAGCAGCCTTACCAGGTGAGTAAAGTCAACTCCTGGCAGGTGCCAGAAACCTCAGGATGGTTTGGGGACCTTGAGAAGAAGAAATCACATAAATCTACAGGTCTTGCAGACAAGTCTGGTGACAAATATTTGGCTTGTCTTCTGGCCTCAAGGGGCTATAAAAGTTCAATCCAGAGATTCCTGATAACAATTTTGAGCAAAGCAAGCTTCTTGAAAAACCTATTTGGCCAATCACTGTTCTTCCTGAGCTTTTGTAAGTAACTAGGCAATGACTGTTAAAACTGAACTTGTTTCACAAACCATCAGTCTTGATTTGGCTATCTTTGGAAACAGGAGTGAATTCAGAGAGAAAATAATTATGTTTCAAAACCACCTCTTTGGAGATATTGGAATTTGATAGTATTTCTTATAAACCAGATTAGATCCTGAATTCTTCTGGTTCCTCAAATACCTGGCCATAGATCTCCAAACTAAGGTTTTGAATCTTCCTTTGTCATGACCTAAAGTCATTAAAAATTAAAACTGTTTTTCTTAAAATTCTGAATACCAATGCTAGACAACTTGAGGTGAAATTTAGAGAAATTTCCACAACAGCTCATGATAGAGAATCTCCATGCTTGTTACTCTGTCGGGAAAATAATAAGACCCCAGGGACACAGGATTATTTGAACAGCTGGAAAATGGGAAGGACTCCCCAAATGCATGACTCAACTATCACCTTGACCAATTCTCCATGAATGTGTAAGGAAAATCACTCCTTAAAACCCAGAGTATACCCCACTCCATGGGATTAACTATGGGCTTGTGGAAATAATAGATGGGATCACATTCCTGATCTTGGACTGGATGACACATGTGGGGATGCCCTTATCTCCCACAACAAGTATCTCCCATTTGCTATCGATTCCCATAATATATCGTTAAGGGGAGACATCATGCGCCCCTGGTTTCAGCAAGTGGATGTCTACCAGGCAGGTGCCCAAGGCCAGTGGCCAAGATGGAGACACTAGGACACACAGGGCCAGGAAAGACTAGACATCTGTGGAGGAAAAGGAATCATCAGCTTCACAGACAATAACTGGGTGTTGTGGATTTATCTGTCGCGGAAACAAGAGGAACACATGGAGAGAGAGTTCCAGCATGTGTGATTATGACCTGCGTGATGTAGTTTTCTCACGGAACAAGACGATCATCTACACAGGAAGAGATGGGGAAGTTCAAGTCTACTAACAACATGAAGGGTCCATCTACGCAGACAACCCAGAGAAAGGATACACCCTGACGTGGAGAAAACACAACATGCTGAAATGAAACAGCCTGAATGTCCCCAGGACGTGAAGGAAACAGAAGATCAGGAAGAAGACATGTGAGTTACAGGTCACAACACGCTGGAAATGCTTCCACAGAAGAGGAAACCCACACGTGAGAAATGCTCAGCCCTGGAGGAATCAGATAAACCAACGTGTGACGTCCAGGAGACCCCGTGTCACACACTCGAGCTGGACGCCATGAAGTCGCAAGTGACGGGACCCAGAAGCGACATATGGTTCACACTCCGCTCCTCGTTTCCTGCTGATGTGTAACTTATTCACGAGCTACAATATGCAATGTCCCCCCAGCGTAGAAGGACTTACGAGGCATTTACCCTGGAGACAAAGCCACACTGCCGGCAGCAGCAGCCCCTGTCCCCTGCAAGGCCCCTGCCCCTAGTGCAACAATCCCCTCCCCCACCTTTGCAAACATTGTCGTCAATACGTGTCTCTCCTTACTCAATTCGTATTTTTCCTTTGAACCTGGTTTGACCAACTGTCCACAACCACCCCTTTCCTACCCAAACTTTACCCAGGCTGCTGTCCTCCCCACAGATCCCTGAACTGCAGGTGGCCCACACTCTGAACATCCACTGAGCTGAGGAACAAGGCCCTGGGGACCTGAGCCAATGAGGCCTTCCTCCACCACAAGGGTGGGATCCTGACACTGGGCCTTCCTGCCCATCCCCCTCCTGCAGAACAGCCAAGCCTCGTTCTCTTTCACTGGAGGGTCCCTGAGATGGGAGCTGGTCCCTGTTGGAACTGATTGTAATAAACTGTCCTCAGCCAGGCGCAGATTTGAGGTCATCTCCCAAGTCTGTCACCAGCTAGACCTCACGCTGATGAGCTTGTACTCACAGAACTTTGCCCCACGTTTCTCTAAGCTGTCCTTTCCAGCTGTCCTTTTAACTCAGGCAAATGACAGGAACCCGCCCCTGGAGCAGACCCACTGCCCTCACCAGACCTCCAGGGCCCCAAACTCCCCGACCAGTTTGAGGAGCCCCGGGATTCCTGTCTGTGCAGAGGGACCTGGAGGGACCTCTGGAATGACCACCAATTACCTTTACCTCATTATCACACTGAAGTCTCCACTGGGGGAGGAGCACAGCCTCCTGTACATGACTTAGTCCCTGGGGACAGGCCTGCTGCCCTAAGGCCCACCCGCAGCACCCCTTCTTCCACCCCACACAGGACGAGGAGGCTTCCCCATGGAAATATCCATCCCAGCCCTAAACCAGAAGAGCCCATCCACCCTCCCTCCGGGGAGTCAGGGCTTTGGAAGTTATTTCCTGTGATCTACTGATCTCCGTATCTGCTGCTAATAAAGTTTTCTTCCTGGGACTGCTCAGTGTGGAGCAGTTTCTGACTCACCAAGCAGAGAACTCAGGTTGGTTGGGTGACAGGTACACCTTGGGTCCCCCTTAAGTTCAGCGGGTTTAGGGGGTGCCCAGAAAAGCAATCGTTTTAGGACCCCCGCTCCATTCCGTGATCTACGCCTCTCCGGCTCTATTTGCCCAGTACACCCCTTGCAGAACTTCCTGGTCCGGGTTAGAATCACAAAGAAATGGAAAAACAGAAAAGCAATCTCAGCCATTTACGACTTGAAGGGAACAGCGTGGAAGCAAAGACTGACAGTCTGCACCAGGCCAGGAAACAGCCAAACCCGTGAAACTCTCCGCGCCGTTTCCAAAGTGAGAAAACCCTGCATTTCTTACCCGAGATCGCAGCCCAGGACTCCATGCGCGTGCACCTGCTCCCTCAGCGCGCGCTCAGCCCCGGCCCCACGTCCCACACTTACCTCCGCTGGATTCTAACGTCCAAGTCTCAGCCCCCGGGAGCAGCTGTGGCTCCGTGACCGTCACACTGCACGCGTGCTTTCTGGGCACGTCTTCCAGCTCGGTCCGAGCGACCTCACGCCCGCCTAGACTGCCCCCAACAGAGCTCCCCTTTCTAAATATTCATCGTCACCCTCCATAAAAGACCCCCCCCCCCCCGCCTCTGGGGAGTCGCGGATTCGGAAGCTATTCCCTGCGGCCTCTTTACGGCTGCAAACAGTTTCCTTTATGAGACAACTCACCCAGACAGTCTCTACCTGTCCCCCACCGAGGAGCAAACTCCTGCTTAGTCAGGTCGTCGCACACGCTCCCGAATCCCAGGCCTCCCCCCTCCCCCAGCCTTCCTTCCCAGTTCCATCCGCCCAGGACCCAGGTGCCAACCCTAAGGAGGGGGACACCCCGCCGCGGACGCTTCCACCTAGTTCCGGCTGGTCCCATCCGTCCCTCCGGCCCACGCACTCACCATCTCGGGGGCCCCCGCTCCGCACCCTCGGGGCGTCCTCCTACGCCGCGCACACCCGCAACCGTGGCAGCGCAGGATCCTACTGCGCCAGCCGCCCCGGCTGAGAGCCACACCCACCGGGCTCTCGCTCGGGCCTGATTGGGTGGTGTACAGGTCCCGTGCCCTAATTGGGCGATCCTTCAGTCCCTGCGATCTGATTGGATGGTGCTCCGAAGATAACTCCCCCGATCCTGATTGGACATTACCGAGCCACTTCGCTTCCGCGCCGTGATAGGACAGCCTTCGGCCCTTCACGTTGTGATTGGAGGGTAATCCTGGCACCGCCCATTGTGGCCGCAAATTGGGCAGATTCCCCCCCCCCCCCCCGCAGTCCCGCCTCCTGCCCCCTGAGTGACAGGCTGGCGGTAGACACGTGTCCAATCCGCCTGCCAGGATCGGCTCTCAGCAGAATGCGCTCTGGGCCGGCTGAGCCGCCTACCTCCTTCTTCTGTGTCAGGAATCTGGTTCAGTTTCCGACTAGCCTCCCTTGTCCAGCGTCGCATCGGGACGCGACAGAACAGAAGGACCCGATGAGCCTTCAGTCCATGGCCCCTACAGGGTGACGGTGCACTTGTCCCCTGTGTTTAAGAACAGCTCACCGACGGGGTGCCTGGGTGGCTCAGAGCCTGCAGCCTGCTTCAGATTCGGTGTCTCCCTCTCTCTCTTTCCCTCCCCCGCTTGTGCTCTCTGTCTTCCAAAAATAATTGAACATTAAAAATTAAAAAAAAAAAAAAAAGAGAGAGAGAGACAGAACAGCTCACCGTGTGAGCTCACCTAAGGGGAAATAGACCTCCTTGGGTGTTGACCTGGCCCTTTGAAAGCGTGAGGCCCCGCCCTCTGAACCGACCTCCACTTCTCAGGCCTCAGGTCAATAAAAAGTGCCCTGGGGCCTCAGCCATCAAGGGACGTGGGACCCCGCGGCCCCTGAAGCCCACAGCCACAAGTGTGACACGTTACAACCCTCAGGTTTGCGTTATATTCTGCAAGGAAAGTCACAGCACATCCAGTTTGTAATCAGACCCTGTAAATGAGAAATGTAAAGGTTCCATTTCCTTCTTCAGGTGGTGCATTGATGTGGGACAGCTCTGAGAACATACAAAAAAAAAAAAAAACACTGAGTTTTACTCTTAAAAGTGTGAGCCCTATGGGATGTGAATATCTCCATTTTCCTAAACAAATTTAAAGGCCACAATAGCCAGGAAATCATGCCTCCTGGGCACTGTTGAAATACTTCATGTCTCTGCGGATTTGCCCACTCTGCCTATTTAATGTAAGTGACTCACACCATGTGGCCTGGCGTGGCTGGTGTCTTCCACGTGGTATAACATTGTCACCATACGTTCACGTGCATGATGTGTCTGTCCTTCATTCCTCTCTGGGGCTGAATCACCGTCCGTCCTGTGTCTATGCCACACCCTGTTTATCCATCCACGCACTGGGGGACACTTGGGACGTTTCCCTCTTTTGCGGGGAACGCACAGTTTTGCACCTGGCATTCCTGTACACACATCTGAGTGTCTGTTTCCGTTTACGTAGGACTGGAACACTTGGGTCACACTGCCGTTCTGTGTTTCACTTTTTGAGGAACCACCAAACTTTTTTCCACATCAGCTGTCCTGACACTCCCACCAGCCAAGCACAGGGTTCCGCTTTCTCCACATCCTGGCCTCCTCTTCTTTTCTGGATTCTGGCTCCTAGCCGTCCTCCTGAGTGGGAAGCGGCATCTCGTGGTTCTGACTCGCATCGTCCTGATGGGAGGATCGTTTCATGTGTCTATTAGACATTTGTGCGTCATCTTAAGAGAAATGTTTGATCAAGGTTTTGCTCCCTTTCTGACGGCGATGAGTTTTTGTCATTCAGATAGGAGTTTCTTGTGTATTCTGCAGGATAAAGTCTTATCATACATGCGATTTACAAGGACGTTCTCCCATTTTATGGGTGTCCTTATAACCTCTTGTTAGTGACCTTTGATGTGCAGAAAATTTTCGTCTTGCGGAAGCTTCATTTACCTACTTTTTCTTGTGTTCCCTGTGATTATCAGGTCACAGTTAAGAAATCTTACCGAATACAAGTTCATGAGGATTTCTCCCTGGATTTCTTTCACTCTCAGACTACCCAGGACAGGCCCCTCAGGGCTGGGGATTCTCGGCAGAGATGTTTCCAAGGCCTGGAACTGAGATGCTCTGGTATCACACATGTCCCTAGACAGTTATTTAATGTGATAGGCCATGAAGGAGTTTCTGGCTTAAGTGATGATCTTTGATTCTAATGCAAATATACTTCTATACATCCGTACCTTCACCATTATGCTTCCAACATACATGTTCTTGATGACAGCTCAATTTGGGGTAATTCCCTCTGCCTCATTATATAGAAAAGCATGTCCATGATTGAACACTTGTTCTTACGTATAAAATTCTGAAGTGGGATTTGTGAAGTTCCAAGAAAAACTTGGTTATGGTATTGATGGAGTTCTACTGACGCGATCCAACTATTTGTTAAGTATTGACACATTGGAACATTTCCTCGAATCTCTCAGCCCACCTGCAACCCGAGAAATGCTCATGGCTCCAACTCAAATTCTATCTGCACTCCAACCTCCACGTCATTGCCACTGCTACGGCCCAGCATGATCCACCATCTTGACGGACACCACCAGCCTAGTGCCCGTTGTCATGGTAACAGAGGGATCCTGTGAGGCTGCCCGATCGGCTCATGTTGGGCATCCACACCACCCACCATCAAAGCGAGACTTCTTGGTCAACCAGCGCATGGAAACCACCCCATCCACTCCTCTCATGTCTGTTGTTCCTCCTCCCTCCGCCCCCCTCACTCCTCTGCATCGACACTGGCTTCTGGTGTCCTTTGAATCCAAGGTCCCCTCCCTCCTCCAGAATGCATTCATTATACGGGGCTGCCGTAACACAGTGCCAGACAAATATTTGTGGTGTCACAAATGAGTCACCTGGAAGCCTGAGATCAAGTTGTCTGCAAGGCTGGTTCCTATTGGAGGCTCTGAAGGACAGTCTGTCCCAGGCCTCCCTCCCAGCTTCTGGGGGTTGCCCACAACCCTTTGCATTCCTTGTCAGGTAGACACATCATGCCAATCCCTGCTTCTGTTTCACATGGTCAAGCCCTGTCTTCAGCGCAGGCCTCTGTGTCCCAATTTCCCCGTTTTATAAGGACACCCATCACGGGGTCAAGACCTACCCTAATCCAGTGTGGCCTCATCTTCCTTAAATGTGCAAACACCTTATTTCTAGATAAGGCTGTATTTTGAGGTTCCACGTAGACAGGAAATGTGGGGGTACAATACTGAACCCAGAGTATGTGTGTGTTTGTACTGCATATACCTTGTCATGAATTTAGGTATCAACTTCCAGTGTTACGTGAAATCACTATTTTACTCTTTCACTTTCCTATTCCCACCAACCTCCTGTACCTGTATCTCTGATACAAGTTTACCCAGATAGAAGATGCTATGCATGTTTCCCAGAATAGTCTTCTGAACTGTGTTTAAATATGACCTGTATATTAACAAATGACACTCTCTTCACCTTTAACTGGCAGAGAGTTATATCAAAATATCTCTTTGGGGCGCCTGGGTGGCTCAGTCGGTTGAGCGTCCGACTTCGGCTCAGGTCATGATCTCACAGCTTGTGAGTTCGAGCCCCACGTCAGACTCTGTGCTGACAGCTCGGAGCCTGGAGCCTGCTTCGGATTCTGTGTCTCCCTCTCTCTCTGCCCCTAACCCACTCACATTCTGTCTCTGTCTCTCTCAAAAATAAGTAAACATTTTTTTTAATTAAAAAAAAAAAAAGGAACTGATCTGTGTCAACTGGGGGCGTATCAACAGAACCATGAGTGATCTGAATAAAAGAGAAAGGCCTGGCCCATTTTTCCTCCACTGGCATCACACAAGGAGACACCACTGGGTGGAGCATTGCCAATCAATTTCCCACCCATCACGGGAAGAAAAGTCCTGTTCAGCATAAGCAGCACTATTCCTAGCGAGAATAAGTAAGGGGGGAAGGACAGGTTTCCAATTCTGGTATCAATTTTCATGTAAACATTTAAGAGCTATTTGGAAAACACACAGGGGGAAGCAGCATTTCCAGAAATTAGCAGTTTCCTCAAGGCAGTTATGCCTGGAGCTCCGTGTAAGAACTCATTCCCACCACCTCTAAGACTCACCTCACCAACAACACTGTTCTGGTTGTTCACAGGCAAGCAGGGAAGATGCGTGTCTGTCTCCCCATTCCCCAATGTTAAAAAAAATTTTTTTAACAATTATTTATTATTGAGAGGCAGCAAGAGACAGCATGGGGAGGGGGGTGCAGGGCGCAGAGAGAGAGGGAGTCACAGAATCGGAAGCAGGCTCCAGGCTCCCAGCTGTCAGCACAGAGCCCCACGCGGGGCTCGAACTCACAAACCATGAGATCATGACCTGAGCTGAAGTCAGATGCTTAAAGGAGGGAGCCACCCGGGCGCCCCGCCCCCTTCCCCAATCTTAACCTGCAAGAGGGCGACTCCCGGTGTTCTTTGTCAAAGGCCATTACATAAGCATCATTAGGAATGACTAAGGCGCTTCTAGAACTAGAAGGTGGTAGCCGCAAAAGAATTAAGGAAAATCACACCAGAAAGAAAATGAATACAAAAGCGAGCCCTCCACAATGAAGGCAGGAGGCCAGCAGGGGGCGCTCCCCATCCAATCCCCGGGCAGCTGTAGACGCCACACGAAAGAGGCGCGGGCGCACACAACTTTACTGCCCCCGCCCGCGTGAGAAAGCTTTCCTCTGCCCAGCAACAGTCCAGCCAATGAGAGACGGACACAGCGCAGCCAATGAGAAGCCACCATCGTCTAACCACCGATTTGCCCCCAAGGATTTTTTTCTTTATAACAGCCGCTCCCAACTCCGCTCCCACCGTCCTCCCCCTCCCCCCGCCTCCCCCTTACCTGTAAAAGAGCATCCTCCCCTTTCCTCTCTGAACTTGCGCATGGATTTGCCAATTCTTGCATGTCCTGATTTGCAATTCTTGCTAGTGCCAATAAACCCACTTTTTTTGCGGGTGGAATACGTGATGCTAAAGGTCAACCTTACTTGGTGTCAGAAACTGAGCCCGTTAGCAGTGTGCTGGCCTTCTGTCCAAGTCCTCTGCAAGATGTGATGGGAAGTGGGGCTCAGGAGTGAAAGAGAGATCAAGAGCCCAGAGCTTCGGATTCTGTGTCGCCCTCTCTCTCTGTTCCTTCACCCCTCACACTCTGTCTCGCTGTCTCTCAAAAAAAAAGAAACAAAGAAAAAAAGAATTCTGGAGATGTTTTTAGTGCAAAAAAAGTGGTTTATAAAGCGTGGGGACAGGACCTGTGGGCAGATAGAGCTGCAGTGCAATTGTGAGGGGCAACTGATTATCCTTTGCAGTTCGGGGAGGGAAAGACAGAGGAAGTTTCCAAACCCATTTTATTTTATTTATTTTATTATTTATTTTTTAAAATTTACATCCAAATTAGCGTATAGTGCAACAATGATTTCAGGAGTAGATTCCTTAGTGCCCCTTCCCCATTTGGCCCATCCCCCCTCCCACAACCCCTCCAGTAACCCTCTGTTTGTTCTCCATATTTAAGAGTCTCTATATGATTTGTCCCCCTCCCTGCTTTTACATTATTTTTGTTTCCCTTCCCTTATGTTCATCTCTTTTGTATCTTAAGGTCCTCATATGAGTGAAGTCATATGATTTTTGTCTTTCTCTGACTAATTTCACTTAGCATAACACCCCCCCAGTTCCATCCACGTAATTGCAAATGGCAAGACTTCATACTTTTTGATTGCTGAGTAATACTCCACTGTGTGTGTGTGTGTGTGTGTGTGTGTGTGTGTGTGTGTGTGTATACACCACATCTTCTTTAGCCATTCACCCACCGATGGACATTTGGGCTCTTTCCATACTTTGGCAACTGTCGATAGCGCTGCTATAAACATTGGGGTGCATGTACCCCTTCAAAACAGCATACCCGTATCCCTTGGATAAATACCGAGTAGTGCAATTGTTGGGTCGTAGGGTAGTTCTGTTTTTAGTTTTTTGAGGAACCTCCAGACTGTTTTCCAGAGTGGCTGCACCAGCTTGCCTTCCCATCCAAACCCATTTTAATACATTAAAGAAGGCTTACAGGATCCTGGAGGCCTAGCTATTGACAAACTAAGGTTGTTGTTGGGGTTTTGTTTTTGTGTTTTTGTTTGGGTATTTATTTATTTATTTATCTCTAGCAAGGGATTAAGACAGTTGGGCATTCCTGGAGGAAAGTCCTACTCCGCCAGCCTGAAGTATTTGTCAATGGGCTACAAGCCATAAGGAAATTTAATTGTATCTACAGTTCTTTCGCCTTTCCTCTCTGCATCGTGTGGGCGCGGACTGTTCCTGGGTAGAGGTCTTTGACCAAGTCCTTCTGGAACCAACCTGTTCCTGTCGAAACAGCGGTATTTAGGAATTTCTCTTTCTGTTCTAAAGAAAAAGCTAAGGAATGGGATCCCAGTCATCAAAATACTTGAAGAGCATCCCTCAAGACCCATTGTGTCATACCTTCTGGGGTTTTTTTAATTTTTTTTTTAACATTTATTCATTTTTGAGAGACAGAGACAAAGCGTGAGCAGGGGAGGGGCAGAGAGACAGGGAGACACAGAATCTGAAGCAGACTCCAGGCTCTGAGCTGTCAGCACAACAGAGCCCCACGTGGGGCTTGAACCCACAAACCGTGAGATCGTGACCTGAGCTGAAGTCACATGCTTAACTGACTGAGCCACCCAGGCACCCCACCCTCTGGTTTTATATTTAAAAAATTATGGTCTCGAGGAGGGCACCTTTTGGGATGAGCACTGGGTGTTGTATGGAAACCAATTTGACAATAAATTTCATATATTGAAAAAATAAATAAATAAATAAATAAATAAATAAATAAATAATTATGGTCTCTCCTCACACACATTTTTTTTTAACTTATTTTTTAAACTTTAAATCCAAGTTAACACGTAGTGCAACAATGATTTCAGGAAGAGAATTTAGTGATTCATCCTCTATGTATAATACTCAGTGCTCATTTCAGCAAGGGTCCTCCTTAGTGCCCCTTACCCATCCCCCTCCCACAACCCCTCCAGCAACTCTCAGTTGGTTCTCCATATTTATGAGTCTCTCCTGTTTTGTCCCCCTCCCGGTTTTTATATTATTTTTGTTTCCCTTCCCTTATGTTCATCTGTTTTTCTCTTAAAGTCCTCATATGAGTGAAGTCATATGATTTTTGTCTTTCTCTAATTTCACTTAGCATAATACCCTCCAGTTCCACCCACGTAGTTGCAAATGGCAAGATTTCATTCTTTTTGATTGCCAAGTAATACCCCATTGTATATATGTACCACATCTTCTTTATCCATTCATCCATTGATGGCCATTCGGGCTCTTTCCATACTTTGGCTCTTGTCGATAGTGCTGCTATAAACACTGGGGTGCATGTGTCCCTTCGAAACAGCACACCTGTATCCCTTGGGTAAATGCCTCGTAGTGCAATGGCTGGGTCGTAGGGTAGTTCCATTTTTAATTTTTTGAGGAACCTCCATACTGTTTTCCAGAGTGGCTGCACCAGCTTGCATTCCCACCAGCAATGCAAAAGAGATCCTCTCTCTCCGCATCCTCGCCAACATCTGTTGTTGCCTGAGTTGTTACTGTTAGCCATTCTGACAGGTGTGAGGGGGTATCTCATGGTGGTTTTGATTTGTATTTTCCTGATGATGAGTGAAGTTGAGCATTTTTTCATCCTCACACACATTTCTAACTAACTTCATTAGAAGTAACTTAGAACATCAATGGCCATTATTAGAGACTTCTGATCTCCCCAGATGGATTCTTAACAAAGCTGAATTGGACAGCTTTGTCGCTAAAATTGCCAAAACCAGACTGACGAGGGAGCGCAAAGCAAGCTGAGACCCGGCAAACTCCCTCCCCCACGCCCCAGAGTGGGATCTGTGTGACATTCCTCAGGCAATCCTGGCTGCCCAAGAACAAAAGAAAGGGGGGAAAAAAACCCAATGGTCAACTGACGGAGAGCACAGTGAGTCTCCATCAGCTCACAAATGTCCTAGTAAATTACAAGGAACAAGGCAATCTTATCAATAGCGTCTAACCACCAGAAACCCATAGACTCAATTTCCTGAAGCCCTAACATCACATGGTGATGTGGGGAACAAACGCCAGATAAAAATTTAAATAAAATTAAACCTCTTGGGGCGCATGGGTGGCTCAGTCGGTTAAGTGTCCGACTTCGGCTCAGGTCATGATCTCATGGTTTGTGGGTTCAAGCCCTGCGTGGGGCTCTGTTGTGCTGACAGCTCAGAGCCTGGAGTCTGCTTTTCAGATTCTGTGTCTCCCTCTCTCTTTGTCCCTCCCCTGCTCTCACTCTGTCTCTCTCTCGCTCTCAAAAATAAATAAACAGTAAAAAAATTTTTTTCTAATTAAATTTCTTTGTAACCTGTGGCCCATTGGCAAATATTTGAGACAGGCAGAGTAAAACATTCCACCAATTAACTCTCAACTGTCTTGTCTTCATGTTAATGCCTTACAAGAGGGAAAACCACCTTAGCTTGACCACAGCAAGGCCCCTGCTTCCTTAGGAGTCCTCTTTAGCATATGAAAGTCCTTTTGGAAACTTTCCTTCTCTACCTCCCCCAAGTCCCAGGTCACCCCCCACACTAACGACACAGTGCCTCTGCCGACAGGTCCTGTCCCCGTGCTTTACTAGTAGCACCTTTTTGCACCAAAGATGTCTCAAGAATTCTTTCTTGGACATTGGCTCTGGACCCCCACCATCGCCCCAAAACCCCATCAAGATGGGATGTCTACTTCAATGGGTATTTGGAAGCTTCCAAACACTATCAAGATGTAAATTCCCTTCTCTGCAAAACACTATTTCTAAATTATCAGAGACAAAGCACTGAAAGATGTCAAAATACCTTCCGAGTCTCCTCCTTTCCCATCTTGTCTCCAGACACGTGGGCGCCCCTTCCAGTGCAGACCAGGCCATCAATGCCCCCTTCCTCTCTTCCCTCTGCTCCCTTCCTACCACCTGTGTACCCCCACCCTCCTCCTAATCCTTTCAGTGAAGGTCCTTTTCCTCTGATTCTCTCCCCAATCCTTGCTCTCCTGAACCCGTTACAACACGCCCCTGTGGGGATCCAAATAAAGCCTAAGATAAAGCCTGATGGTCAGAGGCTGAACAGGGAGCCAGAGTTAGACTTTCCCAAAGCGACTGAGGATCCCCAGTGGTTTGCTGAAGAATTTAACAGTTATTCAAACTCACCACCCCGGTTTCTCAGATTTATACCAGTTGGATCACATGCTTGCTGGAGACGGCCAGGCCAAACACTGGATGAAGCTAGCCCAGTGGGAACACCCTAAAGAGTATTAGGGAATCAGACACCTACATGTTGGCCAGGATGCTAGAACGTTCACTGGAAATACTGAGCGATGCCATCTTCCCTTAAGCCTGGGGAGGGGAACAAAACTCAGCCTTGCACATCACAACCTGATGAACCTTTTCATGATGATTACAATGGACTCCAAATTGCCTTTCAAGAAAATTCTGGTTGAACTTTAGTTACTGAAGGTACCTGGGTAGCTCATAACTCTGTTTATGCATGAGCACAACTGAATTCTTTCTCATTTAGGCAAAAGAAACCAGCGTGGAACGAGAAACTGTGACCATTCCAGACTCAGGTAATTTCACGGACACGTTCCTCACTTGAAGAAAGACGAATACGAATACATTCTCAATTTCCACTTACGGCAAATGGAAGCCCCTACACAAAATGATGAAAACAAAAAACTCTGCTTTCTGCAATTATTGCAAACAGCCAGGGTGTTGGGGAAAAAGTTTGTTACAAATGTAAGCACTCCACCCCCCTGTGTCCCTCCAGCCAGCCCTTCCCACACCCTCCTCATTCCCAGCGACGGGGCCCCAGGGAACCACAGGGGCTGTTCTCAGTCCTCCCTCTCAATCAGCTTGTGGAACTGAAGTTTTGGGGTGATGGTGGGGTGGTCCGGAGCCGACAGCGAAGAAAGAATTCCTGAACACATCTCTGGGGTCAAAAGATGATTTTATTAAAGCACGGGAACAGGACCCATGGGCAGGAAGAGCCGCACTGGGGTTGTGACGGGTGACTCATTATACGCCCTCAGGTTGGCAGGGGGTCAAGGATAGAGTAAGTCTCTAAGGTATTTTGGAAGCAAGGTTCCCAGGACCTTGAGGGGCTGGCTGCTGCTAGGGAAAACGCCATTTATTACCATATAATAAAACCTCAGTCATGAAACCCTTCAGATGTGTATCAGGGGTCCACAGGCTTGGCGGATGACTGCCAGCATGTGTCTTGGGGGAGGTGAGATAAAGGGAGTAGACTGACAGGGTCCATGAGGTCAGGATAATGTTAAGCCCAGACTGCCTTTTGCTCCCAGCAAAGTCGAGGTCGCTCTGCCAGTTTCAAGGACTTGTCAATGAGCTGTAGGCAGTAAGGGAATTTAATTTTCCGTTTGCCTTAGTTTCCCACATTGCCATGGCAAGCACTTAAACCCCTTTCCTTTGTTCGTGGGTAGCCAGGAGTGTCCGAGGAATGTCTCACATAGCTCACCTGGTGTGTGTGTGTGTGTGTGTGTGTGTGTGTGCGCGCGCACGTCGCAACCTGTACCTTGCCCTCAGCTTGCCCCATCCTCCCCCATCAGAACCACCTCCACATTGGGAAGGGATCTCCATCCTTGTCGACACCAGTACATTCTTGGTGCCCAGCCCCCTGCTGTAACGCAGCCCCTGCCTGGAAGGGCTAAAAAACAGCTCCACGATGGGGGGGGGGGGCGTCTCTAAAATATCTCAGCAGGTTCCTGCCTGCCAGCCTGTTCCTTGTCTAGGCACTTTGAGAAGTACCCTCTTCTCCTTCCTTTCTCCTCCCCTATTCACGTCTTAGGCCGAGTCTTCCAAGAAAGGTAAAATCCCAGAATTTCATTTCCTCAAAATGGGCAAGTAATTCTGGAATGGGGCAGTAGTAATCAAAATAGCCAATGAGAGGAAATAAGTGAGCCCAGGTCCTCTCTTCTATGCTCTGTCGCTGAGACACTAGAGCAGAGTCTAAGAACACGGGTCATTTGTTCCCATTGGGTCAGCCACCATGTTCTTTCTGGGCAGAATCCAGTGACCTCCCATCAAGACTCAACCAGATCCTTCAAAACCTCTTCCCAGGGGCGCCTGGGGGGGGGCGGGGTTCAGCCGTTTAAGCGTCTGACTCTGGATTTTTGATTTCAGCTCAGGTCATGATCTCAGGTCTTGGGATGGAGCCCCACACCCAGCTCCGTGCTGACAGCGGGGAGCCTGCTTGGGATTCTCTCCCTGCCCCTCCCTGCTCATGCTCTCTCTCTCTCTCTCTCTCAAAATAAATTTTATTCTATTTTTTATTCTTTAAGTTCACTTATTTTTGCAGAGAGAAAGAGAGCGTGCGTGAGCATGAGTGGGGGAGGGGCAGAGAGAGAGGGAGACACAGAATCTGAAACAGACTCCAGGCTCTGTGCCCACAGAGCCTGACGCAGGGCTTCAAGTCACAGACAGCGAGATCATGACCTGAGCCGAAGTTGGACACTCAACCGACTGAGCCACCAAGGCACCCCTCAAAATAAATTTTAAAAGTAAATAAATTTTAAAAGAAAGTCTTATTAAACAAATCTTTTTAAATTCTTTTTTCAACGTTTATTTATTTTTGGGACAGAGAGAGACAGAGCATGAACGGGGGAGGGGCAGAGAGAGAGGGAGACACAGAATCGGAAACAGGCTCCAGGCTCTGAGCCATCAGCCCAGAGCCCTAAACAAATCTTTTTAAAGGGTGCCTGGGTGGCTCGGTCGTTGCGCAGAATCTGACTGACTCAGGTCACGATCTCACTGTTCGTGAGTTCGAGTCCCACATCAGGAGAGCTCAAGCCTCGCTCTCTCTGTTTCCCTCTCTCTGCCCCTCGCCCACTTGCAGTCTCTCTCAAAACAAAACAAAACAAAACAAAACAAAACAAAACAAAACAAAACAATAAAACAACAAAAAACACCTCTTCCCAGAATTAGTCCCTACCCTATAAATAAGGAAGCCCTTTAGGGCATCAAGCCGATGACAGACTGAAAGCCTCGGTGTCTCATGACCCCCTGCACTACTCCCTGTAACACCCATCTTACTTAGCAGAAAATCCAGTGGCTGACCTTGGACATCTGTCCAAGACGTCTCGGCAATAAATCACATCTTCCCTCCACACCGTTGTTCCCAACCCCCATTGGCTATAGACACCCACTGCCACTGAGAGCAAACTTTTCACTGGGACTTATCTATGCAGTGGATTTCCGGATTCCAGTTGGTAAGCGTAGCGAGTTTTTGCTCTCACTTGGAGGCACAGAAATACACCGGACAGTCGTGCCCCGGGGACCCACACAGCGTCTGACTTCATAAGCCCCTAAAGCTGATCTGGAGGATAGAAAGTTTTCTGCCTCTCTCCTTTGTTACACTATGGAGATAATTCCGTTCTCTGCTTCCCTTCGATGGAAGACATTATCTACCTGTTAAACTCTGGGGTTTAAAGGGACATAAAGTCTCAAAAATCCGCGGTCTGCTCAAACTCAGGATCAATACTCGGGGCACTCGACCTTGGAACTGGACATTTGGATCCAACAAAACCCCTCACGGCTGGTTAATGCTGACACATCCTTTGGACGCCCTATGGCGTTGAACATGCCACCCCTCTACACAATAAAGATTTTTCATAGCTTACTGATTGGTGTTTTAAAAAGGATCAAACTGGGGGCGCCCAGGTGGCTGTCGGTTAAGCGTCTGACTTCAGCTCAGGTCACGATCTCACAGTCTGAGTTCGAGCCCCGCGTCGGGCTCTGGGCTGACGGCTCAGAGCCTGGAGCCTGCTTCGGATTCTGTGTCTCCCTCTCTCTCTGCCCCTCCCCCACTCACACTGTTTCTCTCTCTCCTCAGCCAAGGGTAAAACCACACATTTAGACCAATAGCTGGTACAGATTTCCCCGAAAGGCAGCAGGCAACATCTGGGTCGCAGCCCTCCTGAGACGTTCAGCCTCGCCTGGGTTCCTTTTTCTCATCGTTGCTTCTTCTCTGTCCTTCGTGGAAAGAACATGCCCTTGTCCACCTTTCCCAAACTGTTACAAAAGAGGGGAATCTCTTCTTCGAGTTGTGGCCTTTCAGAAACCCCCTCATCAAGGCCCTGTGATACAGTCATTTTCACTGGCTTTCTCCTAAGAGGTAAGACGTTCAGAATTTAAAGTCTTTCTTTCATCTGAACTCTTCACTGACACGGGATTCTTATGCAGTAGTTTCTAAAAATGCAGCTCTAAAGGCTGCATTTGATAACACATTTGGTTCCAGACAGTTCTTTTGGAATAACAATACCACTTTTTTTTTTTTAAGTTTATTTATTTTGAGAGAGAGACAGAGAGACAGAGAGAGCAGGGGATGGGGGGTGGGAGGGAGACAGAGACAGAGACAGAGACGATGCCAAGCAGGCTTTGTGCAGTCGGTGTGCAGAGCCTGATGTAGGGCCTGAACTCACGAAATCGTGAGACCATGACCTGAGCCGAAATCAAGAGCTGGACACTCAACTGACTGAGCCTCCCAAGCGCCACTAACAATACATTTTAAAATGTCTTTTGGGGCACCTGGCTGGCAGGGTTGGAGCAGCCACAGGACCCTTTTTTTTTTCTTTTTAAAAAGAATTTTATTTTAATGTTTACTTTTGAGAGAGAGAGAATGCAGGCAGGGGAGAGGCAGCGAGAGAGGGAGACACAGAATCTGAAGCAGGCTCCAGGCTCCGAGCTGTCAGCACAGAGCCCGACGCGGGGCTCGAACCACGAACCGTGAGATCATGACCCGAGTCGAAGTCAGATGCTTAACTGACTGAGCCACCCAGGCACCCCCATGGGACTCTTGATCTTGGAGTCATTAGTTTGAGAGCCACGTTGGAGATAGAGAGAACTTAAATAAATAACAAACTTTGAAGTTTTGCCATTATTGCAAAAAATTTCATCAGCTACTGCTTTGCATTATTTGCACTACATCTGCCCCAGTCCCCTGAGTTGATTCTTGTGCTCCTACAGGACCCACTATTGTTTTCTTTTTAATAATAATTTAAGCAATTCCTATGCTCAATATGGGGCCCAAACTCAACCCTGGGATCAAGAGTCACATGCCAGGCACCCCTCCACTGTTCTACCTTCTATGCTGCTTCTCCAAGAGACTTCCAGGATGCATCCAGGACTCCGGGTTTGCTTTTATAAATAAGACCTTTCTCCCCGAAGTCTGAGTAAGTGACAATAACTATTTCAGTTGAGTACTTTCAGACCTAGGGTCCGGTTTAGAATACTCACCTGTTGGGGCGCCTGGTTCATTCAGTCAGTTAAGCATCCGACTCTTGGTTTCGGCTCAGGTCATGATCTCATGGTTTGTGGGATCAATCCCAGCATTGGGCTCTGTGCTGACAGGACAGAGCCTGCTTGGGATTCTCGCTCTCCCTCTCTCTCTGCCCCTCCCCTGCTCACACTTTCTCTCTCTCTCAAAAACAAATAATCATTTTGAGGCGCCTGGGTAGCTCAGTCAGTTGGGAGCCTGTCTTTGGCTAAGGTCATGATCTCACAGTCCATGGGTTCGAGCCACATGTCGGGTTCTGTGCCGACAGCTCAGAGCCTGGAGCCTGCTTCGGATTCTGTGTCTCCCTCTCTCTCTGCCCCTCCCCTGCTGGCACTCTGTCTCTCTCTCAAAAATAAAAATAAAAATTCAAACAAAATTAGAGAAACAAATAATTATTTAAAAAAAGAATATTATTCACATAATGTAGAATTGCCAAGCTAAGCTAGTTTTGTATATTTATTCTAAGGTTTCTATATTGTTGCCTGTCAAACTTTTGGAAAATGATGTACCTAATAATTAGATGATTCCCCATACTTACCATCTCTCTCTCTGTCTCTTCAGATTTTATTTTTAAGTAATCGCTACACCCAACGTGGGGCTTGAACTCACAACCCTGAGATCAAGAGCTGTGCGCTCTACTGACCGAGCCAGCCGGCCGCCCCTCCGATGCTTATCAGCTTGATAAATACAGGCGAGGTGGGAAGTGCTGGAGAGTTTCTCCGCCCGGCTTTCCTTCGTGGGGCCCTAACTGGTGTCCACCGCTGTGCACCTTCCCTCGCTCATGTGAGACACGGAACCAAGACACATCCTCCCCAGCACTGAGGGACAAAACCACTAACAATGTAATAAAGCCTGTCTCTTGGTCAGAAATGCCTTTGAAGAACGATCTTGGGGAGGTCTCATGACCCAGCGCTGACTGTCAACTACACACTCCGAAGGAAAGACACCCTCGGATTCGATACGCCTTCAGCTACTGCTTTACTGTCCCACCAGGAGGAAGAAAGGTTTCCTCCTCTGCCATGAATGGCCTCGCCAGTGGCAGACCGTCACAGCTCAGCCCATGAAAATACACTCCACTTGAACTCCCGCTTCACGACAATGCGCTGTTATACCAGCCCCTCCTACAACCCCCCCTCTCCTCTATAAAAGAGCATTCCTCTCCTTTGTTCTCCAGACACGTCTATACCCTTGCTGAAGCGTTCCTCTGCTGAACTGCTAAGGACAGATAAACATTTTTCCTGGCGAAGGAACTGTTCAGTTTTACTTTTAAGATAAACAGTATTTAGTACTGTTGCTTCTGAATATGTATGGAAAAAATGACATACTCCAAAAATGAGTCACTTCCCCAGCAGATCATATTTGAACATAAAATCTCGGGCAACGAATCAGAAAACACTTATAAAGATGTAAAAGATTGGAAAACCCAGGTAAGATGCTTTCTAAGAAATAATGGGGGGGGGGGCGATTGTTTCACAAAACTACAGTGTTTTGAACCACGTATTAAAAACAACAGAATTAAACACTGGGAAATCACGTGTAACAAGAGTCAGTAAGCATACTGGGTTTCTCTCTTAAGACAGCGGCCAGCTATAGAGGAAAACTCCCACAAACTGCCAAATACACTCACAGGTGCTAATTCCAATCACGGAAACATCCAGAAAGAAGAAAGGCAGGGTCAGCACAGCCTCTCTACAATGCAACCAAGGACAGAGGTTTCCTGCATCTGTGGCTTTGGTCTGAGGGAGGCAGGACACAGACCTACCCTGAGATGCTCACCACAGAAATCACGTATGAGGAAAAGCATGGAGGGGCGTCTGGGTGGCTCAGTTGGCGAAGCGTCCAACTCTCAATTTCGATTCAGGTCATGACTTCACGGTTCGTGAGATCGAGCCCTGAAGTCGGGCTCTGTGCTGACAGTGAGGAGCCCCCTTGGGGTTCTGTCTCCCTCTCTCTGCCCCTCCACCGCTCACTCTCTCTCTCTCTCAAAAAAAAAAAAAAGTAAGATTAACATTTTTAAGAAAAGCATGGAGATGAAGGGGTCACAGGATAAGAGAGCTCGCTAAGCACGACAGCCTGAAGAGACGGCCTCACGGACACAAAGAGTCACAGGGCAACACAAGGATCCGTGGGGACCGGGAAGCCAAGACGGTCTGTCACGGGACAGCTCGTGGAAGTCTCTGGAACATGCTAACCAAGAACTAATGTCAAACTTTTCTTACATGGGGGCTGTTCCAGACGGCAGACCAGAAGCCAGGACAACACGCCGTGACTCGGGCCCACCTGGGTCCCCACGCGTCTGTCCCCTGGCGGCACGGAAGGATGGAGAATCACGGTTCCTCACTGCTGCTCTCCAAGCCCCACACAGCTTCTCTTCTCAGGGCCTTCCTCTCAGAGCCGCACAGAGGAGGACTCTGGGACATACGGCCTCCCGCCTCACAAGGCTCACACCGAAACCCAGCAGAACCAGCCGGACACTAGCTTTCCACTTCAAGCCACAAGGTTTCTCTTCTTTTTTTTTTTTTTTTTAAGTGTATGTATTTACTTTGAGAGAGAGAGAGAGAGAGAGAGAGCTGTCAGCGCAGAGCCTGACACGGGGCTCAATCCCACGAACCGCAAGCTCATGACCTGAGAGCCGAAATCAAGAGTGGGGCGCTTAACCCACTGAGCCACCCAGGCACCCCCAACAGAGTTTCTCTTCGTAACTCAATGGGTCATGACTGATGAACAACCGAGATCAAGGGCGATGAGCGGAGGTCAAACCGTGAACACGATCGGAGACTGTCCTCCTCCAGTATCCTTGCGCGTTTACTAACGTCCATGGGGAACACAGGTGGGCACACGGCAGCAACAGCACACGTGGAGACACAACTTTCAATAATAAAGACCGCAAGGAGGGGCAGGGCGGAGTCGGGGAGTTCTAGTCTCTGCACCAGAGGACGAGATACACGTACAGACCACTGATCAGCCCTGGGTCCAGAAGACATCGTCATGGAGGCACGTTTGCCATAACTGTATGCGGTTTTCGGATCTGAGATAACAAAATAATGCCCTACAGGTGAGGAGGACACAGTGGGATGCTTCTTAGGCATGAGCTGGAATTAACGCACTTGGGATCCCTGTAAGGAAGAGGCATTTGCAAAGACAAATCCATATTTACAACAATTAGAAGATGCCGGGGCTGCCTGACCTGCCGTGGACAAAATACGTGACCTACGATCCTTCCAAGCTTTTCCGACACTTTTCCCATCCAGAAGACTTCTCTCCGTGGTGTCTGCTCATGTTTTCAATATGACTATTAGGGAGAATGCAGGCTTTGCCACAGGTGCTGTGCTCAGGGCTAGTCCCCAGTGTGTGTGTGCTCACAGGTTCCTGGGATGCCCGAAGGCTTTTCCACGGTCCCTACGTTCTCAGGCTACACTTCGCCGTGTTTTCCTTCACACGTGTCCTCGGTGGGAGGAGGGACGACTGGGGGCTCTCCCACAGTGCCCGGTGTGAGTCGTCGCACGCTCCCGCAGGTCTACGGGGCACCGGAGGCCCCACCAGAGTCCTCAGATTCACCGGCTCACCGTCCACTGTGCAGCCTCCCGTGTTCTTGACGGAGCCGTGACGCCTGAACGTCTTCCCACAGTGCTGACCTTCAAAGGGTCTCTCCCCACTGTGCGTCCTCCAAGGAAGGAGTAAACCCGCTACGCTTTCCCACACTCTTTACTCTCCTAGGGTTTCACGCAACTGTATCTCAAATGACTTTGCAAATGCTGGAGCTGCCCGAAAGCTTTCCCACACTACTCGCAAGCGTCTCTCCCCAGCGTGCGTTGTTCCGTATCGAAGGAATGAAGAACAATAGAACGGATTAGGAACGACACTCCGTACTTTCAGATGTTTGACTCAGCTGTGGGTTTTCCCGTGCCTTCGAAAGGAGGAGACACGACTGAAGGTTTTTCCACACTCCTTACATTCGTAGGGCCTCTCCCCGGTGTGTGTCCTCACGTGAGCTCGCAGGTTTGCGGGGTATCTGAACGTTTTCCCACAATGCTGACACACGCAGGGTCTCTCCCCAGTATGTATCCGTGCATGTATTTGAAGGTACGAGGACGAATAGAAGGCTTTTCCACACTGCTGGCACTTGAAAGATTTCACTCCACTGTGCTTTCTCAGATGACTTTGAAGGTAGGCCCGACGAGTGAAGGCTTTTCCACACTCCTGACATTTATAGGGTTTTCCCCCAGTATGCGTTCTCACGTGACTTTGAAGGTAGGTCCGACGAGTGAAGGCTTTCCCACAGAGCCCACACTGAAAAACTCTTTCCCCAGGTTGATTACTTGAGTGACCTTGAGCGTAAGAGAGGCAGCTGTAAACCTTCCCATAGTCTATGCAATCACTGGGCCTCTCCCCGGCGTGAGTTCTCACATGACACGTAAGACGGGAGTGAAACATAAAGGCATTCCCACACACGCCACACGCATGGACACTCTGTCCACAGGAACCTCGCACGTGACCCTGAAAGGAAGACGTGCAAATGAAAGCTTTTCCACATTTCTTGCACTCTAGAGATATTTTACTACTGAGACTCTTCGCGTACGTCTCCGATGCTCTCCCGGCGTCCTGACCTTCATAGGGTTTCTCTACAAGGCCTGCGTCCACCTGAGTGCTGAGGCTCGCGACACAGCTACAGGCCAGCCCACATTCCTCACAGGGACTAGGTTTGAGTCCTGGGTGAAATCTTCGCAGATTCCCTAGGAAAAAACCACCTGTGAGGGCTTCTCTACACTTAGCGCATTGACAGGATTTGCCTCCGGTGGGATACCCCTGGTGCGCGGTAAGACTTGTAATCGGGTTCAGGGTGCCTCCGCGTTGATCTCCTTCGATACGTTCACAGACACTCTCCACAAAAGGACTTCTGTTCAAAACGGGAAGGCACACGGTTAGGGACTAGTGATTAGAAGCGGTCTCTTTATTCATTAATGATCTATTATTGATGTTCGCTCATCAGTGTTGGGACTGCACAATGGCCACTGTCAATGAATGGGTACGTTTGTGGCACTGTCTCCGTGCTTACAAAGTGGTACAAGCTTACTGGTCTGGCTGAGGACTCAAATAGAGTCATAACATTCAGGGCTTCTTACGTAGAGTTTTCCCTGACCGTGGTTTCCAACTGAATGGGGTTTCAGATGATCAATACGTAGAATGCATTTTCCCCATCAATTACACAATTGTTGCGCTAGGTTTTCAGATGTTCTTTAATTTCAAGTTAGTCTCACAATCTGCCAACGTCCCCCCCCCCCCCCCCCGCAAGTGTCACTCACCTCAAACGCCTTTCCTGGGTTTGCAGGTAATCTCCTCTGCTACGAAATGTCTGGTTTTCTCCAAAAACAGACCAGGAATCATTTCTTGCAAATCTTACTATTTTTTCGTCATGAGATGGTTCATCCTCCAAAACATCCCACTGAGGACTTGATCCACTGGTATTAACTCGAATGCAATAATCTGCAACATTTGGTAGCAAAATTTAGTTTGCTGGAAAAGAATTAGTGGATAAAAGAAAGAAAACAGACCGAATGTAGACTTCCATTCATATACTGATCTCAAATGTAAATGAAGTTCATCAGGAAGAAAGGTCAGGTGACCAAGGAAAAATTCTGAGGACCTTGGTAATCTGGGACTTTGGGAATGATAGGAAAACTATCAAATGGCAACTTGTTCACTCAGAAATACTTCAATATAGATGGAGACTAATGCAGAGATCAGTGTTTTTAGAAAAACAAAATAGGAAGGAACTGGGCAAGATACACACACCGACACACTACCTCTGTAACAAAACTACAGAAAGGCTCACCATGTGCATAAGGATGGATGAAAAGTCCAACAGGGAAGCCAGGTAAGTGACAAACACCACCTGCGTCATGTTTCTTTCTTTTCATTAAGTTTAGTTATTTTTAGAGAGAGGGAGAGCACGAGCAGGTGAGCGGCAGAGAGAGAGGGACAGAGAGAATCCCAAGCAGGCTCTGCACTGTCAGCCTGGAGCCCGACACAGCATTCAATCCCACAATCCATGAGATCACAGCCTGGGTCAAAACCGAGAGTCAGATGCTTAACCGACTGAGCCACCCAGGCGCCCCCGAGTCATGTTTCTGATGGATGTCTCCAAACGCCAATCCCTTCTCCAGAACCTGGTCCAACCGAGGGTTGGCCTGTTCTGAAGGCACATAGGCCCTCGGTGGAGCCTTTCTGCACTGCCCCAGCTGCCGCTAGGAGATTAGATGGTGTGTGTGTGGCTGCTGCCCTGACCCTGAAAAGAGCTCAGCAGAAGGGAGGATCTGAAGGGCAATAAGCAATCTGGAAGATGGGCCTGACTTTCGTCTTCAGGGTCATTGATGATGGGTAAGTGCGGGCTTTTTTTTTGTTTTTTTGTTTACTAACCTGTACACCCCACGTGGGGCTCAAACTCATGACCCTGACATCAAGAATCATATGCTCTTCTGACTGAGCCAGCCAGGAGCCCCTGGGCTTTTTTTGGGGGTGGAGAGGGAACCATATTGACCTATAATATTAGTGTCAGGGGTACAACATAGTGATAGGACAGTTCTATACATTACAAAATGCTCACCACGATAAGTGAAATTACCACTGGGCACTGTACAAACTACAATATTACTGCCCGTATTCCCTGTGTGGCACTCTTCACTCCCAAGACTTCTTTATTTAATAAGCTCAACTCTGTACTTCTCAATCCCCTTCATCCATTCACCCGTCCCTCCGGCCCCTTCCAACCTCACAAACACCATGTTGATCTCCTGTTTTTACACCTGTTTCTACTTTTTGTTGTCTGTGCCTCCATTTTGTTGTTTAGATCCCACGTGTTAAGTTACAACACGGTGTTTGTCTTTCCGTCTTATTTACTTGGAATGACACCCTGTAGTCCATCCATGTGGTCACAAATGGCAAGACTTCATCCATTTTATACAGCTGAGTGATGCCCCTTGTATGTAGATACCACATCTTCCCTATCCATTCACCTGTCGATGGACTCCTGGGTTGCTTCCACATCTTAAATACCATAACTAGTGCCACAGTGAACGTGGGGGTGCACATATCTTTGCGTGTTAGTTTTTTTCCCCTATGGTCAACTACCCAGAAGTGGAATTATGGACCATATGGTACTTGTGGTTTAGTTTTTTGTGGAGGCTCCATACGGTTTTCCAACATGGCTGCACCAGTTTACCTTCACACCAACAACGACGGGTTTCCTGGTCTCCACACCCTCACCAATACTTGCTATTTCCTGTCTTTTTGATACTAACCAATCTATCTTCTCTGAGATGATATCGCATTGTGGTTTTGATTTGCATTTCCCTGAGGATTAGTGATACTGAACAGCTTTTTGAATGTCTATTGGCCATCTCAATATCTTCTTCAGGAAAATGTCTGTTGTTGAGTTCCTCTGCCCATTTAATAATCAAATTTTTTTTGGTGTTGAGTTGTAGGAATTATTTATGTTTTAGATACAGACCTTTTGTTGGAAATATCATTTGCAAATATCTTCTCCCCTTCCCATAAACAAAGGGTTGCCTTTTCATCATGCTGATAGTTGCCTCACTGCAAAAGCTTTTCAGTTTGATATAGTCCCAATTGTTTAGTGTGGGTTTTTTTTGTTTTTTGTTGTTGTTGTTTTTTTTTTTACCCTTCCCTGAGGGACAAGTCCACAAAAATATCACTAAGGCTAATGTCCTTAGAGTTTACTGTCTCTGTTTTCTTTCAAGAGGTATATACTTTCAAGTCTTACGTTTAGGTATTTAATCCATATCGTTTACTTTTGTGTAAGCTGTAAGAAAGTGGCCCCGTTTTGTTGTTTTAGTTTATTTATTTTGAGAGTGAGCGAGTATGAGTGGGGGTGGGCCAGAAAGAGAGGGACAGAGAATACCAGCTCGGGGCTTGAACTCACGAACTGTGAAATCACAAACTGAAACCAAGAGTTGGATGCTGAACTGACTGAGCCACCCAGGCGCCCCTTCAAGTCTTCACTTAAATTTGTTAGTAAATATGCATTATATTGGTTTCAGGAGTGGAAGCCATCATTTATCACTTATATACAACCCCTGGTGCTATCCCATCACCCATCTAGCCCATCCCCCGCCCACCTCCCTCCATCAACCCTCGGCTTGTTCTCTATCGTTAAAAGTCTCTTATTGTTTGTTTCCCCCTTCCCATATGTTCATCTGTTTTGTTTCTTAAATTCCACATGACTCATATCATATGGTATTTGTCTTCCTCTGTCCGCCTTATCTCGCTTAGCTTAATACACTCCAGTTCCATCCATGTAGTTGCAAATGACAAGATTTCATCATCTTTGGTGGCTGAGAGATATTCCGTTGTGTATATAAACCACATCTTATTTATCCATTCATCAGTCGATGGACATCTGGGCTGCTTCCATAGCTTGGTTATGATAAATAATGCTGCTATAAACATCAGGGTGCGTGTACCCCTTCAAATCTGTATTTTTGAATCCTTTGCATAAATACCTAGTAGTGCAGTCGCTGAGTTGTAGGGTAGTTCCATCTTTAGTGTTTTGAGCAACCTCCATACTTTTTTCCAGAGTGGCCGCACCAGTTTGCATTCCCACCAACAGTGCAGGAGGGTTCCCCTTTCTCTGTACCGTTTCATTCTTTTGGAGGTCGCTGTCCAGTTTCCCCCAACACCATTTACTGAACACAGTCTTTTCCACGTCGTATATTCTGACCTGCTTGGTTGTAGATATTTGGACAATATAAGCGTGGCTTTCTTTTGGGGATCTCTATCCCGTTCCCTTCATCTATGTCTGTTTTTGTGCCATATCATACTGTTTTGATTACTACAGTTTTGCAGTATATTTTCAAATCTGGGATTATCATATCATCAGCTTTGTTACACTTCCCTAAAACTGTTCTGGCTATTTGGGGGCTTTTCAGGTTCCATACAAATTTTAGGATATTTTGCTCTAGCTCTTTGAAAAATACTATTTATTGGTAGGTTGGTAGGCACACTAAACTTGTAGGGTGCTTTTTGTAGTACGGACTTTAACAATATTAATCCTTCCAATCCATGAGAATACTCTATCTTTCAACTTCTTGTATCATCTTCAATTTCTTTTTTTTCCATCATAAGGGTACTCTTTAATCCCCATCCCCTACATCCCCCATGCCCCCCACCTCCCCTCTTGTAACCACCAGTCTGTTCTGTTCTCTACAGTTAAGAGTCTGTTTCTTGGTTTGTCTCACCCTCATTTTTTCCCTTTGCTCGTTTGCTTTTGTTTCATGGATTCCACATATAAGTGAGATCATTTGGTATTTGTCTTTCTCTGACTTATTTCATTTAGTGTAATCTGTCTAGCGCCATCCATGTTGTTGCAAATGGCAAGATTTCATTCTTTTTTGTGGCTGGGCAATACTCCATTTGTATATGCACCATTGCTTCTTTATCCATTCATCTAGTGATGGACACTTGGGCTGCTTCCATAGTCTGGCAACTGTAGACAATGCTGCAATAAACACAGGGGTGCGTGTATCCCTCTGAATTAGCGGTTTGTGTGTGTGTGTGTTCTGGGGGTAAATATCCAGAAGCGCGATTCCTGGATCATAGGGCAGTTCTATTTTTAATTCTTTGAGGAATCTCCACGCAGTTTTCCACAATGGCTGCACCAGTTTGCCTTCCCACCAACACTGCACGAGGGTTCCTTTCCCCCCACATCCTCACCAACACTTGTTTTCGTGTTTTCTCTTTCAGACATGCTGACAGGTGTTAGGGGATAGGTCTTTATAGTTTTGATTTGCATTTCCCTGATGAGGAGTGATGCCGAGTCCCTTTCACGTGCCTGTTGGTCATCTGGATGTCTTCTTTGAAGAAGTGTCTCTTCGTGTCTTCTACCCATTTTTAAAAATTGTTTATTTATTGGGGCACCTGGGTGGCTCAGTTGGTTGAGCTCCCACTTTGGCTCAGGTCATGATCTCATGGTCTGTGGGTTTGAGCCCTGTATTGGGCTCTGTGTTGACAGCTTGGAGGCTGGAGACTCTTGCAGATTCCCTCTCTCTCTTTGCCCATCTGCCACTCATGCACTGTCTCTCTCTCTCTCTCTCTCTCTCAAAAATAAATAAACATAAAAAAAAAATAGGGGCACCTGAGTTGCTCAGTCGGTTAAGCTTCCGACTTCAGCTCAGGTCATGAGCTCACAGTTGGTGAGTTAGAGCCCCACGTTGGGCTCTGTACTGACAGCGCGGAGCCTGGAGCCTGCTTCAGATTCTGTCTCCCTTTCTCTCTGCCCCTCCCTGCTCACGCTCTCTCTCTCTCACAAAAAGAAACATTTTTATTTAAAAATAAAAAGTTGGGGCGCCTGGGTGGCGCAGTCGGTTAAGCGTCCGACTTCAGCCAGGTCACGATCTCGCGGTCCGTGAGTTCGAGCCCCGCGTCGGGCTCTGGGCTGATGGCTCAGAGCCTGGAGCCTGTTTCCGATTCTGTGTCTCCCTCTCTCTCTGCCCCTCCCCCGTTCATGCTCTGTCTCTCTCTGTCCCAAAAATAAATAAACATTGAAAAAAAATTAAAAAAAAAAAAAAAAATAAATAAATAAATAAAAATAAAAAGTTAAAAAATAAATTTAAGTAAGTCTAAAAAAATTAAAATATAAAAAATTAAAAATTTTATTAAAAAATTTTTTTAATCAAAAAACTTATTTTTAAAAATATGCATATATGTATTTAAAAATATGTATTTATTTTGAGAGACAGAGAATGAGACAGCATGAATGGGGGAGGAGCAGAGAGAGGAGAATCCCAAACAGGCTCCTTGCTATCAGCACAGGGCCCAAGGTGGGAATCGATCCCACGAACCGTGAGACCATGACCTGAGCCAAAATCAAGAGTCAGACGCCCAACAACCTGAGCCATCCTGACCATTTTTTATTAGGTTGCTTCTTGTGGGGTATTGCATTGTTTCAGTTCTTTATATATTTTGGATACTAACCCATTATAGGATGTATTTTCTCCCATCCCGGAGACTGCCTTTTACTTTTGTTGCTTGTTGCCTTCACCGTGCAGAAGCTTTCTACTTGGATGCAGTTGCAATAGTTTATTTTTGCTTTTATTTTCTTGGCCTCAGGAGGCAGATCTAGAAAAAAGTTGCCATAGCCAATGTCTGAGAGAACTGCCTACACTCCCTTCAGGAAGTTTTATGGTTTCAGGTTTCAAATTTAGGTCGTTAATCCACTTTGAGTTTATTTTTGTGTGTGGTGAAGAATGTGGTCCTTTTGGGGCGCCTGGGTGGCGCAGTCGGTTAAGCGTCCGACTTCAGCCAGGTCACGATCTCGCGATCCGTGAGTTCGAGCCCCGCGTCGGGCTCTGGGCTGATGGCTCAGAGCCTGGAGCCTGTTTCCGACTCTGTGTCTCCCTCTCTCTCTGCCCCTCCCCCATTCATGCTCTGTCTCTCTCTGTCCCAAAAATAAATAAACGTTGAAAAAAAAAATTTTTAAAAAAAAAGAATGTGGTCCGGTTTTCCCAGTGCCATTTGTTGAAGAGACCATACTTTTCCCACTGAATGTTCTTTCTTCCTTTGTCAAAGATTACTTGACAAGGTGCCAGAGTGGCTTAGTCAGTTAAGCATCTGATTCTTGATTTGGGCTCAGGTCATGACCTCGTAGTTGGTGAGTTCAACCCCTGCATCAGGCTCCTTGCTGACAGTGCAGACCCTGCTTGGGATCTATCTCTCCCTCTCTCTCTGCCCCTCCCCTGCACTCACTCTCGAGCTCTCTCAAGATAAATAAACTTAAAAAAAAAAAGGTTAATCGACCATATAATTGTGAGCTTATTTCTAGGTTTTCCGTTCCACTCAACTGATCTGTTTCTATTTTTGTACCAGTATCATCCTGTTTTAATTACTACCGTTTTGTAATAGAACTCAAAATTTGGAATTGGAATACCCCCAGTTGCGTGTTCCTTTCTCAAGATTGCTTTGGCTTTTGGGGCGCCTGGGTGGCGCAGTCGGTTAAGCGTCCGACTTCAGCCAGGTCACGATCTCGCGGTCCGTGAGTTCGAGCCCCGCGTCGGGCTCTGGGCTGATGGCTCAGAGCCTGGAGCCTGTTTCCGATTCTGTGTCTCCCTCTCTCTCTGCCCCTCCCCCGTTCATGCTCTGTCTCTCTCTGTCCCAAAAATAAATAAACGTTGAAAAAAAAAAAAAAAAAGATTGCTTTGGCTTTTGAAGTCTTCTGTAGTTCCATACAAATTTTAGCATTTCGGTGCTACCTGTGTGAAAAATGCTGTTGGAATTTTGATAGGGATTGCATTAAATCTCTACATTGCTTGGGGTACTACAGTCTTTCCATTTCTTTGTGTTGTCTTGAAATTCCTTCATTGGTGTTTTACCCTCTTTGGAATACAGTTCTTTCACCTCTTTGGTTGAGCTTATTCCTAGATATTGTATTGGTTTTGGTGCAATTGTAAGAGGGGATTCTTCATTAATTTAACTTTCTGCCGCTTCGTTATTAGTCTATAGGAATGCGACAGATTTCTGTACATTGATTTTGTATCCTGGGGGCGGTGGGGGTCCTCTGGGGGGATGCTGTCGTGTGGCAACTGGTGTTGGCAGCATAGACGCAGAGCATCAGAACTGGCTCCCACAAGCACCTGACCATCTAGGGTGAAGGGGGGCAAGGGAAATGACACCTGCCTACACGTCTGTTCCTGGAGGAAGTTCCCTGAGCCTCCAGTGCGTGTCCTAAAGTTAATCAATAAATCTCTATCACATACAACTAAGGCGATTTTCTTTTTTTTTTTTTTTTTTTTATATATATGAAATTTATTGACAAATTGGTTTCCATACAACACCCAGTGCTCATCCCAAAAGGTGAAAGGCGATTTTCAAAAGGCTGCCCCTATGCTGGACCTTCTGCCAAACGATATAGCCTAGGGTGAAGCCCTTGTGAGGTTTCACCCCCAAAACTTAAGGCTCATTGATTTTCAAAGGCAGGTGTTATGGGTCCTGGTCTCTCCACTGTAGTTCCCCGGGCCAGGGGTGCACGGTGTGGGGACTGATTCCCCAGCTTCTCGGTAACTGGGATGTCCCGCCCACTTGTGGACAGCCACACTGGGGGTTTGGTTTCCAACCACATCTCCCCCCTGCCTACCCTTTTCCATGTAGCCTTCATGTTGGCTTCGAAAGACCTGTTCCGCCACTTTTCGAGGCATCGCAGGGTTAGTGGGAGTACACGTTCCTATTGCCTCAGAGTGTCCGGGGAACGCGGTGAGTTCAGGATCCCCTACTCTGCCGCCATCCCTCCTCGTTAAGTGAGGATTTAAGTGCAGCAATATTAAGGTGTCCAATGTGTATTCGCCACCGTGTAACTTCCACAGGAGTAAAAACCACAAAACAGCACTCACCAGAGACCGCAGTCACATTTATTAAATTAGGGAGTCTCAGACCTTAATCAAGATGAATAGAGCAAGTTAACACATAAAACTTTTCTCGTGGAAAAGCTATGTGACTCTACGTAGGTTCCATGAAGGCCTGGACCATGTCTACCTCTCCTCCAACGTACTCCCATTCCTCGGCCCCGGTAAGATAGGACAGTTGTAAGAAACATTTGTCGCGTCAAGACTAGGGAAGGGATGGAGCCGTCCTTACCCACTGAGGCCAGGTTCTTGCAGGTCTCCAGCATCACATCTCTGTAGAGGTTCCTCTGACTGCTATCCAGCAAGGCCCACTCTTCCGGGGTGAAGTTCACAGCCACATCCACAAAGACCACAGAGTCCTGAAACATACCACACACTCTATTGCAGCAAAGCTCCATCATCACCTACGTGTCGGGGAGGATAAAGGGTGACAGGCAGGGAGCTGCACTCCATTCCTAGGACCATGAGTCACACGTGAGTAGAAAGTGACAGCACCCGGGCAGACCCACTGCACTGCGCAGTGACGGGAAGGGCTGGGACTTGAAGCAGAGGGTGATGACAAGAGCTGCCATAGACTTGCACACACCCAATTTACTGGGTTATTTGTACTGAGACACATCTGAGCAGACCAGTTCTGTACAGACTGAAAAGTGAGATATTCACTCGGACAGCACACAAATCGGAGGACACGCGTTTGGCTTGCTCAAAGACGATTATGCCTCGTCAGCTCCAAGAACTGGAACCAGAATGTCAGGACGCTGTGGACACTCAGATTCCAGGGCTGCTTGATGGGAGCAGCTCTCGCCCTGGAAGGAACAAGGGCAAGAAGCCTGGTGGCGTCCCCTCTCTTCCGACAGAGGCAGACACGACACTTTCCCCGGATTAGTTGGGCTCTGGGCACGGACACAGGCCAGGGCCCGCGGGCGCCTGGCACACCTGGTGTGTAAGACAAGTTCTGGTTCCTGAAGAAACTCAGAAGTCAGCAGGGCCTCTGAAATATATAACCCAGTACCCAGAATTCAAGCAAAAGGGCACCAGAAAGAAAAGTTCCCTGAGAGATTGATACTAAAAGGGCAAGAGGTGACTTTAACAGAGAGGGGGAAAAAAACACATAATATCTTCTCAGCAAAATCAGAAGACACTGCATCATTGAAATAGAGAGCAAACAACTGTGATAAAAATAATCAGAAGTTGCAAAACAAAAGACATGTTCCCAAAATCTAAGGACACAGAACCCCAGCTACATCAGCTACAACAAAGGCAACACCCCTTCGTCTGGGGCTACAATGTGGGTTTGCTAGTCACACAGCTGATACGAGGCTTGTGATCTAAACAGGTTTTTAAAAACTCATGTAACAACAATAAAAAAGACAGTATAAAGACAAATAATACAACTAAATAACGGACAAAGAATGCGAGTACACATTTCCCCAGGAAGATACACAAATGGCCAAAAAGCACATGAAATGATGCTCGATGTCACCATCATCTGGAATCCATCCACAAAATTTAATTGTGCACAGACACTTCCAACCTACTCTATGAGGCCAGTTTATGGTGATACCAAAACCAGTCAAGTATAAAATGGATTCTACAACGTGACCAAGCGGGATTTATCTGGGAATAAAATGGTTGGCTCACCAAGCAAAACCGCGGTCGTAAACTTCATGAACAGAAGAGAAACAAAAACCCCGTGATCACTTCCACACAGAAAAGGTATCTCCTTGAACCCACCACCCTCTCTTGACAAAAACACTCAGCCAACTAGGAACAGAAAGGAACTTCCTCATCCCGGAAAAGGGGCAACGGGGAAAAGTCCACACCTAACATTTGCGCACCCAGACACTTCTCCAAAGAACATATGCAAATGGCCAGTGGGCCGATGAAAAGATGCTAGACATTCGTCACGCGGGACACGCACCTCGAACTACCAGCAGAGGCCCCTTCGCACCCACCACACTGGCTATAAAGACGCCCCAGGAAGCGCCGCCGAGGACGTGGGCAGGGCGCATTCTCCTTCATTTATCCTGCTGCGGATGTAAGCGGGGGAGGCCACTTTGGAAGAGTCTGGTGGACCCCCAACATGAGCAACGTGGAGTTCCCACCCAACACGGCAGGTCCCCTTCTCGTATCCACCTGCCCCAGGCCCGGGAGGACGAGCGCCATCACACACACGCGTGCGCACGCGCTCTGCTCTCCGCGGCACGACTCCCGATCGCCAGCGATGAAAACCACCCAGGAGCCCGGCACCTCTTCCAGGCTGAGTAAAGGCGACACGACTGAAGTGGAGTCAGGAGTCCACAGGGGAAGCTCCCCAACCTGCCGCTCAGGGCCAAGGGCAGACACAACACGGAGAGACGCACCTGCACACCCGTAATGCATCACTGTTCATGCAGGAGGAAAGATTATTTCCTCCGGTGGCAACAGCTCAGCCAATGAGAGACAATCATAGGCCAGCCAATGAGAGACAGACAGTCACAATCCAGCCAATGTGAGACAACCACGGCTCAGCCAATGAGAGAGAGCCAGGGCTCAGCCAGTGAGGGAGTCACATCTCAGCCAATGAGAGACGACCACAGTCCAGCCAACGAAAAGCCGCTACACCTGGATTCTCCCAGTTTGCTCCAATGGACTTCTAGCTTGGCACAGCCCCTCCCAACGCCTCCTTCTCTTCTAGACAAGAGTGTTCCTCCCTTTGTTCCTCCCTTTCTTCTTCAGACTTGCCTGTGGTTTTTCTGGGGCTTACGTGTCCCAAATTGTAATTCTCTGCTATACCCAGATACACCCACTTGTTCCTGGAAAAATAACTGACTTCTGTTTTGTTTTTGGGTTTTTTTTTTTTTTTTTTTTTTTTGAGAGAGAGAGAGAGAAAGAGAGAGAGCGACCAGGAGCAGGGGAGGGGCAGAGAGAGGGAGAGAGAGAGAATCCCAAGCAGGCTCTGCACTGTCAGCACAGAGCCCAACCCGGGGCTTGAACCCACGAACCATGAGAACATGACCTGCCCTGAAATCAAGAGTACCATCAGCAACCAACTGAGCCACCCAGACACCCCAAGAACAATACTTCTGGGAGGCAAACAGGACTCCGGGTCTGCCTCCACAGGGAGAACTTTCTCCCCGGGGTTGGAATAAGTGCCAATAAACATTTCAGTGGGCTGCCTTCAGACCCGGGGTCCCGGATTAGAACAAACCATAGTTATGCTACTTTTCTTTCGTATCTTATTGCCGGTGAATCGTGTGATTCATACAAGTACACGCTCTGCAAGGCTGACACTGCTGATGCACACGGCCTAGATGACAAGTGTCTGACGGCATCTCCCTGCGAACCATCCCCGTCACTCAGGTGTGGCCTCGACTGGTTTCCACTGCTCTGCTCGTTCCCTCCAACACGAGACACGCCAAGCGGGAGACGTCCTTCCTGGCGCTGAGGGACAAATCCACTAAATACAGCAAACCCGCCTCTCACTCCCAGATGCTTCCGAGGAAACACGGAGGTCAAACAGAGGAAATGGAGAGATTCGCCCACGGAAAGCTCCTTAGGGACGGAGTGGGGGGCCGGCAGGGGGCGCCCTCGCGTCCTGCCCCGTCCTCACCGGGGGCCCCAGCCGCAAGCCCAGCACCCTGCAAGCCCAGCCTGCCTCAGCTGGGACGCCGCCTCCCCACCCCCACCCTGCCAGTGGGAGCCACCGTGCTTCCAGCTCTAGGTTCTTCCGCATCCCGTGTTTCCATCCCGGCCCCTCCTGGCCTCTCTGGGAGAGCGCCCCTCTCCTCTGTTCTAGTAACTGCCTGTGGTCCTGTGGTATCTTACACGTTCAGAATTAATTCCCTGATGTTCCGGAACAAACTCAGTTTTGGGGGTAAAGTAAGTGACAGTTTCCATTTACAACTTACCAGTAACTAGAACACGAGGCAGCAACAGACAGACGGATAAACAGCCTGATTGACAAAGAAATGCACAGACAGGCGCCCCTGACTCTAGCAAGTGGGTATACGCTCAGCGGGTGCCACAGGGCATCAGCAGAGATGGGGACACTTGGACACATGGGGCCAGGGAAGGCTGGTTATCTAAGGGGTAAAAATAATCCTAGGGAGCCTGGGTGGCTCAGTCAGCTAAGCCTCCGATTTCGGCTCAGGTCATGATCTAGCAGTTCGTGGGTTCGAGCCCCACGTCGGGCTCTGTGCTGACAGCTCAGAGCCTGGAGCCTGCTTCGGATTCTGTGTCTCCCTCTCTCTGCCCCTCCCTTGCTCACACACTGTCTCTCTCTCAAAAAATTAAACAAACATTAAAAAAAAAAAAAAAAAAAGGAATCCTTTCCCTCGTCCACTTCATGGACAGTAACCAAGACCTGTGGATTTAACCGTCATGGAAACAAGTGGAACACACAGAAAGTTCCAGCGCGTGTGATTATGACCTGAGTGAAGGAGGAGTTTTCTCACAGAACAAAAGAAGGTTGTCTGCACAGGAAGAGATGAGGAAGTTCAAGTCTACTGAAAATGTGCAGGGGGTGCCTCGGTGGCTCAGCCTGTTAAGCGTCCAACTCAAGATTTCAGCTCAGATCATGATCTCAGGGTTGAGATCGAGCCCGGCGTCGGGCTCTGTGCTAGGCCCGCTTGGGATTCCCTCTCTCCCTGCCCCTCCTTCCCTCATGCTCTTTCATTCTCAAAATAAATAAATAACCTTAAAAAAAAGGGAAATGTGACAGGTCCATCCACGCAGGCAGCACAGAGAAATGACACACCCTGACCTGGACAAAACACAACACGTAGAAATGAAACAGACAAACGTCCCCAGGATGTGAAGGAAACAGATCATCAGGAAGCAGACACGTGAGTGACAGGTGACAACACGCTGGAAACGTTTCCACAGAAGAGGGAACTCCACATGTGAGAAATGCTCAGCCCCGGGGGAATCAGATAAACCAGTGTGTGACCTCCAGGAGATCCTGACCTCCAGGAGATCCGTGTCACGCCCTCGAGCGGGACAACATAAAGCGGGCAACTCCCACTGCCAGAAGTGACAGGACCCAGCACTGATGGCTGATTCACACGCTGCATCCCCATCACTTAGTAAATTTTAACTTACCCTCAATCTACAATATGCAATTTTCCCCATCGTGTAAAAATGGCGATGCGTTTACATTTACAGACATGAAGCCACAAGCAGGAACTTGAGACCTGGGTCTTTGCTTTGAGCTGCGAGCACCCTGGGTCATCCGAATGACACAAAGACCCCCTCCCAGCATGTGAAGGAAAACGTGCAGAATCACTGCTTCTACGCGTGCTTGAGATGAAAGAAAGGAAGTTCTAGGGCACCCTCTGGTTTTAAATAAGTGGAAACTGTTTATCCATTTCAGAGAACAGGTGCTTGTTAACTTTAGCCTCATGATAGCAAATCATAAGTCACAACTGAACACAACCCAGTTCAAGGGATTTCTGTGTATCTCAGACCACCATCAATTAACCAGAAGTGGGTCAGGATCACAGTTTTGCAACTCTGGACCTGCATGGAACTGTCACCAGCATTTGGATGAATCCTCTGATCCGTGACTCCACCCACCAGGCATGAAGGTGTGGAGCCCCCTGCAGATCCCCCCCCAACCCTCATGGAGAAGGACAGTTCTGTCCTGAGACACTTTTCCCCAGGGGACACTCTCTGGATAAAGGCCAGAGTAACCCGAGTCAGCAGGGACAGGAACGACCTGACACATTTACCACCTTCTGCCCTGAAGGGGAAGAAAGGAGGCAGAAAGAACTCGGGCATTTTACACCTGCTCAACGCAAGGCTGGCAGAGGACAGAGCCATCCGTGCTGAGCTGGACAGGGTGACAGGTCCTGCTCACAGATGACATGCAGACGCCTACCTGAGCCCTGTGCTCCCAGGAAAACCTCAGTGGAAGGGAAAGGCACTCCCTCCCCCACCCTGTCGGGGTCTGGAAAACAGCAGGCTGCACGAGGGCCCCTCCCCCGTCAGACCAGGAGAAGACTCACAGGAAGTCCCCCTGGCTCACCCATGACAGGGCCACGTGCAGACCCCCCCACACCCACACTTTGTGCCTCATCTGTGATCAGCTCAGCTGCTTGTCCCCGTGACCAAGGGGCACAAAATGCTGCTGGTCCCGCTTTGCTTTGGCTTCTCTCCTTCCTCCAGACCCCTGAACGTGGGCTTGCCCTCATCCTGAGCCACAAAGCCCCTCCTGGGGACAGGGGGACGGGCTGGCCTCAGGGAACCTCCACGTCAGCACCACACCTGCTCATGCCTGGTTTCTTTCCTCCTCTCCTCCCTTCTACACGACTCTTGAGACACTCGCAGGTCTTACGCTCACAGTGTCCTCCCTGTCGATGTAGCCCCCCGCCCTCCTGCACAGCCCTTGCCCCTAATGCAACAGCCCCCCCCCCCACCGACCTGACCTTAGTGCCACAGCCTCCCTAGCCCCCTGCACAGCCTCTGCCCCTAGTGCAACAGTCCTTCCCCCCCTGCAGGGCCCCTGCCCCTAGTGCAACGGTCCCCTCCCCCACCTTTGCAATCATTTTTGTCAATACACGTCTCTCCTTACTCAGTTCGGATTTTTCCTTTGAACCTGGTTTGACCAACTGTCCACCACCGCCCCTTTCCCACCCAAACTTTACCCAGGCTGCTGTCCTCCCCACAGGCCCCTGACTGTGGGTGGCCCACACGCTGAACATCCACTGAGCTGAGGAACGAGGCCCTGGGGACGTGAGCCAATGAGGCCTTCCTCCACCGCAGGGGTGGGATCCTGACACTGGGCCTTCTTGCCCATCCCCCTCTTGCAGAACAGCCAAGCGCCGGTTCTGTTTCACTGGAGAGGCTGAATCTCTGAGGATCCGAGGATCTCTGAGACGGGACCTGGTCCCTGTTGGAACTCCTTTGTAACAAAGTGTCCTCGACAAGCTCGAATTTGGATTTATCTCTCAGGTCCATCGTGTGAGTTCCCGGACTCCGATTCCCAGGTTTTACTGCCCCCGCACGTGGTGGTCCCCGCCTCCTTCCACCAGCCAGGACTCGGGTGGTCACATGGAAACCCGTGATTGTGACGGGACACGGGGACCCCACCCCATGGCCAGAGACAGAGACTTGGGTCAGGACCTGCGGAACCCACACGAGGAGAGGGGATAGGACGCCGGAACCCCACCCCGCGGCCCACAGATCTCTGGACGGGAACCCCGGGACCCCACGAGGAGAGGGGACAGGACAAAGGAACCTCACCCCGAGGCCCATGGCCGATCTAGGGTTAGGACCGCGGTCCACGGCGGAGATTCGGGTAGAGACTATGAGACCCACACGCGAGGATGGGAGAGAACGCCGGGATCCCATCCGAAGGCCCGCAGGGGAAACTCGGGAGAGAACTCGCGGGGAACAGGGAAATAGGGGTCCGCGGTCGCTACAAACCGGTTCAGGCCGGTTGGAACCAGCCCCTCCGCGTCCCGGGCCAGGGACCGGCCACTCACCATCTCGCGGCCGCACACGGAGCTCTCCGGGCGTCCTCCTCTTGATCCCGCGACCCGGCGACTCCGCGGCCCTCACGTGCCCCTCCTCCAACCGAGGAGCTAGCGGACCGGAAAACTGGGTGAGCGCGGGACAAGCGCACACCAGCAGCCACGACTCAGAGCTCACACTCACCGAGCGGGATGGCATCACCCCATCCCCCACCCACCAGGGCCTGATTGGAGTGTTTCCGGACCCGGTAATATAAATGCACCGCGCTATGCGCCCCCAAGCACGGATTGGGCGTTGCTTCAGGCAATGCGATCTGATTGGATGCTGTTCCGAAGATAACTCCCCACCACCTCGATTGGACAATTCTCCGAGACACCGCACTGCCGCACTGTGATAGGGCAGCCTGAGGCCCTTCACGTTCTGATTGGAGGGTGGTCCCGGCACCGCCCCTGTGGCGCCAGATTGGGCAGATCCTCCAGGCCCCGCCTCCTACGCCCTGAGTGACGGGCCGGCGGTACACACGTGTCTGATCCGCCCGCCCCAAGGTCGGCTCCGGCCGAACGCCCTCCTGGCCCGCTGACCCGCCTGCCTCTTCCTTTGTCCCGGGAATCTGACTCGGTTTCTCCGCGGAGCCTCCCTTGTCCCGCGCCGGATCGGAACGAGACAGAGCAGAAGGGCCTGGTGACGGTTGTGTCTGTGGTCGACACGCGGGCGAGGTGACGGTGCCCCTGTCCCATGTTTAAGAACAATTCAGTGACCAGTGATGTCACGGAACAGAAGATAAGGTCTCCCAGCGTTTTGACCTGACTCTGGACACCGCAAGGCCCCGCTCCCGCTTCTCTGTCCCCAGGTCAACCAAACATGCCCGTGCTCTCAGCCTCCGTGGGACATGGGACCCCTGGGCCCCAGCAGGACACAGCCACAGGTGTGACATGTTACAGTACTCAGGTGTGCGTTATATTCTGCAAGGAAAATCACCGCAGTTTGTAGTCAGTTCCTGTGAATGTGGAATGTAAAAGGCTCTATTTCCCTTCTGCACATAGTACACTGATGTGGCACAGCTCTGTGACCATACAAAAAACAGAGCACTGAGTTTTACTCTTAAAAGTGTGAGCACCGGGAGCATGGGTGGCTCAGTCCATTAAGCATCTAACTCTTGGTTTGGGCTCAGGTCCTGATCTCACCGTTTGTGGGTTCATGGGTTTGCACCCCTAATGCCGCTGGTACTCCCAGTTGGGCTCCCTGCCAATGGCATGGTCCCTGCTTGGGATTCTCCCTCCCTCTCTCTGCCTCTTCCTAGCCCTCTCTCTGTCAAATAAAAACACTTAAATAAATTTTAATAAATAAAATAAAACTAAATAAAAATAAATCTTAAAAAAAGTGTGAGCTATGGTATGTGAATTACAGCTCCATTTTTTCAAACAGATTTAAAGTTCAAAACAGCCATGAAACCATGTCTCCTGGTCACAACATAGTTTATGTCTCTATGGATTTGTCTACTCTGCATTTTATATATGAGTATGTGTCCATGTGAGTCTGGTCTCTTTCACATAGGCTATTTTCTCTTTTTTAAATTTAAATCCAAATTAGTTAACATATAGTGTAATGATAATTACAGGAATAGAATTTAGTGATTAATCACTTACGTATAACACCTAGAGTTCATCCCAACAAGTGTCCTCATTACTGCCCCTCACCCCTTAGCCTTCCCCCAACCCAACAACCCTGTTTCTCCTCTGTAATTCAGAGTCTCTTAAGGTTTGCCTCCTTCTGTTTTTATCTTATTTTTGCTTCCCTTCCTTTACGTTAATCTGTTTTGTGTCTTAAATTCCATATATGAGTGAAATCATGTATTTGTCTTTCTCTGACTTATTTCACTTAGCCTAATACACTCTAGTTCCATCCACATTGTTGCAAATGGCAAGATTTCAGTATTTTTGATCTCCAAGTAATATTCCATTGTGTGTGTGTGTGTGTGTGTGTGTGTGTGTGTGTGTGTGTGTATCTTCTTTATCCATTCATCAGTCGATGGACATTTGGGATCTTTCCATACTGTGGCTATTGTTGATAGTGCTGCTATAATAAATCAGGGTGCCTGTGCTCCTTTGAATCAGCACTCCTGTATCCTTTAGATAAATATGTAGTAGGTGCAATCGCTGGGTCATAGGGTAGTTCTATTTTTAATCTTTTGAGGAACCTCCATATGTTTTCCAGAGTCACCGCACCAGTTTGCATTCCCACCAGCAGCGCAAAAGAGTTCCTCTTTCTCCGCATCCTTGCCAGTATCTGTTGTTGCCTGAGATGTTTATTTTCACCATTCTGACAGGTGTGAGGTGGTATCTCACTGTGGTTTTGATTTGTATTTCCCTGTTGATGAGTGATGTTGAGCATTTTTTCATGTGTTGGTTGGCCATCTAAATGTCTTCCTTGGAAGTGTCTACTCATGTTTTTTGCCCATTTCTTCCCTGGATTATTTCTTCTTTGGGTGTTGAGTTTGATAATTTCTTTATAGATTTTGGATACTAACCCTTTATCTGATATGTCATTTGCAAATAACTTCTCCCATTCTGTCAGTTGCCTTTTGGTTTTGCTTATTGTTTCCTTCGCTGTGCAGAAGCTTTTTATTTTGATGAGGTCCCAGTAGTTCAATTTTGCTTTTGTTTCTCTTGCCTCCAGAGACGTGTTGAGTAAGAAGTTGCTGTGTCCAAGGTCAAAGAGGTTTTGCCTGCTTTCTCCTTGATTTGATGGCTTCCTGGCTTATGTTTAGGTCTTTGATCCATTTTGAGTTTATTTTTGTGAATGGTGTAAGAAAGTGGCCCAGGTTCATTCTACATGCTGGTATCCAGTTTTCTCAACACCATTTGCTGAAGAGACTGTCTTTTTCCATTGGATATTCTTTCCTGCTTTGTCAAAGATTAGTTGGCCATATGTTTCTGGGTCCATTTCTGGGTTCTCTATTCTGTTCTATTGATCTGCGTGTCTGTTCTTGTGCCAGTACCATACTGTCTTGATGATTACAGCTTTGTGATACAGATTGAAGAGCGGGATTGTGATGCCTCCAGCATTGGTTTTCTTTTTCAGGATTGCTTTGGCTATTTGGGGTCTTTCCAGTTTCTGTACAAATTTTAGGATTTAGCTCTGTGAAGAATGCTGGTGCTATGTTGACAGGGATTGCACTGAATATGTAGATTGCTTTGGGTAGGTACTGACATTTTAACAATAGTTTTCCAATCCATCAGCATGGAATGTTTTTCAATTGTTTTGTGTCTTCTTCCAATTTCTTTCGTAAACTTTTTTTATTTTTAACGTTCACTTATTTTTGAGAGAGGATGAGCATGGGAGGGGCAGAGAAAGAGGGAAACAGAGGATCCAAAGCAGGCTCTGTGCTGAGAGCAGAGAACCTGATGTGGCAACTGAACTCACAAACCATGAGATCATGACCTGAGCCAAACTCAGACCCTTAACCTACTAAGCCACCCAGGTACCCCTATTTCATAAGCTTTCTAGAGTTTTCAGTGTATAGCTTTTTCACCTCTTTGGTTAGGTTTATTCCTAGGTATTTCATGAGTTTTGGTGCAATTGTAAATGGGATCAATTCCTTGATTTCTCTTTCTGTTGCTTCATTATTAGTGTATAGAAATGCAAACAATTTCTGCACATTGATTTTATATCCTGCAACTTTGCTGAGCTCATGTATCACTTCTAGCAGTGTTTTACTGAAGTCTTTTGGGTTTTCCACATACAGTATCATGTCTTCTGCAAACAGTGAAAGTTTGACTTCCTCCTTGCTGATTTGGATGCCTTCCATTTCTTTGTGTTGTCTGATTGCTGAGGCTAGGACTTCCAACACTATGTTGAATAATAGTGGTGAGAGTGGACATCCTTGTCATGTTCCTGACACTAGGGGGAAAACTCTCAGTTTTTCCCCATTGAGGATGATATTAGCTGTGGGTCTTTCGTATGTGTCCTTTATGATCTTGAGGTATAATCCTTCTATCCCTACTTTCTTGAGGGATTTTATCAAGAAAGGATGCTGTATTTTGTCAAATGCTTTTTCAGCGTCTATTGAGAGTATCATGTGGTTCTTATCCTTTCTTTTATTAATGTGATGTATCACATTGATTGTTTTGTGGATATTGAACCAGCCCTGCAACCCAGGTATAAATCCCACAGGGTCGTGGTGAATAATTTTCTTAATGTATTGTTGGATCCGGTTGGCTAGTATCTTGTTCAGGATTTTTGCATCCATGTTCATCAGAGAAATTGGTCTGTGGTTCTCGTTTTTAGTGGAGTCTTTGTCTGGTTCTGGAATCAAGGTAATGCTGGCCTTGTAGAATGAGTTTGGAACTTTTCCTCCCATTTCTTTTTTTTTCTTTTTTTTTTTTTTTTTTGAAACATCTTCAAAAGAACAGGTGTTGTTAACTCTCCTTAAGAGTGGTAGAATTGCCCTGGAAAGCCATCTGGCCCTCCACTCTTGTTTGTTGAAGGGTTTTTTGTGGTTTTTTTTTAAATTTTTTTTAATGTTTTTTTTTATTTTTGAAGGACAGACAGAGCATGAGCGGGGGAGGAGCAGGGAGAGAGGGAGACACAGAATTTGAAGCAGGCTCCAGGTTCTGAGCTGTCAGCACAGAGCCCGATGCGGGGCTCGAACTCACAAACTGTGAGATCATGACCTGAGCCGAAGTCGGACATTTAACTGACTGAGCCACCCAGGTGCCCCAAAGGGTTTTTGATTACTGATTTAATTTCTTTACTGGTTATGGGTCTGTTCAGATTTTCTATTTCTTCCTGTTTCAGTTTTGGTAGGTTATATGTTTCTAGGACTCTGTCCATTTCTTCCAGATTGCCCAATTTGTTGGCATATAATTGTTCATCATATTCTCTTACTATTGTTTGTATTTCTGCTGTGTTGGTTGTGATCTCTCCTCTTTTATTCGTGATTTCATTTATTTGGGTCCTTTCTTTTTTCTTTTTAATCAATCTGACTAGGGGTTTATCAATTTTGTTAAGTCTTTCAAAGAACCAGCTCCTGGTTTCATTGATCTGTTCTACTGTTTTTTGTTTTGTTTGGTTTTGTTTTTATATGTATCATTGACTTCTGCTCTAATTTTTTATTATTTCCCTTTGTCTGCTGGTTTGGGTCTCTATTTGCCGTTCTTTTTCCAGCTCTTTTAGGTGTAAGGTTAGGTTGTGTATTTGAGACCTTTCTTCCTTGTTTAGGAAGGCCTGGGTTACTATAGACTTCCCTCTTACGACCGCCTTTGCTACATCCCAGAGGTTTTGGGCTGTTGTGTTTTCATTTTCATTGGCTTCCATGTACTTTTTAGTTTCCTCTTTAATTTCTTGATTAACCCATTCATTCTTCAGTATGATTTTTTTTTTATCTCCAAGTATTCATGGTCTTTCCAAATTGTTTATCGTGGTTGATTTTGAGTTTCCTAGCACTGTGGTCTGAAAACATGCATGGTATGATCTCGATCTTTTTGTACTTGTTGAGGGCTGATTTGTGTCCCAGTATGGATCTATTCTGGAGAATGTTCCATGTGCACTCGAGAAGAATGTGAATTCTGCTGCTTTAGGATGAAATGTTCTGAATATATCTGTTAAGTCCATCTGATCCAGTGGGTCATTCAAAGCCGTTGATTTTCTTCTTCGATACTCTGTCAATTGCTGTAATTGGGGTGTTGAAGTCCCCTACTATTATGGTATTATAATCAATGAGTTTCTTTATGTTTGTGATTAATTGATTTATATATTTGGGTGCTTCACGTTGGGGGCATAAATATTTACAATTGTTAGATCATCTTAGTGGGTACCCCTTAATTATGATATGACACCTTTCTTCATCTTTTGTTACAGTCTTCATTTTAAAATCTAGTTTGTCTGATATAAGCATAGGTACTCCAGCTTTCTTTTGATGACCATTAGCATGATAGATGGTTCTCCATCCACTTACTTTTTATCTGCAGGTATCTTTAGGTCTAAAATGAGTCTCTTGTAAGCAGCATATAGATGAGTTTTGTTTTTTGGAGGTCTGGTTTGGTGGTTATGAACTCCTTTAGTTTCTGTCTGGAAAACTCTTTATCTCTCCTTCTATTTTGAATCTCTCCTTCTCCTTGCTGGAAAAAGAATTCTTGGCTGCTTATTTTTCCAATTCAGTATGTTCAATGTATCTTGCCGCTCCTTTCTGGCCTGCCAAGTTTCTGTGGATAGGACTACTGTGAACCTGATCTGTCTTCCCTTATAAGTTAAGGACTTTTTTCCCCCTTGCTGCTTTCATAATTCTCTCCTTGTCTGTGTATTTTGTGAGTTTGACTATGATATGACGTGGTGATGGCCGGTTTTTGTTGAACCAAATGAGTTCTCTGTGCTTCTTGGATTTTAATATCTGTGTCCTTCCCCAGATTAGAACGTTTTCTTACATAAACATTGCTCACATAAACCTTCTGCCCCTTTTTCTCTCTCTTCATCTTCTGGGACTCAGATGATTCAGACGTCAGTCCTTTTTAATAAGTCACTGAGTTCTCTACGTCTTGTATCATGATCTTTTGCCTTTGTTTCCCTCTTCTTTCTGCTTCATTATTTTCCATAATTTTATCTTCTAAGTCATTGACTCCCTGCTCTGCTTTGCCCATCCTTACCGTCATGGCATCTATTCAAGACTGCATCTCAGTTATAGCATATTTAATTTCGTCCTGACTAGATTTTATTTCTTTTATCTCCACAGAAAGGGAGTCTATACTTTTTTCAACCCCAGCTAGTATTGTTATTAGCATGGTTCTAAATTCTCGTTCAGACATTTTTTTTTTAATGTTTATTTTTGAGAGACAGCGAGACATGGAGTGCAAGTGGAGGAGGGGCAGAGAGAGAGACACAGAATCTGAAGCAGGCTCCAGGCTCTGAGCTGTCAGCACAGTACCCGACATGGGGCTCGAACTCACAAACTGTGAGATCATGACCTGAGCTGAAGTCAGATGCTTAACCGAATGAGCCACCTGGGTACCCCATTCAGACATCTTGATTATGTCTGTGTTGATTAAGCCCCAGGCTGTCATTTCTTCCTGTTTTTTCTTTTGGGGTGAATTTCTCCCTGTTTCTGATTTTGGAGGAAGAAAAATTAATGAAATAAAAAACCAAAATCAAAAAATTAAAAACAAAAGATCAAAGGAAGCTAGATCCTAGGTGTGTTTTGGTCTGCTTGTGGAAGGAAGCTTGGTAGAATAGAGGGGGGAAAAATGGAAGGAAAAGTAAAAAAAAAAAAAAAAAGTAAGAAAAATTTAAAAATTAAAAAAATATATATAATAAAATAGAACAAAATGAAATGAGATAGAACAAAAAAAAAGTTTTTAAGTACAAAACATAAGAATACATTTTTCTTTCTGTATCCAAGAATGAGGTAGAAAGAAAGAAGGAAAAAACAATTTAAGCAAAAACAGAAGTAAAGAAAATGAACAAATAAAGGAACCAGCCCACAGAATGAAACCAGAATGAAGTTACATCTAGTTTTCCCTAGAACTTGAACTGTGAATCCTTCTATAGTCGTACACTAAGCAGGTGGAGGGGCTTGTGCTGGTCTTCTAGGGGATGAGCATGGAGGGCACAGCTGCGCGGGGCTTGGTGTCAGGGCTCCATTTCCCAGTTGGTGGCGCTGCTTAGCTCGCTAGGGTGGATCAGTGTGGCACGCATGTGCGTGGGCGGGAGAGGCGGAAATGGTTTCACCCAGCTGCCTCGTCTCTGGCGCAGGAACTTCCTGCTCTCATGGACCGGCGATCAAGCACCCCTCCTTTGTCTCAGGCCGCTGTCCACTCCGCACCTCTACCTGTGCACGTCCAAGCTGTCCGCCTGCCAAGCGGCAACTCCCTCCAGAGTTTTATCTCGGATGGGGTTGTTTCAAAACCCCACGCTTCAGAGACCCTTGCAGCTTGGACCCGTGCCAACTCTCTGGGGGAGGGTCTCACTGAGCAAAGGTCGGTGCCCGGCAGGCCCCAGAAAACGTTCGTGCGATTGCGCGGCAGCAGAGGTTCAGACTACGGCAAACCACAACACACAGCCGCCCCGTGTTTCACCGCACTCTGGCATCTTTCTCCCAATACCAGCAAACGAGTCTGCCCTCCAGGGTCCACTGGGACCTTTGCCCATGGGGAGGCCCTATGGCCTCTACCAAATGCACTCCAAGCGGGGGAACCGCTTCTCCCCATGTCGCCCATGGACCCCTCAGACCCCGCTGCCTGCTCCTGGGCATTCACCCCGCTTCCTCACCAGAGCACCATCAAGCACCGAACTCAGGAACTTCAGGCTCTACTTCACTGTTTATACAAGCCTGGTGGTATTGAAACCCACTCCTTTCTCCCCATCGGTGGTTTTGGGGAACGGGTTTCTTGTTGAGTCCCCTGCCAGTGTTTTTCACTCTTTCTCTCTCCCTCACTCCAGCTACTTTCAGAGGAGTACTTTTCTTGCACTGCCGATGCACCCCACTCTCCCTCTTCCTTTCTCTCTTTGTCCTCTCTCCACAAAAACCGCTGCCTACCTTCCGCAGCTTTTCTCTCCCCCAGTTCACCTCTCGGCACCACGTACTTGCCAAGTTTTGTGGCTCGAGTTCTGCAGATTGTTTTGTTAATCCTCTGGTCAACTTCCTAGGTGTCCAAAGTCTTTTGGTGCTGATCTAGCTGCATTTCAGGGATGAGACACGCTCGGGGTCTCCGGGCTGCTCTGCCATTTTAACTCCCCCTTCAAGATTCATTCATTTTACAGTACGTGTCCGTGCCTCATTCCTTTTTGGGGCTGAATCACCTGCGTCCTGTGTCTATGCCGCACCCGGTTCATCCATCCACACACCGGGGACACTTGGGACGTTTCCCTCTTTTGCGGGGAATGCACAGTTTTGCACCTGGCATTCGTGTGCACACATCTGAGTGTCTGTTTCCGTTTACGTAGGCCTGGAACACTTGGGTCACACTGCCGTTCTGTGTTTCACTTCTTGAGGAACCACCAAACTTTTTTCCACGTCAGCTGCCCTGACACTCCCACCAGCCAAGCACACGGTTCCACTTTCTCCACACCCTGACTGCCGCTTGTTTTCTGGATTCTGGCTCCTAGCCGTTCTCGTGAATGGGAAGTGGTATTGTCTTGTGTTTTGTCTTGTGTTTCCCTTCAGTTAGTGACGTTGAGGATTTTTGCAAGTGTGTATTAGACATTTGTGTGTCATCCTAAACGAAATGTCTACGCAAGGTTTTGCTCGCTTTCTAACTGGGTCGAGTTTTTGTTATTCAGATATAAGCATTCTTTGTGTATTCTGGACGATAAAAATCTCATCAAACATTTGATTTACAAATATGATCTTCCATTTCATGGGAGGCATTTCAATCTCTTGATGTTGACCTTTGACGTACAAAAGATTGTGATTTTCCTGAAGCCTAATTTCCCACTCTTTCTTGTGTTCAACCCACAACCAAGCCAGGAAATTCTGATGGCTCTAACTTCAAATACTATCTGGGCTTCAACCTCCACATCATAGCCACTGCTACCAACCCAGTGTGACCCACCACCTTGGCTGACATCACCTTCCTAGTGCCTGTTGTCATGGTAACAGAGGGGTCCTGTGCGGGTGCCTGATCAGCTCATCTTGAGGGTCCACGCCACCCACCACCAAAGTCCGTCTTCTTGGTCAGCCAGTGCATGTGACCCACCCTCTCCTCTCCTCTCACGTCTGCTGTTCCTCTCCCCCCTCACTCTGCTGGGGGCACAGTGGCCTCTGGTGTCCTTCGGACATCCAAGACTCCCTCCCTCCTGCAGAATGCCTTCATTATCTGGTGCAGCCATAACACAGAGACAGACATTTGTGGTATCACAACTGAGGTGGCTGGAAGCCTGAGATCAAGTTGTCCGCAAGGCTGGTTCCTTCTGGAGGCTCTGAAGAACAATCTGTCCCAGGCCTCCCTCCCAGCTTCTGGGGGTTGCCCACAACCCTTTGCATTCCTTGGCGGGTAGACACATCATGCCAATCCCTGCTTCTGTCTCACATGGTCAAGCCCTGTCTTCAGTGCAGGCCTCTGTGTCCCAATTTCCCAGTTTTATAAGGACACCCATCACTGGGTCAAGACCTACCCTGACCCAGTATGGCTTCATCTTCATTACATGTGCGAACACCTTATGTCTAGAGAAGGCTGTAGTCGGAAGTCCATTTGACATGAAACTTGGGGGGTACAATACTGGACCCAGAGTATGTATATGCCTGCACTGCGTATATCTTATCATCAATTTCGGTATCAACTTGCAGTGTTATTATCTGAAATCCTTTACTATTTTGGTTTCCTAGTCCTTCCAACCACATGCACAACATCTCTATGAAATATACATAAACATTCCAGATTATATACACATGTATTGCTGAGACACATTATATGAACTCCACGTACATCTTCCTTCCATCCCTTCACTGTACTACAATACTACTATGCAAGGTCAATGAAATCTACATGTAGATAACGATGGTTCTGCTGAATTGTGTTATTTAATCGTGGGTAAGGCCAGCAGGCATATTTCCCAGAATCCCTGTCTTTATGATTCTAGGTGACAATTCACCAATGGTCAAATTGCATGAGTACTAGAAGTAGAAATGAAGGGGTGCCTGGGTGGCTCAGTCAGTCAAGCATCCGATTTTGGTTCAGGTCATGATCTCAGTTTGTGAGTTCCAGCCCCACATCGGGTTCTCTGCTCTCAATGCAGAGCCTGCTTTGGGATCCTCTGTCCCCCTTTCTCTGTCCCTCCCCTACTCGCACTTTCCCTCAAAATAAACTTTAAAAAGGAACGCACAAGTGAAGATGCCCTAGTCTAGAGTTGGGGTCACCATACAGACGGATCAATGCATAGGGGCTCGCGGCCCATCTTTCTGAGTACTAGCCTCTCATTCAACCATGTACCCTAACCAAACACCAAACTTTTCTCTTCCATTTTCTTAGCAGTCCTGTGTTCCACTCATGATCTTCCCCATCATGGTATACAGATTCTAGGGTCAGAAATCCATAGCTTTGGGTTTTCCAGCCAGTCACACCTTGTCCCCCAGGCCCCTAATTTAGGTTGTCACGTTTGTTGATTTTCTTTGGTGCTCTGACTCCCCTCTTTTCTAGATCATACCATATTTGTATAATAACATAGCATTTGTGGGTGCCAGCTGGCTTGGTCGGTGATCAGTCTTGATCTCCAGTTAATGAGTTTAAGCCCCACATTGGCTGAAGAGGTTACTTGAAAAAAAGGGGGGGGATTTCTTTTGTATAGCAAATATCCGTCATCTCAATAATTTTAGGAGATCAGGGATCTCGATGCCAGGACAACAGATATAATGGCACAGCTAAAAGGCACATGGAATTTTGACCCTCTGCTGCTTTGTTGAGTGCATATTCTATCCTTCCATGTGAGAAATTAGCACCTTCCGCATATCTCAGGGTAAATGTACGAGTTCTCCATTTACACAGAGTTGAATCCAAGTCATTGGTAAATGCTGACTTATTCTATTTACGTGAGATTAAAACGGTGTGCATTTAATTTTTCTAATGTTTATTTACTTTTTGAGAGACAGAGACAGAGCATGAGTAGGGGAGGGGCAGAGAGAGAGGGAGACACAGAATCTGAAGCAGGCTCCAGGCTCTGAGCCATTAGCACAGAGCCCGATGCGGGGCTCAAACTCACAGACCATGAGATCATGACCTGAGCCGAAGTTGGACGCTCAACCGACAGAGCCCCCCAGGTGCCCCCCCCAATCTACATTTGTTTACTCAAACAGATGATTCTACTTGTTTCCCAGGAACTCCTAAGTTGTGTTTAACTATCACTTGTATACTAACAAATCTAACTTTCTTTACAAGAGAGATTTTATCAAAATATCCCTCTGCACTTATGTAGTGCCAAATCAGCCTTGCTATTTCTCATTTAAGACAATTCTTGGTTAATATTTTCATGCATTCTTAGTCATGGTACCAGCTGCACAGGATTTCAGGGATTTTTTCTTTTGGGTCGATATTTTAAATTCTTATATACTTACGATCTTTGTCATTACCGTGATTGTAACACATTACTAAGACTAAGGCGATGACTTCATCAATGCCCTCCACTCAAAGACCACCAGGACCACACCTGTCGGCAGAGAGGATCACAGTGGATCGGGACATTGGATGACCACAACTCATGAAGGTGGGCGGAGGTGTCGGTGTGAGGGACACACTGTGATATGTACCGCGTGAGGACGTGCTCTGACATGACGCATGCAGACGTGTGACAGATGATGGGGGCGTGTGGGAAGGGCTCCCTTATTCTGGACTAGATGCTGTCAGGAGGTACAGGTAAGTTTGTGATTGGAGATCTTCACGCTTCTTGTCTAGAAAGCAGGGGGGATGCGGTGCAGCTCAAACTATGAATAAAGAGGCAGCACGGGGCGCCTGGGTGGCTCAGTCGGTTAAGCGTCCTAGGTCATGATCTCCCAGTTTGTGAGTTCGAGCCCCGTGTCGGGCTCTGTGCTGACAGCTCAGAGCCTGGAGCCTGCTTCGGATTCTGTGTCTCCCTCCCTCTCTGCCCCTCCCCTGCTCATGCTCTGTCTCTCTCTCTCAAAAATAAAATAAACATTTTTAAAAAATTTAAAAAAAGAAAAGAGGCAGCAGGCACATCAGCGAGAAGCAGGGAATATGTGGGGAGCTGTATGGACTGGGCTCAATTTTTTAGCCTCTTTACACACATGACCGTATCGTGGTCTTCATGTGCCTTGACGCATCACAGACAAGGGAGTGCCTCGTCCGAGGACAGGCGGGTGAAATGGTTTCTGCTCAGTGAATGTCACAGCCCAGTACCGAGCGCCGGGCCGGCTTCCGTGTCTGAGGCTATGACTGCCATTCTCACCGACTGTGTGAACACGGACGTGCTGCTTACTCATATCCGGCAGTGTGTTAAATGTCCTCCTTAAGGGAACCCTGTCAGCACATATAAATCTAGTTGCTCAAATCCTATACTTTTTTTCCCCTCTCCTTGTATGAGTGAACTGAGGCCTATAAATCTAGGTGAATTTTTAGAGGGCACCAAGCATAGGAACAACAACAACAAAACAAACAACTCAGGATTATGATTCGAATTTATCCTTTCTTTCCCAGACTCTATACTCAGCGTCAGGGGCTGATTACTGACCCTACTTCAGGTGCCACACACCTGGCTCAAAGCACACCATCACATTCCGTGCTGATCCAGACACTGTAAGCACTTGCCCACATGGCCTCGGGCTCACGGCCGCCCACCCTCCTGCTCGTGCTCACTCCCGTGGTGCTCCCCGGGGTCACCCCCTCATTACATGCACTGACCATCCCTCTCAGACCTGAGTGTAATAAACTGTTGTCCTGGGGTTTCCTGTGCCCCCTCCTGTGGCCATACGACACTGGCCAACCCCTAATGGCCACAGAACAGGTGCCCATTCACAGCCTCTAAACATGAACTCTGGGGTTGTCCCTGCAAAACTGCAGAGTCAGAATCAGAAAGGCACCAGCGAGAAAAGGAACACCACTTCACAAGGAAAACCTCACCTGGGTATTTGCAGACCATGTTTGAAATCAGGGATTTCACAGTTATGCTATGAACAAGCAAGAGTCCCACGGAAAATGTCACATACAGACTATTTCCCACCGTCGGTGCTGAAATCGCAATGTTGTTGGGATCCACACCTTCCACACTTGTTAGGTCAGTGTGTTGTCGGCCGGTGACAAGGTCATATTGGGGGACTGAGGACAGCAGAGAGGAAAGCCCATTCCGACATCGGCTGGAATGACTACACATAAGTATTACTCTCTGAAGACACAGATATCTTTATTTTCCATTTACACTACCAACTTCCTGTACATTTCCTTTGCCATTTCCTTCCCCAAGTCCCCGTGGAACCGCTCCCCTTACACATCATCTCAGGCGTGAAGCCCGACCAGCCCCACCCGAAATACAACCAGACTCCCACCACGCCAGATCAGTTGCTATCTCTGTGTCAACTGGGGCAGATCAACAAAAGCATGAGTGGACTATTCTTCCTCCACTGGGAATAATACAAGGAGACACCACTGGGTGAAGCACTACGAACCAATTACACATCCGTCACAGTTAGAAGCGTCCTGTTCAGCACAATTCCCAGCAAGGAAGGAGTAAGGGAGGAAGGACACATTTCCATTCTGGGGTCAGTTTTCCATTACACCTCTAAGGAATGTGGACAGCACACACTGGGAAGCAGCATTTCCAGAAACTGTTAGTTTCCTCAAGGCAGTTCTGCCTGGAGCTCCGTGTAATAACGGATTCCCAGCACAACTAAGACTCACAACAGCAACAACGCTGTTTTTTCTAGTTGTTGACAGACAAGTAGGGAAGATGAATGTGTTTGGCTCCCCTCCCACACTCTTGAGCTGCAAGACCATTACTCTGGGAGGAGGCCACTACATAAGCAATATTTGGATTTTCACCCATTAGGAGTTAAGTCACTTAAAAATTTTTTTTTTTAGGGGCGCCTGGGTGGCTCAGTCGGTTAAGCGTCCGACTTCAGCTCAGGTCACGATCTCACGCTCCGTGAGTTCGAGCCCCGCGTCGGGCTCTGGGCTGATGGCTCAGAGCCTGGAGCCTGCTTCAGATTCTGTGTCTCCCTCTCTCTCTGCCCCTCCCCCGTTCATGCGCTGTGTCTCTCTGTCTCAAAAAATAAATAAACGTTAAAAAAATTAAAAAAAAATTTTTTTAATGTTTATTTATTTTTGAGAGAGAGAGACAGAGAGAGAGACCGAGCAGAGGGGCAGAGAGAGAGGGAGACACAGATTCTGAAGCAGGTTCCAGGCTTTCAGCTGTCAACACAGAGTCTGATGCAGGGCTCGAACCCAAAAACTGTGGGATCATGACCTGAGTCAAAGTCGGATGTTCAACTGACTGAGCCACTCAGGCACCCCATGAGTAAGTCATTTTACTGAGAAAATCATGACAGTTGTAGAGGAATTAAAGAAATACAAACCAGAAGGAAAATGTCATAATGTTTACGTACTTAGTACTATCAACCAAGAATATATATTTCAAAAAACTATGGGGCGCCTGGGTGGCGCAGTCGGTTAAGCGTCCGACTTCAGCCAGGTCACGATCTCGCGGTCCATGAGTTCGAGCCCCGCGTCGGGCTCTGGGCTGATGGCTCGGAGCCTGGAGCCTGTTTCCGATTCTGTGTCTCCCTCTCTCCCTGACCCTCCCCCATTCATGCTGTCTCTCTCTGTCCCAAAAATAAATAAACGTTGAAAAAAAAAATTAAAAAAAAAAAAAAAAAAAAACTAACACAAGAAGTTAATCTTCTAGAATGGGATATTTTAAAATAACTTCTCAGTTGTGGAACATAAAACATATAATTTTTTTTTAATTTTTTTTAACGTTTATTTATTTTTTTTATTTTTTAAATTTTTTTTTCTTTGATGTTTATTTACTTTTGAGAGAGAGAGAGAGAGACCGAGCACGAGGAGGGGAGGAGCAGAGAGAGAGGGAGACACAGAATCTGAAGCAGGCTCCAGACTCTGAGCTGTCAGCACAGAACCCAATGCGGGGCTCGAACTCATGAACCATGAGATCATGACCTGAGATGAAGTCAGACATTTAACCCACTGAGCCACCCAGGCGCCCCAGACGTTTATTTATTTTTGAGACAGAGAGAGGAGGATCAGAGAGAGGGAGACACAGAATCTGAAACAGGCTCCAGGCCCTGAACTGTCAGCACAGAGCCCGACGCGGGGCTCGAACTCACGGACCGCGAGATCATGACCTGAGCCAAAGTCGGCCGCTTAACCGACTGAGCCACCCAGGCGCCCCAAACATACAATCTTAAAGCGTGCAACAGATGTGGAGTGCCGGGGTGGCTCAGTCGGTTAAGCATCCAACTTCGGCTCAGGTCAATATCTCGCGGTTTGTGAGTTCAAGCCCCATGTCGGGCTCTGTGCTGACAGCTCAGGGCCTGGAGCCTGCTTCAGATTCTGTGTCTCCCTCTCTCTCTGCCCCTTCTCCACTCACTCTCTTTCTCTCTCAAAAATAAACATTAAAAAAAATTATGCAATAGATTTGAAAACCTTGGTAATGAGACTTCTATGAAGCAATGTAGAAAACCATGTTTGACCAAAAAAAAAAAAAAAAAAAAAAACGCACATTGTTTTGAATCACATATTAAAAATGACAGAATTAAACAGTGGGAAATCACACATAACAACAGACCATCATTAAACATACTGGGTTTCTCTCTTAGCAGTCAGCTATAGGGGAAAACTCCCACAAACTGCCAAATACACTCACAGGTGCTAATTCCAATCATGGAAACATCCAGAAAGAAAAAATGCAGGGTCAGCACAGCCTCTCCACAATGCAACCAGAGACAGAGGTTTCCTGCATCTGTGGCTACAGCATTCGATCTGTCAAGGGGGAGGGAGGCAGGATACAGACCTACCCTGAGAAGGACAAGATGCTTACCACAGAAATCATGTAAAGAAAAAGCATGGAGATGAAGGGGTCACAGGATAAGAGAGCTCGCTAAGCACGACAGCCTGAAGAGACGGCCTCACGGACACAAAGAGTCACAGGGCAACACAAGGATCCGTGGGGACCGGGAAGCCAAGATGGTCTGTCACGGGACAGCTCGTGGAAGTCTCTGGAACATGCTAACAAGTACTAATGTCAAACTTTTCTTACATGGGGGCTGTTCCAGACGGCAGACCAGAAACCAGGACAACACGCCGTGACTCGGGCCCACCTGGGTCCCCACGCGTCTGTCCCCTGGCGGCACGGAAGGATGGAGAATCACGGTTCCTCACTGCTGCTCTCCAAGCCCCACACAGCTTCTCTTCTCAGGGCCTTCTTCTCAGAGCCGCACAGAGGAGGACTCTGGGACATACGGCCTCCCGCCTCACAAGGCTCACACCGAAACCCAGCAGAACCAGCCGGACACTAGCTTTCCACTTCAAGCCACAAGGTTTCTCTTCTTTTTTTTTTTTTTAAGTGTATGTATTTACTTTGAGAGAGAGAGAGAGAGAGAGAGAGAGAGAGAGCGCTATCAGCGCAGAGCCTGACACGAGGCTCAATCCCATGAACCGCAAGCTCATCACCTGAGCTGAAATCAAGAGTGGGGCGCTTAACCCACTGAGCCACCCAGGCACCCCCAACAGTTACTCTTCGTAACTCAACAGGTCATGACTGATAAACAACCGAGACCAAAGGCGATGAGCGAAGGTCAAACTACAAACACAATCAGAGGAGACTGTCCTCCTCCAGTATCCTTGCACGTTTACTAACGTCCATGGGGAATACAGGTGGGCACACGGCAGCAACAGCACACGTGGAGACACAACTTTCAATAATAAAGACCGCAAGGAGGGGCAGGGCGGAGTCGGGGAATTCTAGTCTCTGCACCAGAGGACGAGATACACGTACAGACCACTGATCAGCCCTGGGTCCAGAAGACATCGTCGTGGAAATGAGACACATTTTATAGAACTGTACAGTCTTTTCATGTCTGAGATAGCAAAATATATTTCATACAGAAACTGGGGATGTTCAGGAATGTTTTATCTTGGGTGTTCATATCAGCAGCATGCAGTGGAAATAAACACAACAGAGATCCCTATTACAGACGAGGCACTTCTGAGGCACGAGAAAATTTATAACAAAAACTGCCGTCCAGCCCTGACGCTTTATGTACAAAATAAATGAGGTGCTATGACTGAAGGTTCTCCAACATTCTTTACACTCGTACATCACGTTTCTTGCCCGTGTGTCTGACTGGACTTACAATAAGATATGAGGGAAAACAGCATGATTGTGTATTCAGGGTTTCTCCCCAGTGTGCATCTTCACGTGCGCCCGCAGGTTTGTGGGGTACCTGAAGGCCTTCCCACAGTGCGGACATTCGTAGGGTCTCTCCCCCGTGTGTGTCCTCACGTGTGCCCGCAGGTTTGCGGGATACCTGAAGGCCTTCCCGCACTGCTGGCATTCGTAGGGTCTCTCCCCCGTGTGCGTCCTCACGTGGACCCGCAGGTTTGCGGGACACCTGTAGGCCTTGCCACACTGCTGGCACTCGTAAGGTCTCTCTCCCGTGTGCGTCCTCACGTGAGCGCGCAGGTTCACGGGATACCAGAAGGCCTTCCCACACTCCTTACACTCGTAGGGTTTCACTCCGTTGTGCTTTCTCGCGTGTACTTGCAGGGAGGAGTGACAACTGAAGGCTTTCCCACAGTGCGGACACTCGTAAGGTCTCTCCTCCGTGTGGGTCTTGACGTGCGCCCGCAGGTTCGCGGGATACCAGAAGGCTTTGCCGCACTGCTGGCACTCATAGGGCTTCTCTTCACGGTGCGTTCTCACGTGCTTCTGCAAGGACGAGGACCAACGGAAGGCCTTCCCGCACTGCGTACACTCATAACGTTTCTCCAAACTGTGTGCTCTCACGTGACCTTGGAGGGAGGAGTGACGCGTGAAGGCTTTCCCACACTGCTGGCATTCAAAGGGTCTCTCCCCCGTGTGCGACCTCACGTGTTCCTGAAGCGACGTGGAACTACTGTACGCTTTCCCACACTCCTTACACACATAGGGTTTCACCCCACTGTGCATCCTCACGTGCCTCTGGAAGTATCGGGGGTGTCTGAAAGCCTTCCCACACTCCTTACACTCATAGGGCCTCTCTTCGCTGTGCGTCCTCACGTGCTCCCGGAGGGATAAGGAACAACTATAGGCTTTCTCGCATAACGTACATTCATAGGGCTTCACCCCACTGTGCGTTCTCACGTGTCTTCGAAAGTATTTGGGACAACTGAAGGCTTTCCCACACTGCTGACACAGATAAGGTCTCTCTCCAGTGTGCGTCATCAGGTGTCCCTGCAGGGATGCAGGGTACTTGAATGTCTTGCCACACTCCTTACATTCATAGCGTTTCTCTCCAGTGTGTGATCTCATGTGTTCTCGAAAATATGAGAGGCAACTGTAGGTTTTCCCACACTCCATACATTCATAGGGTCTCTCCCCCGTGTGAGTTCTCACATGACGTGTAAGGTAGGAGTGATACAAGAAGGTTTTCCCACACACGTCACACACATGGACACTCTGTCCACAGGGACCTCGCACATGACCCTGAAAGGAAGACGTGCAAGTGAAAGCTTTTCCACATTTCTTGCACTCTAGAGATATTTTACTACTGAGACTCTTCGCGTATGTGTCAGATGCTCTCCCAGCGTCCTGACCTTCATAGGGTTTCTCTACAAGGTCTGCGTCCACGTGAGTGCTGAGGCTCGAGACAGAGCTGCAGGCTGGGCCACACTCCTCACCAGGACTAGGTTTGAGTCCTGGGTGAGATCTTCGCAGTTTCTCAAGGAAGGAACCATCTGCGAAGGCTTCTCTACACTTAGCACATTCACAGGATTTGCCTCCAGTGGGATACCCCTCATGCACAGTAAGACTTGTAATCGGGTTCAGGGTTTCTCCACATTGATCTCCTTCAATACGTTCACAGACACTCTCCACCAAAGGACTTCTGTTCAAAATAGGAAGGCACACGGTTAGGGGATGACGCTTATAAGTGATCTCTTTATTAATGACCTATTGATGTTTGTTCATGATTATCGGATTACTAGTAGCCATTTTCAAGGAATGGGCATGTTGGTGGTACCGCCTATACTGCTGTAAAGTGGAAGAAATTACGTGCTCAGGAGAAGGGCCCAGAAATGCCGTCAGGATTTCTTACATGCGGGTTCTCCCGATAAACGTTTTGAACTCAATTATGTTTCTGATGATCAATATCTACATCACATTTATGAAGATATTATATTGTATAATTCCAACTACACAATTACGGGGCTAGGTTTATACTTTTTCTTTAATTCCAAGTTAGTCGATCAATCTGGGAAGATCCCCCTTTCTCCTACGGGGAGAGGCACTCACCTCAAACGCCTCTCCTGGGATTGGGACTGATCACCAATGTTATGAAACACCGGGTTTTCTCGAAAAAGAGCCCAGGGATCATTTCTTGTAAATCTTACTATTTTCTCTTCACTGGATAGTTCATTCTCCAAAATATTCAGCTGAGTCCTTGATCCACAAGTTTTAACTTGAGTGCAACAATCTGCAAGAATTGGGAGCATAATTTAAATTCTTGGGAATGATCTGATGTGTAAAGGTAAGAAAACAGACCATATGCAGATTTCTATTTATATACTGATCCCAAATGTAAATGAAGTTCATCAGAATGAATGGACAGGTGACCAAAGGAAAATTCTCAGGACCCTAGTGATTTGGGGCTTTGGCAATAATGGGAAAAGTGTGTAAAATGGAAGCCCATTCACTTAGAAATACTTCAAAATAGCTGGTGACTAACGTGGAAATAGGTATTATCAGAAAAGCAAAGTAGGGGGCGCCTGGGTGACTCAGTCGGTTGAGTGTCCGACTCTTCATTTTGGCTGAGGTCATGATCTTGAGGTCCTGAGACTGAGCCCCATGTTGGACGCCTCGTTGAACCTGGAGCCTGCTGGGGATTCTCTCTCCCTCTGTCTCTCTGCCCCGCCCCCCCACACTCATGTTCACGCTCTCTCTCTCAAAATAAATACATATTAAAAGGACAGAAAAGAAAAAAGAAAATTAAAGAAAAGAAGGAACTGGGCAAGATACACACATCCACACGCTACCTGTGTAAGAGGTTCACCACATGCATGAGGATGGATGAAAAGTCCAACAGGAAAGCCAGGTAAATGACAACCATCACCCTTCTCAAACAAAGACTGAGTCTTGTTTCTAATGGGTATCTCCAAATGCCATTCTTTTCTCCAGAACCTGGTCCAAACGAGGGTTGCCGGACTGTTCCGAAGGCACAGAGGCCCTCAGTGAAGCCCGCCTGCACTGTCCCAGCTGCCATTGGGAGGGTGGGTGGTGTGTGTGGCTGCTGGTCCTGCCCCTGGAGGACAGCTCGGCAGGAGGGAGGATTTGAAGAGCAACAAGCAATCTGGAAGACGGGCTGTTTAATTTGGTCTTCAAAGTCACCGAAGATGACGAAGTGTGAGTTTAACTGCAGGATGATTACCATGACACAGGTGTATTAACCAGTGTATCTTCCACAGAGCAGCACTCTCTGCCCCAGAGCAACACTGGAGACCATCCTCACACTGATAAAATTAGAGAGTCTCAGACTTTGATTAAGAGCAACAAAACTTTGTGTTCCTGGAAAAGGTATGTGACTCCAGGTAGGCTCCATGAAGGCTTGGACCGTGTCTGTCTCTTCTCCAACGTACTCCCATTCCTCGGCCCCAGCAAAATCGGACAATTGTAAGAAACATCTCTTCCCTAAAAGACTAGTGAAGGTATGGAGCCATCCTTACCCACTGCGGCCAGGTTCCTGCAGGTCTCCAGCATCACATCTCTGTAGAGCTTCCTCTGACCTCGATCCAACAAAGCCCACTCTTCCGGGGTGAAGTACACAGCCACATCCTCAAAGACCACAGAGGCCTGAAACATACCACACACTCTATTGCAGCAAAGCTCCATCATCATCCATGTGTGTGGGAGGATGAAGGGTGACAGGCGGGGAGCTGCACTCCATTCCTAGGACCCCTGAGTCACAACAGAGGGTGATGACAACAGCTGACATGGACTTACACACACCCAATTTACTGGGTTATTTCTACTGAGACACATCTGAGCAGACCAGTACTGTACAGACTGAAAAGTGAGATATTCACTCGGACAACACACAAATCAGAGGACACACGTTTGGCTTGCTCAAAGACGATTATGTGGGGCGCCTGGGTGGCGCAGTCGGTTAAGCGTCCGACTTCAGCCAGGTCACGATCTCGCGGTCCGTGAGTTCGAGCCCCGCGTCGGGCTCTGGGCTGATGGCTCAGAGCCTGGAGCCTGTTTCCGATTCTGTGTCTCCCTCTCTCTCTGCCCCCTCCCCCATTCATGCTCTGTCTCTCTCTGTCCCAAAAATAAATAAACGTTGAAAAAAAAAAAAAGACGATTATGTGTCATCAGCTCCAAGAACTGGAACCAGAATGTCAGGATGCTGTGGACACTCAGATTCCAGTGCTGCTTGATGTGAGGAGCTCTCGCCTTGGAAGGAACAAGGGCAAGAAGCCTGGTGGAGTCCCCTCTCTTCCGACAGAGGCAGACATGACCCTTTCCGCGGATTAGGTGGACTGTGGGCATGGGCAAAGGCCAGGGCCCGGGTGCCTGGCACACCTAGTGTGCAAAACGAGTTCTGGATGCTGAAGAAAATTGGGCGTAAGCAGGGCCTCTGACCCAGTGCCCAGAAGTCAAGGAAAAGGGCACCAGAAGGAAGAGTCCCTGAAGGATTGATGGGGACAGATCCAGAGATAGCTTTAACAGAGAAAAAAAAAACAAGGCTAATTCATAACTTTAGAGGAATAAGGGTTGACACCACGCTCGTGAAACACAGAGTAAAAAAATTATTTTTTTAAAACATCAGAGATTGCTTAAGCAAAAACTATGTTCTCAAAACTTAATGAGAGAAAAAAAAAACAAAAACCCAACCATATCACCTAGAAGAAAGGAAATTCTACTTCAACTGTAGTTGTAACCGGGGTTTGCATATCACACACCTGTTAAGTCTTATATTTCAAACATTTCAAAAATGACAACCATAAAAACTAAGAGACAACAATATAAAGAAAAATAATATGATTAAATAATGGGTAAAGAAAGTGAGTGGACACTTCTCCAAAGATATACAAATGGAAAACAGGTCGATGAAAAGATGCTAGACATTCGTCACGAGGGACACGCACCTCGAACTACCAGCAGAGGCCCCTTCGCACCCACCACACTGGCTATAAAGACGCCCCAGGAAGCGCCGGCGAGGACGTGAGCAGGGCGCATTCTCCTTCATTTATCCTGCTGCGGATGTAAGCGGGGGAGGCCGCTTTGGAAGAGTCTGGTGGACCCCCAACATGAGCAACGTGGAGTTCCCACCCAACACGGCAGGTCCGCTCCTCGTATCCACCTGCCCCAGGCCCGGGAGGACGAGCGCCATCACACACACGCGTGCGCACGCGCTCTGCTCTCCGCGGCACGACTCCCGATCGCCAGCGATGAAAACCACCCAGGAGCCCGGCACCTCTTCCAGGCTGAGTAAAGGCGACACGACTGAAGTGCAGTCAGGAGTCCACAGGGGAAGCTCCCCAACCTGCCGCTCAGGGCCAAGGGCAGACACAACATGGAGAGACGCACCTGCACACCCGTAATGCATCACTGCTCATGCAGGAGGAAGGAAGATTATTTCCTGGGGTGGCAACAGCCCAGCCAATGAGAGCCGGTCACAGCCCAGCCAATGAGAGACAGTCACAACCCAGCCAATGAGAGACAGTCACAACCCAGCCAATGTGAGACAACCATGGCTCAGCCAATGAGAGCCAGGGCTCAGCCAGTGAGGGAGTCACATCTCAGCCAATGAGAGACGACCACAGTCCAGCCAATGAGAAGCCACTACACATGGAAACCCCAGTTTGCTCAAAAGGACTTCATGTTTGGAACAGCCCCGCCCAACGGCCCCCTCTCCTCTACAAAAGAGTGTTCCTCCCTTTCTTTTCCAGATGTTCCTGTTCTTTTGCTGGGGCTTCACATGTCCCAAATCATAATTCTCTGCTATTCCCAGACAAGCCATTTTTGGGTTTATTTTTAAGGTCAACAGTGCATCACGATCAGCCTTGTTCATGACAATTAAAATCAACTCGTTCTCTTTAAAGAAAATTGTCCACCTGTAGATACAGAATCCACCCGGGTAGCATCTAAGTCTATGTTTATTAAAGGGCAGAGCCAGTGGGGCGCCTGGGTGGCTCAGTCGGTTGGGCGGCCGACTTCGGCTCAGGTCATCATCTCGCGGTCCATGAGTTCGAGCCCCGCGTCGGGCTCTGTGCTGACAGCTCCGAGCCTAGAGCCTGTTTCAGATTCTGTGTCTCCCTCTCTCTAACCCTCCCCCGTTCATGCTTTGTCTCTCTCTGTCTCAAACATAAATAAACGTTAAAAAAAAATTTTTTTAATTAAATAAATAAAATAAAATAAAGGGCAGAGCCAGTTATCTTTCCCTTTTCACTAAGAGGACCGGGATAGAATGGTAAAATATGTCCACTGCAGATTTAGTTTGGCAAACGGCTCACACACATCCTAGATGAGTTACAAAAATACCACTAAAATTCTTTGTTTTGATTTACTGGTTTATTTTTATTATTTAAAAAAATTTTTTAATGTTTACTTATTTTTAAGAGAGTGAGCATGAGCAGGGGAGGGGCAGAGAGAGAGAGAGAGAGAGAGGGAGACCCAAAATCCAAAGCAGGCTCCAGGCTCTGAGCTGTCAGCACAGAGCCTGGTGCAGGGCTTGAACCCACGAACCATGAGATCATGACCTAAGCCAAAGTCAGATGCTTAACCGACTGAGCCACCCAGGCGCCCCATTATTTATTTTTTGAAGTAGAGTCCATGTCCAAGTGGGGTTTGAACTCATGACCCTGAGATCAAGAATAGCATGCTCTACCAACGAAGCCACCCAGGTGCCCCAAAACCACTAAAATTCTTGGTTTTCCATTCTGGCAATGCAGGTTCCTAAATAAAACCAGAAACTAACTAGGTTCTCCTATTCTTGCAAAGGGCCAGGACACTGGAAAAAAGACCACTTGCTACCAGTTTAAGTGCTCCCATACCTGCATCCCTCCAGCCGGCCTTTCCAACGTCCTCCTTCCTCATCCCCAGTGATGGGACTCTAGGGAACCACAGGGACTCTTCCCAGTCCTCCCTCATAAGCAGCTCAGAGAAACCATTCTCCACATCGGGAATGAATCTCTGTCCTTGTTGACCGGAGAGCTACATTCTCGGTGCCCAACCCCTTGCTGTAAAGTAGCCTCTGCCTGGAAGGCCTAAAACAGTTCCAATGGGGGGGCAGGGGGGAGGCAGCATCTCTAGTAAACGTTAACAGGTTCCTGTCTCTGAACCCACTCCCCTTTGTCTAGACCCTTTGAGAGATAGTTCCTACATCCCTATTCGACAGAGGAAATAATTCCAGAATCTGAAAACAGTAATCGAAACAGCCAACCAAAGGAAATACATGGCCAGTCCACATCTTTTATCCGCTCTATCTCTGACGCACTGTAATGGACCTGGGGTCACTGATCATTTGTCTCTGTTGGATTCCCTACCCTCCTCTTCCTGGGCAAAATCCTTAAGCGATATTGGCAGAATCCACAGTGTATCTCCCATCAAGATGAAAATAGATCTCTCAAAGGACCTCCTTGCAATTAATCAATACCTATAAATAAAGAAACTCTTGGGGCGCCTGGGTGGCTCCGCTGGTTAAGCGCCCGACTCGATTTCAGCTGAGGTCATGATCTCACAGTTCGTGAGTTCGCCCTCCACGTTGGGCTTCACCCTGACAGCGCGGAGCCTGCTTGGGATTCTCTCTCTCCTTCTCGCTCTACCTCTCCCCACCCCCCTCCCCTGTGCGCACATGTTCCCTCTCTCTCTTTCAAGATAAATAAACATTAAAAATTTTTTTTTTATTAAAAGAAAAAAGCTCTTTAAGGCATCAGGCCCATAATAGAACATTACAAGCCTCAGAGGCCCATCATCCTCTACACTAATCCCTGTAATGGCCTGTTTTTACTGGTGTGAAAACCCAACGGCTGAAGATAGAGGTTTGTCTGGAACCTCTGAGCAACATATGCCATTGTTAACCCTTGGTACCCTGTGCTTCCTAACCCCCATAAACTACCGACCCAGTTCCTACTGTATGCAAATTCCAGGAGGAATACATGACTCCCGGTTTTTATCAATAGAATAAAAAATTTGGAGGTCCCTGGGTGGCTCAGGTCATGATCTCACAGTTCATTGAGTTCAAGCCCCGCATTGGGGTCTGTGCTGACAGCTCAGAGCCCAGAGCCGGCTTCGGATTCTGTGTCTCTCTCTCTGTCTCTGTACCTCCCCCACTTGTACTCTGTCTCTCAAAAATGAATTAATGTTAAAAAAAAATTTTTTTTTTAATTTTTCCCTGAGTCTGAAAACTGCCAATATTCGATTAGCTACTTTCAGATCTAGGGTCCTGGTTCAGAACCATCACACAATTTGGAATTCCCACATCACTTCTGCTTTCCCAGTTGTTACGTGCCAAAACGTTATAAAAGTGATGTACCCATGAGGAGATAATCTCCAACGCTTACTCTCTTCATAAATAGGGACTGGAGATGAGAAGTGCCTGACACTGCTCCCCTCTAATCTTTCTTGTTACTCAAATGTCACCTTAACGAGCTTCCAACTGCTATGTGGTTTCCCTATGACGTGGGACATGACGATCAGGAAAGATCCTTCGTGGCACCAAGGAACAAAACCACTAAATATGGAAAACTGACTCTTAATGATGCATTTAAGAAAGGGTCTCTATCAAAAGGGGAAATTGTGACGGGGCGCCTGGGTGGCTCAGTCGGTTAAGCGCCGACTTCAGCTCAGGTCACGATCTCGCGGTCTGTGAGTTCGAGCCCCGCATCGGGCTCTGGGCTGATGGCTCAGAGCCTGGAGCCTGCTTCCGGTTCTGTGTCTCCCTCTCTCTCTGCCCCTCCCCCGTTCATGCTCTGTCTCTCTCTGTCTCAAAAATAAATAAACATTAAAAAAAAGGGGGGGGGGAAATTGTGAGAATTAATACAGGGAAACCTTGTTAAGAATGGAGTCAGGAGGCCAGCACGTGGAGTTCTGACATCCTACCACTCATGGTCAACTGCAGACCCAACAACAAGAGGAGGACCCTGCGGTTACAAGTGGGTATCACTTTACTAGAGCAACAGGAGGAAGATTATTTCCCGGTGTGGTGACAGCCCAGCCAATGAGAAGCCGCAATACTTCCGCGTCCAGCTTGCTCCAATGGACTTTTTGTTTACAACGTCCCCCTGCCAAATTCCCAGTTTCCTCTATAAAAGAGCCTCCCCTCTCCTCTGCTCTCTGGCTTGCCTTTGGTCTCGTTGTAGCCTGCTTTTCCGAGTTGCAATTCTCACCTATTCCAGGATGAACCCATTTTTGCTGGTAAAATTAATGACAGTTTTACTTTGAAGGTTAACAACCCATTTCAAAATGACCACTGTGTATTCAAACAATGGGATATTATTCAGAAATAATACTGATAATACTGATAATAATACAACGAAGTACTGATCCGGGTACTGATTCACAAAATCAATGAACCTCGAGAACATTAACAAACTTCACAACGACGACACAGAGCAGGATATCATTTATACGGAAATGTACAGACTCAGCAAATCAATAGAGAGAAAGATTAAGAAATTGTCTAGAACCCACGGTAGGGATACACTAGAATGGGGATGACCACCCACTGATGCAAATTATCTTTATGGAATGATTAAAATGTTTTAAAATGAGAAAGTGAGAATGGTTGAACAGTTCTGTAACTGCAATAAATGCCACCGAATTTCTACTTTAAGCAGATAATCTTCATGGTACGGAACCTACACCTCCATGAAAGCTGTTTTTAAAAAGTCATAGAAGCTAAAAATATATCCTTCTTCATCTTTTGGCATTTGTCATCAAAAACAATAGAAATCGGGCAAATTAAAGGAAGTATGAAAAAGAAACAAAATCACAGTTTCGGAGATTAAGCAGATTGAGGAGACACTACAGGTGTTTTAGAACAGAAGAGAAGGAATGAATGTGTACCAACTGGTAACATACCTGAGATGATGCAAGGGAACAGAGCATCTGAGGACGTCCTTGGTCATTAAGGAAATGAATCCCGTAGGTTCAACTACCCCCACACTCTAAATGCAAACCTCAAACACTGCGTGAGCCAAGCACCAAGTATTTTAACATTTGTGATTCCCAACTGTAGAAAGGAATCACAGGGCATTACCAACACAGGAAACGAATAATTTAAATAGTATTAAAACGCAACATGCATACAGGCTAATACTTTTTTTTCTTAATTCTTTTTTAGTTTAGTTTTTTTTTTTTTTTTTTTTTTTTTTAAGAGAGAGTGCGAGCGGGGTAGGAGCAGAGAGAGAGGGAGACACAAAATCCGAAGCAGGTTCCAGGCTCCGGGCTGGCAGCACAGAGCCCGACGCGGGGTTCGAACTCGTGAACCGCAAGATCATGACCTGAGCTGAAGTCAGAGGCTTAGCCAACTGAGCCTCCCAGGCGCCCAAGACTGAAGTCTTTTTAGAAGGAAACCTTATACATAAATGTAGAAATAACATTTGACAGCAAAACCAAGGCTATTTTATTCCAGAAATGCAACACGGATTAAACACTGACTCTTCAAGAAGTACAACTTATGCCACTAATGGAAAAAAAGACAAACCACAGGCTTCCAATCCATACAGGCTGAGGACACGCCTGCCTCATGTCATCACACATGAGTGACGACTGGCTTACAAACCACATGGAAACATGCACCGTCAGAAAACCATGCTGTCCACACTAAATCTAGAGCCAACTCCCTATTTGGTGGTGAAATGGGAGATCGGGAACAAGTTGCTGAGGATGCATATGTACATGCCTGTGAGGGCTCAGTCAGCGCTGCAACCGAAAACAAGGAATTGGTGGGGGCGGCCGGGGGGCTCAGTCGGTTAAGTGTCCGACTCTTGATTTCGGCTCAGGTCATGATCTCGCCGTTCATGGGTTGGATCCCCACGTTCAGGCTTTCTGCTGTCAGTGCGGAGCCTGCTTCGGATCCTCTGTCTCCCTCTCTCTCTGCCCCTCATGCTCTCTCTCTCAAAAATCAAACATTAAAAAAAAAAAAATAAATCTGCCAAATGCATCTGAGGAGAAGGGCTGGTTCCCATTTAAAACCTGTCCCCGCTGCATGTACCAGGATGGGAACGAAAGGTGCCTTCACAGGTTACTTTGCATGGTTGGAGACAAAGAGTTTAATAAATCCCTCTTTATCTCCTCCTCTGCACTTTTAGCTGTTAGATAAGTGAGGTTTTCTAAATGGATTCACATGAAACCACATTTCAAGTCTTATTCCTTGTCTGAGTCTTTTCAAGCATCCAAATGTGCTTCTCACCCTGAGCTACCGGTAATGATAGACGTAGAAATCTCTCTACTGCTCAAGGGCAGTACACGCTTGATGTTTTATAATCGTTTAGAGAGCAAACTAACAATGTAGTTTCACCTAAGGAGAATATTGTAACCGAAACACATTTTTTCCTTTACTCCTAACTCAAATGAGTGTGTAGCTCGCGCCCGAAAAGAATAGAAAGATTATCACAGAAACGGATTTTTAGTTTGCAGGAGGCAAACTCATAAAAATAAATCTCAGGGTACAATGAGTCACTAGAAGCGAGCAGTTGAAAATTAAGTGTTAAAAATACTTTGTAACATTAGCCTTTATAACTGCTATTAAACTAATTTTCCTTAAGTCCTAAAATATGTCTCATGAAGGGTATAAAGTAACTTAATGGGAAACCTACAAAACGTCATTCAGTGACACCACAACACGATGAAATAAATGAAGAGATGCTGTGTGTCTTCCAAAATGAGACCATAATATCAACTCTCCCAAAACATCAAGAGATTTAAAAAAAAAAAAAAATCCCATTAAATCTGCAATCAGGTTTGTCTGTGGCTTTGTTATGGGATTTATTTCTGTTCTCTTTGAACTTAAGATTTTGTTTTAAGTCATCTCTCTGTCCAACGTGCAACTCCAACTTACAACCCCAAGATCAAGAGTCACATGCTCTACTGACTGAGCCAGTCAGGCGCCCCAAAGGGCACTATTTCTCATATTGAAATGTAACACAAATTTCTCAGAATACGGGAGATATGTTACAGAACTGGTGGGATTTTGCCCAATAGAAATCAGTTTTTAAAGTACATGAATATGAAAACATGAGAAAACTCTGTTTAGAATTGAGTGGGGAAACCAGCAGGGGAAGCTCTCAAGCCCTAAACCTCACCATCAAGAACAGGACTTTGCAAGTCTACATGAGGTATATTACTGTCCCAGGAGTAGGAAGGAAGGGTTTTCCTGCCCTGGCAACAGTCCAGCCAATGAGAGACAATCACAGTCCAGCCAATGAGAAGCCACTACACCTGGATTCCAGTAGTTTGCTCCAATCGTTGTTTAGTTTCCCACAGCCCCTCCCAATGTCCCCTCTCCTCTAGAAAAGAGCGTTCCTCCCTTTGTTCTTCCGTTTCTTCTCCAGACTTGCCTGTGGTTTTGCTGGGGCTGGCGTGTCCCAAATTATAATTCTCTGCTATTCCCAGGTAATCCCATTTTCGCTGAAAAATAACTGGCAGTTTTAATTTTTTTAATTTTTTTTTTTTGAGAGAGAGAGAGAGAGAGAGTATATGCAGGGGAGGGGGGAGAGGGAGACACAGAATCCAAAGCAGGTTCCAGGCTCTGGGCTGTCAGTACAGAGCCCAACAGGGTGCCAAACCCTTGAACCACGAGATCACGATCTGAGTTCAACAGACTGAGCCACCAAGGCACCCCTGACGGTTTCATTGTTAAGGTTAACGTTAGTGATCCCAGAGAAGACTCCAACCACTCCAGGCTGGCGAGCAAACAGGTGCAGGTCCCACAGAGCCCAATGAGCTCTCTGTTTTCTCCCCAACCCTGAAGCGGAGGTTAAGTTTTGTGCTGGGATCAGAGCCCCACTCCCTGGGTCTGCGCTCTCCTGTGTCTCTGCTCTCGGGGGATTATTCGGAACCTGTTTTAGGGGCTTGTCCTTTCTCAGAGAACTCATTTTTGTTCCGACTGCTTTCCAGAACTGGACTGTTCCTCTTGGAACCATGCCTGTTGGAAATGCGCTGGCCCTTCGTCTGATTTCTTCTGGAACAAGGCTACTCCTGTAGAGACCAGTGTCTATAAACTTTTTTTCTGGTCTAGAGAAAACTACCAAGAAGTGGATTCCAGTTATCAAAGCGCATGGAGGGGGGACCCAACTGGGACCCTGGCCAATCTTAGGTTTAAAAACCATGGTGCGTCCTTGTGCATTTCTAACAAAATGAGCAACTGAACAAATATAATTTACAACTACAAGGGCCTTTATGGGGAACTTTCGATCTCCCCAAACTTGTTTTATTGAATATTGTTAGGGAAAAAAATTAAAAATTAAGAAGGTAGGAAAGAAGAAAAGAAAGGAAAAGGAAAGGAAAGAAAAGAAAAGGAAGGAAAAGAAAAGAGAAAAGGAAAAGAAAAAAATTAGGAAGTCATGAATCCAGCAAACTGAATTTGATACAGATTTTATTCAGTACCTCGAGACTTGCAAATATTTTCAGGATCTAAGTGTACCTCTTTGCAAAAGACTATTTAAATTGAACCAAGGCAAACAACTGAAATATGACAAATGGCTTCCGAAGGGTCTTTCTCTCCTGCCCCGGCTTCACTCTACACCCAGGACCTGCCTCCAACCACTTCCCTCGACATGCTCTGAACTTCCCTTTTCTTCTGAACCTGCCCTTGATCCCTCCTTACCTCAACCTGTTAACCCAGCCTCTTTAAGGTAAAGCATCTCAAGATTTGAAACCCCATGTTTCTCATGTTCCCTGGACTAAGGCAGAAGTTTCCAGAAGTGCCCGGGAACACCCATAAGCTCGCTGAAGAACATAACACAGCTATTCAACTTACCAACATGGTTTCCCAGATTTAGATCAATTAGTCCACATGCGTGTTGCTGGGGCCCAGGCCACACATGGGATGAAACTAACTCGAGAGAGACAGACGCCCATTTCTGGAAAGATGCTTATGACAGGGGCGCCTGGGTGGCGCAGTCGGTTAAGCGTCCGACTTCAGCCAGGTCACGATCTCGCGGTCCGGGAGTTCGAGCCCCGCGTCAGGCTCTGGGCTGATGGCTCAGAGCCTGGAGCCTGTTTCCGATTCTGTGTCTCCCTCTCTATCTGCCCCTCCCCCGTTCATGCTCTGTCTCTCTCTGTCAAAAATAAATAAACATTGAAAAAAAAAAATTTAAAAAAAAAAAAAAAAAGATGCTTATGACACTGGCTGGAAATCCCCACCAAGCAATTAAGGTACCTTTTTTTTTTTTTTTTAAGTTTTTTTTATTTGCAAGTAATCTCTACACCCAATGTGGGGGCTTGAACCTACAGCTCTGAAATCAAGAGTCACACACTCCAACAAGTGAACCAGCCAGGTGCCCCAACAGTAGCTTTTCCGAAGACTGCACGAACACAAAATTCAGGTTTCCACTCAAAAGCCTGATGAATCTGTACGTGGCTATTACAATGGACTCCAACTGGTCTTTTTTTTTTTAATTAATTAATTTTATTTTTAAATTTACACCCAAGTTAGTTATCATATAGTGCTATAATGATTTCCAGAGCAGATTCCACTGATTCATCCCCTACGTATATCACCCAGTGCTCATCCCAACAAGTGTCCTCCCTAATGCCCCTCGTCCATTTAGCCCATCCCGCCCACCCACAACTGCCCCAGCAACCCTCAGTTTGTTCTCTGTATTTAAGAGCCTCTTATGTTTTGTCCCCTTGTTTTTATATTACCTTTGCGTCCTTTCCCTTATGTTCATCTGTTTTGTATCTTTCATTCCTCATAGGAGTGAAGTCATATGATATTTGTCTTTCTCTGATTAATTTCGCTTAGCATAATACCCTCCAGTTCCATCCACATAGTTGCAAATGGCAAGATTTCATTCTTTTTATTGCCGACTAATACTCCATCGTGCATATATATCACATCTTTATCCATCTGTCCATCGATGGACATTTGGGGCTCTTTCCATACTTTGGCTCTTGTCGATAGTGCTGCTATCAACATGGGGGTGCATGTGCCCTTTTGAAACAGCACACCCGTATCCCCTGGATAACTACCTAGTAGTGCAATTGTTAGATCATAGGGCAGTGCTATTTTTAACTTTGAGGAACCTCCATACTGTTTCCCAGAGTGGCCGCACCAGTTTGCATCCCCACCAGCAGTGCAAAAGGGTTCCTCTTCCTCCGCATCTTCGCCAACATCTGTCGTTGCCCGAGTTGTTTATTTTAGACTTCTGGTCTTTCTTCACATGTGGAATCCACCAGGTAGCATTTAATGGGCTGGACTGGAATCTTTCTTTTTAGTTAAAAGGACCAGGATGGGCTGGGAAACCTCGTGCCCTGCATATTTAGTTATTTTGACAAACTAGGCCACTGACACCCCACATGAAAGAAAGAGAGCTAAAATTCTTCATTTTCACCTCGGGCAACTGAAGGCTTCTTTTTAAGGGGTGCCTGGGTGGCTCAGTTGGTTGAGCATCCAACTTCAGCTCAAGTCATGATTTCATGGTTTGTGGGTTTGAGCCCCGCGTCGGGTTCCGGGCTGACAGCTCGGAGCCTGGAGCCTGTTTCAGATTCTGTGTCTCCCTCTCTCTGCCCTCCCCCACTCACACTCTGTGTCTCTAAAAATAAACATTTAAAAAAAAAAACACCAAATACCTCCTAGTTTGCACTATTATGGCCAACATCCAGGACATGTGAGGGAAGGTTACCAGCAGCCTGAATGCTCCAGGTGGGAGCCCTCCTCCCGGCCCCTCCCAAGCCCTCCTCATGCCCAACGGCTGGGCTCTAAGGACCACAGGGGCTCTGCCCCAAATTCCCTCCTGATCAGCTTGGAGAAACCACTCTCCAGATGGGGAGGGACTCTCTCTGTGCCGCCTGACACGGGACCTACACTGTGAAGCAGGTCCCGCTGCTGAGAGCTCACGGGGCTCCAACAGTGGGGTCTCTAATGAACCTGCACGGGTTCCTGCCTCTGAACCCGCCCCCTCGTGTCTAGTCCCATGTGACAGACACACCATTTTCACGTTAGTTCCTCCACCTCTAGTCATTCACTGCACGGATCCTCAGAAGGGATCACGCTGGAATTTCATTCTCCCACAAAGGGAAAGTAATTCTAGAACTGGATGAAGGTACTCAAAATACCTAACCAGGGGATGAAATGCCCCTTAAACATCTTTTTTTTTTTTTTTTGGACAGGGGAGGAGCAGAGAGAGGGAGACACAGAATCCGAAGCAGGCCCCAAGCTCTGAGCTGTCAGCACAGAGCCCAACGCGGGGCTCGAACTCACAAACGGCAAGATCATAACCTGAGCTGATGTTAGATGCTCAACCACTCAACTGATTGAGCCACCCACGCGCCCCTGAACATCTTTTTTTTTTTTTTTTTCAACGTTTATTTATTTTTGGGACAGAGAGAGACAGAGCATGAACGGGGGAGGGTCAGAGAGAGAGGGAGACACAGAATCGGAAACAGGCTCCAGGCTCTGAGCCATCAGCCCAGAGCCCGACGCGGGGCTCGAACTCCCGGACCGCGAGATCGTGACCTGGCTGAAGTTGGACGCTTAACCGACTGCGCCACCCAGGCGCCCCTGAACATCTTTTATTTAACCCTTGGCACGCCATCATTCCCAACTTCCAACACTACTGACATCCATTCCCACGGAAAGCAGCTTTTTGATATAACTACCCTATGCAGTGCATTTTCATATTCCAGTAGGGATGACCAATGTGTCCGCTTTGATTTGAAAGGAATAGAAACACACCAGGGCACTCACGCCCAGGGCGGCACAGGCTTTCTTGCTTTTCTTGAATCTCAAAAGCTGGTCTGGATGATGGAAAATTGCTGAAGGCTCTGCTCTCTGATGATACGTAGATGGTTTCGGTCTCTGCTCCCCTTCTCAGACCTCTTCCCAGGAAGCCCGAATCCACCTGTTACACCTTTTGGCCTTGAAAGGACAAAATGTCTCTAAAGAAATATTGCAGGTTGCTCAAACTCAGGATCGATACGTAGGGCGCCTGATCCTGGACCCACGTGAAACCCCTTGTGACTGCTTGGCACGGACACGGCACCTTCCGACTCCCCATGCAAACAGGGAGCGCCTCTCACTGACGCACAGGTTCCACGCTTTACTGACGACTCTTATTTACAAATTGAAAATGGCAAATGTCGTGCTGGGGATGCGACTGCAAGTCCCTCGAGGTCACTGAGCAGCACTTTACCTTTGGGCTACTTCAGCTCGACATGCTGAACAACCGGCCCTTCCTCTGGCCTTGTACCTTCGCCGAGGGTAAAACCACAAATGTTTATAAGGCCAGTCGCCATGCCTGTAAGGGAGCTCATGACCTTGGACTATTATAGAGACAAGATGTCCTTACCCACACGGGAACCAATTAAAAATGGCTCCTCTGTCCCAATTTGGTGAGATGCCCTACTTGAACTGACTTCTCTGGCATTACGAAGGGTCCTGGCTCCAGATCTGACTCCCTGGAGGCCAACAGAAGCCATTTTTGCTGATACTTTTTTCCAAACAAAGACAAACTCGAAAACAAAAAATGAAAAGCAACTCAAGAAAACCGAGAGGCAAACCTCTGTCTTGGTCCAAAGGGATGTTCTTCCCAAATAATACTTGAGAGAATTGCTAAGAGATACGCAACAACCGGGCCCATGAAGGATAAGCAATATTGGAAATCTAGTAACCGTGGCTTCAATAAAAAGGGACAATTCTGGTTTGGCCCAAATAACAATCTGGCCCCGCCAGAGATGCTCCAACAGCCAAAACTCACCACTACACATGCATGAAACCACTGGCCCGAAACAACACAATATGTTCAATCCCAAGACTCATAAATCCACAGAAAGCGCCTACTCCCTGGTCCCACCTGTCCACGTACAACCCAGGGAAGTCTGTTAACGCGAGCGGATTTCACACAGCTCCCTCTCTCACGGACATGAATACGGTTTAGGCACGGCTTACATGTTATCTCACTGGACAGAACCTTCTCTTGTAGATACCCCACTGCTTATCCTGTGGCTGCAGTGCTGTGAGAACTTGCTATCCCTACCTGGGGAACACACCTCTAACTTCCAGGGGTCCGGGGACCCAGTTTACCAGGCAGGTGCTTCAACAGGTCTGTTCTGTTCAGCCCGTTTTACACCTTCGCTGTGAGTACCGTGCCCCATACGCAGGCTCAGTTGAACACACTAATGGCACTGGTGACACTCAATGGACACACTGTGTAGAGACCCCCCGACACACACACACGCGCACGCGCACACACACACACACACACAACCACCATGTCCGAAAGCACTGAGGTTGGTCCTTCGAAATCTCACATCCACCCTCCAGAGCCTTCAGCCTCCCACCCTGATATATCACAGCACGTCCAGTGCAGCGGCCCCTGCCCCTTTGACCCTCACGTAGAGGTCCATGTTGGAAAAGAGAGATCACCTGACAGTTTTACTTAAAAAATTTTTTTTCAACGTTTATTTATTTTTGAGACCGAGAGAGACAGAGCATGAACAGGGGAGGGGTAGAGAGAGAGGGAGACACAGAATCGGAAACAGGCTGCAGGCTCTGAGCGGTCAGCACAGAGCCCGACGCGGGGCTCGAACTCACGGGCCGTGAGATCATGACCTGAGCCGAAGTCGGACGCTTAACTGATCAAGCCACCCAGGCGCCCCAGTTTTATGTTTAAAGTCAACAGAATTAGGGGCACCTGGGTGGCTCAGTCAGTTGACCGTCTAACTTCAGCTCAGGCCATGATCTCCCAGTTTGTGGGTTTGAGCCCCGCATCGGGCGCTGAGCTGACAGTGCAGAGCCTGCTTCAGATTCTGTCTCCCTCTCTCTCTGCCCCTCCCCTGCGCATGCACTCTCTCTAAAAAATAACAGTAAAAAAAATGTTCAAGTTATCAGTTATTAGAACACTTGGCATTAACAGGAAGAAAAACACCCTGATGGGCAAAGGGAATGTACAGATATGTGCCCCTGATTTAGGCTGGTGGGTATACACCCAGCAGGTACCCTAGGACAGCAGCAGAGACAGGGACACTGGGACACACGGGGCCAGGGAAGACTGGTTTTCTAAAGGGTAAAGAGAATCATCAGCATCATGGACAGTAACTGAGTCCTGTGGATTTAACTGTCGTGGACACAAGTGGAACACACAGAAAGTTCCAGCACGTATGATTATGACCTGAGCAACGGAGGAGTTTTCTCACAGAACAAAAGATGTTCATCTACACAGGAAAAGACCGGGAAGTTCAACTCTACCAACACCGTGAAGGATCCATCCACGCAGACAACCCAGAGAAAGGATACACCCTGACGTGGAGAAAACACAGCAGGCAGAAATGAAACAGACACATGTCCAGGACGTGAAGGAAACAGACCATCAGGAAGCAGACACGTGAGATACAGGAGACAACACGCTGGAAACGCTTCCACGGAAGAGGGAACCCACACGTGAGAAATGCTCAGCCCTGGAGGAATCAGATAAACCAACATGTGACGTCCAGGAGACCCCGTGTCACACACTCGAGCTGGACGCCATGAAGTCGCAAGTGACGGGACCCAAAACCGACACGTGGTTCACACTCCGCACCCCGTTCCTGCTAACATGTAACTTACTAGCTACAACATGCAATGTCCCCCCAGCACAGAAGGACTTACGAGGCACTTACCCTGGAGACAAGACCACACTGCCGGCAGCAGCAAAGCCCACAAAAGGAAAACATGAACTGGAGACCCCACGCCCCACCATCCCGGGACGGAGGGCTTCACCGGACACACTGAGCCGCAAGCACCCGCCCGAGAGACACAGACGAGCCCTGGGCAGCCACACATCACCGTGGCACTGCTGACATTCCCTTCTCGCACCGCAACAGAGATCAGGTCGAGTGACGCCTGCTGGGGGGTGACGACACGGAAAGCTGCCAGCACAAAGAGGTATGGCCAAGGGACAAAAGTCCTAAGTGTCACCCACACTGGATTCCCAGGGCAGCGAGAGCCTCTCCAGGAACAACGGGCCGAGCACCAGAGCAGGAGCCGCTCAGATTGGTCACCCACGGCGCCCACACCACACATGACACCCCAGTGCAGAGGGTGACACCCAGTCCCCCCATGAGCGCCAAGCTCTCCCTGCCGACACCGGTCCTCTGGGATGGAAGGAGGGGACCAGAGACCCCTGGGGACTGGACTCTGAGCTCCACACGCCCTGAACCCCCTCCTCTGGGGCCACAATTCTCACCAGAGAGGAAACCCTCCCAGTTTAGGATCTGAACCCTACACACTTTATGTTCATGACCCTTCCAACGGCACTTGACCCCGAGGAGCCTTCCCTCAGTCTGACCTGCACAGACTTCCTGTTTCCACAGATCCCACTTAACCCCACAACCCCTTGGACGATGCCAACACCGGTCCTCGGGAGACACCCCAGGACGGCCCCAGCCCCTTCCCCACTGGTCCCCACTGATCCCGGGGGCTGGAGGCCACCTGCAGGTGAGCGAGACCCCACCGCACCTTCCCTCGCCTCCCACAAGGCCCAGCTTTGGGGGTGGCCGGTCCCCAGCCCAGAGGAGGCCCCAGCTTCCAGCAACCCGGGTCATCCGAATGACACGGGGACCCCAAGCTGCTGTGTGGACAACCAGGTGCAGCATCACGGCTTCCACCCTGAGGTCAAGGCCACAGTGGGAGGGGCGGCTCTAGGGCCCCTGTGTGGTTTCACAAGAATGGAAGCTGTTTATCCCTTTCAGAGAACAGGGACCTGGTACCGTTAGAATTGAACCCGTCTCAGTTCACAGAATTTGTGTGCGTCTCTGACACCGGCAATTCCCAGGGGACAGATCAGGAAGACAGTTTTCCACCTCTGGACCCTGCATGGAATCGTCACCACCATTTGGATGAATCCTCTGATGCATGACTCCACCCACCTGCATGAAGGCGTGGAGCCCCCAACCCTCATGGAGAAGGACAGTTCTGTCCTGAGACACTTTTCCCCAGGGGACGCTCTCTGGATAAAGCCCCCAGTAACCCGAGTCAGCAGGGACAGGAACGACCTGACACACTTACTACCCTCTGCCCTGAAGGGGAAGAAAGGAGGCAGAAAGAACTCGGGCATTTTACACCTGCTCAACGTGAGGCTGGCGGAGGACAGAGCCATCAGTACTGAGCTGGACAGGGTGACAGGTCCTGCTCACAGGTGACATGGAGACGCCTACCTGAGCCCTGTGCTCCCAGGAAAACCTCAGTGGGAAAGGCACTCCCTCCTCCCTCCCTGTCGGGGTCTGGAAAACAGCAGGCTGCACGAGGGCCCCTCCCCCATCAGACCAGGAGAAGACTGACAGGAAGTCCCCCTGGCTCACCCACGACAGGGCCACGCGCAGACCCCCCACACCCACACTTTGTGCCTCATCTGTGATCAGCTCAGCTGCTTGTCCCCGTGACCAAGGGGCACAAAATGCTGGCTGGTCCCGCTTTGCTTTGGCTTCTCTCCTTCCTCCAGACCCCTGAACGTGGGCTTGCTCTCAGGCTGAGCCACACACAGCCCCTCCTGGGGACAGGGGGACAGGCTGGCCTCAGGGAACCCCAACGTCAGCACCACACCTGCTCATGCCTAGTTTCTTTCCTCCTCTCCTTCTACACGACTCTTGAGACACTCGCAGGTCTTATACTCAGTGTCCTCCCTGTCGACGTAGCCCCTGTCCATAATGCAACAGCCCCCCCAGCTCCCCCCCACCCAGCCCTTGCCCCTAATGCAACAGCCCCCCAACCCCCTGCCCGGCCCCTGCCTCTAGTGCAACAGTCCCCTCCCTCCCAGCCTTTGCAGTCATTCTTCTCAATACCTGTCTCTCCTCCTCAATTCGGATTCTTCATTTGACACTGGTCTGACCAACTGTCGGCCACCGCCCCTTTCCTACCCAAAGTTTATCCAGGCCACTGTCCTCCCCACAGGCCCCTGACATTGCCTCCCCATCGGCACCTGGTCAGAACAAGCACTGAGTTGCCCACCTGAGCAAAGAAACCTCCGAGCACAGGGAGCCCGTTCCTGTCCAAACACCTTTCGGTCACTGCTCCTCATACAGAAAGCCCGTTTCTGAGTATTGGAGGTGCTGGGGGTGGGGGGTGGGGGGAGTCTCCGAACCCAGTGTCCTCTGCAGCGGTCTTCGGAATGTTAAAAACAAGACAACAGAGCCAAAATGGAGTCCCTCATACTAAGCTCCTTGTCACCAGACCAAGAGTTAACTTAATTGCAGTTTCGGCCTCTCCCAGAAATGGAATCTTAAACCAGTCAATCAGGAACGACCTGGTCAGCACTAGTGAGGTCGCCGGGCTGCTAGACCCCTGCCCTCCCGGAAGGAAAGGTGACCTCCCACCATCCATCCACTTTTTGTCTAATAGAACTTCCTGTCCCCACTCCGCCTGCCTGTGAGCCTTTCATTTTGTGCAGCTCCTCCGAGCTCCCTTGTATCCGCGAGATGGCATGCTGCCCGATTCATGAATCATTGAATAAAGCCAATTACTCAGCTGAATTTTGTTTTTTAGCAAGAACAAAGTCTCCTTAACCAAGTATGGATTTGATTTTATCTGTCAGGTGGGGGGCGGGGGCCTTCCACCTCAGCCACCCCCACTTGCCCCCGAGCCCTTGATCGCCGGCGCTGGGGTCCTCCCACCCTCGCTTCGGACCCCCGCCCAAGGACGACCCGGGTGGGGACCGGGAAGAGGAGGAAAGGGCAGGACGCTGCAGCCCCACTCCCGGCCGAGGGCACAAGCTCGGATTAGGACCCCCAGGGGCGGTGCCACCTGGGCCGGGGCCCCCTCCAGCCGGTTCCGGCCGGTTCGAACCAGCCCCTCGGGGCTCCGCCCAAACCCGCGCACTCACCATCTCGCAGCCCGCTCCGGACTGTCCCGGCGTCCAGGCAAGCGGCTGTACGACACCGACCGCGAGACCGAGCTAGACGCCGCGCGAGGCAGGTGCGCTCCGACGCAGGGCAGCAGGGCAGCGAGGGACTCGCCTCTGGAGCGCGCCCGCCCCCCGTCCTGATTGGACGGCGCTACGGGACCATGCGTCCTGATTGGTTCGTCTTCCGGACCCCGCCCCCTCCGAGACCGGGCCTGCGGTTGCCCACCCACAGTGCCTCCGCGCCTCCGCACCGCCCCTGCCCCCCCTGATTGGACAACCCTCCCAGACCCTGCCCCTTGCGTCCTGAGTGACAGGTCGTTCGGACACACGTGTCTGGCCAGCGTGGGCTTAGAGCTGAGACCGCTCCCTGCGGTTGGACCTCCGGCGCCTGCGGCTCGGCCACCCATCCTGCCTGCGTCTTCCTCCTGGACCGTGAGATCCTGACTCAGTTTCCCTGCGGAGCGCCCCTTGTCGGGAGCTTGGACAGGAGGGGACGGACGGGAGGGGCCGGTGAGCCCTAGGGTCAAGGGTTGGCGCGGGGGCGAGGTCAAGAGCGGATCTGTGACTTTTGTTTAAGAACAAAGATCCTCCTGGCGCCTGGGTGGCTCCGTGGATTCAACCTCCGACTTGGGCTCAGGTCATGATCTGGCTGTTCGTGAGTTCGAGTACCTTGTCGGGCTCAGTGTTGACAGCTCGGAGCCTGGAGCCTGCTTCAGATTCTGTGTCTGCCACTATCTATCCCTACCCTGCTCAAGCTCTGTCTCTCTCTCTCAAAAATAAACAAACATTTAAAATATATATATTAAAAAAGAACAAAGATCCTCAACAGTAAGGGCAGAGCCAGGGTCCGTGGGTTTTGACCTGTGACCTTTCACGCTAGGAGGCCCCGCCTCCTCTCCCGTCCCCCACCTCTGGGACTTGAGGTCAGTCAACCTCACCCCTCAGCACAGCCACAGGGGTGGGATGTTGGAATTCTCAGACCTGCATTTTACTCTTTTTCAGCCAAAAAGCCCACAAGACTGTAAAACAACCCAAAGCGTTTATTTGGGGTCTTAGGGCTTACAATCCGGAGAGCCAGAGTCAAAATACAAAGTGTGCTCCGAAATGCTAACAAGGAGAGCAGGCTTATAAAGGCAAAAAAATACAAGGTTACATAAGTTGTTTTGAAAGAATTATGATTGGTGCTGGCAGAGTTTAAACTGACTGTCTAATACACGATTGGCTACTTGGCTAACAGGCATTACATGATCTCTATTTCGGTCCCCAGTAGGAGGAAGTGTTCCAGGAGGAGGTGGAATTGCAATTGACAAAAGTCAAAAGTTCACGGTGTTCTGAAAATTGAAACAGGGGACGTGCGTAGTCCCAGCTTCCTGAATGTCCTTCCGACTGTATTTTGAGTGACTCTTTTAGGGCTACCTTCTTCATTGAGTCGTCTTTCACACTCTGCAAGGAGATGTTTTTCAGATCTCTAGCGAATTTTGTACAATTAAAGGCTACGATATCCTGAAGGCAATTGAATTCCTATTTTAACTGATTTAAAAGTAACAAAAGCTGAAAAAAGTGAAATGAAATAAAAGCATTAAAAGCTGAAATAAATTTATGTTGGACCTGAAACACTAAATACATCAGCAGCATTTAGACTGCTCATTTCAAAAATAACGCCCCCAGCGTTGGGTAGAGAAGTGTAAACTCCAGCATCATTGACCCTGTTACTTACAAACGTAATTATAAAAATCAATTTTCTCTGTTTTGCAAAAAGGTATTATTCACTTTCATAAAAAGGAGTGTTCAGGGTGTTAAGAAATAAAATTCATCTCAGCACATCTGAATATGTAATTTGGCTTTATTTCACGATTCATGAATCAGACTACATCTCATCTTACAAAGGAGCTCTGAGGAACCACACAAAATAGAAGCCTTTCTTAAGAAGAAGGGGATGGGGAAAAGAAGTTTCTAGCAAAGGCTGGATTGTTTCAGGCAAGGTCACCTTCCTTTGGTGGAAAGTGTGTGTATCAGGCAGGTTATCTCACTGGTGCTGACCAGCAATTCCAGACTGACCGGTGAAGTTCACGTTCCTCAAGAGAGGCCAAAACTGCAATTAGATTAGGTATTAAATCTCCCGGTGCTGATGTGGGACTTAGCACCAGTGACTCCATTTGAGATCTGCTGTTTCTTTTTTAAGAAGAGGAACATAGGGGCGCCTGGGTGGCTCAGTCGGTTAAGTGTCCGACTTCCACTCAGGTCATGATCTCGTGGTCCATGAGTTCAAGCCCCGCGCCGGGCTCTGTGCTGACAGCTCCAAGCCTGGAGCCTGTTTCAGATTCTGTGTCTCCCTCTCTCTCTGACCCTCCCCCGTTCATGCTCTGTCTCTCTCTGTCTCAAAAATAAACAAACGTTAAAAAAAATTTTTTTAAATAAAAAAAAGAAGAGGAACATAGGGGCGCCTGGGTGGCTCAGTCGGTTAAGTGTCCAACCTCAGTTCGGGTCCTGAGTTTGAGGTTCATGAGTTTGAGCCCCTCATCGGGCTCCCTGTTGTCAACACAGAGTCTGCTTCGAATCCCCTGTCCTCCTCTCACTGCCCCTCCCCCGCTCTCTGTCTCAAAAATAAAGAAACATTAAACATTTTTTTTTTAAAGAAGAGGAACATATTTGAGAATAATTTCCTATGTAGAAAAGTGACTTCCAATCAAAAATAAATCCCTTTTGACTTACAAACTAAACATTTCTTTCTTGGTATGGATTAATAATAAATAAATGCCACATATAAAAAAATCCAGCCTGGGATTCAGAAATCCTTCTAAGACTCTCTGGTAGCATGTCCTTCAGCAATTCATTTCCTGTACATCTGGTCAGTATTTATGCAAAAAGTAACAATTTCATATACCTATCTTGCTTTCTTTGTTACATAAAAAAGGAACATATTTATAAGGCAATAGAATTTGATGTTTTGGTTCAATTAGAAATAAATCCCGCGCAGGGCACCTGGGAGGCTCAGTGGATTAAGCGTCCAACTCTTGATCTCAACTCAGGTCTTCATCTCAGGGTCACGAGTTCAGACCCCGTGTTGGTCTCCGCCCTGGACACTGGGTTTATTTCCAAACTTTTGCTACTCAAATACTGCTCTCTGTTGGGAAAATATAACTGAAAACCAAACCTCCTGCCAACCCAGGAAACCTGTCACAAAGACTGAAGAGAAAGAGACGAGGAGAACAGTTTTATTTCTGAGTCAGCACTAAGCCAGAATGTGACCTGCATCTCGGGCAATCCTCTTGAGAACCTGGAAAGACAAAGAAATCTCTCCCCCTTACGCAGCCAAGCACAGTCAAGCCATTCCATACACGTTCTCAGGATAAGTGATAACCCGTCCTCCCGTGGCCAATCCCAACAGCCTTTGTCATACAATCATGCATCCTCCACCCACCTGGTGACTCGGTGACCGTCCGTATTAGTTACTTGGCTTTGTGCAAAGGAAAAACAAGCTTCTCTTTATGACGGTCCGGTCGGTAGTTTTGCAAGTGAGAGAAGCCCCCATGGAGAGACCGCTCTCTCTTTTGTTGATTGCATTTCAAAGTGAGCTCCCAGGAAAGAGTCCCGGTGGTAAAGCAGGCGAACGCTTTCCTTAGCTTTTACAGAGGTTTACGTACATTTCAAAGGCGAAGGGGTTTATAAACACAAGTTCTCTAAAGAAAATGCTCTAAGAAAAAAAGGAGGGAGCCATCTGTTTCCTCATTTTCAACAGGGAGAATGAAAGCTCTTACTCTCAGTTCCATTTGCCTGTAAACCAACTAAATTTCAAAGCACCCGGTATGAAAGGCTTGAGAACCTCTTCCAAACTAAGAGTGAAATCAAAGCTGGGGGATGGTCAGGGGCGCCTGGGTGACTCAGTCTGTTAAGCGTCTGACTCTGGCTCAGGTCATGATCTCACGGTTCATGAGTTCCGTCTGTCTCTGTGCTGACAGCTCGGAGCCTGGAGCTGCTTAGATTCTGTGTCTCCCTCTGTCTCTGCCCCTCCTCTGCTGACACTGCCTCTCTCTGTCTCTCTCTCTCTCTGTCTCCCAAAAATAAATAAACATTAAAAAAAAATGGGAGATGGTCACATCATGTGGTAAAATAAATATTTGAAAACTGTGTATTATTTCATGCTTTAAAAATTATTTAGATTGGTATTGTGAAGTACACTGGACTGAGGAAAAAAACGCACTAAATGTTTTAATGTTAAGTTTAATCATTTTAACTAGGGCTGCCTGGGTAGTTCAGTCGGTTGAGCATCTTGACTCTTGATTTCGACTCAGGTCATGATCCCAGAGTCGTGGGATTGAGCCCCACTCAGGCTCTGCGCCGAGCGTGGAGCCTGCTTAGGATTCTCCGTCTCTCTCTGTCTCATTCTCTCTCTCTCTCTCTCTGTCCCTCTTCCCCACTCATGCTCTCTCTAAAATTAAAAACAATTTTAAGCAAAAAATTATGTGAAGCTGAAGGAACAAATAATAAATGTGCTATAGCCTGGGCACCCACGTTCATGAACAAACTGGGCAGCTACTCATATCTTGGGGTGCCCACCACCTGACTCATCCCCCTTCAGCCACTGGATATAATCACTACCCTGAATCACGCCGCTGCTCTTCATCAATTCACCATCTATTATTTATGACTAAGCAGGGTTTGGTTTAATTCTGTCTCTTCTGGGGGCGCCTGGCTGGCTCAGTCATTAGAGTTGGCCACTCGTGATCTCAGGGTCGTGGGTTCAGGCCTGATGTTGGGCATAGAGCTTACTTAAAAAAAAAAGAAAATCAGTCCTGGCTGTTTTGGAATGTAGGTTTTATTATTGTTCAGGTCTGACGAGGCCAGCAGGTTAGGAGACGAAGGGCACTGAAAAGGCTGTTTGAGGACAATTGACATAGGACATTGTATTACCTAAGATTTAATAGCCGTGAACCCCGAGAAACCATCACCACGCCGTCTGCTCACATCCGCCGCCACACAACGTTGTAATGGAAAGATAATCTGTTACTCACAGCCCCAGAAGAGAGGGCATGCCACTCTGTGCCACGCAGGGCCACTCGGAGAAGAAACACCAAACACCATGAGGAGAGGGATAAAGGGGGAAATGTAGCCAAATGTTTATTGTGGTTCCATTGGGCGGAAATAGGCGAGGCAGGGATGCAGGCTCGGGACAGGCTAGCTTGAGTGCAGCTACTCTGGGGTGTAGAGGCTACCCCTTCCTGCTTGGTACCCGGCCCTGGGGTGATTAGGGCAGGGGGACAGTGGCCTGAGAGTGAAAGCCCCATAGAGGAGGGGACGGGGAGGTGGACTCTGAATTGGCTGATTTGCATATAAAAGGTGTGCTGTGGGCAAGCTGTTTCCTGTCTCTAGCCATTGGCAGCCTCTGTGGGGCCGTCCCTCCAGGGTCAGTGAGGCCCCAGATGTGACAGCATCAGAATACAAAAAACGGGCGCCGGTCACGATCTCATGGGTCATGAGTTGGAGCCCTGCATCAGGCTCTGCACTATCAGTGAGGAGCCTGCTCGGGATTCTCTCGCGCGCCCTTTTTCTGTCCTTTCCCCCTTCAAAGTAAACAAAGTTTTAGAAAATATAGAAAGCAAAAAGGCACCAATGATTGGAGAGGATGTGGAGAAATTGGGGGTTCTTGTGCACGGCTGGTGGGAACAAAAACAGTGCAGCCGCTTTGGAAACGTTTGGTGGTGCCTCAAAAAGTTAAACATAGGGCCGCCTGGGTGGCTCAGTCGGTTAAGCGTCCGACTTCGGCTCAGGTCACGATCTCACTGTCCCGTGGGTTCAAGCCCCGCATCGGGCTCTGTGCTGACTGCTCAGAGCCTGGAGCCTGTTTCAGAGTCTGTGTCTCCCTCTCTCTCTGACCCTCCCCCGTTCATGCTCTGTCTCAAAAATAAAATAAAATGTTAAAAAAAAAAATTAAAAAAAAAAAAAGTTAAACATAAAATGACCATGTGACCCAGGAATTCCACTCATTGGTATATACCCACAGGATCTGGACACCGGTGTTCAAACAGATGCTTGCACATCTGTGTTAACTGCAGTGTAATCCACAAGCTGAAGATCAACGGAGGGACAAACGCAGGGTCTCCCTCCACGCAGGCGAAGGTCCACAGATGAACGTGTCCACTGCGCACGCGCACGTCCATCAGGTGCATCCACCGCGCACGCACACGTCCGCAGAGGACCGTGTCCACCGCGCACGCGCACGTCCGCGGAGGAACGTGTCCACCGCGCACGCGCACGCGCACGTCCCTCAGCCGGAGCAGGAGCGAGGCGCCCACACCGGCCTCCCCGCCGATGGGCCCCGAACCCACGCCGCTCAGAGAGGAAACCAGACACGAGAGGCCACACGGGCTGTGAGTCCACGTGTGTGAAACGTCCAGAACAGGCCCATCCACGGACAGGAAGGGGTTTCGTGGGGGCCGGGAAGGGGGCAAAGGTGATGGCTGATGGGAACAGGGCTTCCTTTTGGTGTGATGGAATGTTCTGGAATTGATTGTGGCGATGGTTGTACGCACACCGTGTGAATGTGCTAGAAACTACACGTTGAGTGGGTGGAATACATGATATGTGATTTGTAGCTTAATAAAGCAGTTATTTAAGAAACAAAATGAGTCAGTGGTTCTCTCAGTGCAATGTGGAAGTTTGTATCCTAGGATGGTGTGGTGTCGGGCCCCAGATTAGGGCTCAATATTATGTTCTGCGTTCATGCGGTAAAATCGGGCCTTGAATGGCCTGAGCACAAGTCCCCAGCCCCCAACTCTGCTCCCACCGATAAAGGCCCCCAAAGCCTCCCTCCGGGGGGCCGGCCATGGCTGTCACTTACCCCCCACACACACACAGCCTCGAAATCAGTCCAACAAGACAATCACGTCCTCCCCCAGGACCAGGACCACCACCGCCCCGCATCCCTGCAAAGCCTGCCTCCCGCAGCCCCTGTGCCTCACTCTGTCCCTGAGTGTGCCCCCTGAGTGGCCCTGCGTGGCCTGTGGTGTCCTCCCCCAGGCTGTGAGCCATCTGGCCGATAAACCTCCTGGGGTCACATCTGCTCAGTGTTGCGTGTCACGTGTTGGTTGTCCCCGTAACCTTGAGGTGGGGGTCCCTCACTCACCAATGGGTCAAAGGGAGATGATTAAAACAGATAGCGTCTCGGGGTGTCTAGGTGGCTCAGTCAGTCGAACATCTGACTCTATTTCAACTCAGGTCATGGGCTCAGGGTGTGTGGGCTCGAGCCCCAGGTCTGGCTCTGCGCTGACAGGGTGTAGCCTGTTTGGAATTCTCTCTGCCCCTCCCCTCCCCGAAATAAATCAACGTTAAAAAAAAGAAAAGAAAAAAACAGATGGTGTCTCACATGGCAAGGTATGTGATGTCTGTTCATTCCCTTGGACCAGCTGACTCTGTCCACAAGAATGGATGAGACGATTCTTGGTCACCACTGTGCCCTCAGCACAGAGTGGATTCAATGCACGAGAGAGAGAGAAAGTGGAAAACATTGTGGGGCGCCTGGTGGCTCAGTCAGTTAAGTGTCTGACTCCAGCTCAGGTCATGATCTTGTGGTTTACAAGTTCCAGCCCCGCGTCGGGCTCTGTGCTGACAGCTCGGAGCCTAGAGCCTGCTTCGGATTCTGTGTCTCCCTCTCTCTCTCTTTGTCCCTCCCCTGCCTGTGCATGCTCTCTCTCAAAAATAAATAAACATTAGAAAAAAAACAAACAACCATGAACCTTGTCTTCCCTGGGCTAAGGCCAAATTCTAAGCCATAAAGCATTTCCTAAAGTGACTCAAGATCACCAGAGGTTTGGTGGAGGATTTAACAATAGTTCTTCAAACTCACCAACCTGGTTTCTCAGACTGATATCAACTAGTCCACAAGCGTGTTGGTGAGGGCCAGGCTGCACACAGGATGAGGCAGGCCCGCCAGACACTCCCCGAAATGGATTTAAATATTCGAACTCCGAAATTGGGCAAACGTTAGAACACTTGCTGGAAATCTCCAAGAAATGAAAGTAGCTTCTCCTAAGCCTGCCGATGGGAACAAAGCCCAGGCTTGCCCAGAACCTGCTCACGGTTATTACGAGCAACTCCAAATTGTCATCAAAGGGAATTCTGGCCTTTCCGTAGACACCGAGGCCAGCCGGGTAGCGTTCAAATCCATGTTTATTAAGGAGCTCAACTGGTATCTTTTTCTTTAGTTAAAAGGACCTCAGTGGGAAATTGTGTCCACTGCAGATTTAGTGAATCTGCAAACCAGCTTGCTTGCGCCATAGATGAGTCATCTAAGAATGCTAATTTCTTAATTTTCAACTCCAAAACTCTAAACAAAATGAGTTATCTCCCAGTTTCTGCTGTTATCCTAGTATCTCCTATTCTGCTATTGCAAAGAGCCAAAGTCATTAAAAAAAAAAAAAAAAAAGGTCACAAATGTAAGCACTCAGCAAACCTGCGTCCTTCCAGCTGGCCTTTCCAGAGTCCTTCCAATTCCCAAGTCCTCTCTCGTAAGCAGCTCAGAGAAACCACTCTCCACCCTGGGAACGAATCTCTCTCTGTCCTTGTGAGCCCTGGAACTACACCCATGGTGCCCAGCCCCCTGCTGTAATGCAGCCCCCGCCTGGAAGGACTAAAATAGTTCCAATAGCAGGGGGCCTCTAAAATATCACAACAGGTTCCTGTCTGTCAGCCTATTCCTTTTGTCTATGTACTTTGAGAGATACTCTCTTCTCTTTCCTTCTTCCTCCTCTAGTCACGTATTAGGCTGAGATTTCTTAGAACAGGATCATGACAGATTTCTTTCCTCCAAAAGGGGGACATAATTCTAAAATTTGACAGTAGTGGGGCGCCTGGGTGGCTCAGTCGGTTGAGCGTCCGACCTCGGCTCAGGACATGATCTCACGGTCCATGAGTTCGAGCCCCGTGTCGGGCTCTGTGCTGACAGCTCGGAGCCTGGAGCCTGTTTCCGATTCTGTGTCTGCTTCTGTCTCTGACCCTCCCCCGTTCATGCTCTGTCTCTCTCTGTCTCAAAAATAAATAAACATTAAAAAAAATTAAAATTTGACACTAGTAACCAGATTAACCAGGGGCATGAAATGATCCTTGAACATCTTTTATCTACTTCATCTCTGACACACTAGAGTGGCATCTGGGGACACTGATCATTTGTCTCGATTGGATCACCTGCCATCCTCTTTCTGAGCAAAATCCTCAATTGATATTGGCAGAAGCCACAGTGTACCTGCCATGAAGATTCATATAAATCCCTCAGAGCGCTGCCAGGAATTAATTCCCTTTAAATAAAGAAGCCCTTAAAGGCATCAAGCCCATAAAAGATTACCAGCCTGAGGCTTATGATCCCATCATACCTGCACCCGTCCGTGTAATACCCCTCTTTTACCTGTGAGAAAACCCAGTGCCCAGACGACGGAGGACTGTCCAGGACACGGTGATCACTGGCACCTGCTGTTCCCAACTCCCACACGCTGACATCCCCTCCCACTGAGAGCAAATTTTCAAGGAAATGAAACTGCACAGTGCATTTTTCGTATTGCAGTTTGTGAGGATGAACGCAGTTACCTCTGCTTTCATTTGAAAGGAACAGAAACACGCCAGGGCACTCACGCCCAGGGCGGCACAGGCTTTCTTGCTTTTCTTGAATCTCAAAAGCTGGTCTGGATGATGGAAAATTGCTGAAGGCTCTGCTCTCTGATGATACGTAGATGGTTTCGGTCTCTGCTGCCCTTCTCAGACCTCTTCCCAGGAAGCCCGAATCCACCTGTTACACCTTTTGGCCTTGAAAGGACAAAATGATCGATACGTAGGGCGTCCGATCCGGGAATGAGCATGACACGTGGACCCACGTGAAACCCCTCGTGACTTCCGAGCACGGACACAGCACCTTCCGACTCCCCGAGCGAAGGGACAGGAAGTGCCTCTCACTGAGTTTCCATGGTTTACTGATGGTTCCTATTTACGCATTGAAAATCGTAGGGGCACCTGGGTGGCTCCGTTGGTGAAGCATCTGAGTTCAGCTCAGGTCAGGATCTCCCAGTTCATGAGTTCGAGCCCCGCCTTGGGTGAGCTCGAGCCCTGCTTCTCCCTCTCTCCCTCTTTCTCTGCCCCTCACTCACTCACTTGCATGCAAGCAATAGATAGATAGATCGATAGATAGATAAAATGGCTCCCCTGTCCCAAATTTATTAGATGCCGTACTTGAACTGACTGCTCCGGCATCATGAAGGGTCCTGGTTCCAGATTTGACTCCCCGGAAGCCAACAGAAACCACCTCACTGACATTTCTAAAACACACACACAAAAATGAAACGCAGCTCAAGGAAACCAAGAGGCAAACCTCCGTCATAGTTCAAAGGGATGTTCTCCCAAATAATAACATGGAGAAATTGACCAGCGGTGCCCCCCAAATGGGCCCCAGAAATGCGAAAACATTATTGGAAATCTAATCACTGTGACTTCAATGAAGAGGGAGAACTTGGGGCACCTGGCGGGGGGCAGGGGGCTCAGTTGGTTAAGCGTCTGACTCTTCAGGTCACTGATCTCACGGTTCGTGAGTTCGAGCCCCACGTCGGGCTCTGCACTGACAGTATGGAGTCTGCTTGGGATTCTCTCTCCCCCTCTCGCTGCTCTTCCCCTGCTCATGCTCTGTCTCTCAAAATAAATAAATAAACTTAAAAATAAAAAAAAAAAAAAAAAGGTGGGAGAAGAACTCTGGTTTGGACCAAAAACCAATCTGGCCCTACCAGACATGCAACAATATCCACTACTCACCATTGAACATGCAATAAACGACTGGCCCAAAGCAACACGATATGTTCAATAACAAATACTAGTGGGGAAATATTAATAAAGCCACAGAAAGTGCCTGCTCCCTGGTCCTCCCCCCCCACCGTCCAGGTCCAACCCAGGGAAGCCTGTTAGCACGAACAGATTTCACACAGCTCCCTCCCTCATGGACACGAATCCTCTCAGAGCCTGCACACCCCACATGAAGGCCAGCAACATCCCCATTTTGCAGATTAGAAACCAGCTCACAGAGATCTGGTTGTTGGCCGGGCCGGGGTGGCAAATGAACTCACGAATGGGGTTCCGGAACCGCCTCCCCAGAAAACTCCCTCCCCATCTCAGACACCAGCCGGCTGGTGCCCGGGCCTTCGTCCGGCCGGCCTCTGTCTTGACCACGCGGCATCCCCCATCATGTGATGAGGTGGTGCCCACCAGCCGGCATCACCGGGACCGGGGCCTCACCAAGGTTCCAATCAGCAGCTGCCACCTGGCGAGGTCACAGGAGGCTCACTGCTGGGCTGATCGGCCCATGGCCCCTCTGGGAAGCGTGGTTTCTGGAGTCCTGTCTGAACCACTAACACCGATCAGCGGCCATCAGCCGGACACCAGCCTCGGCTCCTTCCCCATCCCAGGGAAGTAGGTTTAATGTGAAAGCCACTCCCCCTTGGAAACAGGGCACAGCCTTGGTAATGATTAGACACCACGGCGGAGCAGCGGTGACGAGGCCACGGGCGCGGGAGGGCTCGGTACATTTTCATAATAAGCCGATGCAATTAGTCGGTTTCCACCACCAAAACAAAATACCAGGGGCAGAGCAGCTGAAACAACAGACACGTCCCGTCACGGCTCTGGAGGCCGGGAATCTGAGATCAAGGTGCGGGCAGGCCTGGTTTTCCGGAGGCTTCCCCCGGGGCTTGCAGTCACCCCTCTTGCCGTCTCTTCACGTGGTCCCCGTCTGTGCACGCGTGCCCGAGAGCCACGGCGTACCCTGATCTCTTTTTCTTACGAGGACACTGGCCAGACTGGATTACAGCCCACACCAACAGCCTCGCCTTAACCTTAATCACCTCCTCAAAGACGCTTTCTCCAAATAAGGCCGCTTTCTGAGGTCCCGGGGGTCACAGTTCAGCCAGTAAGTCCTGCAAAGGGGGAAACTATGATTTTGACTCAAGATGGGGGGTGGGGGGTGCTGGTAGGAGCGGCTGGCACAGCCCAGCAGGGAAGTGTGAATCCAGGCTGTGCCTCCTGGGGCCTCAGGTGCTGCTGGGTGGGAAATTGGCAGGTAGATTTTCCCCATCTGAGAAATGGGTACGGTCTCGGTCCTTTCTGGCAGCTGTAAGAGAATAAACAACAGACTCCGGGCTTGTAAACAACAGGCCTATCCCATGGTTCTGGGTGCTGGAAGTCCAAGATCAAGGCCCTGGTGGATTCGGTGTCTGGTGAGGGCCCAGTTCCTCGGTGCCCATCACATTGTGGCAGGAGGTGGGAGGGAGCCTTCCGGGGTCTCTCCTCAAGTGGTAATCCCACTCCTGGGGGCGCCAGCTCCTGACGCCATCACACGCGGGGTTAAGTTTCAACATAAGGGTGTGGGGAGACACAGACATTCAGACCCCAGCAGATACTAAGCGTGGATTTAAAAGAATCAAAGCGATAGAGATCTTTTTTTTTTTTTTTTAATTTGAGGAGAAAAGAGAAGGCAATGGGGAAAAACGATGGAGTTTAAAGTTGTACCAATACTGCACTAAAGGACCAGAGAGTAGAATAAATCTCATCCCAGGGCGCCTGGCGGGGGGCTCAGTCGGTTAAGCGTCCAACTTTGGCTCAGGTCATGATTCCACGGTTCGCGGGTTCGAGTCCTGCATGGGGCTCTGTGCTGACAGCTCGGAGCCTGGAGCCCGCTTCCGATTCTGTGTCTCCCCCTCTCTCTGCCCCTCCCCTGCATGTGTGCTCTCTCTCTCTCTCTCAAAAGTAAATATACGTACATACATAAATAGGGAAGTGGGTTTCTCTGAGTTCTGTGTAAATTAACAGAACGTAAGGAAGAGGCCGTGGCCCCAGCTGGTGTCTGAGGATTGCTTGGGCTTACGGGTGGGGGCCAGTCCCCCGCACACACGTGGGCACTGGGCCCAGGAACCCTCAATGAATGTGGAAATGTGGCCAGACGGGAGAACAAAGGGAAGAAGGGGGAGAACTCCAGCAAGACCAGGAGGCCCCCCCAGCCGCCCTCCCACAGCCGCCCCTGCCCTGCAGCCTCTGTTCCCCGAGACCTTCTCCTATCTCAGGTCTCGCTCGGGCCTGTTTGCAGTGAGGACGGTGGCTGCTGCCCAGTCCCTCCACGAGCAGGAGGCTTTGTCCCCCTCCTTCCCCAAAGGCTCACCCTCCCCGTTTCTGCTGCTCTCCTCGGGGTGCCCCCCACCCACCCAGCGGCCATCACCTACTTCCTCCCTGGTCTTTGTCACATGCCCTCCCCTGCCACCCTCCATCCCCCCCACCCGCTCTGACTCCCACCCTCAAACCTGCAACATCCAGGGTCCCAAAGTTCCGGACAGGGAGGACCCAGTGTTCTGTCCTCCAGGCCCTCCAGGCACGTCCTCACTGCCCGATCTTGTCCCCAACTCCCAGGGGCCCTGCGCCACCCTGGCGTCACCCGCAGGGGTTTCTGCTGCACTGTGTGAAATGTGTCCCCCCAAAAAGATCTGTTTGACTCCTAACCCTCCGGTACCTGAGCCTGTGACCTTACTTGGAAACAGGGTCTCTGCACACTTGACCAGTTAGGATGAGATCATACTGGAGAGTAAGCGGCTGGGGTCCTCACAGACGGGAAAACGAGAAGGGGACGCACGGAGAGAAAGGCCAAGGCCTGAGGCAGCCGGCAGCCGGCAGCCGGCAGCAGGGGGGAAGGGAGGACCCCTAGAGCCTGCAGAGGGAGCACGGCCCTGCCACACCCTGATCTCAGACCCAGATCCGGGACGGGCCCTGTCCCTCCGGTTCGGCACCGTGCGAGCCGGTGGCCCTTGCCCTCGGCCTTCACCCATGCTCACCCCCGGTGGGTCTCAAACCCAAACCCCCGGCTGCCTCCGTTTCCCCTCCAGCTGTGCCGACCCCTCCTCCTGGCACACACAGACCACGAGCGGCCCTGACCACTTCGGAGCGCCCCCTGGTGCGAGCCCACCCACCCAGCCAGCGGCTCCCCCGGGTCCACGCGAGGGAGCGCTGACTTCGCTCACGTTAATGAAGCCTTCGGGTCTGGGTGGCCGACACCGCTCGGAGGGGAACCAGGCGGCCCGAAGACTGGAGAAGGCGCCTGCGAAACCTGCACGCTCGTAAAGAACGTGTCCTGAAAATGCACAAAGAATCTTTAAAGCTCAACAATGAAATAAGAGCCCAGTTACAAACGGGCCACGGATCCGAAGAGACTCCTCGCCAAAGGTGCAGAGATGGCAAGGAACCACGCGGACGGATGCCCCCTTTGGCGTGCGGTCGGGGACACGAGCTAAAGCCGCACACGCCTGTTGGAACGCCCCCACCCGGGGACCCAGCAGCAGGTGTCGGGGACCCAGCAGGAGCGCGCACTCACCCCTGGCGCTGTCGCAAACGGGCCACAGCCACACTCGCTCGAGTCCCGGGGCGGCTTCTCACAAAACCGACCATAGGCTCAGGGAGCTTCCAGAACACAAGGACCTGCGCGCGGATGCGTGTGGCAGCTTTATTCCTAATTGCCGAAACCGGGAACGATCAAGATGTCTTTCTGGAGGGAAATGGATTCGCGGAGCGTGGGGCAATCAGACAAGGGGACGTTATCCGGCACCAAAGGGCAAGAAACTATCGCGCCGGGAAAGACATGGAGGAGTCTTTTTTTTTTTTTTTTTTTTTGAATGTTTATTTTTGAGAAAGAGACACAGACAGAGCGTGAGCAGGGGAGGGGCAGAGAGAGAGGGAGACACAGAGTGCCAAGCAGGCCCCCAGGTTCTGAGCTGTCGGCCCAGAGCCAGAGGCAGGGCTCCAACCGGGGAAGGTGGGATCACGACCTGAGCCAAAGTCGAATGCCTAACGGACTGAGCCCCCCAGGCGGCCCTTGTTTTATGTTTTTAATGTTTATTTATTTTGAGAGAGAGAAGCCCAAGCAGGCTTCACGCTACCAGTGCAGAGCCTGATGCAGGGTTCGATCCCACCATCCTGGGATCATGACCCGAGCCGCGATCAAGAATCGAATGCTGAACTGCTTGAGCCACCCAGCCCCCACCCCACCCCCCACCCCGGGTAGATTTTATTTTTTTAGAAGTGGTTTTAGATTTACAGAAAATTTGAGCAGAAAGTAGTTTTCCCATATGCCCTACCCGGCCTTTCTTCTATTTATTAGCATCTTGCATTCTTGGAACGTTTGTTACAGGGGATGAGCCAATATTGGTAGATTATTAATTAGAGTCCACACTTGGCATTAGTGTTGATATTAGTGCTGTGTGTACTCCATGGGTCTGGACAGATGTATAATCACATGTGTCCGTCCTTGTGTCAGAGTGGTCTCACTGCCCCCCCATCCCTGTCTCCCCCTGTTCGTGCATCCCCTCCTTCCCACGAACCCCCACAACCACCCATCTGTGTACTGTCCACAGCTTTGCCTTTTCCAGAATGTCGTAGAGTTGGACTTATGTAGGACTTGCCTTTGGGGCTGGCTTCTTTCACTGAGGGAGATGCATTTAAGACCCCTCCATGTCTGGGGGCACCTGGGTCTTTCTGTCTCTCAAAAACAAATACACTTAAAAAAAAATTTTTTTTTTAATCTAAAAAAATACCACGAGATACCACTTCACAGCCACTAGGATGGTTAGAATCAAAAAGACAGGCAGGAACAGTATCAGCGATGATGTGGAGAATTCAGAATCTTCATTCACTGTTCGTGGGAGTGTGAAACAGTATAGCTGCTGTGGAAAAATTTGGTAGTTACTCAAATGATTAAACATAGAGTTTCCGTATGACCCAGCAATTCTACTCCTAGGTATTGTTAAAACACACACACACACACACACACACACACACACAATTTATCTGAGTAAATTTTTTTAACGTTTACTTTTATTTATTTTGAGACAGAGAGTAAGCAGGGGAGGGCAGAGAGAGGGAGACAGAATCCCAAGCAGACGCCACGCTGTCGGCACAGAGCCCGATGTGGAGCTCGAACTCACGAACCATAAGATCATGACCCAAGCCAAAATCAAGAATCAGACAACTAACCGACTGAGCCACCCAGGTGCCCGTCTGAGTACACTTTAAAGATCTTATTGGCTTGGGGCGCCTGGGTGGCTCAGTCGGTTAAGCAGCGACTTCGGCTCAGGTCATGATCCCGCGGTCCGTGAGTTCGAGCCCCGCGTCTGGCTCTGTGCTGACAGCTCGGAGCCTGGCGCCTGCTTCAGAGTCTGTGCCTCCCTCTCTCTCTGCCCTTTCCCCCTCTCAAAAATAAACGAACATTAAAAAATAAAAAAGGCCACAAATCGTATGATTCTCTTCACACAAAATACCCAAAGAGAGACATGTATAGACAGAAAATACATCAGCGGTTGCTTAGGGCTGGGGTGGGAGATTAGGGAGACAGGGCGGTGGTGAAACGAAGGGTATGGACTTTTATTCCATTTGGAGGTGATGAAAATATTCTAAAATTGTGGCAACGGTTGTGCAGCTCGGTGGGTACTAAAGGCCATTGCCTTTTACACTTTCTCTTTCAGTAAAGTGATGCCAAAAAAAAAAAAATGCACACCAAACTCTTTAAATAAAAATACAAGTTTTGGGAACGGCCACATGTAGCTACCACATGGGACAGCACACGCTGAAAGGAAAACCAGCAATCACAGCTCGTAAGGAACATGGAATTGCAAGAATTAATTCTGAGAAATGACGGGGGGGAAAACCTGCATAAAAGTGACGGAAGAATCAAATCTTCTTGACAAAAGGGAGGTCTGTGAAACCTGGCCGGAGAGTCTTGCCACGGAAGGCAGCTTCTAAAAAGACAGAAGCCGGGGCGCCGTGGGGGCTCAGCTAGTTGGGCATCGGACTTCGGCTCAGGTCATCATCTCACAGCTCGTGGGTTCAAGCCCTGCGTCGGGCTCTGTGCTGACAGCCTGGAGCTTGCTGCCGATTCTGTGTCTCCCTGTCTCTCTGCTCCCCTGTTCATGCTCTCTCTCTCGAAAATAAACATTAAAAAAAAAACTTTTTAAAATAAATAAACACTAAAAAAAAAAAAAAAGACAGAAGCCTGGTGAATAATTTGAACAGCCATACAGGTGATGGCTGACTCAACCCTTCCAGGTGACCATGAACTTGAGAGTGATGGTGCTTTCAAGTATTGGCCAAACTGGGTAAAAACGGCTCTTCTCAGGCCCTGCAGGTCGCTCCAAGGACAATCGGGCAGTTTTTATCACAATTTAAAAGGTACACACTAATTGTCTCCTGGGGCTTAAGGAACACACATTTGTACGGGCAGAGACGGGACGATCCATACAAGCGATTGGAGGTTTCGGGGGCTTTCAAGGGGCTCAACCAAGTGGTTAGGGGATGTGTGGAAGGAGACCCACTTTTCAGTGTATAATTTTGGGGGGCCATACTTTGCCCAATTTTCTCAAGGAGAATAAGCTCACACAGCTGCACAAGTCATAGAGGTGTCCCACAGGAACTGAAATTTGCAAACACGGAGCTCCCCGAAAAGTGGAGTCGCCACACTGGGCAGTTCCTCTCCTGGACGGCTCCCGTAGCTGCCCGCAGGATTCAGGAGCAAGGAAGGGCGGTGTGTATAAAAGTAAAACAAACAAACAAACAAACAAACCAGACTAAAACGCCACCAACAAAACAGTTCAGTAAGTCCTGTATACACCAGGCAGGTCTAAGGAACTAATTTCAGCTTCGCATACAGCTGGTGCTCGACCAAGTGCGATTTTTGCCCTCCAGGGCGACAAAAGCAGGTGGGTGTCAAAAGCAGGTCTATTACTGGCATCTGGTGGGTGGGGGCCAGGGAGGTCCTGAGTTTGAGAAACCTTGATGTATAATCCACACTAAATCTGAAAACTCGCGTTGAAGTTCTAGACGCAAGGCTGACAATGAACGTGCGCAGGACTCCATTATGGCAGCTTTTAAAATCACACACAAAATATTTCCGTGTATTGTCTAAGGGCACAGACACACACGTTGAAAAACAAAACAAAACCCCATATAAACATGGACGACAAGGTTACATGTCAAATTAGAAACGGCTCCCTCTGGGGAGAGAGGATAGCTGTACTGTTTTTATTTTTTATGTACTGTTTTTCTGTACAAATATTTGCAGCAAATACGGGTACCTGTTAAAATTACATATTACTTTTGTGCTTTTGTTTAAATTACTACGTGAAAAGGCAAACATACAAATGGTCTAACTGCTTCGTTGAGATTAAGGGAATAACCTGGATCTGGATAAACCATCTCTCCATGAAAATTCATCAGTCACAAAATAACGTTAACGTTAATAACGATACACGCCTGGCAAATGTCTACTCTATGCCAGGCACTCTTCTCCCATAAGCAGAGCATTTCAAGGCGGCACTATTAAACACGCGGGGCGAGCAGTATCACCGGCCTCCACCCACCCAATGCCAGTAACAACCCCCTGTAACCCAGTTGTGACGACCACATTGTCAAGTGTCTCCTGGGGATAAACTAGTTCTTAAGGGTGGAAATCAGTAGTCTCATTTGACCCTTTATTCGATCCTGGAGTTTTTGCCAAAGTCCACGGTCATAACCACTTGTCATTCTGCCACCTGCACGTCAGTGGTCTAAGCCTTTAATATTGAGAATGAGGACCAAGACGATGAGCGCACGTTAACAATCCACACTTTACATAGCAGTCATTACTTCCCCAAAATGCAGGTCCGGTTATGTACTCTCATTTTACAGATGTGGAAACTGAGGCTCTGAAAGGCTCCGCCAATTGTGTAATATCCCCAGAGAATTGATTGCGGCTATGGGGCCAGGATTGCAGCCCAAGGCCGGCGCCCTACTGGGCAGAAAGTCTCGGTGCACTGGACGTGAGAGATACTAAAAATCAGCTGAGGAAGTAAGTACTTGCCCTGACATTCGTCAGGCCGGGAGGACAGGGGCAGTAAAGCCAGCAGCAAAACTAACAGGAAGCATTTCCTCCCTGCAGCGTCAAGTGTCAAAACAAACCCCTTTTGAGCCATTCCCATTTTCTAACTCGCTGCAAGCTCTGTCCATTCGGTGAAGAAGAAAACATTCCTGTCTTGCCTGGAACATCTGACACTCGAGAATCAGGCTCCATTTCCAGCACCGGTGCGGAGGCTCGGATAAGGGGCTTCCGGACACAACCACCTCCCGCTTCTCCCATCTTTGCGGTTCCCAAGGAAACAGGACCGGGGTCCACCTCGCGTTCCAGACGCGGCGCTGACCCCTTGCACGCGGCCCTGCTTTGTTCTGACCCCGTGGGAACCAGGCCGCATTTATGTTGCAACCACTCCCACCCACCTTGCGTGGGTTTGGCCCGGACCCCAAGGTCCAAAGGGTCGGAAGACCCCCCAGTCCAGACCTCGGAAGCCCAGCCCCGTCCCCGCGGCCACCGCGCGTGCTGGGCCCCGCCCCCTGCCCCAGCCCCGGCACCGCCCCCCGCCTCTGCCCCGGCCGAGAGCACACGCAGGGTCCTGCGGTGGACACACAAAAAACCACGCCCAGAAAAGACTAGCATCCCGGGACAGGTACCGCCGCCGCGGCCCACGGCCGAATCATCGCTTCCGCTTCCGGGACTGCCTGGAGCGGAAAAGGAGGCAAGCCTGGGGCTCGGGATTGGTGGAGTCTCGACGGCGGGAGGGGCTAGCCGCGTCCTCCAATCGGTGAGCAGAGAGGCACTAGTCTCCCCGCCCTTTGGAACGCGATTGGGCCCAGTCTCCGGATCCGCCCTGGGGCGGATCTGAAGTCACATGGTACTGTGGGCGTAGTTGAGACTGGATCCGCCCTGGGGCGTGGCTAGGGGCAGGAAGAGGCCTGGGGTGCGGCTGGGGGCGTGGCTGCCGAGCTCTCTCCCTGCGCCCCGTTACGTTAGCAACAAATGCTTATTTCCACAACACTTTCCACCTGCCAAACACTCCTGTGAAAAGATAGTCCCATATTGGAATGATTCTCCCTGGAATGTCTCTTATTTCTTCCAGAAATGGGGTCCTATTTTGGGCATTTCTCGACATGTGTTTTTTTTTTTTTTTTTCTTCCTGATGGGTGTAGCATCCTGTCTTGGCCACTCGATGGCGACCTAGTTCACATTTTCACGTTTGTGACTATTCTGTTTGTTGCACTGGGTGGGCTCAGGAAAAGTGCGTGTGGATTCCTTCCGTACATACTCACTGGGCAACTTTTGTATCCCGGAGTCTGTTCTCTGCACTGGGGTATACGGCAGTAAATGGACACAAAAATTCTTGCCCTCATCCTTCTTAGATTGCAGCTGGGAGGGGCAAAACAATTAACCATGTTAATAAATTATATATATATATATAATAAATATAATATAGCCCAATGTAGATGGGGAGTGATGGCGAGCACCCGTCCTTTCTGCTGCGTCCTCCAGGCCCTGCACAGCTGTTTGAGACCCATCACTCCCAGGGAAGCCCCTACCCTGCCCCCCACGCTCCCCAAATTCCCCACTCCCCCTTCTGGAAACCAGCCCCAGACTTTCCACGTTCTAGGCAGGGCGCTTCTGGGGGGTGGGGAGCTGGCCCAGGGTGCCTGAGAAAGGGCTGGGGCAGGCCTGGGGACTCTGTGAGCAGCTGCTGGCTGTGAGCTGCTATCTCAGGGACCCGGAGAAGCCCAGATGTGCTGGGACAGCTGGCTACAATTTCGTTAAATGAACAGGCTCAATTTAAGGCAAACTGAAAATTCTTACAGGTTTTCCTTTTCTTTTTTAATGTTTTCTTTATTTTTGAACGAGCACAAGCGGGGAAGAGGCAGAGAGAGGGGAGACGGGATCTAAATTAGGCTCTGTGCTGACAGTCGTGAGCCTGATGTAGAGCTGGAACTCACCAACTGCGAGATCATGACTTGAGCCCAAGTCAGCTGCTCAACCCATTGAGCCACCCAGGCGCCCCTCAGGCATTCCTTTTAAGGACATGCCTGTCTATTCAGAATCAATAAATTCATCATAACATAGTGTACACAAATCAGTTGTGAGTCAGTGGTGGACCTGAGCGCAGGAGCTGCAACTCTCAACATCTGGAAGAACACAGGAGAACAATCTTCATGACCTTGGGTCAGGCAAAGATTTCTTAGCATGCAAAATGTGAGAAACACAAAGAAAAGGTTAAGTGAGTTGTGAAAAGTTTAAATACTTGCTCTTTTAGAGACTTTTTAAATTTTTTTAACGTTTATTCATTTTTGAGAGAGAGACAGACAGAGCATGAGCGGGGCAGGGGCAGCGAGAGAGGGAGACACAGAATCCGAAGCAGGCTCCAGGCTCTGAGCTGCTAGCACAGAGCCAGATGCGGGGCTTGACCTTCTGGACCACGAGATCATGACCTGAGCCGAAGTCAGGTGCTTAACTGACTAAGCCACCCAAGCGCCCCTGAAAGCCACTTTAAAGCAAACTAGGAGGCAAGTGACAAGAGAAAATATTTGCAAAACATACTGACAAAGTGGTTATTTCTAGAATATATATGGAATTCTTCCAGTGGAGTGGAGTGTGACCACAAGAGTGCCTCTTTCACCCTCAAAACCTCCTCATTCACTGAAGTATTTTGGGAGCAAAGGGGCACAGACCGCAATTCACTCTCAGAGTTAAGAGGAGAAATATACATAATTTGTATATGTGTATACACACACATACATACATGTACACACACGTACACCATACACACATACATGTGCACACACATGCACACACGCACACACACACATACACGAAATCTTGGTACTATTCTTGCAACTTTTCTGTAAGTTTGAAATGATATCAAAATGGAAATTTACCCAAAAGTAGTTTCCTATTCTGGACTATCCTGTATATAGAAAGCCAGCTAATGATCAGGGAGTAAAGAGTGAGCGATTTTAATTGTTTGCAACCATTTCCTTTCGTTCTTTTGCCTACAGCTATGGTTTCATTGCTGCATTTGCCGAGAATATAACTGGTCTTATTACTCCTTCCAGAATTGTAGAATGGCTTATGTGCAGTTGAAAACAGTGGGTCCTAAACAACGCCATTTCCCTGAGTCATCCAGAAGGTGTCCTTTTTGTTTTTCATTCCCAATTTTATCCTCACATCTTTTCCGTAAAACTGATTGGACATTGGACGCCAGCGCAGGAGTTCCTTCATTGAGCGATACGAGATCCTTCCATTTTCTTTCCATGGCCTCTCATGTTACTGGCATTCCCATTGTGATGCTATTCTCTTATGTTCCTATCAGTAGGTCTCTTTTTTAATAGAAATTTTTATTGAAAGAATGGCGGATTCACTGGCAGTTGTAAGAAATATACAGAGAGACCCCAGTTTACATTTCCTTCGCCTTTGTCTAGTGGCAACATTTTGCAAAACTGGAGTGCAATGGATATTGACATTGATACAGTCCGTTCATCTCAGGCAGACATTCCCTTTCACGTGTGTGTGTGCGCGCGCGTGTGTACGCGTGTGTGTTATCACGTGGGTAGGTTCATGTAGCCACAGCCAAGATACAGAACATTTGTGACAGCACAAGGATATCCTGTGTCCTTTTTATACTCATACCCACGTCACTCTCAGGCTACCCTATTCCAGCAGGAAGCTTTTTAAATTTATTTTTATTTTTTTAATGTTTATTTATTTTTGAGACAGAGAGAGACAGAGCATGAATGGGGGGGGGGGTCAGAGAGAGAGGGAGACACAGAATCTGAAGCAAACTCCAGGCTCTGAGCTGTCAGCACAGAGCCCAACGCGGGGCTCGAACTCACCGACCGTGAGATCATGACCAGAACCGAAGTCAGACGCTCAACCAACTGAGCCACCCAGGCGCCCCTAGCAGGAAGCTTTTTAAAAAGAGGCTCAGTCTCCTAGGAGCCCCTAATTTCCACTCCCTCTCCTACTGTGCTTGGGCTCAGAAATCTGCATGTTTGCAAGGATGATCCCAGTGCTGGGGCAGGAGAAGGGCAGGAGCCTGGGCCATCTAGTTATACCTGAAAGCCAGGAGGCACTCAAAACAAAGATGGGGCATGTCACCAAAGTACGGAAGCCAGCTTGAAGTCTGGCCAAATCTCAGACCATGGGACCATCGAGATAAGTACAGAGAATAATGAATAGATAAGCCATTTTAAAAGTGGGGCTCTGAAATAAACAGATTCACGGGGGGAAAGGAAGGCTCTGGCTTATGGTAGAATACTAAGAGCCCACTGGCAAATGCGGGGAGTGCTCGGGGTACAAGGTGATGGATCCTGGCAGAGCCTGCTCCAGGCAAGAAGCATCCATCGTAAGACCTTCTGGAATGGTTTCCAATGATCCTCGCCTCCTAGTTTCCAAACTAATATACAGCTGTCCAATGGCGAAAAGCGGTGTGAAACAAAAGAAAACAAGGTAAAAGGACTGGGAAGCGCCTTGGGCAGAGGTAGGGTGCGGTTTCATGTAGGTGGGGGTCAGGGAAGGCCTCTCCGAAGAGGTGACCTGGAGCTAAGACCCGGAAGTATTAGAGGGAATGAGTCACAACACAGTCACGGAGAAGACTGTTCCAGGTGGGCAGACAGCTGGTGCAAAAGTCCTGTGGTCGTCTGTGAGGAATGGCAGGAAGGTCTGTGGGGCTGAGTTAAGGGACTGTGGTCGGGGATTAATCAGAAGGGATTGTAATCCGGTAAAGGCCCTGCAGCACTTTCAGAAGCCACCTGAAGACTTTGGCTTTGCATCTGCGGGAGGGCCGGGGGGGGGGGGGGGGGGGGGGGAAGAGTTTGAGCAGGGGAGGGACAGGAGTCCATTCAATGTTTGAACCATTTTCCGGCTGCTTGTTAAGAATATATTGTAAGGAGAGGAAAAACAGGATGAAAAAGGCAACCAAATACTAATGTGAACAACTTAAGTGTACGCGAAACAGCGAACGCGGAAACACAATGCGTCCATCGCGCACGCGCACACCCACAGACGACCGTGTCCAGCGCGCACGCGCACGCCCCTCGGGTGCATCTACCGCGCAGGCGCACGTCCACAGATGACCGTGTCCACCGCGCACGCGCACGTCCACAGATGACCGTGTCCACCGCGCACGCGCACGTCCCTCGGCCAGAGCAGGAGCGAGGCACCCACGCCCGCCGCCCCCGCGGACAAACCCCAAACATACAACGCGCAGGGAGGGAACCAGACGTGAGAGGCCACGCGGGATATGAGGCCACGCGAGTGGAACGTCCACAACAGCCCCATCCACGGACGGGAAGGGGGCTCGTGGGGGCCGGGGGCGGAGGTGGGGGTGACCGCTGATGGAGTCTAGACTGGGTTTCTTTTTGGGGTGACAGAATGTTCTACAATTAGTTGTGCTAATGATTGCACAACCCTGTGAACATACTTCAAACAAACATGGAATTCTACACTTGAAATAGGTCAGTTGCGTGGCATGGGAGTTATAGCTCAAAAAAGTCGTTACCAAACAAGCGATGAGCCAGAAAACGAAGAAGGAGCAGGTTGATAACAGGGTCATCTAGAGGGCAGTGACGGCCAAGGAAAATAAGGGGTGAGCTGCGTATGCAGTTGACATTTTTCTGGCCACGTTTTTTTTTTTTTTTAATTTTTTTTTCTTTTTTTTTTCTTTTTTTTCAACATTTTTTTTTTTTTTTATTTTGGGGACAGAGAGAGACAGAGCATGAACGGGGGAGGGGCAGAGAGAGAGGGAGACACAGAATCGGAAACAGGCTCCAGGCTCCGAGCCATCAGCCCAGAGCCCGACGCGGGGCTCGAACTCCCGGACCGCGAGATCGTGACCTGGCTGAAGTCGGACGCTTAACCGACTGCGCCACCCAGGCGCCCCTGGCCACGTTTTTTTAAAAGGAAGAAAAAAGAAGTAAAATGACCTCTAACAGTATATTTACCCCAATTTGTCTGAAGTCGTATCCTTTCAAATGTAATCGGTATGAAAAACATTCAGGAGCATCCCACCTTTTTTCGGGTACAGACTCTTCAAATTCCCGAGTGTTTGACACCCTCAGTTCGGCCACGTGGTTGGCACTGCAAATCCTTGACCCCCACCGAGATGTCATAAAATTTGCCGTGAGAAAATTAGATTTGCACACCCAGATCGTCCCCAGTTGTCCCAAACAGAAACACTTTCTCTTATCGTCCCGGTTGGACCAGCACCGTCCACTTTCGGTCCCTTACATCCTGCCAGACACACCGGGAGGCTTAGTCACCCCTAATCAAGCATCGCTTTTAAAATCTAAACTTTAATTAATTTAATTTAAAGAAAATTAGGCATCCATTTCCTCGGTTCCATGAGCACATGTTTCCTCCTTTTTTTTTTTTTTAACGTTTATGTATTTATTTATTTTGAGAGAGAGAGAGAGACAGTGAGCAGGGGAGGGGCAGAGACACAGAAGGGAGAGAATCCCAAGCAGGCTCTGAGCTGTCAGCGCAGAGCCCCACGCGGGGCTTGAACTCACGAACCACCGTGAGGTCATGACCTGAACGGAAATCAGTCAGTCGGGTTGCTTCACCGGCTGAACCCCCCAGTTGCCCCCATCCACTAGCCCGTTTCTGTCGCCACGTGTACCAAAGAGGTCAGAAGACAGCAGCACTTACCATCACAGTAACAGCGGGGCCCCTAGTCGATCTAACTGAACTTGACGGTGGGGAAGGGAAGCGGATGGGGAGACAGGGCTGGGTGCGACGGGCTAAGCCCTGCGTCGTCACATGGAGCCACCACGTCCAGCACTGCAAAAAGCCATGGAGAGTTTCGGTTCCCAGCAGGGCTCCGCACCAGCTGTAACGAGGTCCCCTGGGAGCTTACTCAAACTATAGACCCTTGGACCCCCACCCACAGATCTCCGGCATTGGAAACTGAGGCTGGGGTGCAGTGATCTGTGTTTCCACGACCCCTCCCCCGCGGATGCTGGTGCCCAGCAGCTTGAGAACCGCCGACTTAAAGATATATAGGCAAACACCCGAGGAAAAGGGTAAAAGTAACACGTGGCTGATGCCTGGGAATCCCACCGAGGACCCAGCAGGTGATGATAATTCTTCATTTGAAACCTTTGAGGTTTGTTTTGTGTTTAGAAGCAACGCACCAGTGTAGTTCTTTGGTGGGACACTTTTATTTTATTTTACTTTATTTTAGAGGTTATTTTATTTATTTTGAGAGAGAGAGAGAGAGAGAGAGAGCGCACTCATGGGAGGGGCAGAGAGAGAGGGAGAGAGAGGATCTCAAGCAGGCTCCACGCTGTCAGCGCAGAGCTCGAACCCAAGAACCGTGAGATCATGACCTGAGCCAAAACCAAGAGTCAGACGCTTCAACCAACCGAGCCACTCGGGCGCCCCCAGTGGGACATTTTTTAAAAGCATCCATAGGCAGTAAATAATAGAAAGATGGATTAACAGAGGCAAACTGAAGGCACAGGTCCTCACCCACAAGGACTCACAGTGCGTGGGCATCCCAGACCCACCTGACTCTGAGTCTGGCGTCCAATCTCAGAGGATGGGGGCAGAAATGGAGCTCACGATGAGGCCCGCAGCCAGATGAGGGCAAGCTGGGCCTGGCCGCCGGGAGACCCTTCTGAGAAGGAAGAAGTCCCTGGTCCGGGAATCCCCTAATTGAAAAGTTTCCCCACTGTGATAATGGGGAGCCTCTGGGGCCTCACACACAGCTGGTGGGAATGCAGAATGGTGCAGCCACTTTGGGAAGAAAGCCTCTGGAAGCTTCCAGAAAAGTTAAAGAGACACGTTATCATATACCTACCGATTCAACTCAGAGGATCCACCCGAGAGAGATGAAATCAAATCCCAACACAGACATACACGGATGTTCGTAGTAGCCGGATTCGTGATCACCCAAACTGGAAACCACCATCAAGGGCGCGTGGGTAAACACAATGGGGTCCGTCCACGCAGCGGAATGCTCGTGGGCGACGACAAGGCACACGAAGTGCTGATCCACGCAGAAACGTAGATGAACCTCAAAAAACTTACCTCCAGTGAAGGGAGCCAGATACAAAAGACACACATGTATAAGCCCATTTATATGACATTTCTAGGAAAGGAGATACCCCTGGAGGACAGAAAGCTAGGGAATGGGGGGAGGGGGGTCAAAATGGACCAGAGGGACCCTTCTGAGGTGACGGAAACGTGCTAAGGTTCGGTTGTGGTGATGATTGTGCGCGCCGGGACAAATTTACTAAATTTACTAAATTTACGTGCGCGGCTGCAAGCTGGCGGCCTCACGGTGCAGAAACGCTGCGGCAACAGCGCTGTAATAAAATATCTCGCCAGCAGAGGGAGCCAGAGACCACAAGTTCAACTATGAATGAACTTACAGGGCCTAGTAGGATCCACCTTCCCCTGTTCCCACCTCCTAAAGGCAAGGAACTGGCCCCTCCGGAAGGCGAACGCACCCTCTCCCTGCCTTGAGGGGGGTCTCTCCGGGACAAGGCTGCTGCCTTCACTGGGAGGACGTCACTGGTGTTCACAACTGGCCACGTGCGGATCTGCTGGGAAGCCCTCAGCAGCCCAGCGCTCAATTAACCAGCCTGGGTTACACTTCGTCTTAAATCCCCCAAGAGCTGGCTGGATGCGCGAGTCTCTGCACTACGTCACAGGAAGCGGTGATATGGGGGCCTCATTCGGGTCACATCTCCTCCCCAAGTCCTCTGACAGCCTTAGCACGAGCCCCAATGGGGGAGCATGTCCGGGGGGGGGGGGGAAGGTGAAGTCACCTTGGACCCCACGACTGAGACACCCGAGACATCCGAGGGAGAAGAACACGAAAAAGGCATGTGGACGGATGCAGGTGTTATCCACTCAGTCACCCTTAGGGCCGCCCACGAACAGGACAAAGAAGAATTAACAACAAAGCACTGGGTCGGGAGTAGGATTAGGGACGCAGGAAAGTGATGGGGCCTCACTGAGATTTTCAAATGACTTCTGGATGGCAGACCATGTTCACTGGGGAGGGGGGCAGGGAAGCTGGAACAGCTATTTTTTTTTTAATGTTTTTATTTATTTTTGAGACAGAGACAGAGCGTGAGCAGGGGAGGGGCAGAGAGAGAGGGAGACACAGAATCCAAAGCAGGCTCCAGGCTCCGAGCCGTCGGCACAGAGCCCGACGCGGGGCTCGAACTCACAGACTGCGAGATCGTGACCTGAGCTGAAGTTGGACGCCTAACCGACTGCGCCACCCAGGCGCCCTGGAACAGCTATGTATCAGCCACCCAACGATGACCCAGCAAAGCCACCTCCAGATTCCTGACTACCGGAGCCTGTGTGAGACGATACATGTTTATTGTTTAAGCCACTAACTTTGGGGACAGTTTGTTATGCAGCAGTAGCTAACACATCTGTATTTCATTGGAAGCGAGAGCCAGGTCCAGGTGATCCCAAATCCACTCCTAGAATGGACACACCTCCCTCCATGTCCGGGTCCAGTTCAATGACAGGAACCTACTTTAGACCTGAGCATAATGGTGTCAGGGTTACAAGGATACTTCTCACAGCAAGGTGACCCGGGTTCAAATCCTGGATTAGCCATTTAATAACTGTGTGACCCTGGGGAGGTCAGTTAACCTCTCTGGATTCATGGAGGATTGAATGGGTTGATTTATCCGCTTAATTTCTCTTTGAGCTCAGAGAGAATATAACTGTGCCCTTCAAACAGTTTCTTTCACATCCTCATCTCTCGTCTCTGGGAATGTGACCTTATCTGGAAACAGAATGACTTCAGGTGTAACTATTTAAGATGAGGTCCTACTGGAGTAGAGTGGCCCTAAATCCAATGACCGGTGTCCTTATAAGAGGGGGATTTGGACACAGACACACACAGGGAGAACATGTGGAACGGGAGGCCGGACAAGTGAGGACAGACACAAAGATTGGAGAGATGTGTCTACACGCCAAGGGACACCAAGGCACAGTGGCCACGCTAGAAACAGGAAGGGCAGGAAGCATCCTCCCCGAGAGCCGCTGCAGGGAGCACAGCACTGCTGACACGTTGATTTTGGACTTCTGGCCTCCAGAACATGATAGAATAGATTTCTGTTGTGTCAGGCCCCTGGGCATGTGGGGACTGTTAGAGCAGCCCCGGAAATGAATACAAGGCTCTCTCCACCAGATGGCAGGAGGCAAACTTCAATCAATTCTGGGTAATTCAATCAATTCGCTTTTCCTGGGGCCAGGTCTAAGTTCAAGGGTGTTCCTTGTGGCCTTGGAGAGGGGCAGCTGAGGGGCCTCCTACCCTCGAGTGTCACTGGGCCCCGCCACTGTCTTGGGAGGGTCCCTGTCCTTCTGCCTGTCAGTCATTCATCTGCTGGCCGGACACCGAGGTCCTTCTACCCGCTGGCTTTCTACACCTGTTCCTTCACCTGTGTCACTTGCCTTTTGTCTCTTGCCCACGAAGGCCATTGAGATGTCCTGGGGATAGGGGAGAAAATGGAAGCCCAAGGCTGAAACCTGTCACCACCTCCCTGCTGTCACCTCCCCTCTGCACCCCGGGCTTTCTCTTGAGCCTCCTGCCTGGCCTGTCCCCAACGCAAGTAACCCTGGGCCTCGGGGGGCTTGAGGTCATCTCCAAAGCTTTGGAAATGGAAACCCCTTTTCTGTCAAACTTTCATCCAGACCCTGGGGCTTCCCGGGCGACCACAACTCAAAAGCCAAGAAGGAAGTCTTTGCTTCCTCCCTGCCCCCGCCTCCTCTGTGCCCTGAGCCCTTCCAAAGGGCTCAAGGAAGCCTGCGTCCCTGCTAGCCAGACCAGGGCAAGCGGGGGACAGCGAAAGGAAGGACAGGGTGAGCACAGGCCAGCCCAAGTCCCAGCTATCAGCCCACCGGCATGCGGGGCGTCCACGGGCGAGAGGAGAATGGATGCCGTGGACGGCTCCTGACCTCTGTTGTGGACCTAGGGATTTTTCTTTTTTACCACTGGAACTTTCTGCCAGGATGGGAATGTTCTAGGTCTGCACTGACCAGTGTGGACGGTCGTCCCCAGCCGCGGGTGACTGTGCAGAAATTGACACGCAGACAGTGAGCCTGAGGAACGGAGTTTTAAATTCTGTCTAATTTTAATTTCTTTGAATTTAAATAGCCACAGGTACCCAGCGGATACCGTATGAGGCCGACTGCCTTGGATGAGCCGGTGTGCCCAGCAACCACGGAGAGGAGAGCCAAGCGCACAGGGGGAGGCAATTGGCAGACTGGCCCATAAATAAAATACGCTTCAATTAAGGGCCAGTTGAGGGATCGTGGGTGAAAACCTTTCCTGCGGCTCCTACGCGGCAGCCCTCGCTTTCTCCTCCACAGACCAGCCACAAAAGCCAAGTTGTGTGTTTACATGAGGACCTCTGGGGATGGTGCATCCCAGGATCTGAACTCCCAGAGCGCCCACCTCCCCCAGCCCCAGACAAAGCGCAGATGATGGGCAAGCGGGCTGTTCACTCACTCACTCTCTCCTTTGGATCCGAAGCCAGCACACCTACCCAGGTGCCCCGGGGCCTGTGCAAGAATGTCTGAGAATCCTATCAGCGTTGTGTGTTATGTGGATTTTGAACACAGCATGACCTATAGCCACTGAGACTGCAAGACTAGTGCCAATTCAAACCGCATTTGGGGAAAAATTAAGTAAGAAAGGCAGAATGGGGGTGGTGGTGGTGGTGGAAGTTCATTTTTTAAAGGGAATGTGACCTCTGAGTGGCTGTCAGGGGGAGACTATTCCTGGCAGAGAGAATGGTTAGTGCAAAGGTCCTGGGGTAGGCAAGACCACGGCACACCTCCAGTAGGCATTTGCAAACCAGGCCAAAACAGAAATCTAGAATCCCTGGCCTCCTACAACCCAAACTCCTGAATTTTCCCAACCCCCCCCCCCCCCGGCTTATCTTTTTACCATCCCAAGCCTGGAATACCCATGACCCATTCCTACCCTGGCCTTGAAAAATTGTACCAGAGTCAAGGCCTCTGCAGTTCCCGCTTTTGGTGCTCAGACTCCGGGCTGGGGGGGGGGGCGGGGCGCGGGGGAGGGCAGTTGGGAAAATTCACTGACAAAAATACAGAGCCCAGGGCTTGGTGCTGGGTGAAAGAGACCTGTTACGTTGTCCCCATTAAGGGGGCTTGAAGCGTCCTTCGTCTGCACTGCACGTTGTTAATATTGAGGGAAAAACGTTATCAGCCCCCGTGTGAGGACCGGAATGAGTGCGAAAGATCCGGCCCCCATGCCCAGCCCCACCCCTAGCCACAAGCCACTCCCGGGCAAGGCTAAAGACGATCCTCTCTAAACCATGCAACTACACGCCGCCCAGCTCCTTCCCAGGTCGCACCCTCTGACCCCAAGCCCCAGACCCTTCTAAATATCCTCGCCCCTGCCTGGACCCCAAACTGCCCGCGGCTCTGCCCGCTGCCCTCCCCCCACAGCGGTACCGCGAGGGTTAAGCGACGGCGCCGGGCGCGCTGATTGACAGCCCGGCCGGCGGCTGGGGCGAGCCGGCCAATCAGCGAGAGCGGCCGTGGGCCACGTGGGCAGGCGGCCTCGCGATTGGCCAGAGCCTGCAGCGGCCGCCCGCGGAGTCCGAGCCCACGTGCAGCTGCCGCTCGTTCATTGATCGTCCTCGTGGTGCAGGTGGCGCCCGGCGGGGCGGGGCCGGGGCGGGCCGGGGCGGGGCCCGAGGGGTCAAAGGGCTGCGGGACGAGGGGAGAACTGGAGGGGCGCTCATTCTCAGCCTGAACTTGGTTGCCCCCCCCCACCCCCCCACGTAGCTTCCTTCTTGCTGTTCTGGGCCTCCGTCCTAAGGGAGGTGAGTGGGCAGGCGAGCCTCCTGGAGGGCCCCAGAGTCCGCGGGGTTGGGGAGGAGGCTGGAAGGCTGGTGAGGGGCAGAAGCCAAGTAAAAAAGGGGGCTTGGTGCCACAGGAGTGACTGGGGTGGAGAGCGGTCCCTTTCCTCGCGTCTGAGACGTCCTAATTCCCCTGGCCAACTCTTACGCATCCTTCAAAACCCCTTGCCAGTGATGTTCACCCGTACTCAAATTTGTCTCACACTGTCTCAAAACTGAGGTTGAAGTTTAGCGTCCTTCTCGGGGGGGGCCCCCCAGCCCTGGCAGCAGCTGGTGGGGGTGTACGTGTTTGACACCATCTCCCTCCCAGCCCATGGGATGAGGCCCCTGGATGCGGCCCAGCATCCGTCGGGGCAGCTGGAGGCCCCGGCGTTTGGTAACTGAACACAGGATATAGGTCATGCAGTGCTCAGGCCAGGGAGGTGATGGGGATCCAGGCCTGGGTCCTGGAGGGGAGACCGGGTGGGGGGGGGGTGGGTGCTGGTTCTGTCCCTGGCTGCTTGGCCTTCTGCCCTCAGGACCTGCCATCACTTGGTCGCTTTTAGAGTCTCCTGGCTAAAGTCCTTGTGGCTACTGCCTGAAGATGACCTCTTGGGACGATCTCCGCCCCCAGGAGCACCCTCAAGGCATGAGGAGGCCCCCAGGAACTTTGGTGAGGAGGGCCTGGTGAGGCATTTACCCCTGTGGGTGCTTATTCCTGGAAGCTGGGCTCAAACCTGGCTGTCCTGCTCCTGCTGGAGGGTCACGGGCAAGTGGCCAGGCCTTCAGGCTGGGGGCGCTAACCGGTCACACCTCCCGACAGGTGCCAAGGCCCTTTGTAAATTACACTTGCTTCTTATCCCCCAGGTGACCAACACATGACTGCAGCATCTCTGGTTAATATTTTACACGTAGAAGCCCCTTGCTCCAGAAGTCGTTTCTGGAGCCCTTTCCGTTGCCCTTTCCAACAGTGTGGGCAAACTTTCTCGCAAGGACTTTGCAGAGAGTCCGTGTTTGAGACTTGAGGCCAAGCTGCAAAATGGGAGATACTCCCGGGGTGAGGGGGGCTGGGTGGGGACTCACGTGACCGGAGAAAGCGCGTTCCCCTGGAGGTTTCAGGAGGCCCCAGCCCACCCCCTGGGGGGCGGGGAGGGAGGCGCGGATGGGAGCTGTGGCCTGAGGGCGGCGGGAGGCCGCGGTTCATCTACCTCCTCTCCCCTTCCCCAGGCTTCTCCAGAACTGAACTCCCCGGACGTCCTGGATCAGCTCCGGCGGCAGTTTCCCAGGTGACGGCCGCGCTCAGGGGCTGGAGGTCCCGCTGTGGCCCCCGGAGGGAGAGAGCGTCCCGTCCGCGCTCTCGGTGGCCCCGGAGCCCCTCGCCCCAAAGACAGAACGAGTAATGGCAGGCGGGGAGCCGCCTTGGAGCCCGAAGCAAACGGAAAGCCGGCAACACCAGTCCGGGCCCCCGCGTACTTTCTCGAGTTGTGTTGTTGAGCACGAATGTACTTGCCTCGATTGTCTGTTTCAAGACCTATGATCGCGTCTCCTGACGCCGCCTCCGGGGCCTCCCCGGGCGGGGGCGGGGCTGGCTGGGGGGCGGGGCTTGAAGGCTCGTCTCACCGGAGGTTTTCTCCCGCTCAGGCTCCCCCCTCACCTGACGGCGCAGGTGGAGAGCACGTACCACGCGGTGAGCCCCTCCGGGCGGCCCCCGGGCGGCCTGGCGAGCCGGGTTTGGGGACCCCCCCCCCTCCTGGGCCTACTCCTGCTTCCTTTGGGCCAGTTTCTTCAAGGGGCTTCTTCGTGAATCCTGGCCTCGCTGCAAAAGTTAGAAATTCCACGCGTTTCTTTGGCTGCCAGTTCATCCTTGAAGGATAGGTAACAGGAGCCCCTGCTCCTGGGGAGGGTATGCGCTAAGTATGGTGCCGTCTTCTAGAACTTTCTGCAATGAGGAGAATGTTCTATATCAAAGACGCCCAATATGGCACCCCACCGGCCACACGCGGCCCATGGAGAACTTGTGAGGAACTGGATCTTTAACTTGACTAAGTATACACTCTTGACTCGTGGCGAGCTCCTTGGACACAGGGCACCTCTAGGCGGGGGGAGAGAGAGAAGTGAACGGAGAAACCGGATTCATAAGCCGTAACCGCTATAAAGAAGCCGGAAGATGATGGGGGTGGACGGGAGTAAAGATTTTGAGCTGAGATAGTCAGGAAGGGCTTCCTGGAGGAAGTGATGTTCCCTGTGAGATAGGGAGGATAAGGAGCTTTTCGATCCAGAGAGAGCAGGGAAGGGCATTCCAGGCTGAGGGTGTAGCCTGTGCAAAGGCCCTGGGGCTAGGAATGGGCCTGGAGGAGGAAAAGCCAGGAGGCCCCTGTGGCTGGAGCAGGGAGAGAGGGAGGGAGGCAGGGAGGGGACACGGACAGGGGCAGGTGTGTAGGGCCTTGCGGTTCTGGGGAGTCTTTGAACTTCACCATAAGAATGAAATCCAAGGGTGTCCCTGATTAGCTCCCACTCTGTGTGGTGGGTGGTGTCCTATTTGATAGATGTAGTGACCAGAGAGGTAGAGCACCTTATCCAGGATCACATAGTTGGGGAGAAGCACGCACAGCGTTCGATTCCTACTCTTGTCCGCTTCCATTGGCCACCCCACCCCTCCCCCACCTCGGTGCAATCCCTGCCGTTCCCTTGCAGCTCCAGAAGATCCGACAGGGTCTCCAGGAACATCACAAGCAGGTGAGTGATTGATGACCAGGAGCTGGGGTGCGGATGCCCCTCCTTGAAAGACAGGAAAAATGGGGGGAGAGACAGAGGCTATGACAGGGGCAGGTTGTGGGGGCCCTTGTGGGGCCCGTGGGGAGGACGTGGGCTTTCACCCCGAAGGAGGTGGGAGCCCTGGAGTGCTGTGGGCAGAGGAGGGCGGCCTGACCCGGAGCCCCCACGCACACGCACGTCGGAGCCCGTCCCCCATCCTCTTGAGGCTCGTCCCCGGCCTGCTCCCAGGTCCCTGCGTGGCTCAGAGGAGGCCGGGGACCTTTTCAGTCAGCACTTTGCAGGTCTGTCACTTCTGCCCCAAAGGGCCTGTCATGTGCCAGGCACACCCGGATTGTGGCCTTCCGTGCGCCTGAGGGTTCTCAGGGCCTGGATCGCACATGAGCTTGGGGGTGGGGGGCAGGTCTGCACGGGGGCCCGGGCTCCCAGCACAGGGCTCCGTGCCCGAGCAGAAGCCTGTCTTCCACTCCTGCCTGTCCTTCCGCCACCTGGCCCCTCTCTCCTGGGTGCTGGCAGGACTTTCTGCCTGTGCCAGATGTGACTGGCGGAAGGCCAGGTCCGTGTCTGCAACTTAGCAGGGCCTGGGGTGGGCAGTGCACAGAACAGGGAGAGACTGATGGGGGGGGTGGCGGGGGGGGGGGAGGGCAGGAAGCAACCGGAACACGGTTATTCATTCAACAGCTCCTTATCCATCGCCTTCTTGCCAAGTGTGGTTGCAGGCGCCAGGGAAATAGCAGAGAAGGACACAGACGAACCTGTGCCCTTGGGGTGATGAGAGCTTGGTAAACAAGAGTGTCGGATGGTGAAGGCTGGGCAAGGCGCGGGGATGGGACCGAGCCGCCCAGGGGGACATGAGGGCAGGGGTGGGAGTGAGAAGGCCTGCTGGGAAGGTGACCAGAGAGGGAGTGCGGATGTCCAGGATGGGAGGAGCGGAATGGGCAGAGGACACAGCCGGGACAAAGGTCCTGGGGCAAGACCATGCCCGTGTGAGTGGCTGGAGCCTAGTGATAAAGGGACGAGAGGAAGGGAGGGGAGGTGGTGCAGGGCTGCGGGGGCCTCGGGGAGGACTTGGCTTTTCCCACGGGGTGGTGCAAGCCTTGGAGGGCGGCAGGCAGGGAAGGGCAGACCTGACTTGGGCGCTCGTGGGCGCCCTTTGGAGGATGGACTGTGGGGGCGGGGCAGGAGAACGGGACCATCTGGGTGGGGCGGTCACTTAATGCTTTGCTGGTGAGAACTAATCAGATTGTGGATTTGGGGGGATCCCTACAGCACTTGCTGAGTATAAGGATGTAGGGGACACAAGGCCCCCCCGAGAGTTGCTGTTCAAGCCAGGAGCCCCCCTCACACCCACTCAGGGGAAGATCCCTAGAACCCTTGCTGGCCGCGTAGTGCCGCAGAGACTCCTGTGTCCTCTCCCCTCGGTCTCCCGCTCCCTGTCTTCCCAGCCTCCTTGCTGCACATTTAAAATCCCGAGCAGCAGGCTGGCCCAGCCAGCTCCTCTCCCCAGGGAGGGCCGGCTAGCAGGCAGGAGGGAGCCGCTCTTTCCATGCTGAGTGCACTCAAGTGCCAGTAAATTGCGGATTAACGAGCCAGGGCGAGTTGGGGAAGGCTCCCCTGGGCGCGTGCTGCTGGGAGGCCCAGCTGGGGAACCCATCACCGGCTGCCCCAGGAGGCCGCCCCAGCCCACGGCCACGGGAGGGGGTCCCGCTGCCCGCCCCCTCCCTCACCATTCTGCCTGCCCGACCGGGCTCCAGATGGAAGCAGGTAAGCCCCGTCCTGACTTTGAGAAGTTGCCTCTGCTTCTCCGGGCCTCTGTTTTCTCGTCTGCGAAACGGGAATGCCAGTAGCTCCTGTTAAATAGGACAGACCACGGTTGGCACCCACACCGTACTGCTTTATCGGCTCTCTCTCTTCATGGATCAGAGCGTTTTCCCAGGATTTTGGAGGTTGCCCTGGGCCAGACAACTCTGGGCGGCTTCTCCGTGCCCACCACGGAGGGGTGCGCGTTGACAAGGCAGGGACGCTGCTGGCACAGCCACAGACCCAAGACCAGCTCCACGCCGTCTTCTCCGGGAGGCCACGGGAGCTGGGTTGACATTAAACACGTGGCACCAGCCACATTTCAAGTGCCCGGTAGCCACTCGAAGCCAGCAGCCACTGCGTTAGACGGGCAGGTCTAGAACATTCCCGCTGTGTTTAGTCTGGCACTGGACTAAATGTAGCTGCACTTTGTTCCCATCGAGGTCCTTATCTCACCACGAGGGGGGGGCTCCCCGTCACGGATTCTTGGGAATAGTGGCCAAGAGGGTTGGTCTGCCCGCAGCCCGGACGCAGGCACGTTCTCGGGACCCCTGCTTCTGGGGTCTGTGCTGTCCTGCTTGGCTGTTGAGCACCTGCCTGAGACTGGAGGAATTGCATTTTTAAGTTTGTTTATTTTGAGACAGGGAGAGGGAGGGGCAGACGGAGAGGGAGAGAGAGAGTCCCAGGCAGGCTCTTCCCTGTTAGCAGAGACCTGACGTAGGGCTCCAACCCATGAACCGTGAGATCATGACCTGCCTGGAAATCAAGAGTCGGACGCTCAACCGACTGAGCCACCCAGGCGTCCCCCTCGTCGATTTCTTAATACGCTTCCAACACTTAAGCAAACGCACACGTCCCCACGCAGAGGGGCATATGTCCTGGGGTGAGGACCAGATCGGATCCTACCTTCTACCATTTTATGAAACTGACTGGCCTTTAGGGTTAGGCTTTACCACCTGCTGCTGAGTTCTGGGTGCGAAGAACTTTCTTCACCCTCTGTGCCGTGCTTCACACACATGCCGTTATGTATTGCTTTTAAAACTAAACAGAAGTCTAGTTAAAACTAGAGCCGAGGGCTCTGTGTTACCACCAATCAATCCGCCCAGAACCATTCAAGGCAGGCAGTGTGTCCCCGCCTCGCACACTGAGGGACCCTTGCAGGAGGAGGTCTGCGCCCCGGGGCTGTCCAGCGGCAGAGGCTTAGCTGGGACGCGTCTGCCCCTCCAGGCAGAAAACTTCCTGCGGACCATGGAGACCTGGAGTCGACCCCGGGGCTTCCAGCCGGGGGAGGTGGGTGCCCGGCCCTCGAGGTGGGGGGGGGGACGGGCTCGGGGCCAAGGGCGCCCCCTCCCACCCCTCCCAACCGTGTGCTTGTAGGAGCCCTCGAGCCAGGTCTCGGGTGGGCTGGCTGACCGGCACTCCTGGGGGCCCCCCAGCCCCGAGGCTTCCCCGCACCCGGCGCTCCCGACCCCGCCGCGCTGCGGTCTCCGGGGGCCGCACTTCGAGGATGTCGTGGCCGCGAGGTCCTCCGACCGGCTCACGCGGCGCTCGGGGGTGGACGACGCCCCAGCCCACCGGCCGGACACGCCGGCGTCCTGGGACCCGGAGCCCCGGCTCTGGCAGGACGTCCTGACCGAGCAGCTCTGGGAGGTCCTCGCGGGGACCCACGATAAGGGGGAGCGGCTGCAGCACGCACGTGAGCCTCCCGCGGGCGAGGGGCCGGGGGTGGGGAGGGAGGGGGCTGTCCGGGGGGGCAGCACGGTTGAACCTTGTCCTCCTGCCCCCCCCCCCCCTTCGTCCTAGTGACAGAGCAGGCGCCAGGCCTGGTGAGTGACTGGTACCTGGAGGGCTGGGCTCCTGGCTGGCCGTGATCTGGACTGGGCCCTCGGGCTGGGTGCTGGGGTCCTGGGTTCCGGTTCGGTCCTTAGCCGCGCATGCCCTCGGGGGACTCAGGACTGTGTCCCAAGACTGTAGCCCCACCCAGGACGGGACTTGGGGCTGTTGGCGAGTGCTGTCTCTACCGCCTGGGCCTCCCTGAGGTTTCCAGGGTCTAAGGCTGACCCTGGGCTGGTCTTCTGGTCTGAACTGATCGCCCCAATTCCCACGGGCAGGAGAGTCAGGACCTGGGACCGCGCTACTCAGGACCGGAACCGCGTATGGAAGACACTTTGGGTAATCCCAGTGCGGGGAGGGGGGGCAGCCTGCCCCGAGGACCCACACCCGCCACTCATCTGCTCTTGTCTTTGCCCAGTTCTCAGCCCACCTGTGCCCTCCCTCAGCTCCCCTGAGGGCTCCCACGAAGGGAGCACAGAGCCAGGCACCGAGGCGGACGGGATGCTCTCCCGAGTGGCCCAGGTGAGGAGGCCCCAGCCGGAGCGGTGGCCTCCGTGAAGGCTGGGAGGGCTGGGGCGGAAGGAGCTGAGGGCGACCCTGGTCCCGCCCACAGGAGCCTGCTGGGAGAGCCCGCCCTTTCCTGAAGCCCATGTAAGTATCTGTCACTCTCCCACCTGCACTTCTGTCCCTGGCAGGTAGAGGGGACCAGGGATGTGGGTGTGTCCTCCCCTTCCCCACCACCGTATTACCGTCCTCAGTAACCAGAGCTGAGGGATCTGGGTGGAAAGGGGCAGCTCGGAGACCGTCAGGCCAGCATCACTGTTCCTCCCCACGTGACTGGCTCTGGCTTTGCAGAAAGGACTCCCATGGAAAGAGGGTGTTAGAGCGGGGTGCAGACAGTCCTGACCTTGTGGTCTGAGGCTGGGGGAGCCCAGCTGGGGACGAGAAGGCTACCTGGAGGGAAGGGGCGTAACGGTTAGGGTCTTGACGGATGAGTAGGGGTTTGCTAGGATGGGGCAAGGCATTCCAGGTGGAAGGGGGTGATGTTTGGTTCTAGGAGAGGGAGAATACTTGAGGGGGCATGGGTAGCGCCGTGGGGGAAGCGAGGCCTGAGAACCCCAACGTCTGCAAAAGAATGAAGCTCCTCGGGTTTGAGGGGTGGTCCCCTCCGGGCGGAGAGGCTCACCAGTAGGCTGGTGCCCCGGGGCTTCCCCTCCCAAGATGCTGGGACCCTGAGGACTTTGAGGACACGTGGGAGAGACCGGACGCCTTGCCCTGGCAATCCAAGAAGGGGGCCATCCCACACAGAACGGAGAAGGTGCGGACGCTGGAACACGGGGAGCCCGTGCTGGCCGCGGCTGTCAGCAGCTTCGTGCGACACGCCTTCACCTGTGGCAGGGGTGGTGTCAAAGTGTGGAGCCTGGCCAGCCAGGTGGTGGAGGACAGGTATCCCGAGAGCCACCTGTGTGTACAGGTGAGGGAGGGGCTGGCTCTGGGGGCGGGGCCTGCGGGAGCCAAAAGAGCCGCGGAGGACGAGGACGGTCCCCTGCATCTCTGCCCACCGCAGACCCGCCGGGCCTACCTGCGCACCTGCCTGCTGTCCTCGGACAGCACGACCCTGCTCACGGGCGGCCACAACCTGGCCGGCGTGGGCGTGTGGGACCTGACCGCGCCCTCCCTGCACGTGAGTGGTGAGCTGCCCTGCGCGGGCCTCACCTGCCAGGCCCTGGCCTCCAAGCCTGAGGACAGCCTGGCCTTGGCTGGTTTCACGGAGGGCACAGTCAGGATCTGGGACCTACGGGACCAGAGTGTCATCAGGTGAGGCCTGGGGGGGGGAGGGGCGCGGAGTCATCCTGAAAGCCCGAGTAGGGATCCAGCAGCCCCAAAGCAGAGAAACCCCTGGACCACTTACGTTTGCATCTGAGAGCATTGAAGGCCTGACTTCAGACTTTGGCTGGGTTTCCTCAGAACCCAGTCCTGGCACTTTTGCCTGCCTCGGTTTCCCCATCTGTCACCCGGGTGTGGTTCGGTGGGGGAGGGGAATTCCTGGGGCTTAAGGCTCAGAGTCTCAGCCCTGACCCTCTCCCAATACCCCTTCTGGCCAGGGACCTGCCGGGCCACCCGAATGGGGCCAAGAGCATTGCTGTCAAAGACCAGAACGTCTGGACAGGGGGTCTGGACACCTGTCTGCGGTGCTGGGACCTGAGGGCTGCCAGAGAGCCTCAGGAGTACCAGTTTGAGTCTCAGGTGTGCGGGCTGGGAAGGGTCTGGTCGGCCAGGTAGTAGTAGCTGGGTCTCAGAACAGAGAAGGAGGTGGATGTCGGGGCAAGGGGGCCGGATGGGACCCCACGTCTCAGTGGTGCCGGCGGGAAGAGGGTCGTTAGAGATGTTCTCCCCCTTCCAGCCCCAAGAGCATGAGACACTTTCATATTGTTTCAGGTGCTCATAGCCCCCTTTAGTCTCCGCAGTCAGCCCTTAAGGTAGAGGGAACCGACCTGCTTTACAGATGAGCAGATTGAGGCCCACAGTGTGAAGTTGCTCATTAGGCCCTCGAAGCCGGGAGGCTGGCAGGAGGTCAGCCCCCAGGGTGGGTCCCTGTGCCCCTGTCCGCCTCTTGGGCCAGGCTGGGACCTGACTAGCTTCTTCCCTGCCGCCTGCCCCCCAGATAATGAGCCTGTCCCCTAGTCCCCAGGAGGACTGGGTGCTGGTGGGCACAGCCAATGGCCAGCAGTGGCTGCAGCCCACCCGAGGGGGCCAGAAGCACATGGTGGGGTGTAAGGACGGCACCATCCTGGGTCTGAAGTTCTCCCCCCTCGGTGAGTGGCCAGGAAGGGGCAGGCAAGTCCCCTGTGGTCCCCAGACTCGCCTTCCTGACCCCCCAACACCCTTCATCAGCAGGAACCACTCAGTGATGCTTTCCACAGAGGCAAGAGGGAGGTGGGGGGCCACCTCTGCGTCCCAGACCCCCAGGGGCCCTGCCCTCAGATGCCAACTTCCCCCACAAACTGGTCCCTTCTGCCTCCTCCCAGGCCAGTGGTGGGTGAGCGTCGGGACGGACGACCTGGTTGGCGTCTATAGCATGCCCGCGGGGGCCCTGGAGCTCCAGGTACCCCGGGGGGGGGGGCAGCGTTCAGGTCTCGGAGCTGAACGCAGGGGTCCTGATGCAGAGGCCCCCCGAGGGACCAGGCTTGAACTGCCAGCAGAGGTGAGGGGCGGGGAGGGTGAGCCCCCTCAGCTCATGCTGGCCTTCTGCCTTCCAAGGTACCCGAGACCTCCTCCATCCTGTGCTGTGATGTGTCCCCCAACAACCGCCTGATTGTCACGGGGTCCAGGGACCACGCCTCTGTGTACCAGGTCACCTACTGAGGGGCTTGGTACCAGTTGTCCTGACTCGGGATCCTTTTTTTCTTTTTTTTTGTCCTTTTCCCCCAGCAAGGTGGAGGCATAACGGTGGAGGGGTGTGGTGGGCGAGCCGGGTCTCTTCGCATTGCGCGATCAGGCCGGCGATCTTTGTCACGTGTAATAAAGCAATTGGAAATAGCAGAGGGTTCTGTGCGTCCCCCCCCCCCCCGCCCCCGCCCCCGCCCCCGCCCCCGCTCGTCTTGCAGAGGTTTGGAAGGACCCAGCCTTAAGTCCACGTTCACTGAGAATCTCCTCAAAGCCACTGACCGCCCTGTTGGGAGTGGGGGTGGTCGTGGACCGCTTCTTCCTGTCCCCTCATCTCCCGGAGACGGGTCTCCCGGCCATTTGTGCCATCGAGGGGTGGGGTTCTCCGCCCTTCCCAAGATGCCCTATCGCTTTAGATGGGCGCATCTCACCTGGGGGTGAACTTCACCCCCGGGGGGGCACATGGCAAATCTGGACATTTCGGGTCGTTGTGACTGGGGGTGGGGGGCTATGCCTGGCACCAAGGGGGTGGGGGCCGGGGATGCTGCTCAGCCCCACGGTGCCCAGGGCGCCCTCCCGAGAGTGATCGGGTCCCTCCCCCCCCCCACCCCCCACCCCCAGAACACAGTAGTTCACAGCAAAACAGCAATGAGTCTCTGGCAGGCTTGTCCTCCCCCCACGGGGACTCTGACCCCACCTGCTCGCCCTGTCCCCTCCAGCATAAGCACCCCCAATCGTGCCAAGAGGTCTGCTTTCCTTAGAGAAGTGTCCTCTCCCCCAAAAAGCACCTCCAAAACTCCACCCGGGGACCCTGCATCTCCCTCCAGAAGGGTTCCCAGGGGTGTCTGGGCCTCCCATCCAGCCACCCACTCACCGTCCTCCACAGCAGCCCCTAGGAGCTTCAGGAACACAGACGTGTTATGTCCCCGTCCGCGCTGACCCACATTTCTAGGGGCTCTCTCTGCTTAAGCCTGGGTTGGAGACCTCGCTCCCCCTGTAGCCGAGGAGGAGCAGATTTCCCTCCATTTCCACCTGGCCAAGCGCCTTACCTCTGAGCCTTCGCACATGCTGTTCCCCGTGTACCCACAGTCTTGCATGACCCTCCCAGCTGGTGGTTTCTCCTGTTAGCTCCCGGCTTACCATCACCTCCCCTGGGGTTCCGGTGTTTGCTTGGCAGCTTAGGCCAGGCCAGGTGTCATCGTGCACCAGGCTCTCAGGAATTATCGGTGGGTGGGCCTCAAAGGAAAACTGCACCCCAAAGAGCTCCGTTCTCCTCTATACTCCCCACCCTTTGTACACGGGCAGTGTCTTGGGATGATTCCGTCCGAAGGGCTGGCATGAAAGAGATACAGGAAACTTTGGGGCCAGGGCACTGAAAAGCCACGTGTGGGACACCACGTGTGGGCGGCTCAGTCGGTTAAGCGTCTGCTCAGGTCACGATCTCGCGGTTCGGGAGTTCGAGCCCCGCGTCGGGCTCTGTGCCGACAGCTCGGAGCCTGGAGCTGCTTCCGAGTCTGTGTGTCCCTCTCTCTCTGCCCCTCCTTCGCTCACGCTCTGTCTCTCAAAAGCGCACATGAAGACAAAAATGCAGAGACGTAACTAAATGCAAGCCACGTGCGACTTCCTCTCCCCTGCCACGCCGGATCCTGCAGCTACACGTGACGGCAGAAACGGGCCCCGAGTGACTCCCCGCCGTCGAGCCCCGCAAAGCACGTGGACACGAGCGGGAGAGAAACGTCCGCCGCGTTCAACCACTGAGGCCTGGCGGCTCCTCGTCACCCGGCACCGCGTAAGCCCTGCTGCTCGACAGCCGCCGCCCCTGCAGAATGCAGTCCTCCGGGGTCCGGAGGAGGAAAGGGAGGCGGAGGGACGGGATGCCACTCGCCCTCGGCCGCACAGCCTTCCGCGGTAACAGCGCCCGAGAGAAGCAACAGCCCTGGTTCCCCAGCCCGGGACAGAAAGGTAGTTGCGAGAAGCACATTTATTTCCCCGAAGCCCACCTGCCCGTCCAGCGCCGTGTCCGGCAGGGGAAGACGGCAGGGAGCCAGCCAGAGGGCAGACGAGGCTTGGCGCTCACGGGTATGAGCGGAGACGGGTGCCGGGCTCTCTGTCCTGGATGCCCCTCCCCCAGGAGCCAGGCCAGGGGCGCAGGAAGATGGGGGGGGGTGCTCAGTAAACCACCTCGTACACCGTGGCCTTCTTGTCCCCCGAGCCCGTCACAATGTACTTGTTATTTCCGGAGATGTCACAGCTCAGCACGGAGGATGACTCCTTGGACTATGGGCAGGGGTGGGGGAGGGAGAGAAGGGGAGGTGAGGCGTGGCCGATACTAGCACCGTCTGTCTGGTGTCCGGTCCGTGCCCCTGACCGCCCTGCACGACGTTCAGAGGGAAGAGGCACGGCTAGTGGGATTGGGTGGACAGGTGACAGATCCTGGGAAGGGCGGGTCCCCTGTTCTCGGGACACCAAGAGAGCCGCAACTGAAGCCCCGCCCTTTCCTAGGAGGCTCAGAGAGGGTGTGGACCGGGCATGAGGCCACACAGCACAGCAGAGGGCCAGCCGAGGCTTACGGCGCAATGACCCTACACCAGCACACGTTTCCTGTAAAGGACCCGGCAGTAAGTTTTCAGGCTTTGCCAAAGGTCCAAATGAGTCTCTAGCCAACAAGTCCGGGGGCCAAATAAATCTACGTCACATTATCGTCCTTTCGTTTTACACCCCTTTAACGAGGTAAAACTCACTGCACGCCCACTACAATGGCTGTAACAAAAAAAGACACAATAACAAGTTGTTGAGGACGCGGAGAGTTTCGAACCCGCGAACACTGCTGATGGGATGGAAAAGTTGGAGGACAGTCCAGAGGTTAAACAGCTCCCAGCAATCCCACCCCAAGACCTCTCTGCCCAAGAGCAATGAAAACACGTCCACGGCAGCGCGACTTACAGCAGCCAGAACGCGGAAACAAAGCCGGTGTCCGTCAAGTGGTGGATGGGTAAGCAAGACACAGTCCACCCAGACTACAGGCTGTGACCCCACCTCAGGAAGGAAGGACAGCCTGCCGCCTGCCACCACGTGGGCGGACCCGGAGGACACTGAGCAGTGACAGAAGCCAGACACAGAAGGACACGTCCTGCGTGACCCCATCACAGGGGGTCCCCAGAGGAGTCCCGGCCAGAGAGACAGAGGGTAGACGGTGGGAGCCAGGGGGTGGGGCAGGGGGCGGGGAGTCCGTGCTTCCTGGGGACAGAGCCTCAGTTTGGGGAGATGGAGAGCTCTGGAGACGGATGGCAGGGGTGGTTACGCAACAGTGTGAGTGTGTGTGCGCTTAGAAATGGTCACGATGGCAAGTCTTAATGTATTAAAAGAAGGAAGCACGCACAAAAAGAACCCAGGCTGCACGCGGACGTGGCCCGCAGGCTGCAGTTTGCAGACCCTGCTTTAGTAGCCTGCTGGCTGGCGGGGAAGGGGGGGACCTCGCAGGACCCGGGGGAAGTTCCGCGGCTTAACCACCAGCTCAGCCACCCCGGGGCCCCTGCGTGCAGCACGTCCTGGCCTGCAGAGCGGTGGCTGCACGCGGCTGGGTACCTGGAAAATGCTGGCTCCGTATGGCGTCCTCCAAGCATTCAGTAAGTTGTCTTTCCCGGTGCTCACAAACCAGCGCCCTGGGGGAGGGAGAGCAGGGGGTTCCAGCAGGAGAGACCAGAGAGAGCCCCCCCCCCCTCCTCCCCGGCTGTGGGCCGCAGGCAGACAGGGTCCAGCAGGCCTGGTCTCTCCCTTTCTTTCTGGCACCTCCGCTCTCACAAAGGGAACAGTGGGCCCCTCCTTCCCCCCCATTTTCCAGATGGTGAAGTCAAGGCCCCCCGGGGGCGGGGGCCCATCTGGCCTTCAAGAAGGGGGAGCCCCCAGGAGAGCGTGGCCAGATAAAACATAAGATGCCCAGGTACCTTTGAATCGCAGATAAATCACAAACCATTTTAATACAGATGTGCCCCAAGGATTTCATTATTTATTTTCTTTTAATGCATGCGTGTCCCATGCGGTACTCGGGGCACACTTATGCTGAAAATCATTTGGCTGCTTTTTTTTTTTTTTTTTTTTTTTTTTTTTTTAGTGTCAGTGTATCTCAGGCGATATTGGGGATATATTTGTATTACCAAATCAGTTGCTTTTAAGCATAAGCATGTCCTGGGTTGCACTTGGGAAAAACTTCCGCTAACCAACGATTCCTTAAGGTTCAAAATTCCACCGAGGGGGTGCTTGGGTGGCTCCAGTCGATTAAGCATCCGACTTGGGCTCAGGTCACAATCTCCAGGCTCGGGGGTTCGAGCCCCGCAGCAGGCTCTGTGCCCACAGCTCGGAGCGTGGAGCCCGCTTCGGGTTCTGTGTCTCCCTCTCTCCCTGCCCCTCCCCTACTTGCGCTCTGTCTCTCTCTCTCTCAAAAATAAACATTAAACAGAAAGATTCCAATTCCGCTGGGCGTCCTGTGTTTTGTTGTGGGGGCTGTCCGGTGGGTGTGGGGTTTCGGTCGCCCCGCCCCACGCCCTCCAGGCACACACACCGCAGGAGGCGAACTTGAGGGCCAGCACACAGCTCTCGTGAAGGTGCAGCTGGTACTTCTCGGGCTTGCGCACGTGCAGGACCTCCACGTTACTGCTCTCCATGCCCACGGCCAGCCAGTCCTGGTTGGGGCAATGGCCCAGGGAGAAGATCTGGGGGTGCAGAGGAAAGAGGGGACATCGAACCCCCCCTGCAGAGGTTGGAGGAGGCCCAGAGGGGCAGGGGAGGGGCCCACCGCTCTCCCGCGGCAGCCCTGCGTGGAGAGGCAGCTGGCCCAGGGCCTGGAACGCAGCAGGCAACTGCATGTCGGATCATTAATATTAATCAGAATTACACGGAACCCTGGGGCCTCACATCCATTATCTGCTCAGAACGCACAACAGCTCTGGGAGGGAGGGAAGGAGGGAGAGGGAGAAGCCGGGCGAGGACAGTCGCCCCCCTTGAGCAGATGGCAGAAGGGAAGCTCGAGGCCAGGGCTCGCTCAAGGTCAGAGATCCGTGAAAGACGAGGCCTTCGGACTCCCAGCTCGGAACTTTTCCCCGCTTGCCAACACCTCCTTTTGCTTGGATGTGAAAGGACTCAGTGGCCTCATCGTTCCGTGCCCCACCCCAAGCGAGGCAGAGAGAGGCATAACGCCCTGTTCTATCCTAACCCTGTCGAAGTCCTACGGACAGGACGCGTGTGGAAAGAACCACAAATGGACAGCAGAGAGAGGACTGGAAGTTTTCACGTGTGCTCTCCTGCCCGTACAGAGTTCCTGCACAAAGACGGGGGCCCGGTGGGATGAGAGATACTCACCATGGGGTCCCCAGAGAACAACCCATCTAAGTCTCAGGGCCAGGGGATGGACAGCCATATCCACCTGCACCCTTGAGTTCCTTACCAAAGAAACTTTTAAGCTAAAGAGAAGAGAAGGTAGAACAGAAAGAGTTCGGGCGTTAGCTACTATCTCCAGGCTTCAAGGAAGGGGGCAAAAATGGAGATGGGTTTTGAAGGATGAGTAGGAGTTCACCAATTGGAGAAAAGGGAAGGAAAAGCGTGTCAGCTAGAGGGAACAGTAAGTGGAGAGGTCTAGACGCATCTGAGGGCATGGTGTGTGTGAGAGAGACTAGAGCACAGAGGCCTTAAATGTCAGGCCAAGGAGCTCACGTCCTGCCCCCAAGGCAGTGGGAGAGAGGATCTGGGTGACTCTGTTCAGCCGTGAGGAGTCTCCAGATCCTGTCCAGCTCCTTCACTTCATCCTTTAGCCTGGATTCTCACAGAGCCCTCAACGGAGACCTCTCTGCCCGACTCCTATGTCAACCTCTCCCTGCCGACCTAGATCAGTGGCTCCCCAGTGGGTCCTGGGGGGTGGTCAGGAGCTCTCAGTCGGGTCAAGAGATTGAAGGAAGAGAATTGGGCTACCGGAGAAGAGGAAGGAATGAACGGGGGCGTGACTTAGCAAAAGCATCTGGGAAAGTGATCTGAGGGTCTTAGTAGACCCACAGCTTACTCTGAATCAGTGCCTTTGTGTTTCCATGGGGTTGGGGGCGGGGTAAGGCCTATGGATTTGTGAGAAGGACAAAAAAGATGGACACGGGTCACAGGTATCTGGTCCCCACTCAGTTTCTGGAAGTGAGTGCCTTGTGGGGAGGGGAGGGGGCTCCGGATTCCTGAAGCTTCTATCGCCCTCCCGGCAGACCCACTGCGGCACCTGAGAGCAGAAATCGTGCTGCTGCAGCTGGCGGCCCTCCCGCAGGTCCCAGCAGCGCACCGTGTTGTCCAGACCCCCCGTCCAGAGCCGAGTGCCGTAGTCGGAGATGTCGATGCAGCTGGCACCATCGGTGTGGCCCTGGAACTGCCTGGAGGGAGAAGGGCCCAGGCGTCAGGCGTCCGTCGTGGGGGCTGGTTCTGCTCCAGCGCCGAAGCGAGGGGCGCGGGGGCCACCCACCTGACCATGGTCTGGTTCTGCAGGTCCCAGACCACGATGTTGCCGTCGCTGCAGCAGGAAAAGCAGACCTTGGCGTCGGGGCTGACGGCCAGGGCGTAGCAGGCCGGGGCCGAGGAGGTCAGCTCGGCCTTGATGCGCGGGGTGGGCGCCGCCAGGTCCCAGATGGACAGGGTGCTGGCCTCCCCTCCCACGATCAGACTGCGGCCGTCGGGCAGCAGCTTGCAGGAACGGATGTAGTTGTCCCGGTTCTGGGACGGGAGAGAAGCGACGGTGTGGGGCTGGCCCTCCCCGACGGGGCCTTCCCCCCCCCACCCCCAGAGCGCCCCCAAGCGCGCGGCGCCCCCAACCCGCCCCCGCTCTCCCCGAGCCTCGAGCCCCGCCCCCGGCGGCCCGGAAATCCCGCCCCTGCGGACAAGCCCCGCCCCCGCCGGCGGGCCCCGCCCTCACCAGGCAGTCGAGCTGCGCCACCGGCGTCTTGGCGCCCGGCTGCCCCACGTCCCACACTTTGACGCAGCCCTTGCCGCCGGTGTACACGTGCTGCGTGGAGCCGCTGATGGTGACGGCGCAGACCACCTCGCCGTGCGCCAGCGTGTGCAGCTGCCGCGCGTGCCGCGGGATGCCCGCGCCCACCAGCGCGTCCGAGGGGAAGGGCACCGGCTGCATCTGCCCGTCGGCAGACACGTGGAAGGAGTAGGCCCTGCACGGGAGGAGGGCGGTGACGCGCGGGGAGGGGACCGCCCTGGGGGGTAGCGGCCCGGCCTGGTGCCCGCCGCGCTCCGGGGGCTCGGGGGAGTAGGAGGCCGGGGGGGGGGGGGGGGGGCGGGGGGGAACCCTGGATCCCAGGTGACGGACGGGACAGTCAGCGTGGCCTAGCCCGTGGCCCGCAGCCTGGCAAGCAGGCACTTAGTAAATGCGTGTTGAGCAGCGAGGATCCAGGGAGACGCCTTGAGAGCTCCAGAGACTGGGACCCACTGGGAGCCCCCAGCCCCGGGTGGCCAGTTAGACTGAAATCAACTTACAACTTCAGTTTCTCAGTGGCGAAAGCCACAGGTGGCCAATGGCAGCTGTAGGTATAGAACATTCCCATCATGGCCGAGAGTTCCTGGGTACTTGGGGCTGCGGCGCCCTGGGGTTGGGGGGGGGGCATTCTGCGCACTGCAGGATGTACAACTGTATCCCAGGCCCCATAGAGGCCGGATGTGGGCCTGACCACCAAAAATGTCAAAGACGTGCCGAATGTCTCCGGGGTGGGGGTGGGGAAGGCACGAGTACCCCCCACCCCCGTTTCTGCATTTTTCTTGTTACCTACCTCTCTCTCCAGAGACTTTCTGGAAAGACAGCAGGGAACCCCAGCCCCCACCCCACAATGCAAGCACCCGACAGGAGGCAGGGATCCCCGAGCCAATACTCACGGCTTCCCCCCAGGGATAGTGGGCAGGGAAGAGGAGATAGATGACCCTCGGAGATGTGGATGAGACTCAAATGCCATCTGCCAAAATGCCGAAAAGGAAGGGTCCTAGGGCAGGTGACTCAAACCCACCTCTGCCTTCCCCCATGCTCACCTGCCATATTTCTCTGTTCATCAGAGGATCCCCAGTCAGCCCCTCCCTAAGAAGGCAGAGATGCCCTCTCCTCCCGCCGCACTACAGACAGGAGAGCAGAGGCTTGGGCTTGAAGGAACCCCAAAGCCTCTGCCCGGGGAATCCTAGAATCCCAGACTTGGAAGGACCCCGAAGAGTCTGACCGGCTCTAGAGCCAAGAGTTGGCAAACCATGGCCCCCTGTTCGTTTTTGTAAATAAAGTTTTATCGGTACAAAGCCACACCCGTTCATTTCTACGTTGTCTACGGTGGCTCTGAGCTATGAAGGCAGAAGTGAGTAGTTTTGACCCAGACCAACTGGTCGGCAAGGCCAAAACCATTTAATGTCTGGCCTCTTGCAGAAAACACTTGCTGACCCCTTTTGCACAACATCCCTTGGGTCTGGGATGTCCCCCGTGACAGCATTTTCTTCCCTCTGGAGGCCCCCTTGTCTCCTCCAGGGTGGCTCACTCTGTCAGCCATCTGTCCTTGTGCTGCCCTCTGGGGCCCACCCAGTCCCTGTCTGCTCCCTCCGCCCCAGCTCAGGGTCTCAGGCCCTATTCCTTCAACTCCTTCTCGTGAGACCTCGCTTCCAGTCCTCTCCCCAGGTGAGTCCCTCATCAGGAATCTACCAGAGTCATCGCAGCCCCTTAAAAATCAGGGCCGACAACTGTATGCCCTCTGCCAGGAGGTTGAATGGGCCCCTTGTGCCCCGTGGCTGGGGCTCCCTGCTCCTCCTAATGCGGCATAAGCACAGCTGCTCTTCCCAGTTACACGTTACTTGTATTAAGCTTGTGGAGCTCCTGAGACCCTCAGATCATCTCCCCGCATGCACTGGCCAAGCCAGGATTCCCGTCCCTTTCCCTATCCCCTTGTCTCCTCTTGTGTAACTGGTCTCTCCTCCCGGCCCCCAGCCCCTGTGCCCTCCGATACCTCCCGGTGCCCCCACACTGAGGACTCACCATGGGGGACCGTCCATACACCACAGAGCCGCTGACCTGGGGGGACAGGTGGAGGCTAACGTAGGAGCTGGGCACAGAGAGGTCCCCGTTAAGGGCGCTGTGGGAGCTCAGGCTGAAGGACGTGGTGAAGGGACTGGACAGGGTCAGGGGGCTCCTCAGGGCTGAGTGAGAAGAGACAAAGATAGGTCTTCAGCGACCTTGGACCCAGATCCGGCCTTCCACTGCCTCCGGTCATGTGTCCAGATGTTTGAGAATACCGTTCCCTCTGGCTCATATGCTGTTCCCTTTCCTTCCTCGGTTGCTGAACTCCTACTCACCCTTCGACACCTAGTAGACCCAAAGTCCAGCAACATCTCGGGAACATCACTGAGCCTGCTCGCCCCACCCCTAGCCCGTTCTGGCTAACTGCCTCTATCCCCGCCACGATCACACGGGGCTGGAAGCTTAGGGGTCTGCGTCTCCGTCCCCACTATCTGGGAACTCCTCAAGGGCGCGTTCCAGGGCGGATTTCTTTCTGGGAACCCAGAACCAGCGCGGGGCCTGGCCATATGGCAGCAGAGCCCACGTTAACGAGGGGGGACCCGAGGCTCAGAAAGTTTGAGTCGCTTGCCCAAGGTCATGCGGCTGACGAGTAGTATCCAAGGCCGGCCTCAAACCCCAGGCTGTCTGACTCCAAAGCTTGTGTTGTCCGTGCAGAAGGCTAAACCTCTTTGAGTAGATCGCCTCCCCTCTGGGCCTCTGTTTCCCCAGCCGTCCAGCCAAGACAGGAAACCGAGGCCCGGGGTGAGGCGGCACTGGGCTCAGAGTCCTGGAAGGGGTCAAGGCCATCCCAGAGCTGAATCCAACCCCCCAGAAGAGACCTGCTCAGGCCCCAGTGGACACTCACCGACACTGTCCGTGCCAGGCGTTGGCTTCGTAGCAAGCTGGCGGAGGTGACTGGCTGAGCTGGGCCCTGGGGTGGGCGCGTCCTGGGGCGGGGAGGAGTCGCAGGACTTGGGGGCGGGAGTGCTGGCGGGAAGATCATTCTGGGGAGAAAGGTCCGGACTGAACGCCCCACCCCCACCCTGGCACCAGCACCTGGCCCCTTGCTGCCCACGATCTGGTGAGAAATTGGCACGGGAGGGGGGAGCTAGGCGGGGGCTCACAGGAGGTGTCTGCACGCCGAGCACGTGGGGTTCAAGGGCATGGGCCCCACCGCTGATGCCCTGAGCACAGGGACACGCGGGGTCCACAGGCCGGGAGCGCCAGGCGGGCAGCAGAGTGGGAATGGGCACGCACTGCCCGCAGGGCTGCACACGGCGTGGGGAGGGGGACCGGCACCCGCTGCCAGAGCCCAGCGGGCACATGATCAGGTATGAGGAGCGCGGGTGCAGACAGGCCTCAAGCAAGGGCACACGGGGCAGGGAGCGGGCCTTGCGGAGGAAGGCGACAGTCGGAGGACTCAGGAGGGGGGGAGCACAGGCCTGCACCCAGGCGAGGGACCGGCAGCCAGCACTGGGGTGCCCCTGGCTGCTCTCAGGGGGCGGGGTGCCCCTGCAGCTGTCTCTCCCTGCGGGGACACCTGAGGAGAGGGGGAGGGGATCTCCAAGGAGGAGCACACGCGCTGTCGTCTCTCTGCTGTCACCTCCTTTGCCTTTCAAGAAACTTCACGTCCCCGTCCCGTCTTTCCACTACACAATCACGTGTTTCCTGCCAACCCCACTCCACGAGGGGGAGTGGGTGGGGACACGTGGGACAAGGGAGGCCTTCTGGGGGCTTCTCCTGGAGAGCAGAGCTGCCCCTCCCCCTCTGGCCTCCCGGAGTGGAGGAGGTCACAGGAGATGCAACCGTCAGCCCCAGCCTCGGCGGTTGCCATAGCAACCTGCTGGGAGGGGAGGCCTAGAAACCGACGCACTCTCTGGGTAAGCGCAGGGCAGGGGTCTGGGGAAGATTTGGTGAGGGCAGGGGTGGGACCAAACGGAGCCCGGCTGTGAATGCCTAAGGGGCGTGCTCTGAGGGGTTCCTACACCTGGCACCGGGAAAGTTGTTCCCATAGTAATGCTCTTGCCTTTCTGGAAGGGAGGGGGGGGAAACGGGGGACAACCTCTCAGGTGGGGCTGCTGTATCTCCTGCTTCGCCAAGGCCTTAACACTTGCCAGGCTGGAGTCAGTCCCAGAGCAGCCATTCTGCAGCTGAGTGTGTTTATATCCAAGGGATTTCCTATTTATTGCAAGAGATGCTTCCCTTTCTCCCTAAGAGGGTGAGTGGTCTTTTGATATGTATTTAGGTTCAACAGAGCACGTGGACTTGGGGAAAATACCTGGATAAAGTCGAGGCAGATTTTAGGAAGGTGGCAAATAATCACGAAGGAAATGCTGGACAACCCGCTGGAAAGACCCCAGCCGGGCTGGTGTCTCCTTGCTCGACATCTAACCTGGTGGCATCTGTTTCCAGGTCCCCAGGGTGCGGAAAGTGAGTTTCAAGGCCTCCCCTACTCCTTACCAGGACAAGCTCCTTGGCTCTGGGGAGCGGGGAGCCGAGGCTGGAGGCCAAAGAGGCCGGACTGTCCACGAGGTCCCGACGGGCGGGGACGCATATGGGCGCCTTTCCACATGGGGTGATAGCTGGGCTGGGGGGCTCCGAGGGTTGGTCCTGGGTTTGAGGAGGTGACATTGAGTGGAGGTGAACTGGGCAAAGAAGGAGAGCCCCTCTCTATATACCCCTCCCCAACCCCACCCCGCACTCCAGCCTGGGTCCCTCCTACGATCCACCTTGGGAGGATTATGAACCCCCCCCCGCCCCCGTGCCTTACTTTACTCATCTGTAAAATGGGATTGATAGTACCTATTCCATAAACCCACATAGAAACGACTGTGTAAGGGCTTGGCTCTGTTGTCCCCCATTAAACACATGGGGAAAAGTGAGGCCAGGGACGGGGGCGTACTGTCCCAGTCACACAGTGAGCCAGGGCCGGATGCTACTTCTGCTGCCCCATTGCCAGGGTTCTCTGGGCCTCAGTTTCCCCACCTGTGCTATGGAGAGGGGGTCAGCCTGGGGTGTCCCTCTATCCCCTACTCCCCCTACCCCCACATCACCCTCAACACAGCCATCCACAGAGGGGGCCAGGACCCCCCCTTCCCTCTGGGTCCCCCAACACTCGGGAAAGCCTGCCACCCTCTGGGCCCAGACCCCGACTCACCTCGTCCACCACCAGGTTGTAATCGCTCTTGTCTTCATCACTCTCCTGGGGGGACACGGGGGAAAGAGCTTGCCCTGGCCATGCCGCTACCTCCGTGCCCCCTTACTGATCTCAGGAGACCGCCAGCCGCGGTCTGACCGGGATTCTGGGGCTTCAGAGGCCCATGTGCTTAGTTCAGAGAGAAGGCTGCCATTTGCTCAGGTGCAAGGGGTTGGGGGCGGGTCTCTCATGGAGAAAAATGAGGGGATGGAACTTAGGGCCCAAGACTTGCTGTGGGGCCCCGAGCGCCTCCCGGCCCTCCCTGGGTCCCAGTCTCCTCCTCGGTGACGGGATGGGACGGCCGGGGACCAGGACTCATCCATAAACTCCCAACCGGCTCTCTCTCTCCGCGGATCCAGTCAACCTCTCGGGATCGTCTGCCCAGCACCATCCCCATGGCCTAGCACAGACCTCATCCCCTCCTTAGGCTCCTGGCCTTCAGCCTCGCCCCCTCCAGGCAGCCTTCCAAGCTTGCCCCAGAGGACTTTCTTTACACCTGTCCCCACATCTGTACTACGTCCTTCTGTGGCTTCCCACTGCCCTTGGGAGAAACCCTGGCGTGTGGGGCTGCCCTCTGGTCTGGCTGGAAAGCAAGGGAAGACCAAGGCTGCAGCCTGAAGGCCACATCTCCCAGCAGAGGGGGGCTGACTGCCCCCTGCCCTCCACCCCCCGCCCCGTCCCCAGTTTTCCTCTTTAAAATACCCGTTGCTGACGGGTATAGAACAGGCTGCTGTGTTCTTTAAAGATCAAAGGCATCTCTGAGAAACAGCAGGACTGGCCAACACTGGGCCTGCCAGCTGGAGGAGAAGGCTGTCCCTGTGGATGGGACAGGTGCTTTCCAGCCAGCCAGTCCCAGCCCCAACTTGCAGCCTGGCCCCGAAACTGCAGGTGCAGCGAGGGGCGGGGGTGGTCCTGACCCAGGAGGAGGGCCCCGGAGAGAGTGTTCTGTGCCTCGTGGAGGGGCAGAGGGAGGGGAATGCCAGAGCGCTGGAGAGCCGGAGCCAAAGCCAGGAGGCGGGCAAACAGATCTGTGCCCCAGAGGCCACGGAGACAGAACAACTACAGTTGGGCCTGGCCCCACAGCTCCTCTCGTTGTTCAGTGCTCCGTGCCCAGTGGGGAGCTATGGAAGGCCCCAGAGTGAGAGCGTCACGGCCAGAGCTGGGCTCTGGGAGGCCCTGAGGGGCGGGGCTGGGGGGCCCACCCATCTCCCGCTCGCCCCCCACTTACGTAAGGTCCCGACAGATCCTTGTCCTCAGCTCGCGGCTTCCCACTGCCCCCTGGGCCACCGGGTCGCACCTCTTCCACCACGCTCTCAGGGGGGGAGGGGGACGCGCTCTGCAGAGACACAAGGGCCGGAGAAAGGGTCAGGGCCCTGGGGCCCCAGACTCCGTCCTGGCCCAGCCCAGACCGAGGGTCCCCAAACACAGTTATTAGGATCTGTGCCTCAAGCTTCCCATCCGGGAAATGGGACCTTCCCGAGGGCAGGCTCGATGCTAAGGTCTTGACCCCACAGCAAGTTCTTTGGGGAAGTGACGATTAATCCCACTGCACACACAGGGATCCCACTGAGCCTGAGGAAGACAGGGCTGCACAGCGAATTAGGGGCCGAGGCAGGATGCCAAGCCAGCCCACCAGGTGTCGACAACCAACCTTCTAAGGTCAAGGGCTGGGTGTGCCAGCACAGAGACACAACATCAACCTGCCTGTGTGCCCTCGGACAGTTTTCTCCTTCCCTGGGACTCAGTCTCTCCAGCTGTACACAGGGGATGCCCCACACAGTGATTTCTCAAGCACTGCAGTTGTGGATGGAACCATTTCTTCAACTGAGATCTTATCTTGAAGCCTGATTTCATGGGCAGATGAGACGTTGGGCCCTGAGAGCTGGGTGGCTCTGTGCAAACCACACACAGGATTCAAAGCCACGTTCAGCAAGATGGGCCACTAGGAAATAAAGCAGGCCACAGATGCAAAAGTGTGCAGCCGCTTAAAAAAGAAAGCAGAGGGGCGCCCGGGGGGCTCAGTTGGTTGAGCCTCCGACTTCGGCTCAGGCCACGATCTCACGGTCAGCTCGGAGCCTGGAGCCTGCTTCGGATCCTGCGTCTCCCTCTCTCTCTGCCCCTCCCCCACTTGCTTTCTGTCTCTCTCTCAAAAATAAACAAAGATTAAAAAATTTTTAATAAAAAAATAGTAAAATAAAATCTCTTGTTAAAGATAGTATTTTTTTTAATATTTTTTTTTTAACGTTTATTTATTTTTGAGACAGAGAGAGACAGAGCATGAACGGGGGAGGGTCAGAGAGAGAGGGAGACACAGAATCGGAAACAGGCTCCAGGCTCTGAGCGGTCAGCACAGAGCCCGACGCGGGGCTCGAACCCACGAACTGTGAGATCGTGACCTGAACTGAAGTCGGACACTTAGCCGACTGAGCCACCCAGGCGCCCCTAAAGACAGTTTTAAAAAGTGGTTTTATTTTTATTTTTTTGAGAGAGAGAGTGAGGGGGAGGGGCAGACAGACAGGGAGACGGAGGATCCCAAGCAGGCTCTGCCCCGACAGCAGAGAGCCCAATGTGGGGCTCGAACACGCGAACCGCGAGATCATGACCTGAGCTGAAGCTGGCCGCTTAACCAACTGGGCCACCCAGGCGCCCCAAAAATAACATCTTAAAAAAGAAAAAAAACAAGTAGAGACGTCAGAGATGTGACAGCACGGAAAGATGGCCTCAATGTATCACTGAGGCGGAAATCGGCCGGCAGAGAGGCGACTGGCTGGGCGCAAATCCCAGCCCGGCTTCTCATTGGCTCTGAGACCTCGGGCAGGTTACACAACCTGTCGCACGCTCAACCCGTGTCCCGTGTCCCGCGTGAAACGGGGATCACCGCAACAGTGCCCGCCTCCTAGGGTTGCGGGGAAGATACAGCGAGCTGCGGACACTTAGCGTGACGCGGGGCCCGGCGCGCGGTGAGCCCACGTTCGTGCAGGGAAACGCAGAAACGCATAGGATGTCCCTGAGTTTCCCCCCACTCGGCACTGTGGGGGCTGAGCAGCGACCCTGGCCCCGCCCACTCGATGCCAGGCGTACCCCTAGTCGTGAGAGCCACAGATGTCCCCAGACACGGGCTGGTGTCCCCTGGGGGCGGGATCTCTTGTGCGACAACGGCCACTTCCTCATACCCCTTCCCTCTCTGGCAATTATGTTCCCACCGCGGAGCCTCTACTGCCTCGAACTTGTGTCTCTGTGTGTGTGACACGTGTTACACAGGGGAGAAGTCTGGAAGGAGGCGCTGCATGCAAAACGACAGGGGTCGTTCAGGAGACTTGGATGGGAGGGGGCTCGGGGCAAGGGTCAGGGGGTCACGGTCCCTTTACGGGGTTGAACAGGGTCCACCAAAGTCACGTGCCCACCCAGAACCTCACTAGGAGACCTTATCTGAAAGTAGGGTTTTCGCAGAAGTGATTAATTGCGATGAGGGCATAGTGGGTCGGGGTAGGTCCTAATGCAACGGGACTACGGTCCTGTTTTTTCAGTTTTTTAAATGTTTGTTTATTTTTGAGAGAGACAGAGGGCAAGCGGGGGAGGGGCAGAGAGAGAGGGAGACACAGAATCCAAAGCAGGCTCCAGGCTCCAAGGTGTCAGCACAGAGCCCGACGCGGGGCTCGAACCCACGAACCGTGAGATCGTGACCTGAGCCAAAGTCAGACCCTTAACTGACTGAGCCACCCAGGCGCCCCGGACTGGTGTCCTTAAAGGGAAAGAGACACACAGGGCAGAAGCCACGTTGAGGACAGAAGGAGAGACGGAATGATTCAGCCACAGGCCAAGGAGCCCCAAGCCCAGGGGCCACCAGACGCTAGAAGGGCTCACAGCTCGGTTTCAGATTTGTAGCCTCCAGAACAAGGGAGGGAACAAATCCGTGTTGTTTTAAGCCATGCAGTGTGTGCTAATGTGTTCTAACAACCGTGGCAAACAAGTGCAGCCCCCTTTCCACATGGTCCCCTTCTCTGTAGGAATTGTCTTCGGGGCACCTGGGGGGCTCAGTCGGTTGAGCTTCCGACTCGTGATTTCGGCTCAGGTCATGATCTCACAGTTGATGGGTTCAAGCCCCGCGTCAGGCTCTGCACTGACAGCTCAGACCTGCTTGGGATTCTCTCTCTCTGCCCCTCCCTGGCTTGTGCTCTGTCTGTCTCTCAAAAATAAATTAAAACATTTAAAAAAAATCTTTTTAAGCAATTGTCTTATATTTTTTAAATATTTTATATATGATATATATATTTATATAATTATATAATATATTATGTATTTTTATTTTTGAGAGAGAGAGACAGAGTGTGAGCAGGGGAGGGGCAGAGAGAGAGGGAGAGACAGAATCCGAAGCAGGCTCCGGGCTCCGAGCCATCAGCACAGAGCCCGACGCGGGGCTCGAACCCACGGACCACGAGATCGTGACATGAGCTGAAGTCGGACGCTTCACCGACTGAGCCACCCGGGTGCCCACAATTGTCTTACATTAAACAAACAAGGCAAGTTGGCAAGTGGCAGCATTTATCGCAAACTTAACCTCCGCCTGGGCAAAGGCATTTACAGCTGAGTATTCTCTGGGCATTCTCTTCTCCGACCCAAAGGTGAGAAAGGGCCACCTGAAGTCGTCTCCAACACACTGTGTTAAACAGACAGGGCCCAGGGCGGGGACGTAAACTGGTACCACTGTCACCTGTACTTAAACATACACGAACATATGTGTCACACATAACAGGGACACGGGGATCGAGATGCCCGTCTCTAGGCCCAGCGAAGACTGAGGGTCCCCGCCGCTGTTCTCAAGATCTGTGCCTCAAGCTTCGCATCTGGGAAATGGGACCTTCTAAGGGCAGAAGCCATGTGGTCGTGACAACCACAGATGTCCCCAGACACTGCCCAGTGTCCCCGGCGGCAGGGGGTGGGAGTGGGGGCCTGGTGCAAGCTGAGATGAGCTCTAAGAGCGAAACACATTTGGATCTTGGATCGTGGAGATTTAGCACAATAAAAAGGACACAAAACATACCGTTAGTAGTTTTCATGTCGATTCTACGTTGAAATATTCTGGATACATGACGTTAAGTAAAATATACTATCGGAATTCATCTCATCTGTTTAACTTTTTAAACGTGGCTACGAGAGGGGCGCCTGGGTGGCTTAGTCGGTTAAGCATGCGACTTCGGCTCAGGTCATGATCTCGAGGCTCGTGGGTTCGAGCGCCGCGTGGGGCTCTGTGCTGACAGCTCAGAGCCCGGAGCCTGCCTCGGATTCTGCGTCTCCCTCTCTCTCTGCCCCTCCCCTGCTGACGTGCGCGTGTGCTCTCTCTCTCAAAAATAAATGCTAGAAATTTTTTTTTAATTTAAAAATATAAATAAAATAAACGTGGCTACTAGAAAATGTGCAATCACATAGCAGATTGTGATGCTGCGAACAAAGGCAAAAAAACCACACGGAACCCGCCCCCCCCCAACACACACACACCAAGCTCACAGCACAATGACAGATGCTGAGGAGACTGTGGGCTGCACCTGTGTGCGGTTTCCTGCATCCTGTACTGTGTTTTATCCGACACATTACGGTTGGGGGAGGCTGGGTAAAGGGTACACGGGGCTTCCCTGCACTTTTCTTTGCAATGCCCGATGCATTGGTAACTGTTTCCAAATTAAGCAGTCTTTTAAAAAAATTACACACAGGGCTCACCTCTATTTCCCCATTGGGCACCGCTCTGATAGATGGTGATATCGAGTGGATGATGGATAAGTTCATGAGCGGAAGGTGCCACCGTGCATGCATGTATTCAATTGCAAAAAACCAAACAAAACCCCCAAAAGCCAGCTCGCGATTGAAAACCTTCCGTAAAGAAAACTCTAGGGGTAGGGGCATCCCCTATACCAAAACGCTCCAGAGGACCCAGCTGCAACACTGGGCGGGCGTCCTGCCGGGAGGACCTTAGCAGCTCAGAGCCACTGGCTTCAGCCGCATTCGAGTGCAAGGCCAATATCGCACAAGTTCCCGGATGCCTTTCGACTTACCCTGCTCCGAGCTCTCTCCGCTGGCCGGTTGGAGGTGAGGCAGAGAGAGAGAGAAGGAGAAGAGGTGAGGGTTTCACAGCCCATGGTGCCAGAGGGCACACCCCTCCAGCGTTGGCAGAGCCCTCTTCCAGGCTCAGGATCTCCCTTCTCCAGCACCCTTGCAAAGGGGTGGATCGTTCCTTTCCTGAACCGTTCAGGTAGATGCCCAGAGAGGGGCAGTAACTCGCCCCAGGACACACAGCCAGCGGGGAGTGAAGTTGACCCCGACGGCCCTGCAGGCCCTCTCCTTCACTCCCTCACCCTTAAGTCCCCGTGCCACCCTCACCCCTCCCCCACCCCCTTCCCCGGCCAGGGCCACCTCGTGCTGCCCCGCTCACCTCTGGGTCCCTCGGCCTCCACGCCTGCCCGGTCTTCCTTGGCAACGGCGGCCAGCTGAGCCTGGGCGGCCAGGGCTCCGGACAGGGCCAGCAGCCCCGTGGCACTGCCACCCACCAGGCCAGTGGGGCGAGGGGTGAGGGGCACGGGGGGAGCATGGTGCGACAGTGGCTGGAGCTGCTGCTGCTGGAGAGAGGAGAGGTGGGCCGGGGCCGGGGCCGGGCCACACGGGAGCCCAGCAGGGCCCCTGGGCCGGGGGGGAGGTTGGGGGGGGGGGTCCCCCAGAGTCTCCAGGGATAGGCCGGAGCCCAGGCCAGCTGCCCGCCCGGCACCCTCCAGCTTTAGCACCTACTGGGTGCAGGGGACCCAGGGGTGGGGTCTCCCCAGGGCAGGGCAGGGGCTGGGCGGACTCACCCCGATGAGGCTGTTCAGCTCCCCCACGGTCACCTGCTTGGCCCGCTCCACGGCCTGGAGCACCTGTTGTTGATGCTGGGAGGTGGGGGGCCGGGAAGGGGGTGCTCAGGCTCCCCGTCTGCTGGGAGCCCCCACCCAGCCAGGCAGTGCCCTCTGAGGCCCCCCGCCTCCCTCCACCCCATCCTTGTTCCCAGAGCTTTGTTATTTCTCTTCTGTCTCTCTCCCTTTCCATTTTATTTTCTTTTAATTTTTTTAATGTTTATGTTTATTTTTGAGAGAGAGAGAGAGAGAGAGAGAGAATGAGCGGGGGAGAGGCAGAGAGAGAGGGAGACACAGAATATTTGAAAAAGACACACACACACACACACACACACACACACACACACACACACACACGGTGCGCGATCAGGGGAGGGGTAGAGAGAGAGGGAGACACAGAATCCAAAGCAGACTCCAGGCTCCGAGCTGTCAGCATAGAGCCTGACAAGGTGGGGGGGGGGGGGCTCGAACCCACCAACCGTGAGATCATGACCTGAGCCAAAGTTGAACTCTTAACTGACTGAGCCACCCAGGTGCCCCTAAAACTTTTTTTAAGATTTATTTTTGAGAGAGAGAGAGAGAAACAGAGTGAGAGTGGAGGAGGTGTAGAGAGAGAGGGAGACAGAAACTGAAGCAGACTCCAGGCTCTGAGCGTCAGCACAGAGCCCGACGCGGGGCTTGAACTCACAAACCGTGAGATCATGGCCTGAGCTGAAGCCGGACGCTTAACTGAGCCACCCAGGCGCCCCTCTCCCTTTCCATTTTAAACCGTGAAACAAACACAAAGCCAAAGAAACAGGCACACAAGCGCAGTGAACACCAGTAATTATAAATCGGGCTTTCCTGGGGCACCTGGGTAGCTCAGTGGGTTGCGTCCGACTGCAGCTCGGGTCACGATCTCACGGTTTGTAGGTTCGAGCCCCGCGTCGGGCTCCGTGCTGACAGCTCGGAGCCTGGAGCCTGCTTCGGATTCTGTCTCCCTCTCTCTCTGCCCCTCCCCTGCTCATCCTCTCTCTCTCAGAAACAAATGGATTTAGAAAAAAAAAAAAGAAATACAATTTAATGTGTATTTAAATGGCCACATGTGGCTGGTGGCTCCTGTATGAGTATAAGGCTGTTTATCCACACTCCTGAGGTCGGGGGTTTGAGCTGCTCCCCCTGAGGACGTGTGAGACACAGGAAGCTCCCGTGTGTGGCACACCTGTGTGTCAGCGTGTCTGAGCCAAGGGTTGGTAAACTTTTTCGGCAAAGGGTCACAGAGAATATTTTCCGCTTTGCAGGTCAGAAGGTTCTTGTCTTAACTTCTCTGCCATTTTATCAGGAAAGATGTCACAGAGATCATGCACGTGAGTGGGCATGACCCTGTGCCAATAAAACTTTATTATAAACGAAACAGGCAGAGGGCGCGCCTGGGTTGAGCATAGGACTTCGGCTCAGGTCAGGATATCGTGGTTCGTGGGTTCGAGCCCCGCATCAGTCCCTGTGCTGACAACTCAGAGCCTGGAACCTGCTTGGGATTCTGTGTCTCCCTCTCTCTCCGCCCCTCCCCTGCTCACGGTCTTGTCTCTCTCTCTCTCTCAAAAATAAACATTAAAAACATTTTTTAAAAAACCAAAACAGGCAGAGGGGGGGATTTGGCCCTTGGACTGCAGTTTGCTGAGTCTCGATCTAGAAGAAGGGAGTCGCTGTGGCACATATGTGTGTCTTTATTCACTTCTTGTTTTTTTTTATCTTCATTTCTGCCGTTTTCTCCCTATGCACTAAGCCACCTTGTCCCCACCCCCGGCTTCAGACACCATGTCTACAATCTCAGCCCAGCCAGGATATCCCTCCATCCCAAGCTTCCAGAAAATCTCAGATTCAGTGGGGTCCAAAATTTTTGTTCCCCATCACAGTGAGGCTGCCCTACTCATCCACCCCGCAGTGGAACCTGCCCTCATGTCTCTTGTGGACGGAATGCTCCGGATGGAAGCAGGGGCAGCTGATGCAAAGGTCCTGAGGCTGGCACACACTCAGAGCATTCTTAGAAGGGCTGATTTTTTTTTTTTTTTAAGTTTCAGTGAGCTGTTCACACTGCTTATCATTTCACCGGCCCTGATTCCAGCTTTTTAAAATTATTATTGTGGTTACAAACACATAAGCATTATCCTCTCAACCATTTCTAAGTGCACAGCTCAGCAACAGCAAGCACATCCACGTTGTTGTGCAACCATCCGTCTCCAGAACTTTCCATCTCCCCAAACGGAGACTCTGTCCCCATGAAACACTGGTGCCCCGCCCCCTGCCCCACCCCTGGCTCCCACCATCTACTCTCTGTCTCTGCGGACAGGACGGGACTCCTCTAGGGACCTCCTGTGAGTGGGACTGGACGGCATTTGTCCTTCGGTGACCGGCTTATTTCACTGGACATACGTAAGGGCTAACTTTTATCGGGTGCTTCCTTAGCACCCAGTATCACCCTTGCACGGATCAGCTTGTCTGATCACCACAACGACACAGACAAGGCAAGCCGCCAAGGGCACAAGGCCAGGATTCGGACCCAGGCAGCCTGGTTGCACCCGCTCGTCACCGTCAGCGATCACCTCCCTCCGTCCCCGAAGCCCCTGCCCCAGCCCCGTACCCTCCAGGCCACCTGGCAGAACCAGTGCCTGTGGCACCGGCATCGGCATCGAGCCAGCCCCCCGCCCCCCCCATCTTCCAGCTCCCCTCCGTCCCAGCAGCCCACTCACCTCCTGGGTCAGGAAGGGGATAATCTGAGCACAGATACCACTGAGGCGCTTCACAATCTCGGCCTGGCGGGAAACAATGAGGAGGAAGCTTGGAGGGGGCGCGGGCTGTCACCAGCAGGTGCAAACGGAGGCACTAAAGCCAGAGTGGCACACAGGCTCGGGGGCAGACGGAGGGGCTGCTGAGGAAGCGATCTGCTGAGCTGATGCCCAGGGCGGCCTTGAGCCGGAAGGCAAGGACAGATACACCAGCCGCGAGACGCCATCGACAGACTCCCAGGAAGCAGCCACGCAGACGCCCAACTCAGATGGGGCACTTAGAAGCCGTGGGGTCATCATGAACAAAGGAGTGGCCCTCACCGGGCCGCGTCTCTGGGTCTGGGTCGCGTCTGCAAGCTGAGGCCACTGCCAGGCAGAGACCCCCATGCACCACACTCAGCAGGAGGGCTTTGTAGTGTTGGGATAAAAAACCTGTTTACTCTGCTTTGTCCCCAGTTCCTGGCACAGAGGCTCTAAAACTCTTGGAATTTCTCAGTGATGGGTAATGGCAAGGGGGGGGAGGCATTTTTCTGTCCTCAACAAGCCCCTTTCGATCACACCTGAGTTTACTAGAGGGATGAAGCTTGAGCTAATCACCGATGGCCAGTGATTTATTTATTTATTTTTTTAATTTTTTTTTTTTTTTTAACGTTTATCTATTTTTGGGACAGAGAGAGACAGAGCATGAACGGGGGAGGGGCAGAGAGAGAGGGAGACACAGAATCGGAAACAGGCCCCAGGCTCCGAGCCATCAGCCCAGAGCCTGACGCGGGGCTCGAACTCACGGACCGCGAGATCGTGACCTGGCTGAAGTCGGACGCTTAACCGACTGCGCCACCCAGGCGCCCCATGGCCAGTGATTTAATCAGTGAGGCCTGTCCAGTGAAAGAAACCTCCACAAATGTCTGTAACTGGGTTGGTGGAGAGCTCTGGGGGGGTGACCGCATGGAGGTTCTGGGAGTGTGGTGCGCCCCCGCCCCCTCTGCACCTCTCTTGCCCCTGGCTGTGCCCGAGTTAGATCCTACATAACAAACGGGTGATCCAGGAAAGTGAACCGCTTTCCCGAGTTCCGTGGAAATTATTGAACCCGAGAAGGGGATTATGGGACCCCTTGACGTGTATATATAGCCGGTTGGTCAGGAGTTTGGGCCAGAGACCCAGACTTTTTGATCGGCATGTCCGATGGGGGCAGTCCGGTGGGGCTGAGCCCTGAACTTGGTGGTGGTGGGGGGAGGGGGTCCGCACTAACTCCAGGCAGAGAGTGTCAGAACTGAGCCAGATCGCAGGACATCTGCTGGTGCCAGGGTGCGAACTGGTTGGGGTGCAGAAAACCCCCATATTTGGTGTCAAAGTATAGGGGGTGCAGTAGAGGGAAATCCAGGGAGTGGAGTAGAGACAGTCTGGTCTTACTTGCAGGTTTCATCGGGGGCAGGGCCTGGGCCAGGGGTGCCCCACGGGGGCTGAGCACAGCGAGGGCTGTGTGGGTGGGGACGGGGGGCCGCTAGGGCACATCCAGGTGTGTGCCCGGCCAGTCCATGCTTTGCTTCTGCCTGGGTTAGAGGGGTGCTGGGTGCTGGGTCTGGGCAGAGTTTGAATTCCCAGCAGGAGGACAGAGACCGGATCCTAGCACATGCCCCTCACCCTGCAAGAGAGTCTATCTCACGCACCCAAGGGACCACACCATGCTCCGGGCGGACGAGCCCCCTCCGGCGCGCACCAGATCCCCAGATCCCGTAGAGCCCGCACATCCCAGAACAGCACACCAGGGCAGGCACCCCCAGGCCACCCCACCCTCTCAGCCCACCCCCCTCCTCTTCCCACCCAGTAGGCTCCGCCCACTGCCCTGATAGTCGCAGGGACCAAATCTAAGATTCCATCAACCTCAGAATCTTTCAGGGCCCCTCTTATCTATCAGAGAGCCTTGAGTTCAGCCTCAGGTTGGAGGGGTCAATCTTGAACAACTGGAGTCAATTTCGGAACCTTTTGGTCTAACTGAGAACCTTGAATCAGACTTAGAAGCTTAGGAGAGTCTCAGAACATCGCGGTCAACCTCCGAACCAACAGAAGCTTGAGGTCCATCGCAGACCGTCAGGTTCCACGTCCAAACATCAGACCCCGTGGGCTGAATGGGACCTCCTCCAAGACCGTGTGGCCGGCCCCCACCCTGGGACAGATGTCTCCCCTACCTCCTCCCTGACCTGGCTGCCAGCCTCTGCCACCTGGCCCCTGCCCTCCCTGCCCGCTTCTTGCCTCTGCTGAACCGTATCTCTAGAAGTTCAGAAGTGCTTTCCTTTCCTTCGTGAGGCTGAAACCGGGTAAGACCCCTGTTCCCTGGGTCTGCTTTGCCCCAGACTGCCAGATCGCTGGGTCTCTCCTCAAGCTCCAGACCCTCACCCTTCCCACTGAGCACCCCCCTCCCCGACCCCCCACCACAGTTACCTGCTTATGCATTTCAATGTTGAGCCCGTAGGACATCTCATAGTACTACAAAGGAGAAACTCAATTGGGATGTATGCTGGGCCAGTGGGTGCCCAGCCCCGCTCGGGGTGATGCTGGGTTTTCCAAGGGCTCCCAGGCTGGGGGATCACAGCAGGGAGCAGAGCCTCCCAGCCTCCTGGGAGCCCAGAGGGCAAGACCAGAGGAAGAAGCAGGGAGGGGGGGGGGGCAGGTAGGAAGTGCCCAGAGACCCTGGCCCCTCAGAGATGTCAGTGGGGAGAGGGGACATCCTTGTCCCATTGTTTGTAAGAGTTGGGGGGCTCCCAACTTACAGACAGGGAAAATGAGGCCCAGAGTGGCAGGGTGAGTGGGGATTGACACCCCAGGCACTTTTACTCACAGGGAGCCCTCCCGCTGCCCCATCCTGGCACGAAAACCCCCTCACCATGACATAATGTCGCTGCATTTCCGTCTTTTCACTGGCCAGCTTCTCACATTCCAGCTTGAGGCTGGAAAGGAGACGAGGCATGGGGGTCCTGCTCCGCCCGCCTCTACCCCCACCCCGCCCCCACCCCGCGAAAGACCCAGGGACACCCCATCTGGGCCAGTTTCCAAAGCGATGGGTTTGGCTCTTGGCCCCCTCCCCACTTCCTCGTTATCGGCCCACCTCCAGGTCCCGGTCCCTTCCCGCCCCTTCTCAGGCTCCAAGTGTCCCAGCACTGACGGTCCCCAGCCACCTCGGCTGCGCTTCCCCCTGGAAGCCCTCCCTCGCCCCTGGGGGAGGGGGGTCTCCCTCGGCCCCGCACCCTGGAGGCCCCGCCCCCGCCTGGCTGCGCACCTCACGCCCCCCCCCGGCCCCCCAGCGGCCCGGCCGCTCTCCCCGGGGGCGCCCAGGTGGGCTCCCAGGTGGGCTCCCGCGTGAGCTCCGGGTCCCCCGGGGCGGGGCGCCCCCGCCCCCCCTCACCTGTGGTACTGAGCCTGAAGGAACTGGAATTCCTCTTTGATGCGGTCGCAGATCTCCAAGATCGAGAACTTGAAGGGCTGGCCGGACTGAAGCGGGGTCTGGGGGGGACGGCGGCGTCTGAGCTCCCGGACGCCCGCGCCCCCCACCCCGCGCAGCCCGGGCCCCCACTCACCGGGTGCCTTCCCTGGGGGTACATCCTGCCGGTCCGGAAGCCCCCCACCCACGCCGCCGCCGGAGCCCGGCGATCCGGGGGCGCGAGGCGGCGGCGGGGTGGGGGGCGAGGCCGGGGGGGGGGTGCTGCCCGGAGAAAGGAGGAGGGGGCGCGGCGGCGCGGGGCAGGCCCCCCCTCCCCGGGCGCGCGCGGGGGACGGGGACGCGGAGGGGCGCGGGCCGGGCGGGGGGCGCGCGGGGCGGCGCGGAAGGTCGCGCGAGCCGCGGCCGGTGTCGGCGGAGGCGCGGGCGGCGGGCCCCGCGCGGAGCCGCCTCCCTCCGGCGGGGCTCGGCCGGGAGCCGCGGGCAGAGCCGCCTTAAGGTGGCGCCGCCGCCCCCGGCCCGCCCACCCGGCCCGCCCGCCGCGCCCCTGCCACCTCCGGGCTGCGGGCACCCCCCTCCCCCGGGAACCCACCCCTTCCCCCACCCCGGGCCGGCGACCCGTGGGGAAACTGAGGCTCGCGCCCAGTCCCCCTCCCCCTCCCGGCACGTCGTCCCCCCCCCCTACCCGAGGGCCCAAGCGAGAGAGACACACGCGAGGAAACCAAGAAATACCTGGGGGCCCGCAGTGGGGAGCAGCGTGGCGGGCAGGGGACAGTTGGGGTCAGAAATGGCCTTTCTGAGGGAGTGGGCTGAGACTTAGGAGGCGGCCTGGCCCGGTGCTGGCGGGGACACCTGCGTCTCTCTGGGCCCCTCTCTGGGCCTCAGTATTCCCACCTGTAAAATGGCAGACACAGGGGCTGCTTTTGCCGAGGCGGTACATGAACAGCCCTCAGCCTGGCCCGGCACAGAGTAAAAACCCCCACAGGTGGGATTTGGTGTTTCCACTGCTACCTCCAGCAGACTGGGCTGTCTCCTCCCTCAGACTCAGCTCCCAGGAGAACGGCAGTTGAATCCCTGCCATCAGACTCAGGTGTCTGAGGGCAGGGGCTGCACCTCCCACCACAGACCACAGACACCTGACACTCACCTGGGAGGGGGGACATTCTTATTCCCATCCTGCTTATGGAAAACCTCATGGGCCTTTTGTTAAGTCGATCAACAAACGCGTATCGACCACCTGTTGTGGACGGCACACTGCGCTGGGCACTGGGCACAGCAGAGAGCGAAACAGAGAGAAACCCTTGCTTTGTATCAATCCCTGCATCTGTGTCTGCAGGGGAGTGAGCAAATAGTGCCCCAAACCCTGTTAAACTTAAAAGAGCATTGCCTTCCAGCCAACAGGTGTTTCTGGAACATCTATTACCTGCCAGGCACCCTTCCAGGTACCGGGAATATAAGGGAGAGCGGAGGAATACAGATTCCTGCCTTCTCTGAGCTCCGGGAACAAGACAAGACCACAGCTTGGTAATTATGGAATTATTTGTGTGTACAAAGGAAGAGTTTGGGGAGCAGGTATGGAAATGAATGAGAGGGAACCTGCTTATCCGGGGTGTCTGGGAGAGGCGTCTTTGAAGAGGTTTACATTGGAGATGAGATCTGGAGGAGGCGAGGGTGGGGAGGAACAGAGATCCTGAGGATAAGGATTTGAGTGTGTGTGTGTGTTGGAGTATTCAATGGCTCCCTATTGTCCTCACAATAACACCCAAACTCCTCCCTCTTCCCAGGGACAGAGGGACATTCAGGCCCTTCGCTGTTTTCCCAGCTGACCAGACAGGGGCCTGCCTCGGGGCTTTCGCACTTACCGTTCCCTCTGCCTGGAATGCTTCCCACCATTTAAGTCTCAGCTCGCATGTCACCTCCTAAGGAGACCCCCTTCCAGCTGCCCATTCAAGTGGTGTTCACAAATGGCTCACGCCTCCCGTCTTGTGATCCTCCAACACTGTGCCCTGTTCTGGATCCTTCTGGGCCCCAGCACGGTTTGTTTTGTTCTGTTTTGACAGGATCACGATGAGGCTGTGTGGGGACAGAGCCTCTCCCTCGCAGAGCCAGGCACACAGTAAGTGCTCAATAAATGAATAGAACAGGCCGGGCAGTGCATCCAGAAACAGAAACACAGCATCCAGCTAAAGCCAGAGGTCCGCTGGCCACACTCCTGCTGGGAACTTGTAACAAACGAGAGTTCCGCCATTCTGCGGTGCCAGGAACTCCAGGTTCTGGGGGGTCTGTGAAGTCCCGTGTCCAAAACCTTTCCAGGAAGTGTCGTGCCTCCCCTGGATGTCCCCCGGGGCGCTAGATGTAGCATTCCACCCCCCCCCCACCGTGCCTCACCCTGCCAGGCCCCACAGTCCATCCTGCTCCCCCAACACAGAGCTTCAACCCAGCCCCTTCTCTCCCCTCCGCCTACCACTCAATCCTATTCCCTCTCCCCACGGCACCCCCCTCCGGCCTCCTCACCCCTCCCATCTGAGCTCAAGCCACCTACCTCCCCCATGCGAGTGGATTTCACTCTTGTCACCTTTTGTGAGTCTGGCCCTCCCTCACTTCAGACCTTCTCATGGCTCCCCATTGCCCTCGGGACAAATCCCCAGGTCCTCAGGCTAGCATCAGATGCCCTGCATACACACACACACACACCCTCGCCCCCCATCCAGGTTTCACCTCCTGTCCACCGGTTCACACACTCTCTCTGCTCCAGCCACACCAGTCCCAGTACCTACTCTGTGTTCTCTCCCACCTCTGGGCTTTTGCTTGTGTTGTTACCTCTTCCTGGAATTCACTCCTGCTCCTTTTCTGCCTGGAGCAAATCCACGTCTTCCAGGCCCAGCCCCAAAGCATCTCCTGCAGGCAACCCCTCCATTACACACACTGAACTCAGGCTGTTCAGGGAGGGATTTGTTCTAGAACCCATCCTCCTAACGGAAGACGCTGGGGTCCTAGGGAGGGCCCGGGAGGCAGGGGGTGGGGGGGCAGAGTCAAGCACTCACTCCTGGGCCCACCTAGTTAGTGTCGTGACAGAGGGAGCATCTGGAGGGACCAGGGCCTCTGCCTGGTGAGTCCAGAGGAGGCTTCCTGGAGGAGGGCACCTTTACCCACCAGGCTTTAGATGTTTCTACCAGGCACACGCCACAAGGGAGGGTAAATACAGATTTGTGGATTGCCTGAGAAGCCACAAGACCACACACACACACACACACACACACACACACACACACACACACACGCTACGGTGTATATGATCTGCCAGGAAGGAAGAGACACTCTGCTCTGAGCAGCAGCTGTGAGAATTTGGGAAGACTTAGCTGAGAGCAACCTGTGAGATGGGAGACCCCCAGGCAGCCCATGACTCCATAACTCGCTGAAATGTCACATCCAGCCAGAGCAGGAGGCAGGGAAAGGACTCGCCAGGGGTGAGTTACAGTCTGGGCAGTCTAGCACAACCTTCCCGCTACACCGAGAAGGCTGCGCCCAGCTAACTCTTGGGCCTTACAGGGCGTCTCGCCCCACCTCCCGAGGTCTCAGTTTCCCCATCTGCAGAATCCAGGGAGAAGCTGCAAAATGGGGGAAGGGACTTAGCTTCCGATCTCTCTCCTTCCACTTAGGAAAGCTCAGCCCCGGTTCCTGGCTGGGTTTTTATGATGTGGATTTTTTTTTTTTTTTTTTTTTTTTTAAAGGAAAAAGCTGAGAAGCAGCGCTGGGACCCGGGATTGCTCAGACCACCTTAAATCAGCCTCGCCGCCTCAGCTACTGTGGAAATTCCTTTCTCCGCGGTGGTTGGCTGGGTGTGCCAGCCAATCCTCCCGCGGCGCTCCCACATGGGTCCATGACATCACAATGGGCACTGGCCAATGGAAATCAAGAAACCCGCGACCAATGGCAGGAGGCTCTAGGATCGGCTGGGCCAATCGGAAGGCTGCCAGCGGGGTATGGAGAGTGCGGGTCGCCCCCTCCCTTGGAGCCGCTGAGAGCCTCGTGGACACCAGAGCTCACCAGGAGTGGGGGTTGGGGGGGATCCGGTCCGTTTAGTATCCGAAAATCCGGAGACGCCAGCCACCCCCTGAGGCTGGCGAGTCTCTCCTTAAAAGCAGGAGCCCCTCGTCCAGCAAAGTGCCTTGAAAAAGCCCGGCCAGCTGGCGGGGCCGACTAGGCGCCTTTCGCCCTATTTCACAGATGGGTAAACCGAGGCAGACTTCAAATCAAGCTGGACACCTCCCACCTCCAATCCCCGGGAAGAGCGGAGACGCTCAGCCGGGACTGGAGGCCCCTGGCACGACTCAGCTTTTGTTTCCAGGCCCCGCGGGGGGAGGATAAGCCTACGTGTAGGCGGAGGGGAGGGACGTGCGCGTTTCCGTGCCTCGGTTTCCCTGAGCGCAAACGGGAGAGGAGGCGGCAGCGGGGTTCTCGGAAAGACTACGATCCCCAGAAGCTCCCGCGCGGCGCCCGCGCGGGCTGTCAATCAAAGTAACGTGGGTCCCTCTCCCGGCCCGCGCTCCCCCGCCCGCCGCCTCTCTCCTGCCAGCTCCCGCTCCCTCCCCGCCGGCTCCGGGCCCGGCGCGGTATAATTACAGCCCATTGATCCGACCCGGGCCGGGAAAGCGGCTCCCTCGGGGAGGCCAAGCCTTTGGCTTCCGACTTCGCCAACCTCTGCCTACCGCCCCCGCCCCCAGCCGAGCTCCTGGGCCACCAGCCAGGCCTGTCCCCTCCTGAGGGCCAGGGCTCTCAGGTGACCTCGGAGCCTCTGTTCCTGCCAAGGTTGGCGGTGAGCCCCCCTCGGAAGAATCACACACGTTAACTTCCACCTGGGAACGTGGGGAGGCCTCCCCCTTGTTCTAGCGCCCCCCACCGTGACCTTAAGACTTGCGCGCCTCTCTCTGAGCCTCGGTTCGCTCACCTGTATTGTGAGATAGTTGGGCAAGACTTGTTCGTGAAACCAGTGTGCTGGCGCTCTGCTGTCCCCTGTCCCGTGTGTGAGCAGCCAGGCCGGGCCATGATGGGGACTCAAGGAGGGGTTCCCGAGATTGGGAAACGGGGCGTGTGGGAGGCCCACAGAGCAGAGCACTCTGGGCCCCCTGCAGTCAGGGCTGAGATGGACGGAGAAACGGGACTGTGGGTGGGGGCAGAGACAGAGCCAGGAGTGAGGTCCCTGCTTGGGAAGTCGGGAAGGCTTCCTGGATGTCAGATGGGGGTGTGTAAGCTGGGGTTCTGCAGAATGCATAGGAGTTGCCTCATTTGAGCAGTGCATGTGTAGTCGGGGACTGGGCGGCCAGTGTCGGGAGGCACTAGGATTGGCCGAAGGCTCCCAACCCCAGCTGCCGCCTCTGAGAGAACTGGACAGCTCCAGAAAGAAAAGCAGGGGCCTCAGGCAGTCCAGGATGGCCCCTGCTCAGTGGGCTTCCTCACCTGGAAGCCGAGGTGGGTGACAGAATCTTCTAATACACTAACACACACGCTCCCTTCCCCCTACATTTTTGATGATGCATTAAAGTGGCTCAGCCGGTAGAGCCTTCGACTCTTGATCTCTGGGTCCTGAGTTCGAGCCCCGTCTCGGGCGTAGAGATTTGCTTTTAAAAAATGTGATCAGATCCCATCCTTCCCTCTGCTTAAAAATCCATCACCCTCAGAATAAAATCCAAATTCCCACCTGTGTCTACATGGGCTGACCCCTGTCCTCTCCTGCCCTCACCTCCTCCCTCTCTCCCCATCACTCTCACTTCCCTGCAGCTTCTCGGCCCTCTTGGTTGTTACCTCTAACATACCAGGTAAGGCCCTGCCCCAGGACCTTTGCATGCACTGTTTCCTTTGCCTGGATCACGGCTGACTCTTCTCTCCCTTCCAGTCTTGGATGGAACATCACATCCTAGTGAGGCCTGGTCCGGCCAGCCTGGCTACAACAGCCCTCAACCTCCCTACTTGGCCAGCCCCTCTCATTTTATTTCCTTCGGTAAAGTCTCATCCCTCTCTGGACGCTGATTATTTTACGGTCGGCCCAGGCCCAACACAGTGCCTGCCCCTTATATTTGCTGGGAGGATGAAGAGGCAAGCCTAGGGAGGGGCAGAACCCCTTCCAGGTCGCCCAGTATTCATATTCGGGGCACGGATCCAGAGTCCCTGACCTCCTGCCCATTGCTAACCTAGCCTGCAGGGGTCAGTGGCCACCTGAGGTCACACCTCCCTTGGAGGCCCGGGTTCCAATCTGACTTTGCTGCTGTGCCACCGTGATTCTGTAAACTGAGAGGAACAACAGGACCTTCCTTGTGTTGTCATAGGATCAAACAGCTGGATGGGGAGGCTGGCTTTGCCTGTCCTGTGAGTGTGGGCAGGGGCGAAGCAGGGCGGGACCTGGCCCGAAAAGGCAACCTCTATTTGGGGCTCTCCTGGTTCCAGACCCCACACCATACACAGGGACCCTCCATCCCAAGCCTGGGCCTCACCCTCTACACCCCCCACCCCCGCTCCCGGCATCTCCGCGAACCCCGTCTCCATCCCTACTCTTGGGGGGCTCCTGCTGGACCCCAGATTCGCCCAGTCCCCAGCAGGCATCGCACAGACGTGTGTGTGTGTGTGTGTGTGTGGAACACTCTGTGTGGCCCAACCGGAAGCTTACTCTCCCAGCTTCAGGTTTGCTGGGAGCCCTTTCTCCCCGGGCCTCAGTTTGCTCATCTTGAAAAGGGGGTGAGCCAGCCCTTGATAACGGTACCTCTTGCCTTTACTGCGGGGCCAACTGGATTATTCCCTTTACTTTGTGCGCGAACCTGCAACAGAACAGCAGTCCTCCTGCCTCTGGGCTTTTGCCCTCTTGGTTCCCTAGGCCTGCAGCCCCTCCCCCTCCATCTCCCTCCCCTCCTCCCCCCCCCAGGCTCCTGCCATCCAAGTCTCAGCTGAGACGTCACCTCCACAGAGAGAGGCCTCTGTCATTCGCCGTCTGCAGCCCCTGTTGGATCTTTCTTTGTAGCATTTGGTCTGTGAAATCATCTTATTTTCTTATTTGCTGGTTTATTATCTGTCTTCCTAGACGCTGTGGGCTCCACCACGGTCAAGAGCAGCGCTGTCCTGGGTCCCTGGGCACCCACCCCAGGGTCTGTTACACAGCAGGCGTCCAATAAATGCCGGTGACCAGTGGGTCTGGCTGCAGGGCAGGGTGGAGTGGAAGCGGCCAGGCCCAGAGACGCCTAGGGACCCGTGCGGGGTCACACAGCGCCAAGCTCACTCAGGGTGGGCGCTCAGCGGCTGCCGTTCAGGGGCCCGGGGGGGGGGGGGGGCATCCCCGCCCCGCGTCCCGGGTCGGCCAGACCGTGTGCCAGGTAGCCCGCCGCCCAGGCCGGGAAACCCACCATTAACCGCGCGGGCCGGGCCTGCACGTTACCCAACAGGCCCGGTCAGGCCCAGCAGGGCACCGGGAGCGCGGGCCCCGCCCCTCCTCGGGGCCGGGATCGGGAAGCGGGGAGGGGAGGAAAAGGGAGGAGGGGAGCGGGGCGCGGGGAGGAGGAAACGCTGGGGAGCCGGGGAGGAGGCGGAGGGTGGGCAGGAGGGGAAGGGTGAAGGGGACGGGGGAGGGAGGGGCGGGGGGGGGGCAGGGGGAGGGAGGGGCGGGGGGGCAGGGGGGGAGGGGGTGGGAAGGGGCGGGAGGGTCCGGGGCGGGGGAGGGGCGGGCTTCCAGGCCTGGCTGGCGCCCAGCGTCCGGGCCCTGGGGCCGGAGTGGGTGGGAGAGGAGAGGCGGTGGGTGGGGGGTGGGCATCCAGGGCGGGGGCGGCTGCGGGGCGGGGGTGGCGGGGAGGGGGCACAGAGCGGGGACACGTGGGGAGAGTAGGAAGGAGAGACAGACAGGGAGGAGAGGGAGAGCTGGAAAGACCTTGAAGGACGGTGGGGGGCGGGGCGGGTGAGGGAGAGAGACCCGGAGAGACAGAGGATCTGGGACACCCAGAGACAAGGGCGGAGACACACGGAAGGGCACGAGTGCGACAGCCCGAGAGACCGTCGGGGGGAGTCCTCGGCGGGCAGGGCCCTATGGTGCCTGGGCTCCCTCCCGCCGCGTCTAAGGTCAGAACGCGTGTAAACGCGGCGCGAGCCTCCGTCTCCCCTCCAGCCCGGCCCCTCCTCCGCTCTAACACCTGCCGTGGCTCCCAGGCTGGCAGGCGGGGTCCGGAGGGGCTGGTTCGTGCGCCGCCATCTCGCCCGCTCGTTCGATCTTCCCCGAACACCTACCGCGAGCCAGACACAATGCCAAGCCTGGAGAGGCAGTAGTGACCACATCAGGCCGAATGCTTTTGTCACAGACTCAGAGTGGGGGTCGGGGGTGGGGGAAGGGAGAACAAGGGAGTATCTGTTGCCTTAAGTTGTGCGTTGTGATTGATAAAGCCAGCAAAAGAGGGGGTGTTGATGGCAGTCCCCGGCTCTGGGGACAGTGTGTTCCAGGCCAGGGAAAGGCCCTCAGGTGGTGTCAGAAAGAGGCCAGGAGCGCTTAGGGTGAAGGCCTGCACAAAGTCCCTCCCACTCCCCCCTCACCCTTGCCTCCTGCCCTGCCCTGCCCTGCCCGGCACTCCCACCCTTGAAGCCCTGCTCTCCAGCACTGGTTCCAGAAGCTTCCTCTTTCCCTTAAACAAAATGGCTAAGACCCTGGGCCCTGTAGCTTGGACCTTCCTGCATCAGAACCCAGGTTCGTGGCTGTGTGCTCTTGGGCAAGTCACTGCCTCCGTTTCTTTGTCTGTCTAATGGTCCTTCCTTCACAGGTATTTTCAAGAATTAACTGGGAGACGGGCGCCTGGCTGGCTCTGTGGGAAGGGCATGTGACTCCTGCTGTCTGGGTCGTGGGTTCGAGCCCCACATTAGGCATAGAGATTACAAAAATAAATAAATAACTAATAAACTTAAAAAAAAAAAAAAGGAGGGGAGCCTGGGTGGCTCAGTCGGTTGAGCGTCCGACTTCGGCTCAGGTCACGATCTCGCGGTCCGTGAGTTCGAGCCCCGCGTCGGGCTCTGGGCTGATGGCTCAGAGCCTGGAGCCTGCTTCCGATTCTGTGTCTCCCTCTCTCTCTGCCCCTCCCCCGTTCATGCTCTGTCTCTCTCTGTCCCAAAAATAAATAAACGTTAAAAAAAAAATTAAAAAAAAAAAAAAGGAATTAACAGACATGTAGTCAAAACCCTCAGCCAAGGCTGGGGCCTTGATAGATGTTCAAATCGTAGCTGTTTATGATTTCTGTTATCCTGATGACTATAGCTTTGGCTTCCTGATTATTTCTGGTTGCTCCTAGTGGGGCCAAGAGCTCCTTTACCTGAGGTCGGGTGACCTTCTGAGGCGCTGCCTTGTTTTGTGGCCTTGACAATCTGTTGTCCGTCTTTGGGCCCCAGTTCTGTTGTCTGCGAAATGGGCAGCGTGACATTTCCGGGTCCCAGACTCCACCAGCACTGTTTCTCCCCCAAGACTGCATCCAAGTCCAAGTTGCTGATGCCCAGAGGACTCAGGAAGGAGGAAGGCTGCAGGTGCGCCTGGCCCGCCGGACTGTGGCCATTTCGTGGATCACGTGGGGAGTTCCAGCTCAAACCAGGAGCCGGAGGAAGAGGGCTGGCTTTCTGAGCCACTGGGGTGCTCTCAGGCCTAGGAGTCGGTGGAGGTACAGAAGGGGTGTTTGGGGACAGGGGCTGGGTTCCTCTCAGGCCACAGGGGCCTGGGGGAATTCTCCAACACTGAGGACATTCGCACATTCGAGGATAGAGTAGGGGGGCGGCTCACACCCCTGATGCGCACATCCCCCTGCTAAAAAGCCCCTTCCAAAGGGGAATGATCATAGAAGGGGAGGGGCTTTTAAGAAGAAGGGACCCCCCCCCACAAGGGATGGGGTCTGAGAGGGGGTTGGGTGGTCAGAAATGGCTGGGTTCATCCTGTCTGCACGGCTCCCCTCTCCTCCAGTCCTGTGCCCAAGGGCTGGGGGCATTGCCCCCCCCCTCCTCTCCCTGGGCCCCTCCCTCTCAGCCTTCCCCCTTCCTGCTGTGTTCCTCCCCATCCTCCTCCAACTCCCCCTCCTCTCTCCCTAACCCCTTCCCGGCTCTTCCCTCCATTCGCTCTCCCTCCTCCTGTCCTCCCCTCCCTTCTCCACCCCTCCCTTCTCTCCCCCACCCCCTCCCTCCACCCCTCCCTTGTCTTCCTTCCCCCTCCCTAGACCCCTCCTCTCCCCCTCCCCTGCACTCTCCCCACCGCCCCCTCCGCCCCCTCCTCCCGCCTCATTAGGCGCGGCCGCGGCGCGGGGCCCATTAGCGGATCAATTAGCCGAGGTCGCCGGCGGCGCGGTCGTTAAGCGCGGGAGGCCGCGGTGGGGAGGGGGCACCGGAGGCGGCCCCTCCGCCCGCCCCGGCTCCGCGGCCGCTCTCGAGCACCCCCCGCCCCCCCCCCCCCCGACCTTCTTGTCAGCCTCTGCTCCACCGGGGGCTCCCAGATCCAAGCCCCGCAGGTGGGATTGGGCGGGGGGTGCTCCGAGGCCCAAAGGGAGGCCCCCCGAGGTCCCAGATCCTCCGTGGCTGGGCAGGGCGCCCCCTTCTCCGGAGGAGACCCCTGTTTTGGGGGTGTCGGATTTGTGACCCCCCCCCCCCCACGAAGCCCTTCATCTGCCAGCAACATCAGTAATAATAACACCAGCTGACAGCTTGTGAGCCCTTGCAGGCTTCCTGCTAATTCTCGGGAACAGTTTCCCAGAAATTGAGATCAGACAAGTGACTTCACTTGCCTCAAATCACTGGTTAGGCTCTGAGACGGCTACAAACCCAGGTCTGCCCTCAGCAAACTGCTAACGTTTATTGAGCTGCTTCTATGTGCAAATTAGGAAAAAAAAAAAAATTGCAGCCAACACTCCCCATCCCTTCTCTGCCCGGCTCTCCGTCAACACACGCGCTGACACATTTTGTGTTTTCCTGGTTATCTGTCTGTTCCAGCCAGAGGACAGGAATTTATGTCTTCTGTGTCCCTGGGGCTCACAGTAGGTCTCAATGAAGGAATGAAGGGACGTGCCAGGCTGTGCTGTAAGCATTTCCACGGATTAAATAGTATGACCTTCATAACAAGGAGTAGTATTGAGATTACACCCATTTTACAGACAGGGAAACCAAGGTCCAGAGGGGAGAAGCCACTTGTCTAGATGGCCCAGCTATGAGAGGAAGAGCCAGGATTTATTTATTTTTTTAATGTTTATTTATTTTTGACAGAGAAGGAGAGACAGAGCACGAGTGGGGGAGGAGCAGAGAGAGAGGGAGACACAGAATCCGAAGCAGGCTCCAGGCCCTGAGCCGTCAGCACAGAGCCCGACGCGGGGCTCAAACCCACGGACCTCTAGATCATGATCTGAGCCGAAGTCGGACGCTCAACCGACTGAGCCACCCAGGCACCCCTGAAGAGCCAGGATTTAAATTGAGGCTAGAGACCAGATGCCTGGAACCACCATGTGACATATTAATGGCACCTGTTGTTCCCTGCAGGACCTGGGTGGAGGGGCCTGAGAGGACTTAAGAAACATGTCATCCAGGGACCTGGAGACACCTGGGTGGCTCAGTCGGTTAAGCCTCTGACTTCGGTTCAAGTCATGATCTCACGGTTTGTGGGTTCGAGCCCCACGTCAGGTTCTGTGCTGACAGCTCGGAGCCTGGAGCCTGCTTCGGATTCTGTCTCCCTCTCTCTCTGCCCCTCCCCTGCTCGACTTGCGCTTTGTCTCTCTCCGTCTCTCAAAAATGAATAAACGTTAAAAAAAAAAAAAGAGAGAACACTGTTCCAGACAGACGGAACAACATGTGCAAAGGCCTCTAGGCAAGGAATGGCGAGATGTTTCAAGCTGGTTGCCGCCTGCGGAAGAGGGATGATTGGAGGGGTGGGGAGCAGATCCAAATGCCACGGAGGCCACAAACCTATTTTTTATGATTTTTTTAATATGTGAAATGTAACACACAAAAGGGTGCACAGGTTGTGAAGTGAACAAATTGATGAATTATTACAAAGTGAACACCCTCATGTAATCAGCAGGCAAGTTGAGAAGTGAAACACGACCGGCCCCATTAGAAGCCCCCTGTGCCCCTCGCCCTCTGCCAAGGGTAACCCCATGACACCTGACAGTACAGGTCACTTGGGCTGGACTTTGTTCTTCATATAAATGGAATCACTCAGTACTCATGCCTTTTTTTTTTTTTTTAATGCTTATTTATTTATTTTGAGAGAGAAAGCGCACGCACAAGGAGGGGAGGGTCAGAGAGAGAGGGAGAGAATTCCAAGCAGCTTCCGCGATGTCACTGTGGAGTCCGAGGCAGGGCTTAGGAACCGTGAGATCGTGACGTGAGCTGAACCAGGAGTCTGGCTTAACCAACTGAGCCACCCAGGTGCCCGAGTTTGGGGTTTTAACCCGAGGATAAACGCTAGGCGGGGAGTGACCCCGTCACACTGGCGTTTTTAGAGGTGCAGGGGCGCCTGGGTGGCTCGGTCCCTGTCCCCACTCCTCTGTCTCCTCTTTGCTCAGGGACATGAGCCATTTCTTGTGCGGTGAGCAGTCCGCCTTCCCCTCTGCCCTTGGTCCCCCAAGGGAACCCACTGGATGGGGGGCAGGTGAGAATTTCTTGGACTTGAAAAGTCCCTGGGTGCCCAGGTCCCTGAGGGTGGGAATTCTACGCCCCAGCCCTCCTTGGCTGCCCCGCCCAGCCCCACCCTTAGCTTCTCCCCACGTCCTGGGCGGGCAGCCTGAGGGCCTCTTGGCCCAAGCGCCAGATGCACTCTGGGAACCTCCTTTCCTTCTGGCTCCCCCAGGTGGTCCCGCTCAGGGGGTGGCTCGAGGACCTTCAAGAGGTCCTGGCACGGTCACGGTCACGTTCAGCTGGGGGTCTGTCTTCTCAGCTCTGGAAAAAGGGTCTTCGTGTGGGCAGTGGCAATTGATCCCAGCAGTCTGGAAATCTGTCTCTAAGGGAAAAGAACGCCACTTAGGAGCCCTGTGGCCTGGTGATCAGAAACCAGCTCCATTAAGCCTCCGGCACCGGGGCGGGGCTGTGTGACTTAGATCCTCCAGCTGACCCTCTCTGGTCTATGCACCAAGTTCTGCAGACAGACTTACACCGACAAGCCGGACTCACCCGGGACTCTCGCTAACCCGTCCCCCATAAGGAGGGAGCTCAGACGTGAGGGAACCCCCTCCTCCCCTGGGAAGGGGGGCACCGCGGCAGCCCGCAACACAGAGGCAGGAACAAGGCGACCAACCTTCTCACATCTTTATTTGAAAGGCACAGCTAAGCCCACCCTCGACACAGCATTGTCACTTCTCCGCAGCGATCAGACGACTGAGCACAACAAAAGCTGACAGTCTAAAAGGCTATATACAGACACAGGTGTGGGTGTTGCTTGTTTTTTTTTTTTAACATTTTTCTGTCTTTTTTTTTTTTCCCCCCCGTAATATCCCTTTTCTTAAAAGACAAGCTAGTATACTGGAAAAAGGAAAAAAATAAAATAAAAACCAAGACAACTTGAGTACCCTCATCTTTATTCGGGAAGGGGAGAAAGGGAATTCTGGGACGCCCGCCCCCCCCTCCCCCTGCTCCTGGCTAAGCTCACTCTCCCCGCCCCCTCTCCTGCGGGGCGAGGGGCGAGGACAGGTGGGCGTGGGCTCCGGAACGGGCAGAGGAGGTGAGGGAGGGGGGAGGACGGGAGGGGGGGGTGGTGCCCAGGGCAGGAAGGGGCAGCTAGCGTGTTGTCTGCATGCAGTGCCGGGGTGAGAGGCTGGGGGGCGCGCCCTGAGGGGCCCTGTGGGCGGACGTCAGGTGTGCGCATGTGCGGACGGGGAAGTGCAGGGGTGCGGGGCTTCTGGAGGCTTTGCTCTCCTCTGACCTGGCTTCCCGTTTGTGCCTCCAGGCCTCAGCTTGCCTCCGGTGTGGAATGAGCGTGAGCAAGGTATTCACCCACTCAGGCTGCAGGGGTGGGGGGTGGAGGAGGAGGAAGAGGAGGAGGAGGAGGAAGGAGGCCGGGGGTGTGAGCGAAGCTAGGGGCGGCACACAGGCAGGGCTAGGGCCCCAGCAGGCGGCTACCATAAATACTACCGAGTTCAGCCAATCCCGAGCTCTACTGTGTCTTGCGCTAAACGTTCCTCTCTCTTCCGTTGTCTGTCTCCCCTCTGTCCCCCCACCCTCCCCATCCCGGCCGCCCACTAATCCGACTTCTCGCCGTCATCCTCCTGGTGGGTGTCACCGTCGTGCCCGTTCTTGTCTTCCTTGGAGAGGTGGGCCTGGGAGCCCAGCGCGGACAGCGAGAGGAGGCCGGTGCCCGCGCTGACGGCCGGCAGCGAAGGCGGCTGCAGCCCCACGGGCAGCGGGGTCAGAGGCAGGGCCAGGGCCTGCAGCTGGGACAGCTGATGGGCTTGGAGCTGCTGCTGCAGGGCAGAAGGAGGGGAGCATTAGCTGCCGGGCCCACCTGCCCTCCCACCTGCCCGCCCACCCGAGACCCAGACGTACTCGGATGATGGAGTTCAGCTCCGGAGCCGTGACCTGCTTAGCTCTCTCGATGGCTCCCAAGACCTGCTGTTGGTGCTGGAAAGGGGAGTGGGGGGCAGAGAGGAGCCAGGTGCTGCACCCTGATCTCAGGTGGGGCTCTGGGGCACAGAGCCCAAGAGAAGCCACTCTCCCATCCAGGCTATTAGCGCCATGCACCGTCCCCCCCCCAACCCCCATGGCTCTCGACCCCACCAGAAAACCCCTCTCCATCCCCTTCTGTTTACCAAGCCTCAGCCAGTGCCAAACATACTTAAGAAAACAACACTGGGTGAGTCTGAGAGACACCCTGGATCTGCCACCTACAAAGAAATAGATGCACAGTGCACAGCGTGGCCAACTGTACAGGCGAGCCTTGATCCTAAGATCTCGCAGATTGCGGTCGAACATCTGCTAATCCAAGCTCCTCTCCTTCCATGGCTGAGGAAGGCCCGGAGGATTCTGGCAGTGCCGGAGTAGGAGTCTCGGTTCAGCACAATCCCTCCCCAGAGCAATCTGCCCCCTCCGCACCCCAGCACTCCCTGAACGTCCGTCTCTTCTGCCGTCAGACGCTAGAATCTGCCAATGTCTCTTTCTGCCTTGCCTCCCAGGAAGCCCCCGTCACGAAAGGAAAGCCCAAGTCCAGGTCTTCCAGGCCCCAAGAACCCCTTTCTCTGGGGTTTTCACAGTGTCCTTCTGGAACTGTCCCTGGGCACGCAGGTTCCCCAAGGGCCCCACGATCGTCTGGGCTTAAAGAGGAAATGAATTATCGACAGCAAAACCTGGCAGGGGCGGGGAACGCGGAGCGGGTCTCACACCAAGAGTCTTAAAATCTCAAAAAGCAGAAGTGAGAGCCCGGTGCCCGGTCCCCCAGGGCGCGTGCGTGTGTCCACGCGTCCACCTGTGGGTCTCTGCGTGGCTGCACGGACGTGCATCTGCGTGCACACGTGCATGTGTGTGCCTCGTGTATCTGGGTGTCGCGTCTGTGCACGTCTGCGTGCACGTCTGCAGACGTGTGCTGAGTGCCCTCCCCGTACACACACACACACACACACACACACACACACACACACACACTTCTGGTGTTGTGGCCTGAGGTGGCCCGAGGTGGCCCGCGGGGCCTGGCAGACAAACCTCAGGAAGGTCCGAGGCAGGAGCAGGACAGGCAGGAGCAACTCTTGGGCATATCTGACATTTTCACCAGTGAAGTGACTCACTCCAGCTGGGAATTCTGCAGCAGGGGGAGGCCCCTCCCTCCACTGCCCTGCACCCCCGGGGGGTTTCTCCAGCCTGGGGATTCTTCCGCACAGGCCAGGCTGGTGTCTGGGAGGTCCAGAGAGGGGAGGTGTGTGGTCGGGGCAGCCGGCTCAGCGCTGCCTGAGGGCTGCAGCTGCAGCGGGGAGGGCCTGGGGCAAGTCCACGGTCTGTCTACCTCCTCCTCCCAGCAGCCCTCGGGGGGCGGAGGGTCACTCACCTCTTGGGAAAGGTAGGGTAGGACCTGGGCACAAATCCCATTCAGCCTCTTGACGATTTCAGCCTGGAACGCACAGAGGGTTCAGTCCAGGGCAGGCGGCGGGGGCAGGTGCAGACCAGCCCCAGGAGGCCCGCGAGGTTCTAGCTAAGAGGCCAGCTCGGCCCGGGGTCAGATCAACACCTCAAGCCTAGGGGTACCCAACCAGCGGGAGAGGTGGGATCTGAGGCTGGCTCCCGGCCCTGCCGCTGACAGTGAAGACGCAGGACCGGGCTCGGGGGGGCCGGGGGGCCCTGAGATGATGGCCGGCGCCTGGTAAGGAGCGGCTGCTTGTAGGGGAGGGGTGGCCAGCATCATTGTTTTTATGACACCCCTCAGCTGGCCTCCTCAGCGCACGGATGGCCAAAGCGAGGCTGCAGGGTGAGGGGCAATTTGGGGGTCCACGGTGCGCGGGCACGTTACCCTCCCCCACTGTCGTAAAGGGGGGTCGACGGGGCAGGGGGGTGGTAGGTTGGGGGAAAGTCTCTGCCCCTCCCCCTCAGGGAGATAAACCTCCCGGGGGGGCCCAGGAAAGAGCAGAGGGCTCGGAAGTAACAGCATGAAGGACAGACTTGGTTCGTAGCCAAGGGGCCGGGCCCACCTGCCTGGGGGTGCTCAAGGGGGGCGGGGGGCGTACCTGTTTGTGCATCTCGATGTTCAAGCCGTAGGACATCTCGTAGTACTATTGGGGGAGGAGAGAGAGAGAGAAATGGGGGGCGGGCAAAGGATGGGGGGCTCCAGAGACAGAGACGGGGGAGTGACGGAGAGACAGGGCAGGAGGCAGCCAGATGAGAGTGTGCAGGCAGGAGAGAGGAGAGGCATGTAGGAGGCACCCAGAGCCGGAGCAGGGGCCCAGGCCCCTGGGGGGGGGGGGGCACTTGAGGGAGCTGGGAGGGGGCTTCAGGGCCCCAGCCTGGCCTGGCTCCCCTGGGTTCTGGAATAATTATCCAGCCCCTCTCCGGCACACAAACATTCCAGGGCTCCTAATCTTTTCTCTTTATGTGTCTTGTCGGCGGGTGGCCCCAGACTCCCGGGAAGTCTGCCTTCCTGGGTATAAATAATCAGGATAAACAAAGCCTGCTGGGTCTGGCTTTGGGGTCAGGAGCCCCCCTCCTCACGTCCCAGATCTGACCCTGCCCCCTCCCCTCCCCTCAAGTCCCTCATGGCTCCCCATCATCCCTGGGGGTGGGGCAGGGGAAGCCAAGTTCATTCCCAGGACATTGCAGTTTCTCCTCTGCCCAGAAAGCTCCTACTCATTCTTCAAGACCCGAGCCGCAATGCCCCGTTCTCCGTGCAGCCTTCCTTAGGCAGTGTGCCCCTCTCTGGAACCGTCCCCCCCCCCCCCGCCCGTCCTGGGTCCCTCTCTCCGCCCCAGCCCCATCCCTCTGGGGCCAGGAGGGTAAGTATCTGCCTCTGCCTCCCCTGTAGCCTGGGAGAGCCGGGCTCTGGGCTCTGGGCTGGACCAACGCAGGGGTTTTTGATGTAGAAATTGCCACCTGGTGGGTGTGGATCCCGGCAAGTTGATTCTGGCAGTGTGCACAGGCAGGGTCTCAGATGTCAGGCAAAGAATGCAGTGTCACCCCCTCCCTCCCTGGGACCTCAAAGGATGTCAGCTTCCTGCCCCCCCCCCGCCCCGGGCCAGGAGGGGTTAAACGCTGGGATGCCCAAACTGTGGGGGCAGGGAGGGATCCGGCTGCTCCCCCACGTCAGTTCCTGGCCTTGGCTTTCACGGCAGCCGCCTCCTCTGCTGCCAAGGACAGCCGGGGGACCTGGCAGGCCCAGGCTGCAACCCGGTGGTTTGGCACCTCGGCCACCGCCTGGGCCGGCGGCCAGGCCGGCAAGGCGGACTCAGCCAGGCCCCGGGGGCCGGCTGAATGGAGAGCAGACCCCGAATCCTCCTACATCCCGCGGGAGGCGGCGGAGGGTCTGGGGTCCCCCCACCCGGGGCCAGCTTACCATCACGTAATGACGCTGCATCTCTGATTTTTCACTGGCCAGCTTGTCACATTCGAGCTTCAGGCTGCAACAGAACAAGGAGGGAAGGGCCAGGGGCCGGGCTGAGGTCCCCCCTTACCACCGCGCAGGGGAGCCCAGAGCTTTGGTGGGGGCAGAACGACGCGCCCCTCTGTGGAGATGGGGCAGGGGGTGGGTTGGCTCGGGCTCCCGGACTGTAAACCGAGGATCAAGAACTCAGCCTTGGAGACACGGCTGCAGAGAAAGTTGCGGGTAACCACACGGATTACAAACACCCTGAACCCCAGGTCCGCCAGGGACCCCGTCCAGAAACTCGATGGAATCCGTGATAGTAGCGTCGACCCTCGTGCCACGGATGACGCAATGGACGCCCAGAGAGGTTGAGTAAGTGGATCGAGGTCACACAGCCAGAAAGCTGGCTACAGAGGCCACAGTCCCAACCGCTGGGGAAAACGATCCAGCCACGGAGGAAGGAATAGAAACCACAAAAGGGCAGAGAGGGTGCAGGGCTGGCTGGCTGGCAGGGAGCTGGGTTGGACTCACCGAGGAATCTCCAAGGGGACCGGCCAGGCCCCTCTTACAAGCCTTGATTTCACTAGGGGATTCAAGTTCCACTTTTGGACGACAGAGGCGGGGAGCCCCTGGCCTCTTGCAGGCTCTCCCCGCAAGGATGAGCTTAGAGCGTTTCTCAAAGCCCACTTGCCGCCAGCCCTACCGAGGAGGGCAGAGAAAGAGGCAGAAAGCAGACGGCCGGCTCGAGCCAGGCACACTGGCCTCAAAGTTCGGCCCCGCTGCTTTGACGCTGTGTGACCCTCTACCTCTCTGGGCCTTGGTCTCTGCATCTGTTAAGTGCCAAGCCCCCAGCATCTATTAAGTGCCAACCTCCCGGGGTGGGGTGGGGAGAATGCAACCGATTAAGACAAGGAAAGCTTCTAGAACAGCTCCTGTCATACAGTAAGCACCCAATGAACGCATGTTGGTCTTGTGGGGCCTAGCGTCTCCCTCCAGCAAACCGACTGCCTTGTACATCCAGGTTCAGAGACAGGCCACAGTCTATGACGCCAGGGGCCCCGTGAGTTTCTTTCCTCTCATTTTCTTTAAGAACGCTATTTGTTGACATTAAAAAAAAAAAAAAAAATCAGGCACTTCTGATCTGGTAAATCCCGTGTGTACCCCCAACACGGTAGGACCCCTCATTGTATGGAGAGAGCCCCAGGTCCAGTGGATGGAGATCCCAAAGTTCAGAGAGGGCATCTGGATTACCTGAGGTCACACAGCACTGTGACCGTACTGTGACCTCCAGTCTATGGGACTGGACCAGGCCCAGTACTCCTGGGCACGGGCCAGGCAGGGAGGGAAGGACCCCCTGGGGGTGGGGGCCTCATAAAAGCCAGACCTGCCAAGCCAAGCCCCTAAACTCTCCAGGGGATGGAACAAAGTTCAACTGCCTGTGCCTCAGTTTCCTCATCTGCAAAACAGGCCCAGCGACAGGACACTGGGGGAAGATTAAACATAAGGGGATGTAGGTTGAGTATTTACCACATGGGGAGCGTGGAAAGTACCCTCAAAAGGTGAGATTTTTGTAAATCTCTCTATCTCACTATTTCCCTTTCTCCTTGAAGAAAATCCAGGAAGCTTCTTAGATCGCTTTTGTGTGGGTAAACGGAGGTCCAGAGAGGGCCCGAGGCCCCGCTGGGGTTCGTGACCAAGGACCCCCTTCTGATTCCCAGGCAAAGCCCCACACTCGAGAGCACAGCCTTGACGGCTCGCATTCTTCTACCCAGGGACTGGGTGCAAGTGTCTCTGTGCCACTTCCTTGCTGGGCATCCCCAGAAAAATCTCTTAACTTCTCTGGGCTTAAACCTGTTTAAGTGGAAGGCTGAAGGTAGCACCAGTTCCTTCCCCTTAGATCCCGCACTTGGCAAGCCCTTCACAACGTTAGAAGATTAAATTCTGGAGGAAGAACCACCTTGGAGCCTCAGGACCCCAGGAACTCTTCCTCCAAAACTAAGACACAGAGATCTCCTGTGGGGTGGGGTGGTGGAGGGTCCATCCCCCAACTTCTTGGGAGGTCTTCTATCCAATGGGGGTGGGGGTGGGGGTGGGGAGAGAGGCTCTGAAGCCAGGCAGGGTTGCCGCCCGCTCTGGGCACATAATTTCACTTTTTGTGCCTCCGTCTACTTACCTGCGAAATGGGCTGTTTTGAAGTCTAGGGGAGTTTAATATTGGAAAAGTGTTCACGACAGCGCCTACCACATGAAAGGACACTCTCCACCTACATTTTTTCAAGTCTACGTATACAGTAGGGGCCGCAACCTCCCCTCTAGGCCTCCCCTCGAGGGGTGCCCACCATCCCCCCCTGCAGGGCCCCTGGCTCCCAGCTCACCTGTGATACTGAGCCTGCAGCAGCTGAAACTCATCCTTGATGCGGTCGCAGGAGTCCGAGGTGGTGAATTTGAGTTGCTGGGGTAGGTGAGAGGAGCCCTGTGGGGAGGGGGCGGCCCGGGTCAGGGCCGGGCGGGGCGGGGCGACCCCCGAGGCAGCCAGCGGCCGGCCGGCGGCGCAGCTGCAGCGCGCCCCCCCCCCCCTCGCCCCACTTCCCGGGCTCGTGTTTACAGCCCCTGGCGCGGCCCCCGCCCTCGCTTCCTGCCCCCGCCTCTCCCGGGGGAAGGCGAGGGGGTGGGTGCGCCCGAGCCGCCTCGTTCCCCGCCACCCCCAGGCTGTGGGGGTGCGTTTTAAGGTCCGCCCTTGGTGGGGGGCAGCGTGCGCCCTCTACCGCCCCTCCACAGCGCCGGAGGGGGGTGCACATCCGAGAGAGCCCCAACTGCCTCTGCGATGGGGGGAGAACGTGTCCTGGAGTGCCCCTCCCCAAGTTGGTGGGGGAGCAAGGCCTCCCCGCAGAGTCCCCTTGGGGAAGGGGCCTCTCCCAGCGCCCGAAATCACCCGGCGGGGGGCCCTCCACCCCAGATTCCCAGCACCCTTCCTCCGGGCTGCGCTCTTCCGGGAGGGGTGCGCCTCGGATCTCCCCCCACTCCTAGGCCCCAAAAGCAGCCCCGGTGTTAGAGGTGCCCGGTGGGGCTCCCGGGGAGCCCCAGGCCCGAGGCCAAGGCCGCCCCAAGGCCCTGCCTGGCGGGGGGGGGGGGCGGGAAGCATGCCTTAGGGGCTGGGGGAGGGGGGAATCCGGGCCGCGAGCTGGAGGGGACCGGGCCTGGGAACTGGGGGTGGAGGGGGGGGGGGGAATCTGGGCTGGGAGCTGGGAGAGGGACCGGGACCTACGGGGGATGGGGGGGAGCCCGGGGGCTGGCGGCGATGGGGGCGGGGGAGTAGCGCTGGGCCGGGAGCTGTTGGGGACCCGGCCCAGGAGTTGGAGGGGGGGGGGAGGCGCCGAGCCGCGAGCCGGAGCGGAGGTGGGGGGGGGGACGGCCCGGCTGGGAACTGGGGTGCCAGGCGCCGACCTGGGGGAGGTGCGCGCGGCCCGGACCGGAGTGGGGGGGGGGGGGATGGCCCGGCTGAGAACTGGGGGTTCCAGGCGCGGACCTAGGGGGATGCCGGGCCCGGACCCGGGGGTGGGGGGGCGCCGGGCCGGCGGGCCCCGCTTACCGAATGCCTGCTTTGTGGAAACATCATGTCAGTCGCGGCGGGGGGCGCGGGCTGCGCCCCGGCTGTGCGCCCCGGCTCGGGCGGCTCGGGGCGCCGGGCGGCCGCGCCTTTGTCCCGGCGCCGATCGGCAGCTCCCGGGGCCGCCGCCGCCGCCTCCCGCGCCCGGCCTCGCCCGCTTCCTGCGCCCCCTCCCCGCGCGCCCGGCCCCGGCGCGCCCCGGGCCCCGCTTCCTGCGCGCCCGGCGCCCCTCCCCGCCCCTCCCCGCCGCCCGCCTCCCCGCACGCCCGGCCGCCGCTCCTATTGTCTAATGGCGGCGACGCCGGCAGTGGCCGCGGCCTCGGCTGCGCGGAGGCTCCGGCTCCACCTGCTGCCGCCGCCGCCGCCGCCGCCGCTGCTGCTTCCTGGGCCCCGTGCGCGCCGCCGAGGGGGGCGCGCGCCCGGGGAGGCCTGCGGATCCCCACCCAGCCCGCCTCCCCGGCCGGCCGGCGCGGTGACCTTGGGCCCGGCGCGCCCCGCCCCGGGCCGCGGCCCCTCCCGGCGGGGTGGCCCTGGCCGCCGCCGCCGCCGCCGCCGGGCCTCGGTTTCCCCATGTGGCGGAGAAAGGGCCCGGCCGCCCCCATCTAAACCGCCGGCTCTGTCATGGCGCGACCTGGACGCGTGCCAGGGACGTGCTCTGTAACCTTGGCTCACTGACTGTTTTCTCTCCGAGCCTCGGTTTCCTCTTCTGTAGAAAGGCCGCGGTGATCCCGCCGACCTCATGGGAGCCATTCCTTCGGCGCACGTTTGTTGAGCGCCTACTGTGTGCCAGGCCCTGCTCCGAGACCCGGGGGTGGGGGTGGCGGGGCACGACGTCCCGGCCCTGGTGGCGATGACATGAGACAGACCGAGCGCGCGAGCCAGAATCCCTGGCACGTCGGTAGGTGGTAAGGGCTATGGAGCAAATGAAGCAGCAGCGGGGAGGGCCAGGAAGGTGCGATTTTCAAACAGGGGAACGTCCGAGAGGCCTCCTTAACCACCGAGAGGACCTGAAGGTGAGAGGGGGGAGCCGGCAGGGATGGAGGCTGGCAGCTTACTCAAGGAGGCAGGAATAACAAGTGCAAAGGCCCTGAGGCAGCGAGCGAGCCTGGTACTGAGAAGCAGGGCAGGGAAGGAGGGCAGGGAGGCAGGGCAGGCAACTTCATGCATTCACACAGGGGCCCTGCACTCAGAAGGGCCTGCGCTTGGGTTCGTGACCTGCTGTTGTGGCCTGGAAATTCCTCATCGCTTTCGAACGAGGGGGTCTCGCAATGTTGTTCTATAGCTGGCCCATGCAGATTCTGTAGCTGGTGCCAGGGGCATTCCAGATGGTGCAGGGCCTTGGAGGCTGCTGGGAGGAGTTGGGCTTTTACTCCAAGGGAGGCAGGGAGGCTGGAGCCCTGGCCCCATCAGGGCCGGCCCAACTGGGATTTTGATAGGATCTCACTTGCTGTGGAGAACAGGCCCCAGAGAAGCTAGTGAAATAGTGCCCAACTAATCCGGCAAGTGCTAAATACAGGCTCTTAATCACCACCATCACTACCATCGTCAGCTCTGCAGCTCGCCTCTGGTTATTTGGTACTTTTTTGGGCCTTGGGTTTTCCCAGTCTGTAAGATGGAGAGTCAGGATCCCAGACACCTTTCCGGGGCAGATGAAAAGGCCAGACCAGTACGAGATGAAAAAGCAAAACGTAAGGCCTCTTCCTGCCCTCCCCCAAAGCCCTTCGAGATAAACAATACTTTAACACGATATCTTTTAAAATAAAAATGAATGCCAAAAATATTCACGATGAGCAGAATGTCAGTGCGTTAAATAAAGACAGCATCTGATGGGCCAGAGATGAGTTAGGAAGACGTGGGTCCCCCTAGTCCCAATGCTGTAGAAAAAAGGAACAAATGTTTGGAAAGCTTCTAACACATTCCTATCAGGTTCTGGAATCCGTGGACCCCACAAATGCAATCAGAGTCCCCGATGGGGGCGGCCTATAGAATTTTCAGGCGGAGCATGATGAAAATGCAGGCCTCTTGCTGAAAAATGATTAGGAATTTAGGCGTTTCAGGATGTTGACAACAGAGCATTAAGCCGGGTGCCGGGTCCCGTGGGACGACATGAGCCACGCGCCAGGCGCCCTTTCCCTTGGGAAGCCCCCTGGGGCTGAGCCTGCTCTGGGTAGGCACATCCCAATACTCGGGCATCTGGGGACCCGACACTCCCATTTTAGCAGACCCCAGATGAGGCTGGCAGGGTCAGAGCTGGATGCAGAGACCCCAAGTCGGGTGGGGTCAGGGCTGGGCCTTCCAGCAGGTGGAGAGGCCCAGAATTGTGTCCCAGACCATGAACAAAAACCAACCGATCCACCTGTCTATGTTTTTCACTATGTACCAGTCTCTGCTTAATGCACTTTGACCTTAGGTGTCACGACATTGGAAAGATGGGGAAATGAAGGCACCAAGAGGTTAAGGTCACCTGGTCAAAATCACCCAGCGAGATGATGGCAGGGCCAGGATGTGAAGCCAAGTACCCGGGCCTTTAACCACTGTGCGTCACTGCCTCTCCAGGTTTCCTCTGCACCCTTGCCGTGCCGGCCTGGATCGTTGTCTGTGAGGGCCCCTCCTGGGCACCCCGCGTGGTGCCAGGAGCACCCCCCCCCCCGCCCAGTGTTGACAAGCAGAAGTGTGGGCAGTCGCTGAGTGTCCCCAGGGGCCAGATCGTCCCCAGCTGAGAACCCCTGGAAGGCCGTGTGCTGGGTGGCCGAGTGGGGGACAGGGTGGGAGGCCGAGAGACGAGGTGGGGTGCCCATAGTAAGGCTGGAGGGGGGGGACAGGCTGGGCCGGGCCCTGCGCGGAGGAGTAGCAGGTGCGGGAAAGGCAGGGAGAGTGTTCAGGACGGAACAGTCTTGACTGTCTAATTAATCTGGAGGGATTGGGGCTTACAGTGGGGGGGCATCCTCCCGTCCCACCCAACCCCGCCTCTGCACCGGCATCCTGGTGTTTCCTCTGCTCCAGGGCGGGGGGGGCCCACGTCTGGGGGGGCAGGTCGGAGCAGGGATCTGTCTGTCTCGTGGATCCAACCGTCTGAGACCAGCCTCTCAGCCTGCTTACAAATGAGCGCCGGGCCCCGCGGCCTCCGGGGCAGAGCCAGGCACTGGCTGGTGCATGATGGATGGGCTGCAGGGCCATTAATCACAGGCGGGGGAGGAAACAGGTGGCCACCGCGGGCTCGGCCCTCGACCTCCCTCCGCTGCCCAGCTCCGGCTTTGAGCCCTTGGCCCGCCCTAACCTGGCTACGTGACTCGGGACAGTGTGACTTTCCTACTTTGCACCCTCACCCCCCCACACGGAGCTGGTATTCATTCACTCCCTCAGTAAGTATCTACTGCACCTACTGTGGGCCGGGTGGGATTCTAAGTGGAGGTTTATGGCGCTGACGGGGGGGGGGGGGGGGAGGAAGATGGAAATCCCTCCCCTTGCAGAGCTAAAAGGCTTTAAAAAGTTGGCTCAAGTCCTGCGTTTCCTCTGCCCATAGCCCCCCAGAGCTCCCATCTCCCTGGGGTAAAAGCCGAGTCCTCCCCACGGCCCCCAAGGCCCTGCTCGAACCGTAGCATCCCCGACCTGCCCTGCCCTCCGCCCTCTCTCCCCCTCACTCCCTCTGCTCCGGCCACACGGGCCCCAACACCCCCGGCCCGGTCCTGCCCCCGGACCTTTGCATGGGCAACTTCCTCTGCCTGGGATACTCATCCCCAAATGCCACTTTGGCTCATTCTTTCCCTTCTTTCCAGCCTTGGCTTAAAGGTCACCTTCTCAATGAGGCCTCGTTGTGACTTCCCTATTTAATTCTGGCAGGGCTGGGACTAGGACGAGTGCACTTCTGAGTGAGGCACTTTCTTCAGGCATAACATTTAAGGGGGCACCAAAGATCTCAGTCTACACGCTAAACACTATTTTCATGCAACTTTTTTTTTTTTTTTTTATTGTGGTAAAATGTACGTAAAATTTACCACGGGAGACATTTAATCCATTCGCCACGTTGTACAATGATCACCTTTAGTTCCGGAACATTCTGTCACTTCAAAAAAGAAGCCCTGTGCCCATCAGCAGTCACTCCCCATCCCCATGCCTCAGCCCCCTGTCCCCACGAACCCCCTTCCTGGCCGTGGATGAGACTGTTCCGGACGTTTGACACACGTGGACTCCCGCCCCGTGTGGCCTCTCGTGTCTGGTTCCCTCCCTGGGCGTCCTGTGTTCGGGGTTCGTCCTCGGGGTGGCGGGTGCGGGCGCCTCGCTCCTGTTTGTGGCCGAGGGCCGTGTCCCTGCCTGGACAGACCACGTGCTTGCATCGTGTGCCCACTGATGGACACTCGGGGTGATTCCACTTTTTGGCTCTTGTCAATCCCGCTGTTGTGCACGCTTGTGCGTGAGTCTTCACGCGGATGACTAATTTCCTTTCTCTCGGATGGATCCCCAGAAGTGGAACTGCTGGGTCACCATGGTAATTCTACGTTTCATTTCCGAGGAGCCGCTCAACTGTTTCCCCCGCGGCGCTGCCCCATGTCACGTCCCCCCCCCCCCCACCCCAGCGTCCCTCCCCGCCAGCCGTGCGCGAGGCTGTCGATTTCTCCATGTCGCTGCCAACACTCGCTGTTGTCCCTTTTGGAGAAAAGAAAACTCGGGGCGCCTGGGGGGCGCAGTCGGTTAAGCGTCCGACTTCGGCTCAGGTCACGATCTCGCGGTCGGTGAGTTCGAGCCCCGCGTCGGGCTCTGGGCTGGTGGCTCGGAGCCTGGAGCCCGTTTCCGATTCTGTGTCTCCCTCTCTCTCTGCCCCTCCCCCGTTCATGCTCTGTCTCTCTCTGTCCCAAAAATACATAAACGTTGAAAAAAAATTTTTTTAAAAAGAAAACTCAATAACCATTCTGGTGGGTGAAAAGCGGTATCTCGATGCAGTTTTGATTTGCATAAGGCAATATTTGAACAAACCGAAATTAATGAAAAACACTCCGTGACGGGCAACGTTTCGAAATTTTCGTAAGAACGGGATCCAGTCCCGCACGCGCTGCCCGCCGCACCTGTTCCCCGCGCCCCTTGCCAGTCCTGTGGCAGCGTGCCCTTGGTCCCGGGCCCCCTTCCCCAAACCGGTAACAGCTCAGCGTTTTCTCCCAGCTGGAGGACTCCTCGCTGTTGGACGCAGGAAGTGTGTGACGCGTTGCTTTTGTGGACTCTCTAGAATTAACCCCCGGAATGTCAGCTCCGGGAGGCAGGGGTTTTTGCTGCCTGCCTAGAGCGGTGCCTGCCTCGCCCTAAGTGCTGGACAAATGGTGAACGGATGAATGAACAAAGCAACGAACGGATGGACGGACGGGTTGGAAGGATCCCCCCAAGACAGACCCGGAAAAGCACTTTGTACCCGGTGCTGGCACAGGCCACCTGGATTCAAGGTGCTCGGTCTGCTGGGATCCTCCGATTGGCCGGGCGTGGATCACATGACATGCGCTGGCTGGCAGGCCTTCTCTGGCCTCTTCTTTCCCACCAGGAAAAACAAACCAACGCTGAAATCGGTCTGTATTATATCGCCCTGCTTTATTATTATTTTCAGCGGCGCGTATGGCGCTGGAAAGATCACGTTGAGCTATGGCCGTCTGTGTTGCCCTTCAGCCCCGTCCTATCTTATTCTCCGTGGTGTCCCAGCACAGAGCTGGGGCCCGGGGTCCGGCAAAAAGTATTTTAGGTATTTCTGGAATGAACGAATGGCGTGGTAATTATTTCCTCCATGTTGCAGGTGAGGCTCTGGAAGGCGAGGACAGGTTCTGTTACTTACGTATCTGCCTTCTTCATCCCCAGAGCTCAGCCACTCCACAAGCATTTAGTAGGCGCCCCCTGTGTGTGTCTGACCCTGGTCTACATCCTAGGGATACAGTGACCCACTCAGACCCTGACCTCACAGTCCAGCAGGGGAGTGAGACGCGAATTAAGTAACAAACACAGATAGGCTGTTATGATCCACGAGTGCCCTCACTGGGCCCAGCTTCACAAATGTACCCAGAATCAAGCGGTCCCCGAATTTGTCCCCCATTCAGGAGCCTCCTGAGGCGGCCCTGTGTCATTTGAAATGGCCGTCCCCCTCTCTGAGCCTTCTGTCTGGCCCCACCAGACCACCCAAGCCCACCTGTCCTCCAGGCCCCGCTCCTGGTCTCAGCTGTCTCTCCGGGGAGCCTGGTTCCTTTGGAACGGGAGTGATATTTGGGATCCAAGAACAGGATGCCGGGATGTGTTCAGACTTCTGGGATTTGCTGTTCCCAGACCCTTCCAGTGAGCGAAACACACACACACACACACTAATATTCACGTGTGTGCATCTAAATCTATAATCTGTCAATCTATTGATTGACATCCATTGAGCTCATGTATTATCTACTGTGTGTTTCTGCATCATCTATCCAGCTGTCTGTCTCTCTTGTTATCTATGATCTATTGGTCGTCTGTCTCTCGGCTGTGTATCTGTCTTACCTCTCAGCTGTCTCTCTTGGGCACTGTGAGTCCCCCTGACCCCTCCGATCCCATTCCGGCACCCCAGGATTTATTCCTTCCCTCTTCCCATAGTTTATCTCCTTCTCCAGCAGGGGAACCAGGTTCAGGGGGAGAGTTTTGTTTTGTTTTGTTTTGTTTTGTGTTTGCCTGGTTCAGGGGGAGAGTTTTGAAGACAGAGATGAGGTGGTGTCCCTCCCTGGGAAAGAGCCTCCCTGGATTTCCTAACACATTTAAATTTTTTTTAAGTTTATTTAAACTTAAAAAGAGAGAGAGAGAGTGAAAGCATGAGTGGGGAAGGAGCAGAGAAAGGGCAGAGAGACAGAATCTCAAGCAGGCTCATCGTCAGCACAGAGCCCGACGTGGGGCTCGAACCCACAAACCGCGAGATCATGACCTGAGCCCAAGCCCAAGTCCATGACCTGGACCCAGCCCGGTCCAACTGCGCCACCCAGGCGCCCCTCCCTAATACGCTTATTACTTCCTTTTTCTTTGTACAAAATAACTAGGATTTTATTGTGAGATTCCCATAGGTGGAAAACGAAATTGAATATTTATGCCGTGCCTTTCATTGTACTATGTATTTCAATTGCCTGTTTAGTGAAAAATAAAGAAACCTATAACTTTTGGCTTAAATTTGTAAGAATCTGGAACATTGCATGACTTTGTGTGTTGTCCTTGTACAGGGGCCGAATCTTCTCTGTATCGTCCCAACTTAAGTGTATATGCTGAGGAAGCGAGTGCCCTAATATAGTGTCCATGAGACCCAAAGTCCTCCCCGTGGCCCCCAAGGCCTAGCATGACCTGCCCCGTCCCCTCCCTGCCCTCCCCTCCTCCCTCTCTTCCCCTCGTTTGGTCTGCTCCAGCTCGGTTCCTCCAACACGCCAGACCCAGTTCTGCCCCAGGGCCTTTGCACAGGCTGTGCCCCCTGCCTGGGAGGCTCTCCCTCTGGAACTCTCCTGGCCCATCCCTTCCTGCAGGTCTCAGCTCAGGAATCACTCCCTCACACAGGCCGCCTTGGGCCCTAAAATAGCCCTACGTCCATTCCCTCACCTTTCCCCGTTTTTCTTTATACGAACACCTCTGCCTTTATATTTTCCTTTCTGTGTTTATTGTCTCTAGAAAGTCGGCTCCACAAGGCCGGGATGTAGGCTCTTACTCCCTGCACAGAGCTTGCCACACAGTAGGTGCTCAGTAAATCCTACTTGCTGTGAAGGTGAAGGTCGTTTTCCTCAGGACTGCGCTGCCCAGGCAAAGCAGGACGCAGCTTGGTCAGCCCGGGGCCGCCGTAACCACACAGCACACGGTTGGGCCGCTTACGAACCATAACCACTATTTCTCACGGTTCCGAGGCTGGGAAGTCCAAGATCAAGGTGCTGGCGGATGAGGTCTGGTGAGAGCTCTCTCCCCGGCTTGCAAACAGCTGCTGGCCGGCTGTGTCCTCCGGGGATGGGGGCGGGGGTGGGGGGCGCTTTCCTCCGGGCCTGCAGCTCCCCTTATCACAAGGCCACCAAGTGCTCTCAGATCGGGCCCTCACTCACCCGATTTCCTCCTCCAAGCCCCACCCCCAGATGCACCCACACTGGGGTCAGGGCCGCCCCACAGGAACCGGGGGGGACACGATTCGGCCCACGGTATAGTTCTACTGGAGCACGTGGTGGCCTGTGCGGGGCCCTGGAGCCCCAGGAAGGGCAGACAGCGGCCTTGAGAGCCGCAGCTCGAGCAGGAGGCGGGCATTTGCGGGCATTTATCTGATTACCGCTCTAATGAGGCCCTTCCCAGCCAGGGGGATTCTGCCTCCAGGGGACGTCTGTGGCTGTCACACCAGGACACTGCTCCCGGTCTGGAATGGGTGGGGGCCAGGGATGCCCCACAGACAGTGACCTCCGGACGTCGGATGTCGGCCGAGCTGGGGCGGGAGAGCTTTGCGGTCTCTGATAAGAGCCAAATGGCAAATTGAGAGAAGAGGGGTGGGGGGTTTCTTTCCAGGAGAGCTTTTAACAATGGAACTGACCTTGGCCGGGGGCTGGGAGGTCAGAGGGCTTCCCCCAAAGTGAAGGGGGTGGGGGTTACCTAGGTGACAAGTGCTCAGGTGGAGAAGACAGCTTGTGCCAAGGCCCGGAGGCGGAGGCAGCGGGAGAAGCTGGAGGGGAAGGGACGAGGCAGGGAGAGGGAGGGGACAGACCACCCAGGTGCTTGGACTCCACCTCCATCTGGGGCTGCTGGGGAGCCACAGAAGGTTTTCAGGTATCACAAGAGGGCAGCACGGTCCCATTTGGCTTTGGAGACCTCCCTCTGTCTCCTTCCCATCACCAGGATGCAGGGTGGCCTCCTGACTTTTGTGGGTTCCCTCCTCCACCAACGACATTAAAGAGTATATTTTATGATGGCGTTGGTATACAGACTGATATAATCCAGGGTGGAAATACGATGACCTGTTCGTGGTTATTGTAGTCGCTGTTTTCTTCTGATTCTAGAGGGAATGAAAACATTTTCACGGGCCCCTAAACTGTCGTCAGCCCTGGGCACTGCTTAGTGCACATGCTGGCCAGGCAGGAAAAGCCACCCGGAGAGCAGAGAGGCGCTGGACCGGGGTGGGGGCTTGGCGAGGAGGGAAGGGGCTGGGTCTGAAGGAGATTCAGATCACCACTGACCGGGCTACCGGGGTGGGTTGGGGGGGGAGGTGGCAGGGACGGACGGCAGAGCCATCCTGGAAGCCAGCCGGCCTGGCAGACGGGGCCGGGGGCACGGGCAAATCCGGCTTGCGAACTCAGTGAAACGCCCTCAAAAGTTAGCCAAGGAGGGGAAAATTAGACACGCAGGACCTCATGGAAATTAAGCACCATCGAGAGAATAAAAGACAATAAGAGAGAATAAAAAGACAATTCACAGAATGGGAGAAAACCGCTGCAAATCCTGAGAAGACTCCATTGTCCAGCATATATAAAGAACTCCCACAATTCAACAACACAAGATAAAGCACCCCGTGCAAGACCGGGCAGAGGACTTGAACGGACCCGGCTCCAGAGGTGACCCTCGAATGGCCGAGAAGCGCATGAAAAGATGCCCCACCCCCCTGGCCGTCAGGGAAATGCAAATCGAAACCTCGGTGAGACGCCCCTTCACACCCACTGGGACGGTTATCGTGAACAACTGGAAAACACCAGCGTGGCTGAGGATGTGCAGGAATCGGGGCGGCCACTGGGGAAAACACCCCGGCAGTCCTTAAAGACTTACACACGGAGTCACCGGCTGACCGGGCACATCCACCGCTGGGTACGGACCCAAGAGATTTGAAAGCGGGGACCCCCAAAGACCCCAGCGCCCCCACGTTGATAGCAGAAGTCTGTATAATAGCCCAAGTAGAAACAAACGTCTGTGAGCAGACGACGGGGTCAACAAAAGTTTACCGTTTCAACCATTTTTTATTAAAATTTTTTTTAAAAATGTTTATTTAATAATACTTATTATAATATAATATAATATAATATAATATAATATAATATAATAATATATAAATATTAATATAATATATAAATATAATATAATATAATATAATATAATACAATAATATATAAACATTATATATTAATATAATATAATATAATATAATATATAAATATATATTAATATAATATAATAATATAATAATATATAATATAATATAATATATTAATAATATATAAATATAATATATTATAATACAATATAAATATAATAATATTTATTTATAATGTTTATTAAATAATATTTATTTTTGAAGGAGAGAGAGACAGAGTGTGAATGGGGGAAGGGCAGAGAGAGGGAGACACAGAATCCGAACCAGGCTCCAGGCTCTGAGCTGTTAGCACAGAGCCCGACAAGAGGCTCGAACATATGAACCGTGAGATCATGACCTGAGCCGAAGTCGGTCGCTTAGCCGACTGAGCCACCTAGGTGCCCCTATTTTAGCCATTTGAGACAAAAAAAATTTTTTTTAATGTTTATTTATTTTTGAGAGAGACAGAGACAGAATGCGAGTGGGTTAGGGGCAGAGAGAGAGGGAGACACGGGATCGGAAGCAGGCTCCAGGCTCTGAGCTGTCAGCGCAGAGCCCGACGCGGGGCTCGAACCCACGAGCCGTGAGATCATGACCTGAGCCGAAGTCGGACGCTCAACCCCCGGGCGCCCCTTCGGATATTTTTTCAAAGTAATCTCTGCCCTCAGTGTGGGGCTCAAACTCCCGACCCCGAGATCAGGAGTCGCGGGCCCTCCTGGCTGAGCCAGCCACGGGCCCCTTAACCGCGTCTAAGCGCCCAGCTCAGTGGCATCAGGCGCACTCACACCGTCGTGCGCCCACCCTCCATCCGTCTCCAGAACTTTCCATCTCCCCAGACTGAGACCCTGTCCCCATGAAGCACGGACTCCCCACCCCTGGCTCCCACCATCCACTCTCTGTCTCTGTGGACGGGACTCTTCCGGGGACCCCCTGTGCGTGGGGTCACGCGGGACGTGTCCTTCTGTGCCTGGCTCCTGTCACCGTGCACAGTGGCCTCCAGGTTCATTCACCTTGGTGATTAGTACATTCACTGAGTTGTGCAACCATCACCAGTATCTAATTCCAGAACATTCCATCACCCCCAAAGGCATCCCCATTAGTTGTCACCTCAGCCCCTCCCCCAGCCCCCACGAGCCCCCCTTCCTGTCCCTGGATGGGCCTGTTCTGGACGTTTCACGCCCCGTGTGGCCTTTCGTGTCTGGTTCCCTCTCTGAGCATCGAGTGTTTGGGGTCCGTCCGCGGGGCGGCGGGGGTGGGCGCCTCGCTCCTGCTCGCCGCAGAGGGATCGCCGCAGAGGGACGTGCGCGTGCGTGGTGGCCACGTTCATCTGTGGAGGTGCGCATGCGCGGTGGATGCACCTGACGGGCGTGCGCATGCGCGTGCGCGGTGGACACGTCGCGTGTGTCCCTTCCTTGGTGGGTGGACCTTGTATTGCACCCGCTGTGGGCTGTTATGAATCCCGCTGCTGTGCACACGCGTGTGCAGGTTTTTGTGTGGACACATGTTTTCCTTTCTCTTGGGGGAACATGGAGTGGAATCGCTGGGACAGATGGAAACTCCGTGTGGCACTTTTTGTTTTAATTTTTAAAAATTATTTTTAAGTTTATTTATTTGAGAGAGAGAGAGAGAGAGAGAGAGAATGAGTGGGGGAGGGGCAGAAAGAGAGGGAGAGAGAGAGTCCCAAGCAGGCTCCTCGCTGTTAGAACAGAGCCTGACGTGGGTCTCGAACTCATGGACCCGAGCCAAAACTGAGAGTCAGCCGCTTAAGTGACTGAGCCACCCAGGTGGCCCTTAATTTTTTTTTTTTTTTTTAATGCTTATTGTTGAGAGAGACAGACAGACAGACTGCGAGCGGGGGAGGGGCAGAGAGCGAGGGAGACACGGAATCCGAAGCAGGCTCCAGGCTCTGAGCCATCAGTACAGAGCCCACCGCGGGGCTGGAACTCAAGGAACTGTGAGCTCATGACCCGAGCGCAAGTCAGCCGCTTAACCAGCTGAGCCACCCAGGGCCCCCCTCCTCGTGCCACTTTTTGAAGAACCGTCAGACTGTCTCCCACGGCGGCTGCCCCTCCCCCAGCCCCACCTCCCTAGGGACCGTCAGCCCCTCAGTCTTGGAACCCGGGGCAGTGCTCCGGTGTCATGTGGTCCGGCCTGCTGCACAGCCGTCCCCTGCTTCTCGGCCCTCGCCAGCTTGGCCTGCAGCGGGGAGGCCTGAGAAAGACAGACAGACAACGCTCTTGACCTCCGGGGGTGGCAGGGGCCTCCTGCGTGCTGCGCGCGCGGTATTCTTCGTGTATTAATTCATTCACCAGGATTCATTCCATCTTGCAAATGCGGGCGATCGAGGCTTAGTTGGGGACAGTGGGGCCTGGCCGCTTGCCACCCAGCCTGGTTGGGGGCAGGGAGAGGGGGACCCAGGCCTCCAGGGCTGATGCCACCGGCCGAGGCTGTGCTGGACCATGCGTTTGTTTTAATCCTTTCCCTTCTCCCGGGGCTTCTGGCTGCCCCCTCGGGAGCCAGGCGTTGGCAGGGCCGGGAGCTTGTTGGGGTGTTTAAGGCCTTTAAAAGGTGTAGCCGGTATTTCCCTGGGGCCGTGTGGTAATTGGGGACCGGGATTAGGAGGCTGCTGCCAGGGGGGCGTGTCTCTGGGGACATCTGGGGACATCTGGGGACTGGGGAGCAGGAGGTATGGCTGCCCACCCACCCTGCCCTCCGGAGGTCCCCAGGGGCCAAGTGCCAGGTGCAGCTTTGTGACCGGTGGGCTGTGTGGCTCTGGATAAGGGTCCGTCCCTCTCTGGGCGTCCTTCTCTCTAGTGGAGGAGAAGACTTTGTATTGCCGCAGGACCCGGTTCCCCCGTCCCGGCTCCTTGGTGCCCAGACGCCCTCAGCCGGCCCCCCCTGACGACCTAAATCCCCCGCTTCGTCATAAGTGGAAGTGGCCAAGGTCCCCAAATGCACTCATGCCCCCAGCGTTGTTCCAAGTGCTTGAGGTGGGCACTGTTATCTCTCCCATTCTGCGGCGGAGGAAACTGAGACCCAGAGGCCCAGAGAATTCGAGCCACGGGCCCGGGAGCACACAGCCAGTGGCTAGAAGAGGCAGGATTTGAACCTCAACCACCACGCGGACACCCCTAGCCAGTATTTCCTGTTGAATGTGCTCGCTGTTTTGAGTGGTTTGCGGTGAACTGTGTCCCCACCACAGGTTTCTGTGGAAGCCCTGACCCCCAGCGGGACGGTGTTTGGAGGTGGGCCTTTGGGGGGGGGGGGTCAGGGTTAGGTGAGGTCAGAGGCTGGGGCCTTGCCAGGATGGGTGCCCTGGGAAGGGGGTGAGGCGCTCAAGCGCCGTCCCCTCCACGTGAGCGCACGGCCAGAAGGCGGCCACTGCCGCCCCAGGAGAGAGCCCTCACCAAGCATTGACCCGCCTGGCACCTTGATCTCCAGGACCACGAGGAAATAAATGTCAGGTGTTTAAGCCACCCAGCCTGCGGTATTTTGTTACAGCCGCCCAAGCAAACTGAGACAAGTTATATCGTTTAATCTCCAGAGAAGCCCCAGGAAGACGGTTGAGGAGACCCCGAGGCTCAGAGAGGGCAAGACACCTCCGTAAGGTCACACAGCTGGGAATTGACAGAGGCGAGGTTCCAACTTCAGACCAGGGTGACCCGTTCTCAAGCCCATCCGTTTTCCCCAACCTTCTCCATGACCCCGCAGACCACTCTAGGGAGGCAGTTTGGTGTCATGGTTAAGAGACTTATGTGGGTTGAAATCCTCACTCTGGCATTCTTTTCTCTTTTAGTTTTTTCTTTTTTTTTATATTTATTTTTGGGAGAGAGCAAGTCGGGAAGGGGCACAGAGAGGGGGATAGAGGATTCAAACCAGGCTTTGCGCTGACAGTAGGTGCCCCCCCTTTTTTAAAGGAGATTTTTATTTTTATTTTTTTAATGTTTATTTATTTCGAGAAAGAGAGACTGTGCATGCAAGGGAGGGGCAGACAGAGAGAGAAAGAGAAAGGGAGAGAGAATCCCAAGCAGGCTCCGCTCTGTCAGCACAGAGCCTGACGTGGGGGCTCGATCCCACAAACCATGAGATCGTGACCTGAGCCAAAACCAAGAGTCGGATGCTTGACTGACTCAACCACCCAGGCTCCCCTCTTTTTTTTCTTTTTTCTATTTTATTTTCAAGTGATTCCTACACCCGACGTGGGGCTTGAACTCACAGCCCCGAGATGAGGAGTCGCACGCTCCACCGACCGAACCAGCCAGGTGTCCCTCACTCTGGCATTCTACTTGTGGGGGTGACTGGGCCTCAGTTTTCTCCTCTGCAACATGGGAGTCATACAAGTCCCAGAAAATTGTGGGATGGAATGAAATAGGGCACGAGGGCCCCTTAGCTGGGGGTTAGCACAGAGGTATGAGCATTTGGGCAGCTGTCCTCTCTGACCCTCAGTTTCTTCTTCTATAAAGTGGGCGTGTTGTCAGTACTTGTTTGAGTGGAGACTTGGAACAAGGGGGGTGAAGTGCTCAGAAACAGGGTCTGGTGCCCGTCCGTGCTAAATATACAAGAATTAAAAAATGTAGTCCTAAATACACACGTCGCCCAACCTGGAGACACAACAGCCATACACACACACACACACCCCTACTGCCCCAGGAAGAGTGCTTTCTGTACAAACCAGGCTGTCCACTTGGGTCCCGGCGGGCACATGGGCTATTTGCATTTAAAGGTAAATGAATTGCAACGACAGGAAATTGAAAACTCACTCCCTCAGTTGCCCAGGCCACATCTCAAGGGCCCCAGGGCCACGAGAAGCTAGCCTGTCGGGCAGCCGGGAGCTAGAATAGTGTCACCTTGGAAGAAAGAGACGGTGGGCGGGGCCTGTGGAGACCCTCCCCAAGGTCACGCAGTGCGTGCAGCCTGTTCCAGGGGCGTCCACACGGGGGCAGCGTGTCACAAGGTCTGGGCCCTGTGCCACCGCGCAGTCTGGTCCAGGGTCCTTCCCTCTGGACTTGGACATCGGGGCCCGGTCGTTCTTTGGGGTCGCACTGTGTGGGCTGAGCCTCATCCCCCGCCCCCTCGATGCCAGGAGCACCCCAGTCGGGACAACCACAGATGTCCCCAGACACGGCCCAGTGTCCCCCGCGGGCAGGATCTCCCCGAGTCGTGAGAACCAGAAATGTCAGCGACGTTGCTGTCTCTTGGCAAAATCACGCTCAGCTGAGAGTCGCCGTTGCAGTGAATCCACTCATCACACGCACAAGAATTAAATTATGAAAACAGGAAGCAGCGGAGAGCCTTCAAGCCTTTTTCGTCCGTGACATCTCCATCCAGTTCAAAGTCTGTACACACGCCCATATACATACACTCGCTCGCTCGGGGCGTGCATTTCAGTGCGAACGTGACCCCAGGCAAAGTGATACAAGCTGCCCCTTGCCCTTGCAAAGCATGGTGCACTGTGCTAGTTTCTACCTTAAAAACTTCTTCGTTAACGTTGATTTATTTTTGAGAGAGCGTGAGCAGGGGAGGGGCGGGGAGAGAGGGAGACACAGAATCCGAAGCAGGCTCCGGGCTCCGAGCTGTCCGCGCGGGGCTCAAACTCCCGAGCCATCAGATCATGACCTGAGCCAAAGTCGGACGCTTAACCGACTGAGCCCCCCGGGGCCTCTGGGCCATGACTTATTAAAGTGATTCCTGGGGCGCCTGGGTGGCGCAGTCGGTTAAGCGTCCGACTTCAGCCAGGTCACGATCTCGCGGTCCGTGAGTTCGAGCCCCGCGTCGGGCTCTGGGCTGATGGCTCGGAGCCTGGAGCCTGCTTCCGAATCTGTGTCTCCCTCTCTCTCTGCCCCTCCCCCGTTCATGCTCTGTCTCTCTCTGTCCCGAAAATAAATTAACGTTGAAAAAAAAAATCTTTAAAAAAAAAAAGTGATTCCTTGACGAACAGATGGACAAAAACGATGGCTCAGCGTCCGGGCTGGGATCCGAACTGGGAACCCGATCCCTGAGGCCCCTTCGACTAGGAGAGGAGCCACGGTGACGGGGTCACAGCATGGAGACGGCTCAGCGGCTCCTGCCACAGCGTGACGGGTCTTGCACGTGTGACGCGGAGCAGAGGGAAGGCAGACACCAAGGAACGCCAGCAGCCCCATGCGGTTCAAGGGCAAGCCAGACTACCCCGCTTAAAAACACGGGCCGACGGCTGTTCTCCAGAGAGATCTACAAAGATCCAAGGAGCACGCGAAAAGATGCTCACCATCATCAGTCGTCAGGGAAATGCAGGTCAAAACCACAGTGAGTTTCCACTTCCTACCCGCTAGGACAGCTAGAGTAATAATAATGATAATAGTAAATAGTGATTAAAAAAAAAACCTGGGAAGTCAGACGTGTTGGTGAGGATGTAGCAAAAGCGGGGGCCCTGGTGCACGGCTGGTGGGGACAGAAAAGCGTGCAACGCTGTGCAAGACGGTCTGGCGGCTCCTCAAAAGATTAAACACAGAGTGGCCGTCAGACCCAGTGAGTCACCCCAGGTTTCTGCCCACGAGAACCGGAATCAGGGACTTGAAGACGTACTTGTTCACCCGTGTTCACGCCAGCATGACTCACTCCAGCCAAGAGACGGGAACAGCCGGCAGGTGAATGGATACACACAACCGGAATACGATCCAGCCTTGACAAGGACGTCCTGCCACCACGTGGACGGACCCGGAGGTCACCGTGCGCGGTGACAGGAGCCGGACACAGAAGGACACGTCCTGCGCGACCCCACTCACAGGGGGTCCCTAGAGGAGTCCCCGTCCGTCCACAGGGACAGAGAGTGGATGGCGGGAGCCAGGGGTGGGGCAGGGGGCGGGGAGTCCGTGCTTCCTGGGGGCAGGGCCTCAGTCTGGGGAGGTGGAAAGTTCTGGAGACGGATGGCAGGGCTGGCACGCGACGTTCACAGCTAGGTGCACGTGCTTGACGCCGCTGAGCTGCGCGCTTAGAAAGGGTTAAAGCGGCAAGTTTGATGTCATGTGCTTCTGCTATGGCTAAAAAGTATCAAGAAAACAAACATACAAGCAAAAAACCCAAGCCTGCTTGGGTAGGGAAAACAGAGCCGTGCAAGGCTCAGGGAGCTGGGTTGGAGGGAAGGGCCGGGGCTGGGATCGCAGGACCCCTGCCCGGGTGGGGGCGGGGCGGGGCGGGGGAGTAGCAGGGACTTCGCCTGGGCCTAGGGCCTCCAGACGGACTCTGGGACGCCCGGTTAAGTGAGCAAGGGACACTCTTACACGGAAACATTATTCGTCGTTCATCTGAACTTGCCACTTAACTGGGCGCCACGTGACTTTACTTGCCAAGCCCAGCTGTGCCCACCCTGCCGGCCCCCCTCCGGGGCCTCGTTCCCGGGCAAGAATGGGAGCCTGGCCGCTTCCTGCGGTGGCCAGCAGGAGGCGCTGCGCCCGGCCACGCGGCTGTGGGCACGGAGGCTGGCAGGGAGGGGGCTCCCAAGGACCCTGACTGCGCCTGCGTCCCAGGGCGGGGGCGGGGGTGGGAGGGGCGGTCCCGCTGCCCACGTGTCTGCTCTTATCTGCCCGCCCGCCCGTGAACTTTGGGGACTTTTACTGCTGGACCCAGATAAGGAGAAGTAAGCGAAGAGTTTTCAGAGAAAGCTCAGAACCGAAAGCTGTTACAGGCACACCCTCAGGAGCCTCGGTGCAGAGGGAGGGGTGCTGGGGGAGGATGCTGGGCTAGACCCAGCTCCACCCCTGGGGGGCCTCAGTTTCCCTCTCTGAAGTCGGGGGCGGAGGGAGAGGAGTATTTCCTAAAGGCGTGCAACGTGGCCTTGCTTGCCCCGTGCGGAGTGATGGTTATTCCCAAAGGGCGGTGTTGATTCTAAGGTGCATGGGGAGGGGGGAGGGGGATCTTCTGACGATTCTTTCGGGGGGGGGGTCCTGTCGAGTGAGGCCGGATGTGTGCACAGTCCGTTCTTGTGACTCACGACAAAGTCGAGTCGCCGCGGACGCGGAGTGAGTGGGAGCCCAAGAAGGGCTCCGGGAGGAAATCTGGGGTGAGGGTCCCGTGAGTCTCTGTTCACAACGCTTTCGTCAACCCGTCGATAGGTAACCTTGCGTCATGTGTTTCTGTTTAAAATGTTTTTCTTTGAAGTTTTATTCCTTTCTTTTGAGAGAGGCGGAGACAGCGCGAGCAGGGGAGGGGCAGAGAGAGAAAGAGAGAGAGAGAGAGAGAGAGAGAGAGACAATATCCCAAGCTGATTCCGAGCTGCCGGCGCAGAGCCAAACGTGGGGCTCGAATCCACGAACTGTGAGATCGTGACCTGAGCTGAAACCAAGAGTCGGTGCTCAACCCGCTGAGCCCCCCGGGCACCCCATGTGTTTCTGTTTAAAGACACCCTCTTTGGGGCGCCTGGGTGGCGCAGTCGGTTAGGCGTCCGACTTCAGCCAGGTCATGATCTCCCGGTCCGGGAATTCGAGCCCCGCGTCGGGCTCTGGGCTGTTGACTCAGAGCCTGGAGCCTGTTTCCGATTCTGTGTCTCCCTCTCTCTCTGCGCCTCCCCCGTTCATGCTCTGTCTCTCTCTGTCCCAAAAATAAATAAACGTTGAAAAAAATTTAAAAAAAAAAATAAAGACACCCTCTTTAAAAAAAATTATAAGTTTATTTATTTTAAGAGAGCAAGCGAGCAGGGGAGGGGCAGAGAGAGAGAGAGAGAAAGAGAGACTCCCAAGCAGGCTCCGCACTGTCAGCCGGATTCCGGGCTCAAACTCACGAACTGCGAGATCACGCCCCCCGAGTGGAAATCGAGAGTCAGATGCTTAACCGACTGCGCCCCCCGGGCGCCCCCCAAAGACACCCTCTATAATGTATGTTGTTGCTTCATAACCCAGCCCACGGCTGCCTCACCCCAGCTCACCACGATGGGAGGAACGAACTCGACGTGAGTCAGTACTTTCTCCGTAAGACGAGTCACGGCCTCCGGAGCTTAGGAACACCAGCCAGCCCAGGAGGCTCGGGGGCCAGCGCAAACAGCAAAATCGCCCACAAGAAGCGCAAAAAAGCAAACGAAATGTGGCACTGGACAGCCCACGGAAGGGACGCTGGTTTACCGTCGGAGCTGGGACAAGAGGGCGGAGTGTCCCCTTTCTCGCCCTCAGCTGGGAATGGGCACGTGGGGCGGCTCCCGCCGTTTGCCCCCCGATGCTCATCCGCAAATGACCGAAAAGTGCCTCGAGTGGTGATTTCAGGGGTGCAGATAAACGCGAGTCAGTGAGTTTGCCAACACGGACTGTATGAACCATGAGGGTTGGCCGTGTATACGTTTATTTATTTCCGTTTCTATATTCCCCGGCTCCGTTCACCAAGGGGGCTTGAGACGGACACCCCGGGGGGAATGAGCACACTCAGGGCCCACGTGTTGGCTTCTAAATACCACCCTCCTGTAGAAGGATCCCGTATTAATCGTGTCTTTTTCTCCCCCCTTTGTTTTCTGATGCTTTGATGTCTTGGGGGCTTGCTGACCTTGGAGACACCAAAGCTAGGGAGTTCCAGAGATAGCAAACAAACTGCCCATAGCATATCTTTTACCTGCAAGCCCGCCAGTCCAGAGCCCACACCCAACTCGAGCCTCCTGGGGGGCTCTCACGCTCAGGACCACTGCTTTCCATCCTCATCACCCCAGAGCCTGGTGCCAGGTAGCTGGGGGGGGGGGTGGTCCCTTGTGTCCTAGACTCTTCTGCAATTATACACAGCAGTCAATCCTAAATTTGCCAGCTTGCTTACCCTGCCTCACCCGGCCCTCGCCTGGAGATCATAATAAAGGCTCTTGCCCATGTTTCCTGGCCCCCACCCACCTCCTGACTGACCCTGGTGCTTCCCCGTGTGGCCCTGCCTCCCGTTTTCAGGGATCCCAGAGGACAAGTTTCTTCCTACGTGACAGGCATTCCCGTGTCTGCATGTCTTGCCGCACTGAAGAAAATAAGTCCTGGGTGCATTAAAAAAATTTTTTTTAATGTTTATTTTTGAGAGAGAGAGAGAGAGAGTCAGAGCATGAGTGGGGGATGGACAGAGACAGAGGGAGACACAGAATCCCAAGCAGGCTCCAGGCTCCGAGCTGTCAGCACAGAGTCTGATGTGGGGCTTGAACCCACGAACCGTGAGATCATGGCCCAAGCTGAAGTCGGACGCCTAACCGACCGAACCACCCAGGTGCCCCTCTCCTGGGTGCATTTTAAAACAGGCCAGGGGCTCATGGGAGAAATGGCCAATTCTGGGGCTGGGGGATGGAAAATAGAGGCTAAGCTCGAAGCATCTTTTTATACCAGGAAGTAGGGAAATATTCACAGAAGAGCCAGGACCTGTCAATAGGACATAGGAACCACCCTGAAGGGACCTCACTGGGCAAGTCTGGGATCATTGGAGCACCAAAACAGATAAAGGCAATAGTGAATCCTAAACAATTTTTTTAAAAAGTGAGAATCCATGAGTTTATGAAAGAGAGAGGAAGGAAGGAAGGAAGGAAGGAAGGTAACAGAGAGATAGGGAAGAGTCAGATTGAGGAAGAAGGGTTCTCACACTGGAGAAACATCATCCCAGACAGAGGGCACAGCCCATGCAAAGGTCCTGGGGCAGGTCCAGGCCTGGTGTGTTGGAGGAACAGACAGGAAGCTCGCGTGGCTGGAGTAGAGTGGGAGAGGCAGAGAGAACGAGGAGGGGAGGGCAGGGAGAGGACAGAAGCACGTTGTGCAGGGCATGTGTCAGGCCCCAGGGAAGATTTGGGCTTTTACCCCAAGGAGGTGGGAGCCCTGGAGGACTGTGGACAGAGGAGGGACAGGACCTTAATCAGATTAAAAAATTAAAAAAAAATTTTTTTTTCAATGTTTATTTTTGAGAGACAGAGACGGAGTGTGAGTGGGGGAGGGTCAGAGAGAGAAGGAGACACAGAATCCGAAGCAGGCTCCAGGCCCTGAGCTGTCAGCACAGAGCCCGATGTGGGGCTCGAACTCACGAACCATGAGATCATGACCTGAGCCTAGGTCGGACACTTAACCCCCTGAGCCACCCAGGCGCCCCCAAATTTTTAATGTTTATTCATTTTTGAGAGAGAGAGAGAGAGAGAGAAAGAGAGAACGTAAGCGGGGGAGGGGTAGAGAGAGAGGAAGGCACAGAATCCGAAGCAGTCTCCAGGCTCTGGGCGGTCAGCACAGAGCCTGATGCGGGCCTCGAACTCACGAACCCGCAAGATCCGAGTCAAAGTCCGATTCTTAACTGACTGAGCTCCCCAGGAACCCCTGATTTAAATTCAATGATAGATTCAACAGGAAAGAGGCTTCTCCACTTGATCTCTATCCCCTGGAAATGGAGCAGGGACTGTCCCTGGCCATGCATGGTGGCATCTCAGAAGCCACCTCCTACCCTGGGCTCAGAATGAGCTTGTTTAAATGCGGCTTCCTGGGCCTGGCTTTGTGCAAAGCCAATCCAGTGGTGTGAGGGCCGTCTCCACCATGAACCACATTCTGGGCGTTTCTGCCCGCCCAGAGAAGCTGCGTAGACCTCTCGTGTTACCAGTGTAGCCGGGGGACTGCAGACCATTTTGCCCTAGTTTGGGAATGAGAAACTTAACCTGCACACGGGAAGAAATGGTTTATAACTTTTTTTAACCCAAGTTTTTTTTTTTTTAATGTTTATTTCATTTTGAGAGAGACAGAGTGTGAATGGGAGATGGGCAGAGAGAGCAGAGGGACAGAGGATCTGAAGCAGGCTCTCTGGTGACAGCAGTGAGGCCAGTGCGGGGGCTCGAACTCATGAACTGCGAGATCGTGACCTGAGCTGAAATCAGGAGCCCGATGCTCAACCGACTGAGCTACCCAGGCGCCCATATAATTTTTTTTTTTTTTAAAGAAAGTCTTGACTCAGTTATTTGCCTGAGGTCTCGGTACAAGCTGAAATTAGTAAAATATAAGACCTCAATCAGGCATTCTCCCCTTCCTTCCTTCCTTCCTTCCTTCCTTCCTTCCTTCCTTCCTTCCTTCCTTCCTTTTTAGTATCTTCCTTGATGCCCCGTGTGTGAGCAGCCGCATGGTGGGCAGATCCTGAGACCTGGCCATTGAAAAATCTCCAATTTGGAGAAGACAGCACTGTACACAGATGCCTTTAGCTCCAAGGGGCAGAAGAGGGGACCTGAGGCTGGGGAAACCCCAGGGAAGGAAAGAGCCATTTGTCAGAAGGAGGCTGGCAGAGATTATGCAGAGGTGGGGGCATTTAAGCTGGGGCTTTAAAGGATAAGTAGAAGTTCACCACTCCCGGCTATTGAAAAGCCACAAGTCTGGGAGAGACCATGTCGATCACAGATGCTCCGAACCGTGTGGGGCAGGGGCTGGAGTCCCTGTGGGACTTGGGGCTGAGGTCCTCAGGAGTGGGAAATTGGGTTCTGTGTGGAGGGAGTAGGCAGGGAAGGCTGCATGGAGGAGAAGACGTTGGGGTGCAGCTTTGGAAATCGGCAAAGCAGAGAGGGGGAGGAGAATGTTCCAGGCAGATTACAGCGCAGGCAGAGAACAAGGCGTGAGCCTGCCTGGAGGGTTTGTAGGACTGCGGCAAGTTCAGCCTAACCGAGAGGACTGAGTCCAGGCGGGGAGTTTCTGGGGGACTCTAGGACAGTAATGTTCTCAGGAGCCTGGTCGTGCAGGGCTGAGGTGGAGAGAGGATGTGAGGCTTAGGGAGTCTGCGGGGAGGAGATGAAATTTCTGGCAAACATTTGAGCTGAGGATTTGAAGGATGAGTAGGAGTTTGCTAGCCCTGACCCTTCAGCAGCCCCTGAACTAGGGAGGAAGTTTGCACGGAAGGAACCAGGACAGAGAAAGGGACCCGGAGGGGGAGCCAGCAAGGCAGGGCAGGGGGGCAGCGCTCTGCTCAGAAGGGTCAGGAGACTCACTCATTCCTTCCGTGCCTCCTTCCTGACACCTTGGCCTGGAGCTGAAGACTGGGGACCGGAAGGTGACAAAAGTCCAGTCTTTGCCTCCAGGAATCCGCTGGGAGCGGGCCTTGAAGGTTCCCCAGGAGGCAAACCGAGGGAGGAGGGGTCAGGATGAAAAGGATCCTGGGTTGACCGTTGTACCACTGGGATAATGCACAGTAGCAATTATTACTATTATTGTTGTCGTGGTTCTATCATTATTGCGACAGAAGACGACACTCGTAGACCGTTTACTGGGTAGTAGGCCTTGTTTTCAGCATCGTGAGTACGTTCAATCTTCTGAGATAGGTGACTGTTCTATTTGCTTTATAAAAAGGAAATGGAGAAAGATTGAGTCACTGCCTCAAGGTCACGGCTCAAGGTCTCCGAGCTGGGATGTGAACCTAGAAACCGAAGGGGCAGCATCTGGGCCGCTACCGACCAGGCCGCTTCTCGCCATTCCCAAGCCTCCAGCTGGTGCCGCCCCATCATCATCACCAGCCTGGACCCGCACAGTCCCCCCCCCCCCCCCGGCCCCCCTCCCCCACAGTGTCTGTCCTCCCCAGAGAAGCCACCAGAGGGCGCCCGCGAGCACCTGAGTCCGTTCCTTCTCCGCCTCGGCTCACAGCCCTCCAGGGCTCCCGCCTCCCTGGGGTAAAAGCCCAAGTCCTCTCTGAGGCCCCCAAGGCCCTGTAGGACCTACTCCTGTCCCCTCCCTGCCTTCCCCTCCCCCCTCTCTCCCTCCTTCACTCTGCTCCAGCCACACGGGTTCCCTGGCTGTTCCTCCAACCTTGTGGGCCCTGTCCTGCCCCAGGACCTTTGCACTGGCTCTCTCTGCTACCTGGAATGCTCTTCTTGTAGATAGACTTGTGCCTTGCTCACTTCCTCAGAGAATGCTGCCCTAATCCTTGCATCCGTGTATCCACTCCCTTCCTAAGCCCTGTACCCTGCTTATGTTTTTCTCTTTAGCGTGTACTACTAATGTCAATATACAGTTGCCTCTTGAACGACCGGGGGGTTGAGGGTGGTGACACCCCACACGGTCAAAAATGTATGCATAACTTCTGCCTCCCCCAAGACTTAACTATCAATAGCCTACCGTTGATCCAAAGCCTTACCGATAACATAAACCGACCGACACGTACTTTGTATGTTACCTGTATTATTTACTGTATTCTTACAAATAAGTCAGCGAAAGACAATGTTATTAGGAAAATCATAAGGAGGATAGAAAATGCATTTATAGCACTGTATTTATCAAAGTTGTGTGAAAGTGGACCCGTGCAGTTCAGAGGGGTGTGGTTCAAGGGTCTGCTGTATTTTATTTTATTGTTATTTTTTTAAGTTTATTTCTTCTTGAGAGAGAGGGAGGGAGCGCGAGCGAGGGGAGAGAGAATCCCAAGCAGCGCGGGGCTCCATCCGACGAAGCAGCGAGAGACCATTGACCTGCGTGGAAATCAAGACCCGGATGCCTAATCGACTGAGTCCCCCAGGCGCCCGGGGCCAGTTTATTTTAATTACTTATATCTGTTTATTGTCTGTGTGCCTCCACTTACAATGTGAGCTCCCTGACGGCAGGGATTTTTACCCGTTTTTCTTCATTGCTGCGTCCCCAGCACCCAGAACTGTGCCTAGATCACAGTAGGTGCTCAATAAATGGTTGTGGGATAAGAAACTGGCTCTATTATGTTCATTCAGCCCATTGTAATGATGATCCTGACTATTTATTGAGTGCTTTCTGCGTTCAAGCCTATGTAGGAGGATTTTAATCATTGATCTATCTATCTATCTAAAGCTGCGGTTTACACACCCGAAAATTCACCATTTTAAATAGTATGATTCAGTGGGTTTTGGTATGTTTACTATGGTGTGCAACCATCACCACTAATTCCAGAACATTCTATCACCCAAAAAAGAAACCCGTCCCCATCAGGAGTCACCTCCCATCCCTCCCCCACGAGAGCCCCCTTCCCGTCCGTGGATGAGCCTGTTCCGGACGTTTCACACACTGGGACTCACACCCCGCGTGGCCTCTCGCGCCCGGCTCCCTCCCTGAGCGTCGCGTGTTCGGGGGTCCGTCCCCGGGGCGGCGGGGGTGGGCGCCTCGCTCCTGCTTGCGGCCGGGGGACCTGCGCGTGCGCGGTGGACTCCTAGTATTTACACACCCATCCTTTGATGGACGTCTGGGCTGCTCCCACTTTTTGGCTGTTGTGAATCATGGTGCCGTGGACGTTCACGGGCACATTTTTGTGGGCACGGCTGTTTTCAGGGCTGGTGGGTAGGTACCTAGGAGCGGAGCTGCTGGTGGAACCGTATGGGGTACCTCTGTGAAGAGCCACCAGATCGTTTTCCACGTCCCATCCCCGCCAGCAGGTGGTCGAGGCTCGCGGTTCCTCCACACCCTGGCCAGCTTGTCCTACTGTCTGTCCTATTGTCCGTCCTTTCTCCTCGTGGCGTGGCATCTCTCCGTAGTTGAGCTTTGCATTTCCCTGGTAACTAATGATGTTGGGGATCTTTTTTTTTTTTTCTTTTCAATCACACAAACCAGAATTTTTCGGAGCCTCTTTTCATGTGCTTATTGGTAGGTGATCCCGTGGTAGGTAAAGGTTTAAACTTTTAATTTTTTTTATTATTATTTTTTAAATTTTTTTTAACATTTATTCATTTTTGAGAGACAGAGATACAGAGCACAAGCTGGGGAGGGGCAGAGAGAGAGGGAGACACAGAATCGGAAGCAGGCTCCAGGCTCCGAGCTGTCAGCACAGAGCCCGACGCGGGGCTCGAACCCACGAACTGTGAGATCGTGACCTGAGCCGAAGTCAGATGCTCAACCGACTGAGCCACTCAGGCGCCCCAGGTTTAAACTTTTTACACCCCAGCGCACTGTTTTCCCCAGGGGCGCCCCCACTTTGTGTTCCTGCCCGCTGTGGATGAGAGCTCCCGTTGCCCCTGTTCCTGCCAGCACTTAGTATAGTCAGACTCTTTCGTTTTAGCCATTCTGGCTAATTTGCTTTTTCCTAAGTGCTCGTGGGCCCTCCGTATGTCTTTTTGGGTAGAGAGCAAAACCTAATACGTACGGAGGCGTGCAATAGGCATATGCCTGAGTGCCTGGTACCCACCAGGCCGGGTGTCGGGCGCCGGGAACAAAACCGTAACCCTCACGGACCCGGAGCCCCTCGGTCGCCTTGGATTGCGCCGGCTTTGAGAGAGCGAAAAAATGCGCACGCCAAGAGCCTCTGCGATTGCGGGTTGGGGACAGCGCTGGGGACACACGGCAGGACAAAGACTCAAGCCTCCCTCAGGCTCCTGGGGCGCTAAGTGTCCACGTGATGCTGGTGAGTTCCTTCTTTCTTTCTTTTCTTTTAAAGTGCAAGCGGGGGAGGGGCAGAGAGAGAGAGAGAGAGAGAGAGAGAGAGAGAGAGAGAGAGAATCCCAAGCAGGCTCCGTGCTGTTCAACGTGGAGCCCGATGGGGGGCTCGAACTCATGAGCTGTGAGATCACGACCTGAGCTAACGTCAAGAGTGGGACGCTCAACTGACTGAGCCACCCAGGCACCCCTAGTGATCTCTTTTCTAGAAAATCAGCACCGAGGTCTGGAGAAGGTCAGGGACTTGAGTGCCGAGACATCTGTCACCCAATTTCAGGGCTGGCGCTCTGACCCTGGGTGCCCCTCCGACCTGCCTGCCCCAGCCTGGGCCCCCTCACCTTTGCTCTGTGCCAGGAAACGGCCTCTCCCCCAGCCTCCGGACCCCTCATAAAATTGAATTCCTCAAGGCACGGGAGGCCAACTTCCAAGGACAGCGGAGGCCAGGAGGCCACCAGGAGCCAGGAAGGCAGGGCCTCCCAGCCATCAAGGTGTGGCAGCCACGGACTTTGTCTCTCTGGGTGGGGAAACCCAAGTCAGCGTTTAGCAACTGCCTGGGCCTTGGAGCCAGTTCACTGTCTCTCTGTGGACCTCAGTTTCCCTATTTACCCACCGGGGCCCTTCCTGGTGTACGCCCAGCTCCCTGCCCGTAGCAGGCACTGGGAGAATGGATGAGGAGGAGGAGACGCCCCCTGTGGATCTGCTCCCCGCACCTCCCCCTACTTCCTCCTCCCAGGCCCCCCTCCCCCCCTCCCCAGCAGAGCTGTGGTAGGAGGGGCCTCTGTGCTCAGCGTGGACCCTGACCTGGGGCTTGAGCCCACAGCCCTGAGAACATGACCTGAGCCAAAACCAAGAGTCGGACGCTCAACCGACTCAGCCACCCGGGAGCCCCGAATGTCAGGTTTAAAGTAGACAATTAGATGGGGCGCCTGGGTGGCGCAGTCGGTTAAGCGTCCGACTTCAGCCAGGTCACGATCTCGCGGTCCGTGAGTTCGAGCCCCGCGTCGGGCTCTGGGCTGATGGCTCAGAGCCTGGAGCCTGTTTCCGATTCTGTGTCTCCCTCTCTCTCTGCCCCTCCCCCGTTCATGCTCTGTCTCTCTCTGTCCCAAAAATAAATAAATGTTGAAAAAAAAATTAAAAAAAAAATAAAGTAGACAATTAGAGGACTTTTGTCACGTGTCTACCTCCGTGAAGCCACCAGCATAATCAAAATGGCGAAAACCCACGCCCATCACCCCAGAAAGTCCCCCTGTGCCCCGGCCCGTCCCCACCCCCACCCCACCCCCCCCAGACAACCAGAAACCTCCTTGTAGTCACTCCAGATCTCTGAACTTGGCATTTCCCAGAATTATACATAAGTGGAGCTGAACAGCACATCCTCTCTTGTGTCTGGCTTCTTGCGTTCAGCAGAAGGCAGCGAAGGTTCGCTCAGGCTGTGTCTTTCCCCTTTTTATGGCTGAGTAATATTTCAATGTATGGGTGGACCACACTTTGTCCACTCACCTGCCGCTGGACCTTTGGGTCACCCCCGCTTTAGGGGTGTTACGAGCAAAGCTGCTCTGAAGTTATTTTGTTTTTCATTTTTGAGAGAGCGAGCATGAGCGGGGGAGGGGCAGAGAAAGAGGGGGGGACAGAGGATCCGAAGGGGGCTCTGTGTGAGAGCGGACAGCCCGATGGGGGGCTCGAACTCACGAGCCACGTGACCATGACCTGAGCCAAAGCTGAATGCTCAAGGGACTGAGCCGCCCAGGCGCCCCTGAGGGCAGCTCTTGGCCAGCGAGGTTTTCTGTTTTCATTTCTCTTGGGTGCGCGCGTTAGTTACCAACTTCTGTGTAACAAATCACCCCGAAGCCTGATGCTTTAGAACAAGAAACATTCATCGCCTCACACAGCGGCTGAGGGTCAGAGCTTGGAGAGCACCTGGATGGATGGTCGTGGCTCGGATCTGTCATGAAACGGCAGTCACACTGTCAGCCAGGGGCTGTCAGTCAGTCACCCTGCAACTGGGGCCTCACTGGGCGCTGGCGGGAGCCTCCACCCCACCCCACCCCACCCAGCTTCTCCAGCAGACACTACGAACTCAAGAGGGAGCCCAAGGTGGAATCCAGAAACACCGTGTCACCAAATCCTGGAACCCGCATCTTCCGTAGTCGGTGCATCAGAAGTAAATCACAATCGCTAAATTCGAGCCACATCCTAGCTGGTGGGTGAATTACATAAGGCCGTGAATACCAGGAAGCAGGGCTCTCTGGGGGCCATTGTAGGGGTAATCTGCCACCGTCCGTGAGTATTTAAACATTTAAGCAAACGTTAAGCTTCTACTGTGTGCTTCTCGAGAATCATCTCCCTGGCTATTTACAACAGCTCTCTGACAAAGAACGAGTATTATGCCCACTTGACGGATGGGGAAACATGCCCAGAGAAGTGAAGCCGCCCACCTACAGTCCACCCAAGAGTGAGCCACCAAAGGAAGATTCCATCCTGAGGCCTAAGCCCTGCATACGGAGGAGGCCGACAGCAGCGAGAAACAGGAACACAGGAGGCAAGAGATTATAGCGATTGCTTTTTTCTCCAGAGACAGAGAAGAAGCAGGCAAGGGAGCTGGGCTCCTTTGCTGTTTTCGTAAACATTTATCGAGCACCCACTGTATGCCGGTGCTGTTTTCGTGCTGGGGGCACCACAGGGAATGAGACGGACAAAGTTCCCTGCACACGTGGCGCTCACACCATGAGTCAGTGATTTCACTCGTCACCGTCCAGCCAGCACCTGGCGCACAGGAGTGTCGCTGGCGCAGGAAGGAAGCCCAAGACGCTGCTGGACTTGGCGACCCCACGGGGACCAAGACGCATGCGGTCATTGCCTTCCTGAAGCTCACGGTCTGGTGGTCACTGTGGATGGCAAACAACACCCGGAACTTTTGTCTATTCGTGGGGGGGAGCCCCAGGCCCCTTGCCCTGGCTGTGTGTCCCACTCAGGTGCGGATGGAAGTCCCAGAGAGGAGAGTTTCAAGGAGCCGATCCTCCCACACACCCAGTCAACTAATAAATGGAGCCTTTGACCCTCCCCTCACCTCATATCTCAAGATAGGCTAGAACAGCAAGTCAAGGTGCGGCTTGCTGTGGATCTGGGCATGGCCAGGCGGGGAGAGGAGGTGGGCGTCCTGCTGGGTCAGGGCTGGGAGAGATGCCATTGCAGGGACCCGTGCCTCGTGGAGCCTCAGTTTCCTTGTCTGCCTGCACTAGGAACACTTCAGGCCCTTTTATTCTCTTTCTGTCATTCAAAACACGTTGATGGAGCACCCTCTCTGTGTTGGAACCTTGTTCTAGGTCTCTTTTGGTGAGAGGCCAGATGGTAAGCATTTTAGGGCTGTCGGAACTATACAACTCCATGGGTTCAGGGTGAAAGTGGCCCAGGTCCATACTTACGTGAGAGGGCCTGGCTACGTTCCAATAAAATCAACTGGGCAGTAGGGCTGGTTCAAAGGGCTTAAAGCGTGCTGGGTATACAATAGGCATCTCATTAATGCTTGTCTCCTGCCTGAACACAGCAGGCGCTGCACTGGCCCGTGCCTGGTTTACAGCAGGCTCTCCATTAACGCTTGCTTCATATGCATATGGAACATAATACCCCGCAAATAGCAGGCACTGCGTTAACGCTTTGTAAGTGGCTGGTATACAGTAGGCGCTGGAGTAATGCCTGCTTCGGTGCCTGGTTTATAGTCAGTGTTCCATTAATGCTTGTTTCCTGCTGGGCATATAGCAGGCGCTGCTTTAGCGCTGGGCTCGGGCCCCATATACAGGAGGCGTTCCTTTAAAGCTTAGCGGATGAGAGGAAGGTTCGTTTCCGGCCAGGCAATGCCAAGGCGCCTCCCGGGAGACCGTGAGCGCTGGTACCCCAGCGTCTCGCGGCGGGCCGAGGTCCCCGGGTGCCGCGACGGCAGCTACGAGGTCCACGCCGCTCGCTCCGGGGCCCAGCGGACCGCCCGAGCGGGGCCGCGCGGAGCCGAGCACAGACGAGCCGGCCGGCCGAGTCCGCCACATTCCCACAATCCCGGGCGGCCCCGCCCGGCTCCCGGCTGCGCGTCCCCCTTCCCACGTCGGCGCAACCTAACCCGCGGGCGCGCCCGCCGCGCCCCGCCCCGCCCCGCCCGCGCGTCGCCCCGCCCAGCGCAGCCGCTAGTCCCGCCCCCGCGGCGGGCGCGCGGGCCACCGCCCCCTCCCATTGGCCGCACTGCCCGCCCGTCGGCGTTGTCCAGGCGCGGGTTAGGTTGTGCACCGCTTGTCGCTCGGTCGCGGCGGCTGCGGTTGGCGGCGGCGGCGGCGGCGCGGGCGCGGGCGCGGGGCAGCTGGGCGGGAGTGCGCGGCCGAGCGGGGACCGGCGCTCGTAGGCGGCCGAGGCGGACCGGCCGGCCCCGGGGGCCGAACGCCTAGGGCCAGGCGGGCGCGGCCGGGGCGGCTCCGGGCCAGGGCCAGGGCCGGGCCGGGGGGCTGCGGCGGCGGCGGCGGCGGCGGCGGCGGCGGGGGCGGCCGGCGGGCGGCCGGGGCCGGGACGATGACTCTGGAGTCCATGATGGCGTGTTGCCTGAGCGATGAGGTGAAGGAGTCCAAGCGGATCAACGCCGAGATCGAGAAGCAGCTGCGGCGGGACAAGCGCGACGCCCGGCGCGAGCTCAAGCTGCTGCTGCTCGGTGAGTGGGGCCGGGCCTGCCGGGGTCCCGCTGGCCAGCGGGCGTCCGCGCCGGCCGGGTGGGGCCGCCCCCGCCGTGCTGCCCGCGGCCCGTGCCGTCCGCGGCGGGCCCCCGTCCCTGCCCGTGCTGTCCGCAGCACGGCCCAGCCTCCTCCGGGGCCGGCCTTGCCGGTGCTGTCCACGGCAAGTCCCAGCCCCTGCGTGGTCAGCCTTGCCCGTGCTGTCCAGATCAGGCCCCGGCCTCCTCCGGGGCCGGCCCTGCCCGGTGCTGTGCACGGCAAGTCCCAGCCCCTGTGGGGTCAGCCGTGCCTGTGCTGTCCGCGTCGGGCCTCGGGAATCCTCCCCTACTTCTGCCGTCCACATCAGATGTCCAGGCCCTTGTGGGGTCAGCCCCTGCCTCTACTGCCTGGGAAGGGACCCAGAACCCTCGAGGGTCAGCCCTGTGCCACTTCTCACCGCAGGAGCCCCTGCCCACGCAGGGCTGGCCGTCTGTCCCTGCTTTACGGAGTCTAGCCGGTCGCTGCCCCAGCGTCTGCTCAGCAGCGGACCTCTGGGCTGTCACCCGCTAGCTGTGCCCCTCACCTCCCGGGATCTTGTCTCGGTTCTTCCCAGCAGGTGGAGCCCTGTTCCTGTGTGCGGGGGGTCTGTCCCCCGTCTAGCACCCCATTCCCGCTGCGGGGAGAACCTCCTTGAACGGTTTTACATCCCTTCCGGGAGAAGACAGCCTTCCGTTCCCTCGGGGTTTCTGTTTCCGGCCGAGGCCAGGGTGCGGGCACTGCAGGAACTATCCCAGATTCTTAGAAGCGGCCAGCTCACCACCCTTCCGCAAACCCCTTCCTTCTGTCTTGGTGAGAGCGGGCTCTCCCAGGTCGGCCTCCTCCTGCAGAAGGCCCCAAGGCACACCTGTTGTAGGGACGAGTGGGCCCGGCTGTTGGCAAAGTGCTGTCACCCTAGTGAGGGCTGTCGCAGGGCACCACCGCCAAAGGCAGGAAGGTCGTTTACAAAACAGAAACCCTGGCCCTGCCCTGCTCTCCCCAGCCCTGCGCCCTGCACCACGGGGAAGGCTGGAAATGCTCACTGGCCCTCAGGGGTAGCCTGGACGGGCCCAGAGTGGGAGCGGGCGGCTGGCCCAGGCGGGTGCGCCCAGAGAGTGGCGGGGGGTTTAGAGGAGCCGAGCCTGCAGGTGAATGAGTGGTGGGTGGCCCTTTGGGAGGTGGCAGGTCTTGAGGGGGATGCATTGCATTTCCTGCTTGTGGTAACCCACGTGGGCCCCCATTTGATGAAGTACCTTTCCTGTTGTTTTTTTTTCCAAACATACGTCCCGATTTACTCGAAGACTGCAAAATAGGCCATCCTTGCCGAAAAGACAGGCAGAGAGTAATCTTCACGTTTGGGGGAGACTTGCAGTGGGGCCCAGGGGTCTTTAGGGGGACAGCATGGCTCTGGCTGGCTTCTCCAGTGTGACACAGACTTTATCATGGGAGGGGGGCTTCGGAAGTTCTCGGCCTCGTAACGGTACCACCAGTTGGCCTTGGCCTGGGGGCTGTGTGAGCCTCTAGGTGCTCCCGCCCGCCACCTGTCCTGAGCACGCAGGCTTTGGGCTGAGTGGGGTTCGAGGGGGCAGGTCAGCAGCTCACGCTTCTGCAGCCTTGGTGTGCGTCTCCAGTGTCCCTGGATTGGGGGACCCAGCGGGGCCACCTGCTGAAGGTGTTGGTGCCTGCCTGTTTACAGCCCCACACCTCTGCCCCCCCCCCCCCCCGTGACCCTGGAGAGGCACCCAGCCGTCCCCCTGCCAGCCTGCACTGTGGGGGGTCATGCACCCGTCCCCGAGGCCGTGACGTGCTAGGCATGGGGGGCAGATGGGAAAACGAAGGGGTGGGCTTGCGGGTCCGAGGTGAAGGTCTGTGGCATAGAGCACAGCAGCAAATGCCTGGGGTGCCCTGGAGGCAGGGTCGCCCCCGTTGGGAACCCCCCCCTCCCCGCCCCAGGCCATGCTCCGTGCCAGCACACGGGGTCCAGTGTGGGCTGTGGAGCTGGGGTGTAGGCTCGTCAGGTGTTTGGGGAGGGCTTTCGAAGCGAGTTCTCCATTTGTCCACCAGAAAGCCGCATACACACGTGCGTGTTTGGTAGGCCGTGTGTGTGTGAACGTGTGCGATGCGCGCATTCGGCTCTCTGGGTGCCGCTGGTCAGGCCGTGCTCTGGTTACCGTTTTGTCCTGTCCGGAGCGGGAGTAGAGGGCGCGGCTGAGCGGGGCCAGCTCCCGGGATCTGGGTCCTGAGGACTCAGAATTGTGCGCGGGAGGACCCCGTGGCCTGCGGGCTGAAACCCCGTTAGGAGCTCTAGGGACAGGGGTCCCGGGCAGGCCTGGCTGGCTTCTGCCTCCCGTGACCTCTTCTGGCCAGGTCCTTTGCTGTTGTGTTTCTGTCACTTGGGGGTGCCCCTCGTCTGTTCCTTAGGGCGGGTTTATTTGAAAATCGAGATCTTCACGGGAACCCCGGTCACTGGAGGTGGCAGCGAACGGCCCGGCTGAGCCTCCGCGGCTCTGGGACTTCTAAATAAAGCAGGGCGGTCAGTTCCACAGGCTTCCTGTCGGCTGCGCCGGCCCCCAAAGGGCAGTGGAAAGGCCCGGAATCTGGCATGGGGTGTGGTGGCCCTGGTGGAAAGGGCGCGCCTCCCGGGGCTTCGAGGCGCCGAGCGGAGCGTGTGGAGCGTGGCTACCGGCTCCTGGCAGGGCGGTCGTGCTGCGCGCCCTGCGACCCCGGAGAGCGGGAGGCACCTCGGGGAGCCCCTGGGCTGTGGCGGGCCCGTGACCCACCCCAGGATGTGCCTGACGCCCCTTAAATCCAGATTTCGTTTCTCCTGCCCAGAGGGTGTGCTTTCTTGGGGCGCAGTCCGTGTTAGTGCTGCGGGAGCCCCGCGCTGCCCTCAGAGCGCCCCCTCCCTCAGTTTCCCTGCACGTGCGGGAGGACGCCAGCGCCTGGACGCGGCTCTCTCTCCCTCCCGCGGGGCCGCCAGGTGTGCCCCGGGGGCGCTGAGCTCCCATTGCGCAGATGCGCTGATGGAAGATCGAGGCCTTTCCAGGCTCTGCTCCTTCCCCGCGTGCGCCGTGCCCAGCCGGGCTGCGGTGGGACATGAGGAAGTGTTCTGCCTCAGATATTTAACCACAAGAGGTTTCACTTTCACGTTTTTGTGGTGGAGCCCTCCCCGGTGCAGCCCCAGGAGCGCGGCCACGGGCATCGCCGCTCGTGGTGCCCGGCGTTTGGCGCTTACAGAAGTCCGGGGAGGGGGAGGGGAGGTGTGTTTGTCCCCCTCGGTCCCAGATGGTGCCCGGTGCAAAGTTCAGCCGGGGCGGGCGCGTCTGGTCTGGGGCTCCGGGCCACGCCGGGTGGACTGAGTGGGTGGACTGAGCCGGACCCACTGCCCTCGGGAGGAGGGGCCCCATCTGCGGGCCCCTGCCGGGTTCGGCTGTCCCGGCGGGCAGGGCGGCCCGGGAGCCGAGGACAGCCAGCCTCTGGGGTCCGTGGGCTCGGGCTGCTCACAGAACCGCCATCCCAGCCCTCAGGTGTGCAGCCTCTCGCAGGTGTTTGTAGCTCCTGTGCCCACGGTCCCGGTGCCTGTCTTCTGGGGCAGCCACCGTATCTGTCCCCTGTGGGGCATCCGGCCCGCGTCTGGGTCCCATCTCACGGCCACTCAGTCGCCGCGCGGTGTCGTCCTTGCTCCCGCTGCTGCTCCCCACCTTCGGGTCTCTGCCACCCCGGCCCCCGGTGCAGAGCCTGCAGTCTCAGGAATGGTGGCCGGTGACTTCCATTTGCTAACGGAATTCACATCCCCCAGGGAAATGGGACGGGAGTGACTTGGTGCTGCCACCACAGCCCTTGGGGACCCGAGCCTCCCTGCTCAGGTGGGCCCGATGCCATCTCACCTGTGGCCCTCTGCTCTGATGTGAACAGATGGGGACCCCAGCGGACAGCTCACGGTTACCCTCCTCGGGGGCTCCTGCTGGTGGGTGTGGGGGGCTTGCTTTGAGGGCTCCCTGTGCAGCCGGCTCGGAGCAGTCGGGGGGCGCTGGCTCTGGGGCGGGACCACGGCTCCCGCCCTCGGTTTCCTCCTCCGTCTGATGGGAATGACTGTCCCAGGATTAAGTGTGATGGTGCCACTGAGGCCCCTGGCACACAGCAGGTGCTCGGCAGGCAGAGGGAGCCCTTTGATCCTGTCGCTGCCCGTCCTCCTGGGCACTTTGCACCACGTCCCCTATGAAAGCAGCTGCGACGGCCCTGGGAGGCACCTGTCCCCACCCCTCAGCACCCGGCCGGCAGGTGTGGGGTGGGGTTTCTGTTCTGCGTGACTCCCGGTCTCGGCGTTGTCTTCTGGAAATCGGAAGTAGGGATGGCGGGAGGGACAGACGGGGGCCGCCATCTCATTTCTGTTCGACCACACCGTCCACCTGGCTGGCAGTTCCCTCTGCCCCTGAGCGGGGCCACCCTGTCCTGCAGCACGGGGACTCACCGTCTCACTGCCTTTCCTCCTTACCTTTCCTGAGCCCTGGCAGCTGGGTGGTGCTCTGTGCCCCGGGCGCTCGCAGACTCCTCTGAAGGGGCAGCTCCGGCCGGTCCCCTGGGAACTGGCCTCGTGTTGGCCCCGGGGCATCGTGTTGAGAGGGACAGGAGGTGTCAGGTTAGAACACTCCCAGAGTCCCTTGGGGCAGGAGCGTAAACGGGAGGCTCTCGCCATCTCTGCCCAGCTGGCCTGTCCTCCGAGCCTCTGTGGAGGTGTCGGTGAGCTGTGCGGGCCCCGTCCCTCTTCCCCAGCTGGGCTGGATGGGGGGCTGGGCAGGACTGGGGGCTCACAGGGTCCTGACTACCTCGGTGCCCCAGGAAGGGCTACAGTAGGACTTGGCACACGGGGGCAAAAGCGGGGGCGCAGTGACACGTGTGGGGTGAAGGACACCCACCAACATCAGCAGGGACAGCTGTCCCACCGTTGGGCTGGGAGGAACAACCGACGTCACGGCCCGGCGTCTGCGCCCCGCGGCCCCAGCCCCGGGTGTCCTCCCTCCTCTCCCTCGTCATCGAGGTGCACACTGCTGTCTTCTCGCTCTCTGGGCCCCACACCCGAGCGACGAGCGCTCCGCCCCAACGCCGAGGCCAGATGGCCCCAGGCTGTGGAGGTCCGACGGTCCCTGGCTGTGTGACCCTCCGGAGTGTATCCCTCTGCGCCTCGCCAGAGGGGATGTGGGGACAGTGGTGTCACTGAAGGAATGAGCGGGCTTGACTTGCCATCCTCAGCTGCTCAAGGACTTTACAGTGTCTCTGTCCTCCTGGGTAAGGTCAGCGTCCCGTCTCTGATATCAGACCTGCTGGCACAGCTTGAGGTCCCAGGGGTATCCGGGAGTCCCAGGTCGCAGGGGTGCTCTCGCGTGGTCTCCCCGCAGTCCCAGGAGCTCCCGGCTTCACTGCCCACAAGCCGGAACCGTGGCGGCCTGCCCCCGGGGTCCAGGGTTCAGCGGTCCCATGCTTCCTGCCTGTTAGGCCTTGGCCCCCACGGCGTTGGGTCCCTTTCCCGCCCGTCTGGGGCTAGGGCTCACACTTCCTTCCTCCCTGCCCCCCACCCCCTGCCCATCCCCCAGAGCTCGGTCCCTAGTGAGGGCGGACAGCGGCATCTCCTCCAACTCTGGCTTCTACTTTCTTTCCTCTTTTTTCAGCTTGTCTCAGCTGGGCGTGGGTCAGATGCGACCCTCCTGCCAGGGATGCGTCAGGGCGCACCCGGGGGGCGTCCACGGGCTCCCGGTCCTGCTGCGTCCCATCTGATCCTGTGGGGCAGGCGCCAGGCTGGGCTGCCCCCCAGGGGCTCCCTGTCCCTGAGTTAACAACCAGTCGAGTCCCCCGCCCGGCACCGGGATGAGGAGGACCCGCGGGGGATGCTTGGCGGAGCCAGCCCGTTGGATGGGGGCCAAGTTCATTCTGTTCATTCACAAAAAGCTTGTGCAGCATCTTCCGTGAGCTGGCCTGGGGGGTGGGGGCTGGGGGCTGGGGGCAGGCGGCTTTGGGTAGACACCCCCCCCCCCCCCCCCCCCCCCCGCCGCATGAATAACTGGGGTGGCATCGTCTGGAGCGAGAAGGGGTGGAGTGTCAGGGGGCCGAGGGCACTTCTAGGAAGACCTGAGGTTGCGTTTCTGCGAAGGAAGCTCCAGTCGCGCCGGGGGCGGCTTATGTCCCCTGGCGGCACAAGTGCCCACGGACGTCTCCTTGAAACGATGAGCTGCAGGCAGGCCGGGGGCCCACGGCCGTGGACTTGGGGTCTGCCCCCAGCCAGGACCTGGCGCCGGCACGGTTCCTTCCAGGGAGGCGGTGTGATTTCATCACTCGGCCCAGAGCGCCCCACCGCAGGGACCCCCGCCACCCATCTCATCCATGCGTCCACGGGGGTTCCCACTAGGCTCTGAGTGCGCTCCGCAGCACGGCTGGGCCGCTGTAACCACCTGCCTGGCCGTGGGGGCCGTGGGGGCCGTGGGGGCCGTGGGGGCCGTGGGGGGCCTCCGGGCCGATGCCGCTTCTCGGCGGCTGTAGGAAAGTTCCAGGAAGTCACACGTGGGTGCTGGAGTGAAGACACCGGTCTTTGTCGGAGCGTGCGACTTTGGAGCTCCGGGGTCCAGGGCAGCTGTGCCTGCGTGGTTGGGGGCGAGGAGGGGCGCGGTAGGCGAGTCTGCGTGGGGGAGTGGGGCCCGGTCTTGGGTGTGTCACACGCTTGGGCACGAGGTGGGGCCTTCCCTCCCTGGGGGGCAGCCAGAAGGTTTTGAGCCAGGAGGGCACGTGCAACCAGATGTCTTTCAGGGGGAGTGTGAGCGTGGGCCAGCCAGGTTGCACCGGAGGCTGGAGACTGGGCGGGGCGGTGGGTCGGGCAGGACAGAGCCCCGTGGGAGGTGAGGGGGGCAGGGCTGACTGGAACCCGGGGCGTCGACCACGGCGCGGGGCTGGGTGAGTGGCTGGTTCCAGATGGGCTCAGCCGTGAGGTCCAGGCAGGCCTGGCCTCCGAGACGCTTGTGGGCAGGTGCACGTCGGGTCAGGCGTGTGGCAGTTCCTGGGGCCAGGGATTCTGTCACAGGCCCCAGTCCCAGCTTCCAGGCGCTACGTGACGACGGATATGGCGGGGGCTCAGTTGGCCCCGGAAACGGGGCATCTGGAAAACGAGCCTGGGTTGCTTTGGCCAGCTCAGTCTTGCACGGAGCCTGGTCCCCTGCGTCCAGCCCTCCCTCCCGGACGCCGCGGTGGCCCAGCGCCTCCTGGGCAGTGGGCCTGGCCTGTGCCGGGGCAGAGGGCCCTGCTGGCTCCCGCCTGCTGTGCTGCGGCACCGGGCCTGGGAGGCTTCCTGCTCCGTTGACGTAGGCCCAGGGTGTACGCCACACGCGACACGCGACACGTGGCATTTTTCTCTGAGGTCCTCACCTGTCCACACCTGCCTTTCTCTCCATTCCCTCCTTTCTCCGTGGCTGCCGTGGGCAGGGTCACTGATTACCCCGTTTCCCAGGCAGATGGGGACTGTCGGCCGTGCCGGTCCCTTTTGCATCTTTCCTCCCCTCGGCTTTATTGACACGTGAGCGATGTCGATGCTGAGCAGGTTTAAGGTATGTAGCTTGATGATTCGATGCGCTCACGTACCACAAAACGATTGCTGCAATCGGGTCAGTTAACGCGTTATCTCACATTAGGGTAGCCGGCACATCGTCTCACGTTGTCTTTGTGCACTTCGCTTCTGCTGGAGTTTGACCACAGCCTCGGTCTTTGCTGTGGCTACTCTGCCGTGTGGGGGGCGCTTCCAGACTAGACAGCAGGGCTAGGTAGGGACCGTGGGACCTCGGCCACGCAGCTTGTCCGGTGCCCCCGACCTCTCCGGGAGCTGATTGTGTGTTTCAGGCTTCCTTGACATCCTGCTTATATCTCGGTTTTACGGAGAGTGTCCCCGCCACCCCCTGTCCTCCCTCAGCCCGGCTTCGTACCAGATGTGGGGCTCTGGCATCGAGGGCCCTTCACGGGCACACCTGCCTCACCTCCTGTCCCCCCCCCCCCCCCGGGGCTCACAGCAGTATGTTGTGCTGATTGACACAGCCGTGGGCGTGGGTGTGGGTGGGTGGTGTGGGTGTGCGCACTCGTGTGCCCTTGTGTACATGTGCGGGTGTGCACACGTGTGTGTGGACGTGTGTGCACGGCCCCCGGAGCCTCCACGGGGGGCTGCTTCCCTCTTTTGCCTTCGTTTTTATTTTTGTTCTGTAATTTTAATTACAAAATTTTTTTATTTTTATTTTTTACAAATTTTGTTTTTCATTTATTTTTTTTCAAGTTTACTTATTTTGAGAGAGCGCCCAAGCAGTGTAGCGGCAGAGACAGCGTTAGAGAGAGAATCCCCAGCAGGCCCCCCACCGTCAGCATCGTGGAGCCCAGCTCGGGGCCTGAGCTCACGAACTGTGGGATGATGACCTGAACCGAAATGAAGGCTTGGAAGCTTACCCGACCAGGCCCCCAGGCGCCCCTTGCCTTCATTTTTAAGGAGCCGGTGTGGGGTCGGTCCTCGGCTGCACACGGTGCGGTCTACAGGCCCCTCCCGTGGTCTCCCCCCGCCTCTTGTGGGAGCCGTGGCCTTGGCCTCTCCCGTGCCGAGGTTCCCGCGTGTGCTGCCCTCGGGGCGGTGCCTTGTGGCCTCGGCGTGCGACCTGCCATGTCTGCACGGCGGGCTGACCTGCGGGGCTGCGTCGGGGGCTGTGGCTGTAACGCGGGTACCTGGTTAGCTGTTTCCTGGGAGCGAGCCTCCCGAACAGACCAGAACAGACCAGCCGGGCAGTTTTCCTGCAGCAGCGTTTTTGTCAAAAGTAGGACTTCTCAGGGCAGTCCTGCCCCCTGGAGGTCACTGGGTCGTGTCTGGGGATCTGTGGTTGTCACACTGGGGGGCTCCTGCCATCGAGGGGGTGGGGCCGGGGATGCTGCCCGACCCCCACAGCGACCCCCACAGTGCCCGGGTCGCCCCCCAGAGAGCGAGTCGGCCTGGGGTCAGCAGCGCCCAGGGGACAGGCGCTGGCCAGGAGGAAGGCACGGGAGAAACTGCGTTCCTAGCACGCACGCCCCTCCCCGCGGTGTGTGGTGAGGGGGAGCAGTGTGGGACCCTCGCCGAGGGGCGGGGGGGCCGGTCAGGGCGCGCAGGTGGCCTCCTGTCACTTTCACAGCAGAGGCGAATTGTTTGAAGGGGGGTGGATGGAGGAGGGTGGGCAGGTAACCACGTTACCTGATGACAGACCCAAGGGGACCCGAGGTCGTTTCACTTACTCCGCGGCAGATCCGAGGCAGCTGATGAAGGAACGAGAGAGGCAGCCAAGGTCCCGCTTCGTGCTGTCTGGTTAGGGGCCCGGGTCTCCCCGAGTGCAGTCGGTCACTCAGATAGTGGCTCAGGGCCTCCCGGCCGCGGGACAGTGTGGACACGCGGGGCCCGCAGGACCGGTCCCCTGCGGAAGCTCCTGGGCCGCGGGGGGTGCCGGCCGCAGACACCTGCAGAGAGAGCCCCCGACTCGGGCAGCGGCCACTGTCCACCCCCAGGGCGCGGGGCTCTGTGGAGCGCGGATCGCCGCACGGGCCACGGCGCGGGAGGTGCGTGGACCGACCCAGAGCGGTGAAAATAAGCCTGAGCAGTGGGCGGGGCGCGTCTGGGGCCTCGGTCTGCGAGTGGGTCCCGTGGAGGGTCGTCAGACAGCAGTTTCAGGTGTCGCGCTCTCAGGAGTTACAGGTTGTCTCTGCTGTGTGATCACGTCACTCCGGGACTTAGTCTCTGGGGGTCCGGGGTCTGGGTGGCCCTGGTTCGGGGTCCCTCATGGGGTTGCAGAGCACGTGTCGGCCACGTCCGGCTGCGGTCCCCCCCGTGGCCTCTCTGCCCAGCGCCGCTCGAGCGTGCTCGGTGTGGCGCCCCCCCTTCCCCTCGGCCAGTGGTGCCGGGCGGTGCGGACCTAGTCTCCGAAGTGACGCGCCGTCATCTGTCCTCTGTCGGCTGCAAGTGAGTCACGGAGTCCGGCCCGCGCTCACTGCCGGGGCCTCGGTCTCCCCCTCGGGAAGGGGGCGTCGTGGAGGTCCGTGGGCATTAACAGCCTCTGCGGTGGCTGGCCCTGAGTGTGGGGTGCCCCCTCCACCTGGGGGCGCGAGGCCGACGCAGGAGGGGAGCCCGGGCTGCGTTGTGCCGCGGCGAGATCAGAGCGTGCCGGTCCGGGGCTCTGTGGGGCCGGGATGAGGGTGCGGTGGCCACGTAGCCCCCTTCCAGCTGGCTCTCCGATCCTTTTGATCCTGGAGGCTGAGGCGGGGGCCAGCGTGCTGCCCTGGAGCAGCTCGGTGAGCCCCGCGGCCGCTCGTGCTTACGGGGGAGAAGGGAGACCCCGGGGCTGATGCTGTGCGTGCCAGCTCAGCGGGCCGGGAGAAGGGAGCGGACGCCGGGTTTGGCGTGGCTTCTGGGTGGGCGTGCGACACGGGGCTTGGACTCCTGGTGCCGTGGGCGCTCCGGGTGAGCGTGGAGCGCTCAGCAGGCGGCGTGACGCTGGGTGGGTTTGTGAGTTCAGGGCTAAGGGGGAAGGAGCTTTCGGGGACCTTTGTGGGGACATATTCGGTCGTTAGAGCGTCCAGGCTTCTGTGCGGATACCCGACTCTTGACCCAAAGGAAGGCCGGCTTCGGTGGGGCCCCTGGTCGGGGGCCCGCGGAGATGTCGCCACGTGACGCTTGGCGTCCACGGTGGGCGTGGGAAGGTCTAGCGGGCCGGCCGGCCGTGGGGGCCCTGGAGGAGGAGTAGCTTGTCACCTGAGAGTCCAGGGGCGGTGGCATGTGGCGGAGACATGGCCCCGTGCCTCCCTGGGGCACCAGACCCAGCGTACCCGGCAAGCGCTCACGGAGGCCAGTCACCCCTGCCAGGTGGCTGGGCCGGACGCTTGGGGTACCTGCCCGTGTCGTACCTCGGTGCCGGACGCACCGCAGGCGCCAGCCCCCCAGCCCCAGTTTCCCATCGTGTGGCAGGGTCGTATGCTTGGGGACACGAGGGAGGTAAGACGGGGGACGCGCCTCCCAGACCGGCGGCGTGCCGGCCGCGCGTATCCCACGCCCGCCCCGAGCGCCGAGCTCTTGGGCCCTTGGGCCCTTGGGCTCTGACTCCCCCGTGGGCCCTCCTCTGCCGGGTGGGCCCCCGGCCTTGGCTCCGGCCTGTCCTCACGCGCCCTGCTCTGCAGGCACGGGCGAGAGCGGGAAGAGCACGTTCATCAAGCAGATGCGCATCATCCACGGGGCGGGCTACTCGGAGGAGGACAAGCGGGGCTTCACCAAGCTCGTGTATCAGAACATCTTCACCGCCATGCAGGCCATGATCCGCGCCATGGAGACCCTGAAGATCCTGTACAAGTACGAGCAGAACAAGGTGAGGCTCTCGGGCGGGAGCGGGCGGGCTGGACGCGGCGTGGGGCCCGGCCCCCGTCCCCCATCCCCGGTCCCTGCCAGGGCCTGCCTGCTCGCAGCGCCTGTGCGGGCCCGTCCTGGCCGGGCCTTAGCGCTCCCGTCCTACGGCAGGGAAGCCGGCCGGGGGACGGGCCCCTCGGCACCCTGTGTGATGCTCTGGGCCTTCCCCTTCCTTTTTTTTTTTAAGTTTATTTATTTTAAAAGGGAGAGCGAGCGAGGGAGCGCACCTGTGAGCGGGGGGACGGGCAGAGAGGGAGGGAGAGAATCTCAAGCAGACTCCACGCTGTCAGCACGGAGCCCGACATGGGGTTCTGTCCCACAAACCGTGAGATCATGACCTGAGCCAAAATCAGGAGTTGGACGCCTAACCGACAGCCACCCAGGCACCCCTCCTTCCTTCTTTTCTTTCTTTTTTTTTTTTTAATGTTTATTTATTTTGAGAGAGAGAGAGACAGAGCGTGATGGGGGGGGGTCAGAGAGAGAGGGAGACACAGAATCGGAAGCAAGCTCCAGTCCCCGAGCTGTCAGCACCGAGCCCCAGGCGGGGCTTGAACTCATGAACCTGGAGATCATGACCTGAGCCGGTCAGACGCTTAACTGAGGGAGCCACCCAGGTGCCGCCCACCCCCGTTCCTTTTTTTTTCACTAACAGCTGTTGGGACAGAATTCAGCCACCGTGCAGGCCTCCACTTAAGTGCGCAGTGCACGGGTTTCTGACGCACAGAGCTGTGAAGGCACTACCACACCCATGGGGGAACATTCCCTCCCCCCAGAAAGAAGCCCTGTCCCCCTCAGCCGTGACCTCCCCCACCCCTTCCTCCCCCGGCCCCCACGAGCCCCCTTCCTGTCCGCGGATAAGCCTGTTCCGGACGTTTCACACACCGGACTCACACCCCGCGTGGCCTCTCGTGCTCGGTTCCCTCCCTGAGCGTCGCGTGTTCGGGGTCCTTCCGCGGGGCGGCGGGGGTGGGCGCCTCGCTCCTGCCACGGCCGAGGGACGTGCGCGTGCGCGGTGGACACGTTCATCTGTGGACGTGCCCGTGCGTGGAGGACACCCTGTGTGAATCCACTCACCGCCTGACGGACTCTTGGATCGTTTCCACCTTTTGGCTCTTGTGAATCCTGCTGTTGAGACACTCACGTGCAGGTTTTCGTTGGCACACCTGTTCTCCGCTCTCGGGGGCCTGTTCTCAGGAGTGGAGACGGGGGGGGCGGTCCCAGGGCAGCTCGGGGTCTGCCCTTGGGCGGAGCTACCAGCCCACTCTCGCCGCAGCGTCCCCGCCGGCCCCGCACCAGTGGGCTCGCGCTGCTGGCCTCCCTCGGCTTTGCTTTTGTAGATCTGTTTTTGGAGTGTTTCGTTCAGCCCCAGAAGTCTGCCCTGGGCTAACATGAGGTGGTTTAAATTAATCCATTTGCTTCGAGGCTTAAGAAGGTCGATCAACTAGATTGCTGATGTATCTCCGATTGGCACCTTCCTCCCTTTATGCCTGGTTCACAGATGATCAGGGACCCCCCAGCAGGGCCTGGTGTTGGGCTTGTTGGGGGGTCCCTGCCGTCCTGGCCGTGAGCCGCGCGTACGGGGCCTGCTGGAATCTCTTGTCCTCTGGGTCTGGGTCAGTGTGACCTGCACCGCCGAGGCCCCCTCCGGCGTCCCGACCGCGTGTCCCGCGGGTCCCGTGTTTGGACCGTAGGTGTCCGTCAGCGTCCAGAACAGGGGCCACCGGCTGTGGCCTGTTTCTGTAAACAGTTTTATTGGTTCTCACCACGCTTACTCGTTTACGTAGAGTCCCCAGTGGCTTTCGCTGCGTTGGCAGAGACAGTGTGGCCACAAAGCTGACGACACTCCTCTCTGGGCTTTTACAGAAGCAGATCACCGGTCCCCGATCTCCACGTGTGCACAGTCAGTGGGTTTTCGGGGGCGGTGCCTGCTTCTCCAGGCCCCTGACCGAGAGGCAGGTGAGGGCTGGAGGCCACGGCCGGGGGACCGGAGAGCATCGTTTGGAGGGGGGACAAGTGGGGGCAGCCCTCGCCCTGGCTAGGGCTCCCTCGTTCCCCATCTTGAGTTCTGTCCGGCTGTGTCCTCCCTGGTCCCCCAGCTGGTGGCCGGTTGTGTGGGCCTGACCACCCTGAGGACAGGCACGTGGAGTGGGCTGGAGGAGAAATGGAGAGTCTCCTGAGCCACCTGCCTCGCTGTTGTGTGTGTGCACACGTGTGTATACGTGTGTGTGTGTGTGTGCGTGCGTGTCTGGGGCATCCCTCGGGGCCTGGTTCCCCAGGAGCGGCTCCCCTCGCCCTGCGGGTTCGGGGGCGCTGTGCAGGTTCCTGCCGTAGTTGTGAGTGAAGAAGCCACTGGCCGCGTTGATCAGCTCAGCTCCAGCCCCTCCCCCTCCGCTGGCAGGTTCCTCTGCCCAAGCCCCACCCCCAGCCTCCTGTGTGCCGGGCGGGGGGCGGGGGGGTGCAGGCCAGACAGCGGCTCCCCGACTCGGTTCCTGCGCTGGCTGGCGGTGGTGTTCGTTCCGTCGTCCCGTTTGCCCTCGGTCCCTTTCACGGGATCTGCTTGTGCGTGTGCGCGGTCTCCTCCGGTCCCGCCTGCTGCCCCGCGGAGCAGGGCCCTGACCCAGCCGGGCACCACCCGCGGGCACCGCCTCGTTCCCGGGCCCTGCTCACCGGGGCACAGCCGCTGCCGCCCACCCTTGCCCACGCCTGACGCGCGCTCCCGCCTAACCGGGTGACGGCCCGCCCCGGTCGGGCGTCCCGTGTGGCCGGGCCCCCGGCGAGCCCACGGCTCTCCCTACCCACGCTCGCAGGCCAACGCGCTCCTGATCCGTGAGGTCGATGTGGAGAAGGTGACGACGTTCGAGCACCGGTATGTCCACGCCATCAAGACCCTGTGGGACGACCCTGGCATCCAGGAGTGCTACGACCGGAGGCGCGAGTATCAGCTCTCGGACTCCGCCAAGTAGTGAGTAGCGCGCCTGCCCCGCGGGTCCCAGCCAGGGCCACGACGGGGTTGTCGGGCGCCTGCTGCTCGTGACACGTGGGCCACGCTGGCGAGACGTGGTCACTGTAGGCAGCCTGGCTGTGCCCGAGCGTCTGCTGTGGCCACTTTTCTGTGAGCCTCTGCTACTGTGCTAGAACGAGAAGGTTCGTTTTGGAAAGTCCCCTGGGAGAGAGTCCCTCAGAGCCGGCTCGAGTCGTGCGGCTCCCCTGGCCACGGGACCCAGGGCGGGGCTGCTTCACCCCTGCCAGTGAGGGCTGCTGGGGGGACCGTGGTGGCCAGACCGTCCCCCCACCCCTCACGCGCTGGCCCGAACAGCCTCGTCCCTGCCGTGTTACAGCTACCTGGCCGACGTGGACCGCATTGCCACCTCGGGCTACCTGCCTACCCAGCAGGACGTGCTGCGGGTCCGAGTGCCCACCACCGGCATCATCGAGTACCCTTTCGACCTGGAGAACATCATCTTCAGGTACCTGCGCCCTGGTTCCCTGGGGGTGGTGGCCCTGGGGCTGCCTGGGGCTCTGTGAACTGCAGGAAGGAGGGGCCCAAGCACCTGCTGTGGAGACAGTGCGATTCACTGGGTCCCGGCCTCTGCTCCCAGGGAGCGTCCTGCCCCGATGGGAGAGAAGGCTCATACAGCTGCCACCGAGTTTCCACGTGAGCCGTGTCCCAGTAGTGGCGCGGGTCATGGCGGAGCTGGCCAGAGGCGGCCTGGAGGGGAGGGTCTTCCGGGGGGCCCTCTGTGACGGGGCCTCAGACGAGGGAGGGTGATCTGGAGTTCCCGCCAGACCTGGATACGCTTCAGGGCAGTGCGGGCTTCCTGACGGCCCTGGGGACCCACACAGAGCTGGGTGACAGGAGGGCCCTGGACTCTGGCTCTCGGGCCCACTGTGGCTCGTGGCACGTTGGCAGAAGGGGTGCGGCGGTTCTCGCTTGGGGCCAGAGTCGTGTGGCCAGAGTAGATTTGGTGCCTTGAGGTCCTTGAGGACCTGGGCCGGCCTCTCAGTGGGGTCCCAGCTGGTGGAGAGTCGCTAAGTGGCAGAGGGCAGGTGCACGTCTGCTGGGCCACCGTAACAAGGGAGCACAGGTGGGCGGTTGTTTCTGTCCTGGCTCTGGAGGCAGAGCTGGTTGAGGCGAGGGCACGGCTGGTTCCTTCCGAGGCCGGAACGGTCTGTTCCGTGCGTCTCCCGGCTCCCGGGGGTCGCCGGCCGTCCTTGGCACCCCCTGGCTTGTAGGCGCACCACCCCGTCTCTGCCTCTGTGGCCACGCAGCCTCTTTCCATGTGTCTGCGGCCAGCTGTCCCTCTTCCTGTAAGGACACCGGTGATCAGAGTAGGGCCACCCTGTCTAGTGTGATCTCCTCCTAACCAGTGACCTCTGCAGTGGCTCTGCTCCCACGGCGGGTCCCGTGCCCGGTTCTGGGTGCACTCGTTTGGAGGACGTTCAGCCCAGCGCCCCCGGCACGGCGCCCTCTGCTCCTTGTGTGCAGGCTCACCCTGGGGAAGGGGCCGGTGCCTCCTGGGCGGGGGTCCCAAAGAGGCGGTCAGCCGTGGCCCCTGTCCCCGGCCATGGCGCCCCGCTCCGTGGCCTCAAAGCGCCAGCTCTGTTGGCTGTGTTCCGAGGGGCCCTTTGGCCTTCACCCCTCCCTGCCGTCCGCACCCTCTCTTACCTGCCGGGCCTCTGTCGGAAGCCCTCTGGGGTCCCCGGAACCTTCAGAAGCTGTGGGCACCCTCCCTGTGTGTGTCCGACAGCCCGTTTTCCTGGTGACAGCTTTCTGTTTTAATTAGATCCTCGGCGGGGTTGTGACCTCAGAGTTCAGACCTGAGGTCTCCAGAGCACAGGCTGCGGCTTGACGAGGGTTCCCCCGAGCCCCCATTTCAGGGACTCCTCGCGGCCTCACCCTGACCTCTGCGTGTCCTGTGCCTGCTGTGTCCTCCCCCTCCCCTGCCCGAGCCTGAGCTGGGTGTGTCCCCTCTTCTTGGCACCATTTCCCTGGTGCCCCTCCCTGTCGCCCCCTCTCTGTGGGGTGCCTGAGCTCTGTCGTGGGCCCCCACCCTCTGCCACTGCTGTTCCCCAGCCAGCCCACCCTTCGTTAGCTGCGTTCTTCCGCTCCAGCCGCACCCCTCCCCTCCAGCCGTGCACTCGTGGAGACAGCCTCGGGGCCCTGGCACTGAGCTTGGGTCTGGCCCCTCAGCGGAGTTGGGACAGCACTGAGTAACGGCCTGACGGCCCCGGTGTGTGAGGAGATGGGCCTGGTCCCAAACAGGGGCCTTGCGTGGAGACCTTGCTCCACACTGGGGAGGCCTCGCTTTCCAGTAAGGCCGTGGCCCCAGATGCCGTCAGCCCTGATGGCACTCCCCGGACTGGCCCTCACACAGGGCCCTCGGCCAGTCCCCGCCCTCCTGTCACCACTGTCCCGTCCGTTCAGCGTCACCCTGGCACATCCACCATCCACCTGTGCTCTCTGGAGTCTCCCGGGTCGGGGGAGCGCTCTGCCAGGAAGCCCTGCTCCCGTGGGCCAGGCCGGCGACAGCCCTGTCAGCCCCTCCCTGCAGCCCCCGCTGCAGCCGCGGCCAGAACCCCTGCCTTCGCGGGGACCCCTGCCTTCTCAGGGCCGGGGCTGGGGCCAGGCAACTCCCGGGTAGCCAGCGGCCAACCCCTGCAGGCAGGCCCGCGTGATGGGGTGTCCCTGGTGTTTCCTCCCCCTGCTGCTCCTTCTGCTTGTGAGCGTGTTGTTAGTACTGTTACTTTCCGCATGTTGGTCCTGCTGGGCAGGAGACCTGCTGGCGGAGACAGTTTGCTCTCTGAGCCGCCCCCTTGTGATGCCGAGGCTCATGGCGCGAGGGTTTATCTCCGTCCCCTTGTGGAGATCGAGACCGTTCCCCGTGTGTCACAGACATCTGTGCATGATGCGCAGACGAGGGGATGGGTCTCCAGGGGTTGCCCCCCCCTCCCCGAGCGCCTGGGCCCCCGGGCTCCCCAGTCCTGGGACTCCTTCAGGGGCAGGTGCCCGGACGCAGTGCCCCCGGCCAGGGCAGCGTGTCCCGCAGGGGCTCTGCCGGGCCCAACAGGTGCGGGGTGGGGGGGGCCCCCGAGGCCTCGCAGATGTCTGTCTGCGGGCCTGGGTGCTGAGCCCCGCCGGGCTCCTGTCCCCCGCAGGATGGTGGACGTGGGGGGGCAGCGGTCGGAGCGGAGGAAGTGGATCCACTGCTTTGAGAACGTGACGTCCATCATGTTCCTCGTGGCCCTGAGTGAGTACGACCAAGTGCTGGTGGAGTCGGACAACGAGGTGAGGCACCTTCCTCCGCTTCCTCCTCCTCCCTGCGGCCGGGGCCCCGCCCACGCTCACCCCCTCCTTCCCGCAGAACCGCATGGAGGAGAGCAAAGCCCTGTTCCGGACCATCATCACCTACCCCTGGTTCCAGAACTCCTCGGTCATCCTGTTCCTCAACAAGAAGGACCTGCTGGAGGACAAGATTCTGCACTCCCACCTGGTGGACTACTTCCCGGAGTTCGACGGTGAGCCGGCCTCCTCCGCCCCTCTGCCGCCGGGCGCCGGGCGCTCGTCCCGCGTGCTCTCGGGGCCTCAGTGCCTGCGATGCGGGGACGCGGGTGAGGACGGTGTTTCGCACGGGCCCTGGCAGAGGCTGGTGGCTCAGTTAGTGCGAGCCCGGGAGCTTCCTGGAGCTCTGGTGGCTTCACGGGCCCCCTGCCTCGGTGCTCCTTCCCGAGCCTCTGTGTCCCCAGCGGGGGCGTCCTCTTGGGGAGGGCGTGCGCTGCGCCTGGTGCACAGCGGCAGAGGGACCCGCCCCGCCCGCCGGGACGCTGTGCTCCCAGGCCGCCACCCAGCCGGCAGTCCGCCCCGCCTCCCACCCCTGCATTGGGAGGGAGCGAGGCACTGGCAGCGAAGGGGTGGCCCAGAGAGTGCCCAGGGTCCAGCAGAGGGCAAAACCGAGCAGAGACGGCCCCCACCTTGCCCTTCGGCATCCCCGCAGCTGCCTCCCAGGACACAGGACAGGGAGAGGACCCAGGCCGGGGCGGTCGGGGTCTGGCCACTGCCTCCCCATTGGCCTTGTCCGGCTGGTGGACTGTTGTCGCGTGGCCGTGGGCCGACAGCCGGGCCGGGGCTGTGCAAGTGTGCACGCGTGTGCAGGGGCGCATGGGGCCGTGTGTGCATGCGTGAGGCCACGTGCCCGTCCGTGTTGGGACGGGGGTGTGTCGGGGACGCGGTGGGAAGGAAGGTGGGTGCGGTTTGGAGGTGGTGGGCTGTCCGACCGAGAGGCGTGCGGGGGGGGGGGGGGGGGTGGGGGGGGGCGGTGACCTGCGTGGAGGCCGGTAGGCGCTGGTGGAGCTGCCGCCTCGGGAGACCGCAGCTCGGGGCCTGTGGCCTCCACGCGGGGCCCTCATGGGAGCCGGGAGGAGGCGGTGCCTCTGTATGTGCGCGTGCGCGGCGGGGGCGGGGCCTCACCCGCCTCCACCTCCCCCAGGGCCACAGCGGGACGCCCAGGCCGCCCGGGAGTTCATCCTGAAGATGTTCGTGGACCTGAACCCCGACAGCGACAAGATCATCTACTCCCATTTCACATGCGCCACCGACACGGAGAACATCCGCTTCGTGTTCGCGGCCGTCAAGGACACCATCCTGCAGCTCAACCTGAAGGAGTACAACCTCGTGTGACCTCGCCGCGGCCGCCCGAGGGAAGAGGGGGAGCCCCAGGCGGGCCCCTCCTTGGGGCGCCGCGCCCGGCCGGCTGTCCCGGCTCCGCCCGCAGACCGGTTGATTTCGTTTTCATATTTTTAACAAATGGTTTTTATTTCACAGTTATCAGGGGACGTACGTCTTTCTTTCTTACACCTCGTGCACCTTCTCACCTGTGTCAGCGGCAAGGCCGCCTTTTCTTGGCCTTGACTCGGGGCTCGCTTTTTTCTAAAAAAATAAAACAAGAAAAAAAGAAAAAAAAAGGAAACAGAAGAACGGATGGAGACAAGTGGAGACGAGCGGCCCCGGGCCGGCGGCCTCCCGGCGGTCACGCGGGGACAGAGCCAGCCGCCGGCCTCGGACTCCCCGGCTTGCCCTCCCCTCGTTTCTTGGTCGTTTCCCTCACAGGCGCGGCGGCGGAGGCCTGGGGACTGTGACTTCTCTCTCTTTCTCTTCCTAAGTTATTGACACCCTGGACTCCAAGAAGTGGGGGTGGGTGGCGCCCCCCGCTGCCCGCCCTGGGAAGTGCCTAACCTTTTTTTTTTTTTTCTTTTTTTTGGTGAGGAAGGAAAACGCAGTGTGCCCACTCTTTGGTCGGGGAGACGGCCTGGCTCTCAGCCCTCCCCGCCCCCGCAGACCTCTGGGGGCCCTCCCAGGGCCCTGCAGGCTGCCATCGGCACACCCCCGAGGGTCCCGTACCCTCCGGCCCTGGCCGAGGGCACCCCGCTGCATCCAGGAGGCCAGAAGGAGGCCCCCTTGGACTGGGAGTCACTTTTGATGTGTTCTGTTTTGAAAGCAGTTTGGAAACAGTGCGAGTGGGGCGGGGACTTTTTCAGAATCTTCTCAGGTCTGTCCCCTGGAGGTAGGAGCGGAGGAGTCGCCCCTGGCGGGGTTCTCGGAGGCTTCCGGCAGCAAGCACTTGCCCCCACGTCTTGCAGGTCCGCCCCGAGCCCCACCCCGGGAAGCGAGCACGCAGCACACGCACTTTGCCCAGAGCCATCGAGGGCCCGCGGCGGCCAGGCCGCGTGGAGGCCGGTAGCTGGCGCCTCGGCCCCCTGGTGGTTTCCAGGCCTGGCCACGGCCACGGCCACGCACTGAGCCAGAGCCGGGGCCGCCTTGCCTGAGCCCCCTTCTTCCGAGGGGCTCAGAGGGTGGGAACAAGCAGGGGGCTGTTTTGGGGGGGGGGGATGAGGTGGCTGTTTCATCTGATGTAGACTGAGCAAGCACTACAGTGTTTTTCTGTGGGGTGGTTGTTTTGATTTGCACAAAGTAACAGGGATGAACCGCCGGTGATGCCTTGGACCCGCCCAGGACATCTGGTCGCGGCGCGTTAGCGGTCTGTGTGGCTGCTGCTTATGGGGGCCGTCTTCAAACACGGTAGAAACAGCTCAGCCACCAGCCCAGATGCCGGTCCTGTGTGCCTGGCCCGCTTCCTCTGTGCTCCGGAGGAGAAAGGACGAGTCTTGTGGCTCCCGCACAGAGTCCCTTGAGGGCGGGGTGGCTGCGTTCCTGGCGATCGGCCCTCTCTGGGGGCAGACTTGGCAGGGGGGGCAGGGCCCCCGTTTTCTGTGCCAGTCGTCCCTCGGTGCCTCTACCGAAAGGGCCCTTGTGCCGTGTGTGTATGCGAGGTGTGTGCTGTGGGCCGGCAGCGGGGAACGCAGGGTCCTGGCTGGGTGGGCACCTCCATGTCTTAGCGCCTCTCTGGGGCCCGGATCGCCAGGGAACTGGATTGGGCTCTCAGGGTGACGTGCGCCGCGGGCCTGAGGCGCCCAAAGTATTCACTTTTCCCAGAGGGAGCAGTATGCCCAGCACCCCAAAGCCAGAGCCTGGTGCTCCCGGAACCCTGGGAGGGGGGCGGGTGCTGTGCGCCGCGGGGGGCGCGAGACCAGTTCTGTGCCAATGTCAGCGGGGGGGACCACGTGGTCTGGGCCCCTCCCTCGCCCATCTTGTGAGGTTTGTTTGTGTTGTTTTACACCCTGGTGGACCTTCTCGAGAGTGCGGGCCTCCCGCCCCTCCCGCTGCGCCGTCAGATCCCCAGCAGAGGGGAAGCCGCGCCTGCTCCCAGTGCCAACGCCCCCCCTCCCCCCCCCCCCCCGCGGCCGTGCGGGGACCGTGCGGGGATCCTCCGGCAGGCCGCCGGCAGACGTTCTCCGGTTATACTTGTATATTACACAGGCCTGATTTCAGACGATTTAAACCTTAACCTATTTTAAAGAAGAATATTATATAAAAATACTGTTTTTAAACCTTTTGTCATTTGAAATGCATGTATTGTGAGCGCTGGGGGATGGGCACGTTAGCTCAATGCCAACGTCCTGGGGCCAAGGCTGCCGAGGTCGGGCGGGCTGGACGGCAGGCTTTGCTCATCGTGTCGGGGCCCTGACCCCTTAATCCAGAGATACCTGATGGAAATTGACTTTTCATATCTTTCTCCTGAAATGAATTCTGTTTTAAATTGGAATAAATTCTGTTCCTAAATGCCGTGGCCCCCTCTGGCTTATTTCCTGTCGCTGGCCGTGGTGGGTGCTGGGCAGTGCGTTGGTGCCGAGGGTCTGCAGGGGGCTGCCTGGTGTCTGCGCATCTGGCTGGGACCCCAGCACCTTTGGCCAGGTGTCTGAGCTCCTGGGACCCGTGGCCACAGCTGCCCCGGGATATGCCTGTGCCTCTGGCCCCGGGCAGCGACTGTGGCATCGGGGCCCCTGCTCTGAGGGCCTCTTTCTGGACCCTGGCTTCAAGTCCTTTTGTGCTGCGGGACTAGAGCATCGTGCACTCCTCACTGGGGGCAGGGGACCGGGGAGCCCGGTTCTGGGCCGGGCTTGCTACTCGCCGTGGGGGCTGCTCTTGTGGAACACGTTCTCCTCCCCCACCTGTATTAGGCCAGTCTCCGCAACCACTCCTCGGATTTTTTCCTTTTTAAAAAGTGGTAAGCGCACATAAATGTACCATTTGTGGGCGCCTGGCTGGCTCAGTCAGTTAAGCATCTGACTCTTGATCTCAGCTCAGGTCTGGGTCTGCGGCTCATGAGTTCAAGCCCGGCACTGGGCTCTGCACTGGGCATACAGCCTACTTAAACGTACTATTTAAAAAAAAAAATTTTTTTTTTGATGTTTATTCATTTTTTGAGAGAGCATGAGTGGGGAGGGGCAGAGAGCGCGACACAGAATCCGAAGCAGGCTCCAGGCTCTGAGCTGTCCGCACAGAGCCGGACTTGGGGCTCGAGCTCACGGACCGCAAGATCATGATCTGAGCCGAAGTTGGACGCTTAACCGACTGAGCTGTCCAGTGGCATCAAACACACACTGTCGTGCACCCACCCTCCATCCGTCTCCAGAACTTTCCATCTCCCCAGACTGAGACCCTGTCCCCATGAAGCACGGACTCCCCACCCCTGGCTCCCACCATCCACTCTCTGCCTCTGAGGACGGGACTCCTCTAGGGACCCCCTGTGCGTGGGGTCGCGCGGGACGTGTCCTTCTGTGCCTGGCTCCTGTCACCGTGCAGTGTCCCCCGGGTCCATCCACGTGGTGGCAGGCGGCAGGACGTCCTTCCTCGCCGAGGCTGGATGATCATTTTATGGGTGAGCCACTTTCTTCGGTGGACACTCGGGTTATTTCCACGTCTCAGTGACTGGGAATCATGCTGAAGGGGACGTGTGTGTGCAAACATCAGGCTGAGAGCCTGCTTTCCGTTCTAGTGACTACACACCGCACCAGCAGTCGCCAGATCACGGTAGTTCTACATTTAGCTTTCTGAAGAACCACCAACCCGTTTCCACAGCGGCCGCCCCGTTTCACACTCCCACCGGCCGTGTCCAAGGCGTTCAGTCTCTGCACGGCCTCCTCCAGCTTTCCGCACTTGCTCATCGGTGGGATAGGCCTTGAAGGCTGTGGCACCAGACACAGCAGGGAAGCCGGATGGGGAACAATGATGACGTGAGAGAAGGGCACCCCAGGCACGGGGCACAGCCCGTGCAAACGTCCCGGGGCAGCACTGGGCTCCCATGTCGGAGGAACAGTGAGAAGGCCCGCGTGGCTGCAGCAGAGTGGGTGAGGGGGAGAGAGGGAGGAGGGGAGGGCAGGAAGGGGCAGGGGCAGGTCTGCAGGGCCTTGAGAGCCTCAGGAGGACTAGGGCTTTCCCCCCAGAGAGGTGGGCGTCCCGGAGGGCTGCGGGCTGAGGAGGGCCAGACCTGACTCGGGTGCTCACGGGCGCCCTCCGATGGCCGCCATGGGGAGGACGGACTTGGAGGGATGAAGGCCCGAGCCGGGGATCCACGGCGGAGGGGACTGCTCTGGTCCCCGCGGGCGTGATGGGGGCTGCACCGGGTGGGGGCAGAGGAGGGGGCAGGATCCAGGAAGTGAGGCGGGGAGGAGAAGGCCCCGCGACGCAGCCGGCGCACCTGGACGTCATGCCCGCCGCGTCCAGCAGGTGCCGCTCTCGAGCTCTCCGGCCTTCCCGCACACCGGCAGGCTCCGACGCGCGCTTTTCCGCGGGAGGGCCTCTCCTCCTCCTCTCGTGGGGAAACCAAGGCACGGAGCGGCCAGTTCCTTGCCCTGACGGTAGGCCAGCGCTCGCCAGACATGGGCGCCAGCCGCGGCCGGTCCAGCGAGGCGCGGACACGAACTAAATGAAAACACACGATCTTTGTTTTTTAAAAAAAAAAATAGGGGCATTTCAAGACGGAAAACCTGCAGAACCGGGTTGCTACGCCCACGAAGCCTGCCCCACTGACCTGTCGACGGCCACCTGGGGCTGTGAATGATGCCGCTGTGAACACAGGTACGCAAGTGCCTGGAGAGTGCTTGCCATTCTCCTGGATATAAAACTAGCAGTGAAATCGAGGCAGGAAGACTTTCTCGTCTTCTCCAAAGAAATGATCAGTTAAAAACTTGGTTATCCCAGCATTGACTTCGGGCCTTTGCCGGGGGTGGGCAGGACCTGAGGTGTGGCCAAGGGCCGGCGGGGACAGCCGTGGCCCTCAGCGGCCAGTACTCCCGGCAGCCGAGGACTGGGAGGTACTTGGAAACGACGTACAGATCGTATTCTTGTTAGGCACAAAGGACGCTTGTAAAACCAGAGACGCAGCAAGGCGCGTGCCGTTCAGGAAATAGGAGACGGGAAGGAACGGACGCAGCTCCGTGGCGCATGCGCCGTGGCCAAAGCCAGTCCCTGGGAAACCCCTTCTAAGCCACCGTTCCCCAGTTAGGTTTCTCTCCGCGCAAGGTCGCCCCTACGGTCACCAGCGGCCTGGGCCACATGTCCACCGCTGCCCCGCACGCTGCAGCCCCAGGCTGAAATTTAACCGGGCGCCCGTCAGCGGTCCAGGGTGGCTAGCGCGGCCTGGGGACCGTGGTTAGTGACACTGTACCGCACAGGTGAACGTGGATGAGAGGGGATCTTAGAAGCCTTCATCCCGGGAAAACAAAATGTCCCCTAACGAGACCCCTCGTGTGATGGTTTCACGATGGGCACAAATATCGGATCGTCACGCTGTACATCTGAAACGAACGCAAAATTATATGCCTGCTTAAACTAGATAAGCGTTGGGGCGCCTGGGTGGCTCAGTCCGTTGAACGGTTGACTCTTGATCTCTGCTCAGGTCATGATCCGGGTGTCGTCTCTCCCTTCTGCCCATCCCCCCGCTCGTGATCTCTCTCTCTCTCTCTCTCTCTCTCTCAAAAAAAAAAAAAAATATATATATATATATATATAATAAAATAAATAAATGAAAAGACTGCCATCTCTCGACTGAATTGTCATTTGATCCGAGTCTATGCAGTCGATGGTGGTGTTTAGATCTTCTATATTCTTCCTAATACTCTGCCCGCTTATTCTACTGATTACGGAGAGAGGGGTGTCAACGTTTGGGAGCAGATTTGTGGATCTGCGGATTTCTCCTTTCAGGCCTTTCATATTTTGCTTTTCTGTGCCTCGTGCATACACGCTCCGGTGGCCATGTCCTCTGTGAATTGATTCTCTTATGTAATGTCCCTCTTTGCTTCCTTGCTTTTTTTTTTTATTGTTTAAATTTAAGCTAGGTTTTTAAAATTTACTTATTTACATAACAGTTTCTAAAAATGTATTTATTTTTTTTAAAGAAACTAACACTTTAATTTTTTCATGTTTATTTTTGAGAGAGAGAGCGAGTGAGCACGGGAGGGGCAGAGAGAGGGGGACCCCAGGCTCTGTGCTGACAGCAGAGACATCGATGTGGGGCTCAAACCCCCCAACCATGAGATCGTGACCTGAGCTGAAGTCGATGCTTAACCCAGCCGCCCCTAAAGTTATGTTTTTAAATTCAAGTCAGTTTTTTAAATTTATTTAAATTCAAGTTAGTTTTTAAAAATTTGTTTATTTAAATTGAAGTTAGTTTTTTTTTAATTTATGTCTTTAAATTCAAGTTAGTTTTTTTAAATTTACTTATTTAAATTCAGCTTCCTTGCTTTTCTTTACGAATGTACAGCTCAATTAAGCTACCCTAAAATTTGTGTTTCCTTTTCTCCACTTGTGAACTTTATCTGAGGAGAGCTGCGCAAGATGAACTGTGGTGAGTCATTTCTATCTATCACTCAGTGTCACATCTGTGTGACACAGAGTGCTGCGTGTCCTTGTGGGTCGTCAATCCTCACCACCAGCTGTGGCCACAGCATTCCTTTGGGTGAATATCCCACATCCGTTCTTTTGTTTTTCTTAAAAAAAAATTTTTTTTTTTAACATTTATTCATTTTTGAGGGTGAGAGAGACAGGGATGAGTGAGGGAGGGACAGAGAGAGAGGGAGACACAGAATCCGAAGCAGGCTCCAGGCTCCGAGCTGTCAGCACAGGGCCTGACATGGGGCTCGAACTCATGGACCTTGAGATCACGACCTGAGCCGACATCAAGAGTCGGACGCTTAACCGACTCAGCCACCCAGGCTCCCCGAGAGATGACAGTCTTTTTAACAAATGATGCTGGGACAACTGGACATTCACATATAGAGGAAGAAGGAGAAGGAGGAGGAAAAGCAGGAGGGGGAGGGGAAGAGGAGAGACAGGGGGAGGGGAAGGGGAGGAGGAGGGAGAAAGGAGGAGGAGGGGGGAGGAGAAGAAGGAGGAAGAGGAGGAGGGAGAAAGAGAGGGTGGGGGAAGAAGGGGAGGGGGAGGAGAAGGAGGAGGAGGGGGAGGAGGGAGAAAGAGAGGGAGGGGGAAGAAGGAGGGGGAGGAGAAGGAGGAGGAGGGGGAGGAGGGGAAGAACCTCTACTTTCATACAAGAAAGAACTCCGCGTGGTCGTAGCTCTAAATGTAACATGTAAAACAATAAAACTCCCAGAAGAGAAGATCGGAGAACATCTCCACCTCCTCGGGTTTGCCAAACAGTTCTCAGATAAAACACCGAAGACATAATCCATAAAGTTAAAAAAAAAATTTGATTCATTGAACCATCATCGAAATTTAAAACTTCTGCTCCAGGGAAGACACAATTAAGGGGACGGAAACCCGACCTACGGGCTGGGGGAAAAGCATTTGCAAACCACCCGCGCGATAAAGGACTTGCGCCCAGCCTGCCCAACGAATTTTCAAAACACGGTCATAAGAAAACAAGGCACCGAAAGGACGGCCGCTTCACCAAGAAGCACACACGGATGTCGCGTGCACACACGCGAGAGCGTTCAATGCCACTGGTCCCTCAGGGAGACACAGATGAAATCCATAAGGAGACACACACGTCTGAAAATGGCTAATACTAAAAATACAGACAATGCGAAGTGCTGGAGACGATACGGAGCAATTGGACCTCATTCATCGCTGCGGGGGGGGGGTGGCGTGGGGGGGGGGTGCAGACTGGGGTGGCCACTTGGGAAACCGATCGCAGTTCCTCACGAAGCCAAACAATGACCCTGGCCCGGAGATCCCCCTGCGAGAAATTTCTCCCCGAGAAATGAACACGGATGTTCGTCCGAACCCCGAACACGTGCGTGTGTGGCAGCACTGTTCGTGATCACTGCACCCTAGAAACAACCCCCGTGTGTTCTGTGGGTGAGCACTGCCGTGTGGGGCCCCACAACCGCTCAGCAGCCGGAAGGAACAGGTCCCCGGTGCACCCCCAGCTTGCAGAGGACGGATCTCAAATGCTCCGTGAAAGAAACCAGTCTGAAAAGCTACCTAATACAGCATTCATTTGTGCGACCTCCAGAAAAGTACTTTAGAAATCATAGCAACAAAGATCAGTGGTTTCCGGGGACTGGGGACGAGGCGAGGGTCTGACGACGAAGGAGTCCCTGGAGGGAGTATTTCTAGGTGGTGGGAGCACATTCCGTCCTCTGTTCGGGTGATAATTTACATGGCTGTGTGCCTTTGTCAAAATCCCAGAACCGCACACCAAAGAAAGTGAACACGACGCCACGTACATTTCAGAATGAAAACCAAGATAAGTCTGGGGGCGCCTGGGTGGCTCAGTGCAGTTAAGCATCCGACTTTGGCTCAGGTCATGATCTCACTGTTCAGGAGTTCGAGCCCCGCTCTGGGCTCTGCATTGACAATGCAGAGCCTGTGTGGAATTTTCTCTCTCTCTCTCCCTCTCTCTCTCTGCCCCTCGCTCACTTGTGCCCTTTCTCTCTTCAAAAGAGAGAAAAAGAAAGAAAGAAAGAAAGAAAGAAAGAAAGAAAGAAAGAAAGAAAAGATAAATCTTATTACCAAAAATTACTCCCCAAACATAGAGACACCGTAGGAGTGAGAGCATTGGGGACCGTTGGGCACTTCCTGGGGCTGGTGACATCTTCAGTCTTCACCTGGGTTCAGATCAAGTGGATGCAAGTTTCACAAGAATTTATTGGCTTATATATTCATGCTTTATGCGGTGTGTGTGTGTGTGTGTGTCTTAAAAATATGCAAGAGCTCGCCCTGCTATTCCCGAATGAACTAAAACGTGACAGATTCCCGCTGGCGCCTGGCACGGGGTGGGGGGAGGGGAGAAGTTAAGGGAACTGAAAAGGAGATTTATTTTGAAGCCGGAGAAACTCACGGAGGCCGGGCCACTGGGGGGGATCGAGGACCCCGGCCATTTGTTCCGAGGCCAGTGAGCGAGAGCCACAGAAGACGTTAAGCTAGACCCCATGACACCTGGGTCCCGTCGTGGCGTGCTGGGGGCCTGGTGACCCTCAGGGTCCTGGGCCTGGTGCCCGCATCTGGACCCGGGTCTGTGACTCAGCCTGGCCTCCGGGTTTTTGCCAAGCTGGTTATTTCTGTTCTGCTGTTCCCCGGCTCTGCGTGGCTCAGACCTATTTCTGCTTTTCATCTGCCCGGAGGGTGGAAAGTCACTTAGGCCTCCGGCTTTGGGGAGCACCTCTCCTCACAGCCATCCGGTTGTGGGTGGGGGTGGGGTGGTGAGCGAGGCAGCGCCTGCCAGCCCCAGTGACCCAACGGGGGCCCTTATCCAACTTCCCATCTGCTGTTCGTTATGAATCAACAGCAAAGAAAACCACACGGGTCTTGCGGGTCTTGCCGGTCTTGCCGTGGGGGAGGGCTGACGGTTGCTGCTCTGTGACCCCAGGCACATCACTCACCCTCTCTGAGCCTTGCTGGTGCCATCCGAGAGGTGTCCCGAATTATGTGTATCTCCAGCGGGAGGGGTTTTCCAGAACTTTCTAGAGCCTTCTAGAACCTCTCAAAGCGGGGTTTCTACCGCCAAACAGGGCAAAGATCTGCTGGATTGGAGACAACCCAAGACGTCCCCTTTGGCTGTGAGCGCCCATCCAGAAAGCAGCCATGTGTCACCGTCCTATTTCTAGGGTCCCGGGGGCCCAGGGGGCAGGGGCAGGTGGCCCCATGGCCTTGTTGGGAAAGTCCCTGAACCGCACGTTCGACCCTCAAGGTCCCCCTGTGGCTAGGCTGCCTGTCCGACCCCCCCTCCTGGTGACCTTCCTTGACCCCTATTTAAAGCCCCAACCCAAGCACCCAGCGTGCCCTACCCCCTGCTCTGCTCTCTTTTGCGCTCGGAATGTACCGTCATCCAACAGCCTTGAATGTTAAACAGGTATTTCCTTATCTGCGTCTCCATCTAGAATGTTAGGCTTAGTGTTGTCACTTTGCGCCCTGCTGTGCTCGGCACTGTCCCTGGCACACAGTGGGCACTCAGTCCTCCTCCGCAGGAAGAAGGAAGCCGCCTGGTCAGCGTTGAGAGCCTGGGGCCCTGTGGGCGACAGCAGACTCCGGGCCCTGTCTTGTTCTTCCGCCCGGCGCCCGGGCAACTCACTTCCTGGCCCTGTGCCTCAGTTTTGCATCTGCCCATTGGGGATCACGGGAAGTCGGGGCGACGTGCACCTGAGACGGCCCCTCCACGGGAGCCCCCTGGCTTCCGCCCGTTTCTGGAAAAGACCCTTATTGGCCTTGCCACGACCTCTCGACCTCCCCTCACCGGCTCCGCTCCGCGGAGGGGAAGAAGGGGTGCGCCTGGGGCCCGCCTGGAGGCGGCGTCAGAGGCCCCGGGAGGATGGAGTCCGCCCGTTCTCCAGAATGAGGAAGGAGGGCCCGGTGGGGCGCTGCGGGGACGCTCGCTGCACCCTGTGGTTGGGCCTTTCCTCCCGGCACCCCGCCCTCCCCGGGGGGCACCCGCCCTCAACCAGTTTGGCAGGGCAGGCCGGGTCTGGAGATGGGCGGGGAGCCCTGAGCCTCCGCGCCTTCCTGGGCGCCTCCTCCCGCCCCCAGCCGCCCGCCGGACACCCAGGCCTCGCCGAGCCGGGCGCCGGGAGCTCGAGGCCGGCCGGGGAGTCGGCGTCCCCGGGGGTGACCCCCCAACAAGGGTGCGCGGCCCCGGTACGCCCGACGGCCGTCCGGGCGGGGAGCCCCCCCCGGGGCGGGGCCATGCCGCCCGGTGCCCGCTGAGGCCCCCACCATGGCCCGCTCGCTGACCTGGTGCTGCTGCCCCTGCTGCCTGACCGAGGATGAGAAGGCGGCGGCCCGGGTCGACCAGGACATCAACAGGATCATGCTGGAGCAGAAGAAGAGGGACCGCGGGGAGCTGAAGCTGCTGCTTCTGGGTGAGCGGCGGGTGGGGCGCGCACGGGACGCCGCCGGGGACCCCACGGGGCCGGGAGAGCCTGGCCCACTTGGGGGCGAGAAGTCCAAGGCCCAGAGAGACCAGGTCCTCGCCCCGAGGTGTGGGCAGCGGGCGGCCGGGAGGGGCCTGTGCAGGGGGGGGTGGGGGGGCAGGCCCCCCGCGTGCCCTGCCGGCCTCTGCCCTGGCGTCAGGGGAAGGGGGCGATGAGCCCAGGCGTGCGGCCCGCCCCGGGGCCTCCCCGTCGTCCGCCGAGGGCCCTGCCCCCTGTCTGTCTGCCCCACGCCGGCCGGGGAGGGCCTGGCCCCCGCCTGCTTTGGCGAGCTCGCCTGCGGAGTCCCTGGGCCCGGGCATTGCCCGCGGGCTGTGACCCACGGGCTCACGGATTCATTCATTCGAGAAGTATCGAGTAACTCTCCGGGCGGGCGCCGCAGCCAGGGAGATGGGCGATGTCCCTGCCTCCGGGGACCTCATCTTGCCGACAGGGAGGCAGACGGCCCGGAAGCCAATAAGCAGAGAGAGAATTTCCGGCGGCAAGAAGAGTGAGGAGGAAAATAAACCAGGGTGGAAGGGAAGAGTGACGGGGGCGGCAGGTTGTAAGGCTCCAAGATTGTGGCCTCCCAAAGCGCAGAGTCTTGTCCCCAACGCGTGTCCACTCCCTCCACCCCTGGGGCCCTGCGGGCCTCCCCTCCAGATGCCAGGCTGAGAGGGGCTCCCGGGACATCCTGAGCCCTGGGGTGGGGGGTGGGGGAACACCAGGGAAGGTCTCGGGTGTCCGGAAGTCACATCTGCCTGCCCTGGGCCAGGAGGCCGGCCATCCGCATGGCGGCCTCACTCTTCCCTGGCTCCGAGGTGGGGGGGCCCTGGGGAGTGGAGAGGAGGGTGTAGAAGCCTGGGGCCCCCAAGATTGCACCTTAATTAGGGCCCTTCTGACTCTAGTCTTTTATGGAAAAGACATCCCCCCCCCCCATTTAGTTTTCCAAGGAACCTGGCATGGGGACGGTCTCAAGTCTAGCCGATGGCCCCGTGGCTGGCCCCTCAGACCCCAACTCCTGCAACTTCCTCCTGCGATCCTTTGCCACAGGCCCTTGCCTTCTCTGCTTTTTTCAATTATTTCATTTTCCTGAAGCTTCGGTAAAATCGTCAGTGAGGCTATCTGAGCCTGGAAGGTTTTAATTAAAAATTTCATTACTTGGGACGCCTGGGTGGCTCAGTCGGTTAAGCGTCCAGCTTCGGCGTCAGGCCCCGTGCTGACCGCTCAGAGCCCGGAGCCTGCTTCGGATTCTGTGCCTCCCTCTCTCTCTGCCCCTCCCCTGCTCACGCTCTGTCTCTCCCTGTCTCTCAAAAAATAAGTAAACATTAAAAAATTAAAAAAAAAAAAAGAATTAAATTACTTGGGGCGCCTGGGTGGCTGAGTCAGTTGAGTGTCTGACTTCAGCTCAGGTCACGATCTCGTGGTTCATGAGTTCAAGCCCCACGTCGGGCTCTCGGCTGTCAGTGTAGAGCCCGCTTTGGATCCTCTGTCCCCCTCTCTCTCAGCCCCTCCCCTGCTTGCATGCTGTCTCTCAAAAATAAATAAAATATATTTTTTAATTAAAGAATTTAATTACTGTAATTGCTATCTCTATTTGACATCTTCAGACTAGGTAGGCTCTTACAGGAAGAGGATGTATGATATATGATGTGGTATTGATCCCCTTTTAATAATATTATTATTAGGGCTACTTAGGCTATCTGTTTTTTCTTGCGTCAGTTTTGGTTATCGACGTCTGTCAAAGAACTTGTCCCTTTTCTTCGAAGCCGTCGAAGGTATGGGAATCAATCGTGTGCCCCATTCCCTCGTCCCGAGGGACATGTGAAGCGTCCATCTTTCATTCTGTTTGTCTGCTCGCTTCCTCTCGATCCACCCGGCACGGAGGTTTACCGATGCTGGCGATCTTTCCTTGCACACCTCGAGTTTATGTATCCGAACCTCAGGGCCTTTCCACTTGCTGTTCTCCCTGCCGGTGGCTCTCGGCATCACCCACGCCTCCGTGCGGCCGGTGCTGTCACTCAAGGCAACACAACTCGTGTGTCACCTCCGCAGAGAAGTCTTCCTGGATTCCCTGACCACAAAGGCGGCCCATCCTTCTCCTTCCTCCTTTCTTCAGGGCACGTACTGACGTTCTGTAGATTTGTTTAACTTGTTCTTTCCTGTCTGTCTCTCCAGTTACACGGAGGTGGGGACCGTGTCTTTCTTGTTCGTGCCTCTGTCCCCAGCATCCGGCCCAGGGGGCATAGGGAACCTGACAGAGAACAGATGCCCAGAGCATACTTTATGAATGAATAAGCGAATGAAGGAATCCTGTCTCTGGGGCGACTTCCCCTGGAGCTGCATCGCATCTTCCAGAGCTGGGAAGGTCCCTGGTTCCACTCCACGCTGACCACTGCCCAGCCCTCCCCACACCAGGAAGCCCCTTCTGCTGGTGTGCGGTGGGGGCAGGGAGGTTGTTCATGTTCCCAAGCGCTGATGGTGGCCCTGTGGACCACGCTGTAGACTGTGGTTTTGACCGCCCCCCTACCCCCCAGCCCCAAGGGCTGCTTCCACACCTCTCTCCCTTCTTGAAAACAGGAATTGAAACCAAAAGTTATTTTTTCCTGGAGGTGGCTGGTCTTTTTGAGGAAGCAGGCTGAGGGGCCGGGAGTCTGTCCCTGACAGGAAGCGATTGGCGTGTTGGAGAATGGTGGGGGGGGGGGGACGTCAGAATGAAGCCATTAAAGGAGCCAGCTCTGTCCACAGAGCTTGAGGTGGATACCGTTCCTGTCCCCAGGTGGGAAACTGAGGCCCAGAGAGGCGAAGCGATTTGCCCAAGGTCACACAGCCAGGATCGGAACGTAGAATTCCGGTTCCGGAGCCCATGCATTTGACCTCCCTGTGAATGTGCCCCTGGAGAGAAAAGCCACAGCACCCCAGTGGCAGATGGGGAAACTGAGGCCCAGGGAGGTGATGGGCTTGGTCTGGGGTCGGCGGCCAGTCTGAGCCAGAGCTGGACCTAGAAGTTGAGCCTCCTGCCCTCCATCATGTCCCCGGCCCCGTCTTCTGGAGCATCAGAGGTCTGGGGCGGCCTTCCGCCGTGGAAGCAGCCGCCAGGTTCCCCTTCCTCTCCACCCCCAGGAGGAAGAGGCCCTACCCCTCTGGCCCACCAGGTGGGAAGAGCTGTCCCTGCAGCCCCCAGCCCCATTTGCGGACTTTCCCGCAGCAGACCGGGAACCTGGGGCTGGAGAGGTTCCAGAATCCTCCGTGGCTTCAGGACAGTCACGGGCTGCAAAGAGAGGGTTCCACCCAGTGGAGTTTTCAGACTTTAGGTGGTGACCCAGTCATGAGTCACAAAATCCATGCTGTGGGTGGCGACCAGGATTTTTTTGTTTTTCCTTTAACGACACAGGGGAGAAGAAAATCAGTGCCTCGCAAGTCAGCCGTTGCTCTGTGTGACCTTTGATGGGTCCCCACATGTCTGGGGGAGACCCGAGGTCTGAGGGTTGAAAGGCTACCGGGAAGGAGGTCAGAGGGTGTGGTCCCCTGCGCTCGTCTCAGTCCCCCTTCCCGCAGCCCCCGCAGGACCTGTCCGGCTCCCGAGTGTCTGTGGACGCGTGACATTGACATGACGTTCATTGTCCGATACTCTGCAGGCTGGCCGGAGCCCATTTTGTCAGTGAAGGACCCACCAGGGCTCGAGTTTACTCCCCTGCTTCTCTGCTCGCTGTGGGACCCCGGGAAAATCACCCCACCTCTCTGATTCCCGGGTGTCTTTTGCAAATAGCAAACCGGTGGGACTCTTTGGGGGGGGGGGTTGGCTGAGGACAGGCACGGGGTATTCTGGCCCAGACACCAAGAGTTAAATCAAGCTCGCGGTGACTATGGATATGGGGAACTTTCTGGTTTAATACCGCTAACCCATGAGCTCTGCACTTGGACAGAACGAGGTCCGAGTCCCAGCTTGGCCCCTTAACCGGCTGCGTTGGCCCAAGGCAAGCCCATCAGCCGGTCTGGGACTCAGTTTCCCCATATGAAGAGTGGGCCAAGAGCCGTCCTTCTGTCAGGCGATCTCAGACACGTACGGCTCCGTGTTGGAGACTTTCAGGCTGTGGACCCGGGGCGTGGGGGTGTTTTGGGTGTTTTTGTGGGGGAAACTTTTTATTTCGGAATAATTTTAGATGTACGGAAAAGTGGCAAAGACAGAACAGACAGTTCCCGTCTACTAAACGGCTTCCCCTGTGTTAACATCTCGTATGACCCCGGTGCACCTGTCACAGTGGGAGAGCTCCCTCGGAACCTCACGACTGCGTTCCGTGAGCGGCGCTCCGGGCCTGGGATGTGGCCGGTTCTCTGCGGGGGCCCCTTTTCTGTTCCAGTTTCCCATCCAGCATCTCGCATCACATGTAAGGCTCTTCCCCTCGGTTAACTTTTCAGTTTGAAATGCTTTCAGACCCACTGAAAAGTCGGGCCCGGTTCTTCTGCAAATGTTGTTTTACCATATTTCCTCTCTTCTCCATCTCCCTCCCTCTCGCTCCTTTTTTTTTTTTTTTTTGTAAGTTGACTTATTGATTTTGAGAGAGAGAGTGTGGGAGCAGGGGAGGGGCAGAGAGGGGGCGGGGAAGGGAGAGAGTCCCAGGCAGGCTCCGCGATGTCAGCGCAGAGCCTGACGCGGGGCTCGAACCCACGAACCACGAGATGGTGACCTGAGCTGAAACCAAGACTCGGACGCTTAACCGACTGAGCCACCAGGTGCCCCAGAGCAACTCATGTTCTTGGACCTCGAGTCCTGCGGACTTAACCACACCTGGTGTCACCCCAGGCCTGCCCTTTGTTGCCCACAGATATGTGGGGACACGGAGCTCCTGGCGGGGCACCCTCTCTTCTCTCCGGCTCCTCCACCCCCACTCTGCTCCCTCCGACTGTTTCCTCTTTCTGGGCTCCACCCCTTCCTTTCCTGCCGCTTCCTGTTCCTCCTTCCAGTCCCCCCTCCTGTGCCGGGAAGGACCCCATGCCAGGGTCCCCCAGGAGCTGGGCGGGGCAGGGAGCTGTGGGAGGAGCCTCCCGGTCCCACCCCTCCTGCCTGGCTATCACACCATTTTACAGATGGGAAAACGGAGGCGCGCACACACGCACACACACACACACACACACACACGCCAGGGCTCAGGCAGCAGGGAGTCGAGCCTTCCTCTCTGAGCTTCCAGACCGGGACTACCGAAGATCTAAGTGTTATCGTCGCAAGCCCAGGGCTGGCTTTTCTGGGCGCGGGACCCGGGCACTCCCTCAGTGCCCTGGGCTCAGAAGGGCCCCGGCGTGCACTTGGCCCCGTGAATCGTGTAGATGGCCCTGCAAGGACCCCTCTCCCCGCTCTGGTCCATCAGCGAAGCCTTCTCAGTCCGTCTCCCAAATATCTCTCGAATGTCTTCTTTCCACCGGGTCCAGCCCCCGTCGTCACTCACCTAGACCTCCACCCCGGACGCCCTGCCCCTGCCCTCGCCCCCGCAGTCTGTCCTCCCTGCAGCGGCCACCGCAGAACGCCTTCGAGGACCTGGGTCGGGTGCCCCACTCCCCATAGCCCTCCAGGGCTCCCACCTCCCTGGGGTGAGAGCCCCAGTCCTCCGCGTGGCCCCCAGCCCCCCGCACCACCTGGCCTCCCCCCCCCCACTCTGCTCCAGCCAAACAGCCTTTTTGCTGTTCCTCAGTATTTTCAGCCCCGCGGGCCAGACCCTCTCGGACTGCCGGCTTCTGCTGCCCGAGCGAGCAAACAGCCAGAGGCCGTGGGGACACAAATGGCCGTGTGCCAATAAAACTTTATTTAGGGACGCCGAAACAGGAATTCCGTACCAGCTCCACCTGTGATGAAATACTCGTGTTGTTTTTTTTTTAATTCCTTTCAATCGTTTAAAAATGTCAAAACCACAAGGACAGAAAGTATTTGAGTCGTGAAAGCTGTCGTACAAACTGAAAACCTGCTGGGCACGCGGACACAGGCTGCCGGCCGGCTGGCCCCTCGCGCCCTGGTTGGCTGACCCCCCCCCCCCCAGGGGCCTCTTACGGGGTGCTCATTTACCCTCGCAGGCAGGCTCTGACAGCAGGGGAAACTGAGGCACGCAAGGGGAAGGCGCTCGCCCAGGGTTCCGGAGCGGGGTTGGAGCCCCGGAGGCCGGGGTGCTGGGTGGCGGGAGCCCCGGGGACTGAGCTGCTGTTGTCCCCCCCCCCCCCCCCAGGCCCCGGCGAGAGCGGGAAGAGCACGTTCATCAAGCAGATGCGCATCATCCACGGGGCGGGCTACTCGGAGGAGGAGCGCAAGGGCTTCCGGCCCCTCATCTACCAGAACATCTTCGTGTCCATGCAGGCCATGATCGAGGCCATGGACTGGCTGCAGATTCCGTTCAGCAGGCCCGAGAGCAGGGTGAGCGAGCGGGGGGCTCGGGCCGGGGCCGCGTGCTGGTGGGCCTGTGGCACTGGGGGTGGGACCCGTCCCTTCCGACCCCCGGGCCCAGGCTGTGTCCACTAGGACCCCCGGGGCGGGATGCGCGCCCTCTGACCCCAAAGCCCAACGCATCTTCCCCTCACAACTTCCGGGGCAGGACCGCGTCCCCTCAGACTCCCCCACCCTCTCAGGCCGAGTCCCCTCAGACACCCCCACCCTGGTGGGACCATGTCCCCTTGGACCCTCCAGATCAAGACTGTGTCCCCTCAGAACCACAGGTCTGGGCCGTGTCTCATAGAACCCTCCGTTCAGGGCCATGTCCCTTTGGGCACCTGGGACAGGGCCGTGTTTCTTGGGTCCCCAGGTCTTGTTAACTCTACCCCAGGAGTTTCCGTGCATTCCAGGCAACTTGGCATCAGCTCCCCTCTCGTGCTGTCCTGTGGGCCCTGCGATGACAGGGGTGGCCTGGGTGGGGGGGGGGGTCCCGAACCAGCACCCGCTTTGCCGTAGCAATGTTAATACCATCGACCGGCGACAGAGTCCGGCTTCGGGGCGGGCAGCTCCGTGTGCACGTGTCACGGGAACACTTCCACGCTCTCCACCCTCGTCACAAATGCTGGGGAGCACGGTGCAGTACGGTTCCCGGCAGGCCTCTCGCACGTGGTCCTCCTGAGGAACTAGAAGGTCATGGCCTCGAGTGGCAGATCCCCAGATCTCCCTGCCCCAGCCCCGTGCCGCTGTCCGTGTCCATGAGTTTGCTTTTTCTAGAAGCCTCACGCAAGTGGGGTCATGCAGTATTCGTCCTTCTGTGCCTGGCTTATTTCACTTAACGTGATGTCCCCCAGATTCATTCATGTCGTTACCTATTGTGGATTCCCCTTCTTTTTTTAAGGCTCAGCAATAGCCGTGTGTGTGTGTGTGTGTGTGTGTGTGTGTGTGTGTGTATGCACATGCACCACATTCTCTTGATGGACATTTAGGTTGTTTCTGCGCCTTGGCTATTGTGACTCGTGCTGCAGTGAACACGGGATGTTAGTATCTTTTCAAGATCCTGATTTCAATTCTTTCGGTTAAACGCTCAGAAGTCGAATTGCTGGATCATAGGGTAGTTCTATTTTAATTTTTTTCAGGACCCTCCACACTTGTTTGCATTCCCCCCAACAGCACACGAGGGCTCCAATTTCTCCACAGCCTCGCCAGCACTTGTGGGTTTTTAAAAAAAATATTTATTTATTTTTGAGAGAGAGAGAGACAGACAGACAGAGCACAAGCAGGGGAGGAGCAGATAGCGGGAGGCACAGAATCTGAACTGTCAGCACAGAGCCTGACGCGGGGCTCGAACTCACAAACCGTGAGATCATGACCTGAGCCAAAGTCGGATGCTTATCTGACTGAGCCACCCAGGTGCCCCTAGAATAGCGGTTCTAACTGAGATATAACACACGTGGTGAAGAAGCCAGTTCACAAGCTCAGTGAAGCCATCACAACGTAAGTGCACGTGTGTAATCACTGCCCAGGACGAGAAGCAGAACGTGTCCCCAGAGGCTCCTTCCCCAAATCACTACCCCCCCAGGAGTAACCAGGAGCTATATTGGGGTTACCTATTTTTGAACTTCTCATACATGGAATTATACAGAACGTTCTCGCATGTCTGGCTTCTGACACTGCTCAGTATGTCTGTACTTCTTCCATCTTTGGGGGCATAGTTGTGGTTTGTTCATTTCTATCATATGTGTTTCATGAAAACCTACACATCTCTGTTGGGTATCTATGTAGAAGTAGATTTGGATCATAAAGTAGATTAGATTAGGAGGAGACACCAGACCGTCTCCAAGCGCTTGACTATTTCACACTCCTGCCAGCAGTACATGAAGAGTTCAGTTGCCACTCATCCTTGCCAACACTAGATGCTGTCGGCTCGTTTTAGCCATTCTGGTGGGTTCTTGGAAGTATTTCACTGTGGTTCTGATTTGCATTTCCCTGATTAAGAAGGAGGCTGCACACCTCTTCACAGGTTTGTCGAACATTTGGATATTCCATTTTGTGAAACAACTGTTCAAATCTTTCGCCCATTTTTGTTTTTGGCTTTGTTTTTGCCCTTTTTTTTTCTTACTGATTTATAGCAGATTCTTTGTATGTTCTGGAGGAGAGCACTTTGTTGTGTATTTTGTAAATATCTTCTCCCCATCCATACCTTGCATCTTCATTGTTTTCACGGTGTCCGAATGAATCGCTCTTAATTTTAATGAAGTGCAGTATGTCAGTCTTCTGCTTACTGGTGTGTTGTTGGATTTTTGCTTTTTGTGTTTGTTTGTTTGTTTGTTTGTTTGTTTGTTTTTGGTAGCCAGCTTAAGAGATGTTTTTCCTCCTGAAGGTCATGATGAAATTCTCTATCGCTATCTTTAACTTTTTTTACTTATTTGTTTTTTAAAGTTTTATTTATTTATTCTTGAGAAAGTGAGAGAGAGAAAGCATGCTCATGGGAGCAGAGGAGGGGCAGAGAGAGAGGGAGAGAGAGAGAGAATCCCAAGCAGGCTCTGGGCTGTCAGCATGGAGCTGGACGCGGGGCTCGAACCCACGAACCGGGAGATCACGACCTGAGCTGAAACCAAGAGTAGGATGCTCAACCGACTGAGCCCCCCAGGTGCCCCTCTATTGCTGTCTTTTAAGTGGAGCTTTATTGTTTCAGATTTAGATTTACCTTGTACCTGGAATTGATTTCTGTGTAGGGTGTGATCACGTTTCTTTCCTTTTTTATCCTCCTGGTGCAGATATTCAATGGTGGCAGTGCCCCTTGACATTTTCCCCACCGTACCAGTCTCGTCTTTGTGATCAATCGGGTGTTCAGATGTGCCTGGATCTGTTAACGCTCACTGTTCTGTTCTGTTGGTCAATTTCTCTGCCTTTGAGCGAACATCATTTCATGTTAGTGATTGTAGCTTCCTAATACGTAGTCTCGGAGCCTGCGAGTGGAAATCCTTCCACTTTGCCCTCCAGAATGGCGTCGGCTGCTCCGGGCCCTTTTGCATTTCTACATTAAGTTTAGAATTATCTTGTCAGTGTTTACGCGCACACACGCCTTTCTGGGATTTGAGCAGAATTGCATGGAATCTGTAGATTAATTTGGGGAGAACCGGCAGCTTAAAAATGCTGAGTCTTTCAATCCACGAACACAGCACAGCCTTCCAATTATTTAGATCCTTTACATTTTTTCCTTAGCGGGACGTCTGGGTGGCTCAGTCGGTTAAACGTCCGACTTTGACTCAGGTCACGATCTCAAGGTTCACGAGTTCGAGCCCCGCGTCGGGCTCTGTGCTGACAGTGCAGAGCCCCCTTTGTTGTTGTTGTTTTTTAATGTTTTCTTTTTTTCTTTCTTTATTTAGAGAGCATGAGCAGGGGAGGGGCAGAGAGAGAGAGAGAGAGAGAGGGAGAGAGAGAATCCCAAGCAGGCTCCATGCTGCCAGCACAGAGCCCGATGCGGGGATCGAACTCACAGACCGTGAGATCATGACCTGAGGTGAAATCAAGAGCCGGGCGCTTAACCGACTGAGCCACCCAGGTGCCCCGCAGAGCCTACTTTGGATCATCTCTCCCCCCCCACCCCTCCTCCGCTCGCACGCGTGCGCCCGCTCGCACAAATAAACATTTAGTAAACAAATTTTTTCTTCGTGATGTTTGTATATTTCAGCGTGGAGAGATTTCACGTGTGTTGTTAGATTTATTCCTAGGTATTTGATATCTTTTTTTTTTTTTTTGCTACTGTAAATGGGATTTAAATTCTTGAAAACGTCCACCAGTTAGTGGTTAATATATAGCCACACATCGGATGTGTGTCTGTTGATCTCGCCAAGGTAACTAGCTTATTCTGACAGCTCATCGCTGGACTGTGTTGGACTTTCTACGTGCAGTCATGCTCTCGGCGAGTAACCACCGTGTGACATACTCCTTTCCAAACCTGACGCCTTTCGTTTCCTTTCCCTCTTGGGTGGCCCTGGCGAGGACCTCAGTACGTTGTTAGGTAGAGTGGTGGCCCTCGTTGTCACACTCCCAGGCACAGAGGCACACACACCCCTCCACGAGCACACACGCACGTGCCCACACGGACACACGCACACGCGTGCACAGGCCGACGCAGAAGTCTGAGCCGCTGTCCCTGCTGGAAGGAAAGGAGGACGGGTGGAGGCAGGGAAGGGGCAGCACCGCACGGCTCCGGCTGCGTGTGCCTCGACCTCCCCGCGGGACCTGCACGCATCGTTTCATCACGCTACCTGTCTGCCGTGAGGGCACCTGTAGCGACTTGCCTCATGAGCGTCAAAGATGCAGAACTGATGTCCCTGCACATGCCTTCTCTGCTGCCCCTCTGCCCTCCATCTGGGGACAAAGGCGGGCGCGAAGGAAGGAGCAGAGGCGAGGCGGGGGGGGGGGGCTAGGAACTGTGGTGTGGGGGCGGGGTTCCGTCGCAGAGGGGCACAGTGGCTCGCGGGGATGTCTGACTCGCCCCGTCCCTCCCTCCCCAGCACCACGCCAGTCTGGTCATGAGCCAGGACCCCTACAAAGTGACCACTTTCGAGAAGCGCTGCGCCGTGGCCATGCAGTGGCTGTGGAGGGACGCCGGCATCCGGGCCTGTTATGAGCGTCGCCGGGAGTTTCACCTGCTGGACTCGGCCGTGTAGTGAGTGCGGGGCTCGGGGGCGGCAGGTGTGGGGCCCAGATGCAGCCGGTGGCGAACTCGTCCCGGGACAGAAGGGGCCCAGGCTGGTTGGCTCCCACTGCGGGAGGTGCTGTGGATGGTCTTGCTCCCGGGTGACGTCATTCCTGGGGGGACACAGCTCCTGGGGTGATGTCGTTCCTGGGGAGACACAGCTCCTGGGGTGACGTCATTCCTGGGGAGACACAGCTCCTGGGGTGACGTCGTTCCTGGGGGGACACAGCTCCTGGGGTGACGTCGTTCCGGGGGGGACACAGCTCCTGGGGTGACGTCGTTCCTGGGGGGACACAGCTCCTGGGGTGACGTCGTTCCTGGGGGGACACAGCTCCTGGGGTGACGTCGTTCCTGGGGGGACACAGCTCCTGGGGTGACGTCGTTCCTGGGGGGACACAGCTCCTGGGGTGACGTCGTTCCGGGGGAGACACAGCTCCTGGGGTGACGTCGTTCCTGGGGGGACACAGCTCCTGGGGTGACGTCGTTCCGGGGGAGACACAGCTCCTGGGGTGACGTCGTTCCTGGGGGGACACAGCTCCTGGGGTGACGTCGTTCCTGGGGGGACACAGCTCCTGGGGTGACGTCGTTCCGGGGGAGACACAGCTCCTGGGGTGACGTCGTTCCTGGGGTGACGTCGTTCCTGGGGGACACAGCTCCTGGGGTGACGTCGTTCCGGGGGAGACACAGCTCCTGGGGTGACGTCGTTCCTGGGGGGACACAGCTCCTGGGGTGACGTCGTTCCTGGGGGGACACAGCTCCTGGGGTGACGTCGTTCCTGGGGGGACAGTGCTCATCACCACGCAGTGACACTCCCTGGGCACGATGCTGGGCATTGAGGGCGATTTGACAGCTGCAGCCTGTTCCCAGGCCGTCACTTTTCTTGGGACAGTGCCACTCCTGGGGGTGACAGCTCTCCCAAGGTGACACCCCTCCCCCGGTGACACTGGTCTTGAGTTCACACTGTCCTTGAAGTCCTGCTGTTCTGAGGGTGAGGCTGCTTCGCCCCGTGCTCCCTCAGCCTCAGGGTGATGCTCCCGGGCCACCTGCAGACCCAGAGGTCCGGCCCCTCCCCAGCAGCTCCCCTCCCCCCGCAGGGTCGTCTCTGGGCTTTGGAGGGGGGTCTGAGAAACAAAGGGAGGCTGCGAGACTAGGCCTCAGGGCTCCTCACTCCACAGCTACCTGTCCCACCTGGAGCGCATCACTGAGGAGGACTACATCCCCACGGCACAGGACGTGCTCCGGAGCCGCATGCCCACCACCGGCATCAATGAGTACTGCTTCTCCGTGCAGAAGACCAACCTGCGGTGAGCCCACGGCCCGGAGCTGGGGAAAGCTTCCTGTAGGAGGGGGCAAAGGAACTGGGGCCCTGAAGGATGAATAGGAGTTTCCCAGTACCAGTCCTCAAGCGGCGTCCAGGCTGAAGGAGGCTGAGCTGGATCTAGACACCTGGAGACCCCACGCAGTCAGGTGTGGGACCTGGAAGAGCCCAGAATGAGGCCACCAGAGGTCCAGGAGGGCAGGTCTTCCTGAAGGAGGGGACATTGGTATTGGGGCATTGAAGGTTGAATAGGAGTTCAGTCGGATAACTCGAAGGGCTGCTGGGTAGGAGGAGACGGAGACTGTGTGGTCAGCGGTTTTCCAGAGGGATCGATTTGGGCCTGGGGAAGCTCAGAGGGTGATCCCCCCGATGGGGTGAGGCTGGAGGTCAGGGGACTCAGGAGTGGGCGGGAGCCATGATCCAGGCAGGAAGTGCTGGTAAGGGCCAGGGCAGTGGTCGCAGGGATGGAAATGAGGGGATGGAGCAAAAATTGTTTCCGACGTAGAATGGGCAGGACCAGATGAGCCCAAGGATCAGAGAATCTGGGTGATGGGGTAAATGTCGGGTCACGGTGGTGGTGGCAGCGTGGGGGTGTTAGACTAGACAATGATGTCCTTTGGGGCACGTTGAGTCTGAGGGATCTGGGGCATCTGGGAGGTGGCTAGACACACACAGGCCTGAGCTGGAAGGCAGAGGCGTGAGTGGCCAGCGCAGCAAGGGGTCCAGGCAGAGTGACGGCCAGCGTCGAAGACTAAAGGTGAGGTCGGGAAGAGTACACCGGGAAAAGCGACTTCTGGGATTGGCATTTAGAGGGTCATCAGTGACCTTAACAAGCTCCGTGTCTGTGGGCTGATAGCAGGGAGCTGTGGAGGGTGCGGGGTGAGGACTGGACACAGGGGTTGTGCTCACCTCACCCATACTGAGCCTCACACTGTCCTGAATTGATACCCCAAACGTGCTCCTCTGGCCTTTGCAATAGTCCTAACCAGGAAGGCTCATAATTTATCTGTTTGCCATCAGTCTCCTCCCCTGACGGAGAGCCCCACAAGGCTAGGGGCCGAGTTTGATTCCCCTGCTTTGCTAGTGATGATCAGCTCAAGATCAGAGTGGAAGTTAGTGAATGTGGGAGGAGAGTTGGAAAGATGGAAGGATAAATGAGTGGATGGATGGGTGAGTGTATGTATGTATAGGTGTGTGGAGGGTGGGTGGACGGGTGGGTGGATGGACGGAAGAGTATGTGGGTGGTTGGATGGATGGTTGGTTCAGTGGTTGGGTGGATGGATAGATGGATGGATGGATGGATGGATGGATGGATGGATGGAAGAGTATGTGGGTGGTTGGATGGATGGATGGATGGATGGACAGAAGAATATGTGGGCGGTTGGATGGATGGTTGGTTCAATGGTTGGATGGATGGATAGATGGATGGATGGATGGATGGATGGATGGATGGACGGAAGAGTACGTGGGTGGTTGGATGGATGGATGGATGGTTCAATGGTTGGATGGATGGATGGACGGAAGAATATGTGGGCGGTTGGATGGATGGATGGTTCAATGGCTGGATGGATGGATAGATGGATGGATGGATGGATGGATGGATGGATGGAATTGTATGTGGGTGGTTGGATGGATGGATGGATGGTTGAATGGTTGGATGGATGGATGGATGGACGGAAGAATATGTGGGTGGTTGAATGGATGGTTGGTTCAATGGCTGGATGGATGGATAGATGGATGGATGGATGGATGGATGGATGGATGGATGGAATTGTATGTGGGTGGTTGGATGGATGGATGGACAGAAGAATATGTGGGCGGTTGGATGGATGGATGGTTCAATGGTTGGATGGATGGATAGATGGATGGATGGATGGATGGACGGAAGAGTACGTGGGTGGTTGGATGGATGGATGGATGGTTCAACGGTTGGATGGATGGATAGATGGATGGATGGATGGATGGATGGATGGACGGAAGAATATGTGGGTGGTTGAATGGATGGTTGGTTCAATGGCTGGATGGATGGATAAATGGATGGATGGATGGATGGATGGATGGATGGATGGAATTGTATGTGGGTGGTTGGATGGATGGATGGATGGTTCAATGGTTGGATGGATGGATGGACAGAAGAATATGTGGGCGGTTGGATGGATAGATGGTTCAATGGTTGGATGGATGGATAGATGGATGGATGGATGGATGGACGGAAGAGTATGTGGGTGGTTGGATGGATGGATGGTTCAATGGTTGGATGGATGGATAGATGGATGGATGGATGGATGGATGGATGGATGGAACTGTATGTGGGTGGTTGGATGGATGGATGGATGGTTCAATGGTTGGATGGATGGATGGACAGAAGAATATGTGGGCGGTTGGATGGATGGATGGTTCAATGGTTGGATGGATGGATAGATGGATGGATGGATGGATGGATGGATGGACGGACGGAAGAGTGTGTGGGTGGTTGGATGGATGGATGGTTCAATGATTGGATGGATGGATAGATGGATGGATGGATGGACAGAAGAGTACGTGGGTGGTTGGATGGATGGATGGATGGAAGAATATGTGGGTGGTTGGATGGATGGATGGTTCAATGGTTGGATGGATGGATGGATGGATGGACGGAAGAGTGTGTGGGTGGTTGGATGGATGGATGGTTCAATGTTTGGATGGATGGATAGATGGATGGATGGATGGATGGATGGATGGATGGATGGAAGAGTGTGTGGGTGGTTGGATGGATGAATGGATGGTTCAATGGTTGGATGGGTGGACGGACGGATGGATGGATAGATGGGTGGATAGATTGTAAAAGTTTAGGAATGAAGGTAGAGGTTGGGGAAGTCACAGGAAAGGCTGGGCTGAGGTGCTGACTTTTAAGTGAGAACCCTAGAGTGTTCCTAGGTGAGGAGAGAGCTAATCAGTGGGGTAAAGGATCAGAGGGATCCGATTAGGAGATGGGAGGCTGGCAAGTAACCTACCCCACATATATCTCAGTCCGCTAAGCCCCACTTGTAGCCACTGCACCCCTATCCCGCTCTGGGGTTGGAGGGGGTCTGAAGAGGCACAAGAGGGGTTGGTTGGTCTGTCGGATCAGAAGCCACAGGCGCTAGCCTTGGCTTCCCGTCCATGCAAAGGGGCAAGTCCCTTCTTGCTCTGAGACTTCTGGCATTTCCTGTTGGCTGCCTGTGTAACCGTCCCATCCCCGGGGAAATGATGCAGGGCTTGTTATCAGTGACCCACATTTCTTAGAGAGAGAACAGGAAGGCGGGAGGGCTCAGGCTTTGTTGTGGTGTGTGTGGGGGGGGTGGAGGCTGGGCTTTCGCCCTGGGCCACACACCGAGGGGATGGCGTTGTCCAGCCAGAACCGTGTGGCTGCATTTCACAGATGGGGAAACTGAGTTCTGGAGCTCTTCTGCGCGTTGCCCCCCCCCCCCCACCCCCAGCCAGCCAGAACCAGGGCAGACTCTGGATGTGTCTGACCCTCTGTCCTCTAACACGGGGGCAGACATCAGGCAGCCCAGGGCAGAGGCCCGGCAAAATGTCCCCCTTCCGTGCCTCAGTTTCCTCGTGTGTAAATGGGCAAAATAGTAACACCCACCCTGCGGGGTGGCTGAAAGGCAATTAACACACAAGGGGCGTCGGCCCAGGAGCTGCTATTAATATTGGTCTTGACGTGTCCCTGCTGTGTGGGGTGCCGTGTCACGGGGCCCTGATTGGGTCTGAGTTCTGACCCGGGCTGGCTCCTGGCAGGATCGTGGACGTCGGGGGCCAGAGGTCGGAACGGAAGAAGTGGATCCACTGCTTTGAGAACGTGATCGCCCTCATCTACCTGGCCTCGCTCAGCGAGTACGACCAGTGCCTGGAGGAGAACAACCAAGAGGTGAGGTCCACCGCGGGTGCGGGGGCACCGCCTCCTGCTGGCCTCCAGGCGTGCAGCCGAGCAGGACAGCCCATGGCCGCGCGTGATGGGGTCCGGGTGTGTCTGGCGTGGCTCTGAACCCCGCCCCCCACTCTTCCGCGGTCAGAGCGCTGCGCCCCGAGACACAGATACACACACACACACACAAAGGGACGCCGGAGCCCCTGGACGCAGCCCCCCCCCCAGGAAGCGCAAGGCAGCTGGCCTGGGAAAATGGGTCATTGCCTCAGGGGCAGTGTCCTGCTTTTATTCCGAAAGGCTGGACAACACTCTTTTGTGAGCTCTTCTCCTAATTAAGACCCGGCCCATTTCCGACATCGGGGCTTTTAGGGGTTACGGTTCCACCCGGACAGTTTGGGGATCCAGGGGTCAGATGCTATCGTCCCGACTTTCAGACCGAATCAAACAGAATGAATTTGAGGTCGTTCTGCCACAGAGTTTGCTCCAAGGCAGCCACACGAGGTGTCCCAGTTTGCTGGGCTGTCCTAACAAAGTACCACAGCCCGGGGGGCCGGAGCCACGGAGACTTTTCTCCCAGCGCCCGAGGCCACACACCCCGGATCCGCACGTTGGCCAGGCTCGGTCCTCCTGAGCCTGCGGGGGAGACCGTCCCAGGCGCTCTCCGCTTCTGGGGGTCACTGGCCATCCTTGGTGTCCCTTGTTCTGTGCACCCGTTGCCCATCTCCGCCTCCTGTGGTCCCATGGACTTTTCCCCACGTATCTGGGTCCAAACGTCCCCTCTTTAAAAGGACACCTGCCACCAGACGCGACAATCTAGAAGGACCTCTTCTTAACTAATTACATCTTCAAAGACCCTATTTCCAAATATGGTCCCATTCTGCGGTTCCAGAGGGGCGTCAACTTGGGGACACTAGCCGGAGCGGTACGGGCCACACAAAAGCGTGGGCCGCCCCCTCCGACCCAGCCAGGAATCGGGGAGCCCTGAGCCCCCTCTCCACGTGGGGGAGGGCTCGTGTCTGGACCAAGGCGGCCGTCGTGTTGGAGCCGTGGTCTCCCTGTTCCCCCCGAACAGAACCGGATGAAGGAGAGCCTGGCCCTGTTCGGCACTATCCTGGAACTGCCCTGGTTCAAAAGCACGTCCGTCATCCTCTTCCTCAACAAAACTGACATCCTAGAGGAGAAGATCTCCACCTCCCACTTGGCTACCTACTTCCCCAGTTTCCAGGGTGAGTGGTTCTAGAACTTTCTAAGCCCTTCAGCTCCAACGAGCAGCTCCCAGGAGAGATGCTGGTCCAGACCCTGCCCCGGCTGGAGTCAGTGGAGGTTCAAACGGGATCAGACAGACCTGAGTTCCAGACCCAAGCCGTGAGCCTCAGTTTCCCCCTCTGGGGGGGGGGGGAGGATGGCAGCCATCATGCCCCAAGCACCTGCTTCAAGCAGGGGTTCTAAAGAGGCAGGTGTTACAGATTCTCTGCACATGGTCTGCTGTCGAGTTCATTGTCATGAGCCACACCTGGAAGGTGTCAACCTTTTCCAGACTCTGCCTAGGTTTTCGAGACTTCTTTTTTTGAGTCCTTCAGAGTCACTGCATCTATGTCTAATCAGATAGCAGAATATTTTGTTACTTTTAAGAGAGAGAGAGAGAGCAGAGAGAGGCAGAGAGAGAGGGAGACAGAGGATCCGAAGAGGGCTCCACATTGAAAGTGGGGGGCCCGAGGAGGGGCTCGAACTTACGAGCTGCAAAATCATGACCTGAGTTGAAGTCGGTCGCCCAACCGACTGAGCCACACAGGCGCCCCCTCGGTTAGCAGAACACCAAGGAAATAGGTGCCTGACCTTTGAACAAGTCCTTCCAGGACACAACGTTTTCACAGACACAGCAGCCCTCTTTCCCGCGGCGCTCGTAGCTGACAGGTTTGTGCAGCGTCTCGGCAATTGCGCGTGAATCGGGACAGGACGACCTCACTGAGCGGGTTTGGGGGCGAGCCGTCAGCGCAGACGGAGGGGCGAGGGCCTGGCCGCCTAGAGAGGATTACGGGGGAGTCGGGCACAGGTCAGTGTATCCCGCAGAGGGGAGGTGGGGTGTCGGAGGGTCCCGGGAAGGGGTGTATTGGCTAGCACTTTCCGCCCAGGGCCACTGCGAGGACGCAGCATGGCTGTCTCGGGGTAGCCAGACGTCAGCCCGGGGGGTGGGGTGGGGGGAAGCCTCTGCTCCCGACGTGGTGGCCTCAGAGGTCCCGGATTAAGGCGACCAGAAGTCTGAAATGAAGCCGGGGTGGGTTTTTTCCGGAGGCTCTGAGGTCGGATCTGTCCCTGGTGTCTCTTAGTTTCTGGCGTTACCTGCGATCCTCGGTGTCCCTGGACATATGGATACATCCCTCCAACCTGCCTCTGTTGTCACATGGCCCCTCTCTCTCTCTGTGTCGTTCCTCTTCTTATAAAGACGCCAGTCATTGGCTGTAGGGCCCCCCCAATCCAGTGTGACCCCATTTCAAGCTAACCAATTACATCTGAAAAGACCTTATTTCCAAATGAGGTGACTTGGTCATATTCTGGGGTTCTGGGGGGACGTGGATTTGGGGGAACACTGTTGGCCCCAGTACACAAGCAACGTGGCAGATGAAGGTCTTAAGCCCGGTGACATCGCCACGGGCGTGACGCTTGGCCTTGTCAGGTCTCGCAGCCCACGAGGCCAATCTCAGCCAATCATCCCCAGAAGACTTAGGGGCCCGAGAGACAGATGGCAACTTGTCCCAGCATGGCGGACGCCCCTTGTTCCCTTCCCGGCTGGGCGGCCTTGGGAATGGGAACGTGGTCTGGAGAGTCGGGGGAGGGGGATAAAGTGGATAGTTTTGAGGGACTGTTTTCCTTCATGTCAAAGGAAGCGCTCATGACTCACCTTTGTCTCCCAGCCAAAGGGGCTGCAGTACTCTGCCGACTTCCGGGTGTCAGTCCTTGCCTGTTCTGTATTGAGTAACGTTTGTGATTATAACAGCGGCTAAAGTATCTAACATTGCCCGAGGCGCCCTCACGTAGGGACTCATTTGATCCTCGTTAAAAAGTCCTGTGCAGTGGAGCTCTTCCTCCTCACCGCTATAGAGGTGGGGAAACTGAGGCACAGAGAGGGGCAACGACTTGCCAAAAGTCACACGGCCAGCGGGTGGCAGAGGCAGGATTCGAACCCAGGCTGTGTGGATCCGGAGACACCAGCCTTAACCACTGGGTACCCTGCCTGTCTGGAAGAATCAGAAGAACATTCCGATGATGGAGCACAGAGCCCTCCACATGATTGCATTGAATCCTCACAACTCTGGGAGGCTTGGGACTGTTAGGATCCCCATTTTACAAATGGGGAGACTGAGGCTCACAGCGCTAACATGGACTAACATATAAGGCAACCCAACGAGTAAGTAGGAGAACCAGGGCTTGGGTTCTAGAAGCCCTTGCCCACATTGTGCTTGGGAGAGAGAGAGAGAGAGAGAGAGAGAGAGAGACTGAGCATGGCAGGTACCTCACCAGGGTGGCCACCCCTCCCTTTCTCTTGGCCTCGGTTTACCCCTCTGCACCTCTCGGGAATGTCTTTGTCTGCAGCTCTAGGCTCCCATCCCCTTAGCTGCAAGCCCAGCCAAGTGAGAGGGTTTCCTTCTTTAACACAGTTCTGCCTAAAGTCCCAGGGCCAAGTCTTATTGGTCCATTCCAGGTCATGTGACTCACCTGAGTCCATCCTCGATGATCCCATTGGCTGGACCTGATAGTCATGGGACCCTCTGGAAAAACCAAAGATGGCGCCGGCCTGCACCATGGCGCGTGGTTCCTGGGGCGCCTGCAGCCCCGTTGACGTGCACGCGTGGAGCAGGGTCTCCAGATCCCCTCCTTGACCCAGGAGACGCTCCCTCCTGCCCCACGAGCCCCGTGCCCTGACTGCCCATCCCCCCCTCCCCTCCCCCAGGCCCGAAGCAGGACGTGGAGGCAGCCAAGAAGTTCATCCTGGACATGTACACTAGAATGTACTCCAGCTGCGTGGACAGCGCCGACGGGGGCAGGAAGGGTCCGCGCTCCCGGCGACTCTTCAGCCACTACACGTGCGCCACGGACACGCAGAACATCCGCAAGGTCTTCAAGGACGTGCGGGACTCGGTCCTGGCCCGCTACCTGGACGAGATCAACCTGCTGTGAGCCAGGCCCCGCTGCCCCCGGGCTCAGACCCGCGCGTGGCAGGCGGGACCTGCGGGCGGACCGGTGCTCAGGGAGCCCAGGTGCCGCTTGTCGCTCGGCCCCGGGTCCAGGTGGCCGAAGGGCTGTGAGTGAGTCAGAGGTTGACGGCGGCGGGTCGTCGTCCCCCTCCTGTCTCTGCCCCTCACTGGGACAGCCCCTGGGTTTGCCCCCCCCCTTGACTCAGTTTACCTCCTCGGAAAGGGAGGGCAAGGGCCACTTGGGATGCCAGGGTGGGGGGAAAAGTGGGGCGAGCAGAGGATGCAGGATCTCTCCCGGGCAGAGGCCGGGACCTCCGCGGAGGTGCTGCCCCAGCCCCGTGATGGGGGGCGTGGGCCTTCCATCGAGGGACCGGACTCTGGCGCCCCCTGGCGGACAGGAAGCGGCACCGACCCGCTGAGGCCTGGGTAGCGCGGGGACTTCCTCTTCCCGGCTGGAAAAGCGCCCCGGAAAACGCTGTCCCTTTCACGATTGAGGCTCACAGGGTGTCCTGCCCTGTTTACAGACGAGGGAACCTGAGGCCCACAGGCATCCCCCCGCTTCCCAGGCTGGGGGCCGGGCGCACCGCAACATCCCTTCTGTATTTATTCCCTCCCCTTCTGTGGCGCCCCTCGCAGGACATTAAAGAAACGACATTCTGGACACCTGTGGTTTCTTTGGGTCGTCCTGCTAATCACTGCGCAGCCCCTTCTCGGGGCGCCTGTCCCAGGCGGGGGTGGCACCACGGGGCAGGAGGGAAGCGATCGTGTGGACGTGTGGGACGTGTAAGCCCACCCTGTGTTGTCACCCCAAAATTCCAGGGGCCCCCACCCACCTCGGATGAAGGTGAAGGTTCAGACGTCGAGGGCTCCACTTACCCGGGACCGCGGTCTCCCGCCCCGGCGGGTCACAAGCCAGCCCACCTCTGCTTTCCGATGAGGAAACCGAGGCACAGAGACACGGAATCATCTGACGAAGGCTCCAGCCTGCGAGATGGCAGGGCCGAGAAAGGGATTCATCCAACACTTTTTTTCTTTTCCTTTTAAACATAGAAACTTTATGTTTCGGGATAGTCCCATTGACAGAAAAATCGTGAAGAGAGTACAGAGTTGCCCTACGAAACCACACTCCGTGTCCCCTACTGTTCACATCTTATGTTAAGATGGTACTTTAAAATTTTTCTGATTTTTAATTTTATTTTAGACAGGGGGGAGGGGAGAGGGGCAGAGGGAGAGAGAATCTTACGCAGGCTCCTCACTGTCGTTGGAGCCTGATGCGGGGCTCAATCTCACGACCGTGAGATCCCGAGCTGAGCTGAAATCAAGGGTCGGGCGCTCGACCGACTGAGCCGCCCATGTTTGGTAATTTTAAAGAACTTCTTGGTTTTATTCAGAGATTCGTGAATCGGGGAGCGTCGCATCTGGCAGACAGATAGAAGCCCCTGGCTTGATTTTGATGAGCTTGGCAGTTTTCAAGCACGCTGGGCAGGGATTGCCTTGGTTTCCCGGGACCACAAAATAAAGGGCCACGCACTTTGTGACTTCATGGCAGATTTTTACTCTCAGTGCCAGAGGGCAGAAGTCAAGGTGTGGCAGGGCTCTCTCCCTCCAAAGACCCCAGGGCTGGATCCTTCCCTTCCCGCATCTTCCAGCTTCTGGGGGCTCCAGGCGCCCCTTGGCCTTGGCTCCGTCCCTCCCGTATCTCCGCCTCTCTTCATGTGGCCCCTTCTCCCGTGTGCGTCCACGTTTTCCCCCCTCAGAGGGGGCAGCGGTCGTACTGAATGGGGGCCCACCCTAATGACCTCGCCTCAACTTGATTACACCTGCAAAGACCCTATTTCCGATGAGGAAGTGTGGTCACGTGAGGTCACAATGAGGTCACGTGCCCAGCTATCGGGGGCGAGGACTCCAGATCTCCCTGCAGGTATTTCGGGGATCGTCCCTCGGTGGAGGTTTGCCTGACGCTTTCCTCGAGATTAGGTTGAGCTGGCGGGCTTCAGGGGGCAGGACCACAGAGGCAAAGGGCCACTTGCCCCTCATCGTAGCAGGAAGACCGGTGTGACACCGCTGTGGGCGTCGGGCCCCTGGCTGAGGGGTCGCCCAACCCTTTGAAAACCTTTTTTTTTTTTTTTTTCTGATCGTGGAAAATACCAAATCTACGAAAACAGGGAGGCGAGGCAAGGCCGCGCTGGGACTTCTGTGGGCTCAAGGCGTTATTGCTTTCATAGGTCTCCTCCTCCAGAAGCAACTGTTAAAAATTGTTTTCTTGTTAAAAAAATTTTTAATGTTTATTTTTGAGAAGGAGAGAGAGAGAGAGACCGTGTGCGCGCGTGGGGGAGGGGCAGAGAAAGAGGGAGACTCAGAATCCGAAGCAGGCTCCGGGCTCTGAGCTGTCAGCACAGAGCCCGACGCGGGGCTCGAACCCACGAACCATGAAATCATGACCTGAGCCGAAGTCAGATACTTAACCGACTGAGCCATCAGGTGCCCCTTAAAAGTGGTTTTCTTAACAACTGTGTTGGTAGAAAGATCAGGGAAATCCAGAGGGGGCTCACTGTTACCTATTCGTGATGGTTGTATTTGTTTCCTTCTTCTAATTTCAAAAAGGAGTGAAAGAGATTCGCACGGGCCCCTGAAAGTGTCATGGGCAGAAAGCGTGAGCTGACCGAAAACCCCCATCCCTATGCAGTCAGTTGGCATTGACCCTTCCTGGCTGGCCCATTTCCGGCCCTCCCTCCTCCCGGCCCCACCACACCTGCCTCGTGGTGACTCTGATTATCCTTGACCTCGAGCCATTTCATCATCACGCACTTGAGGGCCCCCTTCTGAGACAGAAGGCCTCCCTCCTCCAAAGTCTAGCTAGCCCGTGGACTTTGTTCCAAATTGGCCAGCCTTCCGTGGACGCCCCTTTCCTGGTCCGGGGTCCCTGATCGTGCTGTGTTGGCTCTGTGCCCTCATTCCGGGGTGGCTCGTCTTTGTCCCTCACGGCCCCTGGGAAGGGTTCTGCTCGGTTCCCAAAACTCGGGCTTGTCTGGTATTTGCTCTTGATTTGACTGACCCCGTGCATTTTTGGCCAGACTCCCTCGGGAGTGATGCTGGGACCCGCTCAACGTGTCGCCGGACTGGGCCCACGGGGGCGTCACGTCTGCTCGCGGACGGTCAGATCCCGCAGGCGTTTTCTCACAGACAAAGCCCACACGTGGTGTTTGGCCACTTCGGGGACAAACTCTTTTCACCTGTAAGCATCCAACGACCCTTTTCTCGCTGCCACTGATCTGTCGAAGAAACCAGGTCATTTGTCCCGTATCCCAGCCTCCCGGCTGGGCGAGTGGCCTCCCAGGCGTCGACTAACGTACTCCCTCCCCATTCCCCGGGACGCCTCAAGCTGATCTGTCTGGAAACGTGAGTGGACTTTCAGGACGCCGCTGTAAGCCCACCCGAGGACACGGAACGCTTGCTTGATTCTCGTCGTGCCGGTCCCCGTGTCCACGTCCCTCTCCAGGAGACACGTAGCCGAACGTCAAGTTCACTCTCTCTCTTTTGTGTTAACGCTGATCCCTGGACGGAGGGGGCACCCGTCCGATTCGTCCATCACGAATTTCCCCCATGAGCCTTTCTCCTAATGGTCGTAGCGGCCATTGGAGAACATTCCTTAGACACGGCATTGGCCACGGCTAGAGCGGGGGGATAGCCTAGCGCTTTCATTTTCTCTGCATTTATTGCCTGGAATTACTCTATTTAAAAACCACTCAGAAGAACTGAAAGGGTCTTGAGGCGATATTCGCACACCCGTGTTCCCAGCCGCGTCGTTCACAGCAGCCGGGACGCGGAAGCAGCCCGCGAGTCCAGCGATGGGTGACGGAGAAACTCGATGCGGTCCGTGCACACGCTGCAGTATCGTCCAGCCTTAAAAAGTTAAGACGTCCCGGGGCGTCTGGGTGGCTCAGGCGGTCGAGCGTCTGACTCTTGATTTCAGCCCGGGTCGCGATCTCGTGGTTCGTGGGCTCGACCTTGGGATTCTCTCCTCCCCTCTCTATCCCTCTCCTGCTCACCGTCTCTCGCTCAATAAATACACAAGCTTTTTTAAAGAGTTAGGATATCCTGCCGCCTGCCACCACGTGGACGGACCCGGAGGCCACTGTGCGCGGTGACAGGAGCCGGACACAGAAGGACGCGTCCCGCGTGACCCCACGCACAGGGGCTCCCCAGAGGAGTCCCGTCCACAGAGACAGAGAGCGGATGGTGGGAGCCAGGGGTGGGGCGGGGGGCGGGGAGTCCGTGCTTCCTGGGGACAGGGTCTCGGGTCTGGGGAGATGGAAAGTTCCGGAGGCGGATGGCAGGGCGGCCGCACGACCGTGTGAACGCGCCTGACGCCGTCGAGCTGTGCGCTTAGAGACGGCGAAGATGATACGTTTTGTGCTATGATTCGTATCACAATTAGTATCACAACTAACCCCACTGTCCACGAAATCCCCGTTATCCACGAAAGCGAACCACAGTCTGCTCTCCTCTGTGTCTCTGACTCCTGGATGTCACTGCTCGATGCGCTTCCGTCCCTCACGCCACCGCCACCGCCACCGTGGCTCCGGCCAGGAGAGGCCTCCTGGGTCCTCGGACACGTCCCCACTCGCCCCGAAGAGTTCTCAGCCGGGCACAGACAGCCGCCGTTAGCTCCTCCCGCCCTCGCCCAGCCCCAACCCTGCACCCGGCCATTTCTCCAAGGAGCCCTGCTGCTGCTTTTTCATGGGAAGTGATATTCCGGGACCACAACCTGACCACAAAGTGAGGCAACAAGTTGCGAAACGAGGACAGTGAACTCCCGTGAACCCTTTATCTATAGGTCAGGGACTCACCAACGACCTGTGCTGACCTGTTTTGGCAAAGGGAGTTGTACCGGCACGTGGCCAGTCCATTTACATATTGTCCCTGCCCACTTCTGCTGCAACAGCAGCGTTGGGTAATTGGTTTTGTTTTTTTTTTTTTTTTTTTTTTTTTTAAAAATTGAGAGACAGAGAGAGACAGAGCACGAGCAAGGGAGGGGCCGAGAGACGGGGAGACACAGAACGTGAAGCAGGCTCCAGGCTCCGAGCTGTCAGCACAGAGCCCGAGGCGGGGCTCGAACTCACGGACCGCTATTTGGCCCCTCGCAGAAAAAGCCGAACTCCCAGAGCTAGATCCGCCCGTGGTTAACCTCTTGCTTGGGGTCTCTCCACACACGTTGTCTAAGAACATATGATATGTTCGATAGAAAATCTTTTCCTCCATTTTCCCAAATGGTTTGAGAGTGAGTCGGACACACCACGAACCTTTCCTCCAAAACGCCACGCGTTGTCAATGAACGGACCCCTCTTGTGGTCTAAGCGAGGGCGATGGTCAAGTTTGGGGAATGCGGCAGTGAGAGACTGATGTCAGTTGATAGGCAGCCCGAGTGAAAATCGCGTCGGTTGTCCCCGGATTGTCCTTCACAGCACCTTTCCCCCACACTGGCGTCCCCCACACTGGTGTCTGGGACTCCCTCACTGCCCTTAATTCCACGAATCCTGGATCGCTTGTCATCCACAACAGCGCAGGCTTCTCTTTGTCTCACAACCTTTCGTGACCGCGACTCTTTGGAAAGTGTACGGGTCAGTCATTCTGTGGGATGTGCCTCAGGGCGAGTCTGTCTGCTGGCACACACCCCCGGCGGGAATATCCGAGCAGTGACCGGTCCCCGTCACCTGGGTGACGCCTGGGTGGCTCGGTTGGTTAAGCGTCCGACTTCGGCTCAGGTCACGATCTCACGGTCCCGTGGGTTCGAGCCCCGCGTCGGGCTCTGTGCCGATGGCTATGACTGTTCTGACACCATTATTGGGGGGACGTCTACTGGTGGAGCTGCAGGATATGTCAAGAGTCTTCTTTTCTTTTTTTCTTTCCCCTAATTGGTTTTATTGGGATAAACCGCACTTGAACATAAAATTGACCATCTTAACCACTTCCAATGCCCAGTTCAGTGGCGTTACACGATCCCCAATGCTGTGCAGCCGTCCATCTCTTGTGAAACTGAACTCTGTCCCCATCGAACACTGGCTGTCCTCCCCCCTCCCCGCCCCCCTGGCGCCCAACCACTACTTTGAGTCTCTCTCAATTTTAAGTTCGCTCAGTACCGATGCCCAGATCGCTCCAGGCTTGGCCAGCAGCCGCCCTGTCAGGCTGGCCCCTGTGTCTCTGACAGGTCCCCGCCCTGACTTCCTGGCACACCATGAACTTCCAGGGTCGCGTGGCACTCTCCCTGCCCCGCTCCCGGAATCAGCCATTTCTCCCAGGAGCCCTGGAGGCGATATTCAAAAGCCAAGATCTGATCTAGGGGCTAGATGTAACTGTTGTTATTGGCTGGTCTCAGTGGACAGAGTTATGAAACGGATTTTTGTCTAAATCATCACGGGGCCCGGGGCGCCAGGGTGGCTCAGTAGGTTAAGCATCCGACTCTTGGTTTCGGCTCAGGTCATGATCTCACCGTTCGTGAGTTCAAGCCCCACATTGGGCTCTGTGCTGATGGTGTGGAGGCTGCGTGGCATTCTCTCTCTCTGTCTCGCTCAAGATAAAGAAACTTAAAGAAATGAAATAAAGTAAATCGTCACGGTCCTCGCTGATACTTTCCCTCCGGGGCCTGTTTCGTGTGCTCTCCTCTCCATGTTGACGTCTTATATGCTCCTCTGTGAACACCTGCTTCTTCTTCTTTTTTTTTTTTAATGTTTATTTATTCTTGAGACAGAGACAGAGCGTGAACAGGGGAGGGGCAGAGAGAGAGGGAGACACAGAATCGGAAACAGACTCCAGGCTCCGAGCCGTCAGCACAGAGCCCGACGCGGGGCTCGAACTCACGGACCGCGAGATCGTGACCTGAGCCAAAGTCGGACATTCAACCGACTGAGCCCCCCAGGCGCCCCAAGACCTGCTTCTTACTAACATCAGCACCCTCGCTACTTTGCTCAGTCCCATAATGCACGTGAGACTTTCAGAATGACTACACCCTGCCAGTCCTGAAAACAAATGTACTAAACAACATCTTTTTTTTTTTTTTTTGGTCAGTTCCTTTTGTCTTTAGAAAAAGTGTCGTGCCCAAAGGTTGCACGGGCTGGTTCTCCTCTATTTCTGGGCGGTCATGGTTTTCATCTGAAACACAGTTCGTTTCACCTGTGTTCTGCTTCCGATCCACATCCTGGAGCTTTTCCCCTGCACCCTTGTTGAGTTAATTTCATTGTAAACTGTGGCAAGTATTCTCAGAGCTTGAAAACTATGAGGAATGCCCATAGGGTGTCAGTCCCACCGCTGTCCATTTATTTCAACTCTACCCGCCCCCCTACCCCCCGCAGGGAACCAACTTCACGGGTTCCTGGTTTATCTGTCCCGTGTGGCTTTTGCAAAAGCAAGCAGATCGGGGCCTTATTTCCCCTTCTTTGCTTTGCAGAAGGTAGCACCCTACGTGTAGCCTTTTGTATCCCCCGCCCCCTTAACCATACGTCGTGGAGGCCACGCCCATCCACTCACTCACGTTCACAGCCGTGTGGCACTCCAGGCTACGTGCAGCGTCGCTCACCGGCCTCTCTTCCTGGGCGCAGACGTTGGGGTTGCTTCTAATATTTTGCATTTACCAACAACAATCAATAACCATTCGCATGCATACTTTGGGCAGGTTTCTAGAGGGCGGATGGCTCTTTTGTAGCATGGGGATAATCATGAGATTAAATAAGGTATGGTGTGCATAGGGCCTTCCACTAGGCGGCAGGTAATTCGTGGCAGAAGGTCATTGTTGGATAGCTTGGCCTTGTGAGTCAAACCCTGCTCTCTCATACCATTTACTTTGGTCCTGAATTCGCTCTCTGAGACCGGGGTCCGAGTTGCAGCTGGAGTGGGGCTTAGGCGGAGGCCCGGCTCAACTAGCATTGGGGCTCAGCTTGAGATCAGAGTTCAGTTCTGGGCCAGGTGTCAGCCAGAGTCAGGGTTGTGGTCAGTCTATGGTCACCCACTCAGCCAAGGTCAGGGTTCAGCCAGGGATCGGGGATCAGCCTAGGATTAGGGCTGAGCCTGGGCTCAGGGCTCAGTCCAGGATCAGGGCTCAGTCTGGGATCAGGGCTCGGTCCAAGGTCAGGGTTAAGCCCAGGATCATGGCTGAGCCTGGGCTCAGGGCTCAATTCGGCTTTAGGGCTGAGCCTGAGATCAGGGCTCAGTCCGGGATCAGGGCTGAGACTTGGATCAGGGCTCGGTCTAGGATCAGGGCTCAGTCCGGGATCAGGGCTGAGACTTGGATCAGGGCTCGGTCTAGGATCAGGGCTCAGTCCGGGATCAGGGCTGAGACTTGGATCAGGGCTCGGTCTAGGATCAGGGCTCAGTCTGGGATCAGGGCTCGGTCCAAGGTCAGGGTTAAGCCCAGGATCATGGCTGAGCCTGGGCTCAGGGCTCAATTTGGCTTTAGGGCTGAGCCTGAGATCAGGGCTCAGTCCGGGATCAGGGCTGAGACTTGGATCAGGGCTCGGTCTAGGATCAGGGCTCAGTCCAGGATCAGGGCTCAGGGCAGGATCAGGGACCATTTCAAGGTCCAGGCTCAGCATCCGGACACACAGCGTGTCTCTCTGTGAATGTGCCTGAGTTCGGTGGTTCCTTGTGAAGTTGAGGCTGAGGCTCAGTGCTCAGCTATTCGGGGGTGCTCCCTGGCATGTCCCCCTGCCCCAGCCTCACACCCCCACTGCCTGGGCAGCCCTTGTTCCCACAACCTCCTCCTCAGACCTGTTTCGGCTTGGTCACCTCCAGTGAGAAGATGCTCCTGAGTCCCCAGGCAGCGCCTCTGTCTGCGGCTCCCGGTACCTGCCCTGCTCCCAGGGCTGAACACTGAACAAAGGGAAGGGGTGCAGGCTGGTCCGCCCTCGGCCCCAGTCTCGTGACCGCCGAGACTTATGGGGATGTTGGAGCCCCTCGTAGCTACGCCTCCCCGACTCGGATTCCCCAGGACCGGCTGGACTCGTGCCCCACCCCCCGCCCCTCCCCCACCTGGTGCCCATGCCCCAGTCCTCAGCATCTCCAGGTGAGTCGGCCTGAGTGGGTCAGGATAGACATGAGGGGGTGAGCTCCCACTTTTCCTATGAGCCCCGCCCCTCCCCATCCAGGGGTGAGGGGAGCAGCCCCAGCTCAGGCACAGGAGAGGCAGTCCCGAGGGTCCTGGCCGAGACCTACGCGTGCGCCTGTCTGGGTGTTTACCTCCCGCTGCGTGTTCTCCTGGGCGACTGGGGACGGCTGGCCTCAGTTTCCCCTTCTGTGGACAGTGTACCACAGGCCGGGCCTGGCTCTGTCATGGGAACAGAATGTGCCTATGCCTTCCAGGAGCTATCTGGGGGTGTGCGCAGCCACTTAACACACTTATTAAGCACCTACTGTGTGCCAGGCAGGCTTGGAGCGGTTGAGGAGAATGACGGGGTCCTGGAGGGGGTAGCTTGGCGGGGGGGGGGGCAGGGGAGCCGCCCAGCCCGGGAAAGGGGCCCATTTCCCCTCCCCTCTGGGGCCCTCGCCCCTCCCTGGGCTCTCGGGGGGGGAGGCAAAGATAGGGTCTCGCGGCAGGGGGCAACCGCAGCACCCTCCCGGAGCCGGGGTGGGAGCCGACCGTTGGGATGCCCCTCCCCGTCCCCGGCCTCACCCCCGGCCTGGGGCGGGGGGTACCTCGAACATAACAGGAAATTTCAAATAACAGGAAACCGAGGCCCGGCGAGTGGCTCCACCCTGCCCCCGGGGGTGAGCCACCCCGGGGCCTCAGTCCGTCCCAGGGGACCGCCATGAACGGCTCGGGGTCCCCGGCCGAGGCCCCCGAGTCCTGCCAGCAGCTGGCGGCCGGCGGGCACAGCCGGCTCATCGCCCTGCACTACAACCACTCGGGCCGGCTGGCGGGGCGCGGCGGGCCCGAGGAGGGCGGCCTGGGGGTCCTGCGGGGGCTCTTCGTGGCCGTGAGCTGCCTGGTGGTCCTGGAGAACCTGCTGGTGCTGCTGGCCATCGTGAGCCGCATGCGGTCCCGGCGCTGGGTGTACTACTGCCTGGTGAACATCACGCTCAGCGACCTGCTCACCGGCGCGGCCTACCTGGCCAACGTCCTGCTGTCGGGGGCGCGCACCTTCCTCCTGGCGCCCACCGAGTGGTTCCTGCGCGAGGGCCTGCTGTTCATGGCGCTGGCCGCCTCCACCTTCAGCCTGCTGTTCACGGCGGCCGAGCGCTTCGCCACCATGGTGCGGCCGGTGGCCAAGAGCGGGGCCGGCAAGACGGGCCGCGTCTGCGGCTTCATCGGGCTTTGCTGGCTGCTGGCCGTCCTCCTGGGCCTGCTGCCGCTGCTCGGCTGGAACTGCGTGTGCTCCTTCCGGCGCTGCTCCAGCCTGCTCCCGCTCTACGCCAAGGAGTACATCCTCTTCTGCGTGGCGGTCTTCGCCTGCATCCTGGCCGCCATCACGGTGCTCTACGGGGCCATCTTCCGGGTGGTGCAGGCCAACGGGCAGAAGGCCTCCCGGGCGCCGGCCCGCCGCAAGGCCCGCCGGCTGCTCGAGACGGTGCTCATGATCCTGGCGGCCTTCCTGGTGTGCTGGGGCCCGCTCTTCGGCCTGCTGCTGGCCGACGTCTTCAGCTCCAACGACTGGGCGCGGGAGTACCTGCGGGGCATGGACTGGATCCTGGCGCTGGCCGTGCTCAACTCCGCGGTCAACCCGCTCATCTACTCCTTCCGCAGCCGCGAGGTGTGCCAGGCCGTGCTGGGCTTTCTCTGCTGCGGGTGTCTCAGGCTGGGCCTGCGGGGGCCCGGGGACTGCCTGGCCAAGGCCGCCGAGGCCCACTCCGAGGCCTCCACCACCGACAGCTCGCTGAGGCCGCGGGACAGCTTTCGGGGCTCCCGGTCGCTCAGCTTTCGGATGCGAGAGCCCCTGTCCAGCATCTCCAGCGTGCGGAGCATCTGAGCCGGTGCCCGCGGGGTGCTTCTCTGGGCCCGCGGGACACCCGGGAGGGGTGGGCCGGCGGGGGGCGGGGGAGGGGGGTGCCGGGAGTGCGCAGGGAGCAGGGGGTCCTGACGGAGAGGCGGGAACGGGGCGGCCAGCGGGGGTGCGTCCCGAGGCCCCGTGGTCGTCCCCACGGCGCGCCCCGGCCTGCTGATGCCCAGCAGGTGTCCCGTGGCCTCCCTGGAGGAGGTGACTGCTCACGGGGGCGGGGAGGGTCCCGGAGAGGGCATGAGCGTCTCTGCTGTGTATGCCCCCAGCTCCCGGGTGATTCTGGGGAGTCCCAGCCCCCCCTCCCCCTGCCGGCCTCGGGTGTGGGGGGGGGCTCCCGGGCTTCGAGGGGGCGGTTGGGGGGCTGATGTCCTGGCAACACGGAAGCTCAGTGATGGTTTGTCCCGGCCTCCCTCTCATTCACGCGTGGGCAGGGGGACGACGGCGCGGGGCTGTGGGCCGGCCGGCGGCGTGCGAGGAGGTGTGCCCGCGGCCAGGGAGGGCCGTGGGGCTGTGTGGATCTGGGGTGTGGTTGTGAGGGCGAGCGGCAGGGTGTGGACGAGAGTGTGTGTGAGGGACGGAGGCGGGCACAGACCGGGGCGTGGCGACAGTGTGGGCTGGCCTGTCTGCTCGTGCACAGACCCCTCCGTGTGTGTGTGTGTGTGTGTGTGTGTGTGTGTGTGCGCGCGCGTGTGCAAGCATGAGAGCCTCTGGGGCTGCCAGGTGGGGCCCCCGCCCCTCCCGCTCACTTCCCCTTTCCCTGCCCCATCCCTCATCTTGGGCCCTCCCAGTCTCTTCCCCGCCTCTGGCCTCTGCCCCCTGTGGGGGCCCCATCTGGGGGCTAACCTGGCCCTCCCGACCTCAGGGAATTGCCCACTCCTCTAGAGTTCCCGTTATTTATTATTAGTTTTTAAAGTTTACTTCTCTCATAGTTATACAGCCCTAATAGCTTTCTCTTTTCCATCTTCTGACTTTTTTTTTTTTTAAAGTAGGCTCCACGCCCAGCATGGAACCTAACGGGGGGCTCGAACCCGTGACCCCGAGATCCAGACCTGCGCTGAGATCAAGGGCCGGATGTTCAACCGACCGAGCCACGCGGGCGCCCCTGGGGTTCCCTTTAGCACTAACTGCCTTGTCCTTCCCTCCTGTGACATGGGCCCATCACGGATGGGACCCTGGGAGGAGGCGCTCGCCAGGGCACGTGGTAGGAAGGCGCGGCCCATTCCGGGAGCCCCCGTGGCTGTTGAGCACTTGGTAAGTGGTCAGCGCCACGGGCAACCGAACTCAGTTTGGGTTTGAACAGCCCGTGACACCCGCAGCCAGCACATTGGACAGCGCAGGGCATCGGCTCTCAAAACGCGGGCCACTTTCAGCTGGGAGGAAGTTCCCTCTCTCTCCCTCCTTCCGGGCAATCCCCTGCCTGCAAATCTTCCTGCCTCTGTCTTGCCACGTTCCTGGGGGCAGCGCCTGCCTGCCGCGTGGGCACAGGACAGCTCTTCTCTGACCTCGGTTTCCCCTGTGCACGAGGAGGGGTGAGGCGACTGGAAACTCCGCCGCCCCGCCCCGCGCGCCACGGCTAGCCGAGGGGCGGCTGTTTACAGTTAACGAAAATGAAATGAAAATTTGAAATTCACCTTCTCGGTGCCTCGGTCGGCTGGAGGTGCCGCGTCTCAGTGGCACAGCCCGAGGGGCTTTATAGACACTCGTTCCCTCGTGGTTCTGGAGGCTGGAAAGCTGCGACCAAGATGCCAGCGGGGCTGGAGCCTCTGGGGCTCCGAGGTGGAATCCGTACCATGCTCTCTCCTAGATTCTGGTGGTTTGCTGGAATCTTCCGTGTCCCCCGGCCCGTGGAAGCGTCCTCCCGAGCCCTGCCTCCACGTGGCGCTCTCCCTGGGTGTCCGTGCCCGAATGCCTTCTTTCTCTAAGGACACCGAACGACCTCATTTTTAACGCGATCACCTCTGTAAAGACGCTGTCTCCAAACACAGTCTCATTCTGAGGACTCAGACGTGAGCTCTGAGGGGGACACAGTTCAGCCCATAACGTCCGGTCGCGCCAGGCACGTTTTAAGCGCTCCATAGTGACGTGTGGCTTGTGGCCACTGTCCGGGGTGGTGTAGACGCAGGACATTTCCATCATCACAGAGATTTCTGTTGCACAGAAACTCCAGGCATGTGTCCAGGTGCACAATAAACTGGGATGTTCTTACATTTTTCCGACTCTTATTGTCACGTTTATGGGTGATGGCAGCAACCTGGCTGGCTGATGGCAGGGTCTTGGTGGAATCTGCGGTGAGTGGAGCCTGGGCCATCCACCTTGAACCTGCGAGCCCGTGCTCTGGGCCTGCGTGAACCGGTCCCACTGCCCCTTCGGGTCTCAGCTTTAGGACCGCCTCCTCCAGGGAGTCTGCCCTGATTTCCCCTCCTGCCTAGGTCGCCTCTCAGCTCCCACAGCTGCTTGCGCGTCCCACGCTGACGGCGGCTGTGCCCGGTTCTGGTCACTCATCCGTCTCCTCCCCTGGACTGTCAGCTCTGGGGGGGGGGGGGCGGAGACGGTGGCAGTGTCTGGGTCACTGGTGTGACCAGAGCTCCGAGAGAACTGGACCCGACAGCACGCCTCCCTCGGAGCCTCAGAAACCTCTTCCTCTCCCTCTTCCCCACCCCAGGCCTCCCCCCTGACTGTCCCCAAGACAGCAGTACTGTCCCCAAGAATCCTGACTTCTGCCGTCTGTAACCTGCTATCATTTGCCGGCTTTGCCACACACCACGGGCCTCAGCTTCCTCCTGTAAAACGAGGATATTGATGGCCCCTGGCCTCCGGACATGCTGATAAGGTGAGGCCCATAGAGGCCCTCAAACGATCATGTGCGTGTTTTTACATGAATGGCAGTAGGAACAAAGCCTCATATATATTACTCAGTGCCTGACACGCTGCTCTCCTCCCTCGTTCATCAACTCGCTGGGCCCTCAGAAGCCCTCTAGGAGGCAAACGCCACCATCAGCCCCATTTTACAGATGGAGAAACTGAGGACCAGAGAGCTTAGGGGATGTACCCAAGGCCACACGCCTCAGAAGGGGCAGAGCTGGGGTGGCAGGCAGCTGGCGTCTCGATCCCTGCTTGTTAGGGATTACTTGAACCTCTCCATTTCCCAGGCGGGAAAACTATGGCTCAGGGGAGGAGGCGGCGTGAGCCACTCCAGGGCCCAGGCCTCGTCACCCGAGCCAACTTCAGGCCCCTTTCTCCGGCTGTCTCTGGGTGAGTGTGTGCGTATCTTGTGCGTTCATAGCCTGACCCGGAAGAACGGGGGCACATGACAGAAGCAGGGACGAAAGGCACATGGGCCAGAATGAGTTTCGGGGTGGGGGGGGCATTGGAGCTCTCACTTCCCATTCGTTCCACTCATTCGTTCATTCACTTAACCAGTGTGTCAGGCTCTACTCTGGGCATTGGGGTTCCGCCCACAGACACCCTGGTGCCTGCCCCCACAAAGGTCCCGCTCTGGTTAGGGGTGACAAACGCCAGGCAGGAAGGTGTTAGCCTTGCAGGAGGGTGGGGAGGAGGGATAGGAGAGGCAGCAGCCGAGAGGCTGCACGAGCTGGTGCATTCTCACATCAGCGCTTACTGAGCCCTTAATGTGTGCTGAGCTCTTTCTGAGTCAGTTCCCCTGGGGACCATCTTACTGAATTCTTACCCCTGGCGGGGGGGGGGGTGGCTGGGAAAAGGGCATCTGATTATTTGTCATCATATCGGGTGGCTGAGGAAACTGAGGTTCTGCGAGGTGAAGCAATTTGCCCAAGGTCACACAGCTGGGAAGGGTGGGCCGGCACTGAGACTTGATTCCAGAATTCTATCAGCACACAGGTCGCCTCGCACCTGGGGCAGAACGGGGGTTCCCCCAAGTCCTTCAGGAGCCGTATTGAAGCCTGGATGTCAACTCACTGGGGGGCAGGGCCTTCTTGTTCGGCACCCTGTGGCCTCAGTCTTCCCATCTGTACCCTCACACAGGGGGTATGAGTTATGGATGTTCCTTAAGACCCCTCGCAGGCAGACAGTGCGATCTTAAGGTTGCCAGATTCGAAAAAAGCAAATACGAGACACCCAGTTAAATATATGAACAACGAACTTCAAATGATTTTTTTTTTTTTTACTATGAATATGCCCCAAATACGAATAAGCCTAAGTAGAAATCATCCTATCACCGACCCTGCACAAACTCCAGGCTCCAGACTACAAGTCCCATAACCCACTGTACCATCCCTTTAGGAAACTTCTATCATGATTTCTTTCTTCTTGTTTCATTCATTCATCCCCAAACGGTATAGCCAACCCACTGTATGCCAGGCCTCGCACTCAATTCTGGGGATACATCAACGCACGAAGCGGACAAAAGTCTTTGCCCTCGCGGAGTCTAACATCTACGTGTCTTGGTTGTTTTAACGGATTTTTCTGACTTCTGCCAGGAAGACTACAACTCCCATGAGCCCTGCGCCTGTTTAACCGGACTACAGTTCCCAGGAGACTGCGCGCACTGGGCTGGCCCCTCTCGTCTCTTATTCCAACTTCCTTCCGGGTTGGAAGGTCACGTCCTGCCCCGCGGCTCTCGCCGCTCCCCTCGTCCCCCCACAAGAGACAGGGTTGGAGAAAGTTCGACCGCAAATAGTTGTTTTAAAGTCTCCGTATTTCGGGACTCGGAGTTGACGTGACACGCCATCAGTTCTAGCTCAACGGTCCACCGCGGCGTCCTCCGTTGGGAAGTAACAGAGTGGGCCTACCACTCCCAGGAGGCTCCGCGCGCGCCAGGAGGACTACAACTCCCCGGAGGCAGCGCGGCGAGGGGGGCGGCCCGTGGCGGTGCCCGCAGGACCCCGGAGCAGGCGCGGGCTGCCCGGCGCGGCGCCCGCAGGACCCCGGCGGCTACCCATGCTGAGGTGAGTCCGCGGGAGCCGCCGCCGCCGCTGCCGCCGCCGCCGCCGCCGCCGCTGCCGCTGCCGCTGTCCCGTCCCCGTCGCCGCCCCGCGCGGCCCCGCCGCCGGCCAGGATGCTGGAAGAAGCGGGCGAGGTGCTGGAGAACATGCTGAAGGCGTCGTGCCTGCCGCTCGGCTTCATCGTCTTCCTGCCCGCCGTGCTGCTGCTCGTGGCGCCGCCGCTGCCGGCCGCCGACGCGGCGCACGAGTTCACCGTGTACCGCATGCAGCAGTACGACCTGCAGGGGCAGCCCTACGGTGCGTGCACCCCGGCCTCGCCGGGCTCCCCGGAGCCCGGGCACCCGCCGCGCCGGCCTGGCCAGCTGCAGTGCAGCCCGCAGACCTCGCTTAGGCCACCCGACCCTTAGCCTTAGCCGAGCCGCAGACGAGTCAGAGCCTGCGTACGGACCCCTGCGTGGCGCCCAGCTCTGTCCGTCCCGCGCCCCTGGAGCCCTCAGCGCGGGCTCCCCTGGCCCCTGGCAAGGGCAGCGGGCCCCAGAACCCGGGGCTCCGACCCTCAGGCCAAGCTCCCTCTGCTCCTGGACCCTCGGATTCCCAGCTGGGCCGGAGTCGCACTGCCGAGGCCCCCTTCCCGGGACACCACCCGGGTGCCCATCCTCACTGGGCCGTGTCCCGGTGCCCAGAGCTCCCGCTTTGGGGGCGGATTTGGAGGTGAGCCTCCTGGCTTGGTTTCTGCCAGGCGGAGCCCCTCGATGGGCAGTTCCAACCAGCCCTGACCCTACCCGGCCCAGGTACCCCCACTGTTTTCTGCTCAGTGCCAGTATTGTCCCCTCGGGTCTCAGGAGCTCTGATCTCTAACCCAGACCTGGCCTCACGTCCAGGCCCATCTCTCCAGCCTCTCAGGGCCCAGCTCATGAGCCAGATTCCTTAGTCAAGGCCCCCGGCCCCCACTCCTTCCCATTTCAGTCCCCGTGCCTGTGGGCTTGTGGGGTCCCTTAGACCCCGTGTCTTGTCCCTTCCTTCGGTGCACACACCTCCCCCCCTTCGTCCAGCCTCCTCATCCTGGTACCCCACTTGCTCCCTCTGTCCAGGAATCCTGGATTGCCTCTGACCCTACTGGGTCCTCTGTCCCAGGCCTCCTGGCCCTGGAACGAGCACAGCTCTTTGGTTCCCTCTCCTGCCCCTTCTTCTTCCTCTCAAGGTCCTGATCCCAGCCCCTAAGCCTCAATTCTAAATTCCCTCATCTCTACTGGACTATAGCTGTATCTGGTGTTCCAGAACCTTCTGGCCTCTGGGTTTTTCTTCCAGCTTGGTGCCTTAGGCCCCTGCAAGTGCAAGTCTGATCTCTCCATAAAGAGCTTCCTCCCCCGTTCTGGTTGTCCTCACCTCTGACCCAGTCTCCTCTTGGACTGGCTCCTCCTGTTAGAACATCTCAGTCCTAGCCTGAGCCCCATGGATCCCCAGCCAAGCCCTTGGGGAACCCCGGGCCCTGCAGACATGTCCAGACATCCTCTCAGATCCGTCCTCACCCCAAAGTTAGGCCATTTGTGCTTAGAACAGTGGCTGTCAACCCAGGGGACGCTGGGTGATGACTTTGTGGTTGCCCCAAGTGGGGGTGCCCCTGGCATCCAGTGGGTGAGGCCAGGGATGTGACTCACCGCCCCTCAGTGCCCAGAACGCACGCCCCCACCCCCAGAGAACGACCCTGCCCTGCATGTCTTTGGTGCCAGGGGGCTGACCTGAGTGGGTTAGAGTGATGATCTTGACCTGAGGCCCCAGGCTCTGGAGGGGTGGGATGGAAGGCCAGGAGCCCCTGATGCCCTGGGCATGTTTTCGTGGAATGTTACACGTTCATGTGGGTGAAGGGCCTTTACCAGCGGCGTCTGGTAGAACTTTCTGTCTTGTGTGTCTTTGCTGTTTAACGTGGGAGCCACGAGCCACAGGTGGCCACTGGGCACTGGAGATGTGGTCCAGGCAAGGGAGGACGGGAGTTTGTAGCGTTGTGTCAGTTGTAATAAACCGAATCAGCCAAGGGTGGCTGGCGGCTGCTGGAGGAACCTGTGCTCCAGAAGGCGCAGAGCCTGGAACCTGAGATAACCGGATGCCGGGTGGATCTCCGTCCGGCTCTCTTTTCCTCTTTCCTCCCTTCCCTGGGTTCATTGCCCCTCCTCCTCCTGGGATTCCCTCCCATTCCTTTTCGTGGCTTGACATCTTCCCCCGTGTGGCGTCCGTAAAGACCTTGGGCTCTGGGGGGGTGCCCCCGGTCTCAGCCGAGAGCTTCTGGTGTGCAGCCCAAGGAGGCAGAGGCCCGGTGCGTGGGGGTCACGCACCCTCCTGACCCCGTGCCCCTCACACCGGGCTGTGTCCACCTGGGGAGACGCTGGAGGGACTGTTGGTGCCGTTGTTCTGGTGGGACCGGAGGGAGCCCTGGCCCTCTGGCGGCCAGCGTGGTCTCTGAGCGCCGGCCTGCAGGTCATCGCCGGTTGCCATCTCCCCAGTGTCTTCAGCACCCCCTCCGTGCCTGCGGGCTCCCCGCCTCCTGGTGCAAACCTCGCTCCGAGTCTGCCTCCTTTCCTCACTTCCTGTTCTCTCCTCTTGAGAAACGCAGGCCGGCCGGCTGCTAGGAAGGAAAGGGGTGTGCCCTTTGTGCCGAAGTGCCAGCTGGGCTGAGGGTAATCCCGTCAGGTACAAGGCCATGGGCGTGACCCCGCCACCGCCTCCCGGAAGACTGGCCCTCCCGAGGTGACAGGTCGCTTTAACAGCCCTTGTGTGTGCGCCTTGCTGCGCTTAGCGGCCTGCTCGTACCTGCCTCACTTGATCCCCTAGGCTGAGGCGAGGCCCTGGGAGAGGTGGCGACGCGAGCACCCCTGTCAGGCCCCTGTACCCCTCGTGGTAAATAAAGTTTTATTGGCACACAGCCGTGGCCGCTGGTTGGCGTGCAGAACTGAGTACTTGAGGCGGGGCTGGCGTGGCCCGCAAGGTGAGAGGCTTGGCCTCCTGGCCCTTGATAGAGCAGTCTGCGACCCCTGCTCGGGCCTGGTCCTGTCGAGAGAACTGGCGGCTTCCGTCCCGCCCGGTCGTGGCACCCGCCGAGCCCGACCTCTTCCTGTCCGGGGTCCGTGGCGGGGGCAGCTGCACCAGCCACAGCTTTATGTCGGCAAAGAGGGTCTCTGCCCCTGGGGCCCTCGGGGTCCGGGGGGCGGTTGGGGGCCCGTGTCCACCCGTCTCTGCTCTCCCCGCTTCCCTTCTGGGATCCTCCCCCTGTAGCTGATTTGAAGGACTCCGGGAGGCCGAGTGTGGGGCACGGGGGAGGGGCCTTCCCGGACTCCCAGCGCTTCGAGGACGACCTGAAGGTCTTGCTGCCCTCGCCCTGCCCGGCCCTCCTGGGGCTCCCACGGCCAGTCTGAGTCAGGGAAAAGGCCCCTGGAGGGAGCACCTCACCCCCGGCCCTGGGGACGTGGGTCACCTTCGTGCCTTGGTCACAGGCCCCCTGCTCCCAAGATGGCCTTCCCTTTCCCACCTGGGACGCTGTCCCCTTTCCCCTGACCAGCCCCTTCCCTGGTCTGCCTGCCTTCTCCGGAGGCCGCGTTCCTGGAAAGCAGAGGTGGGGGCCGGGGGGCCGGCTCTGAGCTTGAGGGGTTCGTAGCCGAGCGTCCGTGTGGACACCTGCCCCCGCAGCTCTGACCTTCGGATGGCAAGGCCGGGCTCCCCGTCATGACTTTGAGCATCCACTGTCCGGGTCTGCGATGGGAAGCCCCGGGGCCACATCCAGCCTCCCCCCACCCCCGCCCCGCCCCGCATGTAACATGGTTGCTGGTTTTGCAATCGTTGCTTCTCTTTGCTGTTTGAGTGATTTGATGTAAAAATTAGAATTTTTTCTGGAGAGCTGCCTAAGTCCCCTTTCCCACCGTGCTTGGGAGGCAAACGGCCCCTGAGGGCCTGCCATGCACCACGCATGGGGACAGTGCCACCGTGGGAAGTTACGTAGATGTTAGCGCTTGTCCACGTGCAGGCATTTAGCGTCCGTGTGGCTTCTGGCCGGTTTTCTCCAGCGCGGCCCTCTCAGGGCTCAGGTGCCTGTGTCTGGGGGAGACCCCTGTTGACCCCAGAAAAGCTCTCCACCATCCTGGTTCCAACCCACCTCTTCTTGGATGGAGGGTGGGGGGGGGCGGGGATTCAGTTGCCTGGAAGCTCCCGTCTCTAGCTCTCTCCCTGATTTTCTGGAACTTTCTTCAGCTCTCAGAAGAGAGTGAGAGATGGCCCTCGGCTGTAGAGCGGAGGCTCCGATCTGGGGCAGTCCGGCCCCGGGGGGACTCTGGGCCGTGTCTGGGGACACCTGAGCCCCTGGCACCCAGGGAGGAGGGTCTTAGCTCTTAAGTGGTTCTTAGGGGCCCTGTGACGCACCGGAGTTTGAGTGGGTGCTGCGCCTGTGGGCGGTGAGGCGCAGGCCTTGGCGGACGTGGTCTTGCCGTGTCTGCTGTGCCTGTGGCCGCTGTGGGACACGTAGGGGGTGAGACCGTGGGGGTCCTCGCGTCCGTGGTTTCCAGGTGGGGGTCCCGGGGCCCCGCTGAGGGAGGCCCTGCCCGCCCTCCTGCAGGCACTCGGAACGCAGTGCTCAACACGGAGGCCCGCACCATCGACGCGGACGTGCTGAGTCGCCGCTGCGTGCTCATGCGGCTGCTGGACTTCTCCTACGAGCAGTACCAGAAGGCCCTGAGGCAGTCGGCCGGCGCCGTGGTCATCATCCTGCCGCGAGCCATGGCCGCCGTGCCCCAGGACGTCATCCGGGTGAGTGCCCCCCCCCCCCGCCTTCCACACAGGCTTGGGTCCAGAAACTTCCGCAGGAGGAAGATCACTGGGTTCGGAGAGAGCTGTGTGCCCTCGGGCCGGGTGCCTGCCCCTGCCGTGCCCTCCGCCCTTCAGAGAGCGGGCTGCCGCCTGTTTGCCTCTTCGTCGTGGCCCCTGCCACCCCAGGGTGATCCTGTCCTTAAGGGGACACGCCTGTGACTGGGGAGCCCCTGGCATCCGGGGGGTGGGCTGGGGATGCTGCTCCCACCCCCGCAGTGCCGAGGCGGCGACCTGCTTCGAGTTAACGGGGTCTCACGGGCCCCCGTGAAACTCCACGGACGGAGAGGCTTTTGCGGATGAGATGCGGGGGTGGGGCTGTGGAGGGGGCTCCGCCTCACCGAAGCCTAGCTCGGGGGTGGGCGGGGGCTGCAGATCGGCAGAGTCTCGGCCTCCGGCCCCAGGACTGTGGCACGGCCGGTGCGCCTCGCGTGCGGGCACCTTGTGCTCACTGCGTGCGGGTCCCTGCCGTCAGCCTAGGGTGCCGACATCTGAGGATGTGATGGTCGTGGGGGCTGGGGCCGGCCCACAGTGACGCCAGATCTGACCCCAGACCTGGCCGGCTCCCTCTCTGTCCTCCCAGCCTGCTTTCTCCCTGGCGGGTACCGCCTGGGCGCCCCGTGGCGTTGCCACCCTCTCTCAGCCCTCCGTCCTTGTCCCGTCTGCGCCCACCCCCCGTCCCATCCTGTCCTCTCCGGTGTGATCCTCGCCTTATCGGCCAGCCTCATGGGAGGCTGCCTGTGCTCCCGGGACGGCCACTGCCCCCTGCCCCCGCCCCCCGCCCCCCCCCCCCCCCGCAGGCCAGAAGCCCCCTAAACAAGCCTCTCCTCCATAGCAATTCATGGAGACCGAGCCTGAGATGCTGGCCATGGAGACCGTGGTCCCTGTGTACTTTGCCGTGGAGGACGAGGCCCTGCTGTCTATCTACGAGCAGACGCAGGCCGCGTCCGCCGCCCAGGGCTCCGCCTCCGCTGCCGAAGGTAGGCTTGGGCGGCAGGACGGGGCTGGCGTGTGGGGTCCGGGCCTGTTGAGGGGCCGCGTCTCACAGCGAGCGCACGGCCCTGCACGCACCGGCTGTGCCACAGACCTGGGGCTGGAGGCCAAGACCCTGCCGTTCCCCCCCCCCCCCCCCCGCCCCTGGTTCCTGTGCAAACAGAAGCCGGAGAACCACTGACTCGGGGAGGCGTTTCCCATGTTCAGCCTCTGATGGCTTCTGGGAAACACAGACACCTGTTCCACCTGCCGAGGGTTCTGTCCGTGCCACCATATCATGCTGGAGTCTGTCGGGAAGGGGTGGCAGCGTCCTTGGGGAGGGAGGAAACCCGTCCTTCTGTTCCGTGGACCAGGGGCGTCCACGAGCTTGGAGCGGGGCAGGTGGCCGTCGAGAGAGAGCTAGCAGAAGCACTCAGAGACGCCGGGGAAGGGACCTGCCTGCTACTCCCTTCTCACGCGTGCGAGTGGTGGGTGTGACCGGTGCCAGGGCACGAGTGTCTTCCCTGCCAGGCTCTTTGCCCTGCCCAGTCCTCACGCCGCGCCCCGGTTCACGGGGGCGGTCCCGTGTCCAGCTGGCCTTAGACCGAACCCCTGCCGTCTGGGGTGTTGGGGCGACAAGGATGCCGCCTCTGGTTCGGGAGCCCCCCAGGGGCTTGGGCTGACGCTCCCCAACCTGTCCTCAGTGCTGCTCCACACCGCCACTGCCAACGGCTTCCAGATGGTCACCAGCGGGGTCCAGAGCAAGGCCGTGAGTGACTGGCTCATCACCAGTGTGGAGGTGAGTATCTGGCCCTGCCTGCCACACTAAGGCCTGGGGAGGGGGGCATCCTGGCTCTCTGAGCTCAGCCCCACCTGTTCCCCACGGAGGGAGCCTCTGATAGGGAAATCGGGTCAGATCTCCCCACCAGCCCATCTCCTGCCTTCCATTGCCAGCCCCAGCCACACATCAAGTCTCTTCATCCTGCCTCAGGACCTTTGCACTGGCTGTCCCTGCCTCGCAGAGAGCTCCCCTTCCCGCTGTGGCCTTTTCTTTTCATATCATGATACCTCCAAGGCTGCATCCTCAGAACTTTCTGGGGACACACACCCCCTGTTGTCCACAGCTCAGCTGAACTGGGAGAGAGCTGAGCTCTGGGTGTTGAAGTAGGCAATTAAAGCGGCAGGCCAAACATGAAAGAGTTCAGCCCGTCATCACCTCCTGTGGGGGTGGAAGCAAGCGTGTAGGCCGGAGGAAACCCTGACTCGGCTGCTCTGTTCTCCCCCGTGTCGAGGGTCAGCTCTGTCGCCAGCCGTGGGGGGCCTGGACGGAAAGCTCCGGCACCCAGGGTGGGGAGGTGGCGAGGGGGAGGGCTGGCAGTGGAAAAGCACAAAGTGGGGACTGTCTTCTTTTCGTGGTGTCATCGTGTCCGTCGTGTCCCCCACCCCAGTGAGGAGGTCTCCCTGGGGGACCCTCACAGAGGCCTGGGGGACCCTCACAGAGGCCCCGGAAACAAAGGCACAGGGCAAGGAGCACAGATGGGGCAAGTGCATGGCCAGGGGCTGAGTGCCCGGTGGCAGCCTGCCGGCCTGAGAAACCACATACAGTTTCAACCCGGAGCCGGAGTCGTCCCGTGGCAGGCCTGACCCAGGCCTGGCTTTACCTCGTGTCCAGGGATCGTCCCATCTGACACGCTCGGAGCCTGCGTGTCGCTCTTTTCTTTCCTACCGGCCCCGGCGCCGGAGGAGCTGAGACCGTGTCATCTCGGCCTGTGTGGTGTCCTGGGAGCCTGACCAGGCGCCTGTGCACAGCAGGCCCTCAGCGAGCACTTGAGCTGAGCGTGCTGGTCGCCCCGGCCTCTGTTTGGGCCAGGCGGGCCTGAGTCCCCAGTGGCTCACACCAGACGGCGCCAGGCTACTTGGCCAGCCCCTGGTGCCGGCGTGCGGGCTCCGTGCGAGTTGGGGTGCGGCTAGCCCTCCCCTCTCCAGAACTAAGCGAGTCCGCCTCGGGAGTTTAACCTGCTTTCTCCGTGAGCACTCTGAGCCCTGCTGTGTGCGGGAGGCAGCAGCGGGCGGGATGCCCTTCCTTCCTGGAAGAACTCCCCTGCAGTCGGGGGAGGTCCGAGGGTGGCAAGCGGGCACTTTGGCCCAGCGGGAGACGGGCTCTGCCGGGGCAGTCACGCCTGCAAACAATGGCTCATCCCAGTCCGCGCAGGGACCCTCGAGGACGCCAGACTGGCAGGTCTATAGCGGCGAGGGGAGTCGGGGCCCCGGGCGGGGTGGGCCGCCCGCAGGGACCGGGTGCAGGGGGCTGGGCAGGGTGGCCGGTGGGGCTGGGCAGGCCGGTTCAGGATGTGGGGACGGCGCTGCCCCGTCGAAGCAGTGGATGAAATTAGAAGAGGAATAGCGCCAAAACCGTGTGACGCATCGCGGCAGGGCCCTTGCCATCGGGCTCCCGGAGGTGGGGCCGAGCAGCAGCGGGTCCGGGTGCCAGGGGGTTAATAGCAGCGGGGCTGCCCGGGGTCTGGTGGGTTCTTGCCTTTCAGGAGTCTCTCTCAGCCTGCCAGCCTGGCCGTCCTGGCCTGTGGTTCTAGAAACCTCTGCAGTGCCCTGAGCCCTCTGCCATCCCTGTTATCTGGGTCGAAGCGGGGGGCATGGAGGAAGTGGGGGCGCTCGGCTGCCCCCCTACTCTCCCTGGCCCCCGTTGGCTCACGCAGCCGGTGCTGGGATCAGCCTGTCTCGAGAGGCCTGAGCCCATGCGGTCGGCAGCGTGCCCGTGGTCTCGGGCGGGGACCCACACCCGAGCTGTGGTCCCGGGTCTCGGCCGGCTCCCCGTGGACGGCAGCCAGGAGGGCTCGCCAGCGGCCGCTTCCCATCTGACGTGGCTAAGGCCCTCGCAGAGCTCGCCCTCTAGCTGGCAGGATCAGAAAAACGGCCTCAGCCGTGTGCTGGCAAAGACCCTGGGCCACCCCGTCCGACCTCTCTGCACCCCGGGACTAGCCTTGGATGGGAGGAGTGGAGGCTGAGGCCTTTGCTGACAAGAGGTGGTTCTGCTTTGTCACCCCCGTGACTTCAGCGAGGGCCAGTCCACACGTGCTGGGTCTCCAGCTGGGGTGCCGGGACCTGGACCCCGGACCCCGATGGGCTCCTGTGGCCACGTTCTGAACTGGCTGCCTCTCATCAGCAGAGCTCTGCTCCTGCCCTGACGGTGGCTCGGGGCTCAGCCTTCGAAAGATGGGTCGGGTCTCCAGTTGGGGAAGCACGACAGAGAGAGCAGTGGTCGGCGTGCTGCGGCCCTCGTGACTTCTTGTGTAAATAAAGTTTTATTGGCGCCTGGCCACAGCCATTGGTTCACGTATTGTCCGTGACGGAGCCGGCAGGGCTCGAGAGAATGCCCCACCCCATGGGGCAGCCGGAACTGTTTCTGGCCGTTGGGCCCCCCCGCCCCTGCCAGCATGCCCTTCACAGACTGTCTCTCTCTCTGCAGGGGCGGCTGACCGGGCTGGGTGGAGAAGACCTTCCCACCATCGTCATCGTGGCCCATTACGATGCCTTCGGAGTGGCCCCTGTACGTATGCGGGCACTTTGGGGAGGGGCCCGGGCATCCCCACCCCCAGCCCTGCTCCAGCCTAGCTCAGAGGTGGAGCGTTTCTGTGCAGTGTGGCTGGGGTCACAGCAGCGGCACCCGCCCTCTGAGGCCCCGGAGGATCCCTGGCACGGGTGGCATCGTGGAGCAGACACGGGCTAATCTGAGGCAGGTCTTGCGGCCAGGGTCCCGCAAGAGATGGGTGGCCGGAAATCGAGACCAGGGTGTCTGTGCCAGGGTCCTCAGGACCCCTGCCAGGAGCAGGGATGTGTGCAAAGATTCCCAGGGGTGGGGGTGTGCTGGGAGGACCCCAAGGCCGTGGTTTTTATAAAGGACGAGAAGCAAATAATCTCAGGGCATAGGCACGGGGTGGGGGACGGCACAGGGACACCGGGCTAAGCTTCCAGAATCGTCTCCCGGGGTATCCCCTAGGACGAGCTTGATCCCCCCCCCCCCAAAACGACACGTAACCACACGTGAGGTGTGGTCTCCAGGGGGCGTAGAGACCCAGCGCCCAGGTTCTCACGGGGGGTCGGTCAGCAGGCCCGTCTGCCGGGCTCGGACGGAGACCCCAGACCCCGGGAGGGGAGCGGGTCCTCGGCGCAAACCTCGTGTCTGCACAGACAGCCCCGGGACACGAGCCCCCCGCCGGCGAGGGTGGTGGGAGCCCCGGAGTCCGGGTCCAGACGCCGCTGAGGGCCGGCCTCGCCAGCAGTCCTCTGAGGAGGGAAGTGTCAGGCCTGCTGAGTTCTGCTGCCCTGCAGGCCTCCCCCACCCCCTCACCCCCTGCCGAGCTGTCTGAGCCCCCTGCACAGTGAGGTCACGGTCACTGCTCACTCTCACCAGCTTGTAAACAGTGCCTGTGGCTTCATCAGGAAAGTCTTGCTTTGAAAGAAAAACTGTCCAAGCCGAAGAGGTTGCCAGTGGCAGCCCGGCGTGAGGTCCTGGCCGTGTGACCGTGGCAACGGTGAGCAGCCGTTCCAAGGGCCGCCCCACCTGGGAGGCCAGCGGTCCCGGATGCCTGGACCCGCCGGGGCCCGAGGCAAGGCCTGAGCTGTCCCCTTGGGATGCTCAGCCCCGTCGCCATTTTCCCTCCCGCCTCATCTGCAGCCTTTTAGATTATTTTGTTTTTAATCCCCCGCCCCCTGCCGTGAAGTCTGCCTGCCTGCCTTCCGTGAGATGTAACTCATTTAAAAATTGTTCTTTTAAAGCAAATGTTTTAGTACAGAGCAGGATACTCAGAGCTGTGAAAACCATCACCGTCTACTTCCAGAACATTCTGTCACCCCAAAAGTAGCCCCATCCCCATCAGCGGTCACTCCCCGTCGCTCCCCAGATCCCACGAGCCCCCTTCCTGTCTGTGGATGAGCCTGTTCTAGACGTTTCACACACGAGGACTCACAAGCCATGTGGCCTCTGGTATCTGGTTCCTTCCCTGAGCCTCATGTTACCTTTTCCCCTGAATTTTAATGTGTCAGTATGTGACATGTTGGCTACAGACTGTAACCTGGGGGGTCCCCGAGCCCTATTATAGAATCCAATTTTTTTTTTTCAACGTTTATTTATTTTTGAGACAGAGAGAGATAGAGCATGAACAGAGGAGAGGCAGAGAGAGAGGGAGACACAGAATCTGAAACAGGCTCCAGGCTCCGAGCCGTCAGCCCAGAGCCCGACGCGGGGCTCGAACTCCCGGACCGCGAGATCGTGACCTGGCTGAAGTCGGACGCTTAACCGACTGCGCCACCCAGGCGCCCCGAGTTAAATATTTTTTTAACGTTTATTTATTTTTGAGACAGAGAGAGACAGAGGATGAACGGGGAAGGGGCAGAGAGAGAGGGAGACACAGAATCGGAAACAGGCTCCAGGCTCTGAGCCGTCAGCCCAGAGCCCGACGCGGGGCTCGAACTCACGGACCGCAAGATGGTGACCTGGCTGAAGTCGGACGCTTAACCGACTGCGCCACCCAGGCGCCCCAATCCAATTTTTTTTCTTATCTGATTACCATGTTGTTGGGAGTGTTCCTTCAGATTACAGAATGCGGATGAGTCGTGGGCTTTCACAGCTTGGGGGGGGGGGGCGCCTGCACCGCCCTCCTGCCCCCCAGTAGCACAGGTGGGGGGGCAGGAAGGGGGGCTGCGTTCCTGGGGCAGGTGCTCCGACCAGGCCGCCCCCGTGGGGCGGAGTCTTGGCGAGCAGGGCCGGAGCCGGGGAGCGAGGCGCGGCCCAGAGGCAGGGTGCGGGGCTCCGGCTGCCAGGGCAGGGCTGGCGAAGTGACCTCCGGCCTCGTGTCCCTCCTGCCCGCAGTGGCTGTCACACGGTGCGGACTCGAACGGGAGCGGCATCTCTGTGCTGCTGGAGCTCGCCCGCCTCTTCTCCAGGCTCTACACCTACAAGCGCACCCACGCCGCGTACGTGACAGCTGGGCGGGGGGGGGGGGGTGCTGCGCACACCCCCAGGAGTAACTGCACCGAGGTCCCCCGGGCGCCGGGCCTGGAGCTGAGCCCCACCCGGGTCCTGCACCCCAGGGACACCGGGTCCCGTCTGGGGCCGTCTGGCACTGAGTGGGTGGGTCCGGGGATGCCGCTCGCCCCCCACGGAGCCCGGGTCGCCCCACAGAGCGTCCACGGTGCTGGGACAGGGACACCCTGCTCTGAGGGGCCAGGGCTCAGTGCCTGTGGGAGACCAGCTCCTCCTCGGGGGCCGGTCTCACCTCCACGGCCGACACCCGCTCTCCCCATGCTGCCAGGTACAACCTCCTGTTCTTTGCTTCTGGAGGGGGCAAGTTCAACTACCAGGGAACCAAGCGCTGGCTGGAAGATAACCTGGACCACACGGGTGAGCGGCCCCGGGGGGCTGGGGCTGGGGCTGGGGGCCGGGGCCGCAGAGGGGCCCCCCCCAACCGCTCTTGCTGCCACGCAGACTCCAGCCTGCTCCAGGACAACGTGGCCTTCGTCCTGTGCCTGGACACCGTGGGCCGCGGGGACAGCCTGCACCTGCACGTGTCCAAGCCGCCCAGGGAGGGGACGCTGCAGCACGCCTTCCTGCGGGAGCTGGAGACGGTAGGTGCCAGAGCGCGTGCCCGCTGCCGCCCGGGATCTCTGGCCCCGCGCGCGCTCGTTGCCTCGCGGTCGCGTCCAGCAGGCTGGTGATCAGGCGCTTGGTACGTGCTGGCGCCCGAGGACTAGGGACTCGGGAACCCTCTTGGCCCCCAAGGCCCTGCGTGAACGTCCGTGGTCTGAGCTGGCGCGGGCCCCCCTCGCGGAGACGGGCGGCATCCGGGGCGGGGGTGTCGCCCTGATGGGCCCCGCCCCCGCACAGGTGGCCGCCCACCAGTTCCCGGAGGTGCGGTTCTCGATGGTGCACAAGAAAATCAACCTGGCGGAGGACATCCTGGCCTGGGAGCACGAGCGCTTTGCCATCCGCCGGCTGCCTGCCTTCACCCTGTCCCATCTGGAGAGCCACCGCGACGGCCAGCGCAGCAGCATAATGGATGTGAGGTGAGTGTGGGCGTGGCCGCGAAGCCTCCCCTCCGTCCATGCCCGGTTGTGGGCGATCTTTGAGGGGCGACAGTGTAGGTGCAGGTGCCCGGATGGAGGGAGTGAACCCAAAACGTGGGTGGTCGGGAAGGGGCCGGCGTTGGCTGAGGACCCCAGGAACAGTGGGGGGCGGGGGCCTGGGGTCGGATCACTGAGTGTCCCTCGTTAGCGATGGGGAGGCTGCGTGAGTGGTTTGGGGTCCCCTGGCCCCCACATGTGACGTCCAGACCCCACGCGTGACTTTCAGACGCTGGGCACCTCGGTCTACCCTGCTTCCCACATGCTGCAGCATCTGTCCCTGGGCCTTTGCACGGCCGTGCTGAGGCCTGGCGAGTGGTGCCCTGTCTCGTGTCTCCTTGGGGAGCCCTCCCCACCCCTTTCTTCCTCACCATCTCTCTCCAAGACCCTGTGCACCTCTGGCTTCTGCCATTTTGTGACTTCACTTCTCGTTCGTGGCTCCCTGTGGCCTGTCGGCCCTCAGTGGGGCCAGGGTTTTATGGTGGCCTTGGGGCTGGGCCCAGCCCTGTTGCTGGACATGTCTGCTGGGGGGTGAGAAGCTGGTCCTCGAGGAGGCCCTGCCAGGCAGTGGGTGAGGCCTAGAGAGAGAGCAGGTGTGGGCAGGGTGTTGACTGTTCCTGGGGCATCAGGGAGGCTTCCTGGAGGAGGCGGTGCTACAGTCGAGGGGCTTCCGGAGAAGGGCGTTCCGGGCGGAGAGAGCGGGAGGGAAGGGGTTGGGCCCTGGCTAATCCCTCCGCCTTCCCGGGGGGGCCCCCCCCCCGCGCTGTACACACTCGGCTGGGCGGTGTTTTGCGCCAGAGATCCTTTTCCGGGTCTGTGTGTTGCCTGCGCGGCCTCAGGAGGGTGTCTCTGGGTGTCTGTGCGGTTTCCCCCCTTCGTGTAAGGACCCAGGGCTCATCCCCTCCAGCGCGACCTCGCCTTCACTGGTCACGTCCGTGGAGGCCCCGCTTCTCAGGCAGGGCTTGTCCCCAGGCTCTGGGTGGGCGTGAATGTGGGGACATGTTCACCCGGCCCAGGACATCGCATCAGTGATGTCCGCCACAACCGCGGGGGCGGGTCCCCCCTGACCGCCCCCGCGTTCCCCAATGAGGAAACTGAGGCCCAGAGCCGCTCACCATTCCAGGCAGATGCTGGGGAGGCGCCCGCCCTGCCCGAGGCGGCGGCTGTGGCTTTGTTTGTTTGTATCATCATCGGAAATACGACCACTGTTTTTCTGGCGATTTTAACTGAGGCTGATTCCAGACACATCCGTGCGCTTTCTTCACGCCTGCCCTAAGGTCCCGGGTCGACTCTAAAACCCTGACGCGCAACACCAGGCTCATCGCGGAGGCCCTGACCCGAGTCATCTACAACCTGACCGAGAAGGTGAGCCCCCACCGCGCCCGCCAGCTCCCGGCCCGCCCCCGCCGGGCGGCCAGACTCAAGGTGCGTCCCCCCCGCCCCCCCCCACTGTCTCCACAGGGCACCCCCCCAGACATGCCGGTCTTCACGGAGCAGATGGTAAGGGCGGGGCGGGGGCGGGGCCTGCGGGGGCGGGGCGGGGGAGGAGGAGGGGGCGGGGCCGGCGGGGCGGGGAGAGGGGGCGGGGGCGGGGGCGGCGGGGCGGGGCCGGCGGGGCGGGGAGGAGGAGGGGGCGGGGCCTGTGGGGGCGAGGGAGGAGGAGGGGGCGGGGCCGGTGGGGCGGGGCGGGGAGAGGAGGAGGAGGGGGCGGGGCCGGCGGGGCGGGGGCGGGGTCCCGTGACCGCGGCCCCCGCCCCGCAGCAGATCCAGCAGGAGCAGCTGGACTCCGTGATGGACTGGCTCACCAACCAGCCCCGCGCGGCCCAGCTGGTGGACAAGGACGGCACGTTCCTCAGCACCCTGGAGCACTACCTGAGCCGCTACCTGAAGGAGGTGAAGCAGCACCACATCAAGGCGGACAAACGGTGAGGCGCCGTCTGCCCGTCCCCCCCGCCCCCCGACAGCCGCGTGGGCTGTGGCTCCCCGCTCAGCAGGCACCCGGGGGCTTCCAGAGCAGATGGAAACAGTGGACGGAAGTAAAACAAGGAGTTCAAAGTACAGGTGTCCAGTGAAATGTGATTCCTTGCAAATGCTTATTTACATGTTCTTGTTTAGCGTAAGTATGTCTCCTGTAGTGTTTGGGATATACTTATACTGACGGGCGATTTTTCTTTATTTAAAATCCGAAGGTAACTGATGTCCTGTGTTTAATTGGGCAGCCTTGTATCCTCCCCCCCCTCCCCCGCCCTCTGGTCCTTTCATGCTCTGGTATCTAGTGACTCGAACCCCCGGTCCCCGGTCTGCCCTCAGGATGCTCCTCCCCACCACGGGCCACCTGGGTTCTGTCTTTTTTTCTGCGGCTCAGAGCCCCCCACGTGGGCCAAGCTAGCACCTCAGGGCCTTGTGGCCGGAGGGAACCTGCAGGGGATCTCCCCACACTGCTTGGTGCCCTTTGCTGGCTTTTTACCTTCTCCCGACTCATGGTGTGCCTGAGAGTCAGAGACCTTGGGCGGAAGAGGAAACCGAGGCTCAGAGTGGACCCACGGCTGTGGAGCCAGGGCCTCTGATTCCCAGACCACCTTGCCCTCTCTCTATGGAAATGCTTTCCAGACCAGTAAATTCTTAGCAGTCACCCTACTGCGTTTTTAAAGAGTGTTCTGACGCCCAGAAAAGCAATAGGAAAGAGGTTAGTTACTTCAGGACAAAGAATAGTTCTTCCCCAGGAGGGTGAGTGGCAGCTTTGCCCAAGCACACACATGCACACACACACACACACACACACACACGCACTCATGCACGCACGCGCTCCCTCCCCCGTTCTGGGCCCACGGGCCCTCCAGGCGGTCTGGTTTCTGGGGGACACAGAACGTGGCCCCGCTGCTGGGTGACCCCGCTGAGGAAGTGCTCTCTCCTCAGGGACCCCGAGTTTGTCTTCTATGACCAGCTGAAGCAGGTGATGAATGCCTACAGGTGAGCTGCCCTGGGTCACTGCCCGTGGCGTGCGGTCCAGGGACACGGAGGCAGCCCGCACCCACCCCTGACCCCGCCGACGCCCCGGTCTCCCTCAGGGTCAAGCCAGCCATCTTCGACCTGCTGTTGGCCGTCTGCATCGGCGCCTACCTCGGGATGGCCTACACGGCGGTCCAGGTGAGCCGGGGGAGGGCCGGGAGGGGGCTCACCCAGCCAGGTGCGTGCTCACCCCCACCCTGCCTAGCAGGACGTGACCCCCAGGCAGCCCTTGGGCCCAGCTCTCACTCACGCCCCCCACGCCGCCCCTATAGCACTTCGACCTCCTGTACAGAACCGTTCAGAGACTGCTCGTGAAGGCCAAGACGCAGTGACGCCCCCGCCTGCCACCCCTCCCCACGCCACAGCCGGCCGGCACCCCCGAATTACAGAGCTTTTCCGTGTTGCTCTTGAGGACTTGGGGGGTTCTTTCTCTTTTCTGTCCCGTGAACTCTATGGGAGGAGCATTTGGTGGAGGCCCCGGGGCCGGGCCCTGGACTTGGGGACAAGTCTGCGGACGAGCCCCCCGCCCCGGAGGCGATCCCCCAGCCCTCAGGGTTCACGGGCTGCAGGATGACCAGAAAGGCACCCGGCACGTCCCTCCTTTTGCCCGCGACGCTGACCGGCGACTGCAGGCTGAGGGGCAGGGGGCCGCCCCTCTCTGGCCCTGTCTGGCCTCACGCCGCCCCGTCCGCCTGGTGATGTGGGTGCTCAGCCTCTTGTCTGCCGGGCAGCACCAGCCCATCCCTCGGGGACTGGGTCCCCCCGCCCTGGCCTCTCGCCTCGGGTGCGGCCTTGGAACATGTGTCCCCCGAGCCCCTGGCTTGTCACAGCCTCTGCCCTCCCGCCGTGCCCGGGGCACTTGAGCCTGTCCCTTGGGGACCCGGCTGCCCCGACGCCCCTGGGGTGGGAGACAGGTGTGGAGAGAGGAGGCACCCTAGCCCTCTGCCCCTTCCCTTGGGCTCTCTGGGCCTCGGTCTCCTCACCTGTGGAGTGGAGGCTGTGTTCTGGGGGCAGCCGGTGCCCCCGCGTCTGAGGACGGCATCCAGGCTGGGGATCGAGGAGAGCGTTTGCTGGAGAAGACGTGGGTGTGGGGCCCACGGGGCTGCTGCCCTTCCCAGGACCTGGGACCTGGAGAGGAAGGTCTGGGCCTGAACCCCACAAATCAGGCTCCTTGTAAGGGAAGGGTGTGGAGGGGGCCTCCAGTGCTGCTGAGATTGATCTCAGGGAGACCCAGGCGAACCGATTCATTAGCAATATAATCAGTGAGGTGTTCTGTGCGGAGGGGAGTGTCAGGATGAGGGAGGCTCTGGGCACCTGCCTCAGCCCCCAGGGAGGCCTTAACGGAGGGTCTGGAGAGCAGGGGGACCGCTCCCTCCCACGTGTCCCCCCCCCCCCAGCCAGCCCTCCCCAGAAGCCAGCTCACCACCCACTGCAGGGACGGGCTCCCGGGGGCTGTCTCCGTCTCCACCTTGGGCCTCCTGCCTTCGCCAAGCCAGACCGTCCCTGTCCCAGCCCCAGCCCCCCAGGCACAGGGAGGGGCAGGTGTGGGGTCTACAGGCTCTCCTGCCTCTGCCCCCCTCCCCCCCACCTTGCCCTGCTGGGTGGCCTGTCTCCCCCAGAGACTGTTTACCGAGTGCCCAGCCAGCCCGGCCACCTCTGGGGGCAGGACTCGAGGACCGGTGTTGGCCCGTCTTCCCCACGTGTGCCTGCCCAGCGGGTGTCCCTCCTGCTGGGGCGGCCGTCAGGACTGCTAACTGTTCAGAGCTCAGGCTGGTCGGGGACGGACTTGGACGATCAGAAAATAAAGCCATATCGAATGATCCGCCTCTCGTGTCCTGTCCGGGAGCCACTTCTAAGGTGTTTTGTGCTCCTTGAGGGGCCTGGGGCCAGGTGAGCGGGGTCGGTCCTTCCTGGCCCCCAGCTGCCTGCTGAGGGTGGAAACCCACTCACTGTCCAGTGGGATCACGGGGTGTGTTTGATTCCTGGGGCAGCTGTACCCCGACCGGGCACCCTGAGCAAGTTTCTGGTCTCCCAGCTCTGGAGGCCAGAAGTCGGGGCAGGGCGTGGGCAGGGCTGGCTCCTGGGTCCCCGACAGTCTCTGACTGGCTCTCTCGGGTCCCTCGGCTCGTGCGTGGGCGTGTGGCTCCAGCTGCGCCTGCACATTCCGTCTGCTTCTCTCCCACTCTCAGGCCCCCACCCCCGGGGCAGCACCACAACCTCTCTGCTGATAAATATGCAAAGACCCTCTTTCCAGAGAAGGTCACGTGCTGAGGCTCCCGTGGGTGTGAATCGGGGCTGGGGGGGGGCAGGGGGTTGTATGCAGGCTGCCCCCATCATCCCGCCTCCCCTGACCCCCAGTCCCAAACCAGTCTCCAGGGCGGTCCGGGCCGGAGCACAGCCACTGCGGCGCTCGGGTGCAACGCTCCACTTTGGGTTTACAGGGCCCAGGTCTCTGCTCCAGGCCTGGGAGCTCCCGCCAGGTGCCTGCCCCCCAGGCTTACCCTGCTCGGCTCCACCCAGATCTGTCGGCCGGTTAACGGCGTCCGTGTGTCCTCTGTGGTGGTCAGTGAGAACAAACAAGGTGTTCTCAGGGGCTGGTGTTCTGGATGTGGGAGAGGACAGCCTGCGCGCGGTCTCAGAGCTCCGAACCGCCGGCAGGTGGTGTAGACGGGCTGCGGGGAGTCCCGGAGGGGATCCTTCGCCTGGTGGCGTGCTCGCGGGCGCCCTTGCGTGGCCGCTGAGGGGAGGACGAGGGCGGGAGGCGTCCAGGACCCGAGGGCCGCGCAGGTCCAGGCGGAAGGATGGGCTGGACGGGGCGGGGGAGGGGGAGGGGGTACCGGCGCCCGAGGGGCGGGGCCACCGCCGTGGTGGGCTGGGCCTGGAGCGGGGACTGGCCGGGTTTCCCCAGGGACCCCCAGCCCCAGCGTCGGGACCATCTCCCTTCCCTTCGACCCGCCCCCCACGGGCCCAGGTAAAACTCCGCACGGTTCAGAGGGAGAAGCCAGCCGGTCATCTACTCGTGTTAACGTACACGGATTTTTCCTTTTCCTTTTTACACACAAAGTTCCATGGCCTGAAAACGGGAAAACGGGGGCGCCCGGGTGGGGTGGCGCAGTCGGTTGAGCTTCCGACTTGAGCTCAGGTCATGATCGCGCGGTTCGTGGGTTCGAGCCCCGCGTCAGGCTCTGTGCCGACAGCTCAGCTTCAGATCTGTGTCCCGCTCCCTCCCTGCCCCTCCCCTGCTTGTGCTCTCTCTCAAAAATCAACATAAATGAATAATTAATTTTAAAAAAAGAAACCAGGAAAACAAGCCACCAATCACTGTGGCTGGACTTTTTTCCATCCTGTTTCCTAGAGTGTGTGGTGTATATGAAATCCCATTTTGAAAATCGCGTAAGTTTTAAATACGGTTGACCCTTGACATGGGTGTTAGGGACACTGTCGAAAATCTGCATACAACTTTTGACTTCCCAGAGCTTGACAACTGATAGCCTCCAGTCGACCAGAAGCCTGAGCAATGATGCCAGCAGCCGATGAACACAAGTTAGTGTGTTACGAGTTACCGGCTGTGATATGTGTGTTACGTGCGTTCCCTGCTGTGATGTGTATGTGTTAGCCGTGTTCCCTGCTGCGATCTCTTATGTTGTGTGTTACCTGCTCTGGTCTCTGTCTGTTATGCGTGTTACCTGCTGTGATCTCTGTATGTTATGCGTGTTACCTACTCTGATCTCTATACGTTATGCGTGTTACCTGCTCTGATCTCTCTATGTTATGTGTTTTATCTGCTGTATTCTCAAAGTAAGCTGGGGAAAGAAAGTTAACTCTAATCACAATCACGAGGAAGAGGAAACAGATCCCAGCGCTGTGCTGTAAAAGTTGCACGTGCAAGGGGACCCACTTGGTTCAGACCGTGTTGTTCAGGGCTCAGCCTTGTTTCTCTTTAGACAGCTCTGTAGGCGCTGGGTGTGAAGTGTGTGGTGTGAGGTATGAAGACGCGGTGTCGACACCCCCTCACGTGTGAACGTACGAGTGCTCTGGCATGACCCCTCACTCTCCGTCGCCACCCCTCTCAGTGCCCTCTTCGTCCCCAGGTGACTGCCGATCACGTCACTGCGGATTAGTGTCATTAGGCTGTGGAGTCAGCCAGTACTTGCCCACCTGCCATGTGTCAGGTGCCACGCTGGGCTGCGGGAGACACGGAGGGGAGACACTCTCCCAGCCACCCTGAGGCTCGCTGTCTGCTGGGAAGACGGGTGACTAAGGAAAGAATAGATGGGGACTGGATGGTGAGAGGCCCTAAACTAGGCCTTTGAGTAAAGTCGGAATGACAAGGATTAAGCCGTGTGGAAATTAGGGACGGTGGTCCAGGCATCGGGCACAGCCTGTGCAAAGGCCCCGGGGCAGGACGGTGCCTAGTGTGTGGGAGGAGCAGTGTGAGCCATGGGGAGAGAGGGAGGCGGGGAGGGCCCTGCGGGGCCTCCAGGGAATCGGCAGGGCCTCTGCCTCTTACTCCCAACGTGATGGGGAACGTGGGGAGGAGGTGGGCCAAGGAGAGGAGGGATGGGGCCCGGCTTCCATTTGGAAAGGCCACCGGCTCCCGGAGGATGGTCGGGAAGGTGACTTTGTTCCGTGGGCCTCCTCGGTGTGGATAAGTGAAGTGTCATTAGCCCTGGGCAGCGGCAGCAGATGATTTGGGCGAAGGTGAAATCCAACAAGCATCCTGCAGCCTCCGTGAGGACCCCACGGGGGTCACACGTGGCTTTGACCTCTACCCCAGCGGCCTTTGTTTTGAGGCAGTAAAACACAAGTGAACCTCCTTCCAAGCCACCTGGGTCTCCCTGGAGTCACCGTCCCCAGCCTGTATCCTTCCTGTTCTTTAGAAAGCGTTCTTACATGCATCCTTACAAACCCGGACACTTTCCAGCAGTGTTGTGTGTGCGGCTTCAACATTTTACACCAACAGCATCGAAGTGTCCTGGTCTGGCGTCCTCTTACACACGCACGTCCCTTTTTTGTCGCCGTCTAATATTCCGTCCCGGGAAGGTGCCTGGAGTGACCCACTTTCCTGCTGACGGACGCATAGCTTTCCCCAACCTTCGGCCATCACAAACCTTCCCGGGTGCCTTTTGGAGCCCTGGGGGGAGCACGTGCACCCGGAGGTCAGCACGCTGGGGCCCGTGGCCTAGTCCGGCTACCCATGACCGTAAATAAAGTTTCACTTGCACGTGGCCACGCTCAGCTCACTACGTATCAGGGGCACTCCCAAGGGCGGAGCTGAGCGGGGAGTGGGGGGACCCTGTGCCCCCCCCCAAGCCCAAGATGTTTGCCCCCCAGCCCTCTCCAGGAAGAGCCTGCGATCCCCCAGCTCCACTCTGGTTTTCCTCTCTTAGTGGAGAGACTGTCCAGAGAGCCGTGGTTGTTTGGCACTGAGCACACACTCGCAGCCTCTGAGAGACGCTCCTGCTTCTGATCCGTCCGGAGGCCCAGGGAGGGCTGAGGACACATGGTTCCAAGGGGCTGCAGAAATGTCTCCACCCGTCGTGGCCCAGGACTCCAGGGGCCGGCCCGAGGACCAGAGAGATCTCCGGGAAGAAGGCACGAGAGAGAGAGAGGAACAGAGACAGAGAGAGAGGCTCATGGCGGGCACGGCTCTAAAGGGACAGATGGGGGTGCTAACCCCGTGCTTCCCAAACATTTGCTTTCTGTTTCCTAACTTAAAAAAAAAATTTTTTTTTAATGTTTATTTATTTTTGAGGGAGACAGCCTGTGAGCAGGGGAGGGGCAGAGAGAGAGGGAGACACAGAATCCGAAGCGGGCCCCAGGCTCCGAGCCGTCAGCGCAGAGCCCGACGCGGGGCTCGAACTCACGAACCGTGAGATCATGACCTGAGCCGAAGTCGGACGCTCAACTGACCGAGCCACCCAGGCGCCCCTGTTTCCTAACTTTTTATCTGGACACCATTTCAGATTTACGGAAACGTTCTAGAAACACCCGGAAGTTTTCAAAGCCTCCGTGCAGTCTGCAAACGCTGACATTTCACATCTGCTTCCTGCGTTTCTCCCTCTCCCTGTCTGTGCCCTCACCCCGCTCCTAGACCCAAATACGTTTCCTAAAGTGCCCTCCTCACAGAGCACCCGCCCAGCCCAGGAAGGGGACACCAATACAGATGACAGACTGACTCCAGCATTGGTCATTGTCCCCAACAGCATCCTCCGGGGTAGAGAACGTTCCAGATCATGCCCGCCTTCCGGGATTCTGTCTCTCTAGCCTCCTTTACCCCTGGAGCATATTCTCCACCTTTGTGTCTTAGGATCTTGACACTTTCAGGGGGCCTGGCCACTCTTCTGCAGAACAGCCCCCACAGTCCTGGCTTTCTGGTGTGTCCCCAGGATGGGGTTCAGCTTCTGTGTTGGGGGAGGGCGCGGGGATACCACAGATAGACGTGACACCCGGGTGCCATGTCCCGCCCGGGGCGTGAACCCTGGTGGCGTGGCTAATGTGGCATCTGGGGTTTCTTCCCTTGGTGACCCCTAAGTTGTGGGGAGGTTCTGTGTGCGGACCCCGGTGCTCCTCAAAGGCCACCCTCCGGTCTGGGTGACACTCTGATGGCCACGGAGGGCGGGTGCCCCTCACCCATCCCTCGTACATTTTTTTTTTGCTTTGTATTTTTAAGTAAACTTTTTAAAAATTTATTGTTTTGATTTACATCCAAGTTAGTTAGCATCTAGTGCAACAATGATTTCAGGAGTAGATTCCTTAATCCCCCTCCTCCATTTAGCCCATCCCCCCACCCACCAGCCCTCCAGTAACCCTCAGTTTGTTCTCCGTATTTATGAGTCTCTTCTGTTTTGTCCCTTTCTTGTTTTTATGTTATTTGTTTCCCTTCCCTTATGTTCACCTGTTTTGTCTCTTAAAGTCCTTATATGAGTGAAGTCCTATGATATTTGTCTTTCTCTGACTAATTTCACTTTGCATAATTCCCTCCAGTTCCATCCACGTAGTTGCAAATGGCAAGATTTCATTCTTTTGATTGCCGAGTAATACTCCATTGTGTGTGTGTGTGTGTGTGTGTGTGTGTATGTATATACATATATATATATATATATGTATATACATATATATATATATAGAGAGACCACATCTTCTTTCTCCATTCATCCATCGATGGCCATTGGGGCTCTTTCCATACTTTGGCTATCGTCGATAGTGCTGCTATAAACACTGGGGTGCATGTGTCCCTTCGAAACAGCACACCTGTATCCCTTGGGTAAATGCCTCGTAGTGCAATGGCTGGGTCGTAGGGTAGTTCCATTTTTAATTATTTGAGGAACCTCCATACTGTTTTCCAGAGCGGCTGCACCAGTTTGCATTCCCACCAGCAGTGAAAAAGAGATCCTCTCTCTCCGCATCCTCGCCAACATCTGTCGTTGCCTGAGTTGTTACTGTTGGCCATTCTGACAGGTGTGAGGGGGTATCTCATGGTGGTTTTGATTCGTATTTCCCTGATGAGGAGTGATGTTGAGCGTTTTGTCATGTGTCAGTCGGCCATCTGGAGGTCTTCTTTGGAGAAGTGTCTATTCATGCCTTTTGCCCATTTCTTCACTGGATTATTTGTGTTTTGGGTGTTGAGTTTGATAAGTTCTTTATAGACTTTGGATACCAGCCCTTTATCTGACGTGTCATCTGCAAATATCTTCTCCCATTCCGTCGGTTGCCATTTAGTTTTGCTGATTGTTTCCTTCTCTGTGCAGAAGCTTTTTATTTTGATGAGGTCCCAATAGTTCATTTTTGCTTTTGTTTCCCTTGCCTCCGGACACGTGTTGAGTAAGAAGTTGCTGTGGCTGAGGTCAAAGAGGTTTTTTGCCTGCTTTCTCCCCAGATTTTGATGGCTTACCACAAAACTCACCCTTTTAAAGCGTCCTTGGCTGTGGTTTGTAGTACATGCACAGAGTTGTGCATCCGTCACGCCTAATTCCAGAATATTCCATCACCCTAAAAGACACTGGTCCCCATTGACAGTCCCTCCGCCAGCCTCTGGTAGCCACGGTCCGCTGTCTCCGGATTTGCTGTTCCAAACATTTCACACGCACGGAATCCTACAGGAGACGACCCCAACCGGTTCTGACAGGCACTCACTCAGTCCCATGGAGGGCTCCCCTCACTCTCAGCCTCAAATTCCCACAGGAAGAATTCACTGACCCTCCGGGGCAGGTGTCCATGCCTGGCCACATGCGCGGTGGCCGGAGGGCAGAGCCCCCCACCCGGGGAGGCGGAGGGAGGCCATGCCCCCCCCCCAGGCTCACTGGGCCGAGCAGAGTTTGTTGAGAGGGGGCATCGAGAGGTTGACCCAAGGAGGAATCATTTTCCATCCCAGGGGCCACAGGGCAGGGATCAGGGACTTGGGAGAACCCCAGCGGAGATCGGGGTTCCCGCAGGAGGGAAGGGGTAGCTCCTTCCCAGCACAAGGGAGGACAGTTGAGGCGGGTCGGTGAGGACCAGAGACCTCTGCTCTGTGTGGATGTGTGGAGGCAGGAGGCATCTGGGATGAGTAGAGATGCGATGTATGTGCCCAGCGGACACATCACCAGCCCGTAGATCCTCTGGAATGTGCTAGAAGAGCGCTGGGCAGCCTGAGCAGTGAGGGGCTGGAGGGCGTGGAGGGCAGAGCAGGGCCAAGAGGCATCAGGGTCCAAAGGGACACGTTCAAGCTGACCATCACCCAGGGAGGCACTCAGGCTGGCCGTACGGAGACCACCAAAGGGCAGAGGCCCCACTCTGCCCGTGCCCGCTGACCCGCCATTTCCCTCCACGGGCAGGGTCAGAACCCACATTTTGGGCGGGATGCCTAGATGGGCACACGCCCTTTCCAGGAAAGACTCCGCCTTAGCCGACAGGAGTAGATTGTCCTGAGGGCCCCGAGACACACGGCCCTGGAGGGGGGCTGTGTGGTGAGGAATGCGGGTGGCACCTGGGGCCGAGCCAGAAAGCATGGACGGCAAAGCCCCGAGCGTGGAGAGACCTTGCGCTCTGGATGCCGCCAGGCTGAGCCCTCGATTGCAGCTTCGTGGGACTGGGGAGCGAACCCAGTGGCTCGCTGTGCTCCAATGACTGGCCCAGGGAAGCCACGAGCAGGAGACACGTGTTCCGGGCCAGTGAGTTGGTTGTAAGTTGTTACACAGCTGTAGCTAGCTGATACAATGGTCGCTGGTGTCGATCCCACTCTTGGCCTCGGCATTATTCCCTGGGCTTGGCTTTCCTGCCCCCAGAACATTCCTGCTGTGCCTCCCAAGTCCTCCTTGATGTCTCCTTACAGTTTACAAAGTGCCTCCTTCCAGTTACTCTCGGGAAGGATCCTAAGCAGAGGTGGGGGGCAGTTCTCAGGGCACACACGGCCTGGAGGGGGTGCCCAGGGCCGCCGCCTCCATGCTCGGGGAGGAAGGGGTTTTGACACAGGAAAGTCAGTCCCAGGGGCTTCCCACCAGCCAGGGGAAGGATGGCAAGAATCAGGATTTAAGTAAATTTGCAGGAAGTGTAGAAACTCGGTGTTTCTTGGGCACCGTTATTTCGGGACTGGGGGGCTCACCCCACCCCCCGTCCGTGGTATCACTTGAGCCTCACAGATTCCCTTCACAGAACTGTCACTGCCCCTCCCCACGATTTATTGATGACGGAGCTGGGGCCCAGAGAGTTGAGGTGACTCACCCAAGGCCACACAGCCCCAACCGCTTTTTATTAGGGTTAGAGCCCTGTCCCCTAAAGCAGGGTTTCCCAAAATGGGGGGGAAACCCCACTGGGATTTTCAGAGATGGATGGAAAAACCGTAGCGTGAGAAAGGCCCACCTTTTCCTTGCTGTTCCATTTAAGTCAGAGGAAGTCTCTCCAGGGCTAACGGGTCTGTAACGCTTCTCACGCAGAGTGAAAGCGTCAGTGTTCAGTTGAAACCTTCTACCCGCATATCTAATAAACCGTATTTCTTTTATTTTTATTTTATTTTTATTTAAAAAATGTTTAATGTTTCTTTTTGAGAGAGAGAGAGAGAGACAGCGTGAGCGAAGTGGGGGCGGGTGGGGGGGGAGAGGGCGACTCAGAATCCGAAGCAGGCTCCAGGCCCCGAGCTGTCAGCACAGAGCCCGACGCGGGGCTCGAACCCACGAGCTGTGAAATCATGGCCTGAGCTGAAGTCACACGCTTAACCGACTGAGCCCCCCAGGCGCCCCTGACCCTCGTTCCTTTCAAAGGCAACAATGTAAATTTGCCTTTAAGATAAATTTACTTAAGGTTTTTCTTTTTTTTTCAAGAGGTGACTGATAACAAGGAAAATGTCACGTAAATAGTGCTTGTGCATCTCACACCCACCAGGGTGGCGACTACTTAAAAAAAAAAAAAAAGAGGAAATAAGAGAATAACAGGTGTCAGCGAGGATGTGGGGAGATCGGAGCCCTCGCTCCCGGCTGGGGGAATGTGAGACGAGGCAGCCGCGGTGGGAAAGTCTGGCGGGTCCTCAAAACGGTAAAGATAGAGTCGCCATCTGACCCCTCGATTCAGCCTCCGGGTTTATACCCCAAAGAGCCGATTGCTGGGCCGTGAACGGATGCTTTGCACACCCCTGTTCCCAGCAGAGGATTCACAATGGCCGGGAGGCGGAGGCCACCCGGGTGTCCGCGGCATGTCGGTCCACACGGTGCCATGATGAGGACATTCTGACACCTGTCTTGGCAGGCACGGGCCCCCAAGACCGGGGAGCCAAGGGACTTGCTGGAAGCCTCCCCCCAACCCCCAACTCCCCCCCCCCCCACCAGGCTCTGCTCCCGCCGCCCCCCCCACCCCCGCTTCTCCAGTACCGTCCCAACTGGTAGGATGCTGATTGTGACCGGGTCTCCCAAATTGGAGCATCGGCCGTGTGGGCTCCAGATGTTTCCAGGTGCACAGGCTGCTTTGTGACCCCACCCGGGTCAGGGAATGAGCTCCAGGGACGGGTGTCGTTCAGACGGTGGGATGCTGGGTTTAACGTCCCCAAGGTCAGTCTGGAGCGGGGCTGGGCTCTCTCTAGCGCCTTCCCCACCCCTTTGTTTGGGGTAGAAGTAAGAGAGTGAGGAAAAGGTATCTCTGGCTCCCAGGGGGCCTGCTGGGTTTAATTTCTGTCCTTTCCCCACTCTCCTGGCACATCAGAGGCCCACAGGGCTCCGGGCATCAGGCTCAGATCTCCATGGAGACGGTGCCTGCCTCCAGCTCGGCTCCACGAGCCCATCCTGGGGCTGAGCGGGAACCGGGAGGGGGGGGCTGGTCAGGACCAAGGGCTGGAGGCTGTAAGAGGACCCGTGACCCCTCCCACCCCCGCTTCCTAGCCAAGCCTGATGTCCTGCTCGTCTGGGGGCGGGCAGGTCCCTGCCAGTAATAGTCCTGACAACAGCCGTTTATTGGAGGTGGGGGGGGGGGGTGGCTAAGAATGTCCCAGGCGCTGTACGGAGCCTCACCCATGAGCTCGCTGAATCCACGCCAGGGACTTCACCCCGTTCGCTCTGGGGTGTCACTTGGCAAATAAGGAACTGGAGGCTTAGCCACCTGTAGCTGGAAGAAGACGTGCGGGGTCGTGGGAAGTTGCGGGCTCCAGGGTGGGCCCGCTGGGTTCAAATCCCGGCGCTCTTTGTGCGTGGCCTTGCACCAGCGACTCGACCTCTCTGAGCCTCAGTTTCCCCTGTGCCAAGTGAGTATAGAAACATTACTTCCCTCTTACGGCTGCTCTGAGGGTTGGTTGTGCAGGGAGGGACCGGGGTGAGCTCACCTACGGAGCAGTTTAAGGGGGTGCAGGAAACTCAGTCATCAAGATAGGGATTCTTTTCATGCAATTTTAAAAATCAACACTGATGAACAACAAATCCATAACGAACAGAATGTCAACATTTTATTTTATTTTTTAATGATTTATTTTGAGAGAGAGAGAGAGCGTGCACGGGAGGGGCAGAGAGGAAGGGAGAGACAGAGAGACAGAGAGACAGAGAGAGAGAATCCCAAGCAGGCTCCGTGCTGTCAGCACAGAGCCCGATACGGGGCTCGATCCCACAAACCTCAAGACTTTGACCTGAGCTGAAATCAAGAGTCAGACGCTTAACCGACTGAACCATCCAGGTGCCCCGAATGTCGACATTTAAAATAGAATCAGTATTGCTGATTTTTTCCTTTGGCTCAGCGTGACATTGTCACTGATACCGTCTTGGTTTTGAAATAACATTTTAAATTTAAAATGAATAAAAATACAATAAATTAAAAATTAAAATCAGGGATCAGTAACACTGCCATGCTGAGTCAACGGGAAAACTCAGGAATACTAATTCTGCCTTTATTTAAATTTTTGATATCGTGTCCCTTGTACTTTTTGCATTTTTGATCTTTTAAATATTACACTAAGTGGGTTTTTTTTTTAAGTTTATTTATCTAATTCATTTTGAAGTCATCTCTACACCCGACGTGGGGCTCGAACTCACAACCCCGAGGTCAAGAGTCACGTCGTCTACTGACTCCGACTACAGTCTGTAAGAATCTGTTTATGTGTACCCACCCAAGGGGTTGTTGTGTGGATTAAATGAGTTTGTACATGTCGAACACCTAGCACAGAGCCTGGCACCTGGAGAGAGCTATGTGGTTTATTAATAAACAATTAAATATATAGCATATTAGAATTAAGTTAAAATGGGTGTAAATGCTATGGAGGAAAAAGCAAGCCTGAGGAAGCGTGTGATGGGGGCCGAATGACTTTAGATAAGGTGGAGAGAGAAGGTGATGAGGAATGAAAGAGTGAGCCATGCACCATCTGGGAGAGGGCAAGCCAGACAGAGGGCACAGCCTGTGCAAAGGCCCTGGGGCAGCACTGGGCCTGGCGTGTGGGAGGAACAGCCAGGAGGCCCATGTGGCTGGAGCAAAATGGGCAAGGGGAAGAGAGGGAGGAGGGAAAGGCAGGGAGGGGACGGGGCAGGTCCTGCAGGGCCTTGTGGGCTGTGGAGATGACTCTGGCTTTCATTTGGGGACATCTTTGAAGAGTTTTAAGGCAGGGTGTCATGATGCCCATAGAGCACTCGGTCCAAATTTGTGTCACTATCCTTTGAAATATTTTGAATAGTATGTGCACACACAGCAAGTGTGAGGGAAAAAAAATGTTATTTCTGGTTACCGTTGATAAAAACATAACGGTTGCTATTTCTTCTTCTTCTTTTTTTTTTTTGCAAATCTTTGTTCTTTGTTTTTTTTTTTTGTTTTGTTTTGTTTTTTGGTTTTTGGGAGGTTTTTGCTGCCAAATCCCCGGAGGACGATTGCTATTTCTACTCAGTAAGCTATAGACTTAAAAGTCCTGAACACAGTGCCTTGCCCATGGTAGTATCGAAGTGTTCCTTTTTGGATAAATTCCTCGTAGTGCTGTTGCTGGGTCATAGGGTAGCACTATTTTTAGTCTTTTGAGGAACCTCCTCACCGTTTTCCAGAGTGGCCGCACCACTTTGCATTCCCACCAGGAGTGCGGAAGAGATCCCCTTTCTCCGCGTCCTCGCCAGCATCTGTTGTTGCCTGAGCTGTTAATTTTAGCCGCTCTGACCCGCGTGAGGTGGCATCTCAATGTGGTTTTGATTTGTATTTCCCTGATGAGGAGTGGCGTTGAGCATCTTTTCATGTGCCTGTTGGCCATCCGGATGTCTTCTTTAGAGAAGTGTCTATGCATGTCTTCTGCCCATTTCTTCCCTGGGTTATTTGTTTCTTGGGTGTTGAGCTTGGTAAGTTCTTTATAGAATTTGGATACTAGCCCTTTATCTGATATATGTCATTTGCAAATACACCCGGAGGATACAGGGGTGCTCATTCACAGGGACACATGCACCCCAGTGTTTATAGCAGCACTATCGACAATAGCCACAGTATGGAAGGAGCCCGAATGTCCATCAACGGATGAATGGCTAAAGAAGCTGTGGTGTATATTCTACAAGGGAATATTACTCAGCAAAGAAAAAGAATGAAATCTTGCCATTTGTGCAACGTGGATGGAACCGGAGGGTATTCTGCTAAGCGGAATAAGCCAGTAAGAGAAAGACAGATAGACGTTTGCACTTATGTGTGGAACTTGAGAAACTTAGCAGGAGACCATGCGGGAGGGGAAGGAAAAAAAAAAAAACAGATACGAACTGAGAGGGAGTCAAACCACAAGAGACTCTTAAATACGGAGAACAAACTGAGGATTGATGGGGGAGAGGGGGAAGTGGGTGATGGGCATCGAGGAGGACCCTGCTTGGGATGAGCACCGTGTGCTGGATGTAAGTGACGACTCATGGGAATCTACTCCCAAAGCCTAGAGCACACCGTATACGTGGTATGTTAGCTAACTTGACAATAATTTTATACATATATATAAATATAAATATATATAAAAAATTTATATATATAAAATTTTTTTAAATTCATATGTGTGTATATACGTATACGTATATATACATAGATGCATATATACATGCATAGATGCATCGATGCATCTATCCCTGTATCCATAGATGTATATATACATATATATGCATGTATGTGTGTGTGCATATATATATATATATATATATATATATATAAAGTGTTCCTTTATGTTTTGCTGCGGGTATTATTACTTTCATTACTATTATTATCATGACACTTCACTATCACCACCGTTACCGAGTTACCCGCTTACCAGCGCCGAGGACGGGGTAAACGCCCAGGAGGCACCCCACAGGACCGCGCGCCACCCTTAGCGTTCTTCCTGTTGGTGGCGGTGGGGGCCGCGGGTGCCCCTGGGCGCCGGCCGGGCACCACCACCCCCCACCCCCCCCACCCTCGGCCTCGGTCCCCCCGCCCGCTCGGGGCGCGGGAGGCGCCGCCGCGTCGACGCGCGCTCCGGCCGCCAGGGGCCGCTGCGGAGCCGCCCTTTTGTGGTCCTGATGCTGGAGCGAGCGGGCGCGCGGAGGAGGAGGGAGGAGGGCGCGGGGACGGGGCGGGAGGGAGGCGGGAGGCGGCGTCCGTCGCTCCAGCTGCGAGTCCGCCCGCCGCCCGCCGCCCGCCGCCGCCGCCGCCGCCGCCGCCGCCGGCTCGGTCCCGCGCCCGCCGCCCGCCCGCGCCCGCCATGGCCCGCCTGACGGAGAGCGAGGCGCGCCGGCAGCAGCAGCAGCTCCTGCAGACGCGGCCCTCGCCCGTGGGCAGCAGCGGGCCCGAGCCCCCCGGGGGGCAGCCCGACGGCATGAAGGACCTGGACGCCATCAAGCTCTTCGTGGGCCAGATCCCGCGCAACCTGGACGAGAAGGACCTCAAGCCGCTCTTCGAGCAGTTCGGCCGCATCTACGAGCTCACGGTGCTCAAAGACCCCTACACGGGCATGCACAAAGGTGGGCGCCCCGGCCCCCTCCCCGCCCTCCCCTCTCCTCCCTCGGCCTCCCCACCCCACCTTCCGGCATCTTCTCTCCCCCGGCCCTCCCCTCCTCACCTCCTCCCTCCGCTCGCCGCCGCCACAGCATCATTGCTCTCCCCCTTTTCCACCTACCCCTCCTCCCCCCTCTGGGGGTGCAGCTGACAGATTCGAGCTGGCCCCCTCCCCTCCTCCGCCCCCTCTCCCTCCCTCCCCACCTTCCGGCATCCTCTCTCTCTCTCTCTCTCTCCCTCTCCCTCTCCCTCTCTCTTTCCTTTTCTCTCCTCTCCCATCTCCCTCTACCTCCCATCCTCTCCCCCCCAGCATCCTTCTCTCTCTCTCTCTCTCTCTCTCTCTCTCTGCCTCTCCCTCCCATTCCCCCTGGACCCCCACCCCTTCCTCCCTCCCTCACCCACTCTTTCCTGCCCCTTTGCTGGAGGAGCTGCCCGGACCTCGCCACCCCTCCCTGCCCACCCCCTCATTCATTCGGCCTCCCCAGGCCCCGTCGGGGAAGTTTGCACCTCTGGACTCCATTGCTTTGGTCATTTTCACAAAGCCAGGCCAGCGGGGCAGGTCCGGCCAGCCGCAGGGGACACGGATGCCCAGGACCCCGGGCTAATCGGTAACTACAAAGAAAGCGGGGTGGGGGTATCAGGGAGCTGAGCCAGGCTAGTGGGGGGTGGGCGCCAGCCTCCCCAGCCCTGGGTGGTTAAAATGCTATGGTTTGCCCTCCCCCCCCACCCCCGCCGCCCATCCCCCCTCCATTTCTCTGCCCTCCCCCTCCCTGCCTCCACCTTTGGCTCAAGTTAAAACTGGCCTAGCCTGTTAGCAATGTGTTGAGGTCTGAGGCCAAAGACGATGAGCCTGGACCGTCCATCTGGCAGAGCCCAGATCCTAAGGTGGACGGGGGAGGCGTGGGCGACCCGGGAGCACAGTGGGGGAGGCAGGAGGGGTGGGGAGGCCTGCCCACCTCCCTCCCACCTGATTCTCCCTCAGACGGGATGCTGGGAGGAGGCGCCCGGGGACTGTGGCCCCAGCCCTGGGCTCAGATCATGGGCCCAGTGTCTGAATGACGGTGGCTTTGACGGCTCTCCCATCAGGTGTCGGTGACCGAGGGTGGGGACAGTGAAGGCTTTGTGCTGGACACCCCTGGCAGGACCCTGGAGGCTCCTTGGGGATGGAGCAGGGCTCATGACCTATTTCAGACCCCGTTGTCCCCCTTCTTCTCTGTGGCTGCTATGGGAAGCATGAATACATGCTTGTTGGATGGATGGATGGATGGATGGATGAGTGAATGAATGAATGAATGGGTGGATGATGGACCCGGGCAGGCCATAGGGAGAGTCTGGTGGGATGGACCCAGGGCCTGTCACTGTAGCTAGACCCTCCAGCTGGTATCCTAGGGGGAGGAAAGAAACCCCTACCATCCCCCACCTCTTTTCAAATCCAACCATCACCAAAAAAAAAAAAAAAGGGGGGGGGGAGCTTGGAAAATCGAATTCCTCTATGTGAATTAGGAGGGCAGAGGGCTCCCATTTGCCCATGAGTCAAGCTCAGGGGTCCATGGCTGCATGGAGGGCGCTTTGCACAAGCCCTCCGCCCCCGGTACGGCCGAAGGGCCCATTTCTAGAAAGATTCTGATGGGGGCTGGAGGGGGTGTCCACGTGCCCCCCCCCAAATGTTGAACTGATAGGCTGTTGGTGGGCTCTGAGTGAGGGAAGCTGATGGGGTGCAGGGGGTGCACACACTGGGTGGCCCTCCTCCCTTTGCTCATTTTTAAATCTCCCCTGGACACCCCCCACCCCCACCAGGGGAAGGGACGGACTGTGGCTGGGTTTCCGCCTGGGCTGGAGCCTCAGTTTCCCCCACTGTCGGCAAAGCAGGGCCTCTTGAATGTCGGGTTATTTTTTTTTCTGGCTGGGGATTGTTAGGCTTAGGGGCGTCTCGGGGTCTTTCCCGGAAGGGTGACAGTTAGGCAGCTGGGTGTCCGTGACACCCAGCTCCCACCCTCCACTTCCCAGGGGCCCCCGGCTGCAGGGGGTGGGGAGGGGGACGTCTTCTCCCGCCCATCCTCCAACACCGGATCTCTCTCCTGACACCCCCTGTGCTGGGCCTGGCTGGGCCTCACCTGTGGGAGGGAGCTGGAGGTGAGGGGGTCTCAAGGGCCAGCAGCTAGGATGATGGCTCCGCTGTGTGACCTTTGGCCAGTGGCTGCCCCTCTCTGGGTCTCAGCCAAAGGGAGGTGCAGTGATGAATGGGAAGTACAGGGGGTGTTCAGGCGCCTCCTGCCAACACTTCCCTGGTTTCATTTCTGGGGAGCCAATGGGCACAGGATGCCTGCTGTTGGCGCTGGCTGAGAGCAGCGAGGGCTGGGGGTGTGGCCCCGGCGGGGGTGAGGGTGGGGGGAGAGATTCCCCCCTCCCCAGCCCCAGAGCCTTCTGGGCTCCCGAATGCCGGGGATCCCATGACGACGGACGCCAGGGGTGCTAAGAGGGACAGCAGTGTGGGTCATCATTCCTGTCCTGACCACCATCTCATCCTTAACTGTCATACCTGGGGCCTGTTCAGTCCCCCACCGAAGGGATAGCCACTGGGGTGGGCTTGCGAGCATCAGCGTATTTCACATGGAAGGGAAACTGAGGCCGGGAGGGGTCAGTACTGGCTCCCAAACACCCACCCGAGCCTGGGCCCTCACTGTCTCCCACCTGTGTCCCCTCCAACCCAGGGAATACAAAAGTACATCTGTGTGATGGAGGGGTGACATGTTCCCCCCCCCCAGCCAAGAGTCGGGCCCCCCTCAAAGATGGTGTTGGGGAGGAAGGGGCTGTGGCATGAGGCACCCCGATGCCTGATGGCCTGTGGGGCCCCCGTGAGACCGAGTGACAGGTGGGAGGTCCAGCCGTGCCGGGGGAGAGGGGGGGGCTCTGGGACCTGAGTGTCGGGGTAGGGGGCAGGATGGGAAAGACAGGGTCCTCAGCAAGAGGGCAGGCCCTTGGGCGCTGGCTTGTTTTGTTTTTAAGATAAGGGATGGAGACAGACAGAGAAATGATTTAGAGACACAAGGAGAGACCACGAGAGACACAGCAAGAGCAGGAAAGGAGACAGACACACAGACAGAGAGAGAAACCGAGGCAAGTGGAGCCCCCCCCCCCACCACACACACCCAGGGAGAGGCAGGGAGGGGGAGTCAGGGAGAGCCACGGAGAAGGGGGAGCAGGGAGGCTGCAAGGCCGCTTCCTCACTCAGACCAGAAAGGGAGCCCAGCCAGGAGCTCGGGCCGAACTGGGGGGCTCCCACCAGCCGGTGTCCCCATGTCCCCCCACCTGGCTCCGGCCAGGGGACAGCCCCCGCAGAGGGGGCCCGCGGGGGTGCCTGGCGTGGCCGGGCTGTCCCTCTCTCTCCCGTTGGGGGCCGAAGGAGCGTCGATGCCCACCCCGCCCGGGGCAGGCTCCCACGATAGGGCTCCAGGGCTCGGCAGCCGAGAGGCCCCCCATTTATGGTAATCACATATGCATTTGCATGTTAATGACAATATTTGTCTTAAAGCGGAGGTTGTGAGGGGGGCCGGTGCAGGTGGGGGGGCCGGGTGGAGGCCTGTGGTTTCCATGGGAGCCCCAGCTGCTCACTCCGCGGCAGGAGGGGAGGCTGGAGCACGCCCGAGCTCTGAGGCGTGAGATTCCGAGGGTGACGCGCCAGCCCCAGGGAGACGGAGGGCTGCCTGGCGGGGGCACCGAGGGAGGAGTTGTGAGCACGGCGCGTGGGGGGGGGGGTGCTGGGGGCCGGCCGCCAGGGCCGGCTGCCTGACTCTGAGCTGGGCGTGCCCTTCCCCGTGCCTCAGTTTCCCCAGCTGCCCGTTCTTCCCCGATTTAACAGGGGCCTTACAGGCCGTACTGTGACATCACGTCTGCCCTCCTTCGGGCAGAGAGTGTTGACTAAGCACCTACTGTGTGCAGCGTTCATGGGGAGATGGGAATCCGTGCAACCAGGCGTCCCTGTGGATTCACGATGGGTTGAACAAGACACGAATCCATCTCCCCATATAACCAGCATTTATTGAGCACTTGCTGTGTGCCAGGCGCCGTTCCAGACCCAGGATATGATGTTGGGCAACACAGATTACCCTCCCCTGCCAAGACCTGACTTGCCTTCAAAGCCCAGTCTGGTAGGAGGGACTCAGTGAGGAAGGAGGAGGTTAAAGGCATTGATGTTCAGGCTGCGATGGTGGGAACACAGCCCGGAGGAGCCCCTGCAGGTGTGGAGACCAGGAGGGCTTCCTGGAGGAGGTGGTCAGTATAAAAGAGCAGTTCTGAGCTTGGCATTGAGATGATCTGGTTTCTCTAATCTTACTGGCAGACCGTGCTCTCGCCTACAGGGCCCACAGGGTCGGGAGACAGCGGGGCTTTCACTCTCAGAGCAGTGGGGAAGGGGACGACCGCGAGCCGGGCACAGAGTACATGCTTGGTCAGGAGGAGCTGGGCTTATCGTGGGACTGGGCTGACGCCTACAGGGTGAGAAGGATCCGTTGGTGGGGACAGGTGTCCCTGGCACAGAGAAAAGCATGTGCAAAGGCCCAGAGCGGTGCTACCTCTGGAAACTTCTGGCGAGGGGGGTGGGGGGGTTTTCCCTGGTGAGAAAGGAACAAAGGGTCTTGGGAGCCCCAGCGTCCCCTTCTGTTGTGGGACTTACCCGGGGGGGCTCTTCTGAGAGGCTCTGGCGCTGGGGATGTCTGACACAGGCTCCTGTCTCTCTTTCACCCTTGACATTGGCAGATGAGAGCCTGGCCATGAGGCAGGGCCATGCCTACTCGCCCATTCGTTCGTTCGGCCAACGCTTCCTGAAAGCCTTTTGGGGCCGCTACTGGGCACGAGAAATGCGAAGGTCTCTGATGGCAAGGCAGAGCTAGGCGCTAGCACTCAGAGTGAGTGGTCAGGGCTGGGTCGGAGGGAGGGAGGCAGGGTTGAGGGAACCGGACAGGAATCTGGGGCTCTGCCTGGGAACTCCTGCGGCGTGGACGAGGGGCTGTAGAACAGAGGCTTTGAAAGGAGAATAGGAGCCTGCCCGGTGAAGGAAGCGCTTCGTTTGTTTACTCGCCGAAACAAGTACTGTGTTCCTGGCCCTGGGATGGGCATGGCTGTGACGTCCTCATGCATGTGGGCAGAGGGAGCTGGGTTTACAGAGGCCTGGAGGTGTGGAGGGCACACCTGGAGGAGGGAAGGAATTAGGTGGGACCTGGGAGGTGAAGCCAGAGGGTCAGCATGGGCTGAACCCCGGAGGGCCTGTGATCCCAGACTGAGGGCACTGGGGAGCCATAGAAGAATTTAGAGCAGGGGAGGAATTCAGACTTGGGTGGAAAGGGCGCTTCATGTGTGTTCACCTGCCATTGCCAGCCCCTTTCCAGCCTCCCAGCCTCATTCAGGATATGCCTGCTTCTTACGCAGAAGGATGGAAAAAGAGGAAGCTTCCCCCTGGGGTGAGCCCACACTGTGGGGAAACTAGAAGTGCAAAGAAGCAGACCTGTGTTCTCAGGGGACCAAGTTGCCCTCCCTCACACGGATCACATGATGAGTTGGGGCTCAGAGAGGCATAGCACTCAGCCCCAAGTCACACAGCAATATAGCTAGGCGTTCCACCTCCCAGACTGAGTCTTGGCCCACTTTGGAAGAGGAGTAAAGGAGGCAAAGAAAGAGATGTGATTGTGGAGGTGAAGATTCAGGGTGAGAGCCATCAAGGGAGACTGGCTGTCCTTGGACTGAAGGCGACCAGTGCCAGAGGAAGGGGCTGCTGTTGGCCTGGGGTCATGGGGATTTCACTGATATGTAAGCTCTGTGGGGGCAGGGACTGTGTCTTGTTTGTCATTTGGAAGTGGAACATGTGGATGGATGAGGGCATGAGGGAATGAGAGGTTGGGGGGTGGGGATGGGGAATGGTTGGATATGGGAGGGTGGGCTGGTTACAATATGGACAGATAGATGGATAAGTGAGTAGATGGATGCAAGGATGGATGGATGGATGGATGGAGGGAGGGATGGATGGAGGGATGGAGGGATGGGTGGGTGGATGGAGGGATGGATGGATGGAGGGATGGAAGGATGAATGGATGGATGGATTGATGGGTGGATGGAGGGATGGGTTGATGGATGGATGGATGGAGGGAAGGAGGGAGGGATGGGTGGGTGGATGGAGGGATGGATGGATGGAGGGATGATGGATGGAGGGATGGAAGGATGAATGGATGGATGGATTGATGGGTGGATGGAGGGATGGAGGGATGGGTGGGTGGATGGAGGGATGGAGGGATGGGTGGGTGGATGGAGGGATGGATGGATGGAGGGATGGATGGATGGAGGGATGGAAGGATGAATGGATGGATGGATTGATGGGTGGATGGAGGGATGGGTTGATGGATGGATGGATGGAGGGAGGGATGGGTGGGTGGGCGGATGGAGAGATGGATGGATGGAGGGATGGATGGATGGGTGAGTGGATGGGTGGATGGAGGGATGGATGGGTCGATGAGTGGATGGAGGGATGGATGGGTGGAAGGATGGATGAATCGATGGATGGATGGATAGATAAATGGATGGAGGGAGGGAGGGATTGGTGGATGGATGGGTGGATGTATGTATGTATGGATGGATGGGTGGATGGAGGGATGGACAGATGGACGGATGGATGGATGAAAGACGGAGGGATGGATGGGTGGGTGAATACGTTCCCAGCATTCGCCACCTTCCTCCACACGTGATGAAAGGGAATGACCCATCAGGTCTGTGGTCTCACAGGCTTGGTTTCTGTTCCTGGTTGTGTGTGTGTGTGTGTGTGTGTGTGTGTGTGTGTTTGTTTTTTGTTTTTTGTTTGTTTTTTTTTTTTTGCTCCTCTGTGATCCTGAACAAGCCACCTCATCTTTTCTGAGTCTTGGCTTCTCATTTGTAAAAGAGAAGGAATATTGAAAGCTGTCTTCCAGAGTGGTTGCAGAAATTGGAGTTCACTTACATAATGTGATTAATGCACGTACTCTGAGTGATGTCCTTCATGTTGCAGGTGTCCTCAGTACATGGTCAGGTAGTCAGAGAGTCAGCAATTGTTTTCCATATCTCTGTTAGGTGCCAGGCGCTGAACTGGGGTCTAGGGACACAAACCCTTCCAGGGGAGAAGGGAGCTGATAATAAACTGGGTAACAAACAAGTAAGATTTAGATTGGATTGAGTTGCCATGAAGAATAAAAGTAAGATGTGTGTTGGGAGGTGATAGCTTGGGTGGCCAAAGATGGCCTCTCTGAGCAGGTGACCTGAATGACAGATGAGAAAGCTGTGATTCTGAAGCCAAGGGAAAGGCATTCCAGGAGAGGAAACAGCACATGCAAAGGCCCTGAGGTCGGAATGAGTTTGACCTGTGAGAGGAACAGTGAGGAGGCCTGTGTGGCTGGAGCACAGAGGGCAAGGGGAGAGAGGAAGGAGGGAGGGCAGGGAGGACACCGGGTAGGTCGCTCAGGGTCTCATGCGTCTTGGAGAGGATCGTGGGTTTTACTCCGAGTGAGGTGAGAGTCCTGGAAGGCAGTGGGCAGGGAAAGGACAGCATCCCATACGGAGCTCAGAATCTGGAGAACATGGACTCCGGGTTCTCCGTTTTCTAGATGGGGAAGCTAAGGCACAGAGCGTTCTAGAGTGTGGGATGGAGCTTCCTTCCATCATGGCTGCACCCGGTCCCTCTGAGGGGCTCCTGAGGACAGCAAACTGCCTGGAGGCGTGGCCAGCGCTAGGGGAGAGACTCCTTGTCCCTGACCCTCTGCAGATGACGCCCCCCCCCCGTGGCTGGGGGCCCTAGAGCAACCTCATGCAGTGAGAGACAGAGGCTCAGAGAGGGGGGAAGACCTCCCCCAGGACACACGGCAAATTCGTCACGTGCCAGAAGGGACCTGGCATCATCTAGAGTGACCCGAGGCGGATGGCTGGGGCTGGGGCTCATTTCTTCACCCACCTACTTGCCCCCTCTCTGCACTATTTCCTGAGTCCTGCTACATTCAGGATCGAAACCTGCCGTGTGTCCGTAGGGAGTCCAGTGCTCTGAGCGGTGGACAGGATGTCTGCGCTGGCCTGGACGGACAGACGGACGGAGGTGATGAGTGGCGGGGGGGGCGGGGAGTGAGAAGGGGCAGCGCTGAGGGAGACGTCTGGCGGTTCCTCAGGGACCTTCACGCGGAGTTACCGTGTGACCCGACCGTTCCACTTCTGAGGACAGATCCGAAGAATTGAAAGTCTCCGAGAGCTGTTTGCACGCCCGTGTTCACAGCAGCACCAAAGTGGGAACGCCCCAAGTGTCCCCTGGTGGATAAGTCAGTACACACAGTGTGGTCCATCCACACGCCGGAATGTGACCCAGCCCCAGGGAGGGAGGACGTCCTGCCACCTGCCACCGCGTGGACGGACCCGGAGGTCACGGTGCGCGGTGACAGGAGCCAGACACAGAAGGACACGCCCCGCGTGACCCCACTCCGAGAGGCGTCCCGTCCACAGAGACAGAGAGTGGGCGGTGGGAGCCAGGGGTGGGGCAGGGGGCGGGGAGTCCGTGCTTCATGGGGACACAGTCTCAGTCTGGGAGATGGAAAGTTCTGGAGACGGGTGGTGGGGGCGGCTGCACGACAGCGTGAGTGTGCCTGATGCCAGTGCACTGAGAGACGGTTAAGGTGGCACATTTTACGTGATGTATATTCTACGGCAATTTGGGGACGCAGCCCCATCCCCGCCCTGGCCGCCCCTCCTCCCTCTCGCCCCCTCGCTCACTCTGCTGCAGCCACACGGGCCTCCTGGCTGTTCCTCAGGTCGGTCCTTCCCCAGGGCCTTTGCATGAGCTGTCTCTGCTGCCTGGAATGCTGTTCCCCCAAATCTCTGCAGAGTTCACCCTCTCACTTCCTTCAGGTCTTGGCTCGGATGTCACCTACTTGGTGAATGTTCCTCTTCCCCCAGAGACTCACATGCCTCCTTCCTCCTGCCTTTCAACCTTCACCTTCTCAGTGCCGCCTCCCTGCAGAAATGATTTATAATCACAGCCACCCTCCAGCACTCCAGACCCCTCTTCCCTGCTTTCCTTTTTTTGCTGGGAAAATGGAGACTCCTGACACACCACAGATCATAGGTTTTGTGTTCGTGCTATTTGTTTTTCCCTTCCTCCCCCCCCCCCCTTAGAGTGAATACAGCATTAGGGTGGAGACTTTTTGCCTTCTGTGTCCACCGCTGTGTCCCCAGGGCCTAGCACAGTGCCTGGGACACAGCAGGTGGGTGGGTGAACAGATGGATGGACAAGTGAGTGGGTGAGTGGGTGGGTGGATGGATGGATGGATGGATGGACAGGTGGATGGGTGGGTGGTTTGTGGATGGACCCGTGGTGCAGCAACGGTGAGAGTCTGTGGGAGGAGTCAAGACGGCTGGGGGCAGGAGACTGAGGGTGTGTCCAGACGAGGCCTGAGAAGCCCCGATGTGTAAGTCTGGGGCAGAGGAGGCTAAGGAGCCCGGCCAGGGAGGCAGAAGGTCACCCCAGAGATGATGCGCTGGGGCGAGGGGTCCAGGGGTGTGAGCCATGCGCATGAAGTCATGCCCTCTGCACAGGAGTCAGTGGGTTTGCAGGGGAGGGGAGGGGCGATGAATACGGGAGAGGCTGCCCGCCCCACTGTTCTTAGCAAAGTGGGGACAGTCTGGGGCTAAGAGGATGGGGGGAGGAGAGAAGGTGCGGGGGGCAGGCGGTGGGTGAAGGGTGGCCCCACAGCACAAGGAGATGTCTTCCGTAATCCGTAGTGGAGGCTCAGAGAGGTTAAGTGACCCGAGATCGCACAGCAGAGAGGGGCATCGGGCAGGGTTTGAGCCCATCTTTAGCCGCTAGATCCCAGAGCCAAGGTTAACGGCCAAGAAGGTGGGCCGCCTGGCATGCAGGGGGCTTGGGAGCAAAGGGATTCGACCTGTTGTGGTGCGGTCCTTGTTGGCGATCAGAGACGAACAAGGGTGTCTTTCCTGCGTCTGTTTCCACAGTACAGCTGGCACATAATAGGTGTTCAGGAAATATCGAATGGCCCCGTGCTGGGCGTGGGGGAGGAAAGGGGAAGGATAAAAAGGGATCGAATGTCGCTGCCCTCAGAGAGATTGTCTCGATGTGAGCAGGTCGGTTTGAAAACACGTCCATTCAGTCCACAAGTATTCATTGAGCGCCTACTGTGTACCTGGCAACTATTTAGGTCCTGGGAACCCTGGGGGGGAAAAAAAAAACCATGAAAAACTGACTGTCCTTGTGGACAGGACATTTCAGTGGGCTGGGGGAGGCGGGGAGAGAGAAATAAATATAATACAGGTACCCTCTGCTCCTGGAAAGTCCGTATTATGCTACTCCCTCTGCTTTCATGAAAGGCCTACATGAGTACCTTTTTTGGTAACCGAAAGAAATCTGAAGGAGATTTTTGCTTTTATGAAAAAAGGCAAAACGCTAAAACAGCACTCAGCTCTGGCTTTGCCCTCGGGGAAGGCTTACAGAGGCAGTGCGAGCCCCCAGCAGCGAGGGCAGCCCCACGGAGCGCCTTCCCCGGGACCACACTCGGGCAGGCCTGCAGCCGGAGCTCTGAACTGTGTCCGCAAGCATCTGGGCCTTGTCGCGTTTAATTCTGTGCCTCCATTAGCAAGATGTGTCCTAACCTGTCAGAAAAGCCTAAGAGAGGCCAATTCGGGGGTCTGGGAATGTTCAAAAGTTTTCCGCATAGACCAGTGGCAATTGCTTCTTTACGGAAAGTTACGGGAAAGTTTCACAGGAACGCTCTGCTTTCGGATAGCGAGGGAAACCTGTATGCGGCCTGTAAGGGCCCTGGAAAAACAGAGCGGGGTGAGCGGATGGTTGAGGGCCGTCACTTTAAACAGGGTGCTTAAGGAGCCTTCACTAAGGAGGTGACATCTGAGCCAAGACTTGAAGGAAGGGAGTGAACCGTGCAGCGATCTGGCAGAGTGCATTCTGGAGCAGCCCATGCAAAGGTCCTGGGGCAGGACTGGGCCTGGAGTGTCGGAGGAACAGAGGAGGCATGTGTGGCTGGGAAAGAGTGAACGCGGGGGAGAGAGGAGTAGGGGAGGGCAGGTCCTGCTTGGGGGCCACGGAGAGGACTGAGGCTTTTACCCCCAGGGAGGTGGGAGCCCCTGAATGCTCACGGGCGCCCTCTTGTGGCCCCCGGGCAGGGCTGATTTGGGGGGGTGGCGAAGACGGTGGCGGCAGCAAGGGGAGACCCGGGGGCGGAGGGGACCGCAGCTCCAGGAGGGCGTGGATGGGCACTGGACCAGCCTGGAGGCCGTGAGCTGCCCCCAAGTGCTTGCTGCGCACACAGCGCGCTGGGCGCAGTGCTGGGCTCTGGGGACACGTCGGTGGCCTGCACGCTTGGTTCCCACCCGCAGGGAGCTCCCTGTCCCGTGGGGAGAATGACTGACTCCCGACAGGACAGGCGGTGAGCGCCCCGCACAGGCTCGGGAAGAGCGGTAGAGCCGCCGCGTGCCGAGCGGGGGGTGGGGGAGGGGAGATGCCGAGCGTGGGGTGCAGGGGAGGGGGACAGGGTGCAGCCAGGCACGTGGCCATGGCCGGTCCCCAGACCTGGCCAGCTCCGCGTAAGCGACAGAAATCCCAGATTTACCCACGTAAGTGACGACCATGAACAGTAAGAAGGAAAAAAACAACAATTTTTGTTCTATTTCATTTTCAAACAAATTTTTCTTTAGGCCCCTTAAGGCCTCTTTCCTGCACTCTGGGATTTTCTGAAACTCAAAAGCTCTTTCCCACCTCCCCCTCCCCCCCAGCCACAAACCCTGAGTCTGGGTTCAGCTGAAGGGCTTGTTTCTGATTTGCTGTGTGACCTCAGGAAAGCACTAAGCCTCTCTGAGCCTGGGTTCACGCATCTGTAACACGGGATAAAAATAACTGCCAGGGGAGTGAGGATTCCAGCTACGGGGCGGGGGGAGGTCTGACCCAGGACTCGGCTCTGTGTGCTGGTGGCACTTCCTTGCTGGGCCTTTTGGGGGATTTTTAGTCAGTCCCGGGGGGGGTGTCCTTCCCCTGATGCCCCCCAGACCTCCAGGTGGATCTGGGACCCACCTCATTACCTCATCTCCAGATCCTTAATTACATGTGCACAGTCCCTTTTTCCAAGTTGGGTCCCACGCACAGGGTGTGGAATGCACACACGACTTTTCCGGGGGACAAGACAATCCACGACACCCTCCCAGGGACGGCCAGGGCGTCCGAGCCCTGCCTGGAGTGTCCCATCCGTCTTTCCTCTCTGCCCCGCCTGGCCCGGGCTCAGTCTTTGCCCTGCCCCATGTTGCCCTCGGCTCTGCCCCCCCTTGACTTCTGTCCTGTGTTCTAGTCCTCCCTCTATGCTGACCACCCATGGGGGTGCATCGATGTGCCTCTTCCCAGCCTGGGAGCTGTCAGCGTCACCCATTAGTCAGGGCATTGTCCCCAGAGCACAGAATGAGCAGAGACGGGTTGCAATGGAGGGACCATACAGCCACCTTTGCTCCCTTCCTCAGAGACGGCATTTCCAAGGCCGGAGAGAGGAGTGTCCTTGTGGGCTGGGGAAAGAGCCCTGTGCAAGGGGGTCATGCGGGTATGGGCTCAAGTCCTAGCTCTGTCGCTACCTGTGGGTGACCTGGGCCACTGTGACCCTCAGACTTTTCATCTGTAAGTTGGGCACTGTTCTCGAAGGCTCTGTGGAGTTACCCCAGGGCCCCACGTTTGGGAGGCCTGTATCTTTAGGTAGCCCCCTACTGATTCAGTCTATCTGGATACAAACAGTCGGTGTCTACACTAGATTGTAGGTGGAGTACGATTGTCTTTTCGTAGATGCTCTTAAGGCCACCTTTGTCTTAAAATATTAAAGGCTTCGACTTTCAGGGAAGATGGCAGGATTGGGTGCCCCTGTGGTTCCACACCCTGGGGATCAAAGCCTCCAAGCACGGTGGATGGCAGGGAGGCCCATGATGTCCTATTCCAGCCCCCCCCTCCTCCCGGGTTCAAATTCCAGCTCAACCCTTACCCGCTGCTTCCTGCATACCCTGCATAATACCCGCCTGGTAGGGCTCCTGCAGAGAGGAGGGGTCCTGGAGCCAAGTTCCCAGGAATGGCCACCCTGTCGAAGTGCTCTGTGAATCAGCTGTTATGGCTGCTACTGTTATCTTTATAAGAGGGACAATATTGGCAGAGGAGGCACAGGCTGGAGTTAGTCCTCCGGGGTTCAAATCCCGCCTCTGGCCCCGATGCGATGTAACCTCAGGTGCATTCCTCACGAGGTGCTGTCTCAGTTTCCCTGTCTGTGAAACGGGGATAATAATGAATACAATCATGCCATTCTCTGGGGCTAGTCTGAGGATTCAAAGGGTTGCGTTGGGTGGGGAGCCCCTGTAAGATTCCTGGTGCTCCGGGGGACATCGACTCTTATCATTATTACAGGTTTGAGCCATGAGATCCCCAAAGGCTCAGAACTGAGAGCAGAGAGCAGGGGATCTCAGCATGAGCAGGGATTCTCGGTAGTCTCTGGCAAGGAGGTTTCCTGTCTGGGGAGCCACTGGTGCTTACCTCCCGAGATGGGGAACTCCCTCCTTTCCCAAAGGAGCCGTGATGAGAAAGATCCAGTTATTAGGAAACTTTCATATATACGGTGATTCCCTTGTTTTGGCCTCTGCTCTGCCCTTGGGCCTAGAGAGATCTGCAGGCCTTGACCCCACCCCACCCCACCCCCACCCCCCAGATCAACCCTGGTCCAGGCTTTGAAAATGCATGTGGGTGTGAAGGGATGGTCAAGAGCCAAGCATTCTGGGAAGAACGCAGGGCTTGGCCAGCATGGGAGGGAGCTCATGGACACAAGACCTGGCCCCCTTGTCATTGATGAGGCCGGTGGGGGGTGGGGGGGGAGGGGGGGCCAGGGCTGGAATTGAGATGAGAGGTCCATCCAGCGTAGGCTTTGCCTGGGCTGTGACTTCTGTCAGAAGGTCCCTCTGGGACTAGGATGTAACGGTTGAAATGGGGCTCACGGCATACTCTCTGAAAGTTCCTTTCACGGAGAGGCAGGTCAGGTGCCTGTGACCCTCCCCTAGGCCTTGGGGAAAATGTTAGGAAAGATGCGAGCTCGAGGCAGTGTACCCCAGTGGTTAGCACAGCCCATGGGGCCTGGATATTCCACTCCCCATCTGTGTGACGTTGGGCAAGTCACAAAGTCACACCCCCACTCTGTGCCCTGGCCCCTCATCTGCAGAATAGGGCAACACTAGCAGCTTCTTTGTGGGTGTGTTGTAAGGACTAAGTAGTCGCTATGGAGTACAAGCTTCTTCGGATTAGAAGTCAGTGAGCTTTATTAACATCACTACCAAGTCTGTGCTGACTGGGGATTGTATTAGTTTGCGAGCGCTGCAGAAACAACCTAGCACAAACCAGGGGGCTTCGAAAACAGAAACGTGTTTGCTCACCTCCCCGGAGGCCAGAAGTCTGCGATCAAGGTGTTGGTTGAGTTGGTTCCTTCTGAGACTAAAGGAGAATCTGGTCCAGGTTAACTAATTTCATCTGCAATGACTCAATTTCCAAAATGGGTCTTATTCTGAGGTCCTGGGGAGTTAGGACAGCAACATATGAGTTTTGGGGAGGGGAATACAATTCAGCCCTAATAAGAACTGGAAATCAAGGCTGTATTTAGCCAGAAAGGGGTAAACATCACACCTTTTCACCAACCAGAACAGAGAAAGAGGCCAGGAAGAGAGCGGGTCAAAAGAACAGGGAAGCATTTCAGCACCGAGGACAGCGGCACACAATCTGGTTTGCGTCCCTCTGGCTGCAAACCTTCCAGACCCACGGGCTCATGGCCTTGAAGGTTGCTCGGGGGTCCCACCCTCCCCTCCCAGGACCAGCACACTCCATGTTCTGCAAATGAGGCCCCACGGGCAAGAGAGGACCCAAGGAGGAAGGGTTTTGCCTCTATTTTACATCTCCCTGCAGTCCAATTTCTTTCTGGCTGTGCCTAATTTCTCTCAGGCCCTAGGCTAGTTGTTTTAGCGCCTCTCCTTTCCCGGAAGACCTTGGGGGATTAAATTCAGAAAATAGAAACACCAAAAAAGGAGTAGAAAGACCAGCCATGGGCTGGGAGAAGATGTGTGCATCAGATGTAACCACAAAAGAATACAAAGTATTCTTTATTTACACACCACATAAAGAGCTCCTGCAAAGCCACAAGGTGCCCAACTTTATTAATAACTATAGCAATGTATGTTCCAATCTCAATGAAATACAATGATACACCCACCATAATGACTAACATCTAAAAGGCTGGCAAAACCAAGGATTGGGGAAAACGAAGCATAAATACTGTCAGACCCGTTGGTTGGAGAATGCTCTGGCACAACCCACTTTGGCAAACTGTTTGAAAGAATCGATTAAAGCTAAACATAAGCCTACCTTGTAACCAGCAATTCCATTTCCGGATATGCCTTTGCGCATCAGAGTACCTGTGCAAGAACGCTCCACAGCACGTTTATTCATGATAGCCTTTAACAGCGGACAATCGGGGCGCCTGGGTGGCGCAGTCGGTTAAGCGTCCGACTTCAGCCAGGTCACGATCTCGCGGTCCGTGAGTTCGAGCCCCGCGTCGGGCTCTGGGCTGATGGCTCAGAGCCTGGAGCCTGTTTCCGATTCTGTGTCTCCCTCTCTCTCTGCCCCTCCCCCGTTCATGCTCTGTCTCTCCCTGTCCCCAAAATAAATAAACGTTGAAAAAAAAATTAAAAAAAAAATAACAGCGGACAACCCCGACGCCCATCCACAAGAGAATGGATAGCCTTGCTGTGTATTCACAGGGCAAAACACTACAAGCCAGGAAAAGGAATTAACCCCCCGATACACACAACCACCTGTTGTTGAGTGGCAGAAGCTAGATACAAAGTGTGCATATGCTATGATTCCATTATATAAGTTCAAAGGCAGGAAGCACTCAGCTACACTGATTAGTGACCCCCCCCCTCCCCGGCAGGGAACCATAATGAAGAACAGTGACGTGATTATCACAAGAGCTAGGTAGCAGTGACTTCTGGGGGAGATTGTCATGGGATGGGAGCACCCGGGCTTCTGGGAGCATCTGTGTTCTATTCCTCAACCTGGAAAACGGTTACGTGATTTTATAATTATAAAATTATTATATATTACGTGATTTATAATCTAAGTTCTGCACTATTTTGGCATATATATATATATATATTAATGTTTGTTTTAGAGAGAGAGAGAGAGAGAGCGCGCACAAGTGGGGGAGGGGCAGAGAGAGAGGTAGACACAGAAGCCGAAACAGGCTCCAGGCTCCGAGCTGTCAGCACAGAGCCCGACGTGGGGCTTGAACTCACGAGCTGTGAGATCATGACCTGAGCTGAAGTCAGGAGCTCAACCGACTGAGCCACCCAGGCGCCCCACGGGAGGGGGGTTGTTTTTAATATATCTCCATTACAATTTTTTTTATTGGGGGTAAAATACACATAAGATTAAATTCGCCGTCTTAACCGCGTCTAAGTGCACAGCTCAGTGGCATCAGGCATGCTCACATTGTTGTGTAACCATCCCCACCATCCATCTCTGGAATTTCTCATTTTCCCAAATGGAAACTGGCTCCCTGAAGCACGGGCTCCCCGCCCCCTGCCCCACCCCTGGCTCCCACCGTCTATTCTCTGTCTCTGGGGACGGGACTCCTGTAGGGACCCCCTGTGAGTGGGACCAGACAGTCCTTGCCCTTCTGTGTCTGGCCTATTACACTGAGCATGATAACATCCTTCAAGGTTCATCCGCGTTGCAGCGGGGGTCAGAATTCCTCGCTTTTTAAGGCAGAATAATATTCCAGCGTATGGATGGACCCCATTGTGTTTCCCGTTCATCTGTTGACGGACGCTTGGGTGGTGCCGCCTTTTGGGCTGCTGTGAACATGCGTAATATCTGTTTGAAATATCTGTCGAGTCCCTGCTCTCAATTCTTTTGGGTAGAGACCCAGACGTTCGGTTGCTGGGTCCTACGGTAATTCTATGTTTAACTTTTCTGAGGATCGCCAAACTGTTTTCCACGGGGGCTGCACCATTTTACGTGCTCACCGCGAATGTTTTTTGTACGCTAGAAAGCCCTGCCCCCCAGGGCACCAGAGGACCCCTCGGGCCCGAGGCAGACCCCTCCCCAGCAACCGGCCCAGCCGGTGGGAATGGCAGCGTGGTGACCACATCCCAGAAGGAAGGACGCGGCTTTAATTAGCTCCTGCCCGGAGCAAAACTGGGCACCACGGGGCTGTTCCCAGGGGCTCTCTCTGCACAGGGGGCCCTAGGGGTCGGAGGAGGCAGAGAGGCTCCACGGGGGAGCTGGGGGTGGTGGGCACGGGGTCCACGGCGCCAGAGCAGACGACGATGGTCTCGTTTCACACGCAGTGAACGTGAGGTCCACAGAGGTTAGAGGCAGAGTCCAGGGCTGAGGCCCGGCCCCCTGGGTCCATCTCAGGGGACCTGACACCTGCCTGCATCCCACACCCCGCCTCAGGCAGACATCTTTCAAAACACCATTGGTCTATCTCATCGGTCTTTCTCTGGGGGCCTCTCTCCGTCTCTCTCTGTGTCTCTGGTCTCTGCAGTTCTCACGCTTCGCACCCCTCCCCAGCCCCCACCCGGCCCAGGACGGCGTCCAACCAATCACACCCTCGCTCTGGACCACTTCTGGGCTGGCCCGCCCCCTGTCCTCTCCTGATTGGCTCCGCTGCACCACGCCCCCTCTAGCCCCGCCCCCGCCCCGACCCATCCTTCTACGCTCTGGGAGCATCCTCTCGGAGCGGGGAAACTGAGGCCCGGAGAGGGGCGGCGCCCGGCCCAAGGCCACGAAGCAGGTGCGTGGCAGAGCCGCCGTGCTCCTCCTCCCAGTGCTGGAGCACCTTCTGCATCCTCGGGGCTGCAGGTGCGCTCCCCACCGTCCTCCCCGGGCAGGGCAGCCGCGGCCTCACTGCCCCACCGGCCCTCACCCCGCGCTCTGCCTATCTCTTCATCTGGCGTCGGACGCGGGTTTAATTAACAGCTACTCTCCTCTCCCCTTCCCTAGCTCACCGAGGGGGAGGGGCGGCTGGACCACGGCTATTTCCCCCCCCCCCCCCACAATACCCTTGTCTCCAGTGTCCTGTTTATTTTTGGCTTGTAGTAAAAAAGAACATAAAATCTACCTCGATTTTCCCTTCTTTTCCATTTTTTAAAAAATGTGGTTAAATACAATTAAATTCACCCTCCTCACCCTTTCCAAGCGCACAGCTCAGCGGCGTCAGGCACACTCACACTGTCGTGCAGCCGCCCCCACCACCCGTCTCCAGAACTTTCCATCTCCCCAGACTGAGGCTCTGTCCCCATGAAACACGGACTCCCCGCCCCCTGCCCCAGCCCTGGCTCCCACCATCCACTCTCTGTCCCTGGGGACGGGACTCCTCTGGGGAGCCCCTGTGCGTGGGGTCACGCGGGACGCGTCCTTCTGTGTCCGGCTCCTGTCACCGCACAGTGTCCTCGGGGTCCGTCCACGCGGTGCCAGGCGGCAGGACGTCCTTCCTTTTCAAAGCGGAATGATATCCCAGGGTGTGGACGGACCACATTGTGTTCATTTATCCACTGGTGGGCACTTGACTCCCTTCCCCTTTTGGCCGTTGGGATTACTGCTGCTGTGAAGTTGGGTCTCGATCTCCTTTTCTCTTAACGCCCCCGTTTGTCTCCCTTCCAGGCTGTGCCTTTCTCACCTACTGTGCCAGGGACTCCGCCATCAAAGCTCAGACTGCCCTGCACGAACAGAAGACCTTGCCCGGGGTGAGTCCTGGGTGCTGTCTGGGGTGTGGGGGTGGAGGGGACGCTCTCACCCTGGGGAAGGCCGAGGCCCTGCCCGGGGTCAGCGGTGAGGCCCGCGTGCCTCCGGACTCAGAAAGAGGGATAAGGCGCAGAGGGGCAGAAATGACCAGGGAGAGCGTGTACTGAGTGCCTACTGCCCACCATGTTCCCTGCTTCACACCAGAGTGGTTGTGTGTGGTTGTGCAGGTTGCACACGGCACAAAGGCCTGGCCCAGCGTGCACGTGTCATTGTGCCGAGACCCGAAGGACGAGGAGGCATTAGCGGAGAAAGGGAACAGCATGTGCAGGAGCCTTGAGGCAGGATCGTGCCCGGCACGTTGGAGGAACAGCAAGGGGGCCTGTGCGGCTGGAGCAGGGTGTGCGAGGGAGCCAGGGGGAGGAGGGGAGGGCGGCGAGGGGACGGGGCAAGTCCTAAGGGCCTCAAGGGCCTCCAGGAGGAGCTTAGACACTGCCTGCTTCTCCATACGAAAAGGAAAGGGATTTCCTTATCCCTCATCCTTATGAGCAAATAGAGCTACGGCCCCCTGATGAAGGGGGTGTTTGGGCAGCTTTTCCACCCCCAGGGGAGGCTGGCCCAGGCTCCGTCTCCACTGGCTCTCCCTTGTCAGCCCTGCCTTCTGGGGGTGGGCAGGAAGCCCCTGTCCCCAGTGCAGGCAGGGCGGTCTGCCTGAGCCAGCTGAGCCCGGTCCCCAGGCAGCGTCTGTTCACGGAAACCGAAGGAAGCACAGCGAGACCCATGGCACCCCATGGGCCCTGGGGTGCTCACCCTTCCTTCTGGGACTCTCGTGGACTCTTCAGCATCAGGGACGTTTGGGGGCTGCTTGGGTGACATCTGCAGACACAAGTGCTGGGAATTGGGGTGCACCTGCCGGGAACATGCCATCACGGCAAGGGTTGACTTGGGTCTGAACAAGCACCAGAAATGGCCCAGGGGCTGGCCTCAACCTCATAGTCAGGAACAAAGTGCCCCTTTTTGGGTGAAGACAAGAGGGGTGGAGGTGATGTGGCAGCAAGCAGTCCTTGCTGAGCAGCAGTGAGCCAGTGACTTAACCTCTCTGGTCTTCAGCATTGGAAGAGTATAACGGGGTGGGGTGGAGCGAGGAAACTGTAGAGAAGGGGGTCACGGAAGGCTTCACGGAGGAGGTGACTTCCGAGAAAGGATTCACAGTTCTCCCTCCGTTGGACCTTCTGCCATCACCTCCCCGAACCAACTGGGGACTGGAGGGCAGGTGCATCCGTGCAGGCGGGCCCCCGGGGGCACAGTGGAGTTTCTGTGGACCCCATTAGTTATCTCTTGTGGCCTAACAATTGTTCCACAACCTGGTGGCCTCAAACAGCCAGCATTAGTGATCCCAGTGGCCGGGGGGCCAGAATTAGGGAATGAGTCTGCCGCACGGTCGTGGCTCAGAGTCTCTCCTGACTGTGACTCGGGGATCCGCCTCCGTGCTGGCCCCTGGGGCAGCCGTGGACAAGAGGCCTCAGTTCCTCGCAAGGGGGACAACTCGAGCGGCCTCACAGCACGGCGGCCGGCTTCCCCCAGGGCGCAAGGAGGGCACCACCTCGCGCCCCGTCTTGGAGCGACACGCTGTCTGCCACGCTCCCTTTGGCAGGAGCCTCTGGGGACACTGGGCACCTAGAGGAAGAAACCGGTTTCGTAGTGGATGTGTCCAAGGTCAAGCAGCCAGCAAACGGCAGAATGGGGACTTGACGGCCGACCCTGTGTGGGCGCCCAGCCCTTCCGTGTCCGTGGACCGTTTTTTGGCGCGTGGCACCGGGTTCTGGCTGGGGGCTCTGAACCACCTGTCCGGAGAAATCTGTACCCACCTGGAGATCTGCTAAGATTTCTAGCAGTGCCCCCAGCTCAGTCCTTCTTAGCTCTCTTCTCCCATTTTACTGATGGAATCACTGAGAGCCAAAGCCAGCCTCCGTCTCCACTGCCTGAGGCCCTGGGGGCCTGGGAAGCGGCACCCTCTGTGTTGGGGGCCGAAGCTGGGCTCTGGCCTCCATCAGCAGCCGGGAGGGAAGCCAGAAGAAGGCGGGGGGGGGGTCTCTCCCTAGAGTGGGGGCCCCTCGAGTCCTCAACACCCATGGGTTCACTCAACAGACATTTACTGAGCACCTGAACGAACCACCCAATGAAAGGACTTCTGGTGGTGAGGACACCACGGAGCCCAGAGGCGACGGGGGCGGGGGGGACTTTCAGAGCGATTTTCAGACTCAGGATGCGGGTTCTGTTTCGACGGGGAGCTCGGGGACCTTCTCTGAGCATCAGGGGCCAGAGGGACCGCAGGGAGCTGTGGTTGTTCGGGCAAGCGGCTCGGGCAGGGACAGCGGAGGTAGAGATGAGGGGTTCGGGATGCTTTTGGAGCAAAGCTTTCCGGGTCGGAGTGAATGGGGGGGGGGTTAGTGACCCGGGGCCACTGTAACAAAGCGCCACGCACTGGGGAGCTGAAAGCGACAGAAATTTATGCTGTCACACTTCCGGGAGCCAGAAGTCTGAAAGCGACGTGGCAGGAGGGCCACGCTGTGGGGAACTCTGTTCCACGTCTCTCCAGCTCCCGGTGGCTCTCCAGCTTGTGGACACATCGCCCCAGTCCCTGCCTCTGTGGCCACGTGGCCGCCCTCTGTGTCGATACGTCTCCCCTCCCCCTCTGCCTTTTTCTTATAAGGACACCTGTCGATGGGTCTAGGGCTCACCCTAAACCTCACCTCAAGATCCGTGACTTAATCACATCCGTAAAGACACCTTTTCCAGATTCAACAGGTTTTGGGGGTTAGGACTTGGACATATCTCAGGGAAGTCCCCGTTCAACCCACTATGACGGGCGAGCACAAAATGAGCAGCGAATGTGTGGCGGCCGGGACAGCATCGCGGTGGCTCTGGGTGGGGGGAGCCGGGGCCCCCCGCACCGGTGACTTCGTGCGGCAAACAAGGCGGCTTCTCGGAGGAGAGGGCATTTGAGCCATGTCGTGTCTCGAGAGATGGGGAAGACTGTGGCAGATGGAGACAGGGGTGGCGTGGGGAGGGCGTGTGCCGAGCCGGGAGGTAGGAATGTGCCAGGCGAGCTGCTGCGTGCGGGAGACACAGCGGAGCCTCCGCTGTCTCGTGGAGGAGTTTACGTTAGGTCAGAGGAGGGGTCTCAGCCCGGGGGGCGATTCTGCCCCCGCGGGACCCTGAGTGACGTCTGGGGACACTTGTGATTGTCATGACTGGGAGAGGCTGCTGGCATCCACTGATCAGGAGAATAAGGAGCAGCGAAGGTTCCAGAGCAGTGCGCATCGATCTAGAACGCGAGCCACATTTAACATTTAAATGTTTCCAGGAGGGGGCGTCTGGGTGGCTCAGTCAGTTCAGTGTCTGACTCTTGATTTGGGCTCAGGTCATGATCTCACAGTTCGTGGGTTCAAGCCCCGCACTGGGCTCCCCACTGAGCATGGGGTCTGCTTGGGATTCTCTCTCTCCCTCTCTGACCCTCTCCCCCCCCCAATTAAAAATAAATAAACTTGGGGGGCGCCTGGGTGGCTCAGTCAGTTAAGCGTCCGACTTCAGCTCAGGTCGTGATCTCAAGGTCCGTGAGTTCGAGCCCCGTGTCGGGCTCCGTGCTGACAGCTCACAGCCTGGAACCTGCTTCGGATTCTGAGTCTCCCTCTCCCTCTGCCCCTCCCCCACTCTCTCTCTCTCTCTCAAAAATAAATAAACGTTAAAAAATGTTTTAAACTTAAACCACTACACATGGCTAGTGGCTACCACATTGGGCAGCTCAAGTCTAGAATGTTCTTTTTAAAAACCATTTATTTATTTATTTTTGGGAGAAAGAGCGAGCACAACAAGGGAGGGGCGGAGAGAGAGAAGTCGACACAGAAGCCGAAGCAGGCTCCAGGCTCCCAGCCGTCAGCACAGAGCCCGACGCGGGGCTCGGACCCACAAACTGTGAGATCATGACCCGAGCTGATCATGATTGGATGCTCAACCAACTGAGCCGCCCAGGTGCCCCTAGAATGTTCTAGGTCAGGGGATAACTACTGTGTTAGGCAGCAGATGTAGAATGTTCTAGACTGGGGGTCACCTCCTGTATTGGAGCGCTCAGACTTAGAATATCCTAGATTAGGAGTCAGCCACTGTTTTGGATAGCACAGATGTGGAATGTTCTAGACCAGGGATCAGCTACCACGTTAGAGAGGGCATTCTAGACCTAGAATGTTCTAGATCCAGGAACATGATGCAATGTCATCGTATGTCTAGATTGTGGAGTCTGGGGGTCTCTTTTTGATACGGGCTCGTGGTTGGGGGGGGGAGGGAGGATCTCTAGCAGTCCCCAGAAACCATGCCTGTCACGTCCCCACGCCTGAGCCCCCGTCTTCCTGTTGGAGGAGTCACCATCCTGACTTTCACGGTAACCGACCCCTGTTTTTCCTCCCGTCCTTTGTGCTTATAAATATATCTCTAGAAGACCGGGTAACCTTTTCCCGTTTTGCTCTTTACCTAAAGCGACTGGAATCATATCATATGTAGTCTTTACCCCCTGCGTTTTTTTCTGTCACTGTGCGGCTGCTGAGACCCAGTGTCCCCCGTCGGCACCAGGTCTCTCAGTGGCTGGTGCTTTTTCGTCGCCGTGTAGTATTCCACAGCGGGCCCACACAACTTGCCACTGTCCTGTGGGTGGGCCGTTACCGACGGGAGAGATCTCTACCTTCCAGAGAGACCCTGCCGTGCTTTGTCTCTGATGGACACGTGCCGCGTCTCCTTTGGGCGCCGACTCGGGAGTTCGGATCCCCGAGGACCTAGGCCTGCGGCCTCCGTGGCCGACACCCCCCCGCCAAGCCACGAAGGGGGTTGACTCGCGGGCGAACCTCCTCCCCCCGGGGCAGCGGTACCGGCAGCCTTTCAGAGCCAGAGCCGACGCCTCGTCCGCGGGTTGCAGGAAGAGTGACGGGGAGGGTGGGGGGGGGCGCCGGGTCCTGCGCTGGCTCTGTGCTCCCCCCCCCCGCCACGCTGCCGCTTCTGCAGCAGACCAGTTCCCGTGTCGCGTGTGACAGCGGTGTCCGTGGGGGATGCGGTTTAATCAAATCTCAGCATTCTGGAGTAGGACCCTAAATTAATCACAGAAGCCCAGAATAGGACCCGGAACGGACCGCAGGACCCGGGAGTCCACGCTGGGCAGATGCCGCAGATCGAGCTGATGTTCTCCGCTGGGCCGTCCGACCCCAGGATGGGGCTCCCGGACCTGGAACGGGGGGCCGTGGGGACGGCGGGTCCAGCTGGGTCTCTCGGGGGCCGCGCCATCAGAGACGACACCATCCGTCCTTTCTTCGTGAAGGTTTCGAGGGGCGGAGGACACCCCAGTTCTGCCGGCTGCCCCCCTGTTCTTGTGTGCACCCTGGAAAGGGATAGGTTTGTCCGTCTGGCCGCGGATCCCCCCGACGGACCCCTCCTGACACCCCTTCTATGCACACAGGGGTTTCTGAGGTGACCCCCCCCCCGCAAGCCCCCCTCCCACATCCCACGACTTGGCTCAGAGCCAAGCCGAACCTGAGAAGGCGCAAGGGGCCCCACGGTGGCTTGACCTTCCCAGGCCTCAGTTTCCTCATTTGTGGATGGGACTGCAGAAGTGTTCTGAGGGCCCTGGGCGTGACACCTGCCGGCTGCTGAGCCTGGCAACAGGAGCCTGGCACATCCGCGATGAACGAACGAACGAACGAACGAACGAATGAACTGTCACAGGCAAGTCAAGCCTGCAGGACTCTGGGCCAGTCTCGTCTTCCCAAGCCCGGCTTCTCCCCCTGAAGCGTAGACACAGCTGGTCACAAGCTCTTGACTTACTCCCCGCACGGGGTGCTGGGCCCAGCACGGGTCCAGCTTGCTCTTTGCCCACAGGGACAGGGACTGGGTTTCACTTTCTGCGGAGTCTGGAGGCCGTAGGTTTTGTCTCATTTCATTTCACTTGCCATTTGGGGACCCCGGGCCGGGCCTCTGGTGGGGAAGGGGCGCACAGCCCCTCGGCCCCTGCCCCTAGGAAGTCACCCAAGAGGGACAATGTGTGTGTGTTGGGGCATGTGCCACAATCAAGGTGATGCCTGGACAAAGCATTGAAGCAGATGCACTTGGAGAGGTGGCCTTCAGGGAGAGGTGGCCTCGGAGGGGCCTGTTCGCACTGAGGATGGGGTGTGTGTGTGTGGGGGGGGTGAGTTGCAGTGATGTCCCGGCGGCATGGGAGGAAGGCAGAGGAGGAATGCCAGGATGCGACTCCCGGGGCAGTAGGGCGCCACAGCAGCGCCTAGAGCAGGAGAGAGGCTTGCTCTGGGTGTTTGACAGAGGCTGGCGGGGGCCCCCGCGGGAGAAGGGGGGGCTGTAATGGTGGCTTGGGCCCCACCTTGCTTTCTTCTCCTCCATACTACCCAGAAACAACCCGGTTGGGGCCTCTCCCGGGCCCCCACGTCTTCTAAAGGACCGTCTTCGGGGCCCCAGCCCGACTACCAGAGGCGCCTCCTGCAGTCCCTCCCCCAGTGGACTCAGTTTCCCCATCTGTAACACACACAGGTCAGACACAGGGACCCCGGTTTCTCAACGACGTATGACTTGGTTGAAGTCACCCAGCAAAAGCTGGGGGCAGAGCAAGGACTGGACCTCAGCTACGTGATGTATGCCCCCCCCCGCCCCCAGAGACACAGACGCCCCCCAGAGCCCCGGCCCACAGGACCCTTGGCTGAAGGGTTGGCTGGATCCTAAGAGGACCTTGAGGAAACCCTCAGGAGACCCGGACTCTGCTTCTGACGTTCTCCTCTCCCTTTCTGATTTGCCCATCTGTAAAACGCGAACGTTTCCGTCTCATAAAGTTGTTTGGAGATTGAATGAGTCAGGGGGTGTAGGTATTCCTCCGGCATGAGAAACTGTCTCCCCCCCCAAAACTCTTACTCATACTTCAAAACCCACTGCACTATTCTACCTCCAGTGCGGCCCTGGTAGCCTTGGGCTCTTCACCGCTCTGAGCTCTGGGGTCTCCGGGAGCCGTTGATCCCTAGCTCTGGCTGGGAGTGCCGCGTCTGCCTGTGTCCCCCCTTGGGCCAGATTCCTGGGGTTCTCCCTGGGGTTGCAGACTGACTCGGCATGGGGCACGCTGGGAATGTCGTGGAATAAATGAAAGGGGGACGAGAGGGGGGAGGGAAGGGACGCAGCCATGGGGAGCCAGAGAAGGTGTAGGAGGGAGGGAGGGCACTAGGCGGAGACCTCGGTGGTGGGACAGATGGAGAGAGGGAGCCGGAAGGAGGTGGGCAGAGCCAGATGGGCGGGCAGGGGCGACAGGAGGGGTGTGGGGAGACCCAGCTCCCCCCCCCAACCCCCCCTCCCCCCCCCCCCCCGCACGCCTCCTCCGGGCTCGGGCGGGCAACGCCGGCAGGGCCCGGCCTCTGGCGGGCGGATCGTCAGCGCCCGCCGGGCGTCGGGCGCGGGGAGCGAGGCGCGGGGCCGGTGCGTGCGTGCGGCGTGTGCGCGCCTGTGCGCCCGGGGCCGGGCGGGCGGCGGCACGAGGCCAGCCTGGCGCGCGTCTCCAGGCCGGTGGGTAAGGCGGGCCGCGGGGTGCGGACGGCCAGGCCTCGGAGCCTCGGCCTTCGAGTGGGGGACCGGGGAGGAGGGGACTGACTGCCCGCCTGGCTTCTCGGGACCAGACCCAGACCCCCGCGGCTGCCCCGCGCCGAGCTGACCCAGGAGGGGGAAGGGGCCTCCCAGGAGGCGGAAGGTCCCAGGCTCCGCAACCGGGCTGGGGTGGGGGGTGGGGGGGGGGAGATGGGGCGCAGGTATCCAGGCCACGAGAGTGGGGCGGGGGTGGAGGGTGCGGGGATGGGCGCAGGTTCCCTCCCCGTGGCCCCCCCACCTCGCTCCCTCCCTCGGCGCATCCATCTCCAGAAGATTATATTTAAATATCTCTTTTGTGCAAGGCAGGAGCTGGGCTCGCCCCTAAGAGGCGGTTTCCATGGCAACAACAATTGCCAGCTTCCGTGTGGTGAATCAGCGTTGCCATGGCAACCCCATCCTCATCTGCCCAAGGTGCTGGGCGGCAGGGGGGGGGGAGGTGAGGGCCAGCGGAGGCGGGGTGGGAGGGGTGGGGGCGAACAGGAGGCTGGAGCTCAGGTGCCCCCTGTCCCCCCACCTCCCTTCACAACCTCAGTCTGCCCGCAGCCCAGAACCTGGTCCCATCTGGTTGAACAAAATCTCCCCTCCCGCCTCCAGCTAGCTGGGTGTGGTACCCAGGTGGAGAGGGCCCGGTGTGTGTGTGTGTGTGTGTGTGTGTGTGTGGACATGGTGGGGGAAGGGAGAGCCCTTCCCAGGTGGTCAGGGTCCCTCTGAGGATGTGGCTGCGTGGGTGACAGGAACTGGGGACACTGGAAGGCCTCTCTGCTTCTGGGGCTCCCAAGGCTGAGTTCAAATCGAGGCCGCCCATATGCGCGCAGAACGGGGAGGGGCTCAGAGAGGGTAGGGAAGCTGGAGAGGGGGAGGGGGCGCAGGGAGAGAGGGTGCAGGGTGAGGGAGGGGACTCAGACTGGGGGTGTGGGGCAGTTCGGGGTCTAAGAGAAGGGGAAGGAGATCTGGGGGTTCACAGTTGGAGAGGGGTCTCTACTCACGGGACTGGGTAGAAAGATCCTTAGAGTTGAAGTCTAGGGAGGCTTAGTGCCTTCACTCACCCACCATGACCTTGGACAGACAACCTCTCCCGGCCTCGGTTTTGACATCTGTAAAACCTGGGGAAAGCTGCAGCTCGCTGGGCAGCTGCACAGTGACCAGAGGGCTGACGTCCCCCAAGCACCTTCTCCGAATGGCCATGGGGACTGTCTGACCTTGGAGGGGGTCTGGGACGGGCACGTGTTCCAACCCCAGGCCTGGCGCCCTTCTATGCTGTTGTGTGTTGGCCGCCTCTCCCTGGTCCGTTCAGTTCGGCAAGCTTCTCTGGTTCTCCCTGCTGCCGCGAGAACCCAAGACCCAGGCACTCGCTGCCCCGAAGCAGAGGGAGGAAGGGTTGCCTGCGTGGGGCTTTTGAGCGGGGTTTTGAAGGATGAGTAAGAGTTCGCCAGAAGCACAAGGCTTGGAGGAGGATCCCATTCTCAGACCAGTGGAGAAGCAAATGTCACCCGGTTCCCACATCCCTTGAGTTGGTTCTCAGACATCCACATTAGCTCCTCCCCATGGCTGGGTGAGTTTGGGGGTGGGGATTACACGAGGATTTCTTCCATCGAACATCATTTTCGGTGCTGGAGGTGGAGGACAGGAGGGTCCAGAACACCGAGTCCACATTGAAAGCTGGCCCACTCAGGCACGACAGTCCTCCCACCCAAGGCTCAGAGAGCTGGCTGAAAGGAGTTGCCTTGGTGTCAGTCAGCTGGTGCTCAGTAACAAACCAACCCAACCCTCTTACTTGGTCATGATTCCACGGGTCGGCGAGCACAGACGGGGCTCAGCTGGGCGGTTCTTCTGCTGGCCGCTCCAGGGTCACTCGTGCCGTGGCAGTCAGTCAGGGCTTGCGGGGCGAGCCGGGGTCTCCCGTCCTCCTGTCCTGCCTCGGCCTGTCCAGCTGGCGGTGCGCGGGCCCCAAAAGAGGAAGCTGCGACGTCTCTCGAGGCCGGGGCTTGGAACTCCCCCCCCCCCCTTCCCCGCCACCACACTCCACTCGCCAGAGCAAGTCACAAGGCCAGGTCCAGATGCAGAGGGTGGGGAAATAGACTCCGGTCTTTGATGAGAGAAACTGCAAGGTCACATCACACACAGGACCAGAGGAGTTGGGCGTCTTTCCAAGGAGCATACAGCACTTGGGAAGGCAAGGAGGCTTCCTGCAGCAAGAAATATTGTTACTGGGTTTTGAAGGTAAAGTAGGAGTTTTCCAGGCAGCATGAGTGAAGCCCTGTACCTGGGACTGTGTGGCCGTTGAGTTTGGCTGGTTTGCTGCTGGAAGCTGGTGGGGTGCTGAGCCCGGGGAGGGGGGGGCAGGGTGCCCGGCGGGGCTCGGACGTAGCCTCCCCCCGCCACGCCGCGCTGCCAGCCTTGACCTCCTCCTCCCCCCTCTCTCCACAGATGGCGCGGCCGATCCAGGTGAAGCCTGCGGACAGTGAAAGCCGCGGAGGTAGTTGTCATCTGTCCGTGGCCACCAGGCCGGGGGTCGGCGGAGGAGCCGGGGAAGGAGGGGAATCTCTGATCAGGAGGATGTAGCCGTCACCTCTCCGCTCACACGCCTAGAGGTGGTGGGAGAGGCAGAGTCCCCTAGCTAGGGTAGGGGCAGGAGAGCAGGGGGGCTCTGTCCTCTCTTCCAAGCCCAGGAGTCAGGAGTAGGGGGTCTGGCTGGGTCCCGCCGCTGGCCCCTAGAGCTTGAAATACACCCCTCCCCTAGGGTGCAAAAATGGGGGTCTTCTGACGCAGAGGGGATGGGATCCCTGAAGGGGTCCCTGAGGGGAATCGCTTTTTCTGTGCGTGGGCGTGTGCGTGTGAGCACGCATGCCTTGGCACGCCTGTGGACAGATGTGCGTGAGCACGTGCACATGGGCACGCGCATTTCTGCGGCTCCTGTGGTGGGGGTGCCTGCCTGCCGGTGCGCGCGTCTGTGCATGGGCGTGCGTGTTCGAGCGTGTGTGCTTGACCTTCGAGGCTGGGCGAGCGGGGGTCTCCGGCTGCAGGTCTGGACCGTGTTGGGGACCTGCCCACGGGGGCGTGCTCGGCTGTCCCCAGTGGCATCGGGGCTAGTCATTCTTGGAGAGTTTCCTCCCCACCTCCCCCCCCCCCCATCTCAGGCGGACTGGGTGGCGTGCGGGGCAGGGCTGTTAGGACTCCTGTGTGTGTGTAGGAGCCTGGGACAGCCCATCTGGGTTGGGGCCTGTTTTCACACCCTCCAAGCTGGCTGCGAGTGTAGGGCAGGGGTCGGAGAGGGGGTCTGTGTTTCTCCATCTCTCCCCTTCTCTCTCACTCTTTTAGTAATTCTTCCCCTCCTCCTCCCCCTCCTCCCCCTCCTCCTCCTTCTCCCCCTCCTCCTTTTTCACTTCCGCCCCCTCCTCCTCCCCCTCCTCTCCTCCCTCTCCTCCTCTTCCTCCCCTCCCCCCTCCTCCCCCTCCTCCTCCTCTTCCTCCTCTCCCCCTCCTCCTCCTTCTCCCCCTCCTCCTTTTTCACTTCCTCCCCCTCCTCCTCCCCCTCCTCTCCTCCCCTCTCCTCCTCTTCCTCCCCTCCCCCTCCTCCCCCTCCCCCCTCCTCCTCTTCCTCCTCCTCCCCTTCCTCCTCCCTTCTCCGCCTCCTTCTCCTCCTTCCCCTCCTCCCCCCTTTCCCTCCCCCCCTCCTTCCCTCCTCTCCCCTCCTCCCCCCTCCTCCCCTCCCCATCCTTCTCCTCTCCTCCTCCTCCCTTTCCTCCTCCTTCTCTACCTCCTTCTCCTCCTTCCCCTCCTCCCCCTTTCCCTACCCCCTCCCTCCCTCCTCCTCCCCTCCTCCCCCCTCCTCCCCTCCCCATCCTTCTCCTCTCCTCCTCCTCCCTTTCCTCCTCCTTCTCTACCTCCTTCTCCTCCTTCCCCTCCTCCCCCTTTCCCTACCCCCTCCTCTTCCCCCCCTCCTCTTTCACTTCTTCCTTCCCCTCCTTTCCCTCCTCCCCTTCCCCCTCCCCTTCCCTCTCCCTTCTTCTTCTCCTCCTTCTTCCTCTCTCTGTTTCACCCTCTCTCCCTCCCCATACCTGTTTCTCTCTCCTTATCTTTTTCTCTCCTTCTGTCTCTCTGGTTCTCTCCATACTCCTCTCTCTGTGTCTCGCTTTGTCTCTTACTGTCTCTCTCAGTCTCTCTCTCTCTCTCTCTCTCTCACCTGTTTCTTTCCCTGACTCTCAGTCTCTCCGCGTCTGTCCCTCCTTCCCTCCCACCCTCATGAGTGACAGCTGCCAGAGAACAGGTTCCCATAGTAACCCAGCTCGGCATCCCTGGGAGACGGAGCTGCCACGTTCCTGATTACAGGGGGGCAGCGCAGCTACCGGAGGGAGCAGAACTCTGGTGCCCCATACGGCAGACGCCGGCCCAGCCAGGCCTGCAGCCAGGCACCCACCCCAACCCCACCAGACGGGGGCTCCAGGCTTCCAGGCACCCGGTCCTGGGCGCACACATGCCCTCACTCATTCGGCAGGCACCTGCCCGGCTCCTTTTGGGGCCGACGGGGAAATCTAGGTGGCAGACAGACAGACAGGGGCCCAGGCCAGGCAGTTCTCACGCCAGCACTGTGTGTGGGTGCTCTGAAGGCGAGGAGGGAGAGAGCACCTTTGCCCGAGGGTGGGAGCAGGGAGCGGTGGCCCTGAGGACCGAAGGGAGGACGTTCCAGGAGGGGCGCACTGCGTGAGCGAAGGCTCCAAGATGCGCCCGAGCAGCGCACGTGGGAGGGGGGACAGCCCCTGTGTCCTCCCGCTCACAGGCCGAGCAGGGGCCGGCGGTGCTCCCCCCCGGGCCCTGCTGCCTCCGTTCGGTCGGCGGGACCGAGAAATTCCCGGAGGCCAGGACTCGGCTGAGGGGGTGTCTCCGCCCACAGGGGACCGGAAGCTGTTTGTGGGGATGCTGAACAAGCAGCAGTCGGAAGAGGACGTGCTGCGGCTGTTCCAGCCCTTTGGGGTCATCGACGAATGCACCGTGCTCCGCGGGCCTGACGGCAGCAGCAAAGGTGACCGGCGAGCGGGGACTGGCCCTGGGGCGAGGCTGGGCGCGTAGGTGGGGATGGGACTAGCACCTGGGGGCGGAGCTGGGCCCTTGAGGGGGCGGGGCGGGGCACTTGAGGGGGCGGGGACTGGCTCCGGGGGCGGGGCCGGGCACGTGGGAGGGCGGAGTTGGCTCCTGGGGCGGGGCCAGGCACGTGAGAGGGCGGGACTGGCTCCTGGGGGCGGGGCAGGGCACTTGAGGAGGTGGGGCTGGGCACTTGAGGGGGCGGGACTGGCTCCGGGGGCGGGGCCGGGCACGTGGGGGGGGCGGGGGCGGAGGAGAGCACGTGAGAGGGCGGGACTGGCTCCTGGGGGCGGGGCAGGGCACTTGAGGAAGTGGGGCTGGGCACTTGAGGGGGCGGGACTGACTCAGGGGGCGGGGCCGGGCGCGTGGTGGGGCGGGACTGGCTCCTGGGGGCGGGGCAGGGCACTTGAGGAAGTGGGGCTGGGCACTTGAGGGGGCGGGACTGGCTCCGGGGGCGGGGCAGGATACTTGAAGGGGTGGGACTGGCTCCAGGAGGCGGGGGTGGAGGAGAGCACGTGACAGGGCGGGGTTGGTTCCCGGGGGTGGAGCTGGACACTTGAGAACGCGGGACTGGCTCCTGGGGGCGGGGCCAGGCACGTGGGAGGCGGGGTTGGCTCCTGGGGGTGGGGCCTACAGGTACCTGATGGGCCGGGACTGACTCCTGAAGGCGGTGGGGCAGGGCGGCTGGGGGCGCGGACTGGGTGGCCGGGACTGTCACGTCCCACGGGGTCCTAACTGTGTGCCATGTCCCGATACGCTGCCTGTGTCCACCTGGCTCTGTGGGACAGTTTCCTGTGGACTGTCGGCCTGATCCTGGCTGTACCATCCGGGAAAGACTTTAATGGTCTCCAATGTTTCCCTGTCTGCCCATGTGGCTGTATGTGACTATGGACGCCTGCCTCTCTTAGTCTCTGACTCGTTATGCCTGAGTGTCTAAATGACTATTGCTGTCTGGGTTTTCATGAGTCTGGTGGTGTTTGTCTGTCTACCTGATTCTACCCGTTTGGTCCATCTGTCTGGCACCAACTCTCAGCCTGCCTGTCTCTGGCTCTTGCAACTTTTACTCTTCTAGAACTGAATGTATCCCATGGTCCCTATTTGCTTGGCTCTCTCTCTTTTTTTTTTAAATTGATATCCATATACTGTAAAACTCCCCTTTTTAAAACGTACAGTGAAGTGCTTTTCAGTATATTCAAAAAATTGTGCAACCATTGCCACTCTCTAATTCCAGAACATTCCATTGTCTCACCCCACCTGCCTGGCTCTTCCATAGTACTCTCTCTGGAATTATGTCTAGTGGTCTCTCCTATGACTGTGTGTCTGAATTTACCTATGTCTGGTGGTCCCTGGCTATCTGTCTGCCCAATTTCTGATTTGGTCCTGTGTGACTGGCCAGCTGGGTCTGCCCTGTCTGGTTTCTTTCTTTCTTCCTTCCTTCCTTCCTTCTTTCCTTCCTTTTTCTTTTTCTTTTCTTTCTTTTCTTTCTTTCTTTCTTTCTTTCTTTCTTTCTTTCTTTCTTTCTTTCTCTTTGTCTTTCTTTCTTTCTTCCTCTCTTTTTCTTTCTTTCTTTCTTTCTTTCTTTCTTTCTTTCTTTCTGGTCCCCATCTCTCTAACTCTGGTGACATGGGCATATCTGTCTGGGTCTGAATGTATCTGTGCCTGACTGTACCCACAGAACTGTATCTCTGTGCCTGTGTCTGAAGGTTTGTCACCATCCCTCTGCATATCTGATTTCAGCTCTGGATCTCATGGTGCCAGGGGCTGGCGGGTGTTCTCGAAGCCCGTGCCCTTCCCTTGTTCCAGCGGGCAGGGCCTGCCTCCCCGACTGTGCACCCCTTCGCGACATCCGTCTGACTGTGCGTGTGACAAATAGCTGTGTGGCTGCCTGGCTTTCTGAGTGAACGGACGGCCAACTGGCTGATGTCGACCTCTGTGGCTGGCTGTGTGCTCGTCTCGTTGCCTGATCCTTTATTGTCCAGCTGTCTGTCTGGACACATGACTGCTTGTCTCTCTGTTCTGACTGTCTGGCCTTCCGGCTGCCTGTCTGACACTGGCCGTCCAGGGCTCCCGGTCCCCTCTCCTGCGGCCCCTGCCCCCCTCCCCCCCGGAAAGACCCCGTTGTTGCCCTCACGCACTCTCCTTCCTTCTCTTGGGGCAGGCTGTGCCTTTGTGAAGTTCTCCTCCCACACGGAGGCCCAAGCGGCCATCCACGCGCTGCACGGCAGCCAAACCATGCCGGTGAGTAGGACTGTCCCGAGCCCCGGGGCGGGCAGGGGGGAGGGGGGAGGGGACAGGGATGGGAACGCTCGCGACCGTCCCAGCCGGAGGAGCGCGTCTCTGATGGCGCCGTGGGCGGGTGCACGCACACGAGGGTGACTGCGCACGCGCGGGGCGTACGAGGACGCGAGCGTGCGAGTGAGTGTGGGGCTGCGCGTGGACTAGCGCGTGTGTGCCTGTTCACGTGTGTGCGAGGGAGAGAATACGTGGGTGTGCGCACATGCCCGTGGGTGTGAGTGCGTGTGTGTGTGCCTGGCAGTGGGTGGTTGTTAACGTGCACGTGAGCTGTGTGCGTGTGAGAAGATGTGCGGATAAGTGTGTGTGCTGGCACACGTGTAAGTGTGTCGAGTGGGTGTTTTTGTGCGAGTCGACGGTGCCGTACGTCCGTGGGTGGGGGCACGTGTGTGTATTGAGTGCATGCGTGTGTATGTGCGAGTGTGCCTGGGGGGCGCGGGGGGGGGGCAGGGGCGTATGTGTGCATCTGCAGGAATATGTGAGGGCAAGTGTACGCGTGTGTGTGAGCGTGTAGGTCTGCGTGGGTGGCATTTGTGTGCACGTGTGTGGGTATGCGTGTGAGTACGCGCGCGCGCGCGTGTGTGTGAGCGTGTGTACGCGTGTGGGTGTACAAGAGGGTGTCCTGGAGGGGTGAGATCCCGAGAGGTGGTTTGGCTTTGTCGAGGCCAGCAGGGGGACGTGTGGGGCGTGGGGGATGAGGACACGGATGGGGGGGCGGCGGGAGGGGCTGCGGTCCAAAGCTGAGGAGCACGGCTTCTTAGGGCGATGAGAGCCACGGAAAGTTTTGACAGGGGAGGGAAGGCCGTTTGGACCCGTCCCCTGGGCCAGGGTGGGGATGGGCCGGGGAGGACCAGCCGGGCTCTGGGAGTGGCCCTGCCCTCTAGGAAGCAGGCGCCGGGGGCCACCATCACTGTACATGAATGTCCAAATCTGCCAGGGGACGACAGGCCTTCCGGAACCAACTCTGCTCTCAGCTGGTCTCAAAATGGGTGTGCGGGGGGCGCCTGGGGGGCTCAGTCGGTTACGCATCCGACTCTTGATTTCGGCTCAGGTCGTGACCCCAGCGTTCGTGAGTTCGAGCCCCATGTCTGTGCTGTCAGCACAGAGCTGCTTGGGATTCTCTGTCCCCCTCTCTCTGCCCTTCCCCCACTCAGTCTCTCTGTCTCTCTGTCTCTCTGTCTCTCTCAAAATAAATAAGTAAACCCCAAAAAACTAGGTGTGAAGGGCAGGGCGGTGTCAGAGCTTCCGGTCCCTTGCTCTCTGGGTACTTGGGCATCAGTTTTCGTCCCTAGGGTGGCAGGATTCATTCAGGCTTTCTCCTGCAGGGAGCTGACCGGGGTGAGGAGGTGTCTCAGGGAGTGAGCTCGCCATCAAAGGGGGCAACCTCTCTGATGGTCGGTGTCTCACCTGTTCTCGGGTGTGAGTCAGTTATAGGTCCCCGTCGTTCCTCTCCAGCAGTCGGCTTCTCCACTTTTGAGAGCGTGGCTGATAGTCCGGGTCCTCTCCTGGGCCCCGGACACCACCCCCCCGGGCCCAGAGGCCCCACGTGTGCGCACAGGCGGCCGCACCGTCAAGTGCGAGACCCGGGACGCCGAGCTCTGAGCTGTTCTCGCCGCCACGTGCGTGTCCCGCGGCGGCGGGCCCGTGGGCGGGATCGAGAGCGCCCGGCATCTACGCCGCGCGGCCAAGGCCCTGAGCCGGCGTGGCTCCGGGAACCCAGAGTCCTGGCTACCTCCCTCCTTCTTTCCCTCCCTGCCCGCCGCCGCCCCTGCAGGGTGCCTCCTCCAGCCTGGTGGTCAAGTTTGCCGACACGGACAAGGAGCGGACGCTCCGGCGCATGCAGCAGATGGTGGGCCAGCTGGGCATCCTGACGCCATCCCTCACCCTGCCCTTCAGCCCCTACAGTGCCTACGCCCAGGCCGTGAGTGACCCCGGCGGACGCACTCTGTCTCCCAAGGCCGCTCCGGGGGCTCAGCTCAGTCTCTCTCTCTCTGCGTTCTGTCGAGGGCCGCTGCCTCTCTGCTCCTCTTCCCGTCTCTTGCCCAGTCTGTCTGACTCGGGGTCCCATCCCGGCCACGGCCGAGTCCCCAGATCCAGGCTGATTCCTGAGCCCCAGCCCCAGCCGAGCCCTCCAGCCACGAACCGAGCCCCAGGCCCAAGCTGAACCCCAACTCTGGACTGACACAACCTCATGCTTAGCTCCAAGAGGAGCCTCTAAATCCAGGCTGACTCCCAACTGAGACCCGAGCCTGGCTGACTTCAGTGTTGGCTGATCCCCGATCCCGGACCAAGCCCAAATTCCTGACTCAGCCCTGACCTGAAGACTGAACCCTGATCCTAGACCGACCCTCGATCCCAGGCTGAGCCCCACCATTCCTGAGGCCCGAGCCACGATAGCCAGGCTGACCGCTCCCCCACCCCCGCCAGTTACCAGAGGGCCAGGCCTCCCCCGGGGCGTCATGACCTCAGGGCAGGTGCCACCCCGACTGTGCACGCTGACTCCCTCTCCACCCCCAGCTCATGCAGCAGCAGACAACGGTCCTGTCCACGTCGGGCAGCTACCTGAGCCCTGGCGTGGCCTTCTCACCCTGCCACATCCAGCAGATCGGCGCCGTCAGCCTTAACGGGCTGCCTGCCACACCCATCGCCCCTGCCTCTGGTGAGAGTCCGCCAGGGGCCTGCGGATGGTGGGCAGGGCAGGGCGGGGCCGGGGCCGGGGCCAGGCTCAGGCTCCCCATCGCGCTCCTCTGCCCCACAGGACTGCACTCGCCCCCGCTGCTTGGTTCCACTGCCGTGCCCGGGCTCGTGGCTCCCATCACCAATGGCTTCGCAGGTGTCGTGCCCTTCCCTGGGGGGCACCCTGCCCTAGAGACCGTGTATGCCAATGGCCTCGTGCCCTACCCAGGTAACGTGAGCGGTTCCCCCAGGGGCCGAGGAGAGGGGGTGGGGCCGGGAAGGCATCTCCGGGACAAGCGCGAGTTCCTGTGCCCCCTGGTGCCCGGGAAACAGAGGCGGTCTCAGCTGGACGGATGTGAGCGGTGGGCACAGAGAAGGGGGCTGTAAACGTGGGAGCTTTATACCCAGGCATTTATGGGTGCAGATTCCAGTTTGGCGGCCCTAAATGGTTTCTGTGAGTCTCTGGGCCTCAGTTTGCTCACCCGGGAGATGGGGCAGATGACATCAGACATCTCATGAGGTTGCACGGACAGTGAACTCAGTATATAAAATGCTGAACGTGTCACCTGTACTGAGAACAGCAGCGCCACCAATCTGAGTTATTAATCATTGCTGTTTAGGAAGACGTCAGTAGCCTCATTCATTCATTCATTCGTTCGTTCGGTATTAACCGTGCCCTGAGCTAGGCTCGGCCCTGCCTTGAAGCAGGGGCCCCATCTTTCCCTTTCTTAGACCACAATCCCCAGGCAAGCATCTGCCAGTATCTGGCAGTCTCTGTGTTTCCACCATTGAGGAGAACTTATTTTTACTTTGAAATGATTGGAGCTCACAGGGAGTTTCAAAAATAGTACAGAGAGGTCCCGGAACCTCCAACCCAGTCCCCCACCCCCACTCCCCCCCCCCCCCGCCCACCATGCTAACATCTTACATAACCGCAGCACATTGTTGAAACCAGGAAACTGACGTTGGTGGGGTACGATGAACTCAACAGGAGTTGGAGATCTTACTCAGAGGGTGCCACTTTGTACGTGCACTCGCTTGTTGTATGTGTGTTGGGGGGGGGCATTCTGTGCCATTTTATCACAGGTATAGATTTGGGCAACCACCACCACAATCAAGATACAAAACTTCTCTTGGGGCGCCTGGGTGGCTCAGTCGGTTAAGCGTCCGACTTCAGCCAGGTCACGATCTCGCGGTCCGGGAGTTCGAGCCCCGCGTCAGGCTCTGGGCTGATGGCTCAGAGCCTGGAGCCTGTTTCCGATTCTGTGTCTCCCTCTCTCTCTGCCCCTCCCCCGTTCATGCTCTGTCTCTCTCTGTCCCAAAAATAAATAAACGTTGAAAAAAAAATTAAAAAAAAAAAAAAGATACAAAACTTCTCCATCAATACAGAGGGATTGGTGCGTGTGACTCCTTTAGGGGCACACCCCACCACCACCCCGTCCTCTAGCAGCCTCTCTCCATTCGAGCAGAATCTTTTAGCTGAATTTCCCCCCGGAAGCACCAGCTCTAGTGGTCTGGACAACTTCTCCCCTCCCCTTACCTCCACCATCGCCCCCCCCCCCGCCCTGGGGCAGTTGGGTGGTGGGTGGTCACAGCCACATGAGGGATCCAAGGGGTGTCTGATGAGTGACATGTGGGGGTGCGAGAGAGGGAAAGGGTTGGGGGTGGGGGGTGATGGGGAGCAGAGGCCTGAAGTCCTGGAGAATCCAGAGAATAAAAGGGTCCAGATGGGGGCAGAGACGGGGGTGATGGTTAACCTCTCTGGAGTCCTGTTCGACTTGGCCATTATCTATCTGAGTGGCCCCGTGCCAGTTGCTTCACCTCGCTGAACCTCAGTTTTCCCACCTGTAAAATGGGGGCCACACCTGTAAAAGGTTAATGCGGAGGTGAAGCTGGGGCGGATGTTGCTCTCCTTTTGGCTCCGAAGTTTCGGGGGGTAATTGGAAGACTTCTGCTGCCCCCGTCCCACTCAGTCCCTCCGTTTGCCCCGCAGCTCAGAGCCCGACCGTGGCCGAGACCCTCCATCCTGCCTTCTCCGGAGTCCAGCAGTACACAGGTACGGACGGCAGTCCAGCCCGGTCCGGGCGTGGCCCCGCCCCTGGGCCCCGGCTTTCCCGCCTGGCCTAGCCACGCCCCTCGCCGCACCCCGCCTCTGGCCCCGCCCCTCGGCCGTCGCCCTCTCATTCGGCCTTCCCGCCTGCACCTAGCCACGCCTCCTACTTCTGGCCCTGGCCCAATCCCAGGTCTTGGCCCCGCCCCCTGCAGCTTCTGGTCCCGCCTCTTGGGTCCTGCCAGGGCCCCGCCCTCAGCCGTGGCCCTGCCGGTCAAGCTCTGGCCCCACCCACTCGGATCTTCGGTGGCCTTGGCCCCTCCTTCAGGCCCGGCCTCGGCTGTGGCCACGCCCCCTCCCGCTAGGAGGCCTTGCCCCCACGCCGTCGAATCATGGCTCCGCCCCATTCCTCCCCGTGCCCTGGCCCCTCCTGGGCCCGCCCCCCCCGTCGTGGGCACGCCCCTCTCCGCTCCCAAGGCAACTGTGGCCCCACCCCGTCGTGGCCCCGCCCCCGCCCGCCTCGAGCCGCCCCGCCCACCGGCCTTACACCTGCCTCCGCCCTGTGTCTCGCTCCCGGTCTCCGCAGCCATGTACCCCACCGCGGCCATCACGCCCATCGCGCACAGCGTCCCCCAGCCGCCGCCCCTCCTGCAGCAGCAGCAGCGAGAAGGTGAGGGGGCCGCGACCTCCCCCGGGCGCCAGCCCAGCCCTCTGACCCGCCCCCCTCCACCTCCAGGACCCCGAGACCTCAGGGAACCGCGGCTTTCTAAGAGTGCGGCCCGCGGGCCAGACAGACCCGGGTTCCTCTTCTGGAATGTGGGAACCGTGCTAGCTTCGACCCCCTAGGACTAGCGGTGACCCTCCTCCCACCCCACCCCCACCAGCCTTCCTCTGCAAGACGGGATGGATGGTTCTCTGAATTTCTGGAAAGGACACTCGTTTCGAGGTGGTGGGGGGCGGTGGTGAGGAGGTATCTGGGGTGAGCTGAGGCCTCCCCAGCAAAGTGGAAGGAGGGAGGAGGTGGATTCTGGAGTCAGACAACCGGGGTTAAGATGCACCCAGTTCTGACTGTGACGTCATAAGGAAAGCGCCTCGCTGCCCTCTGCCTCAGTTTCCTCACTTGCAGCGGGAGCAGCCATCCGCGTCAAGAGGCGCTACTGGGAAGTAGACGGGGCCCGTCCTGACACAGAGTGTGGCTCAGCACCCCCAAGGCCCTTTCTCTTGTCATGCAGCTAGTGAGGGTGGGGGAGAGGTGACCAGCTAGAAAAGCCCCCAGACGCTCCCATGGCCAGGGGAGTCCCGCAGACTGAGTTCTTTGAGGCCCTGTCCCATTTCTCCCTTGCCCTTGGCCTGTGAAAGGCGGGGAGGCATTGCCAGGGTCCAGGCGCTGAGCTTTGGAGGTGAGGCCTAGGCTGAGGGGTCCCCAGCTCTGCCCAGCAGCTGCTACCCGTTCCCAGATTTTCTATCTCCAGGGGGCTCTGTGGTCAAAGTCACAGACAGCAGACAGGAGGATCTGGCATTGCCTGCAGCTCCGATATGACTTTCAATAACCTCCCCCCACCCACCCACCCACCCAGGGAGGGCCGGTGGGAGCTTCAGAGAGGGCCCAGGTGTCTCAGGTCTGATGGCTCGGACCTGGGTGTCTCCCTTCTCCAACTTCCCTCAACCCTGGGCCGAGGAGGTAAACGTTAGCTCAGATGCAGTCAAGCCGCGGGTTCTGGAGAGTCTGCCCAGCATGCAGACCCTCGCAACACAATCTACAAGGTTCCTGCTTGAATGGGGTCAGGATGCACCATTCAAAAGCTGTGTCCGTGACACAACAAAACAAAAGACAGAACCCTAAGAGAAATGATAGCACAGCGGTATGCATGTTAGCGGGCTTAAAAAAAAAATACAATAGAGGTGGCACTTTCTCTTGGAAAAGACCTCACGTTCGTTCACGCGTGGACACAGGAAGGGCTGCGGCTGTGAGGTGCTGTTAAGTGACAGAAAGAGGCTTGTCTGAAGTCAGAAGGGGAGTCGGATCCCCAGAGGGGGATGCGTGTGGCTCGCAACACGCTTGGGGGCCCGAGAAAGTGGTAGGTGTTGGAGCCACCTGTGTGTCGGGGTGGGGGGGGTGGGGTGTGTGCACACTGTTTTCCCACGAGGTCCCACTCAGCTGGGTGCGGCTTCTGCATTCACCTCCCGCGTCGTGGACATGAGATAGCACACAAGCAAACGTGAAATTTGTGTTACGGTCAAAACCGTGCCACCCGCGTCAGTTCGCGATGATCACGTTGGAACACGCTTGTATTTTAAAAACAAGCATGATTAGAACTCGGGTCCTAATCAGGAAGGAAGGGTTGGATGTGAATGTGTCATCTGGGATTTAACATTTGCCAGGGCGGGGAGTGCTCATTTCCGGGGTGAAGGGAATTCTGGTGGTTTGGGGATTCTCCCTTGGTGTGTGGGGGCTGTGGGGGAAGGGCATCTGTTGGTTTGGGATTAGGGGCAGGTTTGGAGAATGTTCGTGGCTCCAGACAATGAAGGTTTTTTAATTGGATTATTATTTACAGATTCTACATGAGTCATGCGTTGGGGATTATTTGGAGAGGGGATGGTTTGGAGAGGTGGCTGTGCCGTTAAAAAATCCTTTCCGGGTGGTGTAGTGTATCATTTTTAAATTACCTGGCGGTCTCGGGATATGTGGGTCTGGGGACTAGAGAATTTTCTTTTTTTTCTTTTACTTGATTTTACTTTTGTGTCGTCTGAGTTTCGAAGATGATTCAAGGTTTGGAGGATTAGCCAAAGTTTTGAAAAACATCTAGATATTTGGGGTTTGGGACCAGGAATTGGTTGTCGTACTGTATTCTGTGATCATCGGACCTGTAGGGGGAAAAAAAATGAACATTTTATTTTAAAACCAGTTTTAGATTTACAGAATTAGTGCAAAGCTAGTACAGGGTGTCCGTATACCGCTCCCCTCCCCCCCCCCCCCACAATTCATCTCATGTTGTAAACGGTCTGGAGTTTCAGGGGGTTTTCAGGGGGTTCAGGTTGTCTGGGATTTGGGGATTATCCAGGGTCCGGCATTGAGGGATTTGTCTCAGGTTTGGGGGAGGGACCGGCTCAATTTTGTAAATTATCCGGGGCCTGAGGGCCACCGGAGGTTCGCAGGCCCCAAGCGTGGGATGAGACAGGCAAACGTAGGCACACGCCGCGCCCCTCCCCGCCATCGCCACGCCCTCCCTCCTGACGTCACGGCGCCGTCCGCCAACAGCTGGAGATGCCGGATGTGGGCTCCGGTCCCGCGCCCCTCCCCCGGGGGGGGTCCGCCTCCTCTCCTTGGGGGCTTTATGTCTTTCTCTCCCCCACCTGCAGGTCCCGAAGGCTGTAACCTGTTTATCTACCACCTCCCCCAGGAGTTTGGAGACACGGAGCTGACGCAGATGTTCCTGCCCTTCGGCAATATCATCTCCTCCAAGGTGTTTATGGATCGGGCCACCAACCAGAGCAAATGTTTTGGTGAGTCCCTGTTGCAGGCACCCCCCCCCGCCCCCGCCCGCCCCGTCCCCCACTCCGCTTGCCAAGGAACAGGGGCCAGGGAGGGCCTAGTCAGCCAGGAGACGAGTGTGGTGCAAAGGGATCACATTTGTGAATTAGAGTGAGCACTTACGAAGCACCTACGGTGTGCCAGGCCCCGTGCTGGGTGCGGATACACGGCAGTGAAGGAAACCAACAAAGCTCCTGCCCTCGAAAGCTCGCAGTCCTGCTGCGCCGTCCAACAGAATATTCTCCACCGGCGGGAATGTTGCGCGTCTCTGCCACCCGAGCCTCAGCCACACATGGCTACCAGCCACCTTAAGTGTGGCAGTTCAACCAAAGAACGGAACGTTTAATTAAATCTAAATTTAAATAACCGCCTGTGGTCAGCGATGAGGGCGTTGAAAAGCACAGGTTTCTGGGTAGGAGCTGGAAATAAAGCGGGACATAGGCCAGGGGGCTATAGATGGAATGCAGAACGCCATCAGTAAGGAAATGGAAACTGATCTGCAGGGGGTGATGTTTCAACTGAGACCCAAATGAGGAGATTTTCCAGCCAAGGGATATGTGGGGCAGAGGGTTCCAGGGAACAGCACATGCAAAGGCCCTGGGGCAGGACCTGTCTGGCATGTTGGAGCAACAGCGAGGGGGAGACCCATGTGGCTGGAGCAGAGTGAGCAAGGGGAAGAGAGGGAGGAGGGGAGGGCAGGGAGGGGACGTCGTGCAAGGCCTTGGGAGGACTTCCTTGTCCCCGGACACAGGAAATTAAGGCTCAGAGAGGCACTGCAACTTGGCCAAGTTCACACAGCAGCAAAGAGACAGAACCTAAGTTAGAACCAGTCTGTTTGACCCCAAACTCGGGACTCTTAATCCCACCCTGTGTTATTCAAAAGGCTAACTGTTGCCTATTAAGCACTTCCTGTATATACTCCGTGTCCAACCGTAAAATAGAAGACTTGCCCCCAGAGGTGCCTGGCTGGCTCAGAGGAGCTGCAGCCTGTGACTCTTGATCTCGGGGTTGTGAGTTCAAGCCCCACGTCGGGTGGAGAGATTATGTAAAAATAAAAAATCTCCAAAAAAGAAAAAAGAAGCTTTGCCCCAATATCCTTGGAGGAAAGAGAGGCACAGAGTGGCCCAGCAGCCGCACCAGGAAGGACCCTCTGCCAGTGCCTAGGTCCCTCCTCTGCATCCTGCTTCCAGGAGGAAGACGGAAATGGGGGGGGGGCACTCAGTCCCTTTCCACAGTGAGGGGTCCTATGCCTTCTCTGAGCCTTAGTTTCCTCATCCGTATGATGGGGGACAGGTGTTAGGGGAGATGATAGATAAGATGTCACCCCTCCCCAACTCCTCATTCCCCCATGGCTCCCCATGGGCCTCAGCAAGACTGCTCAGCCCTGCCCCCAGCTCCGCCTGACCTCCCACCCGGCCTCCTACACGGAGCTCAGGGACCCCCACCTCCAAATGCTTGTGCATGCAGACCCTCGCCCCAGAGGGCCCCCCAGCCCCTGTGGCCTCCACACCATCGAGGACCAAGAGGTGAGGGGCCAGGAGTAGGGCAGGGTGGTCTGGGGGGTGGGAGTTTGAGGAACCCCAGGCTGGACTGTTTCTCGTGGCCTCAGGGGAGACAGGGGTAGAGAGACTGTCAGAGACAAAGACAGAGATAGAGAAAGAGGGATAAAAGGCAGAGGGAGGGAGAAAAGAAGGACAGAGAGGAGAGACCCAGGACATTTGCAGAGAGAGAGAGAGAGTCCCATGCACAGTCAGGACCCCAGAGGGATAGTGGTCTTGGAGGGGCCACACGGTTAGCATCCGGGGTCTAGATGGAGGCAAGCATTCAGGACAGGGAGGGAGGGAGGATGCGGCCTCACCTGTCCCCCACCGCTGGTCGGGAAGTCTCAGCACAGCGGACCCCAGGTAAGGAGCAAGCGTCCCATCCCCAGAAGCAAGTGCAGAGGGGGACAGGACCAGGCCCGGGCTGCCGTGCGTGCCTGGCCAGCCCTCCCCCCCCGCCCCATCTGCCCCTGCCAGCGCACCCCCCGCCCCGCCCCCAGGACCCCAGGGAAGCCTGGGCTGCCGCCCTGGAGCCAGCAGAGGACGCCCACGTGGCCCACCATCGCGGCTCCGCCCCGGTCTCCACAGGCTTCGTGAGCTTTGACAACCCGGCCAGCGCGCAGACCGCCATCCAGGCCATGAACGGCTTTCAGATCGGCATGAAGAGACTCAAAGTGCAGCTGAAGCGGCCCAAAGACCCGGGACACCCCTACTGACCGCGCCCACAGCCGCCCGGAGGCTGCGGGCCTGGCCCAGGTGAGCCGCCAGGCGGCCCCACCCGCCCCCACCCCCGCCCCCCACCCCCCCGTCTTGGCCAAACACCCCCTCGTTCTCCATGCCCTCCCCACCCCCCAGGGGGGATGCCGCTGGAGACCACAAGGAGCCCCCAGGTTGGGATGGTGGGGACAGAGCTAGAGAGTCACCCTCCAATCCCCCCTTTGATCAGGGCTGGGACAGAGGGTGGAACCGGGGTAGAAGGGGGTTGGGGAATCCTTCCAGAAGGTTTTGAAGGATGAATAGAAGTTCACTTGAGAGGCCAGGTTTGGTCTGGGGTGGGGCATGCTGCGAGGGAGGGGCTTCTGTCCTGTCCTGTGACTCTCCCAGCTGGGCCCCTGTCCAAGTTCCTCATTTGGTGTCACCCGCGTTCAGTGAACTGGCGAAAAAGTGGAATGTTTGCCCTGCTCACCAGCATGCCCCCCCCAAAGAGACCCCCCCCCCAACAAATCCCCAAGAGTGTATTTTGCCACCAGAGAGAACAACTTTATCAACAACTAAGCACCTTCTTTGGGGGAATGAACAGTGAGCCTAAGGGGCCAGTAGGGAAACATAACTGACCACAGCCTTGATGAGCCTCATCTGTGAAATGGGTTCACGAAAGTCGCCTCCCCAGAAGCAGCAGGGAGGATCCGCTCGGGGACGCGGTGTTTTCCCAGCTGAGCCCAGGACCCGCCACCTGGAAAGCTCTTGATCATTTGTTTTGATTTTGTTTTTGTTTTGTTTTTAATCATGAGCGCCGTCGTCATCAAAGCGCCGCGCCTGGGGTCTGGCGCGAAGTAGATGCTCAGTTAGGGGCTGCGCATGCTTTTCAGACCCTGCCAAATCAGCACCCGCAGAGTCGAAGGTCACGGGATCAGACAACTAACAGGCGACCCATGCACTTTAACACCCTGGGACAGCAAATCCTTTCTGAGCACCTACTATGCGCTAGGCACTGTTTGGGGACAGCGCTCGGGGACACAGCTGTGAATGACGAGAAACGGGGCGGGGGTTGGGAGAGAACTGCCTTCGTGGCAGGGAGCAGGGGAGACAAGATGAGACAAGAATAAACGCAACTGTTTGCCCCCGGGGGTTGCCAGATGAGGAAACAGCCTCGGTGGCCAGTCCTTTTCCAAGGCGGACCGCTGGCCTCTGAACCTGGAAATGGACTCTCTCTGAGCAGACAGGGGCCCTTGGGTTCCTGGAACCCAGCCTGGCCAGGGCAAGGGGGCGGGCGGGGGGCGATGTCGTCGGCCTGCATGCCCCCCATCACCGCACCCTAACGCCCCTCCCTTCTCCGCCAGGTGAGGGGCCTTCCCACCCCAGGAGGGCCTCCCGCTTCCAACCGACCCCGGACTTTTCCGTAAATTACAACCAAGTTTGGACACCAGCCCCACCCCCTCCCGTCTCCCCTTGCCCCCCCGCCCGCTTCCTAATGTGAAACACTACTGCGGGCCACACGGAGTGGGAAGGGGGCTTCGTGGTCCGCCCCAGCTGGGGAGGGGGGCTCCTGAGTTGGGGGCCGAGGGCTTCACTGCCCCCACCCTTGGTGGCTTCCCCAAATTAAATCACAACTTTTCCTATATATATATATATGCATATATATATAGAGCTATAGACAGTATATATATTTTTTGAGTATAGATCATGGGACCAAACTTTTCCGACTTCCTTCCATCCAAGAGAAGGTGACCCTGGCCCGGTCACTCAGCAGGGACATAAGAAGGGCTGAGGATGACCGGGCAGCCCAGTGTGTCCCCACCTCCCGCTGTCATGTCAGACCAGGGCACGGAGAAGCACTGGGAATCATCAGCCAACGCGATATACCTCCAGGACATTGGGCCCCTGCCACCGACGTTCTCGCAGGCCCTTGGGCTCGGCCAGCTCGAGTGTCCCTGGTCTTAGCTGCAGCTTCTGGAACCCCTACCCCCTCCCTCACCCCAGGGCCCTGCCTTCCCCGACATAGGCAAAGAAGAGACCCCCCCCCTGGCCTCCCACCCCCACCCCCGTCATAGCCTTACTCATGTGACCAATAGCCCTTAGCTTTCCGTCAGGGGCAGACAGGGTCGGGGGAGCCCCCCTGCCCCTCGCGCCCCCTCCCAAGGGCAGGCAGCCGCCCTCCCTGCCTTCGGATCACCAGCCTGGAGTTCACGATCTCATGACCAAGATCGCCACGCGCGTTGGACAAACCCAACCCGCTCTGGCCCAGCACCCCTTTACCAGAGATACCTCTACAAATAATTTTTTTTTTTGAATTTTGGTCTTTCTGAGAAGATACAAAGAAGAAAAGAGAAAAAAAAATGGGGAAAAAAAATCAGACAACAGTGGATTTTTGTTTCCTAGTTGGGGCGGGGAGGGAGGTCTTGTGGGGCGCCTCTGTATAGCTACTCAAACCGCGAAAACCCATCTTGAAGCACAGAGTCAAGTTCGTTGGACGTCCAGTGGGGCCTCTTGCCAAATGAGGCACCAGAGAACTTCATAAGCTCAAGAAAAAAAAAAAAAATTTGTAAAGAAAAAACAGCCTTCCCTTTTGTTTCTACCAAAATGTGTTGACCCAGAAAAAAAAAAAAAAAAAAAAGAAAAAAAAAACCACATAGCAAAAAAAAAAAAAAAAAAGGAAAAGAAAAAAAAAATCTTATGACCAACTTGTTTCGATATTCCAGAGTTTGATAATTGTTCCGAGACACTCTAGCGTGCCTGTGTCCTGTGCGTCTGCGTGTGCAAGCGTGTGCTCAGGGGCCACGAGGGGGCCTCGTCCGCGTCCCCGGCACCTGCCCAGCCCCGGCCAGGCCTGCTTGGGAGAGCGTGCTGGCGTGCAGTGGCGTTGTGTCCTTCTGGTCCATGTTTACTGGCTGTAAATACCATTTTTATACTCCACATCGAAGACCTACGTGATTTGTACGATGTACTTTATTTCTGCTACGAGTAATTTCATGAAGTTTCAACTTGCAAACCGACTTTTGGAGACAAATCGCCACACACACACACACACACACACACACACACAGAAAAGGAAGACAAGAAAGGAACTTACAGGGAACTTTGGGTGGACTGGGTTTGCATTTCTGGCTGGAGAGGTCCTTGGCACTGTGGTGTGTTTCAGGTGAGAAGCTGCAACCATCATCTTAATGTCCAAACGCCTCTCTTTGGTCTGGAGAAACTGAAAGTTTATTTAATAAAAGTTTTACTTGCTAAAGGACCGGGTCCTCCCTGATTTTCCCTCTCTCGTCCACAAAAGCCCGCGTGCGTCTGGCCCCAGCGAGTTTCCCCGGGGCCAGAGAAAAACCCAGGTTTCAAGTGAGGGGATGCGGGAGGAGATATTCCGAGAAGGGAGGTCTGCAGAATCCATCTGATTCTTCCAGAAGTTGAGGAAATGGAACCTTTCCTCCTCCAGAAGATCAGGTGCCTGTGTTCGTGGGTTCCCGCGCTCATTCATTCTGCAAACACTGAGCACCTACTGTGTGCCCATCCCTGTCCTGGCCACCAGGGCTGCCGCAGTAGCAGACCGGAGACCCGGTGGCCCTGGTTTCTGCCCTCGTGGAGGTGGCCCAGCGGAGGAGAGAGACGCTACACAATATGCATTTTCTTTAAACGGAAGTAAAATCGGGGCACCTGGGTGGCTCAGTCGGTTGAGCGCCCGACTCTTGGTTTCAACCCAGGTCGTGATCTCATCAAGCCCCGCGTCAGGCTCTGCACTGGCAGCATCGAGACTGCTTGGAATTCTCTCTCTCTCTCTCTCTCTCTCTCTCTGCCCGCCCCTCCCCTTCTCACTCTCGCTCAAAATAACTAAATAAACTTAAAAAATAAAATAAATTGAAGTAGAATGTATGGACATAAAATCCACCATTTTTCCTACTTTAAAGTAAGTTTACAACCCGGCATTAAGTACATTCACAAGGTTGTGCGGACATGACCTCTAATACCAAGACATTCTGACCTGCGGAAGCAACCCCATTAACAGTCACCACCCCCTGCAAGCCCCTGGTTCCCACGAGCCTCCTTCCCGTCCGTGGATGAGCCTGTTGTGGACATTTCACAAATGTGGACTCACACCCCGTGTGGCCTCTCGTGTCCGGTTCTCTCCCTGAGCGTCGTGTGTTCAGGGACCGTCCGTGGGGCGGCGGGTGTGGGCGCCTCGCTCCTGCTCGCGGCCAAAGGACGTGCGCGTGCGCAGTGGACACAGCTGAGTGGCGCGCGCGTGCGCAGTGGACACGCTCATCTGTGGACGTGCGCGTGCGCGGTGGACGCGCGTCGCCATTCGTCCGTCGGAGGCTTGGGGGTGTCGCCACGTCTTGGCCATCGTGAATCGTGCCGCTATGAATACTCTCGCGTGTGCGGGGAAGCTCCTGCTTGAGTCCCCTTGGGTACAGCGCGGGGACCTGCTGGGTCGCTGGGTGTCGAGGTCTCTTCTCTGAGGCGCCACCAGGCCAGTCTCCGAGGCGGCCCCGCCAGCCTGGCCCGGGGCTCCGCCTTCTCTGCACCCTCGCCCGCGCCAGTTGCGCGGTAGAGACAAATCCCGCAATTGGACCGAAGCAGCTGAGGACCCAGTGGTGTTCCGGAGGTGAGGCCTGAAGGAGGGGCCTGCCGTGCTCCTGGGGAGGCCTCGCTGGGGGGGACGCCAGGCTCCGGGACAGGGTCTGGCTGGGCGGGGGCGTGAATAGTGGAGACGGCCACCCCCCCCCCCAGCTGATGCCCCCACCAATGAGGCACTTAAGACCCTGCCAGGCACCTGGAAGTAGCCTTGTCTTTCAACCTTATCGATAACGCATCCCATTTTGGAGTTGAGGAAATTCAGAAACAGGGAGCACTGCAGAAAGAACGAGGCCCAGTCGGGGTGGGAGCTGGAAAGATGAGTCTGGGTCCGCCTGGAAGGGTTTTCTGGGTGGAAGGAACAGCCTAGGCAAAGGCTCAGAGGCCGAGATGTTGTGGCGGTTGGACGGTGGGCTAAGACTTGACTGCGGCACTGGGTGGAGAAGCGGATGCAGAGGCGATAGAGACTCAGTTCCAGACAGCCTCTGGTGAGTAAGCATCTACCCAGTGCCGGGCCTTGTCCCCATCCTCCCAAGCCCCTGGTCGAGGAGAAAGGTGGGCAAAAACCGGAAGTGCCCATCCCTGCAAGAAAAAGTACTTCCAGAGTGTGCCAAAAGTCGTAACCACGGTGAGGTTAGCAAAGCTGGGCCATCATCTTGAGGGCGGTGAGGAGCCACAAAAGGGCTTTGAGCGGGGGAGAGGCTCTTGATCAGAGTCAGGTATGAGAAGGACACCTGGGTGACCTCCATGCTGCTGTGGGATGGAAATCGGCACCCTGGCAGATAACTTGGCAGGATAACATTCCTACCCAGCATTTATTAAGCGCTTACCATTTGCCAAGCATTGTGTCAAGCCTGAGCCATACGCTGCAGTAGCCGCTAGCCACATGTGGGTATTTAAATGTATTTAAGATTTATTTATCTTTGAGAGAGAGGGAGCACAAACGGGGGAGGGGCAGAGAGTGATGGGGACAGAAGATCCGAAGCGGGCTCTGTGCTGACCGCAGCGAGCCCAACACGGGGCTCGAACTCTGGAACCCTAAGATCATGACCTGAGCTGAAGTCGGACACTCAACTGACTAAGCCACCCAGGTACCCCTTGGCTATTTAAATTTAAATCAAGGGGCACCTGGATGGCGCAGTTGGTTAAGCATCGGACTCTTTTTTTTAATTTTTTTTTTCAACGTTTATTTATTTTTGGGATAGAGAGAGACAGAGCATGAACGGGGGAGGGGCAAAGAGAGAGGGAGACACAGAATCGGAAGCAGGCTCCAGGCTCCGAGCCATCAGCCCAGAGCCCGACGCGGGGCTCGAACCCACGGACCGCGAGATGGTGACCTGGCTGAAGTCGGCCGCTTAACCGACTGCGCCACCCAGGCGCCCCGACATTTATTTATTTTTGGGAGAGATGGACAGAGCACGAGTGAGGGAGGGGCAGAGAGAGAGGGAGACACAGAATCGGAAACAGGCTCCAGGCTCTGGGCCATCATCAGCCCAGAGCCCGACGCAGGGCTCGAACCCACGGACCGCGAGATGGTGACCTGGCTGAAGTCGGCTGCTTAACCGACTGCGCCACCCAGGCGCCCCGACATTTATTTATTTTTGGGAGAGATGGACAGAGCACGAGTGAGGGAGGGGCAGAGAGAGAGGGAGACACAGAATCGGAAACAGGCTCCAGGCTCTGAGCCATCAGCCCAGAGCCCGACGCGGGGCTCGAACCCACGGACCGTGAGATCGTGACCCGGCCGAAGTCGGCCGCTTAACCGACTGCGCCACCCAGGCGCCCCGAGCATCGGACTCTTGATCTCACCTCTGGTCATGATCTCAGTGTTCATGAGTTCAAGCCCCGCATCGGGTTCTGTAGCCACAGCGTGGAGCCTCCCTGGGATTCTGTCTCTCCCTCTCTCTGCCCCTTCCCCGCTTGCATGAGCGCTCTCTCTCTCTCTCTTTCAAAATAAATAAATTTTAAGAAATTAAATTGATTTACCAAATCATAGATTCACTTCGTTAGCCAAGTTAAGCCACATTTCAAGGTCTCAATCGCTCCATGTCTTTCCGGACAGCACTGGGCTGTGTTTTATGTGACTGACCTCACTTCACCTGCCACCACCTTGGGAGGTATGTCCCGATGATAGCCTCATTCTATGAGCTACTAAACTGAGGCCCAGAGAGATTAAGCACCTGCCTGAGGCAGCACGGCAGGAATCGAATCCTGGCTCGCTGGCTGGTCTCTTAGCCACTGGGCTATCTCACTTCCGTGTGTAGTGGCTAAAATTCAAATGTATGAGATTGTAATACAAGTCATTATAACGCTCCAATTTAAGCTTTGAAGTGTAACTCAGAGTTGTTGAACGTTTTGGAACCTGCAGCCACACAATACGGCCGTTCCGGCTGGCTGTCTCCACGGAGCGAACAGGGGGATGCTTGGGGCGGCCGAGCCCTGCTGTGATGTCACTGTCCACCCAGGGGCATAGGCAAAGTGACACCCAGGGTGTGTTGGTTCGCTGTCACTCAAAACAAATCTCTCCCCACCCCCAATTTAGCAATACACACTTATTAGGTCACAGTTTCTGTGGGTCAGGAGTCCAGGAGTAACTTCGCTGGGTGGCTCAGGGTCTCCCACGAGGTTGGGGTCAACACAGACCTGCCGGGGCTGCCTTATCTGAAGGCTGGACCGGGGCCGGAAGAGCCGTTCTTGCTGACGCCCTCTCGGGGCTGCTTGTGGGAGGCCTCAGCTCCTCACCACGTGGGCCTCTCCGTAGGGCTGCTCGTGACCTGGCAGCTGGCTTCCCTGTGACCCAGAGGAAGAGTGGGGGAGGGGCAGAGAGAGAGGGAGGCACAGAATCCGAAGGAGGCTCCAGGCTCTGAGCTGTCAGCACAGAGCCCGATGCGGGGCTCAAACTCAGAAACTGTGAGATCATGACCTGAGCTGAAGCGGGACACTCAACCGACTGAGCCTCCCAGGCGCCCCTCATTTTAAATACATTTTGTAAAGAATGGAAGAGGCAGGTATGGGAGGCATTTTGGGGAAAGTATCTGTGTTTCACATACCTGCTCCACTGCCCTACGGGGACGTCCACATGGCCAAGGCTATCTGCCCGTGAGGAACTGAGTCCTGCCAGTGACCACACGCGGTTGGATGTGGGTCTTTCCACCGTCGAGCCTTCAGATGAGACCCAGCCCCGGCCACCCCATTGACTGCAGCCCATGAGAGGCCTGAACCAGAATTCCGCTGAGCACCCCCAGATTCCTGACCCACAGAAACTTGGATCGTGAGTGGCTTAAGCCACTGAGGTTAAGAGAAGTCACTATGCAGCTATGATAGCTAACACATCAACAAAACCTCATCAAGCACAGCAAAAGCTTCAAAATGCCCAGGATGAGCCTCAGAAGAATCTGGAGAGAAAATGATAACATTTTATTGAAAGACATAAACGAGGGGCACCTGGGTGGCTCAGTCAGTTAAGCGTCCGGCTTCGACTTAGGTCATGATCTCGCAGTTCACGGGTTCGAGCCCCACATCGGGCTCTGTGCTGACAGCTCAGAGCCTGGAGCCTGCTTCGGATCCTGTGTCTCCCTCTCTCTCTGGCCCTCCCCTGCTCGCGCTCTGTCTCTCTTTCTCCAAAATATAAACATTAAAAAAAAATTTTTTAAATAAAAATGTAAAAACTACACGTCTTAAAAGCATAGTGGTTAAGGCTGGAGGCCTTCTGCCCAGGGTTTGGATCCCAACTATGACACTTGTCAGACCAGTGGCCAATCCCTCAGCTCAGATCTCTGTGTGCCCCCTCTGCAAAATGAGGCTAATGGACACCACCTTTTGAGGGTTGTTGTGGGAACGAATGAGTTGATGTTAAGGAAGCCTGGAGCAAGCGCTATGCAGGTGTCAAATCAATCCCTTTGAAGTTTCCTTTCCGAAGCCTTCTTCCCAGGACACCAGCAGGGGGCAGCAGAGACCCACGCCTTCGTGCAGGATTGGCGTCACCACTTTGAAATGCCACCAAGCATTTATTGAGCACACACTGTGTGCCACGCAGTGCTCCGCGGGCTGCAGGGGGTGGTGAGGGGACCCCTGGACTCTCTGCTGGGTACAAGGGCTACCCTATCCCTTAAAGTCAACGGGATCAGCCCCACCTCCCGCCTCGCCGTGCTCCTCCCCATGGTGACAGTGGTCCAGCTGCCAGCCCTTCTCTCTCCTCCCCGCCCTGGCTTCTGAGATGCCGGGTTGGGATGGAGGCACACATAGTCTCTTGAGCACAGAGAACACCCGTGGCTAAGGTGGACAGGTAGGGATTTCCCAGGTCCTAGTGACGGAACAGGGGGCCCTTGGCCTGGCTGGCCTCAGGACTGCAGAGAGGACGCAAGCAGGGTGCATGGTGGTCAAACGGGGCTTGCGGGCCCCCCCCCCCACCCCCAGGACACGGACTGGGACGCTCACCTCTGGGTTCTCAGTACGTGCAAGTCGGGGCCTGCCTGCCCTCGAGCAACCTCTTTCTCTCTCCAAACCTCAGTTTCCTCATCTGCAAAATGGGACTCACGATAGTGCGCCCCATGCAGGACTGTGGAGACCATCAGGGAGATTAATTAAGGCACATAAATAACAGCCGTTGTCAACTTGATGTAAGGTGACAAGGCAAAACAGAACCTCCTTCCAAATCAGGAAAGTGAACTCTCAGACATCAGTCCTGCTGGATTGCCAGCATTTATTGAGCGCCTACTGTATGCTACACGCGGTGTAGGTCCTGGAGGTCCAACAGGAAACAAAATGCACAAAATTCCCAATTGGCACCTCCAGCATCTCGCCCCGCCCCAGCCCCGCCTTCATCCCGCCCCTTCTCTTTCCCCGAGCCTACCAGAGTGAGGTGGAGGTGGAGGTGATCTACATATTCATGAGTCCATCAGCCAATCCGCAGCCAGAACTCGAGCCAGTCTCTATCGACCCTGGGTAATTGTGACGTCAAGAGTGACGCAGTGAGTGATCCTTAAAGGTACAGTAACCGCCTGTAGAGAAGGGAGCCTGCCTCTCTTTGGAGGTCTATACAGTGCAGGTTGGGGTGTGCCGGGCATAGAGACCGGCTCAGACCAATGGCACCTGGGTGAAGCCCTGGGATAGGTTTCGAGCGCTCACTCCCTGCCAAGCACTTCACTCCAGCACCGGGTTCGCTGCCTGCAGCCGGAGCTTCAGCACCGGGGGTCGTGGACAGATCCAGGGCCTGGCCGGAGGGTCCTGTGTGGGTGGGTGGATTGTGTGGCGAGGTTCTGGGGACAGGATCCAGAAAGAACCCCAGGCCCTCAGCCAGCCCAACAGGAACAAGGGCCTATTCTTTCTCTGCCTGTCTGCCCTCCATCAAAGCCTCAAATGAGCCCAGCTCTTGATCCAAGAATCTGCCCGACGTCTCCAGGCGGATGTTCCTCAGGACGACACTGATGGAGAAAATAGTGCAGGGGGAGCTGAGTAAAAAGAGGAGGCTTATGTTGGCTTCCAGGCAAACAGTGGTGTGGCTTAGATGAGGCCAGAGCTCCCCAGAACCCCCCCCCCCCCCGTCAGGATTTGTCACCTTTATCATTTAAATATGACAATACACAATTATCTAATGTCCATCTCTCCCAACATACTGTGAGCTCCCTGAAGGCAGGCTTAGGGTCTGCCTCAGTCTTGCGGTGTTCCCCGGGGCTCAGTACAGGACCTAGCATACAGAAGGTGCTCAATAAAAGTCTGATGAATGAATACATGAATGTCTCACGCCCAGAGCCCCGGTTAGGAGGCATCTGACATCGCATTGAATCTCACAACAAAGCTGCAAAGAAAGCATCATCGGACCCATTTTACAGGTGGGGAAATTGAGACTCAGAGAAGGGAAGAAGTTTGCCTGAACAAAGCCAGGCAGACACAAAAGAGCCCTCTGGTGGTCATGGAAGTTCCTAATCCATGGAAGGTGGCATTTCAGGGGGGTCTGGAAGGGTGAGGGTAAGGGGTCAAGGGCCAGCACAAGGGCTACAGGAAGGCACGAGCAAGCGTTGAGTCATGTGATTGCAAAGGATGAAATCCAGCTGGCCACCCAACGGGAAGGTCATGTGGGGTTCGAGGGTCAGGGGGAAAGTTCCTGAGCTGGTAAGTCTGTCCCATGTGGAGAAGAGCGCTGTGCGCATCTGATCCCCTGAGACCTGCCCTTGGATCATGCCATCCCTTGGGCAAGGGCAGGACCTGCCTCTTGCTCCAACCAAGAGAATACGGCAAAGGTGATGGTTTCCTTCTCATGGCCAGGTTACTTTCTCCCTCTTGTGTTTTTCCTTCAATTGTCGTAAAGCAAGTGTGACATAAAATTTACCATTTGAGCCATTTTTAGGCATACAGCTTAATGGCATTAAGCACTTTCACGCAATCTATGATATAAACATTTACTGCTATAATTTTTCACCGAAGTCCTGTTTTGGCTGCATCCCATAAATGTTGATACGTTGTATTTTCATTGAATTAAAAGTAGTTTCTCGGGGCACCTGGGGTGGTGCAGTCAGTTACACATCTGGCTCTTGTTTGCAGCTCAGGTCATGATCTCACAGTTCATGAGTTCGAGCTCCGCATAGGGCTCTGCATTGACAGTGCAGAGTCTGCTTGGGATTCTCTCTCTCCCTTTTTCTCTGCCCCTCCCCAACTCATTCTCTCTCTCTCTCTCTCTCTCTCTCTCTCTCTCTCTCTCAAAAATAAATAAATAATTGTATTTGAAAGTATTTTCTCATGTTTTATGCTTTCCTCTTTGATCTGGGTTATTAAGAAGTTGGTTGTTTGGAGAGGTTTGGTTTTTTTTTTTTTTCCCACATGTCTTCGTGTTATTGATACATAGTTTTGTTATGGCCTTGAATTCTCTTAAATTTATTACGGTTCTTTTCATGCCCTATTTTGGTGAATACAATGAAAGAATAGGGTCTCTCTTGGGGAATGGTCCAGATGAACTTGGAAAGGATGCACACTGTCCTGTTGTTGGATAGAATGTTCTGTCCATGTCATTTCAAGCTGGTTGACAGCGTTATCCAGGTCCTCCACAGCCTCGCCGACCTCCTGTCCATTTTCCCCATCAGTTGTCGAGGGAATAGTGTGGAGGCCTCCAAGTATAATTGTACGTTCGCCAAACTCTCCATTAAGCTCTATTCATTTCCATTTCCTGTATTGTAATTGTCCTTTGTGAGGTCGTTTGCTGATTGTATGTGTGTAAAAACACACACTTTCAGGATTGGCAGATTGACCCCATCACCAGTGTACGTACCTTGCTACCGTGTCTGCTTTGTTTGGCTTTAATGTATCCACTCCAGTATCTTTTAAATTCGTGTTCTCTCATACATTTCCCCCGTCATTTCACTTTATCTGTCTTTATATTTAAAGTGAGTGTCTTGCTAATCACGAATTTTTCCAGTTGTTTTGTTTGCTGAGAAAGCCTTCCTTTCTCCTTCATTTTCAAATGATACTTTCGTTGGGTATAAAATTCTGGGTTGACAGTCTTTTCCCATCCACAAGATATCAGTCCATTGTCTTCTCGCCTGTGCAGTTTCAGGTGAGAAATCTGTGGTGATTCTTATTGATGGTCCTCTGTGTGTAATGTGTCTTTTTGTCCTCGGCCGCCTTCAAAATTTTTCTCTGTATCTTTAATTTTATGCTTTTCGAATATGACACCTGAGTATGTGCTTGGGTGGGTATTTGTTCTGTTGGTATTTTCTGAGCTATGGGATCTGTGGTTTAATGTCTTTGATTTTTTTTTTTTAATTTTTTTTTCAACGTTTATTTATTTTTGGGACAGAGAGAGACAGAGCATGAACGGGGGAGGGGCAGAGAGAGAGGGAGACACAGAATCGGAAACAGGCTCCAGGCTCTGAGCCATCAGCCCAGAGCCCGACGCGGGGCTCGAACTCACGGACCGCGAGATCGTGACCTGGCTGAAGTCGGACGCTTAACCGACTGCGCCACCCAGGCGCCCCTGATTTTTTAAAGTTATTGGCCATTCTCTCTTAAAATATTCTTCAGCCTCTCGTCTTCTTCTTCTGGGATTCTTTTTTTTTTTTTCCTTCTGGGATTCTGATTACACATGTGTTAGATCACTTGCTCCTGTCCCACAGCCCCTGGATGCCCTTGACCTGTCTGTAACACCTCTCCAATGTTTGGTTATCTTCTTAGCGAAGTCAGAGTTGGATAAGATTGAGGTGTTTGTTACATTTACCTTTACAGCTGACCTTGACTCACGGCAGCCTGAGTGGTGAGTTATCCTTCTTTCTTTAAATACATCTAAGTCTTGGGGCGCCTGGGTGGCGCAGTCGGTTAAGCGTCCGACTTCAGCCAGGTCACGATCTCGCGGTCCGGGAGTTCGAGCCCCGCGTCGGGCTCTGGGCTGATGGCTCAGAGTCTAGAGCCTGTTTCCGATTCTGTGTCTCCCTCTCTCTCTGCCCCTCCCCCGTTCATGCTCTGTCTCTCTCTGTCCCAAAAATAAAATAAACGTTGAAAAAAAAAATTTAAAAAAAAAAAAATAAATAAAAAAAAAAAATAAATACATCTAAGTCTCGAGGTGCCTGGGTGGCTCAGTCAGTTTGAGTGTACGACTCTTGATTTCAGCTCAGTTTGTGATCCCAGGGTTGTGGGATCAAGCCCCCAGTCAGGCTCCATGCTGAGTGTGAGTCTTGCTTGTGATCCTCTCTCTCCCTCTGTCCCTCTCCCCTGCTTTCTCTCCCTCTCTCTAAAATGAAAACAAAAAGGGAAGGAAAAATAGATCTACATCTTTTTTTTTTTAATATAAGTAGCTTGATCAAAAGAAAAGTGTTTGCGGTGCCTGGGTGGCTCAGTGGGTTAAACGTCTGACTCTTTTTTTTTTCAACGTTTATTTATTTTGTGGACAGAGAGAGACAGAGCATGAACGGGGGAGGGGCAGAGAGAGAGGGAGACACAGAATCGGAAACAGGCTCCAGGCTCCGAGCCATCAGCCCAGAGCCTGACGCGGGGCTCGAACTCCCGGACCGCGAGATCGTGACCTGGCTGAAGTCGGACGCTTAACCGACTGCGCCACCCAGGCGCCCCAAACGTCTGACTCTTGAGTTCAGCTCAGGTCATGATCTCATGGTTTGTGAGTTCGAGCCCTGCATCAGGTTCTGCACTGACAGCATGGAGCCTGCTTGGGATGCACGCTCTCTCTCTCGCTCTCTCTCTCTCTCCCCCCCCCTCAAAAATAAATAAATAAACTTAAAAAACAAGAAAGAAAAATGTTCAGTGGCGCCTGGGTGGCTCAGTCGGTTAGCACCCAGCTCTTGATTTTGGCTCAGGTCATGATCTCACGGTTTCTAAGATCGAGCCCTACATTGGGCTCTGTGCTGACAGCCCAGAGCCTGCTTGGGGTCCTTTCTCTCCCTTTGTCCCTCCCTCTCTCTCTCTCTCTCTCTCAAAAATAAATACATAAACTTAAAAAAAATGTTCAGCAATACGTGGGCAACATGGGGAGAGTAGCTTCCCTAAACTAGCCTGCCCATTTGGCAGCTGGGGAAACTGAGGCACAGAGTGGGCAAAGGCTTGCGGACCTGGGCCCTCTGTCCTTGGTATGGGGGGATAGGTCGTCAGGGCAGGGGAGCTCGCCGAGGCCCAGGCCCTGGCCCAGCTCAGGTGCTGCTGAGGGTCTGGGCCGGTCCTCAGGGGTCTCAATTTCCTTGAGCAGAGACTGTAGCTGAGAAGCCAGGCCCGTGGGGCTGGGAGCGGATGGTGTGTGACCCAGCAGCCCCCCAGCCTGCCGCCGTGGCCGGGGCGTGCCTGTCTCCTGGCCTTCCTGGTCCTTTCTGTGTTTCGGTCTTTCTCTCTGTTTCATGTTGTCTCTCTGTCTCTCCTCGTCTTCTGCCTCTTCCCGTGTGTCTCTCTCTCTCACTCCCCCCTCTCCTCCGTTCCCCCGCGTGCGTGTCTCTGTTCCTCACCTTCTGTGTCTCTCTCCCCCACTCCCTCTCTCTCTCTCTCTCTCTCTCTCTGCTTCTCTCGCGCGCACTCTCTCCCCCCTCCTTGTTTGAAGCCGGCTTTCCACATCTGCCTTCCGCCAAGGCCCGGGCTCTGACCCGCCGTCTGAATGCCTTACTCCGACCGCACATCTGTGGGGTAATTGTCTCCTGCGACCACAAGGTACTGAGGCAAATTATAGTTACGGGCGGGGGCCCGCATGTGGGCGAACCGCGTCCGCTGGGCGGGGCTGCGCTGGCCTCTGCTGGGTGAGACGGCTGGGGCGCGGCCTCGCCCGGCCCCCGGCCCCTCCCCACCCCTCTTGGGGGACCTGCATCTTCCGTGGCAAGACGAAAATGCCTTTTGTAACAGTCAGCAGGAAACGCCATTGTTGGCAAAGGCCTGACCCCTTATTTATTCCCTCATTCATCCATTCAACAAATATATTACTGGGCGTCGACTCTGTGCCAGGTGCTGTTCCCGACACTGAGGCCAAAGCGGGGAACAAGACGGGCGAAGGCCCTCGCCCTCCCGGAGCTGACACGCCACCGGGGGACACAGACAAGAAATAATCGCGACAAAGAACAGCGAAGCTGGGAGGGGGCGCGATTTTAAACGGGGTTTGGGGGGGGGGTCACCTCCCTTTGGAGGTGACGTCTGAGCTGAGGCCCACAGGAGGGGAGGGGAGTTGCTGGGCGGAGGTGCCGCCCTCCCACACGCACTTGCCGTGTGTCCCTAGGCTCCTGACCAGACTTCTCTGAGCCTCAGTTTCCCGGTCTGTAAAATAGGGACACCCAAAGTCCTGGCCTCACACGGCCCTTGGGAGGGTGTGATCGTCGGCCTGGAAGCAATCACAGCCCACTGCACGCACGGCCCCCCGCCTGGGTGATGCCAGAGTCCCGGCGAGGACTCAGCTCCCCGTCCTGTCCCCCACGGGCCCCCAAGCTGGCGCAGATATTCTCAATCTGTGTGCCCGGGGTGGGGCCCGGGGACTGGAGGGAGCGGGTCACGGTGGGCATCTTCTTGCGAAGGAAAATATGGCTGAGAACCCAGGCCTCTCAGGGTGGGAGTTAAGAGTGTGTGACCCAGACGGTGGGCGGGGCGGGGCTGGGTCTCTCTCTCTCTCTCTCTCTCTCTAACTCTCTCATGAGTGTATCTCTGTCTCCCCATCTCTGTCTCTCCCTTTGTCTCTGTATCTCTGTTTCTCTTTGTCTCTAACTTTCGCCCTCAGGGGGAGGTGGGGAATGTCGGGCTGGGTTTTGAAGGATGCATAGGAGTCCCTAGGTGACAAAAGAACAAAGGGTGTACCAGGCAGAGGGGACGCAGGGAAGCCAGGCCTGGGGACTGAACTGGGGGACACTGGGAACCATGGAGGGTTGCAGGCAGATGAGAGGGCCAGTCAGAGCCCCGTGTGAGGAAGAATGGTCCAGGTCGTTGGGGGACAGAGCAGAGAGGGTGAGCCTGGGCAGCCGCGTCCCCCGTGTGCCGTGCTGCTTGGCTCAGCCTTGGTCCCCATGTACGTGCAGCACCTGCTGAACGCCGCCTGCTTCCTGCGCGGGGTCCTGACCGGCACACCGCCGGGCCACCCGGAAACCCAAAGCCCACGCTTTCCAGCCAGCCCCTGTCCCTGCCACATCGGAGTGCCTGGGCAGCCCTCACTGGGAAGTCCTTCCTGCCGTCTGCCTTCAGCGCCCCCCCCCCCCACTCCCAGTGTGGGGCCGGGACAACGGACTTACACAGAACATTGACGGTCTCGTGGAGACGGGGCACACACTCGGAGCTCCATAAATGCACGGCCACGATCAGGCTGTGGAACGGAAGGAACCTCCCAGGCGCGCCTCTTCTCAGGGGCTGGGACAAGGAAGGAAAGGCCGAAATCAGGAGAACAGCAGCCCCTTCTCCGCACCCCCCGCCACCCCCAACCTCGGCGATTCGCTGCCCGCTTCCAGACGCTTCCAGACGGGGAGCCCAGAGAGGGACAGCGACTGGGCCGAGAGAGATCAGAGATCCGCGCAGCCGGAGCTGAACAGCCCTCGCCGCCCCCCAAACCCAGGGCGCACCCTCCTCCCCCACGGCGCCTCCAGCCCCTCAAGACGTACCCTCCGCCGTCCCGCCGCCTCAGGCCTCGGGCCTGTTCCCGGGGCGGCCGGGATGGGGCGGTGGGCGGGTGGGAGGGGGCTCCCCGTGGCCCCGGGCGCTCTGCCCTGACGGAGGCGACGGGGGAGGCAGAGGGGCGGGGGGCAGCCCGGACAAGCCACACACGCCTTCCGGGGGCGGGCGGGGGGTTGGGGGGGGGGGGCATATGCCCAGTCGGAGCCTCATTCACAAATCCACGCTCGGGCGGGTCGCCGCCACACGCGCGCGCACACACGCGCGCACACACACGCGCGCGCGCGCGGCCTCCTCCGGCTGCGGGTGGCCCCTCGGCGGGGATGGCCCGGCGGGTCTCGGATTAGCGCATCCTCGTCCCCGGCGCCGCCCCCCACCCCCACCCCCACCCCGGGGCCGCCGCAGCCTCTTCCGACGCCCCGATGGGAGCCGGCTCCCCTGACCCCCAGCCCCGGCGGCCGGCCCAGCCCGCGCCGCGCTCCGAGTGACGCGCGCCGGCCGCCCTCGCCCCCGGCCGAGCATGGAGGTGCCCGGGCCCCCCGTGTCCAGCAAGCCGGGAGAGACCTCGGTCAAGTGGCAGCTGTGCTACGACGTGACGGCCAAGATGTGGTGGATGGTGAGTGGGGCGCGGGGCGGGGGGCGGCGAGGGCCTCCCCGAGACCCGAGACTCGGGGGGCCCGGCGGTCCGGCGGGGCTGCGGCCGGGCCGTCCCGCCCCGGGCGTCCGCAGAAGGGGGCGAGGTGGTCAGAGCGGGGAAACCGAGGCCGGACCACGGAGGGAGCACCCTGCCGGAGTCGGCCACCTGGAAGTGTGGCCGAGGCTGCCCGGAAGGCGCCCGTTTGGTGGCCGCGGAGGGCACGGCGGGCGGCGGGGAGCCAGCCGGGGTGCAGAGCTGGTGTTGGCGCGGCCGTGACTCCTGTCGCCCCCCACCCCCCCACCCCCGCCCCGGGGGCCTGTGGCACGAAGTTCTGAGCGCAGAGAGGGCTGGGGGCCGGGGGGACGAGGGGGGCCCCCAGGTGGGTGAACCGAAGGCGACCCTGGCCGCGCTTCTGGGCCCCCCTGACCCCAGGGAGGGAGTGGATGCCTTGCAGCGTCCACCCCTAAGACCGAGCACCCTTCCAGAAGCTTCCAGGCAGTGTGACCAGGACCCGGAGAGGGGATCCAGCCGGGGGGGGGGGGGGGGACGGCCAAGGCCATGAGGCCAACACACCACTGTCCGCTCCACCGACCCGCTCGCCGGTCTCTCAGTCCCCCCAGGAGCTGGCCCATCACCCACAGCCAGACTCTGAAAGCTTCCGTCAGCCATACAGCCCTGGGTTTGAACTGGTCGTTCTCTGTGACCTCGGGTCAGCGGCTTCCCCTCTCTGGTTCTCAGGCTCCGCCACTGGGAAAACGGTTTGGGGCCTGGATGTCTCAGGCTTCTCCGCCAAGGCCCTGCCGCTCCCTGGGGAGAGTCGGGCCTTGCGGGGGGGGAGACGGCGCCTGGTGACCTCCGCGACCCCTCCGAGCCGCTGCCTCTCAGGTCCATCTGACCTGGGAGGGGTTGGGGGCAGTGGGGGCGCCTTCCTCAGGGTCAGGGTGTCACCATGTTGGGATTCACGAGGGCAGATTTCCCCACACTTCTGGGGAGCGGCACACGTTGGTTTTATGTGTCATTCCCCATTCAGCCAACATTTATTAAACACCTACCGCCTTCCCGTGCTGGGGGCACAGCAGTGACCCAGACAGAGATCCCTGTCCCCTTGGGGCAGTGCAAAGTAAGACAACCACGAGTGCAGAAAGGGTTATAAGGATCCGGAGGCGTTCGATAAGACTGGGCAATCCAGGAGGGCTTCACTGAAGAGGTGACCTCTGCTCTGAGACCTGATGAGACCCGAATGAGACAGAATTCATTAGACGAGAAGGGGGACCGTCATGCTAGGCAGCAGGAACAGCCCATGCAAAGGCCGTGGGGCAGGCCTGGGCCTGGCCTGTTGAAGGAACAGCAAGGAAGCCCGTGTGGCTGGAACAGAGCTATCGAGGGGGAGAGAGGGAGGAGGGAAGGGCAGGGAGGGAGCAGGCCAGGTTGTGCAGGGCCCTGGGGGCCCAGGGAGGTGGGAGCCCTGGAGGGCCGTGGGCAGAGGAGGCCTGTTTCACATTTTTAAAAGCTCCCTTGGGCTTCTGTGGGGGAGAAGTCGTCCAGGGCTGACGTGGCAGCCAGAGACCAGGGGGGAGGCTGGGACAGCGTCAGGCCAGTGATGATGGGGACCCGGGGGTGGCGGAAAGAATGGCGGGAACTTCACAATGAACTCGAAAACGCAGATAACGGGGTGACGTGTTCAAAGTCCCCCCCGCAAGTGAAGGGCAGAGCTGGGAACGGGAGAAGAGGCCTGCGGCCCCAGATCAGAGGTGAGGGCAGCGAGTCCCGAGTCCCCATCGCCCAGCTCCCGGGTCCCCGGAAAGTCACGCTGCACTGGCCTTGTGAGACTGAGAACGTTCTTGTACAGACTTGCGGTGTTATCAACAGAGGTAGGAGGGCCGAGGCAGGGGGGATTTGGAGCCAGGGCAGGTGTCACCCCGGGACATATCCTGAAGAGGAAAGAGGCCGGGGTTCACCGGCCTGCAGGGAAAGACTGAGAGTCAGGGCCTCCGCCCAGAACACAAGCCAGCCGGGCCCATTCTGTCAAATTCGCCACGTTCTCCTCAACCTGCCTCCGGGCTCAGCCCCAAGCTGGGTCATCCGGGAACCCCAAACAAGGCCAGCCCCAGCCCCACCCGCGAGGAGCCCCCAAACACAAGAGCCGACCGCCCTCGGGCGCGGGAAGCCGGCCAGGGCCGGCGGGAGGGTCCGCACAACCCAGAGCGCAGAGCTTGGCGTCTGTCGGGCTCCGCTCCACTAGGGTAAAGACTTTCTCCTAAGTGGGTGAAAGGTAGTGAGGCACCCGAGACAGGAGGCAAACAAGCCCCAGCTGGTGGGGGTCAGAACATCAAAGCCCCCAAGATGACTGAGGGGCGCAGGCGGGCGTTCAGAATGGGGGCCCGGATGGGAGCGGGATCCCAGCCTCAGCGAGGCTCGGTGTCTCCGAAGTCAGGGCAAGTGGCGGCGCCCGTGGCCCAGAGACGCTCAGGGACCCGGGAAGTGGTCTAATTTTCACTCCTCGTCCAATCAGAAGGAAACCGTGAACATGGCCGCGATGTGTCCATAGCAATGAATGCAGCCTCGATACGTGAATCGCGTCATGTCCGTCGAGGAGTCGGGAGTGTGTCAGACCCTCAGACATCATCAAGCCGCCAAGTTCATTCAGTCTCTGTTCGTCTGGTCAAAGAGCGGGCAAAGCGGGGCGGGGCGTGAGTAACGGCCTCCTCCCCGCCGAGCGGTGCAGGAAATCCGGTCAGCTGCTGACCCCGGGGACGTGTCTTGCAAACTGTCGAGGGCCGTGCCCGGGTCGCAGCGACGGCAGGACAGACCATGGTTAGACTCCGGGAAGGCTTCCCAGGTCGTGCGGCCCATTCAGTGAGTGCGCCAGGACCACCCAGCCCCGCCCTTCCTGGGCCGGGGCACAGGAAACAGTAAGAGAGGAAATGAATAAACGCGTGAGATTATTTCAGAGTGGGAGGAGGGCTGGGAGGACTTTGGAAGAGGGTGTTAGAAACTGGGTGAGCCAGGAAGGACTCTCTGAGGAGGTGACATGGCAGCCTGAGTGATCTCGATGGGCCAAAGGTCTGGGGGTGGGGGGTGGGCAGAGAGCACCGCACGTGCAAAGGCCCTGGGGCACCACCGGGTCAGGCATGTTGGGGAGAACAGCGAGCAGGCCAGTGTGGCTGGACCAGAGTGAAGAGCGAGGGGCAAGGAGGGGTCACGGTAGGTCCTGCAGGCCTTGTGGGCCTCGGGGAGGGCCTGGGCTTTATTCAGAGGGCACTAGGGAGCCCTGGGAGGGCTTTAAGCAGGGGAGGGCCTCCCCCCTCTGCCCATCCGTGAGTGCTGCCCGCCACCTCCCCCGCCGTGCGCCCGGCGCTGGGGTGGGGGGTCGGGGGGTGCACGGTCTCCCCAGCCCCCAGCCTGCGCCCGCCCAGCCGCCGCCCACTCTGCCCACATCTGAGGCTCCGAGGAGCCGGACAGTCTGCTGCAAACCACGGAATGTTTCCCGGAGCGCCCGGGCCGGGAATGTCGGCGGCGGGGAGGGAAAGGGCGGGGAGCCCCGGAGAAGAGAGTCGGGGAGACACAGAAGGCAGGACCAGGGTGGGGGGCGGACCCCAGCATCGCTGGGCGCTGGTGGTGTCGACGGTCGGGACCCGCGATGCCCCTCACTTCAGAGACGGGGAAACTGAGGCACGGCGCTGTGAAGGGACTTGTCCACAGAGCTGGGGAGAGGCGGCACCGCGATTCGAACCCGGGCCACCTGGCTGCGGAGCTGGGGCGCCACCGTTAGCCTACAGTGACGGAGTCGGGGTGGTACTTTTCGGTGACCGAACGAATGGACTGCGTCCGTAGGGGAAGGCAACACACAGCCCCCAGTTCAGCCTGGCACGAACCCGAGAGCCGGCGGCATCCATCAGCCCCCGTCCTGCCTTCTAGAAGCCCTTCCTATAGGGCACCCAAATTCTCCTCGCTGCTTTCTTCTCCGGGGCAGACAAATGCAGTGTCAGACCCTCCCCTGGGGGCACCTGGGGCTGCCCCTCCCGGAGAGGGTGGAGCTGGGGCACTGCTCCTTCTAGAAGTCATCAGAGAAGGGCAAGCCAGGACCCGTGCCCCAGCCCCAGGCCGAGCGCCCACGAGCTGATGACACTGTGCTTCTGTTCACCTTTGCACTCGGCGGCCTTGCAGACCTCCAGGGCTCTGCCTCTGGAGGGCCGAGCAAATGGCAGCGTGGAGGCATCTGGTCCTTTGATAGAAACTCACGGAGCAGGGAGTGCCCCTGGCCAGGGGGTCCCTGGAGGAGGTGGCATTTGAGCCAGGCCTGGAGGGATACTAAGGTTTTCCACACAAAGAGATTGCAGCAGGGCATTCCTGGCACAAGGAACCGTTCAGACGAAGGTGTGGTCCAGGCGGGAATGTTCTGGGTGCAACAGAGCCGCCATAGGGAGAATGTGAGGCAGGGGTGGGAGGGGACAGTGGTGTGTGGAGCCAGACCTCGGTGGACCTTGAATGCTGAGCTGGGAAGCAGGGCCTTTCTCTCTCTCCAAGGCCATAGGGAGCCATGGCAGATGTTTGAGCGGGAGGGACACGGCCAGACGGAAGGCAGGTGTGGGGATTGGAATGAGGACCAGGAGGGGATGGGAGCAATGCTCTGGAGGGAGAAAAGAAGACCTGAGTCAAGGCCAGGACCATGGGATGGATGAGGGAGAGGCCCCGGCGGGGGAGAATGCACAGAAAATGGGACCAACAGTCCATGGGGAGTGACAGAGAGGGGAGAGACGAGGGTGGCGCTCACATTCCCACCTCAGGGATGGGGAGCGATGGCGGGATTATCCATGAGATGGGGACACTGAGGGAGGAGCAGGCTTGAAGAGGAGGATGCTGAGGCTAGGGACCCTGGGAGATGCTCTGGGGAGGGGGGACGCTAAGTAAGGTGTGGAGAAGTCACCTGGGGCCTAAAATGGTGCCTGGTGCGTCTTTTGTGATCAATAAATATTTGTCAACGGCATGGAGGGAGGGGTGAATTGAGGGAGGGATGATGAGTGGGTGGATGGATGGATGGATAGACAGACGGATTGACGGATGGACGGATGGATGGATGGATGGATGGATGGATAGATGGGTGGACAGATGGGTGGATAGATAGAGGGATGGATGGATAGATGGACGGATGGGTGGGTGGATGGATGGATGGATGGATGGATGGATGAATGGTTAGATAGAGGGATGAATGGATGGATGGATGGACAGATGGGTGGATAGATAGAGGGATGGATGGATAGATGGACGGATGGATGGATGGACAGATGGGTGGATGGATGGTTAGATAGAGGGATGGATGGATGGATGGATGGATGGATGGATGGACGGATGGATGGATGGATGGATGGATGGATAGATGGGTGGACAGATGGGTGGATAGATGGATGGATGGATGGTTAGAGGGATGAATGGATGGATGGATGGATGGATGGATGGATAGATGGGTGGATAGATAGAGGGATGGATGGACAGATGGATGGATGGGTGGATGGATGGATGGGTGGATGGATGGATGGATGGATGGACAGATGGGTGGTTAGATAGAGGGATGGATGGATGGGTGGGTGGATGGATGGGTGGGTGGGTGGATGGATGGATGGATGGATGGACAGATGGGTGGATAGATAGAGGGATGGATGGATGGGTGGGTGGGTGGATGGATGGATGGATGGATGGTTAGAGGGATGAATGGATGGATGGATGGATGGATGGATGGATGGATAGATGGGTGGATAGATAGAGGGATGGATGGACAGATGGACGGATGGGTGGGTGGATGGATGGGTGGATGGATGGATGGATGGATGGATGGACAGATGGGTGGTTAGATAGAGGGATGGATGGATGGGTGGGTGGATGGATGGATGGTTAGATAGAGGGATGAATGGATGGATGGATGGATGGATGGATGGATGGACAGATGGGTGGTTAGATAGAGGGATGGATGGATGGGTGGGTGGATGGATGGATGGGTGGGTGGATGGATGGATGGTTAGATAGAGGGATGAATGGATGGATGGATGGATGGATGGACAGATGGGTGGTTAGATAGAGGGATGGATGGATGGGTGGGTGAGTGGATGGATGGATGGGCAGATGGGTGGACAGATGGGTGGATAGATAGAGGGATGGATGGATGGGTGGGTGGATGGATGGATGGGTGGGTGGATGGATGGATGGTTAGATAGAGGGATGAATGGATGGATGGATGGATGGACAGATGGGTGGTTAGATAGAGGGATGGATGGATGGGTGGGTGGGTGGATGGATGGATGGGCAGATGGGTGGACAGATGGGTGGATAGATAGAGGGATGGATGGATGGGCAGGTGGACGGATGGGTAGATGGATGGACAGATGGGTGGTGAGATCGAGGGATGGACGGATGGGAGGATGGAAGCCAGAGAAATGGTTGTCCTGAACGTGCGCGGCAAAGAGCTCGGCAGGGCCCTAAGAAGCCCGCACTTCAGGCAGGGGGGATAGACTTGGGGGTCCCAGAAACCAGGCCAGTTGACCTCGCAGCTGTCTCTCAGTGAGGCCCTCCCACCCAAGCCCTTTCCTCTGCCTTCACTCCCCGTTACCGGCTTTGGGATTTGAAGTTCCTCTGCACACATACACATGGCTCAGCTCTGGGGGGCCCACCGCAGACAAATCAGTGGAAAATTAAAAGAGTGCCTGTATGCTGGTGATCGGCGGCCTCAGCTGGGCCACTTAATGACCCCTTTCTGGGGATTGTTACCAGCTGGAGGTGGCTGGGGGAGGGGGGTCAGAGCCAAGCCACCCAATCTGAAAGGGAGAGGGAGGGGTGGTCCCTGGGAACAGTGCGGCCGGGAGAGGAAAAGAGCCATGTGGTGGTCGTAACGGGTAGGGGAGGGTCAGGGAAAAACACGCCCCTGGACTCATCCGGGCCCCTGCATCCCTGCGGGTCCTCTCCCAGGGTCTTTCCCTTGCAGTCCCTCCTGCCGGGCCGCTCTTTCTCCCCCAGTTTGCCCCGGGGTAGCTCCAGCTCAGCTTTTAGGTCTCAGGCCCGTGGCAGCACCTCCAGGAAGCCCTCCCAGACTAGATGGACTCTTCCAGGCATTTGCTCTGTGATCTTATCTTCCTGGACATGCAGGGGTTAAAAGCAAGACCTCCACTCTGCCACTCGCCTGCTGTGTGTCCTTGGACAAGTCCCTTCCCTCTCTGTGCCTCAGTTTCCTCATCTAGAAACCAGGATAATGAGGTTCTTCATAAGGCCGCGGAAAGGACTAAGTGAGCTCTGAAGAGGCAACTGGGATCTGTCGAGCATTTATCGTGTGCCACGCAAAGGACTGAGCGTGGTCACCAAACCCCGGCAATCTCATTTTAGGGGTGGGGCCACCGAGGCCCAGTGCCGCCATTGTGTGCCTGGACCAACACAACCTCTTCAGCTCTGAGCCCCAGCCCCCCACCCGTCCGCCCCCCGCAGCTCTGGTCCTCACAGGCAGAACTCGCCTCAGCGGCCACCAGAGGGCACCCATGAGCACCCAAGTCAGGTTACCCCCTCCTTCCCTGCTTACCGCCCTCCAGGGCGCCCACCTCCCTCAGGGTAAAAGCCCAAATCCTCCCCGTGGCCCCCAAAGTCCTGCACGACCTGCTCTGCCCCCTCCCTAGCCTCCCCTCCTCCCTATCACCCCTGGCTCAATGCTCCAGTCACACGGGCCTCCTCTCGGTTTCTTCAACAGTCCATTCAGGTCCTGCCCCAGGACCTTCGCACGGGCTGTGCCCTCTGTTTCATACACCAACTGTTGGCCAAATTGGTTTCGTCTCATTCCTCTGATCGCAGCTCAGATGGCACCTAGGGAACTCCCCCCACCCTCTCAACTGAAGTAGGTGTTTCTGCTGTTCTGTCTCTGGCCCCTCCCTCATTATTCCCATGAATGCAGTAATCACACTTTGAGATTACACTCTGTGTCGCTCTGTATCCCCTCGCTCGACGGGAGAACGGGAGCAGGCTTCTGCCGTGGCCTTCTCTGGGTCCCCGGCACTCAGCATAGGGCACGGCACGCAGCAGGTGCTAAATAAACGTTTCCTGGGTAAATGAAGAGACGAATGCATAAATATCACACAAATAGTATGGGGCGAAACGGTTACCTGAGCTCCAATCAATCACCTTCGTTTCCCCCAACCCTGGCTGACTTCGTGATTATTTTCAAATAGGGCTTCAGGGAGTTCATTTTCCTTATTTTAACTTTCTGAGTTTTTTTACATTTTCAATGTTTTTATTTGTTTTTGAGAGAGCACGAGCAGGGGAGGGGCAGAGAGAGAGAGGGAGACACAGACTCCAAAGCAGGCTCCAGGCTCCGAGCTGTCGGCACAGAGCCCGACGCGGGGCTCGAACTCGTGAACTGCAAGGCCATGGCCTGAGCCGAAGTCGGCCGCTCAACCGACTGAGCCCCCCCGGGCGCCCCTTAACTTTCTGTTTTTAAGAACCAGTTCTATAGGGAACGAGACAGATCCAAAGGGCAGAAATAGACCCCAACACATCTGGAGGCTTTTCCAGTTAGTGGAAAAATGACAATTTCTTTGATAAATTTTGATAAGACAGCTCTACGGGGGAAAAAACCCACAAATGTTCTATTTTAGAATAATTGTATATTTAGAGAAAAGTTGCAAAGAGAGCACAGAGACTTCTTATATGCCCTCCACCCTGATTCCCCTAATGTGAAAAATCTTTCTTAATGTTACACTTTAGTTTATTGTCCAATACCGATTATTTGCTTTTTGCCCCCAATTTTTCTGGCTCTGCCTTTGGAGCCATTTCACAGGGCTCCTGTAGTAGGACAACTTTTGAGCTATTGTTTGAGAAAAAGCCTTAAGTTGCTTCCCTATACCATATCATTCACCGATATGCATTACAAAAGGGTCAAATTTTGGGGCGCCTGGGGTGGGGGGGGGCTCCGTCGGTTGAGCATCTGACTCTTGGTTTCGGCTCAGGCCATGATCTCACGGTTTGTGAGTTCAAGCCCCGTGTCGGGCTCCGTGCTGACAGTGGGGACCCTGCTTGGGATTCTCTGTCTCCCTCTAACTCTGCTCTTCCCCACTCGCTTGTGCTCTCCCCCTTTCTCTCTCTCTCAAAAAATAAATATATATATATATATATGTATATGTATAATTAAAACATAAAATACTGGAAGAAAATATGAGAGAAACTGTTTATAGGATCAGAATGTGAGGGCCTTTCTAGGCAAGAACAAAGCCCCAGAGACCATGAAAGACTTGGAAGTTTCACTACATAAAATTGAAAATGTTATGCCTGGCAAAAAGTCCAGAAAACAAACAAACGTGAGACAAATATTTGCAACATACTTGCAAAAGATTTTTACAAGGCCGCGAATATGTAAAGAGTGCCTACAAATCAATGACAAAACATTAACAGAAAAGATATGCAAAGGACATGAACAGACCACCATAGGAAAGACTTGCAATAGATCAAAAGGGACAAAACCTATGAAAAGGGGTCTGACTTTAGTCACCGGAAGAGACACTCACGTGAAATCAACAATGGATATCTACCGTCCAGATTGCAAACGAGTAACAGTCTTGTGCTCTAGCTGTATAGACATGGGGCACTGGTTCTCAACCAGGAGCGATTTCAGCCCCAGGGGTATTCGGCGATGTCTGCAGACATTTTTGATCATTATAACTCAGGGGGGGAGATGACTGAAATCTAGTTAGGGATACCCCTCAGCACGCTCCAATGCACAGAGGGCCGCCCCCTCAGCAAAGAATGATTCAGCCCAAAGTGTCGATAAGGAAGAAAGCTCTTTTGTGTGCTGTTTTTGAGAGCATACGTCTTTTTTAATTTAATTTAATTTAATTTAATTTAATTTAATTTATTTTTTTTTAATTTACATCCAAGGTAGTTAGCGTACAGTGCAGCAATGATTTCAGGAGTAGATTCCTTAATGCCCCTCCCCCATTTAGCCCATCCCCCTCCCACCACCCCTCCAGTAACCCTCTGTTTGTTCTCCATATTTATGAGTCTCTTCTGGTTTTCCCCCTCCCGGTTTTTATATTATTTTTGTGTCCCTTCCCTTACGTTCATCTGTTTTGTGTCTTAAAGTCCTCATATGAGTGAAGTCATGATTTTTGTCTTTCTCTAATTTCACTTCGCATAATCCCCTCCGGTTCCATCCACGTAGTTGCAAATGGCAAGATTTCATTCTTTTTGATTGCCGAGTAATACTCCAGTGTGTGTGTGTGTGTGTGTGTGTGTGTGTGTGTGTGTTACACATCTTCTTTATCCACTCATCCATCAATGGATGGACATTTGGGCTCTTTCCAGACTTTGGCTCTTGTCGATAGTGCTGCTATAAACACGGGGGTGCATGTGTCCCTTCGAAACAGCACACCTGTATCCCGTGGATAAATGCCTAGTAGTGCAATAGCTGGGTCGTAGGGTAGTTCTATTTTTAGTTTTTTGAGGAACCTCCAGACTGGTTTCCAGAGCGGCTGCACCAGTTTGCATTCCCACCAGCAGTGAAAAAGAGATCCTCTCTCTCCGCATCCTCACCAACATCTGTCGTTGCCTGAGTTGTTACTGTTGGCCATTCTGACAGGTGTGAGGGGGTATCTCATGGTGGTTTTGATTCGTATTTCCCCGATGAGGAGTGATGTTGAGCATTTTGTCATGTGTTGATGGCCATCTGGATGTCTTCCTTGGAGAAGTGTCTATTCATGTCTTTCGCCCATTTCTCCACTGGACTGTTTTTTGGGTGTTGAGTTTGATAACTTCTTCACAGATTTTGGATACCAACCCTTTATCTGACGTGTCGTTTGCAAATATCTTCTCCCATTCCGTCAGTTGCCTTTTAGTTTCGCCGATTGTTTCCTTTGCTGTGCAGAAGCCTTTTATTTTGATGAGGTCCCAGTAGTTCATTGCTGCTTTGGTTTCCCTTGCCTCCGGAGACGTGTTGAGTAAGAAGTTGCTGCGGCCAAAGTCAAAGAGATTTTTGCCTGCTTCCTCCCTGAGGATTTTGATGGCTTCCTGTCCTACGCTGAGGTCTTTCATCCATGTCGAGTTTATTTTTGTGTCTGGTGTGAGAAAGTGGTCCAGGTTCGTTCTTCTGCATGTCGCTGTCCAGTTTTCCCAGCACCACTTGCTGAAGAGACTGTCTTCCTTCCATGGGATCTTCTTTCCTGCTTTGTCAAAGATGAGTTGGCCATACGATTAGTTGTGGGTCCATTTCTGGGCTCTCTATTCTGTTCCACTGATCTGAGTGTCTGTTCTTGGGCCAGTGCCATCCTGTCCTGATGACTACAGCTTTGTAACACATCCTGAAGTCCAAGCACACGTCTTTTAGAGGTAACTTGGTAACCTCTGCCCCAGTGTTCAATGCAAACACGTTTTCACGAGATTCCACCTCTTGGAATATATCTTAAATGTCTGCAAAGACATGTGTGTGAGCATATGCCTCTCAAGCTCGTTTATAGGGGCAAAGGGCTGGGAATAACCAAAATAAGCCTCAAGGGGAGACGAACTTGAGGAAACCGTGGTCTGTGCTAAACAGTACGGCAGGTCCTCAAAGCCTTCAAAAGAGAATTACTACATATATGGTATATACTGTACCCAGCAATTTCTCTCTGGGTCTTCATCCCCCCAAACCAAAAGCAGGTTCTTGGGGACACACCTCCACACCCATGTTCACAGCAGTGTGATTTACAATCTGCGGACGCCGCATATCAGTCAGCCTCAGGAAGGAGGGACGTCCTGCCACCTGCCACCACGTGGATGGATCTGGAGGTCACTGCGCGTGGTGACAGGAGCCGGACGCAGAAGGACACGTCCTGCGTGACCCCGCCCACAGGGGGTCCCCCAGAGGAGTCCCGCTCACAGAGACAGAGAGTCGATGGCAGGGGGCGGGGAGTCCGTGCTTCACTCGGTTTGGGGAGATGGAAAGTTCTGGAGACGGACGGCGGGGGCGGCTGCGCGGCAGCGCGAGCGCGCCTGATGCCGCTGAGCTGCGCAGTTAAAAGTGGTTACGATGGTAAGTCATAGATTGTGTACAGTTCACCACGATTTTAAAAAACAACTGTCGTGCACCCATGCAAGGCGCCCCTGCGGCGGTGAGCAGCTCCGGATCTTTCTAGCAGTCTAAGGGCTGCAGTGCTCCCAGTGCCCACGCGAGGGCAGCACGCGACCAGCAGACCCGCCTTCGTGCTGGGCTCCGGGGCTTGTCGTTTGGCTGGTGGTTTTCTCCTGTTCCTTTTCGTGTTCTTTACCTATGTATTTTCTATCCTTTCTTCTCTTCACCCCATTTTTATCCTTCATCCCATTACCTTCCCTCCACGGGCGTTCAGTGTGCGGAGGCGCCTGGGTGGCCCGTCGGTCGGGCGCCCAGCTCTTGGCCTAGGCTCGGGTCATGATCTCACAGGTCGTGGGTTCGAGCCCTGCGTTGGGCTCTGCGCTGGCAGTGTGGAGCCTGCTCGGGATTCTCTCTCTTACTCTGCCCAGTCGTGTGCACGCATGCGCGCTCTCTGTCTCAAAATGAATAAGCTTACAAATACATTTTTAAATACATATATATATATATATATATATAAAGAAGAACGGATGTCGTGGTCCTGAGTCTGAAATGTGTAGGGCAGGCTGGGAAAGCTGGGAATTCAGGCGCGATTTCTTTACGGTCTTGAGGCAGAATTCCTTCTTCCCCAGGAACCCGGTCTTTGCCCTTAAGTTCTTCAACTGATTGGGTGAGGCCCACCCACATCACTGAGGCCCATGTCCTTCACGGAAAGCAACGGATCGTGGGGCGCCCGGGTGGCTCAGTCGGTGAAGTCATGATGTCACGGTTTGTGAGTCCGAGCCCCGCGTCGGGCTCTGGGCTGACGGAGCGGAGCCTGCTCCGGATTCTGTGTCTCCCTCTCTCTCTCTGCCCCTCCCCTGCTCATGCTGTCTCTGTCTCAAAAATAAATAAATGTAAAAAAAAAAAATTTTTTTTTTTTTAAGCAACGGATTGTAACCGCGTGTGGATGTGATGGCGCCACAAGACACGTGGGTGGCATCATCGCCACAGGTGTTTGACCGAACGGCCGGGCATCACAGCCCGGCCAGGCGGACACATGAAACCTGACCAGCCCAGGCTGGGTTCGGTCCACGGGCCGTGGCGTGCCCACCCCTGTGTATCCGTTTCCCGGAGCCGCTGCAACAAAGCGCCCCAAACTGGGCCCCTTGGGGACCAGAAAGGGAGTGACCCGTGGTTCTGAGGCTTCCAGCCCTCAGTCAGGTGTCCGCCCGGGGGTCTCATGAGGGCCGTCAGAGGGGATCAGCTCCAGACCTCTCTGCCTGGCCTGTAGATGCCCACCTCCGAGTCCCCACGGTGTTCTCCCTCCTGCACCTCTCTGCCCACCTTTGCGGGGCACGAGACACCAGGAGTTCGGCTCAGGGCCACCCCGACGATCTCGGTTGTAGCTTGATCACGTCTGCAAAGCCCCTGTCCCCATTGGGGCTCCGAAATATGAGTTTGGCGGGGGGGGGGGGGACACAATTGGCCTCCCAACACCCTGTGGTGAATGTGGTTGGCCCTTTCTCCCCACTGTGTAGTATTCCCTCGTGTGAACGTACCTCCCCTTTTCATGTGTCCTGATGTGGGTGGGCCCCCCCAGGCTGTTTCCAGGGTGGGGTGGGCCCCCCCAGGCTGTTTCCAGGGTGGGGTTCTCCCCACAGCAACCCGGTTTCCCCCGAGGCCGTTGATAGAACCCCTGTGTTCCCCGCACGGGCTGCAGAGCTCGGGTCGCCCTGGTGGGTCTATTTGATTCCCGTAAGCATTTTGTCACCCCCTCCCCCCCCCCCCCGCCCCGCTCCAGGATGCCATCTGTGAGGCCGGGACTCTCCTACTGCGCGGTTGACAGGTGGGGAAACTGAGGCTCGGGGGAGGACAGTGCTCCTAGCCGGGGAGGGGGAGGGTGGAGGCAGGATCGGAAGCTGGGACAGAGTGACACGTTTTCGGTGGTTTGATTTCTCTCCGCTAGTCTAAGGCAGGAGTCGTACCCCTTCTCTGTCAAGGGGCCAGATAGGCAGTAATTTCGGCTTTGTGTGCGGGTTGTGGTTGCCATGGCAACACAAAAGCGGCCACGCGATCGCACGTAAACAAATGGGCCTGGCCATGTACCGATAAAACTTTATTTGTGAAATCAAGTGATAGGCCAGACTTGGGCCCTGGACTCCAGTTTGCTGACCAGTAGTCTAAATGTGTGTGAAGCTCCTCACTGGGTACCGAGCCCTGTTCCAGGCACTGGAGATCGGGCACGACAGATCCAGATCTGTGTGACCACGACAGACACGACAGACACGTAAACAGATGGGATGACATCAGACAGGCACGAGGCTGGGGAATAAAGCAGGATGGGAGGAGGGGGGCAGGGGGGAGGGGAGAAGGGAGGGCCGGAGAGAATGCTCCTGAAAGATGAGAAGAAGGCAGCCTTGAAGACACTGGGGAAGGTGTTTCAAGCAGAGGGCACAGCCCGTGCAAAGGTCCTGGGGCAGGACCGGGCCTGGCGTGATGGAAGAAGAGCCAGGAGGCCCGTGTGGCCGGAGCAGAGGGAGCTACGGGGCGCGAGGGAGGAGGAGAGGGCAAGGAGGGGAGGGGGCAGGCCGCGTGGGGTCTTGTGGGCCACAGGGAGAGGAGATCCGATTGTATCCGAAGGGCAATGAGGAGCCACGGAGAACTCAAGAGGCATGTTTCACGGATGGGGTGGGGTGGAGGCAGGGGTGAAACCCAGGAGGCCAGGGAGGGGCTGGAGCAGCGTCAGCGGGCACATGGCTTCGTTTCCAGCCCCTCCATAGAGCGGAGGTCACGGCGCCCACTTACACAGCAAAGCAAGAGGCCACGGGGTGTCCCCAGCCGACGCAGACGCCAAAGGGTGGGAGCAGGAACGGCGCAGCGGCGCCCGGGGACACAGGGGATGAAGCAGACAGCGTGGGAACCCCGAAGGTTGAAAGGGCCTGGGCAGGACCCTGTCCCGACGACCTTCCTTCCCGCTCTCGGGTTCCGTGCCAGCCACGGGGAGGGCCCCAGAAGAGGCTGCCCTCCCCCCACCCCGGGGTCCCGCTCTTGTCAGGGGCAGGGTTTGGAGTCTGGAGACAGGTGGCCGAGAGGGGACCAAACGGATGGTGGGGTGGAGCGCTCGGGGCAGGGGCGGGGGCACCCTGTGGGACCGTCCGGGGCGTATCTGGGGTCAGGGAGCCTCTGCTGTCCCCTCCCCGCTTCCAGGAACGGCAGACACCTGCCGGGGCCAGGCTAGGAGCCGGGAAGAGTGACTTCCGGCCACTCCCTCGCCCGGTCCAGCTCCCGGCTGGCAGAGGGGAGGCCGTGACCTTTCTCCCAGATCCCGGAGCTGAGTAATGGTGACCGGAAGAGTAACTCGGCCAGCCGGGTGGCTGCAGCGCGCCCTCGGGAAGGAGGGTGCACAGGCTCGGTCCCCAGCCCCGCTGCTGGAGGCGAGGGCCGTGGGACCCGGCTGAGGGTCCTCCTGGAACACAGGCCATGCCCCACGCTGCACCCACGCTCCCCGCGGCGACACTGGCCACTCCCCGCGCCCGGGCTCCCTGCAAGGCTGATGGGAGGGTGCAGAAAGAGCCCCAGGCACCCCTGGCTGCCCCCCCCACCCCGCCCCCTGCTCCTCACACCTTGCTCCTGTGTCCAGGAGGAGGAAGTCAGCACCCTGGCCAGGAGCCTGCACATCAGGGGGTTCAGGGTTTAACCCCCCCCAGCTCTGTGGCTGTGTTGCTGGGTGACCTTGAGCAGGTGACCCCCTTCTTGAGGCTCGGTTTTCCTCCTCTGGAAAATGGGAGCTGTGAACCGGGCTCCATGAGGCCCCCGTGCGGTAGGGACCGGCCACTGCAGAGCGTGGTCCTGAGTGGCTATCCAACACACACGAACGGATGGGCCGCTCGCTCCCAAAAGCCGCGCGGGAGGGGTCGGGGTGGGGGGGTCCCCTGGGTGCCGGGTCCTGTTCTGGACGCTGATGACAGCGGTCAGCGGGACACGCGGACGAGCGCAGCGGCCAGGAATGCTGAGCACCGCGCAGGGAACAGGCACGATCCTTACATTTGGCACCGTTGTGATCGCGGCTGCTGGTACCCGACTAACCCAGCCCTCCAAGGCGTGCGATTATTTAGCGCCGACTGTCGACCGCGCTCCGGCCGCGGAAGGCGGCAGGCCCGCTTCCCGGAGGACGAAGTGAGGTCGCGGGTCGGTGCGAGGCTGCAAGCCGGTTGTGCAGACAGGGCCTGGGAGCCGGTCTGCCAGGTGGCGTGCTTCCGGGACCCCCCCCCCGCCCGGGCAGAGCTGCCACCCTCCCAGCGGCACCTGGCCCTCCACCCCGAGCTCCCCCAAGCGGGGGTCGAGGTGGGCGGTGGGCCACACACCCCCCCCCAGGGCTGCCTGGGGAACGCCAGCGCCTAATCCTGGCTCAGGAGGACACGTTGTACCAGGGATTATATAAGCCGGCCTCTCCCTTTGTTTGTTTAATTCTTTCAGGCCTCCCCCCCCCCCCGCCCCGCCCCGCCCCGCCGCCCCTCCCATCCTGCCACTCTTCAATCACCCTGTTCGTGGGGGGCTGGGGGTGGGGTACTTGGGGCCTGGCCTCTTAAAGGAGGAGGGTCTGCAGCCCAACCCACACTCCGGCCTGCGCCCTGACCACCCCCTTCCCTCCCCATGAAGACCCAAGCGGGGCCTCTGACCCCCGGAGACCAGGTCCAGCTGGGGTAAGGGGTGGGGGCTGGGTAGGCTGCTGGAACATATCTGAGAGAGGGGCGCATGAGGGCCCAGAGCAAGGGCACCAAAGTCAGGCTCTGGCCCCGCTCGGACCCTGGCCGTGACTCTGCATCCAGAAAATGGGGGTCCCGAGGGTCCCGACCTCCAGGCCGTTGAGGAGACCATGCAAGGACCGTGCGTGGCGTGTACTAAGTGCTCACTTAGCACTGGCTGTTCGCTCTTATTATGAACCCCCAGAGTGCTGACGCCGCCCCCCCCCCACACGCACCCCGGGGCGGGGGGCGCTCGACCCCGGTGGTCCTCGCCAGGACTCGGGGTTTCCATCTGCGGAGGGGGGAGGCCGGCACCAAGCCCCCCACGGCACAGCTTCGGGGCAGTGTCTCCAGGGAGGTCTGGGCTCAGGTCTCCGCTCCTCCAGGCCACTCGGCCACCCGGTGTCCCCGTCTGCGACGCGGGGATCGTGCTGGCACCCCCTTCCCCTCGGGGCTCCCCGAGAGGGTTAACCGCATTCAACCGTAGAAGGTGCTGAGAGCGAGCGCTGGACACTTACGCACATGCGCCAAGTAAAAGGAAGCTAGACCCGAAACGTAAGTAAATAAACCAGCCCCATTGGCCAGGCGGGCAAACCGAGGCCGCGGCTCACGTGGATGCCAAGGGCGGGGCTGGGAGCTGGGAACCTAAGTCGGCTGCCTCCGCCCCCACCCCCACCCCACCCCCACCCCACCCCCACCCCCGCGGTGCCCAGTGCAGGGCTGGAGGCACGGAGCCAGGGGGTCTGGCCCCAGCTGGCCGGATTCAGACCCCTGCGCGGTGGCCTCGAGCCAGTAACCAGGCTGGGTCACATGGGACCCGGATGGGTGGCGGTGTCGGGGTGCCCGCCCCCCCCTCCCACCCGGCCGCCCCGCCCCTCGGCACAGCCGGAAGTCGCAGTGCCAACGAATCTCTCCCTCCGTAGCCCGCTTCCTGCCGTTAGGGACCTACCTTGACTGCCCGCCCCCACCCCCTCCCCTGCACCCCGGTCCCCGCGGGGGGCAGAGGGCTCGAGTCCTTCACCCTGACGCCCCCACCCCAGGGGAGGCAGCCCCCCAGGTGGAACAGCCGCCTCGCCGTGTCCAGGGGCCCGCCAGGCTCCCCTCCTGCCACTCGGCGGGGACACGGCTGGCCGGCCGCCTTCTCCTTGCGGCGGGAAGGGCAAGGGCGAGGGGCAGGGAGCCCCCCTGCGCAGATCCGGAGAAGCCGGCCTTGTCTGTGCCCCAGAAGGGAAGCGAACCTTTCTTTCAGAGCGGCTGCGGGGGTCGGGGGCGGGGCGGGGGGTGATGCCCTCGGGCTCCTAAGAGGCCAACCCGGCCCTGCCCGGGGAAGGGAGCGTGGGGGCTCCCGCCAAGGACGACAGCCGCGACCATCCCGGGGCTGTGCCCATTTTACAGATGGGGAAGCAGGCACGGAGCGAGCATGCTGCCTGCCGCAGGCCACGCGGTCTGTAAGCAGCAGCCGGCTTTGAACCCCCGAAGGCCCGGCTGCCGCGGTCACGGGTGGGGAGGGGGGGAGGCCAGGGAAGGAGGCTTTGGTGGGGGCTCTGAGGGGCCAGAAGCCACAGCGGCAGCCCCCACCCCACGTTTCTGCCCCAAAGCCGATGGCCTTCTCTTCCCTGCGGCGACCCCTGCCGGGCTCGTGAGTGAGCTCCTGCTGGGCAGCTGGGGAAACTGAGGCCAGGAAACCAGAAGCAGCTCGTCCCCAGTTCCCACACAACAGGGGGAGATGCCTCCTTTGGGTCCCCAGGCCCCGTGTCTTCCAGCGGCTCCCTCCCTGAGAGATCCTGGCACGCCCGGGCCTCAGTTTCCCCATCTGAAGGCGGGTGATGCCAGGGAGATGTGAGCGGGACTCCGAGGCGGGGCCCGGGCCGGCGAGTGAGGGCAGGCCCTAGAGTGCCAGGCGGTGCCCGCGCCCACACCCAGGCGCCCGCGCCCCGGCGAGAAGGGGCTGGGCGAGGCCTCTCCCTGCCTCCCCCCCTCCTCCTCGAGGTCTGGGCTTGACTCCGGCCGGCCGCACACTCCACTCCACCGCCTTCTAGAGGTCCCCGGACGTGCCAGGCTCCGCCCCGGCTCGGGACCTGTGGGAAGTCGCACGGCCCCGCTCAGCCAGGCTCCAAAGCCACAGCGGCTGGAGACTTTCAAAGAATTCAGGGCGCCGGCTCTCTGCCCGCCAGGAGTCCCGCCACCCACGGGCGAGCGGCCACACCCGCCTGGGCCGCCATCTGCCAATCTCTTCCAGAAGTGGCATCACTCAACCCGCTCTTCGCTCCGCGCCACTTTCAAGGGTGTGAAACGTGTCCGGAGGGGGAGGGAAACTGGGCAGATTTCCCGCTCCACTGAGCTCCAAGCCCGGGAAGTCCCGCCAACGGTCTAGCCCCGGTCTCTCCTGCCACTCGGCCGCCCCTCCCAGCTGTTTGGGGGGTGGGGGTGGGGGCACAGCGTGTGGAGCCCAGAGAAGCCCTGGGAACCCGCCTGTTGCACGAGGCCCCGGAGGCCTGGAACAGAAAAGCGCGCCCCTCTGGGCCTCAGTTCCCCACCTGCGAAATGGGGCGATAGGGCCACCTCCCTCACGGGGCGGCTTCGAGGGTCCGTGCAGTGAAGCGTGTCAGGGGTGGGGCACAGGGTTTATGCCAGCACCGGCAGCTGGGATTCCTGTTATGACGCGAGTGAATAAGTGAGTCCGTCTACACCCCACGCGGCGCCGCGCGGTGCATTCAACCACCACCAGAGCCCGGGCTGACTAAGGAGAACAGGCACAGGCTGTGGACGCGGGGAACGGCCCCCGGGTGGGCCAACAGGCGGCGCCCTTCCAGACAAGCGAGGGGGGGGCTGGGCCCCGGGAGCACGTACCGCGCATGCTCTCGGGCAAGCCGGGGCGGTCGGGGGGCGGGGGCACGTACGGCGGTCACCGGGAAAGGGACCGAGCCCCGGGCGGGACCCGGCCTTGAGGTGGCCTCAGGTGCGAAGTGTGACCCTGGGCGGGTGCCACGGTGTGTGCATCTGTGAAATGGGTGCGTAGGAACGGCTGCGTCGGACCCGCGCGTCAGAGGTGTGGGCGGCGCCCGGCACACAGTAGGTGCGCAATAAACGTCCAGTCTCAGGAGCACCCAGGGCCCCGGGGTCGGCGTGTGAGGCTCAGAGAGCCGGCCCCTGCCGCGGCCTCGGGCCTCCGCGCCGTGCGGGGCTCCGGGCCCGCCCCGGGGAGGGCTGGGCAGTCCGCGCCCCGGCCGTGCCTGGGTTCCGGGAACCGGCAGAAGGAGCCCAGGGCAGGCCGCTGTTGCAACATCGGAGGGCGGCGTGCCGGCGTGCCCGGGCAGGGCCGCCGCCTCGGCCCGCGGGCACCGCCAGGAAAGAAAAAGCAACTCAGAAGTGGGCACCGGGACAGGCGGTGGAATCCCGGGCAGGGCACGGCCGCGCGAGGGGGCGGGCCCGGGTGGAGACTGCGCCCCGCGGCGCGGCCTATCCGGGGAAGCTGGGTACGTCCTGGCCAATGGGAGGCCCCGACGAGTCAGGCCACACCCCCAGGGGGAGCCCATTGGCCCGAGGAAAGCGTTAGGGGTGGGTCCCTTAGGTCCCTCTAATCCGGCGCCTCGCTCCCTTCCAGCCGTCCTTCTGCCGGGGCTTCCTAATATGGGGGCGCCGAGGGTTGCTCTGAGGGGGCACGCTCAGGCCTCGTCTGTGCTCAGACATGCGTCCCTGGGCTCCTCTCACCTTATCAGAGCCAGAGCTGTGCTTAGAAGTTCAGTAAGTCATTCGGAAGCCACGTGAGAGGCTGAGCGGGTCCGGGCAGAAGGCAGAGCCCGTGCAAAGGTCCTGGGGCAGCGCCGGGCCTGGCGTGTGGGAGCAACGGCCAGGAGGCCCGGGTGCTGGAGCAGAGTGAGCGAGGGGCGGCCAAGGAGGGGACGGGGCGGGTCCTCCCGTCGGCTGCGGAGAGGACAAAAGGAAGCCATGGAGGGCTTTAGACAGTGGGGAGATGTGACGTGCCACCTAGAGGCTGTGCGGTTTGGGGCAAAGTCCTCTCCCTCTCTGGGCCACAGGCTCAGCCATCACACGGGGGAGCGACAATACCTCCTTGGGGAGCGATGCGAAGGGAGGCTCCAGCGACGCGGGTGCACAGCCTTCGTGGGCTCCCGCTCTCATTAGCCCCCACCCGAAAGAGGGCACGCCCCTGGGTCGTGGGTCGTGGTCCCCGGGGCTCCCGCCCTCGCCGCCACAGTCCGTCCTCCGCACGGCGGCCGCCAGAGGGCGCCCCTGAGCACCCGAGTCAGGCCCGCCCTTCCCTGCCCACAGCCCTCCAGGGCTCCCACCTCTCTGGGAGTTAAAAAAAAAAAAAAAAAAAAAAAGCCCAAGTCCTCCCCCACGGCCGCCAGCGCCCTGCACGACCTGCTCCTGTCCCCTCCCTGGCCTCGCCCCCTCCCTCGCCCCCTCCGCGCCAGCTACACACGCCTTCTTGCTGTTCCTCCCAGGTGCCAGGCCCATTCCTGCCCCCGGACCTTTGCATGGACTATTCGCTCTGGAACCCTCTCCCCCCACCCCCCCACCCCCCGCCAGACATCCACATGCCTCCTCCCTCACTTCCTTCAGGTCTCAGCTCCTTCAAGTCGTACCCCCAAGCCTGACCCCGCCCCCCACCTCCCCTCCCTCTCTCCCCCAGCACAGTGTTTCTCAGGGACCCCGCCACCCAGCCCACACGGTTCATTCCACTTCTGGATCTCACTTACCATCTGTCTCCCCCCCGGATCATCAGCTCCATGAGGGCACAAAGTTTGACTTTGTGTTCCCTGCTGTATCCTCGGTGCCCGGAACAGCCCTTGGCACACAGCAAGTGCTCACCAAATGTTGATGAATGAATTCGTGAAAGATGACTAGAGTTATCCTTAGGCTGCCCCTCCCCCAACCCCCAAGCTCCAGCTCGCCTCTGTTCCCCTTCCCGTCCTCCCCCACTCACCGCCCCCCCCCAGCCCTAGGGGAGGGAACCCCAGGGGTTCATTGGGCTACAAGAGGGAGGAGCAGGCCTGGCAAGGAGAACCAGGCGGGGCGGGGTGGGGGTGGGGGGCAGTCCATGTGATTTCTGTTTGAATTAGAGGTGGGGAGTAAGGGAGGCAGCCCGGGGTTGTGTTTGTGGGAAGGTTCTGTGGCCTGGCGAGGCCTTGCCAAGCGGCCGGCTGTTGGCCCTCGGTTCTGGCCAGTGCCCGAAGCCATCCATCCCGGTCCCCGGGGAGCAGAGGAGACGGGTCCATGTGGGCGTGTGGAGGCAAGCGTAGGGGTCTCGAAACCCTACCCAGCCCAGAGGCCCAGCTCGGACCAAGGGGGTTAGGTGGCTGAGGCCTGGGCCAGCCCTCTCCTCCCCCTCCGCTTCGGGCCCAGGCTTCCTGCCCCTGAGCTCCAGAGTCTCTCTGCCAACGAAACCCCAGCCAGCGCTGAGGTTCTCAATGATGAACAGATGGTCTTAGGTCGAGGAGGGGTGGGGTGGGGAGCTGAGCCCCGGAGGGGACCAGGGGTCTCTGGAGCAGCCTTGCTGCCCTCCTAGGGGGAAACCGAGGCAGGGAGTCCCTCCATGCCTCTGTGCCCGGGGTGGGGGGCACCGTCCGCAGAGGGTCCCCTGGTTTGCCCACGTTGCACTTGGCAGAGGACAGCATGGGGGAGGGCGGAGACCCGGGCCCTCTGCCAGGTCAGATTCCTCCCGGCAGCGGTTGGGGGGGGGGGGGGAAGGGAGAGGTTTGTTTTTTTTTTTTTTTTCCAACAGAATCAAAAGGAGGAGAGAGCTGTTGGCAGGAAGGAGGGATTGGAAGGAAGCCTAGGTTGGGCTCACCCTGAAAATCACACTCCCGGCCTCACGCCTGGCGGCTGGGAGTGGGGGTGGCGGGAAGGGAGTTGGGAGCCTCTCATCATCCACCGCATCGCCGCATCTTCCAGAAAAGGGGGCAGCCTGCTCAAAGGACAGCAGACACGGCCTTCGGGGCCCCCCCCACCTCCCCCCGCGGCTACGGCCCCTCCCCCACTGGTTACTCAACATGCTGCCTCCACACCTTTGCTTGGGCTGTTCCCTCCCCCTGGGACGCCCTTTCCCTCCACGGCAGAATCTGTCTCCCCAGGCCACCTTGGATCTGGTCTTCCTGGACCTCCAGAAAGGGGTGCCAGGTGCACACCTGAGGCCAAAACACACAAATCAGGAGTAACACTGACCTTGTCCTTATGGAAACACAAGGATTCTCAGGGCGCCTGGGTGGCTCAGTCGGTTAAGTGTCGACTTCGACTTCGGCTCGGGTCATGATCTCGTGGTTCGTGGGCTCGAGCCCCGCGTCGGGCTCTGTGCTGACGGCTCAGAGCCTGGACCCCGCCTCGGCTTCTGTGTCTCCCTCTCTCTCTGCCCCTCCCCTGCTCGCTCGTGCGCGCGCTCTCTCTCTCTCTCTCTCTCTCTCTCTCAAAAGATAAACATTAAGACGAATTAAGGAAACAAACACGTTGGTTCTGTTGGTTGTGGATTGTTTGAGTCTCGACAAGATTGTGTGATGAGATTAGTTATCTTGAGGACTCGGTTTTGGGTGCCCCCCTCCCTGCAATGTTACGGCCCCCCATTAAGTGCCTCGCCCTCATTTTGGTTCTCAGGCTCTGGAGCCTCGGGGAGGGCTCGGACAAGGCCAGGAATACAAAGAGGCCCGAAGTCTGGCCCTCGCCCCTGGAGACAGACCCCAGAGAGTCAAGAGTAGTGATAAAGGGGGCCCTGGGCACACCTAGGCTGGTTGTTGGGTCCCTGGGCACAGAGCGTGCGGGGACATCCTCGCCTGCCGGGTCCCGGAGCCTGCCCGAGGGAACGTGACCCCAGCAGACCTGGTCACGGCAGCTTACCCGCCGTGTGACCCTGGGCAAGTCACTTCCTTCTCCCAGCCTGAGTACCACTGCCTGTTGCGAGTAGAGCAGGCTAATGAGGGTTCCCCTGCCTGCCCCCAGGCCTGGTTTTGCACCAAATGGGATAATAGCCGGAAACGGCTGCCTACACAATGGAAGCCCTTATTAGGGCTTCAGGGCCACCTGCGGGCCTCAATTTCCTCATCTATAAAATGGGCATAATGATACCTGCTACTGTTTAACCTCCAGGGCTCCTGAGGATTCAAAGGGTGATTCTGAGATGTTGCAGAGGGAACATCTGAAGGCTGAACAAGTTCTGCTGAGGTGGGGACAGTGGCTTCTGTTGCAAAGTCTGGACACCCTGACCCCCTTGCAACACGGGGGGAGAAAAGCACAGCAAAAAAAAAAAATCATCTAATACCATTGTTGGGATTGTGATCTCTTTCTTCATGGTCTGTCCCCCCCTGTGCCCCCACCCTTGTTTTTTCCTGGGCTATTTCACAGGCCAAGAGCCACAAGGTAAGACTGTCCGGGGGTTAGGCTGATGGCCCCTGTGAGCCAGACTGTCCAGCTTTAAACCCCAGACTTACCCCCTATTGGCTGTGTGACCTTGGGCAACTCTCTCAACCTCTCTGTGTCTCAGTTTCCCCATCTATACAATCAGAATGATGACAGGGGAGCCTGGGTGGCTCAGTTAGTTGGGTGTCCCACGCGGTGTCACGGTCGGTTGTGGGACTGAGCCCTGTGGTGGGCTCCATGATGGGCGTGGGGCCTGCTAGGGATTCTCTCTCTCCTCTTCCTCTGCCCCTGCCCCACTCAAGTGCTCTCTCTTTCTCAAAAAGAAATAGAATGATGACAGTCTCTTTCACATGGAACAGTAGCGATGAGTTAACGTGGGGATCAGCAAACTACATTCCAGGGGCCAGATTTGCGCGTGTGCAGTAGGCTCCCCACTCGGGGCTCGATCTCATGGCCGAGAGATCACTCACGACCTGAGCCGAAACCAAGAGTCGGAGGCTTAACCCACTGAGCCACCGAGGCACCACTGGTCTTACATTTTCTAATGGTTGGAAGAAATCCAAAGAATAAGATTTCGTGACAGGTGAAAGTTATGTGACATTTACACGTCGGTGTTCATAAATAAAGTTTTATTGGTACACAGCCCGTCTGTTCACATGCTGTCCCTGGTGGCTTTTGGCTTTCAAGCGACAAGGGCAGAGCTGAGTAGGTGCATCAGGGACCATCTGGTTGGCAACGCTGAAAATATTTACTCTCTGCCTCTTTTCAGAAGTTTTTGACCCCTGAGTAACTTTGAATAGTGCGGGACACAAAGGGAGCTTGGTGCACTTGTACTCGAGATCGTGACCTGAGCCGAAGTCGGACGCCCAACCGACTGGGCCCCCCAGGTGCCCCTGTTTTCACATAACAGACCCTTCTCCGTGATTTGCTGCCCGCCGGGTCCTGTTCTGGGCGCTTGGCAAGCGTGAACCTGCTCGATCCTTGCTACAGCTACTCCGATCCCGTTTTACAGACGGGTAAACTGAGGCTCGGATGGTTGAGGCGACTGGCCCAGTGTCCCGCTGCCGGAATATGAACCCAGGCTGGGTGGCTCCTGTCTGTGGCTTGCCTGCTTCCTTATTCCTTGAGGTAGAGACCCAGAAGGCAAATCCCTGTGTCAAAGGGAGACAGGATGGAAAGATTCTGGTTGCCCCCCCGGCAAGTTGCTGCCCGTGGATGCACATGGAGATCGCTCAGGGCCAGCGTGGGGTTTGATGCTCCAAACCTAACTTCGGCCTCCCGAGGGCAGGCCCGGGGGTCTGACTTTTGCTGGGAGAATTGGCCATCCCCGCCAGATAGGGGAGCAAGGATCCCTGCTCACGACCCAGATGCAGCGGCTGTGCCCCGATCCCCGAGCTGTTTCTCTCTCCTGGGCCTGGGGGGCGTGGCCAGCAGGGTTCTGCTTATCTAGCTCCCCTGCCCTTTACCCCTCGTGTGCCCACTGCCTCCCCCCCCCCCGCCCTGTCTGAAAGGATGCCTCCGCACTTCCCGCTTGTTCAGGCTCGACCCCCCAATGGGAGGCAGCTAGAACCCACCCCCCCCCCCACCAGATCCCTGCCGGTGGGCGTGTCAAATGGTGCCACCACTTTGGAAAACAGTTCGGCACGTTCTTGGAAGGACACACACCGGCCCCCATGGGATGCAGCCTTTCTTCTCCTCCTGGGTCTTCACCCAGGGGAAAGGAGAGCCAGATAAACCAGGGTGACCTGTCCAGACGGCGGGACCCTAGCCAGCGATGAAAAGGCATAGGTGACCGAATGGCCGAACCCCAAAATAACTATGCTGAGCGGGGCGCCCGGATGGCTCAGTTGGTTGAGCGTCCCTTTGGCTCAGGTCGTGATCTCAGGGGGCGAGAGTTCGAGCCCCACATCGGGCTCTCTGCAGTAGGGCGGAGCCTCCTTCTGATGCTCCGTCCCTCTCTCTCTCTCTCTGCCCCTCCCCTGCTCGTTCTCTCCCTCTCTCTCTCTCTCTCTCTCTCGAAAATAAATAAACATTAAAAAGACTTCTGCTAACATAGAGAAGCCAGACACACGGCCGTGCCCATGGGTTTACTGCTCGTCCGGGGCTGCTTTGGGGCTACTGGGGCAGAGTTGAGCCGAAAGGAACTTGGGGTAATCAGCTGCAGAATGGGGCTAGACACGTCCCCCACGTCACCGGGTCAGTGCCTGCAGCTTGGCCCCGTGTGGCTCTGGCTGTGTTCTCGCACAAATGCTGGAAGTATGTCTTCAATGATTCAGCGGTTCGGGTTTGCTTTCTGCTTCCCTTCCGTCACAAAGCATCTTGGACCTCAGTTCACGTCAGCGCTGTGATTGAGCAACCCTGGGGTGTGTGTGTGTGTGCGTGTGTGTGCCTGTGTGTGTGATTCTACTAAATATGTGCATTTATGTGTTTAGTTACTTAAAATAACATTTCAGATGTACACATACAAATACACAAACATGCATCGTATACTAAATCATAATATATAATGCATAAACGCATCTACATTTCATGTTATACATTTTACATGTATATATAATACATACCAATATATTACATACATATATATGATTGGGGGGTTTTTTAAGTAGTTTTTTTCTTCGCTTTTCTTAATGTTTATTTATTTTTTTAATGTTTATTTTTGAAAGAGACACGGGAGGAGGAGGAGGGGCAGAGAGCGGGGACAGAAGATCTGAAGCGGGCTCTGAGCCATCAGCACAGAGCCCAGCGCAGGGCTCGAACTCAGGAACTGTGAGATCATGACCCGAGCCAACGTGGGACGTTTCACCGACGGAGCCACCCAGGCGCCCCGATACGATTTGCTTTTCAAAGCGGATTTTATGGGGCTCCTGGGTGGCTCAGTGGGTGAAGCGTCTGACTTGATTTGGGGTCAGCTGCTCGGGATTCTCTCTCTCCCCCTCTTTCTCTGCCCCTCCCCTGCCCTCTCTCTCTCTCTCTCTCTCAAAATAAGTAAATAAGAGGGGACTTTACAAGGCCTTTGATCCCTCTGAAACCTTCGTTCATGCAACAAATATTTCTTGACCACCTACTATGTAGCGGGAGCTGTTCTCCGTGCCCGGGACGGAGCCGTGAATCCCCACACCCCCTGCGTGGGGCCACGGCTCCCTCTGGCACATGGCTCTGAGCTGGTGCTTCCGCCCTTCGCTTGGGCTCCAGATGTTAGGATGAGTTCAATCCCAGTCCGCCCCATGACTTACCGTCGTCATTGCTCCATTTATCAGTAAATTTTACAGTCGGCTCATGGAATAAACACCCGCCAAGTGAACACCACCTGGATAAACAGAATTTTAGCAATAACCCCATCCTGCTCTCTGACTCCTCTCCCTGAAGTAACCCCACCCCGCAATCTGGAATTGATCCCTTCCCCCGCTTAAAGATAACTGTGTCTCAAATGGTTGTGACCCCCAAAACATCAGTTCCATTTCGAGTATCATAACTTCATAAAGTGACTGCCATGCTGGGGCACCCGGGGGGGGCTCGGTCGGTTGAGCGTCCGACTCTCGGTTTCGGCTCAGATTATGATCTCACGGCTCATGGGATCAAGCCCTGTGTCGGGCTCTACACTAGTCGTGTGGGGCCTGCTTGGGATTCTCTCTCTCTGCCCTTCCCCCGCTCATGGGCGCGCGCTCTCTCTCTCTCAAAATAAATAAATAAACATTTTTAAAAAGATAAACATGGGGCGCCTGGGTGGCGCAGTCGGTTAAGCGTCCGACTTCAGCCAGGTCACGATCTCGCGGTCCGTGAGTTCGAGCCCCGCGTCAGGCTCTGGGCTGATGGCTCAGAGCCTGGAGCCTGTTTCCGATTCTGTGTCTCCCTCTCTCTCTGCCCCTCCCCCGTTCATGCTCTGTCTCTCTCTGTCCCAAAAATAAATAAACGTTGAAAAAAAAAAAATTTAAAAAAAAAAAAAAAAAAAAAAATACGCGCCTGCAGGTGAATTTCCCACAGTGCACCTCTCCCTTCTCCCAGCGATGGGCACTTGGCTTGCTTCTGGGTTTTTGCCTTCTATCGCAGGTCCCGGAGGCAGCGAGGAGAGGAAAGGCCATGTTATGTGGCACATGAATATTCAGTGTTGTGATTCATGTCTGTCCATTTTCCAAAGTGGTTGCAGAGTGCAAGAGGTCCGTGTACTCTCAGGCTCTTGGGCGTTTGGTATTGTTGGGCACTTTAAAGGTTGTTTGTTTTGGGGCGCCTGGGTGGCGCAGTCGGTTAAGCGTCCGACTTCAGCTCAGGTCACGATCTCGCGGTCCGTGAGTTCGAGCCCCGCGTCGGGCTCTGGGCTGACGGCTCGGAGCCTGGAGCCTGCTTCCGATTCTGTGTCTCCCTCTCTCTCTGCCCCTCCCCCGTTCATGCTCTGTCTCTCTCTGTCTCAAAAATAAATAAACGTTAAAAAAATATTTAACTCGGGGCGCCTGGGTGGCTCAGTCGGTTAAGCGTCCGACTTCAGCTCAGGTCACGATCTCGCGGTCCGTGAGTTCGAGCCCCGCGTCGGGCTCTGGGCTGACGGCTCGGAGCCTGGAGCCTGTTTCTGATTCTGTGTCTCCCTCTCTCTCTGCCCCGCCCCCATTCATGCTCTGTCTCTCTCTGTCCCAAAAATAAGTAAACGTTGAAAAAAATTTAATTTAAAATAAATAAATAAATTTTTTAAAAAAGTTGATGAGAGATGATTAGGAAATAAAAAGTCTAAAACAGCTCCAGCGTGCATATAATGAAAAAAGGGCTGAGAAACGCCGCATGGCCATTTTCACAAGCATACCGCAGTGACATCTTCAGGGGCACGGATACGTCGTAGAAGTTCGAGACAGACTCCCAGAAGTTAGACCATAAGGTCGAACCTTGTCTTAGGCCTCCGCCACGCACGCCAAACGGCTCTCCCAAATTCATACCCACATTCGCCTCCAAGTAGTTTATGAAAATGCTTGTTTCACCACATCCTCACCAGCACTAGCTTTTATCAGTTTAAACATCTTTACCTACTTTCTTTGATGAGTGCCAAAGCATATGGTGTTTTCTTCCTGTTTGCTATCCTCTCTTTGGTCTGCGTAAGGCTGGGCACTTTTCATGCGTTGACGAATCCCTTCCGTCTCCCAGGAATGAAACAGAGTGAGAGAACTTCAGGCCAAACATCTGGAGGAAGGGGGGGCTTTGCTCCACGGTGGCAGCAACTCAGCTCAGCTGTGTCCTACGGTTATACAGGAAGCAGGAGGTGATGGTCTGAGAGAATCTCAGCCTATTCAGATCACAGAAGAAGCTGCAATGATGCGATTCAGTCAGGAAAGCATCCTCTGGGCTAGCTGGGTGACCTCAGGGACCTATCTAAACCTCTCTGAGCCTCAGTTTCCTTATAAAACGGAGATGGAGTTGTAGGGCCGCTACGAAGGGAACTGAGCAGGTTCACATGCAGCACTGTTCCCACAGCCCAGGGGTGGCCTTCTGGGGGAAATGATGGGTGGGGGCTCCGTCGGTGCCGCCCCCGGTTGTCCCCTGGGCCCCAACCCCTGGGATCTGGCTGCTATCAACCCGTCCCCCCCCCTTCCTCTCAGGTACCTAAGAGGGAGGGACAGAGGACTCAAGCTGGGGATTAACAGAGGCAGATTAGAGATGAGGAAGGAGGGTGGAGGGGGGAGAGAGACGCAAGGTGGGTGGGGGAAGGGGTCGCTATCCCCTTAACCCTTCCCTTGCCAGAACCAGAATAGGCACCCCCTTTCCTCCGGCTTCAGGTTTGTGAGAGGCAAGGCCACCTGCACAGCGTTCCCCTCCCCCCAGCGGAGCGCCCTGGAGAAGGCGCCAGGATTAGGGTCCTCGGGCTCCCGTCATGCTGGTTGACCAGGGGGAAATGAGGTGCCCTCTCCGGGCCTCAGTTTTCCCTTGTGAAAACCTAGGAGAGTGTGCAGATGGGATGAGACCTCAGGCCTCAGAGTGGGTGCTCCCGGCCCGGTGGAGATCCGCTACGTGCGGGCCGAGGCTTACTGAGCACCTACTATGTAGGCAGGGTAGTGTCACATCTCGTTTGCTCGAGATTTCCCAGCCTCTGGGATGCCCAGCGGCGCGCACAGAACCGCAGAGTCAACTTCCAGAAGCCCCCAGAGTCAGCCATGGCTCCAGAAGGGCGGCCCGGGGCCCGATTCTGGTCGTGAGATGCCGCCTGCCCCCACCCTCAACCCTGGCGTCCTCCCTGGGGGAGCTGGGAACCAGTTCCCCAAAGGGGTCCCTGAACCCCGGAGCCCGCAGTGCGGGGGAACTGGGCTCGCAGGCACAGGGAAACCCGGACCGAAGGATGATAACAGAATCTTCTCCACCCACCCGGCTCGGGCGAGACCCCTCCCGTCGTCCCCCAGCTGCGCCAGACGCAGAGCCGGGGAGGGGGGAAAGGGGGCGGCGCCTGCTCTGCGGCGGCCGGAGGAGGGGGACTGCGGGAGAGCGCTGAGGGGTGGGGGGGCGCTGCGGCACCGCGTCCCAGCTCTCGGCTGCCCGCTCGCTCGGCAGGGGCGGGGGGCTGACCCTCCTCGGCCCCGCCCCTCCCCCTCCCCCCCCCCTGCAGAGGCACCACCATTAATCCTGACCCGGGGAGGGGGCGCCCGCTCACCCCCACCTGTGCAGCCGCCGCGCGCGCTCCCCGCCCCCCCCCGCCCCGCTGGAGCCCCTGCGGGACCCGCAGGGGACCCCCGCCCCCCAGGTCTGTGGTCCTCGGTGTCCGAGTCTCTGTCTGCGTCCCCATCTGTCCCGTCTCCCCCCGCTCTGCGTGCCTGTTGTGACTGCGTGTATCCGGGACACCTGCACTCAGCTGGTCTGGGTGGCTGGCGCAATCGCGGGGGGGGGGGGGAGGGGTCCTGGGGGTGGGGGTGCAGGTCAGTCCGAGGCCCGGAGTGTCTTCCTAGGGCTGTCAACCTGGGCGAGCGTCCAGGTGACACCCTACAGGCTGTGAGTCTGTGTACGGGACAGCGTGGCGGCTGTGGCTGTCTGGGTGACACCCGCAGGCTGTGAATATGTGAGTCCCCGAGCGTCTGGCTGGGTGACACCCGCAGGCTGTGTGAGTCTGTGTTCGTGGCAGCCCGCAGGGGCTGTGCGTCCGAGACACCGCATCGGCTGCCAGCGCGGGTCCCCGTGTGTCTGGATGGCACCGCAGGCTGTGTGTGTCGTGACGAGTGTGTGGGTCTGCGCGCGTCGGTGTGCGTGGCGTGTCCGCGTCGGAGTCGAGGAGGCCCGGGCCGCGAGTGTCCCCGAGCCCTCTACGCGCGCGCGTGTGTGTGTGTGTGTGTGTGTGTGTGTGCGCGCGAGCGCGCGCGCGCCGCGGCGAAGGTGGGTCCGCGTCCTCCGCAGCCCGCCCGACCCGGGCCCCGCGACCCGCCGCGGCGGCCGCTTGCTCGGCCTCCCCTCGCGCGGGGCCGGGCCGGAGATGGAGCCGCAGCCGGAGCCGCCGCAGCCGGGGCCCGGGCGCGGAGCGGCCTGAGGCGCGGGCGGCGCGCGGGGCCGGGGGGAGGGCGGGCCGAGGGGAGGGTCCTGCGGGCCGGGGGGGCGGGCGCGGCGCGCCCCCCTCCCTCGCGCGCTCGCTCCCTCCCCCGCGCGCCCTCCCTCGCCGCCTCCTCCCGCCGCCTCCGGCCCCCCCTCGCCGGGGACCGAGCGCGCTCGCTCCGGCGCCGGCCTCGCCTCCTCGCAGCAGCGCCATGGTACGTCGCCGCCCCCACTTTCGTTTTCGCCCGGGGAGTTTTTGGGGTGGTGCGTGGGCTCCCGGCGAAAGTTGCAAGGTCTGGGGGGGCGGGGGGCGGGGGCCGCCCGGGGGAGGGGCTCGAGGCGGGGACCCCCCCCCCACCGCCCGCCGCCGCGGGACCCCCGCCCGCCGATCCGCCCCCCCCCCTCGCGGCTGGGGGCGGAGCTGGCGCGCGGGGCGCAGCGGGGGACCCCAAGTGGGGGGCCCCGGGCTGGCGCAGCGGAGTTGGCGATGAGGGCGGGGCTCCCGGGAGAGGGTCCCCCCCCCACCACCCCACACGCGCGCACACACACACACACACACACACACACACACACGCCAGACCCGGCTCCCGCCTCCTCCCTGGCCCGGCCGCAGGCGGGAGGGTGCGGCCCGGAGCGCACGACCCCCGAGCGCGCAGCCCGCGGGGGAGAGCGGGCCGAGGAGGGGGCGCCCGCCCCGGCCGTGCGGGGCGGGGGTCGCGGCGGCCCCCGCGGGGCGCCCCGGGCCGGGCGAGCGCCGCGCGCCAGCTAGCGGAAAATGGCCGCTGCGGAGAGGGGCGGAGAGCGCGCAGCGGCCGCCGCCGGGCGCCTTGAACTTGGAGCCCGGCGGGCGGCCGCGCCGGGCGCCGCGCGGGGGCCGCCCCCCGGCCTGCTCCTGCGGTGCCCGAGCCCCGCCCCCGGGCCGACCCCGGCCCCTCCACGGCGCGCGCCGGGTCCCGGCCGGGAGGGGTCACCGGGTCTCGGCCCGGCGCGCCCCAGGCCCGCCAGCGTCGGTGGCTGCGCTCGAGGGTTCCGGTGTCCAGTCCGAGGGCGTCGGGGGCAATCCGGCGCTCGAGGGGTGCGTGCGGGGGCTTCTGTGCTCCGGGACGGGTCAGCACGGAAGCCGGGAGTGCGTCCGCGTGTCTGTGTGGCTGGGTAGTCCCGCCTCCGTGCAGGGGTCCGTGGGTCTCGAGGCGTCGAGTCCTCTCCTTTATGTGTCTGTGTGTGTCTGCGCATCCACGTGGCTGTGCGTGTTGTGTTGCGTCCGTGTCGGAGCATTGTGCGGCTGAGGGGTAGTGTGTGCGTGTCTGGGTAACCGTGCGTCCCTGTGGGAAGGTGTCGTGAAGCCGTACGGCGGGGTGTGTGTCCCCGAGGGCCGCGATGTCCCTGGGTGACCCGCGGGGTGTCCCCAAGTGAATGTGTGGCGGTTAGGGGGTTGCCGGTGAGTGGGGAACTTCTGTCATGTGGCTGCGTCCCCGGGGACACTTGGGTGTCTCTGTGAGCGTGTGATTAGCGCTGAGTGACTATTCCTGGGGATGGGTCTACACTCTCCCTCGCCCCCCCCCACTTCCTTTTTTCCTGTAACCGGGATTGCTGAGTGAGGGACGGGTGTTTCCTCTACAGGCCAAAGCCCTGTCCCCCCATCTCACCCCACACACACGGTCCCCTCCACTTCCCCCTGACTCGGGGTACGCCACACGCTGTCCCCAGGTGGTCCTGGCTTGCGATTCGGCGCGAGGTGGCGCCGGGACACGATCACACGGTGGCGGCGGCGGCGCCTTCTCCCGCCAGGGGCTGCGCGTGCGCGGGGACCTGCCCCGGAGGGAGGCGGGGCGGCGGGGGTCCCCCGACTCCGCGGGCGGAGGAGGTCCCGAGGGATGGCCGGTTACAGAAGCGAAGGGCGCGGGGCCAGGTCGGGCTCAGGAGAGTTGGCCAAGGACGCCCCCTGACCCCCCTATGCTGGGAGCCACCCCCCCCTCCGGCCCTGCCTCGGTGCACTTGCCCCCTACTAGGCCAGACCTGACGGGCACAAAGTGTTGTTTTCTCCCCTACAGGGGAATCCCCGCCGCACCCCCACCCCCACACCAGGGAACTTTATATAATTTTCTAAATATAAAAGCACTAAGGCCAGACCGGAGTCTCTGCCTTGTTTCTTTGAACCTGCATCCCATTTGGGGGGGGGGCTGTTTGGGAAGGGGTGAAAGGGCTCCCCCATCAGGGTCACATAGTCTGGTCACCTTCCCACCGGCTGCCAGTCAAGCCGGGTCCTCCCCCTCCCCTGCGCTCTCGCTGCCAGCCCCCAGACACGACACTCCCGGGGACACCTGGTCTGCCCTGCCCGACACCAGCCTGTCCCACGGGTCGCCTGGTGCAGTGGGACACATCTGTGCAGGACCATTCTCACGCCCACGCCCCCCACAGCCTGTCATGGTATACAGTTGGCGGCCGCGGGTGTACATGACCCCCAGGCACCCAGAAAAGCACGCGCAGACCCACACTGACCCTCGAGGGCACAGGCACCTGTGCTTGGGAGGGTCGAGGGACAAACCGCCCTGCCTCCCCCCACCTCCAGGCGGAGCACCGGGCTGGGCCCTGGGGAGGGGTTGATGGGGCAACCATGGGGGAGGAGCTCAGGTGTTGGTGTGCCTCGGGCCACTGCACACATGTGTGTGTGTGTGTGTGTGTGCGTGCGTGCATGTGATACGTGAGAACCTGCGTGGCACGGCGTCCTGTGTCTGTGTCCTAGCCTACCTTCACGTGAGACCAAAGACCTTAACATCCCTCCTAGGACCTCAGTTTCTTCTCCGTAAAATGGGGACACACACGGGCCGAGGAGGGTGACCCTGTCGTAGGTGTGCGTGGCCGAGGCCTGGCGCGGTGCTGGGCCCTCTGTTCTCTGGGTGTGGTAGCCGTGGAGTTACCTCGTGGACACCGATGGTCCCTGCCTGAGCTGCTCTGTGAATTCCACTCCCTCTTTAAAAAGTTTGCTTTTAGTTCCACAAACCATCGCTGGGCATCTCAAGAGGATACACAAGTGTCCCAAGTAATAAACCAGCCTTCCTCACCATCCCTCCCCGTGCGGGACCCCACTCCGGGGAAGAGGCTAGATTTTCGTTCAGCCCCGCCTGACCCGTTGCACAGGTGAACAAACACATAGTCTCATAAACGGATGCTGACCTATTTTTAAAAAACAATCCCAAATGGGGTGTTGAGTCTACCTGGCGGCATTTACAGCCGGGGGTGGGGGGTGGGGGGAGGTCTCACCCGGGACTGCTGTGCCCCAGGAGACGCTGGACAATGTCTGGGGACATCCGGGGTCGTTGGGACTGGGGGAGCACGCTCAGTCCGGAGCTGGCCCGAATTGTTGGCGTTAGCGTTAGAGACTGGCACAGAGCGGCGGTCCACAGACTTGTGCATCCGTGTCAGGGACAGAAGACTATAGATGGATTATAAGGAGGGCGCGTCATTTCATTTTTTAGCCACCGAGCTAAATTGTGCTCCAGAGGGCCAGGAGCTAGACCTGCCCCCCTCCCCTTCTGGGCCTTGGAACAAACAGGTCCAAATGCACCGATTGCTTTGGAAAGAAACTCAGGGCAAGCATTTGCTGGCTCACCAGGGTAGTTCCTACCCTTCGCCCTTTTTCACTGAGGGCAAAGCGGAGGGACACATGGGAGTTTAGCTGCTGCCCCAGGAGACGCAGACCTGGCCGCGACCCTGCACGGTAGCTGCCCTGCTGTGGACCTACTGTGAGCACTGCAGGGCCCCTCCCACCCGAACCAGAATATAGAGACATGTAACAGTTCACCGGTGTCTGTGAACTGGCAGAAGGTTCTACCGTCTTCCGCCCCTAATGGCGTCAACGGTGGTCACACAGGTAACCCCAGGACCCCTATCTCGCCAGCCCTCCTCCATGCGTCCCGTACTGCTGCCATTGTACAGATGTGGAAACTGAGGTTCCCAGAGGGGTAGTCTTGTGCTCTCCAGACTTCACCTTGGAAAGGAGCTCAGCTTGCTGGCAGGGCTGGGAGGAGGGGAGCCAGCTGGGAGGACGCTCTGAAGTCAAGTGTAACTTTTAAATGTCTGTGACTTGGGGATTCTGGGCTCTATGCGTTCCTAGCCATTTTAAAATAATAAAATATTGCTTTATGTTAGGTTGGCATTCGGATTCCTAGACGCCTGCCCTCCCCCTTCATCCTGGGGTTTTAACACCGCCCCCCCCCAGCCGCACAAGGGGTTTTTAAATAAAATATTTGCGAAGTGCTCATGATGTGCTAAGCACTGTTTGTTTGCATGACAGACGCCCGCCTGCAGCGGTGGCCCTGGGAACAGGAGTTCTGTAGGAACCCTCCTCCCTCCTAGTCCAGCGCCTGGACCCTGGGCGAGTGGCTTCCTTCCTCGGGGCCTCAGTTTCCTCCCCTGTAACACGGGACGATAATTGGGTTCCTGGTACCTTCCATGTCCCTGGGCACGGGACAGCTGCCCCAAGTTGGCTGGAGGGTAGCATTTGGAGTCAGGACACTGGGAGAGACAAGTCAAAAGCACCAGGCTTTCTAAGAATGTTTCGGTGCACATTGGGTAGAGGTTCAGGCTAAGTGTCGATATGCTTATGCCCATGGACCCCACGGGGGAGGGGCGATGTTAGTGCAGTTTACAGGGGACAACGCCAAGGGGCAGAGCGACACCTCGCCCTAGTCTGTGGAGTGGGAATAGGAGTTTCAGCCGCGGAGGCTGGGAGGATTCAGGGGGTGAATGGAGAAGGGTTGAGGTCATGGTCATCAGGTGCCCTAGGGGCGGACACTGGAGGAGGGCAGGTCTGTGTCCAGCTACTCCAGAAGGAGAACAAGGGAGCTTTAGGGATGTAGGGGCCGAGGCCAGGTGGACTGGCTCCAAGCCACTCACTGTGCCTCAGTTTCCAGATCCGTGAAATGGGCACACGGCTGGAGCGTCAGGAGAAATTGCCGGCCACCCAGGGAAGAGGCTGCAAGGGTCCGTCTGGCCAGCCTTACGTTCTGGACACATCCTCCTGGGATGTTGAGGAGACTAATGGGCGATGCCAACCCCTCCCCCCTCCGCCCCCCCCCCCCAGTTCCCCTTTGGTGCTAACTGGTAAGGTGAGAGCAGATTCCTGGAGGCTCTGGGTTAGCTGGGAACTTTCTCGGGCTGGTGGGTGCAGGGAGGTCACTTGGAGCGAAGCCCCTGTGCCCGGGCAACTGCAGCCCATGTCTGGCTCTCAGGGGAGCAGGGGCAGAGGTGCCGAGGGACCCCCTCTCCTGCCATGCACCCCGGGTCGTACATCTTTAAGGGGAAAGACGCGCGCTGGCGCTGGGCCTCTGCACACGTCACTTCTTCATTCTTTCCCTCCCCCCCCCCCCCAACTTGGCTCTTTTCTCCAACTTCCCGGCCAGCGCGGGGAGGGTTGGGGGGGGGGTCTTAAAAATCCACCTCCGGCCCCAAAGTGTCCAGCAACAGCCCAGCACCCCCTCCCCACTTGGCTCGGGTGGGCGGTCCTGGGGGACCCGTGGCGGCCGGTGGGTCCCCGGTCCGGTGCCGGGGACCAGGGCGGCTCGTAATTCGTAATAATAGCAATGATGGGGGTTCATGGGGCACGGGGGGGGGGGGCGGGGGGGAGCGGCTTTCCTTCCCCGCTCGCGCTCTTTTTTTCCCTCGTTTCTTTGAAAGTTGGATGTTGAGAAGTGGGAGGTTCGGGTGGGAGGGGAGGGAAATTGGGGGGAGGGAGGGGGGAGGTTGCCAGAGGGAGGAGAGACAGAGACACGGAGAGACAGAGACGGAGGAGGAGAGAGGGAGGGGGGACAGGAAAGGAAGAGAGAGGGAGAGCGAGCGAGCGCGGGAGGGAGGGAGGAGGGAGACCGAGGGAGGAGGCGGCTAGGAGCGCGCCGGCCGCGGCCGCGGGGGGGGGTTTGGAAAAATGACTCAGTAAGTTCAGCGCGCCCGCTCCGGCCGGCCCTGCGCCTCCCGCCGCGCCCGGGATGTATTCGTCCCCGCTCTGCCTGACCCAGGTACGCCCCGCGCCCCCCGCGCCCCCCGCCGCCTGGCCCCGGACTCGGGAAGCCCGAGGAGGCGGGACGCGAAAGGCGCGCGTCCCTCCCGCCGCCCCGCCGGGGCGCCCCCGCCGCGGGGCCGGGGGCCGGGGGCCGGTGGGGGATGGGCTGGGTCGGGGACCCCCCCCCCCGCCCCGACCCTCCCCCGGGACTCCCGCCCCGCCCCCCGGCGCCCAGGCCTCTCCCCCACCCCCCCACCCCACGCGGACGCGGGGCTCGGGGAGCAGGCTCGCCGGACGCGCGCCCCCATTCCACCCGGGAAGGTCTGGGGGCGCCCCTCGCCCCGAGAGCCGAAGGCGGGCTCTGCGTGACCCCCCCCACCCCCACCCCTCCGCCCCGGACCCGGCCTGCCTCCAGGTGGCATCGAGGGGTCCTGGCTGGACCCCCCACTCGGCACTCTCTCGGGGAGAGGAGCCCTCGGATGTGCTCCCCAGACAACCCCCCGCCCCCCCCACCAAGGTTGTGCCCCGCCACCCCAGCCCCGGGACGCCTTTCCCCCCATTATTGGCCCACGTGTGCGTGGAGGGGGAGGGGGCGCGCGGAGTTGGAGGCGCCAGCAGCTGGGGGAGGGGGCGCGCCGACGTCCCGGCTTGGTCTCCCGCGTCCCCCCCCCCCCCGCCCCCCGACACCGATCTGATATTTTCGCCGCATCGATTCTGGATTGTTGAGCCGCCGCCGCCGCCGCCGCCGCCGGGAGGAGCCGGGAGGCCGGGCGTTCCGGGGTCTGGCCGGGGCACTGCGGCGCTGCGGACGCCCTCGCCAGCCCGGCACCTGCCCCTGCCCCTGCCCCCCTCCCGTAGCCTCTCACCCCTGGCCCCGCTCCCAGACTGCCCCGGGCTGAGCCCTCGTGCGACCGGCAAGGGGGTGCGTGGGGAGGGGGCGGCTGCCCCTGTCCCGGGCCGCACCCCGGGGGACTCCTTTCCTCCTCCAGCTCCCTGTGGGACGGCCTCCCGAGGTCTGCCTTCGTTCGAGCTCCCCCCGTGTCCTTATGTGTCTTCAGGCCAGTGGGGTTCCGGCCTCAGTTTCTCCGGAGGACTAAGACAGGTTCTGGAGACAGGGGCAGACTGTAAAGTGCAGAAGTCAGGGGGCGGGAGTCCACCGGGAGCACCTTATGGGGAGCACGTGGATGCCTAGCTTGGGCCCCAGGGACCGCCAGTGTCTGGGGGGGGCCCTATTCAGGACCCTGGGGTCTCCCTCACTCGTGGTAGAATCTTTCTTGCCCCGCTGGGAAGTTCCTGGCTCCTGTCAGCCAGCGGGAGGGCGGGCGCCGAGAGGGTCTCGGGCTTGTCCTACCCATGATCCCCTGAGTGACCTTGGGCAAGTCCCTGCCCCTATCCGGGCCTCAGTTTCCCTTTCCGAACAACTTCGGGAGGGGGGTCCCCGGCAGCTGCCCCTGCTGCCCCACCTCTGCCCCCCCACTGTCCTGAGGCTCTGCACCACCGCCCCCCCCCCGGCCCCCCGGGAACAACTAAGGTTGCAGTCAGGGTTGCGTGTGACCTTGGGCCTCCCCGTCTCTGGGCTGGCGGGGTGGCCTGGGTGGCTGCGGGTGCCCCCGCCCCCTCTGCCCTTCTCACGCTCCCCAGCTCCCGGGAGCCACACGGAGAGGGGGGGGCCGAGCCAGGGAGGCTACTCCAGGGGAGGAGGTTGGAAGGCCGCCTTTTGTCACCGAGCCCTGGAACTGCCCCATCAGGACTCCTCCGGAGACAGGCCTCCGTCCACGCTGCTGCGGTGGGAACCCGAGCGGGAACATGTGTGCTCAGGGGCCTGGCTTGGTGGCCGTTCCCGGGTGGTGGAGACAACAGTGAGGGATATCTGAGGCTGCCCCGTGCAAGCGACGGGGGGGGGGGGGGGGACACAGAGAGAGCCCCCCCACCGTGGAGGGAGGGGGAGGGGCCCAAATGTAGGGGGCACCCCTCCCCTGCTGCTCTCCTGCGTCCCCCCCACCGAGGAGGGGTGCCCCGCAGCCAGGTGTGATCCTCAGGGGTCCCTGCAGACCCAGCCTGGTCTGGGGGCTCCCGGAAGGACCCTGGCCGCCCCCACAGGACCCCCACTCCTGGCCGCCCCACTCAGCCTGCGCCCCTCGCCAGCACCCCGTTTCTGTCTGACCATCATTTCCCTCCACCCGCCTGTGTCTCTGTGTCTCTCCCTGTCTCTGCCTCCAAGCCTGTGTCTCTCTCTCTCTGTCCCCCCATGTGTCCTTCCCCACGTCTTACATCTCTTCCCCTGTCTGTCTCTGTGTGTCTCTCCCCGTGTCTCCCCGTCTCTGGGCCTCCATGTCCCCCCTTTTCCCGACTAATTTTACAACCTGAGCCCATCCGAAAATAGCTCCCTTTTAGCTGATTCGACCCGGATCCTTGTGGGAGCCGGAGCGGTGGGGGGGGCGGGGGGGGGGGGAGGCGGCCGCCCGGTGCCAGCGCCCCTGCGCCCCCGGCCCTGCCCACCGAGGGGGGGGGTGGCCACGGCGGCCCTGGAGGATTCTGGGAGCCCCGTCCCTGTTTCAATGGTGACTCAAGCGCTTTTTCACTTTTACTCTCGAGAGTAACTGTGGAGCAGCGGTTACTTCCATAAATCCTGCCGGCGGGAAGGCCGGCCTCCCGCTCGCCCCGCTCTGGGCCTCCCTCCCTGCCTCCCTCCGCCCCAAGCGCCCGCCACGTTAGTTATTCCGGGTTTGGGGCCAAATCCCTCTTGGCTGCAGGGCCCAGGATTCCCCGGGGCCGCGGGGCTGGGCCCAGGCCACGGCCACGGCCACGGCCAAGCCGGGCCGCCAGGGCCCCTCCCTCATTCATTCATTCCTCCCTTCATTTCTGCCCCTCCGTCCCTCTCAGCCCCTTACGGGCCGTTTCTCCAGCGGGGAGACTGAGGCTGGGAGGGTGGCCGGGACTTGGGATCTGTGTACTAGACATGTGAAGTGCCTCCTAGGGGCGGGGTGGGGATCGGGAATCAGTGACGTCTGGGCCTGGTGGGGGCTCTGGGGGGGGGTCGGGGTCCCCCAGCACCTCAGGGCTGGGAGAGGAGCCCAGACCAGAGAGGGCCAGGGCCTGCCCCGGGGTGGCACAGCACAGCACGGCTGGCAAGGCTGGGCCTGGGGCCGCTTCCTGCTTGGGTGCTGAGATGCTCCCTGTGGGTGTGCCCCCACCCCCCACCCGCCGCCCGCGGTCTGATGGCCCCTGCTTCGCTCCTGCAGAAAGCACGACCTCGCTCCAGGCTGCTGTCTGTCTCCGTGCCTGCGTCCCTCCCTCCCTTCTCTGCGGCGGCGGTGAGGTGCCTCAGCGCGTCAGGGCCAGGCGCCTTGTAAATCACGAAGCCCGGATTCTGGCCGAGTCAGCGTTCTCTCCCTCTCTCCCTCTCTCCCTCTCTCTCTCTCTCTCTCCTCCCTCCCTCCTTCTCTCTCTCCCTCGGTCTCTGTTTCTCTTTCCCTCTGTCTCTCTCTCCCTCCGGCTCTCTGTCTCTGTCTGTCTGTCTCTCTCAGCCTGAACCCCCACCAAATGCACACAAAACACTCACCAGGTCCTGGGTCCTCCCGCCCCCCGTCACCCAAATGCACGCGTTCACGCCGACCCATACACGCGTGTGCCGCCTCGCCTAGGTGCGTCCCCTTGGTGCACGTGCAGGGGCCCCCGCGGGACTGAACCACGCGCAGCCACGCGCACAGACGCACAGACGCGCGCGCTGACACCGCACCGCCGGAGACACGGCCCCGCCTCGCCGCGGACGTGCCCTCACGGGGTTCCCCGAGCGGGACACCTAGGGCCCCTGGGACCTGCCTCCACATCTCGCTCAGGAGGCTCAGCACCGAGCCCTGGGCCTTCCGGCTGGGCCTCTGGGCAGGGGACCCCGCTCTTCGTGCCCCGTCCTCACGGTGAAGTTCGGGGTGAGCCTCGGCTCCTCGTTGCGGCCTGAGGACTCAGGGAGGCGCGTCCCCTCTGAGGTGCCCGGCGCACAGTAGGTGCTTATGTTTGCTGCCTAAACGAGCGGCCGCACGGGTCCCCCAGCTGAGACAAGGTGCGCAGGCCTGCCTTCCTCGGATGCTTCACCCTTAGCACAGCGCCTGGTATGCAGTGGGTGCCAAATAAATGTGGCTGTGATCATGGCGGTCGCTAGACTAGTAATCGGATCAAACATCTGGGAGGCCTTTCCAGCATACCCTCCCCTCGTTCTGTCACTGCTTGCTGGGCAGGGAGCCAGGCCCTGGGCTGGGTGATGGGGACAGCGGTGACCCCCGAGGGTTTTTCTCGTGGTCTTTCCTCCCCGCCGGGCCTTGTCCAGGGTCGTCCCGAGTCTGGCCACACCCAGCGGGGTAGCAGCATCCTTCCGCGCCTGGGGTGTGTGAACAGGGGGGGTAATTCAGGGTGAGGTTGCTCCCACGGGGATCCGGGCGCTGGGGGCACAGCGGTGAACGACAGGGACCAAACCTGTGTCCTGGAGGGCCCCGCTCTGGCCGAGGACGAGGTGGAGTGTGACTTGGGACGGAGCGGGGGAAGGGAGTCACACGGGATTCAGAGCGGGCACGCAGGGTGCTCCGGGGAGTCCCAGCCATGGGGCCAGACCACGTGTTTGAAGGGCCCAGCAGCGAGGCTGAGGGGGTCAGGAGGTCCCCAGTCACAGGGACGCGGGTCCAAGTCCCAGCTTGGCGCCTCCCCAGCTGCGTGGCTGTGGGCGGGTGGCCTCGGTGCTCAGCGCCTCAGTCTCTCCATCCGGAAAATGGGTGCAAGGACCGTCCCTGTCGGTAGCTCAGGAAGTGATCGGCCCCCGAAATGACTCCCTATCTGTCTCTCCTGCACCCCGGCCATCCTGCTGGAACATGAAGGCACAGAGAGGGAAGTCGGGAGATCCAGGGTTCAGACTCCCTGGTCACTCTGGAAGGAAGTTTCCATTCCCACTCCTCAGGATACATACCCAAACCTCAGGCACGGGGCTGCCTCAGGGCCTCTGCACATGCTGTTTTCACTATGTGGAGAGCTCCTACCCTGGATTGTCATTTTTTTAGGTCTTTGTTCAAGTGTCCTCTCCTCTGAAAGACCCTCCCTGACCACCGTCAGCAAAACAAAAACAAAAACAAAAACAAAAAAAACCCCGCAACCCAAGGGATCCCCTGGCCCTCCTCAAACTCCTTGAAATTTTGTCAGGGCACTCTGTTCAAACTGACATTTTATTACATATTTGTCGGCAGGATCCAGGTGAGGACAGAGCCCAGGTCACTGCTGGGTCCACAGCACCGTGCACGGAGCTGGCACACAGTAGGCACTCAATAAATGTTTGTGGAACAACCAAATGAATCTCTCCCTCGTTACACGAGCGTTGTGCCTAAGCTGTGACGCTCTGAGCTTGAGGGGAGGAAGGACCTGAGGTTAGGAACACTCATCCGGTGCCAGATGGGCCTGGGTTTGAATACGAGCTCTGCTGTTTGCCGCTTAACCTGGGTTTAACCCGGAGGGAAAGACATTGGACCCGGGGCTTTGAAGGATGCGTAAGAGTTTGGGATAAGCATTCAGGAGCTGGCAAGACTGATTCGCCGTAACGTTTCGTGAGTCACCGAGTAGACGAGGGAGAGAGAATCCTTCCTGGAAAAGCTGTGGTTTGTGAATAGGAGATTCATGGTCTAACCCATCCGGCAAGGGCTGGGACCCAGGTGTCCAGCTCCCAGATGCTGCTCCCCTTTTTGGCCAGGAAATCCCAGTGAGCCAAGTGGAGTTTCTGGGAAAGTCCTGGCCTCGCTCCCTCCCCCCCCCCCCAGCATTGCCTCTCTGGTTACCAGGAGTCCCAAACCCCAACAGCTGCAGCACCCCATTCTGCCCATGGTACAGAACGAGAAACCGAGGCCCGGGGCGGAGCAGTGATTTGTTCCTGGGTCACGCCGAAGGTGGCCGCTGTAACCCGACCTCATTCCTTTACAGACAGTCCGCTTGGTGGTCCTGGGACCCAGGTTTGGGGGAGGGGGGAGGAAGGGAAGGCAACAGAACTGGACTTGGAGGACCCCAGCTTGTGTGGTCCAGGCTAGGTCTGGGGGAAACTCCGAGGAGAGCAGGACGGGCTGCCTGAAGGAGAAGGGGCACTGGAGACAAGGCTTTGAGGGATGTGTAGGAGTTCTGGAGGACTCTTGGCCTCTAGCTTGCCTTGACCGTGTCCTTGGCCTGGTCAGCCGGCGAGGGCATCGGGAGGTGCCTGGGAAAGATGCGTTGGTTGTGGCAGGCCTTGTGGGACAGAGACAGTGACGGGCCTGCCTCTCACCTGGCCTGACCTCCCAGGGAGGACAAGGGACGCTGGGGCAGCAGGTCCATGACCCAGTTACAGACTGTTTGCCTTCCTTCCTCCAGGCCCAGCTGGGGTCACTGGTGACGTGGGCTCCCACCCCTGCCCACCTCCCTGGCACCTCTCCTGAGAGTGGACCCAGAGGGGGGGGTGGGGCTCCAAGAAGGGGCGGAGCCCAGAGAAAGGGCCGGACTCAGAGAAAGGGGAGGGGTTCAGAGAGAAAAGGGTTCTGGCGACCTGTCTGTCTGTCCCTGCTGGCTGACAGTCCGGCTGCCCCTTCCCAGCTACCTCTTATCACTGCCCCAGTAAGCGCGAGAATTTGGGTGGCGGCCATGGCCCAAGGTCAACACCATTGCCTTGGCCTCCTGCCACCCTGGCGTCCCCTCCACTGGGGGCAGCGACCTATGCCTCTACCGATCTTTCCCCCCCCCCCACCCTCGGCTTCTCTGGCCAGGCAGCCTGGGCTCTGGTCCCGGCTCTGCTGACCGGCTGTGTGACCCTGGGTGAGTCACTCCCCGTCTCTGGGGCCAGCGTGTCAGGTGGCATTCAGGCACAGAAAAGCCAGGCCGAGGTTGGACAGACTCCGGCCTAGGATGGGCCCCCTCCATTCTCCCTCTGCCTCAGCAGGTCAGCCGGGGTGGGGGCAGGGGTGGGGGTGTGGGCAGCGGAAGAGAGCCCTGAGGTCCAGTCCCTGCCACAGCTGTCACGGTGACTCACGCTTTGGGGGACATCGGAGTGGGGAGCTGGGGTTGGCACAAGCCGAGCCCCGGCCCGCCCCACCCTGGCGAGGGCGGGAGGCTATTTTCAGAGCCTGGGTAATAGGTGAAATCTGAGGTCGTTTCCCTTCCCCACCCCCCCGCCGGCACCCCACGGCCAGAGGTGCCCAGAGCAGGGAGGGTGCACCGGGTGGGGGTTACTGTGGGGTCCTTGGGCCTCTCCCTGAGCCCCGGAAGACTGTAAGCCACCAGAAGACTTGTAACAATGTCAGTAATAATAATAGAATAGCGTGGCCTCGGGAGCTGGGCAGATAATGGGACTCACATGCCAGGAAGAGGTCTCGCTCCCCCTCTGGGAGCCTGGCGGGCCCGGGCGAGAGTGGAGACACACGGCCCAAGGTTTTCTTCCCTTTGTCTTCCTTTCTCCTGGAGGCTGAGAAACCAGGTCTGGGAGGTTCTGCAGACTCAGTTTCCCTTGATGAAACACGGAGAGAGGCAGCACCCCTACCCCCGGGGGGGGGGGTCTGGGCCTCCCACGGCCCCCGGTTGCGCTCCGGGGGACCCAGCGAGGGCCGCTGCTGTTGTCATGGGGGAAGTCAGATGGGTGTAGGTTCCACGCCCCTCGTGACTAGGTCCCCTCTTAGGGCCTCAGTCTTCCCGTCTGTAAAGTGGGTGTTGGGGCCTCCCGGCAACACCAGTTAGGCATGACTGGGGGGGGGGGGGTTGTTGAAGTCACAGGTCTGGCCAGGACTTAGAGCCTCCCCAGGCCTCAGCTTTTCCGTCTGTGGAATGGGTCTTACCGACCTCCAGGGGCTCCTCTCTCCAGCTCTGGACCTCCTTGGACGGGCTCCCCTTCTCTCTTGTGTTCTGATCTCATGCCTTCTTGGGCCTCCGCTTTCCCTACCCCTCCAGGGGGGGTCTATACAGGAGCCCCTCCCCCTTCCCTCGGCCCCTGACGTCTAGGTTGCCCTAGTCTTGGCCCGTAGACCTCGGCCGGCCTTGTCTGTACCGCTGGTCTATAGGAACGACCCCTAGCCCTCATTTCTTAAATCTGCACCAAGGGCCAGTGGAGGCTGCCCTCAGACCTGCCCGCCCCGGTGTCAGCTTTCTTTGCTGATGGTAGATCTGAAAAACCAGCACCAAATGACATTCTCAGAGCCTGGCCTCTCCTGCAATCATTGAGTGCTCACTGTATGCCTGGTGTATGCTTGGCCCCGGTCTAGACACGGGAGCGCACGCTCTGGTTCCGGGGTTTGCAAACCACAGGTCCCGGGGCCCAATGCCCGCCACCTCTCTTCCTGAATACAGTGTCATCAGAACGTGGTCACGCCCGTCACTGACGTGTCGCATCTACGGCTGATAGGTGCAGAGTCGAGCAGGTGCAACAGGACGGAACACTCGCCACCTTGTCCTTATAGCGCTTCCAGACTGGGGTTTGCCGACCCCCTTTCTGGTGGACAGAGAAGAGCTCCGTAACATCCTTATTCTCCTGACCTCAGTGTTCCCCATCTGTGCAATGGGTTCGCCCCCATCCGCCTCTGGGGGCCCTCCAGGGTTCAAGACAGCCCTCCGTGAACCCCTGCCTTGCCCTGCGCCTCCCACACAGTCCAAGCCTCAGTTTCCCCGTTCGGGCAATGGGGCCGGTTCACGCCAGTCCCCCTTGCACTTCTGCCGGGTCCTCTCTCCCCCTCCCCCCCCCCCAGCCTTCACTTTCCCCCAGGAGGTTACCAGGTCCGCGGTGGCTCCCTGCCCACACGCGCCTGGGTCTTCCTGGGGCCCCTGGACCTCAGTCCCCGGGGCTGGGCGGTGGGCCCCCGGTCCCCGGCGCCTCCTGACCTCTGGCCTCTCGTGCCTGCAGGATGAGTTCCACCCGTTCATCGAGGCGCTGCTGCCTCACGTCCGCGCCTTCGCCTACACCTGGTTCAACCTGCAGGCGCGGAAGCGCAAGTACTTCAAGAAGCACGAGAAGCGGATGTCGAAGGACGAGGAGCGCGCGGTGAAGGACGAGCTGCTGGGCGAGAAGGCCGAGGTGAAGCAGAAGTGGGCGTCCCGGCTGCTGGCCAAGCTGCGCAAAGACATCCGGCCCGAGTGCCGCGAGGACTTCGTGCTGGCCATCACCGGCAAGAAGGCGCCGGGCTGCGTGCTCTCCAACCCCGACCAGAAGGGCAAGATGCGCCGCATCGACTGCCTGCGCCAGGCCGACAAGGTGTGGCGGCTGGACCTGGTCATGGTCATCCTCTTCAAGGGCATCCCGCTGGAGAGCACCGACGGCGAGCGCCTGGTCAAGGCGGCGCAGTGCGGCCACCCGGTGCTCTGCGTGCAGCCGCATCACATCGGCGTGGCGGTCAAGGAGCTCGACCTCTACCTGGCCTACTTCGTGCGCGAGCGAGGTGAGGCGGGCGGGCGCGAGCTGCGTGCGTGCGTGCGTGTGCGTGCGTGCGCGCCCGGGGTCTCCGGGGGCGGCCGAAGCGGGGAGGCGGCTCAGGTGCGCCCCCCAGAGGGGAGGCAGAGGCAACGGGAGGGTCCGAGGGGGTAGGTGGGCCCGCGCTAGGGCAGCGGGCAGGCGCAGGTGTTGTGAAGGGACAAGGTAGGGTTCAAGGAGGGTCTGAGGGAGGAGGCAGTGTGTCCTGGGGGGTTTAGAGGTGAGAGGCGAGCGCTTGAGATGGCGGGAGACGAGATCCTGTCCCGGAAGGCCCGAGGGGCAGCAGAAGGCCTCGCTGGGAATAGGGGTGGGGACCGGAGAGCGACCGGTGGCAGAGAAACAACCTTATCCCTCTGGGGAAAGCGGAGACAGGGCTCTGGTCGCCCGCTGTGGATCCTGGTTGGTCCACCCTCGGACCTTCCGCAGAGGCCTGACAGGTCCCGCCTCTGTGCCGCGTGGGAGACTGGGTGCTGTGGGACTTGGGCTGGGTGGCCACCGTCTCTGGTCCTCTGGTCTCCTGTGTCCCCAGCTCCGGCCCTTCTAGCCGGGCGTCTGCTGGCTCTGGGGCCGGATGCCCCTCCTGGAGACAGCAGGGTTTGTGAGAGCGAGGAGACCCACGGCAGCTTCCTGGACAAAGCGGAGTGGCTGAGCTGAGCTCTGCGGGATGGCTGGACAGAGCCGAGTGTGGGGGCGTCCCAGAGGGTCAGCGGCCCGGGCAGAGATGCGGAGGCCAGATGTGCGGGCCGGCCTCTGGATGCCGGCAGGGCTGGTGGCCGAGGGCAGGGCCTGGCTGGCAGGGCCGTGGGCGCTGTCGCCCTGCTGCTTCCTGGCTGTGGGTCCAACCTGGGCCTCAGTTTCCCCTGTCTGTCACGTGGAGGTTATGAGTCCTTAGCTCGGTTAGGCCACGGGGGACTCGCCAGGTCACGCATGTGGCTTGTGGACACTGGCCTGCCACGTGGCAGGTGTCAGCTGGGAATGTGTTCGTGTGGATGGAGTCCAGCGTGCCCGTAGGACGCAGCGGTCACATGTCACATGCCCCCCCCATGCCTCGCCCCCCCGCCCCCCTCCCCCGGGGCTGAGCCTGGTGCTCACGTGGGCACGCACCTGGGGGCTGCCTGAGTGGGTCCGGTGGGTACGCTCAGGTTGCACGCCCAGCCACGGCAGACCCCCCGGGGGCACGCTCCGTGGCACGACCAGAAACAGAAGGAAGGCCGGGGGCGGCCCGGCGTGGGGGTCTGGTGGGGGCAGACCGGGCGCCCGGCTGCCCAGGTTCCACGCAGAGCCCTGCCCTGTTCAGGCCGTGACCTTGCACACATCGCGGTTCTGTGTGTTTCCTCTGCACGCGGGAGGGGAGGGGAGGGGGGGACAACCACGCCGACCCCTGGCGGTCTCCGGGGGGTGTGTGGGGGCGGGAGAGGCGGGCAGCCTCCCAGTCTCGACCTGGGTTCCCCGACCTTGACCCCCTCCGCCCCCCTGCCCCGCCCCCACGGACGAGCAGCAAAGCCACTGAGGCCGGGAGCGAAGCCGCCTTCGGGGTCGCGGAGGCAGAGGGGCGGACGAGGCGCCTGTGTGTCCCGGGGCCGGGGGCAGGGGTGGCCTTGGGGGCTGCTGAGCTCATTACCACGCGGGTCCAGGCCTCTCCCACCACACACCACCCTCATCCATCCTGCAGCCTGGCCCTGCCCCCACCTCCTCCGCGCTGAGCTGATAAAATTTTGAAGCGAGTTTTCTGCCGGAGTCAGCACAATCTCCAGCCGGCCCCCTCCCCCGCTCGGCTCGGCAGGCGGGCAGGCCGGGCCTCCAGGCTTCCCCAGACACCCTCGTGTCCGGCGGCCATGCCTTTGCCGGCCAGCCCCGTCTGCCTCTTCGCTCGAGGGCTGGGGAAGGTCAAGGCTCCCGTCATCCCCCTTTCCTCGTCTTGAAAATGGGAAGCTCGAAAATAGTTGACCGGTAGGAACGCTGGGCCTGCGTGGTAAGCGCCCAGAGACGACCCCCCGCGGGGCGAGAAGAGGTGCCAGGCCCCCGGGGGCCAGGGCTCCGCGGGCCACTCCTGTGACCCCCGCCAGTATCCTCATCGCGGTTCCGATTGGCCAACTCTGCCCCTTTGCCCCGATGCTCCGTCTGCCCGAAGGTCTTTCGCGTACGGAAAACTCCTGCGTATGCTTCAAAACCCCAACTCCGAACTCCACTCTCTCTCTCTCTGCCGGGCATTGTCTCTGAGCGCTTAGCGATTCTTTCCCGTTCTCTCAGCAGCCCTCCAAGGCAGGGATCACTGTGGTTCTCGCGTCGAGGATGAGGAAACAAGAGGCCCCAAAAAAGGGACCTGCCTGCCCAAGGTCACGTGGTCGAGAAAGGGCAGAGGTGGGATTTGGATGTCGGCAGCTTCTTTGAAGACAGTCCGGCCCTTCCCCCTGGGTGGTGGGGGAGATAGAGGAAAACTGCAGTGCGCAACTTGGGCATCCGGTCGGCGTGTTGGCACCCCCGGGCTGGGCCTGTGTTCTGGGCTCCCACCTCCAGACCCCCCGTGCTCCTCCCGGGCCCCAGCGAAATCTCTGTTCTTGGTCCCGCAGGTTGTCGGTCTGACGGCGGAGGCAGATGGCCGCCGGCCGCCCTCCTCCTTCCACTTTGGGGGTCTCAGGGCTGGAAAGTGTTGTGACCTGGGCCGCAGCACAGCAGCCCCTTCAACCGGGCCCGCGGGGAGCGTGCGTGCAGGGGGGGATGGGGCACCTCGGAACAGACAGAAAGACCGAGAGCCACGCAGAGACAGTTGGAGGTCCAGACACAGACGGGCACAGACGCCTGGCACTCAGTCCCCCTATCCTGGGACAGGCGCAGCCCCCCCCCCAGCTTCCACATCTCTCGTGGGGGGTCAGGTGGACTCATAGGGGTGCTCCCACCTTTATTATGGGGGACGAAGGGGTGGGGGTAAGCTCTGAGAAGGCCCTTTCACCACTGGGGCTCCCAGGCCGGTCAGAGCCCGGGGCACCTCCTGGGGTGAAATCTGGCTGCCCCGTTGTCCATCTGGGGCCACGGGGCCCCGAGTCCAGGGGCTGGGCTCAGTGTGTGCCCTGGGGGCAGCTGGGGGACCATGATGAGCGGGCGATGTGAGCTTCACCTGAGGACCCGTGGGGGGCTGCCCGCTGAATGGGTACACTGGGCAGGGGACCCGGAAGCTGGCAATTCACGGTTCAGTGAATAAAAACAAAGCAGGGCAGGGTGTGGAGACGGGTGGGGAGGGGGGCACTGCAGGCCGAGGAGGGAGGGCGGCCCCAAAGAGGTGGCTTTTGAGATCGAGGCCTGAAGGAAGCAAGGGAGCCACAGAGGCATTTGTGGGAGTGCACCGGGCACGGGGGCACAGCCAGTGCAAAGGCCCAGAGGCCAGCGTGGCCCGAAGCGTGAGGAGCGGAGCGCGGGAAGGCCTGGGAGGGGAGGAGACTGGCGGAGGCGGAGGCGGAGGCGAGGCCTGCTGCGTGGCGGCTTCGTGGGGAGGGTGGTGGGGAGGCCAGGAAGGAGTGGGGCGGGGGGGGGAGAGCCCGGCACTCCTCCACCTGCCTTGCATTTGGGAGGGAGCCTGGAGGAACCGAGGCCCAGAGAGGGAAGCCGCCTGCCCAGCCCTGAAGCCCAGCCAGGCCTCCCCGCCCCCTCTGGCGGCCTGAGAAACCTGAGGCGCGGGCGGGCCCCGTGCCAGGGCCGGGCGGGGGAGGGGTTGCCAGGCCCGCCCCGAGCGGCCAGCCCAGATGGTGCCCATCTGCTGACGCGGGGCCCGCTCCTCGTTCCCGCCTTGTGTGGTGCCAACCTCCCGGGATGGCGCTGTGGGCAGGGGCCGGCTCGGGGAGCTCTGCAGCGGCTGGAGGGGCGCCCCGGGGCGGCCCAGGGAGCGGCAGGAGAATCGAGGGGGTCCCCAGCCCCTCCCGGAGGGAAGTGGGGAGCCGTGATAACCACAGAGGTAAAGCAGGGCGAGCACATACGGAGCGCCCGCTGCGGGCTGGGTCTCAGCTCGTCCCACGTTTTCCCCCGTTCGATTCTCGCCACCGCCCTGCTGGGGGCGGGGGTGGGGGGGGGGACGGTTACCTTCTGGTAGGTCTCAGGCGAGGACGCCGGCCCAGAGACCGTCAGCCACTCACCCGAGGTCACACAGCTCCTAAGAGGCAGAGCCGAGTTAGAACCTATAGGATCCTGAGTGCCTGAAACCCCTAAAGGAAAAAAGCCCGCAAGCCGCTTCGGAGGTTGGCGGGTGGTACCCACACCCTCCCCGTTGTGCAGACGATAGAAAGAGGGGGAGCTTGAATGCACGGTGGATAAATGAACGACCAGCAGTGAACCGCACCGAAGGGCCTACCGGGACCAAGCCTGGGGGCCAGGGTCAGCGTGCACCCTGGGTTCAGACGGTCTGGAGCAAGGGGGCCCAGGGCAGCCGCGGGCCTGCCCCTGGTGTGCTGTGTGACCTGGCCCTCTCTGGTCGGGGGTTGCGGGGGACTGAAGGCAGGAAGGTGGGGCCTTGTGGGATACAGAGAGGAGCAGGCCAGGCCATGACCGAGGCTCCCCCTGCCTCCTCCGCCCCGTTGAGCTCGGCCCAGCACGGGGCCCTTGGGAGACGAAAGGCGGGCAGGAGGGCGCGTGAGGACACCCATTTGTCCGCGTGACGTTCACAGTTGGCGCCCGGGCTTGCTTCGGGCCGCGCGAAGTGCATTCTCCTCTCGAGCCTTGGTTTTTCCATCTGTAAATGGGAAGCCTAAAAAGGGTGTCGGCCGCTTTGGGGACCGGAGTCAGCGATCCCCCGGGAGCAGATGGGAGGCACCAGATAATCGCTCAGTCCTTTCCTGAACCCTCTCTCCAGCCCCAGGGGACAGTGGGAGAGACCCCCGGCCCGCTCTGAGACCCCGGGCCTCGTTCCGCCCGCCCCGCGAGCCAGGACGGGCCCTCCGCCGGCAGCTGGCGGCGTTGCCCCCTCCAGGTGTCTGGGTGGCGCAGGGGTGAAGGGCTCCGGGCAGCCCGGATTCCCCCAGGGCTGGGCGGCCAGGTGGACCGGCCGTCTGCCTGTGCAGGGAAGGTGGCCGCAGGGGTGGGAGGCCCAGACGCCAGCTGACGGCGTATTTATAGCTGTGGCAGGCCTCCAGGCTCCTGGTCAGCAGCAAAGAGATACCAGCAGGTGAGGGTTCCGCTCACACAGCAGGCCGGGAGCCCAAGGGGAGAGTTGGGACTCACTCTGTAGCCGGATGACCCAGGTTCAAATCACACGGCTCGTGCCTGTCGTGGCCTTCAGGAAGAGTTGACATCACGGCCGCGGGCCTCGGTTTCCTTCCCTCTCAAATGGGCGCGATGAGAACGGTGCCCACCTTGCTGGGCCCCGTAGGCTCAGAGTCACGGAGCGCCTGCCGAGGGCCGGAACGCAGGGCCCACGGGAAGCACCCAAAAACGATCTGTCGCCCCGAAAAAGTGAGGACATCCAGGAGCGCCTGGGTGGCTCGGTCCGTTAAGCATCCACCTTGGGCTGAGGTCATGAGCTCGCGGTTCATGAGTTCGAGCCCCTCGTCGGGCTCTGTGCTGGTGGTGTGGACCCTGCTGGGGATTCTCTGTCTCTCGGCCCCTTCCCCACTTGCCTGTGTGCTCTCCCCGCCACCCCACACCAAAATAAATAAATAAACTTAAAAAAAAAAAAAAGGACGTCCTCCCACCTGCCACCGCGTGGAGGGACCCGGAGGCCACTGTGTGCGGTGACAGAAGCCAGACACAGAAGGACACGTCCCGCGTGACCCCACGCACAGGGGGTCCCCAGAGGAGTCCCGTCACAGAGACAGAGTAGATGGTGGGAGCCAGGGGTGGGGAGTCCGTGCTTCCTGGGGACAGGGTCTCGGCCTGGGGAGATGGAAAGTTCTGGAGACGGATGGCGGGGGCGGCTGCACGACCGCATGCGTGTGCCTGAGGCCGCTGAGCTGTGTGTGCTTGGAAAGGGTTCAGATGGTGAATTTCGTGTTGTGTGTATTTTACCCCAATTGAAAGACTCGTGTTGTTGTTAATAATAATAATAATAATAATAATAATAATAATAATAATAATCAGAAGTGCGTTCTATATGCATCGGCTTCATAAAAATGACCACGGTACCGTAAAATAGGGATTTGGCCCCAGCTCTGCCCTCCGACGGCCGGGCAAGTTAGTGCCCATCTTTGCTCCCGGGTTTCTTCCGCGGAGGGAGCTCAGGGAGTGTCCAATCTGTGACAAAGAAACCTCGTAGCACGCGGCGGGCGCTCAGGAGGGGGACCCCGTTGGCGGGGAGGCGCTCCCCTCGCGGACGGGCCTTTCGCGCCCCTGTTGCCCGCCCCCCAGCAGTCCACCCCCACCGAGGCAGGGGTGAGGAGGCTCCCCGGGGGGCCGCCCACCGAGTGCCCTGTCCCCACGGCGTCAGCGGGAGGGGGAGACATTGCGGTGCACCTGTGGTGGCCACCCCAGCATGGCGGCTGCAGTTGCCGCCTTGGCCCTCTGCCCAGCGAGCCGAGGGGAGGCTGAGGGCAGCTAGGGACATCTCTGGCATCCCCCCCCCGCCCCCCGCCTGCCAGCTGCCAGGCCAGCCCCTCTTCCTCCAGCTGGGTGTGGGCAGGAAGTCACAGATGGCCAGAGCTGGTGAAGGATGAGGGAGGGGGCACACGGGGACACTGCACGTCTTGTCCAGATGGGGAAACTGAGGCCCAGAGAGAGGTGGGACGCTGCCCATGGCTGCCCAGCCAGTAGGGGCCCTTCCTCCGGTCTGTTCTGTCCCATCCTGTGCTCCAAGGGAAGACAGGTCAAGGCAGGGACGAGGGCGATTCTAGGAATTACCAAGGCCTGAGTTCTAGAATCTTCAGAGGGGTCTTTACTGTGTAGGCAGTTTGTTTTTTTAATTTTTTCGAATGTTTATTTATTTTTGAGAGAGAGAGAAAGAAAGAGTATGAGCAGAGGAGGAGCAGAGAGAGGGAGACACAGAATCCGAAACAGGCTCCAGGCCCTGAGCCATCAGCACAGAGCCCGACGCAGGGCTCGAACTCACGAACCGTGAGATCACGACCTGAGCAGAAGCCGGACGCTCGACGGACTGAGCCACCCAGGCGCCCCCCGCCCCCGGGCAATTCTCCAGTTCTCCGAGGCCGGTTTCAGAACAGCACCGCCCAGTAGAATACGGTGTGAGCCGCGTAGATAATGTAACTTTTTTCTCTGGTCTCCGCAGGTAAAAGTCTAAACGTACAGGGGACGTGGGTTTTAACAATATATTCTGTTTCACCCACCCGGGACAACCAAAATATTGTCATTTTGACACATAATCAGGACGGACGAGGTATTGAGATGGTTTACGTTACTCTGTTTCTTCTCGGTCTTTGAAATTCGCACCCTGATTCTGACCAGCCACGTTTCAGCCGCTCAGAGCCACACGTGGACCAGGCCGGCAACTCGGCTCTAAGAGCATCTGAATTCTAGAGACTTTCAAGGCAGATCTCAAGTGCGCCCCAAGTTGGCTAAATGTCTTTAAGTTTATTTATTTATTTGGAGCGGGGAGAGACTGGGGGACAGAGAGACAGAGAGAATCCCAGGCAGACTCCACGCTGTCAGCGTTACAGCCCGACGTGAGGCTTGGACCCACCACCCTGAGAGCGTGACCTGAGCCGAAATCAAGATTCTGATGCTTAACCGACTGAGCCACCCAGACCCCCCCCCCCCCCCGACATTCATCGAGGTTGTGATTTAACAGTCCAGGAAACTTTCCTGGAAACCCTCAAGCCGATCCCTTGATCTAGAATTCCTCACGTGTATTCCTGACCATGCAGGGGTGGGTTTCTGAGTATCTGGAAGCAAGATCCCAAGTGTCTGACGATGGGTTTTTGCTTACGGAGGGACAAGCTCCGGAATTCTACGACTTGAGTTCTAGGACCCCCGGGGCGGGTTCTGGCGTCCTCGAGGGGAGATGTTTTCAAGCATCTGGGAACAGATCTCACATGGTCTCAACCAGGGCTCTCAAGCATATGAGAATTCCAAACCCGTGAAGTCTGTCAGTGCTTCTCCCAGCGTCGATTTCATCGACATCCAAGAAACCCTTGAAGTGTATTCTTGACCGTTGGTAGCAGGTTCCGGAATTCCTCACACGGGGTGTTTTCATGCCCGAGGACGGGCTCTGGAGTTTTCCTGAGCTGGGTCCTAGAACTCCCAGGGGTAGGCTCTAGGATTCTCTTCGTCAGAGATGCAGAAAGCTCAGGTCAGTCGAGCACGTCTGTCCTGAGACCAGGTGACGGAACGGAATATTTCAGAAACGATGCTTACAGAGGGCAGGAGGCAGGTTTTGGTTTCTTTGAGGCTCCCCGCCCCGGACTGGCTGAGGCAGCGGCTGCCTTCTTGGAGGCCCCGTTTCGTGGGGGTGAGAACCTGAAACCAGGTAGCCCTGGGAATAAGAATCAGGACTTCGTTTGATCCGCGGTAGATAGATGTCAGTCGCGAGGACTTGGAACCCTGGATGCGTTTCCAGAGGCCGTTGCGGGCCGGGGGGCACCAGGACAGCTCCTACCCACAGCCGGCAGGGTGCTTAGTAGGGCCTCGGGTGAAGGCAGCGGCTGTAATTGGAGGCTGTGACGTCGGATGGGAGGCAGGGTTGCACGTCTGGGGCACTTGCGGCCGGCCTGGGGGCTCTTAGACTCCCGGTGGATGTGAGGGTCTGTCCGCCCCATTTCACTTCATCCTGACCCCACCGAGGTAGCGACTGTCGCGAACTGCATTTAGCAGTTAGGGAAATTGAGGCCCAGAGAGGTTAAAGCCACTGGCCTGAGGTCACATAGCCAAGAGCTAGCGTCAGGACCCGAACTCGGGTCCGGAAGATCTGAGGGCCCACCACGGTCCCCTGGGAAGGGGCCATCTGAGATGTGTCGGGGACCTCCCCAGAATGTCCCGGGATGCGCCCTTTGGGATTACGGGATTTGGGTGCTAGTGAGTGGACGCCAGGTTCGGCTGGATCAAGGAGCACCTTTGGGGGCTGCCTCCTGGCTGGGGGTTGGGTCAGCCTCAAACGCCCGATCCAGGAGAACCAGGGAGGAGGTGCAGCCAAGAGGCCAGGTGTCGTCTCTCTGTCTCTCTTTCTCTGTCTCTCTCCTAGCGCCTGTCTCTTACTCTGCCCGCCCCTAGTCCCTGCCTTTGCCAGTCTCCTCCCTGCCTCCCACCCAGGCCAGCCTGTGGGCTGCCCGGAGGTGGCAGCAGCAGCTGAATGGGCCCCTTGTTCCTGACCACACCCGCCCCTTGGGGTAACCCCGGGACAGGCCCTGGCAGCCTGCTGCCTTAAAGGGCCAGTGCCCAGGGAGAAGAGGAAGGAGAAAGGAGAGGGGCCGCCTCCACCCCCAAGCCACACCCCTCCCAAGGAACTGAGCCTCCCGGGGGTGGGGGGAGGTGGGGAGGGTGTGGGGGGACTGCCACACCCAGACACCCCCAAGCCCACGTGGTCAGACGGAGGGCCTGGGCCTGGGGAGGCCTGCCTGGCGAAGGAGACGGGGGGGGGGGGGGCGCACGGTAGGGCTTGGGTTTGACCTTGGGCACATCCCTCCTCTCCGCACCTCAGTTTCCCCACCTGTTCCCGGGGCTCCTTGCGTCCGCCCTGGGGCCTGCCGGGCAGACGGAATAGAATCCGGGCCAGGGTTTGGCACACAGTGGGGCCGCCACACAGCACCCGAGGCTCGCACATTCCCCCGCGGGCCGGCACGGCCACCCCCTCGGGCCCGCCTGTGGCTTCACTGCGGGACGGGGCCGTCCGCAGAATGAAAAGCCTTGTAGAGCGGGCCCGGTGCTGAATTCAAGGCTGCATGCATTGAGTGCCAGCTGCACACCAGGCCCTGTGCAGAAAGGTCGCGTTTGCAGCCCCATCGTACAGCGGAGTTGGGAGGTTCGGGCTCTGGCCGAGGCCGGACCCCAGCTGTCCCCAGAGGCCCGTCGCCTCCGCCCTCTGCCTGGCGCTGTGAAGCTTTAGGCAGCTCCCTCGGCCTCTCTGGGGCTCAGTCTCTCCGTCACTGTAATGGGAACACCCCCATCCACTCGCAGACTGGAAGCCTTTCACTTTTCCGGGCACAGGATGATGTGGCTGAGACGCCGGCCTCGCCCCCCCCCCCCCCCCCGGACAGGAGCCGACCCAGAGGCCCCTGCACGGGCCTTCACCCGGCGGCCACTCTGGGTGGCCTCGGCGTTCCTGTGCCCCAGGCCGGCCCCACAGACGGCCCGGGACAGGTTGCTGCCGGATGGACGAGCCTGTTCCCTGCTTCCTTATGTAACCAGGTTATGCAAGGGCAGCTGGCCTGCTTACATAAGGGGAGGCCGGGCCGGCGCCCAGCTGGGGAGGGGGAAGATCTTAAAGGGGCCGGTGTCCCCTGAGTCTCCCCTCCGGGGCCCCGCGCCAACCCGCACGGGGGCACCCTTACGGACGGGGCGATGCTGCGCTAGTCATTGCCGGCCCGTCGGCATTACTGTCACGGTTGTCGGGGTTGTTGACAGACACCCCGTTTGCTCCCAGTGGCAGCGGGCCAGCCGCGGGGGCCCAGAGGCCTGGCGTGGCCTACTCTGCTTCTGACGCTTGCTTATTCCCTGCTCTCCCCGAGCCTCAGTTTCCCCATCTGTAAAAGCGGCTCGCCTCGTGGGGCCGCCGAGGGAGACGAGAGGGAAGACCCACCAGGGGTCCGGGGCAGCACAGAACACGTCCGCACTCAGCACTCAGCCGGCGCAGTCCCTGTGTAGTCAGTAAATAGATTCAGTGCTCACTGTGGGCTCTGGGTCCTGGGGACACGGCCGGGACACGAGACAGACGGAACCGCGGCGCTCGGGGTGGGGGGGGGGTTCCCGGTCGGGGGGAGCAACAGACAAAGAACAAGCGGGAAACAGCAGTGGGCGATGGGGGCTGTCGAAAAAATAAGGGCAGAGGGATAGAGACAGCGGGCTGTTTGGTGGGGTCTGTCGGAGGGCCTGACGTTCCAGCTGGGACCCGAAGGTTGAGGAGTTGCCAGCTGGGTGAACAAATGGGAGGAGAGCATTCCAGGTGGGAGAAACAGCCTGTGCAAAGGTCCTGGGGCAGCACCGGGCCTGGCGGTTTGAAGGAGCGGCGAGGGGGCCCGTATGGGTGGAGCTGAGTGGACGAAGGGGAGAGAGGGAGGAGGGGAGGGCAGAGAGGGGACGGGGGCAGGTCCTGCAGGGCCCTGGAGGCCACTGGGCCTTTACCCCGGGGAGCTGGGAGCCCTGGAGGGTGGGGGGGGGGGCGACAGACGCTGGTGGGAAAGTGAGGGGGTGATAGTTGAGGGACCCAGGCCACCGCATGGGTTCCGGAGAGGGGAGAATGGAGGCAGCCAGCCTGCAAGCCTGTTCCTAGGTGTGACAGTTCAGGGACCGTCGTCAGCCTAGGCGGAGCGGGGCCGTGCGAGTCGATCGCCTGGGTCATAGGTCCCCCCGGCCCCCGGCCTGGGCATACGCAGCGGAGGGGGGCAGCGTTTCCCCCCATTCTTATCTCCATGCTCGCCAGGGGAGCTCAGGCCAGGACCTGCCCCGCTCTGCGCCTCAGTTTCCTCATCTGTGAAACGGGAGTGACAATCTGTAACCGTGGAGCGGGTTCAGTGAGCACCTGGCACGGAGCAGGCCCCTTTTCAGCGGTCAGCAGTCGTGAGGCAGGAGGCTCGTGAGAAGGGAGAGAGCCCGCCGGCACGGGAGGCGTGCAAGTACTCACTGAGTACTCGCTGAGACGGGCCACCGGGCAGTTAACTGACTGTGCCCTCTCCGAGGCCCTGTTTTGTTCCAGTAAAATGGCACCCCCCTGGTGCCTGGCCAAATTCCACCGTGGCAGCTGGGGAAACAGACCCAGAGAGGACAAGGGGCTAGCCTGGCGTCACAGCCAATCCGGGGCAAGGCCGGGGGGAGGGGCATCTCACCATGTGGCTCCGGAACAGATGGCCTGGCTCCAAGCCACTCACTGTACCTCAGTTTCCAGATCTGTGAAATGGGCACACTGCTGGGATCAGCAGGAATTAAGCTGTGATTCTTATTATCTTCATACACTGTTCTCACTCCCCACAAGCCCCTTCGGTGCCTGGCAAACTCCTACTCATACATCAAGGCCCCAGCTCCGATATCCCCTCCCCCAGGAAGCCTTCCTGGGCCCCTAGGACAGATTCCAGTTACTTCCTTGGGCTTCTCCAGCCACAGGTCCCTCCCTCTGATATTCAGGCCCTGGAGCAGGTGAGGGACCTTCTCCAAGGACCAGGGGGACTGAGATGGGCAATGTTTGGGTGACATTCCACACCCTGCCTCGGGCCTGCTGTCGGAAATCCCTTGTGTCACCACTGATCAGAGTCCGTGACCCCCTCGACCTGGTCTTTTCCTCTGACTATCCCCCTATTTTCCCGACAGTCCTCAGACTCCTTTGACAAGCATGTATTTTGCACCTTTTGTATGCCACACCCTGTCAGGATAATCCCAGTCGTTTGTGCCTGTGTGCGAGCGTGTATTGAGTACTGACTGCGTGCCAGGCTCCAGGAAGAGAGGCCTCGGGAGGGCCAGGGGAGCAGAAAAGTCTCCCACTACCCCTCCCTTCAATTCAGGCTGGCGCCCTGGAGTTTCCAACCTCCTCCTGCAGTCGAGGCAGTGGGTTTACTTTTTTTTTAATTAACTTATTTTGAGACAGAGAGAGAGAGAGCGCGAGCGAGCACAAGCGGGGGAGGGGCAGAGAGCGCGAATCCCAGCAAGCTCTCTGATGTCGGCACGGAGCCCGATGCGGGGCTCGAACCCACGGACCGTGAGATCGTGACCTGAGCTAAAAAAAAAAAAAAAAAAAAAAAAACAAGAGTTGGGCGCTTAACTGGCCGGGCCACCGCAAGGCGGTGGGTTTAAAGCGGGGGCTCCGGAACCAGAGTAACTGGGCTCTGAGCCGCTCGTGCACTTAACAGCCGTGAGACTTGGGCCAAGCCCCTTCCTGCCTCTGGCCCTCAGTTTGCCCCTCTGTGAAATGGGAGTGCCCAGATCTGAGGTGTTCGCACCTCAACACCCACTTTCTGCAGAAGGGGAGCCAGGGAGAGGGGCTGCGGCGATCCGTCGCCCCCTTCCTTCCCGCCCCCCACCCCCCACCCCAGCAAGGCTGGGATGGGACCCATCCTCCTGACCCCACTCCGGGGAGGCCGGACTGCTTTCCCTGGAGGCCCAGAGAGGGGCAGGGCTGGCCTGAGGCCCCACAGCTCCTGCAGGATTCTGCCCCGCTCTGGAGCCCTCCCTTCGTGCCCGCCTCCCTTGGCCAGGAAGTTCTCCCACCCCCCCCCCCACCCAAGAAGCATCAGAAACAGGGGGGGAGCCGGGAGGGGCCGCGGCCCGCGCCCATTTTTGGCAGCCGGCGTTCTCTGGCGCTCCCGCCCGGCCCCGTCCACCGTGTGGCCACAAGTGGGGCTGGCCCGTCCCCTCCCGGGGCCGCGCCTGTGGCCCCGGAGCTCCCCGCCCTGCTCGGGCGGCCGCTGAAGCAGGCCCGCCAGGGAGGCGGGAGGAGGCCCGGGCTTGGCTGTGGAGGAGCCAAGAATTTGCTCCAAATGTAAACAGCAAGTTATTTTAAGGCTGCCCCCCTCCCCGGGTGGCGCTGACACATTTGACATTGGAGGGGACCGGTGGGGGGGGGGGGTTGCGCGTGTGGGTATTTTTAACCTGTTTTTCGCGGCCCCGGTGCCACCCGGAGTGGGGTGCGTGAGCGGGAGCAGGGCCGCGGGGCGGCCACGTGTGCTGGGCCGCCCGCCTGCCCCCCGCGCCCCGTGGGACGCGCACTTAACCCCTCGGAGGCCACGAGGGGCCCCGAGGGGAGCCCCCCCCCGCCCCCACCCGGCAGGGAGGGCCGGCGCTCCGCTCCCGTGCCAGCCCCAGCCTCCTGCGCGGACAAAATGGCCGCCAAGGCCGGCAGAAGCATCTGGAAGCCGGGGGAGGGAGAGTGGAGAAAATGGCCGCCAGAGCCATGATGTCATAAGGCGGCCTGGCCGCCAAAGCGTCCCGGGATGGGGCCAGTCCCGGCCTGCAGGCCTCCGAGTGGGCCCTGTGGCCGGCGGGGACCTCCCCGCGGGGCTCTGGGGCCAGACACCCCGAAACGGCCACGCCGGGGCCCCCGTGGGGCCTCCCGGGCTCCCCGAGTGCGGCCCGAGGCCTGGGCTCGGGGCGGCGGAGGGCCAGCACCCTGACCCGCTGGCCTGAGGTGTCCACGGGCGCCCGGCCGGGCCGGAGCCAGGCCACGGAGCGAGCCAGGCCACGGAGCGGGCCAGGCGGCGGGGGCGCTGGGCCGGGTGGGAAGAAAACAGAAACTTTTCTTTGAAAGTGACTCCGAGGCAGGTTGGCTCGGGCCCAGGCGGCCGGGCGGCAGGGGAGAGGGAGAGGGAGAGGGAAAGTGCGGTCCAGACTCTAGGAACACGCGGGTCAGGAAGCACAAGGCGAGGGAGGAGGCCGGCATCCAGGAGGTCACCGGGCCGGGCCCTCTCGCCTCTCGGGTCCCCTGCTTCTCGTCCGCATTTCCGAGACGTTCCCCAGAGGCCGGCGAGTGCGCGCCTTGAACGTCCAGCGTCTTGCTTTTTCTTCCCTGCGGTTTGTCCAGGCGGCGCCTGGAGAAGGCGCGCTAGAGCCTCGGTGCCAAGACGTGGAGGCTCAGAGAGGGAAAGCGCTTTCGCTGAGGTCGCACAGCGGGGGCCGGACCGCAGGCCGGGGGGGTCGCCGCTGCTGGGCTGGGCAGCCTGTGTTCCGGGCCCCCCCTGGAGAGCCAGGGTTTGTGCTGAGGTTCCTTGCAGCTCAGGGCCGGTCTCAGTTCCGGTCCTCCTGCCACACCACCAGCACCAAGCTCAAGTTTAGCGTAGCCTGAAGTCCTCCTACCGTGTGCTCGACCCCTGGCCTTCCTTACAATGGCTGGGGCGCAACCTGCGGCCGTGAGCCTCAGGGATGGGACTTCGGGTCTGTTTTGTTCAGAACCTAGAACAGGGCCTCGTACCCAGGAGGTGCTCAGTGTGTGGGCTGAATAAACGAATCGCCGTGCCCCTTTGTGCCTGGATGTGCGCAGACGCTGGCATGGGGTGGGGTGGAGGCTCAGGGACACGAAGCAGGTTGTCACATAACCGGACGCACGTGAGAATCCGTCCTCCCGCCTCTCGGGAGGGACGGGCGGAAGTGAATTCCCCAACTGCCCCCAACATCGAGCCCAGGTCCCGTGCCAGGGGCTGTGGACACGTAAACCACATTTGAACCGAGACTCGAAGGAGCGGAGTGAGGGGATGGGCCCGGCAGGCATTCACAGGAAGGGCGGTCCAGGCGGAGGGCACAGTTTGTGCAAAGGTCCCGGGGCATCGCGGGGCCCGGCACATTGGAGGAACAGTGAGGAGGCACGTGTGGCCGGAGCAGAGCGGGCCAGGGGGAGAGAGGGAGGAGGGGAGGGCGGGGAGGGGACAGGGGGGCAGTTTCGGCAGGGCCTGGTGGCCGCGGGGAGGACTTGGGATTTTCATGTATTGATAGACCCGCTTGGTGGGGGCGGGGGGGGGCTAGGGCTTGGCCAAGGGGCCGAGGGCGGGTGTTCCGGAGAAGGAGGTGTTAGGGTTAGGCCGGCGAAGATGGCTGGGGCTTGCCTGGGAGGGAGGGGGCGGCGGGGCGCAGGGACAAAGGCCAGGGTCGTGTGTGCCGCGCGGCCTTCCAGGACGGGGAAAGCTGAGCTCGGCTGGCTAATGTTTAAAGATGGCTGGTGACAGCCGGGAGCTCGGAATTCCAGGGCCTGGCTTTGGGTTTGTCTCTAGCTGGCCGGCGTCGGAGGCGGACGTGGCAGCCCGGCCAAGCCAGCTGCATTTGGAAGCCCGCTGAGGTCGGAAAAGAAGGCCAGCGAGGGCCGCGGGGCCCGGACGGGGACTCCGGGCTCCGCCCCCCCCCCCCCTCCGTGTCCCACCGGCTTTTGAGGAGGCGCGGGCCCGACTTCGTCAGGTCCCGTCCCTGTGTCCGCGGCCACCACCCTGGGCCAGTGCCCGCACCCCCTGCCCGGTGTCCCGGCCCCCAAGGTTCCGGAGGCCACTCGGCAGCCACGCTGTTTTCGCGTGTGTGTGTTTTATCGCGGTTAAAGGACACAGAGTAGAAAATACACCCGCGTAACCGTTTCTAAGCGCACAGCTCCGCGGCCTCAGGCACATTCACGCTGTGCTGCGTCCACCCCCACCGCCCGTCTCCAGAACCTTCCATCTCCCCAGACTGAGACCCTGTCCCCCTGAAGCACGGACTCCCCACCCCTGGCTCCCACCATCCGGTCTCCGTCCCTGTGGGCGGGACTCCTCTGGGGACCCCTGTGCGTGGGGTCACGCGGGACGTGTCCTTCTGTGTCCGGCTCCTGTCCCTGCACACGGCGGCCTCCGGGTCCCTCCACGCGGTGGCAGGTGGGAGGACGCCCTTCCTCCCTGAGGCTGGGTCACATTCCAGCGTGTGGCCGGACGCACCGTGTTCACCCTTCCCTCTGTCCCCACGTGGGGCAGCCAGGAACCTCGCGGCTGTGCACGCGGGGGTGCGGGCATCCTTCGGGGGCCCCGCTTGCACCCCTCATTGGGTGCATCCGGGCGCGTGGAATTGCTGGGGCGCGTGGATTCCGTGTCTAACTTTCCGCGGGAGCAAGCGCCACGCCGGCCTCCAAAGCGGCCGCCCGTCTCGCGCTCCTGACGCCTCGGCACGGCCTCGTAGCCAGAGGTGCTGTGCCATCTGGCAGAGCCGGGGGCCTGTCCCTCCGCGTGGCGCTCGAGAATAAAACCCAAGCCTGTCGCTGCAGCCACGTGGCCCGCGTGGCCCTGTTCGCTCCCCTTTGCTCACCGTGTCGGGTCCTCCAACATCCTGCGTTTGTTCCCGCCCCAGGGCTTTTGCACATGCTGCGCCTTTGCCCGGCTCTCCCCGGGGCCGGCTCCTCCCCGTCGCTGAGGCCTCGGTGCCAACGACACCTCCTCAGAGGGGCCCCCGCCGGGCATCTGTGTCGAAAGTCACCCCCAGAGCCGCCCTCTGTCCCCTCACCCAGTTTAATGGCCTCGCTGGAACTTAGAGCCGCGTGGAGTTATCCCGGGCCCCTTCTGTCTGCTCACTTCCTGTCTGTCTCTCCGCCCTTGGCACCCTGCCGTCCCCCCAGTGCCTGGCGAGTAGTAGGTGGTCACTAAACACCTGTGAGGTGAGTGTGTCACCTCGGCGTGTCGATCTCCCAATTAGGGACGGCCGCAGGTTTAGCCACCAGGATGAAGGGAGTTGTCTGGTGCCAAGGGGTGGGTGTTCCTGGGCGGGAAGGGCGGGACCGGAGGCCCAGCGGCGCCTTTCTCGGGGGCTGGGACGGACCGAATTTGGGCTCCTGGCCACGGACAGGAAAGAACACTCTGTACACTTGTCAGTGGGATCCAGTTTACATTTCTATTGTCGCCACGGTCATGTGCTTGTTTGAGCAAAAGGATACGGGAGGAGGTGACGTCCCGGCTACACATGAACGCCCCACGGGCCTGAGAAAGTCCAGAGAACCGGTCCGGGCCGAAGCAGGGAGTCGCTTGAGATTCAGCTGTTGCCAGTGGCCAGACTCTCACTTATACTAGCGTGAGCGTGGCTACCTATGCTCTGTGCGTGGTGCTAAAGAGCCTCGTGTGCCTCTCGGAGAAGGAGATCTTCGAGGAAAGGCCCGGGATGACAGGAGAGTGTTAGCCATGTAGATGCCGAAAGGACATCCAGGCAGAGGGTACCACACCACCTGTGCAAAGGCCCTGGGGCAGGATTGGGCCTGGCACGTTGGCAGAGGACCAGAGGCCCATGTGGCTGGAGCAGAGTGGACGATGGGCGAGAGAAGGAGGAGGGGCTGGGGGGGGGCTGGGAAGGGATGGGGCGGTCTGGCAGGGCCACAGGGGGCCACTGGAGGTGGGAGCCCCGGAGGGCGGTGGGCAGAGGCAGGACGAAGTTCATCTGGATTCTGAGTTTGGACAAACGCCGTCACCAGCACAGTATTTGTCCCCTTGTCAGCGATTGGCCCTTCCTCTTCTGAAGCAGCTCAGACTCCAGCCTCACCCCCATGAAGGAAGGCAGCGGTGGAGAAGGTTCGCTTTGCAGATGGGAAGACCGAGGCTCGGAGGGAGGACACGGGACTAGTCCAAGGTCACACGCCAGGCTGTGCCAGGCAGGGCAGGGACTCCGTGCGGCTCTGGCTCCCAGGAGACCCCCGAGGTCCGACGATCGGGGGGGCTACACCCCGCCCCCTTCCTTCAAGACCCCGGTGCGTTTTAAAGGCCCTGAAAAGCCCCCACAGCTGCTCGGAGACCAGCGATGCCCGTTCTTCTTGACCATGAGGCCCGTGCTCGGTCGGGTCTCGAACCACGAGCACGGGTCACCGGCGGGCACGTCCTGCTTCAGTTTTCCCCCAGGAGACACGTCCCTGGTGTCCTCGCGGGGAGAATACCGTTTGGGCAGCACGGGCTGCGGAAAACCGTGTCCGGGGGCCGGAGGGGGTGGGGGGTGGTGGTTGAGTCGACCAGGTCAGGAGAAAACTCAAAACAAAAAACGAAAGACAGGCCAACGACGTTTTAAAGCTGGCGTATTGGATGCGGTATGATATTCAACGAGATGCTCATGTATATTTTTTTTAAGTCCATTTATTTAGTTTTGAGACGGAGGGGCGGGGAGAGAATCCCAAGCACGGGGCCCGACGCGGGGCTCGAACTCACGAAGAGAGATCGTGCTCTAAGCCGAAATCAAGAGTCGGATGCTTAACCAACTAAGCCACCCAGGCGCCGCCCCCCTGCCCCCCGCCACCGTTTATGCGTTTTTACGAGGAGCAGATAAAACCGTCAGCCCATCAGCTTCCCTTGCTGTGCGGCCTTGGGGAACTTACTTGCGGTCTCTGGGTAACCCCGGGGATTGCCGGACCGGATCCAGGACGGCTTCAGGGTGTCAGACCAGACCGTGTCGCCCGTCGACGCACCCCGTCTCATGACACCGCGGCCCCTACCCCCGGCGACCCGAGCGGGGCGTGCCCGGAAGTCTCCCCAGCCTGCGCGATAGGGTCTGTAGGTACCAAGGACGTATTCTGTCCCTAGCTGTCCCCAGCACACGGATGAGTGTGCTCTTATCCCCACCACCTACTTCTCCCATCCCCCTCCCACCTCCCCTCTGCGGGTTCTCTGTAGTCAAGAGACCGTTTTCTGGCTTGTCTCTCCCCCGCCCTCTGTTTATTTAGTTTCTTCAACTCCACATATGAATGAAATCCTACGGCGTTTGTCTTTCTCCGACTGACACACTTCACTCAGCGTTACGCTCTCTAGATCCATCCATGTTGTCCTCCTGGGGGAGTTTTGAAGATTAAATAAGTCAGTGGAGGTGAACCGTGCAGCCCGATATAGTCAAAGAAATGAGTCACTAAGCATTAACAATTGGACCGTACCATTTCACCCAGAACCCTCATCAACCCTCCCAGGACCTCTAGTCTATGCCCCTCCTCCTCCAGGGGCGGCCACTCACATCTCCGAGCCCCGTGGGGCCTCCCTGGCACTTGACACGCCCCGAGTTTATCCCCTGGGTGAATCTGTTTGCTTGTTCATTGCCCGTCGCTCCCCCGTCAGGACCTGGGTGCCACGAGGGCAGGGCTTTTCTGCCCATTTTCGTCACACTGTGTCTTCCAGGCTTCTGACACCCAGGAGGTGCCCAGCAGTCAGTTCCTTTCAAAAGGAAACAGGGGGCGCCTGGGGGGCTCCGTCGGTTAAGCGGCGCCTTCGGCTCAGGTCACGATCTCGCGGTCCGTGGGTTCGAGCCCCGCGTCGGGCTCTGTGCCGACGGCTCGGAGCCCGGAGCCTGCTTCGGATTCTGTGTCTCCCTCTCTCTCTGCCCCTCCCCAGCTCACGCTCTGTCTCTCTCTCCTTCAAAGACAAATAAACATTTGTGAAAAATTATAATTAGAAAAAAAAGGAGCGAAGAGCAGAATTGCTTACCTTCTCCCTCCCCCCGAGCACTGGTTTTCACCCCCTCTGGAAACGGATGGGAGCAGGGCCTCCCCCCACTCGGCAGACACTGGGGCGGGTCATTCCGTGGGTGGTGTCCTGGGTGCTGTAGGGGGTGAGCGGCGTCCCCGGCCCCCTCGATGCCAGGACAGCCCCAGTCCTGACGACCACAGAGGCGCCCAGACTTTGTCCTGAGGGGCAGGATCACCCCCGTTAAGCAACTCTGCGATGGGCACATAACTTCTCTGACTTGACATCGGCTTTGGATAAGAGACTCTGAGCTGCGCCTCAGTTTACCAAACTCATCAGTTGGGTAGATTGAATCAATCTACCGTGACCGCTCTTCACGCAGTACGACTCAGCAGACAAAAGCCGTTGTCTTGGGGCCTGGGGCAGCTGGGGGCACTGGACATTAGCCGTCCTTTTTTTTTTTTTTTTTTTTTAGCGTTTATTTATTTTTGAGGGAGAGAGAGAGAGAGACAGAGCGTGAGCGGGGGAGGGGCAGAGAGAGAGGGAGACACAGGATCCGAAGCAGCTCGAGGCTCCGAGCCGTCAGCACAGAGCCCGACGCGGGGCTCGAACCCACAACCGTGAGATCATGACCTGAGCGCAAGTCGGACGCTTCACCGACGGAGCCACCCAGGCGCCCCTTTTTAAAAAAAAAATTTTTTTAATGTTTAGCCTGTCCTTTAAACATTATCCACTAGACGTCTGTTCAGACCAGAGGACACTGCATTTAAGGGCCGGCTGTCTAAGCAGATGAGAGGAGAAGGGACTCTCCGTGCCCCTTCCCTCCCGATATTTCATGGAAACATCCATCGCAGCTCAGCCCCGGGGGGCTGAGCTGGGCTCAACTTTCTGTGATGGTGGCAGGGTTCCGCACCGTCCAATCTGGTCCCTGCCAGTCTCGTGGGCTCCTGAGTAGTGAAAGGTGACCGGTGCTGGCGAAGTCCTGAAATTCTAACTTGATTTCAGTTTAGCTCACTTATGTGTAAAGTCGCATGTGGCTGGTGGGAGTTTTCAGGACCCAAGTGACAGGCAAGTGGTCAGCAGACAGATGAGACTTTTTGTGAAGGTTGGAGATACTTAAAAAATAAGATCACGTAATTAAAAGTCAGGACGTCCTGCCACCTGCCACCACGTGGACAGACCCGGAGGTCACGGTGTGCAGTGACAGGAGCCGGACACAGGACACGTCCCGCGTGACCCCACTCACAGGGGGTCCCCAGAGGAGTCCCGTCCACCGAGTCAGAGAGAAGACGGTGGGAGCCAGGGCTGGGGCAGGGGGCGGGGAGTCCGTGCTTCATGGGGACAGAGTCTCAGTTTGGGGAGATGGAAAGTTCTGGAGACAGATAGCGGGGGTGAATGCAGGACAGCGTGAGTGTGCCTGATGCCAATGAGCCGTGCGCTTAGAAACAGTTAAACGGTGGGGCGCCTGGGTGGCTCAGTCGGTCGGGCGTCCCACCTCGGCTCAGTTCGTGATCTCGCCGTTTGTGGGTTCGAGCCCCGCATCGGGCTCTGTGCCGACAGCTCAGAGCCTGGAGGCTGCTTCGGGTTCTGTGTCTCTCTCTCTGCCCTTCCCCTGCTCATGGTCTCTCTCAAGAATAAATAAACATCAAAAACAAAATTGAAAAAGAAACAGTTAAATGGTAAATTTTATGCTATGTCTATTTGACCACCATCTAAAAACTAAATTAAAAAAGATTTAATGACATAGCATGTCATTACAGCATCAGTGTTTAGAAACTACGCTTATTTAATTAAAAAAAAAAAAAAAACTCCCCAGACTATAGAAAGGGAAGGGTAAACCCCTTGACCCCAGTGAGGGGATCTCCATCGTACTCGGGGGTGAGAAACTGGGGAGTCTCCCCCAAGATCGGAACCAAGAAGGGCCACTCGCTCTCGCCACTTCCATTTGGTATCGTGCTGGAAGTCCTTGCCTGTGCAATAAGGCAAGAAAAAGGAAATCAGAGGCCTACAGATCAGATGACACAAGGGTCTTACAAAGAAAATCCCGAGCGATCTACGAAAACACAAACATCTCCTAGAACTACTGAGTGAGCTCAGCGGGGCTGCGGGATACAAGACCGACAGGCGACGGCCAGCCGCGGTTCTCAGCGCTCACAGCGGACAGTTAACCGCCACGCGGAACACAGTGTCGTTCACAGCCGCTCCCGAGCCCACGGTTTTTTGACCGTCAGTACCCACTGGCGCTTTCACACGCATTCGCTGACTTGGCGGCCGGCAAAGCCCGGAGGTGGGTTCTGCCATCTTTCTGCTCCCGGGAAACCGCGTGGCTCCGAGAGGTGGTCTGGGCAGCCCCAGGTCACAGGGAGACCTTGGCTAAGAGCCAGCTGTGGCCGAGCGCCCTCGCTCTCCACGGATGCAGAGTAACAACACCCTAGACGGAAACGGGGGGGGGGGGACGCAGCACGGACAGTGATAACGCCTCCCTCTGGCTGGCGACGTGCTTACTGTGTGCCCCCCACCCCCCACCCCGGTCTGGGGCTCTTTCTTGTATTCGCGATCGCCTTTTCTGTCAGGGGACAGCCTCTGAGAGAGACGTGTGGCTGTGCCCACTTCACGGATGAGGAGAGCGAGGCCCACAGCCCTGCGGCCCTGACCGGGCATCGCCTGAGCGCCCGCCGCGCCCTGCTGCCTGCCGAGGCCGTGTGGGCGCCGGATCCGGAAGAGGGTCCTGTGCCCGAGGCCGGCTGCCCGGGCTGGGCTCTTCCCAACGCGGCGGCCACCGTGCCCAGCCGCGTGGCCGTCCAAGCGGAACTGGCCGGAGCCAAGGGGCCGCTGGCAGCCCGGCCCGGGAGCGGCCACAGGGCGCGGGGCCGAGCCGGGCACGCTCGCCTCGGCCGCTGCCCAGCCCTGCCCAGCCCAGTGGGTCACGACTGGGGCTGCCCCCGTCCGCTCCTGTGGCGGGTCGGGAAACTGAGGCACGGGTCCTCGGCCCGGTGGCGTTCAGGGCACCCTCGATCTTGGCGGGCAGGAGGTGCTCGACACACAGGGTGTGCCAAGCCGCGAGGCGCACGGGGAGGGCTCCGCGGCCGTCCGGGGAGGCGTCCGCACGGTCACCCCCACGGGATCCCGAGGGAGCGGAGGGCGCGTCGCCTCGGAGGCTCCCGGAGCTGGGATGGGAACTCGGGCGTCCGATCCCGGAAGCCAGGCGGTTAACGCACGGCCGTGGGTCGCAGGTCTGGACGCACGTGCCCACTCATGCAGAAAGTCACCCTGGTGACGGGGGGGGGGGGGGGGGAAGCCCACATTTACGGCCATTTTAGGGATTTAAAATATTCTTTTAAGTTTATTTATTTTGAGAGCGAGAGAGAGAGAGGGAGGGAAACAGAGAATCCCAAGCGGGCTCCACGCCGTCCGCGCTGAACCAGATCCGGGGCTCGAACTCGATTCGGGCGTGCCCTAGGGGCTCCCGACCCGTCCGTATTACCTCTTTACCACCTCTCGGTGATGCCCACACCCCTTCGAAAGAGAGAAGTGAGGCTCAGAACAGTTAAGCGACTTGCCTGAGGGCACACAGCGGTTATGCCTGGCTTTGGAACGTGGCAGGTGGCAGGGGCCGGTTCTCCTTCTTTGGCGTCTGGCCGTGACTCCCACCACCTTGGTGTTTGACCTCAGAGACAGATAGGCGGGGCCGGGGGTTCCGTCAGGCCGGGCTCGTGGGTGTCCCCCCCTCCCGCCGCCCCCGCCCCGGTCCCGGGTGGACGCCGTGGGGGCTGCAGAGGGGTTGGCGCGCCTCGCCCTCCATCCAGGCTGCCGGAGCTGATAATGCTGAGCTCAGCGTCTGTCTGTTTCGCCGTCTGCCAAGGAGCCTGATTATTTTTAGATAAGATGGAGGGCGGGCGCCAGGGTGGGAGGGAGCCCCCAAGCCAGGCGGGTGGGTGGCCGCGTGGCGGCTGCAGGGGGACGCCCCTCTGCCCTCTCCTGGGGGCCCTGAGTGACAACCCAAGACCAAGGGCTGGGGCCCCGGGACTTCAAGGGCAGAGGCCGAGGGGAGGGGGCCAAGCGGAGACCCCCGGGCCTGGGCAAGCTCGGGACCGCTTCTCCACGGCGCTGCCCAGCCTGGCCCCGGCACGGAGGCCTCCTCCCCCCCCCGGGGTGGGGTCCCCTGCAATGTCACCATACCGTCCCCCTCCTTCTCTTTGCAGACGCGGAGCAGAGCGGTAGTCCCCGGGCAGGGATGGGCTCCGACCAGGAGGACAGCAAGCCCATCACGCTGGGTGAGTTTGGGGATGGCGAGGGCTGGGGCGCACGGCCCCATCGTGCTCTGCGTGGCCCCGCGTCGGCACCTCACAACCATGCTATAGGCAGGCACTGGTATTGTTCCATTTTGTAGATGAGAACACCGAGGCACCGAGAGGTCAAGGGGCCTTCCCAGGGGCAAGCAGGGAGCTGGGGTTGGAAGCCACGACTCCGAGCTCCCGCCCTCTGGGCCCTGAGGGGCTCACCCCACAAGAGAGGGCCCTGCTTCTGCCCTGGTCTGCTCCCATAATCGCCCTCCTGGACCAGAGCGGTCACCTCTACCCTGGTCCCCTGGCTTCTGTCCTCGCTTCCCTGTCTGTCCTAAGGTGGCCAGAGAGCCCCCATGAGCTCTGAGTCAGGTCCTGCCCTCCTCTGCTCACAGTCCTCTAGGGGCCCCACCTCCCTTGGGGCAAAAGTCCCCCCGACCCCCAAGGCCCTGCAGGACCTGTCCCTGTGCCCTGCCTGCCCTCCCTTCCTCCCTCACTTCCCCTCGGTCTCTCTGCTCCAGCCACATGGGCCTCCTAGCTGTTCCTCCAACAGTCCAGGCCCAGTTCCTGCTTCAGGGCCTTTGCATGTGCTTTGCCTTCTATCTGGACAGCTCATTGCTCTCTCTCTCTAGATCACCCAGGTCTTAGCTCACATACTCCCCCTCTCAGATTTGCTGACCTCAGACAGCCTCAGCCACTCTCAATGACCACTTTCTGTTTTATTTCCTTTTGAGGAAGTTAGTGATCGCCTATGTATTTGCTTAGTTGCTTGTTTGCTTCTCTCTCCTAATGCAACCTCACCTGCTCGAGGGCAGAGGCTTTTGTCTGTCCTGATCACTACTGTGTCCTCAGCACCTAGAATAGGACCCTGGTACACAACAGGTGCTCAATAAATATTTGCAGAAAGAAAAAAAAGGAGAGAGGGAGGGGTGAAGCAGAGACAAAAAGAGAAGTGGTACACAGGGGTGGAGGAGGAGAGATAACAGGAAGGAAGGATGGAAGAAAAAGCAAAGGGGTGAGGACGTCCCCGTCGGAAAGGCCGGCACAGGGAGGCCGGATGGTTCCAGGAGCGTCACAGGCCCCCGTGCCGCTCACCACGGGCCGGCTGTGACCCTGAGTCCTCCTTGGCCTCCTGTGATCCTCAGGCGCCTGCCTCCAAGCCAGATGTTCAAGGCAGGCGGGGGCAGCGGCGCTTGGCCTGGTCCCATGGGGAGCTCCAGCGTCTGGCGGAGGAAAGCACTTCCTCCCACCCGCCAGGGAGTCCCCTGGAGATGGAGCTGGGCGAGTGCTGCACAAACAGGAAACCCCGGTGGGGGGAAGGCGGAGGGGCGTGCTGACAGCAGCTGGCCAGCTGGGTGGCAGGAAACGGCCGAGGCCGCTTCCCCTGGACGCTGGGGGCGGGGGGTGGGCATCGCCCTCTCCTCCCAGGGATGTGGCGGCCCTGAGCCCCCCAGCACGGGGCTGGGCATATAGTAATTGCTCAATAAATGGTGTGCACAAAGCTGGTAACCGGGGAGACTGGACTTTCCGGACTGGCCAGGACTTGGGTCTCTCACAGCTGGGGAACCGGGCACCCAGGTCGGCTCCCTGTGGCCCGTGCTGCCCCCTGGGGGCCTGGAGAAGAACCGCTCTCGCCACCCCCGAGGCCTAGAGCCGCCCACCTGCTGGTCCCTTCTCCACTCTGACCACCTTCCCTGGCTTCTTTCCCTCCTGTTGCCTCCAACCCCAGGGCCTTTGCATGGGCCACTCCTGGCAGTATCGTGACCCTCAGGGAGGCGGCCAGACCTCCTGTTTAAGGTCATCCTGATCGCGGCAGCCGACACTGGCCTGCGTGGCCGTTACCCTGCACCAGGCGCCGTCCTTGCCACTTCCCAAACTTTAATGTCTGTAGGCCTCTCGGTCCTCTTTCAGGCAGGCTCCCCACCCCTGCCTGCCGACCACCGCCTGACGCGTGGTGCCTTTGCCTTAATGATCTAAAAAAAAAAAAACCCAAAACCGTATTGTGGTTAAATTCACATGACAGAACACGTACACTTAGTGGCGTTGACTACATTCGTGCTGTTGTGCAACCATTGCCTCTAACTGTCCACAACACTTTTGTTGCCCTGAAAAGAAGCCCTGTCCCCACCCCTCCTCCCCCTCCCCAGTCCTCGGCCCCCATGAAGCCCCCTTCCTGTCCGCGGATGAGCCCATTCAGGACGTTTCACACCCGCGGACTCACGCCCCGTGTGGCCTTGTGTCGGGTTCTCTCCCTGAGCGTCGTGTGTCCGGGGTCCGTCCACGGGGCGGGGGTGGGGGGGGGGTGCGAGAGGCTGGCTCCCAGCCGTCCAAGGTCAGCCAAGAGGAGCCACACCTGTTTCCAAATCCGTTAAATGGGTCCCAACCACTGCATACCAGAGAGGAGGGTCCCTCTTCCTTTGACATTAGGCAGGCGCGGTTCTGGGGACATGGGGGACTTTAACTGCTGCGGGTGGACCTTCCATTCAGCCTGTGATTCTGAGCCCCTGCTGTGTGCCAGGCTCTGGGCCAGGCACTGGGGACACCGCGGGACCTGGGCACACAGACCTCCCCGTCAGGACAGAGCTCCCAGTCTAGAGGGGGAGGGATAAGGGGCTGCAGAACCGCGTGACACGAGGAGAGCAAGCCAGCCCCTTGCGGCCAGTTGATTCCTATCAGCCACCCCGATGGCAGGGTGTGTGGCCCCCACTTTGGAGATTAGGGAGCACGGAGGCTCACGGACAGGAAGGGACTTGCCCAAGAGCACACGCGAAGCGGCAGCCGAGCTGAGATTCGAACGCAGGTCCGGCCTCTGCCTCCGTCTTGCCACGGGGCTGCAGGGGGTGGACAGGGTGACCACTCCAGCCCCCGGAGTCTGGGTAGCCCAGGGTGTCGAGGAAGGAAACAGACCCAGTGAGTCCCATTTTCTCCCTGTTCCAGACACGACCGACTTCCAGGAGAGCTTCGTCACCTCCGGCGTGTTCAGTGTCACCGAGCTCATCCAGGTGTCCCGGAGTGAGTGTCCCCGCCCACCCTGTGCTGGGATCTGGAGAGGGGAGGGGCGCGGGAGAGGGAGAGGGGGCTTTGGGATGGGGACTCTGAGAAAGAGTCTCAGGGAAAGGGAAGCTGCCCATCACCCTGCCCTACTCCCCTCTGTCACCGAGCTACGGTGCCTAGGAAGGGCAGTAGGTAGGGGCCCACACGCCCCACCCGCTTTGCCTCCTGTTCCCTTACCTTCCTAATGTACCTGCTGGGGACCCACCCACTCCCCAGACACCCCCACCTGAATTCCAGTGCAGGGAGTTCTGGGCACTGTCCTGCCTTAACCCTGACCATCACCCTCCCTGTCCAGATCAGCAGAGCCTGGCCTCAGGGAGCACTGGGAAGCTAGTCCTCCCGCCCTGGCTATGCCTCTGCCTCACAGTGTGGGCTTGGCCTCTCTTGCTGGCTTTGGGCTTCTGACCCATAGAATGAGGACACTTTCAGCCACGTTAGGAACCAGGCCAGTCAGGGGACGGGGTTCCTTTTGGGGCTGGCCAGTCCCCCGGTGGCTCTCCCCACCCCTCCGGGGCAAACTGCAGCCCTGGACCTTGCACCCTCTCTCACTCTGCCCCCTCTCGCCCTCCGCAGCACCCGTGGTGACTGGAACAGGACCCAACTTCTCCCTGGGGGAGCTGCAGGGGCACCTGGCATACGACCTGAATCCAGCCAGCACAGGCATGAGGAGAACGCTACCGAGCACTTCCTCCAGCGGGTACGTGCCCCGGTCCCTGCCTCTGGGCATTCGGCCACCCCTCGCCCACCTCCACCTGGCCCCGGCTGGCTGACTCCTCTCCCTGGAATGCCTGTTTTCAGGGTTCACATGGTAAACTCCTACGTATCCCTCAAAACCCAGCCCCAAGTGCTCCTTTCCCCAGCCCTGATACCCCACCCAGGGCTCCCACAGCCTTGAGTCCTATCAGCCCACGCCCTGAGACTCCACGGGTATAGCCACTGGTTCTTGGGGAGATACGCTGGGTAACCTTGAGCCGGTCACAGTGCTTGCGTGGATTTCCGCCATCTGTAAAATGGGATCATAGTCCTACCGGGTTGTTCTGAGGTTTACGGTAGGCCGAGTGCTTATCCAGGGTTTTAGTGCGCAGCCTGCCAGCCGGCCGTCTGCGCTCGGCCGAGAGCCTCACTGCCTCTGGCCCCGGGCGTCCCATCCGAGCGATGGGCAGGTTGAGGCAGGTGCTCCCCGAACCGGCTGAAAGCCCGCGGGAACCTCGACGTCTCGCGATAGCACCCTCCCCGCCCTGCCCCCTACGGACCGGAAGTCAGCCCCAACCGCCCCCGCCACACCCTCGCGTCGCCGTGGTAACCGGCCTGCGCTCCGTTTCCCTCGCCCTTTAGGAGCAAGCGGCACAAATCGGGCTCGATGGAGGAAGACGTGGACACGAGCCCCGGCGGCGATTACTACACCTCGCCCAGCTCTCCCACGAGTAGCAGCCGCAACTGGACGGAGGACATGGAAGGAGGTGGGGCTGGCAGTGGGGGCGGAGCGGGCCTCGGGGCCGGGGTTACCGCGGCGGGGACTACATGTTCCGGCAGGCACTGCGCCGGCGCCGGGGTGCGGGAAGCCCTGGGGCTGGGGCCGCGGGGCCTCCTGGGAGTTGTAGTCGCGCGGGTCGCTCGCCGCTGGGAAGTCCGGACTCACGTTCCCGGAGCTTCTGGGTTCCGTCGGGGCCGGGGAGGGCGGAGACTGTCCCTCCCGCGGCTTTCCTGCCCTCTGCCCGGTGCAGCCTCGTCTCCGTGGGGCTCCCGGACCTGCGGCGTGGACTCGGTGGCGCTTCTGATCGGCAGCGCGCTTCTTCCCGGGGTCCGCCCTACGCTCTCATCTGGAGGGTCCCCGCTGGTGGGTCCCGAGCTGTAGCATGCCCCGTCGCAGGGGTCCTGCTGATCTTCCGAGATTCCCGTCTCCACGGGCTCGGCCTCCGCGCGGTCCCAGGTCTCCTTTTCTCTGAACCTCCTTTTCGGGGAGAGGCTGGCCTCTCACTCGTCTGCCTTTTTAGGGCCTTCCCCAGAACGGGTCCTGTTCTGCAGGGGCGGCATTGCCACAGGCTCCCCAGCGGCCTCCCCCGAAGATCTCCGTTCCTTGGGGTCCTCGTCTCCACCGCGGTTCTCCTCCGGAGAACCCGAGTTTCTGCTCTCCCGCGGGCTGGCCTCGGGGCTGCTCGGGGACACTATGCTCAGGGGGGCCCACAAGCTTGCCTTGCCCTGGGCTGGGTGTCCCTGGAAATGCAAAAGTCCCCAGCGGAGTCTGTGTCCCAGAATTTAGAAACGTCGCTCAGTCCAGACCCTTACCCCTTAAAAAGGGTTCACCCCGCGGATTACCCAATGGTTGCCAGCGTGGACTCGGGCCCACCGGCCAGTACAGCCTCTGGTGACCGCACTGCTCTGAGCCTCCGGTTCCTCATCTGTAAAATGGGGTTAATATCTGCACCGCCCTCTAAGGTTGTGGGGATTAAGTGAGTTAATACGTGCGGTGTCCCTAAAACAGGCCTGGCGCATAGTACACACCCAGTAAACCTGAGGATTTGTTTGCTTGCCCCCTGCTTTTTGGTCCCTACTCCCTATTCCCGAAGGGCCGGCTTTCTTATAAAGGTCTGTCTACACGAAGACCATACCTACAGGATTCCTGGAAAGCATTACAGTTAAGAGGGCAGGTTTAAGTGTCAGAGAGACCTGGGTTTGAAATCCAGGTCTGCCATTGGCTCGCTGTGTGGGCTGTGTAACTTTGGGCAGGTGACTTGACTTCTCTGAACCTCAGTTTTCTTATCTTCAAAATGGGATTGATGAGATAACTCTTCTTTCCTGGAGCTGGGAGGAGGAAATGGTAGAAGGCGCATAAAGCAGCCACCTGGCACACGATGAGTGCCCAGGACACAAGAGAGTTCGTTGTTCGTGTCTTTATAAAATCCCCATGTCTGTGAATGAGTCTCTATCATGTCTGGTTGTGACATTTGAGCCCCAATGGCCCTCCCTCTTCCATTGTGTTGGCTCCCAGGGCAGGTACCTAACCTTGGGAGGATGTGTCTCCCTAGGAGGCTCTAATTTGTGGGTCAAAGTGTCTCCATGGTTCTCTCTCCCTGTGGGTTCCCCACTTCTGACAGGTTTGCCTCTGTAAAGATCCTGTGTTTAGTAAGCTTTAAGTTTGATTGTGAGAAACAGAAACCCCAAAAGGACAGTGCATTTCTCTCCAAAGTAAATGTCCAGCCATCAGCAACCCTGAGACTTAGGCTCCCGCCTTTAGCTCCAGTGAATGTGGAACATTTTTTTAAACATTTTTTTAAACTTTATTTTTTAGAGAGAGAGAGGGAGACAAAGCTCGATTGGAGGAAGGGCAGAGGGAAAGGGGGAGACACAGAATCTGAGGCAGGCTCCAGGCTCTGAACTGTCGGCACAGAGCCCAGTGCGGGGCTGGAACTCGCCAACTGTGAGATCGTGACCTGAGCTGAAGTCGGATGCTTAGCCAACTGAGCCACCCAAGTGCCCCAAATGTGGAGCATTTTTGAATGTTTATCTGTTGGGTTTTTTTTTTTTTTTTTTTGAGAGAGAGAGAAAGAGAGAGCACGAGCAGGGGCAGAGAGGGAGAGAGAGAGAGAGAGAGAGAGAGAGGGAGGGAGAGAATCCCAAGCAGGCCCCACGTTGTCAGCACTGAGTATGATGCAGGGCTCAAACTCATGACCTGTGAAATCATGACCTGAGACGAAATCAAGAGTCTATCGCTTAACCAACCCAGGTGCCCCCAAGTGAATATGGTTTTCATTCCCACCTTACGGTCCAAGACAACTGCTGGAGCTCCAGCCCTCATGTCTGCTGTCCAGCCAGCAGGAAAGAAGGGTCAAGTCTGAGCATGTCCTTTCCCTTTAAAAATAATTCTCAGAGGATGCGCTTACCTCTTCTGCTGATGTCTGGGCCCCTGAGTCGCTCCTAGGGCCACACCCTGCCGCAGGGGCTTCTGGGAAATGTAGTCTTATTTTTCGGCAAGTATGTGCCCGTCTCAAATTTAAGGGTTCTGCCACTAAGGAAGAGGGGTAGGGCAGATATTGGGAGACTGTTAACTTCTGCCCTGCCTTTAATGATTGGGAACCCCAAAGCGCTTCTCGTTAACTCTGTGATCGACGGGACCGGCCACATATAAAGCGTGTGCTATTTAGAGCTGGAGGGCAGCTTCTGCGATGTAGCCACAGCAGCCCGGAGAGGAAAAATTATAGCCTTAAGTCTATGGATTAGAAAAAGAGAAAGGATGGAAGCCGAAAACAAAAACAAAAACCTAGCTTTCAATGCAGGAAGCTCGAAAAGAGAAAATCAATCAATCAATCAATAAAAGGAAGGAAATGCTCGAGAGGGTCACTGGAGCCTGGTGTGAACTTCCTGCCCTGAGCGTGAAGCGGCAGCAGTGGGGGTGGACGAGGAGGCAACTGACACCCCCTTCTGGTGTGCCCCACGGAGTCACAGAGCTGAATCTGTCCCTTGTGGTTTCCATCGGTCGCTTCAGGCGATGGCAGACCGGCTCCCTCCTGTGGGGCCCTCAGCATAACCCCCAGCGGTATGCTGGTCTGCACGCTGCAGGTGCGCCCAGCCTGGTGGGGAAGATGGACTCATCTCTCCCCCTCCTCCCTCCTCTTCCCTTCCCTCCTCCTCCCCTCCCCCTTCTGCTCCTCCCGGCCCCCTTCTCTTCCTTTCCTCCCTCCTCTTCCTCTGCGGCCTCCTCCTCCCCTTCCCATGTCCTCTTCCCCCTCCCCCACAGTCTCCTCCTCTTGGCTCCCTCCAGCTTCCTGTCTAGACAGCCCCCAATTAGCTGCTCATTAAGGGGGTTAAGCTGATTAGAGCACCCCCTCCCTTCCTCTCCTCCCGCCACAAGGGCAGTGTTCCGCCAACACCCGCCTCCCCCGGCATCTGTGCTCCCGTACCTGGGGCGGGGCGGAGGTCTGGGGGATCTGTCGGCCCCACCTCCCAGGCCTCGCGCCAGACTGAGGCCTTTGCCCTCTCTGTGCCCAGATTGGGAGTGCCTTTTCTCCTCCCGAGGCCTTCCCTGGTTACCCACCCAAGCAGGCCAGAAAGGGCCCCCTCTGCTCAGCCCCCGGGAGTGCTTTGTTCCTGCTGCTTCTGTGGCCCTCCTGCAGGGGGCGGAGGCACCCAGCCACGCAGGGACCAGCTCCTTCTCTCTCCCCTGTCACGTGGGGGGCTCCCCCCGCCTCTTAGAACCCGGAGGGCAGGAGGGGCGCAGAGTGAGGCCTGTGGAGTTACGGTGTTGGGTTTGAATCCTCTCCCCCCGCTTCTTGGCTCTGTGGCCTTGGGCAAGCGACCTCCCGTCCGGCGTCAGTCTCCACATCTGTGAAACGGGGGTGACAACTGTGACCCGCACGGGGCGGGTGTGAGCGTGACACGAGGGCAGGCTCCGATGTGCGCTGCCCCCAGGGGACAGGACAGCTGGGGGGAGGGCGCACACACCACAGCGGGCCCGCCCGTGGCCTGGGGCCGTGGAGACCCGGCCCGGACATCATGTGCAGTCACCATGCACACGGGGGAGGGGTGCGGCTGGGCGAGCACGCGGGCGCACGCGCAGATGGGGCCGCTCGTGGGGTAGGGTCCGTGCTGCCCCGGCAGGCGCACGCGAGGGACCGAAGGGAGGACACTAGGCAGAGGGTGCAGGTGTGGATGTGCTCGGATGGGGACAGACGCGGTGCCGGGATGGGGACACGGGGGGGGGGGGGGGGGGGGCGCAGAAAGCGGCTCGCACCCGGGCCGCAGGGCGTACCGGCCTCGTCTTAACCAGACCGCGTGACGGCCTGTCCGTTGAGCCGGGAGGGATGCCCAGACGCGGGGAAGCACACTCGGGGCCTCTAGGGGCCTGCCCCGGAGCACGAATGGCCGTTCTTTCCTGCAGGGCCCCGGGCCAGGCTCCCCCACTCCCTCCCGCCTGCCCCGGTTCCCCCAGGCCCCATCTCAGGAAGCTCTAGAAGGGCCTGCGGAGATGCGGCTGGGGGCAGGGTCCAGCCAGGCTATTTGCATCCAGGACGGGCTGTTCTAGGAAATCCTCCTAAGTGAGCCTCCGCCGGCCCTAACCTCATTCCCACCAGGCCCCGTGCCAGCAGGGAGCTGTCGCCCCTGCCGCACGCACCCACATACGCACACGTGTGCACGCGCACGCACGTGCACGCGCACGCCGCCTGCAGGGCTGACCCCCCCCCCCCCCACCTGCCGGCCATCCCGGGTCCCACCGGCTCCTGTCCCCCGGGACGGCCTGGGCTCCCGGCTCCAGAGGCGACACTTGGCTGCCAGGCCTCTTGGGCCTGCTGACCCAGGGCCCCGGACACACTCACTCCCAGCACCGTGTGCGTTTGGGGCTATGAGGGCAGCAGGGTTTGTGACACAAAAGCAGCTGACTTCCCCGGTGGCCCTGGGGCGGCTGGTTCCCACATCTGTATCACCACCAGCAGGACCCAGCATTGAGGCCGAGGGAACACGGTTGGGGACAAGGCTGGGGGCGGGGGGCCAGGACACGGGTGGCAGGAGACCCCCACGCCCGCGACAGCAAGCCTCAGAGGCGGGCCGTGACTCTCACCAGGGTGACTCTGCCCGGGGACGGCAGCGGCTGTCACATCGGGGGGCCCCTGGCGTGGGGGGTGCAGGCGAGGACGCTGCTTGGCCTGCGGTGCCCGGGGCACCTCCACAGGGAGTGACCCTCCCCGATGTCAGCGGTGCTGGGTGGGAGGGCACACCCCTCACCATGTGCGGGTCCCCTGTGGGCCTCGGTGGGTGCGTTTCAGTCTAAAACTTTTTTCTCCTGCAATTTATTTATGTATTTGTTTGTTTATTTGTGAGAGCACCCGTGCATGAGCGGGGGAAGGGCAGGGGGCGAGCGAGAGAGAGAATCCCAAGCAGGCCCCCCGCTTGGCACAGAGCCCAATGTGGGGCTCGATCCCGCGACCCTGAGATCGTGACCTGAGCTGAAATCAAGAGTCAGACGCTCGACCGACTGAGCCCCCCCGAGTGCCCCTAGAATACATTCTGAAGTGATTTCTAAACATGCCCATCGGCAGGCCCCACTGCACCGAGATTCTGGTCGCCCCGGGGGAGCCGGGCCCGGGACTCTGCCCCGATTCCCCCCCAGCTCTCCCGTCTGGAGGTTGGCAGGGACGGGGCGCGGGGAGGAGGGGCGGGGGCTCCCCTGAGTCTTGAGGGCCAGCACGTGCCCCTCACCGGGATGGCCTGTCCCCTTCACGACAACGGGGACTCCTGTGCCGCGGTCTCTGTGGACTCCTTGTGCACCCTTGGCACACCATTCATTCGTTCGTTCATTCATTCATTCATTCATGGAGGAAGGTGCCAGGGGGTGAGCCGGAGGCCGGTAGGGTCCCTGAGGGCCGCAGCCGCCCCGGGCAGCCGGCGGCCCGTGTGAGGCCCGTCCACACAGGAAACTCCCAACGGGTCAGTGAGCCAGACCCTGGTCTAACGGCTACAGGGGCTCTATCCCATTTTATCCTCTCGATGGCCCCGCGAGGAAGGTTCTGTTCCCTTACCCCGGTGAGGAGGAGTCTGCGGGCGCAGGGCCACTCTGGGCCTCGTCGGCGTCCTCCCGGCTCACCCCTGCCTATTGGGGCTTTAGGACGGCCCCTCGTCTCTGCCCACCCTGCGGGGTACGGGGTGCCTCCGGAGGGTGGGGCAGCCTGAGCCGTCTCTGTCTCTGCAGGGAGAGAAGGCAGGGGCCGGGCCGTGACGTCAGGGGCCTCTGCTGGCACCAGGCTCCTCGTCCCGTGGGCCATGTGACCCCGGGCAGCCCCTCTCTGCTCTGAGCCTCGGTCTGCCCCCCTGGATGGTGGGCTCCCAGCCCCCTCGCCCACGGGTGCTGGCGGGGGGGGGGGCAGGGGCTCTGACTGCCTGCAGGCCTGTGACCCTCTGGCTCCTCCCACACAGGCATCTCGTCCCCGGTGAAGAAAACAGAGATGGATAAGTCACCTTTCCACAGCCCGTCTCCCCAGGACTCCCCCCGCCTCTCCAGCTTCACCCAGCACCACCGGCCTGTCATTGCCGTGCACAGCGGTGAGCACATGGGCCCCAGGCAGGGAGGGGCGGCTGGGCCCTGTGATCAGGCACCCCCCCGCCCCCCGCTTGGGCCGGGGAAGTCCCTCTGGCCATCTGACCGTGAGTCCCGGTGCCATAGCCTCCCGGCTGGGCCACAGCACCCAGAGGTGTCATGGTGCGGAGCGCCTGGCCCTGATTCAGGCTCTGAGGCCTCAGTTTCCCCCTCCGTACAGGAAGGAGGTACAGTCTGGGCTTGCCCGTCCCCCCGCTCCCCTTAGCTCACACTCCACCCCCACGGGGTTGGGTGGTCACAGAGGGAGGCAGACACTCCCGACGCATGGCTGGACACACAGGCCATACGGGGGTGCTCCTGGCCACAGGGACAGGAGGCCTCACGTGCGACAGAGGGAGACCGACTTGAGCAACCACAGGGCACGAGCCGAGCTGGTCACGGTGCACCTGGCTCTCCTTTGCTCGTCCGTCCACGGGGGCTCATAAACGTCCCCCTCCCAGGGCTGTCTTTCGGGCCGAATGGGCTAATCGCGGTAAGGGCTCGCGTATCGCCTGTCGCCCCATTGTCCTGATGGTGACGATTTCGCTGCACACAAGGGCAGGCACACACGCAGGGAGGCAGGCGAGAATCAGAACAGTGCAGCGGTTCGGATCAGGAGTCGGCAGACCAGGCCCGCGGCTGCCTGTTGTTGTAAATAAAGTTTTATTGGTGCACGGCCCTGGCCGGCCGTCCATTCGCCTTCAGGCTTCAGCGGCAGAGGCAAGTAGCCGCGAGAGACCGTGGGGCCTGAAAAGCCAAGAAGACTTACTCTGGCCAGGAGCTAGAGAGAGGGAGGGGGCGTGAGCTACCTTGGGGGTGACGGGAACGTTCCAGAATTACAAAGCGGATATACTAGAAGTCACCGGATCGTTTAAAAAGAGAAAGCACGGGCTCGCCACTCAGCCACGCACAGGAGCGGGGCGCCCCCACCCACTGCCCCGCGGACGGACCCCGACACACGATGCTCAGGGAGGGACCCAGACACGAGAGGCCCCAGAGTATCTGAAACCCATTTCTGTGAAACATCCAGAACAGGAGTGTGATGGCTGAGGGGGACGGAGTTGCTTCTCGGGATGATGAAAACGTCCCACGAGCCGTCGTAGCAGTGGTTCCACGGTCCCCAATCGTGCCAAAGCCCAGTGAAGTGAATACTTGGAAAGGGTGAACTTTATAGTACGCAAATTGTATCTCCACGGTAAAAACAGTAGTGACCACCGGCCCCTTGCGGAAAGAGCCAGCCGAGCCCTGGGTTAGGGTGTGGGCTGTGGGGCCAGACCCTCCCCCGGGTCTGCTGCCTGGTCTCTGGGGGGGGCGGGCGGAAGGGACGTAACCTCTGACAGCCACCTCATCGTCCGGGTTAATAACAAAACCGGACAAAACCGGGGCGGCAACAGAACGCCGTGGGCTCGTGGTAGAACGCCATCGAATTTGGGCGTGTAAGAGACAACAGGGCCTGGCCGGTGGCGGGGCTCGCTGGGTCCTGCTCTGTTCTTATTGGAGGCACCGGGGCGCAGGGGACACCCGCACCCCCAGCCGCAGCCTCCAGTGACCGTCCCGTCCTGGTCTCCACAGGGATCGCCCGGAGCCCTCACCCCACCTCGGCCCTGCACTTCCCCACGACCTCCATTCTGCCCCAGACGGCCTCCACCTACTTCCCGCACACGGCCATACGCTACCCACCTCACCTCAACCCCCAGGACCCGCTCAAAGATCTCGTGTCGCTGGCCTGCGACCCAGCCAGCCAGCAACCTGGACCGGTGAGTTTGCGGGGGGGGCGACTCGGGCCTCCCCTCGGCCCCACGGGCCGCCTGCCCACGCGGGACTCCGGGCGACGTCCCCCGGGGCCCCGGCTGTCACTCGGCCTCCGTGTTGAATGGCCTTGTGGATGACAGGGCCGCCACCTTCCCTCGTCTGAAGCGCCCGGAGCTGGGCCAGGTCGGGACCGAGGCTCTTTTGCGTGTTGGAACCGACGGCGCGTAGCTGGCCCCAAACCCGCCACGGTCCCGTGGCTGCGGCGCGGGCCCACGCTCGCCAAACTCCCGCGGAAGCTTTTGGGGCTCAGAGCGGTTGCGCCTTCCGAAGCTGGGGCCGAGGCGGTTGGCCGCAGGCCTGCCGGCGAAGGAGGCGGGGCGCGTGCGGACCCAGCCGCGAGGCCGGGTGTCGTTTAGGGTGAGGTGGCGTCTCGTGCAAGGAGAGCAGAGGGAAGAGAGCGGCTTGAGGAGGAGACGAGGGGTCCCCGATGCCGCCGCGGGCCTGCGGGCTCAGGCGAGTGGGCACCAGAGGCACCCACCAGACTCGTCCCGGCCCCCGGCTGGCCCGGCCCGGCCCTGCTGCCCCTCAGGCCCTCCCCCGGCGGGGCCCGCAGACGGCCGCCCGGGGCAGGGGGGCGCCCGCCGCCTTAACCACCTGTCTCTCTGTTCCTCCCAGTTAAATGGAAGTGGTCAGCTCAAAATGTCCAGTCACTGCCTTTCTGCTCAGATGCTGGCGCCCCCGCCCCCTGGGCTGCCGCGGCTGGCGCTCCCCCCTGCCACCAAACCCACCTCCGAGGGAGGAAGCACGTCGCCGACCTCGCCCTGTAAGCACTCGGGAAGCGGTGCCCGTGGCAGGGCGGGCGTCCCTGAGGGGCCCCCTCCCCTCCCCTCCCCGACTGCTGGGGCCCGGGGCTCAGGCCCGGCCTGCCGGGTGCTGGTGAGTTTGGTGGGTCCCCAGACGGAGGCCCACAGGGGCCCAAGGCAGCCTTAGGGAATGGCAGGAGAGGGCCGGGGGCAGTCTGGGGTCCCCGCGCGCCCGCTCTCAGTGATAAGCGCCCTCCTCTGTGCGACGAGCAGGTGGCCGTAGGCGAAGATCTCAAACTGGCGGCCCTGGGGGCAGAGGGAGCCCCCAGAGGCCTTGTGCTTGTGCAAAATGAGAATTTGTCGTTGTCGTAGAATCAGGACAGCTCACTGGAGAATTTCCAGAGTTCTAGACTCTTGGGGGAGAAAGCAGCCGAAACGGGCCCGGCTCCTGCCGGGCGCCCATGCTGGGCCACGCCTCTAGATGGGACAGCCCCCACCTGACCCCAGAAGGCCTTGAGTTGACTGCCTCGCCTTCTAGAACTTTCCACGCTCTGGATGCGGTTCCAGTGACAGCTCGCTGGCCCCTCATGCACCGCCAGCCTGGGAAGCGGCTCCCAGAATCGCACTCCCGAGGTCCACCCATCAACGGTGGCCCTGCACCCAGGCTCTCCCTGGACCCCAGTGCGGGCTTGGGCGGGCCGTCCACCCTCCTCCAGGCTGCCTCACTCTGGGCCACCGTCCTCTGGGCCATCCCGTGAGGCCGTCTCAGTCGGTGTCCCTGAGCAGATGGTCTCAGAGACCCCCGACCCCTCAGTCTGGCCCCCACACTGTCTCTGAGCGTCTCTTTCCTTTCCTCCCCAGATGAGGTTCCTCACCCGCCTTGAGCAGGAGGGACTGTCGGTTCACCCCCTTCCCCACATGCGCACCCCCTGCCGCCAGCATCCACCGCCTTGCAGGGGGCCCAGGACAGCTTCGCGTACGACGGGCTGTCTCCGAATGCCGCGTGCGGCGCGGAGCGCCGGGTTTGAATCCCGTCTCTGCAGCCCGCTCCCTGTGTGTCTTCGGGGAAATGCCCTCCCCTCTCTGAGCCTCCGTTTTCTCAGCTGCAGAATGGGACGGTCCCAGAGCGCCCCGTCGCAGGGCTGTGGGAGCGAGCCGATGAGATAGATCGGAGAGAACAGTCAGTGCCCCACCAGGCGCAGAGTAGGGAGCAAATACGCGGGGAGGGTGACCTCCTTCCCCGTCTGTGCAGTGGGGCTAATGATCCCGTTTGCTAGATCGAGGCCACTGCGGGTTGAGTGGGACTGTGCCCGGTGCCTGGCACAGACCTGGATTCCTCCCCCTTCCCCTGCACGCGGATTTCACCGGCAAGTCCGGCCTGGCGCCTCCTCCCGCCAGACCCCCACCCCCCACCCCAGGGCCTCACGCCCCCCACATACCCCACCCTGGCTGATGCCACCGAGGGACCGTCCCGCCCTCCCCCCCAGACCCCGGGCAGCCCTGGGCATCGTTTACTTGCCAAGAAAACGTAACCGGTCAGATGAAAGCCTCCGCGGCAACGTGTGTGCGCGCGCGGCTCGCGCGCGCGCGCGCGTGTCTGTGCGCGCGCGCGTCTGTGTTGCAAACCCCCGGCCTTTCCCCCGAGCAGCCTCCGAGAGGAAAATTAATAAGTAAAGCGCCCTCAATAATTCATGGCGCCCCGCGCGGGCTGCAGGCCGCGGTAGCAGGACCGAAGCACACCCTGAATAATTCACAGGCGGTTTCTGATCATGCATCGCATCTCGTGCCTGCGCTCTCAGCGGATGCCCCGCCCGGGTGACCCCGGGGCCCGAGACCGTGGGCTTTCCGGGGCTGACCCGGATCGGCTGGGGAGGGCAGCGAGCTCGGAGGCGCCGGGTGCTGGGTGCGAAGGCCCGGCTGTGTGACCCTGGGCAGCGGCCACCCTCTCTGGGTGCTCCCGCGCAGCCCCCTGCGCTAACGGGCTCTCGGTCTCTCTCCTCCCCGCAGCCTACTCTACGCCCGGCACGCCCCCTGCAAACCGTTCCTTTGTGGGATTAGGACCAAGGGATCCAGCGGGCATTTATCAGGCACAGGTAGGGGCCGAGAGGCCGGCTGGGGCGGGGTAGGGAGGGGCAGGGCAGAGGGGCCTGCCTGGGCTCGCAGGGAGAGGCAGGCCGGCTGGTCCCATGCCGCCCCTCCAGCTGCACCCCTGGCACGGGAGCCAGCTTCCCATGCCCTTCCAGGGCCTCGAGCCCACGCCCAGGAACGTGGTACGGCCCCAGACCCTGTGTGTCACCTCCCGGCGGGAGACACGGCAGAGCTGCTGTGAGGCCGGGCTTTGTTACCGCCCCAGGCCCGTTTGTACAGATGGGAAGACTGAGGCCCGCAGAGGCGAAGGGATCTGCCCAGGATCACACAGCACGTCAGCCCAAGCTTGCAGCCCCCGAGCCTTTGTCCCCGCCCGTGCTGCTGGTCGGAGGGACCATGAGAAAGGAGGGCAGGGGGTGGCAGTGGACTCTAGGACTCCGGGGGCAGGTGGGGAAACTGAGGCAGCCCATGGCAGGGGGCGGGGCCTCCCGGGAGAGCACGTGCACCCCCACCCCAGGCTCCAGTCCCAGAGGTGGAGAGGGGGGCAGCAGGGGCAGAGGCGGCATTGCTCCAGGGAGTGGGCGCCGGGGTGGGGAGAGGGGGATGGGCCGGGCCGGGACACGGAGGCTCAGAGAGGAGGAGTGAGTTGCCTGAGGCTGCACAGCCGTGGAGGGCAGAGCCCCAGTGGGTCCGGAACTAAGACCGGTGGCTCCCAGCTTCCCGCAGGGTTGGGGTCTGAGTCTGTGCCGCACGCGGGCCGGGAGTGTGCTGCCAGATGGTGTCTGGGGGTGGTGGCTGGGCCCCGGGGCCCCCACCCCCCAGCGCGTGTTGGGGAGAGGGCTGCGGGATGTCAGGCAGCCCCAGGGCAGCCCCTCCGGTGCCCAGATGCACAGAGAAAGCAGCCCGGGGCTCCCCAGCATCTCCCAATTGCCGGAACACGCAGAGCGTGGGCATTTGTGGGACCCCGGGGGCCACATTTGGTTGCTCCCGGGACCGTGGGAGGGTTTCCTGCGGCAGAGTCCATGCGCAGGGACTGAGGGGGACATCGGGTACCTGGTAGCTACATCCCCCTTCCCCGGCGGAGACCAGAATCGGCCGGGGACCCTCCGGGGCGGACCTGGTTGCTGCTGACAGCTCACCGGGGCCAGAGTGTATGGGGAGGAGCCAGCCATCGCCCTCCCTCCCTGCCCGGGCCCCAGCAGTGAGTGCTCGCCCCTGGCTCTGCTCACCCACTCTGAACCTCCGTCTCTTCCTCTGGCCTTGGACACTTCCCGGGGGAGAGTCTTGGAAAGGCCCGCAGCCGTCGAAGCTGGACCAGTTTTATCTAGAAAGGGCTCCAAAAGGCAGACACCGTCCCACATACCTTCCACACCCCGAGTATTAAGTGTTGTGCCTTGCTCAGAGTCACCCAGAAAGCTGGGGTGACTCCAGGACTCCCCACTTTGAGTTTGGGGTACCCCGTGGGCCACCCTCTCTAAGCCCTGGCGTGGATACTCCCACCCCCCAGGGCTCCGGAACCCATGCATTTCCTCGCCGCCCCCAACCCCACATCCCCGATGGGAGGGGGGGAAATGTCCTGATTTCTTCAGAAACCAAAGGTAATAAAAATGACAGGGAGGAGGCCTTGCCCGCTTAACCCTTCCCCAGGTCCCCACCCCCCTGCCGCACCTCTCCATTATCGACCGCCACTCGGGGGTCCACCCCAGCAGACATCCTAGAAGAGGAGGGAAACCGAGGCAGACCAGGGCAGTACTTTGGTTCTGCGTGCTTCTCATTTCCCCCTATGGTCCAGTGGGGCCCAGACTAGTAGGAACCTGGGGGAGGGGGCCTCCAAGGCCCTGCCTGGGGAAGGAGGGGTTGGAGCTGGTGCAGAAGTGGCTGGCAGGAGAGAAGGATCAGGGTCCCCGGGCAGGGGACTTGGCACCGACAAAGGCTAGAAACGCCAGAGAAGCAGCTTGAATGTGGGGTTTGTCCTGAGGGCCGTGGGGAACCATGGAAGGGTTGAGAGTGAGGGAGGGGCACAACCAGATCTGAGAATGAGAAAGAACTCTCGGAGGCTGGCATTGGTGGGGTGTGTGGGGCACGGAAGGGAGATGTCAGATTGATGGGAGACTCCCAAGGGAGCCTGGGTTGTAGAAGAGGTGAGGCCTGAGTCCGGCTGAACGGGAGGGCATCCTTGGGAGAGACCCTGCCCACGCTGCTGTTGGCTGGACCACAGATCTGTGGACTAGGGGCGCCCCAGTTCCCTGGGGGTCAGGTGCCCCTCTCTGCTCCCTGCAGACCCTGAAGGGAAGGAAGGGCGGGGAGGAGGAAACCATGAGACCCTGTTCCCCACTCTCGGAGCCCCTGTGCAAAGGGCTCAGAGCTCAGAGGCCTCTCATTTCTGACCCAGTCAGCACTTCTGCGTCTGCCTTCATTATTCCTGGGAGGTTTGCTTTCCTCTGCCTCCCCCCCCAGCCCCCAATCCCAGCCTAGAGCCGCTCTGTCCCTCCCCACGCCCTTCCCATCTTCTGCGTCCTCGCCAGTGCCCCTCCCCTGATCAATATCCCCCTCCTCCGTCAGTGCCCCTCCCCCATCAATTTCTCCTCCCCCATCAGTGTCCCTCCCCCAGGTCAATATCCCCTTCCCCATCAATATTTCTCCCTGATTAATATCTGCTCCCCCATCTACGCTCCTCGCGCATTGGTGCCCCTCCCCCCCCCCCCCCCCCCCCCCCCCCGGTCAATTCAACTGATCACCCTCTGGTCAATTACCTTCCTTCACCTCCCACATAAATCCCCCCAGCCCTGAGCCATCTATCACTTTTTTGGTCCCCAGATTGGGGCTCCGCGGACCCTGATACCTCTGCCCCCTCCCCGATGTGGTGGGGTCCCCCCTGCAGCATTTCACACCAGGATCCTTTCTGCCCAGAAGCACATGACACCCGTCCGGCAGATAGATGAGCCAAGGACCAGAGGGGTTAAGCCGCGTGCCAGACCCGCACTGGCAGCTCCAGCCAGGCCCGGGGGGAGTCCGCAGCCGGGACCTCACCCCCGGTTCCTCACCTCGGTCCCCCAGTCAGCGGAAGAGGAGGATGTTAAGTTACTGGGACCAGAGGCCTGGGAGGGAGGAGGGAGGAAGGGAGGAAGGGCCAAGGGGAGGCCACCATGGGGGAGGGTCATGCCCAGAGTCTGTCTGGTTGCCAACAGAAACCAGACATGAGGTAATGGCCAAGATGAACTTGAACTTGGCTGGAGGTGGGGGGCTGGGAGCCATGGCGCCAGTTCATTGGGATGGCCCACAGGGCGGCCTGGTTGGAGGGGCACGATTGATTTACAGCAGGGGTGGGGGGCAGCGCTACTCAGCATCAGTTGGGGGGGGGGGGGTCCCCAGGCCGGCCCCACGCAGGTGCAGTCGATGCATTTCCAGGGGGAAGGGTCTGTTCCCCGTGACTTCCCTGTGGAGACCAGGACTGGAGCTGTCCCCGATCCCGAGCCTCAGTACCACCCCCCCACCCCACCTCCCCCTGTAAAGTGGAAGTCATGGCCCCTCAGCGGCCAGGCCAGAGGTCCGACCTGGGCAGGGGAGGAGCGGGGGCTGGAACCACACAGGCCCCAGCCTCAGTTCCACTTTGGTGCTCCCACGCTGGTGGACTTAGGCAAACGGCTTGACTTCTCTGGGCCCCTGTCTTCTTCACTTTGAAACGGGGTGGCGGCCAGGGTGGGGGCAGCGTTCGTTTAAAAAAAGAAAACGAAAGGAAACAGCCCCGATCGATCGCACGGCCTGGATATAAGGGGGCACATCCTCTCCCCTATTCTGTGCTCAGGGCACTGAGGCTCAGAGACCTGGTTCTCAACAAAACCACAGGACGCTCGAATAGATTGACATCGCAGGTAAAGAAAAGATAAAAAACAAATCAATGAAAAGACAACCGTTGTAGCACTAAGTATATTCTGCAAGCCGCATGTTACGTGCCGGAAGCTTTCTCTGGGGCTTCTCCAGAATTCAGATTTCACTGGGCGTCCTGTACTTTGTGTAGCACTCGCCCAGGGTCACCCAGCAGGTTATGACAGGTCCGGGATAAGGGAGGTGGGGGTCACAGGTCACAGGGAGGTGGGTGTGGGCAGTGGCCAGCGAGGTCAACGGGAGAGTCTGACCCCCATCTCTCTCTCTCTCTCTCTCTCTCTCTCTCTCTCCCCCCCCCCGCCCCCTTTCTCTCTCTCTGTGTCCCTGTCGGGCACCCAGTCCTGGTATCTGGGATAAGAAAGATTTCTTCCCACGCCCTGCTCCTCCGTCGCGGGAATCCCAGGGGGCCGCACAGCCGGCCCCTGGCCCACGTTTTCAGTGGAAAGTTACAGCAAGCAAGAACACCCCGCCGACTCCCAGCCTGGCCGAAAAGAGAAAACAGGCACATACGTACACACAGGAGGAAAACGAGCAAAAAGGAAAAAAAGGCAAAAAAAAAAAAAAAAAAAAAAAAAAAGACAAACGGAAAAAAAAAAAAAAACAACAAAACATAAAAATCAACCCACCCAGCCAAGAAGACAAAAGGTGAAGACAGCAACCGTTCAGACTCTCGGGACGCCACCGCCGGACCAGAGGGCCAGGCCCAGCCACCGCTCGGAGGTCGGGGCGTCTTCCTAAGTTATTCATCTCTGCTGCTCTGGAAGGTCGGGCGCCCGCTCCCCGCCTCCGCCCAGGACCAGGTGAGCGCGGCCTGGTGCCCCTGCCCAGGCCCCACGGGGCAGGACACCCAGCCAGGCCACCTCTGCCCGATGTGGGCCGGGCCTCCGCCGAGTGGGGACGCAGGCGCTGTGGGGACGGTGGGGGGCCGGCGAGGACCCCAGCCGCGGGCAGCAGAGGCCGCCCTGGAGGCCCCGGGCGGGCAGGGAAGCGACGAGGGCAGAAGAGGGTTGTGGGGAGACCCTGCGTGTCTCCGGGGGACTGGGACGCGCGGCAGAAACTTTCTCCGGAGCGTCCTGCCCCGACGCGTGCACGCGCCCGGCTGGGCTCGCTGGGGACTTGGTCTTTCAGCCCCAGGCCTGCCCTGTTTGGGAGGAGAAGTCTCTATGCAATTGACCCCCAGCTCCACCCCTCGGCATTGGAGGCCACCCCACCCCGCACCCCGCCGCCGGCCCTGCTCCACACGCCCCCCGGGGAGGGACCCACGTTGCACACACTGTAAGAAATGCACTTTCCGAGGAAGGGGCTGGGGCGCCTGGAGAGACCCAGAGCTCCCCGGGAGGGGACACCTGTCTGGAGCCTCCATCCACCCGAGCCCTGGGAGGGGAGCCCTCCCCGCCCCCCGCCGCCACGTAGCCCACGGAGGTGGGAGGTGAGAGCGAGTGGTTTAAGTGCCTGATTCCCACCGCCCGCCCCCCTTTGTCCAGCTGGGATGCGAAATGGCCGGGGGCCCCTTCCATTCCCTCCCACAGCCCGGCTGCCTCCAGTCGCTGACCCTCATTGCTGTGCCCCCCTCAGAGCTAGAGAGATGGGACTCCCCCCCCCCCCACCCCACCCACGGTCGGCCCAAGGGGCAGAGCTGGGCGTCCCTCAAGCCCTGCTGCGCTCGGGCACAGGGGTGGGATCTGGGGAGCCAGCGGGCCCTCCCTCGCCTCCTCTGCCAGTGCCTTACATCCTGGAGCGACACCCCCTCCCTGGTGCCTCCCGGCCCAAAGGGGGACCACGGTTTGCACTTTCAACTTCCCCCCGCCGAAGTGGGGCGCAGCCAGGGAGGTGCGTTGTGGCCGGGCCCCCACAAGGCAAGCAGGCCGGTCACTGTAGTCCACGTAGGCCTGGATGGGGTCGGGGGGGGGGGGGGTTCTGGCCAGGGGAGGGAGGGGCCGGCGCCTAGGGGGGTCCCCTGTAGCCATGTAGGGGACCCCCCCTCCGCTAAACGTTTTCCGTTGAGCCGCTCCAAAAACACTAAGCTGGGGACACCGGGTGCCCCCCAGCCCCAGCTCCCTGGCCCCACCCCACCTCCAGCCCGGGATGGCCATCTTGGGTGGGGGGCCTGGGAGGGGGTGTTAGGTGTTCCCGGGTCACCAGGCCCAGACACAGGGGCCCCTCCCATCCCGTCCCAGGCCCAGCTGGCCTCCTCCATGCCTGGCCCTGGGGGAAACCTCCCCCACCGCAGCCCCCCACCCCCCCGCCTGGGCCAAAGCCATCGCCCTGGGGAGGGCCTCCACATCACCTGCTCCCAGCCTGGCCCTTCTCCCCCTCTCCCGTGCCCCAGGCCTGGCCAGCCTCTCCCACCTCCCCAGAAACTGGACTTTCCTCCCAAACCAGCCCAAGGGGCTTGGCAAACCCACTCGACCATAGAGAGAAAGACCCGTCCCCACCAACCCCCCTCCCATCGTCCAGAGGCTTCCAAGAGCCCTTGGTCCGTCCGTCTGTCCCCAGGGCCCCCTCCACCGGGTGGCCGTAGGGGACCAAAGCATGGGCCGCTCTCCGGGAGGGCAGGAGGGGGTGGGTCGTGCAGTTGGGGTATCCGGAAGCTTCTCAGCCGGGAACCTTAGGGTGCGGGTAGGCAGGGTAGGGGAGGGGCGCCTGGCACCCCCCAGCTACCTAACTTTGCATGGTGCTTAGTCGGGGATTCCTGTGACCTGGCTCCTGACGTCAGCTCGCTGTGGCTGACACTGCATGGCAAATGATACCTGGCTCTGTCTCCCCCCCCCCCGCCCCCCCAGCCCCCCCCACCCTCCAACACTACCCCCCCTCCTCTTTAAAAAAAAAAAAAAAGATACAAAAAAAAAAAAAACCTTAAAAAAACTCCATGTTTCCTAATTTGCACGGAATTTTCTACCACATGATGTGCCTTGCCTTCCGAAGATAAGTATTACCTTTAAACAATATCAGCGCACAGATAGCCGCATGTTCTGCTCGTGTAGTTAAAAAAAAAAAAAAAAAAAAAGACAAAACAATGACATGAAATAAAGAATAAAAATTGAAGAGGGATGTATTTCTATTTGTAAAAAAAAAAAAAAAAAAGAAAAAAAAAACGAAGAAGAATTTAAAAAAAAAAAAAAAGCAAAATCACACGCTAAAGAAAGCAATCCACAGAATAATCGCCCCACGGTCCGCACCCCCCACCCCGGGCTCCGCGTCTCCTGCCGCATTGGGGGTGCTCGCTGGTGCTTTGCCACCCCCAGCCCCACCCCTGGGCTCCAGGGGGGTCATTTCCGAGTCCCCTGCCCACAGCAGCAGCGGACAGACCTCAGGGGTGCACCCTGGCCCCCCCGGCCAGCGGTGTCCCCATGGGGTGGCCATCCTGCCCACGGCCAGACTTCATCCCACCTCTCCTGCGGGCTGGCGTCCCCCCCCCCCCCGCCCCCCGGCTCAGGGTCCCATTGCCACCCCACCCCCGAGGCCCCCCTCCAGCCCCCCCAGGCACCCCTTGCTTGTTGCCAAAGGACTCGCCGGCCCCCCCATCCCTGGAGACTGGCCTTGGGCGGCCTTTCCCGTCCTGCCCTCTCCCCCCCCCCCGCCCCCCCAGCCCCAGCACCCAGTTCTGTCTTCCAGCTGTGACTGTGGAAGGTATTTGGTATGAAGCAAACAGAAAACAGAAGCCAAACCCAATAATATGCAATATCTGTCCGTCTGTACCTGTAGACCTAGTCCAGCCATCGTGGGCCCAGCCCGGGCCGGCGGGGACAGGGACAGCCCGGGCACAGGCCTCCCGTCTCGTGGCTGCTGACACTGTTGTCTTTTCCTTGAGTTTATTTCCTCTCCTTTCACTTCCTTTCCTTCCCTTCCTTCCTTCCTTCCTTTTCCTTTCTTTCTTGTTGTCTCCAGTTTCCTTTGCTCTTTACTCAACCAAAGCTGAGACAGTGGCAGACTGAGGGTGTCAGGGCTGAGTTTCTCGACCTCCGGCCCCCACCCGAGCCCACCGCGCATCTCCCGAGGGGACACAGCAGGCGGATGGCCCCCATTCGTTGACCTGCTGCCCGCACCCCCCCCCAGAGCGGTGGGGGTGGGGGGGCCCGCAGGCCGGCCCTGGCTTCATCCACCATCAGAACTCATACCATGTCCTGTTGCAAAAAGACACCTCAGCAGGTCCCAGGGGGCAGGTCGCGGTCTCAGTGGCCGAAACACTGCCCCTAAGATCTGTCCTTAGGTCCGAGGGCCCGAGGCCACGCGTGTCCGTGTTCATGCGGCTGATTTCTGGTTTTTATTCCCCTCCCCCCAGAACTGGGGAGCGGCCACTGGAGAGTCCCTACCGGGACCCCACCCCGAGGGCTTCTCGGGGACCCCGTGGTCCCCCCCCCACGGTCCCTTCGCAGCCCGCCCCGCCTGACCCCGAGTTCCAGCCGTGCTGTAGAAAAGAACCGGGAGGCCTCCCGAGTACATACAGATGGCCCCCCGTCCTCTCTTGGACGAGGACCTGGAATACCAACCAGGTGGAGGGGGAGGTGTGGAGAGGCGAGCAGTCCCGGGCCCGTCCAGCCCAGGAGAAAGGGGGTCGGGGGTCCCCAGGCCCAGGTCCGGGCCCCAGGCTCCTGCCGAGGTCTGAGCCCAGACCTCCACCCGTGAGCTAGACAATCAGACCCAAGAGGAGCCCCGGAGCAGACGTGGGGGGCAGCCGCACCCCCCAGGCAGCAGACAATTCCAGCCTCAGCCCCACACCTCCCTGTCTCTGTTCTGGAACCTTCTGTCTGTCCCCAGGGACAGCAGCCGTTAGGCAGGAGCCTGGGGCCAGAAGCAGCAACCCCAGGCCCCTGCAGGATAGACCGCGCAGGCCCCCTCCCCACTCTGGCGTCCCCCCACGGTACTTTGGACTTTTTTCTCATTAATACAGATTATACAGTGGCTACTTTTTATTTTGGCCTGGATTCCTCTCTGAGACCCTGGTTTTCACTTTCTTTTTGGAGGGTGTTGGGAGGGAGACTCCAAACCTACATCCTCAAGTCCGGCTTCCTCCCGTCTTTCCCCATCTCTGCCCCTCGGGACGCCTCCTGAGAGTCCCCCCTCCAAACTGACACAGCCTCTCCCATCCAGCCAGCCATCCCGAAGCATCTCGGAGCGTGTGGGGACCCCTGAGCTGGCCCACCCCCACCCCCAGGCGAGGCAGGGACACAGACCCAAAGCCGTACCAGTGGGACTTGTTGCGATACCAAAACAGCCTTTTCCCAAGCAGTGCCTCACATGTCTGCTGGTGTGGCTTTGGGGTTCTCCTCCCCTGTTCCCCAGGGGCCCCCCCCAGGCCTCAGGAAAGAGGAGGCGGGATCCAACAGGAGTAAGGGCTCTGGGAGAGGAAGGAAGTCAGTCCCCGCCCCAAGCTACCGCCCCCCCCACAGCCCTCCATTCACACCTCCTGGCTACAAGGGGACCCACTGGAAGGGGACAGGGGACTGTGTCCCAGCCCCCTCCGGCCAGGAACCCCCGGTCCACTCCCCCAATGCATCAACCCCCCACCCCCCCATCTTGGGTCCCAGTCAGGCCTCTAAAACCAAAGTCCCTTCAAATCCGGGGGTCCTGGCCTCTGCCCCCAGCCTCCTGCCCTCCCACCCCCAGGACCCCGCATGGGGGAAAGACGAGAGAGTCTGAGGGACAGAGCACAGCACAGGGGAGACAGGGAGGAAGGAGAGAGACCCACTTGACTCTGAAGTTCCTTTCTTTTCTTTCCTTTTCTTTCCCTCCTTTCTCTCTTTTAAGAACTTTTTGGTGGTTGTTGCTGTTTGTTTTCTTTTTCTCCGAGATATTTTTTGAGGTTCCCCCCCCCATTTTGTATTTTACTGATATTACCAGGATAGTTTACTCTGTTTCTCGCTTCCTGCTTGCCACACACACCAGATCTCACACACACACACACACACACACACACACGCGCGCGCGTGCCACGTTCATGAACCCAAGTTGGGAGAAGCCTCGGGCTGGGTCTGCCGCCCCCCTCTCCCTCCCCAGGTGGGGACGGGGGACATCTAGGCGGACCTGGCCAACTCCTCCCTTGCCCGGCTCACCCGCCTGCCCCCTCCTCACATCATACTCTGATCATAACCTTGTATATTACGCAGTCATTTCGGGTTTTGCAGACGCGCCTAAGTACCATTTACAGAAAGTGACTCTGGCTGTTATTATTTCGTTTGTTTGTTTCCCTATGCAAAAAAAAAAAAAAAAATGAAAGAAAAAAATGAAAAAAAGGGGGGGTTCCATAAAAGATTCAATAAAAAGCAAAAAAAAAAAAGAAAAGAAAAGAAAAAATGTATAAAAATTAAACAAGCTTAAGCTTCGACTCTTTCTGACTGTCTCGGGTCCTTTCTGTGCTGAGTGTGGGCCGTTCTGTGCCGGAATGAAGGGCAGACGCCGGGCCAGTGGCCTCAGGAAGCGGGGACCCCAGCACTTCGGAGAATCGGGCAGGTGTTCTGAGGTCTTTAGATCCAGTGTCCCCCAGAGACACTCCACAGTGTCTGGAGACATCCGTTGACGGGGGGTGGGGGGAGGCACGGCTGCTGTTCAGCCCCCCACATTGCCCGGGACGCCCCCGACAGAGAGTGATCTGGGTCCAGGTCCTTCCTGCACAGTCGCCAGTGGCTCCAGTGGTCTCCCACTCCCAGGATGGGCCACTTCGCACCCCGCAAGCCTTTGCCCTGCTCTTCTGCTCTCTGCAGCCTCCCCTCCCTACGCAGACCCTTCAGGTCCTCCAACATCCTCTTCCTCCGGGAGGCCTGCCCGGGTTTCCCCCACCGGTCTCGGATTCCCCCAGGGTCTTCAGCCAACAAACTCCGTGGTTACCTAGGGAGCACCTGCTCTGTGCCAGGAATCTCCGCCTCCCCACCCCCCCCCACCCCGGCTCCCAGGACAGAAGCTGGCACACAGACGACGCTCCATAACATGCAGGATGCGTTCCCTCTCTTTTTCCACCTGTCAAAGTCCCATTCATTCAGCAAAGATTTCCGGAGCATCTGCCGAGTACCAAGTACTGGGGACACGGCACGGAACAACACGCCCAAAATAACCTGCCTTCGTAGCCGTTACAGCTCCAAGTTGCGGAGATGCAGGGTAAACAATAAAAATCAGCAAGATATATATCGGAGGAGGTAGGTGCCAAAGAAGTAAAGCAAAGTAAGGGAAGGGAGAGTGGGTCTCACATGAGGAGGTAGCATCTAAACAAAGACCTGAACAGAAGGAGGGAAACAGCCCTCTGAAAATCTGACAGATGAGTGTTTCAGGCAGAGGGCACAGTGTGTGCAAAGGCCCTGGGGTAGGACCCCGCCTGGCGTGTTGGAGGAACAGCCGGGAGACCGGTGTGGCTGAAGCAGAGGGAGGGACTGAGGAAGGAGGGGAAGGGACAGGGCAGGTCCTGCATGCAGGGTCTTCTGGACCACCGCCAGGACTCGGGCTTTTCCTCCAGGAAGGTGGGAGCCCTGGAGGGCTGTGGGCAGAGGAGGGTGGGACCTCATTCGGTTCCAACACCCTCTCGTCCAGGGGGCCTCCCCCACCTGCCTGGGCAAAGCCCCCGTTCACCCTCCGGGCTCCCAGCCCCCAGCCCCCAGTCTGTCCCACCCTGGCCCTGGTCACACAGGGCTGGCAGTGCTCGTGTCGGGTTCTTCCCCAACCCCAGTAGCCATGGGGGCTTCTCAAAGGCTGGGGGCAGATAGGAGCGAGGCTGTGGGGGCACAGGAGCATTGCAGGGGTGAGGGGCAGTCACTTCCCTTTCTTGGGGGGGCTGGGATCTCCCGGGCACTGCCCCTCATCCTACGCCCCCATTCCAAGTCCCCCAGAGACCTCCAAGAGCCCCCCAATTTGGGCAACCAGAGCTCTCTGCTGCACAGGCTCCTTCCATACTCCAACAGACCTACCCGGGAGGGATGATTACATCCCTTTTTACTGATGGGGAAACTGAGGCATAGAGAGAGGACGCACAAAGGGACCAGGCACAGTGCCCCTACACTCCACGCAGATGCACGGCCCCGCGCCGCCAACCAGATAGGAACAGACGACAGTCGTCGAGGGGGGGGGGGGGCCGAGGCAGCCCAGACCCCACCTCTTCCCGTCCCCTGCCCCATCTTGGACAGGGCTGGGTGCTTCTGCCCTCGGCAGCAAGGTTCTGGCGCCCCCTCGTGGACGGGACGGGGAGCTGGACCCAGAAGCCAGTCTTGGGCGCAGGCGTGGCAGGCAGCCCCCAGCCACCTGCGCCCTCACCCCCACCCTGCAGCCCAGCCCCTCCCCGCAACGAGAAAGGGGGCCCTAGCGGGAGCTGCTTTTGCGGGATGAAGGTTCAGCCTGTTGTGGGGGCTCAGACAGCGTTGGGCGTCATTTGGGGTAGGGCTCATGCGGGATGGGGGCTCGACCCCCATCAACCAGAGGTGGGGGGGGTCAGTCTGGAGCTCAGCCCGGGGTGAGGGGCTCAGCCGGGGTCGGGGGTCACTCAGGGCTGTGGGACTTCACCAGGGGTGTGGGGCTCAACCCAGAGTGGGAGGTCAACCGGGCTTGGGGTCCTCAGACCGGAGGTCAGGGCTCCGCTATTTTGGGGGTGGGGGGCATCTCCAGGAAAGCGTCTGTGGTTTCGGACGTTGGGCCCTGAGGTGATGCAGTTCTTGGCTTTGGGGGTGGGGGGAGCTGTCCCAACACTGCAGGCTGTTCGCCGTCCCCTGGGCCCCCAACTAAATGCCATACAAGGGACGCGGGCTTGCGACAGCAACAAAACGCTCCCCGCCCCATTTCCAGACGCCCCTAGAGGAGAAGTCCCGCCCCTGCGGAAGGGGAGGAGCCGGCACGGCCCCGCCCTTCTCGCGACCTCTCCGACCTCCGCTCCGCCCCCACCCGGAACCCCCGGGTCGTCCGGACCCCAGAGCCGCAGTCTGGGTGCTCGCGCTGTGGCCTTCTAGATCCCCCAAGCCTGTTCGAGGACGGCCGTGCGCCCGGCCCCATCCGCGCCGTTTCAGCATCACAAAAAGCTGGCATTTATTAGACACCTTTTGGGTTCCGGGTTCTGTGCCCAGGATTTTTGTGGACATCATTTCACTTCGTCCTCATGGCAACTTATAAAGGACCAAGTTATTTTCCTCCCCCACCCCCACCCTTTTACGGGACAGGACACTGAGGCACAGAGACGTTAAGTTACATGCTTAGGGCCACACAGCAAGGACGGGGCCGCGGAGCCGCCACCAAGAGGGCAGGGCAGGAAGAGGGGGTGATGACGCCGCGTCTCCTCCCAGCCTCGGCACCCGCACGCAGTCCCAGCTGGGGGCGGGGGGGGGGGGGGGACAGTGACCAGAAACTCGGCACACGGTGGGAGGGGCGCTCGTCTCCCAGGAAACCGCCCTGCGCTCCGCATCGGCTCGAAGTTCTTGCCCAGAAGCAGCAGAAGCGAGACTGCGGGAGGACTGGACCGGGCCTGGGCCCTGCAAACACTGGAGAGCCAACTGCACGGTTTCTGCCCCACGTCCCTCTTGCCAGTGAAAAAGGGGGCTGGGGCAGGATGTGCTGGGGAAGGGGACGCAGAAACACCCAGGTAAATGCAAAGAAGCCTCCCAGAGGGACTTGGGGTGGGTCCTGAGCGCTCCTCATTCAGGGACCCTTCACCCCGAACCCCACATGGGATAATTCCCCTGGCCCCAGGACCGGGGCTTTGCTTGCAGAGTGCAGAGCAGGCATGGGGGCAGCCCTGGAGGCCTGCCTGGAGGAGGCAGGCGAGAAACCTTCATTTGGAGGAGCTCACCACTCCTTCACGGTTTGGAGGCACCTCTCTCTCCTGCAGCTCCAGCCCCTGGTCACCCTCTGCTTCCTTCTCCTCCTTTCTCACACTCCCCACGTCCTCCTCTTTGTTGCTGTGGAAACGAGAAGGGTCCAGAACACCTCACTTAATAAGGACTTCCAGCGCTCCCGGCCTCTTGCGATTCTCCCAGAACCTCCCAAACCCCCACGCTTTGTTGTTCCCATCGTACCCAAGGGGTGCTGAGGCTCGGACAGGTTAGGACCCTTGCCGGAGCACCCCCCGCCCCACCCCTACCCCCGTGAGCTACAGGAGCCCCAACCGTCCTGAGTCTCAGAACTGCAGGTGCCCCAGCAGGCAGAGAGACACGGAGACGGGTGCGTGGATGGGTGGCCAGGTGAGCGAGTGGCTGGGTGACAGAACAATAAGAAGGCCACGTGGGCGGGCGGGGGGACAGGTGGACGGTCGCACGGGTGGATGGAGGCAGCAGCAAAGCGATGGGGGCTGGATACACCCGTCTCGGGAGTAGTCAGGAGGGAAGTCCGTGAGGTTATGGGAGGCCCCTTCGGTTCTGAGTCCAAGAACCACCCCCCCCCCCGGCCCTGCCCTGCCTGCCTCCTCCGAGGCCCTGGGAGGAGAGGGGAGAGACTCCCGGGGGGGGGGGGGTCGGTGGTTCGGCAGGGGAGGGGGGGGCTCAGGCTCAAAGGGGGCCCACCTGCCGCGGGAGTCTCTGCACCAGACGGCGTAGACCACGGTGAAGACGAAGGTGAGGAAGAGGGCGGCCAGCGCGGCCCCCAGCCCCACCAGCCACGGCTTCCTCTGGGCCACTGCGGGTGGGGCGGGGCAGGGTCAGAGGCTGGGCCACCGGGTCGGGACTCCCTTCCCACCTCCTCTCCCTCCCAGAGGCCTTACAGGGCTGTGCCTGAACCAGGCACGGGGCCAGAGCTTCCAGAAGGGAGACCCGGCCAGTGGTCGTCCAGAACCTGTCCATCCTTGTGGGTCTGTGCTCGCCTCTCTCCAGCAGGTTCGGGGGTGCCACCCTCCCCCCCCCAGAGGAGGAAGTGGCCTGCCCAGGATACCCCGGGGCAAGGTGTGGCCGGTGTGGCCGGAAGTGGGGGGTGGGGCCCCCTCTCTGGATTCGGGGCCTGCCGGGGAAGGGGCCTCAGGGTCCCAGGCATCCCAGCACCCTGTCTCCCTGAGGACCCCCCCCCCACCGGACCCCCTCACTCCCCACATCCAGAGCCGGGGTGGGGGTGGGGGGAGAGGCTGAGGAGAGGTGGGGAACTCCTTCCCCGAACACCTACTGTGTGCCAGCACCTGCAAGGGTTCTTAACCCCTGGCACCTCCTTTGTGCCTTATGTCTTGTCCCCAGGTTGCAGAATTGCGTCTGGCATTCCAGAGGGACACGGTTGTCCCAGCTGGGAAGCACAGCCTGGAACGAGCACCCCGCACCCCAACCCTCCCCGTCCTAGGACATTCATCTCCGAGTGTGACCTTAGCTAGAGCCTACAAACTCCCTCATCCTTTGGGTGGCCTGGACTTCCATCCCCGCTCTGCCAACAGCAGCCAGCGACACCTGGCCGGTGACATCTGTCTCTCTGTGCTTCGGTATTTTCAGCTGGAAAATGGGACAGATCGCGTACTGCTGACCGAGGACGAAGTTGCTAGGGGTTCGCTGGGAGCATCTCTCAGGGCCTTTATTACCTTTATTTTCTTTATGGCTTTTCCACCCCCTGCTGGACGGTCCTGGAAGTGTTCTTGCACAGAGGCTCCCTGCCTTCTGGGTCGCATCCCACCAACCCCAGCTACGGGCCCCAGAACCGATCCGGGATGCCGGCCTTTATCAAGGTCCCCATTAAGAAATAGTTAACATGCAGGACAAGGCCCAGGGCCCGGAGAGGCGGAAGTGAAAGAGGAAGCTGGAAACTGGGAGGAGGAAGCACTGTCCCTTCCCAAGACAGCAGGGAACCCTGCGGCACCTGCAGCCTCCCAGACCCAGTTCCCCAGGATGGAGCCACGTGACCCCGGGGGGTGGAGGAGCGGCGATTTCCCAGGATACGGCTCTCTGGGGGCTCAAAGTCCAGGGCTCAGGGCAGCAAACTCGAGATTGCACGGAGAGTGTGCAGGGTGCCGGGGCATCTGGGCACAGGGCAACTTGCTGTTCCGTACCCGCACAGGCATTGGCCCCGACCCCCAAAGCCGCCTCCCCCAGGGGGAAACTGAGTCCCACGAGACAACAGGGGCCCTTCTGGAGGGCTCTTATCAATTCTTTAATGCAGGTCCCCAGAAGGCAGCCCCGGCCCCGTGCTGGTCCCGGGGCGGAGAGGGACGGGGGAGGTTCTGGACAACAGATATCAGGGAGAGGGAAAAGAAATCAGGCAGTGGGTAGAAGTAGGTGGGGCCAGGAGATGGCAGAGGGCTCGGGGGTTTCTCCATAACCAAGAATGTGCTCCAAGTCCAGGAATCACTAGGCAGACACATCGGGAAGGAGGGCGGATAAAGCCCACGCGTGTAGCGCACGGAGAGCCCTCCCTGAGGGGCAGGGCGAGTTCCACCGGTCTTCTTTCTGGGAGCGGTGTTCTCAACTCCACGTGGAATGTCGGGCTGGCTTCGCATCCAGGTCATTGCTTGTATGGTGTGGAAGGGGTACCTCTGGGGGGCTGCCTGGAAGAAGTGTGTGGTGAGTCTTCACATGGCTGTGTTCTTGACTGTCTCATCATCTCCGGGCTCCTCCTTCTCCTCCAGCTCCAGCCCCAAGTTTCTCTCTCCTTCCTTCTCAGCCTTCTTCTCCTTCTCCTCCTGTATCTCGTCTTTCTTCTTCCTCTTGTCTCTTTCACTGTATGAATACAAAGGCCCCAGACCACGATAAGAAACAGAGTCGCTCGTATTTAATGGACGCTTTCCTGTGCCAGGCCTTGTGACGAGTGTTTTAGAAAAAGTATCTTTGTTGAGTCCCCGAAACAGTCCTTGTGAGGAAGCCTTATCTCTTTTTCGCAAAGGCAGAAACTAAGGCTCAACCAACCATCCCATGGGTGGGCAGGTGGATGGATGGGAGAATGGATGGATGGATGAATAGGTAGATAAGTAGAGAAGTGAATGGAAGCGTGCATGGAGGGAGGAATAGGTAGACGGAGTGATAGGTGTAGATTGATTAGAGGAAGGAAAGAATAATGTCAATGGATGAATGGATAGGAGTGTAGATAGGTGGGTGGGGGGATAGATCACTGGGATAATGGGGGGGGAATGGGCAGGTGGATGGATGGGTGAGTAGGTAGATGGGTGGGTAGGGGAATGGATGGATGGATGGACAGATGGATGGACGGATGGATGGATGGATGGATGGATAGATGGATGGAAGAATGGATGGATGGATGGACAGACAGATGGATGGATGGAAGAATGGATGGATGGATAGATGGACAGATGGATGGACGGATGGATGGATGAATGGATGGATGGATGGATAGATGGATGGAAGAATGGATGGATGGATGGATGGATGGACAGACAGATGGATGGATGGAAGAATGGATGGATGGATGGATGGATGGACAGACAGATGGATGGATGGATGGATGGAAGAATGGATGGATGGATGGATGGATGGACAGATGGATGGATGGAAGGATGGATGGATGGACAGACAGATGGATGGAAGAATGGATGGATGGATGGATGGATGATGGACAGAAGAATGGATGGACAGATGGATGGAAGAATGGATGGATGGATGGATGGATGGATGGAAGAATGGATGGATGGACAGATGGATGGGTGGATGGATGGATGGATGGAAGAATGGATGGATGGATGGATGGATGGATGGATGGACAGACGGATGGATGGAAGGATGGATGGATGGATGGATGGACGGATGGATGGATGGATGGAAGGATGGATGGACGGATGGATGGAAGAATGGATGGATGGATGGATGGATGGAAGAATGGATGGATGGATGGATGGATGGATAGATGGATGGAAGAATAGATGGATGGATGGATGGAAGACTGGATGAAAGAATGGATGGATGGATGGATGGATGGAAGAATGGATGGATGGATGGATGGATGGACAGACGGATGGATGTATGGATGGATGGACGGATGGATGGAAGAATGGATGGATGGATGGATGATGGACAGAAGAATGGATGGACAGATAGATGGATGGAAGAATGGATGGATGGATGGATGGATGGAAGAATGGATGGATGGACAGATGGATGGATGGATGGATGGATGGATGGAAGGATGGATGGATGGATGGACGGACAGATGGATGGATGGATGGATGGATGGAAGACTGGATGAAAGAATGGATGGATGGATGGGAGGATGGACAGATGGATGGGTGGAAGGATGGATGGATGGATGGATGGACAGATGGACGGATGGATGGGTGGATGAATGGATGGACGGATGGATGGATGGATGGACGGATGGATGGAAGAATGGATGGATGGATGGATGGATGGGTGATGGACAGAAGAATGGATGGACAGATAGAGGGATGGAAGAATGGATGGAAAAATGGACAGATGGATGGATGGACAGACGGATGGATGGATGGATGGATGGACGGACGTACGGATGGATGGATGGATGGGTGGATGGATGATGGACAGAAGAATGGATGGACGGATGGAGGAATGAACAAGGCAGGGAGAAAACTACCAACATAGGAACGCTGGTGGATTCTACAACCTCCAGCACATCTTGGGAGTGGGAATCACATTTCGCTGGAACTGCACGGGGTCTTAAAGCAAGCCATCAGGCCTGCACCTCTCCTTCTGTACATTTTGGTCTCAACTGAGAATCTTCCAGTCAGACTGGCCTCCTCCCCTCTCCTGCCCTCCTACTCCTATCCCCCAACTTTTGCCCAAGTTGAGATGTTGTACCGGAAGGTCCCCCGCCCTGCCACCTCCCTGAGCCTTCCCATCAGAATCGTGCCTGAAAGCAGTCAGGACCATAGGAGGCACTGAGTCCAGGAGAGTCACCCACAACAAACCACACGCTTGTGCACAGACACCCACACAATCCCACACCACCGTCTTATTCAACACGTATTTGCCAAGTGCCTACTGGGTGCCGGGCCCTGTGCTGAGCACTGGGCACACAGCCGGGACTGAAGCTAAGTTCTATTCATCAATTGGAAGCTACCGTGTAGTGTCGAGAAGGCGGTAAATGACTAAGAGAATTTCAGCTGGTGTTAAATGCAAAGAAAAACGCACAGCTTGGGGACACAGAGCGTCAGGAGAGCTGGTAGTCAGGGTGGGCTTCTGTGAGGAAGAAAGATCTGAGCAGGGACTGAAGGAGGAGCCAGCCGGAAGACACGGCAAAGGGTGTTCCAATCGGCGAGAACAGTAGGTGCCAAGGCCCCGGGGCGGGAATGTGCTTGAAGTGTTCAAGAGCGGGAGGTCATCTGTGCCCACCCGTGCCTCCCCACCCCCGGAGAGGGCGCACACAGACCCCCTGACCCCGCACACAGCCACCCACGTTCACACAGGCGGTACCTCAGGTCCACATCCTGGTTGGTCTCTATTCTGAACCTGGGCTCCCCCTCATCCTCAGCCCTGTAGGAGAGATAGAAACGGGGCGAGGGGAGGTGAGGGGGGTTGAAGGGCAGGAGGTAGGGAGACCCTCGGCCCCTCTGCCGTGAGCTGAGGCTCACGAACTACAGAAAGGAAGGCAGGTGTCCTGGATTGTGAGGTGGGGTCTGAGCAGCGACAGGGAAATGGGGAGACAGAAGAAGGGACCAGAGAGAGGCCGAGAGGGGGAGGGGCGCCCAGCACTTTGGGACGGGGACGGGGACAAGGGAGCGGGGAGAGGGGCTCCCACCTCACTTTGGAGCACCAGATGCGGTTGGCCAGCATGAGGAGGAAGACGATAAACAGGAATCCCACGACGGCTGCCAGGCCCACCAGCCAGGGCTTCAGGTGACGCTGCGCGGCTGTCCGAAGGTGGGGCAGGTGGGACTCAGAGATGGGGAGGCCGGGGGCCTGGCCCCCGACAGGGGAGAGGGGAGCGGTGCTGGGGGTGCTCAAGCAGATGGGGTCTTGGAAAGGGGCTGGGTTTCAGAGACCGGCTCTAGAGACCAGGAGGGGGCCAGGGGCTGTGACAGGCAGGATTGGCCTCAGGGACGGGGAGGGAGGCCCAGAGGGAGTGGAGGGGCTGGGGGGGGGGGCGCTCCAAGAGGGGCCGGGCCCCATTCCTCATCTCCCTGCCCCCTCCTCTCAGAGGCCTCAGGTCCTCATCATGAAAAATGGGGAGAAGGTGAGCCTTTGGATGAGCCCATCCCACAACCGCTCCCCCGCCACCCCGGGTCCAGGGCACAGCCCTACCCTCCTGAGCCTCGGCAGGTGACAGGAGCAGGGCGCTGAGCAGGAAAAGGGTCTCCGGGGTCCCCATGGCCGCGGAGGAGCCAGCAGCAAGGCACAGTCAAGGTCAGGCCCGGTCTAGGCCCTGCCCAGCCCTGGATACAGCGGCAGGCGGGCCCAGGGGTGGGGCAGGCCCAGACCCGGAGGGGGCCCTCCCTCCTCCCCTCCCCACCGGGAGGTCAGACTCTGGACCTGAAATAACAATTAACGCGGGGAGTCCAGCCCCCTCCACCCTGGGCCCTGCCCTCCCTGCGGCAGGGGCCCGGCTGCGATGGGCCTCCACGCGTCGCTATGTCTCCGTCTCCGAACTCCCCACAAAATGTTATGCCCCCATGTCGTAGAGAAGCTCGAGGAGGCCAGGAGCACAGAGGTCACACGGAAATTTTGCGAGCTGGGATCTGAACCCCGGTCACCCAGAGCCAAGGCTGGGATGAGCACAGGGACAGGAAGTGATGGGCCGCGTGCCCACCGGGCATCTCCAAATCCACCCACGCCCTTATGGCTGGAGAACGGGTCGACCAGGCAGCCGATGACTCAGGGTCCAGGCTCTCTTGCCCGTCAACCTTGGTCCCCGGGGCTGATTAGATAGGGGACCCTGCCCAAGCGAGGGAGTGCTGCAGCCCAGCTGTCATGGGACAGCCACGGCCCGGGCACGTGGCAGGAGGCCCGGAGTGGGGGCCTCTGCAGGGCCCTGGGGGGGGGGGTCCGGGGGGCACTGGGGGATAACAGCATCATTGCACATGGCCTTATGGAGGGCCTACGCATCCCTGGGGCCTCCTCCCTCCCTGCCGTCTGACTATAGACTACAGGCCACCCAGCGGAGCGGTGGAGTTCAGAGCGAGCCCACCCCGACCACCCAGGCGGTACGTATGAAGCCCCTACTGTGTGCCCTATTCTGTGCAAAGCTCAGACGGGAGGGAGGAAGCCTCAGGCACTGTCCTCCGGGAATTCTCGGGTTAGCTGGGAAGTCAGGACCCCCCCCCCACCCGGGGACCGGCAGATCGAGCGGGGGCCCAGCAGCAGAGCCTGGGAAGGAGGCCGGGGTGGGGACCGAGCAGATCCGGAAGACCGGGGGCAGAACCCCGCCTTGGGGCTTCTGCTTCCGAAGGCAGGTCACAGAACCGGCCTCTGGCCACAAAATGTTCTCTCTGCTGCAAGCAAGTCCTTTCTGGGCTTCGTGCCTCCATTGTCCCATCTGTTAAATGGGGGCAAGTGAGTCCTGCCCGCGAGGATCACAGGGAAAAGGCTCACCGAGCACAACAGCAGGCACAGGCTAAGCACTAGGTCACGGTTAGCCACCATTATCACTCTTTTAAAAACATCTTCTTGGTGGAGGCCGGGCGGGATTAGGCTCTGGGGCCAAGGGGGAAACAGGCGGGAAGTGCCAACCACTGGGAGACCTGCCCGCCGAGAACGAGAACATTCTGTGCCAAGACAGGGCAGATCAGTGGAACAAGGGGTCCTGCGCGCCCAAGTCCAGGCTACACAACCGCCAGAGGGGTTCAAACCCGGGGCCAGGCCAGAGGGCAGGGCCCAGCTCAGTTCAGCCTCCAGAAGGAGCTTCGGCCAGGGGGGTCCTTGAAGGCAATCGAAGGGCGGCGGGGAGCCCCGGCGGAGGCTTCTGCGGGGGCTGCGTCGGTGCCCCCGCCAGGGTCCTCGTCGCCCCGCCAGGCCAGGGCCAGCTGCAGATCGAGCTCCTCCAGATCCTCCCCCTCCAGGCTCGGGCGCAGCTCCTGGGGGGCGTCCTCCTGGTCTGGTTTCGGGCCAAAGGCCCAGTCTGCGGTAGGACGCCGGTGAGGAGCCCACCCCCCCCCCCGGGGCCCCGTCCGCCCTCCGCCCCCTGCCTGGCTACAAGAGGCCCTTGTCCCCGCCCCCCCGCCCCGGGGTGGCCCAGCACTGCCCCCAGCCAGGCCCGTGGTGGGTAGCGGCTCACCGGCCAGGTCGTGGGCGAGGTCCTTGATGAGATGCCCCACAATGGCGTAGGCCACGGCCACCACCAGGAATGCCGCGAGCAGCAGGTACAGCACATACCTGGGCAGGCGGATGGCATCCAGGGGCGGCGGGCGGTACTCCTCGTAGAGCGGCGGGGCCGGGCTCCAGCCCTCCATCCCCTCCTCGACCGCCAGCCCCGGCATGGTGGCCGCCCGCAGCAGGAGAGGCCTGGAGGTGACCCGCGTGGCGGAAATATTAAGGGGCTTTGGGTAAGAGGATTGGGGCTCCTTCGAGGCCACCATCTGTCTGGATTAATCACAGCGCAAATCGCTTCCGCCCGCTGCGCTCCCCCCCCTCCCTCGTTCAGCTCCCGCCAACCTGGCTGGTGCTCTGAACGTCCATCCCGACCTCTGGGCCTTTGCTCCAGCTGTCCTGGGAGATGCCCTGGCCTCATGGAGCTGACATTCAAGACGAGGGGACAGACGTTGAGAAAAACAGGGCCTTAGAGTAACCGATGTATTGGGTTAGAACGTGCAGAGCCTTGTTGGGATGGGGGGGGGGTCTATGGGGTTGGGACTACAAAGGGGAGTGAAAGCTTAAAATATGGTCGCTAAGGCCATATGGAGGTGCATGTGAGCAGAAACCCGGAGGAGGAAGAGAACCAGGTATGGGAGTGCCAGAGGGAACAGCAGTCCGGGCAGAGGGCAGAGCACGTGCAAAGGCCCTGGGGCAGGACCTGCCTGGGATACTGGAGAAGAGCGAGGAGGCCCATTTGACGGGAGCACACCGAGTGAGGGGGAGAGAGGGGGAAGGGGAGGACAAGGAGGGGTCTGGGGCAGACCACGGAGGGCCTTGGGGGCGGTGGGGAGAATCTGGGCTTTTACCCTGAGGGAGGTGGGAGTCCTGGAGGGCCGTGGGCAGGGGAGGGCGGGACCTGACTCAGGTGTTCACAGGCGCCCTCTCGTGGCTGCTGCGGGGAGGACGGACCGCGAGGGGAGAGGACAGGCTAGAAGGGACTGCTGGGGTCCAGCTGAGTGACGGTGGGGGCTGGGCGCCCCTGGAGGCAGAGGAGAGGCTGTCCTTCAGGACCTTTTTCCAACTTTTCTTCTTGCCATTGCAAATTAAGCAACAGGCGCTTCTTTTCCACCTTTCAAAGTGAAAACACTTTTCGTACGTTTAACTTCCAAATGTTTATGATTTTTTAAAGTTTATTTATTTATCGTGAGAGAGAGAGAGAGAGGAAGTGCGTATGAGTAGGGGCAGAGAGAGAGAGAGAGAGGAAGCGAGACAATCCCCAGCAGGCTCCGCACCATCAGCACGGAGCCTGATGCGGGGCTCAAACTCATGAACTGTGAGATCGTGACGTGAGCCGAAGTCGGACGCTAAACCGGCTGAGCCCCCCGGGCGCCCCTGACTTTGAAACTTTTCATTTTGTTAATGTTTTTATTTATTTTTGAGACAGAGAGAGACAGAGCATGAGCGGAGGAGGGGTAGAGAGAGAGGGAGACGCAGAGTCCAGGCTCGGAGCCGTCAGCCCAGAGCTCGACGCGGGGCTCGAACTCACGGACCGCGAGATCATGACCTGAGCTGAAGTCGGACGCTTAACCCACTGAGTTCCCCCAGGCGCCCCTGACTTTGAAATTTTTAAATGCTGGGAATAGTAGTCCGCCTTTTCCCTGCCACCCATTGTTCCGGTGAAAACTTGCAAATGTATCGAAAAGTTTAGGTTAGGGGTGTCTGGGTGGCTCAGTGCGTTAAGTGGCCAACTCTTGATTTTGGCTCAGGTCATGATCTCACGGTTCGGGAGACTGAGCCTCAAGTCAGGCCCTGCCCTGGCAGCACAGAGCCTGCTTGGGATTCTCTCTCTGTCTCTCTACCCCTCCCCCACTTGTGCTATTTGTCAAGAAAATAAACACCTTTTTCAAAAAAAGAAAAGTTTAAAGAATTGTACAGCTGTCATATGCCCACCATCCACTTTCCCCAGTTAACATACGGCTGTATCTGCTCTATTATATAGCTAACCACACGCACACGCACGCACACAAGCACACACACACAATTATGCATATCAAAATAAATTGCACACCTCACATCCATTAGAACAGCTACTATCAAAAAGTACAGGGGCGCCTGGGTGGGTCAGTTGGCTAAGCATCTGACTTCGGCTCAGGTCATGATCTCACAATTCATGGGTTCGAGCCCCGGGTCGGGCTCTGTGCTGACAGCTCGGAGCCTGGAGCCTGCTTCGGATTCTGGGTCTCTCTCTCTCTCTCTCTCTCTGCCCCTCCCCTGCTTGTGCTCTGTGTGTGTCTCTCTCTGTCTCTCAAAAGATGAATAAACCTTTTTTTTTTAAAGGCGCAGATGTGGCAAAATTGGAACCCTCGGGCCAGGATGGCCAGGATGCAGAATGGTGAGGCCACCGTGGAAAACGGTTCAGCAGTGCCTCAAAAAGTTAAACGTAGTCTTCCCGCTCATAGGTATCTGCCCAAAAGATTTGAAAGTGGGGAAGCAAACAGATTCTTGCACGCTGATGTTCACAGCGGTCTTATTCACGATGGCCAAAAGGTGGAAACAGTCCAAATGTCCATCAACAGATGAAGAGATAAACAAACTGTGGTCCATCCACACCATATGCAACAGTATTCAGCCCTAAGAAGGAAGGATATCCTGACACCTGCCGCAACCTGGATGGACCTTGAGGACATTGTGCTCAGTGGAATAAGCCCGACACAAAAGGACACATCCTGCATGATCCCACTCGCTGGAGGTCCCTAGGCGAATAACATCCGAAGAGACAAAAAATACAATCGAGGTTACCAGGGCCTGAGGCTCCTGGGAATAATTGTCCTGTGAACACGGGTATACAATTACCTGTTTGAGTGTATGTCTTAGATATACATCTAAGAGCAGAATTGCTGGGCCGTATGGTATGTTTAACTTTTTGAGGAATACTATACTGTTTGGACATAACTGCCTAAAAGCTTGCTTTGTCTTGTGTGGACGGCATCCTGGTGACAGCCAGTGGTAGTCTGGACTCTCACGGGGGCAGTAAGATGAGGAAAACGTGACGGGATTCCGACCCTATTTCAGACCCTGGATGGATAGGTTGGGAAGGTAAGAATGGCATCTAGGTACTGGTGAGAAACCTTGCACTTATCCTGGAGAGCCCTCTTGCTCGAAACTCCGTATCCAATCCTTCCTCAAATCCTGTTTGCCCTACCTCCAAAATTAATTCAGGGGAGCCTGGTTGGCTCAGCGAGTGTCGTGCGCCACTCTTGATCTCGGGGGGTGTGAGTTCAAGCCCCACGTGTGGGTGTAGAAATTACTTAAAATCTCTAAAAAAAAAAAATCATAATAAAAATAAACAAAATTAATCCAGAATCTGAGTACTTCTGGTCTCTTTGCTTCCACCCTCCTAATATCGATTTTCTGCCTACCAGTCCAAAAAAGCCTGTTCAGAATGTCCCTGATTAGAACACTTTTGTGGCTTCTCATTTGTCAGAGTGAAGCCAAGTCCTTCTTCTGTCTGGGCGGCTCTATCCCCAAACATCCCCACGGCTCCTTCCCGCCCTCATACAAGTCATCACCTCGGTCTGTGGCCACGCGCCCTAAGACTTCACACCCCACACATACACCTTGCTTGAATATTTTGTTCCCCTTAACACGCGTCACGATCTAACATGTATTTTATTTATTTACTGTCTGTCTCCCTCAGACAAGCAGGCTGGGAGGTTTACGAGGTTATGGATTGCAGGCTGTCTTGTCCTCCGCCTCCATTAGCTATTTGTTACGCGAGCGATGAACAACTTGACCGCGTGGGGGAAAGGACGCGAACCCTCCCCTCCAGAGCTCGCGTCCAGCCCCCTGAAGCCACTGGCCCCGCCCCCAGGACTTGGCCACGCCCCAGGAGCGCCACGCAGGTCCCGTTGCTACCCGGCCCCGGGCTTCGGCCTGAATCGGCACAAACCATTTCCACTGACCGAAGCGGGTGGGGAGGCCGGAGAGAATCTCTTCCGGGGAAAGAATGAAGGTTGCCCTTGCCCTTCCCTGAGGGATGTCCGTAGACTCCATCCGGTGTTTAAGTGTGAGCTGTGGCCCAGGCGCCGACTCATGCTTCCAGACCTCTCTCCCGCCGCGGAGACTTTGACTGGAACTCCCCCCGAGGGCTGTGTTGGTGCCGTCCGGGCCGGTCACGTGGGCGGGAAGATGGCGGCTCCCGGAGCGCGCTGCGAGCGTCGCGGTTGGTGAGACGCGGGTGGCGGCGGAGGGAGCGGGCGGGCTCGGCGTTCCTTGTCTTCCGGAAGATCGCTCGGGCGTTCTGGCAGCAGAGAGTGCGGTACGTGGCCGCGGCCTGGCGGGCGGGCAGGGGGAGGACGCCGCGGGAGGGGGTCCAGTCTCTGGGATTCGTTGCTTGGGGGGCGGGGGGGGGGAGTCGAGGGGCCTCCTCCTGAGGGATTTAGAGTCCGGGCGAACTCTTTCCCCGGGTTGCGGGGTCCTTGTCGCCGGAGATCCCTTCGTTGGGGGGGAGCCAGGGAGCCGGAGCGTGCTCGGGGTTCCCATATCGGGCGACCCCTTTCTCGAGATTTCTGGGCGATCCAGCGGCGTGAGGGATCCAGTACTTGGGGACCCACGTAGACAGATCTTGGGGCATCCAGTTCCTCGGGTTCTCTTCCAGGGGGAGGGAACCTGCGAGCAGCCCCGAGGGAATCCCTTCCTGGAGGAGCGTTGATTACCAGGTATCTCTTTGTTGGGAATTCTTGGTTTAGGTAGGTCCGGGATGGGGGGGCGGAGGGTTGAGGATCCTCGTCTCCTCTCTCTCCATCCCTTAGTAATCCACCGTGTCTTCTTCTAAGAGGCTTTCACGGGGGCGAGCGGATTCCCGGATTCCGCCTTGGTTGGGGGCTGATCCCCTCCACCCCGCGCCCACACCCTTGCCCCCCGCTTCCCACTGAAAAATGGGTCGAAAGTATGATTTGCGGGCTTCCAGGTGGCTTGGGGCGCCCTCCTGGGCACAGAAGTGGGTTTGGGGCTCCCTGCAGGAATATTTAACAGTAGCTCTGGTTTGTCCAAGGGCCCATTAAGCGCCAGCAATTGTAGGAGGTGCTCTACGAGCATCGCTTCATTGGGTCCATGTGCCCCTTCTACCCATCTTACGAATGATACAGATTTACGCCGGGCATGGAGTGCCTAGTACGATGCCTGGTGCACAGGAGACGTTCGGTTCATTCAACAACTAAGGATTGGGCACCTCCTGCCATGGTGACCGATCCCGTGCTAGGCCTTGGGGACATAGCAGTGAACAGAACAGTATATATACCTGGGTCCGTCCGCGTGTGCGTGTGGTACAGATTTATCTTTATTTATACATAAAGTCCCGTCTCTGTGGCGCCGACTTTCTAGTAAGAAACAGATGAGTGAAATGTGCTGGACGCAGGTGCTGTTAGAGGCTGCGGGGAACACTGAAAGCCACGAGGAACAGAAGTGCAGGGCGGTGGAGGGTTTGCGTTGTTAAAGCTGGGTGCTCAGGGGATTCCTGCCTGTACTTTAATATCTGAACAGAGACTGGAAGGAAGCCCGGCTCGTGAGCTGCTAATAGTTTTATTCCAAACGAGGAAGCAAAGCCCAGAGACTTTTGCCCCAGTTCAGGTGTTGCCCTATGTTGTCTTCACGTTCCTCTCCCGTAGCTGGAGCTGCCTTGTTGGACACATCTCCCCTCATTCCCAGGCATCTGAGGACGCTGGGGGTGATGAGTAGGCCATGAAGGGCCCTCTCCAGGTGTCTTGAGGGCGACCCCGCACGGACTGGGAGGCAGGAGTCCTGGGTCCTGTTTGGTGACCCCAGACAAGTCGCTGCTCGTCTGTGTAGAAGAGAGTCAGATCTCACGGCCCCTAAGGCCTTGCCAGCTCCCTGGCTCCTGGTTTCTGTGGTCTCTGGTGGTCCTTATTTCAAGGTGTCCCCTCCTTCGATGGTCATCCACACTCAGGCAGCCACACCTCCCTCATGAAGCCGGGTCAGCCCTGCCGACGCTGCAGGGAACCGGAAGGCCACGCAGCACGCCAAGGCTTGCTTTACGAAGCGTCTGCCAGGTCTTCGTTGATCTGGACGGTGGAGAGGGAGCCCCTCCTCCCCGCCCAGCCCAGCCCCGCCCCGTCATTTCATCTTAGTCCATCCATTCGGCAGAACAGTTGTGGTTTAGAACTTGACTCCGGAGCCCAGCTACCTGGATGTATAACTCCTTACGCGGTTCGTAAGCGAGTTATTAACCTCTCGGCTTCTGCCCTCTCGCCCATAAAAGGGTGACAGTCCTAGTGCCTGTCTCATAGTTTTATGGGGAGAATCACAGGAGCTCACGAATGTAGGGGGCTTAGAAGAGGTGCCTGCCGGGGCGCCTGGGTGGCTCAGTCAGTTGAGCGTCCAACTTCGGCTCAGGTCACGATCTCACGGTCCGTGGGTTTGAGCCCCGCGTCGGGCTCTGGGCTGACGGCTCAGAGCCTGGAGCCTGCTTCCGATTCTGTGTCTCCCTCTCTCTCTGCCCTTCCCCCGTTCATGCTCTGTCTCTCTCTGTCTCAAAAATAAATAAATGTTAAGAAAAAAAATTAAAAGAGGAAAAAAAAGAAGAGGTGTCTGTCACAGAGCAGATGCTCTGTGCACGTCAGCCGCTGTTACGGGGAGGGCTGTTGGTTTCATTGACGGCCTACTGTGTGCTGGGAGGTTTAGTGGTGACCAAGATTGATAGACTCGGTCCCTGCCTTCAGAGTTCTGTGACGGGTAAGACCAGCCATAGCAGCTAAACTGGTGAACATCTTACGCGATGTCTAGTAGTGGTAAGTGCTTTGAAGAAACGTAAAACAAGGGAAAGGAACAACAGTGAAGACTGTGACCCGGGAAGGCTTCCCTGAGGAGGTGACATTTGAGACCCACGAAGTGAGAGCATGAGCATGGGAGGCATCTGGGGACGAGTGTTCCTGGGGAAGAGAACAGGTCCGTGCAAAGGTCCTGGGGCAGGACTGGGCCTGGCCTGTTGGAGGAACAGCCAGGAGGCCTCTGTGGCTGGAGCAGAGTGAGCGAGGGGGTGGAGGGGGAGAGGAGGGAGGGCTGGCAGGGGTCGAGGTAGGTCATGCAGGGCCTTGGGGACCGTCAGGGGGCTTGGAATCATAAGGTGCCACAGGAGGGGGATACAGGACAGTGACCTGGTGCAGTTTCCACACCCCGTACTCAGCAGCTTTAAGCAGCAGCAGACTCACACCGTTGCCCGGGGCCAGGCATCTGGGCCTGGTAGCTTCTGGCTCCGACCTCTCGTGAGGTTGCGGTCAGGGCACCGCTGGGGCCGCCTCGGCTGCAGGAGCTGCTCCCGGCCTCCTGCTCTCACGTGACAATTGGCCAGAGGCCTCGGTCCCTCGCCCCGCGAGCCCCTATGTGGGGCTGACGGAGCCTCTCCCTGGCTGGCTTCCCCCAGCGCGGGCAAGGAGGACGCCGCAGCGTCTCTCGTGACCTGCCCTCGGGGGTCCCTGTCGTCCCTTCCGTGTCCCGTTGTTCAGCCCTTCCGGTGTGAGAGGGGCCGCACGGAGTGGGGATCGCCGGGGGCTGTGTTGGCCACCCACCACCGCGGTCCCTCCGGCTACGGCGTGGAGCGCAGACCGGCAGAAGTCCTTGCCGGTACAGAGGCGAGAGGCCCAGAGAGGGAAGGTGACTTACGGAAGGCCGCCCAGCAAGTAGACAGGGCCGGACCCTGGCTTTCAACCCAGACGTCCAGGCTGGTCGGCTGGTGGGAACCCACCCCACCCGGGCCCTAACTCTTAAGCGAACAAGTTCACGGATGGGCGGAAGACGCCTCTCACCTGCGCTCTCGGTTTTCCGCACGTAGGTTCTTGTGCCCCACGGCCCCCAGCTTCGGCCCCCGGCGGGGCTGCGGAGGAAGGCGACGGCGCCATGGTGACCGAGCAGGAGGTAGAGGCGGTGGGGCGCGCGCTGGTGGACCCCCAGCAGCCCTTGCAGGCCCGCTTCAGGGCGCTCTTCACCCTTCGCGGGCTCGGCGGCCCGGGCGCCATCGCCTGGATCAGCCGGGCCTTCGGCGACGACTCCGCCCTGCTCAAGCACGAGCTGGCCTACTGCCTGGGCCAGATGCGGGACTCCCGGGCCATCCCCGTGCTCCTGGACGTGCTGCGTGACACCCGCCAGGAGCCCATGGTGCGCCACGAGGCCGGTGAGTGGCCAGGGCAAGGGCGCCTGGCCTTCACCCGCCTGCTGTTTCCCTTCTGCCTCGGTGTCCCCCACCCCCCCCCAGCTGCCCCCCGTGTGATCTAGCCGAACTCTGCACGCTGGGTCCGCGAAGGGTGGGTAAAGTCTCCAGCCCACCCCCACCCCCACCCCGGGCCGGACAGACTCCGTCACCGGACTCAGCTGTGCCACTGTGCGTAAAGCCGCCATAAACTAGCATCCCCGGAGGGGCGTGGCCACGTGCAGGTGGACCCTGATGGACGCTGAGGTCTGAAGTTCGCGTCATTTTCACGTGGGGAAGTATCGTCCTCTTGATTTGCAGTTTGTCTATTTTGAGAGACACAGAGAGAGCGCGAGCCGGGGAGGGGCAGAGAGAGAGGGAGAATCCCAAGCAGGCTCCACACTCGGCACAGAGCCCGACACCGGGCTGGATCCCACAAACTGTGAAAACATGACCTGAGTCGACGTCTGGAGCTGGAGGCTTAACCTAAGCCTGAGCCACCCCGGTGTCCCTCGTCCCTTTGATTTAAAAGAAAGCGATTTTGGGCGCCTGGGTGGCTCAGGCGGTTAAGCATCAGACTTCAGCTCAGGTCGCGATCTCACAGTTCGTGACTTCGAGCCCCGCGTCGGGCTGTCTGCTCTCTGTGTAGAGCCCACTTCAGATCCTCTGTCTCCCTCTCTCCCTGCCCCTCCCCTGCTTGCACGTGCGTGCTCCCTCTCTCAAAAATAAATAAAAACGTTTAACAAAAAAAAAATTTTTTTTTTGAGAAAGACATTTAAAAACATAAAAATCATTCTCTGCTGATACAAAACCAGGTGGTGAGCTCGCCAGCCTGTGATGTCTGTTTCATGTGTTCGTTTTAGTCCCTGGGCCAGTGTTTATTGAGCACCTGCTATGTACCAGGCCCTCTTACCTCCAGGGCAGCAGGAAACAGGAGGAACGAATAAAATCCTCGGCAAGACTGTGCTGCTGAGGCCTTGCCTCTATGACCAGCGAGCTCATTTGTGGATGGGCACAGGGCGGCTGTTTCCATTTTACTCTTTTAGGTATTTTTAGTGTTCCCCGAAGTGGTCTCTACTTATGCTGAGCTGTCCCCATCCCCACGCTGCCCCTGGTGACGCTCGATGTGCCAGTCGCTATTTCGGTTGGAGCTCTCCTTAACCAAGAGTGCTCTACTCCAAACCTCACCTTTCCCATAAGTCCCGCTATTTTGAGTGTATGGGAGTGCGGGACACCTCGTCGTGTTATGGAAGTGCTAAGGAGGCGATGATGCAGGGAGTAGGATGGGGGTGCCAGGGGTGTTGCCCTTTTTAATCAGTGGACAGAGATCTGAGTGAAGGAAGGCAGTTATCTGGAGAAAAGTGCTTCAGGCACAGGATACAGCCTGAGCAAAGGTCCTGGGGCAGTACCCAGCCTGTTCCTTGGGAGAGTGGCACGGAGGTCCCTGTGGCCGGAGCAGAGTGAGCAAGAGGGAGGAGAGGGGAGGACAGGAAGGGGACAGGGCAGGTTGTGCGGGGCCTTGGGGGCCAAAGGGAGGACTTTAGGTTTTTGCCCTGCAGGAGGTGGGGGCCCTGAAGGGCTGCGGGCAGAGGAGGACGCCCTGACTTGGATTCAGGTCCATTGGGGTGTTCTCGATGGGGGGCAGCATCACACTCTACCAGCCTGCCAAGCGGAGGAGGAGTTGAGTGGGAGCGAGTGTTTGCTGGCCTTGGGTCTCTTCCCACTCAGGGCTTGTGCAGACCCACGGAGACGGTCAGCCTCCTCCAGCCCTGCCTGGGTCCGCTGGCCTTCCTCCCTCACTTCGTTGCCTAGATCCCCCTCCTCCAGGCTCACCCCCACGAACTCTCCTCGCCCGGGTGTCCTTGGAGCTAGCTCCATGTTACCCAGTGTCCCCAGGCTGTAATGTCATGCTCACCTGTGTCTCCCCATCTAGAGCATGGGGGCCCGGGGGGAGGTGCACTGGCCCGGGGATCGGGAGAGGTCTCAGCCCAGCTCCAGCCAAGTCCAAATTCAGGGGAAGGGATGCCGACTGAGACCACTTGGGGGCCGTGCCCGCTCCGCTCCAGTCCACGGGGCCAGGGTGGGTCACAAGATACATACAGAGCTGTAGGGAGGACGGAGCACAAAGGAGGTGGTTTTGCTGGTGTCGTCCCCCACCCCCCACCCCCGCATCCGGGGCTTTTCCTACTTTCCTGACCAACAGTGAACGGTGTCCATGGTTCTTCTTCTCAGGGGAGGCCCTGGGGGCCATCGGGAACCCGGAAGTTCTGGAGGTCCTGAAACAGTACTCCGCCGACCCCGTCATCGAGGTAACTAACGCCTGACCCCTCCCGCTCCCGCTTCTTCCTAGACCAGCCTCACCAGGGTTTGCTTGCCAGGGCGACCTCTTGGCCGGGACAAGATCAGAGGGCGGCGGCCAGGGTGGCTGCGGGCTCCTGACTCCCCCCTGCCCGGCTGACGCGCCGCGCCTTTCCCGCCCTCCCAGTCCCTCCACCAGGACCCCTCCGAGCCCACCCACTTCTGTCCGCCCCACGGTCCGTCCCCCCCGCCTGCCTTTCTTCCTTCTTCAGGGAGCGACCTTACTGAGATGTTAACACCATAAAATTCACCTTCCGAAAGTGTGCACTTCAGTGGTTTTTAGAACATCCACAGAGGTGTGCAACCATCATCTCTCCTTCCAGAACATTCCCTCACCCCAAAAGGAGCCCCGCCCCATCAGTAGTCACTCCCCTGCCCCCCAACCCTTGTCAGTGTCTCATCTACTTCCTGTGCCCATGGATGAGCCTGTTCTGGACGTTCATCTGTGGACGTGCGCGTGCGTGTGCGCGGTGGGCCACGTTTTGTTCATCTGCTGAGGGACGTTTGGGCCGTTCTCGCTTTTTGGCTGCATGAGCCGTGTTGCCGCGGACACGCGTGTGCAGGTTTCTGTGTGGTCGTGTGTGTTCCTCACTTGGTGCTTCTGTTGTCTGCTTCCCGTACCTCTCCCTCAGTGTCCTCTGGGTACCGGGGGGTGAAAGGACCTATTTCGGGCCGGAAGCACTCACGTGTTCCGATGACCTTTAGGACAGAATCCCAAGCACCTGCTGCAGCTCGTGAGCCTTGACGAGTCTGGCCTGACCACCTGGGGGCGCACCTCTGCCCACCCAGCCTGCTTGCTCTTCCCTGACGTGTCCCACAGGGTCCTGCCTCAGGGCCTTTGCACTGGCCATTCCACCCACCTCACTCTTTCACTCGGTTCTGGCCTCAGCTCCACTCTGATGCCACCTCCTCATTGAGTCTCCTGGTCTGTCCTCCTCGTCACTCCCTGATCGCATAAAGCCCGTGCTGGCCTATGTCCAATCTGGAACGATCAGTTAACTCCTGCGTCTGTTGCCTCCGGCTTCTGTTAAATCTGGAGCCCCTGAGGTTGGGGAAGGGGCGCCTTCACGTCCACTGTCGTGTCCTCAGTGGCCACCTGTGCACCCCTGTCCCCGCAGGTGGCTGAGACGTGCCAACTGGCTGTCAGGCGGCTGGAGTGGCTGCAGCAGCACAGCGGGGAGCCCGCGGTGGCAGGGCCCTACCTGTCGGTGGACCCGGCCCCTCCCGCTGAGGAGCGCGACGTGGGGCGGCTGCGGGAGGTGCTGCTGGACGAAGGCCAGCCACTCTTCGACCGGTACCGCGCCATGTTCGCCCTGCGCGACGCCGGCGGCGAGGAGGCTGCCCTTGCGCTGGCGGAGGGTGAGTCGGGGTCCGGGGAGGGGGGTGGGGGTCATGGTCAGTGCCCCTCAGTCAGGCTCAGCGGCTGCAGCCGTGACACGGAGCCAGCGTGACCCAGGGAATGTGCGTCCCGGCCCCGGCCCCCGGCGCTTCCCCACGCGAGAACTCATCCTCCGTGGTGGGCGGGCGCCCTGACTTCCGGTTCTCCGAGGGAGAAGCCGCGGCCGAGAAAGGCCGAGGTGGTTGCCCGAGGAGACGGCGGCTGGCGAGCGGCAGAGTAGCGATCCGATCCGCGGCGGTGTGGCTCCAGGACCCTGAACCCCTTTCTCTCTCCCCTCCCGGCTCTGCAGGCCTCTCCCCGGGCGGTCCCTGGTCCCCCGTGGCCCGATGCCCGGGACGTGCCCCCTGAGGATTTAGAGCTCTCGCAGCCCTCCCATGACTTCCTGTCTGGCAAGGAGACGCCTGGTCATCGCTGTGACCCTGCGTCAGGGGCGGGAGACCCGGCGATGCCGGGCGGGAGCCCAGAGGGGCTGGTGCTGCTTGAGAACGGGGGCCGCACAGTCAGGCAGGTGGCCTTGGGCCCTGGCTCGGCCTCGAGGGCGTCTGGTCTTGGGCAGTCACCACCCGTCTCCCGGCTGTGGTTTCCCCATCAGTGTGAAGCATGAGCTGTGTGTGGAGTGGGGTCAGGGTGCCCGTGACTGTCCCCTTATTAAACGCTGCAGCGTGTGCGGACGTGCGTACAGGCTCGCCGGGAGCCCTTGACCCCGCCGGCAAGCACGGAATCCAGAGGCAGGGAGAGGCGGGAGTCAGCGGGCCGGGACCCTGGGCCGGGGAAGCCCCCTCCTGCCCGGTCCGCCTTCCTCCTGCCGGAGGAAGCCCGCAGGGAGCCCACCGCCAGGCCGTGCCCTCCGGCCGCTCCTGCCCCCGTGGCCCCACGTCCCTCCCCCTGAGCAGCACTGACCACCTCGAGACGGGGAACCCCCTTTCCCGGTCCTCTCTGCCCTCGGGTGCTCAGCCCTGGGTCCCCGCAGTGCAGGCCTGCGGGCGGGCGGGGGCGTGGTCACTGGCCTGCCCCGATGGCGCCGCCCAGCCAGTGACCACGCCCCCGCCCGCCCGCAGGCCTGCGCTGTGGCGGCGCCCTCTTCCGCCACGAGATCGGCTATGTCCTGGGCCAGCTGCAGCACGAGGCGGCCGTGCCCCAGCTGGCGGCGACCCTGGCCCGGCCAACCGAGAGCCCCATGGTGCGGCACGAGTGCGCGGAGGCCCTGGGAGCCATCGCCCGGCCCGCCTGCCTGGCCGCCCTGCGGGCCCACGCGGCCGACCCCGAGCGCGTGGTGCGGGAGAGCTGCGAGGTGGCCCTGGACATGTACGACTACGAGACCGGGCCGGCCTTCCAGTACGCGGACGGGCTGGAGCAGCTGCGCACGGCGCCCGCCTAGAGCCGCCGGCCCGCGCCTCCCTCCCCTGCGGGGCCCTGGGACTCCACACCGCGGCTGCGTATCAACCGAGCTCGTGTGGGTGGGATCTGGCTCCCCGTCCCCCTGGGGCCAGGCTGAGGCGTCCTGTGTCCCCCGCTCGCGCGGGGCGGCGGCACCCAGATTTCCGGTCGGGGTGGGATGTCGCGTGGAGCCGGCATCTGAGGGTGCCGGCCGGGGCTGTGGGGTTGCCTTGGCCCAGCTTCTCGAGGAACCGGGGGTGCCGGAAAAGGCGCTGTGGGCAGACCCAGCCGCCTTGGGCCTGGGCCGGGGCCCCTGACTCCCCAGCCTGGGACTAGGCAGGGAGGGGAGGGACGAGCCCCCCCCCCCCCCCGGGGTCCAAATGCACTATTAAATTATTTTTGCCAAGCCGTGACTCCGCAAGTATGTCGGGAGTGGGGGGGGGGGGTGTGCAGGGCTGCAGTCGGGGAACCTCTAATGGCAGAAGGGGGGGAGGATTTGAAGAGCTCCGCTCTGAAATCTGCCCCGCCCCAGGCGCTCCGGGGTCATCTCCGTCCCCGGGGGTAAAGTCAGCCCAGCCGGCCCTCCAGCCTGGCCTCCCCCAGACCCTCCTTCTCACCCAGCCCCTGGCGGAGGCAGAGGGGAAGGGGTTTGGGGGCCTGGCTGGGAGCCCGGGCTACGGGTTCTCATCACAGCCCCCCTCCCATTCTCCGTGTGCGGCCTTGAACCACCTGTTTTATGGCGACGAGACGGCTGTAACAGCAGAGCCTAATCTCACGTGGGACACTGTCCACATTCCCGCTGCTGACCTGACCCTCGGTCACCAGCAGCCCTGACACGGGCGGCGGATTTTACCACCCCGACGTCTGCTGCTGCCAGCGCATTTCACACCAGATGTGTGGGGCTTCCTGCAGTTTAGTTCTGGCGCGGACGACCCGAATTAGCGCGGGCCCTGCGGGTTCCCGCTTCGGGGCTCCCGCCACCCCCTCCCCACACGGAATGATCTGCTAGGGCAGCCCACAGAACCCAGGAGGGCACTTCTCCCGCCCGTTCCTCCTGAAGGGCACCCAGCAGCTTCCTCCCCAGGAGGTTGGGGCACGCGGACACAGTCACCCGCCCGGGAGCTCTCCCAGCCCCGTGGGTCAGGGACTTCGTGGAGGCTCCACGGTGCCGGCGTGAGCGCTTGACCAGTGGCCATCGGTGGTTACCGCCCCGCCCCCCGTCAAGGGTGTGGCCCTCCCGCCAGCCACCAGCCCCGGTGCCGCTGCCCCTCCAGTCTCCACTTAGGTACCGGGGAGGCGTCCCAAACTGGGCTCGGAGGTCAGAATTCCTCAGGTTACCTGCCAAAGCTGCTCCTCCCATAGGAGGTGGAAATGCGCTTGTCATTCCAGGTGCTCAGCCTGAAAACACTGGGGTTGAAAATCCATCCCAGATCTGGCCACATCCCCCGTCTCCTGTGCCCCCAGCCACCGCATCGCCCACCTGGACTGCACAGTCCCCTCGGCCCCCTTCCCCGTGCCCCCACCTTGCTTCCCCCGGTCTGTCCTCCCTGAAGCAGCCACCAGAGGGCGCTTGTGAGCACCCGGGTCAGGTCCCGCCGTCCTCTGCCCACAGCCCTCCAGGACTCCCACCTCCCTGGAGGAAAAGCCAAAGTCCTCCCTGTGGTCCCCAAAGTCCTGTACAACCTACCCCTGCCCTTCCCTGCCCTTCCCTCTTCCCTCTCTCTCCCCCTCGCCCACTCTGCCCCAGCCACCAAGCCTTCTCACTGTTCCTCCATCATGTGAGCCTGGTGCTGCCCCAGGACCTTTGCATTTGCTACTTACTCTACCTGGAACCTTTTTTCCTCCAGGTATCTGTTCACTCCCTCGCTGAAATATTTGCTCCTTTGCTCAGGTGTCCCCTCCTCAGTGAAGCTTGCCTGAGCCGCCTGCGTTGAAATCATAACCTCACTCCTAATGTTCCTTTATTCTGTTCCCTGCTTTATTTTTCTCCACAGCATCTCTGTTTTCCTGTACACGTTCCTTAATTTTGTTCATTGCCTGTTTTCTCCACCTGCACAAGCACCGCGAGAGCAGGGATTTTGTTTTCCGCGGCATGACAGCGGGGTGGCGCCTGAGCCGCGAGACGGAACATGAAAGTAAAGCCCTAGTGTGCAGTGTTTTCCCTCCCTATACCCACCACGGTCCACTCATGTAGCTCCCGATCGTGACTTTTGTAGTCAGGACACACGGGCCTCAGCACATCGCTGAGCGGACCCCTCGCCCCGCTAGGTCTCGTGCCTGGCTCCTCCTAGTGGGTGGCAAATCGGTATTTGAGGCGCGCCCGTCATCGGGGGCGCTGGCTGGTTCAATACGTTCACAATCAGACCTTCAAAAAGCTGGGGAGCTCGACTTCCAAAGAGTGAAGCGAGCAAAGCCCAGAATAAATCCTGTGGCCTGATTTGCATAAGCGGAGTCGTACATGTAAATTACCTGTGGGTAACCTCTTGGAAAAATAGCCAAGCATTTTCCCAGAGCCCTTGAACTCCCCGTGCCACTTGAAGCTTTTTACCGTGATGAGTACTCCCGGTGTTTGTCACGCACGGTGGCAGCGGCCGCTCTGGAGTGAGCAAACAGCCTGTGCGAGACACCTTTCCCTGGGGACAGAATTCACCTGCCTCTCACTCAGGTGCTGTCTGTGGCTTTCTCTTGCTTCCTGGGCCCGAAAGCGTAAGGAAATTAGGCAGGCAGGAAGGCGCCCTGGCGTCTACCCCTGTCCGGCCGGTCGTTGACCTGTGTAGCTAGGTGTTTCTGTTTTGTTTTGTTCTTAAATTTTTTTAATGTTTATTTATCTCTGAGACAGACAGAGACAGAGCATGGGGGGTGGGGCAGAGAGAGGGGGAGACGCAGAATCCGAAGCGGGCTCCAGGCTCCGAGCCGTCAGCACAGAGCCCGACGCGGGGCTCAAACTCATGAGCCGTGAGATCGTGACCTGAGCGGAAGTCGGACGCCCAACCGACTGAGCCCCCCAGGTGCCCCCAGATGTTCCTGTTTTTAAGGGCAGCCAGACGGCAACTCATTTGACGTACAGCCTCCCATTTAACGGGCGCCTGTGCGGCCCAGCCGGTTGAGCATCCGACTCTTGGTTTCTGCCCAGTCATGATCTCGAGGTTCTGGGTTCGAGAACCCCTGTTGGTGCAGAGCCTGCTTGGGATTCTCTGTCTCCCTCTCTCTGGCCCCTCCTTCGCCTCAAAACTAAATAAGTAAACTATTTAAAAAATCTCCCACTTGAGAAATGTGGACAGTTCATTAAAAACATCCGAGTGCCGGGGCGCCTGGGTGGCGCAGTCGGTTAAGCGTCCGACTTCAGCCAGGTCACGATCTCGCGGTCCGTGAGTTCGAGCCCCGCGTCGGGCTCTGGGCTGATGGCTCAGAGCCTGGAGCCTGTTTCCAATTCTGTGTCTCCCTCTCTCTCTGCCCCTCCCCCGTTCATGCTCTGTCTCTCTCTGTCCCAAAATAAATAAACGTTGAAAAAAAAAAATTAAAAAAAAAAAAAACATCCGAGTGCCATGCACAGCAAAGAAGTCACTTTCACAGGCCCGCTGCTGGTTTAAACGTTCAGGCATTCATTTCGCAAATATGTATGGAACATCTACCGTGTGGCAGGCGGTCACGGGCACAGAGGGCATAGAGCAAGAGTCTGGCCTCGTGGAGCTGACGTCCGGGTGCTTTTTTTTATTTTCTTCCTGCATGTTCAAAAGGTGACTCCGGGTTGACTTTGCAGTGGCCTTGGCTGGCTTACGAGGACGTCATCTCGACCGTGTTTTGTGACTCAGGCTAACGTTCACGCAGGGCTTCCCCGCGGGCCACGCGATGTGCTGACTCTGGAAGGCTCCGAGGCGGAGTCCCAGGTGTGATTCACCCCAAGCACGTTCTGGGGGAAGGAGATAGGTCCAGGGCGCAGGAAGTAGAGAGTGGAAGCCACACCCAAAAGCAAGACCTGGAAACGTCAGAGAGCTTGAAATCTCGAGCCTCCAGACGTGCGACAAACTGATAGCGGGAGAGACATCTGTGCGGAACCCACACGTCCCACACCCTCCCTTCTGTGGCTCCTTTACACCCGAGCAGGGGTGTGGGGGCCACAAGTCCAAACTCGGGGTGTCCGCAGGGCCCTGCTGCCTCTGAAGCCCCCGGGGGAGGAGACCCTGCCTCCTCCGGCCTCCCTTGTTGCCGGTTCCCGTTGACCTTCCCCGGCTTGTGGGCACGTCTTCAGTCCCTGCTCGTCCTCACTTGGCCTTCCCCTCTTCCCCTACGTCTGTATCCAAATTCCCCTCTTTCCAGAAGCACACGACCCACCGGATGGGGGCCTGCCCCCCCCCCCCGCCCCGCCGGTATAACCTCATCCTAACTTGGTGATGTCATCTGCAGAGACCCTGTTTCCGAATAAGGTTCCATCCGCTGGGCTTTAGGATGTCAAGTCCCTGCCCCAACCCGGGCTGAGTGAGAGAATTCCCCTGGGCTCCTGCACGTCCCCTTCTCTCTCGGGGCCCCGGGGCAGAGAGCAGGAAGGACTTCCGGGATGTTTGCCAGGCTCTGTCACCTCTCTGGACTTGGAGTTTGCCAAAGATAGGAGCCTTTACTTAAAAAAAAAAAAAAAAAAAAAAATGGGGTCCCTGGGTAGCTCAGATGGTCAAGCATCTTTTTTTTTTTTATGTTTATTTATTTTTGAGAGAGAGATACACCGAATGCGAGTGGTGGGGGGGGGGCGGGCAGAGAGAGAGGGAGACCCAGAATCCGAAGCAGGTTCCAGGCTCCCAGCTGTCAGCACAGAGCCCGACGCGGGGCTTGAACCCACGGACCGTGAGACCGTGACCTGAGCCGAAGCCGGCCACCCAACCGACCGAGCCATCCAGGCGCCCCTAAAAAAAAAATGTTTTTTTTTTTAATTAAAAAAAACAATTAAGTAGGAATTACGTGATGCTCTCCGCAAGAGGAACCAGAGTGAGGAAATGGTTTGTTCGGTGGTGTGGCAGGTGAGCACAAAATTGAAGGGGGTGACAAAAAACTCCATAAATAGTAATATTTTGATGCATTTTTTTTTTCTTTTTAAAAATCAACACGTAGGGGTGCCTGGGTGTCTCAGTCGGTTAAGCATCCAGCTTCGGCTCAGGTCGTGCTCTCAAAGTTCATAGCGTGGGTTCGAGCCCTGCATCAGGCTCGAGCCTGCTTGGGATTCCCCCCCCCACCGTCCCTCCCCCACTTGCATGCGCGTGCTTGCGCTCTCTCTTTCTCTCTCCCAAAAATAAGCATTTAAAGAAATCAGCGTGCATACTGAGGTCATCATACGGTCATACGGTCAGTCGTACCACCGTGTCAGCTTGCGTGTCCCCGCCACGGTCGTGGCACGGAACAGTGTGGACGAGCTGAACAATGACGCCCCCAAAGATACCCGCTCCCTAATGCCCAGAACCCGTAAAGATGGTATTTTATATGCTATAAAAGGGACCTTGCGGGAGGGAGAAAACCAAGGCCCCTGAGGCGGGGGTGACCCTGGGTGCCTGGGGGGCCCAGCGTCCTCAGGAGAGGGAGGCAGACAGATGGGCAGACCCCCCCCCCCCGCGGCCTTGAGGCTGGAGGAGGGGCCGAGGGCCAAGGACGAGGCGGCTTCTGGAAACTGGAAAAGGGGGCAGACGGGACCCCCTGGGCCCCCCCCCCCCAGCCGGCATCAGGGGTTGGGAGGGGGGGTTGCAGAAGCAGCCCTGCCCACGCTGGGTGTCAGCCTGGAGGAACTTGTGTCAGATTTCTGGCCTCCAGGGACGCCTGGGGGACTCAGCCAGTTGAGTGACTGTCTTTGGCTCAGGTCGAGATCTTGTGGTTCATGGGTTCAAGCCCCACATCCGGCTCGCTGTTGATGGGTTAGAGCCTGCTTTGGGTCCTCTGCCCACCCCCCCCCCCACCCCTCTCCTCTGCTCGCGCTCTCAAAAACAAACAAGATTTCTGGCCTCCAGAACGGTGACATAACGCAGTCACGTTGTCCTCGGCTCCTGGGTTTGGGTGACTTGTGGCCACAGAAACCGCCCTCAGCGACCTCCCGCACTGTCCTCCTACAATCCCCACGTTCCTGCCTCAACGAGGTATTTTTAAAAATCAAAATTTTAAAAAACTAATGCAAAAAAATCCAAACTTCTGGGGCGCCTGGGTGGCTCCAACTCTTGACCTCAGTTCAGGTCTGGATCTCACGGCGGTGAGTTCAGGCTCCGTGTCGGGCTCTGTGCTGGGCGTGAAGTCTACTATTAAAAAAATCCAAACTTTTTTTTTTTAATGTTTATTTTTGAGAGAGAGAGAGAGAGAGAGAGAGAGAGACCGGGGGAGGGGCAGAGAGAGAGGGAGACACAGAATCCGAAGCAGGCTCCGGGCTCCGAGCTGTCGGCACAGAGCCCGACGCGGGGCTCGAACCCACGAACCGTGAGATGGTGACCTGAGCTGAAGTCGGACGCCCAACCGACTAAGCCACTCGGGTGCCCCCCAAAAATCCAGACTTTTAAATGAAGACGGGCTTCAACTTTGCCCAGGCCACATCTCTGGCCTCAGCCTAATCCCAGCCCAGTCGGACGCTGTCTTTTATTTAAAATGAAACGAGCGAGTCAGATGGCCGAGGTGGAATTCTGATTCAGAAAGAACTTGCTGACTTTCGTTTTCTCCCCGAGTGTGCGTCAGATTCCGTTGGAAACGAAAGAGGCACCAGATCGGCACGCTTTTTCATCACCAGAATTCAAAACAAAACAAAACGAAGCATATAGTGCATCTGGATTGTTCCACTGAGCTCTGCAGGGCACGTTTTAGCCAGAATGTTGTTGATAGTGTTGGTTTGGGGTGAGCAACAGAAAATCGTAGACACGGTTATTGAATCTGGTAGTGGGCCCCAGGAATGATTATCAGCCCCAGTCCAGAGGGGCAGATACTCAAGAAGGTTCTTTGGGGCGCCTGGGTGGCTCAGTCGCTTGAGCATCCAACTTCGGTTCAGGTCACGATCTCATGGTTTGTGGGTTCGAGCCCCGCATCGGGCTCTGTGCTGACAGCTCAGAGCCTGGAGCCTGTTTCATTCGGATTCTGTGTCTCCCTCTCTCTCTCTCTCTCTGCCCCTCCCTTGCTCACACTCTGTTTATTTTGAGAGAGCGCATGCGGAGGAGAGGGGCAGAGAGAAGGAGAGAGAGAATGCCAGGCAGGCTCCGCACTGTCAGCACAGAGCCCAACATGGGGCTCGAACTCATGAACTGTGAGATCATGACCTGAGCCGAGACCAAGGGTCAGATGTTTAACCGATTCGGCCACCCAGGTGCCCCCAGAACTGAATTTTTCATTTTAAAATGTAAGTAATTTAAATGGAAATGGGAAAGGCTGACATTTGATTCAGTTATTGGAAAAGTTTTAAGCATGCTGGGAACCCCTGGGGCCTGTGGATCTGTTTTTTCCCCCTGTCAACTTTAAATACAGAGATCCAGAATTTCCAGTGAAAATTAGCACCCAAACTGAGATGGGCCGTAAGTGTTCACACGCTGGATTTTAAGACTTAATATGAGAAAAGGAATATGAGATATCTCATTGATAATTGTTGATTTTGATTAAATGTTGAAATCTAAGTCTTTTTGACATATTAAGTTAATAAAATATATTAAAATTAACTACACTGGTTTCTTTTGTTAGTTTAACTTTTATTTATTTACGTAGGCTTTATGCCCATGCAGAGCCTAATGTGGGGCTTGGACTTACGACCCTCAGATCGAGACCTGAGCTGAGATCAAGAGTTGGACGCTTAACCGACTGAGCCACCCAAGCGCCCCTCTTTGTCTTTCTTTAATGCGGCTACTAGATAATTTAAAATTACTTACGTGGCTCATGTTATATTTCTACCAGATGACGCTGCTCTGGAACCTATGGTGTTTGCAGAGCTCACTGAAACCCATTATTGTGTGACATGTATAACTTCATACCGAATGAATGAATAGAAATCCTGTATTATGGTATTTTTCCCCCCAAATCTTTGCCCACATGTCCCTGATCGCTGTGTTGGAGACTATAGCCCTTCATTCTGTCTTTCCTTGTTTCATTATTCTCCATACTTCAGCTCCAGGCAGAGAAGTTTTTTTTTTTTTTTTTAATTTATAGATGAATTTGGTGAGTACTGAGTCATTTTCTTAAGTTTATGTATTTATTTTGAGAGAGAGCGAGCAGACGAGGGGCAGAGAGAGAGAGAGAGAGAGGGAGACAGAAGATCCAAGGCAGGCTCTGTGCTGACAGCAGAGAGCCCAAAGTGGGGCTCGATCTCACGAACTGTGAGATCATGACCCGAGCCGAAATCAAGACTTGGACACTTAACCGACTAAGCCACCCAGGTGCCCTGACAGACGGGAATTTTTTTTATAACAGCTTTATTGAGATACAACTCACGTACTATAAAATTTGCTCACCCAAAGCGTATGAGTCATTGGATTTCAGTATATTCAGAGTTGTGCAACCATCAATCACATCAATTTTAGAACATCCCATCACCCCAGCAAGAAAATTCCTGGCAGTCACTCCCTATGCCTTCCTTCCCCCCAGCTCCTTGGCAACCGCCAATTTACTTTGTCTCTATGGACTTGCCTGGACATTGTGGGCATTTCATATAAACAGAATACCACGATACAAGGGCCTTTTATGTGTAGCTGCTGTCACCGAGCATCGCGCCACCACCTGGGAGCGTGTATCAGTGCTTCGCTCCTTTTTACCCACAAACAACATGTCACGATGTAGATACACCACATTTGTCTACCCAATCATCCGTTATAGACAGTTGGGTTGTTCGTATTTTCTGGTTATTACGTATAATACCACGAACATCCCTGTACACGTTTTTAAGGGCACACGTCTTCAATTCTCCTGGGTCGATACCTATGAGTGGAATCGCTGGGTCCTATGGTAATTCCACGTGTAACTTTTGGAGGAGCTGCCAGGCTGTTTTCCCCAGGGGCTGCCCCATTTTACGGCCCACCAGCCAGCCGTTCAGGAGGGTTCCCCTGCTCCACGTCTGCACGAACACTTGTTATGTGTTACCTTTGTTTTCTTTTTCATAGCCATCCTAGTAGGAGTGAAGTGGTCCCTTCCCTTCCCTTCTCTTCAACCCTGAAGTGGTTTTGATTTGCGTTTCCCTGATGACTCCTGATGGTAAGCGTCTTTTCACGAGCCTCTGGGCCATTCACCTCTTTTCTTTGTTGAAGGTCTGCCTGCACCCTTTGCCCATGTCGGGGGCAGAGATTTTTCCGACTGGAGAGCACTCTGTAGGAGCGCAATAAATGTTGGATACTGAACGAACGGTACGTCTTCCCGCAGGCAGTGGGTGTGCAGGTCCCCGACATGCACCTGTTGCCGAGTCCCCTCTGCGCTTATCACGCAGGGCGACTGCTTCCTGGGCTGTGGGGCCGCCCTTGAGTGCCCGCGCCTGCGACTGTCTCCTGCTAAGAACCGCGTCCTAAACTAGGCAGAGCCATTCCCGCAGTTCCCTCGCAACTGGCTCAGCGGGGCCGCGGGGTCGCGGGCGCCCCCGGCGGCTCCGGTCGCCCGTGGCAACGCGTGGCGCCCCGCTTCCTGTATTGATTCGAATCACGGGTTACGTCACGTCCTCCCGAGATGCCCGAGGCGCGCAGGCGCAGCTGCGCGGGGTAGGAGGGGCGTGGCGCGGCCCGGGCGCGAGGCCCGGGCGCGCGGGGGCGTGGCGGGGCGTGGCGGCGGTACGCAGCGCGCCGGCGCGGGGGCGTGGCCGGCCACGGGAGCGCGCGCGGCGGAGGAGGGCTCCGGGAGGCCGCGGAACAGCGACCGCCGCCATATTAAGGAGCGCGGAGCCCGGGGTCCCGACAGCGGCGGCCGCGGCCGGACCAGTGGAGCTGCGGGCGGCAGAGGCCGGCGCGGCGCTGCGCCGGGAGAGACGGGGTCGGCGGAGCCAACGGGGAACCGGAGCGAGCCAGGTGAGGCGGCCGGGGTCTGAGGACCCGCCCCCCGGGCCCGAGCCGCGACCCCCCGAGCCGGGCGGGGCCCGACGGCGGCGCGGGCCTACCCGGGGGTCCCCCGACACCGCGCCGGCGGCCGGGGCTGCGGCCCCCGCGCTCGGGGCCCCCTCCTGGAGCCGGCCAGACCTCCTGAACGCCGCCCCCCAGTGCCCAGCTAGGCCCGCGGTGACCTCAGCATCTCGCTCCCGTCTTCACCCCCAGATCCGGCCCTGCGTGACCGCCCCAGCCCGAGCCACCTGCGACCCGAGACCTGACCCCCCCCGCAGCCGGCGTCCGGGGTCCGCTCATAAACGGGGGTCGACCTCTGTCTCCTTAAGCCGGGCGTTCACCCTCGAAAATAGCCAGTGATCACCTCTGGCCTGTCAAACCCGCTTCCTCCAAACCGGGACCGTCCCAGCTCAGGCCCTGCCCAGATTTCGGCTGCCCCCATAGCTGTCACGACTCACCCCGGCTCGAACCGGGCCCCCTCCCCCCATCCCAGTAAAATACAGCCGGAGCCGTGTGGACCCTGAAGCGAGTAGACGGAGGTGTGGGGACCCTGTGGTCTGGGCTCCCCGTCGTGCTCGCCGCTCCCCTGCCTCTCGGTTCTGGCACACCCAAGCTCTCAGGCCCGGCTGCTTCAATGCATAAGTGTCCCCTTGCCCCCAGCCCTCCCAGCCCCCATCCAGCCGGAGTCAAGCTCTCCATCTGGGCCCTGACCCCACCAAAATCTGAGCCCGGCTGCGCCCCGACCCCGGAACATCCTGCCTCTTCCAGTGAGCCCAAGCCCCGCCACCCCGGAGCCCCCAAGTGTGGAACGTTTCTCCCCATCAGAGCGTTTCCCCCTGCTGAAAACTGCCGACCCGTGCCGGTTGGTTCTGCACTGGCTGGGCCCACCCCCAGCCCAAAGCCTGAGACCCTCCGCTCTGCCGCCTGGACCCGTTTAGTTTTTCACCCGTTCTTTCCTCCACGAAATCATCCCCTCTTTCAGGCGCCTGTCAGGCTGGGAACTGGTCCCCCTCCCACCCTTCGCTCCGGTCGGCAGAGTGATGACCTCAGGCCTCTTGCTGGTGAGGCTGCACCAGTCCCCCCCCCCCCCCCCAGCTTCTTACCACATTTTGCATGAGGATGATTTGCCCGAAGAAAAACAATCCACAACATACCCAGCTGTGCCTCTTACCCCAAATTGGGGACACGTGAGGGGGTGTTTGAACTGTAGGGGGTTGGGTGGTCTCTCCTGGAGGAGGTGGGGGATTTGCACACTAGAAGCTGACGAGAGCCTCTGGGGCCCGTCCCCCGAGTGGCGCACTGCCCCCCAGCTCGCATCCTAGTCTGTTCATCGTGCAGAGTTTCTCGTGGGCCGTCTTGGCCCCTGGTGCCGAGGGCGCCTTCGTGTGAGCGGAACCGGCCCGCGTGCCTTGCGAACCTCAGAGTGTAAGCAGGTGTGCGGGCCGCCGCATGGCACTTGGCCGAGCGAACGAGGATATGGGCTCCCCCCCCCCGCCCCGAAAACAAGGGCTCTGGTCTTGGGACAGCTCATGGTTCAAGGGACAGCTGCCTCGCTGGGGGGGAGGGCAGTGTGTCTAGGGAGTTAGCTGTGCTGCCCCTTTGCCCCCTGGGACTGTTCCCCCGGGGAAATTTCCGACTCCCGTGCCCTAGCCGGTGGTGGCGGCTGTTTCGGGCTAGGGGAGAAGCGCCTGGAAGCAGATGGAAAAGTGATGAGTCTTCAGAAGCTGGTCGGCCTGGGTTTTCACACCAGGTCCTCTGTTTCAGCAGGAAACGTCCCGCCACTGTTACTTGTTGGGGCCTCTGGTCTGGCGGGGTCTGGATACCAGGGACTTCTGGGTTTGGGGGTCCACAGGAGCGTTGGTTGTGGGGACCTTTTCCGGGGTAGCACTGAATGGGGTGAGGATCCAAAATCATTCTGTTTGAGGGGCGAGCCTGGAGACTTGAGTCGGGCGTGAGCATCGGGGGACTTGGTGTTTTAGGAACCAGCAGGATCGCGGTACCCTTGTAATTGTCTTCCGGAGACCTGGGTGCCGTCTGGGGACATCTGTGGTGATCGGGACACACGCTGATTGGGATCAGTGATCTGGGGGTGCTCCTGGCATCCAGTGGGTGGGGTCAGCGACGCTGCTGCCCCACCCCACCACCCAGTGCTCAGCATGGCCCCAAACATCAGCAGTGTCGAGGGGGGGACCGTGAGCCCTGTGAGGGCAGGGACTCTGTCCCCAGAGCCTGCGCGGTGCCCCGGTGAGGCTGGAGCGTGAGAACGCTGGCTCGAGTGGGTGCTGGAGGGCGGGAGGGACTGATGGACCGAGGGAAGGGTGCGTTTGGCCCATCCCGGGAGCTGGCACCAGGGGCCGGTGTCCTACAGAGCCGGGAAGGGACTACTTGGCCGCCCCTCTTCGGCCCAGCATCTTCCTGCCGTCCAGTTTCTGAGCCACCACAGGCCGCGGTGGCCTCCCCCTTGTCAAGTCCACTGTCACCACGCGGGCCACCTCTCCCTGCACCTGCCCGAGATTGGGTGCACACGGAGTGGCCGCGGACGCTGGGTGGTTTGGAGCCAGGCGCGTGCGGCAGCACCTTCCTTCGGTGGCCAGACGCACGTTGAACGCTGGGACTGCTTCCTCGTGTGGCGTTGACCTTCTGGTCAGCTGTGGACAGCCGTGCATCCTCGTGTCCTTGGCAGGTGACCCCTTTCTCCTCCTGTGGCGTCCTCACCTGATACCGGGGCAGGAGCACGCGGGACGTGCCGCCGGCCCCGTGCCATCTAGTCCTCGAGCACCGTGCCTGACACATGCACCCTCCCTCCCTCCCCCCGAAAAGCGGACTCCGCTGTCCCCTGGCTTCCTATGTCTTCCCTTCAGGGAGCAGCCTCCTTTCCATTATTTGTTTGCTCGACCTTTGTTGGTAACGGATCTATTCAGATACGGTCCCCTCTCCGTGTGAGTTACTGATTTAAACTATGCAATTGAGAGGTTTTCGGCCTGTGTACCCATCACCAGATGGATTCTGGAACATTCTCACCACTCCAGACAAGCCCTCTTCCCGTCAGTCGTCAGTCCCATGCCCTTTGCGGCCCCTGGCACCCGCTACCCCACTTTGTGTCAGGATGAGCCCGTTCTGCACGCTTCACACCCGCAGACTCACACCCCGTGGGGCCTCTCGTGTCCGGTTCCCTCGCTGAGCGTCGTGCGTTCGGGGTCCGTCCGCGGGGCGGCGGGGGGTGGGCGACTCTCGCTCCTGCTCGAGACCAGGTGACGTTCCTGTGTGTTGGCTGGACACGGTATGTGTGTCCACTCACCAGTTGGCGGACGCTTGGGCTGTTTCCACCTTTTACCTGTTCCGGTCAGAGCTGCTACAGACAGTTGAGCACAGGCTCTCGTGACCGTTGCTTTTGATGCAGCCGAGATGCCGCTGTGCTGTCTGCGCGCGTTCTTGCTGGGCCCGGTTGACTCCCTGTCCTCGTGCGTTGCTGGACCCCGAGGCTGGCTCCTGAGCTCCAGCCCCACGGGGCCAGCGCCAGTCACCGTCCCCTGGGGGTCCTGCCGGCACCTGGGGCGAGTTAGCCCCGAGGAGGTCACGCTTTCCTCTGACCGTTCCCTCCCCCAGCCTCACGTGGGGCCCCTCGTGCCTGTTCCCCCATCCTCTCAGGACCACCTGCTTCCCCACCCGGACGGGGCAGGCACTGTTGGATCCCCCTGGGTCCCCCCTCCTCCACACGACACTACCTTCAGTCCATGAAGGCACGTCTCATCCTGTGGCTCCCTCTTCCCTGGCCTTCCCCATCTCCCCACCACTGGCCCAGGAGACTGTTCTTTGGGCCTTCGCTTTCCCTCTTCCTGCCCCCAGCGCTCTCCTTACACCCGGCCTCCCCAGACCTCTGTGCGCTTGTCTAAAGCAGCAGACCCCTCCAGATCCTCCTGCCCTTTTTTTTGCACATGCTCCTTCCCGGAGTAGATCGGGCCCAGAAACCACCGATTTGTGCAGGAGGCGTCAGGTTATATTTGCACAGTGTCCTATGATAGAGATAAGGAGAGGCCGGGGGTGGGGGGCGGCGGTGACGGAGGGAGCAAGGGAAGGGGCAGTCTGCCGCTCGGAGGGGGTGCCTCCACTTACCCAAGGCCGCACGGCAAGAGAAAGGTCAGCGCTGCTCTCCTGAGCCTGAGGGAAGCCACACTTCCCTCTACAGATTCCCCCAAACCGGGGGCAACGTCCGGGCGTGTTTGTGGTTGTCACGCTGGGGGTGTTCTGGCATTAAGTGGGTGGGCCCAGGGAGGCTGCTCAGCCCCCTGCAGTGCCCAGAACGCACCCACCCCCCAGAACATGCCTGGTCCCAGTGTCTGCAGTGCCAGCAGCTGGGGTTGGCGGTCCCTGCCCTAAACGTACTAGGTTTAGGTCTTCCTTCTGCCCCCATCTAGGACCCATACGTGGGGTCCCTGGTCAGACATGTTGAGCACTTTCTGCTGCTCAAGGCCTCCTGTGAGGGGGTGAGCTCCCTGTCCCTGCAGGCATGCAAGCAGGCTCATCTGAACCCCTTTAAGGCCTGGTCCAGCCTTGAGATCTGGCCCTGTGACGTAAACCGCAGTCTCAGTCGTGTAAATGATCGTAAATCGCCTGCTGCTGTTGCCAAGTTGTCCCTCCCTCACGTGGGGTTTGCATCCTCTGGGCTGCTGCCGACCCCGGTGCCCAGAGGTGGTAGACGAGAGGCTTCACCTCGGGCACTTCTGAGGCTTAGAGCAGCAGGGCTCACCCGGGGTGCCAACGGTGTGGCCGTTTCCACGGGGTCAGAGGGGAGAGCCTCCGGTCCAAAGGCCATGTCCTCTAGACCGTCAGCCCCCAGAGGGCGGGACTCCTTGGTCAGCCCCAGGGTCTGCCTGCACAGAGCGGGGAGTAAGCTTTAGCTGAGAGAACGGATACACGCATGGGTGCTGGAATGTGTTTTCGGGGGCCCCCACCTCCAGGCCTCCCCAGAAAGAACTTGCCTCTGGTGCTGATTCACGTCAGTCCCCAGAGGGGACGCTCGTTGCTTCCCTGTCGTATGTGTTAGGCTCAGCTCTTTTTTTTTTTTTTTTTTTAACGTGTATTTATTTTTGAGAGAGAGGGAGACAGACAAAGTGTGAACAGGGGAGAAGCAGAGAGGGGGAGACACAGAATCCGAAGCAGGCTCCAGGCTCCGAGCTGTCAGCACAGAGCCCAGTGCGGGGCTCGAACCCACAAGCAGTGAGGTCATGACCTGAGCCGAAGTCGGACGCCCAACCGACTGAGCCCCCCAGGCGCCCCGGGCTCAGCCCTTTTTGATTCCAGCTCCTCTGGGCTTTGTCTTTGGTGTCATGAGACGTGAGGGACCGCTAGCCCATCGTGTTCCCTCCACGGGGTGGGAGCTCTCTCTTCAAAGGGCCCATTCTGTGCATCAGCTATTGGGAGTGCGAGAGCCTGCGTTCTGGGCCATGTCTGAAGGCCACGGCCAGCCCTCCTGCCTCCACGTAGCCCCATTTCTTTTTATTGACGGCAGTCTTCCCTCCTCTTGGAGCAAGACCCATTCTCCTTACCTGCAGCCTCAGTGAGGGAAGAGAAGGGGCCCCACCTGGCCACCCGGCCGACAGCTGCGGTCAGGAGCTCACTGGAGCAGCGGTCGCCCAGGCACCCCCCCCCCCCGTGCCATACAGCCCACACACACTGCGGAGGGAGGAACAGGAAGCCGGCACATGGGGGATGTGTTGTGCACCTGTCGCTGAGCCCGTGGGATCAGCCAGCACCTCCTAGCATCTCCTTTGAGTCAGGCACCCTCCTAGCTGCTTCGCGGAAGTCACGTCCAGTGTTAGAGCAACACAGGTGGTGTTACCCATTCACCCGCTGCGGAGAGAAGTTACTGGGCCAGTAAGAGTGGAAGCCAGGACTCAAAGCCAGGTGTGTCCCTCTCTGAAGCCCCCCTTTTTCCAGTGTACCTTTCTAGGGCTATATGGTATTTAGGTTTCCTGTAGTGGTGGGGGCAGGGGGTCGAGGGCTGGTCCCCAGCTTGCCTGAGCCGAGGCCGGGACAGCAGAGCCAGAGGCTCCCACGCGAGCAGAAAATTAGACAAGTCCTCCTTCTTCCAGTTGGGTCTTTCTCGTGTGCTACTTCCTCGGTCCCTTGGAGAATAGCTGAGAGTAACACATCCGGGCCCCAGGCCCCCCACGGGAGCCTCTCCTCTTTCTCAGGAGGAAAGCACCGGAAGCCGGGTAGTCTGGGAGCACCTGCCCCCCCCCCTCCAGATCTCCTGCCGTCTCCGCCTGTATATCTCTCAGACAGGTGCATGTTCCTCAAGGTTTCAGGGGCCCTGTGATAGGTTGTGCCCCCTGGTGACCGTTCCCAGGGAGTCCCCAGCCATTTATCAGTAAATCCCTACTTGGGGGATGGTTCCCGCTAGAACGGACCAGCAGATACGCACCCGTGAGAGGATGCCCCCTCCAGAGCAGGCCTTTGAGCTCTAGGTGGCCGGCTTGCTTGGGTGCTGGGCCTGGGGACCCCCTCACCTGGGGGAGTGTCGTGATCTGAGCAGCCATGGGCAGGCGGGGTGAGCACAGGTAAGTCCGGAGCCGGACTTGCCCAGGTAGGACCCAGCCCCCCGGCCCGCCAGCCGGGGTCCTCCTCTGTGAGGTGGAGGCGGGACCGCTCGTGGGACACAGTTAAGTACAAGGCCTCGAGCGGTGCTGGCCCGCGGAAGGCCCCAGGCGGGACCCGCTGCCGTCATTATCCCACAGGGCCGGGAGCAATGTCCTGTTCACCTAGGACCCCGTGGTGCCCACATAGGACGTAGCCGAGTGGGCGTCCATAGGCTGCTTCCTCGTACCCCGTGTGGGTAGCCAGTGCCACCTGACCTCACTGGCCGGCTTCCCCTCCAGAAGCTGGAGTTAGCTGCACCCAGGACCACTGTGCCGGGACACGCTGGCTGGTGTAGAGGACCTCTGGTAGTCGTGACAGGGAGAGCCTCCGGTATAAGCCCATTTTATAGGGAGTCCCGTCCAGGCTATAGTCACCCTCGAGATACTGAGTCACGAAACGTTTCATTTTTCCTGGGGCTTCCTGAAGAGCCTTACAACATCTAAGTGCAGGAGAGACTGGTTTTTCAAGATGAGCAAGACTTTGAAGGATGTGAAATTTGGCCAGCGGAGAGCTTCTGTCCTGGGGGCCTGGGGCTCGGCATGAACTTGGCGGGGGGGGGGGGGGGGGGGGGAGGGGGGGTTGCAGCGTGGACCCTGCTGTACCAGGCCCAGAGAAGAGGCTGTCCGTTTGCATGCCCTGCTCCTGGGGTGCCCTCCACGGCTGCACCCCTGCTGGGGGAGGCTTCGGAGGCGATCGTGGGTGCCTCGAGCTGCGTCATTGGTCCTTGCTGACACCAGGCCTGGCCCGTGTGTCCCGTCGTGTCCCTCATCCGCTAGCCTCCCTGGCCCGGCACCATGAACGTTCTTTGGGGGCATCCTGGGCACTGAGGGCACTGGGCAGCGTCCCCAGCCCCCACCTCCTCGAGGCCAGGAACACCCCAGTCGTGACAGTCGTGACAGACACACGTGTCGACAGACAAACGTGTCCCCAGACACTGCCCAGTCTGAGGGCCCCTGGGTCACACCTGGAGTGAGTGCCTGGTGGGCGGAAACCGTGGGAGCACCGCGGCCGCAGGGCTGGCCGGGCAAGGCCACGGGCTGGCGGGCTGCGGAGGCGGCAGGACGGTGCCACGGCCTTCGCCGCGGCCTGCCCTGCCACTGCCGCTGGGCTCGCTCTCAGGGAGGGCCGGCGATGCCTGACCCTCGCGGTAGCTGTGCGGGAACCTCACTGTCCTGTGAGGCGGCTGGGTGGCGCCTCTGTCCCGGGAGAGCAGGCTGGGAGGCTGAAGGCTCGTGCGAGGCGGTGGCGGAAGGTGAGCTCTGGGGGCCGCGGCGGAAGAGGAGGCCCCCTTCCGAAGGGCTGGCGTGGTGGGCGGGCGAGTCCCCCGGCGACGGTGCCCTGTGGAGGGGACAGTGGCAGCGAGGGGCCGAGGGCTCTGGCCCCCCTCACCCGACACAACACCAGCCCGCCCGGTCAGCAGGGCGGCTCGCTGCTCCCTTCCCACCTCGGCTGGGGCTCGGCCCCGGGTGGGGGAGCCCGGCCGCCGGGGGCCTGCAGACGGTCTGCGCACGGCGACTGCTCGTTAACGGGAGAATCACCGCACATCACACCCGCGGACGTCTTATTAGGAAATTCTCAGACTAGGGCAAGGGCGGCCGAGTGCTCAGTGCGCCGCCTGGGCCGCCGGCCGCATCCATCCCGCCTCCGCTCTCACGTGACACAGAATCCAAGAAGTACATGAGGAGCCCGGGGAAACCGGGCTCCTTCCTCTCTGTCCCCCACCCCCGGCCCCCTCCCGAGAGCTGACCTGTGCTGCTGGCGTGTTCCCCAACCTTCTAGAAGCAGCTCGTTGGCCCAGTGCTGCCGTCACCTTCGGGGGGGGGGGTCCGGCTGACCCTCCTGCCGCCTCTCATGGGGACATGAGCCTCACCGTTTGCTGTCACACGCGGCGCTGCCTTTGTGTTCGCGGTTTTGCACACGCAGCCCGGAGTTCCTCCGGGGGAATTCTTAGAAGTAGAGAGAGTGCGTCAGAAAGGATGTGCGTTTTAAATTTGGAAAGCAGCTGCCAAATTGCCTTCTTAGAAGTCGGGTTTCAGCTCCTGCCAAGGAGCACGGGTGCCTGTCTCCTCCCTACGCCTGCGCGGCCTGGCGTGCGGGGCTGTGGGCCGGGGCCCTGCTGTCCGCGTGGGGCCTGCCGCCTTCCAGCTGCACGCGAGGGTGGGCGTCTCAGGAGCGCTGGCTGTGTTCACACCCTTCACGTCAGTGTCTCCCGTGGGTGGCAGGTGTTTTTTCCGCTAGTGTCTTTTTTTTTTTTTGAGAGCGAGAGGGAAGAAGGGCAGAGAGAGAGGAGAATCCCAGCAGGCTCTGCACTGTCAGCACAGAGCGGAACCACGGGACCACAACCTGAGCCACAGTCAAGAGTCAGGTGCTTAACCGACGGAGCCCCTCGGGTGTCCCTGTGTCGTCTTTCTAAATAAAACCGTTCGTGGTACGTCTTCCCTCGTAGACGCTTCTGGTTTCTCCTGAACTGTGGCCTGGGCCCTGTCGTCAGTGAAACAGACCAGCCCTGCCGGCCTCATGGGGATCCCCCCCCCGCCCCGGGGACATCAGCACGGTGGCTTTGGTCTGTGACTGGGGGGCCGTGGTTTCCATCGGAAGCTCGTCGGGGCTGAGAGGTTTAGCCCACAGTGTGACCGTTCCCCGTGGTGAGGCCCCTCGTTCCCCGAAAGCCCCGCTGGCCCTGAGCAGCCCTGCTCGGGGAGAGCAAGGCAGGGGCGGTCACCGAGCACGTGGACCGAGCGTGGCCTTCACCGGTGGCCCCCAGGGCTCACTGCCTGGCGGGCGGGCGGCAAGCAAGGCCCCAGTCAGGGCCCTCCAGGGTTGACTCCGCACACAGTGGCAGAAGGAGGTCTGCTGCCTCTGTGACCCTGGTTTACTCAGGACAGCTGACTGGCCCGACTCCGGGAAAGTACCCGCTGATGGCAGAACTTACCAGAATGGAGCCGTGACTGTTCCTCTTTATGCCCCTTCTTCCCCACCATAAACCCCACCCGGGATGCCGGTCCTCAGTCAGAGTGGACGCCGGCCTCCTGGAGCTCAGCTCTGGCTCCCACGTGGCCCAGGCTCACCCTTGGGACTCCGTCCTCTGAATGGGAGTCTGCAGCCTGGACAGAAACTCGTACGGCCATGCTGCCCCAGGAGTGGTCACTGTGCCGAGGGCACACCTTGGGGTTCATCCTGGGGACTCGGAGGTGGGCTGGAAGGGGTCGTCACTGCCCCCCCCCCCCACCGCCAGAGAAGTGAGGGAGGCTTGAGGGACACAGCCATCAGTCCCTGCTGGACTCTGTGACAGAGGAGCGAGACTGGTCTGGGGACCTTCTGCTGGACTACAGGGCACGTGCAGGGGGAGGGGGCCGCTCCCACAGGCTTACCCGAGATGTGGGCAGGGCTTTGCTCACAAAGCGGGAGGCCCGCCGTCTGGCCCCATGGGGACGATGGGGCCGGTGGACTTGAGAGGAACTCCGGGCCCAGCGGAGGGAGGACCCTGGGGGCAGGTGGGCACGGGGAGGCGGGCCTCGGGGCAGGGGCTCCTGCCCGTGACCCCACGTGAGCCTGCAGCGCCGCTGCCCCTTGCTCGGCCATCCCAGGTTCGCGTGCACGAGGCTTTGGTGCAGACACACGGGTCGTGAGGTCGTGCACGGGGAGCACGGGATCAAACGCGCAAGCCCGCTAACGTGCGTGGTGTGGAGCGCACCGTGGCGACTAGCGGCCACGCGCCTGTGCCTCCGAGTCTCACCCAGCGGGCTTGGCTCTGGCTGAGTGCCTGTCCGGCTTTGGGCCTGGGCCACGCCAGGCTGGCCGTGTCCCGTAATTGCGGGGTGAGGGTCGAGGACTCGGTGGGCTCGTGCTGGTCCTTCTGCCCCGTGCTCTGCACGGTCTCCACCACAGGCCCAGGAACCCGTCAGAGAGGCCATCTGGGGCTGTCGAAGATAGGACGCAGGTAGGTGGGCCCGAGAACCTCGTGGTGTGGCCACGCCTGGAGAGGTGCGAGCGGTGGACCCCCAGGCTGGTTCCCTCCCAGGTGACGCCGAGCTCACACTGCCCCCAGGAGTCTCTTTTCAAAAGGGCGGACGTTCTCTTTAGTCCACTCTCTGTCTCTGTGGACGGCACTCCTCTAGGGACCCCCTGTGAGTGGGGACACACAGGACGTGTCCTCCTGCGCTTGTGTTCTCCAGGTCCACCCATGCGGTGGCCGGTGGCAGGGCGTCCTTCCTTTCCGAGGCTGGGTCACATTCTAGTGTGCGGGTGGGGCGCGGCGCGTCGGGTTTATCCATTCACTCAACCTGTCGACAGACACTTGGGAGTCTTTCTCTCCTTGGTGATTACGAACAACCTAGAATAACGCCAGCTGGAGCTTTAGGGGACTGGTTTCTGTGTGGGTCTGTTTCCTTTCATTCCTCCCAGGTGCACACCGAAAAGTGGAATTATTGGGCTACGTGGCCCTGTGTTGGGGGGACAGAGACAGAGAGGAGCCTATGGGGGCAGGGGCAGGGAGTCAGTGTTTCCTGGGGACGGAGTCTCAGCTTGGGGAGATGGAAAGTTCTGGAGACAGATGGTGGGGGTGGCTGCACGACTGTGTGTGCTTGAAGCCGCTGGGCTGTGCACTTAGAAATGGTTAGGGTGGTACATCTTATGCGTATTTCACCACAATTTTTTTTTAAAGCAAATGTTGACTTCTCCAGAGTGCTACCCCTCAGGATTCACAGACTTTTAATTTTGGGCCAGCCTTCGACTTTCTGGTTTTTGATCTGTCGTGAACCCGGGCTCCAGACAGAGCAGTAGAGCTCGCGGTGGCTCTGAGCGCATAGGGGGTCTGGGGCAGGGGGAGCGGGCGCGTCGCGAGGAGCTGCAGCCCTCTGAGCCCCCTCTCTGCCAGGCTCTGTCCCAGAAACACTTGCTTCAGGCCCCCCCCCCCATTTGCTCTGCGGTGCCCCTGGGGGAGGCAGGACTGGTGAACGTTTCATGTTGGTTTCTGGAAGCAGCCACTGGCTGCGGGCCGGTGTCCAGCCCCGCAGTGAGGAACATCCTCCTCCCAGAGGTGGCCACTCACCCCCGCCCCACTTGTGCTGGAAAGTGCACCGCCCTTTCCTGCGTCCAGGTGCTTTGCTTCTAGAACATTCTTCCGTCTCCCCCCTTCTCCTTTTCAGAGAAGCCTTCCGAGCTGGGCTGAGCCCAGTGGGAGGAGGGTGTGAGCTTTACAAATTCTGAATGGGCAGAGTTGAGCTGTTGAACCCCATCCCGCGTGTGCACATCCAGGTGCCTGCAGCTTGAGGACTGTGGCCCCGTTCGTGCATTAGGACAGAGGCTTCCTGGGGCGTCTGGGGGCCTCAGTTAAGCATCTGACTCTTGATTTAGGCTCAGGCCATGATCTCACAGTTCATGAGATCGAGCCCTGCGTCAGGCTTCGTGCTAATAGTGTGGAGCCTGTTTGGGATTCTCTCCCCCTCTCTCCCTCCCCTTTTCCCTTCCCTCTCCCCCTCTCCTCTTCTCCCCCCTCCTCCTCTCTCTCCCTCTCCTCCTCTCCTCCTCTCTCCCTCCCCTCTCCCACCCCTCTCCCACCTCCCCCTGTGGGTGTGTGCACATTCTCTCTCTCACTTGAAACAAACTTAAAAAAAGAAAAAAGGATATGGAAGCTTCCTCATTCAAGGAGGAATCCTCGCTGGGACCACTTTGACGCTTGCCCAGCCCCCACCTCGGGGTTGGACATGGTCTGAGGGTGGCTTGTGGCCTCGGAGGGTCTGAAGCAGGAAGGCGACATGGTGGGTGCATGGGAAGGAGGGTGGCCGGAGGGCAAGCTCCAGGACCCAGACTTAGATGACAGAGTTGCACTAAGCAGGACAAAGGCCGGGAGTCCTGGCGGAAGGTCCCTCAGAGCAGCCGCCGTCCTCCCTGTCACAGCCGCCTGTGGTTTCCACGGCCTGTGGGGTGTGCCTGCCCCCCCCCCCCCCGCCGACTCCTGGGAGGAAGTGGAAGGCCTTGGCCATCACTGTGGAGTTCGCTGTGGTCACCGGGCAGTGGAGGGGGCTGCTGCCCACCGGCACTGACCTCTGCTGCCCTTCCTGCCCCAGGCTGACCCGGGCCGGCTGACCTTGGCCGGCGGGCTGTGCCTGCCCTGCGTCGCCATGGACCAGGACTATGAGCGGCGCCTCCTCCGGCAGATTGTCGTTCAGAACGAGAACACGATGCCCTGCGTGAGTACCGGGCGCCCTGCCCCCACTGGCGCCGGCCGGGCCCCGGGGTGGCGGGGAGCAGCCTCAGCCTCCAGAGCGCTGGGTGCTGGGCCGGCGAGAAGCACGTCTTCCCGCGGGCCTCCCAGTGGCAGGGCCACGCGCCAGGGGGTCCCCTCCTCGGGCTTCCGGCGTGCCTCCTGCTGCTGGGGCCCACAGGGACGGTCAGCTTCCAGACCCCTGTTCCCCGGGGCCACGCCCGGGACCGACTGCAGGGACGAGGGAAGGTGAGCTGCTCTCCCAGTTTCCAGAGAGGGAGCCGAAGGGCCTGGGGTCTCAGACCTGTGGGGCGGGCCTGACCGGGCAGAGCCGTGGCGGCAGCTTGAGGTGGCCCTGTCCTTATCTGCGGAACTCAGCAGAGTTTGGGGAGGCCTCTTTTCCCGGACCCCACCCCTCTCAGCCACGCCATCACGGGCTCCTGACGTGTCACGGGCTGTGCTCACCGCTCTTCTCAACGCTCTCAGCTCTGTGCCGGGCAGTTGAGGCCTTCGCCCGTGCTGTCACAGGGCCACGCTCGTTCTGGGGGTCCCGTTGAGGAGTCCTGCCTCCCCAGCTCCTGCTGTGGCCGGCAGTCCTCGCCTTCACGTCCCCCTCTTCTGTGTGGGTCTGTGTCTCTGACTCTGAGGACACCAGGCGTAGACTTGGGGCCCGTCCCACCCGGGGTGGCCTCGTCTTAACTGGGTCACACCTGCAAAGATGGTGTCGAATGAGGTCACATCCCGGGTGCGGGGGTGGGGACGGCTCGAACTTCAACCCGTCCTTCTGGGGGATGGGGGGGATGTATGTAGTCCAGCCCCCCGCAGGTCCCTTAGAGGGAAAGGACCCTCCTGGGACAGTTCAGAGGGCCGGGCCGGTTTCCTGGGAGCAGGGCCCCCGCGTCCGTGCGCCGGCTCCGGCGGGGGAGTCGTGCTTCTGTGGGAGACCGTCCTTGCCTGACGGAGATGGGGCCCGAGGAGCAGCAAGGTGTCGGGTCCGTCGTGGTGGCTTGGAAGCGAACAAAGCCCCGTGGCGGGCGCCTGTGCTCTCGGGCTGCCCCGTTCTTGAGAGTGTCGCCTCCCCAGCTGGGAGGATACACTGAGGCCCGCCAGCAGCGTTCCGGCCCCCGCGGCTCGCATGTCAAAATGGTTCACCTCGGCTGCTCAACCCGCTGGTTCGGCGGCCAGAGGCCTCGCGCGAGGAGGCGGGGTAGGCCTGGCCCAGGGTCTGAGAGGAGAGGCTGGCCTTGGTGTCGCGCACTGGGGGGCTCTCAGGCACCAGCCCCGCCCTGCCATCCTTCCAGGTCGCAGAGATGCGGCGAACCCTGACGCCCGCCAACTCTCCCGTGTCCTCCCCCAGCAAGCACGGAGACCGCTTCATCCCCTCGAGAGCCGGTGCCAACTGGAGCGTCAATTTCCACAGGATCAATGTGCGGGCCGCCCAGAGGGCGGGGGAGGGGGGAGGGGGGAGGGGGGGCCGGGGAGGGGGCCGGGCGGGCGGCTCCAGCTGACCCGCCTCCTTTCCCTCCGTTGCCCGCAGGAGAATGAGAAGTCTCCTAGCCAAAATCGGAAAGCCAAGGACGCCACCTCGGACAACGGCAAAGGTCAGGGGTCACACCCTGTCTGGCCCCCTGCCCACCCCCCCCCCCCCGCCCCCTGCCCCAGGCCTTACAGAGCCCCCGCCCACAGATGGCCTGGCCTACTCCGCCTTGCTGAAGAACGAGCTGCTGGGAGCCGGCATCGAGAAGGTGCAGGACCCGCAGACGGAGGACCGAAGGCTGCAGCCCTCCACGCCTGAGAAGAAGGGCCTGTTCACGGTGAGCACGCCCTCCCCGCCGGCAGCGTGCAGCACAGGCCCTCTGCAGGCTGCCCGGCTCGGCCCCCCGCGCTCGGCCTGTGCTCACCCCGGGGGCCTCGAACGGGGGCTTTGCTCTCCTGCTGCTCCAAAGGCAGTGCTGGGGCAGGCGCCAGGTGCCCGGTCCTGAGGCTGGGGGCAGCCGTAGGGCAGTGTCGGGAGGAGCCTGGCTCGGGTCTCTTGACGGAGGGCCGGCAGGCTGGCGGCCAGCGGGGCAGGGGGAGGCCGGCACCGGGCAGTCGCTGTCCAGAGGAGGCCTCAGGCGTGAGGCCTGCTTTGCTTCTCGGGATCCCTGGAACCCGGGCCACGTCTCCGACCCGAGGGCTCGCCTCGCACTCCGGCCTGGCCACCGGCAGCGCGGGGCGCCAGGGCCCCGGGTGTGAGGTCCCCGGGCTGTGCGGCCGAGGCTCTGCTCAGCTGGGGTCCCCCCTCCCCTGCCTCCAGTATTCCCTCAGCACCAAGCGCTCCAGCCCCGACGATGGCAACGATGTGTCTCCCTACTCCTTGTCCCCCGTTAGCAACAAGAGGTGAGTCTAGGCCTGTGGGGGCTGGAACAGGGCAGGTGGGCAGCCAGGCGGCGCTTGGGAGCCTAGCTTGGTCCTAGAACTGCGCACGGGGTGCAGAGGCGGCTCAGGGGGACCTTCCTCAGTGGGGACGCGCTTCGGGCTCAGTGGCGCCGGGCCCAGACGGGTGTCAAGGAGGGCTCCCCGGAGGAGGTACCGAGCAGAGGGCGTGGTGTGGCTGTCAGAGCTCAGGGCGGCCCAACGGCCGGCGGTCACCACCCATAGCCGTGGGGTCACGTGGGTGGCAGGAGAGCACGAGGGGGAGCCCACAGGTCACGCCAACGGCACCCCACGCGGTGGGCTCTCCCTGCAGTCAGAAGCTACTGCGGTCGCCACGGAAACCCACCCGCAAGATCTCCAAGATCCCCTTCAAGGTCCTGGATGCGCCCGAGCTGCAGGACGACTTCTACCTGAACCTGGTGGACTGGTCGTCCCTCAATGTGCTCAGCGTGGGGCTGGGGACCTGCGTGTACCTGTGGAGCGCCTGCACCAGCCAGGTGGCGCCAGGGAGCCAGCGCGTGGGGGTTGGGGGGGCTCGGGGGACTTTGGGGACCTCCGGGGCCGGGGCAGCACCCCTCTGCCCTCCCCGGGGCCTCCCCTCTGCATGCACACTGACCCAGGCGAGGCCCCCGGGCCCGGCCTGGCCAGGGGACCCCCCCTGAGGGCCACTTCCTCGGTGGCGGTCATCAGCAGCCACCCCACCAACCTGTCAGAGTAGCTGCCGGGGTTCGAGGCCTGCTCTTCGCAGTAGGCCGTTTTCGGGAATGAGACCAGACGCAGGCCGGGTTTCAAAGGGGCAAGTGAAGCCCCCTCGGGGGAAAGGGCCGCCCCTCTGCTCCCAGCAGCCTGTGGCCTGCCCCGGGGCGGTGGGGGAGGGGGACTTGAGCGCCCGCCCCATCTCTGTGTGGTCAGTTATCCCCATGCTGGTGTGTGTCCCCTCCTGGCCCACGGCGTCCCAGGCACCCCGGCCTCGTTGCCCTGGTGTTCGTAAGCCAGCGAACGGGTGCTTGGGAGGGTGGACGGGTGCACGGACAGGTGGCTGTGCGTCCGCGCCCACCGACCGCTTCCCCTTTCCCCAGGTGACCCGGCTCTGTGACCTCTCGGTGGAAGGGGACTCGGTGACCTCCGTGGGCTGGTCTGAACGGGTCAGTACGTGGGCCCCATCCCCTAGCCGGGCGGAGTCAGGGAGATCTGACCCAGTCTTGCTGGCAGGGGCCCTCCCCGGTGTTGAGGGGGCTTTGGGGACCCAGAGGGGCCAGCAGCCGGCCTGGAGGTCACTTGTCTAATCTCCGGGGGTCTAATCTCCACCTGCACCCCTGCCTGTCCCCAGCCTGTAAAGATGGTTATGGTGACTCTGGGTCAGACTTGGTCCCCTGCACGCCTCTCCCCGCCCCCACAGCTGGCATGGCAGCCGCAGATAGAAACGCGCAGGTGTTTAGCCTGCGTCTCTACTGGATTTTGACAAACCGGTGCACTTGTGTGTGACCGTTCCCCCAGAAAGTTCCAAGGAGGGTGTCCTTTTGGTTCAAGGAAACCTGTAAAGAAACGGCCCCAAGGCCCTGCGGTGAGGAGGCGGAGGGAGAGGTCCCCGTGCCTGGGCCTGATGCCCACTCCCTCCCCCGTGTGCTCGGTCCTAGGGGAACCTGGTGGCCGTTGGCACGCACAAGGGCTTCGTGCAGATCTGGGATGCAGCTGCAGGGAAGAAGCTGTCCATGCTGGAAGGCCACACGGCACGCGTCGGTGAGAAGCCGCCCGCTTCCCAGGGGGCAGGTGTGATTCCCGGGGCCGAGGCCTCAGCCTCCCTTGCCCTCTGCCCGGCCTCCAGGGGCGCTGGCCTGGAACGCTGACCAGCTCTCGTCCGGGAGCCGGGACCGCATGATCCTGCAGAGGGACATCCGGACCCCGCCCCTGCAGTCAGAGCGGCGGCTGCAGGGCCACCGGCAGGAGGTGTGTGGGCTCAAGTGGTCCACGGACCACCAGCTCCTCGCCTCGGGGGGCAACGACAACAAGGTAGGCACCGCGGGCCCCTCGCAGCCCTGGCCTCACCGCGGAGTGAGGGCCGTGCGGGTTCTTCCGCCGGGGGCGGACCGTGGTGGCCTCCGGGGCCTCACAGCCACTGCCCCCGCAGCTGCTGGTCTGGAACCACTCGAGCCTGAGCCCCGTGCAGCAGTACACGGAGCACCTGGCGGCCGTGAAGGCCATCGCCTGGTCCCCGCACCAGCACGGGCTGCTGGCGTCTGGCGGTGGCACGGCTGATCGCTGCATCCGCTTCTGGAACACGCTCACGGGGCAGCCGCTGCAGTGCATCGACACGGGCTCCCAGGTGTGCAACCTCGCCTGGTCCAAGCACGCCAACGAGCTGGTGAGTGCGGGGCCGGCCAGGGAGGGCCTGTGGGGACACACGCGTGCGCCTCCCTCCTCGTCGCTACACGGCCTTCGGAGCCTCTCCGCGAAGAGCCAGGGGCAGAGGAGCCTGGGGGTGCGGGCAGGAGGTGGGGGAGGCAGGAGCCCTGGCCCCGCTGAGGCCTCCCATGGGGTCCTGAGTTCAGCCAGGCCCCCGCCACCCTCGTCGTGCAGACCAGAGGTGCCTGGATGTGCCCGTCCTTGACCCGGACGCCCACACCCCCACACCCCCACACCCCCACACCCAGTGCCCGCCAGAGAGGCTCCCGGGCCTGTCAGGCGCCGTGTGTCCCACTCTGTCCAGTCACCGGCCAGAGTGCGGGGAGCAGGGGCTGTGACCGTGCTCTCTCTACCTCGTCACCTGTGGCCTCTGTACGTCGCTCGCTCGGCGAGTCTGAGGTGCCGGCTCAGACGTCCTTGCGTCTGGGCCCCGGGCCTTGGAAGCGGGGGGCCCGGGTTCCGACAGCACCCTCTCCGCCCCCCAGGTGAGCACGCACGGCTACTCGCAGAACCAGATCCTGGTGTGGAAGTACCCGTCCCTGACCCAGGTGGCAAAGCTGACCGGGCACTCGTACAGGGTCCTGTACCTGGTGAGTCTGCCCCCCCCCCCCCCGACCCCCAGCCCCCGGGTTCTGGGAGACGTGCTGTGGCCGCCCAGAAACCACTGCCCTGCGCCCCGAGAGGCAGCGTGCGGCCCTGTGTCGGGGTTCCGCGGCCCGGGGGGCCTCCAGGACTGCGCAGCAGGGCGGGCTCCTGTCCGCCAAGGTCACGTGGTACCGGCGGCGGGAACCTGCTGTGCTGCGCCTCTGCCCTCCGTCCCTCCCTTCAGCCGGGTGTCTCTGGAGACACACGCGGAAAGAAATCTCTGCGGATCTGGGTCCCGGCACTCACGTGATCGCTGAGCGTTTCACCAGACCACCATCTGTCAGGTCTTGCAGAAAGGCCCCCTCTCTTGCAGACCGCTCCATTTCTTTTTTCTTTTCGGAAGAAGACGTCTTGTGCTTCAGCCAACATACTCTTTGTCCCGTCGCGCAGAAGAGCGTCTCCGGGTGGCGGGCGGGAGGGAGGCCGCCTGGGATTTTCCCGAGAGCGCTCCGTCCGCGGCTCTGTCCGGCGGTGCCACGCCTGGTTCCGCGGTTCTGTCCGCGAAGCGCTGCCTGCGGGGCGTAGAGACAGTGGGGGTCTGTCTCCTTCCGCAGGCCATGTCCCCTGATGGAGAGGCCATAGTCACTGGTGCTGGGGATGAAACCCTGAGGTTCTGGAACGTCTTTAGCAAAACCCGTTCGACAAAGGTAAAGTGGGTCGGTATCAGTGCCAGCTGTTCCCCTGCGCGCGTCCCCTCACCTGTCCTGGGGGCTTCCCCTGCCCACCCCCCCCACCCCCCCACCCCCCCACCCCCCCCCACCCCCCCCACCTCCCCACCCCCCCCACCTCCCCACCCCCCCCACCTCCCCACCTCCCCACCCAGCCCCGTTCATTCTGTTGGCCAGCATCTCCCTGGGAATCTCCTCTGTGGCCCCCCGTGCCCCCCCCCCACTCCTACATCGCTGCACATCCCCCACCACGCACGAGGCGCTCAGAGCCTGGCCACCCCCTACGCGCCTCGGGGTGCCGGGGAAGGTGCCCACGCGGGCTCCTCTGGCCCAAAACGTCACGTCCCCTCCAGGCAGAACTTCCCAGCCCCGTGCGGCCCGGCGCCCAGCCCCGGGGGCCTGGCCGAGCGGCGGGCACTTCCAGAGAGGTAGCCCGGGGGGCCGCAGGCTCAGCGGTCCCTCCCGTGTGCCCCGCAGGAATCCGTGTCAGTGCTCAACCTCTTCACCAGGATCCGGTAAACCCTCGGGCCTCTCTGTCCGGGTCGGAAGAGCACCGTCTCTCCTCGGCGTTCACGGACCCTCCCCTCTCCGGCACGCGGTCCCCGGAGGAAGCAGCCGGGGTGGGGCGGGGAGTCGGGCCTGGAGAGACCCCGAAGATTCTCATTAAAGCCTGATTGCGAACCCTGGCAGCCAGTGTTTGGGGCGGGGGGCACGGCCGGGCACCAGCAGGAGAGGGGCTCCCGCTCCCTGCACGCTGGGCGGCCCCGGCGGGGACCATCCGTTCAGCCGCTCTGCTCGGAGCACGACGGACGCCTCCTGGGACCCAGCCTGCTTCTGTTCACGTCCATCGCTGCGTTGTCGTCGTCGTCCTGTCGTCGTCGTCGTCGGGCCTGCATGCTCTTCCTGAAGCACGCGCTCGCCACCGCCGCTGCCTCCGCCCACACCTGCGGGACAGACAGCCGGACGCCTGGCCGGTCAGCTGAGGCTGGGCAGACGGCTGAGCTCGGCCCGTGGATCCGAGAGACACATCCGGCTGCCCGGCGTCTCGGCAGCTGTGCCCGTGACTCCACAGGCTCAGCACGGCCTCCGGCGCAGGCCCGGGGCAGGCTCCGTGCCAGGCGGTCATCTCGAGACGGACTTCTGCCCGAGGAAGACGAGTCAGGTCCATTCGTTGTGTCGTGCTCACCCCAACCCCCCGCTGTCCTGTCACTGCCGGGTCCCAGCCCCGCCTTATCCCCAAGCAGGACTCGGGCTCTTACAGCCTGCCGAGCGGCCAGCCAGGGAGACCCAAGGGCAGAGTCAACCCTGAGGGCCGGGTCCTCCTCCCCGGCGCCCCCCGCACGCCCAGGTCACCCCGTGGGGTCCCGACCCTCTGTTCCATTGGCCGTGGGGCGGCTGGGGGAGGCGGCCCTCCCCTCATGTCCTCTGCTCTGTCCCCAGCTGCACCTGGGCCCATCCCCTCCCGCCGAGGGAGGTAAGAGGGCCTGGGTGTGGCCCGGGACCTGAACAGCAGGCCCCTGTCCCTCCTCGGGTCGGTGGAGGGGTGGGTGTACTGGCACAGCGGAGCGGGCGGAGCGGGCCTGGGCTAGGCTGGGGGCCAGCAGTCAGGGCAGGGCCGCGCAGATCCCCTCCGCGTCCCGGTGGCCTTGCGCTCCCTTCTGTCAGCCGTGTGTGCATGTGTATATACGTACTCGTGGCTTTTGTTTAGATTTGGTTTTGTGTTTGTGTAGACGGGTCCCAGGAAAGTTGAGGGGTGGTGAGGGAGGAGCAGTGGCTCAGCCACTACAGTGGGGACGGCTCCCGGCTCCCGACCAGCTGAGCCCGCCTGAACTGGGCGGGGAGGGGGGCTGCCTCCCTGCGGGGCCGGGCCGGGGACAGTGTACATAGATGTGTGTTTTGATTGGTTGAGTTCTTATTTTTGTTTTGAGTGGTTTTTTTAAGAAAACAACCCCGGCTCTGTCGCGCTGTCTGTCGCCTTGTGCCCTGCGGGAGCCCAGGAACCGGCTGTGCTCGTGTGGCTGTGCCGCCTGGGAGCTGGGACAGGGAGGTGCCCGGTGCACCGCTCGGGCCTCGAGTGCGGGGACGGGCACTGGGAGCGGAGCGAGCCTTGTTTCTTGTCAAACGCAGCATCGTTGTCATTAAACCGGTTGTGGGTTTACGCACTGCTGGGGCTGGCTCTCCATCTCTCTGGTCCCCGGCTGGGAGGGGTCCTGCGGGTCTGCACGTGCCCGGGGCCGCAGGCCAGCCTGAGTGTCACAAACGGGCACAGGCGACTCGCCCTGGGCGAGCTGGCTGTGGAGGAGTCTCGCGGGCAGGCTGAGAGAGGTGCCCGTGACCCTGGCTTCGTGGTCCCCCGGGGCAGAGGACATGGGTGTAGCCAGCCCTCGTGGCCCAGCCAGGGCACGGCCCTGCTGTAGGGGAGAGGCACCCACTCCTGGCTGCCATCCGGGAGGAGGAGGATGGGGCCGGAGGCGGTGGTCTGTGCCTGCACAGAGGAGGGGAGGGGCCGGAGGAGACGGGGGCCGTGGGACTAGGGGCACGGGGCCACATGGCAGCTTGTGGGTGGGGCAGGTGCTTCTGTCACCTCTATCTGGCCGGTGGGGAAACAGGCCAGTGGGTGGCGTCACTGGCCCAGCGTGTCACACGGAGTGCTGGGGGGCGGGGGGGTGGGGGGTGAGATTTGTTGGTTGACCTTCGGGTGTAGCTTTTGTGAGAAAAGGGAAGGGGTGTGGTGGTGGTGGTGGTGGACGAGGGGCAGGCAGAGGGGGAGCTGAGGACTCCGCGGGGACCGTGGAAGAGAGAGATCTGGAAGTGCTGGAGGGCAGCAGGAGGTCTTGGGGGTGGGGAGGAGGGCCAGCCCCGGCCAGAGTGGGGGCAGGACCTGGCAGGTCAGGGGGCCCCAGGGGTCTCAGAAGGGTGAGCCCCCTGCCGCGAGCAGGTGCCCACAGCGGGCACGCACCCCGGCCCCTCCCTCTAGGTGAGGAGCCCCGTCTGGGGCCGTGGGGACGAGAGAGACCGGACCACAGCACCTGCCTTCGTGGGCCTCTGCTGTGGCAGGAGTGGGACGGGACAGGGAGAAGCCCGTGTGGCTCTCAGTGTGACAGGTGGCGGAGGCCCTAGAAAATGTCACCTTCGAAACCGAGGCCCAGTGGAGCCTGGTGTTTGATCGAGGGCCCAGAGAGCAGGGGGCACCAGGGCGGAGAGCACAGTCCCCGCACAGGCTCTGGAGCAGAGCCTGTGAGGGGAGGGTGGGGGCGGGTGGGGCCTCGGGGGCCCTTGGAGTTCACGTGTCTGTTATGTGGTGTATCTTGGAGCATATGTCGGTGATGTTTAGTACATTCACGAGGTGGTGCTGCTACCGTGTCTAGTTCCAGAACATTCCACCACCCCAGAAGACGACCCGTCCCCATCAGCTGTCACTCCCTGCCCCCTCCCCGGCCCCCGGCCCCCAGCCCCCACAAACCCCCTTCCTGTCTGTGGATGAGCCTGTTCTGGACGTTTCACATAAATGGAATCACACCCCGTGTGGCCTCTGTGTCTGGTTCCCTCCCCGAGCGTCGTGTGTTCAGGGTCCTTACGCCGGGCGGCGGGTGTGGGCGCCTCGCTCCTGCTCGTGGCCGAGGGACGTGCGTGTGCGCGGGGGACACGGTCTGTGTCTGTCGTGTCATTGAGGACTGTGAACTGAGCCGTGCACACACGTGTGAGGGTCTCGCTCCAAGTGGTGGGTCAGAAGCAGAAGAGGGACAGGGTGGGGGGGTGAGGAGGGAGGGCTGGGAATGGGGGGGCCCGGACGGAGCTTCTGGAGAGGTGCAGCTGAGGGCACAGCCCGGAGAGCCCCACGTGAGGGTGTTCTCAGGGGGCCCAGAGAGGAGGTGGGAGCCCCGGTTTTACGGCCACCACCCGAGGCACATGCCTGCCTGTCGCCTGGCCCTCCCCCTCCCGGGGGAGGCATCCTGGGGCGGGGGCGGGTGGCGGCTGTCTGGATGGAGGCCAGCGCTGGCCAGTACCGTTGCCGGGACACCGAGGGCCTTTGTCGCTGTCAACAATGGCCCACAGGCCTTCCAGGCGTGAGCCCCTGGGGACCCAGAGGCAGACATGCAGACCCTGGCGTGGCAGCGGCCCGAGGCCGCCTGGCCCTACGTCCCCCAGGGGACCCTGGAAGTGGCATTCCCAGCACCTCTGTACAGGTGAGTGCGCGCCTTGCCCGCAGACCCCACCTCTGGGTTTCGGGCCAGACGGGATCTGCTGTGACTTCTCTTGAATGTCGTCTTGAGTTTTGAGCGAAGGCACGCTGGTGTTGCTCTCTCCTCCCGCCTCCCGGCCCCCTCCTCCCCCCGCCTCTCCTCCCTCCCTGCCCACGGCCAGAGCGGGGCGCCTGGGGAGACCGCAGGTCAGAGGCTCGCGTGGGCACCGCACACGCATAGCAAGCAGACCCCAGTTTGCCGCCGCTGCTCCGAGAGCCCGGGCTGGGGGCTCAGATTTGCCCTCCCCCGGTTCTGGAAGCCAGATGTCCGACCCCAAGGGGTCAGCAGGGCTGGTTCCTTCAGGGCCTGGGGGAGACTCTCCGTCACGCCCCCCGGCTCCTCGTGTCTTCGTGGCAGTTCTTGGCACCCCTCGAGGACGCGTCACCCTGACCTCTGCCCCACCTTCACGTGGCCTTCTCCGTGTCCAAACCCCTCCTTCCAAGGACACCGGGCGCGGCACCAGGGCCAGCCTAGCCTCCCGCTTCCCGGCTTTACAGCTGCGTCTGCTGAAACCCCGCCTCCTAATAGGGTTCCGTTCTGAGATTCCAGGTGGGTACGGAATTGGGAGCCCGCGTTGAGGACTGGGACCGTTTTCACGGTATTCTGCTACAAATCACGTGCATCTTGCAGTGTGGGGTACGCGAGATGGTCTTGAACTTCCCCTTGAGCGAGCGGCAGACCTGTCTGTCCGTTTCCTGAGACAGATGTGCCGGCACCTACCAGGCTAGTCCCCGCCCCCCTTCAGGAGACACGCGGGCTTCTGGTTTTCTGGGACCAGATCTGTGCCTGCAGGCGCTGGTGAAAAAGCCTGTTGCCAGCAGCCCTGCGGGCACTGCCTCGGGCAGCTCAGCGGCTCAGAGCCCCTGCCCGTCGTGTGCGTGCGGGAAGGAGCGGCTGTCGAGGTTTCTGCTCAAGCAAGTGTGTGCGGCTTCGGCAGCTTTGGAGGGTTTTTTTCTGCTTTTAATGGTACCACGCTGAGGCTGTCTTCTCTGCACCCTGGCCTCCGTTTCCTACACCGTCCCGTGCTCCCCCAGGGCCTTTGTATATCCACCTGGAGCTTGGTGCTGCGGCCTCCTCAGGGAAGCCATCCTAATGCCCAGCCCAGGACGGGCTCTGGCCCCAGAGGCCGCCGGGAACAGGTGCTCCCCTTGTCCCCGCCCCCTGCGTCCCCAGGGAGAAAGGAAAGCCGAAAAAGTAAAAAGTTTAGTGAGGGTGCACGGAGGCTAGAGAGGAGGGGGCCACGAAGGGTCGGCCCCCTGCTCTGCCAGGCCTGGGGCGGGGGGGGGTGGTGTCCGGGCCCTTGCGCCCTCGATGCTGGCGACGCATGGCAGGGGGCAAAAGGGCCCATTCCAGAGCCAGCTGAGGCCCGGGGGGAGGGCAGGGGGGGCCACAGGCTCAGCCTTCTCCTCCCTGCCCTTAACCCCCTCAGCGATGACTGCCTGTCCCTGGAGGGGCCCCGCTGGACACCGGCCGTCAAGCAGGCCACACGCTGGCAGTACACACCCCTGGGGCGCGACGCAGCTGGCCAGCTGTGGTCCACCGGCCTAACCACCTCAGACCCCCGTGAGGCCTGGTACACGTTCCCGCGGGCCCCGGACAGCCCCTACCGGGAGGCCCACGGCCACTGGCACAGACGTCACAGCTGCCGGGAGCGAAGCATGCCCTCGGGTGAGTGCTCAGCCCGGTCTTGCCCCGCCACCGGGCCGGCCCCCCAGGGGAGGGCAAGGCCAGAGATGACCTCCTCTCCCCCCCCACCCCGCAGCCTGTACCCAGCACCTCCGGGAGACCGCCTGGTACGACCCTGTCCTCCCTGCCCAGTCCAGGAACCCCGGCACACGGTGGGGGAGCACACTGTGGAGGGACAGACTCATCCGGGGCAAGGAGTACGGTGAGGACCGGGGGCCCAGAAATCTGGGGGAGCGAGGCCCCTGGACCGAAGTGGAGACTGCCCAGGGCCAGAAAGCGCGGGACAGGAGGTGACCTGGGTCCTGGTCCCTACAGTGGTCAACAGGCACCAATACCGGGTGGAGCCACCGTGGCGGTCGGACCACGTGCCGTACCTGTCGGTGCCGCGGCGGCCGTGCTACGCCACCCAGAGCTACCGGCGGTGGAGCCCGGAGCCTTACCGTCCCTCCGCCAACCAGCGGCCCCCGCCCGCCCACCTGCCCGTTTGCTGATAAAGGTCACGCTGCCAGCACCGCCCCGCAGGGACCCCTGTGCCTCTGACACCACCCCACCCCCCCCCCGACCCTGTGCATCTCTCCACTTCTGGGGCCAGATAAAGGGAGCTACTAACCGAGACCCTGGCGACCAGAACTCTGGGACGAAGGCAGATGGACCCTGGAGGCGCCGGCTGCCCCCTCCCCACTCCGGGCCCCGGGCACACAGCTGAGGCCACAGTCCTCACCCCTGGGTGGCTTTTTATTCATAGCCAGTCGTGGCCTTGGGCACAGGGTTGTGGGACTGGGTCCCCCCCAAGCCCGAGGCTCCCATCAGGCCCAGTGACGACACCGTTCGTCCAGGGACCCGGCAGCACCTAGGAAACCCCGACTGAGCCTGGGGTGACGGGTGAGCTGGGCGCTCCCCTGGATCCCAGAGGGCCAAGCTCAAGAGTCTGGGCTGCTGACCGCCTGCCCTCACCTGCCGCCCTCACAGCCAGGTGAGGATGGGGGGCAGGGATGGGAGCTGGGCATGGCCTGTAGAGTTCATGTGCACAGGACCGCGACCGTGGGGGGACGGTGTCAGGGTTAGGCTCCGGGGTCCCCTGCAAGAGAAAGGGATGAGGGTAGTCAGTGAGGCCGGAGCCTGCCGGGGGCCCAGCCCCGCCGCCCATGGTCAAGGGTGGGGCACGGCCCCAACTCACAGCTCCGCAGGCGGATGGGCCAGATCAGGAGACTGCACAGACAGAGGGTGGCGGCCACGCCCACGCCACCAGTCACAGCCACCATCACCCAGTGGTAGAAGCCTACGCAGGCCCGGCAGCAGAGCTCCAAGCTAGGGGTGGGGTGGAAGCAGGTGAGCTGACGTCCGTCAGGACCCGTCAGCCTGGGCCTCCCGCTCAGCCGTCGGGTAGCCGGAACCGGAGAGCCACGCTCAGCACCCCAGCGCCCCCTCACCCTGCCTCGGCCCCCAAGGCCCTGCACACCTGCACCAGTCCCCCGTTTCCCTGGGACTCCCTGACAGCCACCGAGTCTCCGGTCCAGTGTCCTCTCCTCAAGGAAGCCCACCCTGACCTCTTGCCCGAGTCAGGCTCCCACAAGTGGGGCTTCCTACACACCTCGCATTGGTCTGGATCACGCAGCTGTGTACTCGTTAAAGTGGCTGGCGTTGCCCCCAGGCCCGTGAGGACGGGAACAGACCGCCCTTGGTCCCAGAGCCCGGACTTCTACAAGGCTCGGCCTCAGTGCCCTAGAACCACCGGGGTCTGGACCCTTACAGGTTCTCAGGGCCTGAACAAGACTCTGGCTTTGCCCCAGCCCTGCCCACGGCCCTGGTACGTCCAAATGTCGTGTCCTCGGCACACAGCAGACCCCGCGTTTGCTTCCTAAGTAAGCCAAGTGCCGGAGGTAAGGAACAGCCGGGCGTCCCCCCTGTGAGAACCCGCCAGCGTGCCGCCTCGGGCCCAGGCTGAGTCCCCAGACCCCGGGCAGTGCCTGGCACCCGGCACGTCTTACTAAGCGAGGAAGTGAGCAGCACTCACGAGCAGGGATGCAAGCTCTGGATGGCCATGACCGCCAGCCCGTTGGCCACCTTGTCCGAGAAGCTCATGGCACCATACACAAAGGCTCCGCTGTGCTGGGGGACACGGGCAGGCAGGTCACAGCCCGGCCCCGGTCCCCCAACCCCCCACCCGGTCCACACCATCAGCCTTACCGTGTGGGGGCCGATGAGGTCGGCCGTCATGGCCAGCGAGGTGACGAGGATCGTGGCACAGCCCGTGCCCAGCAGCACGGCGGCTACGTACACGGCCACGCCGAGCCTGTCTGCCAGCGCCACCCAGGCGGCGAAGGCCAGGATCACCAGGAGGCCCGCGAAGTAGGTCAGCTGTGGAGGAGCGGGCCCAGGTCAGGCCCGCCTCGCCCTCGCCGGGCGGCACCTATCCCCTCTGCCCTTCCGTCTGCCGTACCTCTGGGCCCGGCTGCAGCCTGGAGGGGCGAGGGGAGCCATCCCTACAGGGCCCCTGGCTCGGACCCCATAAGACTCGGGGGCCTGGGGTCTGCAGCGCCACAGAGCCCGCACCGCGGGGCCACGGCCGCGCCCGAGTCCATTAAAGTTAAACAGAGTGAAATGTTCAGTTCCTTAGTCGGGCTGGCCAGAGTTCAAGGGCTCCGTGCCACCGCTGGCTGCTGCCCCTGGCAGCCCCAAGTTCTAGAACCCTGGAGCCCTGAGCCCCTCCGAGGCCGGGACTCTAGACCTCCCCGACACGGGGCTTCCATGGTGTGGGTACCGCGGTCCAGAGCCGCCGCGCCCCCCCCCCCCCCAAGCTCTCCGCCGTGGGATCCTTCCCGCCCACCCCTGCCTGCCCACTTACGTTCCTCCCGATGCACTTGTTGACCGGCTTCATGAGGAAGGACGAGCAGAATCCGCTGACGTACATCACCAGCGGGATGGTGGCGATGAACTTCTGTCGGGGCAGAGCGCATGCGCGCCTGTCACAGAAGGGCCCGTCCTCCCCGCTCCGCGCCAGCCCGCGCCGCCCAGCTCACCTTGGGCAGGTTGAGCGAGTAGGTGAGGTACATGGCTATGTACGTCTGGGACAGGTTCACGATGAGCCTCGTGCTCATGTACAGCAGGCCCACCTGCGGGCAGAGAAGGCGGGGCTCCGACGGCGCGCCCTGCCCCCATCGGCAGGGGACACGGGGCCTACGGGAGCCGCCTGCAGGGAGGAGGGCCGCTAGGGACAAAGAACGTCTGCCCGGGGGTACAGGATGATGAAGTGACAACCCCCCCCCCCCAGAGTAGGGGCCTCAGGTCCAGCCCCACTGTGTCCCCAGCGCCCCCACCCCCTCAGCACACCTGATAGAAGGCGGGCTCCCGCAGCCAGTGTTTCCAGAGCAGCAGGGGCTGGGCGGTGGGCGGGGCCAGCAGCGGGCTGTGCTCGTCGGGCTCCTCCGCCCGCGGCCGCCGGCGCCCTTCCCTCGTGCCCACGTGGAACAGCAGCGAGAAGACGGCGCCCACTCCGACCACCAGCAGGGACAGGTTCTGGAGGCCAGGCAGCACAGGGGTCGGCCGGAGCCCAAGCCCCGGGGTCCGGGGCCCCGGGGTGTCCCGCCCGGGGCCCAGCTCACCTGGAACACCCGCACGTCTTGGACGCCCAGCTGGTCGCGGACATCCCGGGCCACGTCCGCGTGCGGGGAGCCCTGCAGGCGAAGCAGCAGCCAGGCGGCACCGTACACGGTGATGTTGGCCACCACGGTGAAGGCGTACCTGGCGGGAGGCAGGCGAGGCTTCGGCGCGGCGGCCCGGGAGGGGGCCCGCGCTGCCAGAGCCACCGCCGGCCTCCGGGGAGTCTCTGGCTGCTGGGTGATCTCAGCCACTAAACGTCGGGCGGCCCCAGGAAAGCCCTGGCTGCGCGCTATCCGAGGATTTACAATGACCCACGGGTCCAGCACGACGACCCGAGCTGTCCGGGCACCGAGACTCGGGGAAGCAGGGCATGGCCCACACGCCTGTGCGCTGGAGATGCTCAGAAGCCAGGACGTGGGGGTTCTTGGTTCCCAGCTCCTGGGCTTTTGACAGGGCCAGGGCTCCGTGGTCTAGAAGCATCCAGGCCTGCTCCTGCTCGCAGCCCTAGAACAGCGTCCCTCCAGGGCTTGGGGGCAGAGCCTCTGGATCGCACACCAGGACTCAGTTTCCCTTTCTGAAAGTGAGCACAACACCCCCAGAGATCAGAGTGAATTGGCCACAAGGCTGGTGGTAAAGCATCGGCAGGTGGAAGGTGGCCCCCGAGCTCGGTCTCGGCCCTGCCTGGCCCGCCAGCTGGGGCCCTCGGGCCCGGGGCAATGCCCGTCATTGGCGCCCACGGCTCCGCGCCATGATGTGGAAGTCACAGGCCGGGCTGGGCAGCGCTGGGGCCAAGCGGACCGAGGTGGAGAAGGCCAGGCCCCACTGAAGATGCCAGAGGGGTGCACGCTCAGGGCGCCTCCCGTGAGCCGGTCCTCCCCTCAGCTCCGGCCACAGGGGCTGCCACCACCTGTGCTAGCCCTTCCGCCTGGCACTCGATCATCTCCCGTACCCTCGTCCCGCTGCACAGTGGCCCGTAGGGGCGGGCTCTGCACCAAGCCTGGCCTTGCCATGCCACACAAAGGGCCTAGAACTGTGCTGCACACAGCAAGCACTGCATAAATGCTCCCATTACCATATCCAGGAGAACCTCCTTCAGTGCCTCAGACCAGCCAACAGACCAGCCCGGCGCCAGCTGTATCCGTGTGGGCAAGCTGGAGTCTGAGATGACCCTCGATCTTCCCACACCCTGGTCGCGGCCTAACCCCTCCCCTCGAGAAGGGGACTGTGGATAAGCGAGATCACTCCGCTGTTTAGGTGAAAGTGACAAAGGTAAAGGGATCCTGCGGGTATAATTAATGGAGATTATCCTGGGTGAGCCAAGCCTAATCGGGAGACCCTTAGGAAAACCCGAGCCTCAGGTGAGACCCCAGGCCTAGCCACCACCTCGACGGGGGCCTCCAGACAGACCGCGGAGCAGAAAGTACAGCCGAGCAGAGTCAGGCGCCACACCCACAGCAACCAGGAGATGCTATCTGGTGCCGTTGTAAGCTGCTAACTCTGTGGCCGCACCGGCGGAGGGATACGCCATCGTACAGACGGGTCACCCGGGGCTGACGGTCCCGGAGCCACACCGCCAAGCGGAGCCCAAACACGGACGGCGCCCCGGTCTCCGGGCCTCGCCGGTGCCCCACGTACCTGAGGGCCGTGAGCTCCACCTTCTCGTGGTCGTTGGTGACGAGCTCCGGGATGAGACTGAGGTGGGCGATCTGCGTAGCGGCCCAGCCGAACTGGAAGATCACGATGAAGGGCCCGTAGTAGAGGAGGGCGGCCCACTCCGGGGTACCTGCCCCGCAGCCCAGGCACGGGCTGAAGATGAAGGGGAAGGACAGCAGGACGCAGACGGTGCCTGTGGACGAACGGAGAGTGGGGCGGTCACCCCACAGGGCCTCCCCACGAGCCCCCGGCTCCCCGGGGCGCGACCAGGCGGGGACGAGCCAGGCCCGGAAAAGGCCCTGCAAAGTCATACAGTGGGGTCGGAGTCTGCAGGTTAAGGGTTCCCGGGACAAACGGGGAAGCCGAGGCAGAGGGACCCAAGGTCATGCGGCCCAAGAGGACAGCGGAGCCAGGCCTCCACCTGCCAGTTCAGGTGATGCGTCCCCGGTGTCTAATGGGGAAACTGAGGCACGTGAGGTCACGTGCTATAGCGAGTACAAGGGCAGGGCCAGGACCTCCAGCCAAGTGTTAGGAAAGGACAAGGACGAGGCCTCCCCACGCCAGCCCCGGGCTCCCCAGGGTGACAGGGCAGGGGATGGGGGGGAGGGGTGCAGAGGGAATGAGAGGAGCCGCGGGTCGGCAGGTTGAAAGGGCGCCCCTGCCCACCAGACACGCCATTTATGCCCCCAACTTCCCCCTCCTGCCTCGCCCGGTAGGGCCTTTTCCTCCCCCAGCTCCTACCAAGCGGCCCACGGGGCTACTAGCCGTCAGAAGGCCAGGGGACGCCGGGTGAGGCTACACTGGACCCTGCCCTCCCTGAGCCCCAGTGTCCGCATCAGCTCAGGAGGAGGCCTGGCCTCTTCCTGGAAAAAAGCCCGATACCTCAGAACAAGCCCGAGTCCTCAAGGGCAGCCAACAGGCTCTGCGGGACCGGCCCTGCCCCCTCTGCCCCAGCCACAACGGGCCTCCTCCCTGCCCCCGCACGCCAGGCTCCGTGCTACCCCAGGGCCTTTGCACAGGTCGTGCTGCTGCGTGGAATGCTATTCCCTCACACCGTCCCAGCAAGGCTGAGTCCTTTTCGTCCCTCAGTACTCAACTCAAACGCCACCTCCTCAGAAAAGCTCTCCCTGGCCGGCCCAGTCACCGGCCGTCCCGTCCCCGCCCCGACGCAGCCGGTCTGGACACGGCTTCCTTCTCATGTGCCTTAGCACACACACGGATGTTTCTGTCTCTGCTTGTTTCCTGCCTGCCTCCCCCGCCAGACCAGGCTCTGGGAGGGCGGACGACAGGTCTCTCTGGGTCACTCGTGTGGCCCTGGCCCGCCAGCACGGAGCCCGGTACAGACTTTTTGAGTGACTAAGTGATAATATTAATAATGCCACCAATTTACAGCCTGAAGAGGTGGGTGTTCCCACCATCCCCATTTTCCAGCCGAGGACGCAGGTCCATTGTGTGAGCCCCAGAGCCGAGAACCCAGCCTGCCGCCCGCCCCCGAGCTGCTCCTTCCCTCCAGCTCAGGGCCCTCTCCCCCACCTCCCCGCTGGGCCCAGCAGCTGGCCTTCCCTCCTCCCCCGAGGCTCTGGACCTCACGCCCCGCCGCGGCGCCCACGTCCGCAGTCCCGGGATGGGGAAATGAAACCAAAACCACCTTTCTTTGCTATTTCTCTGGAACTGGCGCGTGGGTGGGGCATCCCGATCCGATTCCTGGGGGCGCTGGGGCCCTGGAGGCCCCCGCAGGGCCCAGGCACAAACTGTACACTCTGGTCAGAAGAATGCGCCGCCCTGGCCAGAACCCGCCCTGGAGCCGGCCAGGCCAGGTTAACCATTGTCTGGACGAGGCTGCCTGGCTGGGGGACCTTGGGCAAGGGACTTGGGGCCTCAGTTTCCAGAAAGCGGAGATAACAAAAATATCTGCCTCTCAAAGTCAGCGTGAGTTAACATGCAAGGGGCACCCGGGTGGCTCAGTGGGTCGAGTGTCCGACTTCGGCTCAGCTCAGCTCATGATCTCACGGTTCGTGGGTTCGAGTCCCGCGTCGGGCTCTGGGCTGACGGCTCGGAGCCTGGAGCCTGCTTCGGATTCTGTGTCTCCCTCTCTCTTTGCCCCCCGCCCCCAACTTGTGCTCTGCCTCACTCGCTCTCGAAAAGAAACATTAAAAAATTTAAAAATAAAAAAAGATTAACGTGCAAAACCTGCCTCGCGAGCTTTAAAACTGTGGTAGGTCACATTTGCACAGCTGTCTCAACCGGCCGGAATGCACGCGCACACACACTCCTATCCATCCTTCAAACCCCCAAAGCTAACGTCCCTTCCTTCAAAGCTCTGCTTCTCCCTTATGAAACCTAGTCCACCCACGTGCCCCAGCGTGGACCCCACGGAGAACCATCCCCTGTCTGGCTGTATCCTCTCGGGGCTGGGGGAAGCCCAGAGGGCTTGTTAAGGGAAAAAGTGAATCCATCACCACCGGACACAGGCTCAGCGGCAAAAAAAAAAAAGAAAAAAAGAGAAGTGGGGAGGGTTGCCAAGGTGACTTTCACTCAGGTCCCCTTATCAGGCCTCAAGAGGGGCTGCCTCGGCTTCCTCTCAGATCCTCCTGGGTCTCCCCACACGCTCACCCTGCGGCGGAGAAGGGGAAGGGGTGCAGGTGGAGGCCGTGGTGCCTGGTAGGGGTGCGTAGCCCCCAGGCCGGTGGTACATAAACACAAAGCCGGCTCTTTATTTATGAAGGTGCCTAACCTTTGCAGGGGGGAGGGGATGCCGATTCTTCCTCTGGGGTCTGGTGGGGGCCTCACTGAACCCCAGGCCTCCCACCTATGAAAGGGGCGCAGAATCAGACTGCTAACAGCGTGCGCTCCCGGGGACCCCTTCCCACGGCTGCTTCCGGCCCCCCAGGGGTGGCTCCCCTGTCGGCCCAGGGAGAAGACCCCCACACCCACGTATCTGTCACCTGTCAGGCCTAGGAACTATCGCGTTTGCTCGTCAAGGAGTTGACCTGAACAGAACTGCGTTTGAGGCCGGGCTCTCAGACTCTGCAAGCAATCCCCGCACGGGCCCAAAGAGGAGCACCTTTCCCGTCCGCTTTTCAGAGGGGAGCACCGGTCTGAGTCTCCCGTGTCTCCCTGCTCCCCTCCCCGGCCGCTACAGTCTAAAGTGACCCTGGGTGTCCTCGGCGCCCGAGAATCCCGACCTCCGGCCGCTTGGAGATCTGCTGCACCTGGCAAAAACAGCACTCACGAGGGCCCAGGGCAAGTCACTGTCTCCTCGGTCACTGTTCCCAAGGGCAAGGAGACATCAGCCGGCCCCTCCTAGCTTCTAGAAAGCTGCCGCCCAGAATTCGCAGGGCAGGATTCCTGTGCCTGCCTCCCGAAATGCCCGGCGGGCCCCTGCACCCGTGCCAGGGGGAGGTGGGCAGAGAAAGCGGCGGGGGCTAATCTCAAGGCCCAGGGTCCACGGCGGCACAGAAGGGATGCTGGGAGGCCGGCCTTATCAAGGGTGTGCACGGGGCGGGACACCCCAGCTCCGGGGGCACCTGCCTCCACCCCCTCACCAACACAGGTGTTCTGACAGCTCCCCCAGAGCCCCACCCTGTTGGCCCCGCAGACCCCAGCCCCCTCAGCCAGACAGACACAGACCCCTGACTCCTTGGTCTTACCTGCCCCCAAGTCTTGGCTCGGGGACAGCACCCTCAAACCTCCCAAGCACCAGGCTGCCCGAGCCGGGGCAGACGATGGGCAGAGGTGCACCGGAGAAACGGACAGACTGACGGGGGGGGGGGGGGGTGTCACTCACACCGAGTTGTCCTGGGTGGTCACCCAGACAGACAAATAGAGAAGCCAGACCAGGCAGAGCGACAGAGGTGGCACTAGGCAGGCAGAGCGTTCAGGGTGCCCACGGGGGTCAGAGAGAAAGACAAAGGGAAGTGACACCGGAGGGTCACGTGAGCGGTCAGATGGCAGACAGAAGGAGTACAGGGCAGCTAAGCAGACAGATGGGGGAGGCTCATGGACGGGGGAAAGTAGTGGACCCGGGAGGTTCAGGCCTAGGGCAGGCGGGCACAGGAGGGAGGCTCGGGCCCCGGGGCGGGCAGTCCGACGGGGGAGGCTCGAGCCGGCGGGCAGTCAGACGGGGGAGGCTCAGCCGAGACTTACCGACCAGGTGCCAAGCCTTCCGAGGGCCGCAGCGGGCGCAGCGGCCGGCGGCGCGGTCGGCCTCGTAGCCCACGAGGGGCGTACACAGCCCGTCGGCCACCTGGCCGAGCAGCAGCAGCAGGCCCGCGCCGCGGGAGCTGTAAGCGCGCACCGAGTGCAGGTAGAGCAGCAGGTACGTGAACCACATGGACGCGCACAGGTCGTTGAGGAAGTGGCCCACGGCGTAGCTCAGCCGGGCGGCCAGGGACAGTGGCCGCGGGGGCGCCCCCGCTCCGGCTGCTGGGGGCCCCGGGCCCATGGCCGCGCCCCGGACTCCGGCCGGGCGGTCGGGCGCGCGGCAGGCGCCCCGCTCTCCCCGCGCCGCCGCCCAAGTCCGCCCCGCGGAGCGCGCAGGCGGCCGCCGAGCCCCGAACCCAAAATTAAGGCCTGGTCGGGGCGGGGCGGGGCAGGCTGACGGCCGCCTCCACCAATCGGGGCCGCGCGCCGGGACCCGGAAGCCAATAACCAGAGAGAGGGGCGTGGCCTCGGGGCCGGTTCGGCCTCCGTGCCGGGCGCCGACGGGGTGAGACGGTCCTAGCGCCGGGCGGTTCGCCCTCGGGTGAGAGGGACCCCCACGCACGTGGGCGGCGACACGGGAGCGCCCACACCCGGACCCCTGCCTTCAGGCCGGCGCCCCCCTCGCCTGACGGCAGCGCTACGAGGCCTACCGTGTGGGCCGGGAGGGGGCGGGCTGGGGGCGCGGGAGACGGGGGAGAATTCTGAGTCTGAGCTCGCCCCTCCTCGGGGTCCGGTGACTTCCCGACCCGGAGAGACCCAGTCGGACGCGGAGAGGACGCATTCGTTCTAATTAATTAGTTATTAAGGATAATAATGGGGATAATCATCATAATAACACCAGCTGGTGTTTAATGAGCGCCGGCTGTGCCAAACGGCCCACGTGGGTTTTCTCACCCAAGCCTGGAGGGAAGCGAAGCGAGTGTCTCCCATTTCACACAGGCCCAGAGAACGGAGCGGGCGTGCCCCGGGGGCTCAGGGAGTCAGGTGCCTGCAACCCCTCCCCACCCTCCCCCAACCGCCCTCCCACGACTGGGTCACCACCCAAGCGGTTTCAAGTTCCCCCAAGCGTTGGGTGCTGTTGTGCCCCCGCGCCCCCAGGGCCCCTCCGGCGGGGGTTGAACACCCGCACTCCAGCCAGAAACCCCACTCCCTCCTGGCTGTTCCAGCCTTTAACTCTGGAGAGCCTCAGTCTCCCCAGATCTGGAATGGGTATAATGCACATTAAAAGTTATATGGGGCGGGGGGGGGGGGGGGGCGGTGCGTAGCGCCTGGGTCGTTCAGTCCAGTAAGCTTCCTACTTCGGCTCAGGTCATGATCTCCCCGGTCCTTGGGTTCAAGTTCCCTTCCGCCTCTGTGCTGACACCTCGGAGCCTCGAGTCTGATTCGGATTCTGGGCCTTCCTGGAGAGGCAGAGAGAGAAGGAGACACAGAATATTTGAAAAAGACACACACACACACACACACACACACACACACACACACACACACGGTGCGCGACCAGGGGAGGGGGAGAGAGAGAGGGAGACACAGAATCCAAAGCAGACTCCAGGCTCTGAGCTGTCAGCATAGAGCCTGACAAGGTGGGGGGGGGGGGCTCGAACCCACCAACCGTGAGATCATGACCTGAGCCAAAGTTGAACTCTTAACTGACTGAGCCACCCAGGTGCCCCTAAAAAATTGTAAGTGATATAAGGGGCCCTGGCTGGCTCAGTTGGTAGAGAGCGTGACTCGATCTCAGGGTCCTGAGTTCCAGTCCCACGCTGGGTGTAGCGATTACTTAAAATAAATAAATACATAAAATATTTTTCAAGGGATATCATTGTTAGCTCTTAATGGTCTCAGAAGGTCTACTCATCACCCCTTCCTCCCCTGTCATTATACAGTACTCTGCGCTGGCCCACATCACAACCCTGATATCTGCTTTCCCTCACTCCCCCCACCCCCACCCCCGCTGTCGCTGGGTCCCCCACTGAACTCTGATCCCCATGAAGGCAGGGACTGGGTTAGTCACTGTGTTGTCTCCAGGAATGCCCAGCCCATAAGAGGAGCCCAAGAAATATCTGTCCATGGGGCGCCCGGGGGGCTCAGTGGGTTAAGCGAGCGACTTCAGCTCAGGTCATGATCTCACAGGTTCGGGAGTTCGAGCCCCGCGTCGGGCTCTGTGCTGCCGGCTCAGAGCCCGGAGCCTGCTTCGGATTCTGAGTCTCCCTCTCTCTCTGCCCCTCCCCCTCCCCTGCTTGTTCTCTCTCTCTCTCTCTCTCTCTCTCTTAAAAATAAATAAATAAAAACTTAAAAGAAATATCTGTCCAATGATTGGTGGGCGTGCGAAGGCAGAGATTCAGAAGTGTAGACAGAAACCGGGAAACAGACCGCAACCCACTGACAAACCGGAGGCTCAGGCAGCCCGAGGGGGTCCCAGCCCAGACTACCCACCGCAATACCCACATTTTTATGAAAAGGGGCCTGGAAAATGGGTGTGGAGGGGGTAATGGGGACTCAAGAGGTAAGCTAGCAGGGAGCGGGGAGATAAGAGGTTGAGGTCACCGATGTGGAGGAGATAAATGATAAGGAGAGACAAGAATCTGAATTCTTTCCTTCGTGTGGGGCAAGCTCCCCTTCTGTTTCCCTGGGGGAGTAAAAGAACACCTGAAGAAACTCTTGCCTCACTCAGCTTTACGGGGCTTGTAAAATACTCGCCTCAGCTTTTAAAACATTTGCTAAGGTTTTACAGGGGCGCCTGGGTGGCTCAGTCGGTTGAGCATCCGACTTTGGCTCAGGTCATGATCTCACAGTTCCTGGGTTCAGGCCCCGTGTCGGGCTCTGTGCTGACAGCTCGGAGCCTGGAACCTGCTTCGGATTCTGTGTCTCCCTCTCTCTCTGCCCCTTCCCCGTTCATGCTCTGTCTCTCCCTGTCTCTCAAAAATGAATAAACGTTAAAAAAAATTTTTTTAATAAATAAAAATAAATATCTGTTCAGGTTTTATTTAATCTCTCCCCCCAACCCAATGTGGGGCTCAAAGTCACGACCAAGAGTCTCTTGCTCTAGGGACTGAGCCCGCCAGGCCGCCCCCCACCCACATTTTGTATTCACGTTTCTCATCTCCATTCTTCCCACCTCCCCAGGAGATCTTATAGTACCTCTGGCCCATTTTTCCAGGGAAAACAGGCTTTCACAGAGGTCCTTGCCAGAGGGCACACAGCTCACAAGAGGCACACTCAGGATCCAAACTGGGCCCCGCGTGATCTCCAGCATCTTTGAGTTCTTTTTTTACATTTTTTTTAACGTTTTTATTTTATTTTTTGAGAGGCAGAGACAGAGCGCTAGCTGGGGAGGGGCAGAGAGAGAGGGAGACCCAGAATCCGAAGCAGGCTGCCAGCCCGGAGCCCGACGCGGGGCTCGAACCCACGGACCGTGAGATCATGACCCGAGCTGAAGTCGGACGCTTGACCGGCTGCGCCGCCCGGGCGCCCTGAACATCTTTGAGTCCTTTCTGCACTGGCCCCAGAGGACCCACCTGAAGATACCCTTCCCAGCCTCCTGCGTGGGTCAGGAACCCACAGGGATCCTCCCCCAGCAGCCCTTCCGGCAGATGCGCCACGGAGGAGGGGGTGGGGGGTTGGCAGAAGGACAGACAAATGTCTGGCTTTTACTTCCAGGTCCCTGGGGAGCCACGTAGGGTTCTGAGAGGAGGTGGGAGGGTCAGATAAAAAGCTGTACGAGGGCGGGGACTGGGCAGTCTACTCCAAAGTGGGCCTCAGCTCCAGGGGTTGGCAAACCAGTGGAGGGCACACATGCCCGCCCCCCCATAAGAGTGGGGGTCAGATTTGCCAGGAAGATCAGAGAAGGTCCTACCCGAGAGGGAGGATGTGAGAGAGAGTGGAATGCCTTGCCCTCAGGATGGGACAGAGACAGACTTGGGGTCAGGAGAGATCCAGACAGGCTTTGATGTCCCCGGAGCACCCCCAGCTGCCCCCCAGCCCCTGCTGGAGATCGGATGTCCCGGTGGCCCCAGTAGGAAGAGGGGTTTGCTTTGATCTTCCCTCAGACCCAGCCCAGGAGGACTGGGAGTAGGGGTGGGGAGAAGAGGGGAGAGGCGGAAGGAAGGGGAGGGAGGGCTCCTAGAACCCAGGGAAACAGCCAGGAACTTCCTTAGATTCCTGGGGTGGCTTGGGGGGCCCAGGCAGCCTCAGGCAATCCCCCGAGCCTCAGTTTCCCTCTTTGTAACGGGCATGACAGCAGCACTGCTGAATAGGGTTAGGGGAGATTAGGCAGGTGAGGATTCGGCCCGCAGAACAGAGTTTCCCAGCCCAGGCACTGCTGACACAGGGCACCAGATCATTCTTTGTGGCGATGGGGGGGGGGGGGCTGTCCTGTGCATCCCAGCACAGGAGCAGACTCCGGCCCCCTCCACGTTGCTACAACCAAAAATGTGTCTAGGCTTTGCCCAATGTCTCCCTCAGTTACCCTGGGTGGCAACCGCTCACTGTACTAGAAAATTCTCTGCAACAGGGGTCTGAAGCTGCATGGACAAAACCAGCAAACGCTTTCAGTCACAATGAGCAGCCCGGCCCGGTTCTGAGGGAGAACGTTAGTTATACATTCTTTTATTTTTGGGACAGAGAGAGACAGAGCATGAACGGGGGAGGGGCAGAGAGAGAGGGAGACACAGAATCGGAAGCAGGCTCCAGGCTCCGAGCCATCAGCCCAGAGCCTGACGCGGGGCTCGAACTCACGGACCGCGAGATCGTGACCTGGCTGAAGTCGGAGGCTTAGCGGGGCTCGAACTCCCGGACCGCGAGATCGTGACCTGGCTGAAGTCGGACGCTTAACCGACTGCGCCACCCAGGCGCCCCTGAGGGAGAACCTTAGTTAAACTCATTAAACCCTTACAAAGACCTCCTGGGGGGGGGGGTAGACTCAGTTATCCCACTTCACAGAGAGGCAGACTGAGGCTCAGAGAGTTTGTAAATTGCTCAAGCCACACATGAAGGGCTCAGGGCCACCTCCCGGAGCTTCTGAGGGTCCAGCAGCAGCCGGGGGGGGGTGCCCCCTCCTCAGAGGTTTGAGACCCCAGCCCCCACACCCCTTCTTTCCAGCAGCTATGACCTGTGTGTCCTCATCCCTTCTTTGTCCTTCCCAGCAGCCCCCTGTGTTAAATTTGTCCCTAAACAAGCCCGAGGAGGGCTGGGATGTCCTGAGAGAGCGCGAACCGGATTCTTGATTCTTCTGTGTCTTCCTACGTGCCCCGGAAAAGCAGTCCACGGGCCCCAGACAGCAGCGAGGGCTGTCACAGCATCAGCCAGGGCTGCTTAGACCGTGGTGGCCCCTCGGAATGCCTGGCCATGCAGGGCACCCGGCCACGCAGGGGCAGGTGATGGAGCGAAAGCGGCAAGTGGCAGGCTGATGTTTACGTCTTCAGCATGGTGGCGGTGCGATCATTCAACACAAGATATGGCCTCACGTTGACACAGAAACATACACGTGTACGTGTGTGTGTGTGTGTGTGTGTGTGTGTGTGTGCATGTGTCGTGTCTGGCATTGTGTTTCCCCCCACAAACGCAAATTCGTGGGTGGAAGTCCTAACTCCCCAGCACCTTGGAACGTGCGACCTCACGTGCCCATAGGGTCATCGCAGACATGCTGAGTTCAGATGACGTCACACGGGTATAGGGCAGTAGTGACCCACTGAAAAGGGAAATCCGGACACAGACACACGGGGCGAAGCCAGGTGACAAGGAAGGCAAAGAGATCGGGGTGGCACCTGATTAAGCCAAGGAACACCAAAGATGGCCCGTGACCCCCCCCCCGGAAGCCGGAGGGCCTGTGGCACATTCTCCCTCAGGGCCTCAGAAGCAACCAGCCCTGGTCCAGTCCTTGACGTTGGACTTCTAGGCCCCAGAAGTGTGAGGCGATACGTTCACAGTAGTTCAGGGCCCCGGTTTGTGGTGCTCTGCTGGTGCAAGTCCTAGAAAACGATCACTCTGTGCGTGCGTGTGTGTGTGTGTGTGTGTGTGTGTAGGAAAAGTTTTAGTAAGAAGGGTAACAAGCTGATAATGGGGAATATGGTGGACGCCTTAACTACACAGACTTCCGTGCAAACGAAACGGATTTCCACGTTATTTGCACCGTAAGATTAATTTCAAAAACAAAGAAGCTTAAGTCATCCTTAATGGATCTTGTATTTCCAGGTCTGCAGGTTGGGATTCTCTTCCTGGCCTCCGACAACACAAATTTCTCCATGAAACGCAGAAATGGAGGCCAAAGAAAGGAACGCGCGCAATTTACGACTTTCGGCAGCCGTGGCTGCTGGTTTTCCCGCGAGCTGGGTATTGAGAGGCCTTTATGTTGCTAAGAAAAAGCAAGGGGGCGCGCCTGGCTGGCTCTGGCGGTGGAGCGCGGGCCTCTTGATCCCGAGGTCGTGAGTTCAAGCCCCCATGTTGGGTGTGGAGGCTACGCAAAAGAAGAAAAAGAAAAAACGATTCGTAGTTTGGGGGCTGAAAAGGATCTGCTCTTGAAATGCACGCAGGATGTCAAGTCGAATCGGATAAAGGCTGCTACTCGTAGACGTCGCTTGTTGGGGGGTGTGGGGGCGTGTGGATCGCATGAAATGGACTGAATCCATTGCAGATTGGACCGAAGACGCTTTTGTAATTTTTTCCAGAAAATGTCCGTGCCACGAGATGTTTTGTTTTTGTTTTTGTTTTTCTCGATGCCAAGGAGCTGCAGATTGCCTTCAAAATCGACCTCAAAACACTTCATTGCTGGGGTGCCTGGGTGGCTCAGTCGGTTGAGCGTCCGACTTCAGCTCAGGTCACGATCTCGCGGTCCGTGGGTTCGAGCCCCGCGTCGGGCTCTGGGCTGATGGCTCAGAGCCTGGAGCCTGTTTCCGATTCTGTGTCTCCCTCTCTCTCTGCCCCTGCCCCGTTCATGCTCTGTCTCTCTCTGTCCCAAAAATACATAAACGTTAAAAAAACAAACAAAAACAGTTCATTGCTTTTCGATGGACCAGAAGACCCCCGCCCCGGATTTCCTCAGGTGGTACCTTGGGAGTAGGGAAGACAGTTTCTAAGGCAACGCCAGGTCACTCAAGCCCGAGGGGGCGGGGCTTGGAGGGTGCGGCTTCCCCCGCCTTCCAGCGTGGACTTGTCACCTGGATTGTTTCTAGCCGAGCGGCGAGAGGCAAGGGTGACCGACGAAGCAACAGCAGGGGCTGCATGGAGTCCGGGTCTGTCAAAATTCCAGGGCGCGGTCCTCTTACTCGACCCCGGGCTGCCTCGTAGGAAAACAGGTTTACTGAGATTTAATTCACACGCCATATAATGCATCCATTTAAGGTGTGCAATTCCGTAGTTTTTAGTATATTTATAGCTATGCCACCCGCACTGCGGGCTAATCTTAGAACATTTTGATCACGCCCGAAGAAACTCCGCGCCCATTAAGCAGTCTCTCCCCACTCATTCCCCAGCCCCAGGCAACCACTCACTTCCCGTCTTTGTGAACTGCCTGTTCTGGACATTTCGTATGAATGGAGCCACACACTTGTGGTCTTTTGTGGCTGGCGTCTTTCACAGAGCGTCATGTTTTCAAAGTTCACCCTTGTCGTAGCGTGAGTCAGCAATTTATTCCTTTTTATGGCTGCTAATAGTCTATTGAACGAAGGGACCACATTTTGCCTATCCGTTTACCCATTGGATGGGACGCTTGGGCTGTTTCTACTTCTCGGCTGCTGTGAACATCCGCGTACACGTTTCTGTGTGGACGGGCGTTTTCGATTCTCTTGGGCGGATCCCTAAGAATGGGGTTTCCGGATCGCGTGGGACCTTCATGTTTATTTAGTGTTTCGAGGCGTTGCCAGGCTGTTTTCCAAGCGCTTGAAATTTTCTGCATTCACTCCTTTGTGTATTCAGCAAGTATGTAGCGAGCAGCCCATAGGGGGCACTGCGCTAGGGGTTGGAAGCCTTAAAAACCACCTGCCCCTGGGGCGCCTGGGTGGCTCAGTCGGTTGAGCAGCCGACTTCGGTTCAGGTCACGATCTCGCAGTCCGGGAGTTCGAGCCCCGCGTCGGGCTCCGGGCTGACGGCTCAGAGCCTGGAGCCTGTTTCACATTCTGTGTCTCCCTCTCTCTCTGCCCCTCCGCCGTTCATGCTCTGTCTCTCTCTGTCTCAAAAATAAATAAACGTTAAAAAAAAAAAAAAACCACCTGTCCCTAAAAGAGCCACTTAGGCCAAGTCACGACGTGCGGCTTCATACCTAACCTAACAGCGGTTGCCCCAGAAACGTTAAGTCTTAAAGGGTCAGTCGGGAACTTTCTCATAAGCACCAAGTAGGTAATTTGTCTCCTGGGCCCTCTGCACCTCAAAGAATGAGATAATCTGCGTAATAAGACTTCCTGCTTAGAGAAGTGACCTTGCGTGGGACAATCCTTTCTTTTCTTTTGCTAAGAACCTCCTTGCCCCACCCTGCTTCCCATAGAAACCTTCCATTTTGTACAACTCTTTGAGCCCCATTCGCGAATCCCTTAATAAAGCCAATTAGCTCTTCAAATTCATTCCGTTCAATTTTTGTTCTTCAGGGGCCCCTGGCTGGCTCAGTCACAGAGCTGCTGACTCTTGATCTCCAGGTGGTGAGTTCGAGCCCCACACTGGGGGTAGAGATTACTTAGATAAGCAAATAGAGCTTAATTTTTTTTTCTTTTGTTGTGCTGTAGCAGAGGAAACAAACGTGTGGAGAAAAAATAAGACAGGGGGTACGGGGGAAACCTCATCGAGAAGGTGACATTTTAGCAAAGACCTGAAGGAGATCAAGCCGTGAGCCTGGCCGATAACCTGGAGGAAGGGCACAGCAGGTGCAAAGGCCCAGAGGTGGGAATGAGTGAAACGGACATGTCTGTGTTTGAGGAGCAGCAAGGAGGCCGACGGAGGAGGCGGATGAGGGCAGGGAGGTGATGTGGGCAAGGTGTGTGAGGTCTAATAGGACGTGGTGCACAACCAGTGACCCCAACTGTCATCGCGGGAGTAGGGCAGTCCCAGGCAGACCATAAGACCACGCTGCCGCCTGGGGGCCCCCAAAATCCCAGAGCAGAGCCTCCTGCCCCTCCATGTTAACGAGGTTCTTGCAGCCTTCCTGTCCCAGCCTCCTGGTCCTAACCATCGTGCAAGGTCCCCATCGCACAGGAGGGAAAGCCGCGCACGTCCCCGGGAGGCGGGGAGAGCAGCCCCTGCTGGCTCAGGGCCGGACGAGGCACAGCTGGACTCCGGAGGCCCTAAGTTCAGGGAACGGAAAGCTGACTTGCCCGCCAGGTTTGCAAGACACTGAGAACAGGTCCCACCTAGTCCTGAGGCGGGGGGCTGCCGGGAAGGACCTTAACCCTTTCCCTAGCAACCTGCCGCTGTCTCCATGACAACTAGGGAGGGGCCCGATCTGGCCCGGCAGGTCCGGGATCCCGCAGGGGCGGGGAGTCTCGCCTTCACCGGGAGAGGAGGAACCCGAGCCGCGCCTACTAGCCCTTTAAGGGGCTCCGCCCTGCGAGGCCTCAAAGCGCCCTGATTGGCCCCGAGAGCGGCCGAGCGCAGCCGAACTTGACGCACCCGCCCGCAGCCTTCCCTCTCCACCTCCCACGCGGCCCGGCGGCTACCCCAGCCAATCGCCGACCGGCGCGCCAACCCTCATCTGCATGGTCACACCCCAGGGAAAGACTGCACCCAATCCGACAACTCGAAGAGGCGGCATTAGCATGCCCGAGGCGGGGCGAGCGGCAGGGGCGGGCTCGGGGCGGTTGGTTGGAGCGTCGTAGCAGCGGAGAGGTCCGGGAAAGTTTCTTTGGAGGTGAAAACAGCCGCGGAACTCTGGGCCCTGCGAGGGGGTGGGGGCGCGGGGGTCCTGGGGCTGGGGAGAGGCCCCCCTCGGACTGGAGGAGGGTGGGCCCGGGCCTTCCGGGGGACCATCGCCCAACAAAGGATCCCCGGGGCGCCCGCCCTCGAGGGCCTCCCCGCCCCTGGATCCGGCCCCCCCCCCCACCAAACGCCCCGGGCCCGGCATTCCGGGGGGCTCCCCCGCCGTCGGCGACTCGGGCGCCCCTCACTCGGCTACGCGTCTGCCTTCCAGGTGGGGCCGGGAGCGGCCATGTCCCACGGCTCCAAGCAGCCCGGCGCGGCCGCCGCGTGAGTGCGACATCCCCTCCCCCAGCCCACTCGGGGCTGCAGCCCAGCCCCCGCCCGCCCTGTCGGAACTCCTGGACCCCCGTCCCCCAGGGTCTTGACTCCCCCCACACACACCCGGGTCAGGACCTCCCCGGTGGGTCCCCGCCGGCCTCTTCCCCCACCCACCCCTGCCACTCCCCGGCCCAGCCCCTCCCAGGGGTCTCTGCCGCCCCTCTTGTGCTCCTGCCCCGTCCCGCGAATAATGACCCCGTCGGACGCCTGCCCCCAGGACTCAGGCCCCCTCAGTGCCAGCTCCGCGGTCGGGGGTGGAGGTGAGGGTGGGGGTGACCCTGGCGTCCCGTGGCTCCAGGCCGGCGGGCGGCAAGGCTCCGGGACAGCACGGGGGCTTCGTGGTGGCTGTCAAGCAAGAGCGCGGCGAGGGCCCCCGGGCCGGCGAGAAGGGGTCCCACGAAGAGGAGGTGAGAGTCCCTGCACCGTGATGGGGGGAGGCCCTGGGTCTCGCCCACCGCCTGGAAGCTCCACCCCGGGCCAGATTTGAATTCGCTGTGGCTCCGCCCACAGCCCAGATTTTCCTCCCAGATCTGAGACCCCCGCCCCGTGCCGCATGCCACGCCCCCAAGGGGGATCCTCAGTCACTAGGTCCGGGCCCCGCCCGTCGCCCAATACGGCTCCGCCCACTGCCCTGTGGGAGGCACCTTCCCATCGTCCTATGGGCCTTTGCTCCAGCACAGAAGCCACGCCCAGACCAGAGACCACACCCACAAGCCCGCCCCATCCCTGGGCCGAACCCCGTTGCAGATGCCACGTGCCCCGTCCCTCCGATCCCTCACCCCCGGCCGGCGCTCCCCGAACCCCCCCTCCCCGCCTCTCCCAAACCTGACCCTTCACCAGGCCATACCTCCGGGCCCTCTCTCCTTGGATAGGCCCCGCCCATCCCTCTAGCCCTGCCCCAGCCCTCCAGGCCCCTCCCAACGGCGCGGTGCGGTTCTGCAGCCGGTGAAGAAGCGCGGGTGGCCCAAGGGCAAGAAGCGAAAGAAGATACTGCCGAATGGGCCCAAGGCACCAGTCACCGGCTACGTGCGCTTCCTGAACGAGCGGCGCGAGCAGATCCGCACCCGCCACCCGGATCTGCCCTTTCCCGAGATCACCAAGATGCTGGGTGCCGAGTGGAGCAAGCTGCAGCCTGCAGAGAAGCAGGTGGGACGGCGGGGGGCGGCGGAGGGGGCTGGCCCAGGACCACTGACCTTCACCCCGACCCGCTGGACACTGCTGAAGCCACCCCCCACCCCCCCAAAGGACCCTTGCTTTGTTGGGCCCTTGCTTCTGCCTGAGAGCTGACCCCCCATGAGCTCTCCCCAGCATGCTGAAGCGAGCGGGGGAGGGTGGCAAGAAGAGACGTAAAGTCAATCACTAACGTGGATGTGTCTAAAGAAGCAGGGGTGGGGGCTGGAGTCTTATGCGATACCTTCCGAACTTCAAATCCTGGTAATTAACTGCAAGTTGCAACAACATCACGGGAACAAAAAGCACCACCGGTTTGCACCGTCCAAGGGGGATTTCAACAAGCAGAATGGGTGCGGGAGGGCAGTCCAGCCCGCGGATGGGAGGCTGCGGTCAGGAGGCAGGGAGTGGTTTATAAAGGCGGGAGGTCTCTGAGCAGCAGGCTGAGAAGCCAGGTTTTCCCTGGAAAGGCGGGCGGTAGGGAGCTAGGGGCAGGTTGGGCACGGTGAGCTGAGTGATGGAGATGGCGTGTGGCCTTGGAGGCCTGCCTCCCGTGCCCCTGGGCCCGGCCGAGCCTCCTACCGACCCCCCCCCGCCCCCCCCAGCGGTACCTGGATGAGGCCGAGCGGGAGAAGCAGCAGTACATGAAGGAGCTGCGCGCCTACCAGCAGTCAGAAGCCTACAAGATGTGCACGGAGAAGCTTCAGGAAAAGAAGATCAAGAAAGGTGCGAGGGGACCCAGCCCCCCAGGCAGCTGGGTCCGGGCTCTGAGTCAGGCGACCCGGGCAGACCGCCCCGCCCTCCATGGGGCTCTCGTCCCATCAAGACGAGAGACCCCCTAACCAGACAGCTGTGAGTGAGCAGGGCCGGGCGATGCGGACGTGGGGGTACGCAGACACTGGGGGGCCCAGGCAGGAGCCTGTCCCAGGATGAGTAAGGCTAACGCGGGGAGGGGAGGAGGGTATCCCAGGCAGGGGGAACGGCACTTGCAAAGCAATGGGGGGGGGGGGGTCCGAAGAGACCTGCCAGGCTGATCCTGCCCTCCTCCCTCCCCAACTAGAAGACTCGGGCTCTGGGCTCATGAATACCCTCTTGAACGGACACAAGGTAAGTGCCCCTCCTCCAAGGACAGTGCCTGGGCAAGAAAGGTCTGGAGGTCTTTAGACCCCTGGGTGAGCCAGAACCAACCGCTCACACTCACCGGAGGAAGCGAGTGTCCCGCCTCCAGGCAGAGGTGGGACAGCCACATCCTGGGAATGTTGTTACCCAGATGGCCAGAGGAATCCCTCCCAAGCTTCAGGGACGTCCCAGAGGGGTTTTGGCTGCCCTCTCCCCCAAAATCGTCACCTTGTCCTGTCATCCCAGGGTGGGGACTGTGATGGCTTCTCCACCTTCGACGTCCCCATCTTCACTGAAGAGTTCTTGGACCAAAACAAAGGTGAGCACTGAGCAGGGGTTCTTGGGGAAGGGGGTGTTGGGAGAGTGGGTGGGCCCGGGCGGGAGGTAGCAGGCCCCCGGGGGGGTGGGGGGAATCTACCTCTCCAGGCCGAGGTGCCTACGTCCCGCAGCCCCCACCCCCGGAGCTGAGGTGTGGGGCTGGAGGCAGAGCAGTGACAGACGGCCAGGCAGGGGGGACACAGCTAAGGCAAAGGCCCGGCAGAGGGAAGGGAGGTAGCGCCAGGCTCTGATCCGGCTCCCCCACGCCGCAGCGCGGGAGGCAGAGCTGCGGCGCCTGCGCAAGATGAACGTGGCCTTCGAGGAGCAGAACGCCGTGCTGCAGAGGCACACGCAGAGCATGAGCAGCGCGCGCGAGCGCCTGGAGCAAGAGCTGGCGCTGGAGGAGCGGCGGACGCTGGCGCTGCAGCAGCAGCTCCAGGCCGTGCGCCAGGCGCTCACCGCCAGCTTCGCCTCGCTGCCTGTGCCGGGTGCGGAGGCCCCGCCCCGCCCCGGCCCCGCCCCCGGCCAGCCCACACCCTCTGTCTTCCGAGCTCGGCCCCGCCGGCCCCACCTCCTGCCACGCCCCCGCCGGCCCCCGCCCTCTATCTTCCGAGCTCCGCCCCTCCGGCCCCACCTCCTGGCCCCGCCCCCGCCGGCCCACCTGGCCCACACCGTTTATCTTCCGAACCCCGCCCCGCCGGCCCCACCCCCTGGTCCCACTGGCACCGCCCCCAACTGCTTCGGGCCTGGAGCCCCGCCCCCGCGACCCGCCAACCCCGCCCCCGGCCGTTCGACTCCGGCTCCGAAGGACCCCTCCCCTTCCCGAGCAAAGCACGCGCCCACCGCCCCCCTCCTCTCCGGCCTTCCACGCTCTGGCCTGAGTTGACCTCGGTTACCTCCTCGCCAGTTTGTCCCCGCCTCCCCCACCGCGACCTCGCCCCCACCACTTTCCATTTTCTGACCCCTTCCCTCAGCCGACCTGGATCTTTCTGGGTCTAGACGTCTCGATCCCCCACCCGACCCCACTGACGCGCCGCGCCTTTGGCCCCCTCCCCGGGACCCTGCCCTTGCAGACCCCCCTCCCCCCCCATTCTCTGACCTCCGCTTCCGGGGATCCCCGCCTGCGTGGGCTGCCGCGCTGGGCTCCCGTGACCAGTCCCTTCTCTCCAGGCACGGGCGAGACGCCCACTCTCGGCACCCTGGACTTCTACATGGCTCGGCTGCACGGCGCCATCGAGCGCGACCCCGCCCAGCACGAGAAGCTAATCGTCCGCATCAAGGAGATCCTGGCCCAGGTCGCCAGGTGTGTGCCGGGGCGAGTCCCGGGGCTCTGCTCAGTCCAGGGGGGGCTGTCCAGCCTGGGGCTTGGGGGGCTGCCTGGGGCTAGACGTGCCTTGGCGGGCCCCGTGGAAATGACTGGATCTCACCCTCCACCGTGGTTCCCGGAGTCTGTGGGCGCTGCCGGGTGGGATCCGGCCGTGGGATCTTATTCCGAGGCCACCGCCCACAAGGGAAGCTACCAGGTGGGGCTTGTTCGATGCAGGGGGCCGGTGGTCGGACCACTGTGGGGCGCTGATGAGACCGGGTAGCTTATTCACACTGCCGGGTGGGATATGCCCGTCCCTCTTGGCCAATGAGATCCACTGTGGGGGGGGGGGGGGGAGGGGGGCCTAGGACTTCCTACAGCCGCGCTGCTCGGTGGGCTTTTCGGGGTGGCTCCCAGCTGCCTGGATTAGGTGGGATCGACCCCAGGCCCCCTTCGTGGCATCTGTTTGGAAGTGCTGAGGGTTGGCGGCTGGCCTGTAGTGACCCCTGGGATGGGAGTCGGGGCTGATAAATGGTGGGGGGCCCCATCACGAGTCCCCCCCCCTCTTTCCCGTCACAGCGAGCACCTATGAGGGTATCCGCCGCCCCACGGATCCAGAGAAGACCAAGCTCTGGTCACGGCCCCTTCTCCCCACCATGGACGAGGATTGGGGGTCCACCTTTTGGGGCCGTGCCCAATCCTGCACCTTGGGGGCTCCAGCCCCCCTCAAATTAAATTTCTACAGCCTCCCTCTAGCTTTCAACTTCCCCAGCACCCCGAACCCAGAAAACCACCTGCTGTACGAGGCACATCTAGAACCCAGAGCCCCGAGGCCCAGCAAGGCCTGCTCACCTTGCACGTCACACTACAGGGACATGGGGACACCACACACGGGCCGCGTAGCCCAGGACACGGGGGGGGCCCCATGGCAGCTTGCACATCCAATGTGGGGAGGGATGTACCTACTATACCGGGTCTTGAGGACCGAGCCCTGGGACACAGGAGAGAGACAAACCCACAGCTGACACACTGGGACTCCCAGCAGGCGCTCCCCACAAGCGCCCCCACGTGGGCGCGCAGCAGGGACAAGCCTATACTCCAGGCGGGGCCCCCTGCCTGTCACCCCCAGATTCCTGCACCCCAGCGCCGGGGAGGCTGGTACCGGCCAGCCCTCCCTCATCCGGCTGAGGGGCCCATGTGGAGGCAGCCTCTGCCTTTGCTCAATCGGGACTTTTTAAATAAAAAGTGGAATTTGAATTCCAGGTTTGTGGATTTTGCATGTATGTGTGTGTGGGGGGGGCAGAGGTGGGCTAGAAGACGTGGCCCCCAGGACGCCCCCCGTGCGTGTTCCGGACCTGCCCTCCCCCAGCGCCTGGCAACCCCACCGACCCACTGAACTGTCTGGATTTGCCTGTTCTGGACATTTCTCACACATGGGGTCACGTGCTCTGCGGCCTTTTGGGTCCGGTTCCCTCCCCGAGCGTCCACAGGGCAGCGGGCCTCCTGTTCGCTGCTGAATAACATCCCGGTGTGTGGACCGAGCCCCCACGGTTGTCCATTCACCCGCTGATGGGCATTTGGGTTGTTTCCGCCCTTTGGCGGTTGTGAATCCTGCCGCGACCGTGTGCCTTCGGGCGTCTGATCGCCTGCCTGCCGTCGTGCGGGGCTTCTCCCCGAGAGTCAAGCTGCTGGCTCACGTGGTGATTCTGTGCCCGACTCACTGAGCGATCGTCTCCGAGACCGTTCGCGTCACGGAATATTGAAGGCATCTCGAAACTTCGGGAGGAGCATTTGACCAAACACCCGTATCGTGGATCGAATCGTGTTCCCTCAAAAACTATGCTGGAGCCCTAACCCCGGGCCCTGAGCATGTGACCTTATTTGGAAATAGGGTCGTTGCAGATATAATTAGTCAGGGTGAGGTCATCCTGGAGCAGGGTGGACCCCTGAGCCAATATGACTGGTGTCCTTATAAGAAGATGAAGATTCGGACACAGACTTGGGAGACGGCCACGTGACCACCGAGGCAGAAATGGGAAAAATACAGCTGCCAAAAAGCGCTGGAAAGGTCCGGCCACCACCAGAAGCTGGGGCACAGGGGAGGGCTCTGCTGAGGTCTGTGGGGGACTGGGGGGGGCGGGGGGGAGAGCGTGGTCCTCGCCCATAAACTGATTTCACACTTCGGGCCCCCGGAACCGAGAGAGTACATCCCTGTTAAGCCACCCAGCTCGTGGTGCTTTGTTATGGCGGCCCCGGGAGACCGACACAACCAGATAATGTCACCTTCCCAGCCCAGGTCCCTGGTCCCACCTCCTCTTGGCCCAGGTACGCCCACCCCGAATTTGCAGTCTGCCAGGTGGTTCTTGCTCTACTGTTAGCCCCTAAGTATGTCTTCCGAAAAGAGTACCGTTTTGGGGAGGGGGGGGGTTCCTCGGTTTTTCAAGGTTTCAGAGTGTGCAATTCTGTGGTTTCTCGTGCGTTTACAGAGTTGTGCAATCAGCAGCACGCTCTAACTCGAAAACATTTCCGTCACCCCAGAGAAACCCTGGGGCGCCTGGGTGGCTCAGTGGGTTGAGTGCCCGACCTCGGCTCGGGTCATGATCTCACTGCTGGTGAGTTTCGGGACCCACGTCGGGCTCTGTGCCGACAGCTCCGGGCCTGGAGCCTGCTTCGGATTCTGTGTCTCCCTCTCTCTCCGCCCCTCCCCTGCTTGCGCTCTGGCTCTCCAAATAAATAAATAAATAAACATTAAAAAAAAAAAAAAAGAAAGAAAGAAACCCTGTACCCCTCAGCAGTCACCACCCCCCTCCCACCTCCCGCAGCCCCTGGCAGAAACGAGTCCACTTCCTGCCTATGGATTTGTCTGTTGTAGTCATTTCACATAAATGAATCACACGCAGTGCGGCCTTTTGTGCCTGGTTCTCTCACTGAGTGTTGTGAGGTGGTTGTTGTTCTTAATTTTTTAAAAATGTTTAGAGCGAGGGAGACAGAATCCAGAACGGGCTCCAGGCTCCGAGCTGTCAGCACAGGGCCCGACGTGGGGCTCCAACCCATGAACCGCGAGATCATGACCTGAGCTGAAGTCAGACGCTCACCCGACTGAGCCCCCCGGGCGCCCCCCTTTCCCTCCTTTTCCACCTGTAAACTGGAGGTCCCTTCATTTCCTCGCCAAAGACTGCTTGAAGGCCTGCTGCGGGCCAGGCGCTGGGCACCCGGGATATGGCTGGGAAAAGAGAGGTCAGAGCAGCCGGCCTCCCGTAGCTGACGCTCCAGTTGTGGGGACGGCCACCTGGTGTGTCAGCTGGTGCTCAGCACCAGGGGGAAGAATCCGGGGAAAGAGATTGAGAGGTGGAAGGAGGAAGCAATATTTGATCAAGTGGCAGAGGAAGGTGAGGGGGGGAACCAGTGGGTGACTGAGAGATGGGGTTCCAGGCAGTAGGAACAGCGTGTGCAAAGGCCCCGGGGTAGGACCGGGCCTGGCCCATTAGAGGAAAGGCGGGGGTGGGGGGGGCCCTTTTGGCGGGTGCATTGTGAGGAGGGGGAGACCGGGAGGAGGGGAGGGCGGGAAGGAGTTGGGGACGGTCCTGCGGGGCCTTGTGGGCCTCTGGAAGGACTTGGGCTTCTACCCCAGGGGAGGACGGGGCCCTGGGGGGCTGTGGCTGAGCAGGGACAGGAGGTGGCTGAGGTTATCCAAGGGTTTGTCTTCCCCCACCTTGCAGGAAGAATTAAATGAGTGCGCCTGGCAGAGGCTGGGCGCTCCGCATGCTCCCTGGTGATCCGGGTCCCCCACCCCCACCCCCACCCCCACCCCCGGGAGCGCACAGCTGGCCCTGCCAGGGCCCGGACACCTGGGGCCGCCCCCACCCCCGCACCCCGCGGTGTCGCCTTCCCGGGCGGCTCGGATTCCCGGATCCCCTTACCCCAGCGGCTCGGCTGTCGGCCCCGGGCCGGGGGAGGGGGAGGCTGCAGGAAGCGGCGGATCCGGCGGCGGCTGTGGCCGGGGTGGCCGAGCTCCGGCCATGGAGAGCGCAGCGGCCCCCGAGGCCCGGGGCGCCGAGGCCCCGCGCCCGCCCGCGCCCCCGCCGTCGCCCGCCGAGCCCCCAGCCGCGCCCCGCGCCCGCCCGCGCCTGGTTTTCCGCACGCAGCTGGCGCACGGCAGCCCCACGGGCAGGATCGAGGGCTTCACCAACGTCCGCGAGCTCTACGCCAAGATCGCCGAGGCCTTCGGGATCGCGCCCACCGAGGTGAGGACGCCGCGGCCCCGGAGCCAGCGCCCCACCCGTCTGACCGGGGGAGAGGGGTGGGGTCCGGACGCCCGGCCTGGGGGCCCCGGCTCGCCTCCTCCCCCGATGGAGGGGAGCCGATCGCCGGGTCTCAGAGACGCATCTCCCAGACCCTGGGGTGCCCATACTCCAGGGACCCTCTTCCGTTAAAAGCCCTGCGCAGAGCCCGCCCTGCGCAAAAACAATGAGCGTGTTTTAGGGTGGGCGGCTCCTTTAGATTGTCCGGGAGCCCACGCCGCCGAACCAGCCCGCAGCGACCCCAGCCCTCGGGTAAGCGCCTCTGTGGTCCCCGGGCGCGCGGCTGGGGACCGGGGTTCCAGGCAGCCGCTTTCCAGGAGGCCGCGGGGTTCAGGGGCTGGGCTGCAGGGCGGTGCGGCTCGTAGCCCCCAGGGGGCGCCGGCCGATTCAGAATCGCCTGAAAAAGTTGGTCTGGGGTGTCGGGGCCCCGACGGGGTATAACTGAACGTTTAGGGGTGAAGGAGGGCGCTCTTCCTGCGCAGGGCCTCCCTATCACCCCGTTCTGAGGATCCCACGCCCTGCCCTTTCCCGTGGACCGAGATCCTGGCGGCTGGGTGATCAGACCAGTGGCGAGCCTCTTCGTGCCTCGGTTTCCCTCTCCTGAGCGCATCCCCCTGGTTGTCCTGCGCAGACAGAGGGCGAGGAGCACTGTCGTTAACTCTGGGCTTCCCCTCCCCTCGGGACAGATCCTATTCTGCACCCTAAACAGCCACAAAGTAGACATGCAGAAACTCCTGGGCGGCCAGATAGGGCTGGAGGACTTCATCTTTGCCCACGTGCGCGGCGAGACCAAGGAAGTGGAGGTCACTAAGACCGAAGACGCCCTGGGGTTGACCATCACGGACAATGGGGCCGGCTACGCCTTCATTAAGGTGCCCACGCAGGGCGGGCGGCTTCCCGGGTGCTCCGGGACCTGGGATGAGCCACCGGCCCCCTCTGGTCTAACTGGGCTCTAGGGAGCTGGGGGCGGGGGTGTCGGTGGCCGGGGCGGCCCCGTGAGTGGCTCTGGGTCCCTGCAGAGGATCAAGGAGGGCAGTATCATCAACCGGATGCAGGCCGTGTGCGTGGGCGACAGCATCGAAGCCATCAACGACCACTCCATCGTCGGCTGCCGCCACTACGAGGTGGCCAAGATGCTCCGCGAGCTGCCCAAGTCACAGCCCTTCACCCTGCGCCTGGTGCAGCCCAAGAGAGCCTTCGGTGAGGGCCCCCTGGGGTCCCCGGGGGCAGGTGGGGTGGCGCTGAAGAGCTCTTCCAGAAGTGGGTTGCCTGGAGGCCCAGTACACTGGAGGATGGGGGGGGGGGAAATGGGACAGGATGGAAGGTTCTAGAAGCCTCTGGTGACATGACGGGGAGCTTCCGGCACTGTGTCGGGCACAGGTAGGCAGTTTCTAGATCGTTACAGCCAGCCGAGGGGTGGAGGTGTGTGTGGGTGGGGGTGGGAAGACCGGGATAGGATGAGAGTTTCTCAACCTCAGCGCCGTGACATTTGGGCCCGATCATTCTCTGTGGTGGGGGCCGTCCTGTGCGCTGCACGGTGTTGAGCAGCACCCCCGGCTTCGACCCAGCGGCTGCCAATGGCAACATCAATGTCACCTGGGGGCGGGGGAACCACCCGCCCCTACCACCAGGTTAAAAACCTCTGTTCTAGAATGTAGACATCTTGTTTAGGATGGTCTGTTGAGGAGGATTTTCTCAAGGAAGGAGCCGGCATGTCAATTTCCATCCTGGCGCCCATCTTATTTCCGCATGGACTCCCCTCCCCCCCCACTTTTTTTTAATGTTTATTTTAGTTTTGAGAGAAAGAGCATGGGGGGGAGGGGCAGAGAGAGAGAGAGAGAGAGAGAAGGAGAGAGGATCCCAAGCAGGCTCCGCACTGTCAGCACAGAGCCCACGAATTGCAAGATCGTGACCTGAGCCAAGACGGAAGATGCCAAGTTGGATGCTAGGGCCCCCCCCGCCCCCCCCCCCCCCCCGGGAGGCTCAGTCGGTTAAGCTTCTGACTCATGGTTTCGGATCAGGTCATAATGTCGCCGCGGTTTCATGAGTTCGGGCCCTGTGTTGTGCTCTGTGCCAGGACTCTCTCTCTAAGTAAATACATAAACTTAGAAAAAAAAAGTCAGACAACGCTTAGCTAACGGAGCCACCCAGGCGCCCCTAGAGAGACTTTTTAAAAAGAGGAGAGGGGCGCCTGGGTGGCTCAGTCGGTTGGGCATCCGACTTCGGCTCAGGTCATGATCTCGCGGTCCGTGAGTTCGAGCCCCGCGCCGGGCTCCGTGCTGACAGCTCAGAGCCCGGAGCCTATTTCGGATTCTGTGTCTCCCTCTCTCTCTGACCCTCCCTCATTCATGCTGTCTCTCCCTGTCTCAAAAATAAATAAACGTTAAAAAAATTAAAAAAAAAAAAAAGAGGAGAGATGGGGCGTCTGGCTGGCTCAGTCGGTGGAGGGGACGACTCTCCATCTTGGGGTCACGAGTTTGAGCCCCGTGCCGGGCAGAGAGATTTCTTTAAAAAAAAAAAAAAAAAACATAAAAAAACAAAAAATAAAGAGAAGGGAGATTTGGGGGAAGAAAGGATTCTCAAGCAGGGTCTCTGAAGATTCACCCATGGACGTAAAGGAGGGCTTTGAAGGATAGAAGGTTCTAGAAAGGCTCAGCGGGTAGCTTCCGAGGGATCCGCGGACGGGGATCCCGCAGAACAGATGCCCCTCCCCCACCGTGTCCCCCGCAGATATGATTGGCCAGCGGAGCAGAAGCAGCAAATGCCCCGCGGATGCAAAAGTGACCAGCGGGAGGGAGACCCTGCGACTGCGTTCCGGGGGGGCCGCCACAGTGGAGGAAGTGGTGAGTGAAGGGGACGGGAGTCTCCAGGGGCTCTTTCTTGCAGCAAGCAGTCCGCTGACTCAGTGCTCCCTCGGGTAAGACCCTCCCCTGCATCCAGCCTGGTCCCCCCCGCCCCCACCTCCTGCAGGATGCCCCCTGGTCGTGTGGCAGGACAATAGTGGTGACACGGAGCGCAGACTCCTGCCAAGCCCCGCTCCCCTGTCACCTGAGGGGCGGGAGCCCGTGGAGGGGCTGGGCTGGAGGGACCCCAGGCTTCTGACCCTCTGCGGTGCTCCTCTGTCCGCCCCCCCCCCGCCCCGCCCCCCCAGCCCACCGAGTTTGAGGAGGAGGCGTCCCGGAGGGTCGACGACCTGCTGGAGAGCTACATGGGCATTCGGGACCCTGAGCTGGGTAAGGGGCCAGGGTAAGCCGGGTGGACCCTGGGGGGAGGACAGCCCACAGGGAGGAGGCAGGGGCCCCAGGGAGCACCCTCACCCACCTCCCCTCCTCTCTGGCCCGCAGCGTCCACCATGGTGGACACAGCCAAGAAGACGCCGAGCGTCCAGGAGTTTGCGCACCGTTTAGATTCCGTCCTGGGCGAGTTTGCCTTCCCGGACGAGTTTGTGGTGGAGGTGTGGGCCGCCATCGGCGAGGCCAGGGAGGCCTGCGGCTAGTCTGCCCCGGGGCTGAGCGCAGCCCCAGCCCAGAGCCCAGCCCCCTGCCGCGGCCCTCCCCGCCGGTTCCCGAAGCCCAGCCCTGCGCCAGAGCCCAGGCCAGCTCGGAGACTGGGCTCCTCTCTAGAACCCAATCCACCTCTGAGACCCTACCCAGCTCCAAAACCCAGTCCCCCTCCAGAGCCCAGGCCAGCTCTGAGACCGAGTTCACCTCTAGAACCCCTGCCAGTTCCGAGAGCAAGCCCAGCCCTGAGGTCAAGCCTTGCTCTAGAACCAAGCTCCGTGCGGGGACCCAACCCGGCTCCAAAACCCAGCCCTCTTCTAGAACCCAAGATGGCTCTGACGCGAAGCCCAGCCCTGAAATCAAGTCCAGTTCTGGAGCCCAGCTACGTTTCAGGACACAGCCGAGCCCCGAGATCAACCCCGGTTCTGGAAGCCAGCCCGGATCTCTGACCAAGCCCTGCCGTAAAACTCGACCGGACTCTGGAACTCAAGACAACCCCGTGACCCGGCCGTACCCGGACACCCCGTCCAGTTCAGGAACTCTCGTTAGTTCTGGAGCCCGGGCCAGACTCAAGAAACAGCCCGGCCGCAGTGGCCACACCGGCCCAGGATTGGAAGAGGGCCCCCAAACCCAAGTCTGCTCACGAACCCAGACGCAAGCTGAACTTCGGTCCAGACCCAGACCCCAGCCCTGCCCTAAAACCCAAGTGCCCTCAAGTACCCACTCCCAACCCGGGGCCCGGTCCAGCTCCGGTGATGATTCCAGCTCAGAGACGGAGCCCAGTTCTACGCCCCAACCTAGTGCTACAACCAGGCCCGTCTCCAGAATTCACACAAACTCCGGAACCGCGGCCCTCCCTGAGCCAAGGCCTGCCTCCCGAGCCCAGCTCGACGCCGAGCCCCGCTCTCACGGCAGAACGCAGAGCAGCTCTAGAATACCGTCGGACTCCGGGACCCAGACCGACCTCAAAGCCTGGGCAGTTTCCAGAGCTCAGTCCCGCTCAGGCACTCCACCCAGCTCTGGAGCTCAGCTCAGTTCTGGAGCACAGAGTGCGTCTGAGATCCCGTCTGGCTCCCCAGTGCAGTCCGTGGCGGAGGCCCCCCTAAGTTCCAGAATCCAGCTAAACCCTGGCATCCTATCTAGCCCTGGGACCCGGACCAACGCAGCAACAGACTTAAAGTCTACAAATCTGTCTCGCGCTGAGAGCAGACTCAGTTGCAGGACGCAGACTTGTCCCAGAGCTCCGTCGACCTCTGGGACTCAGCTCGTCTCAGAAACCCTGCCGGGTTCTAGATGCCAGCTCCAAGCCACAGGCCAAGGCAGCTCTGGTATTGAGCTGAACTCTGGGAAGCAGACGAGCTCTGGAACTCAGCTCATCGCTAGAGCCCAGCCCAGCTCTGGAACCCAGCCCAGCTCCGGGATTCAGTTCAGCCCTGAGACCCAGCCCAACTCTGAAACCCAGAGCAGTTCAAGAACCCAGCCTATTCCTGGAACCCAACCAAGCTCCAGAAGCCTGATCAGTTCTAGAACCCAGCCCAGCTCTGACACCCAGCTCACTTCAGAGACCCAGCCCCGTGCAAGAATTCAGCCCAGCTCTGGAGCCCAGCTTGGCTCCGGAACTCAGTCTAGCTCTGAGGTTCAGCTCAGCCCCGAAACCCAGCTCTGTTCTAGAGCAGAGCCCAGTCCCAGGATTCAGTTCAACTCTGACACAGAGCCCAGCTCTCGAAGCCACACCAGTTCAAGAATACAGCCCAGCTCTGGAACCCACTTCAGTTCCCGAACCCGGCCTGTTGCTGGACCCCAACCCAACTCCAGAACCCTGATCAGTTCTGGAACCCAGCTCAGTTCTGAGACCCAGCCTGCCTCAGAGACCCAGCCCAGTACAAGAATTCAGCCCAGCTCTGGAGCCCAGCCCAGCTCCAGGATTCAGTTCAGCCCTGAGACCCCGCCCAACTCTGAAACCCGGAGCAGTGCAAGAACTCAGCCCAGCTCCGGAACTTGCCTTAGTTCTAGAACCCAGCCTGCTTCGGGAACCCGATCCAGCTCCAGGACCCAGACCAGCTCAGAGATCCAGCTCAGCTCTAAAAGTGGGCTCCACCTACAGATCCCTGGCCTTGACCTTAGGACCCAGGCTGATCTCTCTTCTCCAGCCCCCAGAGCCCTGACTCTGGCCCCTAGCACAGTCTCTCGGCCTCAGCCCCGGCCCCATGATCTGGTACGTGGAACCCAGGCCGACACCGGCCTGAGCCAAAGCCCAGCGACTTCCTACCCGGCCCCTCGGCCACAGATCCCCTCAGCCCCCCCGAAACCAGCCCTCTTCCCCAAGCCTCGGCTAGGACCCCAGAAGTCCCCCCCCTCCACCATATCTGTCATCCCTAGTTCTGCCCCCAGGGAGCCCCTCCTGTATTCCCAGCCCCCTGAATGCCTGGCTCAGGGACCTGTCCCCTCCCCCATGTTCAAGGAGTCATCAGAGCCCCTCCCCCACCAAGGGGAGCTATAGTTGGAGGATGACTTCTGTTGGCCTCCGTGGTCTCCCCCATCCTGTCTCCTGCCCCTCCCAGCCTGGGTCCCCCCTGGAAGCAGCAGGTGACCTCATTCCCCCAGCAGGTTGCAGGGGCGGGGAGGGGGGCGGGTGGTAGGGAGAGTGGAAACAGGGGGCTTTAGTTTCACCGGGGCCTGGCTCTCAGAGCTGTAAGCAGATCCCAGGTCTGTGGAGTGGAAAGCTGGCAGGGGTGGGGCGGGGCGGGGCGGGGTGGGGGGGAGGGGGAGAGGCCTGCGGGCAGGAGGTGGAGAAATGGGGAGCAGGAGGGGAATTCTGTCCTCATGTACCTCGAGGGCTCGCGGGAAATAAAGGCACCTCCCACCCCGGCAGCTGGAGGTGTCATTTCTGGGGGGAGCTCCTGGGAAGACAGAGGAAGGGGCAGGCAGGAGGCTTTAGGGGGCTGGCGTGACCACACCGGGCGCTTCTCAGGCGTCTACTCTGTGCCAAGCTCTTTGCCAAGCGCTGTGCATGAGCTCTGGCACCTGCACGAGCACACACACACACACACACACACACACACACACACGGGTGGTAAAGGCTCAGTCCTCTGACCCTCCCATGGATGTTTATTGAGCACCTGCTGTGGGCCAAGTGTCTTCTGTTCAAGGCCCTGGGGTCTGAAGTGGTGTGGGAGCAGCTACCCGAGTGAGGGAGTGAGCCCTGCTTGGGACTGGGGGGGGGGGGTTGGGTAGCAATTGCTCACGTCCCAGTCCTGCCTGTCTCTGTCCGTCTCCTCTCTTTCCCTCACCTGCGAATGGGTTTAATGCCAGAACCCCGGGGACTGTAGGGAGAATGACAGGAGACCGGGCCTACAGAGTGCTTAGTCAAGACTCCGGAAAGGAGGTGAGGAGTCAGAACCCAGCCCCCTCCCCCCCCACCCCCTTCCCCTGCACCCCAGCTCTGCTCAGGCGGCCGCCCGCATGTCGGTGAAGATCGATGCCGTCTGGACCCAGAGGGAAACAAAGACGGCCGGCGGGGCTAAGATGTATTTTGGCCAGGGAGGGGGTGTCCTGCCTATTCGTGCTCAATATTTTCCAAACAGGGCCTTCTTGGGTGGGGGCATCAAGCTGAATCAACGGTACCCCCCAGTAAGCAGGTCGTGTCGGGTCCAAGGGCCCCCACTTCTGGAGGATTTCTGGAAGGGGAAGCTTGCAAGTCTGGTCTCCTCAGACACCCGCCCCACAGGCCTGCCCACCCTTCCTGGGGGGGGGGCGGGGAGAAGGGACAGGGGGATCGGGGAGGAGTTAGGGAGTCCCCAGGGCGGATGGAGGAGAGCCCGCAGGCCTGCCCTTCAAGGTCTCGGTCCTTCCGACGCTCCCGGCTCCTGGGGCTTCAGAAGAGACCGGCCGTGACCCTCGGGAGCGCCCCGTCCGGCTGTCCCCCTCGGGTCCTACTGCACCGTGGGCCTCTGGGTGAGCTGGGGCTGCAGGGACAGCGACCTGGGCCGGGCGCCGAGGCGGGGGTGGAGACGCCGGATCACGGCCCGGCGGAACAGGATGTACACCCAGGGGTCCAAGATCTGGTTCCAGGTGGCCACGCGCAGGTAAATAAGCAGCCGTTGCTCCGTGGCTCGGGACAGCTGTCCGGTCGGGCTCATGGCGGGCGGGCTGCGCAGCACCGTCTGGGCGATGAACACCTGCCGGGGGCAGAGCGGTCAGCCAGGGACCCCGCCGGCCGCCAGCCCTGCCCCTCACCGGCACCTTCCCTGCGGGCCAACCCCCCCCCCCCCCCCCGCCCCGGGGGCAGCTGAGGCCAAGTGCTCGTTGTGCCCCGGCTTTGCCGCGTGACCTCGGGAGAGCCCCCTGACCTCTCTGGGCTGCAGTTGATGGAGCTAGAAAACAGCACGCTTTTCCTGCCTCTCCCTGGGGCACAATTAAAAATGGTGGGAAAGAAACAGAAACCTGCAGGGGGAAGCAGGCGGAGTCGCCGTTCCTGCCACAGCGTTATCGTTCGATTCGTACGAAAGGTAGAATACAACATTGGACTATAAAGTTGCCCCCGAAATACTTAATTTTTTTAGGTTTATTTATTTTGAGAGAGAGGGAGAGAGAGAGACAGGGAGGAGTAGAGACAGAATCCGAAGCAGCTCCAGGCTCCGAGCCATCAGCACAGAGCCCGACATGGGGCTCGAACTCACGAACCGTGAGATCATGACCTGAGCCGAAACCGAGAGTCAGACGCTTCACCGACCGAACCACCCAGGCGCCCCTAAATACTTAATTTTTATATCATATATTTTATTTTAAGTAATTATATCTTGCGTTGAGATTTCTATTTTATGTAAATTATATTTTATATGATTTTGACACAATTTTATATTAAATAATTCTATGCTAGACTTGTATACTGAATCATTTAAGTATAGTCCATTACTGTTGACATTTTTGTTTAATATTACATATGTCATGGAAGTTATTTACAAATATATGATACAACGAATAGCTAATATACTGTTAATTATAACATATAGTATTTAAAGTATATATTACAAGTATAATCATATAACTAACTGTATCATTGATACAATTAGATATAAATGATAACTCAGTAACAATGTAATAGTTATAATGTATATTTTGTAACTATAATGAAAATTTATGTTAAGCATAATCATAATTCACACGATGTTAAATTCTTATATTAAAATAAACTGTTATATTGAAATTATATTAACATTGGGACACCGGGCTGGTTCAGTCTAAGGAACCTGTGACTCAATCTCAGGGTCGCGAATTCGAGCCCCACGTTGTGTGTAGAGATTCCTTAAAAATAAAATCCGGGGGGCACCTGGGTGCCTCAGTCAGTTAAGCCCTCCCACTTCAGCTCAGGTCATGATCTCACGGTTCGTGAGTTCGAGCCCCGCATCGGGCTCCGTGCTGTCAGTGAGGAGCCTGCTTGGGATTCTCTCCGTCTCCCTCTCTCTCTGGCCCTCCCCTGCTTGTACTCTCTCTCTCTCTCTCTCAAAATAAACTTTAAAAATAAAGGTAAAATAAAATCTTTAAAAACTTGTATTTATATTGTTTCCTGAGCACCTACTGTGTGCTGGGCAAGGCTGGGGGCAGACAGACCGGGTCCCTCCGGCGTGGGTCCGCAGTTCCCACCAGGATGGTGGCCAGGCTGTCAGAGCGTGCGGGTGGGGGTGACAAGAGCCACGGTGGAGGAAGGGTGAGGCCCGCAGGAGCCCAGAGCGGGCACCTGAGCTGACCGAGGGGGGAGGGGCGGTGACCGGCTGGCAGGTGGCAGTGTCCCCAGGTGAGTTTGCAGGGAGCGTCTGGGGGCCTGTCCTGGGGGGCGATGGGAGCCAGGGGAGGCTCTAGAGCGGGGGGTGGTCAGGGGCCAAATCTGGCCCTCCGCGTCTTTCTGCCTTCTTTTGTTTGCTTTGTTCTTTGCTTTGGTTTTGTTGTTATGTCGAGAATGTCCTTCCACGCGGGAACAGCGGGAGAAAAAAGAGGAGCATATCTGTGGCACGTGAAAACGACATGGGATTCAAACCTCGGCGTCCACGAATGGAGCCCAGGGGCGCAAGCCACGTGCATTTTCCCCGTCCTCGGTGGCTGCCTTCACGCTCCCTGGGCCGGGCCGAGTCGTGGTGACGGAGACCGTGCCTGGAATATTCACCGCCCGGCCCCTTTCTGAGAAAGCTTACCCCCAAAGGGGACTCAGGAATTGTTTCGTGAGGCAGGGATTCTACCCGGGATGCCTTCCCCCTTCGGTCTAGCGAGTGAACTCCTATTCATGCGTCAGAGCCCCAGTTCTGACGACTCGGAGCAGGACGGAGCTCCTTCTGGGTGTTACCAAGAGCCAGGAGGCTGGAGGGCAGGGTCCTCGTCGGCCGACGGCTGTGTGTATCTCGGCCAGGGGAGGGAAGCAGGGAGCCTGCGAGGAACCCGTTCCCGGGGTGGGTGCCAGCCACAGGCACCTACGTGTTCCCGCGGGAGCGTCAGTTACAGGATGGTGCTTCTGGCTGACGGACGTGCTCTTGTCCTGTCCTCGGCGTGTCCCTCCCAGGCCTGTTCTCATGGATCTGAGAACATTTACGTATTCAACTCATTACTAGTGGCATCCCTCACCTGTACTGGGCAGCACCTGAGTCGGGTCCCTCCCCCCTCCGCCCTCAGCCCTCCAGGGCTTCTCCCTCCCCTCCCCCCCCCCCCCCCCGGGGTAGAAGCCCAAATTCTCCCCTCGGCCCCCCAAGGCCCTCCGCGACCTGTGCCCGTCCCCTCTCCGCCCTCCCGTCCTCCCTCCCTCCCCCTCCCCCGCTCTGCTCCAACCGCACAGGCCTCCGGGCTATTCCTCCCACACACTAGGCAGGGTCCTGCCTCAGGACCTTGGCCCATGCCGCGCCCGCTGCCTGGAATGCTTTCGCCCTGGGAGCTGCACACAGCTCACCCCTCTACCATGTCTTTGCTCAAATGTCACCTTCACCAAGAGGCCCCTGACCAGGATCTGCCCTCCAGCCTGCAATCCCTGGGGACAGACACCCAGAACGGGCCCTGCTCCGCTCTGAACCCTTGGAGCTGGCTCTCTGAAACACGGATAGGAGTTTAACTGCTAGACAAAAACCAGGAAGGCGTCCTAGGTAGAATCTCGCTGAATCGCTAAACGACTCCCGAGTCCCCTTTGGTGACAAACTTTTTCTTAAAGGACCGTATAACCCTCGGAACGCGGTCTCTGTCGCCACTCAGCTCTGCAGTGTGAAAGCCACGTGGAACCGAATGGGCGCGGCCGTGTTCCAACAGGACTTTCTTTCTGGAGGCGGCAATGGGAACCCCGTGGCATTTGCACGTGTCACAAAATATTATGGGTCTTTGTACCTTTCCTCTAACCGTTCACGTATGCAAGACGTTCTAGCAAAACAAAAAAACAAGGCAAAAGCAAGAACAAATTCGCGATCTTTCCATTCGCGGGTTGTTTTGTTTTGTTTTGTTTTTGGGGTTCTATTTTTAAGTGATCGCTGCACCCGACGTGGGGCTCGAACTCACGATCCCGAGACCAGGAGTCGCACGCTCCACCGGCGGAGGGAGCGGACTAAGTTCACGGCCCGCCTGCCCCGCTGGCAAGAGCTCCCGGAAGCACAGGATCTCGGCTGTGTCCTCGGTGCCCAGAGCGGAGCCTTGTACACAGGAGTCGCTCGGGACACGCTTGTTGGAAGAACAAACGAACGAGCGAGTTCATGTCAACCTCACCATCACGCTCTGGGATCCCCGTAACCAGACAGCAAGGCTGGAGGAGGGGAGCCCGGAGCCAGAGTCACACGGCAAGTCCTCACGGGACGTGGGCTGGGAACCGCGTGTCTGACTTCCGACGCCAGACTCGTCCCGATCAAACAGAGATGGAAAGATAACCACCCGGAATGGCCAACTTACGCCAATCACTCGCAGGGCTTGGGCCCAGCCTCCCCGACTCGGAAAACCTGGGCAGGCCTGGGTTCCAGCCCAGAACCGGGCACGGAGGAGACTCAGGAGATGTCTGATGATTCAGCGACACTACCTAGAATGGCTTCCTTGGCTTTGTTAAGAAAACTCCTATTCATCCCTCGAGACCCCAGCTCCCACGCCCCTCCCCTGGGAAGCCTTCTCTGATGCCCCAGATGGAATCCTGGAGCCCCTCCCTGGGCATCCCCATCGCGCCCCCGGTCCGGGGGTTATCCGCGCCCCGCTCGTGAGCTCCTCGAGGAAGGACGCCCGAACCCTGGGGTCCGTGCCCGCGTTTTCCCGGGCGGGTGAGAACCGGGAGACCTAAATCCATGTGGCTGAGCCCAAGCCCGGTCACCAGGAGCGGCAGGAGCCCCGAGCGGACCCCCACCCCCACCCCACGCCCCCGCCCGCCACTCACCAGCAGCGGCATCCAGCAGATAGTGGCCACCGCCATGATGCCCGTGAGCTGAGCCATCATCTCGACCTCACAGTCCCGTGGGCGCTGCTGGGCGGCCTCCTGGCCGTGGTAGACGTGGCACAGAGCGGCCACGCTGATCGTGTTGAGCAGGAAGGACAGCCCCACCGAGAGGCCGCCCAGGAGCGAGAACAGCAGGCCGAAGGCCACGTCCCCGGGCTGGGCGCCGAGCGTCAGGAAGCACCAGGAGCCGGGATACTGCAGCGTGTAGCGGCCCACGCCCAGCAGGGGCAGCAGGCCCAGCGCCAGCGCCGAGGCCCACACCAGCCCCACCGTGGCCCAGGCGCGGCGCCCGGAGGCGGCCGCGGGCCGCGAGAAGGGCCGGGTGATGCCCAGGTAGCGCTCCGAGGCCATGGCGGCCCCCAGCCACAGCGGGCAGAGGCCGAAGAAGACCATGACGACGCCCATGAACTGGCAGAGGCGGCAGCCGGGGTCCACGGCGCGCCAGTCGAAGAGGACGGCGTGCTGGGCCACCACGATGGCGCCGGTGACCAGCAGCCCCGCGAAGTCGGTGAGGACCAGGCCGCAGAGGAAGGTGAGGAAGGAGGAGCGGGCGTGCGAGCCGCCCTGCCGCGCACCGGCCAGCACGCTCAGGGCCAGCAGGTTGGACGCCAGGCCCACGAGGCAGAAGGAGGCGGAGAACCAGGGGGAGGCGATGAGCCGCCGCTCCTCCGGGGTGATGTTGGTGGGCCGGAAACAGGGCCCCAGGGCGCTGCCGTTGGGCCACATGGCGCCGGGTCACCGACCCATCGGGCCGGGGGCGGCGGGCGGGGACGGCTCGGGCACACCTGGGGGAGCAGGCAGAAGGAACGCCGGTGAGTCACTCTGCCCTTGGATCCGCGCGGGCCTGGCGAACTCCTACGCGGGCTTCAACGCCCCAGTCCAAATGACCCGCTTCGGTTTTCTTTGTTTTGATGCTTGTTTATTTTGAGAGAGAGAGAGGAAGAGAGACAGCAGGGGCGGGAGAGGGGAGGCTACGGATGGTGACACCACGACACGAGCCGAGATCAAGAGTCGGACACTCAACTGACCGAGCCGCCCAGGCGCCCCGAATAACCCCTCTTCGAAGAAACCTTCCCCGACTTGCCTCGCTCCCCGCTCAGTAGTATCACTAGCCGTACCGCCTCCAGCTCTGTCCTGCCCCGGTGGCCGTGACCCTCAAGGGTGAGGACCGCTGCCGTCTCCTCTGTGACCCCTGGAGACCAGGGTGTCAGAGAAGAACCCAGAGAGAGGCCCTGGGTTTGAACGGCAGCCCCGGGCACCCCCGGCGTGACCCCAGGCAAATGGTTGCTTCCCTCCGGGCACCACCGCCCCCTGCTTGTCACCCCTCTGAGCCCCTGTCGCCCCTCTGAGCCCTTGTCGGACTGCAGAGTCCAGGATGGGTGGGGAGACTGGATGCGTCCAAGGTGAGGAGGGCAGCTGGACGTCGGCCAGAGGTCCCGGCTCCCAGGCCGGCTCTGAGGTCAGCCTCTGGGTCACCAGTTGTCGCGCACGCATGGCGGGGGGCCCGACACCTTCCGCGTTTTAGGACGACGCTTCCTGGCACATGTTGCAATCGTGTGGATTCTTCCCCGCCGCCCCCGTTTTCAGGGCATTGTTTTCATAATAAGAAACAAACCCAGAAATCCGGTTCCATTCTGGGAACAGAAACACGGCTCATGGGCAGTGACACACTCCCCGGGGATGGGCTATAAATGGCAGCGAGAGGGACCTGGTCCTCGCGGTGGGGCCGGGCGACAAAACCGGAGACATCTGGGCCTGACTTCTGCGAATGTGGACGAACACACGAGATGTGGGGACGTCAAGGAGAAATAAATTGAGAGATCATTCAAAAAACAGCTCCCGGTTCCCCAAAAGACAGGAAGGCTCCCTGTGTGGGCAGCAGGGGTTCCCGGGGCAGGGGTGGGGAAGGGCGGGCGAAGGCGGGCAGACATGGGAGGTACGGCAGTGGCCGGGCAGGGAAAGCTCACAAAGGTCCTACTGTGACACCCAGTTTGCAGAGGGGGCAAACCGAGGCACGTTAGTTAAATCTCTTGTCCGAGGTCCCACAGCCTGGCCCGAGTTGATCTCAGGTGTAAACCCAGGTCTTGTTACGGATAAATGCGTGTAAACGATTCGAAGCCTTGCCAATAACCAGATGGGGGGGCGTGGGGTGGAGATTTCCTTTAAGGGATAGGATTTTCTTTCTTTTTTTTTTTGAATTTTTAAATATTTTTGAGAGAGACAGAGCATGAGCAGGGGAGGGGCAGAGAGAGAGAGGGAGACACAGAATCCGAAGCAGGCTCCGGGCTGTCAGCGCAGAGCCCGACGCGGGGCTCGAACCTACAAACTGTGAGATCATGACCTGAGCCGAAGTCGGGCGCTCAACCGACTGAGCCACCCGGGCGCCCCCAAGGGATAGCATTTCCTACAAGTGGGTCAGATTGGCCTGGGGTCCAGGCCTCGCTGCCTACCCTCTCACTGACTCTGGTCTAGTCGCACGCCTCGTCCCTTCCCGTAAGGGGCCTGATGACGGGAACGAGTGGGTCCGAGTACAGGGCTCTGGGCCTCGTGGGTGCCCTCAGGGTGGTGGCCGTGGCCACCTTCCCACGTGTTCCCTGCTGCGCTGGCCTGGTCCCTCTGCTCAGCGACTCCTTACCCAGCTCCTGACACGCGCACGGAGTTTCCCTCCTCGGCGGTGGGGTGGGGCCTCCGGTGGGAACACTGAGGCCCCGGGAGAGGTGCGGGGGCAGCACGGCGGGGGGGGGGGGGCTTTCCGCAGTGACCCGCAACCTTCCCCTCCGCGGCAGGGCAGGGGTGCGCGCTCTGCCGTCACAGATTTGGCCTGCATTTGGATTCCCCTCGGGACGGGGCACTCTCTCCCTCCAGAGCTGGAATGCACCGTTGCGGGACATTCCCGGGGACTTGGGCTGTGCCTGCGACCACTGACCTAACCCCAGGCTGGAGTGACCGCGAGCTAGGGGCTCCTCCTGGGCCCACAGCGCCAGCCCCCGTGGGAGGCTCCGTGAATTGCCGATTCGACTGCTGATTCACCCGGAGACCGCCTCACGCCTCTGGGAACAAACCTGTGACCCAGAGCTCTTGGCCCCAGGGGGAGGCTGGAACCTGGCCTGACTCCCCCTGGCCACAGCCTCTGGTTTCCAGTCCCCTCGGGGGCAGGTCCTGGTGACAGCTGCCTTCCCGAGTTCCCCAGGCAACCCGGCAGGGGCACCTGGCAAAGCCTCCCTTCCCCTCCCCCACCCCCACCCCCAGACGGGCTGGGAGGGGACGGCAGGGCCCTGTCCTCGCCATAGCCCGAGGTCCACAATCAGCACCGTGTGGCCCTCGGGGGAACCCATCCTCCTTTCTGTGCCTCGTGGGGGGCCCTGGCGCCCAGATCCGCCAGACAGACTCAGGATTCTGTGGCCCAAGAGCAGGGAGGTTTGGCTTTGAAGGACCAGGGCTCTGGAATTCCAACGCGCTCCCGCTTCCAGAACCCGCAGGGCCTCGAGTCGAGAATTCCAAGGGGCTGAGGTTCTAGAGCTTTGATGGGAACGTGGCTGGGCCCTGGGTCCAGAACTTCCGTCTCAGCTCCTGGCTCCTCCCTGGAGGACTGCCGGCCCGCCCCGGGGGCGTCGTCAGCCCACCTGGGCGAGGCCTGGGGCTCCTTCCAGCTGCCCCAGAGCCTCAGGCACCAGGCCTCCCATGCCCAGCCCCCTGCGGAATGCGATCTCCGGTTCCCAAGCGCCAGGCCCCTCCTCTGCCTGTGGGTCGGTCCCTGGCTCTCCTCCCCCACCCCCTCCAGTCCGCCGAGCCAGCCATCTCTCAACACGTCTCTCCCCCTCTCCCCCGACTCGATGGCTTGCGAGGCCTCCTGTCCCCGCGCCCAGGCTCACCCAGACTCCCGCAGGGGCGACGCTGACCTCTGACCGGCTCGCCGGAGTCCCAGGCTGCGGGGGGGGGGAGTAAACTGTGCCAAGCCTCAGTGTCCCCTCCTCTGTGAAGCGGGGAGACCCACGACACTGAGCCGCCTGCTGGCATTCCGCTGATGTTCTGGGCCCGACCTGCTCCCACCCAGGCCCCTCCCCGCCCGGGAGCCTTCCCTGCCCTGCGGGAGCTCAGAGGTCGGCTCCTGGCCGGCCAGGCGCACGGGGGCAGCCCTGAGGTGGCCCCAGCACATTTGCTAAGTGCTCTGAGCGCCGTCCAGGTGACCAACGGTGTCACCTTTTCAGGGACCAGGCCAGCCCGGGGCCTGACGCAGGCTCGCAGGCCCACGGGTGTGGACCCCTCCACAGACACCGCACACAAATGTCAGCCCCCAGGCCTGCCCCACCTCCCCTCACCACACCATGAGGCTTAATTTCCGGGACCTTTTCCTGTTTGTGACACCAACCCGGCCCCCACCCCAGAGGGTGCAAAGTGGGGCCGCCAGCGTCCGCCCCACTAGGTCTGAGCCCAGCCTCCACCCTGACTCAAGGGGCCCCCCGTGAGCCTCGGTTTCCTTATCTGTACAGTGGGTGCTCTCCAGGGCTCGCCACTCACCTGCACGAGAGGGCAGGTGTGAGGTGAGGGGACAGGCCTGGGGGCCCTTGGCCGTGGTTGAGGATGGGCACTGAGTTACAGTGATGGTCCTGACGTGGGCTGAGACCGGCCACACACGCACAGACACGGGGCTCGCAGCCACGCCCAGCGCCTTGCACCCTCCCTGCGGCGCCGAAGGACCCTGAGCGGCCCCGCAGGCTCCCAGGGAAACACAGAGGCACGTCGCGGGCCACACCGGGACAGGCCCCGGGCGGACGGCAGGGGCACGACGGCACACTCCGGTCGCAGACCCGGTCTCAGCACCGCCCGGGGACACCTAGCACCTGGCGACCGGCGGTCGGGGGGGGGGGGGGACACACCCACAGCGGGGCGGGCCGCCGGACACATCCTGCCCGCGCTCACGCCGCGCCCCTAACCTGGCGGGCCGGCCTCACCTGGAGACGACGATCCGTGGCCTGCGCTGGGGTCGCCCCTGTCGCACAGCCCGGCTGGCCGACGTGCGGGTGTCGGGCTCAGGCCGGGGAGGGCGGAGCGGGGAGCAGGGCGGTCGGGCCTCCCGGGGTCCCCGGGGAAACCGAGTCACGGCCGGGGGCGGGACGCACAGAGGACCCCGGCGCTGCCCCGTTTCCGCAGGGCACGGATGGAGGGCGCGGCAGCTCAGGACGCCCGGCTGCGCGAGGTCCTCCGGGGCTGGAGGAGGGGCGACGAGTCCTCCCCGCCTGGAAGCGGGGTCCGCGGGGGCTAAAAATAGCCCAGGATGGGGGCTCGGCGCAGCGGCCCGCGCCCTGTCGGTCCCTGTCTGTCTCTCCAGCGTCTCTCACCGGCCCCTCCCCCTGGCGCTGGCCACGCCCCTCAGGCCTGGCCTGGCTGATGGGGGTCAGGGGGCGCCCCCCAGCCCGCTGGGGACCCGGCTCGGCCCCCTGGGCTCAGGGACAGGGACGCGGTGGCCGGGGCCCTCTCGGGGGACTGTAGCCTGGGCCCGCCCCAGCTGGGCGCCCTCTTTGCACTTCTGCCGCCAGGCCCCGCGTTATTCACCATCTGGGCAGCACCCGAGATCGGGAGGGGCCGGGCGTCCCCCTCCCCTCCCCACCCCCCCTCCCGGCAGAATCAGGCCCCGAGGGGCCCGGGGCTCTAAGCCGGTGAACCTGGTGGGGCTGGGCCTGGCACACAGTAGGTACCTAATCAATGCGGGGGGGTCTGTTTAGAGGGGAGGACGGGCGTCCTGCTGAGACAGGCTTTCCTGGAGCAGGTCGGTGGGACGTGGTGGGTCGTCGCATTCCGGGGGAGGGTCCTGTGAGGACAAAGGCTTGGAGATGGCAGTGAAACCGGCGAAGGGACCGCCCCTGGAGGGCCGCCTGCGGTGAGGGGGTCCGTTCCCCCCTGGCCTCCACCCTCCAGTGTCAGGTGGGGAAGGCTGTCGGCCCGGTGCCCTCAGGACCGATGGGAGGATGAGGCGTGGGCTCCCAGGCAGGGTCCACTTCCTTTTGAAGACCCCCCCCCCCCAACCCAGGGCTCTGGGCCAGTCTCCTCAGCCACGAAAACAGAGGGTGACCAGCCTGGGGACGGCTACAGCACGGGCCTGTGCTAGACGGTCCTTAGGTGGGTGAAGGGGGTCCGGGAGCCCTTGAAGCTGCGTGCAGGGCAGGACTCGGGCGTGGAGGGATCCCCTGGGCCTCACTGGCCCCACGTTAGGCCCCGAGTGGGCCAGGACTGACCGGTTTGGCCTTGACTCTGCCCCACCCAGTGCTTGGGGGTCTGGGAGGGTCGCCTGAGGTCAGGCTCTGAGTGAGGACCGCGTGCTCCCGCCGTCCCCTGCGTGTCTGACACCCCTTCTCTGGCTGCCCCTCCACCATCCTTCCGGCCTCCAAGCCTTTACTCACACCCAGCATCCTTCCAGAAGGCCCCTCCCCTGCCCTATCCCATTGTCTGAGGCCCTGAGGCAGTGAGCCCATTAGCTCTAATCCTCCTCGGTAGGGGACCTCCCCAACTCCCAACTCCGGCCTCTGGCAGAGCCCTGGCTCAGAGGACTCCCCCACCCCATAAAGCCTACTCTCCTACCCTCCAACCCTCTTCCAGTGCAATTCTGTGTCCTAGCCCGTGTGGCAGGACAATGTGGAGTCAGACCTGCCCTCGAGGATGCCCCCCCCCCCATGGCTGGAGAAAGAAAGACCACCTTCTGTGGTCAGGCAGGGCCCAGAGGTGAGCCAGGAAGGGGTGGAACTGAGGCGGGGGTGGGGGGTGGGGAGTGTCAGGGCTGGGGCTTTGTAGGATGGACAGGAGTTCGCCAGGTCTGAGAGACACGGTGGCGACAGACATTCCCCGTTTAAAACTTAAGAGAGGAGACCGAGCGTGCGGCTTCTGGGAATCGCAAGGAGGCAGATGTGATGCACGGCGGCTGTGGCGCAGGGCTGGAGGGAGGCTGTCCTCTCCCCGCTTCCTCTGGCCCGAGATAACAAGGGCAACGTCCCTTCTGGGAACCGGCCACAGCAGGCGTCGGAAGAGGGCACTGGACTCGCATTTGGCCCGGGCCTCGCGGCAGCTCTGCGCAGCAGCGGGGAGAGACGCTCGTTGTGAAGACGGGGAAAGACGGGGGGGGGGGGGGGGGGGGGGCGTGCCCGGCTGGCTCCGTGGGTGCAGCGCGCAACTCTCTTGGTCTCGGGGTTGTGAGTTCGAGCCCCACGTTAGGTGTAGAGCTGACGTTAAAAAAAAATCTTAAGGGGCGCCTGGGTGGCGCAGTCGGTTAAGCGTCCGACTTCAGCCAGGTCACGATCTCGCGGCCCGTGAGTTCGAGCCCCGCGTCGGGCTCTGGGCTGATGGCTCAGAGCCTGGAGCCTGTGTCCGATTCTGTGTCTCCCTCTCTCTCTGCCCCTCCCCCGTTCATGCTGTGTCTCTCTCTGTCCCAAAAATAAATAAACGTTGAAAAAAAAAATAAAAAAAAAATCTTAAGAACAAACAAAAAAGATGGGGAAACTGAGGTCCGGAGGGAAGAAATGATGTGTCCACGGCCGCGTGCGGGTGGGATTTGAACAGGAGCTGTGACTTCCACCGCCTCCCGTCCTCCCTGCCTCCCCGACCCCACCCTGCTCAGTCAGCTAGGGAGGCCTGGGAGGGGCGGAGATGGCCTGGGGGGAGCGGACGGTGGGAACGAGGCCAGGCTCAGGATGTGCCCCCCGTGGCTGTGGTTTCCGGTGGGGGCCAGGAAGGGAGTGTCTATTCTTAGCCTCCCTCCACAGCCGAGGGCGGAAAACGACCCGCTGGGGGGTGGGGGCAGCTTAACGCCCCGGGTGGACCCTGGGCCAGGGTGGGGGCCACGGTGCCTCCCGTCTGCCTGAAGCGCCTCCCTGACCCCTAGCGCCTGGCCCTGTCCGGCTCACTCACTCACCGGCCGTGGCTCCCCAGTGCCCCGGGGAGGAGTCCAGGGCCTGGGCTGCGGCCCTGCCCTGGGTTCACCTGCAGCCCCTTCCTGCCCAGCGCCTGTGCCCCTTCTCCGGAAAGCCTCGTGTTCCTTCCGGGGTCCCCCAGACCCACTGCCTGCCCCCCGCCGTAGCCATACCTTGAGCTGGGGGTGTCTGAGCCCAGCCCTCCTCCCTCCCCCGGGGGGCTCCTGGCTCTAAGCTCCCACAGGTCGGGAGGGGGCGGGGGGATGGCCACTCCGTTCTCCCTCCTAGTGCAGCCGTCTCCCCCCCCCCCAGGGCCGGGTCGTCACCCCGCCAGGACTGCAGAGGGGGGTGTGAGGGGCTGGGACTCTCGGGGGAGCAGATGGGAGAAACTGATGCCAGGACACGGGCAGTGGCCCGGGAGGTGGGATTCTCCAAGCTGCAGAAACCCGGATTCTAACCCTGACCGCCGCTTTCCAGGCCTGAGCATGTGGGCGGCCTCATAAGGACAGAAGCGCGCGCCCTCCCATGGAGCCAGGCGGGGTCCGGATGGCGCCCGTTAAAGGCCTTAGGCGTCCTGTGAACAGGCAGCCAGCTGGGGCCAGAGTGCCTCCTGGGCCCGCCCCACTCAGCCCTGCTCCCAGGGGCCTGTCGCGACCTCAGGGACAGCGGCACCCGCCAGGAACCAACTGGTACCAACCGCCTAGATCCAAAGGAGATTCTGAGATCGCTGTGACAGTCAAGTGATGTCGTCTGCCAGGGGGTCTGAAGGGCACAGCCGTGCCCCATATGAGGCCACAACGGGTGCTCCTCACCGCGGACCGTGGTTTGGGCGGGCCGGGGTCTGCGGCTCCGAGGCCCCTTGACCAGGCGCACCTCCGGGCTGAGCCAACACACCGTGCTGCCCAGCGACCTTGTGTGAGGGCAGAGCTGGGAGTGACCAGCGGCCTGGGGAGGGTCCATCTTGGCTGTGGACCCCCGGGCCAGATGCCTCCCTGTCGTGGGGGGTGGGTAGGTACTGAACAGCATCCCTCCACCCTCACCCCCACCATGGTGACCACACCACAGACGTCGCCGTCGTCCCCTGGGGCCTGGGAGGGCAGTTACTCCCCTTCCAGCATCCGCTCCTTGTGGGAGGGGCAGGGGCGAGAAGGCCTGTGGACTTCCAGAAGCTTCCTGAGGGGCTACTGCTGCTGACTACTTTGAAGTGTCATGGTTGTTTTTAAAAGGTCTTTCTCGGGGCGCCTGGGTGGCGCAGTCGGTTAAGCGTCCGACTTCAGCCAGGTCATGATCTCGCGGTCCGGGAGTTCGAGCCCCGCGTCGGGCTCTGGGCTGATGGCTCGGAGCCTGGAGCCTGCTTCCGATTCTGTGTCTCCCTCTCTCTCTGCCCCTCCCCCATTCATGCTGTGTCTCTCTCTGTCCCCAAAATAAATAAACATTAAAAAAAAAAAATTAAAAAAAAAAAAAAAAAAGTCTTTCTCAGGGCGCCTGGGACTTTGGGCCCAGCATCGGGCTCTGTGCTGACAGCTCAGAGCCTGCTTGGGATTGTCTCCCTCTCTCTGCTCCTCCCCCACTCGCACTCTCCCAAAAACAATAAAGCCAACAGTTAAAAACTAAAAAATTAACCAAGAAAAGGTCTCCCTGGCTGTGCTGAGTGCCTCGGTTGCGACGCGCCCCGCCGTGGCTCCCCAGGACGTTACCGGCCGGACTGCTGGCTGAGGGGCGGGGGGGGGGGGGGAGGGGGCGCCGGTCTGCAGAGCTTCTGAAAATCTAGAAGTACTCTAAAATAAAGTGTTTATTAAAAAAACGTGCAACTCCGTGAAGAGGCCAATTAGGTGAAAATAAGGTATTTCCCCACACCTTAAAAAAAGTCGTTTTAGAGAAACAACCTAAAATCTTTCCGGGGCGTCCGGGCGGCCGAGGAGCCCAGGTGGGGCTGGCCCCCCTTCCCACGGAGACGTCTCTGTAACAAAACGTTGAAAGACACGGTCCTGGGGCGCCCCCTCCCCCACCGCTGGCAGCGTGTGACCCAGCGGCGGCCGCACCTGTCAGGCCCGCAGAAACGCGGACGCAGCTCCGTGGTGGCCGGGAGAGGATCTCCGGGAGCACGGCTGTCCCAGCGTGGGCGGGGGGGGGGGGGGGGGCACCCGGGCCAAATGGGGGCACCGCAGCTGCACGCACAGAGGCCGGGGAGGCCTGACCCGCACCAGCACCGGGGCGGGGCCGGATGGGGGACCAGAGTGCAGGGGGGGGGGGGGGGGGGCGGGGTCCCGCAGCCGCCCTGGACTCGCGCTCCCCCCCCCCCCCCCCCCCCCCCCCCCCGCCAAGGCCTGGCACCCCCAGCCCAGGGCAGGTGCCGTGGGGGCAGGGCTCGGGCCTCAGTTCCCCCGGCCCGTCCCGCGTGTGAGGACCCCGGGCCGGCCTGCCTTCCGCTGTCCCAGGCGCGCTCCCCCGGGGAAGGCGGGCGTGGGCGCGGGGAGGGCGCGGGGAGAGGTGGCGGCCAGTCCGGGAGGGGCCCCGGCCGTCACCGCCGGTAGCGGTAGCGCTTGAAGTGGAACCAGAGCTGGAAGATGCCGTTGGCGAACTGGCAGCGGAAGCCGTGGCGGTGGGAGTACTCCCACTCGCGGTTGACGATCTTGAAGGCGATGTCCTCGTAGGGCGGCCCCGCGTGGAAGCGCAGGGTGGCGAAGTCCTTGTTGTCGGCGCAGGCCTCCAGGAAGTACTCGGGCGTGGAGCGCTTGTCGATGAGGTCGGGGTAGAAGATGTTGAACTTGTAGCCCTGCACGATCTTGGGCGGCGGGTTGTCGAAGTCGTAGTGCGTCTGGTTGTACTTGTTCCACTCGAAGCCCGTGTGCACGCGGTTGAAGAAGCGGGGCTTGCGCGGCCGGTACTTGTCGGCCCACAGGTAGGCCTTGCCGGTCAGCGGCATCTCCACGCTGAACTGCGCCTCGTCCTGGCCCATGCCCTCCTTGGCCCGCCGGAAGAAGATGTCCTCCGCGCTCTCGCTCGCGTCCCCTGCGGGCGGGGCGCGCGTCAGCCGCCCCTCCCGGGCCGCGCGACCTGGTCCCCGACAGCGGGTCCCCCTGGGCGGGGGGCACCGACGGCGTGTGTCCCCCCCCCTCCCCCCCCCCCGAGACCGGAGGCGGGCGGGGGGGGGGGCGGGGCACCTCTGTGTGCGGGCCCAGGGCCCCCCCCCCCCGGGGGCTCGGGGACGCGTCTCCCCGCACGGCCCTCACCTGTGACCTGCAGCTGCTGCCGGGACAGCTGCAGGCGCTGCTGGTCCTCGTCGGGCTCCAGCACGTGCGCGTCCAGCGGCAGCTCGTGGGCCGTGAGCAGCCGGGGGCTGTACTTGCCCGCGTCGTAGTCGTCCAGGCTCTGCTGGATCAGGTCCTCCTCCATGAGCACAGCCTCCCCGTCCGCGTCCGCGTCGCCCTCCGCGGGGGCCGCCCCTTCCGCCTCCGGCTCCCCCGAGCCCCCCTCGGAGGAGGAGGGCCCGGGTGGGGTCGGGGCAGGGTCCTCAGGCTCCAGGCTGCGGAGGAGGAGACGCTGAGACGGGAGGGGTCGCGGCGGGGGAGGGGCGGGGCCTGAGGAGGTCCCCGGCTGCGGCTGCGGGGTGGAGGGGGGACCTCGGGCGACCTACCTGTGGCCGGGCGACGGGGGCTCCTGCTTGAGGATGGGGAACAGAGGCTCGCTCTCCACACCCTGTTCCTGCTTCAGCTTGTACAGCTTCTGCCGCAGCACGTCCTGGTGCCGCTCGCGGAGCCTGCAACGCCGGCCGGCGGTCACCCCCACGCCCGGGGCCCTGTCCCCCCCCCCCCCCCGCCGACCTCATGACCCCCTTTCGCTCAGAGAGAGGACCTGGAGCCTGGGGGAGCAGCAGCCACCGCCTCCCCCCCCCCCCCCCCCCAGGCCAGGGCTGTGGAGGGTGGGGGTGGGTTGGGGCGTCTGGGTCCGGGCTTGGGACTCAAGGCCACAGACCCTGCTGGGAGGACCGAGTCCCTGAACGGGGGATTCGGGGGAGTCGTGCGCCTCACGAGCCACCGAGCCGGGCTGAACGGCACACGGGACGCGGGGGCGGGGCGGCGAGGAGAATAAACTTAGAGACGCCGCCGCAGTTAGCAGCACACAGGGCCGTGTTTACACAGCGCGGCCAAACACGCTGAGAATCTGTACACGGACGGTGTGCAGTGGGCAGAAGGCGCGCGGGGGCGGGGGGGTGTACAGGGAACAGGGGGCCTGGGGCCCGCGTGACGCCAGCTGACCCCCCCCACCTCCGCGCAGGCCCCGCCCCAAGCGTGCGGGTCCAGAGGCCGGAGGGGCGGGGCGGCTCCCCAGGGCCCCCGGCGTCAGTGACGCCGGCGTGATGTGACGCTGACCTGGCGCGCGCCATGTGGGCTCGAAGCTGCTGCAGCAGGCTCTCCCAGTAGCCCATGTCCAGGTTGGGGCCCCCGGCCCGGATCTTGCCCTCGATGCCCTGGAAGATGACGTGCAGCTGGCCGTACGTCTTCCCCTTGAAGACCGACTGCACGTCAGAGCTGACCGAGGCGTTGACCCCTTCTCGCCGCTCACCTGCGGGGGGGGGTGGGCGCTCAGCGGGGGGAGGGGGCAGCGGCAGGGCTCCCGACCCTTCCCTTGGCCCACACGGCTCCTCCCCTGACCCTGGCTGGACCCTGGTAACACGGAGCTGGCACGGGGCCGCGGACCCTAGTCGGGAAGGTTCTGAGTGGGGCTGGGGTTGCTGGGCGGACGTTTCTCAGCCTGGCATCCGGCTCTGCCAACTCCCAGCCACCACTGCGCCCCCACCCGCATTGGAAGAGCGAGGAGGGACGGATCGCCCGCCAGCCAGACTGTCAGGAGTTCGGATTTTGCCCTGTTAGTCTCAGCTGTGTCATCTTGGGTAAATAGTTCACCCTCTCTGGGCCTCAGTTTTCCCCAGTAAGGAGAGCAGCTCCTTTCCCAGGCACTGCGGGAAATCCTGACGCCGCCCCGGGAAGGCAAGCCCGCCCCTTCTCGGTCCCATCCAGATTTAGCTGGGGACACAGGGACATGCCCGGGCTCCAGACTGAGAAGCCCCTGAGGGCAGGGGTGGGTGCCACCTGACCCTACCTGCAGCCTCCTTGTTGCTCGTCAAACACACTGAGCCCTGCCCTGGGACCTTTGCACATACGTTGCTTTCCAGCAGTAACATGCTCTTCCTCATCCAGCCTGCCTCCCAGACCCCACCAGTCGAGAACCCTGTGGACCGGGGAGCCTTCCCTGGACCACCAGGTCGCTCCCCTCGGCCTGGATGCCTGATCAGTGGCTTCCCCAGGGCAGGGACCCTGCTGGGCTTCTGACTGCTGCCTCCTAGCACTGCGAGAACTCGGCGTGCAGCTTCTGGCACGTGCGGGGTGCAAGTGACACGTGCTCCTGGCTAAGAACCGGCTTCTGACACCACGGCCACCACACACAGGCTCCAGCGGAGCAGACGGGCTCCAAAAGGACCCAAGTCCCTCTAGGCAACCACCGTGGGCCCCCCGAGTCAGCATCTAGACACTCGTCCCCTCTGCCGACACCTGGATGGCCCCAGGCAGCCCTGTCTCAGACCACACAGACACGTCAGGGCACCGAAACTGCCTCCCGCCGGCAGGGCCGCACCCCGTGCGCACCCCCACAAGCCCCGCTCTGCCACACCGCGGTGTAGAGATCGAGTCGCGGGTTCAGATGCCGCCCGAGCATCCCGCGGGGCCCGGCTGGGTCCAGGCGGGGGATGGAGGGCTCTGGGACAGCAGCTTGGGGAGAACCCGCAGGGAATGGTAACGGGGCCCCCCGCCGCAACACCCACACTGCCGCGCGCCCACGTACAGGTAGACTTTCCCATTAAAGACGAAAGAAAAAGCCCAACTGAATTTACAAGCACAACACACAGCACTCTGCGCGTCTCCGGGAACGATCTTGGAGATCACGCCGAAAAGAGAAACAGAAACACAAGCGCATCTCTGAGGACACCCGGAGCCAGCTGGGACCCCAGCCAGGACAGGGGAGGAGGGACAGTGGACGGAAGGGCCTCCGCTGTCACTGAGAGAAGGGAAGCGGCCACAGAAGGGGGCGAATTGGCAGCTGGCAAGAGACGACGGGGGACTCGGCGCAGGGGACCCCCGGCAGGGTGGCCCTCACTCTTCCACAGCCGGTGGGTCAGGGTCTTCTGTGTCTGGGGAGTGCCCCGCCCCCCGTCACCTGGCAGAGCACAGACGTGACCCGTTTCCCGAACTACACGATGTCCAAGAACTTCCCGCCTTCCCCCCACAATTTACTGAGGATGTGTCCCACACGACGAGGGGACAAAGCGCAAGAAAGGGGGACGTGGGGTAGTAAAGAGGAGCTCCAACACGAGAGAGTGAGGAGGCAGTGCGGGGTGATAGACGACGCGCACAGGGACGAGGGGGAAGGAGGCCCGGGGTCGCTGAGGGGACCCTCTGAGGGGTCTGGCCGCCTCGCCAGTTCCGCGGGAGGCCTGGGCCTGGATCTGTGCCCAGAGCCACACCTGTGGCAGTCAGGGCCCTTCCGCCCAGAGGTCTACACCCAGGGCCTCACTGCCCCCAAGGGAAATCGCTCCGCACGTTTCCCAGAGCAAAGGATTTCCTTCTTTCTCCAGAAGTTACTGCAGGATGTGCTGGCTGAGAGGGCGCAGGGAAACAAAACAGCACTTAACAAACATGACGAAAGACATTCCTCCTTTTCCTAAGAGGAAGCCATCCCCCCAACCTGGGCTGAGCCACAAGGGCATTTACATGGGCCTGGGGGAGGGGTGGGGGGCAGGCACTCGAGGCCCCTGGGGGTGGAAGGGGTGGAAGAGGGAGGAGCACGGTCGGTCATCAGCTTCTAGAACAGGGGTCTCACCCAGGGTGATCCTGCCCCCAGGGGACACCAGGTGATGTCTGCGGACATCTGTGGCTGTCACGACTGGGGGGGCTCCTGACAATGGGGGGGGGGTCAGGGCCGCTGCTCAGTACGCCCAGGGCCCAGGACGACCCTCCCCCACCCCCCGAGGGTCACCTCCCTGGACACCGCGCGGAACCCTCTGGAGGGAAAGGAGAGCGAATTAGGAAAGCACAGCAGATTCAAGAGACCGGGGCTCTAGGGGCTTCCCGCACAAGTGGACAAGCGGGGTGCCGCCCTCCCTCGAACACACCAAGCTTCTGGCAAAAACCTGAAACCGAACAAAACAGGCCCCTGCTGGCGCCACTCCCGGGAAGCCCAGCGGAGACGCTAAGCGATCTTTGAAGGAAGGGAGCCCCTGCCCTGGGCTGAGCCCCCCACCTGAGGGGGAGCCGCGGGGGCCAAGCTCCTGCCGCTCCTGCCGCAGCCCGCCGCTGCCCCCTGGTGGCTCCCGGAGAGGCCTGGAAGATCCCTGATGGGGAAACCGAGGCAGGCGGAGAGCCCCGGGCTGAGACAGCTCCCAGCGCGCCGGCGCCCAGATACGGGCCCCCCAAGAGCATGGCGGGCGCTCTCCGGTCGCGCTGCGCGGGGCTACCTGGGCCCTTGCCCGAGGCCTCCAGCTTGCGGAGCTTGGCGATCTCGTCCTCCGTGATGGTGGTCATGTCCCGCCAGAAGTCCGCGTTCTTGCCCTGCTCCAGCTCCATGTACACCTGGAGGCGGAAGGTACGGAGGGGCGGTGAGGGGCGGTGAGGCGTGCGGGGGGGGGGGGGGAGGGGGAGGGGGAGGAGGGGGGGGCAGGCAGCACCTGGATGTCCTCCAGCAGGTCCTCCATGTCCGCGACGGTGAGGCCGTTGAGGAAGGTGTAGGGCTCGTGCATCTCCACGGCCAGGTCATCGTCCTCGGCGCTGATGTACTTGGCCAGCAGGTCGATGGGCTTGGCCCTCCCGTCCCGGATGCGGATCTTGGAGCTGCCGGGGAGCAGGGAGGTGGCGTCAGAGCCCAGGAGGCCCCCCTCCCCACCTCCTGAGGACCCTGCTTCGGGGGTGGGGTGGAGTGGGGGGGGTGGCTCGTGTGGGCGCCAGGGGAAGAGCCTGGCCTGCAGGGGGTGGGGGACAAGGAGGTCTTCCTGGAAGAGGGGGCACTGGGCGGTCGGAAGACACAGGCCGGGGCCAGAGGGGCAGAGAGAACCACCTCCTTCCAGTTGACGATCTGCTCCCCCAGGGGCGGGGGAGGGTCTGAAGCATCAGTGCCACACCCAGGGGGACGCGGGTCAGAAACGGACACTTGTTCTACCCCAGGGGAGCCCCGGAACCAGGTAGGTCTGAGCCCCAGGGGCTGGTGCAGCTGGTGGGCAGCAGGACAGAGGGGCTGGGAGCAGACTCCTGGTGCACACGCGCCACCGAGGCTCAGACACCTGCCGTGTGGCCTCAGGCGTTCCCCTGCCCCCAGGAACCTCGTGTTCCCCGTCTGTAAACGGGGCTGATGAGCACGTGGCCCCGCGGGCTGCAGCGTGCAGAGGGAGGGCCACGGTCGGTACCGCGAGGGGCCCGGCACCTCGCTCAGCTCGTGTGGCACCGTGACACGGAGCGAGGATCATTCGGAGGTCTCCTCGGCACACGACTCAACGCGGGAGACCGGGGGAGATGGGGGGGGGAGCATCAGTGACAGGCTGGAGGGAGGAGCAAACAGGAAGTGGTGCACGCAGCAAGGGGCAGGCAGGGACTCCCCGGGGAGGCAGCGGGTGGAAATCCGAAGGGCGGGAGATTGCAAGCTGAGCCAAGGGCCCGTGCAAAGGCCCCGGGGCAGACGGGGCTCCGGGCGGGGGCGGGGGCGGGGGCGGGGCGCACCGCAGCTTGGCCTGCTGCAGGTGGAAGTGGTCCTCCTGCTCCTCCCACGTCTTGAAGTGCTCGGCCTCCTTCTCCCGCTGCAGCATCTCCAGCTCCTGCTCCCGCATGGCCTTCTCCCGCTCCCCGCTCCAGCCGCAGCTGCTTCACCTGCAGGCGCGTGGGGAGGGCGGGGTGCTGCAGGCGGGCCTGGCTGGGGGTCTTGTGGGGCCTGCCCCGCACCCTCTGGGGCCACGGGGGACCCTGGGGTCCGGAGTGGGACTACAGCCCGGGCCTGGCCCCGGCCCTGGACGCGGACCGGCCAGGGAAGCCCGAGGCCTCAGACGGACCCTAGGGCCGAGGAGCTTCTTTCTGCTGGAGACGCGGCAGCCAGGAGCGGCCGAGACCACTCTGCCCCCCCCCCCCCCCCCCCGAAGGAGGCGTCTGAGAGCAAGGCCCAGAAGTCTCGGGGCCCTCGGAGAGGTGGAGGGAGACGGCTTGTCGGAGACGCGGCCCGCACCCCTGAATCCAACCGTGTCTGAAGCCAGCCTGCCCGGGGGTTTCTGTGTCCGCCCACCGGGTCGGTCCTTCACTCAAGCCGGGGAGGGCCAGCCTCAGGCCCTCGCGAGGGAAGGCCCGGCCCGTGCAGGCCTCCAGGGGCTGCCCCACCTTCTGCAGCTCCAGGCGATTGTCCTCCTGGATCCTCTTGTTCCGCTCCTTCAGCTCCTTCTCCTCCAGGTGGCTGATCCCCTTCTTTTCCAGGGCCTGGAAGGGCCAAGCACATGCCCGCTGAGCAGACACGCCTCCGTCCCGCCTTCCCGGGCGCCGCCCCGGGGTCCTCTGTGCCGCCCCCTCCAAGATCCAGACGCGGATCCGGCAGGCCTAGCGGCGGCTTTGCAGGTAAGGGGGCCCGGCCCCGAGGAGCGACGTGCCTGCGGCCACAGCGCCCTGACTTCCTCCGAAGACGCAGCCCCCTTGGCGTTCCCAGAACCAGCGCGACAGGACTGCTTAGAGCAGCCTCCGGCACGGGCAGCACCTGCAGTAACGTGCAGCGGGGAGGTGGCCGCCCGCCCCGGGGGCTCCCGGGCGTCACTCCCGGGAGCACCCCACCCGGGACCTGCCAGGCTGCCGCACGCAGAAGCCCGGCTGGGCCAGCTCGGGGTGCTCACGCCCTCGGCAGGTCCGACGCCCGATGCGAGTGGGCAGGGGCGGGACAGCGCCGGAAAGCCCACGTCGCTAGGAGGGGCACTGCGGTCCCCGTGCTCACAGACCCCTGGGACACCACGCCCCACAACAAACACTCCTTCCCCGTGTCCTCACCTCCTGGAGGGCGCTCGGGGCGCAGGGTCTGCAGACCCCTCGAGGACTCCGACATCACAGCTGCTGCCCTAGCCGGGTGCCAAGCCCGCACTTCCGGATGAGCGCTCCCCCACCGACCCGGCTCCGAGGGCTGTTACGAGGACGCCCCCCCCCCCCACACCTGCGCTGCCTGGTTCGGGGCCACCCCTTGACGCCCGTGCCACCCCCTGGCCTCCCCAGCCTCAGCCTGGGCTGCCGCCTCAGGCGTTAACGGTGACCGGACTTCTCGCCCCTACGGCCACGCAGAACGGCGGCCCAGGGCACGGACGCAAAGCTGGATGGCCCGGTTCCAATCATGCTCCGTCACTCACCACGGGAGACCTCGGGTGGCCGCGGCAGGGAGAGTCGGCTCACGGAGAGCGCTGTGAGCAAGGCCGGGCACAGAGCGCTGATGCTCGGCACCGCGCCTGCCCACTCCGCCAGCCCGTGGCCCCGGGACGGGGGGACAAGCGTGTGGTGCTGCCCAAACCGTGGGCCTGTCCGGAGAGGCCTCAGAGGCTGAGCGGGGGCCGACCCCCCACGTGCTTGTCACAGGAGGGGCCGATGGCCTCCCGTGGGGCCAACTCCCCAGGGCCGCTGCGGCTCCAAGAAACACTAGGGAAACTGTCTGAGCACACGCGCGTGCAAATCACACCAAGCTCGCTCATTTGACGCTCACTGAGTGCCGACCGTGAGCCAGGCTCTGGGGACACAGCTTGCCCTGTGGAGCTCACGGCCTGGCAGGAATCACACGTTATGGATCAGACCCCGTGTTTAGATGTCAGCTTTGCAACGACACCTCTCTGGACCCGCTTTTTTAATTTTTGGATGAGTGAGCGCAAATGGGGGAGAGGGGTTGGGGAGGGGGAGGGAGGGAGGGAGGGGGAGAGAGAGAGGAAGAGAGAGGAAGGGAATGCACACTCACGAGTTGGGAGAGGAAGAGGGAGAGGAAGACACAGGACAGCAGAGAGTCCGACGTGGGGCTCGAACTCACGAACTCACAAGCCGTGAGATCGTGACCTGAGCCGAAGTTAGACGCTCAACCGCCTGAGCCCCCCACGCGCCCCGGACTGGCTGATTTCAAGCTACAGCCAGGGCATCCCGACACCTGCCTGCCTTCTCTCCTCTGCGCGCTCTGCTAATCTGCTTCTCGACAGGCTCTCCCCCACGAGACGGCTGGCTCCGCGGGGATCTCTCTCCTGCTCGCTGACGCCCGCCAGGGCCCACACGGCCTCCAGCACCAGCGGGCGCGCGGCACACGTTTGCTAGTAAAGCGCTAGGGAGGGCGAGGCCGCGCCGAGAGGAAGAGCACCCGTGGGGCCGAGGGGGCCGGGCAGGCCCTCAGAGGCGGGAACGGGTGAGCTGAGATCCTCAGGAAAGAGAAAGAACCAGCCAGAGAAAGAGGTGGGGACGGTCCCGGGTCGGGGAATGGCGAGCACAGGCGCCCCGAGGTGGGCTGTGTGTTCAAGACAAAGGCAAGAGACGGTGCCTGGAGCGCATGCGGTGAGCGGCGGACCCCTGGCATCTGACCGTGGCCGCCTGCTCTCGCCCCTCCAGTCCCTCCTTGCCCCCTCTCACCCCCGACGAATGGGTGCTGGGTTAGCGTGAAGCTATGTCCAAAAAGATCCGTCCATTCACCAGCCCGGGAACCCGTGGAGATCTTTAAAACAGGGTCTCTGCGGGTGTAATTAGTTAAGACGAGGTTACATGGGACCTAAACAGTCTCCAAGCTGATGACTGGTGTCCTCGGAAGAAGGCAGAAAGCGGGACACAGAGGCACAGGGCGCAGAGGCGCAGCCTCCAGGGCTGGGAGGGAGGGAACGCCCGTGCTCTCAGTCACAAGCGCGAGGCGGGACTGGCGGGTAAGGGACCGTGTGTAACTTTCGTCGAGAACGAGGTGTTGGCGACGGGGACCACGGAGCATCTGTAACCGGAATCCCGCCTTGGGCGAGCGACGCAAAGGCCCCAGAGGCCGGGGCTCGTGAGCGCGCGTGCGGACGGAAGACACCCCTGAGGGCAGCGACCCACCCGGGCCGCGCGCCGGGCGCCCCGGACTCACCTTGTTCCAGATGAAGGTGCCCAGGAGGTTGTTGTCGCCGAAAGGGTTGTCGGTGTTGGTGTAGCCCATGTACTCCTCCCCCCAGCCCATCTTCTCCCGCTTCTTCCTCTCCTTGGCCTCCTTCTTGGCCAGCCGCCGGGCCCGCTTCTCCTCGGGGGTCTCGAAGGCCTTCATCAACTCCTCCTGCTGCTTCCGCTCCTCCCGCAGCCGCAGCCGCTCCTGCAGGCTGTGCTGGTGGCTCAGGGCCGCCGCCGCCTCCCGAGGGCTCTGGGAGCGGTCCGGGGAGGCCGAGCCGGACGCCGAGGAGCCCGGGGACCAAGAGCGTGTCCGCCGCCGGCGGGCCCACCGGCCCCGCTGCTGCTCCTGGCGCTCGTCATCGGAGTCAGACTGGGAGGACCGGCCCCGTGAGCGCCAGCGTGGGGGCAGCGGACTCTGGCTCTGCCGCCTTCGCCGCCGCCGCCACCGGTGTTCGTCCGAACCCGACCTGGGGAGGGAACCCGCAAAGGTGCGCTCGCCGCCAGTCTTTTGTTCGACAGATGTTCACTGAGCCCCTGCTATGCCAGGCGCCATTCTAGGTTCTGGGGACACAGCGGTGACCAGCAGTGCCACCCACGGTCCCCGCCTTTGGGAGGCTCACGTCAACAGATAAACACGCAGCGTGACCCTAGGCAGTGCTACGAGTCACAAAGAAGAGTGACTGAGCGTTAGTGGATGGAGATCTGAGGAGGCAACTGGACGATGTGGGGGAGGGGGCCACAGGGAGAAAGTGATCTGGGCAGCAGTCACAGCAAGAGCAAAGGCCCTGGGGCAGGAATTTACTCGGCGTGTTCAAGAAGCAGTGTGGAGGCCCATGTGGCTGGAGAAGAGCGTGAACAGGGGGGAGTGAGGAAGGAAGGGAGGGCAGCGAGGCAGGCTGGGGCCAGACGGCACAGAAGCTCTAAGTGGAGGAACCAGAGGACCTGATCTGTCCAAGGCGACAAGAGAGAGCTTACAGGAGAAGGTGGTGTCTACACTGGTCCCGTAAGCTGGGCAAGAAGGAACTGGAGTAAGCGTCTCGGGACTGAAGAGCCAGGGAAAAACACCGGGCAGGGGATGGAATGTGCGAGCCTAGAGATAGATTCTTTAATGCTCAGGGCCCTTTGAACGTGTACAGCAACAACCGAATCTCTTTATTTTGTTAAATGCCCCACCTATGAAGCTCGGTGAAAAAGCCTACGCCCTGGAAACCAATTTCTCGGGAGTCCCTACACGCAGAATACGCATTCGGTCAAATTTTCATAAACCACATCAACTCGAATTACAGACCCAGGATGGCTGATTCTTGTAACTCAAACACCAGAAAACAGCAAACGAAAAACATGCAGGCATGACAAGGCTTCCTGCCGTACGTGAACCAGTGGGGAAAAACACCAACACCAGGGACCCCAACCGGGGTCAGCAAGCTTTCTCTGTAAAGAGCCAGACAGTCTAGGACACCACTGTGCTGTCCCTACTGCAGAAGCAGCCCCGGACAGACAGGAACAAAGGGACATGGCTGGGTCCCAATACACTTTCACTTGTGCACGCCAAAACCTGAATATATTCGGAGATCTCATACAATTTCCACGTCATGAGATACTACTTTTGACTTCTTCCTCACCATTTCAATACGTAAAAACTGGGGCGCCTGGGTGGCTCAGTCAGTTAAGCGTCCGACTTCGGCTCAGGTCATGATCTCCCCATTCCTGAGTTCGAGCCCCACATCGGGCTCTGTGCTGACAGCGCGGAGCCTGGAGCCTGCTTCCGATTCTGTGTCTCCCTCTCTTCCTGCCCCTCCCCTGCTCGCCCTTTGTCTGTCTCTCTCTCTAACAATAAACATTAAAGAAAAAAAAATAATAAAAACGTAAAAACTATTCTTGGTTCACAGGCTATGGAGTCTTGGAGTCACAGGCTTGTAACTTTTTGGAATTCTTGGGTTGCAATGATCTTAGGAGACTCAAAAAAGGAAAAACCACCTTCTCAAATGTAGAGGGAAATCAACCATGTCTGACTACGGCCACTCTGGCCATGGGGTGAACGGGCCAAGGGACGGGAGACTGGGCATGCTGGGAAAGCCCCCATGGAGATCTTGAGGAAACCTGGGCCACAGTGGGGCAGGGACTGGCCTGAACGTCACGGGTCACATCCCGGGACCTAGGTCTGGAAGTTGGTCCCTGGCACCGTTCTCGTCCCTCTATGCGGGAGGAGACTCCAGTCAAATGTGGACAGGTGTCCCATTTCCAAAAGAAAGGGGCTGCTGGCCGCGTGGAAGCTGAGACCCAAGTCCTAGGAGTCAACCCAGTCCTGCCTCCTGTCATCAACAGTTCTTTCGTCTGACACCCACTTCCAAGAGCAAGTGTTGCCGCCCCGACTCATGAATTCCCTCTCAGACCTACCCATTTCCCCACCGAGCCTCCCACTGCCTCCTCTCTGACAGCCACCGCCGTCTGTTGCCTAGACAACTGCACCATCCTCCTCCTCCTCCCCCTCCCCGTTGTCATTCCAGCCAGCCTCCTCAGTCCCTTTTCTACGCGAAAACCGGAGGAAGTTCCACAAAGTCAGTCAGACCCCATCGCTCTGCTCAAAAACCTCCCCCATGGCTCCCTACCTGCCTCCGAGTAACGGCCAACCCCGTCACCACGGCACACTAAACTGCACGATCCGGTCTCCTCTTACCGCCCCGACCTCGTCTCCTACTCCCCTTCCCGTCCCGCCTCGCTCGCTGCGCTCCTTCCGTTCCCTCCGACCACCAGGTGCCCTGCCTGGAACGCCGCTCGCCTTCCTTTCGCTGCCTGGTGAACTGCGACTCGTACTCGGACGTCCCCTTCTCCAGGGGGCCCTCTCTGACTAATCCGTGGGTCTCCGGCTCCCCGAGGGCGGGAGCCGGATCCCCAGCGCTGTTCACGCAGAGACCCCTACCTGCGCTCCCGGCTCTGCCGCCTCCGCCTGCGCCGTACTTCGTCGTCCCGGCGCCGGCGGTCTCGCCGCTCATGGCTCCCGCTCCGACTTCGGCTCCGACTCCCGCTCCGTTGCCTGCGGCCCCTGCGACCAGCCGACCGCGAGCGCGAGCGTGTGTCCCGACCCATCAGCTGAGACGGTGGCGGCAGAGCTGACACAAATATCCGGGGCCTGCGCCGGGGGCCTTCTTCCCCTGCGGCGCGCGCCTGGCTGCCCCGTCCGCGCCTGAGCCGGGAGATGGAAACCTATCTCGCCGCCCCATCCCGCGGGGACTCCGACTCCCCGTAACTCCCCCACTGCCCTCAAACGTGGCCCGCGTGACGGACTTCTGCCGGACTTTCGTCTCCGGGGTTGGGGGCTCGCCCTTTAGGCAGTGCTAGGGGTAGCCCCACGTGGGTCCTCGCGCCTTGGTGGGGGGCGGGGCTAGGGGCCGTGGGCGGAGCCAGAGCGAACCAGGAACTGCGAGCGGGGCGGAGCCTGGGGAGGCGGGACCAAGAACAATGGGCTCCGAGGGAAAGTGGAGCCGACGTGGGCGGGGCCCCCAGGGAGGGATCAAGAGGAGGCGTGGTCTGGGGGCGGGGCCAGGGGAGGCCAGCCACGCTAGCGAGGGCTCAAGCCGGTGCGGGCGTGAAGCTGCGAGGTCGTCGGTTGAGTCCAGACTGCTCCGGAAGGCGACGGAAGGCGACGAATTGAAACCAGGTCGGAGAATGAAGAACCTTGAGGCTGGGCCGACCCTTGAGAGCGACCATCATATTCCATCGCTCGAAATGAATACCTATGTGTTTCAAGGGTTAAGTTAAAAAAAAAAAAAAACTTGGATAACTCCACGAATTAAACGTCAACCCATTTTACAGACAGTAAAAACTGGGGCTCAGAGATGGAAAGTCACTTCAATAAGCAGTGCCCCCACAGCCCCAACGAGGCAACAGGGAGCTGGGATCTGAACTAGGTTGGTGCAGCTTTGTTCTGTGGGTGCCGGGGTGTCACAGGAGGGCTCTGAGCAGGGACAGATGGGCTGGGGGCGGGGGGCACGCTGGTGGAGTCCCTGCTGGACTCGTGAGGAGGATGGACCACAGCAGGCAGGTCTGGAAGACCCTGAAGTCCTGTTCCAAGCTCCCCCAGCCCACCCCAGAGGATGGTACTTGATATTCTAGTTGGAAGCTCTTCAAATGTTTGTCTTGGGAGTACTTCATGACATCGTCCTAAATGCTAGCTTTGCATGCTCTGCTTGGAGCCAAGGCGCAGAGTGGGGCTGCTGGTGGGGAGGACTTTCAGAAGACCACCTCTTGATAACAAACCTGCTTTTCATGGGATGGGGACTAAGGTGGGGGGGGGGGTCTGGCCTTGAAACTTTGTTTTTTTAATTTTTTTTTTAACATTTATTTATTATTGAGAGACAGAGCATGAGCAGGGAAGGGGCAGAGAGAGAAGGAGACACAGAATCCGAAGCAGGTTCCAGGCTCCAAGCTGTCAGCACAGAGCCCGACGCGGGGCTCGAACTCACAAACCAAGAGATCATGACCTGGGCTGAAGTCGGACGCTTAACCAACTGAGCCACCCAGACGCCCCTGGCCTTGTAACTTTCAAAATGCACATGTATCTTTGACAGTATCTGAATACTAATCTTTGAACATGACGTGATGGTGAGCACGTTCCACATCATCTCATCTGCACGTCTAGTTTATAAACGAGCTGTGCCGTTCTGCATCCTGATTTTAAAACTGGACTTCCAAGGTCCTGCTTACAAACGGGACCTTTCAAAGCAGTGTTTCTTGGATTGGAAATCCTGGACAAATACTTTTGCTATAAAAGGGGTCCATGCATTACTCAACTTGAGCAAGTTTGGCAGAACGAATGCAAACTCTGGGGAGTGTTTGTTCTTTTACGCTGGGCTGCACTGATGTCAGAAAATTATACAAGTTTTCTGAGTTGAACTGGAACCCCCAAGCAGGCCACGGCTATTAAGGCATCTAGGTCCTGTTGTTACTTAAAACAATTTTTTTTAACGTTTATTTATTTTTGAGACACAGAGTGCTACGAGGGGAGGGGCACAGAGGGAGACACAGAATGTGAAGGAGGCTCCTGGCTCTAAGCTATCAGCACAGAGCCGGACGCGGGGCTCGAACCCACGGACCGCGAGATCATGACCTGAGCTGAAGTGGGACGCCCAACTGACCGAGCCAATCAGGCGCCCCATTCCTGTTATTTTAAATCTTACCAAGGTTTCCTTCTGCTCTCGTTCAAAGTCAGTCCTCACGTTCTCAAGCAGACCGCCGGCACGCACAGAGGCAAAGAGAACGAGGGCTGATGCTTATTACCCGATTTATTAGAGAGATCTCTCCAACGTAAAAAGAAGGAGGGGTGGCGGGGATGGGGAGCGGGGGCCCAGGGCTGCATATGTTATTTGGGGCCAGCAGCGGCTGCACAGTTACAGAGGTGCCCACGGCTCTGGGTTTGAGCGAGACGGCATTCTGTGCCCGATGAGGCCGCGCTCCAGATTGTCACACACCAGACCATAGGGGCTGAGCACACGGAACCCCCTGAGAGAATTAAGACACACGAGGTTTGCAGTTTCGTTGTTTTGAAATCAGTTCGACCATAAAAACGAGATGGGGGCGGGGCAGGCGATGCAACTGAGCCACCAGAGAAAAGGCGGTGGAGGGCGTTGACCCGCAGTGCGGACCCAGGGGCTGCAGCGACAGTACCATGGCAAGGGACCCCAACCGGAAGGGGAGTATTGCACTGAGCCAAGTGGTGGAGGGAGGGGGCGAGGCTGGACAGAGGCCAGCGAGGGCTCTCAGGAAGTTGCACCTAGACAGTCTCAGGAAATGCCTTTCTTTTGCACAGACTGCCAGCCAGCGCTCAGGCTCTCAGCTCTCAGGGACTGCAGCCATCAGAGATGAGCCAGGAGGGGAGACAGGGTGTCGCCACGAAGGAATTTAGATTCCTGTGCTGGGGGTGGGGGGGTGGGTGACAGCTGGCTGGGTCCAGAGCCTTCCTCTGGGTGGGGGTGGGAGCTGGGAAAGGCCATGAATTTGCTACACATTATAAATAAAGTCTTGCCTTCCTGCCCCCTGCCCGGAAAGTAAGCAAACCCCTCCCATCGGCACAGTCTGCAGGCCCCGCTAGCATCCACGTGACAGTTCTCTGAAAAGGGACAAAGGAGGCAACCAGCACAAAACAGGTCTCCAAGGGGGTCTTAGTGACCTGCACAAGAATAGAAACGTCATGATATCCAGGAGGCTTGCAAACTTCTCTTGTATCAGCGTCCCAGCAATGCCTTTGTCCCGTGATTCAGGAAAGCCCAAGGGGGCCAGCGGGGCTCCCCCGCTCCCTCCTGAAGCTCCAGGTGGCTGAGCGCGCCCTGGACACGGGGCGCGCTGCTCCGGGACAGTGCCTGCTGCTCTGGTCATCCCCGCAGAACTCACATCCGTGCCCGGGCACGGGCTCTGACACCGGCTTCCGGGTGACACAGTGGTCCTTGTTAGTCATCAAGGTCTGAGATGCACCTTCGGACCTCTGTCTGCTCCGCCGTCATCCCCTTGACGGGAAGGGGTAGGGATGGACCGGCGACTTGCGGCATGCAGCCAGGGCACCCGCAGACAGATGCTGGTCTGAAATCCAGGTGAGGACGCTTCCCAGGGTCTGGACAAAGGCTCCTTGGGCAAGAGGGAGAGGACATAGTTTTGCTTCTAATCTGGGACACCCACAGGCTTGTTCTGACGGGCCGTCTGAGGGCTGTCTTCCCTGGGCTGCATGCTGGCACGTCCCGGGAGCCCCTGTGCCAGCAGCTAGGGGACAGCCCCCAGCATGCAGCCTGGTTCTCCAGGGAGGAGCGGACAGCAGCCAGGCCAGCAGCCTCCCTCCAGGTGCACGAAGCGAGCCGGGTGAGGGGACACGAGGGCAGACGAGGGATCCACACAGGGAACAGCAAACTATGCAGCTCCCGAGGGACTCGGAAAATCAAACTGCTGGATCCGCAGGTTCTCCACCAGGGAGGCCAGGGCTGGGAGAAGTTCTTCCAGGTGAGGCTTCTGCTCCAAGCCAGCTCCCAGCTCTCCCAAGCGAGCGAGCCGGCCAGTGGGGGGCAGAGTGGGCAGGGGGAAGCCACCCCCACTGTGTCACCTTTTGAGAGGCGGGAGTGCATTTGTGCGGGGGCAGGACAGACCCTGCGATGCTGTCGGCTCCCACCGTCCCCTCTGGACACGATGGGGTCTCTGAGCCCGGAAGGGGCTGCCCCTGCTGAAGATGACAAACTAGAAAATTTTTGTTTCTCACGAAGAATTTCTTCTCTTATCATTTAACTCACAGATGCATCGCTGTCTTAAAAAACAAACAAACAAACAAACAAACAAACAAACACCCATCCCAGTCCTGGGGGGCCTGGAACTGGACAGCTGGGCAGCCTGACCATGGGGGGGACCCCTGTGCCAGGACGTGATCTCCGGAAGTCCCACGGCCTGGGGCCCAACGTCTCCCTTCGCTTGGGCCCCTCTTCTGGACAGTGAGCAGGCCGCGTGGGGACCACAGGGAAGCCCACCGTCCTGAGCTCTGGCGAGAGGGGCGGCCGCCGGCCGTTCCTACTCACAGGTCAGCTGACAGGCAGGTGGTGGGAAACAGATGCAGAGATTACAGGCATCAGCGGGGTGGAGAGCCCCCGCCCCCCAGACCACCGGTCGGCCACCCCCAAGGGCGGGTGTCACGTGCCTGGCCGCAACACCTAGCCAGGGGGGCCTGTGGTCCCAGGCACCGGCGGGGACTCCGTGGTCCTTCCCTCCTCGGCGCCCCGTCCAAGCGGAGAGGCGGAGCCTCGGAGTGTGGGTTTCAGCCTGGGTGACCGGCCCCCCTCAGAGGGCGCCAGGTCCCCGAAGCCAACTGGCCTCGTTCCCTCGGCGAGACACATTCAAGCACAGCAAAGAACCACAAGGTGCGGTGGGGTGGTTTCTCTTCTTTTCCCATCACGTCCTTTTTTTTTTTTTTTTTTTCCTTTTTTATCTTTTTCTAAAAAAGCACACGTGTGCTGCCGTCTTTGTGCAAAGAGTAAGGACCCAAAATAAATACGTGATCGGACACTCAGGGAGGTTCACAGTCTCACAGGCGTAGGTAGTAGACGGGAGCTGGGGGCCGCGGCCGTCGTGGAGCGAGGTCCGGCGGGCGGGCGGGCGGCGCCTCCGGGAAGCAGCCAGGGCGGCAGCGAGCGCTCGGCTCTGGGTCGGTGACTGCATAGAAATTACTGCGAAAGGCAAGGGCGCGGGTGAGGACCCCCACCCCCACCCCCGCCCTGCCGCGAGGGCCCGAGACACCGGCCCCCTCCCGCCCCGGGCCTCCGTTTCCCCGTCTGTCCCGGGGCCCGAGAGGCCCCGGGCGTGGCGGGCCGGGGCGCACTTACTGTGTCGCTCTCGCCGTCGGAGGCTGGGTGGACCTGCGCGCTATAGTGCAGCGGGGAGTACACCCAGCTCCTCTCGTCGGCGGGCTGCAGGGCGGGCGGGCGCACGTGCAGGAAGGGCGCGCAGAAGAGCAGGGTGCGAGGAGGCGCGAGAGAGGCAGGCGGGAGGAAGGAAGAAACAGAAATAAAGGAGGCGGACCCCAACGCGGACGACGAGTAGGCGGCTCAGCCCCCGCTGTCCTCTCCCCGACAGGCCCCGGCCCCACCTGGACGGCCCCCTCGGGCCGGCGGGGCCGAGCGGCGGCAGTGCGGGGTGGGCGGCAGGGCGCGGCGCGGTGCAGGGGTGGGGGGTGCAGGCAGGGCCCGGAGCAGCGGAGGGGAAGGGAGGGGCGTGGGGCGTGGCCTGTTTGCTGTCCCCTCCCCTCCCGCTCGGCCCTCCCCCCGGCACCCTCGCCTGGTCCTAGCCCCGCGGGCAGCGCTCCGGCCTCAGTCCTGCCTGCTGTGCGGCCACTGGGGCCGCCAGCTGGGGCAGGGCCCTGGGGACCCTCCGCTGGGGGTCCCGGGTGATGTGGGCAGTCAGGGGTACAGAGCGGAGGCTGTTTCCTCATGCCCCAAACGCACAGATAGCCGGGAGACACCCAGGCACGGGCCACCCAGACAGCAAGCAACACAGGCCCAGCCAGGGGGTGCGCTCTTCCGGCTGTGACGGGGAAGGGGGTCGCCATTCTGGGTCGGACTGGCGGGGAGGGCACGTGTGCCTTCAGCACCCACCCACACGTGTCCGTCCTGGGTCTGCTCCCACCACAAGAATCCTCCCCACCCCCAGCCCCCTTCTCCTTTTTCTTTCTCTTCTCTCCTGCCCACCCCCCCCCCCCCCGCCATTCTTCAGTGCCTGTAGACCTACCCCCTTGCCCCGCCTCTGCTGGGAGCAGTGGGCCTGAGCACGCACCTGCCCTGGCCACGCCCCCCTGGGCGTCCACGACCCCCAAACCCACCGGGGCCACAACCCAAAACGCCCCCAGACCTGCCCCTCCTGCGTCCGACCCCGACCACCAGCCTCGCCTCTACAAGGGGTGGCTTCTTCAGGGCCTCATGAAGGACAAGCACCAGAGTGCGGCCTCTACGCTCTCTGGGTGAGCCCAGGCCCTCCCGCCCCACCTTGGGGCCCCCACTTCTGCCCACCTCACCCTCCTCCAAGCTCTTGCCGCGGGACCTGCCTCCACAGGCCAGACTCCCGGTACCCGAGGCACGGCCCGCCTCGGGACACCTCGGCCAGCTCATTCTTGCCCCAGCACTCGGCCCAGGGGCCCCTGGCCCAGGGACACGCCCCCTGAGGGCTGTCCGCTGGCGGATGGACTCGTGCAGGGGCGCACAGACCCTGCGGCTGCTTACTGGTCACAGCACAACAAAAGCCGCTGCCTGCCTGGGAGTTCTCACGCGGGTTGGGGGGGGGGAGGGGGGAGAGGAAGAGCCGCCGCAGATAGACGTCAGGGTAGCTGCCCCTCTAGGGCAGAACGTGGGACAAGAGGGTCTGTGCCTGCACTCTGCAAAGAGCATGCCCGGGGAAGCGATGGTGGGCAGCAGGACGCAGAACCCCGTGGTGACCCCACTAAAGTGGGGCCAAGGACACACGGTCCCCGGTTCTGCAGGCCCTCGGGCCTGCCCCACCCATCTAGCCCTCATGCTCTTCCGTCTCCTCCCAAGTGCCCCCCACTGGCTTCCGCTGTGCCCCCCACAGAGCCCAGCCTTCCCTCTCCCACCTCCCCACACCCCGGTGATTCTAGGTCAGGGTCAACCCCTCTCCAGGCAGCCTTTGCAAAGCACTCCCTGGGGGCCCTCGGGGTCTGCTCTTAGATCATCCTAGGGGTGTTGCATCCCTGACTCACGAGGACACAGCACGGCAGGAAGGCCTGGGGAAGCGGTTTCCACCTCTCGGGTTAGCTCAGTGCCGGCGACCAGGGATGCTCACAGGCATTTGGGGCTGGGGGGTGTGAGCCTCTGAGGGTCCTCGTCTTGAGAACAGAAACTTACTTTAGATACTCAACCTGTTCTGCCTGCTTGGAGCGCTGTGTGGCTCCGGGCAGGTTACCTGGCCTCTCTGGGCCCTCATTTATTGCTCATGATGCCAATTATCAGGCACCGATGCTGGCACTGCTGCAGGAGGTGCACATAGCGTCCCAAGCCCATTACGTAGAGGAGGGTCTCTGAGACACAGAGGCTGCCTGGGAGCCTGGACCCAGATTTTATGTAAACCGTGGGCCCTCGTGGGCTTCCTGGGGAGCCGAGACCTTGGTCCCTCCACTGTGAAATGAGTATGGAAAGACCACCTCCTCTCTCCTGCGGCTAAGAGCCTGGCTTTGCGGTCCCTTTGCTGACCCATGTGACCACCTGCTTCCACAGGGCAGACGCCCCTTGGGGAGCCATCGGCAGCGAGGTCTGACTATGGGACAAGTGTCCTCTGACCTGTCCCTGACTTGGGCGGGCTGGGGAGAGGGGCAGAGGCCGCCAGGGGCTGGGGTCAGATGCAGACCCCGCCGCCACGGCCAAGTCCCCTTATCCCCGGCCGTGTGTGCCTACAGGCCCAGTGGTGACATCACCAGGGGACACGTGGCTGGTCTCGGTCAAGGTGCTTACTTCCCCAAGTCCCTTCTCAGAGGCCATGGGACAGCCGGGACCTGTGGCTCCCTGCTGCCCAGGGTGGTGGGTCGGGGGCTGGGCTCCCTGGAGGCCTGCTGTGGTCACTTACAGTCCCTGAGGAGCTCAGCGTCACGGCCCGCAGTCGGCGATGCCGGGGAGAGTAAATCCAGTACCTCCCATCGGTGAACTGGGCGGGCCGGGCGAGCGGGGGGAAGAAGCAAACAGAGGACAGGATGAGGCAACGGAATCCGGCGGGGAGGTCAGGAGGGGAGGGCGCGGGGGCAGGGGCAGGTAAGCCGATGGCCAAGCGGGAGGTGAGTCTGGGGGTGGCGGGGTCCCACTCTGGCCCGCTATCTTCTCTGCTGCCTGCAGGGCCTGGCCACCCACTCAGGTGACAGGACCCAGACGCGCACATCGAACACGGCCCCGGGGCCACCTCGCACACTGATCCGCAGAATGGGACACAAACCAAGCCCCCCGGGACGGGGAGATGACGGCGGGTGTGGGGACGCACACACAGTGCACCTGTTACGACTCCAGGCCAGACAGAGGCCCCAAGACAGACAGCAGTGTGGTGTTAGCTAGGAGACAGCGGTGCGGCAGGCCCCCAGCTCACGGGACCCGGCGGGGGGGGGGGGGGGGGGGGGGAGACGAGATCAAAGGTCCGGGAGGGAGACAGGCAGGCCCCTCCACTGCACGAGGCCACTTGGCCACCCGGCACCCATCTCACCCAGGCTCCCGGCCCAGCTAACCTGTCTACCTGTGGGAGATGCAGGGCGGGAGGCGACCCCCAGCTCTGGAAGAGAGGTCCCGGGTCCCCGGGTCCCCGGGGCAAGGCCCCTTCCTGCTGCGACAGACCCCACCTCCTCCAGGAGCAGCCGTGAGTCCTCGGCCACGAGGTTGGCAGCATGAAGCACACCTGTCCCACCTGCCCCTCGCCACAGTCCCCTTACCTCCCCGAGAACAGAACCCACCTGGCCGTACCCCCCACCCCCCTCCCAGCAGGAGAAGGGCCACGCAGCCTGCAGCCCTTAGCAGCCAGCCCCGGGGCTGCCCGGGACCTACGGGGCCCTGTGGGGCTCGGAGCTCGAGGACAGGGCAGTTCCCCTGACTTGGGGTGGCCTGGCCTGGAGGGCGCGGGGCAGGGCGTTCCCACAGCACGTGAGCGTGTGGGTGTAAATGCGTGCGAAGGCACACTGGGTGTGCGAGAGCGTGTGGAGTGGAGCGTTGACCCGTGAGTGCACGTCTGTGTCCACAGGAGTGCCTTGTGAGCGTGTGAGTGCGTCTGGTCGAGGGCCTGGTGACGTCGGGAGCTGCAGGGGACTTACAAAGTAGATGTCAGTGGCGGGCGTGTCCTCCTCATCCGAGGCCTGGCTGGCGGGCTCCGAGGCCTGGCTGGCCGTTTCTGCTTCGGCAGCAGCAGAGGCGCAGGCTGGGGAAGCCTCCACCCTGGGGACACAGGGACACGGGAGTCCTGGGGGCAGGGCTCCGGACGGCACCCACCTGCCCCAGCCCCCACCGCAGGGTCCTGCCTGCCCCCTCCCCTCTCATCAGCGGGGCAGCACAGACGCGAAAGACTCAGGAGGCCAAATAAAACAAAACCTCCCCATCACTGCTGAGGCCCAGGAGATAATCGGCCCTCCCTCGAACGGGTGAGCACACACCAGTGGGCGGGCAGGTCCCAGCGCCACCATCACTCTCCGTGCGACCCTGAGGGTCCTTTCCCGTCCGAGCCTCAGTTTCCCCATCTGTGGAGGAGGGACGCCGGGCACCCACCATGTTGGGTCAGAACCTCTTTCTCATCTTCACCGAGCACTTCCTCTGGGCCAGGCCCTTTCAGGAACCTTGCCTGAATTCACCCAGCGACCCTCCACTGGGGAGGGGACTGCCACCCTCCTGAGTTACAGACAGGAAACTGAGGCTCCAGATGGAAAGTGAGGCGTGTCCTAAGCCGAGTGACCGGGGATGGATTCCAGCTCCTAAGCAGAATGACAGGCTCTGAGACGGGGGAGCACCTCTACCCTTGGAGGGATGGGCTGTTTTGGGGGCAAAGACCGAAAGACGCGTTATACTGTTAAGAATTCAGTTAAGGGCAAAAAAGCCACAGGTAGCAGAAACTGCTGTGTGTGCACACACGGGTCTGTGCGTGTCAAATAAATTCTATTTTTTTTTTACTGTTTATTTGTTTTTTTTTTTTTTTTCAACGTTTATTTATTTTTGGGACAGAGAGAGACAGAGCATGAACGGGGGAGGGGCAGAGAGAGAGGGAGACACAGAATCGGAAACAGGCTCCAGGCTCCGAGCCATCAGCCCAGAGCCCGACGCGGGGCTCGAACTCACGGACCGCGAGATCGTGACCTGGCTGAAGTCGGACGCTTAACCGACTGCGCCACCCAGGCGCCCCTGTTTATTTGTTTTTTAATGTTTATTTTGAGAGAGAGAGAAATAGAGACTGCGACATCCAATGTGAGAAGGGGGAAGGGCAGAGAATCCCAGGCAGGCTCCGAGCCATCCGAGCAGAGCCTGATGTGAGCCACCCAGGCGCCCCTCAAAATAAACCCTGGATGGCAAAGTGCAGCCTGGGAATGTGTGTCTGTGAGAGTGAAGTGAGGTCTCTCGAAACGCAATCGAAATTTTAAAAAGCACATAAAGCAGAAATCGTGACAAAAGCAAGAAAAATTCGATCACGATGCCAGTTATAGGACCAAACACACCAAAGAGGAGAAACGAGGATGTGACGCAACCGAACGCCATCAATCGATACATCAGACAGAGCGGGCTCAGAACTTTCCATCCCTTCACAGAGAACACATGTTGTTCACACGCGTCCACTGACCTTAAACAATGAATTCTGTGGGGCACCTGGCTGGCTCAGTCGGTTGAGCATCCGACTTCGGCTCAGGTCATGATCTCACAGTTCATGAGTTCCAACCCCACATCGGAGTCTCTGCTCTCAGCGCAGAGCCCATTTCACATCCTCTGTCCCCCTCTCTCTCTGCCCTTCCCCCGCTTGCATTCTCTCTCCCTCTCCCTCGAAATAAACAAACATTTAAGAAACGAAATCTGTATTGGAGCAGAAAGGCTAAATGTTTTTAAAATATACGTGGATTTTCTAGTCTGCTTCCTTCAACTTAAAGCTAAGACTAAGTACTGAAAATGTAAACAAAACAGTCTTCAAATACTCCAAAGTTGGGAGACACTCCTAAAGAAACCTTGCAGCAGGGTCTCCATGGACGTGGGGGCGGATGGTTCTCTGGGGGCGTGCGGGGCAGGGCACGATTCTGGCCACAGGTGTCCCCAGACACCAGCCCCATGTCCTCTGGGGGCCAAGAGCCACTGCCTCGGGTCAGAGAGGACGTGAGAAGCTAAATGACATGCTTCGGCAGGCCAGTATAGAAGAGCCGCTTCTCGCTGAGCCCACGGACGGGGGCATCAGCGCCGGGCGGCCCACGCGCGGCCGGGAGCGCCTCCTTGTCTGAGACACACGGGAGCCTGAACCCCCGTCTGCGCCGGAGGAGCAGGAACGCGCACGGAAACAAACCAGGAGTCCGTGAATCGGGCACACGACACGATGGGGGAAGCGGGCTGAGCCCAGAAGGCTCCCTGGGGAGCCGGGGCCCCACTCCTGCCAGCTCGGGGCTCCAGGCTGGGGACCCCAGGGGCTGAGGAAGAATCCCAGGACTGGCGCACAGCCGGCGGCTCTGCCGGAGACCCGAGGCGCCGGAGGAGCCCCTGCGCGGACCGCCCACTTCCCGCTGCCCGCACCGCCCCTTCCAGGGCCCCACTCCCGGCCCCAGAACGCGGACTCCATTACCCAGCCTGCCTCGGGGGGGCCAGCTGGCCACGTGGCCACGCTCAGCCAATGGGATCAGAGCAGAAGCTGAGCGCAGAGTCGGGCGACGGGACCGCGGCCGGCCCGCTGGCTGGTGACTCACCCCGCGTCTTCCTCCTTGGGGACCACGATCTCCACGCTGCACGCGGACTCCACCTGCACCGTGACCTGCTGCAGGTCCTCCTCCACGTGTGTCTCCTCTTGGGACCTGGAGGCAGTGGGAAGCTGCGCCTCACGCTCTCTCTCCTCACCGGAACTCTGCCCCCCCCCCCGGGGGTGGGGGTGGGGGCGGGGGCGGGGGTGGGGGTGCACCAGGCAAGCTCCAGGCCGGTGGATCTCCAGTCCTGGTGGGAAGCTGGGAGCCTCCGTGGGGTGCTCCCTCTGGGTGCCACCTGACCAGCGCCCTGAGCTGGCCCAGCTCACCCCTGGGGTCTGCAAGGGGGCAGGGACTGACCGTGACCCCAGTACCAGCAGGGGAATAATGTGTGAATGGTAGCCTGGATCCTGCCCACCCTCCTGGGGGTAGCTGGGCCCTGGCCTGGAGGTTGGGGTGGTTCCGGGGGGTTCAACGATCCAGGCCCCTGATGTAGACGCGTCAGAACATTCGGGCCGCCAGGAATGGACAATGTCTCCGCAGAGCAACACCAGAGAGCAAAAAGGTTGTGGAGGCTGGAGGGGGCAGCTGGACAGAGGGAAACGCTTTCCACCAAAAGTGCTTTATGCCAATAACTTTCTCTCCAACTGGCAGGAATATTTAACCCCCAAACTAAGGAAGGCAAGCCCTACAGGTCGCGTTGTAAGATCCAGCAAGAGGAACCACCCAAGTGCCCCCCGGGGGGGGGGGGCAGGCGAAGCCCTGTGAGGTGGAAGAGAAGCAGCGGGGGCTCCACGTGCTCACAGCCGGCCTTGACCTGGCCTGCGGTGGCACAGGCCTCTGCTTGTGTCAAGACGAAGGCAGAAACAGGCCGTGTGTACGTTTTCTCATAAGCTCATAATGTAGTTCCAGAAAGAGACAAAAAAACAAAAGACCCGTCCAGGGGTGGCCCCCATGGAAGGGAACGGGCATGGGGCAGGGGGGGGCATTCACTACATTCTCTTTTGTATCCCTTGGAATAAAAACTAATAAAATTAAAAGATCAACAAACAGGTGCAGGGAAGGGAGTGGGAGAGTGGAAAGAATTACCAAGTGACTCAAGACTCTGTGCAGTTCTAGCCCCTAACTTAAATCCGCGCCCAGGCAAGTGGTCAGAGAGGCGGGGGCTCTGGGCGGGAAGGCAGACGGGGTGCGAGGGGGAGGGGAGGAGAGAGGAAAGGCCTTGCGGGGAGACCGTGGGGCCAGGCGGGGAGAAGCTGGGGTCTCATCTCACCGGCCATCCTGTCCGGAAGACTGTGTGCGCCGCCTGCGGAGAGACGCAAGCAGGTGGAACCGGTGGCGGTGGCGGAGGCCCCGCCCCACCCGGTACGGGATATGGCCACGCCCCCGCCTCGCGGAGGGAGACGCCCCCGGCCCCTCACCGGTACCGTGGCTGCTCTGAGGTCTCCGAGGGAGATCGCTCTGGGATGGAGAGGGACGTGGAAGACAGGGTTGTGGCGATGGAGGCGGTGGTGGCCTCCTCGAAGGATGGCGGCGTGCAGGGCAGGAGGTCGGGCCGGCCTGTGGGGAGGCGGCTGTGGGCGCCTGCAGGAGCCGGGCCCCCAGGGCAAACCTTCCGGGCCCCTGGCTCCACCTGTGGCTCGGCTCACCTTCTGCACCCATGCCCCACCCCCCCCCCCGCCACCCAACACTTCGTCCTGCTGGCCAGCCTTAAGAGGGCAAATGCACTCCAGTTTACCCCTGGCACAACAGCTTCCGGCAGCCCACCCGTCCCGGAGGCCCACAGGTCCTGCTCCACCTGCCCACCTCCTCGCTCACTCTGCCGCGACCACACAGGCCTCTCACTGTTCCTCCAACGCGCCAGGCCTACCACTGCCCCAGGGCCTTTGCACATGCAGTCTCTCCCTTGATGCTATTCCCCCAGACCCTCCCTGTCTGGCATCTTTGACTCCTTAACCCTGGAAACTGGGAGGGACCTTCCAAAACACCATGCCCAACCCCATCAAGTGCTTCATCCCTCTGGGTGTCTGCACGCCTGGTGATGGGGTGGGTCACCTCTCCCTCCGCAGCACTCCCCAGAGGGCTGTAGATCTCAGACTGGGATGGCGGCGGGGTGACTGTGACCCAGGCCCTTCCCATCCAAGTACCAGCTTCAGGGAGCCTTTCCTCACACTGGGGTGCTCCCTGCGTCCCCTCCCCTCTCGGCCCCCCAGGGACGTCGTCTTTCCCCAGCAGCCCCCTGATCTCTCCTGTCACCGAGGCGCCCGCTCCCCAGCCTGCCCGGTCACCTTCGTCCTCCAGCGTGGGGTAGCTGCGGGCCCCCCGAAGGTCATACTGGGCATCTTCCCGCTCGCTGGGGATCTGGCTGGCCGAGAAGGCGGCCGTGGGCCCCAGGGGCTTGACAGCCAATGACGCACCACGGCCCTTCTTGGACGGGGAGGACTTCAGGGCTGTGGAGAGAGGCGCACTGGCGCTCAGGGGCCGCCTGGGAGCCCCCGGCAACCCTGAGGCAGGGGCCCCCAGCCCCCATCCCTCCTTTGCACGGAAGCCTGCTCGCCACCCCCCTCGAGGCCCGCTGCCTGCACACATGGCCCCCGCTGCCCGGCCTCCAGCCCGGCCCTCAAGCCTGGGCAACGAGCCGCTGTCTTTGTGGAGAAAACCCTGCCCTGCTTTCTACCCGGCTCTGCCTCGGGAGGCACCAGGAGGCCCCCTTGTCGCAGCCCGCCCTGGCTGTGGCCTCCACTTTCAGACAGGAAACAGAAGGCCTTGGGGCGTGCAGGGCTCAGCACCAAGGGCCTGGTCCAACCCGGGATGAGTGGCCTGTGGAATGCGGCTCAGCCCACCGGCCCCCGTCACGGTGTCCTCCCCGTCCCTGCTGCGAACTCTGGCCCCAGGACGGCCGGCACAAACCCCAGCACATAGTACGTGCTCAATTCGCCTTGTGAACAGCCCTCCGGTACCTGGAGGCTGGTGAGCCCCCCGGGACCACAGTGAGAATGACGCCCCAGGAGAGGTTCCAAGGCGTGGCACGCGGACGCCGATGAACAACCCACTCTCAGGAGACAGTCCCACTGCTGTCAATTTCAAGCTCCCGGCTAGATGTCACTGAACGTGGGGTTGCGTTGGCTCGACGAGCCGGCTCCAGGTGACCAAGCTGGGTCACGGCCCACACAGGCCTGGCCCAGGCCAGGAGAGCAGGTAGGCACTGCGCACTTAACACCTACTGTGTGCCAGGCCCCAGCCTAGACACTGGGGACACAGAGCGACCAAGGCTGACGAGAACGCTGCCTTCTGGGGACACAGGGTGCGGGGGGCAGATGACGGACAGACACACGGGGAGAAAGGCCCCTTCTGGGATGTGTGCCGGGATCTGGGACTCGAGGCCCAACAGACACCCAGGGGGCAAGAGCCGCCTCTGTCCTGCGTCCTCCTCGACAATGCCGGGTCCCGGCTGCTGACCGGCCGCCTCCACGTCCACCAAGGTGGTTTCCTCGGTGACGGCACGAGGCTGCAAGTGGTCCCCCTCAATGTGCACCGGTGCAGGGTCAAGCCCAGCTGCTGCGTGTGTACAGATGGGGAAACTGAGGCACAGAGCGGGGCATTGCTTGCTGGAGGTCACCCTGGCAGGAGGTGGTGCAGCCAGGACTCGAGCTCAGACGGTGGGCCCCAGGCCCTGCGCTGGGCCCCGTGAGCGTGGTGCCCTGACCCTCCCGTTCTCTGGACCGAGGCCCGAGGATGGCCGAGTAGCGGGAGGTGACCCTGTGGGCTCACTCGGCTCTTGGCCGCCCTGCCTCCCGTCTCTGCACCCCGGGGGCCCTCCTGCCCAAAGTGCCTGGGAGGCTCACAGGAGTTCTTCCGGAAGACCGTGTTGCTCATGAACTTGAAGAAGCGCTCTGCGTAGAAGCTGGGCCGGTGGACAGAGACGGTGTCCTGGGAAGCGAAACAAGGGCCCGAGGGCAGAAGGGCGTGAGTGCCGTGGTCCCACCAGGAGCTCCCCGGGTCCCGCGGGACAGCCCAGGGCACAGGCGGGCGGCGGGGCAAAGCCACCCAGGTGGGGAGGGGACTGGATCCCCAGCACGGGGCTTCCTGGACGGACCCGGGGGTCAGGTGACGGTGGCAGAGGGCAGGGTGGGAGGGAGACTCCGCCATCATAAACCCGTCTGTATTTCTAATCCTTTGAACCATGGGAAGCGACAGCTACTCAAAGAGGTAGACGAATGAACGTCGAAACACGGAAACCAGAGCAATTCTCTGACAGCGAGTCTCAACAAAGGACGGCTGGACGCCTGTTTTATAAGTGACGGTTGGTGGCGCACAGTCACGCCTGAGGTGGGGACAGGCGGCCGCTGGTGTCCCTCGGCCCCACACCCCAGTGTGGGGTGATGCCGGGCTCCCCTCTAAGCTTGTCTCCTTGTCTGTGTGACAGGGAGGCTAGAGGCTGCCACTCTCGCTGGACGCGACGGCACCCCGCCCCCCCCATGCCAAGACCCCCCCCCCCCCCGGGGGTGACGACCACAGGTGCCCTCAGACAGGGCCCGGGTCCTCCTCCTGCTGTAACGTAACAGAACCCACAGGGGACTCGCGGCCTCCAGGGTGAAAGCGACACGTCCCATCCTCGCTGCAGCGAGGCGTGACCGCAGGACCGCGTTCTGGCAGGTGGTGGGGGAGACGAGGCAGTGACAGCTTGCGCCCTCTCCTCTGCCTGGAGTGCCCTGTGGGGGGCCAGCCGCGTGGGCCACGCCCAGGAGTGTGCAGCGCCAGGCAGAAGCAGCCGGCCCTGGACTCCAGGGGCCACCCCATCTGCCCCAGACCGTTCACGCCTGTATGGCTACGCTGACCACCGTTTGGCCCCCAAACCCGAGCAGCCCCGGCAGGCCTTACAGTGCTTCCGGCTGCCATGGCTTTGTGACGCCGTGAGAGGGTTCCCGCCCCCTGGCCCTTCTTGGTGCACCTTCTGGAAGCTCCCATCTGGACCGTCCGAACACTCTCTGAGGGGTGTCGGGGGCCGGCTGGGGTTCTGGATTTTACAGACCGCACGCACGCAGACAGCCCTTAGCATTTCAGTAAGAATCGGTCCGAAGGGAGCCGCGGGAGGACAGGCATGGATCGAGGCCCCAGCCAGCTCGTCAGCCCAACCGGACCGGGGTGCTAGGGCTGCTGTCGCAGGTGCACCGTCTGGTCCCCAACAGCTGGCCTGCCCCGTGGGTGTGGCCAGCGCCCGAGCCCCCTCCCTCTCGTGCGTTTCCAGACTGTTCTTTGCCTAGCCGGCCCCTGACTCTCCCGGTCGGGCGGTCTTTGGGAATCCTCCCAGCTCAGCCTGGGCGTCCTCTCCTCCAAGGAGCCCTTCCGTGCCCCTCACCAGTGGCTCAGACCCCACTGCCGGACGGCCTACAGCCAGCTGCCTGCCCTCTCCCGTCTTGACCCGGACCCCTTGGCCTGTGACTGCCGGGGCACACGGCCGCCCCCGCGGGACACTGGCTCCGGGAAGGGAGGCCCGTGTTTCTCGGCTCTGGAGCACCTGGGCCTGGCCCCGGGAGACCAGCAGGTCTGTGGACTGACGCGTGAAGGGACAATGCTCACCCCGTCGTGGACAAGAGCCTTCCAGGTGTGTTCCAGCTTCTTGATGAACCTGCAGAGAAAACGAGTGAACCAAAGTGGTCCTCTAGTGGGGCGGTCCCGTCCCCAGGGGACACTGGGCCATGTCTGGGGACTGGGTGTGCTCCTGGCACCAAGCGGGTGGGAGGGCCCTGGTCCAGAGGAACTGAGACGCCTCAGCCAGAGGCCACCTCCCTCTCCGGCGCCCTCTGTTCCCCTCCCCGCCTGCTGGTGGCTCCTACCGCTGCTGCTCTTAGAGAGGAAGTGAAAAGGCCGTGGTGCTTGGCCCTCCGTGGGGGGCATATGGCAGCACCCCCAGAGCACGGCCTTCCTCTCTCACGGCCCAGGCTGAGCCCGGGTCCTCTCTGCTGGAATCAGTGGCCTGCACTGTGGCTCTAACTAGATCCCTGCACACCTGGGCTGGGGAGAACGTTGCCTCCTCCAGGCAGCCTTCCTGGACACCCCCTAGTCTATGGGGTGGGGGAAGGGTCCTCTTCTCAGCACCCACCCCCGCGGGACACCCCTGCCCCAGGATAGGCTTGTGGCTGCCTGACACACGCTGGCCCACCCTCCTTGCCCCCACTCAAGAGCCTCCGCAGAAACCCTGGTCTGACACCTCCAAAGTTTCCCGGGGCGCCTGCGTGGCTCAGCTGGTTAAGCGCCCCACTCTTGACTTCAGCTCAGGTCACGATCTCACGGTTGGTGAATTTGAGCCCCGAGTTGGGCTCTGTGTCGACAGCCTGGAGCCTGTTTGGGATTCTCTCTCTGCCTCTTCCCTGCTCACCCTATCTCTCAAAATTAGTAAGTAAACATTAAAGCTCTCCACTCCTGCTCTAAACCCAGAGAGATGTCCCCATGGAAGACATCTGCCCCTGAGTCGGAAAACAACAGGCTGCGAATACTTGTGTTTGACGGGCAGGAGCCCAGTTTCATATTTAGGAAAAAAATCACCCAAGCCCACCCAGTGGGCTTCCTGAGGGGGTGGGAATGGGAAATGGGGACCGCCACGCCCAGGGTCCCCTCTGTCCTGTTGGGAATGTGCATAATGAACGCATTCCACTCTCAGGATGGAAAACTAAGACTAAGAAACGCTCGTCACCAAGACCTCATGCGGGTCAAGGCATGGGTAACGAGGTGGCCCACACCCCAGCTTTTAAACCGCAGGTGAGGCTGGGGTATCTGTTCCTTCGGCTCTGCCGCACTTGAGACCCCACGACATGGGGCCCCAGCCACAACCATTTACTCCTGTCCATCGTAGGAGCTGTCCCGAGATGCCGTGCTCTGCGGCCACGGGCGCTTCTGTCCTGCGCACTTTAGCCCGGCACCGGGCACACGGTCGGCGCTCAGCAGACGGGGCCGGACCGGCGGGCGACACCCCACCCACCCCGCATGCCCCACGCCAGCCCCAACCCCGAAGGCGGAGTCACCCAGTCGGGGACCGAATGCCTCCCTCGAGGCCTCAGGGGCCGGCAGCCAATCAGGAGCCTTCCCGGGGCCGAGGAGGCTTTGTCTGCGGGCAGCGGGTGCACCGCTTCCGTGGGCAAGTGAGGGGGGCAGGGGGCACCCACCTGTACGACTGCAGAATGTCAATGATGCCAATATGCAGCAAGAGGCGCTCCCCTCGGCCGTTCACGGCGGGAATCCCGCCCATCCTGGGGAGAGAGGGCGGGAGCGCGGTCAACACCCCGCAGGGCCACACCGCTGGCGGGGGCGGCGTGGGGGGCCCAGAGCCCGGCCTCGGAGAAGCTGGAGGAGCCAGAGCCCGTGTGCTCCTGTAGAGGCGGCAGCTCGGCTGGGGCCGAGCTGCCGTCAGACACGCGAGGCTGGAGGCTGGCGAGGGGTCTGGCCCCCACACACCCGTGCGCACGCACACGCTCACCCCGGGCGGGGCCCCCAGTGCTTCTGGGTCCCGTCTGGGGAGTTAGTCGCTTCACTCAGCCCCAGGCCCACACGTGCCCGGCCCGGCATGGTTAGTGAGGCCACACGACGCAGCGACTGTCCTCAAGTCCCCATGACCCCAGACCCGCCAGGCCCGGGCCCTGCAGGCTCCGCGCACCGCACTCCACGCACTGCCCAGCTCACCTGCGCACCCCGCCATCCTGCCAGGCCTGGCACAGACCCTACAAACGCCAACACAGTGGAGGTCGGGCCAAGCCACCAGACCTCTGCGGGTGTCGCTCCCCCTGCCCCCACCGCCTCGCCTGGTCAGGGCGTCAGGGCTCCTCCCCCGTCCTCCCCAGCTGTGAGCCCCCGTCTCCCTCGCGGACGCTGGGGGGTTATGCCCCCCTCCTCCAGGGCCCCCGTGCTGGTTCCCGACACGCTCAGTCTCGACACCCTGTCTACAGAAGCCGTTCCCACCGGGGGTACTGTCCTCCTCAAGCACTCGACGATGTCTGGAGACGTCTGAGGCCCTCACGACTGGGGGTGTCCTGGCATGGGGGGGGGGTGCCCTGCCATGGGGGGGGCCAGGGATGCTGCTCTGGCCTACGGCACTCAGGACGCCCCAGAGAACGACCCGGCCCAGCGTGCACAGTGCCGGGGGCAGGGCGGACACCCCACGAGTCTGTCTCGGGCAGGGGGCACAGCCCTCTCTGAGACTGTGACCTCGGCCTCCACCACCGGGGCCTGTTCTCCCCGGGGCTCTGGGTTCGGCCCCCTGCTGTAGATGTTGCCTCGTCCCCAGCACTCAACACCCCTACGGCTTTGCTTCAGATGGTGGCGCTTTAACCCATTCTCGGGTCCGGCAGGGGGAGGGGGCATCTGTGTTTCCCACACGGATGGCCATGGGCCTCAGTCCGTGGACAGACTGAGCCGGAACGCCCCGATCATCACCCGGCCGGGGGGGCTGTGCGTCCACCTGTGACCCTCGCGGGGCCTGGCGGGCAGACACCGCTGCTCCGATTCAAAAACCAGGAACCAGCCACACGTGGGCTTCTGGACGTGCCTGCTCCTCGTCTCTTGCCCTCGCGGCCAACTTTCCCTGCCCGCCTCACACCCGAGGGCCCCACAGCCCCGGGTCACCTACGTGTCGTCCGACTCGATGGCCTCCCCGCGCGCGGCCCCGCCCTGGATGGACTCCATGGCCGTGGAGTAGAGGGCCTTCTGGCCCAGCGGCCGCTTCTCGTCCGCGGTGCTCTGGGCGCCCTCGGCCTGCCGCTCCCGCTCCTGCTGGTCGATGTTGTGCACACCCAGGAGCAGACTGTAGTCCATGATCTTGAAGCTCTCCAGCACCTGCCGGGGTGGGGTCGACAGGTCACGCTCCCGGTGCCCGGCCCCCCACAACCCCAAGCTGCATCGGGGTCTGCGCCCACTCGGTCCCCACAGCCTCGCAGAGGCCTGTCCTGACCCCCATTTCACGGATGGCCAGGAGACCAGGGGGTCAGGGGCAAGGGGCCAGGCCACGCGGCAGGCAATGGGACCTGAGGCGTGGCACCCACACAGGGGCCAGGGTGTTTCCTTCCTCCTGACAGAAAACCCGCTCCTGGCCCCCAGGGCTCTGACACCTGGGCTCAGGGAAGCCCGAGGTCCTGAGAGGTCTGGGGGCGTCCTCGGGCAAGGTCATGCAAAGTTTTCCAAGAGGCCTAGGAGCCAGGGGTGGTGGGTCTGGGGGCCTCGGGTTTCGAGCCTGCTCCCCGAGACTAGATGAGATCTCTAGGGGGTGGAGGAGACCACGAGGACAAGCGGGGGCAAAGGGGTCCATGGGCCTGGGGCTCACACTGCACTCGCTTCCACCAGCGTCCCCGTTTCACAGACGGGACAACTGAGGCCCAGAGAGGCGAGGGACCCTGAACTGCCCCCCCCCACCCTGCACTCCGCTCTGGGCTCCTCCCCTGCACGGGGGGGCGGGGGGGGCGTGGGGGCGTGGCGGCCTCACCAGGCAGTCCCGTTGCAGCGTCTTGACAAGGGCGGAGAAGGTGTCTGCGTCCAGCAGGAGCCCCTCGGGCATGTCCTGGATGAAGTCTAGGTCCTTGTAGGTGGGAATGCTCTTCTCCTTCTCCTTCTTGCTGGCCCGCCGCTTGTACGTGGAGCCCTTGAGGTCGAACTTGAGGTGCATCTTGACAACGCGCGGCAGGATGTTGTTCATGACCACCACGCGGATGTTCTTGCCGCCCGACTGCACGCAGTACAGCCCGTAAAACTTGGGCAGCAGCGTCCGCGGGTTCTGGTTGAGGTTCTGGGAGGCGAAGGAGGGGGACAGGGCTGGAGGACAGTCGCCACGGCCGCCGTCACCGGCACACTCTGTGCAGGGCCACCTCCAGGAAGCCCTCCCTGACCACCACCCGCCTGGGCCAGCCCCGCACTCTGCCCTCCCAGAGATCTGACGTTAGCCAGGTTCCAGCAGATGAGATCCTCCGGGTGTCAGGGGCTGGCTTCCCCCCAGGCCAGACCCAGGTGCCCCACCTCCCCAGCCTGGGGTGACACGGGGTCACGGCTTCCAGGCACAGTCCAGGACAAGGGTTGGCAAACTCTGAATACGGGACCAAGTCCAACTACCCACTCGTTCTCACGTGGCCAGCGGTTAAGCAATGAATGGCTTTATGTTGTTAAAAAAGTTGGGGAGAAAAAAGGAAAGTAGCGTTCTGTGACACGTGAAAACGACGTGAACTTGACATTTCAGTGTCAGTAAAGGAAGTTATCCAGGCACCTGGAGCCTGTCCACTCACTCGGGGTCCATGGGGCTTCCCTGCAGCGACAGCAGAGCTGAGCTATGGAGGTAGGTGCTGCCTGGGTCACAAAGCCCCAACATTTACCAGACGGTTCTTTACAGGAAGCTTGCCGACCCCTGACCGTGGGGGCCAGGGACCCCCTGACCATCATGCACTATGAATGAGACGCCCCAGGGGGAGAGGGGCCACAATCCGAACAGAGCTGCCCAGAAAAGCCTATCCGCACCCCTGCCAGGTGCCTGGTCACGACCCTTGCCCACTCCTGCTTCCACTCCCGCCCAGGGATCTGAGCCGCCCTTTCAGGCTGTGAGTCACACAGGGAATGGGAAGTGCCCCGGCAGCTGGTCCTTTGTGCCATGCCAGCTGGTGGTCCAGCCTCCCTCCCCCACGCCTGAGTCACCAGCTACCAAGACACAAGCCTCGATTTCTGGGCTCCGTGACTCAGGGGTGTCGGTGGGGAGAAGGGATGGGGGGTGAAGGCTGGGCCCGCCCCCGCCCCCACTCCCGCCACCCCCAGGGAAGGCCGTGAGGGTTTAGATGGCAAGTCCTGCTTGCCAAGTGTTGAGGCACCACGTGGTGGTGCTCGGGGGGTAGGGGTGAAGGCGAGGCTCAGGAGGACTTCCCATGGCCTGCCCAAAAGGGGTCTCCCAGACCCCATCTGCCCAAATTCCTTAGCCTCAGAACCCGTGGCTGCTCCTGAACCTGCTCCGAACAGGAAAGGAGCTGGGGTTGGGGCGGGGTTGCAGGGTGGGGTTCCTCACCATGTAGGGGTGGGGACGGGGCCGAGGTGGGGACGGAGCTGCGGGGAAGGGGGAGGGGGCATCAGCATAGGGGGCGGGGCTCCTCACCATGTAGGGGGCGGGGCAAAAAGTGGGGTGGGGCTGCAGGGCGGGGCTCCTCACTGAGTAGGGGCAGGGGAGGGGCGGAGGTGGGTCGGGCCGCAGGGCGGGGCTCCTCAGCATGTAGGGGGCGGAGCAAAAGTGGGGCGGGGCCGAGGGGCGGGGCTCCTCACTGTGTAGGGGCAGGGGAGGGGCGGAGGTGGGTCGGGCCGCAGGGCGGGGCTCCTCAGCATGTAAGGGGGGGGCAAAAGTGGGGCGGGGCCGCAGGGCGGGGCTCCTCAGCATGTAAGGGGGGGCAAAAGTGGGGCGGGGCCGCAGGGCGGGGCTCCTCACTGTGTAGGGGCAGGGGAGGGGCGGAGGTGGGTCGGGCCGCAGGGCGGGGCTCCTCAGCATGTAAGGGGGGGCAAAAGTGGGGCGGGGCCGCAGGGCGGGGCTCCTCACTGTGTAGGGGCAGGGGAGGGGCGGAGGTGGGTCGGGCCGCAGGGCGGGGCTCCTCAGCATGTAGGGGGCGGGCGGGGCTGCAGGGCGGGGCTTCTCACCACGTAGGGGGCGGGGTGGGGCGGAGCTCCTCGCCTCGTAGGGGTAAGGCGCGGGGCGGAGGTGGGGCAGGGGCCCTCACTATGGGGTGGAGGTGGGGCGGGGCTGCAGGGCGGGGCCCCTCACCCTGTAGGAGCCAGGGGCGGGGCAAAAAGTGGGGCGGGGCTCCTCACTGCGTAGGGGCAGGGGAGGGGCGGAGGAGGGTGGGGCCGCAGGGCGGGGCTCCTCAGCATGTAAGGGGGGGGCAAAAGTGGGGCGGGGCCGCAGGGCGGGGCTCCTCAGCATGTAAGGGGGGGCAAAAGTGGGGCGGGGCCGCAGGGTGGGGCTCCTCACTGTGTAGGGGCAGGGGAGGGGCGGAGGTGCGTCGGGCCGCAGGGCGGGGCTCCTCAGCATGTAGGGGGCGGGCGGGGCTGCAGGGCGGGGCTTCTCACCACGTAGGGGGCGGGGTGGGGCGGAGCTCCTCGCCACGTAGGGGGAAGGCGCGGGGCGGAGGTGGGGCAGGGGCCCTCACTATGTATGGGGTGGAGGTGGGGCGGGGCTGCAGGGCGGGGCCCCTCACCCTGTAGGAGCCAGGGGCGGGGCAAAAAGTGGGGCGGGGCTCCTCACTGCGTAGGGGCAGGGGAGGGGCGGAGGAGGGTGGGGCCGCAGGGCGGGGCTCCTCGGCATGTAGGGGGCGGGGGCGGGGTGGAGCGGGGCTGCAGGGCGGGGCTCCTCACCATGTAGTAGCCAGGTAACAGCTTCTGCAGGAACTCGGCCTCCTTGTGCATCACCGTCTTGATGATGAACTCGTCGTCACTGGTGACGTAGAACAGGGAGCCGCTGGCGCCGGGGTTGGACAGCTCGATCAGTGGCTCGTTGCACAGCGAGTACTGGGGGGGCAGTGAGTGGGCAGGTGGGTCGCTGACACCCCACACGCCCAGCCTCTAGCGGACAGCTCTGGAACAGGTCACTGTCAGCCTCCTTTCACAGATGAAGAAATACGCTCAGAGAGGGAAACTGACACGCCTGAGGCCACACAGCAAGGAATTGAACCCCGGGCTAATCTGCAGCGTGGGTGCCGATCTCCTAGGGCACGGTCCCTCTCCTGTTAGTAACAGACACCCAGTCGTGCTGGGTTGTGCACCCATCTGGCCAAGACTCACTGCCCAACCTTCCCCGCAGCTAGGTGAGGCCACAACAGTCAACTCTGGTCAACGAGCCTGTAGAAGCTTCTGAATCCCTAATCAGGTGACAAACGCTGGTGCCCCTCCCTCCTTCCCATCCATTTCCCACCTGGAAAGCTGATGTGACAGCTGGAACCCCAGCAGCCACGCTGGACCACAAGACAACCTTTGGTACGGATGCCACGCACAAGAACAGCTGAGAGGGGAGCCTGTGTCCCTGGCGAGCAACCCCAAGCACGGCCCCCAGCACACCCTTCTCTTCCCCATCTTCTCTTCCATGGACATCGGCTTTCTTCCGTGCTTGCTGTCCATCAGCCCCACACGCCCTCCCCGCCAACAAACAGTAAACTCTGTGGACCCAGGGATTTTTAAGCATTTTTCTCACGGAGGGTCCCCAGCACCCATGACAGAGCCCAGCATACAGCAGGTGCCTGGTCTGTTAAGAAGCCAAGGAAAGTGAGGCCCTGCGGGCTGCTGCCCCTGGGCCTTTTCAGCTAATGAGCCACTGAGGTGTTTTTCGGGATTAAGGCTGTTTGGGTTGGGTTTCTGTCCCCTGCACCCCCGAAGTCCCGACTGAGTGTCGCTGGTATATGACAGGGACAAGGCCACAGCACGCTGCCCCCCGGGCCACAGGGTAAACGCCGAGGGAACACTTACTGCATCGCTGGGTGTAAGGACCCTAACCCGATGCCCCAGCAGTCAGCACGCCCTGGCTGGACAAAGACCCTGGGAAGATCGGGCGCCCCCACCCACTGCCTGGCCACGGCCGAGCCCAGGACGAGCCGTGGTCCAGCAAGCCGTGGTGCTGTGCAAACTCCGGGCTGCGGCCCGGTGTCCCAGGCACCGGGCGGTTAGTCGGGGGCCGGCTGTGGGTGGGACGGGCACACACCGGAGGCATGACCCCCCCAGAGACCACAGGCGCCATCCTGGAAGAAAGAGGGGTCCGAGGCCACAGCTGTTGCCCCTACACCTGCAACCTAGTGCTGACCACAAGGACAACAGCGCCACCTCTAACTGCTAGTGCGCTCGTGCTGTCAGGTAACCTGGGGGGGGGGGTGGCGGGGGGGGCGGGGGCGAGAGGTCTCCCCTGTCCGTGCCTCAGGGGAGCGGAGCCAACAGCCAGGCCACTCAGGGGGAATGTGCTGGCAGTCCCCAACGCGGTGACCGGCTCCGAAACGGGCACCAGGCTGGAGCAGGGCTGACGCAAGCCTGTTAGTAAGACAGGACGTGCAGATGCCCGGAAGCCGGGCCAGGACAGGCTGCCCGGGCCATCTGGACTGTGGGGGCGACGGTGCAGGGAGCCGCGTGGGGCCCGGCCCAGGGCTGTCGGCGGAGGGGAGCCGAGTCAGTGGGCGTCCCAGCTGTGCTGGCCTCAGACAGCAAGGAGGCAGCTCAGGGAGGCGGTGGGTTGTGTGTGTGGGGGGGGGGGGGGGCAGGTCCAGTTTGCAGCCAGCGCGGCCCTCTGTCCGTCCTGCTCCGCCCACAGCCACGAGGCCCCCGCACCCTCGGAAACAGAGGCCCAGGCCCAGGCTGCCCGTGCTCTCCCTCCTCACCCCCACCTCCCCCCACCCTGCCCTGGAAGGACAGCAGCGAGGGGCGTCCTGGGCCTCGGGAGCCCGCCGGGAACAGGGAAACCCCAAGGCCTTGCAGCTGGCCCCAGCTGGCAGGAGAGGAGGAGAGGAGGAGAGATGAGCGCCGAAGGGGACTGCGCGGCTTTGCACAAAAGAAGTCTGTGAGCAGAGAAGGGTCTGGAAGCAATGCCGGCAGCCGCCGCCCTCAGGGAGCGGCCTGGGGGGCAGCGTACAGGGCTCAGGCCTCACGGGGTCCTGGCTGCAGAGGAGGCAGCGGTGACACAGGCAGACTTCCCAGCCAAGAGACCACCAGCCACCGAGACAGGGTCACGGGCAGACGACCCCAGGCGTGCCTCCTCTCCCCTCAGTGCCCGGGGTGGGCGCCCGTGGCCCGAGGCTGACCGTCTGCAGCCCCCGCCCCCGCACGTGTCCCCCGCCTCCCCCGGCCGCTGCCCTGCTGTCCTGAGCCGAAGTCAACACCGGGTCAGCCCAGGGCCCCCACAAAACTCAGGACCACGGCGGCCACCACAGAAGTCTCCGGAGCCGAGGCGATGCCCACGGCCCACAGGGACCCGGCCGGGAAGAGAGAGGAACCGAGGGACCAGAGCTGATAAATGGGGGCAGTGATGCTGTCTGGGTGCACCATCTAGCCGTGTCCGAGCTCCCCACCCCCACCGCGGGAGGGCCTCTTGGATCCAGGGGCCCTGGCCACCCTGTCGCTGCAAACAGGGCAGGTCTTGAAGAGGACAGAGGACACCTGCTGAGCACCCACTCAAGGCCGAGACAGGCCCTCGGCCATCGCCCTGCGTCCACTCCGCCGCCAGGACCAGCTTGGGTCCGCTCCCCACCAGCACACACCGAGGCCACATCACCACTGCCACGGCGAGTGCCACAGGTGTCCCCTTTCCCTCCCGAGACCTAAAACCGAGGTCACCCAGGTCATCTCTACTACGGAACCACCAGGCTAGCTTCACTCCGAGGAGGCTGCGGGACCAAAGGGAACGTCGTTACGGGGCTGCGGTGGAGGCCGGAGGGGGAGCACGACACGGGTGCTGTGGTCAGAGGACCAGGCCTTGGCCCTGGCAAGGGGCACCGTGACTTCTGGGCGCCTGGACGTGCCCACGGCCGGAGCAAATGCTGCTCTCTCTGCAGGGACACGGCCGCGGCTGAGGGCACAGCTTTCCCGCAGACTAAGAACCCAGGGGAGACTGAGGCCAAGTACCTGCCGAACACGCAGGGAGACGAGTCACTGCAGGTGAGAGCCAGCAGGCCCACAGGCCGAGCCCCAGGGACAGCAGACGGTGACAGGATTACACAGAGTACATCCAACGGTCACGGACACGCTCTTGCCCAGGGAGTAAGGCTTCCCGAACACAAAGTCGCGAACCGGTGACCGGGCGAACTCGAAACAGACCCGCCAGACCTTCCCCAAGTGCAGACTGACCCCCCCAGGTGACGAGCCCCGTGTGCAGGCGAGCTGTAACTTTCAGGAGTCCTGATTGTTCACTGTGACATCAAAGGGTAGGGCCTAGGTTCTGATTTTTCTAAATGCTTATTTATTTGTTTTGAGAGAGAGAGACAGAGAGCAGCGGAGGGGCAGAGAGAGAGGGAGAGAGAGAGGATCCCAAGCAGGTTCAGTGTGCTCAAGCATGGGGCCCGACATGGGGCTCGAACCCATGAACCATGAGATCGTGACCTGAGCCGAGATCAAGAGTCGACGCTTAACCCACTGAACCCCCCAGACGCTCCAAGATTATTCTAATTTGAGAGACTAAAACCACACCAGAACCGAGGGGATGCTCTGAACTGGTCCCCACGACCCACCTCCTCCCGCAGGGAGGCGTGACATGTGACGCACCTCTAACCCACAGACGTGGCAAAGGGGACAGGACACTCCTGTCGCTCACGCTCTGACCAAGAGGCCCGCAGGGATGGAACGGAAGCCCCAGCCGATGGGCGAGGAGGGGGGTCCCGCCAATGTCACCGTGGAGCTGGAGGCAGACCCTCCCCCAGTCCGGTGCCCCACGAGGCTCTGGCCCCAGCCCACCCTCCAGCGCAACCCTGAGCAAAGGACCCGGCTGAGTTGCACCCGAAGTCCTGACCCACAGAAACCACAGGGGACAGACAGGTGGCGCTGTGGGCCGCCGGTCTGCCGCAGCTTGTTACGCAGCAGCAGCTGACTGACGCTCTTACCAAGTAATCATCCGGTCGGATCCCGAAGAGTTCCCGGAAGTAGCGGAAGGCGACAGGTGCGTAGGTCTTGAACCTGAAGTCCTGGAAGTGGTGGGCGGGGGTGAGGTTGCTGCCTTCACTGTGGAGCAAGGAGGGAGGGGGCCTGTGAGGGACGGCGGCCTCGTGGGTGCCTCCCCGACTCCCCGGTGGCGCGGACGTCCCAGGCCTGGGCGGCGCCCTGGCCGCTGAGCTCCAAGGCCTTCTCCGGACGGCCAACTCAGACGGTGGCATGGGACTCCCCAGGGGACAGAGGGCTATGTCCCAACATCCATTCCCAGTGCCGGCTGGGCACATGGCCGCCCGGAGGAAGCCCACTGCCCAGCCTCTCCTGCAGCTAGCTCTGGTCATGTGACCGTGATCGGCCAATGGGCTATGAGCAGAGCAGAGCAGAAACCATCATTTCTTGGTGCTGCCCTGCCTGGGGAGGGGCATGTGCTCTCTTCCTTCTGCTAGTGGAATGCAGACGTGATGGCAGGATCTCGGGCAGCTACCTGAAACCCCTGGTTGCAAAAGCTGCACACAAGGACGGTGGAACGGCCAGAAAAACACGGGACCCCAACACCGGGGAGCTGCCTGATGGCCCTGGATTGCCTGTCAGTATTTTCCACGTGAGAGAAAAGTGAACTTTATGTTTTCTTCTCCTGTTTCTGAAAATCACTGTTGTACTGCAGCCCTCTGATTCGGCAGCAAGCTAACATCACGACCGGTACAGGGTGAGGCCTCAAAGCCAAGAAGGTGCCGGGAGAGGCCCGTGCTATTTCCAGCAGAGAAGGGAGCTCAGAGAACAGCAAGGCTGTTTGCATCCCAACAGTGTCTGCGTGCTGGGTGAGCTGCTACGGGCATCCGGGCCAGTCTCCGTGGCGCAGGGCCCGGGCCCACCTGGGGAAGAAGATGCTCTCCACGACGTAGAAGTCCTGCATGAGCACGTCACGCTCTGGCTTGGAGCTCAGGTTGCCCACGGTGTAGCCGATGCCCAGCTGGATGGCCCCCTTCAGGGTGGAGGACGTGGTCTGTGGGGAAACCCAGCTGGATCAAGACCCTCGGCCGCCAGGGCGGGGAGGCAAAACGAGAAGCCCCTCGGGGCGGCAGGACGAGCCAGGCGTCCAGCTCGCAGCTTGACCCTGGCACCCATCACGCACGGGGCCCCGGGGTACCTGCCCACTACTTGTCCCAGACCCGCCGGCCTCTGGGCTGTCGTTCAGCTCACACAACCCCACGGCGAGGTGGCCTGGCTGGGACTCCAATATCACCTCACGCAGCCCCGAGGCCTGTTTTCCATCAAGGTTCTAGAAGGTTCCAAGTTCTCAAAACTGTCCCGATTCGGCAGGGTTCTATCTACTGCCAGGATTTCCTTTTTGGAAATCCATTTACAGAGTGACATCCCAACTTCATCTCCGTGAACCCGGGTTCCTGCCACCTACTCTCCCGGTGACGTGCACGGTCACGCTGCGTGAGCGACACCGCCGCTCCGTGCCTCGGTTTCCCCAGCCACGGTGGGGCATGTCGGGGCCGCCCAGCATTACGTCGCCCAGGCTGCCCGGGCTGGAGGCCGCCCACACTTGAGGAGGAGGGGGTGGGGGTGACGGCTCAGCCCCGCTTTCCAAGGGAAGGAAGGAGAACCGCATTTCCCCTTTTCCGGATGAGCCAGCAGGGCCGGAGCAGCTGAGGGCTCGCCCAGGGTCGCAGGCGGCTCCTGTAGCCGGGCGGCTGGCGGTGCAGCTGCGGGCACATTGCCCGATGCTTGTGATGGCGACAGCAGGCAAGGACCTCGCTGGGACGGAGGGGCCCGCACCGAGGGGATCTGCCCGCAGCCACACGTGGGCACAGAGCCCGCCCGGCCCTGTGTGGGGGCCCCGGATGGCCGGGAGCCCTTCTCCACTTTGCCCCACCCCAACCAGCCGAGGGCAGAGGAGGAACCTTCTTGTAGGTGGTTTCGCCAGATGCGTCCACGCCCCGATGACCCAACTTCTTCCCGTGGCCGGGGCCCAGCTGTCCAGTCATCGACGGGGCCTGGAGAGGAGGAAGCAGGAAGCATTAAACATCAGCAAGGAGGCGCCGCTGGGGCCAGAGTGCTCTGGAAATCCTGACCAGAGTCAGGGCTGAGTCACTGGCTGGCAAGCCACGTGGGGCAGAGTCTGGTGTGGGCGGGCTCCAGGGCAGAGCAGGTGCCCCGTCACCCACTGGGGCCACACGGCCCAACTCTGCACATCCAGAGGGGCCCAGGCCCAGACCGGACTTCCGGTTCCTCAGGAGCAGAACCCTAACTTCAGGGACTCCCTGGGCCTGCTGACGGGGGCGGGGGGAGGGCTGGGTTGTCCCCTATGGGGCGTCCCATGCACTGTGAGCAGTGAGCAGCCTCACTGCGTCCCGACAGCCACAGATGTCTCCAGACATCACACAGCGTCCCTTAGGGCCGAGACACGTGGGCTGGAATGACTGTGAAACAGGGAGAGGTCCCGCTGGCCCGGGACCTGTGTGGGGACAGCCAGGGCAGGCGTGACAAATTTGTGTGGGAGCCACCAGCACTGATGTGCGGCTCCACAGGGGAGAATGGTGGAGGGGCGGTGGGGGCTGTCCGGTCACGGACATTTGAGAAACATCTACTGTGTACCTGCACCATCCAAACAGCCCGTGAAACCCTCCGGCCTCCAGCTGGGAGCACTCACATCAGCCCAACCCCCACCGCCCCACGGGGGTTCAGGCAGCCCCCCAGCTGCCCTCGCTCCTCGGCAGGCCCCGGCGTGTTCCGCATACTGGCCACCAGGGGGCGGGCTCTCCCCAGAAATCGGTGGCACCGCCCCTGCTCCGCACCCCTCGCTGACTCCCCACTGCCCTGTGGCCAGACAGCCTCCAGGAGAGCCCTCCTGACAAGGGCCCCACGTGACGGGTGGCAACCCGGGGGACACAGGTGCCTGGGGCCGGGAAGCTAGCGCCGGTACAAGGACGCCACGCCTGGGCTGCTCCTGGAATGCGGGGCTCACAGACTCGCTCCCACAGGCCGCTTTCAGGACCAGGGACAGTGATGAGCCCCCACGGTGCAAGGCGGGGGCGCGAGCGGCGGCCCCGGCAGGAGCAGGAGCTCTCTGGATCCCGGACGGAAGACGTGGGCGGGCGTGTGGGGACAACCGATGCTACACCAGCGGTGCCTGGACCCCCCTCCTCCTGGGGGCTCCTCAGGGACCCGCCCTTGCCCGGCTCCCCTCCCACCCCTCTGGACCCTCAGTCTCCGTCCCTCCGTCCCTCACTGTCCAGGCCGGGTCCTCGCTCTTCCTTTCCCAGCGGCTCCCCTCCCTGAAACTCAAGATGCCGGCAGGACGGAGGGACTTTCACTGCCTGCCCCCTGCCAGAGCGTGGGGCCCGGGGAGGTGCGGCCAGCTGCCCCAGGCCGCACAGCAGGCCCCGGGGCTGGTCGGTCTTGGGAGAAGTGGGTCAGGAAGGCCGCAGGACACTCACCTCCGACGGGGCCATCTTCTTCTGGGCCAAGCCTGCAGGAGAGAAGAGAGAGGCTTCAGCCCGGAGACGGGGGCGGCCCTCCACCCCACCGTGTCACCACCCTGCCTTCCCCGCACACAGTGTCCCCGACCTCACTCCGCTCCCTGCACCCCTACGGAGGGACGACAGTACCCCGGCTGGGAAGCGGGTGCGGACGTCAACCCACCACTGACCCCAAAGACGTTAAGTCCCTGGCAGCAAAGGGATGACCAAACTGACAGCTGTGGCCTTCCCCTGCCGCCGGAAGCAGGGCTCAACCAGATCCAACGTCCTCGGGCCGCAGAGAAGTCACGTGACCGGCTGGGTCGGTGGGAAGGCGCCAGGCGGCCAGGGCTGGAGTGACGGCTCCCTGGCCCCTGTTCACACTGTCCCCGGGAAAGAGGTGCTCACCGTGGAGAGAGGCTCACGGTGAGGGAGCAGGCAGTTTTTATCCCTAGCACCCTGCCCTCCAATCCTGGCTCCCTGTGGGGAGGCCAACCACTGACCTCTCTGAGCCCCGGCGTCCTCACCTGCAAAGCAGGCTTCTGCTGAGGAGTATCTGTTCAAACGAGTATGGACCGCAGACATACCCCTGCCTCCTGCAGACGGGGCGGGCTTTGCAGGTGGGAGGAAGCCAAGGCTGGTGAGGTCTGAGGTCGGGGAGACCCGGGGTCCCTGGGCCCAGCGTCCCCACGAGATCCTCATGAGAGGGAGGCAGAGAGACGGGCAGACCCCATGCTGCTGGCTGGGGGGGGGGGAGGGGCGCGGGCCAGGATGTGGCACCTCCGGAAGGCGGAAAAGGCAGGAGGGGGGTCTCCCTGGGGCTTTGGGGGGAACCGGCCCTGCCCATGCCTGGGTTTGGTCCCGTGACACCCATCTTAGACTCATGACCTCCAGAGTGTGGTTTTAGATCAGGCCGTGTGATTTGTTTAGCCGCAACAGAAACTCACGTGCTGGGTGTCTACGTGTCAGGCTGGTGGGAAGGCAAGTGGTGACCAGGACGGTGGAGGGCCTTGGCTTGGGTGATGGGTGAGGGGTCAGGCCAGCAAGGGAGGACTTGCGCTTTTCCCCACAGGAAGGTGGGAGCCCTGGAGGGCTGTGGGCAGAGGGAGGGGATCCGACTTGGGTGCTCGTGGGCGCCCTCTGGCGGCCACTACGGGGAGGACGGACTGGGGGAAGCGGGGGGGGGGGGGGGGGGGTGGGGAACTGAGCTGGTCCTTCAGGAGAGGATGGGCTGGACCGGGTGGGGGAGGCAGAGGGGAGGTGGGCAGATTCTGGACAGGTCTCAAGTTGGGACAGACGGGCTACCCTCACTGGAGGCAAAGCGAAAAGCAGGGAATCCAGGATGACTAAGGACTATGACTAAAGCCATTAATGGAAGGAATAAGCAGCCTCAGCCAAGATGAGGAACAAGGCAGGAGCAGGTGCGGGGACAGTCGGGTGCAGCGTGGCCAAGCTGAGTGTGAGACGCCCGGAGCCTCCGGCACAGAGACTCCAGGATGAGCCGGACCCCGAGTCTGGAGCTCAGGGGAGGTCGGGCTAGAGAGAGGACCGTGGGCGTGGTGGGGCTGAGACGGGGTTCCAGTCCCGAAGAGCGGACAAGGCTGCGGACTGGGGAGTGACTGTCCAAGGGAATGGGGTTTCCTTTAGCAGGATAAGAATGTTCTAGAATCAGTGGTGACAGGGGCACGACATTGGGAATACACGAAAAACTAAACCGTGTTCTTCAAAGCGTGAATTTTATGGTACGAATTACACTTACTGAGAAAAGGAAACACTGAATGTGGGGCAGGCCCGGGCGGGCGGGGTGGGTGACCAGTGTCCTCTTTCAGCCACAACCACCACCCCAGTGCCACCACTGCCCTGTGCGTCAGTCAGCCAGGTGCCGGAGATGGTCCAGGCAGGGAAACTGAGGCTGGGTGGGCAACCGGCCGGTGCCGTGGTCACGGCAGAGAACACCCCAGCCAGGAGGTCAAAGCCGATACACAGAGGCTGGCTCACCTGCCCGAGGCCCCAGGTGCCCACCCACAGACCTTCCAACCTGGGTGCCCAGGCCCCGGGCATGAACGTGGGCCCATCGTGAGGCTCAGCTAGAGGCAAGCGGGTCGCAGAAGGTGCTAGAAAGCTGACGTGCTATTTCTGCTGGCTGCCCAACAGAACAATTCATGGTGTTATGTGTGGGCTGTGGGGGAAGGAAGAGGAGAGAAGGCGAGAAGCTGGCGGTGGACCGGGGCAGAACATTCTGGACTTCGTCCTCTGCAGCTCCCAGGCCGAGCAGGCCCAACACCGAGGTCCCGGCCTCCCTCCCGCCACGGCTCCGCCTGCTCCCGAGTCCTCAGGCTCCTCAGCGGGTCGGGGGGCGGCCCGGCCACTCATAGCCCTGCTCGCCCTCCTGCCCAGCCACGTCCACACGGCCTCCCCCGGCAGGAAGCCCCGCGGCGGTCCGTCTGCCCCACCCCCCACCCCAGCACCGAGCCTGCGAGGACCCCCCCACCCCCTGCTGCTCAAAACCCTCAAAAACCGTGGCCCCCCGGCCCTGGAGGGCCTTCCCTTCCTGCTCACAGCGAGTCCACTGCTGGAGGTCACGGCCCTGCCCTGTGCCGCCACCACCAGCCAGGCCGGCCGGGACGGCAGAGGCCACGCCACGATGTCGCTCCTCCCAGCCCAAGACGTGACCCACTCTCTTCTGAACGAGCCACCCAATTTTTGAGGAAATTAAGTTTTAAAAATAGCCTGGGGAGGGGGAGAGCGCGCCTGCCCCGGGACACAGCCGTGCCAGCCTCTGGGCAGGGGGGGAGGGGGCAGGGGACGCGCGCAGGGCTGAGGCTGGGCTCTCCCGCGGCCCACCGCTGTGTGGCCTCAGGCGAGCCCCTCCACCTCTCTGAGCACCTCTCCTGTGGTCTCGCCGAGCCTCCGTGGGTGCCCGAAGCTAGGGCTCCAGAGCTGGGCCCCCTGTCCCCAGCCCGCCGCCCAGCCCTACCACAGGACCCTGCCACAGGCCGCTCGATCGCTTCCGTGCAGGTGACCTCACAGCCACCCCGTGGCTCCGGAGGGAGGAGGTGAGCTCCTCGCGCCCTCAGGGGCTTCCCTCTGAGCCTGTTTCTCAGCCGCTAAAGCAGGCCAAAGCCCAGGCAGAGCCCCTCCCCCCGGCCTGCAGGGCCCACCTCCTATCAGCTGCTCCCTGCTCCAGTGGCTGGCCCCAGGGCCCTTGTCCTGGATGGTCCCCCTACCCCCACCCCAGTTACCCCCGCCCCATCCTGCACACCCTGTCCTTTCCCTCCAGGCAACAATGTCATCAATGCATGTCCTCTTCGTGGGGGCTGGGGGCGTCCTCCCTCAGGGCTGGGCCTGTGCGTTGACTGACCCATGACGGGTGGACAGACACCCTCTCCCCTCCCCTCTGCCCGCGTCTCGGCTTCGGGGGAGCCTCGTCTCCACGTCTGTTGGACGTGGGAACAAAAAGCTCGGGAAGGACTGTGGGCCCCCAAGACCCAGGGAGGAGCCTCGCCGTCCGTCTTTCAGCACCGTCACCCACCTGTGCCTTTAAAACCCACCCCAAATCTGCCCACTGTCCCTGGCCCACAGCTCCAGGACCCCCGCAGCCCCTCCACCCTGGTCCCCCCGTCTGTCCTCCACACGGCCCAGTCTCCCCACGGAGGCCACCAGAGGGCGCCCGTGAGCACCTGAGTCACGTCCCGCCCTCCTGTGCCCACAGCCCTCCAGGACTCCTACCTCCCTGGGGGAAAAGTCCAAGTCCTCCCCTGGGTCCCCAAGGCCCTGCACGAAGGTGCCCTCCCCCCGCCCCCCAGTCCTCCCTCCCTCGGCCCTCCGCCTCTCCCTCTCTCCCCCTCACTCTGCTCCAGCCACATGAGCCTCCTCGCCTTTTCTCCATCATGACAGGCAGGTCCTGCCCCAGGGCCTTTGCACCGGTTGGGCTCCCCCCTCACCTGAAACACCGTTCCCAAGACCCTTGCTGGGTTTGCTCCCTTGCTTCATCCGAGACCTGGCTCAGATGTCACCCCCTCCGAAGTGTCCCCCAACCACCTTGCCCAAAACAGTCCCTCTGAGGTCACTCTCCTCATCTCCGTGGCTTTCTTGGCCTTCCAGGCACCCAGCAGCTCCTGGGGCTCATGTGTTACGTCTCCCCCACTACAGACAGACCAGGTCTGCTCAGTCACCCCCTGACGGACACCGTCAGAGCTGAGTGTGGAGTCAGCGCTGGAGAGGGCAGCAGGGGGACACGAGGCCTCCAGGGCGGGGCCGCTTCCCAGATCAGGGCTGCATGTGCCCAGGCCGGGTGCCGGCTCCCCGTGACTCAGGGCGAACGAGAAGGCGCGAGGACAAGGCAGCGGGGCCAGCAGCCCCGAGAAGCCAGGAAGTGGCCTCACACACTTCCCTGATCGGCCGGAGCGACCCGGTGGCCCTGGGCCTCCCGCTGCGCGGCCGCCTCAGCAGCGGGGCCCTGCGGGCAGCCTGCGGGGACGCTGGGAACCTCTGCAGGGGGGGGTGGCAATCCCAACCCTCAGCCCCCCCCCCGGCCGGCCGAGCCACACTTGGAAGTCCTCTCTCCAAACCGGAAGGGCCGCGGCTGAGCGGAGACGGCCAGCTCTCTGCAGCCACGTGATGCTCCGAGGGGTGCGGTGCAACGGAGAAACCCTATGGCATGGGGAAGGGTGGAAGCTTCTGGTTCTGCCCTCTGGGAACCCCGAGCCCCGAGGTCCCGGCGGGGGTCCCCGCCACACTGGAGACCGCACCGGGGAGGTAGGCGGCCCCCAGCCGAGGTGCGGGACCAGGGTGCAGGCGCCCGCCGACCCCGGGCGAGACCCCAGAGCCGCGAGCACACACGCACTTGTTCGCTCAGGCTCGAAGCTCCGGGCGGCCTGTTACGCAGCGACAGCTGACTGAAGCAGGGACCACGGTACGAGCCGAGAGCCACCACGGTGGTGGGGACGCCGGCCGGTGCAGCAAGACAAGAAAAAAGAAAAGGAACGGAGGTTGGAGAGAAAAGATTTCAGAAAACCCAAGAAGTAAATGCAGCAGGGGCGCCTGGGCCGCTCGGCCAGCTGAGCAGCTTTTTTCTTTTTTTTTTTTTTTAACATTTATTTATTTTTGAGAGACAGAGAGAGACAGCGTGAGCAGGGGAGGGGCAGAGAGAGAGAGAGAGGGAGACACAGAATCCGAAGCGGGCTCCAGGCTCCGAGCCGTCAGCCCAGAGCCCGACACGGGGCTCGAACCCACGAACCGGGAGATCATGACCTGAGCAGAAGTCAGATGCTCTACCCACTGAGCCACCCAGGCGCCCCACGGCCGACTCTTGGTTTTGGCTCAGGTCACGATCTCGCGGGTTTGTGGGTTCGAGCCCCACGTGGGGCGGGGATTTCTCTCTCTCTCCCTCTCCCTCTGCCCCTCCCTGGCTCGTACACTCACTCTCGCTCTCAAAACAAATAAATAAACAAACATGAAAAAAAAAATTTTTTCAAGAGAAGAACTAAACACAGCAGAGCAGGCGGCCGGCAGCTAACCCAAGGTCACGGCGCTCCCAGCCGAGGAGAACGGGAGTCTGGGAGTCTCTGCCCTCTGCGCCCACCCCCTGCTCCTTATACGCCTGCCTCGCCTGGTTCCACGCTCGGGTGAGTTTTTATCTCTTTGGTAGCTGGCCCTTTCCAATCAGCAGACGCGGGCAAGACCCCCGTCCTCCAGGGGTGCTACAAGCCCAGAGCAGGGAGGGGACGTGGGGAAGGGGTGGACGGGGGCATGGGGGGCGGGGAGTATGTGAACTAAACGCAGCAGAAGGTCAACGGGGGGATCCAAGCAGTACGAAGTGAGCTTCCACCGTCCGCTACTTTCAACTTTTCAGTAGCGTTGAAAATTTTGCTTTTTAACGTCTATTTATTTTGAGAGAGGTGGGGGAGGGGCGCAGAGAGAGAGAGAGAGAGGGAGGGAGGGAGGGGGAATCCCAAGCAGGCTCCCCTCTGTCAGCGCAGAGCGTGACGTGGGGCCCCAACGAAACCAAAGGTCTGACCCTCAACACGCTGAGCCCCCCCAGGCGCCCCTCGGTTGACAATTTTCTGAATGCGGGTTAAAGGTCAACCTGGCCCTGTGCTGCCGGGTGTTTTCAGGCTTTGGAGAAGCTCGCGTTTGGGGTGGATTGGCCCCAGGAGTGGGCGTGGGTTTCACACACACTCGCTCAACGCACCTTTGCACCTTTGTGGCCGGCGCGGTCCCACCTCGGGGCCTTAGCCGCCACCGTCACCGTGCCCGCGGCCTCGAAGGCTCCCTCCCTGCATCTCCACGCGGCCGGCACTCAGATGGTCTCGGTCTGAACATCGCCTCCTGGAGGGTCCACCCCTGACGCGCTGCCTAGAGCAGTCCCTTCCCACCCCACCCCTGCCCACCCTCTACCACGCCCCCAGCTCACTGATTTCGGGCCACACGTCACCGAAGGGACCTGTTCCTTCCCAGTAGAGCAGAGGCCACAGCGGGCTTGCCAGCGCTGCGTCCAGTCCCGGCACGTGGGAAGCTCATCCCGGCTCTCACCCTGACAGCCGACAGCCGGGGGACAAAAGTCCCCGTCGCGCCAGGAACCATCGGGGCCTCAGCAGAGGCAGGACTCAAGCAAAGGCTGAAACTTCAAACTAGGGGGCAAGTCTCAAACGAAGGCTTCGGGACTAAGAAAGCCCGTTTCTGCCTCGCAGATAGTTTTTTCCTCTCACAATTTTGCGTTTACCACCCCGAACCACCCAGAAGGGTGAATGGTGGCAGGTAAGGAATTACAGATTGTCCTGGTTCCCAGCTTCCCAAAGAGCATTCTGTCCACCACTCGCTCCCTCGCGCGTTCCAAACTCTGGGAGCGTTCCCTGCGTGCTGGGCCCCATTTCTGGGGACACACTGGTTCTTTGTCTAAATAGATTTAGGGACAAAAGATCCGAGGCGCCCAGAAAAGACGCCAACGCATCAGGCGCCTGGGCGGCTCAGTCTCGGCCGAGGGTCCCACTCTTGGTTCCGGTGCAGGTCATGATCTCCCGGTTCGTGGGTTCAAATCCCGGGTAGGGCTCTGTGCTGACAGCCTGCTCGGCATCCTCTCTCTGCCGCCCCCCTGCTGCTCTCTCTTTATTTTTAATGTGTAAAAATGAACATTAAAAAATAACAAAATATTTCGTGATAAAAATAGCTTAGCCGTACTCTCCTGTCTACTTCTGTCTTCTGTTTGCAGCTCCCTGTACTAAACAGCTACAGGCGCGCACACGCCCCAGCGCTGGGCTGGCGCCCCGAAAGCCGCACCCCCCACCCCCTAACACTCCCGGGAGACGACCGCCACTGGACCCACTTTACAGCCGGGGAGACTGAGGCCCAGAGGTCTCAGAGGCAAGTTCAAGGTAGCTCAGCGGCAGGGGCTCCCGAGTCTCTGCAGACGCGCTCCGCCCGCAAGGGCTGGCGGTCAGGTCTGCTCAAGGCAGCCCAAGCCGGCCCGCCCTCGCGGCAACCAGAAGCTTCCTCCCCTTGGGTGGCTTTCCCTGACCCCGCGGGCAGAGCGGCTGCTCCTGAAGCCGAACGCTGCTCCCACGCACCTGGCCCGGTGTCCCGCAGCCGTTCGGTCACCTGTGTGAGCCCCACCCCCACGCGGGTCCCTGGGCCCAAGGGCAGAGCCCCCGCCCGCCCGGCCCAGAAGCAGAGCTCCACACTACGACGACGACGACGACGCCCGCTTGCTGCCGACTCCCGCACTGCCCTAGGCGCGGGCGCTCCCGGCCGGGGGCTCTCTCCACCGGCACCAGCTTCTGTCTGGTCCCCGGCCCTCGGGGGACGCTCTGCCCGAGGTCGCCCACACCATCAGAGGCGCAGAGGGCGACAGCTCGTCTTCCACAGATTCGGACGCTGGGGCCCCGGGCTCGCCATCCCCTGACCGGGCGCCCCCGCAGTCGCCTGCCCGCGCCCACTGCCCAGCCTGTGGGCTGCTGTCTGGTCCTCCACCGTTCGGGCTCCTTCAGGCCCTGGGCCCTGGGCCACCTCCCACCTCCCCTCTGCTCCGCGACCGCCCTCCCTCCCAGAGCCTGTCCTGGGGCCTAGTGGTTGTGGGTGTGGCCTCTCCTGGCAGCCTCTCCCTCGGAAACCCGCGGAAACCCACACCACAGCGCCGCCTTCAGGGGTCTCCTGGCTCCTCCCAGAGCCCCGCAGGGCAGGCCACTTCTCCCTGTGTCCCTCCGTGACTCCCCCCCCTCCCCCCTGCACCAGCTCCCAGGCACGGGGCATCAGCTGAGAAACCCTGGAGGGCTGCATGGAGGAGGCTGAGAGCAAGAGCCCCGGGGGAAGAGCGAGGGGAATGTGGCTCTCACAGGTTCCCTGAGCTGGACATCTGCTGCGGGGCGGAAGGCCCAGCAAGGCCACGGGCCCATGGGGCTTCCCCCCTGGCCTATCCTATGCCTCTCGTCTCTCTTCTTCAGAGGGGGAAACTGAGGCTCAAAGAAGTGGTGTCAGGATGCTTTGTGTTGAGACAGAAGCCTAACTCACACGGTATGTGGAGAGGGATTATTTGTTAACACAACTCAGGGGCCAGTAAACTGTGCCCTGCAGACCAGACCCGCCTGCCGTCTGTTTTGTAAGTAAAGTTTTATCGGCACAAAGCCACACCCACTCATTTACCAATCTCTGCCGTGGCTTTTGTGCTCCCGTGGCAGAATCCAGAACCGAACGCTTACGAGAGAGACCACCCGGCCCTTCGCGGGAGGAGCCTGCCGAGCCCCGACCTAACTGAAGATGAGCTTCAAGTCTGGCGGCACCTGGGGACCCTGAGGACTCGGTCTCCCCACCGGCCAGGGCTGCTGTCCTCCCTGCGGGGCCGCCCCCACCCCCAAGTAGGCGCCTGACTGTCCTGCAGGTCACGTGCCGAGGCCTGGGTCCCCACCCCGGAGCCAGCGGCACCCTGCCGAGGTGTGGGGGGTCGGGGCTCCTCGAGGGGACACCGGGAGGCCGATGCTGGACCCTCAACCACAGACCTCCACTCGGGAAGGGCCAGCCGATGGGCGAGATCCACAGACAGAAGGGCAGGAGCACAGCCGCGGAGAGAGCCTCCCCCCACCTCCCCCCACCTCCCCCCACCTCCCCTCACCTCCCCCCACCTCCCCCCACCCACCAGCAGGTGCCCAATGAAGGATCACGCGCTGTCTCAGGACCAACGTGTGAGGTTTCTTGGCCCAGTTTTCTTCCCAGATATATTTTTACTCCCCGGAAGCCAGGGCTGGGCTGCAGATTCTGCACTTGAATTCTAAAATACCAAGACCCACTGAGGCAGCCCAGGGCTGCTCGGCCAGAGGCCCCCTTGGCCTCTAGGCTAGAGGCCTCTTGCTCCCGTCACTCGCAGCCGGTGCCCACCGACCAGGAGACAGGCGGACGGTGGGAAGCCAGGCCGGGCACTCTCGCGAATGCCAGCAATTCCCTCCCCAGTGGGGGCCAGCCTCCCCGACGGGGCAGGTCTGGGCGTCCAGAATCCCAGGGGGCCGGAGCCGGCTCTGTCTCGCACAGAGGCTGAGCCAGGCGGGCACCAGGCCCCCGACGCCCGGCCGGGCTCCGGGATTGCCACGGGACCTCCCGCACCTCGAGGGTCACTCTGCGTGAGGCCCGCGAGGGCCACGACTGCCCCATTCTACGGGTGCAGAGGGAGGGTCTGAAGCCACGCGAGCTGCCCGCTGGGCGGCCGGCCTTCAGGATGGCCCCCGGCCGGCCTGGTCCCCGGGTAGCCACAGCTCCTGCCGCGGCCGGTGGGCGTGACCGGCGGGGTACGGCCGAAGTCCGGGCCGCGACCTCTGACCAGGTCAGACGCAGCCGCCTTTGCTCGCTCTCGGGCCGCTCAGCCGGGGAGAAGCGGCCGCCGAGCGGCGAGGACACACAAGTGGCCCTGGGAACGGAGGCCGTCTGCCGGCAGCCACCTGAGACAACAGCTCGGGACCGGCTCCTCCAGCCCCGGTCGAGCCCTCGGATGGGGCAGGAGGCTCGAGTGCGACCTCGTCAGAGACCCTGTGCCAGAACCACCCCGCCCAGCCACCCTTGGACTCCTGACCCACAGACACCGGGAGGCAGTAAGTGTGCGCTGTTGTTTAAAGCCGCCACATTCCGGGGTCTGTGTTCACAGCAACAGCTGTGACACACTGGGGGTTCCCACGTGGCCCCTGAGAGTACAGAGAAGGACAGCGGGTGGGGGGCGTCTAGACGGATGGCCTCCCTGCCCTCCCCTCCCCTTGCCTCCCCTCACTCCCTGCACTCCTGCCACGCAACCTCCTTGCCGTTCCTCACATGCACCAGGCACAGTCCTGCCCCAGGGCCCTTGCACTCGCTTCTCTACCTAGGATACTCTTCCCCATTTCACCGTTCAGGCCTGGATCGTCTCCTCCTCAGCGAGACCTTCCTGCACACCTGGCTCAAGCCGGCTCCCTGACCCGTTCTCCACCTCCATCATAACTCCTACCCCTGGTCAGTTTAAACGTTCCGTTTCATCTGTGGGCCCTCCAGTGACTGCGCCCTTCGAGGCCAGGAGCCCCGTGAGGGCAGCACTCGCTACAGCCCAGGGAGGCACGTGCCCACACTTCGCAGTGCCTCCGGCACCGGGACCCGCTCCCTCCTCCCTGGTGGTGACCGCGGGAGCCAGTCACGACAAGGTCTGGGGGCTCAGGAGGCCTCTAACCACTGAGCCACCGACTACAACACCCCAGTGGCCCCAGCGACCGGCTAGAAGGCAGCAGGCGCGTGGGCACAGCAACAAAGAGCTGAGGCCCGCTGGGTCTGCACCACACCGCCCGATGCACCCAACAGCCCGGTGAGGTGGGTGCCACGGCCCCGAGAAGCCAGGTCACCTGCCTGAGGTTCCCCGGGAAAAAGCGGGCACGGATGCACATGATTCCGGGTGGCCGGGCTCCAGCCTGAGCCACAGGCACACGGGTGGAAGGGGACAGGAAGAGCCAGCCGTGCTCGAGGGGGCAGAGCCTCCCAGGAGGAAGGAAGAGCCGGTACAAAGGTCCTGGGGCAGGGCTGTGCCTGCAGAGTTGGGGAATCAGCACAGAGGCCCAAGTGGCTGGAACAGAGTAAGGAGAGGAGAGAGCCTGGCGGCTTCCTGGAGGCAAGCCCGGGATCCATCTCGGCCCCTGCTATGACTGGAGGCCAGGCCAGGGCTGGAGGCTGATCTGGGGGCTGAACGAATACCCACGCCACCCCCGCTGCTCCTGTCACCGGGGCAAAGGCCTCGCCCACCTGGTTCCGGCCTCTGCCTGGGCTCCTTCTGGGCTCCACCAGCTACGGGCTTCCCTCCGAGCCCGGCATACAGTGAGCGCTCAATAACGAGCTGGGTGACTAGCGCGTGTATAATGGGGTATCGAACAGCGTGTGAGAGAACACGTTGGCTCTGAGTTACACCGTCGGGAAGTAAGAGCCAAGCCAAGCTTAATGCGTTAAAATGGAAAATGCGGGAAAGCGCGGGGGGTGCCTGGGTGGGTCGGGCGAAGCGTCATCTGACTTTGGCTCAGGTCGTGGTCTCCTGGTTTGTGAGTTTGAGCCCCACATCGGGGTCACTGCTGTCAGCACAGAGCCCGGAGCCTCCTTCGGATCCTCTGTCCCCCCCTCTGCCCCTCCCCCACTCGCACACACGCGCTCTCTCTCCCTCTCTCAAAAATAAACAAACGTTTAAAAAAACATAAAATGCAGAACAGAGTTGGAAGATTCACGTTTCCCCATTTCAAAACGGGCTGCAAAGCCTCGGTGATCAAGGCAATGTGGTCCGGGCACACGCAGATGGGGACGCCCGTCTGGACGCCCTGGAATGGTCCAGGATACGTCGGTGGGAATCCAGAACCAAACACGCACATTCCCGGCCGGCTGATTTCGACGAGCACCCAGACGACTCAGTGTCGACCGGCGGCTCTGGGACAACCGGGTTTCCACGCACGAGGAGTGACGTCGGGCCCTACCTCACACCGTATGCACTCGGAACACGAGACGCAGCAGAAATCTAAGCCCACGGAGCGGATGGAACCATAAAGCTCTGGGAAGAAAAGTAAATCATTGCGTTGAGTCAGGCCGTGGTTTCTTGGACGTGACCGCTCTAGTCCAAGCCACCAAAGGAAACATGAGCTGGACTTCCTCAAAATGAAAACGTCTGCTCCGCAGGGCGCCCGGCCAGCTCAAGTCAGCACAGTGTGCGACTCTGGATCTCGGGGTTGTGAGCTCGAGCCCCGTGTGGGGCACAGAGATCACTAAAAAAATAAACTTAAAAATAACGTTTGCACTTCAAAGGCCACCACCAAGAAAGCAGGGAGGCAACCGACAGAATGGGAGAAGGTATCTGCCAATCACAGGTCTGATGAGGGAACTGTATCTAGCATATGTAAAGAGCGCTTACAATTCAACAATAAAATGAACCCAAACGAGAAATGAGCAAGGGATCTCAACACGCACTTCTCCGCAGGAGGACGTACAGATGGCCAGCAAGCCCAGGAACACACGCTCCGCGTCACTGATCATCAGGAAACACAAATCAAAACCCCAGCAAGACACCACTTCACGCCCACGAGGACGGCTAGAATCAAGCAGACACACGGTGACAAGTAATGTCCAGGACGTGGAGAAGTCAGAGAACCCTCACACACGGCTGGTGGGACTGGAGAGTGCGGCCGTCATCCATACGTTATGGACACTGCCCGTCACCAAAAGCGGGAACAACCCAGATGTCCGTCAACAGATGATCGCCATCCATTTCACGGAAGGTCACTCGGCCCCGAACGGGAGCGAGTCGCCGACACGCGCTGCCCCACGGACGGACCCTGAACACGGGACCCAGCGAGGGAAACCAAGGGTGAGGGCATCCTAAGGCGGAGAGAGCACATGCCAAGGCCCTGTGGGAACAGGACAGGATGCTTTGGGGGAGCAGAGAGCCAGGGTCTGGGGTGGCTGGAGGGGAAGGTGCGCCTGGGGGAGCTGAGAATGGAGGTGGGGGGGGCGGTCTCGGGGGGGGGGGCAGAGCCCGGACCACCGGCCGACCCCTCCTCCCCCAGGCTGAGACCCACTCCCACACGTTCTGCCCCCTCCTGCATCCCCGGCCGATCTCGATCTCACTGCACAAAGCGAACGTTCCCGGAGTGGTAAACAGGAAGCCTCGCAAAGGATGGGGGGAGGGTGGCCATGAATCCAGAACTCGGCAGGCCTTAGGCCGGCGGACGGCTTTCCAAAGCTCCGGCTCTCAAAAGAAAGAGAAAGAAGGTTCCAGAACTTTCACCACTCTTGCCACAAACACGGCCGCGCACACGGCCCTGCCAGGCACGGGCCTCCCACCAAAGTCCAGGCCGGAGGCCTGAGGGGACCAGGTGGGCTTCCCGAGGGAGCCGAGAGCGGGGGCGAGGCTCACTCACAGCTGCTCAGGCAGAAGGTTCCGGTGCTGGGGTCGGGCCCGGGAGACCAGCTGCTCCCAGGTCTCCAAGTGAGATCCCGGATCCTAGCGAGGGATCAAAGATCGCCATCCGGGACAACTCTGGACGCACCGGCACAACGTGGGTCCTGACTGTGGACTCTGCACGGATGTTACGCTTCCGGAACCTGATCTCTGCACTTGGCGGAGGGGGCGTCTGTCCGCAGGGTACAGAGCTGCTCACCATGCCGACTGCGCATCTGCAGACCCACCCCCGGCTACCGCAGCCCCCGATCGGTACTCACTCGGGAGCCCTTCCCGGTCACCTGGAGACGCACGCGGGGCACCGAAAACTGTCACCTCCCGTGCACGCGTCCAGCCGAGCGTAGCCTGCTTCCTGTCTCCCCCCTTGTGCTGTAGACGGGGGCCCTTTCTGTGGGCTACCGAGAGGCGGGTTTTACGTTTTGTGCCGTTTGTTGGTGGTTTTCACCGTTCACAACGGCCCCCAGGCTCAGAGCTGCGGTGGTCGGGCGTTCCTGAGCCCAGAGGACGGCGACGCGCCTTAGAAAGTGTGTTAGACACGCTTCCACCCGGCAGGGGTTGGCGCTGCTCGTCACGAGGTCGCTGCTAACGACGCAACAGTATGTATCTGACAAGGGTCTTTATGCAGAAGCACACACGGCGTGAGGTTGCACACGGACGTGATCTGGCGATGAAAACGTGGGGACCAGAGGCTCGCGGGGACCTGCGTGTTTCCCAGGAGCCGCACCTCAGTATTCCCAAACTCCACAGAACTGCGAATAATGAGAACCCACCTCTGTACTTAAGGACGAAGGGGCTTCCAACTGACTCTCAAAGGACCCGCAAAATCGCACACAGGCGATAACACCCATTCAGAGAGACGTGTCGGCAGCTGGAGAATCTCAGCTAAGAGCCTCGGGGTGTTTGCCGCAGTATCTCGCAACTTTTTCTGCAGCCTTGAACGTTTTCAAAATACGACGTTAAAAAAAAAAAAATTAAAGGTACGTGCGAATGCAGAAAACCACCTGGAATGACCGACGGTTGGTTACCTCCTCCTAGAAACAGAGAGGGCAAGACAAAGTCCTCCCTGTCTCCTGACCACAGGGCAGGCTGCTGCTTTTTAAAGGAAACGTGTTATTACTCGTAGTTACAGGCTCGCCTGCTGCAAGAAGTCAGGCAGATGAGCGGGACAGAATAGAAAGTCCAGAAATAGACCAGCCGCATGCAGGAATCTGGGATGTAATAAAGGGGGCATCTCAAATCGGTGAGGGAAGCAGGTTTTCCAGAAACCGTTGGGGCAACCCCGAGCCCCCTGGAAAACCGTGGAACAATGAAATCCTCATACGCCGTACGCGGGGGTACATCCCAAATGGAGCAAGACTTTAAATGCTTAGGAAAAGGCGAAACCACCTTAGTACTAGAAGAATTAGAACCTCAGGACGGAGAGCACATTTCCACCCGTGACATCAAACTGAGAAACCGTCAAGGAGAGATGGATAAACTTGACCACATAAATACAAAGATACCTGCCCGAGGTCAACTATCATCATGAGAGAAAACGGGGAAGGGCCACTTACGCCTGTGTCACGAATTTAAAAAAAAAAAAAAACAAAAAACTTTCACGATATATAAAGAGCTCCCACAAATCAATAAGAAAAAGACTGGTAGCCCAATCGAATACGGGAAAGACGCAGCTCCGTGGTTCCCATCAAACAGAGAGAGTTCCGAGGCGTGCGTTATTAAACGTGGCAAAAGGGGTGAGCGATGAAAAGCGGTCTGGCCCAAGCGCACCCCAGAGCGTCCTTCATACACAAATGCCCAAACAGCACCCCGCTCCTTAAACCCTCAGCGGCAACCCCACCCATCCGGAACAAAGGCCAAGAAACGTGCGCGTGGCACACGTACGACACAGAAAGCAGTTGTGACAAGACACCGGGGGTTCCTTTTTCCAACCGAAGTCACAGGCTAGGTCCCCAGAAGGCCTTCGCTCACTCTGGCTCAAGCACTCAGGGCGCCCTGGGCTGGACCCCAAGCCCTCCAGCGTGGCTCAGTGGGGCAGCAGGTGCAGGGCCCTGTGGCTAATCCGCCAGGTCAGTAATCCCCACGGTGGGCAGTCCGCGGCTCCAGGCCCTGCCGGCCAGCTGGCGGCAGCAGGCAATCCCCAGGGGGGTCTCAACCTGCCCGGTCACGAGTGGGGACACGTGTCAGTCACAGCGGCAGGCGGCGCGAGCAGGAAGGCCCGGGAGCCCGAGACCCTCCTGGAGCCCGGGCCTCCCCGGCGATAAATGCCGATGTCGCGTAGCTGTCTGTCATTCAACGAGCACCACCCCGGGGGCCTCGGGCCTCTCCCGATTCCTGTCCCCCGTGCCCTCATCTTGAGAGGAGCTGGGCTGGGGGGGCAGGGACTTCACTTGCTCAGAGGCACAGCTGTCTGCGGCCAAGGCAGCGTGAGACCCAGGCCAAGACCCGGGCTTCCCCGCCCAGGGTCCGTGGGACTCCACCTGCCTTGCCCCCCCCCCCCCATCAGTACCACGCTGCCAGAACCTGCTCCTTCTCAGGCCTTCCCCACCCCCACCCACCAGCTCCAGGGCACAGACCAATCCCTTCTGGCTTCTTCGGCTCCCTCACCCCCCTCACCCCCCATGGCCTCCACCCAGGCTCCCAGCACAACTCAGCACCACTCATCTGGCACCTGTCCCGGGAGGCTCCTTCCCGACCAACTAGCCAGAGTGCTGCGCCAGGGCCCCCCCAAAGGCCCCACGTGACTGGCCTGGCCCATTTCGGCCCCCCCACGACAAGAACTTTGTTTCCGTGGCTCAAATGAGCCAAGCTCATTCCTACCTCAGGGCCTTTGCACAGGCCAATCCCTCTGCCCGCTAATCCATCTCCCGTGGCTGCTTTTCTCACTTAGGCCACTCCTCCCCGACCACCCCGGCTGCAGCTTGCCCCACACTGGCGATCGCAACGCCACCGGTTTCTTTCCCCTCCACGTGCTCACCACTGACCAGCACGCGCTCATTCAGGGGATGGCAGCATTTTCCACAAGGCGCGAGACCGCGGGCATTTCTGACTCTGCGGGCCATGAGGTCTGTAGCCCAAAAGCCGTCACAGGCAGCGTGTGAGTGGGCGGGCACGGCTGTGTGCGAAGAAAACCCGCCCGACAAAAACTGGTGCTGGGTGGGACTCGGCCCAGAAGGCAGTCTGCTGACGACCGGTCCTCTCGGTTTGCTTGCCCGCCACCGTCATCCTGACCCCCGCCGATCTGAGAGCCCGCGAGAGCAGGGAGGGAGCCCCCGGCTCACTGCACCTAGAGCCCACGGCAGGAGCTTGGGCGATGTTTAATCAGCATCGTCTAAGGGCTAAGGAGTAAGTAAGCGACTGCCCGCGCTGGATTCTGCGCGGGAGGGGCGTGCAGCACGGGGGCCTCTTCCACCCACGCACCCATCTGAGGAGGGAAAGTCCCCGCGTCCCCGCGCCCACGCGCCTGGTGCCCCTCTAAGGGCTTACGAGTCAATCCGCTCGATTCAGCCCTAGGAGAAAGGTACCGTCATCGCACCCGTCTCACAGATGGAGACGCTGAGGCCGAGTGTCCCCGGCTGGTAAAGGACGCAGCTGGGATGTGAACCAAGGGCTCTGGCTCCCAGGCCTCTCTCCACGGAGGGGACCAGACCGTCAGAGGTAAAAGCGTCACATCGCCAGGAAGCGTCCAGGGCAGAATTCCAACTGGGAGATTCCAGCCGACTCGCCACAAGGGGATAAGGGACCACTCACCCACAACCGCAGAGGAGGCCTCTGGCGACAATGCCCCAGCCCAGCCCTGTGGGCCCTGTGGGCCGTCTTCTCTCTCTCCTTCAGGCCTCCCTCCGTCAGGGGAGGCTTCACGGAGGAGACATTTGAGCAAAACCTTGAAAAAACTAAGGAAGCAGACGACACGGATATAAAGGACAAACGTTCTAGACAGACGGCACAACGTGTGCAAAGGCCCTGGGGCAGGGGCACGACCAGGCCTAGGAGGAACAGCAAGGACCAGGCCCAGGTGGCTGGAGCAGAGTGGGCAAGGGGAAGACAAGGGGAGCGGAGGGAGGGGATGGGGCAGGTCGTGCAGGGCCTTGGGGGCCTCAGGGAGGACTTGGGCTTTTACCCCTAGGGAGGTGGGAGCCCTAAAGGGCTGTGGGCAGAGGCGAGCAGAACCTAAGTCAGTTTTTAACAGGAGCCTTCTGGAATGAGCTGTAGGGTGCATGGGAAGAGACGAGGGACCGAGCCAGTGACGGATGATGGGGCTAGACCAGGACTGGCAGAGGAGGAAGAAGTAGGCAGATTCTGGGTCCATTTTGAGGACAAAACCAGCATAATCTGCCACCAGATTAGATGTGGGAGGGGGCTGGCGGGGGGGGGGGGTGCCGGGAACGAAGCCAACTGTTCTGTGCTCTCACGCAAGCAGGAAGGATAGGAGGGAAATGGCTCGGAACAGCAGACCGCAGCACGGGCCAAGAGCCCACAGGCAGACCACGGGCCCCGTGAATGCATCCAAACCCCCCAAACCAGCGGAGAACCCCATCGGGCCCTTTCTGGACCAGGCCTTGGGAGCAAGGAGCGGGGCATTTAAAGTAACCAGATTCTAGGGGGCGCCTGGGTGGCGCAGTCGGTTAAGCGTCCGACTTCAGCCAGGTCACGATCTCGCGGTCCGTGAGTTCGAGCCCCGCGTCGGGCTCTGGGCTGATGGCTCAGAGCCTGGAGCCTGTTTCCCATTCTGTGTCTCCCTCTCTCTCTGCCCCTCCCCCGTTCATGCTCTGTCTCTCTCTGTCCCAAAAATAAATAAACGTTGAAAAAAAAAAAAATTTTAAAGTAACCAGATTCTAAACCCCAAGATGCCATTTCCCCTCCATCAGATTGGCCCAAATCACCGAGGCTCGTAACATTCAGAGCTGGCAACGCTGGCCAGAGTCTCTCTCCGCCCCTGCCAGACCTTTCTGGAAAGCCAACAGGCTTCAGATAAGAATTCTCAATCTGCTCGCCATGACCCAGCCATTCCAGAACAGGGACTTCAACCGCCAGACAGTAGTTAAAGCGCCACAGTTGGGGCCACGTTCAAAGACGTTCCCCACGACACTGCTTCTCACAGCAGAAGGTGGACGCCAGGGGCAGCCAAAATGGGCCTCAGCAGCAGGCGGGCGCACTCGTTAAGGGCTGGTGCCTAAAACGGGCTGTCCCTGCCGGTCATCGGGCACTCTCGACATGCCGACGCGTGCTAACTCCGGTAAGGCTCACGGCCAGCCCCAAGTAGGCGTAGGTATCACCCCGTGTTACAGACGGGGACACCGGGGCCCAGAGAAGTCAAGGCACTCGTTATTCAAGGCCACACCGCGATCGGGTGGAGGCCGGGCCGTATGTCTGGGGCGCGCGCCCCCTAAACCACGCACGGTATCCCTCCTTCCGAAGAAAATAAAAGTGGATACCCACATGGGGGGAAATCCACGTTACCGCGGATAAACAGCAAACCACGTTATGGAACAGCAGGTGTGGTGCAGTGGTTTCTCGTCCAGGGCGACTGTGTCTCCAGGGGACACGGGAGCTGTGTGTGGACGCTCAGGGTCATCACAACCCGCGAGGTCCCGGCACTGAATGGGCGGGGCCGGGGATTCTGCGCAACACCCCACGGCGCACGGGACGGGGCCTCCAAAACAGAATTCTCCGGCCCAAACGTCAATAGGGCCGAGGCGACGACCCCTGGTGTGGTATGGAACCATCCTGGCACAAAGACGCTTAGGGACTTCTCTAATCCCTGAGCAGGAGGGAAAGTGTGGAGTTACTGCCCAAACTCAGGACTCCCATCAGGAGAAACGGGCCCGGAAGGGAAGGAGCAGCTTGTAATTTTAAAGCGAGGGAAGTAAACGATTTGCTGGGGGAGTCAGATTTCTGCGCATTTTGATGACAGGCAGTCGGGGCTGACCCCTTATCTTCCCGGCCCCCACGCTCAGACCCAGCCACCGCTGGGGCCTGGGGCTTTATCTGCCCCCCAGTGGCTCACGGAGCCCCTGATAAAATAAACGTCTGCTATGCGGCTTTCTTGTGGTCACTGAGTCTTGGGCTGTTTTGTCTCTGACCAGCGCAGGCCAGAGGGTTGATAGCGGAGGTCAGGGCTTTGATAACGGAGCGCGCTGGGTCCCCGAACCGCGTCCAGGGCTAGCCGGGCCAGGGCACCAGTCCCCGCCCAGACCAAGGGCGAGGCAACAGGATGGTCGAATGAAGCGGGTCATCTACCAAGCGCTTGCAGATGGCAGTGGGGACAGGAGCGGTGGGAGCCTTCCAGAACCAGGGGGACACTCGCTGGCCCTGGCGCTCTCTCTCCAGACTCCCCCCCCCCCCCCCCCCCCCCCCGCACGCAGCAGACCCCGCCTGCCAAGGAAGCTTCAGGAGGCCTGGGGGAGAAGGAAGACGGGTGCCCATGTGGGTGTCTGCAGGGCCTCTGCTGGTGAGGGCTGCCTGAGGATTCTGCGGATCCGGAAACTTCTGTCTGGAGGCTTGAGAATGCCACCCAGAGGGAGCCTTGCAGGAGCGGGGGCCATTCCTCTGGGCAGCAGTTAGGGAACAGCAGGTGGGGGGCCTGACCAGGCCACCGGGCTCCCCCCACCTGCTGTTCTGAAGACCGAGGGAGGAGGCAGGGGCCCTACACACCAGGAGCCGCCCCCCAGCGTCCAGGTAGAAGGCTGGGGCGGGGGCTATTTCTGCCCCCCCACACTTGCCTGCAGAGCCGCGGCACTGAAGGCATTTTGAGAAGCCACGTCCTTAGCCCCCTCCTGTGATAAGGAGGTAAACTGAGGCCCAGAAAGGCAATGAATGGCCACTGCACCGCAGACCGGGGCTGGTGACTCCCACGAAGAGAAATGAGATAGTCAGGAGGCCCAGATGGCCTCGAAGACCCCCCACGTCCACGCGGGCAGCGCCTGCCCTTCACCACCAATAAGCTGTGCCCATAGGGGTGACTGCCCGTGGAAGGAAGGGGCGATCCCCCAAGCGAATGCCAGCAAGGTGGGCCCCCCCCCCCGCAGCAGTGTGTCCAGGAAGGGGGAGGGGGCACATCTGGGACAGTGTCACCTCCCTGCTATGCCCACCTAGGAGACCTGGCCCCTCACCGGCACGGAGGTACTCCACCATCCCACACGCCGACAGGCCTGGGTGGGATGCCGTCCCCAGGCGCCCTCGGCAGGGGGCGGCGCACCCACCCACAGCGTGGTCTCACCGCCCCCCCTCCAGACGGGAGGACCCGTCTTCCCCGCGCGCCTCCGGAGGGGGCTGCTGCCCCCACGGCCTCCCAGAACGGGGCCCCGCACCCACCCCCGCGGTCCCCCCCCCCCCCGGCATCCCGGGGAAGGGCGGCGCCGCCCCGAGCCCCCCAGGCGGGGCGCTCCATCCTCCCCCGAGCCCCGCGTCCCATCCCCCCCCGCGAGCGCCCCCGAGTGGAACGTCCCGGCCTCGCCGCCGCGGGTCCCGCCGCCCCTCCGGCGCTCGGGCGGGTCCACTGGGCCCCGGCGGGGGGAGGCCAGGCGGGTCCACTCGGGGAGCGAGGAAGGACGGAGGTCCGGGACCGTTACCTGCCGCCGCCCCGCTCTCCGAGGCCCAGGACGCCTCCGAGGTCACGGCCCCCGCCTCGGCGCTCTCCGCCTCGTCCGGCACCTCCAGCTCCATGGCCGCGCGCGCGGACCGGCCGGCGGCTGCACCCGAGCTGCGGCCGCCGCCGCCGAACAACAACCGCCGCCGGCCGGAGGGCGGAGGGAGGGGGCCGGGCCCAGGGAGCGGGGGGCGGGCCCGGAGGCGGGGCCGGCGTGCGCCGTGGCGCAGCGCGCGCGCCGCCAATCGGGGCTCGGGGGTGGGCCCGCGTGCGTCTCCGCGCCTCGAGCGCCCCCAAGCGCCCGGGGGGTGGAAGGGCAGCGGCTTGCCCTCGGCTTAATCCTATTGCCCTAATCCTCTCGCAGGTGATAAACACGAGTCATGTCCACGATTAATCAAGTATCTACCGTCATATTGCAGGTGACACTTATGGCATACGCTTTGTCCTAAGTAGGAATTCTAATGGCATAATAAATGAGTTTGATTTGTGTTATATGCGCAGTGTATAAATGATGCGGTATTGAGATAGACATACCAGTACCATTGCTAAACGAAGTACATTATTATGATGTATATAGTCCCAACATATAACATGCAAGTATCATATATAACGTATGACATCACGTACAACATAATGGTAAGTAAGTTATAAGTGACAACATGATGAAAAGCCAGGCTGGGCGCTAAAGCCTCTGCATACGGTGCGTAGTTAGGGACCTATTTCTTGTTTACTTGTTTGTTTGTTTCTTTTTACTGCTAATACGTTCCCAGTACCTAACATAGAACAGAACACCTAGGATAAAATACATATTTGATAGTATTGATCAACCAGATGGGAACCGTTATCATTTCCGTTTTACGCACAAGAAAACGGGAGCTCAGAAAGCTGAAGCCACTTGCTTGGAATCACAAAGAATCATTACCATGCTGCGCCTCAGTGTATTAAAAATAACTAGAGGCGCCTGGGCGGCTCAATCCGTTGGGCGTCTGACTTCGGCTCGGGTCATGATATCGCAGCTTGTGAGCTCAAGCCCCGGGTCGGGCTCTGTGCTGACAGCTGGGAGCCTGGAGCCTCTTCAGATTCTGTGTCTTTCTCTCTCTCTCTGCCCCTCCCCCGCTCACACTGTGTCTCTCAAAAGTAAATAAACATTAAAACAAAAAGAAAAGAATAATTGTGTTCACTCCGTCATTAAAGTTTAATGGTGAATTTATTAATGACATGGCTAGGAGGTTACTAATTCTGAGGTCACGATTCGGGGGATAATAAATGTTGGTATTATTAGGTTTATTCGTGACTAATGATTTCTGCCGGGGGGATAGTGGGGGAGTCTGGGCGCCCAGCTAGTGAGGGACAGACCTAGGATGTTTCCACCCAAGCCTGTCTGACTCCGGAGACTGTGTGGGGTGCTTGGCAATGAGACGAGAGGGAATCAGGAAAATGGAGCGGGTCACAGTCACACCTGGAGGTTACAAAGATGTTTCTGAAATGTTCTCCATCAAAACAAGGACACAAGTCAAGAAAGGGAAGGGATGGAGAACAGAATTCGGGATGTGGCGAAAGGAATCCCCAGCTTAGCAACCCGTAGTGGACTCGAAAGGCTCAAGGGAATCAAAGGTGAAGGAGAAACACGATGTGTCCATCCACACGTTGGAATATTATCCAGCCTTGGAAAAGAAGGCAATCTGCCACCTGCTACAATATGGATGGGCCTGGACGTCCCTGTGTGCGGTGACAGAAGCCAGACGCAGAAGGACACGTCCCGCGTGACCCCACTCACAGGGGGTCCCCAGAGGAGTCCCGTCCGTCCACAGAGACAGAGAGCGGATGGTGGGAGCCAGGGGTGGGGCAGGGGGCGGGGAGTCCGTGCTTCCTGCGGACAGAGGCTTAGTCTGGGGAGATGGAAAGTTCTGGAGACGGGTGGTGGGGGCGGGTGCACGACAGCGTGAGCGTGCCTGATGCCAGTGCACTTAGAGACGGTTAAGGTGGCACATTTTACGTTATGTGCATTTTACCATCGTTTAAAACCAAAAAAAAAAAAAAAAATCAACTCTCAGGTTGATTCTGAATCTCTCCTGGAAGGAAGTCAATACTAAAACTGAAAACACCAAAAAGTAGCAAAACAGGTCTTCTCTAGACACGCGGAAGTGTATGTCAGTCGGTTGAAAGACGGCGGGGCCCTCTGGGAAGGGTGAGATCGTGGGGTGGCAATGGTACCGCTAAGTTTAGCGAATCGAAATGAGCATTTGACCCTTCGGAGTGCGCGCGTTAAGCGCGCGCATTACTGAAAACACACGAAAATAATAAATAATAAATAAAACACCCCCAGACTAGTGTTGCTGTGGGAGGCAGGAGAGCTTGGGCAGGGAAGGGGGAGGAGGGGCGAGGGTCTGGTGGGGGGGGCGGGGACGCAGCTTCTGACCCTCCTCCTCCCTCCTCTCACATCCCTGCTCCTTGGTTCCCATTTTACAGGCTGGGAAACGGAGGCTCCCGGCTGGGGCCGGTTTCCTGGTTTCTGGCGCCCCCTGGTGGCTGTTACCGTCAGCACCAGGTGCTGCAGATGGGGACTCCACGCGTCGTCTATCCTACAATTCACTCATTCGTTCATTCATTTTTTGCCACAAATTATCTACTGAGCACCCACTGTATACCAGGCGCCGTTCCAGGCCACGGAGACACAGGAATGAGCAACACAAAATCCCCGAGCTCAATGAGGTGACAGTCTGGAACGGCAGATAAGCGGCCACAAGACACAAGGTAGTTTCAGGTGCTGATAAATACTTCGGAAACAATATAGATTTGGTACCACGACGACAGAACGGGATGGATAAAGACGGACTTAACGGATAATGCGTTCGGATGCATTAAGCGCCTGCCCCGGCGCGGTCCCATGCGACCATCATGCAAGCCGATTTAAATTTAAAACTTTCAGTGTGGTTTTAAATGTTCTAGGAATCACAGTTCGAAGGGGAAAAAGTGACCAGGGAAGGTGAATTTTAACCGTATGGGGCGCCTGGGTGGTTCAGTCGGTTGAGCGTCCGAGGTCAGCCCCCCCCCAGTCATGATCTCACGATTCGTGACTTCGAGCCCCACATCCGGCTCTGCGCTCTCGGTGCTGAGCCTGCTTGGGATCCTCTGATCCTCTCCCTTCCTCTCTCTCTCTCTCTCTGTCTCTCTCTCTGCCCCTGCCGTGCTCACCCTCTCTGTCTCAAAAATAAATAAAACATTTTAATAAAAAAATATATATGTCGTTTAACCCAGTACATCCGAAGTATTGTCATTTCAACGCGGAATCGATATTAAAAATAGCGATGCGTTTTACGTTCTTTTTCGCATGCTGAGCCTTCCAGATCCACGTGTGTCTTACACTCACCCAAACCTTGTCCTTCCGCGCCGTGGGTGGGTAGTGGCTGGAGGGTGTGGGCCTACTGGGCGCCCACTTGACAAGCACGCGTTCCTTTCTTCGACCTTCGGAACGGCCCTAGGAAGCAGGTGCTTAGTGTTTTCCCCACTTCTCGGGCGAGGAAACTGACAAGGCTCGGTGACTTGCCCAAGGCCACCCAGCAGGGAAACGGTTGACCCTTCCTGGCCTCAGAATCCCGGCAGGTGAGCCTGGGGCCGAGAGGCGGAATTTGCGCTCAGATCTGTCCGGTGGGAAGTGGACCGTCTCTCGGCAAGTGCAAGGGCTTGGCGGTCTCGGGTTCAAGGACGGTAGTGAGAAGGGGGGCGGGGGTTTCCCCGAGGACCTGCCCGCGTGTCCCAGTCCCCGCGCTGACGCCAGGGGCTCAAGGTTCAGCGGTGTGAGCAGGGCGGGAGCCCGGCGTCCCCGGGCCTCTGGGTGAGCAGGGGTTAAGGCCAGCTGCTCCCACGTGAGGGCACCTTGCGACAGAGGCACATACCCAACCAGCGGCCGGGCTCTCACTCCCGTTGTGCACCTCGTCCTGCTGGTTCCACCTGGCGCGGGACAGACGTGCTTCCTCCACGCGGGAGGACAGAGCTGGGGAAACAGGTGGGGAGGACAGAGCTCAGCCCTCAGGTCCTCTCCCTACCTCCATGCCGGGCGAGCACCCAGGCCCCGGCTCCCGCCACCTGCCCCAAGGCCACCGGGCTTCCTGGACGGGTAAGTCCCCCACCCTGCTCCGCGCGGACTGACTCCCTGACCACAGGGTCCTGGGACCTCCATCACCTCCCCCGGCCGCCCAGAAAGCAGGAAACTGACACTCATGTGTGGGCGTTTGACATAGTTTCTAAGGGATTATCTGGCTGGCGGTTACTGTCCCTGGCAACCTTCCCGGACGCCAGAGCCAGCGACTTAAAAGGGTCATTGTTGGCCCAGGTGGTGCCAGGGAGGCCGAGGAGGCCCAGGCTGGTCTCTGATCCCCCAAAGTGAGGAAGGGAGGCCCGGGCAGGGAGGGGGCCGGCAAGGCAGCCCGGCTCCCAGTCGGTGTGTGGGCCTCCTGGAGCTTCTGAAGAGACTCCCAAGTTTCCAGACAGTGGCGCCCCCTTCCCCCCCTCCCGACCCCCCACCGCCGGGACCCGCCGGAGCCTGGGAAGGGGTCCCACGGTGGCCTTACCACGGCGATGGGGGCCCCGGGACCCTGTCTGGATTCCTTCCCTGGGCAAAACTTGCCAGCGGAGAGATGTGGGAAGGGGCAGGGGCGGCGGCCAGAGCCTCCCGTGGGCAAGGAGCCAGTTGGTCCCCGGGGCCAAGGAAGCCCGGAACCTGCAGAGGACAGGGTCCGGCGGCAACAGTTTTTTCTGGGTCGTTTGCTCCCCAAAGGGCAGCACAAAGAGGGCTTCCTGGCCAGCCAAGTGTCCGATTGCACCTCAAGTCTCTTTGTCTGGGACAGAGAGGGCCCCCTGGGGCCAGGGAGGCACAGGCCTATGACTCTCGGGGCATATAGCTGGTCTGGAATTTGGGGACACTCGTGCCGAGCAGAGCGATGTCAAGTCTGGGGTCTGTGGGGTTGGAAGGAGATATATCTGGGCTGTCAGATCCCATCCGCCTGGGGTTTGGGGAGAAAACCTGTGGACTCAGATAGACCCAGCCTCCAGCCCCTTCGCCTATCTGAACCTCAGTCTTCCACTCCATAAAATGGGTGCAGGTCGAGTCAGCACGACCCAAGGCTGCTGAGTGCAGCAAATGATAACGTGGGTAATAGATTCCCAGTCATCGGGGGTTGGGGGAAACCGTCCCACCCCAAGTCAGAACTCAGAATTCCAGGCGAGTCGCAATGTCCCATCCACCTTCGCATTAGACAGGAGTTGAAGTCGGGCTCAGAGAGGGGTAGCCACTTGCCCGGGGCTGCACAGGAAAGTAGGGCAGAAAGGAGACGAGGGACGACTGGGGGCTCCCCCTGCCCGCCCCCCCCCCAACCAACACTCCAGGCTAAGCATCTTGTAAACGTCCTGCCTCCTGGGCTCAGTGCTTCCGTGTGGCCCTGGGTTGTGGGGAAAGTCCGCGGAGGCAAATTCGGGTTTCTGTTTGGCCTTCAGCCAGAGGAGCAGTATGTGCTCAGGGAGGAGCCTGACACCCTTTGGAACGGGCTGAGGTTCGTGGGAGATGGCCCTGGGAGGAGGGGCTGCCCAGGGAGTGAACCTGCATTTATCAAGCACCTACTGTATGCTGGGTGCCCTTCCGGGCCTTGGGGAGTCAGCAGGGGACCAGACCAACAATAATCCCTTGTCTTGTGGGCTTGTGTTTTGGTAGCAGAAGACGGACAAGAAACAAGAGAGATAATAAGGAAGTAAATCGTATCCGGGGTTAAAGAGTGGTCAGTCTCACAGAGGGAAGGAATGCAAAAGAGCCACAGGGGCAGGAATAAAACGGGCAGAGGGGTATTTTACAACCTTGCGTGGAAAGATTAGAGGCAGCCTTGTTGAGAAGGTGACGTTTGAGCCGTCTTGAAGGAAGTGAGTTTGGGGAACGAGCATTCCAGACAGAGGGCACAGCCCGTGCAAAGGTCCTGGGGCAGGACCAGGCCTGGAGTTGGAGGGACAACCAGGAGGCCCTTGTAGCTAGAGCAGAGTGGGAGAGGGGGAGAGAGAGAGAGGAGGGGAAGGGACGGGAGGGGAGGGACGGGTACAGGGCAGGCTGTGCGGGGTGCTGGGGATTAGGGGCGGATTTAGGCTTTTACCCCAGGGAGGTGGGAACCCTGGAGGGCTGTAGGCAGAGGAGGGCAGGACCTGACTCGGGGCTCGAAGGCGCCCCCCGGCGGCCGCTGCGGGGAGGACAGACTGTGAGCTCCAGGGCAGAACCAGGGGGGGACCAGGGAGGCCAAACCTGGAGGCCCTGCTAGAATGTGGCTTTCAACCGAACAAGCAAACCATTTCATTCTGGGATCATGTACAAGTGACACGGCAGCAAAGTCGTAGCCATAAGGAATGTCCCAGGGCTTGGCAACACGGGGGTCCTGGGGCACCTTCCTGAGAGCACCGTGGTGGAGGAGGGAAGGAAGGTGAGGAGGGGCACGTAGACTCTTCCAGAAGCTTGCAGTGGATGGAATGGAGCTGGAGGGGCCTCACGGAAGGGATCCCCACCCCCACCCCCAGATGGGAGGAAGCCGGAGTTCTGGAAGGAAGCCGGGGAAGAGCAGAGCCCACCTGGGGGTAGCACCCAGACCCCTGACACCTTTCTCACAGCGTCCGTGGTCAGCCCGGCCTCTGCACCTGTACCCCAGGCCAGCTGTCCTCGGCCACCGCTCGTTAAAGGCCCCCAAGACCCCCACGTGGCCAACCCTCATGTGCCCAGTGGCTGCGCCAGCCACACCCGGAATGTTCCTTCCAGAATACCCAGCAACTGCTCTCTCTCCTTTCAGAATCTCAGGTGACTCCCCGGGAGCGATTTGTTCACCTAGTAGGCACTGACTGCATACCGGGCGCTGTTCTAGGTGCTTGGGATGCTACAGCAGTAGAGCTCACAGAGGCCGGCAGGGAGCAGGCGCCTTCCAGAAAGAGCCCCACGGAGAAGAGTGCAGCCAATAAGCGGGAACTGTGGCTCGAGAACATTCGGTAGCTCCTCAGGGCTTGCGGACTTCATGGATGTCCGATCCGTGCCGGGCTTTGGCGCGTGCGCGAACGCTGTCCGCGCTTCCTTTTGTCTTTGAACCACTTTACGGCCCCGTAAATTATGGGAAACTGGCAGCGTTGCGAATGATTCTGATCCGCAGACATGCAAGTGAGTTTTGCCCAGTGGAGACTTTACTGCGCTACGGACCCGTGGCTGTCGATCAGCTTACCATCCATTTCTGAATTCATTTCGGCATTCTTTTTCCTTTCTCTTTTTTTAAGGTTATTTACGTTGTGCGTGTGTGTGTGAGAGAGAGAGAAGCGAGCGGGAGAAGGGCCGAGAGAGAGGGAGAGGGAATCCCAAGCAGGCTCTGTTCTCAGCACGGAGCCGGATAAGCCCGAGTCCTCACTGAGGCCCCCAAGGCCCTGCAGGACGTGCCCCGGCCCCTCCCTGCCTTCCCCTCCGCCCTCTCTCCCCCTCGCTCACTCCGCTCCAGCCACACGGGCCTCCCGGCTCCTCCAACATGCCCAGGTCCTGCCGCAGGGCCTTTGCACAGGCTGTGCCCTCACCTAGAGCTCCCCATGGCTCCCCCCTCATCTCCTTTAGGTCTAATTGTTCCTCTGCTCGGACGCCTCTCACCTCTGGCCTCTCACCTCCATCACGCCTCCTAAACGTAGTCCTTATTTTGTGTGCCCTTCCTCCGGGAAGCCCTCCCTGAGCCCCCAGCCCCTGTCGTGTCTCCCTGCTGACGCTCTCAGAAGTCTAGGTTGTACTTTTTACTCACGTTGGGTGACGACTCGGTCGCCGTCTTGCTCTCCCGGGTCGGTCCCGTCAGTCCTGCGTGTACACAGTGGGGGCTCCGTAAATGCAGATGAACGAACCAGAGCCAGCCGGGCCGCAGAGCTGTTCCGGGGCCTCCTTGGGTTGGAGCGACACCTGTTCGACCACAGATACGGCCTCAGCCTCCTACAGCCCAGCAAAGCAGCCTCCACCAGGGAGGGCCCAAGCCCCCTGTGTGACACCCCCCACCCCCCAGGCTCCCACCTCTCCTGCGGCCACACTCTGAGGGGCCTCAGCCCAGCCCAGGCCGTCTCTCTGCCTCAGTGTCCCTCTAGGCCCTCAGAAAGGCGGAGCAGGGTCGTCCCAGAAGGACTTCGGCGACCCCACCGTCCACAGCGCCCTCCCTTCCCTTCCCTCCCTCCTTCACGCTGTGCCCACACTGCCCCCTCCTGGTTGAATCTGGCATTGAAATTTCAGATGGGAAGTCCGTTCTTGGGGGCTCCCGCTCGCGTGCTTGGCCCCGAACAGTTTCGCGGCGCCTTAACGACCGGATGAATAAAACCATGAACGTGTGAATGAAATGGATTGATGACAAGCAGATTTTTATTTCCTCAGACGCATCTGGCGGGCAGGAGCGGCTGGACTAGTGGGCTTAAGGCGGGCTCCTCTGGCCTGTGAAACTGCGCCGCGCTGGCCACGCCCTTTTTCCCAGCCCTGCATTTGCCCGGCCCGGTTGGTGGAGCGTTTGACACTTGATCTCGGGGTCGTGGGTTCAGGCCCCACCTTGGGCGTGGCGCGTACTTAAAAAAAAAAAAATAAAACCCTGCCTTTGAGCAAAAGGGCATCGGATGGGCACTAGGGAGCCATTGAGGGCACCCTGGTGCGCGTGTCAGCGGGGAGCTCGGTTAGGTTTCTCCTGTGATTCATTAACACAAACACACGACGATTAAAAAAAAAGGGGGGGGTTTGATCTTGTTCTACCTACAGTCGTTTGGGGCGCTGCCTCCCGGTGGCCAAACGTGTCGCTCCGGGAAAATGTGCTTTGTCCTCCAGCCCTGAGGTTTCCAGCAGGTGCTCAGAGAGACTTTCTGGAAAAGCTTACTGCCTTAGGGACCTTTGGAGATGCTCGAGGGCCCACTTCTGGCCTGGGCTCTCCAGATTAGTGTTTTGGGGGAGAACAAGAAGTCAGCTTTGGGGGCCTCAGAGATTTTTGATTGTATCTTCTGCCTTGTTCACTTGGCAAACTCTTACTCACCCTTCAAAACCCCGGCGGCAATGCTCCCTCTTCCAGAAAGCATCTCCTGATCCCCCAGTTTCCTCTTTGCCTTTCTGTGCCCTTCCCATAGCCTGGGATTCCTCTCTGCCGGAGCTGACTGGATGAGGCTGGGGAGGGTGTCCGTGCCCGGATTTGCCCTTTCGACCTTGGCGTGAGTGGGGCACAGGAACAGAGGGGACTCAGGGTATATATTTATAATAATATAACGTTTATATTATAAATATAATACGTAAATAAGATATTTATTTGGGGGGGCACCTGGGTGGCTCAGTCAGTTAAGCGCCCCACTTCGGCCTAGGTCATGATCTAGTGGGTTGTGAGTTCGAGCCCCACGTCGGGCTCTGTGCGGACAGCTCGGAGCCTGGAGCTGCTTCGGATTCTGTGTCTCCCTCTCTCTCTGCCCCTCCCCCACTCATGCTCTGTCTCTGTCTCTCTCAAAAACAAATAACATTAAGCAACTTTTTAAAAAGATGTTTATTTTTTTAGTTTAAAAAATATTTATTTGTTTTTGAGAGAGAGAGCACAAGCAGGGGAGGGGCGGGGGGGGGGGGGAAGAGAGAGAGAATCCCAAGCAGGCTTTGCACGGCCGGTGTAGAGTCCAAAACAGGTCTTGAACTCACAAACCGGGAGATCGCGACCGGAGCCAAGGAGGGACGCTCAACCGACTGGGCCACCCAGGCGCTCCTATAAATAAAATGTTTAAATATATATTCAAAGCAGCAAGGAACGTGTGGGTGTCTGCCCTGGTCCTGTCACCCCAAGATCTCACCTTCCGAGGCTGAGACCCACCCGCACCCGGCCTTTGCTCCCCAGAGCCCGCCCTCCTCCGCGGGGAGCCCCGCCCCGGGTGGGGTGTGAAGACAGAGCTCTCTCTGCTGGCTTTGGGGCCAGGCCCTGGGGCGGCAGCCGTGGACGTTCAGAAAGCCCAAGTCTCTGGCCCCTCTGGGCCTCAGTTTCCCCTCTATGAAATGGGGGGGGGAAACTTCCTGGAGATGGGGTGCCCTGAGGAAGGCTAGCCCTGCGCCCTGGAGGTCTCTGGCACTCAACCTGCTTTTGGTGCGACCGATGTCCCAGCGGAACCTCGAAATGTGCCGGGGGCGCCGACTGCCCCGTCCCAGGCGCCGGTTCCGAGCGCGGCCGGACTTCCTGCCGGGTCTTCATTGCAGCCCCGCCCGGCCGGCGTCCTGCCCCGACGGCGGGCTCGTGCCCGGCTGGGTGGAAAACCCGGTCTGGCACTCCCACCCCGGAGCCCGGAGCCCGGAGCCTGTGTTGCGGGGGCGGAGGCGGCCCCGGCGCGGTCCCGAAGGCGTGGCGGGGCGGGGGCGGGGCCGGCAGGGGACGGGGCGGGGGACGAGGGGCAGGTGCGACCCAGAGCGGCTGGAGGAGGCGAGGGCCGGGCGCTCTCTCCGCCGCAGCCGTCCTTAGCCTCCTCCCTCACCCCGAGGTGGGGACCGATTGACCGTTTCCAGGCCCCCCCCTCCCCCGCCCCGGGACAGGGGCGCTGGAGAGCCCAGGGGTGGACCATGGCGGTGAGATTCCAGGCGAGTAGCGCGCAGAGGACGGGAGGGGGAGGGGATCTAGCTGGGGTCCGCGACCTGGATCTAGTCTGCGACCTGGGGCCTGGACCCCAGACCACCCCAGGTTACAGGTGGGGAAACTGAGGCCCAGAGGAGGGTGGTGGCTAGCCCGAGGCTGCTCAGAGAGGGGCGTTCGCCGTCTGGTCTCCAAAAGCTGTCTCGGGGGGGGGGGGTCTTTCCGTGCTCCAAGGTCTGCCTCTCTGGGGTCAAATCCTGACTTTTCTGTGTAACTTCGGGCCGGTGAATCAAGGCCTCTCCATACCTCGCCCCTCAAATGGGCCATCTTCCTCGGGAAGGAGGTGCAGGGAGGATTCAAAGAGGAAACCGTGTTTTTAGCGCCTGGCACGTCTTGGGTGCCCTATAAAGATGTTTACGCGGGGTGTTCGGGCCGAGTTAGTCTTGAGCAACAGTGGGACGGCAGCAATGACTTCATTTGTGGGCTGGGGTGGCTCCGGTGAACGCGGCGAGGCCGGAACCAGCATTCATTGGGCGCCTACTGTATACAGAGCCGTTAACTTGCATTACCGGGCAGAGACAGGGGTCTTGAGCCCCTTTTACACACGAGCAAACCTGCTGGGGGGAGGGGATCCCCTTGTCTCTGTTTGGGGGGAAACCTCACCCTCCGGGGACCGAGCTCGGGCTGACCCCTTTCATAACCGCCGCACCGGGCGGCAGATCGCGCCTGGAGGGGTAAAGTGAGGCCGTAGGGGGAACGTGGCTCGCCCCAGACCACACTTCCGGGCAGTTCTGGTTCCCGCCAACTTCCGTCCTGGCTGCGGGGGGGGGGGGGGGGAGCTTCCAGAATCCCCTCCCCACTTCCCATATTTGTGGCCCTCCTACCCCCTCTCCCCGCGCCCCGGTTCCCGGAGGCGGAGATGGGGAGGGGGCGGGGAGCCAAGTGCCCGGGGTTGTGTGACAGGGTACCACCTGACCCGCCCGTTTGGGTGACTCCTCCTCTCCTCCTCCCTGGGGGCGGGGGTGGGGATAAAGGCCCAGGCCCCGCCCCCTCAGAGCTCACCTGGGTGGGTGAAGGGCTGACCGAGGGGTCTAGGAATTCTGGACACACCCGGGTGAGTTCCTGGCTGAATAAGCCTTTTATCTCACCATTCACCCCCATTCCTCGAACTCCGTCTCCCTTCTGGTTCTGTGGGGACTATACTGGGGTCCCAGGGTCCCCAACCTTGCCCAGCCGCAGGCCCCAGACTAGAGGGGTGTATGGGAGGCAATGGACTGGGACACCCCCGATTCCGATGATTAGGGATGTAAGGCGTGTGAATGGGGCCGCTGAGGACTCACTTCCTGGAGGAAGAGACAGCGTCCCCTCCCGGGGGCTCTGAAGGACGAGTAGGGGTTCACCAGGGCCCAGGAGATGCCAAGGGCCATCACCAGGGTGCCCGACAGACGGCTCCAGCCCGCCTTCACGGCCCAAGAGGAAAGATCAGGAACTTGCAAGCTGATGATTAAACTGGCTAATTTTTTCAAGAAATGTTTATTTTTGAGAGAGAGGGAGAGCGAGTGGGGGAGGGGCAAAGAGGGAGGGGAACCGGGCTCCCCAAGTGGGCTTTGCGCTGGCAGCACAGAGCCCGACGCGGGGCTCGAACTCACAGACTGTGAGGTCATGACCTGAGCGGAGGTCAGACGCTTCACCGAGCCGCCCAGGTGCCCCTAAACAGGATAATTTAAGATGGTTTGGGGTGCCGTGATCCAAGCCTAAGAAAGAAAACGGGGAAGCATGACAGGGAGCCCTGGAAGTTTGGCTCGCCCAGGAAGGCTGCCTGAGGAGGCAGGGGACCCAAGTGGCGAGGGCTAGCGGCCTGCGGGTTCTTGGGGGGTGTCTCTCGGCCCAGGGGACTGCCAGGGCAAAGACGTGCAGGTGAACGGAGCTGAGGGCCACTGGGGGGCGGGTTAGGCTTGGCCCCGTGGGTTTTACACAAGGTCTCTAATATCTAAGGAGGTGAACCTGCACGGGGCGGGGGGGGGGGGGGCAGGGCAAGCCTGGGCCACCTGCACCTGTCCCCCAGGGGCCCTGGTTCCCTGGGGCTGTGTCTTAAAATAAGGCTGGGAAATCAAAGTTCCGGAGGGCATTTAATGATACAAAGTGTAACCTCAAAGCAAGTACAAAGATTCTGCTTTGAAACGTAAGTCCGGAAGAAAAAAACAAGCGACAGGGCGGAGGGGTGCCGTGGTTAGGGGCAAGGGTGCGAGACCGGCCCCCTGTTCACCGGGTGACCTCAGGCAAGTTACTGCGCCTCTCTGGGCCTTCCTTTGCTCTCCCTTAAGGTGGGAATAACAGCGGTGACACATTAAGGTCGCTCAGGGTTAAACGATGAGCGTCTCATCGGCAGCGCGGTGTCTCTCACTAACGCGCAAAGGAGGAAAGTCGAGGCTCTTTCTGCTTTTCCCGCCTGGCTCCTTGCCCCGCGCGGCCGCCGCCTCGGCCCTGAAGGCCAGGGCGCCGGGGGCGGGGGTAGCCCATTTGGCAGGCGGGGAAACTGAGGCAGCCGGCAGAGGGCTTTGAGTCCGGGTTGTGAGCGCTGCCCTCAGCTCCCCGGTAACCGCGGGGCGGGGAGTGCCCGGGAGGCCCCGCCCCCGGCGGTGTTTGTCTCTCGCCCCCTCCGTTAAGAAAAGGCACCGGAGCAGCCAGCGAGGGTTTCTTAGGGGGAGGAATCACCCCCTGCTGTGCCCCCGGGGGGAGGGGGGGAGGGGGCGGGTCTACCAGGCCGGGGGGGCGGGCCCGGAGAGGAAAGGGGGGACAGGGAGGGGGCGGGGGAGGGTGGGTTTCACCTCCCGCCTTCTCTGGCCGGGGGTCCTGGAGGGTGGCCTTGTACTCCCAGAAGCCAAGTCCCCCTCTGTATCACGGGCGTGCAAATAACCGAATTCACGTTCCCAGCCACAGCCTCTATCGGGGCTGTTGTCCTGGCAAGTGACTTCGCCTCTCTGTGCCTCAGTTGCCTCATCTGTGACATGGGGATGATGGGATCTCCCTTCAGTGAGTGGATTAAATGAGATAGTACCTGTAAAGTACCCCCCGCACAAGGAAAGCACCCCCTTCCTCCCTTCCTTCCTTCCTCCCTTCCCCTTCCTTCCTTCCTTCCTTCCTTCCTTCCTTCCTTCCTTCCTTCCTTCCTTCCTCTCTCCTCTTTCCCTCCTTTCTTCCTTCAGTAAATTGCTCCTGAATCCCTGCTATGAACCGGGACTCCACTGTGAACGAGACAAACAAAACTCTCTGCCCTCCAGATCGGATGTTCTAGAGAGGGGAGACGGACAGACCAAAACAGCCAAGAGAGAACGTCAAGGGGTCACAAGTTCTCCGAATTAGGAACACGTATCGGGGAAGGGTGGATAGGGCGGTCTGCTGTGGAGCCGGAAGAGCTTACTGTTCCGAACCGGGTGGTTGGAAAGCCTCACCGGCAAGGTAACACAGGAGCTGAGAGGAGAAGGAGGTGAGGGAAGGAGTCAGGTGGAGATCTGGGGGAAAAGAGTTTCAGGCAGAAGGAACAGCACGTGCAAAGGCCCCAGGGGTCGGAGGAACAGTGAGGAGGCCCCAGGTGGCTGGAGCAGAGCGGGCTCCCTCTGCCTGGCGGGCCTGGCCGTGGATCCCCCTCCCCCCCCCCACTCGATCCCCCTCCCCCAGGCATGGATTTCCCCCCCAGGCACTTGCATTTTCTCTCCTCTCACCGGTTTGCTTCACTGCCTCTCACCAGTTTGCTGAGGGTCTCAGCTTTGGCATCTGGACATTTGGGCCTGGATCGTTCCCTGTGTGTGTGTGGGGGGGGCTTCCCCGCTCTGTGGGGGGCTGGGCAGCATTGTGATGACCGCCAGCGTCTCCAGATGTTGCCACACGTACTCTGGGGGGCGGCGTGGTCCCTAACTGAGAACCCCTGACCTAAATCCACCTTGCAGATAGAAAAGCTGAGGTCTCCAGACAGGTAGCAACCTGCCCACGGGCCTGGGACCCGGGGAGTGTCACAGCCGGGCTCCCCACCCAGGGCGGGGGACCCCTGCATGCTCCAGTGGGCCTGCGGTGGCCTCAAGCCCACCTCCCGTTCCTCTGCTGTCAGGTGTTGGACATGGAGGAGGTGACCATCTGGGAACAGCACACGGCCACGCTCTGCAAGGTGAGGCCTCCCTCTCCCCGCGTGGGTGCCTACAGGGGTGCCACCTTGGTCCCGGGCTACTCCACGGGAGGAAGCAAAAACTCATCCTAGGTCTCCTCCCCTCTCTCAGGACCCCCGGAGAGGCTTTGGCATTGCCATCTCTGGTGGCCGAGACCGGCCCAGTGGATCCGTGGTCGTGTCGGATGTGGTGCCGGGGGGGCCAGCTGAGGGCCAACTGCAGTGAGTATCAAGGCAGCAGGGGTGCGGGCAGGGGCGGGGCCTGCCGAGAGCAGGGAGCTGTGTGGGCCCGAGCCAGGAGCGGGGAAAGTGCCTGGTGCCTTTCAGCTCTGTCAACACAGGGCTCGGAGCTGCCAGCGGCACAGGGTTGGCGTTGGGAGAGTCACCCTCCCCAAGCCACTTCCTGGTCCTTTGCTGTAGGTCTCCGGGGTCATAATGGCTTTCCTGGGATGAAAGGTCCTGGAAGCCTTTTGTGGCCACAGGGAAGGAGACGCTGTGTTCTGAGCCCTTGGGAGCGGCAGTCTCCTGGGCGTTCTGTTGGGAAAACGGTTCTGGGACCTGAGTGGCTGACGGGTGATATGGTTCAGTCCAGAATCGAGACACAGCTTCAGAGAGAGAGAGAGAGAGACGTTATGAAACACAGGGAAGGGGCCCCTGGGTGGCTCAGTCAATTAAGCGTCCGACTTTGGCTCGGGTCATGATCTCGCGGTTTGTGAGTTCAAGCCCCGCGTCTGGCTCTGGGCTGACAGCTCAGAGCCTGGAGCCTGTTTCAGATTCTGTGTCTCTCCATCTCTCGGCCCCTCCCCTGCTCATGCTCTGTGTCTCTCAATAATAAATAAACGTTAAAAAAAGAAACACAGGGAAAGAGAGGGAGAAAAGCAGAAACAGGGGGCGTGACAGAAGGATTGAGGGGTACGGAGACACTTATAATCACAGCTTGCATTCTGTGGTTGCATTCTATTATTATAGTTGGATTTGTTGTTGGCCCCATTTTACAGATGAGGACACTGAGGGATAGATGCCAGAAGGATAAATGTCTTTGTGAGCCTGGGGACACCAGCGAATTAGAACCAGGCCTTGTAGACTGGGAGGTGCCTGCCCCAAAGTCGGGCACGGGGGGGGGGGGGGGGACATGGCAGGGGCTGCAGGGAAGGCCTGAGGAGAGGGCTCCTATGTGAGGACGCGTCCCTGAGACCCAGCCTCCCTCTTCTCTCAGGACAGGGGACCACATCGTCATGGTGAATGGGGTCTCCATGGAGAGCGTCACCTCCACCTTTGCCATTCAGATACTCAAAACCTGCACCAAGTTGGCGAACATTGTGAGTGGGGGCCGGGTGGGCGGGGCAGCCCCCCCCCCCCCGTGGGCACCTCTGCCCTCCCCCTGCCCCCACTTTGAGCCCCACCTGCAGCCCGGGGGTGTTATGAGCGGAAGCTTCTACAAGCAGGTGGAATCCGGTCCCCATTTCACAGCTTGGACGTTGAGGCCCAGAGAGGGGCTCCCCCAAGTCAGGGGTCGGGGCGGAGCCTCGAGCCGGCCCCTCCCCTTTCTCCCCTCACAGACCGTGAAGCGGCCCCGGAAAATCCAGCTGCCTGCCAAGGCCAGCCCCTCTGGGGGACATCAGGTCTCGGATGGGGAGGCCGACCACGGCCAGGGCTACGACGGGGACACATCCAGCGGGTCTGGCCGCTCCTGGGGCGAGCGCTCCCGCCGGCAGAGGACGACGGGCCGCCGGAGCCGGGCCGGCAGCCACGCGCGCAGGAGCCCAGGCGGCAGGTCTGAGGCCAACGGGCTGGCCCTGGTGTCGGGCTTTAAGCGGCTGCCGCCGCAGGACGTGCAGATGAGGCCCGTGAAGTCCGTGTTGGTGCGGAGGAGGGACAGTGAAGGTGAGGTCGGCCGTGTCGTCGGCAGTGGAGCTCGCGGTTCCCGCCAAGGGGCGCCGTGGCCGTGCTGACCCCCTGTCCCGTGTGTCCAGAGGCGTCCCCGTCCTGGTCCCTGGGACCTGGGACATGTGGCCTCATGCGGCAGAGGGGGGCAGGCCCAGGCCCCTGAGGTGGGGGTGACCCTGGGTGTCCCGGGGGGCCCGGCGGCCTCGCGAGGTCCTCACGAGAGGGGGGCAGAGAGATGGGCAGACCCCGACCCGAGCTGCTGGCCGTGAGGATGAGGAGGGGCCGCGGGCCCAGGATGCGGGGCTTCTGGAAGCCGGGAAAGGGGGGAGCCAGGCCCTGGGGGAACCGGCCCTGCCCACGCCTGGGTGTTGGGACTTCTGAGCCCAGAACCGTGAGATTGCAAACTGGTATTGTTTTCCAGCCCGGGAAACTCTCACACTGTGGCTTCCGTAGAAGCGTCACGATACTAGAATTCCCTCCGTAAGGCCAACGTGTGGCCTCTGACCCCATCTCAGTTCAGTAGCAGCACCCTGGCCTTAGAATTCTAAACATGATGTGACAAATGGCACTGGGACATCGGCCCCCTGCCTTGTAATTAAAAAAAAATTTTTTTTAATGTGTATTTTTGAGAGAGAGAGAGAGAGAATGACGGAGCGTGAGTGGGGGAGGGGCGGAGAGAGGGGGACGCAGAATCCGAAGCAACTCCAGGCTCCGAGCTGTCAGCACAGAGCCCGACGCGGGGCTCGAACCCACGGACCGCGAGATCATGACCTGAGCCGAAGTCGGGTGCTCAACCGACGGAACCCCCCCCCCCCCACCGGGCGCCCCAGCTGCCTTGTAACTGTGATAACAAGAGTCACATCCTGAAAACTCTCATCGGGATGTCATTGAGGGTGTCGGGGAGCTGGGACCTGGGCTCCGTTCCTTCCCACGCCCCTGCCGTGGACCTTCTGCAACCCAGACCCCAGGCCCTGCCTCAGTGTCCCTCCTCCCCCCCACAGAGTTCGGGGTCACCCTGGGCAGTCAGATTTTCATCAAGCACATCACTGAGTCGGGCCTGGCGGCCAGGAACCGCGGGCTGCGGGAAGGCGACCTCATTCTCCAGGTGAGCCCAGGCTTCCTGTCGGGGGCGGGACAGGGAGACCGAGGGGGGGGGAGGGGAGGGGCTGGCAGGGCAGGTGGGCAGAGCCAGAACCATTTGTACTTAGTTGCCTCCTTCCCAAGGGTTAGAGAGGGCCCCCCCCCGCCCCCACCTGCCAAATGTCAGTTTCTAGTATCCCCAGAATCCCGCGGTGGGGCCAGTCGCCAGGTTTACAGGACCAGCTCTGCCTGAAAGCTGGTTTCTTTCTAGACTCCTCTCCTGAAAATCTGTTTCTAGTGATTCCTGGTGTGGGATTTCCAACCCCTTTCCAGGCGGTAGCTTCTCAAGGGTCCTCAGAGTTTTCTGTTTGTAGCGATCCCCAGGAATTGTCTGTTTCTAGGGGCTTGGGGCAGACACTAGAAACGGGTAACTCAGTAGGGGGGGTGAGAAACTCACCATCCCCAGAGTAAATGCAAACACACTCCCCGCGGAAAATGTTAGAAAGGGATTCCTGGAGTGCGTGGAGAGGGGCATTCAGTCCTCCCTCCAATTGTATGTTCCTAACCCACCTCTAAATGTCAGTTTCTAGTCCCTTCTGCAGATTGTCTGCTTTTAGTATCTTTGGGTATCTACATATCTGCTCCCTGGTTAGACCGGTTTCTTTTTTTCTTTTTTACGTAGGCCCCGTGCCCCACGTGGGGCTCAAACTCACGCTCTATGGAGTGACTAGGCCCCCCCTAGTTAGACTTGTTCCTAATGTTTGTTTCTAGCGTCTCCTGAGAAATTCCCCTTCTAGGGAGGTGGGGAGTCAGGCTGCTTTTAATTTTCCCCCAAAGCTCCCCCTGCCCCTCAGAAAATTGGCTGATTCTGGAATTCTTTTTTTTTTTTTTTTTTTTTTTGAGAGAGAGAGAGAGAGAGAGAGAGAGCGCGCTCGTGCATGTGTGCATGCAAAGAGGGGAGGGGCAGAGAGAGAGGGAGAGAGAGAAACCCAAGCAGACTCCGTGCCGTCAGCAGAGAGCCTGATGCGGAGCTCGGTCTCACGACCCTGGGATCATGACAGGAGCTGAAATCAAGAGTTGGACACCTAACGGACTGAGGCACCCAGGCGCCCGAATTCTGGAATTTTTGTGGGAGTCACTTCTGGGCATGGTCTCCTCACAGCAGGGATCCCGTACGATCGTTCTCTCTTGAGAACGTCTGTTTTTAGCAACTGTGTGTTTCTAGTGCCCCCACCAAGCTGTCTGTTTCTAGTATCCCCTATCTGGTGTTAACTCCCTTCCTGTCTTCCTTCCCGGGCCTTTTAGATCAATGGCGTGTCCAGCGAGAATCTGTCTCTGAGTGACACACGGCGACTGATCGAGAAGTCAGAAGGGAAGCTGACTCTGCTGGTGCTCAGGGACAGAGGGCAGTTCCTGGTGAACATCCCACCGGCCGTCAGTGACAGCGACAGCTCTCTCCTGGACGGTGAGGGGCCAGAGGGCAGGCCCTGTGGGTTCAGCGGAGGGCAGGGGAGGCCCAGGAGGCCAGGCGGGGCCTAGCAGGGCACGTGAGCCTGGCCCTGTGAGGCTCAGAGAGGGACAGACACTTGTCCGAGGCCACACAGGAAGTGAGGGCTTACTGGCTGAGCCAGACCCTGGCCTAGGCCCCTTGGCTTAGAGGGGCCTTGACGTCCCCCTCTGCGGTGCGGGCTGCAGGCCTGATGGGACGTCCTCTCCGCTGCAGACATCTCAGACCTCGGCTCAGAAACGTCCCAGGCGCCACCCTCCCACGTCCCACCGCCACCCCAGCATGTGCGGCGGAGCTCTGACGCCAGCTGGACCGACTCCCCCGAGTACGTACCCCTGTCGGCCAGAATGGCTGAGTGGGAATGGAACGTGGGCGTATCTTTTCCGACTGGAGGGTGCGGTCCTGGTGGCCTGCCTGGAAGAGGCTTCCCCCGTCCACACATAGTCCTCCTGGCCCCCAGTACGTGGCTCTGGGTTCTTGGGACCGGGAGAGCCTGGTAGGGATCGACTTAAAGCAGAAGGAGCGGAATTTTCCAAGACCCCCCCCCCCCCCATTTTCGACTTCCATCCAATTTCGAACCCATTTTCGACTTCAGTCCTCCTTTAGGGATTTTCTCTTGGGGGCAAGGTAGCCATGGGTGTGTGCAGGGACTGGAAGGTGCTTGCTCGTTATGATGATGTTTACAGACGGGAACAAGTGGCAGTGACCTTGCATCCGTGTCCTGCGGTGGCTAGAACACAGCGCCCAGACTTGGTGGCTTAGGACAGGAGAAATTTATGGTCTCGCGGTTCCAGAGTCCCAGATGAGGGTGTGGGCAGGGCCACGCTCCCCTTGGAGGCTCGGGGCGGGGAGGCGGGGAGGCCAGAGGTCTCTCCTACCTTCTGGTAGCTTCCAGCAAGTCCTGGGCTCGTAAGTGGCCACCTCCTCTTGATGTCTTCACGTCATCTTGTCTGTCTCTGGGTCCAAACGTCCCCATTGTATAAGGACACCAGTCACACGGGATCAGGGCCTCCCCTCCTCCTACCGGTAGGTCCTCCTCTCCACCGATCGCATCCACCGCGACCCTATTTCCAAGTACCGTCACATTCTGCGATGCTGGGGGTTAGGATTTCGGCGCAGGAATTTTGAGGGGACACGACTCCATGCCTAAAAACAGAAGCGCCCAGGGGCGCCTGGGTGGCCTAGTCGGTTGGGCGTCCGACTTCGGCTCGGGTCACGATCTCCCGGTCCGTGGGTTCGAGCCCCGCGTCGGGCTCCGTGCTGACAGCTCAGAGCCTGGAGCCTGCTTCGGATTCTGTGTCTCCCTCTCTCTTGGACCCTCCCCCGTTCATGCTCTGTCTCTCTCTGTCTCAAAAATAAATAAAAATATTAAAAAAAAAATTAAAAAACCAAAACCTAAGTGCCCAGCCCATGGGGATTAGGTCATGGGTATATTATCGCTAAGGCCTCGGCACCTGTGAAGCGGGGGGGGGGGGGGTCTATCCGTTATCTGTGGCTGGGTAACAAATTTCCCTAAAGCCTAGCGGCTCGAAACGCCGGTGAACATTATCGCACACGGATAATGTGGAGTTCGCTGGGTGCCTCTGATCTCTGGGTCTTAGGAGGCTACAGCCGAGGCGCCGGCTAGGGCAGTAGGATTTGGGGGTGGCTGATCCCCAGCGCCCTCACAGCCGTGGGGGCGGGAGGACTCAGGGCCTCGCGGGTCCCCCGAGCGCATGATCCCACAGAGACTTAAGAATACGGACCGAGACAGAAGCTGCTTCTCGTAACCTCAGCTCAGCACGCGGTTCCTCCTGTGCCGCTCTTTTCCCGGGTCCCCGGGGCTGGTTCGGTCGGGAAGGGGACCCCAGAGCCCCAGATCTCGGGGTGCTGAGTATCAGTGACAGAAGGAGGCAACACGTGTGTGCTTGGGCCACAGTGAACGCCCGCCCCTTCGTACGGCTGTTACCGTGCAGCCGGGCTCGGGGACGCTCGGTAACGGGAGCGCCAGCCTCTGGAGCGACACAGGGCGGCATCTCTCAGAGGGTTGGGGGCGGGGGGGAGGGTCTCTTGCATGACCTTCCCCGGCGTCCCACTCGCACGCAGGAGGAGCCGTGGGTCCGAGCGGCCGGACCGGCTTCTGGGGTGCCAGCCCGCTCCAGGAGGCGGAGGTGGGGAGGGGACTGGTATTTCCAAATTTCTTTCCCGTGCCCTGGGGATTCACGGGGTGAATGTCAGATGCTAACGTGCGGCGTGATCTTCGTGTTTTGTTCTTTTTAAAAACAATTTTTGATGTTTATTTTTCAAGAGAGACACAGAGCGCACGCGAGGGAGGGGCAGAGAGAGAGGGAGACACAGAATCTGAAGCAGGCTCCAGGCTCCGAGCTGTCAGCACAGAGCCTGACGCGGGGCTTGGACTCACGGACCGCGAGATCGTGACCCGAGAGCCTCACCGACTGAGTCGCCCAGACGCCCCGTGACCTTGACGTTCTTTCAAAAGTATATAGTCACCCGCACGTGTTTATTTGGAAGCGTCTGCCGGGTCTGGAAAGTAACTCATCTGTGCTAATAGCGGGCTGGCTTTGCAGGAGACTTTCCTTCCCGTGTGTGTCTCAGGCAGCTCAGGCTGTGATGACAAATACCACACATGGTGGGGGGGTGGTTTGTGGAGGCTGGAGGTCCGTGGTCACCGTGCTGGCTCTGGCGGTCCCTGCTGGGGGCTCCCCTCCGGGCTGCAGACAACCACCCGCTCCTCTCCGAGTGTGGTCACGTGGAAGAGACGGCACTCGGGTCCCGCACCCCCTTCCTGCCCCCCCAACCTCACCTAACCCTGATCGCCTCGCTTCCCAGACGCCCCACCTCCCAAACCATCATCCCCCCCCACCCCTGGGGTTAGGACGGCGGTGGCAGGGGGGTTGGGGAGCACAACTCTCAGACCATATCACCTTCTATAGCTTTTCACTAATTAGAATCATAAATGTGACCATCGGCCACAGGTTTGCCTCATTTTGAGCCATGCCTCCTTGTGGCCCTGACTTAGCCGTCCCCGGGGCTCAGAGGAGGGAACCCGAGTTCAGAGAGAGAGCAGCGGCCCCACGGTCTCCCAGCCAGAAAGGCAGAATTTGAATCTGGGTGCAAATAAATGAGAATTGCTACAGTCGCCTCTCGGCATCCGCCCCTACTTCACCCCAAATCTGTTCCCCCTCTAGGGAGAGCCCCCCGCGTTGGCGGGACAATTCAGTGGATTCCAGAACCATCTCGGAAACAGGTGAGCGGACGGTGGCAGGGACGGGACTCTGAGCATCCTTCTGATTTTTCTGATCCCAACCAGTGAGGTGGTGCCAGGCAGGGCGGGAGAGGGGGGCAGGGGCCTAAGAGGTCAGGGGCAGCTCCCTGGGAAGGACGGAGGGCTGGGTGACAGCGCCGTGGGGCAGGGACACCCTAAGGCTGAGGTGTGGCGGCTAGACCAGTCAGCGTGCTTGGAAAACACACTGCTGTTCCCTTTCAGACTCCCCCAGGCAAAGCAGCTATGACATCTACAGGGTGCCCAGCGGCCAGGGCAGGGAGGACCGTGGGTACGTCCCCCCGGGGAAAAAAGGCCCCCCCGCCGGACACTCGCGCATCCCGGGGCTGCGTCCCCGTGTTGGTGGGGCCGCCATGCAAGGCCGTGGGGAAACTCAGGCCCAGAGGGGGTGGGGGCTCTCCCAGGGAGGCCCAGCGCGCCCCCTCTCCACCCATTCCGGCCTGACCCTGCCTCTGCCTCCCCTTGCAGGTACAGCCCCGACTGGAGGGTGGTCCGCTTCCCCAAGGGCTCCACCATCGGCCTGCGCCTGGCCGGCGGCAATGACGTGGGCATCTTCGTGTCCGGGGTGCAGGAGGGCAGCCCGGCCGACGGGCAGGGCATCCAGGAGGGAGATGAGATTCTGCAGGTGACTTGGGGCAGCCGGCAGTGGGTGTGGCGGCCTGCCGGGTGGCCCCGGAGTCTGTCCTGGCCTGACCCGCAGCACCCCCAGGGACATGTGAACATTTAAAAAAAAAAATTTTTTTTACATTTATTTATTTTTGAGAGACAGAGCTTGAGTGGGGGAGGGGCAGAGAGAGAGCGGGAGACACAGAATCCGAAGCGGGCTCCGGGCTCCGAGCTGATGGCACAGAGCCCGCCCTGGGGCTCGAACTCACAAACCGTGCGATCGTGCCCTGAGCCGAAGTCGGACGCTTAACCGACCCGAGCCACCCAGGCGCCCCTGGACATCTGAACATTTTAACGTCTCCCTGCCTGTGTCATGACCTCGTTGGCTGGGTCACGAGCCGTCCCTGCTGTCCTTCCGGGAGTGGGCCCCGTGCCCAGCAGACCTGGCATCGCCTGTCTGGCCGGGAGGTGGCCGCGGCCCATGCCACGCCCCCTTCCCCGGCAGGTGAATGACGTCCCCTTCCGGAACCTGACCCGCGAGGAGGCCGTGCAGTTCCTGCTGGGGCTGCCGCCGGGCGAGGACGTGGAGCTGGTGACGCAGCGGAAGCAGGACAGTGAGTGCGCGCGCGCGCGCGGCCGGGCGGGCGGGGGCCGGGCGGGGGGCCTGGGCGCTCACCGAGCCTCCCCGGTCCGCAGTCTTCCGGAAAATGGTGCAGTCCCGCGTGGGCGACTCCTTCTACATCCGCACGCACTTCGAGCTGGAGGCCAGCCCCCCGTCGGGCCTGGGCTTCACCCGCGGAGACGTCTTCCACGTGCTGGACACGCTGTACCCCGGCCCCGGGCAGAGCCGCGCCCGCGGGGGCCACTGGCTGGCGGCGCGCATGGGGCGCGACCTCCGCGAGCAGGAGCGGGGCATCATCCCCAACCAGAGCAGGTGCGTCGCCCCTCGGCCTCGGCTTCCCCGCCGCAGACGGGCGCGGCCTCCCGGCTCCCGGGCCGGGTTTCCGCCGCCCTCCGTGCCCAGCCCCCTGCCTCCTCCCCAGGGCGGAGCAGCTGGCCAGTCTGGAGGCCGCCCAGCGCGCCGTGGGCGCCGGGCCGGGCGCGTCTTCGGGCTCCAACGCGCGGGCCGAGTTCTGGCGGCTGCGGGGTCTCCGTCGAGGGGCCAAGAAGACCACCCATCGGAGCCGCGAGGACCTGTCCGATCTGACCAGGCAGGGTCACTACCCGCCGTATGAACGCGTGGTGCTTCGAGAAGGTGGGTCCGAGGGGCGGGGGTCCGAGGAGGGGGGCTCGTAAGGCTGTTGGAAGCTCTGGACAAGTCTTCCTCCGCGTCCAGGCTTCAGAAGCCCCCATCCTTAACCTCCCCCCCCCACCCAAAATACCCATTTTGGGTTATTTTAGGGTGCCGAAGGAAACAGGAAAGGGCTCCTTTCCTTTTCCAGTAGAGATCCGCAAGCCACAGGCGCAATCTCGAAAAGAAGTGCTTACCCGTAACTTAAACAATTTACCTTGTTACCGTACCCAAAGTATTTTAACAGATAACCCAATTATAAGTAGTCGGTGAGATATTTCACACCCTCTTGTGTGTCTGTAAGCCCTGGTGTGTATTCTGCACTCGGCACATCTGGGTTCAGACCAGCCACGTTTTAGGGGCTCCACGGCCACACGTGGCCTGCGGTGGCCGCCCGGGCGTTCCGTGGGCGCTGCCCTTTCTGGGGTGTCAGCTGGCGCTGAACAGACACCCTTTAAAATACACGCATACTGTGAACGGGCGTGAGACCGAAGCCTGAACACACGTGTCCACAGCAGCACGGCTCACAACGGCCCAAACGTGGAAACAACCCACACGCTCACCGACAGATGAAGGGATGCACACAGTGTGCCCACCGCGCACGCGCGCGTCCGCAGATGAACGTGTCCACCGCGCACGCGCGCGTCCACAGATGGACGTGTCCACCGCGCACGCGCAGATCGCTGCCCCGCCCACTAGCAGGAGCGAGGCGCCCACACCCGCTGCCCTGCAGACGGACCCTGAATGTTTGACGCTCAGAGAGGGAACCAGACCCCAGAGCCCACGCGGGGTCTGAGTCCACGTGTGTGAAACGTACAGAACGGGCTCAGCCAGGGACAAGAAGGGGGTTCGTGGAGGCTGGAGGGGGTGACTTTTTTTTTAAGTTTATTTTTTTATTTTTTTTTGAGAGAGAGAGACAGGGTGTGAGCGGGGGAGGGGCAGAGAAAGAAGGAGACACAGAATCCGACGCAGGCTCCAGGCTCTGAGCTGTCAGCATAGAGCCTGATGTGGGGCTCGAACTCACGAACCCTGAGATCATGACCTGAGCTGAAGTTGGGCGCCTAACCCACTGAGCCACCCAGGTGCCCCTCAAAATAAACTTTAAAGAAAAAATTCAAAAAATCCTTTCCGAGGGATGGGAATAGGGGTATCAGGAGGGGGCTGACTACTCCCTTTTCCATTGTGCGTTCTGTGCCCGTATCGTCATGGCTAAAATGATATAGCCATCAGTCCAGTGGTTGGCAAACTCTTCCTGCAAAAGGTCAGACACAGTTACTATTTTAGTCTTTGTGGGGCCGTGTGGTTTCTTTCAAAACGACTCCACTCTGCACGAAGGCAGCCAGAGGCAGTACGAGTGGACGTGACTGTGTTCCAATAAAACTTTATTTATAAAACAGGCAGTGGGCCGGATGTGGCCCCACGGGTTGTAGTTTGCTGTCTACTGACTTCAATGCTATAGCCCCACCCACGTGAGAGCTGCAGAAGCAGAAAAGAGCTTCTTTTTAAGTCATAGCCCGGGTGTAAGTAACGGAGGGTGGTCTCACATCTTGTTTTTCTGCCTTATGATGTGGTCCAAGACCATTCCAGCCGGGGAAGAGGCAAGAAGGTGAACAGGGATCCTATCTTTCCTGGAAGGCTACAACCCAGAACGGCGCACAATTCTGCTTGCACCCCATTGGCCGGGAGGTGGTCACGTGGCCCTCCTGCCTGCAGGGGACGCTGGGAGATGTAGTCTTCAGCCGGGCAGCCATGGGCCTGGCTGGGTCTAGCGGTCTTTGCTGCAAATGGGATCTTGATCCCTGCCGTTTCTCTGCCCCTCAGCCAGCTTCAAGCGCCCGGTGGTGATCCTGGGGCCCGTGGCAGACATTGCCATGCAGAAGTTGACTGCGGAGATGCCCGACCAGTTCGAAATCGCAGGTGAGGAAGCAGCCTTGTTGGGGGGACGATTTCACAGCCTCTTCCCCAGCGCGGGGGCCGAGGCAGCTTGATGAGGGGGCTGCTGCTGCTGCTGTTTCGGGAAAGAGTTAAAACAGCCACGGCAGGCAGGCACGAGGCAGATGAGTCACCAGCGCCCCCTCCAAGGCCTGGGCCAGAAGTCCTGAGCCAATCATGGCGCTCTTTGTCTGGATAGAGCCTCAGAATCCTTCTTAACACAGTTCGCCCGGCAGCCATTGCCAAAGCCATTGCCGATGAACCCAACGTGCCACCTGCCCCTTCCTTTATTGAGCTACAGACACAGCGTTGAGCAAGATAGACAACTGTTCCCCCGAGAACACCAAAAATTCACGAACAGCTACTGAAACAAGCTTGGGGGGGGGGGCGGGGGTCAGTAAATTAAAGCTCCAGGGCCAAATCTGGCCCATCAGCTAAGTGTTTATACAGCCTGCCAGCTAAGAATGGTGTATCTACACATTTCAAACGGTTGAAGAGAAGTTAAAAGAAATGTGATGTGACACATGAAAATGATATGAAATTCACATTTCAGCACCTATAACCTATCAATAAAGTTTTATTGGGATACAGCCCCACCTGTTGGTTGACACACTGTGGCCGCTTTCCAGTGGAGAGAAGTGTTTGCAGAGCGGATGCCCTTGAATACAGCATCAGATCAAAGCCCCGTGGGGTGGCGATCTTGGTCAGGAGCCCCCCCAAAGGAGGACGGAGGGGCTTTTCTTGCAGACACACACCGTCTCCTTGCCAAAGTGTCCCCTGGCCGGGGCTTTCGAGCGAGGCCGTTCTCTGGGCAGATGTCACCTCCAGGCAATTCCTGCTCCTCCTGGCTGGGTGACCCTGAGCTGGTGACTTGCCCTGAGACCTCACTTCCTCGTCTCTCAAATGGGGTTGTGCTTGGCAGGAGGAATGAGTGTGGGAATGGTCTTCGTGCCCGTGCGAGGTGCGAGCATTTCAGGAGGTGAGGCCCTTTCTCACCGCCCCGGAGGGCTCAGCAGCCTTCAGGGGGCTTTTCCCACAGCAAAAGGGGAGGCAGGGTCTGTGGGGAGGGAACTTGGCGGAAGGACGAGGCTCCGGCGTGTGGTTTGGAGGGCAAGGTCGTCTTAACATCACTAGTCGCCGGGGAAGTGCCAATCAGAACCACAGTGCGAGGCCAAGCGAGGCCCGGGACGGGGCCAGAGTGTAACACAGCAAAACAGAGCATAGCAAGTGTCCGTGAGGATGTGGAAAGTGGGGGCCCTCGTGCTCGGCTGGGGGAGCGTGAGACCAGGCGGCCACTGTGGGAAACTACGAACAGCTCCTCGGTTACACAGGGTCATCGTCTGACCCAGCGAGCGAGTCCACGTCTGGTCTATACCGAAGAGAAGTAAGGGCCGGGTCTCAAACGGGCACTTGCACCGCCACGTTCCCAGCAGTATTAGCCACAGTGAAGGATAAACACAGTGTCTGTCCACACACTGGAGTATGGTCCAGCCGTAAAAAGGAAGGACGTCCTGCCTCCTGCTACCACGTGGGCGGACCCGGAGGACACTGAGCAGTGACAGAAGCCGGGCACAGAAGGACACGTCCCGCGTGACCCCCTGGAGGAGTCCCGCCCACAGAGACAGAGAGTAGATGGTGGGAGCCAGGGGTTGGGCAGGAGGTGGGGAGCCAGAGTTTCATGGGGACAGAGTCTCAGTTCGGGGACATGGAAAGTTCTGGAGACAGATGGCGGGGGCGGCTGCACGACAGTGTGAGTGTGCCTGAGGCCGCTGAGCTGTGTGCTTAGAGATGGTGAGTTTTATGTTCTGTACATTTTATTTTACTTTTTAAATTTTTTTAATGTTTATTTTGGAGAGGGAGAGAGAGAGAGAGAGAGACAGGGTGCGAGCAGGGGAGGGGCAGAGACAGGGAGACACAGGATCCGAAGCAGGCTCCAGGCTCCGAGCTGTCAGCACGGAGCCCGACACGAGGCTCAAACCCGCAAACTGTGAGATCATGACCCGAGCTGAAGTCAGACCCTTAACCGACGGAGCCCCCCCAGGTGTCCCTGTTCTGCACATAACAATAAAATAAATTAGGTAGGGTTCTGCCCCACTCCCCCCCTTTTCCTTTTGGGCCCTCCAGAGCAGGGCATGTCACCTCCATCAGCCCCTGGCTGTCCTGGAGGGCTTCCTGGAGGAGGCAGGGCTCTATCTCGAGTCCTACAGAACGCATGGGGGATGGGAGAGCAGCAGACGCAGCCCGAGCCAAGTTGGGGCCAAGCGGGGCGCAGCTAGTGTCTGGAACACACACACCACATCGGGCTCCTTGCCCTGCGGCTTGTCGGCTCCGTGACCCCGAGCCAGTGACCTTATGTCCTTGAGGCTGTTTCCCATCTGCCACGTGGTCCACGGCAGTGTAGGCCACGGTCAGGAGGGAGACTGAGTGCAGCGAGTCTGGCTCGTGGCTGTTGCTAGACTTGCCCTCGGGGTGACGGGCAGCCATGGTGGGTTCTCGAGCAGGGGAGGGGCAGGTAGGCCCGAGAATCTGAGCGGCGAGGGGAGCGCCCTTCCGCAGCCGCCGGTCACCTCTCCCTCCACAGACAGCGTATCGAGGACCGACAGCCCCTCCAAGATCATCAAGCTGGATACCGTGCGCGTGATCGCCGAGAACGTAAGCAGGGCCCCGCTCTGTGCCCCGTTTCAAGGGTTGGGAAACCAAGGCCCAGGCCTCCAACCCGTTCCCGCCCCGGCCGGGCTGCACGGCACAGACCCCCTCGGCGCCCCTCCCGGAGGTGCTGCGATGCGGGGGCTTGAGAGGGACAGAGACACACAGTGGCGAGCCCTGGGCCGTCACAGCCCCTGCCCACTGCGCTCGCCTGCGCCCTGAGGTCAGGGTCCACCTTGACCCCAACCCTCCATCTCCACCTCTGATCTTCTGACCTTTCACCCGCCTCCTGACCTGTCCGCTGCGTCTCTGGGTGTTTCTCTCCCTGCCGTCTGCCCCGCCCCCCGCCTCCGCCTCCGCCGCGGGCTGGGCGCAGAACAAGCACGCGCTCCTGGACGTGACGCCGTCGGCGGTGGAACGCCTCAACTACGTGCAATATTACCCCATCGTGGTCTTCTGCGCCCCCGAGAGCCGCGTGGCCCTCAAGGCCCTGCGCCAGTGGCTGGCGCCCGCGTCCCGCCGCAGCACCCGCCGCCTCTACGCGCAAGCCCAGAAGCTACGCAAGCACAGCGAACACCTGTTCACGGGTAGGCGGACGGCGGGGGGGAGAGCCTGCGTGGCCCGTGGGTCCTGGCCGCGCACTTGCGGCCACGCTGAAGCCCCCTCCCCGCAGCCACCATCCCCCTGCATGGCACGAGTGACGCCTGGTACCGGGAGCTCAAGGCCGTCATCCGCGAGCAGCAGACCCGGCCCATCTGGACGGCCGAGGACCAGGTACCCGGGGCGGGGGTTGGGGCACGTCCACGGCCAAGGTCGGACCTGAGGCGACGGTCTGGACCTGCTTTGGCAGTGAGGTTGGAGGCCGGGGGTGGGATTGGGAGGAGGGGGCGGGGCCTTGGCTCAGCCAGGCCACGCCCACCCCGCAGCCGGACAACTCGTCGGAGGGCAACCTGGACCTGCCTCACCGAGGCCTGGCCGACAGCTCTGCGGATCTGAGCTGTGACAGCCGGGTCAACAGCGACTACGAGACAGACGGGGAGGGCTACACGGATGGCGAGGGCGGGCCCCACACGGACGTGGACGAGGGTCCGCCGGCGCCAGCTCTGGCCCGGTCCTCGGAACCCGTGCTGGCGGATGAGCCTCAGAGCCCGGGGGATCATGGGAGAGCGCCGGATCCCCGAGGGGCCCAGGTAAGCAGGGCACGGGCGGCGGTGGCGAGGGGGGGGGGGGGGCGGCCTGGCAGGGGTCTTGGGTGGGGCTGGGACACACAGGGGAGCCTGTCTGCCACCAGGATGTTAACGAACAGAAGCTTCTCTGATCAGATCAGTGTCTCAGACCCGGACCTAGGGTATTTGAGCCACTGAGTCACTGAACAACTTAAAACGAACACTATAACCTCTGTATTTCCTTATCTGGGACATAATGAAATGGATGAATCTTGACGTCACAAGGTGGCTGTTTAAACTCAATGCACTTCGTCCAAGTCCCAGCCCACACTAGTTGGGTGTTTAACAACAACATGTATTTATATAGCATTTGTTCTTACTGAGCCTGCCTCAGCCTCTGCAGTGCCCTTTATAAATTCGACAAAGGCAACCCTTCCTCCAGACTGTCTCTTGTTAAATATAAAAATGTACAAATCTGTGAGGTCTCTACTTGGAATGGTGCTTCCCTGGAGTTGTGCAGTATCCAACCTGCTCAACTGTCCACGGCAGCTTGCTTATGGGGCAGGCACTATCCTGAGCACTTTCCATACACGGACTTATTTATGAGTTCCTAACAACAGCCCTCTGAAGAATTCTACAGCTGGGAACCCACTTCCCCCTTTGCTGACAGGCTAGGGGATCGCAGCCAAGGCCTTTCTCTGTCCCACCCCATTTTCTCACTAAAAATTGGAGGAGTTGCAGACCTGTGTGGGGCAAGGAGAAAGCGTGGGTAGCACCACCGGGGCCAAGGTGGGAAGCTGGGATGGGGGTCCTCTACACCCTACTTTGTCTTACTCTGGGGGAAGTGCTGACCTCCTTTCTCCCCCTCCAAGGTGGATGGCCATTCCCCCCATGGTCAGTGGCGACAGGACAGCATGCGGTAAGAGCCCCCCGTAGTCCAGATTGGGGCCCCTCGGCACTCTTCCTGGGACTCAGGCTCTGGGGGTGACGAGACCGAGAACCAGGCTATGCCTTCATGGTGCTCCCAGCCCAGTGGGCGGGTTGAAAGCAGACAGGGTCACTCAGACCCCCATGTCGTCAGGGCCAAAGAAGCAGTTGCTGTCTTCCTACGAGGACTGATTGGGAAAGTCTCCTGAAGGACGGGACACTGGCTGGGGCTTTGAAGGATGTGTAGGAGTTCGTTAACGAGGCTTGACCCCTAAATGCACAGTCTCGCTCATCTCTGTCCACACCCACCGTGCCCCACAGAGTCAGCCTCAGGTAAGGGTGGCTCCTGCCTGTCCCCTGCCCACAGCCTCTATTCTATTTCCTGAACCCCAGGACATACGGGCAGGAAGCTTTGAAGAAAAAGTTCACACGAGCTCGAGACATGGAGTTCTCTGACGAAGACGGCTACGACTGGGGCCCGGCCACCGACCTGTGACCCCTCCCAGGTGGCCAGCTGGCCCCTATCCCCTCTTCCTCCCTAGAGCTGGGACTCAGTTTCCCGTACGGAACCTAGAACCCTACCTCCTTCTGCCAGTCTTTAATAAATAGAGTATTTTCACAGCACTGGCTTCTAGAGATTTCCAGGAAGGACACCGAGTTGAGAGTCGGTCGTATCCTTCCTCTCTCAACCCCACAGATATCGAGCCAAGATGCTGCCCGTTTGTTAAGCATTTAATGTTTTCAATCAGAGAATAACAGGGAGGCAAGAAGCCTCCGGAGGCCCCGCGGACGGAGTCCCGGGGCTGCTGGCGCTAAGGCACGGTGGCGGGCTGGTGGCCGGTCACAGGTACACGGGCTGCTCCTGGCCTGTGAGCAGGCGGTAGGTGGCGGCCGGCATCGTTTTGATGTGGACCTGGGGGGGCCAGAGCGGAGGCCGGCGGCTGGGGGCGGGCCTGGGCCGGCAGGAGGGCACGCCCCCGCCCCGCCCCCGGCCCCGCCCCCGCCGCTGCCCGCGCACCTCAACGTGCGCCTCGGTGAGCAGCTCGATGATGCGGGCGTGCGGCGTGGCCACCACGCTGTGCCCGTTGATCTCGATGATGCGGTGCCCCACGCGCACGCCCCCGCGCTCGGCGATGCCGCCCCGGAGGAGACTGCAGATCTGGAGGGGGCGGGGAGGGGGCCGTGCTGCTCAGGGGGGGGGGGCCGCCGGTCCCCCCCACCCCCCCCCACCCCCGTCCCGGGGCCGGGGTCTCACGATGCCGTCCTCCACGCAGAAGCCCAGCTGTTCGCGGGCGTGGGGCCGGCGGATGATGGCCGTGGTGACCGGCGGGCAGTGGATGATGCTGAGGGTCACCAGCGTCTGCGACTTCACCTCCTGTGCGCGACAGGGGCTGTGGGCTTAGCGAGGCCCCCAGGGCGCTGCCGGACCTCGCGGCACGCTGCAGCTCCCTCCGGGCCTCAGTTTACCCACTCGTAAAATGGAGCTTTGGAGTCAGGGCCCTAGATTCTAGAAGGCTCCTCGAGAAGCAGTTAAGAACACAGGACTCAAGCCCGGCAGCCTCGGGTCGGAGCTGTGTGACCTCTCCCCTCCTTTCCCGCGGCCTCCGTTTCCTCACGGGAAGCAAGCTTCTAGCCAGGTCGGCCGTGCTCACTCCTTAACCTGCTGCGTGGGCCGTGTCGGACCCGCCCTCCTGACCTGGCCAGGTCCCTCCCCGTGTTCGGGCCTCAGTTTCCCCATCCAACAAAAGGGTCCAGACTCAAGAACACGCTTGCTGCCTCGCGGTGGAGAGGAAGGCCCCCGGCTCCGTAGCTGGGCTGCTGGTGCTCCCATCCTGCCTTCACCCCGTCACGGTCACCCGGACCAACAACGTCCCCTCTCCAAGACTCAGTTTCCCGGAGCACGGGGCAGCGGAGGGGGGGACTTAATGCACCATGCCCCTCTGGACTGGCCCAGGGAAAGCACCCTGCCACCCTGAGAGGACTCACGCGGACGGCGGCCTGGCAGGCGGCCAGGGGCAGCCCCACCAGGCTGGTCCCGTTGATGGCAGTAAGGCGGTCCCCGATGCTGAGGGCCCCCGAGCGCTCGGCAGGGCCCCCGTGCAGCAGGTTGGCGATGACGGCCGTGGGCAGCAGGGAGCCCCAGCCCGACTCCACCAGGGCCACGCCCAGGCCCTCACCCCGACGCTTCTCGATGCACACCTGGGGGGGGGGGACACGGTGGGTGGGGGGCATGAGGGCGGCTCTGAGGGGGGCTGGCAGGGGCCCCCCGGCCCGCACGCTCACCTCCCTGCAGTTCTCGCTGTTGGAGAAGTGGTCGAGGTCCCCGTTGTGGAGGTGGCCGGGGCCCGTGGCCCCCAGGCTCTGCTGGGCGCCCACCTGGCTGGGGTCGATGCCGCTCTCCCGGAGGAACTGCCTGTAGGCCACGCTGAAGGCCTGGCCGATGGCCTGAGCAATGAGCTGGGCCTGCGTGGTGACGGGCAGCGGCTCTCGGGGGCTGTCCCGCCCCCCTCCTTCAGGTCTCCCAGACCCTCGGGCGTCCTCGGGGCTGAGCCCTCCCGGCCCCACCAGGGACAGGATTCCTGGGAGACAGCCCCGTGCCCTGTGGCTACGGGGACTGTGGAAAGCAGCCGCTGTCTTGGGGAGTCTGTCGGGGGAGGGGAGGGACACCGGCCCGGAGGGGGGAGGGCTGGGGGGTGGGCCGCCAGTCTCTGAGGCTAATGGCAAAGACCAGAGGCCCAGGGGGTGGTGGGGGAGACGGCCGACAGCGCTGAGGACCGATGGGAGGACGCTGCAGGGACGGCGTGACCAGGGGTCTCTGGAAGAGCGCAGGGCGGGCCCGAGTCCCCCTCTCCACCCCCCCCCCCCCCCGGACGCCCGGAGCCGGGCTGCTCACGTCCTCTGAGTGGAAGACGTGACAGATCATCCTGTAGAGCTGGCGGCTGTGTGCCTGGGGCGCCGGCCGCCGGGCCAGCCGCCGCCGGGCCATGAGCACCAGCACGTTGCCGATGTCGGCAATGTAGGAGATGGTCTGCAGGGCGTGGTCCATCATGGCCTCCTGCAGGGGGGCGGGGGGGGGGGGAGACCAGGCCTGGGCGGGCTGTGCGGACCCTCGGGGGGGCGGGGGCGCCCCCAGCCCGGTGGCCGGGCCCGGCCCTGTACCTGGGAGTCGGCCGTCAGAACCTTGACCCTCTTGGTGGAGACAAAGAGGTCCACCTCCGTCATGGGCTGGGTCTCCCCCTCGGGGGCCTGTGGGGGGGGGGGGGGGTGGGAAGTGAAGGCCCACAAAGACCCAGCCTCTGCCCGCCCCACCCCCGCCAGGCTCCAGGGGCCTCGAGGACCGGCCTGCGGCTCCCCCCTGCCCCCCCCACCTCCCGCCGGCCCTGGGGATCCCCACCTGCCCGGCCCTGGCTTCACCTTAACGCGGTCCATCGCCTCCCGGGCCTGGGCCATGCGTGTGCTGGGGGGCGGGTTCCGCTCGGACACCAGCTGGGTGGAGCCCAAGTATTTGGCCCCAAATATGACACCGTCTAGGAGGTCTTCGTGGTCACAGGGACCAGGGACTGAAGGCGACAGCGGAGGAGGGTCAGCCCGAGAGCCCTGCCGGCCGTGTCCAGCCCCACACACTCCGCCCAGGGTCCCGGCTCCCACGGTGGTCTGGAAGCACCGACTTCTACCCCCCAGCCTAGCACTCGAGCCACGCGGGTCTGCCCGCCGTCCCAGAACCATCCCGGCAGCAGGAGGGACAAGCAGCTTGGCCCTCACAGATCTAGAGCCCTCCCGTCAGTCTCGAACCAGCTGACTCTGTCCACGGCTCAAGGACTCTGGGCCAGATGACCCAGTTTCTGGACCCCTGAGGGTCTAGAACCAGAGTCAGAGCCCCCCAGGAAAAAAAAAAAAAAAGCTCACGGCGGACACCTCCACCCTGTGTTTCTAGAATTCTGTCATCAGGCTACAACCAGGCAGTCCCGTTTCTAAAACCAGCAATGTCCTAGGACCAGTCAACGTCACTCGGTGGTTCTGGAATCCCCCGAATCCATCTAGAGCCAGTGAGCTTTGACCACCGTTCCAGATTTCTCCCTTGCCAGCCCAGAACTGCAGACGACTCTGTTCCATACTCAGAGAACTGCCCGATCAGAGCAGAAAGAGACCCCTTGTCACATTTCTAAAACTCACACCGTCCAGAACCCCAGCTGGCTCCCCTCTGTGACTCCAGAACTCTCCGACAGTCTCCGACCACAGAATTCCGGGGGGGGGGGCGTCCAGAAATGGGCACCACTCCAGAACCACATCTCCCCACTCCGTGATTCTGTAACTTCTTCATCGTGACGGCATCGGGTCATGCTTCTAACGGTTCTAGAACATCCTCACATAGTTGCGACACTTCAGTTGTACCCGGTGGTTCTAAGAATTTTCGGAGCAGCCCAGCAACAAACAACTCTGCTCAAAGTTCTAGAATTCCACCAACCCAGCCCAGAAACACGCAGAACATTCCCCTCCTGGTTCTGTAATTCCCTGAGCAGTCTAGAACCAGACCAGACAGCTCGGTCAGTTCTAAAGTGTCCTAACCGGGAGCCATCGCTTTGTTTGTTCCAGCTCTGGAAGACCCTAAGCATTCTGGAACAGCAGACAGCTCTACTCTGAGCTTCTAGAACCGCACCATCCAATATGCTAACAGCCAGGCACATGTGGGTGTCATGCCCCTGAAATATGCTGTGAGGTGTAAAACGCACATGGAATTTTGAAAATTTAGGAAAAAAACGTAAAAACAATTGTAGATACCGATTGGACGTTGAAACGACACTCAAATACGTTTGAGTTAGTTAAAATGGTATGAATTTTGGAGTGCCCGGGGTGGGGGGCTCACTGGGTGAAGCATCTGATTCTTCGTCTTGACTCAGGTCATGATCTCACGGATCGTGGGATCGAGCCCCGTGTCAGGCTCTGTGCTGACGTAGTGGAGGCTGCTTGTGATTCTCTCTCTCTCCGTCTCTCAAAATAAATAAATAATTGTATATATTTTTAACATTTATTTATTTTTGATAGAGAGAGAGAGAGACAGAGAGAGAGAGCGAGCAGGGGAGGGGCAGAGAGAGAGGGAGACACAGAATCCAAAGCAGGCTCCAGGCTCTGAGCTGTCAGGACAGAGCAGGACGTGGGGCTCGAACTCTCAGACCGCGAGATCGGGACCTGAGCTGAAGTTGGACGCTCAGCCCACTAGGCCGCCCAGGTGCCCCAATAAATAAATATTTTTTAAAAATTAAAAAAATGTTACTAGTTTTACTTATTTTTTCTGTAAAGCAGAGAACTAGAAAATCGAAAGTCACTCATGGCTCACGTTATGATTCTATTGTATAGCACAACTCTAGAACTTTCTGAGTACTCTAGAATCAGATGGTCCTACCCACAGTGGCAGAACACCCTCCTTTGGTCTGGAGCGGCAGATAAGCTCTTTTCCACCCATGATTATGAAACCCCCCAGTCTAGATAGCTCTGTTCATTCCAGAACACTCTCACCAGCCCAGGTTCTCTTAATCTAGAACCACAGGCAAAATGCCAAAATCTGGAATTACCTGGGTGACTCATAGCTCCACCCATGATTCCGGCACCTTGTAACCAGAGGTCCAAACCAGCTCCCCTTCCCACAACCATAAAACTTTGCTCTTTGACTTATAGCCTCAGGTAGTTTAGGTGGAAGTCCTAGAACATTCTAGACGCCCAGAACCAGTTCTTTCCACGCCTTCGGGGCAGAGATTGACAAACTTCTTATGCAAGGGGACAAACAGTAAATATGTCTGTCTTTGTGGGCCAGACGGTCTCTGTTGCAACTACTCAACCCCTGGCCGTTGTAACATGAAAACCACCATAGACAGTCCGTGAATGAATGGGCCTGGTTGTGTCTCAATAAAACTTTATTTGCGGATGCCGAAATTTGAGTTGCACATCTTTTTTATGCATCAAGAAATATTATTGTTTTCTTCCAACCGCTTAAAAATGTAAGTGCCGGGGCGCCTGGGTGGCTCAGTCGGTGAAGCGACCGACTCCTGACTTCGACTCAGGTCACGATCTCGCGGTTCATGAGATCGAGCTCCATGCGGGGCTCTGTGCTGACAGCGTGGAGCCTGCTTTGGACGCTCTCGCTCCCTCTCTCTCTGCCCCGCCCCTGCTCGTGCGCACTCTCGCTCTCAAAATGAAAACATGAAAAAAAAATTTTTTTTTTTTTTAACCTAAGAGCTGGTTAGCTCACGAGACGTGTCAGAACAGGTGGGGGGTTGGATGTGGCCCGCAGATGGCGATCTGCCAACCCCTGCTCTAGAACCCCGTGCTCCACATGGCAAACCTGCCCTTCCGTCCCAATCCATTCTGGAACATTCTCACCGGACCGTCTGGAATCTACTCAACCAACCTCAGAGCCTCTCTAGAAGCAACTCGTCACTGGCCAACTTTGTGCCAATTTGGGAGCCCGAGCTGGGCTATTCTGAAACTGCCCAGTCCCTGCGGCCAGGGTGGACAGGACACTCACCCTCCTGGAGGGCAGGGTATGGCACCAGGGTCTTGGGGCTCTGGAAGAAGACAGAAGAGGGGCAGGGCTGAGTCCCCTGGCTTGGCTGCCGGCAGCAGAGGCGGCCCAGGAGGCGGGACAGGCTCTACCTGGACACTGGCAGGGGGCTCTTCGGGAACAACCAGAGGGACTGTCTCCAGCCACGGCTCTGGGGAGCTGCTTGAGCTCCGGCTGCCGGCCTGCTCGGCAGACGCGCCCTCCGGCCACTCCGGGGGGCCGGCATCCCCGTCTGGGTCCTCAGGGGGCTGCAACAGGCGAGGAGCAGGGTCCGGAGGCTCCTTCGGACAAGACTGGGGAGGAGGACAGTCCTGGCAGTGCAGAAGGCTCAGCAGGTCGTCCCGGCCGGCCTCGGCAGACAAGAGCCCATGGGCATCCGCGACGTCCCGGGAGGCCAGGCCGTGGCCGGTGGCAACGTGCAGGGGGCAGGGAGGTCCGTCTGGGGACAAGCTCGCCAGATCACCAGGCAGAGCCTCAAACTGTTGCACCAGTTCCCGAATACTTGGCCCATCAAGTTCCATCTGATTCAGGCTGCCGGGGCCTCCCGGCACGGGGTCCCACTGGCAGTTGGGGGTGACGTCCTGAGGGGGTGAAAGGGCGTCCCTGGGCTCCTCCAAGTCCATAGCTGGAGGGCCTGGGGGAGACTGGGAAGTTGTCAGGGATTCCATGCCTGGGCCAGCATCTGAAAGAGAGATTCAAAGACACGATCTCCTGAGTGCCAACCAGGTGCCAGGCTCTAGGTGGGGGCCGCTCGTACAGAACACATAACTTAAGCCGCACCATACCCTCCAAGGAAGGGTCCGCTATGATCTCCATTGTATAGATGAGGAAACTGAGGCGCAGAACAGGCCGTTGTAAGACAGTAGCTCCACAGGCTCCAAACCCTGAGGTCCCGCCCCCCCACCCCCCGCGGCCCTGTGCCTGTCACCCCAGGCCTCTCCCAGCCGTGGATCCCGTCACCCCAGACTTAGTTCTTCCACATCTTCCTCCACCGCGACCTTGTAACCCAGGTGGGAGACACACCCTGACTCTACAGACCCGGTTGGTACAGGTCCATGAGACCGCGGACTCAAGACCTCAGTCTAAGCCGAGATCCAAGACCCCAGAAAGCAGAGCCTCGTCTCAAAACCTCCAATGTCACGCTCAAGATCAACCCCAGGCTCTGACCCGGACCTCAGAACCCAGCCTGAAGACCTAACTCGAGCCTAAAGCTACAAGTGAAGACCCCGGTCCTCCCGAAGACCCCAGACTCAAGACTTCAGACCCCCTACCTCAGCCGCCGGCTCCAGACCCCGTTCTGCCCCGTCAGGCCACTCACTTCCCACACCGAGGTGGCCTCAGCCCGCAAGGCCCCCAGGACCCCACGCCCCGGCAGGACAGCCCTCCAGTGGCCGCGGCGCCGGCAGGTCCGTCCGCGCAGCGCTCCCGGCCCACTGGGCTTGCGCGCGTTTGCCGGGCCTGCTGGGAAATGTAGTTCTCCCAGCGAGCCTCGCGGCGCCGGAGCGCCAGGTGTCGGAACCAAGGGTTCGAGTCCAAATGCTCTGTTTACACAGAGTGAGAGCCCGGTCTGGCCTCTGGGCCTGATTCCTCAATTACAAAACGGGGTTAGTGATCATCGCCTGCCTTCTGCGGCCGTGGGCATTATCCCAATGGATGAGAAGAAATGGGACTGGAAAATATCAAAGTGAGAGGCGGTCTCTTTCGACTCCAGGGACACCGGAAGCAGCGCCGGGACCCTATTTTACACGGACTTCCGGTTTCGCTCACAGTAGGGAGGAGGGATGGCGCGTCCTGGCATAACTTTCCCTTCCTGAGCTTCGCTTCCGCAATTATAAACTGGGGATAATAATAGCAGCTACCTGCTACTGGTGAGGATTAAACGAGATCGAGCTGGCTACAGATTCAGCAAAAGGGCTGGAGGATAATGAGGCTATTAAGTATTAGCCAATTACTTTTAGGTTTTCAGTAATTGCTCATTGAATAGAATCAGGAATGCATAAGGTGTGATCTTTAAGTGGTAAGTAACCAAAGAAGGGCAATAAGTAAATGAAATCTCTTTGGAAAGTCCCCTCACACGGTAACTGAAGACCCCTGTAAAAGAAGTCACGGTGAATGGCTAATGGTGGAGTACTACATTTCCCAGAAATCTCTAGGAGCCTACAACTCCCAAGCACCCCTTAGCCGCTGTCGTCTCCCGGAAAAGTGCACGTGCGGACAGCCGGCATACGCCATGGCGGCCAGATACCTCTTCGGGGCTACGCGGACCTGGGCCAGCTGGTCGGCCCGGGAGCTCCCGGTCCCTGTCGAGCCTGGAAGACTCCTTGTACGGGGTTACGCCAAGAGACCGGGTGAGCTGGGTTAAGAGGGACCCAGATGGGCATGGTTTGGGAATTGGGAGTTAATAGTGCGCAGGCGCTTGTGTGGGAGGCGGTGCCTAGAATCCGGGCGCGAGCTTAAAGAGGCAGACGCTGAGCTATTTGCGCAGGCGCGCTCTGAGGGACCTAGGAAGGGATTTGGCTCACTGCGCCGGTGCGGGATGTGTTTTGTTGCGGGGGGCGGGGTGTTAGGAACTTGGGTCCCAACTCTTGGGTCACTGTGTGACCTTGGGCTACCCGCCACCGGAAATTCGAGGAAGCAGAGGGGCCCGTCTAAGTATTAGCCACCTAAGCAAAGGCAAAATCAGCTGGGTATAGCCTTGCCTGATCTCCTTTGTTGAAAAGAGGGAACTGACAAATGTTGGGCGTTAAAGACACATACCAGACCTTTTTCTCTGTGAGATAAACAGAAGGTATCAAAACAGAATTGGAGAGCAATGACCTGGTCAGTCTGTGCGGCAGTGTTAAAAGCAATATCTGTGTCTCACTTAAAGTCATTTTGGGTGCATGGGGCGCCTGGGTGGCTCAGTCGGTTGAGCGTCAGACTTCCGCTCAGGTCAGTCTCACGGTTCATGGCTTCAAGCCCCGCATCGGACTCACTGCTAAGGGTCCTGTGTCCCCTTCTCTCTGCTCCTCCCCTGCTCTCGCTCTCTGTCTCAAAAATAAGCATTAAAAAAGATCATTTTGGGTGCAGCAGGCAAGAGTCTAGGGGACCCGGGGCCACCCGGAGAAAGGGGTAGAAAAGAAGGCTGGCCTCCTGGGGTGCAGCTGGACAGAACGATTCTCTCCCATCCCCCCCCCACCCCCCCAGTCATGAAGGGGGGCAAAGGCGGCAAAGGTGGTGTGGTCAGCGAGGCCCTGAAGGACCCAGACGTATGTACGGACCCTGTCCGACTCACCACTCATGCCATGGGCGTCAACATCTACAAGGAGGGCCAGGACGTGGTCCTGAAGCCAGACGAGGAGTACCCTGAGTGGTGAGTGGGCCAGGCTGGAGACCCGGGAGACCAAGTGACGGGGTGAAGGTGGCCTAGCTGATCCCCTGTGCTTTCCAGAGGGCTTCCCTGGGGAGGTGATGCGTGGCTCCAGACCTGAGTGGGTGGAAGGAGCTTTAAAGGTGGATGGAACAGCCAGTGCAAAGGCCCTGGGGCAGGACTGCGCAGCCTCTGTGTGGGGCCCCGTGTGCTGCTGCCTCTACCCAGGGTGCCTGGGGTGGGGGAGCTGTGGGGGTCTGCTGTGCGGCCCTGACCCCTGCCCACACCGCATCAGGCTGTTCCAGATGAACGTGGGCCCCCCCAAGAAGCTGGAGGAGCTGGACCCCGAGACCCGGGAGTACTGGCGGCTGCTGCGGAAACACAACATCTGGCGTCACAACCGATTGAGCAAGAACCGGAAGTTCTAGCAGGGGAAGGCCCCGGGGCCGCCCTGACCCGTCAGGGACCTCACCAGGCCCCGCAGGAGGACCCCGGAGGCACACAGCACCTTCCCCATCCTGCCTCCACAGAAGACTCTATCTGCCTGGAGAAAAGAGTTTTCTGAGAGCAGAGGAGGCCCCTCACCTGGTGCCTGGTTGGTCCCCAGAGTGAGGCTGGACCAGGGCCCTGGGGGTCGTCGCGGGCCCTGGGTGCTGCTGGGTGCCGTCTGCTGCCGGAGCCGGGAGGGAGACTGGGGCAGGTGGCGGGGGAGGGACGACTCAGGCCCCGTGGTTCCGTGGCTGCAGCCTCCCCCTGGGCAGTTGCTGTCCATCTTCGGGATTTCTCACGCCGCCCAAGAGGCCCCAGCTCGTCTTCCAGGAGGAGGTGTTTTTAGACCCAACTCTCTTGGTTGCAAGGGACTCAACCCTTCTCCGTGCCACCCGGACCGTAAGCGTCTTTGTGGCCTTCGGAAGCCGAAGTGTCTGGGGCGGGCTTGGCCCTGAGGCATGCTGGCCTCGGGGACTTCAGTGTCCAGGTGTGTGGCTCTGTCTCTGGGTCCTTGTAGCCCCAGGGACTAGTTCTCTGGGACAAGTGTGGCTCCAGGACCCCCGGCTGAAGCCCCCTACCTAGTTTAGCAAGCCCAGCCAGAGGGAAGGGACTTGGTTTTCCTTCTTTGGCCAGAGTCATGTGTCGTCTGCATGGGCCGGTCATTTGAAATAGCCCGGGGACCTGGGCCTCACCACCGTCCTCCCGTCCACCCGTCTGATACCCGGGTCTCGGTCTCCCCCGCCCCCTCCCTCACCTTCACCCCCGCAGGAGATGCATCCCGGAATCTTGCATTAAGACCCTGCGAACCTGACCCACAGACCTGAGTGAGAACCCCGGCTCCCAGCAGTCCCAACTCCTGCCCTGCCTGGGACCCAGGGCCGAGGCTGGGGCTTGCAGGGGGTGGAGTGGGGGATGGGATGAGGGCACCCCCTGGGGGCCGGACCAGGGGCCCTCGGGGCTCCTCTGCTTGTGTGGCTGGGTGGGCGGGGCTGGGGACTAATTCCGTCTAGTCCCAGGAAAACGGGAGTCCTCATCCTCTTAGGAAGACTCTGCCCAAGCGGATTACTTGCCCTCCCCGTGGCCCGCCCAGAGCTGGCGGAGGGTCCCAACCCTCCCGTGGATCCCCTTGGCTCTCGGTGTGAAAACAGAGGTGTAACGGCTACAAGGCCTTGCCACACCTGCCTCCTGTCACCTCCCTGCGGGCACCTCGCTGCTCCAGCCACAGGGGCCTCCTGGTGGTTCCTCCCTCGTGCCAACCCCGGTCCTGCCCCGGAGCCTTTGGGTGTGCTGTTCCCGCTGCCTGGGTGGCTCCCCCCCCGCAGGTGTTCCCATGGCTCCCTCTTTTACCTCCTCCAGTTCCGTGATGTCACGTCTGAGAGGCCCCCCGACCGCCCTGTCGAACTACAGTTGCTGCATGCACTCGACTGCCTCTTCTGGTTTTATTTTCTCCCAGCACTTACAGCCAGCTGGTGTTTTACGCACGATTGTCGGTATTTAATTGTGCTTGTGTCTGTCTCCCATCAGAGTGGCAACTCCGTCGGGGTAGGGATTTTTGTCTCGTTCTGTTCACCGTTACGGCCCCGTCGCGCAGTGGATGGATGGATAGAGGGATCACCGGACGATGGATGGGTGGGGGATGGGCGGGTGGGCGGCCGGCGGTCAGATGGATGGAAGATGCGTGGGTGGGCCGTTGACCTGGCTGCCGCCACGCGAAGAAGACAGGGCCAGGGGGCTCCTGCGTGAGGTGTCACGTGAGCCAAGGTGAGCAGGGCAGCTCGAACCCCACCCAGTGGGTGTGCACTGATGTGAGGACCCGGAAGTGAACCTGTGGTTACTTCGCGGACAGAGCTCAAAGGGAGGGCGGTTCCGTGCACCTCCTGCCTTCCAGCCCCTCCCCTCCTGTCGTGACCTGGGCTGCCCCGTCCTATGGGGAAGTCCCGTGTCCTGCTGACGCTGGGGGGGCCTCCGGCCTGGTCACACCCTGTTCCTTGCCCTCCGTGGCCCCCTTGCCAAGGAGTCCAGCCGAGTTCCGGAAGGGTGTCCGTCACGCCCTGGGGAGACATGGCTGGGTTGGCGGGACAAATGTGGGTCTTGCCAGCAGGGCCCCATCCCGCCCTCACTGGGCTGGGAGACGTGACCGGGTCTGTGGTCAGTGGGGACAGAAGCCACATTTTGATTTACAGAGGGAGCAGAGTGTCCGCCTGTTTCTGCCTGAGAACGCGCCGTTGGCGCCCAGCCCGGGTCCCCCCGCGTCCCGCACCGGCGTGGGCTCGGCGTGGCACCTGGGGTGTTGGGCTTGGGCAACGAGCTCGAACGACGGCTCCACCCCGAGTGGCTGTGTGGCTGTGGAAACCGGCCTCCCTGGGCCGGTTTCCTCCCCCGTAAAGCAGCTGTCATGAGGGGTAAAGCGACGGGCACGCGGGGGACACACAGTGAAAGACGCCGGGGCCATGGGCGGCCACTGCTGTTCTTTGTCACTTCTGAGAGAGCCGGGGCCCCGCCGTGAGGGACGAGGAGCGGGCAGGGGGACTTGGGCGTGTCTTCGATGGCAGCCTTACTGCCTCAGAGCCTCACGGTCCACCCCTTGCCCGGCCCGCAGGCGGGGAGGCTGAGGCCCCCGCCAGGCCACCTCCTCCCCGGGATGCAAGGCAGGGGCACCGGCACGGGTGGCCACGGGCGGGCCCCAGACTCAGGCGGGAGGCCAGGCCCTGTCCAGAGCCTGTGCGTGCTCCTTGGCCAGCAGCCGCAGGGACGCCTCCTCCAGGGCGAAGCCCTCCGTGAAGGCTGGGCCAAAGGCGTGGGGCCCGAAGGACGCCTGCAGCCCGGGGCCTGGGCCCAGGAGGCGCGGAAGGCCTGGCACGGCCGGGGGCCCGGGGCCCAGCCAGGGCTCCAGGGGCAGCGGCATGGCCGGAGGGCGGGCGAACGGCAGGGCTGGGGCCTCGGGGAGCCTCGGGGCTGCCACGGCCCCGGAGCCCGACTCCAGACGCTCCTGGCGGCGCCACTTGGCCCGGCGGTTCTGGAACCACACCTGGAGGTGGCGAGAGGGGTGCTCCCGGTTCAGGCTCTGTGGGGAGGAGCCAGCCCGCCGCTCCCTACCCCCCCTGTGTCCTCCTTTGGGGCTCCCCGCTGTGCAGAACCGGCTAGCCTCCCTCTGACCTGCAGTTACCTGCCTCAAGGAGATGGCCCTCTCCGAGAAGCCCCCCCACGGCCCCCATCAAGCCGACCCGGGGTCTTCTCTGAAACTCGGCCCTGGGCGCTGAGTCCCAGCCACCGGCGCAGCATCTGACGCCCGTGGAAAGCCGTTTCTCAGCCGCGGTCGGCTCCACGGAAACACCCCCGGTGTAACCTTCCGCGCCTTTGCATACACTGCTCTGTGCGCCCAGAAAGACACCGCGCTGCCTGCCTGCCTTCTCTCCCTCCTTTCGTTTTCAATGATTTTATTTTTAAGCAATCTCTACACCCAAAGCGGGGCTTGAACTCACAGCCCTGAGATCGAGACTTACAAGTTCTACCACCTGAGCCAGCCCCCTTCCTCCTTCCCGACTGGCCGACTTTCGCTCCAGCGCCGAGGTCTCAGTCCCACATCTCCTCCTCCGGGAAGCCTTCCCGGTGTGTCGCCTGCCTGTGCCCCCGGAGGGCCCGAGCGTGGCCCCGGCTCCCTCCCCGGGCTGCCCGGTGCCCTCACCTGCACGCGCACCTCCGGCAGGTGCACCTTGGCGGCCAGCTCCTCGCGGCTGTAAACGTCCGGGTAGTGGGAGGCCTCGAACGCCCTCTCCAGCTGGTGCAGCTGGTACGTGGTGAAGGTCGTGCGGTTTCTCCGGTGCTTCTTCTCGGGGGCCTCCTCGCCCGGGCCCGGCCCCCCCCCCTCCGCCGCCGGCCCCTCGCCCGGGCTCAGGAACATGGCTTGTCCTCACCCCCACCTGGCGGGATGGCAGCAGGGCAGGGGGTGGTGAGACCCCCGGCTGGGGAGGGCAGGGAGCCCCCCCCCGAGTCCTCTGGGTCTGGGGTTAGGTGCGCGAGGAAAGGCGCACCGGGTCCCGCATTCGCCCTGCCCGGCCCGGCCCTCCGTCCGCCTCCCCCTCCTCCTCTCTCCCCGGGTGCCTGTCCCTCCAGCTCTATTTTCTCTTTCCCTCTCGAGCTCTCCTGGGTTGCCTCTGCCTTCACGTCTGCTTTTGGCTGTCTGTCCGTCTCTCTCTGTCTAGGACCCCCCCCCCCCCCCCGCCGAAAGGGAGGAGGCTGGGACACTGCCCCCATAGTCCTCCGCCCTGGGGGGCTCTCTGCGCTCCAACTCCCACTCTTACCCACCTGCCCCCTGCAGCCCCTCGATGTACTCACCACCCCCAGCAGCCCCTCGATGGCCCCAGTATCCACACGGCCCCCGCCCCAGTGGGCCCAGCGTGTCTGCTGCTGGCCTGGTCCTGCAGACCCGAGCGGGTTGGGGTCCGGAGATGGGAAGATTAGTGCGAGGTGATTAATTGAGGCGGCCCCTCCCGCCCAGGCCCTGGCTGCTCTGAGCTGCAGAGGGAGGGCGTGGGGGGGAAGGGGAGGAAGGCTGCGGCTCCAGAGGGGTGTGTGCATGGGGGGGGGGGGGACCATGGGCCTGGGTCTGCCTCCCTTCACGGTAGGACACCAACAAGGGTCTCCCCTCTCTGGGCCTCAGTTTCCCTAGCTGTAGAACGGTGACACCAGGGCCTGCCCTGGTGGGGCAACGAGGTGATGAATGCCCACTGTTACTGTTCTCAGCAGCTGGGGCCAGAGAAAGGTCCTCTTAGACACAGAGGTTGGCGGGGGTTAGATGTTGACGGGGGTTGGGGAAGCCGTGGTTCCGAGAAGTGAAGTGAAGGCGGTTCCTGTCGGCTCCCCCGGACACCGAGCCGGCCGGGGAGTAGGGGGCCCTTCGCTGGGTTTGGGGGAATGAATAGAAGTCCGTTCTTCATTCATTCAATAAACATTGTTGAGCGCTTACAGTATGCCAGGTGGCGTTCACAGCAGTGAACGAAACAGACACAAACCTCGGAGCTGACATGCTAGTCGGGGAGATAGCCAACCAGGAGACATAATACAGCGTCAGGTGGTTCTAAGCCTAGTGAGACAACTCAAGCAGGGGAGGGAAGGGGGGACAGAGGGTGGGCTGCTCTTTCACGGAAAGTAATCAGAGCGATGAAGTGCAAGGCTAAAATGCGGGACCCAAGTGTGTGTGTGGAGAGGGTACTGGGGAGCCACGGGAGTTTGTGGAGCAGGGGAGGGACGCAGTCAGACGGCATTTTGGATGAATATCTCTTGGGGGCAAGATGGGAGGCCTGGCCTGGCTGTGGGGATGGAAGTCGGGGGAGGGGAACAACCCTGGGGGAGAGAGTTGGGGGAAGACGGAGGAGGCGGCTCTCCCCAGGGCCCAGTTTTGGCGACAGGTAGATGACAAGGTTGTCCCAGAGGCAGTGGTCCAAGAGCTGGAGCAGGTTCCAGGGGAAAGACCCTGAGACTGGTTTGTCCACCCCCACCCAAGGAGCTCGGCGCCCGAGAGGAGGGGAGACGGGGGGGGGGGGGGTGGGGAGGCAGCGGTGAGGCCAAGACAACGTCTGGTGGATTCAGCGCCACAGAGGACAGGACGGAGGTTGTCTGGGGGGCGAGGCGGGAGACCCAGGCCCGAGCGCCCGAGAGGCGGGTGAGCCCGGGCCCCGGGGTGGCCGGTGCTCCCCGAGGCTCCCTGGGGGCCCGTCCGGGCTCAGCTGCCCCGTGTGTGGGGCGGGCCTGGGGACAGGGGCACGAGGCTTGCAGCACAGAGTGGGGGGGGGGGTCCCTAATGCCCTAATTGCCTCATCACTAACGAGCTGCTCTGTTCTCAGGCCCCAATTAGCTAATTGGCCCCAGGTGGGTTAAGAGGCTGCAGGAGGGATCGGGAGTTAGGCGCAGGGGACTTTGGTGGCTTAGCGGATGGGCAGGAGGTGCAGACGCTGTGTCAGCTTAGAGAGCGGGATTAGGGGCGGGGAGGGGCGGGGCCGGGCGTCCTCTCCGGCTGGATTAGGTGGGGGTCAGGCCACTGTCAGCCCCACCGGCCTCCCACCCGTCATTTCTCCCCCAGGAAAAATCCCTGGGCCCCTTCAGGTGCTGGTGGGGAAAATGAGGCTGGAGGGTGGGTGGGACCTCGGGGAGGGGGGCGGAGGGAGGGGCACCGTAGGAGGTCAGTGTGACCTTGGGGAAGTCCCTGGCTCAGGCCGTGCTCAAGAGCGGTGGGTCAGCCAAAGCGGGAGGGTGTGTTTGGTCTGCTTTGCCCTCTCCGGTTTGAGGGGTCCTGGGGTGACGGCCACCCCAGCCTGGCCGGAGACCCCTCCGGGCATCCTAGAAGCTGGCTGGAAACATCGATGAGAAGGGGTGACGGACAGTCCCAGTAATAACTGGGCACTGGCTGTGTGCACGGAGCCTTGACCGGTGTGAGTCTTCAGGCCCCCACCCATCACCCCGAAAAGACGCCTGATCGTAGAGGAGGCTGCTGGGACCCGGGGCGGGGGGTTGCCCAGAGGCTCCGGGTTTAGCACTAATGTCCCCTATCCCTGGAGCGTCTGTCCTCAGTTCAAGACGCTTCGTCACGGCGGGTCAGGGCCACACAGCCGGGGTGTCAGGCTTGGAACTTGGGGGTGCGAGCCCAGAGCCCCCGCCCCTGCATCTTCCCGTCAGTCTCCTCTGGAGTCACTGGGTCAGGCTGGCGGCTGCACCGCCGTGGCAGACCCTCCCCGGGCTCCCGTGTGCCCGCCCTGAGGGGCAAGGCTGGCGCAGAGGAGGCACAGACGATGTGGAACGTGGGCCTCCGTGGCCGCAGGCAGCCTCCCGAGGTCCTCTGAGCCGGGGACCCCAAGGGTCGAATACGGCAGCTGTGAGGGCACCACAGCGGGGACCGTGGGTGGTAACAAGTGGGCCCATGGGGTGGCCGTGATGCCCGGGGGCTCTCCTGGCTCCACCCCTGGGGGTCTGTGTCCCCAACGGCGGCTGTGGGGGCCTCAGCAGGCAGGCGACCGGTAGGTGGATGGCCCTGGGCTGAGTGACGGGGGTGCCCTGGTGTTAACCCCTGGGGCGAAGGACGCCAAGGGTCGCAGAGAGACTCAGACACCCGCAGTCCTTGGAACCAGTCTTTATGGAGGCGCTAATCCCCCGCCTCCCCGGGTCCCGGGTGTCCACGGGCTGCCCAGAGCCCCCGACCTGGGCCACATGAGCAGCTCGCTGGCCCTGGCCCGTTCCCCCGATCCCGCACCCTCCACTCTGTCCTCTGGGGCCCAAGGCCCCACGGGGCAGGGTCAGGGCTCCTGGCCTCGGGGCGAGGGGGAACTGTCCGTGTCCTGGCTCCCCACCGGGGCCGAGGCCCCCGCGCTGCGCAGCTCCCGGGCCAGCTTCTCTGCCAGTTTCCGGAAGGGCGGCCGGCGGGCAGGCTCAGCCTCCCAGCAGCTGCCCATGAGGGCATGAATGGGGCCCGGGCAGCCCTCGGGGGGCTCCATGCGGTACCCCTTCTCCACGGCCTCTGACACCTCCTTCAGCGACTGTGGGCAGAGGGCACGCCAGCACGGCTGGGGTCAGGGCCATGGTCCCCGGACTCGCAGGGGACCCAGCGCCTCCCCCCCAGACCCCACTCACCATCTTGGGGTATGGAGCCCGGCCGTACGAGAAAACCTCCCAAAGAAGCACCCCGAAACTCCAGACATCCGACTTGCTGGAGAACTTCTGTGGGGCCCAGGACCAGGGTGAGGAGGGAGCCCTAATGGCTTCTGTTACAGCCCCTGCTTCCTCCAGGAAGTCCCCCTGGGCTGACCTTCCCTCTCTGGTCTCCTCCCGATAGACTGACCCCTCGGAACTCAGACTCAGTGGGGGAAGGAGTCCTTGTTGTTCTGGCCCTCGGCACTGAACCCACGTCTGTTTCAGAAATGGGGACACTGAGGCCCAGATAGGGCCCCACGAGGAAGGGTCCCAGGGTGGAGGGGGGCTCACCCCGTGTTTGAGAGCCTCGGGCGCCGTCCATTTGACCGGCAGCCGGCTTGAGTCCAGCCCCTTCCGCTCGGCTTTGGCCAGGCCAAAGTCACTGACCTTGGCCACCAGGTCCTCGGAAATGAGGATGTTGCGGGCGGCAAGGTCTCGGTGCACCAGCTTCTTGCTCTCCAGGTACTCCATGCCCTCAGCCACGTGCCTGGGCCGGGGGCAGAGCACGGGGGGGCGTGGGGCTGGGGGGCGCTCGGTGACCGGAGCGCAGATTCCCAAGGCCAGGCTCCTCCCACTTGGCACCTCCGTTTTCCCTCGACCTTAGAAAGCCCCCTCCCCGCCCCACCCGGGGAGTCCCACTCACAAGGAAAACTGCAGTAGCTGGGGTGTGCTCACGAGGGCCCGGCCTCGTGTCCGTAGAAAGTTCACCAGGTTGCCCTGTGGGGAAGGGAAGCGGGCCTGGGGGGCTCGAGGCTGCTCAGGTGCCCCCCCCCCCCAGACCCTGATCCCACGCCGGGCCCCACCCCCACCTTGCTCACGTGCTCCATGACGATGTAGAGTCCCTGGTGCAGGATCACGCCCAGCAGACGCACCAGGTTCTTGTGCTGGATCTTCCTGGGGGCGGCAGGCGGGCCGTGAGGGTGCGCCTGGGCCCCTCCCTCCCAGGGGGCCCGCCCCCCACCCGGGACTCACGTCATGACCGCCGTCTCGTCCAGGAAGGCCTGGGCCGTCACATCGCACTTGACGTTCTTCACGGCCACCTTCTGTCCCAGGTACTCACCCTGCAGGACCGCTGTGTGTGGGGGGGGGGGGGACAGGGGCGGGGACAGACAGATGGAAACACCCACGCACACCGACCGCCACGCACACCGCCAGGGCTGTGGGTCCCCAGGCCTGGAAAACCCCTCACCCCTGCATGATCAAAGACAATCAGCTAAGTAGGGTCTGCAAACTTCAGCTCGTGGGCCAAATCCAGGCCTGCCTCCTGCCTTTGCGAGGCTCGCAAAGCTCGGAGTGGTTTGTACATTTTTTCACGTTTGAAAAAAGTCACAAGAAAAATACTACTTTGCAACAAATGAAAATGACAAGAAATTCGCAGTTCAGTGTCCACAAATAAAGTTTTATTGGCCCATTCATTTACCTGTGTCTGCAGCAACTTTCCTGCTACTAAGGCAGAGCTGAATAGATGTGACACAGACTGGCCTGAAGAGCCAGGCCCTTTACAGAGAAGGTAGGCCGACCCCTGATCTAAGCCCCAGAGCCTTCCAGAACAACAGCTTCCAGGAATGGCATTCCCAGTAGATGTGAAGGCATCGCGCGCGATCACCGATCACGGAGTGCTGGTCCGCACAGCTGATGTCACCGCCCCCCCCCACCCCCCCCCCCCCCCCCCCGCCACAGAGGGAGACACAGGCGCACAGCAAGAAGGTGTTAACACGGGTGTGGATTAATTCACCTCTCCCGCCCCTTTTCCTTCAGCCCCGGACCCAGGACCCCACTTACCTCCAAACTCACCCTCTCCAATCCGCGCACCCAGCGTCAAATGCTGTAGGTTCAGTAACCAGCCGGCTGTGGGGTGGAGACCCGGTCAGAGGGGAATGGGTTCCACCAGCCCCTCCCGTGGGGGGTCCGCTTGGCGAGAGGCCGGTGGTGTCTCCCACAGCGCCCCGGCAGGGACACACATTCAGGCGGCCACTACGCCTAGCAACGGCCCGAGGGCTTGTGCAAGGCACCCCACTCCTGGTCCTGGTTTTCAAGTGCTGGAAAGCAACAGAGCCTGCCCATCTCGGGCCGACCTGAGGAAAGGAGCTGACGAGGGTTGGGGGCGGGTGGGGTAAGGCCCCAGCCTCGCTCTCCAGGAACGCCCCATGGAGCCCCAGGGGCAGCCCTGGGGCTGCCCTCTCTTCCACCTGGAGACTGTGTCCCTCCAAATACCCCATGGGTTCTTCCCTTTAGAGTCTTTTCATCTCTGGCTACCCAGGGACACACAGCAAAAGATACCACAAACACGGAGGCTGTCAAAGTTCCTGGAATCTTCTGGTAAAGGTTGGAGACTCTTCCAGAATCTTCCAGAATCTTCCAGCACTCTAAGTGGTCATCTGCAGTCCAGCCTCCCTGACGCCTTGTCTCACAACTGCCTACGTTCCCCCTTCCTCTCTACTAGGTTCCATAGGCCCCATCCCCTTCCTCCCCAAAGCCCCACTCCACGATCAAGCATGGTGACACCAGCCTCCCCTGAGGGCCACCCCCAAGACGTGCAGATTTCCCTGGGAGAGACATGCTTCCAAAGAGACATGATCGTCAGGTTCAAAGGGGGTGGCCGTGGAGGTGGGGGTGGCATTTGCTTCGGGCCTTGAGCATTGAGGATGTCATTTCTCAATGAAAATGGGGCTGGAAGAGTACTTGGGGAGGGAAAAGAATGCACAACAGCACAGAGGCACGGGAGGAAACAAGAGGAAAATGGGGGACAAAAAGGAAGGGCCTTGTAGATGAGGCCAGGAAGACAGCTCAGCCATGAGGGAAGGTTCTAGAAGGCAAGGGAGAGATATGGGTACATTTTCATGGTAGAAAGTCACCTCTGGGGGCACAGAGGCAGGGCTCTGGTGGAAGGATCTAGGGCTGGGGCTGGACGGCCGGTGGGTGGGTGGTGGCTTGAGGCTCAGGCCCAGGCTTCTGGCCCAGGTGACGGGGGGGGGGGGGGGGGGGGGACAGAGATGTGGAAGCAGCAGCAAGTGTGGGAATTCGCGCCATGTGGGCTGCTGGGCGTCTGTGGGCCCTCCTGCCCGCCCCGAGGGCTGCCCCGGGTGCTCTGCTTATCGTGCCAGGTCCCGCAATCCGCCCGTGTGCAGCGGCCTTGGCCGTGGGCCCGGTGCGGGAGGGCAGGGGCCCCTACCTTTGGCCAGCTCCTCCTCTGCCGACTTGGTGCCCTGCTTCCTCTTGGGTTTCACTAGCTTCGTGCAGATGGCCCCCTTGTCCTTGCTGTAATGCTGGGGGGGGGGGGGGACAGGGCAGAGGCAGCCGTGAGCCTGGCCCCACGGTGAGGGGACGCCCTGCATTCTGTGCCCTGAACCGGGTGGGCAGGAGCTGGGGAGAAGGGGGGTTTCCTTTCCTCCAGAGGAGTTGGGTTGGTTTCCATGGAAACGGAAAGGATGCTAGGAAACGGGAGGGTCCTGGGGAAGGTGGGGCGGTGGTCTCTGGACGAGTGTCAGCTTGGAGGTTCCTAGGGGTCTAGAGGAGCCACCCCAGGGCCCCCCCCAGGGGTGCATCCAGAGGACTCAGGCCACCTTGGGCTTGGTGGCCCACGGAGACCAGCCCCTCCTCCCCACGCAGCTTCGGGCGTCGGGCCCCACCCCCCACTGCCGGCACGGGGCAGGGCCTGGGGTGTCCGCGCGGCTCTGGAGGCCCCGGGCCTGGCGGCGGCCGCACCTCCACCATGTCCATGAGGTTGCAGAAGCAGACGGCCTCGTCGATGGTCAGGTGGCCGTCGCGATGCAGCACCCGGTAGTGGATGACGTCGCGGCCGAAGCTCACGCACAGCACGTAGTCGCCCGGATGCCGCGCGGACTCTCGCACCAGGAACAGCCCGTCCTCCGGCGGCTGCAGCTGCTGCACGGCCTCCTGGCCCGAGATCTTCCCGTGGAACCACCTGCGGCCGGCGGAAGGGCGCGCTGGACCGGGCCGCCCAGGCCCTCCGGCCCCCGGCCCCCGCCCCGGGCGGCCCCGCGACTCACGGCATGAGGCTGAGCTTGGGGTCGGCCGACAGGGCCTCCCGCTCCCGCAGCGCCCCCGCCGCCAGCAGCCCCTCCTGCCCGCTGGCGTGGTGCTTGGCACGGTACCAGCTCTTGCTCTGCAGGGAGGGAGCCAGGGGTCGGTGTCTGCGTGGGGGGGGGGGGGGAGGTCCTGCAGAGGCACACCTCCCCAAGCGCCGCCAGGCCCCGGGGCCACCGCTCACCTCACAGGCCTCCAGGATGGTGACCACGTCGCCCTTGTGGAAGGCCAGCTCTCCCGGCTTGGGGCGCGTGTGCTCACACTTGGTGATGCATTGGGTGCCTGGGGCCCAGCGCCTCTGCGGGCAAAAGGGCATGAGAGATGCCAGGGGTGAGGAAGAAATGGAAACTGGGCAGAAGACAGCCAGGCAGAGGCAGAAAGAACAACACAAAAGAAAGGGGGTAGCAGCCAGGATAGAAACATCTGCTGCTACGAAGGCAGAAGATCGGGAAGAAGAGGTGACAGAAATGCAGCACCGGCCGAAGGGGACACGGTCAGAGTACAGCCCCCGACACGGCGCTGAGGTCCCGTGGGTGTGGACCGAGCAGGGCACGGGACGAGACACAGGCAGCCCGGGGTGGGGGTACTCACCGTTGGCATCCTGGCTGAGACGAACGTGGGGCGCCAGGCACAGAGGAAGCGGGGGCTCACCTGGGTGAGGGGCAGAGACCAGCTGGAGAGCCCAGACTGGAGCCAGGCTGGGGCCCGGGGCCATTGCCAACGAACCACGAACCACTTCCAGCCGGGGCCAGATGGAGGCGACAGGGGGAGGGCTTCCCCATAGGGGGTCCCGGGTGATGGCTCCCTAAGCCCCTCTGGGGAGGTGGTCTTTATCCACAGGAATTCCTTGTACAGTTGCAGCCATGAAACATCAGCGAGGACGCCACAGAATCTAGCCTCGCCACGGTCCCGAAAGGGAAACGGAGGCACAGGGTGGGCACAGAGCAAGGGGCCATATGGTGGGGAGGGGGGAAGCGCCTGGCTCAGCCCTCAGCAGTCACTCAGTGGGTGGGGAACACGGTGCCGCCTAACTGAGCTTGGTTCTTCCTCTTTTCTGGTAAGTGGGCAGGGGCAGGGGCAGAGCAAGGAACCAGAGGATGATTCAAGGTCATTCCCCACTATCCCTGACCCTAGGGTGGGGCCGGCACGGTGGGCGGGGGGGTGGGGGGGAGGGCAGGGGGCATGCAGCCCTCCTGGGCCCCTCTGGCCATGGGCTGAGCCTCTCTGATCCCCCACCAATCCCAACGCCAACCTAGGACAGACACACGGTCTCTTGCTGCTGCCGGGGGAGGGCTTTTCTCCCCCGGACCCCACAGCAGGTGAGTGGGCCGTGGGGACGGTTGGGAGATGAACCTCTGCCTCTCCAGTACTGCCCCCCGTAAATCCCCAGCCCCCTGTGTACTCACACGCATACTGACCCATGTACACACGAGCACACACAGAAACACATGGGGCTTGGACACAGGTGGACACAGGGACCCACGGGCACGCGGGCGTGCAAGCAAAGGCACGTTCACCTAGAGACAGGTGTGCACACGTCTACACATGTGCACACACGAACAGCCTCTCCGACATCCAGAGATGTGTGTGCCTGTCTCCCCCAACACACACACGGACCCGCACTTGAACACCTGGGCGCCAGACGCGGGGCCGCCAGGGCACCCGGCGCTACACGAGCTACACGCAGGGCCGCGCACACGCATCTCGGCCACACGCGAACATCCCTCCACGTGGACGCGCGGATACACACACCCGGGAGCCTGCAGACGCGCACACTCGCACCCAGAAAAATACCCCCCACCCCGCGCCCGATCGCCTCTAACCACCCGCTACCCCAGCCGCGTACCGGCCGCGCACGCCGGCCGCGCACACTGGCGCTCACACCGGCTGCTCCAGCGCACGCCCGGGACGCCCCCGGGGCCCTCGGGGTCCCCCCCCCCACACACACCGCCACTGCCCCAAGGTCTCTCCCCTTACCCCCGCCACCGGGCTCACCTGCTCAGGGGGCGCCCCCGGGCCGCGCCCCGCGCCCACACCCAGGAGGGCCCCCGAGCGCTGGCTGGGCACCCCAAGGCAGCCCTGGCTGCACAACTTGGAACAAGTTGCTCCGTTTCCTCATTTTGGGGGGGGGGAGGGCTGGGGGGAGCGGGGGAGCGGGAGGCGCCGCGGCCCGGGAAGCCCCCGCAGGTCCTAGCGCCGGCCGCACTGCGGTCTGCTCCGCGCGCCGCCGCCGCCGCCGCCGCCGCCGCCGGCCCCTCCCCGCCCCGCCCCGCCCCTGCGGCCCCCGGCGCCTCCCGCACGGCCCGGGCGGGGGGCCCGGGGCGCTCGCCTGCTCCACGTCGCGCGCCCTGGCGTGGTGTCTCGGGCGCGCACCCCGCCCACCCTGGGAACCAGAGGCCTTGGAGCGGGTGCCGCGCGCGCCGGGTGGGGGAGCGTGGGGGGCGGGGGGACGGGGAGAGTGAGCTGCCCGTTTGGGGAGATAAGCAAGCCGCAGCGCCCAGGCTGTGTACTGGACCCTCCTGACTCCGCGACTCCAGCGCCCTCACTCACCTCCCCTGCCCGGAGGATTCTTGGCGCCTGGCGCAAAGTGCTCAAAAATGTCAACGGTTATCGGTGTCGTTACGATCATCATCGATATTAAGGGGAAACTGGGGCTAGAGAGAAAAAAAAAAAATCACGTGGGACCAGAGGCCTCCTGGCGGAGGGGACGGTGAAGCCCGGCCCGGGCCAAGTCAGCCTGCCTGGGCTTCCTTCTCTGCGGGTCCGGCGGCTTCAACCTCAGAAAACAGACGAGCATTTGAGGCCCGAGGCACTGGGGTCTGGGTGGGGGGCTCCGGCCATGGCTCTGCTTCCGATGGAGGAGTCCGCTTGGCAAGGACAGAGCTGGTCCTAGGAGGGCAGTGAGCCAGGATGCCCAGGGAGGAGCGTCCCGGGTCCTGTATGTAATCTTATGTCACCCCAGAAGGCTTTTGGGAACGGACGCCCACTTACGGAGTCACAAAACTTCCCTGTTGTGGAGCCACGACTGGGAACTTCTATGTATTAAGGTCCTAGAGTCAACAGCTGTTCACCCAGCACCGAGATGTGACACGATACCAATGGCACCATCCATCCTTTGGTGTTACACAGGAGAGAAGAGGTCCAAGGGGGAAAGTTCCAGAAGGGGACCCTGCAACCAGCAACAGGCACAGGCCCGGCTGTGGACCCGGGGCTGGAGACCCTGCAGCCAGCATTCGGTTGGGTCCCGGGGCCACCATATATGGCAAACCATCATCACTTGCCTGAAATAGAAACACATCAAAATAGCCACAGGAAGCCCAGCAGCCCAGCGTTAGGTGCAGACCAGAGACTGAGCCGGAGGCCCCGTGATGGAGGCCTGCCTTCCTTTTGCTCAGCAGGGACGTGAGCCCACGTACAAGACTCTAAGGGGCCCTAGCTCCCCAGGGAGACTTGCTGCTTGATGCAGTCAGAGAGGTGGGAGGAGATGTGAAAGGGGCTGGCTTGCTCCCTCTGTGACAATACTGTCTGGGTAATGCTTTCATCCTCCCCAGGACCCCAGGGATCTTGTCCCGAACTCCAGAGGCCATCAGAGGAGCCAAAGGTGCTGAGACTGGAGAGGGACGGGCTTAAGTACATAGTGCCAGGTTCCCAAATCTCCAAGGGCTAGCCGGGGGTGCAGGCCCCCCCCCCCAGCATACGGGGCACTGAGCTGCACCTGACTCTAGGGAGATAGGTTTTGAGTCCGGGGCGTATTTCGGTCAGAGCTCTAGGAGCGGTCAACTCCCCAACCCTAAAGACATTCACGAGTTGGCCACTTGGAATCTCAAAGGCTAGAGGGGTCTTTCAGTCCCCGGGGGTGGCATTGCCAGTATCTCCTCCTCCTGCCAGGAGCTGGGGGGGATCTTGCCCTTTCCCTCGACTAGTCGGAAGCCAGCCGGGGCCTCAGAATTACCCAGTCCCGGGCTCCTCACCCTCCGTGTTTCAGTCCTGTCGAGCTTGATTCCAGAAATTCTCTGACGCGCCAGGCCACCCCGCCTGGTACAGGCTGGCGACACAGAAGCCCCTCCCCGACTTCCCAGCTGCCTCCAGTTTTCCCCCTTGCTACCTACCACCGTTCACCTTCCCCTGCATGGCTAAGGATGAAAATGTGACTGTAGCCCTCCCCCGCGCTAAATCCTCCCATAGCTCCCCACTGCCGAAAACGCTCAGCGTGGCATTCGGAGCTCTTCACGTTCAGCTCCCAACGGACCTCCCCGGCCTCCCCTCCTGCTCCCACAAAGCACCTCCTTCTGCCCAGAATGCCCTTCCCCTCTGTCCTGTTGGCATCTCCAGCTCACACCTGTCTCGACTGGCACCATTTTTAGGATGCACCCACCTTCTCAGAGCAAAACCCTGCTTCTATGCCCCCGAAAAGACCCCTCGCTGGAGGCACCAGCTTTCTTGTCTCACCGAGTGATGGGTGTGGACCTGGCCTTGGTGACTGAGCCCCGTGAGCCTGCCTGGGAAGGAGGCCAGTGCAGAGAAAGCAGAGGCTGAATCCCGAAGGAGGAATTCAAATCCTTGGATCCAGCCGTGCCTCGAGTTCACGCTATGACTAGTGTTGGAAACCACTTTGCTTTTTTCGGCTGCTCCCGCAGGGGGTTTCTGCCACTTGCGAGCAAAAGGATTCCTAATACTGAAAATAGGGCAGGAAGGTGGGCGTTGAAATGAACGTACTCCAGGACGTGGAATCGGCGAGTCAGATTAGATTGCCCTAAACCCGGCCAGAAGTGGGAGCCCCTGGGTGCACCCTTCCAAGATCTGATGGGTCTCCCGTCCATCCGCTGGGTCCGGTGGTGCCGTCTTCCGACGCGTGCGACAGAGGAACCCTGAGGACCCACCTGCTTTCCCTCCTGAAGGCCCTTCTTTGTTTCTTCAAATCTCACCGTTTTTCGCGTCCTACCTCTCTCCTTTGTTGGCTGTTGCAATTTGCAGAAGCCCCTGTTCTCCAAACTCCTGGCGGTTTGGGGGCCCATCCTGAGTTCCAGAGAGGCCAAGCTACTGGTCTATGGTCGCACAGCTGGCTGGGGCTGTAAGTCAGGCCTGCGGACTCACTCAGTGGGGTTGTAAACTTCTCAAAGGCAGGGCACGTTTCTTAATTCTGTACTAATATGGATGAAAATCGATGTAGACGGCGAACAAGGGGAGTCATAGGACATGCACCTTACGTAATGCATCAGTTTGAATCGGGACTGGCTACACAGGGTGGAAGCACACGGGTGCTGGAGGCTTGAAGTAGATAGAAATTAATCTCTGAGGGATGTACTCCTGGGCAGTGTCAGGAACCGAGGCTCCTGCCATCTTGTTCCTCTGCCTTTCTCCACACATGAACTGTCACCTCTTGAGCTAAGATGGCTGCTGAAGCTCCAGCCCTCCCATGTACATTCCAGCCAACAGGAAGCGGGAAGTTGGCAGGGAAAGGTACACCTCTTCCCTTCAAGGGCTCTTCTTGGAAGATGCACGTGACAGCTTTGCTCTATTCCATTGGGTGGAACTTAGCCACATGGCCAAATTTAGTAGCAGGGGAAGCTGGGAAACGTAGTCTTTGCAGCAGGGGCCAAGGAAGCCTCCTCAAAGCTCCCAGGCGTGTCCCCACTTCAGGGCCTTTGCGTTGGTTGTGTCTTCTGCCTGGGACACTTCCCCGGACGTACCCATCATTCCAGCGCCTACAGAATATTCCAGTCTTCTGACACTTCACGTCCTCTCCCCTTGTACATCAGTAGAGCTACCATGGTCTAACTGGCCATATATTGTACTCGTTTTGTTGTGGTGGTGGTGGTGGTGTTGTTATCTACTGGCTGCGGCCTCTCCAGAACATCAGCTCCCCAAGGCCAGGGGTTTTGGACCGTGTCATTCACGGCTGTGGCCCCTGAACCTGGCACACAGGAGGGGCTCGGGACGTATTTTTTAAGCCAACGAGTACAAGGGAGGGGAGAGGTAATGCGCAATGACTGACACCTGTGAGCTGAGCGCTTTCACTGCAGCCATTTCACAGACGAGACAACTGAGGCCCAGTCGGCGCCCGGGCTCACCCCGGGATACAGGAAGCGGCGGGCTGCACTTTCAACCCCGGGCCGTCGGGCTCCAGGGCCCACAGGCCAGTTGCACGGCAAGGTGTTGGGCCCGTGACGGACCCCCAAAGAGTTCTCCAGAGGGCGGGTGAGGCAGGACGGCATCAGCCAGACGTGGGAACCGCTGAGCTGCCGGGGGGCCCCCGAAGATCCTCGGCTGGAGCACCGGGCCAGATCAGAGTGCCCCAATTAGCACACCTTCAAATTTAGCTTTCTCCTCCCCGCCAGGGGACCTGGGGGATTCAGCGGACGAACACTCCGCTCTTTCGAGGAAAACTGCTGCATCGCTCACTCTGCAACTGGACACATGGTGTGACGGGCCATTCTCCACTCACCGAAGGAAGGGCTTCTCGAGGCGACTGCTTTGGGGTGCCAGGCGGGAGGGACCTGCCTCTGATGGGGGAACCTGTTTGCCCGCCCCCATCCCTCATCTTGTCTTTCTTGTTCTGTAGGTGGAGCTGAGCCTGCTTGTAGGTTCAACACGTGTAAACCGGGTCCATAGCACTTCTTGGCTTAAAATCTTTGCGTGGCACGGGGCGCGTGGGCGGCTCAGTCGGTCGAGCGTCTCCGACATCAGCTCAGGTCATGATCTCGCGGTTTGTGGGTTCGAGCCCCGCGTCGGGCTCTGTGCTGACAGCTCGGAGCCCGGAGCCTGCTTCGGATTCTGTGTCTCCCTCTCTCCCTGCCCCTCCCCGGCTCACGCTCTGTCTCTCTCTGTCTCAAAAATAAGTAGAAAATTAAAAAAAAAATCTTTGCGTGGCTCCACTATGCTGAGGATAAACCCAAGCTCCTCTCGGTGGCCCGTTACGTCACCAGCTGTGTCTGGCTGCTGTCACCTCTTGCTCTCAGCTCCCTCCACTTCCTTGGCTGGCTTGCTACCACTTCCTCTGCCTCTGCCTGCTGTTCCTCAAATGTTCCAGGCACTGCCTGGCCTTAGGGCCTTTGCGCCTGCTGTTTTCTCCTCCTCCTATGTGCTTTCCCCAGCTCCTCTCCAGCTTGGCTCCTTCTCAGCATTTCTGGTTCCTCCAAGAGACCCTTACTGACCACCCATAGTGGCCACCCACCATCTGAGCCCACGTCTGTTACCACGTCTACTCATTCTTGTTGACTGCCCTCCCGACGTGCCTTTGCCCCCTTGACAAAATGTATGTTCCATGAGCAAGGGCAGGGATCATCTCTGGCTTGATCAATCTTTTACCTCTGGAGCCGAGCCTGCAGTAGACCTTTATGTTATTATGTGTAACTTGTTCACAGTGGAGCAATGTCCGCTAAGGAGCACTTTTATTTTCTAGGCCTTGTTTTGGTATTTGCCTGGAGTTAGTGATTGCCTTTGTTTTGTGTATCTATGACACTCCGTCTCTTCCAACCTTTCCAATGGATATAACTTCTCCACTCAGGGCCAGATGCGGCCCGGCTGTACCCCTGGTCCTTCTTCAGCACCTAGGGGTTCCTGGGAAGTGACTCCTGTTTTTTTTTGGGGGGGGTGGTCCTAGGTCTCCCTGTTTCTTGGTCTGTGCCCTCATTTCGGGAGTGTGTACCCTCAAGGCTTTTCCTTCCACCCCCGTGTGGCCGGTGGCTTGACTGAAGACACTATCCCGAGTGGTGGCTGACTTCCTTGCCTGGTGTCTTCCAGACTCTAGCCTTGGGCAGTTGAACAACCTGAAGCTGTCCTCTTCCTTATCCCCTGCTTGTCACGTTGTTTGCCCTCTCTTTTGAAGCTTGTACAATCTTCTTAGCCTCCACATCCTGTACTTTCAAAGCGTGGGTTTGGAGGGCGTCTGTGTTCACTGGTCGCGCTGGACGTTTTGGCGGGCTGTGTCATGTGTTCCATTCCTGCCAAACTTTCTTAAATGATGTCACTGGTGATTTCTTCCCCTGTGGTGTCTCTTCTTCTTCATCATACATTGGTCTCCTACTTTTCTTGCCTTTTTTTTCTTTTTGTCTTCTCATTCCACTTTTTCTTCCAAGTCTGTCAACATTTCCGTATTTTGACTACCAGGTTGAGTTTCCAACTTCTTTCTAGTTCTTTGAATGTTCTTTTTCCTTTTTAAGATTCTCATCTTTAAGTAATCTCTACACCCAACATGGGGCTCGAACTCACGACCCTGAGATCAAGACTCGCACCCCCAACTGACTGAGCCGGCCGGGCACCCCTTAAAGTTCTTTTTCAAAAGGCAAATGTAAACCTGCTTCCTGGCCATCACATCTTCTACAAGCTCTCTGAGGATAACCTGCATAAGGGGCTTTCTACAACTGCTTTCTTCTGTTCTCATTGTCTCTTTCCTCCAAATTACTTTTTTCCTTCTCTTTTTGGGTTTTAGTCTCTCACTAGCTAACATTTGCTCTATGGCAAGTGACGTAGAGCTGGCAGGAGGCTCCTTGCCATTGGAGTGGGTTGAGTACAAGGCATTGGTCACTGCCTCAAACACCAGTGACGCCGTAGGGCTTTTCTCACAGCCTGGCGGCTGGTATTCTGGAAGCTGAAGAGGTCACGGTTTCCTGTGTGACTTTCACCTTGATTGCTGGTTTCCACCTTCACACCTGCCCTCCGCCATGCCTGTGTCCCTGAGGCCGAAACCTTCCGTGCAGCAAGTGTTAAAAAATCCACTTTATTACTGGGTTCTCCCCTAGCTCTGCAAGGTGGGTGCTGCTAGTTTTGACTCAATTTTATAGAAGGTCGGGGAGGCGAAGTGAACTGTCCTGACACCCCACAGCTCGTCTGTTCAAGGCCACGCTGAGACGGGAGCCTGGAGTCACCCTCACTGCGCCAAGGGACAGCTGCTGGTTCAGCTTTGGTTCCTCCCAAGGAAGTTGGGGAGTGCTTGCTGATTGAATACTGAATACATTTCAACCCTCTCAGTGGCAGACATAGGGAAGCCACATGAGTGACGGCCCATGGCGCGTGCCAGGTGTTCAATAAACGCTGGTTGGATAAAAGAAACTGAAACAGCAGTGTGCGATACAAGATGTCACAGAATGGGGGCGCCTGGGGGGCTCAGTCGGTTAAGCGTCTGACCTCGGCTCAGGTTGTGATCTTGCGGTTTGTGAGTTCGAGCCCCGCATCGGGCTCTGTGCTGACAGCTCGGAGCCTGGAGCCAGCTTCGGATTCTGTGTCTCCTCCTCTCTCTGCCCCTCTCTCTGTCTCTCAATAATAAATAAGTGTTAAAAAAAAAAAAAAGATGTCACAGAATGAAACCTAACTGCCAAACTCATGGCCATGTGAAGATGAGTATTTTGGAGATGAGAAGACACAGTCCCGACTTGGGAGAGGAGAACAGGGCTCCTTTGTTTACCATGAGAGGGAACCTGGCCAGGTTCTGACGGATTCCAAACTTGCACGTGGAAATTTCAAATGCCTTCAAATGCCTGCGCCCCTTACCGATAAGTTCCATTCTGGGACATCTACGGAGGGAGGGACAGAAACCCACAACTGTGCAAGACAGCATGTTTGCCGCATCGTGGTTAATAACTTGAAAATGTCCAACAGGAGGGGATGGTTAAGCAAATTAGGGCACGTTCATTTTGTGGGATCTATTAAAATGCATCTATTAAAAATGACATCTCAGCCAAAAAAGTGGGGGGGAAATACCCACCAATAGATGAACAGATAAACAGAACACGGCCCACACGCGCACGTCCCTCGGCCGCCAGCAGGAGCGAGGTGCCCGCCCCCGCCGCCCCGCGGACGGACCCTGAACACACGATGCTCAGGGAGGGAACCGGACACGAGAGGCCCCACGGGGTGTGAGTCCACGTGTGCGAAACGTCGTGGGGGCTGGGGAGGGTGAGGGTGACAGCTAATGGGGGCAAGCCTTCTTTTTGAGCTGATGGAATGTTCTGGAATTAGATGGTGGCGACGGTCGCGCATCTCAGCGAAAACAGCAAAAGCCACTGAGTTGTACACTTTGATATAAAGCAGCAAATTTTATATGCGTGTTACCACAATTAAAAAAGTCATATTGTGAGGCCTGTGGAAGTATTAAATGAGAAAAAGTCTAAGCACACGCAGAACGAGGAATCAAAGTTGAGACGGCGTCACGTGGAGAAACGCAGGCATCAAAATGGTATAAAGAGCCGACCCGCCACCGAGAGAGCACGAGAGACAAGACAGGAAGGAAACACGGCGCGTGTTCATAGTACTCGACCTCGTTTCCACTCTTTCGCTTTTCTGAAACTTCCAGGCTTTTTGTAATGGGAAAACCCAACGCACTGAAGTTCCCTGGTGTGTTAAAATAGACGTAAAACTCACCGTCTCCAAGAGCACAGCTCAGCGGCGTCAGGCACACTCACACTGTCGTGCAGCTGCCCCCCCCCATCTGTGTCCAGAACTTTCCATCTCCCCAGACTGAGACCCTGTCCCCATGAAGCACGGACTCCCCGCCCCTGGCTCCCACCATCTACTCTCTGTCTCTGTGGGCGGGACTCCTCTAGGGGGTCACGCGGGGCGTGTCCTTCTGTGTCTGGCTTCCGTCACTGCACACAGTGACCTCCGGGTCTGTCCACGTGGTGGCAGGTGGCAGGACGCCCTTCCTTTTTAAAGCTGAGTACTATTCCAGTGTCTGGGCGGGTGGGCCACAGTGGGCTTGTCCATTCACCTGCTGATGGGCACTCGGGTCGTGTCCACCACTGGGTCGCCGGGGATGCTGCTGCTGGGAACGTGGGGGGTGCAAGTACCCGTATCCCAACTCTTTTTTTTTTTACGTGCAGAACTTGAACAGACACGAACGGGGCACGACCCCCCCCCCCAGCCCAGGCTGCCTGCTCCACCGTAGGAGAGACACGGGGCTCCTGGGAGAGGTGGAGCTGGCATTTCCCCCCCAAACGCTGTCGACACCGGCCGAGCCTTGGAGATGCTCCCTGCACCCCTGGGGCGCGACTTATTTCGGACCAGGGACACGGCGGCTTCTCACGGGGGTCAGCGTCGCCGGCGGCTCTGGATGGAGCCGGCTTCCATTTCTGTCCTCCCCGGACCGCCCGCCAGGTGCGGCTCCAGCCCTGCCCACACTGCCCGCGTCATCCCTCCCACACTCACCGCTGTCTCCTAGCAACCGGGCTCGCCCGCCAGCATCCTGCAGCCCGAGGTCCAGGGATGCCGCTCCGGGGCCTGCTCTCCAGCCTCCCCGCCTGCCACGGGGCTGGCTCCGGGGTCCCCTGCCGGTGGGAAGAGGGCTGCAGGGGAGAGACCGGAAGAGACGCCCTGCGGGCCGGCGGCAAGCTCAGTCGCCCAGACGCTTCGTCCATCTGGACCCGGTGCTTCGCTAACCAACTGCTTGATTTTTTTCGGGAGTTGCTAGGGGGAAAGATTTAACTCCCTGTCAGCAGGATTGGCTTTAGGCCACCTGGTGCTGAGGACACTGTCCCCCTGCCCCAGGAGCCGGGGGTGGGCCAGCGAACAGTGGGTGACGAGGTGTCCCCGAGCTGCCCCCCTGCCAGGATCTGAGGGAGGAAGCCGGTCCGCGAGCACTTGCGTGCAGGTCACGGCGGCAGGACACGGGGCTCCCCGCGAAGCTGTGACGACCGCGTCTGGCGAGTCTCCGCGGCAGAGGCGAAGCCACCTTCCTTCTGTCCTCTTGCCCCTGCCTTAGCGGAAGCCTCTCGGCCAAACCGTGACAACGGTCTCCTGGGACGAGGTGGACGCGGACTGGGTCTTCACTGCCAGGAGGCACGTCCCTCTCACAGGGAGACTCCCCTTGGGGTGCCGGAGCCCAGTTTCAAGCATGTGACGCATTCACTGAGCTACCGCCCTGCACTTGGTCTGTTCTGGCCCGGGGGATACCACGGTGGGTGGAGTGGGTACGCTTCCTGCCCACAGAGAATTCATGTCGCTGGGGGAAGGTGGGTGGCAGGTGATTTTAATCAGTGACGTGTGGTATAAAGAAAACGAATATAGTTATGTGACAGGGAGAGGTGGTCAGGGAGTCTTCTTGGAGGAGGGGACATCTGGGAGGAGAACCGAGGGAAGGGAGGAGTTGCCGGCCATACGGGTCAGAGAAGAGCTTACCAGGTAGTGGAAGGAGCATGTGCAAAGGCCCTGGGGTAAGAACAGGTTTGGCTGGTCTGAGGACAGCAAGAGACTGGTGGCTCTGAAGGGGCGTTATGGAAGGAGAGGGTGGCAGGTGGGCTTTTGGGGGGCCTCATTGGGATTTGGAGTCGCCTGAATTTTACCACAAGCTCCCACTGCTGGAGGACTGAAGCAGCAGAGTACCACCGCGAGTGGCAAGCAGAGACAGTGCCGACGGTGATGGCTTGGGCTCGAGCACACAGGAACCCAGGAGGACTCCCCGGTGGTGGTGGTGGTGGTGAGCCTGGAGAGCTGGGCGAAGGGCAGAGCCACCGCCGGAGGAGGCGGAGGATGTCGGGACCCTCCCTCAGACCCATCCCTTGTGCCCCATCCGTGGCCGCGGCCAGGACCGGCTGAGGGGCTGGCGCTGACTCCTAGGGATTGTTGGGCTGCCCGTAGGAGGCAGGGGGCCGCTCCCTCAGGAAGGGGGCCCAGGGCCCCAGAGGCAGAGGCAGAGGAGAGGGGCCTGCCCTCCCGGGGGGGTGGAAGTGCTTAGGCACTGGCCGGCTGCTTCCTGTTTCCGGTTGATAACGTGCCCGTGAGAACCAAGCAGGGCTTCGCCTGCCTCAGGGGGCTGAGAAGGGGGTCTGTGTGCGCCCAGCCCGCGCTCTGACACACGCACCCCCACCGGAGGCCCACGCTACCCCCGCTCCCCTCCCCGGAGCCTGACCGTTGCCTGGGGACGCCCTGGGGGCTTGAAGCTGTCAGCAGCTCAGCGGTGACCCAGTCTCCCCGTCTGAACCCCCTTCTGCCCCCTGACGTTTGCAACGAGGGTTTGGGAAAACTCTGGGGAACTCCTGGTAGGGGACCTACAGGCAGAGAGCCCCCCACCAACTCAGCTTGGCCACCTCCTTCTCTAGGAAGCCCTCTGGGCCCCCAGCCTTCCCGTTGATGATCATTTCTAGGACCAGGCCAAGACAGGCTCCCTGACTGGTCATGGGGCCTGTGCAAAATGAGTGCTCCTCGGGGAGGGTCCCCAGGGCACCCTGGGGCGGGCATGGCCCGGGGGACCAACACACGGGGGCACAGCCTCCGGGCAGCACGCCGCTCACGCTACGGCCTGAGTGTCAGAGAGAAATGCCGGCCGCCGGGCACCCCCGCTCGGAGCCCTGAGGGAGCGGCGGGAGGGCGCAGCGGGGGCTCCGCACCCCGAGCAAGGACCGCACAGTCCACACCATGAGACATCACTTATTTATTCCCCACCCTCGCAAACTTTCAGGTGGCTCTACGGAGACACCAGACACAAAGCCGCACTCAGACTGCCCCCTAAATACGAAGCGGAATTTAAGGATTCAACTGACCACAGATGGCCTCGGCTCAAGGACAGACTTTTCCCCTTCAGTGCCGTGGGGCGACTGGGCAGGGAGGCTCGAGCGCAGAGGGAGGACTGGGCAGGGCTGCCCCTCGTCCACCCGGGCTCCTGCACGAGGCCCGGACCCAGACCTGCTGCACCCGGGGCGGGGGGGGGGGGGGGGGGCAGTGCGTGAGGAGTGACCGAGCAGCTCCCGCTGTTAAGTAGAAGGCACTCGGTGGTACGGGGTCAGGGCAGACTGTGGGTCACAGACGTTTCTGGGGGGCCAGGGGTGCACCCAGCCTGCATCCTCACCGCCACTGGGCCCTCCCACCTCCCTGAGGGTGGACGCTGGCCGGGAAGATGCCAGCTCCGGCCCTGCAGACCTCTGGGGTGGGGCGTCTCCAGGTTGGGGTCTGGAGCGGGGGGGGGGGGGGGGATGTGTTTGGGGCAGGCTGGGCCCAGGGACGGGGGATCCCGGCCTGGGTGCGTCCTCAGGCTCGGCCCCACCCGCCGGCTCTCCCTGGCCTGTCCCTGTGATGTGGTTTCAAGTCCACGCAGGGCTGGGGCATCCGCAGGGAGCGCTCCGGAAGGCCACACACTTGGTGGGCCACAGGGTGAGCCCAAAGCCGGCAGGGTTTCGCTGTGCTGCACCTGCCAGCCCTCCGCGGGGCGGGCCTTCGGGTGCCGGCTGCTGCCCAGGGGGCCCTCACCCCGGGATAAGGTGATTTCCAGGAGGATTTAAGCAAAGTCTTTTTAAAGAAACCCACAGATCGCTCCGGAATGGAGAACACGGCCGTCCAGCGTCGGGATGAAGCGGCTGCGGTGAGGACGCGTCCGGGCGTACCCAGCGGGGGACGCTGCTCACGCGGGCCCCTCTCCACCCTGCCGGCCCTGCTTCCTGGGGACCTCACCCTTCTGGGCCTCGGTTCCTGCCTCCCGCAGCCTCTTCCGGAAGCGCGCCCCCGGCCTGCTTTTGGGGGGCGGCAGAGGGTCCATGCCCAGGATCTTGTGGATCTGCCGGAACGCCAACAAGCGCAGGGCGTGCTGGGGGCAGACGGCCAGTCAGGACCCTCCCACTGCTCGCCGCGGGCCCTGCACCCACGGCCCAGCGCGGACACGAGCTCACCGGGTGTCCTCGACGACACCCTTCCAGCAACCACAGAGCTCGGGGCACGCTCGGGCTTGGGGAAGCGCACTGAGCTGGGGCCAGCCGATGGCAGGACGTTCCCAGGAAGCCCTCGGAGCATCAGCCCCTTTCTGGGCTCTCTACTGGGACTCCAAGTCCTGCATCGCCACTCGGCCATGACCGTGAGCAACTTGACTCTTCCCGTTAAGGGCAGTTCGTAAGCGCCAGGGTCCGTGTGGGTTTTGTGCCACGGGGAGGCTTTCTTACAGATAAACTTGCTAACAAAAGGGAAGCCACAGCGGGGGGCTGTGCGGGCCAAGCTGGAGGCCATGGCTGGGTGTCGTCACACCCTGAGACGTGGGGCCACGGAACACCCAGGAAAGTCCCAGCCAGCAAAGCCCCAGGTGTGCACCTGCCCCATTGTCATGGCAGCTTCGGCCCCGAGCCAGGCTGGCCCTGCCCCCGTCACCCACAGGCCACCTGTTTCTACAAAGGGAAGGAGAGGGGGAGGGGGAACCCCACATCATTTCCGGGTCCATGCGTAGCCGCAACCTGGGCGGGGACCCGGGTGCCACGCCCGTCCTGTCCGAGCTGGCCTGGACTTGGGAGCCACACGCACCACACGGGCCGGCTGTCCTACCTGCGCACTGGCCGTGAGGTCCTCACGCTGCTGGCAGGTCATGGGCCCGAGGGCGTCCCTCTGGTCTCTCTCGCAAGGATCCTGGATCCCAGGCCCATCTTGTCGAGGAGAGGTGGGGGCCGCAAAGGACAAAGCACCCAGGGGAAGAGACCACCACCGCGGTTGGGCGGGTCCCACGCAGGGCCCACCCACTGCCCCCAAGCGTGCACCAGCCACACCCCTGCGTGCGCCTGGGAGACCCCTGGGACAGGACGGGCCGGCAGCACATGCCCCCTGCACGGCCTCTCCTGTCACTTCACCTGCCACCATCCTATGCCCTAAAATGACGGGAAAGCCCCGTTTCTGCATCTAACACCTCGATGGCTCAGCGCACTGTCTCCCTTTGACGCCCGTTATCTGCGACCCTGCTTGGTTCCTTTCCCGACATTCCCAGGGCTCTCCAGGGCCGCACTGCCCCAGGGCCGCACTGCCCCAGGGCGGGCCCCTCCCTTGCCCGGACCCTGGACCCTCGTCCCTGCGCTGCTTCTGTGGCATGCAGTGTCTGTCCGGCTCCCTTCCCTTGTCTGCCTGGCACAGTGCTCCCAGGGTTTGCAAGTGGCTCGTTCTGTGCCTGCCACACCTGCTCTACTGTTCTGGGCTCCCCGGCCTGCGGGACTGACCTGCCAGGAGCATCCCCGAGGCTACGCACTCCAGGACACGCCTCAGGCCTTCCCCGGGACTCAGGGGCCCCTTCGTGCTGCTCAGGGCCTTCTCCACCAGCAGCTCCATGGCCTGGGCCCCGCGGGGACAGAAAAGACGACGCCGTGCCTCAGAGGAGAGCACTTGGGCCAGCTGGACTCTCCCCCAGGCGACAGCTGCGATGCACGGGGTCTCCAGCAGACCCTGGGACGGAGGCCCCTAGCAGCACTGTCCCTCACCCCCACCCATCCTTGACTTCTGAGGAGGAGGGTGGTCCCTGGGGCCTCGTCTCTGCCTCCCCAGGGCGTGGCTGCCGGCAGGTTTCTGCGCCTTCTCCGCCTCCCGATTCTCCATCGGCAAACCCTGTGCACAGTAACACTGCAAACCAGGGTCAAGAGGGTTGAAGAACTGCTCTCTGTGACCCTCGTGCATTCAGTAAGGGTCAGATGACCCGCTGGCCTGCTCTGGCATGCTCCCCTCCCCAGGGAGCCCCCCCCTCCCTGTGGGGAGCAGTGGGGGGGGGGTCTTGGGGGCGGGATCAGGACAAGTGTATTCTCTTGGGGGGGTGCTTCTAGATTTACAGGGAAACGGGCTCCTGGGGAATGCGGGGCCCTCTCGGCGCCCAAATGGACCCACGTGTCCCAAAAGGAGTGGTGCCGAGAGCAGCGCCTGCCTCCTCTGGACACTGGGCAGAGAGAGCCCTTGGTCTGGGAGACGGTCCTCACGGGTGAGTGAGGCCAAGGATGGCAAGGCCAGGGTGGGAAGGGTCTACTTGTGCAAGAGCACGGCTCTGGGGGCGGGGGGGGGGGAGAGATGCTGGGAGCAGAAATGCACATGGAAAGCAAACGTCCCCCAAAGTAAATGAGATGGGCAGACTCAGACGTGCCGACAGGTGCACGGACACAGCACGGCAACCTGGGGTTTGGGGGCACGGGTGCCCTTGCCTCTGTCTTCTCTCCTCTCCCCTGACGGGCCCCCGGACTGACTGCCAGGGGCTGTCAGAGCCATGGGGGTCTCCCCTTCGGAAGAGGGAGGGCACGCACCAGGCGGCCCCGAGGCCAGTCCTGGGCACCCTTGCCTCACGTGCTCTCTGGTTCTGCCTGCGAGGTTGCCGGTTCAAGGTAACGGCAGTCTCATGAGGCTGTGCTCCGCAGCAGGCCTCCTCCTGGCCCCGACGGACCCCTAGGCCGCCCCCTCCCCACCCACCCCTCCTGGCTGCTCAGTTGGGCCCCTTTTCGGAAAGCCCAACACTGGGAAGGGGAACCTCTGTCTCAGAGAAAATGAGGCCTGTCAAGGCTGTTGGAGGCCCTTGGGGGGCTCCCCAGGGCAGGGCCAGCCACGGGGTGCTGCTTACCCAGGCCGGCAGGGCCCCCCAGGTGGGCACGTGCTGGCAGAGGTCACGAAGGACCCTGATGACAATCACGCACGGCTGTAGGCCACTGGCTCGAGCCTGGGGGGGGGGGAGAAGTACACCATTAGCTCAGGAAGCCATGCGCTCGTGGCCTCGGGGACAAGGGCTGACCCTTGGGGAGTGAGCCTGGCCAGGAGGGACTCTGGGTGTGGCACAGACCCACTGATCCGGCCCAATTTGGAGCCTCCAGTACCCGCCATCCCCCAGAGCAGTCCGGGTCACTCCCTTTATGTTTCTGACAAGGGTCTTGTCGGGTCAGTGCTTGGCAAGGAGACGTGGGTAGCCATGCAGACGGCTGTCTCCCACAGCTGCATTCAAAGCCCGCTCTCGAGCACCGGGACACAGATGGAGGCCCCCTCCGGCCCCCTGACCTGAAACCACTTGGCGTGGCGGAGGGCGGCCAGGGACTGAAGGCACTTCTCTGGGCTCAGGATGTCTTCTGGGTCAGGCTGAGGCACCTGCCTTCCTTCTAGAAGGAAAGGGCCATGTGGGCACGGCACCCCTCACCACCCCCCTCGCCTCCCTGGGCCACGCGGCCCGGCCCCTCCTGGGCATCATCCTGTTATCTGGAAGGCACCGGGCTCCAGACCATCTCTCCTCCAGGCCACGCAAGGACCAGAGAAGTCATTTCTGTGGAAATGCTCTCCCTCTGCGGGAGAGCTCCCATGAGGACGGAGTGCAATGCTGGTTACCGAGCACCTTCAGTGCTGACGCCCTCGGTTGGCAAATCACAGTTCAGATGGAAAACTATGAACTAAGCCAGATTTCCAGACGCTTCCATGTGCATCACAGCAAGGGAGAGAGCAGGCTGGATGGGAACAGGTGCCGTCCTCGAGGGCAAAGGCCCCGCATCTGGGAGAAACTCAGGGGCCTCTTCCTGCGGTCTTTCCACTGCTTCACGCTCTCCGCCCCTCGCTCCGGGAGGCCCCGGGTCACAGAGGTCAGGCGATGGGACACAGCTTCACTCACGCATCGGTGTCCCCACGGGTGGGTCACAGCCCAGCCACTGCTTCAGGCTGAGATGGAACCGTCCGGGGTGGGTCTGGGAGGAGGGCATTTCGTCTCCGGTGTCACCCTCTGGTGACAGCCAGCCTGGGGCCCGACACTCTTGTGGGGGACACAGAGGGGCGCCCTCCTGCCCACCCGTCTAGGAGCCTCAGATCGCTCACACTGCCTGACGCTCCCAGGCTGCCCTTGTTCGTGTGTTTGAGCAAACCCTAGCGGGGCCTGCAGCTAGGATTTCACAATGTCTCTTCCCGCTGTGGTTATTTCTTACGTGACCATGACGACTGGGGATGGTTCCCGCCAATGGTTCAGGGTTCTGCTCCCCCAAAATTTAAGCGATAAAAATGAACTGATTTAAAGAAGCACGTTAGAGGCGCCCGGGTGGCTCAGTCGGTTAAGGGTCTGACTTCAGCTCAGGTCATGATCTCGCGGTTCATGGGTTCGAGTCCTATATCGAGCCCTCTGCTGACAGCTCAGAGCCTGGAGCCTGCTTTGGATTCTGTGTGTGTGTCTCTCTCTGCCCCTCTTCTACTCATGCTCTGTCTCTCTCTCTCTCTCTCTCTCTCAAAGATAAACGAACATTAAAAAAAGTGTTTAAAGAAGACCGTTAGAAGTTCGTGGCCCTCCGCTGTGACAAAACAATCATGAAGGGGGTTCAGGAACGAACACAGTTCTGGGGGCTGCTCCACGAGGTTCCGGGGCTCCGTGAGCTCCACGGTGTGTTCCTGGCAGCTGGCCTTCACCGCAGCAGTGGCTTGAGGCCCCTGCTGGCCCCCGGCCTGGCCCAGTGCCCTTCCCACTCTCTCGGCCAACCGGCCTCAAGCCCTAGGGCCCCCATGTGTCACACGAGAGGCCTTAGGGCCCGTGGGGCTGCCTGTGGCCCCTGCTACACAGAATCAGCTGAGCTCCCGGGGACCCAGCACAGCTGATCTCCCTGGGGTGGGGAGCAGGTGTCTGTGCAGGCCCGGAGGCAAAGGGAAGAGGAGGACCGTGCTCTGAGCTCATGTGACTGTCGTCACCTTGCTTCCTCTGCTGCCCCAAGGCCCAGTTCTTACCTGCCAGCAGCATCCAGGGATGACAGAAGTGCCAGGAGGCTGGTGGCTGTGACCCCCTCCCCACCCAGAGCAGAGGCAGATGCGGCCCCCAGTCACCAGGGAGCGTGGGGAGCGGGGCTGGACGGAAGGGCCTGGCGCCACACCTTGGTCCGTGGAAGGGTCCTCCCGCATCAGGGGCGAGGTGACAGACACAGCGACCCTCATCCTGGGCTCCTCACAGGAGGAGATGATGATGTTGGCTTCGGGGTCAGAGGAGACCTCATACTCGTCTTCTGTCACCATCTGTGGGGCGCAAGTGTGACATGAGTCCACGTCAGTGCAGCTGAGAAGCAGGCGTAAGCGAGCAAGAATGCGGTCGAGCGCCAGGCCCTGTGCTGGGCGCCTGTAACCTCCGGAGGACTGAGACACAGCCCCCACCCTCTAGGAGCACACACGTGTAGAGATGCGTACAGAAAACACCCTGCATGTAGGTGCCTTCACATGTAAAGAACGCCCGCCGCTCAACAACAACAAAACCAGCGATCCAATGAAAAAACCCCACAAAACCTGCGAGCGACAAAACAGGTGGTTTGCAGAAAAGAAACACGGAAGACCCTTTTTACGTGATGACACAGATTACCGCCACGCTAAGAAAGAAGCAAATTAAAACTATAATGAGGCACCAGCATCGCCTCTGAGGACGAACCTCAAGAAGTCGAGGGGCAGCTGGGCTGGCAAACCTCTGTATAAACTGCTGGAGGCTGACCTGGCAACATCTACCAGAAGCATCTGGCCTCAAGCCTTTGACCAGCAATCCTGCCCCCCATCTTTCAAGCCCCCCCCCTCGTCTCTAGCTCCATCCTGACGGGACACACACCTCCCACCATCCTGACGTGCCCCCTCCCTGCCAGTGCTCCCTCCTTGGCATCAGACTTTCATTTCTTCACGGACAACACATTGGAAGCTAGCTCGCTCTGGTGCATGTTCGTTCACCTCCTGACCAGAGTGGGGACCCCAGAGGGCCAATCTGGGTCTGCGCGACCCCCGGTGCTGGATTCTCCCAGGAACAGAGATGGACACACCAGGAAGGAGAGCCTCCTCCACCCCGGGAACTGATTTTTTAACCTGAGACCCATTTAAATCATGACGTGCTCTCAGCCCTTCCCCAGTCACTGTTTCGGGTGAGAAAGTCCCAGACAGTCCAGGGGAGGAGCCCAGGCCACCCGCCGCGGTCCCCTCTCGTCTCCCCTGTGGAGGGGGAGGGTCCTGTGCAGTCCTTGGCACCAACTGCCCCTGTGGTGGCTGGTAAGTCAGCACCCTCAGTGACAGGACACGGACATCCTGAGTCTGACCCTAAACTCGTTTTATAAAGGAGCCCCGAAGTTCCTCCTCTTGTCAACTTTTGTACAAAACAACCCGGTCCGCGTCTAGCAGACTCGCGCGGAAACACAGCCGCCCCAGCCGGGAGCCCAAGTGCCCGCCACGCACAGAGGCCGGGCTCTTACCGGGAGCTGCCGGGGCAGCTGCTCCGAGATTCTCCGCAGCAAGGTGTGGGTGGGCTTCTGCGAGCAGAGCAGGGTCAGCTGCACCGTCCTGTCCCCCCGCAGGAGGAGGCCTTTCGCCAGGAGGCCGACCCGCATCACGCCCTTCAGGACCCGAGCTCTGGGGGAGCCGCTGCTGTGGAGACAAGCCCGAAAACGCGTGAGACCCGCAGGGGAAAGGATCTGGAGAAGGGAGTGCTGCCGGGGTCCCCCGCTCCCGCAACCACGGGCGCCTTGCTGGGCCTCGGTCTCAGCTTCCCCATCTGGGAAACGGGCACATGCGCCTTGGAACAAGACCGGCAAACTGCGCGCGCTCAGTAAGGGCGGGCATTGTTACTACCTGCTGTGCTCTGCACTCTGTAAACGGCCACCAATGGCCATCCCTGTGGCCCCTGGTCTTCAGCCAGATGGCGCCACCACACAGCCCCTGGCTCTGTGCTCCTTGAGCGTCTCTGGGGCCACCGGGCCCCCACCTCAGCTCCTTGGCTAGGAGGCCCAGCCAGGTGCTCGGCCGGGAGTCTGCCCTCTCTCCTCAGGCCCCGAGGCATCCGGACATGGTCCCCAAGTGCCCCCCTGAAGCTCAGGCCAGCTTTGCGCAGTGTGAACCTAACTACAGCATCTGCCCCAACACATCACCTCCCGGTGCTACCCCCTCTGCAGGTGGGGGACACCCCAGTTCTCCCAGGCCGACTCGCGGCAGCCATCCTCTCCCACACGGCCTCCCCTGGTCCCTGTGTTCCAGCCCCACGAGGCCGCTTCCCTCGCTGGGCCCTGCCTGGGCCCCTCCCTCGGCGGGTGTCTACACAAAGTCCCCACCGGGCTCCAAGAGTTGCCAATCTTTGTTTTGTGACACTTCTCGGGATAGGAGGGGACCTGATCTGTTAAAATCCATTTATGTTTGGGGCGCCTGGGTGGCGCAGTCGGTTAAGCGTCCGACTTCAGCCCAGGTCATGATCTCGTGGTCCGTGAGTTCGAGCCCCGCGTCGGGCTCTGGGCTGATGGCTCAGAGCCTGGAGCCTATTTCCGATTCTGTGTCTCCCTCTCTCTCTGCCCCTCCCCCATTCATGCTCTGTCTCTCTCTGTCTCAAAAATAAATAAACGTTAGGGGCGCCTGGGTGGCGCAGTCGGTCAAGCGTCCGACTTCAGCCAGGTCACGATCTTGCGGTCCGTGAGTTCGAGCCCCGCGTCGGGCTCTGGGCTGACGGCTCGGAGCCTGGAGCCTGTTTCCGATTCTGTGTCTCCCTCTCTCTCTGCCCCTCCCCCGTTCATGCTCTGTCTCTCTCTGTCCCAAAAATAAATAAACGTTGAAAAAAAAAATTTAAAATAAATAAATAAATAAACGTTAAAAAAAAATTTTAAATCCATTTATGTTTTTTTTTTTTTTTCAACGTTTATTTATTTTTTTTGGGACAGAGAGAGACAGAGCATGAACGGGGGAGGGGCAGAGAGAGAGGGAGACACAGAATCAGAAACAGGCTCCAGGCTCTGAGCCATCAGCCCAGAGCCTGACGCGGGGCTCGAACTCCCGGACCGCGAGATCATGACCTGGCTGAAGTCGGACGCTTAACCGACTGCGCCACCCAGGCGCCCCAATGTTTTTTTATATATTTCTTGGTTTCTGGACGACAGAGCACTAGAGCCCAACATGGCCTGAGAGGACCAGGTCTGGGAGGCCACCAGCCAAATCCAGCCCAGAATGGCTGCAGACGGGGCTAGAACCAGACTCCACAGATTCCCACCTCCCACGGGAAGAGGGGCAGAGAGCCGGGGCAGGGCGGGAGTGGGCGGGGGGGGGGGCAAGTAAACAAAAAGACGCAGAGGTTCGTCAATCAAGCTGGATCCCAACTCACACACGCTGTAAAACAGAACAACCCACATTCTGATCTCTGTGGGACAACGGAAATTTTGACCCTGCTTGTTTGACGATGTTAAAGGGTGACTGTGAAACTACAATGGTGTTGTGGTTTTGTTAAATCGTGAGTCCTTGCTGTTTAGGGACGGCTACTGAAATCCTAGAGGGCACAGACTCAGAAGGCTTCCTTCCAAGAGACTGAGGAGGCCTCGTGTGGAGTCCGTGGTTCGGGCACCGGCACCTGGCGCTCCCCCGGCACCTGGGCCTCACTGTTCCATCAACTTCTGTGCACATTGGGGAGCTTCCACTATACAAGAAAAACACCCAAACCTAACGTGCTCTTTCCAACAGTGAATAACAGAACAGCCGTAGGACGGCTCGCTACGATCCTTGTAAAGAACACATTTCCAAGTTTCGAAAATTAACCCAGGGACAGAACACGCGGCATGCCGTAAGCATTACGTGAAGGCTTAAAGGAGCCAGGTCAGCTTTGTAGTTCGGGCACAGGGCAGCTGCCAGGCTTAGGGAAGGGGGAGGACAGGGGCGTGCAGGGGCAGCACGGGGACGTGCCCTGTGGAGGCTGACCCGTCTGGGTCCCCACCCCTACTGTCCCGGGGCCACACGACTCTGCAGCTGCTGAGTGCTGTGGGCATGCGTGACATTGCGCTGCTGGGGGATGGGGGGGTTGGTGGGGGGGGGGGAGACCTGAGAAAGGCCTGCAGGTCCCAGGTCTGCCTGTGTCCACTGCCCGGCCTCCATGTTCAGTGCAGGACCACTGGGGATCCTCTCTCTCCCCTCTCTCTGCCCCTCCCCTGCTTATGCTCTCTCTCTCTCTCAAAATAAATAAACTTAAAATCATAAACAATAAGCAAATGAATAAAAACAGAAAGAAAACCCGTGTGCTGGGAGAAAACCGGAGGGAACACGGGAGCGTCACGTGAAGGGGTGCGGCGTGGCGCTCCTATGCACCCCACACAGCACCAGCCCAGGGAAGCCGGCCCCGCGCCCCTTGGAGCAGGGCTGAGGGCAAGGGTCACCCTGGGGCCAGACCAGCTCTCGTGTACCGGTGAGCGAACCCTACACCCGGGCAGACCTCGGAGCTGGGAGGGGGTTTGGCCGTCTCTGCAAGGGCGTCAGTGCAGAGCAGAAAGAGCGCCTCTTTGCACCCCTGTCCACTGTCCTAGGGGAGGTCCCGAGTCTGAGCCCGGGGCTGACCCTTCGGAAGTCACTCACAGGTAGCCCCAGGCGCTTCCTGAGGGCGCAGACACTGGTAACAACCAGACCCCAAACGGGTCAACGCCACAGGGCTCCTCTTCTGCTCAACGTCCAGATCACTGGACAGGCTGAGCCAGGGGACTGGGGGGTGGGGGGCAGGGGGCGAGGGCATCGGGAATTTAGCAGGGGCAGATCTGTGGCTGGGTCGGTGGGGGATGCAGTTCTGGAAACAAGGTGGTGAACGCCCTCCGTGCCGCCGAATCGGACCCACGAAAACGGTTCAGGCGGTAAATTCCGGGTTACGTTTTACTGTGACACAGACAACTCCGCGAGGAGCCAAAGCAGCAGTCCCCGGAGAGAAGGGACTTGGGAAGGCTGACTTCCTCTCCGACTGCAGGCGGAGGGGCTTCCCTGCCCCAAGTCACAGGAAGGAGGCGCGGTGATTCATGGGGGCCCAGCGGCATCTCCCGCTGGGGGGCCCTCATCGCCCTGTGAATCACACTTATCTCCGTTCTGCAGACCAGGAAACAGATGCCGTTAACCCTTCGTGAATGGCACTGTAGCTGCACCTTCCATAGGAAACGTCAGTCTGGGGAATTTTCTGCCCCTGGCTGGAAAGCCCCAGAGACCGCGGACAGCTCAGAGGCCGTCCCAGGTGAGGCGGCCTCTGCCCTCCTGCCAGCCATCTCCTGTCCAGAACGGCTTGAGGTCACCCCTGGGCCCTGGGAACAGAGAGTAGCCTCCACTACCTGTGCTCGCCGCCCTCCTGCTCTGGGCTTCCGGAGCTCTCCTCGGCCAGCACGTCGGACACCAGCTTGAGGGCGCGCTCCACGTGGGAGACGGCCTTCTGGACGGCCAGGAGCTCCTCCTCCGTGGGGTAGATGGCAGCGTGCATCCACATGACATGCCGGTCATCGCTGGACTCCGGCCGCCGTGTGGGCTACAGGCAAAGGGGAGAGTGTCACAGGCGGGCTGAGAGGCTCCGGCACCCGGCAGGTAGGGGAGGGGATGAGGGTCAGCCCCGGCTGCCGCAGGGCACACGCAGCCCTGTCCGGGGATGGGGAGCCCCGGAGCCAGGCTGGCTTTGGGGGTGGCAGGCAAGTGGCAGCAGAGAGCCAGGTGAAGGAAGGCTAGGGACGCCCGAGGCGGTGAGCCAGAGAGGACCCAGGACTGCGTGGGGCCAGTGGGCTCCCCTCTGAGGTGGTCTCACATGTCTGAGCCAGAGGCTTCGCAGGCACCTCGGCGGGGTCCTTCCCCTCGGCAAGGTGGGCACGGGGGGCTCCCAACCCACCCTGGCCCAGCGTGCGTGGACAGATGGACGCTGAGGCTCCAGAGGGAAACGGTGACCGGGGCCCCACAGTTAGGAACGCCTGTGGCTGGTGATGGGACCCAGGCCTGGGGCCCGTGTCCGTGACTGGTGATGAGGCTATGGCCCTCAGGCCCTCCAGCTCCCACCCCTGGGCACCCTTTGGGGGTCCTCGTTCAAAGTCATGTTCCTCACTCCTACAAGATTCAGGTCCTTGTAGGGAGGGCCTGAGAACCTCACCCGCCCGTGGGGCCTCAACCACGGGAGGCATTCGGCACAAAGACAAGGCCGCCACCCACCAGAGGTGAGCCAGTAGGTGCCCCCGGCCTGCTCAGAAGGGAAGGAGGGGGCTGGTCAGGTGGCGAGGGTCCAAGGTGTTCTTCCTGGGCCTGCGGCCCCTCCTCCAGTCGCCTCCTACATAGATCGTAGCGCCTGTTGGGGGGAAGAGGGGGGACAGGTTGCTCTAAGCAGCCGAGGGTCTCCTGGGCTTGTCACATCAGAGCGATGCTAGGTGAGGTCGGGGCTCCAGGACCTCCAGGGACAGACGCAGTAGCCTGATGGGACCCTGGAAGCCCACCTCCAGGATGTGGGTCCTGCACAAATGCCCGCCGTATATCAGGGAGACTGAGGCCAGGCGGGTCGGGAGAACATATGCCAAGGGCAAGAGGCAGGGAATGAAGGGCAGCTGCAATCCTGAGTCTGTCCTGGGTCTTGCTCTCCAGCTCAGACACTGCCTGAGCATTAGACACCATGTCAATAATGCTTCGAACCTTTTCCAGAGGGCGAAGGAGGATGTGACAAATGCATGGGTGGTCAGGGGACATGAAGATTCAGGGGGACACAAGGAACCCTAAGGTTCAGGCAGAGACCAGAGGTCTGGAGTACATAGGAGGTCAGAGGGACACAGATACCAGGGGAGCTGGGGTCAGGGAGACAGAGGAGATCAGGGGATTCTGTGGTCAGGGGGATAGAGGTGGTCAGGGGGACATAGGTCAGAGGACACTGGGGTCAGGGGGACACAGGAACTCGGGAACTGAGGTCAGGGTGACACAGGAAGTTGGGGGACACAGGAGGTCAGGGGAACTGAGTTCAGGTGACACAGGAGGACGGGGGACACAGGAGGTCAGGGGGACACAGGAGGTCAGGGGAACTGAGATCAGGGGGACACAGGAGGTCAGGGGACACAGGAGGTCGGAGGACACTGGGGTCAGCGTTCACGGAGACGCGGGGCGTCCCTGTGAAGTGGGGCCCAGAGCGCCTGTCCCGTGGCTGCCGTGGCTGTGCCGTCCTGCGTGTATTACGAGATGCTAAGGCAGGCCCTGAGCCTGACCATCTCTGCCAAGGGCGGTGTCCCCTGCCCACCTCGCAGGGGTGAGCACCCGGGCCTGGGGCCTCAAAGGGAGCAGAGGGTGTGCGGGAGGGTGAGGCAGCCGGCGGGGCCCGCGCACCTCATCTCGGCGTGCCAGCGCCGCATCCCCTCCAGCCGCTTCCTGCCCAGCTGCCTCTGCCGCCTCAGCCTCTCCTCCAGCAGCTTCCGGGCTCTGGGGCTGGGCGCCACTGCGATCGGAAGGTCAGGGTCCACTTTTTTCTGGAAAGGGCAAGAAGGGCTGTGAGACAGGAGAGCTTCCTTTAGACGAGGGCCCGGAGCCCAGGGAGCCCACACGGCCTTCTGTGGCCCGACCCGACGCCGCCCAGGTGTGGCCACAAGAGCCCACGCTGCCCAGGGAAGAAGGAAATCAGCAGCACCGCGAGACCCCACGGCCGACCGCTGACCAGTCGCCGCAGAGCCAACCCAAGATGTTTATTTCTAATCAAGGTCGCTCGGGGGAAGCGGCATCTGTGTGGAATTCAGCAATCCGTGTTTTCCAAAGTATCTCAGATTCCCTCCTGGACTCTGTGTTGAGCGTTTACTTCCATCACCCAGAAAGTGCAGCACCGTCTAAGCAGCGTGGGGTGGGAACAGCCCGCGCGTCCACTGACGGATGAGCAGGCACACACGGCGTGTCCACCATGCACGGGAGCGAGGCGCCCTCCCCCCCCCCCGTCGCCCCGTGGGTGGACCCCGAACACACGACGCTCAGGGAGGGAGCCGGACGCGAGAGGCCCCACGGGGTGTGAGTCCGAGTGTGTGAAACGTCCAGAACAGGCTCACCCACGGACGGGAAGGGGGCTCGTGGGGGAAACTGTGGGGGCAACTGCTAATAAGGGTGGGCTTCATTTGGGGGTGACGGAGTGTTCTGGAATTACAGAAAGGTGATGGCCACAGCTCTGTGCAGACGCAGCAAAAGCCACGAACCTGTGCGCTCACGTGGGTAAAGTGTGCAGCGTGCGGATGACATCTCAATAAAGCTGTAAAGAATGGGGAACTAGCCAGAAGCCGCTTTTTACACGGGCTGTGCACAGACACGCACAAAGCCGTGTGCACGCGTGACAGGGCCCGGTGCCCTGCACACCTGAGAGAGGGAGACAGCCGGCAGCCCCTCTGGGTGAGCCCACAGGGCTGAGGGACCCAAGAGCCACCCCGCCTTGTGTGGGGCGCGGACCCCCTAACAAGGACCCTGCTGGTGCCGGAAGGCCCTTGGCACCCGGACCCCTTGGAGGCCAGGCTCCCCGAAGATGTGGCTCAGCCTGGACAGCCCGACGCCCCCGTGGCAGTAGCAGCCCCTCGGCCGTGACCTCCCGGCCCCCAGGTGCCCGCTCAGCCCCGAGCCCCGTCTCAGCTGCCTGCCAGCTCGGGCTCCCGGCAGAGGCCAGAAGAGAACCCGGCCGGGGCTGGGGACGGGAGGCGGCCTGCGTGAGCCTGTTCCGCGGGCTCCGGGACACCCTGCAGCATCACCCAGGCACGGTTTTCCCACCACATGTTCCGCAGCAAGAGACCACGCGCCATGAGCAAACACAGTTCTGGGTTTTCCTCCCGGCAGCGGGAAACGCCAGGTCTGGATGCCGCTCGAGGGGCCGGGGTGGGGGGGGCTCAGCCTCGGGGGACAAAGGGAGGATGCGGACCCGGCAGGTCCTCCCCAGCCCCTCGCACCTTGTACTGGAGCCGGTGCCGCCGTCCCCTCACATGCAAGTCCCTGGCGGTGCCGTCGTTGAAACTGCAGTCACACAGCCGGCAGTGGAACCGGATCACCTTGCCCTCGTCGTTACACACCTGTGACACAGAGCTCAGCTGAGTTAGGGCTGCCCCGCAGCGGGTCTGGTCTCCGGGCAGGGTCGCCTCCCGTCACCTCCAGGGCGCCGGGCCCTCCTAGGGGTCCCCAGGCCCGCGCGCTGGCTTCCCGCCTGCCAAGTGGGTTTCAGGGTAGCCGGCCTTTCACCAACACGCCCGCCAGTGCCCCGGGCCACCTCTGCCACTGTTCCGCCCCCCTCCTCCTCCCACTGCCCCACCCCCACCCCAGGCAACAGTACCCACGGCCCAGGCCGGTCCCGCAGGGCTCTGGCCTCCGCCCTATGGTGATTTCCACCCATCACAGGCCCCTTCTGTGTTTCCTCAGGCTTTTCAGCACCTTACTATCTCCTAACTGCCCAACCACAGGGCCTCCCGCGGCAGCAATCTATCTGGGTGGTTATTTCTCCAGACAAAATAGAAGATGCTGAATTGGTCAAACAAAAACATCACCCTGAGGACAGAAGAAACGCTAATGCTTTCAGCCACGGAGGAGGAGGAGGCGAGGCTGGGACTACGGAAGCAGCCAGCCAGGGGAGGCGGCTTCCAAGTCTGGTTCTAGAAGGCTGCTGGAGGCAGGCCTTGCAGGGCCACTGCCGGGGCTCTGGGTGTCAGATGCCGGCCACGCAGGGTGCACACCGGCTGCTAAAGCCCGAGAATCGCGTGCCTGCGGGGAGAAGCTCGGCAGCACACAGATCCCCCTTTCTGCCTTCCTCCCAGCGGGAAAAGGCTCAGGAAGTGCCGGTCTGTCTCAGGATCTGAAGCCCAGGGCCCGGGCCTTCCCACGGGCTTCTCCCGTGGACAAGTGTGTACACCTCAGGTGGAGAGCGGGGCGAGATCTTGAAGTCTGGGCCCTGCCCAGATCCTCTGCCACGGCCCAGTGACAGGGCGGGCGCACACCGATGGCCCCATCACGACGGCTGCCTGGCAGTTACCTCCTCCACGTAGCCTGGGCCCACGGGCTGCACATCACACCTTCCAGAAGCTTCTGCAGAGCCTCCTCCGGTGGGCGGTTCCCCAGACCCATCTGATACGAGGTGTGCCCCTTCGGGGAGTCTGCTGCCCGCTGCCTGCGGCTCGGGGGGCCCTGGAAGGGAGGACTGCACTGCTTACAGCCCGCTCCGGCCGGAGACCACGGCTGGCTTCCAGTCCGCCAGTGCGGAGGGTGGACAACATGGAAACCGAGGTCTCCTGCTGCCCAGTCACCCGCACCCCCAGCCCCCGTGACGTCAGTCAGTCAGATCCAGGTCCCGAAAGACCCTTCTGGGCCGGCCTGGGTCGCAGCTGAGAGAACAAGGCCCACACAGGGTTTGGCGGAAATCCGAACGCATCCACAGAGAGTCCTGTCGCCGCCCCCCCCCCCCCCCCCCGCCCAGAGGAGCCCCCAGCCGCTCCAACTCTGCATCCCTCAGGTGACGGAGGACAGAGTTCCAGGTGGACTGGGGATACGGTGAGCCCAGCCCCGTGGGGCAAATTCACCGGGCCTCACGGGGGAGACCCATCTGTTAGCCATGCTGCTTCATGGTTTCACCTTCAGTAGCACGTGGTTACTCAAAACACGGTGCTGCTGAGGCTCAAAGTAAGGTAAGTCCTCCCCCTGCTTCCCGGGTGCAGCAGGGCGGGGGGCACAGAGCCTGTCGGCCGGACCTGGGTCTGAATCGCATCTGCACCGCGTGTGAGGTGGCCGGGGCCTCGCCTCACCTCTGTTTTTCCCTCTGCAAACTGGGATCATGACAAAAGCTACTTTTGAGAGTCGTGGAGGGTAAATCAGGAGGTGCCGTTAAGCAGTCGGTGGAGCGAGGGCGTCACACACAATCCTAGCTACCCGCCCGGCTGGTGCCACCTGCCTGCCTCCACTGCCCAGGCCACGGCGGGTGCGCCCCCACCCAGGGGAGGCGGGCTGCAGGTGGAGTGGCAAGGAGCCCCCCCTTAACTTCCCGGGACCCACCTAACTCATCAGAGCCCGCTTTGTTCGCCATGAGCACCGGGGTGTGAGAGGCGCTACCACGGTGTGGCCGGAAGGTGCCTGCCTCTCCCCATCCCCGCCCTCCATCCAGAGGCTCGTCCCTCCAGAGTCGGGATGGCGGGCACGCACGCACACAAGTTAAATGGACAAGCGCTTCCTTGAAATCCCAGCGTGAGGAGTGAGTCAGGGCGTGGGCGGCTGGCTGTGACACACAGACACGTACCCAGGCGCGAGGCCTTCAAAGCCGCCGGTCTCCTGGCCGGCCCTGGCTTGCTCAGGGCATGCGCGCTGGGGCCGGCGGGGGCTGTGGGCTTGGCAGAGGCCGTGGGGGGACTCTCCGCGGTGAGGGGGGCCGGCCTGCTGGCGCCCGCGGCCGTGGCCGAGCTGGAGTTCCCCGGCACAGGTTCTATGGGGGGGATGGGCTTCCCCAGCTTGCTGTGCAGCTTGAAGACCTGGAACAGACCCAGGTCCCCCGTCAGGCCTTCTCTGGGCCTCCTCGGCCTTCCTGAAGAGACGGGAAGAACACCTAGGGGGTGTGCAGGGCTGGGAGCCTACGGAGGGGAGAGCGCCGCTCCCACCCCAGCCCCCAGTGACACGCCCCGGGCTCTCCAGCCCCACTCCTTCTAGAAGCTCCTTCCTGCTTCCAGGCCCTACCAGTCCTGCGCAGGCAGGACCTATAACACGTCAACATCCTGTGCTGCCTACGCCCACCCCCCTCCAAATGGCACTGGCTCGGGCTGAAAGGGCCATTTTCTGCAACCCCAGCGCCAGCCCCGGGCCCGGCCCGGACGGGACACGGTGTGTGTGGCGAGATGTGTGGCCAGAGGCCACTGCTAAGATGTCCACGGACACACTCCACCTTCTTCAGGGATGTGTGGACACATCCACGGACACAGATGCTGATGTTAAGATAGGAATATGGGGCACCTGGGTGGCTCCATCGGTTAAATGTCCAACTTTGGCTCAGGTCAAGATCTCAGGGTTTGTGAGTTCGAGCCCACATCTGCTGACAGCACAGAGCCTGCTTTGGACCCTCTGTCTCTCTCTCTCTCTGCTCCTCCCCTTCTCTCTCTCTCTCAAAAGTAAAATACAAAAAACCATAAAATAAATAAAATAGGAATACATATTAAAAGCACTGATGTTAAACAATTTCATATCACTTAAAACATTGCTATTAAAATTGACATTAAAACAGCATTTACAAATTTTTTTTAACATTTATTTATTTTTGAGACAGAGAGAGACAGAGCATGAACAGGGAAGGGTCAGAGAGAGGGAGACATAGAATCTGAAACAGCTAAAACTTAGCATTTTAGGGGCACCTCTGTGGCTCAGTCAGCTAAGCGTCCACCTTCGGCTCAGGTCATGATCTCACAGCTCGTGAGTGCGAGCCCCACGTCGGGCTCTGTGCTGACAGCTCGGAGCCTGGAGCCTGCTTGGGATTCTGTGTCTCCGTCTCTCTCTGCCCCCACACCCCCACTCGCACTCTATCTCTCTCTCCAAAATAAATAAACATGAAAAAAAACTTTTTTTAAACTTAGTGTTTTCATCATATTAGTTTAATTTGACCCATTTATCTTTATTTTTTTTTTTTAATTTTTTTTTTTTAACGTTTATTTATTTTTGGGACAGAGAGAGACAGAGCATGAACAGGGGAGGGGCAGAGAGAGAGGGAGACACAGAATCGAAACAGGCTCCAGGCTCTGAGCCATCAGCCCAGAGCCCAACGCGGAGCTCGAACTCACGGACCGCGAGATCGTGACCTGGCTGAAGTCGGACGCTTAACCGACTGCGTCACCCAGGCGCCCCGACCCATTTATCTTTAAAAAGCAGAACTTCAAATGGAACACGTGGTTGATCCCCTCAACACACAAATGCTTATTTCCATAAACACGTAAACACACCTACAGCCCAGAAGGTTCCCTCTGGGGTCCGGGTACGAGGCCCGGGCACTGTTCCATGCTGTTGTCCCACAGGCGGGGTGACTTTCATAGCAGGGAGCTGTCTGGCTCCTGAGGAAAAGCTCCTTGCCTTTGGCGGCCGCCCCCTCCAACCCCTTGGCCATGGTGCCACCGGGCTGTCGCCTGGGAGGACTCCTACCTTCTGGTGCTTGGCCCCCCGGATGTGAGCGGCGTAGGCGTCTGCCCCAGTGCAGGCCACGGCGCACAGGCCACAGCGCAGCTGTGTCTGCGCCCTGCTCGGGCTGCCGTCAGGCCGGGTGCCCATCTTCTGAGCCGCCTGTTTCTTCCTGTGCTTCTGCCCTTCTAGGTGCTCGACGTAGGTCTGCAGGCAGAGAGGGAGAGCGGCCTGAGGGGCGTGTGTGCGGTTCACTCGCGGGGGAGGCGGGGGCCTGTGGCCCCCTCCCCGTCCACCGGCCACCAAGCCACTTTATTAAACCCCGTCAACAGGCTCAGAAGCTCAGGCCGAAAAACGTAAGGTTTCTTTTTCTTTCTCTGAAAATCAATAAGCAAGTGTCCTTGAAGAAACACACACGTGGTTTCAGAGGCTTCTCCGAAGGAAAACTCTGGCTGTTCAGCATCTGGCCTCGGAAACCACTCAAGGACACACACGACCGCAACAGCAAGGGCACGTCTCCTCGTTGGAGCGTGGCTACGAGGGGTCCACGCGAGGGAGGCTGCCAGGACTCACAGGCCTGAGCCCAAAGGATCTGGCAGCGTCCGGCAAGTGACCGGACTCCTCCCTGGGAATCCTGAGGACAAGGCCGGCCGCAGCGAACACCCCCAGAGTGGGCCCGCTAAACCAACGCGCTCTGACCATGCCAAGGGTCAGCATGCCCTGCAGGGAAGAGATCTCAGGGAAACCCACACGGGCTGGTTCGGGGGCAGGTGGGAAGCGGGGACAGGAGCAGGAGGGGACACTCTCCAGAACACAGGAAACCTGTGAGCATTTACCCAAGCAACAGCAGGTGCACGCGCGCACACACACACACACGCACGGTGAAAGCCTTGGGGCAGAGAAGAGTCTAGAAGGACAGAGCCCACGGAGCTGCAGCAAGTATGGCAGCTCCGGCCTGCGATCCCCACGCACCACCCTAGCTAAGCCCCGCGGCTGCCCACAACCTGGGTCTGACCTCTAGCTCCATCGCCACGGCAAGTGCGAGTTCCTGGGTGCCCGGCCCCCCCTGAGCCCCTGGCCTTCCCCTGACACGGCGAGGTGGTGATGCTGCAGTGGAAGGATAGAACGGCCGGCAGAACAGGACGCGTTTGCAGTGGCCGTGCGGCTACCGGACTCCTCGCCGTAAACGCGTGCGTCGTGTGAAGAGAGACAGGGAGACAAAGCAGGGAGGAGTGCTGGGACAGGTCCCTGTGCCCCTGGCTGCACGGCCACCTGGGCCGCCCCAGGGGAGAGAGGCTACGGAGACGGACGCCCGGACAGGCACCAGTACTGCCCCGGCCGCAGGAGGCCAGCTGACGGAGCTCCGCGCACAAGGTGATGGAGTGGCGGGCGGGGCGGGGAAGGGCCAACTCAGGATCCCGACGTGGCTGCGGAGGCGGGAGCCGGCCCAGGCGACAAGGTCACACTGAACAAAATGCACGCACACGTGCCGGTGAAGACAAGCACAAAGAGAGTGCCATGGGGGCACCCGGGGGGGCCCGGTCGGTTCAGCGTCCGACTCTTGATTTCAGCTCAGGTCACGATCTCACGGTTCTGGAGTTCGAGCCCCATGTCGGGCTCCGTGCTGACAGCGTGGAGCCTGCTTGGGATTCTCTCCGCTAGTCTCTCATGAACTCTCTCTCTCTCTCTCTCCCTCTCTCTTGTTCCTGCACGCGTGCACACACGCTCTCTCAAAATAAACTTAAAAATAAATAAAAAGAAGACAAAATTAGCGCATCGTCCTCTGTCAACATGGAGCCCTAGCATCTGACGACCCTTCCAGAGCGCCAGCTGGGTTATCTGTGAGCACGGCCGGGGGGCGTCCCTCTTAGAAAACAGCACACACACACACGCACACACAACACACACGCACACGCGCACAGAGCACACACACCCTTGCTCTTGTCCACCAGGCACCCTGCTCTAGGTGCACCTTTGCTCGAGCAGCCCTGCAACGAGGGTGCACCCCCCCCCAGGCCTCTCGGAACTGCCCCTGCTGCACCCACGGCTGCTCGCAGGAGGGGGTGCTGCCTGCCTCTGCCCGTGCTCCCGCCGCCAGCGGTCAGCGCTGCGCCTGCCCTCGTGTCCTCCACAAGCGCGCCGGAAAGGCAGTTCTGATGCGCCCGTGTCACCGCCAGTTCCGGAACAGGACACCCCTGACGTGTGGCTACCCGAGGCGGCAGGACGGTCCCCAGGAAGGTCCCCAGGGCCTGCTCGGCGGGGGGTGGAGGGCAGCTGACCTGGGGGCCGGCGCAGCTGATCTTGCAGATGTCACAGTAGTGAAGCAGGGGCTGCCTGGGGCCACCCTTGGGCTTCGGGCGCTTTCCGGCCAGGCTGCCGGCAGAACCGGCCCTGGGGCTGTTCCCGGGGCCGCCCCACAGGGAGCCCCTGGGCTCTGGGAGTGGGGGGGGCGGCCGGGGGGGCGGCGGTGAGGGGCGGTGAGGACCGGTTGCCGAGCGCTCAGCCAGGTCACAGCTCGGGTGGCTCGGTCCTAGGAAGCAGAGAGAAAACCCAGACGGGGCGCCGGGTTGGCTGTGGCGCCTCTTCAGGAACGGCCTGTGCGCACACGGAAATGCGCCCTACCTGCGTCCAGGGCAGACGTGGGGCTGTAGGAGGTCGGGGTGTAGGAAGGCAGGGTGGAGACAGAGGCCGCGGGCAGAGCGCTGGCGGCCGGCAGACAGGTGTCGTTCTCCGTGCAGCTCAGGGCCAGGGTGCTGACTGGCTGTCCTGCGTTAGCGGTGGCCGCCTGCTGCAGGGGCTGTGCTTGGCCGTACCCACCGCCGGGCCAGACATGCGTTCCTTTAGTCCCTGAGGGCAAACAAAACCTCTCTGCAAAGCCACCCCTCTGCCCCCAACCTCCCCCCTCCCAGCAGTGGGAATCCCGGCCCCCCGTAGCCGTGGCAACGGGCTCTCCCGCTGCCTAGAACCAGCATGGTCCCAGGTGCTACTGGCCTTGAACTTCCTGGAAGTCTCAGCTGCAGCTGGAGGCCAGGGCCCCGGCCTCTCCCACCCCTCAAGTCCAAGTCCTCAGCAGAACCCCCCTCCTTCCAGATCTCCTTCCAGTTCCGCCTCTCTGCTTCTCCATCCTTCTCTCCCTCTCTCTCCTACACGGGCCCGGCCCTAGTTGAGACTTCGGCGCATATTTGAGAAGGCAGCCCTGACGGTCACACGACCCCTGGACCTCCTACGAATTGGGCAAGTTTAAAATGTGGCTCCACGGCGGGCCCCTTACAGAGGCCCACCTGGCTGGCACGGCACGGCCGAGGCCGGGAGCCGACGCTGGCTGGCAGCGGGCAGGGGATCCTGTTTGTTCTCGTAGCTGCCGGCATCCGTCGCTGGTTCGCGGCTGTAACCGTCCTGCGAGGGGGTTACCCCGGAGAGACACGGAGCAGGGAGAGGGCCCCTCAGGGCAGGGGCAAGGCGTGCCCTCGCCGGCCCCGCACGCGGCTCGGCTCACGTTCACAGTTCCTGAGCTCCGACTCTGACAGGCCGGTTCAGGAGCTGGGGACGCAGTGACCAGCGAGCTGGACGTGGCCGCTCTCGTGGAAATGTTGACATGTGAGGGCAGAAGCGCTGTGGGCAATGCCCAGCCTGAGACAGCTCGCACGGGAGCAGCGCAGGGAGGGTGGTACGTGAGGACGTGGGGACAGGGTTCCCCGCAGGGTCAGGACACAGAGGCCCCCACGTGGAGCCAGCTGGTGGGCTTGCAGAAGACGGAGGCGGTCAGAGCAGGGGACTAGGGGCTGGGGTGACAGCTGGGGCCAGGGACTCGGGGAGGGTCCGGGTGACGTGCAAAGGAGCCTTCGGGTCGTCACGTGGAACAGGACCACAGGCAGGTGAGCGTGAAAGCAGGGGTCAGGAGTGGGCCCTGGGGACAGGCAGGAGCTCGGGGGACGGGCTGCGGGGAGACGCCTCAGAGGCCTTGGGGAAGCAAAGGCAAGGGAAAGAGGAAGAGGGCGGAGCCGAACAGAGCGAGCTCTGCCAGCGGGGCGGCCCGTGGTGCCGTTTGCTGGAGTTAGAGGGGACGAGCGGTGGGCGGCAGAGGCCCGGGGGTCTGGACCACGTCCGGCACGGGACGTGCTGGAAGTTCCGAGCGGCTGGATCTCCAGGCCCAGAGAAGGGGTCGGGAAGATGGCGGCAGCAGCACCAGAAGTGCCAGATGAGCTCACGCTCGTCCCCGGCTCCCGGTCACAGGCAGGGACAGGAGCGCGGGGAAGGGACGTCTGTACGCCCGTCTGTCTGCTAGCGCGGGCCACCCGCTGCACGCTCCCACTCAACGCTACCCGCGGCTTCAAAGGTGAGGTGCCAGTGAGAGAGAGGCCGGGCTGGTACCTGGTGGGAGGGAGCGGCGCTGGGCGCTGGGGCAGGCTCCGGGGGCCAGCTGGTGCAGGGCTGGTACCCGCCACACCCCGCCACGCTGACAGGCCCGGGGGGCTGGGCGGCCGCGGGAAACGTCGGGGTCGCAGCAGGTCCCGGGGCGAGGCTGGCTCCGGTGGCGGGGAGGGGAAAAGCCGTCGGAGGCTGGGCGCTGGAACCACAGATAAACACAGGAGCCGGCTGCATCACGGAGTTCTGGGAACGCCCTCGTGGAAGCTCGTAAGTTCCGTCGGACCCTGAACGTCGGCTGCTCGGGATGCCGACGGTAACTCTGTACTTTCTCTACCTACTAGCCTTTGTTAAGACCTTGCTAAGAGAGCAGGCTTGGTTTTAAGCACTTTTCACGAATTAACACAATGTCATTAACACCTCTGTGCGTTGGGGACCCTCCTTGCCCCCGTTTTACAGGTGAGGAAAACCGAGGCACCGTAAGTGACAAAGTCAGGGCCTGAGCCCACTGGTTGACTTCTCGGCTCATCTGTGCGGGCAGCAAGCTTTATCTGGACATCGACATTCTTCTGACAAAGCTAGACTTGAATGGTATTTTGTAACCAAGGAGCCGATGGGTCCCCCGATTATTGAGATACGGAAAACCAGGTAACACGAAACTAAAAACTCTTAGTCACGAGAATGAGTTTCACTGCCAGCTTGCTCTGCAGGAAGCACAGCACTGAGGCCTTTGTCCACCTCACTCTCCCCTTACTGCCATTGAGAAGGCGCCACTGTGACCACCTGTCCCGTTTCTGAATGAGGAACCTCTGAGGACCAGTGACACAGGTCAAGTGCTTGACCCAGACCCAGATCTCTGTGACCCAAGCGCCCCCATCTGCTAAATATCATCCTCAAAGGTAACAGTCCGTTTGTCTGAGAGGAGCAGCATCAGAGGTTTTAGCCAACACCAGTATGGATCACAGAAGGAAGTTGCCGCAAAGCCAGCCGGAATGAGGCAAGGTGCATGTGTGTGTGTGCTCCAGGGCAGGGGGTCCCAAGGACAAAGGCACCGCGGCCAGCACTGCTCGAGCCCCTGGTACTTCCGCACACATTCTGGACCAGAGCCAGGCATGCGGTGACGGCTCCTGTCCCTCTAAGTGGCTTGCTGCCCAGCTGGGACGACACACGGAGTGCCCTCCAGGCCGAGCAGAATGCTGAGCGTCAACCACTCAGAGTAAAGTGCAAAGGTTCCTCGCGGGAGCTGGGGGCCGGCGGAGCCCGGTGCGTCACCCCCACCAGGCACCCGCCCCCTCCTCGCTGGCATCCTGGCAGCCAGAGGGGTCCTCTCACAGCGCCCCCCCGCATCCCCTCCTGTCAGATGTCACCTCCTCCAACAAGCCCTCCCCGAGTCAGTCTAGGACAGTGGCAGTACTCTGTCCCCTCGCCCTGCTGGGGTTTTCTTCCCAGTACCACCCGATCGTCTCTGTCCCTCCCCCGCAGGAACAGCAGCATGTCCCAAGGTCTCTCCCAGCACAGCAACAACATCGGACACATAGGAGGTGCTCAGTAGATACAGACGCGGAGCGTGAGCTTACAGGCGTCCCCCGGGGCACGTGTGTGGGAAACAGGCAGGTGGGGGCGGCCCCTGCGGCTCCCACCTACAGCACGCTTCTAGATTCGATTGGAGGCAGTGTCCTGGACCCTCCGGTGCCCCGCGGGCCACTCCCAAGTGCAACGCCACTGTCCAAACAACTCGAAATCCGCAGCTCTACAGCAAAAGTAAAACCCAGCTGGAAGCCAGCCCTCCAAGGTAACCACTTGTTTTCGTCTCTCCCGGGAAAGCAGCAGCACCCTACCCATTAGGAGGAACGTTTCGGTTCAAGTCAGCCACTTGTGAGATTTTTGCTTCTCAGCCTACCGTTTCACAGACTTTCTTGGTCCAAAAGCAGATCAAGTGGATGCCTGACCGGCTCTCTGAATCCCCTCAGTGCCGAGACTTCTTTATCACAGAACGTTTCAAACAAAGAACACGGTGCACGCCGCTGAGGTGTAATAAGCCTTGCTATTTTGCCACATTTGCTTCCAAGTTTCTTTCAACAGCGAGAACTCAATCCCCTCCATCAGACCCCCTCCCCTCCCTGCCGGGACTGGCCATGATCTTTGTGCTCTTGCCACATTCGAATTGAGTCTTCATACAGCACTGTCGCTTTCCAATGTTATGCTGTGTGTAAAGCTACGTCCTCATTACTCATGTGACCCTGCAACCTGCCTCCCCCCCAACCCCCCCCCCCAGGCCGTCTGGAAGGAACCCGGATGGAGACAAACACCTGTGCTTCCTTCTTTTCTTTTTTTAATTTTTTTTATAAAATGTTTTATTTATTTTTGACAGAGAGAGAGACAGAGCATGAGCAGGGGAGGGGCAGAGAGAGAGGGAGACCCAGAATCTGAAGCAGGCTCCAGGCTCCGAGCTGTTGGCACAGAGCCCGATGCGGGGCTCGAACCCGGGAATGGTGAGATCATGACCTGAGCCGAAGTCGGACGCTTAACCGACTGAGCCACCCAGGCGCCCCAAATGTAGTTTAATTTTAATTAATTCGGGGTTTGAGAGCCACACGTGGCTAGTGGCTACCATGGTGGAAGGCACAGATACAGAACATCTCCTTCATCACGGAAACTCTGATGGGGCAATGCTGCATTAGAAGGCCCCGCCTAGGGGCGCCTGGGGGGCTCAGTGAGTTGAGTGTTCAATTTTAGCTCAGATCATGATCTTGCGGCTCATGGGTTCGAGCCCCACGTCGGGCTCTGTGCTGATAGCATGGAGCCTGTTTGGGATTCTCTGTCTCACTCTCTCCACCCCTCCCCCGCTTGCACTCTTTCTCAAAAAAAAATAGACACTAAAAAAATGTTTAAAAAAAGAAGGTCCCACACATCACAAACGCACACACCTTTACTAAGCACACAGGCATCTCTGTCCCCACCTGCTTTTGTGACTAACCCGGTTCAGGCCCTGGGGAGACCGTTCTCCCCACCTCTTGCTCTATGACGTGAAAGGAAAATATGGCCTACACACACACACAACAGAATATGATCCAGTCTCCGCAAGGAAGGACGTCCTGCCACCTGCCACCATGTGGACAGACCGTGAGGACACTGTGCACAGTGACAGAAGCCAGACACAGAAGGACATGTCCTGCATGACCCCACTCACAGGAAGTTCCTAGAGGAGTCCTGTCCACAGAGACAGACAGTAGACGGTGGGAGCCCCTGGGGTGGGGGGCAGCAGGGGGCAGGGAGAGTCAGCGCTTCGTGGAAACAGAGTCCCGGTTTGGGGAGATGGAAAGTTCTGGAGCCGGGTGGTGGGGGTGGCTGCACGACAGTGTGTGTGTGCCTGACGCCTCTGAGCTGTGCACTCAGAGATGGTGAGTTTTATGTTGTATTTATCTCGCTACAACAGTAAGAAAAAACAAAGTCATGAGCACTAGCAGTCATTCCCCATCTCAACCCACATGTTTTCCTAACGTTAATAAAATTTTTTAATATTTTAAGAAACTTTTTAGAAACACATGAAAAATTACGTTGCTTTCTCCACGTTTTACACTCACTCAGCATCTCTGGTGAAAATACACCTGTTTTGTACCCTTGGGCTTTACCCACACCTCCTGGTTAGATCCTTACCTCAGCCTTTCTCCATTGGGGTTCCAGCAGAAATGAAGGCCTCACGCCCCCGGGCACCCGTGTGGGTAAGAATGCACACCCCTCTGAGGATCCGTCCCTGCGGGGACTCAGGCTTTGGACGCCACCACGTCATGTGCTCTGCAGTCCAGAGGCAGAAGCCTGACGGGAAAGGGGCCGTGTTCCTTTGTCACGGCTGCCGTTACAGAGGGCCACCGACACAGTGGCTCAAACACCAGATGTTCATTGTCCCACAATTTTACAGGCTGGAGGTCCAAGACGAAGGAGTTGGCAGGTTTGGTTCCTTCCGAGGTATCTCTCCCGAGCGTGCAGACACCGTCTTTTCCCCCGTCCTCACACAGTCGTCCCTCCGTGGGTGTCTGTGTCCTCGCCTCCTCTTACAAGGACAGCAGTCAGACCGGATCAGGGCCCACGTTTGCGACCGCATTTTGACCCCTTTAAGGACCCTCATCTCCAAATACAGTCACATCTGAGTGGGATCTTGGGGTTTAGGACTTCAAGAGATAAATTTTAGGGGGACACAAGTCAGCCCATCCATGACAGCTGCTTCAGGGCATTTCTGTAACAAAACTCGAAAGGACATGAAAATCTTGATTACTGCAAACATCATTCATGCTGAAACTGAGGCACCTAAGAGAAATTTCACAGAATATAGAATCATTTCTGAATTAGTATGTCTTCATCTTATTTAAGACATCCAGGCAGCACTAGCCCATCAACAGCATGCCGGCACGCGCAAGAAGAAATAAACTCAGTCATCTCTGGTGTTCTGCCAGCCACAAAACCCTTAGCCTCTTTGTTGTTGTTGCTAGAAAGGTATGTTTGTCAGGGTAGGTAGGATCAACATACCGTATGTAACTTTTTGCCAGCTTGGTTTGTAACGTTGCAATATTGAGACATCTGGCGTGCAGGCTTCCGTTCACGCTCTCCTCCTGGGGCCTCCCAAACTTCAAGGCTGATTACCTACTTGTCTGAATACATCACAGCTCACCTACCTATCTTCCCGTTGGTAGATATTTATATTACGTGTTAGTTACGTGTCGCTGAGTCAAAAATTATCCCGGTGATGTGGTTTCAAACAGTAATATCTGTCTTCACGGTGTCTGTGGGCCAGGAATTCGGGACTGGCGTGGCTGGGCTCCAGCTCACCGACCTTAGGAGGTTGCCAACTAGACGCTGGCCGGGACGGCATCACTGAAGGCGTGGCCGGGGCAGCGGGCTGTGCGTCTGGGATGTTCCCTCACACGGTTGGCAGTTCAGTGCTGGCTGTTTGCGAGAGGCCTTGGATCGTCCCGTGCGGGCCTTCCCAGCACTGTGTTCTTACAACGTGGCTACTGGCTTCCGCCAGAGAGAAAACCGAGACGCCAGGGGTGGGGGCGCCCAGGCCGAAACTGGACTTGTCATGGCCCAGCCTCAGAAGTCGATCACACGGCCGAACTCTTGCCACACTCCGTTGGTTAGAAGTGAATCACCGCATTTGGGGCGCCTGGGTGGCGCAGTCGGTTAAGCATCCGACTTCAGTCAGGTCATGATCTCGCGGTCCGTGAGTTCGAGCCCCGCGTCGGGCTCTGGGCTGATGGCTCAGAGCCTGGAGCCTGTTTCCGATTCTGTGTCTCCCTCTCTCTCTGCCCCTCCCCTGTTCATGCTCTGTCTCTCTCTGTCCCCAAAATAAATAAACGTTGAAAAAAAAAATTAAAAAAAAAAAAGAAGTGAATCACCGCATTTGGGGCGCCTGGGTGGCGCAGTCGGTTAAGCGTCCGACTTCAGCCAGGTCATGATCTCGCGGTCCGTGAGTTCGAGCCCCGCGTCGGGCTCTGGGCTGATGGCTCAGAGCCTGGAGCCTGTTTCCGATTCTGTGTCTCCCTCTCTCTCTGCCCCTCCCCTGTTCATGCTCTGTCTCTCTCTGTCCCAAAAATAAATAAACGTTGAAAAAAAAAAATTAAAAAAAAAAAAGAAGTGAATCACCGCATCTAACCCACACTCCGGGGCAGAGGGTCAGGCCCTGACTTTTGACGGGAGGAGCATCAGAGAGTTCACGGGCATCTCTTTAAACCACCAAACGTTATTTCCAACATCTCTGTGCTAAAGCAATGCTGCAAGGTATGTTCCACGGACCTTCTCCATGTGTCTTCTTGTGCCGGCTTCCTGTCCAGCCCGGGTCCCACACCACCTGCCCCCAAGCCCAGCCTACAGAATGGAGCCAGGATGGCTGCCCCAGACCCACCCATGTCCTTGCTTAACTGTAATGACTTCGTTAGAGGCCCTACCTCCAAATACACTCGCATGGGGGGCTGGGCTTCATGAGTTGGGCGGGGGTGGGGGGTGGGCACAGTTCAGCCTATAGCACCACCTGAGCATCCTAAAACAGGACAAATCTCGTGATGAGATTTTCTTGGTGACTCCTAATTGCTTACTGCATAAAACCCAGATTCTGCCTCACATCTGAGAGCCCTGAGCTCACCGTCCAGCCTCCTGTCACCCCACACATCCTCTGTCCCTCGGGACACAGGACAGTTTTCCTGTCAGCCCCTGTGCGCCTCTCCCATTTCGTTGTCCACACCTGGCCCTTCTCTCGGCCTGGTGGGCTGCATCCGAGCCCTACCCACCCAAATCCCAGTCACCCTTCCCTGCAAGGCCTCTTCTGGCCTTGGGAGAGGCCGGGGTCGGGGGGGCGGCGGGGGGGTTCCCACTGATGGCCGGGCGGCTGGCACACCCACCCTTCTTCCTTCAGGGCTCTACAAACACTTAAAGTGGGGCTGTGCAGAGCAGTCAAGGGTAGTAAATGTTTGGTGACAAATATCAAAGTGCTGGCTGTGACCCAGAAAGGGAACACTAGGCCCGCCTTATCCTGAACAACCCCACGACACCATGAGGACACCTGTTGGTGTTTATGGTCTGAGAGGATGGAATGCCACCTTGCTTTTATGTAGCTAAGCGAGCCCCACAAAGAAGTGGGAGCGTGGGGTGCCCCGTCGGACTCAGGGAGGGCACACGCATCTCACACCCACTCTCAGGAGAGACCCGGCAGAGCCCAGGCGGAGAGCTATAGGGAGAAAGGAGAGGGTTTTAAGCAAGGTTTGACAAGCGACAGCCACATCTGCCCACTGCCTGCTTCTGTGTGGCCCACAGCAGAGTGGTTTTCCCGTTTTTAAATGGCTGGAGAAAGTGAAAGGAGTGGCGTTTCATGACACGTAACAATCATGTGAAATTCACATTTGAGTCAAAACCTGAAGTTCCAATGGCACACGGCCGCACCCACTTGTTCGCGTCCTGTCCTGCAGTGGCTAGAGACCAGCAGCTGCCACGGACACAGTGCAGCCTGGAACGGGGACTGACTCTTTGCGTCCCAGAATTCGGATGTGGAAACCCCACCCCTCCGTGCGACAGCGTGAGAGGCAGGGCCTTTGGAGGATTCAGATTAGATGGCGTCATGAGGTTGGAGCCCTCGTGAGTGCCCTGGAGTCACAGGGGAGATGGCTTCCCTGTCCCCACGTCCTCCGTGCAAGGGCCTTGTGGCCTCAGACGCCCAGCCTCCACAAGCGGGGGATGTGGTCCCACTGCTTACAGGCGCCACCCTTCCCCCTCCACGGTGCTTTGTTACCGCAGCCTGAACCCAGATACACGGAAAGCTGGAAGTATTTACTCTCTGGCCATTTACTCAAAAGGTTTGCCGCTTCCTGGCTTAAAACAGCAATTGCTTGGGGCACCGGGGTGGCTCAGTCGGAGAAGCGGAGAAGCGTATGACTTCAGCTCGCGTCACGATCTCGTACCTTTTGAGTTCGAGCCCCGCATCGGGCTCTGTGCGGACAGCTCAGGGCCTGGAGCCTGCTGCAGATTCTGGGTCTCTGCCTCGCTCTCTGCCTCTCCCCCCACTTGTGCTGTCTCTCTCTCTCTCTTTCAAAAATAAACATTCAAAACAAAATTTTTTTTAAAGAGCATATTTTTTTTTTTAATTTTTTTTTTCAAATTTTATTTATTTTTGGGACAGAGAGAGACAGAGCATGAACGGGGGAGGGGCAGAGAGAGAGGGAGACACAGAATCGGAAACAGGCTCCAGGCTCTGAGCCGTCAGCCCAGAGCCCGACGCGGGGCTCGAACTCACGGACCGCGAGATCGTGACCTGGCTGAAGTCGGACGCTTAACCGACTGCGCCACCCAGGCGCCCCAAAACAAAATTTTTTTTAAAACAGCAATCGCTTATTTCACTTGTGACTGCGTAGGCTGGGCCGCCTTGCATCTGAGGTCAGCGGCAAGCAGGCAGGCTACTCCTAGAGGGCGGCTGGCTATCGGATGGACACTGTGGCTCCTCCACCTCCAGGGCCAGCCTTGGGTCCTTCATGCGGCAGCGTTCCCGAGGTGGCAGGGACCTGGGCAAAGGTTCTAGAGGCCAAAGTCCAAGACCGAGGTGCTGGCAGGTTCCATGTCTGGTGAGGGACGGTGTGCTGGGTCACGCCACACACTGCCATCCTCTTACTGTGTCCTCACGTGGAGGGCGGGGCGAGGGCACTCATCCCATTCATGGGGGCTGCACCCTCATGACCTAACCCCTCCCCAGAGGCCCCACCTCCTAATACCATCACCCTGGGAAGTAGGTTTCAGTTCGGAATTTGGGGGGGGGGGGGGTCAACTACGGCTGTATCACTCCCACTGCTGTCTGCTAACAAGACAAGGCACAAGGAAGCCCAGGTTCAAGGGCCAGGGAGCCCAACGTCATTTCTAGATGGGACGAGCTGCCAGGTCATGGTGGACAAGTGAGGACGTGAGAAGGAATGAAGGACAGGGACATTTGGCAGCCAAGCTGCCACACTTAGGAGACCAGTGAGCAGGAACACAGCTCACGGGAAAGAACCTCCACAGGCCCGGCCCGTAGGGAAGCCGAAATCCAGAGGAAGGGCCCTCCCCTGGGGTGATGCCACCCCTAGGGAAGGTGGAGTGATGCTGGGGACACCTGAGGTTGTCACGACCGGGGGTGCTCTTGGCACGAAGTGAGATGCCAGGGAGGCTGCTCCACACCCCACAGTGCCCACCCCAGAGTGACCACCCCGATGTCAAAAGCGCTGCTGGTAAATTCAGACCCGCAAAAACGGGTGAGGACACCACAGCTTGGGGGCTGGCGACTGGCCTAGCACTTGGGCAGAAAAGCAACCAACGGGGCAGCAGAGACTTGCCTCTCCCACCCAGACCCTTGCCACGGGTCCAAAGGAAGAGCACCCCACACTCCTCAGGCTCCCCTTCATGGAAGGCCTTTGGTCATCTCATCCTCTCCCAAGTTCTAACAGCTTTTTTTCTGGCTCCTTTTAAGAAGCCGGCGAAGCTGGGACTTCCTCCCCTGTGGTTCTTTGGAAATGCCATTGTGCCTGCGATCCCCTGGGCTTCACAGGCCCCAGTTAAGAGTCCCTGCTGGGACGGGTGCACCAAAAAGCAGTCGTCGGGGTGAAGTGGCAAATTTTACGTGGACCTGTGTGATGTGGCATGTCCCCCTGTCTCGGGAATTGTTTTTTTTTTCTCTTTTTTCTGCCACGTGTGTGTGTGGTATTTTTTTTAATTTATTATTTTTTTAATTTACATCCAAGTTAGTTAGCATATAGTACAACAATGATTTCAGGAGTAAATCCCTTAATGTCCCTTATCCATTTAACCCATCCCCCCCTCCCATAACCCCTCCTGTTTGTTTTTCATATTTAAGAGTCTCTTATGTTTTGTCCCCTTCCCTGTTTTTATATTATTTTTGTTTCCCTTCCCTTATGTTCATCTGTTTTGTCTCTTAAAGTCCTCATATGAGTGAAGTCATGTGAATTCTGTCTTTCTCTGACTAATTTCACTTGGCATAATACCCTCCAGTTCCATCCACATAGTTGCAAATGGCAAAATTTCATTCTTTTGATTGCCGAGTAATACTCCATTGTATATATATACCACATCTTCTTTATCCATTCATCCATCGATGGACATCTGGGCTCTTTCCATACTTTGGCTCTTGTCGATAGTGCTGCTATAAACACAGGGGTGCACGTGTCCCTTCAAAACAGCACACCCGTATCCCTTGGATAAATGCCTAGTAGTGCAATTGGTGGGTCATAGAGTAGTTCTATTTTTAGTTTTTTGAGGAACCTCCATACTGTTTTCTAGAGTGGCTGCACCAGCTTGCATTCCCACCAGCAATGCAAAAGAGATCCTCTCTCTCCGCATCCTCGCCAGCATCTGTCGTTGCCTGAGTTGTTACTGTTAGCCATTCTGACAGGTGTGAGGGGGTATCTCATGGTGGTTTTGATTTGTATTTCCCTGATGATGAGTGATGTTGAGCATTTTTTCAGGTGTCGGTTGGCCATCTGGAGGTCTTCTTTGGAGAAGTGTCTATTCATGTCTTTTGCCCCTTTCTTCACTGGACTATTTGTTTTCTGGGTGCTGAGCTTGATAACTTTTTTACAGATTTTGGATACCAACCCTTTATCTGACGTGTCATCTGCAAATATCTTCTCCCATTCTGTCGGTTGCCTTTTAGTTTTGCCGATTGTTTCCTTCGCTGTGCAGAAGCTTTTTATTTTGATGAGGTCCCAGTAGTTCATTTTTGCTTTGGTTTCCCTTGCCTCCGGAGACGTGCTGAGTAAGAAGTTGCTGCGGCCAAGATCAAAGAGGTTTTTGCCTGCTTTCTCCTCAGATTTTGATGGCTTCCTGTCCTACGCTTAGGTCTTTCATCCATGTCGAGTTTGTTTTTGTGTCTGGTGTGAGAAAGCGGTCCAGGTTCGTTCTTCTGCCTGTCGCTGTCCGGTTTTCCCAGCACCACTTGCTGAAGAGACTGTCTTCCTTCCTGGGATCTTCTTTCCTGCTTTGTCAAAGATGAGGTGGCCACACGTTTGTGGGCCTGTCTTGTGAACCGTACCAGGTTCTTTTTGCCGTGGCATGGACCTCTCTGCGTCCTCACTCAGGCACCTCCATAGACTGAAATCCTACAAGCACAAATGAGACATTCCCTTCAAGCAAGATGGCAGAGAAGAGAGGCCGAGGCTTCTGCATGAGGACTGGGTTGGAGTCAGACAGGTTTCAAGATTAGGAACTAGGAGGAGAGCCACAGCCCAGGGGGACGGGCATGGCACCAGAGCCAGACCACCCGACTTCCAGTCCCGGCTCTGCTCACTGGGGCCTGGAGCAAGTCACTTACTCTCTCCTACCCTTGGTTTACTAGCCTGTAAAATGGGAACACGCACCTCTTGAGATGGCGGGACAATTAAATAGGAGCTCATGTGCTATAGCACCTGGCACAGTCAGGGGCATAAAATGCATTCTGGGGTTGCCAGATCGGATTTTAACAAGACTAGAAATCAGGATTTTTGCAAAGTCTCCCAATTTTTATTTATTTCTATTTTTTTTAAAGTTTTTATTTATTTAAGAAATCTCTACACCCAATGTGGGGCTCAAGCTCATGACCAGATCAAAAGTCACATGTTTCTCTGACTGAGCCAGCCAGGTGCCCCAAAGTCTCCCAATTTTTAAATACAACCAGGGCACCTGGCTGGCTCAGTCAGTTAAATGGCTGACTCTTGATTTTGGCTCAGGTCATGATCTCCCAGTTTGTGAGTTTGAGCCCCACACTGGGTTCCGCGCTGTTTGGGATTCCCCGCTCATGCTCGCTCGCTCGCTCTCTGTCAACAAATAAATAAACCTAAAAAAAAATAAAGAGAATGAACGCTAGCAACCAATTCAAAGAAAGCAAGCAACGGGTCCACCGCTCGGGTGGAAGAAAGCAGGCGTGAGAACAAACATGGTGCACAGGCTGCCACTTTTCAACCCCCGGTGGAGACCAAGGATTGGGAGTGGTGGTTGAGGAACAGGGACAAGAAGCCACAAATCTGCTCTTGGTGAAGCCTCTCCTCAAGCCAGGACAATAAACTCTGTGCCGCTTCAGCTGGACGTCACCTGTCGTTCGAAGGGAGGGCGTGTCACTGCACTACACGGCTGAGGGCCACTGTCCCCACCACGAGGACGCCGTAACAAGGGCCTGGTTGGTGCCATCTGCCCAGGAGGGAGAAGAGCAGGGGCTGGAAGCTGGGGGGCGAAGCGCTGGGCACCTGCTGGCACAGGAGAAGCAGTAAGTCCCGGCTGGCATCCTCGTCTGGGTCATATCTCCTTGTGGTTTTCGGTCTAAATGTTTGTTTTGGAGAGTCGGGATTTTTTTGAGATCATCCAGGTGAGATTTTAGAATGCAAGCCTGGCCAGACTCGTTGATACCATTTTGCCCAGTCACCTAACGGAAGGGGACACCGAGGGCTGGGGATGTAACGGATCTGTCTGAGGAGGCCAGGTTCCCTGAGCCAGGGCTCTCTCCTGTGGGACACGCTCTTGCTTGCTCCTGAAAGGCCAACCGTAAAAGACACACGGGACCTGGAGCGCAGACCTCGCTTCAGGTTCAGAAGGGTGATCTGAGGAACCTACAGCAGGTAACGAAGGGTCGTTCTGAGGTTGTTGTAAGAGTGATCTGTTACACACCACTTTCAATGGGTCATACTCAGTGGGAACACACACACACACACACACACACACAACCAGAAACATGCAGAATCTGAGGGAAAAAATCAAGTGGAATAAAAGATTTTCCTGCAGTCACAGTGCTGAGAACCTTCACTCAGTACCCTCCTTTTAAATCCTCCCAGAACATAAGGTCTTTACCTATTTGTCGCCCCCCCTCCTACCACGCCCCCAAGTGGCAAAAACTAAGCCCGACTGAGATTAAATCCGAGGGCCAAGCAGCTGGAACTCTCAACGTCAAAGATCAACCATCCTGTAGTGCCACGGAGAGAAAACTGGGCTCCGGCACCCTGACCTGGGTGCAGTTCTCCACGTGCATCTGTGACTTCTCGCGGGGTTGGATAACATTCAGAGTGAGACGGTGCATCGTGAACTCCGACACCCAACGCTGGCTGATATAGTCATGAAAGACATTCATCAGGAAGGACATTTCCAAGTCTGTTTTATTGTCGGTAAGATCACACTCAATTACTTTACGCGTACACACATGCGTGAACAGGGATGATTTCATTTGGCACCTCGGTTCGCGAGGTTTTTATGTTCAAAACATGTAACACATTGTATACGTTCATACCCATAACAATTCTGATTTTTTTTTTAAGATTTTGTATCTTCTTAACTTTTTAAAAGTTTATTTAAGTAACTTCCACACCCAACACGGGGCTTGAACTCAAGACCTGGAGATTAAGAGTTGCATGCTCTACTGAATGAGCCTGCCAGGTGCCCTACGTTTCTGATTTTTTAGCAGATTTTTTTTTTTTTTAATTATGAAAGCCTTATGCGCCTTCTCGATGTGAAATGTCCGTTTCAGATCCAGATACCCCCGGAAAACATCTCAACGTCCTGGAAAGGGGTTTCATAAGCTAAATCCTTGGGCTCTTGAGAAGATGAGAGGATTTATTTCATTCCCCAACCCCCAACCTCTTTAAACTGTGGTCAAGAGTCTCCAGCTCCAAATCAGGGCCAGCGTGGCTCCTGAAGGCAGGGCCACTGGGCTGCTCAACGTTCCTGAGGCAGGGACTCCAGGGACCGGTGACAGGAGCTTCCCCAGCCTCCAGGGTGAGCTGGATTCTGTGCCTGGCAGTGCAGCTCCTGGAATTCTCTTCCATCCCTTCTGCAAAGGAACATAGTCCCCACATGGAGGGTGGCTATGTGGTTAGCTCTTCAGTCAGGTGCTCAAGAATGCCATCTTGACGATCCTCTGCTGGGTCCTCCCAGAAGCAGTGCAAGTGAAACAAAGTCCAACCAGGGTTCAGGTGGCCACACCATTCTACTGCTGGGAGCCACAATGATGAAAGGCCAATGTTTGGGGACTGGCGAGGGGTCATCTGTGGCTCCAGCCTTCTCTTGCTGTGGAAGAACCTGCACGGCCACGTCTACACTGGTCTGACACACGCGCCTCGTGTCAACAGGGGGAGGCAGGACTAGACAGTCAATCTGACGTTCTCCTGAGCAAGTACAACATCCATCCACCTACCAACCCTGGATTCAAGCAATGTCTCAATGACATTTACGTTGAGAAGAAGCCACTGGCTTCTTAAAAACATTCACTGTGAGGCTCTTAGATGTGATGGCTCATTTTGCTTCCAGAGAGCAAAACTCAGCGAGGAGTTAACCTGTCACCAGAACGGACTTTCCAAAATACAAAATGCTACAGAATCAAAGCAGAACAATTCTCGATTCTTAGTAAACAAATAAGTGACCCGGGATATGCTAATTTACAAAAGCATATGGACAGTGAGTGCCACAAACGCAGTTTACCTTTGGGGGGGAAAATGCCCATAGCAAAACACCTACCCCCCCAAAAAAAATCCCATTTCCCAAAGTATTTACAAATGAAGTTTCCAGCTAAAAGATATCCAGCAACCTTAAAATGATCATATAACACAAGTATCGTCAGAAAAAGAGAAGGCGGAGAAATTCAGTTCCCCGCTGGTGGCAGACACGCTAGTAGAAGGGACATAACTAGGGAGCAGTTACCAATCCATTAGACCTTGGGTGGTGCCAAACCTCTTCCTACCAAGATTCTAAAGAATATTCCACAAGTGAACAGCACGCTCCAGATTTACAGTGTCACCGACACAGAAAAGACACGCAAGAAGCGTAAAAGAGGAGGCCTGGGCGGCTCAGTCGGTTGAGCATCTGACTCTTGATTCGGCTCCGGTCACGATCTCGCGGTTCCTGAGTCTGAGCCCCTCATCGGGCTCTGTGCTGACAGTGTGGAGCCTGCGTGGGATTCTCTCTCTCCGTCCCTCTCTCTGTCCCTCCCCTGTTCATGCGCTCTCTCAAAATAAATAAACGTAAAAAAGAAAAAACGATTCTCCCTCCCTCTGCCCCTCCCCTGCACGCGCACGCACTCTCTGAACGACAACAGACGTCCAAGTGCCTCTTTCAGCAGGTCCCTACCGTGTATCTCAGCCTCACCGAGACAGGCCTTTAAAAAGGCGACAGTAACCACATCTGACAGGAAGGTCCACCTGCCGTGCTGTTCCAGGGCCCATCAAGCCCACCTGGGAGTAACCAGAAGGTGCTGCTCAAGTGAAGCCTTTTGTCAGGATTCCTCCAAACTGAGCTGGAGGCCCTCCCCCCCCGCCCCGGGGGGCCCCACTCCCCCAATGTCTAACGCAACCCTGCTTCTGGACACGGTGGCAGGAGTCCCACTGGCCCCTGAGGCAGCGACGCCAGATTCTCCCTGGCAGCCTGTGCCCCCGGGACCCAAGCTCAGGAGACAGGCGGTGGGTCAGGTTCACTCTGGAGCGTGTGGAGACCCACGAGGGGCAGAGGGGCAGACGACGGAGGCAGGCCCGGACATGCACGTGACAGAGACTGCTCTGAATCTGGCTGCAGCCACACCGGACGGAGCAAGGGGCTCCGGAGCGGGCGCGACCTTCCGTCTGCCGGCACTGGGGCTGCCTGCGCGGCTCTCCACGGTCGGCGTGGGCTCCGCTGCCTTTCCCAAGCCACGTGTTGCCTCTGGGAGAGATTTTTGAGAGAAATAGGTTGGGGTGTCGTTATCATCCTGGTGGCACCAGGCCAGACACTCCCTTGGCCTCCACGTTCCGGGGACAGTAGTTTTTTAAGATCTGAAGAATCTGGCCCCACACCACAATCTGACGGGGACCCAAACGAGGGGGACCGGATCCAGGCCAGCGAGCGTAAAGAATGGCAGTAACCTGGTCTCTGCCGGCAGGTCTCGCCACGAGGCTGGGTTCTGCCACCACAATCACTCCGGGGTTCAGCACACCCCAGCGTGGGGCAAAGGCACGGCCTGGGAGCCAGGCACCCTGCATCCCTAGCTGGACCCCACCGCTTACCACCACGGGGACCCCACACCAGTCAGCGCGCCCGGAGCCTCGTTCTCCTCATCCACAACACAGCCGCCGTAGTAACTACCTCAAAGGATTTCTGCGAGGATCCCCTGAGCTATCAAGCCTGGACTTACAGAATTCAAGAGCTGATAACCAGCATTTTTATCATCACTAACCGGCTTGGATGGGGGCCCACCCATCAAACATGCTGCATTCCAGATGAAGGAATTTGGCCGATTAAAATGCATACCGCAAGCTTCTCTTGGTGAGAAACCAAGCATTACCCCAAATCCAGCAGCTGTCTTATTTAGACTTAACAAGAACGGGAAGGCAGAGGTAGCCGGCGTACTGCACAGGCGGGATGTTCACAAAGCCGCTGAACGAAGAGGGAAATACGACAACGGAGGTGTTGTTACAGCCTGTCCCGTTCCACTGGGATGGACCTCCCGCATACAGCTCGGAGTTCTAGACGTTTCCACCAGCCAAGTGATTTAAAGCCACGCAGAACTTAGCTGGAATTCTTGAACGGCTCGCACTGAAAGCTGCACTCGGGGCTAATGAAAAGCACTGACAAACTCAATTTTCCACATGGGATTAATCCTTCACTGTGGGTCTCCGCGGCTCTAACTCTAACAAAACCTTAGAAGATTTAAAAGACCACATAATATCCAATCAATGGAAATCATCATTATCAACAGGTAACTTAAGTTTTTCGTATACCTTCAAAAGTGAATGTGCGTCCAATTCCTACTGACCACCAATTCCAAAAGTTCAGATCCCAACCCTAAGAACAGACGACATAAGGAATATTCCCACCCGGGGCTATGGTTATCAAGTTTAAAAGGCAAGAAAACTTACTCAAAACTCCTCTAAAAACTGTGGTCTCCACTTTGGCAATTTGTAAAACGGGCTTTGTAAATTCTGTCGTCCAAAAGCTACCGTAAAGTTGGTAGGCACTCCCAATATCTAATTAGTTTATCCATGGCACATTACCTAAGAAATGCATACTCTAAAAGCAGCTGAAGGGTCTAAACAAAAGCCATTTGCCCCAAAAGAAAATGTGTAGTTAACTTAAAGTCATTCAGATAACGGAGGTGGTCTCTTTTCAAGATTTTGTGAGACTGGAATTTCTTTCGTTATGATCCCCATGTTTCAGTTTGTTAAATTTACACTCTTTTTTTAATAATTTATTTTTTTAGGGGCGCCTGGGTGGCGCAGTCGGTTAAGCGTCCGACTTCAGCCAGGTCACGATCTCGCGGTCCGTGAGTTCGAGCCCCGCGTCGGGCTCTGGGCTGATGGCTCAGAGCCTGGAGCCTGTTTCCAATTCTGTGTCTCCCTCTCTCTCTGCCCCTCCCCCGTTCATGCTCTGTCTCTCTCTGTCCCAAAAATAAATAAACGTTGAAAAAAAAAATTTTTTAAAAAATAAATAAATAATTTATTTTTTTAAGCAATCTCTATTTCCAATGGGAGGCTCAACCCTGAGATCAAGAATCATATGCTCCACCCACTGAGCCAGCCAGGCGCCCCTACTCTTTTCTTAAAAATTTTTTTAACGTTTATTTATTTTTGAGACAGAGAGAGACAGAGCATGAACAGGGGAGGGGCAGAGAGAGAGGGAGACACAGAATCGGAAGCAGGCTCCAGGCTCCGGGCCATCAGCCCAGAGCCCGACGCAGGGCTCGAACTCACGGACCGCGAGATCGTGACCTGAGTCGACGTCGGATGCCTAACCGACTGAGCCACCCAGGCGCCCCATCTTTTCTTAAAGAGTAACACATATTTGGGGCACCTGGGTGGCTCCGTTGGTTGAGCATCCGACGTCGGCTCAGGTCACGATCTCACAGTTTGTGGGTTCGAGTCCCGCATCAGGCTCTGGGCTGCCAGCTCGGAGCCTGGAGTCTGCTTGGGATTCTGTGTCTTCCTCTCTCTTTGCCCCTCCCCCACTCACGCTCTGTCTCAAAAACAAATAAACATTTTTTTTTTTTTTTAATTTAAAACATACTCTTGGAGAGACTTCTAAAACAGAGTAACGTGAGGTTCTGTTCGGGGTAGTTTTACATCCTTTCCCGATGTGTGAGCACACGATTACCTAAATCCTCAGAATGCAGACAGAATAGCTCGGCTAACGTGTAAGTTTTTAATTAAAATAAATGACAGAGGGGCGCCTGGGTGGCTCAGTCGGTTAAGCGTCCGACTTCAGCTCAGGTCACGATCTCGCGGTCGGTGAGTTTGAGCCCCGCGCCGGGCTCTGTGCTGACCGCTCAGAGCCTGGAGCCTCTTTCCGATTCTGTGTCTCCCTCTCTCTCTCTGACCCTCTCCCATTCATGCTCTGTCTCTCTCTGTCTCAAAAATAAATAAACGTTAAAAAAAATTTTTTTTTAATAAAAAGTAAAAAAAAAAATAAATGACAAATATCTGCTGAAGCCTGGCAATTACCAATTTTAACCACGTAAATAGCCCATTTCTCCTCTGGAAGGTAATGTCAACAGAAAACGTAACATTCAAGGGATTTCCCACTCGTGACCCAGGGATGCACTGGAGAAAAGAAACAGGAACGAGCGAGGAAGAAAAGAAAGAAGTCGCTGCCCAGCAGGCAGAGGGTGATGCCCTTGCAAAAGCGGGCGCCTCCAGCAGCCTGGGGGGGCCAGTGGAGTCCTGCCCATGGGTGACGGAAGCGAGGAAGGACGGACCGAAATGAGACTCCGCTGCAGGAAACAGCGTGCATCCCCGCGCCGGCAGGACATCCACGACTGGCCACCCCACACCCCACAAGTCGCTCCCAGGGCAGAAGACACGGGGAGCACACCCACCCTCCGCAGCCCTTATTTCCAAGCCCGGCGCTGTTTCCGTGTGATCCCAGAGGAAAGAACGCAGCAGCGTCGCGACGACGGGGTTGGGGGGTCGGCCCTAACCGTCCACCCCTCTGCTTTCAACCAGCCGAAACCGAACCCTGCAGCAAGGCCCCCAGTGCAGCGCACACGGGTCTCTGGGGGGCCTAGGGGGCGGTGTGCACCCTCGCTTCCTCGGGATCTGGGAGAAACTGGCCCAGGAGCTTCAGCAGGCCGAGAGCGGAAGCCGACACAATGAAAAGGATGGGCTGGGGGGTGGGGGGGGTGGGGGAGGGGCAGCCCCGGGTCTCGGGTCTCGGGTCGCGAGTGTCAGGCTGAGGCACGAGACGGCAGAGATGCTCCAAGGAAAGGCCTTGGAGAAGGGCGTGCGGAGCGTACTTGTACACTTGGGGTACAGCACACCCCCACGCGCTTCGACCTGCAGATCCCGCCTTCCCTGGGCTGCTTCCTATCCCTGCCCCCCACCTCTCTCTTGGCTCCTCCCCCCCCAGCCCCCCAATGCGTGGGTGTCTGTACTTTACCAGACCGTAAATACGCAAACACCTACTCCACGGATTTTTTTTAAGGTCTCGGGATCCTCTACCCCCCCCCCTTACTGTTCCCCTCCCCGGGAAGCCCCTCGTCCCCACCCTTCTATTGGGTCTCAGGACTTCCCCCAAGTCTGCCCCCCCTTCCCCCCACCAAATCTCCACCTGACCCAATCAGGCCTCAACCCCCTCGCCAATGTCTCCGCCCCTCCCTCCGGTCACCCCTCCCCCGTCAGGGGTCAGTACCCCCCCAAACCCCAGCCCCCCTGCCCCGCCAGGTGCCCTCCCGGGTCTGTTCGTAAATCAAGTCTCCACGTCCACTCCCGACTCCTCCGCCAAGGTCCCCGCTCCACCCCCTGCCCGGCTCCGCGCCCGCAACGCGCATCAGTTCCCGCCCCCCCGCCCCCTCCCCCGCAGCCCTCAGGACCCTCCCCGGCCTCCGTCCCGGTCCCCGTCCCCAGGGGTCCCCGCGCTCCTGCCCTCCAGCTCTGCCCCTCGCCACTCCCGGACGGGTCCCCTCCCCGCCCTGGCTTCTCTGCCGGCCTCAGGGCCCGCTGCCCTCCCCACGTCAGGCCCGGCGCGGTGTCCGTGCCCCGACTGGCCCGCCGCTCTCCCCAGACAGACACGGGTCCGCGGCTGCGCGGTCATCTCAGCTGGCGCAGGCCTCCCCGCCCGTGTCCCGCCTGGCTGCGGTCGGCGCGCGGCTTCCCCGGGGCCGGGGTCGGGCCGGCGGCGCGAGCGGCGCGGGGGCCCGTTACCTGTACGGAGGGCCGGCGCCGCGCGCGAAACCGGAGCAGTCACTCGCCGCCATCTTCGCGTCTCTGGAGCGCGCGAGCCGCCCCGAGGCGCGAGGGGAGGGGCCGCCGGCGGTGACGTCCCTGGGCCCCGCCCCCAGGCCGCGTGCCGCTCGCGCGCCGCCACGCGCCCCAGGCCCCGCCCCCTCGCGCGAAGCTCGCGCCTCCTCGCTTCCCATTGCGTCCGCGGGCTGTCTCCGCCTCGAGCCCCGCCCCTTCCCGGGGCCCCGCCTTCCCTCCGGCAGCTCAGCTTCCGGGGGACTCTGCCTCGAGCTCCGCCTCTTCCCGGAGCCCTGCCTTCCTTTCAGCCCTTCGGCTTTGGGGGTCCCTGCCTGGCACCCCAAGACCCGCCCTGAACGCGAGCCTGAAGTGCCTTATACTTTGTGTCCCACTGGGGTGAGTTTGGGAGTTCCGCTGACCGCTCTGGCTGGGGTACATGTGGCCCTATGGATACAGCCAAGTCCTGCTTGTCCTTCGGGACCCGCTGGTGGGCAGCCTTTCGTGGGGCCTTAAAATTTGGTGACCCTAAACTAGTGGTTCCCGACCAGAGGGGTTTGCCCCCAGGGGACACTGGACGGTGTCTAGCGACATCTGTGATTGTCACACTGGGGGGCTCCTGGCATCGAGTGGGTGGGGGCCAGGAATGCTGCTCAGCCTCTACATCGCCCCGAACGCCCCACACGGAACGAACCGGATCCAAAGTCACCAGTGCCCAGGCTGAGAAACCCTATTCTAAGTGGAAGCCATTTGGAGAGAGATTTGTTGGCCAAGCCTGGCCACCTTGGGGGACGCAACAGTGAACAAAACTCCTTGGTGCCCGTCCTCTGCGGCACTTACAAACTATGAACTACAGTTAGGGTGCTTTTTTGGTTAATAACAGCTTTACCGAGATAGAATTCACATACCCATTTAAAGCGTGCTGCTCAATGGTTTTTAGTACGTGTACGCAATTGCGTGACCATCGCCACTGTGTAATTCCAGAACATTTTCATCACCCCAAGTAGAAACCCTGTCTCCATCAACAGGCACTTCTCAATCTCCCAGCTGCTGGCAACCACCAGTTTGCTTTTTGTCTCTACAGGTTTACCTGTTCTGTGCATTTTGTATGATGGAGCACTACTTAGCAACAAAAAGGAATAAACTCCTGATACACACAACTTGGATGAAGCTGTAGAGAATTATAGGAAAAGCCAATGCAGAAGGGTTCCATGCTTTACATACTCATGATTCCATTCAAAACTCTTAAACCATCAAAGTTACAGAAATGGAGAACATATTTGTGATGTCTAGGGTTAAGGAAATGGCAGGGGAGGATACGGGCATTATAGAAGGAACCTCTATAGAAGGACAACAGGAGGTATCCTGTCGTGAGAAAATGTCCTGTATCTCAACTGTATTGAAAGCAATAGTGATATTGTACTATACTTGTGTAAGATTTTACCGTTGGGTAAATTGGGGGAACGGGTACACAGGATCTTTCTGTTATTTCTTACTGCATGTGAATCTACAATTATTTCAATATTTAAAAAATTAATTAGAAAAATACATTCACCAACTCTGGTGGGGTGGGGTTCCATTCCTTCTTTCTCTGAAGCAGGCACAGGGCTAGTTAATTCTTGGACAGAAACCACGGCAAGCCCAGGGTGCCGAGGAAAGCCGTATGGTGATTTAGTGGATGGCATTCTTCCCTTTGTGTCTTCATGACCATGTGTGGCCACCAGAAACAATCTACAGGGTCTGGCAAAAGCAGCTCTCCCACCATGCCCTGGCTAACGCTCAGAGTGGTAATTACACACCGCTTTCCTCCAATTCCCTGCAGCTCTAGCTAGGTAACAAAGGCTACATGCTTTATACAAAAGCAGGTCTGTTTTAATGTTTTCTCTGGGTTACATAATATCTTTTTTTCCTTCCTGTTATTTACTACAAGCATTGTGTTCAATGCTTTTTGCATGCACAATCTTATCTATCCCTACATAGCCCTGAGAAGTAGATAGAGTTGATTCTCATTATTGGCAGCAGCCTTGTCCTATAAAGTGGCCCCAAGCCCTAGAATAGGGAATCCTAAAGCCCCACTCCTGGGGAGACACTTGAGTGGGTTCCTGCAAGCCTCTGCTCACATTATTTTTCATCAACGGATCAAATACGTAACCTTGTGTTCTGTGTGCTTCTGTCCAAAGGCATCTTATTTAATATACATTACTGATCATGAACAGCCAACAGCACTGTAACTCATGCCTGAATGAAGCTTAACTAACACTCTTATTTTCACCGCAAGGTGCACTCCGACCTTCTTGTGCTTGGAAACGCTAGACAGCCCTTCAGGACCGCGCACGGGGGCCACTATAAACAGCAAAACCACCAACGTAAAGCACAAAAATCATGGTGCTAAATAAATCCCGAAATGGGCAGTTTACAATCTGGGCTGGAATCGGAAGGCAAAATGGTGCCTTGTTCGAACTCACCTGGGAACATGTACAACCAGCACTCAAATTTTTCATCACACTTCCTTGTCTGCAAATGACCCTGAAGGCACCATGAGTATTGATTTGAGTCTTACAAATGTTACCACTAAATTTCAGCCAGTAGGCAAATTCACAAATACGGAAACAACTAATAATGAGGATTGAATGTCCGTGATTAATCAATCCCCTTTGCAAATCAGGAAAATGACACTCAAGGAGCGTTAGCAATTTTTTTTAACATGTTTTAATTTTTTTTACATTTTTATTTATTTTTGAGAGACAGAGACAGAGCACAAGTGGGGGAGGAACAGAGAGAGAGGGAGACACAGAATCCGAAGCAGGCTCCAGGCTCCGAGCTGTCAGCACAGAACCCAGCGCGGGGCTCGAACCCACAAACCACGAGATCATGACCTGAGCCGAAGTTGGACGTTTAACCAACTGAGCCACCCAGGCGCCCCGGAGCGTTAGCAATTTCATTGCCTCGATTCAGTATAATGGCATCTGACTACGTTTCGGGTGTCATTCTCACCCCACACTGGTGACGTTAGGGGCCAGGTAATTCTCTGTCGTGGGGAGTTGTCATGTGCCTTGTAGGGTGCTGAGCAGGATCTCTGGTCTCACACTCAATGCCAGTACCGTCTCTATCCCCCAACTCATGAAAACCAAAAATGTTCCCAGACATCACCAAACCTCCCATGGGGGACAGAATCCCCGCCCCACCGTGAGAACCACTGGCTAGGGATCTGAGAGATAGCAGTGACAAAGTGCAACATCTCTGATCTCAGAAAGCTTACCTTATGGGGGAATGGCTAACGGGGAAGGTGAGTTAGTATTTAATGGGGACAGAGTTTCAGTTTGGGAAGATGGAAAAGTTCCGGAGATGGATTGTGGTGATGGTTGCACATGGTGAATGTAATTGATGCCACTGAATTTCACGCTTAAAAATGATCGGAACGGCGAGCTTTATGTTCTGTATGTGTGTTTTAACCGCGGTGAAAAGTAAACCAGGCAAGCTGGGTTCACGCGCCGGCTCTTTGGCGGCGGCCACAGCACCACGGACAGCTCCCCGCGCGCGCTCGTGAGGGAGGGGAGGTCGCTTTGCAAACGCCGTTCTGCCCAGGTTGTTTTTCTCCAGCTCCTTCATCCATCCAACTCCTACTCACTTCTCAGGGCCCAACTCACATCGTCACTGCCCACCCTCTGCCCCTGAACGTCTTCCCATGCACCCTCCCCCAAGCCACTCTGCTTCAAAGATGTCTCTAAATCAGCCCAGACTCCTTTGCCCATCTGTTTCTCCAAATGGGAGTTCGACAAAAGCGAAGTCTTTCTCATTCACACGCTGGACCCCAGTGCCCAGCGCGAGGACTGGCCTGGATTTCCCACTGAATTAACACACGGGTCTCTTCCCAGGGCCCCACTTCCTCCAGCCAGGGCGCATAAAGTCCGATGGATCTCGAGCTTCAGGCTCCAGGCTCTCATCCCCTGCTGTGGGGCCGTGCCTTTCCGCCTTTGGCTTGGAGGGGCACAGACCGTGATGCAGTGACTTTGGCAGCAAGGTGAGTAGAGTGTTGTCTGGTATCCACGGGGCGGGGGGAGCCGACATCGACACATTGTACCTGCATGTCCTGGACCTCCCCTTTGTGCCAGGTGCTGCTGACCTCTGCAGAGAACACAGCAGGGTACAAGACCACCCCAGTCTCATTTATCTTGAATTGTACATTCTAGCTAGGGAGTCAGAGAATAAACAAACAAACAAAAAATAAGTAGACAGTTTCAAATAGTGGCAAGTGCTGTGGGGGAAAAGTCAGGCTCCTTAGTGTATGACCCAGCAATTATACTAATGTATGTACTAAAAAAAATCAGACTGGGCAATGGAATGGGGTGATGAATTGGGGGGCAAAGTAGGGGTGGTTAGGGAAGGCCTCTCTGAGGAGACTACTTCTGAGCTGCCACCTGAATAATGTGAACCTCTTCTGGAAGAGCATTCCTGGCAGAGGGAACAGCACGTTCAAAGGCCCCGTGGTGGGGATGAACTTGATGTGTTCACAAAACGGGTGGAAAGCCACTGCAGTGATTAAGGGAGGCAGGGCAGGGTAATGGGCATTGGTTGCTACTCAGGGTGTGTTCGTTTTCTGGGACTGCTGTAACAAAGCACCACAAGCCAAGCGGCTTACGACAATAGAAATCAAAATTCTCTCACAGTGCCGGAGCCCAGACGTCAAAAATGAAGGTCGGTTCCTTCTGGAGGCGGTGAGGGAGAATGCATTCCATGCCTGCCCAGCTTCGGGTGGTTGCTGGCAATCCTTGGTTCTCCTTGGTTTGCAGAGGTAAAGACACTTGGCATTGGCTCTGGGATTTATCCTCAATCCAGATGATCTCATCTCAAAATGAGGGTACTGGATCCTCAATTCTGCCTGCAAAGACCCTTTTTCCAAATCGGGTCATATTCCCAAGTTCCAGGGGTCAGGATAAGAGCTGCCATATCTTGTGGGGACCACCATTCGGCCTCTGCTACAGGTCTAAAACCCGACACAGCAAGGGCGAGAAACAGGTAGCGAAGCGTTCTCAGGCACTGTGCTAAGCGCTCTCCTACACGATCTCATTGAATGCCGAAACGCCACTACCATGATGTTCCCATTTCACAGGTGAGGAAACTGAGGCCCAGCAGCGAAGGTCACTTACGCGGTCGTGTCTCCCGGCTAGGCGGCCGCCTAGCCGGGGTCCAAACCTCCTTCTAATTTCAGAAGCTGCAACTCGTGATACTATTATACTGTCAGGCTGGAGTCCTCCAGGGCAGGGCCGCTGAGCGCACAACTGTAGGGGGCGCCTTTCCATCGGTGGCCCGAGCAAGCGTGGCCGGGAAGATTCTGCCTCCCCAGCACGCGGCCGGGTCCTTGGCACACGGCTGGGGGCCCCACGTAACGTGGTCCTCGGGGCGCTTTCCCTCCCTCCTTCCTAATCTAAGGAATGAGGCCACCGCCGTCCTGTGTTTGTTTGTTTGTTTGCTCCTTGTTGTGTTTTTAAACCCGTGATGCGCCATCAGGAAATCATTTCCGCTTCTGCCCCCGGTGAGGCCCTTGGAAACACTCCCCGTTCAGCCAATGGAGAGCACCGGATTCTGGCAGGGGGCTGTGCTTTTCGGTCAGCCCTGCCCCCACCCACCCACCCTGCACACAAAAGCAGCATAATTAACTGTCTTAAGGCAGCCGAGCCTCCGCCAGCTGCGAGCTGGCAGGAAGAAAACACCTCGGAGGCACGGCCCGGCGCCGGTGCCGGTGAGGGGGCGCGCTCGCAGCGGGGCGAGGGGCAGCCGGCTGACTGCGAACTGCGTCCGTTCCCCACCTCCGGACAAAAGCGCCCCCCGTCTGCGCCGCCACGTTGCTCCGGGTGACCTTCCTTGCGTGCAGAGTCCGCCGCTGCGCGCACCTTCCTCGGATGCTCTGAAGGCCCAGGGACCGCGCTCGGAAGGCGAGGGATGTCCGGCTGCGTCGGCGCGGGGCTCGCCTTTGTCTGCGCGTAACCCGCAGAGGCCGCGGAGGTGAGTCCCCTTTCTCCTCGTCCCGGCCCTGCCCGGGCACGTTTGCCTGTGCGGAGACATCCGCTGTTGCAACCCCCCTCCGGGCAGGTGGGGCGGCTGGGAGCCGGGACCCACGGTCTTGGGGTTCTCTGCACGGTAGCACAGCCCTGTCTCCCGAAGCCGAGGGAAAGCAGCCGCGGGCATATACACCCAGAGCCCGCCTTCCGTGCCCACCGCTCACCTGGAAGGCAGGGGGATGCACCATTTTCGGGACGCGCTTGGAGATTAGGCTGATAAAACCCTCAGCCTCTCTCTGGGACGCTTCCTAAGAGACCCAAATGTACACGCCCCACCTCTGTGCATTGTCTATTTATAACACCGTGAGCGGATTTGGAAAGAGAGACAGACACAGACAGACTTGATGGATGTGTACACCGAGGCTCGCCTACAGGGCGGGGAGGCAGGGAGAACGTTGAAGACGGATCCCTCCCCCTCTCAATGCACCTGGACGCCATGCACTGAGGATTCAGCGCCCCAGCGCAAAGGCACACCTCTGGGCTGCCCCTCACTTTGCCTCATTTTCCCTCAGAGTGAAGTCAGGATCTTAGAACAGGAGCGCGCAGGACCCACACGCCACCTGTACAGGATTGTGGCCCCGGCCTGCGTGGGTCCAGCGCCTCCGCTGTGGGTGGGATTGGGGGGCGTCCTTCCGGGGGGGCTGAGGTCACGCCCCGCTTGGGGTGAGGAAAACCAGGCAGACACCCCTGTCTTCCGAAAGGAAATGAATTTCCATTGACCAGAACTTCCCCTCGCAGTCAGGTCCTGGGTGGTGGTTATCACCCCAGGCATCAGGAAGAGGTTTTTCTTTCTTTCTTTTTTTTTTTTTTTTTTTTTTTTTTTGGCGTACTGCGTCTTACTGTCCCTCCTCCATGAATGGATGACGACATTCAGAGCAGCGACAAGAATCCGGTGGGACACTGTTTCCCAAGTGTGTGTTGGTGGGGGCAGGGAGGGTGTCTAATTTTAGCCAGCCACCCCTCCCCCCTGCCTGGCCTTCTCCTGGCCCAGGCTCCTTCTGGGTCCTCGTCTCTGTCCCACAACCCCAAATGCAGACCCCCACCTCCAGGGCTTCAGATGACCCACCCAAACCGTTAGCCATGCACCAGCTCTGCCGAGGGGCCGCCGTGGCATCTGGAAGGGTGAGGGGCTGGGGGCAGGGGCCTTTGGTGCTGGCGTGTGAGAATAACAACCCAGGAGGTGCTTGGAGGATGGGATGCAAAGACGCGGCGGGCCCTCTATAAGGACTGTCAAACCCTGCCCGGGGACCTTTCGCAAGCATGCGATTAAGACAGGGTTTCTCAATCTCAGATCCGTGGACTTTGGGGCTGAATCCTTCTCGGTCCTGGGGGCCCAGCTTGCACACGCGCCTAGCGGTGTTGAGCAGTATCCCTGACCCTCACCCCCTTGAGGCCAGGAGCCCCCTCCCCACATTGTGACAACCAAAAATGCCTCCAGACTTGCCAAGGGTCCCTTGACAGGGAGGGGCAGGGCAAAATTATCCCCAGTTTTGAAAGCCACTGGCTTAAAGGCACAGAACCCATGGTGTTGACTGAGTTACAGGATCCTGGAAGGTTATGCCCCAAAGGTATTGTAAAGATGATTTCTAGTCCAGCTCTTTAATTTGGAGATGGGGAAACTGAGGCTGGGAGGGGTGAGTGGCGGAGTCCCGCATGCCTCAGGGTGGACCCCGGTTCTGCCTCATTCTGCACCTCTGACTGCTGCAGACAGCCCAGCTGTTAAGGCACCATCTAGCATGCTGTCCGCCATCCTGCCCCAGCTCCTCAGAACAATAAAAACAAAACGTGAGCTTTGTGCTTGATAAGAATTATGATCCCGACTTCCAGCCCCAGTCTCTTTCCACACTGCCTTCGTTGGCCCCAGCAGGTTGTCAGGATTTGCTTCTTTATTCGGGGACAGAGAGGCAAGGCAGGTAGCCTGGAGAAGATAGAGGTAGGGTTTGAAAGTGTCGGTCCCAGCAAGGAAGCTTAAGTATATCAGTCACTAACACTTTAGTATAAATGGTTTTAGTTGGATTTATTGCTGCCCAGTTTAAGTCCAAGGTAAGGGAGGGATGATGAGCCCTAAGGAGCATGGACTTTGGAGCTTCGAAGCGAAGGGGGCTTATATCTGGGGGCTCAGCTCTCACCTGGGTTCCAACTCCAGACCTACGTGGATGTCATCAGCCCTCGACACCTCTGTTTTCTCACCTGCGTCATGGGGCTGGGCGACGATTCAATATAATAATGGATCCAACACTCTTATCGATCTGAGGTGCCACACGTGGGTGGGGGGGGTGGTTGTTATTGCGATGACTGTCCAGTAAAACCTCCACGTGTCTCTCCTTCAGGACTCAGCTCTGCTTCAAGCCAGCGCGCCTCTCCTCTGTTCCCATGGGGACCACTGAAGCTACGCTCCGGATGGAAAACGTGGACGTGAAGGAAGAATGGCAGGACGAAGGCCTTCCCAGGTACAGCTTCCCCACTGCCGCGTCAGCCCTTGCTGGGGGCGGGGCGGGGGTGCGGTGGGTGCCCACCACCTCTCTGAGGTGGGGCTTGGGGGACACCGGGCACATAATGAATACTTGCCTAATTATTTAAGATGGATCCCCCCCCCCCGCCCCACCACAGCAGCGCAAAGCTCCCATTCCCATGCTATTTTAGGAATTCCGAACATTCTTCTACAACTGCCTCATGGACGATTAATATTCTTACGGGTGTTCCCACGAATCCGGGTGAGGGTGTGTTTTTACCTGTGGCAGCCGGAGGCATCTTGCCCTAGCCCTGCTTAAAATCCCTGGAGTGGCCCCCAACGATGTCCGTGTCCTAATCCCTGGACTCTGAAAATGTGCCCCTCTGGGGCAAAGACACTTTGCACATGTTTAGGCCAAGGATCTGAAAAGAGGGAGGTGACCTTGAATTATCCAGGTGAGCCCTCCATATCATCCCAGGGTCCTTCTGAGAGGAGGCAGGAGACTCGACTCAGGGGTAGGGGCAGAGGCGACGGAAGTGACAGATTGGTGTCACAGGAGGGAGGGGCCACGGGCCAAGGGGGAGGAGCACCTCTGGAAGCTGGAAAGGGGACAAAAGCAGATTCTCCCTTAGAGCTTCCGGAAGGAGCCAGGCCTGCCCACACCTTGCCTGCCGCCCAGTGAAACCGACTTCAGACTCACTTCTGGCCTCTAGAATCAAAAGAGAATGAATCTGTTGTCGTTTTAAGCCCCTAAGTGCGTGGTCATTTGTCACAGCAGCCCCAGGAGACCCTGCGGTGAGCCTAATACCCTAAATATTGTCCATGCGTATCTCGTGTGTGGTCTGTTTCCCCCCCCAAATGGAGCCCCGCGAGAGCAGGGGCCTTTGGTTGGATCGCTGTCGTCCGGCAGCACAAAGACAGGCTCTGGTATACAGTCGGCACTCAGGACACACCGGCTGAGCGGGTGACGGCCACTGGTAGGAATAAGAAACTGGGAGGAAGCCGTGGGCCTCCAGGCCTGTGTCCCTCTCTTCGCTCTGCTGGGTGGTGTTGGGTAAGAGAAAACACGGGTCGGCACCGGCTCCCCTAATCCGATGGCTGGACACAAAGTGCATCTCTGCCCTCCTTTAGTGCAAGGGTTTTGCCCCAGGGGATGCTGTCCAAGAGCTCATTATATAACTGTCTGGAAAGGAACAGACGAAGGAGGGAGGGTGCTCACCCTAGAAAAGAGGATCCCCGTCGCTGAGGGTGCCGAGGGCTTCCTCGTGCCTCAGTTGTCCTGTCTGTGAATCAGGTCGATAATTCCTCACTCACAGCTGGAAGAATTCTCTGAGGCGCGCAGGGCATGGCGGCCGGGATGGGCCCTCTAGATGACACGGGCTGTCCAAATACATTGCCCCCCACCCTGGACGCTTCTTCACCGTATCTCGTTCACTCGCACGCCCCCCGCCCTGATCTTTTAAAAGACACCCCCTCTCCCAAGCCCCTTGTTGAGACAAAACGGGGCAGCTGCAACTATGATTTTTAAGTGAGTTTCTCCCAGCTGCAGAGGGTCGCTGTCCCTTTTCAGTAGCCCAGTGTCTGCGGCACAGTGGCCCTGCTGTGCCGCCCCGGGACGTGAGCCAGCCCTTTGCCAAGGCTTCTGCCTTCCCCGCCATGGGAGGAGTGAGTGCAGCTCCTTCATTCGGCACCCAGTGGCGTCTCCACATAAGCACCTCTGTCTGGTGCCAGACAACCCACAGTTCTGTTCCTTCCAGCCCAGTGGTCCCCTTCCCGGGGGCGTCTTCCAGCCTCCCCAGGGTGTCAGAGTGCTTGCCCTGTGCCCGCAGCCCCTCCCGCTGCCATGACCTTGTAGCATCTTCCTTGTCTCCCGCCCTTCTGCAGGTTCTTAAGGATCCAAAGGGCAGCCCAGAGATGATGTAGCTCTCTCTGCCCTATTTCTCCATTCATTCTCTGTAATGATACGCACCAGCTGTATGCCAGGCCCTGGGCGAAACACTCAGGACACGTACAGAACAAGACAGATGCCCTCATGGGGCCTTTCCTCTGGGGGCAGGGGCAGGCCATTCCCTCATAAACTTCACAACCCAACGTAAAGTTGCAGCTGGGTTCATGGTACTTGGAGAGTGCCCAGGTGGGGTCTGACCAGGTTGGAGAGATTGGGGAGGCTGGAGAGGGTGCTGACCCCGAGCTGTGAAGGAGGAAGAGAGACGAACAGGGGAAGGAGACGCTGGGTGGGTCCTGAGTATTCCAAGCTCCGAGAGCAGTATGTGCAAAGGCCCTGAGGCCAGTGGAGGCAGGTTGAGGGGCAGAAGAAAAGCTGAGGAGGATCTTGACCAGAGTCTCACAGGTCAGAAGAGGCAGGTGCAGGGATAGGTGTCTGACTGGCATCTCAGCCCGCCTTTCCCTCCACAAGCAAGTGGCTATGGGTTCTGTTGCTTTGTAACTTTTTATTCTGATGTCGTCTCAGACTTTGAGTAAAGATTACAAGGATGGTCTAAGTCCTAACTGTAAACCTTTCCCCAGATTTGCCAACTAACATTTCACTCCTTTTGCTTTATCATTCCCTCCCACCTCCCTCCTTCCCTCCTGTGTCTCTCCCCTCTCTCTGTGTCTCTCTGTCTCTCCCTTCCTCCTCTGTCTCTCTCTGCCTCTCTCCGTCAGCCCAGCACACGCACAGAGCTAATTTTGTGTTGCACACACCTCAGCAGGTCCCAAAAGATATGTGCAGGAGTCGTGGGCCCTGACCGGCTGGAGCATTTCTGCCGCCCTCAGCCCCACCCTTCTCCACGCTGGGCTCGTCTCTTCTAGTTTCCTCCTCTGTCTCAGTCGGCTTGGGCTGCCAGACAGAGTATCACAGACACTTCCTCCCCCCCCTGGAGGCTGGAAGTTAGATCCGTGGGTTCGGTGAGGGCTCACTCCCTGGCTTGTAGACAGCCACCTTCTTGTGTCCTCATGTAGCCTTTCCTCTGTGCATGCGTGTGGATTGGTTGCTCCTGTCTCTCCCCCTTCTTATACGGCCACGCCCGATGGGATCAAGGCCCCAAAGGACCTCAGTTCATCTTCATTGCTTCTTAAACGCCCCATCTCCAAAAACAGCCGTATTGACGGTTGGTCCTTAGATGTTTGAATTGGCAGGGGTGAGGGAGGCAGGGGAGACACAATTCAGTCTGCAAAAACACAGCTGACTACTGGGGGGTGGAGTCAGGGCTGCTAGGGTGGAGTTGGACTGCTGGGGGTGGAGTCGGCACTGCTGGGGGTGGAGTCTAGGCTGCTTTGGGTGGAGTCAGGCTGCTGGGGGTGGAGTCGGCACTGCTGGGGGTGGAGTCTAGGCTGCTGGGGGTGGAGTCAGAGCTGCTTTGGGTGGAGTCAGGCTGCTGGGGGTGGAGTCAGGGCTGCTAGGGTGGAGTCAGGCTGCTGGGAGTGGAGTTGGACTGCAGGGGGTGGAGTCGGGCTGCTGGGGGTGGAGTCTAGGCTGCCTTGGGTGGAGTCAGGCTGCTGGGGGTGGAGTCTAGGCTGCTGGGGGTGGAGTCAGAGCTGCTTTGGGTGGAGTCAGGCTGCTGGGGTGGAGTCGGCACTTCTGGGGGTGGAGTCTAGGCTGCTTTGGGTGGAGTCAGGCTGCTGGGGGTGGAGTCGGCACTTCTGGGGGTGGAGTCTAGGCTGCTTTGGGTGGAGTCAGGCTGCTGGGGGTGGAGTCGGCACTGCTGGGGGTGGAGTCAGGGCTGCTAGGGTGGAGTCAGGCTGCTGGGGGGGCGGGGGGAGGGCGGCTGTGGTGCCGCTGTCCATGGTTCTGCTTACCACCCCAGGCCTTGTGACCCTCCCAGAGACAATGGTGCTGGGGGAGACAGGAGTGACAGGAAGGGACAGAGGTGTTGGAAATTGCAGAGAAGGAAAAAGGGTACATTTATTTGTCTGGGCATCTAAGAGCCACCAAAGTTGCCAAGAAATAATTTTTTAGGCCCCACAGAAGTATCCCCTCTGGTTCCCTTGCCTGAGCTTTGCGGGTGTCATATGGCTATCGGAAAGAGATTCTGTGGTTGCCACGCACCAGAAGCGGCCTTGGTCAGGCAGAAACAGACTGGGAAGGAGTCTCTGGGAACAGAGACTCCCTGAAGGGAGACTGAGGCAAGCAGTGCCCAAGCTTGATGCCCTTGGAGCACAGGTTGGGCGGGGCGCGGGGAGGGGGGAGCAGGAGGCATGGTCAAAGTCTATTCCCAATTCTCTTGTTTCACATCATGAGAAACCTCAACCCTGAGGCTAGAATCTGAGGGTAGAGCTGCATCAGGTTGACAGGCCTTCTGGGTTGTGCCTCTCTGACTCATGTGATGCGCCTTCCTTCCCCCTGTCCTTCCACAAGCCACTTCTTTGAGGGCTGGCCTGTGACTCACCAAAGCAAGATAGGAAGAGGCGCTTCCTCCCCTTCAACGGCTCACAGTCTGCCCAGGAAGCAAGCGATTAGCACACGTACCACGGGCTGAGTGCTCATGGTGGGCTCTGGGGCAGAGTGCAGGATGGGGTAGAGGCCAGACTCAGTCAGAACCTCCTGGAGGACACTGACCCAGCCTTAAAGGCTAAGCAAATTTACTCTAGACAGAGGAGTGAGATGTGCAAAGGCACTGGGGCAAGGAAGGCCTTGGCATGATGGGGAATGTAGCACAAGAGCCCAGCTAGGTCATGAGAACGGGGTCGGAGGGTTCACCGGCGCCACATCCTGGTGGGATGCCCAGGTGAGAGATCTGGATTTCATACCACAGGGGTACATGAGTTTCCTGGGGTTGCCATGTTGGGTGGCCTCAGACAATAGAGATGTATGCTTTCACACTTCTGGAGTCCAGAAATCCAAAATCAAGGTGTCAGCAGGGCCCTGCTGCCCCTGAAGGGGAGACTCCTTCCCACCTCTCCCAGCTTCTGGTGTGGCCAGCAACCCTGGTTGATCCCTGGCTTATGGACACATCTCTCCCGTCTCTGCCACATCCTCACACGTCCTGCGTCTGTGTCCAAATTCCCCTTTTCCCATAAGGACAACACTCACTGGACTGACGGACACCTTAATCAAGTATGGCCTCTTCTTTTTTTATTAAAAATTTTTTTTAATGTTTACTTTTGAGAGTGAGAGAGACAGACCTCGAGCAGGGGAGGGGCAGAGAGAGAGAGAGAGAGAGAGAGAGAGAATCCGAAGCAGGCTCCAGGCTCCGAGCTGTCAGCACAGAGCCCAAAGCAGGGCTCGAACCCACGCACCGCAAGATCATGACCTGAGCCGAAGTCAGACGCTTAACTGACCCACCCAGGCGCCCCCCTCCGCCCCTTTTTAAGATTATTTTTTAAATTGACCTTTTCTTAACTTAATTACATCTGCGATGGCCCTGTTGCCAATAGGTCACATTCCAAGTGCTGGGAGGTAGGACTTGAGTTATCTTTTGGGGGAGGGGAACAGAATTCAACCCAGCACAGAAAGATGAAAGTCATACGGTGCACCTTGCATATTAAAGAAAGCCCACTTTGCAGGTGGCTTGCCCACTGTAGGTAAGCGAGCGCTGTGCTTCCGGGAGCCATCCGGGTCCGCTCTGAGTTTACCCGAGAGGCTTCAGCTCTGCCCAAAATGGGCCCTTCCTGGGACTTGGGGAAATAGCAAACTTCCACCTGGCCTTGAAAGCCGCAGCCCTGTGGGCCGGCCGGGGTGGGACCTGTTGGGAAACAGCGGGCTTCTTCTCCGGGGAGCCTGGAGTCCTGCTCAGTCGTCTTCTCCAACTCAGGAGAAGTTCTCTGCTTTCTGGTCTGTTCCTAGGACTCACCAAGCATCTTCCGGCCTCAGGGCCTCTGCCCAAATGGAAGGCCCTTCCCCCAGTCTTCTCTCTACACAACAGTCCCCTCCTGGGGGCGCCTGGGTGGCTCCCTCCGTTGAGCGTCTAACTTCAGCTCAGGTCCTGCTCTCACAGTTCATGAGTTCGAGCCCCACATCAGGCTCACCGCTGTCGGTGCAGAGCCCTCTTTGGATCCTCTGTCCCCCTTCTCTCTCTGCCCCTCCCCTGCTCATGCTGTCTCTCTCAAACATAAACGTTAAAAATATATTTTTTGGGGGGGGGGGGCGCCTGGGTGGTTCAGTCGGTTAAGCGTCCGACTTCGGTTCAGGTCATGATCTCACGGTCCGTGAGTTCGAGCCCCGCGTCGGGCTCTGTGCTGACAGCTCAGAGCCTGGAGCCTGCTTCGGATTCTGTGTCTCCCTCTCTCTCTGACCCTCCCCTGTTCATGCTCTGTCTCTCTCTGTCTCAAAAATAAACAAACATTAAAAAAATTAAAAAAAAATTTTTTTTTAAAGCCACCTCCTCAAAGAGGCCTTCCTTGACTGCCACTACTGTGCCTCACCTCCTCCCTCTTCTTTCTTATTTTCTTTGTTGCAGGTACCACCTTCTGCTTCCTCCAACTGTTTGTTTACTCAGTGTCTACATCTCTCCTCTCTTGTATCAGTCAGGGTTCTGCAGAGAAACAGAACCAATAGCTTTCCATTCTCTACATGTATGATATGTATTATTAATCACATTATATATTTAAAACCATATTATGACAATTATATAATATGTCATATTATAGAATTGTAGATTTACATATAAGTTATGTTTGTGTTACTATGTTTATTAATTTACATATTCTTTTATTTTTTAATATTTATTTATTTTTAGAGAGAGAGAGACAGACTGCGAGTGGGGGAGGCACAGAGGGAGAGGGAGACACAGAATCCGAAGCAGGCTCCAAGCTCTGAGCTGTCAGCACAGAGCCTGACGTGGGGCTGAACCCACAAACCGTGAGATCATGACCTGAGCCAAAGTCGGATGCATAACCGACTGAGCCACCCAGGAGCCCCATTAATTTACATATTCTTTATTAATACATTATGCTATTGTATGTTTTGTGTTATATATGCAATTATGTGCAATTACATATAATCGTATGTATAATTGTGTGTTTTTACATGTAACATAAAGTATAGAGCATATTGTATATTTTCTATTTCATTTTGTATGTATTTTATTTGAACAAGTTTTAGGGGGGCGCCTGGGTGACTCAGTCGGTTGAGCATCTGACTTCGGCTCAGGTCATGATCTCACGATTTGGGAGTTCAAGCCCCTAATTGGGCTCCATGCTTTCGGCGCAGAGAATGATTTGGAATCTGTCTCCCCTTCTCTCTCTGCCCCTCCCCCGCTTGAGATCTCTCTCCCTCAAAAATAAACATTAAAAATAAAATAAAATAAAATAAAATAAAATAAAATAAAATAAAATTTTTTTAACTTCATTCATCTATTTTGAGAGAGACCGAGCATGAGCAGAGGAGGGGCAGAGAGCGAGGGGGAGAGAGAGAATCCCAAGCAGGCTCCCCACCGTCTGCACAGAGCCCGATGTGGGGCTTGATCTCACGAGCCGCGAGATCATGACCTGAGCAGAAGTCAAGTCAGAGTTGTTTCTTCCCCGGGGAAACCTCGATGCCTTTCCCTTTCGTGAGACCCCTGTTGTGGAGGGAGGTCTCGTACTTAAAGTCTCCACCTGCTGGACGCGAACACGTCTACCAGAAACCTTCAAGGCAGCACGGAGACTGTGGCTGCAGCCCGGAGCCCAGACACCTAACGTACGTTTGTGAACTGAAGGAAAAGTCTCCCTCGGGTCCTCAGTTTCCCAGTCTGCACCAAGGAGCTGGATGCTTTCCCCACCCTGACATTTCGGCTGCAGCTGGGCCACATCCTGCTAGGTTAGGGGCCCAGGTAGGCTTTATGTGGACCCGCCCAGGGTTGGTTGGGAGGCTGAATCACATCCTGATGAGAACCGGACATCCTGGGCTGCAAAAAACCCCCGCTGGGGTCGGTGCACATGTGCGGACCAGGCACAAGGGGGCAGTAGAGGGCAATGACTGGAATCAGCTTGGCCACCGGGTAGTTTCTCTGACTCCAGCCTGTGGGGCCAGCCTCAGTTTCCTCCCCTGTGCAATGGGCTCCTACCTGCCTCCGAGGGTTGCTGTGGGGAGGAAATAAGATCGTGCCGCGAACATTCCAAGCCGGCACACGGCGAGGGCCCTGTCCATGGGGTAAGCGAGGGTTCAGACTCGGTCTAGACCAGGATTTGACGCCTCAGACGTTGATGGGCACTGGGCGGGCAGGTGCACGTGAGAGAAGGAACCAGAGCAAAAGTCCGGCCCCCAGGTGAGCGGGAGGGGCCCACATTCAGCTCCTGGGGGGTTGTTACCACTCACAGAGGGCAGGTCCGTAATTGAAGAAAAGACGGAAACCCGAAATATTTGTGTCACGTCTGACTCGGCAGCAAATTTAAGATGCTTTTAAGTGCTGTGTGGGCAGGACAAGGCTAGAGGTGGGGCCTCAGCCGTCAGTCTGCAGTTGGGGGTCACCTGGCAGGTGGCTGGTGTCTCTCCTGGGCTCTGGGGCCCTGGACTCATTCAGGAGTCACCCGTGTTGGGAGCAAGGGTGGCAGCTACAGACAAGACCGAGAGAGCAGGCGTGTGACTTGACTCTTCAGCCCCCGTCTGCCCTTTCTGTCCTTCTTCAAGGCGTGGTTTTCTTTTGAGGGAAAATTCACACAGCATAGGATCAACGGTTTTCAGTGCGCGATTCAGTGACGTCTGGTACATTCACAATGCTGTGCAACCGTCACCTCATCAAGTTCCAGAACATTCCATCTCCCTAAAAAGTAACCCCGGCCTCATCAGCTGTCCCCCCAACCCCCGGCCCCCACGAGCCCCCTTCCCGTCCGTGGACGGGCCTGTTCTGGACGTTTCACGCACGTGGACTCACACCCTGTGTGGCCTCTCGTGTCTGGTTCCCTCCCTGAGCGTCGTGTGTTCGGGGTCCGTTCCTGGGGGGCAGCGGGTGTGGGCGCCTCGCTCCTGCTCGCGGCCGGGTGACCTTCCGGTGCGTGAGGGACACATATCCCTTCACCCATCCATGGACACGGCGTGTTTCCACTTTTTGGCTACTGTGAATCATATCACACTGGGGTGTGGGGTTTTTTTTAAGCTTATTTATTTTTTGGCGGAGGGAGGGCCCGACACCAGGGCTCGAACCTACGAACCGTGAGATCCTGACCTGAGCTGAAGTCAAGAGTCACGCTTAACTGACTGAACCCCCCCCCCAGGCGCCCCTGCAGTGTGGGTGTTCATGTGGACGCACGCGTTCATTTCCTTTGTGTCTGCTCCAGTTTGACCTTTGACCTGTATGACCGCAAAGCAACTTCCCGTTCATCCTTCCCCTCCCAGACCCGCCACTGCGCCTGGATGTTCTGTGAGTGGGGGGAGGGGGGGCAGGAAAGGAAGACGGAAAGGAAGAGGAACAGACAGAGGGAGCGAAGGGCTTTGAAAAGGAAAGGAGGAAGCATTCCATGGCCCTCCTCTCCCCACGCTCTGGCTCCCCGTTGGGCTGAGCCCGCACTGCTGAGTTGCAGAGGTGAATTAGGGCTTCCCTGAGTCGGCACGCCCTGCGGCAGCCCCGGGCTCTCTGCAGACCTTCTGCCTCCCGGGATGGAGTATTTCGCCGGGAGCAAAGGAGCCGGGGCGCCTGGGTCCAATGCACCGGCGTTGAGCTCCCCAAAGCGGTCCAGGCGTTGCCAGGAATAAACCGCCTGGTTTTGCAAATCCATGCCCGGCCAAGCATCAAGGGCCACAAACGCACGGTCGGTGGCGTTACTTTAAAAGACACCCAGGGACTCCCCAGACCCCCCTCCCCCCCCCCCCCGCCCCCGAGTCTTGTCCATGCTGTTTGTTTGCACTCCGCGCTCTGGTGACTGATACCTGCTCTCTGCTGGGTCCCCAGGCCACTCCCGGAAGAGACAGGGATGGACCCGCTTGGCAGCCCCACGGAAGACACGTCCTGTAAGTTTCCACGGGTGCAAAAACGGGCACGCTGTTTCCAGGTCCCGCTCTGCCTGAGGCCGTAGCTGTCGAAATGTCTGAGGTGGACCATCGGGGAAGGGGGGCCTTCTGCGCGAGGCCTGGAGAGAAAGCCACCATCAGGGTGGGGGGGGGGAGACGCGCGGCCGAGTCATGTGGCGTTGCTGTGTATCCTTCAGCTGGTTGCCCGGCCTCTCTGTGCCTCCAAGTCCTTATTATTAAATGCAGGTCGTGAGCTCCCCGCGGAAGGGGGACTGCCAGGATTAAATGAGGTGACATGTGTTAAGTGCCCAGGGGACGCCAGGCGCAAAGTCAGCCCTGGAGGGCTCTGCTGTCCTAAGCGCTCAGGAAGGCTCACGGCTCTGAGGACCCAAAGCCCCAGAATTTGGGGACAGGGGGTCCAGGACAGCCAGAGGAACTGTCCTAGACATGTGTTCTCCTCAGTGGCATCCCCTCACGTGGTCTTGCTGGGGGGGGGAGGGGCCCCCACTCTGCCTGCGTCTCCCCCATGCAGCTCATCACAGCTCATCCTACCCTTTCGGAGGAAAGACTGACCAGAGAGGGACAGCCGCGCCCCTGATATCACACAGCAGTAAGACCTAAGACCAGCTCGTCCCAGCTTTCTGGGGCCACTATAGAGTACTGGGCCTGCTTCGGACCTGAGCACACGGACTCTGCCTGTCGTTGTCACCCCCAGGGGCTGATCTTGGGCAAGTCCCCTGACTGTGTTGGAGCTCTGTTTCCTACCCCTGCAAAACGAGAGGTGTGTGATAACCGTACCCCTCTTCCTAGGTGTGACTGGTTGAATCACAGCCCCCAAAGCATATCCAGATCCTAATCCTGGAATCTGTGAATGTCCCCTCACATGGCAAAAGGGACTTCGCAAATGACATTTAGTTAAAGAGATGGAGAGACTTGGTGGTCAATTTTATGTGTCCACTTGGCTGGGCCACAGTACCCAGAGATGTGGTCAAGCATTATTCTAGAGGTTTCCATTGAGAGTCACTCTTTCAATGAGATTCACATTTAAATGACTAGACTCCGAGTAGAGTAGATTGCATTTCCTAATATGGGTGGGTCTCATCTAATCAGTTGAGGGCCATAAGAGGAAGAAGACTCAGGGCAAAATTCCTCTTCAGCTGTGAACACGTGAAACCCCGGCAGGTTATTTGCTTCCAAAATATGACGGTGGGACAGGCATGGGATAGATGTCCTCATTCCGAAAAGCAGAAACAGGAGGAAAGAAAGGGATCGTCAGTCCCAGCAAGTCTGAAATTTGGCAGGACAAATTCCATCAGATTTTTTTTTTTTTTTTAGTGAAAATTCTATTCGATTTTCTTTCTTTCTTTATTTTTGAGAGAGAGAGAGAGAGGGAGGGACAGTGCAAGTAGGGGAGGGGCAGAAAGAGAGAGAGAGAGACAGAATCCCAGGCTCTACTCTGTCAGCACGGAGCCCGACACGGGGCTCAAACTCACGAACCGTGAGATCATGACCCGAGCCGAAACCAAGAGTCAGACGCTTAGCCGACTGAGCCCCGCCCCCGCCAGGTGCCCCATGACTATTTTGTTTTTACCGTTTTCTGCAAAAGCACACATTTATATCCCGGTGTGTGTCCTGAGGCGGTCACCCCTGACCCGTGGTTTAGGGCTGGAGAAATTCAAAGACAAAAAGGGGAAGGAGCTTGTCCGTTGAATTACGTGTCCTTGAATGTCTTCATCTGGCGAGAGAGGGCCAGGGCTCTCCTATTGGCTCATTTGTTTTGTCCTCACTGTCCACCGATGATTCCGTCCGCTGACGATTCTGGGGGAGAGTTCCCAAGGTCTCTGGAAGAACAACCTGTCTCCCTTGAGCTGGCTCGGGGGCATCTGGGGGCTTACCCCCCGTAAGGCAACCTCCTTCAGGGGCTAGCCCTGCTCAGCTAGCTGTCGGATCAGCTTTAACCCCTTGGAGGCAGCCCGGGGGTGGGGGGAGACCACCTCATACAAGGAAACCAGAGTTTCAGCTAAGAGTCTTCAGGAAAAAGCAGTTCAAACCATGAGGCACACCCACTCTGACCAGCTCCAGAGAGATCCCTCTGTGCCTCAGTTTGCTCACCTGGTAAAGGGGACAATAACAGAACTCGCCTTGTGCGGATATTGCAAAGTCGAAACAGGAAAACACCTGGGGGGGGGGGTTGCTGCGAAGAGGGCCTGGCCCGTGTGATGTGATCGGTAAACTTCAGCGATTATGGAGGTGAACATCACTGAGAGGTGAAAAGCAGAACGTGGGCGTCCTCTGCCAGCCCCATCCGGAAGGCAACGGTGATCGCAGGTGTCGGCAGGCCCACCGTCTAGAGCCGGGCAGGCCATCCGTGTGACCCTGACCTGACTCACCGTTGCGAGTCTCACCTAGCAGCCGGTAAAATTAAGTCAGGCTCCGTCTGCGGGGTCACAGAGCCGGGAAGCAGTGAGGTCCAGGCGCCCGCCCTTGACGTCCAGGCGGCAAGGGCACGGCATGAACCTGTCCGGAAGGGATGTCGCCTGACTTGCAACCACATGGTGGGGCAGACCTCTCACCGGGTCAGGAACCGGGCAGGGGGAGCAAGGAGGAAGAAGCCCCAGTTGTTTTGTTCTCCCGTTTTCCAAACAGCCCCTCCCAACACACTGAACTTCAACGGAGCTCATCGTAAGCGGAAGACACTGGTCGCCCCCGAGATCAACATTTCGCTGGATCAGAGCGAGGGCTCCCTGCTGTCCGACGACTTCCTGGACACCCCTGATGACCTCGATATCAACGTGGACGACATCGAGACCCCGGACGAGACCGACTCGCTGGAGTTTCTGGGAAATGGCAATGAGCTGGAGTGGGAAGGTGAGGCCCAGGGCTGCTCCCCACGGGCTCAGCTGGGACAGGGGCTCCAACCCAGGGCTCACGGAACAGCCCCGGGAGGGTCCCTCCTCCGCTGCGACCCCACACCCGTTTTTCTTGAGGACTTGAGGGTTTTTCCAGGGGGCGTGGCTCTCCCGTGATTCTCAAAGGTGACCACGTCCGAAATGAAGTGCCTCCAACTCATTGCACAGCTGTCTGGGGAGCATTTATTCGGGAGCAGATCTTGACTGGGGTGCGGGGCGGGTGGCGGGGATGTGGCAGGAAGAGGGGGTGCCCAGCCCCAAGCACGGTCGCCAAAAAGACAGACGCGAGGCACCAAAGCCAAAACGCACAAGCTGATTGCCCCTGGTGCTCAGTGCTGTGAGGGAAACAAGGTGAGATGTTGGGACGGGGCAGAGGGGCTCACCCGAGGGGTGGTCCTGCCCAGGGGACACAGGGCCGCGTCTGGGGACGTCTGGGGCCGTCGCACTGGGGCTGCTCCTGGCACTGAGTGGGGCGGCCAGGATGCCCACCCGGGACGCCCCGAACGTGTGCAGTGCTGAGACGGGGAAGGATCGGCGTTACCTGTTTAGGTGTTTGCTGGAACTTGGCCTCGAAGCCACCCGGCCCTCGGTGGGCTGGAGGGAGGGAGGGAGGGAGGGAGTTTCCACCCCTGATCCAATCGCCCTGCCGTCACGGGTCTATCCCATTTTTCTATTTCTTCCTGAGTCAGTTCTGGTGGTTTGTGCGTTTCTTAGAATTTAAATTTTTTTTTTTAACGTTTATTTATTTTTGAGACAGAGAGAGACAGAGCGTGAACAGGGGAGGGGCAGGGAGAGAGGGAGACACAGAATCTGAAACAGGCTCCAGGCTCCGAGCTGTCAGCACAGAGCCTGACGCGGGGCTCGAACTCACGGACCGTGAGATCATGGCCTGAGCCGAAGTCAGACGCTTAACCGACTGAGCCACCCAGGCGCCCCGCGTTTCTTAGAATTTAGCCGTTTCGTCTAGGCCACCCGACGCGTGTGCGGTGATTTGTGGGATTCTCTCGTCATTGTGTTTATTCCTGTCGCCCCAGAGGGGTTTTAGATGGGCCTCTGGCGGCTGAGGTAGGGGACGCGCCGGAAGGAGGGGTCAGGGCTGGATGAAACACGGGAGGCGGAGGAGGACCGGGCCGTGGAGAGCCGCGTGCGTCGCTAGGGGCCGGGCAGGCGTGCAGGGGGTCCCGGTGCCAGGCTGCATCGTCTCTCCGTGTGCCAGGCTCCAAGGAGGGCACAGAATGAGAGCGCCCGTGCCCTTGAGCGCCCTCGCGGTTTGATGAAGCAGACAGACTCGTTCACAGGCTCCGAGCCCCAAGCCCACAGAGTGCTCTAGGAAGCCAGGCTTTCTGGAGAAGGTGGCATTTGAGCCGGGGCGTGAAGGGAGAGCGGGGGGAGGGGGGGAAGTGGACGAGCAGGGCCTCTGGGCGGGGAGAAGCACGTGGGCAAGGTCACGGGGGAAGCAGGAGGGTCACGAGTCCACAGGCAGCAGAGGCAGAGGGGGCCGGGGCGGGAGGCTGGGACCCAACGTCTGGACTGAGACGTCCCTTCTGCTCCCTCCCCCACCCCCGGCTGGCTTCCAGATGACACCCCGGTGGCCGCCGCGAAGAACATGCCCGGTGACAGTGCAGATCTGTTCGGGGACGGCGCAGTGGAGGACGGCGGTGCCACCAACGGGCGCCTCTGGCGGACGGTGATCATCGGAGAACAAGAACACCGGATTGACCTGCACATGATCCGACCCTACATGAGGGTAGTGACCCACGGAGGTGAGACCGCACCCCGCGAGCTCCCCCTGGCTCCAGCCGGGCCGACCGGGGGTCATCAGAGGCTCCCTCTGAAGCTCAGTCTCTTCATCCGAGGCAGAGGGACGTTAAGCCCGGTGTCCCCATCAGAGGCAGGCCGATCAGGGGTCTGCGGCTCCCCAAGAGCTCCCATGACTCAGAGCCGTGCCCTCCGGGAAGGAAGGGGCTGGCTGGCGAGGGGGTGGGAGCCCGGGGCAGAGCCCGGGGCAGCTCGGAGCGCGAGCCACTCACCGGCCGCCTCTCCCCAGGGTACTACGGCGAGGGTCTCAACGCCATCATCGTGTTCGCTGCCTGCTTCCTCCCGGACAGCAGCTCCCCCGACTACCACTACATCATGGAGAACCTCTTCCTGTAAGTGGCCCGCCCGCCCGCTGCGCCCCGTGCCCATGGCTCCAGGAGCCCCAGCCCGTGGGCTGGACCAGGCTCCCGGGACCACCCCTCGTCACTCCCACTTACTGAGCCTTTACTCTTTGGCGGCCCGCGAGGCCACGCGCTTCACGTGTGGAAACGCAGTCCACGCTCCGGGCAACCCTGTGGGGCGGACACCTCCTCCTACAGGTGCAGCCCCCAACACACAGACAGGTTCAGTCACTCGCCCAAGGACACAGGGGTGCAGCTTCATAACGATGGAGTAACTCACCTGGCAGGTGACAGAAAGAGCTCAGTACACGTGATCTACTTCTGTTCTAGTGATTACGGAGGTTTCCTTCTGACTCGGTGGGGCTCCGGTGCCCGGTGGTTCAGAGGACGAGGAGGCACCTGGGGGAGGTCAGGGCAGGAAGGGGCCCCAGAATCCAGGGAGCCCAGCCTCCCCCCACCCCCCACCTTCAGGTGGGGAAGTAGAGGCTGAGACAGAGGAAGAGGTTTCCTGGGGCGCCGGGGTGGCTCAGGTCATGATCTCGCGGCTCGCGAGTTCAAGCCCCACGTCGGGCTCCGCGCTCACAGCGTGGAGCCCACTTTGGACCCTCTGTCCACCTCCCTCTCTGCCCCTCCCCTGCTCGCTCGCTCTCTGTCAAAATAAACAGACATTTAAAAAAATAATAATAACAGTAAACAAAAAGAAAAGAGTTTCTAAAGTCGCTCAGGGAGAGACGGGGCCGGGACGGGACCCCGGACCCGTGACGTCTGGTGCGGTGGGCCGTCCACTGTGGGTGCCCGTTCCCCGGCCGTCCCCGGGGCCGTTGGGACCCCCTCTCCGGATTAACGGAGACGCTAGATGCTGTCGTGCGCGTAAAACCCTTGGTGCCTAATAAGTGCTTAGTGAAATGGTGACCCCTGCTATCCCTAGGCCCACGGCCACTAACTTGGGGTGGGCTGGGGTCTGCAGCCACGCCGCCCCGAGCAGGCGGGGCTGGCCCAGCACGGCAGGCAGGAGCAAAGAGCGCAGGCGCCCACGGGCGCTCCGTCCCGCGGGCAGGGGGCGGGGCTTCCTAACTCTGCCCCCCCCCCCGCCGGGCCCCCCATCTTCCGCACACGTGACCAGGTACGTCATCAGCAGTCTGGAGCTGCTGGTGGCCGAGGACTACATGATCGTCTACCTGAACGGCGCCACCCCCCGGCGGAGGATGCCTGGCATCGGCTGGCTGAAGAAGTGTTATCAGATGATCGACAGGAGGTGAGTGCGAGGGCGGAAGGGCCCGGGAGGGAGGGGTTTTCACCCCCGCGGAGCAGGGGACCCCGGAGCCCCCCCCCACCCCGAAGGCGGCGTGGCCGTCGGACAAACGACCTCAGACCGGATGGTTGAACGGACTTGATCGGCTCCTGAGTCTGTTCCGTGCGTCTCCTGGCTCCGGGGGGGGGGGGGGGGGGGCACGGGCCGTCCTTGGCACCCCCCCCCCCCAGCTTGGAGGCGCGCCGCCCACGTCGTGGTCGCGCGGCCTTTCCCCGTGTGTCTGCGTCCAAACGTCCCCTCTTTATAAGGACACCAGTGATTGGATTACATCCCATCCTGCCCTGGTGTGACTTTTAGAGAATTATGTCGGCCATGACCTTATTTTCTAAACGATGTCCCCGTTCTGAGGTCCAAGAGGTTAGGACTACAACATACAAATCTGGGGGGGGAGGGGGGGACGCAGTTCAACGTGACCACAACAGGGGGTCAGAACCAGGGTGCCCCAGGACATCCTTCGGGGATGGTCCGGGCGGCCACGCAGTCAAGAGCTCAGGCCCTGAATGAAGTGACACCTGGGGCCAGAGGTCAGCGTGGCCCCCACAAACCCCGCAAAGGGGGCTCGGCCTCCCGGACCGCCCCCCCCAGCCTGGATCTGCCCGCCGGGAGCCCCTCCCTCCCCAGGGCCCGCTTGCTCTGCTTACCCCCGCAGATTGCGGAAGAACCTGAAGTCGCTGATCATCGTGCACCCGTCCTGGTTCATCCGCACGGTGCTGGCGGTGTCCCGGCCTTTCATCAGGTGAGGCCGCCACCGGGGCGGGCTCGCGCCTCTTTGCTGGGAATCCGAATCCCAGCTTCTCTGCGTCAGATGCGGACCTTGGCCTCAAGCTGTTTAAATCATGTGCGTTGTTAGTATTAAGGGACGAACACAGGAAAGAGACTAGCAGAGCAGCTGTCCCGTCCTATACGCCGGATACCTCGTAACGTGACAGCCACTACCGGAGAGGCTGACGCTGTCACGCCCGTCGCGTCGATGAGGGATCTGGGGCTCAGAAGGGTCAAGGCACGCAGCCAGGGTCACACAGCCAGGTGCTCACCCGCCACACTCCCCCCGCCCCGTCCACTCCAGAACCTGTGCGGGGACCATTAGGACGCGAGGAGGGTCTGACCCGCTCCCGGCAATAATGTCACGAGCCACGTGTGCCTTGGGGGGTCCTCGAGACCACCCTCAGGTTTGACGAGTCACTGGAAGGACTCCCAGAGCTCAGAAAAGCTGTCGCGGTTTCCTGCAGAGGAAGGACGCGGGTTAAAGTTGGCGAAGCCCGAAGGTGCATATGGAGGTCCCAGGCGGGCAGTTGTCCCCTCCCCGGGGGTGGTAGCAAAAGCCCTTAATTGTCCCTGCGAAGATGTGTGACAGCATACAGGAAGGTCCACCGACCGGGAAGCTCACCTTGCTGTCTAGGGTTTCACTGTGGTTTGGCCACATGGGGACCGAGTAGCCAGGGGGCTGACCTTAGTCTCCGACTTGAGCCGCCCAGACGTCACGCCAATGTGACGTGCCCAAGATCTGCACCGTAAACCACATCTTTTTAAGTATATATATATATTTTTTTTTCAATGTTTGTTTTGAGAGAGAGAGAGAGGTAGCATGAGTGGGGGAAGGGCAGAGAGAGGGGAGAGAAAGGATCCCGAGCAGGTTCCATGCTGTCAGCACAGAGCCGGATGTGGGGCTCGAACCCACGTACTGTGAGATCATGACCTGAGCCGAAACCAAGAGTCGGACACTTAATGGACTGAGCCACCCAGGCGCCCCGGGAGAGAGAAAGAGAGAGAGAAAATCCTAAGCAGTCTCTGTGCCCAGCCTGACTCGGGGCTCGGTCTCGTGACGGTGAGATCACCACCTGAGCCAAAATCAGGAGTCAGACGCTTAAGGGACTGAGCCACCCAGGCGCCCCCTGAATGTATATTTAACTTGACATGATTCAGAGCATTGAATCGAATCCAGATCCTTCGGGGGAGCCTGGTGGGCTCGTTCGGGAGAACACGCAGCTCTGGATCTCAGGGTCCTTGAGTTCGAGCCCCAGGTTGGCAGTACAGATTGCTTAAATACATATACTTAAAAAAAGAAAGGAAGGAAGGAAGGAAGGAAGGAGGGAGGGAAGGAGGGGAGGAAAGGAAGGAAGGAGGGAGGGAGAGAAAGAGGGAGGGAGGGGAGGGAAGGAAGGAAGGAGGGAAGGGAGGAAGGAAGCTCACGCTTTGTCTCACTCTGTTTCTCAAAAATAAATGTATAAGAAATATTTTACAAAATGTGACTTGCCCTGCACGAAAGCAGTCGGATTTGCTCATAACGCCACACATGGCCGCTTTGTGACGCCCCGTGGGGAGTGTCTGTCATGCCTGGTCACTTACCGTCGGCCTTTCTGCCAAGCAGCTGCTTTATTTTTCCCATTAGGGACGCTGTGTGTCATTCATTCCTCCTGTGTCTCCCTTTGCATCGGACGCCGGAAAGCCTGAGCCGAGTTTCAATGTGACCTCTCGACGTAGATACGAAACGTCTCAACACGCTTTTGTAGACCCCTGACTCCGTCTTACCTTTTTTCTTTTTTTTTTTTTTACCGTTAACTCGATTATTTTATCGTTTGCTGTCGTGCCGTAGCCTCTCGGCCATCTGTTTGTCATTTAGAAAAGTGACCCGACTTTCAAAAAAGCTTTTAAAAACTTTTTCCGATGCTGCTTTATTTTTGAAGAGACAGGGTGCGAGCGGGGGAGGGGCAGAGAGAGAAGGAGCCGGGGCCTCGGAAGCAGGTTCCGGGCTGTGGGCGCAGAGCCCGACGCGGGGCCCGGTCTCCCCGACTGTGGGATCGCGACCTGAGCCGACGTCGTCCGCTCAACCGACCGAGCCGCCCGCCCGGGGGGGCCCTCGAAAAAAGCTTATTTGATACTTCGGCAAAATTAGGTTTAAGTTAGATTTTTAAGATTAATAGCAACCGCGAGTTCAAAGCCACACGCTGGTGACAGAGCCCCGCGTGGCAGCAGACAGCCTGGCCCCGGGTGCGGACCGAGAGAGGCCGCTCTTTCTGAAAGGACGGGCTGTGAGTCTCTGTGCCCTCGCGCGCCCCGGGACTGGACTTCACGCATGTCCCTCCTTGTCCCACCAGCGTCAAATTCATCAACAAGATCCAGTACGTGCACAGCTTGGAAGATCTGGAACAGCTCATCCCCATGGAACACGTGCAGATCCCCGAGTGCGTGCTACAGTGAGTGTCCCGTGCCGTGGGGGCGCCCCCTCCCCCGGCCCCAGTGCGCCCAGGCTCCGCGCCTCCCCTCTCGGGGGCCCGAGAACCGGACGCCGGCCGTGAGTGGGAGCAGCAGACCCGGGGAGACACGGTGAAACAAGCCCGCGTGAGATCCGGCATCTCCGCACAGGGCGGGGCCGGCCAGCCGTGGCCCACAGCTTGTTGTATAAATAAAGTTTTATTGGCACACGGCCCCGCCCATCCATGGCTGCCTTTGAGCCGCATCGGAATTGAGCAGCTGTGGCGGAAACCGGCCTACGAAGCCGAAAATATTTACGCCCGGGGGGGGGGGGGGGGCGTGTAGACCGACCCACGTCCGTGAGGGGGTTGCTTTACAATGACCCCGTTCAATTGCTGGTGCCGGATCAGGCACAGAAAATAATCGGCTGAGCCGTGTCTATACCAGATGCTGGACGAGGCCAGCGGAGTCACTGCCCGAAACGTGAAAAAGACCGTCGGCCCGTCAGTCCCGGCTGCCTTTCTGCGCCCAAGGCTGGCGCGAACTCGGACGTGACAAGGAGATTGTGTCTCCGTTCCCAGAAGGGAAGGGGTCCCCAGGCAGCGCACCTGTGGGGGAGGCGGGCGTCTGAGGAGTTGTACTTTCTGTCTTCCAGGTACGAAGAGGAAAGGCTCAAGGCCAGGAGAGAGAGGTGGGTACAGAGTGCCTCGGGGCGGGGGCTGGGCCGGGCCCACCTTGGGGGGGGGGGGGCGGGTAACAGGTGGCTTTGGCCCAGCAGGGGCCTATGACGCCCTCGCGTTTGTTGAGGGCTTTGAGTCAGACCGGGGTTCGAATCCGCTCCGTCACGGAGGGACGGTAGGCGAGCAAAGAGTTCACAGCCACCGTGGGGGTTACTCTGAGGAATGAGGACAAGGGGACCCCCCGGGCGGAAAGTGGCTCATAGTAATCACGGTAAAATCAAGTCAAACGCTGACAGAGGGGGCACAGGTTCCATCCTCGGCCCCGACAGCCCCAGAAATGCCCCTTCACTAACCTACTGGTTCGGTTTTCGTTGGTGGCGTCACCAGGGGTGGCCGTCACGGGACCTCAGGGCGATCGCGGCCCCACCCAGTTACGAGGCCCTCATACCGTCCCCCGGGTACGTTCATATTCCACCCCCACCCCCCGGAGCTGGGCAGGGCCAGGATTCCCGACAGCATCTTGCAGCCCAGGAATCCGAGGCTCAGAGAGGCACGGGCACCTGCCCCAGGCCACACAGCAAGCCTGGGGGAGGGTTGGGGCTTCGGGGGGTCGAGAGCGTCTATCGCTGCCAGGCCCCGTGCCAGCCTCCTCCGGGGAGACAGGTGAAAAAGACAGAGTCCTGGTCCAGGGGGCTCCAAATGGCAGAGGAGAGGGGCGCGTCACCGAGCGAGGAAAGCGGGTCCCGGGCAGGGCGGGTGATGTGGGCAGATGAGCCACAGTGAGCAGCACCGTGGAGGCTCCGGACGGCGTCACGTAGTGATGATGGGCCGCGGGCGCCAGGGAGGGAGGCCGAGGGCAGGCAGGACGCCCCGTCCCGTGCGTGGCCCCCCGCGTCCGCCCGCGTGGTGGCAGGTGGCAGGGGTCCTTCCTTCTCGAGGCCGAGCAGTATTCCCACGCGTGGACGGACCACGTCGTGTTTGTCCTTCATCCACGGAGGGACGTGGGAGTCGTGCCGCTGCGGACACGGGCCACGAACGCCCAGCTGAGTCCCCGCGTTCCCGAAGTGGGGTTCCGGGAGCACGTGGCGATGCTGCCTTGAACGTTTTGCGGAACCGCCACGCTGTCCCCGGGGCACGTGGGCCACCCCATGCTCCCCCCCCGCGGGACAAGGGCTCCCCCTCCCCCTCCCATGTCCTCATCACTTGTAGTTCTGGTTTTAATGTTAATTTTTGAGAGAGAGGGAGGGAGGGAGCGCTCCTGCGGGCGTGTGTGCTCGGGAGCGGGGGAGGGGCAGACAGAGGGGGGCAGAGGATCCGAAGCGGGTTCTGTGCCCACAGACTGAGGGCAGAGAGCCCGACGCGGGGCTCAGACTCATGAACCGTGAGATCATGACCGGAGCCCAAGTCCGACAGTTGACCGAGCCGCCCGGGCGCCCCGACTCGTAGTTCTGTTTTCGAGACAGCAGCCGCTGCTGGGTGGGAAGTAGAGATGTCTGTCTGTCTGTCTGTCTGCACTTTTTCCCCTTCCTTTCTTCCCCTGCCCTTCTCCATCTCTCGCTCTCTCTCTCTCTCTCTCTCCCTGTCTCTCCCTGTCTCTGTCTCTGTGTATGTCTCTCCCTGTCTTTCTCTCTCTCTGCCTCGGCCTCTCTTTCGCCTCCCAGTCTTAGCTGCGGAGGCACGGAGACCAGCACCGCAAGCCGGAATCAGGGCACAGGGGACCGTGTCCAGGGGGCGAGGACCGGTGCCTCCGGGCTGACAGCTGAGAGGAACGTTCGGGGTCTTTCCTCCTCCCCGTCCTGTCCCCGCTCGTGCCCCCTTCCCCATGGTCGTCTCCGCCGTCATTAACCTCTGGGTTGATCTCTGTGCCCTCGGGGCCCATCCTGGGGCAGCGAGACTCCCCCACGCCACCCTCCGAGGCCACAGCGGGCAGGTTCGTCACCCACGTCCTCTCTTTACGTCCCCAGCGCCAGGCTGCAGCCCGAGTTCGTCCTGCCCAGGTCTGAGGAGAAGCCGGAGGCGGTGCTGGCGGAGGACAGGTAACTGTGCAGGTGGCCACGGCGAGGGCGGCCGAGCCCGCACGTCCGGTAAGAGTGACCGCAACGCTCTCGTGACGAGGACAGCAGAGAGCGGGTGTGGATGGCCAGCACGACGCCGGCCCCATCCTGAATGCTCAGTCCCGGGGTCCCTCTTCCCTCCACCCCGGGCCGTCCCCACGGGACACCTGCAGAGGCTGGAATTATATTTAAACCGACAGTCGGGCGCCTGGCGGTCGGTTGAGGGTGGAACCCTTGATCTCAGGGCTGTGAGTTTGAGCCCCACCGCAGGAGCAAAGGTTACTTTAAAAAAATAAAAGCTTTACAGATAAATAAACAAATTAACCAACTGTCCATAAAATGTGAAAGTCCGCTCCTCTCTGGGGCTGGGCTGCCCGTGCCCGGCCTCGGGGGCTCAGCACATGCCCGCCCACCGCCGGGCAAGCCCCCTGGATGGCCAGCCCCAGCCCGTCTCTTTCCCAGGGGCTTCTTCACCCTCTTTTTTTTTTTAAGGTTATTTATCTGGTGGGGGGGAGGGGCAGAGAGAGAATCCCAAGCCGGCTCTGTGCTGTCAGCGCAGAGCCTGACGTGGGATTCGATCCTGAGATCCATGATCCGTGAGATCATGACCCTGAGCCGAGATCAAACGTCCGACACTTAACCGCCTGAGCCCCCCCCGGGCGCCCCCCGCGACGGACAGTTTTAAAGTACACGTTCCAGTGGCCTTTCAGACCCTGGCAGAGTTGTTCGTGCAGCACCCCTCTCTAGTTCCAGAATTCTCTAGTTCCAGAATGTTCCATCACCCCGAACGGACCCCACACCCGATAAGCAGTTCCTCCCGTCACGCCCCCCCGCTTTACTTTTCTGACGCTCAGCAGATACGGCCCCAAGCCCTGTGGCGCCTTGCCCCCCGTGGGTAGAAAACACAGCGGGCTCTGCCCCCGCCCCTGCCCCCCTCCCCTCTGCCCAGCCAGCCTGCCTCCTGCATTTGACCCTCGCGTAGCCTCTGTCTCCTGCCCTTGCGCCACGTGGGGGCAGCGGCTGCGTCTGGGGCCATCCCCCCCCCCCCCCAGCCCCCAGCGTCCAGGACTCAGGGACCGCGGGTAGCTGATGTGGCCGCGAGAGGGGTTCTGCTCTCCGGTGGAGGTTCTGGCCGGTGACCTTTCTGCACGTCCCCGTGGGCGGCCCCCACTCGCTTGGTACCAGCTCAAGGCGAGGCCGAGCCGGCCGCACGGGGCTCGCGGCCAGATGCCAGGGTTCCCCCCAAATAGGCAAATAATGCGAAGGCTTCTCTCTTCACAGGCCTGCTGCAGCCACCGATCAGGAAACGAGGTGGGTGGGGAGCGGGGCCATCCCGGTGCCTGTGCCTCAGTGTCCCGAGTGGAGCCCAGCCGCGTGGGAACCGTTCGCCCCACGATTTACTGTTTGGGGGTCGAGGGCTACCGTCCCGGGGAGTCAGAGAGGCTTGGCTTGCCCGTCCCTGCGCAACTCCGGGGGCGCCACCGACGCGATGCCCCAGAGCTAAGCCGCGCGGCAGGCTTGACCGGAGCCAGGCCCCCAAAGCCCGGGCTTTGTAACGCAGCCACAGGCGCGGCGTTTGCCCGCGGCCCGTCTCAGGGTCCCCGCCTGCTCCAGATGCCAGGAAAAGCCGCTCTGTGTGCTGGGGGTCATGGGGACCACCCTCGGGTTCAGGGGTTTGCTAGAAGCGCCCACAGAATTCAGCAAAGCTGTGTCGCTTACAGTTATGGTTTGATGTGGTGGAGGGATGAGTACGGGTGAGAACGGGCATAAGGAATGTGATGCCCGGGCCCGGAGAGGCTGGAGGTGAGCCTCCCGGTGTGGTCTCCCAGGGGGCTTATCCAGGCAGCCCTTAGCTCGCCCGGCAGTGTCCCCAACCAGGGACGCTACGCCCACGTCCAGGGTATTTCCCGGGGGCGGTCCCTTACGCTTGGCTAACCACTCCCGTGGCTGAGCTCGGTCTCCGCCGTCCCGAGGTCCCGCCGATACCCCCACCCTACATCCCGCTGTTAGCACACGACCCACGGTCCCCAGGGAAACAAAGACACTCTTACCAGACGGCGCACTCCGAGCGCTGGGGCTCCGGTAAGCACCCGACTTCGACTCAGGTCATGATCTCGAGGTCTGTGGGTTCGAGCCCCGCACCGGGCTCTGTGCTGACGGCTCGGAGCCTGGAGCCTGCTTCCGATTCTGTGTCTCCCTCCCTCTCCCTGCCCCTTCCCGGCTCACTCTGTACCTCTCTCTCTCTCACTCCAAAATAAATAAGCATTAAAAAAAATTCTTAGTCTAAACGGTCTTAGACCGGTACTGCCCCGGGCACACCGAGTGGAGGCAAGTTCTCGGTGCCTTTCTGACAAGATCGTCTCAATCCGTGTCTTCTGGGGGTGAGTTTCACCCACAGACACAGAACGCACAAGGAAGTCCCGCACCACGAGCGAAAGCCAGCAGATTCGAGAAAAAGCAGAGTTAGGCCCTCCCCTGAATCCTCAGGTAGGGATGATGAATCAGAAGTGTTTAAGATTATGAAAGACCCCAAAGAAGAAATTGTAGGAAGCTACTGGGTGGACGCGCGGACAGATAGGTGGGTGAATAGGTGGGCGGAGGGAGGGACAGAAGAATGGGTGGCTGGGTTGAAGCTTCCCTCTGGTCCGACTGGTGACGTCGGCCCGGGGCCCATTCTCCTGAGGCACCGATTGAGGGGTCCCCTTTGGAAGCACACCTGGAAGGTGGGTGGCAGGCGGCAGACCTTGATGGGCTGGTCCCGCTCTTGCTGCCGAGGGCCCCCCAAAGTCGGGTCGGATCGTGCCGTCCACACATAGCACGCGTTCCCCGCATTCTTTCTGTATTTTTTAAGGATAATCGCGTATTTTATTTTTATTTATGTATTTGTTTTAACGCTTATTTGTTTTTGAGAGACAGAGCACAAGTGAGGGAAGGGCAGGGAGAGAGAGAGGGAGACACAGAATCGGAAGCAGGCTCCAGGCTCCGAGCCGTCAGCACAGAGCCCGACGCGGGGCTCGAACCCACGGACCGCGAGGTCATGACCTGAACCGGAGTCGGTTGCTTAACCGACTGAGCCACCCGGGCGCCGCCCCCCACACCCCCACTGCTGCCCGAGTTCTTTAAAAACCGTAACAACAGCCTGGCCTGTGTTTATCCCTCTCTAGCATGTCCTGAGGTGACGAGACTACAGAGAAGGACAAGACAGAAGATTCCAGATGGCAAGAAACCTCTGTCAGACGCCCTCTGGTCCTGGACCTCCTCCCCGCCTTGTCCTGACGCCCCTGTCTTTGGAGGGGGCCAGTCCCCGCCATCCATCTCTGAAACCCAGCATCCTTTTGAGCTGCTTGAAAACGTTTTTGTTTCGTTTTGTTTTCAAACAACGCGGTATGTTCCAGAAAAGGACCTGGTTCTCAGCCCTCCACACTCACGAGCTCGCGGCCGAGAAGAGGAAGACGGCCCAGGGCGTGGCCCGTGTGCCCTCGACGGCTTCAGAGACCCCCTCCTCGCCCTCACCACCACCATCACTGCACAAAGTCCTGGTTCAAGACCCTTCTCTGGTTTGTCACCTGGCCCACCCCGGAGCCACGGATGCCCGCCAGCTCCTTGGCCGGATCTGGACTCGTTCTTGTGCCTTTTCTCCTAGAACACCCCCTGCGGCCCTGGGCACGTGGCCCGGAAGCTCAGCACCCCCAGCAGCGCTGTGCCCCGGGGACCTCCCGTCCCGGCCCCTCATGGCTTTACATTTGACCAGCTCCCCTCGCCTTCATCTCCCAATCTTCTTTGGGATTAATGGAGTCCACGATGGCACACGCGAGCTGCTGAGAATCACCCCCGCCCCGCAGTTGCAAACCCGCCCCCCCTTCTAGAACATTCTCAAGCCCCTTTAATGGACGCCACACCACAGGGCAATCCTGATCAATACCTCTTACTGAGGGAATGAAGTGTCCCCGCTTTCCTGACCCCCCCCCCCCTCCAACACAGGGTTGGGATGAGCCCCTCAGGTTCCCGCCATGGGAAACCGGCTCTGAACCGCGATACAGGAAGATACAGGTTTATTGCAGGTTTTGAGTGTTTCGAAGTTCACTTGGGAAAATAAATCCCAGTGGCCTGCATGCTACGGAGACCTGCGGTCAAAGGAGGTAAATTTACCTTGGACAGAAGTCAGACTTTTCTAACGTGGTCCGCACGCCCGTCAGGGTGGCCTTTGGAGGCAGTGAGTTCCCCGTCCGTGGAGGCATTTAAGAAAAGGCTGGAAAGTGCTTACAGAATGTGGTCTTCTGCGGTCCCCTCCGATCCTCAGAGTTTCTATTTCTATGAATCTGAGCAAAAGTTAAGCGGGTACCTCCTCCAGGCCCCTCTTCCAGGCCCCTCTTCCCGGCCCCGTCGCTGGCTTCTTAACGGTCTGGTTCAAGTGCCCTGGGGATGAGGTTCTCGGCCTCAGGGGAGATGCCGGAGGCTTCTCGACCTGGGCGCATCGAGGTGTTTTGGGTTATTCTGATGCCGGGAGGGAGCTGGTGGTGTTTGGTGCTGAGGGAAGGGAACGCCCGACATTTTGCCCCGTGGGGGAGGCTCCTGAAGGTCCTGAACGTCACGGAGCCATCCCGCGTCCAAGGCCAGAGGCTCCGCCTCGAAAAACGCGCAGTCTGGGAGCCGAGTTGGGCCCCGCGTCTTCTGGGTCGGCGCAGCTCTGCCCCAGGAAGGCTGGGACGCCTCGGGGGGGGGGGGGTCTTACGTTTGTGTTTCTGCTGTGTTTCCCAAATGTCAAATAAAGGACAGGACCGTGTTCCGGGCCCAGGCGTGTCACCCGGAGCCTGAGGCGGCCGAGGCCAGCCAATGGGCCTCTCCAGGCTGCCCTCCGACAGACCCCCACGGCCCCCTGTTCTGCCTGTCGCCTGCCCCTGCCCGGAGCGCCTCCTTTTAGGAGGGTGCCCCAGGCATCCCCGGGGCCGCCCCAAACTCCAGGCCCGGGAGGCGGGCCCTGCTTGCGGGGTCCACGCGGGGCCTCCACGAACACAGTAACCAGTAACCGGGGGAGGAGGCCGGAACCGGCTGCAGGCTGAGCGCTGGGAACTGAGGCCGTCCGCCCGGAGCGACGGTGCGTGCCTGCGGAGGCGACAGAGGGACGGACCGAGGCGGGCCCCAGCCCACTGTGACGGGGCCTGCAGCCACGCAAGAAACCCCAACAGGGACCAGCTGGTTCCCCGCGGCCCGCCCGCCGCCCCTCCGGACCACCAGCAGCCACGGACAACGGGCAAGCGGGGCCAGGGACCCCAGCTCGGCCGCCACGGCGGCCCCTCCAGGGTAGAGAGAGGCCCCAGGAGGCGGTCCCCAGGCGGGAGAAGTCCCACGGCACGGCTCCCTCCACACGTGTCCACGCGGGCGGCCGCCCGCGGCTCCCAGCGGCTTCGCGAAAGATGCGTCTCGGGGGCAGTTCCGGCCAAGATGCAGTGGACCGCGAGCCCCCGTCGCGAAGGGACGCCGGGTTTCCCTCCTGTGACACGTGGGTCGTGTCCTCGGTCGTGGCTCACACGCTCATCCTGAGGACGGCCAGTGTTGTGGTTTTTACACCCAAAGTCGTCGTGACTCCCGTCGTGATGTTCAGACATGGTTTCCACGGGCTTTGGGGGATTTGTGTGGAAATGAGGCAGCAGCTGAGAAGGGACGGGGGTCACTGGTGTCCACTTCCCCGAGGTGTGACGCTGGCCTGGGTCCGGGCGCAGAGGGGCGACCTGGGGCAGCCGTGGCCCTGCCGCTCTTGCTTCGGGGGGGCCCCCGGGACCATCCCCAGGACCCCTTCCGGATCTGCCTCTCTGTGACTCAAGTTCCCTTCCCGACCCCAGTCCGCTCTGGAACCAAGCAGGGTTAGCAGGTGACAATGGTAATAGTTTAACTACTGTATGTATATAGACCATTATTGCTACTTCTGGAACAGAAGACTGTTTCCTCTCTACGCTCACACCGTTCCCGACACCGGACTGGGGAAGGGTCCCCACGCTCTCCAGCTCCCAGGGACCCCCCCCCCCGCGTCCTGTGACCCGACACCGGGCAGTCCGGGAGGACCCCGCGGGTGAAGGGCTCACCCCCACCTCGGGCGCCAGTCGTGAGGGCTGGGCCCCCGGGTCACCCCCACGATGTCCCACTTGGCCAAAAGCCAGGGGCTCCCACAACCTGCCCCCAGCAGCTCACAGAGCTCAGGGAAGAGGTTTCCTTGCATCTCACCTGCTGATGACAAAGGGGCTAACTCGGGAACAGCCCGAAGAGGGGCGCGGGCCGGGGCCCCGGTCGTCCCCGAGCCGCCGGCTGAAGCTGCCATCTGTCCCGCCCACCACCCCGTGGCTCTCGGAACTTTCCGGAAGTCACCCCGTCAGCATAAGTGCAGGGCTCGTTACAAACAGCAAAGGGCACTGCTTTCCTTCGTCGCTCCGGACCTAGTAGGGAGAAAATAGTAGGGAGAAAAAGACTATTGTCCCCGCCCAGAAGTCCCGAGGGTTTAGGAGCGGTGTGTCAGGGAGGCGGGGACCAGGTGCTTCTCTCTGGTCACACATCACATAGCCCAGAAGAGGAGCCTCGGGTGCCGGGAGCAGGATGGGCGTGCACACAGGTCGCTGGAGTCAGGAAGGCGCCCGTCCCGGCCGCGGCGGTGGCTTCACCGGGCGGGTGGCACGGGGGTCACAGGTGCCACTCCCATCGGGGGGTGATGGGGCCACACGTTTTGTCCCAACCCAACCGGGTCTCTGATTACCCTGAGGGGTTTCTTGAAACCTCATTCGTTCATTCATTCATGCATTCATTCACTTATTCATTCATTCATATGTACACTCATTCACTCGTTTCGTTCACTTATTTGTTTGTTCGCTCATTCATTTGCTCACTCATTCATTTCTTCATTCACCTGCTGGCACCCAGCCTAGTGGAGAAGCTTGACCCCTGGGGACCGGGAGGAGAGGCTGGGCCCTGTCCCGGAAGGAAGGGTCCTCTCCGGTCTGAGACCCAACAGAGAAGCAGCAGTTAGCAGGCCAGCGGGCAGGTCGCAGGTGCCCCCGGTGGAGGGCCCAGCCCAGGCGAGGGCCCCAGGGGCCGGCTCAGCAGGTGTGGGGGTTCCAGTGGGACCCAGTGCTCAGTGAGGACCTGACCTCTCTCTTTGCTAATTTACCATCGGTGGCATTTAGTACACTCGCGATGTTGTGCAACCGTCAGTGCTATCTAGTTCCAGAACATTCCATCTCCAGCAGACGGAAACCCTATCCCCATGAGCAGTCGCCCCCAGGCCCTGGCACCCACTGACCTACTTTCTGTCTCCGGACCTTTCACACAGAGGAAATCAAACACTTCGCGACCTGTGGGCTGTTTGGGGACAGACGTGTCACACAGGTGGGCCGACACCAGGAGGCCTCCCACGGGCGCCCTGCCCGGGCCTCTGTCTGAGCACGGCACTGTCACCCGTGGTCTGGGCTCCGTGCCCCACAAGGAGGCTCCCCGGAAATTCTTGCCGCCCAAACTGGGTCACAGGCCACACCCCGAAGCCGGCTTCCCACACCTGCCAGCCGGCCAGGCGCCTGGCGGGGCTCAGGGGTCAGGGGTCCGGCCACGCTGTCAGTCAAGGAAACCGAGGCCCAGAATGGGCTGGAGGTGGGAAGAGGAAGTGAGGGCCACGCCCCCCACGACCTTTGCACCGGGTCAGTCCTGGATGGGGCCTCGCAGGGAGTCCTTCACTAGCGACGACAGGATAATGGTGCTCCCCGTCTCCCTCGGCTGTCACCGCGGGGTTCCTGCTGGCAGAATAGGGGGAGGGAGGTCGCGGAAGCCTCGGGACGCACAGGGCAGGCCGCGGGGGTGAGGGTGTCGGGACAGGGCAAGGGCAGCTCCCGCTCCGGGTCTCCCCCAAGCTGCAGCTGGCCACACGCGGGGTGGGGGGGGGGGCGTCAAGAGAGCCAGAGCCGGACGGTCGTCGCAGCGCGAACGGGAGACTGAACTCAGGCCCCGCCGCAGCGGGCAAGTGCTCGGTGTTGCGTCCGGGGACACGCGGCGCTCCGTAGCCAGAGAGAGGTGGCCCGGTGGCCAGAGAGTCGCTGAGGGGAGACACGAGGGTTAGGGGGGGAGTCTGGCTAAACGGACTTGGCAGGATTCTCGCCAGCACCAGGTTCCTAGGTCGAGCGCAAGGAGGAGGCCCCGTTGAAAAGGAGCTCAGCGGAGCCAGGCTAGTTTGGTCGAGGAGGCAGCCTCCGCCGGGGCAGAGGGGAGGTGACAGGAAGAGGGTAGGACGTGTGACCACGTGTGGGGACCCCAGATAATCCAGGGGAGGCTCCCGGCCGCAGTTTGCGGGGACGAGGACATAGTGCCCCCCTTGGGGGCCCTCATCAGGCCTCCACCGGCCGCTTCCTGAGCCGGGAAAGGACAGGATTCTGGGGTCGGGGAGCAGGGGTGGGAAGGCCCCAAGCATAGGGAGAGAGGCTGTCTTTGGGTTTGAGCCCCCACCTCCAGAAGGTTTCATGAAGGTAGGTGGGGAGAGGGAGGGGGAGGGTGGCCTGCCCCTACCCCTCATTTACCTGCTCCCCTGCGGTCAGAGCTGGTGCCACAGGGTCTTTGCACATCCTGTTTTCACTTCCCTGAACCCCTTTGTCTTATCCAAGCCTCCTCCCTCTGGCCTGCTTTGCCTAAATCACTGTGTATCCGCTTGGACGGCCCCTCCTCCAGGAAGTCTTTCTGGTTCCTCCACCCCCTCCGTCTACACAGGGAGGGCCAGGTACATCTTATTCTCCGCTGTGTCCCCAGTACCCCACAAGGCAGGGCCCACAGAAGGCAGGGGCCCCCTAAACGGTAGGGGAAGGAACGAATGAAAGAGGAAGGCAGGAAATCAGTGATTCGAGCCACTTGGGACAAATGGGGAAACTGAGGCCATGGGTGAGAGGGAGCTGTTACAACCCGAACATGAAGCCCCTGGCCCTGGTCTCCAGAGTCCTCCCACCCCTGCTCCCCAACCCCGGAGGAGGGCGGCGAGGCCCTGAGAGGCAAGGGTGGGGGGGGGGCTCACCCAGCTGGCGAGTGGCAGAACCAGAACTCGAACCCAGGATTCTTAACCAGTGGTTCCTTACGTGTGTCTGGGACTCTCTGGTGTGTGGGGGCCGGGCCCGCCCTGGAACCCTTTTGGGAAGTCCTCAGGGTCAAAATCACGCACGGGCAAAAGATCCATTCGGAGCGCAAAGACGGACAGATGGATTTCGCTGGAACAGAAGACAAGAGAGAACAACTCGCCTCCGAGGTGCCGGAGGCTGGGGAGGGATCGTGACGGCTAGTGGAGACAGGGCTTCTTTGTGGGGGTGATGGAATGTTCTGGAATTAGAGGTGGTAGTTGCAGAACACCGGGGATGCACCATATGCCAGTGAATCATTCACTTAAAAATGGCTAATTTTGGGGGCACCTGGGTGGCTCGCTTGCGGAGGCGTTCGACTTCGGCCTCGGGTCTGATCTCACAGTTCGCGGGTTCAAGCCCCCATTGGGGTCCGCACGGACAGTGCGGAGCCTGCTTGGGGTTCTCTCTTCCTCCTCTTTCTGCCCCTCCCCGACTTGCAAGTCTCTATCAAGGTAAATAAAAACGTTAAAAAAAATCTGTGGGAAGCACAGACCGTGTGGAATTCAAACTTCAGGGTCTGTGAGTGAAATCCTTTTATTTTTTTTAATGTTTATTTTTGAGAGAGAAAGAGAGGGACAGAGCGTGAGCAGGGGAGGGGCAGAGAGAGAGGGAGACACAGAATCAGAAGCAGGCTCCAGGCCCGGAGCTGTCGGCACAGAGCCCAACACGACGCTGTTGGTCTGTGTCTCACTTTTCAAGCCGCTGCGCGGGGCCGGACGGAGAGAAGGTTTGGGGACTGACTTTTCTTTTTCTCTCACAAGGGGGCGCTAAAGGCCTCCGGGGCTGAAGGAGCATCTCGGGGCTGGCGGGGCGGCTCCATAGCCCCCCCCCCCCCCCCCCCCGGTGATAAACAGCAGCGCCCCATGTGCGCGGGAGCCGTGGGCTTGGCCGGCCCTGCCCTCCTCCCTGCACCTGCTCACGACCCCGGGCGGGGACACAGGGCACATCGCCTGCCCCCGACCTGCAGGAAAGACGGCACCCCAGGGACCCAGCATGGCGACCCCCCCCCCCCCAGTCTAAGAGGATTCATGCTCAGGGGCGCCCGCTTGCTGCCCCCAACACGCCTTTCCTTCATCCTCCACTGCCAGCGAGGGACACGGATGGGGCCACCGTCCCTGAGGGAGGGCACGACTGGCAACATGGGGAGGTAGTGTGCTGGCCAAGAGCCGGGAGCCCGACGGGGCGGCCTTCGAAGCCCTCTGCCTCCCCTTGCAGACAGCAAGTGGCTCCGCTGTGGCCCCACGTGGCCCCCGCGGCACCTGCCCACCGCCTTCCGCGGAGGGGCCCCCACGACAGATGTGCTCGATGGAAGCAGCAGAATCGAATCGTCCACACCTCAGGACAGCGCCGCCCGAGGTGGTGGCCCCGGCCTGCTCGGCCCTGCGTAAGCACCTGCCCTGGATGTCCAGGGGCGTCCCTGGAGCCATCTCCCCGACGGGGGCCCCCAGAGCCCCTCCCCTGCCTCACCCCGGGTGCCCACCCCTCTTGACCCTCTTCCCCGCCGCCCACTGGCCGGGCCAGATTCTGCTGGGGGAGCGAGACAGGGCCTCCGTCGAGGGCCGGGCCGCGGACGAAATGTCAACCTGGGCACGTCCCCGCCTGAGGGGGCCGCGGGCTGGAAATGGCCGGGCACAAGGTGACTCGAGACACCAGCTCCAGGCCCACGTTCCAGGGTTTCGGAACCGCTTCTCTTTCTGGGGAACACACTTCAACCCACGGGAGCCACCCTGGGTGCAAACCCCCCCCCCGTTACCCCTCTGCCACCCACTGGGCCCCAGGGTCCCTCTGCTGCCGACCGGGATCCAACCAGAACGTTCTGCTCTCCCCTCCCACCGTGCCCCTGACACCATGCGTGGAGCCCCCTCATTCAGCGGGCGTAACGCTCTGCCCGCGGTCCGGGCTCAGCCCCACGGGCCTTCCGCTTGTCCCGAATCCAAGCCTCCTGTCTTCCCGACCGACCGGTTTTCAAACTGGGGCCCGCACCACCCCTGCTCGGGATCAGTGATTTGCTAGCACAGCTCACAGGGCAACAGCCTACTTACTAGATGACCCGTTTATTTTTTAATGTTTATTTACTTTTGAGAGACAGCACGAGTGGGGAAGAGGCTGAGGGAGAGGGAGACACAGAATCCAAAGCAGTCGGCACAGAGCCCGACGCGGGCCTCGAACCCACGAACCGCGACATCATGACCTGAGCCGAACGCTAAGATCAGACACTTAACCGCCTGAACCCCCCAGGCGCCCTGAGACAAACACCAGTTTCAAACCCTTCCTCCGACGAAGTTCACACACCACAGCCAAGATCTGAGCCAACCGACGGGCGGGAGGAAGGCAACCCGTGGTTCCCATAGTCTGTCCCCCCCAGTCAAGAAACAGGCACGACGACACCCCTACTTTGCACAAGGGAAAACCAGACGGCATCTCCAGTAACGGGGTGTCTCCAGTCTCTGTGGGTCAGGGGTCCCGACGTGGCCCGCCCGGGTCCGAGGCTCAGCGTCACCCGGGAGGCCGCGATCCAGGTGCCAGCCAGGCCTGGGTTCTCCCCGACGGCTCCACTGGGGAGGGGTCCGCTCCTAGGGCCACTCACGCGGCTGGTGGGCCTTCTTCCTTGCTGGCTGCCCCTTGCCATCTGGGCCTGTGACATGGCCGCTCGCTCGTCCAAGCCAGCAAGGGACAGTCCGCCGGCAAAACGGAAGCCACAGTCTTATGTGGCCTGATGGGGGGACGGACCTCGTCACCTCCGCTGTATTCTGGTGGTCAGAACCCCCTACTGGGCCAGCCCACCCTCGAGGAGCGATAGCAGGGGCAGAGATCAGAGCCTGCGGGCCAAGGTCAGAGTCAATAACTACGTTAGCCCCAGGCTCCGCGAAGTGCTTGCACCGGCCGGACGCCCTGGCTAGGTGTGGTGTGGCCCCAGAGGGGCTCCCCGTGGACACCCCTCCCCAGGTAGGAGGGGGTGGGGCCGAGTGTTTGCAAAGCAAGGACACCTGCCCGTTATCCCGAGGAGACGCTGGGGATCTAGGCCCGCAGCCGGGCGGACCCTGGACAAAGCGGATGTCGGTTTGTACCCGGTCTCACTACTCCCTCCTCTCCCACGTCAGGACAGACGTCGTCTCAACCCTCCGCAGCCATCGCCCAGCGCCCGCCACAGTGCCCAGAATGGGCGAGACCTGCTCAGCACTGGCTGGACGGGTGCCGTCCACCGGTCCCTGGGCCCCCGGGGGGTCTGGAGGCCATCTGGTGCCATGTGGCAGACGGGTGCGGCCTGCCGACCTTACACACGTTACGCACACCAGGGCGCCCCCCCCCCCCACGACCGGCTCTGTGCCACGTGACCCACGGGGCCGTGCCGCTCAGTCATCACCTTGAACCCCAAAGGGCCAGACCAGGTCCTGGGCCGGACGAGCCGGCCGTAAAGGACAGTCAGGGACGAACGGGGGAGACCCGACTGAGCTCAGCAGTCAGTGAGCTGAAATTTACTGAAATGCTAAAACCTGAGGTTGTTCACCCAAAAGAGATTAAAAAGGAGCGACGGTAAGTCGGATCTCAATGTTTTCCTTTTAGTTAAAGTAAAAACAGAACACGAGTGAGGAGAGATGCGCCTCTGGGTGTAGGGCACGAGGTAATAAAAGGATAGGGCACCACTGACCCCAGAGCTCCAGCTCCCGGGAAGAAAGTAAAAAGCATTCCCTTTTTGGAACCACGTGCCAGACCCAGAGGCAGCAGCAGGGGGAACAAGGACCCCCCCATCCCTTCCCAGCGGATGGGGTGGACGGGGTGACCTCTGTGCCGGCGTCCTCACGCTGGGGCACTGGGGCCCGGCAGCATCTGAGGCGGCACAGAGGGACAGAAGGCCCCTCTGACTTCGTTCCAGCTGTCTGGAAGCCTCCATCGCAAGTGAGACCTGCCAACCCCCAGGATCAGGGCAGCCTCCGAGGCCCCCCAGGTCTGCCCTCGTCTTCCCAAAGAGCATGGGGGCAGCAGTGGAGGGGAAGAGACACGAAAGCCAGGCGCGGCCGTGGCACTGGGAGGCCACAAGACTGGCCGCCCCCGCCGGGGCCTGAGCACAGAAAACAGCCACGTGTCGGGGAAGCGGGGCTTTATTTCCTTTAGGCACATGCACGTGTGATACACAGAGCTCGCGGACGGGTACACGGCGGGCCCCACCCCGGCGCTGGGGACGGGCCTAGGCACACGGGAGGACACCGGCCAGCCCCAGGGCTTGGTTCCTCCCGCCCCCGGGCCAGGCTGGCCTCTGTCCGGAGAACTCCTCTCGGGCTACGGAGGGGCCACACAGATGTCACTCACTTAACACAACCCGCGGCACAAGTGCAGAGCACGCGGCCAGAGAGCCTCGTTTTGGTGAATCCGGGACCCTGGGGCACGTTCCCTGGGGCGCAGGGCCCTGCTCGAGGGCGGCACCTAGTGGCGGGTGCGGGCTCTGCCCCTGCAGCCCCTCCTCCACCTTCTCTGGCCCAGCGGGGAGGGTTCGGGCGGCTGCAAGCAGCCTCAGGGGCTCGCCGGGCACTCGGGGGACACTGGGCCTTCGCAGAGCACTCTGGGAGCGACTACCCCACAATTCGGAAGGCAGCACTGGGACGGGAGGCAGGGGCGTGGCCGGGCCGTGTGGGTCATCGCGTGCGCTTTGTGACAGGCGCGACAGAGAGGAGTGAGGGGCAGCGATGGCTCCTGACCCGGCACCTGGGGCCGCCTGGGCCTCAGAGAGGGACAGACACAGCTTCTGCATCAGGGTCCCGCGTCAGCCTCACGCCCCGTCGCCACCCGCCCCAAACCGACGCCTCAAGGGCTGGGCCATCTCCTCAGCTCGGGCCCTGGTGCCAGCTCAGCCCAGGGGGGCGCAGGGAGGGCTGGGGACCGAGGGGGCCGGGTCAGAAGCTGCCTCTCGTCTCTAGAAGAGGTGGGACCTCGGCGTCCGGCAGAGGCAGGTGAGACCCCCCCCCCGCCCGCCCCCGGGTTCCGAGCTCCAGGCCCAGGCCTTGTACGCGGCTGGCCCTGCGCCGCCTGGCCGGCTCTGTCCCTCGGTGCCCAGCGCTCGCAGGGCTCTCGGGGCTCCCCAGGGGACGCTGACCCGGAAGCCGCAGGACAGAGGCACTGAGCCGGGGGAGGGCGGCCTCAGGTTCCCGGCCCCGCGAGCACGTCCGGGCCCCGCGCCCTTCCCACCGGGGCCCTGGTCGCGGGGCTGTGGAGGGGCCGCCCGCCCGCCCGCCCGCCAGGCCCTAGCGGAGGCCGCACCCCCCGGCCTGCAGCTTCTCCTGCCCCATGGCGCACACCAGGTCCTGCACGAAGCGCATCTCGGAGGCCACCTGCTTGGCCAGGGCCTCGTAGCGGTTCTCCAGGCGGCTGAAGCGGCGCTTGAGCCCGCTGGCCCCCAGCAGGGCGCCCTTGGCCTCCTCCTGGGCCTGCCGCCGCAGCGCCTCGGTCTTGTGCAGCTCCTGCCGCAGCCGCCGCAGGTCCTGGCCGATGCTCTCGTTCTCCTCCCGGTACCAGGCCTCCTTCTCCTCGTAGATGGCCGTCAGCGCCTCGATGTCCTCGTGGAACAGGCGCCGGCTGTGCTCCAGGCCGCGCAGGCCCTCCTCCGCCGCGGCCACCTCCTCCAGCACCTTGGAGAAGCGCTCGAAGCTGACGTACGTGTTGTTGGGGGGCATGCTCGAGTGCGACTTGATGGTGTACTCCTTGAGGCGCGCCGTCTTCAGGCGCCGCCGCTCCGGCTTCCGGCCGCCGTCCTCCCGCCGCACGTTCCGCCGCCGGATCGCCTGCGGAGGGAGAGGCGGGGCCTGAGGCGGGGCCTGAGGCGGGCGGCGCCTAAATAAGGTCTTACCGGCACACGGCCCCGCCCCTTCGCGGGGGGGGGGGGGGGGGCGGGCCTGGTTCCGGCATTCCCCTGCCAGAGACCCAGGGGAAGGAGACACGGGCCGCCTGGCCCTTTACAGAAGACTGCCGCGCCCGGCCGAGAGGCCACCCCGTTCTGGAAGTTTCTGTGCAGGGAGCCGTGCCGCGTGCAGAGGGGCTGGGGACCCCACCGGGTATCACACGGAGGGGCGCCCACACCATCCCCGTGCACACCCCGCCCTCTGCCAGCCGGGTCCACTCCCCTGGGGACCCTGCCCGACACTCAGGCCTTGTCACACCTGCCGTCCTGGAGAGGGAGCAGCCCCGCCCATCTCACCTTGATCCAGGAATGCTCCAGGCTCTGGGCGATGGTCATTCTTCTCCTAGAAAAGCCCCCCCCCCCACCCTGGTTAGTCACACGCCTGCCACGTCCCCATCCTCCCACGAGGCTGGCTGGGAGAACAGAACAGGGAAGGGGTTTTCTGGGCCCTCCCCCCGCAGCTCGGCTCCCTGCCCCCCACCTCACACGGCTCGCAGACACTGGCCCCCTGGGGACGCCCCTCCAGCGGGGGGCAAGTCCCTGAAATGACCTTGGAACTACCTGCCCCCTCAGAGCATCCCTCGGATCAACCAGCAAAGAGCCCACCAAGAGGCCTGTTGCTCTGGGGTCGTCACGCTTTCCGAGCGGTTTTGTTACCGGGGGCGGGACCTAACGCTGGGTCTCGCCAACTCAGGCGCCCACAGGAGGGACGGGCGGGCGGCAAGAATGGGCGGCTCGGGCCAGGGAGGACTCTGGCCAAGAGGAGCACCTCTCTGGGAAGGAGGGCTCCGTGATGCCGGAAGCTTTAGTCCTCCCTAGGAGAAGACCCCCAGGAGTCTGCAATTGCCCACGAAACCTACCTTCAACAGGAGTCACAGCTCTCAACCAGGATTCTCAACAAGGATCCATTCACAGCTCTTAAAGACACGGCGGGGACCGAGCTAAGCCGTCCACTGGCCCGCTGCCAGACCGTGCCCGACTCCCAGGGACGAGGAGGGGACAGCACGAGGATGTGCTCTCGTGGACCAGCGGCCTCCCCTGCCCGCCCCCCCCGCCCGTGCCCTCTGCCCGGCCAGCGCTCCTACTTGGGGTCTTTGACAAGCAGCCGGCGGATGAAGTCCTTGGCCAGCTCACTGGTGTTGCTGAAGTACTCCTCGTCGAAGTCGTAGTTCACGGCCGAGATGTTGGTCAGGGTCTCCTGCTTCGTCTCGCCCAGGAACGGGGAGGCGCCGCTCAGACTGGAAGACGGGCACGGGGCTCAGCGGCCCCTGCACTCGCCCCACCGACACGCCGCGGCCTGCGCCACCCCCCGGGCCTCCCGCGCGCCCCGGCCCCTAGCCTCCCGCCACACAGCACAGAAACCTCGCGCCCAGCCTCCGACGGGGACTCCAAGGAGCGGGCAGAAGTCTCTAAGGAAGCTCGAAGCACGTCCCCCAAATGTTCAGCGATCAGAGGCCACACTGACAACCCGCGGGGGAATCCCGGCCGAGTGCGTCCACACACGGTCCGGGCACGGCCCGAGAGACCACACAAGGACATCGTGGGCCTTCCTGATGAGCCGCGCTGGGGGGGGCCACACCACCGCCCCCTGGGGCTCTGGGCACACGGCACTGTGACGGACAGGGAGGAGTACTCATCTGGGGGCACCCGGGGGGCTCGGTCAGTCAGGCATCTGACTCTTGGTTTCATCTCAGGTCACGATCTCACCGTCGTGAGACGGAGCCTTGGGTGGGGGCTCTGCACCGACCGGTGGAACTCGGGATCCTCTCTCCCTGACCCTCAGGTGCTCACGCTCTCTCTCCCTCCCTCCGAGTAAACTTAACAACGACGACGACAAAAAGATGCCAGCGTCATGGGAAGACGGGTGAGGGGCACAGAAACCGCACTGGTTTTGTAGCTGTTTTGAAAGTCTAGCCTTTCTTCAATACTTAAGAACCTAAAACTATGAAAAAACCCATCGTAAGGCACCGTCAGGGTGGATCGCTGCGCCACCTGACGAGGGAGGAAAACGCAGGGGGAGCCTGCCTGGCGCAGGGGTGGAGGCGAGGAACAACCCAAACGCGGCACCCAGGGAGTGAGGCCGGGCCGGGCCGCTGGCCAGCAGGGAGGGAGGACACACGCGGTCCCCACTCGGCCCTGCGCCAGGGGGTGTGGGGCCTTCTGAACTCACACCTTTCCCTCCTGCACAAATGCATTCACCCACCCAGCCACCCAGCATCCTGCCCCAGCAGGGCCCCAGGAGAAGCAGGAGGCCCCAAGCAGGCACTCACAGGATGTAGGTGATGACACCGATGCTCCTGGAGAGAACACACGAGAAGGACAGTCAGCTCAGTGGCGGCGGTCAGCACCCCAATTCCCACAATCTCTCAACGGCTGGGGCTCCAGAAGCCCACGGCCCCCTCTCCTTCAGGGTCTGCCAGGCCTCCACCGAGGCCTCCGTCTCTCCCGCCCTGGCGTCTCGGGGCGAGATGTGCGCTCATCTGCCCACACCACCTGCCAAGGCTCAAATTGGGGGGGCTGGGGGGTGCAGGCGTGGGCTCGAAGGCGGGCTGACAAGCTCCACGAAGAGTGAGACAACCAACGTTTCGGGCTTTGAGGCTCCCGGTCTCTGCTGCCTGTTTCATTTTTAACAACGCCTTAAACACAAGAAGACCACCCGGGACCCACAGACCCGCTCTGGCCGCCGGGCCATCGTTTGCCGAGCCCCGTTCTAAGCCGACGGTCTGTCCTGCCCACACCCAGCAGATGGGCCACATCCCCGCCTGCGGCTGTGGCCTGGCAGTGCTCACGGGTGGCTGGGGGCGGTTCAGGGGCTTCGTCCCAGGGGCGTGGGCCAGCCCCCCCCCCCACCCCAACCCCCCGCCACTCACCACATGTCTGCCTCCAGACCCAGGGGCTCGTAGTTGACGATCTCGGGAGCTGCGGGGACGGGGAGACAGACAGCGTGGGGTCGGACGCCGGGTGCACCTGAGGCAGCCCTGGGGACGCGGCCCGCCTGCAGGGACCGCCTGGCGGGGGCGGGGGGGGGGGGGAAGGAGGCCGGACGCCAGGGCTCGGGAGAGGACACCCGAGGGCGGGACCCAGGCCCGAGGCGCCGCACGGAGCCGTACCCACGAACTCGGGGGTGCCGAAGATGTTCTTGAACTCGTTCCCCGCCTCGATCTTGTGGGCGATGCCGAAGTCGATGAGCTTGATGCGCGGGTCGGGCACGTTCTTGTCCAGCAGCATGATGTTCTCCGGCTGCGGGCGAAGGAGGACGCCGCTGCCCAGCCGGCCCCGCACCCCCACCGGGCCCAGGCCGAGGCGGTCTGCGGCCCCCCCACCCCCGGCGGCAGCCGAGCCGCAGCCCCTTGCCGCCCCCACGCCCCAGGTCACCCGCCCCAGCCAGGCCCCCGCTCGGCTCACCTTGAGGTCGAAGTGGGCGATGCGCTTCGAGTGCAGGTAGTGGACGCCGTCCAGGATCTGCTTGAGGAACTGGGTGGCCTCGTCCTCCGTCAGCGACTCCTTCTCCGCCAGGAAGTCGAAGAGCTCCCCGCCCGAGACCAGCTCCAGGATGAGCACCACGTCCGTCTTGTTCTCGAAGATGTCGTGCAGCGTGATGATGTTGGGGTGCCGGATCTCCCGTAGGATGTTCACCTCCCGCTCGATCTCCTCCCGGCTGACCCCCCGCCGGCTGGACGACAGGCGACGCTTCTTGATGAACTTGGCCGCGTACTCCTTCCCGGTGCCCTTCTGCCGGCATTTGCGCACAATGGCAAACTGGCCGCTGCGGGGACGGCGGAGTGAGCGGGACCCCGCGAGGGCCGGGGGAGCAGAAAGGTTGCAGGCTTCCAGAACCTTCTGGGACTGCACCTCCCAGCCCCGCCCCTCCGGGAGTCCACACGGCAGGTGCAATCTGGTGGCTGCGTGGCATCTGCGTGCCACAGAAGGAAAGGGACACAGCTCGGGCTTTACGGAAGGGAGCTGGAGTCCACCGTGGGGCCAGGAGAAAGCGGGTGACAGGAGACACGCTGAGGACCCGCTCGGGGAGCCCGTGCCGCTTGGACGCGCACAGGTACTTCCACGTGGGCAGGAGGCCAGGGGCTCGCACCCATCACTCACCACCCCATACGCCACCTGTGTCTCAGGGGGGCAGAGGGCTGGGGCAGCCAAGAGGAGGTCTTCACTTTTAAGTGACACAATTCTTTTTTTTTTTTTTAATTTTTTTTTCAACGTTTATTTATTTTTGGGACAGAGAGAGACAGAGCATGAACGGGGGAGGGGCAGAGAGAGAGGGAGACACAGAATCGGAAACAGGCTCCAGGCTCCGAGCCATCAGCCCAGAGCCCGACGCGGGGCTCGAACTCACGGACCACGAGATCGTGACCTGGCTGAAGTCGGACGCTTAACCGACTGCGCCACCCAGGCGCCCCTAAGTGACACAATTCTATACAAACTCGACTTTCCAGCCTATTTCATCATGTTTGAAAATCTAAGAGAAAAGAAATAAGCCACTGATTTTGAAGGAGCTTCTTACACAACCGGCCAAGTAAAAGGAACGCACCCATTTTCAAGCTGACAAAGAGAGGACAGGGGACCGGAGCGCGCCCACAGAAACAGGCTGGCGGTTCCCCGAGAGGTTAAGCACCAGTTCCAGGCGCCTCGGCAATCCCGCCCCAGGTGTCCCCCCAGGAGGAAGGACAACACGAATCCACAGAGAAGTGTGAACACAAATCCTACTTCAGCAGGATTCACGAGAGCCTAAAGGGGGACACAACCTGTGTCCATCAGCAGATGAATGGACACATAACATGTCCACCACACATGCACAAGTCCCTCCGCCACCAGCAGGAGCGAGGCGCCCACCCCCGCCGCCCCGCGGACGGGCCCCGAACACACGACGCTCAGGGAGGGAACCAGACACGAGAGGCCACGCGGGGTGTGAGTCCGCGTGTGTGAAACGTCCAGAACGGGCTCCTCCACGGACGGGAAGGGGGCTCGTGGGGGCCGGGGGCGGGAGTGACTGCTGATGGGGACGGGGCTTCTTTTTACGGTGATGGAATGTTCTGGAATTATTTGGAGAGATCGCTGCAAAACCGTGTGAATACACCGACGATCACTAACTTGCACACTTGAAAGGGGTGAACTGCACAGTATGTGAATTACATCTCAAGACAGCTGCTACTAAAAGAGAGACAGAAAGCCTATTCGGTGCACTCTGGGGAGCTGTCCAACGTCCAAATTATTCTGCTATCCAGGAACTTAGTTACATGAACTTACTTTAACTCAAGAGCCGACTGCAAAAGGCCAGACAGCGAATATTTTTAGCCTTACGGGCCATGTGGTTTCTGTCATAATTCTTGTGTGTTTTTACAACCTTTCAAAAAAAATAAAGAACCATTCCAGGCTCCCAGGCAGGCAGGACCACACTAGGCTGGGCCGGATTTGGCCCAAAGGCCACAGTTTGCTGAGTCCACGTCAGCGGGGACCAATTCCAAGACAGAAAGTACACGTTCCAGACAGAAAACTTCACGGCACCTCCAGGGCTTGAGAGAAAACAGGCTACGTGAGATCGCGGGGAAATGAGGGAGAGAGTGTAGAGGAAGGAAGGGCAGAGACGGGGGCGGCCAGGCCCTCTGAAGCTGGCGACGGCAGAGGGAGGGCAGGCCGGCCAGAACGACCCTGGGAACAGACAGAGGTTGGGGCGCCTTTGCCAAGCCAACACGGACCTCAAGAAGACCGAGGGACCCGACCGGGTCTGTCCGGTAAGCGGACCCACCCACGGTGGCGTCACAGATGTGCTCTACGCACACACAATTGGAAGATGGGTGAAGTTCAAGGTGGGTCAGTGGGAGATGCAAAATTAATACTAACACGGCGGGCTGAACAACAGTCCCTCCAAAGACACCCACGTCCAAATCCCCAGAACCTGTAAATACAGCAGTCTCACGACAAAAGGGACCTTGCAGGAGGGAGCAAGCCCAGGCCCCTGAGACCCTGGGGGTGACCCTCGGTGCCCGGGGGGCGGCTCAGCGTCCTCAAGAGGTCCTCATAGGAGGAAGGCAGAGAGACGGGTGGACCCCACGCTGCTGGCCATTGAGGACGGAGGAGCGGCCGAGAGCCAAGGCTGTGGCATCGCTGGAAGCCGGAAAAGGCCGGAGAGGGGTCTCCCTGGGGCCCCGGGGGGGACCAGGCCCGTTTTAGACTCCTGACTTCCAGCCCTTCTAGGCCACTAAATCACGGTGAGTTGTTACAGTGCTGACGGGAGACTCAAGCACTGATCTGAGAGCCAAGTGCACGGGTCAGCCGAGAAAGGCAAAGCGTTCCTGATCAGGCCTCGCCCCGTGCCCCCTGATCTGCCCCAGCAGTCCCTTGGGACATTATGCTCCTGCCCCCCCCCACACGTCTCCACTAACACTCCCCCCACCCGAAACGCCTGCCCCTCTCCTCTGCCTGCACCAGCCCAGCGAATTCCTCCAGGCCCACCTCCCGTCCCACCACAACTCCCCCATGGAAATGACATCAGATGCCAAACACTCACCACGTAGCACTGTGCTAAGTGCTGGACCTATGGGCTCATTTTCAAATACAAGGATTGTTTTTCCCTGCTTTACTTTTTTTAAAGTTCATTTTAAGAGAGAAAGGGTGTGTGTGAGCGGGGAAGGGGTGGGGAGGAGAGACAGACAGACAGACAGACAATCCCAAGCAGGCCCCATGTGGCAGCACAGAGCATGACGCATGGCTCGAACCCACAAACCGTGAGATCGTGAGCCAAAACCGAGCTGGATGCTTAACTGGCTGTGCCATCCAGGCGCCCTTCCCCTGCTGTATCTAAGCGGAGCCAACAAATGGAAACGAGTCAGGCAGAGCTCATGGGAACAGGAAGAAAGACACTACTAAAGGGTGAACCGTGTCCCCCAAAAGTCCATGAGTCAGCCCTCCCCCCCAGCACGTCAGAATGGGAGTATCCAGAGACAGGGCCTTTCTAAAGAGGTGATTAAATTAAAACGAGCTCACAGTGGGGGCGCCTGGGGGGCTCAGTCGATTGCGCATCCAACGGTGGCTCAGGTCACGATCTCACAGTCCGTGAGTTCGAGCCCCGCGGCGGGCTCTGTGTTGACAGCTCGGAGCCTGGAGCTGCTTCGGATTCTGTGTCTCCCTCTCTCTCTGCCCCTCCCCCGCCCGCACTCTGTGTCTCTCTTTCTCTCTCTCTCTCTCAGAAATAAACATTTAAAACAACAACAAAAAAAATGAGCTCACAGGAGTGGACCTGAATCCAATCTGACCGGTGTCCCTGTAAGAGGGGAGTAGGACACAGATGCACAAACAGACGCACAGCCCTGTGAGGCCACAGGGAGAAGGTGGTCGTCTGCACGCCCAGGACAGAGAGCTCAGGAGGAACCAGCCCTGCCGACGCCTTGATCTTCCGACTCCCCGCCTCCAGCGCTGGGAAAGCACGACCGCCTGCTGCCCCCAGTCACACTACCGGGCCGCGCGAGCCGATAGGGGCACAAACGCCACTGTACGCGGCGGAAGCCAGAGCGAAGTCCACACCTGTCGACCCACAGACTAAGTCATTTCTCGAGACCATCAACATGAACTCCAGCTGGGAAGAAAGAATCCCCCGACCCCTCCCAAAGACACACACACATACAAATTTGCTTCTGGGTCATTTGTCCCCATGGCCCCTGGGACAAGAAAACGTGGCCCTGCTTCACTCATGGTCCTCGTCAGCACGGCGAGGCCCGGCAGCTAATTTGCCAAGACGGTTAGCGGTGACACCGGGGGAGACACAGCTGGGCTGCGGGCCCCGCCTTCAGGGGTGCCAACCGAGCAGGGCACAGGATGCTGTCTGGGGCACAAGGACGCACACTCTTTCCAACGTGCAGGGCCACAAGTCGCTGCGACACCTAATGGGCCCGTCCCAGGGTGGGCAGGTGGAAGCCAAATAAATGCCCGCCTCTGGTTCCAGCCCGCCTGGCCTTTGCAGGGCCTGGTCTCCAGCCCGAAGCCCACTTGGCCACTCGCGGTCCGCATGGCCTTGGGCAAGCTGCTTCCCTCCTCTCAGCCCCCGCTTGCTCATAAAGTGGGGATGACGACCACGCCCCCCTTGTGAGCGACGTCTATAATTTATACAAACTGCACCACAGCCTGTGCGGCATCCAGTGCCTTTAATTCCTCATTTCATGTTATCTCCAAGCACCTTCTGGATCGTTACATACAGCGGCACTGTCCCAGATGACAGCCACCGGCCACACGGTGGCCCGCCAAGCCGGTCCAAACGGAGATGTGGAGCACCGCGGGTGGCTCAGTCGGTTGAGGTTCCGACTCTTGATTTTGGCTCAGGTCACAATCTCCCGGTTTGTGAGATCGAGCCCCGTGTCCTGCCCCAGTTCTGGGCTGGCAGCGTGGGGCCTGCTTGGGATTCTGTCTCTCCTTCTCTCTGCCCCTCCCTCCCTCCCTCCCCCAAAGTAAATAAATAAATATTTTTAAAAAAACGAAAAACTGAGATGTGTTGTCAGCTTCTAGAAACACACCAGATTTCAAAGTCTTCATAGAAAAACAGCGGTAGAATTTTTCCTTTGTAATTTTTACCGCACAAGCAAAAAGGTCATACTTCAATCTATTGGCTTAAATAAAATGTATTAAAATTACTAAAATTGGGGCGCCTGGGTGGCGCAGTCGGTTAAGCGTCCGACTTCAGCCAGGTCACGATCTCGCGGTCCGTGAGTTCGAGCCCCGCGTCAGGCTCTGGGCTGATGGCTCAGAGCCTGGAGCCTGTTTCCGATTCTGTGTCTCCCTCTCTCTCTGCCCCTCCCCCATTCATGCTCTGTCTCTCTCTGTCCCAAAAATAAATAAACGTTGGAAAAAAAAAAAATTAAAATTACTAAAATTGACACAGCCTCTACCAAATTTCAATATACTTCCTACGTGGCGAACATTATACAGGTTGCCTGGCTCTTTTTTCTTTTGTGTTCTTCTAATTTTTTTTTAACGTTTTTATTTTTGAGTACAAGCTGGGGAGGGGCAGAGACAGAGGGAGACACAGAATCCGAAGCAGGCTCCAGGCTTTGAGCTGTCAGCACAGAGCCCGACACACGAACCATGAGATCATGACCTGAGCCCAGTGGGATGCTTAACCAACTGAGCCTCTGAGGCATCCCTGGAACAGGGGTTTCTTTTTTTTTTTAATGTTTACTTATATTTGAGAGAAAGAGAGAAAGAGAGAGAGAGAGAGAGAGAGAATGAATGGGGGAGGGGCAGAGAGAGAGGGAGACACAGAATCCGAAGCAGGCTCCAGGCTCCGAGCTGTCAGCACAGAGCCCGACGCGGGGCTCGAACCCACGGACCGTGAGATCATGACCTGAGCCGAAGTCGGAGGCTTAACGGACAGAGCCGCCCTGACGCCCCTGCCTGGCTCTTTGTTAATGGCTGCATAACATTCCATCTACGGGGGCGGTGGTTCCGTGGCAGCCACCGAAGAGGCTCCCCGTCCTTTGTCCATATAAATCCTTACAGCAACTCTCCCTGTTCTCAGGCCACGGGGTCCGCACGCGTACACATTCCCGCTGAATCAATTCCTAACAGTGCAAACAGTGCATTAAGGGGAATATACACAGGACGTGTATATTTCCTTCGTATTTCCTTCAGACTTCTGCCGAGCCACCCTCGGGAGGAGGTCCTAACACCTTTTCAACAAGAATGAGGTTTGGGGGAGGAGTGAGGGGAGCTCCGTTCTCTACCACTCTGTTAAGGAAATTCCTAAAGGAGGGACTTCAGAATCCCAAAGGGGCCTGAAATACTTTCTCAGCCAAGGCCTGATGCGCGGCTCAGTTATTTACATTCCCTTTTGGTGACATCATAGGGCTGGTCAGCAGCGAACTCACCAAATAAGGTCTGAGGCTCCGGAAAGAAAAAAAAAAGGGATGATGTCGGGCTAGTCCAAGGCAGGGGTGCTCCCGGGGGACAGGAAATCAGCTGCCTGGCTGGAACGGGAAACCTCGTCTCTTTCCCACAAGAATGCTAACCAACTGGCAGGGATGTGGGCCCAGACAGGGGGCCTCTCCTGGAAACGTGCAAGGGAAATCGGTCACCTCCCTCAAGAAAGGATTAAACAGGGGCGCCTGGGTGGCGCAGTCGGTTAAGCGTCCGACTTCAGCCAGGTCACGATCTCGCGGTCCGTGAGTTCGAGCCCCGCGTCGGGCTCTGGGCTGATGGCTCAGAGCCTGGAGCTTGTTTCCGATTCTGTGTCTCCCTCTCTCTCTGCCCCTCCCCCGTTCATGCTCTGTCTCTCTCTGTCCCAAAATAAATAAAAAACGTTGAAAAAAAAAATTTAAAAAAAAAAAAAAAAAAAGAAAGGATTAAACAGAGGGACAGACCTTTACCACCTACCGCTCTGTCTCACGCCACACGGCAGGCACTCTGTTAGGGGCTCCATGTGCTTGATATGTTTCCCCAAGGGAAAGGCACAGAGAACGTCCGAGCAAGAATTTGCGGACGGGGCCGCCCGACCCCAGAGCCTAAATTCCTTCTACCAGCACACGGCACTGACTCACCCCGTCTTGCAGGGTAGGATAGAGGACAGGAGGGGAGACGCCATCCCGAAAACCCCGCAACGCCTCCCTCCCGCCCCCGAGGCCCGCGCAGAGCTCACCTGCCCAGCTCCTCCCCCATCTCATAGTAGTCCTCCACATCTTCCTGCCTGAACGTTGACATGGTGGTCGGTCGGCCTTCCGGTGCCTTCCCCTCCAGTGGAAGGCCGGACACACGATCTCAGGGAGTCCCTTAGCTGTGACCCTGGAGGAGACAGGGCAATAGGGAAGACGTGACATGCCAGCCATTTCTCCTAAGGAAGAACAACCTGCCCCCCACCCACTCCCCAAGATAAGTTCCACACTCCTCACAGAAGGCACACGCATGTGGCGGGCGGGGTACTTTCCTGTGTTAGCGCACTTACACACTCCACCACCCAAAAGGGTGGCAACCCCACCGTGCCACCTTGGCCCCGTAACTCCGCCAGACCCAGACCTCTGGCTCCCCACACACCGCCCCAGCCTTTCTCTGCCTCTCCTTCCTAGGTTTCTCCCAACCTGCTCAGCCAAAGCCCACCCCTACGTTCCTGCAAGTTCCCCCACACTCGTCACACCCCCAAAGCCAGGGGCTCCCTCACTCCTACCCAGTTTGCTAAGGTGCTCCAGTCCCGACACCCACCTCCCTGCCCATCAGCCACGTTAACCCCTCCTCGGCCTCACCCATTCCTCCCACAAACCCCCTGACCGCCCCAGATCTCCTAAGACCTTGCGCGGCCGTGTGCTTCCCCCCAATCCTGAATTCCTCAGGAACTGAACAATGGCTTCCAAGCCCCTGCAAGGTCCCTGCCCGCCCTTGCCTCCCGCTGACGTCCACCGCCCCAAGGAGACTAACTCTTCCCCGCTCCTCCCAGGCATCCCTCCAGGTACCAGAGGCTCCCCAGCCCGTCTCCCCGGCCACATCTGAGAGTCTCCTCCGTTGTCCTCTCCCCCAACCTTCGCACACGCTCTAGGGCAGGCCCCTCCAAGGTCTCTCCCAGCCCCAACGACCCCGCTCCGGCGTCCCCCAGGCCGCCACGCCCCTCGCGAGCCCGGACCCAGTCCCTTCCCCGGCCCGCTTATCCCAGGGGTCTCCAGACGTCCCCCCAATGGCCCCCGAAGCGCCGCCTCGGCCTCCCCAGCCCGCCGGCCACGGGCCGCGCCCGCTCCGCACCCTCCGCGGCTCCGCGCCCCGGGCCGGCCCTCTGCCGCGCTGGCCACCGCCGCCCTCTCCAGCCCAGCCACCGCGGCCGCCGGGACGCGCCGACCTGCGTGACGTCACCGCGCCCGCCGGGGCCCGCCCTCGGGAGGCGGGGCCCACCGCCCATTGGTCAGCGCGCCCGCCGCTCGTGACGTCCCGCCCCACCCGCTGCCTCCCAGGCCCCGCCCGCTGGCGTCGGGGCCCCCGAACCCGGATGCCGCCTCGCCACTGGCCGCCAGGCTCGTCGTCACGCAGCACATTGGCTGGAACTAACGTCGGTCACACTTAGGATGTCGGAAGGCCGACTTCCGGCCCCCGGGCTGCCCCACCCGCTGTCCTCTGACCCGGGTCCTGAAGCTGAGAGGTGCGGTGCTGAAATCCTGCGTCTCTCTTCCTGCCCTTCCTTGAGCGATACGTACGCGAACGCAAAGCCCAGCTCCCGCCTGGCCGCTCCTGGGGTGGACACCCCCGGGGCCGCTTTAGTCCCTCAGTTGCAGCTTCCTCCTCTGTGAAACGTTACCCCCATTCCAAATACACAAAAATGCAAATGAGGCCAGTCCGGTGTCCCCTGTCGTGCTTGATCCTTGACTCCCATGGTTTCCCGATAGGTGCTACAACCGCTAGTTAGTACGTACCAAACCATGTTACTATTTCTCCCGTTCTACAGATGGGGAAGCTGAAACCCAGAGAGGTTAAGTAACCCACCCAAAGTCAAACAGCCAGTAGATGGCATAGCTGAGACTCATTCCCGGAAAGACCCGAACCCAAAGCCACTGCTGAACCACTGCAGATGCCACCTGACAAAAGACCCCGTCTTTTGACTTTCACCAACCACCCTGACCTCATGCCATTACCATCCATCGTCTCCTGATTGAATCGTTACATCTTACATAAGTCTGGTACACTTGTCACCGCTGGAGAACCAACAGTAACACATTATCCTAACCAAGTCCACACTTTATTCAGATGTTTTCCCTAATGTCCTTTCTCTGCCTCAGAATCCCATCCAGGACCCCCCGTGATATTTAGTCCTTAGAGTTCTCTGGCTGTGAGCTTCTCACACTTTCCTTTTTTGAGGACTTTGGTGGCAGTTTCAAGGAGTACTGGTCAGGTATTTTGTAGAATGTCCCTCAACTGAATTTGTCTGGTGTGGTTTTCGGACACTGGGGTGATGGGTTTTAGGGAGGAAGACCACAGAGGTCAAGTGCCCTTCCCGTGACAGCTTAACAAGGCTCCGGAACATCAACAGGACATCACTGTTGATGTTGACCTGGGTCACCTGGTTCTAGGCAGGGTTTGTCAGGTTGCTCCAGAATTCGTTCTTCTTTCTCCCTTTCCCATACTGCATTCTTTGTTACTTATGCGAAGCCCGTACTTAGGAGTTGGGACATCATTTTTCTTGGGGTGAAAAAAAAGGCTTGACAAGCTATAGGAAATTAGACTTGGGCACGTGGCAGACATTTTCTCACAAATAAACAAATCAAACCTCTCTGGGGCACCTGGGTGGCTCAGTCGGTTAAGCATCCGACTTCAGCTCAGGTCATGATCTCACAGTTCGTGAGTTCGAGCCCCATGTCAGGCTCTGTGCTGACCGCTCGGGAGCCCGGAACCTGCTTCAGATCTTGTGTCTCCCGCTCTCTCGGACCCTGCCCTGCTCAAGCTCTATCTCAAAAATAAATGTTAAAAAAAAAAAGGGGGGGGCGCCTGGGTGGCTCAGTTGGTTAAGCGTCTGACTTCAGCTCAGGTCATGATCTCGCAGTTTGTGGGTTTGAGCCCCGCGTCAGGCTCTGTGCTATTAGCTCAGAGCCTGGAGCCTGCTTTGGATTCATTCTGTGTCTCCCTCTCTCTCTGCCCGTCCCCAACTTGCACTCTTTCTCTCTCAAAAATAAACAAACATTAAAAAAAAATAATAAGTAAATAAATGTTAAAAAAAAATTCTTTTTAAAGTCACTCTTGATTTCGGCTCACGTCACGACCTCATGGTTCGAGTGTCTAAGCACCATGTAGGGACTCCATGCTGGCAGTGCAGAGCCTACTTGGGATTCTCCGAACTTAAAAAGACACCAAAACCGTCACTTCAAGGGAAACAAGTGACCGTATTTGTCGCCAATGGTAAATTCAAGCTTTTAAGCAAAAAATTAAAAACCTCAAAACTTGCTTGACCGTTTCCTGCCTGATAGCCAGCACTTCTCTGATGAAATCGCTGTTAACGAATGTGACCTTTCGATATTTTTTAATGAAATGTGCCAACAGCTGTTAGAGCAGCAAACTTGGTATACGCCATTATTTCCAAGTAACCAAGACATGAGGTCACGAAATCGTGCAGCGGGGAAAGGACACTTTCAAAGCGCAAGATGGGCCAGTGGTGTTTCGTGTAACAGTATGAAAAGCTCCTTAACGTGGTTTCAGATACCACACTGTAATTACTCTCTAAGAAATTACCCCCGGTTGGGGTGCCCGGCAGGGGGGCGGGGGGGGGCCTCAGTCCTGACCTAGAGCAACCAGAAGAATCACACACGATCAGTACAATGAAAACAGTGAACAATACACACAGACACACAGACACCCACTTGCGACACGTCAATGCTTGGGTGTAATCACAGACCTCATGTTGCCAGGTCAACCCCTGCAAATGGCACTTCACATGTGACAGAAAATATGCACGTGGACAGAGGTGCAGGATTAGCAAGCCAAGGACCACAGGTGGCGTACGAATTTATAGTCGGTTTAAACTTACAACACACTTCAAGTTCCTATTTATGACAGTGGTGTCTTTGACAAAATTACCGGATATTAAAAATGTGCGAAACTAAATGCCACGTGGCACCCTGGGTCGGACCCGGAAACAGTGTAGAAAACTTCCACGGAAAACCAAGAACACCATTGGTCACTTAGCACATTTCTGCAACATCTTTGCAAACTTTTCTGTAAGTATAAAAACTATTCAAAAACAAAGCGTAGCTTATAAAAGTGCACAAAATACTTGCGTGCGTGTCAAGCACATTATGTTTTGAAGTAACGTTTCCCAATATGAATGCCCTTTGCTGTTGGAAGGTGCTGGGGCCGGAAACTGAACCAGACAACTCACACGTGCGGTGCTGTCCCATGCAGTCCTGAAATCCATCATCCCAGGCTCCTTCTAAACGTTGATGGGGTCCCCTACACTGGTGACCCAGAATACCTCCCAAACTTCCACAGCAGCTCCCCACAGGGCAGCGTCACTGTTGAAACAATGTATCCCGGATGTTCCTTATGCAAGAGGCACTGGTTAGTAGGAAGATCTTAGTCCTACACTGCCTACAATTTCATGTTTAAGGTTAAAAGTCTAATGCCCAACATTACTTTTTCTGAACAGCCATCCAGCTGGACAAGACAAGCGACCCGGCGGCAGACCGTTCTGTGGTGTCCCCTCGCTGCAGTCACGTCCGAGCCGACCACGACGAAGGCAGCTCCGGCCCCATCAGACCACAGCAGTGGATTTACAAGGTCACCAAGTCAGGGCCCATTTCAAGCGCCCAGCAGGCGGGGGCCATGGTGGGCGGCTGTCCCCCTGCACAGGGTAGGTGTGAGGCTCCACCATCATGACGTGTCCCACTGGACAACAGATGTGACAGATGGGAGCCCTGTGTGACTGCTAGATGGGCCTGGCACCTGAAAGGGTACTTCAAGGTCAGCTCCGGCCTTCTGTGTGGCAGCACTCGGGAGCCCGCCGCGGGCTGACCGGACAAGGAACCACGTGGACACATACACAGTCACCACCATATCAAATTTATTATTCCAATGGCACTAATACAGCTGGGGGTGCTCACGGTGACACTGCACAAAGTTTCCTGCCTTCTAGCTTCTGTCCAAAGATAAAGGTCTACCCGCTTGTTCCTTCCCCCTTTCTGGGGGAAAATCCACTACGGGCCATTTACCCAAATAAACCTCTTAATGCGTTTGTTTTTTTTTTTTTTTTTTTGGACATTTGAGTTTCTGAAATGGAAAAAAAAAAAAACTGTTGAGCGTCCCATCCCGCCTCCCCCACCCCCACCGGCCAAATAAGTCCCTGCTGCCAGGGCATTTCTGTTGCCTCTGATATCCTGAAATAAATATCGAAAGAAACGGCATCGAGTGTTCACGTTGAGTGATGGCACAGAGTGGGCCCCAGAACCCGTCAGGCGGAGCGTCACTGTGGACAGTCTCGAGGTGTCATGGAGAACGCGAGGGCTTACGTGGTCGATCGTCAGCCGGGTGCGGGGGCTGTGCGGAGTCCCACCCGGGAGGGCGGGCTGCAGGGAGGGCGGCCTACAACTTGTCCAGGAAGTTGTCCAGGGCTGGGATGCCTTCCTTCAGGCCCTTGCGCTTGCGTGTCTCGGCTACCACCTGGCTGGGGCGGCTGGTGTTGTCGAAGGGATCCCCGGGCAGGATCTGCCAGTGGTCGAAGACGCACTGGGGGAAGGCCTGGCCACCGGTGTTGGACCTCAGGTCAGCAGTGAAGCCTGCGGGAAGGGACAGGGCTCACTGGCGGGCTCGGGAGACCAGGCTCCTGCTGCCACCGTGGCAACGCCCGGGAGGAGACACTGGGCACGTGGAGATCAGAGTCCAGTCACCCCGACCGAGTCACGCTAACGTTAACGCTACCCTGTTATCTCGCCTCGGCCCTGCACCAAGACCGCTCGCTAGTAAGGGACACAGTGTTGGCCACTCGGGGGCCTCCCTCTGCCCACCCACAGTACGGACCCGAGCTACTTGCTGCTGGCTTCCATCTTGGCCCCAGGTTACCCACCCAAGTCGTCTCCCCCTGCAAATTCACCACGTCCACGTGATGAGCAGACCACGTGATCCCCCACAAGCGTGCCGTGCCCACCTCCAACGGGCAATAGTTTGCAGACCCCATCAATGTCTCATCGGACCGGCTCTAGGCCTCGCTGGAGGCAAAACCGGCCACGCCCTCGACCAGGCTGCCTGGAACTGGCCAGCAGTGGGTGAGGCTGCACTGGGCCGGCACTTACCGAAGGACTCGTTCACAGGCAGGTAGGCCTTCACGACAAACATGGGGGTGCCGGCCACCTGGGACTCCTCGAAGACGTGACCCCGCTTTCTGTTCAGGACACCATAGATGCCACCAACCACTTGTTCCGGACACTGTCAGGAAACAATGACTGTTCTTAGCAGCTGTCGAGCAAGACAAGACCCAAGAACAGTCGAAGGACCCGGCCCCCCTACCTGGATCTCCACAAGGTAGATCGGCTCCATGAGACGGGGCTGGGCGGTCAACACGCTGGCATAGAGACAGCGCCGGGCAGTGGGGATGATCTGGCCGCCACCGCGGTGGATGGCGTCCGCGTGCAAGGTCACGTCGTGGACGTCGAAGCGCACGCCCCGCATGTTCTCCTCGCACAGGGCTCCCTGCACAAAAGGGCGTGACCGCCATCAAGGTCCTGGGCCCGCTGCAGCCTTCTCCTCCAGAAAAGGTAATACAGCTCTACGCCAAGGCCCCCAGGGGCCCCCCAAGACCAAAGTGTCACGTCCTACCCAACTCAGCCTCCCTAGGACGCTCTTCCCAGGATGCAAGACCCTGAGCCCTTCACCCTCACGGAACACGGCCCCCCAACCCCCCAGCAGGTGTGAGTCTCCTGCCTGTCCGAGAACCCCACAGGTAACTGGTCCATCGTGAGCCGGACTCTCGAGTGGCCCCCTCACCTCTTTGGTGGCCCACTGGAAGCCAGCTACCACGCTGTCCTTGATCTCGTTGAGGTACTGCACACCCTTGGTGATGTCGGTGAGGACGTTGGGGCCGGTGCCGTCGGGCCCAAAGCACCAGATCTTGCGGGCCTCTGCCACGTCCCACTCGTACTTCTCGGCCAGATAGCGGGCCCGCTGCTTGAGCTCCTGGCGGGCGGACACCTCGCCCTTGTCAATGTCCTCGGCCAGGCCGTCGGGGAAAGGCCGCGCCTTCATGTACAGCCGGTTGTGCTTGTTCGGGGACTTGGACAGGCAGAGCACGTTCGACTCCTCGCTGACCGTCTCCCGATAGGACACCACAGGGTCGGATTTCTGCAAAAGTCGTGAGGAGGTCAGGCCAGCCCCAGCAATCAGTGACCACCCAAGAAACACGTTCAGAGGCTCCTCCTGATAGGACCCCTGAGTGTCACACACACACAGATCCAAGTTCAGTTCCTTGCCAAAGCAGGGAATGAAAACCAGAGCACCCAGAAGCCAGGGTGACTACGGTAACCTAACCGTCTGCCACCTTCGGAATCTCCAGTTAGAAACAGCTTTTAAAAAGCAGAACCCTCACGCTCCACTGTATGCCTCGCACAGCAGACATATGCTACCGGTTTCCTAACCGCACAACTTCTCCGCCAGGAACACGTCAAGGGAAGAGGACGGAGGACCCCGCAGAGTGGAGCCTGAACCCTGGACTCGGTAACCTCTACTTGCCTGCCGTGTACTGGGGACAGCAGGCCTCGGGCCAGGTGAGCCCGGGGCGGGGCCAAGCCTCACCTTGATGGGAATACACGCGTGGTCCTCCTCCAGGTCCTTCAGACAGATCTCTAGGTGCAGCTCGCCAGCCCCCGCGATGATGTGCTCCCCTGACTCCTCGATGATGCACTACAACGGATGGAGGGTCAGCCCCCGGCCCTGACCCCAGGACACTCGGAACCCAGGAAGTTCCAGACCGACAGGTGGAAAGCAGGCTCCAGAAGCCCTCTAGCTGGAGAAGGCGGCCTCCTGGACCCGGGGTTTTCAGGGAACTCCGGGCTCACGGGAAGCAAGAGCTCCCAGGTGCTTTCCCAGGTGCTCTTGCTGTTCCCACCGTTAACCTTCCCCAATGGCCTGCTGCACGGCCAAGCCGGAGAGCTCTAAGCAGCCTACAGAAAAGAGCGGGGACCCCCAACGAGCAACCAACACTGCTGCACGGCAGCACGGCAGCTCGGCAGGGGAGGTGTGCACACACCTGACCTTCCAAGTATCCGCAAGTCCCCGGCACGGTGTTCGGCTCCGCCACAGCTAAACCACGAACTAACCACCCCCGGAGGAGCGCTGCCCCCGGCCAGGACACCCACCCACCTGCACCATGGGGTCCGACTTGGCCAGGCGTTTCAAGCCCTCCACTAGCTTGGGCAGGTCGGCCGGATTCTTGGCCTCCACGGCGACCCGGACAACGGGGCTCACGCTGAACTTCATCACCCGCATGTTGTGGGCATGCTCGAAGGTGGTGATGGTGCCAGTCTTCACCAGGAACTGGTCCACGCCCACCAGGCCCACGATGTTCCCACAAGGCACATCTTCGATAGGCTCCACGTAACGGCCCATCATCAGGATTGTTCTGGGGGAGACAGACCATCAGTGCGCCAGATCCCCTCCTTCTGGGTCCTGTGGCCCACCACCCCCAGCCTCAAATGGCGGTGTCATTCCCCCCACCCCGGGACCCAAAGCCCTGGCCTCAGTTACAGTTGACAGTCGCTGAGGCCTCTTGCACACCCACGTGCTCATTCCTACCTCCCGTTTAGGCCTCCACACCCAGCCCAGGGCGGACAGGGGCGTCAAAAACACCTGAGAACCCGAGGCAGGCGGGGTGTGGGGGCCCCAGCAGCTGGTGGGCTGGCGGAGCCGGCCCTTCCCAACACCTGTAACCGCAGAGCTGGGAGACAGACCGTCACCAGGGGCCTCCTCTGGAGTCCGTGCCGGCCCTCCAGGTACGCGACCAAACTTTGGCCACCACCTCAAACTTGTGGCACGTGTGTGTCCGAGTCAGAATACATCTCTGCCCACCGCTTCCCAGCGCGCCCAGGTAAGCCCGTCAGCTTTGACGGTTCCTTTACCCTCTCGGGGCCGCGCCACCTTCTGTCGCCCATGAGGGGCGGGGGGTGGCACGGACCAGTCTGGAACATCCCAAGAACTGCCAGGCACCTCACCTCTGGATGGGCTTCAGGTACAGGTCCTCCTTCTTCCCAGGTGTGTAGTTGGGTCCCATGATCCTGACCTTTAGGCCAGTGGACACCAGCCCCGAGAATACGCGGCCGAAGGCATAGAATCGACCTTTGTCGGAGGTCGGCACCATCTTGGAAATGTACATCATCAGGGGGCCTTTGGGGTCACAGCTTTTGATGCCTGAGGTGTCAAACAAGAATCCCCAGAGGGGAACGTGTGATCTCCTCAAAGCCCACCGTCCAGGATCCCGCGACCGGAACCGTCCTACCACACGGCCCCAGGCTGCGCTCCCACCCGGGACTGCAGGTGAACCTCACGTACCCATGGCCGCCTCGTCGTCCGGGGGCCCCTCGTACAGGAGCTCACAGCGGTACTTCTGGGCCGTCACGGGGGAAGGCAGGTGGATGGTGATCATCTGCAGCAGGGCGTCCCCAGCAGGCAGCCAGCGGCGCATCACAGCCTACGAGAAGGAACGGGAGGCTCAGGGACACCCCTGCCCTCGCGACCCTGAGCCCCGAGTGGCTCTAAAACACGCTCAGGTGCTGGGCTGCCCCTCCCAGAGAGCCTCCAACACCGCGGGTCTCCCGTCCACCCTACAGGTGGTGGGGCTGTGGCTCACGGACTAGGGGGCCGGGCCGGCAGCCGCCCCCCCCCCCACCGCCTGCCCACAGTCACCTTCAAAAGTGGTTTGCCTTCTTTGTCTTTGTCTTCGCTGTCCAACTTGATGTCCAGCTTTTCAATCAGCTTGGCAGTCTCCTCCTTCTTGAAATTCATGATCGCAACGAATACCTAACGTGGCAAAAACAACACAGCGCGTTTGGGAACGTGCTGGGAAGCCTGAAGCTCCTTCCTGCCCCGGCCCACAGTGAGGGCAGTGCTCCAAAGTCCCCGCAGCCCAGCACTGAGGGCCTGGCCCAATGCAGCTCTCAGGAAAAGCAGAACACGCTGTCACAAAACACAAATCCGCTCTGACTTACGCGCCACGAACGTGTTCAAATTCACGCTCCGTTCACTAAACCAGCAAAGCCCCAAGCTCGTCTCCTCTCCCCTACCTCTAAACCCTCCGCCAGGGAGGCGGACTCCCCTCTACCTAGGAATCTGTAGCTGGCTTGTCAGGGTGCAGCCCCAGGGGCCGAACCTCTACCACTGTGCCCTCACCCTCCTCCAGCAGCCGCCCTCCAACCCGGCTGTGCCCAGCCCCAGAGCATCCTGTCACCCACCACAGCAGGTCAGGGAACAGCTCCTCGGGACAGGCCCAAGGACAGCCCAGGAGACGCACATCCACAAAGCGCTCAGCCGCTCACCTTAAAGATAGGGTCCAAGATGAGCTGGCAGAACGTCCGCGGCAGCTTCTTGCCATCAGGACTGGTGGCGGACTTGCTGAACTTGCCGTTGGCTGGATCAAAATACCTGGCGGACGAGACCCAACTCAACCGTGGTAGGACCAGGAGAGACCCGAGGGGCCAGGGAATCAGTGGTGCAGAAGGAGCCCGCTCAGCCCCCTCCCCGCCGCCACCACCACCCGTGGACCCCCGCCCCAGGCCCGCAGGGATGCCGCAGACGCCCCTGCTCCTCACACGTGGCGCTCACCGGTCACCCCACAGCTTCTTCATCATGTCCTCCACTTTCTTGGCCCGCTCAGCAGGTCCCAGCTGGCCCTCGCCCTTGGCGGCAAACTTGGCCACGTACATCTCTGCAAACTGCTTCAGGGTGAAGGCCCAACCGTGGAGTCCCGACCCAAAGCCCACAGTCCCGAGTACAGGGTCGATCTGCAAGGGCAAAGGCAAGAGAAAGCTGTAAACAGAAACAGACGGAAAACAAAGTCCCCGGGCGCGGTGGGCCTCAGACATCAGATTTCTTCAATAGCCATCAGGTCAAAGTGAAGAAATTTCAGTCATCATTGACAAGACCCAGCTCTGCTCATCCCCTGGGGGCGGGGGGACCACTAACCCTGAGGGCACGGTCTGCAAGCAGAGCAAACTACCCCACCGCTTCCCCAAAAGAAGTTAGTTTCAAAAACGGTCCAACCCCATTCTCGGTCGCCCTAACGTTTCTGGCAAGCCCGCTCTCAGAACCACCAAGAATCCCCAAGGGACCCCAGACTCGCAACAGTGCTTCCGAGGGCCAGCACCTCCCCCCGCCCAGGAACAGTCACAGCCCCTCCAGGATGAAGAGGACTGTGGCTCCCCCAACAACACGTGAGATAAAAATACTGGGAACACCGAGGCGGACGGCGAGCTAGCCGAGGAACCCTGCGTTTCACCGGGCAAGCGACATACCATGATGTTGCCCATGGGGCCGCTCTCGCCCTCCCCATAGGTGGAGATGATGACGTTGACGTTCTCCACGATGCGCTGGAAGGTCTGGTAGAGCTCCTCAGGCTCCAGCTGCAGCTCGAGCAGGGCGCGGTCCATCTTGTTCATCATCAGCACCGGCTTGATGCGCTCGGCAATGGCCTGCCGCAGCACCGTCTCCGTCTGCACACACACACCTGGGGACAGGTGGCTCCATCAGCCAGGGGCAGGACAGCCCCACGCCCCAAACCACACGTGAGGGAACCCGCTACTTACCAGACACACAGTCCACCACCACCAAGGCACCGTCGGTGACACGGAGGGCGGCGGTCACCTCCGAGGAGAAGTCTACGTGCCCAGGTGAGTCGATGAGGTTGATGAGAAAGCCGGAGCCATCCTTGCTCTGCTTGATAAAGTTCAAGTCGTTCTCCGAAAGCTCATAGAAAAGGGAGATAGCCCTGAAGAGATCAGGACAAGTTGGGGTGGAGAACAGACTCATCTCCACTGTCCTCCCCGTGACCCCTAGAGTAAGCCCAGCTTCATGGGCAAGGAGAGTCAGCAGGGCTTTCTTCAATTGCTATGGGCCTCTGGGGTCACTTAGCGACTGGGGTTCAAATCTAGAAAGAACGCTGAAATTTCTTTCCTCTCCCCAGAGGCTTTAGACTCCCCTCGCCGAAGCCATCGCCCTCCGCGGAGCAGGCCCACCTCCCTACTACCAGCTGTAAAGACCAGCTCCTTGGAGCCTACCCGTCCAGCCCCCTCATCCTGGCTCAACACCCTGGACTCTAAACCTGGACCAGGTGACCCCAGACCACCTTTCACCCTTGCCCCCATCCACTCCCAACTAAAAGGAGCCTCAGGACCAACAAGCCAGGCGAGTCTCGCGAGTTACCGACGAAAGACAAACGGCGGTTACGGTCAGTTTGCTTGGGTGTCACCGTGGTCGGCTGTGGCTAGAGAAGTCACTGGGGACGCCCTACGCAAGCGGGCTGTTTGACAGCATCCCGACCGCCCAGGAGCACGCTCCCAGACTTCTCCAGGCAGTGCCCCAAGAGCCCCTCGGCCTGGAAACGGGGACGCCCAGGGGCAAGCCCCCTCCCTCCCCAAGACTCCCCACCCCCGACACCAGCCAACCACCCCTGGGCCTCTCTGGTGGCGGCAGCTTCCCCTCACCAGACCGAACCCCCCCCCCCAACTCGTCGTTCAAAAACCCAGCCCCCGGGGTGTTCAAATCCTCCCCCAGCAGCCTCGGGAACAAGCCGGGGCCTGCTGTCTGGGCCCCCCACCCGCAGGACCTGGGTGAGCACCTCCCCTCCCCTCTGCAGAGGGGGCACCAGGGCTCACGTTGACTTAATGGTGATGCATCGCTCCTGCTCGTCCTTCCGGGTGTCGGTGAAGCGGGTCTCCCCAGCGCGGGCAGAGGCGATGATACCAGCCTTGCACACCAGCGAGTCCGTCAGCGTGGACTTGCCGTGGTCCACGTGGGCGATGACGGACATGTTTCGGATGTTGGCCTTCTTGTCCATGATGGCCCGGATCTGATCTACTGTGAAGTTCACCTGGGGGGGGGAGGGGGAGGCTCAGGCCAAGCCAGGACGGCCTTGGGACTTCAATTGATCGACTGCCAGGCGACGGCCAGTCCAGGGGTGGCCTGGACCTGGGACAGCCCCAGCTACCACCCGGAACGGCCCTTTGCGGACACCCTCTTATTAAAGACGCCACCTGTCCCATCTCGGAAGCACCAGATCCCACTTGTCACTTAGAAGCAACAATCCAGATCGAGGGCCGGGGAAAAAGCCCACAAGTGACGGGATACACCTGTCGGGGGGCCGCGACAGCTCCGTCAAGCGTAAGGGAGAGTCAATACTCCCACCGAGAACCCCAGCCCTGTAACCGCAGGAGTCCTCCCCAGCGTCCCCCAAAGGGTGTCTTTGAGACCCAAGGTCACCCTGCACCTGGGGGTCAGACCGGGCCACCCACCCCAGGGGGGTTTCCACCCACGCCTCCCCCGGGGGTGCGGACAGCTGGCACAGCCCCAGCGACGCGCCAGCCTCCGTTTCCCCGCTCCCCTGTCAGCCTTTCACGGTTTGGACGCGCGGGGAGGACAAGACGCCGGACCAACGTCACACAGCGTTAAGAGAAGAGCTTTTTCAAGAGGTCCTCGGCTCCCCGTTTTCCCACCTCGCTACCACCCGCGGCACCCGACGGAACACCAACTCCAGCTCGCGACCCGCGGGTTACATAAGGCGGCTCCCCTCGCCCCGCTCCACACGGCGCCCGCCATTACAGCATCTGCCACATCATCATACCCCCCTCCCCCCCCCCGCCGCTCCGACTCTGCCCCAGCTCCCAGCCGGGCCCGGGGTCCCGGGAGGCGGCGGCGCCCCTGGAAGCGCGGAAGGGGCTCGGCGAACGGCGCGACGCGCAGATATGGCGGCGGCCGCTTCCCCGACCCGAGGCCCGCCGGCGCCGCCATGTCTCCTCCAGGTCTGGGCGGCCCCGGCGCCCCAGACCCGGGAGCGCCGGTCCCGCGGAGGCCCCGCCGCCGTTCCAGGCCACCAGCCGGACAGCGTTGCTCACCATGGTGGCGGATGGCGGTGGATTCTCCCAGGCAGATCCGAGCGGGGCGAGTCGCGCCAAGGATGGCGGCGACGACGGCGGAAGAGAACGTTGACGTCAACACCCGACCTTTTATAGGCAGAAGCCGGTTGGGCGGGTCATCTGACCGCGCTGCGGGGGCGGGGCGAGAAGAAACGCCCTGCGCAGGCGCAAGGAAGCGCTCCTCCGGTTAACCCTCTAGACGCTGGTGCGGCTGCCGGAGTTCCCGGGGGCGGTGGTCTACTGGGGCTGGGTGCCAGCCTCCGGAATGCGATATTCGGGTGCAAAAAGCGCAGAGCACCGTTTTAGCTGAGACTATTAATCGGAGTAACGATATCAGCTTGCGAAATGCCAAGCACTTCTGTTAAAAGCCCTTTGCAATGTGGGAAGTGTCTGTGGATTGTACCAAAGTCAATGTTCTGGTTTTGCTCTTATGTAAGATGATCCCACTGGGAGAAGGTGGAGGACGGATACTCGGGACCTCTCTGTACTATTTTTGCGACTACCTGTCTATAATTATTTCAAAATAAAAACCTTGTTTGAAGGCACGTACTAATCACTGATTTATCCCCCAAAGATAGATTGGTTTTTATCTATACCATGGGCAATGGGCTAGGTGTAGTCGCCATAGCAATAAACGAAACACCTCACTAATTGCACCACTGTACCCGTTCTTACAGTAGGCACTCGGATTTTTCTGTGCCTCCTTTTCTTCATCTGTCAAATGGGGTGATCGCTGAGGGAGAGTAAGGTTAAATACATTCGAAGGGATTAGCACCGTGCCTGACACAGCACTCAATGTAGCTATTTTAATTAGCTATCATTGCTATTAATACAACGTTTATTTCAGGGGCATAGTTTGCCACTTCTCAGGCATGGGGCTCAACGCTTTCCAGGTGTAATCTCATTTTCGACTTCATTTCCTCTCTAGCGGGAGGTACACAAGACTATTTTGCATTTGTGTCCTAATCTGACCCTAAGAAGCTATTGCAGTTCAGATCTTTGGCTCGAGGGAACAAACTGGCATTCCATTCGGTATCTTTATTCTTTATATAGAGCCAAGCCCAATGCCTGGTACATAGTAGACCCTTAGTAAGTATTCCTTATGTCATCCCCAAATGATATTCCCGTTAGCACAAAGAAACCCCTGAGGTAAATCTTCCCCTACACTCGTGCTCTCAAAAGGACTGCACTGCTTTTCCTCAGATAAGCACCTGCAAAAGGCAATGCAAATTGGAATCTGAACTCCGAGCCTGTGCACTCCTTCCCACAAATGCTTTGCGCATTTTGCTTTGTAAAGCTCTGTCCAGTCGTTGATTGCATTTACCCTCGGGGTTATTTCGGGGTCTTTGAACACCTACAGCTGTGTTCATGACACGTTTTGATGTTAATTTTACAAATTAACATCAAATTTACAAACATGCAAATTTACAAATATGCATGCGCCATTTGAAGTAGAGGGGTATCAGGTTTCCATTCTTTTTTTTTTTTTTTACATTTATTTATTTTTGAAAGAGAGAGGGAGACAGAGATAGAGCACAATTGGGGGAGGAGCAGAGAGAAAAGGAGACGGAGAATCCAAAGCGGGCTCTAGGCTGTCAGCACAGAGCCCGGCGCGGGGCTTGAATTCACAGACCGTGAGATCATGACCTGAGCTGAAGCCGGACGCTCAACCGACTGAGCCACCCGGGCGCCCCTCAGGTTTCCCGTTCTTAGTTAATTTCTATCTTAAATGTGTTGCGCGCCCACTGTGTCCTGGGCTCCGTGTTAGACACTTCGCAGCACTTCCTTTCAAATTAAGGCATCTCAGAGATGAAAAGCAAAGGTTTTCGTTAAGAGGGGGTTCAATTTGCTCTCACGTGAGCAGAATGCTTATTACGAAAACTGAGCGTAAACTGAATAAGCCGGGGAGAGTTTAACGAGAATAGTGAGATTGAAGTCCTTCCCTCCGCTGCTACTCTTCGTGGGGACGTGTTCAGCCCCACAGCTGCCGGAATGGGACCAGGTACACGCACGGTACCTGTCCCCACCGCTATTCCCAGACCCACGTTCAGCAGAAGCCTGGGGAAGGTACCGGGCTTCAGCAGAGAGCAAAAGCAGCTCCAGCCAGGTTCAGGGTCTGCAGTAATAAATACAGGCCGAGGTAAAGGGCGGGGAAGAACCAGGAGAAAAAAGTCGCCTCTGCAGGGAGTCTCAGCTGCGCATGCGCCAGCCAAGAACTCTGTACCTCCGGGAGGCGACGGCAGCGGCCCCTGCTGACCAGCACCCGCCATTGCACGCCCCTCGTATCTGCCTTTTGATGCACTTGGAGCGTTTATGGAACGCCGGCCACCGCCCTTGAAATCAGTGAATTCGCATAATCTCCCTCACACCCTGGGCTTTGGCTGAGCTCCTTTGTGCAGGAGATAGTTGAGGCTCAGAGAAGTTAGAGGATTCGATCGGAGTCTCACAGCAGATGAGAGAAGAAACCAGCGACTCACAAAGTCACGGTTTGCTGGTGTATTCGTACAACCGAAGGTTCTTCAAGCCTCAGGAAGGGAGGCCGTCCTGCCACCTGCCACCACGTGGATGGACCCGGAGGACACTATGCGCAGTGACAGAAGCCAGACACAGACACGTCCTGCGTGACCCCACTCGCAGGAGGTCCCTAGAGGAGTCCAGTCCACAGAGACAGAGAGTGGATGGTGGGAGCCCCTGGGGGAGGGCGGGGTGCCCAGGGGGTGGGGAGCCAGTGTTTCATGGGGACAGAGTCTCCGTTTGGGGAGATGGAAAGTTCTGGAGACGACGACAGAGGTGGCTGCACAACAGTGTGAGTGTGCCTGACGCCGCTGAGCTGTGCACTTGGAAATAGCCGAGAGGGTGAATTTTATGTTATGTGTATTTTACGACCATAACAAAAAAATGAGTTGAATCAGGGAGCAACTCTGCCCCACTACTATTGCCTGGATGGGTTTCAGATGTGGTTCAACGGAAGCCAGACATCATGAGTTTAAATTCTTTTTTTGTTTATTTATTTTTGAGAGTGAGGGCGGGGGAGGGGGTGGATGCAAGCAGGGGAAGGGCAGAGAGAGAGGGAGACAGAGAATCCCACAAGAAGACAGCCGTCCACAAGTCCACAAGAGGGGCCTCGGGAAAACCAGCCCTGTCGATGCCTCGATTGCGGGCTTCTAGCCTCCACCACTGGGGGACAATCAATATCTGGGTTTTTTTTTTTTAATTTTTATTTATTTTTGAGACCGCGCGCATGCACACAAGCTGGAGAGGGGCAGGGAGAGGGGGACAGAGGATCCAAAGTAGGCTCTGCGCTGACAGCAGAGTCCCACAAGGGGCTCGAATTCATGATTGCGAGCCCATGACCTGAGCTAAAGTCAGAGGTTCAACCGACTGAGCCACCCAGGTGCCCCCGTACCTGTTGTTCAAGCCCTGCCGTGTGTGGTGTTTTGTTATTAAGCCACAGCAAACGAATCCAGCTCCCATTATGGGACAGAAACACTAGGCTCCACGTTCCAACTATTCCTTCTACGAATATTTATTAGCACCTAATACTTATCCGGCAGGGCTGGAACCAGGATTAGGAAAGCGGACGGTTTCCCTTGGGCACAAAATTTAAGAGCACTCCAAAAACCTCGGCCGCACCGTCAGTGCAGAGCCCGATGCGGGGCTCGAACCCACGACAGGACCAGAGTCACAGATCTTTCCCCTTGCCTCGGGGTCCAGCATGGCTCTTCCGTGGGTCGTTCTGCTAGAGGCCCGTGTGGAACCAGCCTTGGGGAGAAAGCACGCATGCTGCTCTCCGGGGAGAGTCGTGCAGTTTCAGGGGAGTCTGGCGAGGCCAACCGGTGAGAACAGCAGCGCCAGGGCAACGCTGATGTCCAAGGTCCCTGAACAAGGCTCTAAGGAAAAGACAGACTTGCTTCTCCCCTCCAGAGGGGTTTTGCCATGGGAGCTGTAAAGCCCCAGTTTACCAAGGCTTAAACCGACAATCCGACCATCCCGGAGGACAAGTAAAGGTGACAGTCTGGTCTGGGGCTCCCAACATGCCCTTAGGGACTTGATTAGAGCCCTAGGCAAACCGTTTTGCCTTTCTTTGCTTTTAAGCTGCTCCTGGGACCTCCAGCCCAGGCTTTCCAGGGGCCCCACCCCTCCCCACCCACAAAGACACCCATCAGCTGTGCGGCCTGGCTCCACCTTATTTGCCTGGAATTCTTCACCTCCCTCAGACCGGGAGCTCCCGGGTTTCCTGGTTGTCTCCAGGGACAAAGCGTCCCTGCCTTCGGGGAGCTGATTGGCTGGTGGAGGAAACAGTCAATCAAATATTTGCACAAATTGAACCTTTCAAGTTGGGTGGGAAGGAGAGAGAGAGAAACCGAGCAAAGGAGAGGGCAGAACAGGGCAGGGGTATGATCTAGCCTGGGGAATCAGGGAGGGCTGCCTGGAGGAGGTGACTCTTAAACTGCTCCAGGAAAGATGAGAAAGTGTTCAATGAGCCAAAGTGGAGAGTGTGGTCCAGGGAGGGGGAAGAGCAAATCCAAAGGCCCTGAGGTGGCAGGCACAAGGGAAGAAACAATGAAAGTCAAGTGGCTCTCTACCTATTCGACTTCTCACACACATGGGAGGGAGCAAGTCGGTGGCTTTAGCTGGCCTGCCCGGGGCATGACTCCAGGACAGCAGAAATGGCTACCTTTTTCTTAAAGGGCCAAGTAGAAAGCATTTCAGCTTTTTGGGCCACAGGGCTTCTCACCTCTGCTGCGTCACCACCACAGACACCCTACACGAATGGGCGCGGCTGTGTGCCAATAAAACTTTATTGATGGATGCTAAAATTTGACGTTCATACAACTTTCGAAAGACATGAAATATAGGGGCACCTGGGTGGCTCTGTCGGTCCAAGGGTCCGACTTCGGCTCAGGCCACGATCTCAGGGTTCGTGAGTTCGAGCCCCACGTCGGGCTCTGTGCTGACAGCTCAGGGCCTGGAGCCTGTTTCCGATTCCGTGTCTCCCTCTCTCTGCCCCTGACCCACTCGCATTCTGTCTCTGTCTCTCTCAAAAATAAAAAAACATTAAAAAAATTAAAAATAAAATAAAATAAAATACAGATTGTGACCAGAAGTGCCCCCATGTCTCTTCCAGTCGCCGCCACCCCAAAGAAACCACCATTCTGTTTTCTAACCACATAGATGGGGGGGGTTGCTCTTTGTGAATTTCGGGCATGTTGAATCACGCAATGTGGCCTCTTCTCAATGCTGTATTTTTCTTTTGAGACCCCGGCACAATGGATTCGCCCGTTTCACTGTTGGTGGGCATCTGGGCCGTTTCCAGTTTGGGGCAGTTTCGACTCACGCTGCTATGGAACATTCTAGCGCATGTCCCCACAGCATTTCTGTTGGGGACATACCTTGGAGTGGAATTGCTGAGTCATACAACCATGCCTGATTTCAGCTTCAGTGGACGCGTCCTTTTACCAAAGTGCAAACCAGGACGATTTTGAAAGTAAAAGGGATCCTGATTTAATTATACCAGGATGATGGTTGTAAACCAGGCCGGTCCGGGGACCCTGGGGTGCATGGATCCCCCAGAGAATAAGGGAGCATATGAGTAGAGACCCCAGTGAGAAGAACCCCTGATGTATGGGGCAATTCTGTCCCCCGCGGAACGCTGGGCCGTGTCTGGGGGACATCTGTACTTGTCACAACTAGGAGGGCTCCTGGGAGCAAGTGGGCGGGGACCGGGGATTCTCAACACCCCACAGTGCCCAGGATGGCCCCACTTTAGAGAATGATCGGGTCCTGAATGTTGTTCACGGTGTTGAGAGTGAGAAAAAAAAACCTACATGCGATCTTTTTGTTTTGTTTTATTTTAATAACGTGCTCTAGGGGCGCCTGGCTGGGTCACTCAGAACATGTGATTTTTTTTTTTTTTTATTTTTACCTTGGTGTTTAATGTTTATTTTTGAGAGAGAGAGACAGAGAGAGAGAGCGGGGGCGGGGCAGAGAGAGAGGGAGACACAGAATCGGAAGCAGGCTCCAGGCTCTGAGCTGTCAGCATAGGGCCCGATGCAGGGCTCGAACCCACAGTCAGATCATGACCTGAGCCGAAGTTAGACACCCAACCAACTGAGCCACCCAGGCGCCCCTAAGAGCATGTGATTCTTGATCTCGGGGTCGTGGGTTCTAGTCCCACACTGGGCGTAGAGATTGCTATAAATAAATACATACATACGTACGTAGATAAGTACATAAATAAATACATAAATAAATAAAATGCTCTCCATTTTTCTAGTGTGAATGATATTCATCTACCCTGCACATATCTAGTGGGTACCTCCTGTCTGCCAGACATTGACTGAGGAGCTGGGGACACAGGACAATTGTCCCTATCCTGGTGGGGCTTATGTTCTAATGGGACTGGCAGGGAGAAGCATGAATAAATGAATACAGTGTATGGTTATGTCAGATGGCGAGAATGCTAGGAAGGAAGGTGAAATAGAGTTAGGGGCTGGGAGGAGTGGGGACAGATGGTAATACACACTTTATATGTTTAAGGAGATAGCAGAGATCTGAAGATCAGGGAGAGAGCAATATGGGAGCCTGGGGGAAAGGCATTCCAGGTGGGAAGAACATGTGCAAAGGCCCTGGGGCAGAACCATGGCCTGGAGTGTTGAAGGAATGGTAAGGAGGCCCTGTGCCTGGAGCAGAGTGAGGGAGAGGGTGAGAGGGAGGAGGGGAAGGGAGAGGAGGGAGGGGATAGGGCAGGTCGTGCAGGGCCTTGGGGGCCCCTGGGAGGATTTGAGTTTTTACCGCCAGTGATTCTGGAGCCCTGGAGGGCTGTGGGCACAGGAGGGCAGGACCTGACTCGGGTGCTCACGGGTGCCCTCTGGCGGCCACTGCGGGGAGGACGGACTGTTGGGGGGGGGGGCGGGGAGGGAGAGCAGACAGCAGTAGGTAGTGTGCTGGTCCAGGCAGGAGATGATGGGGGCTGAGGAATGGGTCAGGAGATGTGGTCGGGCTGCACATTGGAGTATTATTATGCCTTAAAGAGGAGTGAAGTTCTGACACATACACGGTGTGGATGGGCCTAAAAAACAGTGCTCAGGGGCACCAGGGTGGCTCAGTGGGTAAATCATTCAACTCTTGATTTTGTCTCAGATCAGATCTCACGGTTTGTGGGTTCAAGCCCCCCATTGGGCTCCGTGCTGACAGCTCAGAGCCTGGAACCTGCTTCAGGTTCTGTGTCTCCCTCTCTCTCTGCCCCTCCCCTGCTTGCGCTGTCTCTCTCTCTCTCTCTCAAAATAAACATTAAAGAAAATATGATGCTCAGTGACACAATCGACGTAAAGTTCATATAGCGTATGATTCACTTTATAAGAAATGTCCAGAACAGACAAATCCATTGAGACAGAAAGTGAGTCTCTCCGGGATTTCTTTTTTGGGGACCTAGAAATGTTTTAAAATCAAATATGGGGGCGCCTGGGTGGCTCAGTCGGTTAAGCGTCTGACTCCGGCTCAGGTCATGATCTCGCGGTCCGTGAGTTCAAGCCCTGCATCAGGCTCTGTGCTGATGGCTTAGAGCCTGGAGCCTGCTTCGGATGCTGTGTCTCCCTCTCTCTCTCTGCCCCTTCCCCACTTGTGCTCTGTATCTCTCTCTCTCAAAAATAAATAAAATGTAAAAAAAAATTTTTTTTAATTAGAATAAGATGATATCAGAACTCACTATTCACATAAACACCTTGATTCTATGTATTTCACTCCATCCCCTCTGCCCCCACCCTGGTCCAGGACGGCATCATCACTTCGCTGGGTGACCGCACTCACCTCCTCCCTGCTCTCCTGCCTCCACTCGTGCCCCCCACAATCCATTTTTCACAGCTGTCAGAAGGATCTTTGTAAGCACAAATCCTACCTTACCCCACGTGCTAGTTACTTTTCTGTGTCCCCTTTCACTGGGCCGTGGCGCCATATTTTGCCCAACATGATTCTGGACGTTTCTGTGAAAGTGTTTTCGGATGAGATTAACACTTAAGGCAGTGGACTGTTTTTGTGTTTGTGCTAAGCAGGCCCCTGCCAAGCAGGTCCCAGTCCGGGACACGCAGCGTACCTGTAAAATACGTATATAATGTACGTGTTGCCGTCAACATCTCAAGATCCTTCTTTTTTTTTTTTTTAATTTTTTTAATGTTTGTTTATTTTTAACAGAGAGAGCATGAGTGGGGGAGGGGCAGAGAGAGAGGGAGACACAGAATCCGAAGCAGGTTCCAGGCTCTGAGCTGTCAGCACAGAGCCCGACGCGGGGCTCGAACTCACAGACTGAGAGATCATGACCCGAGCAGAGGTCGGACGCTCAACCGACTGAGCCACCCAGGCGCCCCTCAAGATCCTTCTTTTTGCTTCAGCCTCCCTAGAATATTGCCTTCACCCTCATAGCCCAAGATGGTGCACCACGTGTCCACATTGCATCCAATAGGAAGAGGGAGAGAGGAAAAGGGAAAGGAAGTGTACATATCATTACTCTCATTGGCCAGAATTTAGTCACATGACCACGCCTAGCTGTAAGGGTACCTGGGAAACGTAGTCTTTATTCTGGGAGGCTGTGCCCAGCTTACAATAGGAAGTCCTATTACTGACAGAGAACAGACACGGGGGCACAATTCATCGTTACCACCCTGTGATACTGCTAAGAATTCTGTGAGCCTTGCCACCTCTTGGAACACCCAGCACAAATTTTTCTGCAAATCACGCATTTCCTAATTTACCAGTGCAGAGCTTGGGACGTATGCTAGAATTCATCTCTGCGGAATATATTCCTTTTTTTTTTTTTAATTTTTTTTTCAACGTTTATTTATTTTTGGGACAGAGAGAGACAGAGCATGAACGGGGGAGGGGCAGAGAGAGAGGGAGACACAGAATCGGAAACAGGCTCCAGGCTCCGAGCCATCAGCCCAGAGCCCGACGCGGGGCTCGAACTCACGGACCGCGAGATCGTGACCTGGCTGAAGTCGGACGCCTAACCGACTGCGCCACCCAGGGGCCCCCGGAATATATTCCTAAAAGTGAAATTGTCGGGTCAAATTGTATGGCTACTTTTAATTTTTAATAATGACACGAATGTCTAGGGGCACTTGGGTGGCTCAGTTGGCTAAGTATCCGACTCTTGGTTTCAGCTCAGGTCATGATCTCACAGTTGTGACGGTCGTGAGATTGAGCCCCCTGTCAGGCTCCACGCTGAGCTGACAGCACAGAGCCTGACTCAGGGCTCTAACCCCCGAACCGGGAGATCATGACCCCAAGCCAAAATAAAAAGTCGGACGCTCAATCGACTGAGCCGCCGGGGGTGGGGGTGGGGGTGGGGGTGGGGGGCTAGGCCCTTAGGAAAAAAAGAAAACAACTTTTTACTTTGAAATAATTATGGATTCATAGGAAGTTGCAAAGATAGGACAGAGAGGTCCCCTGTGCCCTTCACCCAGGCCCCTCCCTACGGTGGCATCTAATGCAACTACACTACAGAAGCCAGGAAGGGGACGTTGGTATAATGTGTGTGTAGCTTTGTGTCATTGGTGTATACAATCTCATAACCACCACTGTCACCAAAATACAGACCTATTCCATTCCTCCAAACATCTTCCTTTTGCTATCCCTTTTCTGTCTCCCCTACTCCGCTCCCCATGGCCCAGCCCTCAGGCTGTTCCACTAATCTCTGTTCCGGTTCTCCAATTTTGACAGTTTGAGAATGCTGTATAAATGGAATCACACGGTGTGTAACACTTTGAGATCGGCTCCCCCCCCCCCCGCCCCCGCCACGTAGCATAATGCCTTTGAGATTATTTTGTCCTTTCTCGATTAGTGGTGTAAGAATACATCACAATTCTAGGGGTGCCTGCTGGCATCCGTCGGTTAAGTGTCTGATTTTGGCTCAGGTCATGATCTCACAGTTTGTGAGTTTGAGCCCCGCGCCAGGCTGTGTGCTGACGGTGTGGGGCCTGCTGGGGGGGGGGTTCTCCTTTTTCCTCTCTCTGCTTCTCCCCGGCTTGCATTTTCTCTCTCAAGACAAATAAATAAAAACTTGAGAAAGGCAAAGATAATTTTTTTCTTTTTTATAGTTAAAAAAATGCGTGAAAAAATATACATAACACAAAATTCACGCTCAATTCTATTCCATCAGTCAATATGTCTGTGCAGAGGCCAGCACCACACTGTTTTAATCACATAGCTTTATAGAAATTTTGAAATCAGGAAATGTGAGTCCTCAAATTCATTCTTTTCTTTTTTCTTTTTTTTTTTTTTTTAAGATTGTATTGGCTATTTGGGGTCGCTTGTGATTCAACACTAATTTTAGGATGGGTTTTTCTATCTCTGTAGAAAAGTTGTTGGGAGTTAAACAGGGACTGCATTGAATCTGGAGAGCAATCATTTTGGAGCATATTGAAATCTTAATAATATGAAGTCGGGCATGCAAGGAATGGGAGAAAATATTTGCAAATCATATATCTGATGGAGGGTTAGTGTCCACAATATATAAATAACTTCTGCAGCTCAACAACATAAAACACAACCCAATTAAAAAAGGGGGGGGAGCAAAAGACTTGAACAGACATTTCCCCAAAGAAGACATACATGTGGCCAATAAACGCATGAAGAGATGAGAAATGAGCATGAATCCTTAGGAAATGCAAATCAAACCCCCAATAAGGTACAACTTCACACCCATTAGGAAGCTATTGTTAAAACAATATGAAAGGTGGGGGGGCTGGGTGTCTCAGTGGGTTAAGCTCTTGGTTTGGGCTCAGGTCATGATCTCACGGGTTCGTGGGTGGGAGCCTCCCATCGGGCTCTGCGCCAACCGCATGGAGCCTGCCTGGGATTCTCTCTCTCTCTCTCTCTCTCTCTCTGCCCCTCCTCTGCTGTCTCTGTCTCTCCAAATAAATAAACTTAAGAAAAAAAAACAATTTAAACAAAATGAAACAAAAACCAGAAAGTAGCAAGTGTCCTGGAAGATGTGGAGAATCAGAGCCCTTGTGCTGTTGGTGGGAACACAACATACACTAACTAGCCATTGTAGCAAACCCTGCGGTTCAAAGTTAAACATAGAGCTACCCACGTGACCAGCAATTCCGCCTCTGGGTACTTACCCCAAAGAGTTGAAAGCATGGTCTCAAACAGCTATTTGTACACCTGTTTTCATAGCAGGATTATTCAGAATAGCCAAGACTTGGAAGCAACCCAAGCGACCATCGAGGGAGGAGCAGAGAAGCAAAAGGTGGCCCATCCACACAACAGAATATTCTCCAGCCTGGAAAAGGAAGGACATCGTGACACTGGCTACAACGTGGTGGGTCTGGAGGACATCACGCTCATCAAAATAAGCCAGAGAAGGGTGCCTGGGGGGCTCAGTCAGTTAAACATCCGACTTCGGCTCGGGTCCTGATCTCACAGCTCATGAGTTCGAGCCCCCGCGTCGGGCTCTGTGCTGACAGCTCAGAGCCTGGAGCCTGCTTGGGATTCTGTGTCTCCCTCCTTCTCTGCCCCTCCCCTGCTCATGGTCTGTCTCTGTCTCTCACAAAGATAAATAAACATTAAAAATTTTTTTTAATAAAAAAACGATTTTTACCGTTATGCTTTGCGTCTTTTGTCACGATTAGAAATTAAGGAAGAAAGAGAAAGAATGGAAGGAAAGAGGGAGAGGGGGAGGGAGAGCCAAGTCTTGCTTCACAACTGTTTTTGAACAGCGCTTGAGATTTTTTTTAAACGTTTGAACCAAACAAAAGCATATTTTATAACACGTGAAAATGATATCCATTTCAAATTTCAGTGCTTATAAAGTTTTATTGGCACACAGCCTATGCCTGTTCGTTTACACACAGCCCACAGCTGATTCTGCCCCATGATGCCAAGGTCGAGTGGCTGCTAGAGGCACTGTGCGCGGGCTGCAAAGCCAAATATATTTTTCATCCTGACCTTTACGGAATATGTTTGCTGTCCCGCGACCCAAAACAGTGTTTGCCATATAGGAGGTGCTCAATATACGGAAAGCTTACTACTGAATATCTCAGTGGAAGCGACTGACGCGGTTTATGACGGTGTTCTCTGGACAGCAACGAACCTGGGTTAAGTTTCCGCCTCTGCCAAACTCAGGTGGGTTCCCATCTCAAAGCCTGTGTTTCTGCATCAGAAAATGAGGGCCAACTAGAACGGTAACATGCAAAGAGCTTCATCTGGCAAATCTGGGAGAGTAAGAGTACGGCAGCCTTAGCTACTGATTGTCACTGTCCCTCATGAATCCAGGCCCCAGCCTCCACAATGAGCAATTCACAGTCCCTTTTGTCTCATCCACTCTCCCCCTTCCCCGCCCGCTCACTCTTAGTATTTTACAGCAGATCTTGTATCGTGCCTTCTGTAAATAGGCCCAAAGTATTTTTCACGTTAAAAAAAAAAAAAACCAAAAAACAAACAACTTGAGAAATCTGAACATCTGTACCTGGGTTGATTGTACTGTACCAACATCGCTTTCCTGGTTTGGGTAACACACGGTGTTTTCGGAAGACGTTATCGTTGGAGGAGGCTGGGGGAAGCGGACAAAAAACTCTCCGTACTATCTTTGCAATTTCTTGCTCATCTGAAAACGGTTTCGAAAGTTTCAAAATTGTGATGAAAATAACATAAACCCTGTAAAATTCGGGTCTGGGGGAAGTGAGGTCACATGCATTTGCTGAGGTGGATGCTACCTCGACTTAAAAATTTTGGTATTTTTGTCATCATGGATTTTTTTTTTTTTTTGCCTTCTCCTTCTCCTTCTTCGTTTTAATGTTTATTTTTTTTTTATTTCCAGAGGGAGGGAAGGAGAGAGAGTGCGCAGGTGAGCAGGGGACGGGCAGAGAGAATCCCAAGCAGGCTCCAGGCTGTCAGGACAGAGGCGCATCAGGGGGGATCAGGGGCTCTATCTCAAGACAGTGCGCTCACGACCTGAGCAGAAGTCAGGAACGGATTCTCTAGCAACTGAGCCACCCAGGTACCCCTTTTGCGGTTGCTCAACCATCGAGCCACCCAAGCGCCTCGCATCCTTATTAAAAAAAAAAAATCACATTAACATATCTTATAACCTAGTGATTTGGGGTGCTTCCTTAAATTTCTCTTCATTCCTGCCCTGAGAATCATGAACTCAGGGTATGAGCCCTGGAACACACGTTTTCGAATTTATTTTTATTTTTATTATTTTAAGACTTTAAGGACACTTGATCCCTAAGGCGGGGCTGGAACTCACGACTCCGACATCCAGAGTCTCACGCTGTTCTGGGCCAGCCGGGCGGGCGCCCTGGAAACACACATCTTTGCTCTCTCGCCTCCCGCTTTTGACACAACCAAGTTTGAGCTGCGCGGCCCGCGCGCGCTGGGGAGCCAAGGAGGGCTCTAGGGCAGGGGAGGCCCCAGTTAGCGCGGATTCCAAAGGTTACCGTGGGTGGGGAGGCTGGACCCGCGGGAGGGTCGCTCGCAGGGGCGGAGCAGCGCGGGCTGCAGGGAAGCGGGGGAGGAGGTGGTCCTTCGCCGGTCCGGGGCCAGCCGGGGGGCGCCGCGCGCCCGCGCCCCCTCGCCCCCGGCCGCGCCAGGACCCGGATGTGCGGCGCGCGGGGCGCCGCGCCGCTAGGGCCGCACCGCGGGGCGAGGCTGGGCGCCCGACTGCAGGCGCCGGCAGTCGCTGCGCTTGGAACACCCATCCCCTCCCCCGAGGCCGCCGGGCCTCAGGGCTCGCACCTGGCGGCCGTCCTGCGCGGGGGCCGCGACACCTGGCTGCATTGTTGTCGCCACCGCCCCCTCCTTCCCTCCTTCCCTCCCTAGACAGGACCCAGCGCTGAACCCCACCTGTGCAGGGCTAGTATCCCTTTAAGAAGCCAGACGCCGCCAGGGGTGGGCGTGGCTGCCGCGAGCGAAGGGAGGGTGGCGGCGTCGGGCCTCCCTGATTGGCCCGAGGCCCGGGCGGCGGTCGCGCGCGCCTGCGCACTGCGAAGCACCGCTCGCCGGCCGGGGGGAAGGAGGGCGCGCGGGTGCTAATTGGCCGCCATGGCGGCCCCGCCCGCGAGTGGCGGGCGGTCACGTGACGCGACGGCTGGGGGCTCCCGGCGCGGGGGACGCTGGTGGCCAAGATGGCGGCGGAGCTGGTGGAGGCCAAAGTGAGTGAGCGGCGGCGCCGGCCCGGGCGGGCGGGAGAGGGGGCGGGGGCCGGGCGGCGGGCGGAGGTCTGCGCCTTCCGCCTGGGGCCCCACGGCGCGGCCCGCTCGCGGTTCGCTGCCCGGCCCCTCGCCCGCCCCTGGCCCTGGCGCGCCGGGTGCGGGCGGGGGGCGGGGAGGCCGGGGGCGGGGCCCCCCAAACCTTACCCTAGCTTTCGGGCTGGGGGTTGGTTCCCGGGCTTGAGGCGGGGTCGCCCCCCCCCCACTAGCCCTAGTGGTTAGGGTCCAGTCTCCCTAAGCACGGGGACAGGGCCGCGCCTCCCAGCTAGAGGAACAGTCCTCCGGACAGCATGACGGGCTGTGCTGCTCGTCCCCTCCTCGCTCTGAGCCGGGGTCCTACGCTCTGGCCTGGGGTGGGGGGAGGTGTCTTCGCCTCTCCACCCCCCACGGCACCGAGGACTAGCATCTGGGTCTCAGCCTCCCCGCCCAGCAGACCAGCTGGGGTCGGCGACTCCTTGATCGGAAGGGTCCCTTGATCCTGCTGCCACCGATTCCACCATCCGGGGTGATGACCCAGGGGCTCGAAGCACCCGGAAACACAGTGTTCTTTGGGGGTCTGTACCCTGGGGTGGAGTTTGGACCCCTAGTTCAGCTCCCGCGTTGGTCCCAGAGCCCCGCCCCCCTCCTGACACCATCTCTCTCGCCCTCCGAGTGGGGCACCGAGTCACTTGAGTTTGCTCTCCAGCCTGGGATGGAGCCCTGATCCCTGTTCTCTGTTCAAAGCCTTCCTAATTCTCTCCTCATTCTCGGGTCCTGGGCTCTGCCTTCCTCTCCCGTCTTACTTACCCTGGGGACAGCATCTGTGAGGCTTTGGACTCTGCTCCTGGGGTCTGTAAACTTCACCCTAGCAAGATCAGGCCCCATACTGGCTGTTTCTCCTATACTCCCTGGTGAGTCTACTCAGATCATACTCCCTCCACACAACTCCCAGACCCCTGCTTTGGATCCTTTTACGCACCCTGACTCTGGCTTCTAAGGCTCGCTCTCCCTTGCTGCCGGTTTTTTGCACCGATTCATGGAGAGTCCCCCACCTCTTTCTTTAGTGCTCCTCGTGCTTACTCCATTTTGGGGTCCAGGTTCCGCGTCCCACAGATGCCATCCCTGTTCTAGGGATGTACCTTTTTTCCAGGTACCTCCCTCACGGCAAGGCTCCAGAGACCTTGTCCCGAACTACACTGGGGTTGTTTTCTTCCTCCTTGCGAAGTTTACTCCAGGCCTTTGGTGGCAGCGAAGTGGGGCACCGGACCTTTGCTGGACAGAGGCTCCGCCCCCTGCCCCGCCCCCAGTCTCCCCTCCCCAGGGTCCTGACCTGTGAATGTTTTCTTTCTCTGGTTCCTCTTTCTCCCTTCCTTTCCCACTGAGATCTGAAATGCAGCTCCCTTCACCCCCCGGAGTGTCCCCCCCTCCATGCCTGCACTACACGCCCTACCCTACCCGTGTCTAGCGTTTTGAGAAATTTGAGACTTGCCCTGGAGATGCGGAAGTCTGGACTCTGCAGGCCCAAGGTGGCAGCTGGTGGGCTTGAAGTCCCCCGGAGCCCTGAAATTCAGCCGTCCTGTGGGGCTGTGATTCTGGGCCCCTGGGCCCCTGCTCCCCGCCGCCCCCCGCCCCCCCCAGGGTGGGGACTAGATTCTTCTATACCATCCAGGGCCTTGAAATCCGATCTGATGAACTCTACTTGACCCTCTGGTGGCCGGGGGGCCCCCCACCCCAATTAAATCAAGTTGACCCTTCTTTCGAGTTGCCTCAAATGGGCGCCTCTGTTCAGTGAACCCCCTGAGGTGGTGTGTGGCGTTTTGCACAGGCCCCCTGTCCCCCGGAGACGAGGACCTGAACTTTTCCCCTCATGCTCCGAGGGACCTGTCCCCGAGGCAGGTTGAGGGAACGGGCAGCTCTGCCCAGGCTGTTTTTCCACGCGGCTCCAAACAAGCCCAGAGTTGAGACTGTGGAAGCCGCTGGGGCCCGGTGCTGTTTACAAACACGGATCTGAGGGCCAGGCGGGGTAGGTGGAAGCCATGGCAGGAAGTGGTCTGCAGAGCGCTCGGGGCGTCTTCCTGAGCGTGTGTGCCCCTGTCACGCTGTCCCCCCCCCCCCAGTGTCAAGGGCGGGCTTCGTGGTGGTGGCAGCTGCTGAGAAATCCGAGTTGTGAGCATGTGGCCGCTTGAGGGACGTGCCCCAGGATGCTCGTGCGGCAGCTCGGGATGTCCAGCCTGGTGAAAGGGCCAGGCCTCGGCGGGGGCGGGGCGCTCCCAGGGGCGGGATCGGGTTAGAAGATGCCTTGTGGTCAGACTCGCTCGCCGAGCCCACCTGCCTTTAGCTCCGTGGCGGGCAGTCAGCTTCCACATGACATCGCCTCTCCCCTCCAAGGCCTTGGGCCTCTTCCAGAAGAAACATCTTGCCTGCAAGCCTATTTTCTCTGCTCGAGGTAGGAAGTCAGGCTAAGGAAGGTGAAGCCTTTCTGTTTGCACAAGCGTTCGGGGCTCGCTGAGGGCCGGCACAGTGCTTAGGTCCCGAGGCAGCAGCTGTGCTGGGATGTGAGGGTCCCCAGGCCCCCAGACGGCTGGGTGGGAGCGGAAGGAAGCGCCCTCAGGAGTCGGATGGCCCCTGCCGCTGACTACGCAGGGAGGCCCTGGGCCGGCCGCTTCTTTCTCGGAGCTTCAGCCGACTCACCTGCCTGGCGGGCACGGCCCCCTGCGAGACTCGTGCGCAGGAAGTGGCCTTGTGGCAGACATTGCGCGCCCATAGTGCGGGGCTGGGAAGAAGGCCCTACAGCAAGGAAAGGGCTCCCCCTTGAGACTTTGCAGGCCGGCCGGGCACCCCGCGCACCGGTATCTGGTTTTGTGCCCCGACAGCCCCTCCGCCGTCAGCAGGTGTCTGTCTGCTATACGCGTGGGAGAGGGTACACATCTTGCTTGGATAGAGAGCACAGAGGGGCCAGGGTCATCTGGGAACCCGGGGCTTCTGAGTCCCCCTGCTGCCATCAGACTCCACGCCTCACCCTTGAGCAGCCAGGAAACGGGAAACCCCAGAGCCTTTTGGCACTGAGACCACTATGTAAACACCCTGGCCGGGTTCCCGCCCGCCCCCGACTGTCAGACTCTCAAGTTGAATTTAAGGGCTTTATCGGTTTCCTTGGGTGCCGTCCTGCCCTGTGCTCGCCAGCTTTCCATACCTTCCCTCATCGCGTGTACCTGTTTCCCCCGTTCCCCTGGAAGTTTCTTTTTCCCACCACATTGCGTTCATCACAGGCCGGCTTTGGGGCTCGGTGCGGGTGGCCCATCCTTCAAGGATACTTTGCTCATGTAGCATGTTGGGGGACCCTCACACCCCTCACTCCCCCTTGGCGTCCGGGGTCTCACAGAGGGCAGGCCGCAGCCGGGCAGCCCCAAAGAAAACACTGGCATCAGCTGAGCTCTTGTGTTCGGTTTGATTTAGTTGGGGGGACCCTGCCAGACCTCTTTCATCGCTTTGCCGCAGCTCAGCGAGCGGCCTCTGTGGCTGCTGGATTCCCGAAGCCTTCCCCTTAGACCCGCGGTTCTCGGTGGGACGATCCCCTCCCCAGAGGATGCTTTGTAGCGTCCGGGGGACGTTTGCGATGGTCACCGCTGGGGTCTGGGGCAGCTCCTGGCATCGAGCGGAGGGAGGCCAGGGATGCTGCGGAGTACCCCACAGTGCCCAGGGCGGCCCCGCCCCAGAGAACAGTCCAGCCCGCTGTCCACAGTGTCGAGGCAGAGAAGGCCCGCTGCAATACGGCGGACGTTTGATGCTCGCCAGCGCTCAGCTCCGTGCGGACGCCTGCGGTGCCGAAGGGGGAAATTACCCCCTGGCTTCAGAGTCAGGCCCGGGCCTAGGTTTAGGTCTTGGCTCTAACATGGCGCTCACCCCGGCCTGGCAGGGTCGTTTTGAGAATCAGAGTTAAGTATATGATCACGTGCGCAGCTCAGTTCCTGGCAGGTGATCAGTACTAAGTTGTGGCTCCCATTCTCCAGCGGGAAGGGAAAACACGTTTGTGGCCAATGTTGATTTACTCTGCTTTCCGTGTACGTTGCCTCCTCTGGTCCTCCCCACATCCCTATGAAGTGAATCCTGTCATCCTGATGAAGAGACCGAGGGTCAGAGAGGCCATTAGTGTGCTTGGCTAGGGAGCGGCTGAGGCTGTTTACGGGTAAAGCAGGATCCTCAGTTCCTGCCCTGGGGATGCTTTCAGGCTTGAAGATGGGAAACGAGAACCTAAAATAGAAGGCAGTGGTGTGTGTGTGTTGGGGGGGGGGGGGCAGTCAGAAGCTTTTGCTGCGTTGGCAATGCTGAGGGAGGTTCGAGGAGGAGGAGGGGAGCAGGGCTGAGCTGGGAGGGGGCATCACAAGGAAGGGTGAGCTGGCAGCCTGAGCAAAGACACGGAGGTGGGACCGAGGCTGGGCTAGTGGGCCAGGTGCTAAAGCTGCCTCCTCCTCCTGGGTTCTTGCTCCTGCCAGCTAGAGCGAAGGGGGCTCGGGGGCAGGCCCAGGCAGCACCTGATGGGGTCTCACTTTGCTGTCCCCCCTAGTTAGGGCCCAGGGGGCTCCAGAAAGCCCCTTGTCCCATGGACAGCCCCTGAATCTGGCAGCGTCCCTTCTGAGCACGTGTGTCTGTGGTTGCCTTTTCCCAGAACATGGTGATGAGTTTCCGAGTCTCCGATCTTCAGATGCTCCTGGGTTTCGTCGGCCGGAGTAAGAGTGGACTTAAACACGAACTTGTCACCCGGGCCCTCCAGCTGGTCCAGTTTGACTGTAGCCCTGAGCTGTTCAAGAAGATCAAAGAGCTGTATGAGACACGCTACGCCAAGAAGAGCTCGGAGCCTGTCCCCCAACCCCACCGGCCCCTGGACCCCCTGACCATGCACTCAACCTACGACCGGGCTGGCACGGTGCCCAGGACTCCCCTCTCGGGCCCCAACATTGACTACCCCGTGCTCTATGGGAAGTACTTGAACGGACTTGGACGCTTGCCCGCCAAGACCCTCAAGCCAGAAGTGCGTCTGGTGAAACTGCCCTTCTTTAACATGCTCGATGAGTTGCTGAAGCCCACAGAGCTGGGTGAGTCTGCCACTGCCCTGGGGGTCCCACCGGGCATGGGCCCAGTGGCCACGGCCAGCCCGTCACCGCCCCGGAGCGTTTTCTGGGGACCAACGAGGGCCACGGGGTTGCGGGGGGCTCTCCCTCTCAGGAAGCGCAGGGGCTACCTCTGAATCTTTATATTAGCCACATAGCGTCGTCTCGCAATTGACCCCAAATTTTAGTAGCTTAAAGTAGTAGACGCTCATCTGCCCTGTTTGTGAGCATCAGAACTCGGGAGTGGCTTAGCCGGGTGGTCCTGACTCCGGGTCTCATGAGGTCTCAGTAAAGCTGTTGGCTGGGGGCTGTCTCATCTGAAGGCCCGACTGGGGCTGGCGTCCACCCACTCACCTGGCTGCCGGCAGGACTTGGCTTCTTGCTGGCTGTGGACTAGAGACCCCAGTTCGTGCCACACGGTGCCCGTGGACGGCTCGAGCGTCCTCGCTGTGTGTAACGGTGGCCGGCTTCCTCTGGAACCAGTGGGGGTGGGGGGGAGGGAGGGTTCGTGTGCACATCTGTGTAGGATCAGCCAGAAGCCACGTCCTCTCGATGCCCTAAGCTTCGAAGCGGCATGACCTCGTGTTCTCTGCTTTGCATCGCGTCCGTCCCACAGACCAGCTCTGTACATCGTGGGTGGGGACTGGACCGGGCTGGGCCGTCCCGAGGCAGGGATCGCTGGGGGCCACCTGGGATGCTGCTTCCAGGTCCTAACTCCCAGTGGGTGGCAAAGGGGCTGGAAGTTGGGTCCAACCTTTCCTCTGCGGAGGGTAGGCGCCCCATGGGAGCAGCCTTGGCCAATGGGTTCGGGCCTGTCAGCATGGGCCAGCTGGCTAGGGAATGGCTAGCCATGCCCCCGAGAGGTACGCCGGGGCTGGAGGAGACCCATGCCAGGGCTCTGTGGCTCCTCCCTGCTTATTCATCTGGCCCCCATGTCGATGGGGCACCTGCCGCGCGCCAGGCCCCCAGCCCCCAGCCCCTTGCCCAGCGGCTGTGATGATGGGGCCGGGGCGGGTGTCAGCCTGGTCTCGGCCTCACGTGCTGCCCCGATCTCGGGGCAGGGGGGGCCCACCCTGGGAACGCGGCAGGAGACCGAGAGCGCCCCCCGCCCTCGCGAAGGTTCCCTTCCGGCTTTCCTCGTTCAGGGCCTAGAGGTGCCCCCAGCCTCGTCGGTGCCGTGGGTCCTGCCACCCCTGCAGCCCATTCCCCATTTCTCCCTTTCAACCCCCGCGTCCTTACTGCGCCCCCGCTGCACACCTGGCCCTGGCCCTCGCCGTGCGTCGGTCCCTGCGTGCCGTGGCAGAGGCCACGGTCCCTCCGGGCCCCCACCCGCCATGCCCCTCGCTGTGTGGTTCGCTCCCTCCCCCCCTGCTGACCCAGCGTCCTGTCTCGCTCGGCCAGGGGGCCCCTCTCTGCACGCAGCGTTCCACGCCGGCCCGTGCCAGCCAGCCCGCCGTGTCCAGCCCCCTTCCTCGCCGGAGCCCTTGAGCTCCGTGAGGTTCGGCGAGGGGGCTGTGGTTCCGGGAGAGGCTGCGGGGGGTGGAGGAAGGAGTTGCCGGGGGTCCGGGCCCGGGACCCTGAGGCTCTGCCCTCCTGCCTCCTCTCGGGCCGTGTTTGTCCCCGGCCCCCGGGTGGGGAGCAAGTTGCTGTAGCAGCACCTGTTGTGGGGTCGACGTGGCCGCACCGGAGACCCGAGGCCCTTTCCTGAGCTTCTGGACGCCTTCCCTGTCTGCTCCCCCCAGCTTCTCTGTGCATGTTGGAAGCCATTCTGCCCCTACCCCCAGGGACTCTGGCAGGCTCTGCGGGCCTTGGGACTGGCTGGCTCTGAAGGTCAGGTTGACGTTTCAGGTTCCTAAGGACTCGAGGATGATCTTCGTGATAGAGAGGCTGGGTTTTCACCGGGAAGCAGTAAGTCAGGCTTGGCACTGGGTGGGGGACAGAGGTGACTTTGAACTCCAGGGCCGGCAGCCTCCCTCCCCTGCCTGGACCATGGGCTTCCTTCCTGCATGGCCCACTCCCGCCCCCGCCCCACAATGCATCACTTTGCCCTGAGCCCCCGGGGACCCCAGTCACCTGATCTCCGGGAGAGTCTGCTCCCCTGTCTGCACCAGGAATGACTCTGCTGGCAGCTCAGAACAAAGAGGCCGACCCCGCCCTGCCCTTGTTCCCGCCCACTCCCCCGCCCCTATCCTGAGTGCACCCCTTCCCTGGCTTCCCTGGGACTCCCATCCTCGGGGACCCCCTGGCGGCTGCCAGGTTCATCGGGAGAGCCCTCGTGGGGCCCAGATCTGGCCCCGAAGCGGTCTGGTCCCTCTGTTCCAGGACCGGCGATGTTGGCCACCCGCCCCTCAACCTGGGCGCCTCCCTGTGGCAGCTTCTGCAGCCCTGGCGTTGCCCCAGAGCCACTCCACCAGGCTCGAGCTCAGCCGGTTTCCCCCTCCCCCTCGCTCCTGACCATGACCTGCTGACCAAAATGAGGTCCAAACACTCTGGTCTGTTTCCCCGGAAGAGCCGCCGGCCGGCTCTAGCTCCAGGATGGAGACCGTGCCGGGTGCAGAGGGGACATAAATCACAGGGAGTGGAATGTTTGGGTTGGGGGAGGGGAGGAGAATAATGGAGTCACAGACCCAGGAGCTGGAAGGACCTCAGGAGACAAATGATGTGCTGCAGTGGGGCCGGCACCTAGAAAGGTCGGGAAACCGGCCCGAGGTCACACACCATCCTGAGGAAGGGGCCCCGGGGCCGTGTTCTCAACTCTGACCCTCCGCGAGTCATCGTGCCCTGCACCCCTGTGGGGAAGAACCCATCTTGAACCCCATGACGGTTCTGGAGCCCAGGCCGCCTCTTAGCTCGAAGAGCCCGGCTGTCCTCCCCGTCCCGGCCAGGAGAGGGGCACCCGATTCCCGACCACGGCAGAATCCGGGGGAGGTGTGCCAGGGAACACGGTCCTGGTCGCGGTGTCAGCGGCCAGTCTGACGGGGGGAGGCCCGGACCCCCGTCTGGGCGTGTGGGAGAGAGGAGAGGCCGTCCTGAGGCTTGAGGGCAGAAGGAAGGAGACGTGTCGACCTGAGCAGTGCTGCTCCGCGAGGCTCTGGCGTCCTGCGGCCAGCGGCTCGGGCTGTGGGGCTGTCCGTGTCCCCGCTGCCCTGGAGCGATGGTGCCCGAGTTCCCCCCGGCTCTCTACGTGCCCCTACAGCTGGGTGGCCCGACGCTGGTTGAGGCCTGCCGGTCCGGCACCTGCCCTGTCGCGCGGGGCACACGTGCGTCCCTCACCCAGCCCCTGAAGCCTTTGGGTGGTGTTGCCCAGGCAGCCAGGCAGGCATGGGGGCCCCCGCTCGGAGGGTTCTGCCGGGAAGCTGCACTAGACGTGATTAAATGGTGCCTTGAGAGGAGCGATTGGGGAGTGCAGGCTTCCCTGGGGGCAGTCAGTGCCAGGAGCACCTCATTGTGCATTTGTGAGGAGGTGGCAGTCAGGAGGCTTCCTGGAGGAGGCCGAGTTCCAGACCTGAGGGCCGAGTAGCCATAAGCATGACAGAGAGGAAGGAGCAGGGGAGCGGGGTGGCGGGCACAGGCCTGGCAGCGAGCGAGGGCTCAGGAACGGAAGGCGTGGGGACGGGAGCTGTGTGGCACAGGAGAGAGAGGCCAGAGAACGCGGGATGAGCGGGCCATGGGGATAGCGGGGACCGACTGGACTGTCCCGAGGGCTTCGGGGTCGCTGAAGGTCTGGTGAGCTTTTCCAGGTCTCCTTTCGTTGGGTCCTTTCTGGGGTGGGTGTTCCCCCTGAGGCGCAGAGCCCCCTCTGTGGTTCCATTCCAGGTCAGGTCTCCCAGCTTCAGGCCCACCTGCCTGGCCGCCCCCCTGGTCTCTCCCTATACGTCACCTGCGTCTTCCCCAGCAGTCAGAGGAAACTTAAAATAGTGGGCTGGTCGTGTCCCTCCTCTGTTCAAAACACTCCCATGACCCGCTGACTTTTCTGCCTGGTCCCTTCCCTGCCCTCCCTCCCTCTCTCTCTCTTCCTCCCTTTCCCACTCTGCTCCAGCCACACAGGCCTCACTGTTCCTCCAAACCACGAGGCCTGGTGCTGCCCCGGGGCCTTTGCACGTGCTGTCCCTGCCGTCTCACGCTTTCCCAGACCCTACATGGGCCTTCCCTTCCCAGTCCCCTAACCTAAAGCTCGTCTTCTTTCCTAGTCGCCTTCCCTCATCTCATTACCGCCGTCTTATCCCCTGTGGCCCTGTCCCCGACCCTGACATTGCTTATTAATCTGTATGTGTTTTTTGACGCCTGGGCCTCGTTTGTTCCGTCACTGCATCGACGGTGTGGAGCAGGGCAGGGGGTGCCCGTGTGAGCAGAGGCTCGTTGCGGGGAAGCAGTGTTGGGGGCCGCGGTGAGAATGACCTTGAGCTAACATTCTGCAGCTCTCCTTCAGCGTGTGAGCCCCTTCCATCCGCGTAACTTCACGGGGGCAGCAAGTCACGAGCCCGCCGGCTGCGTGTGGGAGCCCCTGTGAGTGGCGGAGGTGGGCGTGAGCCCGGAGCCCCCGACCCAGGGCTTGTGCCTGCTTGCTCCCTGCTGCCCGCCAGGCCCTCTGCACCCAGCCCGGGGCACCTGTCTTCCCATCTCCTCCCCCAGCACCACCGCAGCGCCACTCGCACCAGCCACACCACCTCTGAGACCTCGACTGCTCCATTCGGGGGCCTGCGGCTACGTCGTGGCGGGGGGGCTGGGCCAGGAGTCAGAGACCTTGTGGGTCTGGGGGCATTGGCTTAGAGGGTGGGCCTTTCTCCTTCTCTGAGGTTCTAGGGTGCAGGAGGCCATAGGCCAGCTGGAGGGAGACCAGGCCTATCTGATTGACTTGTTTTTAAGTTTACTTACTTATTTTGAGAGAGAGGGGGAGGGAATGTGAGCAGGGGAGGGGCAGAGAGAGAGGAGGGGAGAGAGAATCCTAAGCAGGCTCTGCACTGCCAGCACAGAGCCCGACCCGGGGCTCGAACTCACGGACCGCGAGATCATGCCCTGAGCCAAAACCAAGAGTCAGTCGCTTGACTGACCGAGCCATCCAGGCGCCCCTCTGATTGACTGTTTAAGGTCTCCCTTTCCTTGCTTGTTCCCGAAGCTCGTGTGCAAGTGCGTGTGCGTCATAGAAGCAGGAACAGGCCCCCGTTGGAGGTTTGGGCGTGTTCTTGCCACCGTCCTTCCTCCGCACGTGTGACCCTTCGGGACCACAGCCGTGTCCTAACTACGGTTTTAGCACCTCCCTCCCCCTCCGCCCCCCCACCCCGGCGTATCGTGAGCATCTGCTCCGGTCGTGAAGTGTTCTTTGCTGGTGGCAGTTTGCAAGGCGGCCTGGCAGCTGGGGTGGACATGTTGTGCCGGGCCTCTCTGTTGGTGTCTGGGATTGAGCCGGAGGCTGGTTCCGGTCCTCCCAGACGACCTGGGAACAGGGGTTCCCTCCCTTTAGTCCCTGGGGGGCGCTGGGGCCTGGGGTGGGCACCTCATCCCAGCCTGTGCTCCACCTGGCGGGGCCCCCACCGCCTTGCGGCAGCCTGTGTCCCCACAGACGTACTTCTGGGTTTGTTCAAAGACACCGGGAAATTATGTTGACTCTTAGGAGGTAAAAGTCTTGGAGAAAAATCGAGCGGGGAAGGAGGTGGGGAGACCAGAATTGCAGGAGGTTGTTGGGGAGTTGTAGTGTTTGGGGGTTTTTTGTTTCTTAAAGTTTATTTTGAGCGAGAGCACATGTGAGTGGGAAAGGGCAGAGAGAAAGAGGGAGAATCCCAAGCAGGTTCCAAGCTGTCAGCACAGAGCCTGATGCAGAGCTCCATCCCACGAACCGTGAGATCATGACCTGAGCTGAAACCGAGAGTCAACACCTAACTGACTGAGCCCCCAGGTACCCCTGGGGGGTGGCAGTTATAATGTTTGTTTATTTCTGAGGGAGAAGGAGAGACAGAGCGTGAGTGGGGGAAGGGCAGAGAGAGAAAAAAGGAGACACAGAATCCAAAGCAGGCTCCAGGCTCTGAGCTGTCAGCACAGAGCCCGACGCGGGGCTCGAACTCACGAACTGTGAGATCACGACCTGAGCCGAAGTCGGATGCTTAACCGACTGAGCCACCCAGGTGCCCTTGGGAGGATAGCAGTTTTTAAATGAAGGTGTTCAGGGACACCTGTCATTCTGGTGGCATTTGAGCAGATTTCAGAGACATCAGGGCCATCTAAATCACTGGGGAAGGAATGTTCTGGAAGAGGGGACGTCAAGTGCAAAGGCCCTGAGGCAGGATGTTCTTGACACACCGGCAACAGGAGGAGGTGGCCGAGATGACTGCTGTGGCATCGAGGCCACTAGGGGTGGGGATGGCATCCCCCAAGTGGCAGATGGTGACCTGCCGGGGTGGGGGTGGGCAGTGAGGGGTCTGTGTGGGACAGGGACCTCGCTGGTGCGTTTCGAAATCGGAGCCACTTGGGAGTTGATGGGGGGGGGTAGGAGTGCCACGAGTTGTGGATGCTGCCTGCGTCTCTGCTCGGAGCTGCTGGAGGGGCGGAGCCACCACTTCAGTGGATGACAGGTCTGGGTTTGGGGGACCCCCAGCCCCCTCCCACCGTGCCGGGTATGCCGTGCCCCAACCCAGGTGGCAGCTCGCCTCCCCGGGTCGAGGGTGGTACTCGGCTCCCCTCAGCCTTCGCGGCCGTCTTAGGTATGGGGAGCCCCGCCCCCAAGAAATAACTGCCCCTTGGCTCTTTGGGCAGGTCTGGGCATGTCTGCAGGTGGCCTGTGTGCTCCCCCACCCCCCAGTCGGGCGGCCCTCCCCCAGGGCCCGAAGCAGGACTCCGCGGGGACCGGCCGGGCCCTCAACACGCGAGCATGGGTTGGCAGTGGTTTGGCAGTTAGAGCAGCCACCTCTTGCCGAGCTCCGGCCACACGCCCGCCCCGTGCCCCGAGAAGCCCCCAGGCTCGGGCGGGGACAGCGGTGCGCACCCGGGCAGAGCTGGGGTACGAGCCCACGTGGTCTGGCTTCGGAGCCGAGCTGGTTTTTATATTTCAATTGCGTTTGCTTTTAAGTAGGTTACCTACTCTTGTGGTTTGGGATTCGGAGGGTTTGGGAGCAGGGCTCGGCCACCTCGGGCCCAGGGGCCAGCTTCGTTGACTGTTCTCGAAAACCAAGCTTTATTGACCCGTAGCCAACGCCCATTTGTCTGTTTACCATCTCTGGTGGCTTTTGTGGTACAAGGCAGAGTGGGGACGTTGAGGCACAGGGCATGTGGCCCACAGAAACCAAAAATATTTACGTTCCAGCCCTTTACGAGAACAGTCTGCCCACCAGTGTTGGAAGGGCTCGGGCAGTAGGAAGAAAGCTGACTCCTTGGGGCGCCTGGGTGGCTCAGTCGGTTGGGCGTCTGACTTCGGCTCAGGTCACGATCTCACAGTCCGTGAGTTCGAGCCCCGCGTCGAGCTCTGTGCTGACGGAGCAGAGCCTGCTTGGGATTCTGTCTCTCCTGCTCTCTCTGCCCCTCGTCTGCTTGTGCGCTTTCTGTCTCTCTCTCTCCCCAAATAAATAAACTTAGAGAAGAAAAAAAAAGGAAAGCTGACTCCTTCTTTCTCCCAGTCACTCTGAGGCGGTGATTGTGGCCAGTTCTCACAGAGCCCCCCATCCAGAGATGTCCTTTGCACAGATCTCTCCCTCTGCCCGGTGACGCAGATCTGGTGTGATAGACACCTGTCTGCACCTGCTGCTTTCGGCCAACAGGAGCATCTCGGGGTCCACCCCTTATCGGAGCTCGAAGAGCTTCTGGATGCTTGCCCGTTTCAGGGTCGCCTGGCATTCCCTCGTCAGCTGTCCTGGAGTGAAAGTAATCTCTGTGCCCAGCGTGGGGCTCGAACTCACAACCCGGAGATCAGGAGTCACCTGCTCCACCGATGGAGCCTGCCAGGCGCCCCTTTCCAGTGAAGCTTTAAATGTTTAAAAGCTGAGGTGTAGGGGCGCCTGGGTGGCGCAGTCGGTTAAGCGTCCGACTTCAGCCAGGCCACGATCTCGCGGTCCGTGAGTTCGAGCCCCGCGTCGGGCTCTGGGCTGATGGCTCGGAGCCTGGAGCCTGTTTCCGATTCTGTGTCTCCCTCTCTCTCTGCCCCTCCCCCGTTCATGCTCTGTCTCTCTCTGTCCCAAAAATAAATAAACGTTGAAAAAAAAAAATTTTTTTTAAAGCTGAGGTGTAATTTACATACGACAAAGTCCTCAGATCCTCAGTGTGTAGTTTGAGTCTCACCCCGGGAACCCAAACGCTGTAGACCCACAACATTTCCGCCACGTAAAGCCCCCCACCCCTTCGGACGTCCCCCGTCTCGGCCCGCACCCCTAGAAGCACCCCCCGTCGTCCCGATTCCTGTCACCGCGGGCGAGTTCCGCCTGTTCCTGGACGCGGGCCAGGGCACGTGCGTCAGGTACTTCTCGGCGTCTGCCTGCTGTGGGTCAGCACCTTGGCGGTTAGATTTGCCCGCGTGGCCGTGCGGGGCTTCGGTTTTAGGGTTCGTCTGTTTCTGCACCGGCCGCCACTCGGTCGTTTCCAGTTTAGGGCTCCTAGAAATACGTTTGCTGTGAGCGTTCTTGTACAGTCTTCCTGGGGACCTATTTCCTTTTATCTGGGGGCAGATACGAGGTTGCTGAGCGATTGGGTAGCTGTGCGTTTAACTTTGCTAGAAGCTGCCCGGCCGTTCCAGAGGAGGGGTTGTGCCTGCAGCAGAGACTTGCTCCGCACCCCCACCCCCACCCCCCCGGCACCGGAAGTTGTCACTGTGTTTTAGCCATGCCGGTGGGCGTGTGAAGGTTTCAAACCTGGGCCAGATCCCAGGGGCCTGCACGTTTGCCGATATTTTCTGAAGAATTTTTGCGTCTGTGTTTGCGAGGGATATTGACAGTATTCCTTTTTTTTTTTTTTAATGTGTATCTGTTTTGAGACAGACAGTGTGTGTGTGCGTGTGGGATTGGGGGAGGGGGGCAGAGAGGGAGAGCGAACCCCAAGCAGGGCAGGCTGAGCACCAACAGCCCAGAGCGTGCGATGTGGGGCTCAATCTCAGGGTGATGATGTGTGCCGAAATCAAGAATCCGGTGCTGGACCGACTGAGCCCCCCAGGCGCTCCCTCACTGTTCCTTCCTTGATGCCTTTTTGTCAGGTTTGGTATCGGGCTCGTGCCGGGATTGTAGAGTGAGTGAAGCGTCCTGTTTACTTTTTGAAAATTTGTATGGAGTCTGTATCGTTTCTTTTTATTTTTTTCTAAGGTTCTTATTTATGTATTATGAGAGAGAGACTGAGGGAGGGAGGGAGGGGCAGAGAGAGAGAGAATCCCAAGCAGGCTCTGCACTGGGCAAACCCCGACGCAAGGCTCCAAACCACAGATTGTGAGTTCATGACCCGAGCTGAAACCGAGAGCCAGACGCTTGACCGACTGAGCCCCCCAGGCGCCCCTATATCGCTTCTTAAATACTTGAGGGAACTCCCCAGTTGGATCTGGTTTTCGTGCGTGGAGGACTTTTCAACGATGAGTTCAGCTTCCCTAACCGATAAAGGGCTTTTCAAACTTCGTGCGTGTTTTGGCGCCAGTTTGGTAATTTGCGTCTCCGGAAGAATTTGTCTATCTCATCTAAGTTATCAGATTTATTGGCGTAAAGTCGTCCACCTCATTCCCGTATTAAACTAGAAGGCTGTGGCATCTGTGCTGTTGTCTGTCTTTCGTTCTGACAGCCTGCGTTCTTGTGATCTTCTGTTCGTTCTAGCTAGTTTATCAAAGAACTCTCGCTTGAATGATTTTCTCCCTTGCTCTTTTTATCTTTAATTTCTTTCCCTCTGGTGACTTTGGCCTTAATTTTCTGTTCTTTTTCTAGTTTCTCGTAGAGGAAGTGCAAGTAACTTATTTGAAACCTTTTTCTGTCTGTTAATAGAAGCATTTAAAGCTATAAGTTTGCCTCTAACGACTGTGTTAGCTGCTCCTCCCAAGTCTTGGAGCGCTGCATATTCTCTTTCAGTTCAGAGCACTTTCTGATCACCCCTGGGGTTCTCGATGCAGATGTAATTGAGAGTGCAGAGCCAGCTCGTCACCACCCTGGTCTCCATCCCCTGGCAGACATTCCCCCACGTGTGCACCCAGCAGGCACTTTGTAGTGACTAGTGTGCCTCCGTGTGTGGGGTCCCTGCTGTGAGCCGGGCTGCTCCGTGACTCTCGTGCACTTAGAGGCTCAGGGTGGTTTCGCTTCCCTGCCTCCTCTGCCGGCCGTGAATGCCCAAGGCAGAACCTGTCCCCAGCTTGTCCCTGTCCCCTCCAGCAGTGCCTTGCAGGGCCCAAGCCGAGCGCCGCGCAGACAGGCACGCACTCGCCGGGTGTCCAGAACAGCCGTGCGGGGTGGGGACACAGTTGTTGCTGGCGTGGTACAGACCCAGAGAAAGCAGGCTCCAGGTGAAGCGGCTGGCTCAAGGGCACGCAGTCTGCCCCACGGCATCCTGCCAGCCCGGCAGGCTCCTCTCCCTGAGCCCAGCGCTTCTCAGTGACGCCTGAACCTGGAGGGCTAAGAAGGCTGCTCCTTCTCAAGGGGCCCGTGATGGGGAGGTGGGGGGAGGCGTTCCCTGAATCATAGGCTGCGGGGTGGCACCAGGAAGGGCTGGGCTCCCCACGTGCCTGGCTGCCCAGGTGGGGCTCCCCGCTCCCCGCTCCCCATGGACGTGGGTACGGTTGGCTCCCTCATCGGGGACCGGACGTCCCCCTGACCCTCCGTTTGTTTTCAGTCCCACAGAATAATGAGAAGCTTCAGGAGAGCCCGTGCATCTTTGCGCTGACGCCAAGGCAAGTGGAGCTGATCCGGAACTCCAGGTGTGCTGTGCCCCGCACCCCTGCTGACCTCCTCGGCGGGCGGTGGGCTGGCGTGGTCTGGGGCGAGCTGGCCTTGCCGGGCGGGGGGGGCCTCCGGCAGACCCCACGGAGGCCCGACGCCCCGTCCCACCCCCACCGTGTGTGCGGTGGCCCCCGCCCCCCCCGTCCTGGACAGCGTGCTTAGTCTGCGTGCCCTCCCTGCCTTTGACCCGCGGCCCCGGACGGGGCCAGTGTCCCCTCCAGCACGGCTCCCCTCGGCGCCGCTGGCTCGGGAGAGGGGTGCCCTGTGCCCTGGGTGGGGGGTGGGGGGGCCTCAGCATCCCCGGCTCCCGTCCCACTTGATGGCGGGAGCCTCCCTAGTTGTGATGAACACACATGTCCCCCCAGACACTGCCCGGGGTCCTGCAGGGGCCCCTGAGTGAGGACAGATGAGGGACGAAGGCCGTCCCCGGTCTCTGCTATCTGAGGCCTTTCCATCTGCAGCTGAGACAGAAGTCACCGCTGGAGCAGCCACTTGTTGGCCACGTGGCCCGTGCCGGGCCCATACCCACCAACCCATTTAATATCCACGTGGACACCCCCCGAATTGTCCAGAGAGGGGGGTCCTTTGTCCCAGGCAGCAGTGAGTAGTCAGGAGAGGAGGCTTCAGTCAGCACCCACGGACTTCGTCACCAGGGGAGGTGGCAGGTTGGCCCGTGTGGCGTGCTCAGTGCCCTCCTGACTCGCTGACCCCTCTCCTCCCCTCTGACCCCCTCGGCGCACAGAGAGCTGCAGCCCGGGATCAAGGCCGTGCAGGTGGTCCTCAGGTAAGCTGGGCGGGCCGCGGCCCCCGCCACGCCCACCGCAGGTGCATCCCGCCGGGCCCCTCTCCCTCCCGACGGTGTCTCTCGGGCTCCCCGCTCACGGGGGGGGCCCTGCTCCTCCTCTCTTCCTGCTGTGTGTCCTTGCCTCTGCCTGTGGACATGTCCCCAGCTAGCCTCGCTCAGACCAGTTCTTGGGGCCCGAGACCCCCCCCCCCCCCGCCCCCGTACCGTGCAGAACGGCGATCCACCTGCCGGGCAGACGTGGCCCCTGTGGCCTCCGCCCTGGCCCCACGTCCACCCTCCCACCCCTCTCAGGGCCACCCCTCCATCCAGAGCCCCCTTTCACGGCCTGATGGGCTCCGCTGCCATTGCAGAATTTGCTACTCGGACACCAGCGGCCCCCAGGAGGACCAGTACCCACCCAACATCGCCGTGAAGGTCAACCACAGCTACTGCTCCGTCCCGGTGAGCGGGGCGCCCCGGCAGCCCTGGGCCTGCTCTCGGGGGCGGGGCTGAGGGTGCGGAAGGAGCATCTTCCGCGGTGTGAGCCCCCATGGCTGCTTCCAGGGCTACTACCCCTCGAATAAGCCTGGAGTGGAGCCCAAGAGGCCGTGTCGCCCCATCAACCTCACCCACCTCATGTACCTTTCCTCGGCCACCAACCGCATCACCGTCACCTGGGGGAACTATGGCAAGGTGAGGAGGGTTCGGGCGCTGCCCGCCTGCCCGCCACCCCCCCCCTCCCCCCGCTCCCCCCAGGGGGGCCCTGGCCGGCCCTGACAGCCCCTCCCCCACCTGTATCCCCAGAGCTACTCCGTGGCCTTGTACTTGGTGCGACAGCTGACCTCTTCGGAGCTGCTGCAGAGGTTGAAAACCATCGGGGTGAAGCATCCGGAGCTGTGCAAGGCGCTGGGTGAGCTCGTGGGAGGGGCGCGCCCCAGCATCCATGCGTCACCCCGGGGAGCGTGGGAGGAGGAGCGGAGCCAGTCACAGATGAGGCAGGGATGAGGGAGGTGTGCTCTCTAGCCCGGCGAGCCCGGGGCTGGGAGAGCTCGGGGCGAAGCCCGCCGGCATCCTGGCAGGGTGAGCACCTGGGGGCCGTTCCCACAGCCCCGAGCCGGGCACGTCCCTGGAGACGGGGGTTCCGGGCAGATGCCTCTGACTGCTGGGTGGGGGCCAGGGACACGGAGGGCAGGAGCAGACCCAGTTTGCAGTTGTGGGCCCCGGGCAGTGACACAGTCTGACCTCAGACAGCAAGACTGGTCGTGTTCAGGGAGGGGGGACGGGACACAGGGAGCGCTGAAAGCGAACCGCTCCCCAGACGGGCAGACAGCAGGTCCTGTCTCTCCTCCTGTGTCCCTGCGCTCAGCGGCTGCCCAGCCCACAGCGGGAACTTCATCTGCTTGGCGGCTGTGTAGCCTCAGGCAAGTCAGTGGCCCTCTCTGGTTGCCACAGCTTCCGACCAGATGCCCACGATGGCCCTGGGCCGGGGGGCTTGGCGACGTCCCCGTTTGACTGTTGGGGACACAGAGGTGCCGAGCGGCAGGGCCTTGGCCCGTGCGCCCCACCCCGCCGTCTCCCACTTCCCTGAAAGAGCCCTTTCTTCGAAACCGCCCCCCTACCTGCCTGTCTCCCTGTGGGGACAATGGCCAGCTTGAGCACAGGAGGCAGGCCCCCAGCAGCATTCCGGCCATGCAGGCCGGGGGCAGGCATCGGCAAGGGACTGGGCGGCATTCATGTAGGCGGCAGCCCACGGGGCGGGGGCGGGGGCCTGGACGTCTGGCTGACCTCGGTGGGCGACGGGTGGGGGGGGGGGGGAACCCTGCTGTTCCCAGGTGCGCAGGGGCCGGTGTGGGTGGGGCTGCCTCGGCCGGCTCGGAGCCCATGGTCAGGCTTCCTCTCTGAAGCCAGCGCCAGGCTGGGCCTCTGGCTGGTTGCGCGGGAAGTCCTGTACTTGGTCTCACCTGTGGCCGCCTTGCTGCGCCCAGTTTTGTCTCTGTTGGGTCGGGCGGGGGGAGGCGGCCTTGCTCCAAACCCGATGCACCTCTGAGGCGAAGTTCACGGCGAGGTGTGAGGGACCCACGTGGCCTTCGGGACAGTTGGGGAGAGTGGAGGGGGATGAGTACCCTCCACCCAGTGTGGAGGAGGGCGGGGCGGCTCCGGGCCGGCTGTCCTGAGCCTTCAAGGGCTGGGGTCTGGCAGCCCGTCTGGCCAGTCTCCCGGTTCTGCCCAAAAAGCTCCGGAGGGAGGGAGCCTGCGGGCCGCCCCAGGGTTTGCCGCGCCTGAGTGTCCTTCCAGTGCCTCCCGTGCAGCGTTCACCGTCGAGAAGGAGGCCTTGCACGTTGCCGTGGAGTCTTCCCAGGAGGGGCTTGGCTTTGTGGTGGGCACTGGCCGCCTTTTCCTCTTTTGAGACGTAGACTTCTCGCCCCGCCCCTGCGGGGTTTGCTGGGGGTGGGGGGTGGGGGGGGGCATCGGTGCTAGCCCCGCCCCCCCAGCGTGTCCGCCGGCCGCCATGACCATCCTCGCCCCCTCCCCCCCCAGTCCTCGCCGAGTCCTCCGGGGATGGCTTCGTGGGGACTCCCAGTCACGGGGGACCCGCCCCGTTGGCAGCTGTCGGTTGCCGCCACCTTTCTTCCCGAAGAAGCCTGTGGGCCGTAAAAACCCGCCGCGGGGTCGGGGCGCCGGCTTATCCAGCATGGCCGGCCGCTGCCCGGGGTGCTTTCCTGGTGACCTCCGCGGCCCTGGGCGCTACGGCCGCAACGCACCCCTTCGTCCCGGGAGGGTGGAAGTGGGGGTGCCTGACGCGGGGGTGGGGTGTGGAGCCGGCAGCATTGGCGGGTGCGGAAGGGCCCCGCCCCTCGGCTCCAGCCCCGCAGACGCCTCTGTCCCCTCTGCTGACAACGGCCACCCCTCCCCCGCAGTCAAAGAGAAGCTGCGCCTGGACCCTGACAGCGAGATCGCCACCACGGGCGTGCGGGTCTCCCTCATCTGCCCGGTGAGTCGGGGTGCGCGCGTCCTGTCCCCTCGCCCGCCGCGGGGTGGGGCAGCGCCGGGCCGCGCGGCCTGCTCACCCCGCCGGCCCCCTCCCCGCAGCTGGTGAAGATGCGGCTGTCCGTGCCCTGCCGGGCGGAGACCTGCGCCCACCTACAGTGCTTCGACGCCGTCTTCTACCTCCAGATGAACGAGAAGAAGCCCACCTGGATGTGCCCCGTGTGCGACAAGCCAGCCCCCTACGACCAGCTCATCATCGACGGGTGAGTCGCCGTGGGGGGGGGGGGCGGGGCGCGGTGGGGGGGAGGGCGGGGCCCTCTCCCCCCGGCCCCCCGCGATGAGCCGCAGAGCCGCACGAGGAGGGGGCCTCTCTGGTCGGCTCCGCGGAGCCCTTTGGCAGCCTCGGAAGGCCTGGCCACGAGCGAGGCGGGTGCCCCGGTGGGACCTGTTGGGGCCCGTGCCGCGCACCCGGTGGCGACGCGGCTGAGGCTGTCTGGGCCCAGGAGGTCTGCTCGTGACCTCCGGATCTGGAGTGCATCTGCCCCACACCAAGCAGGGACCCCAGGAAGCCCCCGCCTCACGTCCACCACACGAGCCAGAGAGCTGTTCCCGAAACGGGCTTTGGCACAGCCTCTGCGGGGAAGGTGGGAAGGACGCGTCCGCCCTGAGCTCTGGTCCTGGCTCTCCTGTGCCCTTCTTCCCAGGTGGCGCCAGCGTGCAGCCAGGCTGTCCCCACCTCCTGAGAGGCAGGCCCTCCCCAAGCCACAGGGGGACAAGGGGAAAAAGGCCATTCTCCCCAAAGGGGAAACTTTGCTCAGGTCTTAGGTTTCCAGAAACCGAGCCCAGCACCTGACTGACCAGCTCCTGCCAGGCGCCAGCCACACCCATCTGTCCCCAGGGCTTGGGGGGGGGGGGGCAGGGAGAGAGAGAGGCCGGGGTCAGGCAGGAGTGGGTCTGTGGCCTCGCTGCTGCACCGGGAGGTCTGTGAGGGCCGATGAACCTCGTGGGGCAAGTGTGTGCCCCGTGGGCCCGGGAGTGGCTTCCTGCCCATAGGGGCGTGGCTTGAGCGTGTCCCCAGTTCGAGTGCTTCTCTCCATCTGGTCACCGCACTCAGGCTCTCGTCAGGCCGTCTCTCCCGACCGAGCCAGGAGGTGAGCCTCATCATCCGCGCCTTGCGGATGAGGAAACTGAGGCTCAGAGGGGACAGTCACCTACTCTGGGCGCCCCCAGCTCACAGGTGGCCAGGCCGGGACTCAGACCCAGGTCCGGCCAGCTCTGAGCCCGGGCCCCCTCTGGAGGGCTGAGCTGGCGCGCCCCAGTGCCCCCACGCTGTCTAGCCTCAGGGTGGAGAGAGGAGGCCCCTGGGGCCGGGCACAAGGGCCGGGGCTGAATGGCTGCTCTGTTCCTGGCCTGGCAGCTGTGCGGCCCCGTGCCTGCCTCTCCCCCCACCCCCACAGGCCTAGAGCGGGTCACCCAGGCTCGAGTGGCGGCAGCTCCGACCGCTCCAGGGGCAGATGGGTCTGGGGCTCGGGTGCGGCTGTGCCTCACGCAGACCACAGTCCTAGCATCCCGCGGGGCCTGGGCACAGCCAGGGAGGCTTCCTGGAGGCAGGGTCCTTGATTCGTGCTTTTCCTCGAGGACTCGTCATTTTGTCCCATCCCTGGCCGTGCGCTGGGTGATTCCGGGGTCCCCGCGAGAACTTTGTCACAGATCCTGCCTTCAGAGAACTCCCAGCTGGGCGTGGGGAGTGTGGAGAACCCAGCCGGACAGAGATGACCCCTGTGGCTTGCGCTCTGCCTGGAGGAGGAAGGGGCTCTGTGGAGGGGGCTCTCCGGTCGGAGACGGAGACCCACACGGCAGGCAGAGCTGTGTGGACGCAGGGCGACCCCGGGATGGTGGGTCTGTGGGCGTGACGACCGGAGTATCTGGAGCAGGGAAGGAAGGGCCTTCCTCTTGTGTGACAGCGGCTGCGGTGGTTGGGTCCCCTGAGGCGGGTGCAGCCATGACACTGAGCTCACGCTGGGGGCCGTGACGGCCTGTTGCGACTGCAGCAAGTATATCCCTGTCCCAGACGTGGCCTGGCGTGGGCCCTCGGTGGCTGGAGACGGCGGGTGCTGCGCAGGCCTCATCCTGTCGGTGGGGAGACTGAGGCCCTGTGGTCAGGAATTGGAACCCAGGCTTGCTGCTTTGTGGCCACGTTGGCTTCGGGGAGCTCCCCGCCCCTCCCCGGGCCTGGCTCGCCGTGGGTGCCGCGTCGGCGCTGTTGCCCGTGCGGGGGTGCCGTGGCCCTGCTTCCGCCCCCTGCTCCGCCCCAGAGCCTCTCAGGGGGGTTGTGAGCAGCACAAACCTCCCGTCCGAGCCCATCTCCTTCTCTGGAAAGGTGGGGCGGGGGGCGGCGGCTCGGGTTGGGGGCCAGACCCCCAGGCTCACGCCGTCCAGCCGCGGCAGGGTGGGCAGCCGCCGTGTGCTGCCGAGACCGGGTGGGTGACCGCGGCCCCTCGCTCGGGGAGACTGGGCCGCTGACCCGAGGACGACGGGCCCTGGCAGCCGCTCTCCCAAAGCCACTTCTGCAGAGAAGTGGGTTCCTTAGCACGCGTCCCACCCCCGAGTCCAGGCCTGGGGGCGGCGGGGAGACTCTCGCCGGCCCAGGAGTCAGCCCCCGGCCCCTCCAGGCTCCTGTCCAAGATCCTGAGCGAGTGTGAGGATGCCGACGAGATCGAGTACCTGGAGGACGGCTCGTGGTGCCCGATCCGCGCCGAGAAGGAGCGCAGTTGCAGCCCTCAGTGCCCCATCCTGGTGCTCGGTGAGTCCCAGCCCTGAGAGAGAGCGGGGCTCGCGGCTCGGGCTGCCCGCCGGGCCCAGCGATCGGCGCTGCTGCTGCGCCCCGGGGCCCCCCGGCCCTCACCGCCTCCGTCTCCCACCCTGTCGCCCTCAGGCACCTCGGACGCCAACGGGCTCCTGTCCACCCCTAACCTCAACGGTGGCGGTGCAGGAGGCGCCGCGGGCGGGGGCGCCGCGGGCGGGGGCGGCGCGGCGGGCGGCGTGGAGAATGGGAAGCCGGGAGCCGACGTGGTGGACCTCACGCTGGACAGCTCGTCCTCGTCGGAGGAGGAGGAGGAGGAGGACGAGGACGAGGACGAGGACGAGGAGGGTCCCCGGCCCAAGCGCCGCTGTCCCTTCCAGAAGGGCCTGGTGTCGGCCTGCTGACTGCTCACCGCCACCGCTGGCCGGACACTCGACTTTCCTGGTGCTCACCCACGCGGATGGGGCGCAGGCGGGCCTCGGGGTGCAGAGGGAGGAGTGATTTTTTTTTTTTCTTTTTACTGTTCATTTTGTTTTTCCACCCCTTTCCCTGGCTCCTGGCACCTGTACCTCTGGACTCTCCTATCGGAGGATTAAAAAAAAGTAAAATGACAAAAAAAGTACAAAAAAAAAAAAAAGGAAAAAGGAAACAAAAAAAAAAAATCAAACTTTTAAAAACGAGGCAAGCCACCCACACAGCTGCTTCCCCGGCCGGAGCCCGAGCCCCGGAGCCCAAGCCGGCCCCGGGACGCCCCGCCTCGCCTCTTCCAGTGACCATTCCAGCTGGTGCAGGGGGACGGGGCGCATGGGGTGGGGGTGGGGCAGCGGGGGACACTGACGGGCACGTGCCCCTCCCCCTGGCAGCAGCCGCAACTTTGACATTCGTCTGTTCCTTTGCTTTTTTTCTCTGCAAACACGTTCTCTCGCCCAGAGACCCTGGAGCGCACCGCCGAGCAGGGAGCATTTTAGCCAAGAAGCCATGGAGTGGGTTGGGGCAGGGAGGGGGGCGGGGGGAGCAGGGGCCGGGGTGGGGGGGGTGTGGGGGGGGCCGGGGAGGGTTTAGCCACAGATGTGTTGTATTTTTTGAAAGTGCAATAACTTGGTATTTTGAAGACCCAGCATGTGGCCAGGACCCCCTGTGGAAGGCGGGGGCCCCAGGGTGCGGCGGCGTGTGGCGTGGGGGGGTCTCCGTTTTCTAGCCAGCTACCTCGGTAACTCCAATTCAGGTTAACTTCCCTACGGAACAGCGCAGACGTCCGCAGATGCCGCCACCAGGCCCCTCCTCGGCGGGGCGGGGCGGGGAGGGCGGCCACTCCCCCAGGGGCAGCAGGGACCCCCCCCCCGCCCCACCTTCTCCACTTGGGGTGGCTCCTCCCCCCTTTTCTTGCTCTTGGGTTTTCCGACGGGTAGAGGCCCGCCCGGCACCCCCTCCCCTGGGAGCCTCACTCTCGTCTTCCAACAGGGCCGGGCCGAGGGCCTCCCTTCAGCTGCTCACCCAGCACCCCCCCCCCAACCCCGCCCCGGGGACGCCAGGCCTCGGGGTGGGGGTGGGGTCCGGTCATCGCGGGGAGCCGGCAGCTGGGCGCCCGGCCCCGCCACCCGGCGTCCTCGTCCCCTGGAGGCCACGCTTGGTTCTCCCACCGCCTCTGCCCCGTTCTGTCTCGCTTCTTTTCTTCCTTGCTGCCCACCCCCTGCCCCAGAATAATTTCCTTTGTATAAACAGAACTCTTGTAGTCAGGAAGCAATATCATTTCAGGTCTAAAGAAGAAAGGGACATCAATCTGGCCGAGGGCAAATTCAGTTTTACTGTATAAACTCGGCTGTGCAGTGCGGCCCCTCCGTCTGCACGGGCCGCTGAGGGCCACCGTTTTCTAATATTTGTATTCTAATTTAATTGTTTTTAAAAAACACAAATAAAAAAGGTCAAGGTGAAGCCACCGGGGCGTCTTCTCTGTGTGCTGGGGCGTTGGCTGGGGGCGAGGGCATCAAAGGACAAAGACAACCCCCCCCCCCTTGACCGTTCCCTTCTGCCCCGCGGTGTTCAGGATCCAAGAAGGGCGGCCTTCGGTCCAGTGAGGAAGGTTTCGCTTTGGCCGCTGGGCCCGGCGTCTTCCCGCCAGGTCGGGTGAGGAGCTGAACCAGAGCCACCAAACCCCAGGACTGTCCCTGCTCCCCTGCGTGGCCAGGAAAGTACACAAATGGCCAGTAGGCGCGTGGAAAGATGCTGAGCCGCCTCACCGGCCACCCGGAGCCACCGCCCCTCCGCCGCGGGGAGGGCTGGCGTCCCCGGCCCAGTAGCAAGTGCTGGCGAGGCTGGGGGGGACCGGAGGCTCGTGGGCGTGGAGAGTGGGGCGGCCGCTCCGGAAGACGGGACAGCGGGCCCTCCCCAGGCGCAACACGGAGCGACCACCAGCCGGCCAGCCCCGTCCTCGCGACCCACCCGAAGGTGGAGGGAGCCGGCTGGCGTGGGAACTCCCGACACGCACCTGCAGGGCAGCGTGACTGACGGGCGCCCAAAGGTGGGGACCACCCAGCGTCCGCCGACGGGCCAGCAGATGGAGACGCGTCCTCGGGCGGGAACGCGATCGGACCTTGAACAGGAGCGAGGCGCCCACCCCCGCCGCCCCGCGGACGGACCCCGGACACACGACGCTCAGGGAGGGACCCGGACGCCAGAGGCCACGCGGGGTGTGGGCCCGCGTGTGTGAAACGTCCAGAACAGGCTCGTCCGGGGACACGAAGTGGAACACGGGGGGAAGGTGTGACCGCGACTGCTAATGGGGAATGGCACTTCTGGGGGTCATGGAATATTCTGGAGCTTAGAGGTGACGATTCCATAGTTGTTGGGATGTGCTAAACCCTCTGGCTTTACAGGGGGAGATGTGTGTGAATACTTCCAATGAAAAACAAGCCTCTCCCGGTGGACTTGGGAGCACCGGTGACCAGGCCCTTGTGGGGCTGGTGGCTGCCCCCAGCCCCCGCCGGCCCCACCCTCACTCAGCTGAGGTGGAGGCCTGGGTTCGAACGCCACGTGTGCAGCCACGTGACCCCTGGAGCCGGCACCCTGTATCCCCCCACCCCCCCCAAGGCCCCCGCCACTGCTCTCCCAGGCTGCGGCCCCTCGGTCCCCTCTGCCACCCCCCCAGTCTGGGTCCTGCTGGCCTGAGCCCAACTGGGCAACAGAAGGGAGGGCCTCTTCCCGGGGCCCGAAAGTGCCCACGTTTGGGAACCCCAACCCAGACGTGGGGGCTGCAGTCCAGGACCCTTCATCAGTGCTTGGGCTTTGGCCCCCCTTCTTCCCGGGGGATGTCCGGGGAGCAGCCTGCCCCGATCCTTGGTCGTGTCCCGGGGGCCAGCGCGGGGCCGCACGGGGCGGGGGGGGCCTCTGACAGACTTGGGGTGCCCGAGCCAGCCACCCCCACTCCCCCCGCCCACCGGCCTCCAGAAACCCTGCGGCTGGAAGCGACGGAGAAGCACGTCCAGCCAGTTCTCCCTGCCCGCCCCCGGGCCCCTTCCCAGTGCCACCTGCCAAGCCCACACTGTGGGTCACCTCCTCTGTAGGGGCCCTGGGCCTGCCGATGCTGGGGACACCCGCCCACCCCGGGAGCCCCGAGGCCAGGTCACCGCAGGGGCCCCGACTGGTGTGGGTGCGTGAGCCCGGACCCTCAGGGAAGCGGGCCCCCAAGCCCCCACCCACCGTCCCCTGCTCCCCACCTCCCCCAAACAAAACACAAAGAACATCAAAATCAGGCAAATGAGGCAGCAGCGGTCGTAACAGGCTGCGTTTAGTGGTTTTTTATGTACAAGAAAAATGATTTTTTTTTTGTCTGGTTTTTCATCTTTTGTCTTTTTGTTTTTGTTTTTATTACTTTTAAAGCTTCTCCCCCCCCACCCCCAAAAGTGCATTTTTATCAATTGATTTTTTTAAATCTCCCACACTTTATAAAGACTCTCAAATACAGTCTATGGAATGTCTGCTCTGTGCTCTGTGCCCCCGGGCACCGCCCCTGCCCCCCCCCACCCCGTTCACCAGGCCCGGCCCCCCAAAGTCCAAGGCACCTTGTATCTGGGCCTGGGAGGGGCGGGGGGGACCCTGGGCCTCAGGAACCCTGGCCATGGCCTCCAGGCAGCCCCGGCATCGGGACGGGGGTCTCCCCAGCCCCTCCACCTCCTGGCCCTGCCTGCCCACCCCCTGTGTAAATCTATGTCCTTAGTGCGAGCTAGTCTGAACTCTGAGGTTATGGCTCCCGGGGCGCCCGAGCCCCCAGGCCCTGACCCGTCCTGCGCCAGCCGCCCTCCGGGAAGGCTGCTTCCTCAGCTTAAATAACTTTTTAAAATAAAACTGCAAATATAAATATCTTTCTTTCTCAAAAAATAGGATTTTTGCTTTTTTTTTTTTTTTTTTTTTTTCTGTTTTAAATTTTTTGTCCTGCTTTTCCTTTCACTCTGTCTGGCCTCCTACAATCCCGGCTGCCTGGACTGCCTCGGTCCTGGGGGGCCCCTCCCCCCGCCCGGCCCAGCCTCGACCCCACCATGCGCGACGTGTCCAATGCTGCTGCCCCCCCCCCCCCGGCTCCCGCCACCGCCCCCCCCCAACCCCGGAAGGAAGCAAAGGGACAGCCAGGTACAAATGGCGACGAGATGGCCACAGGGGGGTCTCCTGGGCAAGCCACCCAAGGGGGGGGCCGACTTTGGTATGGCCTGCTGGAACCCGGAGAGGCGCAGGCCCACACCCGTGCCAGGCTGGGCCTGGTCCGGAACTTTACATTCACTGGGTTTTAAGTTTTTTTTTTTTTTTTTTTTTCTGTTTTGTAGTGTTTTTTTGTTTTTTTTTTTCTTAATCTCAAAAGGTGGGGTCAGGGTGGGGGGGGTGCTAGGCAGGGAGAAGTAGCAAGGGTGTTAGCCTCTCTCTCCTAGGTCCCACAGGCCAGCTGACCGCTCCGGGGGGTGTTGGGGGAGGCCCTCCGGCACACACCTCCCCCCGCCCCCCCCCCCCCGGGAGCTCCCCCCCCAACCCTGCCCGGAGCCCCTGGCCCGGACCTCACTCTCGCACACACGCGCACACACATCCACCCAACTTCACCAAGATGATGGAAATAACAATTTCGCTTTGTTTTTCTTTTCTTTTTTTTTTTTTTTTTGTACCAGGCAGTTAAAAAAAAAAAAAAACACCCCAAAAAAAGAAAACACAAAAAAAAAAAAACCCCAAACAACCAAACAAAAAAACGTTTTGCTGTGTCCTTTCTGACCAGTCAGCACGCTCCCCCTCAAATATTTTTTTTTTGTTTGTTTGTTTCCTGAAACGCGAGAACTCAGCAGTATCTTTGGCAACACTTGATCACGACCTTAATTTAAAGAATAAAAATAAAATCGATCCACGTCTATGTACAGTATGTGATTGCGCGGGGTCAGGGGCCGGGGTCCCGGCGCTGGGCCCATGCGGACGCTGCGGCCCCTAGGACGGGCGGGCGGGCCAGGGGTTAAGGCGGAGTGGGTGGGCAGGGCAATCAGAAGCGGAGCTCAGAGCTAGGGGCAGGGGTTTAGTGCAATTCCCGAGGAAGTCTGTGTTAAAAGTGTGCTCGGCGGGGATTCAGCCCTTGCCCCCGCCATAGTCCCAGAGGCCTTGATCCCCCCCACCCCGAGTCCAGCCGCCCCCACTGGCCAGGACGACAGCTGTGATTTTTCAGTTGGTTTTATTGCGAGGGGGTGTATGGAGGGGGGAGAGGGCTGTCCCCTCAGGGAACCTCTCAGCTGGGGTGGGGTGGGGGGGGGTCCCTGGCCTGGGCGCTCGAGCTCTCTGCTTGGCCTCCACAGATGGTTCTCCAAAAGGGCTTACTCTATGACACCGGGGTGTGAGGGAGGCCACCCGGCCCTGGGCTCCCCTGCCACCCCCCCTCAGGAGGGGGGGTCCTGAGACATTTGGGGGGCTGACGGGCTCGGGGGGAGGGGTGATGAATAGTATCCTGTAGAAACAATGATGAAAGTTGCCTTCTTAAAAAGCTTCCCTTTAAAAAAAAAAAAGAAAAAAAAAAAGACAAGACGGGGTCTGTCACAGAGCAAAGGGGCACAGGGAGACGGGCCAGCAGCTGGAGGGGGGGGGGAGCAGGGGCACCCCTCACCTTGGGCTTTGATGGGGGAGGGTCTCGGCTTGACAGAGCGTCTATTTACAGGGTCCCACGCTAGGCATTGCATATGCGAGAGGGCGTTGGGGTGAGGGTGCCCTGGCCTCTGGCAACACGGTCTCCCCAGCCCTGGCCCCCGTCCGTGGCCTGTGGCTCGGTCAGTACCGGGCCTTTGGGGAGCCAGGGGCTGGGGGGAGGCGGGTGCCAGCCCCCAGATTACAGTCAGTGCCTTTGAATAAAAAGAGGGGTGCCTGGGGGAATATAAGGCCCTGGAGGTGGGGCCCCGCCACCCACCTCGACGGGGTTGACCTGTCCCAGATGGCGGCTCCTTGGTGGCCACAAGGAAGGGCGGCCATGCTGGAGGGCGGGGAGCCCCAAAGTGGGCGAGGGGCGAGGGCAGGGGGCGGGGGGGGGGGGGGACTGGATTGCTCTAGCTGGTTGGAAGGCCAGCCCTCTCTCGGGCCCATCCCTGAGCTGGGGAGTCAGTAAGGAGGGTCCCCGCAGACACGGGTGGCCATCGTATGGCTGGCAGGTGATGAGACACCTCCGAATCAGAACCAAAACGGGACAGAATGGGAGGGGGGTGGGGGTGGGGGACACGGCAGAAACACAAAAAAACCCCACGGTCCTGCCTGCAAGGCAAGCCCCCGGGTCAAAGCACGAATACCTCAGAAGACCTCGCCCCCGTGCCTTCCTGACCCCTCTCACCTCGGGGAACAGAAGTGGATTCTGCATCTGCGGTGGGTTTTTTTTTTTATTATTTTGTACAAAAATAAATTGACTTTTAGGAATTTCTTTTTGCTCTCTCTCTCGCTCGCTCTCTCTCGCTCGCTCTCTTTTATTTTTTATTTTTTATTTTTTTTGTCTTTTCGACTTTTCATAGAAGTTGGTTGCAACTTGTAAACATGTTTTTAAATTAAGAATTAAGATAAAGTATAGTACCCGTTCTGTTACAAAGTGCCAAGACTTCTATTTGTGGTTGGTTGTCTTTTTTTTGTGTGTTTTTTGTGGTTTTTTGTTTTTTTTTCCTTTCATTTTGTAAAATGTTGTCTTTATTGCTTTTGTGACACGAGAACGTCTGGACTCTTCTCCCCTCCTCCCTGCCACCTCGAGACCCTGGGCTCCCTCCGCTCTGGCCTCGTCCACCCCACACTGTTGCTTTGCTCCTCTGAGGAAAGTATATTTTATATATATATATCTATATATATCTATATATAAATTTTGTTTTTAAGGAGGAAAAGAAAAAAAAAATCTAAAAAGTGCTTTAAAAACTTGGGAGAGGGCTAAGGGGAGGGTAAAGACAAAAATGTTTTGAATCTCCAAACGTCTCGTGGGGTCTGGGTGGGCTGGGTCGGGGAGCACGGCCTGGGGGGGGGGGTGGCGGGGCGCCCTGAGCGGCGGTCCGAGGGGGGGGTCCGCCAGGGTGTAAGTGCCGTGAAGGGAGGCGGCGGCAGCCCCCCCCCCCCCAGGGAGCCACCCTGGCGCCCCCTCCCCCGACTCCCCTCTCCGGGCCTGGAAATAAATAGATTTGTGTCACAGCGGCCAGGACACATACAGGACCACAGGCAGGAGTGGGAGGCAGGGAGGTGGGGGGGGGGGAGACCCCCACTTAGTAAGTGCCCTGAGGAAGGAGGGTGGGGGTGGGGACAGGGTGCATTTTAACGTCCACTCACAGCGGACAGAGATCATTTAAGGTCTTGTCTGAAAGACTCATAGAAACCAGCGAGGGGATGAAAACAAAAGCCCACCCCAGTGCCCCAGCCCCCGCGGCCACCCTCACCCCCACCTGGCGCCTGGGGCCCTGACCAGGCCTCAGATGGGACCCCAGACTCCATGCTGGGTGTGCCCCGCGGCGGGGGGGGGGGGGGGCGGCGGGGGGCTCAGAATCTAGATGTCCCACAAAAACCCCAAACCGAGCCCCGAAACCCGTCGGCGGGGTGGGGGTACGGGGAGCCGGAGCGGGGGCGAGGGTCCCCGCGGAGGGAGAGAACATCATGAAGGAGAAAAATCTCAGAAAAGCACTACCCTAGATTCTGTGGCGCCTCATATATATATATCTGTATATATATATATAGATATAGATATCTGTATATAGATAGATTTTCTTTTTTTGTGTTTTTGGGGGGGTGGTGGGTGATTTTCTCTCTCTCTCTCTCTCTCTCTGTCTCTCTCTCTCTCTCTCTCTCGGGTTTCTGTTTTCTCTTTTTGGTTTTCAGGCAAGTCCGGCCGCGAAGCTGCCGTCGGCGGTGGCCCCGGCGCCCCCGTCGCCTCCCCCTCCGCCGGCACCCGCTACATTCAACCTGCTCAGGCCGTCAGCGCCGGCCTCGTCCTCGTCCTCGTCCTCGTCCTTAAAGTGCTTCTCCTGGCCGTTGCGCCGGCCGTCGGGGGAGCCGGGCGGGGCCGCGGCGCCGGGCGGGGCGGCGGCCCCCGGGGAGGGGTCGGGCCCCCCGAGCGCCCCGCCCCGCACGCGGGGCTTGCGGCCGCGGCGCGAGGGGACGCCGTTGCAGCCGTCCTTCTTGAGGTGTCTGTGCAGGTGGTCGGAGCGCACGAAGGTCTTGCAGCAACTGTCACACTGGTAGGGGCGCAGGCCGGTGTGCACGCGCATGTGGTTCTTCAGGTCGTAGTTGTGCGCGAAGGCCGCCCCGCACTGCTGACACAGGTACGGCTTCTCGCCCGTGTGCTTCCTCATGTGCACCTTGAGCTTGTCCTGCCTGTGGGCGGGGCGGAGGGGGGGTGGTCAGCGGGCGCCGGCACCACCCCGAGCCCCGCGGGCCACGGCCGGAGACGTGGGCCCTCCGCGCAGGGGTGGGGACAAGCCCGGGAATACCGGGGCACCCGGGGCCGTGGGCCCGAGACGTGGGCCCTCCGTGCCCGAGGAGGGACAAGCCCGGGAATACCGGGGCACCCAGGGCCGTGGGCCCGAGACGTGGGCCCGAGATGTGGGCCCTCCGCGCTGGGGAAGCGACACCCACAGGGGCTGGAAAACGCCTTGCACTCCCCCCCCCACCCCCGCCACCGCTCAAATGGCAGAATCTCTCCGAACCCCTTTTCTCTTATCCATAGAAGGAGGGAAATAATGGGGCTTCCCTCTGGGGGTTCTGCCTGTGGCACCTGCATTCATTCACAACACTAGGCATTTACTGAGTGCCTGCTGAATACCAGACCCTGTTTCCGGTGCTGGAAAATACTACAGGGCATGAGGCAACACGCCAGGGTGTTTGGTAACAGAGAGGGTGGCCAGCTGTCCTGGTCTCTAAGACCGAAAGTCCTGCATTCTGGGACAGAGGGTCTCCACCCCACAGCCCCCAGTCTCCGTCAACTCCCCCAGCACCTCCGTCTTTCTCTGCTCTGGCCGCGCTGGATTCCTGGCTGTCACTACAACAGGCTGAGCACAAGCCTACTTCAGGACCTTTGCACATGCTGTTCCTGCTGCCTGGAGCACTTTTTAAGCGGACCTTCGTATCTGACTTCCAGCTCAGACGTCACTTCCTCAGACAGGCCCCTCCCCACCTCGCACTCCACCCAACCCACCCCGCGTCCCTCAGGCCACCACCTCTCACTCTCGTTTGTGTGCCAGTTTCCTTGTTCCTCATCTGTCTGCCTGCCTGCCCATCTCGCCCCCCAGGGAACGGTGCGGAGCCAGCCAAGCTGGCCAACGGATCAGCCCTAAAGCAACGACAGTCCGGGTGCTGCTCTGTCTCACACAGCAGCCACGGCTCTCACACGCGGCCCGAACCCTCGCGACGTGGCCTGTCCAAGCGGAGATGGGCCACCAAGTCCAAAAGGCGCCCCAGATCTTGAAGGCTTCGTTCGCGTAACGTGTCCCGCAAACTGGCTCGCTTAGAGCTCTGTACGCCGATGACACGTTGAACGCAAGAAAAATGGACGTCACACACGACTCGAGTTACTGTCACCTGTTCCTTTCGCTTTTTAAAAAATGCGCCTACCGGAAGATGTCAAATCACAGAGGTGACTCACGTGATCGCTGGGTTGGCCTCCAGCCGTGGGAGAGGATTCCTGCCTGGAATCCACAGGGCAGGGGCAGAGACCTGGGTCTCCGGAACCCTGGCCACATTCTGACCCGTTCCTTGCTGCGGCCTCTTGCACCCTACGGCTCAGCCATCCTGGGCCTCTCACTGTTCACACCTACCACAATGCTCAGTGCCGGGACCGACAAACTCCTATGCATCCGTCAAAGCCCCATCTCAAATGTCCCTCCTCCTCCAGGAAGCCTTTCCCACTCCTCAGAGACTTGTTCTCCCCAGGCTCTTCTAGCCCCAGGTCCCTACCTCTGGCACCACCCACAGAGCTCTAACCCTTTCAAGCCTCCCTATTGCCCTGAGGTTCAAGGCCTGGCCCTTTGCAACCAGACCCCTGCCTCTTCTCCAGCCTTAAAATCCCACGTGAGTCAACAGAACTCGGGACACAGTGAACTCCTCGTTCCCTGGACCGCCCGGGTCTCTTAGCCCCGAGGGAGCGCCCTTCCCTCCACCTCCTCAGAGTCTACGAACACGGTCTCCCGCTTGTCCCGTCCAGATCCCAGCGCGGGCCAGGTCCAGAGGGGACAGCAGGGACTCCGACTGAGGAGCAGAGAGACTCCTCCAGTTAAGGCTCAGAGAGGCAAAGCGACCTGTCCCAGGCTGCACAGCGGGCCAGGGGCTGCCCGGTGGTGGGGTGGGGGTGGAAGCAGCCTGTTTCGTCACCCCGAGCCCCGGTCCGGGTAATTATAGCCCCGGCTGCCACAGGCCCCGCTTACTCAACTCTCTAGTGTGACTCACAGGGGCCCCTGGGCTCCCTGGCCTGGAGGAAGGCGTGGGGGCTGGGGCCCTGGGTTGGGGGCAAACAGGAGCCAGGTGGGCACGTGGGGGTAGAGGCCCGGCCTGGTGTGGCGCTCCCTGCCTCAGTTTCCCCGCCTGGTAAACAGGATCAGCCTGAGTCAGGGTGGGGTAGCCAGGAGAACTCCGGTTCAGAATGAAGCCACCTGAGGCCTGTCATTAGGGGTGTGGGACCGGGGCGGGGGGGCGGGGGGGAGTGTCAGGGGAGCCCCAGGCCCCTTCTCACCCTGCTCACCTCTCCAGATCCTGGCTTACTGGGCCTCTACAAAGCTGCCCCTCCTGGGCCCAGAGACCCTGAGGGCACGGCCCACAGCCACCTTACGACCCCTGTCTGGAGGAAGAGGCAGCCCCCGAGACTAACAGCGCCCCAATCTCACCAAATGGGGGGGGGCAGGCCCCCAACTAGATTCCTACCTCCCAGCTGGCACCCTTTACCCCCTGCTTAGGGTCCCGAGCCCTGCAGTCTGGGCCACACCCTCTCCTCCTGGCCTGGTGGGGAAGGGGCCGGGGGTCAGCCCCTAGATCCTGTCCCCATGGGGCAGGGCCGGGAAGCTGGGACAATGGCCTCTTTCTTCAGCCTGGGTGGGCGTGGCTGGGGGAACCCCAGGGCGGGTGGGGGTAGGGGGTGATGCTGAGTCACCCAGCCTGGCCAGGCCCCTGCACGCCAGCCCCCCGCGCCCCCCCCCCCCCCCCCGCCGCCGGCTGGCCCACAGGGCCCAGCCAGCCAGCTCTGGACTCTTAAGACCCAATCACAAATTCCCCTAGCCTGGCCTCCAACTCCTCCTGCCTAGGGACCAAACCCCGTGGCTCCCATGTCCATTTCCCTCCTGCTGCCGCCGCGACCCCCAAGCTGAACTGGCCTCAGGGCCTTTGCAGTGGCGCTGCCCTCCTCGGGGACTCAGCTCTCTGTTTAAAACAGCCGCCGCCCCCTCCCTGGTTCTCTGCTCCCAACTTGCGTTCTCAACTCGGTGGTTTTAGCTCACACGCGCCCCATGGCCCGCACGGGGATTCTGGCGTGCCTCTCCACTCCTGGGTCCCCCGGGGCCTAGGACAGGGCCTGGCACCCAGCAGGTGCTCCGTAAGTGCTGGCCGAGTAGAGCGAGTCCCCCGGGGCTCCTGGGAGACTCAGGGAGGCAGCCCGGCTCCCCCCGCCCTACGGCAAACGTAGGGCCTCCAGTCCGGAGGAGAAGAACGCCCCCCACCCCCGACTCCCGGGCCTTCCCTCGAGCCTGAGCCTCCCGTGGTCCGGCCCCGAGGCCTATGGGCTCAGCCTGGGGAGTGCCCGAGCCCTCCCCCGCCCGAGACAGAGAAAGCACCATCCCTGGAGGGGACAGCGGTGCTGCGGGGGGGGGGGGGGGGGGGGGGGGGGCGGGGGTCCCGGCGTGCCCGCTGCTCCCCGCCCCGCGGCGCACCGGCTCACCTGGTGAATCGGACTTTGCAGATGTTGCACTCATAGGGCTTCTCTCCGGTGTGGGTCCGGATGTGCCGCGGCAGCTTGCCGGCGCCCTGGATGACCTTCTCGCAGATGGGGCACTTCTGGAAGGCCTTGGCCCGGATCTTCTTTTCCACCTTCTGCGACCAGGCCGGGTAAACATCCCCGTCGTGGGCGCCGCTGAAGTACTTCAGGTAGTAGTCCACGACGCCCTTGTCGTCCGCCCGCGACTCGTCGTCGCTGTCCCCCGCCGCCGCCGCCGCCCCCGCCCGGCCCACCGATGACATCATCTGCTGCAGCAGCGTGCTGGCCGCCAGCCCATCCGCGTCGGGCCCGTCCCCGTCCCCGTCCTCGGCCGCGCCCGACAGGAAGCCCGGAGAGTCGCCCGGCTCGGGGGCCGCCTCCGACAGCGAGGCCGCTTCCTCCTCCCCACCCCGGCCGTAGTGGCCGTTCTGCGTGGCGGTGGCCGGCGGGGCCACGGGCGGCGGGAAGAGGCCCCCGGCAGGGGCGTCCTCGTCCCGCTCCGGCCACAGGCCCGGGTTGCTGTCGCCCTCGTCCGCGTCCCCGGCCGAGGGCCGCTCGGCCGGCGGCCCCGGCCCGTAGAAGTCCAAGCCATTGCAGTCGCCGGCGGCCACGGCGGCCACGGCCGCGGCCACGGCCTCCTTGGTGGCGTCCAAGTCCTCGTCGGACGTGCCGAAAGCAGACCAGGGGAAGGCGGCGGTGGGGGGCAGGCTGTTCATGGGGTTGCTCTGGAAGAATTCGAGGTACTCCTTGGCCCGGAGGAGGTTCCGCTGGTCGGTCTGATCCACGAGGTCCAGCTGCCCGGCGTCGGCGCCCGCGTCGGCCGCCAGGATCTGCCGGTCGAGGAGGTCGGCGCAGACGTGGCTCACGGCGGGGATCTCCAGCAGGCGGGCGGCGCTGAGGATGTCGCCCACGTTGGCCGTGCTGACGGTGAGCGTGGCCGTGTAGGCGAAGTCCATGAGGGCCGTGAGGGCCTCGGCGCTGACGAAGTCGATCTCATACACGTTCTGCTGGTCCACCACGGCGCCCGACGTGAACAGCTTCTTGAAGTACTGGCTGCAGGCCGCCAGCACCGAGCGGTGCGTGGGGAACTCCCGGCCCTCCACCAGGATCACCACGTCGCACAGCAGGCCCTGCGTCCGCTGCTCGTTGAGTCCGCTCAGGATGTCGCTGCTGTGGTCAGGGAACGGGATCCCGATGGGGCCGTCCACACCGCCGGCCATCTTCCGCGCCGAGACCTGCAGCGCCAGGTGGGGGGGGGGGAAGGGAGGGAGGGAGTAGTGATCGTGAGGGTGCGGGGTGGTGGGCGCACCGGCCGGGGCTGGGGACCCCCGGAAGGCGGCGCCCCCTCCCCACCCCCAGCCTCAGTTTCCCAGCTGTGCACCAGGGCAGGCGGACGTACAGTGCTGCCTTATCAACGGGCAAAACCCACGCCGGGGGCTCGAGCGACAGATCCTGACACCCCCCCCCCCGTTCCACCAGAGGGCCCCCTAGAGTGCCCGGCCAAGGGATGATTTGAGGCGGTACGGGAGCACACAGTAGGCGCTCGATAAATGCCTTGCTTCCTGAGGAATCTGAGTGCTGGCTTCTGCCCGCACCGTCTCTAGGAGGCGGTGATGCAAGGCACCCACTGTGCGCTGTCATATGCCCGAGCCCCCGGCAGTCCCTGCAGGCGGCACCGTCTGCCCTGTGGAGGTGAGAAAACAGGGCTCCGGGTGGAGAACCACGCCCACGGCCCCTCAGCCGTACCCTGACTCAAACCTAGGATGTGTGACCCGGGGGACAACCCGGTCGTCAGTCCCTGCCTGGCCCCTGGGCCTCTCTGACCTCCCAGCGAGGCTCCGAGTCAGGAGGAAAGGGTAAGGCCAAGACCCAGGGACCAGGCTGTGGGCGTGCCCTGGAGGGGCGGAGCCAGTGGCCACACGACAAGCCACTTCCCGCGCCTCGCGGAGCCCCCAGCACGGAGCCCCCAGGACGACGCAGCTCAGCTTGGCCCAGGCACAGCAGAGAGTCACGGGAGGGGGGTGGGGGGGGGGCGGGGGGACGACTGCCTGAGGCTCCTTTTCCCTGCCCACCCAGGCTGAACCCCCAGAAGAGAAGTAGGGGCTTTCTGTCCACCTCATGCCCACCCGGCTCCTCCCCAACTCTTGGCCACCCTGTTCGGCCCAGGGCCTCAGTCTCCCCATCTGTCGAATGGACAGAGAGGCCTTTGGAAAAGCTGGCGGTAGTGGTGGGGGACACTCCGTCTGTCCTGCCCCTCTCCCCCACTCCCTTTTTCCGCCTTCCCCTGGGCTGTGACTCATCCACCCACTCGGGCGCTTGTGCAACCCTCTGGCTCCTGTCCCCACCCCTCCACCCTCTCTGGGGAGCCCCCAGCTGCCCCAAGCCACCCAACACAACCCACGTTCCTCCGGTTGCCCAGCTCTCAGGACTGAGCCCCCAGACATCTCCCGGGAGGGGGGCCGCGCCTTCCTTGGCCTAAGGGCCTCGGGACCCCCAGCCCCCCGGGCAGAGCACGAGCAGCCCAACCCAGCTCCAACCCACATCCCTCCCGCCTCGAGTGGACCAGCCTGGCAAGGGACCCCGGGTTGGTCTGGCCCGACCCAAGGCCACGCCAGGACTGTCCCGACCCGGGGCCGCCCTGGGAGCAGGGCCCCGGCCCTGGGGCTCACACAGAGGCCTTTGTGTGGCCACTCGGGCCGGCACTACACTTCCCAGGACGCCTCTCTCTGCGGCCCGCCCTCTTTCCCGCTGACCACACCAGCTGCTCGGCTCCCCCCTCTGTTCCGCCAGCCTGTGGTGGGGCCGGGGGGGGGGGGGGGGGAGGCTCAGATGTGGCTGTTGGGAGCAGGAGATGGGGGGGGGGGAACGCCCGACCCCATCTGAGGCCCAGCCACGGAAGCCTCGGAGGAGCCCCTGTGGCGGCTCCCACCCCCTGCCACCATCTGCCGTCTGGCCCCAGGCCCCAGGGAGCAAGTGGGCAGATGGGCTCCGGATCAGACTGGCCTCGGCCCTCCTCACCCCCTTCTGATCCGGGCCACCGAGGCCTCAAGATGGCCACCCTGGCCCCGCTTGCCATCCCCCCCCCCCCCCCCCCCCCGGTGCCTCAAGGTCCGGACCTGCAATGGTTCAGAGGATTCAGGAGCACCTCCCCCCCCACCCCCGCCCCCCCAGGCTGCCCCACCCCTGCCTTCCCACAGGCACCGCGCCTGCCGGGCAAGGGGGCTGGCGCAGCCCGGCCCGAAGTATGAAGATGCTCGGGCTCCGGTTTGCAGCCGGCTGGGGGAGCAGGCACCGGGCGCCGGCCCGGGCCCTGGGTCTGGGTCTCCACCAGCCAGGCGAGCCTGCAGCGTGGCGCGGCCCGTAGGTCCAAAGGCCACGTCTCTGTCCCCTCCAGCCAGGGCCTCTGTTTCCCCCACGAAATCCTAAGAGACCCCCCCCCCCCCCACCAGCAAGCCCTTGCCTCATCCCTCAGCCTGGAAACTAAACTGGGTCTGCAGACAACCTGGCCCACACCCTCCCGCCACCTGCGTGCCACACCCCAGGCCACTGCCCCCACCCCTTGGGGCCCCTCCCTCTAAGGCAGAGGCAGAAAACCCTGCGCGGGTCAGGCGGGCGACCCGGCAGTTACAAGGCACCTGTTTGCTGAACACCCACTGTGCGCCACGGCATCTTCTCGCCAGGACAGCCGTGTGGCCTCCTGCACCCTAAGAGGCCCGGCCGGCACCTGACACCCAGTAGGTGCCCCCACGCCAGGTGGCTGCCCCGGTCAGGACGACCCAATGAAACGTCTCTCCTGCAGGAAGCCCCACCCCCACGCCGGCCAGGTCCCCACCCTCCAGGGCCAGGGTCCTCACAGCTCGGGCCCACACCCACCCAGCCCATCTTTCATCAGAGCCCCGCCCCCGCCTCCATGGGATTTCCGGGGCGCTCGGTGCTGACTCGGCGGCGGCCGAGGGGCAGGCCTCAGCAGGCTCCCCCCCTCCCCCCACCCCCGCCGCCGGCGCACAGTAGGGGCGCAGCAAACCGGATGAACCAAAGACCACAGAGCTATGCGCGGAGTGAGCCCACACCCAGCCCCGCCCACCCGGCTGGCGCGCTCCCCCGGTCCCACCTCTGAGCTAACCTAGGGTCATTTATTTGCTGCACGGTTTCCAAGGCGGCAGAACCCGGGCCTGTCGGGAGCCCTCCCCGGGGCCTCCCGTGTGCCCTGGACGATTGGGGGCTAACTGGCACCTCGTTTCATCCTTCTCGCTGTAAGCCCAGGGCTTTACAGAACGAGGAGAGGCTCAGAGAGGTGAGGAGGCCTGGGCAAGGGCACACAGCAGACCAGTGGCCAGGCCGGGGACCCAGCGCCAGGTCAGGAGTGCCCCCGCCTGGCCCCAGGAGCAGCAGGTGTGGCAAGGGCATCCTGAGCGCGGAGAACAGGACAGGCAAAGGCCGGGAGGTGGGCGCCCCGGAGAGGGACAGGGGGAGGAGGCCCTATTTACCGTGCTTCCCAAGGTCAGGGGCAAGGTGAGGGTTGGGGCGGGCCTCCTCCTTCTCCCCCCTCCCCAGACTCGTCGGGAGGGAGAGGGGGTGGCCAGCAGGGGGTGGGCAGGTAACTGCCACCTGCTGTCTTCCTGGAAGAGGGGGCGAGGGGGGGTTGCTTAATGAGCGGTTGAGGCCTGTCTATCCCCCACGCCCCGGCCCCGACACAGAGTAGAACAGGAAACCAAAGAAGGGACCTCTGACACCTACTATGTGCCGTGCACAGCAGTCCGGGCCCAAATCCCAGGTCCTCCACTTCCAGGCTGTAGGACACTGGGCAAGAGGCAGGGCCTCTCTGTGCCTCAGTTTCCTCGGAGGTCATGACAAGTGCCAAGGGGACTGGGGCTGCTTGAGGCCCAGGGTCCCGGCCCCACCTATTCAGCAAACTCTGCCTGAGGACCTACTGTGTGCCGGCATGCGTCCCCAAAGGCCCAGTGAGGCTGCTTACTGACCCCCCCCCCGGGCCTCCTTGCGGATGGGGGGATTCTGAACTTAACCTCCGAATGTGACTCCAGGAATTCAGCCCCCTCCCCACCTACTGCGTGTCAAGGAAGTATGTGGTGAGGCCCCAGGAGGAAGCCAGGGGCGAGGAGCCCTCACCTGGAGGGGAAAACCAGACCCAGAGAGGGTGGGTGGCCGGCCCAAGGTCACACAGCAAGTCTGGTGCCCAGGTGCGGTCGCCAGGCCCACGCCCAGCCGCCCCCGCCCCCTCCCAGGCCAGCGGCCTGTGTTGCAAGGTTGGTCCCAACGGGTAACCCCGCCCTGACCTGGTGCCAATCCCTGCCTGGCCCGGTCCCCGGCCTGGGGTTTAATGGGACAGGAATGCAGCGTCCCGATTAGGGAGTGGGGGGCACCAACGGCCCAGGGTGGCTGCCGGGCTGCCAGCCCGCCTGTCCTCACAGGCCTCCAGCCAGGCCAGACACCAGCAAGCAGGCCCTCGGCCATTTTATGTGTCCATTTATTGCCCTAAATGGGGAGGGGCTTCCTGCCCAGGCCTTAAAGGGCCAGAGGCAGGAAGGCTGCAGGCCGGTGGGAAGTTGGGGGGCGGGGGGTGCTTCGAGGAGGTCACGGGGATCCCATCTGACCCCCAACTCGTGGGTGGGGCTGAGGCTCACCCTATTCCCACGCTCTCGAGGGCTGTCGCGGGTCAGGAAGTAACAGCCCTGACACCAGTCACCGGCTTCCAAGAGGAAGCCCCGGGAAGCCAGAGCCACTCGTGGGGAGTTAGAAGGAATGAGCTTCCCATCACCTGGGGGTAAGCAAAGCCAGGCTTCACAGATTCCCAGCACGGTCTAGCCCACCCTTGCTCAGGCTGGACCTGCTTGGACAAAATGCCCAGAAGGGGCCTGGCTGGCCTCTCGAAGCTGTCCTCTCTTTCGTCCAGACCTCTCCCTCCCTCCCCCGAGGCCTGCTTGTTACCAGGAGGTGCCTGCACCTCCCACCCCCCGCCCCCCGCCCCCAGCCCGGGCAGGTGGATCGCTAAGCCTGGAGGGCCCAGACGAGGGGGAGCCTGGCCCGTTGGGGCCTTGTGTCCTGTGCCCACAAACCCGCCAGCTCCCTCCCATCAAACACATCCTGATGGGAGGTGGGACGGGGCCTTGTTTTCCAGTTAAACCAGAAAGGCGTGGGTGGGGACACTTCCACCGAGTGGCCGCTCACAGCCTGCTGGGGGGACAGATGGAGGGGCCAGTCCTTTGGCCAGGCCCTTCACAAGCGCCAGATTCTCAGCAGGGCCCCTTCCGCGCTTTGGGGCTCCGCTCAGGACTTGGGCCCCGAGGGCAGGCGCTGCTCCTCAACAGGCCCGACCCTGATCTCGACAGGGGTCCTCACAGGTCTGTAATCACTGCCCCACTTTACGGGTCAGGAAACTGAGGCTCAGAGAGGGGAAGTGACTCGCCCAGGGTCACACAGCAGAGCTCACTTTGAACACAAGCCCACTGGCTCTGTACTGCCCGACTGGTCCTTCCCAGGCTCCTCCCCCCTCCTCCACACTGCCCCCAGGTACCAGCAAGGGACGGAACCCCCTACCCTGGAGGCCTTGGGGCCGAGGACAGCTTATTCTCACGCCCCCTCAGAGCTGCCTCTGCCTCAGAAAAGGGAGAGGTTTGCCTGAGGTCACAGAGGGAGCCCGGGGCAGGACTGGAGTCCTGCTGACATCTGTGAACTCAGGACAGGGGGGCCCTAACCCCTGGTCACCAGGGATGCAGCACTCTCCCAGGCCCTGACACCGCACCACAGTCGCTCAGCCAAGTCTCCTGGGGAATCAGGGACTAAACCCTCAGGACCACAGGTTTGGGCTGATGGCGAGACTGAGGCTGGCAGAGGGGCGGTGACCTCCCCAAGGAGACCTCAGGTGGAGGTGAGGGCCGGGCTGGGACTGGACCACACTGGCCCCCACCCAAGCCTGTTCCTCTGGTCCCCACTGCCCAGGGCTGTTGCAGGGCGGTTTATGGTCCATCAGGTGCCTGGAGCACAAGGTGACAGGTGAGGGGGTTCTGCATGTCTCAAGTGGCGGGGCTGGCGACACACTCCGGCAGAATCCCCGTTGCGCCCTGAGTTGACCTAGGTGCTCCCACCGTGAGGGAGGGCAGGAAAGAGGACACAGGTAGGACCACCCAGGGAGAACCCTGTAACCCCAATTTACAGCGGGGGACACCCAGGCTCCAAAAGGCCAAGGGGCTTGTCCAAGGTCACACAGCAGCTAGTGGGTCATTCGAAACCCCGGCAGACCTCGGGCCAGCTCTGCTGCAGAGGGGCTGGCCCTGAGTCTCAGCTTTAGCGAGGTGACCTCAGTCATCTTGGGTATAATGGGTCATAAAACCCAGAGCCCTGCCCGTCTCCAGGGGCCAAGGGGCCAAGGTGCGGGACCGTGGCTCAGAGAGGGCAGGAAAGGCCTTAGCGAGCCATAAAAGTGCCTGCCACAGAAGGCTGGGGAGGCGAGAGGACAAGGGGCTCATGCTGTGTGACCTTGGGCACCTGGCTGGCCCTCTCTGAGCCTCGCTGTCCTCTTTGGACACAGGGTTTCATAAGCCCCAGGAAGTCTCCATTTGGCCTACAAATGCCGGCTCTCAGCCCCCAGGCCCCCAGGAAGAGAAGTGGGTGGGTGCCCCTCAGCTGAGAGGAGACTCGTCTTGTGAGTCAGGAGGCAGGACCATGAGGGTCAGACCCAGGCCCAGCTAGGTGACCTTGGGCTGCTCTCTGCTCCCCCCCTGGGCCTCAGTCTCCCCCTGCCCAACACGGCACCTGCTCCGAGGGTTGCTGTAAGCCACCCCCCCTGCCTGCCCCGGGTCCCCACACGCGTGTCTAGCCTCCCCTCCCAGCCTTGGTTTCCTCCTGTGGCAGAGGGGACTGCCACCAGCCTGACCCAGCTATAGGTCAGAGGGCCCCAAGGAAGAGAAAGGAAGGGAAAAGCAAACACGCGTACTTGCTACGGCCTCAGGAACCTTCCCCACTGGATGAGACCCGGCTCTGCCAGGCCTCAGTCTCCCACACAGAGGAAAGGGCGCATCAGCTCCCTGCGGCCACCCCCTGCTGCTTCTCCTAGGGCCTGTGCTGAGAGTTTCTCGTGGCTCCCGGCCCGGGCCAGGGTGCTGACTGGCCACCACGCAGCCAATCAGAACTGAATAATAAATACCCCCCCAAAGTGACCCTCGAATTAAAATTTCAGTGTCCCCGTTGGCTCCTCTTTCCCTCATTAGGCATGCGGATCTCAGGCCTCCGCTCTTCCAGTCACCGGCTCCTGCCCCCCCTTCTCCCCTAGGCTCCCGTCTCCACAGCGATGGCTGGCGGTAAACAGAGCCCCGAGCCCAGCCGACAAGTGCCAGGCCCGGTGCGCTCTAGGGGCCCCAGCGGGGGTGGCCCCCAGGGGAAAATGCCCCCTGCACGGAGCCGGGCCTGGACTCCCCGGACCTCTCCCAAGACCAGCTCTGCCAATAGGAAGTGATCGGCTGGTCCTGCGGAGGGCCCCCCCAGTGTGGGAGCGGCACACTCAGGGTTACGCCCTGGCCGTGTTGTGGTGGTGGGGAGGGGGGGGGGGGCGCTGACATGGAATCCCGGATGCCCTCTCCAGCCGGCCCTGCTCCCGGAGGCAGCTGGCAGGGGGAGGGGGTGCGTAGTAAACGAAGCCTGCCACCCATGGGTGAACCAGGTGGGCACACCCGGGGAAGGGGCACCGGCACCTCTCTCACTTCCGCCGCCCAGCTTGGGGGGGTGGGGGGAGGAGTTGTCTGCCTCCCCTGCCGGCTCACTCCACTGCTGGCTGCATTCCCCAAACATTTAGTGGGCGCCCACTGGGTGCCCCAGCCAGGTCGGACAGCAGTCTCTTGCTGCGGTCCACCGGGCTCCCCAGCCAGCAGTGCCACCCAGAACCCGCAAAGGCCTGTGCCCGGGGGAGGGGGGGGGGTGCACCGGCCCCGGCGCTCAGTTCAGGCCCCTGCCTGGTTCCAGGCCCGGGACTGGGGGAGGGGGCTGGTTCCCAAGCCAGGGAGGGAGGAAGGGCGAGGGAGGGGGCCGGATCCCACCAGCTCACCCCCTCCTCTGCCGGGACTCAGGGTTCGCACGTGGTGGTGGCGTCAAGGGGAAGGAGGGGGGGGTCTGAGCCAGAGGAGACGGGGTCACGCGCTTTGGGGGCGCGGGCGGGAGGAGAGGGGTGCTCTCCGCCCCCTCCCCCGGGGCCGGAGCCGCGCGGCCGCGCGGGCGGGGCAAGGGGCCAGGCCTGTCCCCCCACCCAAGGCTGAGTCAGGCCCGGGCGGGGGCAGGAAGCGGCCCCCTCCCCCGCCCCGGCCGCAGCGCGCGGCCCCCGCCCCGGCCCGCGGGCCCCCGCCGCACCGCCCGCGTGGGGGGCTCCTACCTCCTTCCCGGGGCAGCGGCGAGGGGGCCCGGCCCCGGCGGCGGCGGTGGCGGCGGCTGCGGCTGGGCTGGCTCCCTCCGAGGGGCCGGGAGGCGGCAGTGAGCCTGGCCCCGCGCCACCCCCCGCCGCCGGCGGCCAATCCCCACCCGGGCTGGGGGGAGGGCGATGCAAATTACCCCGGATCTGGGTCCGCCCGCCCGCCTCCCCCACGCCCGGGCCCGGCCTGCACTAGGCCGCGCATCCCCGGGCTCGCTTGCGCCGCGCGGCCGCTGGGGCCGCCGCCCTCCCCGGGGAGCGCCGGGTGGGTGACCCCCCCCCCTACCGGGGCGGGGGGCCGAGGGGAGGGGGGCTGGGGACGGTTACACAACCAGGCGGGGAGGGGCCCCGGGGCGGGGAGGGGGCCGGCCCGCGGGCCGCGCAGCCGGAAGCCGGGGACCGCCACCGGCCCCCGGCGAGGGGAGCCCGGCTTCAGGCCCCGCCTCCGGGCCGGCTCGGCCCGCCCCCGCGCCGCGCCGCGCGATCGGTCCGCGCCCATTGGTTCGCCGGCCCGCCGCTCACCGCCCCTCCTCCGCACCGCCCCTACCCGCGGACCGCGGCGGGCCGCCGGCGCGAGGCACCCTGGGACTTGTAGTCCCAGCCGCCTGCCACCTGCCACTCGCAAGCGGTGGGGGGACTACGGCGTCCAGAAGCCCCCGCGGCCGCGCCCGCCCACCGGGACACTCCACCCCTTCCCCCTCCTTTGCAAAGCCCCCCTCCCTGTTTTTTCAGCCCCCTCCCCCCCCATCCCCCATGGAGCTCAATCCTGGCCAACTCCAACGTATGCACGCAGCACCGAATAGGCCCCCGGGGGGCGAAAGCACCCCCAGTACCTAGCTGCAAACTTAGCACGCGACGCGCCCCCCTATCTCCCCACGCCGGTTCCCCCCCACCCTCAATGCGGCCCCGCTTCCCCTCCCCCGCTCCCCGCGCGTCTGGGATCCCCGAAAAGCCATGCACTGGGGCGCGGGGGGGGGGGGGCTGGGGCATAAGCCCATGCACTTCGCCCCCAATCCCCCTTCCCGGGCGGCGCCCCCTCCCCGCGCTCGGGATCCAGGGCGCTCCCAGCCTCCGGGCAGCTGCCAACCACCCCCTCCTCTGAAACTTGCGGAACGTCCGCGGCTTCCCGGATCTCCCCTTCCCGAGAGGGCAGAGGTGGGCGCAGCGCCCCCGGCCCGTCCCCGCCCTGCACCCCGTGCGGGGGGCCGCGCCGGGCGCTGACTTACCTCGCGCGGCCGGGCCGGGGCCGGGCCGGGCCGGGGCGCGAGGGGCCGGGGCCCGGAGTTGGGACTGGGCTCCTCGGCCGCTCGCCTCCGGGGTCCGCGTCTCTCGCTCTCCGCCTCTCGCGCTCTCCACTCGTCGCTCCCTCGCTCCGGCGGCGGCGGCGGCGTCACTGCCCCTACAGTAACTGTACAGTACAGCCAAAGCCCCGTATGATGCTCGCGACTCCCTTCCTGGTTTCTCCGAGGGCAAGAGGGGTCCTCCCTTGTCTTAAAGGTGCCGCAGCCGCCGGCCCCCCCCCCACGCCCAGCCCGCCCCCCCCACCCCGGCCTCGGAGGCCAGAACAGGCTCGGCAGGTCCCCTCTTGCCACGTCTCTGCCCTCCCGTGGGGCTTCGCCCGCTGCGCCGGGGAGACCGGGCTGTTATTAGGTTTTGTCAAGTTGGTGGGGGGGGGGTCCAACCCGCCCCCGGCGCGCCCCCCCTCCTCTGACCTCTCCGCCCCGCTGCGCGGCGCCGTGCCAGCTTGCCAGCTTATCTGGCCCCAGAGCTCCCCGGGGCGCGGGGGGAGCGGGCCCCCCGGGGTGGAGGGGGGTGGGGGCCTCCAGATAAACAGGCCCCCAGCCTCTGCGCAGGGGCGGGTGCGGGGGGGCGCGGGCTTTGCCCCCGACGCCCGGGGCGTGGCAGGATGGCAGCGGGGGCGGGGAGGGCTGTGCGCACTGCGAGGACCGACGCGGGCGTGGGTCGCGGCGGCCTGGGCCGCTGGGGGTAGGGGGGGGGCGAGGGAGCGGGGACCCCGGGCCAGGCGCCGGCCCTCCCGGGGCCTCAGTTTGCCCCGCCGCAGAAGGGACCCGGGGGCGGGTTTTCGACTGACGGCTTGGGTCCGCTGGGCTCCCGGGTCCCTAAATGAAACAGCCAACCTGCCTGCCCGCGATTATATAAAAGAGTCGCCTCCGCCCGCTGCGCCAGGGGCGTAGCGGGGGAAGGGGTTGGCGAGGGGCGGGCTGGGCGGTTGTTTTCCCGGCTTTCCGAGTTCCCCCACCCAACTGCGGGCCGCTGGGCTGGACGGGGACCGGGCCCCGGACGTCTGGGTCCTGCGGGCCGCTCGCTCAAGGGTCTGCGTGGCTCCGGAGGGGCAGAGATGGGGAGTGGGGAGGCGTTGGCTCAGCCCGACTTTTTTCCCTGTCCATTTCTCCCACTTCCTCCCCGGTCGTGGGAGAGGTCCGGCGGGGCACGGGGGAGGGGGAGGAGGGGCCGCGCGGTGAGAACGGCCTGACCCGGCCCGGCCGGCTGCCCGCTGCACACAGTAGGCGCCTGGGGAGGGCCGGCCGGTGCGATCAGCCGCGCGAGGGGCTCTGGGCCTCAGTTTCCCCTTCCTCCTTCCCTCGGACGGAGAGGGCTGGCACCTGCTTTATAGCCGCCTTTTACCGAGCGCCTCTCGAGTGGCTGGCTCTGTCCCGGGTCCTGTTTACCTCCATTCTAACATCCAATCGCGTTATAATCATTATTATTTACTGTTATCATCATTATCACCACCATTACCGGCCCTGCCATGGGTGAAGCGGACGGGGTCTGTCCTTCTCGGACTTCAAAGCTTCCCACCGCCCCTGGTACTTTATTGCTTCTTCGCCCAACATATTAAAGGCGCCTTTCAACTCCCAAACGGGTTGAATCGGCTTTTGTAATAATAATTTGGCTTCTAGGGGAAACCCGGGAGGCCCCCAGAGGGGAAGTGCCAGCCCCAGGACTGAAACCAGCCCCTAGTAGGTAGGAAGGGACTGAGGGAGGGGCCGTGTGGGTCCCGGTGAGGGTGGAACCCAGGGACTTTGCTCTAACGACCCTGCCTGGGATATAAGCCCGTTTTCCTTCCTTAAACCAGCCTGCCATCAGCCTTAGGACAGAAGGGCCAGGCAGAAACACAACTTGCAGGTCTCAGGGCTGTGCCTGGACTCCTGCAGATAACTGGAGCTCGGGCCTTGCTCCTCAATGGCCTCACCCCCTTCCCCACAAGCTCCACCCTCCGGGTGACTCAGTTTCCCCTCCTGTACCATGCAGCCCTGAATATCCTGCACCGTTTTTCCACAGGGGATAAACCGCTTCAGGAGGGGCAGGGAATGAATATAGGCGCGTACAGAGATTGGCATTGAAGCTAAACTTCATTATGCCCTGAGAAGGAGGAGTTACATAATTTCCATCTTACATATGACAAAACTGAGGCCCAGAGAGGGGCAAGGGGCCAGGGCGTCAAATCCAGCATTCCACCTGACTCTGGACCCTGCAAGAAGGGCTGGGGGTGGCTCCTCCAAGGATGTGCCGGGCTGGCATACCCCGCCCCACCCCTCCATGCTCACTCCAGTCCCTGCAGTGAAAACAGGAAGGGAGGCAAAGCTTTGTCCTGACCCCCATTCCTCAGACCCTACTCCCTCCCCTCCCCCCACATTACCCAGGTAGATACTATTTTTAGAGTTCATAGAGCATAAGAGATTGAGTTACTGTGTGACCTTGGGCAGGTTACTTAACCTCTCTGATCCTCAGCGTCCTTTAGAAAATAATGACCCGGACATCCTAGGGTTGTAAACAGGGGAGAGACAAGGTGGCACGGGTAACGATCTTCAACAGCACAGTGTGGCGGAAGTCGTTAGTACAGCCTAGATGTCATTCTGTCGGTGTTATTGCTCCTCTTGGGCCACACCCCCCTCCCGTTCCTGGCCAGGGCAGCGCTGGATTGAAACCCACCTTTCAGAGCTGAAACATCCACACGCACTCATAGCGTTTGTTACTTCATCGGCAGAACCCCCACCCCCGTCAGAGGCTTCTTGGGGCGTGTCAACCTGACCAGCTCTGTCTTAGCCACAGAGCAATACGAAAATTGACAAATAGCGGGCACTTGTCTCCAAACTAACTCGTTCCGGGGTCGGTGGTAACGTCAGTCAGCTCTGCTTTTCTGACTTCTGTCTCCGCCTGCGATGTCGGTCCCCCTGTGCAGCATCGATTGTCAACCCTGAGGTACGGGATGATGACGCCGAGACCCGGAGGAGGAGAAGTTGAATAATTTCCCAAAGACGCACAGCGAGGCGTTGGGTGGACGTGAATTCAGGTTGCGTTGGCTAGGCTGCAAATTTGTAGATTTTGAGCAGGTAATTCTTGTCACCATGAGCGGGGATAGCTTCTGGGGGATGCTCTCAGGAGGATGGGGAGCAGGGCCAGAGACCTTCTGTTCACTGTCTTTGATCTTCTGAATCCCGTACCACGCGTATATTATTGTTTTAAGTATTCTCTACGCCCCGCGGGGGGCTCGAACTCAAAACCCCGAGATCAACAGTCACATGCTCTACCGACTTAGCCGGCCAGGCGCCCCAATGCATACATTATTTGCCATGAAATTTAAAATATCTTTCAAGTAACATTCCTTAACTTTGGTGCTTCAGAGAACACCATCAAGGGAGTGAAAGAAACACCCACCGAAGGGGAGAGAAAGAAGCTTCGCAAATCACAGATACGATAAGGGCCGACTGGTCGGAACCTACAAAGAAATCTGAAACTCGACACTAAAGGCAAAGTGACCAAATTGTTTCGACCGGGCGAAGGATTTTAACAGCCGTTTCTCCAAAAGAGATACATAAACGGACCATAAAGTTCATGAAAAGTTGCCCAACATCATTAGTCATCAGGGAAATGCAAATCAAAACCACGATGAAACACCACCTCACCCCTGCTGGGATGGGGAGAGTGAAAAAGGTCGGTAACAAGTGTCGATGGGATTGGGGAGAGGCCGGAACCCCCGCCCCCCTGCCACCAGCACCACGAGTGGTGGGAACGCACAGCGGCACAGCTGTGGCACTTCTTCCAGAAGTTAACGGGGGACCCTACGTGTGTATCCAAGAGAAATGACAGCATCTGGCCCACACAGCAACTTGTGCGCGAAAATCCGCCAACAGCGTTGCTTGTAACAGCCCCAAACTCAACACCGTCCAGACGTCCGTCGACTCATGGATGCGTAAACACAACGTGTCCATCTATACACGCGCACGTCACTCGGGTGTGTCCCCCGCGCACGCGCACATCCCGCGGCCGCGAGCAGGAGCGAGGCGCCCGCCGCCCCGCGGACGGTCCCCGAGCACACGACGCTCAGGGAGGGGACCCGACACGAGAGGCCACGCGGGGTGGGAGTCCGCGGGTGTGAAACGTCCAGAACGGGTTCATCCACGGACGGGAAGGGGGCTCGTGGGGGCCGGGGAGAGACAGTGACTGCCAAGGGGGAACGGGGTTTCCTTTAGGGGTGATGAAAATGTTCTAAGATTAGATTGAAAACCACTGACTTCTAGACTCTAAAGAGTGAATATTGGGGTACGTGGATTGTGGACTTTTTTGTTAATTAATTAATTTATTTTTTATTGTATTTTTAATTTTTTTTAACGTTTATTTATTTTTGGGACAGAGAGACAGAGCATGAACGGGGGAGGGGCAGAGAGAGAGGGAGACACAGAACCGGAAGCAGGCTCCAGGCTCCGAGCCATCAGCCCAGAGCCCGACGCGGGGCTCGAATTCACGGACCGCGAGATCGTGACCTGGCTGAAGTCGGACGCTCAACCGACTGAGCCACCCAGGCGCCCCAATTGCGGACTTTTAAAACGCAAAGCAACGCCAGTATTCACGGCAGCGTTACTCACAACACCAAAATGTGGAAACCACCGAATGACCCAGCGATAGGCGAATGGATTAACACGGTGCAGTCCATCCACACCCTGGAATATTACTCGGCCTTAAAAAGTCAGGACGTCCTGCAGCCTGCCACCGCGTGGACGGACCCGGAGGACGCCGTGCGCAGTGACAGGAGCCGGACACAGACGGACATGTCCCGCGCGACCCCGCGCACAGGGGGTCCCCATAGGAGTCCCGTCCACAGAGACAGAGAGTAGACGGTGGGAGCCAGGGGTGGGGCAGGGGGCGGGGAGTCCGTGCTTCCTGGGGGCAGAGTCTCAGTTCTGGGGAGATGGAAGGTTCTGGAGATGGATGGCGGGGGCGGCTGCACGACAGAGTGGGGGTCAGTGACTTATGCAGGCAAGAGCGGTTGAAATGGTACATTTTATGCCACGTATGCATGATCACAATAAAAAGGTAAAAAATAAAAAAGAAGTCAACCTGAAAGAGTTAGTGTTGTTTTGAGCATGTGACTATCCGGCTTTATGCTCGGTTAGGCCGGCCGACGGCTGTGTGAGAACCCAACACAGGCCACGGAGAGGCCGGCGGGGATCTGGTGTGGGCATCCGGGGAGCATAGACGGAGGTCACAGCGGCAGCAGGAAGAACGAGTCTGTTTTGTATTTGGGGTTTATTTGTTTATTGAGAGAGAGAGAGAGAGAGAGAGAGAGAGAACACAAGCAGGGGAGGGGCAGAGAGAAGCAGAGACAGAATCTCAAGCAGGCTCCACGCCGCCAGCACAGAGCCTGACGCGGGCCTCGAACTCACGAACTGCAAGGTCACGGCCTGAGCTGAGATCGGGAGTCGGAAGCTTAACCGACTGAGCCACCCGGACGCCCCAGAACGGGTCTGTTCCGCAGGTCAGGTGGAAAAGAGCTGTTGCTGGGTCCGATGTCGGGGGTGGGGGGATGGGAGGCCTAGAACCCGAAGGGCTTGCCAGGTTTCGGGGGTGGGGGGGCAGTGGACAGTTGGATAAGGAGTGTCAGGGAGAGGGTGGCCTTGGCTTGGGGGTGTCCCTAGACCTGCCTGTGTGTGTGTGTGCAAGTATATGGATACGTTTACTTCTATTGTTGGTCTTAAATATATATAAACGACATAATGCAATTATTTTTAAAGAGGGTTTTTTCTTTAGTGCTTATTTATTTTTGAGAGAGAGATTGAGAGACAGCGCGAGCAGGGGAGGGAGGGGCAGCGAGAGAGGGGGCGGAGGATCCGAAGCAGGCTCTGTGCTGACAGCAGAGAGCTCGAGGGGCCCCCAGCCCACACGCTGTGAGATCACGACCTGAGCCGAAGTCGGGCGCTTAACTGACTGAGCTGCCCAGGTGCCCCTATTTATGTATTAAAAAAATTTTTTTAATGTTTATTTTTGAGAGAAAGAAAGAGAGCACTAGTGGAGGAGGCTCAGAGAGAGGGAGACGGAACCCGAAGCGGGCTCCAGGCTCTGAGCTGTCAGCACAGGGCTCGAACCCACGAACCGCGAGATCGTGACCTGAGCCGAAGTCGGACGCTCAACCGGCCGAGCCACCCAGGCGCCCCTGCAATTAGTTTTGAAAAGACCCACAACCTCCTCCCTCCATCCAGAACCAGCAGGATGGCATTCTTCCAAGGTGTCTCTGACCCCTCCTCTGATAACGACCCTAGAAAATATTAAGTCCCCTTGCTGGCACCTGCTATAACAGGGAACCACAGGCTGGGCGCCACAGGACAGCTGAGGCACATACCCTCTCACGTCTGGAGACCGCACGTCCACAGTCAAGGCGTCAGCAAGGCCAGGCTCCCTCCAAAGACCCCAGGGAAGGATGTGTTCCTGGCCTCTCTCCTCGCCTCCGGGAACCTCGGGGGCTCCCTGGCTTGCAGACCGACGGCCGTCTCCCTGCCTTCCCCCCGTGCAGGTCGGTCTCTGTGTCCAAAGGCCCCCTTCTTATGAGGACAGCAGTCATATCGGAGTAGGGGTCCACCCGACTCCAGGATGACCTCACGGTCACTTCACTAAGGACATCTTCAATACCCGTATTTCCCAGGAAGGTCACGTCCTGGGGTACTGGAGATTAGGACTTGGCCATGGTGCGGGCGTGCGCAAAAACACCTCCACCTACCCAGCTAGCTAGCTCTCCCCTGTTGTGTTTACCAGCGACCTGAGTAAAGGTGCTGACGTGCCGAAGGCTAGTGATCGGCCGTTCGGGAGACGCGTCTGGAAGAACAGAGAGACATCTGGATCCGGGGTAGACGACGCAAAACAGCCAAATAAACAGAAGGTCTCCTGGGCGGGCCGTAAAGGTCTGGGCGCGTTCTCAAAAGCCAGCTGAGCAAACGGAGACGAGATGTTCAGTCTGGGCAGGTGAGAAAGTTCTGGAGACGGGTGGTGGGCATGGCTACATCAGTGTGGGAGTATCTGATGCCGCTGAGCTGCACCCTGAGAAAAGGTTGAAAGTGGTGGGGCGCCTGGGGGGGCTCAGTCGGCTGGGCGTCCGACTTCCGCTCAGGTCGTGATCTCACGGTTCGTGGGTTCCAGCCCCGCGTCGGGCTCTGCGCTGACAGCTCGGAGCCCGGAGCCTGCTTCGGACTCCGTGTCTCCCCCTCTCACTAAGCCTCCCCTGCTTGTGCTCTGTCTCTGCCTCTCTCTCAAAAATAAATCAACGTTAAAATAAAAAAAAAAAGAAACTCAAAACCAATAGCATAGCTGGGCTTCTGAAAAAATCACTTCTGAAAAAGTGATTTCAGGTCATAATATTGGAGGTCTAGTGCTCAGCCCAAGGGAGGTGGTGGTCTCACCAAACCCATTCGGGGACAAGACCAAGATGGGGAAGGGAGACAGGAAGCCACGTCCCACAAGGAAAGACAGACAGACTGACAGCCAGGCCTACCTCACCGGGGGTTCTCTGTGGGGCTGACCTGCGGAGGACGGAATTCATTCTGGGGTGGACCAGAGGGAGGGATGACAGACCAGCTCGTGTCCCATCTGAGCCTCCGCCCGCTGCCCGGCCTGGCCAGCCGCGCTGGGTCTGGTCCGCTCACGGTCCACTCTGGCCCCAGGCAGGCAGATGAGTTCCACAGTTCTGATTTCATCTAGCTCCAAAGCGCCCAACAGGGTTGCGGAGGCCTGAGTCAGAGAATCCAGAGCAAAGTTCGGTTCCTAAAATGATGTTGGTGTTTGTACAGCCATGTTCACAGTGGCCAAAAGATGCAGGCAGCCCGAGTGTCTGTTGATGGATGAGGGAAGAACACAGTGCGGTCCAGCCACACGCTGGAATATTCCTCAGCGCAGAAAGGAAGGACGTCCTGCCGCCTGCCACCGCGTGGACGGACCCGGAGGCCACTGGGCGCAGGGACAGGAGCCAGGCACAGAAGGACACGTCCCGCGTGACCCCACGCACGGGGGGTCCCCAGACGAGTCCCGTCCACCGAGTCAGAGAGTGGATGGTGGGAGCCAGGGGTGGGGAGGCCGTGCTTCATGGGGGCAGGGTCTCAGTCTGGGGAGATGGAAGGTTCTGGAGACGGATGGCGGGGGCGGCTGCACGACAGTGAGTGCCCTTGATGCCCCTGAGCTGTGCGCTTGGAGATGGTGACGATGGTGACGTACGTAGATTTTACACAATAAAAGTATCAGAGTTCGGCGCTCTCTCTCTCTCTCTCTCTCTCTCGTTCTATTAAGACTGAAAAAAGAAAAGCCAAACACATCAGGGTCCGGCTGCACAGAGGCCGCCCTTTTCTGTCCGCCCAGCAAGGGCACAAACTGCTTCCTCCAACCACAGGGACGGGACGAGGGGCCGGCCTCTGGCGCCTGCCTTCGAGGGTCCTGCTGGGGTCGTGGTGCTGACTCCGTGGGCAGGGGCCCTGCGTGTCAGGTGCGCGGGCACCCGGAAGGCCTGCGGGCCGCCACCAGGCAGCCAGCCCCTCCGCAGGGCTCCCGCGGTGGCCGGTAAAGCCTCCTCCCAGTCAGGCTCCTCCCAGATCCCGGGGCTCCTCCCAGAGGTGCTCCTGGGGGAAGAGCTAACATTTAACCAGCACGCCCGGGGTGGCCAAACCAGGTGTGCAAGTACCGGGAACACTTCAGTACTTGTTGGCAAATCGAGGCCGCGTGGAGCGCCCGACTGCCCCCCGGCGCCCGGAGGCCTCCCCCGGCACAGCCCCTGAGCCTCCCAGGGGAAATCTTTCCCGAGCAGCAGCCTCTGAACTCTCAGCGGCTGGGGAGATGCCTGGCCCATTTGTACCTCGGGGAGGGGTGGGGGGGGCTGGTGCACCTCACTTAGGCAGTTTAGACTTGGTCTGGGAGCTAGAGGAAGGCGGGTGATTCCGGCCCTCCCGCTGTCCCTTACGCCACCTTGCCGCTCAGTATTCCTACCTGTGCAATGGGCCTTTGCACCTAGCTCTGGCCTCTCCCTCCACCTGCGTCCTGGCCTCCTGGATGCCCCCCTCGCTCCCAGGCTGGACGGGGACCCCCTGGGGCCTCTCAGAACCTCGACAGAGCGCTCCAGCGCTCGGGGTGGCCAGCCTGCCTGCCTTTGGGGCCTGGGTCACGGCTCAGTCTCTGCGGCTCTCTCCCTGGCCTGGCCCCACACAGTAAGAATTTGCTTAGGGCGGTGGGTCACGTGAGTCAGGCTGCTATCCCCACCCGCCTACCCCCACCCCACTCCCTCCCGCCGGGGGGGGGGGGGCATTAGTGGTTGTGACCCTAAGGGGTGGCTCCCGGCTTGGAGGGTTGGGGCCAGGGATGCTGCTGGGCCCCCTGTGACGTTCAGCCCCCCCCCACCCCGAGAATGATGTGGCCCCAAACATCCACGGTGCTGAGGGCGAGAAACCCTGGCCTGGGTCTAACTTCAATCCTGCCTGCTGCTAAGCGCGCCTGGGGCCTCTCCCTCTGGGTGCTCGGCAGGAGGATAAAGCGCTGCCCCCTGGCTCTCCGCGACCCGGGACTTGAGCCCCCTTGCTGCGCTCTGCCCCCTCCGCCCCAGAGAGGCGGCCGGTCTCGCTCCGGGGGGGCCCCTGCTCTCCGTCCGTCCGTGCGATGGGCCTGAAACCGGGCGGTGACGGGACGCCTCAGGGAGGGGCCCCGTGGGTCGGCTTCGCCTCCGTGACCCCAAGGGGACGAGGCCGGGTCCTGGCCCTGCGTCCCCCACCCCCTGGGAGGCGGCGGGCAGAGGAGAGCAGGCCGCGGGGGGGGGGGGGGGGCGGGCGGCAGGACGAGGCCGCACTTCTGGTCCGAGTTCTTTCTTTTTTTAAAATCAGCGCAGTTGAACGCCAGGCTCCGCCCTCCATCCGGCGCCTGCCACGTGGGCCGCCCGGCAGCCGCCCCTGTCCCCCGGCCCTCCTGGGGCTGGCCCGGCGGGCTGAGGCTTCGGTTTCACTTTGCTGTCACCGGACTTCACTTTCGGGCAGAGCCACAGCGGCGGAACGAGGGGTGGAGAGAGCACGGGGCGGCCGTCAGGTACAGGGTCCCGCCGGGCGCCACCTGCAGCTCCCTCTCCCGAGCCTCCACCGCACCCCCCACACTCTTGGGGTCAAGGTCAAGGGGTCAAGGTCAAGTTCTCCACGTGACCTCGGGCGGGGCGGGCAACCTCCTCCCTCCGGGCTCCTGCCCCCACGCCCGCCGCCTTGAAGTGGGGCCGAGAGTCACGTCCACCAGAGAACGCCAAGGACAGCCCCGCGATGTCCCCAGTGGGAGCCGGTGGGGCGGGGTGCAAGGCAGAACAGGATGTCATGTCAGCTGACGTCACCCAGCAAGGGACCCTTGGCCCAGAAACCGCTAGGAAGGAGGCTCCATGTGGTCTGAGCCCCGGCCTGGATGTGTGTGCTGGGGGGGGGGGGGGAGGACAGTGTCCCCGAGGCCACCTGCCACCACGGCATCTGTCTGGCAGCCCCAGGCTGGCGGCCCAGCTGCACACCTGCCTGTCTCAGGGACTCGGTGTTTTTGTCTGTGAAATGGGCGTGGCCTTGTGCCTCAGTCCCACCCGCCCCACCCAGGACCCTGCGGCCCTTCTGCGGAGTCGGGGGGTCCACAGCCCGGGAACAGAGCCACTGCCTTCCCAGCCAGGGAGGAACCGGGCCCCGTCACCTCTCCCCCCCGCAGCTCAGGGCCCAGGGCCTCGTGGAGGACTCGCCGGACAGGACCGGGAAGTCACCTGAGGCTCCGGCAGGATAGAGCGTGAACCAATGGGAGAGGGTGGCTTGCTTTTTTAATAACAGCTTTATTGAGATATAATTCACATACTGTACAGCTCACCCACTTCAAGAGTACAATTCACTGGTTGTTAGTACGTTCACGCGTTCACAGAGCTGTGCAGCCGCCACCACTAATTCTGGAACATTCCATCACTCCAAAAGCAGCCCTGTCCTCATTAGCTGCCATCCCCACCCCGCCCCCGGCCCCCGGCCCCCACGAGCCCCGTTCCCGTCCGTGGATGAGCCCGTCCTGGACGTCTCACACACGCAGACCCACACCCCGCGTGGCCTCTCGTGGCGGTTCCCTCCCTGAGCGTCGTGTGTTCGGGGTCCGTCCGCGGGGCGGCGGGGGTGGGCGCCTCGCTCCTGCTCGCGGCCGAGGGACGTGCGTGTGCGCGGGGGACACGTGCATCTGTGGACGTGCGCGTGCGCGGTGGACACACCATGTGTACCTGTTTTTCAGCTGCTGGACGTCTGGACTGTTTCCAGCCGGGGCTACCGTGAATCATGCTGATGTGAACGAGGGCAGGTGTTGAGGTGACCAAAACAAAGTGTTGATGAGAGCGTGTCCGCCCACGGTGAGTGATGTTCGGGGACCCTGCGTTTTGTGGGGTGAGGGGCACCCAGAGGAGGTGCCCTGGCACCCAGGCTCTCCAGGTCTCTGCTGGGCTCCGGGGAACCCCTTCCCTGCCCCGTAGGTTGGCCCCACCGTGAACCCGGAAGGTCCCCACTGAGGACACCAGAGGCTCCCAGAACCTCAGGGGCTGGCGGACACAGGGCAGGGGCCAGGCGGGCCGGAAAGCGGTCCCTTCCCTGTAAGGCAGAGGGTTGCAGGGCTATGGTGAGCTGAGCAGACCAAAGGGAGAGGTGGGGAAGGGAGGGGAGAGGCCGGGAGGGGAAAGAGGGTGGCACAGGGGTTTCCTCCTAGCCCACGTGGGCCGGTGGCCCCCCTGCACCTGTGCCTGTGTCCTGCCCCACCTTGGGCACGGCGTCCCCAGGCAGGGAAGGAGACAGAGAAATCACAGTTACAGTGTCCGATTCCGTCATCCGGGAGCCACCTGCTAGTTGTTTGTTTGTTTGTTAATTTTCTTTAATGTTTATTTATTTTTAAAAACTCTTCTAATATTTATTTACGTGAGAGAGACAGAGACAGACAGAGCGCAAGTGGGGGAGGGGCAGCAAGAGAGGGAGACACAGATTCCGAAGCGGGTTCCAGGCTCTCAGCTGTCAGCGCGGAGCCCGACGCGGGGCTCGAACCCGCGAACCGTGAGATCATGACCTGAACTGAAGTCAGCCGCTTAACCGACTGCGCCGCCCCCCCAGGCTCCCCGCCTTTGATGTGGGGTAAGACAGGGAACGGCACACCCAGGCGATCACCCAGGCATGCCTCCCCACCCCCAACCTCAGGACCCCCGCCTGGGCCTTGCTAACTCCCCTCCCAGGTCCTGGTGCCGAGACCCCACCCCTCGGTGGACCGGCCAGAAACCCAGCCCCGATCCAGGTGTCATCCGCAGGGAGACTGAGTACTAGGTCTGCTCGTGTGCTCAGTGGCCACTTGGACGCCATCTTTTAGGGAGATGTCCGTTCACATCCTCTGCCCGCTTTTTCGTTGGGAAAACTGTTGGTTGTCCAGTCGTAAGGACGCTTGCTTCGCACATCCTTACAACTAGACCCGCCTCCCGTGTACAAGATCTGCAAATATTTCCTCCCACTCTGTGGGCTGTCTCTGCATGGTGCCCTTTCGTGCACCAAGTTAGTTGTGATCAGTCCAAGTTCACCTGCTTTTTTTCTCCTGCTGCCCGAGTTATGTACGTATCATGGTGAAGAGCCCGCCAGCAAGTCCCAGGCCACAAAGACGGGAGACGGAAAAATCACACCAGCAGTGGTGCTGAAGGTTCCCCGGAAGGTCTGGCGGCCCTTGAGGGTGGGGGTGGGGGTGGGGGTGGGGGAGGGGAGAGGGGAGAAGGGGAAGGAGAAGGCTGTCCTGAGCTGGGATGTTTGTCCTGAGCCTGAAGTTTGAGCAGGATTTGGGGGTGGAGAGGGGTGACGGAAGAGAGAACCTTCCAGAACCGGGGAACAGCAGGTGCAGACAGGGAGGCCAGAGTGAGTGAGAGATTTGCCCTTCCTCTCCCCCCTCCCACCTCTCTCCCATCCTCATCCCCAGGACCCCTGGGCAGCCCCTGCACCTGCACCCTGGGTCCCCGGGGAGGGGGGCAACTGGCATGAGGGTGCTGACGCGGCTGTGCTTAGAGAGCTTCTGGGTCCCCGTGGAAAAATCCAAGCCCGTCACCGGAAGAAAGGAGCGGGGTGTCAGGACAGCGGTGTGGCGACTGACCCCTGCACGAGCTTGCACGTGAGTGGAGGGGGGAATGCAGCCGCCTGGGGTGGGGAAGCAGGGGAGACGCCTTGGCCTTGAGAAGGTGAATTCTGAGCAGATGCCCACCAGTCAGTGAGCAGGAACCGGGCAGGCGCAGAGGGAACAGAGTGTGACAAGGCTCAGAGGGGAGCAGAACGGGGACCGTGGGGGCAGCGGACAGCGGTGCCGGGTGGGCTTGGTCTTTTGGGGGGGCAGGGAGGACGGGACAGCTTCTCAGGAGCCGGCCTTGACTTCCACACGAGGCAGGCCCCCTGGACCAGGGTATTTGTGGAGGGACGGACCTCAGGGCTGGGCCCCAGGGGAGGACGAGGGGGGGTCTCCAGTCCAAGGCCTTGCCCTGGACCCAGCTCTCCGTGACTTGTTTTGCAATCAGAGGTCCGGCCCCCCTGTCAATCCATGAATGTCCCCTCCGGCACGGTTGGCAGGGCCCCCAAGGGGACGGCCACCCTTGGGACTGGACCCCCCGTGCTGGGCTCTGTGCATCGTGTTCCCCGTTAACTCGTCTTCCTGAACCCCTTCGTGTGACACGACTGCCTGGCTCGCGGGCGGCAGCCGGCCCTGGCACAAAGCACCGGTGTCTTGGCCAGACGTCCAGGCGACCTGGCTCCCCGCTCGGCCCCCACCCAGTCCCGTGCCCAAGGCCAGCGGGACGTTGACATGGCAGCCGCTGCCCCGGCCTCCTTGGGTCCCACCACAGCGACGGAGATGAAAGGGTCAACGCCAGGCACAGTGGGGGCCTCGTGACCCCAGGTTCCTTCCCACGTCTACTGGGGGGCGGTCACTGCTCTGCTGGACAGCCGTGAAATATTCTGAACCCCGTCTCCCTGCCTCGCCCCCCGCCAGGCCCATCTCCAGGGCCCGTGTTCTAGGGCCCCACCGCCCAGCTTTGCTCCCTGCTTGGGGGGGGGGGCCCTCCCTGCCCCCGAGGGCCCTCGGCGACCCTCGTGTGTAGCCAGTTCTCGGAGAGAACAGCCAGTCCGTGGGGTTCTGCCTCGCTTTGCCTTCAGGCTGGAGGGCGCTGGGAGTTGCGTCCAGCTCTGTGGCCGGGCCGTGGACCCCACCGCAGAACAGCCCGGGAAAAGACCGTGACCGAGTGCGGAGCAGGCAGGATGGCCGGGGTTTGGCCCCGGGCCAGGTTGGACCCTCCACATGGGTCCCAGGTCACCTTGGGCAAGTCGCGCAGCCTCTGTGGGGGTCAGAGAGGAAGGACAGGGGTCCCGAGAGCTGCCGAACGTGTCGCCCACGTTATGGGGTGCGGCCGGGGTGAAGGGAGAGGGTCTGCTCTTTCCTGGGGGAGGGGCAGCCTGGGCTGACCCCGTGCAGGTGGGGTGGGGAGCCAAGGGAGGCTCCCGGGGGGGGGGGCAGGACCCTCCCTGAGGCCACTGAGCTGGGGGTGGGAGGGCAGCAACGCGGTGGGGCTCCCGGGGTCCCGCGGCCACCACCGTGGGGTGGGTGTCTCACGGGAGGAGCCGGGGCTGCGGGCCGAGGTCCCTCCCTCACCTGGGGCCTCTGGTTCTCCAAGTCCTTCCCTCCAGGGCCCCCCTCCGTCCCCTGGGAAGGCCGGGCAGAAACCCGAGACCGAGCCTCGGCCCGGTTCAGGCAGCCGTGGGGCCCAGGCCTCTCCCTCCGGCCCTCCTTCCTCCTCCTTCCTCCTCCTTCCTCCTCCTTCCTCCTCCTTTCTCCTCCTCTGGAGCCGGCCCTGCGTTGCCATGGGGATGGCCGGCCAGCCGGGTCCTCCCCCCACCTGGCCCGGGGCGCGCACACCTGGTCAGCTCCGAGCCCGGGAGGGGGGGCGGGCCGGGCCCCTTCCCCTTCCGCCTCCCCACCCCGCGGCGGACCCCGCTTTCTGGGAAACCCTGTCACAGTTTCCTCTGACCTCTGTTAACCCGGAGTCCGCGGCCCACAGAGGGAGGCCGAGTTCCGCCTCTGACCTGAGGCTTCCTGCGAGGGGCACACACCTCCACCCCGGCTGCTGGCTGAGCGCACTCCTCCGAACTCCCCACCTTCCAGAAGGTTCTGGGCCACCTCTGCCCACATCCCTCCTGCCGCACGGCACCCCCGGCTGTGGACGCGGGAAGTCCAGGCAGGGCTGCGGGGACGCAGACGAGGCCGGCGCTGACCTTTGCTGGCTGGGCGACCGTGGCCTCTTGGACCGTCGAATTGGGGAAGGGGTTGGGGCTGAATCAGGCTCCCCCGCCGGGCAGCGTCCCCTGGGGTGGGTCGTTCCTGCAGAGGTCAGCCTGGGCAGCGTCCCGGGCTCCCGACCCCCTCCCCCCCATACCAGGAACACCTTGGTCACGACAACCACAGATGTCCCCAGACACCGCCCTGTGTCTCTTGGGGGGCAGGACTGCCCTAGGTGGGACTCCCTGGGTTAGGGGCCTCCACTGACCCCCCCCCCAGGAGACTGCCTTCCACGATCACGTGACCACTGAGGTCCTGGGGTACCGCGCCCCTTTAAACGCACACACTGAGGGGCTCAGTCGCTGGAGCAGGTGGAGAGTTCGAGCCCCACGTGGAGCTGGCTTAAAAATAAATAATAAATACACACACACAGATGCACTGAGCGGGCGGGAGAGGGGGGAGTCACGCGGGGCTCACCCTGGCTTGCACCGTCTGACCCCTCGGGGATCTACCCTGAGGTCTCGTGGGAGCAGGGCCCGGACTCCGCCGCTTTTCCGAATAGTTAACGGAGGGTCTCCCTCCCCTCACCCGCCGCTGGCCACCGTGGCCATTCGCGACCCTTCTCCGCGGGGCGCCCCGGGCACTACTGGGCAGCGGCCTCCCCGGCCCCAGCTCCCGTGGGACAACCACAGGTGTCCCAGGCGTGGCCCTGTGGCCCCGGGTTGAGGGGCCGAGGTCATCCCCGTGGAGAGCTGGGCCTGTGCTGCCCAACACCGCCCCGGGCTGCGGGTGGCACCGGCACCGACACGTGCCGGGTCTGAGACGTGCCGTGAGGGCAAAACACCTACCAGGTCCCCAAGACTTCGTGGCGGCGGGGGAGGGGAGAGGAGAATGTCAAAGACCACGCTGCTCATTCTCCCATAGCGGACACAAGGTAAAACGGTGACATTCTGCCTACAGTGGGGCCAATCGAACAGACCCTGCAGTTACCTTCCCGTTTGTTTCCCGGGCGTGAAGCGCGGCTGGGAGGTTAGATCTCCCAACCGCGTGACGTGCACGGGGCCACCGGGACCCCACACACCTCCTTCTGCTCTGCCCTGCGGGCCCTGGGGCCCCTCACACCGGGAAGGGGACGCGGACCACAGGGCTGGACGGAGCGGGACCGGAGGCGCAAACGCCACGGGCAAGAGCCCGGCTCTCCGGGGACGTAGAGGACGGCGCGCGTGCTCGCGTGCAGTACGGCTCCTACGGAGGAAGACATCCAGCCGGAAGAAGCTTCCACACCAACGGGCCCCCCGCTCGGGATTTTCTTCCTCCAAACCAAGCGCCAAAAACCAAAAGCGGAGAAAACACAAAACCAACGAAGGGAGCGCCCAACGCGCGAGATCCCAAAACGATTCCTTCCGTGACTGGTTTGTTTTTGGACCACGAGGTCAGACAGCGGGGGTGTCAGGGGTCACCGGCGTCGCCCCCGTGTGTCCACAGGAGCCCCGGACACGGAGGGGGTGTCCTTGTGCCACTCCCGTACGGGCTGTGCCGAGTTCTCCAGGAGGAGCCAGGGGCCACGGGTGCGCGAACGGCTCCGTCTTGACGGGCCACGGACAGGCCTGGAAGCACCTGGACACCACCTCCTGCCCGGACCCCCAAGCCAGCGGCTCTTAAGCGTTCGAGGAGCCTGTCCCCTTGCAACAGGGACTGTCACCAGGTCTGTCTGGCGGCCGGTGGGGACTGCCGGGCGCCTGCAGGGGACATGGGTTGGGGAGGGGACACTTAGGTCCCCAAGGCTCGGGCGAGACCCCAGCTTTCCAGGAGCCTGGTCTGGGGCAGATGGAGAGAGAAAGTGCCAGTTTCTCTGGTGTGGCCTCGGGTCACTGCGGAGGGGAGGTCTCAGGGCGGCATCCACCCCTCTGGGGTCCTGACCCTGGAGGTCGCCCCGCTTTTGCATCAGCCTCTCTCAGCTTGTCGTCGACCCTGCGGGCCTCACCCCACCGACTCCAAATCCCCCCCAAGCCCTCGGGACCCGGTCTCTCAGTCCTTGAAAAGGGCAAGCCGTTAATGGGGGCTGGCCGGCCACAGCCGGGCTGGGCGTGTGCGACACAAGGCCACAGAGGCCCGCTGCCCGGATGCTGACCATGTTCCCACCAGGCCCCACAGAGCGACACCGGTCGACTTCCGCTTATCTTTATTCTCCTCCCGACCAGGTGAGACTTTGGGGGATCTGGGAAGTGGAGGACCCTGAAAGCCGGTCGAAGGAGCCAGCAACCCGTCTCTCTGGTGTCCACAGGAGACGAGGGCTCCTCCTGCGATTCCCCGAAGCTGAGCGTTGGCTCGTCCCAGCCCGCGGGCAGCGTCCAGGGGAGCCCCCGGCTCCCAGTTCCGTCTTCTCCGGGGCTCCGAGGACAGAAAGTCTCAGAAGCGGCTCCAGGGGCAGCGCGGCCGGGCCCCGACGGACGAGGAACTGGGACCACCTCCCTCTCCCAGCGGCTGCGGCTGACCCCGCGGACGGCCCGAGTGACCCGCCCTGGGCAGTCACTCCCGAATCTGGGAAAGCGGAGGGGACACGAGGAGCCACCTGGTCGCATCTGGCGGTGCGCAGGCTCGGGGACGGCACAGGCCTCGTCTGCTGGCTCCGCCGACAGCTTGGAAACCCGCCACATCCTTTCTGCCGGGTGCCGGCTCGCTGCCGTGAAGTCAGAAGTGTCTGTCCCCTGAGCACGGGGCGGGGCTGAGCGGGTCCCTCCTGAGGCGCAGGTCACGGGACGCTGAGTGACAAGAGGCGGTGGGAGGGCAGAGGGGCCGACCCCACGGCCACCTCCAGGGACAGTGCTGGGCGTCGGGGGGAGGGGGCGGGGGCACCCCTCCCTGTCCGGTGAAGGACGCCGGTGTCCAGAGGTCCCCTCCGAGGCCGCATCCCTTGGGAACAGAGTGAGGCCGGCTCCTGGTGCCACCCCCACCCCCTCCTCCCCCGGTGGGCGGCGGGCGGAGGGCTCGGGGCTGGCGCTGCCTCCCCGGGCGGCTCTCCCGCCCTGGGACTGGGCCAGGGGCTGACCCCCCAGAACAAATGGAACAAGTACGATGGGCACAGTTTGCTTTTTCTTTTCCCTGTTTCGTTTTGAACCTAAGGAAGCAGGTCTGAGAAGACGCCAGGAGCAGGGCCACCCTCCCTGGAGACGGGCGGGCGGGCGGGGGAGAGCGGGGCACCGGGGGGGACCCCGTCACACGGCGGTGCGTGTGGGCGTGCTGGGCTGGTTCAGCCGCAGCGTTTTACACAACCAGCCGGCGAAGTCCACTTCTTCTACCTCGGACCGCTTGATGAAGGTGTGGTTCTGGAAGGGAAGGAGGAGGCCGTCAACGACCCGGCCCGGCGGGCCGTCCGGATGCGCCCGGGAAGCGGGCAGGAGGCCGCTCCGCGCCCGCTCACTCGGGCCCAGGTGCCCCCCCCCCCCCCCCCGCTGGCGCTGCGGCTCCCCTGGAACCGTCCGCGGGGGGCTGAGCGTCTCCAGGCACCTCCCCGTGTCCCCCGGGGACGGTCACCCCTGGGTGAGAACGTCTGATCTGGAGCGACGGGGGCCTCTGGGAGGACAGTGAAGTCCCGGACACGTTCCGTCTGCTGCGGCAGCCACTGGCCACGGGAGGCTCCGAGGCCTTTAGCCGTGGCCCCTGTGGCTGAGGAGCCAAGCCAGGCCTTCTGTTTCGGTTCAAGTAATTTAGAAAGCTGCACGCGGCTGGCAGTTCCTGCGCAGGACAGCTCAGTACCCGAGGTTCCTGGTTTGCAGGCCGGGGGGTGGGGGTGGGGGTGAGCGACGCTTTCCCCACGGGCCGGGCTGGGAGGGGTGGGTCCTGGGGGCTCGGGGTCCACGGGAGCAGGTCTGGTCTCCTCGCGCGACACCCGGACCCCCAGCTGCTGCCTGCCCTGTAGGCAGGGGGTAGGAACGGGGGAGAAGGGAAGTTAAAAAGTCGGTCCCACGGCAGGGTAGAAGTGGGACAGAGAGTCCCGGGGGGCGCCGCGGGGGCCCCGCCATCCATCAGTTTCTCTAGTTCACAGGTTTTCGTGCATCTTACAACGAACAGACGTTTGTGACGTCACACGTGCCTCTAACACACGTTACTGGGACACCTCCCGCGTCGGAAGGCTTTCCGGAAGAGTCACCGCGCACCGCGCACGGAGCCTTCCCGCCCAGCGTTCTCGGTGGCGCCCACGACCAGGAGACGCTGGTCGTCACCAGAACGAATAGAGGATGTGGGACTGGGCAAGGTGTCTGGGGACGCGTCAGAGGAGGGGCTGAGGCGAGACCCCAGGAAGCAGCCAGGCCAGCTGAGAGGGGCCCGGGACACGTCCCCTGGGGAGAAGCACTGTCCTCTGCAAAGGTCCTGAGGCGGAGGCTGACTGGAGGAAGTGGGAAGGCTGAGGCTCCCTTACTGGAAAGACCACGTTCCGATAACTGAGAGACGCTCGTGTTTTGGCGCTCGGCACCAGAGACCGAGAACCAGCAGGTGTGACCCTCACGGTCTCGTGTCGTGGAGGTGCCTGGAGAGCAGGCCTCCCCAGGCTTGGCAGGGTGTCTGTGGGTGAGGAGGTCAACGGGCTGGCAGCCCCACCCGCCCCCACCCTGCCGGGGGGAAGGGGAGTTGACGCCCACCTGGCTTCTCGGGGACACCGGGCGCCGCACAGGGAGGCCGGCGGCCCTCGGGTCTCCCCGATCTGTGGGGCCCGCCAGGCCCAAGGCGGGAGCCGCACAGAAGCGTGAGGGCCCCGGCGCTCCCAGGCGCGGACACCCCGACCACGGGCACAGCTGGGCCATCCCGCTCCTCCGGGAGCCAAGGGCGCCGCGGCTGCTCGGAGCAAAGGAGACCCGCAGGGGACCCACACGCGCCCCGAGGGGCGCCCCCGGGGCCCGGAACCCGCGGCCTCGCTCACCGTGAGCGTCTTCAGGTCGGCTCGCTCCGCTGGGTTCTTAATGAGGCTGGAGAGGAGGACGGGGGGTGGGAAGACAAGGCAGGGCCGTTAGCCGGTGGCCGCGGAGACCTGCGTGCGGAGCCGGGGTGGCTCAGCCCGGTCCCCACGCCTGGCCGGTCCGAAGCCTGGATGCAGCAAGGCACGGAGTCCGCTCCGCCTCCCCCTTGCTGGGAGGGCACGACCCCCGGGGACGGGAGGGCAAGAGGGATGGGGCGAGGCCGCGGGGACGCCCCCGCTGCCGCTCCGTCAGGCCCAGCGGCAAGGCGGCTACACTGCTAACGAACGTCCCCAACGTGGGAGTCCCAGTGTCAACATGGAACTTTCTCCTTCAGAAAAGCAGAACTGCCCCTAAGAACCGTTGCTCAAACCAGCCTGAGGCCAAATGGTGGCTGTTCAAACACAAAAGAAAACGCAACGGGTACAGAAGCACTGACACGTGTCACTGGGTGGGAGCTGCAGCATGCTGGCCAGCGGTCGTGCAAAGGGCCAGTGGTGGCTTTGCCACCGGGCGCAGGTGTGCTGCTGCGTGCGACGCCCTGCCGGCCGCTCATCCTGATGTGCAGGACGGCCCTGAGGGTGAGGGGCGGCTCCCGGCCCCCTTCCTGCTCTGGAGCCTGCGCGCCCCGGGCCCGGGCTGACGCGGCAAGAAAAGGTGGCCGCTTGCCACAAAGCGGCTGGGAAGGCTCACGTGGAAGATGGGCAGTTACGGGCTTGAGAGGCTAGGAAACGGAGGTGCTTGCTGGTGGAAGGCGAGGCGGGAATGGCATCGTTTCCAAACGGCCCGCGATCCTCGTCTGCTCTGGGGACGGGATGGGGCCACCGGCTGGATACCACGACCCAGCAGCCTCGAAAGGGAACCCATCTGGGTTCTCGGGTGAGCTCCAGGTGCCCCCCAGGCACGGCCACCCACCGGCAGCGCCCATCGGTCCCAGCAGAGGGGCCCGGCCCCGGACCAGGAAGGAAGTGCACATCTGGGTCGGTGGCCAGGGTGTGGGCGGCCATCCCGGGAGGCAGGCGGGGCCCCTGGCGGCCTGGCATCCCGCCCCGGCCCGCCCCGAGACCGTGCTGGAGGCGGTGGCACCTTACCATTTATTTACAAACTCCTGGAAGTCCTGGGTGAAGACACCGCTGGGCAGCTTGGGAGGTGGCTGTGGGCGGACAGGGAGGTGGGGGTTAGACGCTCAAGGACGGTTCTGGAATCACGGGGAAAGGCGCCTGCCAGTCCCGCGTCCGCGGGGACAGCACAGCACTTTTCGGGGACCCTCAGAAGGCACCGCCCTTGGCCCCAGTCCTTTCACGTTCATTGCTAGAGAGGCACCCCTCCCCACCCCGTCTTCCAGCGGCTTCCCCACCCGCCCTGCCAACTCGGCCAGGCTCTTCGGGCTCTCTTGGGAAAGGTCTGGCTTCAGGGTCACAACTGGTTGTGGGGGGAAAGGACAGGGCCCACCCCCACTTTACAGACGTGCGTCGTACTGTCTGGGCCACCTGTCTCCAGCAGGGGGTTGGGAGCACCGGGGGGGGGGGCGGCTCGTTCCGGGTCCGGGCCTGGAAGCTGGGGAAGCCAGGACACAGGCGCCTGGGTGGGGACAGCTGTGTGTGGGGCTAAGCCCCTGTCAGGGAAGGCTGTGGGCCAACGGTCCCGGTGAAACCCAGCAGGGGTGGGAGGACAGACGTGCTCGCTGGGCCCGGGCGTGGCTGCCAGGTGCAGGGCTGTGTCACCAGAGCCAGCCCGTCCTGTTCTGTCATCACTGACCCTGCTCTGAGCGGCTCACCGGACGCCCAGCCCCGGACCGAGCCAGGGCCTCAGGCGGCCTGGCCGCCCTGTTTCTCCGCCCTGACTCAGAAGGGCCACCGAGAACACGCTGCGGCCCACGCAACGCCCGGGAAGGGTGGCCTGACCGAGCTGGGAGGGCGGGCCTCGGGGTCAGGCCCTACTCAGCCCTTTCCCGGCCCGAGGAGCCGCCCCCGTCCGTGCCCGCGGCTCAGTCGTGTGTATGAGGGAAGCGCTCCCGCCACCCGCCCCCCGCGACAGGCTCCGGTCTGTGCCTGCAGCTCCTTCCTCTGGGTCACGCGGGCAAATCCAAGCCAAACGGCTTACCCCGCCCCCGGGCAGCCGGGCCGGGGGCTCCAGGTACGCACCTCATTCACAATGTAGTCCAGCAGCTCGAAGATGGCCATGGCCGGCCGGCTGTCCGTCCCGTGGCCTGCAGGGGCAGAGACAGACCCAGGGGTGAGGCGGGCGTCCGCTGAGCACCCTTCCCCCCGACGCCGGCCTGAACCAGAGGCGGCGGCCCGGCCGTGCCCCCGGCTACTGCGCCTGCCTCCCTGGCAAAGCGGCTTCTCTTCTGAGCCTCCCGTGACTTAACAAAACAAAACGAGACGAGACGCCAAAACGAACAGGAGTGTTTTTTGAGAAGTCACACATTTGGCACGGTGCTGCCTCCAGGCTGTGCCAAAGTCACAGCCCCTGCTTTCTAGCGCACAGGCAGGGGGTGGGGGGTGACCACGAGCAAGGACGGCAGCGTGACCTCGCTCGGAGCCGCGGGTGAAGGCGGCATCAGGCCCCAAACGCCGCCCAGGACAGATGAGCGGCTGGGGGTAGCTGACCCTTGTCTTTGGCCCAGCTGGCCAGGGCCAGGTTTGGCCGCTGGACTTTCGCCTCCTGTCCCCGTCCTGAAACGGGCACGCGAGCTGGGGCTGGGGGAGGCGCTGGCAAGCCGAGGCGGCCTGGCACGACACCCCCTGCGGCTTCTCCCTGCCGGGACGGGGCCTCGGCGGAGTGCCCGCGATGCCATCCGGGAGTTGGTGCTGGGAGGGACGGAGCCAGGGCCCGAGGACACACACGGGGGCGGGAGACGGGAGAAAACCAAGACTCCCGGACCCCCTGGCTCTGGCACCAGGAGAGGAGAGGAGCCGGGCTCACAAACCGCTGCTGGACTGCCGGCGCCTGTGGGCAGCGAAGACACAGCGCCACACACAGGGACACTCGGCCGCCAGCAGGAGCGAGGCGCCCGCCCCCGCCGCCCCGCGGACGGACCCCGGACACGCGCCGCTCAGGGAGGGACCCAGACACGAGAGGCCACGCGGGCTGGGAGTCCGCGGGTGTGAAACATCCGGAACGGGCTCGTCCACGGACGGGAAGGGGGCTCGTGGTTGCCAGGGGCTGGGGCGGGGGTGACGGCTGACGGGGATGGGGCTTCTTTTCAGGGTGATGGAACGTTCTGGAACCAGACAGTGGTGACGGCTGCACAGCCTTGTGAAGACACAGACAGCCACTGGCTTGCACCCCTTAAGCTAGTAAGTCACACGGGGTGTGACGTCTCTCTGTAAAGCTGGTATGAAGCAAAGGCACAGGCCAGCCGCTGTCCACGGCGCACTCCTCCAGACTCCCTCCGCTCCCTTCCTGTCACCTGACTTAAGGAAAAGAAAGACAGCAGAGCCCTGAGCGCTGTTTCCTAGTTATGCTGCCGTGACCCTTCGCCCTCGCCCTCCAAAGCGGCCAAAGGGCCAGCCTGAAGCTCTCTGGCCCCGGGCGGCCCCCCACCGCACAGGTGACCGCCGCGGGTACGGGGAGTCCCGTGGGAGCCCAGCTGGCCCCCCGCGCCCCCCAGCCTCCCGCTCCCTCCTGCGCTGCGTGTCGGGACTGAATCCGGCAGACCACCCGAGGGGGTCTGACTTGAGTCAGTCTCGGTTTCCGAACGGCAGAGCCTTCGCCCAAAGTCCAGGCGGTGGGCCTATGGGTGCTCACTGGGCAATCCCCGTGGGCCTCTCTCTACATTTGAGCGTTTCCGGAATAAAGTGCTGGAAAAACCACCCAAATGACAGTTTGGCTGAGAGGTTAGTTTCTAGACGCCCACAGCTGGTTAACACGTGCAGCTGCCCCTGGATGGGACCGTGTCTGGGCGGCCGCCCCCATAAGCCTCAGGTGCCCAGGACACCCCGTGGGGGACAGGACCGGGTCTGGGGGGCCGTCCCCACAAGCCTCAGGTGCCCCGGGATACCCTGGACGGGTAACACTGCCCGTCCAGTCCAAAGTTCCAGATTCAGGCCGTACCACTGATGGGGCGTCCAGGGGGTCTCGGCCGTGGTGAGATGCTGTGAGGCTCTCCTTCTGCCCCGTCAACCATGGGCCGGCCAAATATGGCCTCTAGCTCCTTGGCATCCGGCGGGGGGATGGGGTACCTTCCGATGGACAGCTCCACCAGGGACAGGCCCATGCTCCAGATGTCCGACTGCACCGAGTAGTGAGTGCCCTGCAACCGCTCTGGCTGTCGGGGGAGAAGGAGCAAAGAAACGCCCAGACGGAAGCTGGACCCTAGCGTCCCCATCCCGGCCCTGCCACCCTCCAGAGACCGGCCATGCAAAGAAGGCAATTCCATCCCCCCGCTCTGCCGCCTTGGGACAGCGAGGCTCCCAGCCGGGGCTGCGACTGCACTCGAGACCCGAACCTCTGGCACTTTTGGAAAAGGATGACCAGCCCACGAAGGGGCAGAGTGTAGATTCTGCTACGATCCCAAGACTAACTTCTCAGAGTCTGCTCCCGAGACCCCCAGATGTTTCTGAAAACACCTGAGGGCCGGTTTCTAACTGACCACAGCCCTGCACTTAGTCTCTGATGCTGGCGGAAAGGAACGAGGCAGGTGTCTCCAGAGAAGGCCCCGAGTGAGAAGACAGGTCGCTAGAATCTGGACGGAAAGGAGGACCCCGGCAGAAACACAAAGCGTGTGACGGAGAATTGCAGGCTTTTGAAAAGCTTCTGGAAGACGGGGAAGAGCTGACAGGAGAGGGGAGGGTACGGACGCCCTCAGGCCCCCTGACAGACTTACAGACATGTAGGACCGAGTTCCCACGAAGGAGTTGGCCATGGAGTCGATGAGCTGCCCGCTCACCCCAAAATCGCACAGCTTGATCTCCCCTCGGGAGTTGACGAGGATGTTGGACGGTTTCACATCTGCGGGCAGAACCAGCTGCAGGTGAGGGGGGCCCGGCCCGGCTGGCCCGCCCGCCGCCTAGACGCCCCGGCCCGCTCACCTCGGTGCATGATCTGGTGCTTTTCCCGGAGATACGCCAAACCCCGGAGAACCTGCGGGGTGGGAGGGAGGGAGCGGGTGAGCAGGGCGGCGTCTCGGGCAGACCCGAGGGGCCAGTTGACTGGGACAGGTTCAGGAGAACCCGTGAGGCTGGGACAAGCGAGAAGAGTGGCAGGGACGGCCACAGCGCCCCGCCCCCACTGCCTGGAGGGTCTCGCCAGCCTGAGGGGCACCGTCTGCTGAGAGCTTCCTGCCGGGCTGCACCGAGGCCCCGCAGACCGACGGCTAATTCGCCACGTGAGGACAGCACTGTGGGGTACCACCCACGGGGCGCCAAGGCCCGTGCGGGGCGGGAAAGCGTCCCTCCACCTCATGTGCAAAGAGGTGCCACCTGCTCAGCCCCTCGGCTGCCAGAGACGGGGACCTCCAACGGGGGCCAGGACAAGAACAGACTCGTGCGGAGCCCAGGGCCGGGAGTGGGTGCACGCACCCGCCCCAGCGGTGCGGCGGCCCTGGGGGGTCGGGGGGGGGGGGGGGTCGGTGCAGGGGGAGTGCGCCTGGAGCCCTCGCACTTACCGCGATGCTGACCTTCCCCAGGATCTCCTCGGGAATTCTCTTGGCTTCCTTCAACACCTGGTCCAGAGAGCCGCCGTCCTAGGGTCGGCACAGAGGGGAGAAAGCCGGCTCTGAGCGGTGGGCCAGGCGGGGCCTGCGGTGCAGAGGAGGAGTCCCAGCGGGACACCGGGAAGCAGACAGCACAGCGGAGCACTTCCCCGCTTCCCAGGAGCTGGAGCTCAATCTCCTCCACGGGACACGGAGGCCAGACCACAGCCAGACGCGACTCGCTGGTCAAGAGCAGGGACCCCCTCCGGTCCCTGTCACCTCCGGGGCCTCGGGACAGCCCATCCAGTGAGGAAGCAACGAGAGTGCCGGCCGGCGTCCTAGGCGGCCCATCCTCCCAGAAAGCGAGGCCCAGGACTCAGCCTTCCCCAGCTCGCCACACTGGCAGCAGGCGGAGGGAAGCAGCCAGCTTCTGGGGCTGGGTTCTCCTCCTGCAGGTCGGAGGCAGACCCGGCAGAAGGGCAGCGGGGGCCCGGAGGCACCGGCACAGGAGAGACACCGCTGCCCACAGCTCCCGGGCCCCCCTCCCTCAGGCCTTGTCACGTGCTCGCCGCTGTGCGCAGATACGTCCTGCCTTCAAAGGACGGGCACAGGTCCTGCCAGTCTGAGTCCCACCTCACCCCACCCCAGTCATGGCCTTAAACCCGCAGGCTGTGGGACAGCAAACCTGGAGACCAAACCTAGGTGGGGCTGAGGAATGCCCACCGGGTCCCCTGGGACGCTAGATGGACCCACTAAGTTCCACGCGCGGGGGGCCAGCATCTGAGCTCAACGCTGGGCAGCCTCGGGCCGGTAAGGTCTCCACCAAGCGGCTCTGGGCCGCCTACAGCCACACGGCTTCCTCGAAGCCAGAGGAAGGGGTGCGGGGAGGAGAGCCTGAAATCCCAGGGGTGCCGGGGCCTCGTATCTCCAGCACTTCTACCCGAGTCGTGCCCAGTGAGAAAGGCCAGGGGTGGGAAGTTCTAGAAAACCCGATACACGACGAAGCCTCTACAACCTGCACGTGACTCTCGAGTGCCTAGACGGCCACCCTCGGGACCAGGCGTCCTGGCTCAGCCCGCTGTCTGCAGGGCAGGGGCGTTCCTTCCAGCCCTCCCGTTTTCTCCTGTATCAACCAATCTTAGAAGAATCAAAAAACAAATTCTCTTAAAACCATAACCCTGCTTCCTGACGCAGCTCCTTTCATTCTTAATTGTCACGGACCTACCACAGGCTTATAAACGAGGATGTCCGGGGGGAACATCCCCAGAGGCCACGGGAGGCCAGGCACTGCCCAGTCCTGTCGGCCACACGTGTCCCACACATGTCCCCAGACGTGGCCCGGTGTCCCCTGGGGCAAGAGCAGTCCCGGATGAGACCCCCCTGGTCTGCACTAAGTGTAAATCGTTCAAGTCACGTTGACAGGAAGTGGCAGAGATATAGCACAACTGGGTGTCTCTGACCCCAAATCTCACGCGTGTGCAGCATCCCACACTTTCGTTATGCATAGGTGTCCTAAATGCTCTGGGAACTGTACCCTGATCAAGCAGGTGCTATGTGAGTACTTTCCTTATAAAACCCTCAACTGTAGGCACGTCACCCCCTAATCTTCTGGAGAGTCCGCTGGCCTCCCCTGAAGCGTGACTTCCATTCTTCCAGATCTTTCTGTGTATCTGCATAGGCATCCACATGCGCGGGGAAACACGGAGTTTAACAAATGTACCTAAACGGCTCCCGTTATGTGTACTTTCTCCTCAGGGAGCCTCGTGCTCGGGGCACACACGCCCTGTCGCCCAGTCACCTCTGTCCCCGGCCTGGGTGGGGATCACCCTTTCCTCTCCCTGCCGGGCGGAGGTGTGACTTCAGATCTGACTAGACCCCAGGAAAACACCAAGAGGTGCCTGTGAACAGTCAGCAGGCTGCCCCCCAAAGTACCCGCTGTCTGCGGGGTCCGTGCCCGGAGTGGCCCCAGCGACAGCCTCAGGCCACCAGGAAACCACCGGCCCGCTGCTTCTAAGCCCCACACACCCCATGGGCCGGCCAGGGGAGACCATCCCTGCGTGCGGGATCCGCGCTGCTCGTCACCAGCTGGGGGTCTCTTGCTGCGAGCGGGGGCCGGAGTCCTCCCGGCTGGACACAGCAGCCAATTCGCACGCAAACCTGCGCAGATAGTCTCGCCCCCTGCCCTCGGCTCCAGGTGCTGGCGGAAGGCTGGCTCTCCCGCCCCCCAGCTCTACGGGTGGAAGGCGAGAGCCTCGTCCCCAGCCATGCCGCTAAGAGGCGAGCGGTGGCGTGGACGCCCGACCCCAGGCTGTCGCCCGATATGACACACGAGTGAATGACGGAGAGACAGAAAACCCTGGGGAATGCGGCTCTGGAGGGGATCGTGTGACATGAAAACACCACGAAGGGCAGTGGGCTGGGGGCCACCCCCCGGCCCCCCGCCCCGGGTACTGTGCTGTCATCTTGTTCTCTCCAGGCCTTCCTTGCCCAGACCGCCCCCTCCTCTGGGCTCACCCGAAACTTGAAAACCGGTGGCCTCCTGGCTTCGTGCACGGTGACCCCCGCGGCAGGTGGAGAGCGCGGGCCTCACCTGACCGCGTCTTCTCACGGGTGCTACACGCTCGCTCTAGCGCTCTCCCGCCCTCGTGATAAAAGCAGACCGAAAGAACCCAACCAGGAATGTGTAGAGGACGAGCGAGCAAGCGGCCGGGATCCCTGCCCCTCCCCCTCATCGCTGCAGCCCATTCTCCGTGTCGCCGGGGCGCAGATGCCTCAGCAGGAAACCGAGAACAGAAGCGGGGCCAGGGGGCCGAGGCGGGACGCGGGGCCTCTTCTGCAAGGGAAGGTGGCGGCTTCGGACCCGCACCGCGCTCCGGGGCAGCAGGGAGGGGAGGCGGAGGCTTGCCTCGACCACCTTTCTTGCCCTTGGCTCTCTCTGGCAGCGACCGGCGGGCGGGGCGCTGCCTGACCCGGGGCCTGGGGCCTGCAGCACCCCGTCTGGGGCACGGTTACACCACGAGCGCTCACGAAGCGTCCCTCACGGGGGCTTGCTGAAACTCACTTCCTGCCCGCGTTACAACACCGTCGGAGGGGACGGCGCACGCCTGCGAGGCGTAACCGAAGCCGCCGTGCCTAAGGCCACAGCATCCTGGTTTTGCAAGGGCCCCACAGGGCCAGGGCCCGGGGAGCCGGGCGGCAGACAGCCCCACACCTGACGAATTCGGCTCGGAACAGGGTGGGCAGCATTTCCTCCCAGGGCCCTCAGCTCTGACCACTTCTGCTTTAGTTACACCCGATCCCACCCAGTTCTGACGTTCAAGACCACAGTTTCTTAATAAGGGGGCTCGTCAGAATCAGCCATGGTGGTTTGAAACAAGAGAGGTGCCCGTGTTCCACCCCGAAGCGTCTGACTCCGCAGGCCTGAGCTGGGGGGCAGAGCGGGGTTTCGCCTTTAACGGAGCTCTCTCTTCGGAGGGCACCTAGGAAACATCAATCGAGATTGCTGGACGCCTTGGGCCCGGCAACTCCAGCTTCGGGACCTTATCCCGCGTCTCGTGTAAGGGACTTTCATTCGCTGTGGCTTGGGACGGGTCGGGATCAGCCCGTGCCCACCATCAAGGAGCGTTTAATAAGCCACCTTACAGGCACGCGCCGTTGCCGGAACACGGCCGGTGGGGACAACAAGGCGGGCCGTGTGCCAGCAGGGAACGGCTTCCGCCACGCACCCAGGGAGAGGCGAGGCCGGAACGGGGGCAGAGAACCACGGGACCCGTGCGCACACGCCGACCCGGCCTGGGGCATCTCGGGAAGGACCCTGGAAACGACGGTGCTTTGCGTCTGAGGACACGGGCCCGAGGGTGGCGGGCAGGGCCCCCCAGCCGCCCGCCAGGGCGCACTCACCATGTGCTCCATGCAGATGCTGATCTCGCCGTCGCTGTAGAAGGCCCCGTAGAAGCCCACGATGTACGGGGAGTTACACTCGTGCAGCACCTGCAGCTCGCGGATGATCTGGTTCCGGATGGCCGGCTTGATTTCCAGGTGGATCAGCTGCGAGGGAGGGAAGGGGGCTCGAGACCGGGCCTCGGAGGGGCACCCGCAGCGAGGGGGCTTTGGAGCCCCGCCCCGAAGTGCTCGCCACAGCATTCGAAACAGCGACGCGCTTCTAGGCGCCTAGAGAACCAAAAACACACGTCCACGCAAACTCGCACACCGCGTTCACGCGGGACTCACGATCGCCAGAACGTGAAAGCCACCCAAGCGTCCACGGCACACGCGTTTCACTCAGGTGCATCCACCGCGCACGCGCACGTCCCTCGGCCGGCCAGCAGGAGCGAGGCGCCCCCACCCGCCGCCCTGCGGACGGACCCCGAACACACGACGCTCAGGGAGGGAACCCGACACGAGAGGCCACAAAGGGTGTGAGTCCGCGTGTGTGAAACGTCCGGAACAGGCTTATCCACGGACGGGAAGGGGGCTCGTGGGGGCCGGGGAGGTGACTGCTGACAGGCATGGGGTTTCTTTCTGGGGAGAGGGAATGTTCTAGAATAGATGGTGGTGGCAGATGCACAGGTCTGTGGACGTACACCACTGAATTACATATACTTCAAAGGGGTAAGCGGGGGCATGGGGGGGGGGCCTGGGTGGCTCAGTCAGTTGAGCCTCCGACTTCGGCTCAGGTCATGATCTCACAGTTCGGGAGTTTGAGCCCCACGTCAGGCTCTGTGCTGACAGCTCAGAGCCTGGAGGCAGCCTGCTTCAGACTCTGTGTCTCCCTCTCTCTCTCAAAAATAAACATTTAAAAAAAAAAAAGGGTAAGTGGAGGAAGGGAGGTGGGGCCAAAAACCCACATACACACACACACACACGCAAAAGGGTAAATGGTGTGGCACGTAAAGTACATCTCAGAAAGGCTGTTTTAAAGCAAACCGCAATGGAGCAAACATTTTCACTTGGCTCCAGGGGAGCTCTGGAAAGAGGAATCTCCCCCCAGTCACCTAAAGCACCAGCCCAGGACCCAGCCCAGGGTGGCCCGGGACCTCCGCCCCTCTCCGCCAGGGGCCTGCCTCTGGAGTCCCGCATCCCCACACGGAGGGAGCTCCGGGCCACCACCCGAGGGTCCTAGCTCCCCTTCACCTGAGTTTAAGTCAGCAGAGGGGACGGTCACCTCGAGATTCAAAAGGTGAGAAACCAAAGGAACATCTGGAGAGACGTAGGACGCAGGTGACAAAGCGCCAAGAGCCATGCCCACCGGGAAAGAGCTGAGGGCCGTGGTTCCCTGTCCTGGCCACTGAGGATCTCAGCTGCCCTGACCACTGCGACAGGACAAGAGAAATGGGAGAGGCGGAAAAGGATCGAGGGTGTCTGAGCCTTTCAGACGTCTGCATGGAGTCCCTGTGACGGGCAGAGGGAGTGGTAAAGACCTGCTCGGAGGGAGCAGGGGAGACAACTGGCTTGGGGGAGGCTCCCCAGGCCTGGAAGGCCAGGTGAGAGTTGGCCGGATATGGAGGGGGATGGGTGCTCCGCGGGGGGACAGAGAGCGGACTGAGGGGACCAGGAAGGTGTGATTGTGGAGTTCAGGGTGGCACATGGCGTCAGCTCATGACGACGACCCTGGCGGCCGTGACTGGTGGGTCGCAGTGGCACGGTGCCCGGTGCCCCTCGCCTTCCCCAGCAAAGTCGGGGAACTGTCGCTGCCACCTGCGGGGGCAAGCTCTGGCCGCACGCCTGGGCACCGCCCCGCCCCTGCGGCCACCCGTCCGAGGACTCGGGGACACTCTCTCCTTTGCAGGACCACCTGCCCGGCGGGTACACTCGCGACATGCTGGCTCTGAAAAGGAGTGCGGCGGTCTACCCAGGAGGCAGCGGTCTCCTCTTAAAAGCCCAGAAAGAGGGCCTGGTTGAGGCCGAGGGATGAGCAATGCGGGCTGATGGCGGCCAGCGCTGCCCCACAGAACAGGCCGCGTGTTCCGTCTTAAACCCTCCCGCTGCCACATTGGAAAAGTACAAGGAAAACAGAGGAGAGGAGTTTTTCGTGTATTTTCACTCAATGCGATGCACCAGAACATTACTGTTTCAACACGTAATCCGTGAGCTTTCCCCACCCCGAGCCCCTGAAACCCGGAACGCGCTTCCCTGCACGGACAGCACACCTCGGCCGGACCGACCGTGTCCCGACGGCTCCGTGGCCAAGGATGACCGGGGCGGCTGCCGCGGACGGTGCGGCTCTCCACCGAGAACTTCAAAGGGGCCGCAGATGAACGACCGAGCTGCACAGCTAGAACTCTGCGGGCTTCGCAGAAGAGGAAGAGTGGGCAGAAGGGGGCACAACTGGACGGAACCCCGGATGCCTGGGGTTGGAGCCTTTAACGTGAAGTAAGGCCACAGTAAGTCAAAGGCTTTCGGGAAGGACGCTGCAGAGAGAACGCGGGGGCGAACGAGACTGTAGAGTGCGCCTTCCAGATCAGTTAGGAGCCAGCCTGCCAGCATCTCGTCTGGGGAAAAGCTGGAGCGGGGAGCGAGGGGCACGTCTCTGAGCACATGCGTTCACAACTCCCGACATCAACCCCGGTGGGAGGAGGGCCGAGGGGCAGGTCTAGGTGCCGCGAGGTTAAATCCTGCTCTCGGCGGCACTCAGCTGGCGGGCGGGCAAGTCCGTGTTGGGGCCAGGCTCCCCGAACACCAACACCACGCGCTTTCCACGCCACTGCCCTGGGGTCACGCAGACGCCAAGGACTAGATAAGGCCGGAGCTCGGCATTCAAATCCAACACCAAACCATCTCGGGGCGTAAAGCGATTATCTCCGCCCCACGATGGGGGGCCAGGAGGTGCGAGCTAGAGATAGGGGGGAAATAAATTCTGGACGCCACAAGCTGATCGCGCCCATCAAGTCGGGGTTGACTGCAAAGGGCCAGCCTGAGAGGGGCCCACCCCAGCCAATGCACACGCTGCCCCGACCCAGCGTCAGGCTGCCCGTGTGTAAAGTGGGGCTGTTGCTCCTTTTAAACCAGAACATAACGCTGGCTCGGCCGTGGGCCGGGCACTTGAGAGATGGCAGCTGGTCCCACGATGTGGCCTTACAGAGGCCACAAACCTCCATCGCGGAGGCAAGCGGGCACCCGGGGGCCGCACAAACACAAGGCCCAAACTCACTCGTCCGCTACCAGTCCAGGGAGGCATGTACGGAACCAACATGGCTCTTTGCAGACTCTCCTGACCCGAATGATGCAGGTTTGGTTCCTAGGGCACGAGGGGTCGGAACGCCGTGCTTCGGCCAAGAAAACACAATCAAGTGTGACTGTAAAAGTCCAGACCAGTTCACTCGGGGCTTATGTAACCAGCCTCCACGTCCCGCCCACCTCCGTCGATCAAAGGGACCGGAGCCACGCGGGTGACAAAGGATGCTGGCCCACGGAGAAGCCCACCCTGGCCCTCGAACTCCAGCCCGGCTGGCAGGGCTGCATTTGCACATCTGAGAAGCTCTGTACTCAGAAAGCATGGCATTCAGACCCAGCACGCGGGGACTCGGGATCCACCCAGGGTAATGGCGGGGAACGACCGAGGCCGGTCTCCCAAAAACTGCTTTGCGTGTCAATTTCCCACCTACACCCCCAGCTGAATAAAAACAAACCGGCCTCTTGTGTGAAATGGGCTTCCGGATGGGATTCAAAAGAGCCCACGACCTCCGCTGACTGGCTAAGAGAGAGCTCCTGGGCCCGTGGAGTCGCAGCCCCGAACCGCGCTGGCTGCGAGGACGGCCTTCTTGTTCCAAGCGTCCACCAAGTGCCCGCGGGCCCAGCTCCGCTCCGACACGGTGCTGGGCGGGCAGCCACACGGGGCCCACACGACCGAGAGGCCACAATCTACGGGGAACAAAACTGGAGGTCTGCTCCCCAATAGGTTAGACCTGTTCTTCTCTTAACTTTTTACTCTGAAGGACTTCTGGAAGCGTGGGAAGCTGTTAAGACCGGCAGTGCCCGTGTGGACTTCACCCCACTTCCCTCACGGCGACGGCTCACCCGTCACGGGGGAGCACCCATCACAAGGGAGCACCGCGGCCGTGCGGCAGAACTCATCCGGCAGAACTCATCCGGGCCCCAGGCTCAAGCTCCCGAATCGTATTCCGAAGGCGTGTCCGCAAAGGTGTGGACAAGCTCCCAGGCTCAGGCTTACCATGAGGCACGTCCCAGGAGACTGCTCAGCTGGCCCGGGAGCACTCTCTGGTGCCTCAAGCCAACTCTGACCAGCTCTCTGTTCTCAATCCCCCCCCCCACCGCCCCCTGAATCTCGCATCTGCCTTTTTATCCCCTGTTCTTTGGGTGACGGCAGACCAGAGACTTCTGGGGCTGCTCTGGTTTTGAAAAGGCTGCCTGCGGGAAGGGGACAGAAATAGGTTTCAGGAGGGAGGGCGGTGCTCTGGGGACAGGAGAAAGAGCGACGATGTTAAATCCCAGCGGCAAGGGAGCGCGGCGAACCCAGGGAAGGCAGGACCCGTGCGGACCCAGCTGGGTGCGGGGCGTTCGGGGTTCTGAGAACATAGGTGGGAACCACCGGGGCATGGGCTTCCAGAGAGGGTTGACTTGCTATGCCTGTATGAGCTGAGCGATTTATCACACGGACTGTGTCCCCCGGTTATGCGTGTAGGAGTCACCAATCCCCAAATGGTCACACCCTCCTCTTCTCCACCCCTACATCTCTCAGGGAGGGTTCTCGCCCACCTAGCCAGGGGGCTGCACCGTGGCCTGGGAGCCCAGAAGAGGGAGCCGGTCTGTCCCAGTCCGGATGTTTCTGGGAACGTGACCTGAAGTCCTGGAAGGCAGCGGTCGGTAAAGGAAGGGCAGCCCGAGGCAGGCGGGCATTCCGCATCCCAAGCGGGCCGGCTCTCGCTAAGGGCCTGGGCGAGTGCCCGAGTGCCCAAGTGCCCTGGGCGGATCAGAAAGCAGAGGCCTGCCCCACCACACGCTGCTGCACCACGCAGGGGTGCAGGGCCCGCCCTCGCCAACCGCCTCTCACCTACCTTTCTCGCCATGATGAGGCCAGAGGGTCTGTGTTGGACCTTGGTGACCACCCCGCCGTTCCCGGCCCCCAGTTCCGAGATCCTTTCGAAGTCATCGTCCTTGAGCTCTCCGACCTTGGCCTTCTGGGTGAGGAAGGCTTCCAGACGCTTCTTCTGCTGCTCGTCGAGTTCAAGCTCTGCTAGCTTCTTCTGGAGGTCTACCAAGTTTGCTCTGCAAAGACCCCAAGGGCAAGGGCTAGCCAAGAACATGCAAGCTACAGAGAGATGACCTGGGCCAGCCAGGCTCACCGTGTGGCCGCCGCATGCCAGGCCCCATGTGTGTGGCTGGAAGGACGCGGGAACAGATCAGACCCAAGTACTGTGCAGAGGACACGACCCCCTCCCTGAGGACGGGCTCTTATTGTGTTGCTCTGAACATTAAGCATTTATACACACAAACATTCCTGGAGCCAGTTAGTAAAACGACCAACCACGTACTCGGCACTTTATTGGGTGATTCAAGGAATTTTCCAAGGGATTTTGACAATAAGGTAATTTCACTAATGCCTTGACTTTAAACCAAATCTTGGAGTGAAAAGCAGCTCCCTGTAAGAGGTGGGCAGACATTGGCTCAATGCACACAAGGACTAACACGGTGCTGTGCAAAAGAAACCGAACAGGGGGCGCCCAGGGGGCTCAGTCGGTTAAGTGTCCGACTTCAGCTCAGGTCATGATCTCATGGTTCGTGAGTTCGAGCCTCGACTTGGGCTCTACCCTGACAGCCTGGAGTCTAGAACCTGCTTCAGATTCTGTGCACCCGCCTCCACCCCGTGCCCCTTCCCCACTTGTGCTCTCTCTCGCAAAAATAAACATTAAAAAAAAAAAAAAGAATAAAAGCCACACATGCAAGTTATTTTATTTTAGATGTGTGCAATTAAAAATATTTTAGCAACATTAAAACATATACCTTAAAAATAGACCAGGTAATGTTAATTTTAACACGTTTGACTTAACCCATCAAAAATAACAATTTTCAGGGGCACCTGGGTGGCTCAGTTAAGCGTCCGACTTCGGCTCAGGTCATGAGCTCACAGCTCGTGAGTTCGAGCCCCGTGTCAGGCTCTGTGCTGACGGCTCAGAGCCTGGAGCCTGCTTCAAGTTCTGTGTCTCCCTCTCTCTCTGCCTCTCTCTCTCTCTCTCTCTCAAAAGTAAACATTAAAAAAAATTTTTTTAATAAAAAAATACAATTTTCAACATGAAATCAATAAGAACCGATTAACGAATACTTATTTTCTTCCTTTTCATTTAAAGTGTTTGGCATCTGGAACGCGTATGATACTAACTACTCCGTCTCCCCTGAATCTGAATAAGCCACGTTTCAAATACTGGCTGTGGTCAGGGGCTTACTGGACCAGACAGGGAGGGTACCTGAGAAAAGTCTCTAAAGGAGAATGGGCCACCTCAGGGGGTCCATGGCAATCAATTTTTTTTTTTTAATTTTTTTTTTTTTTCAACGTTTATTTATTTTTGGGACAGAGAGCGACAGAGCATGAACGGGGGAGGGGCAGAGAGAGAAGGAGACACAGAATCGGAAACAGGCTCCAGGCTCTGAGCCATCAGCCCAGAGCCTGACGCGGGGCTCGAACTCCCGGACCGCGAGATCGTGACCTGGCTGAAGTCGGACGCTTAACCGACTGCGCCACCCAGGCGCCCCATTTTTTTTTTTTTTTTTTTTTTTTGCGAGAGAGCACAAGCTTGAGAGAGAGCAAGCAGGGGAGGGGCAGGAGGGAGAGAATCTTAAGCAGGCTCTGTGCTCAGCATGGGGCCCAATGCATGAATCCACGACCCTCAGATCATGACCTGAGCCGAAACCAAGAGTCAGATGCTCAAACGGGCGCCCCCACCAATTTCTGATGGCCTTTAAGCCAAGGCTGATCGCCCCCATAGACCTCATTGAGGGGTTCAAACAGGGAATGAAAGAGGGAGGCTAGAAATTTCTCAGGAACCTTCCAATCCCTCAATTGACCGCAACGAGCCTGGAACTCAGAGGCCTGAGCAAAGGGGCACAGGCTGGGAACGAATGGTCTGCGGCTGGCCGGGCAATGCCATCTGGGCCGGTAGTGCAAAGAAGCTGCTAGAAGGCAGGGGGCTACCTGCCCCTGGGTATCAGAGCTTTGCAAACCCCACCCTGTTTTGTTCTCCAGATCCTCCTGGGAGGCGGGGATCTTGTAGTCCTGGCCCACGCAGGAGGGAACAGGCTCAGAGAGGTTAAGTAACTTGCCTGAGGGTTACAGTGCACGGACGTGGCAGTGCCTGGAATCAAACCCGTGTCCTGCGCGATTGCAAAGCCCCTGCTCACGGCCCCGAGCCAGGACCATGGGCCTGAGCAGGTGCTCCCTGAATGCCTGGTTAACAAGCACCTGGATGAGGAATGGCTGAGAAGGACCGATGGACAGAGAGGAGAGGAGGCAAAGCAATGAGCGTACGCGACACGACTCCTTCCCGTAGAGTTAAAGAGGCAGCTTTCGAGGCCAGACTCTGCAAGGTCTCTGGCATTGCCCTGTGATATCTAAAATGCATTCTGGAGTCAGCTGATTAATCCATTTTAAATTTAATAGCAACTCAGCTGTGGTTATTTAAAAAAAAAAAAAAAAACACTGGAATTCCAATGGCTGGCTTCCTCTACCGGGGGAATTCTGGAAGGGATGGAAATCAGAAACCACGGTAAGAGGCAGAGAAGGGAGTATGAAGAAGGCGCTCTCCTGCGAGAAGCAGCAGCAGTAGGTTTTTGAAAGTAAGGAACACATCCCCACGTCGAGCCGCAAACTCAGAGCCAGGAAAAGATGTCAGCTTTTGCACACACAGCCACCAAGACTCCCTCCCCCGGGGCCCAGAGTGCCAAGTGCCCCGAGAGGTGCCCAACATGCAGTTCACCCATCACACCTGGTTCTCACCGGGTCACAACACAGGCACAGCAAACAGACCCCAGCTAGGGGCCTCTGGAACCACCCTGCCTCTCTTTACCGTGGGGAACAGGAGTCGGGACTTGTTCTGTGGCCAAGGGGTCACCCTGGCTTGACCTCACGAGCACGTGCCCCTCACACAATACGACTCTGCTACCTTGAACCCCCACGGTCCCAGATGCTCCTTTCTGTCCCCCAAGTCCTCTCGTCTGCCTCAGCGTCTGCAAGGCTCCAGCCCCCAGAGGCGGTGGCTCCCCCACCCGCCCCAGGATCCTGCAGCCGAACCTCACTACCCAGGGACGTTCTCCCCAACTTCACTACTCAGGAACGCCTACCCCACGACCTCACTACTCAGACCCTACCTCCCCCCACCCCCCAACCTCATTACTCAGGGCCCCAACACCCCATCCTCTCCACTCAGGACCTTCTCCCGCTGACCTCACCACTCAGGACCCTGCATCCCATCCTTTCCACTCAGGGACCTCCTGCCACGACCTCACTACTCAGAATCCCCCACCCCAACCTCATCACTCAGGGACCCCAGCCCCAACTCACCACTCAGGGCCCAACACCCCATCCTCTCCACTCAGGGACCCTCTTCCCGCGACCTCAGCATTCAGGGACCCTCCCCCCCCCTACCGATCTCACCACTCGGGGACCCCCTCCCCTTCCACAACCCGGCCAAGCCCGGCCCACTCACTCGGAGGCGCCCTCGCTGGTGGGGGACGGGCCCTCGGCGATGGCGGGGTTGATAGTGAGCGCCGGCAGCACCGGCTTCCTCCGGGCCAGCATCGGGGCTCCGCGGGCCGGCGGCGGCGGCACCTCTAACCGGGGCCCATAGGGGGCGGGCCGGGAGCGGGCGGCGCCGACGTGAGCCCGGGGCTGCGGCCGCGGCCTAGGCGGGCACCGGGGCGGCGTGGGCGGGCGTCGCTGCGGACCGGGGCCAAGGGGCGCCGAGAGGCGCCGGGGCTGAGGCCGAGGAGCCGCCGCCGCCGCAAGGGAGGCCCGCCCGAGGCTGACGCTGCAGCCGGAGCCCGGGAGGCCGAGGGCAGGGAGGAGGAGCGACGAGATCGCGGACCGGCCTCTCGCGAGAACCAGCTCCGGGAGCCGCGCGGACCCGCCCCTTACCGCGGCGCCTGCGCACCAGCCGGAGGCCGCCTTCCGGGGGGGGGGGGGGGATAAAGGGGGCGGAGACCTAGTGAGGCGGCGCCCTGAGCCTGCGCCCTCGCTCGCGTCCGACGGCGCGTTTGCGCATGCGCTTGGGGCTCTGGGCGGAGGCGCAGGGGAGACGGAGCTAGCAGTTTAGGGATGAGAGCGGGCAGGTGGGCCGGAGTGAGGCCTTGTTCCTGTGAGCCTCGTGGGTGCTCGACTGGGGCTCCGTGAGCCAGTAAGATCCCCAAAAGTTGTGGGAGGCCACCCAGGGTCAACTTCGGTCTTTTTGCCACTTACGGACACTTTCACGCCCCCCCCCCCGTGATATCAATTACCCAATTCTTCCATGAAAGGTCATTTCAAAACATTTTTAAAATTTTAAGTTGATTTATTTATGTATTTATTCAAGTAATGTCTACACCCAACGTGGGGCTTGAACTCACAACTGCCAGATGGAGAGTCACGTCCTCCACTGGCTGAGCCACGTGCCCCTCAAAACAGTTTTTAAATTGTGGCGAATATATGTGACATAAATTTACCACTTACCATTCTAAGTGCGCAGCTCAGCCGCGTCAAGCACACTCGCATTCTCGTGCAACCCCCCCCTTCTGACTCCAGAACTTTCCAGCTCCCCAGACTGAGACTCTGTCCCCATGAAGCACTGACGCCCCCCCCCCAACCCCACCCCCAGCTCCCACCTTCTACTCTCTGTCTCTGCGGACAGGACTCCTCTAGGGACCTCAAATATTTGGAATCGTACTGTGAAAAAGAAACCAATAGGCCCAAAATGGATTCACTCGTGTTACGCCCCATGTCAGTAAACCAAGACTTAATACCTAACCCAGTTACAGTGTTAGGCTCTCCCAAGAATGACCTTTAACGAGCCAATCTGGAATTGCTTGGTCATCACTAGTGAGATAGCCTGCCTGATAGACAACCCCTCCCCCCACCGGCCTTCCCCCAAAGGAAGGTCACCCTGCTTGAAACAACCCACTCTTTGCTAGAAACTTCGTTTTTCTGCTGCTTCTGCCTGTAAAAACCTTTCCTTTTGTACAGCTTTTCAGACTTCCTTTCTACCTGCTGACACGGGGATGCTGTGCACTTCATGAATCATTAAATACAGCCAATTAGATCTTACGTTTGCTCAGTTGAATTTTGCTTTTTAATGATGGAGTATTTGTTCTTTTGTGTGTCTGACTGATTTCACCCAGCATAATGTCCCCAAGCTTCATCCGTGTTCTAGCAGGTGTCAGAATTCCCTTCCTTTTTAAGGCTAAGTAATATTTCGTTGTATGGATAGGACACATTTCATTTATCCATTCATCCATTGTTGGATATTTGTGTGTTTCTATCTTTTGGCTGTTATGAATAACAGTGCTATGAATACAGTGCAAAAATATCTGTTCAAGTCCCTGCTTTTAATTCTTTATTTTTGAGAGAGAGAGAGAGACAGAGCATGAGTGGGGGAGGGGCAGAGAGAGAGGGAGACACAGAATCCGAAGCAGGCTCCAGGCTCCGAGCCGTCAGCCCAGAGCCCGACGCGGGGCTCGAACTCACAGACCTCGAAATCATGACCTGAGCTGAAGCTGGAGGCTTATCCAACTGAGCCACCCAGGCGCCCCAAAAGACAGTCATTTAAATGGGAAAAAAGGTTGACATCATAAAACACTGTCCACATTGCATTTCTTTATGTCACGTCCCTGTGCCCCAGCGTACTTGTCATGGTGGGTGTGCCTTTGGGGACCACGTGCAAAGAAACAGGGAAGGGCTCAGGTGACACCCTCTACCAGGGTCCCCTGGTCACCCTGGCTCAGTTCTGCCCACTTTTTTCCAGCTACCCTTCAATCATATTTTGATAGTTGGTTTGCAGGGCTCTTTACCGGATAGGTACAGAAATACAGTGTTTACAAAATACATACATAATATATCTCCACGTGATTACAAAATGTAACAACCGATCTAAAATGCAATGTAACCTTATAGTCGCCCCTGATTAAAACTGCTCTGTATCTCGGCTCCTTCGCTACCCAACCTGAGCCTTCTTACCTTTTCCTCCGGCTGCTCCCACCCAGCCCCCTCCAAGTTGGGGAGAATGCTTATCCGGCTTCAAAAATTTCCACAGCCTTCCCCAGCTCCGGGCGTTTCTACCTCCCTTGTGTGCTGCAACGTGAGCTCCCCATCATTTTATTTTAGGCTCTATGGGCACAGACAGTCTTGTTTATTGAGCCCTGACTTTCACATGACAAATGCACAGTTTGCTAACGTTCAAGCCCTCGAGCTTGTACCCTTGCACGTACCCACGTGGGCATGCCCGGAAACCAGGCGGAGTGAGGGTTTCTGTCCCTCCAGAAAGTTTCCTCGGGGCCCTTTGCGGGCAGTCCGCCTCGCCCCCTACCAGCAGTGGGTCAACAGTGGGTTTTTGAAATGAGAGATAGACAGACAGACAGATAAGATGGGGGGGGGTGCTGATTTGTCATGCGTGGCCTTTGCCCTCCCCTGTGGTGTAGACATTTCCACCGTGGCCACTTTTCGGCTACCAGGAAGCTGGAAAGGAAGGTAGCAATCAGCGTGCACGAGACAGGACGAGCTGGCCGCAGCCCACGACTCCCCTACGGACGCCCTAGCTTCTGGTTTCTATCCCCCTAGATTACTTCTGCGTGTTCTAGAACTTGGTGGAAAGGGACCTGTGCCGCCTGCACGCTTCCGTGACCGACTTCTTTCGCACAGCACGCTGCATTCATTCACGCCGCCGCCACGTCTAACGGTAACCGGTTCTCTTGCTTCGCTACAGGATATTTCGGGGGCGTGGATTGGGGGATGGCCCCCAAGAAGAGTTCAAATCTTTTCTCGCGTTGCCCCTTCCCCTCCCGGCCCACACTCGCAGCTGGAATAAAACAAATGGGCGTCCCTGTCCTGGGGGAGACAAGTTTCCCGCTAATCACGTGGCGGTCACCACTGGATACAGAACGAGAGCCTTTATTGTTGAGATAACACTGCGGATTTCACGCCCTCTGCCCTCCTATCTTTATTAACGGGCACGCTTTGCTCTGCAAACTCTCCCACTAACATATCTCTGTACTTATCACCGGTTCCAATCACACCTTTCGTAAGGCATGTGTTCCCTGGTCCCAGAAACGTGGGTGTCTCCTACATCCGTCCCCCGGCCCGGGAAATAGATCTCTAATCGTTTTGGTAGCTCCAACCCAAGGTGACATTTACCCTGTTCGGGCACGATCTGGTGTCACCATCACACATGTCCGCCCCTGCTATCTCAGAATGCACCCTGAACTCTGTCTGTCTTACCTGTGCGGTGGGTTAGCAAAAGCAGTGCTGACAGGCCCCCTTTGGGTATCTGGAATGCCCAGCAAATCTGCTCTCAGGCACCTGGCCTAGGAAACTCTTGCCTCGTGTAACTGGGAGACGTACACACTAATGTTCTCAATGGCAGAATTCTGGAAGGTACACAGATCCAAATCTGGGGAAAAATATGTTCTAGAATAGTCCCACAAATAAATGCCAAGCAGCAGAAAACTCACAAATGACAACAACATCAAAAAAAAAAAAAAAAAAAGGTCTCAGGAGTATGGGACACCCGGCTGGCTCATTGGGTGGGGCACGTGATTCTTGATCTTGGGGTCCTGAATTCGAGCGCCACGTTGAGTGTGGAGATTACTTTTTAAACGTTTTATTTATTTTTGGGACAGAGAGAGACAGAGCATGAACGGGGGAGGGGCAGAGAGAGAGGGAGACACAGAATCCGAAGCAGGCTCCAGGCTCTGAGTCAACAGCCCAGAGCCCGGCGCGGGGCTCGAACTCCCGGACCGCGAGATCGTGACCTGAGCTGAAGTCGGACGCTTAACTGACTGAGCCACCCAGGCGCCCCTGGAGATTACTTTTTAAAAAAGTCTTAGAAATATAGAGTTACAGACTATGTCTTTATGACACCATATTTATGAAATGAAATCGGCTCGGTACCATTAGCCACTGGGGAATTGCCCAAAAGCCCCAAAGAGATAACGACTACCACAGGCCATTGGAATGGCTGAAAAAAAAAAGGGTGACAATACCAAGTGCTGGCAAGGAAAACAGTTTAGTGGTTTCTTAGAAAGTTAAGCAAATACTTACTATACGACCCAGCAATCTCACCCCTGAGGGTTCACCCAAGAGAAAGAAACTCTTGGGTTCGCACAAAATCTGAACAGGAGCGTTCGTAAAAGTTTTCCTGGTAAGAGACCAAAAGCTGGGAACAACCCAAGGGCTCTTCAGTGGGTGACCGGAAAAACAAATTCTGGACTGAGCGAATAAAAACACATAAAAATAAAGTATGGATTAATTCCACACAAGGGAATACTGCTCGGTAATACGAAGGAATGAGCTGAATACGCACAGGGCCTTGAGTGAATCGCAAAGGCATTTTGTCTGATGAAAAGAAGGCGATCTGAAAAAGTTACGTGATGCAGGGCTCCATTTATACGAGGTCTCTAGAGGAGTATATTCATAGAGACAGGAAGGAGATTGTGGGTGCCAGCGGTGGGGGAGGGGGCAATCACTTAATGGAGGGGGGCCTGGGTGGCTCCGTCGGTTGAACGTCCGACTTTGGCTCAGGTCATGATCTCACATTTTGTGACTTCCGGCCCCGCGTGGGGCTCTGTGCTGATGGCTCGGAGCCTGGCGCCTGCTGCGGATTCTGTGTCTCCCTCTCTCCCTGCCCCTCCCCCCCCGTCTCTCTCTCTCTCTCTCTCTCTCTCTTTCAAAAATAGATGAACATTGGGGCGCCTGGGTGGCGCAGTCGGTTAAGCGTCCGACTTCAGCCAGGTCACGATCTCGCGGTCCGGGAGTTCGAGCCCCGCGTCAGGCTCTGAGCTGATGGCTCGGAGCCTGGAGCCTGTTTCCGATTCTGTGTCTCCCTCTCTCTCTGCCCCTGCCCCGTTCATGCTCTGTCTCTCTCTGTCCTAAAAATAAATAAAAAAAAAAAATAGATGAACATTAAAAACAAAAGAACAATTACTTAATGGATACTGGGTTTCCTTTTGGGACGATGACACTGTTTTGAAACTGGACGGAGCTGATGGCCGCAAGACATTGTGAATGCGTTGAGTGCAACTGAAGTGTTCACTTTGAAACGGTTCATTGTATGTTATGTGGACCTCATCCCTTCCAACGACACTACATTTTGCCATTGGGTCGGCCTTTTATTTTGTTGTCCTCCATTTCCGTTAATACATCTCTTTGGTGGAAATACTGTGTGATGGTGAGCTATGTACTGTGTCTCTCTTTTCTTTTCTTTTTTTTTTAGTTAAAATTTTTTATTTTTTATTTATTTTTTAATTTTTTTTTTCAACGTTTATTTATTTTTGGGACAGAGAGAGACAGAGCATGAACGGGGGAGGGGCAGAGAGAGAGGGAGACACAGAATCGGAAACAGGCTCCAGGCTCCGAGCCATCAGCCCAGAGCCTGACGCGGGGCTCGAACTCACAGACTGCGAGATCGTGACCTGGCTGAAGTCGGACGCTTAACCGACTGCGCCACCCAGGCGCCCCTAGTTAAAATTTTTTAAACATGTATTCAATTTGGAGAGATAGCGTGAGCGGGGGAGGGGCAGAGAGAGAGGGAGACACAGAATCCGAAGCAGGTTCCAGGCTCTGAGCTGTCAGCACAGAGCCCGACGCGGGGCTCGAACTCACAGACTACGAGATCGTGACCTGAGCTAAAGTCTGACTTTAAATTAGGACAGCATGTATGCAGTGTAAAATCAACCACTTCCAAGTGCACAGTTCGATGGTTTTTAGTATAAAATTCACTGTGCTGTGCAGGCATCACCACGATCTAATTCTGGAACATTCCCACCATTCCAAAAAGAAACCCCATCCCCAGCAGCAATCAGTCCCCGTTCCTCACCGCAGCCCCCAGCCCCCACACATCTGCTTTCTGTCTTTTGCCACCAACTTGTGACTGTATTAATAATAAAATACGTCCTGAGGGATGAATTCAAAATGGGGTTTTGATATGCTATCCTAATCACTCTGATCAAAGTCCTAAATTCAAGGTTTCTGGAAAGAGCAATGACTTTTTTTTTTTTTTTTTTTTACAGGGGCAATTAAAAAAAAATCTCAGGGCTTGGCAAGATCAGATGGGTGTGTGCAGATTTTCCCCTCAAGGTTGCCATCCTAGACGACCTTCGATTTGTGGAGGCACTTACTGGTCAATCTGATTTCTGTGTTTCTTATAAAGCATTTGAAGTACTGTTGGGATCATCTCGCAAACGAGGAATCCCTTCAAGGCTCGAGGTCTTGAAAAACTCCTTTCAACCCTCTGGGCCTCAGTTTCCCCCTTCCTCCCTTGGCACTAAAGCAGGGCTGTGCAAACTTTTTCTGTAAAGGACCCGATAATAAATATTTTCAGCTACTCAACACTGGCTCGTAGCCAGAAAGCAGCCACAGCCCGTATTCAGACAAGTGAGCGTGGCCGCGTGCCAATAAATTGTATTTATGGACACTGAAATTTGAATTTCGTATCATTTCTGACGTCAGAAAGTATTATTTTCTTTCTTTTGTGATTCCTTCCTCCCTGTCTCTCTCTCTTCTCCTTCCTTCCTTCCTTCCTTCCTTCCTTCCTTCCTTCCTTCCTTCCTTCCTAAGTAAGCTTTATACAACACAGAGCCCAACACGGGGCTTGAACTCACAACCCTGAGATCAAGACCCAAGCTGAGATCGAGAGTCAGACGCTTCACTGACTGAGCCACCCAGGTGCCCCGTCACAAAATAGTCTTAAATTTTCTTCGGGCATTAACAAAACGTGAAAACCACTCTTAACTTGCAGGCCGTGCAAACACTGGTGACAAGCTGGGTTTGGCCCGTGGGAAGCCTACAAGGAGGGAAGAGGGCAAGGTGGCAGTGTAATTATTTTATTTTATTTTTTTAAGGTTGAGGTTTGAAATAGGATGCCAGAGACAGTGGCATTGGGTCAAAGGCATAAAAGGTGGGAGGATGTCCCACGGGGATGTGGGGGAAGGGTTTTGCGGCAGAGGAAACAGTCCGCGCAAAGCCGGTTGGATCCACGAGCCATTTTCCAACCACGGGCAGAAAACGAGGTCAGCCTTCCAGGACGGCCACCCATCCCCGCCTCGTGCGCACCACACGGGGAATATTGTTTCTAATTTGTTTTTGTTTATTATTATATTTTTTAGAGAGAGAGAGCGCGTGAGCGAGCAGGGGAGGGGCAGAGGGAGAGAGAGAGAGAATATTAAACAGGCTCCAAGGTCAATGCGGAATCGGAGCGGACCCCGGAGGCTTGGGTCCGGCGGGCAGGCTGGTTAATGTGCAGCGAGGGGTTCTGGGAGGAGGGAAACCCCCAGTGGGCGGCAGGTGTCAGTTCCTGTGGGGCAAACCCCCCCACGGTGGCCGAGCTCCGGCCACCCAGGTGACGTCGTTGAGCGCGGAGTTAGACCGAGGTGCCACCGCGCCCGAGCCTTCCCTGCCTGGGACCCCAAGCTTCCCGGGGAGCCCGAGCCCGCATAGCATCATCCGTCCTAGTCCGTTACTGGGACGCAGAAGCCGGCCCTTGCAGATGTCAGATGACATGACGCGGGCCGAAATACTCTGGGGGCACAAAGCACGGCGTGCGCGCGTGTCCGGATACAAAGTGTCTGCAGGTGCACGTCGGAAGGGCCTCTGGAAAAAAAGTAACAAGGCCGTTCACGTGTGTTCGCATCCGTAACCCTAGCTGAGGGCGATGTCGTGCACGGTGGCAGAGGAGGGACACGGACCCCGGGAGGGGAAAGCGCTGGAGACCTCGTCCCGGGGCAGGGGGCAGAATCAGGGCGAGGAAGGGGCCAAAGAACGGGGACCTCGCACTCCCCCGCGGAGATGCTGGGGAGGAGGCGGGGAAGCACTTGCTTCTAGAATCCACTAGAGGGCGCCCGGGACTGGGAAGCCGACCTCCGTGTCCCCAGCCTCAGGCCTGGCCCGGTGGGAAGAGAGAGAGGGGGTCCACCGAGGATGCTGGGTGGCCAGAACAGGAGGGGGGGGTGTCTGTGTCTTTGAACCTGGAGAGCCTTTCCTATGCTTCCAGAGTTGGGGGGTTGGAGGACAGGGGCTGACCAATTAGGGCCAGAGTCTGCAAACTTGTTTTTCTTCCTTCCTTCCTTTTTCTTTCTTTCAAGTTTGTTTATTTTGAGAGAGAGAGAGAGAGAGAGAGAGAGAGAGAGAGAGAACGAGTGCGGGAGAGGCAGAGAGAGAGAATCCCAAGCAGGTTCCATGCTGTCAGCACAGAGCCCGACGTGGGGCTCGAACTCACGAACCCCCGGAGATCATGACCTGAGCCCAACACCAAGAGTCAGACGCGTAAAGGACTGAGCCAGCCAGGCGCCCCGGCAAGTTTTTTCTTCAAGGGCCACATAGCTGAAAGTTTACCCGCACTTGTCTGTCTGCCAGGGGCTCCGCTGTACCCTTCCAGCTCCCACACTAGGCACACAGCACCTCCCCAGAGGCACGGGGCCCTGTGCCAGTGACGTTGTGGGTTTGGGAGGCTGAAATTTGAATTTCATATCGTTTTCCTGTGACACGAAATAACTTTCTCTGCCATATTTTTCTCAAAAGCATTTAAAAATGCGAAAACCGGGGGCGCCTGGCTGGCTCAGCCCGGAGAACACGTGACTGCTGGGCTCGCCGCCGTGGGTTCGAGCCTCACGTCGAAAAGCAACGGATGATAGTAATGAATGGCCGGGAAAGAAATACAGAGTGAAAATGTTTCTTTTTTATTGGACATCCCATGTATAGCCATTCCAACACCACAGTCCAACAAAGTACAGAGAGTAATGGACGAGTATCTTTCCCTTCCGGTAACGAGTTTCTTTTAAAGTGAAACATACCTCGGGGCGCCTGGGTGGCTGAGCGTCCGACTTCGGCTCAGGTCACGACCTCGCGGTTCGTGGGTTCGAGCCCCGCGTCGGGCTCTGTGCCGACAGCTCGGAGCCTGGAATCTGCTTCCGATTCTGTGTCTCTCTCTCTCTCTCTCTCTCTCTGCCTTTCCCCTGCTCACGCTCTGTCTCTCCCTGTCTCTCAAAAATGAGTAAATGTGAAAAAAAAAATTTTTTTTTTTTTAATGAACATGGGTAGCTGAATCTCTGTGTGTGTTCTAGCCAAATGCATGGCACAGAGTTCTCCAAATTCTCTTCCAAGTAGGATGCGATGTTTACCAAAGGATAAACAATGAAAATGCGCTAATCCAAAGTGTCCCACTATCGAATATCACTACGACTGGCAGCAGTTAGACGAAGAGTTGATAAACCACAGCTTGCTGGCCAACTCCAGCCCAATGTCTATTTTTGTAGGAGCTAAGGATAGTTTTTTTAACCGGTTGGAGGGGGGAATCAAAAAAAAAAGAAAAGAAAATAATATTTCATGACATGTGCAAAGTATCTAGGATTCAAATTTCGGCGTTACGAATAAAGTTTTATTGGCACACAGCCCTGCTCATTGCTTCACACGCTGACGATGACGCTTTCCGCATCGCAGCCGCAGGCTGAGTGGTCACCATCTGGGGCACTGGGGTGACAACATTTGCTGTTGGGTGTGAAGAAATGCCCCACTCACTGAGATTTCTGAAGGATGGAGTTTGCTTGTGTAAAACTTTTTTTTTTTTTTTTAATTTTTAAGTCATCTCCACACCCAACGCGGGGCTCGAACTCACGAACTCATGAACCTCGAGATCGTGCCGACTGAGCCGCCCAGGAGCCCCTGTCATGTTTCCTTTGAAGATAAATGTATCAGGCGCACCTGAGCGGCTCAGTCCGTTAAGTGTCCGACTGTTGGTTTTGGCTCAGGTCACGGTCTCACGCTTCGTGGGATCGCGCCTCACGCGGACGGCCCGGAGTCTGCTTGGGATTCTCGCGCGCGCTCTCTCTCTCTCGAAATAAGTGTATAAAACTTTCCAAAAAATGCATCGAAGGAAAAAGGCTTGGCACACTCTTCAACAGCGTCGCCAACTTTGTTTTTTCCTTCTTCTTCATTAAATTGATTTTAGAATGACAATCAGGGACACGATGATAAATTGAGACAGATGTCGGACGCCCCAAAGAGCAGGTGATCGCAGGAACGAATGCAACATAAAGGTAAGTGTTGTTCAATCCTGCCAAATGTGGGGGTGCGTAGGCTGGGCGACCTTTCCAGTGTTGTCCAACCTGGCGAGCGGCGGCGGGAGGTGTGGGGGACCGGCCTGCTGCTGGAAGGGAGTTCAGGGCGCAAGTTCATAGCGCGTCCCAGTGCAAGAGGCGGGACACGGGACTTTCCGACACCCTTCTCACGCGTGGGTGGGCTTGGCCTCTAATTGGTGGGCTTCTCCCTGTGCCCGAACTCCTGGGCCCGTCCCTCCAATCGAACGCCAATCCTGATCAGATTCTCCCTGGGATTAAAGATTAACCCCCATGTTTGGCCTTTGCAGGAGGCTTATATAACCTTCTAGGTCAATCGTCACACTTTTCCGGACGGGGTCTCAGAGGGGAGACGCGATGTGGTGTCCCGGCTAAGCATGCTGTGCCGAGCTGGGGGGGGGGGGGCGCTGAGGTCCCGGGGCACGCAGGCCAGAACGCCGCCACCGGGCACGAAAGGGGAGAGTAAGTTAAGGACTGATGAGACCCGAGGCTGGTGTCCCAAGCTGGCCAAGAGCGGCCACACTTACCTTGGGATCCGCGGCACGTGCTGGATTGCGGGGCTCATTCCGCAGATGCGATGCGTCTGGGGCCCCCTTGATGGTGGGGGGCCATCGGTGGCCGACGCAGACAGGGGCCCGTTCCCCGGTATGAACAGAGGGAATGGACAGGTGATCAGAGCCCCCCCCACCCCCGCCCCCCACCAGGTGCTCTGCTAGAGTGGCTGGGATGCTCAGTGTGGTCCCTGAGGGAGGTGACCCTTGGACAGAGGCCACCAGGCATGGGTTTGGGAACAGCTTTGAGAAGGCCTTGCGGGTTGAAGGACGTGCCCTCCCCAACCCCCCCCCCCTCAAAAGTTGGAACTGTAGGGGCGCCTGGGTGGCGCAGTCGGTTAAGCGTCCGACTTCAGCTCAGGTCACGATCTCGCGGTCCGGGAGTTCGAGCCCCGCGTCGGGCTCTGGGCTGATGGCTCGGAGCCTGGAGCCTGTTTCCGATTCTGTGTCTCCCTCTCTCTCTGCCCCTCCCCCGTTCATGCTCTGTCTCTCTCTGTCCCAAAAATAAATAAAAAACGTTGAAAAAAAATTAAAAAAAAAAAAAGTTGGAACTGTAACCTCCAGGACCTCAGAATGTAACTCTATTTGGAGAGGGGGTCTTTTAGCGAGGTGATCAAATTCAGGTCATGAGGGCGGGGCCCTGAGCCATACGACAGGGTGTCTTTTACACAGAGACACAGGGAGAAGGCGGGGTCTACACCGCAAGGGGAGGCCTCGGAAGGAGCCAGCCCCGCCCACACCTTGATCTGGGATTTGCAGCCTCCAGGGCGGGGAGACACTAAATTCTGCCCTTAGGCGCCCTGTCTACGGGACCTCCTTCGGCGGGCTGGTGAAGGTGAAGGGTCAGGACAAATTCAGGGTCTGGAGACGTAGAAATGCCTCTGCACCCCCGCACCGTGGGCTCCTTTCCAGAACGCCCTGGGGTGGACCCAGAGGAGACACGCCCAGCCCCCCCCCCCCCCACCCCGAGGCGACGGGAAGGAAGCTGGGATGACTGCATCCACAGCCAATGGAGGCCTCCTTTCCTGTGAGAGCGTCGCTGTGACCCTTGGAACCGCCAGCCATAAAGCAATCACCTAGACTTGATGGGGGCTAGACACGGAGGAGGGGTGGGGACGGACAGAGGGCTCCCCCCCCCCCCCGTTGCTCCTCTACCCTCAAGGCCCTCACGGGGCACCGCCCCAGGGGCCGCCCATCCTCCTGGAGCTGGGGGACCACCTGCCTGCGCCCCAGTTAGGAGCGAGCCCCAGACGCCAGGCTTGGACAGCAGGGCCCCTGACACACCGGGCCTCCCAGCCCTGTCCATGCACACGTCCCACCCAGACCCCCACAGAACCTTCCAGAGCCTGGCCATCGCACCTGACCATGAGCCATCTCACCCTGGAACAGGCCCCCAGCACCCCTGCCCTCGCCTCCCCCCTGCGCGCAACGCATTTCGGCCCCACGGCCCCCTCCCTCCCGTCCCTCCTATCTCCACACCTGTCCTGCTCTAGTTTTCTTTCCATGGTGTCTTTATCTGACTTATTCACTTGCTTATGTGCAAGTGGTTTTATTTAGCCTCTGTCTGCCCCCGCGGGAACATCAGCGTGTGGACAGGGGGGAGGGTTTGTCTGGTCTGCAGCCTGCGGCGTCCCTGACGCCCCGCGCGTAGCAGGTGCTCAATAAACAGTGACCACAAGAATAGACGAGTTCTCGGGCACGGCGCCCTTCATCCTTTAGGGAAGCCGGAGGGCGCCCACCCCGGGCCAAGCTCTCCTCCCTTGTGGCGCTCAGAGACCACATCACCTGTGGTCACCCACCGCAAGGGCCTGGAACTTCCTGGACACGCTGTGGCACGTGATGTAGGAGGCACCCTGAGGATTAGGTGGTAATAATCAGTGGGCATTGCCCAAGAGGTGGGTCAGAGTCCCCCTGCCCCCCAGCCCCTGGCCTGCCCCTGCCACACCCGTATCACAAGGGTTTTACTCACTGCCCAGCCTGGCGGCACACCAAGGGAGGGTCCTGGAGGAGGAGGAGGAGGAAAGGGAGGAGGAGGGAGAGGAGGAGGCAGCAGAGAGTTAGTCAAGGGCTTGCTGCTCCCAGAACCCCCCTGCCTCTTCCTCCCAAACTGACCTTAAAGGCCAGTGTAGAGAGAACCCCCCCCCCCCAGGGAGAAGTCAAAGGAACGGGGAGGTGACATGGTGGCCGGGGACAAGCCTCCGCCTGGAGCAGGGAGCCCGGGCGTTGTCCCCGCTGTGGCTGACTCATGGAGTGGCACAGTGAGTCACGACCCCTGATTAGCCCTTCGGTCCTCGTGTGCAGAACGGGACCCGCTGTCCTGAGCAGATCTGTGTTGAGGCCAAAGGGCCAAGGCGGCCGGAAAGTGCCAGGCAGGCTTCTGCCCGCGTGTCCCGGGTTTGGACCACGACGGGTTCCTTACGGGTGCACGTACTACTCGTGATGGAAATTGACACACAGAGCACAGGTTTGGGGACCTGGGTCCGTGGAGGTTCCTTCTTAGCCCCTCACATGCTTTAATTTATGGGCTCCTGCCAACACCTCGGTGTGAGGAGGGCCTTTACCGCCTTTCACAGACAAGGAAACTGAGGCAGGGAGAGGCAGAGTCATTGGCCCGCAGTCACACAGCTGCACGGCAAGGATGTGAAGCCGAGCTCTGCCCTGGCCCAGCACCGCCTCGCGGAACAGTCACGTACATGTGTCAGGGGCGCCCGGGGGGGCTCAGTTGGTCAAGCCTCCGGCTCTTGGTTTCAGCTCAGGTCGTGATCTCACGGTTTGTGAGGTTGATCCCTGCATCAGGCTCTGCACTGACAGCACAGAGCCTGCTTGGGATTCTCTGTGTCTTCCTCTCTCTCTGCCCCTCCCTCGGCCCCTCTCTCTCTCTCTCAAAATAAACAAACCTAAAAAAATGTTCACGAGTCCTGTGAAAATTTCTAGCAGCTACGTATAAACAGCACAAAGTAAAACTAAGTTTTGATTTAATAATATAGCCTGCTGGGGCGCCTGGGGGGCTCAGGCGGTTAAGCCTCCGACTTCAGCTCAGGTCACGATCTCACAGCTCACGACTTCGAGCCCCGCATCGGGCTCTGTGCTGATGGCTCAGAGCCCGGAGCCCGCTTGGGATTCTGTGTCTCCCTCTCTCTCTGCCCCTCCCCTGCTCATGCTCTGTCTCTCTCTCTCTCTTTCTGTCAAAAATAAATAAACATTAAAAAAAATTTTTTTAAATAAAAAAATAAAAATGAAAAAAAAATGTCGGTTCGTGCACCGAAGCCGTTCCATAGGTACTAACAGCGGGCCGCGAACGGAACTGAGTATAGGTTTTCACATGTAAATTAATCACGGTGGAATAAAATTTCAACGTCACTTTGTCAGTCACACTGTATACTTCGGGTGCTCCGATGACCGTGTGACGTGATCCCCGCGTGTGGGGCCACGCCGGTCTCGTTCACGAAACCTGTGAATTACAGGGCCACATAGCAAATATTTTCTGCTGCAATGACTCAACTCTGACATTGTAGCATGAAAGCCGCCATAAACAACAAGCAAACCAAAGGGCATGGCTGTGTGCCAATAAAGCTTTATTTACAAAAAAACACACGAGGGCCGGAACGGGCCCACGGGCTCTAGTCTGTCAACCGGGCACTAAGCTCTGTGATTCTGTTTATACATCTTTGGTTGTTTCTTCTACGAGCACCGATCAGGTGGCTCCTGTGTGCCAGGCGCTGGGGACACTGAATGCGGACACAGGTCTCGTCACAGTTTAGCAGACAGTCCTAGCTGGAGACTTTCTAGCTCTCCACTCCTCTTTCTTTAGGACCCGGACCGATGTTGATGCAGAAGAGGATCCAAAGGCATTTTTGTTGGGACACCTGGGGGGAAGGGGGCTCGGTCGGTTCAGCGTCTGACTCTTGATTTCGGCTCAGGTCATGATCTCACGGTTGTGAGATCGAGCCCCACATCGGGCCCTGCATCGGGGTCCACAGTAATAGCACAGAGCCTGTTTGGGATACTCTGTCGGCCCCTCCCCTGCTCCGACTCTCTCTCTCTCTCTCTCTCAAAAATAAATAAACTAAAAAAAAAAAAGGTGTTTTTTAAATGACATTCTTTGTTACTAAAACAATGAATATATATATTTTAATGTTTTAATGTTTATTTTTGAGAGAGAGATTGAGAGAGCACAAGCAGGGGAGGGGCAGAGAGACAAGGAGACACAGAATCCGAAGCAGGCTCCAGGGTCCCAGCTGTCAGCACAGAGCCCAACACGGGGATCGAACCCACAGACTGTGAGATCACGACCTGAGCCGAAGTTGGATGCCTAACCGACAGATCCACCCAAGCGCCCCAAACAATGAATATTTGTGTCCCCCGGGATGTGTCTCTGTGCCTGGCACAGATACTCAATAAACGGTTGTTGAATGAATGCGTGCCCTGATAAATAAATAAAATCTGTGGTGTGTCGGATGATCGTAAGTTGCTGCGAAGAAACATAAAGCAGGGTGGGGGATGGAGACTGAGGGGGAGGGGAATTGCAATTTTAAAGAAGGTGGTCAAGGGGGCTTCACGGAGGAGGTGAATTGGAGCGGAAATCCGAAGGTGAAAGGAGCCAGCCACAGGGAGATCTGGGAAAAGGAATTCCAGGAAGCGAGGACAGCAAGTGCAAAGGCCCTGAGGCAGGACGAGGCCGCGTCAGTGTAAGGACTGTCGCGTCATAGGACGAGGACCCAGGAACGTGGCAGGCAAGGAATGAATGTGTTTTGAAGGCAAAGCTGCCAAGGCTCATGGGTGGATTTTAATGAACATGAGCAAAGCCCACAGAGATAAAAATAAGTACGAGCGAGTGGGATGTTAATGGAAGGGGGTAAGGGGCCGACATTCGGGAAATGTCTAAACTTATGTTATGTTTTGTTTTATTTTATTTTATTTTATTTTATTTTATTTTATTTTATTTTATTTTACTTTATTTTATTTTATTTTATATGATTTAAGCAATTGCACAGGCTCGGCTACAAACGAACGTTAATCTCATGCCATGAGCTTAGACCGGCAGTAATTCAGTTATGGGACCTTGACGGTCAAGAAACAGGGAGGAAAAAATAACCCAAAGGGGGTGTGAGTAGGAAAGAACCTTTTCGGCAGATTCGGAACTTGCCAGAGCTTCTTGGGTGCCCATCACGCCCTGAGTCGTGTCAGGGGAGATGAGAAGACCGCCTTCAGCGGGCTCGGTCTAGCTGTGAAAGGACGAGGCAGACGGGTGAGAGCAGGGAGCAGACACCTAAGGAGAGGGTGCTCACGCGGGTCGCCGTGATCCACACTCCAGCGTGCGGTTCGAGTCGGGGAGAGCTCTGTGGGCAGAATTAAGTAGCGAAAGCGAATAGCGTCCTGTCATACTCCCCTCCCTGCCGTGCAAGGGTCTGAAAGTCAACTCGAAACTTTAGGCCAAAAGAGAATCCACCGGCTCACATGGCTGCGCTGCGTCTGGAGCCAAGGGTGGGACTTCAGGTATGGCTGGATCCGGGACATCGGACCGTGTTGTCGGGGCTCGATTACCCTCTAGCTGCTCTGCTGTGTTCTGGGCGGGCCTCATTCTCCCAGCCTCCCAGCGTGGGGCAACGACGGCCAGCGGCCCCAAACCTACACTCCTTACAGCTTGGCATCCCCGGCGTGCCCATTCTACAGATGTGGAAAGGGGAGGTTCGGAGTGAAGTGACTTCCCCCGGGGCTCCCACAACCCTTGTGAGGAGGGAAGGTAGAGTTCACGCACTCGCTGGCCCATCGGATTCCAAACCCTGGGTTCTTCCCCGCTGAATCGTACTTCCTCCTGTGCACCTGTCCTCAGGCTGCAGACGAAATGGGTAACATTTTCTCAACTTCAAGAGTTCCCTGGGGGGGCGCCTGGGTGGCTCGGTCGGTTAAGCCTCCGACGTCGGCTCAGGTCACGATCTCGCGGTCCGTGAGTTCGAGCCCCGCGTCGGGCTCTGGGCTGACGGCTCGGAGCCTGGAGCCCGTTTCCGATTCTGTGTCTCCCTCTCTCTCTGCCCCTCCCCCGTTCATGCTCTGTCTCTCTCTGTCCCAAAAATAAATAAACGTTGAAAAAAAATTAAAAAAAAAAAAAAAAGAGTTCCCTGGGGCACCTGGGTGGCTCGGTTGGTTGGGTGTCCTGACTCTTGATTTCGGCTCAGGTCATGGTCCCAGGGTCGTGGGTTCGAGCCCCGCAGCCAGCTCTGCACCGAGCATGGAGTTGGCTTGCGATTCTCTCTCTCTCTCTCTGTCTCCCTCTGCTCCTCTCCCCCACTCACATTCTCTCTCTCTAAAAAAAAGAAAAGGAAAAGAAAAAAAACGAAAGAAACGCACAGAGGGAAGGATTTGCCTTGGACAAAACATTAAGGGCTGATATAGATCTGAGCTGCGATGGAGAATGTAAATGTTCCCAGGAGAAACAATGTACCCACCTAACATCTGTCACCATATTTGAACTGGATCTAGTTATACTTAAGTTAACACCTTAGAGGGGTGACTTTTGCCCTGGGAGGAAAGCTAAGAGCTAATCTTGGAGTTACATTGCCTCCAAGTTCCATGAGAAAACATAAATGCTCCCACGAAAAGGGAGATATGAGCTCGAGATCAGTTATTCACCTTTTACTAGAACTATTTATACCTAACAAACACGGGGGTGGGGGGGGGCGGGATGAATTCTGCCCCGGGGCGAGAACCTAAGAGCTAATCCGGACTTGAGCCACAATTCCTCCAAACCCCACTAGAAAATGTATCTGTTCCCAAGAAAAAGGAATGTGCGAACCGGGTGTCAGTCATTCACACTTTAGTTAGAATTCGCACAAAGAGCTTCGCGCGCATGTTCCCTCTGCGCCGTTGGAAACCACCCGAGGAAACCTCGGGGATGGAAAGGCAGAGGCATCCCTGAGAAAGACACGGATCTGGGGGAACTACCTCCTGGCGGGGCTCGGCGGGCAATCATTGACCCTTTAGCGTTCACACCAGGAGAAAGCAATTGTGGTGAAAGACAGGCATTTCCTTCTTTGCAGAACGTTACAGGGGCGTCTGTATTCACGTCTCCTTTTTTCACTCACGCAGGGCGTCCTATGTCCCGCACCGTCCTTTTTCACTAACCTGGTGCATTTTCGATGGGGAGGGTATTGTCTTCACTGGGGGGGGGGGGGGCTGAAAACCGGTTGTGTTATCCTGGTTCAGGGGCCATGCTAATCTTCTCTGTATCGTTCTGATTTTAGTACACGAGGCGAGCACGGATTTTTACTTTTATTAAAATAATAATAATAGTAATAATTTAAAAAATTAAAAAAAATTAAAAAATTAAAAAATATTAAAAAATAAAAAATAAATTTTTAACGTTTAACGCTGTTCAACTGCTTTCTGTTCCCGGTGATGCTTTGGCCTCCGTTCTGGGTGTCGTATGGGTACAATCGCGCAGCGTGCGTTCTTTGGTGACCGGTGTCTCTCGACTCGACGTCCCCGGGATTCACCCCTGGTGCGCCTACCCGTGCCGCGTCCCCTCCTAAGGCTGAGTAGCCCCGCGTCGCTTGGCTCGGCCGGCTTGCTTATTCCCCTACCCCCGGGCATTTGACTTGCCTCCCACCCAGGACGACTCTGCGTCAAGTTGCTACGGACATTCACACGTTCACGTTCAAGTCTTGGCGGGAACGTCCCTTTCTTGCCGCGGACACAGGTTCGCGTCGCTCTCAGACAAACCCCCAGGAGCGAAATTGCTGAGTCATCAGGGACAGGCGCGTCCAACCACCCAATTTCCCAAACCGGGTAGACATGACCCCCATCAGCCATGCGGACTCCACTGTGGGAAGGTCACGTCAGAGTCCGGCCCAGCCTTATCTTACTTGTTCAGATAGCTCTTCATTGGGGCATATAAACGCCTTCTAAAGTCCATAATTATAAAAACAAAAATTTTTTTTAATACAAATCTCCTGGGGAGGGGCCCTACAGGGTCTAAATCTACAGGGAGGGGGGAGTGAGTGCTGCCAGACCCCTCCGTCGGGCGGGTTTGGGTACGAGGAGGAGGGAGAGCTCTGTCTTCAGGGCACGGAGGTCCTGAGGGTCGCACCGGAGAGGGAGGCAGAGTCAGGAGAAGCTACAAGTCGAACCTCGCCCTCTTCATGCACCTGCTGTGTAGGGAAAGCGCCGGATACAGCAGAGGCCGAATAAATATTATGACTGGGGGTCACTAAAGCCAAGCGAAGCCAAACACGGCCCTTAAAAAAGCCAACACGGTGGTTACAGAGGCAGAGAGCAAGTGAGAAAGATTGGGAGGCTTAGGGAGATAGGGGCACCGGCGACCAGAGGGGACGGTGATTCAGAGACATCCCCCTCCCCCCCAGTGCCTGGGGCCGGGGGAGGGACGGAACAGCTTCCCCGGCTCCAGCCCCCCTCCTTGCCGGGAGCTCCCCCTGTCCTTCCAGCCACAGGCATCCCCCGACGTGGTCCCCTGTGCCCTGGGGGACCAGCTGCTGTACCACATCAGGCATGGCACGTAGTAGGCCCTCATTAAATGTTTGTTCCGTGAATAAATGACGATTGGTCCGTTCAGAGAAAAACACACTGGGAGGGGGATTTCTTGGAAGCAAGGAGGGTGTTTTAGTTACCCCGTGACCCTAGTGCCTAACGTCGCGCCTGGCATACAGAGGCTCACTTTAGTCCTCCATTCACTGAGCTCCCAACACCTTCCTGCTGTATTGAGTATAAACAAAATCCTTCACCGTAGCTACCCCCCAAGGCTCCCTGATCCCCGCATCCCCTCCCTGCCCTCCCCTCCTCCCTCTCTCCCCCTGCTCCAGTCACATGGGCTTCCTCCCTGTTCCCCCCAACAGGCCAGCCCGGGTACTACCCCAGGACCTTTGCATGTGCTGTTTCTTCAGCCGGAAACACCTTTCCCCCAGATCTTCCCATGGCTGGCTCTTTCTCGTCCTTCAGGGTTGTACTTAAATGTCACCATCTTAAGGGGTTGCCCGGCTGGCTCCGTCGGTAGAGCACGTAGCTCCTGATCTTGGGGTCCTGAGGGCAAAAGCCCCCACACTGGGTTCAGAGCTCACCTTTAAAAGTGGTGGGCACGCAGGAGGCGCTCCGTGAGCGAGAGCTGATTGAGCACCACTGTGTACCGGGCACTTTCCTAGATGCTGGGGGCCCAGCAGAGAACAAAAGAAACTCCATTCTAGCCCACAAGGCCCTGGGGGGGGGGGTGGGGAGGGAAGAAATGAGGGAAGACAAAAAGCCAGGGAAACAGACGAGAAAATTTCGAACGGTGAGGGGGGTCCGTGACAACCGTGATGTCACGAAGAGCCATGGGGCAGGGCTCCTCTGTTGGGGGCAGGGGTCACCCACCGCCTCTCAGCCATCTGGGCTGGTTCACAAAAAATCGAACATTTATGAACCTGTGAAGACAGTCCAGAGTCAGAGGGGGAGGGGAGGGGAGGGGAGGGGAGTTAGTCCTGGGCGGCGGGAACAGTCAGTGCAAAGGCCCTGGGGTGGGAACCAGTTTGGCTCAATCCACATTCGGCGAGTAAATGACCCATAGAAGATTCTAGAAGGAACGGGGGCGGGGGGGGGGGCGCTGCTCAAGTTTGTCTGTGGAGGGCTTGGAGGGTGGGTAGGAGGTTGCCAGCCCCCGAGGGAAGGCAGCTTCTGGCAAAGGCCTGGGCCGTGCCTCTTGGCTTTGTTCTGTCCGGAGGGTGGACAGGACCCAGTCAGGGGCCCTGGGCTCTCCTGGAGCCCAGCGTCCCGGGACTCAGAGGAGAAACAGTCCCTGGAAGTAGGGGAGAGGTCATGGCAAAGCTGAGGCACCCCAGACTTTGGCCTTTGCCCACTGCAGGCCAGGAAAGCACAAAACATCAAGATAACGGTCTTCCCTCCCTTCCCCCAGCCTGCCCTGGTGCCACTGGCCCTGAACCCTGTCCGTCGTGCCTGTCCCCCAATCGGCACCCGGGGACGGGCCGGGACCTCCCCACGCTATTTCAGCATCTTTTGGGGGCGGTTACGGAGCCGCAGAGAGGAGCGCGGGGAGCCTGGGAGCCCGGTTGTGGGGTGAGCTCCGGATCTGGGCAGACTCAGGAGACGGCTGGGGGCAGAGCTGGCCGGCCTCATGAATGGGGATTTAGCAGCTGGAAAGGTGAGCCGTGCCCGGGGGCCACGGGAGAGGGAGGTCTCAGCCAGGAAACCCTCCCCAGACTCCCAGAGGTGGAAGGAGCCTCACGCCCCCATTGCACGGATGGGAAGACCGGGGCTCGGAGAGAGCGTGTCACAGCGGAAGTCCTGCCTCCATCCAGGGGCTGCCCTTGTCTTTCCTCCGGGAGGGGAGGGGAGGGATGGGCAGTGGGGAGAGGGAACTAGTTTCATCGGCCCCCCAGGGGTCGACCAGGCTGCTCCCCTCCCCCCTGCCCCCGTGCCTGCACCTTCTAGAACTTTTAAAGAAATCAGCTCCCATGCCCTGAGGAAGCCCGTGTCAGCTCCTGGCCCTCCTGGAGAAGGAAACTCCAAGGGCAGCGGTGGGCTGAGCCCGGGGGCTGAGCGGGGGGTGGGGGCGGGGACTTGAGGCCCACGGACGTCGGGGTGGTGTGCAGATGGGAGGTGGGAGGAGAGGGGGCTGTGTGACCCTCACGCCTGTCCCCTCCTTGCCCCAGATGGCTTCCTCCACCGGTCCCATGGGCCCCATTGGCAGCCTGGAGCTCCTGGACCTGCTGTTTGACCATCAGGACGGCATCCTGAGACACGTAGAGCTGGGCGAGGACTGGGGCCACCTCGAGGACCAGGTGAGGGCACGCCAGGCCTCAGACCGGAGCCTCGCTCAGCTTCGTGCGGCGTTTAGGGCTCACGGCGCCCACTCTTAGCAAAGCACATCCTTGTGCTGAACCTCTCAGCCACCCTAAGGGGTGGCTGACATTAGCTTCTAGCAGGTGGAGAAGCCAAGGCCCAGAGAGGGGCAGTAACTCGTCCAGGGTCACACAGCAGTTTGGGGGTGGGTTTGAACTCCAACCCGGGGCTTGTGCCTCGGGTGGTACCCATGCTACGAGATTGTGTTGAGGCTCCAACAACCCCAGAGGAAGGAGCGTTAGCTCGTCTGTCTGGCAGAAAGGGTAAGTGCGGCCCAGAGAGGATCAGTGGCTTGCTCCGTCACACAGCGATCGGGAACAAAGCATAGAGGGCTTAAAAAAAATTTTTTTTAATGTTTATTTTTGAGAGAGAGAGAGAGAGAGAGAGAGAGAGAGAGAGAGAGAGAGAGAGAGTGCTACGAGGGGAGGAGCAGAGAGAGAGGGAGACACAGAATCCGAGCCATCAGCACAGAGCCCGACGCGGGGCTCGAACTCACAGACCGCGAGATCGTGACCTGAGCCGAAGTCGGACGCTCAACCGACTGGGCCCCCCGGGCGCCCCCAGTATAGAGGTTGTAATGCCCGCCCTTCTCTCTCTGCCCCAGCAGGTCCTGCCAGGCCCAGACTCGGATGATTTCCTCAACTCCATCCTGGCCTCTGGAGACTCGGTGCCCAGCTCCCCGATCTGGTCTCCTGCAGCCAGTGACAGTGGCATCTCTGAAGACCTGCCCTCCGACTCCCAGGACACCCCTCCACGCAGTGGGGCAGCCACCACCCCCGCGGGCTGCCCCTCCTACCACCCGGGAGCCCCCTGCCTCGCCGGGCCCCCCGGACCCGTGGCCCAAGTGCTGGACGCGTCTGTGGCCATAGACTTGGGTGGGTCCTCCTTCTCTGTTCACTGCCCTTGTCCGTGCCAGGCGCTGGGCGCCCACACTCGCCCTCCGAAATCGACGCCGTCATGGGCCCATTTCCCGGACGGTGAAATGGAGTCCCCGTGAGGTGAGGCCGTGAGTCACAGCTACTGACTCCCGCTCCAGGCGCCACGCTTCCAACCTCATCTCTGTACGTCGACGCCAGGACCGTAGTAGACGTTCAGTGACAGACAGGGCGTGAGGTCCGGGGACCCCAGGCCTCAGACGCTCCCCCCCTGGATCTGGGGAAACCTGGCCTGATGCGGAAGACACCCCTCCCCGCTGGAGGACCGTCCTCTGTCCCTTTAGCTCTTATTAGACTCGCTGGAGAGTTAACAAAACGGAAGCTCAGAGAGGTTTGGTCACTTCACCAAGGCCACACAGCTCTGCACAGTCGGGATAAGAACCGAGAGCTGAGCCCCCCCCCCCCCGAAGTCTGTGCTCTGGGGAGCACCTTGCCTCCAGCGTGCCGGGTGCCAGGGGGAGGGAGCCGCAGGTGAATCAGACCTGGGCAAGGACCAGGGGGAGATAAGGCCAAGCCGGCTGGAGACCTAGCCTGTAACCCTGGCCAGTAACAGCCGGTCCCTCCTGGCTTGGCAACGGGTCCCTCAACAACGTCCTGATGAGTCGGCTTCCCGTTTTCCATCGGCGGGAAGACCGAGGCACCGGTCGGGGATGCTCCCCTCAACCCGGGGCCTTGGGGCCCTAGCGCGCTGCGGTCAATCCTGGCGGCCTTGCTGGAGGAGGCGGGTAGAAGCGGGGAGCTCAGGGGCCCGCGCGTGACCCCTCCGCGTCTTTGTCTCCATCTGCCCTGCTCAGAAATGTGGAGCCAGGGCCTCCGTCGTGAGGAGCGGGCTGAGTTGGCCGACCTGCCTTCGAGCTGCAGCCTCACGGTGAAAGACCTCCTCCTCTCGGGCGGCGGCGGCGACCTGGTGAGCAGCCCGGACCCCACGCCCCGGAACTTGAGCCCTTGCGGGGCTGCCGGGGGTTCGTAGGGCCCCGATGCCTCCCATTTCGGAGACGGGAAGACTGAGTCACACACGGGGTGGGGCGCTTGCCGCCACGGTCGTCGTCATAACGTTTTTTGAAACAGCTGAAACTTACCACCAAGTACCTACCACGGGCCAGACACTCTTTTAAATGCCTTAAATGCGTCATCTTTTCCCGTTATTATTATTATTATCGGAGAGAGAGAGAGAGGGCAGGGGAGAGGGGCGGAGGGAGAGAGAGACTCGCAAGCGGGCTCTGGGCTGCCAGCCTGGGAACCGGACGCGGGGCTCGAACCCGCGAACCGCGAGATCGTGACGCTGTTTCGCCCACTGGGTTCCCGGATGCGGAAGTGCCGGCTCTGGGGGCTGGTGCTCGCTCTCTGCGGCCCCGGGGCCAGCGGGGGCCCCACGGCAGACGCGCCCGTAGGGTCCCAGGTCCGGTGTCTCGTTCGCTTCCGGGAGGCGGTTTCCCTGCCCCCACAGCCGTGTCCCCCTCCCCCCCTCCCCCACGGCAGCAGCATCACCCGGGGGCCCCTCACCTGCCCCGGCCTGCGACCCAGCACTGCCAGGAGCTGGTGCTGACGGAGGACGAGAAGAAGCTTCTGGCCAAAGAAGGCCTCACCCTGCCCACCCAGCTGCCCCTCACCAAGGTGAGCCCTGGCCCCGGGCCTCGCCCCCTTTCCTGCGGCCACCCGCCCTCGAGTGTTAGGACGCGTCCGTCCCTGGAGCCCGCAAGTTCGCCCTTGAGCCCAGCTCAGCGGGCAGAGCCCCACACCCGGGGGGCCAAGGGTGGCCTTTCGGGCGGCAGCGGTTGGGGCCCCGGGGGGCCTCCTTGTGCCTCTCGCGCTGCCTCGTAGCCCCTTGCAGGCCGGAGCTCCCCAAAGGGGTGACCTGTGCCCCCTCTCCCAACCCACGACCTGCACGCGGACTTCGACTGGGCCGCGCTGCATTTTTGTGAAGGCTTGAACCGGTCGCTAAAATGTCTCTGGCCAGCAGTGTTCACACACGGTTTCCATGGCCGTGCCCCCCCCCCTACGCCCACCCTTCCGCCCGCAGCCCCCGCCCAGCCCGTTTCGCTCAATGTCAAGACCTGGGTTCGCCATCGCCACCGGAACATCCGCGGGCCCCCAGAAAGGCGCAGTGCCCAGGCATGGCCAGAAGGTGGCATACTCGCACCAGCGCTCAGAGTGTGGCCGCCGGTTCCTACCTGGGACTGGGATCTGGGAAAATTCTCAGGACCCGGGACCCCCCCCCCACCCCCGCCCACCCCGGAGACTTTGCAGGAGTTCAGGGGGACGAAAGCGGTCTTCGAGTCATGGGGAGTCTGCCCCCCGCCCCCTGGGTCTGGGAGGGCTCCCCCCGGAGGAGCAGGGGTGAGGTCATGAGGGCCAGACAACAGGGTGGACCCTCCCCCCACCCCACCATGTCACTGTGCAGTATGAAGAGCGAGCGCTGAAAAAAATCCGCCGGAAAATCCGGAACAAGCAGTCGGCCCAAGAGAGCCGGAAGAAGAAGAAGGAATATATTGATGGCCTGGAAACTCGGTAAGGCTGGGGCCCCCGGGGTGCCCTTCTGGGGTGCGGGAAGGGGACAGAGACCCAGGGAGAGCCGTGCAATGGGGCTAAGGTCACAGTGTGGGGGGGGGGGGCTGACAAAATGAGAGGTTTCCTTTCTCTCTCTGGGAGAGGTCATTTGTCATGTGAATTACCAGCGTGGGAAGATGCCCGGAGATGGCAGAGGTCAGGCTCGGGGTCCCTTTATCCCCTGGAAAGTGAGGCACCAAGAAAGGAGGATGTATTACCCATCTTGCCCTGGGGCTCTGCCTGGAGCTGGGGTGCTTACCCCGCCTGCGTGAGCCCCACAGGTCCTCAGAGCTGCCGTCGTTTCCTTGATGGTGCGTGTCGTGTGTGGCAAGGACAGAGGAGAGATCGTTCTCGGCAGAACATCCGCCTCCGAAAAACCGCGCACCCCGCGTTCACCAACTGCCGCTCTCTTAACTCTTTTAAGGGGACGGGCTCCTTTGTCTTCTTTAACAGAAGCGCAACGCGCGAGCAGACCCACTCTCTAAGCCGGGAGTGGCCTGACGGAAGGTTACGGGTCTACCTGGGTCTTCTCTTTCTTCCCAAGTCAGTTTTGGGATGTCGTACTTGTCTGCCGTACTTGCAGTCGTACACACTGCAAATGTGTCGACATCCAATGGTTCCCAGTTCTCTCGTTTTAGTTTGCTAGGCTCTGTGCTGTCGGCAGGGGAGGGACAGGGGGACACAGGGAGACCCAGAATCCGAAGCAGGCTCCAGGCTCCGAGCTGTCCGCACAGAGCCCGACGCCCCGGGTCTCGAACCCACAAACCGTGAGATCTTGACCTGAGCCGAAGGGGGATGCTCAACCGACGGAGCCACCCAGGCGCCCCTGCCTTCTTGATTAATCTTGCCAGAGACTTATTTATTGAATTATTCTTTTCAAAGCGTGGCTTTCTGGCTTTTACCTCCTACCCACCTGTACTTTTGTATTCTTCCACTTCTGCTCTTAGATTTGGTATGCCCCCCCCCACCTTGATGTTTGATTTTGGAGGGGGGGTTGCTATGTTGCTCTCTTGCGAACTTTCAACACGTGCGCGTCCAGCTTGTTGAGCCGCGTAAAGGTTGGTGAAGGTCTGTCCCTCTCCGCACTGTGTTAGCCGCACCTCTCGCATCGTGATTTACACAATTGGCATTACCATCTGGCCCTTGAATCTTCTCTAATTTATGTCCTGGATTCTTATTTTTATCCCATGAGTCATCCAGAAGGAGGGCCTTTCTGTGGGGGGGGGGTGTACTCTCTTGGCTGGGACATATCGTCATATGGGGATTTGAGTACTTCAGTCCCACATCTGGGTGGTCTGGGGCCAGGCCGCGCCCACATATGGATACAGGTGGGAAACATGGGTCCCCCAGCCTGGATCCGGGAGCCCCCGGATGGACTCGTCACCATTGTCTTAGTCCTCAGATGCAATCTGCGAAGCCCCTGATCAGCTTTATGTCGTGTTGGTCTCCCAAACGCTCTGTGAACTAGGTAATCGTAGCCCCTTTTTACAGGTGAGGGGACTGAGGTCAGAGAGCAGAGCGGCTTGAGGTCACAAGGGAGGGTGAGGACTGTAACCTGGTTCCCCGTGGACTCCCCATCACCCTCCCACTCAGTCTTCTGGAAGCATCGCTGCCCGAGTTTGGCATTCCACGGCCCGTCCTCGGGGCACAGACCGGAGCGATGCCCCCACATCAGTGCAGACGTGGGGCCTGGGAGCCAGGCGGAGCTGGGTTCAGATCTGGGCCCTGTCCACAGACTTGCTGGGTGGCTTTGGATGAGTGACTTCCCCTCTCTGGCCTTGGGTCCCCTGCCTGTAAAATGGGGCCCCCCAGGGAGATGTCAGCCGAGCTAGTTGGTGACGCACGGGTTCTGGAGGTCACTGTGGCATTGTCCCTGCAGGATGTCAGCCTGCACTGCCCAGAACCAGGAGCTTCAGAGGAAGGTCTTGCATCTGGAGAAGCAGAACCTGTAAGTCTCGGTCCAGCTACGGGAGAGGACAGGGGAGCCGGCCCCCAGAGTCCCTTGCAGGAGGGGTGGACAACGTGGGGGACAGCCTCTGTGATGGCAAAGCAGAGCAGGGGGTAGGGGCCCCACCTAGCAAGGGTGCGGGCTGCATGGAGGAGGGCACTTGGAGTCGGGGAAAGGCGTTTGCGGTGGAGGAAAAACGGCAGACGACTGGCCAGAGGCCAGAAGCACGCTGTGCTGGAGAACCGAGTGCGGCTCTAAGAGGCGCGGCCGTCTATTCAATATTTGTTTAGCATCTCGTCTGTGCCAGGCGTAGTTCTGGGCCCTGGAACCACAGCACTGCACGGACAGGCTCCCTACTTAAAGAACTCATGGTCTGGTGGGAGACAGACTCAAGACAAAGGGAAATACGTAAAAGCTAATTCACATAGCGATAGCCACTGAGGAGAAGAGTGAAGCAAGGTTAAGGCCCCGGAGAGCGAGTGGGGGTGGGGGGGGGTGGCGCTACTCTGGGCAGGGAGGTCAGATGTGATGGCTTTTGAGATGAGACCTGATGGATGAGAAAGAACCAGCTACAAAAAGATCTGGGGGACTAATGTCCTTGGTGCAGAGGGAACCAGCCTGTGCAAAGGTCCTGGGGCAGAATTGGGTCTGACGTGTTGGAGGAACAGCCAGGAGGCCCGAGTGGCTGCAGCAGAGTAAGCGAGGGGGAGAGAGAAGGAGGAGGAGGAGAGGGCAGGTAGGGAGTGGGGCAGGTCATGCGGGGGGCTTTGGGGGCCACGAGGAGGACTTGGGCTTTGACCCCAGGGGCGTGGGAGCCCTGGCAGGGTCGAGAGAAGCCTGCTCACGTCTGAAAAGTGCCGTCTGGCTGCTGCTTGGAGCGTGAACCCTAGGGGAGCAAGAGAGGCCTTGGGGGTCCAGAGTAGAGGCTGGGGTTGGCATTTTGGTGAGAGATAATGGCAGCCCGGGTCACGGGGGTGGGGTGGCAGAGAAGTGGGTGGGTTCAAGTGGGTGGGATGTTCAGGGAGATTTGTTGAAGCGACGAGGGAGAGTCTGGGACTTTAAAGACCAGCGGGCCCACGAGGGATGGATGGGATTCAGACGTCAGCCGGGCTGGGGGGACCCCAGAAACGGGTGGGGACCAGATCACGGCCCCGGGGGGCTCAGCCAAGGCCTGCCCATTCCTGCCAAGGTCCCTCTTGGAGCAGCTGAAGAAGCTCCAGGCCATTGTGGTCCAGTCCACCAGCAAGTCGGCCCAGACGGGCACCTGCATAGCGGTAAGTCCTGGTCCCCAGGATGACGGGCGTCCTCGGCCTTGGCAAAGCGGTCTGGGTGGCGAGATGAGCGCAGCGTGAGCCCCAGGTGTCTTCTGGGCCTCGGCGTCTCTGCTCACGGGGTGGGGGAGGGGTGGGGTGACCTCCCCCATCTCCGCCAGGTCCTGCTGCTCTCCTTTGCCCTCATCGTCCTGCCCTCCATTAGCCCTTTCGTCGCCAACAAAGCCGAGAGCGCCGGAGACTACGCGCCCGTTCGAGGTAGGTGGGCTGGGGATGCTGTGCCCTCAGAACCCCTCTGGGCTGCACCATGGACACAGTCCCCTTGGTTCCCTAAGCCCCTGTACTGGGCCTCTGGGGCTTGGCAGGGGGAGGGGGGCTCCTTGCTGCTACTCCCTGAGACTGGGGTCAGAGAGCGGAGGGACTCCAGTCCCCAAGCCCGTCCCTCGTGACCCTCCCCACCCTTGCTCAGTTTTCTCCAGAACTTTGCACAACGACGCTGCGTCCCGTGTGGCCCCCGACGCCACACCAGGCTCCGAGGTCCCAGGACCACGGCCCAAAGCAGGCGCGTCCCAGGAAGGGTCTCCAGGCAGCCCCAGGGCAGACTGGGAATCTCAGGGCAAGTCGGCTCTGGACAACTTGACGGAGGAGTTGGACAACTCGACCCTGATCGCAGACAACTCGACGGAGAAGCTGAACCGGGCCACCCTGCTGGACTGGACTGCCCCTGAGCCAGCGCTCAGCCCTGGGCGCGGGGGATTGGAGGCAGCAGGGGAGGAGCTGTGAGCACCCTCCGGACGTGCCCCCGGGCCTCTCTGCTTAGGGGCCCTTCTGTGGACAGCAACGGGCATGGGGGTGAGAGGTGAGACCCTGGCGGAAGTGCCAGGATGGAGATGTCACAAAGTCACAGCCACACACCCGCGGACCCAGGCACACACAGGACACGCTCAGACACAGGACAAGCGCAGGGCCACGGAGCTCGAGAAATACACATCCAGGCAAAGAAAGGAACGGGCACATACAGAGTGATCCACAGACTCAGACAGACACACGCACACACCACGCCTCGACAGTTCCCCTGCCCCGGGACTCCTTCCTGTCCCCTGCACACTTGGCTGAGTCTGCGGGGACCCTGGCCCCAGAACCGCAGCCCACAAGCCGCGCCTCTTTTCTAAGATTGCAGTGATCCTTAATAAAGTATTTTGACAGAACACGTTGGCACAAAGCGTTGTCTAGGGCTCCTCGGCTCTTGGAAGGAGCGTCTGGGCCAGCCTCGGAAGGGGGAGTGGGGTGCGGCCCCCCACCCCCACGCCCCCCCCCACCCCCGCGACCCCCAGGGTGGAAAGGCTGCCGGCCAGGCGCCGGGAGTGTCTTCAGCACCTTGGAGAGCGGCCTCGAGCGGTGAGCGCGGCGCGCCTGGAACCCGAGGTCTCTGGGGGCCTCAGGAGGCCCTTCATCGCGTCCTCGGACGATCTAGGTCAGCTGCCTTCCTGGGAGGGGGGCCGCGCTGCCCACCTCGCTCGATCTACGGATGAGGAGACCGAGGCATCGGAAGTGAAGGGATCTCACCGGAACCCGGCTGTGCCCGCGCTCTCCTAATGCGCCCCGCCCCACCCGCTTTGCGCAGGTGCGGGGAGGTGGGGGGCGGGCTGCGAACGAGGCCCAAGGCCACTGGCAGCTCTCATCAAGGGGCTCACAGCCTAGCAGTGGGGGGAAAATATCTAGAAACCACGCACAGGAGTATATAATCACAGAGGGCGCCAGGAGCTCCCGCTGCGGTATTGCCCTCCTCCTCCACGGCCCCCCCAGGCCTGGATTGCAGGGAGGCCCAGGCAGACTCCACAGGGGGCAAGGGGACCGTGCATTCTGCACCCCCTGCCCCGCTCTCCCCGGGGCTAGGACCCGGCACAAAGCCGTGGATGTTAAACACAGACTCAGATGCAAGAATTTCTGCTTTTATTGCATTGAAGACTTTTCTGGAAGTCTGGAGGAACCAGGTGGACACGCCTCTTTCTCCCTCTAGCCCCAAAGGCAGTGCAAGCCTCTATTGTCTGTGCCCCCAAGAAGTCTGGCTCCGAAAAGGTGGCTCTGCCCCCCCTTACCTCCCGGAGGGACCATGAAGGCGATCTGGGGGAGGCAGGGGATGGGGAGTGTGAGGGCCCCAGGGCAGAGGGAGTTAACTCTTGCTTAGGCTGGGAACTAGGGAGGGCCTGGCCACACCTCCCCAGAGCGTCCTGAGTCAGGGGCTGGGGCACAGGGAGGAGCAGGTGCCCTGGGGGTCAGCTCCAAGGTCAGCGTCCAGGGTGAAAATGCTCCTCCCCAGGCCCACACCACAGGCCCCTCAAGATAAAGAGACAGGCAGTGGGGGGTGGGCCTGCCCTGGGGCCTGGAGCCCAGCTCTCAGCACCCTGAGGTTGCCCCCCACCCGCAAGGGCAGGTGAAAGTAACAAAGTGAGAACAGTAAGAAAAGATGACTCCGTGGTCTCTACAAAAAGCCCCACCCTCCCCGGGCCCCCTGGTCAGCTGGGAACCGCTTCGGCCTTCACCCTCTTGGGGGGCCTGTGGGGTGCAGGACTGTCCAGCGGCTCCCTCTTGGGGCTGGTAGGCCCAGAGCCGTTGTGCTGGGTACAGGGCTCGGCGGAGGGGTCCGGCTTGGGGCTGGCGGGTGCTGGGCCATTGAGCTGGGTGGGGGCCTCCTCCTTGGGCTCCAGCTTGGGGGCAGGCGGGCGAGGCAGGGGGGGCAGCGCCCTCTCCAGCACTCGAGGGCCGTCCCAGGTGGGGATCTCCAGGCCCAGGTGCTCCATGAGCCTGGTCATGACCTCATCCACGTAGCCATGGATACGCAGGTCGGCATGGCGGTCCTGTGGGGGGCGGGGAGCAGGGTGCAAAGACAGGCCGGGCTTAGGCAGGGGTCTGGAGGGGAGGAGGCTGGAGCAGGGGGTACATCAGGGTGGGCTCAGCACGTACGTGCTTGGTGGGCTGAAGGTTGACAATGACCAGTCGACCTCCTCGGCGCTTGGTGGCGAGTGGGAGGTTCCCGCTGGGCCGGATTTGCAGGGAGGTGCCCAGAGTGATGGACAGGTCTGCGTTCCTGGGACAAGAAGGGTGAGGCTGAGCCCCTCCACCCCCCCCCCCAAAGGTCTCGGCAGCCCTACTCCTGCCCCACAAGGCGTGAGAGGCCGCCAGCCCCTCCTGGCTCGAGCCCCAGTGCTCCACCAGCCGCCTGGCGCTCCGGAACACGCCCAGACCAGCCTGGGCAGCTCGCTCCACACCCTTCTCTGCTCTCAAGGGCGCCCACAACCTGTGCCAACTTCCCGTCCGCCCGGAGCAGCCTCCCCACCCGGCCAGAAGCAGGGCTGCTGATGCGGACGTGACCTCCGATGCTTGGGACTCAGGGCCAGAGGCGTCCACTTGCTGAAGCCTGTTTCCCTGCCCGTCGCATGAGACTGGCGTACAGGGTGTGAGAAGGCTCTGTCACCAATGGGGCCAGCGAGGCCCAGCGAGGGTGCGGCCACCCCTTTCGGGGAAGCCTTTCCTGATGGCTCCCTCCCGTGCGGGAACCTCGTGGTCTGGGTTCATGTGGGGTCAGACCTGCTGGCCTCATCGGCGAGGGTGAGGTCTCGGTCAGGCAGGGCGTCTTCCCAGTCCAGGACGGTGTCCTTCAGCTCGCCCCTGCGGGGGGGGGGGGGATGGGGGTCAGACGGGGACGCGCACCCTCCCCTGGAGCCCGGGCGCAGCAAAGGGTCACTCACCTGCAAGCACGCAGCCCCCTGGCCTTGGCCACGGTGCAGAGCCGGCCCGTGGCCTTGAGGCCCATACTGCCCACGACGGTGTCCCGGACATACTGCCTGTGTCGGGGGAGGAAGGGGGACCCGCAGGGGTCGGGTCAGCCCACCACCTGCTCCCGGGGCACCCGCTCAGGGGTCCCACTGGCGCGTCTCTTGTTCCTTTGGGGGGAGCTGTTGTCCCAGGGGAGTAGGGGGGCCGCACGGCCGACTCTAAGCGCGAGAAGACATCCCGCAAACCCAGAGCAGGGGACGGGGGCCTTCCACAAAACAGCTGGCCGGGCCGCTGAAGAGACGCGATGACGACATGCAAAGCGTGACCCTGGGCGGGATCCCGGACGAGGAAACAAAAAAACCAGAAGCCACTGGGAACCCGGGCCAGGCCCTGAGTGATCGCACTACCCTGACTTCCTTTACAGCTCGCTGCGGCCGCGCCAACGGGAGAGCGCAGCTCCTGGGAGGGAGGTAGAGTCTCGGGGGTCTGGGGTCGTGGGCGAGGCGGTCTGCCACTTACCCCTCAACAGCACAGCAAGTAACCAACAGAGTGTGGCAAAACGTTAACGGTTGTCGGATCTAGTCGGGATCGGCCAACTATGGCCCTGTGGGTGGAATCTGGCCCTCAGCCTCCTGCCTCCACGAATAAAGCTTTATCGGCACACGGCCACGCCCATTCCTTCGTGTGTGGTCCGTGGCGGCTCTCGTGCCCCATCAGCAGAGCCCACAGTCGTGAGAGACACTGTCTGGGCCACGAAGCTGAACACATTTTACCATCTGGCCCTTTACGGGAAAAGCTCGCTGAGCCCTGGTCTAGGCGAGGTAGGGGTTCGTCGTACTATTCTTGTGAGTCTCCTATGGATTTGAAAGTTTTCAAAATAAAGTGGGGAACGAGGGTTTTCTTTGCAGTGGGGGGACCCCCACCTGTGCGGCCGCTCGGCCAGCGGGAGGAGACGCGCCCAGATGGCCCTGGCTCCAGGAAGGGCTCTGGCTCAGCCTTCCCAGAGCGGGTGGTCCTACCTCTGTCACACTCTGGTATGGGTTGAATTGTGTCCCCGCAAAAAGATATGTTGGGAGTCCTGACCCCCCAACACTTTAGAGTGTAGCCTTATTTGGAAACAGGATCATTGCAGATGTAGAGTCAGGATGAGGCCACACTGGGGTCGAGTGGTCTCAATCTGATAGGACTGATGCCCCTGTGAGAGACCCAGACACACAGCGAGGAGGCCACGTGACAACGGAGGGAGGCGGGTGGTGAGCCAAGGACTGTGAGAAACATCCAGAAAACGCGAGGAGGCAGGAAGGAGCCTCCCCCACAGCCTCTCTTCTGGACTTCTAGCTTCCAGGCTGGGAGCTGTGGGGCGCCTGGGGGGCTCAGTCGGTTGAGCACCAGAGATCGGCTCAGGTCACGATCTCGCGGTTCGTGGGTTCGAGCTCCGTGTCGGGCTCTGGGCTGACGGCTCGGAGCCTGGACGGAGCCTGCTTGGGATTCTGTGTCTCCCTCTCTCTCTGCCCCTCCCCGCTCGCGCTCTCTCTCTCTCAAAAACAAAACATTAAAAAAAAAATTATCAGGCTGGGAACCGACAAATTTCTGTTTTACGCCTTTCAGCCTCTGGCTGTCTGTTACGGGTGCAGGGGACGAACGTCCCTCTCCAGGAGGAACTCGTGCCCCCAGCCTCACAGGCTTGAGGCTCAGGCCCCAGCCCTGCCCCTCCCTGGGTCCCTGGCAACGTCAGAAGCGACTCACAAGGCCCTTCCTTGTGATGGGAAGCGAAGCAGTAAGTGGCCTGGGCTGTCCACGCCTCGCCCCCCCACCCCGCCCCCGCCCTCCGGTGGCACTCACGTCTTACACTTGGCGCATTCCTCCACGAACATGTTTCCGTGAAGCTCCGCCAGCTTGTCCCTACGGAAGGAGAGAGACACTTGGCCATGGCATGGGATTCTGGTTCCTGAGGCTTCGGGCAGAGCACCGAGCCCTCCTCCTCCAGGAAGCCTTCCCTAAGCTTCAACCTTAGGATCAGCAGATTCCCTCCTTCCAGTGCCTCTGGACTGCTGCTGACCCCACCATCCACAGCCTTACAGATGGCCCAACCTCTCTGAGCCGGAGGGACTGTTGGCCCTCATGGCTGACCCTACCTCTGCACATGGGCAGACCATTCCCTTCACAAAAGCCATCCACAATTGTGTTGGAACCACCAAGTGTCACCGGGGCTGCAGGACAGGAATTTTAATCCCCAGTTTGCAAATCAAAAGCCTGAGGCAATGGGTGGCCCAGGGGCCTGGACTTCAGAGGCAGAGGAATGTGGAGGGCAACTCCTGGTTCCCTTGGCTTCCCAGCTGTGTGACCTTGGGCAGGTCGCTTAGCCTCTCTGGGCCTCAGTCCCCATCTGTGAAATGGGACCACAGTGGCCAGCTTCTGGGTTATTTGGAAGAACAATGATCAGACCTGGAAGGCTCTTCCCCTGGCTCCCTCTGTCACCTCTCAAATGTCACAGCCTCCCTGACCTACCTGGTCGAGGCTTCAACTCCCGCCCAACTTTCCCCTTTGGTTCCATGGCAAGGATCACCGCCTGACACAGAATTTACTTGGCTGATTTGTCTCGTCTTCTGCCTGTTTCCTCCCTCCTAGATGATTCCCGGGAGGGTAGAGCTTCTGTCTGTCCTGTGTACTCTGTGTCCTATGTCTGGAATAGCATGTGGCACACGGTCGGCGCTGGGCAAAATAGTTGTTGGCTGTGACCCATTTTGCTCCTGTCTGCACACAGTGGGTGCTGGGGGATTAGTGCTTCCTCCTCCTCCAACACACACACACACACAGACCGGTGACGCAGTGAAGGCGTGGGCGGTGGGTGCCAGGGATGGCCGGGCACACGTGGGTGTGCAATCCACGGTGCAGGAGGTCGGAGACACCGCGGTCCCCAAGTGGACTCCTGCCGGCCCACCCCAAGGCGCTGCCCTCCACCTCTGGGAAGGAGCGTGCCAGCGGGTGGCCGTGCCCCACTCCCGATCTGCCGACGCGCCCCCACCCTACCGTGTTGTCCGGCTGTTTGGGGACACAGATGTCGCCGGCTTTCCCCACGTGCCCGTAAAAGCCCTATCCTCCCGTGCCGCTGAACGTACTCACTACACAGTGAAAAAAACGTTTGTTTCTGTTTCTAGAAATGTCTACACAGGTCCCGAGGGGCAGGCCTGTAGCCACGTGCCTAGTAAATCGGTCTGACCCGAAGGATAAGACGCCAGTGGTTCCGGCCCAGACCGGAGCCCGACGGTAACCCTGAGCCAGAGGGGGCTGGAGGCTTAGTTAGTTACATGTCGAAAGGGTGAAGTCCCCAAACGTGGCAACATCTCTAGGTTGTGAGAACTGCCAGACTTCTAGAGAAATTTTATCTTTGGGGGCGGGGGGGGGGGGGCGCCTGGGTGGCTCAGTCAATTAAGCGTCTGACTTGATTTCAGCTCAGGTCGTGATCTCACGGTTTGTGAGTTCGAGCCCCTCGCCGGGCTCTGCACTGAGTGTGAAGCCTGCTTGGGATTCTCTCTCTCCTCCTCGCTCTCTTCCCCTCCCCCACTCACTCTCTCTCAACATAAATGAATACACTTAAAAAAAAAAAAAAACACCTAAAAAACAGTCAGTCCTTTGCCCTACTAGGGTTCACGTTCACTATGGAGGCAGTAACGAGGGATATGAAAACCCAACTACGAACATTCTAAATTCTCAGCACCCTCCTCCCCACGCCCAATTTCCCCCGGCCTCGCCCCGAGGGGGATGTCATAGCGGCCCGTGGCCAGGCTGTGGGGCTGGCAGCTGAGGACCCGAGGGCAGTCTGGGCCATAGTCCGGGCCGCCGGAGGCCCCGAGTGGTCAGGGCTGGAATCACCCCCCGGGACCGGGAAAGGGCACCCCAATTCTCGATCTGTGCCCGGGCAGCTCTGATGACACAGGACAGCTCTGGTTTCTGGGCTCCCACCCAGTGCCCAGCGCTGCTCCCGGCTGCCCCCCTGCATCGGCCCATCAAAACCCCCCCTTTTACAGACGGGGAAACCGAGGCCCGGAGAGCGCGGGGCCGGACCCAGGCGTCACCTGGGGAAGCCGGAGCGCACGTGCAGCCCGTCCACGTTCTGGCTGACCAGGAAGCACAGGAGGCCCACGCGCTCCAGCTGCACCAGTGCCATGTGGGTCTTCGTGGGCCGTGCGCTCTCGAAGGTGGTGTCGAATTTGGGGGCCAGGCCCCGCTCCTCCATCGTCCAGACGCCGTGGGGGCCCCTGAAGGTGGCAGGCGGGGAGAGACATGGAGAGTTCAGGGATCAGGGAGACAGAATAAAAGAGAAAAATATTTGCATTAGGAGCTGATTACCCCTAATACCAATTCTCCCATCTTCTAAGGTAAGAGGATCCCAATAGGCAGGCAGGTCCAGCGAGCCCAGGCAAAAGACTACATTCCCCAGGATCCCTTGCAGCTAGGTGGGGTCAGGTGACCACATTCTGGCCAATGGGGTGTGAGTGGAATATGGCGCCGCTTAAAGGGACACATCTGTAAGGGCAGGGTCTTTCCCGCGGCCTGACATCCCCCAGCCGGGATGGCAGCAGGTGTTGCCTCAACCTCCCCTCTGTGCCCACAGACCTGAAGTCGGGGATGCCCGAGGCGGTGCTGATGCCGGCCCCCGTGTGGAACACCACATTGGAGGACTGCCAGACCAGCTGGGCCAGCTCCCGCACCTTCCGCTCCAACTCCTCCGGGGGGTCGAAGATCTGTCCGGGGACAGAGCAGAAGGGAGGGGTCAAAACATGTCCCACTGTGGCAAGGTGGCTAGCCACAGATGGGGATGCCCCTGCCTTGCCCAGGGCGGAGAAGTGATTGGAAAAGGTGGCTTGTTCTCATGTCCCTCCTCTGCCCACAGGCCTCCAGGGCTCCTGCATCCCTCAGGGTAGAAACCTAAGTCCTCCCAGTGGCCTGAGGCCTTACACGACCTGCCCAGCTCCTCCCCCTCTCTGCTGCAGCCACTCGGGGCCTCCTCACTTTTCCTCCCAACACACCGGGCCTGGTGCTGCCTCAGGACCTTTGCACAGGCTGTGCCCTCTGCCTGGAATTCTCCCACATGGCTCTTCCCTCATCCCCTTTAGGTCTTGGCTGAGAAGTCCTCTCACTTGCACACCCACGTTCATGGCAGCATCATTTACAACCGCGACAACATGGAATCAACCCCAGTGTCCACCGACGGATGAAGGATAAACACAGTGCGGTCCATCCACACACTGAAATATGATCCAGCCTCCAAAAGGAAGGACCTCCTGACACCTGTCACCTCGTGCATGCATCTGGAGGACACCGTGCACAGTGACAGAAGCCAGACACGGAAGGACGCTGCGCGACCCCACTCACAGGGGGTCCCTAGAGGAGTCCCGTCCACAGAGACAGAGAGCAGATGGTGGGAGCCAGGGGTGGGGCAGGGGGCGGGGAGTCAGTGCTTCATGGGGACAGAGTCTCAGTTTTGGGCGATGGAAAGTTCTGGAGATGGATGGTGGGGGTGGTTGCACAACAGCGTGAACGTATCCAGTACCACTGAGCTGTGTACTTAAAAAATGGCTAAGACGGTACCTCTCACGTTGTGTGTTTCGACACAATAATAAAAAAAAAAAAAAAATGGAGAAAACAGAAGTCATCTGAGTGGTGCCTCCTGGGCCCTGGTTTCAACGGAGCCCCGGCTCTCCTCGCGACTCCCAGCCTTACTGGTCTCCCTGAAGCTTCCTATCATCTGACTTCTTGCATTGACTTGCCCTTTGTCTGTCTCCCCTCTAGAATGAGGAGTTTTTGTCTGTCTCGGTCCCTACTGGGGCCCCAGGGCCTAGGAAGTGCCTGGTGCACAGTAGGCGCCCCATAAATGTTTGTGGAATCCAGCTAATGGACTGGCAGGACGAGGAGAGGGACTTCCGGAGGGATTCTGAGGGCTATTAAATACCTCACAGACCAGCCTTTGGGGGATGGGGGCAATCTTCCCCCCACCAGCTTCCAGAAGGGGAGAGGGGACCCAGAGGGAAGGACTCGCCCCAAGTCCTGCAGTGGGCGAAGGGGTCTTTTCTGACACGTACCTACGATCATCCCGCCTAGAACCCTTGTCCACCACCCCCAGGATAAAGTGTCAGCTCCCCAGCCCGGCACGTGAGGCCCCTCCGGCCCTGGCTCTGGAAACCTCTGTGGCCTAGTTTGGTCCCCAAGCGTGTTTATTTCCATCTCCTCGCCTTCGCCCCTGCGGTGCCTTCCGCCAGCAACTCCGTCCCTGGCTTCCCCCATCAGAGAACTTGAGGACTTTCCACCGACGCGGGTCCCTCCCTCTATCCCGCCGGGCCGACCCGGGGCTGGGGGTGGAGGGGTGTTCCAGTCCCCGGGAGAGCAGGGGGCGTCACTTCCCGCCCCCTCCCCACTGGGAAGTCCCTCCCATTGTCTAGCCTCAGTGCCTCCCGATATTCCCACAATGCCCCGCTGCTGCCCGGCCCCGCCCAGCCCGTGGCGCTGGGGGCGGCCTTCGGGACGCCGGGCCGCGCTCACCTCGGGGAGGCCACACTTGCCCTTGTCCGCGTACGGCGACAGTCCCGCCGCGTAATTCACCGACATCCTCGCCGCCCCAACGGGAACAATAAAGTTTCTCTTGTTGAGGCCGCTTCCGCCGGAAACGGGGCAGGGCGGGGAGGAAGGAGGAGCCGCGTTCCGCCCTGCGCGGCCAGCCGCTCCCTCCAAGGCGCATGCGCCTCGCGTTGACGCCGCAGGCGCCATCTCAACTGCTGGCAAAGAGGAGCCCGCTTCCTTAGGTAGCGGGGAAACGGGGCCAGCCGTCCACGTGAGAGTTCTGCAGTCACCTCTAAAGTGAGGGGCACAAGCGGCGGGTGCTGCCCTTTCTTCTTTTTGCAAATGCGTAAATTGAGGTCCCCACGCCTCTCGGGACGACAGGGAGCTCGTGCTTCTAGTCAAGGCTCTGTCTGCTGCACATTTCAGAAGTTTACAAAGTCACGAATACCCTGCGTTTGTGTGCGGGGGGGGGGGCATGTGGGAGGGTCTTGGACACCGCCCTGAATTACCCGAACGTTATCCAGGTGGGTGACAGTCTCCACCCAGCCGGACTGGTGCACCGCTAGAGAAACTGCTCAAGGCCACTGGGGCTGGTGGTGGCCTTGAGGATGCATTTAAGAAACACGTGTTGAGCACCTACTGAGTGCCCGGGAAACACCGGGGAGCAAAGGCGGCACCTTGTGGCGAAGATGGACACAAATGACCGGGCAGTGGTGACTTAGTCCGATTAAGGTGCCATGAGGGCCCCGAGCCATAAGGGAGCTCAGCCTGGGTGCCTCCGGGAAGGCTTCCTGGAGGAGGCGGTGTTGCAGCAAAGATCCAGAGAGTGAGTAGGAGCGAGCAGAAATGAGATGGGGCGAGTGAGCCGGTTGGGAGTGACATGGGGCGCAGAAAGGGCGCTGCTGGCGAAGACACAACGAGGACAAAGGCTAGGAGGAGAGGTGGAGGGTGGTGAGAGAACAGTAGGTGTCTTCCCGCCTGAGCTCGTTGGCCAGCAGGCAGCCCCGCAGCCGGCTTGTCTCCTCCCTCTGTTCACCCCCGGCCCCCTGGGGCGGCTGCCCTCAGAGCCGATCGGGTGTCAGAGCTGAGCGCTTGGAGCTGCCGGTGTGACTGGTGGCCCGGCTGGGAGCAGGTAACTGGAGCCCGCCGTGGGCGCGGAGGCCGAGTGCTGGAGTCACTGGCTTTGCTGGAGGTAAGAGAGGAGGAAGTGAGGGAAGCTTGGGATGGAGACCCCCCCCCCTTAGGGTCTCAGCCTCTTGCCTTGGAGCCCTGGTGTGTGGGAGAAAGGAGAGGTGTGTGTGTATGTCCTAGCTGTGCTGCTGAGCTACCCAGACACCCTGACACACACACACACACACACACACACACACACACACACACACACACTTCCCACTTCCCAGCCTTTGCACTCTCTAGGGCACTTACCTTCTTTTAACGGCTGCCGCCCTGCTCAGCCTCCTGCCTGGCCACTAGGTCCTGCTTTATATATCATCCCCTCTTCCAGAAAGCCACTCTCGTCCCCCAAGCCCATGGCTTCCCTCCTGCCCTGGCAACCTGTGGACTCCCCTTGGCTATCTTATTACCTCCTGCTCTAGGTTTGATTGAGACAGAGGCAGAAGAGAAAGGGTGGGGTGAGTACAGTGTGGGTAGGGTGATGGGTGGAGGGGTGGGGGAATAAACGGGTGGGTAGGTGGAAAAGTGGATGGATGAATGCACGGGGGGGGGTGGGGGACATGCCTTCAAAAAATCCCACTCGGGGCGGCTGGGTGGTTCGGTTGGTTAAGCCTCCGACGCGTGACTTTGGCTCAGGTCACGACCCCGCAGTACACGGGATCAAGCCCCGCGTCGGGCTGCACGCTGGCCGTGCGGCGCCTGCCTGGGGTTCTCTCTCTCCCTCCCTCTCTCTCTCGAAATAAATAAACTTAAAAAAAGGAATCCCACTCAAAAGAGGAAGGAATCCCAAACAAGCCTTTGTGGTAAGAGGCCTCAGCTCTGGGCCTGGCCCCCAGGGGCCCCTCATTGTTCAGGAAGGCGGTACCAGCCCAGACCACTTCCAGCCTACGAAGCCAGGGCTGGGGCAGAGGAAGGGACCCAACTAGGGGTAGGGAAAGCCAGTTGGGGGAGTTAGAGTTCAGCCTGTGGACGACAGGCAAAGCTCATCAGAACACGGGATTTTGGAAATGGGCTGTGAAGGGTGAATAGGAGCTTACCAGAGAGAATGGAGAAAAACGGGCACCCCGTGCAGGAATAACCACACAGATGAGAGCTTGGAGACCGGAAAAGGCTTGAGCTGCTTCAGCAGGTGCGTTTTCCTGCACACCTACTATATGCTAAGGACGCCACTGAAAACTGACCACGAGTTGGTCAAGAGGGGATTGTGTCCATCTTTTTAAGGGTGAGGAAAGTGAAACTCAGAGAGGGCCAGAGACCTGCCAAAGGGCACACAGCAGTCAGGGGATGGGGCATCCTGTGTCCCTGTCCTGCTCTAGGGTCTGAGATGGCCCAGGGAAGAGGAAGCTGTCCTTCTGAGAAGGGGGAGGCAGGTGGCCCTCCTGCTCACGGGGTCCCTCATTCCCACCCCACTCTGGTGCTTTCCCAGGTGGCCTGGGCTGAGGAGAAACGCCAGACGCTGGCCATGAAGACCCTGCGGGCACGATTTAAGAAGACAGAGGTGAGTCTGAGGCCGCTGAGATGCTCGGTGCCCCCCATCTTCAGGCCCCTGTGCCCCGGGGCCTGGCCGAGGAGCCCCTGGGCCTTTGGAGCATTGTCCTCTGCCCCTCATCCCATCCTTTTGGCGGCTTCAGTAGGGACCAGGCCACCCCCCTCCCTGCTCGGACCCTCCTCACCACCCACAGGTTCAAATCCCCCCCTTTGGCTTCTGTCCCCTCTCCTCCCTTTCCTGTCTACTCCTCCACGGCCCCCACCCTGTTTGGCTTCAGTAACACTCTTCTTTGTCCCGAAGAATCTCCATTCTCCCAAGCTCCAGTGACCGCTTGCTTTTCTGAGGACTCACTTTCCTGGGGGACCCCCATCTCTTGCTTTTGAGGGGTTCGTTCAGCAAATGCTTGCAGGAGGCACTGTGGCGGGCGTTGAGGAAATCCCTGCCCCCAGTGGAGCGGACAGCTGAGTGGGGGGTGATGGGTACTAAACAGGATAAACAACTGAAAAGGCATGTTTGGGGCCACAGAGACCAAGAAAAGGAAAGGGGACTGGAGCATCTAGGGCAGGGGAGACGGCTGCAGTTTTAAAGCAAGTTGTCAAGAAAGGCCTCAGCAAGGAGCTGATACTTGAGCAAAGGTTAGAAGGGAAAGAGGGAGGGAACTGCGTGCGCGTATTCCAAGAATTGCATCCCGGGCAGAGGAAGCAGGCAGTGCAAAGGCCCTGAGGTGGGCCGGAGCTGGCTCCCCATGCAGCCATTCCTCGGACTGTGAACTCCCCAGGAGAGATGCTTTGTCTTCAGTCGTACTCACTCCTCCTTGACTCCCTCCCCCCCACGTCCAGGGCACAGACTGAGAGAATCTAGGGTTAGAACACCCTTTCGTGCCTGGCCTTGGTCACGCTTGGCTTCACACTCGCCACAGGAAGAAACCAAAGTCTGGAGAGGTTAACTGGCCTCTCCCAGTCACAGGACAGAGGCCCCGGGTCAGCTGGCTCTGCTTGACTAGCTGGGTGACTGCGGGCCTGTCACCAGTCCCCCCGTGGCCCCCTCAGTTTTCCCAACTGACCTTATTTATTTGTTAGTTATTAAGCTTAACGTCCCTTTTCCTTTCATTTATTTGCATTTAATTTTTAAAAGTTCAAATGTAACGTCAGTGAATTTGTTTTTATTTATTTCACCTAGCTTGGATTTTATTCATCTCTCTCTTTTTTTTTTTTAACGTTTATTTATCTTTGAGAGAGAGAGAAGGACAGAGCGCGAGCAGGGGAGAGGGCAGAGAGAGAGGGAGACCCAGAGACAGAGACACAGAGACAGGAATAAATGGCTCATTAGCCCCTATCAACTGTGGCCCGGAGTCAGCCTGATTCATTGTGGAAGGATCCTAGAATTCTTCATCCTGTTTGGAGTCAGTTCCTAAGTTGGACTGTTCACGCTTACCCCCCAAGAACTCCTGAGATGTTGTAGCCGGTGGTAAACCAAAGCGTATAATCGTTTAATTTCGAAAGGCAAATTCTATCAAAATCAAATCCTTCAAAAACTTTGTGCAGTTTAAAAAAAAAAGACAAAAAGCAAACCCAGACTCCTAATTTGGGAAGTGGGTGTGTTAGGGGTCTCACACAGGTATGGGGGTGAGTGGTGGAGGGCAGACAGGTGTTAGAAACCTCAGACCGGGTGGGGGGGGTGGGGTGGGGTCTGGGAGGCAGGGAGGAGCCTGGGAGAGAGGCAGGAGGCCGGTGGCCAGAGGGCAGCAGGGGGGCCGAAGGGGGAGAAGCTTGTGCTCCATCCCCCCCACCGGGCATCTCGCTGTCCCTCCCTCCACCGGAGGCTCCAGTTTCTGGGCAGACAGCTGGAGTCAAGTTCAGCTTTTGTTCTGCCCGCTCCCCTGAGGGAAGAAAGCAAACACCCGTGACTTCGTGACTGCAGACGCACAGACAACCCCCCCCCCCCCGTTGTCTCTGGGGGCTTTTCATTCCCAATTCTCAGGACACGGTCCAGCCACCACCCTCTTGCTCAGTCCTTCCCCACTCCTTTCTGCTGCTGCTGCTGCTTTTTTTTTTAATGCCTATTTTTGAGAGAGAGCGTGAGCGGAGGAGGGGCAGGGAGAGAGGGGGGACCTGTGTGAGATCCTGACCTGAGCTGAAGTGGGACGCCCAATCCACTGAGCCACCCAGGCGCCCCCCACCCCTTCCGCTTCTTTAATAGCAGCCTTTTCTCCCAGACCCCAACACATCCTGATACCCGCTCTGAGCCTTCTTGGAACCCTTCCGGGCCTCAGTTTTTCTATCTGTAAGATGGGATTTAACTGGGAGCCGTGAGCCTAGTCCTGGCCTTCCCCCCCTGCCTCTCCCTTATTTCAAGTTTTAGAAAAATCCCACAAGCAAGAAGATTGGAGTTTTTAGAAACCCATAGATCCCCAGTTCCTCAAGGCTTCCTGGAAAGTCTGTCTCGCATGTTCATTCCCCAGAGTCACTATTTCTTTAATTCCTTCAACAGACATTGATGGGGCACCTACTATGCGCCAGGCCCTGTTGTAGACACTGGAGATGAGGGCCAGCTTCGCAGACCCTCACTCAGAAGGGCCCCGGTTTGGTTTACTGCTCTCTTCTCGCCATCTTGAAACTCTTAATAATTTTTGAACAGGAGGCCCCCGCATTTTCATCTTGCACCAGGCCTTGCAAAATCCGTACCTGGTATCAGCTGCGGATACAGTAGTGACTGAGGTGGACAAAGATCCCTGCCGGTGCCGAACTGACATCCTAGGGGGCGGGGTTTGACCAAAGGGAAACAATGTATTCGGAAGGTTCGCAGTGTGGCATCAGCTAGTAAGAACAGGGAGGAAAAAAAAAAACAAAAAAAAACTGCTAATAAACCCTCTTCGGGTGCTGCCCAGTGCGGACGGTAGGAGAGGAACAGGCCTTGTAGACCGTGGGGGAGGGAAGGTGCTCCAGGCAGAGGGCACTGCGAGCGCTGAGGCCAGAACCAGAAAGGAGGCCACTGTGATGGGTCTGACCAGAGGAAATGGAGGGGAGATGGGCCCAGGAAGTTGCCAGGGGGTACTGTGTAGAGCAGGGGTGGGCAGACTCTCCCTGTGAAGGGCCAGGCCGTGATATTTTTGTCTTCAAGGGCCCTCAGACCTCAATTCTGCCAAGGCTGCTCTGAATGGATGGGCCTGGCTCCGCCCCAAGAAAACTTTTATTTATGGACGCGCAATGTGAATTTCATGTCATTGTCAAGCATCACGTCACAAGATATGACTCTCCTTTTGATCTTTTTTTTCCCCCCAGCCACTTAGAAGTGTAAAAACTATTCTTAGCTCTTGGGCCACAGGAAACTGGGGGAGGGGGGCTGGGATTTGGTCCCGGGGAGCAGTTTCTGTAGAACCTCTTGGGCCCTGAGAGCAGTCTGGATTTTACGCCGAGTGAGGTTGTGCAGGCTTTTGAGCAGGAGGAAGATGGGAGCTGACTGGGGCTTTAGGAAGCTGGGAGACAAGGGCAGGGGCTAGGAGACCAGGGAGGAGGTATCCCCAGATGGAGCCTCCAGCGACAGGGCTGGCCCACAGGCAAGATTGGGTACGTTGATCGAGTTTGCAGGGTTGGCTGGTGGGTTGGGTGCGAGAGACAGGAGCCCTCCACACCCACCCCTCCCCAACTGCTTATTACCCAACCCTCCATCTTCCTGCCCCACCTCTCCTCCCTCCTGCGCAAAGGTGTCTAAGAAGAATGCCAGACAGATCTTGCCTCCCGAGCCATGTCTGGGGACATCTGTGGTGGTCGCATTGGGGGGTGCCCCTGGCTTCGAGTGCGCGGCACCCGTGCGAGCCCCCCGGCAGAGAACGATCTGGCCCTGAGATGTCCGCAGTGCCTGAGTGGAGGAACCCGGCTTTATGCCGTCTGTTGTCCCATCTGGCGGTTGGGGAATTGAGACCCAGAGAAGGAGCGTGCCTAGGCCAAAGTCACACAGTGTGCAGAACATGACCAAGCTGGACTCAAGCCCCCTCCTCCTGTCTGCAGTCACTGCTGCTAAACTCAGGTCCCAGAAGGCCATCGCTATACTCACCCCTACTCTCCCCTCTCATCCCTGTGTCCTCCCCCCCTCCCCACCTCTGCTGGCCCCTTTGTGAATTTGCAGCCACATCAACATGGTGGGCCATTTTGGAACCTTTAGTGGCTCCCCTGATGTCCCACATTCCTGGTTTCCCCCTCCTCCCAGGGACACCCCTCTTCCTCTGCCCTACCCTTCAGTTATGACCCTCATCCATCTGGTCCTGGATCAGGGCACAGGTAGCTGGGCTGGTTGAGGCGAGCGATAACTTCACGATTCCTCCTGAATGTGATCTTGTCCTTGCCACCCCCTAACTCAGGGGGATCCTGGCCATCCTCTAAGTTTCAGCTCAGATGCCCTCTCTTCTAGGAAGCCCTCCCGGACTCCCCAGGGTCAGGAGTCCTCTCTGAGCTCCCAGCTGGCCTGGACTGCCCCCATCGCAGCCCCAATCACCCTGGTTCATCAATGCATGGGTGTACCTGTCTCCCCAGGGACCCCAGTGATAACAGCGGCATCTGTCTTGTCACCACTGGGCGCCAGGCCCAGTGCAGCACCAGGCATCCCGGTAGGACAAGCAGAGTCAGTAAATGAAATTCACATGGCCCAGACGGCCTTGTGAGTCATTCATTCACTCAGCAAACGTTTATCAACTGTCCCACCCCACCCCGGGGTGCCAGGTCTGTGCCAGGAAGGCCTCAGCCTGGCCCTGCGGTCAGGGGGCTCCCAGTCTGAGAAAACAACCAGCGAACACAGACCCTACCAGCCCCTTGGGAGGAGCTGTGTCCACTCTGCTTTCCAGTGATTTAACTGACCACCTACTATGGCCTGTGTCCCAGGAGTCAGCATTAGACATGCACATGGGCGCAAGCACACCTTTGACGAACGAATCCGTGTTTATCGCGCGTACCGGGCACCAGTGAGGGCTTTGCACAGAGTACCTCATTAGTCCTCTCGCTAACACCGCGTGTAGTAGCTACTGTTTGTTTTGAACCCCATTTTCCAGATGAGGAAGGCGATGTCCAAAGCAGGTAAGTACCTTGACTGGGTCGCACAGGCGTTAAATGTGAGGGGCCGGGGTGCAGGGCCCTGGATGCAAATTCAAGTTCGTCAGACTGCTGGGTCCCACGGGTGCAAGAGTGAATGAATGATGGCCAGGCAGCAGTGGGAAGCTGCGTCCGCCGAGAGGGCTCAGGCCGGAGTCACCCGCGACCCGCAGCCAGCTCAGACGAGGCGGAGACGACGCAGGCGGATCCCTGGAGATCCAGTGGGAGCCCGCGGGGGCGAGGGAGGCGGGCCTCGTTCGCCGCATCCCCCTCGCGGCAGGAAAGTCAGGTAGTGCCCGGGCGGCACTGCGCCCCCAGAGCCTAGCGCCCCCCCCCCCCCGCCCCCGGCACGACCCCTACCGTGGGGGCGGGGCCTCCGGGAGGGGGCGGGGCGCGCGGGCACTCCGGACCCCGACTCCTCCAGCCCCTCCCTCCGGGTCCTTCCAGCCCCGCCCCCGGCCTCCTCCAGCCCCTCCCTCCCGGTTCCTCCAGCCCCGCCCCGGCACGACCCCTACCGTTGGGGGCAGGGGTCTCCGGGAGGGGGCGCGGCGCGCGGGCACTCCGGACCCTCACCCCCTCCAGCCCCGCCCTCCGTGCCCTTCCAGCCCCACCCCCGGGCCCCTCCAGCCCCTCCCTCCGTGTCCTTCCAGCCCCGCCCCCGGCCTCCTCCAGCCCCTCCCTCCCGGTTCCTCCAGCCCCGCCCCGGCACGACCCCTACCGTGGAGGCGGGGTCTCCGGGAGGGGGCGGGGCGCACGGGCAGGGCAGTGGAGCTCGGGCACTCCGGACCCTCACCCCCTCCAGCCCCGCCCCCAGGCCCCCTCCAGCCCCGCCCTCCGTGCCCTTCCAGCCCCACCCCCCGGGCCCCTTCAGCCCCTCCCTCCGGAGGCCTCTACCCCTCCCTCCGGGTCCTTCCAGCCCTTCCCTCCCGGTTCCTCCAGCCTCTCCCCAGCACGACCCCTACCGTTGGGGGCGGGGGTCTCCGGGAGGGGGCGCGGCGCGCGGGCACTCCGGACCCTCACCCCCCCAAGCCCCGCCCAGACCCCCTCCATCCCTTCCCTCCGGCCCCTCCCCTCCGACCCCCCTCCAGCCCCTCCCCCAGTCACCTCTGGCCCCTCCCTCCGCCCGACCCCCACGACGCCCCCTACCCCGCCCCGGCCCCCTCCAGCCCTTCCCTCCGACCTCCTGTCCCTCTCTCCGGCCCCCTCCAGCCCCTCCCGCGGGCGTTCCTGCCCCTCCCTCCGGGCCCCCCTCCCAACCCCCCGCTCCGGCCCGGTGGCCTCCCGGAGCACCGAGCCGGGCACCTGGCGCCCTGGCCGCCATGAAGCAGCTGTGCGTGTGCGCCACCGCCTCCTGCGCGGTAGGGCCAGGGGAGGGGGCGCGGGAGCGGGCGGGGCTCGGGCCCTAACTCTCCCCTCCCTGCCCGCCCCTGCCCGCCCCTCCCCACCCCTGGCTGGGCCAGCACCGGACCCCCGCCCCCAGACCCGGGAAGGACCGGCAGTGAGGGGGGTGCGGGAGGAGGGGGGCAGAGGTCGAGGGATGGATATTTGGGGAGACATGGGGATGTTTGGGGAGGCAGCTTTGAGAACAGAAGGGGACACGGGAAAATGGAGAGGGCATTTGGAGGGACGGTTTCGGGGACCCGTTTTGGGTGAGTTCATTTGAGGGGATAATTTGGACTATGTTTTAAGGAACCATTTTCGGGAAAATATAGTGACATTTGGAATATAATTTCAGAGAACATTCAAGGGATATTTTTGGAAGGACATTTTTAGGCCAGATGTTGGGGTCATTTGGGGGGATGATTTTGGAGACACTTCGGAAATTTGGGGAAGACGTTTTGGAATGTATTTCACGCTACGGTTGTTTAGAGCACGGATCTTGGGACATTTAGGGGACGATTGTGGCATTTCAGGGACAGTTTAAGAAGGATAGATGACAGATGGTTCTGGAAGACATTTAAAGGGACCCTTTTAGGGGTTCCCATGGGAAGATTTTGGAGGTGGGGGTGATGTTTGGAAAGGTGGCTTTCACTAAAGGGCTGGCTGGGGACAATTTCTGGAAAGATGCGGGGGGGGGAATTTAATGGGACAATGATGGTAATGGCTGTCGTATGGACCTGGGAGCCGCCGCTGGGGGATGTAGGCTTGGGGGACGCTGTCTCAGACCCCCGCCCAGGACTACCTCCCCCTGCAGCTGCGGCTCAGCCCCGCTGACCTTGGCTCCTGCCCGCCCTGTGGCCCCTGCCCCATCCCGAAGCCGGCCGCCAGAGGCAGGCGCCAGGCAAGTGCCCGAGGGCAGGCAGTGAAGCCTGGAGCCCCGGCCAGGGGGGAGCAGGGAGGCGGCCGCGATCGCCTGGCCCCACTCTCCTCTGGGTGTGCCCTGTAGAGCCAGGAGTGGGGCAAAAGTGACGAGCGGCTGCTACAGGCGGTGGAGAACGACGACGCTGCTCGGGTGGCCGCTCTCATCACCCGCAAGGGGCTGGTGCCCACGAAGCTGGACCCCGAGGGCAAGTCCGCGTGAGTGCCCACACCCCGGGGGTGGAGGGGTGGGGGGCGGCCACCCTGCAGCTGATCCCTGGCCCCCCACCTCCAGATTCCACCTGGCTGCCATGCGGGGAGCAGCCGGCTGCCTAGAGGTGATGCTGGCGCAGGGCTCCAACGTCATGAGCACCGATGGGGCAGGTACTGCCTGCTGGGCCCCGGGGGAGGGATGCGGCGCTCAGACCGGGGGCTCAGCCCGCAGGTCCACTCAGGCCCCGCTCCCTGGCTTCAGCGGCCTGCTGAAAAAGCGGGGGTTCCGTTCAGCGCCCCCCACCCCGGGAGGCACAGGGACTTGTCAGGCTGCAGAGTGAACAAGAAAAAAGACTATGTAGCTGGCACCAGTCAAGGTGAGTCGACAGCTCGTGGGCGGGAAGTGGCCAGGACTCAGATGGTGGTTAAGGCAGAGGAATTAGCCGGAACAGAGGATTCCCTGAGCTTGACAAGTACCTGGGCACGGGAGAATAACAAGTAGAATTTGGGGGGAAGGGGGAGGTAGTATCTGACGTACGGGGGAGTAGCTGGGGTTTAGGGGTAGCTGGGAGGAGCTAGAGCCAAAGGAGAGTCTGGGTGTATGACTTAACGAGGGCTCTGAGGGAATGTCTGATACAGAAGGCGTGGCCAAAGGGAGTGGCTGCGGCTCTGGAAGTAACTAGGGGGGGGAGCATAGCCCTGGCTGAAACTTCGGGACATCGTAGGAGGCACAGGCCGCCCGTGGGATAGCAAGGGTTTGTGGATTAGCGGGAGCATACGCAACAGCGGGGATTCCGAGGGACAGGGCTGGAGCTGCATGTTGTCGAGCACGGAGGGTGGCTGGGGACATGGGGAGGAGTGGCTGGGGACATGGACCGTGGCTGGGGCCATAGGGCCTGAGAAGTGGGAGGGTGTGGAGTATAGTCGAGATGAGAATGTCTGGGACGCAGACTGGCTGGCCCCTGGAGAGTCTCCAGCTACGGGGAGTAGCACGGTTTGGAGAAGTACCTGGGGTTTGGGGCGTTCACGGGACACAGAAACTCCTCGCAGATAGTTGACACAGATTTGGGGAGCATTCAGAAGCTCCTTGAGTATGTGGAACCCTAGCGAACCCTCCCTGCCTTTCAGGTTACAATGCCCTCCACCTGGCGGCCAAGTATGGGCACCCACAGTGCTTGGAGCAGCTGCTACAGGTCATTTACCCCCTCGTGTCAGATACTCCCCTAACGGAGATACTCCCTTCCCCTGGCTACCCCTGACTTCTAGCAATTCCCTGAACCGCGCCCCCCCCCCACCAGCTACTCCCTGAATCCTGGGTGTGTCTTAGCCTCCTTTGCTCCTGAGCCCCAGCTACTCCCTGGACAACCAGATACTCCCTGAGTGTCCAGATACTTCACACACCCGAGATATGCTCCCAACACCAGGTATCTCCTGAGCCCCAGCTTCTCCTCAAACCCTAGGTGGTGGCTACAGCCACTCTCAGAGCTCTCATCAAGCCCCCAGCTGCTCCTGAACTCCCAATGAGTCCCTCTGTCACCAAATTTCATGAAAAAGCAAAGAGAGTCACTTGGGAGTCCATAAGGAGGTGGGGTCCGCGGAGCGGGCACGGGGGAGGGAAGAGATAGGTAGGGAGCCTGAAATACAGCAGAGCCCAAGAAGGGGCAGGTCCCAGTTCCTGGAGAGCCTCCAACGACCCACACCCCTCCCTCCCCAGGCGTCCTGCGTGGTGGATATCGTGGACAGCAGTGGATGGACAGCCCTGCATCATGCAGGTGGGTGCAGCCCAGCTTTGCCCTGCCCACCATGACCCAGAGGGTGCTGGGCTTGGGATTATTCTACTCCGGGTCCTGGGAGACTGGCCGTGAGCGTTCTGCCTCCTTCCTCCTTTTTCCTCACCGAGTCCCTGCTGTGCGCGAGTCCCCGGGCTCAGCATTAATCCTCAGGAACACTTTGAGCCCCAGTCACCCCATCGGACAGGCAAGGTGGTCGAGGCTCAGCCACGAGAAAGCGGGGAAGACTCGGGCTGTCTGACCCCCAAGCTCCAGGCCTGGGCGAGAACGATGGTGGTGGTAAGGACAGTGACCAGAATGTACTTTCCTAGGGAGTCTCAGGAAGGGCAAAGATCCAAGCATCCTTCATAATCATTGAATCCAAACTCCTTCCTGAAGGGAGGCCAAGGGACCCGCCCGCTTGAACCAGAACCCAACCCGGCATCTGTCCACCATGCCCATGAGATCAGGGAATGACTTCCGCTCATGACTCAAGAAATGCCTGACCTTTTGGAGACACAGAATAAACTGGGATTTGCTTTGGGGGTTTTGATCGTGGGTTGAAACTTACCGGCAGTTGGCGTGTGCTGCCACCTAGTGGTCACACTGTGGAAGCTCAGCCGGTTATTTCATTCAATAAATATTTAAGTTCCTGCGATGTGTCAGGCTCTGTTCTAAGCACTGGGATTGCAGCAGAAAACCAAATGCCGTACCCCCTCGAGCACACAGCAGATAATCAGATAGGTCTTCTTGACATTTCTTTCTTTCTTTCTTTCTTTTTTGAGAGAGAGAAGGTGGGGGAAGGACAGAGAGAGAGAGAGGGAGAGAGAGAATCCCAAGCAGGCTCTCAGCTGTCAGCACAGAGCCCCACGCGGGGCTCGAACTCATGAACTGTGAGATCATGACCCGAGCCTTGACCGACTGAGCCCCCCAGGCGCCCCTCTTGTTGACATTTCTAGTGATGGCATGAAACCCTTCCTCCTTTGCGGCTCTGGACGCACAGTCTCCCCCTTCCTTGACCTTACAAGGCTGTTTCTCGCTTCACGGCCCCTAAGAAACCTCTACCCTCTTCCTTTTCACCTTCGAGACTCAGAACTCAGGTCAAACCCCATGAAGCCTGCCCAGGCCCAGCTGACGTCTGATCCCTCCAGTGAACATTACCAGTCTCTGTATGAGGCTTGGCCCATGGTAGGCACATACTGCTGGCTAAAGCGAAGAGAGGAAATGCGTAAAAATTAGCCCCAACTTCCACCTTGAAAGAGAGCCATGGTGGGATGTGGCAGGAACTTGGGACAGGGAATTAGCAGACCTGATCCTAGCTCTGTCTCTTACCCTACTGGCTGACCGTGCACCTGGGTGGGCCTCAGTTTCCTCATCTGTAAAATAGGGAGGCGTACCTTTGCTATTGCCCTCCCAGGGAAGGTAGGAACTTCTGTCACAAAATAAGGGATAAGAATCACACCAGGCAGAAGGCCCGCCCACCCCCCCCAAAAAATGTCTAAACCTTGCCCTACCTACCCTCCCTCTTTTCCCAGCGGCTGGCGGTTGCATTTCCTGCTCAGAAATCCTTTGCTCTTTCAACGCACATCTGAGTCCCCGAGATCGGGTGAGCCTCCGGGAACTTTTTGGGAACTGTACTTGAGGTACGCTGTCACCAAGTGGCAGCATCCCAGGCGCCCGTTACAAAGCGTCAAAGGGTCTGGAGTGAAGTTCAGGGGCAGTCGTATGGGCTTCCCTACCTCCCAAGGTCGGCCTCTCACATTTTGTCTCGTCCTTCCCCTGATTCCCACCAGTCAGGTACGACGCCCCTTATCATAGCCGCTCAGATGTGTCACGCAGATCTGTGCCGCCTCCTCCTGCAGCAGGGGGCTGCCGCAAATGACCAGGATCTGCAGGGCAGGTGAGTATCTCCCATCCCGGTTGGTCCCTTGTGTATGCCGTGTGACCTTGGGCAAGTCTCTTAGCCTCTGTGGGTGGGGGATCTGGGTGCCTCTTCCCCTCCCCCACGCAGCCTGGGTATGGAGGAGGGCCTGGGGGTTTGAGAATGCCCTCGCTTCCTCAGCAGCCCCCTCTCCTGGTAGGACAGCCCTGATGCTGGCCTGTGAGGGGGCCAGCCCCGAAACAGTGGAGGTGCTGCTTCAGGGCGGGGCCCAGCCGGGCATCACCGACGCCCTGGGCCAGGACGCTGCCCACTACGGCGCCCTGGCGGGAGACAAACTCATCCTGCACCTCCTGCAGGAGACAGCTCAGCGCCCCCCACCACCCAGTGGTATGCACCCCCGCCCGCCCCCCCCCCCAGGCCCCGGCCAAAGCGAATCTCCTTCCCCTTGCCCGCTGGAGACAGTTTCAAGGTATCCCTCTTTACTGCATCATAGAAGCGTGCCTCCGCCGATGCTGCTCAGAACAGTTTCGAGGGTCCCCGGAGCTTTTAGAATAATCTGGGGGGTCCACTCTGCTTTCCTGGGTCATCCTCATGCTCGGATATTTGCCTTTCCTAAGAATTGGCACCCCGTACCTGCCCCATCCTGGAGGTGCCCCTGTCCTCCCCTTTTGAGAGCTTCAAGGTCCCTCCTATCAGCAGCTGCAGACGTAGTCGAGTCCTACCTGAAAAGTCCTGACCCTTGGGGAATTGGGAGCCCACCCCTGCCGTAAGTCCCTTGGGCTCACTAGTGCCCTTCCTAGGGCTGGGAATAGAGTCCCTAAAACAGAGTGCCTGACCCTGCTTCCCTCTCTTCCCTGCCCTCCTAGAGGACGACTCGGGCGAGGCATCGTCTCAGGTACGGATCCCTGAGCAGTGAATGAGTCGTCCCCCTGCCCACGCTACCTTCCCCCTTGTTGTCCCAAGCTTTCTGGGGAGAGAAGAGGTGGACTTCTGTCCCAGGGTTGTGACCTAGGAAGACCTGTTTGGGATGAATGCTTCCTTCAGGGTATGCTGTTACCAAGTGATAGCAGCATCTACAGCATAACTCTCAGAAGTGGGTGAGAACACTGGGGGGGGGGGACGGGGCCAAATCATGGGGCTGGGGCGGCGTGGTAGAGGGAACCGAGTTTGGTGAAGTCGGGGAAGGAGGCAAGTCCGGCCTCTTTCTCTCTCCCAGCCGTATATCATCTCAGCTCCGCGGGGAAAGGGAACTTGCAGACAATGTGGTCTGGTACCAAGTACCGAGGCACAAAGAGACGCTGAGAGTAAAGCATAAGATCTGGAACTCTCTGGAGATGTGGCCCCTTGTATGCTGGGATAAGTGAGGACCGGGGAGAGGCAGGGTCTAGCTCCGGCTCACACGGGAAGCGAGGGCAAGGGCTGAGGTCGATGGCGGATAGCGGGGCCCTGCTGGCCTGGTGTCTTCGGGTCAGAGGCTGGCAGGTTCCCCACGGGCTTCCTCCACCCCTCCCCCCAGAACTCTGTGTGCAGCCACGAAAAGCGAGGGGCCCCCAAGAAGCGGAAAGCGCCTCAGCCCCCTGCCAGCATCCCCATGCCGGTGAGAGATGCCCTGGCTATGGGGGCGGAACAGGGGCGGGGGGGACAAGGTCTGGCTCAGATATGGGAGGGGACAGCCCTTGGGCCTCATGTGAAGGTGGCGGGTCCCCGGGTTGGGGGGAACAGGATGATCGCGATGCCTACGAGGAGATCGTGCGGCTGCGCCAGGAGAGGGGCCGCCTGCTGCAGAAGATCCGGGGCCTGGAACAGCACCAGGAACGGAGGAAACAGGAGGTGAGGGGCCCCAGAGACACAGGCCTGGGGCTCAGCCTGGGGTGGAGTGCAGTTTTGTGGGGAAGACTCCCCCTCTCTCTCCTAGCTCCCTCCCCCCTCACTCACTCTGCTCCAGCCACACGGGCCTCCTTGTGGCTCCTCCAACACGCCAGGCCTGCTCTTGCCCCAGGACCTTTGCACGTGCTGAGCCCTCTGCTTGGAACACGCTTCCTCCAGATGTTCCTGTGGCTTCCTTCCTCTTTTCCTTTGGGTCTTTGCTCAGAAACCCCTTGCCAAAGACGCCTTCCCTGTCCACCTCATATAAAATTGTGACGCCCCGGACTCACTTCCCAGTTCCCTTCGTTTTTTCTTTCTTTCTTTTTTAATGTTTATTTATTTATTTTGAAAAAGAGAGTGAGAGCGGGCGTGTGTGAGTGAGGGAGGAGGGGAGAGAGAGAGAGAGGGAGAGAGAATCCCAAGCAGGCTCCTCACTGTCAGTACAGAGCCCGATGTGGGGCTCGATCCCACAAACCACGAGATCATGACCTGAGCCGAAACCAAGAGTTGGACGCTCAAATGACTGAGCCCCCCCAGGCGCCCTGAGTTTCCTTTATTTCTATTCAAAGTGCTTACTGCTATTGGACATGACGTACATTTTATTCATGGTCACCCATTTGACTATAAGCCTGTGAGCAGAGCCATGGTTGACCGGGATGGGCTCACAGAAGATGTTTGATGAATATTTATTGGATGAGCGAATATTTGAGTGAGGCAGTGAATGAGTGAGCGGCCCCAAACGGGGTCTGACACTGAATAAATACTTCGTGATGAGTCAGGGGGCAGAGCGGTGCCGGGTGCGCAGGAGGTGACCCAACGGACGTCCGCGGTCGGGATGGAGGGCTACTAAGCAGAGGCGGGGAGGGGAGGTCCTTCTACCCGGATTCGAGCCCCGTCCCCTCTTCTTCCCGTCAGCTGCCGGAGACAGAGGCCAGCTCCCTACACAGCCTGGAGAGACAGGTAGGTGGGAGCCGTGGGGAGAGCCAGCCCCGCCAGCCGCCCCCCGGCGTCTCCTCCTGGAGGCTGGCCGAGCCCCCCACTGCCCTCCTTCCAGGTACAAGAGCTGCAGCAGCTGCTGGCGGAGAAGCAGGAAGAGAAGGAGAGCCTGGGACGCGAGGTGGAGAGTTTGCAGAGCAGGCTGTCCCTGCTGGAGGTGGGCGGGGCCTCGCCCCTGCCGGAGGTGGGCGGGGCCTCTCCAGCTGCGGCTACAGGACAACCACACCAATACATATACACGCGCACAGCCACACTCCCAACAATCAAACGCGGCGCAAACGTGCCATCACAGGCAACACGCCCACAGACACACGTCCGGACACAAAACGGACACGTCCCAAAACGCGTAGCCTGTAGGCACAGAGGTGAACGACCACGGTCATCCGCACGTGGCCCTGCCCGTAAAGCTGGCCACCACAGCAAAACGTCTGTGAATGCATAATCACACACGCACCCTGTATACCCTCAACGTGTGCCCAACAGGCGCTTCTCATCCAATGACACGCGGACGACAGGGCCACAGATCCGTGTACACACACGTGTATTCTCCAAAATACGTCCATTCGCAAACATAGGTACGTACACAAGCATGCCCGCGCACACGGACACGCACACGTTGAAACATTCACGGACACACCAGACTAAAACACAAGCACAAAATCACACGTATCCCAGGAGCTCACACGGGAGAAGCGGGGGGGGGGGGGGGCACGCCACTCGCACGTGCTCACCACAGACCCACAAACCCTGAGCCACCTGATCCGGGACTCGCGCGCAGACACGTGACCCCAGCGTGGACTCGCAGACCCTGTGAGGACACAGCCCACACACCCAGGCCGCACATACGACTCCAGTCAGTGGGCTGTGGTCGCGTGTTTGGGCAGCGGCGGGGCTGATTGCCGCTCCTCCCCGGGGGCCCAGCGTAGCCCCACGACACACAGTAGGCACTGAGTAAACTCCGTGGGCCAAACAGATCCCGTCTGATGCCCCAGGGGAGTGTGGGAGATGTGGACACCCCTGTCCGCTCTGAATTTGGGGAGGGGAGGGGGACAGGACCCGAGCTGGACCCCGTCCCTCCCCCCAGAATGAGCGGGAGAACACGAGCTATGACGTGGCCACCCTGCAGGATGAGGAAGGTGAACTGTCTGACTTTCCAGGTGAGCCCCACCCCGTCCTCCCTCCCTGCCCACCTTGTCCCTGGGGTCCCCGGGAAACGGGGCCTTGACCCACAGGCATGGAGAGAGTTTGAAGCTGGGAGGGAGGTCGGCCCTCCTCCACCGCTCCAGACCCCCAGCTCCCGTCCCTGTGGCCCAGGACCCTTGGGGCTGACTCTGTGCGCCCACCAGGGGCCGAGGCTCTGCTCTCCAAACGGCTAAGCCCCTCGGCCCAGGAGCTCTTGGCCTCACTGCGGGAGCAAGTGGCTGCACTCACCAGACAAAACCAGGAGCTGATGGAGAAGGTCCAGGTGGGGAAACTGCGGCACCGGAGGGTGGGGTGGGGACAGATCTGAGGACCCCAGGGATTGTCCCCAGGGGGAGGCGGGGGTCAGCGTGGGCATGTGGCTGAGTCTGTGGGCAGGGAAGGTGGCGGCAAGGCCACTTGTGCCCCCGTGGCCCCAGGCTCCCACCGGCCCCCTGCTACCACCTCCCAGATCCTGGAGAGCTTTGAGAAGGATGAGATGGAGGTAAACGGGTCAGCCGAGGTCATCCCCCTGGCCCTCTATGACTCTCTCCGGGCTGAGTTTGACCAGCTCCGCAGGCGGCACGCCGACGCCCTGCGGGCACTGGAGCGACAGGAAGCACAGCGCGGCCCTGGAGAAGAGGAGGCGGCCCCTGGGGAGGGCAAGGGCACGGGAGTCAAGACCACCAGGGACGGGCCGATGGAAATGGAGCTTAATGGCACCACGGCTCCGGGAACCAAAGTTGACGGAGCCGAGGCCACAGACGACGGGGCCGCAGGAGATGAAACCGTGGAAGCGGCATCCATGGGGGCCGAGGCCACGGAAACAAAACCCACAGGCGCCGAGGCCACGGAACCAAAACCCACAGACGCCGAGGCCACGGAAACGAAACCCACAGGCGCCGAGGCCACGGAAACAAGATCCACGGGGGGCGAGGCCACGGAAACAAGATCCACGGGGGGCGAGGCTGCAGAAACAGAGGCTCCAGAAGAGGGAGGAAACCCCGAAGCCGAGGCCACAAAGCCAAAAGCCGAGGAAGCAGAGATGAAGGCCAACGGAGTGGGTGAGGTGGCGGCGGAGCTTCCGGGCACAGAGACCACCCACGTGGAGGCCACAGCCCCAAGGGGCCCCCTGGGCGCCGTCCTGCACCCTGGTGCTGCCGAGGCCTCAGAACAGCTGCAAGCGGAGCTGGAGACCAGGATCCGTGGCTTGGAGGAGGCACTCCGGCAACGGGAGCGGGAGGCGGCCGCCGAGCTGGAGGCGGCCCACGGCAAGCGCCAGGCGGCCGAGGCCGAGGCTGGCCGGCTCCGGGAGCGGATGCGCGAGGCTGAGGGTGGCGGAGCCTCGGGGGGCGGCGGCGGCGGCGGGGACGCGGTGCAGCTGCGAGCCGCCCTGGAGCAGGCCCGCGAGGACCTCCGAGTCCGGGACTCCCGGCTCCGGGAGCTGGAGGCGACCTCGGCCCGGCTGGACGAGGCCCGCGCTGGCCGCCTGCTGGCCGAGGAGGAGGCCCGGGGCCTGCGGGCAGAGCTGGCCCGGCGGGAGGAGGCGCGGCTGGAGCAGAGCCGGGAGCTGCAGGTGCTCCGCGAGCAGCTGGCCACCGCCACGGCCGCCGGGGAACAGCAGCGGGCGGTGGCTGCCGAGCTGGGCCGCGCGCGGGATGCGGCCGAGGCCCGGGCGGCCGAGCTGGCGGCGGCCTGCGAGGAGGCCCGGCGGGGCCTGGCGGAGCTGCGGGAGGCCTCCGAGGCCCTGCGTCAGTCGGCCGTGCCGGCCTCCGAGCACCACCGGCTGCAGGAGGAGGCCCTGGAGCTGCGGGGCCGGGCGGCCGGCCTGGAGCAGGAGGTGGTGGCCACCGGCAAGGAGGCCGCCCGGCTGCGCGCCGAGCTGGAGCGGGAGCGCGCGGGGAGCGTGGCCCGCCTGGAGCACGAGCGCGTGGTGGGCGCCTTGCAGGCCGACGTGGCCCGGCTGGAGGGGCAGCTGGAGGAGCTGGCACGACGGCACGAGAAAACCAGCGCTGAGGTGTTCCAGGTGAGCGCGGCCGCCGCACCCCCACCCCCCTGGCCTTGGCAGTCTGACCTGCAGCCGCGGGGCGTGGCCACCCCATTGGTTTCAATCCTATAGACCCTTGACCCCCTCGGCGGCGTTTCCAGGTGGACGGCCGGCCCTGCAGCCGTTCAGATCTCTTGGGTGGTTCCGTTTGTGTGTCTTTTTAAAAACCTTTGGGCCATTTTGACCCCATCATTTTTCTTTTCTTTTTTTTTGATTTCCTTTTCTTTTTAAAATTAAAAAAAAAATGTTTACTTACGTTTGAGAGAGAGACAGAGTGCAAGCAGGGGAGGGGCAGAGAGAGAGGGGGACAGAGGATCTGAAGCAGGCTCTGTGCCGACAGCAAACAGCTCAATGCAGGACTCGATCCCACAAACTAAGAGATCATGACCTGAGCCAAAGTCGGGAGCTTCACCGGCTGAGCCGCCAGCCCCATCATTTTTCGAAAGGTTAGGGCTCGCTGTGGTTTGTGTATGAAACCTCCGTGCACCCAAAGTCACAGTGTCTCTCAGAAACGTTATTGCTTTAATTCCAGTCACATTTACCCTTCATCTTTGAATGGTGTGTATGGTGTGAGGCAGGGATTGGGGCCCACTCGTTGTTTTGTAACCACTGACGGTTTTACCTGACATCCATCTTTCCCGCTGGTTCAGAACATCCTGTGGTTCCCGGCGGGCTGTTTAGAGCTTGTCGTTTTATGATCGTTCTCAATGCTTAAGCCCGAAAGTAGGAGGATGTTACACCCAGAGGCTTTTTTTCCACTTCATTTATTTATTTTGCGAGAGGCAAAGAGAGAGTGACTGGGAGAGGGGCAGAGAGAGGGAAAGCAGGAATCCCAAGCTGTCAGCACAAAGCCCAAGGTGGGGTTCAAACTCACAAACCACGAGATCATGACGAGCCAAGATCAAGAATCAGAAGCTTAACTGATTGAGCCACCCAGGCGCCCCTGCCCAGAGATCTTTTTCATCTAATATTTTGAGCCCAGTAGATTTTGGTGCTGAGTTATTGTTGCTTTTCTTAAGGCCAGGGAATATTTTTTGTCCCTGGTGGTGGACATTTGATTCCATCTCTTCTTTTAAAAAAGCAAAAACAGGGGTGCCTGGGTGGCGCAGTCGGTTAAGCGTCCCGCTTCAGCCAGGTCACGATCTCGCGGTCCGGGAGTTCGAGCCCCGCGTCAGGCTCTGGGCTGATGGCTCGGAGCCTGGAGCCTGTTTCCGATTCTGTGTCTCCCTCTCTCTCTGCCCCTCCCCCGTTCATGCTCTGTCTCTCTCTGTCCCAAAAATAAATAAATGTTGAAAAAAAATTTAAAAAAAAAAAGCAAAAACAAAAAAACTGGTAGGTGTTATAACAAAACATGTGAATAAGCCCACATTCGCTGGTTGTTGTCAGGAGAGCATTTTCCTCTCCATGCCCCTGCTCACTTATCCCTACAACAGAGATCATAATACTTTTGAGTCCTCACGTGAAAACGAAATAGTTTAATCTATATATGATGGTATAAGAGATCCATAGTGGCAGCCATAAGTATTATTTTTCCAAGAAAAAGATTTAAAAAATGTTTTAATGTTTATTTTTGAGAGAGAGAGAGAGAGAATGTGAGGAGGGGAGAGGCAGAGAGAGAGGGAGACACAGAATCTGAAGCAGGTCCCAGGCCCTGAGCTGTCAGCACAGAGCCCGACGCGGGGCTCGAACTCACGAACCGTGGGATCATGACCTGAACCGAAGTCGGTCACTTAACCGACTGAGCCACCCAGACACCTCTGATTTTTCTTTTTTAATTGTTAAAGTGTAGCCAGTCTGTACTGAGTAGAACCTCTACCTATTATCCTTGTCCCCCTGGAGCCAATATTTCTATAAAGGCCAAAGTTCTCCCAGCCTCCAGCCCACGACCAGTTTTTGTGAAGCTGACATTGCTCCGATCTTGGTATTTTTGCGAAAATGCAGTCATCGTTTGGATGTTGGTTTGCTTTTCGTCCAAAGTCTTCTGGTTTTCTTTCCTGTTGTAAGAAATCTATAAACCTTCACGACACGGAACAAGAAAGGAGCATCAGTAATGACGACAGCACAACAACTCAAATATAGCACTTCCTGTGTGCCAGGTGCTATTCCAAGCAGATCTGTATTTGTTCATTTTATCCCCATTATCACTCTGTGAAGTGGGGGCTGTTATTACCCGTATTTTACATATGAGGAAACTGAGACACAAAGAAGTTAAGTCAGTTGTCTAAGGCCACACAGCTAGCAGGTCAGAAGTCTCTGGCAGAGCCAGAAAGTTCACGGTGCCCAGGAAGAACCCCAAACTCCCCTGAGTCAAAGTCCTCAAGGTCAAAACGGGCTTGACTGTCCTCAGGCCAGAATAGAAGCATCAGAAGACTCTGGGTTCCAGGCGTCTGGGATCCACATGTCCTTGTGGTCACACATGGGCTTGGGCTGCAGGTCCAGAGGGAGGCGTTATTCATGAAGAGTGAACGTCACGCGGCCGAGGCCCAGCTGGCCACGGCAGAGCAGCAGCTGCGGGGGCTTCGCACCGAGGCCGAGCGGGCACGCCAGGCCCAGAGCCGTGCCCAGGAGGCCCTGGATATGGCCAAGGAAAAGGACAAGAAGGTGTGTCCCCTTCTCCTGTGCTCACTTGAGGGGTTCCCACTCAACAGAGGTTGGGGGAAATCCAAGAATGTCCCAGATGAAAGAGTCTTGGGAGATCATCCCATCTTCCAGATGGGAGACTGAGGCACAGAGAAGGGAGGGCACAACTCCAAGACACACGGGCTACTGTTGTAACTATGAATTATAACTACAGTAACATTTATTGAGCACTTACTGCATGCTGGGCCCCCTGCCATGCCTTTGACATGGACTACGCATTTAATCCTCATATCAACTTCCCATAAGATTGGTGCTTTTATTGTCCCCATTTGCGGAAACGAGGCACAGAGAGGTGAGGCCACTTGCCCGAGGCCACACAGCCATGCAGTGGTTCGGGCAGCGTTTGAACCCAGGTTCCCAAGTTCTGGTCTTGGGACCAGATGTTCTGGTCCCGGGACCAGAACAATGATGGCTAACAGCAGCCTATGGCTATTGGGTGGAGCGGTTTTCACACACTATCACTCTTCCTTCCCTTCTAATCCCAAAAGCCAGAAGGCATCCTTATTCCTGTTTTCTAGATGAGCAAGCCGAAGCTCTGAGAGGCAAAGTGAGCGGCTCAAAGTCTCACATCGTGTCACTGGACAGCGGATGTGACTCCCAGAGCCCCAGGTGCATTGGCACCGGGTCACCCAGCCCTAGCTCGCTGTGTGACCTTGAACAAGTCAGTCGACCTCTCTGAGCCCAATGCCGCCTCTTGCAAAATGAAAATAAAATTGTGGTAGAGATTATGGTGGATTTGTTGCAGGGTCTGTCCCTCTCCGCACTGGTGACACTCAGGACGGGTCACCGGGGAGCCGTCCTGGGTGCCGTGGGGGCTAAGCAGCGTCCCTGGCTTCCACCCCCTCCATGCCGGAAGCACCCCTGGTGTGACAACCACAGATGTCCCCAGACATCTCCTGGAGTCCCCTGGGGGCAGAATGGCCCCCTGGTTGAGAACCTCTGATCCATAGTAGAACAGTACAGCCCTGCATTTATTGAGCACCTGTTGTTTGCCAGGCAGAGTTTAGACTTAACCTCTGTTCAGAATCACAGTGACCCTCCAAGGTGAGAATTGTGACTCCCCTTACTTTACAGAGCAGGAAACTGAGGCTCGGAGGGGTTGAGTCATCTTCCCGAGATCTCCTGCAAGAAGGGAATAGGGAGGGGACCCAAACCCGGGGCTGCCTGGCCCAGCGCCCCCCCCCCCCCCCCCCCCCCGCCGCCCAGGCCAGGCTGCTTTTGGCCGCCCTGGAGAGGTCCAAAGCCCCCACCCCCCAAGCCCGCCCAGGCTCAGGGTGCCTTGATGCTCCCCCATGCCCCCCCCCCCAGATTACAGAGCTGTCCAAGGAAGTCTTCAATCTCAAGGAGGCCCTGAAGGACCAGCCGGCCGCCCCAGGCCTCTCGGAGGTGGAGGCCCTCCGTGGCCAGGTTAAGACTCTACAGGAGCAGCTGGAGGTGAGGGCACAGGGCATGGGAGGAACATTATTCAGCATTTTAGCAGCTGTCACCCTGGTGCGGGGGCTCTGGGTCTCCAGGGCGCGGTGGGGCACGTTCTTGGGGAGGGTGGGTCCCGCTTTCTGAGCCCCCCTCCCCCATACCCACAGCAGGCTGCCAGGGACCACAGCGCAGTGGTGGCCTTGTACAGGAGCCACCTCCTGTATGCCATTCAGGTGAGTCCCGCCTCCAGGGGGAGGCTGGTGGGGGGAGAGCTTCCGGGCCTCCGGGGGTGGGGAGGGAGGGAATGGGAAGACGGGGAGTGCCCAGGCTCTCTCTCCGCCCCCTCCCACCCCGCCCCCCACCCCCAGGGTCAGATGGACGAAGATGTGCAACAGATTCTGAGCCAGATCGTACAGATGCAGAGGCTTCAGGCTCAGGGCCACTGAGCATCAGAACGCTGGCCTTCCGCCCGCCAGGCCCCGCGCAGGGGTGTCCGGGCTCCCACACTGGCCCCCCTAACTCGCAGACCAGCCTGGGCCCTCCCGACCGCCCCTGGCTGTGTCCACTGCCCCACTGGCCCCCCTGCACACGCTGGCCAGTGTCAAGGCCAGCCCTGACCGTCCCCCGCCCCCACTGGAGAATCTGTGGTCCCCTCTCCTGCGTCCTATCTGTCCTGTCCCGTAGCCAGGCAGCACCCCGGACCCCAGAAATAAAAGCTCTTGGAGCCAAGGATGAAAGCGTGTGGCCTGATCGCTGCCCCCCTCAGGGAGGGGAGGGTGGCCACGAGCAGGGATGAGGAGGTGAGGTGCTCAATCCCCCGCGCCAACCACATGGTCCCCGGAAGGAATGCTGTGTTCGTGGTGTCGAAGCTCACGGTGAACAAACCACCCAGATGTCAAGTGAAGACAGGATCCGCGTCTGCCCGTCCTGTGTCACTTTCCTCACCCTGAATCTGGCCTTGCTGGGGGCATCCCACCCCCAGCCTCCCTGCCCCTGGCAAGTCCCCAGAAATCCCCTGGGGTTTCTTGGATCTTTCTAGCTAAGGCAGGGGAGGCAGGAGTGTGGCTTGTCCCGGGGGTTTCCTTGGGTGTCCACAGGGAAGGCACCATGTCTGTAGGGGCTCAGCCTGTCCCTTGGGGTCCCTGTGGCTCTGATAAGGTCCGCAGGTGGGGCTGCCTCCCCGGGGCCTGCGTTTCTGTCTCTCTGTGGCCTGGCGTGTGGATCCCTGGTCAGGGTGGGTCCCCACCACTGCGCTCGGGCCTCTCTTCACCCTGTCTCCTTCCCTAGGTCTCTGTCTGTCTCTGTCTCTGTGTCTCTCCTCTGTTTCCGCCCCTGTCTCACGGTCTCCCATCTCTGTGTCTTGCTCTCTCCTCTCTGTGTGTGTCCCCGTGTCCCTCCCCACAGTGTTCCTTTCTCATCCTTCTCCATGACATTGTCCCCCTCCGGGGGTTTCCCCGTCCCCGTCCTCGCTGTAGGCGGAAGGAAGGACTGGCAGCCGGGCTGTTGTGGGAAAGGCCACGGGGTCTCCACTTCTCTCTTTCGTGGCCTCCTCTCCTGCCTGCACCCTCAGGGCCTCCAGAGCCCCGCTGGTGGCCGCGATAGTGAAGGGACCTCCTCCGCCACCACCGCCGCCCCAGCCCCTGCTCAGCTCTCCACTGGCCCCGCCAACTGGGTGGGGGAGTCATACCTGGGGAAGGAGAAGCTCGGGCTTTGACCGGGGGCTGTGCTTCCCCCCTCGGGTGGGACTCCAGTCCCCTGCCTCCCCAAGGTGCTCCTGCCCCAGCTCACGACAGCAGAGCCCGCGGAGTCATGGCCTCAAGACTCCTTCTGGTGCTCGCCCTCTGTGTGGGCTGCTCACCCTGCATCGGGAGAGAAGGTATGTGGGACCCCCGGGGGCCTGAGAGGCCAGGGCAGAGGGACGTTCCCTGGGGCCTGGAGGTTGCCTGCCATGGAACATTCTGAGCTGGGGTGGGAGCTCACACACCTACTGGATACCCAGTGCAGGGGGAAGGGCATTATCATCCCATTGCATGGATGGGGAAACTGAGACACAGGATGAGTCCCACCGCAAAGTGGCACCAGGAAGCAGCAGCCACAGCTTGGATGGAGGGAGAGAGACGCAGGGAGGGAGGGAACAAGAGACGTTTTAATTATAGCATCCGTTTCACTTGCTTCGAAACAAAGTTGTTACGAGAGGGGCCACCCAGGCCCCCTTTGAGGCTCCCTGAACCTCAGTCTGGGGCGCCTGGGCGGCTCAGTCGGTTGAGCGTCCGACTTCGGCTCAGGGCATGATCTCACAGTTCGTGGGTTCGAGCCCCGCGTCAGGCTCTGTGCTGACAGGTCGGAGCCTGGAGCCTGCTTGGGATTCTGTGTCTCCCTCCTTCTCTCTGCCCCTCCCCCACTTGCGCCCTGTCTCTCAAAAATAAATAAAACATTAAAAAATTAAAAAAAAAATAAACCTCAGTCTCCCCATCTGGAAAATGGGCTAATACTTCCTTCCCAGGTGCTAGAGAAGGTGGGAGATGAGGCAGGTGCCTTTCACTCACGCACTCATTCATTCATTTCACAAACCTTTATTAGGCACCTACTGCGTGCCTGGCGGGGAGGCTGGCGCCAGGCACACAGTAGGGCTCGGACCATCCCCAGGGTGACTTTGAAAGCTCACCCTGCTCCCTCTCCCTCCGGGGCCCCAGCAGCCCCCACCCAGCCCAGGGTGCGGTGCTGGGCCTCTAGGTACCCAATCGCCGTGGATTGCATCTGGACCCTGCCGGCCTCTCCGCTCCCCACCAGGCCCATTTCCTTCATTGCCACGTACAGGTCAGAGTGCTAGGGGGGCCTCCAGGGGGTGGTTTCCTGCTGGCCCTGAGACCAGGACAGCTGGAGGCTTCGGGAGACCTGAAACCCTCGGGACTCTGGAGCAGCACCAGCTAGGGGAAATACACTTCCTAAAATACAGATTGTGAGTCATGTGCCTTGTTTAAAATCTTCGAGAAGCCACGTTTAAAAAGGAAAGGGAAATTGTGAAGTTGACTTTGGTATTTTACTTCGGTAACATCTAAATATCCCGAGGACTTCTCATTTAATACGATGGAATGTAATTTAACATGCTTATGTACGATCCATGTATTTACATTTATGATAGAAGTTAATATTACTTAAGAGGATTCAAGAATAATTATTTGAACGTGTAGTCAATATTTTAAAAATTAATGAGATATTTCACATCCTTTTTATGCTTAGTCTTTGAAATTCCACATGCATTTTACACTTACAGCACTTTTCAACTCACGTGCTAAACATTCACTGGAAATTCTCGGTCTCTGGTTATGTTTTATAAAATTTGTGGCTGGGAAAATCGATTCACCCAACTGGGAACTTGACGTTGAGGGTAGATGAAATAAATTAGAAAGACACCCTCAGCTGCACCAGCCATATTTCAGATGGTGGAGAGCCACTCATGGCCGGTGACCGCTGCGTCCAACAGCGTGGTCGGAGCCCGTGGAATATTCTGGAAGGCTCTGGAATGTTCTGGAATGTCTCTAGAGTCTGAAGTCTCAGGGCCTCAGAACTCAACAGAATCAGAATCTTCTTATTTCCAAACCTGTGATTCCATAGACCTTGGGATATTGGAATTCTAAGGCTGGAACTTTGACATTCCAGAAGCCTGTAGCATCTGTACCCTAGCATCTCCCTGTGGGGCGTGACCCCTGGCCCTGGGTCACAGGCTCTGAGATGTTGGGGCAAACGGCTCCCTCAGGGTCACCCAGCCAACAGCAGGATCCCAGCCCGTGGTCCTCAGGTGCTGTCCACACGGGGTCCAGGGCACAGGCGGGCCGGCAGGAAGGGCCGAGGCCCTCATACTGTCCCTGCGTGTCCAGGCTGGGCGTGGCTGCCCACGGGGAGAGCCGGCCCTGCCTCCAGCCGACACCAGAGGCCACCAGCTGCACCATCCCAGACGTCCAGATGTTTTCCATGGTGCCATACATACTCAACGTCACGGCTGTGCAGCCCCGGGGCACCAGCAGCAGCTTCGTGCCCTTTGTTCCGGAACACATCAGTGAGTGTGGGCAGCGAGGGGGGGCGTGGAGGCCATCAGCTCGCTCCTGCCCCTCCCCCCTCTCACCACCCACCTCCTGTCACCCACCCTGGGTCCCGTCAGCCCCACCTTGGTAATTCTTCCAGAAGAGACCCACTTTTCCCCATCCTGAGCCCCTGTCTGGCCCTGCACCCGGGTCCCAGACTCCAGCCCTCACCCCCACAGTCCGTCCTCCCCACAGTGGCCACCAGAGGGTGCACACGAGCCTCCGAGTCGGGTCCAGCCCTCCTCTGCCCACAGCCCTCCAGGACTCCCAAGCCCTCCTCCCCTGGATCCCCAGGGCCCTGTGCACCTGCCCCATCCCCTCCCTGCCCTCCTCCCTCTCTCCTCCTCACTCCTTCTACTGCAGCCACACACACCTCCTCTGTCCCTCCAACACACCAGGCAGGTCCTGCCCCAGGACCTTTGCACTGTCTGTGCCCTCTGCCCGGAATCCTCTTCCCCCAGATCTCTCTGGGGGAGTTCACTCCCTCACCTCCTTCAGGCCTCTACTCATCTCCTCAGTGAGCTCCTCCCACCCCCGCCAACTGTCCGAGCACATTGTTGGATTGCAAACCCTCATATGTTGCTGGTGGTTACAAAAAAAAAAAAAAAAAAAAAAAGACACGAGAGGCCACATGGGGTGGGATTCCCTTTATGGGAAATGTCCAGAACAGGCTCACCGTCGATGAGTATCTGATTGCGGGAAGGAGGGAGTCGGCCATCCCTTCCTGACCCCGCATCCTGCTCGCCCATCAGTCAAACCGGACCCTCCAGAAGGCGTCCGCCTGAGCCCCATCCCTGGGCAGCGGCTGTGGGTGCAGTGGGAACCCCCCCGGTCCTGGCCCTTCCCGGAGACCTTCTCACTCAAGTACTGGATCCGATACAAGCATCACAGATCTGCCCGCTTCCGCCAGGTGAGGAGGACGAGGGGAGGAGGGGAGGGTGGTTCCCGGGTAGAGGGCACCGCGGGAGCAGGCGTGCGCTGGGGCCTCAAACGCAGCCAGGGCGCCACTTGGGGGCAGCCCCGGGATTGGACTCCTGGCTGTCTACCCAAAGGGACGGCCGATGGGAACTCGAACAAATCTTCGCACGTACACGTTCACGGCAGCGCCGTTCACAACAGCCGAAGCGTGCAAACTGCCCGAATGTCGACGGATGAATTAGAGAAACACAGGCGTCCACCGCGCACGCGCACGCCCACAGAGGCACGTGTCCACCGTGCACGCGCACCTCCCTGGGTCGCGAGCGGGAGCGAGGCGCCCGCACCCGCCGCGCAGGGAGGGAACCGGACACGAGAGGCCACGTGGTGCGGGCCCACGTGTGTGAAACGTCCAGAACAGGCTCATCCACGGACGGGAAGGGGGCTCGTGCCTGCCCGGGGCTGGGGGGCGGGGTGGGGGAGGTTGCTGATGAGCACATGGCTTCCTTTTGGGGTGATGGGATGTTCTGGAGCGAGAGTTGACGGTTGCACAACAGTGGTAAGGGACTCAGTGCCACTGGATGGTATCTTTGGATGGGTGAATTTCATGTCATGTGACTCTCACCTTGCTTGAAAACAAATCGGTTGTTTTGCATGTTTACAAAGTGAACAAACAAGGGCAGGGTACTGAGAAGGTCAGCTGTGTAGCAGACAGCCCGGGAAGCCGGGACCAGGAGCTCAGGGCTTCTTCAGTCCAGTCCCATAGGCCTTTCTGGGAAGATGGAAATGTTCTCCGTCTGCACCCACAATTGTACCACGAACCACACGTGTCTGCAAGGGGGGGGGGTAGCCAAGGATCTGGCCTTTTTTTTTTTTTTTTAAGTTTATTTATTTATTTTGAGAGGGAGAGGAAGGCTATGCACGCGCGAGTTGGGAAGGGGCAGAGAGAGCGAGGAGAGAGAATCCCAAGCAGGCTCCGCACGGTCAGTCAGGAGCCCGACGGGGGACGGGGCTCGAGCTCCCAAACCGGTGAGATCGTGACCTGAGCTGACATCAGAGTCAGATGCTTAACCGACTGAGCCACCCAGGCTTCCCGCTAAGGAACTGGCTTTTAAGTTTTATTTAGTGTTCATTAATTTTATCTTAAATATTTTCGCAATCCTTAAAACTGAGACAGAATTTGCATGCCGTAAAACTCGCCGTTTTAAAGCGCACAACGCTATACGCAGCCAGTGGCTTTGAGTGTCTTCGCAAAGTTGCGCAACCTTTAATGAATCTAAATGCAAGATGTCAGTCACCACATCCGGCGACCATCAGGACAGGTCAGGGCAGAGCCCAGAGGGAGCCAGTCAGGTCTGGGGCTAGGAGGTTGCCTCTGGGGGCTGGGATGGGTCGTCCTTGAGGATGAGGGGGACCCGGCAGGAGGAAAGGGCCAGGAGGAAAGGGCCGGCTCTGGGAGGGAGGGTGGGAATATCAGGCCAGAGAATTGCTGAGTGCGTGCCTCCCTCGTGCCCACGGGTTGTCGTCTACGGAGGTGGCCGAGTGAGGATGTGGAGAGGTCAGTGCCTCGGCAAGAAAATTTAGTAGATTTCCCGACAGAGGGGGGCCCTGGGGCAACATCAGGACCGTCAGGAGGCAGAAACAGGAGCCCGGCTGTGCCTCTGTTGGGATTTCCACGGAAAGGCAAGGCAGGACGAGGCAGACAGCTCGGGGTTGGCGAGTCTGAACGGCTCCGGGCTGCACCCGCCCCAGAGGCTTTGAGGCAGGGGGAGTGTCGGCTTGAAAGAGAGAGGAAGAGGGGTGTGAGTCCAATCGGCGGCTTTATACGTGAGAGGCAGGCTCCTGGCCTGCTTGCGATCTCTGAGACTCGGCTGACCCTGGTCAGCAAGACGTTGAAGATCTCGAATCGGAAGATACCGAAAACTTACAAACAAGGTTAACCCAGTGGGCCAGGAGGGAGCCCGGAGGAGGAGTGGGGTGCTGGGGTCTGTCTGCTGAGACAGCCTGGGGGCCCGTGCAGGCCCCCAAGGAATCCTGAACCGGGCGGCTCTGGGGCCAGGGATGGGGAAGGCCCAACGCGGTGGAGGGGGCTGCAGAGGACGTGTTTTTTGGATTGGGTGAGGGTCTGGGTCTTGCAGTTCTGTGCACAGCGGCCCCTCCCAGCCTTGTCCTTCCCACTGACCTGGCCCTCTTTTCTGCTCTCAGGTGGGGCCCATTGAAGCCACATCCTTCACCCTCAGGGCTTTGAGGCCCCAGGCCAAGTACTGCATCCAGGTGGCCGCTCAGGACCTCACCGACTATGGGGAAGTGAGTGATTGGAGTCTCCCTGCCACTGCCTCCATGATCTGGGGCAAGTAGCGGGGCTTTCTAGAACCCCCAGAGGAGGGGCTGGGTCCTTGACGTCCAACCCTCCCCCTCCCCCACTGCCGTGGATGGGACCCAACTGGCCTGGATTCGCTGCTGCTGAGTGGCTGGGCCACTGTGGACAAATCACTTTGCCCCCCCCCTCTGAGCCTCAGTTTGTCAATCTGTGAAATGGGGATGTACTTCTTTCTTAGACCCCAGTACAGGGCTTTATGAACTGTGAACGTGTGATGTTTTTTATTGTTTAACTAGAAAAAGCCTGTTGTTGCTGGAATGAGGATTCCTCCTCCCTTCCTTCAGTAGACCCAGATGAGACCCAGAGAGGAGAGAATGGAGTGGGACACACACACAGCGACTCCCAGCTCCTATGAATGGGGTCAGGGCTGGAACGGAGGCAGAGCCTGGGGATGGCGGAGCCCCGGGGCTGGGGGCAGGGGTTCTGCCTGGGATAGAGGGTGGAATCCGTTCAGTTCAGGCGTTCAGACCACCTACCTCCTGAAAAGCTGCCTGGAGGTGAGCCTCATTGTGGATGGACACAAAAATGACATGAATCTGGGACACAAAAATGACATACCTCTAGGAGGGGGCAAAGCCTTGCCGACCGAAGACCAGAGAAAATCCACGGACTTGTTTGTGAATTTCACTCAGAGGTCACCTTCTCCAAGAAGTCTTTCCTGACCACATCGTCTATGGCCAGTAAAGTCATGGCCCCCCAAAGATACCCAACCCCTAATGCCCAGAATCTGTGAATACAGTACCTACCATGGCAAAAGGGATTTTGCAGGTGTGATTAAGAATCATGAGAATCCTTAATTTGATGATTAAGGATCTTTTATTAAGTTAATGAACATCAAGGCGGGTTATCCTGGATGATCCAGGGGGCCCCAGGATAATGACAAGGGCCAGAGGGAGAGAGAAAAGGTGATGTGACAACAGAAGCAGAGGCCAGAGTGATGCCAGGCCATGAGCTGGGGAATGTGGGTGGCCCCTGGAAACTGGAAAAGTCAACACATTCTGCCCTGGAGCCCTCCTCCCATCCACTTTAGACTTCTGACCTCCAAACTGCAGGCTAGTAAACGTGTGTGGTTTTAGGACAGGGAGCTTGTGATAATAACCTCGCAGCAGCGACAGGAAGCTCATACACCATCTCAGGGAGCCCTTCTTTCCACTGTCCCAACACTGCCCTGTTGCACTATCCCCAGATCCCTTACCAGGTGTTTGGGTGTGGGAGCTGGTGTATGGGTGTGCAGGGGATGTGTGTACGGGAGCTGGTGTGCGTGCATGTGTGTCTGTGTCTCTGGTGTGTGCAGGGCAGGTGGCTTTGGAGCTGCTGTGCGTGCATGTGCAGGGGAGATGGGTGTGGGAGCTGGTGTGTGTGTGTGTGTGTGTGTGTGTGTGCGCGCGCGCGCGCGCGCAGGGGAGGAGGGTGTGGAGCCTGGTCTCTGAGTGTCTGCCGGGGACTCCAGGTAAACTTGGGCGGGGTGGCATCCAGGGTGCTCCTCTGTGGACACGTGCAGCCTGGGGGCGCTGACCCCAGTCCCCAGGTGAGCGGCACGGGAACACGTGTGGGTCCCCGCAGCCCAACACACAGCCTAAGCGCTCAACGCCGACCTCGGTACTCGCTCCAAGAAAGAGCAAACAGTAGGGAATGTCTCGAGCAGCGGCCACGGCGCGTCACGACCGAATATTTAGGAGCTCCTGGTCACCTCTAGGGGGCGGAGCGTCTGCCTTGAACTTCCAATCAGCCGGCTCCCGGAGCTTTTGTTGCCAACTACCGAGGTTGCAACTCGGAAGAAGAGATAGCCGGAGTCGGGTCTTGACAGGCGGGGATCTGAGCCAATGAATAGGGAACCTGCGTATGCTCCAACCAATAATAGAATGAAGGAAGTGACGTCAGCGGAAATACGAGGGACGGTTAAGGAAGTTCGGCGAACACCGAGCCTAAGCGGTCCTCTGGCCCTTGTGGGAGGAGTAGGAGGCAAAGATGTCGGAGCGAAAAGTTTTAAACGTAAGTATTTGGTGACTGGGACTTTCTACCCGAGAGGGGACATCTCGGAGCTCCGGCCTAGGTGGGCTTCCTGTACTTTCCTATTGGAACCTTTTTCTTTTCTCCAACGATCTTCCGCAGGGCGTGGCTTTCAGACACCTCCCAATCACCTTTCGTGAGGGGTGGGCCTTCGCGGTGTTTGGGGGCGGAGCTTAGGCTATTTACCAGGTCACGTCCTCTGATTGGATGTTCCGAAGGGAATTAGCCAATCATTTCCCCTGGGAGGGGGGGTTCGCCTTGAAGAGTATCGGTGTTTTCCCCACGCCGCGCCCCAGGGCCGTGGCTCCCGGAAGCCCCGCCCACATACGGGTCTGGCTTTGCTCAGCCCTCCCGTTCTGCTGGCGGGGGAGCCTCCTAACTGTATTGCGAAACGGGGACTTTTGTGAGGTGGAGGGGGGCTCAGAAGTCAGGATGCGGCTTCTGGAAAAGAGAGCTCTTGAATTCCGAGTTCTTGTCCCCACCCCCCACCCCTCAGGAATGTCAGGGGGTGAGCTCCGCAGCCTGGGGGTGGGGGGGTAAGTCCAGGATGTCAGGCCAAGAGCCCAGATCTGCAGGGTCGGTTTGATGCTTCTTCCTGCGGCTCAGCGTTCTAATCTTTTAAACATTCATGTTAGGAATGCACCCCCAGCCCCGTCGCAGTCCAGTTCAGGTGCTGGACTTCGTGTCCCTGAAAGTCCTTCCATCCTGAGGATGCAACTGGGAACCGTTTCTCTAATTTACTGGTGGATAGTTCTGTGCGCCGGCCGTTGCGCTAGTGGCACGCACATCGCATCAAGGAGGTGGCGGGTTATGTCCATTCAGATGAGAATGAGGCCCAGAGAGAGGGGTGATAGCCACGGGGTGGAGGAGTCCAACCCAGGTCCCTGGATCCGTAACCTATGCACCACTGTACCACTGTTTCCCCCAGAGTCCTGTCCCCGCAGGGACTCAGTTTCCTCCTCTGTGAAATGGGTACGTCCCACCCCGTCTCCTAGAGTCTTTGCAAGGATTCTGTGGGACATGGCAGGTAAAGTGCTCCACGTGGCATCTGGCGCCTAGTAGGTGCCCAAAACACAAGCTGCTGTGTTTTCTGATTGTCCGTTGAAGTTGTTTTTATAACCCCAAACTGCCTTCCCCGTATGCCCCACCTCAGCCTCCCGTGCCGGAGTTAAGACAGCAGAACTGAGGCTGCTATCCTCAAAAAGTCTGGCTGGCGAGGGTGGACCTTGGCTGGCATCCGGGAACTTGAATCTCAGGCGGGTTCCCACCGTTCCCTGATGAGAATGGTTCCCTGGGCTCACACTCTGTACGAACAACGTGGTTTACGCTGCGCGTGGGCCCTCCTCCTGGAGTCTAGAACGTCAGAACCTGCGAGGCCGTGGGGCCTGCATGACCTTCCCTCCGCGAAAACCCTGGGCACTGGGTCCCCGTGAGCTTCCGTGGGAGACACCGTCTCACGTGTGTTGTCATATTTCATTACTGGGGTAATCAAGCACGTCCTGTGTGAGCCCGTTGGGAGAAGACCCTGGAACAGTGTGTCTAGTCTCCCCGGACCCCCCCCCCAACACACACACACCCTGTTTCCCTTGCTGATTTCTCTCTGTGTCCTTTTGCCGTAACGAGTGATTGCCGTAAGTACGAGCGTACGCGGAGTCCTAGGAGCCGTCACTCGAAGTCATCAAACCCCAGGGCGGTCCTGGGGACCTGGGTCTGGCGGTGCCCAGAGCCCTTCCCTGTGGCTCAAACAGCTCCCTGGTGCTTTCACTTCCCACAGAAATACTACCCGCCTGACTTTGACCCGTCAAAGATCCCCAAGCTCAAGCTCCCCAAAGATCGGCAGTACGTGGTGAGGTTGATGGCTCCCTTCAACATGAGGTGAGTGCCCCACCCCCCGTGCGCCTCTTCATGTGCCCCCCCCCACGTGACATCCCAGTGAGCACGTGACTCGACCAGCCGTCACCTTCCTCACAGTTCAGGATTAACCCCCCTGGATCTTGGTCATTGGTAGTTAAGTGTGTTAAGCGGAGATGGGGCCCTGGGTACTAATTCACCTCCTCACAACAGCCACGCTCCTTCATACCCCAGGACCTTTGCACGGCGGTTCCTTCTGCCTGGAACCCTCTTCCTTCTTCTCTCACGTGGCTGGTGCTTCTTCACTCTTCAGGTCTTGGCTTATCTTACCCCCTCAGGGACGCGTGGCTGGCTCAGTCTGTAGAGCATGCGACTGTTGATCTCAGGGTTGTGAGTTTGAGCCCCACATTGGGTGTAGAGAATAACAAAAAAATAATAAGTAGCTTAAAAATATGAATATTAAAAAAACAAGAAATCTTTGGGGCACACGGGTGGCTCAGTCGGTTAAGCATCTGACTTCGGCTCAGGGTATGATTTCAGGGTTCGTGACTTCACGCCCTGTGTCGGGTGAGCTCGAACCCCACTTGGGGTGAGCCCTGCTTCTCTCTCTCTTTCTCTCGCTGTCTCTCTCTTTCTGTCTCTGCTCCTCGTGGGATTCTCTCTCTCTTTCTCTCTCTCTGCTCCTAGCTCACTTATGCCCTCCCTCTCTCAAAAAGTTAATTATTTACTTATTTTAATTAAATCTTAAAAAAAAAACTCACCTCCTCAGAGAGGCCCTCCTGTCCCCCATCTGACCCCTTCCGTGATCCCCTCTCCCTCACGGTCCCCAGATCTTGTCCTCTGCCCTGCTTCCCAGCGACCGCCTCCCCAATGCTGAGTCCTACAGATTTTCACGTTTCCGCAGGTAGAAGTTAGGTATACCGACCATCACAGACCCCTGGTTGAGTGAAATTCAGCGTTTATGTATTGTCAGTCTGTTTCTCGCCCTCCTTCGTTCATTCGTTTTGTTTTTAATTCAACAGTCACTCTGGGTGCCTGCTGTGTGCCAGGGCCCAGGCTGGGCCCCAGGGTTGCTGCGGGGAAGGAGACCGGCAGAGCCCCTGGCCCGCGGAGCCCACAGTCAGAAGGGGTGGAGATAATAACCCAGTGTTCGGGCACATTCACGCCCGGTGTACATGGGACGACGTGTGAATCAGGCATGAGGGAGGGTGACTGAGTAGGTGGCAGGAAGGGAGGCTGCTTAGCTGATGTGGTCAGGGACACGTCAGAAGACACGCCAGCAGGGCTGGGGTCTGAAAGGTGAAGGGCGTCCTGGGCTCTGAAGTGCAGGGCAGAGGCCCGGAGGCGGCCCGAGCTGGGGGTATTTGTAGGAACCGTCAGGAGGCCGGGGTGCTGCGCCTGGGGAGCACGGGGCCTGAGTGAGGGCAGGCTTCCGGGAGCGGGTGACCGGCGAGTCTCAGAGGGTCTGGATCGCCCGGGTGCTTCCCCAGAAGGGGACCCTGGGACCAAGACCCAGGCAGGTAGGAGGAAGAACGGGCAAGATGGGGGGAATCTGAGGCAGGCTGCAGTGGGAGGGAGGGAGCTCCCCGTCCCTGGAGGTATGCAAGCAGCCATCCGCCAGAATGCCCGAGCATCCGACCGCAGGAACCTGGGTACCGAGATGGCACAAGGCCCTCTGTCCCGCCCCACAGGTGTAAGACGTGCGGAGAATACATCTACAAGGGCAAGAAATTCAATGCGCGCAAGGAGACGGTGCAGAACGAGGCCTACCTGGGCCTGCCCATCTTCCGCTTCTACATCAAGTGCACGCGGTGCCTGGCAGAGATCACCTTCAAGGTAGACGCCAGCCGGGCTGGCCCTGCCCCCTCGGGGGCTCCCGGCCGTCCTCTCCCCGCAGGGAGTCCCCCTTTCACTTTATCCCCAGGAAACAGAGGCATTCTGGGGAGTTGTTCACAGCAGCATCGTTCGTAGGGGTAGAAACGCAGAAGCAACCCACATGTACAGTAACGAGGGACTCGGGGAGCTAGTGTAACCATCAGACTGTGCGAGGATTTGGGGAGAGGACGAGGAGAGCCTCCCGCTCTCTCTTCACGTCCTTACGTGCTATCTCCTCCCCATACGTTCTTCCCTTTGGGTTAATGAACAAGATTTGGGTAAAATGAAGAGAAAGGACATTGAAAGAATTACATATTTTGATGACTTTGTATTAAAAAATATTTTTTTAACCTTTATTTTTGAGAGAGGGAGAAAGAGAGAGACAGAATATGAGCAGGGGAGGGGCAGACAGGGAGGGAGACACAGAATCCAAAGCAGGCTCCAGGCTCTGAGCTGTCAGCACAGAGCCCGACGCAGGGCTCGAACCCACGAACGGTGAGATCACGACCTGAGCCGAAGTCGGACATCCAGCCGCCCCTAAATTTTTAAAAAAATTTTTTAAAGTGTATTTTATTTACCTTTGAGAGAGACAGCGCTAGTGGGGGAGGGGCAGAGAAAGGGAATCCCAAGCAGGGCCCCCCGCCCCTGCGCTGACATCGCGGAGCCGGATGCGGGGCTCCCACCCACGCACGCGCTGTGAGATCACGACCCTCACCGACATCAAGAGTCGGACGCTCGACTGGCCGAGCCACCCAGGCGCCCCAGTATGAGTTTGTTTCAAGACCAGAGGCACTGTGGCAAAATGTTAGAAACCGGGCTTCCTGGTGGAGAATTTCAGGCGATTACGTAGTGAGGGGGACATGGAGGGCGGGGCGCGTCCCCGTGTGAGGTAGACACAGCTCAGACGGGAGTACAGGCCCCGCACCCGCAGATCTGGCCCGCTCCTCTGCCCGGCCGGGCCCCGTGCGTGGAAACGGTCGCTCGGAGGTTTCTTGTACGGCGTCCAGGAGAAGTGCTGCCCGCGCACGCGCGGAGCGATCACCCTCTACCCGGCCCTTTTTGGTTTAGCGCTGTGGCGCTTATTTGGGATACTGGGAGACACACAGGGGCGGCCTGGCCAGCCCAGCGCGTCCCGTCTGCCCGCACCAGCTTCCCCGTCAGCGCCCCCCCCCCGCTTCCCCAGGCCTCTGTCGCAGTCGGAAGCCAACAGATTCGGGACGCCATGTAGATTTCCGCGTTTTGCCCAATGCCACCTTTCCAGCGCGGGGGTCTCGTCCAGGAGCCCAGCTTACATCTCCTCCCTCTCTCCGTTTTATAAATGCGGACAGGGGCACGCTGTGCACGGACGCGATATGTGATTTAGAATTGTGAAAGGCGCGCGCACACACAGCAGATACATACGTGTGCGCGCACGTGCACACAGCAGACAGGAAGACAGGATGCGCGCAAAGACCCAGAGACTCGTATTTGCAATCGTGTGCAGGGCGGCAGGGGGACAGAGGGCGGGTAGAGAGAGGTGTGAAAGTCCAGGCTACAGAATTTGGCACTTTTGGCAAAGGGGACAGGAACTCTAGAAAGCACCAAACGAGCCGAGTGTTAAGAAAAGGAGGGGCGCCCGAGTGGCTCAGCCGGTTAAGCGTCCGACGTCGGCTCAGGTCATGATCTCAGAGTTCGTGAGTTCAAACCCCGCGTCGGTCTCTGTGTTGACAGCTCGGAGCCTGGAGCCTGCTTGGGATTCTCTCTCTCTCCCTCTTTCTCCTCCTCTAGTTTTCTCTCTCTCTCCCAAAATAAACTAACTAGCTCAATAAGTAAATAAACTTTAAAAAAAAAAAAAGGAAAGAAAAGAAAAGAACAGGCTCGAGAAGGAGTGAAGCATGAGAGAAGGTGTCCCGGGCTGTGGGCTGGCAGGATCTCTTGACGCCCAAGGACACAGGACTGACGTCTGTCCTCCCCCCCCCCCCCCACACTCCCCCCGCCTTACAGACAGACCCAGAGAACACGGACTACAGCATGGAGCACGGGGCCACCCGGAACTTCCAGGCGGAGAAGCTCCTGGAGGAGGAGGAGAAGCGGGTGCAGAAGGAGCGGGAAGACGAGGAGCTGAACAACCCCATGAAGGTAGAGCCCCCGGGCCGCGGCCCTCCAGGTCGCCCCCGCCACCCCCTCCCTGCCGCTCACGCACCCTGCGCGGTCCCGGGGCTGCGTGTACGGGACCCGACTCCTGGGATCCGGTTGTGAGATTGGCTCCCAGTCACCCTCAGGGAAGAGAGCTCATCCAGGGCCTGCCCTGCCGCCCGAGCCCCCTGATCTGGGTCCGGAGCACTTGGGCCACGTGTGGGAGCAAGCCCGGGGCGGGGGCCACCTGGCAGGCAGCAGTGGGCGGCCCCCAGGAGCTGGGAGCAGTCCCCCGTCCAACAGCCAGCAAGACAGCGGGGCCCTCAGTCCCTCGGCCGCAAGGAACCGATTCCGCCAGCGGCCTGAGCGAGCTCAGAAGAGCAGCCTGGGCCCCCGAAGAGACCACTGGGCCTTGCCGTCAGCCTGGTGAAACCCCGCCGGAGAGCCCAGCCGTGCCGCGCCGGGCCCGCCTCCTGGCCCACGCTAGCGGGCAGACGGGGAGATTCGTGCTGTTTTAAGCCACTGAGCTGGTGGCAGATGGTCATGCAGCTAGAAGAAGGTGATACAGGGAGGCAGGAGGTCGGACTGGAGAACGCAAGGCGCCGTGTTCGCGCAGGAGGCTCCTATGACCGCGGGCCGTGGAGCCCAGAAGCGTGGGAGGCACCGTTCTCTTGAATGTTCGCTGGCTGTGTGGCCTTGGGCGAGGCACTTGGCCTCCCTGTGCCTTGTGTTGTGTTTCTCAGAAAAAAGAGAGCATCTGTGCCCCTTGCGATCTCCCCGACCCGCATGATGCCGGGTATTCCTGCGCCCCTCTGCCAGGTTTCTGAGCTGCCGCGGGGGACCTGAGGCGACGGGTTCAGCAGGGTGGCGGGGGCGGGGAGGCGGGCTCTGCAGGGGCTGCCGTGTGCCCGGAGCTGCCTGCGTGGTCGCGTCCATCCTTGTCCGCCCACACTGGCCCCGGGGGTCACAGCCTAGCGAGTCGCCCCAAAACTGCAACTTTACCTAAGAAACATCTCTGATCCTACAGTTTCTGAGGGTCAGGAGCCCCAGGGAGCTGAGCCGGGGTGGGGGGCTCTGGCCCGGGGTCTCTCACGAAGTCCCGGTCAAGCCACATCTTCTGAAGGCTCGACCGAGAACAGAGGGGCTGTTTCCATGCTGGTCCCCTCAGGGAGCTGGCAGGGGCCTCTGTCTCTGCCACGTGGGCCCCTCCACTGCACTGCCCGAGCCCCTCCCCACCCCGACACTGAGCACCCGCACAACGCAGCACCACCCTCCCCAAAGCGAGGGATCCAGAAAAGTGGGAAAGGAGCCGCCCTCAGAGCGACAGGCCATCATTCCGTCATGCTCTGCTCCGTAGGAGCGGGTCACGGAGTCTGGCCCACACTCGTGGGAAGGGAATTCAGGCTAGGAGCGGGTCACGGAGTCCGGCCCACACTCGCGGGAAGGGAATTCAGGCTCTGCTCTTTCAAGGGAGGAACCTCGAAGAATCGGGGGATATACTTTGAAACCCCCAGGACCGCCACTTCCCAAAGGCTCAGCACAGGGTCACGCGGCCAGGAAGCGGCCAAGGGCAGGCCCCACACCCGCTGTGCCTGGCTCCAAACGCCCCTGTCTCGGAGACGTGGGCTGGCCTTGCCCCTCCGAGCCTCGACATAAACGAAGCTATCGCAAGGATTAAGTGACCTTCCGTTTGGAAACATCTCAGCCTGGCACACAACAGTGGCTCAGGGTGTCTGTTTTTAACCTTTTTTGTAACTATTTTTTTTTTTCCAACATTTATTTATTTTGGGACAGAGAGAGACAGAGCATGAATGTGGGAGGGGCAGAGAGAGAGGGAGACACAGAATCGGAAACAGGCTCCAGGCTCCGAGCCATCAGCCCAGAGCCCGACGCGGGGCTCGAACTCATGGACCGCGAGATCGTGACCTGGCTGAAGTTGGACGCTCAACCGACTGTGCCACCCAGGCGCCCCTGTAACTATTTTTTTTAAGTGGGCTCCATGCCCAGCACAGGAGTTCGGGTCCCGACCCTGACATCCAACCGCCCGCCCCACTGACTGGGCCGGCCGGGCGCCCCTCCTCTTTGCTATATGTCATTTCATGCTGGAGCCAGGCTGGCAGCCGAGGCCGACTGGCCTGACCGCTGACCAGCCACGCGGCCTCAGATGACCACTCCCCATGCCCGGCCTCAGTGTTCGGAGCTGTGAAATGGGTGCAGCTCGGGCAGGAGGCCCCCGAGCGGCGCTGTGGGTGGAGGCGGGGTGGGGATCCCTCCCTGGCGGGTGCCGAGCCCCAGGGCCCCAGCAGGTGCACACAGTCCGTGTCCTGCCCGCCAGGTGCTGGAGAACCGAACCAAGGACTCCAAGCTGGAAATGGAGGTGCTGGAGAACCTGCAGGAGCTCAAGGACCTGAACCAGCGGCAGGCGCACGTGGACTTTGAGGCCATGCTGCGGCAGCACCGCCTGTCCGAGGAGGAGACGCAGAAGCGGGAGCAGGAGGAGGACGAAAGGGAGACCGCGTGAGTCGGCCGGGCGGGGCCGGGCGGGGGCCAGGGTGCTCTGACCCACCTCCGGCTCTCCCTCTGCCTGGAACACCCCCCTTCCAGGTCTTCCCGGGCTCCCTCAAGGGCCGCCTTCTCCGGGAGGCCTCCCCCGTCCCCCCCGCGTCTCACTTTCTCAGGGCGTCTGTGTCGGGGTCCCCAGGGCCCCGCCCAGGTTTGGTGATCTGCCAGGAGGAGCCTCAGGCCCGGCCTGCTGTGTTCACACTTTGTGCACGGCACCTACCAGCGTGGAACCTTCTCGCTGACTCACCGTCTCCCGGTTTATGGCCTCCCTCCCTCCCGCCTCCAGCATCTGAGGTGGCTGGGTGTCTGCATTCGCAGGGCCTGGGACAGGGGCACGGAGTAGGTCCCCGTGGCGTGGGCAGGTCGGCGATACGGTGATCCGCAGTGAGAAGGGTGTACGTTTATCCGACACTTGCTGAGTGCCGGGCACCGGTTTGAGGTCGTCCTGATCGTTCTGGCAGTCGAAGGACTGCGGCGTGGGGCGCTCCAGGCGCGGTCCCGACCGAGTCACCCGGCCAGGGTTCGGGTTCAGGTGGCTGGTGCCGTCGGCCAAGCACTTAACCACTCGCTGCCCTCAGTGGACAGAGATTTTTTTTTTTTTTAACGTGTATTTATTTTGAGAGAAAGAGGGAGCACAAGCAGGGGAGGGGCAGAGAGAGGGAGAGAGCGAATCCCACGCAGGCTCCATACTCCGTGCGGAGCCCGACGCGGGGCTCGATCTCACCGAGGTCACGACCCGAGCCGAGAACAAGAGCCGGATGCTCAACACACTGAGCCGTGCGGCACCCCCAGAGAAGGTTGTTTTTAAGGCATTTGCGTGCCCCCACCCCGCCTCCGGCACTCACCGATGTCAGGAGGGGCAGCGCGCCCCGGCGGGACATCCCAGGCACACGTGCCGTCCCACAGGGCCCTGGTGGAGGAAGCCCGGAAACGAAGGCTGTTGGAGGACTCGGATTCAGAAGAGGACGCTCCTGCTCCTGCCCCGCCGCGCCTGGCCCCGCGGCCCAACCCCACCGCCATCCTGGAGGAGGTGAGTGCACGCCCGGACCTCCGCGTGTTCTCGGGTTAGTCTGAGAGGGTGAGCCAGGGGTCGGCCTAACCTGGTCTCCAAAGGCCAGACCGCGTGGGTCGTAAGGGCTCAAGTCCGCCGTCGCGGCCCCAAACAGCCCTGGATCTTGCGGGAATGAGTGGCCGTGGTCACGTGCCGGTAAAACTTCACGGTCAAGACGGGCTCTGCTTTACCGGCCGCTGCTTCAGCCGCTGAAACCAGCGAGACCCTCAAAGGTGGAGACCTAAGAACACGGATGTTTGCCTGTCAGCCCCTCGAAGTTCATTGGCTGGACCAATCTCCTGGCCTCATGGAACTGCGGCCTGTAGGCGGCCCGTGCTGGCGGAAAGGAGGGGAGACAAGGATGTGGCAGGTGGACTTTGCACCACAGCTGTCTTATCCGCCAAGGTCAAGGCCACTCTTTTTTTTTTTTTTTTTTTAACGTGTATTCATTTTTGAGAGATAAGAGACAGCCACGAGCAGGGGAGGGGCAGAGAGAGAGGGAGACACAGAATCCCAAGCAGGCTCCGGGCTCCAAGCTGTCAGCACAGAGCCCGACGCAGGGCTCGAACTCACGAACCCGTGAGATCGTGACCTGAGCCAAAGTCGGACGTTTAACCGACTGAGCCGCCCAGGCGCCCCTAGGCCACTCTGGTTTGTTAACTGAAGAAGGGGGTTAATGAGGGAAATCGTTTGTTTTCTTTTTTTTTTTAATTTTTTTTTTTTTCAACGTTTATTTATTTTGGGGACAGAGAGAGACAGAGCATGAACGGGGGAGGGGCAGAGAGAGAGGGAGACACAGAACCGGAAACAGGCTCCAGGCTCTGAGCCATCAGCCCAGAGCCCGACGCGGGGCTCGAACTCACGGACCGTGAGATCGTGACCTGGCTGAAGTCAGACGCTTAACCGACTGCGCCACCCAGGCGCCCCTCGTTTGTTTTCATTTAAACGTATCCATGGTCCGGGTTACTAGATTGCAAGCCCCGCCAGTGGATAGGACCCCAGGTAACAAGGGTTTCAACTGCCCAGGGGTTACTTTTCTCTCCAGTGACAGTTGTGCACAGCCATCCGGACAGGGAAGGTGGCCCCACAGCACGGGGCCCAGGCACCTGCCTTCTTCCTGGTTGTGCTGTCGGCGGGGGTGGGGGGGAGGGGGAGGGGGTGCCCTCATTGCATGGTGTCTCAGTGCCACCTTCACATCCTGGCTGGAGAGGAGAGGGGCGGGCAGGGGAGGGGGACGTTCAGGGCCGCTGCACCCTGGGTTCTGCACATCCTGCTGCTCACATCCCATTGGTCAGAGCCGGGCCACCTGACCACATCCTGCTGCAAAGGAGGATGGGAAAGGTAGTCTTTCCGTGGGGTAGCCATGCTCCCGCTGAGTTGCCCCTGACTGTCAGCAGAGAGAATGGCTCTGGAGGTCGTGCCCTGTCATCCGTTAATCTTTGAAGGCTTCATTGATGTCCCGTCCCCCCCAGCCCCGTCACACGTGTCTCGTTCACGCCTAGTGTGACAACCGACTTTCCTTTTGCACAATATGCCTCCGTCAAGACTTCCCAAACCTTCACCGAGACCCTTACGGAAGCTCATCTGTCCGTCCCTGTGTTCTTGGTTCAGTTTAGGGGCAGTGAGCGCAGCTGGCAGGGACGGGTTTCGAACGAGTGCTCACAAGCGCCGGCCTGCTGTGGGGGCCGCGTGAGACCGTTCAGTGATGCCGGGTCAGAAAGCTGCTCTGTCCCCCGCTGGGCCGCGTCTGTCCTGGTCGCCGCTCTCGGGGCCCCGGCCAGCACGCAGACAGGGCTGCCCGAAGCCCCCTTCGCATCTCTGCCCGTAGCTCCTCGTCCTCGCTCTGTCGTCAGCCCGGGTCCCCTCTCTGAGGAGACCTGTCCCCACCGCCCTGTCAACAGTGGCTGCCGTTCCCTCCACTGTCGCACCACGCTGCTGTCCTTCTGTCAAGACGGGTGTTGTCCTGGCGACCTACTCTTGTCCCTCCTCCGTCCTCCCTCAGATGGTGGGCCCCGCGAGGGCAGCTCCAGCGCCAGGCTCAGACAGGACCTCCTGATCCAGGGGATTCGTTTCTCTGTTTCAACATAACTGACAAAAGGGGTCCCTCCCGGTACGATTGAAGAGCTGGATGTGAGGCTGAGCCCCTTTCTGCCTTCCCCTAACTAGTCCCGAAAGTGGGTGCCTCCGTTTCCCCTCTTTCCGTCAAACACATTGATAGAGCATCTTCCTGCCAAGAATTACGTGTGGCACTGTGGACCCAGTTGTGAACAGGACAGGAACCCACAGCATGGACGGATGGGGGGGATACGTAATGAGGCAGTAAAGGGTGAAAGGGTGCTGGGGGCGTGGAAATACAGCACTCACTTGAGCTTGAACTGTGGAGAAAGGTTTCCCAGAGGAGCCAGTACTTGGGTGGGTATTGAAGGGTGAGTAGGAGTTCGCCAAATGCATTAGAGGAAAAGGGGCATGGCAGGTGGAGGGAACGGAGTGAGTAAAGGCATGGAGGTGAGAAGGTGTGTGACTTAGGATGTGCCGGAGAAGGGGGGATCTGGGACAGCTCACCCACTCGTGTCCCCTCCGCTTACCCCCAGGCTCCAAAAGCCAAGAGGAAGGCGGAGAGCTGGGAACGGAGCGTCGGCACCCTTGGCAACAGGCCCCCGCTGTCAGGCCTAGTCGTGGTGAAGAAAACAGACCCGGGTCGCAGCACCAGGCAGGGCCAGGCGTCACCCACCCCCGGTAGGTGCTCCGGGGTCCCGGGATGGGAGCGCGGCGCCTCAGAGGGCCGCCAGGTGGCAGCAGCGCCCCCAGTGCTGCTGCCGCGCGCTGGGAACCCGCGGAGGGGGGCGAGGGAGGGGCGCCCCCTACCAGGCGCTCTCGCCTCTCTCACAGGCCCCAGGAAGAGCGGGAAGGCGGCTGACCCTGCACCCTGGACGCCCGGCACCTCCTCCCTGAGCCAGCTGGGGGCATATTCGGACAGCGAGGACAGCAGCGGCAGCAGCTGAGACCCCTGCCCAGGCCCTTCTCCGGGTCAAGGTCACGTGTCCATAGTCAGCTGCTGGTCGGCAGGAGGCCTTGGCACCAACCAGGGCCAGGAGCAGACAAACACAAATGTCCTCAGAGGCTGGTCGGGCCAGCGAGGGCTTCCACCCCCGGACTCGGTTTCTCCCCTGTCCCCCCACCTACCAGCCTTCGGGGACCTTGGGGTCCCTGGCTCACGCCGCCACCCTCCTGGCCCTCCTCCCGGGGCTGTGGCATCCCTGGAACAGCCCTCGCTTCCAGCAGACTTTTGCGGTACTCCCCGGCCTCCCTTGGATGGCAGGGAGGGGTGGGCGGTGTTTGGGCCCCGCCCCGTTGGCCCCGCCCACGCGCTAGGTCCGCCCCCTCCTGCCACGAAACCTGCAAACCAGTGAAAGGAAGCTGCCGCCTGGCCTGGGCACTTCCGCCGGCTTCTGAGGCGGGGCCGCGGGAGCACACGTGGCCAGCGTGGGCGCCTGGCTCTCAGAAGCTATGAGTCGATCGGGGTTTGTTGATCGGCCTGAGTTTGGGGATGATTTGTTATGTAGCACTAGATAGCTGACATGGTCACGTGACTAGTAAACTTGGTTCCAAAGCTCACGTTCTTTCAAGGCTGCCGACTGTCAACTCTGGTGTAATTCTCTTCCGCTTCAGCCTCGTACAGTCGAAGGTCCTGTGTTCCCACCAGGTTCCTTCACAACCTGACACCCCCCCCCCCCCCATCTCTCCTGCCGCTCCTCCCGGGGTCGCTGACGTCAGCCCTCCTCTCACTCATTCACTCGGCATCTGATAATGAGGCTTTGTGCTTCTCGCTGTTTGCGAGATGAAAAGCCCCCACTTTTTCTTTTAATTAAAAAAATTCTTCTAATGTTTATTTTTGAGAGAGAGCGAGAGAACACGAGCGGTGGAGGGGCAGAGAGAGAGACACACACACAGAACCCCAAGCAGGCTCTGAGCTGTCCGCCCAGAGCCAGACACGGGGCTCGAACCCACGAACCGTGAGATCGCCACCGCGGGAGCCACCCAGGTGCCCGGAAAAGCCCCCGCTTTGGGGGTCTGCTTTCTGCTTTCCTACAATGGTTTCTGTGCTTTAGTGTGACTTGAGGTGAACTGGGATCCAGCCAGGGCCTCCGATCAGGACCCGGGGGGCCTCCGCTGTGAAGACAGGGCCGGTGGTGGGCGGGAGCCTGCTCAGCCACGCCTGGCGAGAAGGCGCGCCGCTCCCAGTTCCACCCGCCGCCGCCACATCGCGTCTGTGGCTTGAACTCGGCCGTGGTCGGAGCATTTACACCCCGGAAGTCCACGCGTGCTGGGAAGCTGCACACCCCCGCCAGAGGCCGGCTGCGAGGCGCTTACTAGCACACCACTGCCTGCTTTTCCCACACTCCACGACGCCCCTGACGCCCGCGACGTGCCTGTTCAGACCAGCGGTGAGAGTAAAGCGTCCAGCCGGAAGAGGGCAGGAGGCTGGGCCTCTCTGGTTCGCTCCGATTCCTCCTTGCAGACGTCCCCGTTCTGGGGCCACCCTACTTGTAGCCACGTACACGTGCCATCGGCTACCAGGGTTAAGAGTATCGACTCTATCCTACCGCCTACGTTAGCGAGCTACGGTCGGTGGGCCAAACGTGGCCCACAGCCTAGTTTTGTAAATATAGTGTTATTGACACGTAACATGGCTGCTTCGCTCTGCAGTGGCCGAGTTGCGTAGGGAGGACAGGGACTCTGACCCGCAAAGCCACCAGGTCAGCCCACCCCTGCCTGGGTCACCCAGCTCTGCACTTCCTGCTCTGCTCCCCCAGCCTCCACGGGAGGGTGGCCGGGACCCCTCCACACCCCGATCTCCAGGCTCACGCTGTGCCCGTGGCCCTGCTGCCCGAAGTCCCCCTGAGGACGGCCGCCAGCCTCCCTCTTCTCCGTGGTGCACCGGACAGAGTACACGAGATCCAGTTGGGTGAGTAATGGTAGCGAACGTTTGTGAAGGACTCACCGTTTGCTAAACCCGTGCTAAGCTGTTGGGCAGATTTACTCGTTTAAGTTTCTGAGCTCATGTAGCTTTTTTTATTTTATTTTATTTATTTTTTTTTGAGCACCTACTTTGTGCCCAGATCTGTTTCAGGCACTGGGACAATGGCAGTGAAGAAAAAACAGTCCCCACTCATAATGGTGACATTATTTTTGGAAGATGGGGGATAAGATAGTAAACCCACCTAAATATAACAATAAGATATGAAGGAAATACGTGTGTGCCGGAGGCAGTGATAAGTCTGGGCGAACACACAGCAGGGCGAGATGGTGGCCTGAGGGGTTGCCGGCCCGAGATGTGTTTATTACCCACCACCCCCCGTATATGCTAATGCCGCCTAACAAGATCTCTCAAAAGGTAGCAGCTGAAAACAACAGAAATGTGGGTGTGGTTCTGCCGGGTTCTCTGCTTCAGGGTCTCGTGGCCGCAACTGAGATGTTGGTCGGGGCTGCGGTCTCATCTGAAGGCCCGTCTGGGGCAGGATCCCCTTCCAAGCCCGCTCACGTGGCTGTTGGCAGGATCTGGCTCCTCACGGGCTCTTGGGCGGAGGCCACCCTCAGGGTGCTTGCCTACAGGGACCTCCGACAGCTGACTTCAGAAAGCCACCACAACAGGAATCTTTGAGAAGTGGTATCCCATCACCTTTGCCCTGTCACGCTGGCCTCAAGCAAGCCGCAGGTTCCGGCCACGTTCACGGGGAGGGGATTACACACGGCTGTGACCACCAGCAGCTTGGGGTCACTGGAGGTCCCCCGAGGGTCTACCTGCCAGGCGCCCTGTCAACAATGAGCTTTGCAAGGGTAGCTGTGTGGACGGGCGTATCCCCAGCACCTAAGACCATCCAGGCACTAAGTAGGTGCTCAATAGATGTTTGTGGCCTAAGTGAGTGTCTCCCCATTCACAGAGGAGGGAGCAGAGGCCCGCAGTTCTGCCCGCTCTGTAACCCCTCCCCACCCCCCACTTCGCTGGAACTTTCTTCTATTTCCCTGCAGGCCTTCACGCCTCGTTCTCCCACCCTTTGGCCTGGGAGCAGGTCTGCTTTTGGCCCCGGTTCCCGTGGGGGTGCCCAGGGTCCAGCGGCAGAAGGATAGCATGCATCTGTGTCTGGTGTATGTGTGTGCTCGGATCCTGCAGAGCCTCGACCCGCCCCCTCTCCCCCACACCCCCTGCACCCCCCCTCCTGCTCTCCAGAGCCTGCCCTTCCCCCTTTCCCCACGCGCTCGCTTGCTCGCTCACTAGCTCCGTGTCTGTCATCCTGGGGAGCTGTCAGGCCTCATCCGGAATCTCCTCCATCAATCCCCTGGGGGCTGCGGTACATCAGAGGACTTGGTGGGGGTGCCCCCCCCCCAAACAGCCTGCTCTGCCTGAGCCTGGACTGCACAAAGGGCCCATTTCCCAAGCTCTAACTGGCTCATTCCCGTGATGGGAGGCTCCTTGGCCAAGGGCTCAGAATGAGCGAGGGACAGGGCCTGGGTTTGCAGCTGCAAGGCTCCAAGGCTACACCTTTAATGACCACGCTCCGTGGCGACTCCTGCAGACAGAGCCTCCAGGGGCTGGGCCGTGCCCCTCCCATCAGATTGGCCACTCGTGATGACACAGCTGTGTCTCTTCCATCAGACTAGGGGCCTTTGAAGTTGGGACCATGCCTCCCCCATCAGATTGGGACTCCGAAAGACAGGCTCCCGTCTCCTCCATTAGACTACGGGCACCTAAAAGCAGGGCCACGTCTCTCACATCAGAGTAGAAGCCCCTGAGGTCGGAGCCATACCTCCTCCATCAGATTGAATGTTTCAGAGCGTCAGATCATGCCTCCCCTATCAGACTGGGAGCCTATTAGGCAGGCACCTATCCTCCATCAGACTGAGTCTTCTGAGGTAGGAGTGTTTAGGCCTCCCCATGAGCCATCCCCAAGGGTCCTTTCTTATCCTGGTGCCTTGGCTCCCTTCCCGCCTCCAGGCTGACTGCTCCGGGAGACAAGAGTGACGGGACAGCTCCCAGCCAGGGCCCCCATCTGGCTGCTTCTTAAGATCCCATCCACCTAAAGCATATACTGAGCACCTACTGTGTGCCATGCAATAGAGTATTATTTGGCCATAAGACGAGCGAGGCGCTCACACCTGCTACAACGTGGATGGGCCTTGAAAACGTGACGCAGTGGGAGAACCAGACACAAAAAGCCACATAGTGTGTGATTCCTTGTGCGTGAAATGTCCAGGGCAGTTCACCCCCAGGAACAGAAAGTGCATTAGAGGTGCCGGGGCCGGAGGAGTGGTGAGAATAGTCAGAGGCTGCTGATGGGGATGGGGTTCCTTTTGGGGGTGATGGGAATGTTCTGGAATTCGTGCTGGCGGTTGCACGATCTTGAGAACATGCCCAAACTGAAACGCACACGCCAAGTGGGTAAACCGTAGGTATGCGAACTGTATCTCAAAAGGAAAAAAAAAAAAAAAAAAGAACAAAAACAAAAAAACAAGGTGCCACCAACGGCGTCCCGAAAGCGCTCAACAGAGGTAGGCGGTCATTGTCCCATCTCAGAGATGGGAAAACAGTTGAGGTCACCACCCAAGGTCAGGAGGGCTGGGATTCCAGACACTGAGCCACGCCCAGGAGACGCCCCTGATACACGGCCTCGGGGGCCACGGGTGCTGGGGGAAGGGAGGCACCCCCAGACCACCCCACCTGCTCCCCACTGTCCACACAGCGGGCCCCCTCCTCTCCCAGTCAAAAAGCGGAAACCCGAGAGTTTATGTGGCTCTTCAAGGGCACGCCGCAAGGTCGCCAGACCCCCAGCCTGCCTGTCGGCAACCACCGTCTCCCGCTCCTCCCTCCTCCCGGAACCCCTTCCCCGCTCCTCTCCTTAGGACGAGGCGGGGCCGGCCCCAGGAGCAGCCAACTCAGAAGCGCTGGAAAGTCAAACGCCGTTTGATTCTGCCTCCGGGGCCTCTAATTGCTATTTCTGACACACGCTGTAATTAGAAGGCCCCTTTCAAATATTTATACCTCAGACGGCTCGTATTTATCCGACCGGGAGAGGGCTCGGATTTGATGAGATCTGTCAACGGCTCGTCCCCGAGCTGGGAATTGCCTCGCGGCTGACAGAAAACAGGACAATTACCCGCCGTGCTCCCCGGCGGTCCCTGGGGGGGGGGGACGCTGCCTTGTCGCTGATCGGAGAGGGCGGGGCGGGGTGGGGTGGGGGCATCCGGATGGGCTGCAGGAGGAGGACCGAGTTCAACAGGTTCATGTGGGCGACACGGCCAAAGCAGAAAAGAGGAAGGCCCATGCATGGGGGCCTCTGCTGCGCTGAGAGGCTTTGCCTCGTCAGCTCTGGACCTCAGTGTCTCGGCCTGCAGAATGGGGCTAACAGTGTGCGTGGGGGTGGGAGATGGGGAACCACTAATTTCACAAAGACACTCTGCTGGGTCTCGAGTGCCACCCCGGCCAAACCAAATCAGGCAATGGGCTTGCGGGCTGGCTCTGAGCAAGTCCTCCCCCTCTCTGTGCCTCGGTTTCCCCATGGGGGAAAAAATAACTCCTTTCCCCGCAAGCCTTCCTTGAGCTCCCTGGGGGGTTTCCTGTTAGAAGCCCCACTTTTCAAACCAGGAAAGCAAGTCGCAGACAGCATTAGACCTTGCCCGACCCACTGTCGTTCCCCAGGGGCATTTTCACTGTCAGCTCCGGACCTCTCTCTGATCCTCCCCACCCCCCTCCCAGCCACAGGCACCTGCCCGCCCTGGGGGAGGGGGGCACTGGGAGAAGGGAACCCGGAGTCCCGTTCTTCCCGATCACCCCTCCCTTCAGCATGAGCGGGAGCTGAGCAAGCCCCCTTGTGAGGAAAGAAAAGGCCTGTTTGCTCTGGAATTGGCCAGCACACCTCTCCGCTCCCCTTGCCCCAGACCTCTTAGCGTCCTCACCAACCCCCCCCCCGCCCCGCACCCCCCTCCCGGCCCCCGACAGCCGCAGCTGCCAACAGGCGGCCAGCCCAGGCGAGACCCCTCTCGTCTGCGTCCCCCTCCCTGCCTCCACCCCCAGAAGCCACAAAGGGACAGATGCTGAGGACACGCGCCAGGCACAGATAGCATCTCCCTTCCCACGGCCAGCTGCCCCAGCCCCCTTCCCCCGTGCTGCAATTGGTCCCCTGGGGTGGGGGGTGCAGAGAAGCGTCCTCTTGGGAAGGGGACGCCAGGCCCCCGTCCCTTCCCGTCGCCCCTCGCCTGCTTCCGCAGCATCAATATCAATTTTAGCCAGTGACCTCTGGAACAGTCTGCTGGTCAGTTGCGCCGCCAGAGGCTGGCTCAATTTCAACCCTCAACAGTGGTGGCTCTCACCCCCTCTGCCGGTCAGTTTCACCCCTTCTCGCGGCCAAATCCAGACCCCCATCTCCCGGCCAATTTCCACCTCGCCTCCTCTCCGCGCCCCCCCCCTCCCCGCCCCGTCCCCCGCCTCTGCACCTCTCGCTCTCGTGAGCAAGGTCAGTCCCGTCTGTTCCCACCTCCCGCGCTCCACGCTCGCTCCTGCCAGCCGCGGTCCTCCGGGTCAGTGTCCAGCTGCCGCGGCCTCGGCCCCGCGACTCCCGCCCCGCACCCCCCCTCCCAGCGCGGGCAGCGGCTCCCCTCCCCTCCCAGAACAGCTGAAGGTCTCAGTCACCTCCGAGGGGGGCGCAGGGGGAGCGGAGGGGGCGGGGGAAGCCGCGGAGGGGGAGGCGGGGAAGCCTTGACGTCGCTGCCCGGGACGCGGCTGGGGGCCGGCAGGGGCTGGGGCGTCCGCCCGCGCGCCCCCTCCCCAAAGTCCCACCTCCCGGCCGCGGCGGGTAAAGTCTCTCCGAAAGCGTGAAGGGGGATTGGAGGAGGTTTTATTTCCCTTTGTGCCGGCGGCTGGGGTGGGATCGAGGCGGCCGGGCCGGGGGCCGCGGGACCCGGGCTCCCCCCGGAGCGGAGACGAGCGCAACAAAGGATGCGCCGCGCGGAGGTCACCGTCCCCGTGGCCCAACTTTGCGCGCGGCGCCCGCGCCCCGGGGGAGCCCGCCCGCTGCGCTGAGCACCCAGGCGTCCGGGCTGAGCCGGGGCTGGGGGCGCCCGCGGGCGGCGCTTGCCCCGACCCCAGACCCCAGAAGGGAATCCCGGAGCTTCCCGGAGGCGGCGGGCGGCCGAGCGGCGCACGGGAACCCCGCTTCCCGCGGAAACTCCGCGCGCTTCCGCGGATGCCCCTCGCCCTGGCCCGGCCACCCGGCGCTCGGCGTTCAGGGCCCTGCGGGGCGCCCCCTTTCCGCGCCGTCCTTGCGGAGCCGGGCTAAGGCGGACTTTTGCTCTCCTTCCTCCTCTTCCTCCTCCTCCCCCCCCCCGTCTCCTCCCCCATCTTCCCCGGGAACTCTTCGGAGAAAGGGGGCATGTGGGTCCCCCTCTGACGGCGGCCAGGTTTGGCGTGACACACGCACAAATGGCCAAGTGGCTACGCGACTACCTGAGCTTTGGCGGTCGGAGGCCCCCTCCGCAGCCGCCCACCCCCGACTACACGGAGAGCGACATCCTGAGGGCCTACCGGGAACAGAAGAATCTGGACTTCGAGGACCCCTATGAGGACTCGGAGAGCCGCCTGGAGTCCGACCCCGCCGGCGCCGGGGACTCGAAGGGCCTCGGAGACGCCAAGTACGACTCTCCCAAGCACCGGCTCATCAAGGTAGAAGCTGCAGACATGGCCAGAGCCAAGGTCTTGCTGGGCAGCCCTGGGGAAGAGGTGAGTGGCTGGGTCCCAGAGGTGGGGTGGCCCCAGGAGACCCGGCGGCCGGGAGGGCCAGGCTGGGCTGCCTGGATTTGGGGAGGCCAGGGCCCCCGCCAGGCCCTCCTCAGTCCTCCACCTGCTGAGTGGAGTTTGATATCTGTCCCTTTCCGGTGCACGGCGCTGGTGGTCCCACTGCCTCTCTGGCCCCGCTTTGTCCCCCTGTCCTCCCGTCCCCTGCTCACGCCTCTCGTCCTCTCCCCCCCCAGCTCCCCAAACAGATCCGAGGGGATCACCGCCGTACCGCCCTGCCGAGCCCTGGGACATCCTCACCACTATAAGTGCCCCTCCTCCGCTATTATTCCCATTTCACAGAAGTGGACACTGAGGCTCACAGAAGCATCTGGCCCAAGGTTGCAGGGCCCTAGCTCAGTAGAACTTGACCCAGACCTGCCTCCAATGCCCATGCTTTTTTCAGTGTTTTCCCTAGAGGAGGAGGGAGCCGGCCCAAACCCTCCGTGGAGACAGAGGATTTGAGGAGGGTTGCCAGAGACTGTGTGCAGAGCCCAGTGGTTTAAGAGCACAGAGAGAGGAAGGAGGAGGCGGGGATTCCGGGAAGCAGACAGCCTGGGCTGCGACCCTGCTTCCTACTCGCCTGCTGTGTGACCCTTAGCAAGTCACTTACCCTCTCTGTGCCTTGCTTTCCTCATCTGACAAGCATTAACAATTATTGAAGGAGGGAGGCAGGGCTGTGTGTCAGAGTCAGAACTGCACGGAGGCAGAGAGGGGGAGAGGCTGGCGTCTGTGCACAAATCCTGGTGGATGGAGAGGACTCCCAACCCCGGCAAAAATGAGCCGCGTGGAGCGGAAGGGTTAGGTGATTCAGAGAGGGGCGCCATCCCTCCAGAGGGGGTGTCCGCCGCTGGGCTCAGTCTCCCCACTCCCCTCGGGCCACTTCCTTACTTCTCTCTCCAGTCGGAACTCGACACCGAGTACTCAGACCCCTTCGATGCCCAGCCTCATCCGCCACCTTCAGAGGACGGCTACATGGAGCCCTACGATGCCCAGAGGGCCGTGAGCGGTGAGTGGGGGGGGGGTGAGAGTTTGGGGGCAGGTGGCAGGGTCCCTGGTGGGTGTGGACACTGACCGGTGTTCTCGGCCTCCCAGAACTGCCGTGCAAGGGGGTGCAGCTGTATGACACCCCCTATGAGGAGCAGGACCGAGAGCCAGGAGATGGGCCCCCTTCTGGAAGGAGACCTCGCCAGAGCCGGCTGCCTCAGGAGGATGAGCGGCCAGCAGATGAGTATGACCAGCCCTGGGAGTGGAAGAAAGACCACATCTCCAAGGCGTTTGCAGGTGCCCCTCCGACCCCGGCCTTGACCTTCCACGGGCCCTGAATGTCCTCACCCTTCCATTTCTTGATCTGGTCTTTCCCCCCTGTTTCAACGTACAAAATAGACCCCAGTCGCCTGCCACTGTGATAGTTTACTCATTCTCACTGAAGTGTGAAGGACTGATAACCATACATTTCTCTTCCTAGGAGAACTTGTATCTTCCTTGGGAGCAGAAACACCGTTAGAGGGCGATGGAACCGACTCTTTGTCCTCAGTGTTGTGCAGGGATAGGCTAGGCCTGGGTTTATGTCACTCACTTGAGACTTTATCTTTCAGTCTCAGTTGCCTTACCCCTCAAACGGGGGTCATTCTAGCACCTACAGAACAGGGTGCGTGCGAAGCGAGTGGTAGAAAGTGCTGTTGGGGGAGAGGGTAGCATTTCTTAGTCGCTGTCATTAGGTGGGCTTGGGGTCAGATCCTGAGTGGGGGAAGCATGGCCAAGTCTCTGACCTCAGTTTCCTCTTCTGTAAAGAGGGTAACCGTACGGTCAGCTTTAAGAAATAAAATAACGTGGGCCACAGAGAGTTGTGCAAACCCAGCTTGGCCCCAGAAGTTGTGTGACCTGGAGGGACGCTGGGGCTCAGTGCCTCACTCTACCTGTCCATGTCTGGGTGGGGGCGGGGCTCTAGGCTCCAGGACTTGGCCAGAATCTACAGAATGACCACCCCTCCCCTCTAGCCCCGCCCCTTGCTCTCGGATTGGTCCCTCGTGGAGCTGCCCCGCCCCTGCAAGCCAGCACACCTGAGCGACCACACCCCTTTCCTCTGAAGGCCGATTGGTTGCTCCTGTGCCAATCCTGCCCCAGCCCTTAAGCCCGGCCCCACCCACTGGGGACTCTGATAGGTTGCCCAAGCTGGCACCGCCTCCCTACTGAGAGTGCATTGGCTTGCCCCGGTCCCGCCCCTCCCGGGTGGGGTTGGACTTAACCGTTTCCTCTCTAACCCTCCCCCTCCCCCCCTCCAGTGCAGTTTGACGGCCCGGAGTGGGAAAGGACCCCAGGCTCAGCCAAAGAGCTCCGGAAACCCGCATCCAGAAGCCCCCAGCCCGCAGAGCGCGTGGACCCGGCCCTGCCCCTGGAGAAACAGCCGTGAGTGGGAAAGCTCCAGCTGGAGGACCCTCCCCATCTCGTACCAGCTGCAGATTCCTAGGACTCATTCGTTCACTTCAGTCCTTTCCTCTGCCCATCTTCGCTGGGGACCGGAGCCTGCCCTTGTGACAGACACCTAGCTAGGTCATTCCCCCTGGCATCAGATTCTGGGTTCACATCTCTGCCCTGCGTCTCTTGGCTGTGCAGCTTTGGGCAAGTCGCTTAACCTCTAGGCGCGCAAGCTGGGGGAGTCCGGGTCCTTTCTGTGCCTCTCCAGCCTAGCGGTTCCTCCGGGAAGTCCCTAACAGCCCGCCGAGTCCAGCCCTGAGGGCACCACCAGCCTGTGTGTTTATCACGGTTGTTCCCAAACCGTGACACAGAACTGACTGGTGAAGAAGGGGGCACCGGGGGAGGAGGGTCTTTCCATGCAAACAACCGCCGAGTCTGTTGGGCGCTCGTCTGCCTTTGAGCCCCCCCGCTCGCAACCGCTAACCTCTCCCTGAGCCCATTACAGGGAAATATTCGGGAAAGGATGCTACAGGTGGGTGGGGATACGGGATGTGGCAAGTCTCGTGAAAGCCCCACGCAAGTGGTTCAGTTTGAGGGATGAGGGACGGGGACACAGGACACCGGGGACCTCGCCTGGGGAGGCTGTAGGGATCAAGGTCAGGTGTATCTGTTGAACTGGGGGGAGCGGCTCCACGTGGACCTGGGCTCAGCTGCCTGGAAACCAGGCTCCCCCTGAGAAACCCCGGGGGGGATTTTTGTCACTTGTTTGCCTGGAGGTCACAAGTCCCTGAATCGGCTGTGCCTGCACCAGGCCCCAGGGTGCGTTCGAAGGGGGATGACCCTTGAGGAGACATCTGTCCCCACCCCCTAGGTGGTTCCACGGCCCACTGAGCCGGGCCGATGCTGAGAGCCTCCTGTCGCTCTGCAAGGAAGGCAGCTACCTCGTGCGGCTCAGCGAGACCAGTCCCCAAGACTGCTCCCTGTCCCTCAGGTGAGACCCCAGCCCCCCTGGAGGGACCGAGCGTCGCAGAACTGCCCGCCTCTGGCTTTCGGGTTAATTCGGTGGCAGCCAAGCCTGGCGCCAGCAGCCAGTGGGCGGGGCTTTCGGGGCTGTGGAGGGTGGGGGAGGGCGGGATTCAGGAAAGTGGAGGGGATGTATAGGACCAGTGGGGCGGGCCTTGTAGGGCCAGAGGGCGTGGTCTCCAGTAGATCTAGGGTGTGGGTGAGATGTTTCCTTTATTTTTTTTAAGTTTATTTATTTTGAGAGAGAGAAAGAGAGAGAGAGAGAGAGCAAGCGGGGGAGGGGCGGAGAGAGAAAAATGAGAGAATCCCAAGCAGGCTCCAACGAGGGGCTCGAGCTCCCGAGCTGTGAGATCACGACCTGAGCCGAAATCGACTTGCAGCTCAACCGCCTGGGCCCCCCGGGCGCCCCCAGACCTTTCCTTCCAACTCCTCCAGTCCAAAAGTTGAATTGTATCCGTTTGTGTCCGTCGGGGCCAGACTCTCCCAGTGGCCCTTATGGGCATTTCAGTTGGAGATCCCGACTCTACGCGCGTCTCTAAGATTCTCAGTGTGTCGGCTCATAACAAGCCCCCAAACTCTGCTGGGCATCCGAGCGTGAGATCCCTAAAAGAACAAGGTTGAAGAGAGCTTGGAGAATAGGTTTCAGTCCTGCCCCTGCCACGAGCGCCCCCTTCATGCTAAGGATACAATGGTTCTGAGGTTCAAGGTCATTCCATTGGGCAGACAGTTTAGAAAGGAGAGGGACCCCGGACTGAAGGTTAACCGGTGGGGAGCCCCGGAAGGGTAGGGCACGGGCTCAGAAGGTTTGGAGAAAAAACGCAGCCTGTGTTCCAGCCTGCCTTTAGGCTCGCAGAGCCTGAGCAGGTCTGGGGTGATCAAGGCGCTCTGCGATGCCTGTCCCCCAGGGGCAGCCAGGGCTTCCTGCACCTGAAGTTCGCACGGACCCGAGAGAACCAGTTCGTGCTGGGTCAGCACAGCGGCCCCTTCGCCAGCGTCCCGGAGCTGGTCCTGCATTACAGCTCCCGGCCGCTGCCCGTGCAGGGCGCTGAGCACCTGGCCCTGCTGTACCCGGTGGTCGTGCAGACGCCCTGAGCCCGGGAGCTTCAGCCCCTGCCCTGCACCGCGAGGGCCCAGAGTCGCTGCTGGAGGGAAGCCGGAGGGAGACGCTCGCTGCCCCTCCAAGCCCTGGGCCTTCGTCGGGGCTGCTTCTTGGCCCTCTCCCGGGTTCTAGGGTACAGAACTGCGTCTCCCAGCCCTCCTCTGGCCTGGAAAATAAATAAGTTATTGTGCGTTTCAAGTGTCCTTTCTGGGAGGCGGGGATCCCGGCCCCAGGGAAAGAAGGGGGACGGGTGTCCCCCACCCCGGCTGGGGGTGAAGCCTGCATTGCTCACAAGGATGGCCCACAACTAAGAGGGCTTGAGGGAAACAGGGAGAGTGAGTATGAAGTCAGATGAAAACCCGGAGAGAGCCGATGCCGCGCAGATACAAAGATGGAGAAACCGAGGGAGGGGGGGAGGCGCTCAGGCCAGCCCTGCCCCCACCCGGCCCCTCCTTTCCGCCGGGGCGGGCAGCCGTGGCCCGGATGCTGCTGCCAATGGACATCTGTCCCCATGGAAACAGCAGAAATGGGGGAGGGGAGCCGGTCCCAGCCGGTGTCACTTCAAGGTGACGGTGGAGCCAGAGCCCCCGGGGGCTGATAAATTCCAGGGACCCCCATGTCCCGCCTCGCCATCCATCTCCAGGCCTACCCAGGGAGGGCGGTGCCTCCAGCTCAAGGCGCCCGGTAGAGGTTGGGGGCATCACTTCTCTGCTAATTGGACGTGACCCTCCAAGGATAAGAGGAGGGAGCTGGCCTGTCATCACAGAGCCCCCTCACCACAGCGGACCCCTCCAGGCGTCCTGGGGCTCAGGGGCCCCCAGACGACCCCTCCGATATCTTTAACGCTCCCCAAGTCACCACAAAATCTGCCTTTCCTTTCTTTATGAGCCTTTGAGTGCCCAGAGGGCGAGGGAGGAATCCAGCCTCATGGTGAGGACACGGGTCTTGGGCTGTGCGGCTGGGCTCCCTGACCCCTTCTGGAAATCAGTCACATTTTCACGTGGCCACTGGCGGGGGGGGGGGCGTCTTTTCTGGGTTCCGATCCCTCTTCCCGCTTCAAGGAGCCCTCTTGGCTTCTGCTGCCCAGAGGGGCGTGGGTCAGGGGAGACACCGACTGTAGAGATGGGGGGACCTGGGCTGGGGCTGGGGCTGGGGCAAGGCTTCTGGGCCAAACGTGGCTGGGGGTCTGGGGGTCTGCGGGAAAGAGATAGAATTGACCCGTCTGGACCTCCGTGGGGACGTCCAGCACCTTCCCCTCCACTGGCCACGCCTCAGTCTTCTCTGGGCGTCCCCGGGGCTGGTAGAGGACGTTACCCTAGAGAGGATCCCCTGCACGGGTGTGGGGGGCGGGGGAGGGATGCCACAGACTAAGAGGGGAAAATCACAGGACACCGCCTGGCTTTCTCCAGCCTTCCTCCGCTTCCGCAGAACACGAGTGTTGGGGCCAGACTTCTCCCTTTATTCTCCTTCTCTCCCCCCAACCCCGCAGCCCCAGCCGCGCTCCTTCCAGAAGGGGCAGGTGGGGCGCCCGCCGCGGCCTCGCCAAGTAGCTGCAGTTCCCGCCTCCGCCACGCGGGGGCAGGGTCGCCGGCGGAAACCGCCCGCCGTCCTCCCGGCTACCTGCGCGGTTACCTGAGTCCCCGCGCCCGCGGCCACGGCCGCTCCAGACACGGGCCCTCGGCGCGACGGCGGCCACGGCCACGGCCCCTGCCACCGGCGGCGCGACCAGGAGTCCTGAAGAGGGGGAGGGCGGGGCGGGGCGCAGGGGGCGGGGCTGGAGGCGGGACTCGCGGCGGGGGCTCACCTGGGTGGCTGGAGGTGTGGTTCGCGTTGGGCAGCAGACGGTCTGCAGAGGGTGTCGCGGGGGTGTGGGGTGGGGGTGGGGGTGCTCACCTTCGGGTCCAGCCTCCACCCTTCAGGGTCACAGCCTCCCTACCCCACGTGGGACCTCACGATTCCTCCCCTGCCGCGCTGCGGGAGTCGGGGCAGGTGCTCGCTCAGAACCGGTTTCCTCTTCTGAAAAACGGGGCTACCCACCTCCGTCTTGCTCGGTTATTGCAAAACAGTCGCCAAATGGATTTTTTTTTTCTCGCCATGAGCCCCATCCCCCTGGTCGTGAGCTCCACCGTCCCCACCGTGAGTTCCACAATGCCGGCGATGGGATCCGACACCCTCACGACTCCTGGGTCTTGAGCTCAATCCTGGTGTCTACCCCATTTTACATACAAGGGAACTGGGTCTCAGCCCCGCTTTGAGCAAAAGTGTTGCTCACCTCAGCTCCCCTTTCTCTCTCTGTTTCGGGGGGGGCGGGGAGAAAAAGAAAGGAAAGAAACGAAAGAAAAAGCTTACACTGGCCTGAACTTGTGAGTCTGGCCGAATATAATCAACATAACAGATCGAAATAATCGCTGACGTTTCCTGAGGACTTCTCATGTTCCAGACCCGGTAATAAACTCTGTAGATACGATTACTTCAAACTCACCTAACCCATCGCTGAGGACTCAGGCACAGAGGGGTCAAGTTCCCTGCCCAAGGTCACACAGCAAGTGACCGGCCCAGTGGGGCCATGTTTCCAGGGCTGTGTAATTGATATGAACTCCAGCCAAAGTTGCTGCGACGAACGTGAGGCCCGGTGCCCCTGACCTCTTCATCTTGCGTGTTCTCACACTGGAGTTGGTCCCTCCGGGCGGCTGAGAAGCTGTTCCGGGGTGGGGAAGCCGGCTGTAGGGAGCTGGACGCAGGCGTCACGTTACTAGAAGGTGGGGACAGGCAGGACAGCCTTAACGTACCGCCCTCCTGCCAACGGGAGCGGAATGGGCATTGGGCCAGGAACTGAGCAGGCCGGGACAGCAGGAGCCCTGGGTCAGCTTGAGTGTCCCGGCCCCGTGCAGGGCTTGGCCCAGAGCGAGGAGACCTGCAGAGTGGGGAGAGGCTATGCGCTGGGCTTTCCAGAAAGCTGCTGCACGTGCCTGGACACGTGTCAGCCTTCTCTGGGCCTCAGTTTTCTCATCTGTGACCGGAGGCAGCTGGCTTGACTGATCTGCGAGGTCCCTTCCAGCCTTGAGAGCCCATGGTTTTCCACCTGGATTCTAGAATTCCCTGCTCTTACACAGTCTGAGACTGGAAAATCCTAAAAGCCTATGCAAAGTATCTAAGCTACTGCCGTGCTAAGATTCCAGAATCGTCTATTCCTTTATGTCAGTGTTTCGCAACCCGTTTTCATTATCAGCTTCCTGAAGAGCTTTTATTTTTGATTTTTAAGGTTTATTTATCTTGATAAATTTTTTTAACATTTATTTATTTTTGAGAGACAGAGCATGAGTGGGGGAGGGGCAGAGAGCGAGAAGGAGACACAGAATCCGAAGCAGGCTCCAGGCTCTGGACTGTCAGCACAGAGCCCCATGTGGGGCTCGAACCCACGAACTGTGAGACCATGACCTGAGCCGAAGTCGGATGCTCAACCGACTGAGCCACCCAGGCGCCCCTCTTGTATTTTTATTCATTTTTTTTATTAAGTAATCTCTATGCCCAATGTGGGGCTTGAACTCACAACTCCAGGAACAAGAGTTGCATGCTCCGTGGGGCGCTCGTGCTGTCTCTCTCTCTCTCAAAAATAAATAAATACACTTTAAAAATTAAAAAAAAAAAAAGTCGCATGCACCACAGACTGAGCCAGCCAGGCGCCCCATCTGTATGTTGGATATACTTTAATAACACATTTGTAGAAAGATTCTGGGATTGTTTTTAATCTGAATTCCAGAACTATAAATATTCAAGAGTCTTTATGATTGTGATATTCTGGAAGAGGGCTCAGCAAACTGCAGACTGTGGACCAAATTAGGCCCCCTGCCTGTTTTTGTTTTTGTTTTTAAATAAAGTTTTATTGGAACCTAGGCCCGCACATTCACGCATGTCCAGTCTAGGGCTGCTTTCCGGCTACCACAGCAGCCGGGAGTGGTGGCAACGGAGAACTCCACAAGGCAGAAAATAATTACTCTGTGGCCCTTGACAGAAAGTGTTCTGAGTCCTGGTCTAGAATGATCTATTCCGGCATATCTTTGGTTCTGTGATTCTAGAATTTGATGTTCTTGAGTTTGCAAGATCTCTGTAAGAATCCGATCTGAAGGATTTCGAATTTAGATTTCTAGGAGTTTGAGATTCTAGGGTCTTAAGATTCTGTAAGTCCCAAGGGCCCACATCTTCCCTCCACTTGCTCTCCTACCTTTGTCGGCCACACGCTTCGTGCCATTGCCCTGAGCCATCTCCAACTCAGGAATCTCCACGGTCACCCAGCCCATGTGGTCCCTGCTGTCGTTGAGGGTCCCGAGGTCCCCGCAGGTTGAGGTTGCCACGCGACTCCCAGGAAAGCTGCCACCGGGGCCCGCAGACCCCCCGGCTGAACCTGCCTTTGGTGACATGTGAGTCACACAAGAAGACACCGTCCTTCTTCCACCCGACACGGAGCTGCTGCCCCCAGGCTTGGGCCTGCACCAGCTGGCGGGCCAAGGTCACCTGGCTGTCCTCCCTCACCTGCAGCAGTTTGGGCCCCTGCTGCACACTGAGGCCTGCAGTTCCTTGCAGGACTAGGGGACACAAGACGTGAGTAAGGCCTTTCTCTGTGTGTGTGTGTGTGTGTGTGTGTGTTTATGGGACTTACTCTCTCAGCCCACACAGGTGACGCTAAGTGATCTTTGCGAGGTCACTTCTCACTGAGGCACACCAATCCTGCCCCATGTGTGCCGGGTCCTGTTCTGGAGACCACAGACACAGGCACAGAGGTGACAGAGACAGACAACCATTCCTGCCATGGTGGAGCTGACAGTCTCGGGGGTGCAGAGAGAGAGAGACCCAGGAAGTCGTGCAGTGAGAATCACGGCGGAGGATAAGGATGAGGTGAGGGAGAATCTGGTTGTGGAGGGTGGTCTCGGAAGAGGTGATGTTTGGAATGGTAAGAAGTAGCCAGTCGTGTGGGAAGAAAGGAAAATAGGGAGGAAGAGCGCTCCAGGCAGAGGGCGCAGTCCATGCAAAGGTTCTGGGGCACGATCACTCCTGGGAGGTTAAAGGAAGAGCGAAGAGGCCCTTGTGGCCGGAACAGAGTGAGCGCAGGGGAGACAGGGCAGAAGTGGAATCAGAGAGGGGATGGCCTATACAAGGCTTTGGAGGCCGCAAGGTGGGGTTTGGCTGAGGTGGGCAGGTGGGCATGCGGAAATCAGAGAAATTTGCTTTTTAATCTTTTTTTTTTTTTTACAGTTTATTTTGAGAGAGAGAGAGAGAGCACAAGTAGGGGAGGAGCAGAGAGAAGGAGAGACAGAATCCCCAGCAGATCTGCGCCATCAGGACGGAGCCCAATGCGGGACTCGAACCCACATGAGACCATGACCTGAGCCAAGATCAAAGGTCGGACACTTAACAGACTGTGCCACCCGGGCACCCCAGTTTGCTTTTTAATCTGAGTGTGATGGGAAAGCAGGGGAGCGGGGAGGAAACGGGGTTCAATTTAAGTGTTAAAAAGGTGGTCCTGACTGCCCTGGTTAAGGACAGAGTGTGGGCTGGGAGGACCAGGGCTGGCTGTGGACGAGGGCCCAGGAGAGTGGCATCAGGATCTGGACCCTGGGGAAAAGCAGACAGAATCTGAATAGATTTTGAAGGTTGCCCCCGGAAGGGTCGAAGAAGGACTGAATCAAGAGAGGGCGAGGTGACCGATGGCCAAGGCTTTAACCTCAGGGACCGTGTGAATCAGGTGGCTTTTGGCCAATATGGAGGACACTGGCGGAGAAGCAGGGCTGGAGGAGAAGAGAAGAGTTTGCTTGGGGCCAGGATAAGTCTGAGGTGCCCGTCAGACCCCCCCCGGAATGTGTGTGTTTGCACCAAGTGCCTGGCCTTTGAGATGCCATGACAGCCGACGCTGGAGAGATGAAATCCGGGGAAAGGTGTTTCAGGTCGAAGGAATAGAAGGTGCAAAGGCCCAGAGGTGGGATCAACCTGGGCATGTTGGGAAGGGAAAGAAAGGAAGAAAGGAAAAAAGGAAGAAAGAAGGAAAGGAAGGAGAAGGAAGGAAGGAAAGAAGAAAGAAAGAAAGAAAGAAAGAGAAAGAAGAGAAGGAAGAAAAGAAAGAAAGAAAAAAGAAAAGGAAGGAAGAAAGAAGGAAGGAAGGAAGAAAGAAAGAAAGAAAAGGAGGGAAGTGAGGAAGGAAGGAACAAAGAAAGAAAGGAAGAGAAAGAAAGAAAAGAAGAAAAGAAAGAAAAAAGAAAAGGAAGGAAGAAAGGAAGGAAACAAGGAAGGAAGAAGGAAGGAAAGAACAAAGAAAGAAAGAAAAGAAGAAGAGAAAGAAAGAAAGAAAGAAAGAGAAAGAAAGAAAGAAAGAGAAGGAAGGAAGGAAGAAAGAAAGGAAGAGGAAGAAAGAAGGAGAAGGAAGGAAGGAAGGAAGGAAGGAAGGAAGAAAAGAAAGAGAAGGGAGGAAGGAAGAAAAGAAAGAAAGAAAAAGAAAGGGAAAGAAAAAGAAAGAAGGAAGGAAGAAAGAAAGAAAAAAGAGAAAGAAAGAGAAAAGAAGAAAGAAAAGAAAGAGAAGGGAGGAAAGAAGGGAGGAAGGAAGAAAAGAAAGAGAAAGAAAGAAAAAAAGAAAGAAAGAGAAGGAAGGACAGAAGGAAGAAAGAAAAAGAAAGAAAGAAAAAGAGAAGGAAGGAGGGAGGGAAGGAAGGAAAGAAGGAAGGGAGGAACAAAGGAACAAAGAAAGAGAAAGAAAGAAAAAAGAAAGAAAGAGAAGGAAGGAAGGGAGGAAGGAAATAAAGAAAGAGAAGGAAGAAAGAAAGAAAGGGAAGGAAGGAAAGAAGGGGGAAGGAAAGAAGGAAGAAAAGAATGAAAAAGAAAGAAGGAAAGAAAGAAAGAAAGAAAGAGAAAGAAGAAAGAAAGAGAAAGGAAGGAGGGGAGGAAGAAAGCAAAAAGAAAAAGAAAGAAAGAGAAAAGGAAGGAAGGGGGGAAGGAAGGAAAGAAGGAAGGGAGAAACAAAGGAACAAAGAAAGAAAGAAAGAGAAAAAAAGAAAGAAAGAGAACGAAGGGAGGAAGGAAGGAAGAAAAGAAGAAAGAAAAAGAAAGAAGGAAAGAGAAAGGAAAGAAAGAGGAAGGGAGGGAGGAAGAAAGAAAAAAAGAAAGAAAGAGAAAAGGAAGGAAGGAGGGAAGGAAGAAAGAAGGAAGGGAGAAACAAAGGAACAAAGAAAGAAAGAGAAAAAAAGAAAGAAAAGAAAGAGAACGAAGGAAGGGGGGAAGGAAGAAGAGAAAGAAAGAAAGAAAGAAAGAAAGAAAGAAAGAAAGAAAGAAAGAAAGAAAAGCCAGTAGGCCAGCCAAGGGCAAGAAAGAGAACGCGCAGGAGCGTGTTGCTGAGAGACTGGTGTGCAGGGCGTGGTGTGAATGTTCTCCTAGGGCCCCACTCTGAGGATCCCTGCTGGAACCTTCAACCCTTGTTTTGTGATGTTTTTTTGTTCGTTTTTTTTGTTAAAATTTATACATGTATTTTGAGAGGGGGAGAAGGGGCAGAGAGAGACAATCCCAGGCAGGCTCCGCATTGTCAGCGCATGAGTGGGGCTCGATCCCACGAACAGTGAGATCATGACCTGAGCCTAAATCGAGAGCCGGGTGCTTAATCAACAGCCCCCAGTCGCCCCGAACCTGCAACCCTTGGAAGGTTCTGCGTATCAGAGAGAAACAGGCCGTGTCTAGCAGAGCAGAGGGAGAGGTTTCCAGGGGTTCTGGGCTAGAGGGCAGGCCGCGGGGGTGATGGACAACAGGAAGGAGGGAGGGGGGAGGGAGACCCCCGTCCCCACCCCAGAAATGCACCAGGAAGACCAGCGCTGTGCCCAGGGGCTCCATTCCTGGCCCATCAGGCACCCCCCCTTCTCCTCGCTGGTGCGCACCCCCCATTCAATTCGACAGACCTCTGGCCACGATCTCCGCCCCTGCCACAGGGGCGGATGTGACGCCCAGGCCAGACCAGACGGTAGATGTCAGTCAGGTGACCAGTGCTTCTTAGGGCTAGGGCTCCACTTCCTCCCGTCTATTGCCTCAGTTTCCCCAAAGATTCGTTTGGTTATTTATTTATTTATAATCTGAAAGGCAGCACGTGTACGTGAATGGGGTAATGCGTCCCAGTGAATGGAAATCTTTCTGGGAGATTCTATATAAGCACACCTGAGCCGGGGCAGGGGACACGTTGGAAGGTTAGGTGAGGCAGGTGGGGGGGGGGGGGCGGGGAGCAGGCAGGAGAGGCCTGAGCCTGGATTGAAGATCAGAATCCCAGCTTCAATTATTTTTCCCCCAAAATGTCGTCCTTTGAGGTTCAGAGGAATGGATTTGTGCTGAGGGTACCAGGTCCCCCAACAGGTACAGGGCGGGGGTGGGGGGGGTTCCCCTGTCCCCATAGCTTGCGGAGAAGTTTGGGGGCCCAATTGAGGGGGTTCATAAGCCCTGAAATTTCTCCCAGCCCTACATCTGTCACTCGCCAGGGTGGGAGGAGGGGACAGGCCCTAGGCCTCAGTGTCTGGCTCCCGACCACAGTGTGACCTCTTTTTTAAACCCGGAAAGAAGAGGGCCTGCGTGCGCCCCAGAATCGTTCCTGTCAACCACAGGATGGCCCCCGGCGGCGGCCGCACTCTGACCACACTGTCGTAGCAGATACACACAGTGTCCCAGCCTCCCTGGGACTTTCTCAAACTCTACCCTTCCCCCCACCCTCTGCTGAGAGGCAATGCTGGAGATCCTGGGGAGATCTGGCCCCGGGCTGGCCGGGAAGACCAAGGTGGACACAGACATTCTTGGCCCTGTGGATTCCGGTCAGGCAGAGGGGCTGCTGGAGGCGGAGATGTGCGATGCCGGGGCTTTGCGGGATGTATAGGAGTTCGGCTATTTTTCTCGGAGAGAGAAAGAAGGCATTGGAAGGAGACCATCCTCTTGGACCTTGGCTTTCCAGAGGACGCAAGGAGCGTGAGCAGCGAGGGGCCAGATCTCGCGGGAGGGGTGGGTGTGGCCTTCCTGTTTGAGGAGCAGCCACGAAATCGCGTGGGGGCCCGAGTGCGGAGACCGAGGCACCACAGGGACGAAGGATGGGCTCGAGGTCACCACCCGGGTGGTCGAGCCCAGGCAGCCTCCTTCCCAGTCCCGGGCTCTCGCCAGCTCCGTCATCGCGACCGGCGTCGGCCCCAGGCTCTGGGGGGGTCCCGGCTCTCAGCGACCCCAGCGCAGGACTACGTTTCCCAGGCTGCCGCGGGGGGCGCGCCTGCGCGCTGCGGCCAGTGATGGAGCGCTGACGGGGGGCGCGGCGGCGGCGGCGGCGGCGGCGGGGAGGGCTCGGCGGGCCATTGGCTCGTGGTCGCGGCAAAGGCGGCTTGAGGACCAGAAGAGCGAGCGGGGCCCGCGGGCCGGGCCGGGGACGACCTGGGCCGCGGCCATGGAGGACCAGAGGGTAGGAGCGGGGCGGGGCGGGGCGGGGCGGGGCGGGGGTGGACCAGGGGAGGGGACCAGGTGCTGCCGCAGCGCCCCCCACCCCCACCCCCGCAGCTGCTCTGCGGCCGAGGCCCCACCCCCGCCGCCACCCCGCCGGGATCCAGCCCCCCAATGCGGGACCCAGCACCCCCCCCCCCCGCCGTCGCCCCGACCTCTCATCATCTTGGCCCGGGTCCAGGCGCATCCCCTCCAAGCCCCCCACCGGCGCCCAGCATCCCAGCCCCAGCCTGACCCATCCCCCACGCCTTCCATGCGGACTGCGGACCAGGTGTCCGGTCTCTGCCCCGCCCCGCCCCTGAGGACGCTGCTCGGGCTCCGCACAGGTGATCCCACCGATCCCGCACCCCCAGAAGGGGGACCAGGAGGGGGTCCCTCCCGTGGGAGGCCTGGGTCAGGGCTCCAGGCCCCAGCGGGATCCTCCCACGCGGCTTCTCTTCTCTCCGTCCCCTCCCCCAGACCTCCCTGCCCCGCTCCCCAGTTGCCTGGGCCCTCTGGCCCCGCGTTCCCAGGTTCCTCCTTTCTTCTTCCCGATCCCTGTTCCCAAGGTGGCCCCTCACCCCAGATCACGCCCCGCCGCCCTCAGGTTGAAGGCTTTGTGCTGAGGCCGACCTGGCTCGGCCCAGGGTCGGCGCCTTCCCCAGAGGCTCTTTTTGAGCCTCAGTTTCCTCCCCTGTCAAATGGGCACGTGCCAGGCGAGGGGAGGTGGGGCCAGAGCTTCGCCCAGGGCCTGCCTCACGGCGGTGCCCAAGCTCACTGGCCCGGTGGCTCCCACATCTCCTGGATCCCAGGAAGGCGGAGCGGGGAGCCCCAAGTTTGCCGGGGGGGGGGTGCCGGGCCTGGCCGAGGGGCTTACCGGCTTTGGCGTGTGCCTGCTTCGGGTGGGGGCAGGAGGCTCTGCGGAAGATCATCACCACGCTGGCTGTGAAGAATGAAGAGATTCAGAGCTTCATCTACTCCCTCAAGCAAATGCTGCTGAACGTGGAGGTGAGGAGGTCCCCTCTGCAGGAGGGACGGAAGGAGGCGGGGAGTTCGTGGGCCAGAAGGGCTGGGGGTAGCCAGCCTGTTGCTGCCGATGCCCGTCGGACTGTGCCCGGCTGCCGCGTCCAGGCCTCCGTGTCCCCGTCTGAGCCTGGGCTTTGGCCGATCCTGGCCGTCCTGACCCCACCACCTCTCCCCAAGGCCAACTCCACCAAGGTACAGGAAGACCTGGAGGCGGAGTTCCAGTCCCTCTTCTCCCTCCTGGAGGAGCTGAAGGAGGGCATGTTGATGAAGATCAAGCAGGACCGTGCCAGCCGCACCTACGAGCTGCAGGTGGGGTGGGCTGGGGGGCGCTGCGGACCGTCACCCAGACCCTACCCCCCCCCCCCCCACTGCACCCCTCAGACTCAGCAGAGCCCGGCTGGCCTCAGGGTCTCCCTCCACACCTGCTCCTCCTCCCACACCGCCTCTTGGAGGTGCCCCCGAGTGTCTCCCGGATCCAGAACAGACACCCAGTGGCCTTGGCCTCACCTCCTCTGTTTCCTGGCCTCTTCTCTGCCCCTTCCCTGGCCGTGATCCGTGTACCCACCTGCTGTCCCTCTCGGTCCCTGCTCCCACCCCCGCCCCCTTCTCCTTCACCACATCCACGTCTGGCTGTTCCTCCCCTCCTGTCCTCCCCCAACGCCTCCGATTTCTCAGCCCTTCCCACCGGTCCCCAGATCCGACAGCGTCGCCTCTTGCCAGCCCCCCCACCCCTGCCCCATACAGCCCCTAGGGGGTCTAGGACTCTAACTGAGGCACCGGGGCTGCATCAGAACCTCCCGGACAACTTCCTAACATCCCAGATTTCCCAGCGTGGAAGAAGTTGGGGCCCCAAGGCTCAGGTGGGGTCTGGGCGTGTGAGTTTTCAAGAAAGGGATTCCCCAGGGGATTCTGCTGTGCTGCGGGAGTGAGCCCCGATTTCCCTGCAGCCTCCCCACCCCCGCAGCCTGGAGTTGGAGAAAGGTGTGGTGTCCCCAATCCCACAAAGTGGGGGAGACCGCGAGGGTTTGACGCAGTGGGGTGAGGTGTCTCTTCCCTCGATGCCATGCCACTCGTAGAACCAGCTGGCTGCCTGCACGCGGGCCCTGGAGAGCTCAGAGGAGCTTCTGGAGACGGCCAACCAGACCCTGCAGGCCACGGACAGCGAGGACTTCCCTCAGGTGGGCGCCTCAGAAGCCATACTGGTAGGACTACAAGCTAAAATATAGGACACGCGGTTAAATTTGCATTTCAGATCAACCATGAGTGACTTTTTAGTATAAGTGTGGCCCGGGCAGCATTCAGAAGTATGTCCCAAAGAGCACATGGGACATACTTATACTAAAAAATTCTTCGTGGTTGAAGGCGCCTGGGGGGCTCAGTGGGTTGAGCATCCAACTCTTAATTTCGGCTCAGGTCATGATCTCGCGGTTTGTGGGTTCAAGCCCCACATCGGGCTCTGTGCTGAGAGGGCAGAGCCTACTTTGGATTCTCTCTCTCCCTTTCTCTCTGCCCCTCCCCTGCTTGTGCTCTGTCTCTCCCTCCTCCCTCAAAATAAATAAACTGGAAAAAAAAATTTTTTTAACTTATTTGTGGTTTATCTGAAATTTAAATTTAATAATGAATAATTTTGGAATATAATATATCCCATGAAGTATTTAGTATATGTCCCAAATATTGAATGGGGCCCATTTATACTAAAAAATCATTTTGTTTATCTGAAACGCAGAGGTAACCGGGCACCCTGCATTTTTATCTGCCAAATTGGCCAGCTGTATATACTGGGCACTGGGGGTGGGGGTAGGAGCCTGTCTTTGCCCCCTATCCCTTTGGGGCACAGCCAAGTGTTTCTGCCCCAGTGGTGGGGACTTTGCCAAGTGGCCCACTCTGGGCCTCAGTCTTCCTGTCTGTGTAGTGACTTTCTGATTCAATGAAGACAACACTTTGAATTTTATTCCGTCCCTTTTTCCAGGCTGCCAAGCAAATCAAAGATGGGTAAGATGCCGGGATCTGGTTCCCACCCCAGTGCCCTGTCCCTGGTGTGAAGGTGGGGTCCCTTGGCCCAGCGCACTGAACCAGAACAAAGGGGACTGGGTCTCCCGCGCACGCTTCAGAGGCCTGGGCCCTTTTGAGATGCCTGCCGGCAGGCTGCCTCTATCTTCCTCCCTGCAGTGTGACGATGGCGCCTGCCTTCCGGCTGTCATTGAAAGCCAAGGTCAGCGACAACATGAGTCACCTCATGGTGGACTTTGCACAGGAGCGCAGGATGCTACAGGCACTCAAGTTCCTACCTGGTGAGAGGGGAACTTTCTCCCGACCTGGATTTCAGGGAAATGGCCCAGGAGTCTAGGGTAGCCTGAGAAAGGCTGGGGTAAACCTGGCGTTGAAATCCCGAAGGCACCGCTCCTGGAGGTAGAGCCCTGAGGATACCCTGCCTGTGTGGGTGGGGCCACGAGGAGGCCTGCCCCTGGGGGTGGGGCCTTGAGGATACTCTGCCTCTGTGGGTAGGGCCACGAGGAGGCCTGCCCCTGGGGGTGGGGCCTTGAGGATACCCTGCCTGTGTGGGTGGAGCCACGAGGAGGCCCGCCCCTGGGGGTGGGGCCTTGAGGATACCCTGCCTGTGTGGGTGGGGCCACGAGGAGGCCCGCCCCTGGGGGTGGGGCCTTGAGGATACCCTGCCTGTGTAGGTGGAGCCACGAGGAGGCCCGCCCCTGGGGGTGGGGCCTTGAGGATACCCTGCCTGTGTGGGTGGGGCCACGAGGAGGCCCGCCCCTGGGGGTGGGGCCTTGAGGATACCCTGCCTGTGTGGGTGGGGCCACAAGGAGGCCCGCCCCTGGGGGTGGGGCCTTGGCCCGCCCCTGGGGGTGGGGCCTTGAGGATACCCTGCCTGTGTGGGTGGGGCCACGAGGAGGCCCGCCCCTGGGGGTGGGGCCTTGAGGATACCCTGCCTGTGTGGGTGGAGCCACGAGGAGGCCCGCCCCTGGGGGTGGGGCCTTGAGGATATCCTGCCTGTGTGGGTGGGGCCACGAGGAGGCCCACCCCAGGAGGTGGGGCCATGAGGATATCCGGCCTGTGTGGGTGGGGCCACGAGGAGGCCTGCCCCTGGGAGTGGGGCCACGAGGATACCCTGCCTGTGTGGGTGGGGCCACGAGGAGGCCCGCCCCTGTGGATGGGTCTTTGAGGATATCCTGCCTGCGTGGGTGGGGCCACGAGGAAGCCCGCTCCTGGTGGCCCAGTCCTGGAAAGCCCTACCCACCTCCCATGAAGGCCATGCCCCTATGAGAGAATTCTAGAAATTATCCTGAAATGGTGGTATTCTGAGAAGGCCCAGGCCTTTGTTGGTTGAACCCTGAGGAAGCTCTTCCCCACCACCCCACTCTGGTGAAACCCTGTGGAAGCTCCACCCCCAGGCCCCAGTGCCCGGAGGGGCCCCGCTCCCAAGGTTGGGCTCCAGAGGAGGCCCCCAAGAAGGCCTCAATTGCGGGTGAGGTTTCTGTAAGATCGCCCTTGCAGGCAAAGGACCTGACCCCCCCCCCCCCCCCCGTCCTGGACAGTGCCCAGCGCCCCTGTGATTGACCTGGCCGAGTCCCTGGTGGCAGACAACTGCGTGACCTTGGTGTGGCGCATGCCGGACGAGGACAGCAAGATCGACCACTACGTGCTGGAGTACAGGCGGACCAACTTCGAGGGCCCGCCCCGCCTCAAGGAGGAGCAGCCGTGGATGGTCATCGAGGGCATCCGGCAGACGGAGTACACCCTGACCGGTAAGCAGCTCAGCCCTGCTGCTGACACCCACCCCGCCCCCTACCCCCAGCCCCGTTGGGCTCAGCCCCCTCCGGGCTCCTTTTCCCCATCAACTGGGGGCCCCGCTGGGCTGATCAGGAGTAACGAAGTGATAATAATAAAAGCGATATTGATGACAGGCACCGCGCCGTTTCTGGAGGGCTTACTACGTGCTAAATGTTTGCCCCACACGTAACGAACAACGGACACGCGTCTCACCGCCAGTTTACAGAGGAGAGGACTGAGGCCCGGGGAGGCAAGGCGTTCCCCATCGGCGTCTCACGTCTCCTATGCAGCGTTCATTCATTCATTTCCGGGTATTGAGCGCCTGCCGGTGCTGCCCTTGCCCTAGTGAGCAAGACTGGCGACAGTCCCGCCCTGGAGCTGGCATCCCCCCAGTGTTGGGGGATCTCCTTGGCAGTCGTCAGAAAGCAGAAAGCGTGGGGATTCCCCCCAGCCGGAAGGGGAGTGTCTCCAGAAGGGTAAAATCGGGGGTCCCTGATGAGTTTCAGCAGCCGTCTGCGCCGGCGGAAATCCTCAGTGGCGGGGAGAGCCGTGCCCACAAGATAACTGTCGCTACAGCTCTGGGGCTGTAATCAGCCTGTTCTGTATCTGTAATTAGCATGCATGGTTACTAATGAGCATGCTAATTGCAGGAAAGAAAAGCCAGCAGCCAGAAAAGGGCCTGAGAAGCTACTGGTTTATTATCCTTTGCATGGGAATCAAAACAAACATATCCCACTCCACCCCCCCCCCCCCCAGGCTTTGTTTTTATTTTATTTATTTTATTTTTTTAAACACTTACTCATTCTGGAGAGACACAGAGAGGCAGCGCGTAAGTGGGGGAGGGGCAGGAGACGCAGAACCCGAAGCAGGATCCGTCAGTAGCCGCTTCCGTAACTGTAGTTCCATATCTAAACCCAGGAACGGACAGGAGCCTCGTGGGTCCGCGTTTCGCTGGCGTTACGTGCCTTCGTCCGTGTGCGCGCGCGCGTGTGTACGCCCGTATGCGGTTTCGTCCCGTGTGCAAGTTCAGGGACCGGCCACCACGGTCAGCGTGGAGGTCTGTCGCATCCCAGGCTTCCTGATGCGTCACCCCCCTCGCCACCCCCCCTCTTGTTGCCTTTTGCAACATTCCTAGTGAGTGCGTTCCGCAGGGCAGGACGTTGAATCCACTGAAAGGCGTGTGATGTCGATAGGGACGGATGCTCTCGTCTAGGCGACGAACCCGTGTCGTCATTGGTCGTCTCCGTTGCTTGGGCAAGTCGGGAGGGGTTTGGTTTAGCGTTTGGTACGTACATGCCTCGACTCATCGCGTCCTCATGTGAACCCTGCTTGGGGATTTGGCATTGCGATTGCCAGTTTGCAGAATAGGAAACTGAGGCACACAGTGAGTCCAGACCGCCCATAGGCACATGGGTTCCAGGTTTCAGAAGCTGAGCCTTCTGGTTGGTAATTAATCTCTGCTCTGGGGCGGTAGGTGGTGTTGCTGAGTAATGTACTGGGCTCTCAGGGAACGGGATTCGGACAAGGGGGAGACAGTCTGGGTGGGCATCTGGAAGAGGTGGCAGCCAGGCTGAGGCCCGACAGAGGAGGGGAGGGTGGAGAAGAGTCTTCTAGGCAGAACAGCCTGGTCTAGGGCTCAGAGGCCAGAGCGCTGAGCCTTTTATGTCCGAATTTGCATGCCACCCTTCTTCAGGGGCCATGCTAGCGTTCTCTATATCGTTCCAATTTTATTTTATTTTTCTAAAGCTTATTTATTTTGAGACAGAGAGCTCAAGCAAGTGGGGGAGGGGCAGAGAGAGAGAGAGAGAGAGGGAGACACAGAACCCCAAGCAGGCTCCACGCTGCCGGTGCAGAGCCCGACGCGGGGCTCGATCTCATGCACGGTGAGATCATGACCTGAGCCGAGGTCAGGAGTCAGCTGTTGCACCAACTGAGCCACCCAGGCGCCCCTGGGTGATTCCAATTTTAGTCTACATGCTGCTGAAGCGAGCACTGCGAACCTTTGTGTCCGAAACTAAGTTAGGTTTGTGGACAGAACAACATCTGTGGGGAGAAGTGAGATGAAGAATGGGCCAAAGGGGAGCTATGGGAGGTTTTAGAGCAGGGGGCTCTGAGTACTGTTTTGGATGATCAGAGGACGGGCATCCCAGGGGGAACACTCAGGAGGCAACTGGGCATGCGGTCTGAGCCAGGGGTTGGGCAGTGGGTGCTCTGGTGGACGGATGGTGTCTGAAGTGCAAGAAGGGGACAGGGGCACGGTGACACGAATAAGAGCCCCAGACAGAGTCACCCTGACATGTAAGGGTGTTGAGGATGGAAGTGCCTGCAAAGAAGACCTAGGGAGAACAAACAGAGTGGGGGAGCCAAGAGGCGACAGTGCCGTGGCTGCCAAGGAGAGAATGTTCCAGGAGGGAAGGAGTGGTCAGCCAGGAGGTCCTGAGAGGTGGGGGACCGACAAAGGCCAGAGGAGGGAGAGTGAGCGAGGCAGCAGAGAAGGGGTGAGGGTGTAGACAGCTCTCCAAAGAGGTTTAGCTTGAGGGGAAGGACAACTGGGTAGCTGCTTTTTATTTTTGAAGACTGGAAGAAACGAACCCAAAAAGAAAGAAAGAAAGCAGGGGACATATCCTAGAAGTAGGGAATATCTTTAAGTAACCAGGCATGGGGAGATCGAGGGGTTCCAGCAAATCAAATGGCTCGTTCGCCTTTGTTCCCTGCCTTTGTTGCGTGTGGATGCGACATTCTGAAGGAGGCTTGCCAAATGCACTGACAGATTTTCCTAGAGGAGTTTCCTCCCCGCTGGCCAGCCTCAGACAGTAACTCTCTTCCCTATAATACCAGCCCAAAGTCCCAGGGAAGTTTCTCATTGGCCAGTTTGGGTCATGTGCCCATTCCTGAACCAATCGCTGTTACTGTGTCCCTAAGCATCCTGATTGGCCAGTCTGGATTGGAGGCGGAGCCAAGTACCCATAGTACCACAGGTAAATGAGGGCAAGGATGGTGTCTCAGGGATAAGATGTCGTTTGCGAGGTGCTTCTTAGAATGAGTACTGGGACTACCGTGGGACACAGGGACCTGTAGCCTTTTGCTCAAAGTGCACGCCACGTTGAGATCCCTCTGTTGCTCCTAGGTCTCAAGTTTGACATGAAATACATGAATTTCCGTGTGAAGGCCTGTAATAAGGCAGTTGCAGGCGAGTTCTCCGAGTCGGTGACCCTGGAGACACCAGGTGACTGGTTCCCACCCCTACCCTGGCTGTGACTCCACAACCCCTCGCCCTGGGGCCCCAGGTACTGATGTGTAATGAGCATCTTCTAATCAGGGCTCCGTGACTCTTTTTGCTCTGGTTGCCAGGAAGCTCGGAGCTTAGTCCCCAGTAGCTTCCTTAACCTGAGTGTCTAATACACACCTGCCATGGTTTTTTGCTTTTGCACTTGAGCCCATTATACTGGATGGGTTTTATACTCTCTCTCTCTTTCACACACACACACACACACACACACACACACACACACACCCTCCCTCTCTCTTTCTCTCTCCTAAAAACTAGATAAGCGCTCTTAGAATTGGGGATGGGATATCAGTAGTGAAGCCCGCACTTACTCTCCTGCAGCCACACCTTTGTGTGCTCTGCGAGGAGGACTTTCTAGAGTCTAGCCTAACTGTCGTGCTATAGCCCGGGCCCCTTCCTGTGCCTACCCTCCAGCAGAAGTACCACCAGTGCTTTGAAAATGGCTCCAGACCTAGGGGACCCTCAGGCAACAAGCCCTCAGCCTTCACTCCCTTGGCCCTCGGCTCTGCCCCGGCTGTCTTTCTTGGCGTCCTGCTGCCTGTCGCTCTGTATCCGTCTGTCTCTGAGCCCGGCAACCTCTCTCGTTTTCTCTGTCTTAGTCCCTGCTGTCGCTCTCTGTTCTCCGTCCCTGTCACATGGTTTGTCTTGGTCACTGTCTGTCTCTCTGTCTCTCTCTCTGTGTCTCTCCGGGTTTCCCCATCTCTGTGACTCCCACGTCTGCCCGGCCCCAGCGTTCATGTTCCGCCTGGACGCGTCCACATCTCACCAGAACCTGCGGGTGGATGATCTCTCCGTGGAGTGGGACGCCATGGGCGGGAAGGTGCAGGACATCAAGGCCCGCGAGAAGGACGGCAAGGGGCGCACGGCGTCTCCCGTCAACTCCCCCGCCAGGTAGCCTGCCCCCTGGCCTCCCTGAGTTTCTGGTGGAGGAGATCACACGGGGCAGGGACACCCAGAGCCCAGCGTGGTCAAGGCTGGGGTGGAAGGAGGGAGCCCGAGAAGGGAGAGGAGATTTGTTTTTATAATGCGTATTTATTTTCGGGGCAGGGGGGGGAGGGGAGTGCGTGCAAGTAGGGGAGGGGCAGAGAGAGAGGGAGACAAAGGGTCTGAAGCCGGCTCTGCGCGGACAGCAGACGCGGGGCTGGATCTCATGAACCGTGAGATCACGACCTGAACCGAAGTCAGATGCGTAACCGACTAGCCCAGGCGCCCCAAGAAGAGAGTTTTAACTGGGTTTTGACAGTTGAATAGTTTTCTAGCCGAGGAAGGGCTATCTGGGCGTGTTCTGGAAGGAGGGGCCCAGTGCGTGAAAAGAACCAAGTCCTAGGAAGGACTGACAGGAAGACCGACCGAGGCGGCCGGGGTGGGGGTGGGGGGCCCAGGGAAACCCTCCTGTGGGGACAGTAAGGGCTGCGCTGAGCCTTCTCCCTGTCACTCACAGAGGCGTGCCGTCTCCCAAGAGGATGCCCTCCGGTCGTGGGGGCCGGGATCGCTTCACGGCCGAGTCCTACACGGTGCTGGGTAAGGAGGGGCAAAGACAGGAGGGCAGAGGGGACACTCTGGGCAGGGCCCTGATGGTGGGGGGTGTGGGGTGGAGAGAACTCCTTTGGTTGGGGAAACTGAGGCAGCCACCAACAAAGCTTTCTGGGAATGGTTCCAATAATGTGGTGCTGGAGGAATTGAGGACTGGCGGGGGGGAGGGGGGAGGGGGTGGGCTTACTGGGGGTGGGGGGCAGAACTTGTGGAGGTTGTGGTCTGGAGGTCGGCCAGGGGGCGTCCTGGGGTCTGTGGAGTAGCTGGAAAGAATGGTCACCTAGCGGGCAGCCGGGTTTGTGGGGGAGCCAGAGACAGTCGCTGGTGTGGGAGACAGCTAGCGATGGAGTGAATGGGGCCCACGGAGGAACCAGGGTTCAGGGGGATCGTCGCTGTCCAGAAGGGGGCTCCCAGAAGAGGCTGGGGGGTGCAGGAGTCAGTGCGGTCGGTAGTACCTGGGCAGGGGCGGGGTTAGAGAGTAGCCGCATCCTGGGGATAAGCTAAGACCTGAGGAGAAGCTGGGGTTCTGTGGAGGAGCTGGGTTTTCCCCGAAAGCATCTGAGATTGGCGAGAGGTGGGGTCCGGGGAGGAAGCAGGGGAAGGGGTGGGGGTTCTGCAGAGTGGCTGACACCTGAGAGGGGGCTACGGGGCCTCTGGGAAGAACGAGCCTGGTTGTGGTTGGGAAAGTAGCTGAGGTCGGGGAGGAGCTGAGACGGGAGAGGGCCGTGGGCCGTGAGGGAGGCGGGGGCAGGAGAGGATGTGCAGTCGGGCCTGGAAGAAGTTGGCCTCCACCAGGGGCTGGGGGTCCGGGGAGACCCTAGATTCACAGAGCAGTAGGAGAGGGGCCCGGCACGCTGGCGAGACTCTGCGCTCCGGTGGGATTCGAGGCCCGTGGGAACACTTGGGAGTCCGCCAGGCGCAGGGGTTTGGGGGTGATCTAGTGTCGGAGAGAACTGAGGACCGAGGGGTGTCTGAACACGGGGAGGAATTGTTTGCTTTGGAGGAAGCTTCTAAGGCCTGGAAGTATCTGGAACGAGTAGCCTGGACCGGCAGAGAACCCGAAAGGATTAGCTGAGGCTTGGCGAGTATCCGGGCTCTCGGAGCATCTAGAGGAGGCGGATGAGGCCCGGGGACGGCCCGGAAGCCGTAGCCGAGGACTGAGGAGTACCCAGGTGGCCGCCCCCTGGCGCAAGGCCACCCGGGACCCGACTCCACCCCGCCCCACAGGGGACACGCTGATCGACGGCGGGGAGCATTACTGGGAGGTGCGCTTCGAGCCGGACAGCAAGGCGTTCGGCGTGGGGGTGGCGTACCGCAGCCTGGGCCGCTTCGAGCAGCTGGGCAAGACGGCCGCGTCCTGGTGCCTGCACGTCAACAACTGGTTACAGGCCAGCTTCACCGCCAAGCACGCCAACAAGGCCAAGGTGCTGGACGCCCCCGTGCCCGACTGCCTGGGCGTGCACTGTGACTTCCACCAAGGTGACCCCCGCGCCCCGGGCCGCGTCTCTAGCCGCCTCTCCCCCTCCCGCCTCTGCCACGATCCCCTTATCGGTCCCCCTGTCGCTCTGCCTCCGTCCCAGGCCTCCTGTCCTTCTACAACGCCCGGACCAAACAGCTGCTGCACACTTTCAAGGCCAAGTTCACACAGCCACTGCTGCCCGCTTTCACGGTGAGGACCCTTCCGTGGCGGGGATCGGCGGGGGGGGGGGGGGGGGGGGGGCGCCGGGTGCCGGCTTTGCTCCTGAGCCCGCCTGCCCCCCTCCCCCTGTGCCCCAGGTGTGGTGCGGTAGTTTCCAGGTGACGACGGGCCTGCAGGTCCCCAGCTCCGTGCGCTGCCTGCAGAAGCGGGGCAGTGCCACCAGCAGCTCTAACACCAGCCTCACCTAGGCCCCTGGACCGCCCACCCCGCCCGGCTGATCCAGAGGGGGGCCCTCCCAGGCCTCGGTTGTTTCAGCCAGCACCCTCTCCTCTCTTGCTGCTTGGAGCCTTAACTCCTGCGGGGGTCACCACTGGGGAGCGGCGGGCCCCGGGGCGGGCCCTCCTCCCCACCTCGCGTCCTAATAAAGGTCAATCACTGGCCAGGCCGTGCTGATGGTTCTTTGGGGCTGGGTGGCACTGAGTGTGCCCCAAACCTTTCCGGACCTCGGCTCTCCTGGCTGTAAAGTGGGCTTCTCTTGTAGGGCCGGGTGGCAGGTTTTGCTAAGAGGGGCCAGCTGTGGGCAGACGTCTACCAGACCCCCACTGCCTCCCGCCCCCCCTCCTCCGCCAGGCCAGACGCAGAGGCCCTGGGGTCACTTGAGCTTTTATTCTGGGAGGAGGGGTCCGCCTCTCTGGCTCACAGGTCCCCAGCGTGTCCGGCCGAGTGCTCCAGCGCCCGTCTCCTCCGCAGTTTCTCTTCCAGCTCGGCGGTCAAATCCGCCAGGCCTGGTGGGGGGGGGGGGCGGGGGACTTCAGCCGCATCGGGGGTCCCCAGCCCACGCTGTCCCCCCCACCCCACCCGCAGAATCTGCGGGGCCCCGTGAAAAATGAAAATCTATTCAAAAGCCTTGAGGGGTGTCAAGACCGCACAGCGTTAAGCCAAGCGTGGGGCCCTTCGGAGTGTGGGTCCCGCGTGACAGCACAGGTCACCGGCCGCACGGACCCCCAGACGCCTCACCTGTCGTGGGGAAGAAAGCCTGCGCTGAGTTGCCCGCCAGTTTCTTGGCCAGGCCGCCGTTGAGGCCTTGGGGCTCTGGAGGAGGGGGCAGAGGAGGGACTGAGGCCGGCTCTCCACCGGACAAGGGAAGGGCTTGGGGGCGGGACCCCTACCTGGCTTGGGCGCAACGGGTGGCTTTGGCAGCTTTGGAGGCTTTGCCGGAACCTTTGCCACCTTCTTGGGCTTCCGGGTGACCGGCCGACTAGGGGAAGGCACTGTGTGGACAAAGGTGTGGCACGTCACGTCACGTCTACCTTTCAGCCTCCTCCCCTGTCCCCGTCTCCCCCCCGCCCCCACCTACCGTCCCCGTTCACGTAGGTGGCGGCTGGGGCGTGCGCGATGGGGATCACGTAGTTCTCATCCTCGTTCCGGAGTGGGGTGAGCTTGTTCGGGCCCGACACGGGTGTGACGGGCACGGGAGGCAGCTGCCTGGGGTCACCCGAGGGGGGTGCGGGACCTGGTGAGAAACGCAGTTGCCGGATTCACGCGTGTGACCCTGTGCGTGCGTGGTTCTTACACACGCTCACCCAGGAGTCGGTGTCTGTGTCCCTGAGTCGCATAATCTGGCACACGGAGTGAATTTGCATAGTTGAATACAGGCAGAGGGTTTGTACGCGCACCTGAATGCGTGGATACGTGCCTGACACCGCGAGGGTGCTAGTATTTGTCTACGTTAGCGTGTGCACCCACGTGCCTATACGTGTCCAAATTTGTGCTCGCCAGTGAGCATTCGTGTCCACACACGTGATTGTGGCTTAAGGTATGAGTATGTGTGCCACACGGGACGGGAATCGTGTGACACGAGTATTCGTGCATGTGCGGAGCCCTTGTCCGTGCACGTGTCTGCACGTGAGCTGCTTGTGCAGGTGGACGCAATTCGTGTTTGTGAGTGTTCACGTGTGTATGTGTGCACATTCGTGCCCACTGTGCACAAGGGGCCCCCCAGCGTCTGCTCAGCCCAGAGGCCTTCCTAGCATCTGTTTCCCGCCTTGTAAACGGGATCCCCCCCCACCCCTTTCTCAGTAGCCACCCCGGTTCCCATCTCTGGGTAGATGTCGCTCCAGGTGAGCCCTCCGTCCCCTCCATTGCCCATCTCAACCTACTGAAATCCTTTGAGGCCTTAAGCAAACAGCGCCTCCTCCAGGAAGCCTCCCCCCTTTCTCTCCCCAACTCTAGGCACCGCTGTCTTCAGCCCCAGGTTCAACCCCACAGGGCTGGAAGCGTGTCCAGCTCTGTCCCCCGCTCCACAACCCGGAGGGCAGGGTCTGGGTAACTTCTGGGTCCTTGTAACTCTGGGTCCAAGACTGGACACGGGCGGCGCCACGTGGGTCCCAGGTCTCTCTGCACTGTGGCCCAGCGGTGGCTGCAGGGCGGGGGCATCACCTGGGCCTCGGGGCGCGGGGGCCTCGCGTGCCACCCACACACTCTCGCCGTTCTCGTTATCCGCCTCCACGTAGCCTGGAACAGAGAGTGGTCCTAGAGGAGGCGCGGCGGCTGGGGGTTGATCCAGGGGTGCCCCGTGGGGGCAGGGGAGGGAGAGGCACGTACTGGGTTCCCGGAGTTCCCTGAGGCCGCACTCACCTAGCACCTTCTCATAGTCCTCGTCTGGCAGGAAGGGCACCAGCGATTTCTTGGTGCGTGTCACGAAATAGTTGACCACTGCGTCGAGTGAGTCGCAGGAGAACTGGAGGCGGGTAGAGGTCGCAGTCGGGGCTGCTGGGGAAGGGGCGCAGACCCCCCCCCCCTGCGTTTTCCAGTACCCCAGCCCAACGCTCACCGGCTCCTCCACGTCGATCACATACTTGGGGCCCTCGTGCTTCACCTTGTAGTGCCGGACCACCGACGACCTGCCCAGGAAGTGGTGAGTGAGGGGGCTGGCGCAGGCCCAGGAGGAACCCGCCCCTCGTCCTGGCTCCGCCCCCACGGAGGGGCTAACCTGGTCCTCCGCACAGTGACCGTGCCCCGACCTGGCGTGACTCTCCCGGGAGAATCAGGCCCTCTACTGACTGCACACCCCCGCCCCCCAGGAAGACCCCGCCGCTGTCTCGGCACTGCACCTAAGGAGGGCCACGCCCTGATGGCTCCACCCCTCTGGCCCCGCCCCTCTGGCCCCGCCCCGTGGGTTCTAACTCCGCCTTCGATGTGGCCCTACCCTTCACCTGGCTATCCCAAAGAAGGATTTAGGGCCAGGCTCTGATCCGTCCCCAAAGTGGACCTCCAAAGCCTGATTCAACCACCCTGGTTCCAGGGGAAGACCGGCCTATGACTCCACCCACAAGTCCTGATTCCGCCCAAAGGGCTGGTTACCACCCCTGGATTTGATTTCTTCCTTGCTCCGGAGGTCCAGACCCGGCCCCGATTCCGCCCCGAAGAGCCCATCCTCACCCAAGGGTCTGACCTCACCTAGAGAGTCCCGCCCCCGCCTCAGGATCTAACCACTCCCCCCAAGGGGTCCTCCGTCCGGCCCTTGGCTCCGCGCCCAGGCGTGGACCCCACCCCCACCCCCCACTCCGGGGAGGGGCCGGCCTCGGGATCCCACGCCCCCCCGAACTCTGGCTCCGGCCCCCGGAGACCGCGTCCCTCCGCCCATCCCGGCGCCGCGCATGCGCACCCATTGAGCGTCTGGCGGGTGGTGACCGACACGCCGCCCGTTCCGTCCCCGCTGGGCCGCAGCAGCAGGTTTCCGCACTCGGGGTAGCGCTCCAGGAGCAGCTGCGCCTCCAGCCGGCTCACCTTCAGGAAGCAGCTGGGGCGGACGCGTCCCTCACTCCGCGCAGGCCCCGCCCCTGGGGCGCGGCCACACCCTCCCGCGGAGCCCCGCCCCCGGCACGTGGACCTCGTCCCGGAAGACGGGATTCCCCGCAGACCCCGCCGGCCGCCCCTTGGGCCCCGCGCCTCCGCCCGCCGCCGTCCCGGGGCTGCGCGCGGCCCGGCGGGGCACTCACGAGGGCACCTCGAGCGCGCGGCGCGCCTCCTCTTTGGCCAGGGCCTCGGCCATCATGTACAGGTGTCCGGGCAGCAGGGTCAGGTTGGACGGGATGCGGAGCTGAGGGGCGATGAGGCACCCGCGGGCGCCTGGACGTCAGGGCACGGGCGGCTGGTGCCCGCGTCACGGAGGGGACACCCTGAGGTCGGGGTGCGGGCCCAGGCAGCCAGGATGGGAACCCGGGCCTGGGGGCTCCAGAGCGACCCTGCGCCTCCTCAGGGCAGGGGTGAAGAGACTTCAGGGAGGGGAAGGACAGATCAGATGCTCGAATGTAGGCTCTCAAAACTCTACAGGCCGCGGGGCCAGACAGGGGACAAAGGACTAAAGCAGAGATCAGGAATGTTGACAAAAACTCCTGGCTCTTAAATAATGGCAGATCACTTTCACAGTTTCAACACTGTTGGCAAAAACAGAAGCCGTTGGCGGGCTGGGTTGGGCTCAGAGGCCGCCAGCGTGAGACCCGTGTAGGAGACTCTGGGGGCCTGGTTGAGGACTGTGGCGTCGAAGGAGAAAAGAGGGTCCCCGAGGAGGCACCCAGTCTTACCTCTACCACCGTCAGGATGAAGCCTTTCCACATCTCCCGAGACTCCAGGCTCTCTACCTGCGGAGGGACAGAAAAAGAGCCCATGGCGACGAGCCTCGGTCAATTCATCTGTGAAATGGGAACGAGGAATAATAGCCACTGTTTCCCAAGGGTTCTTTTGAAGATTAAACGAGTTGGGACCCGGGTTACTTTAGGATGTCTGGACATCATAAGTCCTCAGGAAAGTGGGATAGAATTCTTTCATGTTACTGCGTCAAGTTTGAAAACAATACAAATCAGATCCTGTATCTCCAATGCTCTAAACCCTCCCCGGGCTCCCGTCTGCTTTGGGGTAAAAGCCCAAGTCCTCCCTAGGGCCCACAAAGCCCTGCACCCCACGCCCTGTCCCCTCCCTGCCCTCCTCCCTCCGTCTCTCCCCGTCCCTCCCTCTGCCCAGCAGCCTCCTGGGCAGAGGCTCCCCCCTCCTCTTCTTCCTCTTCTTCCTCCCAGCTCTTCAGAGCCTTTGCACAGGTATCTACGTGCCGGTTCCCTCACCTGCGGGTCTCGGCGAGGCTTTCCCCGGTCGCCCTGTTTCACACGGTAACCCTGAGCGCGCTGCGTCCTTTCCCTAGCACTTTTTCCAAGCGTCTCCTGCCGTCTGCCCCTCCAGATATGTTTTACGCACTTGTGTTGTGTACTGTGTGCCTCCCCCGCTCGACTGCAAACTCCACAACGGTGAGGAGTTTTAAGTGTCCTGTTCACTGCAACCAGGAGAATGTCTGGCACACGGGAGGCGCTCGATAACCTTAGCTGCAAGGTTGAACGGTGGCGGGGGGGGGGGGGGTCCATCCTTGCGGCTCACGCGCTGTTCTGTCTCCTAGGTACTGTCCCGTTTTGCAGGCGAAGAACCCAAGGCCTAGAGAAGTCAAGTGACTCGGCCAGTGTCACCAACCCCGCGGTAGCCTCCGTGCGACTCCATGCTAGTGTGTGTTAGTGGTAAGTGTGACAAGGAGGGAGGGGCCTACCTTGAACTTGATCTCCTGGTTCCGGAGGACCAGGCTGAAATGGATGCCTGGGTCTCGGGAGCTTCCCCAGGGTGGGTCATCTGTGAGCTTCACGAGTGCCGTTAGGTCTAACTTCTCCACGTGCTGGGGATCCGGAAGCAGGGGTCTGAGCGCCAGGCTGTGGCTCCCCAGGCCCTCTGGCTTGGCCGAAACACCCGCCCTCTATGCTTGGTCCCTGAGGTCAAAGGAGGGGGGCGGGGAGGGGGCGGCGACCAGCTCATTCCCCTCCTTACCTGGGAGTCCCGATTGCTATTATAGAAATAGAGAGTGCAACCCTTGAGGCCTGCCCAGAATTTCTTGTAATCCTGGGGACCAAAGGTAGAGAAAGAGAAGGAGGTGAGAAGGGAAATCCGGGTACCTCCATGGCACCCACTCCTGCCTCAGGACCTTTGCACTGGCCGTTTCCTCTGCCTGGAGACTCTTTCCCCAGATCATCACAGCTTCCTTCATCACCTGCTTTGGGTCTTTGAATGAACGTCGCCTTCTCTGGGAGGCCCTCTCCATCCATGGCCCAACTTATGGGGATCTGTTGTTCTTTGAGAAAGGACCAAAGAATCTTCCTTGATGGAATGGGGAATGCAGAGCAGCGCCCCGCCCCCGCCCCACCCCTGGCCAGTGTACAGAGGTAGGAGATCCAGGAGTAAGTTGAACTAACCATCCACCCACCCACCCATCTATGTACCCATTTTCGCACACATACACCCCCTTCTCCTTGTCCACCCCATAAGTATTTATTGGGATCTCCTGTGGGCCTGAGTCTGCAGTCTCAGAATTTCACAAGGTTCTGGACTCTAGAAGTTATTGCCGATTCAGGATTTGCCCCCAGGATTCTGAATTATAAATGTCCTAACTCTCTGGTGGTCCAAGGGGGCTGATACAGCTCAGATGGTAAGAGAATGGGTTTGTTTGTTTTTTTTTCCAGCAGATATTCCCTGAACATCTACTCTGCACCCAGTTCTGTTGCAGAGGCAAAATACTACCTGGAACATGGCTTCTGTTTCTAAATAGGTTGTCTTCCAGAAGAATATAGAAAGCATAGATACTCGGGCGCCTGGGGGGGCTCAGTCGGTTGAGCGTCCAACCTCAGCTCAGGTCACGATCTCACAGTTCGTGGGTTCGAGCCCCGCGTCGGGCTCTGCGCTGACAGCTCCCCGGAGCCTGGAGCCTGCTTCCGATTCTGTGCCTCCCTCCTCTCTCTCTCTGCCCCTCCCCCACTCACACACTGTCTCTCAAAAATATATAAACGTTTAAAAACTAAAAAGAAAGCATAGATACTAAATCTTCCAGGGAAGAGTAATCAGTACCCCGAGAGGGACAAACCCTAGGCCTTGAGATCTGGAGAAAGGCCCTCCAACTGGGAAATCCGGGAAGACTTCCGGGAGGAGGAGGTACTTTCATTAGTCCGTAATGATAATGAGGATAGTTTTCATATTGATGCCCAGTAGCCATCATCAGTCCACCTGTCCATCTGTCCATCTGCCTGCCCATCCATCTGTTTATCCACTTATCTACCCACCCACCCATCCGTCTCTATGTCTGTCCAACCATCGACATACCCATCCATCCACTTACCCATCTGTCCGTAGATACATTTAAGTGACATTTACTGAGGACTTACCATGTGCTCGGCCCTGGGAGCAGAGCAGTAAGTGATTAAACTCAGCAGGTCAGACCTGCTTTGTCGTGTACCCACTATACGCCATTGCACAAGGTATTTAAGCTCTCCGTGCCTCAGTTTCCCCACCCATGAAATGGCGATAAAGAGGAACCTACCGCAGAGGCCGCTGAAAGAATTGGGTGCGTTAATACCAGTGAACAGTGTTTGCGGAGTCAGGACCCCAGACCCCTTCTCCAGTAACCATGGTTACGGCCCTACTATACCCATTGTGTAATAGAGAAAACCGAGGCACAACGATGGAGAGTCCCTTGCGCAAGGCCTGGGAGTCAGGAAGACGTGGGGACCCCTGTGGCCTAGATGGTGTGTAGGCCTGAGGGGGGCGGTGGGGGGTGGGCACTTGGAGGCACAAGGAAAGGAGGAGGGGACCGCAATCCGCAGTGGCAGTGGGGTGGCCAGGGAACGCAGTGGGTGGGTGTTTGGGGTTGTAGCAGAAGATGAGACAAGTGTGGGGGGTGGGGCGCCTCAGGGAAGGAGGGACTGGGCTTGCATCCGTCTCTGGTCCTGCCAGATGCGGCCCCCTCAGCTACCTCTCCTGGCCTTGACCCCCCCCCCCCCCCCGCAGCTGAGGCTCGGCTCAAGGTTAGTGTGGGGCTGGGACCTGGGAGCCAGAAGGTTTTCCACTTCCTGGGGGAAGTCCCTGATCTGTTTGTATCCAAGAGAAAGAGAAGAGAGACCAAGAGGGAGACCGAGGGAGGCAGACAGGCAGGGAGAGACACAGAGAAAGAGATAAACCAGAGTCAGAGACAGCCAGAGGGTGGGCAGAACCTTCTCCAGCACCCCCAGCAGGCACCCGGCCCCAGCCACTACCCACCCCGTCCCCTCGTCCCCTCGTCCCCTCGGCCAGGTGAAGATCCAGGCTCAGAGAGGTGAGTGCAGCCACCTAGGAGCCCAGCAGTGCCTTACCCCGTCACAGGGTCCCTTCTTCTCCAGAAAGTTCTCGTAGTAGTGTGAAGGTAGAGCGCCTTTGGGTTTGGGGATCCGGGGTGGTCTTAGGGCTGAGGCCATGGTGGCCCGGGTCTTTGGCCTTGGCCTCTCCCCGGGGTGGGTGCCCCAGCTGGGCCAGGAAGCAGAGAAACCGGTTCCAGGGGAATTTTCTCTGCTGTCAGCTCCCCAGCTCCCTCCCCTGCCAGGTGCTGGGCGGGTGCTGGGCCAGGCAGGTCCTAGGGAAATCCCAGCCTCTCTGGTCTCCCCAAGAAGTCTGGGAGGCCCGCTGGAGTTGGGGAGGAGGGAGCCACTGGGAGGCTCCCAGTGCTGAGCAGGGACTGGGCAGAGGGCGCACCGGGAGGAGGGACCTGCCTAAGCAAAGGTCTGGATGTGAGAAAGGGAGGAGCCTGGTGCCCCAGTGGCAGTGCGTGTGTCCAGAGAGGACACAACAGGGACATCGCATGAAGGTCTGCGTGCCCCTTAAGCTGCCTGCCTGCTATACCAATCTTCCCTAAATCTACAAAAAAAAAAAAAAAAAAAAAAAATCTTGCTGGGATTTTGATAGGAATCGCACCTGTGTGTCACTGGGAGCAGACAGGAGATGTCAACTCTTTGACAAGAGTCAACTGAGCCACCCAGGCGTCTCCATTTTTTAAAAAAATGTATCTAAGGGGCGCCTTAATATCTATTAAGGGGCGCCTGGGTGGCGCAGTCGGTTAAGCGTCCGACTTCAGCTCAGGCATTGATCTCGCGGTCCGTGAGTTCGAGCCCCGCGTCGGGCCTGGAACCTGCTTCCGATTCTGTGTCTCCCTCTCTCCTGCCCCTCCCCCCACATGCTCTGCCTCTGAAAAACGAATAAACCTTTAAAAATTTTTAAAAGGTTTTATTTAAGGGGCTCTTGGCTGGTTCAGTGGGACGTGTACGAGGAGACTCTTGATCTTGGGGTCATGCGATTGAGCCCCACGTTGGGAGGTAGACTGTACTTAAAAAAATGTATTTATGGGCGCCTGGGTGGCTCAGTCGGTTACCCTTTGGACTTAGGCTCAGGTCAGGATCTCACAGCTCCTGCGTCTGGCTCTCTGCTCTCAGCACAGGGCCCGCTTAGGATCGCTTAGGATCCTCTGCCTCTCCTCCCTCTTTGCCCCTGCCCCCCTCCCCCAAATAAACATTTTAAAAAATCTTTGAAGCTTTTATTTAAATTTCAGTAATATTAGTTTCAGGTGTACAGTATAGTTATTCAACACTGCCTTCCACACAACACCCAGTGCTCATCAGGACAAGTGCACTCCTTCGTCCCCATCACCTATCTCACCCATCCCCCACCCCCCCCACCTCTCCTCTGGTAACCAGCTGTTTGTTCTCTGTAGTTAAGAGTCCCTTCCCTCCCCTCCCCTCCCCTCCTCTCCTTTCCCCTTCATTCTTTTCTTCCTCTGTCCCTCTTTTTTCCTTTCTTTTTTCTTTTGAGAGACAGCATGTGTGAGCAGGGGAGGGGCAGAGAGGGGGAGAGAGAGAGAGAGAGAGAGACTATCCCATTGTCACCCTGGAGCCTGACTCCACTCGGGGCTCGAAGTCACACATCTCGAAATCATGAACTGAGCCAAAAATAGGACTCAGATGCTTAACCAACTGAACCACCCAGGCGCACCGAAGAGTCTGTTTCTTAAGGGGCGCCGGGGTGACTCTGTTGGTTGAAGTGTCCAACCTCGGCTCAGGTCATGATCTCAAGGTTCGTGAGTCTGAGCCCCACATCGGGCTCTCTGCGGTCAGTGCCGAGTCCGCCTCAGATCATCTGTGCCCCTCTCCGCCTCTCCCCCGCTCGCTCACTCTCTCAAAAATAAATAACATTAAAAAACATTTTTTTTTTTTTAAGGCGTCCGTTTCTTGGTTTGCCTCTCTCTCTCTCAGCGTCATCCATGAGGGTTGGAAACAACTTCCAAATTCCTGGTACTGTTAATAGTTTGCCTTCTTCCCATGAGCCACCAGAAGTATACAATGATAATGGAAATGTTTGGAATAGTACGAGAATCACCAAAACGAGACACAAAGTCAGGAAATGCTGTTGGAAAAGCGGTGCCGTTTGATGTGGGGTTTTCGCAAACCTTCAATTTGTTAAAAAAAAAAAAAAGGCACTATTTGTGAAGCAGAATAAAGTGAAGCTCCTTAGAACGAGGTATTCCTGTTCGCCTCTTGGCATTTTCTAGGAAGGCCATCCTATCATCTGCAAACAGGGCGAGTTTTATTTCTTCCTTTCCAATCGGTATGCCCCTCATTTCCTTTTCTTGCCTTATTGCACTGGCTGGAATTTCCAGGACTGCGTTGGATACGGGTGGCGAGCGTGAACATCCTTGCCCTGTTGGCTCTGTTACGGGGAAAGCATCTAGTCTTTCGCATCGAGTACAATGTTAACTGCAGGTGAGTTGCTTTCCACCTGTTTCTAGTTTGCTGAGAGTTTTTACCATGCATGGGTGTTGAGTTTTGTCCAATGCCTTTTCTGTATCAGTTGAAATGATCTTGACGGAGACCTTTCTTCCTTAGTTTGCGCGTTAGTTTCCTGTGGCTGCTCTGACAAATTACCTCAAGCGTGGAGGCTTAAAACGACACAAATGTATTTCGTGGATCTCACAGAACCGAAATCAAGGGGTTGCCAGTGATGCATTCTTTTCTGGAGGCTCAGAAGATGACTCGATTTCCCTGCCTTTTCCAGTTTCTAGAAGCTTCTTGGGTTCCTTGACTCATGGTCCCCTTTCTCCATCTCCAAAACCAGCAAATACAGGCAGAATCCTTACATCACATCACTCCGAATTTCTTCTGTTGTGACTACTGTCGTCTGCTTTTAAGGACCCCTGTGATGGCATCGCCCCCACCCAGCTAATCCAGGCTAATTTCTTTATTTTCAAGGCAGTTGATTAGAAATTTAAGTTCCATCTGCACCTTAAATCCCCTTTGCCATGTAATCTAACATATTTACAGGTCCTGAGGATTAGAATGTGAACATCTTTAGGGAACCGTTATTCCACGACCACAGCCTGTTAAATATGATGGCTAACATTGATTGATTCTTGAATACTGAACCCGCTATGCATCCCTGGAGTAAACCCCACTCAGTCATGGTGTGTAATTCTTTTTATATATGGCCAAATTCTACTTCCTAATATTTTGTTAGCGATTTTTTGTGTGTGTGCATGCCTGTAATCATGAGGAATACGGTCTGTCGTTTTCTTTCTTTTTAAAATGTTTTTGTATCGTCCTTATCTGGTGTTGGTTTCAGGGTAATGCTAGCTTCATAAAGTGAATTGGGGGGTGGGGGGCGCGTGCCTGGGTGGCTCAGTCGCCTAAGTGTCTGACTCTTAATTTCAGCTCGCCCTGAGAAGGGATCTGCGCTGACAGCGTGGAGCCTGCTTGGGATTCTCTTTTCTCTCTCTCACTCTCTTCTCCTCCCCCGTTTACGCACGCACTCTCTCTCTCTCAAAAAAAAAATTAAATGAATTGGAAAATGTTCCCTCCTCTTCAAGTTTCTGGAAGACATTTTTTTTTTATTTTTTTTTTCAACGTTTTTTATTTATTTTTGGGACAGAGAGAGACAGAGCATGAACGGGGGAGGGGCAGAGAGAGAGGGAGACACAGAATCGGAAACAGGCTCCAGGCTCCGAGCCATCAGCCCAGAGCCTGACGCGGGGCTCGAACTCACGGAGCGCGAGATCGTGACCTGGCTGAAGTCGGACGCTTAACCGACTGCGCCACCCAGGCGCCCCTGGAAGACATTTTTTTAAAAAGTGGTGTTAATTCTTTGAATCTTTGGTACAATTCTCCATGTGGGCACGGAGATTTATTTTTGAGGAGTCTTAAAATTACAAATTCAATTTCCTTAATCATTATAGGGCTGCCTGGACTTTATACACATAGCAAAAAATAGCCTTTGCAATCCACTCAAGAGCCGTGTGACTTGGCAATCTTTTCATCTGATGAACTAATAAAGTTAATAACAATGTCTGCCATAAAGGGATGCCATAGGGGCACCTGGGTGGCTCAGTTAGTTGAGTGTCTGATTCCTGCTGGGGTCATGCTTCCAGGGTCCTGGGATAGAGCCCTGCATCAGGCTCCACACTGGGCGTGGAACCTGCTTGGGATTCTGTCTCTCTCTGCCTCTCCTCGACTAGTGCTCACACTTGCTCTCTCCCTCAAAAATGAATATTTTTAAAAAATTAAATTTAGTTAAAAAAATTTTTCAAAAGGGGGTGCCATAAATGGTTAATAAGGTCACAGCAGTTTGTTTTAATTGTATTTATCAAAGGCAATGGGAGCCATAGAAGGATTTAGAGTAGGGGAGGGAGGTGGTCACAGTTGCATTTTGGTAAGATCCCTCTGGGGCCAGTGTGGAAGGTGGATGAGGTGGAGGCTGTGTATAGAGGTCTGAGGCTCAAGGTGATGACCAGGGCCCAGCTGGGAGGAGGAGGTCCGGTCCAGGATTTGGGGAACAGAGTCAAAGGAACGTGGGCAAGGACATGGGGGACTAAACTGAGGTCAAGAGTCCAGGGCTGCTGGGGAATGCCCAGTTGGTGGCTGGACCTGCGGTGGGGGGTGTCTGTGTGGGGAAACTGCAGCAGGAGGCGTGGGCTTGACAAAAAAAGAGTATTAATTCCCATTTGTCCAGCTCTTAATTCTTGTGATGCCCCATTGGTTAACAACCTTGAGGGAGTCATTATGATCGTCCCCATGGTGAAACAGAGACGCGGAGCCACTTGGCCAAAGTCACGGGGCTGGGATGTGGTGGACCAGGGTCTGGAGCCAGGTGCGTTGAGTGCAGACCACCGTCCCATAACATCCCCCCCCCCCCCCAACGTCCCGTCCCCGCTTCCAAACTGGGCGGAGTACACCGGTCCGGGGTTGAGCCGAGCCCGTAACTCCCAGCAGTTTCGGAAAGGCCCCACCCCCGGCTTGCAGCCCTGCCGGGGCCTGGGGACTCCTAGTCCTGGGAGGTGCCGCTGCGCCTCAGAGCAAAGGTCTTGGGCCAGGGGCCAGGGACAAAGGACGGCACTGAAACCGACCCGCGAACACCCAACTCGGCTCCGCCTCCGAGAGCCCGGCGCGAGGAGGCGTGGGAAGTCGGGGGGCGCGCCAGCCTGAGGGCACGTTCTGACCCGGGATCTGATTGGCTGGCACAGGACCAAACTCTACAACTGAATGGATACGTGAGGCCCGCGGGCTCCTGTGATTGGCCGAGGGCTACGCGTTTGGCGGAAGCAGCAGTTTAACACTGATTGGCTGGAGGGAATCCCACGACTGCTACCTATTGGTTGAAGTTTAAATGACCCTCCTATAATTGGTTGTTGGGCTCCGCTTGGGCCCAACCGTGGAATCGGCCCAGGGGAATGGGAGTTAACCCTTTAGAGACTGACGTCCGGCTCAGGCGCTTTATTTATTTTTATTATTACTTAAAATTTTTTATTTTTAAAGTAGTCTCTACACCCAACATGGAACTCGAACTTACTTACAGCCCCGAGATCAACAGGCGCCTGCTTTACGGACTGAGCCAGCCGGGCGCTCCGCCTTGGGCGCTTTAGACCTTCCCCATTCGGCCTGCAGCCCCAGGGCGCTGTGGCTCGTTCTCCGGGGGTTTCTCCCCTGGTCTCCACAGCTGAGACTTCTGGTCCCTCAAGTGTCCCACCCCGCCCGGTCCTAGTGAACTGAGTCCCCCGCGCCCCCCAGCTCCGGGTCTAAATCCAATAACAGGCCGCCCCAGTGGAGCCACTGGTTCCCCGAAAGCGAAAGGCCCGGGGCCTCAGTTTCCCCGCTTGGTAGGTTGCCACGCGCCTCCCACGGAAGGTGGCCTCGAGCCTCCGTTTTCCCGATGGTCCCGGAGGGATGAGTCCCCGGCTCTGCCCGTGGACAGGCGCGAGGCCTCGGGGTCCCTCCCGGCTCGCGCGGGCAGGCCGAGCCCCCCTCCCGCCCCCAGGCTGGGGCCCCTCCCCCTCGGGGCGGAGCCGTGTCACGTGCCGGGAAGAAAGAGCCAGCGGCGCGCAAGTCGCACGGGGCGCAGGGCGCGGGGCGCTTGGGGCGGAGCGGCCATGGCAGGTACGGCGGGCCCGGCTGGGCGTCCGGGGGGGCCGGGGTGGGGTCGAGAGGCCCCTTGCAGCTTGTCGCTGCCCGCAGCTCCGGAGCCGCTGTCCCCGGCGGGTGGCGCGGGCGAGGAGGCACCGGATGAGGACGAGGACGAGGCAGAGGCCGAGGACCCCGAGAGGCCGGCTGGAGCTGGCGGCGCGCGCAGCGGAGGCGGCGGGGGCGGGGGCGGCGGCGGCGGCGGCGGCGCCGGAGCCGGAGCCGGGGCGGGCCCGGGGGGCTGCGGCGGGCCCGGGGGCGCGCTCACCCGGCGCGCGGTCACGCTGCGGGTGCTCCTCAAAGATGCGCTACTGGAGCCCGGCGCCGGGGTGCTGTCCATCTACTACTTGGTGAGCGTCCCCTACGCCCCATCCCGTCCCGGCTGGGGCAGGAAGGGGAAACTGAGGCCCAGAGCTCTCCTCCCACCGGCCAAGCCCAGGTGTGGGGAGGGGAAATTGAAACAAGCATCCAGGCCCAGCACGAACCCTTCTGGGCTGCAGGGCATCGTTTACCAAACAGCCCATTCCACAGAGGAGAAACTGAGGCTCGGAGAGGACACGCCCGCTGTCCTGGCTGTGTGACCTTACTCAACCTCTCCATATCCTGGTTTCCTCATCTATAAAATGGGTTTTTATTTTTCCTGTCGCGGGGCTGTAGGAGGGTCAAAGGAATACAGCGCCCAGCGGGCAGCCTGCTACACTATGCTTTACACGTTTGCTGCTGTTTCCTTGGGCCTTGTGAGTGGGGGCAGTTCATGAATGGAGCATTTGCTGTGTGCCAGGCTGTGTGCTGTGTGTTAGGGACCAAGCAGGCCCTGTCCCTGCCCTTTGGGGGCTCACGGTCCAGTGAGCGGGTGGGCAGACACAGAGCTGGGCAGTTTTAGTCCAGGCCGATGAGGACTGACTGTGGACCTACGGGGACCGGGAGACATGTAAGCTGGTCAGCTTCCTGGGAGGGATGCTGTTGGCAGAGGTGGGTGCCAAGCTCCGGGGAGCAGGGCGGGGGGAGTCAGGGAGGGCTTCCTGGAGGTGGCTTGGTGGGTACCAGGGCCTGGGTGCAGCCGGGCTGCTGTTACTGCAGGGGAAGAAGTTCATGGGAGACCTACAGCCCGACGGGAGGATCGTGTGGCAGGAAACGGGACAGGTGTTCAACTCACCCAGCGCCTGGGCCACCCACTGCAAGAAGCTGGTGAACCCGGCCAAGAAGTCCGGCTGTGGCTGGGCCTCTGTCAAGTACAAGGGCCAGAAACTGGACAAGTACAAGGCGGCCTGGCTCCGGCGACACCAGCTGCACATTCCCACGGCTGCTGCCGACGAGGTGCGTCCCTCAGCCTCCTGAAGCGCTGTTGGATAAGGAGTTCCCAGAGTGAGCACGTTGGAGCTGGGGCCCTGTGGGATGACCAGGAGTTTGTCAGAGCGAGGCGAAGGGAGGAGTTTTCAGAGGGAGCCAAAGACCGCAGAGCCGCGGAGGTAGGAAGCCACACAGCGCTTGGGGAACCATGATCGGTGGATGCAGCCTGAGGCTTACGTGTCTTAAGCAGCTGAGGGGACTGGAGACAGTGGCAGGGACCAGATCGGGGAGAGTTTCTAATGCTATGATAGTAACGACATCTTTGAATATTCACCAGCTGGTGAGCTTGGCCTAGGGTCGTCTCTGGGTGCTAATTCTCCTTCGTGTGTAAACGAAGATGCTAACAGTATCCGTATGTATCGTATATGTATATCTTGCTGGCAGATCGGAAATCTGCAGGGCCGATGGCAGGCTGGAAGCAGGCGGGGAGGACTTGGGCTTTTTCCCTGAGGTGGGTGGGAGCCCAGGAAGGCGGAGAGGATGGGCAGACCTGACTCAGGTGCCCACACGCGCCCCCTGGTGGCCGCCGTCCGGCACAAAGACTGGGGGGTGGCCCGGGTGAAAGTTGGGGACCAGGATGCAGGTGACAGAACCTGGTTCCGGGCAGGAGATGATGGGGTGGACCGGGCGGACAATTGATGGATCAAGAAGCGGGCAAGTTTTGGCTGATTTTGAAAGTGGATCTCACCGGATTTGCGGTTGCATCAGATAGGTGTTGGTGTTAAGAGATGTTTTGTTCCGAGCAAGCGGATGGATGAGGCTGCCATGGGGATTGGGGAGGATTGGGGGACAGTCAGGTGCAGGGTGGTTATAGAGCTGAGTGGAGGTGCCTGGGAGCACCCCCCCCCCCCCCCCCCCCCCCGCTGAGACTTCCAGGCCAGCCGGATTGCTGAGTCTGGAGCTCAGAGGAGGCTTGGGCTGGAGATAGGACTGTGGGGGTGGTCAGGCCAGAGACAGGGTTCCAGTGCCAAGAGTGGAGGAGACTGCCCCGGAGGGGAGCAGGTAGGGAGAGAAGAAACCTGAGGACCCAGCCTGCACACCGGGGAGGGGTGGGAGACGGAGGGGACTGGAGAGATGGGAGGGAAGCTGGGTCCCTGGGGCGCTCCCAGAAGAAGGAGCCAGGGCCAGCCAGACCCTGCGGCGAGGAGGAAGAGTACAGAGACCATGTGCCTGTTGGGTTTTGGACACTGAGAGGTCACCCCAGCAGGGGCAGGTGAGGGCAGATCAGGAGAGATTATTGAGAGAATCTGGTAAAATAATCCCTATAAGCACTTGCTTGCTCAGTGAATGGATCGACAGGAGGTGTGCTAATTGCCTTGCAGGCATTATTTAATTTCACCCTGATGCTGTCCCTATGCGCTGGAGGTCATTAGCCCCTTTTTACAGATGAGGAGAACAGAGCTCAGAGAGGTTAGGGCGCTTGCTAGAAGCTGCACGGCTTGTAAAAGCGGAGGAGAGGTTTGAGACTCCGCCCGGCAGCTGCCGGAAGGTGCTCAGATCTGAGCGGCACCGGGACCTCAGGCCGCCTGTGCTCACGCGCTCCCTCTAGTGGGCCCCTGGGGCAATGGCAGGACCCTAAGGCCAGCTGAAGGTGTGAGTGGAACTTGGTGAGGAGGGTGGGTGGCACCCAGCTGAGGGTCCTGCCGCCCACCCCGCCCCTCCCCCACCAGAGCCCGGCCAGTGAAGGGGAGGAGGAGGAGCTGTTGATGGAGGAAGAAGAGGAGGAGGTTCTGGCAGGGGTCTCCACTGAGGACAAGAGTCGGAGACTACCTGCCAAGGGACCCTTGGAGCCTGCGCACCCAGGTGAGAGGCTTAGAGGAGGGCAGGAGGCGGGCAGAACTCGGGTGAGGAGGTGGCTGGGGGGGGGGGGGCAGATCTTGCGTTTTTCTCAGCACTCCCAACTTGCCTGGCGGACTTCTTAGTTCTACTGCCTAATTTCTTTCTCGCGGCCTGACTTCTTTTTTTTTTTTAATGTTTATTTATTTTAAGAGAGAGAGAGAGAGATCGTGAGCAGGGGAGGGGTAGGGGTGGGGGGAACAATCCCAAGCAGGCTCTGTGCAGTCAGTGCAGAGCCTGAGTCAGGGCTCAACCCACAAACACTGAGATCATGACCTGAGCCGCAATCAAGAGTCTGGTGCTCAACGGTCTGAGCCCCCCAGCGCCCCCCACCCCCCTGCCTGGCTTCTTAAGCTCTAATGCTGGATTCCTTGGTCCCGTGGCCCGATTTCTTCACTATGCTGCCTGATTTCCACGCTCCCCTATAGGATTTCGCTGCCTCAGTGCCTGGTTCCTTTGGCCCCCTGCCTGGTTTCCTGGGGTCCTTCCCTGATTTCCTAAGCCCTTCCTCTGGTATTTTAATCTCCTTTTTTCCAGTTTGTTAACCTGCCACCTGATCTCTCCGCGCTGGGGCCTGATTTTTAAAGCTGCCTCTGGAGGTTTTTTCTTGGGCCGCCTTGTCCTTGTTTTCCACTTCTGGGCTGGGAGGGATTGAGGCTGCCTTTTCCCCCCTCGCCCGCCCCACAGAGACCGTGCCCCCCGGGAAGCGGGTGGAAAACAAGATCCGGGTGCCTGTGCGGTATTGCATGCTGGGCAGTCGAGACTCTGCCAGGTCAGACACACCCTGTGCCCGCCACACCCCCGCCCCCAGGTTTCACTAGCTCTTGCGGGTGTGGGGGGGGGGGGGACACAAGGCCTCACACCCTCAGCGCTGGCTCTGGGGGCCGGGGGAGCTAGCTCGGGGCTGAGTTCCTGAAGCTGCGGGACCCTCTCGCTCCTACAGGAACCCCCACACCCTGGTGGAAGTAACATCCTTCGCTGCCATCAACAAGTTCCAGCCGTTCAACGTGGCCATCTCCAGCAACGTGCTGTTCCTGCTGGTGTGTGCCCAGCCGTCACCTTGTCCCTTGAGGGCCAAGGGCCAGACCTGGGCAGGTGGCTGGGGCACCTGGAAGGGGTCCCTGGGAGGTTGGCCCTTATGAGGGCAGGGACCTTTTCTGTTTTGTTCACTGCTGCTAAACAGTAGGCACTCAATCAGTGAACGAAGGAGGAGGCCGATGGGGTGGTCCCGGCACATTGCAAGGGCTCTGGCCCCGAGGAGAGGCGCTTGGGGCTGGGCTGCCGCCTGAGCCGCTCTTCTGGTGTCCGTCCCCTCCCCAGGACTTCCACAGCCACCTGACTCGAAGCGAGGTCGTGGGGTACCTGGGGGGCCGCTGGGACATCAACAGCCAGAGTGGGTATTTGGGGCCAGGTGGGCAGGGGGGTGTCTGGGGCTGGGGTTGATGTCTACACCTTCTCTTCGCCTCTGCACAGTGCTCACGGTGCTGAGAGCCTTCCCCTGTCGGAGCCGGCTGGGGGACGCGGATATGGCGGCCACCATGGAAGAGGAGGTGAGGGGGTGCGGGGGGTCAGGGCGTTGTAGGGAGGGCTCGTGTGGACACAGCTGTCCTGGCTACCCTGTCCCGGCGGCTAGTAGTGCACAAACGAGCGTGCGGAAGAGGATGTGTGAGCGCCCGCCCCGCGGCTGTGACCCTGTCCGTGGTCCTGCTTCCTCTGCGCAGGTGGCCCCGCCCTCTTTACCCCGAGCCTCGGTTTCCAGGCCGTGCCTGGCACGTAGTGAGAGCCCAGTGAATATCAGCTGCCATTCTCAATAGCGGTGTCATAGTGGTGCTTTGTATGTGCCTGGCGCTGTGCAACGTGCACCACACCCACCTTCTGGCACCTCAGTGACCCATGGGGACAGGCGAATAGGTGCGGATCCTGCACGCACGTCTCTCGGCCCACCTCTTTCTTGCTCCTTACGCCAGCACTTGCCTCTGCTTGCTGAAGGCATCCAGAAATGCCTGCTCCTGCCCAAGTGCACACACACATCCTCCTATCTGTTTAACTGTTTGAGTGCCCGCTGCGAGCCAGGAATTGGCGATGCAGCCTGCCTAAAATAAACGTTTGCCTTTGCTTTGTGACAGGTGCATCTTTTTATGTATTTGTTGACTGTTCCCCCTCCCCTGGCCTCCTGGAGGGTGGGGGCGGGCTCTGTCTTGGTGCCGCTGTGTCCCCAGGCCAGGCACACGGCAGGCACATATTAAGTGCTGGCCTCGAATGGGGATGGGATGCGGCAGGTGCGCTGGCGGCTGGGAGGGGTGAGCGCGCACGAGGGCTGGGGGAGCCCCCGGCTCTACCGCAGCCTCGCCTGTGCCCCCAGATCTACCAGAGCCTGCTCCTGCGGGGCCTGTCCCTGGTGGGCTGGTACCACAGCCACCCGCACAGCCCCGCGCTCCCGTCGCTGCAGGACATCGACTCGCAGATGGACTACCAGCTGCGGCTGCAGGGCTCCAGCAACGGCTTCCAGCCCTGCCTCGCGCTGCTCTGCGGTAAGGCCTGGGGCGCGCGGGTGCGCATGCGTGCGTCCTGCGCGTGCGTCGGCGCGCGCGCGCGCGCGCGTGGCGCTTCGGGGCCGCCGACCCCTCCAGGCCGTCGCCACTCTCGCTGTCCTCCCGCAGCCCCTTACTACTCTGGCAACCCGGGCCCCGAGTCTAAGATCTCCCCCTTCTGGGTGATGCCGCCCCCCGAGGTAGGCGGGGCTGTGGGGGGAGGGCAGGGTCGCGGCGCTGCGGGCCAGGAGGGGCCTGTCGATGGTCCGTGGCCAGGACTCTGGTTCTGGGCTCATTTAGGGGATCGGGGACCCCCGTTTCCCCCCGTGAAGTGGGACCATAACCGTCGCGCTGTCCCGGGCTCCCGAGAGGGCCTGGATGTTGAAAAGGCGCGGGCATCACGTGGAGCCCTTGATACTAACACGGCCTCCCTCCCCAACTCTGCCGCGTGCCATTCCCCACATCTGTCCCGGGGTCAGAAATCGGGCTTGGGAAGCCATTCCCGGGTGCGTGGCTCGCTTGGCGGCCTCTCTTGCTGGCGGCAGGGCCACGCCGCCTCCGGAGTCGCACCGCAGCCTTCCGCGGAGGACCCACGTGGCTCTGAACCTGGTCGCAGTGTGATTCTCTGACTGCTGGCCCAGGACGCATCCCCTCGTGGGATCGGAGGCTGGGCTTGACTGGCTCGTGTCCCTGCCAGCAAAGGCCCAGTGACTACGGCATCCCCATGGACGTGGAGATGGCCTACGTCCAGGACAACTTCCTGACTAATGACATCCTTCATGAGATGGTGAGCTCACTCCCGGGTGGGGCGCACAGGGCCCCTGAGAGGGGCGGGTGGGGCTGAAGGACCCCGCTGGACGGTGGCGAGACTGCAGGACTCAGGGTGGCTGAATGCGCCACGTCGGGGCGTAGGCCAGACTCCTCGTCCGGGGCTGAAAATCACCTGTGGCTTTAGGCTCAAGTCCCTGATCCTTGCCCACCTGCTCCCCCCACCTGGCCTTGCTGTTCTGGAAGTTACTGGAGGTGCCCCTGCCTCGGGCCTCTGCACCTGCACTGATTCTCCAAATGGAGGCACGTGAGGGGACTTGAGGTGGTCCCCCAGCTGTTTTTTAGTGTCGATGTTCCAAGTGGCGTTTGAAAAAAGCTAGTTGGTCACACCTGTGGGACCCCGGATACTGTTGTTTGGATGAGGCTGCGCAAGGGGTCCGTGTCAGGCTTGTGCGACACTCAGTGTGCCTCCCTCTGCCTGGGGCTACTTCGGTGCCCCTCCAGGGGCCTCCTGCTGAGCTCCCTGGTGGCACTCCTCAGTGGGTGGTCTCCCTTGGGGTCCTGGGCGCCTACGTGCCACATGGGACTGAAGCCCCACAGGCTGCCCACCGCTGTATCCCCGGCACCTGGCACGGGTGGGAGGGCAGGAGCGAGGAGTCCCATCGGCCCCCTGTCCCCCAGATGCTGCTGGTGGAATTCTACAAGGGCGCCCCTGACCTCGTGAGGTTCCAGGAGCCCTGGAGCCAGGAGCACACGTACCTCGACAAGCTGAAGGTAAGACTCGTGTCCCCTGTCTCGTGCAGACTCCGTAGGAAGACAGTGTGGGGGGAGCCCGCGAGAATCCATCCGCGGGCAGCCTGAGAAACCGTGTCCTAAGTTCCGTGTTATTTCAGCTGGGTGTCAACGCTGCCAACAGCCTTGTTGGGTCACAGCTGGGGGGTGACGGTGACGGGGAGAGCTATTCAAGAGCAGCTAGAAAGGGGAGAACCCGCAGACCCTGGGCCGTGGGGATGGAGAAGCCACTCTGGGCCCTATGTCACGGCGTGGGCGCCCACCCGAGCGCACAAGGGGCCGGGGTCCGATTCAGAGCCTCAAGCGCCGGCAGAGCTGAGGCGAGCAGAGGTCTCTCCAGCTCGCCGGCCCCGCAGCCAGTTCGGCGGCCTCGGGGGTGTCTGACTGGCTTCCTGCCTTGTAGAGAAATGCAGTTTTGCACGTTTGCTTGTTTTGCTCAAACTTCAAGAGTGACCAGAGCTTCCGGCTGCCACGGGTCACTTCCACCCCGTTGCTGGGCTGGTGGGGCGGGGGGCAGCCCCCGGCGCAGAGGGTGTGAGAGCCTAGGCAGGAGGCAGCCAGGAAGAGTGTAGGATTTGGAGTGTACAGATAGTCCTCCTCTCCCCAAACCCAGAACATTCCGCGTGAGCAGGCCTCCTCATTTAAACATAAAACTTTGTCTTGGGGACGCTACCGTGTGAGTCGGTTAGGAGAGCCTCTGCCCGGATGGAGGGGAGCCGGTGAGGCCAGGACCACCGGGCACAGCCCTGAGGCACCAGCCCTGCTCCTTTCAGATCTCCCTGGCCAGCAGGACACCCAAGGACCAGGGCCTGTGCCACGTGCTGGAGCAGGTTTACAGCCTTCTTAAACAAGGGAGCTGAGGCCCCGCCTGCCAGGGTCTGGGGGGGGGGGGGGGGCTCTTGGTCAGACTCTGATCCCCCCCCCCCCCGTGGTTTGGGCTGAGGGGGACTGGGACCAGGGGGGTTCTCTTGGGGGCTGTGCCGCTCTGTTTCTGTGCAACTTAGCTGTGCGGTGGTTGGGGCACGGATAATAAAAGACAGAAGCAAATAGCCTGGGTGTGTGTCTCACCCTGGGGGGAGGGGGAGCCCCCTGCACTCGTCCCTGGGCACATAGGCTGCTGTCTGGGCAGCGCCCATGTTGCGGGCTTCCTGGGGCTGCAGGGACATCTGGAGGACGTGATGCCTGTGCTGGTGGCTGGGCAAATGACTTTTCCCCCGGCTCCCCTGGACACTCACAGAGAGCCAGGGAGGAAGACCCACCCTGCACCACACCAAGCAAGAGGCTGTAGAAAGAGACATTTAATACTTAAAAAAAAAAAAAAATCAGGATTACATTTCGATCTGCCGATTGTGGCCCAGGTTCCACCGCTCATGTCTGCTGGGAGGTCTGTGCTTCCCCCATGTAATGGCAACGAGGGGGCCTCAGAGCCAGGTGTCCCCGGGGCCTTTGCAAGGTCATCAGAGGAGGGGAATGTGATCCAGTCCCGAGGTCCCCTAGTTGCGCCGATTTTTGGGTTAGGCAAGAGAGGAAGTAGCTGCGGGGCTCGGCTCTGTTGGTCAGGGCGGCTGCCTGCCTTGGTCTGTCTGTAGGAAGATGGCTGGGGCCGCTGTCAGCGGTGGGGACAGTGGCTGGCTTGGGATTGGGGAGGCGCCTGTGACCCTCCTCAGGGTGGTCCCAGGGGTCTGGGACCACCTGCAGGACAGAGGCCACAAGACTCCTGTGGTCCCGTCTGTGGTGCACACGTGTGCCGTGGGCACGGCTGGTGGTGGCGGTTTGTGCCAGAGGTGTGCTTATCTGGGGCGGGGCACCCTAGACTTGGGAGGCGAGGAGGGGGTGCGGGGCAGGGTGGAGGGCACTGGAGGAGGGAGACGACGGCACCTCAGAGGCTGCTCAGAGAGGGCCGGCCTTAGGGGAACCCTGAGGACCCCAGGCTCATCTCTCCCCAGGGAGGTGGCATCCACGGGTGTGCCAGGGCCTGGGGAGCCCTGGAGTTGGGGCTGGGAAGGAGTGTTGTGGGTGAATTGAAAAGCAGGGTGGTGAGTGTCGGCCAGGGGTCCTGCTCAGAACCCCCATCTCCTCCTGTTCAGGGCAGGTCTCCTGGGGGGGGGGGGGGAGAGGGGTGTGTGTGTGTGTGTGTGCACGCGCGTGTGAGAGTGAGGGGGCCCACCTGGAGTTACCCGCTCCTGGAGGCGTGGGAGGAAGTTAGTGTTTCTAAGAGCACCTTAGTGTTCGCCCCCTCGGGGCACGGGGTCGGGGAGCGAAAATACTGCCCGGCCCCCAGACTGCCGCCTGGAGCGGGGACCGCGGGGTGGGGGGGTGGGGGGGCCCTCGTGGAAGCGGGCCCCTCCCCGACATCCAGCCCTGCTGCCCCAGCGAGGCCCGCCTTCCCCCACGGGGAGCGCCTGCGGGCGCCGCCCCGGCTGCAGAAGGCCGACGTGGACGGGGCCGACGCGGTCACTGAGGCAGGGGCACCAGCACCTCCACGTAGCTGAGGGGGAAGAAGCCCGACTGGCCGTGGAGCATGCCCTCGTACCAGTTCTCGTCGATCTGGTTGGTCAGCGTGATGACGTCACCCTCGTGGAAGCCCAGCTCCCCGGCGTTCTCGGGCTCGAAGTCGTACAGAGCCTTGCAGCTCGGCTGGTCCAGCGGGGCTGGGGGTGGGGGCTTGGCTCAGACCGCTGGCTCCTCCCCCCCCCCCGCCCCCCCGGGCTCCTGTCCCCCGAAGGGCAGCTGCTCCTTCCTCCCGCCCGGCCAGCTTTGTCGGGAAGAACCAGGGGCGAAGGATGGGAATGGGCTCCACGAGTGGTCACCAAAACGCTCCTGGGAAGAGCTAGGGCTGCCCGGGGGCATCGGGGTGACAGAATGACCGTGCCACTCAGAGGCCCCGAGCCTGCTGGACACTCACGCCGATGGGGGGGCGTGCCGCCTGGCCCCGGCGCCGAGCTCCCCCCCTGCCCGAGACGGGCCGAGAGGACTGGCAGCAGGGGTGTCCACTCCTACCGGAGGAGGGGAGGAGGGGAGGAGGGAGGCCCTCCTGAAACGGACTAGCAGGCGGGGAGCATGTAAGGGCGGGGCCGCGCCTGCGGGACACTCACGCATGCTCCTGCTGGGGGTCCGGATGGGCTTCTCAGAAGATCGGAAGGAAGACGAAGCTGCTCACACACAAAGCACAGAGGGGGCTGAAGACCCTGGGCGGGGCCTGGCTCTGCGGTTTCGGGGGGGCAGACGGCTGGGGGGCGGCCCCCTCCCCGCTCCTTACCTGTGATCTTGGGGGCCGTGGCACAGGGGAAGCCCCCGTTGGACTGCTCGGGCTCCCCAAGGTCGAAGGGCTCCCGGGGCTTGGGCTTGTACTCCCGCTTGGGGCGAGAGGAGGCTTCCCGCATCCTGCGTGCAGGGAGGAGAGCGGGAGTGGCCGGCGGCCGAATCCCGTGTACGCCACGATGAAGGGACGCCTCCGCCTCCCGCCTTTTGTACTGCTGCCCCCCGGGGCCAGGCCTGGGCGCAGAGGCCCGATGGGTCTAACCACAAGGCCCACCCGTCCGTCAGCTCCCTCCCCGCCCCGGCTCGGGCCCTTCTCAGAGGCTGTCGGCTGGCCAGGTCCTGCCACACCTGAAGTCCCTTAGCATGCCCACCCTGCCTGGGGACGTGGCTGCACGAGGCTCCCCTTCTCAGGCACTGGACTACGGACCCTCGGGAGACAGGAGCCCTGCCCTGCCCCCCGCCCCCCGTCTGAGGGCACGCCAGCCCTCCCCTCTGACAAGCGGGACAAGCCCATCAGGTCTTTCTCCTGGAACCTCCACCCTGAGTGCAGCCTCCTAGAAGCTGGTGGCGGTGTCCCGGGTGCCCTGAAAGACCGGCCCAAAGCAGGACGGGGCTCACCTTCGCTTGAGCTTGTCGGCCAGCTCGTCCAGGATCTGCACGGCCTGCCGGTGGTAGTCCAGCTGGGCATCCACCAGCGCAGAGAGCTGGCTCACCTGCTCGATCTGCAAGCGACCGACCGGCTGCTGAAGGGGAGGCTCTCCCTGTGACCCCTCCCCCCAAGGCCGCCTCTAGAGGGAGCCTCTCCAGGACGCTCCTGGCACAGGGGCCCGGCCCTCTCCCCATCTGCCTGACCCTACTGCTGCCCGTGGAGGTGCCCAGAAAGCTTTAGGGGGCTTGAAGGGGAGGGTGGCTGCCCCCTTAGGTCCCGGAGGCTCCACCTGGGCGCTGAACCCGCTGCGGGCGGGGCACGCGTGACTCCGCCCACCGGCCCCGCCTTCCGGGCTCCCCCGCAGTGGGGCCCAGACGTACATCCGTCTCCAGGAGGTTGTGCATGCTGGTCTCCGCCACCTCCTTGGACTCTTCGAACTTCTCCAGGGCCTGGCGCAGCTCCTCATCGGGGATCCTGCCCTGCCGCTTCTTCTTGTAGTCGAAGTCCAGGCGGCGGCCCTCCAGCTTCTTCAGGTGGTGCTGGGGTGGGGGGTTGTGTGTGTGAACCGGGGAGCCACACTGGGCAGGGCAGGGCGCGGCGGGTGGGGGGGGGGGGGGAGGGACGCGGGCAGCACCTGGATCTCCTTCAGGTCTTTGTCGCACAGATTCTGCAAGGGGTCGATGAAATTCTGCTTGACCTCTATGTCCAGGGAATCTTTCACCTCCGCCAGGCGCTTCATGGACTCCCCTGCATCCAGCAGGGCGTCGCCTGCGGCAGAACCCGGAATGGGGAAGAAACTGTCACAGGAGGCCGCGGCCTAGGGGCCCAAGACACCCCAACTTCTAAACTGTCCTCCCGCCCCGGGGCCCAGATGCCAGAATTCAGGAGCCAACAAGGGACCCTGGGGTCTGATCCTGAGCCCCAGCAGCCGGGAGCTGGCGAGGACCGGTGTCAAACAAGCCCCCGCTGCAAGGACCGGCTTCCCCAGAATCAGCTGCGGCTGGAGGGCAGGCCTGCCAGTGGCTGTGGCCCTACAGCCAACACCCCGATCCTCGCTCGTCCCCACGGAAAACCCTGCAGCGGCAGGCAAGTGGCCTCCCGCAGCCCTCACCGAAGTTGGACTCGCCGCCCAGCTCCTTGCCGTGGCGGATCATGCACTCGCCCAGCAGGCCCTCTGACTGCGGGTAGCCAGGGTTCTTCACCTGCCCGCGGATCTTGGACACCGTGTTGAGCATCGTCAGCTTGGCCCGTGAGGCTGGAACAGAACAGGCTGGGTAGGCACGCGGCCAGTCTCGCTCACGAAGCCTGGAGGCCCGCACTTGACCGGCCACCGGCTCCTCCTCTCTGGGTTCCTCCTCTCCCCAGCACCCTTCTTTCTAAAGCACTGCCCTGGCCCAAGGGACCTCGGTTCCTATGCCTGCTGACAGCCAGGCTCTGCGAAGAAGCTCCTGCACAGACCTCCCCTTCTCTGCTCACCTCAGCCACAAAGGAGCCCTGGCGGGAGGCAGGAGGTGACCAGCTCCTCTGGGCCCCCCCGGCCTCCTCGTCCTGCGGCCCAGCTGTCATCGAGAAGCTGCCTTCCCTGGCCCGGGAGTAGCACCTCAGAGAAGGCGTGGGGGGCAGGCGCAGGTGCGCACAGGTGCCCCAGACACAGCCCTCCGCTGGGGTGGGGGGAGGGGAGCCACGCACTTCCCTCCGCCTGCTCCAGGCTGTCCGTGGCACAGGCCTTGAACGGACGTGCCTGGTGTCGCTGCGCGCGTCCCACACCCATCACCTCCTGCTATGGGAACCGGCACTTGGATTGCCCTCAGGGAAAGGCCCCTGTCTCCCTCTCGGACTAGGGGACCCCACCTCATGCTCCAAGGGTGGGCAGGTGGCTGGGGCCTGGCGAACGGGTGGGCAACCGATTCCAACTGGTCTAGTGAGTTGGTTATGTGGAAAAGACGCTCTTTTCTGCTGGGACCGTCAGCCGTAAGGGTGATTTAAGGCTAGGACCGCCACGCAGAATGAGAGCCGCCGGATGAAGTGGACAGAAGTGCAGGACTGAGGACATCCCTTGGACCCTTGGGATCCAGCCACACACACAACCTGCCCACCCTGGGCATTTCAGTTCTCTGAGCTCGTACATTCCTCCTTCGTGCTCCAGTAATGGGAAAATTCCAGACTGGCTGGCTGGTACCCCTACCTGGGTTGGGCTGCAGGTACTCAATGGTTCTGGCCAGCACTTCTGTCACGGCCTTGCTGGTAACGTCCACCTTCTGTGAAGAGAGGCAGCGTGTGGGGGTTTTATAACCATCATGCACCGGAGGCCAAACCCGGAGCCCCTGGACAGCCCTCGCCCCGCTCCCTAGCCCCACCTGCCTCAGAGCCCACACAAGGGCCGCCCGCCGCTCGGAGGGCTGCTGGCCTCCCGGCCTACTTGTGGTTCGCTACGCGGGTCCCCCGTGGCCGGGGGGGGGGGGGGGTCTGTCCATCCAGGAGCCCCACCCGCAGCCCAGATGTGGCACTGTGGCCACGGGCACTTGGCAAACAGTGCTGAGCACCAGGCAGGGCGCACCACCTCCCCTGGTACCTTCTCCATCTCCTTGAAGTCCTCATCGAGCTTGGTCCCTTCGGCGCCTCCGACCTTCTCACTGACCAGCTGGGGGACAGAAAGAGGGAAAACAGTGTGAGCCCCAGAGGAGGGAGAGGCCCAAGGATGCTTTCCAGCCACGTCCACCACCAGTGGGAGCGGATTGAGGGGTCAGCACATCCACGATGGCTCCCCAGGATGCCGAACATGGCAGCTGATGGGAAGACGGGTGGCCGAGCAAGGCCCCGACTCCAAACCCACACCTTCAAACCCAGGGCTTTGTGGGGTCGGGGGGGGCACCTTCTGCTAGAAGGCAGAAGCCTTCCCTGGCCATGCCTACTCGAGTGCCCCCCACCCCCAGAGACCTGCCTGGGGCCAACCAACAGCTGAGTGACGTCCCCTCATGGGGCTGAAGTGCTCACACGCAGCCAGTGATGCCATGGTTCAGCTCTAGGCGTGGGGAAGAGGTTCACCAAAGCCTCTTTGCTCAGGGAATCACACACCTCCCTCTTCCCACTTTCCCTGCATTTCTGGGAAGGAATCTCGGGAACCCTGGGCCTGACACTTCCCCGATGTGGATTCTCCCTGGGCGCCTCTGGGAAACCAACAGGTCTGCAGTGAGGAGGAGGTCCTGTGGTTGAACGGATGTGGGAACCGCCTCATCTCTTTGTGGCCTCTGCCCCCCAAGCAGCGTCAAGAGGAGACAGGGCTGAGTGCCCCAGTGGGTCAGGGGCTTTCTACTAGGCTGAGCCTGGGAGTCCAGGAAGGGCCTGGGGTGCAGGTGAGGCCACTGCGGGGGGCAGGGGGGGGGGCAGGAAGGAAGCGGGCTGGTGCAGGGCCTGCCCCATGACTGCTGCCACCTGGAGCGGCTTGGGCCTTACGCCATCCTCCCAGGGACCTCGTAGGAGGGGCAGGGGCCACCCTCCTGCTTCTGCTAGCCACTCGGTAAGGAAAGACCCTGGTGTCTCCCTGGGCGTTGATGGGGCGTTCCATTTTATTTCATGGGACGGTTTCAGTTCTTTTGATGATGATAAAACAGGACATTCTCAAATTCAGTGGTTGCCAGAGAGGGAAATGAGTTCACTGCCTGACGTGAGACCAGACTCTTCTGGTGAACTGGGAGGGAGCTGGAGCAACAGTGCTCAAAACCACACCTTCCGGGCCCCGGGTGCAGGAGGACAGGGACACGGGCACGGGGCCAACAGGGACAGGTCTCCGGGGCAGGAGCCACATCCTTCCCCCCCAGGGGAGGGGCGCGGGACGACCCTGCAGTCTTCCAGGGGCGGGGGGTGGGGGTGCCTCCCTTGGGAGCCCCCAGCTCCTCAGCACCATGTGTAGGGATGGGTTTTCCAGGCCATCCTTGCACCTGGGCACACAGAAGGCCATGCTGGAGGCACCCGGGCCCCTCCTAGCCTCCCTTCACCCTGCCCGGGAGCTCGGGGCTCAAGTCCCTCAGGTAGCAGGTGACTGTCCCCTACATCCTTTCCCTCCAGGGCTCGTGGTCTTGGAACCAGCTCAAACGGATGAAAGCATGACAAGAGGCCCAAAGGCAAAAGGGGAAACCAAAGGAGCCACACGGCAACGCAGCATCAGAATCCGCACCCCTGCGTGTGGGCTCGCTGGGCCGCAGGCCGCGTCCAGTGGACAGGCCCCGAGGGCTCCACAGGGAAAGCCGGAAGCCATGTCGGTAACGAGGAGGCACCCTTGGGTGTGAGGAACGGGGTTTTCTAGGAACCACAGGCCTCCTGTCACTGAGCAGCCAGCCCCGGAAGCTCAGGGGCTGGGACGCTGTCTGGGTGGAGGGGGCTGGAGGGCCCCAAAGGGCCCGTCTGTGGGGAAGGCTGCAACCCCGACATTTCAGTGCTGCTCAGGAAAAGCGGAGCCGACGAGAGCAGCAGACGCCATCACAGACAACACCTCCGCCTGTAAAGTCTGCGCCCCAGACGAAGAGGAGCTCACCTTCCGTGCTCCCTCGCTCGGTGCTCACTACAGCCTGTCCTCCTCCCACGCCTGGTGGGTCCGCTCTTCCCCTCCACGTCTGAGACACAGCCGGGGACTCCCAGGGCTCACGGCGTGGAGGGGCCGTCCCCCCACTGGCTGAGCCCCGCCTGGCTGCGGACCCGCTCCTGCAGCGCGATGGCCGCGGTGGTGCGTGGAAACCACAGCCTCCTGGGCCCCACCGATCACCAGCAGTGCTTCCGTGACGGCTGCCGCCGTGAAACCCGTGCTGGCACCTCCCGGGGGCCAATACGAAGCCCAGCCCGGGCCAGAGCATCTCCAGAGCTCTGCCTCAGTTCAGACACAAGCCTGTGCCCCACGTGGCCCCCACGAGCCGAGACTCGGTGGGACCTGGCAGCGGCCTCCGGAGGCGAATCTCCGTGTCCACCTGCGCTCCTCGCCCACCTGGCCTGGCTCTGCCCGCACGGTGGGCCTCAGGCTAGCACTCGGGGACCGTGTCCACGGAGGGCCTAGGGTGGGGTGGGGTCTCTCCCGGGGAGGCTGGGCGGCTGTGTTAACAAAGACCACGGCTGGGCCACCAGGCACCCGCTGTGTGAGTACCGTGCTCTGGGGCACCTCTGAGCGGTGAGGTTCCGGTGTCCGTCTGCTTTAATGGTTTTACCAAGATTCCGTGGGCCTATCCCACGAGCCGCCGGCCGTGAGTTACCCTTAGAGGAGTTTTAGTGCCAGCACCTTGCCAGGCTTCTGAACACCTCCAGCAGGAAGGAAGTTCCCTCTCTTCTAGTGGTACCTGTTCTGGAAATTGCACGAATGGACGCTCACCACGTGTCTGGCCGATACTACTCCCATACTGCTTCTGACCTTCGGGAAGAGCATGCTCTGCCCCCAGCCCAGGCGGCAGGCACTCCAGGATGGGACAGGGATCTGTGGCTCCATGCCCCTAAGTTCACACTGCAGAGGTGCTTGCTGCTGGTGATGGAGCAAGAGACCCCGCTCCCTGTACGCCTCCCTGCTCGCCCGACCCCCTCGTGCTGCTCTCCGGGCACTCCCGGGGCCCAGATCCCACCTGGCCTTTCAATGATCGCATTTGCAAGGCTGTGTCCACAAGCGGCTGCATCAGGCAGACGGCGGCCTGTCGCAGGATCTTGTGTTTATCAGCAGTGGACCTCACGGCACCACCTGTGAACCGGGCACCTGGGAGGGGAGCGAGCTGGGAACGGAGCCGAATCCTCAGCCCAGAGCACCCACGTGACTTCCGTGGGTGGGCGTTGGCCTGTGGGCTTCAATACCAAAGACCAGTTGGGAAAGGGGCTGTACTTTCAAAGACTGGCGTTATTGTTCCAGAGTCTTGGCCATCTTTGGGGAGTGAGGGATCGGGACACTCGGGAGAGAAAGCGCGCGTATGCAGAATGATCCCCAGAGGGAACAGAGATGCCGTGTGCCACGAGCAGTGGTCAAGCGGAACACAGAAAGGCCAGGGCAGGGTCTTTCATGGGGGGTGGGGGGGAAGCACGGGGACAACTGTCCACACCGGCAGGCACATCTGTGTGAGGCCACTTGGTGGCAGCTGGGGAAGTGGCACGAATCCTGCTGAGTGGGAGGAAGCCAACGGCAGCCTCGTAACCGAATCATCTCTGCAAGGAAACCTGATCGATACACGTGACACGGAAAATGAAGGGGCCGATCTGCAGGCTCAGTGACCTGGGCAGATGATCTGCTTTGGGGATCTAAGGGTTTAAGGGGGAAAAAAGGAAGAGGAGGCTGGCACAGAGGAGCGGGAAGAAGGGGGGACAAGCGGGGCTGCTCGGGGCCACACGGTCTCAGATGGGGGCTAACGTTTTCCTACTCGTGTCCTACACTGTGTCCAGCCACCTTGTGCTGTGGTGACCTACTTGTGACGCTCAAGGACCACCTCCCAGGCTAACACTGGAAGTCACCTGACCTCTCCTGGCGCATGCTTCCCCTCCTGCCTCTGCCTAGCTGACTTGGTCCTGCCCATCTGTGGGCGTTAGGGTGACATTCCCCACACCATCCTCAGAGGTGAGGGCGAGCCCAGGGCCAGGCGTGGAGGGGAGAAGCTGCCGGTAGGCACTGCTGGAGAGCCCGAGCGACTGGCCTGGAATAGGTGATGGAAACAAGGGGCCGAGGGGAGCCCAGAGGGCCCAGGCCCAGCCACTCTAGCCCAGCCACTAGGGCTGTGGCCCTAGACTTGCCATCCTGAGGATCCGGGCCAGGGACCAGGCCTCCTGGCTCTCAGGTGTGAGCACCTGCTGCCCCAGTCAGCGACGGCTGTCAGGAGGGGGTGGACAGGCCAGCACTAGCTGACCGCCGTGGTGTGATGAACTGTGTCTGCAGCAGGAAGAGGTATGGACCGGGCACGGGAGTCTGTCCTGGCCTTGAGGAGCGCCCCTCTGGCATGGGAGAGGAGACCGTCAGACATAAGAGCAACGGAGAGAAGAACGTGGTAAGAGTCACAGAGGGGGTATAAGTACGCCCAAAGGGCAGCAGGACGTGGCTGCAAAGCCAGTGTGCTGTCTGAGCCGGACCTGAAAGGCCGGGTCCCAAATGGCAGGGCCAGGCCGGGTGGGCAGAGAGAGACATGGGTGAGAGGCAGGTTCGGGCCACGAGGGCTGCCGTTCCTGTATCTACTCAATGAGGACGCAGGGACCAGAGGGCCCATTTAACAGATGAGGAAACAAGGGTGACAGGCCGTGGAGCTGTATGTGGAGACGGGAGCTGTGCTCAGACCCATGGGACCTGCCAGTCCGCCTACGCGGTGCCCTGTACTGGATGACTGGTGAGCGACGGAAGGGGGGTGAGGCCCGGGGCCTACACGGGGCCTCCCAGGGCTATGAGGAGGGGTCAGAATGCGGTGTGCACCAGGCCTGGACGTGGGAGGCCCCAAGAGGCCACAGGCAGAGCTGAGAAATTCCTGAGCCAGGGTGACTTCATGGGGAGGGGCCCGAGGACAGACACACTCTCTCCAAACCCCTTCCCACTTGGGCCGCCCTCCCTGCCGCCTCCTGACATCTGGAACGCTCTGAGCAAACGCGGCAGAGCGGCCCCTCTCGGGTCTTCTGTCTCATGACTCAGAACCACGGCACGCGCAGGGCGCGGGGCTGAGCTTGTCTGCTGCCCTGCCCAACAAGAAACTGCGGCGCTCCTCCAAGCTCTCCTTCCTCTTCCCACCCCCCTGCGCCCCCACCTAGGGGCGCCGGCAGAGACACAGCTGGTGTCCTCTCTGCCTAACGGGACTCTTTCTGAAAAGGCGAGGTGAGCCGAGTGTGCTTCTGCGGAGGCGACGTGTGTGGTGCCCCGGCTGCCCCAGAGCCGCCTTCTCTCGATGTGTCCGTTCCCACCCGGAAACCTTCCGTGGCCCCCAGCGTGCCCAGGATACTCGGGACAGTTTCCAGAGGCCGGGCCCTCGGGGCCTTGTGAGTTCTCCGGAAGAACTGAAGAACCGCTCGCTGACTGGGGCGGAGCTCCCACTGGCTCTGAGAGCAAAGGTCACAAGACGCAGGGCTGGGCCACCGCCCCGGGGATGAGGGAGAGGTGCCACTGAAGTAGGGGCCACAGAAACATCATCTGTGCCCAAATGAACCTTCCCACCCCTCGTGGGTGGAGCAGGAGGATGTGAAGACGTGTCAGCGACAGACTGAAGGTCTTGGCACCGAGCGACACTTTATCCGTCACAGGCGCTTCGTAAATATTTGTGCGCTAAGTCGCCACCCCCTTTGGTAAACCCCACGGAGGGAAGGGCTCCGACAAGTCAGAACTTCCTTAGGCGTACCGGGAATTCTGCAATTTCCCCGTACCCTTCGGGCTCAGGGTGCACACTTCCTCTCCTCCTAGAGATCGAAACTCAGTGTTTTCTCAACTGCAGCTTTTGGTGAAACGGAGCAGTGGAAGCGATCAACCAGGAAAAGTCTCCCGACGTTACGTTCCACACAGAGGCTCCAAACTGGGCATGGTGGCCACCAGATCAGGCCCCGGCGGGCAGACACGCTTCCGCACGCAGTATGGCAGGGCCTCGCTGGGAGCCTAGTATTGGTGCCAGAAGACGGTGGCCTTGGAAAGCCGGGGCGTTCCCCCAGCAGAAGGGGCAGCAGCGGCTGAGAGGCTGGCTCAGAAGCAGAAGCCGGAGGCCCCCCAGACTGCAGGGACATGCCAGCTGCCGGTCTCCCAGCCAGACGGGACTGGCTGTCGTCTGGGGAGAGAGCCAGGAAGGCTGTGCAGAGGAGCCTGGCATGGGGGCCCCGGTCAGACCTGGCCTTTTGCCATCCGGACCCCCGTGGTTTTCTGCCACCTGCAGGACCGGCCGTTTAGGTCACGTCTCAGGCGGGCTCAAGCCTCCCGCCTCCCTGAACCGCTTGGCTCCTCGAGATGAAGAGCAGGGCCCCCGGGCTGGCCCGGGAAGATCAACACTTTGCTGTCTGGAAGGCGGTGAGCCGAATGCCGCGTGAAGTCCCAGCTGCCACTTCCCTGCCTGGCACACGCTGTTCAAATGACGGGGGAAGGCCCTGGAGTCACCTGTCTGGCTTAACCCAGAAGTCTGAGCTGGCCATGGCCACTGCACTGGGAGCAAAGCAGGAAGCGAGCATCGGGAAGAACTGACTGGAGAAGGAAGTGGCGAGGCAGACGGGGAGAATCACTCAGGGACTGTCAAGGCGGAGGGAGTGATGAGTCAGGTGACGAAGCTCTGGGTGTCGCTGTCCCCGAGACACAAGAGGGATGTCGCTGAGGCCTGGTCTTCAAGCCCTGACCTCTGCAGGCAACACAGTCCGAGTACCAGCCGGGAGAGGCTCCCACACGGCAGATGCCCAGGAAGCTGCCCCTTCGGCTCCGGCTAAAAGGATTTTTGTTCACTGACAGTGAAGTCACCGCCCACCCTTCCCCACATGGTCACACGGCTTTCCTAATGAGGTTCACAACACCTAGGAGTCTGTCACGAGGTCCCTTCGTGCCCCCTCCACCCCTCAGGTGCCTGAACCAGGCCTGCCCCCTCCCTGGTTCGGACTCTCCTCACCCCTCCCTGGGACCCCGGGGAGCCTCCACACTGGCCTCCCTCCCCGGGCCTTGCTCCTGCCTCCTGTCCAGGACTCTCCATGAGCCAAGTCAGGGCCTGCCACCCTCTCCAGGCACCTGCCCGGGCTTTGCCTGCACCCCCAGGGCTGCTTCCGTGCCCCCAGTCCATCACTCCAGCCTAACTGCTGGGGGGAGTCAGAGGCCCCAGCTTCAGTGTGATGTCCCGTTAGAGGCCCCCAGGCCCCCCCCTCAGAGCACTCTCCCTAACTCTGGATACCACGTTGGTCCCTAGCTGACAGCACACTCCCAGGGTGCAGGGACCGTGCGTCTTGCTTTCTGCCCCAAGCCAGCACATTGCATGGGCTTGATGGATACCATCGGACTGGCTGGCCCCTCTTCCCACCTACAAAGGGTCGCTCTTGGACGGGACAGGGTCAGCGTGGCGTGTCGGCCGCGCCCCGGCTGCTTCCCTTCAGGGCCGACCCCCCCCCCCCCCCCCCCCCCGTCCCCTGCCGCCTCCCGAGGAGGGGCTAACGAAACACAGGCGCAGTGGCACGGGAGGACCCGGAGGCCAAGCGAGGGGCCGAGCAGAGGCAGAATGGGCGCAGGCAGCTGCGAGTGCCGTCTCCTGTTGCTTCAGGGTCCCAGCCACCAAACGTACAGAGCTGGCCTCAGCCCTGCTTCAAGGAAGTGCCTGTCCCTCCCCCAAGGTGACTCAGCAGTCCTAGGAGAAGGAGTAACCAGAAACTCGCCCTGCCTGGCCTGGGCTCCACGTGCACGGTGTGGGGACAGGGCAGGCTGAGTGTCGGCCTGCGGAGGGCCCAGGCTGGCCAACACTGGCCACAGACAGGGATTTCCCCTCCCAGTCCGTCTGGCCAGGAGCCACAGGACTGAGCACCCTCCCCACGCACCGTGGTGGAGCAGTGACTTCTAGTCCTAGTCTTGGCTCCTCTGGGGACCCTCCCGGTTTCCTTGTCAATGAAATGGAGTGTTGGCCCAGGTTCAACTGTAAAGATCGACAATCCTCGGATTTCCATTAAGATGCCAGAGCTTCCCCACAAGGAAGCAGAGGCCACTTAACAAAACTGGCCCTCCTTTTCATCCACAGTTAACCAGGTCCCTGATCGATTACACAGAATCTGGGGGAGGAAGTGGCCCTGCTGGGTGCTGGGGAAAGCTGGCTTCCAGCTGAAACACTCATGGCTTGCAGAGGAAGGCAGGACAGCGGGAGCTGAGAAAGAGTCACACAGCACAGATGATGATGTTCCGTGGTCCTTCTGACCCCAAAAGGAACGGAAAGAGCCACCTGAGACCTCCAGCAACCACCCGGCCCAGCTGCAGCCTCTGAGCAACTACCTTCACCTCATAAACAGGACAACTAAGGCCCAGGAGGCGAGGTGCCTTGCTCAGGGCCAGGCAGTGTGGTGCACACTGTGAGACCAAGCCGGGCGGAAGGGGTAACTGAGCCCCAAAAGTGTTAAAATCACCCGTCTCCGGAGGCTGCCCCTGCACTTCTCTGGCTTGTTTCCTCATTTTCTTTTCCCTCCCTCCCTCCCTCCCTCCCTTTCTTTTTAAGTTTATTTATTTATTTTAAGAGAGAGAACACAAGTCGGGGAGGGGCAGAGCAAGTGGGAGAGAATCCCAAGCAGGCTCCATACCACCAGGGCAGAGCTCCACGCGGGGTTCGAGCCCACAAACAGTGAGATCATGACCTGAGCCAAAGTTGGATCCTTAACCACCTGAGCAACCCAGGCGCCCATTTCCTTATTTTCAGAGGCTGGGTGTCAGGGCTCTGGGTGCAAGGGAGCTGATTAATAATGAGCACTGGTCTGCTGGGGACTGAGGTCGGCACTTGGGGTGGGCTGCAAACCCCAGCCCTCCCACCAGCAAGTGTGGGGCCGATCTTAGGCCCCTGCAAGCGGGTGGTCGGGAGGACCTTACCTGCTCCTGGATGTCAGGCCAAGGACCCAAGTTACCTATGCTGGCCCAGAGGCAGGAGACCTGAATTCAAGGGCCGGCTCTGTCCTGAGCCTTCTGGAACTTGACACAACCCATGGCTCAGGGCTGACACGAGGCCAAAGCTCCCAAAACATTAAAGAGCCCTGTACAAATACCAGGGGTGCACCAGACTGGAGCTCTTCGGGGGGGTCCACCAGTCTCCCTCATGCAGAACCCTTCCCGTGGCACGGTGTTGCTAACCTGGGAAGAGCTGGATAGGACTCCCTTGCCCCCACCTGCTGACTGTGGCTCTGCCCAGAACACACCCTGGGCAAGGGAGAAGCAAAGCCACAGGCCCGGCAGAGGGACCAGCAGACTGGGGTGGGGGCTCAGGCTGTGAGCTCCCTCTGCCTCCTCCCAGGACAGGTGGAAGGAACTAGGCCCGCCGATGGGGGGACTCTGAGCTGGGCCTGATCCCAGCCGGCACCCCTGACCGTACAGACAGTTTTTACCAACTACCAAGATGCCAGCAATTGTCTGACGCTCGTCTCCTTGGAAAAGGCCACACATGGGATTCATGACAGGGCTAAAATGCCTGGATATGTATCAGCCTTGTGCGTTTTATCGTCTCATCTTGGGGATGAGGCAGGAGGGCTGTGGGTCACACAACTGGGAAAGTCAGTTTCAGACGAAAACTTATAAAAAAGAAACACCCAGCCCACAAACAAATGTAATAAGTCCCCCGAGTCCTGCCTGGCCGGGGGGCGCCAGCCTCGCGTCGCTCAGCGGGTGCTGTGCGGTGGCCGCCAGCTGCCGGTCCACAGTCAGGGTGGCGAAGCAGGACTCTGCTCTGCGTGTGCAGAGACAACAAGGGTGTTCCACGAACTCCTCTTTTATCGACGGCAGAGCTGACGTAAGACTAACTCTTCAGGAAGAGACAGGAGACGAAGTTTGGAAATCCTGCTTGGAAGGCACAGACACAAGGTCGGTATCAAACACCGGGAGCACAGCTTACCACACAAGGGGCTAGGCACCCGGGCACAAGTCTCAATGAGGGGCCGTGAGTACCCCAACCATGATAAGCTAAGGTGACCGATGAATCGATCTAAAGCCCAGAGCCCCTGCCTCCTGGAACACAGAGGCCATCGCTCCTGTCTCTAAGACCCCTTCCATTTTTAAAAGCCTAACTAGTGAGAAGCCACCTTTTCCAGGAAGCCCTCCTGGTTCTCCATCACCTGCCTCCTTATCTAGGCAGGAGCGATGTGGCCCCTGGCCACCTGTCCCATCACACTACTGGCACTTCTTTTCTCAAGCCCCGCCCCCTTCAGACATCACCTTGGACCAGGTTCACTCGAGCTGCGTCTTCTGTTCGGTGACGGCACCGCCTCATTCCCATCTCTTTATGGCCCTCCGCCCGCCGGACTGTGAACTTGAAGTGAGCAACCCCATCACTGCTGCGCCCACGCTTGAACCAGGAAGCACCTAACTGACACGACCTCACACACCGCTCCGCGGTGGCAGCGGACTCAGGAGCGAGCAGACGGCAGCACCTGTCCGTATCCCCAACTCCCCCTTGGTGTCTGCTTGTGGGCAATTCAGGCCAGGCTGGCACTCTGGCTGGAGGCTGCCAGCCCAGCTCCCCGCTCTCCACCCCAGGTCTGCCCACAGCCGGCTCCCTCACCAGAGAGCAAAGGTTCGGGAAAATTTGCAAAGAAAGAAATCTGAGCAAGCCAGGCCCGGGCTGGTTCGCATCCAGAGGACCCCACTCCCGGAATGGCAATGGTTTCTTATCGACAGGGAACCCGCGTGAGAGCCACAAGTCTGTGGTTTGGGACCACAGGACACAGGAAAGGAAGGCTGGCAGGCAAACAGCCTCTAAAGACCAAACAGAAACACGCCAGGCTGGAGCTGTGTGGGACCGGGCCCACACACGCTCGGGGCGCCGAGGGCCGCTGTGAGGGCAGAGCTCCTTGACACAGCTCCAGGCGGAGGCCCTGAGTGCGTGCTGAGGAATGTACCCTCACCTGGCTCTACTGCTCGCCTGTCATATCAGGGCGGTGACAACAGGCTTGGCTAACAGGTGACTCACGGCCACGGTGGCCCACGGTCCCCAAGACCGGTTTCTTCCAGCGTGGCTACAAAAGCACCTGGGCAGGTGCTGATCCCAGGACAGCACGTGGCAAGCAGGGAGAGGTGAAGCCATCAGCAGCTCTCAGCCCGGGAGACCAACCCCTGCTGCGTGTTTGTGGCCGTGACCCTGCCCGACCACTCCTCTCCCTACACACCCCCCATTTGTCCAGGGGCACTCGCCCTTCTCAACTGCAAAGTCAGTCTCGAGAACTCAGAGCTGGGAGGAGTCTCGGAATCACGGTGCAGTCACTGCAGCACAGACCAGCAGGGCCGAGGAGAAGGGAGCGGCCGCAGTTCTGGTGGTCACCGGGGCAAACTGCTCCTGGGCCCCCAGCTGCCACCCACCCTTCTAGTGAACGGGGCAGACAGACCTGTCCTTTCTCAGGATGCGCGGTCAGGCCTCGCACATGCACACGTGCGCACGCGCACACTCGCTGTCACCGTTCGTGCCCCGGCAGTGGGCGAGCACCCGGGGACCGTGCTGCAGGCCACAGACGGAGACGAGCCGTTCTCAGAGGCCCCTTCTCCTCCCTCAGGGCTCATCTTCACTCCAGCAATGCCACTTGGGACAGCCTCGCCCCCCTCCCCACCCCCAAACACCAACTTCCAGTGGGCAGTGTGCCTCCCGTGAGGAGCTGGGAGGGTGGCAGGGGCCTGGCTCCCATTAGGTACTGGGACAACCAATATCCATTGAGATAACAGGTACCGTTAGCACGCACAGCCCGCCCTCCGGGAGCTCCTGGGAGGGCACTCTAGGCCCCATGACTCTATGCAAGAGGCAGCCCCTTCTGAGCCTCAGTTTCCTCACCTGTACCACGGGAGGTGGGGGCGACGTGCTGTGGGACTCAGGTGTGAACGTGCTTTAAAAACCACAGACCACCCGACACACGCACGCCTGCTGCTCGCTGCGGGGCACAAGACCCAAGGAAGGGCGGCCAGGAAGGCTGTGTGCAGGCAGCAGCCGTGTGCAGGGCTCCACGACTCCGACAAGGCCCAGAAACAGGATCTGCCGAGGGGCCCACATGACAGGGGCAGCAACGAGTCCGCATTCCTGGGGTGAAAGGCCTTCTGGGGAGCCCTCCTAGGAGGGACCCATGGCTTCCCACACACCCAGGCAGGGATAAAAACCACGTCCACAGCAGGCCGACCTGCCAGCTCTTCCTCTGCCACAGAAGCCCCACCCGAGGGGACAGTGACGGAACCTCGACTCCAAGAAATCTCACAGCACCAACCACACAGCTGATGGGCTGTACCCGATCCCGAAGCTCCACCTGTGGGGCAGGGTGGGCGGGGCACCGAGCTGGAAGGAACGGGTGGGAAACCCCTGGTGGAGAGGAGCCCCTGGCACACAACTGCTGCACCAGTCTCCAGTCCGCCCTCTTCCTCCCGCTCTCACCCAGCCAACCAAGCCCGCCTGCCGGCCGGCCCTCATCACCCCCAAGTGGATTTCTACCCTCCATCCGGGCTAATGGGATTCCTGCCCCCAGCGCCCCCACCCGAGATCCCCGTCCTCCCCGTTCTCCCGGACGGCGCTGCTGTGCGCATCCAGGCCGCACTTCCACTCAGGGAACGGGGTTTCACCCCCACGACGTGGGGTCAGGGGTCGTGCTGCATTGGCCAAGACGGCAGTGCAATTCTGACTCAAGGTACTCTTCAAGGAGGCTGTTTTTATTTTTTGCAGGAGAAAAGCAAGCCTGCCCTCCCAGTCTGGTGGTCTTTTCCCCCGGCCTTCCTTCTCTGTTGTCACCCATGTGATACACGTCTGGCGTTGCCGCTTCTTAAGCTCGGAGCCGAAAGAGTGCTCAAATCCCTCTCCGCCTCGTGACGCGGGTCTAGCAGCCAGGGCCATCTCCCAGCACCCGGGGCTGCCTCCGCTTCCCCGCAAGGACCGACTCCACAGACTGTGTCTGGGCTCCCGGATGAGGGGTAAGAACCCAACAGGGCAGGCCAGTGGCCCTGAGGCTCCAACGCTGGGGCCTCACTCTAGCTGCGTGTGTCCTCTTTTCCTTTCTCCTTCCCACGTCCAGACGCAAAGCCAGCGCCCAGGGTCATCACCTTGGGAATCGTCCCTGGTCCCTCCCTTCAGTCTCCTGTCATAGGACCCTGGGTTACTGTATCAGCTCTATTTCAATCACTCAGTCACCCTGCAGACTCCTACCCTGAGCTGATCTGCTCTGTCGGGATGGGGATGGACAACCGGGGTCAAAGTCAGAAACCCGGATTCCTCCTTTTGAGAAAGTTGCCCAATTCATTCAACACATAATCATTAGATGTGCCAGATGTAGTAGAGGGGGAAAATGAATAATATAACGACACCAAAAAAATGATGATAGAAGGGATCTATGCCAAGGGATAGGGAGAGGCCACTTCCTCCTTGTGGGGAGAGAACCAGGCAGGGTTCACGAAGGAGATGGCCCTGAACTGGACTTTGAAGGAGGGGTTGGGTGCAGAAAGGAGAAAGGGACATGGAGTGAGTAAAGGCAGAGACAAGGGACACGGGGACCTGAACAAGTGCCGAGGGCAGAGGAGCTGAGGGCTGGCACGGAAACAGATGCCCAGGACGGGGTTCTGAAGGGCCCCTTCTCAAGATGTGAGGGGTCGTTAAGCAAAGGGTGTCTGGTGTGAGCTTCCAGGCTTCACAATGGGAAGAAAGGTGCCACTGGACTCGAGAGCTGCCAGCCTCCTTCTACACACCTGGCAGGAGCCCCGGGAGATGGAGACCCTACTGAGATGCTTCCTGTGCCGCGGCACCCTGAGGCTGGCACGGTGGTTTTTGCATAAAGCCTGAGCACCGAGCCAGTTTTCAAATGCACATTAAACAATGGTGACGGTGACGGGGGATGGTCTACGAATTCACCAGCTCTTAAGTCGCCAAGGTGGGGGATCCAGGAACCAGGGAGTGACCATTGCAGAGCTTCCGATTTGCTCCAAAGAGCACTTCAGTGGAAGCGGCTCTTGGAGGAACTGTTCTTAGCACAGTGACCCCCTAAGTGGACTTGGCCAAGTGCACCAGTCCTATTTTCTGGTGGAGTCTGGCCATCAGGTTGGAGGCGAGAGCTAACGGAGGAGAAAACACACACGTGCATGTGTGCACACACCCACCCCTTAAAGACTGAGCCGAAAACCTGTCTCTGGACAAGGCTTTAAGACGGGGGGGGGGGGGGGGGGGGGACCTGTCTGCATTCCCTCTGGCTGCCACAACAAATTACTGTAACCTCAGTGACAAAACAACACGAGTTTCCTAAACAATACAACACGTTAAACGACCGGACGCTGAAACAACACAAAAATCTTAAAGAGGTCAGAAATCCGACGTGGACCTCACCAGGCTCGAGACCAAGGTGCCGGCAGCTCTGGGGGTTTCCACGCCTCTCCTGGCTTCTAGAGGCAGCTTGCGTTCCCTGGCTGTGGCCTGTCCTGTCCCCAAAGGCTGTGGAGCCGACGTGCCATGCTCCATTCTCCCTGGTCCTCTGTTCTGCAGTCACATTTCCCTCTCACCCCAGAGGGGACAGGAGCCTGCGTTTAAGGAGCCCTGATCAGCAGACGGGGCCCACCCGGTTCACTCCGAGTGGTCTCTGCATCTCCAGCTCCATGCTGTGGATCCCACCAGCAAGGGCTCTTGGCTAAGGCAGCACGCACGCAGGCTCTGTGGGGTGGGCACACCCTTGGGTTCACCCTGAGTCACCCTGCCTGCCACGGGAACTGCAGGCGGTTCTCGCCACTCATTCATAGCAGTTCTGTTCTAGAAAGTCCCTGCAAACACTGAACTGCTGAACGTGGAGCCACAGCTCCTGGGAGAGATATTGGGGTTAGGTTTCTGTGAGCCTCTAGTCACGGCCGATCAATACATCACCTCGCATCACGTGCGTTTCTGTTTAAAGACACCATAGTTCATACACGCTATTGACTCGTCAACGGTGAACTCAGCCAACAGCGCGGTAACCCCGTCCCGAAGGAAGCTCATGGCGCACACAGGTTTCCTCCGTAAGGCACAGCGCAGCCTTCCTGCACTTAGCACCACCAGCCAGCACCATAGTTCTGCGCATGGGGCCATTTCAAACAGTGAAATCATGCACAAAAAGCACAACGATGCAAAAAGAAAAAAAAAAAGGGGGGGGGCGCTAAACATACTGCCACAGGACTAACAGCCGGAGCCGAAACCAGAAGGCACAGCTGGGAATCGAAGGACTGCAAAGCGCCCACGTACAGACACATGCTAGCGGGCAGGTGAGCTCTGACCGGATGCACCAGCCCAAGTGGCCCTGTGTGGCAAGACCGGATGCCAGGCGCTTTCTGCGAACTCAGCCTCGCTGTGGAGAACAGGACTGAGGGCACGGCTACTGAGGAGGTGACAGGCCGAGGACCAGATTAATTCTGTGAGGAGGACACAGGGCAGATGCAGGGCTCTGGGTGCGGGCTGCCTCCCTGGGTTTACCCTAGGTTTACCCACGGTTCGCCCTCCCCCTGGACGACCCCCAGCTTAGCCTGTGCCTCGGAGCCTCCGTGCCCCCCCGCTGAGCTCCCTGGGCAGCACACTTGAAACATCACCCTTGTGAGTGTTCAGACACGTGACTCCTGCCAGCTTTGGGCTCAGGACTTCGGGTCATGCAAACTGAGTACGGGTTTTGTTTTGTTTCGTTTTCCAGGCTGGTACCGCTGAAAACCTATATGGCTTCATTAAATGAGGTATAAGTCCGGAAAAACTGACGCACGTGCCGGAGGGGACACCTGCAAGAGAGCTCACCGCCACACGGTCCGGAAGAACAAAAGCGCGCAAAGCCCTAAATGCCCACTGGCAGGCAGGGGCTGGATAAGTGCACTGTGGCACCGTCATGCCGGGGAAAGCCAGCCGGCCGAGCAGTGAACCTAGAGTTACATGTGTCTGGGGACACACGTGAAGGGGACACGCCCACAGTGCTGAGCGACACGAGCACCTCACGCCACTTGGAGGAGGGGTGAACTCACAAAAACAATCCTGGGCACTCTTGGCGTTACTTCTGTGCAATAAAGGTGCAAACGAGGGAGGGGGCTTTGACTGTGACTGTATTCGTGTTGCAGGAAGCTCTTGTGGGCACTTGGCTCTTGCGGTCCTTCCTCATCTCTATTTCTATGCTTGGAACACTTCACGGTCCGGCAGCGATAGCAGGGACACAACGTAAGACACGCGTTGCGCATAACTTCACGCGTAAGCATATAACTTAACGTTAGCTAGATAACGGCTACTGACGGAACACGACGTGACGTGACGTATCGTGACGCAGAGCACGTTCACGTGACCACGTCAATAGAACACAACGATGCGATCAGCGAAAAGTCATAAATACTGATCACAACAGCAACAACTCAGCGGGGCGCCAGAGAAGGGGCGTCCCTCCGCAACACCCCTGGCTGGCTCCGGGCCCGGTCAGCGTGAGCCGTGAGCCACCGAGGGGAAACTCCCAGAGGTCAACCCCACGGGCTCTGCTGGAAAGCCGAGCCGACTCATGGACTCCAGGGGCACGGCGGAGGCAACTGGGCAAAAGGACCGTCTCCGCGCCCTCCCGAGTCCCAGACACCCCTCCGGCCCGCAGCTTCCACTTAAGACTCCCACGCCTGCTCATCCCCAGGTGGTGGAGAGGTCCCACCGAGCAGCAGGGGCTGCCAGTGCCTCCCGGCCGCCCTGAGCTGAAGCCGTGCTCTGGGACAAAGCCGGGGCCTGCTGTGGGAGGCAGGGAGAGAACACCCGGGTGCCCTTGAGGCGCTGGAGCCGGAGACGCCCGGCCGGGAGCCCGGGACGACCGCCTCACACTTCTCCGCTGCGACGATGCTCCATGCCACAGCTGGAGGAGATACACCTGGATCTTCACGTCCAGGACCTCGCGGCCCGCCTCTGTGGGGGGCCTCACTTGCATGCGTTTGGGGGCCCTGACCCAGAGGCCAGCTTGGCAGTCAGTGGGGAGCCACAGCAAGTCCTAAACCCCTCGAAGATGGGCAAAAGGCCGCCCTGCGCAGGGCAGCAAGAAGCAAGAGACTAACCACAGCAAGGGCTCCTGGGCTCCCAGGAGGGAAAGGTGAACCCTAGGCCGGGCAGGTGAGGTTAAGCGATGGAGAAATCCACCCCCAGCCCCTCAGCGGCCCTCTTCTGAACCACAAAGACTGGCCTTGAAGGGCCAGCGCTGCGCGGCTGCCTCCACAAAGCCCGGGCTCTGATGGGGTGAGGCCTTCGGGCTGACGGATGTCTGCCCGTTTGCCTTCAGGCAGCCATGGGGCCTCAAGCGGGGGAGGCGAGCCGGCGGAGGGGACCAGGAGGAGCTTTGGGTCCTTGGGGGTAAAAAGGAGCAGGAAGTTACCAGTTTCCTTCCCAAGGGGCTTCCTAAGAATGTGGTCGTTGCTCAATCCTGGGGCTAAGGCCCAAAATGACAGAAAGTTCATCATTTGTTGCACTTTCGAAAAAGTAGGGCTGGGTGGAGGGCACTGGCAAAGATGTGAATTATGGGCCAAGGTGATGCTTGGGAACTCCTGGGGAGTAGCGACTGAATCGTGCACATTCTGTCGTGCCAATCTAAAGCCAAGGGGACAGTCTCTGAGCTTTGAATTATTTTTAAACCAGCTGGACCTGTTCCTGATGGAGGCTTGTCAGCCACTCTGCTCGCCTGGAGGTCTGCCTGGGCCTGAGCAGGAGCCGCCCCCAGGGACACAGCAGCAGCCACGTCCCTGTCACTGTCCTGCCCCACTCCCGCTCTCAGAAGCCCACCATTTCCGACAACTTGGCCAGCAGGCCATGGCCCAGGCAAGCCCTGCTCCCTCAGGAGCTCCGGTCTGACAAGAAGAAAAGCACACTCTGGTGTGAGGATGTGTTTGGCGTGTGGCACGTGGGTGGAGACCAGCGGGCCAGATGCTCAGAGCACGGACAAGTCTTTCCAGCGGGTGGCCAAAGGAGATGGCAAGCATAAAGACACAAACAGGAAGTGGACAGGGAGGCCGGGCTGGGGTGGGGAAGGTAAGGCACAAGGCAGTACAAGGTAGCCGGCTGGGCGGACACACCGGTCGGACTGGAGTATGCCACCCACAAAGGGAAGGGGTGGGACTTAAAACCGGGACCAGGCAGGGCTCCAGGAGGCCCTGAATGCCAGGCCAGCTGGGGATGTTCATACTTCCCGCCTGTCCCAGGCTCTGCTTCCTCTAGGCGTGCTGACACCAAAGCTCCGGCATCTGCACCCACAACCCATGACGCAACCATTTGCTCACTAGTGTGCGCAAACATCCGTCTGTCCGTCCATCCGATACAACACTGAGTGTCCGGAACAGGCCAGGGGCTGGGCTCAACTGGGCACACGGCAACGGCAGAACTACACGGGGCGCTACCCGCAGAGACTTAGGATCCAGTGATAAAGACATCAATCCCAGCCCTTGACTGGGAAGGCAACTACGCAGGAGTCTGAGAAACAGGAACAGGGGCTCTGACTGCCGGGGGGCTGGGGAGATGCTGTGGGAAGGTTGAAGGGACACATGGGAGGGGAACTAAGGTTCACCAGGCCAAGGGCAGGGAGGGCTGCCGGGTGTGGGAGAACGACCCACAGCCTCTGTGACCCTCGGTGGACACGTCACATCGTCTGGACAGCACTCCCTACGACTGTGAGCCCTGTGGGGACAGTGGCCACGGGGCTGGAGGTCTCAGACACGGGGTGTGTGAGGCCACTGGAGGTGCTCGATCCCCAGGTGTGGAACTCTGAGCAGCTGGGCAGCGACCCGATGCTGAGTCAGGTCCTTCGGAGGAAATCACACATCTATTTTCCTGCTGTGGTTGGGAGTCTCCGCGTGACCCCACTCTCAGGGCCCAGTCAGCAGGTTTTTTCTAGGAGCTGAGCGGAAAAGGAAGGTGGAGCTGTCCTCTGGGATCCTGCGTTCTGGAACCCTGGTTACTGCCTAACAGGAAATGAGCGGAAATGTACCCAAACTGCAGTGCTCCTGAGAAGTGAGAAGTGGCCACCCAATCCAGCCTGCGAAAGCTTGGGGCGGGGGGGGGGGGAAGGGGGGGGCCAGGACAGGGGTAGGGCAGGGACCAGGCGAGGGAGGGAGGAAGGGGGGAGGGGGGAGGGAGAGGAGAGAGCAAGGAGAGAAGACAGAAACCAGCTGCTGCCAGTCTGACCCACTTCTCCACCCAGCTTGCCAGGGGCAGCCTTGAAAGAGCACCGGAAGAAGCTGCCCCTCACACTTCGCCAGCCAGGAAACGCCATCAGGGTTGGAGTTCGAGGGTAAAGACGCCTCAGCCGGCCTGCACAGCTCCCAACCCCCGGGGCAGAGAAGGTCTGTGGCTCGAAACCTTCAGCATCACACTTTCCCTCCAGCTTACAAATTTTACAAATTTCACCTTCGAAATAAGAAACAGAAGACTACTTTCCTCCCGCCAACCCCCTGGCTCCCACTTGCCAGAGCCAGAATGTGCAACACACTTGCTTCCGAAATCCCATGAAAGAAGTGGGCCACGGGGCCAAACTAAAAACTAAGTTTTGGGGTGCCTGGTGGGGGGCTCAGGGGGTTAAGCGTCTGACTCTTGATTTCGGCTCAGGTCGTGATCTCACGGTTCACGGGATCGAGCCCAGCGCCAGGCTCTGGGCGGACAGCTCAGAGCCTGCTTGGGATTCTCTTGCTCTCTGCCCCTCCCCCGCTTGTTCTCTCTCTAATAAATAAATAAAAGCCGAGTTTCCCCAGATTGGATCAGTTTCAAAATATTGGCAACAACAGAAGAGGGGAAGGGCTGAGACAGGCCAGAGCACAGCTAACCGGCCCGTGTCCTTGGGTCAAAGGCCATGGGACGCATGCCAGAGGCAAAGGGCAGGCCTGAGTAGGCCTGGTCACAACCGGTGTTTCCTCGGAGGAAAAACTCGAGCAGATGTGCATACGGGCACCTGAGGGGTGAACCGCCGAACTCAGAACCATCCGTACGAACTAGTGCTCAGATGGGGGCTCCACAAAGGGAAAGCTGGGGGGGAAGGGTTGAGGGGTAAACAGCACTGGCTCCTCGGTTCACTCGTTAAGTTCTGGGGTCTCAGAAATGTGACAGCCCCCAGTTTCTGAAACTGAGCAGGGAGCTTGCTACGGAACTCCTCACCTCACATGCTATTATTCAGAGGCACGTGGACTATAATTAAGTGTCCCATGGCTCTGCCTTCGCACAGAGCCAGCTAAGTAGGGAGAAGAGCGCCCAGGCACGCTGACTGGTCTTTAATCAACACAGGGTTCTGAGTCAGAGGTGAACTTGCCACCTCACGCTCGGCGGGCACGGGGAGCAGAAGCAGAACACGATGCCGGCTTGAGAGGTCCTGGTTTGTTAACGAGAATACGCAGGATGCTGCCTGGTTACAGAGAGCCTCCGTGACGGGGAACAGGGTCCTGTGAAGGCGGTCAGGTTCCCCCAGCTTCACGGACAGGCCTGGGAAGCGGTGGGGTTTAAGGAGGCCCCAGGTTCCTTCGGGGGAGGGCAGTCTCACCCCTGTTCTGTAGCTCCCCAGTCCAGGCCTAAAACACCAGGCTGGTGACTCTACCCATCCAGCAAGCTGGCGGCCCAAAGCCGAGTGGGAAGAGCAGGCTGGTCTGTCCACCAAGCGAGCGGGACGGGGACATCTCGGTCCAGGGTCCCACAGGGATGCCGCTGGTTCAAAGGTCTTCTTACAAGGGGAGTCAGCAGAGTTGCTTCCGGCAAAGTTGGACCGAATCCAGATCCCATCTCACGTGGACACAGTAACAACCAAAGCCATCCATCCCCGCGTGTGCCGCCCCAAGGCAGAGGGTCTTCCGGCAGGTAGCCTGCAGCTGCTGAGCTCAAGGGCCTGGGGCAGGGACCCCACTTTGCCTGTTGTGCTCAGCACGCAGGTTCCGTGCTTTAATTCCCGCTGATGAGGGAGCTACACGGTTCAGATTTTTTGCATCTAAGATCACTCCATATTTATTACTTAACAGGCTAAACCCTTTGCTAGGAAATCAAGTGGGATTCCACACAATAAGGTTTAAAAAATAGGTCAGAGCAGGCAGGATCTGGGGACGTTCCAAACACCAGCCACATCTCCCTGATACTAATTACTCTAAAGGTTGGGGTCCTGGGTGCCCCGGCCCTTTCCCCACCTCATGCCTCTCAAAGGAAGTCTGACCTTTCCTCCTGGGCACAAACCCAGGGCCTAGCAAGCATCCAACGAACTTCAAAGCTCTGGGATATGGCAGTCATGAATTTTCCTCCTAGCTCTCACAGAACCAATCTTTCAGTTCAAACTCTCTCCCTCCTTTCAGGCCAAAAAAAAAAAAAAAAAAAAAAGGAGAGAGAAAGAGAGAAAAGAAAAAAAAAAAGTCAAGCCAGCATTCCAGGCGGCTGCCAACTCTATCCCTAGTTACACTCTCAAATCTGGCCCAGCCACAAGAAATATCAGAAAGCAGTTAGCAGTTTAGGTCTGGAAATTAATGTCATTTACAATGAGAAATGAACTTCCAAGTCTGGATCTTGTTAGTGGGGTCTCCTTACCCTCCTTAGGTCCCCAGAAATATTCAGACTGAAGCATCGCTCCCAGTCCTATATGTACATAAGTACCAGATGGGTGGTAGGACTGAGGCCTCAGACAGATGCCTGTTCCTTCCAGCATTTTCCTCTACAGATCCTTCACCGTGCCTCAGCCCAGCAGTGGCCAGTTTGCAACAAGAAGTAAAAGCTCACGAACTTCCCATTCAAGTCCAAACCAACCCTATGCGAGACTTGAACGTTGTCACCAGAGGTGAACTGGCACGGACTTTGCCGGGATATTGCCAGATACTAACAACTGGTTTGTTATCAGTATCGGCAGTGAGATCAGAAACTTTTAATCAATGTCACAGCGTCAACTAGGAACCAAGCCTCTCCATTGCCCCTGGCTCTCCCACATCCACCTGGCTTCTAGTTCTCAATTTAGAAACAACACTGTTACAAGCCTCTGCCACGAAGAGCCTGTTTCAAAGCACTGTTTCTCAACCTCAGCGCTCCTCACATTTGGGGCGGGATAATTCTTTGTTGTGGGGAAGGCTGGCTGTGTACTGCGAGGTGTTTAGCAACCGTCCCCGGCCCCTACCCACTCGATGCCAGCAGCACCCTCTCCCCAAGCAGTGACGACCAAAAACCGTCTCTGACATTGCCAAATGTCCCTAAGCGGGTGCATGGGGGTGGGGGGGCAGAGGGAAGGGGGGCAGGGTCAGTCACCCCAGCTGAGAAGCAACGGTGCAAGCTTCTACCTTCTTAAAAATACCAGGTGCCAACAGACACTCCGGGGTTCTGACAACGTGGGATCTGGATGCTGAGTTTTACGTGCCTGTCCCTCTGGGTGTATGCGGTCATCTGTGTTTTGAAAACTAAGAAAAGCAGGTAGCTATCGCAACAATGGCCCAGGAGAGATTTTGTTGTTGTTGTTGTATCGTTTTTGTTTGTTTGTTTTGGTATAATTATTGTCACTCTTCTCAAATCTTAAAGCAGAGTTTCTCAATCTCAGCACCAATGACGTCTGGGCCCAGATAATTCTTGGGGGTGGAGGCTGCCCAGTGCGTTACGGGGTGCTGAGCGAGCGGCATCCCGAGCCTCCGCCCGACTAGATACTAACAGGAACCCAAGTTGTGACAACCCAAAATGTCTCCAGATATTGCCAATGTCTCCTGGAGAGTAGAGAGAGACGTCGCCGAGTCTTCTTGTGTAAAAGGGGAGTGCATTTACGCTTAGGCCAGATGGAGACTGGCCGGCTGAGAGCATTATCGCCTGCTCACGCCGTGAGAGCTCAAGAGGCATCAGCTGCCTCCTCATACCATTCTCCAGAACACCCTCTTCAACAGCTGACCCTCTTCTGAGGACAAGGGGATGAGAGGGGGGTCACTGAGCGCAGACAAGAAACCCACAGGGAGACGCTGGACTTGCCCTGATAAACAAGAGATGCTGGGGGACTGTGGAAACTATTGCAGAAGGGAATGGAGTGCAGCCAGCATGATTCTTGAGAGCACGACTCAGCAGAGTTGGATCAGGAGGCCAAGACAACCGCTCCCAGAGTAGGACGTGGCCATCGCAATTCTTTGGGGACGGGCCTCGCGGAAGGGTGAGATCACAAGTTGACCCACGCCGCGCTTTCCAGGTTTCGACACGCTTCTCACAGATCCGAACGCGGGCCACCTGCTTCCCGCTGAGAGAAGGAGCCCTGGTGGCCGGTCTGAGCGGCCTAGCTAGCTCCTCTGGCACAGCGTGTCTGCTTGGGACCGTCCAGGCCACCAGCACGGGCCCTGACAGCTGGGGGTTGGGAGGAGAGGGCTTCTCCTGCAGGAGGGACTACATCAAGGTCCAGACAGCAGGCAGCCATTCCCAGGTGCTCCGGTCAAGCGCTGGGGGTCTGGCGCCTGTTGGGCAGGGTCTAACCCAGGGCCGGGTCACTTAATTCCATCCTGCTGGGGCAAAGGGCTGTACCCTCGGCAGTAATCCTAGAACCCCTCTGGATTCAGTCTCTGTTCCTCCAGGGGTCAGCCATCATCTGGGGTCTGCCCCGAACACCAGGGTCATGACTTTGTGCATCAAGGGACAAAAGGTACCAGCTGTGTGACTGTGGACTCGTTTCTCTTCCCTCCCACTGGACTTCTCCAAATTGTGGGAAAAGCCTGGTTGGCCAGCGGGGCCCACACGATCCCTAAGATGGTCGCTCGTTCTGTGGATTCTACCCACACAAAGTCCACACCTACGGTTCTGAACCTGGGATGGAGGAACCAGTGGGATTCAAGGAATCTGGGGCTTCCTGGATCTGGATTAATAAACTGAATTTCCCATGTGCCCAGCTTTCCGGAGAGTGGCTCTGCAGCGTTCACCAGATTAATGAGCAGTGGGGCCTGGCCCTTCCAAAAAACCTATCCTTATCGGTCACAGGTAACACACATAAACGACTGGGTTCAGCACTCCACCTCCGGGAATTTATCCTACAAATCCAATCCCACCTGTGACCAGAGACAGTCACTGGCTAGGGGCACCTGGGTGGCTCCGTCAGTTGGGCGGCCGACTTCGGCTCAGGTCATGACCTCACGGTTCGAGGGTTCAAGCCCCCACATCAGGCTCTGTGCTGACATCTCGGAGCCTGGAGCCTGCTTCGGATTCTGTGTCTCCCTCTCTCTGCCCCTCCCCTAGCTCACACACACTCTCTCTCTCTCCCTCCTTCAAAAATAAATAAAAACAGGGGCGCCTGGGTGGCTCCGTCGGTTAAGCGTCCGACTTTGGCTCAGGTCACGATCTCACGGTCCGTGGGTTCGAGCCCCGCGTCAGGCTCTGTGCTGACAGCTCGGAGCCTGGAGCCTGTTTCGGATTCTGTGTCTCCCTCTCTCTCTGCCCCTCCCCCGTTCATGCTCTGTCTCTCTCTGTCTCAAAAATAAATAAACGTTAAAAAAAAAATAAAAACATTAAAAAAAATGTTTTTAATAAAAAAAAAGATAGTCACTGGCTATTCAGATCAGTATTGTTTGTAGAAAACGAATGGAAACAATCTACACGTCCGTCAATAGACGCCTGTATACCATGAGTCCATTAAGAGACCAAAGAAATTCTAGGGCCGTAGTCCTGGGGTAGGGGTAAGGGGGGAGTTCTCCGGGGGCATCTGGTAGCCCAGGGAGATATCTGTGCTGTCAGTATGGGGGGAGGGGGTTCTTCTGGTAGCAAGTGGGTGAGGGCCAGGCTGCCCCCAGGGCAGGGAACCATTTGAGATGGAGAATTCCAGCTCTAATGTCATCTCCAAGACCCTGAAGGAAAAGCACACAGGACTCTGTAGACTATGTTACCACCACGCGTGTGTGTTTTTAAAGGAAAGGCATAAGCGTGTCTTCGGAGGGAGGCATGAATCGTCCGTGACCGTCTTTGCCACTGGGGAAAGGGACTGGACGCCTGAAGGACCAGAGGGGGAAACTGACCTTCCATTCCACCCTCTGGCACAACCGGGCCCATCAAAGGGGGGGTTTGTTTGTTTGTTTTTAAGTACCACTCCAGACGCGAAGTTTCCCTGCCCCTGGGCTCTCTGGCAAGAGTCCCGTGTCGACAGCCTCAGGAGGGTTTCTTCCCCTTCCTTCTTTCCTCCCTCCTTGACCTTTCAGAGGAGAGGAGGGGAGGCGAAGAGGGGTCCAAGTCCCGGGTCAACCTCTGGGTGCGTTTCTGCCCCTCCTGGGGGTCTGCCCACCCTCCTCGAGGAGACTGGAGCCCACATGGCGGGCTGGGCCTGGGTCACCTCGCTCGCAGCCCCTGTCCCTCCTGGGCTCTGCTCACCGAGCGGGGGACGCGTGCCAACGTCGCCCCCTCGGTGCCCGCGGCCCCCTCCCGAGTCGGGGTCGGGCCTGGTCTGACCCCCGACTCCGGGCAGCCCGGGGCCCGAGGCTCACTCCCCGCCTCGGCCTCCGCTCACCTGGCTCGCCTTGTAGAACTGCTTCTTCAGCCCCGCCACCGACATGCTGCCTTCCGTCGTGGGGGCTCCCGCCCGAACCGGAGGGACCGCGCAAGCGACAAGCTCCCGGGCGCCGCCGACACCCCGCGCGCCTCAGCGGGCCCCCTCGGCGCCGCCTCCACCGCCCTCTCGCCAGCTCCGCGCCCGCCCCAGCGCCGCCTCAGCCCCTCGCGCGCCCGCGCGGCCAGGATATTACATGGCAACCGCACACTTCCGGTGCCGGCTTGCGCGCGCCCCGGGCCCCGACTGCGCACGCGCGCCCCCTGCCGGCCAGAGAACGCACGCGCACTTCGCCAGCGAGGAGACCGGAGCGAGCCTAGAGAGTCCGCGGAGGCTGCAGCGACCCCTGGGGTCGCGGAGGTAGTCTTAACGTTTAAAGGAAAGGCGCTTAAATCCTTCCGGGGAGGTTGGGAGGCTGAAGGTTTACAAATCTCCAGATACCTGTTTGCTAATCTCGGCTAACCCAGTTCTCCGCGGGGTTAGTCCCTCCCCCACACACCGCCTTCCACCCGGCAACGTGCTCATCCATTCAGTGGCCCAAGTCAGACATCAGCGTGTCACTTCTCCTTTCTATACCCACTGTCCTCCCTGCCCTGACCAGACCATCCCACCAGCCTCCTCTTGGTATGCCCACCTGCAGGTTCCCCTCTAATTTTCCCCCTAAAACACAGACAGAAAGATGCTCTATAACACAATTTCTATCATATCAGTCTACTGACCTCAGAATACCCTCAACTTCCTAGCATGGCCTACAAAGCTTGCAAATTTTGGCTCTATCAACCCTTCCGACTTCAGCTCTCTTCCTTTTCTATAACCCATGATCCCTGTTTCCTGTTGACCTTTGCTAATGTTGTTCCTTTCTTGCGTATTCTCCCCCAACCTTTCCCCCTGATCCTATGTGTAAAAGAGAAATCTGTTTGCAATGTCACCGTCTTCAGGAAGGAAGTCTTCCCAGATTGATACATGTTACTTGATAGTTTTTACATCAGTTTTTATTGAATTCAATTAATTGGAAGTTACTAATGAATTGGAATGAACAAGTTAATCCAAAAAGAGGAACAAGAAAGTGCTAGAGCTGAAGTGTTTGCGACTTCAGTACCGAAATCTCCGACAGATTTGGGTGCTTTTTCTCGAGCAAAGATTGCTGGAAGCTTCCAATGGCCTCAACAGAGGATACTGCACTAAGAGGATTGTTTCAGAATACATATGCCGCAACCTCCCTCCCAAAGGTCCTGATGAGACTGTTGTGAATAGTTTTTAAAAATTTCCCACGTGATTCTGAGAGGCACTCTCAATCGTGATCCACTGGCTTCAATCATTGCCTAACGCAGAATGTCACGATTCATATGGGGAAACTCAGGCCTTGAGTAAGACATGACTTGCCCAAAGTGATATTCCTAAGTTCCCTCTTTCTCCACATTACTTCCAAACAATTCGGCTTTAATTATCCAATCTACAGAATGGATAGAATCCCAAAGTTGGACTAAATTTCAGTGTTCTTTCATCACTTCTCAGATTGGAGCTAAAGAAAACCTACTCTAAGGCTCACAGGTTGATAGAAGACCTCTGCTCTGTGGGAGGCTTTTAACCTACACGATCACACAGTCCAATCAAATGAAGTTTATGCATTTGCTCAGTGACTTTTTATTGAGGGCTTGCTAGTGTGTCAGTCACTGAGAGGTCGTGGGGATACAGTGATAAGTTATTCCTGCTCTCGTGGAGCTAGTGACAAAGATAATAAATCAAATAATGCGCTAATCAAACATAAGCTGTAATTGCTTCAAGGAAAAAAACTGCTTGTAAGGAACTTCCATCCGCCTTGTAGGGGAAGAAAGGCTGTCCTGAGGTGCCTATCCAAGATCCAAAAGTTAGGAAGAAAACCAGGCAGGAAAAGAGCTGCGGAGTTTTCTAGGCGAGGAAACCGTGTTTGCAAAAATCCCGAGGATTAAGTCAGTAAGATCCATTTCATTCATTCCCTCTGAACACATTTAGTGCATATTAAATGCTTCTGAAGGGCTGCACACAATTTACTTGTTTCTTTTTGCTGTATAGCCTTTTTATTTTTAACTTTTTTTCTGCATGTAACATTTTCTTTCTGTTGTTCCTATAAAAAGAAACTTATCATTCTAATTTCTGCTGCTATATTCAGTCGATGTCCAATTAGAAAAAAACAAAAACTTCGTTCTCGCTAAACCGCAGTTTCAGGTTGTCACCCGTCACCCTACGTAAAACGTTTCGTCATGACGTAGGAGCCTGGCCCTCCTCCTCCCGCAGACCTCGCCCACACGCTCAGCCAATCACGGTGTCGAACTCTCGGCTTGACATCTTCCGCCTCCAATCGCAGGGCACCTCCTCCCCGCCAATGACAGGCGGCCGAGAGGAAACCCCGGTCGTCCGCGGGAATATCAATAAGGGAGCCATGGGGAGGAATAGAAGCCTCGACTCTCGCGAGGATGCTCCCGGCGCTCCCTTCTTCCCGAGGCGGGCTGTCACGTGACGCGGCCTCGCCCAATCGCCGCGCGGGCTGCGGGGGTCGCCGCGGTTCCCGCCAAATACGAGCTCGGCGGCCGCGGCAGCAGCGGCGCGGGCGGGAGGGCGAGCGGCAGTGGCCGCCTGAACGGAGCCCGCGCCACCGCCGCCTGAGGGGAGCTCGAGCCGCCGCCGGGGCGATGCTGGAGGAGCTGGAGTGCGGGGCGCCGGGCGCCAGGGGAGCGGCCGCAGGTCGGTTCGGGCCCGCGCCGAGGGGAAGGGGGGGCGCGGCGCGCGGCCTGCGCAGGCCGAGGTGGCGGTTGGGGGCGGACGGGCCTCCCGGCCCCGGGCCCGCTCCTCTTCGGCGGGCGTTTGGTCGGTGCGGCCGTCACAAGCTGAGCGAGGGCCTTCGCGACCCGCAGGGCGCCCTCCTTGACGTTATTGTTGCGCCGCGACCATTTTTTTCCCGGCGCTTTTGCGTCAGTTCGTCCTTCCAGGGCTCTCTGCGGTGACGGGTCGGTGTGGCCAGGAGGGGAGACTGAGGCCCAGGGAGGCGAAAGGGCTGGCTTTGCAGGTTGCCGAGTGCGTTTGTGCCCCCTGAGCAAGTCGGACCGTGCAGCGGCCCTCTGGCCGGGTGGGGAAACTGAGGCCCGGGGTCACACGGGTTCGGGGACCAGAACGCTGCGTCTGCGGCTCAGGGCAAGCCCAGGTAAGAGCCCTGGCTGGTGGGATCGCCAGGGAGCTGGGACTCGGGGGTTCTTGATCCTGCCCGCCGTGCGAGGTGAAGACCTGTCTTCCCCTCCCCCACCCCATCTTGGAAGGGGGCTTTCTGGCACCTGGCAGAGCCTCCGAAACGTGGGATGGCGAACCAAGGAAGACCAGACTTGCCTGTCTACCTTGCTTGACTCCCATTGTATCCCTAGCCCTTGACGCAATGCTTGGCACATAGGAAGTGCCCGACAGATAAGGGTTGACAAGGAAATCAACTAGTCTGACCCAACACCTGGGCAGCGTTGACGTTGGGGGCTATCCTGTGCACTCCTGGGGTGTTGAGTAACATCCATGGCCTCCGCCCATTAGATCCCTGTGCCAACCCCTTTTCCCTATTTGTGACACCAAATACGTATCCAGGTACTGCCAAGGGGCCTCTGGTAGGGGGCGCAGAATCGCCCCCTAGTTGAGAACCATTCCTTCAATTGTTTCCCGACTTTGAAATTTCAGAGACCTAAAATCCCTATAAATAAAGTTGGGGCTGATTGTCATCGACAGTCACTTGGTCCCGTAAGAATGTTTAATTAAGAAAAAAAAAAAATTAGGGGCGCCTGGGTGGCTCGGTCGGTTAAAGCATCCGACTTCGGCTCAGGTCATGATTTCCCGGTCTGTGAGTTCGAGCCCCGCGTCAGGCTCTGTGCTGACAGCTCAGAGCCTGGAGCCTGTTTCCGATTCTGTGTCTCCCTCTCTCTCTGCCCCTCCCCTGTTCACGCTCTGTCTCTCTCTGTCTCAAAAATAAATAAACGTTAAAAAAAAAAATTAAAAAGCACTCCCTACTGTGACCCTCCTCTCATAAAAGGAAGGGATGTTTAAAGGCTAGATAAAATTAGGAGGGGTGTAATCTTAGAATGAAGAGCATTGGTGACTACACACGAGTGTGTGTGAATTGTACGTGCACCGCTGAACGATCTGGATCCCTGGGTGGGCTACTGTTTTGTGTCAGCTTGTAGCTTTGGGGCCCAGGTCACTTGCCTTCCACTCGCATCAGAGCTGGTGACTCGGAGCCACACCAGTAATACTTGGGGTTGTCCTAGAAGTAAATGTAAGTAGCTAGAAATATGTATCTTCAGTTAAGAGGGGAAGAACATGACTTGGGTAACAGAACTTGAGGATGATGTTGTCTTGAATTGGGTAGAAAGGAAATGTGCATCCTTGGGGTACTTTTCTTATCTTCTCAGCTTGGGGGACAGCCAAGGTTTTTAGCTTTTTACAAATGCTCCCTTGTATATATCTTTTACAAAACTTAGGTAGCATGCCCCAGGTAAGTTTTTTCAAGCCAGATATCCTAGCAGGTGTCAGCTTTCAAACTTACTCTAACCGATTTAAGGATATTTTTTCCAAAGACTTAGCTCTGTTTGCCGTCATTTCTGTATCAGCTCTGATATTATTAGATGCCTTTCCTGAGATTTTTTTTTTTTTTCATGCAGGAAAACATTCTCCTTTATTTCCTGACAGCACTTTAGCTCCAGCCCGGCAAGATTTATAGATTCTTATTTTAAAACAATAAGCCCTAGGGGCACCTGGGTGGCTCAGTTGGTTAAGTGTCCGACTTCGGCTCAGGTCATGATCTTGTGGTCCGTGAGTTCGAGCCCCGCGTCGGGCTCTGTGCAGACAGCTCAGAGCCTGGAGCCTGTTTCCGATTCTGTGTCTCCCTCTCTCTCTGCCTCTCCCCTGCTCATGCTCTGTCTCTCTCTGTATCAGAAATAAATAAACATTAGAAAAAAAATTAAAAAAAAAACAACAATAAGCCCTATTCTGATTTTATAGATTTGCTAGTGAGGAGGGGTTGGATTGGAGGAGAACATTTTGGGGTCGTTAATGGTGAAATTGCTAACACATTATTTTCTCTCATCTTTGCTTGCACTCATTCCTTTTTTCTTTTTTTAAAGATTTTTTTTTCAATTTTATTTATTCTGAGACAGGGAGAGAGAGAGAGAAAGACAAAAGTGAAAGGGGTGGGGGCAGAAAGAGAGAGAGAATCCCAAGCAGCTTCTACGCTGTCGGCGCAGAGCCCGACGTGGGGCTTGATCTCACGAACCAAGAGATCATGACCTGATTGAAATCAAGATTTGGATGCTTAACCGACTGAGCCACCCAGGCGCCCCATTGAAGATTTTATTCTTAAGTAATGCCCCACAGCTGAGCCAGCGGGTGCCCCGTCATTCCCCTTTCCACTGTCCCTATTACCGTACTCGTTGGTTTCCCACCGAGTGCCAGTTCTGAGCTAGGTGCCAAGGGTGTGGTATGGAACTCGTCTCCCTGTTGTTACAGGCTTCCTGTTGGGAGGGAGACATAATAAACAATGTAACTTTCAGAGCGATGAGTGCCACAAGGAGATGAGAAGATGTGACAGTGTTGAGAGCAGAATTTCTCGACCTATTAAGATTTGGGGCAGAAAATTCTGTCGTGGGTACCGTCCTGTGTATTTTAGGATATTTAGCAGTATCTGTGTCCTCTAACCCCTAGATGCCCCCCTCCCCGCGCCCGCCACAAGACAACCAAAAATTTCCCTAAACGTTGCCAAAGGCCCTGGGGGTAGGGGTGGCAAACAAAAATTGCCCCCACGGGACAGCCACTTTGGACATATTAGGTGCTGCATATGCATTTACTACTTCAGGATTTCCACCTTTTAGTAACTTGTCCTTTGGTACTTCTATTCGCAGCCATGGATTGCAAAGACAGACCAGCTTTTCCAGTCAAGAAGTTAATACAAGGTAGCTTTCTGGGAAGGGGTTATATACTGTTCACAATTTGTATCCTTCATGGTCTCCTCAGTTGTGTTTCTACTTTCCTTCGAGCAGAGGCCTTCTGTTGGGGTCGTCGGCAGGAGCATCACGGGGCCCGTGGGGGGCGTGGGAGATAAACACTCGCACCTCCAACCGGAAGGAAACCCATTTGGTTGCATTACTGATTTCTTAGATTTCCAGGAGCAAATCCAGCGGTCACTGCCTTTTGTAGGGTTTCTCTACTTCGGCTCTGTTGACATTCTGTCCTGTATATCGTAGAGTTTAGCGGTGTCCCTGGTCACTTTGCCCATGTCATGACAACCAGTGACGTCTCCAGACTTCCCCAGACATTCCCGACAGGCACACCTTCCCCTGGTTGAACCACTGTACAGGAAGATAAATGCGTCCAAATCCTTCTGTGTGAGAAGGGTAGTATATCTGCCCTCAGGGCAGACCGGACCGTATACAAGTCCGTGGTTTCTGGTTTTTAAAACTCGGTATCTGGTTCCCTGTAGCAGCTTCCCTCCTCCTGTGGGGACAGATAGCAAGTTTGGTGTTGAGGGGAGTCACGTTAAGGGCAGCAGTGTCGGAGGTGAAAGGATTAGGGGCAGGGGCCAACTGGGGCACCCGAGGACAGAAGTGTTTTCTAGAGAAATCCCCCCCAGCCCCGCCTCGAGCCCAGCAAGGCTGATACTTGCTGAGCACGTGGAATATTAGAGTACTGATGAGCTGTTGCTCTCCTCACTTCCCCTGTAAAGACGGCCCCCCCCCCTCTCTGTTTCAGCTCGCCTGCCCTTCAAGCGCCTGAACCTTGTCCCAAAGGAGAAAAGTGAGGACGCGTCGGATGACACGAGGAGCCCTGAGGGTGCCCCTGCACAAGGCCGAGTCCCTCATCTAGAGACCTCTTTGGACAACTTGGAGAACAGCTGTCATATGGGTTCTGACATAGATTTTAATCCAAAACTTGTCAATGGGAAGGGTCCCTTAGATAACTTTTTAAGAAGTACAGTCAAAACCAGTATTGACCAGACCACGGTCATCACCGATTTGACGGAGGACTCGAGTGACCAGCTAGATGGCGTCGCGGCCCTTAGTAAACTAAAGTCTGCTGCCTCTCCCTCCGAGGAGGCCGTGAGTGGGGCCGGAGAAGAAGCTGGAGGTGAGAGGGGGCTGCCGGAGGCCAGTCTGAAGGACGAGCCGACGTGTCCCGAAGAGACCCTTTCAGACATTCCATGCAAAGCAGAGGAGGAGGGTGCTGGCTCCAGAGGTGCAGAGAGGAGTGGAGAGGGGCAGGAAGGCTCGCTCCAGAGCTGCCCTGAGCTGACAGGTGGTCTGAGAACATGCTCCGAGAAGGACCAGGACGGTTGGAGTGAAGCCAGGGGCATCCTGTTCAAAGGGAAGGTGCCCGTGGTGGTCTTGGAGGACATACTGGCTGCAAAACCTCCCCGAACCAAGTCTCCTCCCATGCCACCTGCAGACCAGGGCTTGCCCTCTGACAGCGAGATGCTGGAGTCCGGCCCCGAGGAAGACTCTGTTCTTAGCCACTCGTCCAGGGGTTCTTCCTCTCCTACCAGCTCACCCGAGGGGCAGTCTGCTCCCAAAAGGCATCCCAGCAGTCCCGGACCCTTCCCCACCTCCACACCCATCCGCAGAGTAAGTATCTCTGCTCAGTGCCAGTGTGGCAGTGCTGACAGGAGTCACCTGGGACCGCCGTGTCATCCAGGTGCTTGGTGGCCAAGCAGGTGGGGCCGCAAACAGATGCGGAATTCTTTCGATATCCAGAACCGTTAGGGGTGTTCGGGGGTGGCTCTGTTAGCCCCCAGTGTGTCAAGTGCCATCTTGGTAGCCGTGGTTGTTCACGCCTAACGAATGCTGCTGGTAACTCAGCAGTTTTAGTGACGGAACGGTTGTCAGCAGGCAACCATGAGCCCTCATGGCAAATGTGAGTTCCCTCCATTTCTTCTTCCTGTTCCGAGAGCCCCGTAAGGGTCTTGATGGTAAAAAGTCAGTCAGCGTTGGTGGAAAGGCCCCAAGGCCACAGGAAGGATAAACTGGGGATTCTGTAGGGTCAGCCCTCGTCCGCCTAGCCAGCCATCTGAAAACCTCCCCCAGAGCAGCAAGAACAAAAGAAAAACCTGGCACCGTTTTTCAGGCCCACAGAAGGATGGCCTCTGAAATGCTTGTTGGTGTCACCGCTTTGCGATGAGCATGATGACGGCTGTCTCTGTTCTCATCTGCCCATAGGGTCTTGGGGTTGAAACTGGTAATATCAGTCAAGAATCCAGAGGTGTGTTTAACGGTGTTTTGTTTTGGGTTTTTGGGGTTTTTTTGTTGTTTTTTTTTTTTGGTTTGTTTTTGTATTGGTAGAATTTTTGTTTACTTTAGGTTTTTGTTTTTGTTTTTGTTTGTTTTAAGTAAGCTCTACGTCCAGCGCCCGGAGTCACCCATCCCAAGGAGGCTCTGTGCTGTGAGCACTATCAGTGCAGAGCCTGACGCGGCGCTTGGGGCTCGATCCCACGAACCGCGAGATCGTGACCTGAGTTAAAATTAACCAACTGAGCCACCCAGGCGCTCCCCCCCGGCCCCCCCACCGCTGTTTGTTTGTTTGTTTGTTTAATGTAAATTAGATCCTGGTTGGATCATTCAATAGCTACCTGCTTGATTTGACCTTGCTCACTTTCTGAAATTTGATCTCTGGAGGAAAAATTATTTTTCTAGACGATTTCATGTCATTTGTATCCTGAGAGGTGCAAGAGAGAAGAAGAAAATCGCTTTCACTTCAGGCTTTCAAAATGTCAAAAGTGGAAGTCTTTTTTTTCTTCTAAGTTTCTGAATGTTGCAGATGGATGTACATTTTCAAACTTCCGCCTGAGCCATTAATCAGACTCTCAGAATCAGGGCTGAAGTCCCTTTTTGTTGTCAGCCATCTTGTTTGGGTCAGCCAATCGCTTGAAACCCTTCCATTCTGCCGCTGCTGCTTTGCAGAAACACTGTCACGTGACATGGTGCAGCCAGTTAGCCTCGAGAACAGGACGTGTACACGTGTTTCCATTCTTCTTAATCACTTCATTTTTTAAGTTTGTTTTTGTTCCCACAGCAAGGCCCGAGAATCGGGAAGTGACATAGTTGGGCCTTGTCATGAAACAATTCGGTGTCTGTCTGCTGGCCCACACAGCACTCCAGACAGCTGAGGGTGCTCAGCTGGGAAGGCCTGCACCTAAGATGCTCGGTCTGACTCTGAACACAGGCTTGCACTTTTGAAATGCTCTAGAAGGCGGTGTTCTCACACAGCTTTGCAAATAATCGTACGCTGTGAGTGGCCAAGGTTCAGATGACCCCAGAGCCTGTGGCAGAAAATTGCCCCTGCCGCCCACAGGTGGGCTGGTCCATCACAAGGGTAGAGGTAGCACCCCCTGATGGCGGTCGACACCAAAAGGATGAGCAAAATGAGGTGATCATGGGGAGCCTCTGGGCGCCCAGAGGGCCACACAGCCTGAGGAAGTGGCTGGAGACAGACCATTTGCAACGACACCCGCAGCCTTGTACTTTATTGCCTTCCCCTTCTGCAGCAGGAGTTTTCATACCACTGTAACATGTTCGGTTTTATTTGGCTCTATCATTCCTGGAGTTGGTACTGTAAGATTTTTGCACTGGAATCGCTAGGCATTCGCTGGCCCTGTATTGTGTGTGTGTGTGTGTGTGTGTGTGTGTGTGTGTGTGTGTGTGTGTGTTTGTGTTTCCCTTTCAGGGCACTTGTTAAAATGCAGATCCTGTTGTCTCTTCCCAAGGGAGTCTGATGTAGTCTACCCAGAGAGCTTCATTCTGTTGGGGTTTTTGTGTTGTTGTTTTAAGTACTCTCAGGGTTCTAGAGAATCTCACTTTGAAAAAACAGTCATTTATGAACACCTATTTTAAGTAATCCAGGGTCAGATTACAAGTCAGAAACTAGCCAAAAGGTTGCTATTTAGCAAGAGTGTTTTACCATTTGGGATAGAACCATTTCTCAAGTTTGTTTGCATTTTAACTGTCATTGGTCCTCCTTTACTGGAGATTCAAGATTATCTTTCCATAAATGATGATGTTGATACAGCTGTGTTCCTGGAATCTTTGCATCTATACAAATGAACCCAGATCGCTGGAACTTTTCCCTGTAGAACTTAAATGACACAAGTATTAAGTTCGTCGTGTTTAAAGAACATAAAGGAAGCATGCCAGTCCTCTCTGGCCCCCCTGTCTCTCCTGGGAGGCTGTCATTTTATGTTTCTCTGTGTGGTGTATGTGAGGCCTCCCTTGGGAATATACAGTGTCATTTTGTTTCCTCACCTGAGCCATGTGCTGTAAATATGTTTCTTTTTCATTCTGGGGTGTGAAATCATTGGGCTGGGATGATGTATCTCTTGTTAGCTGCCATATCTTATACCTCTCGTGTGGACAAACTTTAGCTCACAGACTCACTCATTCTGGTTGGTGGATGGTTCCATTTCTCATTCTCAGCCAAGACAGAACAATGTGCTTCCTTCTACCTGTTTCCTTGGGCTGCTGTGGAGTAGAATTTCGAGGTCCCAGGAATGCACACACTAATTTTTGCCTGCTTGCCCTCAACAATGGCCAGACCAATTTGGGTTGTATCTCTTCCCTGTGATTGGGTTTTTAGCTACTCCTGCATGCCCACTACTCTGCACCTCGTTCGCTGCTGCTTATGAGCTAAGAGATGAGGTCTCCTTATGTATAAAATCAGAACAAGCAGCTCTGAGAGGATCCTGCCAAATAAAGTACAAGAATGTTCATGCATCTAGTTAAATCAGTATTGACGACATGGGATAGTTGATGTGTGTATTTCAGCTTCCTTCTGGGATCGTGGATCTTGTTTTTGGCAGCTGAATTCCAAATAGGTAACACATTCGGCCTAGACTTGGAGAGAGCTCCATGAGCACTTGGGCCGAATATCAAGGAGATAACGTTATATCAGACCAGGAAGGTCCACCTGAGAGCCCAGGGAAGCAATCGTAATTGCTCTGATTGCTGGACGTCCTTAGTCAGCTCCTGGGCATCCTGTCAACTCTGCTGTGCCTGGACTCAGCACGCCGGGAGGGGACGTTGAATTTGCAACTGAAACTCACCACATGCGGGCAAGACTGACCCAATGTGCTTTCCCCAGGTGCTCTCGCACAGCAGTCTGGATCGCATTCAATACTGTAAATTTGAACGCACAGGACAACGACAGATACAGCAACGTGCAGATTCTGCTGTTCAGTCCTTTATGGTGGGGGTGAGGACCACAGACATGGCAGGCAAAGTGACTCTGGAGAAGGCAGGTGCTTTCTCTTAAGCCCTTGGTAAAACCGCTTTGGTAACTGGGCGTTTGCGCTGCTACGTGCTTAGTGCAGACAGGCTCGAGCACAGTGTGCGTGGCTTTCATATGCCTCTGCTCAGCCATTTCCTAAGGGAAGATGTAATTCACAGTGGGAAGGATGTCTTGTTGAATGTATTGGTCTGTAAGTTTTATCCTGGAAGAGGTTTTGGACTTTCCCAAATAGATCATCGCCATGCAATTTTTGTCAGTGTGTCAGAGCGTTTCAAGAGAAACAGGCCTTTGGTTTTTCAGTTCCACGTCAGTCCCATTATTTTGGCTGCCCCTCCAAGGCTCAAAGGAGCCTGGGCAGTTACTGCTTTTCTGGCCTGAGCTCTCTCTCCTCCTGTTCGGCCAGCTGATGGTTTGGGTTTCAGGATTCCCCGCTCTGGAGATAGCTTAGGCCAGTGGTCTGAACTTGCTCATACTCCTGCCTGAGGCCACGCCGCCAGCCTGGTGAGTGAACCCAGCGGTGCGTCTTGGTGAGTCCTCCCAGCCCAGGCTCGCTTTGCAGCAGGATGGTAGGGAATGTCATACTCTAGGATGTAGGGGGCTAGACCAGATCACCACCTCTGGCAAGCTGAGCTTTTCTCCTGAACATTCACTCCACTTTCTCGAAGCCGCGCTAGGCAGAGAGTACAGATTGGTCGCTCATGGGAATCCAGCCCATAGGTGTGTTTGATTTAATTCATGTAGTGTTAATTTTTACACATTACCTACAAAATTTAAATACAGTTCCCAACATCAGCCACTCTTGGAAAAATCTGAAGGGGCAGGACTGCTGGGCTGCAGGCCAGTAAGAGCTCTGTCCCTTTTGGGCGAGGTGCATCCTCTGTCCTCTGTCGCAAACCCTTCTACTCCGTGTCACCTGCCTGACACCGAGGCTGGCTGTCCACTGCATTTATTTTTGAGCCTGCCCTGTTTTTCCTCTGGTTGGCCCCCTTCATTTTTGTCATCTGTCTCCTCATTCTTGTCCCCAGAGGCATGCATGTATGTGTTCATTGCAGGTCACGACCTCACTAGGACATTTTAGTGTTTTGGTTCTAATTGGTGGAAACTGGTCACTTGGAACATTGTAGCCTTTTCGTAAAGAAGTTCTTAATCGTGTGAATCCCTTATCCCCGCCCCCCTTTCTTGCCCAAAGAAGTGTGTGATTTGTTCTATGTGATGTAGTGACTGAAACAACCCGTGTTGAAAGAGAAACGTCTCTCATTTCAGATAACTAAGAAACTGGTCAAAGCTTCTGCAGAGAAGGAGAAGCTCAGACTGCAAAGAGTAAGACATTCCCCTTGAAGTAGAACGTTAACCTATGCTTTTTGCATTAAACAGTAAGCAAGCGGGGCGCCTGGGTGGCGCAGTCGGTTAAGCGTCCGACTTCAGCCAGGTCATGATCTCGCGGTCCGTGAGTTCGAGCCCCGCGTCGGGCTCTGTGCCGACCGCTCAGAGCCTGGAGCCTGCTTCCGATTCTGTGTCTCCCTCTCTCTCTGCCCCTCCCCCATTCATGCTCTGTCTCTCTCTGTCTCAAAAATAAATAAACTTAAACAAATAAAAGAAACAGTAAACAAGGTCCTGTTGTCCCCTTTCCCCGCTTGTCCTGACCGTCACTGATAGTTGCTTCATTTCACACAACTGTGCCCTGGGACTCGTGGGTCGCATCATTTTTAGCTTTGCTAAATCGTCCGAAGATTTTGCTCATAGACTTTTCTCTTATTATTATTGTTGTTACTACTGGCTGGATAGTTGCGCATCCCATTGTGGTTGAGCCTTGCCTTCCAAAGGATCCAGCCCCTCTCCCTGCGTCCCAGGCCCCTTCCCACCTGCTGTGCTGTTTGGGTGGCCCCGACACCAGACGGGTGATTCGTGTGCGGCGATCCCTTCTGAGGCTTCACTTGTGTTTTCTGGGGTCACCTCGTGTCACACACTGCAAAGCAGAGCACTTTTTTCTCATTGCCGTGGAGGAGAGGGCCAGCGGGCGTCTCCCCCACGCCAGCTGGTGGAAGGGGCGGGCCGTGTGCTCACCGGCCGCTCCCTGTGCCGTGCACCTCACGGTGGCATTCGGCCTTTGTGGGTCAGATCTTGATGGCGTTTTTAGGGTTTATCTCATTCTTTGTCGTAATCTCCGAGGTGGGGTGGGGATGGAGACGGGGCTCCAGTGTGGCTGATTTCCAGAAGCCTTGTCTTATTTAGCAATGAGAAGCAGGGCATCCCCTTGCACAGACACTGTTGGTGTCATTACCATCCCCAGACCAGACACCTTCTTCAAGTGTCCTGTGCGTCACAGGAAGATGCAGAGGAAACGGTGTGAGAACTGGAACAGTCCAGACGTCTCTCATGGCATGCCGCCATGGCTTTTGTTAAAGCAACCAGGGGTTTCTCAGGGCAGAGGGTATAGACAAGGGCATAGTCATACGGCTAGACGAAAACTGAGTTGCTAGGGTCCTGATGTTGGGAAACCCATTTCTGATGGAAATGGGCCTTGAAAGTGACCCGTTGCTGTGGCAAAAGGAAGCACCTCTCTGCCTGGCAGGCCAGCTTGTTCAGGAGGAGTTCAAGGTTACAGAATAGCGCAGTGCCTCAGGCCATGTACCAGCTGTTTGGAATGAGGAGCCGATGTAAAGATAAAGTCATTTCTTGCTTTTACTGTTTATTCTCATTTATTTCCCCCTTATTTAGCACATTCCTGCTCCTCATCTCATCCCGTTCTTCCATTTCAGAGGAAATAAAACCCTATAATCTTACATGGTTTGGGGAGGAACGAAGGAAAAATGCTTTTGTTTTAAAGATAGAGAAGTAGAACCTATAGGCATTTCTGTCTGTATTTTATCACGGCTTTCTGGTTAAATAAATGTGGTTCAAGCCTAACAGCGGGTAGCCTGGAGGTGGTTCTTTTTTTTTTTTTTTTTTTTTTTTTTTTTTTTTTTTTTTTTAATTTTTTAATGTTATTTTTGATGACAGAGACAGAGCATGAGTGGGGGAGGGGCAGAGAGAGAGAGAGAGGGAGACACAGAATCCGAAGCAGGCTCCAGGCTCCGAGCTGTCAGCACAGAGCCCGACGCGGGGCTCGAACCCACAAACCTGTGAGATCACGACCTGACCTGAAGCTTAACTGACTGAACCACCCGGGCGTCCCTGGAGGTTCTTCTTTAATTTTTTTTAATTTAGTGAAAAAGAGAGTAACTGTGGCCCACGTTTATACATGGTATTTTGAATGAATCTTAAACTTTCTTTAAGGTTTATTTATTTTTGAGAGAGAGAGAGAGAGCGTGAGCGGGGAAGGGACAGTGAGGGAGGGAGTCACGGAATCGGAAGCAGGCTCCAGGCTCTGAGCCATCAGCCCAGACAGAGCCCGACGCGGGGCTCGAACTCACGGACCGCGAGAAGCCAGATGCCCAGCCCGCAGCCACCCAGGCACACCAAGATTCTTACTTCGAATTGCCAGCAAGGTCCCTGACAAGAGGCTGGTGGCCCTCATCTTTCTCCCAGCCCGGGGAGTGGGGGGAGGCGGCTTGGGCGGGCGGCTGGCCCTCTGGGAGACGCGCAGGGGCCCAGCCGCGCCTTGTCTCTCGGCCGCAGGACAGGGAGCGTCTGGGCAAGCAGCTCAAGCTACGGGCAGAGAAAGAAGAAAAGGAGAAGCTGAAGGAGGAGGCCAAGCGGGCCAAGGAAGAAGCCAAGAAGAAGAAGGAGGAAGAGAAGGAGCTGAAGGAGAAGGAGAGGCGTGAGAAACGGGAGAAGGATGAGAAGGAGAAGGCGGAGAAGCAGAGGCTCAAGGAGGAGCGGCGCAAGGAGCGACAGGAGGCGCTGGAGTGCGTGTGCCCTGGGGGGGGGGGTGCTGGGGGCGGGAGCGTGCACCCCCAGGCCGCCTGGGACCCTGGAGCGGCCTCTGGCGAGCTCAGGCTGGCTTGGTGTGCAACCGTGCCTCTGGGCTGAAGCTGTGTCTCACGTCTCCCAGGGCGAAGCTGGAGGAGAAGAGGAAAAAGGAAGAGGAGAAACGGTTGCGGGAAGAGGAGAAGGTAGGCTGTTCTCCCAGGACTGCTGAGTTCAGTCCGCTCGACTGCTGCCCGGTGTTCCTTCGTCTTGGGAAGCCAGGTGGCCCTCGCGGGGACTGCCACGTGTGCACATACCCTCCGGTGGCCGGCAGGCTCCCCGTACTCCGCGCCTGGCATGGAGATAGGCTGGTGCCCGGCTGGGGCTGGGGTTGGTGGGTTTCGAGAGCAGACCTCAAAGTGATGCTTTCCGCTTAAAAATGCCGGGGCTCCCCGTCCGGGGGCCTTCGGCGTGTTTGCAGACCCACATCGCTTCTCTCCATTTCTTTGTGCTTCTCTTTTCTTCCGTTGCAGCGCATTAAAGCAGAGAAGGCTGAAATCACGAGGTTCTTCCAGAAACCAAAGACCCCACAGGCCCCCAAGGTGAGCAGCTGGCCTCCTCTGGCTTGGCTTTTTTGTCTTTGGCCTGCTCCTCCTTTTGAAAATATCAGGGTATCTTCTGGCCAGCTAGCTTCCCTTTCAGCAAGAGGAGGTCCCCGCTTGCCTCCTGGAGGGAGCTCTTATTTCTGGTAGAATCCGGAGGCTCAGTATTTTGTCGTCTCACCAGGCGAAAAGTGTCAGGTTTGCTCAAACTACTGCCAGGTGTTTGGAGGTTGCTTCCTAAACAGTTTTGCCTTAGCAGCTGTCGGGGAGGATGTCCGGGAAGAGCCAGTCCCCACCCTCAGGGAGCTGACGCTCCAGATGGGAGGCAAGACTAGGCATAAAAGGACAGTTCGGAATTCAGCACAGAATTCGGCTTCCTCAGCCTGGCATCTGTCCCCTTCTACCAGCGTCTGCCTCCAGAGACGCCAGGCTCCCTTCCCCCTCCCTCCATGCTCCGGTCGGGACCCATCTCCCCCAGTGCAAGGGTGTCCGTCTAACGCTTTCTCTGCATTCACATCCCTTCATATGTTTGTGTGTTTATACACGTAATAAATCACGAACTGTCATGTCCCTGCTTTGTTTTCGTAGCCGTATCTTGGATTCTCTCTGTGCTGGTACGCTTGGGTCTGCTTGTTCTTTCTATCGCTGCTTGCGCTTTCATAGTGTGGATGGCGTCCCAGTTTATATGTCCATTGCCCTGTTGATGCCCCATCAGGGGCACACGGAGTGTCACTAACACTCCTCTCTGTACCTGTGCCTTCCTTTAGGACAACCACCTAGAAGCGGGCCAGACGCTCGGTTTTTTTTTAACTTCACTAACCCAGTGGGTCAAAAGAAACTGATATCCTTTTTCACTTTACATTTTTCCTTGGTTCCAGGTAGACATCGTTTTGTATTTGTTTACCATTTTCTTTCTTCTGTGATTTGCCAGTTCCTATTTTTTACCCATTTTTCCTCAAGGTTGGCTTGTCCTCTGACCTCTGGGAGCTGTTTTTGCAGCCAGGATTTTCATTCTTGGTGATACACACAGCAGATACTCCCTCTCAGTCTGTTACCCGCCGTCTAACCTGCTCGTGGCATCTTCTGTTGTACAGAGGTTTTTGTTTTAATGGCAACATTGAAGATTTTTCATTTGCACGTGGTTGCAGAGCCTTGTGTACCCTGTGGCCATAGACGGATACGTGCTCTTTCCCGGTGTGTGTTGTTTTTTGCTTGTTTGTGGTTCTTTTGTTTTAGTTTTTGCTCGTTGTGCTTTTATGTGGAGTCCCTTAGCTTGGCTGATCTCTGTAGTTGTCGTGTGGGGCACGGCCCTAACTCTGTCCCGTGTGGCACCCGGTGTCCCAGCACGTGTTCGTCGGGGAGGCGGGCAGTGTGCTGCTTCTCACCTCGGGCTGTGAGTTGGAATCACGAGGGATTACAAAGTCATGGGGCCTGGATCCCGTCCCAGAGCATCCCACGAGCCTGGCGTGGGCAGCGGGGATTTCGGCAGCCCCTGGACGGCCTGTTACGTGGCCGTGATGCAGGCTGTCCGCCGCAGCACTCTTTCCTCCGTGAGGTTGAAGCCTGGCTTTCTGATACGAACGTCACGGCCGTGGTCTGTCCTCCCCACTGCCCGTGTCCTCGTGCCCTGCCAGCTTTGGGATCCACTGACAAACACATTGCTGGTGCCGAAGGAGCTCTGGGAGGGGACACTAAGCCCACCGGAATCTGCGGTGGATGTGACTCTTCGGACACAGATGCTGATGTGTCAGGTCCACGGCAGCCTCTGGCGGGGTCGGTGGGGGGATGGGCTCCAGGCCGTAAGCCAGGCTGTGGTGTGGCTCTGGGTAAAGTCACTCTCCCAGGTCTCGGTTTCCTCACCTGGGAGCTGCTTTTATCACTCACCTCCCCCCTTCTTACTTTTCATTATTTAAGAAACCTTTTTTAATGTATTATTTTCATTTGTTTTTTATTTTGAGAGAGAGGGGGTGTGCATGCACAAGTAGGGGAGGTGCAGAGAGAAGGAGAGAGAGAATCCCAAGCAGGCTCTGTAGCTGTGTAGAACCTGACATGGGGCTTGAACTCTGGAATCGTGAGATGACCTGAGCCAAAGTAAGATGCTTAACCAACTGAGCCACCCAGGCATCCCTCACTGCTACTTTTTAAAGAGCCGTGTTTATTGAGGTGTTGATAGGAAAATTTGCCCGTTCAGTGAGGCTGACAACGTGTGGGACTCCACGGCACCCGCATAGTCCAGATCTAGAGTATTTCTGTCACCTCATAGGGTTCCCTGACAGTCCACAGCCTCCTCCCCCCATCCCCAGCCCCTGGCACCTGCTGAAGTGACCTCCAACCCCATAGGTTTGCCTTTTCCAGAAACCCGTGTAGGTGATGTCACATGGCATGTGGCCTCTTGTGTGTCTCCCGGGACTTCCCAACCCGGATGAATCTGAAGAGCAGTGCGCTGTGTGTCGAGCGGCTCGTCCTCGCGGCTGCCGAGAGGCGGCCGTCCCAGCACGCGGGGGGGGCCGTCACACCCTCTTCTCCATTTCAGACCCTGGCCGGCTCTTGCGGGAAGTTTGCCCCCTTTGAAATTAAAGAGCACATGGTCCTTGCCCCTCGGTTTCGGACCGCCTTCGACCAGGACCTCTGTGATCAGTTGGACCAGCTCCTCCGGCAGCAGAACGGCGAGTTCTCCTTCCTGAAGGATCTGAAAGGCCGGCAGCCCCTCAGGTCCGGACCCACCGTGGTTTCCAACCGAAACACAGACACCTGTAACAGGTTAGTGGCCGGGGGGCCGGTCGTCTACCTGTTGGTGAAGTCAGAGCACAGTCGGAGTGGCCGGGAAGGGAGGGGCCCGGACAGAGCCCTGGGTCCTGGTCTGCTGCTGGCTTGGCTTTGGGCCACTTGTCTCTCTTCGGGCGTCCCATGAGCTCTTGCAGCCCCGCGTGCAGTGGCTTTGCAGGAAGCTGCTGCTGTGGATGGAGTGCGGATTCCTGTCCTGGCTTCCCGGACTCTCGGGGCAGGGATCTTGGTTCCTTCCGTGCCAGCCTCCCTGGGGGGCGTTTCCCCGTTCTTGTTGGTCTGCTCATTCTGCACCACCCTACTTGTATCGATGCTGTGGGCCAGCAACTTAGCAGTCTTGTTTCTCCCTCCTCGTCGGCTTTGTGTCCCTGGAGTAAATGCTCCTCAGCTTCGTTGGGACCAGGCGGTCACCCGTCTTCGTAAGATGCTTACAGCCTGCTTCCTCGGGAAGCCTGGGTGGCAAGCGGGCGCGTTGCGGGGGAGGCGCGTTCCTGAGTTTGCTGGCTCCCCCTCAGCGATGTGGTGATCGTGGAGAGCGGCAAGGTCGACGGCGTTCCCGAAAGGAAGAAGTTTGGCAGGATGAAGCTCCTGCAGTTTTCCGAGAATCACCGACCGGCGTACTGGGGCACGTGGAATAAGAAGACGACCGTCATCCACCCGCGGGACCCCTGGGCGCAAGACAGGGTGAGCGCGTGGCAGACCTCCGACGGTCCAGGCACGCCGTCCGCATTTCCTTCTCGTCTTGCCTTTTGGACGCGGGTCTCCTGGATTCCACGAGTATTGTCGCTTTTCTGCTCCGACTGACGCACGGTGCCTTTGTTTTCCCAGAAGCTCCTGGACTACGAGGTGGACAGCGACGAGGAGTGGGAGGAGGAAGAGCCGGGAGAGTCCCTGTCCCACAGTGAGGGGGTGAGCACCTGCCCGCGCTGGCTTCAGGCTTCGCCCGGAAGGCAGGCCCCGGGCTGAGTCCACTCGCACACGGCCCCCGCTTGGCCCACGGGGTTGCCTGAACGTTTCGGGCAGCCTCGAACGTCCCCATTTCCAGCTTGTCTTAGGAAACCTTACCTGGTGACACCAGCCCGCTTGGCAGTGGAGGCAAGAAGCGTCCCCCACTGTTACCTGGGGCCCACTTGCCCCCTGGTCCACTGTGGTCTCCGCGCCCCCCGTCCCCGTCTCGCATCTGGGTGGCTTCGCGCGCCGTGTGGTACCTGACGCCGGCCCGCTGTCAGCCACTGGGATCGGTCCCCAAGTTTCTCCCGGTGCTTGTGGCGTCCAGAAAAACGTCTGCCAGGTGTTCGCAGATTCACGTTCCAAGCGAAATCGACACTCTGGGGCTGCGTGTCGTGAACGTCCTTTGTTTTCCTTTTGAGGATGATGACGACGAAGTGGGAGACGATGAAGATGAGGACGATGGCTTCTTCGTGCCCCACGGGTACCTGTCTGAGGACGAGGGGGTCACCGAGGTGAGGGGGCGAGCGGGGAGGTGACGGTCCCCGAGAGAGCTCGGCCGGGCCCCAGCCTGGGGCTGTGACAGTGATGCCATGAGGTTTGCGGGTCAGGGCACTAAACCGCGTCGGGTCTGTTTACGTTTCCTTAGCTAAGGTTGGAACTTACGAGAAGACGTGCAGTGAGCTTTAACAATTGGCATTTGTAAATCCATCACCCCAAATGAAATCTCGGACTTTTCCATCTCTCCAGGAGGTGCCCCCGTGCCCCTTGGTTAACCCCCAACCCCCACCACTGACTTTCTGGGCCCTGCCAGACAGTGGAACTTTCGATGGCCTGTCGGGATGCAGTGTTTGGGCAGTGGAGAAACAGCCCCGGGGCGGGGCGGAGGGGGGTAGGTTTTGTGTCTCCAAGTCAGACTGGAGGGGTCGATGCGTTTTACACGCAAGGTAGGCACGTCTGAGGTGCCCGCGAGCTCACCGGTGTTTGAGAATGGAGCCGGGCCTGGTGTGGAAGGTGCCGGGCCTGGCGGTTGAACTGGGCATGAGATTTGGGGTTGGTGATTTGAGAGCCTTGGCATGACATACTCACCAGGAAGTCCCGAGCGGCCTTGAGAGGCTTACTGGTGACATTAGGAAAATACCTGAGACTTTTGCCGGTCGTGGCCAGAGGGAATGCTTCCAGACAGCAAGGGGCACACGTGCCAGTCACGGTTGAGTCTAGGGAAACACTCTGCCGTTTCCCGGCTGGTAGCGTTAGAAGAGGGGTGCAGGACGCAGTGGGGCCTGGGGGTGCGGCGGCCCTGACTGCGGGCGGCCCTGCGCTGCCCCAGCACTCTCTTCTTCCTTCTCACCGGTCCGGAGGCGGGATGAGAGGGCACAGGGCCCCCGGGGACCCCAAAGTAAGCATTGTTCTCCCACCTGCAAGGAGTGTGCCGACCCAGAGAACCACAAGGTTCGCCAGAAACTGAAGGCCAAAGAGTGGGACGAGTTTCTGGCCAAGGGGAAGAGGTTCCGCGTGCTCCAGCCTGTGAAGATCGGCTGCGTCTGGGCGGCCGACAAGGGCGGAGGCGCCGACCTGAAGGTGCTCCAGCAGTTCACGGCGTGCCTCCTGGAGACGGTCCCCTCGGAGGAGGAGCAGACGCCCAAGGCCTCCAAACGAGAGAAGAGGGACCAGCAGAGTGAGTGCCGGTGCCCGGCGGGAGCGGGAGCGGGAGTGGGAGCGGGAGCGGGAGCGGGAGGGGGTCGGGCCCCCGGCTGTCCTGGGCCCAGGAAGACTTTGTTAGGTGTCTGGGTTAAAACGTGCAAGGTCTTTCAACATACAACGAAAGCCAGTGCTTGCTGAGCGCATCTGTTCACCCTTTAATACACCAGCCACACAGGGCAGCTACTTTAATTAGCACGCTTCCCCGGAGAGTGTGGCGGCCATAACTAAGGAGAAATAGGCTCGTGGTGTCAGGCGTGGTGGTTCAGCCAGAGACACCCCCCCCCCCTCCCCGCCCGGGAAGCTTGGCCTTCACAGACTTTCTGCAGCTACTTCCTGTGTCTTAAACCTGCCCTCAGAAGGCCACCTGAGGACACCTGGGGCTCAGTCAGTTAAGCATCGGACTCTTGGTCTCCGCTTAGGTCTTGATCTCAGGGTCGTGAGTTCAAGCTCTGCCTCGGGGTCCACACTGGGTGTGGAGCCTGCTTTAGAAATAAAGTTGTGGTTTTTTGTTTTGTTTTTTTTTTTTTGTTTTTTTTTTTTTTTTAATTTTTTTTTTTTTTCAACGTTTATTTATTTTTGGGACAGAGAGAGACAGAGCATGAACGGGGGAGGGGCAGAGAGAGAGGGAGACACAGAATCGGAAACAGGCTCCAGGCTCTGAGCCATCAGCCCAGAGCCTGACGCGGGGCTCGAACTCACGGACCGTGAGATCGTGACCTGGCTGAAGTCGGACGCTTAACCGACTGCGCCACCCAGGCGCCCCTTGTTTTTTATTAAAAAAAAAAAAAAAAAAAAAAAAAAAGGCCCTCTCGAAGCTGACCGTGTGTCTTAACCTTGGTGACCGACCAGGGAGCAGCGTGCGATGTTTGTTCTCTTTCTCCTCATGTCTCCCGCCCCCCTGTGTCCCCTTCCCCTGCCAGTCTTGGCCCAGCTGCTCCCGCTGCTGCACGGGAACGTGAACGGAAGCAAGGTGATCATCCGCGAGTTCCAGGAGTGCTGCCGCCGAGGGCTGCTCGGCAAGGACACGGGCAGTCCCGACAGCAGCTCCGCCAGCCCGCCGAGCCCCGGCTCTTCCCGCCCACAGACCCCCACCAGCAGCGAGGACGCCGCCGTCCCCTCCAAGGCCAGGCTCAAGCGGATCATTTCTGAGAACTCGGTGTACGAGAAGAGGCCTGACTTCAGGATGTGCTGGTACGTCCACCCGCAGGTGCTGAAGAGCTTTGACCAGGAGCACCTGCCCGTGCCGTGCCAGTGGAGTTACGTCACCGTGGTGCCCTCGGCCACCAGGGAGGACAGTGGCAGCATCCCGGCCGTGGGGCCCGGCCAGGGGACGCCCATGTCGCTGAAGAGGAAGTCCGCGGGCAGCATGTGCATCACCCAGTTCATGAAGAAGCGCAGGCACGATGGGCAGGTGAGGGGCGGGGCGGGGCGATCCCCCCCCAAGGGCTTTCTTGTTTGCAATAAAGTGCATTTTTTAGAGCCGTTGTAGATCGGCGGCAAGAGTGATCAGAAAGCATAGCGGTTTCCCATACGCCCCCCTGTCCCCAGCTGCAGTTTCCCCACTGTTGACCCGGCGCCAGAGCCGTGCGTCTGTCGTCACGGACAGCCTACGTCCACGTGTCCTCCTCACCCAGAGTCCCGGTTGACGTTAGGGGTCCTGCCTGGTGCTGCGTGTTCTGCGGGTTTGGGCAGGCGTACGATGGCGTGTGTCCACCACAGAGCACCTCCACGGACCTGAACGTGCCCTGGGTTCCGTCTGCTCATCCGTCCTTCCCTCCACACTCCGGGGGACCACGCATCTGCTGTCCCCGTCGTTTTGTCTTTTCCAGAATCACAGGCTTGGGTGCACACAGCGTGTAGCCTTTTCGGATTGGCTTCTCGCGTCGCTCTGTGTGTGTCCGATCCTTCCGTGTTTCTTCGTGGCTGGATAGCTCGTTTCCTTTTAGCACCCGACAGGTCCCGCGCAATGACTTTTTAGTTTAGTTTTTTGTTTTGTTTTGTTTTTAACTTTCTAAAAATAATTTTGAGAAAGAGCGAGCATGAGTGGGGAAGGGGCACTGGGAGAGGGAGAGAGAGACAATCGCAAGCAGGCTCCCCCCCCACTGTCATTGTGCGCGTTGGGCTCGATCCCACCCACGAACCGTGGCTGTGATCTGAGAAGAAATCAAGAGTTGGATGCTCAACCAACTGAGCCACCCAGCCACCTCCAGTTTTTAGTTTTTTAAATCTCTTTTTGCTTTTACATTCACTTAACGTGACTATTAAGCATTTATTCTGCATCAGGGACCCTGCTAGAGTTTGTAGGCAGCGATGAGCAGAACCCATCGGATGGGAGGCACAGATAGGAATTTGTCACAGGAATAGTGGCCTAATCACAAACAGGCAGCTCGGGAGCAAGTACCCAGAGCAGAGTGTGGGGACCTGGGGGGTGGGCGGCCTCCTGGGGACACCCGTGTGGAGTGGCCTCCGGGGCCCTCTGCGTGCCCCGAGGGGCAGGTGCCCCAGCGGCAGCCTTCGCTGATGTTGGGTGTGTCTGTTTTTTTCCTTCCTGGACCGTGAGTGTAACGAGTTTCTTTTCTATCCCGCCTCTGAGTCTCACTGGAAACCTATTTTCAGGATGAGCACTGGGTCCTCGTTTTAGGCAGGCAACTCAGAGTTAGAGGTTTTATGGGGATGAGACGGGGGGGGGGAGGGTCTTAAAAGTCAGGTCTCCTGCTCACGTCCAGTGTCCTCTGCAGGGGAGGTGTGGCTTGGGGAGCTGTGTGCCAAAGGCCGGATGGTGATGCCCCCTCACGCCCCGCTCCTGCCCACTGCTTCTCTGACATTAGTCACCATCTGGCTTAGGAAATAAAGTGGCCATTAGAACAGGGAAGCAGGAGAGGTTACTCCCGGGGGGGTGTCAGCCCACCTCCCTGCTGGCAGCAGACAGATGAGGCCTTTGGTATGTTGGTTATTGTCTGTTCTTAAGTCTATTTATTTATTTTGAGAGCGAGAGAGAGCGCACAAGTGGGGGAAGCGCAGAGAGAGAGAGAATCCCGAGTAGGCTCCACACGGTCCACACGGAGCCCCATGCAGGGCTCGATCTCGTGAACTGTGCGATCATGACCTGAGCTGAAGTCGGACGCTTAACCGACTGAGCCACCCAGGCGCCCCAGGCCTTTGATACGTCGTAAACCTTCCTTTTAAACTGTCCGTGTTACCTGTCCTCAGTGCAAGGCTGTGTGCAGGGCTCCGCCTGGCCTGTGGACACGGCTTATACCATGGGGAGCCCGCTGGGTTAGGGTCGGGGCCTCAGACCCACAAACAACTTCCTTCCCTGGACCTCAGCCGAAATGAGCCAAAACGAGAGAAGAGGGACAGCAGAGTGCGTGCCGGTGCCTGGCGGGAGCGGGAGCCGGAGGGGGTCGGGCTCCTGGCTGTCCTGTTGGATCTGTTTTGTGTTCAAGCTGTGCTTGAGCAGTAGGACCTTTTCGTGGTCCGTGCTGGTGTCACCCAAACAGTCTAAGGAGGAACCTGAGTGTGACTGGCTCTGGTTGAAAGCAGCAGTGGGAACCTGGCTTGGAAATGGCTGGGCTGGAAAACAGCCTAGTTTGTCCCCCTATCTGAGCAGCATCTGCAGGCCTCTGCCCTTCTGTCGTCCCTCAGGGCCCTGCTGTGTCCCTGTCTGTTTCACTGGGGTGGGTGAGAGTCACACGTCCTCGCGTGACGGTCACGGCTGCATCCTGAGCCCCACTGTGCTCTTTCACCCGTGGTCGTCCTCATTTGTGTTCACGACCCACGTCTGCACGGAAAACCTTGATTTTAGCCCCTGTTACGTGTTTCCTTACATGCCAGGTACTATAGTAGGCACTTCATATGAATCCCCGTGTTTCATTGGCGAGATGCTTCATCATCTTACTGAGACACCAGGAAAGAAAAAATGCTCCCAGTTAACCTAGGGTGACCCCCCAGGGGACTTGTGGATGCATGAGAAAGTGTGTGTCTGGGAATCCATGAAATGGGGAGTCTCAGCTGATGATACATGTGAACAGCAGCCCCGTGCTTTCGTTCCCCGTTCACGGGGGAGGCCTTGCAGAGGCTCAGCGGCGTGGGGAACTCAGCCGAAGGCCACACGGCATGTGAACCACGCTCCGGGCCCTGCGTGCGGCTCACCTGCTGTCCCTGGGGGTCTAAAACTGTTCTGGACAGAAGCACCACTCAGAGCAGACCAAATCTTTGGAGTCCTGGGCTTGCTGGACCCAGTGGTTCTGACTCAGTAGGTCTGAGGGAGGAATCTAAAGCCTGCATTTTAAAAACCCCTCAGGAAATGGCACGTGACGGGCCCAGGACCACAGTGTGGGCCTGCACGGTGTGTGCGTCATGGGCTGAGAAGCCCGGAACACCCGGCTCTGGGGATGCTCTGGGAGTGGTTCCGTGGGCAGCTAGCCTCGCCCCTGCTCTGCAGAGTGGGACACCCTCCTCCACGGTCCCCTCGTGTCGGGCCACCGGTAACGGGGCCCCAAAGCCACGGCATCAATACAGGAGGGTTTGTCTCAGCAACGAGAGGTCCTCAGCTCCTGTGCCGACCGGCTCTGCGTGTCCCGCTCCCTCCTTCCTTAGTATGTGGCCTTGGTCCTCATGGTCACAGGATGGCTGTCGCCCCTCCTGCCCCCAAGACCGAGGTGGCAGAGGCTCCGTTCAGCTGGAAAGGGACACCGTCCCCGACAGACTTCCTCCTGAGTCTCTCTGGCCAGAATCGTTGGCACAGCCCATCAGCTGCGGGAGAGGCTGGGAAAGGGACTGCCCAGCAGCCCCCAACAAAACTCCGGCTCTGTTTTAGAAGCCGGGGAGGGGGGAATGGCTTTGGGGCACGCGCTGAGCAGGCCCCCCACTGCACGGCACCCACATAAAGCGGGAGACCCGGGTAGACTTCTAGAAGGGAGGTTGGAAGGCGCAGGAGCACGTAGAGTGCTTCCGCTTGCGTTTCGGTGAAGCCGCCGGTGCTTCTGTACCCTTGGGGGTAGTTGTCGCAAACCCTAGGGGTGTGCAGATAGAGCTTTTAGACTGGGTTGGGCTGTTTTCATTTGCGGGACTTTAAAAGTCTGTGTGAGTTCAAAGTAGCCCCGATACGCGTGGGTTCACCAGGTGCCCTGGTCAGTGAGCTGAGCAGAGGAGGGGCACCAGTCCTGCCGCCGGACGTCTCATGCGGCCCTAGGGTGACGCGAGCTCTGCGCCTCGGTTTTAGTTTAAAGCGGGGGGAGGTTCTGTGTTCCCTCTCCGGTCAGAAGTCTGTGCTCAAGATGACCCGGAACAGGGTTCTTCCCAGCTGCCGAGCTTTGCCGTGGCCACACAGTGGGACTCGGGGTGTCCTCCCGGAGTCTCCCCGGTGGAAGCCTGGCCCGTCCTGGAGGGCTGCGCTTGGTGGCTCATCTGAAAACCGGCGGAGCCATGGGAAGCCTTGTTCACCTGCACTCGCGTGTCCCGTCTGCGGGGCCCGTGAGCGGGGACGATGGGCGGGTCCCTTTTGCCTGGCAGACCCAGCCGAGCGCCTCCTGAGTGGCGTAGTTGAGGGCCGGGCCGTCTGTCCTCAGCCCGGGGATTCTTTTGACACAGGTGGTTGGGAGTCCCCCTTGGCGTCCGGCCGTTGGCAGCACGGCTCGCTCTGGGGGCCCTTGTCGTGTCCGTGGGGCTGCCCGGCTGGGCCCGGCGGCAGTCTGCACACCCCCAGTGGCCTTGTGCTGTCTGTCACCCCTTCTCCGGCAAAGGCAGATTTCTGTAGCGGAGAAGTTCCAAGAGTGTTGTGAGAAATAGGCCTTCTGTTGAAATAGGCCCACCTCTGCCTCGGCTGGTTCTTTGTCGTTCACAAAGGTGCCCGTGTGGATGGCTGGTGTTTAAAATCAGTCCTCCCTTTCACGCTTTCTGTCCTCTCTGGTGAAAGCCGATGGAAACGGCTCCAGGATGTCGGTGGAAATTCTGCTGTCAGTGGAGGCCCTGCCTGGCCCCCGCCCGCAGTTGCTTGGATGGTGTTGTCCCTGGCAGAAGTGATCTAAGCATGAGTGAACCAGAAATCCAGGTCTCTAAGTCAGAGACAGTTCGCAGATAATGCTCGTGGTAGTTTTCGGAGATCTGAGTGAGGTCTTTTGACAGAAACTCCCCGTCCCCCAGGGTTCCTTTGCTGATAGGCTCTCAAGCAGACTCCTCAAATTTGTTGCCAGAACAGGTGGGGGGGGGGGCACAGCAGTCCCCCTTCCCCACCCGTGGCCCGTCTGCTTCTGCTGCTGCTGTTGATGGCCTGTGCGCCCTTGTCTGTCCAGGTTGGAGCTGGGGACCTGGATGGGTTCCAGGCAGACACGGAGGAGGAGGAAGAGGAGGACGGCGACTGTGTGATCCTGGACATCTCGGATGTTGGGGGTGAGAAAGGCCCAAGCCCTCCTCTTTCATCAGCCTGGCCGGAAGGGAAGAACGTGCCCTTTTGCTCCCACGCGCCTCTTGTCTGTAAACAGCGAGGCTGCATGATGGGACCCCAAAAGGCACTGGGTGGGCCGGGGTGGGTGTGGGCAGTGGGTTCCAGTGCGGGCCCTGGAGGGTCTGACTGGTCTGAAAGCTGCCGTGGGCACATCAGGACTGGACTACAGTAGCCGTAGCAGAAACAGGTGCAGTAATGGTCTGGCATTTGGGCGCTGACCACGTCGTGGCACTTCCAGAAGCTTCTGAGAGAATCTACAGTGCTGCCCCTGTGGCGTTGACCTGTGGGCTGAGTGCCATGAGGCAGAGTGGTGGAGTCCCGGGGTGGTCTCGGCCGTAGACAGGGCTCAGGGAGACCCGGGGGAGAGGTGGGAGCCCGGTGGATTTCTGGGGCGGGGGAGGGGGGCAGGGGGGATCGGAAGTACAAGGGTCAGTTGTGAGGACAGGACGCACAGCAGGGCTGGTATGGGTGGTGAGGGAGGCTGAACTGAACTTGCTGAGTGAACTAAGGAGGGGACGGGGTCTGAGGGCAGTGAGTACAGCTGTCTCGAGGGGGTATGTGGGGGACAGCAGCTTGAGCCCCTACCCGGTGTTGGGGTGCGGTCGGCTAAAGCCCCCTCCCTCTCTTGCCTTGCAGAGGCCCAGGCCCCGTGTGGAACCGCTTCCGGAGCTGGGGGGTCCGTGGGGATGGACAGCAGCGAGAGTCCCCCGCCCGCCAGCTCGCTCGGCCCCTGCTGAGCGCCCCCCCGGCCCGGTGTGTGCGTGTAGGATGGTTTAGGGATTCACAAACGCCTCTCGGATACTTGAAAGTCCTGCGAGTCTGTGTGAAGAGCACTTTGTCCTGCTTCGCAGACCTCCCCTGAGGTCTGGAAAGTTTTATATAGGATGCTTGATTGGTTCCTTTTGATACTTGTAAAAATGTTCCCCCCAAAAGCTGCATATTAATCTGCCCTTTAATAAAGCATTATCGCGATGTGAGGACCTGTACAGGGAAAGCCTGGTCGCGCCCTGCGGGCCCCGGAGCAGGCACTGTGATGAAATGCTTGTAAATGAGTTGGAGCCCGCTGCGGCTCCCAGACCCCATGTGGGTGTGTATAAACTTATTGTCCAGCCCTGACCCGGCGCGTCTGTCATCTTTTCGGACACATCGTTTCTTGTGAGTGGGTGTGTGCTGTTACCTGGGGCCTGGGCCGCCCCGCTGCCCGTGCCCAGCTGGCACGCCCCTACCCCACGCGTGCCTCTGTCCTCTGTGTAGAGGCCTGCACCTTGCGAAAGCACCATCCCAGCTTTGTTGTGCAATCCTCACCCCTGTGCTGACCTAGTTCAAGGTGAAGGCTTCTCAGAAGGTACGCACGCCAGCCAGTCCCCCCTGCCCGTCCCTGAGGGGAGCAGTCCAGTCCAGTCCAGCCGCCGGGACCCGAACTGTGCTTCCAGATCAGCATCGGGGTCGGGCCACAGCTTGGGAAGAGCGTGCAGGTGGCTGTGGGCTCCTGGGCCCTGGTCACCGAGGCCCTGAAGCGGCTCTGTGTTGGGGCTGTGGCAGGCCCCCCAGAGGCATCTGAGCGCGTCGGAGACCCGGGGGAGCTGAGATTCTGGCAGAGCTCGTGGACTCCGTTCAGCCTGGGCTCCCCGTTTCTGTTCCTGCCGCCCCCACGGGAGACGAGGGAGGCAGCTGCCGAGTCCGTGTTCTGCACGGACTGGATGCGGCCAACACAGGGTGACCCCACCCCACCCCACCCTCGGGGCACTCAAAGGCAAGGGCCCCATTTCTCCCACCCGTTTGGGCGGGACCGACGAACACCCCAGTTGCAGGGTGAGGGCCCGGGCCCTGACCGGGGCTCCCTGGGAGAGGTGGGTACAGCCGTAGTACATCTGTGAATGGGACCACCTCAAACCCCTCAGGTCCCCTGAAACCCGTTCTAATTGGCCACCCAACTACTTGCAATCAGCTCCACGTAGCAGTGGGGCAGGGAGGGGACGTGGGGCCAGGGGGACAGGTTGTGTTGGGTTTCCAAGATGGGAGAGCAAAGGAGGACAGTCCCAGGTCTTGCCCTGTGTGAGAACAGAGTCGCTGGTGGCCCAGGTGGGAAGCAAAGTCACACGCGGGGGCTGTCCGCTGGCGGGGGGGGGGGGTGTCTATGGGCGACGCTTGGTTTTGGAATTACATTCGGGGCCTCCGAGCTTCAAGTCTGTCCATCACCCAGCTGGCCGTGGCCGGAGAACCGGCTGCCACAGGCCTCTGTGCGGGGGCGGGGAGGGTCTTGGAAGGGCTGGAGCTGGGCGGGTCTGGGGGAGAGGAGGGGACAGTGCAGGTGAGTGGTTACGGGCATCTCACCTTGGGGTGTGACCCGGGACAGCGCCTCCCCGTTTATTCATTTCCTGTGGCTGCTGTAACAAATCACTGCCAATTTGGCTTAAAACCAAACGTGCTTTTACAGTTCGGGGAAGTCAAAAGTCTCAACGTGGGCCTCGGGTTAAAAATCCGTGCCTCCTGGACATCCCAGAGGGGGAACGTTTCCCTACCTTCCAGCTCCCAGAGGTGCCGGTGTTGACTCGGGCCCCTCTTCCCTCCTCCCTCTTTGACACCTGCAGCCTGGCGTGTCTCACCTCCTCCCACGTGAGGACCCCTGTGGTGATGCTGGGCCCACCAGGATAGCCAGGACGCTCCCCATCTGGGGACCATCAATCACACCCGCGGCCCCTCTTCTCTATAAAGTGACAACAATTACAGGGACTGGGACTGAGAACGGGCCATCTGCAGGGACCTTGTCCTGCCCAGCACAGGACCACAGTAAAACAGAGCCTTCGAGGGATCCTGGCCCCCTCGTGCCGGGTCCCTGGGAGGCCTGCCATCAGCAGGTATCCATCTACCTGGTCCCATCCCACTGGGAGCCACGCCCGGGCCTCCTCTGTGGGCAGCTCCGCGGCCACTGCCCCTACCCTGTGTGGCACCAGCTCCGATTCACCACCAGGAGACTAGACACACGTCCCGTTTATTTGGGTTCGTAATTCAGTAATCACAGGACCGAGTCCTGACAGACTCCGCGTCTCCCTCTTCCGTCGCCCTCCCCAGCCACCCGGCGGCTCGACGTCAGGGCCAGCGGCAGCCACCTGGACCACAGCACGTGGGGACAGGGCACGTGCCACAGGCCTACTCTCCTGCCGGGAGTTCTGCGATCAGGTGACAGTGGCCTTAGCCGGCTGACACCCAGTGCGGAAGGAAGGAGGACAGCCTGGCAGCTGCCTCCTGAGAGCCCTCTCCAGTGGCGGTCCCAGGCCCCCGTCGCAGCCGACCAGCACTGCACCCCGTGCCTGCAGGGCTCTGTGGACCAGGGCGAGCAGTTTCGGAGAAGCGGGGTACCCTGGGTGGTGGGAGAAAGGGTGGGGGGGGGAGCGGAGCGGTGGAGGCCGCAGGAGAGCATGAGACAGACCCACGCGGGGTAAAGCCAACCCTGCTTTTATTTCACGAGAGCTTCTCGATGGTCGACAGGAGCTCAGGTTTCAGGATAGAAGAGTCCGGTTCCGCCCCTGCGGCCCTGAGGTCCTCCAGCAGGGCTGCGTCCCACGAGAAGGTCAGGAGGGCGGAGGGCACCTGCGGTGGGCCAGAAGCCTCAGCCTCGCTCAGGCCTTGACGTGACTCTCCCGTCTTCCCGCTCGACCTCCCCCGTCAGAGCCGGGACCCCGCTCCCTCCGGCTCGCTCCGGCTGCTATCCGTAGGGGACCACGGTCCCCGCCATCAGCCCAGTCCCGCAGCAGGGACCCGGCGAGAGCCCGGGACACGTAGGCGGGAAGGTGGGACTTGAACTCGAGAGCCCGGACCCCTGGGCCGCCCGCCGCCCAGCGCTGGAGTTTGTGCCTCCAGGACATCCGGAGACTCGCCCGCGGGCAGCCCCCTCACTCACCAGCCCGCACTCGTCGAAGGCCGGGCTCTCCTCCTCCGACAACCTCTGCCCGCCCGAGGCCAGCAGCTCGAAAGGCAGCCAGTCGCTCTGCAAGGCCTCCCGGACGAAGGCATACAGCGCGGCCACCCGCTCCCGGGCGTAGAAGGTGCCTGGGTGGGCGGGACAGTCGGTGGGGCCGGAGTTCAGGGGAGCACCCCGCCCCCCACCCCAGCCCACGCCCATCCGGCTCCCGAGGGAGGGAGGGAGGGAGGACGGACTGTGATGCCTCCTCCCAGGATGAGCACAGACCGGGGAGGCCTTGGGCTCCCGTCCCGCGGCACCCAGCCGGGCCCCGTCGCCCGCAGCCCCGGCCCCCCGGGCGCACCCACCCTGGAGCAGGCAGCCGTCGGGGAAGCGGACGCGCAGCAGCGTGTACGTGTATCTGCGCCGCTCTCTCTGCTCCTCCCTCTCCCGCATGGCCTTGGTCCGCAGCACACTCAGCCGCTCCACGGCCTCGGACCTGAGCCTCTGTTCCCGCTTGACCTCCTCCGCCGTGAGGTTGAAGAAGTCCCCGGGCAGGTCAAACTGGGAGGCCAGGGGCGAGGGCCGGAAGACGCGGCGCTGGCGGGCCAGCGTGGCCCGCACGGGCTCGGCGACCAGCAGCTGCTCCTTGTGCTTCCGCAGGCTCTGGGGCTGGGCCAGGGCGGCCTCGCTCAGCACGTAGAACTCCTCGGGGCCCTCTGGGGCAGGCGCGGGTCACTGCTGCGGCAGGGAGAGCCCCCCACCCCACCCCTGCCGCCCGGAGGGGCCCTCCCGCCCCTCCTCCCAGCACAGCTGGCGCCCTGCTCCACCTGCCTTACCCTGATCGGGCACCGGAAGCAGGGCCTTCTGGAAGCCGACGGCCTCAAAAAACTCGTGGGTCCCTTCCAGGCAGTTAATTCGCTCCTGGGAGTGGAGCCGGTGGTCACCAGGGCCCTGCTGGCCACCCCGCCCGGCCTCGCAGCGGCCGCTAGGCCCTGACGGGGCGAAGCCGCGGAAGCCGCCCGCAGGGCTGAGCACGAACGCGCTCGCCTCAACACGGGCTGCAGGGCGCCCCCCAGCTGCTCGCAGAGGGCACGGGACCCCAGGAGGTCACGACCAGGTGAGGAAGGAGGCCGAGAAGCCACAGGACAACAGGACGGGCCCAGGGGTGGGGGCGGTGGCTGCGTGGGAAGCCGGGGGCGGGAAGGGGCCGCCGGGAGACAGACAGCAGGTGCCGTGCCAGTGGCGCAGGTAACACGGGCCAGGGTGGCGGGACCCCGAGATTTCTCCATAGAAACCAGAAGTCTGTGTTCGCGGGAGAAATCTCGCCAGCGCCGACCTCCTCCAAGTCAGAACAGCCGGGGGCGAGGGGGAGAGCGGCCAAACACCACGACGCGACGCTCGCCCCGTGTGCCCCGCGTGCCCGGGGCCCTCGCTCCCCTGCGGCTGCCTGGTCTGGCCGCCGCCCCCACGCCGGGGCCGCGTGTGCACCTGAAACACGCGGTTCTGCAGCTTGATCTTCCTGTACTTCTCTTCCTCGGGGTGCAGGCAGATGTTGTCCAGGTACCTGGGGGGGCCCGCGGCCGTGTGGGAACAGTGAGCCCAGAGGGGGCCGTCGCCGGCCCCCCCCCCCCCGCCTCCCCTCGAGGGCACCCGCGAACGCACAGGGGGCTGTGGCAGGGCCAGGCTAACGGACCACTAAAGCCCGTGGGTGCCCCGTGGCGGGGGGCCGGGGCTCACGAGCGACATGGACTTCCTGGCGCTCCCTGCCCCCCCCAGACCTGCTGGAGCAGACGAGGGGAGGGGGTGGGACCCTGCCCCCCTGCCCCCTTCCCACCTTCCTACAACGATCCCGGAGGAAAGCAGCGGGTCGGGACCTCCTGATTTGGTAAGCCCCTTCGTTTTACAGGCAGGTCAACTGAGGCCCAGAGGGCCTGGGGGCGGGGGGGAGTGCAGGGTGGGGACTGGCTGCAGCCCCAGGGCCCAGCTCCTTCCGGCACCCCCGGCAGGCTGTGGCCGAGGCCCGGGTGTCAGGGGCGGGGGACACTCAGCTGGGAGGGCTGCGGCTGCTCACTTGGCGATGGTGTCCACGCCCAGCTTCACCCTGTCCCGGTCTCTGTTGAACGTGTGGATCTTCATGATGGAGGCAGCCACGGGGTCGGTGGAGAAGTGCTGGGGGAGGGAGGGGACGCACCAGAAGCGCTCGCCTGGGGGTTGGAGGCCCGCAGGCACCTCTCCCTCCCCCAGCAGCTGGCCTCTCTACTCAGGTGACAACAGGCGACAGCAGGCCAGGAACATTCCACTGAAGCAAACTCAACTGGACGCTCCCAGCCAAGAAAGGAGGAGAAAGCCCTTCGGTGGCCCCATCCCGAGCCTCAGCCCTGCCCTCGCCTCGAGGGAAGAGGGGCGTCACAGCCCAGCTTATGCCTCCGGGGGTCCACCCATCTGACAACTCTGCCCGTGGGAGGGAAGAGGGCAGGGACACAGAAAGACGGAGAAAGCAGGAGGGGAAGTTCCCAGGCTTGTGTGACCGGCCCAGCCTCCTCGGGACCATCACAAACCCCCAGGGAAACCCATACGGGAATTTGCTTTGTGACAGAGACATATGCCACAACCATGACCAAGAAGGCGTTTTCAGTAAAAAAGGGGGCGTGCGTGCGGGGGGCAACCCTGGGTAGCTGTCAGGGAACAAAGAGTGGTCCGTATGCCTCATACTCCGCAGGGCAATAGCTTCTAGTCAGATCAGAGTCTTTGGCGGGGGGGGGGGGGGGGGGGGGTCAAATTTTTATTTTGAGAGAGAGCCCGTGTGAGTGGGGCTGGGGCAGAGAGAGGGAGGGAGACAGAGAGACAGAATCCCAAGCAGGCTCCACACTGTTAGTGCAGAGCTCAGTGCAGGTCTCGAACCCACAAACCACGAGATCCTGACCTGAACTGATACCAGAAGTCAGGCCCTCGACCAACTGAGCCACCCAAGGCGCCTCTAGTCAGATCAAAGTTTCAAACGTTAAAACAAACAACAGAAAGCAGGGCGCCCGGGGGGCTCAGTCGGTTGAGCCTCCGACTTCGGTTCAGGTCATGATCCCACGGTTCGTGGGTTCGAGCCCCGCGTCGGGCTCTGTGCTGACCGCTCGGAGCCCGGATGGAGCCTGCTTCGGATTCTGTCTCCGTCTCTCTCTGCCCCTTTCCCCGCTCGTGCTCTGTCTCTATCAAAAATAAATAAACATTTAAAAAATTAAAAAAACAACAACAAAAAGCAAAACAGAAAAGCACTAGCAAAGTGGGGAAGGCCTTTCCAAGCCGAGAAGTCACAGGACCGACACATTTAACCAGAGATCAAAAATTTCTACACAGCAAGGTGGCCACGAGCACAAGCGGAAAGTGAAAACCGAGGGGAAATATTCACGCTGCGTATTATAGGCAAAAGACCAACTTCCCTAAAAGGCGAAGGGTGCCCGTGAACCGGGGTGCCTGGGGGGCTCAGTCGGTCGAGCGTCCAACTCGATGTCGGCTCAGGTCGTGATCTCACGGTTGGCGAGATCGAGCCCCCGAGTCGGACTCTGCGCGGACAGTGTGGAGCCTGCTTGGGATTCTCTCCCTCCCTCTCTTTCTGCTGCTCCCCTGCTCGCACATGCACGCTCGTGCTCGTTCTCTCTCAAGTAAATAAACACTAAAAAAAACAAAAAAAAAAGCCTAGAAATCAAGAAAAAGTCCAACTACACGACACAAAACCGGGCCAAGGGGGGGCGCCTGGGTGGCTCAGTCGGTTAAGCGGCCGACTTCGGCTCAGGTCATGATCTCGCGGTCCGTGAGTTCGAGCCCCGCGTCGGGCTCTGTGCTGACAGCTCGGAGCCCGGAGCCTGTTTCAGATTCTGTGTCTCCCTCTCTGTGACCCTCCCCCGTTCATGCTCTGTCTCTCTCTGTCTCAAAAATAAATAAACGTTAAAAAAAATTTAAAAAAAAAAAAAAAAAAAAAAAAAAAAACCGGGCCAAGGGCGCATTCTCACAGGAAAATACGGCCAGTCCGGGCCACACTGAGGGAAACGCGCACGGAAACCATCCCGAGATATTCTCCACTATCGCTTCCGCTAAAAGACGAAAGGTCTGTGCGCCCACAGTGACGGTGTGGGGCCGGTGACGTGGGCGCTTTCCCCGACGCTGCCGGTGCAGTGTGAGTCGGGCCGGCGCCTACGCGGGTTCCTCGGCCACCGCCGTCCACACCCCGCACGCACGTCCCGCTTCCGCGCCCGCACCGAGCCCACAGCTCGGAGCAGCCACAGCCAAGGCTTTCCACCACGGGACTGCTGTCACTAGGGAAAGACGGGGAGCTTCTGACACGCTCATCGGCAAGGAGCCGGTCGGACAGTTACGGAGCAGGGCATACGGTGAAGCTGGCTAACAAGAACGCACAACTTTCTCCCAAATGGTTCAGAACAAGCCAGAAAGGGACGACAGCGCGAACGGGGCGAAACTGTTAACGGCCGGCTGCACGGGGCGAAGGCGTTAGGGAGGCTCACGGAATTAAGGCTGCTGATCGGTGGGCCTTAAAATAGCGACAGGAGCCTGGATGATCCCCGAGGGCCAAATGCAACCTCAAGTTCCCTATACAGGGAAGAGACAAGAGAGGGGACAGCCTGAGCAAGGCGCCACGGCCACGGAACACAGACAAGCCTGGAAGCAGGAAAAGGCCCGGACGCGCGCGCCCCCCCTAGAGCGCCCAGAAGGAAGTCGGCCCGGCCGCCGCCTTGAGTTGGGGCAGCCAGACCCACGTCACCCTTCTGACTTCCAGGGACTGTGAGACAATAAACGAGGCCGCCCGCTTTGCGACGATCTGTTCTAACGGGATCGGGAAACCCGAGCCCCGGGTGCGGGGGATGCGGGCGTTCGGCAGTTTGCGTGTATCTGCGATCGATCTCTCCCTGGAAGGGGGCCTGCACGCCTTACAGGGGCCGCCTCCGGGAAGGGTGGGCGAGCGGGGGCTTTTCTCTACCCACCCGTCTGTATCCTGAGCTTCGGACCCCACGGAAATCCTGCCTTTGAAGAGAGACGGAAACAAACCCGATACAGGCAGGTGCAGACGATACCGAGGGTCCGTGCCACCCAGCTCTCCCGGCTCTGGCGCCAGGACCTCTAGGTGGGAGGGCGGTGGAGGGGGGACGCGGGGCTGCCACTCACCGAGAGAATGGCCTCTTTGATGTGCGCATCCCGCTGGTCCTTCCTGAGCGTGGCCCCCGTGAGCGGGCAGGTGAAGCACACGGCGGGCACTGCCAGGTGGGTCGAGCCCTCCTCTCTGGGCTCAGGCACCTGGGGGGACGGGGCGAAGGCGGCTGACCCCGGACTGCGGACAGAGGCCAGCCCGAGCCGCTGACAGCATGGCCCCGGCAGCCGCACGGCCCCGGTCCCGACGCTTCCCCCCTTTGCGTCTTTAGCCGTGGGACACCTTGGCCCAGTGACTGGGCCCCTTCTGCCCCGTAAGTGGCTCTGCAGGGCCGCCGCACCCCAACGAGAAAGGGACAGAAAGCGTGAAGCCGCTCCGGACACGGAGCAAGCGCTCCATCAACGGCTCTGGCTGTTCCCGTTTCCCTCGTGAGGAAGGGGCTTTGGTGGAGGGCTCGGGAGTCACGGCGGCCCAGATGAGTCCAGACCTCCCTCTGGACCTCAATTCCTAGGCGTCGTCTGGGGCCGCTTCGGTCCTTAAAACTCAGTGAGACCTTGGGGCGGCTCCGTCTGTTAAGCGTCCGACCTCGGCTCAGGTCACGATCTTACCCTTGTGGGTTCGAGCCCCGCGTCAGGCTCTGTGCTGACGGCTGGGAGCCTGGAGCCTGCTTCCGATTCTCCGTCTCCCTTGCTCTCTGCCCCTCCCCTGCGCGCTCTCTGTCTCCCTCTCAAAAATAAATAAACGTTAAAAAAACTGTCTTTAATTAAACATTAAAAAAAATACTTAAAAGTATCACTCAACAGGGGCGACTGGGGGGCTCAGTCGGTTAAGCGTCTGGCTCCAGCTCAGGTCACGATTTCACAATTTGTGAGTTCGAGCCCCACATCGGGCCCTGTGCTGCCAGCTCAAAGCCTGAAACCTGCTTCTGATTCTATGTCTCTGCTTCTCTCTGCTCCTCCCCTGCTCAAGCTCTCTCTCTCTCTCTCTCTCAAAAATAAACAAACGTTAAAACCAAAAAACCCTCAGTGTGACCTCAAAGGTCAAGCTGCTCAGAACACCCTTTCTGCCAGGTTCTCCTTCAAAGCCCACCTCCCCCAGCAAGGCCTCCCTGATGACACCAGTCTCTGAAGGGCCCTCCCACCTCCTGGGCAAGCAGCAGAGGGCAGGAGCTGAGTGTGAAGGTCCCAGTCAACCCCACCTTCAACCACAACCTGGCTCCACTGTTCTGGCGCGCCCCACAAGCTTCCTTTGGCCCAAGGCCAGACGTGACCTCTATCTGCCCCGGCACCCACGTGCTTACTGCCCGAGGCTCACCGATTTCTGCCGAGGCTCACCGATTTGACCAATGAGGGAGAGAACCCGCTCCCTGCCCCAGGACGGCCCTCAGGTGTCCTGCTGCCCCGTGGATGTGCTTACCTTGTTGGTCCCTGGGGCCTCTGGGCTCCCGCTGACAGTGGCTTCGGCCTGAAGTTCCTTTCTCACTGGAGAGAGGGCAGAGACGGGTCAGTTGGGGGCCCTGCCCTGGCCCCAGGCACACTCCACCCCTGCCCCCGCAGACCCCAAGGGGGTCAAGTTCTAGTCCTTTCCCCGGTCAGGCCCCCCTGCCTGAGCCACCTCTCCGCGCCCCTAGGTTTCACCTGATGGCCCGACGACGGCTCCGTCTCCGCTCCCGTCTCCCCTCCCGTCTCCCCTCCTCGGCCTCTCAGACCCCAGCGCCCCGGTGCCTTCCACCCTGCACCCCCCACTCTCCCAAGTGAGATTCTGCGTGAGACCTTGCTTCACGTCCCCACGCCGCACCGGAAGACGGCCACAGCTCACCCTGGTTCCGGATGGACTCCTGCGACGTGGGGCCCCGGGCCCTGGGCTGCTTCTGTTCGAGCCGGGCCAGGGCTGCCGCGGCTGCCATCTGGGCCTCGTTGGTGGGTCCCTGGCGGGGCTGCTGGAGCGCGGGCTGGTTGGGTTTCCCTCTGGGGGCCCTCTCCCTGGGAAGTGACAGAGGGAAGGCGGGGAGACACGGGGTCAGGCGCAAGAGCCTCTGTCCCTCTCCCACTTCTGCCCCATCGGACAGAAACGTCCCTCTCTCCCAGGGACCACCCGCAGCCACGAGATGGTTCTAACACAGAAAGGCCGGCCCCTGGAGACAGATAGCAGTTCCGTCTCCAGTTCCAGCCCTTGGGGCGAGTCCCGCAGCGGCCTGGGCCTTGGGGTCATGGCAGCTAATGGGGGAGGAAGGGGGGGTGACAGAGGCCCGCCCCCACCGGCGCCACGGATGCACATGAGAAGGCACCTTTCGCCTTCAGGAACCGGTGAGACTCAAAGGTGTCCCTCCCCTCCTCGATCCCTTTCCTTCCAGCCTACGACAGCCAGGTGGCACGGCTTCACTTAGGGAGCACCGACCGTGTGCCCGGCCACGTGCCAGGCCACGTGGCGGGGGCTGGGTTTCCTCTCCCGCCACGTGGCCACACCCCAGCCCCCTGTGATTACTTAGTTCTACAAAAACACGGTTTTCAAGACGCCTCGCCCACCCTCTTCGAGGCCCCGCTGGGCAGCCACCGGGACCGTTCTAAAACCTAAGCCGGAGCTCGTCACTCCTCTGCACCAAGCCCTTCCGCCCCACGCACAACACAATCCTGAAGCCCCCTTGGGCCTGCAGGCCCTTCACAACCCGCCCGCTCCCCTCCTTCACGCCTCCCGATCTACACTGGTTTCCTACTGCTGCTCCCGCAGGCCCAAGTGGCTCCCACCACAGGGCCTTTGCACTTTCTGGCCGAACTGTTCAGTCTGCAGATGGGGGGGGGGGGTGGGGGTGAGGAAAGAAGTCTGGGGGCAGCTGGGGCGGCTTCAGGGTCTGTGTGTGTGTGGCGGGGGGGGGGGGGGAGGCAATTTCCACTTGGCTGCACCTCACCTCATCCAGCGCTCAGCTCGAATGTCTCCTTCTGGGAGAGGTGTTCCCAGACCACCTAAGGGCCCCCGGCTGTTGCTATCTCCTGCCCCTGCTTATTTTTCTTCGTGGCCCTGAGTACGGACTGCTCTGTCACCACCCGTGTCCTGGTTGAGCTGTCCATCTCTCCCCACTAGAAGATGAGCCCTGAGACAGCAGGAACCTTCTCTGAGCCACACGGTGACAGCGCTTGTCACACACCCCGAGCCTCGTCTTGTCCCACGCGCGTCACAGAAGTCTGGATCTCCGCACTGCTCCCCTCTTCTCTCCTCCCGGGTTCTCATCTCCCGCAGCCATCCCCCACACGGCCCCCGCGTCTTTCCCGTCACGCTCAGTCCCCGCTGCTGCGCCAACCCCCACTACTTGTTCAACAAATGAATGGACCCCCTTGTCTGGCCCTCTCCCAGGCTGCCCTCCTCTCCCGGCTCAGGCTCCCAGGACCTGATCTTGTCCACCGGGCTTCCCTCCTTGACTCATGAACCAGGCCCTCGTGGGCCTCCTTCGGCCAGTCCCGGGAGCCCCCATCCCCGCGACAGATGCACTGATGTCATGCACCCACTCTCCCTCACCCGCCCCTGCTACCCTGTCCTCCCTGGCGCCTCCCTGCCTCTCCCCCCTACCACTCCGGGCCCCACCTCTTCACAATCCCTTCCATTATTCCTCAGGGGCCCCACCCCCTCTGCACTTCCTTTGCTCAATCCACCGGGGGCCCACCAGAGCCCTCACTGTCACACACCTCCCCCACTGGGTCTCCAGTCTTGCCCCCGCGTCCTTCTCTTCCCCAGGCCCTCCCCGGACAAGCCACAGAGGCCTGGATGTGCGCCCTGTCGGACCTCCCTCTTCTCCCCTCTCCTCCCACGTCTCTCTCAGGACCTGCCTTCGGCTTCAACCGTCACCCACAAGGCCCCATCTCCTCCCTGTCACAGATGGCCTCCAGCTCACCTCCACCCACTCCCCTCCTCTTCCCTCCCAGACCTTCCTCAGCCAATTCAACCCCCGCTCCCCCGATCCTCTGAGACCTCTTCCAACCCCGCCTCAGGCTCCCTGGCCTTAAACTCTCTGACCCATTCCTCTCTCGCGCTCCAGAGCTAGGGCCCACACCCCTACGGCCATGGACGCGAAGCCTCTCCCCTCTCCCCGGCCCCAGCTGTACTTGATTCTCCAGGCTCTGTGTCCAATCTCTGTACACAGAGACCCCCCCCCAAAACTGGATGACGCCTCTTGGGGGCCCCTTCTCCGCTCGCCTACTCTCCTACGGTTTCTCCGCTGACCCCCATCTACTTGCAACCCCGCCCCCCTAGCCCCCGCCTCCAGCCCCTCCCCCTCGGGCCTCTCTCCCCCGTGCCCCGCCCCCGGAGGCCACCCCTCCCCCTTACTCCCACCCTCGCCCCCCGTGCCCCGCCCCCGGAGGCCACCCCTCCCCCTTACTCCCACCCTCGCCCCCCGTGCCCCGCCCCCAGAGGTCTCTCCCCACCCTCGGACGCCCCTCCCCGCCCCTGCCCCCCGGATCTCAAGCCCCAGCGCCGGTCACGCACCCCACGGACTCCGTGAGCTTCTGACCAGGCCCCGCACTCTTGAACTTGATGTCAGCCTTGATCTCCTGGAAGAATTTCTTCATGGTGGCGGCGGGCCCGGCGGCAGGGGGCCGCGGGGGGCGGGGGGGGCGCAGGGCCCAGTCGGGGTGGGGCCGGCAGGAGCCAACAACCGGAAAGAAAATACCTCGCTGCCGGAAGTCCCACCTTCGCGCGGGCGCCCACGTGACAATCGGCCCGGTGCGCCTCTCTAGCTCTCCGCGCCTCGCTGGCCCACGGCGGCCGCTCTGCACCGTCGGCCGCGTCTCGGTGGTTAGTCGGGCCTCAGTTGCCAGGGGCGACGAGCTCGCTTCCAGCGGGTGGCTGTGCCCGCGCGCCCTGCACCTCGTTCCCCAGAGGGGTGACCGGGGAGGGCGGGAGAAGCCCGCAGAGCCCACGGAGACAGCGCTGGCCCTGACCTTTCCCCTGACCGAAAACCTTCCCTGGCTCCCGCATGCAGTGCAGGGTGGGGGCCGCGCAGGACCGTAACGAGCCAGCCCCGCGTCCGGCACCGGTGGTCAGGCGCACGTGGTGGGGGACGTGGGAAGGGGCGCCTGAGCCGGGGCCTGGGGACCCACGGTGGCGCATCCCCTAGGGGCCTGGGTTACGGAGCTCTGACGTCATCCTGAGGGCCTGCACAGTGTTCAGGGGGAGAATCCGGTGCAGCCCAAACCAACCTTCCTTAACTTCGGTTTCCTACGCGCTGGGGATAAGAACAGCACCCACGTCCACGTCGGAGGAGGATTATAAGGGTAACGATGCAGTTAGAAATCATTCAATAAATGGAGCGCTTTACGATGATCTACTCCGTTTTGTTGGTTTTTTGGGAGTCGGCTCTGTACCAGCAAGGAAGAAAACAAGGAAATCCTTGACCTCGCAGACCTCGTGATGTTTTCCATGGGGTTGGGGAGGGAAGACAGACAACATGATAAATACAGTTTATGGCCGAGGGGACGATGTTACGTGCTGGAGAGAAAAAGTGGACAGTTTGCAACATCAACTAAGGGGGTCGGGTGCAAGAAAGGGACATTTTTCGGACCACCAGGGAAATGTGAATGTGTCTGGGCAGTAGATGATAGAAAGGGGCTGTTGTTGACTTTTTTTCGTTTATTTGATTTTTGAGAGGGAGAGCCCAGTGGGGGAGAGGCAAAGAGAGAAAGGGAGATACCGAATCCCAAGCAGGCTCCAGGCTCTGAGCTGTCAGCACTGAGCCCAACGCGGGGCTCGAACTCAAGAACCACGAGATCATGACCTGAGCCGAAGTTGGACACTTAACCGACTGAGCCACCCAGGCGCCCCACTTCTGGACTTTTCATAGGAGTGATAGTGGCATGGTAGTTGTGGTCCATTTGTGCTTTGTTGTATCTTTGGACCCTTTTCATCCATTTCTCCCAACCCCCTGCCTTTGGCAAGCACCAGCCAGTTCTCCTTGTCTATGACTTTGGTGGGGCTCTTTTCGCTTGTACTTTTGTTTGTGTAGATCCCACATACGAGAGAGATCATACTGTATTTGCTTTTCTCTGACTTATTTCACTTGATGCCCTTGCTGTCCATCTATGTTGTCCCAAATGGCAAGATTTCGTTCTTTTTTTGGGGGGGGGGGCTAATATTCCATTGTATATCCATACCACGTTTTCTTTATCCGTTCATCCATTGTGGCCACTTGGGTCGTTTTCCATATCTTGGCTATTGTAAATCGTGCTGCGACAGGATTGTAGGACTGAGCCCCATGTGGGACTCTGTGCATGCTGGGCATGGAGCCCTCTTAAGATTATCTCATTCCCTCTGCCCCTCTTTCCCGGCTTGAGCTCTCTCTCTCTCTCTCTCTCTCAAAAGATAAAAATAAAAAATCGTAGCCATTTTAACAGGTGTCAGGTGACAGTTATTGGTTTTATTTGCATTTTCCTAACGATGAGTTGATCACCTTTTCACGTACCTGTTGGCCGTCTGTATGTTTTCTTTGGAGAAACGTCTTCAGATGGAGGAAGGAGGCCTGACCCAAGGAACGCAGGAAGCTTCGAGAAGCTGGGAAAGGCAAGGAGATGGATTCTCCCCCAGAACCTCCAAAAGTAGTACAATTCAGCCAACAGAAGGATTGTATCTCGGTGGGACTCATCTTGGACTTTTCCCTCCAAAATAGTAACAATAAATTTGCGTTGTTTTAAGTCACTAAGTTTGCGGTAATTTGTTACGTAAATAGGTAGCAAAAGCAACCCCGAGGCCATATAACCCAAAGAAATAAGTCCTGCTATTTCTCCCCAATTTATAGAGGAGTTTACAAAGTTCCAAACACACTTGTCCATAGCAGCACAGCTTTCAGAGGGAGCATTCGAACCCAGGACCAGCAGATCTAATGACACTTCACTGAGGTGCTTCTCAAATTGTAATGCACACTCCAGGTCCATGGAGAGCTTCTCTAGATGCACATTCTGATGCATAGATCTTGAGGGGGCTATGATTCTGCACCCCCATACCCCCACCTCCCACCCCCACGTGAGAGTGCAGGAGGCCAGTCTAGGAGGACTGAAACTTGCCCGGCACTGAGCAAGCCTATAATAGATGAATAAGTTATGAGGTGCCTGGGTGGTTCAGTTGGTTGAACGTCCAATTTGATTTCAGCTCAGGGCATGATCTCACGGTCTGTGAGTTCGAGGCCCGCGTGGGGCTCTGTGCTGACAGCTCGGAGCCCGCTGGGGATTCTCTCTTCCTGTCTCTCTGCCCCTCTGCCTCCTCTCAAAATATTTTTTTTTTTTTTATAATACATCCTTTTTTTTTTTTTTTTTTCAACGTTTATTTATTTTTGGGACAGAGAGAGACAGAGCATGAACGGGGGAGGGGCAGAGAGAGAGGGAGACACAGAATCGGAAACAGACTCCAGGCTCTGAGCCATCAGCCCAGAGCCCGACGCGGGGCTCGAACTCACGGACCGCGAGATCGTGACCTGGCTGAAGTTGGACGCTTAACCGACTGCGCCACCCAGGCGCCCCTCAAAATAAATAAGTAAACATTTAGGGTGCCTGCGTGGCTCAGTCAGTTAAGCGGCTGACTGGCTTCGGTCATGATCTCACGGTTCGTGAGTTCAAGCCCCGCATCCGGCTCTGTGCTGACAGCCCGGAGCCTGGAGCCTGCTTCTGATTCTGTGTCTCCCTCTCTCTGCACCTCCCCTGCTCATGCTCTGTCTCTCAAAAGATAAATAAATGTTTAAAAAAAATTTTTAATTAAATAAATAAACTTAAAAATAAATAAATAAGTAAACATTTAAAAAAAAACAAAAACCCTGTAAGAGATGAATATGTTACTATTACAGCTCAGGCAGCGAAATGTTCTAAATGTTCCACTTAGGTAAGTGGAATCCAACACTCTGTGGCGGGGGTGGGGGGCGTCCAAACCCCAGTGTTACCCTTCTGCCTCAGTTTCCCCATCTGGAAAGCAGGGATGACAAATAACTGATCTAGAAATGAAATGTTAATAACATCCTACATAAGGTGACCTGGGGGCACCTGGCTGGCTCAGTTGGTGGATCATGTGACTCTCTAACGTAAGGTCATGAGTTTGAGCCCCACATTGGGGGTAGAGGTTACTTGAAAAAAAAATAATAATAGTAATGTGGCCTGGAACATATTGGCTGCTCTATAAACGTTACCGATTTTTTAAAAACAGATTTTATTATTTTTTAAATATTTATTTATTTTTGAGAGAAAGTGCACGAGCAGGGGAGGGGCAGAGAGAGAGAGAGAGGGGGGACAGAGGATCTGAAGCAGGCTCTGGGCTGACAGCAGAGAGCCCAACGCGGGGCTCGAACTCACAAACCGTGAGATCATGACCTGAGTCGAAGTCGGATGCTCAACCGACTGAGCCACCCAGGCGCCCCAAGATTTTATTGTTAAGTAATCTCTACACCCAACGTGGAGCTTGAATCCGTGAACCCGAGATCAAGCATCCCACGCTCCACCGACTGAGCCAGCCCGGTGCCCCTAAATGTGACTTATTATTGTACTTGGCTAAGTGTGCGGTAAATATTTCCTAATGACAGTCCCCTGGTAAACTGGAGGCCAAGTGTGTAGCACACAGTAGGTGCTCAGGCCACCTGCTGATTAGAGGGGCCGTTTTCCTCTCCTGCCTCTGCCCGCCACTTTGGGGGGCCCTCCCCCACCTTCTGGGAGAACCCCGGCCCCAGCTCTCATCAGAGCCTGATCGTTTCCCAGCCGCTCAGTGTAGCTCAATGAATTCTGGGCAGGAAGTCTGGTTTTCTGCGCTGGTTCAAGGTCTGGGGGAAAAGCAGGCACCGAATCAGGAGGGCTTTGGAGGCAGGGCCCCACAGAAGTGGCATCTGAGTCCTTGGACTTGAGGTATGACGTCAGGCAAATCATACCCCTCTCTGGGCTTCAGTCTCTCCAGTGGTACCTAATTCAGGCCCCTCTGCACCGTCTTCCTCATTCCTTGTTTGACTTCCACATTTGTCCCTTTTGTGACTTAGCAGTTACAAAACACAGGACACCCCATCGTATCTGAATTTCTGATAAAAACACGTTAACGTTATCTATGTAACGTTAAACGACAAGTTTAACCATTTAAAAATTTTTTTTCAACGTTTATTTATTTTTTTGGGGACAGAGAGAGACAGAGCATGAACGGGGGAGGGGCAGAGAGAGAGGGAGACACAGAATCGGAAACAGGCTCCAGGCTCTGAGCCATCAGCCCAGAGCCCGACGCGGGGCTCGAACTCACGGACCGCGAGATCGTGACCTGGCTGAAGTCGGACGCTTAACCGACTGCGCCACCCAGGCGCCCCTTTTTTTTTTAATTTTTTTTTTTTAAGTTTAACCATTTTAAAGAACTAGGAGTCAGATACTTTTATTTGATAATATTTACCATTATTTTTCTTACTGTGGTAAAAAAATATATATATAACATAAAATTTATAATTTTCACCATTTTAAGTGCACAGCTCAGTGAGATCAAGCACATTCACACTGTTGTGCAACCACCCTCACCATCCGTCTTCCAGACTTTCTCGTGTCCCCAAACTGAGACTCTGTCCCCGTGAAACAGTGACTGCTCCAGCCCCTGCCCCAGCCCTGGCTCCCACCATCTACTCTGTAGTAGAATGGGACTCCTCTGGGGACCTCCTATGAGTGGGATCCTACAGAATTTGTCATTTGTGTCTGGCTTGTTTCATTGAGCATGATGTGTTCAAGGTTCATCCACATTGTAGGATGCGTAACAAATCATTTTCTAGTTTAGAGATATCACAAATATTGCACGAGACAAAGAGAACATACTTATGGTGAAAAAGCATTTGCCGTGTATCGACGATTGAGATTTAACTGGGCATTCTGAATTTTATCTTTAAGGATACAATTCAACGAATTTCACTGTATATTTGCAAAGTAGTAAGACCCATCACCACAATCTAAGTTTAGAACCTATCCACCACCCCAAAAAGAAACCTCATGGCCCTTTTTGTGGAATTATAACTTTCACTCTGGATTTCTACCACTTGCTCAAGGCAACTGCTTTGTGTCTTGAAAGAATTGCCTCCCCCCCCCCCTTTTGGACATTCCATCAAATGGCATATGACGTTGGAATCAGAGAATATGTGACTTTTTGTCTGGCTCATTTCACTGAGTATAGTGTTTTTGAGGCTCATTCAGGTTGTAGTGGGTCAATGCTTCTTCCATTACTGAATAGTGTTTTGTTGTAAGGATAGAGCACGTCTGGTTTATCCATTCACCTGTTGATGGAGACTTGGGTGTTTGCGCTTTTTGGCCGTCGAGAATCATGTTGTGGCGTCTACTGGCGTGCAAGTTTTTATGTGGAGTGTATCTTCATTTCTCTTGGGTAGACACTTAGAGATGGAACTGGCAGGTCATGTGGTTAAGTCTGTTTAACTCTAAAAGAAAAGTATTTTTGAGATCTATTTCACACGTATAAGGAAGTATCTTGAGACTAAAGAATGTGTGTACCCTGCGATCAAATCTGTCCAATGTTTTCCCAAGAAGCTAACGTAGGGGTGCCTGGGTGTCTCAGTCGGTTGGGAGTCTGGCTCTTGGTTGCTGCTCAGGTCATGATTAGCTGGGAGTCGGCATCCAGCTCTGTGCTGACAGTGTGGAGCCTGCGTGGGATTCTCTCTCCTTCTCTCTCTCTCTGCCCCTTCCCTGCTCACACTGTCTCTCTCAAAATAAATAAATAAAAACTTGGGGTGCCTGGGTGGCTCAGCTGGTTAAGCGTCCGACTTCAGCTCAGGTCATGATCTCACGGCTCGTGAGTTCAAGCCCCGCGTCCGGCTCTGTGCTGACAGCTCGGAGCCTGGATGGAGCCTGCTTCTGATTATGTCTCCATCTCTCTCTGCCCCTTTCCCCACTCGTGCTCTCTCTCAAATATAAATAAAACGTTAAAAAAAATAAAAACTTAAGAACCCGAAGCTAAAGTAAAAGCTAAACTTCTCACAAATGTCCACAAGGCACTACGATAGGTCCTCAGTAGACCCCTAGAGCCTTACCTGCCTGTCCCATTCATTCACTCCATCATCTTTGGCTTAGGCGTTTGCACTTGCTATCAGCTCTGCCTTAAGCTCCCTCTCAGTATCCACTTCGCCGTATTGACCAATTTCTATTCATCCTGCCAGTCTCCAGTTAGACCACATCCTGCAAAAAACCCTCCCTGTTCCCTCCCCCACTACTCAGCATTTTCTTAAGCTCTCTGGCTCTTTTGAGTTCCTACAAAGGGTCCTAATTACAAAGAAATTAAGTGGCTAGCAACTTCTAGTACTCCCAGTATTTCTGATTGCCAGGCACACTTCACAGCGCTTTAGGGGTGATGAAATCACCCTAATTTTCACTTTTACGCCCCTCTAAGATAGGCACCCTTATGAGTCCCATTTTATAGGTCGGTAGGCTAAGGCACAGAGTTTAAGGAATTGGGCCACGCAGTGCGCAACAGCTTTCTAAAATGAATATGCATAACGGGTATCTTGTGGCTCGGCTCAAGACATTCCCGGGAGGGAAGAAGTTCCTGCTCAGTGCGCTCTGTGGCTGTTACTCCAAAGAACACCTCAAGTCCCGCCCCTCCCAAGCCCCGCCCCTCGGGCGGGCAACGGCGCGTCCCTATTTTGAGTTGAACCTCTCGTATCACCATATCCAATGGCGAACAGCTGCTTTAGCCCCGCCCCCTGTGGTAGCCAATGACTGCTCCTTACCTTGAGGCCCTTTCGAGTGATAGCCAATGGCCTGAGGCCTTCCGTTCAGCCCCGGCTCATGGAGCGGGCGGCTTTCAGGGCCCCGCCCCCTGCATTGATTAGGCCTCCTTTCGGTGGTAGCCAATGGCCTGCCTCCTACTTTTAAAGCCCTCCTTCCGTGGCGGCCTATGGCCCGCCCCTCTGCCCTAAGCCCCGCCCTGAAGAAGCTTGGCTGGCCGCCTCACCACTCCCTGAAAGCCCCCGTTTCCCTCCTCCCACCTTTCCCCTTTCACCTCCCATAACCTCCGCCCCGCTCCCATTAGGCCTCTGGGTCACGCCTCTTGGCTCTGCCCGTTACCCAATCCCGTTAACTTGCTCTGCTCCAACCCCTCTTCTCATTGGTCCTCATGCTCCTCTATCCCCGCACGTGGTTCTGAGCGACGGCGTCTCCCGCCCGTGACGACCGGAGGGCGGGACTTCCGGAAGCCCGCAGTCCAATAAGCAGGCGCCGGCTCTCTGCCCAGGCGCCCGCCCCCGCCCCCTAGGCGCCCCGCTCCCGCCCCCGGCTTCGCCTCCCGCTGCCGCTGCCGCCGCCGCCGCCGCCGCCGCCGTAGTCGCTGCCGCCGCCCGCGCCGCCGCCGCTTCCTGCGGCCTGGGCCTCCCGCCGCCAGCATGCCGCATGCCTTCAAGCCCGGGGACTTGGTGTTCGCCAAGATGAAGGGCTACCCGCACTGGCCGGCCCGGGTGAGGCCGCGCGGGAGATGGGCCAGGCGGGGGGGTGGGGCAGGAGGGGCCCCGAGCCTGAGGGGCTGTGCACCGGGGGCCTGGAGGTCCCCGAGCTTCAGGGACCCGTGCATCGGGGGTCTGCGGCCCCGGGCCTGAGGGACCCGCGTAACGGGGCTCCGGGGGCCCCGGGCCTGAGGGACCCGCGTAGCGGGGGTCTGCGGGCCCCGGGCCTCGGGGACCCGAGGAACGAGGGTCTGGGGGATGCCCTCGGGCCTGAAGGACCCGAGCAACAGGGTTCTCGGGCCCCCGGTCCTGAGGGACTCGCATAACGGGGGTCTGGGGGCCCCGGTCCTGAGGGACCCGCGTAACGGGGTCCTGGGGGCCCTCGGGCCTCAGGGACCCGCGTAACGGAGGGTTTGTGGCGGGGGGGGGGGCCAGTCTTGAGCAAATCGCTCCAAGGGTCGTGGGGTTTGAGGGACCTGGGGCCTGAGGGGGCAGGGTTCAAGTTCAAGTTCAAGTATTTGAGCGAGTAGGTGGTGTGAGGGGAGCGGAGGAAAATGGGGTTTAAAGAGCGGAATCAGACTGATGGGAAGGGGGCGCCTCAGACTGAAGGGTCTCATTGTGGGGCCGCAGGCCGTTTGTGCGGGTGGGTTAGGGTTGTGGGGTACCTGAGGGAGAAGGGTTGAGGGTCAAGGCTGAGGGGGGCTGAGGGAGGTCAAGGCTGGAAAGGGGGCTGGGAGCTGTGTTCACAAGGTCACTGAAGCCGAGAGGACTCTTCTGAGAATGCGGGGTATCGCGGCCCAGAGGTTGGAATGGGACTTACTTGAACCCTGGGGACCGGTGCTCTGTACAGATCCCTTCGCCATCCTCTGGTTGGGGTGTGGGGTGGAGGGAGATCTGGGGGTGGTCCCCCCCTGATGCGCGAATCAGACTCCTTTTCAGCTTCAAGCCCGAGAGAGAGCATCTGAGGGAAGGGGTTGAGCCAAGGGGACTTTGGGGATCCCCTTTAGGAAAGCTTGAGATCCGGGGGACGCGGATGGTCCGCCGGGTGCAGGTCTGAAGGGCATCCTGAGTCTGGGAGTCCCAGAGAGTGGAGTCCCAGGCACTGTGTAGGGCAGGCCAGTGTGGACGAGGACCTGGGGGTTGTCCTCCCCGGGACCTAGGGGTAAAGTCGCCCCCGAACCTAGGTTGGTGGGGAACGTGTGACCGGACTGGCGGAGTTTGGGGGATGGGAGCAGCGGCGGCAGCGGGGGGCTGGAACGGGAGGAGCCCAGGAGCTGCCCGGTGGCTGGAGATCTCAGCCGCGCTCCCTCTGGGTAGAAGTGAGGCGCAGCGGGCGTCTCGCGGCGCTGGGGGTCTGGGTGGGGAGAGGCTGCCACAGGAGGTCGGGCAGGGGCCAGGGGCTGGTGCTGCTGCTGGCACGTCTGAGCCTCAGGCTCAGAGGCGGGTCCTGGGTGACCTGGAAGCCGGGCCTGGAAGGCGTGGCAGGCTGGTCCTCGGGGTGATGAAGTTTGAGGAAGCGCCTGTGCCGGGGATGCTGGCCATGGGGGCCTGAGGCCCAGCCACCAAGGACTTTGAAAAGTAGCCCAGAGAACCGGGCAAGGAACCTGGGGTGTGTGTGTGGGGGGGGGGGGCAGGGAAGGTTCCAGCAGCCCCCAGACGTAGAAGAGGATGGGAAGGAATTGACGGGGACCAGAAAACTCACTTTAACCTGATTTGCTTGGGCTTGTTTTCCTGGGGGACACGGGAGCCTTGAAACTTTACGGGCACTTCCCTTCTTTCCAGAGTACCAGCTTCTCCCTCTCCTCCACCTCCCCCCGCCAACCCCCCCCCCCCCCCCCACTCCTGCCGGCTCTCCAAGCCCGGAACATTTCCAAGCACCTGATTGGAAGTGAAGGGGCTGCTAGCCTCCTGTGGGGAGGTGACTGACAGCTGCCGGGGCCCATGGGCCTGTAGGGAGAGGGTGGGACTTCCTGGATGCTCAGGGCCTGTCTCCTGCAGCCCACCCCCCACCCTCTGCATCCTGGGAGCTGCCAGCTGCAGCCTCTGGGAGAGAGACCCCCGATCGCCTCTGTGCGGGAGGGGGGTCCCGAGGGAGGGTCCTGGGAGTTCGCAGAAGCTGAGCTTGGCCCCACCTCCTGGCTACTCAGGGCCCCGTATTTGGCTCTGCTCAGGTGAAGCACCTGCCTTGGAGGCAGAACACTCTGGGGGGAGGGGACAGGTGTGTATGGAGGAGGGGGGGTCACGCAGAGGAACGCAGATGCCTAACCGGAACGAGCCCTGTCTCCCTCAGCTGAAGGCTCCCTTTCTCCCAGCATATGCTTTCCCCAAGTAACTTGGCTGATGTCTTGGCCGTTTCCTGGCTCAGGGGGTGACACTGCCCCCCACAGCCACCCCCTGACCAGCGTCTCCCTGCAGATCGATGACATCGCCGACGGTGCCGTGAAGCCCCCACCCAACAAGTACCCCATCTTCTTCTTTGGTACACACGAAACGTAAGTGTCCCCAGGTGGGGCTTGACCGTCCCCCCTGGTGCCTCCCGGGTGGCCTGACTCACCCGGGACTGGCCCCGTGCCTCCCTTCTCCAGAGCCTTCCTGGGCCCCAAGGACCTGTTCCCTTACGACAAATGTAAAGATAAGTACGGGAAACCCAACAAGAGGAAAGGCTTCAATGAAGGACTGTGGGAGATCCAGAACAATCCCCACGCCAGCTACAGCGCCCCTCTGGTGAGTACCTGGGGGTGGAGAGTGGCTGGCGTGGTGACTGCCGAGCCCACGTCATGCGGGGCTCTTACACACGCCGGGCACCGGAGGTGGTCTGAGCTTGCTCCGTAGGCGAGGAGGAAGGGCTCATTCCCCCTTGACACTGTTCACCTCCGGCCGATCATTCTCTGTCTCCGTCGGGGCCTTCCTGGGCCTCGTGGGAGTTGCGTCGCGTCCCCGGCCCCACCCACTCCGTACTAGCATCACCTCCCCTCCCCAGTCGCGACCACCGAACGCCTCTCCAGACATTGGCGGGTGCCCCCCGGGTGGGGTGGAGGGGTGCGGGATCACCCCAGGTGAAACCCACTGCTCTGGAATTAGCTTGGGTTTATAATAGTGTTATTACAGCTCTGAAAAAGCCTTTTGTTCGGAGGGGGGGGGGGACGTTGAAGTGAAATTCATGGAAAGCCTTGGAAGGCTGCAGAAGGACGCAGAGAGCTACCTCGCTCTGGGCGTTTGGGGGTGAGGTGCAGATGAGGGGAGGCTGGGCTGCGGTTCTCTGCTCTGCTTTTAGCCACCGAGGTGGGCTTGAGGTTGGCCGGAGGCGGAGCTAACTGCCTGCCGGGGCCGGGGACAGAGCGGCCAGCTCGGGAAGGAAAGGCCCTGCGGCCTGGTCCGTGGGGAGGGACGCAGGAGTCACAGAGGGTCTGGTTCGAGTGAGCGACGGACCCAGGATGTCTGCAGCGTCTAGTCCTGCGTGAGAACTTGGGGTCTCCAGCCTGTGCTGTCCTGCGGCTCGGGCTCCCCCTGAGCCGGGAGCTCACGGTCCAGAATTTAGTAGACGCTGGTGGTGGTTTCCTTTTGCCTCCTGGGATGGGTCTAGGAGAAGGAGGTCCCCCGCTTTGCTGCCCGTTGTCTCTCCCGGTTTCCCGCGGCCCCCACTCCCCGCTCCCCATCATGGGGCAGTGGGTCAGAAGGTCTTGAAGGCATTTGGGTTCTGCGCGATCCTTTTCTGGCCCCGGCTCGAGTTCTGTTTGGTTACGCGGTAAGCTTCTCGCCTGCTGGTGAATCATCGCACCGTTTAATATTTATTGCACACCAGCAGCTTGGTAAGTGCTGTGTGGATGCCTGCCCTCGAGGAAAGAAACTCAACCGTGGTGCAACCTTGACGTTGAACTGGCCCCACACAGACTCCCCAGGGTAGAAGTGGCTGTGAGAGCGAGAGCTCGTCTTGCTGTTTGGTTTCCCACCGAGCCCGTGGCTCCAAACTGAACGTCTGTTTACGATGCGGATTCCTGGGGCCCGCCTGCGGAGGTTTTGGGGTCGGCGTGAAGGGCTCAGGCCCGGGACCCCTGAGGTGTTTCTTCCCAAGCACCAGCCTGGATGTCTCCGGCAGAGCCAGGCCATAGGCGGGCTTTCGGAAGCAGCGTTGTGCGGGTACCTGAGCGTTCTCTCTGTTCGCTGTTGACGTTTCTCGTGTATGTCTACATCTTGAGTGGAGAGGCAGGCTCGGGGTACCAAATGGAAAAGGGGGTGTACGAGAGAGCGTGTCTATGGAGAGTGGGAAGTCAGCCCTCCCTCCCGGTCACGGTGCCACGACGTCCGGTCAAGACAGCCACAGCTCCTCATTCCTGATACATTCTCCCAAGTTCCGTGTTCACGTCAAGCCGTGAACACAGCTTTTCCGTTCTAAAGTCTAGAATTCTTTTTTTTTTTTTTTTTAATGTTTATTTTAGAGGGAGAGAGTGCTAGTGTGCACATGTGGGGAGGGAGGGGCAGAGAGAGAGGGAGACAGAGGATCCAAAGCGGGCCCTGCACTAACAGCACAGAGCCCGATGTGGGACTCGAACTCCCAAACCGTGAGATCGTGACCTGGGCCCAAGTCGCACGCTTAACTGATTGAGGCACCCACGCACGTGCCCCTAAAGCCTGGAATTCTTAACTTTGCTTCTTGTTCTCCAAAATACATCCTTTTTTAATGTTCGTTTATTTATCTTTAATAATCACTGCACCTGTCGTGGGGCTCAAACTCACAACCCCAAGGTCAAGAGTTACATGTTCTTCTGAGCCAACCAGGCTTCCCCCAAAATTTATCTTGACTGTTGGTCTCTGTGCAGAGAACAGCCTCGTTCTTTTCGACAGCCTTAACTCAGCTGGCTGTCTCACTAAGAGGTGACCACTAGCCCTGTTCCCTCACCCCCTTGCCAAGCCGGGAGGTGGAAATGGCATCTGAGCGTGGTTCCAACTTCATGGTCTTAATCCAGTGCTGAGGATGGCCTGGGCAGGTGGCATCTTTTCCGTTTTATTGATGAGCAAACTGAGGCCCAGAGCGACCCAGCTAGAATCTGAGACATCTCAGACCTGAACCAGGGTTTTTCAACATTCGTGCCTGGATCATTCTCATGGCGGGGGGGGGGGGAGGGGGGGGGGGCTGGGCACTGTGGGGTTTTGAGCAGCGTCCCTGAGCACCACCCCCCACTCGATGCCAGGAGCACCCCCAGTCTCGGCAGCCCTAGATGTCCCCAGACATTGCCAAATGTCTTCCAGGAGACAGACGTCGTTCCTGGTTGAGAACCATTGACGGAGCATTTTCTAGAAATGCATCCTCGTCCCTCGATAGGGGAAGAGGGAAAGAGACCTGTCTAGGGTTCTCAGCCTAGTTAGAGTGAGCTGGGGCCAAAGCCCGGGCCTCCTGTGTCTCGGGCTGAGTTTCATCGGGCACGGGGGGGCGAGGGGGCCCTGGAGGAGGGCCCAGAGAATCACCTCTCCGCAGCGGGTCTGAGGCGAAGCGTCCTGCTGCGGGAGCACAAGGACCTGGGCTCAAGTTCTGGGTCTACCACCAGTTTACCGTGTGCCTTGGGAATCCACATCACCTCCCTGAACCTCTGTGTCCTCATCTAAGGCAGAGGGTCATGGTAGTGTCACAGTGTCACAGGGCTGTGGGGGGAACCCCGTGAGCAGACGCACATCAGGCACCTAGCGCAGTGACGCGGTGCTGAGCAGGTGATGGCGGGGTCGGGAGCGAGGCCGGGCCGGATATGACCTTCCCTTTCCATCCCCCCCATCGCCCTCCTGACGCGTGAAGGCCGTGAGAGAAACTGAGGTTCGCCTCGCTCACCAGACCTTTGGGCTCGCGATGGCTGCAGGTTGGCTGGCTCTTGGCCGTGTTTCCTGGCTCCTCCCTGTGCCTCGTGCTTCTCCGTGGGGGTCACGTTTCCCCCAAGGCTTTGCTGGCAGGCAGTGAGACCCCATGGGCTGACCCCCGCCCCGAGATCCAGCGTTCCCGGCCTTCTCTACAGGCACAGCGTAGGGCCGGCCACTTACCTTCTGGAGCGTCCACTTGCCCAGTTGTGGGACAGGCCCACCCAGCCCGGCCACCTGGCTGGACGTGAGAGGCACAGGTCGGACCCCGGCTGGTCAGGAGCAAGGAGGGGTTTCCGTGAGCAGTCGCTGCGTCCGGTGGCCCCGGCTTAGAGGCCAAGCCAGGCCCGGCCGGCATCTCGCCTCTGTCACACACTCGCCGTGGTCTTGAGCTGTCGTGTCACCCTTTGCTCGTCTGCAAAATGAGGGTGACGGCTCACACCCAGGACGCGCGCACACGCGCACACACACACACACACACACACACACACACACCCAGAGCAAGCACGGGTAACGTCTGCCCCCTCGTTTTAGGTTTGGGGCCTGCCCTACCTAGCGTCACGTCTTTTACTCTCGTCAAGCATATCCAGAGTGGGCCCTGTTACGGTGCCTCAGGGGAGACAGAAGGAGCTGCGTGCTGAGCACGAGGTCCTGTCAACACCTGGCCCTTACTCTCCTCGCCTGTTAACCCGGCTGTGTGAAGGCCAGGGTGGGCTCAGGACCCCCCAGTCAGGGAAGGCCTGGGGGGCTTCCTGCAAGAGATCAGGGAACGGGGGATCGGTTGGGCCGGGGGTCCTCCTGTCTCCTCTCCGGCAGCCACGTTTCCCCTCTTCTGAGCCCTTCTGTGCTGATGTCCTACCAAGCGCTTGTCTGGTCCTGTGTCCAGCGCTGACCCCGGTTCCCTTCCCTCCCGGCCCCCCGGCCGCCCGTGCTCCTGCCTCCTTGCTCCCTGGTCCTGGTCTGGCCTCCTGTGTCCAGTCGGCGCGGCTCCCGAGGCTCCTCGCTCGGACTCGGACCCCTTTCCGTCCTCCCTGCTTGTATCTCGGCCGGCGGGCGGCCCCGGCCCGATCCATCGATCCCCGGCTGTGGTTCCACCGAGGGAGTGTGCCTTTCTCTTGTTGTAAGTTTTTTTTAATGAATTTGGGAAATCCGCTGTTTTAACTATTTTCAACGTGTCCTACAGTGGGTTTTATACATTTGTAGTGTCGTGCAATCGCCACTGCTCTCTAATCGAGAACACTCCATCACCCCACAAGGAAACCCCCCCTTCCTGTTCGCTGTCACCCCCAATTCTCCCCTTCCTGTAGCCCCCGAGAACTCCTTTTTTTTTTTTAAAGAAAGAGAGAGAGCTCGATTAGGGGAGGAGGGGAGAGAACCCCAAGCAGGCTCCATGCCTCGTGTGCAGAGTCCAAAGTGGGACTCGATCCCACAAACCTGGGATCGCGACATGAGCTGGAGTCAAGAGTCGGATGCTCAACTAACTGAGCATCTCCTGAGAACATCATCCCGCCCCTGAGAACTCCTAATCAACTTTCTGTTCCTATGAATTTGCATACTCCAGATTTCATAGAAATGGAATGCTTCTGGCGTCTTTCACTGCGCGTGTTTCGGGGGTTCATCCACCCTGTAGCGCATATCAGTTTCAGTCCTTTTCGTGGCTGAATAGTATTCTGTCCTATAGCTGCTCTGCACTTTGTCTATTTATTAGTAGGTGGAAATTTGGTTTTTTTGCAGACCGTAGCTCTAAAAAGTCACAGTCTCGGTCTTAAAAGAAATTAATTACTCGGTAAAGAAGTACCGTGAAATAACGTGGTCAGATATTACCCTCGGACTCTGCTGGGTGCTCCAGGAACGGAGCGGCACCCCCTCTCAGGCCGTGTTGTCTCTCTGTGTTTCCTTGTCTTTCTCCGCATTAGTCCCCATCGGGGACTGTGAGCTCCCCGAGGGCAGGGACCCTGTCTCACACCGTCTCGCCCCCGCCCCAGCACGAGGCCTCAGGCAGTGGATGTTCTGTGGCACTCAGTGGATGAGTTTGACCAGGACTCATCTGTGTTCCTCCTACAAACGAGATATCCAGAACGGGGTCAGAAACAGGCCCGAGAGAGCCCTGTGGCCTGACCGTCCTTGTGCGACTGCTGGGTCCCCTACATCCCCCATAACCCTGCATCAGCCCTGGCCCAGCCCTCCAGCCTTTCTTCCGCCACATTCTTCGCTCACCGTTGCCCCGGCCACACCGACCTCGCCCGCCCGGTTCTCAGGGGCACCGTCCCGTCCCTCCCCTCGTGCTGTTCCTGTCCCTTTGCATGCTTGAGATGACTCATCAGCTGAAACGTCCCGCCCTCCGAGGATTCCTCCCCAAAACGCACTTCAGAACATTCCTGCCACCTTACACCCACCTCTCCCTGATTCCTCGGCACCCACGTACCAGTATTTTCCCCTCTCCCCGTCCCCGCAGCGAGACGTTGTTCTGCCGAGATGGCTGCTCTCGGCCTCTCCCGCTAGATGGTAAGCTCCCCGGGGGCAGGGGCCGCGCTGCCTTCACATCTGCGTGTGCTCGCTGCCTGCCCGCCCAGCCCCGTGCCTGGCACCCGCCGCTGCGCGAACGCCCCCCGAGCGTGTAAAGGAGCCCGGCACGTGCCGAGCGCGGCGGAAGTGTTTCTGTGGCCGTTCTTGACCGAGCGGGCACTTTGGGTGAAGCAGAAATAGCAGAGCCTGGAAGTTTCGGCCTGGAGGTCCTGTCTTCGTCGCGACGGGCGTACCGACAGTGAACTGGCGAACTTTGGGGGACCGCTTGCCAGCCTGGGCACTGCCCTAAGAATGCCGTGTGCCACTCCGGCCTCATCCTTGCCACAGCCCCGAGAGGCCAAAGTCGTGCCACCCGTCTCCCTCAGATGTGGAAACTGAGGTCCCGAGAGGCTAAGTCACAGACCGGCCTGAGGTTTGACCTTGGACCCTGGCACACACCGCATGTGCCCATCTTGCCTTTGGGCCTCGATTCTTTAGTCTTTCCGGGCCGCCCCGTTTGGAAAGCCAGGGGGCCAGACCCTGACATTTGCGACCCCGCCGTGGGATCTGTCCTCGGGGTCACCGTCCCGGCTGGGGAATCCGCCCAAGCCCGCTGGTGACTGGTCTGTGCCCCCCCCCCCGTCTCGCCCCCCCAGCCGGTGAGTTCCTCTGACAGCGAGGCCCCCGAAGCCGACCCGGCGGGCGGGAGCGAGGACGACGAGGTCCGGGGGGTCATGGCCGTCACAGCCGTGACCGCCACAGCGGCCAGCGACAGGATGGAGAGCGACTCCGACTCGGACAAAAGCAGCGACAACAGTGGCCTGAAACGGAAGGCCGCAGCCCTGAAGGTAGGGGTGGGGCGGGAGCCCTTGGCCTGGTGGGGGGGGCGGGGGGGAGGTGGCAGCCCAGCCTCTCTCTGCCCCCCGCCCCCAGCAGCCTGGGCTCCCCCCGCTGCCTTTCTTGTTTTCAACGCACGGTTCCATCATGATTTGTTTCATTTATTTTTGTTTGTTATCATTTTTTTACGTATGTCATTTCATTACTCTTTATAACGTTCCTCGGTAGATATTACCGTTTCCGCTTCATAGATTGTCATCTCGAGGAGGGGGTGTGCTCAGCCCGGGTCTGTAGTGTGAGCTGAAATGCCTTCCTGTATTATTAACCCGACCTTTTACTCAACACCAGCCAGACTGAACAGACCCCAGCAGAAGTAGAATGCACGTGCTCGCTCTTGGCTTTTCCCTCCCAGGAGCCTCCTAGCTGAAATTATGCCCGTAACCTGAATATGCAGATAATTTTTCTGGGTGTTTAACATGCTTTTTGAAAATTGAGATACCACTCACATAGCGCGAAATTCACCCTTTCAAAATACACAGTTCACTGGTTCTTAGTACATTCACAGAACTGTACAGCCGCCACCACCGGCGAGTTCCAGAACATTCTGTCACTCCGAAAGAAACCCTGTCCACCTTAGCAGTCATCCGCCAGCCCCCACGAGCCCTCTTCCTGTCCGTGGATGAGCCCGTTCTGGACGTTTCACACACGCAGACCCACACCCCACGTGGCCTCTCGTGTCCGGTTCCCTCCCTGAGCGTCGTGTGTTCGGGGTCGGTCCGCGGGGCGGCGGGGGGTGGGCGCCTCGCTCCTGCTCGCGGCCGAGGGACGTGCGCGTGTGCGGTGGACACGTATTTACCAGTTGATAGACATCTGGGTTGTGTCCACCGTGGTCCGCTGTGAACACACTGCTGTGCACGTGCGTGTGCAGGTTTCCGTGAGGACGTGAGTTGTCGGTTCCAGAGACAGTCTCTTGCCCTTTCTCTTCTCTGCCTTTTGACTGCCTCTGAGCATCTGGGTGCGGGATGAAAAGGCCGGGACCTAGCGCCACTGTCTTGCACAGGCTTTCCTACCGTTACTGATAAAAATAACGTTTCTTTTGGCTCCAATCCTCACGATAAGCCGTGCTTGTCGTCAGGTATGAGACGCGAAAGGTGCGGAGAAGCCGGTAGAAAATACCCGTGTTAGGTGCGCGGGCTGCTGTGCCGGGGACTGGAAACGCCCTGGCGGGTTTGTCTGCGATCCCGAGTGTGCCTCACACGGGGTGCAGGTGTGAGCGCGGGTGGGGGTGTGGATGCGGGCGGGGGGCGCGGGGGTGCGGGTGGGGGTGCGAAGCACAGAATCGGCAGCCGTCCACACGGTGTCTGTTTGCTGAGCATTTCTTGGTCGTTAAGTACTGTTTTACGACGAGGTCCTCAGTGGTCGAGAAGCAGTCTGTGATTTCTCACCGGTACGTTAGTAAGAGCGTCGGGCGTTCAGGGGGGCACCTGGGTGGCTCGGTCGGTTAAGTGTCTGGCTCTTGATTTTGGCTCAGGCCACGATTTCTCTGCGCTCATAGCGTGGAGGATGCTGAGGGTTCTCTCGTCTCCCTCTCTGTCTGTTGCTCCCCTGCTCGCTTGCCCTCTCTCGCTGTTTCAAAAGCGAATGCGTAAAAGAAAAAGGAAAAAAAAAATTTGTTGGGCATTCAGCTCCAAGTTTTTATGGTGCGCTTGGCATTGTTTTGTCAAATTCCCCATTATTTCTGTTTACGGCTGTTGGAGACATTAAATAGAAATGCGTAGAAAACAACCCTGCCCCGTGCCACCCCTGAGAGATAAACCCCTATTTGTTTTTTTGTGTTTTTTTTATTAAGAATTTTTTAAAGTTTATTTTGAGAGAGAGAGAGAGAGAGAGAGAGGGAGTGTGTGTGTGAGTGCGTGGGAGGGAGCAGAGAGAAAGGAGGACAGAGGGTCGGAAGCAGGCTCTGTGCTGACAACACAGAGCCCGACGTGGGGCTCGAACTCATGAACCTTGAGACCATGACCTGAGCCAAGTCAGATGCTCAACTGATTGAGCCGCCCAGGCGCCCCTAAACCCCTGTTTGTAAGTCACTACTTAGATTTTTTGGGTCACTTTTGCATTAAACAGATACAAGTTTTTATTACAACCCCGTTTAACCGCACCGGGGAACATTTAAAAGCGCTTTTCCCCGGGAGCCCCATCCCCTAGCCCACCCGCAGCTGCCCTTTCTCTGATCTGTGAGGGGCTGTGGTTTTCCCGCGGGGCCGGCTTTATACATTCTCTCTTCAGCCAACAACTTGTTGGCTGGTCTTCTCATCTGTCCTCTGAGTGGTTCCACGGACGGCCTCCTTCGTGAGGCAGATCCCGACGCCAGCTCTTGGGGACGGGGTCCCGGCCCTGCCCGCCCAGCCGGGGTCTCTGTGCTCTCGGGGGCTCCAGGATCTCGCAGCTCGGGGCCCCTCGCCATTGCTTCCCCTCGCACCCTGGCGTCAGGGGGGAGGGTCCTGGGTCACCCTAGTCTTTGTGATGCCCTTTGGTCTGGGGAAGGAGGCCACGGCCGGCTTGAAACGCTTCCCCTAGAACTGCCTGGCGACTGGATCCCCTGAGCGCCTGTGTTGAGAAGGGAGAGCATACAGCGCCCCCAGGCTGCAGGCCGTCTGTGTCCCGAGAGGGAGTACCAAGTGCCCCGGGCTTCAGCTCGGCCGCCCACGAAGGGGGGCCAGACTCCACACCCGACCACACAGCCCTGCAGGTCCGGCCCCGACAGTCCCCGTCCCTCCCCTGACCACTCACTAGCCACGCTGCCTTCCCCTGTGGGGCTTTGTGCTTGCCGTCTCTCCCGCCCCTCTGTCCCCCCCCCGTCCTTCCTCCATCCCTCTGTCCTCCCCTGTCCCTCTGTCCCTCCATCCTCCCTCCGTCCCTCTGTCCTTCCTCTGTCCTCCCTCCATCCCTCCGTCCTCCCTCCGTTTCTCTGTCCTCCCTCTGTCCCGTCCTGGTCCCCCATACGCGAGTAACCCTTCTCTCAGATTTGCACAGAATGTTTCCGTTTGCCTCTCCTGGCTGGAACATGTTGTGCGACAGTAGGGGGCCTTCTCTCTCCCCAGGGGGTCACTGAGTGTACATGTGTGCCGGCTGGCCTCACAGAGTCCCGTGCACTAGACGGCTTGCACACCAGTCAGTATTCCTGGAGGCAGCAAGTCTGAGATCAAGGTGTTGGCAGGCCTGGTTCCTTCTGAGGCCTCTCCCTGGCGTGCACATGCCGTGCCCCCATCCCGTGTCCTCACGTGGTCGTCCCTCTGTGGCCATGTCCTGATCTCTTCTTATAACGACACAGGTCCCACTGGATTAGGGCCACTCCAGTGACATCATTTTAACTTAATTATATCCTTAAAGACCCGGTCTCCGAACACAGTCCCGTTCTAAGGTCCTGAGGGTCAGGGCTTCAACAGGTGAATTTTAGGGGGACACAGTCCAGCCCACCGTGCCCTGGACAGGGCACGGAGCGGGGGAGATGCTCCGGTGACAGTGGTTAGGAGAACCACCGCATCTCCGATGTGACAAAACAGAGGCAAAGCGCCGTTGAACTCAGCACTGGCTGGCTGGGGAGGCCTGGGTTTTCCCTGGCTGAGATCTACTTCTAAAGCTTAAAGAATCTTAAAGATTCTTACGTTGGCTTCTTTGGGTGGATGTCAGAGAATGCGTGGACCCCTGAAACTGAATTCAGGTTGTTTGTGTGTATGTGTGTGTGTGTACATGTGTTTATTTATCTTTAATTTGTTTTTTTCTTTTAAATGTTTATTTATTTTTGAGAGAGAGGGAGAGCACAAGCAGAGGAGGGACAGAGAGAGAGAAAGAGAGAGAGAGACACAGAATCTGAAGCAGCTCCAGGCTCTGAGCTGTTAGCATAGAGCCCAGTGTGGGGCTCGAACTCGTGAACTGTGAGATCATGACAGCCGAAATCAGACACTTAACTGATGGAGCCACCCAGGCGCCCCGATTTTTTTAATCTTTTTATTGAGGTAAGGTTCACATTAAAAAATCAGCCATTCTAAAATGCACAGCTCTGGGGCGCCCGGGTGGCTCAGTCGGTTAAGCGTCCGACTCTTGGTTTTGGCTTAGGTCATGATCTCGCAGTTTTGTGGGTTTGAGGCCCATGTCGGGCTCTGCACTGGTGGCACGGAGCCTGCTTGGGATTCTCTCTCCCACTCTCTCTGCCCCTCCCCTACTCGTGCTGTTTCTGTCTCTCAAAATAAATAAGTAAACTTAAAAAAAAATAAAATGTACAGCTCAGGGACATTAAGCACACTCACACTGTTTTGCAAATCCCCCCACGTTTTCCAGAACTTTCCATCTCCCCAAACTGAGACTCTATCCCCGTGAAGCACTGACTCCCCACCCCCGGCTCCCACCATCCACTCTCTGACTCTATGGACAGGACTCCTCTAGGGACCCCCTGTGAGTGGGGTCACGCAGGACGTGTCCTTCTGTGTCTGGCCTCTGTCACTGTGCACAGTGTACTTAAGGTTCAAGATCCCTGTTTTGTTTTGTTTTATTTTTTTTTGAGAGAGAGAGTGAGCAAGCGTGCGCATGTGAGTGGGGGAGGGGCAGAGAGGGAGAGAAAATCTCCAGCGGGCTCCGCGCTGTCAGCACAAAGCCCGATGTGAGGCTCAGACCCATGAACCATGAGATCGTGACCTGTGCCGAATTCAAGAGTCTCATGCTAGGGGCGCCTGGGCGGCACAGTCGGTTAAGCGTCCGACTTCGGCTCAGGTCATGATCTCGCGGTTGGTGGGTCCGAGCCCTGCATCGGGCTCTGTGCTGACAGCTCAGAGCCTGGAGCCTGCTTCATATTCTGGGTCTCCCTCTCTCTCTCTCTCTTTCTCTCTGCCCCTCTCCCGCTCATGCTGTCTCTCTTTGTCTCTCAAAAATAAATAACCATTAAAAAAAAAAAAGAGTCTCATGCTTGACTGAGCCCCCCAGGCACCCCAGGAACCCTGGTTTTTAGTCAGATCCTGCAAGGGGTCCCTGCCACCTCCCAAGGATTCCAGAACCTCAGCTCTTCTCCGGGGTGTGAGCGGCCAGGCGGGAGACGGCTGTGCCGAGCACACAGGCGAAATTTCTGATCGCTCCTGTGCTCGGGCTGCGCTCTTTCTAGATGTCGGTCTCAAAACGAGCTCGAAAGGCCTCCAGCGACCTGGATCAAGCCAGCGTGTCCCCATCCGAGGAAGAGAACTCAGAAAGCTCTTCTGAGTCAGAGAAGACCAGTGACCAGGTGAGCAGGTGGCTGCCTCCGGGGGCGGGCAGGCGGGCGCACGCACGCACGGGGGCCGAGCCGGGGCCAGTCCGTGGGGCCCACACTCAGCGCCTTCTCTCTCTCCGCCCAGGACTTCACCCCCGAGAAGAAAGCTGTGGTGCGGGCGCCTCGGCGGGGCCCCCCTGCGGGACGGAAGAAAAAGGTAGAGGGGTTTTCTCGTGTCTTGTTCCCACCTGCCTGCCTGCGGGAACCCCCGAGAGGCTCTGTGTGGTCACCAGCCACTGCCCGTGGGTAGAGTCTGTCATTTCTGGAGGAGGGTAGGGCCCAGGCCACCAGGGATCACCACCGTCCACCTCTGCCTCCACCGACGGCTTCGGTGTGTGGTTTCCGAGGGTGGAGTGTGCAGGGCCCGTCTGTGGGCCGGAGGCCGCCCGGCTGCCACCACTCCTGAGAGGAACACAGAGGCCGGTGCAGAAACTGGGGTGCTGGAACGCTGGCCTCAGAAGGGAGAGGGGTGTCCTTAGGGGCCCCGTGTGAGGCAGGGAGAGTGGGTGTGTGTGGAGGGGAATGCACGCGTGTTGTGTGTCCGCATCCCGCGGACGGTGTGCGTGTGTTCGAGTGTGCGCGTTAGGTGCTTGGGTGTGTATGAGCGTGCCACCTGTGTGCATGGGAGTGGGGAGCAGGATGGGGGCGGAGACAGGAGGAGGGCCCTCCTCTCACTGGGCCTCCCGCCCCTATTCTGCACTGGGAAGGGCTGTAGGGGCGCGTGGGGGGGTGGGTCTCAGTCGGTCCGACGTCCAACTCTTGGTTTCGGCTCAGGTCGTGATCCAGGGTCGAGGGATCGAGCCCCGCATCAGGCTCTGCACTGTGTGGGGAGCCTGCCCGAGATGCTCTGCCTTCCCCTGCCCCTCTCCCCTGCTCACGCGCCTGCTCTATCTGAAATAAAATTAAAAAACCAACCAAGAGCTCTAGCCCCGGAAAGCGCGGCGGCTCTCCTCTGCCTCCCCCCGCTTCCCCGAGGGGATGAGGCCCGGGACGCCCCCCCCACGCCGAGCCCAAGGAAGAGGCGGTTGTTTGCGGGGAGGGGGCTGCCCGTGGCCTGTGTCCTCACCTCTGCACCCCCCGCCTCTCTCAGAAGGCGCCCTCGGCCTCCGACTCCGACTCCAAAGCGGAATCCGACGGGGCCAAGGGCGAGCCTGTGGCCGTGGCCAGGTCCGCGCCGTCCTCTGCCTCCTCCTCTTCCTCCTCCTCCTCCGACTCGGACGTGTCCGTAAAGAAGCCTCCTCGGGGCCGGAAGCCAGGTAGGGCGCGGGCCGGGGCGCCCCCTCCCCCACCCCCCACCCCCCGCGCCGTCCTGGGGGAGAGATCCCTCGCCGACCGCCCCCCCCCCTTCCCTGCAGCTGAGAAGCCGCCCCCGAAGCCCCGCGGCCGGAAGCCGAAGCCAGAGCGGCCCCCGAGCAGCTCGAGCAGCGACAGGTGGGCGGCAGGCCAGGGCGGCGGGCGGGCGGGCTGGCGGGCGGGCGGCGCGCCCCCGGCCCTCTAACGGGCGCGCCTCCGCAGCGACAGCGACGAGGTGGACCGCATCAGCGAGTGGAAGCGCCGGGACGAGGAGCGAAGGCGGGAGCTGGAGGCCAGGCGGCGCCGGGAGCAGGAGGAGGAGCTGCGGCGGCTCCGCGAGCAGGAGAAGGAGGAGAAGGAGCGGCGGCGGGAGCGCGAGCGCGGGGAGGCCCCCGCCGGGGGCAGCGGGGGCAGCAGCGGGGACGAGCCGGGCGACGAGGACGAGCCCGTGAGGAAGCGCGGCCGCAAGGGCCGGGGGCGGGGGCCGCAGTCCTCGTCCGACTCGGGGCCCGAGGCCGAGCCGCAGCGAGAGGTGCGTCCTGCTGGCGCGGATGCGGCGCTACCGGGTAACCGGGAGCGCGGGCCCGGCGGGTCCCTTCCCGCCGCCCGCCGGGTCGGCGCCGGTGGGGGTGGGGGTGGGGGTGAAGCGGTGAACGGGACACGGAGACCTGCGCCGTGGAGGAGCCGGGGTTCGCGTGAGGGGGCCAGACAGGGGACGACGTGAGGTGCGTTCCAGCACGTTGGGTGCGAAAGACAAGAAGGCAGGTCAAGGGGCATGAGCTGTCGGGTGGGCTTTTCGGTTTTAGGTGGGGTAAACCCTAAAGGCTTTAGCTGAGAAGATGCCGTGTGCCGTGAAGTAAGGATCTGAATGGAGTGAGAGGTGGTCTGGGAAGGTATCTGGGGAAACAGCACGCTGGGCTGAGAGCACAGTCTGTGCAAAGGCCCTGGGGCAGGACCAGGCCTGGTGTGTTGGAGCAACAACCAGGGGGCCCATGTGGGTAGAACGGAGAGGTGGAGGGGGGAGAAAGAGGAGAGGGGATGGGGCAGGTCGTCTCGGGCCTTGGGGTCTCAGGGAGGACTTGGGCTTTTCCCCCAGGGAGGTGGGAGCCCTGAAGGGCTGTGGGCCGAGGAGGGCAGACTTGACTCCTGTGTTCACAGGTGCCCTCTGGGTGCTGCGGGGGGCAGGACTCTGGGACGAGTGGGGAGCAGATAGGCCTCTGTGAGCATGAGGGGTGACCCGCAGGCCCAGGGCAGTCCTGCAGGCTCGTCAACACCCCGCTTTCCTGGCACTCGCAATCTGCCTGGATCTGAGCCTCACTTCCAGGCCTGTCACCTTCTAGACCGAGCCCCACGGGACAGAGGACGACCTTACTCTCTCCCTGTTTTCCCTCGGTCACAAAAAGGGCCCAAGATCCCTGCCGCGGGAAGTGCAGATTGTGGGGCCGCTCCTCCCGTTGAGTGAGTGCTCCTTGTAGGGCCTGAGACGCTGTCACCTGGGGCACGTGCTGGACCCAGGGGTCGTTCTTCCCGTCCTGCCCCGTCCGCCAGTTCCTAACAGCGCAGTGGTGGCAGGCGGTGGCAGGCTGAACCTCTAAAGGGAGCGCCCGCTGCCCGCCACAGCCCTGACCCTCTCTGGACGCTGCAGGCAAAGAAGGCGGCCAGACAGTCACAAAGCACAGAGCCCTCGAGGAGACCCAGCCAGAAGGAGAAGAGAGGGCGCCCCGAGGAGAGGCCCCGAGCCAGGTCGGACCCGCTTTGCCTCTCCTCCCGCGGCTACCTGGGGGCCCACCTGCCCCGTTCTGGTCCCTGCGGCTCCCGGCCTCCTGGGGATCCGTCCCCCCTCACCCCGTACGGGAGGGACCCGACTTCCGAAATCAGTCTTGGAGATAGATCCAAACCAAGTGGGGCCCCGTCAGTAGGAACCACTGCTCCAGACTGAGGTTCTGCCCCCAGTGGACACCACCCCACCTATCTGGTTGTCACGCTGGGGGTGTTCCTGGCATTGAGGGGGTGGGGCCAGCTTGTTGCCCAGCCCCCCACAGGGCCCGGATGTTCCTCAGAGAGCGACCCGCCCCTTGTCAGCAGTGCTGAGGGGGGGACCCTGTCCCCCAGACCAGTGGTCCTCAGACTGGAAATCCAAGCCTGGGGGATACAGCCCATCCCCCTGCCCGCTTGCTAACCGGGAATCCAGCATCAGGGAATGAACCTTCCCGATGGGAGTTTGGCGGCTGCCTAGACCAGGTCCCAATGGGCCCTGATCCCTCCTCCTCCCCGACCACGCACGCAGAGGCCCCCGGGGGCAGGAAGGCCATGGCAGGGCAGGGGGGGGCTACGCGGCAGGCGAGGGTAGGGCTAAGGGGTGTGACTCCACAGGCCCCCCAAGGTGGAGCGGACCCGGAAGCGGTCAGAAGGGTTCCCGCCCGACCGGAAGGTGGAGAAGAAGAAAGGTGAGGAGGGCGGGCCACCAGGGCAGGTCCTCTGCTCCCATGCACGTGCACGGGTCGAGGAAGCTGGTCGGGTGGCGGGACCGGGCCAGGGTGGTTTCTGCGGCTGCAGTCACGTGCAGGCGCTGCGTTCTCTCCTGGCCGCAGAACCTTCCGTGGAGGAAAAGTTGCAGAAGCTGCACAGCGAGATCAAGTTCGCCCTGAAAGTCGACAATCCGGTGAGACCCTCCTCGGGGTGCGGAGGTTCCTCCAGGCCAGGCAGTCCCCCAGCCCCTCGTGTGTGGAGCCCCTGAGAAGTTCTGGGAAACTGAGGCAGACCCTGGGTCGCGCCACCCGGGGTGTGCTGCTTGGTGTCCCCACAGGTGGCACCGAGCGGTCCTCCAGGTTCTGGTTCTCAACCACCACCCCTGGGGGTCCCTGTCACTCCGCCTGCCCCCCAGGGCACTCCCTAGGGTCCCCTCAGCAAGGTGCCGCCCCTCCTCCTCTCCCCACCCTGCAGGATGTGAAGAGGTGTCTGAATGCGCTGGAGGAGCTGGGGACCCTGCAGGTGACCTCACAGATCCTCCAGAAGAACACAGATGTGGTGGCCACACTGAAGAAGGTGCGGTGGGATCCTAGCAGCGGAAGGGCCTGGTGGCCGGCGGGGGTAGGGGTCCTGAGGGGCACGGCCTGGGAGGTGGCGGCCTTGGAGGCGGGGCTCTGGCGGGGGGCGAGACCCGCTGCGTCTCCTGAGCGGGCCTCTTGTGGGTCAGATCCGCCGTTATAAGGCCAACAAGGAGGTGATGGAGAAGGCCGCAGAGGTCTACACCCGGCTCAAGTCTCGGGTCCTGGGACCAAAGATCGAGGCCATCCAGAAGGCAACCAGAACTGGGACGGAGAAGGAGAGGGCCGAGGTGGAGAAGGCAGAGGAGGCGCTGGCTGGAGAGGAGGCCCCCACGGGGAGGGCGGAGGACGAGCTGAGCTGCGCGGGTGAGGAGACCCTCAGAGCCAGACAGCACGGGAAGCCGTGCGTGCGTGGGGGCCGCGTGTGGGAGCCGCGTGTGGGAGCGTCGCGGGACAGGCTGGCTGGACCTGGGAGGGCCAGGGGTGGGCTGAGAGGAGAAAGAAGGTGTTTCCCGAAGGGACAGTGGTGCTGGGTCCCTCAGCGACAAAGGGGCTGTCGCGCTGTCCTTCCCGCCAGGGTTACGTGGTGCTGATGGGGGCTGCGGAGAGGTGCTCCTTCTTCAGACCTGAAGCCTCCGCAGCCCCAGGGCCGGCCTGCAGGGGGCGTCTCCTTATTTCTGTCCCCAGACTCTGCACACGTGTTTCCCCGCTCACTTACCAGTCGCTCCCTGTCTCAGGCTTGTATGTGCGGGGGCCCAGAGCCGGCTGCAGAACCCGGCACATGCCCCAGCCTGACGGACGAGCAGTCCCGATGGGTCTGGGAGGTGTGGGCCGGGGGCATGTGGTGGGTGCCCTGCGCCAGGGCCCTCGAGGTGGGTGGAGGCTCCTTTAGGGCTCCTGTCCCCAAACCAGCTCTCTCGCTTGCTCCCGGCGGGCAGGGCCACGGGGTCACGAGCCCTTCTCCCACCCAGATCTCTCAGCCCCGGTGAATGGCGAGGCCACGTCCCAGAAAGGGGAGAGCGCAGGGGACAAGGAGCAGGAGGAAGGACAGAATTCCGAGGAGGGGCTGGGGTGCGGCTCCTCTGAAGAGCCCTTACACAACGAGTAAGTATCGCCGGGGGCCGCGGCCACGGGGGCAGCTTCCTGAGAAGGCGCCCACCGCGCGGGCTGCTCGCACCCGCCACCCCTGCCGCTGACCCGTGGGTCCCCCATCCAGGGAGCTGCTCTGGGCCCGGCCCCCCGGGAGGGTGGCTTCCTCCCGTCGCTCCGGGAACGGGTGCGTGGGCTCCTGGGTGCGGACGCCGCCGTGGTGAGGACCCTGGGTCCGCCCTGCGGCCCGGCTGGGGCGGCGGAGGGCGCTCCGGACACGGCCGCGCTCCCCGGGCGCTGGGTCTCTGCTGGCGGTGGAGGGCCACGTGCTCACCCGCACCCGTGCTGTGTCCCCACCAGCAGTGCGCAGGAGGCCCCCGAGCTGGACGTGCCCGGAAAGGAGCGGCAGGAGCGCTCGAGGGTGCGGATAGCCTCAGAGTCCCTGGACGAGGAGGACAGCTGAGCCCCGGCGGCCAGGCCCACCCGTCGCACGTAGATGCCCCAGGCCTGCCCCGGCCCCCGCCCACCACCCAAGGAGCAGAGACCTGTCGGGGAAGCGCTGTGCTGTCCCTTTGTATCTGTCCCCTGGGTTGTTTTTCTGCCTAACTTCTGTGATTTCCAACCAACATGAAATGACTATAAAGGGTTTTTTTAATGAAAGTCACTTTTATTGACTTGGTTGTCTAGTGTTGCTGGGGCAGTTGTCCAGGACCCGTCCAGGGACGAAGGATTTAAGCCGTAGCATTCACAGCGAACGTGAACTTGGTTGCGAAGGTGCCCCTGCCTGGCCTGGCCTGGCCCTGCAGGGCTGACGGTGAGGGAGAGTGGGGGTGACCCTCCTGCGTGCGGCCGCCCAGCACCCAGGCGGGAGCAGGGACCCAGTGGGCGGGCCTGGGCCCGGGGGGTGGAGACCGTGCTTCTCCGTTCCCAGCCAGGCTGCAGGTGGCTCTGGGACCCCCGAGGCAAGATTCAGGGTCCCCAGGAGCAGTAGCTCGGGGCATTCGAGCCATTCAGGCTTGGGGGCCGCTGTGGGCTGGCCAGTGTCCTTGATGTTGCAAGGGTGTGAGCACTGGGGGCAGGACTTGCTCTGTGACCTTGGATGAGTGGCACTCCCACCCCGGGCTTCTCATTCCTCACCGGTGTAAGGATCCCAGGCTCACGGGGCCATCACGCGGATTCAGACAGACACCCGCACTGGGCAGTTGCTGGCTAAACAGTGGCGTCCACTGTATGTGACTTACCCTGCCCTGGCCAGGAGCCTCCGTTCCCACCGAGGCCGTGGTCAGGCTGGGACTTCCTGAGCCTGGCGCCCCTCATTTGGTTTGGCTGGACTGGAGCTCCAGCTACTGTGCTCAGCTTGTGTGAATGACTGTGTCCAGCATCTCTTCCTGCGATGACAGTGCGTGAGGGACACCAAGGAAGGACGGGCCCGAGGGGCTTCCTGACCCGTTCCCCGTGTCCCACGTGGCCAGCGCCCAGGAGCCTGGCGACCCTTTGGGGGAAGGCTGGTGTCGCGTCCTGGGCTCAGAGCACCGCATCGTGTGTGAGAAGGGGCTATGGTCCTGGGGCCTGACCGGGGGGTCGAGGGTGGGATGCGTGTTCTGGGAAGCGGGGTCTTCCTTGGCAAGGGTCCCCCCAGCCGGAGGACAGGTGAGGCCCAGGGAGAGCGCGCCTGGCGTCCTGTAGCCCCACGTGCCACCCTGGCGTGGCTGCCCTGGGCATTTGGGGAAGTGTGGCCCAGAAGGACGGGGTGCTGCGTCACAGCTGTTCTCCAGCCTCGACCAAGCGTGGGGCCTACCTGAACGTGCTGAGCACCTGCGGTCACATACCCGCCCCCACCGTCCCAGGGCCCCGTCCCCTGCGGGGAAGCTCTGCTGGTCCTTCCTCAGAGGCCTCAGCCCAGGTGCTTGGAGGGCCACAGAGCATCAGCTCCGGGTAGGCCCAGGTGGGAAGCGGCTGGTTTTATATCTGCCCCCGTCCAGTCCTCCAGCCAGCCCGGGGCATAGCCATGTCTGCTGGCTGCCGCAGCTTGACCCTCACAAAGCCCCCTGGCCACACCGAGCGTTGGCAGAGGTGGTAGGAGCCTGCCTCGGGGTGACAGTGGCCTTCTGGTACGTTCGGCTGCCACGGAACATGGTTTGCTGAGGGCGTATGCTTCTAGAGCGAGGATAGAGCCGGGAGCCCGGGAGGAAGGAGCAAGAGAACTGGACGGAACCTTCTAGACTTAGGCACGTGTCCGTTTCTCTTTCTTAATGGGAGTGCTTGCTTGAGATCCTCAGGCAAACAGCCTCCGTCAGCGGTCTTAGCAACCCTGGGCCCCCAGACCCGGAGGAGAAGGGGTGGACGGTGCGGGCGGGCCTGGAGCCGGGTGCGTGGTGCTGCTGATCTCACGGTCCTCGGGGCCCCCGCTGGGGCGAGGCAGCGCAGGGTCCAGACCTTCGGGGAGGGGGAGCCGGTTTGGGGCCGGGGAGGAGGCCCCGCAGAGGGCCCCCGTGGGCCGGGAGCGGCCTACACCTGCTGCCCGCCGGGCGGCAGGGCGAAGGGCCCCACCAGCCAGCAGAGCGGCGGGCCGTGCTGCACGCCGTCCAGCACCTGCTCCAGCTCTTGCCAGGCCCGGCCCACGCCCTCGTGGCTCCGGGCCAGGCGCTCTGCCGGCAGCCGCCGGACCGAGCTGGCCGAGGAGACCAGGCCGTAGAGCTCACACAGGCTGTGCCGCGCCCGCCCGACACGCTGCTGCAGCTCCTCGGGGAGGCCCTGGAGGCCGGAGGCCAGGGAGCTGTAGGCCACGTGGAGCTGCTGGATGAGGCTGCAGGCCCTGGACAGGGCCCCGGAGTCCGGCACCTGCGGGAGCGGGGAGCGAGGTAAGCAGGGGCGGAGGGAGAAGAGCGGGAGCCTCAGCGTTTGCTTACGCACCTCTTGGGTAGCGCCTTCCTCCGCTCTGCTGCTCGGACCCTGGTCTGGAGGTGACTGGCCCTCTGGAGCCCGCTCGGCCTTCTGAATCTAGAAAGAAAGAAAGACGCCAGCGGAGAAATTACAGCTGGTCCCCTGGGGACGTTTGGGTCTGGCCCTGGAGCCTCACGTCTAGACCTTTCCCGGGCATGGTGGAAAAGCCACAAAAAAATAAAATCCTTTAATGAGAAACGAATTAAAAGGTCTCTGAGGTGCCTTACAGAGTCCCCCTCTCTCGTGTCCCACACCCCTGCTTCGGAGGCGCATTCTGAACCGGGTGCCTCTTGCTACCGTGGAAGCCACCCCAGAGGCCCCACCGTCCATCACGTGCCGGGAGTTTTGCAGGAATCTCCCGGGTCCAGCCCGTTCTCCCATCAGCAGCTAGGGACCCCCCAGAAAAACCTAGGTGGTGTCAGGCCACTCCTCAGTCCTGGGTGCTGGGGGGGTTGCCGGGGGGCATCCCTGGTCCCCACCTCCTCCATGCCAGGAGTCCCCCCTCCCCCGGTTGTGACAACCACAGACATCCCCACAGATTGCCAAGTGTCCCTGGGAACAGAATCATCCCCCCAGGGGACACTTCCTAGGTTAAGGGGTTCCACTGGCCCCCAGGAGCCTTTACATTATGTTGACCACCTCTCACCTGCTGAGGTCATGGGAGGCTGCACACACAGGGCAGTGACTTACAGACCTTGAGGTCACCCTGGGTGGTGCCGTCTAACCGCTTGGAGATGCATTCTGGTGTCTGGGGTGAGCACGGCTTTACTCGTTATTTTTCCCCCATAATTAACCCTGGCTTTCCCCTCCGCGGCACTGCTAACGCTGGCACTGGTTCTGGATCATTCTGTGTGCTGTACTATTGGTGTCCTGGGCACTGGGGGTGGGGGTGGGGGGCTGAGCAGCGTCCCTGACCCCACCCACTCAAGGCCAGGAGCACCATTTCCTGCAGTTGTGACAGCCACAGATGTCCCCAGACATGGCCCAGTGTCCCAGGGGCCTGTTCACTCCCGTGGAGATCCCGCTAGATCGGACCCGCGGTCTTCGCGCTGTGGCCCACCAGAGACCGTGGGGCGCCGACTGAAATCACCGTTGCGTGGGTGTAGCCTGGAGATCTGGATTCAGGCAGCATTGCTGAGTTCTTCACTGCATGTGTATCTAAACATCTAAGAGCCGTGAGCTTGGAGACCGGGAGGTCCTCAGAGCTGGGGGACCCTCGCCGTCTGCACTGGCCACAGGGGGCTGCCGCTGGACTGGGCTCAGCTCCGCCTCTGGCGCAGAGCAGGAGCCGACACGTTAGCTGTCCGCCGTGGAGAAGCCTCCGTGGGGCTCAGTAGATGCCCGTCGGGTCACCACACGTGGATGGGGGAGCGTGGGGAGGGGAAGGCTCTTACCAGCTTGAAGGCGTCCTCCAGCTGGGCCAGCGCGGCCCTGGCCTGGAACTGGCCGTGTTGCAGGTGGCTCAGGGCGTGCTCAAACGCCCGCTGGCGGAAGCCGGGGGCCAGGTCGCCCAGACGCACAAAGTAGCTGCGCTGGTCGGCCGTGAGCACCCTTGGCTCAGGCTCGGAGGCGGCAAGCTGGGCTGCAGGGAAGAGGGGATCACTGGATCCGAGAGGCCCCGGGCTTGGGTTTTACAGAAGTCCAGCCCCGTGGGAGGTGGGCCGGCCATGCCGTTCTTACCTTGCTCCTCGGCATCCAGGGGCTGGAAGACATCCCCCAGCTCCTTCAGCTCGTCCCGGAGTGTCGCGAAGCTTGTGGGTCCTTCATGGCCGCGCGCGGTGGCCACGTGCCCCGCATCCTCCCTGCCCAGGGTGGCCCCCTGGGGACGTGTTGCTTCAGCGGTGGCTTCCCGGACAAGGTCCAGGCCTGCACCAAGTGTGTCCGGGGCGCTGGATACTCCGGGGGACAGAGCTTCCCCTCCTTTGCGGGGGGCACTGGAACTGGTGAGTCCGCCCCACACAGGGTCCCGGGTGCCAGGTAACCAGTTCTGGATGGTGCCGAGACCAGTCTGCACTGCCCCCTTGGCCACGTTCCCTGCCCCTGCCACCCCAGCGGACACGGTGTCTTTGGTGCCTGTGACAATATTCTTGGTGGTGTCCAGGCCGGTCTGGACCGTGCCCTTGGCCATGCCCAGTGCGCCTGTGAGCCCAGTAGATAGGGTGTCCTTGGTGCCCGTGAGGACGGTCTTTGAAGTGTCCAGGCCAGTCTGGACAGTGCCCTTGGCCATGCCCAGTGCACCTGTGAGCCCAGTAGATAGGGTGTCCTTGGTGCCCGTCAGGACGGTCTTTGAAGTGTCCAGGCCAGTCTGGACGGTGCCCTTGGCCATGTTCACTGCCCCTGTCACCCCAGCAGACACGGTGTCTTTGGTGCCTGTGACAATATTCTTGGTGGTGTCCAGGCCGGTCTGGACCGTGCCCTTGGCCATGCCCAGTGCACCTGTGAGCCCAGTAGATAGGGTGTCCTTGGTGCCCGTGAGGACGGTCTTTGAAGTGTCCAGGCCGGTCTGGACGGCCCCTTTGGCCACATTCATGGCTCCAGTCACCCCACTGCACACGGTGTCCTTGGTGCCCGTGAGGACGGTCTTTGAAGTGTCCAGGCCGGTCTGGACAGCCCCTTTGGCCACATTCATGGCTCCAGTCACCCCACTGCACACGGTGTCCTTGGTGCCCATCAGGACGGTCTTTGAAGTGTCCAGGCCGGTCTGGACGGCCCCTTTGGCCACATTCATGGCTCCAGTCACCCCACTGCACACGGTGTCCTTGGTGCCCGTGAGGACGGTCTTTGAAGTGTCCAGGCCGGTCTGGACGGCCCCTTTGGCCACATTCATGGCTCCAGTCACCCCACTGCACACGGTGTCCTTGGTGCCCGTGAGGACGGTCTTTGAAGTGTCCAGGCCGGTCTGGACAGCCCCTTTGGCCACATTCATGGCTCCAGTCACCCCACTGCACACGGTGTCCTTGGTGCCCATCAGGACGGTCTTTGAAGTGTCCAGGCCAGTCTGGACGGTGCCCTTGGCCATGCCCAGTGCGCCTGTGAGCCCAGCAGACACGGTGTCTTTGGTGCCTGTGACAATATTCTTGGTGGTGTCCAGGCCGGTCTGGACGGTGCCCTTGGCCATGCCCAGTGCGCCTGTGAGCCCAGTAGATAGGGTGTCCTTGGTGCCCGTCAGGACGGTCTTTGAAGTGTCCAGGCCGGTCTGGACGGTGCCCTTGGCCATGTTCACTGCCCCTGTCACCCCAGCAGACACGGTGTCTTTGGTGCCTGTGACAATATTCTTGGTGGTGTCCAGGCCGGTCTGGACCGTGCCCTTGGCCATGCCCAGTGCGCCTGTGAGCCCAGTAGATAGGGTGTCCTTGGTGCCCATCAGGACGGTCTTTGAAGTGTCCAGGCCAGTCTGGACGGTGCCCTTGGCCATGCCCAGTGCGCCTGTGAGCCCAGCAGACACGGTGTCTTTGGTGCCTGTGACAATATTCTTGGTGGTGTCCAGGCCAGTCTGGACGGTGCCCTTGGCCATGCCCAGTGCGCCTGTGAGCCCAGTAGATAGGGTGTCCTTGGTGCCCGTCAGGACGGTCTTTGAAGTGTCCAGGCCGGTCTGGACGGTGCCCTTGGCCATGTTCACTGCCCCTGTCACCCCAGCAGACACGGTGTCTTTGGTGCCTGTGACAATATTCTTGGTGGTGTCCAGGCCGGTCTGGACCGTGCCCTTGGCCATGCCCAGTGCACCTGTGAGCCCAGTAGATAGGGTGTCCTTGGTGCCCGTGAGGACAGTCTTTGAAGTGTCCAGGCCGGTCTGGACGGCCCCTTTGGCCACATTCATGGCTCCAGTCACCCCACTGCACACAGTGTCCTTGGTGCCTGTCAGGACAGCCTTGGTGGTGTCCAGGCCAGTCTGGACGGTGCCCTTGGCCATGTTCACTGCCCCTGAGAGCCCCGTGGACACAGTGTCCTTGGTACCCGTCAGGATGGTCTTTGAAGTGTCCAGGCCGGTCTGGACGGTGCCCTTGGCCATGTTCACTGCCCCTGTCACCCCAGCAGACACGGTGTCTTTGGTGCCTGTGACAATATTCTTGGTGGTGTCCAGGCCGGTCTGGACCGTGCCCTTGGCCATGCCCAGTGCACCTGTGAGCCCAGTAGATAGGGTGTCCTTGGTGCCCGTCAGGACGGTCTTTGAAGTGTCCAGGCCGGTCTGGACGGTGCCCTTGGCCATGTTCACTGCCCCTGTCACCCCAGCGGACACGGTGTCTTTGGTGCCTGTGACAATATTCTTGGTGGTGTCCAGGCCGGTCTGGACCGTGCCCTTGGCCATGCCCAGTGCACCTGTGAGCCCAGTAGATAGGGTGTCCTTGGTGCCCGTCAGGACGGTCTTTGAAGTGTCCAGGCCGGTCTGGACAGTGCCCTTGGCCATGCCCAGTGCACCTGTGAGCCCAGTAGATAGGGTGTCCTTGGTGCCCGTCAGGACGGTCTTTGAAGTGTCCAGGCCAGTCTGGACAGCCCCTTTGGCCACATTCATGGCTCCAGTCACCCCACTGCACACGGTGTCCTTGGTGCCCGTCAGGACGGTCTTTGAAGTGTCCAGGCCGGTCTGGACGGTGCCCTTGGCCATGTTCACTGCCCCTGTCACCCCAGCGGACACGGTGTCTTTGGTGCCTGTGACAATATTCTTGGTGGTGTCCAGGCCGGTCTGGACCGTGCCCTTGGCCATGCCCAGTGCACCTGTGAGCCCAGTAGATAGGGTGTCCTTGGTGCCCATCAGGACGGTCTTTGAAGTGTCCAGGCCAGTCTGGACAGTGCCCTTGGCCATGCCCAGTGCACCTGTGAGCCCAGTAGATAGGGTGTCCTTGGTGCCCATCAGGACGGTCTTTGAAGTGTCCAGGCCAGTCTGGACAGTGCCCTTGGCCATGCCCAGTGCACCTGTGAGCCCAGTGGATAGGGTGTCCTTGGTGCCCGTCAGGACGGTCTTTGAAGTGTCCAGGCCGGTCTGGACGGTGCCCTTGGCCATGTTCACTGCCCCTGTCACCCCAGCAGACACGGTGTCTTTGGTGCCTGTGACAATATTCTTGGTGGTGTCCAGGCCGGTCTGGACCGTGCCCTTGGCCATGCCCAGTGCACCTGTGAGCCCAGTGGATAGGGTGTCCTTGGTGCCCGTCAGGACGGTCTTTGAAGTGTCCAGGCCGGTCTGGACAGCCCCTTTGGCCACATTCATGGCTCCAGTCACCCCACTGCACACGGTGTCCTTGGTGCCCGTCAGGACGGTCTTCGAAGTGTCCAGGCCGGTCTGGACCGTGCCCTTAGCCACACCCACTGCCCCTGTGATGCCACTGGCCACAGTCTCCTTGGCACCTGAGAGGGCAGACCGGGTCATGCCCAGGCCTCCGTGCATCACACCTTTAGCTGTGTCCACCACGCTGGCCATCCCGGAGGAGATGGTGTCCTTGGTCTTACTCATCTTGGAGCTCACCAGGTCCTTTGCCCCAGAGGTCATCTGGTAAGAAAGGACACGCGTGGTCAAGAGGAGAGCCCGAGGCGCTCCGCACCCCAGACTTCAGCCAGCCTGATCCCTCGCGTGCATTAGGGCGAAGGACTGTCACCCAGAGAGTCTGCCCGTCACCTCCCACCTGTACCTACTCTGCTCTCACACCGTCATCCAGCCATGGCCTTCCAGGGCCCGGCCTTCGCGAGCTCTGTCACAGCGCTGAGCGGCGCCCCTGATTGAATAGATCCCCACTGCCAGCGGCAGGTCCCCACACCTCCAGAACCTTTGCCAAAGTCCCCTGGCCTTGGGCTCAGTGCCGGGTGCTGGGTGACATAGTTGGTTCGTCTTGCCTACTCTCCAAAGGGCAGTTTCTCTCATCTGGTCAAACTAACAAAGGGTTGTGGTGGCCTGAGTCGCCACCACTCGCTTTCAACCACAAGCGTGCTGTTTTTAATCCAGAGCTTCTTAACCGGGGTGATTCTACCCTCCGGGGGACCCTGGGTGGCATCTGCGGACATCTGTGGTTGCCACGACTCGGGGACAGGGTGCCCCAGGCGTCGAGCGAGCAGGGCACAGGGATGCCGTGCAATCCCCGCCCCCCCCCCCCGCGGTGCCCAGGACGCACCACAACCAGGAGGGATCTGGCCGCAAACGGCCACCATGCTGAGATGGAGGGAGCCCCGAAATTTTGTTCTTACCTCTGCCCACCTGCTACCCTGCCTCATTTCAAGTGGGCACTTGGGCTGTGTGCCTGCAGAGACCTGAGTTCGAATCTCAGCCCTCCGCCCCTCCCTAGCCCCCCCCCCCCCCCCCCCCCCCGCTGTGTGACCTCAGGCAAGACACATCCCCTCTGAGCTTTTTGGCTGAAGCCTGGTGACTAACACAAAGCCTCCTTCAAGGATTGTGGAGGAAGGGAGTCAAGGTGCCTGAAGCACCTTGCAGGAGACTGAGACTAAGACGGGGAGGGAACAGGGTGTGGCCTTGGCTGTCCGGGTCTGTTGTAATCTGGGCCAGAAGGGCCACTGGCGTTCCTCGTTCCTTGAGCTGAGGGCAGAGGGGAGTACAGTTAGACTGCAGGGGGGCGCGGGGTGGGGTGGGGGGGTGGCGCCTGGGTGGCTCAGTCCGTGAAGGGTCCGACTTCGGCTCAGGTCACGATTTCGCAGTTCCTGATTTCGAGCCCCGAATCGGGATCGGCACTGACGGTGCGGAGCCTGCTTGGGATTCTCTCTCTCTCCCTCTCTCTCTGCCCTTCCCCCACTCTCACTCGCGCTCTCTCTCAACATAAATAAATAAACTTTAAAGAAAAATAAAAAAGACTCCAGGATGGGCGCTTAAGCGTGCCCAGTGAAGCAGTCCTAACAGGGTTGTGGCGCCCTGCTGTGGCCCTTAGCGGTGGCGCATCAGTCACTCCGTCCGGCCCAGCCTTGGGGACGTGATAGCGAGGGGAGAGCCCCGTTGATCTGAGATGGATGGAAGGTGCAGGAAGGTTCCCTAGCCACGCCTGGCTGTGTGACCTTCAGCAAGCGGCTTGGCTTCTCTGTGCTTTTTGGCTGTCGTGTGGGGTACTCTCGCTCCCTTCCTCGCGGGGCAGGTTCACCAGTAAGCGGCACACACAAAGCACGCAGCCCCAAGCCTGGCGTGCGCCGCGGTGCCAGTGTTTCCGGCCCCTTATTGCTAGACAAAGCGGGAGACCGTGCGCAGCCTTGCCACGCCGGGCAGGTGGGCGGTGGGCGGCGTTGCACCCATTTCGCAGATGTGGAAACGGAAGCTCAGAGGGGAGACCACGCCTGGAATCCCACAGCAGGACGCACTGGGGTGTCTGCCCTCCCCTTGGCCTACGACAACCCCCTCAGAAGGCAGGAACCGAAACCTCCCCCGAGAAGCGCCAGAAGGAGGCGGAGGCCATCAGGCCTCAGGTCCGCCAGCCCCTCTCACCTTATCTGAAGGCGGCGGCTGCTTCTCCCCGCCGGCCGTCTGCTCCAGGTTGGCGGCTGCAGTGGGCACAGGAGCTGGTCAGGCAACCAGGAAGGGCGAGGGACGTGGGCTGGCATCAGCCCACGGGCCTGGGGCCCGTTGCGTAATTGGTGGGCACAGCCTGAAAGGTCAGGAATGTCCCAGCCGCCCTGCCAGGGACAGCAGGAGGTGACATCGACAACCAGTGACCGAGCCCTGCCGGAGGCTCCCCTGGAGCCCTGGGGCTTTGGGCTGCTGGTACGGGAGTCCTCTGGAGTTTTCTATGCCCGGGTCCCGGGCGCTGGACACTCACCCCGGAGGGGACCCGAGGAAGGGTATTAAGGGCCCCGCCCCAGCCGCAGCTGCCTGTCTGGCCTGGGTATGTGGGGCAGGAGTCACTGCCCTGGGGCGCTGGGCCCAGAGTGAGCGAGCGTCCAGGCCCACGCTCCCCTGCATCAGCCCCGCTGAGCAAATGGAGGATAGGGAGTCCCCTGCTCCCTCCCCCCCAGCCCCTGCCGCCAAGCCAAGGCTATGTGACCCCAGGGCAGCCAGCCCCCTTTGCTGGGAACCAGGATGGAAACCTTCAGTGAGCTCAGACACGGGGAGCACCCAGTCCCTGGCGCATCAGAAATGGGGTGGGATGCAGGGGAGGGGTTGAGAAAGCGGAGAGACAGGCTGTGTCCACACCCTCGCTGTTGCTGGTTATGCTACTTTGGGCCCCTCTCCTGCCCTATTTAGGCCTCAGTTTCCCCCATCTGGTGCCACCTGAGCACGCCAGCCTGGAGTGTCTGTTGAGGTGATGCCGGCACGTGTGAACCCCCACTCCCCCCACAAATGATCAAAAGTCCCTGCTCTCGGGGATGTTTATTCCCGGGACCCGCCTCTAGAGCCACTGCCCCCACGGAGATGTCCACTCACCCTGAGCCTGGGGCTGCGGGGACGCACCCGCAGGGTCGGCGACCGGCCGGACCTCTCTCGCAGAACTGTGGGCGCTGGCCACGAGGTTCCGGGCAGAACTGAAGCCAGGCAGGGACCCCAAGAAACTTCCCAGGGTCTACACGGGGCAGGGGGGAAGCATTAGCAGGGCCAGGGTGCTGGGTGGGGGGAATGCCTTGGACAGCACTGGGTTCCTGCATCCCCTCGGGCCCTTCATCCTGGGTAGACCCCAGGAGGGTGTCTTAGCCTCTCTGAGTCTCAGTTTCTTTGCCTGGGCCACGGGCAGAGTCAGCCCGCCTCCCGTAGACAGAGGAAAAGTTCATCCTCCGGGTCTCCAGAGGCCTTTTCCCTCCACGGCCCCCCCATTTCACAGGTGGGGAAACTGAGGCCCAGAGAGGGGCCATGGCTGTTTCCAGGTCACATGGTAGAGAAGGAGCTGAGGGTTGCTTGTGTCCCCCCGCTCCCCCCACCCTTCAGCTTGGGACCGGAGGGGACAGTTGGTACCGTGGCTCGCGGAGCCTTCCCACCCCACCCTTCCCAGGCCCTCCGGACCCCGGTACCGTGAAGGTCACCTTCCCAAGGTTCCGGGGGGTCCCCAGGTCCTGGCAGGGATCTCCCCCACCGCACCTCCCCTCACCTTGCCCTTGGGTTTGGGAGGATCCCGGCCTCCTTCATCTTGGGCAGACATGGTAATATTTTGAGCAGCTGGAAAGGGGCGGAGAGGGTGTGTGAATCGGGGGGCTCCCGGGCCTCCTGCCGCACCCCTCCCGCGCCGGCCACACCCCTCCGGCCCAGCCTCACCCTGGCGTTGCTCACCTGGGGTGCGTGAGGGTCCCTCAGAGCCACAGGCGGTGCAGCTGGGGGCTGGCTCTGCTCTCGGCTACCAGGCCTTATAGGGTCTGGGGCAGGCCCGGGCCCGGCCGGCAGAGGCAGGCGGCCAGCGGGCCGGGGGAGGGCCCTGGGCGGTCACGTGCAGCCTGCCCAGCCCAGCGTGGGCCCCGGGCCCAGGACCTTTCCCCTGCTATCCGCGCCGGGCGGCCTCTGCCCACGGCACGCCCCCCCACCCCCAGCAAGGCCGAGGGATTTGCGGACCGTCCCCTGCCCCCAAGGCACTGCCCACAGGCTGTCTCGGCCTCCGGTTTCCACCCACGAGGTACAGTTCAGAGCTCTGCTTTGCCGCGACCCCTTGGCCAGTTACCATCCACCGGCCTCAGGTTCCTCTTCCAGACGCCCTCCCCGTGGCCCGCGGGGTCCCGCTTTCTGCCTGCCCTCCCCTCCTCCAGCTCTCTCCCCCTCGCCCGCTCTCCTCCAGCCACGCGGGACTCCTCACGGTGCCTCCAGCACGCCAGGCGTGGTGCTGCCCCGGGACCTTTGCACATGCTGTTCTCGCTACCCCCTTCCCCACAACGCACAGCTCCCCTCCCTCGGGCCTGTTTCACTCCGAGCTACGTCTCCTGCGGCAGGAACGTACCCGGCACACGGTCAGCCTGTAAGGGATGTTTGGCCTGGATGGGCCAGCTCGTAGGATAGTTCCGAGTGTGAAATGTGGTCAAGCATGGCACCTGTTTACCCCAGTGCCGGGTACCGAGCAGGGACTCAACAAACGTGAGCTTCGCATCGTCCGGGCGGGGAGAGAGGAGCCCGGTCTCGCCTGAGCAGGGAGCGGATGCGTCGCTCTCCGGGAGGGACTTCCCTTGATAAATTAGGGCCAAAATGCGGATGGATACAGGGCGCCAAAAGAGCAGGGGGATCCTGGCAGTGAGATGCCGGCCTGGTGGGCTTGGGACAACCCAGGGTGGCTTCCTGGAGGAGGCATCCCGGGCCGGAGACCACAGAGCCGGGAAGTGGCAGGGACGGGATTCAAACCCAGACCCAGAGCCTGTGTACAGGGTGGGCTGACGGTGGGTAGGGGGCACAGGCCAGCAGAGAAGTGACCTCTGTCCCCGAGCTAAGTCTCCCCCCTGCCCGCTCCTGGGACAGGGGCCCCAGCTGCACGCTGGTGGAGACCCAGTTGGCCGTTCTGGGCGCTGAGCTGGGAGGAGGGAGGGTTCAGACACAGCCCGATGACCCCCAGGTCATCTCCTTGGCGCAATCGCATGTTTACCAAACAGTTGGGGAACAAAATGCGGATGTCCCCCAAACTCTGTCCTCCCAGCCAACGCTTCCCAAAGGTGGCAGGGGAGGCGGGAACCCCTGGGTGGGCCCCTCCCCTTCCCCCAGGGCCGCCGCGGCACAATGACGGCGGAGAAACCCAGCAAAGACCATCAAAGTGCCCGTAAACACCGGAGTCGGGTCCCGCCCTCTGCCCACAGCCCCCCAAGCCTCTGCCCTCCCTGGGGGAGAACCTGAGTCCTCCTCCCGCCCCTGGCCCCCATCACCTCCCTGTCCTCCCCTCTTCCCTTTCTCCCCTTGACTCACTCTGCTGCAAACACACGGGCCTCCTCACTGTTCCTCCGACACACTCGGCCCGCTGCTGCCCCAGGACCTTTGCACCGGTGGTGCCCCCTGCCTGGAACGCTCCCTGGTCTTTGCTTCTATCTCACCTCCTCAGACAAGTCTCCTTGGCCCCTTCGTCCCCTGTTAAAAATATACACCCCTCCTCCTGCCCTCACACGCTCCCCATCCCTCAGCCCTGTTGTGTTTTTCATCACCTACTAACACCAAGACGATTTCCGTCCGTTTCTTGTTTATCGTCTGTCTCTCCCACTGTATTGTGGGGTCCCCGAGGGCAGGATTCGTATCTGGTTTGCTCCCTGCCGGGCACAGCTCAGCAAGGGAAGGAGCTTGCCCACCCAGGCGTAGGCAAGGCTGACACTCAACCCCAGGACCTTATCTACTGCTCCACCCACTCCCAGACTCACCTCGACCCATTATCTTTCTCTCCCCACTCTGTTCCTGTCAGACCGATTCCCCCACTGCCGTGCCTCTGCCTGAGCCCTTCCCTCTGCCAAAATGCCCTTCCTGGGTGCCACTCTGCCCATCCTCACCTGGCCTGGCCCTCCGGGAGCCCCCAGCCTCACCAGGGGAAGAGAAGGCAAGGTTGCCTGTGGCTCCAAGCGCAGGTGGAGGGGGCTTGGAGTCCCAAGAAGGGGAACTGTCAGAGCTAGGCCCCTGGGGTGGAGTGAGGGAGAGCTTCCTGGAGGCGGCGGCATTGGAGCTGGGGCTACAACATGGACGAGTCCGAGAGACGGGTGGGAGGGTGGGAGGGCACGGCCTCAGCAAAGGAGTTTGGATATTTGGTCTGAGGGTGACTGGGAGCCATGGAGGTTTCTACGCAGGGGCAGGGAAGCGAATCCGGCCGGTGGGAAGTGGTCCAACCTCCCAGAACCGCCCCTGGGCCGGGTCCTAGGGAAGCCAGGGGCCACCCTGACCTCACCACATCAGACTGCGGTTTCCTAACACCCCACCCGGCCGCAGGGGAGTCTCGGGGGCGGCTGAGAATTCGGTGAAAGGATGGGAGGGCCCCCAGGAGACTGGCCTGTGGCCCTTCCCCTACCTCGGTCTGCCCCATCCGGACCAGTGCGGCTGGAGGAGTCGCAGCATGACGAGTCCCCGCAGGCCCGGGGAGGAGTATCACTCCTTTCAAACCTTGAACCCTGGCTTGGGCCTTGCGGCCCCGCACGCCTGAGGCCCCCCGCACCCTGGAACCAACACCCACCCCGACCTGAACGGAGGCCATAGGCCTTTGGACAACACAAAGCACCTTTATTCTGGAGCGTGGACCCCAAAGGGCAAACCAGTGGATGCAGCAGGCCCAGCGGACGAAGCTGGATATTCTCAGGGACTCCCCCCTCCCCCCACCCCGCCCCGTCCAGGATGTACAAGCTGGGGGGGTGGAGGGAGGGTGCCTCCTTTTCCAAACCCCCAGACAGCCGCTGGGCAAACTGTGTTTCTTTGGGGAGTTTTGATCCGCTTTTTGCGGGGGTGCAGGGACGGGGACCACAGACAGAGGCACCCAGCTTGGGGCAAATGAGACCTGAATTGGGCTCCAGTCCCCCTGTGTCCAAGGGAAAGACTGGGGAGCGTCTGAGATCAGTGAAGCCGGTCTAGGCGTCTGAATTTAGCCCCCACCCCCACCGCGCACCTGGGCCAAGGCCACCGCGCAGTCCGTTAGTGCATGTTCATGGCCACTAGGGGGCAGCGGGGACGGGGGGGGGGGGGCAGGGCGACCTCCCCCTTGCGGCCTGTTAGTGCACGGGCGTGGCCACTAGGGGGCAGCAGGGACCTCGGGGTGGTGGGAGGGGGGGTGCAGGGCGACCTCCCGAGGGCCGCGTCTGCTGCCCCGTGGCCCCATCTGGTCAGAAGTCCAGCTCTGGCATCAGGGTGTGCTTGGCGCGGCTGGGGGGCGTGGGTTCCTCCTTGGAAGTGTCGCCCGGGAGGGCTGGCCCGTCCCCGTGCTCGGCTTCCCAGGCTCTCTGCTGGGCCGGCCAGTCCAGGTGAGCCCAGCGGGGGTCAGGGCCCCCCACGACCTCGTCCACCAGAGCCTCCAGGTCAGGCGGGGGCGCGGGCCGCTCCACGAGGATGGGCGCGAAGGGCCCCACCAGCCAGGGCAGCGGCACGGCCTGCACCACCAGCTCCAGGAGCTCGTCCACGCAGGCGTGGGCCCGGGCCACGCTGCCCCGGCCCTCGGCCAGGGCGGCCGCCGGCACATCGCCGAAGCAGCGGGCGTCGGCGAACGCGGACTGCAGGGCGTCCACGCTGCGCCGCACCTCGGCCACCTTCTCCTGGGCGCTGGGGGGCAGGCCCCGCACGCTGGTCTCCAGCGCGTCCAATGTGCCCTGCAGCTCCCCCATCAGACTCCGGGACAGGACCAGCGTCTCCAGCTCTGCCTGCGGGGGAGGGGAGGGGCCTCAGCGTCCCCGACGGGCGCGCCCCCCCCCCGCCCCCCAGGACCAGCGCCCTGCCTCAGTTTCCCCACAGGGCACCCCGTAGGACCATCCGGCCAGCTTCCCCGTGGACACTCCAAACCGCTGACCTCAGCCCTTGGTTTGGGACGGCTGGAGCCCGGCCCCCCCCTCCCCGCCACCCTGGATAGATCCAGAACGCCCCCTCGCACCCCCGCCCACCCCCCTCGCCGCCACCCTACCTGGCTGCGGCGACGGCCGTTTTCTGGGGAGCGCTGGCTCCAGTCCTCCCAGAGCTCGTGCACCTTCCCAGGGCGGGCGGGGGCAGTGGGTGTGGCCCCACACTGCATGAGGTTGATCTGAGGGGACAGGGGCGGGGGTGGAGCTGAGGATCCGGGGGCTCGGGGGAGCCAGGACCCTAGCGTGGATCTGGTCTCGATAACCACGGAGAGAACATTCTTCCCTGCAACCTTCCCCTGCTAATCCAGCCTGGCCAACCGGCCCGTTCTCTCCTCTGCTCTTGGCCAGACGCCGCCACTCGCGGTTCCCCCGTCGCTCAGACTCGCTTCGGCCACGCTGGCCGGTGGGCTGGGTGCACTCCTCCCTCCGCCCCACACCCCCGCCTGGCTCATTCCAGTGTTTCCGAGCGGACGGAAGTCTTCCCTCCCTGCCTCCTGGCTGGGCCGATGCCCCAGCGCCTGGTATGTTTTTTCATCATGACCTTCATTCCCCTACTGCGCTTCGAGCGTCCTGACGGGGCCACTGTGCCTTCGGTGCCCAGGACGGGGCAGGTATTAGAAGACAAACAGGAATTGTGGTCCATCTGTACACGAGTATTATTCAGCCTTAAAAAGGAAGCCCGTTCTGACACCTGACCTTGAGGACATGGTGTTCAGGGATAGAAACCCACTCGGGCGCTCATCGGCGCCCTCTGGTGGCCGCTGCGGGGACGACAGCCTGGGACCCGGACGGAGCTGGGGGACCAGGTGGCGCTTGGGGGGCTGGGCCTGGGGATGAGGAAGGGGAAGGGGACCTGTGGGCGGAGCCAGCATCCCGGCTGAGGTGCCTGATGTGGGTGCGAGAAGCGGGAAGTCGAGACCTGACCCCCCCCAGGTGACTGGAGGTTCAGATGAGGGAGCAGGTTGGGGGTGTCTGACGTCATCAAGCTGAGCCAAGCGGGAGCTCCCGCGGGCCCCTGGGTGGCTCGGTGGGTTCAGCTCTGACTTCCGCTCAGGTCACGATCTCCCGGTTTGTGAGTTCGAGCCCCGCCTGGGGCTCTGCGCTGAGCGTGCAGAGCTTGCTTGGGATTCTCTCTCTCCCTCCTCCCCTCCCCTGCTCATGTTTTCTCTCTCTCAAAATAAATACAGTTAAAAAAAAAAAAAGTGGGGGCTCCGTGGTCCTTTGGAGCAGGGAGGGACACACAGTGAGGGCAGAGACTTGAACCTAAAGCTGGGGTGCATCGGGATTGGTGGCAGGAAAGCAAGGGGAGGGGTGTTTTCTTTCTCTCCTGAACTACTTTACCTATAAATTCCAGCTCCTACTGGCTCTCCCCCCACTGAAGCCCCTTCCTGTCTCCCCAGGCTGAACCTCGACCCCCCTGAGCCTCCCCAGACCCATGTGCCCTCTCCGCCCCAGCCTTGAACACACCGGGCTGGAGGCAGCTGAGCCCGGCTTTGCCTCCCCCGTCAGACCAGCTCAGGACCAGGCCCCCAGCTGGCACTCGATCCACGCTCCCCGGCCCGCATCAGGGGGAGGGAGTGAACAGAAGGATCTCACCAACTCCAGTGTCTCCTGCAGCTGGGCCAGCGTGTCCTGGGCGTGGTGTTTCTTCTGCCTCAGTTTCCCCAGAGAGTGTTCATACGCCAGGTGGCGGAGCCGCGCCGACAGGGAGCCCAGGCGCACAAAATAGCCCTGTCGTCTCCTCTGCTCCTCCACGGACCCCACTTCCGGGCCCTCGGCCTCCGCTGCCAGGGCCGCTGGAGGACGGGACGGGGGGATGGGGGTCCGCATGGCCGCCCCCTCCACGTCTGCTCACCCTCCTTGTGCGTTGACGAGCCCGCGGGCTCCCAAATTTATAGTTTTCCTTTAGGGACATCAACTCATTTCCCCAAACCCTATGACGTAGGCACTGCTATTAGCCCCATTTACAGATGAGGAACACTGAGGCAAGGGGCGATGAAGCCCCCCAGTGTGCAAGAGGCCGACCTGGGATTCCAACCCAGACACTCTTAGCCCCTCTATGAAACGGTCTGTTAAGAATATACTATGGGGAGCTGGGTGGCTCACCTGCGTAAGCGTCCGACTCTCGACTTTGGCTCAGGTCATGATCTCATGGTTTGTGAGTTCGAGCCCCGCGTCGGGCTCTGCGCTGATGGTGAGGCGCCTGCTTGGGATTCTCTCTCTCCCTCTCTCTGCCCCTCCCCCATTCTCTCTCTCCCTCTCAAAATAAACTTTACTACACTTGATCTTAGCCAAGAGGCCAAGAAGCGATCTCTCAAAATAAACTTAAAAAAAAATCCTAAAAAAAAAAAACAAGGGTATACTAGAAACGCTTGGCACACAGTAGGTGCCTCATAAATGCCTCAAAGCCTTTCTGCCGAGGAGGGAGTGCATCGACATGTTCTTCTCGCCCCCCTAAAGCAGGGGTTGAGAGAAGTCAGATCGTCTCTGGGGTCAGGAACAAGATGTAGAAAGCTGGAGAATGCTGTTTTTTTGTTTTGCTTTTTTAAGATTTTTTCTTTTTTTTTAAGTAATCTCTACCCCCGACGTGTGGCTCGAACTTACAAACCCAAGATCAAGAGTCACATGCTCCACTGACTGAGCCAGCCTGGAGCCCTGTGACGATGGCGGGGCTACGGGAACCGTATAAAGGGGCAGATGCCGTTCAGCCCAAGTGTTTAGTTTTTGAGGACCAGCCACAAATCAGGATTTGTAGGGCAAAATCCGATTGTTAAAGGCACACGATGCACTAAAGCATTTTAAAGGCACTGCTTAGGCCAGTGTGACCATCGGAAGGGACACCAGTTTGGGACCGGGGCCCTCAAGTCTGTAAGCCCCGTACAGCCCTAGGGTCTGCGTGGTCTGGTTTCTCGTAGGGGGTGGGGCGGGGGGCCGTGCGAATGCCCGGGGGGCTCAGGCCTGGGCTCCAGGCCCGTGTGGTTCCTCCTGAACTGCTGTGTGGCCCTGGGCAAGTCCCGGGCTTCTCTGATCCGTAACCTCTGGGGATGGGGAGTGGGCAGAAGGATTCGGGGCAGGGTGGGCGCGAGCCGGGCTCACCGAGCTCGTCCTCGGTCACGGGCAGGAAGTGGTCCACCAGCTCCTCCGACTTGCCCAGCACGACATCCACGGCGTGGCTCACGGAGCGCTTCAGGTCCACACTCCAGCGGCGGCTCTGCCGGGCCAGGCCCACCACGCCCGTCACACTGCTGGCCACCGTGTCCTTGGCCGAGGTCACCACCTGCTGAGAGGGGTCCCCTTCCAGGTTTGGGCTCCCTTCCCTTCCCTTCCCCCAGCTCCTTGGGGCTGGGTGCCCAGGGTCCCTGGCCCTTCCTGGCTCTGGGACTCAGTTTCCCCTCTAAAACATGGAGGAGAGTAAAAGTTCTCCCTTACAGGGTCGTTGAAGGCGTTACCAGCACCACCTGGCACATGTTAAGTGCTCAGTAAACTCGGGTGCTGTTTATTATTATTACTTTTTTTTCAATTTCATTATTCTATTCTATTCTATTCTAGTCTAGTCTATTTTTAAATGTCATTTATTGTCAAATTGGCTTCCATACAACACCCAGTGCTCATCCCAACAGGTGCCCTCAATGCCTGTCACCCCTTCCCCTCTCCCCCGCCCCGGGTACTAATTATTTTAATCTGGCTGGTGCAGTCCCGACCCGTCCGGTCCCGGAGGAGGTTACCCTGCTCCTTCCCACCCCCAGCCCCCTCTGGGTCCCCACGGCACCGTCTCCGAAGGTTGCTGGAGAAAGGGCAACTTCTCTTCCAGCTTGTCCAGACCCCTGCAGGCGAGATTGTTCACGGAGGCCACTGGAGGGGGGAGAGTCAGGGAGTGAGGGAGGGACACGTAGGGAGAGGCAGAGGGAGGCCCGGGCCACCCTGGGAGGGGCTGGGGACCCTTAGGGTGTGGGTGGGTCACCAGGCCGGGCCCCACCTGCACTTCCCTCCCCGCCTCAGCCCTGCCACCCGGCTGCTGCCAGCACCAAGGTGACTCCTCGCCCAGGGCCGGCTCAGATGCCCCAGAGAGCAGGCTCAAGGTCACGCACACTGGCTGAGAGGGAGGCGGGGGAGGTGACCCCCCTTCCTGGGTCAGATGTGAGGCCAAGGGTCTTGTGCCCCCCGCCCCTCTGTCAGGTTGGACCCCTCAGCTGATCACAGGGGTCCGGGGGGGACGTGGGGCTCAGGACACGCAGAGGCAAGGACAGAGAGGCAGATGGGGAGGGAGATACCTGAGGAACGTCAGGCCACGAGGGAGGGCGTCAGGACACAGAATGAGGGGGCCACAAGCAGACAGCTAAGGGTGGAGGTCCAGGAGATCAAAGGCAGGACCCGGGGACGCGGTGGCGGGGAGGGGGGGTGCTCACGCTGGGGCTGCAGGTGACTCAGGAGCGGCTGGGCGTGGTCCAGGGCACGGGCGGTCAGGTCACACACGCAGTGCTCGGCCAGGCGGCAGGCGGAGCCCAGCAGCGGGTGCCTGTCCTTAGCGGCACTGTAAGCCTCCAAGACGGCGGTGCACGTGGTCCTGACCAGGGGCAGGGCCACCACGCGCTGCACCACGTTCTGCGGGGACGGGTGGCATCAGAGGGGCCCGAGGGGGTGCGGGGAGCTCCGCCGCCCCCTCGGTCCGCTGCCCTTCTCTGGGCCGGGTTGAGGGGCGAGCGAGCGGGTGGGGGGGGGCTGCACGCTTAGCTTGGGGCTCCGGCCTCCCCATCTGTCAAATGGGTTTCTAGAGCCGGGAGATTCAAGGAGCCGACGTGCGCGAAGCGCTTGGAACGGGGACCGGTGCAGAGCGTGTGCTGTGATCGCTGTCACTCGTGCTGCTGCCCTTGAGAGTGCGGAGACGGTGGGTAGCGTGTGCCAGCAGCCCTCCCCCGCAAGGTCCAGCAAGGATGGGCACGGGAGGGGGCCCCTGGCCCGAAACTGTCCCGGGAGGGACGGTGCCCCCACCCCTCCCTGTGCCCCTGTCCTCGGGAGGGGCGGCCCCTCACCTGCCTGTCCTGCTCCCACAGGCTGTCTCTGGGGGCCCGCACAGGCTCATCTTCTGACATGTCGGCTGCAGACATCCTGAGGGGCAGGGCCGAGTGAGAGGGCCTTCCAGGCCTTGGGCTCTGTCCCGCTGGGCTTTGCGACCTGGGCAAAGTATTGTTCCCTCCTGGAACCTCCGTTTCCTCAAAACAGAGTTATGACAGTACCCTTCCTCGCAGCGTCGTGAGGGACACGGTCACTGGATGCACAGGGCTCTGCACACACTGGGTGCACACGGAGAGCCTCTGGCAAGGTGGGGTTCAAAGCATGGGCTCTGGAGAGAGAAAGACTGGGGTTCACATCCTGCCGTTACCTGCTGTGTGACTTTGGGCAAGTGCCTTCCCCTCTCTGAGCTCTTTCCTCTTCCGCAAAGGAGAAGAGGCCCCTCTTACCCCTGCGCACCCCCCAGCTCCCCCTCCCCGGACAGAACTGCACAAGCAGCCCCCCGCAGGGGCGGAGGTGGTAGCTGCGGGATCCCAATAAACCTAAAGATTGACAGGGAAACTGAGGCACCCAGAGGTGAGGTCCACGCTGCTTCCAGGACCACACATCTGAGCAGGCTCAGAGTGGGGAGTTCGACCCGAGACTCCCCGCTCGCTCGAAGTTCTTCCCCTCTCCCCACCCTGTGCCCTCAGGGCCCTGGTCGCCGCTCAACTGGGTCCTGAGCTCTAGCCAACTGGGCCAAGGGTCTCGGCCACCTGCTCCGGCCCTTCACCCCCCGCCCCTGTCACGCCGCTGGATCCTCTCCCGCCCACCCGATCAGGAGCCCCCAACCTGCGGGGTCCTCCCGGACGCCCCCACGTGGCACTCACCCGGGCGCGCGCAGCCCCAGCCCCCGGACGCCGCCGCCGACCCCCGACTAGGGCTCCAGGCTCCGCCCACCGCCGGCCCCGCCCGCCTTATAGCCTCTTGGAGGGGGGGGGTGGGGCCTTCCCTACTGCCCAATGGGGAGAGGCCGTGTGGAGGCGTGGCCCGGGGGCGGGGCTCCAGCCCACCCGCCCACCTCCCGGCTCTTCCCTGGGGTTCTCGCCGGCGCTCCGCGGTTGTCATGGTAACTTGGGGGACGCTGGATGCCCCAGGATCGGACTACTTCCGTTGGCCAGGTTTGGCCACCCGTCACCCTGCCGTTGCCACGCGGACGGTGGAGGGCGATCACAGCCCCCACCCCCTCGCTGAGGAGTGACTTTGGGCAAGTCTTCAAGGCGTTTTTATCTAGAAAAATCTGCCGTGGAACTCAGCCAGGATTCAGGCCGGCCCGTTCCCTTGGATCCCCATTTTACAGATGAGCCAATTGAGGGATCCGATTCAAACCCCTCTCTGCCAGACTCCGGGCCCCTCCCTGGCCTTCGTCATCATACCTGGAATGACCACCAACGACCCTCCTTCCAGGGAGCTGAAGACACTGGGCATGTCCCCCCCGAACACCCAGGGGTCCCCCAAGTCTGACTCGGGCTCCAGCATGCCCAGCACTGTGTCAGCAGGTGGCTCAAGGTTGCGAGTTGGGAGGACACAGCCTTCAGCTTTGCCCAGCCTGCTCAGGCCTGCCCTGGGTGGCTATCCCCCTAGGTTGTCACCGGCCAGCATGATGAATTGTTTGGAGACCTGAAGCATCCAGTTTAATTTAAACCTTCCCCGGGACACAGATGTGGCAGGAATCCACCGGTCAAATGACACTCTGGGCAACGGTCAGGGTTTTATTTGGAGTTAAGTCCTGGATGGGGGAGGGAGAGGGGAAGCCACAGGCCATCATATCCCAACTGCAATCCCTTTAGAAGCTCTAGAAGCTTGTGTCCTGCGCCCCCAGGCCCTGGGTCTCTCCTCTTTCTTCTTTCCTTCTCCTTCCTCCTGGAGACCTAGGAAGTCAACTTGGGAGATGCTTGTGACACTGAATTCCAGTACGCCCAGTCCCTTTCCACAGTTATTTATTAACCCCTCCGTTCTGACCCCAAACTGAGTGATGCTGGCTAGAAGGCACCCCAGCCCCAGGCCCTGCATTCGGAGAACCCCTCAAAGTGGGGGAGACAGAGCCAGACAGAGACAACCCCAGTGTGGCCAGGGCTGGGCCAGAGGGAGGCCGTGCAGGCTGGGCGCGCCTGGAGGCCCAGAGATCCGGAAAACAGGGAAAGGCTTTCTTGGGAGAGGGTACCGGGAGGCCAGAGAGCCCAAGATGTGTTTGGGGAAGCACGGGCCAGGCGGGTCCAGCCAGCAGCTCTGGAAAGCCGGGGGTGAGTTCTTTGCCAAGTAGCAGGCAGCGCGCTCCCAGGCCCGCCTCCCCAGCCCAGCCCCAGGCCTCAGTGGGACTCAGCTGCAACCAGGAGCACCCGGCCCTTCCAGGCTTCAGGCCCAGCGCAGCGCGTCGCGTTCCGAGAGAACATCTTGTCTTTATTGGCCACAAGCCACCCGTAGAGGTCTTCCAGGTTCCCATCACAGATCCAGGGGTTACCAGAGATGTCAAAGCCATCCTTCATGTCCCGGGTGGGCTGCCCCAGGGATGTCCAGAGCCCCTTAGGCGCGCCGGTAAGCAAGTTGTTGGACAGATCCAGGAAGTCCAGCTGCCGCAGACCCTGCAGGGCGCCCGCTGCCACGGTGGCCAGCTTGTTGTCATTCAGGAAAAGGTAGCGGAGGTCTGGCTGGGGTGCCAGGAGCCCCTCGTCAAGCACCTGCAGTCCGTTGCCTTCCAGATGCAGCCTTTCCAACCGCAGGGGGCCTTTCAGAAGGTCTGGGGGCAAAGCCTTCAACTGGTTATTGCTGAGGTCGAGGATGCGCAGGGAGGTGACGTTGGCCAACAGCCCCGGGGGCAGGGTCTGGAGGCGGTTTTCGGAAAGGTCCAGATGCCGCAGGGCTTTCAGGCCGAGCAGCCACGAGGACTCCAGGGCCTCCAGCGGGTTTTCCTTCAGCACCAGGGTGTGGAGAGCAGCCAAGGGCTGGAAGAGGCCGGGGGGCAGGCGGGCCAGGCGGTTGCGGGTTAGATCCAGCACCTGAAGCAGCGGTGTGGGCAGCAGGAACTTGGGCGAGAGGCTCTCCAGCTGGTTGCTGGACAGGTGCAGTTCCTGGAGGCGAGCGAGGCCCCGGAGCGTGTCGTCTGGCAGCCGCGTGAGGTTGAAGAACTCCACCACCAGGTAGACGGTGTCGGCTGGGAAGCGGCGGGGGATTTGGGCAGGGGGGTGGCAGGAGACGGAGCTGCCGTTGACCGCATGGGACACCACGCAGGCGGCACGGCTGGGGGTGACCTCCTGGGCGGAGGCCGTAGACAGCAGCAGCAGGAGCAGCGTTCTAGAAAGCCGGGAGTCCAGGCCTCCGGGGCTGCGGGCAACGACAGAAGAGACACCCGGCTGGGTGAAAACGTCCCCAGAATCAGCCAGCCCGTTCCTGTCTGCCACCGGGGACCATGCCACCGCATTGGTCCCCGGGACGAGTGCAGTCACCTCCTGTTCCTCTCCTCGCTTCCACCCTCACCCCTCACAGCTGCCAGAGGTAGCTGCTGTTCCAGAGAGAATTCGAACTCTCTGAAGACTGCGTTTCTCTGACCCATAAGTGTTACCCCTCCCCATTGCCAGCCTTGCCCCAACGGGTTGTTCATTATTTACAGTCACATGTGCTAATTCCTTCTGCTCTAGCTTGCTTTCTGGGTCATTTCTTACCTCCCCGGCTCCATATGTTGAAGGCCGGGGCAGCGAACTCCTACTTGTCCTGCAAAGCCCCGGCTCCGATGCTCCCTTGCCCGTGAAACTTTCTCCGACTTTCCCAAGTTGTCCCCTCTGGGAAACTTTCTGCCCTTTCTGCCCAGCGCCGGCCAAACAAGGTTACTTGCTGTGTCCAGCTCTACCTTGCTCCAAAGTGCTCGAGGGCAACCCAGGGCTCCCAAGGGAACCCTGAACACGGAAAGCGCATCCAGCTTTGTGCAGATCGGAGCAGGCATTTGGCCCTGGGGTGGGGTGGTTTACAGGCGGCACCATAATCCTCCCAGGGCTGGGCTTCTGCCCCTCGCGGTCCCTCCAGCAGGCCTCTGGTGGGGTGTTGGTCGGGAGGCGTTGGTGGGCCTCCCGCTCTCTGTGCGGCCCGTGGAGCACTGCTGTAGCAAGTGTGAGTGACAGCGAGTCTGACCACAGTTAGAGCCTGTCGCTCTGTTCCAGCCCGTGGGTCTACATCTCGCCCCGTGACCTCCGTGCATCAGATGGAACTGCCTGGAATCCAGCTCTGCCCACCATGGGCCGGGTGGGGGGACTCACCTGTGCTTTCGCTGTGGCCTCCGAGAAGACATGATGGCCTCCCCCTTTTCCATCTGGGCTCGCTCAGCCCGGTGAGGTAGCCTTATACCTGCCTGGACTGGGGGCAGGGCCGCCCGCCCCAGGGAAGTCCTCACCCACGTCCCGTTCCCGTTAGTGGCTGGACCTGAGCCAGGCAAGGGAAGGGGGGTGGTCAGAATTGCAAAATTGCTTCCTGGCAGGGGAGGGCCGTGCTCCCTTCTCCGCCTGCTTTTACCTGGTGTTTCATCCCCCTGACTCCTGCTTTTGGGGGGTGGGTACCCCCAGAGTCTCTGGGGCTGAATCCTCACTTCCCCCCACTCCAGGAATCCAGGGTCACGTTTGCAAGGCTCCGTTCCCGGGCAGGGGAGGGACAGCTCTCTAAGCAAGAGTTAGTCTTTGCAATAAATCTAAGCAACCAGGAAGTTCAATGGAAGGAACAAAGAGGACTTGTCTTGAATTCATGACATATTGTTGTTGACCTTTTTTCTAAATGAAATAATTTCTGGGTGTTTTGTTTTGTTAATAGTAAGAGAGAGCGTGCAAGCAGGAGTGAGGGGCAGAGGGAGGAAGGGAGAGAGAGAGAGAGAGAGAGAGAGAACCCCAAGCAGGCTCCACACTCATCACAGAGCCTGACGGGGGGCTCAATCCCACAACCGTGAGAGCATGACCTGAGTCGAAGTCAAGAGTTGGACATTCAACTGACTGAGCCACCCAGGCGCCCCCAAGTGAAATAATTTCTAAAAAATAGAATTCAAAAGGGAGTGATGCCTAAAGTCTCCACAGTCTTCAAACAATGGCCTGGGAGGGACTAAATCATGCTCCGGCTCCCAGCTCTATAGAAACTTCTCTGTTTTGTGATCTTACGCGAGCGGCTTAACTTTTCTTGGCCTCGGCTTCCACATCCGTGAAGTGGAACTCAAGTCTCCAAGGGCCCCTTCTGCTCTTTCTTTCTTCATCTGAAGGCTAATGAGCTATTTGTTTGGAGTCTCCCTCATTCCCTAATAAATGCATCCGGAAGCTACAAATGTGCCTTTGAGAACTGCTTTGGCTGCATCTCATGGGTTTGGTTACTCAGCGCTTTCATTCTTGTTGGGTTCTAAACATTCAGCGGTGATGTGTTAACTTTACATGCACCTGGACTTTGGTCACGCCTGGCCATGGCCCAGTCTCTCCACAGCCCAATCTCTGAAGAGTTTTGTCTCGAGCCGTGAGAATGAATGTGAGTTCTGTCTTGTGGGCACACAGATTCAGAGACATACGTGCAAGCTGACCGTGGCAGGCGTAAAGAAAGACGGGTGAACACCCTCATGAATACACAGATACAGATACAACACAGAGACACAGACAAAGCAGGACAGAATAACAGACCCGTTGAGATGGACACACAAAAACAGATATGCACAAAATAGACAAAGGACCCGAATAATAGTTTCCCGAGGGGGACGCGCAGATGGTCAACAGGTACATGAAAGGTTCTCAGCCTCACTCATCCGCAGGGAAATGTAAATCAAAACCACAATGAGATACCGCCTCACACCTGTCAGAATGGCTATTATCAAAAAGACAGAAGGGGCGCCTGGGTGGCTTATTCGATTAAGCATCCGATTTTGGCTCAGGTCATGATCTGTGGGTTGGAGCCCCGCATTGGGCTCTGTGCTCACTGCTCGGAGCCTGGAGCCTGCCTCGGATTCCGTGTCTCCCTCTCTCTCTCTGTTCCTCCCCTGCTTGCACTCTGTCTCTCTCTCTCTCTCAAAAATAAAAAAAAAAAAACATTAAAAAACTTCTTTAAAATAAAAAAAACTAGAAACAGAGTAGAATGGCGGCTGCCTGGAGCTGGGGGTGCAGGAAATGGGGAGATGTGAGTCTAAGGGTACAAATGCATGGTTACAAGATGAATACATCCAGGAGTTGTAACGTACAGCCCGGTGACTATCATTAACGTTACTGTATTACATACTTGAAAATTGCTAAGAGAGTAGATCTTTTGTTTTTTTAATTTTATTTATTTTGAGAGAGTGGGGGAGGGGCAGAGAGAGGGAGAGAGAGAATCCCAAGCAGGCTCTGCGCTGGTAGCGAAGAGCCCAACTCAGGGCTGGATTCCACGGACCTTGAGATCGTGACCTGAGCTGAAGTCAAGAGTTGGACGCTTAACAGACTGAGCCACCCAGGCGCCCGGTGGGTGAGTAGATCTTAAAATTTTTTTTTTTCAACGTTTTTTATTTTTGGGACAGAGAGAGACAGAGCATGAACGGGGGAGGGGCAGAGAGAGAGGGAGACACAGAATCGGAAACAGGCTCCAGGCTCCGAGCCATCAGCCCAGAGCCCGACGCGGGGCTCGAACTCACGGATCGCGAGATCGTGACCTGGCTGAAGTCGGACGCTTAACCGACTGCGCCACCCAGGCGCCCCGGGTGAGTAGATCTTAAATGGTCCCATCACACACACACACACACACACACACACACACACACACAGAAGTACCTGAAGTAATGGCTGTGTTAACCTTTCATGGTGCGATATTGGCATGTATCGAACATCTGAAACTTACACAATGTTGTAGGTCAAACCTCTCAGGCGTTCAGGAGAAGCATGTCCTCCCGGTGTTTTGCATTTGTTTACTAGGCTAACAGTCTCCCCTGGGACAAGGGGGAGCCAGATCTGTCTCGACCACTGCTCCACCCCCAGAGCCCAGCACACAGTAGGTGCTTCATCGGAAGCGGGCGGGAAGGAAGGGGTGTGAACCCTAAAGGCAAAATGCTACAGAGATCTCTCAACGTGCAATCAGAGCCCGCCCCTGCTTCAAAGCCTCGGGTGGTTCCCTGTCCCACTTAAACTCCATCAGGCTGGGGGGAGGAGGATGGGGAGTTAATGTGTAATGGAGGCAGGGTTTTAGTTTGGAAAAGATGAGAAAGTTCTGGAGATGGATGGTGGGGATGGGTGCCCAACAGTGTGAACGGACCTCATGCCACTGACCTGTGCACTTAAAAAAAATCCTTTTTTAATGTTTACTTTTGAGAGAGAGAGAGAGACAGAGCATAAGCAGGGGAGGGGCGGAGAGAGAGGGAGACACAGAATCCCAAGCAGGCTCCAGGCTCTGAGCTGCCAACATAGAGCTTGACACGGGGCTTGAACCCACAGACCACGAGATCATGACCGGAGGCCAAGTCAGATGCTTAACCAACTGAGCCACCTGGTCGCCCCCGAACTGTGCACTTTAAAACACTTCCCATGGTGCATTTGAACTCATGTGGATTTATGTGGATTTTGCCACAATAAAAACATTTTTTTACGCTCCTGATCTGTGGGGCCCTGCCTGCCCCGAGCCCTGGCCCTCCTCTCCCTCCTGATCTGCACCTGCTCCTGCCGCCTCCCCTCCCCGGGGCCGCTGTGGCCACCTTGCCCCCTCCTCCAAGCGTGTTCCCACGTCCCCCACACTGTTCCCTCTGCCCGCACGCCTCCCCATAGCTGCTTTCTCACTCAGCACATCTCAGCTCAAGGGTCACCTCGACAGGCCCTCCTTGGCCACCCCCACACCCTCACCCTCTACCTAGCACATTACCTGGCCTTTTCCCCACTGCACACATCACTCCTTCAAATCCAGTCCTAATTTGCAAGTACAGGACCGGTCTCCCCAACTAGGCTACGAACTCCATGAGGACAGGGATCTTTGTCCCCGACGGTGCCTGGCATATAGCAGGTGCACAGTAAATATCTGCTCAAGAACCAATCGGGAACCGGCCCCATCCGGAGGAAGATGCCCCCCCATTTCCACACCCAGCTCCCCAGAATTCTGCTTGCCACCACGAGTGACACAGGGGCTCCCAGCTGGCCCCCGGGGGCAACACCGTGGTCCAGGTCCCGCCCCCAGGAGACAGAGCAGAGCCAGAGCCTTGGGGGGCCGGTGGTTGTAAACAGTTTTATTGATGGGGAGGGGGTTGGGGGAGGCAAAGTCCAGAGAGGGTCCAGGACTCAGCTGGCCACTCAGCTGGCATGCATGGTCAGCTGGAGGTCGAGGGGGAGGTCACGAGGGGACGGGTGGCATGGGACCCTCTGACCACCCTGGGGCCGTATTTACAGTGGGGCCCGCCCGCCTTCCCCGCCCCCGGACCACCAAGCCCTTTGGACAGCTGCTGCCAATGTGACTTCCGGGCAGGCCCTCCCGGCCCCCCTGCCCGAAACCCCTGCTTGTCTCCCCTCAAAGTCCTAACCGGCACCTTGGAGGCCCCCCGGCCTTCTGGAAGCCCCGGCGCCGGCTCAGCCAACGCCCAGGCCGCTGGGGCCACCGCCTCGCACACGGACACGTACACGGCACGCGCGGCCCGCCCCGACACACACACACACACACACACACACACACACACACACACACACACGCCGGCAGCAGCCCTCGTGGGCGCACGCACGCGCACACACACACGTCCCTCCCCTTCCTGGCCCCTTGCACACGAACACGGCATGCACACGCGCACGCACACCCACACACGCCAGGAACCTGGGTTGAGGAGGGGCGTGGGGGGTGGGGCTGGGGGTGGGGAGCTCGGGTCGCAGACGCGGCCCCTCCCCATCCCACCGCCTCCGAGCGTTCCCGCCCCGCGTCCCCCTCCCCCCCTCCCCCGGCTGACACCCCAAGAACGGAGTTGTGCAATTGGATAGAAATCTGCAAAAGAAACGCCAACTGGAAAACAAACCCAAATCCACGCGCAGAAGGTCAACCTCAAATCCATAGCACATTCCTCCCGCCCCCACCCCCGCCCCCGCCCCCGCCTCAGTGTCCCGCGGCCCCGGGCGGGGCGGGGCGGGGGCGCCGAGCTCGTTGTGCTTCCGTGCGGCCGAGGGGGCCCCCCACGCGGGGCGGGGCGGGGCGGGGGTCGTGAGCACCCACTGGAGAGCTTGGGCCGGCCCTCTCGCTCCTGGTTCCCGTGGCTGGCACCGCCGAGGCGTCGGGGCCCCGGCCTAGGGCACGGGGGGCGCAGTCCTGTCCGTGCCCCCGTAGGAGAGGAGGTGGGCCAAGTCCGTGCCGGGCCGCGCGTGGCGGCCGCGGTGGCGGTCGCCCGGCCGGCCCTCGCCGCTGTTGAACGTGTGCGTGCGGCGCAGGGCGGCGGCCGGCGGGCCGTGGGGGCCGGGCCTCCGCAGGCTGCCCGTGGGCGGCGGGCTCCAGGGCCGCGGGAGGCCGTCGGCGGCGGCGGCGGCGGCGGCGGCGGCGGAGGGGGCCGGGTCCGAGGGCCCGGTGGGCGCCGACACGACGCGCCGGCGGTCCGGGCTGGCGTGCGGGGTCAGCGGGAAGTCGCCGTGCGCCGCGCGGCCGGGCCGGGCGTAGAGGCGCGCGTCGGGGCCCGGCTCTCCGGGCGCGGGGGGCGCGGGGGGCGCGGGCGGCGGCTCGGGGGCGCGGGCCGGCGCCAGCAGCAGCAGGGAGGAGGACGCGGACGCCGAGAGCAGCGGGTGGCCGTGCTCCCAGGCGCGCGCGCCCAGGGCGTGGGGGTGCGGGGCGGGCAGGCGCTTCTGCGGCAGCGGCGTCTGCTCGGGCGTGGGGAGCAGCCCCGAGTCCAGGTCGTGGGGGCCGCCCTGCAGCAGCGTGGCCTTGGCCCAGCCGTTCTGCATCAGGGGCGCCAGCAGGGCCTCGGGGGGCCCCCCGGCGCCGCCGCCCCCGCCGCCCCCGCCGCCGCCGCCCCGGCCCCCGGCCGCCCTGCGCTCGCCCAGCCGGCTCACGCTCAGCACGGCCTCGCCGCCGCCGTGCGCCAGGATGGCCTCCTTGTCCTTGCGGCGCGCCAGCTCGCGCCGCTCGCGGAGGCCCACGTACCAGCCCACGCTGAAGCCGGACACGACGGCGCCCACCACGAAGGCTGCCACGGACGACGTCACCAGCAGGTTCACCGACACCAGCCCGGCGCGCTCCTCCGCCAGGCTGGCCCGCAGGAGTCCTGGCCGGGGAGGGCGGGCGGGGCCGCGTGAGCCGGGGCGGCGGGGACGCTGGGGTCCCCCGCACCGCCCGCCCCGCCCGCCCCGCCGGCCCCGCTGGCCCCCGCCGGCCGTCCGCCCTCCGCCAGTGAGTCCGGCCGGCCGCTCGGTGGCACCTCTGTGGCCCTCTGTCCGCTGGGGTCCGTGTGTCCTCTCCGAGTCTGTGTGTCTGTCTCTTGGCCTCTCTCTCTCTCTCTGTGTCCCTCCCCCGCCACCCCTGCTGGAAGTGAGGCCCCCCGCCCCTCCCATGCCCTGACGGAGGCCAGCACCCGCCCCCAACACACACGCACGCGCGCACACACACCCCCACGCGCACCCGCGCGGGCGCGCACTCCACTTACCTGTACAGTCCCCTAAGCCTGAGGTGCTGGCCCCAGACACGTCCTGCTCAAAGGTGCCTCTGACGGGGAGGTGGGGGGCGAGAGGGGCAGTCAGCAGAAACCTCTCTCAGAGCCTGATGGTCAGAGGGGGGGGGGCAGACCCCCTCCCCCACCCCCTGCCCCCCAGTACCTGGTGCCGGGGCTGAGGAAGACACAGGAACCATCAGGGGCCCACCCACAGTAGGGGTCCTGACTGCCAATACAGTTCCTAGAGCAGACGGTGACCCATCAACCACAGTCCCTTACGAGGCACCTTTCAGTGTCAATTCCAGGGGTGCTTGTGACGAATCGGCGGCTACTATCCCCCTCACCCCCCCTTAGAGATGAGGCTCGGGACAGCGGGCTCAGGAAAGGGTTTCGCCGCATTGAGGGGCTCACACTGAGACTAGGGGGGGTCTCAGCCTGCACACCTGCTCCTGCCACCCACTTTAAAGGCGGGGAGACAGCTGCCTCCCCGGGCCCCAGCTTCTTCCGCACCTGCTGCTCTTAAAGATGTCAGCCAGGTCTCACGCCTTCCTCTGCCCGCAACCCTCCGGGGCTCCCCCCTCGGTAAAGCCCAGGTCTTCCCTGCCCTCCCTGCTTCCCTCTCTTCCCCTCGCTCACTCTTGCTCCAGTCAATCTGGCCTCCTTGCTGTTCTTCCAACATACCAGGCCCGATCCTGCCCCGGGGCCTTTGCACGGGCGGTGACCCCTGCCTGGCTCATTCTTCAATAAGCCAGGAGGCTGCCGGGCCCCGGACTTGCATTGGACTTCCCCCACTTCCCGTGCTCATTGCCCCTTGCTTCCCCCCCACCCCGGGTCCCCTCCGCAGCCCGCCCCAGGGGGCACTCACTTCATGCACCCTGAGTACTGCTGGCAGCGGGCCACGGGCACGCGGACCACGCAGCGGGGGAAGGCTGCCAGCAGGCCACCCGAGGCCGGGTCCAGCTCCAGACTCAACAGCCGCCGCCCCGCCTCACCGCTGCTGAACCGTCCACACCTAGGGGTGAGCGGGTTGGTAAGAGTCAAGGGCGCGCCCCGCCGCCCCGCCCGCCGGGCCGCCTCTGTGCACTCCACCTGTCCGGCCGGTAGGTCTCGAACTCCTCTAGGAAGACACTGGGCCCAGCGGTGCCTGAGGCGCTGGTGTTGGGCCAGATGAGGAACTTGAGGACGGTGCCCACCTCGGAACCCAGGAAGACGACGGTGTGGTTGCCCCAGGGGCCGGCGCCCACGTCCACAGCCACTCGCGTCAGCTGGTGCCTGGGGCCAGGGCGGGCAGGGGTCAGGCGTGACGAGACCGCACCCGGGCCAGGCAAGGCAGACGCGGGGGCGGTGACGTGGGTGTGTATCCCGGGACAGACAGACCACCCCGCCGCCCCCGCCACGCATGGGGACTGACCGCATTAGGGTCCGCACGATCCAGGGCGCGTGGCCCAGAGAGGGCACCGCTTCGTCCATCAGGGGGTGGGTCTTGACAAAGTTGAGGATCTCATCGGGGAAGGCGCTAGAGGCGTTGTACTGCATGCCGGGAGCCGCGCAGCACCCAGGTCTAGGTGGGGAGGAAGCGGTGGACTTGAACATCCCCACCCAGGGGCTCTGATTTGCCAGGGGGACCTGCCGCCCTGCCCAAACGGCCTCAGCTTTCTGCATCTGTATAATGGGTACAGCTGAACTCAGCCACAGATGACCACCTGGAAGTCCCAGCCCTCGGTCCCCGGGGCACCCGTTTCGGGATCCGGGGCGGGGGGGGGGGGCCTCTTACCGGGGCCGTGGCACCTGGTCCTCCGGCACGGGGGTCCAGATGGACTCGGGGGACTTCTGCTCACGGAAGCGGCCTTCAAACACGGCAGCCACCTGCGTCATGTCGAAGGCGCAGACAGCCGAGCCGGGGATGCTGGGGGAGTTAGGCGAAAGGGAGCGGTGAGCCCGACGGAGGGCAGGGCCTTGGACGCGTGTGGGAGAGAGTCTTTGTCCCTGTGAGGCTGTCGGATGTCCAGTCCCCTGGGCCGGAGATGCCCCCACCCAACCCGGTCGCTCTGCTTCCTGAACAGGGCTCCTCTGTGGCCTTGCCTCTCTTTTGCTCCTCACTCTCCCATGGCTCCCTAGAGCTCTCAGGGTATAGTCCACTCTTCTCCCAGTGGCTCGTCACCTCTCTGCCCTCATATCCTCTACCGTCGCCCTCGCTTGCTCCTCTGAAGCCACAGGGGCTTCCTTTCCATTGGTGAAACCTACCAAACTCACTGCTGCCTCGGGGCCTTTGCACATGTTATTCCTCCAACTTGGAATGGACCCGGGAAATACATGACCAATGCGGGACCCCTCCGCTCACGTCCACCCAGTGCCCCAGTTTGCTCCCATCGGGGTCCTCTGACCTGTTGCTGGGGGTGGAGAAGACAGCAAGGACCACCGGCCGGCCCCCCAGGCTGACCACGCCCGTGACAGCCTGCAGCACGTTGAAGTAGAAATGGGAGTCGCCAGGCACGGAGCAGTTGAGCCGCGCCTTCAGGAAGGACGTCCACTGCTTCTCCAGCACCCGGGGGGAGCCCCCCACGTCATTCTTGCACACCCGGGCCACTCGGGACACCACCACCTGGGGCAACAGCAGACAGACGGGGGGGGGGGGGGATCTGAGCCCTGTGTCCGGGAAGGCCCGCCCGCAGGCCGCGCTGGCCGTCAGCCAGGCCACGACGGAGGAGTGTGGCCCTGAGGGATCCCAGTCGCCACACCCCTCTGAGCAACGCGTTCCCCAGCGGAAACGGGGGGGACGTCAGCGATGATCGTCGCGGCCCTGAACCTCGTCTGTTTACGGATCGCCCACTACGGGCCAGGGACTTCATCCGTGTATGGACGGATGGACGGATGGGTAGAGACGAATGGGCGGGAGGGTGCGTCGGTGGGTGGGGGGATGAAAAGATGCGTGGTTGGATGATGTTGAGTTGGTGGGTGGGCAGAGGAGTGGGCAGCGGGTAGAGGATGGACAGAGGGTTGGGGGACGGGGCGGGGGGACAGGCCAACAGCGACAGCACTAGGACTGGAAGCCAGAAGTGTCCCCTGCCCTCAAACCCATGAACCGCGCCCGTGAGTGGAGGGTCTTGAGGACTGGAGGTAGAGGGCGGACCCTCTCGCCCCAGGTGGAGATTCGTGGGTCCCCCTCTGCTCCCCGCTGCCCCTGACCAGAGCCCCTCAGCTCCAGGCCCCACTGCAAGGGCCTCTCAGTGGGAGGGTGGGGGTGAGGATCGGACCTTACCTTCTCCAGGTAGTTAAACTCCATCGCGATCTCCCGGAAGAAGAAATAGATGTGGCTGCCCCACTCCACCGCATGGACAAAGTAGGGCTCTGTAGGAGAGGAGGGGTCAGAACCCAGCCCCTGATACGAGAAATGGTGTTTCTGGGGCTGTGAACACATCAGCTGGGGTGACTGCTTTTATAGTGAAGGGGGGGACATTCGCTGATTACCCAGGCAAAATAAAATAGACTCAAAGAATTTTCGGGGAGGGGGGCGGTGTGGGGTGTCAGAATCCTAAAATCACTGTGTCTACCCTCCCCAAACAGCAATGTCTACTATTTTGGTCACCTTCCTCCCTAACGTGTTGAAGAGCTAAGCTCCTGCTATCACCCTCTTGTGACTCCTACTTCAGGCTTCTAAGCTACCCGCTTCCAGCAATTTCTGCTTTAGCTCCAACGCAAATCTTTCCTCTGGCTTTCTCCTCAAAGGGGCCAGTGAGTTGCAAAGATGAAATAGGAGCCCCCCACCCCCCCCCGCCTCCGTCTCTGCTGGGACTCTTATTCTGGTGGGGGGATTTGATGAATGCCTACCCCACCTTTGAACCACTTGGAGTCGTGTTTCACGGTACGCAGAGTGGGCCGGTCCCCCAGGCTGCGGTAGATGACGGCATCGATGGCTAGGAAGTCAGTAACGGTGGCCGTGAAGAGCATCCCTTCTGGATGGGTGTGAGTGGGGGGAAGCAGGTGAGAAATTAGATCATAGAGGCCAGAGGTGGGGGGGGGGGTCAGTACTTGATCTTCCAAGACTGAGCCCAGAGCCCAGGGGAGCTCTGTCCCTAGGCTGAGCCCTGACCCCATCGAAGCCCGAACCCAGGTTGATCTCCAACCCCCCAGCTGAGCCCCGACCTTGGCTGAGTCCTGACTGTGGCTGAGATTCTACCCGCGTCCCAGCTGGACAGACGGTCTCCCAGCCGCCTTCATAGTAACCCAACTCCAAGAGTGGAAAATGCCACACGGTGCTCAGGGCTGGGGTCCCATCAGACGGTCAGAGTTGGGGGACACTCACCAGAGAAGAGGGCAACGTTGGCATGTTTGGGATCGTATGGGCAACGGGCCATGCCGCTGATATTGTCCCCCAGGGGCTGCAGTGTGTCCATCTGCAGGGGGGGCCAGGGCCTGAGTAACAGAGCTCCTGGCCACACCCGGCAGCTGCGTCCCCACCCCCCGCCCCCGCCCCAGGGAATCGTGGCTCTACCCTGGATGCTGTGTGATTTGCTCACTTAGCCCCTCTAGGGCTTAGTTTACTGATCTGTGAACGGGTCTAAGAGTCAATCCTAGTTAATCCTATCACTGGCTTGTAGCTTAAGTAGCTATGGCTTCCCTGATCTCCTTTGGAAGCCTCCTCGGGAGCTCCCGTTGAGGGGCCGAGGAGGGCTTATCCAGCAAGACTTCCCGAAGGAGGTGATGTGGCCTGAGGCTAGAGTAGGGCCAGTAGAGGGCAGGTGAGCGAAGACCAGGAGGTTGGGGCCTGGGGCAGGCAGGGCTTCGAAGGGCGGAGACTCACGCTGTAGTTGGCACACACGGGGTTGAAGGCATTGGAACCGCACACGAAGAGCGTGGATTCGTCGCGAAGTAGCAGCACCTTTACAAAATTCCGACACTCGCCCTGGGATGGGGCGGGAAGAGAGAAGCCGTGGTGGGCGTGGTCACGGGTGTGGGCGTGCCCAGTGCAGGGGGCGGGGGCAGGGCAGAGCAGATCTGGGAGGGGGCGGGGCGGGGGTGTGGGCGTGCCCAGCGTAGGGGGCGGGGCGGGGCAGAGCAGATCTGGGAGGGGGCGGGGCGGGGCCGGGCTGTGGGCGTGCCCAGTGCAGGGGGCGGGGGCAGGGCAGAGCAGATCTGGGAGGGGGCGGGGCGGGGCCGGGCTGTGGGCGTGCCCAGTGCAGGGGGCGGGGGCAGGGCAGAGCAGATCTGGGAGGGGGCGGAGCGGGGCCGGGCTGTGGGCGTGCCCAGTGCAGGGGGCGGGGGCAGGGCAGAGCAGATCTGGGAGGGGGCGGGGCGGGGCCGGGCTGTGGGCGTGCCCAGTGCAGGGGGCGGGGGCAGGGCGGAGCAGATCTGGGAGGGGGCGGGGCGGGGGTGTGGGCGTGCCCAGCGTAGGGGGCGGGGCGGGGCAGAGCAGATCTAGGGCCGTGGAGGGCGGGGCGGGGATGTGGGCGTGACCAGGACTGAGGACATTATGGGGGCGTAGCCAGGCTCTGGGCGGAGCCGTGGCCACACGAGGGTGCTGGCCTGGGGTGAAGGCAGAGGAAGACATGCCCCGGGCTGGGCGGGATCGGGGAGCGGCTGGGGGCGTGGCCAGGGTCCACTCACCTCCTGCTTGCCCTTCATCCGACACACGTTGATGTCACTGGGGTTGGAGCGCCAGGTCAGTTTCTGAGGGCACAGGGAGTGGTGAGGGATCCCCGCAGCCCTAGGAACCCCCGCGGGGCCGCGCCCAATTCTTGCTCCCCAGCACCGTGTCAGGCCCCACCCCCCGAGCAGAAGCCTCAAGTGCGCGCCCACCTCTCCCACCTGTGTCCCCTCCTCACCCGCTGGTACCGCAGCTCCGTGGTCGTGGGGGGCTCCAGCTCCACCCGGTACAGGTTGTCCCTGGGGGGGGGGCGGGGAAGGTATAGTTGGTGAGCAAGGGAGCCTCCAGCCCCTGCCCCCACTCTCCGTTCTCCCTGGGGCAGAAGTCGTATCCAACACCGAACACGCAGGGGTGTGCCAGAGCCTCAGCCCCAAGCAACTTGCGCCGGCACCACATGCCTCCTCGTCCCCTAAAGTGACCCACAGGTTCCAGCATACCTTGACATAAGCCACCTCACGTTCACACGCCCCTCTGCCGTAGGGGGCTACACCCAACGTGATGAACTGTCCAAAGCCCTTTCATCGGGTGCCCTCTCGGCACCTCTCAGTCTCCCCCAGGCTCTTCCCCTCCCCCCCCCCGTGCCGCAGAAACTGCCCTGGTCAAGGTCACTGGCGACCTCGTGCAAAGTCCAGCAGTCACATGGTCTCTATTCCTCCCCCTAGCCCGCAGTGTCTGGCCCGTCCCCCCTCCGGCTGGGAGCGCCTCAGGGACCTGGCTTTCCTCCCATCTCTCCAGTCCCCTCCGTCTCCCACCCCTTCCCGGGTGCGCAGGCTGGGTCCTCCGGCCTCTTCTCCAGGGCAGCCTCGTCCACTCTCAGCACTGGAACCGCGTCTCAGCCCCACCACACCCACGGTCCTCTCTCTAGCCCGACCTCCCCTGAGCTCCAGACTCGGGGTCCGGCTCATCCTGGAGTCTCCGTGCGGCGGGCTCCCGGGCGTCTCACACTCAGCTTGGCCACGCTGCACCCGACTGTCCCCGCACCTGCTCCTGCCTTGTTCCTCATCTTGGCTGAAGCTGCTCATTGCTTCCAAGGACGAAGGCCACAACTTAGGAGTCACCCTCAACACACATCAGCCAATACTATGTGCTCTGCCTTTAACGTCTATCAAGAATTTACCCACTTCTCATGCCCTCCGCGGCCACCACCCCAGTTTATCCTGAACCAGTGCAGTAGCCTTGCCTTGGTGCCCCTGCTCCTGCCCTCCGTCCGTCCTCCCCTCAGCCATCACCAGAAGGTGCCTGTGGGCACCTGGGTCAGGTCCTGCCTTCCTCTGCCCCCAGCCCTCCAGGGCTCCCTTCTCACTCCGTCCCCTCCCTGCCCTTCCCTCCTCACCCTCTCCCAGTTTGCTCACTCTGCTCCAGTCAGTTGGGCCTCCTCAATGTTCCTCCAACACACCGGGCCGGATCCTGCCCCAGGGCCTTTGCACAGACTATGCTCTCTACCCGGATTTCTCCCTCCCCCTCAAGATGTCCCCAAGCCTGGGGACCCCACTCAGGTCTCAACTCAAATGTCACCCTCCCAGAGAAGCCCTCGTGCCCCACACCGGCACCCTCTGTAGAAACCCAGTGAGTTTTGACCAAAGAGCTGTCCCCACCGGGGGCAAACCGGGCTGTACCCACAAGAGAGTTCAGTCAGCACCCTTTATAAAATCACACCCCAAGGGCACAAATCTGTACTCCAGCCAACGACCTGCCCCATCATGCAAACCTCCCCCAAATGCTATCACCTGCTCTCCACGCCTCACCCTGCACGCTCTGCCCGACAATCCCTCATACCTGTCCCCGATGAACAGCGTCCTGTTGACCCGCAGGACCCGCTGGATGTTGAGGTCGTCAGTACCCTCTGCTGGGGTCAGGCGTCCTGGCCCGCCGCCCACGAACACGGGGTAGTGGTTCAGGTCTGGGGGAGGGGTTGGGGAGGGGTGTGATCCCGGGCCGGGATGAGCCTGGCCTGGTGAGCCCCTGAGGAAAGTGGGCCGCAGACCCAGCTGGGAAGCAAGACCCTCCCTCGCGACTCCCCCTCCCCTGGGACCCCCCCACTCACAGTCCCTGGGGGCCACGCTGAGCGGCGGCGGCTCCTCGGGGAAGAGGCCATTAGCTTCCCCCAGTAGCAGCAGTAGGAGCAGTGGGGCCGGGCGAGGAGGGGGCGCTCGCGGGGTCCGCATGGCGAGGTCGGGGTGACGAGAAGCGACACCTGAGAGCGAAGGGCCTGGCGGTGAGCGGCGCGACCTGCAGTCCCGCCCACCGCCGAGAGATGGCGCACACGAGCCGCAGCGGCCTGGCCCTTCAAGCAGCCAAAAATTTCCCCATCAAGGGGGGACAATGGCAAAAAAAACACCCCCAACCACGGCAATAACGGTGATGCCCGCACTTCAGTCTAATTATCAGAAAAACTTTCCGGCCACGGCGCAGTGAAAGCTCAGGAAACGGTTTCCAACAACTTCGTAGTGACAACGTTTAAGTAACTTTTGAACAAAGGGGGTTTTCAATCACTGTAAAACGCTGAATGGTCACGATAGACAGCAACACTTCAAGACACGTATTTAAATAATTCAGCCTCAAAACATATATTCAAGAATCCTTCGAATTAAAACACAACATTCGTAAAATGAAAGGCTCAAACAACCACCACCACCACCACCAACGGCCCTCAAAGTCTCTTGGAATTTTATAAACCGCCATCTGGGAATTGCCACACTAGAATCGCAGAATATGCCAGCTGGCCTGGGACCTCAGAGGCCCCCCGTTAGTCTGACTTCCTTCCCAAGTCCGGCCTTTCTGGCCTCTGCCGGAATACCTCTGTGACAGGCACCTCACTACCTCTTAAGGGAGCTGGCGTCACCCTCCCGTTGAAGATAATTTGAAGAACCTTCCCGGTGTGTAGAGTGGAGACTTCCCCTCACGTAACGATCGGTTGATGGAAGTGAGCAGAACTCACCCTCTGGAACCCAGCCCGCCACACCCCTACCCGCAGGGGTGCAGTCCGGACGTCCTGAGTAAGAAACCTGCAGCCTCGTCCTTCCGGGAAGCCTCGGGCAAGCCCTGTGCCTCAGTTTCCCCGTCTGAGCAGCAGGGACATCGGCACACGGTGTCCTGGCCTCAGAGCTCCAGGTTTCTGAACCCCTGGAGGTGAAGGTGGTGTGGGAACTTTGGCCCTGGAGTCCCTGCCTCTGAGGATTTGGGGCCAAAAAACAGGAAGGCCTTGCGTGGACCAGCGTGGCTTCCTCTCCATGACCCTGGGCTTCCGGGATTTGTGACTCAGCAGACGCCCGGATCCCACATGTTCGTGGAACATGGTTCTGCTTCCTTAAGAGCTTCCTTCCCTGGCCCCTCCCTTGCTCCGGAGCCACCCATGGCTCCCAGTGACCCCGATCTAGGCCCCGGGCCACGGCCACCGCAGAGCAGTCAAGACCCACAGTGCGGCCGCCGGCCTGCTCTTGCCCGACGAACCCTCCTGCTGCTGGACCCCTGACCTCCTCCCCGACACCTGCCTGGGTCACCCTGGCCTCTCAGGGGTTCTGTCCTTTTTTTTTTTTTTTCTGAACATTTTTCTTTTGACATTGTATTAAATGTATATAACATAAATTTACCATCTTAAAAAAACTTTTTTTGCATTTTTTAATTTATTTTTGAGAGAGAGAGAGACAGAGCACAAGTAGTGGAGGGGCAGAGAGGGAGGGGGACAAAGAATCCAAAGCAGGCTCCAGGCTCTGAGCTGTCAGCACAGGGCCCGACGCGGGGCTCGAACTCACGGACCGCGAGATCATGACCTGAGCCGAAGTCGGCCGCTTAACCGACTGAGCCACCCAGGCGCCCCCTAAATTTACCATCTTAACCATTTTTAAGTATACACGTCAGTTAAGCACATTCACGCTGTCGTGCAACCACCCCCACCCTCCGTCTCTAGAACTTTCCATCTCCCCAGACTGAGACTCTGTCCCCATGAAGCACGGACTCCCCGCCCCTGCCCCAGCCCTGGCTCCCGCCATCTACTCTCTGTCTCTGTGGACGGGACGCCTCTAGGACCCCCTGTGCGTGGGGTCACGCGGGACGCGTCCTTCTGTGTCCGGCTTCTGTCACCGCGCACAGTGTCCTCCGGGTCCATCCACGTGGTGGCGGGCGGCAGGACGTCCTTCCTTCCTAAGGCTGGATCCTATTCCGGCGTGTGGATGGACCACATTTTATTTATCCATCTACCTGTCGACGGAAACGTGTGTTGTTTCCACCTCTTGGCTATCGCGAGTGATGCTGCTATGCAAGTGGGTTGGCAGACATCTCTTTGAGACCCTCCTTTCAACTCCTGTGGGTGCATGCCTAGGAGTGGGGTCAAACAAACCTTCCATTCCATTCCGGAGCCAGGCTCCAAGGGTCCAAATCCCAGCTTTGCCATTTCCAGGCTGTGTGACCCTGGACGGGTTACCCGGCCCCCCCCCCGCCCGCCTCTGGACCTCAGTCTCCTCATCTGTACAATGGGCACAGTGACAGCACTGATCTCATAGGCCCGTGGTGGGTGTTAGCACACCATAGGTGCTCAATAAATGCTGATTATTCTGATTCCTGTTGTTGCTGCTGGCATAGCAAGTACCAGAAGCGAGGCTGGGGGGTTCCCAGGAATTACTTCACAGAGCCCCCCGGTGGCTGTAGTAGGAGGGGTGTAATATTCGGCCCATTCTGCGGATGTGAAGGCTGAGGGTCCAATTCGGGGGCTATGGCCCCACGAGAGAGGATGTGGCAGCTGGGTCGAACCCAGGGCTCTCTGGCGTCAGGATTCTGCTCCTAAATGTTGAGCATACAACTGGTCGCAAGATTAATAAGCACCCAGGCCCTTCCCTCGACCCTCCACCCAGAGGGGCTGGCAGTAACTTAAGACCCAGGGCACGGGTGGGCAGACCGAGGCCCTGGTTGGGGTGGGACCCCACGGCTAATTTCTTCTCCTGGTTTTCTTAACCTTGTGATGCAGCACCTCGAGGCTGGGAAGTTCATTTCCTCCTCCTGTCCACCTGCCCCCCCCCGCCCCACGGATCCATCCAAGGACCCCTGGGTCCCAAACTGGCCTTCTCTCGCCGGAACCCGCTGCTCCTACCAGGTTCTCGACTTAAGGACAGTGCGGTGGTCCCCTAGGCAAAGAGTGGGGTCTCGACCTCCCCGCCCCTCCCCTGCCCTGAGTGCTCTGTAACCCAGCTCCCGCCTCCTGCCCTTTCAGTATGCCCCTCAAGGTAGCAAAGGAATCTTTCCAGAATGCAGATCTCACCAGGGTCTCTTCCCCTTGGCACCGGTGGCATTCACGCGCCACTGTGCTCTCGGGGCGGGGGGGCTGTCCTGGGCACCGTGGGGTGTCGAGCAGCAGGCTGGCTCCCACCCACTTGATGCCAGGGTCCCCCTGCAGTGTGACAACCACAGATGTCCCCAGACGTTGTCCAGTGTTCCCTGGGAGGCAAAATCACCCCCAGCTGAACGCTTCTGCGCCAGACCCTTCTATGGCGCCCCAGTATCCTCAAAATGACATCCCAGCTTCTCCCCACCTTTCCGTCTCCACCCCTGGACATCTGCACACGCTGTTCCCTCTGCCTGGTTCACCTTCCTGCTCCCAGTAGCCTGGTAAACTTGTTTTTCGGGTCTCAGCCGCCTCTTCCAGGAAGCCTTCCCAGATCACCCCAAATGGGCTTCCTCCAGGCTCCTAGGGGCCTGTGTGTCCCCCATCAGTGCCCTGATCACCCTACCAGCTGTCCGTCTTCCTCACCGGACTGTGAGCCTCCTGAGAGGGCGGGACAGGGTCTTGCCACCCAGGGCAGGGCCCGGCATACAGTGGGAGCTCAATACATAATAAAGGCAGCAGGAGTGCCTGGGTGGCTCAGTCGTTTCAGTGTCTGGCTGTCGGTTTCAGCTCAGGTCATGATCTCCTGGTTCGTGAGTTCGAGCCCCACATCGGGCTCTGTGCTGGCAGCTGGGAGCCTGGAGCCCGCTTCGGATTCTGTGTCTCCCTCTCTCTCTCTCTGCCCCTCCCCCGCCCCCGCTCTGCCTCTCTCTTTCAAAAATGCATAAACGTTAAAAATTTTTTTTTTAATTAAAAGAAAAAAATACAGGTGGCAAACGCCAAGCACCTGCTCCTCGCCAGGCATTGCAAAAACCGAAGCGGACTCATTGAAACCAAGCACAACGCAACCCAAGAGGTGGGTGCCGTTAACGTGCCCCTTATGCAGATGGGGAGACTGAGGTGCGTTGGCCCAAATGGAAGCACGGAGCTGAGACTGAAACCTGTTCGGCCCACATTAGTTATTTGGATTATAATGCAGAACTGAAACCCACATGCCCAGGGGCCCACCCGCTGCGCGCGGCCTCAGTTTACCCCCTGACCCGGGGTTATGGAGGCCTCAGCACGTCCCCCCCGGCCCCCCCAGACCATCTGCTCCTCTCCATGAAACTCGAGGCGCCCCTGCCAGCAGCCCCGAGGACAGACGCTCGTGCCCTTGGGGAGCAGAAGGGACGGTCATAGAGCAATAGAGCGTCAGCCCCCATCCGGGAGGGCTCACGCTGGGGCAGGGCCTCTCCCCTGGAACCCCGACCATCGGGCCACCTCTTGGCGCACCCTCCCATTGTACAGACGGGAAGACTGAGGCGGACGGCGACATCCCTCAAGCCTTCTCCACCTCCTCCGCTGGCCCGGAGGCCCTCCTGTCTGCCCCGCACCGTACCGCTCGGAGGCACGGTCCAGTTTCCTTCCCGAAAACTCCCACCCGGCCCTCCTTCAGGCCCAGGCGTCGGGGCTACGCTCCCCGCCCCACCCCCACCGGCACTTCGGTATAAATTTTAGGATCAGCTGGTAAGTTGCAAACAACAGAGAAAACATAAAACCTGGCGGGGGTTTTCACCGGAACGGTGCCGATCATACAGATCAGGTGGATCTGCTGACTGCCAGCCGGTGCTCCCCCCGCTCCTCCCTCCCCCCCCCCCCCGCCGTCATCCCTGCCTCCGCTGATGCCTCAGGCCCCGCCTGCGAATCTTCCCCCGCCCCCAGGCTCATTCCCTCACCCTCACGCCCAACGCCGGCAAGCCCCGTGGGCCCTGCCTTCACAGTTATCCGGAATTCTCACCCCTTCCCTTCCCAGTCCGCTCCCGGGGCGCCCGCCTCATCTACCGCGCGGACCAGCGCGGTCCCCCCGCAACCCCGGTTCTCAGGCTCCCGCCCTCGCCCCCAGCCGTCATCCCCGCAGCGGCCACCGGAGGGCGCCCGTGAGCACCGGAGTCAGGTCCCGCCCCCCTCCCCCCGCCTCCGCCCACAACCCTCGAGGGCTCCCACCTCCTTTCACCTTGGTAGCCCCTACCCTTTCCCCGCACCCCTGCTCCCCTGCTCCCCTCCCCACCCGGTGTCACACTCCCGAAGGGTCCGATTTAGCCCGTTTGCCACTCCTCAGACCTGTAGCATCAGCCTCACTTGGGAGCCCTTAGAAATACAGAATGGGGGAGGGGGCGCCTGGGGGGGGGGCTCGGGGGGCCAAGCGTCCAACGTGGGCTCAGGTCATGATCTCGCGGTTCCCGAGTTCCAGCCCCACGGTGGGCTCTGTGCTGACAGCTGTGAGCCAGCAGCCCGATTCCGATTCTGTGTCTCCCTCTCTCTCTCTGCCTCTCCCCCGCTCACGCTCTGTCTCTCTCTCGCTCTCAAAAATAAACTTAAAAAAAAAATTCTTTTTTTTTTTTTAGAAATGCAGAGTCCCAGGGCCCCACCCAGACCTGCCCAACCGGAGGCCGCTTGTAGTCAGATCTCGCAGGGATCGGGGCGCACGTCAAACTTTATGCGTGGATACCTAGTCGCCCACCCATCCGCCCCCCCTGGACGCCGAGCCCTGTGACGGCAGGCAGTCTTGGGTGGGTATGTGTCGGTCCGCTGGTGTCCCCGCAGCGTCTGGCACACCGTTGGTGCTCAATAATGGCTCGTAAGCGAATGCACTAAGTGTCAGCATCAGGGCTTGAATGCGGATCTGCCCTCCTCCCTGGTTCCACTTTGCCTGTCACCCCCACAACACGCAAGTGTCTGCAGGTGTGCGGGTCCTCCCCGCGGACGCCCACGGGCCCCTGTGAGCTTCTGTGTGTTCACGCGTATCCGTAGATGCGCCCACGGCACACGCGTGTGCCCCAGCAATGGCAGGCCGTCTGCCTGTGTGTGCACGCGCCCCCCCACGAGGCTGCTGCCTGCGACCCCCCCTGATGGCTTTCTGGCCCTCAAACTGTCTCCACGGACCTCAATTAACTGTGGGCACCCAGCTGGCCAACCCCGGGGTCTTACCCACCCTCCCACCCCAGCCAGCCTCATCCTGGTGGGTTGGGGAAACTGAGGCCCAGAATGAGGGCTGCTGAAGAACTCCAGGGCAGCCGTCTCCAGACTCGTATGGCCCCGGTCCGAATCCCGGCACTGCCTCCGGTCCGCTGTGAGCCCTCCGACGGCCACTTGCCCCGTGTGGGCCTCAGTGTCCCCACCTATAAGCAGCAGGCGGCTACAAGCCCAACCCGACGCTGTTGCTGTGGCGATAGGAAGGCATAATCCAGACCCACGCCATCCAGCAGAAAGCCGTGTGCACACACGTGTCACTTTGAATTTCCTGGTGGCCACACTCAAAGGGGGAAACTCGTTTTGATAATTTATTTAACCCAATGGGTCCAAAATACCGTTCTTTCCGCAAGTAATCAATGTAAAAATGATTAACGAGACATTTCAACACGCTGTTTTTCGCGTTTAATCTTTGGAATCTGGCATGTGTCCCACACTGAGAGCACATCTGGATTCGGGCCGGCCACGCGTGATTCAACAGCCACACGTGGCCAGTGGCCCCGGACAGCCCAGCTCCAGAGGAAGCGCTGAACAGGGTGACTGGCCCACAGTGGTCATTCCTATCATTGTCGCTGTTATTTAAAAAAAAAAAAAAAATTTTTTTTTTAATGTTTATTTTTGACAGAGAGAGAGAGAGAGAGAGAGAGAGCATGAGAGGCGGAGGGGCAGAGAGAGAGGGAGACACGGAATCCGAAGCAGGCTCCAGGCTCTGAGCCATCAGTACAGAGCCCAAGGCGGGGCTGGAACTCAAGGAACCCCGAGATCGTGACCTGAGCCCAAGTCAGATGCTCAACCGACTGGGCCACCCAGGCGCCCCTATCATCGTCGCTGTTATTATGCAAACATCACCCCTGATTTCCAAGTGCAGGTTGGGGGGTGTGGCCACTGCTCCTCAGGAATAAGCGGGCCCCTGGGGGAGGCCTCCCATCCTCTGGGCCTTAGCAGGGAAGTTCTCCTTCCAGTCTCCCAGAAACCCCTCTTGCTTCCGGAGGCTCCCAGAAGCAAAAGGCCTGGAGGTTGGAGTTTCGATCCCAAGCTGGGCATTCCCCCCCTGGGCCTTTGAGAATTTCGCCTCGAAGGGCAGTGCCACCTTCCTCTCCGATCCCCCTCCCCGCAAGCAACTCTTTCCCGGGCTTCACAAGCTCAGCCCACACCCTGCTCAAAGGCCTGCAATGGCTCCCTAGTACCCCCACGGAAGAGAGAACCGATTTCTATCCGCGGACATTTCAGGACCCCTCCTGCCCTGGCAACGACCTTAATCTTCACTTGCCCTCATCTTCTGCCGCGCATGCCCAGAATTCACCCGTCCCACATCCAGGTCTTTGCTGAGGCTGTCTTCCTCCGCCAGGGACGCGTTCAGCCTTCTCAAGGCCCAGCTGCTCCCCAGGAACCCCTCAACCACCCAGACATAGTAACCTTGCTTTCCCTCCTTGGAGCCAACTCCTGCTCGCCATCCCTATGAGCTACATGCGGATGTCCCCTCCTCCAGGAAGCCTTCCTTGACTGCCCTGGCTGAGCCTGACACTCCCTGGGCTCCCCCAGCCACCACCCCTCCCCATCCTGGAGGCCACTCCCCAACTCTGGCTCCCTGTACCTTGGGAGCTATTCAGTTACTCATGAGGTGAGCAATTATTGAGTGTCAGCTGTATGCTAGGCACAGTTCCAGGCAAAAGCCCTGCCCCTGTGGGGCCCCCCGCTCCAGCGAGGAGACAGGGGTATGCGACTCGGTGACTCAGGGCCAGGCTCGGAGCCCCTGTTTCTCCATCTGCCACCGCAAGGATGGGGGCGGGACGCCCGTTTCCAGTTCCATAGAAGGAGCTCCTGACAGCCCGACCGCCCCAGGATTCCGGCTCCGGGGCCCGGTGTCCCCGGGGGGATCGAGTAACCCGGCCCGGCAGCCGGCCCCTGTGCCATCCAGGTCCAGTTACCGGCTCTGCTTACAAGTGCCTTCTCCAGCTGCCTCAGTCGCCCCCGGTCTCAGCCCAGCCGGGCTTCGGGGCTGTCTAGGAACTTGGCAGAGCACCCGGAGGGAGTCCCTGGGGCCCTGGCCACGGAGGGGCTGGGAGAGAGGCCCCCTCGCCCCCCGACGCCTGCCCGATGCCCATTAACTCATCCCTCCCCGGCCCGGGACACAGCGGCCGACCTTTCTGCTTCCTCCCTCTGCAAATCGGGGATGACGGCCCCAGCTCCGGGGCGCAACAGTAGGTGCTCCCCTAACGCCGGCTGGACCAGTGGCCCGCGAGCAGTCCCTACTTGTACAAAAAGCCGCAAGGACACGTTTGCTCCAGGCTCTCTGAGCACCTGCTCTGCGCACCTGCACGGCAGGAGTCTCCGTGGTGATCACGCTTGGGGGGGGGTGGGGGGCCGCGGGGGGCTCGGCGCAGAGCCGGGCAGGCAGGAAACGCGCAGTTCGTGCTGAACTTGGAGGGGACGGAACTCAAGAGTACCCGAGTCACCTCCCGCGTCCGCCCCCCAGCGGCCCAGCGGAGCGGGGACCTCAGCTAAGATTTTATGAAACCCCTACGGGGCCCCACGCTTCATTCACACTTCCTGCCCACCCCACCCCAGTGGGGCAGAGACCGGCCCCGTCATCCCCGTTTCACAGGTGGGAAAAACGGGCCTAGAGAAGTCAAGCCACGTGGCCAAGGTCACGCAGCCCACAGAAGGGTGCGGCCGGGATCCGAACCCGGGCCGCGGGGCTAGGCTGCCCCTTGCCGCGGGCCCACCGAGTGCCATCTGGCCACGAGCCCGCACAGCCTCAATGAACGTTTTGCGGATAAGCGAGCGGAGACCCGGAGAGAGGCTCTCCTGTCCCCAGGCCACTCGGGGAGCCGGGGTGGAGAACAGGTGGCGGGGGCACGACGGCAGGACCTCAAGTAGGGGACACGGACAGGCCCCCGGGGCTCCAGGCCCAGACGGGGAGGGGGGGGGGCTCCCGGGTAATTAATTTTAATCACTGTTTGGAAATTGGGCCGCCAGGAGGCAAATCGGAAGCAGCAACTTGTAATTAGGAACGGGGAAGGGGGGGCTCCTTTCTCCGTGATGCGGCGACCATTCTGAGGAAATTAAAGTGTCATTTATACCCAGCGGGTAATTAGAGGGCCCAGGAGGGGGGCCACTCGAGGGGGCTGGGGGCTCCTAGGGAATCCAGAGTGAGGCTGGGGTTGGGGGGGCAGACACCCACAGACTCCCAAGTAGGCCTGGGGGCAGACGGACCCCGTGCTCAGCCCCAAGTTGAAGGAGACAGACAGGAGCTGGGCCCTGCTCTTGGGGCCCAGTTTAGGGGGACAGAGGGGTATAAGGCTTGGCCCTAGGGGGTCCACTCCCGGGAGGACGAAGAGATACGGTTCTTGCCCTTGGGGTCCAAGAAGACGGCCAGCCCGGTCCTCCTTTCTTGGGATTCTGGGAGCCCTCCTCTCCACCCCCACCCCAGGCTCACCCCTCCATCCCGAATTCCTCCAGTCACTTTGCCCCTCCCCGAGGCCCCGTCTGGAAGGCCACAGGGATCCCCAAGGGGGATGGGACCAGAAGGACAGGTCTGCAAGGGGACAGCGTTTAAGAGGTGCTGGGTGGCGGGCAGGCGGGGCTGGGCTAAGTGTTGCTGGGAAAGGATGAACTTGAAGAAGACAAAGGCGGGAGAGAGGTCCTGGGGGACGGCCCTGGGGTCAGAATGGACCACAAGTCCTGGTGAGTCAGGGCTCAGGAATGGCAGAGATGTTGGCAGAGTGACGATGGGGCGTGAGAACGGCGCATCAGTGGAGAAAAGTAGTGAGGGCCGGGGGCCCCTGCTTGCTGGGTGACCCCGGGGAGATTTGCCACCCCGGTCTGTGCCTCGTTCCTCCCAGAGCTCAGACCTGCAAAGGGAAGTAAGAGCAAACACTCCGGGCCGTGTATTGCGCTCCCAGCCCGGTGCTGCGGCCACCACAGAAAGTACCAGTGGGGTCGGTGGGAGGGGTTCTTCTTACATTTTACAGTTGAAGAAACTGAGGCCCGGCGTGGGTGAGTGACAGGCCCAAGGTCGCACAGCCAGGAAATGGCCAAGCCAGGACTTGAACCCAGACGCTCAACCCCAGTACTCCCTACCCCTCAGAGAAAGGGGCCCTCAGTTTCTCGCCACATCCTTCTGTAGGCAAGTCCCAAGTCTATCCCGTGCGCCAACTCCTTTCCCTCTCTCCTGCCATAGTCTGGTCCCCAGCATCGCTCGCCTGGACCAGCGCAGCGGCCTCTGCCCTGGCCTCCCAGCTCCCGGCCCTTGCCGCTCCCAGACTGTCTTCCCCACGTCAGTCATAAGAGGGCGCCTGTGAGCACCTTAGTCGGGTGCCGCCCTCCCTCCTTGGTCCTCACTCAGCCCTCCAGGGTTCCATCGTCACTGGTGGTAAAAACCCAAGCCGTCCCCTGAGGCCCCCAAGGCCTTGCGCAATCTGCCCCCCCTCTTTCCCCCTCTCCCCCTCACTCTGTTCCGGCCACACGGGCTTCCAACGCACCTGGTACGGTTCTGCCCCAGGGCCTTTGCACTGGCTACACCCTCTTCCTGGAATGCTCTTCCTCCAGATCTCTGGCTCCTTCTCATTTTCCGGGTCTCAGCTCAGATGCCACCTCCTCAGAGACACGCTTCTTTGACACCATCGGCTAAAACAGCCCCGCCCTTCTCAGCTACGTCATCCCAGATGATTGTCTTCGGCAAACTTATACTGAATTTACCTTACCTCCCTAGTGGGGATCTGTGTCCCCATCCGGCTGTGAGTTCGACAAAGGCAGGGCCCAATCTGTCTTGGTCATTGCCGGGGACCAGCACCTAGCACACGGCAGATACTGATTAAATACCCGTCAACTCAGCAGATGAAAGCAAAGACCTCACAGCACCAAGTGAGGTCGGGGCCAGAGGCTACAGGTTCCTGCTTTTCAAACTTGTTACTTTTTCTGAAGAAAAACAACACGACTTTGCCCTGGCGTTTTGCCCGTGTCCCCTTCTTTAAGTGGCCAACCGTAAAGGAGAGAGAATAGTATTTCTGTTTTACAGATGGGTACACTGAGCCTCCAAGAGTGAGTGAGTGGGTGGGCAAAGCCATGGATTCCAACCCAGGTAAGTCTGATCCAGGTGGGCAATCCTCTAAGGCCAATAATTCAGTGAGGTTGTCTCGACTGCCCAGGGGCTCTGACTCCTGGGGCTCCGGGAAAGGGAGGAGGGTCTGGAACTCTCAGAAAACGTGTAGCCGCCTGCACCGGGAACTCCTACACATCCGTCATGGCCCTAGCTTCCATGCCCCTCCTCCATTCATCTTCTCGGATCCACTGGGCAGAGACCAAGTTTTCCCGGCCCCGTTTGCTCCCTGTGCCTGGGCTCTGACTCCACGTTGCAGAAAAGGCTGGCGTCTGCCTGTTTCCTCTGCTCCAGCCTGGAAGCCCCTTGAGAGCTCACTAAGCACTAGAGCTAAAGCCTCTTTCTCGGGGATCCCAGTGTCACCCGGCATGGAGCATGGCACACGGGGGCCACCAGGAGCGTCTCCCGAACTCCCCGGGACCAGGTCTCCCCCAGGGCTCCTCTCAGAATCATCCACAATCCTCCTCTGGGTTCCTGCAGTTGGGAAGTTCTCCCCTAGAGCTGCCCTTGGAAGGCAGGCTCAGCCAGGGCCAAGGTGCATCCTGGGAAATGTAGTCCTCACCAGCCCCGGGACGGCCAGTGAAGGGTCACAGAGGCAGAGCTGGTGGGGGGCCGCGTATCCCTGCCCAAAGGAATGGAAGAGGGGTCTCTGGCCTCCCAAGTCACCTCTGTAGCATGATCTAATGGCTGTCACTTTACGTGGACATCCCCAAAGGCCAGGTGACAATGACCGTGCTAATGAGAGAATACATGGCTCGGGTCCAGACCTATCAGGCCACCCGCTGAACCTTGGCTCTGACAGGCCAGACCTGCGCTGAGGGCAACGGTGGGGGTGTCTAGGACGGCGGGGGGGGGTCGGTCTGCAGCCGGCTCCCGGGGAATTCAACCACAGGATGGGGGGCAGGTGGCTGGAGCCCGCGTCTGGGGCTGCCTTGAGCCTCAATTTCCCTACTTCTGCTAAATGAGGCCACGCTCGCGGTCAAACCATATCACTGCTGGGCCCTGGAGGAATCCGCCTACGGGTCCCCAGCCCCTCAAGTGGCTTAGACTTTCAGAATTACCGGATCCTAACCATGACAGTTCAAAACACCCACGGCACCCGGACATTGAAAAGCAACTCGGGAGGGGGCGCCCGGGGTGGCTCCGTCGGGTGAGCGTCCGACTCCGGCTCAGGTCGTGATCTCGCGGTCCGTGGGTTCGAGCCCCGCGTCGGGCTCTGTGCGGACCCCTTGCTCAGGGCCCGGAGCCTGCTTCGGATTCCGTGTCTCCGCCCCCCTCTCTGTCCCTCCCCTGCTCACGCTCTGCCTCTCAAAAATAATAAATAAACATTAAAAAGTTAAAAAAAAGAAAAGAAATGTGGAGGGTCACCTGGGCCCTGACCGATGCCAGAATGATTTTTCCAGGGTTCTGCAAAGACGGCTGTCCAACCTCTCGGGACGGACAACTCTCCCCCCGCCCCCCAACCCCCCATCAGGCAGCTCCCTTGGTTTCCAGGAGCCTGGTAGCTACCCTTCCTGCTGCCTGCTCAAGGTCTAAAACGTTGCCCATTCCCTCTCCTGCTCTAACACCTCCCATGGCTCCTAATTGCTCTTGGGATAAAGCTCGCCCCTCAGTTTGGCATTCTCAGCCCCCAGCCACCTCTCGGGTCTATTGCCTGTGGTCTCCCACCCCTAAAATGGGCCAGACGCTCAGGGCTCCCCCAACACACCCCGCCGTGGCTCTACTGGGCACCCCCTCGACCTCGAATCCCTGTCCCCCTCTTCTCCTGGCAACATCCTTCCCCTCCCTCAAGTCTGATGCCACCACCCCCTCCTCCAGGCAGTCTTCCCTGATTCCACCTGTCCCGACGCTGGCTCCAGGCCTCCCCGGACACCCAGCATCTCCTGACAAAGGGCCAGGCACACGGGACAGGGCCACACCCCAGGGTCAGCCAGGGATACCACTTTCCCAGGAGGCGGGAGCGACCGGCATGTCCTCCAGCCTCCAGGGACCCAGCTCACCTGTCCTGCTGGCTGACGTCACGGTCACCTTTCCAAGGACAGTTTGATTTCTATCTTCCAGGTCCAGCCCCAGGTAACCCCAGCAACTCCAGCCCGTCTCCAGCACCTTCTTTGCCCAGTGGACAAAGGCGGGCACAGAAGCCTAGCAGTGGGGTAGCCCCTCCCGGGTAAGCAATGCCTCCGCTCCGAGACACCTTCTCTCCTCAAAGCGGAGGAGGTGACAGGACCCCGAGGACCGTGGGTGCTCAGCTCTGGCAGAAGGTAGGTGGGAACCAGGGAGAGTGGAGGGGGGCGAATCCAGGGCATTCTTGCGTGACCTCTCTCTGTCTCATCTCCCTCCGCTCAGGTCCCAAACCCAAAGATCGCCTCCTGCGGACATGGCAGCCCAGAGAGGGCTAGACACCTGTCTGAGGTCGCACAGCTGCGCTCCTCCTCTTAGTCCCAGCCTGTCTCTCTTTGGAGAGGGCTGGGGCCTTGGAAGCCTCAGGTCTACATTTCCACACAGCCCAGAACGGACAGGGGCTGGGATCCAGTTTCCAATGATGTGACGCCTCCTTTCCTCCTTCAGCCTGTCTAGCAAGCCCGGGAGAGGCCAGGCCCGGCCTCCCTCTTTGCCCGCTCTGCCAATTTCTTGGGCCTCAGTTTCCCCATCCACCCTCGGGAACGGGGCCAACTCAGGGCTGACACCATTTCAATGAGGCTCCCTCCAGGCTGCTACCACCTGTCCTAGGGGCCTCAGTGACCTCCCAGCCAACTTCCCAGGGAGCCTGGGACCCTCTCCCAGGTGGGCCCTGACCGCACCAGGGAGCCCCAGCCACATCCTGCACTCATTCTATGTAGAGTTTTGAGCAATTCCCCACACACATCCCCGAATTCGCCCCTGAAGGAAACCAACAGCGTCTAGGAGGATGTGGGAAAGAGGCTGGGTGGGGAGCCCGTAGAGTGGGGCGGGGGTGGGGGGTGCCCAGCGATACCCAACTTTGATTTTGGAGAGAGAATGTGGACCCTTTGACACGCTGAGGGAACCCGGAGAAATACCAAGAAATGCAATTTTGTAAACGGGGTGGGGGGGGTCCCTTCTGTGGTCCCAGCCATTAGCCACCCCCCCACCTTCCTCCTTAAGCCCAAACCCAGACCCCCAAAGCTTGAGGGCCCCTTCTCCTGACTGCAAACCTCAGTTCCCCTCTGGTCCGTGGGTCAAAGGTAACAACCTTAGGGGGAGGTGCCAAAGACCTCAGCCAGCGAGAGCCGAACGGCGGTGGAGGGTCCGTGGATCGCACTCCCGGCTCCGGCATCTACGCGTCCCAGGCAGGGGCAGGGGCATGGGGGTGGGGGGGTGTCCTCCGGCAGCGCCCCCTCTGGGAGGTGCCCTAAACTCCGAGCGCGCCTGCAGGCGGAGAGCAGGGCGGGGGGGGGGGGGGGGGCACGTGACCCCCACCCCGGGGACCAATCAGCGCCCGCAGGAGGGGGGCCACACTCGGCGCCCCCACCTCTCCCGGCGCGCTCGGAGAGAGACGCTTTCTTTGTCCCTTTGTCAGCTCTTGGGGGGCCCCCGAACCCCGGGGCCCCCGCTGCAACGGGGGGGGGATCCGGACCGGCTGGCTCTCTCCCCCCCCCGCGGCCCCTCCCCCGCGGCCCGCGCCCTGGACTCGTTCTGGGCCGGGCGTGAGGCTGGAAAGGGCTCAGGGGCACCCAAGGTGCGGCGGCTGGACCGCGGAGTGGGGTGGAGGGGCCTCGCCGTGCCGGGACCACCACACCGGTGCCGGGTCGGCCTCGACTTAGCTCTCCGGGCTCCGCCCCCCCAGCACCACCCCCCCACCCCCGGCCAGCAGGCCCCGGCCGGCCCTGAACCCCCCACCTGGGCCCAAATCCAGCTCCCCGGCGGCGCAGCCGCGAGCCCCGTTATTGTGCCTCCCCCGGCCCCCCCCCCGGACAAAGTCTCCACCCGCTGCGGTGCCGACAGAACCCCCATTATAGCTCCACATCCAGGCCCCCAGGCAACAATCCAGGCCCCCCCCAGCTGCGGTGCCATTAGACTCCCTCATTATGGTGCCTCATTCAGCGCCCCAGGCCCCAATCCAGTCCCTTCCCAGCGTTGCCGCCGGACCCCCAATACGCCGTTCCATGCAGCCACCCCCCTAAAACCCAGCCCCCTCCCCGGTGGCGTTGCTGACAGTTAGATCCTCCCGCGATAGCGCTCCCCAAACCCCCTCACCGGCCCAATCCGTCACCCCTCCGAGCGGCGGGGCCCTCAGGCCCCCATCCTGGCGCCTGACCCGGCCACCCGGGCCAGCGATCGAGCCCCCCTGCTGCGTGCCGACGGACACCCCCGGGCTGCGCCTCCCCAACCCCCTCTCGCAGACGCCCCGGGGCGCTTACCTCGAAGCCGCCGCGCCGCGAGTGCGCGGGAGGGAGCGCGAGGGCGGGAGGGCGCGGGCGGGGGGGGGGGGGTCCGTGCGCGCACCTGTCCCGGCCCGGCCGGCTCAGCCGGGCATCCCGTGCGGGGAGGGGGCTGGGGGCGCGCGCTCTCCCCGCCCCCGGCCCGCGGCGCCTCGCTGGGGGAGGGGGCTCAGCCCCGGCCCCCGGCGCGCTGGCGTCGGCTCCGGGGGGGGCGCTGCGCGGCGGCCGGACCCGGGGCGCGCCGCGGCCGCATCTCCTCCGCCCGCCGCGGCCGCCGCTGCGACTCGCGGCTCCGCCACCTCCGCCCCCCCCCCCTGCTTCGGACAACCCCCCCCCCACCCCAAAGCGGGGCTGGAGCCACGCAAAACCCGGCCCAGAGCTACGGCGGCGCGGAACGGAGGGAGGAGCCTGGTGGGCGGCAGGAGGCGCTTGGAGGCGGACGTGGGGGTAGGGGAGCGACCCAAGAGAAGGCACCCTGCTTTTGTCTAGGTAGGGGGGCCTAATTGCCCCCCCCCCGACTCCCTGGTCTCGTGCGCTCTGGCCAGACTCGCGTCTCCGGGATCCATCCCCAATCAGACCCAAGGGGATGATGGAGGTGATGCGGTATCACGAACCCCTTGGTCTACGGGGCCCCTCTCATCCATGAGGTCATTTCTTCAACCCACAGGCATGATGTTCAACAACCCCCAGTGGACATGTGAGGAAATTGAGGCACAGGAAGGCGGCTCGGCCAAGGTGACCCAGTCAGAAATTGGCAGAACGAGGACTTGAACCTGGGCGAGCCGGCCGCATCCTGGCGCACGGGCTGCCCTCGGTCCAGCGCCCATGGGGCCTGGTCCCGGAAGGGTTTTCCGGGGGGGGGGGGGCTGCAGGCCTCCCTGAGTCGGTGGGGAGCACTCTCGCCCCGCCCCCTGCCTTCAGGACTCCGAGACAAACCCGTCTTTCGGTTTGGGAGGACTCCCTGACCCTCTGTGACCTTAGGACAGCAAGAGACCCTCTGGGGGGGGCGAGTGTGACGTGTATATCTCCCCCACTGGGTCGTGTGCTGTCCTGGGCCCTCTGGCATCCCCGCTATAAAGTAGGTGTTCAATAAATGTTTGATGCTATTATGTATTTATCTAGGGACACTTCTTGGGCGCACACACACACACACACACACACACACACGCAGCGCGCTGGCCTCTTCCGAACGACCAGTAAACAAATCATTTCATTCATTCCTCACGGAAGCCCCACGAGGCCGCCCTAGATGGCACCCTGAGGCACAGAGAGGTCACGGACCTTGCCTGACATCACACAGGGATGAGAAGAAAGCATTACCTCTCTTGCTGCTGGTTACTGAGCGCCTTACCCACTTTGTCCCCTCGCTGGCTCCCAGCAGCCTGGGGTGGGGGTGGGGGGTTGCCTCGGACAGGGCATGTGGCTTCCCTTTGGCCACGCACGCGGCAGGGAAGTGGGGTTCAGACTTTGAACCCTACTCCTCAGGATACACTGGGGCCCGGGGAACCTGCGGCCTCCCTGGCATCTGTGGAGACAACCCAGCTTTTCCAGGTCCCCTAGTCCAGGGACGAGCCAGGGGGCCGTCCCTGAGACCACAAGCCTCCGCAGGCCGCCAGGCCTTCCTGCCAGTGGTTTGGCCCTGACCCGCTTTCCGGCTGAACCCGAGTCCCAGGCAAATCAGCGGGCACCTGCTCTCCACCAGCCCTACCCCTGTGTCCTGCCCGCCTGGGAAGATAGCCTGCCCGACAAGCGAGGGGGCTAAGCTCAGCACCCCAGCTTGGCCCCCAGGCTCTGCACCCTGGTCCCACCTCCACTCCACTATCTATGCCCACCCCGGGGCTTGCCCTCCCTTGCCCGTGGCCTTGGCCCCACTGGACTCCTTTGCGGTCTATTCCTTCAACAAACATTTATTGGACACCTACTGTATGCCAGGTTCTCCCCTACCTTCAGACTGGGGGAGGGGCGCATGGAAGAATGGGGGGGGGGGCAGAACTCAAGGTAAAGATACAGGCTGAGGTGGGCGGGGGCGCTGTGACCAGGGGAGGGTCCAGGAGGACCACGAGGGGGTGATCTGGGGGCCACAGAAGGACCACAGACAGATCTAGCGTTGCACATGGGGTGCGGCGTGGGGGGTGGGAAGGTTATACTAGTTAGAGGGGCCTGCTTGGGACAAAGGCCCTGAGGGAGGCCCCACCCCCACAGGCCAGCTCAGCTGCCACCCAGGCTTGGGAGGACATGAATGGGTTTTTCATGCTCTGGACCAGGGCAAGGTCAGGCCGGCTGCTCCCTCCCCCCCCCCAGCCCTGGGCTCCTGACTGTCTGAGCCCTGACCTGGAGGGGGTGGCAGGAAGTCCACAGTTTGCCCTCCGGGGGAGCGAGGGAGGCCCGGGCAGGGGAAGGGCCTCGCCCGAGGTCACCGGCACCAGCAACACCCTGCTAACTGGGTTGCTCTGAGCAAAGCCTGCCCCTCGAGGCCTCAGTTTCTCCGCCTGAGCCGCCGGGCAGAGCAGCGCTGCGCTCCCGTCCCGCTCCGACCCCTGGCGGATTCCAGTGCGGGTTTTGCCCGGCGCCCGCGGACCTCGACACCTTCTTCCCAGCGCGGCCCGGCTGCAGCCCGGGGTCCGAGGGGGCCGGGGGAGACGCGGAGGGGCCCGGGAGGCCTGGGGGGGCCCCGAGATGGGCTGGGGCCGAGGCTGGCCTGGTGCCTGGCGCCTGCGGGGCAGGGAGACGCCGCCGGGCTGCCTGCGCGCCCCCCTTGAGCGCTCCCGGCCTCGTCGCCCCGCTGTGTGGCTCCCGCCGGTCCCTGCCCCTCTCTGGGCCGCTCCGGAGCCGGGCCCGAGGGCAGCGTCTCAGAGAGGTCGCCCGGGTCTCGCTTCCCCCCCCCCCCCGCCGCACCGCCCCCCCCCCGGCGGGTCCCGGCCTCGGTTTCCCCAGCCGGGTGCGGGCGCTCTTTTAAACCCGGGTTAGGGGGTCGTCGCTGGCGGGTCGCGCCCCCGTTAGCGGCTCGAGGCCCCCGGGAATCCCCCGGGGGCTCGGAAAGGGCAGCTCCGATTGGCCGAGGCTGCGCGTGACGTCAGGGCCTCCCCGACGCCCCCTCCCCCAGAGGCACGTGGGGGCGGCCGCGGCCGGGGAGGGGCCGGGGTCCGGGCGGATTCGGGGTGTCCCCCCGCCCCCAGCCCGAGGCGGCAGCTGGGCAGCGCAGACGCGATTCTCCTCGGACAGATTTTTCCCTCGTCCCAAATCCCCCTCCAGCCCCCCCAGAACGGCAGCTGCTCGGGCGGCAGATGCGCCGGCTAAATCCGCCCAGCTGGTCCCTCCGCAGAGCTAACCGCCTCGAACCCACGGTGGGTGGCTAGCGGTGTGTGTGTGTGTGTGTGTGTGTGCGCGCGCGCGCGCGCGCCCCCGTGCGCCTGGGGGTGGGGCATGGCCCTGCCCCTTGCCCTTTGCCCCCTGCCCCCCACGCAGGGCGGGGTGGGTTGGGGCTCCTCTCGTGGACCCTCCCCCAAGTTCAAATACCCTCCAGGAGCTCTTGAAGGACCTGGGAGAGTCTGGTGCCCAGAGAGGAATGGCTTGGGAGGCCACCCAGCCAGGAAACGGAGCTGGAACTTGAACCCCGTGCTTTTAATAATTCCGGGGGGCTCAGGACTTGGACCCTCAAGGACGACTTGGGGGTCACGCACTTGGACTTGAACGAGCGGGCTCTTGGTGGCCACTCCCTGCCCTCCGTTTGGGCCCCCCCCCCTGAGCCGGGCACAGACCCTCCCTCCTTTGCTTCTTCAGCCCCATTGGGTGCCACTGTCATCCGGAAGTTCTGAGGAGGAAGCCGAGGCAGCCCCGCTCTGAAATGTTGGGGGGGGGTGTGTAGCTGTCAAGGGCTTGAGTGGGTCTTTGAAGGTGTAGTTTTATACCCAGCCCATCCTGCCCCAGGGCCTTTGCCCTGTGTTCTCCCCGCCTGGAATATTGTCCCCGCAGATCTCCAATATGGCCTACGCGCCTACGCTCCGCCCTTCAAGTTTCAGTTCAGATGTCACCTGCACGTCTACAGCTGCGCCATCACTTTCTGTCCTCTTACCCTGCTTTGGTTTTCTTCGTTTTATTTTTCACAACAAAATGTTGTACACTGTTCCCCCCCCCGCCCCCCAGCACTGTTCTGCTCCCTGCCGAATCCCCATTGCCTAGAAACTAGCGCCTGACACACAGTAGGTGCTCCACAAATGCTTGGTCTCCAGAAACCTCGGCGACAGGCGCACGCATAGAGGGCTGGAGGGCGGAGGGCAGCCAGGGGGAAGGACCCTGTGGTAGTTCTGTCTTGGTGTATGTCCGGGAGCCTGGGCCGTGACCCCGTCCTGTGCCCCCTTCATCCAAAGTGCCCTCCCAGACCCCACCTCCTTCTGCCCTCCCCCCATCGCTCTGCTTCAGCCACACCAACCTCCTCCCTGTTCCCCCCGACAGTCCTGCCTCAGGACCTTTGCACAGGCTATGCCTGCTGCCTGGTGGAGATATTCTGCCCCTGGATCTCTGAATGGCTCCCTCCCCCACCTACTCTGGTCTCAGCTCAAATGTTCCCCCGCGCCCCCGCATGTCTCCATCTAAACAATCACGACCCTTAGGGCACCCGGCTGGCTCAGCTGGTAGACCGCGCGACTCTTGAGCTGGGGGTTGTGAGTTCGAGCCCTGTGTTGGGTGTAGAGATTACTTTAAAAAAAAAAAACAAATGAATACAAAGAAAAATGGAAATCCCACTGAAGGGGAAACCATAAGAAATAAAGCAAAATAATCATTTCCCTTTTCTCTGTTGTGGTTGTTTTGCTGGGCTTCGTATTGATGGCATTTTTTTCTGTTTCTTTCTCTTCCGACCTCACCCCCATCCCCTGCCAGTTAGCCAACCTTGGTCTCCACTGTGTCCCTGGGGTCTGGAACAGGGCCAGGCTCACAGTAGGCACTCGACAAAGTGTGTTGAACAGATGAACGAACGAATGAATGAACGAATGAGGGCCCAGGAGCTCTCTGAACCTGTTCTTACCGTATGGAGTGGGGGACTGACATTCAGCAGGGAGCCCAGGGTCATTTGATTCCCTCAGTAGCAAAATAGGGCAACAGGAGGTCACCTCTTCAGGCGGGGGAGGGGTACCCAGTGAAATAATAATTACAGGAACATTTATTAAGCACCTACAGTGTGCACAGTAGGCCCCAGGCACTTTGCACATTTTCCGCCAGGATGGGGATTTGAACCCAGGACACCTGGCCCCAGAGTTTGCCCAAGCCAGTGAAATCCTCCCCCCCAGAGGACCCCCTCCCCCAAGGCTTCATGTGCAAATGAGGCAGGGGACACCCTGGTCACCAGAAGTGGGAAGTGAGGAGGGAACCAGGGACCTGTGAGTTCCCGGGGTCTGTCCTTGGCTGTGGATAGGAAACCGAGGCACAGAGCGGGCACGGGTGCGCCGTCCCCTGACGGGAGGGGGGAAGAGTGTCACATTATTCCTGTTCGAAATCTCCCTATGCCTCCCCTGGGCTCTGTGTCCCAGGCTAGTGAACACACAGCGCTCGGTCCTTCCTCAGGGCCTTTGCACCTGCTGCCCCTTCTGCTTGGGGAGATCCTTGCGCGCTTGGCCAGTGTTTCTTTCCCCCCAGAGGCCTTCTCTGGCCACTTTGGGGGACACGGCAGCTCTTTCCACCCTGTTGTCTTTCCTCGAAAACCATCTTGTCAACCCGTTTTCGAACCAATAATGGAGCGGTGAGCTGCCCTTCGTCCGAAGCGAGCCAGCCAGGGCTGGAAGGGGGGTGCTCTGTGCAGGAAATTCTGACACGTTACCACGTGGACGACCCTTGAGGGTAGTACGCTGTCCAGACGCGGGAGGACCCTGCGCGACCCCACTCACAGGGGGTCCCCAGAGGAGTCCCGTCCACAGAGACAGAGAGTAGACGGCTGGGAGCCAGGCGTGGGGTGGGGGGTGGGAGTCAACGTTTCATGGGGACGGTTTCTGTTGGAACATGGAACAGCACACTTACAAATGATTCAGACGGTAAATATTACGTCATGCACAGTTTACCACGATAAACAAGAAAGAAAGAAAGAAAGAAAGAAAGAAAGAAAGAAAGAAAGAAAGAGGAAGGAAGAGAAAGAAAGAAGAGAAAGAAAGAAAGAAAGAGAAAGAAAGAGAAAGAAAGAAAGAGAAAGAAAGAAAAAGAAAGAAAAAGAAAGAAAGAGAAAGAAAAGAAAGAAGAGAAAGAAAGAAAAAGAAAGAAAGAAAGAAGGAAAAGAAAGAAAGAGAAAGAAAGAAAGAAAGAAAGGAAGAGAAAGAAAGAAAGAAAGAAGAGAAAGAAAGAAAGAAAGAGAAAGAAAGAGAAAGAAAGAAAAAGAAAGATGGGGCGCCTGGGTGGCGCAGTCGGTTAAGCGTCCGACTTCAGCCAGGTCACGATCTCGCGGTCCGGGAGTTCGAGCCCCGCGTCGGGCTCTGGGCTGATGGCTCAGAGCCTGGAGCCTGTTTCCGATTCTGTGTCTCCCTCTCTCTCTGCCCCTCCCCCATTCATGCTCTGTCTCTCTCTGTCCCAAAAATAAATAAACGTTGAAAAAAAAAATTAAAAAAAAAGAGAGAAAGAAAGAAAAAGAAAGAAAGAGAAAGGAAGGAAGAGAAAGAAAGAAGAGAAAGAAAGAAAGAAAGAGAAAGAAAGAAAAAGAAAGAAAGAAAGAAAGAAAGAAAGAAAGAGAAAGAAAGAAAGAAAAAGAAAGAAAGAAGAAAGGAAAAGAAAGAAAGAAAAAGAAAGAAAGAGAAAGGAAGGAAGAGAAAGAAAGAAAGAGAGAGAGAGAAAGAGAGAGAAAGAGAAAGAAAGAAAGAAAGAAAAAGAAAGAAAGAAAGAGAGAAAGAAAATCAAAACTGTCACGGGGAAAAATAGCAGACGGGCGACAGCGGAGGGTGTGTGTGAATGACCTCAGCTAGTGGCAATTCTGTCATTGCCACCGGGGCTCTCGACTCAAGTGATGCTGACGTCAGTGTATGGAGGTGCCGTGGGTGGGTGCTGAGCTCACACGTTTTGTGCGCTTGCGCCCCCCCCCCCCATGGCCTCTGCCCCGGTCGCAAAACCTCCACGGTCTTTAGAGGCAGAGCTAAGCCCGGGGGCCCTGACCCTCGTACCTCTACTTACCCAGCTAACTTGATCCGGGTGCTGCCGGGGATCCCTCGGTGACCAGCGCAGAGCCAGACCCTGTCCTGGCAGAGGGAAGATTATTTTATTTAACGAGCGTCTATTAAGCACCTACTGGATGCCGGGTGCCCAGCTTGTTCTGGTCACTGGGAGCCCAGCAACGAACAGAGCAGACAAATCTCTAGCCTTGCGCTGCTGACGTAGGAAGCAGTAGAAATGGGTGAAGTCGCTTCTGGGCCAGATGTTGCTAAAGAAAAAGATTAAGCAAGGAAAGAAGACGGGGAGGGGCGGGGCGGGGGGGGTGGGGGTGGCGGATTTTAAACAGGGGGTCAGGGGAAGACTCCTAAAGGAGGTGACTTCTGAGCGGATACCTGAAGGAAGTGAGGGAAAGAGTCGTGCTGATACGGGGAGGAAGAGAGTTCCAGGTAGGGGGAGGTGTGAAACGGCCAGTGCAAAGGCCCTGAGGCAGGACCATGCCTGACCTGTTAGAGGAGGCCTCTGGCTGGAGCCGCCAGAGCAGGAGCCACTGAGGGGGGAAAGAGGGAGGAGGGAATGGTGGGGGGGGAGGGGGCAGGTCGTGCAGGGCACTGTGTGCCTTGGGGACCGCTTTCCCCTGCCTCAGGGCCTTTGCCCGGGTAAGGTCCCCGCAAGTGTCAGGGAAACTTCCTTGCCTCCAGGGTCCAACAGAGCAATGGACCAGTTCTCATCCCAGCCCTGCCCTGGAATTGCCGCGAGGCCAGTGGCTGCCCTCGTCCAGCCTCAGTTTCCCCTTCCAGAAGATTCCAACAGGCTGCCATGGGGGTGACGGCAGAAGGTGACTCTTGCGACGCAAGCGTGTGGCGGGGGAAGGGGGTGGGGGGGGGCGGCAGGAGGCCCCTGCCATGCCCTCCCGCCTCACCTTCTCGCTCTCTTCCAGTCTCTGTCCCAGTCTGCCCGCATCTCTGGGCTCCCCCCCCTCCCCTGAGTGTGGATCCCCAGGTGGCCCTGGGCTGAGACTCATGTCCCAGCTTCCAGGTCCCCAAGGCCAGTGGGGACTTCTCGGGGTGAGGGCTGCGGGGGCGGGGCGGGGGGATGGCAGGGGGAGAATATATACTCACATCATTTACATAAAACTTGCACAATTAGCATATTGTGCATAATGATGGCAGGAGTCAACCGGCAAGGGAAATAGTAAATTTGATGACAAATGAGGGGGCGCCTGGGTGGCTCAGTCGGTTGAGACTTTGGTTCAGGTCATGATCTCACGGTTCGTGGGTTCGAGCCCCGCGTCGGGCTCTGTGCCGACAGCTCGGAGCCCGGAGCCTGCTTCGGATTCTGTGTCTCCCTCTCTCTCTCTCTGCCCCTCCCCCACTCACGCTCTGTCTCTCTCTAAAATAAATGAACATGAAAAATTAAAAAAAAATGTTTTAAAAAGTAATAACAGTTACCGCATCCTCAGCCCCCGCCCATGTGCCTGGAACCGCGTTTAGAGCCTTTCTACGAATGAACTTGTCTTACAGCGAGATTCTGAGTGCTCAAGTGTTGGGTTCGGTGTTTTTAAAGATCGTCTTTTCGAGTAATCTCTACGCCCAGCGTGGGGCTCGAACTCACACCTCTGAGATCGAGGGTGGCCCGCTCCATCGACTGAGCCGGCCAGGAGCCCCCCTCAAGGATTGTTGACCCCATTTCACAGATGTGAAAACAGCAAGGTTCTATGATTCCCAGGGTGGAAGAACCCATCCAACAGCAGCGGCAGGAACACGTATTTTGAGCTCACTGTGTGTCTTCTGTTTCTGTTTTTGTTTTTTTAAGTTTATTTATTTTGAAACAGAGAAAGAGAGAGTATGAGCCGGGGAGGGGCAGGGAGAGAGGGAGAGAGAGAATCCCAAGCAGGCTCCGCCCTGTCGGCACAGGGCCTGACGCAGGGCTCGATCTCGGGACTCCGGGATGACGACCTGAGCCAAAATCGAGCGTCAGTCTCTTGACCTGCTGAGCCCCCACCCCGTGTGTCTTCTTCCTATGGAGTGGCTTCTTTCATGCAAATGAGACCATGGGGACACTGGATAGGAGTCCTTTTTGCAGACAGGGAAACGGAGGCTGGCTCGCGGCCTTCCCCCTCCCAAGCCCAGGGGCCCGGTCACCGCAAACACACACCCGGGCTCTCTGCGCCCGGGGAACCGCCCCCCGCACCCCTGCTCAGCTCCCAGACGCAGCTCCAAGAACCTGTCTTCCTCCCGCCGCAGCCGAGAACCAGGTCAGCCAACCGCTGGGACATCAAAGGGAATCTATAAATACAGCTGCAAGAGGAAAAATAGAGTTTCCTAGCCCCTCCCGGGCTCGCCTCTCTCCCACTCTGGATCTTTCCCGGCTGGGCTCCTACTCTAGTCGCTGGGCCAAAGCCCCCCACCTCCCCGCCCCCCAGTCCCAGGGACCCCTACCGGAAAGCAGTGGAGGCGACTGAGAAGAGAGGAGGACCTCTGGGGCCGGTCCCCCCGGGAGGTGAAGATGAGATTCTAAGCCCAGAAGTGAGGGCTACGGGGTTGTCAGAATCTTCGGATCCCAGAAACCTGGAATCTTCCTTCTTCCTCTCAGGGAATACGCGGGGCTTCTGGGCTGTGCGGAGCACTGGGACGTTGGCGGGGTCGAGGCTGGTACTCGAGACTTGGCCAGGGCAGTCCGGAGGGCTTTCTGGAGGAGGTGATATGAGCTGAGCCCCCCAAAAGCGGGGGGGGGGGAGGAGGCAGGTGGGGGGAGGGACTCAGGGGAAGGGGTTCAGAGTCCAGAGCTCCTGACTTGCTCTCCTGGACTACTGCAGTCACCTCCACGGTCCCCCGGGCCCCCCCCCCGGCTACATCTTCTCCAAAGGACAGCCAGAAGGACCTTTGTGCAAGTGAAATCAGATCATCTCACTTGCTCACTCTCAACTCTCGCCTGGCTCCCTAGTGCCCCTGAAATAAAATCCAAACTTTTCTCCATGCTCCCCATTTTCTCCCCATTTTCTCCCCACCTTCTCCTGCTCCCCCTCCCTGCCGGTGGCTCACCTGCTCCGGCCTCCTGGATCTCCTCGTGGTTCCTCCAACACGCCAGGACCCGTCCTACCTCAGGGCCTTTGCACATGCTGTTCCCTCTGCCCTTTCCTTTTTTTTTTTTTTTTTGGCCCCAAGGGGCTCTTACTTCTTCAGGTCTCAGCCCAGATGTTACCTCTTCCAAGAGGTCCTCCCTGATGCCCCCAGACGGTTACTGCTTTTCATTGTGTTGTTTTTTTTTTCTTGGCCCTTACAATGATCTGAAATTATTTTAGTCATTCCTTGTTTGCTTCCTTTGTGTCCATGGATGGCCACGAGAGGGCAGAGACCCTGTCTAGACCTCACCTCCGGGGGCCTCAATTTCTCCATTTGTAAAATGAGGCGGGCTTATGGGAAGCTGTTCCCCTGGGGAGGCTGCCTGCCTCATTTGTCATTTCAAAAAAAATTTTTTTTAAATCTTTATTTATTTTTGAGAGCGAGAGACAGAGCGTGAGCAGGGGAGGAACAGAGAGAGAAGGAGACACAGAAGCCACGGACCGCGAGATCGTGACCCGAGCCGGAGTGGGACGCTTAACCGACCGAGCCCCCCAGGCGCCCCGAACTGTTGTTACCCTCGGTGGTCGCTGTGACCAAAGACGCGGACTCGCTTCCCAAGGCCCCAGAGCTAGGAGTTGAAGTGGGGTCTTTGGAGCTGAGGTCGGAGCCGTGCCAGGGGCGTCCCCAGGGTCAAGAGGGACGGCGGCAGGCCTCTGAGGACCCGGCGCCCAGGCTCCAGGGTTAAGCCCGCGTGGCAGCTGAACTTCCGTGCAGCTACCCGTCTGAAATCCCTGGGAAGCGAGGCATCAGGTGTTCCGGAACAGGCGCCTGCTCCAGACACAGGCCACACACACATGGAGGGACAGCTGGCGAAGGCTGGTGGGCCAGGGAGGAGGGGCCCGGGGGAAGGGGGCACCTTGGCCAGGAAACGAGGTCATGCGCCGCCCCCACGAAGCCACCCCCAGACAGGGGCCTGGAGCCTTGTCCTCCACGACCGTCCTCCGGGCCTCCGTTCCTTCAACATGTGGCAAATATTTATGGCGCGCTCGCTGGGTGCCATGTGCCCCGCCGAGCCCTCTCCTGAAACGCTGTGAAACGAAGGCTCAGAAAGAGACGGTCGCCTGGCCAGGTCAGAACAGCCAAGCTGGGATGGCAGGCCGGGGGCTCCTGCTCCTGCCTCAGGACCTTTGCACTGGCTGTTCTCGCCGCCTCCCTCGACCCCCTCCCGATTCGCCTTTAGTCCTGTTCAGGTGGCACCTTGTGCGACAGACCTTCCCCAGTCCGCCGGCTCCCTAACCCGCCTCCGGCACCCACGAGCCCACCGACCAGCTCCCCCCCTAGACTGCGGGTCCCCTCAGGTTGGGGCTGTATCCCCCCCCCCCAGTCAGCTGTGTCCGTATTTATAGCGGAGAGGGCCCATGTCGCTGTACTTCCGAAACGGATCGTGTCCCCGATTCCTGCCCTCAGAACCCCCCCCTCCCCCCCACACACACCTGTTCCCGGCACGAGCCTCGAGGCCAGGGGCAGGGGGCGGCCGCGGCGGCAGAGGGGGCTAGGCCCCGCCTCCCTCCTCTCTCTCTCCCCGAGGCCCCGCCCCTTCCCCAAGTCTCCCCCTCCTGTCCCGCCCGCCCGCCCTCGGAGCCCCCCCGGGGCCGATCTCAAGCCCCCCTCTCTGCGCAGCCGCCTCGTTCCCAGGCCCCCAAGGCCCCCAGCCCCGCCTGCCCGGCTCCCCTCTGCCCTGCCCATTGTCCCGGATCCGAGTGCGGGGCGCTGGGCGGGCGGGGGTCTGCGCGCAGGGGGCTGGAGCGCGCCTGCTGCCCACCGGTCTCTGGGCAACGCTGGCAGGCCTCGAGGACGGCTGGCCCCGCGAGCCTGGACACAGAGGCGGCGCTGTCCCCCGGGCGCGGCCGGGGGGGGGCGGGGCGCTAGGTGACAGCTGGGGAAGGGGGGCTCGGGCAGCAGGCGGATCCAACCGCCCCAGGTTGGAGAGAGGTGAGTGGGGGTGGGTGGGGCATGGGAGACCTCTTCCCTGCGCTGTCCGCACCGTGTCCCCCAACTCGCTTAACAGCCCCCCCTTCCTCCAGACCCAACATGGGTGCTGTGCTCCCCTCCCAACCTCCCCTCTGCGTGCTGCCCCGGGACCCACCTTAGCCATGGGGAACCCCGGCCCAGTCATCCCATTTGGTGACTGCAGTGGTCTGGGGACCAGGTTCTGGGGTTCAGACCCCCCTCCCCCGCTCTGCATTTCCTCCCAGCACCGCCCACCCTGTCCCCTGAACCTGTTTCCTGCTCTGTCCCCTGTGCACGGAGCTGGGCCACCCGGCAGACTCTTCTGTGGACCCCCGTGGCTCCCTCGTGGGAAATAGGACGCCGGGCCCAGGCCGGTCCAAGCTCAGGTGGCCGCTCACCAGCTGTGCACCTGGCCAGGCCACTTGGCTGCTCCGTGCCTCGGTTTGCTCATCCGTAAAATGGGAATTGTCCTGATACGTGCTTCCTAAGGCTCCCGAGACGGTAAAGGGGCCTTGGGAAGTACCGTCCTCAGGGGCCGCTGTTACTTGTATCCTTTCCCTGTCCGTTTGGGGCTTTTTCGAGGCTCAGAGGTGCTGTGTGTATGGGGGCATCGTATTCCCAGGGCCTCGCGGGCCCCCAGGCTTGGGGTCAGGGGTTGGGGTGGGTGTGGCTGGCACCGATCCCGCCGCGCGATGAGCGGTATACGGGGTTTCCACCTCGGCCCCCCTCTCCTCCCTCTGGACTGTAGATACATCAATCACCCGGAGCCCCCGAAGCCGGAAGCCCCCTCCCCCAACCCCCAGCCCGTCTGAATGATCCCTAGAGAGTGGGGAGCAAAGCCCCTATTCCCCCCCTCCTGGGCCGTGAGTCGCTGGGTGCCGAGGGGGCCGAGGGCTCCAGGCCAGTGAGGTGACGGCAGCTTCCCCGAGCAGAGGTGGGGCCTGGCTGTCCCCTGCCACCAAGGCACGTGCTCCTAGGGGGACCACCTTCCCGGAGTGTGTTTTCCTGTTGGGGGGCGGGGGGGGGGGTGGTCACTGGAGAGGAACGTAGGATCAACCAGAGGGCCTTAAAAACACCAAAAGTGTCTTGAGCAGTGTGAACGCTCAGCAAACGGACGCTGCTAAATATACTTTTATTAGATAATAATTAAAATCATTATCCTAATGACGGTTATTATCAGTTGCCGACGCTTTGGGCAAATCCCAAACGGCCCCGAAGTCTGTCACTGCCTTCAGCCCACCAAGGAAGGGCTAAAAGGGACAGCAGGCGCCAGGGGCTCGAAGCCCGAGGTCTAGACCCAAGGGTGTCTACGTGGAGGCGTCGTTTGCATTTTCATGCATTGGTTTCAAAGCCCAGGAGCCTGCACATTCAAGTAATTGGGTCTGAATGCTGGTACTTTCTGCCCGTGCACATTTATTGAGTGCCTACTGTGTACCGGGCCTGTCTGGGACTCTGGGAACTCAGTGGTGGCTGTGCCAGATATTAATGAAATCAGCTCCCAGATGCCCGGGTTTTAAGGAATCAGAGACTCACAAGGAGAGAGGGAGCTAGAGAGCCTTGAGCTGAGGACAGGAGGGGAGAAGGAAGGGTGCCTGGCAAAGGTCCGGGGGCCACATGCCCCGAACAAGCCCATTGTATCCTCCTCTCGGAGCCTCACTTACCCCACCCGTGAAACGGAAATGGTGACAGTCCCTCAGGTTGTGAGTGCGGATGCACGTGTCCACCTCTGTCCCCACCCCCGGCGCATTCCAGTAGTGACTTCTTTCAAATTCTTCTTCTTCTTTTTAATTTGTTAAATGTTTGCTTTTCTGAGAGAGAGACAGACAGACAGAGCGCGGGCGGGGGAGGGGCAGAGACAGAGGGAGACACAGAATCCGAAGCAGGCTCCAGGCTCTCAGCCGTCAGCACGGAGCCCGACGCGGGGCTCGAACTCACCAACCGCGAGGTCGTGACCTGAGCCGAGATCAAGGGTTGAACGTTTAACCGACCGTAAATCTATAAGATTTTATAAATCTATTTAGATTTTATTTTGCAGCCACCTTTATGCACAATGTGGGGCTCGAACTTGCTGACTGAGCCAGCCGGGCGCCCCACATTTGGTAATGGTAACCAACTCAATTCTAAGCCTCCGCGGGGGCCCTGAGGCACCCCGCGACCCAGCTGCTCTGCCTCTGTCTGCATCTGGTGGGCTGTGGGTTTGTCTGGATGTGTCCACCTGCCGTGGCCTGGCCCCGGCCCAGCTGCCCCGGCCTCGGGAACCTGAGTCCCCCGGCGGGGATGCAGGTAATCAATTCGAATTGGCAGGGCTGCGTAAGTAAAAGGCTTCCTTTAATGAGGAGGCCGGAAGAGCTCTGCGGGCTGCAGCCGCCGGGCCGAGCCAGGCTGGGCCGGGGCGACCCGGTGCAAGAGAACGGCAGGGGGCAAGGCTCACAGGCTGTGCCCTCCCGGGGGCCTCGAGGTCCGGTGGGAGTGGCAGACATGTCCCCAGGTAACCCACACAGGGTGTTAAGGGCTGTGATGGGAACGCACGGGTGCAGTGGGGACCGGGGGGGGGGGGCATCGGACATCAGGGCAGGCTTCCCGGAGGAGGTGATACATAAACCGAGAGCTGAAGGATGAATAGAAACGAGTCCTGAAGGAGGGAAGGGAGAGAGACTATCGTGGCGTGGTTAGGAATCACCCCACACGTTCCGGTTGTCTACGGATGCGTCACCAACCGTGCAAGACGAGACGAGACAAGTCCAGAGCCCCCGGGACCTGTGCCTGTGTGTTCTCTGACGTCTCGGGCTGCCGAGGGAATTAAGGCCGCTAATCAGGTGATGTCAAAAGGAACAGATTATTGTGGATTATCCGGGTGAGCCCAAGGGAACCACGGGGGTTCTGATAAGAGGGAAGCAATGTGGGAAGGCTAGTTGCTGAGTGTGACGGCGGAGGGAGGGCAGGGCCCAGGAATGCTGGCCTTCAGAATCTGGAAAAGGCTGGGCCCCTGGGCTTCAACCCGGCGAGACCCGATGCCAGACTTCCGACCTCCAGAACCTTAAAATAAGAAACGTGCGTTGTTTTAAGCCACACCTTTGGGGCAAACCTTGGGGGGGGGGGTCCTTGGCCTGTGGCCCTGTCTCCCTGTCTTCACGCGGCCGAGCCCCGGTGTGTGGCACCATCGTCCCCCTTCTGGTACGAAGCCGCCACTCCCGGGAGGTAGGGACTGATCGCACCCGCCAAGAGCCTATTTCCGGATAAGGTCTCATTCTGAGGGCCGGGGAGGCAACAGATTCATATTTGACTTTTGTCTGTTTCGTCCCGGGAGGTGCCAACGCCAGGGGGGCAGGAGCTCGGCCCATCTTGGGTCCCGCAGCGTCCCCTGTGCCTGGAATACTCTAGGCACTCAGGACGTGTGTGTGCTTGGGTGGGGGGCTCCCCACGTGCACCAAGACGGGGGTGGGCCGGGAGAAGAAGAGCCCACGCAGAGTGATGGGGGCGGTGAGGAGAGGCAGAGACAGAAAGAGAGGTGTGTGGGAGACCCCCCCAGTACAGGTGCCCCCTTGTCCCCTCTCGGGCACCCCTGGCCCTGTCCTGGCCCCCTACCATTCCCCTGACTGAGGCCCCGCCCCGAGGGGCCATAGTCTTTAATGTGGGGTCTCCCCACCACGGAGGTCCTGGGCTCAGCCTTGAGACCCTCTGGGGATCAAGGTCCTGCCCCCAACTCAGCCAGACCCAGAGGCCAGGACCTGGTCTAAACTGACCAGGCCTAAACTGACAGGCCACATTTACGTTCCCCATACTGTTTGCAACCGCCTGGGCATTTTCCCTGCCTTCTCTCCAACACCTCACCCAGAGCCTGTGTGGGAGGGTGTCACCCATCTTACAGTGGGGGGAAACCAAGGCCTAGAGACAGGGAGGGATGGTCAAGGGGCACAGGTTCATTCGCCACATGGTACCGAGTACCTACGTGGGCCAGATCCTATGCTGGGGGTTCTGGGTTCATTGCAGTGGCCAAGACTGTGTGGGGGGTCCTGTCTCCATGGGGCTCACAGTCCTGTAGAAATGATGGACTGACACCAGGGGTTTACAACTTAGGATGATGAGGGTCATGATGGGGGCCCCCCAGGTATTTTGGGGAGGCAGGCAAGGCACCTGGCCCAGTGTGGGGATCAGGGAAGGCTGCTCAGAGCAGGGGCCATTGAACTTGAGACCTGAAAGCTGAGTAAGACTAGGGAGCAGAGAGAGCACGGTCCAGGCAGAGGTACAGCATGTGCAAAAGGCCTGGGGTGAGAACCAGAGTAAAGATTCTTTATAAGAACTGAAGAAGGGAATATGGTGGATATGTTGATAAGAATCCACCCATGTGGGGCGCCTGGGTGGCTCAGTGGGTGAAGCGTCCGACTTCAGCTCAGGTCATGATCTCGCGGTCTGTGAGTTCAAGCCCCGCATCGGGCTCTGTGCTGACAATTCAGCCCATGCAGGGGTGGATCTGGCTTATTATTTTGAGGTCTTTTAGGGGGCTTCATATTTACCTGATAAATCTTTCTCTATCCGTTGACTTTTAAGCTTATCTGCATCGCTTTTTAAAAATATGTTACTATGGGGCACCTGGGTGGCTTAGTCAGTTGAGCGTCTGACTTCAGCTCAGGTCATGATCTCACAGTCTGTGGGTTCGAGCCCCACGTCGGGCTCTGTGCTGACAGCTTGGAGCTTGAAGCTTGCTTCGGATTCTGTGTCTCTCTCTCTCTCCCCCTCCCCTGCTCATGCTCTGTCTCTCTCTGTCTCAAAAATAAATAAAAACATTAAAAAAATTAAAAAAAAATATTTTACCTTGGAAAATCATAAACATGTATAAAAGACGAGAACATACTGCAATGACACCCCAGCTACCCATAGTCAAGTCAACATTTATCAATTCATGACTAATCCTGTTTCATGACTAATACCTCTTTGGATATTATTTTGATGAAAATTCTAGATAGCATATAATTTATCCATGCATAGATCAGTGCGTTTCTCTAAAAGATAAGGAGTCATGGCTAAACATTTAACAACACTTCCATAGTATCATCGAATATCTCATCAGTCTTTAAATTTCCAATTATGTAAGAAATGTTATAGTTTTTTTCTTACCGTTTAAAGCAGGACCCAGATAAGATCCACACACATCATTGGCTGATTTGTCTTTAAGCCTCTTTTATTCTATGGGTTCCCGTCCTTCTCTTGTTTTCTCTGCAATTTCCTTATTGATGATGTAGCATTTTTTTTAATGTTTATTTATTTTTGAGACAGAGAGAGACAGAGCATGAATGGGGGAGGGTCAGAGAGAGAGGGAGACACAGAATCGGAAGCAGGCTCCAGGCTCTGAGCAGTCAGCACAGAGCCCGACGCGGGGCTCAAATCCACGAACTGTGAGATCGTGACCTGAGCCGAAGTCGGACGCTTCACCGACTGAGCCACCCAGGCGCCCCGATGATGTAGCATTTCTGTTTTAGGTGTGCGTCTTCAAAAGAACATAGAGTTGGATTTTGTTTGTTTGGGGTTGTTTCTATGCATCCAGCCCGAGAGTCTGTGTCTTTCAAGTGGTGAGTTTAGTTCATTTACACTTATTGCATTGACAGACATATTTGGATATATGTTCATCACCTTCTTTCACTGTGTTTTCTGTTCAATGTGATCTTTTTTGTTGCTTCCTTTTTCCCTCCTCTTCAACTGTCTGCTGAATTTGTTGGGTTTTCTTTGTTTCCTTTTCTACTCCTTCCGGTGATTCGGAAATTATTGGTTCTATTCCTGTCCTCTGGGCAGTCATCCTTATATGTTCCAACATGCATACTTAGCTTATCATAGCAGAAAGGTAATCAATGTCTCTTTGCATCTGACGACAAGACAAGGTCTTAGGATTCAGGCACATCAGACATACACACTGCCCCCCACCCCGCCTCCACTCTGCATGCCACTCTTGCCTGGTATTTGAGTCCCAGCGATGCACCCCCAGGGATGGAGAGGAGAGTGGTGTGCCCGGGTGGGTCGTCATTGGCTGGCAGAAGAAAGATACAGATTCCAGACGTCCTAACTCTCTGTGTGACTTCGGGCGCGTCCTGCACTGGGCCTCAGTTTCTCCATCTGCAGGAAAGCATTATGAGTCTCTCTTTTTTTATTTACAAATTTTTTGATGTTTATTTATTTTTGAGAGAGACAGAGACAGAATGCGAGTGGGTTGGGGCAGAGGGAGAGGGAGACGCAGAATCCCAAGCAGGCTCCAGGCTCCGAGCCGTCAGCACAGAGCCCGACGCCGGGCTCGAACTCGCGAGCCGGGAGATCATGACCTGAGCCGAAGTCGGACGCTCAACCGACTGAGCCGCCCCGGCGCCCCAAGTCTGTCTCGTGCTAACATCTGGATTTTGAGTCCTCTCTCTCTCCTTTGTTCCCACCACTCAGGCAAGAGACTGTGCGGCAACTGGAGTGTGGGACTGAAATGAGGGGGCTTCAGGAGCTGAAGGAGGATGCTAATGTCATTATTTACTTCACTGAGCTAAATAATCTTGGGAATTGCTCATCGGGGTCTGATAATTCGATTGGATTTCATGCACAATTAGGCCTTCAGAGCTGAGGCATTTGTACACGAGTTCAGGGAAGAAGCCAGTCTCCCTGCCAGAGAGGCTCAAGGTGAGGGGATAGCAGTGGGGGGCCCCCAGGCCCGGGAAAGGGTCAGATGTGGATGTCCCAGAGTCAGGGGGTCCAGCCGGAGCTGGAGTTGGAGACCAACCAGGGTTCAACTTGTCGTGGCTCATTTATGAGTTGATTTATGGCTGGAGGATTTTTTTTTTTTTAACGAAGTCCAGAGAATCATATCCTATAAAGACCACCTCAGTTAATGAATACGGTTCATGTTTTGTCATTTTTGCCTGAGATTTTTGTGTTTGTTCCCATGTGAAAGGATTCAGAGTGATCAATTTGAAATCTAAGTCGGATCTATCCCTCCTCTGTCCACAGCCTTCCAGGGGCTCCCACCTCCCTGGGGTAAAAGCCTAAATCCTCCCTGTGGCCCCCCCAGGGCAGGACCCGTCCCATCCACTCCCTGTCCTCCCCCCCTTCCCTCTCTCCCCCTCACTCTGCTCCAGCCACATGGTGCTGCCCCAGGGCCTTTGCACGGGGCGCTTCCTCTGTCTGGACTGCCCTTCCCCAAGGAGCCCCTGTCTCCTTCCCCTCCAGCCTGACCACCAGGGCCAGGAAGCGGTCTGTGGAGGAACTTCCTGGGCTTAAGCACCCACCCGGGCACCCCAAATAGCTTCTGAAGGAACACAGAACAGCAAATCACGGATGATCTGAATGTCATTCTGAGTTTCTGAGGAAGACCAGGGCTCTCCCGGATCTCTGCGAGGCTCTCTGCCGTGCTCCTCATCTGTGAACGTCTCTGATCCCGAGCGCCTCTCTCTCTCCCCTTTGTCTCTGTGCCTCCCTCCCTCAACTTCTTCCTCCTGGTGCCCCTCCCTGCCCCCCTCCCCCCTCTCCCCTCCCCCACGCCCCTGCTGTGGGCCCGCATTCCCTTCCATCACTGGTCTCAGGGCCGGGGGTGGGGGGGATGGAGGGTGTGGCCTTGTTTCATCAGTGCCGCGCCCCCCCCCCCAACCTCCACCTCCCATCTCTGCCTCTCCTCTCTCCCCTGACATTCTATTTCCGTCTTTGGTAGCAGGGATCTCAGATCAGATGTGCTGGGCACCCTCCCCCAGTGTTGCCCATCTCTGAGCTCCACCTTCCCCTTCTCTACCGAGGGGGGGCCCCCCTTCCTCTATTTCCAGGTCCCTCCATCTGTTCCCCCGGCTCCCCAGGTACTCGACTTAGAGCTGGGAGGCGGCATTGAAACGTATCCTGTGGCCTCACCTTCTCCTTTTCTGGCGGAGTGGAGGTGGAGGGACCAGAGAGGGAAGGGAGCCTCCCCAAGGTCACACAGCAACTGGCCTGAAACCGCACCCCCCCACACACAGCCTCAGTCCCTGCTTACTGTGTGACCCCCAGAAGTTCAGCTTCCTCATCTGTCTGGGGACAGGGAGAGTGCCACCTCAAGGGGTGGCAATTAAACAAGCCAGCGGGGAGTCGCGGATATTCCCAGGAAGGGTGACTGGGGGTGCAGGGGCTGGGTGCGGGCAGATGGGAAGGGCTGGTCTGTTTCTATCCCAGAAAGGAGGGTGGATTGTGGCGGGCTGGGGACGCCTTGAGCATTGGGTTGCCTAGCAACGAGCATAGAGCTGACAGACAGGGTCAAGACCACAGATGTCCCAGGGACCGGCGTGGGGAGGCACTTAAGAAAAGGGGGTCGACATTCAGGATTCTGCTGGGGGGTGGGGGGGGCAAGAGTAATCAGAGAATGTGCGTGTGTGTGTGTGCGTGTATGTGCATGTGCGTGTGAATTCATTGGTTCTATCCATCATTAAGCGCCTACTGTATGCTGGGTAAGAGAAACACCACAGTGAACAAAGCCGACAGAAGTCTCTGCCCTCATGGAGTCGACATTCCGGTCGGGGAGAGGGAGGGTTAACAAGATAAACGCACAAGGTGAGCTGTGCTGGGGACAAGACCAGGTAGGGTGGGGGTCGGGGAAGGGGATTTTTATTTACTAAAATTTTTTTTAATGTTTTATTTATTTTTGAGACAGAGACAGAGCATGAGTGGGGAAGGGGCAGAGAGAGGGAGACACAGAATCCGAAACAGGCTCCGGGCTCCGAGCCGTCAGCACAGAGCCCGGCGCGGGGCTCGAACTCACGGACCGCGAGATCGTGACCCGAGCCGAAGGCGGACGCCCAACCGACTGAGCCTCCCAGGCGCCCCGCGAGGATTTTTATTTTAGACAGTGCGGTCAGGGAGGGCCTCTCTGAGGAGGTGACGCTTGAACATAGACCTGGAGGAGGTGAAGGAGGGAGCCATGCAGAGCCACGAAGCGAGAGCATTCTGGGCCAAGGGCACAGCATGTGTAAAGGCTCTGAGGCAGGGCTGTGAACTGGATTATGAGGGATGTTTATACATACACGTTTTTCTTTTTTAACAGCAACGGGGAAAAACTCTGACTCAAAGCTCCCTTGTCACGATTTTGAAAATGATTTTTTGATGTTTTATTTATTTTTGAAAGAGAGAGCACGAGCAGGGGAGGGGCAGAGAGCGAGGGGGACAGAGGACCTCCCCCTCCCTCTACCCCGCCTCTCCTCCCCCCCACCCCCCGCCGTGACTCTTCTCATGTGCCTGTCCTGATGGAGAAGGCCACCTGGCGGGAAAGCGAACGCCACCCACATGCACACGACCAGACTCGGCGGCCAAGCCTGCCCTGGTCGTGCCCCCAGATGAGACCACACCCCGGTTTCTCCTGGAATGTGGTCCTGTGAGGCCCTGAAGTAGGACGCCCGGCTAAGCCCTGCCCGGGGTCTGGACCCACAGGAAATACGTGTTCCTCGACGCCTCCAGGTTCGGGGTCGTTTCTCACACAGCCAGAGATGACGGAGACGGCAGACGGGGTTTCTTCCTTGGGGGCTGCTTCTGGAAGGGGTGGGAGAGAGGCGGAGGGAACCGCAGAGGCAGGGGCTTAGCCGTGGGACAGGCTGGGGCTCAGAGAGGGGGCGTTTGGGCTGGGGTCGCAGGGCGGTGGGAGCCAAGGGTGGTCTGGGAGAGCCAGATGGGCTGGGCTGGGGTGAGTCCGGGTTCTGGATGGCTCCTGGCTGGGGGGGGGGTGGGGGGGACGGAGCTATCAGGGTGAGGGCAGGACTGGAGCGGGTTGGGGGCCCGAGCTGAGACCCCAGAAGCCCCCTGTCCTGGAGGCCCCCACTCTGGGGCTGCCCTCTGGACTCCACAGCTGTCTCCCCCTCTAACTACCCGCAGGCCGGCCTGCCCCGCTCCCCCCGCTGCCCGCGATGGAGAAGGGAATTGTATTTTTGTAACTTCTTGTTTTCCCCGAGCCGAGTTCCATGCGCACGGGGCTAAATTTAAAACCGGATGGCTGCAGGGGGATCTCACGTTCACTCTTACTCTCCTTGGAAAAAAACATAACAAACGCCCCCATTCAGGTGCTGCTTCTGTCGGGGTGCTGGGCGGCGGGGCTGGGGGGTGCTTTCCGGCCGGGGGGCACCGGGCTGAGTCGGGAAGATTCACACCCGGATCCCAGTTGCCTCCTCCCTGAAACCTGACGCTGACCCGCCCCCCTCCGTCTGAGCCAGGGGGTCATCTCTGGGGTCCCCAGTCACAGCCCTGGTCGCCCTGTTCTGGAACCCGCCTGTTTATATGTTTGTCCCCTCCTTGGGGCTTTGCTTCGGCTGTCCCCTCCACCTGGCACAACTTGCCCCAGGCATCAGTCTCAGCTCCCGTGTCGCCTTCTCTGGGAAGCCCTCCCTGACCACCGCAGCTCAGAAAGCTGCCCCACTCACTTTCTATGCCATCGTCTTACATCTTCTTGCATTCGTGTATTTTTTATTCTTTACTTTGAGAGAGTGTGCGAGCGGGGGGGGGGGAGGAGGGGGGACAGAGGGTGGGGGGAAGAGACAATCCCCAGCAGGCCCCGCACTGTAGGCGCAGGACCCGACGCGGGGCTCCAACCCGCAGGCCGCGAGGTCAGGACCTGAGCCGAAAACCAAGAGTCGGACGCTTAGCGGACTGAGCTCCCCCGGGCGCCCTGCCGTCATGTTACGTTTTCTTTGTCCCCTCGCCATCCTCGTGGCTCACGACAGCAAGTCATAAAGTACAATTGCGGGAACCGGACGTAGCCTGTGTATCTCGTTCTCCTCCTCAGCTGCCCTCCCCAAATAATTCCTTCACCACTCAGCACACACGTTTTGAGTGGCTACTGCACTAGACCGTGTATCCGCTGGTTCCCAACCGTGTGTGCATCTTACAGTCCGCTGGGGAGATGTTGACTCTGACCGCCACCTCCTGCCCTGCCCATCCCCCACAACGTGGGAGAGTCTGAAGGACTCGGCCTGGAGTTGCGGGGTGGGCACAAGACCGGGACGTGCCAGCACGCGATCGAAGGTTCCAGGCTTCCTCATTTCCCACAAGGCTGCGCTCCCTGCTCCTGCCAGGACTTTGCCGAAGCCGGGCTCCTGCCCGAGACACCCTCCCCGCCTCTGCCCCACCTGTTTCAACCCCCCAAGACTCTCTCCCTGCATTTGAATCATTTCTTTTTGATTTTGAAAAAAAAAGTCAACGAGAAAAGCGCGAAGACGAATTTAGCAAACGCCGGTCCACCTTCCCGCCAGGACCGGCTATGAGGGGTTAACCCCTGTCCTATTTGCTGCCAGTTTTTTTGCATCTCGTAAGGAGCAGACAAAACGTTAGAACTAAGGAGACGCTCAGCTCACGTGGCCACCGTCACGGCCACCGACAGTGAATACGACTATTTTGTGCATTAAAAATATGCATTACTAAAAAAAAAAAAATGCATTACTGTACTCACATAGTGTATGAACTTAATGCAGCTTGCTTTTTTCCCCTTATTTTTATTAAAAATATCTTTATTTGTTTTTGAGAGAGAGAGAGAGAGAGAGAGAGAATCCCAAGCGGGGTCCACGCGGGACTAATCTCGTGAACTGTGAGATCAGGACCCGAGCCGAAATCAAGAGTCGGACGCTTGACCGACTGAGCACCCGCCCCCCACCCCCGGGCTCCCCTCGGATCCGAAACAGGCTCCAGGCTCTGAGCTGTCAGCCTGGAGCCCGACGCGGGGCTCGAACTCACAAACTGCGAGATCGTGACCAGGCGCCCCAAGAGTAGCTTTCTAAGAGATGTTCTGCGTTATCACATGCAAAATGCTTCGCGTGGCACCCGGCACCTAGTAGGTGCTCAGTAAATGTCCGAAATGATTGTATGGATCTGATTAATTCACCTTTGGCGGCTGTGTACTATTCCATCGTACGAATACGCCTTCCTGTACCCGGTCACCTCTTGACGGACTTTTACGTTAACGCCTGGTTTTAACATGACAAACGGTGCTGCCGCAAACAGCCTCCGTGCATCCCGCTGGGTACTTGGCAAAGGATTTCCCTAAGGACGAGGGCTAAAGGTGGCATCTCCGGGGCATTGGCGGGGTGCACTCAGTGAACACCCGTTCTCCTCCACCATCTCCCACCCGCCCCCCCCCACGCCCCAGCTCACCGGAGTGAGTGCCTCAGGGCCTTTGCACGTGCTGCTGCTCTGCCTGGCCCGCTCTTTCCACAAATATCCACGTGGCTCCCTACTCCTTCAGGTCTCTGGTCGGAGAACTTATGACCTGCCGTTATATTATGCGCTTTATTGCACTGTGTTTTGCGTGTCTTCCCCACTGGCGCGTCGGCTCCGTGGAGGCAGGGCATTTTGTCATTGTCTGCACCGCTGTATGCCCAGCGCCCAGAACAGCGTCGGCGCACGGTGGGCGTCTCATAGATATTGCCGGGCAGGCATCAGGCTCGGAGGCAGCTCTCCGGGGTCCTGACGCTTTTGTTTCCCGATGGTTCCGTCCTGTGCTCCCCCTAAGCCAACATCGAGGCGTCAGCAGGGTACCGCTCCTTCTGGATGTTCCGGGGAGAACCCGTTTCCTTGCTCTTCCCGGCTTCTAGAAGCTTCCTGCGCTCCTTGGCCCGCGACCTTCTTCTCCACCTTCAAAGCCAGCAAGCGCCGGTCAAGTCTTTCTCGAATGGAGAAGCGGTTCTCCACCCCCGTTGTCGCTTCTCAGACGCCGGTGCCCCCGCCTCCCTCTGATAACAGCCCTCGGGATGCCCGTGAGCTCCCCGGAGAGTCTTTTCTGCCATGACGAGGTGACACGGGCACGGGTTCTGGGGACTGGGACGGGGACGTCATTTTGGGGACGATCGCCATTCTGCCAGGCACGAGGAGACGCGGACCTGGATGCACGCATTCGTGCTGCAGACACTTATTTGGCGCCTGCTGTATACCAAGCTGTTCTAGGTGCTGGAGACACAGCAGGGAGCAAGGCAGACAGTCACCCGGACATAAGTTCTAGGGAGAGACAGGAAACACGACCGAGGAAGCACACTAACGCTGGCTGTCCGGAAGGGCCTGCCTGAGAGGGTGACGTCTCGGCACCCGGTCCCCGAATCTTGTGGCCAGACTTGCCCAAAGCGCCCCACGTGCCTCGTCACCCATAGCGTGACTCTGGGGGGTACTCAGCAGGGCACGGAATGACCTTAAAATCTGGTTGCGAAGGCTCAGTTCAATGCCATTTCCGGTTTTCTCAAGTCCCAGTCGGGTCCCGGGGGGTCTGTGACATCTCTTCCACCTGTGACTCTGTCACCTGTCAGGGGACCAGCGGTTCGGAAGGCTGCCGTAACCAGTGAGGTTCAGATGACATCCTTCGGTCACCTCCCAGCCACGAGGAGGAGGCTAATTTTTCTTTGCGATTCAAGGAAAAAGACTTTGAAAAAACCAATACCTTGGGGCGCCTGGGCGGCTCAGTTGGTTACACGTCTGACTTCGGCTCAGGTCACGATCTCATGGTTCGTGGGTTCGAGCCCCGCGTCAGGCTCTGTGCTGACAGCTCAGAGCCTGGAGCTGCTTCGGATTCCGTGTCTCCCCCTCTCTCTCTGCGCCTCCCCCACTCATGCCCTGTCTGTCTCTCTCTCTCTCTCAGAAATAAATAAACATTAAAAAATTAAAAAAAAAAAATCCCAGTACCTTTACTGGTGTTCCAAATGCGGGCCGGGCTTCAAGGACAACGTTAATTAAACGATCACGGACTTAGGGAGGATGTGACATGGTAGAAAACATTGGCACGGTTCCGGGAGATGTGACCCGTCCGTTTTACGCATGGGGAAACAGACGCCCAGGAAAGGGGAAGGTCACGCAAAGGCCCTGGGGCGGGACCTGCCTGGCACGATGAACAGTGGGGAGACCCAAGTGGCTGGAGCAGAGAGAACAGGGGGCAGAGAGGGAGGGCGGGGAGGGGATGGGGCAGAGCCTTGGGGGCTATAGGGAGGGCTTGGGTTTTTACCCCCAGAGGGGCGGGAACTGTGGAGGCCCAGGGTCACGGGAGGCTGTGACCCGACCCGGGGCCTCGCAGGCTTCTTCTGGTGGCCTCCGGGAGAATGCAGCGAGAGGGAGGGCAGTGGCTGAGGGCAGAGCATCGCTGTGTGTCCCCAGGCAAGCCAATTCCCTCTCTGGGCTCCGTTTTCTCGTCTAGTAAAGAAGGGCCTTCACCAGGCCTTTCCCCCAGGCGCCACGGCAGGAACTCTGAGACAGGGTTCAGAAAGTGCTTGTTGCCCTAGATTCTGGCCGGGCGTGGGGCTGCTGAGTTAGTATTTCCTGGTGTCCGGGTTCCGCTCACACATCTTCCCCGAGGTGGGAGGATGAGGTCAGCCGCCCCCCCCCACCCCCCACCCCGGCTCTGGCCCCGATGAAGTCACCAAGTCAGAGGGGCGGGTGTGAGGACGGCTGTGGAAATAGACTTCCCGCCTGTGCCCTGTGCCTCGGGGAGCGGCGAGGATGAGCCAACCGTTGGGAGTATCGCACGTCGCAGGCTGTCAGGCGCGCAATCCTCGGGACACCTCGCTGCCCAGGAGCTCCCTCCTCCAGGAAGCCCTCCTAGATTGCCTTGGCCCTTTGGGGTTCTGGAGGCAGCGGTCGGGGAGGGGAGGGAGGATCTCAGGGAAAGAGTGAGGAACCCAGAGAGGCTGGCTATGAGAGGGAAAGACAGGACAGCAGCGGCGCCCAAAGGGTGAAGGAAAGTGCCGAGCCAGACGGGAAGTCAGGCCGGTGTGGGGCTGAATCCTGGCTCAGACTCTCGCTTGCTTGGTGACCCTGGACGAGTCTTTTCTGGGCTCCGTTTCCTCAGCCGCCAAGTGGAGAAAAAAGCCTCCTTAAGGCGCTCAACAAATATCCGGAAGCCCCAGGGAGGGACCCGCCCGGAGCGAGGCCTACTCAGGCCGGAGCAGAGGGATGGACGTATCACCAGGTTGCTGGGACGCTGGGTGATCGTGGATTTGGTGAAGGGCACCTGGGGCCCCGGGGACCCCAGGGGAGGCCCTGATTCAGCTTGCGGGGAGGGGCGGTAGATCAAGGGGGACCTGCCTTCTAAGGTGACCACTGGGGGCGCCCGGGGGGGGGGGGCTCAGTCGATTAAGCGTCCGACTTCGGCTCAGGTCGTGATCTCATGGTTCACCATTCGGAGCCCCGCGTCGGGCTCTGTGCTGACAGAAGCGCAACGAAGGAGATGGCCTTGCTGGATCCGCGGATTCCAGAAGCCGGAAAGCCTGAGGATTTCAGGCACAGCTTGATCAAGGAGCCTGGGAACTCGCTCTCCACCCGCGACTCGGCTCTGCCGTCCCCCATTGGCCTCTGGGCCGAGAGCACCCGCCTCTCAGACTGGCCCTCGGCCGATCGACCCCGGCCCGATGCTTCCCCAGTCTGAGGGCGCCTCTCCTGTGATGCCAAATCGAGTCGCAGCGCCGGCCTCCCCTGGGGTCCCCTGGGGCCGCCATGCTGCAAGGCCACCCGGGCAGACCACGTGGTAAAGAGCTGAGGCCCCCAACCGAGAGCCATGCGCCAGAGCCAGCTTGGAGGCACAGCGCAGACATGGGGGCCCGCCCACCAGAACCCGACATACCCTCAGGGGACTCGAACCCACCAACCGTGAGATCACCACCCGAGCGGAAGTCGGCGTGGGAGGGCCATCCAGCCCTGTAGGGAACAGGTGAGCTGAGGGGACCCGCCTGGAGAGACAGGGTTGGGGTGAGGAAGGAGGTGGGGACGTCACAGCCAAATGTGGCTCAGCACCCACTGTGCCCCCAACTCTGACCTTGACCCTTCTTGGCCCTTGCCGTCTCCCCAACAGCTGGCTTTCCCATCTTGCCGATGACCCCCTCCAGTCGCCTCTGCCCCCAGCTACGTCCCCAGGGAAAGGCAGCCCAGCCAGGTGCCCGCACACGCCGGCTGGGCCTGCAGTCTCCTCTTCTCAGGACCCCAACGGCCCCTCCTCCACCCTGTGGGGTACGATTGGGGCGGGGCGTCACAGGGCACCCCCTTCCCCTTCCCTACACCTCCGCCCTGGCTACCGGCTCCAGTCTGCCTACCCCACTCTGGCTACTAGAGGAGTTTCCCGATACCCCGATCTCTCTCGGGCTCTAACACCCTCCATGGCTCCCCGTTGCCCTCAGGGTGAAGTCTGGAATTTTATACCCAGCCTTTGATGCCCCGAGGGTCCCTGTGGTCTGATCAGGACACACCGTTTCCTGTCAGCTTCCAGAACGTCCCAACCTCTGTACCCTTGCTCAGACAGTCCACAATGTCTGTATGCCTTCTTCTCTTAGCCTGGGAGCTCCGGGCCGGAGGGAAAGACCTGCCTCAAATAACAAGAGCGGGTCCTCAGGCTGGGCCCTCGCAGCGGGGTAAGCACCTTCCCGAATCTTCTCTGCCAGTCTTTGCCACTGCCCCCCCAAAGATGGATATCATGGGTCTGATTCACAGATGAGGAAACAGAGGCTCAGAGAGGACCTACGATTTGCCCACGGTCAGCAAGCCAAGAATAAGAGGGGCCCTCCCTCCTGCCTCTTCCATGGCTGACTCCCGCCCTTGCTTAAAGGCTCAGCTCACTAGTCACCTCCTCCCGGAAGCCTCCCCGGGTCGCCAGTTGGGGTCAGGCGACCGGTCCGGGCTCCCACAGCTGCCCGTGTGTTCCCCATCACAGCCCTGTCGCTGCCGCCGGGCCTCTCGTGCGTGCCGAGGAATGACGGGGGGGCTCGCGACGCGCAGAAGCAGCCGCAGGTCGGGCCCAGCCCCACCTGAACCGCACGCGCCCACGTCCACACCCGCGGTGGGGCTCAGCGCACGCCCGCCTCCCACACGCAGGCGGCCGGCGTCTGCGCGGCTGTCCCTTGTAAACACCTCCTCGGCTGCGGCCCCGGCGCCCGGCTGCTGCAGCCCGAGAGGCGCAGGTGGTGGGGACGGCGGAGGCTGGGAACTGAGATTGCTTGGGGACCGTCCCGCCCCACCTTCCTCCGCCTTCCCGTCGGCGGGAGCAGAGAGCTGCCCGGGCCCCGTGACCCTGACCCGAGGCTACGGCCGTGACCCGGAGTAAAGGCAGCCCCCCACCTCCCTGCTGAGTGCTCTCGGGAAAGGTCCGTGAGGCTCCCCCCCCCCCCCCCGGGCCGGGCCGCGGTGGGGGCGTCAGCAAGGTTGGCTCCCTCCTCCCGGGCGCCTCTGGGCCTGCCCGCCGTCCTCCCGTCCTAAGCGGCCTTGGGAGGGGTCTTTCCGGGTAGGGGGCCGGGCTGGGAGCACTGCGGGATCGCGGCACGTGGGAGTTACGCCTGGGCTTGGGGCGGGGGGTTGGGGTGCTCTGGCCCCCGAGTCCGGTATAAAAAGCGCCCGGGGCGACGGGGGAAGCCGTCAGGAGGGCGCGGAGGGGCTCAGGGAGCTTCTGGGAGCACCGACCTCCCCCACTCCTCCCGCACGCCCCACCACGGTGCTCCCTTCGCGTAGGGGCAAGCCAGGGGCCCAGAGAAGTGGGTCACACAGCCCAGCGGGGTGTGAGGCCTGGTCTTGGGGTGCAGGTGACACTGCATGCGTCGTCTAGGGTGACTTGGCCGTGGGAACCCCGCCGCGGCACGCACACCGCTCGCGCCCCGGCCGCCTACTCCGGGCAAAGGGAAGGCACCGCGGCCCGGGCTGCGCGCCGAACACGCCCCCTGTCGGGCGCGGCCGGAATCCGCGCAGCTAGGACCCAGCCACGTGGGACAGAGCCCCTGTCCCCGCTGAGCCCGCATTCCCGGTGGAGCCCGGAGCTCTGGGCTGAGCTGCGACACCCGCTGAGTGTCCCCCGATCCCGGCAGAGCCACAGCCGTGGCTATAGCCCTTTATCCCGGGCCGAGCCTCCATTCCGAGTTGAGTCCCTGACCCCAGAGAGAGCCCCTGGTCTTTTGCTGGGTGTGGCCCCCCACTCCCCACCCCCGCCCAGCTGGGGAGACCTCAGGATGTTGGGGCCACCCAGAGGATCTGTGCACACGACACACAATCCATACTGCCCCAGGTTCTGAGCCTACTTCTGTCACCACCTGGGACGGTCAGTTGCTTCCTCTGAGCCTCGACGTCATCATCGGTGAAATGGGACGTTTGTATCCCAACGCAGAGGTGCTGTGAAGTTTTGGTGACTTCATCTACGTACAGTGATTAACTTTAAGCCAACCCCTGACTGCCACGTAAGAGGTGCTGGATAAAAACTAGCCCTGAGGGGCACCCGAGTGGCTCAGTCGGTTAAATGTCTGACCCTGGCTCAGGTCATGATCTCACGGCTTGTGAGTTCGAGCCCGGTGTGGGGCTCTGTGCTGACAGCTCAGAGCCTGGAGCCTGCTTCGATTCTGTGTTCCCGACCGCCCCCAGCCCCGCCTCTCTCTCTGCCCCTCCTCCACTCACACATTCTCTCTCTCTCTTGAAAATAAATAACATTTATTTAAATTTTAACATTTAAAAAATTAAAAAAAAAAAAAAACCTTGCTCTGATGTTATTCTTACCAGGTGTGCTGCTGGGCACTTAAAAAAACAGCTTTATTAAAAAAATATGTAATTCATACACCATAAAATTCACCCATTTAAAACATCCAAGTCAGTGGTTTCGGTATATTACATTATTCGTTTTCTAAAATTGCGGTAAATATACAATATAAAGTGTATGCTTATAACCATTTTTACGTGTCTAACTCAGGGCATTAAGCCCACGAACACTGTTGTCTCGACCACCTCACCATCTCTCTTCAGACATTCTCCATCGTCCCCAACACATTCTGTGTGCATTAAACACTAACTAACCATTCTCTTCTCCCCAGCCTCCTGGTCACCTCTGTTCTACTTTCCATCTCTATGGATTCGCCTACTCTGGGTCCCTCAAGAAAGTGGAATAAAGGGGCGCCTGGGCGGTTCAATCAGTCAAGCCTCCGACTTCGGCTCAGGTCACGATCTCACAGTTCGTGGGTTCGAGCCCTGCGATGGGCTCTGTACTGATGGCTCAGAGCCTGGAGCCTGCTTCGGATTCTGTGTCTCCCTCTCTCTCTGCCCCTCCCCTGCTCACGCTCTGTTTCTCTCAAAAATAAACATTGAAAAAATTAAAAAAAATTTTTAAGTTAAAAAAAGGAAATTGGAATCCTACAATACTTGTCCTATGCCTGGCATCGTAAACCTATGTTTTCGAGGTTTATCCGTGTTGCGGCATGAGTCAGAACTTCCTTCCTTCTGTGGCTGAATAGTATTCCAGGGTACGTTTGGCCCATGTTTTGTTTACCTGTCCATCCGCTGAAGGACACTTGGGTTGTTTCCACCTTTTGGCGCTTGTGAATACCGCTGTTACGAACATTCGTGGGATCATCTGTTCGAGCCCCTGCCTTCAGAGAGACACCTAGGAGGGGATCTCCTGGATCATACGGTCATCTCGCTTTCTGAGGACCCACCAGACTGTTCCGCTGCGTCTGCCTGCACCTTTTTCGCATTCTCACCCACAACGCGCGGACGATCTGATGTCTGCACATCCGTGTGGGCACTTTTCCTTTGTCCTCATTTGAGAACCCGTAGCCCTTCTTACCCCCACGTCACAGATTCGGAAAACCAGGGCTCTGAGAGGTCAACACGTACGGGCAGACCACGAAAGAGCTGGGTGCGCGCCCACCTTGGCCACACTCCACCCATGCCCCACCCTGGACTCACGGGGACGATTTGCGGTCGTTTGATGAGACGCTAAGAACAGTTCCCTGGGCCTCTGCGGCCTCATTAGCCACCCTGATCGAAAGAAGGGGTGTTCACAGTTTGGGGCCCAGGCTCCAAGAAATGGAGCTCTAACAGTGGGTCTCAGCTGGGGTGATTCTGCCCCCTAGGGGACACTTGGTAACGGCTGGTGGCATTTTTAATTGTCGGGGCCTGGAGGGGGGATAGGGGGCTCCTGGTGGCCAGTGGGTGGGGGCCAGGGATGCTGCTCAGCCCCCACAGTGCCCAGGACGTCCCCCCCCCCAACCCCGCAGCAGGAATACAGGACCTGAATGTCAACAGTGCCGAGGATAAGCACTGGATAGGGAGAGGGCAGGACCCGGCTGAGGGCAAGAGGTGGGACCAGCATTCCTAGGTTTGAATGGGCTAGCCACCTGCGTCTGTGTGCCCTCAGGCAAGTCACTGCCCCTCTCTGGGCCTCAGTTTTCCCTGTCCAAAATGGGATAAGGGGACATTTCATTGATTTTTGCCTCATGAGCAAAAGTCTGTGCCGGGGCTGTGTGCGTCCCATGTGGACACGGCAGGCACTTCACAGACATGTGCTGTCTGGCCTCCCCTGACCACCCCTGGCCCTCGCTGGAACTGGGACCCAGAGCCGGGATGCGGGGAGGAAACCGAGGGGGGGGGGGGCAGCTGGCCCAGCCACCTTACCCGCTGGCGGCCACGAGGCTCCAGTGTGCTCTGCCGGCTCACTCCCATGGAAATCGAGGCTGGATCTGGGAGGCCCCTGGTGGGGTTTCCAGGCCCCGTCCACCCAGCCACTGCCCCAAACCACACCTGAGAATTTACTTGAGCCCAGGAAGATTTATGTCCAACCTTGGGTCAGATTCAGCCCATCTGGGGCTACAGGAATCTACATTTTTTAAAGGGGCTCCCAGGTGATTCTGATAGAAAGGGTTCCTCGGGGGGACGTACTCTAAGAAACGTGCTTCGCCCCAAATTCCAATTACCCAGGTGGGTAAAGGGAGTCTCAAGGGAGTAAGGGGCTTGCCCGGAGCCAGAGTTGGCCTGTTTTTCTTTTTGCTTCTCTCAGTCTCTGTCTCCCCGCCCCCTCCCCACCGGGTCTCTCGCTGTTTTCGACTCAGGATCTCCTTCCTCCCCTTTCTTTGCCTCATTCGCCCCCGCCCCACGCCGCATCCGGCCCATTTCACGATTCCGGAGGAATCTCCCCGCAGCTGCTTGGCCCCGCCCCAGACCCCGCCCCTCCCAGCGACTTTCTCCCCTTGGCCTCTTCGTACGTCGCCGGCTCTGCCATTGGCTGAGCCTACGTCCTCCGCCCGCCCCCGCCGCCGGCCCCTCTTCGGGCCTTTCCGCGCGGGCGGGGCCGGAGCGGGGCGGAGCCGCGGGGCGGGGCGATGGGGGCGGGGCCGAGCTTCCCGCCCCGCCCCGCCCGTCCAGTCCCTTCTCAGTCCTCCCGCGCGAGTCCCGCGGCCGCCGCAACGGCCCCTCGGGAGCGGCCTTACGGAGCCTCGACGGTCGGACCGACGGACAGGACCCGGAGAGTAGGTGAGCGAGCGATGCCGCGGCGCTCCGCACCTCGGGGGCCGTCTGGACGCCCTGTCTGTGTCGCCCCCATGCCCCTGCTCCTCCTGTCTGTATTCCTGCCTCTGTTTCTTCCTTTCCTTCGGTGTCCCTGTCACTCTGGCTGTGTGGGGTAGGGGGAGGCAGGCTGGGTGAACTGCCCTCCCTACCGTGGGGCTGTGCTCTGAGTCCAGCGTCCCCTCACCCGCATGGGGACTCTGATGGACTCTGCCCCTTTCACAGTGCAGGGTGCCAGGCGCTAGGGCCAGATTCCAGAGTCGGGAGGGCATTCCAGTGGTGGACAGCCTGGCCGCAGGTGTGACGATGGGCATGCGTGTGGCTTCTGACTGGTCCAGGCAGCTGGAAGAGTCATGGCCAGGCCCACCCACACTGGCCACCTGGGAGCTCCTCAGTGCCCTGAAGCTTTGGCCTCAGTTTTGTCAGCTGGGAATTGGGACCGTGGCTGCCAAGGTAATTGGCAGGTGACCTGACCCATATCCGCACGCATCACCGCCTCCTCTATCCTGGGGGCGTTCTCCTGGATGAGGGACAGTCGCAGCTGTAAACAGGCCTCCGAGGTTGCTTCCTGAGCATACCTGAGCCCAGCTTGGGGAGCTGAATGCCCGGGAGGGGGGGGGCACAGTGGGGTGAGGGCAGTTCAGCCTAGTGGTCGTAGGGTCTAGACCTTGGAATCAGAGGGACAGGTTCTCGATCTGCCACTCACCTTGGTATCAGAAACCAGTGATTGGATTCTCTGAGCCTCAGTTTCCTGTCTGTAAAGTGGGAAGGGCCACAGTTCCCTGGGGGAGAGGGCTGCTTCCAGGATTAAATGCAGGAATGTGTCTCCTCCGGGCCCTCCCTCTCTCCCCTTCACTCATTCGCTCTGCTCCAGCCTTACCAACCTCCACGTTCCTCCAACACGCCAGACGGGGCCCTGCCCCGGGGTCTCTGCCCGGGGTTTTCCTTCACAGCTATGCCGGGTCCGCGGGCACCAATTTTAAAACATAACAAGTTGCCTAGATGGGCTGGGCCAGGGGACTGCCAGGCAAGGGCTGGGCAGCTGGGAGGAGCCTGGAGGCGCCGGCCCAGGGACGCTGTACCTATGGAAACCGGAACAAAGCCCCAGCCACACAAACACCTGGGCTGTGCTTTTCCCACTCGACAGGCCTGGTGGTCTGGGATGCTGGTGGTGGGTGAGTGCCCAGGCCCCTGGGGTGGGGGGTGGAGTGCTCACGGGGGGGGGGGGCTTGAACCCTGCTCTGATGAAGGCGGGAGGTCCTTAAGCCAATAGATGAGTCAGACAGGTGCAGATTGGAGGCCCCGTGACGTCCCCTCTGGCTGTGTGGCCTTGGGCAGGTCAGACGCCCCTCTGAACCCGTTTCCTCATCTGAGGCCTGGGGAGGAGAGGGGCCTTTCGTTGCTTGGTGATCCCATGTGGTGGGGTTTCAGAGGCTTCAGTGCCCCTGCCTGTCCCATGGGGCCAGGAGGGAGTGCCTGAGGACACAGTTCCAGCTGCGGTGGCGGAAAGGTCCCCGCCCAGAGGCAGATGCTGAATAATGACTGGAGGTTGTCCGGGTGCAGCCCCAGGGGTTAGAGACCTAGAGGAGGGGTCCTAGAGATGGACAGGCCAGGACCAGGTACCGGGGCACCTCCCCTGGGCCCCCCACCACGAGATAACTCCCTGGGATCCCCCGCCTGAGCTTTCCTGGGAGCTCCTCTGGCTGAGCCCTTGGGATCTCCTAAGGCCCCATTCTCCAGGCCTCGATTTCCACTGCTATCCAGTGGGGTAGTGGAATGTGGGGAGCATTTACCTGGGGGAGCCCCCCTCCAGAGGGGCTCGTGCTGTACTGCTATGGGACCTTGGGCTGCCTCTGTCTCTCTCTGTGGGCCTTAGTTTCCCTGGCTGGACAGTGAGGACCTCGTGTGAGCTCTTGGACTTTATCCCTCCCTCGTGCTGGGAGGTCATTTATTCATTCGACAGGTTCTGAACACCTGCTGGGAGCCACAGCCTGGTGCAGGGCTCCGGGGACCCAGCACCGACCAAGGCCGAGCCGGTGCCCTCCCTCGCTTGGCTCTCAGATCGGACTTGGGGGATATGGGTGTTCGTCCATCCAGAAATATCCTCATGCTTAATTGTAACTGCATGAAGATGAGATGATAGAGAGACAGGCGGGCGGGATGTGGAAGTCAGTTTAGGTGGGGGATGCGGGAGGGACTCCTGACGAGGTGACATGTGAGCTGAGGCCTGAACGGGAAGAAAGAAACAGTCACACAGTCACGTGGAGGCCTGGTGGGAAGGGCATTCCAGTCAGAGGACGCAACCCATGCAAAGGCCCTGGGGCAGGGCCAGGCCTGGAGTTTTGGAGGAATAGTGAGGAGGCCCAGGAGCACAGTGAGTGAGGGGAGGAGGGAGGAGGGGAGGGCAGCGAGGGGATGGAGTTGGAGGCAGGTCCCGAACGGTCCCCTGGGCAAAGGGGAGAACTTGGACTTTTACCCTGGTAGAGGACTGGGTCCTGACTCGGGTGCTCACGGGCGCCCCCCGGTGGCTGCTGCAGGGAGGCCTGATGGGGAGTTGTGAGAGCAGGATCCTGGGGAGGGGGGGCCCTGGGCCCAGGGGCCCAGCTCAGGCTGTGAAGAGGGGAGGCGGGGCTGCGTCCACACTCCTGCCACAGGACCCTGAAGCCTCCTCCACTTGCTGCTAAACACCTGCTTGGCCCGAGCGCCAGCCCGGCCTGGCCTTTCCTGCAGAGGGTGGGCCGTGGTCTCCCGACACTCTCGCTTGGCCCCCAAGCTCTGCTTCAGCGGAAATCGGGGCTCCCGCTGCCGCCAGCAGGTGGCCAAACCCCGCCCGTCCTTGGGGAGGCCACTCGAGGGCTCTGGAGAACCCGCTTTGGAAACCGTGGGTGCCCCAGGCCCCTCAGACCAGAGATTCCTTTCTTCCTCTTGCCTTACTTAAAACGGGCACGGAGTGTGAGGTCCGAGCGACGGTTGGTCAGAGCCCGACGCACTGGGTGCCCTCGTGTTGGCAGCGGGTATCGTGCGGGAACAGGGACGGCGGGGGCATTTGCTGCTGTGGACACAGGCCTGGGGCCCCCGAGGCCACCGTGGGCCACCGCAGCCGGGGCTCGGAGACGCGGGGTGGAGTGGCGGCCTGGCCCTGCTGAGCTGGCTCGTCAATTATTAACACCCTTTGTGTGGGACATAAAGAATTCATGTGGTGGGGACAGGGTGCCCGTGGACCAGGGGCCGGCGGCAGCTGGCTCGTCCCAGCCCGCGGGAGTCACTTGCCACCCGGTCAGGAATTTCACGGTCGGGTTGTTAAACACAGCCATTATGAAAAGCGACAGACTGTGACCCTACAGTTCAATACATTATGTTTTAATAATGTTTATTCTAACGGAGGTGTAGAATATTATTTGGCCATAAAGAGGAGCGAGGCGCCCACCCCCGCCGCCCCGCGGACGGGCCCCGAACACACGACGCTCAGGGAGGGAAGCAGACACGAGAGGCCACGCGGGGCGTGAGTCCGCGTGTGTGAAACGTCCAGGACAGGCTCCTCCACGGACAGGAAGGGGTTTCATGGGGGCCAGGGATGGGGGGGGTGACTGCTGATGGGGATGGGGCTTCTTTTTAGGGTGATGGAATGTTCTGGAATTAGTGGTGACGGTTCCACAACTCTATGAAGGTATCAAAGCCGCTGAGTTTTACACTTTATTTTTTTTTTAAGTTAATTTATTTTGAGAGAGAGAGAAAACAAGCAGGGGGTGGGGCGGGGAGGCGTCTGGGTGGCTCAGTCGGTTGAGCGTCCGACTTCGGCTCAGGTCACGATCTCACGGTTCGTGGGTTCAAGCCCCGCGTCGGGCTCTGTGCTGACAGCTCGGAGCCTGGAGCCTGCTTCGGATGCTGTGTCTCCCTCTCTCTGCCCCTCTCCCGCTGGCTCTCTCTCTCTCTCAAAAATAAATTTAAAAAAAATGAAAAAGAAAACAAGCAGGGGAGGGGCAGAGAGAGGGAGAGACAGAGAATCCCAAGCAGGCTCCACACTGTCATTGCAGAGCCCGACGTGGGGCTTGAACCCACGAACTGTGAGATCGCCACCTGAGCCGAAATCAAGAGGTGGCAGTTTCCCTTACTGAACCACCCAGGTGCCCCTCAGTTGTACACTTTAAGAGGGCAGGGGCGCCTGGGTGGCGCAGTCGGTTAAGCGTCCGACTTCAGCCAGGTCACGATCTCGCGGTCCGTGAGTTCGAGCCCCGCGTCAGGCTCTGGGCTGATGGCTCGGAGCCTGGAGCCTGCTTCCGATTCTGTGTCTCCCTCTCTCTCTGCCCCTCCCCCGTTCATGCTCTGTCTCTCTCTGTCCCAAAAATAAATAAACGTTGAAAAAAAAAAATTTTAAGAGGGCAAAGTTTGGGGGGCGCCTGGGTGGCGCAGTCGGTTAAGCGTCCGACTTCAGCCAGGTCACGATCTCGCGGTCCGTGAGTTCGAGCCCCGCGTCGGGCTCTGGGCTGATGGCTCGGAGCCTGGAGCCTGTTTCCGATTCTGTGTCTCCCTCTCTCTCTGCCCCTCCCCCGTTCATGCTCTGTCTCTCTCTGTCCCAAAAATAAATAAACGTTGAAAAAAAAATTAAAAAAAAAAAAAAAAGAGGGCAAAGTTTGGGGCCCCTGGCTGGTTCAGTCCGCAGAGCGTGTGACTCTTGATCTTGGGGTCGTGAGTCTGAGCCCCACGTTGGGTGTAGAGATTACTAAAAAAAAATAAATAAACCTCAAAAACTAAAGGGCGGATTTTATGGTAGGTGCATCGTATGTTGATAAAACTTACAAAAAGCAAAGTCATAAATAGTCATAAATCGTAACTTTCTAATTATTCTCCCGTCTCTTACTATAATCTGCGCTCTTGAAGCCACGTTTATCTGCCGTGTGTGTTTGGGGGAAACGGTGAGCCCCCACATTCGCTCACGTCGCGTCGGAAGCTTGAAATTGGCCACGGTGGGGAAATTTACACCACGGAAATTGGCAACCACCACAGATCGGGGTGGGATTTATTGTTCTGTTGGTCGTCTAGACCCGGGGTTGGCCAACTTTTTCCACGAAGGGCCCGGTAGTAAGTATTTTCGGCTTCTTACGCCGTTCGGGCGCGTCGCGTGTGTTCGCGGCTGCCGTTAGAGCGTGAAGACAGCCATAGGGAGCAGGGGAGCCCGTGGCTGGGGCCGTGTGCCAATAAAACTTTATTGATAAAAACAGGCGGTGGTTTGCCTTGGTTTGCCACCTCCCGGTCTGACTCAAGAAAGCGGCGCCGAACAAACTGTCGATGAGGAAAATTAAACTTAAGAAAGTGTCACATCTGCGGCTGTGTCCTTGTGGGTAGCCCCAAAGCCCCGAGGAGGCAGTCTCCTCCCCCTGTTGGAAAACGACCGTCGGATGCGGCCCGGAACTTGCTCTCCCTGCTGATGGGTGCGCGGAGTCCTCGTTCTCCCTGTTTCACGCTCGTCTGGCTTGTTCGTGTGCAGGCACACGTCAGAGGCCACCCGTGCCGGCCCCGCACGTGTTTGCCAAGCACGCCCCTGGTTTCGCTACCGAAACCAGTTTGGCAAAACCCATCGGGAGCATTTGGTGAGACTCGATCGGCCCCACAGAGCCGGTATAGTTTACTGTGCTTGCAAATCGTGGGACGCACGTCCTTCGTGTGGGGAGAAACATACGGGGACACGTTTGTTTCTTCTGGAAAGCTGGTAACGGGTACGAAGTTTTCAGCGCGCGGCGAATGGGATGTCGCCTTCGCGGGGCACCTGTGGGGCAGTGAGGACGCCGGAAAGTTGGATCTCCTGCCCTGGGGCATCCCTGTCCCCTGCCCCCCACCTCCACATCCCTGTCGTCCCCCCGCCCAGGGTGTCGAACCAGAAACGTGTGGGGGCTGAGGGCCCCCCCCGCAGTGGGACTGTGCCCTGGGCATGTGTGGGTGGGTTGTAGCGAGCCCAGGTTGGACGGGGGAGACCAGGGGTGAATGGTTTGCCGCGTCAGGGAGAGCCTCTCGGAGCGGGGGGTTCTCGAGGCTGAGAAGGCCCCCTACCCCCAACCCCGGAGGCGCCGCACACGCAGGGGCGGCGAGGGCATGGGCGAGGCTGGAACCGACTGAGCCCCGGGGAGACAGGTGGACGGGGTCGTGGCCCAAGCGAGGGGGAGGTTGGCCCGGCTCCCGAGTTTGGGAACCGAGGGGATCAGACAGAAAAGGGGCCACTGGGGGGGACGGGTGTGTGCCCTGCACCTGCCCAGGGAGGCTCAGGTACAGTCCTGCCTCCGACCTTTGCGTCTGCAGGTTCGAGGCCAGCGTCGGTGGCCAGTGTGCAGGGCGTTTGGAGTGTCCATACTGGGGACGAGGGCAAAGCTTGGAGTCCAAAAGACAAAGTGGGGTTGGCAGAGGAGGACCGGGCTCTAGAGTGCTGGGGCAGGGCAAGAGGCAACAGAGCCAAGGACTCTGTACCTGGACACCCATTTCATAGATAGGAAAGCTGCCCCCAAGGACATGGGGCCTGTGTGGAGTCCCAGTGGGGAGGGGTCGGGGCTGTGGGAGGACCTGGACGGTGGCCTTCACTCTCCTCGCTGCTCCTCTAACACACCAGGCACAGTCCTGCCCCAGGGCCTTTGCACTAGCTATGTCCTCTGCCTGGCTCACCTTTCCCCCAGACCTTGTCCTTCCAGGTCCCAGTTCCAGCAGCTCCACCTCTAGAGAGGCTTTCCTGACTACCCTGGCCAAGGTCACCTGCTGTCCCTGGCTGTCACCACCCCCTTGGCCCCCCTCTCTCTCTGAAATTACTTTGTGTTCACTGGGTTCTGGTGTCTCTGCCTTCCGGCAAAGGAGATTGGGGGGCTTTTGGAGATTTGGAGGGCTTTCTTTTTGCTTGTGATGATAACAGGATGTTCTGGCTTTGGGGGGGGGGTCAGGGACCAGAGACACGAGGCAGCCAGCCACGTGCCTGGAGCAGCCCCCGGGCCCCCACTTCCTAACGTTCTGCCAAAAACATAAACCACTGAGTGGGGTTTTGCACGCTTTTATTTTATTTTTTAACTTAAAAAAATTTTTTTTAAGTTTATTTATTGAGAGAGAGAGAGAGAGAGAGGGAGAGAGAACGACTGGGGGAGGGGCAGAGAGAAGGAGAGAGAATCCCAAGCAGGTGCCACTGTGCCATCGTGCAGCCTGACTTGGAGCTCGATGTCACAAACCCGTGAGATCGGGACCTGGGCCGAAACCAAGAGTTGGATGCTTAACCGACTGAGCCAGCCAGGCGCCTGGTGGGGGCGCTCTCTGATGGGAATTTGTAGCTACAAGGTCACCGCGACGCCCCCTATGCCAACCTGTAAGAGACGCTCTGTCCTCAAGTGCGGGGGCCTGACCTTGCCAGGAGGGAATCCTTTTCGATCAGCCACGTATCCCCGGGTGCCCGCCGTGTGCCTGGCAAGGTGGAAGTGATTTACAGATCTCAACTCGAGCCACCCTTTTATTGTGCCACAATATGGGCCAAATCCTGATAAATTTATTTATCATTTAAAAAATGAGGCCTAAAATGTATACAGGAAGGGGCACAGAGGTGTAAAATATATACACTTTATATATATATATATATATATATATATATATATATAGGAAGTGTTTGGCTTGAGGAGATGTAATCCTCATATAAAATTCACTGCTTTAAAGTGTTCAACTTCCAGAATATTCCCTCTCCCCAAAATGAAGTCCCATCCGCATCAGCCATCACCCCCTCCCCAGCCCCTGACAACCACGAGCCCCCTTCCCGTCCCTGGACGAGCCCGTTCTGGGCGTTTCACACCCGCGGACTCACAGCCCGTGTGGCCTCTCGTGTCGGGTCCCCTCCCTGAGCGGCGTGTGTTCGGGCCCGTCCGCGGGCGCCTCGCTCCTGCTCGCGGCCGAGTGACGTTCCAGGGCAATATTCCAGCACCCTGCGGACACGCCCTGTTTGTCCCTTCACCCACTGGCGGCCACTTGGGTTGACGCCACCCCTTGGCCACGTGAACCGCGCCGCCATGCGCGTGCGCGTGCGCGGTCTGCATGGCCGTGCGTTCCCCCGTCTACTGGGCAGATGCCTGGGAGCGGAATTGCCGGGTCCTGGGGGTAAGTCTGTGGGTGTTTGAGGAGCTGCCGGAAAACCGGTTTACACAGCAGCTGCCCCGTTTCCCACTCCCACCAGCCGTGTCCGAGGGCCGTGGTGTCTCCGCACCCTTGCTGACGCTTGCCGTTGTCCGTTGCTGCGACGGCCGCCATCCTGGTGGGGGGGTGGGGGGTGGGGGTGGGTGAAGTCATCGTGATTTCCCTACTGGCCAATGATGCTGAGCACCTTTTCAGCTGCTGGCTGGCCATTTATGGATCTTCTTTGGAGAAAGGTTACAGGGGTGTGTGTGTGTGTGTGATCGAGATCTAATTCACATAACCACAGAACTTACCCTTTCAAAGCGTGCAGCTTGCCGGGTTGCAGCATAATCACAGAGTCGCACAACCACAGAAGCCTGATGGCTTTTTACACTTGTACAAACATTTTGTACAGAACATGGAATGTTCCACACCCCTTCCCTGATCCGTCTGCCTCAGGCTGCCTGCCACCTTTATCGCAATGTTTCATAGACTTATTTATGTCAAAAAGATTTTATTTTTAAGTAATCTCTACACCCAAGGTGGGGCTCGAACTCACGACCCCAAGATCAAGAGTCGCACGCTCTCCCGACTGAGCCAGCTGGGTGCCCCCTCCCAAAGTATTTTGTGAGTGGCAAGGTGGCTTGGCTCTAGAAGGCTGGAGTCCCCCGGAAGGCAGGGACGGGGTCTCTTTTGGTCATTCCAGTAAACCCAGTGCCTGGGACACAGTTGGTGCTCCATAAATGCTCATACAGTGACCGAGTGAATGGTCCAGCCATGCCCTTGATCCTTTAACAGGCTTTTTCAGCTTTGAGGACAGTGGGGTGCCCCGGCATTTGGTGATCAGGGACTGTGGACACTTGACCGTCTGGTCCCCGAGCCCCTCGGCAGTCCCTGGGAAGGCCCCGCCCCAGAAGGGCTGATGTGGCCGTCTGGCCACCTCCTGGCTTGCCCGCCCTCAGACCTGGGTGAGTGCACAGGAAGGAAGGAAGGCCGGGGTCTATTTTAGTCTGTGGCCCGCTCCCCCGGGACAGTAGTCATCTCCCTGTCTGGCTGCGTGGATGGGGGGTTCCTGGCAGAACAATGGGTCGGGGATGGGGGGGGGTCACGCAGCTGGGCTGGCCCAGGTGTCAGCGGGTCTGGGGACTGGCCGGAGGGGTTAGGAGTGTGGAGGCCGAGAGGGAGGCTCCCTTTTCCTTCTGGGCTTAGGAGGGAGGTCCTGCTGAGGGCCCAGCTCCCCTCCCGGCACATCCCACCTCAGGACTCGGCAGATTGGAGAGCCAAGGCCCAGAGACGGATGGAATCCTCCCGAGGGTCGCACAGCGACTGAGATAGGCCGCAAGACCAGGGCTCCAGGGCACTTAGGGTCCAGGTACCTTGGCCTCATCCCTGGACCCAGGGAAAGGCCTTTTCCTCTCCGAGCCTCAGTTTGTTCATCTGTAAGCTGGGGAGACTGGACTCAGGACCTTGGGGTTTCTTCTCATTTCCGTTCGCGGACATCCTTTCCCTCATGCATTCAACGAACGCTTGCGGGGTGCCTGCTGTGTACCAGGCCCCGGGCTGACTGCTGGAGGCACGGTGTGGACAAGGGAGACCCAGTCCCTGCCTGCACCGTCAGGCCAGGGAGATGAGCAATGAAACCAAAGCGTGCGAGGCCAAAATGGAGCACGCCAGGGCGCCACGGGAGCCGCCAGGCACCTGGCCCAGCCTGGGACATCCAGGAAGCCTTCCAGGAGGAGGTGACTGTGACACTGAGATTTGGATGAGCAGTTTACAGGATAATAGGGAGAGGAGGGGCCCCGGTAGAGGGAACAGGACAGAACATTCTAGAGAAACGGGTGGGAGGCATCGGGGAGGCACGGGCACCTCTTGTGCCAAGACGCTCTTTTTCCAGAGAGTCCGACAGAGAAGTAGGTGTGTGCATTCAGGGAGCTTGAATGGCGGAATTCTAGGCCGTGGCATCCAGCTTCTGGCCCAAGGGAAGCTCGCAGCCTGGGTGGGGGTGGGGGGGGGCATTGGATTGGCCACAACCTTCTGCCCTAGGACAGAGTTAGTTCTATCTTCCCCATTTTACAGATGGGGAAACTGAGGCACGGGGCGGTTATGTTGCTTGGCTAAGCGGTCAGGCCCCGGGGGGCTGGATCTGTGGCTGACACAGCTCCCGGCGCCCGAGAAACTCGGGTGATTTGCAGGCGTCAAGCGGGGAAGGCGGAGGAAGTTAGGCACGCAGAGGCGGGCGGTCAAGGGTATTGCTGTGTGGCCCTGGGGCAGTGGCTCAGGCTCTCTGAGCCTGTGTCATTTCTTCAACAAACTGGCAGCCAGCCTAATACCCGGCGGATAGGAGGAAACCGTCACACGCTGCCGGCTCAGGGCCTGCCCCGTGGTGCTGAGTCAGCAGCACCCCTGCTCTGGCCCAGGCCCGCGTAGCCCCGGGGTCTGGTGACTGGTGTGGGGGGCAGGGAAGGCGGTCCAGTCCTCGCCGTGGCCACCCTGACCTCTGAGGGCAGCGCAGGCGGAGGGGACTTCTCCCGGGGTGTGAGCTCGCACAAAGATGGTCTTTGTGGGGGCTCTGGGCTGAGTGGGCACCCACGGGGCATTCCTGGTCCGGCTGGCCTGGGGCTGGGGTGGGGGTGGCTTCGACCAGGGCCTGGGGCGATGGGTGAGGGCCGGAGGTGGCTCTCAGGCTCACGTCATTCATTTTTCTGGAGTCTCCAAGGGCACAGCAGGTAAAGAATCAGGCCCCTTCCCTCCCCCGTGGACTGGGGTGACACAGGACGGTTGGGGAGTGAAGCCCGGGGCAGGGGCGGAGCAGTGATGGGGGACGGAGGGGCACTGTGTGGCCCAGAGGCCGTGCCTCACCGTGGGTTTGTTCGGGGATGGCTTCCTAGAGGAGACAGTATCGAAGCGGAGCTGAGGGATGAAACTTCGAGAAGAGGCCGGGGCTCAGGGGCCAGGGCTTCGGGGGATGAATAGGAGTTTACCGGCAAAGATGCCGGGATCTGAATGGGGTGTGGGGCTTGGTCCTGGGACCCACGTCCTCAGAAGAAAACGGTCCATGCCCAGATGTGCAGCTTAGGAAGATTCCAGAAGTCTGACACGGAGACAGGTCCCTGTTCACCGAGGGCTGGACTGCCACGCCCCTTGCCACTGTCCCAGCCCAGGAAGGGTGGGAGCTGTCACAGGTCAGTGTTTCCATATCACAGGCGGCGGCGTTGGAGCAATGTTTCTAGAAACCTCACTCGTGACCCTCCCCCCCCCCCCCAGGCCCCACAGCCCAGGATGCTGCCCACGCCGGAGGCGGGCCTCGGGCCGTCTGCTGTAAATGCACAGGGCCAGTAAGGCTGCGGGATTGGGAACAACTGGGCTCCGCCACTCTGAACAGCTGGGGCCTGGGACCCTGTCTCACTGCAGTGCAGGATGGGGGCGGGGAATGCCCGGCGGGACTTCAGGGGCTTGGAATCCACCTGTCGCAACGCACCGTGAGGTCCTCCTCAACCCCGCGGCAAGGCTGGTGCCGGCCCGCAAGCGGCGGCCTTCAGAACATCCTGCCCAGATGTCACCCTCGTTCCTTTTATTTTTATTTTTATTTTTATTTTTTATTTTTTAGAGAGTGGGGAAAGGGTGTGAGAGAGAGGATCTTTCTCCGCTCGGCACGGAGCCTCGGGTGGGGCTCGATCCCCCGACCCCGAGACCATGACCTGAGCCCAAACGAAGAGTCAGTCGACCGACCGTGCCACCCAGGTGCCCCGAGCAGCAGAGTCTTGAGCTCAAGCCCCGCCTTGGGCACAGAGCTTCGTTAAACAGAGAAACAAAACGGCCCCGCCTCCAGGCCTGAAGCTCTGTCGGCCCGGGCAGTGCCCCTCCGCCCGCTTTGTCACCTGTCGCTTCCTCTGGGAGGCCTGCCTGTGCCCGGCAGCTCTGGGCAGCCCACACACCGTGGCATCGCGTGGCTCCCGGTCGCGGCCGACGCGCCCCCGCCCTGCACCCAGTCGTGTGCCTCGCGGCGGGCTCGTGGGCTGGCAGGCTCGGGCCCATTTCACAGACTGGGATGACGCGGTAGCACCCCAAAGGGGCCCTCCGGGAAGGTCCCCGGAACTGACGGCCCTCTGCCTCTCCCCCTGGCAGGGCGGATGGACACGTTCAGCACCAAGAGCCTGGCCCTGCAGGCGCAGAAGAAGCTGCTGGGCAAGATGGCGTCCAAGGCCACGGTGGCCGTGTTCATCGATGACGCGAGCGGCGAGGTGCTGGACGAGCTGTACCGCGCCACCAAGGAGTTCACCCGCAGCCGCAAGGAGGCCCAGAGGATGGTCAAGAACCTGGTCAAGGTGGCCGTGAAGCTGGGCGTGCTGCTCCGCGGCGGCCAGCTGGGCGGCGAGGAGCTGGCGCTGCTGCGGCGCTTCCGCCAGGGGGCGCGCCGCCTCGCCATGACGGCCGTCAGCTTCCACCAGGTGGACTTCACCTTCGACCGGCGCGTGCTGGCCGCCGGCCTGCACGAGTGCCGGGACCTGCTGCACCAGGCCGTGGGCGCGCACCTGACCGCCAAGTCCCACGGCCGCATCAACCACGTCTTCGGCCACTTGGCCGACTGCGACTTCCTGGCCGCGCTCTACGGCCCCACCGAGCCCTACCGCTCGCACCTGCGCCGGATCTGCGAGGGCCTCACCCGGATGCTGGACGAGGACAGCATATGACCTCCGGCCCGGGGGTTCCTGAGGGGGGAGGGGGGGTGGGGGTCGTTCTAGAACCTCTTTTCTCCCGCCCGATTCTGGCCAAATCCCCGGGACAGGCGCCCGTCCCCCCCCCCCCCCCCCCCCCCCCCCGCGAGAGGATGCTGATCTGTTGGAGGCAGCGGTTTTAAGGACTCTGGTCGCCTCTCCTCCCGCACGGTCTCAACAGGAGAAGAGCTCAGCCTGCAGGGGCGCGGCCCTCCCCACGCACCCCGAGGCTGCTGCCCACCCAGGCCTGCCTGACCTGACCCCCAGCACCCCTACACTCCCTCGATGCTTCTGAAGGCTGGCACCTGCCACCTCGTCATGTTAACGATGTTGCCTGTTCCTTCCGACAGGGTCGTGGTGAACGGGAAGAAAGGGAGTGTCGTGGGGGTGAGCTGCAGCTCCCCAAGTTCTTTGAAGTTCTAGCCCCCAGAACCTCTGAATGCGCCCTTGTTTGGAAATAGGGTCCTCGCCGATGGAATCAGTTGAGGTCACGCTGGAGCGGGGGTGGGCCCCTGATGCAGCATGACTGGCGTCCTCGTAAGGGGACATTCAGACAGACAAGGCCGTGTGAAGGTGGGGGCAGACTCGGGATGGCTGTCTCTACCAGCCAGGAGTGCCAGCAGCCTCCAGAAGCTGGGAGAGCCGCCTGAACGGCCTTCGGAAGGAACCAGCCCAAGGGACACCTTGACTGCAGACTCCCACCTCTGCCTCCAGGGCTAGGAGGGCACAGATTCCCGCTCTTGCCCTGGGGGTCGAGCGCAGGGAGCCAGGGACAGCGCTGGGGTGGGGGCTGTGGGCGAGGATGCCTCCATCTGGTTGGGATCGCTGCCCTGACTCCCACGCGGGAGGGGACGGAGTGTGCCCCTTGCTCGGGGCTCAAGGGGAAAGCCATCGGAGACGCGCGCCCGTTTAAAACTGGTTATTTCACTTGTGCTTGGTGGCAGGTGTTTTCCCAAGACCTCCGAGAGCAAAGCTCAGCCAATTTTGGCTTTGGCGACACCCCCGGAAGATGCGCCACTCTCACCTCGGGGCACAGATGGGCACGTGGGGTGTGGGAGTGAATCTGTGACTTCTGTGTGTCGGAAGGGGACACGCGTTTTAACAGGCCGCAGAACGCTCTACAGGCCGGCCCCCCCGACGCGCCGGGAAGGTTACTCTGGGCGCCCGCGCGGACGGGGAAAATGATGTCCCGTGACCGTTTTTTGCAGAGCCAGGTCTGTTGGGTGAAGCCTTCACACGGGAAGCCTGCAGGCCTTTTTGGGCCAGAAGATGGGTTTGGTTGACTCCGTCCGTCGTTCGAGACGTTTGGCATTAGTTAAAAACAAGGAAGTTACACGTACCAATCTAGGTTTGGAGTTTTCTCGAAAACTTGGCCTGAGCCTGCACTGCCTGCTGGTGAGGCCGCATGGGCGCGGCCCCCCTGGCCTGCCACAGTCCCCACCTGGCCCTTTCGCCCACCCCCCCCACCCTCCCCCCACCCCGGCCTGCTGCAACGGCCCACAAGACATTACGGCCCCAGATGCAGGGTGGCCTTTGTATGGTTTTTCCCTGAAAAAGCCCAAGGTCTCTTGCCGAAGAGCCACTGCTCCCACCTCTGCCCCAGCCCTCGAAGGCAAACCTGTCCTCCCATCTTCCGTCGGGAGACCGTTCGCATTCAGGAAGGGACGCGCATTCTGAGTACCCGAGAAGCCCCCCATGAGCACCTTTGTCCTCGGCTTTGCACGCGGACTCCATCAACCAACGTGCATAACGCTCTGTGCTTGTGCCCTGCTGGGCTGTCCAACCTGCCTGGACTCTTTCCATAAATCTGAGATTTAATTTAGAAAAACCAAAGAGCACGACACGGCTCTCCAAATAAAAGCACACATCTTCGGTCGGCATTATGTGCAACTGGCGACTGAATCGCTGGGGCTGACCGCTTTCTCCTGTCCTCCCGGGGCTCGGGGCTTTTGCCTTTCAAGTCGAGCTTGCGTGGAACGTCACCCGCCCGTGGGCCTCGCCGACGGGTTCCCTTTCCGCTCCAGCGGGCGCCGGGACAGACCAGCGGGCCCGCACAGCTTGTCCCGTATGGCTCGGTCGGGTTCGGCCCCTCATCACGACCACAGCCCCCGGGGCCAGCGTGGCATCCTTTGCGGGTCTGCCTGAAAGCTACAAGGGGATGCCCCCACATGGCTGGGGGGGGGGGCGAGGAGGAGCCAGTTTGTGTCCAGATGTCCTGCCGCGTCCCGGGGCTCTGCATCCTTGAGGACGCCCAGGGATTCAGACGTGCTCGGTGGTTCCGGGCCGACCGTGGAAGCATCTGTCCCTCCTGCCGGGGTCCAGCCCACGTGACCCTCAGCGGCCCCGGGGGCCGCGTCCCTTCTGCCAGTTTCCGGCTGCCTTGTTTCTGCAGGAGGCCCCGGACAGCCATCCACTTCCGGGGGCCTGTGGAGAATCACTTGGTTTTTCAGTCCATCGAGCCTCACATCCAGGAGTGGCAGAGGCTCGCGGCCCTCACCGGGGTCCCTGTGACACCCACAGGTCCCTGTGGTTACCAGACCTCAAAGCCCACCCATTCTTGGGTCAAGTGGGCCCCCCGGAGGCCCCCTTTGTTATTTGTTCTGGAAACAGCCGTTGTTCACGCGCCCACACCGAGCTCTGAAATTGCTCCTGACACGGGTGCCCGCCGCGGGTGTAGACGGGGTGACGGTCCTACCCCACCTCCTGTAGGTGTGCGCTCTTGGGCGGGAGCCCCAACACCCGCCTCTTCTCTGGCAACTGGGGTCACCGCAGCGCCCCGTTTCTCAGGTCGGCACGAGGGAGGCCAGTCCACGAGGTGCGTCTCATTAGCAAGGATCCGATTCACAGCCCGGCGGACCAAAGCCCAGAGTTTCGCGGTTTCTCTTCCCCTCGTGCGCTCACGAGAGGACACTGTGAGAGGGCAGGCTGACGGGCAAGCTGGGGGTCACGCTCCCAGGCCCACTGCTGGGAGGACCAGGGCCCTTCTGAGTGGCTGGGACACTTGGGGGTTTTATTTATGTTTGCCTGTGGGTGTTTGTCCCCGCTGGTGTTTTAAGTCGCCATGCCGCCATCCAAGAGATTAGCTGAGCCAACCACCCTGGAGCGCTCGGCCCCCGTGGGCCCGGCGCTTCTGCGGGCAACGCGGAGAGTGCAGGTGCCCGGGCCGACGCAGGTCTCCAGCAAGGCAGCGCCCGGGCCCTGCCCCGTCCCTGGGCCCCCAGCCCTCAGCGCCCAGACAGGCAGCCCCTGCTGCCCGTCGCCAAGTCTGGGTGGTAGCTCTTCAATCGTCTTATTTATTTAAATACGAAAGAACACTTCATTTCCTCCCAGGCGGTCTGGAAGAAGGTCCCCCGGGGAAACCGCGAGAAAGCGGCAGGCTTGGAGGCAGGGCGGCAGGATCGCTCTTCCAGGGAGTGACCTGGGGCCTGGCCGGATCCACAGGGAGGCGGGCACTGGTTTCAGAAAGGCCGGGAGTCCCCCTGGGAGTCCCCCACCGAGTGCCTCAGTCAGTGCCTCTTTCGGTAAGAGAGACGGGCAGTGGGTCCCAGACCCGTGCTCCATGCTCAGAGGACGTCGACCGACAGTCGCCCCCCCCCTCCCCCCCCCCCCAGAAGACCAGTGACGCGCCAGCTCTCCCAGGGCCCAGCTCCCTCGGCGGGGATGGGGAAGAGCCACCCTTGCCGGGGGCTCCCGGTCACAGCTCACTGCGGGATGCCTTGGCCACAATCACCAGCTTGGACAGCTCGGCCTTGAACGCCCCGGGCCGGTGGGACACTGCAAGAGAAGAAGCACTGGGGTGAGACGCTCCGGGCCCCGGGCCAGGCCCGGGCGCCGTCCCCACAGTGGACCCGACACGGAAAGGCCCTCAGGCCTGAAGTCTGCTGGGTGAGGGACACAGGGGAGGCTGTCCTGGGGGCAGCAGAAGCCCCCGGAAAGCTCAGCGTGGGAAGAGCCGAGGTCATCCTGCGAGAACGGATGGCGGCCGAGCTGCATCACCTCCCGTTTGCACTGGCAACCCCACCTCCTTTGTCCTTGACCGCTACAGTCCCCCACCTCCAAGGACCTGCAGGTAGGACAGGGCTCCTTCCAGACCCAAGGCCCCTCACGCCCCAAACCCCCACTCACTGCACCCCCCCTCCTCCATCCCTATGCCCGGTGACTCCCACAATCACAGGGGTCCTTCGCCTTACCTTTGCTGTCCCTCAGGACCCTCAGGGCTCCCCGCCACACGGCCCCACTCCCGTGTCCATCGTCCTAACCGCTCGCCCTCCCCGGAGCCCCCGCTGTGGAGCTTCCCACCCCTCCTCCTGCCCAGCACCCGCCCCGCAGAGCCCAACACGGCTCAGGACACCAGGGGCTCCCCGACCTCAGAGGTAACCCCGCCTCCCCGCGACACACGGGGCAGGCAGCAACCTCGATGCCTCGCGGACACCTTCTGCGTGAAAAGCACAGGAACTCTTCCTCGTCACAGAGCCCGGGACGGCCAGGCTGTGTGGGTGTCACAGGACCCCTTGCTGTGGAGCGACCCCGAGTGTCCCCAAGGGCCACGGGGCTCCGAGCAGACTCTCGCGCCCTCCGTTCTCTAGCAGGGACTGGCCAAGCGTGGCCTGCGCCATGAGCTCAGGGCGGCTTCTACGTTTTAAACAACTTTAACAAGAACCGACAGGAAAATGGTATTTCAGGGATAGGCAGTTCACGCTTCCGTGTTCGTACAATAAAGTTTTATTAGAACGCAGCCACGCCTACTCAGTGACCTGTGGCGCCTGACGGATCGCCTTTGCCCTCTCAGAGGCTGTCTGTCTGCCCCACGAAGCCGAAAATAACTACTAGTGGCCCTTTCGGGCAACAGTCCGCAGACGCTGGGCTATAAGCTGGGGCGCTGAGGGGTAGCCCCCCCTCCCTCCGATGGGGGCGCCCTGCCCCCCCATCTTCTCTGCCTGTGTACCTGGGGCCTATGTGCACCAAACATCCCTTGTTTTGTTTTTTTTTTTATTTAAGTGTTTTTTAAACACTTATTTATTTTGAGAGAGAGGGAGCAGGTGGGGGAGAGGCAAAGAGAGAGAGAATCCCCAACAGACCCCTCGCTGTCCACGCAGAGCTCCACACGGGGCTCACACCCACAAAGCGGGAGATCATGCCCTGGGCCGGAACCGAGAGCCGCTCGCTTAACCGACTGCGCCCCCCCCAGGGGCCCCCAACAATCCATCCTTTCATACCTGCTGTTTTGGTCACTTCAAATTCCTCGTTTTTCAGGGGGACGTCGCTTTCTCTTTCAAACGCAGCTTTGGACTGAAAAAGAACCCGTAGAAGCTTTTCTAATCAGGAGAGAACACGATCCGGTCTGCTTCCCAGAGCAGCACAGGCTAAAGCCACCTGCTTTTACCAAAGGGGCGCCTGACGCTTTTCTAAGCACGAAAGAAAATCCAGAGGAACCGGTGGTTAATCCACTTAAGAGGTTGTCAACCGGCTTAAAACGTCACGCCTTTGCTGCAAATCCTCGGAGGAAGGTTATTTCCTTCGTTTCTTTCCTTCAGTTAACGTACGGAAAGGACGCAAACACCGCAGCCTCTCGACTGTAATTTTTGAACGTCAGACTTGTGTCTCAAGTCAGCTAAACAAGAGTTTTAAAGGAAGACAGGACCCCAGAGAGCAATTCGATCAGCGGCGTGTCTGTCTGCCCCAGTTCTGCAATCAGGCCCTGGAGAGCGGGAAGGTGTTTTGTCGGGTGATCAAAGTCCATCAGGAGCCGACTTTAAGAAAAGGAGATTATCCTCAACGACCCCGGGTGGGCCTTCAGAGCAGGACCGAGGTCCCTGCAGAAGTCCCTACAGTGCCAGCCGCCTCCCCCGCCCCCCCCCCCGCCCCCCTCGAGCCAGCCTGGCCTGCAGGCTTTGCAAGGGCCTTGCCAGTTCCTGGCCACAGATCTCTTCATGCCTGTCCCTCCTGGTTCCCCTTCTTGGACCAATAAAGTGGTTTTCCAACTGTTTCTGACCCCAATGCAGAAGGGGGGACCAGGGGAGGGGCTCCGCAGTGTGGCCGGCCCCTGGTGGGGGCAGCGGGGCTCAGGAGCGTGGCAGAAGGGGCTGCCCGGGCCATGAACGACAGGTCACGGGAGCCGAAGCACGTGGGGCCCTCCCCCACCCCTGTGAGCACACCGCCTGTGCTGCTGCCCTTGCCGTCCCTGCCCGTGTCCCCAGGGCTGAGCGTCCAGGACTTTGAGAGTGGGCCCCTCCCCTCTGGCTTCCTGTTGGCCTGGGCAGCAGCGGGGCACTGGCCAGAGACGGGCAGGTGGTAGGAGAGGGAGGCCAGGCGTCCTGCCCCACCCACCGGGTCTCTACGGGTCTCCGGGCCCAGTGCCGTCTCCCTGACACGTCCGGGTCCGGAGTCTGCGAGGCGTCCCGTGTCCTCCCGGGTTACAGAATCTCCCCCTGGGGGCTTGAGGTCTGTCTCACTTCACCCGCCTCCCCACCCCTGCCGGCGGTCTGAAAGGAGCGGTCTGCGATGGCACGAACCGCGGCAGCCACCCCCACACGCGCGGCCTGTACTCACGTAGGCCATGCCGTACTCGATCTCCGCGCCCCGCACCTCCGCCTTGAACTGCGTGAAGTACAGGTAGGACTTGCCCTGGGGCCTGCGAAAGAGGGGCAGGCAAGAGGGTCAGCCTTTCCTCTTTGCTAGAACATTCGTCCGGCTCATTTACTGACAGGTCTGTTTCTCCTTCTGGGCCCCAGCTGTTCTAGGATGGGAAGCCTTATGTTCATTCACTGAATGCTTTGTCGTCGAGGGCCAAAGGCATTTCCAGGCATTGTGCTGGGGACCAAGAAATGGCAACACCCCCGGCGGTGAGAAGTACAGGGGTTAACTAGGCAGGGGAGGGAGACAGCTGCCCTGGGCGGAGGGCAAAGGTCCCGGGGAGGGTGCAAATGGGGGCATGCGAAGGACCACAAGGTCAGCACGGCCAGAGCAGCGAGGGGCTGAGAGGGGCCGGCAGCGCGTGCTGTGTGAAGAGCCCCCCTGGGGGCGCACCAGGAGGGCAGGTGGGGGGGGGGGGGTCCAGGGGGCCTCCCAGATTCTCTAAGCCCTGGTGGCTGCCAGGGCCTGATCGGTCAGTGTCCGGAACCGGGAGGCCAGCCCAGGTAGGCGTGACCTCTTGCTGAGCGGGTGGCCCTGCGGCCAGCAGGTCCTTGGGCACCTAGAGGGCTGGTGCTCACACGCCCTGGTGCCGGGCGGTGATCTGCAGACAGACGGACGCCCCGGGGCCCCTTGCCCCGGGGACGCTTCTGAGGCCAGGGGGCTGCGGACGGGGTCTCCTCTCGGCGGGGCCTGACTAGGACGCTGGGCTCCTGGCCCCTGGGGCCTCTGCCTGTTGCCAACAGGGGCCAGTGCAGAGCGTGGGGGAGAAGGTCCCCCGACGCTGCTGGCAAGCACCTGCTGTCTGTAAAGCACCAGGCAGGGGACTGTGAGGTGGCGCCTATGAGCGAATTAAAACACCCCATGTCTTTTTATGACTGTTGCTGCCACAACCCAAGTATCTCCTGTCTATGGATCTGTCCCCCCGTGCTCACCCCAGCCCCCTGAGGGGGGCACCCCAGCCCGGACTTCCACGTCTCCCCCAAAGGGCCTGCACTGTGCCAGACCCACAACCAGTGCTTGAGAAGTGGTTCCAGGCCACAGGGCCCAGGGGAGCAGGGACATGATGCGACACAGCCCCAGCGCCCTACCCCCCACTAGGCTGAGCACCCCCGTTCCTGTCCCTTCTTGGGCTGTGGCTCGCTCGATCGTGGCGCTCTGAGACTGCAAAGCCTGGGCGGGGGACTGAGGGTGACGATGGGGGGGAGCCCCACCCCTCCCCTGGGGCTGCTTTCCTCCTCCCCCCTCCCCTCTTGGCCTCAGTGTTAATGCGCTTGCCTGGGGAGCCCTCCCCGCCCCCCCGCCCCCCCGCCCAGTGGCAAACCCCCTCTCCGATCTGTACCTGTGTGACATCTGCCCCCAGCCTGTGCGCCCTCTGGGGTGTAGGACCCTGTCTTCCCAGCACCCCAGGCGAGCACCCACAGCAGACTCAGCGAGGTGCCACCCCGGGACCCCTGACTTACCTCCAGATGGTGCAGGTAAAGTGCTGGTGGTCTTTGCTGGTCCCCAGACTCATCTGCCACTTCTGGGGAGAGAAAGACACAGGTCGGTCCCAGGCCCACGGCCTCACTGCTCACGGCACACTCTGTGGGTTTCAGGTTCAGCTCCGGTTCTGCAAAGTGAGCGAACCTTCCCTGGGCCAGCCGGCTGGAGCCTGGCTCAGGGGCGGTGAGGCCATGACGGTGGGGACGTGCCCTCACACGTTCGTCCAAACCCACAGGAGCGGGACCAAGCGTGAACCCCCGTGTCCGCTACGGGCCGGGACTCACAATGACGCGGCAGGGCGGGTTCGGCGACTCTAACAGATGTCCCCTCTGGTGGCGGCCGTCATTGACGGGGGAGGCCGTGCACGGGGGGCCTGGGGGGGGGGGTATCAAAATCTGTGCCTTCTGCCCACTTTGGCTGTGAATCTCAAACTTCCCTGAAAAATAAAGCCTATCAAGAAAAATAAACAGTAAAATAAAAGGCAACACAGTATATTCATGCTCGTTGAATGACCGTAACGTCCTCAGCGCAAACGCCAAGACTGTGATACTCATGGTGACACAGAGGACGTGGGTGGGGCCTGGACAATGGAAGGCACCAGAAAGCTTTTTCATGTGTTTTTCTTTTTCAATGACGTGGAGGTGTTAGCTTTCTAGAAATCCAATTAAAGGGGCGCCTGGGTGGCTCAGTCGGTTAAGCGTCCGACTTCGGCTCAGGTCTCGATCTCGAGGTTCGTGAGTTCGAGCCCCGCTGTCAGCACAGAGCCTGCCGCCTCCTTTGGATTCTGTGTCTCCCTCTCTCTCTGCCCCTCTCTTCTCTCAAAAATAAATAAACGCTAAAAATTTTTTTTTTTTTAATCAAAAACGTTGTGATTCCCAAATACACCGCTAACAGTTTCTTCTAGCTTTCACGGCCTCTGAAACCCGGCGAATGGAAACAGACAACCACGGTCGGTTCTGGGCTGCCTGCGGCATCTGTGTATTTTGCTAGTAAAATGCGAGTTTGCAGTCCCCTCCCGGGACTAATAATATACACCGAGTACTGGCATTCCTGATTTAACGTTAGAGCGTCTTCATTAAGGAGAGCAAGGCCGTGTTTAGGTTAATTATAATGGGAGTAAATGGTCATCTAGACGCCGCCTGCCTGCAGCATGGAGGTGGGGACCGATTATTCTGGTAGGACGGCTGCAGGCCATACCCGCAGACTCAGATTTTTTTTCCTCCCTGTTTAAAATTAGCACCTGTCCAGGGGCGCCCAGGTGGCTCGGTCGGTTGCGCGCCTGACTCTTGATTTAGGTTCAGGTCCAGATCCCAGGGTTGTGGGATTGCGCCCCGCACTGGGTTCCGCACTGAACATGCAGCCTGCTTAAGATTCTCCCTCTCTCCCTCTCTCTCTCTTCCTCTCCCACTGTGCCCTTCCCCTGATCATGCCCTCACTCTGTCTAAAATTAATTAAAAACGGGCGCCTGGGTGGCTCAGTCGGTTGGGCGGCTGACTTCGGCTCAGGTCATGATCTCGCGGTCCGTGAGTTCGAGCCCCGCGTCGGGCTCTGGGCTGACGGCTCAGAGCCTGGAGCCTGTTTCAGATTCTGTGTCTCCCTCTCACTGACCCTCCCCTGTTCATGCTCTGTCTCTCTCTGTCTCAAAAATAAATAAAACGTTAAAAAAAAAAATAAAATTAATTAAAAACTGAAAAAATTTTTTAAAAGCACCTGTCCATGGCCCCAAGGCCTCTGAGCACCTGGAAATGGTTTTATGCTGTGAGACAGAGGTTTGCCACGGCTCTGAAAAGGTTCTTGAAAACGAGGCAAACATTTAAACATGGTTTGAAAAAATGAACGCCAACCCAGTGTAAAACCAAGAGCTTCTAAGCAGCAGGGTCAACTGTGAGTGACCTTGTGGTTACATGAACTTGACTGTGGTCTCATGGCTGGCACGGTGGGCAGCTGGTAAGGCTCAGCTCTGGCATCAGACGCCCGTGAGTGTGTGTTCTGGGACAGCCTGAGCCCCCGGGGACCTTGTCTGTGCAGCTAGGGGAACCGGGCACAGAAGTGGCTGGGTGTGACAGAGGACGCCTAAGTGGCAGCTGCTAGCAGTTTTTATTAGGACACACACGACAGATGGGACACGACAGAGCCCAACGCCTCCGGTTGTGTGTCCCCCACCCCATCAAGGTACAGACCAGTTCTGTCTCCCCGAATCCCCCCCGCCCCTTCCCTCTGCACTTAACCCCTCCCCGCGAAATCCTGGTAACCGCGGACCTCATCTCCCGTCTCAGAGCTGGGCCTTTACAAAACCGTCCTCCGAGAGGAATCAGGCAGTAGGCAGGTCTCGTGTATGTTTCCACTCAGCACGCGGCCCCGGACGCTCACCCACGCTGCTGCGGGCGACCACAGGTCACTTGTTCAATGGCTTCGTTGGGCAATATTTACATACTGGACCTTTCACTTTTCTAAAGCAAACAAGTCTGTGTTTTCTAGCACGTTCCCAGGTGTGCATCCCATCACCACGACCTAGTTCCGGAACATTCCGCCTCCCCGGAAAAGAACCCCATCTCCCTCGGCAGTCACCCCTCCCCCGCGCGCGCACACACACACACACACACACACACACACACACCCCGTCTCCCCAGTCGTCTCTGGCAGTTGGAACTCATTTCTCTGTCGGTGGATGAGCCTGTTCTGGACGTTTCACGTAAGTCGAATCATATACTCTGGGGCCTCTCGTGTCTGGTTCCTTCCCTGGGCGTCGTGTGTTCAGGGTCCCTCACGGGGCAGCGGGTGTGGGCGCCTCCTCGCTGCTGTCCGTGGCCAACTGATGTTGCCCTGCGTGCGTGGTGGACACACTGCGTGTATCCACTCACCTGCCGACGGACACTCGGGCTGTTTCCCTCGTTGGCCACTGTGAATCCCGCTGCTGTGACGGTCGTGCGCAGACCCCTAGCAGTGCAAGTGCCGGGTTACAGGGCAAGTGCACATTTGACTTGGTAAGAAATGGCCACTCTGCATCCCCACCGGCCACGGCCAAGCGCTCCAGCTGCCGGGCCTCCTGGCGGGCACTGAGAGATTAGGAGTCACCCTGGATCTAATGTCACCCGACAGCACCGGCCTCCCAGGCGACCCCCTGCAGAACGAACCACTGGCTGTTCCCCCTCAGACGCCTCGGGTCCGAGCTGCTGGAGAGCGGGGCACTGGGAGCCGGCTAGGAATCGGGGTTTCTTCTCTTCTCTCTGCTGGTGACGCCTCTGCAGGGGGGCCGCGACGGCCCCCCGGACTGCCGTTCCAGCTGCTCTGAGGGCCACCTCTGCTGTGCTGCCCTGTATGTCGCTAGGGAGAACCCACAGAACGTCTCAAACCATCCCTGCACATCCGCTGAGAATCCGGCCAGCCGTTCGCTTGTGGGGGGGGGGGAGCCCATGGGTCCTGGGCGCCAGCCACGTTCAGCAGCCACCGAGCGCCCCGTCGGGCTCCCACAGCGCCACCTGCCCCGGCAGCTGGCTACCTGTGATCTCTGTCACAGTTCCAGATGGGTGCTCCTGGAACGAGTCCGCACCACAGCGCACCTGCTTTTCTTAGGTGGTTTCCTCCAGGATGAGCCCCCTCCTCCAAGATGAACGAAAGCAGCCCAGTGCTGGAATTCCAGTTTGTGACGCAACGGCTACTCCAAGACAAGGCTCCAGCCTACACTCACCCCAGCCGGCGCCACTGAACTTGGCTCTCCCTCCCCCAATGCTGTAGCTCTGAGAGTTTCGTCGGTGGCGGGTGTGTGTGTGTGTGTGTGTGCGCGCGCGCTCTTTTCCAAGTTGCTGGTGTTTCCTGCACAGAGCAGTGTTAGGGGTGTATGCCCTGGGGACCTCGGTCACTTCCCAGCTGGGGTGGACCCCGGGCCTCTGTGTCCTCGTGTGTGAAACTAGGTCGTGGCAGAACAGTATGGCCTCCTGGGGCCGTGGAGAGGAAGAAATGAGACGTGTGCACGGCTCAGCACAGTGCACGGCACCCGACAAACGGCCACAGTAGGGCGACACAATGCCACAGACTGTTCTGGAAGGAGAGCAGGCTTTCCCCAAAGTCTGGTTGATTGGGAGCAAAGCACAATCAGGGATACAGGGAGATGCTGTTTACTGACTTTTACAGGGACGATGAATTCTTCCCTTTTTCTTCTAATTCTAACGATTTTGAGAAAGTCTGTTTGCGCCTCTTCCCGAACCCTTGAAGCTCTGCCTCCTGAATAAACCAGTACCTTATTCTCGGAGTTCTTCTTTGTACTGGTGCGTCCGTTCCTGGCTGTTTTGTAGTCTGTGGCCGCGGGCATTATTTCCCGGGGCTGCCGTAACGAAGCATCACAACCCTCCTCCCTTACAGCCGCTACGCTGTATTCCCTCCCGGTTCTGGAGGCCAGAAGTCCAAACCAAGGTGTCACCGCCAGGCTGCCAGGGAAGGCAAACAGAATACCCCTGACAGAGGCTCCCGGGAACAGGGCCGCACCTCACATGTCTCTTCGCATCCAGACTTTTGTTCACTGTGTGGAATTCTAGGGGGAACCTGCCGTCGTTAGTAAACTGGAGGATGCTCCTTTATGGGTGACGCAAGAACAGTTCAAAGGCTCTAGGGAAGGATCCTTCCTGCCTCTTCTGGTTTCTGGTGGCTCCAGGTGTCCCTTGGCTTGTGGCCGCGTCCCGCCATCTCTGCCTCTGTCTTTACTTGGCGTTTTCCTCTGAGTGTCTTCTCCTCTTCTATCAAATCTCCCCGGAGTATCTCTTGTAAGAGTTATTGTCATTGGATTCAGGGTCCACTGGGATAACCCAGCACGATCTCCTCGTTGCACAGTCCTTAACTCATGCCTGCAGGTATATATTTTTTTCTTCTAAATAAGGTTAGGGGCGCCTGGGTGGCTCAGTCGGTTAAGCGTCCGACTTTGGCTCAGGTCATGATCTCACCGTTCGTGGGTTCGTGCCCCGCGTCGGGCTGGGTGCTGACGGCTCGGAGCCTGGAGCCTGCTTGGGATTCTGTGCTTCCCTCTCCCTCCGCCCCTCCCCTGCTCACATTCTGTCTCTGTCCATCTTTGCAGAGTAAAATACACATTAAAAAACAAATGAAAATAAATACGTAAATAAGGTTAAAGTCACAGGTTCCAGGGATTAGGAAGCGAACGTGGCTTCTGGGGGAGCACCGTTCAACTCACCACCCTTGTGTGACTGCAAGTTTAGCAGCTTCACTGCACTGTCCACTAAGCAGCTCTCGGTCCCCGACACAAGCTGGGTAGGGTGGGCCCTACTCAGCGTCTCCCAAGACCGGACGCAAGGTGCCAGCGAAAGGCACTCCCATCTGAGGCTTGGACTCCCCTTCGAACTCTTCCCAACGTGCTTGGGGCAGAGCTCAGTTCCTGCGGCTGGAAGACTGAAGCCCGGCCGCCAGCCAGGAGCTGCCCTCCGCTCCCAGAGGCCATCTGCGCTCCTTGCCTCGCGCTCCCCCCCCACAGCCAGCAAGGGTGAATCACATCCTTCTTATGTTTCGAATCTTATCTCCTCTTCGGCCGCCGGAGAAAACAGCCACCACGAAACGGGGACCTCAGTCGTACGTGGCGAGGAACTGGGTTCTGCCGACAACTCGAAGGAGCCTGGAGATGAGCGCTGGCCGGCTGCCGCCTTGATTTTGGCTTTATGAAGCGCCCGGCCGCGCTGACCACGGCTTCTAACCTTCAGAACCGGGAGACGGTAAATGGGGGTTGTTTTAAGCTGCTAAATTTATCGTGATTTGTCATGCATCACGGAAGGCAAACAAAATACCCCTGACAGAGGCTCCCGGGAACAGGGCCGCACCTCACATGTCTCTTCGCATCCAGACTTTTGTTCACTGTGTGGAATTATAGGGGGAACCTGCCGTCGTTAGTAAACTGGAGGATGCTCCTTTATGGGTGACGCAAGAACAGTTCCACGAGTGTGAGTCAATGTGGGCGTGACCCACCTCTACTGTTCCCTGGAGAGCATTTCTCCACGACAACGGATACCGCCATACAAAACTACGTGGAATTCGGAACAACTCACCTCGTTGGTCCCTCCTTGAGAAGCGTAGGTGAACGTGCATGTATATTTGTCCTGGAGACAAATTGAAGATGGAAAAAAAGTTTGTTAGGAAGTGCTTACGGTGGATGGATGTCCTTCCGAGATCCAAAATCCAGAGGATCTGGCTTTTGGGGCACGTGGGTGGCTCAGTTGAGCGTCCTAGTTTAGCTTGGGTCATGATCTCACAGTCTGTGAGTTCGAGCCCCGCGTCGGGCTTGCTCCTGCCAGCGCATAGCCCGTTGTGGATCCCCTGTCCTCCTCTCTCTCTCTCTCTCTCTCTCTCTCTCTCTGCCCCTCCCCCCTAACTCATGCTCTCTCAAAAGTAAATAAACATTTAAAAAATACTAATTACTAACAAAATAATACTAATAAATAAAATTAAAAAAATAAATAACATCCGGCTTTTGAACATCTGCACTAAGGACAGGAGGTAGAGCCCGATTCTTGGCTGATGTGCCTGGAGGCCAGCCCCACAGGGCCTCCCAGTGTCTACAGACCTAGAACTCCCCTGCCTGTCTCCCTGCTAGTGAGCTCCTAAGTCAGGACAAACAGCCCACGTGGCTTCTGGGGGATGGAGAACAGGAAGGGGGAAGTCCCCCACCCTCCAAGCACCCACCCATCTGGGGACTCTGGAAGCAGGGGCACCAGGAGGCCCTTCTCTGCTCTGCTGTGGGCCTCAGACAAGTGAAAACTTTGCTGAGTCTGTTTTCCTCATCTGTGAAACGGTCCTAGCAAATAAAGCACTTGGGGCGACATCTGGCTATGAGGAAGTGGTACATCGCAGCTAGTGACACCTGTAACAGACAGGGAAAATGAAGATGGGAGGGGAAGGGCTTCTCCAACGAGCTAGGGGCAGCGCTGGGCTAGCCCCAGGCTTGCTGACTGACGGCTAAGGAGGGCCTAGCCTCCCACCTCGGTGAAAGAGTTGAAGGGCATCCTTCTCCTTGTGCAATGGAGAAGGGGCAACGTCTGTCCACCTCCTCCGCAGTCAGAGCCGCAGCGAGGCTGACCCTCTGCAGGGCCTGGAGGTGAAGAACCCCCCGGCCTCCTCTCCCCCCACTTCTGCAGAAGGCCGGCTCTGCCCTCCAATGGCCGGGGACTCGCCCGGTCTGGGAGTTAGGGCTGCTTGCGCACGCGAGGCAAGCGAGAGGAAACAGGCACCGAGGCTAGTGACCCACCCCCTCCAAGTCGCCAGACCCCAGGAAGTCCCGCTCCGCGTAAATTCAGCCCGATCTCCGAGATGACCGCACCCCCAGAGTCCCTTCCCAAGCCAGGCCCCGCCCCTGACGGTCCAGGCCCCCTTCTCAGGACCCGCCCCCACCGGCGCCACCGCTCAAGCCCCCGGGGCGGCGGCGATACGTACCCCCGGGCCCACGTTCTGGGAGAAAGAGTGCACGACGCCGCCAGGTCGCACGTCGAACGCCACCGTCGTGGGCTCGGACACCGCCTCCCCCGGCCTCAACGCCACAGCCGCCAGGAGCAACGCAGCCCACCAGCTCGCGCCTTCGCCGCTCCTCCTTTTGCTGGGCGCCGCCATGTTGGGATCGGATCCGCAGGGCAGGGAGGCGACGGGACGCGGCAAGGGACACGTGGGGCGACCGCTGGAGGCCACGTCGGCGGCGGCGCGGGCACGTGACCAGGCGCGCCCCGCCCCTTCCCTGGCTCTGGCCGCCATGTTGGGGCGGGGCTTAGGCTTCCAGGGGGTGTCTCCGGGGGGGGAGTGGCCATAGACTGCCTTCCTGCCTCCATTCCTAGCCTTGCGACTGACCCTACAGCTCTTCCAGTTCGTGCATGTAGACGGAGTGAGGGAAATGGACGATGGCCATTGGGTAAATACCTTATAATTGTTGCAGCCAAGATCCCTGGGTGGATCTGAAGTTCAATAACGGGAAACCTCATTTAGAATGGAATGGGGAGGCCGGCAGGGAAAGCTCTGCACCCTAGGACTTCTGGTCAATTGCAGGCCCAACAGGAAGTCCAGCGCCTCGCAAGTCCACAGTGTGTTAGCCACTACTGCGCAGGCCCAGCAAGAGGAAGTTTTTCCCTTGCCCCACAACAGCGCAGCCAATGAGAGGCAGCCACAGCGCAGCCAATGAGAGGCAGCCACAGCCCAGCCAATGAGAGGCAGCCACAGCCCAGCCAATGAGAAGCCACCACACCTGGCACCGCCGAGGTAGGGCAGCGGACTTTTTGTTTAGAAGAGCCCCTTGCAAGTTCCTCTTTCTTCTGTAAGATAATATCCCTCTCCCTTGTTGTGCAGATTTCCCAATGGTTTTGCCGTCCTTAGTTCGCCTGTCCCAGGTTGCAGTGCTCTGCCATTCCTGTTTTTACTGGTAAAATAACTGTCAGTTTTATTTTTTTAAGGTTAACAGATCTAACAATTAGTGGGGGAAAAGATGAGAAACAGGTTATTTCTGTAGCCTCAAAGTACTTTCCCCCAAGATAGTTATTCGTTATAAAGGGAAAAGTAGTAATTTTACAACGAAGACACGTCTTTAGCCCAGTGATCTAAGTTAAGGGCGCCAGTGAGGCCGCAACGTGGAGCCGCTCACAGGGTGCACCGAGAAGGGCATTTTCAGTGGCGCCTCTAGCCTTCCTGCCCCACATGCATGACTTCAATCTCATTATAAGCAAATGTCAGACAGAATCCGAAGCTGAGGGCCATTCCACAAGGTAACTGGGCAGTACTCCTAAAAAAAAAAAAAAAAAAAAAAGGCTGAGGAACCATCACAGGATGGGGAGACCAGGACAACAAAACACGATGCGGGCTCCTGGATTGGCTCCTTGTCTTAGTTCAGTCTGTTCTAACAAACACACCGCAATCTGGCGGCCTATAAAGAAACACATGCTTCTCTCTCAGGGTTCTGGAGGCCGGAAGTTCAAGATCAAGGCAACGGTAGATTTGGCGTCAGGTGAGGCCCACCTCCTGGTTCGGAGGCAGCTCAGTGCTCATATTCTCAGGGTCCTCGGTCCTCCCAGGGCGCAAGGGGCAGGGCGCTCTCTGGGGCGTCTCTTGTGGGGGTGCTCGTCCCATCCCGGGGGCTCCACCCTCTTGACCTAACCTCCTCCCGGAGGCCCCACCTCCTGACACCGTCACCCTGGGCATCAGCTTTCACCATATGAATTTTGGAGGGACAGGTTCGTGCATAACGATCCTGGACCAGAGAAATGGCCTCTACACATTACATAACAGGATTGTATTGATGCTGATTTCCTGATGGAACCATGGTTACCTAAGATGTTCACATGAGGGGAAGCTGGGTGGAGGGCATCTAGGAACTCGGTACTATTTCTGCAACTTTTTTGTCAGCCTAACGTTATTTCAGAATAAACTAAAAAGAAAATAGTCCCTCTCTCATGGGGTTGTCAGGATAATTAACAGAACATGCAGGTGACATTTTTTACAAGGACTCTGAATCGTAGCTTTCCCCCCCAATTTTTTTGGTCATACGTGGCTTGAGTTTCCGCGGAAGCACCACAATGGTGAAGGCCAGAGGGTCCAGGATTAAACTTGTTTCCCTGGTCCTTCCTGACTTGAGAGAACAGAATCCAGAAAGATAATCTCACAGGTTGCCCCTAAGCTGAGCTCGAGTGCCAACTTTCGGGGCCTCGAGGGGGTGAAGGCCATTTTCAGGGAATGGGCAGCCTGGCCTGACTTGGGATACCTGTTTACTTGAAGAAATCTCTTTCTCCTTGCAGCTGCCTGCTCTGGACCCTTTGAAAGGAAATCGGCTCCAGAAACCAGATGATCACAGTCTTGCTGTGTTTCACAGAGCATGTTCCGGTTCCGTTGATGTCTTCCCCATTACCTCCCCTGCTGTGTTTGACCTTCAGCCCCTCACTGTGAAGGATTCAGTTAGCGGCCATGTGCCGTTGCTAACAAGATGCTTCAATTGTGTGCTGTTTGAGTCTCCTACTGAAGAGAGGTAGGTTGGCGTGTGCGTGTTTTTCCTTTTTGCCTAAAAAAAAAAAAAAAAAAAGCAAAAAAAAAACCCCCACATACTGGAGAGATCGAAAGAAAAAATAAACATCATTCCAGAGATCCTGCTTTTTAATCATGACATAAACTCTGGCAGTCCTTAAGGAAACCATTTGGTGACACAAATGTCAGTGGACATCTCTCTCTCTGCTCAGGACACCATAAATGGGGTGGGTGTGGACATAACCGGGATGCACGGAGGAGCTCCTTTCTGGAGAACAAACAGTTTTGTATTATGATTGGGGTGTTGGTTACAGGAATCTATGCGGGCCACAGAAAGGAAAAGACACACACACATACATGCTCTCACCAGCCAGCACATGTAAAAGCTGATAAAGTCCAAATCAGGAATAGAGTCTAGTTAATTGCATTGCACTCGTGCCAGTTTCCTGATTTTGACAATGGCCGAGGGTTAGGTAAGATGTGAGCTGGATGGAGGGTACCTGGGATTCTCTGTACTATTTTCACAACTTCCCGTGTGTCCAGAGTTAAAGTTTTTGTGTGTTTTTGTTTTCTGTGTGTGTTGAAACACCACAAACCTGTTAGGCAAATGACAAACCGGGAAAGAGCTTCAACCAGCAGGACACAGGCTTGCTTTCGTGTCCATGATGTGTGGGTTCCTGCCAGTTAGGGAAGACAGGAACTTTTCCAGCAGGAAAGCAAGCCAGCCCGTGTACAGGCAACCTCAGACAGTACCGGGCACCCTCCCGCTGACGGGTCCCCCGCCAGTGGTGGAGAAGAGTGGCCCACGTATCAGCCTGGAAGAGACAGATGCCTCTCCCTGCCACCTCCGCGACCGAGACTTTCGGCCAGCGGACACTTGTCCTCTTGTAGCTGGCCTTCACCCATCCCTCCTTCCTGTTGGCACCCCACTGACACTTCCGGGTTTCACTGTCAGGGTAGGAATGTGACCGACTGGAGTTTGGCCAATGGATGCTGTCTCACGACAATCTTGAGTACTGACTGTGGGAGGCAGGGGTAGAAGTTTCCGACGAAGAGTTCCTGCTTCGAGACAAATGCAGGTTTCCAGCTGTCAAGGCTCCTGGAGCACGCCCAGTGTCCTTTCCCACCGGTTCTGTCATTCTGTGACTTGTGACCAGTCCCCTCCTTCACTTTAAGTGAAAGACTACTTATTCCCAGGACTGGTTTTTTAGAACATTCACTGGCTGAGCTTCCTATCCGCAAAACACACGGAGATCGACAACACAGTTCAGTTTGCAACATGGATGACAAGGGACTGATTTCCTTCACATATAAAGAGTGTCCACAAATCGTTGAGGCCAATAGATCAAAAGAAAGGTGGGCAAATGGTCACTAGTAAACAAGTATCTTAAAACATGAAAATATTGCCGCAGATAAAATTACAGTGAGATGCCACACCTCACGGGCAAAGATAAAAAAAATAATTGATAACAGGTGGTTCTGGTGAAGAAATGGGAGACACGGGCGTACTTCACCCTTATTGGAAAAGTTTACATTGAGGTGTTCTCTTTGGAAGGCAATTCGGCAATACTCGAAACTAAAATCGAATATGCCTTTGGATAGTTCTAGGAAGTTACCCCTATAAACTCAAACATATGCCCAAAGTACGTACAAGACTGTTAACAGTTATCACTTATACTGGGGGCTGGCCAACCACAGCCTGGGGGTTAAATTTGGTCAGCTGCCTGGTTTCTTAAAGAAGGTTTTATTGGCACGCAGCCAAACCCACACATTTACATATTGTCTGTGGCTGCTCTGGGGCCAGGAGAGCAGAGTGGTTGTACCGGTCTGGCCTGCAAAGCCGAAAATATTTACTCTCTGGCCTTTTACAGAGGAAGTCTGTTGACCCCTGATTTAGGCGGACTCAAAAAGCCCCAAATAACCTGTTTATCCCTTGATAGGTGCCTGGCAAAATAAATTATGGCACATTCATAAGCAGGAATAGAATACAGGTATTAAAAAATAGAGACTGGGATGTGATTCCCTGTCTGGAGCGAAGGCATCTTTCCTCTATATATGCTTTTGCACTCAAGTTTTATTATATTTTTTTAAGCCATTAAAAATAAAAGCGGGGCTTCCCGAAGTATGGAGAGGGTGAAGGCGCAAGGAGAGGTCATCCTGCTGTTAGGAACTCATGTACCAGAGTGCCACCTGCCCAGGCAGTCTCCGGTCTCCCTGGGTCAGGGCTGCTGGGTCAGACGGGAGAGGGGAACGGCCTGCCCTCCTTGGTCGGCATTTCCCGATGCCCCAACCGCGGAGTCAAGCCTCTGGACACACACAGGCACCAAAGGAAGTGAAGGCGGCCAGGCCAGGGCAGAGTGACCGCCAGAAGGACTTGCACCTTGGCTTACGCTGTGGCCCTGAGGAAGCCTGTGGGCTGCACCAGGCCGGCCGTGACCTCCTGGGCTGGGTCCCTAGGCGACTTGCAGTGGCTGCATCAGGACCCCGCGGCTGTCCTCGACGGGACCAGTCTGATGGGGGCGGGGCACCCTCCAGCCCGGGCAGCTCGCGGCTCCGTCGCCTCCCGGGACCCGCCCAGGCAGAGGCACAGCCATCAGCGGCCCCGGGGCTGGGAAGGAACCTTAGGCAGGTGGCAGCGCTTCCGTCCGGAATTGTTTAATGAGTCTACTTCTTACACGCATAATTATAAAAGAATAAGAATCGACAAAAATATTTTCTTTCCATAATATGTAGAGGTGGTTCGTTTCCGGTGGGGGTTTTCGTTTGTGTGTGTCGTTTTTGTTTTTTTGCTTCTTTTGTTTTCCTTTTCGCCCGCCCCCGGCAGGAGTCTTGGCGGGGAGGGGAGGGGAGGGGGAAGGCGAACCCTGAGGCGGGGACGGCTCCGTCCCAAGCCCGGAGCCCCCGGTCTGCGCGCGCTTCAGAGCCGGGCAGGAGGCTCCCCGCTCCGGGCCGGGAGAGGACGGGAGCCCGCCCGGGGCTGGCGGCGGACCCCATCCCCGGTTTAGGCACCCTCTGCTCTGCTCGGTCTCTTAAATAGTCGTCAGAAGCGGCCCCCCCCCCCCCCAACAGAACGCGACATGAGGTGGGCGGGGCTGGAGGGCAAGGCAGTCGCATGCTTCGGTGGCGGCCGGCGCGCTGCGGGACGGGGCCGGGGACCGGGTGGGGAGGCCCCGCGACGGAGGCCCGGTCCCCCCAGGGTCTCCGCCCCCCCTCACACCCCCCGCCCCGTGCCCAGCGGAGTCGGGGCTCCCGGACAGCGTGGAGAGGAGGGGATGGCTTGAGGACGCGCCTCTGCGACGCGGGCCTCATCTCGCCGTCCTGGCCACCGAGAAGCAGCAGGCAAAACGGCCAGGAGCATTAAAACAATGATAAAAGGCGCGGGGGCGGCGAAGGCGGAGGCCCCGGGGCGGGGCTGGCCAGCGGGGGCGGCGGGAGGAGGCGCCGGGTGGAGGGGCCTTCGGGGGCCACTCGGCCCCTCCCGCCCGCTCCCCCTGCGGTGGCGGCGGAGGCGGCGGCGGCGGAGGCGGCGGCGGCGGCGGCGAAGCCACTTGTGCTCTGAATGTGCAGGCCCCGGGGCGCGGGGCTCAGAGGTACTCCTGTAGAAAGTGCAGCAGCGTGACTTCATAGTGCTCGCCGGACTCGGGGCAGCGGATGCTGTGTCTCTCGTTGGGGTAGATCTGGGGGGACAGAGGAGGCAGGGCTGGTGGCACGGAGGGACTCTGCCCCAGGTGCTGACCCACGCCGGCATCCTGGGTTCCCCGCTCCGGCCCTGGGCTCCTGGGGGGTCGTGGAGACGAAAGAGCAGGTACGCTGGGCTCGCGGACCTGGGTTCCAACCCCCCTCCGCCACCCACGTGCTGTGCAACCCTGGGCCCCTGCCGAGCTCCCTGATGGCAGCCCCACCCCCAAAATAAACCGGAAGAAGAACTCGGGCCTTTCTTTGCAGGTCCTTTCAAGGGCTCGCCAAGCTCCAGGCTCCACCCGCCGAGCATCTGCCCCCAAGCTAGGAGCTGCCCCCCAAACCTGGGGACACAGACGGGCGCTGCAGCAGGTCTCAGGGACACTTGCTGCTGTCCACTGGGGCCACTTCGACTTCACCGGAAGGCCACATTAGGACTGCACGTGCCGAGGCCCCCAGGACAAGCGTCCCGCCCCAGGCCTTGTCTTACCACCCGAGGGGGCATTATCCCCACAGGGGGCAGTGACATGTTGGTGCCAAGGGCCACACCTAAGGAATCACCCGGTCCTTGAGACGTGGTGGAGCTGACATCCAGGCCCTAGGGTGGACGGCGACAGGCCTTCGGGCCTTGCTTCTGACCACGAAATGAGGGCCCTGGCACTCGAACAGGCCTCAGACCATGGGGATTCATGGGACAGCTTTGAAACCTGCTCCAGACTTTCCCAAAGTACCCAACCCTGGTCTCAAGTGGGACAGGGCTGGCTGGTGTCAGGGCCGGGGGCCTGTTCCTCATGTCTTCCTGCCGGCAAGGCAGGTTTGTGAACCGAACTATTCTTTCCTCTCCAGGCCCATGGCCACTGCCCCAGCTCACTACCCTAGAATATGTCCAAGTGCCCAGGGGTCTCCCCTCCTCCTCCCTTGCCTTCTTTAATCCATCCCTGGATGAAGCCCGACTCTGATCATACTGTCCCCAGCTCAGAGCTCCGCAAGGACCTGCCAGCCTGACATCAAGACCTGCCTCCCCAGTCCCGTTGCCCCTACGTCCTCCCAGGCCTCACTCCTTCCACACTTTGGGCACCAGCACTGCCTGTGACAGACCCTTCACACCAGCCTGGGTCCTGGCTGCCTGGTCACTTCTTCCTCCTCTTGGCTGTGAGGGCAGGGAGAGGGGTCTGTGCATTCCCCGCTGTGCCCCGGGCCTGGCCTGGGACAAGTGTGATGTGTGAACAAGGAGGGCCCCACCAGGCTCCCAGCCAACTGTGAAACAAAAGGGGGGTGCTTTCCACCTCCTTCACAAGCTGCCAGGCTCCCATCCCCAGTGGAGTGTCTCAGCTCGCCTCCAGCTTCTCCCGGGGAGGCAGGGGTACAGGACTACGGGCCCACCTGTGTGCTCAACGCTCTCCCGAGAGAACCCATTTGGCCCTCGAAGCCTCACCTACGGCCACACACGGAAGCCATCCCAGCCACCCGGCTCAGGGTGTCATGCTCAAAAAGGATGTGTGAGGGGGCACCTGGGCGGCTCAGTCAGTTAAGCGTCCACCTTTGATTTCCACTTGGGTCATGATTTCCCAGTCGTGAGATCAAGCCCCGCACCGGGTTCCTCGCTGACGGTGAAGCCTGCTTGAGATTCTCTCTCTCCCCCATCCCTTCCCTGCTTGTGTGTACGTGTGTGTGCTCGCTCTCTCTCTCTCAAAAAAAAAAAAAAAAAAAAAAAGACAGTTGAGGTTTCATCCTGGCCCTGCCTCACCCTGATGTGCAGCTGCCTCTGGTCTGTTTGTGAGGCGTGTGCGCGGCTGGGGGGGCCTCCCAAGAGTGAGCTCTGCCTGCCCTCCGGCCCTGTCTGGAAAGGCATGCCCAGCCACAGGTCCCTATGGCCCGTCCCCCCTGCCCTGTGGCCCTCAGTTTCCCCATCTGTTGAACTGGCAACACGGCACTCCCCGAGGACAGGGCGCGTGGAGGCATCTGGGGGTGGCAGCCTGTGATAAAATCTGTCCCTCTCACCTCCCCAACTCCTCCTGAGTCTACCAGGCCTCCCACTCGCTCAGCCGGCCCCTTTCCTGCTGGGACAACGGGCTATGGCTCACGTCCCTCTGGTTCCCATGGGCCCCTGTCCACAAGGCAGCCAGAGGCTGGTCACTCCGGAAGCTGGCTGACACCTCTCCTCACCCTTTGATCAAAATCCAGCCGAGGCCCCGCCTCCACCACTGAAGCCCCGCCCCTCACCTCCAACCCCCCCCCCCCCCCCCCCCCCCCCCCCGGCCCCTTATAAGCCGCGGAAGCCTGCTGCCCCAAACCCCACCCTTCGCCAGAGGGGCCGCCCTCTGCCCCGCCTCGGCCCCAACTCCTCTCCTGCTCCCTCCATCCACCCTGGTCTTTCGCCCCGCGCTGCTGTCTCTGACAGCGTCCTGAGCCTGGTGTCTGCCCACCGCCCCCACCGCCCCCCCAGGCTGAATCCCATCCCTACCCTCTAGCACCCTCAAACGTCCCCTCCTGGGGGAGCGCTTCTCTGAGCCCAGTCACACACAGATGCTTTCAGCACCCTGTACCGTTTCTCGGTTCCAGATAAAATGGAGTGTGAGCGAGGATTTTCAGAACACCGGCCTCTCTCCACCAGGCTGGGCTGGGGTGGGTCTGGCCTGTCCCCTCGGCGTGCCCGGCACTGAGGGCAGCGTGGCCCCGGGCACCATCAGTGATCAGGAGTGACCGCTGAATGGACGCGGGGGACACGGGGCCTGGGGAAGGTTGGGGGAGGCCATTTGGGGGGAGGGGCCACCCACCTGGAGCTGGTAAGGTTTTCCGGCTCGGATCAGCTGGGAGACGAGGAAGTTTGTGTGGAAAAAGTGCACGTTCTCATCCAGGAAGCCGTGCAGGATCAGCAGGCGGTTGGGCCTGGAAGACAAGGCTGAGTGAGGGTCTGGTGGGACCCTCTTCACACACTCGGCCCCAGGGGCGGCCAGGAGAGCGCGAGGGCACCGGGGGGCACAGGTGGGTCTGGAGACTCCCTCGCCTCCTTCCAGGCAAGGAGGGGCGCGGGTGTGTGGGCTCTCCGTGTGGAATGCCCTGAGCTACGGGGAAGTTTTTAGAGCAGTGCTGCCCCACGGCGCTGTGGGACGATGGAATGTTCTAGACCTGCCCTACCGAAGGCGGTTATCACAGTCATCACCACATGTGGCTCCCGAGCACTTAAAATGTGGCAAGAGTGGCCAAGGAACAGTCGTTTGTTGGCTTGTTTTTTTAAGTGGATTTTAAAAACTAACTTATTGAAGTGAAGTTCACATAACCTAAAAATACCTCATTTTAAACTGAACGATTCAGGGGCATTTGGCGCATTCCCAGCGTTGTGTGACGGCCAACTGCATCCAGTTCTGGCAAAGCCCCCCCCCCCCCAACCCGGCCTCCCACAACCACCAATCTGCCTCGATGGAGTTATTCGTTCGGTGGCTGTGGACAAACGCGAGCTTAGATTCAGTGGCCACATGCGGCTCCTGGCTTCCGTACTGGGCGGCACAGGCCCAGAGCACTGGGGTTCCAGCTTGGCTGTCCCCAGGGTCCCCCGGACCACACTCCAGACCGAGGAGAGCAGCCTCACCGGGACAGGGGGCCCAGGTGGGGTCAGCCTGCTTGGAGTGCCGGGCACTAAGGCGTGGGCCCAGGGCAGCCGTTCACCAGACAGAGCCACACCAGAAGGTGGCGACACAGTTCCTTCCTTCAGAGAAAGGCCACCAGCAAAGCGTGACTCGGTGCATCTAAGCCGGTCCCACGGACCTGGATGTTACAACCACGTGGACTTGTGTCCTGAACCACCGCACGTCAAGTCCCACAGAACAGAGACCGATCAGGTTCAAGACCGACCGACGGCCCCACAGCGGGACACGTGCTTGGGGAAGGAGGGAGGCCCGCGTGTGCAAGGCAGTGGGACTCTAGGGCCTTCTTTCCATCATTCTGAGGGTAGGGCCGAGGCCTCCTCCCTCCAAGAGCACCCGGGTGCCCACCTGCCTCGGTAGGCAGCAAGCAGGGAGGCCCTCAAGGGGGCGGGAGGCACCGTGGACACCCAGCTTCGTGGAGGACCGGCCTGGGGCGGCCTCCCGGACACAGAAACGGCAGGGGCCGGGGAGGGGTGGTGGGAGAGAAAGCGGGGGGAGAGGGGGGTGCTTGGTGACCCAGAAGGCTGGAGCGGGCGGGGCCTTACTCATTGGGCAGCTTCTCCACGTGCAGAGCCACAGAACCCGCCTCGTAGCCGAGCTGGTTGTTCTCCGGGACGTCCATGTAGCGCTCAGTGTAGCCGGTGTCGTAGGCCATCCAGACTGTGACCGGGGCGCCCGCGATGGCCACCTGAGGGCCACAGTGGACAGAGTGGGGTTGGAGAGACAGAGAGGGGCGGGGGGAGGGAGAGGGAGAGAAGAGAGAGAGAGGAGAGGAGACACACACACACGCACAGGTCAGGTCTTGGGAGCCCTCGCTCGCCTGCCGGCTGTCCCGGGGCCTCCCCCGAAGGACGTGAGGAACGGGCATGCACGGGGGGACTGGTGGGGGGGGCCCTCAGACCGTGCGCCCCTGTGGATCATGGATCGAGCGCCGTCGAGGGAGGGCGGGTGAGCTGAACGAGTACGTTCAGGCCGGGATCGGCCCCTCCCCGGTCCCACCGCCTTCCTGCCTCCTCCTCCTCCTCATCGCCGCCCCGCGGTGCCCTGTCAGCGCCGCCGGCCTGGGGGCCCCTCCCCCGACGCTCTTCACACCATGCCCCACCTCTGCCCATCCGAGGCCGGGGTCCCGGGCTCAGCCTCCCACAGAGAGCTGCTGGTGGGGTTTTGTGCAGCCGGATGCCATCCTGGGGTCAGCAGTGGCGGGCAATGAGGAGGGGGGCTCGGCCCCACGGGGCTGCTGCGGGGAGAAACAGCCACGTGGCAAGGCCCCTGCCGAGATGCCTCTCCAGGGGGGGCGGGTTCCGAGGGGCACGGGAGGGTGCCAGCAAACGGGGAGGGGGGGACGGTGCGGCACCCACCTTGAACACTTGGGGCTTATGGATCAGCCCCATGAGCGAGAGGAAGCCTCCGTACGACCACCCGTGGATGGCAACCCGGCTCAGGTCGACGAAGCCGTACTTCTCGGCCACGAACTGCAAGCCCTCGACCTGGTCCTCGATCTCCACCTGGCCCTGAGGGATGAGGCCGGGCACCTCTCAGACGACTCCTCCCGCACGTGCGCCCCTGCCGTCCCGCCTCCGTCCCTTGTGGACCAGAAACGGGTCTCTGGAAGCTACCCCTCTCTCCAGACCCTGTTCGAACCCCGCTCTCTGGGGTGGCGGCCAGACGGGCCCGGCGCCAGCCCTGCCCTGCCTCTGCCTGGCTGGCTCTGAGAAAGTCACATCCGTTCTCTGGGCCTCTGTCTCCTAATCCCTAAAACAGGATGTCGGCGTGATAGGGCCCATTTCACAGTGGGCACAAAGAGGAAACGGGACGCTGAGTGTCCTGCACTCAGAGGCTGCCACCTGCTAAGGGCTCAGTGAACATCACCTTCGTCATCTCCATCCCCATCACCACCGCCATCATTCCCATCATCATCCCCATCCTCTCCATCCCCATCACCACCACCGCCGCCGTCACCATCAGTACCGCTCCTACAGCCACCAGCCCCCGGCTGGTCCAGCCCTTGGGACGTCCTGCCGATGGGGCCTATGCTGACGTGTCTGGCTCATCTGGGCCTCGGGCACCAGGCGGGATGTGCGCACACCTGGCTCCCGTGGGGTGCCGCTCAAAGGAGAGCACCAAAGCGGACATCTTCCTCGGCTCCAAAAGGCTGCCCTGCTCATTCCGGGCATCCCAGCCAGGCCCGCCCTCAGGGAGGGGCTCCCCTCACCACGCAGAAAGGCCCGGAGAGACCGCGAAGAGACGTTACCATTTGGTTTTTCAGGGCTCCTTCGAACCGAAGCCCCCGCTGACACGAGCCCCTGCCATCGATCACGACCACGGCATAGCCCAGGGATGCCAGCGTGTTGAGCCGCAAATACTTGATGCCTTTGAAGGAGTTGTTTACCAGCTGCACCTGTGAGGGGAAGGCGAGGAGGGGCCACGGAGCTTTGGACAAGCGGAGGGGCACCCAGTGCGTGACACCAAGCGGGAGGGGCCGGATGGGCCAGAGGCCGGTGGGACGGGGCCGGGGGGGTCTCACAGCCTCATCGAGGCTCCTGTACTTTGCCGTGAAGGCTGCGGACGGCCCTGGAGGGGTTCTAGCCACGGGGGAGCGGGTCAGACGGGCCCACTCTGCCCCAAGCCCGTGCTCAGGAAAACAGAAGGGAAAGCCCCGCTCAGGCTCCCTCCTCGGCCAGGGCCTCTGCCGCTGGCCTTCCCTGGAATTACTCCCCGATTTCTTGAGCCACAGTCTGCCCTCTTTCTACCCCGCAGTTCCCTCTAAGAAAACAGACGAGAGCTGTCGTGCCAGACAGCCGTGTTCCCTGAGTCACTTGACTTCATCCAGTTCCTCGTTTTGGCCCTACTGACGTCCGGAGCCTTATCGGTCTCCGTCACGGGGGGCCATGTCAGGGGCCGCAGGGTGTTGACTGACCTGGGCCCCCACCCCCAGCTGTGATGACTACAAACGTCCCTAGACATCGCCAAATATCCCCTGGGGGACGGAACACCCCCGGGTGAGAACTGCTGTCTTAGATGGACCCCAATTCCAACCCGGCCACCTGGGCCTGTCTTGTCCCCTTGTTGGAGAACTGGGCCCAGGGCCACCTCTGTCCCCGAGCTGGTGACCAGGGGTGAGAGGGGGTCACTGCTGGGCAGGTGGGCCAGAAGGACACATGGGTGTTAGCGGGGCTTCCCAGAGGGACAAGGGAACATCAGCAAGCGGAAGGGGCAGGGGGCTGCATGGGAGGGTGGGGTGTGCAGAGACCCAAGGATCCCGTGTGGCCACTGGGGACGGGGCCTCCGTGCACTAACCCTTCTTCGGCCTGGCTGGTGCCCAGGTCCCGGCACGAAGGAGGGGGGGTGTGGGGAGCGGGGCTGGCACCCACCTGGGGGCCTCCGTATACAAAGAGGACAGTGGGGTGCTTCTTTCCCAGCTGCACGGCGTGTGGCTTGTAGATCATGCCGTAGAGCCGCACGTCCGACCGCGTGTGGAAATGGAAGATTTCGGGGGGCACGTAATCCGGGGGGCAGCCTGCAGAGACACAGCGGCTATGGCTCCTCGGGCCGGGGGCGCCCGCGAAGCACTCTGGCCGAAACCCACGCTCCACTGGCCGGCCCTCAGCTGCAGAGGGCGCCTTCTGTACTTCCTGACAGTTTAAATGACAATCCGAGGGCCCGAGGGGACTCTGGTCCTGGGAGTGTGCCCGGGGTACAGCCCCCTGACACCCGCTCATCTGACCTCCTGTGGGGGTGTCAACGCCACCCCTGGGATCTGAGTAGCAGCCAGTTTTAATCGTCTGCTTCTCTGACTTTCACCTTTGGTTTTGCAAAGCAACACTGGTTTTCCAATCATGACAGTGAGGCAAAATCTTTTAAGCTTATCTCGCAAGTTTATTTAGGTGGCAGATAGAGGAAGGCGATTTAAAAAGAAAAACGAGTCAACTGTAAGGTAGGTTGGGGGTTGGCAACTGCTCCGTGTAAAGGGTCAGATGGTAAGTATTCTTGTCTCCGTGTCTTAACTACACAGCTTTGCTGTTGCGGCCCTAACGTGGTACCTAAGTGAGTGCCGACTTCTCATAGAGACGGTCTGCAAACGTGGCAAGATCGGGAGTTTCGGGACATGGTGCCTCGGTCCACCCGCCTGCAAGCCCGGGGCCGGGACACCTGACTTCCCACTGCTGTCCCCACTGCTGTGCCGTGTGTCCCGGTAGGACCCATCCTCCCCTGGGTGTCCCCGTCGGTGAAACTGGGACCAGAGTCCCTGCTCTGTCACGTCCGTGGTGATGTGGGGCGCGTCACGGACCGAGCTGGTCCCAGAGCGTGACGATGTAACAAGATGCTTTCCAGCCCACAAACACCAGGGATTCTCATTACCTAGAATGTTCTGGAAATCTAGCAGACGGCAGCTCTGGGGTCAGGCAAGGGTGTCTTTTTTAGCGAGTGATTCCCGTGTGCCAGGCGAGGTACGGAATATTAAGGCCTTCTTCCTAGGGACCGCCTGCCATCGTGCCATTTCATAGAGAAGGGACACATCTGAGGGAGCCTGACCGCCTGGCCTAGGATTCCATAGCCAGCATTGGGCTCTGGGGCCACCCTGCGGGCTCCCGGGCAAACCGGCAAGATGCCTCGTGTCCCCCGAGGCCGTGCTCGCGCCCCCGCCCCTGGCTCCACCACACACAAAGCCTTCGGGACGTGTGCCCCGCGCAGGTGCCCTCGGAGACAGCTGCCCACGGGTGAGGACGCCCCGCACAGGGCCTGCCCGTGTGTGGCAGCTGGTCGTGAGCGGAATCTGCGCCCTGTGCTGTGTCGTCCTTAACTGCAGCACAGAAATGAGACGCTGTCCAGGTGGCAGGCCCCACGGGACAGTCAGGGCCACCGGTAATGCCCAATGAAGAGCTCTCAGGGCTCCGGGGAGGGGCCAGCAGGCAAGGCCCTGGGCCCCTCGTGGCCTCGAGGCTGCCGGGACGGCCCCCTCTCATCGGTGTTACTTGAGAGGGTCGCATCCCATTTCACAGATGGGCAAGCCAAGGCTCCTGGCGGGGGTGGGGGCCTCGGTCAAGGTCCCCGGGGATGTGGGGCTACTCACTGGCCGCCTCCATCATGCTGGCCCAGAACCGGGGCTGCTTGTGCAGAGGGTCGTCGTCGGGGCCGCTCAGCTTATAGACGTGCACGCAGGGCGGCGTGCCCACGCTGCTGTAGTGGCTGATGAACATGTCGAAGTTCTGTAGGCGGGACGGGGCGCTGAGCACCGCACGACACCAGCGTCCTTCCCCGCCCCCCCCGTCACCCACCAACCTATTTGCTGTCTTTGCCCTGGGTGCTCACTTGTTTAAGCTTCAAACTCCTCTGCCCCCGCGAGAGGGGCGCTATTACCGGCACCCCCATTTGACAGGTAAGCAAACTGAGGCCAAGAGGAATCGGTCCTCTGGCCAAGGGCACAGCCCTCCCTCCCCCACCGTGGTAACTGATGGACCCAGGGTCACACCCAGATCCTTCCAATGCCAGAGCGTGCTCACGTCGCTGGCTCTACCGCCGGCAAACTACCAAACGCTTGCCCTGGACTGGAAGTAGCCCTGTGCACGTTCACGGCCTGACTTTCTAGAACGTTCCCACAGGCTAAGGGGGTGGGGGAGTAATGCTGCCATCTAGCATGTCGGGGGAGTGCCCACCTGGCTGACTTTCTAGAACGTTCCCACAGGCTAAAGGAGGGGGGCAAGAATGGTGCCATCAACCACGTCGGGGGAGTGCCCACCTGGCTGACTTTCTAGAACGTTCCCACAGGCTAAGGCGGGGGGGGGGGGCAAGAATGGTGCCATCAGGCACGTCGGGGGAGTGCCCACCTGGCTGACTTTCTAGAACGTTCCCACAGGCTAAAGGAGGGGGGCAAGAATGGTGCCATCAACCACGTCGGGGGAGTGCCCACCTGGCTGACTTTCTAGAACGTTCCCACAGGCTAAGGCGGGGGGGGGCAAGAATGGTGCCATCAACCACGTCGGGGGAGTGCCCACCTGGCTGACTTTCTAGAACGTTCCCACAGGCTAAGGCGGGGGGGGCAAGAATGGTGCCATCAACCACGTCGGGGGAGTGCCCACCTGGCTGACTTTCTAGAACGTTCCCACAGGCTAAGGCGGGGGGGCACGAATGGTGCCATCAACCACGTCGGGGGAGTGCCCACCTGGCTGACTTTCTAGAACGTTCCCACAGGCTAAAGGAGGGGGGCAAGAATGGTGCCATCAACCACGTCGGGGGAGTGCCCACCTGGCTGACTTTCTAGAACGTTCCCACAGGCTAAGGCGGGGGGGCAAGAATGGTGCCATCAACCACGTCGGGGGAGTGCCCACCTGGCTGACTTTCTAGAACGTTCCCACAGGCTAAGGCGGGGGGGCAAGAATGGTGCCATCAACCACGTCGGGGGAGTGCCCACCTGGCTGACTTTCTAGAACGTTCCCACAGGCTAAAGGAGGGGGGCAAGAATGGTGCCATCAACCACGTCGGGGGAGTGCCCACCTGGCTGACTTTCTAGAACGTTCCCACAGGCTAAGGCGGGGGGGGGGCAAGAATGGTGCCATCAACCACGTCGGGGGAGTGCCCACCTGGCTGACTTTCTAGAACGTTCCCACAGGCTAAAGGAGGGGGGCAAGAATGGTGCCATCAACCACGTCGGGGGAGTGCCCACCTGGCTGACTTTCTAGAACGTTCCCACAGGCTAAAGGAGGGGGGCAAGAATGGTGCCATCAACCACGTCGGGGGAGTGCCCACCTGGCTGACTTTCTAGAACGTTCCCACAGGCTAAAGGAGGGGGGCAAGAATGGTGCCATCAACCACATCGGGGGAGTGCCCACCTGGCTGACTTTCTAGAACGTTCCCACAGGCTAAGGCGGGGGGGCAAGAATGGTGCCATCAACCACGTCGGGGGAGTGCCCACCTGGCTGACTTTCTAGAACGTTCCCACAGGCTAAAGGAGGGGGGCAAGAATGGTGCCATCAACCACGTCGGGGGAGTGCCCACCTGGCTGACTTTCTAGAACGTTCCCACAGGCTAAAGGAGGGGGGCAAGAATGGTGCCATCAACCACATCGGGGGAGTGCCCACCTGGCTGACTTTCTAGAACGTTCCCACAGGCTAAGGCGGGGGGGCAAGAATGGTGCCATCAACCACGTCGGGGGAGTGCCCACCTGGCTGACTTTCTAGAACGTTCCCACAGGCTAAAGGAGGGGGGCAAGAATGGTGCCATCAACCACGTCGGGGGAGTGCCCACCTGGCTGACTTTCTAGAACGTTCCCACAGGCTAAAGGAGGGGGGCAAGAATGGTGCCATCAACCACGTCGGGGGAGTGCCCACCTGGCTGACTTTCTAGAACGTTCCCACAGGCTAAGGCGGGGGGGGGGGGCAAGAATGGTGCCATCAACCACGTCGGGGGAGTGCCCACCTGGCTGACTTTCTAGAACGTTCCCACAGGCTAAAGGAGGGGGGCAAGAATGGTGCCATCAACCACGTCAGGGGAGTGCCCACCTGGCTGACTTTCTAGAACGTTCCCACAGGCTAAAGGAGGGGGGCAAGAATGGTGCCATCAACCACGTCGGGGGAGTGCCCACCTGGCTGACTTTCTAGAACGTTCCCACAGGCTAAGGCGGGGGGGCAAGAATGGTGCCATCAACCACGTCGGGGGAGTGCCCACCTGGCTGACTTTCTAGAACGTTCCCACAGGCTAAAGGAGGGGGGCAAGAATGGTGCCATCAACCACGTCGGGGGAGTGCCCACCTGGCTGACTTTCTAGAACGTTCCCACAGGCTAAAGGAGGGGGGCAAGAATGGTGCCATCAACCACGTCGGGGGAGTGCCCACCTGGCTGACTTTCTAGAACGTTCCCACAGGCTAAGGCGGGGGGGGGCAAGAATGGTGCCATCAACCACGTCGGGGGAGTGCCCACCTGGCTGACTTTCTAGAACGTTCCCAAAGGCTAAGGCGGGGGGGGGGCAAGAATGGTGCCATCAACCACGTCGGGGGAGTGCCCACCTGGCTGACTTTCTAGAACGTTCCCACAGGCTAAGGCGGGGGGGCAAGAATGGTGCCATCAGGCACGTCGGGGGAGTGCCCACCTGGCTCATGGAGCAGCTGTGGGAGAAGCCGGGTGTGGTGAGGCGCACGATCTCGCCCGCCGACTCATAGCTGACCACGTACAGGTGGTGCTCCAGGGGCGTGTCCTTCGTACCTTGGAAGTACACCAGCTTCGTCTCCTCGTTGACCCAGATCTGTGGGGACACAGGGGCTCCTCGTGAAGCAGCCCCAGGCCGGACCCTGAACTTCCCAGGCCTTTGCTCCCGCGGTGGCTGGGGGAGGGGGCCGATGCCCGGCGGAGAGACCCAGGCTCTTCTCCCTGCCCCCACAGGGAGGGCCCAGAGTTCCGGGGATGGGAGACTCGCCCTCTCCCCAGTTTCTTTAGCCCACCAGCTGGAGAAGAGCTTTCTAGGAGAGAAGCGCCTCTCGGACCTGGTGGGGCAGGAGCGGACAGCGACCTCGCTAAGCTCGCCGGGTGCCCTCTGGGAGGACTTGAAGTCGGAATGCCAACCCCAGACAGAGACGCAGAAGCAGAGGGCACAGGGCCTGGGACAGGGGCTGAGGGAGGGGCTGGCCTTGCCTGAGGGCCCCCCAGTCCCCAAGCCTGGTCCCCCAAGGGGTCAGCCCGCCCTTCGGACCCAGGTGCTCAGGGTGAAGAAGTGGGTCCCCACCCCCCCGCCCGCTTCCTGGGTGAACGCCCATCAGACTCCAGTGTGACGATAACATGGTGAGGCCTCCGGGGAAAGCAGGAAACAACCCCGCGACCTGGTAACACGGAGGCAAAACCCTTAAAAAAGTGTGTCCTCTGATGCAGCAAGTATGTTCCCGGGAACTGTTCCAGAGGGCTTTGCTGTGTTCTTAATACTAAAAAAAGACAACGACTCGAACATCCCCGAGTACAGATCGCTTTCAAAATTATGGCACAATGCTCCGTGGCCACGTAAAACCGTATTTTCTAAAACAAACAAAAAGCAACAAAAAAACACCCTGTGTAGCCCCTAAAACGATGTCCTGTGGAGCCGTGTGCAAACAGAAAAGATCTGCCGGGGTTTCCACCGTGGCCGGTCACCTCCCAGGGAAAGAGGTTACGGAGAGTCTGGGGTGAGGCAAGTGAGGGGATTCGCAAACGCAGGGTCACTCGGAGCGGTTCAGTCCGCACAACAAACACGACGTATCCATTGTCGCCATCCTTTCAAAACAAATGCACGTTTTCTAGAAACACAGGGCATCGTTGGAAAACCCCCGGGCACCTGCAGTCATTCGCCGGTTTTGTCACAAGGGCCACGTGAGACGAGGCACATGAAGGGGGCGCTCGGGACCCTCCCAGGTCCCCAAACAGCACGGGCGGCACAGACCCTCCGGAAGGGACGCGAGAGGCCCTCTCTTCCCTTTGTGAGTCTTAAACGCTGCTGTGTCGTCAACCATACTTCAGTTAAAAATAACATCAAGTGTTGCCACGGCTTTTTTTTTTTTTTTTTTGCGTTTTTTTAATTTCTGGGTAAAAACCCAGGTGAGCAAACACCGTAACGCCCCCAGCGGCAGAGGAAAGGGAGAATCCTGGCTGGTGGGTCCACCAGACGCTGCGCCGGGGGCTTCTGGCTCAAGTCCCCTCGGGGGAACATCCGGCGATGTCCGGGGACCTCTGTGGTTGTCACACCTGGGGCGGCTGGGGCTGGGGAGGCTGCTGATGCCCCACGGCGCTCGGGACGCCCCGCTGGGGGCAGAGACTCTGCTGTAAACGCGAGCAGACCAGAGCTCTCTGAGGGTCCCATTTCACAGACGGCGAACTGAGTGTTCGCTCCCGGCCGCCGAGAGGCAGGAGGCCCCTCTTCGCGTGCATCGGCCGTAGCAGAGCCAACGAGGCAGCCTTTAACCTTCTGGCACCCGACCTGCCGACCTCGCCTCGCAAGTCAGAGCGGGGTGTGAAACCTGACAGAATCAGGACCGCATGTACCACGTGGCGTCCCCACTGGCTTCCTTCCAACAATCCACAGGGGCGTCCTTCCAAGTCAGTGGAGGGGTCCGCGGGCGGGGGAGGTCATGCTCTAATCAACGCCCGTGTCTAAGGGACCTGGACCTATCCACGTCACTCCTCGCTTGCTCACTCAAGTGCTCACTAACCACTGCGGCTGCACGGACAGCCCTGTGAGGCACGCACGTGTGCTAACATCTCTCACGTCTGCTTTTGGTCCAGGAGGCACTTATGCTGGTGTGAAGAAGGGACACAGGAAGTCTGATTAAGAGCTCTCTCCACTGAGAGGCCCGGGTGGCTCAGTCGGTTGAGCATCCGACTTCGGCTCGGGTCATGATCTCGCGGTTCGTGGGTTCGAGCCCTGCGTCGGGCTCTGCACTGATGGCATGGAGCTGGCCTCGGATTCTCTCCCTCTCTCTCCCTGCCCCTAACCCGCTCTTGCTTGCTCTCTCTCACTCTCAAACTAAATAAACTTATAAAAAACTTAAAAATAGATAAAACGTAAAAGCTGGGGCACCTGGGTGGCCCAGTCAGTTAAGCGTCCGACTTTGACTCAGGTCATGATCTCACGGTTCATGAGTTCAAGCCCCGCGTCGGGCTCTGTGCTGACGGCTCGGAGCCTGGAGCCTGCTTCGGATTCTGCGTCTCCCTGTCTCTCTGCCCCTCCCCCACCTCTGTGTGCTCACGCACGCGCTCTCTCTCTCGCCCCCCAAAATAAAATAAAACAGTAAAACAAACACTAAAAAAAAAGAGGTTTCTCCATAATATTTGGAATTTTGTAGAACTGGACCCAGGTGAAGATTTGGTCAGAGACAAGTCCTGCCACGTCCTTAGGATGGCCAGAAGCTGCAGGACAAGTGTCCCATAAGCTGCTCTCCCAGGGAGAGGTGGCCTCGTGGAGCGGGGGAAGGCTAACGGGATGCAACATGTGCACAGAGCAGCCCCCGATTCCCGGACCGGGGCTGTCTCCGGCTGGCCGGAAGCGGAGCCCCGCGGCCCTGGGCCCGCGGGAGCCGTGGACGGAGCCGGGCGGAGCAGAGCAGGAGGAGGACGCAGCCAGGAGGGAAGAGAGAAGCCACAGGCACACGGGGTCGGCAGGGCAGCTGAAGCGTGCGCACGCGTGTGTCTGTGCACGTGTGTGTATACAAGCGTGCGTGCAGGGCGGGCGGGGAGGGTTGCAAAGAGATTCTGGTACCTTGGAGCCGTGCCTTGCCAAAACCTCCCACTCGCCGCTAGTCAGCGCGATCTCCTCCTTGATGGGGCACTTAAATTCATCTGCAAGTAAGGAGAGGAAGAGGTGAAAGGGGCCCAGGAAGCCGTGAAGGGGACGCAAAGGCACTGAGGCCAAACTCCACCGGAGCCCAGGCGGCCGGGGCCAGGAGGGAGAAGGGAGGCGAGGCCAAGCCAGCCAAGCCTGGGACACGGTAAGGTGCGGGGCCAGTGCAGGGTGCTGGCACCTCCCGGGGGAAACCAGACCTCTGCGTTTTTACCGGAAGCACCGATTTTAGAACCCGGCACGGGCCAAACCAGCGACTTCTGGACTCTCAACCGGTGACCTCTCAGAATGTGTTAGGTTTTGGAGAACGAGGTCTTGATTAGAACACTTGGGCTGAGCAAAGGCTCAACTGAGATCCTATGACAGACCTTTGGGGTTTTTGTTGTTTTGGTAGATCTCACTTTTGAATTTCCATCAGGTAAATAACTACGGATGCTAGTAGGCTCGCGTTACAAATTTATTAAGACGGTTTACGAGTGACGGCGGTTTCATGCCGGGCCCGCCTGACAGAGGCCCGGCAGACATCGACTCCTGCTGCCGAGATCTGGGCCCAGAGATTGGTCACAGCTGGATCTGGGAGGGAGGGACGCTCCTCCCGCGGTCCCCGCTCGCGGAGGCTGGACACGGCTGACTTTTCGCTCCTTCAGATCCTTACCGGAGCCCGTCCGGCGTCGGGCCTGCAGGGAGCGGGTGCAGGGCGCGGAGTGGAACCTCTCGTGGCCGCCGTTGGAGCCCCGCCCCTTGGGGAAGGACCCGGCGCACCCGCTGACGGCTGGCCGTGCGCCGCCCGCCCGGCTGCCGCGTCCTCTCAGCCTTCCGGGTTCAAGGCCACACTTCTCAGTGGAGGGGCTGCCCACCACACCTGCTCGGCCCTCTCTCGCGGGACCCTCTGCCGCGAAGGGCCCCTCGCGCGGCCTGGACACACACTGCCCCAGCCGGCATCCCGCTTCTGGCTGGCGCCCCAGGCTCCTGACCTTCCCTCCTCTTCCCCAGGCGCCCCGATGGCAACTTTCAAGAACTCATGGCTTCTGGTCCAAGGTGACCGAGGTCTCGCCTTCTCGGCTACCCAACGGCCGCCTAGCAGGCACGAGCCACGCGATGGTAAGCGCGAGCTGGGGACCAGGCGGGCCACACGGGGTGGGAGGGAGAGCTGGCGTGCCCACTGCAAAGGCAAGGGGTCCCTGAGGGGCACCTGCCACGAGCTCCACCCAGCGACCACCACAGGCAGGAATGAGGCTGTTCCAAGCGAAGGCTCCCGAGCTCACATCAGGTGGTGGCGGCCAAGTCAGAGGGACACACGGCGGGAAAGCCCAAGAGCCACAGGGAGCCCGCCTTCGGGACGGCCTAGCCAGCCCGTGCTGTGTTGCACCCCGAGTGACAGCAGTGACAGGTCCCCGAGACAGCAGTCACTCCTCTGTTGCCATCTTACTCGAGGCCCATCAGTTCGAGGCTTCGCCTGTTCCTGACGCTCGGGCGGGGCTCCCTGGACACCACACACTCTCAGGCCTCCATTCCCTGTGCGGGAGCTGACTCTACACTGGGGGACACTGGGCGACGTCGGGGACGTCTGGGGCCATCACGAGGGGGGCTCCTGGCACTGAGTGGGCGGGGGGGGTGGTCAGGGATGCCGCTCAGCCCCCAAGAGAGCCTACGACGTCCCCGCTGAGGACCACCCGGCCCAGCGTCCGCAGTGGCCGGGGGTGGGGTGCCGGAGGGGCTCCGGCTGGCTCTCAGCCCACGCTGCTTCCCCACCCCGTCCCAGGGCCGAGATGCCATCTGCGTGAGGACCCCCGCATACCTGCTGCGGGTATCCTTCTGCTCCCTGGGACTCCAGGCACGCAGACCTGCCCACACAGCATGTCCACTCCCGGGCACTGACGTGAACACATCCAAACCCCAACTGGACGTTTCTCTCCTAAATCTGTCCCTCCCACACTCTTTCTGTCTCACACTGACACTCCAAAAACCTTCCGGTTTCTCTCTCAGACCCTACATCCAATCCACTGGCAGACTGCTGACTCAGAGGTCAAAGTGCATCCAGAATCGAATCCGCCTGGGTTGGCCCAGCCTGCTGCCCTGACCCATCCTGGCTACACTCCACACAGCAACCCCAGGAACCGCTTAAACTGATGTGAGGTCAGTGGTAAAAGCCCAAGTCCTCCCTGAGGCCCCCAAGGCCCGGTGCAACGTGCCCTGGCCCCTCTCCTCCCTCTTCTCCTCCCTCCCTCCCCCAGCTCACTCTTCTCCAGCCACACGGGCCTCCTTGCTGTGTGTCCACCAGGCCAGGCAGCTGCTGCCCCAGGACCGCTGCACAGGCTGTGCCCTCCACCTGGAATGATCTGTGTGGCTGCCTCGACCACCTGTTCCGGGTCTCTGCGTGTGACCCGTCGGCAGAGACGTCCCTCTGACCCCCCCGCTAGAAAGAAGGCCCTCACTCTCTAACCTCCTGTCCCGCTGCACGTGCTCCCACACTCACCCCGAGGTAAGGTCTTCACTTGTTTTTGGATGACTGCCCACCCTCCTCCACTAGAGAGTTCCACAAGAGCCGGGATTTTCCTTTCTCTCTTTAGATTCATACCCCTGGCACCTAGAGCAGGGGTCGGCCGCTTTTCCCATAAGGGGCCAAACAGCACATGTTTTCAGCGATGCAAGACATATGTCACACTGCCGCCACCCTACTCAACTCTGTCATCGCGGCATGGGATCAGCCACAGACAGCCTGTAAATGAATAAGCGCGACCGTGTGCCAATAAAACTTTATTTGCGAAAACGGGCAGTGGGCCGGATTTGATCTGTGGCCGCGGTGTGCCCGCCCCTGGTGTGAGAAGGGCCTGGCACGTGGTCGGCGCTGAATACACGCTACCGACCGGATGAACAGACGGTCGGCTGCGAGAACCCCTGCCAGGCCGCGAAAGATGTTCCAGAGAGGCTGGCTTTCTGACTCCTCCCACCCCCGCCCCTTCGCGGACCGCTCACGCTCACGGGGCGGGTCGGTCGGGCTTTGCTCACCTTCCCCGGGGCTGAAGGGCTCACTCCAGTCGTAGCCGCCGGGCTTTAAGATGGCGGTGACCTTGTACAAGTGGCAGAAGCCGGTCTTGCACTCGTTGGCACGGAGGAAGCAGAGCTCGCCCTCTCCCTCGGACTGGGGGAACGGGTAGAAGATGTCATGAACCTGTCCGGGCAGAAGACGGAACGTGCGTCAGGAGGCGGGCCGCCGCCGCGTGGCCAGGCGTCCGTCCGTGGAAGGCGAACTCGGCCCGCTGCCCCGCCCCCGCCCCGGCCCCGCCCCCGCCCCGCCCAGCTGGGGATCTGGGGGCCCGGGCGGGGCGCAACACCCGGCGTCTCCCCACGCTTACGTTGATCCACACGTCGGTGACCTCCTCGTACACCACGTGCGGCTGGACATTCCTGGGCACCGCTCTGGCCAAGGCCACCCGTTCCTGCTCATCCTCGGTGGCGGGGATGAACAGGGCCGGGGGGAGGAGGACAAGCTGGAGCCGCTGCTGGGGCCGGTCCAGGAACATAGCCCAGGCACTGAGAGGGCGACAAGAGAGAGCGGCCGGAGGCCTCAGGGCCCAGCGGGGGAAGCCGGGTGACAGACGCCTCCCTTTCCGAACGCGTGGCGTCACAACCCCCCTTCCTCTGGCGGCCTTGCCTACACTCGACCGAGTAACCCCGTGGCACACAAAGGCTTCTCGTTAGCACAGGCCCTCCGGAGAAGATGGCGGGGGGGGGGGGGGGGGCGACAGAACTCTAACTCAACCATTCTGGAAACATCGCGTGTCATTAGGACTCAGAGCAGCGTTTCGAAGACGTCTGCAATTTCTGCCAAATCCTCAGCCCACATTCACTATCCCTTTATTTCCTGTTTTGCTCTGGATGGACATTGTACTTGTGTGTGTGTGTGTGTGTGTGTGTGTTAATAAATTGTTCATCCTGTCAAACAACCTGAGTCCTTAAGGACTTGGGATAGAGGCAGGCAAACGGCAACTTAAAAAAGACAAAATCCCGTTGGAGGTGGGGACACCTGGCTGGCTCAGTCGGTGGAGGGGTCGTGAATTCGAGCCCCGCGTTGGCGTAGGTATCACTTAAAAATCACGTTTGGGAGCTACTCTATCATTATGTTCTGTCCTCAAAACAACGGTTTTGAAATAAAACTTCTCAAAACTGGGGGGAAAAAAGTTCTCTGTACCTTTTTTTTTTTTAACGTTGATTTATTTTTGAGAGAGACAGAGCACAAGTCGGGGAGGGGCAGAGAGAGGAGACACAGAATCCAAAGCAGGCTCCAGGCTCCAAGTTCTGTGCTGTGGCACAGAGCGCGACGCGGGGCTTGAACCCACAAGCCGCCGAGATCATGACCTGAGCCGAAGTCGGGTGCTTTACGGACTAAGCCACCTAGGCGCCTTATATTTTTGGTTTTTTTATTTTTATTTTATTTTATTTTATTTTATTTTATTTTATTTTATTTATTTATTTATTTATTTATTTATTTATTTTTATTTAAAAAAACTTTTTTAATGTTTATTTTTAACAGAGAGAGACAGAGACAAGCAGGGGAGGAGGAGCAGAGGCAGGGAGACACAGAATCCCAAGCAGGCTCCAGGCTCCGAGCTGTCAGCACAGAGCCCGACACGGGGCTTGAACCCATGAACCGTGAGATCATGACCTGAGCCGAAGTCAGATGCTGAACCGCCTGAGCCATCCAGGTGCCCCTCCCCCTTCCCCGACTGTAAACGGACAATGTGTTTTAAACGGAGACGTCAGTACCGTAAGGGCGATGCCACAGGGACAGGAGATTCCAGCCAGAGCCTGCCGCCCGCCAAAGGCCCGGCCCCTCGGTCCAGGCTGCCTCTGTGATACAGGGGCCAGCAAGCAAATATTCCAGCCTCGTGCGCCACACGGTTCCTTTAAAAGCAGCCCGTCAACCCCGCCAACGTGGCGCGAAAGCAGCTACGGACGATCTGTACACCAGCCAGTGTGGCCCCGTGACCATAAAACTTTATTCCTGGACGCTGAAATGTGGATTTCATATCATTTTCGTGTGTGATGAGGTATTCTTCTTTGGATTTTCTTACTTCTAACTGTTTGGAAAGCATGAAGGCCGCTCTTGGCTCGCGGGCCATACGGAAACTGACATCGGGCTGCCTGGCCTGCGTGCGGTGGCCCGGGGCCTGGCTCCAGAGACTTGCCCTTGATGTGGCCGCAGGGTCACGAGGTGAGTGACCAGGCAACACTCACTATTTGCCGTCCCGGGTCCACCCGGCCCTGGCGATGTACTCCACCCTGGGGAAGAGCGTGCTGAAGGGTTGGGCCAGCTCCTTCTCTTGGGTCGCCACGATCTAAAGGGAGAGCAGACTCAGGTCACACTTGGGCCCGACCGCATGTTGCCTGGGAGGAGATGGCCGCTGCTGGGGGTGGGGGGGGTATACCGTGTCCCCCAAATCCCTGTCTTGGGGTCCTGACTCCCGGTGCCTCAGAAAGGGCCTTATTCGAAGCAGGGCGGCTACAGTGTCATTAGTTAAGGTGGTGCTGGAATAGGGTAGCCCCCTTTCGTAAGGGGGATGTGAGGACTCAGCTGCCAGGCAGAGGACACCTTGTGACAAAAGGCAGGACAAGGCGAGGAGCGGGGCCGGGAACAGACCCCCTCACGGCCGCAGAAGGAGCCGGACTGCCCACACCTTGCTATCAGACGTTCAGCTCCAGAGCCAGGAGGCAACGTGCTTCTGTGGTCTGAGCTCCCGGCATGTGGGGCTCTGTCAGGACAGCCTGTTGGCTGGAAAGCGGGGGCCCTGGCCTGGGCTGTCACCACAGGGCCAGGCAGCCTCGGGCGACACAACATCCAGCTGCCACGGCTTCCCGGAGGCTAACGGGGCCGGCGCTCGGCGGTTCCGGAGGATGGGCCGAGAACCACGTTGCCGGCAGGGGCTCAGTGAAGCCACCTAACGTCAGGTCTAAGACCTGCCAGAACGTTCTGGCGCGGAGTGTAGAAAGGAGGTTTTGGTCGGGGTCTGATCATTCCGAAACCAAAACCTAACCCCCGATGGTGAAAATAAGCACGTTTTATCTTCCCCCTTTCGGGAAACCTCACACAAAAAGTCACCCCGGCACAAACGTCCCAGAGCTTCCTCAGCCTGTCTGAGTGCTCTGACCTCTGACCTGGGGGGGGGGGGGGTGGTGGTTTCCGTCTGCATCCCCTCGGCCCTTCTCGGTTATAGCCTCTCCTGCCCTCCCGGCTGCGGGGTCCTGAGCGAGTGCTCCCGGGGTGATAAGGACGCTTGTTGTCGATACTGACCCGGGGTGACAGAAGCGTCTGGAGCACTGACCATCCCGGCGAAGTTATAGGTGAGGACCTGCCCAAATGCCAGGGACGGGGAGTGGCCGGGGCGGAGCTCTAGTCCCCTGGACGACTACCCAACGGAGCTTTCTGCTCTGGAGACTGTTCTGGAAGCTCTTGTGGGACCTTCTGCTCAAGGACCACTCCTCAGCATCGCCTCCTCACACCCCAGGACCACCCAGAGGCAGATGAGGCCGGGCCACCACTCATTTTCAAGACCGAGGCAGGGTGATGGGGCGCTACGGAGGCAGTGCCTTTTCGGGTTCACGTGCCCCTGGAAAGGGGGGCAAGCGGCCTGCTGACGTCGCCCAACTGTCCCCCCATCTCCACCACCTACCCCGGCCCCCACCCCTCCTCACCCAGCCCCCCCACCCCCACCCCGGGCACCCTGGCCACGCTCACCTTGCCCTGACTATCGGTCTGAAACTCGGCCAGCTTCAGGGCGATCTTGGGATTCTTGCTGCCTGCAGAAATGAAAGGGAGGTGAGGCCGGCAGGTGTCGCCCGTGAGGGCTGAGAGCAGGTGTCTGGGGTGGAGGTTGTGGGGTGATGCCCTAGGAAGGTGACAAAGCCAGCGTGGGAGGGAGGGGCAGGAAGGGACCAGGTATCCAAAGGTCTCTCCGTGGGCACGTCAACGCTCTGGTCCGGGCACAAAGTCCCTCGGGCAGGCCTTTCTGACTCTGGCCCTGGACCTTGTTCCGTGACAACCGTCTTTACCATTTAAGAACGCAGGCCAGACCCCGTGCTGGGTGGGAAGGCGGGCCGTGGGGGGACAAAACGTAAAGAACATGCCTCCCTGCCTTTGGAGAGCCTGAGAGTTGGTCGCAAAGACAGGACACGTCCACAATAAGACCGTCAACGATGCGGACAGGTGACACGTGTCCCCCGTGCCTCAGCTGGGCCCCGAGCTGTCGGGAGGCACGTGGCTTACTGGCTGGGATGGCCAAATGGCACTCGCCACAGACAGGTGCGGGTCAGGCTCCAGCCCCACCTACGATCAGTCCCCACCGTGGCCTGCACGGTGCTCGCCCCGGGACGGGCAGCCCCTCTGAGCCTCAGCTTCCCACCCGTGCAGCGGGGCAGGAGGAGGGCCGACCTTTCCCACTCGCGCCAGGGACTGGAAGTGTCCCTGGAAGGCCCTGTCGGGTGGAGCACATAGTAGGTGCTTCCCACACGCTTCCCAGGGGACCAAAAACAGGCCGAACCCGGCCTGCAACGTATTTTCAGTTAGCTCGCCAAGCATTTTTAAATAATTCGAGGAGCGTTTAAGAAGCAGGCCGTTTCTAGGGGCGCCTGGGTGGCGCAGTCGGTTGAGCGTCCGACTTCAGCCAGGTCACGATCTCGCAGTCCGTGAGTTCGAGCCCCGCGTCGGGCTCTGGGCTGATGGCTCAGAGCCTGGAGCCTGTTTCCAATTCTGTGTCTCCCTCTCTCTCTGCCCCTCCCCCGTTCATGCTCTGTCTCTCTCTGTCCCAAAAATAAATAAACGTTGGAAAAAAAAAAATTAAAAAAAAAAAAAAAAAAAAAGAAGCAGGCCGTTTCTTGGAGCCATCTGGATTTCTGGCCTCCTCGAGAAACAGGGCAAACTCGAGCCTGCATTCTCACGAGGTGCCAAGTATCTGACGTGCCCTTGGATGGGGCCGCACCCCCAGGCCCCCCCTCTGGCACCGTCTCCCCGGGCCCCGAGGTCACCGATAGTGGCACCGGCCCCGCTGCCGTTGTCGAGCCCGGCCTGCCTCCCCGGGTCCTGGTTGGTGCACGCCTGCCCGGCTGGGCAGCCCGGGCCACTGCCCAGTGCCCTCACCTGTCCTGGGGTATCGGTAGGAGTCCGTCTTCCTTTCTTCTAGTGCGGGAGAGGGCACATGAATAATTTCCACCTCAGACTCGTCAACTTCCTCGTACAGGATCCGCAGCGTCTTACAGCCTTCCGGACCTGGAAGGGACAGGGGGAGCTGCTGGGGGCGCCACACGTCCCTGCTGTCACCCCACCTTCTGCCGCACATAAAGGGGACCCCCAGCTCTACCACGGCAGGGCCCGGATAAGAGCCTGAGCCCCCGGGCTAGAAGCCTGGCCCTGCTGTTTACTGTAACCGTTACATCTCATGCCAGGGCCTCAGTGTTCTCACCTGCGCGATGGGAAGAACCGAGCCGTTCCTAGCACGAAATGGCATGAGAGGTGGCCCTATGTGGTATTATGGGGCTGAACTGAAATCCCGTGTTGGGAGCCCCCAGCACCTCAAAATGGGGCTGTTATTTGGGGACAGGGTGTTAGATGATGAGTTTGAGAGGAGGTCATCAGAGTGGCCCGATCCAATCTGATTGGTGTCCTCATAACAAGACATGAGGGCACAGACACGCAGAGGGACGACCACGTGAGGACACGGGGAGAAGACGGCCGTCCGCACACCGAGGAGAGCGGCCCCAGGAGGAAGCAGCCCCGGGGACGCCTGATGGCCGACCTCCCGCCTCCAGGACCAGGACGGTAAATGCTTATTGTTGAGCCGCCGTGTCTGGGGGGCTTGCTTCTGGCGGCCCCAGCGGAGTAACACGCGGGGCTCGGCTCAAGAAGGCTCCGGATAAGAATCGTGACAAGTGCGTGAATCCCCGAGCGGTGGCCGCTTGGAAAGGAACGCGGCACGGGCAGTGCTGACCTCACGGGGAGGGAGCCCACGGCTGTTGCTTCCTCCTGAGGCTGCCGAAAAGGGTCCCCATCTGCAGCGTCCTGTAGCCCCACCTGAGACTCGCCCCAGATGGAGCAGGGGTGCCTCCAGAACCAGCGGCCCAGCCCCACCCGGTCTGCAGGGGGGAGGGGGCACAGGAGGGGTGAGCCGCTGGCCTGAGGCCATGCGGTGTGGGACTGGCCGCACCGCAGCCCGAACCCCTGCCTCAGACTTCTGCGTCCACCTGCCCCGCACGAAGGACTCAAGGGCCCCAGACCCCGACAGCCAGGAAGAATACTCTCGGGTTGCCGTGGCCGAGGAAAACCCCATCCCTTCACGCGAGACAGCACAGGAGGTGACCCCGGGTGTGGGGTCTGGGAGGGGGCTACCCCAGATGGCTGACGGCCGTGGCGTCGGGGGGGGGGGGGTCTTCCTCGAAGGGTTTCTGAGCCGGTACCAGCACGCCAGAGAAAGGACCTCTGAGATCATCTAGACCAGCGGACCCCAACCAAGGGCCGTTCTGTGTGCCCAGGGGTCAGTCACCTGAGCTGGTCAGAGCCCGAGAACACCTCAAGTAGAGGTCAGGGATGCTGTCCAACACCTCACAGTGCTCAGGACGGCCCCCAGCACAGAGGATGAGCCAGCCCCGAAGTCCAGAGTGCCGAGGGGGAGAGATCCGGTTCGTGGCCAAGGACCCCGTCTTACCGACCAGGACGCTTCAGGCCTGCAGACAGCCACAGGCTGAAAGAGCTGACCCCGGACCCTAGCTCCAGAGGCACGGGCCCCGGGGCTACACGCCGCACGGCAGCGCACTGAGGAGCCCGGCCCAGGTGGAAGGAGAGGTCACGGCACTGTCCCCTGTAACCTGCGACCCGGCCTGAGTCTCGGGCAGCACCAGGCGGCCTCAGGTGCCCCTCTGATGGGGCGACCCCTCCTGTTCCCGGGAGCCGACTTAAACATATCGTGCCGGCTTCTTTGTATCACAGGATTTAGTGTCTTGCTTCTGTTGATGGCAGGACCATAAGGTCTTCTTTCAAGTTAATTTAAGGACAAAGTGAGTTGAACTAGAGGCAAGAGCGAACAGGAGACGGGGCTCTGACGGCAGACGGCCGGAGCCCGGGGCCGGGACGTGAGCACCGCTGAAGCTCACAGGGGTACGAAGGCCACGGAGAAATCAATTAGCAGCACAAGAGGGTCTGATGCTACCGGCACGTTCCAGAAACAAGTCCCCCACCCAGAGAAGGTGGATCTTGCTTGACCGAACACTGGAGGGGACAAGATACCCCCACACTACGGGGACAGAGACACAGAGATACAAAAGGACCCACTGATCTGGCTTCTTCCATAAAGAGGAAATCCATCAAAATCGAAGCCGTGTGTAGCTTCCGCTCAGCTCTCTTATAGCTGGAATTTTCTCTGTGGCAGGATTCAGGATCCTCGGGCCTGCTGACATTTGGGGCTGGATCACTCCTTGTGGGAGAGAGCCGTCCTGGCGCCACTGTAGGGCGCAGAGCAGCACCCGTGGCTCCTGCCTGCTCGGTACCAGTAGCCACCCAGTCGTGACAACCACGGATGTCCCCAGATGTCACCTGGGGTCTCCTGGGAGCAGAATCGTCCCTGGCTAAGAACCACTGAGAAACTCCCAGAAGATCAGAAGGTGTATATAAAAATGTTCAGGGGCGCCTGGGTGGCTCAGTCGGTTAAGCGTCCGACTTTGGCTCAGGTCATGATCTCACGGTTCGTGGGTTCGAGCCCCGTGTCGGGCTCTGTGCTGACAGCTCAGAACCTGGAGGCTGCTTCAGAGTCTGTGTCTCCCTGTGTCTCCGCCCCTTCCCTGCTTGCTCTCTGTCTCTATCTCAAAAATAGTAAACATTAAAAAAATTTTAAAAAAGTTTGCCATAGCACCGTTTGTAACAAAAGGCGAGACCCAAACCAAACACCGGAAACAGCCGAAGTGTCGGTAGGTGTGGAACCAGTTAAACACGCCGTGGCCCATCGTCACCCCGGGGACAGTTAGTCATCAGAGTCCTCTGTGTCCTGACTGCAACGGACAGAAAGTTCGTACCCCCAAATTCAAATGTCAAATCCTACCCGAAGGCGCTGGTGGGGGGAGGTGCGGCCTCCAGGAGGGGATTAAGTCAGGAGGGCGGGAGCCCCGGGAATGAGACGAGCGTGTCCTCACGACAGAGGCCCAGCGAGCGCCCTGCCCTACTGCCCTGTGAGCACGCGGGGAGAGGACAGCGGTCGTGAGCCAGGAGGCAGGTTCTCAACAGACGCCGTATCCGCTGGCGCCCCGGCCTTGGACGGCTCGCCTCCAGAACCCGGAGGAAAAGATGTCTGTTGTTCCCCAGCCCCCCCGGGCCTGTGGGGTCCTGTCAGAGCGGCCTGAACGGCTTGGGACACGACTATCGACACAAAAGGCTCTGCGGTTTGTTTTAAGCGAAAAGAGCCGAGAGCAGAAAAGCAGGCAGACCGTGGCTCCGCTACCAGAAGGAACGCGCGGGAAGCGCTTTGGCAAACGCGAGGGCGCCTACCCTCCCCGGAGGCGGCAGGGCACCACCAGTAGCCGGTGAAGCGGTCGAATTCTTCCTGGATGACGAAGGTGGCCACGCCCGCAGACCTGGGGTCATCGAGGACACTGGGTGAGCCTGGACAGGGAGAGAGCCACACGCGGTGAGGAACGCAGTGCACAGCCGGCCTCCGCCCCCAAGCACCGCGCACATTCGAGGCTGAAACATCCTACGGCTGAGGGCGTCCGGAGCGCTGAGGGGTTGACCCGCAGCCCTGGCCCCTGCCCGCTCAATGCCAGGAGCGTCCTTAACCAGCCACCACAGCTCACGGTGTCTCCGGACGCGGCCAGCGCCCGTGCCGCCTGGGCTAAAGCTTCAGGTTTAGGGAGAGAGCGCTGGGGCTGAGGGCAGGAAGGGCCATGTGACCAGAATCCCTGACTGGTGCAGAGCTCCACACAACATCCAGGAGGAGGAGGTCACTTCTGGGAAGCAGGGGGGTGAGGGAGAACTCAGGGAGCACGTGAGACCCGAGCCTGACTCGGAGGAGACGGACAGGAACGCGGGGGGGGGGGGGGTTCACGTGAGCAGAGGCAGAACAAGCACCTGGTGCGGGGAGAGGCCACCCGGGCCGACTCACACAGAGAAAACTATGGACCAGGCAGCCGGACTCCCCGTGAGGCCGGGGCAGAGCCACGCAGGACACACAGGCGGGGGAACCGGGACAGCAGGGTCCGAGAAGGCGCCCGGTGGTCGGGGGTAACGGGAGTGGGAACGGGGGCCTTTCTGGGAGCTGCGCTGGGGGCCGTCCACACGAGCCCCCACCCGGGACAGGAGCCGGCCCCCTGCGTGGCCTCACCTCTATGGCAGAAGGTCAGCCGCCGCTCCTCGCCCGTCTCAATGTTGGCCACCCACAGGTCGTTGTTGTTGATGAAGGAGAAGAAGGCGGGGTCGGCAGGGCAGATCTTGGGGTCCATGCGGGGCCCGGTGCACTGGGTCTTGATTTCCAGGGGCTTCATGGGGGACACCTGGGGACACAGAGGTCTGGCTCAGGGGGACGGGAGGCTGCACGGCCACCCGCCCCGCCCCCAGCCAGTGACCAGGGCTCACCATGAAGCCGTTCTTGCCCCCATCCCGACAGTGGAAGAGGCTGTTGCTGGCCTGGAAGAGGAAGAGGCCGCTCTCGCTGTGGAAGTCGTAGGAGGTGATGCCAAAGACCCCCAGGCGCTTCCGTTCCCGAAGGAGCTCTTCCTCCCGAGAGTAGACTCCGTGGTGGGGAGTGGCCTGGGGACACACACAGACGGGCCCGCGTCAGCAGCCAGGAGCCCGGCACCCGGGCACTCCTGGGAGGGCTCGGCGCACCTGCCGTGGCTCCACACCAGAGAGAACTTTCTGCTGAGCAGAGCTGTCCAGCGGAGCTCCCCAACCAGGGGGCCAGAGCGGCCCGAGCCCGGGGGGCCATGAGGTGCCCCGGCGGGCTCGGCAACAGGGCCGGTTGACAGGCTCCGGGCTCACCCGAGGCTTCCTCCCCTCTGGGCCCGTCTCTGGGCTCGCCTGGGCCCACATCTGCCCAGAGACCCTCTCTGAGGCAGACGGGGCTCTCCCCTAGCCGCCGGCACGGGCGGCTACCCAAGGTACTCTCCCCTGCTCCCCAACGCCAATGCCGCAGACGCCCTCCCTCCTGCCCTGAGCACCATCCCATCCAACCAGAGCTTCGGGTGAACCCTCCCTCCACCACACACTTCTGCTTTCTGCGCGGGGGGAGCGGGGCAAATTCAGGACCACCTGGCCACCCAAACACCCAACCCGGAGGGGTCTGGGCGCGCGGCTGCCCCGAGGAGAACTCTGAACACGACGGGGCAACGTTCCCGGCAAGAAACGCGTTTTTGAAAAGCAGAACCCGGAGTGCAACGACCGCCCCCCCCGCCCCCCGCCCCCACCCCGGCTGGTGGGCCTGGGGCAGAAGTGAGGGCAGTCACACGGGTGTGGAGAAATGCACGATGTGCCTCCACCCACCACCTCCTGCTGCCACGACCACAAAGAAATCAACATAAACCACGGCAAAAGGCACCCCCGTCCCTCGCCGGCCCTCTTCTCCCTAGGTGAGCCGACTGTGGATGAGGTTAAGTACCAGCCAAGCCTCCCCTGCAGGAACCAGGTTGGTTCCAAGTCTTTGTGAGGCGTGGAAAAGACACTTCTGGTAAGAGCGCTCATCAGAGCCCGCGCTGGGGCTGGGGCACAGCGGGAAGGGGGGGCCTGCACCTGTCTCCCTCGCCCTGGGCGGGGGTGGGGCGGGGGGAGGGGGGCCCAGGGCAGCGCGGGCTCACCTGGAAGTGATCCAGCATCTGCTTCCAAGACAGGAGCAACAGAGCCTCCTTCCGGACCTTCCTGGGGATCTCTGAGTAGAGGAGGGAGTTCTCGCGGCTGCCATAAGGCATCCCTTGGGGAGAAGAGAGAAAAACCAGAATGGGTGACCTTGCCCAGGGCGAGGAGAGGGCCTGGGGCAAGGGCTGGCCTCGGGTGACGCTGGCTCCCCGCAGCTGGCTCCTCTCCAACCTCTCCCCACCCCCCCCACTCCACCCCCCCCCCCCCCCCCCCCCCCGCACGCAGCCCTCCCCACAGATGCTCCGGCCCCGGGTTCAAGCCCATTAGCAACAGTAATGGGATCTTCCACATCTGAGAGGTTTGGACAGACGCCTTGTGCTAAGGTACCGAAGGACTAGCACGCAAGAGAACAAAAGGGGTCGGGGAAACCCAGCTCTCAACAGGTGAGGCTCGGGGCTCGGGTGTCTGTTCCCGTCAAAGGCTTCTGCGGAGGCCAAGGATCAATCCAGGGTCAGAGAAAGAGCAAACGTAGGAAGGGAGCCGGGAAACGTGCACCCCACCAGCACCCCTCCCCTCGGCTCCGCTGGGCCCCGCCGGCCCCCACCCGCTCGACACCAGGAGCGCCTGGGTGGTGACAGCCACAGTCGCCCCCAGATGCCCCCACTGATCTAATCTGAGCCTGTCTGCAAGAGGACAGTAGCCGCCTGGTGAGGACTCCGTGTGGACGAAACGAGCCGGATGCAGAAGGCGTGTCACGCGGTGTCCCCGATGGGTCGCTCGGAGGGACGTGGGCTACTTCGCCAATGAAGTCGCTGTTTCTCGTGTTCTTGCCCCTTGGCTGCGTCCTACCGTCAAAGGGGCGGTCGTGTTCTTAGTGGCAAACGAAGCAACAGCCTCTCTTCCAACCCGCAGCGTCTTCAAGTCAACGCATGACGGCGGGGCTGTCGTTCACGGGCTAACAACGCCGGGCCCCTCTCGGTCCCGTGCTCTCCAGGGGGAAGACTCCACGTGGCGGTGGCAGCCTCTTCGGGGACCTCCTCGTACGCGCTCTCGCCTCTACGAGCGGGGGACAGGGAGGCCCCGCGCTCGGCGCCTCTGGGGCCAGAGCCTGACACATAATGTCTGTTCTCGTCACGACTCTCTTTACGGACAGCTGGTTCATGTGGCAATCCGCGAGGGCTTTCCACTTCCGATCAACGTGGCACGGGAAGTTCAGTTAGCAACGGAAGAACGTATCTCAAGAGGAAAGGTTTCAAGGGCAACCTTAGGAAGCTCACGCTGAGGAAAACGCAAAGGTGATGCAGACGTGCGCGTGGGCCACACCCACGGTTTCCCGGCCAAGGCCCCTCGACACCGTGCCGTCTGCCTCTCATCCCCAGCTCGAGGCACAAGTGTGACGCCGCCCCCGCCCAGGGCATCCTTCCTTCTCAAGTTCATGTGACAGGTGGGGACAGACAGGTGGGGACAAGAATCTCACAGTGCATGACCCCATTTCCGTGCAACGTCCAGGACAGGCAACCCCAGAGAGACAGGAAGCGGACTCATGGTGGTCAGGAGCCGAGGGCAGGAGGGGAGCGAGAGCTAATGGGTCCAGAGTTTCTGTCTGGGGTGACGGAAACGTTCTGGAATTAGACGGTGGGGTTGCACAACGCTGTGAGTGCACTAAAAGCCAGAGGCGCCCACCTTTAGAAGGGCAAGTTTTAGGCTCTGCGGATTACACCCCGTTAAGAAGAGCCGCGCGGGAGCCGCGTGGAGGGCCGGGAGGAAGCAGCCGGCAGCCCGAGCTCCGGACCCCCTGTCCTCGGGGCCCACCGGGAGAGCCAGAGGCCTCCCAACAGGAAGTCAACAGAAGGGCCTTGCCAAGGACATCGGAGCCACCTCCTCCGCCCAGCGCATTAATAAGTGACGGCACCAAATGGCACAGAGCAGCACATTCCCTGCGGCGCCCTGGCACCTGTGACGGTGATGTCACACGCTGGGCGTGTAAGCCCGGGGTCTGATTTCTGCTGCCCCTGCCCCTCCCCTGCCTCCCCCCTTGCCAGCTCCACCCCACCTCTGGGGACAGCACCCCAGCCCCCAAAATCCATCGGGGTGGCAGGTGGCCCAGATGTGCACAAGCACCATCTTCGGGCACTGTGGCCTCAGGAGCCAGCGTGATGGGCATGTGACCCGCACTGGGCCCGGGCTCTCCTCTAGGTCACGAGGACACAAGAGGCCCCCTCCCCCTGCTGAGGGACTCACAGAGTGGTCACGGGCCCTGCGTCGTCCTCTGTCCTACAGGAGACGCCCACCTACAGGGGACAAGCCGACCAACCCACGCAGAGCCGGAGAAGCTGCGGTCCGAGCCCTGGAACCTGACTGCCACCATCGTCGGCCACGGAAGCCGGCACATTCCCTCCTCTGCTGATTTTCTTCGCGCTGGACTCCTCCATCGTGTGCATCCGACACAGCCCTCCCTGAGGCCCCGGTGACGGTGAGGTCGGCGCTCACTTGGGGGGGAGGGGCTCCCAGGGGAAGCACGCCGGCATGGCCCTCGGAGGCCCCTTCTGTTCCATCCGCAAACACGGCTGGCTGCAGCGTTCCTGGGGCCAGACCAGCACAATGACCTATCATGAAAGTACTCGGGGGCTCCAGGGGGGCGTGCCCCAAGAACCTGGACACGAAGTGAGCTTCGGGGCACCCCGAAGGTACTGAGTGATGCAGACGGATGACCTCAAAGGTGAGCTACGTCACCCTAAAAGAGCAGGATGGCTCGGAGATGTCCGGGGAAGGTTCTGGGGTCTCCGCCAAGTCCACAATCCTTGTCTAGGGCTGTCTGTCCCCTACCCGCCATGGTGGCAGGCGTCCTACGGACTGCAGGGACCCACTCACCCCAGCCCCAGACACATGCACGGGCCACAGACGAGACATCTGACCTACGTCGAACCGACCTAGTTCCCGCTCCCAGAAATTCCGAGAGCTCGTCCATTTGTGCGGGTGGCTGGAACCTGAGATGGGTCACCCTGGGCGCGTGGCGGTGGAAGTCAGGTGTCCAGTGGGGGCAGATGTGTGGAGTAGAGCGTGTGCGGGGCAGACGCCTGGGCCCCTCGCAGCTCCTGGTTCCCAGGGCCACGGCCTGAGGCCCGGGGTGGGGGCTCCCTGGCACACCCGAGTCCTTCCTGTGAGGTGCCCTTGGTGGTTCAAACCAGCCCTCAGGGGGTTTCCATCCCTTTCGGCAGCTCTGCGGTTGGCTGAACAGTGGCCCCCAAATGCTCAGGTCCTGATCCCCAGACCCTGTGAGTTCGTCACCTTCTGCGGCAAGAGGGAACCTGCAGAGGGGATTCAGTTAAGGGTCTGGAGTTGAGGAGAAGCCTGGATTACCCGGGTGGGCCCTGAATGGAATCACGTGCCCTCATAAGGGAGACCGAGGCAGCCTTCAGACACAAGGCAGAGGAGGAGGCCCCGTGCCCCGGCGGCCACACCTGAACTCGGAAGAGGCAAGGAACGGGTCCTCCCCCACAGCCTCAGCAGGAAGCGTAGTGAGGCCTGCAGACACCTTGACTTTGGCCCAGAGAAACGGATTTCGGACTTCTGGTCTCCAGAACCGCGACAGAATACATTTCTGTTTGTTTTAAGCCACCGAGTCAGCGGTGATTTGCGACAGCGGGAGCCCCACGAAACTCATACACGTATCCGGCCCAGGACGGCAGCCTGACCTTGAGTCGGCGAGGAAAACCGAGCTGGAGGCCGCGGCACCGCGGGGAAGAGAGAAGCAGCGGCTGCCACAGTCCACGTGTCCCGGCCACCTCTGACCCCGAGAGCCATGCCCCCTGAATGACCGTCGTCCGAAGCACGCCCAATCCTCGTCTCTCCCAGGCCCGAGCTGGCATCCCTCTCTGTAAAGGGCCACGCGGTGCAGATTTTCAGCGGCGGCGGGGGGCACACGGCTTCTGCTGCAACTACGCTCGGGAGCGGCCGCGGAGGGGACAGAGACGAACGGGGGCGGCCGAGGCCCAGCAGAACCAGATCTCCAAAACAGACGGCGGTCGCTTGCTGAGCTCTGTTCCCGATCCCTCCTCTTCCAATCCCGTGCTCACCAAACCACCAACGTGCTTTCCACACACGTCTGTCTCTACAGAGGGGTGCTGCACCGAGTCTGCGGAGGGCAGAGCCACCTGGCGTCCAGTTGCCGCCGTGGCCCTCGGCGGGGGTCAGCCGCAGGCAGAGGACGCCCCTCGCTGACCGGTGCGTGCCACCCCTCACGCCAACGCTGACCGAGGGCCCGGCCGGGGCCAGCATCATCCCGGAGGGGCCGTGGGTCCTTAGAGGACGGTCAGGCCCTGAATGTCGAGTCGAGGGCCGAGGCTGAACACCTGCCCCGGGTCACCAATCGTGGGCCGTTGCTGCTTCCACAGGGACACGCCCGGCCCTCTTGCCGCAGGGGCCCCGCGAGACCTTCGGGCAAAGCAAGGCAACGTCCGCTTGCTCAGTAGAAACTCGCTGCCCACCTGCCAGGAGCCAGGCCTGCGTGAGGCCCCACCGGTTCCCCCACAGGCCCTCCCGGGGCCGGCAGGGAACACAAACCCACGAACGGCCGCCGGGGATGCAGACGGCGCTGCCCCCGAGGCACGTGGCGCAGAAGGAAACGACGAGCAGGTAACGTGCTTATCCAGGCGTCTGGGGCGAGGACCGCGATCGTGTGACAAGCCGCTTGTGTCGTTTATCCCCGGGCGCACTCAAAGAGCCTTCCCACGCGTGGGCCCACAGCGCGCACCCACGGGAGTTACTGGTGACTCCGACGGCCAGGAGCCGCTCACTGGCCCGGCCCGGCCCGGCCTGGGGGGCTGGGAAACGACTCAGGGGCAGGCCCAGCCACCCCGGTTCTGGAGACGATCGCGGCGGCTCAGGGCCACATCCAAGGCCCAGCCACGGCACGGCTGCAACCCAACGGGGCAGGGCCGCCCTCTGCTCCACTCACCTGCACACCTGCCCCCCCCCGCCTTCCCCCGCGGCACCCTTGCGCCAGACCGCTGCTGCAAACGGAAGTCACCGTGGGTGGCACTGCCTCATGGGACATCTGCCCAGGGCCAGGCCCTTCTTTTTGGACCTCCTAACCGATAGGACCGGCTGGGCCTGAGGGCGCCTGGAGGGCTCACCCAGGTAGTAGAGGCGGTGGGAGTGGGGGCCCGACTCGTCTGTCTTCTGCACGAACTGGAAGTCGTGTGGAGCCTTGTTGACGATGAGGCCCGAGTTCTTGCGGCTGCCGTGGATGATGTTCCGGAGCCCGTCCCACGAGTGTTTCTGCACCTGGAAGCGGGAGGCCGGGTCCTCCGTCCCGACCGCGTCACCCCGCTCAGACGCTGGCGCCCCAGTGGCCATCCTCTCTGTCCCCTCAGAATTCAGCGACAAGCTGTAAGGGGGAGGGGACAGCGGGGAGACGATGAGAAGGGAGGATGACGCCCGTGTGTCACTGACAAGCTGCCCCCTCGTCAGACGCTCCTGAACCCCCCCCCGACGAGCCCCCGCAACTGTCCCAGCCCCCCTAAATATGTCCCAAATGCGTCGTTCTATTTCTTTTGAACACCACAAATGCTTCCGAGATCCAAGCCGCTGCCACCTGTGTGCCGAATGACCCCAACATCTCGCTAACGGACCCAACACATCCACCGCAGATCTGACCCCATCGCTTAAACGTCTTCCTTGCTTTTCCACAGTCCTGGGGGTAAAAACCAGTCCTTGTCACGGCCTTCAAGGCTCTCTGTCCCCTGACCCCCGCCAGCCCCTCGAACCTCATCCCCCTTTTATCAGTTGCCCAGCCAAACTGGCCTTCTGTTGGCTCTTCAAACAGGCCACACTCCTTCCCACCTTTGCACGTGCTTCCTTCTGCCTGAAACACTTTTCCCCTCTCTCCGCTTGACTAACGTCCAATCAGATCTCAGTGTAAGTATCTGTCGGGTCCTCAGAAACCTTCCATGACCATCTGTACCGAAGCTGGTCTCTCCATTAGGCCCGTCAGCGACTAATGTCCCCTGCCCTCAGAGCACTGGCACAAGGGTTGTCTGCTGATCGCCTGTCCCGTTCATGGCAGTGGCCCCAGAACCTCAGGAGGCCCCTGGCTCCCAGGACGCATTCCACAGAGGGCCGTGTGGAATGATTATCTTGCATTAAGCCCTCGGGGAGACACGCTCGCTCACACGCAAAGAACTGAGCGTAAAGAATTAATCGGCACAGCTCGTCCCCCGTGCCATCCAGCCTGGGGTCCAGCAGGGGAAACTCGTGCCTCACGGGACAGGCTCAGAGAGACAAGCAGCTGTGCACAGACGGTGTGAGAACCCCAGCAGAGAGAACGGACGCCCCTCGGGACAGCCCGCCCCACCCCTCCCCCGCTCCCTGAGCAGCTGTGGCCGAGGCCCCGTCCCTCCCTTCTCTCCCCCTGGCTGTTGGGCACATTTCTTGAGCGGACCGGACTAGCCAGGCAAATATTTGCTTTAGGGAAATCTAAACATAGCCACAGTGACCCGGTTCCGGAAGAGCCGGGCTCTCTGGCGAGGCCGCCAAGGTGAGCGGGGCGGCCTCCCTCTCCTCCGTGAGCATCGGACGGCCTAAGGTCTCGCTGAATGCTGGGCCTCCTTGTGCTCTGGGATTAGCGGCTTTGCTCCGGGATTAGTGGCTTTGCTTTACAGGCGGAGCCCGGGCTTCACTGGTCAAAAGTGGGAATTGTTACTGCTACACAGGGACGGGGACAGGGACAGCCCAGGCCGAGGGCTTCAGAGAAGCACCAGGCAGAGCTGTGCCCACCTTCACACGGTGCCCTCCAATTCCCAGAAGGGCCTGCCCCTTCACAGCAAGACACCCCCCCCCCGAGTCCCCATACGGGAGAAAGGACCCGTTTCCTGCTTCGAGGGGCAAGAGGAGACGCTTCTGAGCATGGCCTCCGTGGGCCGATTTTCAGAGTTCCCTTTCCACCCCGACCCTGTATCAGACGAGGGCCAGAAAAGCTTCCCTGACTCCCATCCTACTGGACCCAGCCAGGGCTCGGGGGGCTCGGGGGGCACGGCAAGCAGGCGGTTCCTGCTCCCCAGCCACAAAGAGTGCCCCCGGTTCACAACTTCCTACAATGGCTTTGAAGACACGGATCACAGGCCATCAGGGCTTTTCGACCCTCGGGGCAAATGAACCCAAGCCAGAAAAGACGGGAGGCCCAGTGAGGCTCACGTGCAGCATGTCCTGGCCCGCCCCCAGAGCTGTGGTTTACCTCCACGGGCGGCGCTGGGCACGGGCAGTGTCAGGCAGGGGCTGGGGCCAGGACGGGCGGAGCGCTCCGGAACCCACATGGCCCCGAGCGTTGCTGACAACCAGCCCAGAAAACCAGGCCAGGGGACTCCTCCGACCGGCCCAGCCCCCACCCCCACCCCCCCCACCCCCCCCAGAAACTGCGGCCACCGTTCGTTCAGGCCTTGCTCACGGCAGCAAAACCGATCACAACCTCCAGGGTTCCCAAAGGGGACCCCATAAGCTGAGAGCCGGGCAGAAACACTCACAGAATCATGTGGCTTATTTCCATAGCAAGGAACAATAAAAATGATCTTGCCTCCGATCACTGCAGAGAGCCCAAGGAGCAAAAATGTGATCCAGGAGATGAGAAATGAAATGAAACATCGGGAGAAACTTCTAGGAATCTTCTAGATGTGGCCAGGCGGTCTGAGCTCCCAGACAGGCCAAGGCTTGGTGCTATGACTTGGTCCTCCACTCACCTCTCTCTTCCCCAGAAGTGCAGAGAGACTGCAGAGGAGGCGGGGGAAGGGGAGGAACAGGTGAACCAAGTGCCCCGCTTCCCATCCTAGGCCAGCCTGAGCTCCTCCAGTCAAGGGTTTACACAGCTGGGGAAACGGAAGCGGATTCCAAGCCACTTGGGCCGGGTCCACCTACGCTTTCCTTCTGCCAGTCAGCAGGACGCCTCGCGGACCACGAGGCCACCAGCAGGCGGCTCGGGCCCTCCGGTGCCATCACCGTCAAGGCCCCACGGGAGGTCTGTGGCCTGTGAACCGGTGCTCCGAGAGCCAGGACCACCGCCCCGCGGGGCATCCGCCAGGGACCCAAGCGGGGCCCGTGACGAGGGCAGCAGGCAGAAGGAAGAAGGAACTGCGGATTCTCGGTGCCGGCCGCAGGTCTGGGAGGATTCGGCCAACCGCAGAGAGAGAAGGTGGGCAGGGAGACAGGCGCCGGGGAGGTGACGGGCGGGGGCCCGCCGTGCTCCGTGGAGGAAATGCCTGAGCGGCCCTCAGGACACTCGCCGTGGCCCCGTGGGGCGGGGGCTCCCGGGAAACAGCGGGCCGTGCTCTGCCCTCCAAGGCCTGCCTCCGGCACCGTGCGGGCCTCCCACTGTCACGACCGGCCGGCGCAGACTCAGTTTGCAGCCCACGCCGTGGCCGCCGGGGACCTAACGCACGTGAGAAGGGGCACTCGGGTCTCCGTCACCAGCCGACCTGCTGATGCATTTCCCCACCGGACAGCGGAGCCCGCGTCCGGGGAGCGAAGCAGACTGCTCAACGTCACCCCTGTCTTCCAGGAGCTCTTTAGTGCCCTTCCTGCCCGCCCGGTCGCTCCCACCGGCTAAAAGCAAACGAAGCCACGGGGGCTAGAAGCCCACTCGCCGGAGGGCTTCCTGTGGCCTCCGCCTCGTGCACGGCCCCAGACGTGAGACTCACCAAGTGCCCTGGGGCCTCACGTGGACGATTATGATTACTCCTCACCGTGACCCTGACAGGTGAGTTCTGGGGCCAGCCCCATCTGGGAGGCTGCAAAGCAGGCTCAGAGGGATCAAATGACCCGCCCGATATCAGAGATCACCCGAGTCTGATGGACCCCGAACCCACATTCTAACCTCCGGACCAACGGTTCTCAGCCGGGCCGGATCCTGCCCCAGGGGACACCGGGTGATGTCTGGGGACATCTGTGGTTGTCACGCAGGGGTGCTCCTAGCATCGAGGGGCTGGCGGCCAGGGGCCTGCTCCACCCCCCCACGGCGCCCAGGACGCCCCCAAAGAGAATGGCTTGGCCCCACGTGAGCAGTCCCGAGGCTGAGAAACCCCGCTCTCGCCTACATTGCCACCTCACGCGGAACAGCCAGAACAGAGTCCTGGGGCAGAAGGGTAGGGGGAGGCAGGGGGAGGCAGGGGGAGGCAGGGGGAGGCAGGGGGAGGCAGGGGTCTTCCCAGACCCAGGACATCATCGGAAACTTGGGAACCTCAACGACACCCCCAGCGGTCAGGGCTCCCGCGGCCACACCCCTTACCTTCTCCAACCTTCCGTGTGGTCGTGGTCCAGGCGGAGCTTCTTAACCTTCCGCATTAACCACTCGGCTGACTTCAGGAGGGTGGGGCAGCCTGCGGGCAGAGAGACCCCCGGGCGGTCTGGGAGTGCGCGCTCTCGGCCCTCCTCGCCTGCCCACCGCTCTAGGCAGCCCTCCGTTATCTGCCCGGAAATTCGAGAGGGTGCCCGGCACTTGCCAGAAACCAGCATCCTTTTTGTCGTGCAGAAGTCCCCGAGAAGACGGCAGTCTCAAATGACGCCAAAGACGCCACCCCCGGCGCTCACCAGAAACCCAACAGTCCCAGGGTCCCCACTGCGGCCACACTCTGATGGCCTTCCTGACCTCCCCTTCTCGCCCCTGACCGTGATCTCCAACCACACTGGCCTTACTCTCCCCGACACACACCGACTCCTTCCCACCCCAGGGCCTTTGCGCTTGCCGGTCCCACGGCCCAGGGGCCCTTCCCTGCCTTCTGTTGGACTCGCCCCTCTTCTCCTTCACGCCCCGGTCTCACCTCTGCAGAGGTCTTTCCGGACCCCCAATCCAAAGTCACCGCTCTGTCACCCCCACACAGCATCCTGTCCTTCCATACAGAGCTAAGTCTGGGGTAGTGGCTCTCAAAGGGGAGGACTCTGCCCCCCCTCCCCAGAGAATGACTGGGGACAGCCGTGGTTGTCACAACTGGGGGTGCTCCTGGCACTGAGTGTGCCGAGGCAGAGAAACTCTGCATCCTTAATTTGGGGGGGCAGTGGAGTAAGATCCTCAGGCCCAAACGAGACACTCGAATAAATCCCTGATGGGTCAGACTGTACAACCCACGGTGACCCCAGCGTCTGTGAGTGACCTCCCCTCTCCCTCAGTTCACAAATGTAAATGGTGCAACGTCCCAGGACCTCAGAAGCCCAAATGATTACGGAATACAGAGTCTCTTCGGGGCCAACAGCATCCCGTCACCCAGCGGGTCTCAACCAGGGTCAATTGTGCCCCCACGAGCCATTTTTGGTCATCACGGCTGGGAGACGGGCCCCCGGCACGCAGACCGGAGGCTGCTAATCAAACCACAAAGCACAGGACGCTCGCCTCCACCCCCACCGCGAAGAGTGACGTGGCCCCAAACATCCCCAGTGCTGAGGCTGAGAACCCCTGCTCTGGGTGAGGGGACACCCTTCCCCGGGATGTCACTCCAGAGGGGCAGGCTTACACCCGTCCTGTTCCATGCCTGGCACACACAGGGTTTTCGGTAGAGTTATTGAGTCCCGGTGCTCCCTTGAACGCTGTCTGAAGTCAAAGGGAGCCCTGCTTTGGTCAGCACCCGAACACCCTTGTGATGAGCCAGGCCCCAGGTGGCTGGGCGGGTGCCGAGAGGCTTCAAGCAAAGGGAAGCAGGGGCCCCTGGGTGGCTCAGTCAGTTGAGCGTCCCACTTCGGCTCAGGTCACCATCTGGCAGCTCGAGAGTTCGAGCCCTGCGTCGGGCTGGCTGCTGTCCAGCCTGTCAGCGCAGAGCCCCCCACCCCCACCCCCCTGCCCTTCCCTCCCCCGCTTGCACTCTCCCAGAAATAAATAAATATTTGAGAAAAAGAAAGCAGCGCCTGGTCACAGCACCGAGGCCGTGGGCGAGCCCTGGCCTCACTCTTAGTCCTGTGGTGAAAAGAGGGGTCGCTGTGGTCAGAGAGATGGGTTCAAATCCTGACTCTACAACGTTTGGTCTCCGTGACCTTGAGAAACCACTCGACCCCTCGGCTAAGTCAAATTAGGTTGAGTGTAACCTCTCGGTTACATTGTGTTTCAGTTTCCGCAGCTGTGAGATGGGGCCACGGTACCTGCGTGGAGGGCTGCTGTGACAATTAAGTGCTCAAATAAAACACCAGATGCGACGGAAGCTACGTCACAGCCAATACTGTCACCTAGACGAGTTACTGACCATCGGGCAGCGGGCGGGATTGCACCGACGCCCCCCTAAGAGCCAGGATCCCCACCAAAGGCTGACTGAGGGCCAGGCGCTGGGCTCCCCGTGGGGAGGATGCAGCCACGCCCCCCCCCCCCCCAGCGGCCCGAGGGCAGTGACCCCGGAGTTGCAGAAAACCACTTCCTGCAGATGTCTATATCCTGGAGCACGCAAATGAATCCCGCCAGCCCACACGCCAGCCGCCACCGTCACCCCACGGCCGGCACCACTGACCTTCTAAAGGGTCCAGAAAGCCTCCATTCCAGCCGCAGGCGTGGGATACAGACCCTGATGGAACAAGCATGCCGTTAGTGCAGCAGGTCAGCGGAGAGCCTGGCCAAAACAGCCCGTTCTCCTTCCCCTCGAGAGCCCTGACCACCCCCCCCCCAGCCCCATTCTCTCTACCTGGACAGATCCTAGAGCCACCTCACCGCCCTGCAATGCCGCCTGCGTGCCCTGAACTGCACCGGGGAGGAAAGACCTCCCCCCTCTGGCCCAGTCCTCCCGGGAACCAGCCAGGGACTCGACCACAGTGCACACCTCCAGGGCTTTAGTCCAAGCTCCTGGAAAGCACGCTGGTTCTTGCCACTGAGGCAAGTGACTTCCTCCCGGTGGGGGGGCGGGGGGGGGGGGGAGAACGACGGCGGCGGGGGAAAACGGAACGAGCGGGGCCCTTCTGACGGCTCGGCGGCAGCGTGGATGGGGAAGTGTCAAGACTGGTCTAGAGCCCGGTGGGAAGCAGGTGGGCGGCTGGACAGGGCCGGAAGGGAGGCTGAGAAGGGGCTGGAACCTGTGGGGGAGTGGATTAGGGGAAGCCAAGCGCCCGGGGAGGGGTGAGTGGGTGGGGGCAGGAAGCAGGTCCGGGAGGCGGCCTCTGCTCTCGGACGGGGCGCATGTGTTTGCACGGGGAGGGGACCTCCAGGGCCTGCAGGGAAGGAGCGCCGTCGTGGGTGCGGCCGCTCCCGGAAGGGACCGGAGCCAGGTGGCTTGGGCAGCGACGGGACGAGAGGGGAGGCCGGGCCGAGCGAGGCTGAGAGGTGGCCCGGCCACCGGAGGGGGCAGAAGGGGAAGAAGGGCCGAGGAGGGCCCGGGGCGGAAGGGAAACCGAGGCGGGGACCGTTGGAACCGGGAGTGTGGCCAAAGGCAGGGCCGGGGCGCGGGGAGGCCGGGGCGGAGGGCGCCCGAGAGGCCGGCCAATGGCGGGTCCGGGGTCAGGGCTGAGGTGGGGCCGGTCAATGGCGGGCTCGGGGTCGCGGCCGAGGCGGGACGGGGCGCGCAGGCGCTGCTCACCGGGCTCGGGGCAGGCGCGGAGCGGCGGCCGGGCTGGGAAGGGCGTCCCGGGGCCGGAGGCGCCTCACGCTAGAGGCTCCATGCCCGGGACTGCGGCCCCGGAAGTGGCGGGCGCGGGGGACAGCGGCGGCGGCGGACACGGGGGAGCCGGTGGCTCGGGCCCCTTTGACCCGGAAGTTGAGCGGCCCAGGCGGCGCCCTACGATTGGCCGCCGTCCGGGCGGTACCAAGGTGGCTGCGATCCTGGGGGGAGGACGCGCCCGCACAGTCCCTGGCGGCCAGAGGCTTGGAATTTCCCTCGGTAGCATCTTCCGGCGCGGGGAGCTGGAGGGGAAATTGGAGAGAGGCGCCCCTGTGCGGCTTGGTATCGCCCAGCCCGACCGATGGGGCTTCTACTAATGGCGCTCAGAGAAAGCGGTGTTTGCCGGAGCGTTGGTGGTATAGTGGTTAGCATAGCTGCCTTCCAAGCAGTTGACCCGGGTTCGATTCCCGGCCAACGCAGGCGACGCTGTTGTTTTTCATCCCCCCGCCCCATGGCCGGTTGAAACGTCCTTTATAAAAAAAAAAAAAAAAACTGCCGAATTAAAGTTTTTCGTACCTTGCAATGACTTTAAAAGCGACGGGAGAAATTTAAAAACCTCGTCCCGATGACCCTGGACTAGGGTTTACCTGCCGTCCTACGCTGAGAAAACGCGTGTTCCCGCCCGGGATCGAACCGGGGACCTTTCGCGTGTGAGGCGAACGTGATAACCGCTACACTACGGAAACTGGCGAGAGGCGGGTTTTCTGGGACGCCTATACAGCCTGCTTTTGCGGGGATTCCCGCGCTTCCGGCCCGCGCCCCGCGGAAGGGAGGAGGGGCCGGGGGCGGGGGCCGGTTGGGGGGGGGTCTCGGAGGAGCGCGCTTCCCCCTCCCCACCCCCCCAGACCAGGATTAGAGCGAGGAGAGCGAGGCAGTGGCCTCAGGTGCAGACATGAAGGGGATGCCAGAAAACGCAACAATCAAGACAAATGGATATTTTCGGGCAACACACCAAAATACTCCTGTTACTAGCAATAGAATTCCATAACGAACAATGTATCAAAACCGTACGTGGAGACAGGTTTCGGCAGTGCCCTGCCCAACCGCAGTGGAGTCTGAGGCAGGAGCAAGAATGTGCATTTTTGAGTGGCTATCCCCCCCCCCGCCCGAGTATCCTCAAGAAAATATTGAAACTTAAAGTGTATGACAAGTCAATTCAAAACATTAAGAACTGTATGGTAATGTTACTCTCCTGCGCTTAACGGAAACAAACACATCAATACTTTCAACATCTGCTTCTGCGGGAAAATTAACCAAGGAACAGCGTGTGAAACACCCGTTGACGGGACGCACGTCGTTCCTTGTGCCCCAGAGCCCCCTGGGCCCGGCAGACCACTGTCACGGCCATGTATCATGAAGACCTAGACTCCCTTCCTACTGCTGCTGGGACAAAGTGCCACGGACGGTGGCAGAGTCTGTGGGCAGCCCGGCCAGACTCAGACATTGCTCCGTCCACCGCCTCCTCCACTGAGCTGGAGGCAGCTCCTTCCTTCCAGATGCTCACCCGGAACCTGGGAGCTGCCCTGGGCTCTTTTCTCCCCCACCCACGTCCAATCACCCAGCACATCCGATTAGCGCTGCTTTCAAACACGCCCAAAATCTGATCACTTCTTCCCCACCCGACGGCCATCGCGCTGGTCCGCCCCATCGCCACAGTCCTGTACCTGTGTCCCTCTGCCCCCTGCCAAGCCTCCTGCTCTCCCCGCCCCCCCCCCCAGTCCGTCCTCCCCGCAGTGGCCACCAGAGGGTGCCTGTAAGCACCGAGTCAGGGCCCACCCTCCTCTCTAGGCAGCCCTCCAGGGCTCCCATCTCCCAGAGGCAGAAGCCCGAGTCCTTCCCATAATCCTCAAGGCCCGGCTTGACCTGTGGCAGTCCCCTCCCTGCCCTCATGTCTAACCTTTCTCACGCTCCCTCACTCCGCTCCAGCCAAACAGGCCTCCTCGCTCCTTGCGCCTCCAACTGCCAGGCAGAGCCCTGCCCCAGGACCTTTGCACGGGCTGTGACCTCTGGTTTCTCCCAGGTATTTTTCCGGGCTCATTATCTCTCCTCCTGCGATTCTTGATTTCAATGTTACCTTCTCAGAGGAGGCTTCCCTGCGCCCCTCCCGCCTTGGCATCCACAAATTCAGTTTCCACCGTTGCACCGTGCTCTTTCAAAGGCTTATCAGTCTCTGAAACGATCCCATTTGTGGATTTGTTTTCTCGTCTCTCTTCTGTCTCCTCCCCTAGACTGCGGCCTCCTCCCCCAGTGCACAGTTTGCCTGTTTGTTTGCCTTCTGTTTCTCCAGTAACCGTTTCTTGAAATTACGGAGAGCTGGCCGGAGGAGAAAAGGCCTGGGCGCGGGAACGAAGCAATACAGGTGGGCTTCCTGGTGGAGGGGGAGTAGCTCAGAAAACATGTTGTCTCCCTGTGAACCCCGTCAAGCCCTGAGAGCTCGTTCACCCGCCAAACGAAACAACAAAAACTCCCTTCAAAGGAGCACTTGGGTCGTTCAGACGCACTTGGGGGCGCTTGTTTGCCACTGAGGTCCTGCCAGCGATCCTTGGGGGGGGGGGTCCACCATCTGAGAGAGGCGCCTTGGCTGAAAAGGACGATACCTCCGTCCCTCCAGCAGGTGTCAGCAGGAGCGCGACCACCGAGCGTCCCGCAGGGTCCCCGGCCTCCCAACACCACCCCTCCCGCTGCCCACACCACCCTCCCTTCCAGCCCCGCTCTGAGCCCCAGACCTCAGCGTCTCAAAGTCAGACGCTCCGCTCCCCCCAATACGCACCCCAGCACTTGCAAGAGTGTCCCTGTCCCCAAGCTGGCCGCCTCAGCAGATGGGATTGGTGGCCACTTGCTGGATTGTTCTAGCAGGTGGCTAGCCATTCTTGGAGTTGGAGGGAGGAAGCGGAAAGAGAAAAGAGAGAAAGAAGGGAAGCGTACAGGGATTCAGTGTTTCCAGGCTGGGAAATATCTGTTGCAAAGGCTAGCTGCCTCGGATCCCTTGGGGGGGTCAGAGAATAACACGCATCGAGTAGCGGAATACGTGCTGGGAAACATTCTAAGGAGATGTCGCACTTCATTTATTAAAAAAAAAAACTTACAAATGTTTTATTATTTATTTTTGGGACAGAGACAGAGCGCGAGCAGGGGAGGGGCAGAGAGAGAGGGAGACAGAATCCAAAGCAGGCTCCAGGCTTCTGAGCTGTCAGCACAGAGCCTGACGTGGGGCTCGAACTCACAAACCGTGAGATCACGACCTGAGCCAAGATCGGACGCTTAACCGACTGAGCCACCCAGGTGCCCCGGAAATGTCACTCTTTATTACTTATTTTTTTATTTTTCTGTCTTTTCCCGGTTCACTTTTATTTGGGGGGGTTCTTTTTTTTTTTTTTTACTTTTTTTTTTTTACTTTTTTTTTTTTTTAATTTACATCCAAGTGAATTAGCATATTGCGCAATAATGATTTCAGGAGTAGATCCCAGTGATTCGTCCCCTACATATGACACCCAGTGCTCATGCCAACACGTGTCCTCCTCGATGCCCCTCGTCCAGGTAGCCCACCCCCCTGCCCACGACCCCTCCAGCAGCCCTCAGTGTGTTCTCCATATTTAAGAGTCTCTTCTGTTTTGGCCCCCTCCCTGTTTTTATATTATTTTTTGTTTCCCTTCCCTGATGTTCATCTGTTTTGTATCTTAAAGTCCTCATATGAGTGAAGTCATGTGATATTTTCCTCTAATTTCACTTAGCATAATACCCTCCAGTTCCATCCACGTAGCTGCAAATGGCAAGCTTTCATTCTTTTTGATTGCCGAGTAATACCCCATTGTGTATACAGACCACATTTTCTTTATCCATTCATCCGTCGATGGACATTTGGGCTCTTTCCATACTTTGGCTATTGTCGGTAGCGCTGCTATAAACACGGGGGTGCATGTGTCCCTTCGAAACAGCACACCTGTATCCCGTGGATAAATGCCTCGTAGTGCAATGGCTGGGTCGTAGGGTAGTTCTGTTTCTAATTTTTTGAGGAAGCTCCATACTGTTTTCCAGAGCGGCTGCACCAGTTTGCATTCCCAGGAAATGTCACACTTTAAACTCACTTGGTCTACCCAATAATCCCATGATATGGGCACGATCAGCAGCAGCAGCCCCCTTTTAATGGTGAGGCAACCAAGGCACAGAGGGGTTAAGTAACTCGCCCAAGGTCACACAGCGTACAGTAACGAGAGTGGAGATCTGAAGCCGGGTGGTCTGGCTCCAAAGTCCTCGGCACAAGACTAGCTAGGCTACCTTCTCCACAGATGAAGTTCAAGGTAATCAACGTACCTAAAAAGAAAAGGAAAGAAAAGCCCATTGGCTCTGAACCAGCCATTAGAAGATCCGCCCTGGACCTTATCAGGGTCATGAGCATATTAAGACATAGTGGTCTGGGGGCGCCTGGGTGGCTCAGTCGGTTAAGCGTCCGACTCTTGATTTGGGCTCAGGTCATGATCTCACGGTTTGTGGGTTCGAGCCCCAAGTCAGGCTCTGCGTTGACAGTGTGGAGCCTGCTTGGGATTCTCCCTCTCCCCCCCCTCCCGCACACCCCCCCCCACTCACTCTCTCTCTCTCAGAAACAAATAAACTTTCAAAAAATAAATAAAAATAAATAAAAACGCTAAATAAGATCCTTCGGATAGAACTGATCTTCTCCGTGAGCCGGCACTTTTTCGGTGAAAAACCAGTTAAAAATAACGACAGTTCCCTACTAGTCAACCAACTAGTTAAATAGTGATGGTTAAGGTGCCAGGTCTTGAGCTAGGTGTTTTTTTTTTTTTTTTTCAACATTTATTTATTTTTGAGACAGAGAGAGACAGAGCATGAACGGGGGAGGGTCAGAGAGAGAGGGAGACACAGAATCCGAAGCAGGCTCCAGGCTCCGAGCTGTCATCACACAGCCCGACGCGGGGCTCGAACTCACGGACTGTGAGATCATGACCTGAGCTGAAGTCGGTTGCTTAACCGACGGAGCCACCCAGGCGCCCCCAGGGCTCACATTTCTAAACCTCTCCACAGTGAACGCAGCCAGTAGAGAAATCGGTCACAAATGATGGCAAAGTAGGCGTGTTAGGGCTGCAGGAATGGGAAGGAAAGAGGCGGGAGCCCTGAGTGGCTGGCGAGGGGGAGTCTGGGTCACTCGCCTGGCTGAGCCGGTCCCCGCTGCCTCCTCCCTTCCCTCGCTGCCCCTCAACCCCCTCCCCCTCAACCCCCTCCATCTCGAGGCCACCGCATTGTTCGGGGATATTCTTAGCTCTGCACCATCAAAGCAGCACAGTCTGAAGGCTAAACGTAGGGAGAGATGGACGTCAGAGGGGGAGCGATCGGAACACTGGTCTGTCTCCCCACACCCCCCACCCCCTCGAAGCGGCTGGAATTTCCCCAGGACTGGGTTTCTCGCTCATTCTCTCCTGGTTGTGGGTAGCCTGGCAAATTCGGCCTCACCGTGCGGCACTGGGCACGTGGCTTTCTCTCCCTGAGCCTCGGCCTCCTCGTCTGTGAAATGGGTATGATAACAGTGCTCTCTCCTGGAGGGTGATGGTGGGGGGCGGATGACATAAACCAAGGGCAAGCCACGGAACTTGGCACAGAGTAGGTGCTCCGTTACCCAGTTCCTCCACTGCGCGGTCTCCGGGTCCAGCTCGCCGCTGGAGGGTCACGTAACAAATAAACGGCACTGAGGCTCCAACAACCAAGTACGGCTCGTCCACGGCCCCTGGTGATACTGGGCAAGCCGGGTCCTGCCCTGACCTCGGTTCGCTCATCTGAAAAACGGGGGTCACAACAGCACCCGCCTCCTGAGCGCTAAATAAATAGGCAGCGAGGGGCGCCTGGGGGGCTCAGTCGGTCAAGCGTCCGACTCCGGCTCAGGTCATGATCTCACGGTTCATGAGTTCGAGCCCCGCGTCGGATTCTGTGTCTCCCTCGCTCTCTTCCTCCTCCATTCCCGCTCTCTCTTTCAAAAATAAATAAACATTAAAAAAGTTTTCAAAAGATAAATAAAGGGGCCGCGATGCTGGGAATCGGGCAGCTGGCCTGAAACAGGCCCGTGGGGCCGAGGCCTTTCTCTTTCCCTCTTCCTCAGCCGGCCCCTTCCCCCACTGGCCTGTCCCCCTTCAGGCAGGGACACAAGGCCCCTGTCCGCTCTCCCCGCTTGCCATTTCCACTCTTTCCCAGCACGGCCCATGTGCCTCAGCCTTTGCTCTGCCCAAGGTATGCACAGCCCCGTGGTGTTCAGCAAAGACATTAATTCCACGAATGATCTGACTCCCTTCTAGAAATTTCTCTCCCGCGAGGAAGTAAGGCCCCACGCGCTCAAGAACGCATTGCGATGGCTCCAAACTGACTGCAAGGTCCCACAGTCTGGTTGTTACACACACACGCCCTGGGGCCAGGCGGCCTCCGCCTCGACACCCGCTGACTTGCTCTGCAACAGCCGCTAAGCTACTGTCCCTCTCTGTGCTTCAGGTGCTCACTTGTGAAGCCTGGTTGGCGGGAAGGGTTTAATGAGTTAATCCTCATAAAAAGTAGGTTTGCCGAGCGTTAGTTTCGACCTGATGGGCAGCCTGACTGGGCCCTGCGAGCCCAGATGCCTGGTGGGGCCTCCCTGCGTTCTCTCTGGAACTTTCCTGTCTGCTCCCTTGTTCGCTCCCGGGCCCTGCCCTCGCCTCTGTGAACCGAGGAACCCTGCATGGAATTCTCTCCCAGCCCCCTTCCCCGAGCCAGCCAGCTCTTTCTGCAAGACCCTGACCTGCCTGGAACGCACCCCCCCAAAAAAAAACCGGGGTGCAGTAAAGAGAGAGGGAAAGGAAGGCAGGGCGATCAGAAGGAGGGATGGCACCGGTTGGTGTCTCCAGGACATTGGGGAGGGGGTCCGTTTGAGAGGGGACACAGGGGGGCACCAGTTCTGGGGGTCCAACGCAGCAAGCTGTCCCTGGATGGCAAAACTGAGGCACGCCCGGCCTTTCCTGCCCTCTGCTGGCAGGGGGGGAGGGAGGCCCGGAGCCAAGAGGGGGGCTGGGCGAAGGGGAGGGGGCAACTGAGGGGGGCGGCCGAGACAAAGCAGGATGGGGGTCTGTCCGACAGCAGCCCGGCCTTAAGGACAGCGGGCTCCGCGCATTGGCATTGTCTCCGGAGCGGGCACAGGGCAGGGGGAGGGGGCGGTGCGCCCCCCCCCCCGACAATGGAGCCCCCCCCCAAGCCAGCCAGGCTGGGGGAGCTGCGGCCCCGCCCACCTTGCGGCAGAGGGCGGGGCCGAGGGGGGGTGGCTGAGCGCCAATGAATTCAGCTCCACGAAAGCCAGTTAAAGCCTGCAGGGGGCCCAACGGGAGACCCGGAGGCAGGGGGGGGAGGGGGCCCCCACGTGAGCCAGGCTGGGGGGGGGGGCCTTGGAGAGAGACCTGCATGGGGGCATCGCAGGAGGGGTGAAGCGCTCCCTTCCCCGGGCTGCGCACACCAAACTCCTGATTAGGAAGACGGAAGCCATCGAGCCCCAGGAGGGTGACAGGGCCCCTGGGGCATAAAACGTGGAGGGACAGCCTGGGAAGCACCCCCTCACCCCTGCCCTTTGCCCCCCCCCCCCGAGAATGCTGAACAGGAGGCCGGATTTCCTTGGTCAACAAGGGTCAGCTGGTCCACCCCTTGGCCAGCCACGGCTCAAGGGGTCCACTCCTTCAGGACCCTGGCAGGGAAAAGCAGGCCTTGCCTCCAGGAAGCCTTCCAGGAATGCTGCAGGCCCTTCTCTGGCGCCCTCCCCTCTTGTCTGTCCCCTCTCTGCCTCCCCGCCCCTAGGAACCTCCTCCCCCTCCCTGAGCCCCACCTCTGAGACTTCCTTCCCTTCTCTGAGCCACACTCAGACTCCCCCCCCTCCACTCTCTGAGCCCCCTTTCCCTGTCTGAGCCCTTCTCCTCTCTAAACCTTTCTCCTCCTCCGGAGACCCCTTAGCTCTCTGTCGCTGGGACCTGGGGCTTGAAGTCTCAGCTGGGCCTGGCTTGAGGGGCTCCAGGATTCTTGCCCAGCCAGGTTTCTGGGATGGGGGAGGGGCCTTCCAACCCCCCCCCCCTTCTCAGCAGCAGAGCAGGGGGCTGTGAGTCTACAGTCAATATTTTGGGGGTGACGTGGGGCGGGGGCCACAGTTTGAGAGCACTCTGTGGCTGTCAGCCGTGGGGGGGTACACCTGGGGATTCAGTGCGTGGAGGTGGGGAGCATGGCTTGTGAATGAGCGTGTGCGAGCCCACTCACAGGGGCCACCGTCTACACACACACACACACACACACACACACACACGGATGCGCGCGTGCGCTTTTGCCCACAGGAAGGAGGTTAAGGAGACCCAGAGACAGAGACTCGATGACAAGAGACAGATTTGGGGAAGGGCTGGGACCACACACCTGGGTAACAAGAAGCAGCCCTGGGAGCATTTAGAGGTCGGGCATTCCTGGAGCCAAGAACAGCAAGTGCAAAGGCCCTGAGGCAGAAACAAGCTGGTTGGTGGATAAAGAACCCAGGTGATGGGAATGGTGAGTGGTGAGGCCCAATGAGCAGTAGGGCCTGAGCCACCCTATATAACGGGTGGGAAAGAGTATCTGCTTCCGGGGCGCCTGGGGGGCTCAGTCGGTTAAGCTTCCAACTCTTGATTTCAGCTCAGGTCATGATCTCACGGTGTGTGAGTTCGAGCCCCGTGTCGGGCTCTGTGCTGACAGCTCGGAGCCTGGAGCCTGCTTCCCATTCTGTGTCTCCCTCCCTCTCTCTCTCTGCTCCTTGCCCGCTCACACTCTGTCTGGCTCCCTCTCTCTCTCTCTCAAAAACAAACATTAAAAAGTGCTAAAGTAGGGGCGCCTGGGTGGCGCAGTCGGTTGAGCGTCCGACTTCAGCCAGGTCACGATCTCGCGGTCCACGAGTTCGAGCCCCGCGTCGGGCTCTGGGCTGATGGCTCGGAGCCTGGAGCCTGTTTCCGATTCTGTGTCTCCCTCTCTCTCTGCCCCTCCCCCGTTCATGCTCTGTCTCTCTCTGTCCCAAAAATAAATAAACGTTGAAAAAAAAAAAAAGTGCTAAAGTAAATAAAAATAAATAAATACAAAAGTTGCCCAGAAAAACCGCCAAGGCAAAGACCGGCTTGGTTGCCAGGAGGCCCCGGGCATTTTGCGACCAAAGCAATTGGCCGCCTTCTCGTGGTTAAGTCTCATGTCAGCAAAACCCCGGGCTCCCCTAGTGGCCCCTGAACTTGGGCAGTCACGGCAGCGGCCGGTTTTAAATTCCGCCCAGAAAGAGTTAAGTTCTTCAAAAGAACCCTGTTCCCCAGGCCTTACCTGCAGAGACAGGCCTCAGAGCAGCAAAAGGGAACAGTGGCTTGGGGACCGGAAAGGCGCTGACCCTGGACGACGGCCCCTCCCAGCTCATTCCCAGAGACAGTAAACAACCTGTCCATCAGTAGGTTTTTCAAAGACAAACCAGCCGAATCCAGAGCCCCCGCCCCCAACACCCCTTCCGTGGGGTTCTCACACTCAGGGTCGCTACCTCCCGCCCTGATCCCCTGGGGCTGGTGCCAGGGGGACTAGGGACGGGGACTAGGGACGGGGACTAGGGAAGGCTCCCAGGTCCCAGGGACCGCTGAAGTTATTCCTACGAGCTGATCCTAAACCTGCTACCCCTGCCTTACCCTTTTCTTTCTATGGAAACTGCAATCACGCCTCTTGCCCGGTCCGCCCCCGCCGTCTCCCCGTGTGGGCCTGTGGGGTGTGGTGAGCCCATCGCCTTCTGGAAACTAAAACACTTTCTTGTCAATGACAATCGTCTCTTTGTCTGCTGGCCTTGGTAAATCTCAACATTTAATACACTATATATATATATATATATATATTTTTTTTTTTAGGTTTGTTTATTTTTGACAGAGAGAGAGATAGAGAGAGAACACAAAGGGGGGAGGGGCAGAGAGAGAGGGAGACAGAGGATCCCAAGCAGGCCCTGCGCCCACAGCAGCAAACAGCCCGAAACTCACAAACCACGCGGTCATGACCTGAGCCAAAGTCAGACGCTCAACCGACTGAGCCACCCAGGCGCCCCTGGTTTCTTCTATGAGAGGATAGTCTGTGCTGCTTTTTTTCTTTTTAATGTTTTTTAAAAAAATTTTTTAGGGGCGCCTGGGTGGCGCAGTCGGTTAAGCGTCCCACTCTCGATTTCATGATCTCACGGTTTGTGGGTTCGAGCCCCGCGCCGGGCTCTGTGCGGACAGCTCGGAGCCCGGAGCCTGCTTCGGATTCGGTGTCTGTCCCTCCCCTGCTCATGCTTGCGTGCACTCTCTCCCTCTCAGAATAAATCAATAAACTCCAAAGATACAACTTATTTATTTTCTCACACTTTGGTAAAATACCCGTAAAACCTGTTTCTCGTCCTAACCGTTAGGAACGCTAGGCCACCGTTCCCACCGCCCGTCGCCAGACCCTTTTCACCCTGCCAAACGGAAACGGCGTCCCGGTGAAACACTAGCTCTCTGTTCCCACCCTCCCTCCAGCCCATGCACTGTATTTTGAGACACACGCACCTGCAAAATTTCTCCCACGCCTGTGTGCAACTGTGGTCCACAGGATGTCATTCTAGTATCCTTCAAAAGCCATCATCAGAGTGTTCCCTAATGGGAACTGGCTAAGTCATTCCCTTTATGTAAAAGGATGGCAATACTGTAGCGAATGTTTGAAACTTGCTAAGAGAGTAAACCTGAAAAGGTCTCATCACAGGGGGGAGACTTTGTAGCGATGTGAGGGGAGGGATGTTGGTTAAACGGTGATCACTGTGGCAATACATAGGAATGTCTAATCATTACCTTGTATGCCGTGTATTAACACAATGTCATAATTTAATAATGTCTCAGTAAAACTGGGAGAGGGGCGCCTGGGTTCCTCGGTTGGATGGGCGTCGGACTTTGGCTCAGGTCATGATCTCACGGTTCGTGGGTTCGAGCCCCACATCGGGCTCTGTGCTGACAGCTCAGAGCCTGGAACCTGCTTCCGATTCTGTATCTCTCTCTCTCTCTCCCCTCTCTCCCTCGTACTCTGTCTCTCTCTCTGAAAAATAAACATCAAAAATTTTTTTTAAAAAACTGGGGGAAAAAAGTAACAGAGAATACACAGACACCCACCCACACGTACAGAGCAAAAGCTCCATATTGGGCATAGAGCTTGCTTTAAATTTTTTTAATTTTTTTTTCAGTTTATTTTGAGGGAGAGAGAGAATCCCAAGCAGGCTTCCTGCTGTCAGCGCAGAGCCCGACGCGGGGCTCGAACTCACAGACCGTGAGATCATGACCTGAGCCGAAGTTGGACGCTTAACCGACTGAGCCACCCAGGTGCCCCTCTTTTTTTTTTTTTCTTTTTCTTCTTTTTTTTTTTTTAAGTGTCCAATCACCCTGCCTGGCAAGAAGCCATTCTCCTCCCCACTTTACAGATGAGGAAACTGAGGCTCAGAGAGGGGCAGTGTCTTGCCCAGAGTCACAGACCAAGAGCGAGTCACGGCCAGGACTGGAGGCCAGGCTGATGTGACCCTGGTGACCAGGGGGTGGGGGGAGGCGCTCCTGGGTGGGTGCCCCACCCACAGAGGAGGGAGGGAGGGGCCTCTATTCCAGCTCAGCGCAAAAAGGACCCCCAAGGCCTTGGAGAGAAATGAAGAGGGAAATGGGAGGCAGAGGCTGGTCTCAAGGCCACATCCCTCCCCGGAGGAGCCCCACCCCTGCCCCCACCCCCAACACCCCCCCCCCCGGGGCCCACGCAGCCGCACACGCCCACAGGGGTAACTCGCGGGCCACGCTGGCACGCGGCCATAGGTACACACGCGTGTGCGCTTGCACACACACACACAGGCCCCCGCGTGCACACTCCGCTTCTGATTCTTCTAAATCAAAGCTTCCGTGAGATTCTAGGTCAGGCAAGTGGCCTCCCTGCCTCCTCCTGGTAGGGCCTTCAGATCACTAGTGTGAGAAGGTGTGTGTGTGTGTGTGTGTGTGTGTGTGTGTGTGAGAGGTGGGGGGGCAGAGATGGGGTAAAACCACACCAGAGAAGGACGGAAACAGAGTCAGGGATGGGGCGGCGGGGAGATGGAGAGGACGGGAGGCCTAACCCTCCCTCCGGTCCCTGGCTGAGCTGGCCTCCTGCGTCAGTCCTCAAAATAGGCCCTTGAGATGAGGAATGTTTGACTGAATTTTCCAGAAGAGAAGGTGGAGGCTGGGAGAGGCCCGGCCCAACTCTTAGTGACCTGACTGGAGTCCCTTTGCAAATCGGAGGCTGGGGTCTGGACCATTAGCTCTGCTGGGTGGGAGTGTACCCCTCCTTTTTGCTTTCTTTTTTTTACTATTAATTGCTTTTAATTTATTTATTTTTGAGAGCGAGAGACAGAGAGAGAGAGAGAGAGCAAGGGAGGGGCAGAGAGAGAGGGAGACCCAGAATCTGAAGCAGGCTCCACACTGTGAGCACAGAGCCCGACAGGGGACTCGAACCCAGGAACCAGGAGATCATGACCTGAGCTGACGTCGGGCGGGCGCTTAACCGACTGGGCCACCCAGGCGCCCCCCGCTTTCTTTTAAATGGTTTCACCCAGGGGCGCCTGGGTGGCTCAGTCGGTTAAGCGTCCAACGTCGGCTGGGGTCATAATCTCACGGGCCGGGGCCGTGAGTTTGAGCCCCGCGTGGGGCTCCGTGCTGACGGCTCGGCGCCTGCTTTGGATTCTCTCTCTCCCTCTCTGCCCCTCCCCTGCTCCCACTCTCTCTCCCAAAAATAACTAAATAAACGTTAAAAACACCATAAATGGTTTCCCAGAAAGATCCAGATCCCCAGCTCCTCTGGAAAGAAATTAGCGGATGGGGCTGGACCCGCTGCAGGGACCCGGTGGGATGTCCCAAGACCCACCTGGGCAGCAGAGGGGCGGCTTGTGTGGCTCGGGGCCGGGCTCTCGGAGGTGTGCGAGGGTGGGGGCAAGGGGGGCCCCGGTCCTGGGGTCTGACCCCGCCTCCTCGCCCCTGCCAACCGCCCCAGGGCATTTTCCCAGGACAATGGAGATACATCCCCCTCCATCCTACCCCCTCCCTCCCCTCTCTCCTTCTCCCTCCTCCCTTCCCCTCTCCCAGCTCCCGGTGGGGAGAAGTGGCCTCAGGCTGCCATCAGCTCCAAGGGGCTTAAGTGGCCCAGTTCCGGGGCTGGCTGGCACCCTGGGAAGACACGATTAGGGTAATGAGCTCTGGGCCCCTCCCAGCCCCAGAGCTTGGCAACCACCGAGGGGGTGTCCCGGGCCCACTGGGCTGCTTGCCTGCAAGGGGAGGGGGCAGGGAACCCGGACGGAGAGCCCCAGAGATGCACACAGGGTCAGGTGGGGGCAGAGAGCCAGAGACGAGGCGGAAGAGAGATGCAGAGAGCGAGAGACGGAGAGACAGAGGGAGACAGAGGAAACTGAGATGGGAGACAGGTCAGAGGTCAAGGGAGGAGGGGGAGGGAAATGAGAGCGGAAGGAAAGCAGGAGAGACCGAGGCTGGACCGAGAGCAGGACAGGCCGGGAGCCAGGGAGGAGGGAGAGACGAGAGAGAGAGAGAGAGAGAGAGAGAGAGAGAGAGAGAGAGAGAGAGAGAGAGGCGGCAGTGGGAGGGGGAGATGAGAGAGAGAGAAGCTCACGCGCGGAACAATTGAGGTAGAAGACACAGTCTTTTACAACCTAATCTCGGCAGCGACAGTCATCACCTCTGTGTGACCGCATCTATTGGTCACACGGACCCAGCCTGACACGGAGAGGGAGAAGCCTACCCCGCTGTAGACACCAGGAGGCGGGGGGTCGTGGGGTCCGTGTTGGAGGCTGAATTGGACTTGAGTTCCCTGCTCTGAGGCACGGGCTCACCGGCATCTGTCACAGAGTAGAGACACGCTCATTTTCCAGGGCATCAGCGTCTCCTCGTCTCGAGTCAGTTCTCTGGGGATCTGCACAAGGACACTGGCCCTCTTTAGGGATCTTTTTGCTTACAAGGGAAAGCAACTCAACTCAAACTGCCTTGAAAAACAGATATAATGAGGGGGGCGGGCGTGCTGGCTTGTGGACTGGCTGCCTCCGGGGGTTCAAACATGATCCTCGCCGTCTTGCAACCCTCCACGCAGTCACCAGCTCCCCAGACCCACACCCTTCTCTCCTAGCAACTCGGGTGGACACAGAGACTCTTCCCTACCGGATCCGGCCAGAGTCCCAGTGAAGGATCCGATTGGCTCAGGGGGGATCACCGGCCTATCCCTGAATCAGTCACCGCGGCCGACATTTCTTGGCCCTTTTTGTCTTCCGGAAGCTTCTCTGGGTCTGAGGCGTTCTGCTATAGCATTTAAATGCACCCGGTTTAGGGCCACATTGCTTAGGATCAAATCTCCCCGTCTGCTGCTTCAGAGCTGTGGGTTCTCGGAAAATAGACCTAACCTCTCTGTGCTCGGTTTCCTCGTCCGTCAAATGGAATTGCTTTGAGGATCACACGAATTAAACCCTATCAGATTCTAGAAGGTTGCCGACATCCAGGAGCATTAGAGGTAGCTGGCCTTGGCCGATGTTCGGGCACTTTTTTTCTGGTGTGAGTTCCGTTGCTGGCGAACATCACCCTTCCCCCATCCCCTAAGTTAACTGTTGACGCCGTCCCCAAAAAAGATGTCCGGTCATTTTCCCAGGCGGAATTGCCCTTCTCTGCTCCCCCCGAAGTCCCGTGGGAGCCACGGGAGCTGCTTTGCCCAATTAAATGGGAGCTGAAGTGACACGTGCCCCCTCCGGACGGAAACTTCTACAGCCAGGGTACCACTTGTCACATTGCCTCTTTCCTTCAGCTGCAGTGACCGGCAAGTCAGAGGGGGCGGTGGCTCCACCAACCGGTACCTGTAGAAGGAGGACGCAAGACATCCTCAGCCAAACCCCGACAGAGGGATGAACGCAAGCAGGAGATGCATCTTGGGCCACTTTTGAGCCACGGAGATCTGGGGGATGTTTGTTACCGCGTATAACCTTCCCTAACTGATACACCCCTGGGTTTCTGACATCTCCTTGTCTCCACCACAGACACAACCAGAGATCTCGCGTGACCTGGTCCAATGTGACGTAGTGTAACTGTTGGTACGTCTACATCTAGGACAACAGGAGTCATTTGTGCCTGTGACCTTGGCAACATCGGACACCGGGTTGGGGGCTTGGAAAAAAGCAGTGTCCGTGCCACGATCTCCCCTGACGTCTGTACATCTCTCCATCCTTTCTCATAGCTGGCTCTTCCCGGACCAGCGACATTTTAAAGCTCTGCCTCTCAATCTTGCTAATGACTCATTTTTTATCCCTATTCTAGTAGCGATCCTGCACTCAGAGAAATTGACTACCGTTCCCTCCCACACCTTCCCTCCCCCCCCCCCACGGCCACCGGCAGGAAAAGAGCTTCATCAGGCATCACTGTGTGGCCCAGCCCCCATCCCTGCTGGACTCAGTTTACCTTGTGGTGGTTCAGATGTGGTTTCCTGAGGGCTGTTCTGGCCCTGCCGTTCAGTGTGGCTGCAGTGTTACCGTCCTTTGCTTTGGTTGAGCTGGGAGCCTGATGTCACGGAAACTATGGTCTTTAAACAAGACTCTCTGCTCCATTCTGTGTAAAACAGTCACCCGTGCAGATTTCACCTTCCTTATTACATCGGTTAAGATTCTCTGGGTTGGGGCGCCTGGGTGGCTCAGTGGGTAGAGCATCTGACTTCCGCTCAGGTCATGATCTCGCGGTTTGTGGGTTCGAGCCCCGCATCGGGCTCTGTGCTGATGGCTCGGAGCCTGGAGCCCGCTTCGGATTCTGTGTCTCCCTCTCTCTCTCGGCCCCTCCCCCGCTCACACTCTGTCTCTGTCTCTCTCAAAAATAAATAAAAGATTAAAAAAAGAAGAACAGAAACACAGCCTCTGCATGGAGCATGGCATGACTATGTGCTCCCTGACTTAGAACTTAATGGCCTCCCGAGCTCAGCTGCAGGGGATTCTGGGAACTGTAGTTTCTAGGTTTCTGGCCCCCAGCAGCGAGGCAAGTAGAGAGAGGGAGAGAGGTCCCAGCCCGTCCACCTCCACACAAGACCCCAGACCAGTGGATGGGACCAGCTGAGACCTTCCAGCCCAGCTCAGCTGCCCTTTGACTGCAGCCGCACGAATGAGCCCAGGCAAGAGTCCCCCGGCCAAGCCACGGAATCATGACAAATAAGAAATTGTTGTCGTTTAAGCCTCTGCATTTTGGGGGTGGTTTGTTACACAGCAACAGGTAACTGATAGATTACTGGCTTGCCGAGAGAATGCCCTGGAATGGACTAACTAATCGGTCCTTTGAAGCAAGCAGACGATGGCTTCGTCAGGAAGAAGATGCTTGGACAGCTTCTCTCTGTCTCGTCTCTCTTTCTCTCTCCCTCTGTCCCTGTCTCTCTGTCTCTCTCTGTTCTGCCTGGGCTCTGTCTCTCTCCCTCCCTGCCCCTTCCCTCTGCACCTCCGTGTCTCTGCCTCTCTCCCTGCCCCCCTTTAAGCTTGGGACCCTGGGGTGGGGGGCGAACCCCGTTGAGGCAGGTGGTCCGACAACTGACACCCAGGGGATTAGCTGCTCTGCCCCCCGCTCCCCGCGCCCCAAGGGATTTGAGGCCACTGCCTTTTTAACTCCACCTTGATCAAATTTCCTCCCCTTCGCCTGGGAAGTCCCACGCACTCACCATTCACTCTGTACGCGTTCCCAGGCCCGCCACGTCCTCCTGGGTCACCAGACGGCCACATGCCTGATAACACCACTGCACCTGCCTGGGTCACAGGATCTAAGCCTCCCACGCCACACCTCCCACCCCCGGCCCCCGACACACACACACACACACACACACACACACACACACGCACAGCACCTGAATGGCCACCTTCCACCTGGAAGACTCGGGGCACCGACCGTGTTCTCGGTGAAAATCCTACTTTAAAAAAAAATCACAGGTTAGCTGCTTACCATTCCCCCCACCCTTTTTCTCCTGCTTGTCTTGAGGAGACACAAACGTGTGTGAAATTCCTGTTGCTCACCCCCAGTCTTTTAACCTTTGATTTTTTGAAATAATTATCGGCGCCACAGGAAGTAGCAAAAATAGGGCAGCCGTCCCTGGTTCCCTGCCCCCAGCTTCCCCCGTCGTAACATCTTGCAAAACTCTAGCACATTCTCTAAATCGGGGAACCGACTCTGGTAGGAGACTGTCAACTAGACCACGGGGTTTCGCTTCCCAGGTTTTTATTTTCAGCTCCCCTCGTGCACACACAGCGACATGTGTGGGTACACACTTCTGGGGCTGCTCAGGCGTGACCCAAGCCCGCGGGTCGCTCCCACAGCGCTGCGTGCACACGCACGCACAAGCAGATTCGAGTGCACGCGCAAACGTGCACCATCACGCCCCCGGATGCACAGGGGCACACGGCGAAGCACACGCATGCTTATGCGGGGCCGCTCAGACGCGCGTGGGACTCCTGCGTCCACACCCAGCTTTGAACATCCGTGTAAAAGTCACACGTGAGCAGTGAGATCCGTGTGCCGCTCGTGCACGCGCAGCCACATGCCTGCAATCCATGCAGTCTTACACACACAGACACCTACACAGATGCACACACACACACGCACACATGCACACACGCACGCGGCCTTGCGCATACGATAACCCGTGCTGGAAAAATCCACACAGGGAATTATGATTAATATCATCAGCGCCCCCCCCCCCAAATCATACTGGTCACCATGGTTTCAGGAGGATGCTGTCTGCCTCTCTCCCCTCCCCTCCCCTCCCCATCTCTCTCTCTCTCTCTCTCTCTCTCTCTGTCTCTCGGTGTTTGAAGAACACATTTGCCGCCTCGGTGGACGTTTTTCTGGCTTTGAATTTAATAGGTAGAGAAATGTATTCAAAGTTCTGGAAGGGAAGAGAAATAAAGCTGGACCGAGGCCCGCGAGTGAAGCCCTCGCAGCCCCCTCTCCAGGCTCTGTGCTTGTTCGGGTGTCGGAGGAAGGGATCCCGCTGGCGGCTGGGGGTGGGGGGGACCTGGGGTGGCTCTCCCGGACCCCAAAGCAGGTGCTCAGGCCATTAGGCCCCCTGTTCCTCACTCTGCCTGTCCCTCTGTGGTACTTGTGAGACCGAGTTTCTCCTTTAGCCCAGCCTCTCGGCCACTTCCCGCCTGACCTCTGACCCCTCCTCAGCGCCCCCTCCCCGCCCCCCACTAACAGATACCTCAGTGCATCCAAACTTGAACTTGTGCTCCAGACCTTCTAAACCTCGCCCTCATCAAACCTCACCACCACCTGTCCTGCCTCAGAGGCCAGAATCTTGCGAGGCCCCCCTGACTCCTCCTCTGTTTCCAACCCCGGTCCCCACTCCCCCACCCCCGCACACACACCCAGCTTGGTCTCAGCTGGTATCAGAATCAGGGTCCTTCCAGTGACATTTCCAACCAGGACCCTTGTCACTCGCTTTGCTCCACACGGGTCCGGTTGCAGCCAGTTTGGGCCACTTTCCCTTGCATCCATCCCAGGGCCTTTGCACACTCTGTGCCCCCCTCCAGTAATGCTCTCCTGACTGCTTCTCTTAGCTGTGCCAATGCATTCTCCGGTCTCAGCTCGGACATCGCCTCCTCGGGGAAGCCCGCCCTGGTCACCTGTTACGTGCTCACTGACGTCACACTACACTTTCCTCCAGCTGCCTATGTGAGGCAGTTTCCCCAGCCGCTTCCCGGGCTAGTGTCCGTCTCCCTCTCTCGATTCTAAACCCCACGTGGACAGGGATGTTTGTCTACCTTGTTCACTGCTCGTTTGGAACAATGCCTGGCACACAGCAGGTGCTTAATAAATACTTGCCGAGTGAACAAATGAATGAAGAGATGTCCAGCCATCGGGCCATGCCACCAACGGAAAACTGGGTCAGACGGGTCCAGGCGTTGGGGGTGATTCAAACACAAAAAAGAGGGGGATGGAGATGGTTTTACTCATTTTATTTTACTTTTTGAATTGTTTAATGTTTGTTTACTTTTATTGAGAGAGAGAGAGAGACGGAGACAGAGCCCGACGTGGGGCTCGAACTCACAGACCAGACATCATGATCTGAGCCGAAGCCAGACGCTTAAGCGACCGAGCCCCCCAGGTGTCCCCGTCTTACTCATTTTAAAGGGGGGGGGGCTTGCGGTCAAGAACAGAGCGAACTCCTCTTTTGCAAAAAGTGAAATTCACGAACATAGGTTTGTGTCCATCCAGAGAAGGCTGCGTCAGGGTTCGCGCCAGACTATCAAGCATGAACTCACTGGCCCTCTTTGCCTTTATTCACAAATTGCATTGGAGTTAATAATGAAGTTATCAACTGCCCTGCCGCTGTGGGTGGAAGAAAGCTGTCCCTTAAGGGACACCCGGGTGGCTCGATCTGTTGAGTGTCTGACTTCGATTCCGGTCACGATCTCGCGGTCCGTGGGTTCGAGCCCCGCGTCGGGCTCTGTGCTGACGGCTCGGAGCCTGGAGCCTGCTTGGGATTCTGTGTCTCCCCCTCTCTCTGCCCCTCCCCTGCTCTCTCTCTCCTCTCTCTCTCAAAAATGAATGTGCTAAAAACAATGTTTAAGCAATTTTTTTAAATGCTTTAGATGAGCACATTTACAGACAGGACAATTCTGCCTCCACAAACTTGTACAAAGACGCGGTCCCAAAGAGCTGGTTACCAAGTGGCTTCGCCCCCCCCCCAACGGCGAACAACCTAGATGTCCAATGACGGGGTGCACATCACTTACGCTGCGGGAGAGCTGAACCGGGAGAGCTAGCAGAGGAGAGAATTTCGAGGCAGGAGAAGATGTTTTCCGTCTACGAAGGGAAGCAATGTGCTGCACGATTCCCTTTTTGGTAAACACACGACGGAGAGCAGATATATTAGGGACGAGTGGGGGAGGATGCTAGAAACTTCTGGCAACAACTCCCTGCCGTGGGGTGGTCGTGGGTGACTTTTATTTTCTTTGTTGTTTTCCCCCGGCTTTTGAATTATCTGCAGGGAACATGCGCTCGCTGAGTAATGGAAGGACAACACGGCAGGTTATTTTGGAGAAGCGGAGATGAATTCCGTGGCCGGGGCGGGGTGTGGCCGTCCGGGGCTGAAGGTGGGTTACGCGTGCGGAGACCCGGCTCTGACTCCTTTCCGGTGACACAGACCAGGGTCCTTGCAGCCCAGAAATGTCTCCAGACCCCCCCCCCCCCGCACAGGCTCCCTGTGTCCCAGGTCCCTGAGCTGGCTGTCACAGGTGAGCTGGGACACTCTGCGAGGGACGAGAGCAACACGGGATTGATTATCAGGTTCTATCTCCGTTGCCGGAGCCTCACTCCCAAGCTTTTCACCTGCCCGGGGGCCTCCCGACAGCTGCCCTGAGCAGAAACCTGAGCCCCTCTTCTCCCGGACCCACCGGGGACACCGCAGATGAGCCGGGGTGGCGGTGCTCCGGGGGGCCTGTCTGGGCAGCAAGTGGAGTGAGCACAGCTTGGGGAATCTCAACCCCGTGCCAGCAGAGACCCGAGGCTCAAAGATGCTTAGAAAGTGACATCAGACTCGCTGGCCTCTCTCGGGCCTCAGCTGTGTCGATGCGGAGCGTTTTATCTCATTGTGGATGGCTCGAATCACCGTCGTTCTGTAAAATCACGTATCATATGGGGCGCCTGGGGGGCTCAGTCGGTTAAGCGTCCGACTTCGGCTCAGGTCATGATCTCACGGTGTGTGAGTTCGAGCCCCGCGTCGGGCTCTGTGCCGACCGCTCAGAGCCTGGAGCCTGTTTCAGATTCTGTGTCTCCCTCTCTCTCTGCTCCTCCCATGCACTCTGTCTGTCTCTCTCTCTCTCTCAAAAAGAAATAAGCAAAAAAAAAAAAAAAATCCAGATTGTCACTTGTGTGTATAGGTCGGGGGTTCCAAAGACTCCCCCACCGAGGGTTGGATCATTTGCCAGCTCTCTGGTTCAAGAAAACCTCCCAAGGTTCAAGAAAAACCGTTTACTGACGAGACTACTGGCTTCGTATAAAAGGATACACTCAGCCACAGTCAGATGGAGGAGGCCCACAGAGCGAGGCACGGGGAAGGGTCCAGAGCTGCCACGCCCTCCCTCCAGCGTCCCCGAGCGCTCACCAACCCACCTCTCCAAACCCCAGACTTTAGGGAATTTATATGGAGACGTCATTATGTAGGCATGATTGATTAAATCATCAGTCATTGGGTGAAGACACTCATTTCACCTTTATTACTCTCATTATTTGGGAAATTCCAAGGGCTTGAGCAGCTGGGTGCCCGGAACAGGGAGAAAGACGAAACGCACCTCGCTCTAGACCCAGATCTAGATCATCTCATTGAAAGTCACAATATCCCGGGCACCTGGGTGGCTCAGGCGGTTGAGCGTCTGACTCTTGCTTTCGGCTCCGGGCAGGATCTCACGGTTACATGAGTTCGAGCCCCACATCGGGCTCTGTGCTTGGGATTCTCCCTCTCTCTCTGCCCCTCCCCTGCTCACACTCTCTCTGTCTCTCTCAAAACAAGTAAACAAACTCACCAAAAAAAAAAAAAAATCACAATATCGTACCTCCCCAAGGAGCCCTCCCACCGGCTTTCCTCTCTGAATTTTTACCCCATAATCCTCTTGGCCTTCCCTCCCCATGACCCCGAACCTGTGATGTGAACCTGTAACCCCCCTTCCATGGCCAAAGCTGTCCCCCAGGATTCATTTGCGTCTTGTCCTCCAAGCTTTTCAGACTCACCACACGAGACTCTGATACAAAAGGCAGCCAATTCTCACGCCGATGAGGATAAAAATAAAAACAACAACCAACCAAATAAACCACAAGAGCAGGAAACGGCCCGAGAGGGTGTGGATGCGGAGGAACTGGAGCCCTCTGTGCCCTGTCGGTGGGAATGTAAAACGGCCACCGTGGAAGATAGTATGAGCCGTTTGGCATTTCCTCAGACGTTAAAAATGAAATGATCGCGCGATCCCACAATTCCAGCTGTGGGCGTGTAACACGAAGGAACCGAAGGTGGGGGCTTGTGGATAGCGGCCCTAAAGGTAGAGCAAACCAAAGCGCCGATCAAAGACCAGACCAACAAGATGTGGTCTCTGCGCACGGTGGGAGAGCGTCTGGCTTTGAGAAGGAAGGAAATGCTGACACCTGCCACCGCGCGGATGAACCCGGAGGTCACGGTGCGCGGCGAGAGACGCCAGACGCAACAGGACAAATTCTGTAGGATCCCACTCACAGGGGGTCCCTAGAGGAGTCCCGGTCCACAGAGACAGAGAGCAGACGGTGGGGGCCAGGGCTGGGGCTGGGGGCGGGGAGTCCCTGCTTCATGGGGACCCAGGTCCAGCTCTGCAAGTTGACCAAGTTCTGGAGCTCTGTGTCGCGACAGCGTGAACGTACTCAACGTTACTGAGCTACGCGCCTAAAATGATGAAGGTGGCAAATTTCGTGTTCCGTTTTCACCACAATAGACACAGTGCATCCGCGTCTCCCCTCCTCTGCACCTGTATCAGCTTCCAGAACAGTTGAAAAACTGTGAGAAATCAACCCCCTGACCCAATCAAAGGAGGGACACGGACAGCGAGGCCAGGTTTTGACCAACGTTCTTGCAAGAGCAGGTGCGCAGCAGACCATTTATCTCCCAGCGTGCTGGTCCCTCCCCTGGCTCCTCATTGGCTGAATACCGCAGAGGGTGCAGCCTTACCCGGAAGTCGCCTATGTCCACGTAAGGCAAAAAGTAGCCCGACTGGGACAAACGGACGATTCCGGAGCTGACCCAGAGACTTTCTTTCAGTCCCCGCTTGGTTCTTTGGCGCGTGCTCCTTGCAAACCCTGTGAAAACAAGCCTGAGACGCGGAGGGAGGGCAGGGAGGAACCAGGAAGTGAACCAGCCCTCTAGGGTCTGGGAGTCCCCTGGGGGGAGGGTCCGCCCACATCTCCACTAGGTTGTAACCCTGTTGTTAATGACACAGCACAGCGCCTCTTGGGCATTTCTGAAAATGAATCGTCTCCCTTACTTCTCACAAAAACGTGGACACATCTGGACAGATGGGAGCCTCCACCCGCTGTGGTGCCCCCCGGGGAACCCCCAGGCCCTCCAGCCCGCTTCCTCCTGCCCCGCAGCCGCTTTGGCATTCCCGGGGCCCAAAGCGCAAGCTCCCCCCTGCCTCCAGGAGTTGGGTCCCCGCCTGGGTTATCCTTCCACCAAGTTGCCAGATCTCTGGCTCATCATCTCAGCCTAAATGTGTCTTCCTTCTTCAGAAAACCCTCCCCTGACCACTCCCGAACCTAAAGCAGCCCCTCTCCTCTAAGCCTCTGTCTTGTGCATTAGAAAGGACTTGCTTCTAATAAACGAAACACAGTCAAGGCAATGGGGTGCTCGGGTACTCGCTCTCCCGGGTTCACAGCAGCACGCGGCACAGTACCCCAAAGGTAGGAACAAGCCAAGTGTCCGGGAACGGCTGAACAAGCCAATGGTAGCAGGTACTCGCGAGGGAACGTCACCCAGCCTTAGAAAGGAGTCAAAGCTCTGACCTCTGCTCCACCATGGATGAGACTTGCAAACATGCTGAGCAGAATAAGCCCGACGCCACAGGACAAACACTGTGCGATTCCACGCGGAAGAGGCACCTGACGAGTGCTGTGTGCGGTGATGCAAATGCTTGGGAATAGTGGCGATGGCTGCACAACGTTGTGAATGTACGTATGTGTGTACTTTTGAAAGGGAAGGAGCAGGAGGGGCAGAGGGAAAGACAGAAAGAATCTTCAGCAGGTTCCGTGCTCAGCACAGAGCCCGACGCAGGGCTCGATCCCACGGCCCTGGGATCATGACCTGAGCTGAAATCAAGAGTCGGACGCCCAACCGACTGAGCCACCCAGGTGCCCTCCATTGTGAATGTACTTCAATGTATACTAAACTGTAACTTAGTGGCTCTCTATGTATTTGCCACTTTATCCACGTATGCATGTAACCAACATGAACCCACACAAAGGAATGAGCTGACATTTCAATGATTAGGTTATAAAAGAAACTGACTTCCATCTTGCTCGAGGGCTCTTGTGTCCTGGCCTTAGACGGTTTAATGAAGCAATCGGGGCGCCCGGCGGGGGGGGGGGCTCAGTCCGTTGGGCATCTGACTTCGGCTCAGGTCATGATCCACAGTTTGTGAGTTCGAGCCCCTGGTCATGCTCTGTGCTGACAGCTCGGAGCCTGGAGCCTGCTTCGGATTCTGTGTCTCCCCCCCTCTCTCTCTGCCCCTCCCCGGCTCACGCTCTCTTTCTCGCTCTCGAAAATAAATAAACATTTTTAAAAATTTAATGAAGCAACCCACCGTGTTGGGGACACCCACATGGCAAAGACCTCAGGGCAGGCCCCCGCCAGCAGCCTTCCAAAACCTGAGTCCTGCTAACAACCCCCACCCCCCGTCCGAGTTTGGAAGTGGATCCTTCTCCGCTCAGACCTTCAGGTCTCACGTGGTGCAGTTCTGAATCACAGACGCCATGAGATAATATAATTCAAGCCAGTATGTTTTGGGGTTGGGGGTAATATATTGGGCGGCAATAGCTAGATTTATTACTATTATTATTATTAGAGTAATTTTTATACAGTGAGGACGTGAGCTGTCGTAGACATCCCCGCGGGTGGAGTCCCCTTCTCCCAGTTAGGTGCTGGTCCTAGTCTTAACCTCAGTTTCCTCATCTGTAAAATGGGGTCAGTATAGGAGAGTAATGAGGATGAAACGCAGGTAAAGCGGTTAGCTGGGGCCCCGCACGCGGGGGTGGTCAGGTGCAGGGGCTCCTGGGATGAGGATAAGGATTGGGAACAGGGACTGTGTCCCTGCCGCCTTGTCTAGCGTCACCCCCTGTCGGACATGCTGTGACACCTCGGTTGGGGCGGGGGGTCAGTACTGCTTGTTAAATGCAAGCTCTGTGCGTCTGTGTTGTGTCTGCCCCTGGAGTGGGGCCCGTGCGTGGTGGCTGCGCGTGCGCCCCCTGGCTCTCGGGATGTGACCACCCACGTGCATGTCATGTCCGTGGGGGCCTCGGGCGACTGGGCAGGGGGGAGGGGGGAGGCCTGGGGCCCGGGGAGAGCGGGGGGAGGGAGGCAGCCAGCCTCGCTCTGCCGATCGCACCCCCCCCCCCCCGCCACGTCCTCGCCTCCCGCCGAGTCTGGAGACCCTCGGCGCAGCCACTTCTCCGCGGCCCTCGGCGGAGAGGACACGCGGCGGGCGTTGCCCCGGCAACGCCGGGATGCCCAGCAACAAGTCCGCGCCGCGCGTCACGTGCCCGGCGCCGACCAATCCGGGGGCCCGCGCGGAAGCAGGTCAGCCCGGGCCAAAGTCCGCCTCCCGCCTCCTCCCTCCCCGGCGCGCAGCGCCGAGCTAATTACCGTAATTGCGGCGGGAGAGCTCCGCGGGGCCGGGGGCGCGGGGGCGCGGGGGCCGGGGCGGGGGGCTGGGCGGGCCCCGAGTCGCTGGGCGCGGAGGGCGGACCTGCGGGACCCTCTCCGTCGCGCCTTCTCGAAGCCGCCGCCGTGGCCGCCGTCGGAGCGCTTATTAAGCGCCTACTGTGTACATCCGGTGTGGGCGGGGGTGGGGGGAGGACGGAGCGCTCGCAGTGGGGGCGGGGAACCCGAGCCTCCTCCAGGCGGGGTAAACTGGGTTTGGAGGCGGGAATCAGCTCGGTGGGTATGATTTTTAAGATTTGGGGTCTCAGAACTCTTGACTGCACTAAATTACACACACACACACACACACACACACACACACACTCTGCATTCCTTGGAGTCTCAGTTTCCTTTGCTACAAAAATACGGAAAGTTTAACTTTTGAAGGGAGCGTCCATACAAGACTCAGCGCCGGGCAGACGGGGTTCCAAGCCAGTCTCCGCCACTTACCGCTGTGTGACTCTAGGTGAATCCCTTAACCTCTCTGGGCCTCTGATGTCTTGTCAGTTAAAATAACAAATGGGGGGGGGCGGTATTTATTCGTGAGAGTTTTGGGTATTTATGGAGAGTATGTGTGTGAAGCATATGGTTTGCAGTCAGTAGACAAGTACGTCCACGTGTCCTTTAAACGCTCTGAGTTCAGTTCTGTTTTGTTTTGCTTTCGTAGATATAAAGGGGTTGGGCAGGAGGCCTCACGCTGAATTGGCTGCCACCGAGTCTGTTCATCACAGGGTGTTTTTGTTTTGGGAGTCTTTGTGTGGAAGGCTCCTGCGGGCATGTGAGTTTTTGATTCCCAGACTGGCTGATCCCTTCTGTCCCTTCTGGGTCCCTTCTGTTCGTTCTTTCTTTCATTAGCGAGCATTAATTGAGCACCTACTGTCGACTGAGCCCCGCTGTGGGTCCGAGCCCTCATTCTCATTATGGAGAACGCAGGCTCCAGGAACCAGCTCCATCACTGGCCACAGGAAGTGGCCCAGGCTCTCAGTGGACAAGACCGTGCACCTGGCCTGCTCTCAGTTTCTGCCGTGCCCGCTCCCACCTCCGGGCCGTTGCACCTGCTGTTCCCTCGGCCTGGAAGTCTCTTCCCGCTGATTGGCTCTTTCTCGCCTTTCCCCTTCTCTGCACAGATGGCACCTCCTCGAAGGGGCCTCCCTGACACTCGCACATCTTATTCTCTGCCTCCTCTAGGGATACGCTCCCCTCCGCCACTGCGGTTGCCGGGAATTCTGTTCCCCTCCCCTCCCCAGCCACTAGGAGGGAGAGTCAGCGGGAGGACAGTTGCGGGGGAGGGTTGTAGGGGAAATTTTGTCCATACCAGTTCCTGAAGCATCTCAGAAAGCCCAGAAGGGAGGACGCTTTGTTCCTGCTATTCTTTCCAGGTTCTTCCAGGAGTCAGGGTAGAGTGGAACCCAGGCTTGCGGGGACTTGGCTTTCCTCCTTGACTCTGCAGCCCGAGAGCCACCTTTCAGAGGCTGGGGGCTGCTCCCACTCAGGACACAGACACCTGTCACGGGATGTGACTGCAAGCGGGGGTTCCGTTTTCCAGCGGCGGCTCTCCCCACTTCTTTGCTCTGTGAGCTCGGGCAGGTGTCTCAGCCTCTCTGGGCCTGCTTCTGTCTCTGGAGATGGGGAATTGCACAGAGCTTGGAGGCCAGTGTAAGGATGAGATCGGTCGAGAGAGCCCACACTTGGTCGGCGCTCAATACAGGGTAACCGGAGCTCTTACTTCAACAGGAAAGGGGGTTATTGGAAGGACGTTGTGAAGGTCACAGAACCAACAGGAAAGCTAGAAAATTGATTTTGGAAACTGGCAGATGTCAAGGGGAACCATTCCGGGGAACAGCAGAATGGCGTAGGGGGAAATACCCAGCCCGGCCAGCCTGCCCCTCTGGGTGTGACCATAATCCGGCAATCGACCCGTGTTTGTCTCCCGGGCATGTTTCAAAGAGGGACAAAACTCCGTGTCCCGGCCTCCTGGAGGCACGTGACCGCCTGAGAAGGAGTCCAGAAGATTCTGGAAGGCCCGCACCTGGTACTTACAGCATCATCTGAAAATATCTACCTGGTTTTTTTTGTGGGCCACTGTGCTTGGTGCTAAGGCTGCAAGGGAATAAGAGAGAGCCAAAGAAAAATGCAGAGGAGAGAGGGGTTCTAGTCCTGGCCAGATCCCTGACCTGCTTCGGGAGCTGGACAGAGTTGCTTTCCTCTCCGGGGCTCGTCAAGACGAGGGGTAGGGGGCGCCATAACAGGAGGACCTCCTTTCGGAGCCCTCCTCCACCGCCTATTTGCCGCGCGTCCTTGGTGAGAATCTCTCCACCTCCCTGAGCCTCAGTTTCCACATCTGCAAAACGGGGTGCAGTTAATATGGTCCAGGGTGGGTACGACGAGCAAATGAGATCATTCATTCATTCTTTCATTCAATTACTAACAATTCTTGCCCTTCCCTGATATATGAAGCCCTTAGCATAGGAGCCCCTGACTCTTCAATTTTAGCTCACGTCGTGATCTCACGGTTCGTGGGCTCGAGCCCCGCGTCCGCCTCGGCGCTGACCGCGCTGAGCCTGCTCGGGATTCTCTCTCTTTCGCTCGCTGCCTGCCCCTCCCCCCACGCACATGTGTGTGCACACGCTCTCTCTCCCTCTCTCTCAAAAATAAATAAATTAAAAAAATATCCATTCAAAAAACTCTTAGCCGATAGCTGATGACAAAGAAAAGAGCCCCCACATCATCACGATTATTATACACAAAGGGCATCAGTATGCACTCGTTACACATAAAATGTGTGCGGCGTTTGGCCCAAAGCAGATGCTCAGGAAACACTAGTTTATATTATGTAACAATTCCAGACACACGCTGCGAGATTCTTTCCTTTCGCAGAGGCTGAGGCGTTGAAGTGTGACTCTTGTTCAGGGGCTTGGGGACCGACCGGACCCGAGACCAACCGAGACCTTCATTAGGGATTCCCCGGCGGCCGCGGGTGGGGAGGGCAACCTGTGTGTGGTCCTGTTTGTGTGTTCCAGTCCTTCTGGGTAAATGCCTCCGTGAATCTCCCCCTGCCAGGGCTTGCGGGTCAGGTTTCGGGGCCCCAGGCAGATGTTGTCCAGAGTAGCCCTGTTTCCTTAATCCTCGGGGCTCCAGAAATTGTCCTTAGAAGAGAGAACAACAGGCCTGCTGAGGCCACCATCTGTGCAGGTCTCGATTTGTAAATGCTCACGAGGGTGGCAGGAAAGAGGTCTCTATAGTAACGGCTGAGGAAGGGGCTGTGTGTGTGTGTGTGTGTGTGTGTAAGGCAGAGGACAGGGAGGAAGGATCAGCCCCAAACCTTATTCTCAAACCTTTTTTCCTACCGTGATGAGCTATTAATTAATACTTGCTGCTGCTTTATTATCCCAGGAGATAATTAGCTACTGTTCCGAACTGGAGTCTCATGGGGAACATTTGCTAAAGCGATTCATTCACTTCTGCTTACCTACACCTGCCTTCCTCCTAGGACATGGGCAAATGCTGCAGACCCTGGGGACCCGGAGGGGAGAAAGTGGAACAAAGGCGACTCTCTATGAAGCTGAGCGTCCCAGCGAGATGGCAAGGGCAGAGCCCAAATTAGTGCGGACACAGCAAGTGATTTAAAAATGCCAGCTCGGATTATTCTGGAAGGCGGAATGGAGCCTCCTAAGGTGCCAGTGTGTTCGCAAGGGAAGGTCGCCACCTCTGTTTAAAAGGATCCGTCGGACCCGAAGGCAGGCAGAAAGGAGGAGAAGGAGGAGGGACTCCGCAACCAATTGGTCCAGTCCAACCAAGCGTGCCAAGTCCAGAATCTTCTCCTGGCCTTTGCACATGCTGTTCTTTGTGTCAGGAAGTTGCTTCCTGCAACCTTGCCCGGCTCACTCCTCCTCAGCCTTAGGTCTCAATTTAGACCGAGGAGCCTCCTCCAGGAAGCCCTCCTTGATTCCCGCCCCCTCCTTCCTCAACCTGGATTGGAGCAGGTGACTGCGCTGGGTTCCTGCAGTGCCCGGAGTCTCCTCCATCACAGCTTTGTTCATTCTGAGTTGTAATAGACTGGGACTGTCTGCCTCTCCAATTAGACCTTTTGTTGAGGATTATGTCTTTTTCTCCTACATATACTAGTACATGAAAGATAACAGGTTTGGGGGCACCTGGGTGGCTCAGCTGGTTGAGTGTACGACTTGGGCTCGGGCCATGATCTCATGATTCGTGGGATGGAGCCCCACCTCGGGCTCTGAGCTACCAGCAGGGAGCCTGCTTGGGATTCTAGCTCTCTCCTCTCTCTCTGGCCCTCCCCTGCTCTCTCTCTCTCTCTCTCAAAATAAATAAACTTAAAAAAAAAAAAAAGAAAACACGTTTTACAAGGTGTGTATAGAACGCTAGTTTATGCATCAAAACGGGAGAAGACACAACACTTATTAGGTGGCTAAAAAGCTGACCATGCCCAGTGCTTATGAAAATGTGGAGCTATTGGGACACCTCGTCTGCTGTTCACAGAAACGCAAAGTTATATGGCCACTCTGAAACATACATTTGGCGGTTTCTTAGAAAGTCAAACATACCCTTACTGTTCGACCCAGCCAACCCACTCCTAAGTATTTACCCTAGAGAAATGAAAACATACTGTCCACACAGACTCCTGTACACGAATGTTTATAGCCCCTTTATTCATCATCTCCAAAAGCTAGAGATGTTCCTGAACCCAATGTCCCTGCACTGGTGAGTGGATAAACAAACCGAAGTCCATTCACATAATGGAATGCCACTCGGTAACAGGCAGGAGTTAATTCCTGATACTCACAACAACAGGGGTGAGCGTTCAGTGCATTATGCTGAGTGAAAGAAACCAGAGACAGAGAGCTGCACACCGCGTAATTCCATTTAAACGCCGTTCTGGAAAAGACAAACTATACTGATGGAGATCGGATCCACCGTTCCCGGGGATTAGGGGAGTGGGGAGAGGAGAGTCTACACAGGGGGCATGAGGGAACTTTTGGGGGTGGTGAAGCTGTTCTGTATCTCGACTGTGGCATGGGAGACACGATTATGCATTTGCCGAAATGCCTAGAACTGGACATCTGAACACATGAATGTTACCACGCATCAGTTATACTTCAATATACCTGGCTTAAAAAAACATAAAAAGAACTCTTAAAAAGATTTTAAAAAGGTGTGTGTGTGCAGGGGGAGAATGATGTATGAGCTTCCTTATGGATGAAGGATCTGGAAAGGGGCAGAGAAGACAATGGACGACTGACGAGAGCTTCGACCTTGCAGGTGGTGGACCAGGGTCGCCATCCCAACTCCAACCCCGTCTCACTGCGTTCTCTGGGCAGGTCTCTTTCCCTGTCTGAGCTTCCTGCCATGTCCGTAAACCCAGTGCTTATCACATCTTCTCTGCAGCCTAGAAGAATTGGCAAGAGAATCTCAGAAGCCTAGGTGTCAAGGCGTCTCCTAGAGGCGTAAGGAGGACCCCAAATGATAGGGCGGGGAACGGTCAAGAGCATGAGTTTTAGAGCCAAGAGACAGGGCTGTGTTCAAATCCCAGCTTTGCTGCTTGCTTTCTAGGTGGCCTTGGGCTAGTCTCTCTGAGTCTCAGTTTCCTCATCTGTGAAATGGGGACAACAACTGTAGCTGCATTATAGGGTTGCCCCCAAGGCCTTAGGAATACCTGGCATGCAGAGGGTTTGCCATGGAGCTAGCAAGTTGCAGCCCTGGGCTCAAATAAACTGCTGCCGTTTTTATAAATAAAGTTTTATTGGCACACAGTGACACCCATTCATTTCCATCTTCTCCAAAGCTGCCTTTGAGCTACGACAGCACAGCGGGGTAGCCACAAGAGACTGGCTGTCCTACAAAGCCAAAAATATTTACTTTCTGGCCCTCAACAGAAATTCCTGCTCCAACCTTCCTGATCTATTGTCTTCCTAGTCGTCATTGCTGTGTGAGGTCACTTTGTTCCTTTATTTGTTTTTTTGCTTATCATCTGTCTTCTGCACTAAATGGAAGACAGAAATCACATCAGCTTGGTTCCCTGCTGGATTCCCACATAGCACATAGCAGGCATTTTAAAAAAATATTTTTTTGCAGCGTGAATGAATTCATAAAGCAGGCTTGGGGGTGCGTACATCTGGCTATGTCTTTCCAGAATGTTGGAGGAGAAAGAGACTTAAGAAGTCCTCTAAACAAACTCTCGTTGTAAATAAGGGGGGCCAGACATGGTGTAGAGTGGACACCCGCAGGGAGGACAGTGAGGAAGCCTGATCCCAGGACTGAGAGGCGAATCCTAGGGTCTAAGAATCATCTTGTGACCCACCTCTCTGCGGTAGAGATGGGACACACAGGACGACGAAACGCTGTGCCCAATCCTGACTTGGATCCGAGCTTCGGAAGAAATGCCCTAAAACGCAGTCTCAGGAGATCGGTGAGGCAGGAACGTGGGTCGGGGGTTAGACAGTAGCGTTGTAACAGTTTTAACTTCTCGGTTGTGATCATTACATTCGGGTTCCGTAGGAGACTGTCTTTGATCTTGGGGGGGGGGGTGCATGCTGAAGTATTTGGGAATGAAAGCGCAGTTGTGTTTGAAACCTACAGGGTTGGGACAGATACAAAGATAGACTTAGAGAAATAAACAAAGATAAAGCAAATGTGGCAACATGTTACCAATGCCTGGGTGAATCTAGTTTAAAATGATATGGAGGGGCGCCTGGGGGGCTCAGTTGGTTAAGCGTCGGACCAGCTCAGGTCATGATCTCTAGGTGTGCGGGTTCGAGCCCTGTGTCGGGCTCTGTCCAGATGGTTCAGAGCCTGGAGCCTGCCTCAGTTTCTGTGTCTTTCTCAAAAATAAATAAACTTAAAAAAAAATTTTTTTAAGATAACATGGAAGTTCATTGCACGATTCTTGCAACTTTCCTGAGGGTTGGAAAAAATTTTTTTTCCAAAATAAAAGAAAAGAGAGAGAAACAAATAAAGCAGCCATCTCCAGGCTGCCTTCCCATCTATTCTTGTCCCTTCTGTGGCATGCTCCCTGGTGCTCCTTAGGAACTGTGAGGCCAGAACTGACCTCTGAGAAGGAAACAGATGTAGCAGTTTCGAGTGTTTCAGATGCACTCAGTGGAGTCCACACTTCACAATGGACTTGTTGAGTATCTACTATGTGTCAGAATTATAGTTTCTGCACCTGCTTCCCATGGGTTTGACTGAACTTTTCCCCGGTGCATCAGTGGAATTAACTCTGGGTTTGGGCATCTTTGTTGACAAGCGCTAGGTGCCTCATCTGATGCTCCTGGCTCTGTAGGTGATGTGCAGACAGCTCATTTGTGAGTTCAGATTCCACAAAATGAGCAGCCCCTTTAGGGGACTTTCATACTGGGGAGAGCACAAGCTGGGACACAGATCCCTCTATTGTCACCAGACTGCATCTGAGTATGCTTATACTTTCAGGTTGTCACTCTCCCTAAGGACAAGTTTGGTTGCTGAATTCATGTATGCACCCCTACCCCATGCCGACTACAAAAAAGTTGGGTGATTAAGCTACATTATCGGAAAGCTTACCATGTCTATACATTATTTCTGGTGCCATGCCACGCATTAGACCCTGAGGCAAAAGGAAAAATCCAGTAATGCGGATCCTATCTTTATTTAAAAATTTGATAGGGGCGTCTGGGGGGCTCAGTTGGTTAAGCGACCGCCTTCGTCTCAGGTCATGATCTCGCAGTTGGTGGGCTTGAGCCCCGCGTCGGGCTCCGTGCTGACAGCTGAGAGCCTGGAGCCTGCTTCCGATTCTATGTCTCCCCCTCTGTCTACCCCTCCCCTGCTCACGCTCTGTGTCTCTCTGTCTCTCAATAATAAATAAATGTTTAAAAATTTTTAAAAATTGATAAATTATTCATTGTTGACTTTTTACATACATTAATTTTGATTTCTTAGAACATTGCATTGAAACATTATTTACCTTGATTGCTGAGGTGTGGGAGGGGTTGTTTTTTTTTTTTTTTTTTTTTTGGTGCCTTCTTAAATTTGCACCTGAGGCAGGTGTCTTGCTTATCCTAGTCCTGGCTCACATGCATTATTTCTAACATCCATCCACACCATACCACTAATTCCTCATCACAATGCTCTGAGAAGGTACTACCATTATCCCCATTTCACCGGTAAGGAAACTGAAGCACAGAGAGGTTCGACTGTGCCCAAAGTCCCAGACAGAAGGAGAAAAGACTGGATTTGTGTTTTTGACTCAGAGCCTGCTCAGTAAAGTAAAACAATAAACGAAGTTATGAGATGGGTTTTGAACTGAGGAATCAAAAGATCTAGTCTTGAGACCCACTTCTGCCCCAGGCTCTTCTGAGCCCTCCACTCCCACAGACCTCAGTTTCCCTATCTGGAACTGAACTTAAATATTCTGAGCTTGCCCTGTTTTTTCCCCAACTCAGTTTACCAGTTTTCTCTCTTCTGATCCAGCAATAGCACAAGCTGGAGATGGGGAGATGTAGGTACCATCCAGGGCTTTTGGGCCAAACTGGATGTGAGAGACCTAGGAGGGGGTTGGGCTGAGTAGTGGGGAGACCTTGAGGACCATAGTGAGTGCCCCCTCCCAACTCCAGAAAACCCCAACCCAGTTTTTGGGCAGATGCCAGACTTTTATTCTGAAACCGAGACCACAGCCTATGAGGTAATCTTTGGAGCTGCATTCCAGACGGAGTCCCATTGGCCGGCCGGTGAAGCCCCTCCTCGGGTTCCCGGTGCCCCGCCTTCCCCAAAGCCCATAAAAGTGCACGTCCTCGCCTTGGCAGCCACTGGTCACCTGCATCTGCCCACGAGATTGGAAGCAGGTGAGGCGTACCGAGGCTGCCTGGTGGTGGTGGGGAGGGTGGTCTGAGGGACCAGGGACCCCGGGGATGGGGCTGGTTTGCAGATCAGCGCATGGATATCCTCCAAGAAAGTGACAAAGACGGCAAAGTTTGGCGGTCTGGGAAGCGGAGACCAACGGGGCTGACTACCTGGGAGGTAAGTCTGGGAACAGCCACGAGGTGGGGAGCAGGTATGAGTCCTGGTTGCGACCTCTCCGTGTCTCCCCTACTATCATTCTGAAGCTCCCCGGGAAGAAAATAGGAAGGTAAAGAAATCTGGGGGAGGGGAAGAGTCAGAAGGACAGATAACAGAGGGGAGTGGGGGGAGCCAAGGGAAGAGCGGGAAGCAAGTCAAGTTTTCTTCAGCACGGAGGCTTTGGATAGCTCACCGATCACCACGGAAGGAAATTGCTATTTGTTTCAGCACCGAGACTCCGGACAGCGCCTCTCGGGGACCAGGAAGGGAACCGCGATCTGCTTCAGCACCAGGACTCCGGACAGCTCCCAGAGGCTTTCCGGGGCCGACTTAATTTCAGCACCAGGAAACCGGGCAGCTTCCCTGGTAACGGAGGGGGGGGGGGGGGAGCTCGCCCTTGCACCCTGATGGGGGAACAGAGGATGGTCTGACGCTTCTGGAGACCTGCCCCTCATTTAATGGACGTTTCGACGAATTCTCTTCTAGATCAGCAGGTGAAATGAAACCACATACACAAATCTGTAATTCCCTGTTAACAGGTGAGATGGCCAGTCAGTAGGACCGTGGGGGAACACGCGCCGGCCAAGATGACATTGCTGTGCTCTTTCCAGACTTCTGTGAGAAGCATTGTGCCAAGCGTTTTATGTACATTATATCACGCCATCTTTCATCCCTAAGACATGGGTGTTATTGGGCCCAGGTGACACATGAGGAAACTGAGACCCAGAGATTGGCAAGGATGTAACTAGCCCAAGGGTGAATGAAGCTGTAAGTCAACCCCACCCCCGTCCAACTCCAAATTTCATGTTCCTGACGTGCCTGGGTGGGAGGTGGGCCCTTGGGAATCAGATCCTGCCTCTCTCCAGGAGGACCAGAAGAGGCCCTGGAGAAGTAGGAAGCCCAGATGTTATGGCTTGGCTCAAGTGAGGGGTAGAAGCTGGGTGGGGGCTCCCAGGGGAGGGGCAGAGGGTGGCAAAGAAGACTGGAGCGGTTGTGGTCTAGTGCTGTGTGGAAGACTAGTGATTTTGTTGTTCTGATGTATTATGACAACAAGTCACAGCTTCCTCATAGCGTGGACTCCCGTCGGCCTCCGCCTGAGACAGACGAGCAAGTGTGGGGGACAGGGGATCATAGAGGATCACTTACATCCAGGGAGAGGACCAAGGATAAGGGAGGGAATAAAACAGGGACACGCGCCCCAGGAGCATACAGCGACGTGCCATGGCTGGTATTGGCCATGTCACTTGTACACCCCCACAGGCCGGGAATTACAAAACATCTGACTCAGAGCCCAGGGTCTTTAACCATCTTACTACACTTTCCTGATGGAAATCAATGAAGGAATGGCATGTGAAGCCCTCCCTAGACCATAGTTCTTTGGCGCCTTCTCAATAACATTTCGAGGAATGGTTTTTTCCTCCCCCATCCTGCCATCAGTTCCATGGACCACTTACAGGACAAGGTAAACTTGTGCCTGGTAGGTGAGTTGTGGCCTCCATGAGGCTCACCCCCAATTCTCTATGGCATCCTAATCAAGTCACAGACACCACAGCGAGCTCGAGCTCGTTGTAGCCTTAGAACCTTTGTCTTTGCGATTCCATCAACTTGGAAAACTCCGCCCTCTACAGCACCCCCACGGCTCACTCTACCCTCTTCACCAAGCTTCGTGTCACCAAGGGAGGTTTTCCTGGTTGCCTCACCGTCCCACCCCCCCCCCATGTCAAGTCTATATTACACATTCTCATAGACCTGGGATATCTTCTCTCCAGAACTTCTCTCCAATAACTTCAGTTATCTGTTTGCAGGACTGTCTCCCATTACACCGTGAGCCCCATGAAGGCAGAGATTGTGTTTGTATCTTCACAGCTGTGTCCCCAGCACCCAATTCAGGGCCTGGCACACAGCAGGTGCTCAATAAACATTTGTTGGATCAATAAAGGCACCAGAGAATAAACCAATACAGCAATCAATAAATTAATTGATGGCTTCAGCACGCATACACAAAGATCCTGCTTCTCCTTGGTCTCCCCCAGAGACATACCATAGGGTGATGGTTGCTGCAGGTGTTTATTGGGGAGTGTAATTAAATTTGTGGACACTCAAGGGCCAGCCAGCCAACTAATAGCCCCAGGAGAGAGCCAGGCTCATTTAATTAGCAATTACGAAGCATCGATTCCTCATTAGCTCCGGCAACCCCTGTCTCCCTCTTCAGTCCCAGACAAATGAAATCTTTCTCTCTCCCAGGAGTACTGCCTCAGTGGGTCCATTAACAAGCAGAGAAACACGATTACTAAGACACCCAAATGCCAGAGGCGCTTCAGGAATGGTGTGGGGAGAGGGGGCTCAATGTCTGGGTTAAGGCTAATTGTGAGATTATCTGGTATATTTAGAATCACCCCCTGGGTGCGGGAGAGCTTTTGGATAGGGAAAGACACCTGAACACTGTCCCCCCAATTAGGGACTCGGTTGAAAGGAGAGATTCTGCCCTGGTAGTTCTGTGAATACCTTCCCCTGAGTGCTTCACACTCACTCCAAGTTAATCATTCCGAACTGAACGCCCAATCCACCCAGCCACCAGTATGCCCCTCCCTCCACGTCCCCATCAATGTGGCAGGGGGGCACAGACACCCAGAGACCCTCCCCTCCTCATCCAGCAACCCCCATGCCTGTATCCTCCAAGGTAAGTCATTCTGGCTACATCCACCTCTCCTCCAGCCCCCCGCCTCCACCATTGCCTGGTCATCTGTGGTCTCTTCCCTCCTTCCCCAACACGCACACAGCCAACTCATTCTCCACGTACATTAGGGGTCTTCTAAAGCGCAAATCTGATCAAGTCCCACTTTTGTCTTCAATCCTTCAAAGACTCCCATTGCCTGCAGGATAAAATTCAAATATCCTCCCATAGCTCACCTGGTCTGGCACCTGCTGAGAGTAATTGCACGTCATTTCCCTGCCAGCTGCACCCAACAATTAGCCCCCCCAGGACCACCTCTTCCTTGGATTCCCCAACTTTAACGTGAGGATAATTCTCCTGAGAAGCTCGTAGGGAATGCAGATTCCCAGGACCCTCCCAGCTTCAATAAGCAGAGGTGAGGGAGACCCAGAAATCTGCATTTTGATCAGTTTCTCCACTGATTCTTAGGGAATTCTTCTTTTGATTAAAAAAGACCACCAGCCTTTTATTTCTCCCAAAGATCTCTGGGGAGACACTTCAGCTAATCTCATCAGATTCACCTTCACACGCCCTCAGGCCAGCGACATGCTAAGTATTCAGCTGAGATATAAATGCTGGTGTCCGAGCCCCTGTTACCTTCACCAGACACAAAATCACAGAGGCCATGTGCACCTACAAACATAAACCAGCACACAGAGTTGCTGTGGGCGTCTGAACTGAAGACACAACCCACTGAGCTATCCTATTGTATTTGATCTGTGCCCACTTATCTTCATTTGGGAATCCACGAGACAAGTGTAGTTTCTTGGGAAGGTGGTCCCAGAAAGTAGAAGAATAAGGCAAAGAAGCAAGCAAGGCCAATCTACAAGAATGTGGTCCGGTTATGCTGATAGACTCAAGATAGCAGTGCTTAAATGAAATGGAAATAAATTCCCCCCCTTTGGCACAGCAATCCCATGCCTAGATTTACATAGAAGAGAAACAAACACGTGTTTCCACACAATGAATTTTACAGAAACAACCTCAACAGTTATAGTCATAATAGCCAAAAACTAACTGGTGAGTGGATAAACAAATTATGGTTATCCCACCATGGGCTACTCAGTGTGTGTGTGTGTGGAAGGGGGGAGAAACAAACTAATGAGAGGCCCCTGGGTGGCTCAGTTGGTTAAGCATCTAAATCTCGATTCTGGCTCAGGTCATGATCTCACTGTCATGATCTCATGATCATGGTCTCACGGTCATAAGATTGAGCCTCACGTTGGGTTCAGCATGGAGCACAGAGCCTGCTGGGGATTCTCTCTCTCTCTCTCTCTCTCTCTCTCTGCCCCTCCCCTGCTTGTGCTCTCTCGCTCCCTCTCTCAAAATAAATAAATAAATAAATAAACTTCAAAAAGAAAGAAACAAACTTATGATACACACGGAAGTATAGAGGACTAGAAAGTCATGCTGAACAAAATAAGTTTGAGCACATATGCATGATTCCATTTATAGGACACAGAACAATGGGCAAAACTAATCTATATTGAGAGAAATCGGAACATTGGGCTTTGGTGCCTGGCTGGCTTAGTCGGAGGAGAGTGCAACTCTTGATCTCAGGCTCATGAGCTCAAGCCCCACGTTGGGCATAGAGATTACTCAGAAGAAGGAGGAGGAGGAGAGGGAGAGGGAGGAGGAGAGAGGAGGAGGAACAGGAAGAGGAAGGAGGAGGAGGAGGAGGAGGAGGAGGAAGGAGATATTTGTTGGAGGATTGGGTGCCTCCAGGTGGGTAGGAATCCATTGGAAATGGGTCTGTGGAGCTGTCCGAGGTTCTGAAAAAGTTCTCTCTCTTGATTAGGGGAGTGACCATATGGGGGTATATACAATTGCCAAACATCTACCCACTTAATTAAGTTCTGTGCATTTTACTATGTGAAAAAAAAAATCCAACTTATTCTTTTTATTAAAAAAAAACCCATGTAATGCATTCATTTTATGTCACATAACTGGGTGTATGCACTTCAGGGATGGTTTAGTGCCCATGATGGCAGGGCCCACGCTCCTTCTGCATCATTGCTCTGCTACCCTTCGTGCATCGCGCTCACCCCCCGTGGTCCAAAATGATGCACCATGTATTGGAATATTGTTTATATTTTCTGAGGCCAGATGTGCTCAGCTTTAAATCGCGGGTTCTAGCGCTGCGAGAGAGAAAGAGAGAACGGTTGCTGAGAACAGCCAACAATCTCTGCTACACGTATCTCAAACAGTTGGAAGCCCACCCAGTGTTGTTCACATTTTCCAAGCCAGTTTCCAACTGGGACCTCCTGTGAGCCTGTATCTCCAGGCTCACATTTCAAAAGAGAGTTATAAGCTCCTGGAGAGGGAAGGCATACGAATGGCTCACAAGGTAGAGCTGCCTAAAAGACACGCCCATATCCTGGAGAGATAGACAAGGACAGAACAAATAAAACACACGATCCGGTCGACAGCGGATGCAACACAGTTCCGAAGGCAAAAAGCAGCCGTAGGAAAATGTAGAGTTTGAAACGTGGAATGAAACGCCTCAGAGACTCATGGGAAGTGTGTGGGACCCTGCCTTTGGAACACTACGTGGGCTGAAAATTAAAATCAGCCAGCTCTGGGTGCGAGCAAAAATTCTAGTTCTGTGATGGGATTAGAGACCTCTCCACGGGTCAGTGGGGCAGAAAGGTGAAGAACGCTGAGTGGGGACATTGGGCAAGAGCGTTGCCTCCCAGCTCAGCTTCCCTATCTGCAAAAATAGTGACAATTGTGGCAATTTCTTCGGGCTGTTGCAGAGATCAAGATGATTGTGTTAATGCATAGCACCACGCCTGGTACATAGTAAATGCTCAAGAAATTACAACGAGGGCATTGGCAATAGTGACAGATAAGTAACTGGGTAGTAGGAAGAAAAGTATAAAGGTGGATACATAACGGATTGACAGATGGAAAAGGAGAAGGAAGGGAGTAAGAGAGGGACCCATTTCTGAGCCACAGGCCAGAGGCCCACGAGGTCCTTCCTCTCGAGCAGCTGATGAAATCCAACACCTGGACCACTTCCCTATCAGCTCTCACGTTCAAGGGACACTGTGCACCTGCTTCGATTGCCCCAGGGCTGGGAGCCAGGCAACTAGGGACGGCCTCATTGTCCAGGAGCCCGGGAAGTTATTCAAATTAGCCAATCCCAAGAAGTCCTGGAAACCTAGCGAACCCTACTCAGCTTGCTTACAGCTCCAGCTTGCTGTCCCCCGCCCCCCTAGGGCACGCCCCGTATCCTTCTCTTATTTGGAACTCCAAGTGACAAAGTGTTCTGCACGTCTTCTCTGCAAGTGTCCCTGTGTTGTGATATGCCACCAGAAAAAATCTTATACAACATGGGGCGCCTGGGTGGCTCAGTCGGTTGAGCACCCAACTTTGGCCCAGGTCATGATCGTGCGGTCTGTGGGTTCGAGCCCCGAGTCGGCGCTGTGCTGACAGCTCGGAGCCTGGAGCCTGTTTCAGTTTCTGTGTCTCCCTCTCTCTCTGCCCCTCCCCCGCTCACGCTCTGTCTCTCTCAAAAGTAAAACAAACATTACAATCTCATCAAACAAATGCACATAACATAAAACTTGCATTTTAACCATTTTAAAGTGGCAATTTAGGGACATTCAGTACATTCCCAGTGTTCTGCAATCATCACCACTACTTACTTCCAGAACATTCCATCACCCCCAGAAAGAACCCCATTCCGTTAAGCAGTCACTTCCCATGCTCCTTCTACACCCCGCCCCCCCCCAGCTCCACTAACCTGTAGTAATTTGCCTACTCTGAATATTTCACATAAATACTATACTATGCTGTGCGGGCTGTTATGTTTGACTTCTCTCAGGGATAATAATGTTTCCATAATGTTGGACATGTTGCATAATGTTTCCAATATTCATCCACATTGTATCAAGAGTCAGAAAGTGCTTCTTTCCTTTTTATGGCCACATAATATTCCACTGCATGACCATACCACATTTCCTTTCTCCAGTCGCTGTTTTCATAGCTTTAGATACACTACCTCGCATAAAGTGGTTACGACTGTCACGCTCCGTTTTGTAGGGGCCCGCACAGCTAGTGGGGGACAGAGCCAGGATTTGAACGCGGGCAGTGTGCAGCCCGCGTCTGCATTTCAAGCCATTACCTTATGCTCCTCCCATAGCCTGGTACTCAGAGACAGTGCGGCGATTGTGACGTGTCCCTCTGTCATTTCCACGACATCTGCATGTCGAGACGCAAACAGAAGCCGACTTGTGGTCACGCAGGGCATCGGCAGCAGTCAGGATGGCGAGGGCAGAGCTCAGACGCTGCATGGTCTCCAGGACTTGCCTTTCCTGTTGGTCCCAAGGGTGGCTGGGGGCCACCCCGGGGGAGAGTTGATTACGTCCCATCCAGTACCTTAATGGGTCCTTCAAAGGAGAGTGGCTTCGGTTTCCATGACGACAGGCAGGCAGCATCACAAGGAGATGGCTGAGCTTCCTCCTCTGACCCACATCTGGCTCAGGAATCTGTCCCCTTCCGTACCTGCCTTTCTGGATCCCAGGAGCCCAGCCTGTGCCCAGTGCCGACCAGAGACGGCATCTGTGGGGGGGGGGGTCAGCGCTCACACCTGCTGGTTTGCTCCGCGCTCCTGCTTCTTGGTCCTGCCCCAGCCTGGTGAGGGACGGAGGGACAGAAGCAGCACATGGTGCAAAGAGACGCAGGAGGGACAGGGCACTGGGTCCTGTCCCCGGGGGGGGGGGCACCATGCCACGCCCAGAGACGTTTAGCCAGCCAAGGAGGAGATGGAAAAAGCTGTCAGATGGAAACTGTTCACAGGGTTGGACAGGGCAAGATTTTTGTGGTTGTTTTTATTTATTTTTGAGACAGAGAGAGAGAGAGCACGAGTCGGGGAGGGGCAGAGAGAGAGGGAGACACAGAATCTCCAGGCTTCGAGTGGTCAGTACAGAGCCCGACGCGGGGCTCGAACTCACAAAACTGTGAGATCATGCCCTGAGCCGAAGTTGGACGCTCAACCGACTGAGCCACCCAAGGGCCCCAAGACTTTTTTAGCTGACAGTGACCAGACAGGTCACAGAACTTGCTCCTCAGGGCAGAGAAGAGAGATTTTACAGGCAGCAGGGAGGAAACAGTTGGAGAAAACACACACACACACACACACACAAAACACAAAACCATCCTTGTTTCAGCCCGCCTGGTTCGGACTCAGGGATAAAACCAGCCGTGGAGAGAAGGAAAGCATCAGCGGCTTGCGAACGCTCCTGACCTTCCAGGAGCACAGCTGTGAAGGGAGCAGAAAGCACTGGAATCCGCATGGCAAAGCCCGTAGGCTCATCCGTGTTAAATATCCCAATTTTGATCATTGAACTGTGGCTCTGTAGGAGAAGTCCTTGTTCCAAGGGAACGCCCACCAAAGTGTTTAAGAGTAAAGTTAGTCAATGGGGCCCCTGGGGGGGTGGGCTCAGACGGTTGAGCGTCCAAATCTTGGTTTCAGCTCAGGTCATGATTTCAGGGCTGTGAGATCGAGCCCGGGGCTGGGCTCTGAACGGAGCCTGCTTGGGAGTCTCTCTTTCTCTGCCCCTTCCCCGCACACGTGTGCGCTCTCTCTCTGTCTCTCTCTTTCTCCAGAAAAAAAAAAAAAGAGTAAAGGTGGTCAAGACCCCAACTTACTGACTCAAATGGTTCAGAAAACATATATGCATTATGTGTATATGTATGTGTACAAATGCATTACATTTTATTCTATGTCATCTGAATTTATATTTTATACATTATTTTATATGTTTTATATAATTATGTAATGTATTACTTATAACACCTTACCATATTTTGTTATAAATTATAATGTAGGGGCACCTGGGTGATGAGGTCAGTTAAATGTCCGATTCTCGGTTTCGGCTCAGGTCATGATCTCACGGTTTGTGGGTTCGAGCCCCACGTTGGGCTCTGAGTGGAGCCTGCCTGGGACTCTCTCTCTCTGCCCCTCCCCCGCTCTCTCTCTCAAAATAAATAAATACACTTTAAAATATAGAGCATTGGGGGCGCCTGGGTGGCTCAGTCGGGTTGAGTGGCCGACTTCGGCTCAGGTCATGATCTCGCGGTTTGTGAGTTTGAGCCCCGCGTCGGGTTCTGTGCTGACCAGCTCAGAGCCTGGAGCCTGTTTCAGATTCTGTGTCTCCCTCTCTCTCTGACCTTCCCCCGTTCATGCTCTGCCTCTCTCTGTCTCAAAAATAAATAAACATTTAAAAAATTAAAATAAATAAACGTTTAAAAAATCATTTTAAAATATAGAGCATAATATAAATATTATGTATCATATTATATACTCCTATATAATAAATGTTATATAAACAATAATCTACATAATTAGACCACATAGATAAAGCAAACATGATAACATGCAAACGACTGAGGAATCTGGGTAAAGGATAAGCAAAACTACTTTGCCTCTTCTCGCAACTTTTCTATAAGCTTGAAATTAGAGCAAAACAAGAAGTTACAAGCCAGGCAGGGGTGGTTTAACTTTTGAAAAATCAGTCCGCGTCATTCGCGATACAGTCACCAAAAGCAAACTGCACGATCATCTCAATAAATGCAGAGAGAGCGCTTGACAAAATCCGACATCTGTCCTTTTTTTTTTTTTTTTTTTTTTAAGTCTAGGGATAAGGGTAATAGAAGGGAGTTTTCTTGACCCAACAAAGGACACCTATGAAACCCCACAGTGACCGGCACACTCCCATGATACAAGACTGGTTGCTTCCCTCCAAGACTGGGAACAGATCAGGTCTGTCATAGCTACAGCAGTGAGAAAAAGAATCAAAAGCATCGATTTTGGAAGGAAGTGAAAAAAAAGAAAAAACCACCTGTCTCTATTCGCAGATGATGTGATTGTGCAGTTTCAATATGCATAGTTTATTATATACCAATTTTGCCTCCATAAAGCTGTTTTTTTTTTTTTAAATCACAGATACACGAAAACAGCTTGATGGTTCCTCAAAGAGTTAAAACGTAGAATTAGCATATAATCTAGCAATTCCACACCTAGATTTATACCCGAGAGAACGGAGGGGCGCCTGGGTGGCTCAGGTGGTTAAGCATCTGACTCTTGATCTCAGCTCAGGTCTTGATCTCAGGGTCTTGAGTTCAAGCCCTGCGTTGGGCTCCATGCTGGGCGTGAGGCCACTTTAAAAAAAAAACAAAACAAAAAACATTGGAAACAGATTCAAACAAATTCTTATCATTGCAGCACTAGTCCTAACAGGCAAAAGGTGGAAACAACCCAAATATCCATCAGCAGATGAGTGGAGAGACAAAATGTGGTCCATCCCTACCCCGGAATATTACTCAGCCACAAAAATGCACCAAGCACTCACACACGATACAATGTAGCTACATCTTGGAAACGTGATGCTCAGGGAGAGAAGCCAGATACTTGGGGCGTGATTCCAGTTACATGAATTGTCCAGAAGAAGCGGGGTCCAAAGAAGTTGGGTGGGGACCGTCCGTTGGGGATGGGGTTTCCTTTAGGGCCGATGGAAATATTTCGGAACTAGACAGGAGTCGAGGTTGCCCAGCACTTAGAATGGTCTAAATGCCACCGAATCGTACATTTCAAGGTGGTTATTTTAATGTTTCATTAAACTTTTTTAATGTTTGTTTACTTCTCGGAGAGAGAGAGAGAGACAGAGCCTGAGCGGGGGAGGGGCAGAGAGAGGGGGAGACACAGAATCGGAAACAGGCTCCAGGCTCCCAGCTGTCAGCACAGAGCCCCACGTGGGGCTCGAACCCTCAAACCGTGAGATCATGACCTGCGCTGAAGTCTGACACTTAACAGACTGAGCCACCCAGGCTCCCCTTGAATGTTTCATTTATACACTTGAACATGGTTAATTTATTTCAATTAAAAGAAAATAACAAACACAACGCTCCTCTCGTGTTTGTTTTCCTAAGGAAACGTATACACCTGCTACTCAGTAACATTCCTGCTAGAGGCTGGAGGAGGGCTGGAGGGTCGCTTCTGAAGACCCTCAACGAGAAAGAAAAAAAAAAAAGAAATACATGAGATGCCACTGACGTCAATCATCCCTGCTTGCAGAAGCTGTACGTAGAATGGTGCACCGCGGTCTCCGGTGGAGGACCCCTGCGTTGGAGATGTCCGCTACAACGCTGAGTTGTAGGCGTGGGGCGACTCAAGGAGGCACCGACTGGGTCGTGCCTGCTCTGTGGTCCAGGCTCTTGGTCTCTGCTCAAGCGTGTGGCTTAAAAACATCCACAAACTTTAGGACATCCCTCTCACATTGAATCTCCTTCCCTGGAGAGGGGGGACGTCTGGTTCCCTCCCTCTGAAGAGGACCAGACTTAGTGAGTGCCTTCCAGCCGATAGAACGGGGGGCCCGGGTGACACCAGAGTGTGACCCCCAGGGTTGCGGGATACCCCCTACAGATGATCTCCAGACGGGGTCGCGCTGGGGCTTAGCCCTTCTACATACGGATTTTGGGACGGCGCAAGGCAGTCCACAGAAGTCACGGAGCTTGGGGGAGTTTGTTAAGCCAAAACAGACAACTAGAATGATGTGGGACTCCACTTTTTGTAACAGCTATCCCGGAAAATGCGTGTCTGCGAAACAAACAGCCCCCTACTTTCTCCTTCCCTCCCCAGCCAGGGGCTGTCTGTCCATCCCCCGGGCCCCTGCGTCCCTAACCACACAGCCGGACTTGAGTTATCGCCCTCGGCCAGATTCCGGGCCCTTGAGAATGGCGTTGGGCCGCTCGGTGCTGTACCCCCGGCCTCTAGCACATGACCCCGCACGCTGTAGGTACCCAGAACGTCAAGAACTGTGGCTGGAGGGGTGAATGGAGCAAAAGACTGCACTCGCACAGATCTGTCTACCCCCCCGCAAGGACACGTCAAGCCCGTTTCTTGGGAACTGAACCGTGGCGGGGTTCCCCCAGCGGGCAGGCAGGCAGCTCCGGGGGGGGGGGGGGGGAGACAGACATAGTAAACAACCTCTTGGGCGACTGTGTGACTTGGTTAGTAATCACAGACATGCAAATTAGAGCCACAAGCTACAGGTAACACCGTTCACTGCTGCCTCCCCGACCACCCGAGAGCACACAGGCTTGAAACAATCATCTGTCTCAGATGTCACTGATTCTGTAGGTGAGGAAGTTGGGCGTGTCTGGGGGGGGAGGGGGGCTTCTCTTACCACGTGGGTGGTGGCAGCTCCCGGATAGCTGGGCTGGAAAGTCCAAGAGGCCTTTACTCTGCAGGGGACGGCTGGGAGCAGACGGCCAGAAGGCTGAGCCCTTCTGGGACGGTGGACGGGGGTCAGCTAGTGGCCTGCCCAGCACCATGATCTCCGGGTTGTTGACTTCCTTCATGGTGATGGGCAGCTCAAGAGAACTGGGGGCGGGGGGGGGGGGGAGGCTTCCGCCCTTCTATGCCCTAGCCTCAGAAATCCCAGAAGGACTTCCACTTTACTCTACAGGTCAAGCAGACATGTGACCGCACACATTCAAGGGCAGGGGACATAGAGAACGGGAGAAGGGTCAGAGAATGTGGGGGCCGTGTTATAAAAGTGCCACAAACAGCTATTAAATAAGCAAAGAAGGAGGGGGGGGAGGAGGAGGAGGAGAGGAGAAGGAGGGGAAGGAGGAGGAAGAGAGGGAGGGAGAGGAGAAAGGGGAGGAGGAGGGGAGGAAGGAGAGGAGCAGGAGGGAGGGGGAGGAGGAGGGGGAGGAGGGGGAAGAAGGGGAGGAGGGGGAGGAGGAAGGGGAGGAGGAGGGGAGGTAGGAGAGGAGCAGGAGGAGGGGGGAAGAGGAGGGGGAGGAGGAAGAAGGGGAGGAGGGGGAGGAGGGGGAAGAAGGGGAGGAGGGGGAGGAGGGGGAGGAGGGGGAAGAAGGGGAGGAGGGGGAGGAGGGGGAGGAGGGGGAAGAAGGGGAGGAGGGGGAGGAGGAAGGGGAGGAGGAGGGGAGGTAGGAGAGGAGCAGGAGGAGGGGGAAGAGGAGGGGGAGGAGGAAGAAGGGGAGGAGGGGGGAGGAGGAAGAAGGGGAGGAGGGGGGAGGAGGGGGAAGAAGGGGAGGAGGGGGAGGAGGGGGAGGAGGGGGAAGAAGGGGAGGAGGAGGGGGAAGAGGGGGAGGAGGGGGAAGAAGGGGAGGAGGGGGAGGAGGAAGGGGAGGAGGAGGGGAGGTAGGAGAGGAGCAGGAGGAGGGGGAAGAGGAGGGGGAGGAGGAAGAAGGGGAGGAGGGGGAGGAGGGGGAAGAAGGGGAGGAGGGGGAGGAGGGGGAAGAAGGGGAGGAGGGGGAGGAGGGGGAAGAAGGGGAGGAGGGGGAGGAGGAAGGGGAGGAGGAGGGGAGGTAGGAGAGGAGCAGGAGGAGGGGGAGGAGGAAGAAGGGGAGGAGGAGGAGGAGAGGAGAAGGAGGGGAAGGAGGAGGAAGAGGGGGAGGGAGAGGAGAAAGGGGAGGAGGAGGGGAGGAAGGAAAAGAAGGGGAGGAGGGGGAGGAGGAAGGGGAGGAGGAGGGGAGGTAGGAGAGGAGCAGGAGGAGGGGGAGGAGGAAGAAGGGGAGGAGGGGGAGGAGGGGGAAGAAGGGGAGGAGGGGGAGGAGGAAGGGGAGGAGGAGGGGAGGAGGAGGGGGGAGGAGGAGGAGGAGGGGGAGGGAGACAGGAGGAGGGGGAGGAGGAAGAAGGGGAGGAGGGGGAGGAGGGGGAAGAGGGGGAGGGAGAGGAGAAAGGGGAGGAGGAGGGGAGGAAGGAAAAGAAGGGGAGGAAGGGGAGGAGGAAGAAGGGGAGGAGGAGGAGGAGAGGAGAAGGAGGGGAAGGAGGAGGAAGAGGGGGAGGGAGAGGAGAAAGGGGAGGAGGAGGGGAGGAAGGAAAAGAAGGGGAGGAGGGGGAGGAGGAAGGGGAGGAGGAGGGGAGGTAGGAGAGGAGCAGGAGGAGGGGGAGGAGGAGGGGGAGGAGGAAGAAGGAGAGGAGGGGGAGGAGGGGGAAGAAGGGGAGGAGGGGGAGGAGGAAGGGGAGGAGGAGGGGAGGAGGAGGGGGAGGAGGAGGAGGAGGGGGAGGGAGACAGGAGGAGGGGGAGGAGGAAGAAGGGGAGGAGGGGGAGGAGGGGGAAGAGGGGGAGGGAGAGGAGAAAGGGGAGGAGGAGGGGAGGAAGGAAAAGAAGGGGAGGAGGGGGAGGAGGAAGGGGAGGAGGAAGAAGGGGAGGAGGAGGAGGAGAGGAGAAGGAGGGGAAGGAAGAGGAAGAGGGGGAGGGAGAGGAGAAAGGGGAGGAGGAGGGGAGGAAGGAAAAGAAGGGGAGGAGGGGGAGGAGGAAGGGGAGGAGGAGGGGAGGTAGGAGAGGAGCAGGAGGAGGGGGAGGAGGAAGAAGGGGAGGAGGGGGAGGAGGAGGAAGAAGGGGAGGAGGGGGAGGAGGCGGAAGAAGGGGAGGAGGGGGAGGAGGCGGAAGAAGGGGAGGAGGGGGAGGAGGGGGAAGAAGGGGAGGAGGGGGAGGAGGAAGGGGAGGAGGAGGGGAGGTAGGAGAGGAGCAGGAGGAGGGGGAAGAGGAGGGGGAGGAGGAAGAAGGGGAGGAGGGGGAGGAGGGGGAAGAAGGGGAGGAGGGGGAGGAGGGGGAAGAAGGGGAGGAGGGGGAGGAGGAAGGGGAGGAGGAGGGGAGGTAGGAGAGGAGCAGGAGGAGGGGGAGGAGGAGGGGGAGGGGGAAGAAGGGGAGGAGGGGGAGGAGGGGGAAGAAGGGGAGGAGGGGGAGGAGGGGGAGGAGGAGGAGGGGGAGGGAGACAGGACCCAGGAGTCCTGCTGGCATTTTTTTTTTAACTTTGTTTATTTATTTATTTATTTTGAGAGAGTCAGAGCGTGAGTGGGGGAGGAGCAGAGAGAGGGCGAGAGAGGATCCCAAGCAGGCTCCGCGCTGCCAGCGCAGAGATCCAGACGCGGGGCCCGATCCCGCAGACCGCGGGGTCACCACCACCCAGGTGCCCCATCTGCTGCCGTTGTGACCTGTGACATCCAGACCCCGAAGTGTGGGAGGATCCGGCTCTGTTTAAGCCGCCCCGTCGGGGACACTTCGCTGTAGCAGCCCCCTTGGCCTGTCCCGGCCGCGGCAGCGAAATGCCACGAGCTGGGGGCCTCCAACCCGCAGATTCCTGTTTCCTCCGGGTGAGGAGGCTGGGGGCGCCGATGACCCCGGGTGCCCCCTTGCTTGGGGGACGGGCCCTCTGCTCGCCGCGTCCTGACGCGGAGGAAGGGGACAGGGCGCTGGCTCTCGCTCTCGGGGCCTCTCTCTCTCTCTCTCTCTCTCTCTCTCTCTCTCTCTCTCGGGGGGGGGGGGGGCTCCGCCCTCTGACCTAATCGCCTCCCGGAGGCCCCACCTCCTACAACCTGTGCCTTTTGCGGGTTAGGATTTCAGCGTCTGGGCGGGAGGCATGCAGCCGGTCACCCAGTAACGGGCAAGGCAGGGTAGTCACTTCCATCAATTCTCACCCCCCTCCCCCCGGCCCCCGGCCCCCTCCCCCCAGCCCCCAGCCCCCAGCCCCCAGCCGGGGTTTGGCGCCCCCTAGCGGTCGCCTGGCCTCTCGGCCAACTGGGTGCGTCCGGAGCGCGGCCGCGCAGGTGGCCACCACGTGGGGCGCTAGGAAGCCCCGCCCGGCGCCCCTGGCCGACCGCCCCGGGTGCGGCCCGACGTTTGTCCCGCGCGGGGACGGACCGGAAGCGGGACAGCGGGCTCCCCGGAGGCGGAGGGGCTGGGGAGGGGGCGGTCGCCACAGTCCCGGCCGAATGGCGGCCCCACCCCCACCCTGTCTTCCCGCGCTGCCTCCCCGAAGCCTGAGGGCGGCGGGAAAAACTCGGAGCGGAAGGGCAGGAGGTGGACGGCGCCGGCACCGGGGCGATCTCGGCCACCGTTCTCAGGCAGGGTGGTGCTGTGCTGCCTGGAACGATTCCTTTGTCCACTCGACATCACATATGGAGCGCCTGCTGTATGCCAGGCCCTGTTGAGCAAACACACAGCCCCGAGCGCCCACAGGCAAACATCGCGGCTCGTCCCAGCCCGCGTTGCGAGCGCAGACCGAGAATAATGGCTTCAATATGTAAATTCTAGTATAAATTCTAGAGTAGATTTGGATGCAAGGTGACATGTGACGGAGCAGAGTCAGGGGGCCTTGGGGGGAGGGGTGGCTGACAGAGGGACGACGGAGCGCGAGCAGGGGAGGGGCCGAGAGAGAGGGGGACACAGAATCCGAAGCAGGCTCCGGGCTCTGAGCTGTCGGCACAGAGCCGGACGCGGGGCTCGAACTCACGAACCGCGAGAACATGACCTGAGCCGAGGCTGGACGCTTAACCGACTGAGCCACCCAGGCGCCCCCGCGGGGTAGCTCATTTTAATCATGAGTCCGTTTCTGCGGTGAAGGAACTCCCACCAGGATGGTTTCCCGCTTGGGGGAGTGGAGTCGCAGAGCAGGAAATTGGGAAGAAATGGGTAGGGTCACCGGGTCACGGTCAGGGTCGGGGAGGATTTCCACCCTGCCCACGCGGTAGGCATGAATCACCCCGAGGGCCCGGTAAAAGCAGTAAGTAGGAGAGTAATGAGGATGTGATGCGTGTTCTGTATTCATCACCTTTGGTTTTTGTTGTTGCTGTTGTTGTTTTTCGTGATTTGTTAACTTTTTAGGCACCTAGAATGTAATTTCAATACTGGCCGGGTTTAACATCTAGTTGTCAAAAATGCTGAAAATTTGATAATCAACTCTTGGAAGGCAGTACCCCGGGGGCAGGGTCCCGCTCAGCCAGGAGAGAAGACTGAGGTCCTCACACACCCACGAAATCAAAAGTCGCTGTGGGCGTGTCCCTACTCTGCCCTAGGGCAAGGGACCGGTCGGGAGGGGAGTTCAGGGACCTGGTTCCCGAAATCTCTCCACGGCCACGCCTACATCCTGTTCTCGGTCTTCGTTCTGGAGGGTAGATGCATCCAGGGTCAGTTCGAGCCACTTTATGGATCCCCCCCACCCCCCAATTCCTCTGCTGTCTTGACTTATCTGTTACCCCTAATCTCATGCAAACTTCAGCCCTTCCTCCCCTGGTCCCTGGCTCTCCCCTAAGCGTGGACCAGTTAGGATGATGCACCCCCACTGTGGGTCAGAAAATCCAGAATTATAGTGGCTTCCAGAATATAGGATCTGCAGCGTGGGCGAGACAACCAAACACAAAAGGCCACACGGCGTGTGATTCGATTTATGCAAAATGTCCAGAACAGGCAAATCCACAGACAGGAAGTGGGTTAGGACCTCCTGCCACCTGCCACCGCATGGATGGCCCCGGAGGCCACTGTGGGCAGGGACAGAAGCCAGACACAGAAGGACACATCCCTGCGTGACCCCAGGCACGGGGGGGTCCCCAGAGGAGTCCCGTCCACAGAGAGCAGATGGTGGGAGCCAGGGGTGGGGAGTCCGTGCTTCATGGGGACAGAGTCTCGGTTTGGGGAGATGGAAAGTTCTGGAGACGGGTGGCGGGGACGGCTGCCCGACTATGTGTGTGCCTGACGCCTCTGAGCTGTGCACTTGGAGACGGTCAAAAGGCTAATTTTATGTTATGTATATTTTACCCCAATCAAAAAAATAATAATTAAAGAAAACGCAGAAATGTTTGGCCACAAATATGTAGCTAGTGGGGGGGTTAATAGCAGGGGATTGGTTATCTACACACATCATAGCACAATTCCCCACAACGGAATACTACGCTATCCCAAAAATACTGCTGGGAACATCTGTCATTGGAGTGTCAGCTCTTTCAGAGCAGAGTTTTGTCCGTCCTGTTCACTTTCATACCCCTGATGTCCGGAGAGGTACCTGGCACCTAGTGGGCACCCAATATATACCCACCAGCGGGAGACTGTGCATGTAAAATGTACCTGTTGAATGAATGGTAAAATATTCAAGCTATAATGCTAAGGGCACAAGAGGAGGTAATGTAACACCTGTAATTTCCTGGTCCCTCAAATGACCACTTTTCCATGTTTTATCGACGCAGGAAACAAAGAAATGCTGAACTATACCTAACTTAAAGCCATGGGTATGTGTAGCATGGTGGGGGGTGTTTTTTGTTGTTTTTTTTTGGGGGGGAGGGGTGTTTGTTTTTATTTTTCTTTTTCCCCCTGGAGAGCGTTATTACATTGAAGGAAGGGAAGCCTGGGTGGCTCAGTCGGTTAAGCGTCCAACTCTGGACCTCAGCTCAGGTCTTGATCTCAGGGTCCTGAGTTCAAGCCCCATGTTGGACTCCGTGCTGGGCATGAAGCCCACTTTAAGGACAAAAAAAAAAAAAAAAAAAAAAAAAAAAAAAAAGGTGTTGTTCTCAACACCTGATGGCACTCAAGGATGAAAGAAATTCAGACAGGTGCACAGAACAGGATATACAAGAGACCCGTTTGTAGGTCAGGGCACCCGGCTGGCTCAGCCGGGAGAGCTTGGGAGCGCGTGTAACTCTTGATCTCAGGGTTGTGGGTTCGAACCCTACGTTGGGTGTGAAAATTATTTCAAATCTTTTTTTTAATTTTTAATTTTTCTTTTTTTTTTAAGGTGTATTTATTTATTTGTTTATTTAGAGAGAACATGAGCAGGGGAGGGGCAGAGAGAGAGAGAGAATCCCGGGCAGGCACCACAATGTCAGCACAGAGCCCGATGCGGGGCTCGATCTCACGAGCCACGAGATCATGACCTGAGCCAATACCAATAGTGGGACGCTTAACCAACTGAGCCACGCAGCGACCCCCCCCCTTTTTTTTTAAAGGAATGCCTGTAGGTCACTTGCGAGGGGACATGGTACGGAGTTTTCAGCTTTTCTGACTTTTAGTTTTTACCCTGTAGAGAATGTATAACATTCGTGCAACAAGAAAGACTGTAGAAACTACGTACGGCCGAGGACATAAACGATATCACAATTTGCTGGACCCTACGTTGCTGTGACTAAAGGTCCAGGCCTTGTCTGGAGCCACCGGGCCTGGGTTCGAACCCCCATCCCACCACTCGTGAGCCCAGGAGCCTTTGTAGCTGCCTTTGCCTCTGGTCCCCGCGTTCGAAACAAACCCCACCCAGCCTGTGTGAGGGGTTCTGTCCTCACCTCTCCTTCCTCGGGCCTCTCGTTTTCCCCCCTCCTTTAGCGCAGAAATGCAGAAATTCCACTAACAGGCCCCAAATCTCAGGAAGTCGTTTTGGAGCGCGCTATGCACCGAACATTCGTGTCCCCCGAATCCCCACGGCGAGGCCCCATCCCGGGTGGGATGGCTCTGGGCGGTGGCGCCTTTCCGCGGCGATCAGAGTCAGCTGAAGTCACGAGGGTGGGGCCTCCGCGGTGGGATTAGCGCCCTTGTCAGGGGACGAAGAGACCGGAAACGTCCCTCCTCCACGTGGGCACCCAGCGAGAAGGTGGCACCTCCAAACCAGGAAAAGGGCCCTCCCGGAACCCAGCCGCCCTGGCATCCTGGTCTCCCAACTGCTAGCCTCCCAAACTGCGGGAAATAAATGTTTTGTCCTTGTAGCCACCGTGATGGTTTATTTTATGTGCCAACCTGCCGGGGCTACGAGATGCCGAGAGAGCAGGTAATACGCTCAACTGCTCTGCGAGTGTCTGTGAGGGTGTCTCTGGAAGAGACTAGCATTTGTATCAGTAGATGGAATAAGCAAGATGGCCTCACCGATGAGGGTGGGCCTCATCTAATCCGTTGAGGGTCTGGATAGACCAAAAAGGTGGATGGGTGCCTGGGCGGGGGGGGGGGGGCTCGGTCGGTTAAGCGTCTGACTCTTTCTTGGCTTGGGCTCAGGTCATGATGTCGCGGTTCGTGGGTTCGAGCCCTGTATCGGGTTCCATGCTGACAGCACAGAACCTGCTTGGGACTCTCTCTTCCCTCTCTCCCTCTCCCCTGCTCACGTGTGCCTGCTCTCTCTTTTTCTCTCAAAATAAATAAACTTAAAAAAAAAAAAAGGTAGAGGGACGGAGAATTTGCTCTCCCTGCCGGAGCCGGGATGCCCATGTCTCCTGGTCTTGGGAATCGGAGCTCTCTCCTGATCCTCGGGCCTTCGGGCTCGGACTGAATCGCAGCACTGGCTTTCCTGTGTCTGCAGGTGGCAGATGGCCCATCAGAGGACTTCCTGGCCTCCGTAATTCCGTGAGCCAATTCCGTGTGTAGCCTTGGGTTCTCTTCCTCTGGGAGCCCTGACTAACACGGCCACCCCGTCTGTGGCATTTGTTATAGCAACCCGAGCTGACTCAGACAGAGTCTTTCCCGAAGATTCCCGGAGAACGTCAGTGGTGCCAGGGAGGGCATCCAGGGAGCGCCACCGGGTCAAGGGCTCACACAGGAGGACTCGGGAGTCTCACCTGAAGAGGGTCCAAGAGGTGGCCAAGTGAAGGTGTGGAACAGTGTTGCAGGAAGAGGGAACAGTACCTGTACAAGTTAGGAGGTGTGAGAGAACCCTCTGCGTTTCTGGAACACTCCCGAGTCCGCCCACATCCTTCATCTTTCCTACGTTCTCAATAACCCTGGGGGCAGGCGGCAGCAAAGGGCAGGCGGGAGCGTGTTGGGGGTCAGGGTCTGGCTTCGGGGGTGCGGTTCACGCTTCGCAAGTGTGGACCTATGTGTGCAGTCACCCGGGCCCCCAGGCTCGGAAGGACCCCACGTTTGGTTTGAGGCTCTGCTGTCACCACCGGGAGGGAAATTCTTAATCAGTTTGAGCCCAGGGAGGCCACATTTTCATTTCGCACGGGGTCCTGCCAACGACGTAGCTTCCTTTCCCCGGGTTCAAATCCCGACCCTGCCATTTACTTGCCCCGTGTCCTTGGGCGAGTGGCCGAAATTCTCGAAGCCCCCAACCCCAGAGGTTTTACTCAGAAGGATATTTAAGACCTAGGTCCGGCGACCAAGGGCTTAGGCGGTCTAAGTCAAGTGTAGATTTTGTATTCGGGGTGTCGAGTGTTGGAGGAAGCAACGTTAAGTGTTCAATCGTGTATTAATGAGGGAGTACATAAATGTATGCGTGCACACGAATGACTGAGAAGCGAGCTGAGCGCGGGACACCCGCCCTTAGGGCCACACGCGTACCCCACCCCCCGCGTCCCTTACCGTCCTAGGCGCCGCCAGCCTTCCCGCCTCTCCCGAGCGCCCCCTGCCGGCCAGCGGTTCCGCCACGCCACATCCAGATCACACCGGGCCGTTTGGCCGGCTTAGCCCTCGTTCTCGCTCCCGATTGGCTCCGAGTCGCTCGCGATGCCTCTCGGGCAATGTAGTCTCTCGGCCCGCGCCCGCGTTTCCTGTGGGCCGGAGCGCGGAGAGAGCCACAGGAAGTACGTAGCCAAACTTTCCCGGGTTCCCAGAAGTCATGGTGATAGCGTTGCGCGACGGGAATTGTAGTCCACGCCCGGCCAGGTTCCGCCCCAACCCTCCGCGCTCGGAACCACAATCCCCACCATGCACCGCGCTCCCAGGTCCCCTCTGCTGGCCCGCGTCCTTCTAGGAGCGGTAGTCTTGACCCTCTACGTCCCTCGTCTGTCTTGAGGGGGAGGCCGGCTCCCAGGACTACATTTCCCTGCGCGCCCCCCTGAGGCCGCGGTGCGCCAGGACGCGGCAGCCATTTTGTTCCGCCGGAGAAGCCCCTAAGATGGCGGCGGGGGAGACGGTGAAGGTTGCCGCCCGCCCCTCCGGGCGTTAGCCCGCGCCCTCCGCGTCCCCCGGCGGCCGGCCCATGGCCTGGCGGAAGCCCGCGCCATGGACCTCCGCACCGCCGTGTACAACGCCGCCCGCGACGGCAAGCTGCAGCTGCTTCAGAAGCTGCTCAGCGGCCGGAGCCGGGAGGAGCTGGACGAGCTGACGGGTGAGGTGGCCGGCGGGGGGACGCCGCTGCTCATCGCCGCCCGCTACGGCCACCTGGACGTGGTCGAGTACCTGGTGGACCGGTGCGGCGCGAGCGTGGAGGCGGGCGGCTCGGTGCACTTCGACGGCGAGACCATCGAGGGCGCGCCGCCGCTGTGGGCCGCCTCGGCCGCCGGCCACCTGGACGTGGTGCGCAGCCTTCTGCGCCGCGGGGCGTCGGTGAACCGCACGACGCGCACCAACTCGACGCCGCTGCGCGCCGCCTGCTTCGACGGGCACCTGGAGGTGGTGCGCTACCTGGTGGGCGAGCACCAGGCCGACCTGGAGGTGGCCAACCGGCACGGCCACACGTGCCTCATGATCTCCTGTTACAAGGGCCACCGCGAGATCGCCCGCTACCTGCTGGAGCAGGGCGCCCAAGTGAACCGGCGCAGCGCCAAGGGCAACACGGCCCTGCACGACTGCGCCGAGTCCGGCAGCCTGGAGATCCTGCAGCTGCTGCTCGGCTGCCACGCCCGCATGGAGCGCGACGGCTACGGCATGACCCCGCTGCTGGCGGCCAGCGTCACGGGCCACACCAACATCGTGGAGTACCTCATCCAGGAGCAGCCTGTTGGGGAGGGGGGCCCCTCCGCCGGCCCGGGATGTGTGCCGCCCCCGGGGCCCCGCGGCCGCAGCTCCTCCCCGGAGGACGCGCTCGGCGACGCGTACGAGAGCTGCTGCCCCACGAGCCGGGAGGCCGCCGTGGAAGCCCTCGAGTTGCTGGGAGCCACCTACGTGGATAAGAAGCGGGACCTGCTCGGGGCCCTGAAACACTGGAGACGGGCCATGGAGCTGCGTCACCAGGGCGGCGCGTATCTGCCCAAACCGGAGCCCCCGCAGCTGGTCCTGGCCTATGACTATTCCAGGGAGGTGACCACCACCGAGGAGCTGGAAGCGCTCATAACCGACCCGGACGAGATGCGCACGCAGGCCCTGTTGGTCCGGGAGCGCATCCTGGGGCCGGCCCACCCGGACACGTCCTACTACATCCGCTACCGGGGGGCGGTGTACGCCGACTCGGGCAATTTCGAGCGCTGCATCCGCTTGTGGAAGTACGCCCTGGACATGCAGCAGAACAACCTGGAGCCCCTGAGCCCCATGACCGCCAGCAGCTTCCTCTCCTTCGCCGAACTCTTCTCGTACGTGCTCCAGGACCGGGCGGCCAAGGGCAGCCCGGGCGCGCAGATCGGCTTTGCGGACCTCATGGGCGTGCTCTGCAAAGGAGTGCGGGAGGTGGAGCGGGCCCTGCAGCTGCCCAAGGAGCCCGGGGACTCGGCCCAGTTCACCAAGGCCTTGGCCATCATCCTCCACCTGCTGTATCTGCTGGAGAAGGTGGAGTGCACGCCGGACCAGGAGCACCTGAAGCACCAGACCGTGTACCGGCTGCTGAAGTGCGCCCCCCGGGGCAAGAACGGCTTCACCCCTCTGCACATGGCCGTGGACAAGGACACCACAAACGTCGGCCGCTACCCGGTGGGCCGGTTCCCCTCTCCCCAGGTGGTCAAGGTGCTGCTTGACTGCGGGGCGGACCCAGACAGCCGGGACTTTGACAACAACACCCCGCTGCACATAGCGGCCCAGAACAACTGCCCCGGGATCATGAACGCCCTGATCGAAGCGGGCGCCCACATGGATGCCACCAATGCCTTCAAGAAGACCGCCTACGAGCTGCTGGATGAAAAGCTGCTGGCCAAGAGCACCATTCAGCCCTTCAACTACGTGACCCTGCAGTGCCTTGCGGCCCGCGCCCTGGACAAAAACAAGATCCCCTACAAGGGCTTCATCCCCGAGGAGCTGGAGGCTTTCATCGAGCTGCACTGACGGGGTCCTGAGAGCCGAGAAGCCGGCAAGAGTGGGGCCCACGCTCGTCTCCCCGCCTCCCCCCTCCCCCGAGCCCTTCGGCAGCGGGAAACAGAAGGGCTCTCCAGTCTCCAGAGCCCCTGTCCCCTCCGCTCTGCGGACAGGGGAGAGGAATCAGCAAGTCGTTGGTGCTCGAAGCCTTCCGCATCAGGCGCTCGAGGAACTGGCCCTCTCCGGGAGCCCGCGAGCCTGTCTTTGATCGGGGGAAGTTGCACGCGCGCGTCCACACATCCCATCTGCCCGGGTCTCGGAGGAGTTTTGCCTTCTTGCCTCGAGGCAGAGGGATCGAAGCTTTTGCCTTCTCTTCCGAGAACCGGGAAGAAGCTGAGGATCGGGTCCCTGCTTTTTCGCCCCCCTGCGGCCCAGTGCAGTGTGAGGACGGGGGAGGGGGGCGCTCCCGGGTGGCAGGTCGGAGAAGCGGGCCGACTCTCAGTTCTCCAGCACGCTTGCGCCCTGCCCCCTGCCCCCTGCCGTCACCACGGGCCGTGGGCAGGGCTCCCTGCCCGGGCGGCCTGCCCCTCGCATGGCTTTCGTTGGTGTGGTGTTGCGTTTCTTAGTGAGCGGGCAGGTTACAGGCGTGGCGCAGGAGGCCGGACGTTGTGCTGCCGTATTTTTTCTTTTCCTGAGAATTTTTGGCCACACGGAATGAGCTGATGTCACACAGGGCGGCTTTTGCCGTGGCCGAGGGGGCGAGGCTGTCTGCCGGGGGTGAGCTCGGTGGTGTGGAGGATTTGGTGGTGTGGAGGATTTGCTGGCGGTCCCTAAAGCGAGGCGACTGCCCATTTTCTAGAACTTCCCTGTTTGCCTTCTACTTGGGCCTCCCCCAACTTTCCACTCAAATCACAAAGAGGGGCGTTTTCCAAGCAAGGATCGGGCCAGGCGCCGAAGGAGCTGGCGGGGCCGTCACTCCCCGACCCGGCAAGGACCCGCACGGTCGGAGGGGATCAGGGTCTCAGTGTCTTGAGTCCCAGGAAGTGCAGTCGCCTCAGCCTCCCGGGCCCCGCGCGCATGCGCAGTGTGGCTGTGCGCAGCCCCGCGGCTCTAGGCTTTTTTTTTTCTTTTTTTTTAGCTGCTTGGAAGCCTGAACGCAGGTGTTCCTGAGCCAGGTCCCCACTCGCTGTTAACGGAGCTGGAGGAGGCGGCGAATGTCCACAAGTTGCCGGTGAGGTGATAAGGAATCTCGGTTTCCCACCACTCAGGGCGCGCATGCGCCAAGCGCAGCGGTGCCGCCCACTCCCCCGGCAGCGGCGGGCCGGTGGCGGTGAGCCGTGGCAGGTGGCCGGTGGCCGGGGACGAAGCGGCCTCCTGGGCTCAGGAGACGGGGCCCCGCCTGGAGAGGGTGTCTCTCCCCCCCCCTCCCCCCAGCCTCCTCTCGCAGCTGCACGGAGGCCTCGAGAAGCCACAGCGGGCCCCTGGGCCCCGTTTGCATTTGCAGTGTTAGTTAGGACGTTATTTATTGGCAAGGCCGGGTTTTACCTTCCGTCGAGGCGGGAAAGTGTCCCTGTCCCTTCCAAGCACGGAATAAAGCAATGAGGCAGTTTAAATCGTGCGCCGGTGCCCGAGTCATTTAAAAGGCAGCGGTGGGGGGACGGGGGTGGTGGGGGGATGGACGGCTCCCTCCCGGGGTGGGCAGGAAGAAGGCGGGGAGAGGGTGCCGCCCAGCGCAACCCTCGTGGTGTGGGGGCTCGCAGAGCCCAGCCCCCGGGCCACCATCTCACTGGGGCAGTTTCTGTCCGTGTCCTGGGACCTTGTGTGGGGTTTCCCTGGGAAGTGGCGTGTTTCTGCCCGTGGAAAAGGAGGGAAACCGCTGACTTCTCCCAAACCCCAGCTTTGCGGTAGGGAAGGCTCCAAAGAGGTGGCTTGGCCCTCCCGGAAGGCGAGGGAGGGCTGGGGCAGCGGGGAGGCGCCCAAGAGGCCGAACTCGGTAGCTCTGCGGTTCCGGTCGGGGAGGAAAATCTGGTCCCTCTTCTTTCTCCTGCCGGTTCCCTCGTGTAGTTGCAGTTCTCCGTACGGTAGCACAGTGAGAGCACTGCTCCCTGGTCTGGCGCGCTGAGTAGGTGCCGCTGCCCCCTGTGCGCCAGGCACGGTGCAGGCCCCCTCGGGTCAGGATTGCACCGGCCGGATCGAGGCTGATTTTTCCGTGTCGCCCCCTCGCACGACAGTGGGGAAGGCCAGGCTGCTTCTCCGGCTCCTGGTTTCACGGGGGTCCGACCACTAACAGCACCCGCTCCGCTGTAATGGGAACACATGGTGGCCTGGGAGGACTGGGTGTTGAATCAGCAGGTGCTCCAGAGTAGTCTCAGGGGACACAACACCGGCCCAAGCATTTATTGGGCCCTTGCTGGATGCCAGGCACCATTCCACGTGCTTCCATGGGCCACCTGAATCGCTGCTCACAGCAGCCCTGTAAAGTAGGTGTGTTTTTTTGTGTGTGTCTTTTTTACATTTATTTTTGAGAGAGAGAGAGAGAAGAAGCAGGGGAGGGGCAGAGAGAGGGAGACACAGAATCCTAAGCAGCTCCAGGCTCTGCGCTGACAGCGCAGAGCCTGACACGGGACTTGAACCCATGGACCGCGAGATCGTGACCTGAGCGGAAGCCGGAAGCTTAACCGGCTGAGCCACCCAGGCCTCCCGAAGTAGGTGTTCTTGTTGCCGTTTTGGAAGTGGGGGAAACCGGCCACTGGGGTGTGAGAAGACTCCCCGAGAGGAAAGCTGATCAGGGCCAAACACTTTCTTTCCGAGCTCAGACCTGAGAAGTGCGACTTGCGCCCCCAGGCCACGGAGGCCATCTTAAAAACGGCCCGCTCGGGTGTCAGGCGAGAGGTGATCCCCCCCTGCTCCAAACGGTTGCGGACGATGTGGTTGTGGTTCCGGTTCCGGGGGCTGGGGGGAGGGGGTCCCCAGGTGGCAGGCGGGGGAGTGCAGGCCAGGGTCCCAGCTTCCCCGGCTCCGGCCAGTCTCGGGGGGCCTAGGGGTGAGGTGAGCTCATCGCTGCCTCCCCTGTCGGCTTGTGAGGGTCATAGGGGGAGCCCACGTCCCCAGTAGGCCGAGTGAAGGTGGGTTGTGTAAAGCGGGAGAGAGAGCAGGCTTCCTGAAGCCGCTCAGCCGGCGGGAAGTGTTAAGTCACTGGCAGGGGGTGGGGGCAGCTATCCAGGCCCAGTGTCCGGGCGCTCAGGATGGAGGCTGGAGCCCAAGGTCGAGACAGCGTGCGGCGCCCCCACCAGTGGGAGCCACTGCCTGCCTCCGCGAAGCCGAATTTAGCACCTCAGTTCTGCTCATTGCTGGGTGCTCGGTACTTGCCTATCAGGCCTTCCGGAGCCCCGTGGCTGTGTGGGGTCACTGCCGTGGCCTCGGCGCCCACGTGTCAAGGGAGCAGGTGAGTTCACGCAGGGGTGTCTCTTGCCTCTGGGACTGCAGCTCCTCCCCAGACACTTGGGCCACACTCGTCGCCCCCCCACCCCCCAGGATTCCAGGGGTGTCATCCGAGCAGTGTTTACAGGGAGGGGAGCGGAGCGTCCCAGCCTCGGGTTAAAGATAGCACGGGTCGGAATCACATCACAGCCTGGAAAGGGGAGGTGACCCTCCCTGGGACTGCTGGCACAGCAGGGTGCTAACTGCGTGTCCCTGGAGAAGGGGGTGTGGAGTCCCGAGTTAGGTTCGGTGTCGCCCCGTGTGTTAGGCAAGACCCAGCCCAAATGTGGGCAACACTGGCACTCCTGGGGAGGGACCCCGGCACCTTTGCCCTCCGTGGGCCGTGGAAGAGACTCTGAACCTCGGTGTTGAGTGGGACATTTGAGCTCCAGTGCAGCCTCCCCCTGCCCTGTGCCTTAATGCCCTCGATCAAAAGCTCCTCAAGCAGTAATTTTGATCGGATGGATGTCCCCTCCTCCGCGCAGCCCTCCCAGATTGTTGAAAGCCTCTCAACCATCCACTTCCCGCTGTGCGTTTCCTTCCCAGCCCTCACGTATAACTTAACCCCTGCGATGACCCCTATTTGCTTCCTTATCTGGTCCTGTGTCCCCTTCCCTAGAACGTCAACCACACCAGTTCGTCCCCTGTTGTGTCCCCAGTGCCTAGAAGAGGGGCTGACACCCGGTAGTTTGTTGCACGAATAAGGGAATTCACAGGGAGGCCCACGTGGCCCGATGGGGTGAGGGAGGAAGCTGCTGGGGGGCCCGGGGGGAGCACAGGCAGGTGGTTGGCGGCCCGTAGCCGGGGCGCTGGGCAGCCACTGCGGTTTCAAGCCAAGGGGAGATGCCGCCCGACGGAAGCCTGGAGGCCCCTGGCCGCAGCTGCAGCAACAGGCTGGGGGAGGGGGGTGCTGGCATAGAGGGCGCACGGTGCCCGTGGCGCTTTCATACCGCGGGTGGTGCGACGGAGCGCTTGCCACAGAGGCGTCAGGCCCCCAAGGTCGAGGGACCTACTGTGCCCTTCGCAGGAGGGGCACGCCAGCCCCTGGCCCGGGGCCCCACCGTAGGAAGCTGGAAAGGCAACCCAAAGCATGTGGAAATCAGTGAGGCGGAAATGCACAAATGAGGGCTCCCGGAGCGAGGGGCCTGCGAGTCTGGGTCCCGAGGCCGCGAGGTCGAGCCCCACGTCGGGTGTCGAGATTACTGACCTTAAGAAAACTTCTAAAAAAGTTTTTGATGCACAACAGAGAAAAACCAGTGAACCCCAAAGCTGGTCCTTTATTTTTTTAAGTTTACTTTGAGAGAGAGAAGTGGGGGGGGGGCAGAGAGAGGGAGAGCGAGCATCCCAAGCAGGCTCCGTGCTGTCAGAGCAAAGCCCTGCGACGGGCCTCGAACCCCCCGAAGCCCGAGATGGAGGCCTGAGCCCGTCAGGTGCTTAACCCACTGAGCCACCCAGGTGCCCCTGGTTCTTTTAAAATTTTTTTTTTAATTTTTTTTTCAACTTTTTTTTATTTATTTTTGGGACAGAGAGACAGAGCATGAACGGGGGAGGGTCAGAGAGAGAGGGAGACACAGAATCAGAAACAGGCTCCAGGCTCCGAGCCATCAGCCCAGAGCCCGACGCGGGGCTCGAACTCCCGGACCGCGAGATCGTGACCTGGCTGAAGTCGGATGCTTAACCGACTGCGCCACCCAGGCGCCCCCTTTTAAAAGTTAAATAAAATTGATGCTTCTGCTGAGCACCGAGCATAGAAGAAGTGTTCAGTCACTGTACTGTGTCCCTGAAACTAACAGAACACTGTACTAACTGTGCTGGGATTAAAATAAAAACTTAATTAAGAAACTTAAAATACTTCGGGGCGCCTGGGTGGCTCAGTCGGTTGGGTGACCGACTCCGACTCCGGTCACGATCTCGCGGTTGGTGAGTTCGGGCCCCGCGTCCGGCTCTGACAGCTCGGAGCCTGGAGCCTGCTTCGGATTCTGTGTCTCCTTCTCTCTCTGCCCCTCCCCCACTTGTGCGCTCACTCTGTCTCTCAAAAATCAATAACTGTAAAAAAAAATTCTTTTAAATAAAAAATATTAAGAAACAAGTTAAATAAAATTGAATGAAACGTGTGTGGTGGGGGTGGTTCTGGTTTCCGACCGCGGCCACGTGACCTTGGCAACATCACCGCCCCTCCTGAGATGAGTCTCAGTTTCCTCATCTGTAAGATGGGGTTGGCAGGGGTCGCTGCCTGCTAGCATCGCAGGAAGGAGTAAACGGGTTTGTCTGTGACAACATCCCGGCGCATAATAAGTGCGCAAAGAGCTGTGTGGTTACAGGGCGCCTGCTGTCTGCACGCTCATTTATACATCTGATGCACAGATGAATTGGGAAAGCTTTCAAATCTTTTCTTGAACGTGTTTTAGGGGGCAAAGCATAGCGAGCCTCCCCTCCCCCACCACGACATGTGAGTTTACAGATGTTTGTACCGAAAATGACCCCGAGTTTTATTTTATTTTTTTAACGTTTATTTGTTTTTGAGACAGAGAGAGACAGAGCATGAACGGGGGAGGGTCAGAGAGAGGGAGACACAGAATCTGAAACAGGCTCCAGGCTCTGAGCCGTCAGCACAGAGCCCGACGCGGGGCTCGAACTCACAGACTGCGAGATCATGACCTGAGCCGAAGTCGGTCGCTTAACTGACTGAGCCACCCAGGCGCCCCCCCCCCCGAGTTTTAAAATAAAGACGAGTTTGTTACAATTTGTTACTGAGATGAAATTCACCATTCCAAAACGTACATACAGTTCAGTGGCTTTCACTGTAGTCACAAGGTTGTGCAACCATCACCGCGATCCAATTCCAGAAATAAAAAAGGGAGGTGGGGGGTAATCTTAAAGCCTGTTTGAAGAAAAATACTAAATGACTCGAGAAATAGAAAAGACCTTCAGGAAGAGGGCAGATGGCCAGCAAAGAACCTGCGGGACAGGAGACAGGTGAGCAAGGGGGGATGGGCGCGCTGATGCCAGAGCACGTCAGATCCCACGTGACAAAGGGGCTCCGACACAGCGACCCGCAAGGGATGGGGCGGGCATGTGGCGCCAGGCCGGCCTGCCAACCTCCAGTGCCCAGGTCCCCGCAGAGGACGGGCGTGGGGTTCGCAGGGCGGGGACAGGCAGAGAGCCCGATAAGAGGTCTGAGGGGCCCCCGGGGGGAGCGTCAGGGAAGACAGGAGATGGGGCCAGCCCCCCACCCCCCACCCCCCACCCCCAGAGGTCAGGAAGCTCCTTTTCTTGGGAAGAGTACGATTTTTTTTTTTTTTTTTAACTTCCCTTGGAAATTGGAAACCCTGGGCACCTCCCAGGGCTATAAAAAGGCCAGAGCCACTGACCAAGTTAAAAATAAAAGGTCCGCGCCCAGAGGCACTGGGGGTGGGAGGGGGCACTGTGCGGGTCAGGCTGGGGTGGGCCGGCCTTGTTGCTGGGTGACTTAAAGCAGGTGTCTGCCCTCTCTGGGCTCTGGTCCCCAACAGCCTTAGACTGAACAATTTCCAAAGGCCCAGTTAATGAGGATGTTTATACAGCTGCTATTGTTATTTACGGAGGCGATAAGCGAGGAAAGGGGCGTGGCGGCATGACCTGAACTTGGCACTCTCTGGGGTCTCTGGGGCCTCTCTTCAGGAGGAATGCTCTTCGGTTCCAGGCAGGGGAGAACCCGGAATCACTGTCCCATGGCGACCCCTGGTGGCGCAGAACGCTCACTGCAGCGCTTTCTGGATTTCACCCTCTCCCCCCCGCCCCCCCCATAAACGCAGGATCCTGTTCTGGGGGGAAGGGGGCGCCACATACAGGACACAGGTTCTGTACTCAGGTCGACCACACTGGCTCCTCCCCATCCTTCGGAGTCTTTGCACGGACTGTACCCTCCGCCTGCAGTAGCCTTTCCTTCTTGGAATGCCTCCTCCAGGAAGCCTCCCATGACCGTCCCCAACCCCAAGGCCCCCACAGTGGCCTCTGCGTCCCCCGTCACACCCAGGACCACCCCGGCTGCAACCACCTAGTGGCGCGTCTGTCTTCCCCACAGAGCTGTGAGCCCCGTGGGGAACATGGAACAAAGAGATGGGTCGAAAGAGAGAAAGGTTGGCACATTCGTTCAAATTCACGTATTGAGCCTCTGCTGTGTGCCAGCTACTGGGGTCCAGCAGGGAACTCACCAGATAAAATTCCCATCCTCGTGGGGAAGGCAGATGATAAACCAGGTGTTCAATGAATAAGTGACATTATTACTATTATTAGTCTAAAAACGCCGAGCATTAGGGAACAATAGAGCAGTGTGGGGGAGGATGGGGGGATCTGGTGGATGTGGTTGTAAATTATTTTAAATGGGAGGCTCAGAGAAGCTTGCCCTGAGAGGATGGCATTTGAGCAAATATCTGGAGGTGAGCGAGGAGCTCTGTAGACATTTGAAGGAAGGGCATTTCAAGCAGCGGGAACAGCCCACGTGAAGGTCCTGGGGCAGGACCACACCTGGCGGGTCGAGGCCCATGTGGCTCGCACAGACTAGGCTAGGGGGAAAGACGGAGGAGGGGACAGCAGGTCGTGCAGAGCCTTGGGGGCCCGCGGGGAGGACTTCGGCTCCCCCCCCCAAAGAGGTGGGAGCCCTGAAGGGCTGCCTCACAGGAGGTGCTCACAGGCGCCCTCTGGTGGGACACCCAAAATGCGCTGGAGACGCAGGGGATGTGCGAGATTCAAACTCAAAGCCCCTCAAGTTCTGCCCAGGCCCAGGGGCAGCCACGCACGCGCTGTGTGACACTGGGCAATGCATTGCCCTCTCTGGGCCCAGGGAGCGGGAGAAATTTGTACAAGATCTAACCATCTCGGAAAGACACCGTTCCAAGCAGGGACATAGCTAAGAACCTCCGAAAATAAATCATCTGTTATTGATTCATGTTTCCCAGTTTTTATTTAAAAACATTTTTTAACGTTTCTTCTTCTTCTTCTCCTTTTTTTTTTTCTGAGAGACCGAGCACGAGCAGAGGAGGGACAGAGAGAGGGAGACACAGAATCCGAAGCAGGCTCCAGGCTCTGAGCGGTCAGCACAGAGTCCGATGCGGGGCTTGAACTCACACACCGTGAGATCGTGACCTGAGCCAAAGTCGGACGCTTAACCGACGGAGCCACCCAGGCACCCTCATATCTCACAGTTTTTAGAGAAGGGGAAATTTTCAAAAAATTCCCCTCTATTTTTCCTTGAGGCTGTTTGTTCTAGTGGGGACAGGGGTTTCCCAGGAAACACCCCAGACCTGGGGCCACTGGGGGCACACTGGCCTTGGGACGGTGGCGGCCAGCAGGGGGCACCAGGAGGGCAGGACGTGTGGCTGAGCGCCCCCGCCCCGCTCTGGGGAACCTTGGCCATGGCCGCGCCTGGCCGTAGTCCTAGCCGCGGTCTTTTCTCGCCCCAGTACCTTTGTCCATGCTGTGCCCACCTCTACGAACTCTCTCCCCAACCCATGGCTCATTCCAACTCACGCCTCAGGTCTCAGCTTCCTTCCTCCTTCCAGAAGCTTCTCTCAATCCCCCCAGGTTGGTCAACGGTCCCCTTTGGGCCTCCGGAGCCCCCTCCACCTCTCCATCGCAGGCCTCATCGCCCCGTAACGTCTCCGTCTGTGGCAGCGGACCACCAGCCTGGGAGAGCAGAACGGGGTCGTCCTGCGTCACCTTGGCGGCATGGTGACCACTGAGTCACCACTGTGCCCAGAGGGCCTGCGCCCAGGAGGAGCTCAGTAAATGTGGGTTGGATAAGCAGATGGATGAATCCACATCCTGCCCACTCAGTGCCCGGTGAACCCCATGCGGGTGGGGAGCCGCGCCCCGCACAGACACGGCTGCCCGCGTTGTTGGTCAAAGGACTCACTGAGCAATGACTGTGCTCCACTTCCTGGGTTGGGTTCTGAAAACGCTACAGGGACCCAGACAGATCCACCCCGGTGCTCTCAGGGTATGCAGGGTGTGGCGGAGAAACCAGGAATTAACAAGTAAAACAAAATTATTTCACAGATTAAAATTTTTTTTTTTCAACGTTTATTTATTTTCGGGACAGAGAGAGACAGAGCATGAACGGGGGAGGGGCAGAGAGAGAGGGAGACACAGAATCGGAAACAGGCTCCAGGCTCCGAGCCATCAGCCCAGAGCCCGACGCGGGGCTCGAACTCACGGACCGCGAGATCGTGACCTGGCTGAAGTCGGACGCCCAACCGACTGCGCCACCCAGGCGCCCCTCACAGATTAAAAAAAAAAAAAAAAAATGGAGGCCATGAATTCACAGTGTGCACGACCTCCGTAGGGGCTAGAATCCAGCAGAGGGACACCTGGCTCCTTCTTCTGCCCCCAAAAGCTACTTTGCGTGCTGTGTGACCTTGGGTACATGACTTCGCCTCTCTGGGCTTCAGTTTCCTCATCTGTAAATTGGGGCAGGGATAGTCTCCAGCCCCTGGGCTGTTGGGAGGGCGAAACAAGTTCATGGGGCATGTAAAACCCTCAGCCCAGGGGTTTCAAAGTGATTGTCCTTTAAGTGTGCTGCCGTGACACAGGGACGTGGGAAGTGTTGGAGCTCCAGACCCGAAGTCACCGGGACCACGGACGGATGGGGAAAACGAGGCCCAGAAAAGGGCTGTGATTTGTTCCGAGTCTCACAATTTCTCAGGGATTAATAGGGGTTGGTGCTCTGAACGTGCCCGCTTGTCCCTGCTCTGCCCCCAACGTGCGTCCAGCCCCCATGGTGGCCGGCCTCACCAGGGTCTGTTGCCACCGCTCTGGTCGCAGGCTCGCTCACACATGCACCCATCTCCCAGTCTGTCCTCCCCAGAGAAGCCACCAGAGGGTGCCTGTGAGCACTGGAGTCAGATTCCCACCCCACCCCACCCCCATCCTCTGCTTGCTAAGGGCCTCCAGGACTTCCGCCTTCCCAGGGAAAAGCCCAAGTCCTCCCCCAGGCCCACAAAGCCGTGCATCCCCTCCCCTCCTCCTCTCCACCCTCTCTCCCCCTCGCTCACTCTGCTCCAGCCACAAGGCCTTCTCGCTGTTCCTCCAACATGCCAGGCAGGGCTCTACCCCAGGGCGTTTGCACGAGCTCTGTCCTCTTTCCAGAAAAATCACCTGGTCCTCAAACTCTTCTCATCCCGGCCAGCTCCTCTTTCTACAGGCCTTGGCTCTAACACGGGCTCCTTACACCCCCACTGGCCACTGGGTCCAAAGTTCCCCCCCCCCGGGACACTCCCATGTCACTGTTCATTTCTTCTGATGTCTCTTCACTTTCTGAAATTATCTCTGCTTCATTTGATGATTCATTCACTGCTCCCTCCCCTCCGATTCCGACTGCACGGATGTATTGGGTGCCCCTACTGCACTCCAATGCAGGCACACAGTAGGCACCCCATAAATGTTACTTGAATGAACCAAATGGCCTGTTCACTGCAGCTGTCCCGTTATTTGCAGCTAGCTCCCGCGCCGATGATTCGAAACAGTCTGTCCACGAACCCACGCCACCTTGCAGCACCTTGGAAGCTGATTTCAGGGGCTCCTCCCCGGGTTTGACGTCAGTGCTACGAAGGCCCTGGCAAAATCTGAGTCAGCCACTAAAATAATAAGTCGTATCTGACGGCCTGGGTGAGTCAGCCAGGCCCGCCCTCCTGGGCCCCAAGAAAGGGGGAAAAGGCTTGCAAAGTTCATGTTTGCCGGAAGCAGTTGGGTGGGAGGGGCCAGCAGCTTCCTGGCTTAACCAGCTCAAATTTGCCTTTCCTTCCCTTGGAAATTACAATCTCCCCACTCCTGACCTGTGTGACCTTGGGGACCAGAATTCACCTCTTGGAGCCTGTTTTTTTTCTCTGTAAAATGAGCCCAATGATGTAAGCCTGTGCCCCGAGGGCGTTCAATTTTGGGGATTCAAAATAGGTTCAAGGCCGCCTGGCAGGCTCAGTTGATCAGGCTCTTGATGTTGGGGTCCAGAGTTCCAGCCCCAGTCGGGCACAGAGAGTACTTTAAAAAAAAATACCAATAGGGGCGCCTGGGAGGCTCAGTCGGTTAGGCGTCCAACTTCGGCTCAGGTCATGATCTCACGGTTCGTGGGTTCGAGCCCCATGTCGGGCTCTGTGCTGACAGCTCGGAGCCTGGAGCCTGTTTCAGATTCTGTGTCTCCCTCTCTCTCTCTCTGACCCTCCCCTGTTCATGCTCTGTCTCTGTCTCAAAAATAAATAAACATTAAAAAAATTAAAATTAAAATAAATAAACAAATAAATACCAATAAAAAATAAAACAAAATGCGTTGAGATCTTTAAAGCCTCCGGAATCCGTAAATGTGAGTAACCCACGAATGTTAATTCTACTCCTTCCCAAAGGTCTGTGACTCTGAAAAAGATTAGCCCCCTCCTCTCCGGGCCTGCCATTAATGAGCACTTACACTGCCCCTGGAGCGTGAGTGTGTCGCAAAGGATCTGCGGACAACCTTGAAACACTGGCATCATAAGCCCCCTTCCCCGATGAGAGCTTGAGGCCCCGCAAGCCCAAGGCTCTCGCCTAAGATCGCATGGTGGGATCTGAGCCCAGAATGGGGTAGTTGGGGGGCATCAAGGCAGGACCCCTCCCAGGCAAAAAAAAAAGGGGGTTTTTACAGCAATCAAGTAATAAATGTCCTGTGTCTTTTCTCTCCACATTCTGTGATAATGGGAACCAAAACTTTCGGCAAAGCACACTGCCCAGGAGAAGACTACATTTCCCAACTTCCCTTGCAGCCAAAGGGACCACGTGACTACGCTCCGCCCAATGAAATGAGAGAAACAGCGCAACTTCCGGTCCCGGCGTCTCCCTTCCAATCCCCTTTTTGGGGGAACACTGGACGTCTCCGGGAGTGGAACGGCACTGGAGAAGCGTTCAATAAATATTTATTAAAGTCGAAACACACTTCCCACATCCCCCAGCCCACTCCCCGCCACCGCCAGCACCCGGGTGAGAATCCGCAAATGCCACCACCAACTCCGCACCGCCCCCCCCCTCCTTGCGCGCCAGAAAGTCGCCGGGGCCCATTTTGCGCGATTTCCTGAGAGACGAAGGTCTCCCCAGCGATGTCCTGAAGGTTGCAGACGACGTCGCGCTCCTCCTCCCGCCCCGGGCGCGGTGCGGGCGTCCCCAAGGCCGGGGTCACCGGTCACTCCGCGCCCTGCGTCTTGTCCTCGGGCGCCTGGGTCCCTCTCTGGTTCCACATGTGGTTGTTGAGGCCCAGCTGCACCATCTGCGCGTGGTGGATGATGAGGGGCTGCAGCCCCGGGCTCTGAGGGGGCGCCGGGGGCTGCGGGAAGGCGGGCGCGGGTGCCGGGGCGCCGGCCAGCCACGGGGGCGCGGGCGGCGGCGGCTGGTGGCCCGGCCAGGAGGGAAAGGGCGGGGGCGCTCCCAGGGGCCCCGGAGTCCCAAAGGGCATGTGGCTCCCGAAGGCCACCCGGAGCGTCTCCATCTGCGCCTGCCAGGCCGAGTGGCTCTGGAAATAGGCCGAGCAGGCGGCGTTCAGCGCCGAGACGCGCTGCCGCTCGCCCTCCAGCTGCTGGCGCTGCTCCTGCAGGGCGCGGACGTCCTGCTCCTTCCTCCAGTGGGCCCTGCGGGCTCGCAGCCTGTGCGGCTTGAAGGTGTTGGCCACCTTCCTGGCGAAGATCTGGGAGCGCTCGTCCAGCCACACCAGGCTGGTGAGCAGACTGCAGGTGTGCGGGCTGAGCTGCTCCAGCGAGCTCTCCAGGGGCAGGAAGGGGATCACGCAGTCCCCGCACTCGTGCCGCGTGAGGCTGTTCATCAGGGACTGGCCCGCCTGGTGCAGGCCCAGGTGGCAGTCGAAGTTGGGGGTCAGCAGCAGGAGGGTGAAGGCTGAGTGGTCGAGGGCGTCCTGCAGGCAGCGCAGGTGGCCGCGCCCGGGCACCTGGAAATCCTCGCAGAAGGTGGCGCCATCCGGGACGCCCAGGCTCTCCAGCCTCTCTCGGACCCGCAGGGCAATGTCCTCGTCCGCCCCCGCGTGCAGGATCACAAAGTTGTAGAATTTCTGCTCTGGCTCCAACTCGGGGGGCGGGGGGGCACGGATTCCAGGCGGCGGAGCAAGCGGAAGGAGGGATGGATGGAGAAGGGCAGGGCGCGGAGGTCCTCGGGGCCGAGGGGGTGGGGGGGCATGGGGGGTGCCTCCGGGAAGCGGTATCTTCTACGGGGAGCGAGAGGGGGGTCTGGTCCTTGTCAGGGCAAGTGGTTTTGGGGGGCAAGGGGAGAGATGCGGGGGCTGCCAGCACGTGGCTGCACTCCACCGGGTAGCGGGTGCCGCTTTCCAGAGCTTTGGGGGCGTCGGGGTGGCCAGTGGCGCTTGCGTCTGGGACCACCTCAGGAAGTCTAGGGCCCGGGCTGTCTGGTGCCATCGGGGGGCCGGCAGTCTCTCCGGATGAGGGGTCCTCCAAAGAGGGGCCCTCCGATGAGGGGCCAGCGGTCTCCCCCAGCAGGGGCCCGGCAGTCACCCCCGATGGAGGGCCGGCTGTGTCCCCAGGTGAAGGGTTGACAGCCTCCTCGGATGGTGGCCAGCTCACTTCCTCAGGCTCCTGGCAGCCTGTGGGGGCAGGTTCAGGTTCGGGCCGGGGGCCTGCCCGGGGCTCCTCACACAGCTTGCTGGGCGCACGACAGCCGCGGTGCTGGCTGAGAAGAGGCATGGTGGGTGACTGGCTAATTTCCAGGTTGCTGGCAAGGGAGGCGGGGCTGCTGGTGGATCTCAGAGAACACCCTCTGCTCCAGCCCGAAAGGCCCTCGATGGGCTTGGGAAGGCTGCGGGTGCCCGAGGGGGACACCGAGGATGGCGGGAGGCAGCCCCGATCGGAGCGAAGGGGCTGGAAGCTCCCGGGGGCCCGGATGACGCCCCAGCCGCACCGGTCCCGGGCCTCTCCCTGGAGCTCGGCCAGCCGGTGGTCGTCCCTGGAGCTGAACGTCTGGAGGGCTGTCTGGTAGGCCAGGTCCCGCACAGGGGCCGGGCACAGCTTCTCCTCGGCGAGCAGGTGGTACACCCGGGCGATGGCCCAGGACAAGTCTGGGGGCTCCTCCGGGGCCTCGGCGCTGTCCACGCCGGCCCAGCGGCGGGCCACGAGCCGGGCCACTGCGTCCGCCCTCAGAGCTTCCAGGGAGATCCTGGCCTCCGTCTCCTGGCCCAGCTTCAGAAGCACCATGGCGTACAGGAGGTCTGCCCCTCGGCAGCCCTGGTGGACCGTCTTCAGCTTGTGCTTAAGGTACAAGAGCTTGTCCTGGCCTGCGGCACCTAGAATGTCGAAGGCGCCGGAGAGCGACGGGCCCGTGCGGGCCATGGGCACAGGTGGGTGCAGCCGCGGGCAGCAACACTGGAGGCTGGAGGCATGTTCCGCAGCACCTGCCTTCCTGCATGCTGGGTGTCCCCCGACGTGCTCACCCCAATCCCACGGGGGGACCGTGGGGCCGACCTGTGGGGCGAGAGAGACACCGTCAGAAACGGGGCAGCTCTGGGAGGGGTCCAGACGCCCCCACCTGCCTGCCTTCAGCGCCAGCACAGCCTGCCAGGGTGACCTTGAGAAAGACGCGTCCCCTCCCCCGCCTCCATTTCCTCCTCGGCGACAGAGAGCCGCCCACACTTGCCTGGTGTCCCCCGAGAGGGCGACGCTACGATTTCCCCCACCTGCAAATGGCAAAATGTGTCCAGAGACGTGAGGTCCCTTGCCCAAAGTCACACAGCCGGTGGGTCACGGAGCTGCGTGCGCAGCCGTAAAACTCCACTGCCTGTTGGGAATAATAATAAGCCCCCTGCTGGGATCGTTTCAGGGCATTGTGCTGCCATAGCCTTATGGAAAGTTCCGAGCCCCGATGCCTGGAAGTCAGCAGGCATCCCATACGTGTTCGCTAGGGAGGTGATCAGGCTCCCAGGTGGCCCCCAGGGACCCCCCATCCTGGCATTCACAGCCCAGGGCGGGGCTTCCAGCCGTAACCCAGAATCCACCTTTGTGACCGACAGACCTCGGCAAAAGTGACGGGCTGTCACCAGTGACATAAAACACCAGCTTGGTCACTCTCTGGCACCCCGTCATGTAAGGAAGCGAGGCCGCCCGCCATGAGCCACGTGAGGGGGGCGGCTTGGGCTCCCAGCAACTCCAGCCCCGGTCGAGCCTTCAGATGAGGCGGCCCCGGCCGACCGCTTGACCGTGACCTCATGAGAGACTCCAGCCAGAGGCCCCCAACTCACCTTCCTCCAGATTCCTGACACCCAGTCTGTCTCTGTGTGGGATGATAAGCGTTTGTTGTTTTTATTTATTTTTAAATATGTTCTCCTATCCCGTGGGTTGCCTTTTCACTTTTTATTTATGAGAGAGAGGGCAAGCAGGGGAGTGGGGCAGAGGGAGAGAGAGGGAGAGAGAGAGAGAGGGAGGGAGAATCTCAAGCAGGCTCCACACTCAGCACAGAGCCCAAGACGGGGCTCGATCCTACGACCTGGGATCACGACCTGAGCTGAAATCAAGAGTCGGGCACTCAACCCACTGAGCCACCAGGCGTCCCAGCGTTTGGTGTTTTTAAACCGGGAGGTTCCGGGATAATTTACGCAGCAGCGGCTGATACGGGCCGTGCTGATGAGACACTAGCCATTGCTGAGAGCCAGCTCCGCGCGTGACCGGGCTGTGGCTACTCGTCTTCTATTTCTCAAAAAGAAAGAAAGAGGAAAAAAACGCCAAGCTGGCTCTTGCTCAGACCCTTGCCTGAGCGACACTGTTGTCATCTTCAACTCTCAGGCCCAATGGCACCGTCTCGGGAGCCCTACACATCCACACCCGTCCTTCCCAGTCTGTCTCGCCCACGTCACCTGCTCCCCCACAGTGCGTCACGGGTGGACGTGCCTTGTGCGTTAGACTTTTTGCGTTTGTCACCTGTCTCCTGACCCCGGGGCACCAGAGGAGGGGGCTGAGACTCTCGTGGCCCGGAGCAGGGGCCTAACAAATACTTGTGGGATAAATGAATGAATGATTGGGGCCAGAGCTCCTATGGTCCCAATGTTGTGGATGAAACCACGGGCACAGAAAAAGGCCTTTCCCAAGTGCGCACGACAGATGCTAGGGACACTGTTCCAAACCTCGGAACTTAGGTCACCGGCTGCTCAAAGCAGGTCATATTCAGATTTAGAAAAAAAAATGCCACTTCAGATCCATTCCAGGAGGCTGAGGACACTTTCACGGGCCTCACTGCATAAACGATTCAGGATTTTTTTTTTTTAAGTGCATTTTGAGTAGATACAGGCCATTCCAGGGCCCCAGGGCCAAGGTCAAAGACTCCAGAAAGGTTGGGGACGGCACGGGGAGAGCCAGCACTGGGGGCAGAGGTGCAAGGCGGACGGGACTGAGCCGACGCAGGGAGCAGGGCGGAAGAGAAGCGGGTGAGAAGGGGCAGGGGGGTGGAGGGGGCAGCGCTGGGGGGAAGGATGTAGAGGCAGGTGGCTGGCTGTTTCAGAAATAGAAGCGGCCTGACATGCCGAAGTGCTGACTGGGGGGCGGGGGGCGAGACAGCACAGCCCCCCCAAAGGCCACCGACTTCCTCGCGTGGAGGACAGACAACCCACAAGTGAGGGACGCTCACAGCATATCTATCAGCTGGGGACGAACGCCGTGGAGAAACAGCAGACGGGAAGGAGGGTCTCGAACCCCATGAGTCAGGGGTGGGTGGCTGAAGTTTTAAACAACGTGAATCAAGAAGGCTTCAACGATGACAGAGATTTCAACAGGACGTAAAAATGGAGAGAGTGAGGGGCGCCCGGGGGGCTCAGTCCGTTGAGCATCCGATTTCGGCTCAGGTCATGATCTCGCGGTTCGTGGGTTCGAGCCCCTGCGTCGGGCTCTGTGCTGACAGCTCAGAGCCCGGAGCCTGCTTCGGATTGTGTGTCCCGCTCTCTCTCCGCCCCACCCCTGCTTGAGCTGTCTCTCTCTGTCTTTCAAAAATGAATAAACGTTAAAAAAAAAAAAATGGAGAGAGGACCCATAGGGACATCTGAGGGAAGAGAGGTCCAGGAGGAGGGAACTACGTATGCAAAGGCCCTGGGGCAGGACCAGCCCAGCTTGATGGAGGAGCAGTGAGGAGGGAGAAGGCCCCCACGGCTGAGTGGGTGAGGGGGAGAGAGGGAGGAGGGGGAGGAGACCTGGCGGGTAGTCCGGAGGACTTGAACTTTCACACTGAGGGAGGCGGGACCAAAGAAGTTGGAACCACCTTAGACCTGTCTAAATGTGGCGGCTGTGACTTAGGTGTGCCGCCACGAGGAGGAAGGACTCCGCGGGGCCACACTGGCTATTACTTCAAGGGAAGAAGCCGCAAAGGCAGAGTTTCAGGAAACTGCTAAGTTTTGTCAAGTGGGCAATCAATTCAAATATTTTTAAAACTTTTTAAATATTTACTTTTGAGAGAGAGAGAGGGACACAGAGAGAGTGCGAGCAAGGGTGGGGGGGGGCAGAGGGGAGAGGGAGACACAGAATCCGAAGCAGGCTCCGGGCTCTGAGCTGTGGGCACAGAGCCCGACGCGGGGCTCGAACTCACGGACCGTGAGATCACGACCTGAGCGGAAGTCAGACGCTCAACCGACTGAGCCACCCCGGGCGCCCCTCAATGTTTGTAACCTTAAGACCAAAAGCCTCTCTCTCTCTCTCTCTCTCTCTCTCTCTCGCCCACATAATCATGCAGCACACAGGCTTCAATGGCCGTGACCGGCTGAACTGTGTCCCCCTGAAAAATCCGTGTGTTGGAGCCCCGACCCCCAGGACCGACTTGATGTCTGCTCAGGTCCTGACCTCACGGGCTCGTGAGTTCAAAGCCCCGCCTGGGGCTCTGCGCTGACAGCGTGGCATCTGCCTGGGCTTCTCCTTCTCTCTCTGCCCTTCTCCTGCTTGGTCTTTGTATCTCTCTCAAAAATAAATAAAAACTAAAAAAAAAAAAAAAAAAAAATCGGCTTACGCACGTAGGTCAAATCTGTTTGAAATGACCAAGACCGCGGCTAGAAACACGGTCTGATCTGCCCCTTCCACGGCCGTGACCATGAGTCACAGGTCGACTGTTCTCTGCGCTCGCCAAGGACTCCTGGGAGCAGCTGTGTTTATAACTTAAAAGGAAAAAGCCAGATGTGCTGACATGCACCCTCCAATTTATTTGGGGCGGGGGGAGAGAGCCAGGGAGGGGCAGAGAGGGTGGGGGGGGGGGGGACAGAGGATCCGAAGCAGGCTCTGTCCCAAACGCGCCCAGCCCGATGCGGGGCTCGAACCGCACCACTGGCAACAATGGAGTCCCCGCGAGTGGAACGGCCCCCACTCGTGCGAGGGCCGAAGACCGCCTCCTCGGTGTGATGCCCGCCTGGAAGGAGTCACCTCCAGGGCAAGCGGGAGCAGTCGCTAGGACCCTGCCCTTGGGGTTCTAACCTCAGTTCTGTCACTTCCAGGCTAGGACCCTGGGCAGGCCGTGTGCCTACGGGTGCCTCGATCTCCGCATCTCTGAAATGGGTGCAGTGAGAAGCCCTCGCTGCTAGTGGTGGGGACCGAAGGGGTCCACGCCTGCGGAACGTCTGGAACAGCGCCGGGCACGACTGCCGCGGGAGCTGAAGCCCCCTCCCCCCCCAACCCCCTCTGGGAAGGCTCAGGCTCTGAGCCCGGCTCAGAATCGGCGAGGCAGGACTGCCCCGGGCCTGCATTCCCGCATTCCTGGCAACTGTCTACAGCCACCCGCCCTTCTCTACCTCCTCACCCACCAGCCTGAGCCTGACTCTGGCTGCACCAGCCCTGCCCGCCTCCCGGGATCCGCCCCCCCGCCATCAATGTTTATTGATTTTTTGAGAGAGCAGAGACAGAGCGTGAGCAGGGGAGGGGCAGAGAGAGAGGGAGACACAGAATCCGAAACAGGCCCCAGGCTCCGAGCCGTCAGCCCAGAGCCCGACGCGGGGCTCGAACCCACAGACTGCGAGATCATGACCTGAGCCGAAGTCAGGTGCTTAACGGACCGAACCACCAGGCGCCCCGTTCCTCTTCCTCTTTTTAAAGCGTTTTTAACCACATCTGGCTCCGGGCCATCCCCTCCTCCCCGACTCTCCCGCAGTCTCTGAGGTCTCTTCACACACTGGACAAATCTTTCTCGAGCACCTCGTATTGGCAAAGGGCTGCTGGTGCAGCCCCAGACGGGCAGAGCTCACAGTCTCGTTGGAGGAGACCCATAATAAACCTGACCGTGACCCGCTGCAGAGCATGGAACGGGCGGCGAAGAAAACGCGCCAGGGTGCGGCAGTGAGGAACGGGGGGAAAGGTTCCGGAAGCCTGAAGAGCGAGGGAGGCCTCTGGAGGGAAACGACATGTCGGTGGAGACCTGAAGGAGGTAAGAGAGCAACTCAGGTGACGATCTGGGGGAAGACGGTTTCAGGCAGAAGGAGCCGCAAGTGCAAAGGTCCGGGGGCAGGTCAGAGTCCAGCGTGTTGCAGGAATGGGGAGGAGGCCCGTGTGGCTGGCTGGCGCGGAGTGTGTGGAGGGGGAGGGAAGGAAAGGGGGCGGGGTCCTGCAGGGCCTTGAACGCCACGGGGAGGACTTGGGCTTTTACCCTGAGGGAGATGGGAGCTCTGGGGGGGCTGTGGGCAGAGGGGAGCGGGGCCTGACTCAGGCGCTCACAGGCGCCCTCCAGTGGCCGCTTCCGGAAGAACGGACTGTGGGGACCAGGGAGAGGAGCCTGGGACCTGGGGGGAGGTGACCACTGGCCCAGCCCAGCAATGATGGGCGTTGGGCCAGGTGGGGGTCTCAAGGAAGTGGGGGGGAAATGGTTGGCTTTGTGGGTAATTTGGAGAAAGGGAGAGGAGCAGGAGGAGGCAAGGAGGGTACCTGGGCTTTTGTCCTGAATGTTCTAGACAGACAATGAGGAGCTGCTTTGTGGTGAGGAGGGAGAAATCAGAGGTTATGTCAGTCACGACTCCTTGGGTCAAGTCCTGCCTGTTCCCACCCTCCCCCTTCCCTTCCCTGACCTCACCCCCTTCCACTCCCCCTTGCTCCCTCAGGTCCAGCCACACGGTTCCTTAAATATGCCAGGCTGGATCCTGCCTCAGGGCCTTTGCATTAGCTGTTCCCTCAGCCCAGGACACCCTTCCCCAGATAGCCACATGGCTGGCTCCCTTGCTGCCTTCAGATCTCGGCTCACACGTCACTTCCTCATCAAGGTCACCCTTGGCCACCCTGCCTAAAACTGAAGCCCATTCCCCCCACACCCCCTGCTTTGTGTTTCTCCTTACCTGACACGATAGATTTTACCTACTTTATTGCACAGGCACCACACCCCACCGGAGTGAGCACCCCTAAGACCGGGATGTGCGTTTGTCTTGTTACACAGCTGTACCTAGTGACTGGCACACAGTAGGTACTTAATAAGTCCTGCCGGAATCAATCAACAAATGGACAGAACAGCACCTGGCACACAGTAAGCGCTCAATAAATGTTTCCTGCTGACTCACCCCTCTCCCCAGCAAGACAAAAAGTCTAATCTGCTTTCCACCAGGACTGGCGCATAGCAGAGGCACGACTCACTCCTTTTGGCTAATGAAGAAATGTGACAGGGGCGCCTGGGTGGCATCTCGATTTCGGCTCAGGTCACGATCTCACAGCATTTGAGCTCGAGCCCCGTGTCAGGCTCTGTGCTGACAGCTCAGAGCCTGCTTCGGATTCTGTGTCTCCCTCTCTCTCTGCCCCACCCCCGCTTGCGCTCTGTCTCTCTCTCTCTCAAAAATGAATAAACGTTTAAAAAAATTATTAAAAAGAAAAGAAATACGACAAGGCACGGAAGGTAAAACGTATCTGGATTGCCTCTGAAAAATGTGCGGGAGACTGAAGGGGTATTCGTTCAACAAGTGTTTCCTGAGCATCTACTATGGACCAGACACTGAATTAAGCCCATGACAACCCTGTAAGTTAGGACTATTTTGACTGCCGAGTTAACACAAGAAAGGGAGGCACAGAGAGGTACAGCGGCTTGCCCTGGGTCACACAAGTGGAAAGTAAAGGGGCAGGGATTTAAACCAGGAAGCCTGGCTCCAGGGTTCCTGCCCTTACTCACGCAGCACCTACTATGTGCCGGCCCCTTGCCATGCCTGGATCTGAGGAATCCGCAAGCCAGGCCAGCAGAGAAGCTGCTGGAAATGCATTCTCTGCACTCGGCAAGCATCATCTTGCTTTGTTTATTTGTCCTGACGGAGGGCTCCGGGGGGGCCCTGCTTTGCCCCTACTGTGTGCCCAGCATCCTGAACCGGGCCTCCTGGCACGCAGCAGGTTGGTCACAAATGTGTGTTGAAGGATGAACACACGTCCCTATTCAGAGGAGGAGCCGGGCGCAAGCAGGTTTAGGGCCCACCCCCCCCCGACACACCCCCCCCCACACAACCTCCCCCCCAAACTCCAGCTTGCGTGGGTGTCCCCGCGGCGGCCCCTTCCCAACCTCCTACTTCAGCCACAGGGAGAGGGAAGAAAAGGCCCCGTGCGTGAGGCTCTCTGGGGCCACCCAGATCAGAATGTTGCCAGCAGCCATGGGGGGGGGGGGGGGCGACTTGCAGGGACACGAAGGCGAGGACCAGCCAACCAACCCTGTCCCCCACGGGAAGGGGTGGGGGTGCGGGGGCCGAGCTGAGGGAAGCAGGCTCCTGCCGGGGAAGGGGGTTCCGGGAGCCCCTGGACAAAGTGGTTTCAGGGCCCCGAAGGGGCTGGGGCCCCCGAGGGGCGAGCGGGAGAGGCGGGGCTTGCGGGGCTGGAAGAACAGGGACCGGGGAAGGGGGCTCCAAGCTCCCGGAGGAAATCAGAAACATGGGGTGGGGGGCTGGAGAGGAATGGGGGGGGGTTGGGGAGAGGCACCGGATGTTGGGGAGAAATCCGGGTAGGAGGACTGCTGGGTGTTGGGAGAAGTCCAGAAGAGTTGGGGAGAGATCGGTGGCGTTGGGAAGGAATTGGGGTGTTGGGGAGGGATCTGGGGTGCTGAGGAGCAATGGGGGGGTAAGGAGGAAGCAGGGGGTCAGGGAGGACCAGGGCCACCCGGGAGAGGAGCCGAGCGTTGAGGGGGACGCCGAAGAAGGGGCGCGAGGGCGCCATGAACTGGGGGGGGGGGGTGCAGCTGGTCGCGAACCCTGGGGAGGAGCCGCAGGCGTCGGGGGTGCCCCCCCCCGCCGACGCTAACCCCCTGGTCCCCCCCCGCCCCCGCCACCTACCCGGGGTCCCGCTCCGTCCTCTGCGCGGGGGCTGGTGGCCCGGCGTCGGGGCCCACGACTGGCGGAGCGCGGAGGGCGCTCAGACGGCTCCACCCCTGGCCTCCGCCCGCCCCTTCCGCGTCCCGCAGGGAGCCTGGCAGGAAGGTGAGGTCACGCTTTCCCGCGGGACAGGGAAAGTCCCCGAGACACCCCGCAGCGACGTCCCGCCCCCCCTCGCCCCCCACCTCCTCCCACCCCCGCTCGGGCTGCGGCCTTCGGCAAGTTTGGGCACCTCCCGGGCGCCGGCGCTGGGGACCACGAGAGGGACTGAGCCTGGCCCTCGGGGCGCCCACAGTCTGGGGAGAAAGTAACCCCGGTTCAAAAAAACGGATCATCTCGGCGAGTGGTAACGCTTTCCACTGCCGCAAACAGGGGGCTGGAGTGATATCGGCGGAGGGCTACCCGAAATCGGGCGGAAGGGGGGTCCTGGCCACCCTGGGGGTGGGGGTGGGGATCCCCGGGTGGCTGGGAAAAAAGCAGCCAGACGGCGTTTCTAGAAGCTGCGGACACGATATTTAAACATTCATAAGGGGTCCTAGCCTTTTTGAGGGGGTCCCGGACCCGGCGCCCACATGTCCATTGGGCAGAGTTCAGATGTGGGACCATCGTACTCTCAGCCACCCCCCCCCTCCGAAAATGTCTTCATTTCTTTTAAAATCAGAAAAACAAAAACAAAAACAATGAATATAGTCCCCTCCTGGGTCATAGTCGTCTTTATACCAACAGAGTTGCAAAATATAATTTTTGTTTATTTGTTTTAATGGACGAAGGGCCAATGGAAATCCTAATGCCTCTGACCAGATTTCTTTGCCAGTGTGGAGACGCTCGGAGCCTCTTCTGAAAACACCATCGGTAGGTACATAAAACAAAGTACAAGAGGTTTACAGGGAGTGTTTTGCAAGTAAAAATATTCACTAAAATATTTTTAAAAAGCAACTTCGTGATCCATTATCACTACATGGATAAAGGAAATGTGGTTCATCCACACTCGGGAATATTATTCAGCATTAAAAAGGAAGGAAATGTGACACTACAACATAGGTGGACCACGAGGACATTATGCTCAGTGAAACAAGCCAGACACGAAAGGACAAATCTTGTCTGATTCCACTCATAGGAAGTCCCTAGAGGAGTCCAATTTATAGAAACAGGAAGTAGATGGTGGGAGCCAGGGGCGGGGTGGGGGGGGGGGGGAGAGTCAGTGTTTCATGGGGACAGAGGTTCAGTTTGGGAAGATGGAAAGTTCTGGAGATGGGGGTGGTTGCACAACGGCGTGAGCGTGCTTAATACCCCTGAGCTGTGCACCTAAGAGTGGCCAGATGGTAAATTTCATGTTAAGTCTATTTTACCACAATTTAAAAAATTGTGTTTGGGGCGCCTGTGTTTGTGGCCCCGTTGGTTAAGCGCCTGACTGGCTCAGGTCATGATCTCACGGTCCGTGAGTTCGAGACCGGTGTCCGGCTCTGTGCTGACAGCTCGGAGCCTGGAGCCTGGTTCAGACCCTGTGTCTCCCTCTCTCTCTGCCCCTCCCCCGTCTGCGCACGCGCGCTCGCGCTGTCTCCCTCTCTCTCTGTCTCAAAAGTAAATAAACATTAAAAAATAAATTAAAAAAATAAAAAATTGTGTTTGGGGTGCCTGGGGGGGGGGTTCAGTCAGTTGAACCTCCTACTCTTGATTTCCGCTCAGTTCGTGATGCCAGCGTCATGGGCTTGAGTCCCGAGTTGGGCTCCACGCTGAACATGCAGACTGCTTAAGATTCTGTCTGTCTGTCTCTCCCTCTACTCGTCTCCCCTGCTCGCACGCTCTCTCGCTCTCTCAAAAAAAAAAAAAAAAATTGTGTTGAATACTTGTAAGATAATCACTTGAAAACACTTTTGAAATAGAGCACCACCGAAACACGCTTAGGGCTATACCTTTCTACTTACCCCCACATTAACTGACAAGATCCAATAACCCCAGTGAGTTTACAGTGGTGATGAGCGCCGTATTTCGAGTTGTTTGCGGCAATGCGATCTGATATGAAAATCTCTGTGGTTTTCTATTGGGGACAAAGTCGTAGCTCCTGCCGTTGCCTTCATTCATAATTGAGGAAATGGTGAATATCGGTTAAAGTCAGTGGAAATAAAGTTGTGAATTTTTTTTTTCCGTGACTTCATGAAGTCCATCATGGGGTTCTGAAGAGGTCCGTGGACCCCGGGCTGAAGTTCGTGTAAAGAGTCATGGGAGGTGAATCAAATGGAAGGTATACGGATGCTAGTTCCTCCCCACCTAGGGTGCCTTGCTTAGCGTGAGTCTCTGGCGGGGGAGGGATTTTATTGAGCACCTACTGTGTGCCAGGCATGTCTAGGCTCTGGGAATCCACTGGGGACGAAGGAAGAAGTCCCTACCTTTGGAGCTTCTGCAGCTAGAGGTGGAGAGGCCATTAAACCCATCTTCCATGCCTCTTGGGTTCCCCCCCCATCACTCTTACCAATTTTTGGAGTTTCATTAGGTACCTGTCCCCACACCGAACACCTCTCGATGGTCATCTGATCCTTGCCTTAAAATAATCCTCCCAGATGGACTTGAATGTGCCCATTTTACAGGTGAGAGAACTGAGGCTCAGAGAGGGTAACCTGCTCGGAGCATCCAGGCTTCCAGGGGAAACCCTGAGCTGCAGATGCGTAAATCTGACCACCTGCAGACCGGTACAGTTGCCCACCTCCCCTTTTCAATAAAAGAGGTGAGGTGCCCTGTGCCTATCCAATTTCTCTCCCTCCTGCTCTGGTGGGGGCGGGGCCCTCCACGGGGTGCCCATTCAGTTTTTCACTTTTGCACACACAGACACGTATCCATGAATGTGACATTTAATGCTCTTTGGTTTCCTTTTTAATTCCCACCGGCCAGAAGTGAGCAAACTTTGTTTTCCTGCTAAAGGGCCAGATACTAAACATTGTCAGTGTTACAGCCCAGGCCAGACCGTCCAACAGTTTTCTGAGCCAGTGTAGGTAGCCCCACCTTGTTCCTTTTTTTTTTTTTTTTAATGGTTTTATTTATTTTTGAAGGGGAGAGAGAGAGAGAGAGACAGAGCATGAGCGGGGGAGGAGCAGAGAGAGAGGGAGACACAGAATCGGAAGCAGGCTCCAGGCTCTGAGCTGTCAGCACAGAGCCCGATGCAGGGCTCGAACCCACAAACTTTGAGATCACGCCCTGAGCCGAAGCCGGACGCTCAACCGACCGAGCCACCCAGGCGCCCCAACCTTGTTCTTTTTAAGTGTGTTATGGTCTCACTAAGCGTGACTGTAGTACAACTTACTGAGTCCCCAGGCATTGGACACGCAGTTTGTTTCCACTATTCCCGAAAAAAGGCATCGCAACCTTCTGTGGTGGTGGTTGTAAACCCTATGCCGGGGCTGCCTTCGCAATGGGTTCAAATCCTTACTCTTACACTTCGGAAGTAGCTGTGGGATGGAGCCCAGGATGAACTCTGAAACGTGCCTCAGTTTCCCCCCCCCCCTTGTAACCTGGAGATGCTTTGGGGACTTAGTGGACAGCGTTTCTCTAGGGCAGCTGTGGAGAAGGGGAACTTCTGAGACTTCTCCTCAGACGTGGAGAATATACATTTTCACTCTTACTAAATCCTGCACGACTGTTCTCCAAATTAGGGCTCCTGGTTCACACTCCCACCGGAAAGGGAAAGGGCTCATTTCCCCCCACCACCACTGCATGTTACTTTCTCTTTCTTAATTTGTGTTGGAGGATAATTCATAGGCCCTAAAGCATGTGAATCTTAAACGGACAGCTCAGAGGACTTTTGCATGGGTACCCATTTCCTGCAGCCCACACCCAGATCAAGGCATGTGTCTACACGTCGCTTCCAACCCCTGGAATGCCCCCAAGCGCCGCGGGCAATCCTCCTCCGATCGCTGTCGCCGTAGTTGAGTTTGTGTTCCGAAACGTCACCGAAACGGACTCCGAGTATGGATCCTTTCGTGTCTGGTTTCTTTTGCTCAACACGGTGACTGTGAGCTTCACCTATGTTAACGCACTCCACCTTAAAAATAAAACAGCCGGTTATTTTATCAGCAAAATGAGCTTATTCAGAATGGCGGAGGAATTGCAATTTGGGATGGGCAAGACAGGGCAAACCACAGCCCAGGCCGGAGAACGAAGGGGAGGACTGTTGCTTTCTAGATAAAAAGGAGGAAGCCGGGAGGAGCTGCTTTGAAGCAAAGTCCCCCGCAGGAGAGGTAGCGCTCAGGCAGAGGATGGTTTCTCATTGGCTGAGTTGTGGTGGCTTGTCATTGGCTGAGTTATGGTGATTTCTCATTGGCTGACTTGTGGTGGTTTCTTATTGGCTGAATTACAGTGGGTTTTCATTGGCTGGGCTGTTGCTGGTCAGGAGAAAATCTTCCTCCTGCCCAAAGTTTACGTGTGAGAGCTGAGCTCCCCCTTTCGGGGCTTCCTGACTCCATTCTAAATGAGGTTTCTCTTTATTTTCTTTTTTCTTTTTCTTTTTAAAAAAAATTTTTTTTAATGCTTTATTTATTTTTGAGACCGAGAGAGAGACAGAGCATGAGCAGGGGAGGGGCAGAGAGAGAGGGAGTCACAGAATCGGAAGCAGGCTCCAGGCTCTGAGCCGTCAGCACAGAGCCTGATGTGGGGCTCGAACTCACGAACTGTGAGATCATGACCTGAGCCGAAGTCGGATGCTCAACCGACTGAGCCACCCAGGTGCCCCTCTTTATTTTCTTTTTTTATTTTTTATTTTTTATTTTTTATTTTTTATTTTATTTATTTTTTTTAAATCTTTTTTTTTTTTTTAACGTTATTTATTTTTGAGACAGAGAGAGACAGAGCATGAACAGGGGAGGAGCAGAGAGAGAGGGAGACACAGAATCTGAAACAGGCTCCAGGCTCCGAGCTGTCAGCACAGAGCCTGATGCGGGGCTCGAACTCACGGACCGTGAGATCATGACCTGAGCCGAAGTCGGACGCTTAACCAACCAAGCCACCCAGGCGCCCCTATTTTCTTTTTTTAAAAATAAGTGTTTCTTGATTTATTTTTAATATTTCAATCAGCCAATTTATTTTTAATCTTTTAATCAATAATTTAAAGTAACCTCCACACCGAAGGTGGGGCTTGAACTCACCGCACCAAGATCAAAAGTCACCTTTCTTCACTAACTGAGCCAGCAAGGCGCTCCTTTATTAACTTTCATATTGTGAATAGCAGTAATTTATCTTTGTTCTTTGCTGTATAATATTTCACCTTTTTTCTATAAAGCAATAGTCCTCCCTTTGTTCTCTGGACTTGACTGTGATTTGCCCTGTCTTGCGCATCCCAAAGTGCAATTCCTCCGCTATTCTGAGTCTCTCCCAATTTATCTGCCTCTTCTCTTTTGGATGTAAACTTGGGTTGTTTCAGTTTGGGGCTATTAAGAATAAAGCAGGGTCTGGGGCGCCTGGGTGGCGCAGTCGGTTAAGCGTCCGACTTCAGCCAGGTCACGATCTCGCGGTCCATGAGTTCGAGCCCCGCGTCGGGCTCTGGGCTGATGGCTCGGAGCCTGGAGCCTGTTTCCGATTCTGTGTCTCCCTCTCTCTCTGCCCCTCCCCCGTTCATGCTCTGTCTCTCTCTGTCCCAAAAATAAATAAACGTTGAAAAAAAAAATTAAAAAAATTAAAAAAAAAAAAAGAATAAAGCAGGGTCACCTGGGTGGCTCAGTTGGCTTAGCGTCTGACTCCTGATCTCAGCTCAGGTCATGATCTCACAGTTCATGAGTTCAGGCCCCAAGTCAGGCTCTGGGCTGACAGCACTGAGCCTGCCTGGGATTCTCCCTCTCCCTATCTGCCCCTCCCCCACTTGCAATCTCTCTCTCTCTCTCTCTCTCTCTCTCTCTCTCTCAAACATCAAGAATTTTTTTTTAATGTTTACTTTTAAGAGGGAGAGACAGAGCATGAGCGGGGAAGGGGCGGACAGAGAGGGAGACACAGAATCCGAAGCAGGCTCCAGGCTCCGAGCTGTCAGCACAGAGCGGAACCAGTGAGATCGTGACCTGAGCTGAAGTCAGACACCCAACCGACTGAGCCACCCGGGCTCCTCAATTAACATTTTTAAAAAAGAGAATAAAGCAGCCATGAACGTTTGGGGGCCTTGGTGTGGACATGTGGTCACACTGAGCTTGGGTATAAACTCAGGAAAAGGAGTGATAGAACACAGGGGAGATGCCCCAGATTGCTTTTTTTTTTTTTTTAACGTTTTATTTTTGAGACAGAGAGAGACAGAGCATGAACGGGGAGGGGCAGAGAGAGAGGGAGACACAGAATCTGAAACGGGCTCCAGGCTCTGAGCTGTCAGCATAGAGCCCGACGCGGGGCTCGAACTCACGGACCGCGAGATCATGACCTGAGCCGAAGTCGAGAGTCGGGTGCTCAACCAACGGAGCCACCCAGGCACCCCACAAATGACTTTAATCTTTTTTGGTTTTTTTTTTAGAGAGCATAAGAGGGGAGGGGGAAGAAGACGGAGACGGAGAGCGAGAGGGGGAGAATCTTAAGCAGGCTGCAGGCTCAGCACGGAGCCCGATGTCGGTTGATCCCATGACCCTGCATTCGTGACCTGAGCCAAAACAAAAGATTGGACACTCAGCCGACTGAGCCACCCAGGCTTCCTTAAGGGTTTGTAAACCTTTGTCCACAGGCCAGAGCCCCCAGGAGAAGGTGACATTGTCCTGCCTTTGCATACAGGGTCGTTTTAGTTCTCTAGTGGGGCTGGAGACCCTAAATCCCTCTCCTCACGCCTGTGTCTTGCTTGAGGACAGACGTTGGACCCATCGCTCCAGCACCGATCGTTCGCTTCCCCGCCCCCCAAACCTGCTATCATCACCCTCTGCCGGAGATGTGCCGACACCCTCAGGCCTAGTCTCGTAAGCGGGACTCAGTGATGTGTAAAGTTACTGCACAAAACACATCGCAGCTCTTAAGTACTGGGAGAAACGCTTCTAAGCAGTAAGACGTTAACAGGAAGGTCTCAAGTTTGCGCCTGGCAAGCTTCCCCTGTAAAGGGTCAGAGAGTGAATATTTTAGGCTTTGCGGGCCACAGAGGGTCTCTGTTGCATATTTTTGTTCGCTTTAAAAATGTAAACTAGGCTGGGGTGCCTGGCTGGCTCAGGGGGTAAGGCACTGGGGTGCTCTTGGGGTCACGGGTTGGAGCCCCATGTTGGGGGTAGAGCTTGCTTAGGTAATTAAAGAAAAATGTAAACTGTCCTTAGCTCATGGGCCGGGCCAGCACACAAGCAAACACCCGGCTCTTTGGATGGTGAGGGCTTGTGCTTGTACTATAATCACTTTGTACGGGGACTGCGTGTAGGAAGTATTCATTATTAAGTTTGAGAGGCAGGATTCCTGTTGTATCTAATTTTTTTTTTAATTTTTTTTTTTAACATTTATTCATGTTTGAGAGTGAGAGAGACAGAGCATGAGCGGGGGGAAAGGCAGAGAGAGAGGGAGACACAGAATCCGAAACAGGCTCCAGGCTCTGAGCGGGCAGCACAGAGCCCGATGCGGGGCTCGAACTCACGAATCAAGAGATCATGACCTGAGCCGAAGTCGGACGCTCAACCGACTGAGCCACCCAGGCGCCCCCGTTGTGTCTAATTTTGAATTTGTACTTGCATGTTCTTTTTCTTGTATTGCCCCCAGACGTGTTCAACCTTCTTGAAAAATTGGGACACAATCGACATAGAGCACGGTATCCGTGTTAGGGGTAGAACACAGTGATTTGGTACGTGTGTATATTGCAAAACGAGCACGAGAAGTTAATGTCTGCCAGAGCTACGATTTCTTTCTCGTGATGAGAAGCGTTCAGGTCTACTCTAAAAAAAGTGACAGGTTTTAGTGGCGCCTGCGTGGCTCGGTCTCCTAAGCGTCCCACACCGCAGCGCGTGGCCTGGCGGCGGTGGGGGAGGTGAAGGATCCTCCCGCCCCGCTCTTCTCCTGTCCCAGGGGCTGGACGAGAGCTCTGAGCCCCACTCCGGATCTGGCCCTGTCCTGTTCCCATCCTCGCGAGCCGAGCAGGGAAGCGGGCCGAGGCGGCCACCCGCGGACCCCGCGTCGCTCAGCTCCTGGGAACGCATGCGCGTGCGCACACAGCCTGTACTCAGCTGCAGGTGAGATTTATTAAGGCAACGGTGACACTCCAGGCACCCGCGAGCGGCCGGGCAGGCCCCAGGGCCCCCCGCCCCCCGTCTGCTCCGGAATGGGTCTCAGCGGTTCTGCCTCCGCCCCGCACCCCAGAAGGGCCACTTCGCAAGCCAGAAGTCCAAGTCCGTTAGCTAAAGGCGGATATCCAGGGGCCTTGACGTAGCACAGGTGGGATGTAAGAAGCCTAGCCTTTGTTTCTAAGAAGAAAAAATTTGGAGGCGGCCTGGGGGCCTCCTAGAAAAAAATCCGTTTCTGGAAACCTCCCCCTAAAGACTGATGAAGGCAGGCAGTGCTTCCTCCGAGGCGGCAGAGGGCGCTCCCCGACGTGGTAGCTGAGATGGGCCGGGAGGAAGGGAAGAAACACGTTCCAAGCGAGGCGAGGGGGCGAAGGGTCCAGCACTCGTGCTGACCCCTCAGGGAAAGACTAGGTCCCTCGAGCCCCCTTCTGACTGTCCTATTTCTTCTCCTCTGGGGCCTTCTCGGCGACTCCCGGGGCAAAGGGTCCCACCAGCCACATGATGGGCGTGTTCTGGGCCACGTACTCAACCATGTGGTCAAGGGCCTCTCGGGCCTTGGCCACCTGCTCCCGGCTCTGCGTCAGGATAGTGCTGGACAGGTCCTGGAAGGAATGGACGCCAGAAAAGGTGGCCTGGAGGCCCTCCACCTGGTGGCGAGCCTGCTGAACCTGGTCCTTCACGTGGGAGGGCAGCCCCTGGATGCTGGACCCCAGCGAGGCACAGGTGTTCTGCAGCTGCTGGGCAATGTCGCGGAACATGGTGAGCGTCTGGGACTCCACCTGCTGGGAAGGGGCGGACAGTCAGGACCGTGTTTTGGGATCCAAAGCCCGGGGAGAGAAAGTGGGGGTTCTCCTGCCCACCTTCCAGAAAACCTTTCCTTGGCGAGCCCGTCCAGCACGGTGGTTTGGGATCCCAGCTCTATTTGAGTTTTGAGCCAAGTGACATAGACCCCAAAGTGAAAAAGAGGCACAGTCACTTCGGAAGACAGTCCGGTGGTCCCTCAAAACGTCAAGAGTTTCCATAGGACTGGCGATCCGTTCCATTTCTAGGTATCTACCCAAGAGAAATGGAGACACGCGACCGTACACGGGCTGGGGCTGGTCACAGGACGTGATCCACGGGAGGCAAAAGTGGAGACAACCCAGAAGCCCATCAACTTGTAAACGGGTAAACAAAACCCACACAGGGGAACGTCACTGGGCCTCGAGCAGGAGCGAGGCGCCCACCCCTGCTGCCCCGCGGTCGGACCCTGAACACACGACCCTCAGGGAGGGAACCAGACACGGGAGGCCCCACAGAATGTGAGACGGCCAGAACAGGCTCATCCACAGACAGGAAGGGGGTTCGTGGGTGCTGGGGACAAAGAGCGTCTGCTAAGACGGGGACAAGATCTCCTTTGGGGTTGGTGGGAACGTTCTAAATGCACTGTGGCGATGTTCGCACAGCCCTGTGAACACGCGAAAAACCACTGGATCATCCGCATGGGTGAACTGTATAGCATGTGAATTATATCTCAATAAAGCTTTTTTTTTTTTTTTTTAATATCTCAAGACGTTTTTCAGGTTTTTTTTTTTTTTAATTTTTTTTTTCAACGTTTATTTATTTTTGGGACAGAGAGAGACAGAGCATGAACGGGGGAGGGGCAGAGAGAGAGGGAGACACAGAATCGGAAACAGGCTCCAGGCTCCGAGCCATCAGCCCAGAGCCCGACGCGGGGCTCGAACTCCCGGACCGCGAGATCGTGACCTGGCTGAAGTCGGACGCTTAACCGACTGCGCCACCCAGGCGCCCCTTTTCAGGTTTTTTTTAAGAGGACGTCTGGAAGAACTTTCCAGGCAGGAGCTGTGTGGTGGGGGAGACGGAAGTGTAAATGCGTGCATCGGGACCTTAACACCCCACCCCCACCACAGGGCGGGGAAGAGAGTAGGCTGGGAGGCAGGACTTTGCCCTCAACCCGCCATCAGAGCGCTCGCTCGGGACTTGAACCTGACAGGGAGGTGCCGACCAGAGTCAACACCCACATCTCGAGGTTGCCATGGTCAGCGGTGGGGGAGAAGGGAGAGGGAGGCGAATGTAGGTGGTTTGGGTCTGAATGCTAACAATTTTGCACCTGCAGAGACAGCAGGTGATATCTTCACAAATACCATTTTTGAAGGGTTTACTATGTGCTTTATGTAGCAACTCAATTTCTTTTATAGACGTATGTAACTCACGGACCAGAAAATTCACCCTTTTAAGTATATAGTTCCGTGGTTGTTAGTACACTCACAAGGTTGTGCAACCACTGCCTCGAACTCCAGAACATTCCATCACCCACCAAAGAAGTCTCCTCCCCATGAAGCAGTCCGTCCTGACCCCCTCCCCAAGCCTCTGACAGCCTTGAACCCCTTCCCGTCTGTGGATGAGCCTGTTCGGGGCGTTTCACACACGTGGACTCACACCCCTTGGGGCCTCTCGTGTCTGGTTCCCTCCCTGAGCGTCGGGTGTTCAGGGCCCGTCCGCGGGGCGGCAGGTGTGGGCGCCTCACTCCTGCTCGCAGCTGAGTGACGTCCCCCATTCATAGTGGACACGTTGGCGCTGGGACACAGGGGAAGGGAAACACGGCAGGGTTTAGAGTTCAGCAGGTTGAGGGGCGTCACAAGTGTCCTGCAGTTCAAAGCAACACCCACACCTAAAGGAGGAAATCAAGGTGGGCTTCCTGGAAGAGGTGCCGTCACGTCCTAAAGGTGGTTAATGGCTGGAGAGGCTGTGGAAAGCCTTCCAGGCAGGTAGGTCCATCTGACAGAGGCGCGGAGAAGGAAGGAAGTCAGGGCCCTAAGGATCCCACAGGGACCCCCACGTTGGTACCTCTGGTTTGGCTGGGTTCTCCTCGGTGCCCCGGAGCTCCTTCTGGTTCCAGCTGAGCCACATCTGGTGCAGTTTCTCCTGACCGTCCAGCAGCTTCTGATCGACTCCGTGCTTGACGGTTTCCATCTGGAGCAGGGGAGGGGAGAGAGAGAGAGTGTGAGAGGCTGCCTCCAGCCCCTGGCCAATGCCCGCGGAGCCCCACACGCGTCCCAGGAGAGGCAGGAGTCCGGAGAGAGGCCCACAGAGTCGTCCTTTTATCCGGGAGGAGGTGGTCTGTGAAGGGGAGGAAAGCGGGACACTGTGCTCACGTATGCTCTCCCCACTGTGGTCTCATCACCGACGGGGGCACATATGTGCCGCTTGCAAAGGGAGGGACCACACATTTCCTGCACCTCCTCCCATTTCGTCTGCTGCTCCTTGTGACTGGGCCCGGCCCCGAGACTGGCTTTGGCCAACGGAATGTAGCAGAGCCTTGAAAACCGTTTCAATGGAATGTTATTCAGCCTTAAAAAGTCAGGACGTCCTGCCGCCTGCCACCGCGTGGAGGGACCCGGAGGACACCGTGCGCGGTGACAGGAGCCAGACACAGAAGGTCCCCAGAGGAGTCCCGTCCACAGGGACAAAGTAGATGGTGGGAGCCAGGAGTGGGGAGTCCGTGCTTCATGGGGACAGAGTCTCGGTCTAGGGAGATGGATAGTTCTGGAGACGGATGGCGGGGGCGGGCGCACGACAGTGTGAGCGTGCCTGATGCCGCTGAGCTGTGCGCTTGGAAATGGTTAAAAGTGGCCAATCTTACCCCAATCAAAAATTGAAGAAAAAGGCGGGGGGGGGGGGGCGCCTGGGTGGGTCAGTCAGTTAAGCCTCCGACTCTTGATTTCAGCTCAGTTCGTGGCTCTGAGCTGACAGTGCAGAACCTGCTTGGGATTCTCTCTCTGCCCCTCCCCTCCTCTCTCTACAGAAAAAGAAAAAAAAAAAAGAGGGAGGAGCTAGCACTCAGTATAGGAAGCTCAGCAAAGAGAGAGAGAGAGAGAGAGAGAGAAAGAGAGAGAGAAATAGGAATTCAGCTCCTTAGAGAACAGATAGAAAAAAGCCTGGCAGGAAGGGGCAGGATGTGACCGCAAAGTGGCGGGGGGGCGGGGGCTGGGGGGGGATGTGGGCGGAGCCCCCGGGGCAGGGGCGGGGCCTCACCAGGCTGAGTGCCTGTGCCAGCTGGAGCAGGGCCTCCTGGGCCCGCTGCCGGGTCAGCTGCAGTTTGCCCAGAGAGTGAGCGTAGGCCCGCTGGCGCAGCCGCTCCGAGAGGGAGCCCAGACGCACGAAGTAGCTCTGCTCCTGCCGCTGCTGCTGCACCGACGCGATGTCGAAGCCCTCCAGGGACGTGGCGAGGCGGGCTGCAGGGAGGAAGGAAGGACAGGCGCCATGAGGGCCGGGACCCGGCCGCGTGTACCGCTCAGGCTTCGGCGTGCGGCCCTCGGGCCTGAACGCACCTGCCCCAGTTGTGCCCCTCGCAAGCTGTGGAGCCTTGGAGCGAAGGGGTCCCCCGCCTTGCTTTTCCCCATCTGCAAAATGGGCATGACGAGAACCGCGGTTCCCAAGATCGAGAGGCCTTGGAAGGGCACGAGGGTCTGCAAACCCCGGCCCTCGGGCCAAATACCACTTGTCCCTAGGAACAAAGTTTTATTGGCACACGGTCACGCCCGTTCATTTACCTATCTTCTGTGCTAACAGACGTAAGTAGTTGCAACAGAGACTGACCCACGAAGCCAAAAATATTTACCGATCTGGTTAAGAAAATGTTTACCACCCCCTGCTCTAAAGTGATTGTGCCACGCAGCCTCAGTTTCCCCTTCTGTAGGGCCACCCGAGTCAGAGCTGCCTGAATTGTGGCATCTGAGCTACTTGCGTCAAAAAAGGCGCACAAGTGAGCATTTCGCGATTTTTGCTAGCGGTTTGTAGCAGATGATTTGGCTTTCTGTTTTCAGTGAGTGATAATACTCGTCTTTCTAAAAGAATCTTGAAAAGCTGATTTAAAGAAGGGTGTTAAATAAATAGCACAGGGAGCACGAACACACGGCCAGGGTAACACAATGGATGACCTCTGGTGGGGCAGGAAGAGCCTGGTCAAGTGAGGTCCCCATCTTAGCCACGTATTTTTGCCGCTGCTTCGCTCCATCAACAAGAGACAGAAAGTAAAGGAAGGAAATCCCACAGCTCAATCAAGGTTAGCCTTCGATCGGGGGATTTCAGCGGTTTCTACAAACGCGAAACATTCCAGAAGAACACACTCTCACCCAGGGGTGGATCAACTTTTTGGCACGGGGCCAGACGGTCAATATTTTCGTTTTCACGAGCAGTTACACTGGCCCTACTCAGCTCTCCAGCTGTCCTGCAGAAGGGCTCAGATAACACGGACGCAGATGGGCGTGGCTGTGTGCCAATAACACTTTATTTACAGATGCAGGTGGTGGGCCAGATGTGGAGTTGGGGGTAGTCTGATAGAGTCGGCTGGGGAGAATGTCATTTCGTGACATTTCAAAAATGAACAGCAGGGGTGCCGGGGGGGGGGGGCGGGCTCAGTCGATTAAGCGGCCGACTCTTGATTTTGGCCCAGGTCATGATCTCATGGTTTGTGAGTTCAAGCCCCAAGCTGGGCTCTGCACTGACAGAGTGGGGTCTGCTTGGGATTCTCTCCCCCTCTCCCTCTGCGCCCCCCACCGACCTTAAAATAAACAAACATTAAAAAAAAAGAGAACAGCAAGCATACACGTGGGACACTCGGGCGGAGAAAAACAGACCTTCCCATCCCCCCACCCAAGGCGGGTTGCAAAGACTAACCCACACTGGCAACATTCTCAATCTGCCCTACTGCAGTCCAGAACTTCTCCGTGGCCCCCAGGGGCCCTGGGGCGCTGCCCTTGGAAGTGAATGTGGCTCTGCTGTTTTAGGCCAGGATGTCTGGCTGGATCCCAGCACGTCTGAGCCAGCTGGCAGGGCCCGGTGGAGCTGGCAGGTGCCCTTGGCAGAGGGGAGGAGGAGACGGAGGAAAGGGGGCTGTTTTCATGGTCTGAGCCCCCGAGCACATGCCTGGTTCCGCCACGCGGCTACAAAACTCCTACCTTCACCCACAGGCCACCCCAGTACCACGAGCACCCGTGTGCACAGTGACCTCATCCTTAGTGGGTGGACAGAAAGTACAAAAAAGCATGGCTGGCCAGACGGATCCGTTCTCCGCAGTGGCCTCCGGGCCTGGTTCCAGACCTTCCTCCCGGCAGACACTGCTGCTCCCACGGCTGACTGACTCTACCTGACTTCAGCACCTACTATCGGCCGGCAGGTCCCTTCCTTCAAGAGGTTCAGGGTCACAGGGGCGCCTGGGTGGCTCAGTCGGTTAAGCGTCCGACTTTGACTCACGTCACGATCTCACAGTTTGTGAGTTCAGGCCTCGCGTCGGGTTCTGTGCTGACGGCTCAGACCCTGGAGCCTGCTTCGGATTCCATGTCTCCCTCTCCCTGCCCCTCCCTTGCTCTCTCTTTTTCAAAAAGTAAACATGGGAAAAAAGAAGTTTCAAGGTCAGGTTTTGGACACTCAAAGGACACAGGACATCTGCATTCAAACCACATGCTTCAGGGCTTAAGATCACCAGCCCGCCTGAATCATCGAGTTTCTCCAGAAAGCCAACGACTACCACTTTGGACTGAGGATTCCCAGGGAGGATCACGGAGACGCAGAGCCAACCCGAGGAGGGTCTCCAACTGGCCAAAAGCAATGGGACAAGTGAAATGTTGATAAAGCAAATGCGTAGCATTAGAATACGTCACGTAAGTCTGCGCGTTCCGACCAGCTAGCCCCGCGCTCTGTGTTTCCTCCGCGAGCTGTACCTGGGGTGATTAACACTGCAACAGAGAACTTTCCCCAGGGAAGTTTCCCAGCTAACAGAGAAAGAAGAGATACTTAGAATAGTGACGTTTTGCAATTCCAATCGTCAACAGAGGTGCTAACTCACCAGGGAACCACATGATTCCCTTTGCATGAATGTTGCAGAACAGGTGAAGGAGGGCGTCTCACCTGGGAGGTGAGTCTGCCCCACAGGGGACGCTGGGTAGTGTCTGAGGACATCTGTCTGGCCAAAGTCGGATGGAGCACGGTGTCTAACCTACACGCAGCCCCATGGGCCCTCGTTGCCGTGGGCACCAGAGTCCGCATCGCGGTGTGGCAAAAGTCCTTCACGAATGTGCAAAGGATGAAAAACCAAAACACAAATGTCCAAAGGATGGCTGTCCCCAGAATGTGGGGACAGGACCACAAGAGGACTGTGGACCACAGATAAGACCGGCTGCTTTGTCTCAACAGTTTCATCCCCCGCTTGTCTGTCTTCATTCCTGCTCCCGCCTGGCCTAGCCCCCATCACGCCCCCAGGGACCAGCAGGGTACCCTCCGTCCTGCCCTGGATCTGCTGGGCTCCTGCCTTCACCGGCACCGCCCGCCCGTCCGTCCTCCCCGCAGCGGCCACCAGGGGGCGCCTGTGAGCACCCAATAAAGTTCCGCTTCCTCTGCCCACAGCCCGCCAGGACTCCCACCTCCCCAGGGGAAAAGCCCCAGTCCTCCCCACGCCCCCAAAGGCCCTGCAGACCTGCCCTGTCCCCTCCCCTCCTCCCCCTCTCTCCCTTGCCCACTCTGCCTGTTTCTCTAACACACCAGGCAGGTCCTGCCCCAGGACCTTTGTTTTCTACACCTCTCTCTGCCCTGACAGCCATGCAGCTCGCTCCCTCCCTCCCTCCCTCCCTCCCTCCCTCCCTCCATTCCCCGTCTCAGAAACATCTACCCCACCCTCCCCCTGGAATTCTCTCCTTTGACCTGACTTCCTTATACTTTATACAGTGAGTTCCTTGAGGGCAGAATTCTGTGCACTGATGTATCCCCCCAGGACTTGAGAGACAGTCAGGAGGCAGGTGCTCAAGGAACATCTGAATGGACAGATAAATGCCTGGGGCAGGGGTGAGGGGAGCGACAGAGGAGAGTGATTTTACGCTTGGGTTTGAATGCCTACTGAGCACCAGGCCCCGTCCTAGACAAGGCGCACAGCGGTAAGACCAAGACAGAAGCGTCTGCTTCGTGGAAGTGATGAGAAGTGCCAGGCAGAAAAACCAGAGCCCAGTGAGGAGGGGGTGGGGGGCAGGTTTTAGGACACAGTATGGACGAGGGAGGCTGCAACCGTAGAGGCTTCACTGGGAAGGTGGCGTTGAAGCACAGAGCTGAAGGCAGAAAGGAACTACCCTTCCCGATGTCTAGGGGGAGGACGTTTCCAGTAGAGGGGACAGCTGGTGCAAGGGCCCTGGGGCGGAAGCATGGCCGGAGTGGAATGAACGAGGGGAGGGGGGGGCCCTGAAAGGCTGTGGGCAGAGGTCAGCACCTGACTGCGGTGCTCACGGGGGCCCTCTGGTGGTTGCTTCAAAGAGAACAGACATCGGGCGCCAGGGTGGAGGCCACTGCCCTGGCCCAGGTGGCCGCAGATTCAAGGAGACACGGCAGGGTTGATATGGCACTGAGGGACACACCCTAGGTGGCCGCAAGGAGGGGGGAGGTCTGGGGAGGGGTCCGGGCCCCAGGGCCGCACTCACCGAGCTCAGCGTCCGTCATGGGCAGGTGGTTGTCCATCCATTCCTCGGACTTGCCCAGCATCGTGTCCACCCCGCTCAGCACCACCTGGCCCACCCGGGAGCCCATGACCGACTGGACGCCACTGGCCACCACAGACTTGGTGGCATCCACACCAGTCTGCACAGCGCCCCGGGTCACATCGACCGCCTCCGTCACTCGGGTGGCCACTGTGTCCTTGGCGCTGGACACGGTGTTGCACACGGCGTCTCGGGCCCCCGAGACCTTGGACGAGACCAGCTCCTTGGTGTCTGCCAGAACCTGGAACACAGGCCGGCATCAGCACCCCCATCCTCCCTTCATACCTGGGTCCCCCCACCCCTGCGCCCCAACCTCCGGGGAGGTCAAAGGGAGGACTGCCCCCTCCTGGGCGAACGCACAGGGGTCAACACTGAGTCTGGCAGGAAGATCCTGAGCTCCAGAGCCTGGGTTGAATCCTGGTTTGATAGGTCCTAGCTGTGTGGCCTCAGGTAACTCACTCCACCTCTCTGTGCTTCCGTTTCTTCATCCACAGTGTTACGGGCCACAGTGTGAACCCTAATCCCGAAGACCTCAGGATGTGACTATTTAAAGAGGTAATTAAAGGGGCGCCTGGGTGGCTCAGTGAAGTGTCCGACTTCAGCTCAGGTCATGATCTCACGGTTCATGGGTTTGAGCCTTGCGTTAGGCTCTGCACTGACAGCTCAGAGCTTGGAGCCTGCTTTGGCTTGTGTCTCCCTCTCTCTCTCTCTGCCCCTCCCCCAGGCTTGTATATCCCAGGAGGAGAAGCGGGTCCAGCACGCGGTGGGCATTTGTGGATCAACGAGTGTTGACCTTCTGCAATCTAAGCAGATCTATGTGCACAGAACTCTCGGGAAAGTTAACAACCAACCACTCCCACTCCCACTCTTTCAAGTTGGCATCCTGCCAGACACCTAGACCTCTCGTGTCCATGGGAATTAGTTGTTCTTGTTTTTGAGACAGAGTGCCAGTGGGGGAGGGGCAGAGAGGGAGGGAGACACAAAATCCCAAGCAGGGTCCAGGCTCTGAGCGGTCGGCACAGAGCCCAACATGGGACTTGAACTCACGAACCGTGAGATCATGATCTGAGCTGAAGTTGAACGCTTAACCGACTGAGCCACCTAGGTCCGCAGAATTGGTTTCTTTTGGGTGGAGAAAGGTGTCCACGGGGGCGGTCACGTAGCTCATGCCGGCCCAAGTTCGAACCCCAGCTGTGACACCACCACATCCCATAGAAACGGGGAACGCTGCCATTTCCTGGTGTGTGTGTGTGTGTGTCTGTTAGGGGGTGACCTCATAGGGCCTGGAGTAGGGACAGCGCTGTGCCTCTAAGTCAAGAGCTGGGAGGGGCTCTGTTGGATGGCCTCGTAGAATGTCACCCTGAGCTCATCCCTTCTATAAACGGAAGGAATGTTGGCCTCATGTGGCACCAGCAGGACAGAAGGACACGAGTGCCCAGCCCTTAGGAGGTGGTCATGCCAATATTTTTCCATTCTTCTGTGAACTGGGCAATTTCCACCTTCAATGCCCAGCCTGTTAATGGTCCCACACGGCAAAAGCGGAGACTAAGCATCCACTACGTGCCAGGCTATATGATGGGCACCAGACAGAGCAAGAAGCAGTCTGTGCCCTTACCCCACTCGGGGAGACGGAGCGGCAGCTAAAAAGCCGTTCAGATGGCGGCAAACTTACAAGCCAACGCAACTTGGACACGTGACTCACAATCGCCAAAAGGTGGAAGCAAGCCACTGACAGGTGAAAAAATAAACGTGGTGCATCTGCACACTGGAATCTCGTCCGGCCTTAAAAAGACGTCCTACCACCTGCCACCACGTGGATGGACCTGGAAGCCACTGTGCGCAGGGACAGAAGCCAGACACAGAAGGACACATCCTGCGTGACCCCACGCACAGGGGGTCCCCAGAGGAGTCCCGTCCACCGAGTCAGCGAGTGGATGGTGGGAGCCAGGGGTGGGGAGTCCGTGCTTCATGGGGACAGCGTCTCGGTTTGGGGAGATGGAAAGTTCTGGAGACGGATGGCGGCGGGGGGCAAGGGGAGCTGCAGGACAATGTGAGCGCGCTTGATGCCCCGGAGCTGTGCACTTAGAAACGGTTAAAGACAATACGTTTCATGTCGTAAAAAAAAACTAAACTACGCAAGTGCGCACAGCAGTGTTATTATAGCCAAGAAGCGGGAACAACCTACGTGTCCGTGGCGGAGGCAGGAATAAGCACACGTCCACCGCGCACGCGCACGTCCACGGAGGAACGTGTCCACCGTGCATGCGCACGTCCCTCAGGTGCCTCCACCGCGCACGCGCACGTCCCTCGGCCGCGAGCAGGGGCGAGGCGCCCACCCCCACCGCCCCCGCGAGCGGACCCGAACCCACGCCGCTCAGAGAGGGAGCCAGACACTAGAGGCCACACAGGTGTGTGACTCCCCGTGTGTGAAACGTCCAGAACGGGCTCATCCACGGACGGGGAGGGGGCTCGTGGGGGCCGGGGCGTTTGGCAGGAAGGAGAATAACGGCTAAGGGACGTGAGGTGTCTGGGTGGTGGAATGTTCTAAAATGGGTGGCGACGGCTCCACGGTGTGAATACGCCCGAACCACTGAACCGTGGGCTTTTAAAGGAGCTCGTTGTGCGGGTTGTGACTCAGAGCTCAGGAAAGCGGCGCCGGTGTGCCAGAACGATGCTGGCTGCTGGCCACCTGCAGCCATTTCCATTTAAAATTAGTCATTGAGTTTCGCAGCCACGCCGGCCAACCTTCCAAGGGCTCGGGAGCCACATACAGCTGGTAGTTTCCACACGGGACGCGGCGCAGGGAACGAACATGTACACCAGGGACGGTTCTGGACAGAGCTGAGCTAGAAGGACCTTCTTTAAGAGAGAAGGGAAGGCCTCTGAAGGGGTGGGATGAGAACGGAGGCCTGAGAGTCGGGTTCATGAAGAAGGAAGTGCACGTGCAAAGGTCCCGGGGTGGGACGGAGACGGAGGTGTTCACAGTATTTGCTTCCCCCCATCCCTCGCTCTCCCCTGAATGAAAGTTCCACAAGGGCAAGCACTCTGTTTCTATCACCGTGTCCGGTGCCCACGGGTACTGATGTTACTGAACCCTGAGTACGGAGGCTGGCGTGAGGCAAGGGAGGTGGGCAATGAGGGCAGGGGCGGGGGGACGGCGTGGGCCGTAAGGACGGCCTCGGTTTTTGCCCCAGGCAGGGTGAGAGGCACACCGCGGGGGGGGGGGGGGGCTGTTGAACAGAGCTGGCTGGTGTTCAGAGCATTCTTCCAGTGAGGGTGGTGGGGACAGACCCAAGAGGGGTCGGGGAGGAAGTGGTCGCGTGTGTCTGTTCTCGCTGAGATGGGACCCCACACTCCGTGCCCCGGGGGACCCCCTCCCGGCTGAGCCCCCGCCCCCCCCCAGGGCTCCCGATGGTGGAGGTCAGTTACCTTCTCCGTCTGCTGCTGCAGGATGGGCAGATTCTCCTCCAGCTTGTCCAGCCCCCTGTGGGCGTACTCACTGGCTGACGTGACTGCAAGAGACGGGGCGAGACTGAAATCGAGACTGGGGCGCGGGCACGCCCCTCGGGGCCGGGGAGGGGCAGCTCTCCCCCCCCCCCCCCAACAGCCAAGAGGTAGGCTCCGTGCTCGCCGGGGCTTTGCTTACTCTGGGGCTCCAGCTTGGAGAGGATGGGCTGCGCCCCGCTGATGGCGGCCGCCGTGAGGGTCTTCACGCCTTTCTCGGCCGCGTCGCAGACGGTCTTGACGTGGGGGTGGCTCTCCTTGGTGGAGGCGTAGGCCGCCGACACCATGTTGCAGGTGGAGCTGATGAGGGGCATGCCGGCCACGCGGTCCACCACGCTCGGCTACGGGGACAGGCAACTCAGGGGGCCGGGCCTGGGACTTGGGGTGCCCTGCAATTTCGAATTCCCTCCCGGCCAGGAAACGGCCCGGCCCGCGCTTGCTTTGTGGCCACGTGGTTGCACCAGCCGGGGCCTGGGGGTTCCTTCCGCTCTGGGCTTCGTTTATCGTAGCCCCTCCCCCTCATCTGTTTGAACGTGCACTTGACACCCACTGTGGGCCAGTGACCTGCGCAGGTGGGGTCAGCAAGCTACAGCCCGTGGGGGGCCCACACCTGATTTTCTTATTAAAAAAAAAAATTTTTTTTTAATTATTTATTTTTGAGAGACCGAGAGACAGAGTGTGAGCAGGGGAGGAAGAGAGAGAGAGAGGGAGACATAGAATCCGAAGCAGGCTCTGATCCAGGGTCTGAGCCGTCAGCACAGAGCCTGATGCGCAGCTTGAACTCCCGAACCGCAAGATCATGACCTGAGCCCGAAATTGGACGCTTAACTGAGCCACCCAGGCGCCCTGTGATTTTCTTATTCTTGTCTGTTTTTTCCTAACAGCTCTATTGAAGTAATTCACACAGCATTAATGCCACCATTTAAAAACGCAATTTAAACAAATATATAAAAAAAAACCAAGCACAATTTTGAGGGTTTTAGTGTTGTCACAAGGTCGTACAACCATAGCAGCTAATTCTAGAACTTTGTCATCACTCCCAGAATGGTCACTCCTTGTTTCCCCCCACCCTAGCACCCAGGAATCCACTTCCTGTCTGTGGATGAGCCTGTTCCGGGCGTTTCACACACCTGGACTCCCACCCCGTGGGGCCTCTCGTGTCTGGTTCCCTTCCTGAGCATCGTGTGTTCAAGGTCCGTGCTCCATATGGTAGCATGTATCAGTGTTAGGGTTTTTGTTTTTTTTTTTAATTTTTAAAAAAGTTTATTTTGAGAGAGAGAGAGAGAAGGAGAGAGAGAACATGAGTAGGAGGGGGCAGAGGAGAGGGAGGGAGAGAATCCCAAGCAGGCTCCACACTGTGATCACGGAGCCGATATGGGGCTTGAACCCACGAACTGTGAAATCATGACCTGAGCTGAAGCCAAGAGTTGGACGCTTAACCGACTGGGCCACTAGGTGCCCCTCATCTTAACCGTTTCTAAGTGCGCAGCTCAGTGGCGTCAAGCTCACGCACACTGTCATGCGGCCACCCCCAGCCATCCGTCTCCAGAACTTGTCCCCAAACTGAGGCTCTGTGCCCACGAAGTATGGACTCCCTGCCTCCAGCCCCGGCTCCCACCATCTACACTCTGTCTCTGTGACAGGACTCCTCTAGGGACCCCCGTGAGTGGGGTCACACAGGACATGGCCTTCTGTCTGGCTTCTGTCACTGTGCACAGCATTCTCCAGATCCATCCACATGGTGGCAGGTGTCTGTGCTCCATTCCTTTATGTGGCTAATATTCCGTTGCCGGCTGGTTTTGTAAATAAAGTTTTATTGACAGCCATGCCCCTGTTCATTTACATATTGAATATAGCTGCTCTTAGCCTACGGGAGCAGAACTGAGTTGCCGGGACAGAGGCTCAGTTTCCCCACCCATAACATGAGGGCGGGCATCCATTCCCGTTCAGTAGGAGTTGCAAAGATCACTCGTGTGAAGACACCGGCAGAAGACTCACAGGCACCGTGTGAACTCGCGTTTGAACGCACTTAACCGCCAGTCCTGGAAGGCGGGGCATGTTATTCCATTTTACAGAAGGGTTAACTGAGGCATGGAGGGGTTGAGTAAGTCACCCAAGATCACAGAACCAGGCAGCGGCCACTCTGGGCCTTAGACTCAGACCGTCTGCCTCCAGGGTTTACCCACGAGGTCTCTTCAGGACTTAATCACCGATCTCTTGGGTAATCCAGCAACTCTGCTTTTAGGAATCTACCCCAGGGACAAGACACACACATCCACACAAGACTCGCCCATGAAGGTTCACGGCATTCCTGACGGCCAAGTTAGGTGGAAACAACCCAGATGTCCATCATTTGGTGAGTGGATTAAAGAAAAAAAAAAAATATGGTATAAGGTAGGTTTTAAAAAATTCATAGTCTCAGGGCACCTGGCTGGCTCCTGGAGAACATGGGACTCTTGATCTTGGGGTCGTGAATTCGAGCTCTGTGTTTGGAGTAGAGTTTACTTAAAAAAAAAAAAAAAATCAGGGATGCCTGGGTGGCTCAGTGGGTTAAGCATCTGACTCTTGATTTTGGCTCAGGTCATGATCTCACAGTTGGTGAGCTCGAGCCCCGAGTTGGGTTCCGTGCTGACAGCTCAGAGCCTGGAGCCTGCTTCGGATTCTGTGACTCCTTCTCTCTCTGCCCCTCCGCCTCTCACACACTCTGTCTCTCTCTCTCTCTCTCAAAAATAAATAAACATTAAAAAAAAAAACATTTTAAAAAGGAAGGAGGGCGCCTGGGGAGGCTCAGTAGGTTAAGCGTCCGACTCGATTTCGGCTCAGGTCATGATCTCTCGGTTTGCGAGTTGGAGCCCCGTGACTAGCTCTGCACCTCCCCCCACCCCACCACACCGCCCCCCTCCACACACACACACACACACACACACACACACACACACACACACAGTTTTTAAAGGAAGGAAATCGAAAAGACAAATCCTGCAGGATTTCACTCATGAGGTACCTAACATAAAAGGTAATAGGTAAATTACCTTAAATTTACCATAAATTTACCATAAAAGGTAAATCTCAGTTTACCTATTCTGGACATTGCAGAGTGAATTTATAAAAGTGAATTTATAAAATTCACTCTGCAATGTCCAGAATAGGTAAACTGAGATTAGTGGGGGCCAGGGGCTGGGGAGGAGGGGAAGGTAATGGGAATGACTGGTAACGGGGATGGCGTTTCCATCTGGGGGGAGGAAAAGCTTCCGGAACTAGATGGCGGTGGCGGTTGCACGTGGCCAATGTACTCAACGCCGCTGAACCGCGCACGATTCAGCACAGTATTTGTGTCGTTGTTATGTGTCGTTTTACCTCGGCTTCAAGAAAAGAACGAAGCGCGGACGACCCACGATGTGGGCACGCCCCCAAAAACATGATGCTCAGGGGGAGAAGCCAGACACGAAGGGGTCTCAGATCGCAGGACTCCATTTATAGGGAATGCCCGGAACAGGCAAACCCAGGGTGACGGGCGATTCGGGGCGGAGCCCTGCTCTCCCCCAAGCCTCTGGGGTTTCCGGTTCTGCCCCCACCCCCACCCGTGAGACACGTGTCCGGGTGCGGGTGAGGGACCCTCACCCGCGGAAAGATCTCCGTTGACCTCCACGTGCTACCAGCAGGCCCCGCCCCCCCCACCTCCCTCACCTGCTGTACCGGTTCTTCCGCTGTCACCGGGCTGCTGCTGACGGTGGCTTCTGTCCCGTTGCCAGACATTTCTCAGGAACAGGCACTGTGGCAGACGCACGGATCAGTCAGGGTACAGTGTGCCCTGTCCCTCCCCCCAGGAGGAAGTCCGGGTTCACATCTGTCCTGCGACCTCCCCCCTCCCCCCCGTTTTTTAGGGCCCTGCCTCCCAATCCTTCACCTGCACCCGTGGGCCCGCACAGATGCGGGTGCCGGTTCAGCAGGGCTGGGGTGGGGCCCCGAGTCTGCTTCTAAAAAGCTCTCAGGTGCTGCTGATGCAGCTGTTTCCAGGGCCACGCTTTCAAGGCCAACGCCAAGGGTTCCACTTTACCAACACTTTGGGGAGGCACCTGGGGTGCAAAACCTCTGTGGACAGCAATTCGCTGATGGCTACCTGCTTTCAACAGCCATCTTCCCCTTGACCCAGAGACCTGCAGGGGCTGGTCCCACACCTGCACTGCCACACGGGCAGAGGTGTATACCTGTTGTTGGCCACAAGGCACTGGAAACAACCCGGTTTCCCAGCAGAAGGGGCCTTGAGAAGACGGGGCACAGCCCGGCTAGTGGCTACAGAGACCTACGTGTAACTGGCCGGAGACCTTCAGGGACGAAAGGTGGGGGTGGGGCGGCAAAGATGTCTGCTGGCACAGAATCTCCAGACACAGGAAACTGTTAACAGTGGCCACCTTTCAGGGAAGATCAGGTGGCTGGGGCAGGCCTCTGACTTTGGAGCCAGGTAGGTAATATTACCAGTTCAAAAAAAAAAGCTAAGCATTAAAAAGAAAAAATATGGAGCCCCTCGGTGGCTCAGTCCTCTGAGCATCTGACTGTGGCTCAGGTCACGATCTCAGGGTTCATGGGATCTATCAGCACAGAGCCCACTTCGGATCCTCTGTCCCCCCTTCTGTCCCCCTCCCCCTCGAGCTCTCTCAAAAATAAACATTAACACACACACACACACACACACACACACACACACACACACACACACACACACACACACACACACACACACACACACACACACACACACACACACACACACACACACACACACACACACACACACACACACACACACACACACACACACACACACACACACACACACACACACACACACACACGAGAGACGGTGCCTGCCCCCACTGCAGACCAAGTCAGGCTCCGGAGTGGCCAGGGAGGCTCCCCAGGTGAGTCTCCTGCACACGTTTGCAAGGTACGACGGGAGCCCCAGGTGCGCTCCGTTTTTCTGGCCAGGCGAGGGCAGGTGGGTGTCAGACCCAGGTGGCAAGAGTCCCAGCTGTGCCCATGCTATACTTGGTTGAGCAAGGAGCCTCCTCTCCCCTGGCCTCAGCCCCCTCACCTGCGAAATGGCGCTAAAGGTAGAGCCTGCCTTCGAGGCTGGTTCTTCCGGTATTTCTGGGAGGAGCCTGTTGTGAACCCCTGACCTTGATTCTGAGTCTTTCCTTCTAGAGGAAGGGGGCCCGGCCACCTGGCCGCCGCACTGCCCTGTCCCCCCAGGCACAATCCAGCGAACGGATGTCCCGAGAGCACCAGTTCTGGGGTCCAATTTGCAACTCGCTAGCGGTGGGAGCTTGGGAGAGCAGCACCCTCTGGCAGAGCCTTGCCTGCCCCATCTGTAAAATGGGGATAAGCGTTCCCAGCTCGGAGTCCCTGCAGATCGGCAGAGGGACTGCACATGTGGCGCTTAGCTCAGTGCCTAGCACGTAGTAGGTGGTCAATAAACAGAACCATCTCACGCACATGCGAAGCCAGTCAGGAAGCAGCTCCTGCTTGTTACCAAGGTCCCCAGCTGGGAAGTGGGGCCAGCAGGTGCACTTGCCCCTGGTGGTCATCACGAGTCCCATGATTTCCCCCACCTTCCCCGGAGCCTGAGCTCACCTGGGCACCTTGGAGGCCCATTCTCCCATTCCCTTTGCCCATCGATCCCTCCTGGCGCGGGTTTAACCAAGGGGCGGGGGGCGCATTGCAGATGTCAGCGCCCCCGCAAAGTCACTGGGGTCTGCAACCCAGTCTGCAGCCGGCTCCAGCCCCCAGAACAAGAGCTAGCTGAAACGCTGCAGTTGCGCAGACGTCCAGCCGCCAGGGCATGCTAAGATACAACTTCCAAAGTTCCCAGACACCGAGGCCCCAGGCCCGGCCCTTGGACTCAATCCTGACATAGGTCTCAAGGACTCAGATAATGGGTAGGCCTTCCCAGCCGCCTAGAGCAACCCATTGGCCACACCCACCCAAGGGAGGGGGGGGCGGGGGCCGCCCGCGAGCTCCCCAGGGTCAGCTGGGCGACCAGAAACCGGGGTGTGGGAGGAGTGAAGCCCCCAGTTGGCAAATCCATTTGCTGGAAAGGGGGCTTTGCCAGGCAGAAAGACAGTCCCCTGGTTGGGGGCGGAGGGCGGGGCGGAGGAGGAGGGGTAGGGGCGCCCTAAAGCCCCGGGAGGGCCGATTTCCTGTGCAGGACCGGCTGCCGCTGCTCGCCTCCAAACTGCGTTTGCAAAGCAAGCACAGTTTTTGTTTTTGTTTAGAGAGGATGTGTTTTATAATGGGGACTTTACCGCCCCCCCCCGCCTTAATACTGCCACTTCTAGGGGCTCTTTCTGCCTCCCCCTAAAAAAGTCTCAGGAACTGAGAGGAGAGAGTTTGAAAGTCTGACTGTGTTCCAGAAATTGGATTTTTTTTGAGTGGGGCGTGGGGGGTGGGGCACTGAAAGAGACAAGAAAGCTCAGCCAGGGCTGGAGACCCCTCCCCAGGCCGAAGAGAGCAGCCGAGTCCCCAGGAAGGTCCTCCCCTCTCCTTCCTCCCCTGGGACGCCCCGGGACTCGGCGGACCTCGCCCCCCGCCTCCATGGGGCCCCCCGCCTCTCACCGCGGTCAGCGGGACGTGCAGGGCGCGACAGCCAGCTCGGAAACCGTCTGGGGCTGACCCCCTGGGGAGGCTTTTATACTCAAGGGGGCGGGCGCTCAGGAGTGACGGGCCGGAGGACCAATCGTATCGGGAGGCTGCCCGCCGTCAGGCCTCGGCCCCGCTCGGTCCGGGACGTTGGAGCCACAAGTGAAGTCCAGGAAGGCCCGGACTGCTGCTGGGCGCGCGCGCGATCCGCCCTCTGTCTGAGTCGGGCGACCCTTGGAAGACGCCTGATCCAGCAAAGGGCGCCCCTCCCGACCTCGGGATCCTATGAACTCGGCTCAGGGAGGTGCGATCCGGGTTCTGGGATCTCCCCCCAGTCCCTCCTTTTCTCCAGGGGCCGTGAGAACCCCAGAGATCGTTGCCTGATGCCCCGTCGCGTCAGGAACCGAGTCCCAACCCTGAGAAGGTGATGGAGCCAAGCTTGGCCCAACAATGTGAACAGAGCCTTCGCCACGTAGGTGAACAGATAAAGGGTGCCTTCTGCCGGTCCTGACCTGCATGGTACCACTTAATCCTCCCAAACGGGTCCTTTATCATCCCCATTTTACAGATGAGAAAACTGAGGCCCAGAGACGGTCGGTCAAGAGTAGTGCAGGGATCAACTTCCAGATCTCTGACTCCTGGATCAACCCCTCCCTAAAGCAGCAACCACTTGGATTTGTTTGCATCCCACCCCCCACCCCCCAATCATTTATCCTCTTGGTCTATAAAACAAAGTCTCAAACTCAGGTGGTCCCAAGGGCCAGAAGGAAGTAAGTGCCTCCGCTAAAGCGTTGGCAGCATGGCAGAAAGTGGCCCTATGGGACACCCACCCAGAGATTCCCACATCCACCAAGATTTTAGACTAAAGAAAGTGCTCTGCCTTTTACAAAAACCACTGGACCAAACAAAACCCAACTGGGGCTGTGTTCACCTCAGGAGCCACAAGTTTGCTACATTACGTGGGGTGGGGTGGGGTCTCTGAAGCCCCGGAAAGAACAAGAAAACCAATTGGTATCTGTGACTGTGGTTTTTCAACAGTGACCACACTAGCACCATGCAGTAGAACTTTCTGAGACGCTGGGAATGCTCTGGAATTCTGTGGCATTCAATATGGTGGCCACCAGCGCCATATGGCTTTTGCACATCAGGAAACTGAATGTTCGCATCTAAGTAACCAAGTGCAGCTCGACAGATTCTCAAGTGAGTCTGAGACCCCACGAGGATTAAAGCAACCAGCTACAACAGTTACATGTTTCACATCGGCTGCTGGCCTTTTTTTCCTATCCATTCGCGTTCCTACTCATTCACTCAGCCATTTTTCTGGAGCTGCTGTGCTGGGCGTTGGGGACAGTGAGTAAAACAGATCCCAGCCTTGTGGTACTCACCACCCAGTGGCAGAGACAGACAATAAACGAGAAATGAGTGAAATACATAGTAGGTCGGGTGGTGGTGTTACTGAGAAAAGCAAAGGACTGAAGATGGGAGAATGGGGGTGTGATTTTTAATAAGGTGGTCAAGGGAGGCCTCCCAGATTGGCCTCTTAATGCAGAAGCAAGGGAGAAAAGGAGAGACCCCCTAGAGATCCTGGAAAACAGCACGTTCAAAGGCCCTGAGGCAGACCATGCTTGGTAAATTGGACGCCCTGCCAGGAAGTTGATGAGGGGGTAATGGAGGATAAGAGTCCTGGGATGGATAAAGCTCAGAGAGGTTAAGTGAGTTGTCTACGGTCACACAGCTCAAGAGTCACTGGGAGTAATGTCTGGTAGCACAACTTTTGAAGGAAAGGAGAACAGCCATGCCCACCTTCTTCCCTAGTGTGGTGCTCAACCCCCACGTTCAGCTCTCCGCCGGTGCAATCCGGGGCGTTGGCCATTGCGCATGTGCGTATGTGGGTGGGGGAGGGGACCGCACCACCAGCAGAGGCTACGCGACCAGAGGCTTAGTGCTCGCTTTTCGGCACCACTCCCTCCTCCTCCTGGAAGTCTTCCTGCCCACCTCCTCAGTCTCCCCCAGGCGAAGGCTCCCGGACAAAATAGAGGATGTCCACTTCAATTTGAATTTCTGGTCAACCAGGAATACATTTGGGGGGTATAAGTATATCCCGTGCACTATTTGGGATATACTCAGCGTTCAAAAATGATTCCTTGCTGACCGGAAATTCAAACTGAGCTGGGCATCCTTTTTATTTTTCTGTTTTTGTTTTTGCTAAATCCGACAACTCTACCCCCAAACTCCCATCCCTCTCTCTGCCCCAGCCACGTCCTCCCTCTGTCACCTCCTCGCCTGGGTGGGCTCCTTGAGGGCAACACCTGTCCGGGATTATTCCCAGGGTGGGAGGTGAGAAACATACGGTTTTCTGAGCTATTTTATTACATTATTCAAAGGCCTGCCTTTAATTTCCCCCATTTTCTGGATGAGGAAGCTGAGGGTCAAAGAGGTGATGTTCCAGGTCGAAAAACCAGAAATGGGTAGTCGGAATTTGTTTGAGATCTCAATGTACCCTCCTCCTCCTCCCTCCTCCTCCTCCTCCTCCTCCTCCTCCTCCTCCTCCTCCTCCTCCCGGCTTCCCCTTCCTCTTCTCTAGGCACACTTTCCAGTGGAAAAGCTCTGAAAACTCCCATTCTTTTGCGCCGAGTCTAGAGGAAGGAGACACAGACCAGTGTTGTGCCACTAGGTGGCGCTGCTGGTCCCAGATTGGTCTCTGCTTGGCCCAGGTGTCCCCTCCATCCACAGTCTGACCCTTCCCTCCTTCCATCCATCCATCCATCCATCCATCCATCCATCCATCCATTTATCAAGCATCTCTTATGATGTGTGAGCCATGTCAGGCCTGGCTGCGAGGACCTAGTGATTCACTGCATATTCAGTCATTCAGCAAACAATTATTAAGCACCTGCTGTGTACCAGGCTCGTGCTCTGCAGCCCTGGGGATTCAGCCTCTACCGCCTTCAAGGCACTTATAACCCAGTAGGGAGACATTTGCCAGGGACTAGAAGGGCTGCATTAAGATTTTCACAGCACTGGGGCGCTTGAGTGGCGCAGTGGGTTAAGCGTCTAACTCTTGATTTCCGCTCAGGTCTTGATCTCGCGGTTCATGAGTTTGAGCCCCATCCGCATCGGGCTTTGCACTGACAGCGCAGATCCTGCTTGGGATTCTCTCTCTCCCTCTCTCTCTCTGCCCCTCCCTCCCCTGCTCACGCTTTCTTTCTCTCTCTCTCTCAAAATAAATAAACTTAAAAAAAAAAAAAAAAGACTTTCAAAGCCCTAAGGCACTTTGGAGTCCCTCCCTCCGTGAAAAAAATATTGCAAATGACCTTTTACAACTGCACTGGTATTGCATTCGTTCTTTTCTTCTGATTGTAAGATAAGTTGAAAAGAACCATTTCCACGGACCCTTAAAAGTGTCATGGGTCCTGGGTCTCCTGGGTCTGACGAGTAAGTTGGCTCTGGTGCCCAAGGGTCAAAAATAGAGGCGATTGGGCCGCGTTGGAGCTACACAGGCACAGTGGAGCCCAGAGGAGGGCTGGACCCAGGCTGTGGGTGGTCCTGGGAAGCCTCCAGGAGGAAGTAACATCTAGGCCGAGTCCTGAGAGAGAGGAGGAATCAGCGTCAGGCAGGTGAAGGCACTGGAGAGGTATTCCAGGCACAGGGAACAGAGAGTGTGAAGGTGCAGAGTGAGAGGCTGGAGGGTAGAATGTGGTGGGGGCAGGGTGTCAGGGAAGAGAGACCAAGTCCGACAGTTCGGTCAGGGCCAGGCTGATAGGAGCCCTGAGGACATTAGGGAGCCACAGAAGGTTCTGAAGCATGGTCAGCAAGGGCGGGTGGGAGGGAGCATTGGAAAATGTCTTCGGCCGCCTTATGGATAAAGGAAATCAGGAAGGGGAAAACGAGCTCACCTGCTTGAGGGAAGTCTTACAGAAAAGGTGGAAGTCATAGAAAGGAGGAAAGGGCAATACAGGAGGACATTCCAGGCACCGTGATGAATTACTCATTCAGGAAGTGTGTATTAAACACCTCTTGTGTGCTTTGCTGAACAGTGGTGAAACAGAAAACGGCCGTCCGGATGAGGTGTACTCCAGGCAACAGGAATACCTGTGCAAAGGTCCTGGGGCAGCACTGGACTGCTGTGTTGGAAGAAGGGCGAAGAGGCCCGCCCAAGTGGCCAGAGCAGAGCAATCCGGGGGGGGGGGGGAGAGAGGGAGGGGATGAGGCAGATAGGCTAGGGGAGGACCTGGGCTTACACCCCGGTGGGGTGGGGAGAGGCGGAGGTGGGAGCCCTGGAGGGCTGTGGGCGGAGAAGAGGGGCACCTGACTCAGGTGGGGGCATAGCTGGGGTCTTGAACAAGCAGGAAGCTTTTGGGCAACCACGGCGCCTTCTGGGAGAGGGGGCTGGGAACCAGGAGTAGGGGTTGCTTGGAGCCCTGCTGAGGAAGGGGCTTCATCAAGCAGAAGCTTTTGGCCTTTATCGTTGAAACGGAGGATTGAGAGGAGGGAGGCCCTGTTTAGGTCTCTGGGGAGGGGGGTGGAGTCTTCAAGAGGCAGAGAAAGGCAGGGGTGAGGGCAGGGCAGGCGGGAGCTGATGGCCCATGACCAGGCCTGCAGGGAGGGTGGGGGTAGGTGGGAGAGACCACGGCAGGGAGTGGACAGGCCGTGGTTCAGAAGGTGAGGTTGACTCGCGCCTGTGGCGAGGGACCCAGGGGGGCGGAGGCCACCTAGGCCCTCCCCGGGGCTGGGACCAGCGGAGGAATGAGTTGGGGAGGGCGTTGGGGAGTTTAGTTTTGCCTCTTTGAGAGCCCGTGGGTTGCAGATTTATCGAGTAAAATTACAAGATACCCAGTTAAATGTGAATTCCAGATACACAATGAATAGCTTTTAGCATAAGTATGACCCCAATATCGTAAGGGACATACTCATGCTAAGAAATGTTAGTTTCGCTGCGCGTCCTATATTTTTCCTGGGAGCCACACCCCAGCCGCAGCAGACCTGCCTACGTCTTCCCCAGCGACGCAGCTCCAGCCAGTGGCTGGACAGTCTGACCAACTGTGGCCCGATGGCCAGAAGGCAAGGTTTTGTCTCCTTGTGCCGGCTCGCCGCGGGAAACCGGGGGTCTTTTAACATGCAGGCCCTGGCCTGTCCCCGCCCCCCCCGCCCTCATGGCGCCAGCTGCCCGCTGTCCCCTGCACGGAGGTACGGCTTGGGGGGAGGGGAGCAGCTCTGAGACCCACTGTCCCCTGGGCCGGCCCCTCCCGGGCCGGTCAGGTCCCACTGGGCACCGCCAGCCCCAGAATGCCAGGCCAGGGGTCCCGGCAGAGGGAAGGGCTCCGTGTGGCCTCTTTCCACCCAGCTCTGGTGGCCCGTCCAGCTCAGAGCCAGACATCTGAGGCCCCCTGGCCTTTCTGTGAAGTCCTGCTGGCAGAGCGGGCTGACTTCCTCGTCAGAATGTGCCGGAAGGACAGAGGCCTAGGGGCGGTTGACCAGGAACTAGATCCCTCAGGGCCACAGCCACCCCCTGCTGCCCCGACACTGAGTGGCCTTGTCTGGGGTGGCCAGGCCCAGCAGCTCAGGGCCTGGCCCGCCAAGCGTCAGCTGCCAGGATGTGCCAGTCACGTTGGTGGGGAAAGAACACCCCGTTCTTGGCTCTCCCGGCTGCCCCTTTGTTCACAGGCAGAGGTGGGGGGCTGTTGTCCTGGCAACCGGCCCCTTCCCCCTCGAACAGTCTCTTGAGGTGAGGAGTGGAGGCACCTGGGATCTGGGGGTTCCGGCCAGAGAGGGTCTCCTGTCACCCAGGACGGCAAAAGAGCACCCCCCCCAGCCCCCCTGCCCGCTCAGGGCTCACATGTCCTGGACACGGGGGAGGCCAGGTCACCCCCTTGGGATCGGAATGCCGGAGGTGGCAGCAGCAGGGGGGAGGACATTCCCAGCGGGGCAGGCTCCGTGGTGGCAGCTGCCGGGCCCCGCCTGTCCTATGTCCCCTGAGTTGGAGGCTGCAGCTGGTGCAGTGGCTTGGGTTCCTGGGGGGTGGGGGGTGTTATTTTGGGGGTGGGGGCGAAGGAACGTGAGAAGCACCTCCCCCCGGGGCAGGAAGTGGGGCGGTCCCAGCTGTGTTCTCCCGTTGGCCCACCTGTCCCAGTGGGTACCACAGGCCACCGCACAGGAAGTGTTCCCAACGCCCGCCTGTGTGGTCTCCTGAATCTGGGGCCCAGAGGGGAGGCAGCCGACGGCGGCGGGGAGGGGGCAGGAGCCCCGCCGCCATCGTGCGTCAGAATCTTCCAGAAGCCCCCAGCTGCGGTGACAACAGTATCTGGGGGGTGAGTGCTTACTTCGGCCGACGCGTTTATGGACGTAGGCTGTTTAATCCTGCACCTTTGGGAAGGAGGGACGAATGATGAACTCGAGTTTTACAGGTGGGGATACTGCGGCTCAGAGACGGAAGTGACTCAGCCAAGGTCACACAGCATATAAATAGCAGAGCTGGGAACCTCATTAGCATTGACTGTATCAGATACGCGAACTCCACATAGACTTCGACCCTATAACGCGGACCGGGGCTTTGCCACCTGGGGCAATGCTGCCTTCAGAACTCTCAGGGACCTGCCTCCACTTGGGGTGTCTGGAGACATTTGGAGTTGTTCCTACTCGGGGTGCTCCCGGCGTGGAGGGGGTGGGGCCAGGGATGCTGCCCAGCCCCCACAGTCCCCAGGGAAGCCCCCACAGAGAGTGATCCAGCCCCACATGTCAAGTTGTGCCACGGTGAATGATAACAATTCACATTTAAAAGCCGTCATGGCAATCATCAGTAGTCACATTATTTTAAGTGTCATAATTCCGTACAGATTGTACAGACGAGAAAGCCCACGTCCGGAGAGCCTGTGGGTCAGACTCCCAGCCCTGCTCGGGCACCGCCATTCCTGGCTGCTTCCATGATGCCCTGTAAGCTTTACAGGAAAGGGCGCTGGTGCCCAGGGGAGATGCAAATGAGGACTCACACCCGCAGCCCCCAGGACGGGCTCAGACCACCCTGGGTCCCCATCTCGGCTTGGCCACTCACTGATGCTGAGGGCCGCTGGCCAGCCGGTGACCCGCCTCAGCTCTGCGTCTCTGAGATGCGTCCCTTGCTCCTTAGCAGACACGCTGCTGAGCGGTGGTTAGGGGATCTCATCCTGGTTTTGTGAGCCCGGGCGCCCCCCTGCCCTTCTCTGAGCCTCTGCTGCCTGGTCTGTGAAATGGGGGCAGTGATGACCCTTGATGGCTGTTGTTCTGATTCACAGGTGATGGAGAGGATTAAGCGAGGCAGTCCACAGCTCGGCTTGGTGCCTGGGGCACAGTGAGGACCATGTAAAGCTTGGGTATTATAGGGGCGCCTGGGGGGTTCAGTCGGTTGGGCGTCCAACTTCGGCTCAGGTTGTGATCTCACAGTTCATGGGTTCGAGCCCCGCGTTGGGCTCTGTGCTGATAGCTTGGAGCTGATAGCTTGGAGCCTGCTTCGGATTCTGTGTCTCCCTCGCTCTCTGCCCCTCCCCTGCTCATTCTCTGTCTCTCTCTGTCTCAAAAATAAATAAACACTAAAAAAAGGAAAAAAAAAAGGCTTGAGTATTATTATTTAAAAATTTTAACGTTTATTTTATTTTTGAGAGAGAAAGACAAAGTGTGAGCGGGGGCAAGGCAGAGAGAGAGGGAGACACAGAATCTGAAGCAGGCTCCAGGCTCTGAGCTGTTAGCACAGAGCCCGATGCAGGGCTTGAACCCATGGAGCGTGAGATCGTGACCCAAGCTGAAGTCAGACGTTTAACCGACTGAGCCACCCAGGTGTCCCATTATTTTTAAGTAGGCTTCATGCCCCGTGCAAAACCCAGCACGGGGATGGAACTCACAAGCCCGAGATCAAGACCTGAGCTGAGACCAAAAGTTGGACCCTCAACTGACTGAGCCACTCAGGTGCCCCTTGGGCATTATTATTACAAAAAATTCAATGGTAGTAAAATACACACAACATAAAATCTACTGTAATTTATCCTAGCCATTTTAAGTGCACAGCTCGTGCACAGCTCAGTGGCATTAAGTGTATTCACGCTATTGTGCAACCACGCCCCAGCATATGTCTCCAGAGCTTTCTCATCTTCCCAAACTGAGACTCTGTCCCCATGAAATACTGACTCCCTGCCCCCTGCCCCACCCTGGGCTCCTACCATCTACTCTCTGTCCCTGTGGACTGGGCTCCTCTAGGGACCCCCGTGAGTGGGATCATGCAGGATTTGTCCTTTTTTGAAAATTTTTAAAAAATTTATCTTTGAGAGAGAGAGAACGCGCGTGTGCAAGTGAGAGAGGGACAGAGAGAGAATCCCAAACAGGCTCTGTGCCTTTATCACAGAGTCCGTCTCGGGGCTCGAACTCACAAACCTCGAGATCATGCCCTGAGCTGAAATCAAAAGTCGGACGCTTAACTGAGCCACCCAGGTGCCCCAGGACTTGTCCTTTTTGATTGACCTACTTCACTTAGCATAACGTTCTCCGTGTTTATTGATGGTGCATCATGTATCAGGATTTCCTTTCTCTTTAAGGCTGAGTAATATTCCATTGTATGAATGGACCACACCTGTTTATCAGTTCATCCATCGGTGGACCCTCCAGCTGGTGTGATCATGGAAAGAGGAAGAGTCTAGAAGGATATTAAAGGTGGACCCAATGGGATTGGTCAAGCGATTGGTTGAGGAATGTGGTTTTTAAATTTTTTTTTTAATGTTTTTATTTATTTTTGAGAGAGAGAGAGAGAGACAGAGTGCGAGCGGGGGAGAGGCAGAGAGAGAGAGGGAGACACAGAATCGGAAGCAGGCTCCAGGCTCCGAGCTGTCAGCACAGAGCCCGACGCGGGGCTCGAACTCACGAACTGTGAGATCATGACCTGAGCCGAAGTCAGACGCTTAACCGGCTGAGCCACCCAGGCGCCCCAGAGGAATGTGGTTTTTAAAAATACGCCCAAAGGGATTCCTGGCTGGCTCAGGCTGTAGAACATGTGACTCTCCCTCCCCAGGTCATGAGTTCAGGTCCCGTGTCGCGTGTAGAGTTTAAAGTAAAAAAAAAAAAAAAAAAAAAGCAAACAAAAAACATCCACAAACATTTTCTTTTTTTAAGTTTATTTATTTATTTTGAGAGAGTGGGAGAGAGAATCCCAAGCAGGCTCCGCACTGTCAGCGTGGAGCCCGACTTGGGATTCAGACTCACAAACCGTGAGATCATGACCTGAGCTGAAACAGAGTCAGGCACTTCGCCAACTGAGCCACCCAAGCGCCCCTCCATAGGGTTTTGACACTCCTTTCTTTAAAAAAAAAATTTTTTTTATGTTTATTTTTGAGAGAGAGAGAGAGCATGAGCAGTGAGGGGTCAGAGAGAGAGGGAGACACAGAATCGGAAGCAGGCTCCAGGCTCGGAGCTCTCAGCACAGAGCCCGACGCGGGGCTCGAACCCACGAACTGAGAGATCATCACCTGAGCCGAAATCGGATGCTTAACCGACTGAGCCCCCCAGGCACCCCGACACTCCTTTACAAAAGTGGAGCCTAATTCTCTTCCCTGTGAGTGTGGGCTGGACCGAGTGAGCTGTCTCTTACAAACAAAATATGGCAGAAGCGATTGTGTCCAACACTCTGAGACTCGGTCACAAAAGTCACCGTGGCCTCCCTGCTCTCTCTCAGATCACTCGCTCTGGAGGAAGCCAGCTGCCGTGTTTCGAGAACACCCAAGGAGCCCAGGTGGCGAGGAACTAAAGCCTCCAGCCAAGATCCACGTGGGCGGGGCTTCTCCGGTCATCACAATTCGGTTTTGAGAGGCTCTCTCTCTGCCTGCCGTGTGGACAATGGACGAAACGGCAGAGGTGAACGTACGCCCCCTTGGGAAGCAGCCACTGCAGTCGTCCACGTAAGCACTGATGGTGGCCTGGATTCGGGTGGTGGCAGGGGAGATGGAGAGGAGTGGACAGGTTAACAGAGTTGCTGGGGAAGTAAAACAAACAGAATTTGGGGGAAGAAGCGACTCAGGTAACTTCATCGACGTGGGAGCTGAGGACTGAACCAGCGGTGCAGGGTGGGGAGAAGGTGACGTGACAGGTTTGGCTGTGGCCACGTTGAGTCCATGCCCCCCAAATGTCCAAAGGCCTCCATAAATATAGCTACTTGCATGATAAGAGTAGACTAGGGGCGCCTGGGCGGCTCAGTCGGTGGAGCGGCCGACCTCGGCTCAGGTCACGATCTCACGGGTTTGTGAGTTTGAACCCTGCATCAGGCTCTGTGCTGACACAGCGCGGAGCCTGCCTCTGATTCTCTGTCCTCACCCCCCCTGCACCTCCCCTGCTTGTGCTCTCTCTCTCTCTCAAAAACTAAACATTACAAAAATAATCAGAGTAGCAGACGCGGAGAAATCCTAGGGTACACCAATGGCTGGAATAAGCAAATTTCAACTTGTTATTTATTGTTATTTGTTGTTTATTCCATAAAGTTTTATTCCTTGCGTTTGCACCAATCAAGCGCGAATCAAGTGTCCTGGGGCAGCTCCCCTCCAAACACTCCTCTGCAAGCAGCTGGCAAAAGGGGAGAGAGAGAACAAGGTTCCTATGGCAAGTTTGTAGTGTGGATCTGGCCCCGAAGTGACTTCCGTCGCTTAACCAGATCAGTCACAGGGCCATTGGCCATGATCATCTTACCTCCCATTGGCCAGGCCAATCACGTGGCCACACCTAACTGCCAGGGGTACTGGGAAATGTAGTCCAGCCATGTGCCCAGGAGGAAGTAGGAAACCCTGATGGAAAATGAGCCAGTCCTTGCCAGGGTCTTATTATTGTCCCCATCATTTCTGTTATTATTTGCACTTATCGTCTGCAGAAATGACGCTTGACGGTCACGCATATTTCAGGACCCGAGGAGGGTGAGAGGTGCTGCCTGGTATGTCTGGAAGGCTTCCTGAAAGAGGAGGTATGGATGATGTGGCTTTGGAGAAGACAGAAGCCAGAGATCTGAGAAGTGGGAGAAGAATAAGAATCTGGCGTGACATCAGGGAAGTCGTTCCTTCGTTCCTGGCCGCGCGGAGCCTGGTGGGCCAGGGTGAGTGCCAAGGGGACCCAATGGACCGAAGTGCCTGATTTGTGTTCAGAGTCTCCTGGTTGCTTGAGGAAGCAGATTGTCAGATAAGATACAGGACACCCAGTTAAACCGGAATATCAGATAAACAACGCATGATTTTTTTTTTAAGCCTAAGTATATCCCAAATACGGCAATGGGACGTACTTATGCTAAACTATTACTGTCCTTCTGGAATTCAAATTTAACGAGGCATCCTGGAGTTTTATTTGCAGGGAGGACAGAATGTAGGGGAGGTCAGGTGCTGGTGACTGATGGTCATGGATGTGACATGGGCCCGATGTGCAGGCCATATGCCTGGAGGACTTTGACGTCTGCCCTGAGAGGGGTAGCCCTGGGAGGCTGTGAGTGTAGGAGGGACGGTCCCTGACTTGGGTAAGGGGCCCTCAGACCCAACCCCAGGACTTGGCAGCCACCTGCCCCCATGGATTTCCCCAGCCTAGGGCCTTTCCCCTTCAGCAGGGCTGACATTTGGGGCCAGATCATTCTTTTTTTTTTTTTTTTTAACTTTTTATTTAAATTTCACTTAGTTAACATACAGTGTGATATGAGTTTCAGGTGCACAGGATAGTGATTCCACACTCTTGTACATCACCCAGTGCTCATCACGACAAACGCACTCCTTCGTCCCCATCACCTATCTCACCCATCCCCCCACCCCTACCCCCTGGTAATCAGCAGTTTGTTGTCTGTAGTTAAGAGTCTGTTGGGGCCAGGTTTTCTTGCTGTGGGGGCAACCTCGTTCACTAGGGATGTTGAGCCGCATTCCTGACCCCCACCCACTCAACGCCGCCGGGAGCACTCGTAGTCATGACAACCACAAATGCCCCCAGACCTCGCCCAGTGTCCCCTGGGGGCAGAGCCACGCTGGGTGAGACTCACTGGGTTAGGGGATTCCATTGACCTCCAGGAGACTCTGCATCCCATAATCATCTGACCTACTGAGGTCCTGGGATACCGCACACATTTATACACACGCATCAAGGGGCACCTGGGTGGCTCAAGGGACACCTGGGTGGCTCAGTCGGTTAAAGTGTCCAACGCTTGGTTTCAGCTCAGGTCATGATCTCATGGTTCATGGGTTCGAGCCCCGCATTGGGCTCTGTGCTGACGGTGAGGAGCGTGCTTGGGACTCTGTCTCCCTCTCTCTCTGCTCCTCCCTGCTCTCTCTCTCTCTTTCTCTGTCAATAAATAAATTAATTAATTAATAAGTAAACATTTAAATACACACAACAAGCGGGAGGGAGAGAGGAGGTAACTCACAAACACTGGAGGGGTCACCCTGATTTGCACCGCCTGACCCATCGGGGATTTATTCTGGTGTCCAGTGTGAGCTACGGATGAAACTCAATTTTACGCCCAAATGATGAACGCAAGGTTTCTCCCCCTTGGTACTGTGGACCGTTGGGGCTGGGTCATCCTCTGGGGTGAGGCCATCCTGGGCATTGCAGGACAATGAGCCACATCTCTGGCCCCCATTCCCCCCCGCCATGCTCGGAGTGGCCCCTGTTCCCCTCCGTGGGGACAGCCCTTACGACTGCCGGTTGCCCAGAGGGCTGAACCACCCCAGCCGCGGACCCCAGGTCTAGGCACTGTTAGAGCCCAGCAAGGAAATGGGTCTGGAGCGCCAACCGGGGCGGGGACGGCTGCCAGGTCTTGTCCCTTCCCCTGGTCTTCTCCTGGCCATCGGGAGAAAGCGATACCTAAGTGGCTGCGGTGTGAGAAGGAGGTTCAGGCATGTCCCCCCCCCATCCACCGTGACTCATCTGAAGCCTGTCTTACAAGACAAAGAAAGGGCTGCTCATACCGTCCAATAAAACGTTTAATATTCAGAAGTTTGGGCGCTTAATTCTGGCACTCCTGGCTCACGGGTAACGCTGCCCCCTCCAGCGGCTGGCAGCCGGCGGTATCCACGGGCGCACCGGTGACGATGATGGGAACCTTGGCCTTCACACAGGTCAGGGACCACGGCAGATGGACCGTGCTGGCCAGCTCGTAGCGGGTGCTCATGATCTCGCCGTCCCGGGTGCTGCCGCTCACGGACAGCACCTGCGGGAGGTTGAGGGTGCTGACGATCTTGGTGGTGTCGAAGGGCGCGATCTGGGTGTTGGCCTCCTGCCGGAGCAGCTCGCTGCTGTCCTCCCGCGACCGCCGCTCCGCCTTGGGGGTGAAGCCCTCGTACCGCACGTGGGCGTAGAGGGCGAAGACGACCGTCTTGATGCGCTTGCCGGTGTGGTTGCCGATCTCCGTGGTGAAGACCATCCCCTCCCCCGGCGCGAAGGTGTTCTTTTCCATCTGGATCTGAAGGCGGATGGTACCCTGGATGCAGCAATTGTACGAGACTTTCTTCTCAGCCTCCACGAACAGAGGGTTCTGGAATTGGGGAGGACGGGCAACCGTGAGGGGTCACGGCCACGGGATCCGCTCGCCTGCCGGACGTTCCTCCACCATAGCTCCTGCAAGCCTGGAACCGCTGGGACTCTCCTAAGTAGGAGGCCCCGAGGTAGGATCTGGATGGAGCCTTGGGGATTTAGCAGCCAAAAGCCTGGCATCGCCTCCCCGCTTCCTTTACTCAATTCCCTTTGCCTTTCTGACTATCAGTTTCCTCCTCTGCAAAAGAAGCCTTTGAAATGCACAAGACCCTGGTTTACCCCCACCTCCATTGCTTACTTGCTGTGTGACCCTGAGTAAGTGGCTTGACTTCTCTGGACCTTGGATCCTTTCTTTCTTTCTTCCTTCCTTCTCTCTTTTTTAATGTTTATTTATTTTTGAGAGGGAGAGAAGACAGAGCGTGAGCAGGGGAGGAGCAGAGAGAGAGGGAGACACAGAATCGGAAGCAGGCTCCAGGCTCCGAGCTGTCAGCACAGAGCCTGACGCGGGGCTCGAACCCATGAACTGTGAGAGCATGACCTGAGCTGAAGTCGGACACTTAACCGACTGAGCCACCCAGGAGCCCCACCTTGTTTCTTCTTTTAATGTTTATTTTTGAGAGAGAGAGAGAGAGCGCGCACATGTGAGCAGGGGAGGGGCAGACAGAGAGGGGGACAGAGGATCCCAAGCAGTCTCCGTGCTGACCGCAGAGAGCCCGATGTGGGGCTCGAAGTCACAAACCGTGAGATCATCACCTGAGCTGAGGCAGGTGCTCAACCACCTGAGCCACCCAGTCACCCCTGGTCATTGATTTCTAGATGACAGGAGATGTCTTGCCAGAGACCTAGGGTTTACCCAAGTAGTTCAGACTTTAGGAGAAAATATTCCGGGCTCTGAATTACGAAAAGAAAACTGTAGAGTTGAAATTATGTAACGTGTTTCAATAAATGCCTCAAAAGGCAGCCATTCTATCAACTTAGCTGCTGGGTTGCAGATAAAGTCACACATTATATTTACTGAGTGGCTTGGGTGACGTTTTACTTTTTATTTGTGAACAATATTCTAAAGGATTCAACGTGACGTGGGGTGGGCTTAGAATAATCGCTCTCCACTTTTGCTGGCTTCCAGTATCTTCTTGCAAAGGAACTTGATACTTTTACAAGTGTGTGTGTGTGTGTGTGTGTGTGTGTGTGTGTGTGTTCGTGTTCCCCTTCAGCATACCAAAAAGAGAGAGAGGAAAAAAATCGTGCAAAAAATACTTGCAAACGCCCCTCCCACTCCCCATTAGTGACATCGAGTTGGTCGCTTGAAGCTGGCTCTGATGGGAGTATTTTCACCAGGGAAGTTGGTAAACATTACACATCAGGGCTGCCCCCCTGGTCGCCCCGCTGCCGCGTTCCCACAACCTGCTTCATCAGCGTTTACAAATTCTCCTGATTTGTTCCAGATCGCTGCTCATTTAAGGAATAAAATACCAGGGGGCGCTTGGGTGGCTCAGTCGGTTGAGCACCTGACCCTTGATTTTGGCTCAGGTCACAATTTCACGGTTTGTGGGTTCGTGCCCCGTGTTGGGCTCCGTGCTGAGTGTAGGGCCTGCTTGGAACTCTCTCTCTCTCTCTTTCTCTCTCTCTCTCTCTCCTGCTTGAGAACACACTCTTTCTCTCTCAAAATAAATTAACAAACTTTAAAAAAAAATTTTTTTAACGTTTATTTATGTTTGAGACAGGGAGAGACAGAGCATGAGCGGGGGAGGGGCAGAGAGAGAGGGAGACACAGAATCTGAAACAGGCTCCAGGCTCTGAGCTGTCAGCACAGAGCCCGACGCGGGGCTCGAACTCACGGACCGCGAGATCATGACCTGAGCCGAAGTCAGCCGCTTAACCGACTGAGCCCCCCAAGCGCCCCTAAATTAACAAACTTAAATAATAAAAAATTTAAAAATATATCAGTGTCGCACAACTATGTGAATGTATTTGATACCAATGGTTAAGTGGTAAATTTTATGTATATTTTACCACAATTTAAAACAAAAAAAATAGGGGTGCCCGGGTGGCTCCGTCGGTTAAGTGTCCGACTTTTGATTTTCGCTCGGGTCCTGATCTCATGGTTCCTGAGTTCGGGCCCTGCATCGGGCTCCACACTGACAGTGTCTCTCTCAAGGTAAACAAATAAACTCCAATAAATAAAATAACAAAACCAAGCTCTAGTTGAGGCCCCCATGGGCCCCTCTCCAATGCCATCCTCCCACCCCTGGCCCTCTTCATCCTGAAATGGGGGGTTTATCATATCAGCGGATATTTACTTATTTATTTATCTTAATTTTTTTTATTAAAAAAAATTTTTTTTAATGTTTATTTTTTATTTTTGAGACAGAGAGAGACAGAGCATGAACGGGGGAGGGTCAGAGAGAGAGAGCGAGACACAGAATCTGAAGCAGGCTCCAGGCTCTGAGCTGTCAGCACAGAGCCCGATGCGGGGCTCGAACCCACGAACCGTGAGATCATGACCTGAGCCGAAGTCGGACGCCCAACCGACCGAGCCACCCAGGGGCCCCTATCTTAATTTTTTAAAACATTTATTCATTTTTGAGAGAGAGAGACAGTGTGAATGGGGGAAGGGCAGAGAGAGAAAGTGCTGAAGTCGGGCGCTTAACCGACCAAGCTACCCAGGCCCCCCATATCTGCAGATTAAAAAAAAAAACTCAGACACAGAACACCCCACAAAGCAAATATGCAACTGTGAATTAATATCAAGTCAACTCGCTTGTAACCCCCATCCAAGAAGAAGAAGGAATTTGCTAGTTTTTTCCTCAAAGTCCCTCACACTTGCCCAGGCGGCAACCCCACCTGCAAAGGGCAAAATCCTGAATTTCACGGTGATCAGTTTGTTGTACCTACACATTTGTTCTCCTACGACATACACAGAGGGACCTACGCCAGATTATTGTCTCAGAAAAAAGTGTGTAAAGAATCACATAGCGGGGCACCTGGGCAGTTCAACTGGTTAAGTGTCCAGCTCTTGGTTTCAGCCCAGGTCATGATTTCATGGTTCATGAGTTCAAGGCCTGCACTGGGCTCTGCGCTGAGAGCACACAGCCTGCTTGGGATTCTCTCCCTCCCTCTCCCCTGCGTTCTCTTTCTCTCTCTCTCTCTCTCTCTCTCTCTGTCTCAAAAATAAATAAATAAACTTAAAAAGTATTTTTTTTAGAAAGAATAATGTAACAAGCACAAATGTGTCTTCTAACCAGTGGAAGAAAGGAAACGTTACTGATTTGACTGAAACTGGGTGACTTCTGGGTGCTTTGCCCCATTTTCCCCTCCCGTTCTTTTCCAGACTGGCATCTCTCATTTTCGTATGAAATTTTCTTTTCTTTTCTTTCTTTTTCTTTTCTTTTCTTCTCTTCCCTTCTCTTCTCTTTTCTTCTCTTCTCTTTTCTTCTATTTTTTTTTAGGCAGGCTTCATACCCAGCACGGGGCTTGAACTCACAACCCTGAAATCAAGACCTGAGCTGATATCAAGAGTCAGATGCTCAACCAACCGAGCCACCCAGGTGCCCCTCATGTCAACTTTCATATTACGTAGAAATGCATCTGCTTGTGGGAGAAGTATACAATCCTGTTTTACATATTTTAATGCTTTAAATAAATCAAGCTGTCCACGTTCTCCAGCAACTGGCTTTTCTAGCTCAGCGTTCGGGGCTCGAGATGCATTTGTATCAACACACCTGTTGTTCTGGTTTGTTTTCACCATGGCCACTGAGCGTGTCGCAAAATAGTTTATAGTTTATTTCTTCAGGCAACCCCCCCTCTACAAGATGGATGTTTCCATAGTTTCTATGTGTTAGGTGTCAGAAAAGGGCTAGAAGGAACATCGTGACATCCGGACGACCTTTCTTCTTGGACTTACACAGGAGAGTTGCTCTCCGCCACCAGCTGGCACACGTTTTCCATAAAGAAACTGGTAACAAATATTTTAGGCTTTGTGGGCCACGTACAGTACCTGTCATATATACTCTCTTCTTCTTCTTTTGTTTTTTAAACCATAACTCATGGTCAAATCGTAGATTTCAGGGGCGCCTGGCTGGCTCCTTTGGAAGAGCGTGTCACAAACACATAGATTTTAATATCGTGACAGAGAATACAACCTGTGTTTGCATCTACGTCTAGGTCTGTGAAAGAGACATCATGTCATGAACTAATACTTACCCATGACACATGCCTGCTGGTACTTTCTGTTTTACTGTATTCTACTTACTGTATTCCTTTAAAAATGTTCCTCACAGGGGCGCCTGGGTGGCTCAGTCGGTTAAGCGGCCGACTTCGGCTCAGGTCACGATCTCGCGGTCCGTGAGTTCGAGCCCCGCGTCGGGCTCTGTGCCGACAGCTCAGAGCCTGGAGCCTGCTTCCGATTCTGTGTCTGCCTCTCTCTCTGCCCCTCCCCCGCTCACCCTCTTTCTCTGTCTCTCAAAAATAAATGAAAATGTTAAAAAATTGAAAAAATATATTTGTTGCAACCTTCTGAATTCATTTTCCCGTTATGCTTAGTGGACTTACTTTATTCTATTATTTTGCTTCAGATAAAAGCAAAATTTATAAAACATTAGCTGGTCATAACCCACCAGATTAATTTTTTTCTGGTAAATTCTGGAGTCTACCTATTCAAAGCTATTATATTCTGTCCAACACATTGATGTTGTAAAAACAAAGCTTGTTGCAAACCACCACATTTATATTTTCTGACCTATTTTATTCTATTCTTTCATGTTTTAGTATATATTTGAGGGTTTTTTTTTAAGTTTTTGAGAGAGAGAGAGAGAGAGCGAGCAAGCAGGCAGGGGAGGGGCAGAGAGAGAAACAATGCCAAGCAGGCTCCGCGCTGTCAGTGAAGAGCGCGATGCGGGGCTCAAACTCACGAACTGTGAGATCATGACCTGAGCCGAAATCAAGAGTCAGACACTTAACCCACTGAGCCACCGAGGCGCCCTTATTCTCTCATTAAAAAAAATTAATTGGGGCGCCTGGGTGGCTCAGTCGGTTAAGCGACCGACTTCGGCTCAGGTCATGATCTCACAGTCCGTGGGTTTGAGCCCCGCGTCGGGCTCTGTGCCGACAGCTCGGAGCCTGGAGCCTGCTTCTGATTCTGTGTCTCCCTCTGTCTCTGACCCTCCCCAACTCGTGCTCTGTCTCTCTCCGCCTCAGAAATAAATAAGCATAAAAAAAAAATTAATCGCCACCCACCAACCGTATTTTCTTCATTTCCTATTCTACTTATTTTATTCTCTGTTCTGTTTTCTTCTTCTATTTAAAACACACACACACACACACACACACACACACACAATGTTTGCAACCCCCCAAGTTGGCTTTTTTCTAATACTTTCCATTTTGGCCTTATGTATTCTTGCATTTTATACAAATGAACTGGCATCCCATTAAATTGATTTTCCAACCCATGAATGGGCATGATCTGAGGTTTGGAAAACACCGGTCCAGATAGGATTGCTTTCCCTTGGAGACCTAGGGCTGACCCCTGACCCCAGGTGACCTCACCTCTACCCTCAGCCTCTGACCCCCTGCCTCCTCCTCCCTCTCCGCCTCCCTCTCCTCCAGGAGGCTAATTGCAGGCAGTTTTATTCTAAATCCCTCCAGTCATTCATTCGAAAATTCCTCGCATGCGTTAGAACCCTGCAGGTGTTAAGGAAGTGGCTGCCCTAACTCAAGGCCAAGCCTGTACTCTGGCCTGTGGCTGAGAGAGGGGCCAAGAAGTACCAGCGATGGCCCAGTGGCCTCCCACGCTAGGTCAGGCAGGGTGGCCAAAGCCCTCTGATACCCAACAATGTTGAGGGTACAAACCCCACGTTGGATTTCCCGGATCTGGGAGTGTCTTAGAGCCCCGCATTCCTTTGGCATAGGTGAGCCTCTGGGGGTGGGGGGTGGGGGGATTCATCCAACCAGTATTTGTTTGCATCGATTTGGTGCCAAGTTCAAGGAAAACCCATAGCAGTTAAGACAAGCCCAGTCCCTGCTCTGGTGGGGGGCGGGGGGGGGGGGACGAACGCATAACTGGCACATTGAAAATGAACCAGGTCATTTCCGATGAGGCTGTGGTGGGATGCAAAATGGCGGGGGGGGGGGGCGCCTGGGTGGCGCAGTCGGTTAAGCGTCCGACTTCAGCCAGGTCACGATCTCGCGGTCCGGGAGTTCGAGCCCCGCGTCGGGCTCTGGGCTGACGGCTCGGAGCCTGGAGCCTGTTTCCGATTCTGTGTCTCCCTCTCTCTCTGCCCCTCCCCCGTTCATGCTCTGTCTCTCTCTGTCCCAAAAATAAATAAACGTTGAAAAAAATGGCGGGGGGGGGCAGGAGTGAAGGAGAGGTGGGGCGGGGGCTCGCTTAGAGTCAGTGGTTAGGAAATGTCTCTGGGACAAGTTCCTTTTCCAAACGGTACTGACTCCTGGAAGAGGCAACAGGGTCCCATCTTTCAAGACTCTTTAAAGGTGCCAAGAGTGGAGAGGAGGTGAAGAGATCAGAGCCCTCGAGCCTGGCTAAAGGGAACGGGAAAACAGGGCAGCCACTGTGGAAAAACAGGCTGGCGGTTCCTCAAATGTTAAACAGACCCGTCATCTGACCCAGCAATGCCCCTCGAGGTATCAGGCCAAGAGAAACATGCAAAACTTTGTACGACCTGTGCAGTACCTTGACTCTATGCAGCCGAGAGGTGGAGGAGACAACCCAAGTATCCATCAGTGCAGGAATGGATACACAAAATCGGGTCCCATCTGTGCCCTGGAATATTATTCAGCCATAAAAAAGGATACATCACAGAGGGAGCCGGCACACAGGCGAGCGGGTGGGAGATAGCTGACACACAAAGGCTTCGTACCCTACGATTCCACTTGCATGGAATGTCCAGCACTGGCAAACCCAGGGAGAGAGGAAGCGGATGGATTAGTGGTTGCCAGGGGCTGGGGGAGGGGATGTGGGGAGTTTGAGGGGTGACAGCTAAGGGATGTAAGATTTCATTCTGGGGTGAATAGAACGTGCTAAAATCGACAGAGGGGCCGGCTGCACAACTTTGTGAACACACCAAAAGTCATTGAATTTGCGCACTGGAGGAGGGCGATTATAAAGTATGTGGAGTGTATCTCAATAAAGCTGTTTTGTTTTGGGAAAATGTCTGCTCCTCCCCCCTCCCCAGCTCCCCTCCCAGGGGGGCAGTGGCTGTTTGGTCAGTTTCCCTGGCCTCCTTCCGGAGAGTCGTTTGCTACACCTGCAAGGAAGTATATTTCACGCTCTCACCACCCGCTGCCGCGGGGCTCTGGGTTCTGAGCTTCGCAGCGCTCACGCCACCCCGGGACTGACACGTCCTTGTCCGGTCTTTGTTTCTCTTTAACTTTTCCGTAGAGTATACCTTGGACAGCACCCTGCCGGTTTCATTCTCCCAGCAATGAGCATTTAGGCTGATTCCAATTTTTTTTTTTTTTTTTTTTGCCACCAAAACATTGCTGTAGGAGGTCACGTCACGCGTGAAAGAATATCGGTAGGAGAAATTTCTAGAAGGGCAGTGGCTGGGACAAAGTGCATGTTCACTTTCATTTGGATAGATGCACTAAATGCCCTCTGTTGGGGTTGCGACAGTTTATTCAGTGACTACGTGGCCTCGGAGCAGAGATCCGAAGGATGAGGAGGAAGGAGAGGAAGATCATATCATAGTGTTCCAGGCGGAAGGCACAGCCCGTGCAAAGGCCCTGGGGCAGGCCCAGGCCTGGAGTGTGGGCCGAACATTGAGGAGGCCCATTTGGCTGGAGCAGAGGGAGCAAAGGGGAGGGAGGGCAGAAGGGAGGGCAGGGTGGGGATGGGGCAGGTCACTCAGGGCCTTGTGGGCAGCGGGGACTTTGGCCTTTACCCTGAATGAGATGGGAGACGGGGAGGGCCGTGGGCAGAGGAAGGTCATCACCTGACTGCCTCTGGCTGCTCTGAGGGCAGACTGGGGTCAAGAATCTGCCTGTACCTGGTTGAGCCCCATCACTGCTCACTGCACCAGAGTGGTAACCTCTGCCCCCGGTGCCCCAGCTCCTGCTCTCACCCTGCCCCCTCTTGTCTATCCTCCCCAAAGCAGCTGAAGGGAATGAAATGACGACCCTCAGCCCACCAGGGCTCCCACCTCCATCAGAGGTGGGCCTTGTGCCCCAGGGCCTTTGCACGGACTGCTCCCTCTGCCCGGAACCCTCTACCCCAGATGTCCACATGGCTTTCCCCCTCTTCTCTTTCTTTTCTTTTTTTTAATTTTTTTCAACGTTTTTTATTATTTTTGGGACAGAGAGAGACAGAGCATGAACGGGGGAGGGGCAGAGAGAGAGGGAGACACAGAATCGGAAACAGGCTCCAGGCTCCGAGCCATCAGCCCAGAGCCCGACGCGGGGCTCGAACTCACGGACCGCGAGATCGTGACCTGGCTGAAGTCGGACGCTTAACCGACTGCGCCAGCCAGGCGCCCCAACCCCCTCTTCTCTTTCAATTCTCTGCTAAAATGTCACCTCCTCAAAAGGGCCTCCCTTGACCAGTCTGGTTAAGACAGTACTGAGTAGTCAGAAAAAACACAGTATTTTCATATCCTCAAAACGCATGTGTGATAACTCCCTTTGCTGCCATGATCTTGATTTTAGATCTTCCCACTTACTGGGCACCTCCTGGGTGTGCAGACTTTATGCTGAACACTCTGCGGTCTTCACAGGCACCCATCAAGGGAAGTAGTTTTCTTCTTCTCATTGCGCAGATCAGGACAGTCAAGTCACGGCTCCGGAGCCGGGGTGTTTTGTTTTGTTTTGTTTTTTAATTTTTTTTTCAACGTTTATTTATTTTTGGGACAGAGAGAGACAGAGCATGAACGGGGGAGGGGCAGCGAGAGAAGGAGACACAGAATCGGAAACAGGCTCCAGGCTCCGAGCCATCAGCCCAGAGCCTGACGCGGGGCTCGAACTCACGGACCGCGAGATCGTGACCTGGCTGAAGTCGGACGCTTAACTGACTGCGCCACCCAGGCGCCCCATTGTTTTGTTTTTTAATATTTATTTTTGAGAGAGAGAGAGAGAGGGACAGAGAGCGAGTGGGGGAGGGGTGGAGAGAAAGAGAGAGAGAGAGAGAGAGAGAGAGAGAGAGAGAGAGAGAATCCTAAGCAGGCTCTGCTCTGTCAGTGCAGAGCCCAAGGCGGAGCCTGAACTCACAAACGTGAGATCTTGTGACCTGCGCTGAAATCAAGAGTCAGCTGCTCAACCGATCCCCCCCCCCCCCGGGGGGCCCCCTGGGAGGTGTTAATTGCCCAAGGCCACCCAGCTAATAGCATATCTGTCAACGGAATCACAGGCTGGGTCCGACCCAGCACCGACATTTCCAAAGGGAAGGCCAGAGGAGGACCATAGTTCGCTCAGGGCTGACACAGGGGGCAGATGGTCAAGCGGCCTTGAGCTCAGGCCTGATCATCCCAGGGCTGGTCCACCCCTCCAAGCATCTACCCTTCCTGAGACCCTCCAGACCGTCGCAAGAGGTTGGCTGGGCTCCAGGTGATTCTTGTCACACGCATAATAATACTGGAGATAGCGGCTGGGACAAGATTCTGGGGCACATCCTCCAACCTGCGCCGGGCACTGTGGGAAGTTCGGGATTTACATGAAACATGAAATGGAGGTGGGGGGGGCGGGCTCTGGGATTCCTACCTGGATCTCGAAAACTAAAACGCCAGCCATCTGAGGCACCATGATCTGATAGGAGTCCCCAGGGAAGTTACTTGGCCCAACGTCACTCCACCCACCTTGACTTCTACCTTGACTTCTCTGCACCTGGCCCTCCAGGAACCATCTAGAAAACCTCCTTTGCTTAGCCAGACCAACATCACATGGCCCTTTCCTTTTCCAGGGCCAGAGGCCACCCCCTTTCATGCCTCTTTTTGTGGGGGCACCATCTCTGCTGTCTGAGGGCTCAAAGACCCTGGCGAGTCACTGAGCATCCAGGCACCTTTTTCACCCGTGGGTCACAGGGAGGTCTCTGCTTAGTCTTGACTTGTTGCAGGGTCAAGGGCATTGGGGACCACTCATTCTCTGTAGGGGGCGTCCAGGGCGCTGGGGGGTATTGAACAGCTGCCCTGGCCCTACCTACTCGACGCCAGTAGCTCCCCTCCCCCCAGCTGTGACAGCCACAAGTGTCCCTGGACACCGCCCAGTGCCCCCTGGGGAGGCAGAATTGTCCGGGTTGAGAGCCCCGGCCTTGCGCCTGCCCTGGTTTCTGATTCACCTTTTGTGAACTTGGCCTGGGGAACCATCCGTGCCTTTTCCTTCTTCCTGGTGGGGGCCACCTCTGTCCCCTGCCTTCCCACCTCCCCCTGCCTCCCGTGAGCTTTGAGGACAGGTCCGACCCCTGCTCCTCTCCTATCACTACCTGCAGTGCGTTTTCTTGATGGAAGTCTGAAGTCCCTTGAATCAACAAGTACATTCTCTTCTTCGCTAGAATGTGCTCCCGACCCATGCAGGAGGCTTGCACGAAGTAGGAGACGTGGCCAATTTTGCTGGCGAAGGTAGAAGGAAGCCTGGGAGGTAAGTTGAAATGGAAGTCAAAGGTGTGGCTGCCTGCACTTAACCAATTATCTGAAAGCAAAACACACCAATGCCATCAGAAGGTTCTAGAATCTTTTTTTTTTTCCTCCCCCCCACTTTTTATTTATTATTTTGGCAAGGGCTTTGTTCTGGGCCTGGCCCGCCCATCCCCGAGCTAGGCTGAGCTCTGTGCTTTTACGGCTCTGCATGGTCTACAGATCTCAGGCCTAGGCCTCAGCCGGGCTGGAGGGGGATGCCCCGGGCGGGTGATGTGGCTGGGGTGGTCACCCCAAGCTACCCACGGGGATGTGCTCACCGCTACTCTGGATCTGCAAAATTGGAGGTCCCGCCCTCAGACACGCATTCATTCGTTCGACAAACATGCTTGGGCTCATGCTTTGGCGGGGGGGGGGGGGGGGCGGAATGCTGGGCAATCAGAAAGGCTGGTATCTGACGCTGGGGGAGGTCTGGGTGGGGACTGTTTGCTTGCAAAAAGTAACACTTATGACGCCTTCCTGTGTGCCCCACGCTAGTCTAAGCCCTTCGTATACCATTAGGTCACTAAGTCCCCAAAACGATCTTATGAGGCAAGACTTTCTGGCTCCCATTTTCCAGATAGGTTAACTGAGACACGGAGAGGCAACACGGCTGCTGGCCAGTAAGGCCTGGCATGGGGCCGTTCCTGCCCCAGAACCTTCTTTTTCCTTTTTTTTTAATTAAAAAAATGTTTTTAAAGTTTGTGTATTTTTTGAGAGAGAAGTAGAGTGTGAGCGGGGGAGGGGCAGAGAGAGAGAAAGAGACACAGAATCTAAAGCAGGCTCCAGGCCCTGAGCTGTCAGCGCAGAGTCCGATGCGGGGCTCGAACCCCGAACCACAAGGTCGTGACCTGAGCTGAAGTCGGACGCTTAACTGACCGAGCCATCCAGGCGCCCGCCCCTACCATTCCGACCCCTAGAAATCTGCACAGCTGGTGTCCCTCCCATCGCTCAGTAGTCACCTCTTTGAAGGGACCTCCGTGACCTCCCTATCTAAAACTTTTAAAATTCGGGGCGCCTGGGTAGCGCAGTCGGTTAAGCGTCCGACTTCAGCCAGGTCACGATCTCGCGGTCCGTGAGTTCGAGCCCCGCGTCGGGCTCTGGGCTGATGGCTCGGAGCCTGGAGCCTGTTTCCGATTCTGTGTCTCCCTCTCTCTCTGCCCCTCCCCCGTTCATGCTCTGTCTCTCTCTGTCCCCAAAATAAATAAACGTTGAAAAAAAAATTTAAAACTTTTAGAATTCTAGAATGAAACTTTGTCTAGCTGAGCATTGGCCAAGAGTTGTGGAACACCCCCGTGAACACATTTTGGAAATGTCTGTCCAGACTTTGGATCTGAACCTCGTGGAGTCGGGGCCGAGTTATTCTTTCCCTAGAATGTCTTCCCTGCCCCTCTCTCTTTCCAGGTGACCATAGGACTCCTTATCTTTGTCTCCTCGGAGTTCGCTGCTAGAGGGAGATTTATCTGTAAAATCACAAGAAAGATTTTTTTACTGGCCTCCCAAAGTGGTCATGGGGCTAAGGATAGCATTTTCCAGGGGAACGACTTTGATAGTTCATTTCGAATATCTGGGTCCTGCTCGGCTCTTCCTGTCTTGTTATTTTCGTGTTGTGAGTATCTGATGGTCATTGTTATACATAGCCTCCCTCCTGGGGAGGAACCAGGCCTCTGCCCCTGTCTGGTATCCCTGGGGGTTTGTTGATCAACTAACACATGTGTTTACCTTCCAGACCCAGCTTCCTATCATGGCTAGAGTTGGCTGCTGGCTTGGTCCTTACCCTCTACTGGGAATGTCTTCGTCTTGTGCACATAGTCGGCCTTGTTGTTGCAAATAACATCCCTGCTATAATCACGGGACGCCCCGATTTCTTCATTCCACTCCACGTAACCCCTTCCCACGAGCTCCACCTTCACCATGGGGTTCACCAGGGTGCTGTTCAGTATTAGAACCACCTGCCCTTCTATGCTGGAGCCGGCCGGGTAGACCACATCCTTGGGCAACACTAATTCGATCGACTTCACCACAGACATGGGGGGTTGGGGGTGGTGGAGGAACATCCTCGCCCCTCCCCCATGACACTGAGATCCCCGGTTCCTTTGCCGCGGTGAGGTCACCTGTCTGTGACATCATCCAGCCAGGGTTCTGGGAAGGGGCCTCCAGTGGCCGGGAGGGGAGACGAGGCTGTTGTTCGGGGGGGTGGGACGGCTTGGGAATTCCAAAGCCCTCACTGGTTGGGGAAATGACCACCTGACCACTTTTTCCTCGGAAATAACAAATGAATACGCAAAAACAGCCACAGACCCTAACATTCCTGCCACAATGGGAACGCCTGTCATCGTGCCAGGAGGCCAGAGGCCTGGGTGGGAAGAGTTCTCACAACACTCCGGTAAGGTAGGCATCATGAGCTCTGCTTAGAGATGGAGAGGAACGAGGAACGAGCCCCAAGGGATTTTCTGCTCTGTCAGATGGCCCCCATGTGCGGTACGCGCGCTTCTCAGGGTTCATACGCTGGTTAGGCTCACCCGCTTCCATTGTCATTTTAATGGCTATTTACCCCAGTCGGAAAAAAATTATGGATATGGCCAGGGTACGAAGTCTGGTGTGTCCCGATCGAAGATGCTTAGAGTGTTGTGTGCTCCACTTTGCACGAACACCCTCTCACGCATCTGACATTTCCCTTTACACCTGTGTCTGCCCCATCGAATGGGAAAGTCCCTCCAGGGTGGGAGGAACTTTGTGCCCACCCACGTCGGCTTGGCTCCAGGCCTGGTTCAGACAAGAGGGGTGTCAGTAAAAGTTTGTCGAGCGACTTAATGACCTTCAGGAATATATGATTTTGCAAAAAAGGAGACCGAGGCCTTGTGCCCCCCTAACGGTTTTCTTGGTGCCTGATCTGCGCGTGGGCTGATGCCTAAGTGGGAGGGCCGCTGGAGCACGAGAGGTGCCAGGAAATGTCCGTTCTGCAGACTCCGGCAGGCCTCATTCATGGTCTTTGCTGTGTCTTGCTTTATTTTACACGATGTCTTCTGTAGACGTTGCCGTCTTGTCTCCTAAGCGGTTTGTCGGCTCTTGGAGATGCTCGGCTAAAATCAAGGTGTTCTGGGATTCTGGGGGAGACTCTTGCCCTATTCCTTGCCTGTTGACCTCATCATTCCAACCTCTCCTTCCCCGGTCACTTCTCCTCTGACTTGGCCCTTCTGCCCCTCTCTTTCACTTATTGGGACCCTTGCGATGATTTGGGGCCAGCCGGCGCAATCTAGAATAACCTCCCTCACCTAAAGACCTTTAATGTAATTTAATCTGCAAACTTCCTTTTGGCACGGAAGCTCCGTATTCACAGGCTCCAGAGATATCTTTGTGGGGGACATGATTCTGTCTGCCACCTGGGGACATAACAGCAGAAGGGACCCTGCTCACTGCCTTCCCATGCCGCTCAAGACACGAAGACCAAAGTCCTCCTGGTGGCCCTTGAGGCCCCAGGTGACACCTCTCTGACCTCATCCCCTCTCTGCCCAGCTACGCCGGCCTCTTGGCTACGCTCCCCCCCCCCCCCATTTCTAAGCCTTTTCCCGCCTCTGAGCTTGGCCGTGCCTCCTCGACCCATCTGTCCTTGGTTTCTATCTCAGATCGCAGCTCAAATGTCATCTGTTCAGAGAGGCCACCTCTCCACCTCAACCGGAATGTCCTCCCTGCCCACTCCCACATGCCTCTCCAGCCACTGTCCTGGCTTTGCTGCAAATAGAATCTGAAATGATTAGGTTGCTTTATTTATTTATTTATTTATTTGTTGCCTGTCTCTCCAGACAAGAATTTACCCGTCTGGAGACCACCAACGGGGGTCGGCCTTGCCCATTGTTGGGCCCCCCAGCTCTGAACACCGTGTCCAGGCGCTTTGTAGGTGCCCAGCATGGGTCACTGTGTGCCCGCCACGACTGGCCAGAGCAGAGCAAGCAGGGCGGAGGGGGCAGGGCAGTCCTGCCCGCCTGGACAGCCGGAGAAGGCGGGAAAACGAGGCGGGAAAACCCAGCAAACAAGCCCTGCGGGTGGGGAGCTCCAGCAGGCCCTGACGCCAGGAAATAGAGCTTGGGGCGATCAGGCTGGCCATCGGGGTGCAGGCGGTCTCCAGAGGGGCCCCGACATCCCACTGCGGTGTTTAAACATTGATTCCGGCCTTCCTTGCCCTACTGTCAGTGAGTGCCCGTGCCCGGGGAGACGGGCTGTGGGAAAGGAATTAAAAGGTCAGGGGGTCTTTACCCGGGGTCCCTCCCTAGGGCTCCTGAGGGACGCACGTAGTTAGGGGGGCCCAGCTCCCGCCACCGGGCCGGGTTGCACACTGGGCGCGCCCAGCAGAGCGCGCAGGGCTGGGCGGGGCCGTGGCCGGCTGGGCGGAGTGGGGCTGGATCGGGGAGGGGGGCGCCCCCCACCCCCTTTCTCGCTTCCCGCCACTGCAGCGGCCAATCACCAGGCAGGCGCCCGCCCCTGGCGCGGCCTCCCGCGGCCCCGCAACTCCCAAACGCCGAGTTTTCGCGGGAAAAAAAATCAGAGCAGCTGGCAGCGCGGCGGGCAGTGGTGGCCGTCCAGGGCGCTCCGGGTTACGGGCAGGTCGGCGCGGGGTCCGGGGCCACACACGCGTCTCCATCGCCATCCCCAGCCGGGCCAGGCGCGCAAGCAGGAGAGCGGATCGGGGCGGCCGGAGAGGTGAGCCTCCGGGCCGATCGGGGTGCCAGCCCGGGCCGGGGGGTGGGGGGGAAGGGCTCGGTGCACCGGGCGCGGAGACTTTGGGAAACTTTCCCGAGCGGCCCGGGGACGTGCGGCCAGCACGGGCGCACGCGTGCCCCGCGGCGTGGCTGCTGTGCACGCCGTCTCGGGCTCTGCCCCCGCCCCGCCGGCCCTCGGGAGTCGTCCTTGGCAGCCCGGGCGCTGCCCGGGGCGAGGGGAACGTCCCCAGAGCCCCGCGGGGGTCGCGCCCGCTGGGTGGGGGAGGGCCTGGCGAGCCGCAGGGGAGGATGTCAGGCTCCGCGCCTGCGCGCGGGGCGCCCCGCGATTCAATTGTCGCGCCCGAGCCCGATTTCGCGCGCCCTTAGTTCCCCGGGCGCGCCTGGGCCAATGGGGAGCGAGCGGGGCGGGGCAGCCGGGCGCGGCGGAGCCAATGAGCGAGGCGGCTCAAGTGAAGGGGGGCGGGACTTGGCGCGCGGGGGCCCCTCGGCCGGTCCCGGCGGTGGGGGTGGGCGTGGGCTAGTTGGCGTGGCCCGAGCGGACGGGCGGGAGAATAAGAGAGGCTCAGAGTCCGTGGGTCGGAGTGCCGGGAGCGCGAGACTGCCCGCGGGGCCGCGGTGGGGGCCGAGGTGAGTCGCGCGGCGCGCGCGGGGGCGGCCGGGACGGGGCGGCCGGTTGCCATGGCCACCGCGGGGCCGGCCGCGTCGCGCGCACGCGCGCGGGGGGGGGCGCGCGCGCCAGGGGTCGGGGGCTCGGGGTTTGGGCGTGGGGGGGATCGTCCCCCTTGGGTCACACTTAGTTGAGTTACTGGGACTTCTGAAGTTCCAACCCGCGCCGGACTTTTGGGTTTTCCCCTTGCGTCAGTATTAATTCAGAGAATGAATGAATGAATGAATGAATGAATGAACGAACGAAGAAATAAACGAACGAACCTGGCCCCTCACCGTTCGGCCGTGTCCTCCTTCCTGCTCCGGACATGATTGTCTTCCCTGTGTGAAAGGCGGAGTGGGTTGGAGTGAGTGGTCCGAGACGCCGATTGCCTTCCCCTAATTTACTCTCCCTCCTCGCCTCTCCGCCCTTGCTGGTCATTAATGCATTAATTCCTTCACTTCCTCTGCCGGGCCCTGGTCAGCTGTGGCTAGCTAGTTCGGGGACTCACGCGCCGGGAGGGCGTTCGAGGAGTTTCCTAGTGTCCTCAGGGTGGACAAAGGCCAAGGTGACCTGAGAATGGCACGGTCTGGTGGTGGCAGCAGCAACGGAACTGACCTAGGGGTCCCGCTCTCTCCCCCTCAGCACCAGCAGGCGCCATGTGGGTCCAGGTTCGCACCATGGACGGCAAGGTGGCCCACACTGTGGACTCGCTGTCCAGGCTGACCAAGGTGGAGGAGCTGAGGAGGAAGATCCAGGGGCTGTTCCACGTGGAGCCAGGCCTGCAGAGGCTTTTCTACAGGGGCAAGCAGGTAAACCCGCCCCGCCGGCTGCCGCCCGCCCGGCACCTTTGTTCTTGCCTGGTCCAGGCGCAGTACATATACTCTCCCGCCCCTCGTCCGGTCCGCTTCACGTCTCCACAGAAACCTCAAATGCCTGAGCCAGGAACAAAGGCTCCGCTCGCAGATCGACATACCGGGCAGGAAGCTGGCACCCCAGTCCGTAGCGTTGGGGCTTTTAACTCTGCCTGCCCGTTTTTTTTTGAAGCTCCCCTCCCCAATGATTTCTAGAGAAAGAAGTTGGAGGTGGCCAATGGAGGACGGATGAATTTCGAGGAGAGCCTCGAATCGCTTACTCAGACACTGGATGGAAGGGAGCAGGTTGTTTTCTCTGAAACACGCGCTGCTGGCCCACGGCCTGTACCTATTTAGAGTTTGACCCCACAGAATCTGTTTTCTGGAAATTTGGACCCGCTTGTTCAGAGTCCGGAGATGGCGCTTGCTCGCCAGGAATTCCGCCGCTCTGGGCCCGCTGTGCAGAGCGAGCGGGACGCTGTGCTTTCCACGGGTCTGCGGGCCCCGCTTTTCGTCTCCTTTCTTCTCGCTCTCTCCCTGGCCCCTGGCGGCGTTTTAAAATGGCCACCCTTGCTTTCCCAGCTGCCCACACTTGGGACGCTTTCTCCAGGGGCAGCAGGGGGGTTTCCGTTTTTGTCGCTATCTCTGGGGAGATGGCACGTCCTGTGAGTGGGATTTCCCTGGGCGTGGGATAAGATAGCACGACGCCAAGCGCCAGTCCCATCTGCAGGGGCCATCCCAGAGTTGGGTGCGCGGTAGGGACAGCGGTGTAGCGACTGTACCGGATTAAAAGTCTTCAGTTGGGGTGCGCGTGCCTGACTTTGTTGTTGCATTTGAAGTGGGTACTGCCGCCATCTGGTGTCTCGATTGAGAAATCAACACGGCGCCTGGCCCGCCAGGATTTTTGGGGGCTGGGAGGATCCAGCGTGCTTAACACGAAATGAGACCTGATGATTAATTTCTTGGGCTTGTGGTGCCCTTGGGAGACCTTTCACCTCCTTCCCGCCACAGGCAGGATGACTTCAATGTCTTAAGAATCTGAGTTAGCCCGCCCTGCCTGGGGAGGGGAAGCCGGTCCCGCGAACTGGGGGCTTTGACTGCTCGGTCGCCTGCGACTTCGAGAAAAAGGCAGGGTTGTGAGTAACCTCTGCCGAGGTGCTGTCTTCCGCCTCCACCAACGGCTCATTTGTGTGGCATCCAGGCTGACTTCTGTCAGCCACTCAGCCTCTCCGTGGAGCGGAGTTTCTGAGAACCTCCGAAACAGGCCACAGCGCAATTCAGAGGTGGGCTGGATCCCGTCCTCTCAAGTTTGAATAGCTGTGAGCTTCTCCCAGGTGGCGCATGTTACAGTTGTCACATTTCAAGCCTGCAGAAAAGTCACAAGAGCCACGAACACCTGAGCACCCACCCCTGGGCCTTCCCACGGACGCCTCTCTGCATTTGCGTCTCCATATTCGCGTCATTGCAGTTTGCTCTGCCCTCCTCTCTGTCCACCAAGCCACTGTATGTTTTGGAACTCGTTTCAAGCTAAGTTGCAGACGCTAGTTCACGCTCTCTCTAAATAGTTGAGCACGCCTGTCATTAGAGTTCAAAATCAGTTTGTGTGTGGTTGTGTGTGTGTGTGTTTTTTTTAAGGTGGCATTTGTATACAGTGAGATAGACGCACCAAAAGCAGACGGACCCTTTGCGGTTTTGACAAATGTCTACGCCCACGTAATCAAACCCCCATCACCCTTCGTTCGTAATGTGATATCTGATCCACACAGAAGTCCTTACAACTCCTGTGTAAGTTATAAAGCGGGACGCTAACACGAACACCTGCGGGCGTTAGACACGTATGTTGTACCTTTAATTTTCAGGATGTCAGCGATGAGAGACGGGCCCCACTCGGCAGCTTTGTGAGGGAATGTGTCGTCACTTCTGGCTTCCGGATAAGGAAGCCGAGCCTGGAGCGTGATGCAACTTCCCCAAGGATGCAGGGCGAGGCCCTGGCCTGGCTGCCGGGAGGTGTGGACAGCGACGGGGCGGGGGGGGGGGGGGGGGGGGGGGGGGGAGGACGGGGACAAAGGCCTATATAGCAGCACCTCAGTGAGTCAAGTCTGCAAACAGACCAAGCTAACAGGTGATAGAAAGCCGCGCAGTTTCCAGTGGGGGCAAGAGTGCTGTTTTCACAGAATGTTCTAGAGTCTTTGTAATCCTTCCTCGCACCCCCCCCCCCCCCAAAAGAAACATGTAGTAGTCCAAGGGCTGCAGTGAGGTTGATTGAGCCGATAAAGCAGAACCTAGCTGAGTCTTTCTCCAGGATATGGGAGGGTTTCGTGGCCGGGTTGTTTAGGCTGAATAGGTTGGCGGTTATGTCGCTTGATTGGCGGAAATGCAAGAAGGCGGAATGGGGGCAGGGACTCGGGCGGCAGGCCCAGCCTGGGCAAGGGCGAGAGGCATCTGGCGCCCTTTTTTTTTTTTTTTTTTTTTTTTTGGCTGCCCATGAAAATGACAATGGCTGTCCTTCGTGGTGACTTGAGCTCAGGTGCAGTGCTGTGCTTTTCACATAATCTCCCCACGTTCCCTGCCCAAGGAAGTGGCTGTCGTGCGGCCTGGTGAGAAAGCAGGGCGGTCATGGCCAGGTCCGGCCGGTTAGCGGTAAAGGTGCAATGAATCCGTGGGCTCTGGGTTTCTCCCCCTCGGCCTTGCTGACGCCGGGGGGGCCGGCTCCTTCCCTGCATTTGCCGCCACTTGGGAAGTACTGATTTAGTAGATAATTTGCTTTAGGAAAACAGCTAAATCGGCCTCGCGGGCCTCAAAAGCTGTGCTAAGGACAGTCTGAAGGATCAGTCTGAATGGCGCCCTGAGAACGGCCTTGCGAGGGTCGTTCGTGTCCTCGCACCCCACCAGCTCAAACTGGCTCTTCCTGAACGCTGTCCCCGATTTCCTGAAGGGCAGAGTCAGAGTCGGGCAGCAGAGTCCTGCCCTTCAGGCTGTTCGAGGCAGGGTCCCCCCCCCCCCCCCCCCCAGCTCCCAGCTGGAGGGCATTCCCGCTGAGCCAGGTCAGCAAACCCCTTATGTAAATATTTGTCTCTGTGAGGACTGCTCACCCCTGCCCTTGGAGATAGTATGCAAATGAGTGGGCGTGTCTCAGGAGGAGCCCAATAAAACTTTATTTACAAAAACAGGTGCAGGCTAGACTGTCACACCGGCTGTAGCCTGCCAGTTACACCCCTCCCCGCCTCCATTCGGGGTCCAGGGTTTCTGTCAGGAACAGCATTGCCGCGGAATGTACTAGAACAGGTCCCCTAGGACACCGTGTTGCAGAGAGGTTTTCCCAGGGAGGGGTGCGCAAACTGTGTGGTCTCAGGAGTCCCTTGGACCCTGTTGAAGACCCCACGGAGCTACTGGTGATGAGGAGGGGTCGTGCGTGGCCTTGAGGTGCTCATCTGCTGTCCTTGCTCTCCCCGCTGAACCGGGGAGCCCTGTCCCCTCTGCCGCATCTGGGCTTCACGTGTTTTCTTCTCTCCCATCTCTGTCCGTGTGTCCTGTCTGCATGTCGGGTTGCTGCAGAGCCTGGAGGCCAAGCAGGGCAGGTGAGGGGCCAGGGCTGCGCCCCCGGGAAGGGCCGCAGAGCAGTTAGTTTCCTGCTTCCTCCCTCTCCCAGCTCACCCACGGGCCCTGTCAGTGCTCCCTTCCCTCCTCCAGCTGTGGGTCCAGCGTGGGTCCCTCCCTCTTGGTATGAGGCTCAAGGCCCACGGGAAGCCCTTTCTGGCGTCTGTCGCCCCCACCCCTCGCTGAAATGGCTGCTCCGAGCAGACTGAAGAACCACATCTTGTCAAGCCCTGGGGCGTGTATTTCCTGGCCTCTCGCGCCTCTGGGCGGCACCCTGCACCCTGAAAAGTAGCCCTTGAGATTGTCGCGAGGGGGCAGAGAGTGGGCAGCAGTGGTAGGCGTGGCAAGTTTTTAATCCCGGTTTCCAACGGGAACCAGTGTGTTTAGATGTCAAATCGTGTACGTGTTTATTTCGCCCTTGCACGGCATGCGTGGCCGAAAATTCCAAATGTCCAGGAGGCAAATTTGGATTAAAAAAGAAAGACAGTGGCGCCTGGGTGGCTTGGCTGGGCGTCCGAGTCTTGTTGGCTTAGGTCCTGCTCTCACGGTTGTGGGATCGAGCCCCAAGTTAGGCTCTATGCTGTCAGTGTGGAGCCTGCTTGAGATTCTCTCTCTCTCCCTCTCAGCCTCTTTGTCCTGCTTGCTTTTGCTCTCTGTCCCTATAAAAAAAGAGAGACAGACAGACAGACATAAATACTGTGGGTAGTTTTGCCTAGACCTGAATTGTCACTTATGGAGTTATCGGCCCCAAACCACGTATACATGTTCTAGAATAGGCAGTTCGAGGGATTTTTCAGTGCAGAGTTTGGTTCTACGAGATGTTAACTTCGAGTTTAATTTTAACGTTAGGACTGCTACCATGAGGTGCAGATCACCTGTCGTTCGGCTTTTGTACTTTTTATTCGTGCCATTAGCCTCCGCTGGAACTTTAGGATCCCCCTTTTTTTAAGATTTTATTTTATTTTATTTTATTATTTTTTTTTAATTTTTTTTTTTTCAACGTTTATTTATTTTTTGGGACAGAGAGAGACAGAGCATGAACGGGGGAGGGGCAGAGAGAGAGGGAGACACAGAACCGGAAACAGGCTCCAGGCTCCGAGCCGTCAGCCCAGAGCCCAACGCGGGGCTCGAACCCACGGACCGCGAGATCGTGACCCGGCTGAAGTCGGACGCCCAACCGACTGCGCCACCCAGGCGCCCCTAAGATTTTATTTTTAAGGAATCTCTATATCCAGCGTGGGGCTCAAACTCACAACCCTGAGATCAAGAGTCGCACGCTCCACCCACTGAGCTGGCCAGAGGCTCTGGAATTTCAGGATCTTGAAAACGAATCCAAACGTGGAATGTTCCAGCACCTGATGCCGAACACGCTGGCATGAGGCAGGCCTGGGCCCAGCCTCTCTGCCCCATGGTTCCTGAACAGAACGTTTGTGCACAGCTTTGGGCAGGCAAGGTGGAGGGAGAGGGGCACACAACGCATACCTCCTCTTACAGCAGATACTTGCGCAAGCTTCCTGCGGACTGCGGGGGCCCTGCTGGAAGGTTCCAGAAGTGGCCTCAGGAAGCAGCCAGACCAGCTTGTGAATTATGCGCTATGCCACCTCCCGCCCGCAGCCCGAATACCCCTTTGCCTGTCCTATTTGTGCCTCTGTCTGTGTCCTTGCTCCTGCACGGTCAGGGCTTCCTGACCCCTTGTGGACCCTAGGGGCCCGGTTGTGCTCTCCCTGGTTCCAGCTCTCTCCCACCGGCTCTCCCTTGTCCGGAGCCCAGCATGAGGCTTGATCTCATGGCTGTGAGGACATGACCTGGATCTTAGGTTCTCTGCACCATTAAAAGGAAGGTTCAGAGATTTCTAGTACACCCTGCCTCCCACGTACACCACCCCCCCCCCAGCTGTCGGCATCCCCGCTAGTGTGGCATGTCTGTTACATTCAATGCATGGGTGACATCAGGGTTCTTTCCTGGCGTGCGTTCTGCGGGTTTGGACATGTGTGGCGATACGTACCCGCCACTGTGGATCAGAGGGGCCTCGCTGCCCTGAAACTGAACTTGGTGCCACACCTGCTCAGTCCCTCCCCCAGCCCCTGCTGTCTCTGTGGCTTTGCCTTTTCCACAATGTCCCAGAGCTAGAATCATACAGTACCCGCCTTTCTTGGACTCCTTTTCTCCCTTTAAAAAAAAAACAAATAAATAAATGACAGCTTTTTTGAGATGTGATTCACATACCACACCGTTCACCCCCTAAAGTGCATAGTCTAGAGCTTTTCACTATATTCACAGCATGGTGCATCCGTCACCACAGTCAAGGTTAGAACATTCCATCGCCCCAGACAGAAGCCCCGTCCTTGGGGTGCCTGGGTGGCTCCGTCGGTTAGGCATTCGACTTCCGCTCAGGTCATGATCTCACGGTTTGTGGGTTCGAGCCCCGCGTCGGGCTCTGTGCTGATAGTTCAGAGCCTGGAGCCTGCTTCGGATTCTGTCTCCCTCTCTCTGCCCCTCCCCCCCTCATTCTCGTTCTTTCTCTCAAAAATAAAAAACCTCCAAAAAAAAAAAACAAAAAAAAAACGAAGCCCCATCCCTACTAGCTGTCGCTCCCTCCCCCCTCCCCTGGCACCCAGGAGTACCCTTCCTGTCCCTGGAGGAGCCTGTTCTGGACTCACACCCCGTGTGGACTCTCGTCTCTGGTTCCCTCTCTGAGCATCAGGTGTTCAGGGTCTGTCCGCGGGGCAGCGGGTGTGGGCGCCTCGCTCCTGCTCATGCCGAGTGACGTGCTCGTGCGCGGCAGACGCGTTGTGTGTATCCGCCGCCCCCCCCCCCCAGGTTGATGGACGCTGGGTTGTTTCCGCCCTTAGGCTGCTGTGAGCCTGGCTGCTGTGCATATGGGTGTGCAGGTTGACCAGTCTGGTCTCTTCCTTCCCATCTGTGTCCCCTCTACCCATTGTCCTGTGCTGGCCCTGTGATGGAGGGCCGGCATCATGTCTCCCCGACCCTGGCCTTCCCGTGGCACGTGGGCAGGGCTGGGCACATCGGAGGCTGCACCCTCGTGCCAGGTGAACAGGTGGGGGGAGGGGGGAGCGGGGTTGCGGAATTCCCTGTGGCCGTAGGCAAGCGTTAATGTGTTCAGGTGCATCCTCCCGGGGGAGCGGGGTGATCATTCATCAGATTCTCCGGCCTGTGACCGGTAAAGAAAAGAGTAGCAGCCACTGCAGCAGAGGTTTGGGCCCTGAGCCGCGCTTTGGCGTGAGACATCGCCCGCCACCTGGCCTTGGAACCACCACTTCCGGCACATCGGGAAGGAGGGAAAGTTGATCCGTGTCTGCTGTCCTTTCTCTCCTTCTTCTTCTTTAGGACACTGCCTCCGAACCAGCGAGTTCTGCCCTCAGGGGACGGTGGGCGGTGTCTAGGGACGTCTGTGGTTGGCAGGGAGCGTGCGGGGTCGGGACTGCCGCTCCCCCGTGGTGCCCAGGAGGGTCCTGCAGGGAACAGTCCGGCCCCATGTGTCCGCAGTACAGAAACCTGCCTTGGGGCATCGGGATAGACCTAGATGCACCGAGGGTCCTTGCTGGGAGCTGGCGGAGCGCCCCGGGACAGTTTCTAGCAAAAGACCACCCCTTGGCCTTTTGAGCCACCGGGATGCGGCTCAGAAGGTAAAACTCCTTCACGTGCCCCTGCCGGGACGCGCCCAGGGTGGCCCACGGGAGTTGGCTGGCAGGGAGGGTTTGCTAGCAGGGACTCCGGTGGGCAGAGGGGCCGAGCGAGAGCCAGAGCCTCCAAAGGGACTGGTGACTGTTGGGTGTGTGCATCGGTGCGTCTAGGACGGGGTCTCCTCAGCCCCGGGGACACGGGGGCTGGGTCGCTCCCTGTTGTGGGGGCCTCCCCGGCCCCGCCCGGTCATGCCGGGAGCACCCCGGTTGTGACAACCGAAACGATCCCAGGTCTCGTCGAGTGTCCCCGGGGGACAGGATCACCCTGAGCGAGACCCCCTTGGTTAGGGGGTTCCATTCACCCCCAGGAGTCTCTGCGTTCTGTAACAGCCTGACCTTCTGATGTCCTGGGACGCTGCACACATTTAAATACACACGCCGAGTGGAGGGAGAGAGGGGGTGACTCGCAGACACCGGGGCTCACCCTGCTTTGGACCGTGTGACCCTGCGGGGAGTGGCTGCGCTGCCCAGTGTGGGCAGGGCCTGCGCTCCCATTTTTTCCCCTAAATCACTAGCGCGGAGTTTCTCTGCCTTCACACCATAGACATTTTTGAGCCAGGGAACCTCACCCGGCGTTCCCTGGAGGGCAGAATTGCCCTCCGTTTAGAACCAGCGATAAAGGTAACGCGTTTTTATTGTGATAAAAGTTACGAAAGACAGAATATTAAGAAAACCTCCCTGGGGCTCCTGGGTGGCTCAGTCGGTTAACCGTCCGACTCGTGATTTCAGCTCAGGTCGTGATCTCACGGTTCGTGAGTTCGAGCCCCGCGTTGGGCTCTGCGCTGATGGTCCAGAGCCTGCTTGGGAGTCTCTCTCTCTCTCCTCTCTCCCTGCCTCTCTGCGGCTCCCTCTCTCATAATAAATAAACGTTCAGAAAAAAAGAAAGAAAACCTCTCCTGACATGGGAGGTTATGCTGTGTGTTCACAGAATGTTTGCCGTATGACACGGGGAATATCTTTGGAGGCGTAAGGGCCCCGAGGGAAGGCGTGACGGCGTGCACCCCCCGGGAGTCGTTAGGTCGTGTCGTCCCGTAATCTCAGCTAGGTCCTGGCCTCCGCGAGGGCAGGTGTGGTACCGTGCTCGTGGCGGAGTCCTGCCTGGCACCGGGGAGGGCGAGGGCAGGTGTCTGGCGGGCCGGTGACCTTGGCCTCCGTGTCTCTGCAGATGGAGGACGGCCACACTCTCTTCGACTATGACGTCCGCCTGAACGACACCATCCAGCTCCTGGTCCGCCAAAGCCTGGTGCTCCCCCCCAGCAGCGGCAAGGAGAAGGACTCTGAACTGTCAGATACCGATTCTGGCTGCTGCCTGGGCCAGAGCGAGTCGGACAAGTCCTCCAACAGCGGCGAGGCGGCCTCGGAGGCGGACGGGAAGGCGGGCTTAGCGGATGAAGACGCGTGGGACGAGACGGAGCTGGGTCTGTACAAGGTGGGTCTCGCGCAGAAGGTGTGGGGCTGAGTGTGCTCCCCGCCCCCCGCCCGGCCAGTCTCTCCGCCCCCAGGCCGCCGGGCAGCCTGCCCCCTGCCCCTCCGCCCCTCCATCGTCCCTGGCTTCCCGGGTGCCCACCTGCGGTCCCAGGAGGGCGGGCAGGCTGCTCATTCCCTGGGCTGGGCCCCCGGTCCTGCCGTGAAAGTCGCCAGTGGGTGGGCTCCTGGAGCATCACTGTGGGAACAGAATATTCCAGCATTCCCTTGTGATCCTGCGTGGTGCGTGTTGTGTCCGGGTCGTGCGGGGGTCTTCTGTGCCCTTCCCAGGGGCCGCGAAACCCCTGAATTCACTGCCGCCCTTGAGGTCAGCCAGCGTCACATAAAGATCTGGGTTCCCAGCTTATCTTGAAAGACGGGCGTTCTGGCCCCCCCGGGACCGCGAAGCAGAGGCGATTCTGCCCCCAGGGGACACTTGGCGACACCTGGGGACGTCTGTGGCTGTCCCCGCTCCGGGTGCTCCTGGCCTCGACAGGCGGGGGGCCGGGGATGCTGCTCCGTCCCCGACAGCACCTGGGACACCCCCGCCCGGAGGGCGACCGGGCCCCAGCGTCGGCGGTGCCGCAGCCAAGGAATCCTGTGTGGGCACTCGGGTCTGATCCCGGTCCCGAGGTCCCGGGTGCCCGAGAGCCTGCGGCGTCTGTGGTCAGCGCTGCCGATCGGACCGGCGTCCTCGGTTTCTCGCCCCTGGCAGGTCAACGAGTATGTGGATGCTCGGGACACGAACATGGGGGCGTGGTTCGAGGCGCAGGTTGTCAGGGTGACCAGGAAGGCACCTTCCCAAGACGAGCCCTGCAGCTCTACCTCCAGCGTGACGCCCGAAGACGACATCATCTACCACGTCAAATATGACGAGTGAGTGGCACCGAGGGTGGCTGGGCCGGGGCGTTGGCTCCGTGTATGTGGGGCCTGGAGGTTGGCACCACCCACGCCAGCAAACCACACAGGAGGCCACCCCTCGAGGAGCCACGTCTCGGGGACCCACAGCCAGGCGGACCCCCTCCTCCTCGGGTCATCTAGTTGGAAAGGTGCCCCGCCCACCCCGCTTCCTGTCTTATTCTGTTCGTGCCTTGTGTCGCCACTGCATGAACCGGCTCCCGGCTCTCTCGTCGGTCCCTCACTGGAGTGCACAAGTACTTAGCGAGCGCTTACCGTGTGCGAGGCACGGGGAGTCCCCGTCTGTCACGGAGAGGACCTCGGATGTGCTCCTCGGGTGTCTTGAGTGGCCGTCACAAGACCGCACAGGCTGGACGGCTACATGTCACAGTTCTGGAGGCTGCAGATCCCAGATCACGGGGCTGGCAGGGTCTTCCTGGCTTTTGGATGGCCGCCTTCCCACTGTGTCCTCAGGCGGCCGGTCGTTTGTGGGGCCAAGAGAGAGCCCTGGTGTCTCCTTCTCGAAGGACTCTGGTCCCGTCGGACTAGAGCCCCACCTTTATGGCCTCTCTTAACGCTGCTCCCCTCACTGGAGACCCCACCTCCACGTGCAGTCACATCAGGGCTTAGGGCTCCGACCTGGGGACTTTGGGGGACACGACTCCTTCCGTAACAGAGGGCGCGTGTGCCTCCCCAGGGAGTTTACATTCCGGGGGGGGGGAGGTGTAGGGGCCCCATCGGCTTCCCTGCCGGTTTCTGGCACATCCTCCCTTCACTCTGCAAAAACCCACTGGGAGAGTTGGAGGAAGGAGTCCGTCCCTGCAGGACCCGCGGCCTCTCGGAGGGGGTTACGCACTGCGGCCTTCGGGCCGCGTCCCCAGCCCTATGCCGCCCGGATTTGTGAAGAAAGCTTTATCAGAGCGCATCAAAGCCCGTTTGTCTATATATTGGCTGTGGCTGTTTTGCTTGTATAGAGTTGGGTAGTTATAAACCTTAGAATATTCACTGTCTGACCCTCGGGGAAAGTTGGGCAACCCTCGTTCTCGAACATTTGCTGGAGAAAAGGGGGCACGAGGCGCTGCGGGCAGTCGTGATAGATCTAGGGATTCCCCTTCAGCTGAGGTGTAACCTCGTTGTTGGTAGAATGTTTCTTTCAGCCCACTTACTTTATGCCTTATTCGAGGCTGCTAGAATATTCTCGCATGTTGGGAATAATGACTTCCTATTGTAACGACGTAAGCCCCTCTCCATAAACCCCTCCCGGTAGAGGCACAGGGAGGCAGGCAGCAGTCTTTTGCCTCCACAGATGTCCTCTGTAGTAAGCCCTGGGGCGGGGGGTGCTGCCCAACAAAGTACGTGGCACTGCTGAGTGGCTTCTAGTAATAGAAGTTGGTGCTCTCCCCACTCTGGACTCCAGAAGTCTGCAATCAAAATCACGGGGCCGGCAGGGCGGTGCTCCCTCCGGAGGCTCTAGGGAAGCATCCTTCTTTGCTTCTGAGAGCTCCTGGTGGCGGCTGGCAGTCCTTGGCCTGTGTCCGCGTCCCTCCACTCTTTGGCTCTGTCTTCACGCGTCACTCTCCTGTCTGTCAAAGTTCCTCTTCTTCTTGTTTTGTTTTTTTCTTTTTTTTAATGTTTATTTATTTTTGAAACAGACAGAGAGAGAGAGACAGAATGCGAGTGGGGCAGGGGCAGAGAGAGAGGGAGACGCAGAATCCGAAACAGGCTCCAGGCTCCAAGCTGTCAGCACAGAGCCCGACGCGGGGCTCGAACCCACAAACCGTGAGATCATGACCTGAGCGGAAGTCGGACGCTTCACCGACGGAGCCACCCAGGCGCGCCTGTTTTTAATTTTTTAATGTTTTATTTAGTTTTGAGAGAGACAGGGAGACAGAGCGTGAGCAGGGGTGGGGCAGAGAGAGAGACAGGGAGAGACAGGGAGAGAGAGGGAGACACAAAATCCCAGGCAGGCTCTAGGCTCTGAGCTGTCAGCACAGAGCTTGACACGGGGTTCGAACTCAAAAGTCACAAGATCAGGACCTGAGCCCAAGTTGGTTGCTTAACTGACTGAGCCATCTGGGTGCCCTCCCCCCGCTTTTTTAAATGTTTGTTTATTTTTGAGAGAGAGAGAAAAACAGGAGCAGGGAGAGAGGGAGACACAGAATCCAAACGAGGCTCTGGGCTCCTAGCTGTCAGCACAGAGCCCGACGCGGGGCTCGAACCCACAAACCGTGAGATCGTGACCTGAGCCGAAGTCGGACGCTTACCTGACTGAGCCACCCAGGCGCCCTATTTTTTTTTTTTTTTTAATTTTAAATGTTTATTTATTTTTGAGGAGATGGGGGAAGTTGGGCAGAGAGAGGGAGACACAGAATCCAAAGCAGGCTCCAGGCTCAGAGCTGTCAGCACAGAGCCCGACGCAGGGCTCGAACCCACGAACGTGAGATCATGACCTGAGCCAAAGTTGGTCGCTTAACCGAGCCACCCAGGCGCCCGTGTTGTATTTCCTCTTCTTAATAAGGACACCGGTCATTGCATTTAGGGCCCCCCCCCCCCCCAGTGTTGACCTCTTAACTTGACGACATCTGCAGAGAACCTATTTCCAAGTGAGCTCTCCTTCCCAGGTACCAGGGATTACTACTCCCAACATGTCTTTTTGGGGGACACACAGTTGAGCCCACAACACCTTCTGTAATCGGGGTGTGTCTTCTTTGGCTGTGTATTTTCCCTACCCGCCAAGGAGATTGTTGGGGAGGGGACTTCACAGGCCACCGTGATCAAAGTGACCCAAACCCACGCTGGCACAGCCTTTTCTGCGTCGGCTTCTATCTCCTGCCCGGGGAGTGAAGTCGGGTGCTCCCCCCAGGATCTGAGCGTGGGGTTTTCCTCCTAGCTACCCGGAGAATGGAGTGGTCCAGATGAGTCCCCGCGACGTGCGGGCCCGTGCCCGAACCATCCTGCCTTGGCAGGAGATAGAGGTCGGCCAGGTGGTCATGCTCAACTATAACCCCGACAACCCCAAGGAGCGTGGCTTCTGGTACGATGCGGAAATCCTGCGCAAGCGTGAGACGCGGACTGCACGGGAGCTGTATGCCAACGTCAGGCTCGGGTGAGTGACACGCCGGGCCCTGCGGCTGTCCGGCCGGCGCCGTCTGGGTGAGGCCCTCGGTCTCTGCCACACGCTCACTCGGGGGACCGTCTCCAAGCCCCGGGCCCCGACAGTGGAGATTTCAAGTTGCCTTTCTCTCTTTTTTGTGCCGTTTGGAGTTTGGTGAATAGTCATAATCTCAAATGGGTCAGAGTCCGGACAGTACCGAAGGAATATTCTCCCTTCTTCTCTTTCCCTTGGTCACCCGCTTGTCCTTCCTGGAGACCTGTCTTCTTGTAACCTGCCAGGGATATTCTGCGCATGAGCAGGCATAGACACGCACAGAAGCAAAGCGCACGTAGGGACGTACTCCGCATCAGGGCTCGGCAAACTGCAGTCCACAGACCGGACCCGGCCGTCTGCCTGTTTTGGCAAATAAAGTTTTATTGGCACACAGCCACGCCCATCTCTTCAACGGTTATCTGTGGCTGCTTTGGTGTCACAAGGGCAGAGCTGATTAGTTGGGAAAGAGAGTGTGTGGCCTGCAAAGCCAAAAATAGTTACTGTCTGGCCCTTTGCAGGAAGTGTTTGCCAAGCCCTACCCTACCTTGCCTCTGTGTGTGTGTGTGTGTGTGTGTGTGTGTGTGTGTGTGTGAGAGAGAGAGAGAGAGAGAGAGGGAAAATATATATAACAGAAAACTTACTATGTTAAACCTTCCCAAGCACACAGCTCAGGGGCATCAAACATACTTACACTGTTGTGTAGCTACTCCCACCATCTGTCTCCAGAACTTTCCATCTCCCCAAATTGAGACTCTGTCCCCATGAAACACTGACTGCCTGCCCCCTGCCCCACCCCTGGGTCCCACCATCTACTCTTTGTCTCTGTGGACGGGACTCTTCTAGGGACCTCCAGTGAGTGGGGTCACATAGGACGTGTCCTTCTGTGTCTGGTTTCTGTCACTGTGCACAGTGTCCTCCAGGTCCATCCACGTTGTAGCAGGTGTCAGGATTTCCTTCTTGTGGTTGAATAATATTCCATCATACATATCATGTATACGTACACAAGTATTTGGGTAACAGTGTCCTAAGCACAGGCACGACAAGTGCAAAGGTCCTGGGGCAGGGCCATACCTGGCGCATTTGTAGTCTGGGGAGAAAGCCAGTGGGGTGGAGTGGAGGGAAAGAAGGTGGGAGGAACCAAGACTGTGGGAGCCTCCAAGCATCATGGAGAGGTACGGAACTGGTGTTCATTGTCTGTTGCGGCCAGCCATTGGAGCGTTTAAGCACAGGAGTGACACGCTTTCACCTACAGTTAAGAATCCTAGCTCTGGTGGCCGAGAGGGGAATGGACTGTAGGGGGCAGTGTGGGAGCAGGGACACCAGGGCAGAGGCTGATGCTGGCATTTAGGAGCAAGGTCCTGGGGCTCAGGCCAGGCTGCAGCTATGTCATTACTAATAAAGAACCAGTGTGTTATTTCATTGCCGGTCTCTGTTTTCTTGTTTTCTTTTTTTTAATGTTTGTTTTTGAGAGAGAAAGAGGGAGAGGGAGCGTGAGCAGGGGAGGGGCAGAGAGAGAGGCAGACACAGAATCAGAAGCAGGTTCCAGGCTCTGAGCTGTGAGCTCAGAGCCTGACGTGGGGCTTGAACCCACCCCAGATCATGACCTGAGCCGAAGTCGGGCGCTTAACCGACTGAGCCACCCAGGCGCCCCTATGTTTTCTTGTTTTCAATGTCATTGATTACTGCTTTCATCTTTTAAATTTGCTCCCTTCTTCTTTCTTTGGGTTCTCTTCGTTTTCTAGTTTCTTGAGGTAGCAACGTACACTTTTGATCTGAGCCATTTTCTTTCCTAACATCAGCACTCAGTGCTATACGTTTCCCTCTGAGCACTGCCTTAACTGCTTTCCACATATTTTGCTATGTTGTATTTTTTCTTTTTCTTCACCGTTCAGTTTTTGGTTTTTTTTTTTTTATTTCCTTTGAGACTCCCCCTTTGGCTCCTGGCTTCTTTAGAAGTATTGAGTTTCATTCCCAGGTATTCAGAGACTTTTGAGCTGTCCCTTCTGTTGCTGATTTCTAACTGGACTTTATTGTGGTCAGAGAACATACTCTGTGTGATTTCACTTCCAAATACGTTGAGGATTGTTTTATGGCCCCTGCTAGGGAGGGTCTAACTTGGTGAATATTCTGGGGTTCCTTAAAAAAAAGTATATTCTGTTGGTGGGCAGAATGTCCTCTTAACTCTGTGAGAGTCTGTTCTCTGGTGGTGCTCACTACTGATCCTCGCTGCTTGTCTGTCTGGTTCTCCGTCAGGTGCCCCGTGCGGCCCTGCGACCAGAAGGCCCGAAGGCCTGCTCTCGCTGTGGGGCGCGTCTGCCTCTCTTGCACAGTTGGGAGGCTCTTGTCTGGTGCACACACCTTTAGGGCAGTTCCGTCCTCCCGGTCAAAGATCTTTCCGTTGTGTTAGTTTTCCTGGCTCCGCGGGGAGGGTATGACATACCTGCTTGGCTTTTGCAAGTTACCATTTGCATGCTGTGTCCTTTTCTTCCCTTTGACTTTCCAACCGATGTGGTTGAATTGGAAGCGACGTTCCCATACACAGGATGCAACTGGGTTGTTTCTTAGTCCACTTTGCCATCTTGCCTCTTGATTGGCACGTTTAGACCGTTCACGCTTCCGGTAATCATGCTGTGCTGGGACATTGTTCCCTCTGTTTCCTCCGTTTCCCGTGGGTCACTTAAAACGCGTTACAGGATTCTGTGCAGATTTGCGTGTGGTCTCCCGAGTGTATCGCTGTGCGTGGTCTTCCTAGTGGTTTCTCTGGATTTCACTGTAAACACGTGACATACTGGTGGTCACTTTTGCCACTTGGGGTGAAGAGTAGAGACCTGTCTTCGTTTCTGTCCCTTCATAGTCCCCGAGAAGCGGACGGTGTCAGGATCTGTGTTTCAGTCCTCCCCTATGGCCCTGAGGACGCGCACGGAGGCTAATCTGTCGTATGTGCCCACACTTCTGCCCTTTCTGTTTTTCTCTCCTCCTTGTGCTCCTCAGATGCCTTCCTGTATAATTTCCTACCTGTCGGAGGAACTTCCTTCGCCTTCCTGCAAGGGCGTGTCCACTAGCAATGGATTCTTGTCACTTTCCCTCCTCTGACAATGCCACTGCCCCCAGCGTAGTGAGGTAACGCCCAGGCGTTGAGCCGTCGCATCCATGCGTCTCTTGCGGGTTGCTTCCGTAAGGTGACTCTTCCTAAGACACTTAGTTGTAATAGTATCATCACAACGCAAAGATGAATCGCAATTTTTTTTCACTTTTTAACTGATTCACGTTAAGTGGCCTCTATGCCTAATGCGGGGCTCGAGCCCACAACCCCAAGATCGAGGGTCACATGCTCCACCGCCTGAGCCAGCCCAGCGCCCCGGTCCTAATTTCTGAGTAACGTGTTCCGTCGTTGGTTCGTCTTCCAGTTATCTCACCTTTTTTTCCTCGGCCATCCGTTTGGTCGGGATCTGTGTAATGTGCACGGGCTTCAGTTAGGTTGCCATGTATCATTCAAGCTGCTGTTCCCTTTCAGTCTCTGGTCCTTTGCTGTCCCCCTTTCCTGACCGGGCTCTCTGTTGCAGAAGCCGGGTTGTTTGTGCCAAAGCATCCCCGCAGCGGGGTTTTGCCTTGCGCATCTCCCAGCGCCGCCACCTACGCGCCTTTTCCCCCGGGCTTCCTGTGAACTGGTGGGGCGACCTGGGCCTATGTGGCCCAGGGCCGTGGCTGTGGCCACTCGTGCTGTCGAGCACCAAAACGTGGCCAGCACGAGCTGAGACGTGCCGGGAGTGTGAGACACACACTGGGCGTCAGGACTTTGTGCTGGAAAAGAACACCAAGTAGCTTGTTAAGAGTGCCGTAACGGTCCTCACGGGTTGAAATAATATTCTGTGTACGTTGGGTTACATGGAACGCATTCCCATCAATTCCGTTGCTTTTAAAAAAAACAGTTTTTTTTTTAACATTTATTCGTTTTTTGAGAGACAGAGAGAGACAGTACGAGCAGGGGAAGGACAGAGAGGGAGACACAGAATCTGAAGCAGCTCCAGGCTCCGATCTGTCAGCACAGAGCCTGACGTGGGGCTTGAACCCACAGATAGAGAGATCGTGCCCTGAACCAAAGTCAGATGCTCAACCGACTGAGCCACCCAGGCGCCCCTTGCTTTTTTTTTTGTTTTTAATGTTTATTTATTTTTGAGAGAGAGACAGAGCATGAGCGGGGGAGGGGCGGAGAGAGGGAGACAGAATCCAAAGCAGACTCCAGCTCTGAGCTGTCGGCGTGGAGCCCAATGTGGGGCTTGAACTCGTGAACCACGAGATCATGACCTGAGCCGAAGTTGGACGCTCAACCAACTGAGCCACCAAGATGCCCCCGGTTTGTTGTTGTTGTTGTTGTTGTTTAAAGCTTATATATTTTGAGAGAAAGAGTGCAAGTGGGGGCGGGGCAGAGAGAGAGGGAGAGAGAAAATCCCAAGCAGGCTCTGTACTGTCGGCACAGAGCCGGATGCAGGGCTTGAACTCATGAACCACAGGCTCTTGACCTGAGCCAAAGTCAGATGCTTAACCAACTGAGGCCCCAGGCACCCCAAGTTCCATCCGTTTTTACTTTTCCAGGATGGTTGTTAGCAAACGTAGAATTCCACAGGTGGCCCATGTTGGTGACCACATTCGGTTGCCATAGGGGACGTTGTTGATGGAGTTGTTGGATTGATGCCTGGAGGTCATTGTTTTCTTTTAAATGTCTGTTTCATTTTGAGCGTGGAGGCTGATGTTTGATCTCGAGAACCGTGAGATCATGACATGAGCTGGAATCAAGACTGGGACGCTTGGGGGCGCCTGGGGGGCTCAGTCGGTGAGCGTCCGACTTCGGCTCAGGTCGTGATCTCATAGCTTGTGGGTTTGAGCCCCGCCTTGGGCTCTGTGCTGACAGCTCAGAGCCTGGAGCCCGCTGCGGATTCTGTGTCTCCCTCTCTCTCTGCCCCTCCCCTGCTCCTGCTCTGTCTCTGGAAAAAAAATAAAAGAGCCAGACACTTAACTAAACCACCCTGGCGCCCCTCACTGGGGGTCCCTTTAAGCTATCAGTTTTCGTAGTGTGAGACCAGGAAATTGAATCAGACTTTACCTGTAGGTTTGGTATGCCTAATTCCATCGGTCTTGCCTGCCAAGGTTAGACATTATTCTCTCAGACGCATCACGTGGTGAAACCCCGGTGTGCGTGTCGTTTTCGTCTGGTTTCTGAGCCGGTGGGACTTGACCTGGCGAGGGGAGGAGCTCTGTGGGCGCTCGCGGCCCCCGTAGCATTCGGACCAGAGCTGTCCGTGCGCTCTGCGAGCCGCGTTAGGTGGCAGGGTCCCCGCCGAGGCCCCCGGGGCGGGTCGGCCAGCTGGAACGGTCTAACTAACGGCTTCTGCGTCACAGGGACGATTCTCTCAATGACTGTCGGATCATCTTCGTGGACGAGGTGTTCAAGATCGAGCGCCCGGGCGAGGGGAGCCCCGTGGTGGAAAACCCGATGAGAAGTGCGTTCGGGTCCCGCCCCACCGTGTGTTCCGCGTCGGGCGTGGGGTGGGGGGGCGGCTCCCGTCCCGACCGTGCCCGGCTGGCGCCGCCCGCGCTGAGCCCGCCGTCCCGTGCGCAGGGAAGAGCGGGCCCTCCTGCAGGCACTGCAGAGACGACGAGAACAAGGCCTGCCGCGTGTGCGCCTGCCACCTGTGCGGGGGCAAGCAGGACCCGGACAAGCAGCTCATGTGCGACGAGTGCGACATGGCCTTCCACACCTACTGCCTGCGCCCGCCCCTCAGCAGCATCCCCAAGGAGGACGAGTGGTGAGCGGGCGGGCCGGGGCTCCGGGGGGGGGGGGGGGGGGGGGGCGGTGTCACGGCACGTCTGAAGCGCGGCCTCTCGGCCACCACGCTCGCGTCGACGCGGACCGGGCGGTGGCGACGGGCTCGGCTCCGGGCCGGGAACCCCCCCCCCCCCCAACCTGTTCGGGCTTGTTGCCGCCGCTCCTCGTGGCTGTCGTTCGCACACCTCGCCCTCGCCGGGGTGGGGAAACCGAGTCCGCGGCCGCGAGCAGGTGCCCGTCGAGCGTCCCCGTGTGTGTCCCGTATCCCAGCCGAATTTGCCCTCCTCGTCGGGAGGCCCCGGGAATTCCCGTGGGAGAGGGACGAGCGTCTGCCGTCCAGTAGAACGTTCCGGGACGAGGGGAACGTTCCCGCCCTGCCCTGCCCGGTGGGGTCGCTCGCCACGCGTGAGCTGGGCTTCTCGTTTAACGCGCCGGCATCGAAATGGAAACGCCCCCCCTCCCCCAGCGCAGGACGGCAGGGAGTCTGCGGTGTGGGGCCCGAGGGAGGGGCCGGGCGCGGGCCGGAGGTGACGCCCCTGCCGTCGCAGGTATTGCCCCGAGTGTCGGAACGACGCCAGCGAGGTGGTGCTGGCCGGGGAGAAGCTGAAAGAGAGCAAGAAGAAGGCGAAGATGGCATCGGCCACGTCCTCCTCCCAGCGGGACTGGGGCAAGGTGAGGTCGCCCCGCCCCCGCGCCCCGCCCCCGCGCCCCGCCCCCGCGCCCCGCCCCCGCGCCCCGCCCCCGCGCCCCGCCCCCGCGCCCCGCCCCCGCGCCCCGCCCCCGCGCCCCGCCCCCCGCGCGCCACTGAGCCCCGCCCCCGCGCCGCTGAGCCCCGCCCCCGCGCCCCGCCCCCTGCCGCCCTTCCTGGCCCGCCAGCGCTCAAACTGCTCTTGCCTCTGTTTCCCGACGGACAGGGCATGGCGTGCGTGGGCCGTACCAAGGAGTGCACCATCGTCCCGTCCAACCACTACGGACCCATCCCGGGGATCCCCGTGGGCACCATGTGGAGGTTCAGAGTCCAGGTACCCCCGACTTCCTGGGCTCTGGGGCCTCAGAGGCCCCCGCCCCTGGGCGAGGGCCACCCCGAGGGAAGGCGGCAGGGCTGGGCTTCAGGCCGGTTCCTTCCAGGGTGTGGCTCAGACTCGGGGTGTCTGGGGGAGAGGCTCTCCGTAACAGGGGTGATGACGCCTTTGACAGAAGAGTCCCGCCGCTGACTTTGAAAGTGGGAGGGAGCCAGGGCGGTGGGGTTGACTGTCTCTGTCGCAGCCAGTCCCGAGGGCTCCACTTATTTCTCGGTGATCATTGTAGGTCAGCGAGTCGGGGGTCCATCGACCTCACGTGGCCGGCATCCACGGCCGGAGCAACGACGGGGCTTACTCCCTGGTCCTGGCCGGGGGATACGAGGACGACGTGGTGAGTGGGGGGGAGATGGTCTGGAGTTATAAAACAAAACTGTGGGAAATGCACATAAAATTCATCATCGTCACCATCTCTAAGCGCACAGCTCAGCGGCATCAGGCACACGCACGCTTTTCTACAGCCGCCCCTGCCATCTGTCTCCAGATCCTTCCATGTCCCAATCTGGGACTCTGTCCCCATGAAGCACGGACTCCCCACCCCTGGCTCCCACCATCCACTCTCTGTCTCTGTGAGCAGGACTCCTCTGGGGACCCCCTGTGCGTGGGGTCACGCGGGACGCGTCCTTCTCTGGCTCCTGTCACTGCGCACGGTGTCCTCCGGGTCCGTGCACGCGGTGGCAGGCGGCAGGACGTCCTTCCTGAGGCTGGGTCATCCTCCGGCGTGTGGATGGACACACTGTTAATCCTTCATCCACCAACGGACGCTGGGGTTGTTTGCACGTTTAGCTATTGTGGACCATGCTTCCCTGAGCATGGGTGTGCAAACACCTTCTCAAGGCCCCGTTTTCAATTCTTTGGGCTGTAGACCCAGAAGTGGGACCTGCCGCTTCGTATGGCAGTTTTGTTTAACTTTTCAAGGAACCTTCGTACCATTTTCCATCGTGGCTGTGCCAGTTTGCGTTATTCCTCATCCCTCACGGCGTCCCGATTTGTCCACGTCCTTGTCTGCACTTGTCACGTTCTGTGTCTCTGTTGACACCCTAACGGGCGTGTGTGGGTTTGTTTTCGGTGGAGTCTGTGCTCCTGTGTGTGGAGGGCTCAGCCTGTCCTTCTCTGTTTCAGGACCACGGGAATTCTTTCACGTACACGGGCAGCGGTGGTCGAGATCTTTCTGGCAACAAGCGGACCGCGGAGCAGTCTTGTGATCAGAAGCTCACCAACACCAACAGGTTTGCCAAAGCGGGTTTTCTTATTTCTTCTCCAGCCGTACCTCTGCCTCGTCCTGTGGCAGCTGCACAGGGGTGGGGTTGGTTCTGTTTTGGGGTGTCCTGTCCAGGAAGTTAGAGTCCCATTAAGAGTGTGGTGGAGGGGCGCCTGGGTGGCTCCGTGGGTTAAGCGTCCAACCTCAACTCAGGTCATGATCTCGCGGTTCGTGAGTTCTAGCCCCGCCTCAGTCGGGCTCTGTGCTGTCAGCACAGAGCCTGCTTCCGGTCCTGTCTCCCTCTCTCTCTGCCCCTCCCCTGCTCACGTGTGCTCTCTCTCTCTCTCAAAAGTAAACAAACATTAAAAAAAGTCTGCCATTTAAAAAAAGAAAAAGTGGGGGCGCCTGGGTGGCGCAGTCGGTTAAGCGTCCGACTTCAGCCAGGTCACGATCTCACGGTCCGTGAGTTCGAGCCCCGCGTCAGGCTCTGGGCTGATGGCTCAGAGCCTGGAGCCTGTTTCCGATTCTGTGTCTCCCTCTCTCTGTGCCCCTCCCCCGTTCATGCTCTGTCTCTCTCTGTCCCAAAAATAAATAAACGTTGAAAAAAAAATATAAAAAAAAAAAAAAAAGAAAAAGTGGTAGAACGTAGGGATGACGAACATCCATTTTTTTTACGTTCCTTTTGCTAAAGTCCTTCAGATGTGTTAAAGCAAACTTTTTCCCTAAAAGGCCAGATTATGGATATTTTTGGCTTTGTGGGCCGCATGGGCTCTGTTGTAACCGTTCAGTGCTGCCATCGTGGCACAAAAGCAGCCTCAGAGCCCACGTAAATGAATAAGCACGGCTGTGTTTCAGCAAAACTTTATTTGCAAAACCAAGTGGCGGGCCAGTGATTGCCGACCCCGCACTGCAGATTGGCAACGGATTTTATAAGCACAAGAAGCATCATGAAACCGAGAAAATGACAAGAGATGCGATGACCTAAATGTTACACATTGCATCAATAAAACCCATACGTAGAATGAAAAGGCAGATGACTATTTGGGGGACAAGTCTGCTACGGACGTGGTATGTGATGGCTGTGTTCTCGTATATAAAGAGCTGTTGCAGATCAATAAGAAAAACTAATAGGGAATAGCAAAAGACACACAGATCGTTCACAAAGGAAACGCACATCCTTAATGACCACGAAAACTTACTCCGTGTTGGTAATCAGAGAATACAGATTGAAGCGATGGTAAACTCCTATTTTTTTCCCCTGTAAAATTGGCCAAAACCTCTAAAATGTTGAGAAATGTCAAGACCTAGACTAGTGTTCCACCGTTGGTAGAAATACAGATGCGGGGGCACCTGGGGTGGCTCTGTTGGTTAAGCATCTGACTTTGGCTCAGGTCATGGTCTCAGGGTTCGTGAGTTCGAGCCCCATATTGGGTGAACTTAAGCCTGCTTTGGGATTCTCCTTCCCTCCCTCTCTCTCTGTCTCTCTCTCTACCCCTCGCTCACTAGTGCTCTCTCAAAAATAAAAGAAAAAAGAAACAGGCGGGTGCCACCTTCTCGGAAAGTTATCTATATGTACAGAGAGCCTTGAAAACGTTCTTATCCGTGACCCCGTAATTCTACTTTGGAAGTGTGTTTGTGAGACACGAGAGCATGAAAATCTTATGTGTAGTGACCTGTGTATATTTTTAAGATTTTATTTTTAAAGTTTTATTTTTTGGGGAGAGAGAGCGTGCACGCGTGCATGAGTGGGGATGGGGTGGAGAGAGGGAGACAGAACTCCAAGCAGGCTCCGTGATGTCAGTGCAGAGCCCGATGTGGGGCTTGAATTCACGAACCGCAAGATCATGACCTAAGCCGAAATCAAGAGTCAGATACCTAGCCGACTGAGCCCCTCCCCTCCCCCCCGCACCTCTACACGTAGTGATATTTATCATACCGTTGTCTAAAATCGCAGAATTCAGGGGGCCTGGGTGGTTCATTCGATGAAGCATCCAACTTCAGCTCAGGTCACGATCTCGAGGTCGGTGGGTTCGAGCTCCGAGTCGGGCTCTGTGCTGACAGTGTGGAGCCTGCTGGGGATCCTCTCTGTCCCTCCCCTGCTCGTGCGCGTGCGCTTTCTCCTCCTCTCCCCCTCTCTCTCAGATAAATAAACTTAAGTAAATAAACAAAATCACAGAACAGGTAACTAAATACGGGGGGCGGGGGGGCGTGCTTTGTTACACAGTTATTTGTCTAGTGGAGTATCTTAGTTTCAGTGGCTGTTGGGGGCCCGTGTTCAGGAAAGCCTGGAGGACGCGGGGACTGCCCTGAGCTCACTTTCGGGATGAGAGCGGGACCCTCTGTAGTCATCCTCAGGAAGCGCGTGTCCACGGCAGCTCGTCTCTCCTTCTGAGCCACGAAGACGCTGCCAGTGCGTCTGTGCTGAGCCTGACCCCCCGTCTGCCTGTCCTGGGGCCTCCGTGCCCCTCGGTGGGATGGGCCTCCCAGCCCCACGTGGGTTCGCACACCTCCGCGTGGCGTGTTCGTGTCCTGTGGCTCCTCCTGTCATAAAACACCATGAGCGGGTGGTTCGTAAAACAACAGGAATTCATTCTTGCGTAATTCTGGAGCCCAGACCCTGAAATCCCGGGGTCGGCGGGGCCGTGCTTCCTGTGAAGCCTGTGGGGGAGCATCCCCCTCCCCGGCCTCTTCCAGCTGCTGGCAGCCGCCGGCGGTCTCTGGCGTCCCGTGGCTCGTGGGTGCGTCCCTCCAGCCTTTGCCTCCTTCACGTGGGCTTCTCCCCCGGGTGCTGTGCCTCCGTTCCTTGTTCCTTTTTTTTTTTTTTTAACTGATGTTTTTAAAGCTTTTAAAACTTCTTTTGAGAGAGACAGCAAGCGGGGGAGGGGCGGAGAGACAGAGAGAGACCGAATCCCAAGTGGGGCTCTGCACGCTCAGCCCAGAGCCGGACTCGGGGCTCGACCTCGCGAACCATGAGATCATTCGTGACCTGAGCCGAGACCAAGAGTCGGATGCTGAACCGACTGAGCCACCCAGACACCCCCCCGCCCCCATACCCTTTTCCCATAAGGACAGTCAGGGCCACACTAGCCCGCTCTGATCTCTTTTGAACCTGACCCCCGTCTGCCACACCCTCTTTCCAGAGAAGGTCAGGCCCGCGCCCTAGTGGCGAGAGCGTGAGCCTCTCTTTCGGGGGGACGCCAGCTGGCCTCTCCCTCACGGGGTCTCGCTCTCCCCACAGGGCGCTGGCCCTGAACTGCAGCGCCCCCATCAACGACCGCAAAGGGGCCGAGGCCAAGGACTGGCGGTCGGGGAAGCCGGTGCGGGTCGTGCGGAACGTCAAGGGTCGGAAGCACAGCAAGTACGCCCCCGCCGAGGGCAACCGGTACGACGGCATCTACAAGGTGAGCGGCCCTGCCTGCCCCCGCCGGCCCGTGCGGCCCCAGACCCCGCACGTTGCTGACGCCGGCCGCTTCCCGCAGGTCGTGAGGTACTGGCCGGAGAAGGGCAAGTCCGGCTTCCTGGTGTGGCGCTACCTGCTCCGGCGGGACGATGCGGAACCCGGTCCCTGGACGAAGGAGGGGAAGGACCGGATCAAGAAGCTGGGGCTGACCATGCAGGTGCGTCCAGGCCGGGCCTGCCGCCTCTCGCCTGGGAGCCCCGCTCTGGACTCCCTGGCCTAATGCCTGCGGACCCAGGAGCTGCCCCACGACGCGCCTCGTCTTCCGGCCGGTCGCTGGGATCGGGGCAGAGCCTGCCTCAGGGAGGTTTGGGCAGCGAGGGCCCAGCCAGTGGGGCCTGCCTTCCCGGCCGGAAGCTCCCCCAGGTTCCTGTGATCTTAAGTGATTTCTGGGCACCTGGCTGCACCTCGCGGGCTGTACCCTTTGGATCGTTCAGCCCGTGGATTTTGGGGGTGGGCGGGTGGTGTTTGTGTTCCTGGTTCCAGGGTGGAGAACCACACTTCCTTGTGAGAGCTGTGTTCCGGGAGGGGCTTGTGTGAAATCTGCTCGGAATCCGGTTTCCTCCTTTTCGCCAGGCTCCACGGCGCCTCCAGGCAAACCCACAAAACCGGTGTGACGTGGGGAGGGGTATGCCCTCCGAGCACTCGCTCACCTCCGCCCGGCAGCCAGGGCGCCCACCTCCCGATCCCATCTCCCAGGGCTCACCCGGTGCGGGGCGCGCCTTTGCTGCACCATAATTATGGCTTTTCTGTTCGTTACGGCGAGTCTCTACAGCTGATAAGTCGGTGTGGGACTATTTAAGGAATCTTAATTGCCACTGAGAATCAGATACCCCCCCCCCCCACCCCCGCCGAGGGTCACCAAAGAGTCGTCTTCTGAACATGATGTTTGTACCTCGGAGAATTTCAGAGGCTAAGGAACGGGAGAGGGAAACAGCCAGGGGACGGGAACACCAGCTCCCGGAATGTTCACGACTTAACGATTGTGTTCCTAAAGAAGCTTGTCGATCTCTTGACGAAACCCCAGAAAGTCCCACAGGACTGGAGGTGCCTCGGAGATGGGGTTCTAACTCAGTAATGCCTGTCAGACCCCAGAGGAGCCCCAGACTCCTCTAAATTGGGTTGGCGAGCAAGGGCCTTGAGGACACTTCTTTGTAAATGAAGTTCTCCCGGGGCGCCCCCTTTCGTTCCGGGGCCTCAGCGGGGCTCCGAAGGCAGAAATCCTGCCTGGCGCCTGGGGAGGGGAGGAGTTTGCCCAGCTCTGAATGAAATAGGGGTGCCTGGGTGGCCCAGCTGGCCGAGCGTCCAACTTCTGTTCGGGTCATTATCCCACAGTTCTTGGGTTCGAGCCCCGCGTCCTCAGTGTGGAGCCTGCTTTGAATCCTCCCTTGCTCTGCCCCTCCCCTGCTTGCTCGTGTGTGCTCTCTCTCTTTGTCCCTCTCCTGCTTGCTTGCACGCTCTCTCTCTCAAAAAGAAACAAACATTTAACAAAAGTAAATAGCGAGGGTGATAATTAGACGCTCACTTGCTGGAGCTGCTGCGCAGCGTTTTCCAGGCGTCCCCTCATTCGACCGCTTCCCCTCCACCCCGTCAGGGCCACGCTGCTCCCTCAGCCCCCTTGTTCCTGAGAAGTTGGACAGTTGGAGGTGCATTTGCCCGAGGCTCCCTGGAGGCTGAGCCGGGAGAGGGAGTCCAAGGCTTGGCGGCCAGAGCGGGGACCGGGGACGGAATGTCGATGGGGTGAGGTGGCGGAAAGGGCGCCGGCCGAGGCGGCCCCCGGTCCCCGGACCCTGTGCTTCTCACCGCCCAACTTGACCCTTTGCAGTACCCGGAAGGCTACCTGGAGGCCCGGGCCAGGAGGGACAAGGAGAAGGAGAACAGCAAGAGGGAGGCCAAGGAGGAGGACGAGGACGAGGACGAGGACGAGGAGGGGGGCTTCACCTCCCCCAAGAAGGGCAAGGGCAAGCGGAAGTGCAAGTCCGGAGGTAGGTGTCTCTGCGGGCGGCGCCCACGTGCGCGCTCAGCCGCCCGCCCTCACCCACTCCGCTCTGTGCCGGCAGGGGGCAAGACCGGCGCTGGGTCCCCTCGAGGGACACCTAAGAAAAGCAAGGTGGAGCCCTATAGCCTCACGGCCCAGCAGAGCAGCCTCATCAAGGAGGACGAGAACAACACTAAGCTGTGGAGCGAGATCCTGAAGTCGCTCAAAGACGGGCCGGTGAGCGCCCCCGCCCCCCACCGCCCTCCCGCTCGCCCGGCCTGGGCGGCCTCTCCCCTCACCCTTGTTTTTTTTTTTTTTTAAATTTTTTTTTTTAACGTTTATTTATTTTTGGGACAGAGAGAGACAGAGCATGAACGGGGGAGGGGCAGAGAGAGGGAGACACAGAATCGGAAACAGGCTCCAGGCTCCGAGCCATCAGCCCAGAGCCTGACGCGGGGCTCGAACTCACGGATCGCGAGATCGTGACCTGGCTGAAGTTGGACGCTTAACCGACTGCGCCACCCAGGCGCCCCAACCCCCTCACCCTTGTTTACGCGACGGGTAGAGATAGTTCAGCATCATCACTGCGTTCAGCGCACGGCTCAGCGGCCTCAGGCACACGCGCGCTGTCGTGCAGCCGCCCCCCGCCACCCGTCTCCAGAACTTTCCATCTCCCAGACTGAGCCTCTGTTCCCATGAAGTGCTGACTCCCCCGTCCCCCCACCCCCGGCTCCCAGCATCTATTCTCTGTCTCTGTGGACGGGATTCCTCTAGGGACCCCCTGTGCGTGGGGTCACGCGGCACGTTCCCTCTGTGTCTGGCTTCTGTCCCTGCACACAGCAGTGCAAAGCAAATACACCCCCGCCGAGGGGGCACGTCCCCAGCTTTCCCCTCTCGGGCGTAGTCCCAGGCGCCGGATCGTCAGGTCAGTCTGTGCTCGGCTTTCTAAGGAACCGCCAAACCAGGCCTGTCTTTTTTCGGTCCTCCTGCTCTGAGTGTAGCAAATGACATGGACGGGTCACTGAAAGTGAGCAGCCCGGTGGCCCCTGACCGCGGCCCGTGCCTCGCTCTCCAGAGTCCATTATGTACGCTCAGGGCCTGCCTGTCGACTCTGATGTCCTGTTTTTGTTTGTTTTGCTTTTTTGAGTTTCTTTGGGGAGAGAGCGAGCGAACAGAGGAAGGACAGGGAGACCGTGAAAGAGAGAATCCCACGCAGGCTCCACGCTGTCAGTGCAGAGCTCGATGTGGGGGTTGAGCTCGCGAACCGTGAGATTGTGAGCGGGAGCCAGGTGTTTCACCGACTGAGCCACCCCGGCTCTTGGTCCCAGTCATCCTGTCTCGGGGCCTTCGCCCTCACGGTCCCTCGGCCGTGAGGACCTTCCCCCGCAGTGCTCCTGCTCAGGACTCCTGCGGCAGCCGTGACGAGTGACCACGGACTTGGGAGCTCACGGCAACACAAACCCTCATTCTCTCGCAGTTCTGGAGGGCAGAAGCCCGGATGAGTGCCTAGGGGCCAAAGCCAGGTGCGGGCAGGGCCGGCTCCTTCCAGAAGCTCCAGGGCCCGACCCATTTCCCGTGCTTCCCCGGCGTCTGCATGTGTCGCATCCTTGGGCCCCGCACGTCGCTCCGGGCTCCGCCTCCCTCTCACAGGGACCCTTGTGATGACGTGGGGCCACCTGGATAACTCAGGGCAGTGTCCCGTCTCAGCGTCCTTAACCCCGTCCGCAAAGTCCCATTAGCTTCACGAGGTGACACCACAAGTCCTGGGATTCAGATGTGGCGTCTTGGGGGCCGTGACCCAGCCGGCCGTGTGTCGTCGTCCTGGTCGCCTTTCTCCTTGCAGCGTCCCGGGGCAGCCCCTCCCCGGCTGCCCGCCGCCCTCCCAGCTCTGCTGCGGCATCCCGGTCCCGCCTGTCCCATCTTTGGTCCCCCTCCCCGGGCCTCTGAGCTCCACGTTGACAGGCCTTCTTCTGTGGCCCCCAGCGGTGGACCCCGACGCCCAAGCAGCCGCTGACGAGCCCACCTCGGACTCGGGGCCTCTCGGGGCCGCTGTTTTCTCGGGCGACAGGTGCCTCCGCCCTGGGTGGGCGTGCCGGTCAGAGGTGGGCTCGGCTCACACGTTCTCCTTCCTCCAGTTCCAGAAGTTCCTGAGTAAAGTGGAGGAGACGTTCCAGTGCATTTGCTGCCAAGAGCTGGTGTTTCGCCCCATCACGACCGTGTGCCAGCACAACGTGTGCAAGGTGAGAGGGGCGGCCGTGGGCCGGGCCGGAAGCTGCCGAAGGGACGGCGTGACCTCCCGCTGCCCCGCGCCTGCCGCCACCCCCTGGCACGGGGGCTTTGCCGCCACGTGCTCCAGGCGCCCAGGCTGCCCAGGGCCTGGTCGTGGCTGTCCAGGTGGCCTCCCGGCCTTTGTCCCGGGCTCCCGTCACCCCCCTGCCCTGCACCTCATCCTCCCGTGCCTCCGGCGTGCTGCAGAGTAAAACCGGGGACCTAGGCCGCCGCTGCCCACCTCCCTGTGACCTGAAGCCATAGGGGCCCTGTGCCTGTCTCTCCAGCAGGCCCTCGCCTGCCTGCCTCGGGCGTGTTCTCTGGTCCCCCCTCCCCTGGAACATTCTCCCCCAACCCCCACCGTGGCTGTGGGTCCGGGGCGGGAAGGGCGGGCAGGAGGGAGGGCTTCCTAGTGGAGGCAGCATCCCGGGTAGGCAGAGCGGCAGGGGCAGGAGCCTGGACGGTCAGGCAGCGGGGGCCTCGAGGGGACGAGGGGTGGGAGGTGGGCCCGGAGGGTAGTCCGTCTTAGGAGGGTGGGCGGGAGGGGAGCCTGGGAGGGGCCGAGACAGGGTGAGCCGGGGGCGTCCCAGGCACGGGGGGGGGGGGGGGGGGGGGGGCGGGGGAGCCTACCGGCATCCCCGGCCCCGCCCACTCGGTTCCCCGAGGCACCCCCAGTCCTGACAGCCGCAGCTGTCCCTGACACCACCCAGTGTCCGCCGGAGGCAGAGTCGCTCGGTGGGGTGCACCGGTGAGCGTGGTCGTTCTGCCGCGTCTTCTGGTCAGAGTCGGTTGGTAGGGACTTCTGTGCGGCGCGGGCAGGCAGTTTGAGAACAGGCTGTCCCCGCCTCCCGAGCGCCCTGCCCTGGCTGGCTGAGTCGCGGGCCTCCTTTCTCGCCTTCGGGCCATCTCCGTGCAGGCCTCAGCGTTAGCTGTCACGCCAGGGGAGGGGCTCAGACCGCCAAGCAGTGTGGCGGGTCAGGCCCTTCACTTTTCCATCCTTGGGCCCCGCTGCCCTGCCTCGTGGCCCGATCGGTGCCTTCAGCCGTGTGGCCGGGGGGAGATGCCCCGTGTGCCCCAAGCAAGGCTCTGCCCCTCCCAGCTGTGTGGCCTTGGAGAGCCACCCGGCCCCTCTGAGCCTCAGTTGACTCGGTGCAGAGGAATGGAGTGATACCTTCGGACTCCAGGTGACAGGTGCTGCGGTGGGCTCCGGGTCAGGCCACAGAGAAGGAGCGGATGGTGGGGGGTCTGGCAGCGAGCCTCGCCGTGGAGGCGGTGTGGGTGCCGTGGACGGACGGGCTGCTGGCACGTGGGTCTGTCCCCGCTGCCGATCCCTGGCAAGAACTCGGCTTCGGGGGGGGGAGGGGTGCTACAGGAAGGCGGCCTTGGCCCCCACGTCCTAGCATCTGATTTTGGTTTATTTTGTTTTCTTTGACGTCTACTCATTTTTGAGAGAGAGAGAGAGTGCGCGTGAGCAAGTGGGGGAGGGGCAGAGAGGGGGGAGACCCCGGATCCAACGTGGGCTCGATGGCGGGGCCTGAACTTACAAACCGTGAGATCATGACCTGAGCCACAAAGTCAGTCCACCGACTGAGCCACCCAGGTGCCCCCGACTTTGGTTTCACTTGATTGAAAAATTACCTTATTGTCGTAAAATGCCCACAATGTAAAACTTGCCTTATTCACCATCTCCAGGCGCACAGCTCTCTGACATCAGGCACACCCACGCTGTCATGCAGCCACCCCCACCCTCCATCTCCAGAACTTTCCACCTCCCCAGACTGAGACTCTTTCCCCATGAAACACGGACTCCCCGCCCCCTGCCCCTCCCCTGGCTCCCACCGTCCGCTCTCTGTCCCTGTGGACGGGACTCCTCTGGGGACCCCCTGTGCGTGGGGTCACGCGGGACGAGTCCTTCTGTGTCCGGCTCCTGTCACTGCGCACGGTGACCTCCAGGTCTGTCCATGCGGCGGCGGGCGGCGGGACGTCCTTCCTCCCTGAGGCTGGATGATATCGCAGCGTGTGGATGGACGCTTGGGGTGTTTCCATCTTGTGGCCGTCGTGAACAACGCAGCAGTCCACAGCCGGAATTTTGAGCGTGGACCCGAATCTTAGTCGTGTTTTTCGTCCCCGGAATCAGGGCCGTAGACCTCACTGGCAAGGATGCGGGAGTTTTGTGACTAAGACGGGAAGCCACAGGCTGCGCACGGCGGTCAGATGTGCCGTGGCACCAGCAGGCTTTCTCCTGTTTGTCCTTTCCCCCAGGCGCCCGACGCCATCCGTCGGGTACACACCCACCAGTGCTCACATCCCTGTGTGCGGGGTCCCGGCCGGGTGCCTGGCGGCTCCGCTTGTGAGAGCGGGCGGCTGGCTCTCCCGGGCTGGTCCGCTGCTCCGCTCTCCCCACCCGGCTTTCTTCTCCAGCGGTCGCTCGGTTGAGAATCGAGTTGGAACCCAGACGGAAATCTGGCTCAGGGCCAGAGATCCTTCCTTCCCTTCCTCCCTGTCTCCCCACCAGCACACGTTTATGGAGCACGTACTACACGTGGGGGTCCTGTGCTTGGTGCTGGTGGGGACTGTCTGGTCCGTGTCCCACGAGGACATTCGTGGAAGATGATTCCCGGAAGGTGGAAGGTGCCATTTTAAGACGGGGACGGGGGGGGGGGGGAGGGTCTGGCTTCAGCTCAGGTCCTGATCTCACGTTTGTGAGTTTGAGCCCAGCATCGGGCTCAGTGCTGACCGTGCAGAGCCCACTTCGGATCCTGTCTCCCCCTCTCTGCCCGCCCCCTGCCCCCGCCAGCTTGTGCTCTCTTAAAAAAAAAAAAAAAAAAAAAAAAAGGTAGGGTGAGGGCTGCTTCTGACATTCGAGGGTCATCAAGGAAGGGCCCTCTGAGGAGGCGGCCCGAGCCGAGGCGTGAGTGCCAGAGGACAGAGCTGAGGGGCAGCGCGACCTCAGTACCGAGGCCTGGAGGCCGGGACGAACTTGGAGTCCGTGAGGAGCCCCGGGGAGGCCAGGCTAGAGGTAGAAAGCGAGACCGACGGTCAGGAGGGGCCTCCGGACCCTGTGAGACGTCGGTAATTGTCGCTGGCTCCGTCCTGGGGCCGCGGGCGGCTGGCTCGGCCGGTGCCGCTCACCCCCCTCTGTCTTGCAGGATTGCCTGGACAGATCCTTCCGGGCGCAGGTGTTCAGCTGCCCGGCCTGCCGCTACGACCTGGGCCGGAGCTACGCCATGCAGGTGAACCAGCCGCTACAGGCCGTCCTCAACCAGCTCTTCCCCGGCTACGGCAGCGGGCGGTGATCCTCAAACGCTTCTCGCCGGTAGTGTTTTTTTTGGAAAAAAAAAAAAAAAAAAACAAAAAAAAAAAACGTGTCACAGGGGTCTTGGCCCCCTCTTTTGTTTTTAGTGGGCTTAACTTAAACAGGTAGCTTTTCCTCCACTCCCTAAAAAGCCTCGTCTTCCTGGTTTTGTTTTGTTTTGTTTTGTTTTGTTTTGTTTTGTTTTAACCTACACATTTCCCAGAGTTTGTATTACGGCTCGAAGAAAGAAGGAAAGAAAGTTGGACTTCTCAGTGTTGTGTTTTGGTTTTAGAAAAATACAAAGCCTGCAGTTTATCAGCAGAACAACAAACACAAACAATTTTTTCCGAAGATGGAATTCAAAACGCCTTGGCGCGAAGGCTGCTCGTGTTCCCGGCGCCAAGTTCCCTGAAGTTCCCGCCGCCGCCAAGCCAGAAGGCGCCCGGCCGCCCAGAACAATCTTTTTCAAGGTGCGTGGCTTCGGCCTCCGAAGTTGAAAGCGAGCGCATCTCCCTGACCGCGCGTCTTGCCGCCTAGAAGCCAGCAAGGCAGCGCCTGCTGGCGGCCCGGGGGTGGCCGGCCCCACCGTCACCCACGGGGAGGGTGACAAGAAGCGAGGAGCCCCCTCCGGCCCCGAAGCCATCCCCCAAGTTTGCTTTCACGTGGCAGCCGCCCCACGCAGAGCCCTCCTCCCCCGGGGTGAGCGGACAGGAGTCGCCCCGAAGCCGCCGCCCCCGGACCTCCGTGCGGGGCTGGGCGGGCGGCCGAGTGCCCGCTGTCTCGTCTGCCGCGCCACGGAAGCGGACGTTCGAAGCCATGTTCAAGTGCCTTTGGGTCTTTTCTTCTGTTGGAAACGTGGGGCTCTCTTTTTAGCACTGAATTGTCGAAAATGCCAACCAGATCCTAAAACTGTGGTTAACCTGTTCTTCCCGATAGCGGGTGAGTGTTTGGGGGAGATTTCTTTTTTGTCCATCCTTTCCACTGAATTTTCAACTCCCCGATCGAGAATTCTAAGAGGGAATTTTTTTTAAGTACTTTTTTTCTGAATGAAATTTTTTTGTAGTTATTGTATATGTACCAAGAAAACTATAACTTAGGGTTTGGTTGTGTTTCTGGTTTTGTTTTGTTTTGTTTTCTTTTTTGGTTTTGTATTTTTTTGGAATGATTTGTTAATTTTTCTAACTTTACCAAAGTTTGCAGCTTTTACCTCAATAGAACAGGAATATTTTAAATCCCATAACTGCAGACAAACTGGAGTGGTGTCGTTTTAAAAAGTCTTTCTTTTTTCCTTATTATTAGGTTGTTAACGTATTAGGAAGAAACAGTGAAATCCTGTGTAGGCTTTTTCTAAACAGTTCAATATTCTTTGTCCAAATTTTAGATTCTTGGAATAAATGCCTTTTACAGATGCGTTGGGTTGTGTCTTCTGTCGGCGAATGGTTTTGTGGTCTGCCAGGCGGGGACCTCTTCGGTTCCCCGTATTTCGCGTTCTGTTCACGAAAGCCCCAGGAAGACAGGCCTGGCAGGTGGCATCCGTCCCCTCCAGAGGAGAGGACGGACTGACGACAAGGCGGTGTGCCGTGATTGGGCTGGGACTTTTACAGGGCCCACCAGCCCGAGCCAAGGGGCCACATCCAGCCTTCCGGCTTGGAACCAGGGCTCACTTCCTGCTCCCCAAGGTCAGTGGTACTGTTCCCGTTTACGTGTGAGGAAACGGACAGCCACCCCCTCCATTAGGAGCTCGGCCTGAAGTCACATGATCCTAGAGAGGTCTCTGCGGGCCAGGGGGCTACTGACGGCCTGACACGCTCTCTTGTCTCCAGCAGAAGTTGGAGGTCAAGGATGGTGACGGGTTAACCATCGACTGCAGGGAAGGGCGCAGCTGAATCCTGCAGAGGGAAGAGTTTCCGTCCACCTGGTCCCCACACCTTTCCTTGACGCAGGTGGATCTGACTTGATAGCCAGGAAGACGTTCTGCCCCGTTTGGTCCTCGCGATGCATCACGTGTGCCCTTGAAAGCATGCTGGGTGGGGGCGGGGCAGAGAGCTAAAGGGGCCGGGCTGCCTCGCGGGGCGAGGGGAATGTTCTAGGTTTGCTGATGGTTGTGCGCCTCTGCGGAAATACTCAAGTCCTTCGAGCTGTAACACTTCTTGCATGGGTCATTTTCGTGGTGTGTCAGATGTCAACTGTGAACGCGCAGAGGAAGTGCCCCAGACGTGCCCCAGGCCGGCCCCCCAGCCCCCAGGGGCAGAGCACACGGAGGTGGGTTCGTTGTCGAGACTGTTGGCTTTTTGGACGTTCCTCTCATCTTAAAAGTTACGAACGACGTCTCTTGTTAAAAACTAGCGAAACCCAGGAAACTGTGGAAATGCCGGGCAGAAGCGATCACAATATTAGGTGTATTTCTTTCCTGGTTTGCTTTGGTTTTTATGGTTATGTAACCGCTTTATCGAGATACATTTCGCGTTGCCCTCAAGTTCACCCGTTTTAGAGTGTAAAGTTAACTCGTTTTTAGTATGTTCAGAGTCCCGCGACCATCACCTTTAGTTCCGGAACATTCTCACCCTAAAAAGGAATCCCATCCCCCTCTCCCGGCCCCCACGAGCCCCCTTCCCGTCCGTGGATGAGCCTGTTTGGGACGTTTCACACGCGTGAACTCACACCCCGCGTGGCCTCTCGTGTCTGGTTCCCCCCCTGAGCGTCGTGCGTTCGGGGGTCTTCACATGGAAACACGTGTCACTGTTTCACTCCTTTTAAAGGCTGAATAATATTCCATTATATGGATTAACCACCCGTTTTTAAATCCACCCGGTTGACTTTGTTGTGATCTTTTTTTACATTTTTTATTCACTTTGAGAGAAAGTTTATGTGAAAGCGAGGGGAGGGGCCGAGAGAGGAGAGAGAGAATCCCAAGCAGGCCTTGCATCGCTGTCAGCACAAAGCCCTGACCCGGCCTCGAACCCATGAATGACGAGACCATGGCCTGAGCTGAGATGAAGAATCAGATGCTTGACTGACTGCCCCCACCTGGTTGACTTCATTTTTCCTAATGGTTTTTTTTCTCAGTTTATTTATTTTGAGAGAGCGAAAGAGAGAGAGAGAGAGAGAGAGAGAGAGAGAGAATCCCAGGCAGCCTCCGAGCTGTCAGCACAGAGCCCGATGTTGGGGCTCAAACCCACGAACCTCGAGATCATGACCTGAGCGGAAACAGAGTCCGATGCTTTACGGACCGGGCCACCCAGGCATCCCTAGTTGAGTTTTTAACGTAAACCTCCCTTCCTTTATTCTACTCTGGGTTATAAAATTGGCTCGTGATCCCTTTGGAACATTTGAAAACTGGATATATGCGGAAAAAAAAAAAAGTCAAAAGACCTACTGCCTTGTGCCGGTTTTCTCTTCATTTCCGTTCATTTCCCGAGTTACCACTCTGTCTAGCACCTTAGGAAACGAACAGATGTGAGCGGTGGTCTGGCGTGTGCGTATTCGTGTGTGTGTTCAAAAATGTGAAACCTACACGGATGTCCAGTGATACATACTTGGAGTGAAATGGAACGTTGGGATTCCTCCTCTGAATGTACTTCTAAAAAGGAACTTTTTTTTTTTTTTTTTTAAACACAAAGGAGATGCCTTTCCAACCATCTGTACTTCTGCATTAGACTGGCCTGTGTGTGGGAGGGGAGTCCCAGCCCTGTACCTTGCCCTTCTGGGGAAGATGAAGACCAGTTAGAAATGAGCCCCCTCCAGGGCCACCTGGGTGGCTCAGTCGGTCAGGTGTCTGACTCTTGGTTTTGGCTCAGGTCACGATCTTCTGGTTCATGGGTTTGAGCCCCACGTGGCGCTCCATGCTGTGGAGCCTGCTTGGGATTCTGTCTCCCTCTCTCTCAGCCCCCCCTCCCCCCGGGGCTGGTGCAGAAGGCCCCCTGGCTTGTTCAGGGAGAGATCCAGCGTGGCTCCCAGTACCAGCCTTGCCTGAGATTCGCACCTGTCTGCAAAGACTTGGAGAAAACCCAGGTGATTTATCCCCATGCGAATTTGTCCCTTTGAAAATTCTGAGTGTTTCCTTCCTACTTTGCACAGGACACTTTTTTAATTAAATGGCAACGATCATGCTTTTTTCCTAACCTTTTGTTATGCAAACTTTCAAACAGAAAGTTATGGTGAACCCCAGAATATTCCTCCCATCTGGATTCTACAGTCGTTCAGATTTTTACATAATAGGTGGTGTTTTAAAGTCTCCCTACACAAGATAAGAAAGTTGGCAACCTATTTAGGTGCTCTAATTAAAAAAAAAAAAAAAAGGATTTCAGAGTCTGTGAAATCCAAACACCTGATATTTACGGTCTTAGAGGATAAACTTGGAAGTAGAATAAGGGGGGGGGGGTGGTGAGTGGGGGGGGATCCCCTCCATTATTGCATCGTGGATGCCGTGTTGCCATGATCAGATGCGTTTGTCTTTCCCACTGGTTCGGGAGTTCCTTGGGGGCAGTTACTACTTGGCATCTTTAAAATTAAATTTAAACTACACGAGGAATGTATGAATACAGTCCCATGAGAATTGAAAACCTCCCTGAACAGATTCACATCCCCACTGACTACTCTTTTTAGCAGTGCGGATCTATCCCCTCTCCAAAGGTGTCCTTTTCTCCATTTCGGGGCGGCCTTTCTGTGTGCCTTGACACGGATGCGTGCCCTTAGAAACCACACGACACTGGTCTCTGTGTTTGTGTCCATAACGTCGGTTGCTGGATACAGAGTTCTGGACCATTCTGCAGCTTGCTCACCAACGTGGGTAGGGGATGGATCCAGGGCTGGGCGTGTAGACCCACCTCTTGTTAAACTGCTACACGGTTGGAAGTCCTGTAGAGCGCCCCGTGCCCTAAGTTCCCTGCCTAGTTCTGGTGTAGAGCACCGCCTTGGAAACGGCTGCACCCTGCGCTGCAGCCTGTAACCGCTGAAGGCGTTGCATGAAGTGCCTGACCTCCCGGGGTCCAGGGTGGATAATATTTACAATGTTACTGGAGAAACTCCTGCGGCTGATCTGCATGCCTGCCTGCGGCCCGGTGCGCGCCCCACTGCTGTGTACTGCGCAAATGGTAACAGCAATGACAGTGGTAAACCCACTCATGAGAAGCCACCCACGCAAGCCCTTTGTGTGTCTGGTCCCACTCGATTCTTGCAACATCCCTGGAGGAGGGGCAGGCGGTGGAGGGAGCTGTTACCATCGTTAGCGACTTCACAGGGGTAACCGAGGCCCAGAGAGGTCCCAGTGAGGCGTGGAGCCCGGCGGACCTTCGAACCTTGGTGTTAGGGACTGTCTTGTGTTAGGGAACTCGGGGAAGCGCACCTAACTACCCCGAGGGCGTTGCGGGTTTGCAAAGGTTTGTTGATTGTGATGGAAATAAATTTGGCTTTTTGGGGGGGCAGAGGAGGGGCGCTTGCTGCTTGACTTTATATTCCTCCAGTTCTTTTGTTAAATGGATCGCACCGGAGCTGTGTCCCCCCTCGGGATTTAAAGGAGTGGGAAACTCTGCGTCCAAGTTCCGGCCGCGAGTCTCGAACCCCGTCGCCGTGCCACCCCGGCCTGGTGCTGATGTTGTGCTAGGTCTCACGTACTCAGTTGCAGCCTGATAACCGGGGCGGGGCCCGGGCCCTGATTGGCATTCGCCTCAGCCAGTCCGCGCCTCGGGCTCACCCCGCAAGCCAATGCTCACTTGCCCCGGTGCGGTCGTTGGGCGGTCCCCGAGGCGCCCTTGTCAATCCGAGGCCCAGCCACCGTCGGGTTGGTGGCTGCTGCCTTGACTGGCGTGCGCCGCTTCCAATGAAAACGGAGCCGGTCAGCGGGCACGTGGGTGGGCGCCGGCGTGTCCCGTCCGGCCAGCCAATGGGGAGACGAGGCCGGGGCCTGCACCCGCCCAATCGAGGCGCGCGGGGGGCGGGTCGTGCGATGTTGATGGGCCCGGCGGAGGGGAGGGGCGGAGCTGTCAGCGACAGCCAATGGGCGCGCGGGCGTGGGCTCGGGGCCCAATGGCAGCCAGGGCGGAGCTGGCGCGCGGCCTCATAAGCCCCGCCCGGGGCGCTCGCGGAGGGCTCGGCCGCCAGCGACCGAGCGGGGCCCGGCCCGAGCGGGGCCTGGGGGTGCGACGCCGAGGGCGGGGGAGCGCGCGCCGCTGCTCCGGACCGGGCCGCGCGCGCCGCCTCAGGTGAGCCCGCGGGGAGGCGGCCGCCGCGTCGGAGCTCGGGCCCCGCCGCAGCCGCCGCCGCAGCCGCCGCCGCCGCCGCCGCCCCCGCGCCGCGCCCCGGGCTGCGGGCGGGCGCCCGGGACTCGAGGCCCAGGCCTCGGGCGCGGCCTGCTCGGGCCGCGGCCGCCGCGCTTTGTCCCGGCCCGCGAGGCGGTTGGGGGCGTTAACCGCCCGGCCCGGGGGGGGCGCCCGGCGGGGCCTCGGGCGGGGGCGGCCGCGGCCGGACAATGGCGGGCCCGGGGGCGGGAGGCGGGGGCGTCCGGGCCGGGGCCGGGGGCGCGCGGGGGCTGGGCCGGGGCGTCCCCGCCGGCCCTGCACAAAAGATGACAGCGTGGGTGGCCCGGCCCGGCCCGGCCCTGCCCGGCCGGGCCCCTCTTTATTATTCACAACAATCCTGATAATTAAACAAAATGAGGAGAGAGGCCGAGACGGAGAGCTCGCGAGCGCCGGCGATCCCAGGCCCCGGCCAGCGCCCGCCTGCGCGTCCGCCGCTCTGCGCGCCCCGGTGGGGCCGCCGGGGCGCTGCCCGGTGGCGCCCCCCGCCGTGGCCGTCGCTGCCCCCCACCCCCGCCCCGAGGCAGCCCGCCGCGCCGTCGCGGCTTCCACACCTGCCCCCGAAGAGAGGCGTGCAGTCTGGATTTTTTAAATTAAAAACCGTGTCCACTTGGTATGCACCTCGCAGCTTCCGGACGCGTCCCCTCAGTGCCTCCCCCTCCGAGCCCCGTCGTCGTCCCGAAGACCCCCGTCTCTGTAGAAATAGACTGTGGAGTCGCTCCCCGCGGCGACCCCGTTGGGCCGTCCCGTCTCGTCCCTTCCCCGTGGGAGCTGGGGCTCGGCTTCGTTCTGAAAGGGACCGGCCCCGGCCCGGCAGTGTGCGAGGGCCTGGGTGTGCGCGCGGTGGGCGCGATGACCCCGGGTGCTGTGGGGTGCGTGTCCGCCTGGGCGCGGTGGAAGGCTTTCCACGAGATTGTTCTGCCCCCCTCTGGGGGTGCGGGAGGCCCGGACTGCGCTCTGGTGCGTCCCCGGCTGTTTGGTTGGGGGAGGAGGCTTTTGTTTTCCTAATTCGGGTGCACCTGGGGAACTGTTTCCCGAGTTAGGAAACTAGCGGGAAGGTGGGTCCGGTAATCCGTGGGGTCCAGTAATCCTGGAACACGCGCGGTGTGTGTTCTTTTCCGTGTGTTTCTGCCAGTGGCATTTATTCAGCAAGCTCCCTTGGGTCCCGTTGGGTGCTGGCTCTGCCTTGGGGTCTGAGGATACTGGGGTTGCATTTAAGGCTTGGGGGCCCTGCCCCACGGCTCTGCACAACCATTTACGTGGCTGTCTCCGGGCGGCAGAAAGCCCCTAAGACGGGCTCATTAGACGACTCTACGGGCTTTTATCGGTGCCATCCGAGAGCTAATGACTCCCCTAATTCTCAAATAATAGCTTCCTTATGAGGCTTGGGGAGGGATTGTCAACTCGCTGGTCAGCCTTTTCTTGCCACCTCTGGGAGAGCCGTGGATGGCCTCTCTCCTCCCTGCAGTTTGTTTTCTGGAACCCTGAAGGACAGAGTGGGAAAGTCGCGGAGTCAACTTGTGATTGTCTGAGTGGAGGGTTTCTGAAACTCGCTGGCCCTCTTTCCGTGTTTCTGATTGGATGCTTGGCCAACCCCGGTGTTCTTCCATTTGTGCTGGGGACACCGTGCAGGTCAGACTGCCCTGCCCTGGGGGACGTCACCGCTGGGGAGCAAAGGGGGTGGCGGGGGTGCGGTTGCACACAAGCGCCCAGGTGTTGTGGCGGATGCACGCGGGCGCTGTGTCCGTCCCCGCCGGTGAGCTGTGGGTCCATTCGCGTGAGCGTGTAGCCATTGACCCGAAATAGATATACACGGGTGTCGGGAGGATTGATTTTCTCGGGGTTTCGAATCCTTTCCTCTTTGTGGGTGGGCTGCTGAGGAAATGTTAACTGCTGGAATCGAAAGGTGTTGCTGATGGGTCACTTAGGACCCGCCCGGCCTTTGTTGTAGTTTCCCTGTCCCTGTGCCGTCCCGCAGGAGTCCTCTGGGCTCTGGGGTGGACAGCGACCCCCCCCCCGCCCCCCACTGTGCCCCTTTCCCCCACCCTGGCGACTCTGTACTTGGTCCTGCATTTCGTTTGGCCGCCTTCTCTGCTGGTTTCTCGCCCCTGCCCTCCAGCGCCCCGCCCCCTTCCCCTGGAGGGGCTCGGCCATCTGTTCCTGGGTTCTATCTGACACCTGTGACAGTGGGCACGTTTGAGCGCTGGAGCAGGTTATGGAGAATTCCTAACTTCAGGGGGCCTCGGTGTTAGCGGGGGAAGGGACAGGTGGGCGCCCTGGGGTGTGAAGTCCACCATCCGTGGGGCCTGCTTCAGGAACAGGCAGCACCAGGGGATGCGTGCTGATGGACCCAGGCGCTGGCTGACGGGCCTTTCTGGGTGGCTTTTTTCCTGGGATCTGGAAGCGTGTGCGGTTCAGAGCTGTGTGTGTGACCTCGGGCCGGTCGCTTGCTCAAGAACCAAGCTGGGGGGGCGGGGGTGGAGAACAAATGGACTCCTGGCAGAGGGCACGACTGGGAGGGCCCCGCAAACCCCCTCGGTCCCCACCATGCCTCACCCGCGGCCCGGGCCGGCCAGGGTTCCTGGTTCTGCCCCAGAGACTTGTCCCCGGGGCTGCTCTGCGGGGCCTCAGTGCCCCAGCTCTTTCCTGCCCCGCCCCCCGTGCCTCTGCTTCTGGCTGAGGGTGCCGGGCGGCGGAGGAGAGTGCCGAACCGGGACCCCGTTCTGACCTGCTGTTCTTGGCGGTGTCTCTGGATTCCTGTCCCCAGAGAGGCTTCCGAGTCTGAGGGACCTGGGTTCAAATCCCTCCTCTGGAGTCAGTCACTTTCCTTCCCTGGGCCTTGCATTTCTCATCTGTAAAATGGGTACAGCGAGAGCCCCTCGTAGGTCATTGTGGGGAGCGGAGGGGATGAGAGGCACCGAGTGTCCGTGTGGCACCAGGAGCTCTGAGCGGGACTGGGTTGACTGCCGCTGCAGTCTCCCCAGGGTTCCCTCTGCCGTTCCGCTGGATTTTTCTCCATGGGACCGTCCTGAGCACCGTAGGGGGCTGAGCGGCATCCCTGGCCCCACCCACTTGATGTCAGGAGCCACCCCCAGTGCGACAACCACAGATGTCCCCTGGGGCACGCAGTCGCCCTGAGAGCCTGTCACTTAGCCTTTAACCCTGATATTTGGTTGTGACCCCGATCTGCCTCAAGTTCTGGTTTCCTTTGTCCCCCTCCTCCCCTCCGTTCTTGAATAGGGAGGGGCCCGTGTTTGTAGACGGTGCCGGCCGTACGCAGCCTGGCTGTCCGGGTCCTTCCCGACTGCCGCTCTGGCCTTCCCAGCCCGTAGCTTCCACTCCAGGAGAGGCGCACACCCACAGACTCCCCCAGGCCCCCCCACCGCCATGGTGCAGGGGTCTTCAAGGGCTGTTCCCGTCACGAACCCCCCTGGGCGCCCTGCCCAGGCTTTCACCTCTCCTGCTCCCCCCAGCCCCCCGCCATACCCCTTCCTGTCACTTTGCTTAACAGTTCTCTCTGAGTCGACTTGAAGGTGACTCACGTCCTTAATCTCGCCTCCTCCTGAACAGAAATGTCCCCAAAGTCGTGGGTCTGTTAATAAGCTGGTTGCAGATCTACAACGAAATGGATTTAACTACGACGTTAACAAGAAAAGTTTGTGTCACGCCATTAGCAAGGGCGGGGTGGATTGAGGAATTGATTTTGTTGTTGGATGAATTGGATTTTGAGGGTCTCGTTGGTTAGAGAGGGTATCCCTGGCATCTGGTCTGTCACTTTTCAGTCTTGTTCCCTCAGGGAGCTTTTGGAAACTGTAAAAACGGTCTTCCTCTCCTCAGAACCCTCTGGTGGCTTCCTGTTGTCCCTGGAAAAAACTCGAGACTCTTTCCCGTGGCCTCCCTGCTCTGTCCTCTGCGATCTGTCCTTTCTCCCCACCCTCCTCCTCCCCCTCCCGTGCCTGCTCTCTCAGTCCTAACCAGCTTCCCTGCCTCAGGGCCTTTGCACTTGCTGTCCCTGCACTCTTCTAGCCAGCTGGCTCCTTGTCATTCAGGTCTCTGCTCAGAGGCCGTCCCTGACCACACTGCCTAAACTCACCCTTGCGACCACCCTCTCTCCCCGCCCTGCCTTTTCATCTTTGCATTTAGCCCTGCTGTAAATACATATTAAGCTGTTTATGTGTTTATGGTCCATCTCGTTCAGAGGACAGAAGCTCCTTTTGTGAAGGGTCAGAGAGTAGATAGTGTTGGCTTTACAGGCCGGTCTCTGTCCCCACTGCTCTGCCATCGTAGCACGAAAGTATGGAAATAAACGAGTGTGTCTGTTTTCGAATAAAACTTTATTCATGGTCACAGAATTGTGAATTTCACATACTTTTTGCATGTGATGAGCTATTCTTCTTCTTTTGATTTTTTTTTTCTCACCTCATCACTTAAAAATGTCAGAACCATTCTTCGCTCGGAGGCTGTGCAGAAACAGGTAGTGAGCGGGGCTTGAACTGTGGGCTGTGGTTTGGGGACACCTGCGCCAGGGCGTGAGGTCCACGCTACAGAAGTGACATCTGTCTTGGCTGCCGCGTGTCTCCCTAGCACCTAGGGCAGCCCGGCACACGGTGGGTGTTCGGTGAACGCCCTTTTGTTGAATGAATGAATTTCTATCTTTTTTACATCGAAGCACTCTAGATTAAAAAAAGGGGGGGTCCTGGTTTGTTTCAAGGGAAATTAACACTGCTGGAAATACAGAAATACAGAAAATGTTACGATTTCATCCACCAAAACAACCCCAAAATGAAGGAAGAAAAAAAAGTAGCTGTGAACAGGGGCAAATACTTTGCTATTTGTGATGCCTGACCTTCTCATGCTCCCCCCTTTTGTACTGTACCCCGGAAAATTGGGAAGAAATATTCTCAGAAGATTGGGAAGGAGTCCTCTCGGCCTAAGGAGTTTGTTTCGGTCTAGCAGAGGCTGAGGGTTTAAAAGGAAGACGTGTTTCCCAATCACTTTGTTTTGTAAGCATCTGACCCATTCTCTTTACCCACCAGCGCCTGCGTCGGAAGGGGCGGTGGAGTCCTGGGGGGTGGTTTTGTGTTTTTGTTTTTTGTTTTTTATTTATTTTAATTTTTATTTAAAAAATTTTTGATTGTTTATTTTTGAGAAGGAGAGAGAGAGGGAGAGGGAGCGGGGGAGGGCAGAGAGAGAGAGAGAGGGAGACACAGAATCCGAAACAGGCTCCAGGCTCCGAGCTGTCAGCACAGAGCCTGACGCGGGGCTCGAACCAACGAACCGTGAGATCATGACCGGGGCCGAAGTCGGACGCTCAACCGACCGAGCCACCTGGGCGCCTTATGGTTTTGTTTTTTAAAGTTTTTATTTATTTTTGAGAGAGAGCCCAAGTCGGGGAGAGGCAGAGAGAGGGGGACAGAGCATCCGAAGCAGGCTCCGTGCTGGCGGCGGAGGGCCCGATGGGGGCTCGAACTCACGAACTGTGAGATCGTGACCTGAGACGACGTTGGCTGCGTAGCCGGCTGAGCCACCCAGGCATTCTGGGAGGTGGCTTTCATCGTCACCAGCCGCAGGGTCTCCACGGACACTCGCTGAAGAGGTGGCTTTCACGGGCGTGGACGCGAGCTTTGTGGGGTTCCTGGACAGCCAGGTGGCTGCCAGATGGCACGTGTCGGGCGCGGGACTGCGCCTGGCAGCATTTGTCCTGCCTTTCTCTTCGACCACGGCTGCTGGGTGTGCAGAGCGGCTGACGTGTGATTCCCGAGCCAAGGACGTCTTCGGCGTCTCAGATCTGGTAACTTCCCAGGACCGTTCTGACTTGTCAAGAGAGCGTACCGTTAATTTACAGTCATGCCTTCTTTAGTTGACGGAAGTAAACAATCTAGAGAGGGTTACTCAGAGCTTCTTGGCTTTCCAAAGTTGTCGGTCTTTTTTTTTTTTCTTTCTTTTCCCTCTACCTCTCCGTTTCTCCGTTCTTTCGTTCCGTCCCCTCTTCCCTTGCCCTGCGTCGGCGGTTCTGGTGAATGCGAGGGCGCTGGGGGAAAGTGAGGGCATTGCCGGACAGGGTGTGTGAAGCCGCCTTGGCCCCACGGCCGGCCGGCCGTGCCTTTTAGCAGCAGAGGAGCGCAAAGCTGTCCTGCGGCTCTGGGCTGGGACTCCAGGGGGGTGGCGGCCTCGAGTGCTTTTGCTCGGTGGACGAAGAGCGAGTAGTCAGAAAGCAAGCCCCCCGGTGGGTCCCCAGGTACAGAGCAGAACAAGGACTAACGTAGGATTTGGCCCTGGTTGCCGGCCCGTGATCCCAGTTGGATTTCTCAGATGGGCCTGTACGGCGAGTGGCGAAGAGGGGATCTCTGGGCGGGGCGGTCCAGACTCTCGCCCCAGATGGTGGCACCTTCCGGGCAGGTAGGGGCGGAGGTGGGCCCGCCTTTGTGGCTTCGTGGCCGCTCGCTCCGGGCTCCAGGGAGAGGACGTGGAGAGAGACGATGCGTGTGAGACGAGCTGGCGGTGCATCTGGAGATGTGCTTTGTGCGGAAGAAGCCAGGGGCTGGATCCCCGAGGCCCCGTTTGACCGAGAGCCAGCCTGCGGCCACCAGCAGGCGCCGTGACGGTGTGACGACAGGGGTGGGCCCGGGATTCCCGGCCCCTAAGTGGGGTTGGAGATGGGCCGCACGCCCTGGCGTTTCTGCGCAGCCCGGACGGTGGCCCGGGAGCCGGCTGGTGTGGTCTCCACTTGGGCACCCGAATGAGCGCGACCCTGGCCGGGCGGCCTGACCGGAAGATTCCATCATTTTGCCGCTGGCCCCTTCGAATCAGATACCCGCTGTCCACCCCCTCCCCACACCCCCCCCCCCCCCGCCCCTGTTTCGGTCAAAATGCCATCTATCAGCGTCGGCCCTCGGCACAGTGGGCTTCCTATCTCAGGTCGGCGGGCTGCATGGATCTGATTATCTTGGTCACGAGTTGAGAAGATTGCTCGTGTCTCGCTTGCGTGTGAGTAAAGCCCCTGGAATTTAAACTCTTGATTCGCTGCGTTATTCCAAGTCCTCCTCCCCGAGGAAGAGTAGGGAGTCAGGAGAGGCTAGTTCAGCTGACCCCTTCTGGAAAAGAAGGCGTCCCGTTCTCGCTGCCTTCCTGGGCGGCCGCGTGTGGAAGCCACAGAGCGGTCTCGGCCGCTCCCGTCTGCCGTGTCCTGCTTGGACCAGAGGCAGCCCCCTCCCCCCCCCCCCACCGGCCTGGCAGTGTCGTTCACTGGGAAACCGGCCACTCCGCGCAGGGAGCGCCTCTCGCTGGGCCCCAAAGAAGGGAGCGTGGGTGCTTGGACGGACGGACGGACGGATGGAGCTCGCCCGCCACTGAGAGAGCTGCGGCCGCTGGGCGCTGTCGGGTCGAGGCCGACGGTCACAGGCAGAGTGGGCATGGTGGCCTCGGTGACGCGTCCCGCGGCCTCTGCAAATGCCTAAGCCGTGCGGTCTGCCGACCTCGAGGCGAAGGTATGAAACCGAGAGTCACAGAGCTTCTCACCCGTGGCTCCTGGCCTGCTGACCAGTGGCTCGCGTTCAGTCCCGGCCAGGCCGCGGCTTTGCGGTGGAAACCCGGCCACGGGGGCCCAGGCTCCATCTGAGGGCGTCTGCCGGTGTCTGTTGAGTGTGACAGTATCGTCAACCCCGCTTGTGCCCGGCCGGGTGTTCGTGGCGGCCGGATGAGCGGCGTCTCCTGCCCACAGGGGTCGTGGCGCGCGGCGGAAGGCAGAGGGGCCAGGGGGCCGGGGGGCCGGGGCTGCCAAGATAACATGCAAACCGGGCCAGTGGAAGCACGGGGCAGGGGCAGCGTCTGCTGGCTTGGGTGGTGGCCAGGGAGGTGACAGAAGAGTCACCACGTGAGCTGAGCCTTGTCCTCGTGGGTGACGGCGAGCCGGCAGGCAAGGAACGGGGGGGCGCTGGGGGCCGTGGCCTGGCGGGCCTGTAGGGAGAAGAGCACGGGGGAGGCAGGGAAGCCTGAACCTCTCGGGTGTGTTTGCCCGAAGTTCCGAGGGGCTGAGAGAAAGGGGGGGGCGGTCAGCTCTGCCCTCAGGGATCTTAGAGTCTAAGACCAGAGCCGTTCAGGTCACCAGGGAGGGCCAGGGGACAGCTCCCCAGCAACTGGCTCTGGTGTGATGCCCAGACCCTGAATTTGTAGAGCAGCCCCTCGTAAAGTACTCCTGCCCTGTGGTGCTTTTTAAAAATATCTACAATATACATAATGAATACATATATACGTATTTCAGGTAGACTCCGTGCCCAATGTGGGGCTCAAACTCACGACCCCAAGACCAAGAGTTGCGTGTTTTACCAACCGAGCCAGCCAGGTGCCCCTTGAAGTATATTTTTGTGGAGATAGTTACATACCGTAACATTCTCCCTTTTCAGCGGACAATTCATTGGCTTTAGAGCATTTATAGAGCCGCGCGGCCATCACAACCAGCAAATTCCAGAACATTATTATCATCTCTGAAGGAAACACGGTGTCTATTAAATAGTCACTCCCCCCTGCCTCCCAGCCCCCTGGGCAGCCACAAACCCCCATCCTGTCCGTGGATGTGTCCGTTCTGAGCGTTTTACATAAATGGAATCATACAAAATGGGACCTTTTGTGTCTGGTTCTCTCACTGAGCATCTGTGCGGGGAGACTTGGCCTGTGGGTCTGGGGATAGGTCTGGAGGATGAGAGAGTTCTAGAACATCAAGGCGTGCTGACCCAGCTCACCCGGAGGAGGTGCTCAGGCCGCCCTTTGCGTGCACGGTTCCAGACTCCTGTCCTCCGTGATGAGTCTTCACCTGTCTGCCCTCTTCCTCCAGCCCAGGCCGGCCCAGGGGGTCCCCTGCGGGAGCTCTGTGTGCAGAGCAGGGCCTCCCTGCGTCTGCCGCACGGAGCCGTGTGGCCCTGGCCCCCACCACCCTGGCTTGTCCGTATCCTGTGTTCTGTGGGATCACCTCCTGGTCGGTAGGTCTGGGACCTCCCTGCCTTGAACCCTCCACGGCCTGAGTCAGGAACGGGTGTCCTGGTTCCTGCTGACGCGGTTGGCCGCGTGTCGTCCAGGGCCTGAGTGGGCCTCCTGGAGAGCTTCCTTTATTTATTTTTTAAAGGTTTATTTACTTATTTTTGAGATAGACAGAGCACAGGCTGGGGAGGGGCAGAGAGAGGGGGAGACACAGAATCCGAAGCAGGCTCCAGGCTTTGAGCTGTCAGCACAGAGCCCGACGCGGGGCTCGAACCCACCAACTGTGAGATCATGACCTGAGCCGAAGTCGGGCGCTCAACCGACTGAGCCACCCAGGTGCCCCCGGCCAGCGCCTTTTAAAAGTGAGCTGCCTCCTTGGGCCGCTTCCCTTTCCCGGACTGCCTGGCCCCAGCCCTGCCGGGGTTGGGAGTTGTCTCTTAGATGGCAGTCACTGGGTTTGGAGCGTCCCCGCAGCCCTCACAGAGCCCCGTGAAGCCCACCAGCTATGGAGTTGCACGCGGGCCACGGCTCCTGCCCAGGTGTCCCCTACCCCGCGTGGTTAAAGAGGTAAGCGGATGCCCCCTTGCCCCCGAGGGGTAGTGGCACCCCCATACCCGGTGAGTCAGAGATGCATCTGGGCAGATCAGGGAGGGCTGAGGGCCACGAGGGGTGTGCCGACAGCCCCGCCTCCCCCTGCCTTCCCCCGCGTGCTCGGCCGGCGTCTTCCCTGTGGGCACAGGACACGTGCCCGTGTGTGGGTGACTTTCCGTCCCTCTGGCAGAGGATACGGATGAGCCGGGGTGTCCCGAGTGCGGTGCTCGTGGGAAGACGCCCCACGGGTCCACGCGTGGACGCTAACCGAGTGCCTGGTGACACAGTTGGTCCCCCGCCTCATGCCGTATACAGAAACTAACTCGGAAAGGACCGGTGACCTAAATGTGGGAGCTGAGGCTACAACACCCTTAGCAGGAAACAAGGACGCAGACGCCTTTCCTAAGGGAGTGCCGGCAGGTAAAGACGCAAAGCAAGCCCCTTGTGTCACTGGAGTTTTTCTCGTAGCCACAGTCGAAGGTAAAAAAAGCAGATGAAATTAATTTGATTAATGTATTTCTGCTGAACCTGACGTCCCCCGAATGTTAACGTTTCAGCCTGTAATCGCTATCAAAACAGTCCCCGAGTTGTCTTATGCTCCTTTGGTTTTTGTTTTGTTGGTACTGAGTCTCCAACATGCTTTGTGTATTTCACACTCCATGCTGTCCCCCCCACCCCCAGGCCGGTCCTTGGGGAGGGACCCCAGGCCCTGGATGGGCTGAGCCGGCCGTGGGGGTGCCTGGCGTTTAGCGGAGACTGGCCCCTTCCATCCGCCTCCCGTTCCTGTCCCCCTTCCTGGGCCATCAGAATTTCTGGAGCTATCCGCCTCTAGCTGGAGACACGAGACAGATCCAACACAAACCAGCTCTGGCCACCGAGGGGCGAGAGGGGAGGGCGTTGACCCACTGCAGGCGGGGTGCGGCCAAGGGAGAGCCCTTGGGGGAGAGTCCAGGGGAGGTCCTGAGCCTTTCACGGAGGTAGGATTCAAGCCAGCATTTGGAGGAGGAGGAGGTCAGGACAGCCTGCTTCAGGGAGGGCAGGGGCTGACCCCCGGAGGGCCCTGTATTGGGGTGCTGTGGGGAAGTGGAAAAAGCTGAAGTCCCCGCCTGCGGTGCTGCCCCTCCCTCTGGGGTGTTGGGCTCCAGGGCCGGGGTCCCGATCCCACCCGTGCACCTTGCAATACGTTTCATCTTTGATGGGAGCGTCGAACCTCGTACCAGCTGTGAAGGCTGATGAGTCCTGGAGGCTAAGCCCGGGGCTGTGCATTTGCGGCATGGATGCTGGCCATGCTGGGGGGCTGTGAACTTAGAGCTCGAGACGTTTCCGGGAAGGAGTTGCAGGAACTTGGAATGCTTCTTTGGCCGTGGGAAAACCCGGGAGAGAGACGCGTGTACGAGTATGGCTTGGAAATAGCCTTCCCCAGCTGCAGCCGGTCTTAAATGGCCCGAGGTCTCAAGGCAGGATGGCCGAGGGGGACGGACGGCTGGAGGCTTGTTCCCCACGCACCTGAGCTCCTACCTCTGTTTTCCGTCTCTGCCCTTATCTCCAAAACGGGGATGACAGGGAAAGTCTCCGCTTCCAGGGAGCTGAGATGCGCGCAGTCAATACGTGAAAATCCATTAGGGAAATAGTTCCCACCCCAGGGGCCGCTGGGTGGCACCTGGTGACTTCCGTGGTCATCGTGAGTGGGGGTGCTCTTGACATCCGGGATGCTGCTCAGTGTCCCACGGTGCCGAGGACGGCCCCAAATGTCCCGATTTCAGGCACACCTGGTCCAGGGTGAGCCTTCAGTGACAGTTTTTGTCTGGGCTTCTGCTGCTGTCTTTCCTTGCCGTGAATCAAGGTGTTGGAACAGAAGTTTCTTTTTTTAAAAGTGTGTTTATTTTTGAGACAGAGACAGAGTGTGAGCAGGAGTGGGGAGGGGCAGAGAGAGAGGGAGACACAGAATCGGAAACAGGCTCCAGGCTCTGAGCCATCAGCCCAGAGCCTGACGCGGGGCTCGAACTCACGGACCGCGAGATCGTGACCTGGCTGAAGTCGGACGCTTAACCGACTGCGCCACCCAGGCGCCCCAAAAGTGTGTTTATTTTTGAGACAGAGACAGAGTGTGAGCAGGAGTGGGGAGGGGCAGAGAGAGAGAGAGGGAGACACAGAATCAGAAGCGGGCTCCCGGCTCTGAGCTGTCAGCACAGAGCCCGACGCGGGGCTCGAACTCGTGAATCGCGAGGTCATGACCTGAGCCGAAGTCGGACACTTAACCGACTGAGTCCCCCAGAATGCCCCTGTTATAGCGGTTTCTAAAACCACTTTCCATTGCAGAATAGCCCGTGGTTTTTACACCTCTGTTCTGTATTTGTGCTGGGAAAGAAGTTAAGAAACAATCGAGGTTATTCGAAGGCACCTTGAAAATCGGTTTGCTTTTCCTCCCTCTGGAGCTTCTTTATTTGAATGGGGCAGGTGGGAGGGTTTGGCCAGGGATTTATGGGCCAGGAAGCATGGGCGCTGTTCCCCGGGGAGGCTGGACCCGAGTCAGCCAGGCCAGAACTCGGAGTCCCGTGGCCTGTTCCACATGCCTCATTGGGTTTTCTCCTCCGGTGAACCTGGGGTTTTGTGAACTTGGAGCCGCCCGCCTGGAGAACCGGTGTCCTGGGCCGGCTGGTGCCGCTCGGGCCTGCGGGCGGGTTCGGGGTGAGCCTGTGGCCTTTGCAGACCAGCTCTGAGTGTGAAAAGCCCTGCGTTGGGTATTGTGCCCCTCGGCCGCCCTGGCTCAGGCGTCCTTGGTGCGGCCGCTGTGACACCCGCTTCCGGGAGCTGCCGCCTCGGGGTTCCAGCACCTGCTCCTTGAAGTCCCAGCTCTCTGCGTGTTAATTAACTTGGCCTTCAGCCAGAAGAAGGTCTGGAGGCTCTGGGGTCAGCCAAGTCACGATGGCTGCTTCCCTCACGAGCCTCCTGGACGGGTCTTCGTTACCAACGTAACTTACCCTCACGATATAAAAATCGGCAGTGCCGGTGAGACGAAACCAAACCAGGAAAGGCCTTCTGCGTTCCTGTGAGCATCTCACGTGTGTTCAGTCAGTGTGGACTTGGCGAGGGTCCGTCTGTGTGCTCCTGGGGTCCAGCGGTCGGCTGGGGGCGATGGGACGTGCTCCTTGCCCTGAGGGCCGATGCGGTAGCTGGGGAGGCAAGGATCCCTGGTTGGGGACTGGCCACGTGGCCCTGTGACTGGCAGGCAGGGGTCCTGTCACACAGCCTGATTGCCCGGGAGGCCTGGAGCTCAGCGTGGTCAGGATGGGGCGGGGGCCTGGCCCCCCGGCGCCGGGGAGACGGGAGGTCGGAGTGGGCGCTCCAGAGAGGACGGGGCTGCCCCAGGCCCCTGGGCTGCTCTGGTGAACCGGGCCTGATAGAGCCCCGCGCTCCCCCTCGCCGGCGAGAGCGCCAGTGGGGCCTGCCGGGGGTTCTCTGGAAACTGGCAGAACCCTCCGCTCTTTGCCTCCGTGTGCCTGCGTTTGGGATTTCCACCCCGGATGCGGAACAGCCCCGAGATATCAAAGGCTCCCGGCTCTGATTGGTGCCTTAAATGCTGGCCTTGCGCCCTGAGGTGCACACACTCCCTTGCTTGGCCCTCCGGTGAGGCTGGCCTGGACAGGGGTGGGGGTGGGGGGCCGGGCAGGGCTCCCGGAGCTGCCTCCACGTACAGGGACTCGGGAAGACCTCTCTGGGGGATTTTTGGGGGGATCAGCAGCTCGTCCTCACGACTTGGTTTGAGTGTGGAGCCAGCACTGAGAGTGGGACCCCAGCTCCCAAATCTGCTCTGCCACTGACCTGGGGCGAACAGCACAGCCTCTCTGGGCCTCGGCAGCCTCGCATGCTCCCCTCACCAGGGGACGGCAAGCCGCAACCGGGGCGATGTCCGTTAATAAGCGCTTGGGGGGCGCCTGGGTGGCTCAGTCGGTTAAGCGTCCAGCTCTTGGTTTCGGCTCAGGGCATGATCTCGCAGTCGTGGGTTTGAGTCCCACATCGGGCTCCGCGCTGATGGCACAGGGCCTGCTTGGGATTCTCTCTCTGCCCTCTCTGTCTCTCCCCCCAGCTAGTGTTCTCTCTCTCAAAAATAATCATTCAAAAAAAAAAAAAATGCTTGGCACAGGGACTCTTATCCCTGGCCGCCAAGTGGGAACTTTGGGGTTTACGACCAGCAGACTCCACCAGCCCCCACTTTGTGGAAGAAAACAGAGTCTCACCACAGCCCTGCTGGCCTGGGAGCCCATCATTAGACATCTCCAAGCTTAAGGTGCCAGGCGAGGTGCTAAGTAGCCCCTGGGTGCTGAAGTGAGGGAGCCCTGTGACCGGGAAAACAAGGGGTGGACAGGAATCCTCTCCCAGGAGATGACACTTGGGCAGAGATCTGAGTGACGAGGAGGTGCCAACCACGAGGACACCTGGAACAAGAAGTCCCAAGTGGAAGAACAAATAGTACGTGCAAAGGCCCTGAGGCGGAGATGAGCTTGGCACGTTTGAGGATTGGGAGGCATCCCGTGTAGCTGGAACGTGATGAGCTGGCGGGAGACCAGTAAGGCTGGGGTTTGCAGAGGCCAGAGTGAGTGGCTCTGTCGCTTAGGCTGCGGTGAGCCGGACCCCGTTCCAGGCAGGGAGAAGCCTGGGGAGGTGATGATGAAATAAGAGATTTATGTGTTTGCAGAGACCCCTTTGGTGGTGGGAGTACAAACTGGGGGCTGTCTTCGGCTGTCATCCAGGCCGGTCATGACGGTGGCTCAGAAGAAGGTGGTCTGGGCCGGGGGCCAGCAGGACTGGACTTCGGGGATTGTATGTGTGGGAAAGACGAGCCAGTGCTGACTCCCAGGTTGGAACGGCTGGTTTCAAACCCGGGCCCCACCACTCCTCCCAGCTCTGTGACCTGGGGCAAGTTGCTCAACCTCTCTGAGCCCCCTCTTCCTTGCATGCTTCCAACGATGCTAGGTTGCCAACCTGAGAGCGTTGTCGTGATTGGAGAAGTTGCAACGTGGGCGATTGGCACGGTTCTCTGGGCCCAGTGTGGAAGGTACTGGGGGACGGCCAGGCAAGGTGGGGCCATGTGAGCTCACCCTGTTGGTTGTGTCAGCCGGTCTTCCTTGCCTTTACTCTTCTCCTTATTTTTGTTTGTTTGTGTATTTATTGGGGGGGGGGGGGGACGGGCAGAGAGACAGGGAGAGAGAATCCCAAGTGGGCTCCGTGCTGTCTGTGCAGAGCCCAGCACGGGGCTCGGGCTCACAAGGCGTGAGATCCTGACCTGAGCCCACACCATCGCTTGACCCGCCGAGCCACCCGGGCGCCCCAGTTGTTCTCCCTCTTAAACGTTCTCGTTTACAGAGTCGGGACCTTGGCGTCGGAGCCGACCTGAAAGCGAGGACTTCGAGATCTGGTCGCCTGAGGATTTGCAGGAGTCCCCGATCTCAGCCGTTCAGCTTTCCTTGGGGGGGGGGGTCGCTCCCCGCGGGACTTCGCGGCAGCTGAAGGAGAAATTCTGTATGGGAAGCAAGCTCCTGGCGCCGGGCAGGGCTCAGTTTTAGAGATTGTGCTTTTAGGCAAATCTCAGATGCTGTTTGGAATGCTGTCATCATCGCAGGTGGCACTCGGACCGCCCCCTGTCTCGTCAGGGTCTGTGATGGCAAGACACCGGGGCGGCCCTGGTCGCCTCTCTGGCCGTTGTCGCGGGGTGCGTAGGAGACCAGAGGGCCTGCGGTCTTGATGGGAACGTTTGAAGGGTGTTTGTAAGTCTGGATGCCTCCGCTTATTCATTCTTTGTAAGCTTTTTATTGTGGAGAGTTGGAGCACACGCAGAGGGAGACAGGGTAGGGTGAAGACCCTGTGTGTACCCATCACCCAGCCCCCAAAGCATCAGGCCGCATGACGGTCTACCCTTCCTCACCTCCACGGTGAAATATCCCCCACGTTACCTTTTTAAACTGCGTATTGTCCGAGAATTGCAGACTCCCAAGAAGTTGCAGAAATAGTACAAAGAGGTCAGGTCCCGTGTGCTCCTCACCCGTCTTCCCCCAGTGGTGACGTCTTACGTAACCGCAGTCCCCCATCAAGGCTGGGAGATTGACATTGGCACAGAGCATCGCCGGCCTTCCCGGGAATCCTTGCGCTCACCTGCTGGTGTGTTTTTGTGACGTCGCCCGCGTGGGTTTGTGTCACCCCCCCTCGCACTCGAGATACGCAGCTGTCCCGTCAACACGGGCGAGTTTCCTTGTGCTTCCCCCTCAGGGTGACCGGCCGCTCCTGCCCCCAGGTCCCCGCAACCACTCTGTTCTCTATAATCTAGTCATTTTGAGGATGTTACGGAATCAGACACCACGCGTAGCCTTTGGGGATTGGCTTCGTTCACATGTAGTCCCTCCATCTAGTTTGTCGCCCGTATCCGTCGCTCTTTGCTTTCTATTGCTCGGTATCCTTGTGTCGTTTTATAATCCTCTGTATTTCTATAAGGTGCATATGGTAGTGTCTTGCATTCCTGATTTTAGCAGTCTGAATCTTTCCTCCCTTTTTTTCTTTGATCGGTCTACCTAGGGGCTTATTAATTTTGTTGATCTTTTCATGGAAACGACTCTTGCTTTGGTTGGTTTTCTTTTATTCTGTTAATTTCTGCTCTGGTCTTTATTATTTCCTTCTTGTTGATTGCTTTGGATTTAGTTTGCTCTCTCTCCAGTGCCTTCGGGTAGAAGTTTAGATTATTGATTTGCGAGCTGTCTTCTTTCAACATAGGCAGCTGTGAAGTCCCTCTAAGTATTACTTCGCTGCATCCTGTAAGTTTTGGTTTATCGTGACTTAATTTTCATTAACCTCAAAGTGTTTTTCTAGTTTCGCTTGTGATATTTTCTTACCCATTGGTTATTTCACAGTATGATTTTTAGGGGCACCTGGGTGGCTCAGTCGGTTAAGCATCTGACTTTGGATCAGGTCATGATCTCTCAGTCTGGGAGTTCAAGCCCCATGTCGGGATCTGTGCTGACAGCTCAGAGCCTGCTTAAGATTCTGTCTCCCGCTCTGCCCCACCCCACCCCTCACCCCCCGCCCCCCCCCATTCATGCTCTCTCTTGTCTCTCTTTTTTTTTTTTTTTTCAACGTTTATTTATTTTTGGGACAGAGAGAGACAGAGCATGAACGGGGGAGGGGCAGAGAGAGAGGGAGACACAGAATCGGAAACAGGCTCCAGGCTCTGAGCCATCAGCCCAGAGCCCGACGCAGGGCTCGAACTCCCGGACCGCGAGATCGTGACCTGGCTGAAGTCGGACGCTTAACCGACTGCGCCACCCAGGCGCCCCTCTCTTGTCTCTCTTTTTTTTAAAAAAATTTTTTTTTTTTCAACGTTTATTTATTTTTGGGACAGAGAGAGACAGAGCATGAACGGGGAAGGGGCAGAGAGAGAGGGAGACACAGAATTGGAAACAGGCTCCAGGCTCTGAGCCATCAGCCCAGAGCCCGACGCGGGGCTCGAACTCACGGACCGCGAGATCGTGACCTGGCTGAAGTCGGACGTTTAACCGACTGCGCCACCCAGGCGCCCCTCTTGTCTCTCTTAAATAAATAAACTTGGGGCACCCGAGTGGCTCAGTCAGTTAAGCATCCGACTTCGGGTCAGGTCATGATCTCACGGTTCATGGGTTCGAGCCCCACGCCAGGCTCTGTGCCTGGAGCCTGCTTTGGATTCTGTGTCTTCTCCCCCTCTCTGCCTCTCCTCTGCTCATGATCTGTGTCTCTTTCTCTCAAAAATAAACATTAAAAAAATTTTTTTTAAATAAACAGGCTTCAAAAAAAGTATGCTTTTAAATTTCCACATATTTGTAAATCCCCAAATTTCCTTCCGTTACGGATTTCTGATTTTTCTTGTGGTCAGAGAACCTACTTTGTATGATTTGAAATTCCTGTTAATTTAATGAGGCTTGTTTTATAGCCTAACATGTGGTCTGTCCTGGAGGGTGATCCCCATGTACTGAGAAGAAAGTCTGTTTTACTGCTCTTAGGTGGGGTTCTCTCCACACGTCTGTTGGTTCGGAGTGTTGCTCAAGGGTTTTCTTTCTTTGTTGTTTCTGCCTGGTGGTTGTATCCATCGTTGATAGTGGGGTATTGCTGTCTCCAACTACTGTTAATTGAATTTTCCGTTTCTCCCTTTTTTCCATCAGTTTTCGCTTCGTGTACTTTGGGTCTTATTAGTAGATGCATGTGAGTTTATAATTGTTATATTGTTATAAAACGTTCATCTCTAACATTTTTGTTTTAAAGCCTGTTTTGGGGGATATGAGGGCAGCCAGTCCGGTTTCCTTATAGTTGCTATTTTATTTTCCATCCTCTTATGTGCAACCTACTAGTATCTTCGCATCTAAAGAGCGTCTTCTATAGACAGCATCTAGTTGGGTCTTGTTTTTCTTTTTTTTTTTTTAAGTTTTAATTTAAATCCCAGTTAGTTAGCATCCAGTGTAATATCGGTTTTAGGCTCAGAATTTAGTGATTCGACCCTTCCATACACCAACCACCATCTGGGGTTCATCACAACAGATGCGCCCCTTAATCCCCATAATCTGGGAACCCATCCCCCCCCCCCCCCCCCCGGTGACCGGCAGCTTGTTCTCTATCGTTAAGAGTCTGTGTTGGTTTGCTGCTCTCTTTTTTTTTTTTTTTGCCCCCTTTGCTCATTTGTTTTGTTTCTTAAGTTCCACATATGGGTGAGATCATGTGGTATTTGTCTTTCTCTGACCTATCTCCCTTAGCATAATCCACTCTAGCTCCAATGTTGTTGCCAGATTTTATGATTTTTTATGACCCAGTAATATTCCATTGCGTGTATGTCCCACACGTTCGTCCGTTCATCAGTTGACAGATACTTGGGCTGTTTCCGTAGTTTGGTTGTCGTAGCTAGTGCTGCAACAAACATCGGGGTGCACGTGCCCCTTTGAATTAGCATTTTTGTTTTCTTTGGGTAAATACCTAGTAGTGCAATTGCTGGGTCGTGGGGTGGTTCTATTTTTAACTTTTTTTTTTTTTCAACGTTTATTTATTTTTGGGACAGAGAGAGAGACAGAGCATGAACGGGGGAGGGGCAGAGAGAGAGGGAGACACAGAATCAGAAACAGGCTCCAGGCTCTGAGCCATCAGCCCAGAGCCTGACGCAGGGCTCGAACTCACGGACCGCGAGATCGTGACCTGGCTGAAGTCGGACGCTCAACCGACTGCGCCACCCAGGCACCCCTTTTTTTTAATTTTTTTTTCCAACGTTTATTTATTTTTGGGACAGAGAGAGAGAGACAGAGCATGAACGGGGGAGGGGCAGAGAGAGAGGGAGACACAGAATCAGAAACAGGCTCCAGGCTCTGAGCCATCAGCCCAGAGCCTGTATTTTTAACTTTTTGAGGCACCTCCACACTGTTTTCTGAAGTGGCTGCACCAGTTTGCGTTCCCACCAACAGTGCACGAGGGCTCCCGTTTCTCTGCATCTTCGCCAATACCTGTTGTTTCTTGTGTTTATTTTTTTTTAAAACGTTCTTTATTAGTGAGAGAGCGAGACAGAACATGAGCAGGGGAGGGGCAGAGAGAGAAGGAGACACAGAATCTGAAGCAGGGTCCAGGCTCTGAGCTGTCAGCACAGAGCCCGACGCGGGGCTCAAACTCACGGACCGTGACATCAGGACCTGAGCCGAAGTTGGACGCTTAACCGACTGAGCCACCCAGGCGTCCTTCTTGTGTTTTTGATGTTAGCCATTCTGACAGACGTGAGGTGGTATCTCATTGTGGTTTTGATTGGTATTTCCCTGATGATGAGTGACGTTGAGCACTTTTTTAAGGTGTCTGTTCGCCATCTGGATGTCTTTCTTCGGAGAAGTGTCTGTTCATGCTTTCTGCCCATTTTTTAGTTTGGTTTCATTGTTGGGGTGTTGATTTAATAAATGCGTTATAGATTTTGGATACTAACCCTTTATCTGATACGTCATTTGCAAATACCTTCTCCCATTCTGTCCGTTGCCTTTTAGTTTTGCTGATTGTTCCCTTTGCTGTGAAGATGCCTTTTTATCTCGACGAGGCCCCAAATAGTTCATTTTTGCTTTTGTTTCCCTTGCCTCTGGAGACGTGTTGAGTAAGAAGTTGCTGCGGCCAAAGTCAAAGAGATTTTTGCCTGTTTTCTCCTAGGATCTTTATGGTTTCCTGTCTCACACTTAGGTCTTTTACCCATTTTGAGTTTATTGTTGTGTGTGCTGTAAGAAAGTGGTCCAGTACTCAGGTGATGCCTCCAGCTTTGCTTTGCTTTGCTTTGTCAAGGTTGCTTTGGCTATTCGGGGTCTTTTGTGGTCCCGTATAAATTCTAGGATTGTTTATTCTAGCTCTGTGAAGAACGCCGGTGGTATTTTGGTAGGGCTCGCGGTGAATGCGTAGATGGCTTTGGGTAGTATTGACATGTTAACGGTATTTATTCTTCCAACCCATGAGCACGGGATGTCTTTCCATTTCTGTTGCGTCGTCTTCAGTTTCTTTCCTCAGTGTTTTATAGTTTTCAGAGCACAGGTCTTTTACCTGTTGGTTGGTTGGTCGGTTGGGTTTCCTCCTACATATCTTACGGTTTTTGGTACAGTCGTAAATGGGATTTATTGCTCAGTTCCCGTTCCTGCTGCTTCATCATCGGTGTATAGAAATGCAACAGATTTCTGTACGTTGATTTTGCATCCTGTGACCTTGCTGAACTCATGGATCAGTTCTGGCAGTTTTTTGGTGGAGTCTTCCAGGTTTTCTATAGAGCGTCGTGTCATCTGCAGCTAGCGCGAGTTTGACTTCTTCCTTGCTGATTTGGATGTGTCTTATCTCTTTTTGTTGTCTGATTGCTGAGGCTTGGGCCTCTAGTGCTGCGTTGAATCACAGTGATGAGAGTGGACATCCCTGTCTCGTTCCTGACCGTAGGACGGTGTCTGTTTATTGGAACTGTTTAATCCGTCCACGTTCGTTCGTTCGTTCATTCATCTCTCTGTCGTCTTTTTTTAAAACTATCTTTTTTTTTTAAGTTTATTTATTTTGAGAGAGAGAGAGAGAGAGAGAGAGAGAGAGAGAGAAAGCGTGAGCAGGGGAGGGGCAGAGAGAGAGGGAGAGAGAGAATCCCCAGCAGGCTTCTTGTTCTCAGCACAGAGCCTGATGCAGGGCTCGATCTCCCGAACCGCGACATGACCTGAGCCTACCTTGTCAGACGTTCGACTGGCTGAGCCACCCAGGCGTCCCCTCTATCTGTTTTTAAAGTAGGCTCCCCGCCCAACGTGGGGCTTGAGTTCACAACCCCGAGATTAAGAGCCACACGCCCTCCTGACTGAGCCCGCCGGGCGCCCCTAATCCATCCACGTTTAATGTCATTATTGATGTGGTTGGAGTTCCGTCTGTTACTTTCCTTTTGTTTTCTGTCTCGTCTTTGGTTCCTCTCCTTTACTGCCTTCTTTGGCGTGAAGTGAATGTTTTCCAGTGTGATGTTTTAATGCCCAGAACGGTTGTTCTCACTTTACGTTTTGAAGTATGTTCCGCTGTTGGCTGTCGCTCTTCTCAGATACATCTTATCAGAATTCCCGGTAGGATTTGAAGCAAATCGATGCTGATTTCTTTCGCCCTGAGCTTCCTTAGGATTAAGCTCACACGGTCCGTGAAAGAGCCTGGGGGGCCCAGGGGCGCTCCTGTGCCCGTCCGTCTGCCCGCGTGGCGTCCGTCGTTCGTCCGTTCCTCCTCGCCCTCGGTGAGACGAGCGTGACAGAGCCCTCGCGGGACCGTCGCACGGGAAAGTGTCCGCGAGGTCCTGCCCCCTCCGGCCCGGGCTTGGGAGGCCCCGACGCTGCGTCATCACCCTCTCTGTGGTTTTGGCCTCTTCTCCGTTGCCCCGTCTAAGCTGACTGGTTGGTGGCTCTGATGCTGTCCCAGGGTTCCAGATCTGGGTCAGCGCGTCGCGCCCACTCGCAGGCAGGCAGGCAGGCCGGTCTTGGGTGTAAGGCGGGCCCGGCGGTGAACCCGGAGACCGGTCTGCGGCAGGTGACGCGGGCGGTCCCAGCGTTCTGGATACATTCAGGCGGGGCTCCGAAGTGGTGGGCGAGCTCTGATGTGTTCATTTTCCAGGGTGCTGGGTTTTTTACGCGGCACCTTTATGAAGTAGATTTCCCGGGCCGTCCGCTCACCCTTTGAAAGCGCGTCATTCTGAGGCCCCTGGGGGGCTCAGTCGGTTAGGCCTCCGGCTCTTGGTGTGGCCTCAGAACACGGTCTTACGGTTTGCGGGTTCGAGCCCCGTATCAGGCTCTGCGCTGCCGCTGTGGAGCCTGCCTGGGATGCTCTCTCTCCCCCTTCTCAAGGCTCGTCCCCTGCTCGCTCTCTCTCTGCCTCTCTCAAAAGAAAGAAACTTACACAAAAATTAAATCGACAGAATGTGTATTTTTGGGAGAGAGAGTGAGCGTGCGCGAGCAGGGGAGGCGCAGAGAGAGAGGGGACGGAGAAGCTGACGCAGGCTCTGTGCCGGCAGCAGAGAGCCCGACGCGGGGCTCGAACTCACAAACCGCGAGATCATGACCTGAGCCGAAGCGGGACACTTCCGTGACTGAGCCACCCGGGCGCCCCAGGCTCGCGGTACTTTAAATGTGAATTAGGTAGAGCGGGTACTCTAATGGTTTGGCTGAAGGCTTACTCCCAGGACTTGGTTCTTGTCTCCCTGGATGGACCAGCCAGTTGAGCTGCTGGAGGGCGGGGTCCTCTGGGTCCCAGGCACAGCTCTGCACGTGGGCTCCAAGTACGCTTTGGTCTTACAAAGGTCAGCGCGAGTATTCCCACTGGAGGCACAAGTCTGGGTGGGTTGCGAATTCCCCCGGACCCTACCACCCTGGATCTTGGCCCCGGCTCTCCGGGTCATTGCCGTGTCCGGTGGACTGTGTCTTTCCGTTCCCCTGACCGCACGCGCCTTCGTTTTTGTTGGGGCGTGTGTGCTTTTCTCCTCGGATTCCGTGGATTCTTTTCTCTTTAAGCGTCACTGCAGTGAGCGTCCTGGCTGCTGGTTCTTCGAGGTGGGCTTGTGAGTGCGGGCGCTTGGAGCGTGGACGCCTTTTATATCTTGAGGTGGGTGGCTCGTTTGTCCCCGGGAAGGCGGTCGGGGTCGGTGCTCCCACGGTGGCTGGAGGTTCTCGTCATACGGACGGCAGCCCCAGCTTCCGTCTGTCCTTGTCATCTGTCACCTCCCAGTCGCCTCTTTTTTGAATTACCGGTTCGTAGCCGCTGCCCACCTGTTAAACTGGCGCGCTTGTGTTTTTTCTTGACTCGCAACGGGAGTTCTCAAACCGTTTGATATCTTTGAACCGGGCCATTCTCGGGTGGGGTGGGGAGGGGGTGTCCCGGGCACCGTGGGGTCTGAGCAGCATTCCTGGCCCCACCCGCTGGATGCCAGGAGCCCCCCAGTGTGGCAGCCACAGATGTCGCCAGATGTCGTCTGGGGGCAGGATCGCCTCCGGTTGAGAAAAGCATCTTATAATAACCTTTCCTGCATTAGGGCTGTTAGCACCCTTTTGTGTCACACATTTTTTTTTGTTTTTTTTTCTCAGCTTCCCATTTATCTTTCAGCTTTATTTTTGATGTGTTGGTACATAGAATCTTTGCAAGTTTATTGCCAGATTTGTCTTTTCCTCTAAAGTTCCTGGTCTTGTGACCTGCTTGGAGAGGTCTCCCGCTCCCCCCGCCCCTCACTAAGATTATAAAAACGTTGGCCAGCGTCTCCCTCCTTGGACTCTTGGGACGTTCACGAAGGCCCGCAGTCTGGAGGCTACGGGGCAGGGGAGCGCCGGGGCTTTCACGCGTCTCCCTGCTGGTGGGCTCGGCCCCCCTTGTGCTTGCGGCGTGGCCTCAGACAAGTCACTCCGCCTCCCCGTGCCTCAGTTTCCTCCTCCGTGAAATGGGCTGCGGTCGCAGTACCCGCTTCCCAGGGTCGGGGCCGGTCAGACGTGCCGGGCGTTTAGAGCCGTGCCGGCACCGGGGTTAACTGTGCCCTCTGCGTCGGCCCTTCCCCCCTGCTGTCATCTCACCCCACCGTGGGCTCCGAGGGACGGCCCAGAGCGGACTCCAGAAGGAGGGTGGGGCTCGGGGAGGCCAGCGAACCTGTCCAGACTCACCGGGGCCGGAAGGGAGGAGCAGGGCCTCTCTGGGCACATGACTCGTGTACCTGCGCATGGCCCAGCCCCGGCCCCACCCGCTGCCCACGCACAGTCACAGGGCACGTTTGTGGAGACCTAGGAAGATTGTTTGGTTAATGATTATGGTTTTACGTGGTGACTTACGGAACACCTGAGACCTCTGCGTGTGAATAAAGAAAGGGCTGGTGTTCCGAGCCTCTGCTGGGCCTCTCTGGCTGTGCAGGGAGCTTGCTCGGGGGTCCCCGAGGAAGCTGGCATCCGGCCCTCTCTCTGCGTGGCTCCAGCCCCTTGCCCGTGGCCGTGGGCCAGGCGGACAGGTGGCCTTTGTCCGCGCTGCTTCCCGGACCCCGTGGAGCCGAGTGGAGACGTAGGTGGGCTGGCTAGACCCCGTGTTTGCTCCTGACGCGCGAAGCAGGTGCCTGCAGCCGAGTCCGCGGCTCTCCCAGCTCCAGGCCTCCTGCCCAAGCACTCCCGCCTGTGGTTACTTTTCCAACCCGGGTGCTTCCTCTTTAATTTTTGCCGTGAACGTTTTTAGAGGCAGATTTTCAGATTTACGGAAAAGTTGCAAGAATAACGCAAAGAATTCCGGGATGCGTTTCTCCCGAGTGTGAACGTTTCACTCGTCTGCTCTGTTCCTCCTCTCTCTCTCTCTCTTTCTCTCCCCCCCTCTCCCTCTCCCTCTCCCTCTCCCTCTCCCTCTCCCTCTCCCTCTCCCTCTCCCTCTCCCTCTCCCTCTCCCTCTCCCTCTGCACTTTCCCTGAGCTGTTTCAGAGAGATGCCCCTTTACCTCGAAATACTTCCGTGTTCAGTTCTTCCAGACAAGACAATCTGTCTTCCCGACAACTTGTCAAAATCAGGAAATTAATTCTCGAAATTCTCAAGAGAGAGTCTGGGATCCCACACCGTGTTCAGTTGTCAGACTGGTTTTGTTTCCTTTAACCTGGAACCGTTCCTGAGTGTGTTTGGAGTTCATGACTTTGACCTTTGGGAGAAGACAGGCTGGTTATCCTGTGGGATGTCCCTCAATGTGGGTTTGTCTGACGCTTCCTCCCCGTTACGTACTTTTGGCAGGAACATCCCACAAGTGACCTTCTGTCCTTCTTTGTACGTTGTATCCGGAGGCCCCTGGGGTCAGTGTGTTGCATGTCTGGTGATACTCACCTCCATCTCTGGGGTAAGGAGGGATCTCTGTCCTAAAGTTACTACTTTTCCAATTCGCACTTGGTAAGTTTCTCGCGGGGAGATAGTCTGAGACCACGTGGACGCCTCTCACTCCTCCAGCGTCCACTGTCGGTCTTAGCGGCCCTTGTTGACTCTGGCCAAAGGAGGATTGATTCCATCGTTCCTTTTGCATTCGCTGATTGGTTTTCCGCCGTAAGGACAAGCTGTCTCTTCTTCCCCGTTTGTTTGTTTATATCCGTGTGGGCTCATGGATTCTTACCCGATTCAGTAGGTTGTGATCCGGTGCCGTCATTATGTGTTTGGTTGCCCCAGCGGTCCCAAATTTATCCAGAGGAAGAGCCGCTCGAGGTGGCTCGTTGTGTCCCTTGGCATGTCCTCGCCGTTCCGTGCGTGCTTCCTAACTTTGGGACACAGTGGGTGTCCCCGGCCCGTCCTGTGCTCTCCCTGCCCCTCCTCTGGGGTCGACCACTTCTCCACGGAGCCTTGTTCTTCTTGTGGACGGTGCCGTTCAGAAACCAAGATCTGGGTGTTTCCTGTGCTCATTGTCTGTGCTTCTCGGCCCTCTCGTTGGCCAAAGCTGGGAATGATTACCCATGTGCGTGTATTGGCATTCCGATGATACGTATGTGTATATCACACACACACACGTTTCTACTTCTGGCATACGCACATATCCACGCCGGTGCCCGGGGGTTCACGTTGAGATTTCCAGGCCCAGTGCCCCCCCCACAGGCTCCTTGCTGTCTTCTGCGTTCCTACGTTATAACCCCCTCTCTGTCAGCAAGAACTCGGCCTCATCACCAGCTGTAAGAGAAGCCTGTGGAGTAGAAGTTAATAATTCGTTGGATCTTTTATTTCCAAGGCATATGGTTGCAAAATTGTGGTTTTTTGAAAATGTTTGTTTATTTTGAGAGGGAGAGAGAGAGCACGAGTGGGGAGGGTCAGAGAGAGAGAGGGAGAGAGAGAACATCCCAAGCAGGCTCTGCACCGTCAGCACAGAGCCTGACGCGGGGCACGAACCCACAAACCGCGAGATTGTGACCTGAGCTGAAGTCGGACACTTAACCCACTGAGCCACCCGGGCGCCCCTTAAATTTTTTTTTTTAATGTTTGTTTATTTTTGAGAGAGACAGACAGACAGACATAGTGCAAGCTAGGGAGGGGCAGAGAGAGAGGGAGACACAGAATCTGAAGCAGGCTCCAGGCTCCGAGCTGTCAGCACAGAGCCAGACGCGGGGCTCGAACCCACGAACCGCGAGATCGTGACCTGAGCCGAAACCAATAGTTGGACGTTTAACTGACTGAACCACCCAGGCGCCCCCAAAATTGTGTTTAAAAGTGGCCCGGGTTAGTCTTCCTTTTTTCTTTACTGTGGTTCTATTATTTACCTGAAATCTGGCTTGTGTTTATTTGTAGTATTTGTTAGAGAATTCCTCCCCGTCCCCAACTCTTGTTGATTTCATTCATTCACTCATTCATTCATCCAGGAGGCGGGACGTTAGCAGGACTGTGCAGAAAGACGTCTGGAGACAGATGCCACCCCTCCTTGCAGGGAATGATCTCAGTCGTTTCTGGCTTATCCTTCCACTGCCCCTCAAAAGAGCAGACGTGTGTGTCGTCTCCTATCCCCACCTTTTTCACGTTAAGTGTGGCACGGTAAACTTGAACTCTGCGCTTTTCACTGAAGGGCGTATCCTGGAAGCCTCTTCACCTGGCCATGGCGGCGTCCTCTTCTGCGCACAGCCGCGTGGTGTCCACCGTGGGGCGCGGCACACTTATTTCAGCCTCCCCTGTGTCTGGGCGTTTAGGTTGTTTCCAGTGTCTTACAGTTGTAAACGGCGCTGCAGCGAAAGCCCTGGCATATAGGTGCTTTTGTATTCGTGGGAGAGCATCTTCGGGGTGAATTTCTAGCAGCGAGATCGCTGAGCCAGAAGTGAAGCGTAGATGTGTTTCGTCAGCTTCTGCCCAGTTCGCTTCCAGAGGGTAGTATGGGTTTACTCCCATCGGCCCTGTGGGATGACAGGTCTGGTCCCCCCAGCCTTACCAGCAGGATGTGCCGTGTGGTTTTAATTAGCATTTCGGGAACGATGAGGGAGGCTGAACAGTATTTAACATGTCAGAGACCATTTTTACATCTTTTCTGTGAACTGCCTGTTCATACTTTTAACCCCCTTTTAAAATGTTTTAAATTTTTATTTATTTATTTTTAATGTTTGTTCATTTCTGAGACAGAGGGAGACAGAGCACGAGTGGGGGAGGGGCAGAGAGAGAGGGAGACACAGAATCCGAAGCAGGCTCCGGGCTCCGAGCTGTCAGCACAGAGCCCGACACGAGTCTCGAACTCGTAAACTGTGAGATCATGTCTGAGCCGAAGTCGGATGCTCGACCAGCTGAGCCACCCAGGTGTACCTTTTCCACCCCTTTTTATTTTATTTTATTTTATTTAAAAAAAAAATTTTTTTTTTCAACGTTTATTTATTTTTTGGGACAGAGAGAGACAGAGCATGAACGGGCGAGGGGCAGAGAGAGAGGGAGACACAGAATCGGAAACAGGCTCCAGGCTCTGAGCCATCAGCCCAGAGCCCGACGCGGGGCTTGAACTCACGGACCGCGAGATCGTGACCTGAGCCGAAGTCGGACGCTTAACCGACTGTGCCACCCAGGCGCCCCTCCACCCCTTTTTAAATGGGATTTCTTGCTTTTCCTTGTAAAACTCTCACATACATTAGGGAGGTTAGCCACGAGCCCTTTGTGGTATTTTTATAAATATTTGTTCTGAGTTTCACCAGTTGCATTTTGACTTTTTATTTTTTTATTAAAAAAAATTTTTTTAATGTTTATTTATTTTTGAGAGAGAGAGACAGAGTGTGAGCAGGGGAGGGGCAGAGAGAGAGGGAGACACAGAATCTGAAACAGGCTCCAGGCTCCGAGCTGTCAGCACAGAGCCCGACACGGGCTCGAACTCACAGACCGTGAGATCATGACCTGAGCCAAAGTTGGACGCTTAACTGACTGAGTCCCTCAGGTGCCCCTTTTTAATTAAAAAAAAAAAAAAATTTTTTTTAAATGTTTATTTATTTTTGAGAGAGACAGAGACGAAATGTGAGTGGGTTAGGGGCACAGAGAGAGCACGCGTTTTGACCTTTTAATGGGGGGTTTTTTGTTTTTGTTTATTTGCCCTGAAGCAGTATGTGTGTTTTGAAATAATTTTTGATATAGTAGAGTTTATGGATCTTTCTTTTTCTATCGTGTCTGGATTTGGAGTCCTAATTGGAAAGGCTTTTCGGTGCTGAGTTGGCGGGGGACTCTGCGTGTTTTTTTCCAGCACTCGTGTGGTCACCTGCTTTTCATGCAGACCCCTCATCCATTGGGATGTACTGTCTGACTGCCTTTTCCTAAAGGGCTGCGCAGTTGACCCAGCACCGTTGATTGAAAGTCCATCCTTACCCAGTGCTTCGAGATGTTACCCTTGTCTCCCTCCCTGATCTGTGGCCCCTAGCCGCCGGAGGAGGTCACCGTTGAGAAAGACACGTACGAGCACGCTCGCTCCTTTCCAACATGTGAAGTGCGTGCCGTGGGTCCCGCAGAACAGGGCCGATCACCTCCAGGCATCTCACAGCTCGGGGCACCAGGCCAGAAACTTCCCAGGCCCTGGCGCTTCCTCAGAAGTCTGTATTTAGCAAACCCCCCCCCCCCCAGGTGCCAAGGTGTTGGCTGCCTTTCATGCTCCAGACCCTGCAGAGGAGGGTCCTGTAGAGGCGTCTGGGCGAACGGGGAGGCCGTGGGTCCTGAACGTAAAGGCAGCTGGTTGGTAGGAGGTGGGCGTTTTCTAAAAAAGAGGTGTGGCCAGGTTCCCCTTCAGAGACCCCCCGCACGGCCACTGGGAGCCCAGGTCGGTGAGGGTGTCTTGCCACCCCACGTGTCATCAGATCTGCCCGCTTTCCCCGAGGGAGCCTCTGTTTTCCTTTTTTTAAAGTTTATTTTGAGAGAGAGCGAGAGCGCATGGGAGAGGGGCAGAGAGAGAGGGAGAGAGAGAGTCCCAAGCAGGCTCGAGCCTGATTGTCAGCACAGAGCCTGACTTGGGGCTCGAACCCCAGACAGCGAGATCGTGCCCTGAGCTGAAATCAAGAGTTGGATGCTTTTTGTTTTTTTGGAAATAAATACTATTTTGTAAAAATGTTTATTTTTGAGAGAGAGAGCACAAGCAGGGAAGGGGCAGAGAGAAGTGGGGGCAGAGATCCAGCACTGACAGCAGAAAGCCCAATGTGGAGCTCGAACCCACAAATCATGAGATTATGACCTGAGCTGAAGTTGACGCTGAAAAACGACTGAGCCACCCAGGTGCCCCAGGCTGAGTGAGCCCGTAACAAGTGCCATTTGTAGAGGGCTTACAGTGTGCCGGGGACTCCTTTAAGTGCTTATGTCGGTTGCCTTATTTAAGCCCCCACTACTGCATGAGTAGGGCATTAACATGGTGACCCCACTTTACAGATGAGGAAACTGAGGCCCAGTTAGGAACTTGCCCCAGCTCACATGACTGGAGCTTGGCCCAGGCCTTTGGAGCCTGTGGTTGTCCCCAGGACACCACCATGCTCTCCAGGGAGAAAGTTGGTGAAAACGGAGGACAGAGTGTGAAAAGTGCCATCATTTCAGGAACAGGCCCCGACTGCCCTGTTACCACTTTCTCTGGGGTTTTGGCCTCCTTTTTCCTCCCTTGCTCTGTGGCTGCGGTGTTGGTGTTGCCTCTGGAAACCGTTGCCTAATCCGTGGTCACAGAGGTTAATTCACGTGTCGTCTTCTCAGCGTTTTATCGATTGAGCTCTTGCGTTTCGACCTAGGATCAATTTTGAGGTGAGTTTTGCATGTGGTGTGAGGTAGGGGTTCACCCTCGTTCTTTCTCGCACGGGTGTCCAGTTGTTGAAAAGAGTGTTCTTTCCCCTTCGAATGGTCTTTGCAGCTCCTGGAAAATCCGCTCGCTTTACAAGTGCAGATTTATTTCCGGGGGCGGCTGGGTGCCTCAGTCGGTTGAGTGTCCGCCTCTCGACGGCTCAGGTCACGACCTCGCGGTTTATGAGATCAAGCCTGCTTTGGATCCTCTGTCCCCCTCTGTCTCTGCCCCTCCCCTGCTCATGCTCGAGCGCTCTCTCTCTTTCGCACAAGAAATAGACAATTAAGACACAAGTGTGGATTTATTTCTGGACTGTCGATCTCCGTGTCCGTCCTCGTGCTGGTGCCACACTGTCTAGTTTACTGTTAAGTTTTGTCATCCTGAGTTGTGTCTGCTGTTGGGGGTGGGCAGTAAGGAAGGTAATGTGGTTCTGACGTCTCCACGTAACGAGACCAGACCCTTCCTCGTCAGGATCCACACAGCCTGGGGCGCCCGCCACGTCCCTGACTGAGCCATCACGACGTCCACGGTTGGGTTGCAGCGTCCTTCAGGATATGGAGGGTTTGGTGCGAGGCTGTGTGAGTAAGAGGGTCTTTGGCCAGTATGGGAAGATCGATGAGACGTGTCGCTTCCTGGCCTCTTGCAGACAGGAAGGAGCTGAAACTTGGGTTCGGCAGCCTGGGTCTTCCGTGGGTCCTGAAACTAGCTTGCAGTGTGGTGTCAGCTTGCTTTTCTTCGCTTATCGGTCTGGATCTTTTTACAGCCACTCTCTTCTTCCAGCTCAAACCTGCTGTGCAGCGAGCTTCAGAGGACAGAGGTAAAGGTTGGCTTTTTTTTTTTTTTTTTTTGAGTTTTTATTTGGAAACAATTTTAGACGGATTGAAATGTTACAAAGACAGCATCGAGAGTTCTCGGGTACTTTTCAGCCACCTCCCCGCTGCTAGCATGGAACATAACTGCAGAATAACCCACACGAAGCAGGCAGCGCAGAGCAAGGGTATTTACCAAACCACGGCCTTTATTTGGATTCCGCCAGCTGTCACACGCGTGTCCCCGTTCTGCCCCAGAGCCCCACCCGGGACCCTGTATCGCGTTGAGCCGTCACACCTCCGGCCCTTCGGGGCTGGGACCGTTTCCGTCTTTGCCGATCTCTTGTGACCTCGATGCTTTTGGAGAACGCTGGTCGGGGATCCCGCGGGACGTCCCTCAACTTGCCTCGTGCCCGGTGTTCTCTGGGGTTCGGATGCAGGTGACGCGGTGTGGGACAGGCTGCGTTCTCTGTGCCGCCAGCCGCTGTGTCTCTTTGCCGGTGGGTGACGTCAGCCCCCATCCCACGGTTATGGTGGTGCCGCCGCCCCCCGGGAGTCTGCAGGGAAGGGTGCTGCTTTTCCCTTCGGGACTTTGAGACTGTGCAGATGCCTTGTGTCCTCTCACACCTGTGCCCGTCCGTGGCGGCACCTGCTGGGCGTCTCCCTGCGCTGGTTTTTACCGTGACTTCGTATTACTCCGGCTGCTCCCCCATCTGTGAATTGGAATTCTCTTGCGGAAGAGGGCGGCCCCTTCTGCCTCATTTGCGCCATGTTTTGAATTTTGCGCCAGTGAACATTGAGGAGCATTTATTCTGTCCTGCGCGTTGTAGTCCGGCACCGTCACCATTCTGTCGCCTCAGTTGCCCTTGGCTCTGGCCATTGGGCGCTCCTCGACTGGGGTCCTGTGTCCTTCCTTCGTGACCACGCCCTCTAGGGAGGGTTGCCTTCCTTCCTGCTCCTCCGAGGTGCTGGAGATGCTCTCTCGGCTCACCTTGTACATTTCCTGCCTCAGCCCCGGAATAGGACACCTCTCCACGTTGGAGAATGGTATTTGAGAACGGTGAGCTGGGTGTCGGGGCCTCTCCTGTCAGTCGACAGAGCTCGGAAATGGGAATCCGAACCCACGCATGCCTCCGTGCGCGCCTGTGTTTATTTCTGCGTCCATCTGTCTGTATATGTACGTTGTTCAGAAAGCCGGAGTTCATACTGATCTGACGATTGTGTGTTCAGGTCGGTGGACCTTCTGAGGCTTTGGGGGTCTCCCTGTCTTGTGAGGGGCACGAATAGCCCCTGTAGGCTTGGGTGGAGAGCAGGGGATGCCAGGCCCCTTTTGAGGGCCACCTGGGGCTTGTGGCCGTGGACGAGCAGGCAGAGTTGGGCGTCCGGTCCTCCTGGCCAGGTAGCTGAATGAGTAGGTGAGGGCTCCCTTCCCATCTGGCCCGGAGGCTGCCCAGTCAGCGCTCTGCCTCCCAAAACCCGGGCCCAGCTCCAGGGCACGAATGGGCAGTGTGGTCTGGTGTGGGCCAGCCCTCCAGACCTACCCTGAGGGTCAGCCCCGGACAGCTGAGAGCTGGTAGGACCAGGGGACTCAGGGGTTCCTTACCCAGCCAAGCGGGGGGTTCCCCAGAGAGGCCACCAGGTGGTGGCAGTCCCTAATGCCTCAGCCTTGAGGTGCAGCTGGCTTTCCCTGTTTCCTGCTGCTGCTTCCTGGCCCCGCCTGCCTGCCCTTTGCGGGGGGGGGGGGGGGGATGGGGGGGGTGAAGCGAACACCACCCAGCCTGCTGCTTCAGCCTCTGCGTGCCCGCGGTCAGAGTACCAGCCTCTTCCAGTGGTCAGATTGTGCCTTTTTAAAGGAGGGATGGTCAGACGGTGCCTTTTAGGGACAGCGATGTCTGATGTCTCAGGTCGCCACTGCAGGCTCTTACCTTGTTGCAACCGGACTCCCCTCCCGGGTTCTATTCTTAGCGCCCCAGATTTCCCGGGGCCCACAGTGAGGTCAGCGGCTGGGCCGGGCCAGCCTGGGCAACAGGAAGCATCAAACCCAGCCTGCCTGGCCCGGGCCTTTCTGTTTTGTTTTTCTTTAAAAACGTTACTTAGACTTTATTTTTTTAAAGCATCTTGCTGGGACAGAGAAATTGAGAGTGCTCCCCTCACCCCACGCGGTCTCCCCACTGGGACCTCCTCTCAGGCTGGAGCATTTGTTGCAGTTAATGAACCAATGTTGATACATTCTTAGTAAGTAAAGTCCGCACTCTGTTCAGCTCCATGCTCCGTGACAGTTTCGAGAGGCCCGGGCAGGGGTTTTCTAGAAGGCCCTTCCTTGGGTGCGTCTCCGGCTTTTCTCATAGTGAGACTGGGGCGATGGGTTTAGGGAGGAGGACCCCCTGAGTGAAGCGCCCTCCCTCTGACACCAGCCCGGGGGTGCGTGCTGTCACCGCGGTGTTGGCCATGGTCCCCCGGCTGAGGTGGGCCGTCCGGTGTCTCCACTGTAAGCTCACTCCCTTCCCTGTTCCCATGCTGTCCTGTTTGGGAGGCTGTCACTGTGCCCAGCCCACGCTTCAGGGCCCTGAGGCCAGGCTCTGGCATCCCAGCACCTCCAGGGTGGCTGCTGGCCAGCCGTGTGGGGGCGGGGGGGGGGGGGTGGTAGGGGACGCGGCCCCTGAAGGAGCAGTGGAGGTGGGTGGGCCTGGCCCCTTGGTCACTGTGGACATGGGTCAGGGTGGACAGAGGCTGTCTTTGGGCTGTGGCCACAGAACTGGGGCCCGACCCCGGCCTCCCAGCTCGGGGGTCAGTGCCATTGTCCCCCGGAGCAGGAGGGTAGTAGGACCCATGGTCTTGGTGGCCTGGCAGCGCTGGGTCTGTCCAGCTGAGAACCACGGGCCCCGGTTGGTGGTCTCTGCCTTTCAGACCACGTGCTGGTGGGTGTGGCCCATGCCCAGCTTGGGAACAGCCCGTGCAGAGACCGTCACGAGCGAGGAGGGAGACACGTGATCCCCTTGACACAGGAGCAAAAAAGCCCGAGGCCAGCAGCTCGCGGCCTAGAGTCCGCTCGGTCAGTGGAAGTGAAGAGATCTCTCCACGCCCCTGAAATGCGGGAAATGCACACAGAAGCCACCGTGTGAGTGTCCCTGTGCCGCTGTAACGGGGAACCACGCTTCGTGACTGAAAACCGCGCACACCGATGCCCCCGATCGGGAGGGCAGGATGCGGGCATGGGTGTCACGGGGCTGCCGCCGAGGCGTGGGCAGGGCTGGCTCCGTCCGGTGGCTCCGGCGGGAGTCCGTTGTTTGCCTGTGCGGCTTCGAGGGGCACCACCTTCCTCCTTCCCAGGGTGACGGTGCGGCCTCTGCTCCTGTTGTCGTGTCGCCTTCTCTGACCCTCCTGCTCCGCCCGTGACCCAGGGTCATCTTCCCGCCTGAAGGTCCTTAACCTGCAGAGTCCCCAGGTTGCAGGGATGAGGGCTTGAGGGCGTGGACATCCTGGGGGCTGCGCTCTGCCAGCCACACCTCCAGGGAGGGGTCCTCACACTTGAGCCTTGCCTCCGGCAGGTGCTAGCGGGGCTGTGGAGGGGGAGGCAACTGCGCGGGGCGCAGGCGCAGGCCGGGAGGCCTCGGCAGTTTATTTACCTTGCCCAGAAGAGGGGCGCAGCCCGAGGTCGGGCAGTCCCACAGCTTGACGCTTTCAACCCAGGGGTCTGACCTGGGAAGAGACCATGTGATCTGTTTAATGGGGTCGTGCTCAGGAATTTAAAAAACCCGACAAAAATAAGAGAAAACGTGGGAGCATCTGGGAGAGCTGATAGCCCGGGTTATCCAAGGTGCCGGGGCTACCCCGAAGGTTGGGCGTCTTGTCCTGTGTCCACTCAATAGTGTTGGGGTGTCTCTGTGCCCAGCGGTGCATTCACTGGCTCGGACCCTGCCCTCCGAGGGTCTTGGCCCCGTACAGCCCCTGCTCTGTCCTCTGCCTGTGCTCTCCGCCTGCCGGGGGTGTCATCACTGGTCGCCAGACATACGTGTTGTCCCTGTGACTCTCCTCCTTGGAGGGGTGCCTTTCTGACTGGGGGGCTTTGGAGGAGGCAGAACTTCTTATAAACCTCTGAGGAGCTGCCTGAATCTTAAGGTTTCCAGAAGCTCCTTTGGTTTAATTTGATTGTCTCATGGAGCCCTCGCTTCGTCAGCTACTGATTTTTAGGGGCTGAGCCTAAAACGGGCAGTTGTTGCAGGACTTCAATGGGGAAAGTGCTTACAGCTATGATTTTACTGTTCTTGCAAATTGGCAAGGATTTGGAAATGTCTGGGTAAAGGCAGTATCCTTGGGCTACACGCAGCTGTTAGGAGTAGAGTCTGGAATTGAGATTTAAGCATGCAATCCGTTCATCGTGCTTTTATTTTGTGCACCGTAGGAACCATCACCCTTGCCGGGACCTGATAGAAACCCCTGCCAGCTACGGGGCACCTGTCCTCCGCGGCCTTGGCTCTCCAGTACGACCGGGACTTTGAAGTAAGTGCTCGGGCCCTAGGCCCAGGTGGCCACAGGAGAGCGAGGCACTGAAGGCCGCGGCTCCCCCCGGGGCAGCCCGTCAGGCCTGCACGCACGCTGGGAGAAGGCGGCTGCTGTTTGGCCCTGAGTTCGGGGGTGTCCGGGGCCCGGGAGCCTTTGCACAGAGGAGCCCAGGACCCTCGGGGTGGCCCTGCTGGCCGCTCCTCCTCTAGTCCGGCGCTCACGTCTGCGCTCCCGTCCTTCGCGTCCGAGTGACAGTGCCGCGCCTTGCCATGGCGCATTTCGGGGGACGCGGGCGTTGCCCCGCTTGAGCTGCCCCATCTGCGTCGTGTGGATCAGGACCTGGCTCATCCAGGGGCACGTTCACCCCAAACCACGCCCTGCAGGAAATGGTGACCAGTCACAGTGGAGAAGTGGGGGGGGGGGGGCTCTAAAAATGGAGAATTACTTTAAAATACTTTTTTTTTAATGTTTATTTATTTCTGAGAGAGAGGGAGAGAGGAGGGGGGGAAGGACAGAGAGAAAAGGAGAGAGAGAATCTGTGCTGTCCGTGCAGAGCCCGACGTGGGGCTCAAACTCCCCAACCGCAAGATCACGCCCTGAGCTGAAATTGAGAGTCGGGTGCCTAACTGACTGAGCCACCCAGGTGCCCCTTAAAATGCCGTTTTTAGAAAAAAACGTTTCTTTATTTTGAGAGAGAGTGTGCACATACCTCACATGTGCGAGAGACAGAGGGAGAGAGAGAATCCCAAGCGGGCTCCTCACTGTCAGCACAGAGCCTGACATGGGGCTCGATCCCACAAACTGTGAGCTCATGAGCTGAACCGAAATCAATAGTCAGATGCCTAACGACAGAGCTACCCAGGTGCCCCTTTAAGATATCTTTTGGGCTGTTGTATACCTAGGTGACTCCGTCGATTAAGTGTCCAACTTCGACACAGGTCACGATCTCGCCGTTTGTGGGTTCGAGCCCCACGTCGGGCTCTGTGCCGACAGCTCGGAGCCTGGAGCCTGCTTCTGAGTCTGTGTCTCCCTCTCTCTCTGCCCCTCCCCCACTCACACTGTCTGTCTGTCTCTCTCCTCCCCCTCTCTCAACAAATAAATAAACATTAAAAAATTACGAATACAATACGATAAAATACCTTGAAAAGAATCGCATTGCCCAGCTGCTGCGGGTGTTCACTCCGGGCATTCTGCCTCCTCCTGTACTTTTCTAATAAACCCGGGACAGAGGGTTTTAAAGAGGTGGCCTCAGATGGTGGGCCAATGGTGGGCTCGTAAGAGATTGAACAACCTCATCATCTCCCGGCTCACATCTACAGAGCGGGTGTGGCCTGTGAGGGGTGACCGGCGGCAGGGGGTTGGCCAGTGTGGGGCGAACAGTCCTGTGTGCTCCTGGCCATCCCACGGTGGCTTTCCCTGGTGCCCCGAGAATGGCTACCTCGTGTTCAGTGTTGGGCTCCCAGGCCGTGTAGCTAATTGGGCCAAGCGTGGTCTGGAGTGTGGCTTTTTCTGCTCTGTCGTGATTTAGGAAATCAGGGAGGTGGGCAGTGGAACTCAGGTCCCCCGTAGGAGAGGTGAAGAAAAGGTTTTGTTGCTTAAGGGTTGGACTTCAGGCATCTGGGGGTGGGGTCAGCTGACTGGTCGGTGGACCGATCTGGCCCTCTGCCTGTTTTTGCAAGTAAAGTTTTATTGGCACACAGAGTGCGGCGTGCCTGGACAGATCGCCTCTGTCAGCTCGAGCTCGAGAATGGAGAGTCGAGCTCGAGAATGTAGGTGGGAATATTCACCGTGTGATCCTGTACAGAAAAGGTGTGTCGGCCTTGGTCTGGGTCAGTTTGTCCCTTGCCGGGGCCAGATGGGCCAGGCCTTCGTGCACGGGTTCGGAAACGATCTGCTCTGTGTCTCCGAAGGCATTGCTTTTACTCTTCAAGCTTGCGCTTTGTCGGAAGACGGCCAGATCTCCAAAACGTGGCCATCTCTTTGTACCCAGATCAGTGTGGCATGCTCTGTGTGCGTGCCTCGTTCCGTGCGGTTAGATTAACCTTTAGTGGTCCCTCGCTGCGGTCATCCTGACCTGCCCTCTCCCTCGATCAGCCCATTTTGTAGCTGAAGAAACTGAGCGCCACGACTGAAAAGGTTCCCTGGCGGGGGGGGGGGGGGGGGGGGAGACGTGAATTTAGACTCCTGGTTCCTTCTTCCAAAAGGCCTGGGGCGTTCAGGGAGATTAGAATCCTTGAGAGAAAGCAGACCAGTTCCCTGCGGTGTGGCAGGTCCCCAGCAGGCTACCTTGGGCTTTGCAAAAATTCGTCCTTAGGGAGACAGAATTCACATACCGTAACAGTCACCCTTTAAAGTGTACGATACGGTGATTTTTATTTAAATTTTTAAATTTTATTATATATTTTTAAACGTTACTTATTTTTGAGAGAGAGCACAAGTGGGGGAGTGGCTGAGAGAAGGGGCGACTCAGCATCCGAAGCAGGCTCCAGGCTCTGAGCCGTCAGCACAGAGCCTGACGCGGGGCTCGAACCCTTGAGGCCTGAGATCATGACCTGAGCAGAAGTCAGACACTTAACCGCCTGAGCCACCCAGGCGCCCCAGTACGGTGATTTTTTAGTATGTATGCAGAGCTAGGCAACCATCTGATTCTAGGGCGTTGTATCCCCCCAGAAAGAAACCCCTCCTATGATGTAAACCCGTGCGTGAAGCAGTCACTGTCCCTCCCCCTCCCCTGGCCCCCACGAGTCCCCTTCCTGTCCCTGGATGGGCCCGTTCTGGACGTCTCACCCACGCGGACTCACACCCCGCTTGGCCTCTCGGGTGTCTGGTTCCCTCCCTGAGCGTCACGTGTCCGGGGTCCGTCCTTGGGGCGGCGGGGGGGGGGGGGGGGGAGGCGCCTCGCTCCGGCTCCTGGCTGATCGCGTTCCCACGCGTGGGGGACACACCGGGTGTAGCCGTTCATCAGTCGATGGGTATCTTGGTTCTTTCCCCTTTGGGGGTGATGCGAACGATGCTGCCGTGAACGTTCACTACAGGTTTCTGTGCCGACGTGTGTTTTGTTTTTCTTGGGTGGACACTGGGCGTGGGGTTGCTGGGTCACGTGGTCCCAGCCCTTGCGTCACCTTTTCAGTTACTGCCACGCTGCATTCCACAGTGGCCGTGCCACTTCCCATCCCCCCCCCCACCCCCAGCCGTGCGCAAGAGCTCCTCTTGGGACAGCCGCCACCATACCCGGGCCCGCTAGCCCCACCGTGAACTTGCAGGCCGAGGTTGTCGGCGGGGGTCGCCTGCACGGCCCCCGCCGCTGGCTGTCCCTGGGGATCTTAACCCTGCAGCGTAAGGGCGGTTCTTTCTGCTCCGTGGCCCCAGGCCGCTGTCCACGTCTGCTTAGGTTCGGCGACAACAGGGCCCGCGGACCACCGTTGGTAGCCCGGTCCCGTTTCCGACGTTCTAGAAGCTGTGCTCCTGTCTGGGTGAGCGTAGGCGGATGTGCTGGTCTTCCCGAGATGTGCCCCACAGCAGAAAGCGCCCAGGTTGGAGGGACGCGGGGACTGTTTCTTTCTTTGCACGACGGACTTTTCACACGGCACCTGAGCGGCCTGAGGAGTGCCTCCCGAAGGCGCACGCGGCCCGCTCGCGGGAGCCTGGCAGTGTGTGTGCTCCCCCGCGTGGTAAGAGGGACTTGCTTGGCAGACGGGGTTACCTGAAGGCCCCCGAGATGGGAGATGTTACTGGATTATCTGGGGTCCCGGTGCCAACACCAGGGTCGTTGTACGAGGGGGGCCGGAGGGCCGGAGGCAGAGCCGTGGGCGGACCCCGTGCCGCTGGCCGTGAGGGTGGAGGACGGGCCGCCGGCCAGGGACGCGCTGCCCCTGGAAGCCGGAAAAGGCAGGGAACTCCAGAGGGGACGCCCCGGCCTCCTGGTGTCCTGCCTCTGGGAGGCGCTCTGCCTGCTCGGTCCCCTTCTGTCTCTGTGGCCACCTCGGACGGGCCGGTTCCGTGGCACCAAGGCCGATCGAGTCTGGCATCCTCTGTGGAGTCCGTGTCGTCCCGGGCTGTGCCCAGCACTTCTGCCCGCTGTCCGCCCTGGTCAGCCGTCCTCCTGGGCCCCATGCTCCCGCCGGCCAGTGCTCTCCTGCTGCCTGGAGGCCCGCATGTAGAGCCCTCCCGACGTGTGGTGCCGTGGGCCCGAGGGCAGGCAGGGTGAGGGTTCTGTGACACGGGGGTCGGCCGGGTCCCCAGCTTGCGGGCTCTGTGAGGTCAGGGATCGTGCCCGCGCCTCGCGGAGAACCTGGGGCCTAGTTGACGCTCCCCGAGGAGGAGGAGGAGGATGTGGAGGACTTTCTAGTCTCTCTTCCTTGCCGGACCCTGACCACACGCACAGGCACCTGGCCCTCTCTGCAGCCGCTTGTGGGACACAGTGACACAGCACCGGGCCCACACGGGGGACCAGATGAGGGGGGTTGAGGGGGCTCTTGTGTCACCTCTGCGGTAGGTTCCCCCTCGAGTCCTGGTGACGCAGAGGCCCCTCCTGGGGAGCGATCGCGCTCCAGGGCCTGACTGCCGTCGCCCCCTTTCGGGAGCTGTCCTCTGCCAGCAGGAGCCGTGCCGAGGTGGGGGCAGGCTGGCTGGGGGTCACTGGGCGTTTCATCCGATGGCCAGACCTCCTGGCCCGGAGCCTGGCAGGGGCAGGTAGAGGTGAGGGGTTGGGGGGAGAGAGGCCCCTTTGGGGCAGGGGATGGGCCTCCCCGAGAAGGACTGGGGTTCCCAGGGAACTTTCAGACATCATGTTCATGGAGCCCCAGCTGCTTCCCAAGACAAGGGTAGTTAAGTATTTCTCAAGGTTATATTTCCTCACAGTTAACCTTCATCGTAAGGTCACATTTGCTCAGAGGACATACTTTCAGGCATGTTACACATCACAACCTCAGAGGTGCAGATTCCCCCCACCCACATCCTGGAAAACGTCTGCCATCCGACCTCATAACCCGTTAGGGTCAGTCTCTGAGCCCTTCAGTCAGAAAACCTGAGGCTGCGTCCTGGGCCGGAGCAATCCTCTCCCCTCTGGTTCCGGTTTGCGGATTGCTCACTGGCTGTGGGGGCCCCACCCCTCACGTGTTTGTTCCCACTCTGCGGGGAGGCTTCCGGGGCTCAGTGCGCCCCTCTATCAGGATCCAGGGGGCTTCTGTCCTGGGGCTGGATTCCAGATGTGGGGACAGCCTTCTGCTCCTGACCAGGTGGCAGCTGGGGCGGGGGGGGGTGGGGGTGGGGGTTGCGGGCGGACGAGGGCGCCAGGCCGTGTAGGGCCCGTGGTGGCCGAGGACTCCTCGGGGTCGGCCGGTGTCTCCCCCCACAGCTCACGAGTCCCTGCGTTGAAAGACCCCCGGGTGGGGTGCCAGGCCTTCCCCGGGCCCAGGTGACCGTGACTCAGAGAATGGCCCCGACCCAAACAGGCAGCGGGCAGCCCTGCCCAACGTCGCCCTCTTGCGACACATCCCTGGGCTGACGATGCTTGTTCCTCTTCCGGGTGTGGGGAGGAGCTACCTGGGGTTGCCCCGACAGCCGGGCGCTGCCCTTACGTACTGCGATCGTTGGTCCCGGGTGGCCGGGAGGGCATCAGGCCAGGAAGGCCCGCGGCATGCGGGGTCCCGAGCAAATGACTTGAAAGACGTTAATAACTTGACGGAGATAAACTTCACGTACTCGGAATTCGCCCGTGGGAGCGTGTGTCCCCGCGATGGTCGGCATATGTGCCTCTCTGCTCTGGGCCTCGCGGTGAGGACACTCTCCTTTCTGTGAGAGGTCAGGCGGGTCGCAGCCAGGGAACCCACCGGGAGGCTCGGGGCCGCCCTCCCTGTTAGGGAAAAAAACCCGGTGCACAGCCCAGCTGGCTCTGGCTTCACGGTGTCGCCCTGCCTCTGCACGGGTGGCGGGGCCTGGCTCGGGTCTGGGGGGGCCCCGCCGGGACGGGAGGCGGGCGCCCCCTGCCTGCTGAGCGTGCGGCCAGAAGTCGGGCTGTGCTTGGACGGGCGGAGGGGACGGGGGTTCCAGGGTGTCCCTCCTGTGAGGCGGCCGTGGCTCCCACAGCCGAGGGAGCCTCCGGGGGGTGGGGGTGTCACACGAGTGGAAATCCTGAGGGATTCGCGGTGACTTGATTCTCTCCCACGCCTGGGAGGCCACACTTCTGGGCAGAAATCAAGGCGTCGGCAGGTGGCTCCTTCTGGAGACGTTGGAGCAGAAGTGATTTTCTTTCCTGTTTTTTAAAAACTTATTTTAATGTACTTTAATTAATTAATTAATTAATTTTTAAGGGAACGATTCTTTTTTTTTTCTTTTTTTTAACGAAAATACTTGCTGTCAAATTGGTTTCCATACAGCAACACCCAGGGCTCATCCCAACAGGTGCCCTCCTCCATGCCCACCACCCACCCTCCCCTCCCCCCAACCCCATCAACCCTCGGTTCTCTGTATTTAAGAGTCTCTTAAGGGGCGCCTGGGTGGCGCAGTCGGTTAAGCGTCCGACTTCGGCTCAGGTCACGATCTCGCGGTCCGTGAGTTCGAGCCCCGCGTCGGGCTCTGGGCTGATGGCTCGGAGCCTGGAGCCTGCTTCCGATTCTGTGTCTCCCTCTCTCTCTGCCCCTCCCCCGTTCATGCTCTGTCTCTCTCTGTCCCCCCAAAAATAAATAAACGTTGAAAAAAAAATTTTTAAGAGTCTCTTACGGTTTGCCTCCCTCCCTCTCTGTTTGTACCTATTTTTTCCCCTCCCCTCCCATCCCCTCCCCTCCCCTCCCCCATGGTCTTCTGTCAAGTTTCTCAAGATCCACATAGGAGTGAAAACATATGGTATCTGTCCTTTCCGGACCGACTTATCTCACTCAGCATAATACCCTCCGGTTCCATCCACGTTGCTGCAAATGGCAGGATTTCATTCTTTCTCATTGCCAAGTAGTATTCCGTTGTATCTGTAAACCACATCTTCTTTATCCGTTCGTCAGTTGATGGACATTTAGGCTCTTTGCATAATCTGCCTATTGTTGAAAGCGCTGCTATAAACTTTAATTTTTTTTAAGATTAGTTATTTGTGAGAGAGAGAGGGAGAGACAGAGTGTGAGCAGGGGAGGGGCAGACAGAGAGGGAGACACAGAATCCGAAGCAGGCTCCAGGCTCCGAGCTGTTGGCACAGGGCCCGACGCGGGGCTCGAACTCACGGACCGCGAGATCGTGACCTGAGCCGAAGTCGGCCGCTTAACCGACTGCGCCACCCAGATACCCACTGCCCCCCCCCCCCGGAAGTGGTTTTTTTGATCTTGTTCAGCTTCAGAGGACTGGGTGCTTTCCCTGGCGCGGGCCCTTTGGCTCCATATGCAGCCTCTGCCCCTGCATCGTCTCTTCTCTCATGAGGATCCAGGATCATCCCCGGGTCAGGCTCTGTAGTGTCCCTTTTGTGGTGGAAGGGGACACAGTCCTGGTCCCGGAGACTAGGACGTGGCCGTCTGGGGGGCGTTCTGCTGCCCGCCACAATCTTACCCAAACCTCTCCCACCTGCCTCACCCCCCCACCTTCTGCCGGCCGGGCCAGTGGTCTTCCCTGCCCTTGGTTCCTCCTTCCCCACCCTTGCCTCTGCCCTTGAAATCCTCCAGCCCCCTCGACTCTGCTGTTGTCCCTGGCTCTGCCTTGTCTGCTGGCTTCCATGCTTTGGCCCCCCTGCAGCCGGGCCTGACTGTAGTGCCTGTCGGGCCCGGGACGCAGTGAGACCCTTAGGCCTCTCAGTCTAAAATGGAAGAATTTCGGGCACTTGGGTGGCTCAGTCAGTTAAGCATCTGACGCTTGATCTCAGCTCGGGTCACCATCTCACCGTTCATGAGTTTGAGCCCCACATCGGGCTGATGGTGGCAGGGCCGGCTTGGGATTCTCTCTCTTCCTCTCTCTCTCTGACCCTGCCCTGCTCCCTCTCTCTCTCTCTCTTTCAATAAGTAAACTTTAAAAAAATGTAAAATGGAATAATTTCAAGTGGGCAACGGCCGAGTGTTAAACCCGGGCCAGGGGTGACTGCCCGGGTCTTGAGCCCACGAGGCCGGCCTTGGCTGTCGTCCATTTCCCACGGCCAGAGAGGGCTTTCTCAGGATGTTAATGGGGTCCTTAACCCCTTAGTGCCTCTGCCCTAAACTCCCAGGGGCTTCCCAGTCAACCCAACATAGCACGCGCCCCACCACGTGGCCCTCCCGGCTCGCCATCCACTCACCTTTCCCCTGCCATCGCCAAGATTCTTCCCTCTGCCTGGAATTTTCTCTCGCCCCTGACCTCCGTGTGATTTGCACCCTGATCGAATTGGACATTCGGTTTTGGCCAAACAGACCCCCGCCTGCCGGTGCTGTCCTGTCACACGCTGGCTTTGTCTTCAGAGTCCTCGCTCACCAGTCTGTGCTGTTGTCTGTCTGTCCCCGACTCGGCCACTTCCAGCTCCAAGGCCTAAAACCACCTGTTCCCCGGTCGGCCAAGGAGGATGCCCGGCACCCGGGCCCCAGCGGCAGGCGGGTGGCCCCGGGCCGCGTCCGTGAGGGCCGTACGGAGTGAGTGGAAACATGCCAGCTTCGTGCCTTTGGAGCTGATGAGCATGAGAAGTTTTGTGTGGTTTTGTGAGCATGGAAGGGAAGCAAATCCGAAGACGGCTGAAAGTCAGATCCCCTCCCTGCCCCGTGTCCCCCAGAGGAACGGCCCTCTGCGTCCCGGCACGGGAGACCGGGACAAGGGGGTCCCCATCGAGGGGCGTGCCCGGCCGCGGCCCAGGCCAGCAAGGCAGGTGTGTGAGCCCTGACGGGAAACAGCGTGAGAAGGGCCCGGCGGGCAGCGAGCGGTCGCGCTTGCCACGCCCGTTTGATTTTAACAAAGTGTCTTGAAGTGTCACCGGCATCATGACCGCACCCCCAGACGAACCGCTGTTCCCTGACATCCAGTCCTTGCCCGGATTTCCGCACTGGTCCCCGGACGTCTTCCCGAAGCCTGCCTCCCCCGTCACGGCACGCCGACGTCTCTGAGCCCGTTGCAGTGGTTTCTCCAAGGGCAGAACTTTCCTCCCCTTTCCTTCTTGCCACCCTCCGCTCGCCTCTACTTTATTTTTAGTGGGGGGTAGTAACAGCCAATTATTGAGCCGTAATTCACACATAAAGCGCACCCACTTAGAGCATACAGTTCCATGGTTTCTACCGTATTCAGAGTTGTGTGACCATCAGCACGCCACAATAATTCCAGAACATTCCATCGCCCCAGAAAAGAAGCCCCATCCCCATCAACAGTCACCCCACCCCCTCCACGGGCCCCCGAAACCCATTAATCTGCTCCCTGTCCGTGGAGGAGCCTGTTCTGGACGTTTCACGCACGTGGACTCACACCCCGCGTGGCCTCTCATGTCCGGTTCCCTCCCTGAGCGTCGTGTGTTCGGGGTCCGTCCGCGGAGCACTGGGTGTCGGCGCGTCGCTCCTGCTCGCGGCCGAGGGACGTGCTGTGCACGGGGGACACGTTGTGCGTATCTGTGCAACGGTCAGCGGGCACTTGTGTGGTTTCCACCTTCTGGCCATTGTGAGTAACGCTGCTCTGAACACGGGTGTATGAGTTTTTGCGTGGACACACGTTTTCCCATCCCCTGGGCATACGTCTACGAGCAGAATTGCTGGGTCACCTGGGAAATTCTGCGTGTCGCTTGTTGAGGAACCGCCGGACTTTTCCATGGCGGCTGCCCCACTTTCCGTTCCCACCAGCCGTGTGTCGGAGTTCTGCCTTCCACCCCCTCGCCAACACTTGTTATCGTCCGTCCTTTTTCTCACGGTCGTCCTGGTGGGGGTGTAGCATGTCTCGCTGTGGTTTTGGTTTACGTTTCCCTGATGGCCAATCATGGTGAGCAGCGTTTCATGGGATCGTTGGCTGTGCGTGTATTTTCTTTGAAGAAATGTCCTTTGTGCGCTTTTTTACTGGGCTGTGTCTTTTTAGTATTTCACTGTCAGCGTGCCTGCTTTTCGGCTTGGCGCCGACTTGTAAAGAGTCCACCGCTCTTTCTGGACCGTTCTGCAAGTTCCCTCAGGGTGGTCCTTCCCCCTCCCCCCCGGCCCATGTTTCCAATAAACTGGAAGGTTGGCCCAGGGCCGCTGTTCGGTGAGATTCCTTTTCTGTTTCGTAAGCACGTACACGTATGATTTTTATTTGCCTGCCTTCAAAGAACGTGTCAAGGGTATGGAGTGTTGGGATTAGAGACCGTTTTAATTTTCCTCTTTATATTTACCTACTCAAAACCTTCATTTCGAAAGGCACAAATAAGACAGAAGAAAAATCACACGGAATCCACCGCCGGGCTGAATCGAGAGGATGGTGGTGGTTGGAGTAGGGCGTGCCGAAAACCCGCCTGCCGTCTTGTCATCTGCTTTTTGCGCCTCCCGGACGGGACGCTCATCTCCGCGTCGTGATTTCCGAAGCGCGAGGGAGCTCGTGCGGGCAGGACCCGAGGCGGCCCCCGCTCTGCCCGGGGCAGGCCGGTCGCGGCGGGATGGCGGGCGTACCGCCCGGTGTCCTCTCCCACCGTCGGTGCCGGCTGGCGGACGGGGCCGGAGGCGGCCTCCGCTGGAGGGGACACAGCTGGTGGTGACCGGTGCGCCCACCCCCGCAGGCCACACGTGAGCTGGCCCGGCAGGAAGAGGAGCTGCCGGCCAGCACCAGCCAAGCCACCAGCGGGAGCTGTCGGGTGTGGGAACCCGGGCCCTGCCACCTACCTGCGTGTGGCCTCGGTGAACGACGAAAAACGAGTTTAGTGTGTGGAGCGGATGGGTCACCCACGTCCGTCACGAACGGCAGGGCTGGGGACTGTTGGGTGCTAATGTGCCCGCTGGCAGCCAGCCTGGGCCCTGTCCACGGCGGGCTGGGGGCTCAGGACCCGCGGCCGTGGCCAGGTGGTCGTGTCCAGCGGGGGGCGGGGCTGCTTATCCGTACAAGCTGGGTGGTCAGCGGGATCCCCAGGGACTCACCGCGCCACGCGGTGGGGGTGGCAGGGCGTGGGGTGAGGGGTGGCAGGGTGGTGGGAGACGGGTGGGGGGCGGCAGGGTGGGGGGTGGCCTGTGGGCTGAGGGCAGACAAAGGCCCATGAGCCTCAGCTGCAGCCTGTCGTCGTGGTGTTAGAGCTGGTGTCTCGGGTGAGGTCCCCCCACAGGGCGGTCTCCTCACTCTCCCGCTCTGCGGCTCCCTGCACAGCTCAGTCCGTGCCGATGCTCCAAGAGGGTCCGGTCAGGGTCTCCCCAACCCCTGCCCCCACCCCCAGGGTCACGGGCTCCCGCAGGACAGACACACCCTGTGTTTCTGTGCAGCAACAGAAGTCGTAAGCGTAAGCGAGCCCTGCACCGTGGCCTCTGGGCTGGAGGGGAGAGGGCGGGGGGTTGGGTGGGGATTCGGGTCCCAGGCCCTGGCTGCAGGCGACTGGGCTGGGTTGGGGTTGCGTGCTGCTCAGTCCCCGGGATGGGGCTGGTCAGGGCTCCAGGGGGCGGTCTCCTGGGCGGGCAGCCCGGCTGTGGCCGGAGGCCTATAGCTGCCCTGGAGGAAGGTTGGTGACAACCCCTCTCCCTTTATACAGCCGCGTTTTCATGGTGGTTCCCTGTGATCCCACCCAGGACGGCTGTCCCCTATTGTCACAGGTGTCTGTGGCCTGCCATGCACACTTCAGCTTTGTGGCCGCCCCTCAGGGAAAAGCTTTGGACCTTACTATGCACATGGGGCGACAGTGATGACCTCTCCCCCTCCCCCCCCCCCCGCCACGTGACAGGACCCTCAGGGGCCTGGAAGGGGTGCTCAGGGCTCCAGAACCTACCCAGCCGGTTCCGATGGCCGAGCAGAGATTCCTGGGCTCGTGCTGCCCTCTAGTGCCTGCGGAGGGGAGTGCCTTTGGGGAGGCTGCGTCGCGTCCTTCCAGGACCGGCGGGCTTCCTGCCCCTCTTTCTCATTGCCCCCCTTACGTGGGGGGTCTGGTTAATTGCTTTCCAAGTTCTCAGGTCTGTGTGCACTTGGGTTCCGACCTTTCTCAGACCCTGGAGGGAGGCTGGTCTTTGTCCCTCAAGTTTGGAGAACTTAATCTGACAATAGGGACCGTTCCCCAGAGTCTGTCACCAAGCCCCTCCCTGCTTGGGATGGGCCACCGACTGCCTCTTAACCCCTTAACCCCTGGAACGCTCGAGTGTTCCGTGCGCCGCTCACAGTGGGGCCGCCCGGGGGAGGGGTTCTCCTGCTGGCTCGGGGGTGCACACCGCGAAGGGCACAGCCACACACGGCCTCACTCACCTCCGAGGGCCTCTGCCGCGGGCTGCCGCGGGCGTGGGTATCGGCTCTGAGGTAGACGCGTCGATTCGAAGCTGATGCTGGCGAACCTGGATCCAAAATCCCCCGGAAGGGCAGCCTTGCTTTCTCGGGGCCCTTGCTCTGAAATTAGTGCTCTGGCCGCCAGTGGTGCGTTGGCTTTGAGAACTAGGGCGCCTCTGTTTTTAATTAGTTGAAGTCATTTTGATTTTTTGTGCCAGTGTGGAGATGGAGTCTGTTCCCAGGCTCCTCTCTGGCCCTGGCCTCGCTGCGCGGGCCCTGCCTTTGTCTTCCCGGGGCCGCGGTATCTTTAGCGTGTTGGGAACGGTGGCGGCACTGACACGCTCACGCTCTCTTGTCCTTCCCTCGCAGGTGTGACGGTCCCTCAGCTGCAGCCATGGGGTCTGAGGATCACGGGGCCCAGAACCCGAGCTGTAAAATCATGACGTTCCGCCCGACCATGGAAGAATTTAAGGACTTCAACAAATACGTGGCCTACATCGAGTCCCAGGGAGCCCACCGGGCGGGCCTGGCCAAGGTGGGTGACGCCCTGGGCCCGGCGCCGCTTTCCACCAGCCTCGGCCCCATGTGTGCCCCGCGGCCCCGGGTCTGGCGTGACCGTGTCCGGGGGCGGCGGGCACCCATTCGTGGGTTCGCGGGGCCGCTCTGACCTCATTTTCAGCTGACGTTAACGGAGTTCTTCCTGTGGGCCCGGCGTCACAAATGAGTTCCACAGCCCCTGTCCCTGTGGGACCTGGTGGCGGGGACGAGCCCCGGGGGCGGTGGCGCTTGGCCGAGGGCGGGTGACGAGAGCCGGCGCCGGGCGCCGCGTCCCGTTCCGCGCAGGTCACACCTGCGCGCACGTATGTGTGTGGGCGTGCCGTGCGTGACAGCAAACACACGAGGACGGTCTGCGTTGTGTTTTTACCATAAAAACCATGGTTTCTTCGTGTTCGTGTCACCCGGTAGTTTGGAGGATTTGTAACCTGTCTGCCTGGAGTTCTCGTCGCTGCCCGTACGACTGCCTCTCCATCTAGGACACCTGCTTCTCTGTTCTTGCAACCCAGGGGTCTGTAAGCCTTCTCCGCAGAGAGCCAGGCGGTGGGGCAGCCTTGTGTGGGGGGGGCAGTCTCTGTCCCATCACCCGGCTCTGTCGCCTTGGGAACCTGTAAACCGAGAGGCGTGGCCACGAGCCAGTAAAAACGGTACTTGGGGGCACTGAAACGGGAAGGCCGTGGAGTTTTCACTTGTCCTGAAATCTTCTTCTTTTGTTATTTTTTCCACTTAAAAGCGAAAAAACCCCAACAAGAAACGGTCAGCATTCTTGATTCTCGGGCTGTGCGAAAGCAGGCGGCGGGCGGGATTTGGCCCAGGGTGTGCTGCCCCCTGGCCGCGGCGAGGAGAGTGATGCCTTCGCCTTCCCGCCCCTGCCTGGTTCTGGGTGGCTTTGTTGCGAGTGTCGGTCCCTCTCGTGGTGAGGGTCGCGCCTTTGATCTCAGCCTAAGGACGCGCAGAGGGCAGCGGGCTCGCCGCGTCTCCTTCCCGCCCTCCTTCTTGATTTTGTTCATCGTACGTGAGACGGTGTGGACACGGCGTTTCCTCCGCGTTGGGGACCGAGCCCCTGCTGTCCCGTTAGCTTCGCTTCTCCCTGTAGCCTCCTTCAGCCGGAAACCCTGGGTCCTGGGTTCTCGCAGGTTCCGGGGGCCTTCTGCCCAGCGGGCCACCGTCAGGGGACGGTTTCTCGCCTGCTCTGCCCCATCGAGGCGCCCTGTCGCGGGGGCCCCGGGCGGTGGGCGTGGGCCTCCTCCGCCTTGCCCCTGTCCTTGGCCTACCTGTGCTTTCCCGGGACGGCAGCCTTTTCTGGTTCAAGGAGTCCCTCGTGCTGGGAGGCGTGGCGAGGTGCCGTCCGGCACGGCTCTGCCCGGAGCCCCGTCAGGCCTCCGCGGCTGTCATCCCTGCTTGTTCCTTCTGCCTCACTGTCTCGGGCTCCGCTCTCCTGGCTGGCCCCCTGGCCTGGATGCTTCCTGAGCTTTCTGTGCCTGGTGCCGTGGCAGCTGTGGGCTCTGCGTCCGCTGTGTGGACCGTGTCTGCGCCTCTGCCTTCCTTCGCTCTTGACTCCTCGGCCCCTGAGCTTCCCCTCTGTGCCCTGGTACCCCGGGACCCTGTGGTAAGCCCACGTACCGGTGGAGTCCGTTTTTGCTGATTTAGACGGAAGGAAACTGTCGGGACCGGATGTGTCGCGAGGCAGGTGTTTCTCGAGTCCGTTTTCCCTCTGCCTTCTGTGTTCCATGCTCCTTTCAGGGAGTTTGTTTGCTGCTTTCTCTGACGGGTGGTCACCTACGCGTGCGGGGAGGCGAGGGCAGCGTGGGGCGGACCCGGGCACGTCCTGAGAGACGGCGGCAGAGTCGCGCCCTCCACACGTGCACACGCGCCCCTGCTGCCTGCCTGCCTGCCAGGGACCGCGTGCCGGGGCCTCGAGTCCCTCGGGGGCCTCCCTGCCACTCCGTGGGGACAGGCGGGGACAGGGAGGCGTCCTTGGGCAACCCCTGCTTCTTTTCACAGGGGGGCCCTACCTAGGCTCTCAGGGCTGCTGGCTTTTTGTTGTTGTTGTTGTTGTTGTTTTTTACTGTCCGTTTATTTTATTTTTGAGATAGAGTGTGATCCAGGGAGGGTCAGAGAGAGAAAGAGAGAATCCCAAGCAGGCTCACACGGTCAGCGCAGAGCCCGACGTGGGGCTCGAACTCACGACCCGTGAGATCATGACGTGAGCTGAAATCAAGAGTCGGGTGCTTAGCCGACTGAGCCCCCCGGGCACCCCAGTTGGCTGCTGGCCTCTTTGGAGAAGGGACCTGGTGTCCTCCTGGCCTGAGAGCGTTGTGCTGATGCCCGTGTCCCCTCGCCCTGGTCGCATCGGCCTTGACCGCCCTTCTTTGTTGTCCGTGTGGGGTGCCGGGACGTTTCTGTTTCATCAGAGCTGTATCTGTCTCTCCCGCCAGGCTCTGTAGGGCCTGGGGGGATGGGCTGGGGGTGTACGTTCAGTAGATAGAGCTGGAGCCCCGGGCCCAGGACCGGAGGAGGCTCTGGGACTGTCAGGGTGCCCCTGTCACGTTCCCTGGCTGCTCTGTGCTCTGGGGCCAGTGCCCAGCTGGGCCCCTGCCCTCTCAGGCCAGCGCGGGGCCTCCCTGGGCTCCTTGGGGAGCGCGGGGCGGGGGGGGACCAGGGCGGGGCGTGAGGGCGGGGCATGGTGTCGGGTCCTGTGGGAGGGAGCAGGGGCTTCCGCGCTCGGGCGCACCCCTGGGGACTGTCCCTACGGTCCGGTGGCTCCTCCACCCAGGCCCGCAGCCTGCAAAATGGCTCTGGGAACGCGAGGGGTCGGGACAGAGGCTGGCCCCTCATTCCGTTTCCTCTTATGGGGGCTCCCCCCGCCATGCGCCTTCTGCCCCGGCTGCCCAGACACCCTGAGCCACCCTGGCACTGCCTCGTTCATCTGGGGAGCGTGGCCTTTCTGTCCCTCTCGGCCTCGGCTGTGGCTCGGCCTCAGGAGCTTCGAGGAGGGGTCCGTCCGCTGGCCCGCCAGGCACCGAGGGGAGGAGCCAGGGTGCTCCCGTTTTGGCACACGATACCTGTGAGCCGTTGTGCACCCGGGAGCCTCCTTTCAGACCCTGGTCTCACAGAGATTTGAGGACGTCAGGCCACAGCACGTTGGGCCCGCTCCGTCACATGCCTTTTCCAGAACCTTCTTAGTGTGTGGCCAGGCCAGTGTAGCTCATGAGGGCCCGAAGCATCCCTCTCTGGTTTCCTGATGTTTTCCACGGCAGTCGAAAATTTGGGAGTGACGCATTTGGTTCATTTTAATTTTTTTTGTACATTTATTTATTTTTGGTAGAGAGAGACAGAGCACAAGTGGGGGTGGGGGGCAGAGAGAGAGCGGGAGACACAGAATCGGAAGCAGGCTCCAGGCTCCGAGCTGTCAGCACAGAGCCCGACGCGGGGCCCGAACCCACGAACCGCGAGATCGTGACCTGAGCCAAAGTTGGACCCCTAACCGACGGAGCCACCCAGGCGCCCCGCGTTTGGTTCATTTTAGAGCCTTAATTGACGGACCGGCTTCCTCCAAAGGAACTGAGTGGGTAGACTCCCCAGTTCCCCTCGGTGAACACATTTTGGACCAGATCCAGGGCCCTTTTCCCGCAGGAGGAAGTAAGTCCAGGCTTCTTTATAAGGGGGCACAACCTCCACGGTTCAAGAGCCACTCAGGCTCACAGCCCTTCGTCCCAGGACCCGTTCTCCGGGAGAGCGTCTCGGGTGCCCGAACCACAGGCCCTTTCGTTTGTATTTGTGGCATTTCCAGCCTCCAGCGTGTTAGCTACTCGTTATCACCTGACTCGTCTGATTTTTCACTTGAAATCTAAGAAAACCATGGACTGGCAGGCTGAGCCCCACACCCCGTTGTCATGAGGCCTCACACCAGACATGGGCACCCGGGGCACTTACCGCAACTCTGGGCACAGAGTAGGAGGGGGGACGTCTCCCAGAAAAGGCCTCGGCTGAGCAGCCGTGTCCCCATTTAATGAAAATCAGGGTTCCCAGCTTGGGCACTGCTGACCTCGAGGTGGGTCATTCCCTCTGGGGGCGTCCTGGGCACTTTCGGGGCCTAAGCAGCACCCCGCATCCACACCAGGAGGTCGTGACGGCCATGGGTGTCCCCAGAAATCGCCCAATGTCACTTGGGGGCAGGATCCCCCTGGGCGGGACCCATGGCCTTCTTCTAATGGCTGTTGTTATTTACTCTTGGTCTGTCGATAACTCCAGCAGTGCGGACGGTGGAGGTGAGCCTTTCTGCTGTTAATAGGTGACTGGAGAGTAAGTCTTTTCGTTGCCAAGCAAAACGTTTTCTAACGCCGATGTGTATAGGGGAGTCCTTGGGGACGGTGAATGAACTGCAGCCGTTCTGGAAGCCGTCTGCAAACTCAGCATCGGTGTGGCGATGGTCCTCCCCGGCCCTCAGCTGGGTGAGGCTCGGGCCTCCCCAGAGGTCTTGGCTGGCGCACTGAAGGCAGGTTGGTTTAGTTCTTTTCCCAGAGCTGTTGGGTGGCCCGCTGGGTGCCTGGGAAGGAGATTTGTCGTTTACAAACACCTGCCCAGGACAGGGGCCTTCACAGAAGTGCGCCTGGCACCCAGGAGGCCCCTGCCCGGCCCGGAGGCCTCGCCCGGCCCAGGAGGGGTAGGAGGAGGGCCAGGAGCAAGTTCAGCACAGACCTGGCCCCCCTTCCGCCTGGGGCGACACTTCCCGCAGCCCTCCTGTCCCTCCTGGAGAGGGGCGGCGAGGGCTTGGCCCAGAGCTGCAGTGCGCGTGCTTTTCCTGAGGCGGCCCTCCCAGGTCTCGTCCCCCCGGATTTGTGTCATCGTCACCCTCCTGCCTTCGGTGCCTCACTCACTCTTCTGTGTCTTTGCACGTGGGCCTTGTCGCCTCTCTCCAGTCTCCTTGTGTCTTCCGGGGTCCTGGCCCGGCTGGTCCTGAGCTGCAGGGGGCCTGACGGGCAGTGTCGGGAGGCCGGGGCAGTGGTGCCCGCGGCCCCGCACAGACCAGCTGGGAGTTTGATGAAGCGCGTAAAAGGTTCTGGGTGCCCTGAGGCGTGTGGCCCGGACACGCCCCCAGGGGGCCGCTGCTGGTCTCCGGGGCAGGGCCCTGCGTCCGAGGCGCCGCTGAGTCGCCCCTCTCCGTCTTGCAGATCATCCCCCCAAAGGAGTGGAAGCCGAGGCAGACGTACGATGACATCGACGACGTGGTCATCCCGGCCCCCATCCAGCAGGTGGTGACGGGCCAGTCGGGCCTCTTCACACAGTACAACATCCAGAAGAAGGCCATGACGGTCGGGGAGTACCGCCGCCTGGCCAACAGCGAGAAGTACGCGGCTGGGGCTGAGGCCGCTGTGGGGACGGGCCCCCGACGCCCGGCCTCCGAGGGGGAGCCGCACACCTTGAGGGGCCTCCGTGGCCCCGGCCCTGCACTTGTGGCGTCCACGGCACACGCACGCACACCTGCACTGCGTCCCCTCCCTCGCTCCCTGCGCGCTTTGTGCGTTTCCGTTTCCGAGGGCGGTCTCTCTGCTCCCCAGCCCAAGCGCCCCTCGAGGGCAGGGCGGCGGCCGCCTCCTCCTGCGGCCCCCACACAGCGCCAGCCTCCCGGCCTTGCTGTCCCGGGTGGCTGACGGGGCGGGCGAGCGGGGGGCGTCCCAGGCGGGGCAGCCCCATCCCTTACGCGCTCAGCCTCCCGGCGGCCATGGGGCCGCGCCCGTGTTCTCCACGCCCCGGGGATGGGGGGGGGCCCCACGGCCACGTTCAGGGTGCTGCTCCTCCCACAGGTATTGCACCCCGCGGCACCAGGACTTCGACGATCTGGAGCGCAAGTACTGGAAGAACCTCACCTTCGTCTCCCCCATCTACGGGGCCGACATCAGCGGCTCCCTGTACGATGACGTGAGTACCGGGGCCCCCGAGACACTCCGGGGGCGTGACGGACACCGTGTCCTGCTGAACCGTGGAGGGAGAGGCGCACGCATGGGACTCGATCTTGAAGCGTGGGCACTAAGACGCCCCGGCAAGCTCAGCTGGGCTTTCTGTCCGGGCTCTGCGCGCGTCCACGTGCCAAGTCTTTGAGGGTGGGGGGCGGGGGGAGGAAAGAAGGAATCCAGGCGCGTTCTGATTTGCAGAATCTTTCCTACAAAATCATCAGCCCCTCCTGCCCTGATCATTCGCCCTGTCCCTGCAGCCGGACCAAAGCAGCCCCATCACAAAGTGGTCTTCCGGAGGCCACACAGAGCATTTCCTTCCTTCTGCCAGGGGCCTCCTAATCCCCAGTTACTCTCGTGGTTTTCCTCTTGAATTCCTGGTGCTCCATCATCCGGGACACCTGGGGATGTTCCAGCCCCCGTGCTGGGCTGGGAGGACCCTGGGGGTGCCTGGGGCAACGGAGGGGCCTCTGCTGGCTCCTCAGCCCTCGGACCTGACGCTGGCCTTGCCCGTCCAGGGGTGTAGACCAGGCATTGGTGGAGACGTGGTGCAGAGGCCCTGCAGAGGTGCTACTGTTCAGCACGCGGGGGTTTGAGTGGGACCCACCCTTTGCTAGGGGACAGTTTATTGACACTTATGGGACCTCCGGTAACCCTGGGAAGGATCTACTGGGGTTGATGTCCAAGCTCCTGAGCCTGACTCTCCCCTGGGTGTGCTCTGCCCTGGGGTTCTGCCCTGGGTGGCCCCTCAGCTGCCATGTCTGCCCCCCGCCCCAGATCGTCACTGTGAAGGTCCCTTCTTGCTGGAACACACTTTATCCGCTCAGCCGTGCTTCTCGTGACGGCAGCTGGGGGTGCCCCCTGAGATCTGGGCTGGGGTCCCAGCTGGTGTGGGTGGGAGTAAAGCCCACCTCCTGAGAAGGGCCAGGACCCCCCCCGTCCCTGAACCCATCAGGACAGGCCGTGACTTGTGGTTCCCAAGAGGTGTGACTGTTGGGTGGGTCCCAGCAGTCTGCCCACCTTGGGGAGCCCGTCTGACCTGTGGCCCGCTGGCCTTCCAGCTAGAGGGCGTGCAGCGTGGGTGTGCAGTGTGGGTGGGTCTGCTCTCCCAAGCTGGGCACCAAGGGCGTGTCAGGCTTGAAGTGAGCTCACCCCTGGGAACCTGAGGGAGAGGCCCTCGCCCTGGGAGGTCAGGGACCGAGCTTGCTCCTGGTCCTGGTTCCCCCTTCTTGGACCTCGGTTTCCCACATCCAGTGGCTGGTCCCGTGACAAGGGAGTCCTGGACAAGGAGGGTCCCTCTCCCTGGGACCCTGAGCTCATCCACTTGGCCCGGACCCCAAAGCATTGGCAAGCTTGTGAGGCCACGTGGCCAGGCCTGAGGGCAGAGTTGCGTGCACCCTTGGGTGTGGTGAGGGCCGGAGGACGGGGATTCCAGGGGCCCTGTGGGGCACACACACATTTAAAAAAAATTATCTGGGGCGCCTGGGTGGCGCAGTCGGTTAAGCGTCCGACTTCAGCCAGGTCACGATCTCGCAGTCCGTGAGTTCCAGCCCCGCGTCGGGCTCTGGGCTGATGGGTCAGAGCCTGGAGCCTGTTTCCGATTCTGTGTCTCCCTCTCTCTCTGCCCCTCCCCCGTTCATGCTCTGTGTCTCTCTGTCCCAAAAAAAAAAATAAAATAAACGTTGAAAAAAAATTTTTTTTTAAAATTATCATTATTATTTTTTACATTTACGTCCAAGTTACTTAGCATATAGCGCAATAACGGTTTCAGGAGTAGAATCCCGTGATTCGTCCTCTACGTATAACACCCAGTGCTCATGCCAACAAGCGTCTTCCTTAATGCCCCTCATCCTTTTAGCCCATCCCCCTGCCCACGACCTCTCCAGCAGCCCTCAGTTCTGTATATTTAAGAGTCTCTTATGTTCTGTCCCCCTCCCTGTTTTAATACTATTTTTGCTTCCCTTGCCTTAGGTTTATCTGTTTGGTATCTTATACTCCTTATATGAGTGAGGTCATATGATATTTGTGTTTCTCTAATTTTGCTTAGCATAATACTCTCTGGTTGCATCCACATTGTTGCAAATGGCAAGAATTCATTCTTTTTGATTGCTGAGTAGTATTCCATTCTGTGTGTGTGTGCGTGTGTGTGTGCCACGTCTTCTTTGTCCATTCATCCATTGATGGACATTTGGGCTCTTTGTTTGGCTGTTGTTGATGTTTATAAACACGGGGAGCATGTGTCCCTTCAACACAGCACACCTGTATCCCGCGGGTAAATGCCTAGAAGTGCGATTGCTGGGTCGTAGGGTAGTTCTATTTTCAGTTTTTTGAGGAACCTCCAGACTGGTTTCCAGAGTGGCTGCACCAGCTTGCATTCCCACCAGCAATGCAAAAGAGAGCCTCTCTCTCCGCATCCTCACCAGCATCTGTTGTTGCCTGAGTTGTTGATTTTAGCCATTTTGACAGGTGTGAGGTGGTATCTCATTGTGGTTTTGATTGTATTTCCCTGATGAGTGACATGGAGCGTTTTTTCACGTGTGTGTTCACAATTTGGATGTCTTCTTTGGAGAAGTGTCTATTCTCAGCACGGCTTTCACCTCCCATGATTTTTTTTTTTTAATATTTTTAATGTTTGTTTATTTTTGAGAGAGAGAGAGACACAGACAGAGTGCAGGAAGGGGCATAGAGAGAGGCAGACACAGAATCCGAAGCAGGCTCCAGGCTCTGAGCTGTCAGCACAGAGCCTGATGTGGGGCTCGAACCCACAAACCGTGAGATCATGACCTGAGCTGAAGTCAGACGCTCAACCAACTGAGCCGCTCAGGCGCCCCGTCGCCTCCCATGATTAACGCACAGCTCAGTGTGGAATCCCGAGAAAGTCCTGCCTGACTGCCTGGCCTGGGGCCGGTGTCTTGGGGGTTGCACACCCTGGGGCGGGTTCAGGGCCGACCGCTGGCGCTCGGGCCCTCTGCGGGGCCACGCCGTAGCCTCCCTGTGCTGCCGCCGGCGTCTGGGGGTGGCCGGGGCCCGGGGGTGGCTGGCCGCCAGCCGCACGCTCAACCGCGCGCGGGTCGCCCGCAGGACGTGGCCCAGTGGAACATCGGAAGCCTGCGGACCATCCTGGACATGGTGGAGCGCGAGTGCGGCACCATCATCGAGGGCGTCAACACCCCCTACCTGTACTTCGGCATGTGGAAGACCACCTTCGCCTGGCACACGGAGGACATGGACCTTTACAGCATCAACTACCTGCACTTCGGGGAGCCCAAGTCCTGGTGAGCGTCCACGGCGGCCGGGGCCGCGGGAGGGGCTGCGGATCGGCTCGTCCGGGGCACACGGGGCGGGGGTGCCTTTGGACGACCCCTCGGGGACACGGCTGGGCCCGTGGCCGGGCAGGCGGAAGCTGAGGGGCGTCTGGCCCTGTTGGCTCCAGGGGCAGTCTCGGTCGGTGACGAGGGGATGTGTGTCCCCAGAAACGAGCTTCCTGCCCCCTGCCCCCCCCAGAGCCTGTGGTTTGCTACCCGTGGAGACCATGGGGGCGGCATCCGCGAAGTGTCTGCTGTGCCGGGGGCTGTCCCTGGGGCCGCGGGCCTGGGGTGGGCGGCTGTGAGCACTGAGCCTCCCCTGGCCTCCCCACAGCGGCTCCAGGCCCCCTGCGGTCAGGGGCGCGGTGCACCCACTGGTTTGCCGGGCTGGCGTGGGCGTGCGCCCCGCGGGCCACTCTGTGGGCCGTGGGCCCTGCAGGCTGGGCCGAATATCCAGCGCGACCCGTGTTCCGGAATCTCCGAGCCGAGCGCCCCCTTCGCACCCACAGCCTCTGCTGCAGGACAGCCGGAGCCGCCTTCTGTGCAAGGCTGTCTTTGTTCACTGCTGTTTCCAGCAGAGATTTCTGAGCCGGGCTTTGCACCTCCCTGCCTCTTCCCAGCTGTCTCAGAAGGTTCTGTTATTCTGTTACAGTAATCATCACAGCTCAGAGGGAGCTGGGGGCGGAGGGGGGGGAGCCCCCCCGGGAGCAGAGCGTGGCACTCCGGAGCTCAGCCGAGTGCTTTTGTGTGTGGAGACGGAAGGGGTGGGAGGGGGGGTGCACAGCCCGGCTGGGGACCCAGGCAGACCCTGGCCGAGGTACCCCTTAACTTGGTGTCCCAGCTGACAGCTGAGCCCTGAGAGGCTGGGCCTGTGCCCAGAGGCATGGGGGGAGGCCACCCCCGGTCCTTTTAAGTGTCAGGGACGCCCCAGAGCCCTTGCCAAGGCGGGTGGGCGCAGGCGCTCTGAGCAGAAGGCTCAGACTCCGGCAGGAGGCCCCAGGGGGGAAGCCAGGCCTCCCGGTCCAGGTGTTGGCCGTGTGACCACCCTCTCCTGACCTCTGATGCTGGCACGGTGGAACCCCGGCCGTGCTGTCCGGCCGTGGGCTCCTGCCCCGACAGGGAAGGATGAGGAAGCGTTAGGGCTGAACGTGGCCTGGGCTCTGCGTGAGTTTCCCGGGGCGGCTCTAACCGATGACTGCTAGGAGCTTATCACGACACACGTGTGTTCTCTGACACTTTTGGAGGCCGGGAGTATGACCCTGGTCTCACCGGGCTACACCCAGGCGTGGGCAGGGCGGTTCCCACCCCCGTGCCCCAGGGAGGCCCGTCTCCCGCCTTTGCCGGCTTCAGGTGGCACCGATCCCTGGCCCCGCAGCCCCTCCTCTGTCCTCACGGCCAGCAGCGTGGGGTCTGCCCGTCTGTCTGCCTCTGAGCCTCTGCCTCCGTCCCGTGAGGACTCGTGAGGACGCTGGCCCCCTGGGAACTCAGGGTCACCCCCGCCTCTGGGGCCTCGACTTAATCCCGTCTGCCGAGTCCCTGTCCTGTGTGAGGCGACGTGCGTGCAGTTGTGGTGATTAAGGCGTGGACATCTTCGGGGCCTGCGGGCCACGGGCCCTCTGACCTGTGCCTTGTGCTGCATTGTGTTACCTCGGGGATTTGCTGGGATCCTGTTATGACTCCACGGGCTTCTTGTTTTCGATCCATTTACGTCTGTGGCATTCCGTGGCTTCGAATCCGCTGTTGAGCATTGCAGCCTCTGGTTGGGAGGCGTTTACCTTTCAGGGAAAACTTGCAGAGAGATGGGTGGGGTTGGTGATGTCCATTTCACAAAGGCCTGGATCTCACACCCCGCGTGGTCCTGAGCGTGTTAGTGGAGGCATTTCCTGGAGGGCGGCGTCACCCCTGGGCTGCCCAGGGGGTTACCTCGTCTCCTTCCCCCCCCCACCCCCCGTGGAGGCCCCGGCCCAGGCCCCCCTGTGGAGAGGGGCTGCCCTCTGCCCCCACCGCGGCGTGGGGCGTGAGGTGCTCTTTCCCCAGAGCCTCTGCCCGGCAGCCGGCGTCCTCTGCGTGGGCCGTGGCAGGCTGAGTGCAGACGAGCAGCCTTCTGGCTCCCCGTACAGATCCACAGGCTGGGGCTGTGTGCGCGTGTACGTGTGTGTGTTCGCATGTGAGTGTGAGGATGTGCGAGTGGTGTTTGTGAGCGTGCGTACGTGTACGTGAAAGTGTATCAGTGTGTTTGTACGTACGTGTTTGTGTGTGAAGGTACACGAGCATACGTGTTCGTGAGCATGGGTGTGTACGTGCGTGTGCATGAGTTCCGCGTGTGAGCGTGTGTACGTGTAAGTGTGCGGTCGTGTATTTGTGGCGTATGAGTGTGCGTGTGCCGCGGCCCGGCTCGCTGACACGATGGTTCCCGGTGCTGCAGGGGCGGGTGGAGGGGGGCGTCTCCGTCCTGACCCCGCGTGGCTCCCCCAAGCGCCACTAGATGGCGCCCCCACGCTTCCGCACTGGCTGCCGCTTCCCGCCGTGGAAATTTCCCAGGTTCTTTCATCCTTTTTATGGACTCCCGGACCCCGGCCCTGAGCGCTCCAGAGGCCCCTGGGACCAGCAGCAGGAGGAGAGCAAGGACTGCGGGGTGGGCAGTGGGAATGCTCAGCCCCCCAGCAGACGCCTGGGTTTTGGCCCGGGGCTACTAGCGAGAGGGATCAGAAAGGGAGAAAAAAGCCCTTAAAGCCCAGAACAAAACCAATAAAAGGAGCCACTGCTGAGTCCTGGCACGAGCTGGCCAGAGGCAGGTTGAGCGCTGAGCCATGGCCCTGCCTGAGGATGGGGTGGCCTTGCCTGACGTGGGGCGAAGCGTGGGGTGGGCAGCGCGGGTCACAGGGCGGTTGACTTGGGAAGTGGCCGGGGGAGCCCAGGGAGGCGGCTGGGCCGGGCCAGTCTCGAGAGGCGGGGGCTGGCTTCGAGGGAGACGAGGGGGCTCCGCGAGCTGTCGGTGGGTGGGAGCCGGCCCTGGAACATGGAGGGTAGCAGCCCCTGGCCGATGGGCAGCTGACAGGCAGGTCTGACGGACACCCGGCCCTGCACGCTCGCCCCCTGTCTCTAGCGGCTTGGTGTTCTCCAGGCCACAGCCCAGCATTCCATCCCCTGCCGTCCACCCCCCCCCAGCCCCTCCCCACCCCGTTTCCACCCCTTCGCCACAACCCAGTCCTGACAGCCCTAGGCAGCAGTCGGCGAGGCAGGCATTGGGCACAGCAGGAGTTTATCTCAGGGAAAGAATGTTCCGGAAGGAAGCTTGACCTTGGTCTTGGTTCTGGTCCTGAAGGGGGATAGATTGCACGTGGAGGTCCCTCGTGCTGACTAGGGGTGGCTGGCGGGCCGTGTGGGAGCCGGCTCCCGCGTCCCGTCCTCTGCCAAGCTCCCTATTCCCCCAGCCGGGGCAGCTCTGCTCAGTCACCATGCTGGCAGCCTTCCCGCCCTCCCCCCAGGACCAGGGTGCCGGCCCCAGATGCCGGCAGGGCGCCCCACACTCATACCAGCTACGTCTGCCGGTGCATCTCCCTGCCAGATGGGGGATCCCGTGAGGGCAGGGCCCTCTGTCTCCTCTGGGTCCCCAGCCCCCAGTCGGAGCCTGGCACAGAGAGGGGGCTCGGTGTTGGGGCCACGGTGGCCCCTTAGCCTCTTGGGAGTGCGGCGCGGCCCCCGTGGGAACCGGTCTTCCGGGCGAGATTCCTCTAGGCCACCCCAGACACCAGCCCGGGGGGTGGGCGCCGTGCCTCTGGTCCCCGGGCTGGTGGTCACGGAGCTCATCGGCCCCCAGGAGGGCGGCGCCCCTGCCCGGAGCACGAGGGTGGTGGGGAGTGGGGGGCGGGGGCTGCTCCCTGACACGTGGCTCCCAAGCACCTGTCTCCCTGATTGAGCCGCCCCGCTCGCGTCAGCAGCAGCTTAATTGCAACCGTTTCTGAGTATTCCGGTGGCATCTCTTGTAAGTGTCGCCGTCCTCAGGTTTACGGCGTCTTATGAGGCCTTTCTGGGTCTGTTGCTACTTTGGTAGTGATTTGTGTGTCACAGCGGCGGGAACAGCCTGGTGTCGGTAAAAGCACGGAATTGCTTCAAGAGGCCGGCATTAGGTAGTGCCGTCAGGCAGAGGGCTGAGAACATCCGCCGCGTTCGAGTGCTTCAAAACCCCCTTTGAGATGGGATTTAAATAGACCCGGCACTTGCAACCCCCTCCTGCCCGCCGGCCTCCCCGGGGCCCGGTCAGTCAGTGAGGCCAGAAGGGGTGGGTACGAGCCCGCGGGGGACGGCTGGGCCATTCGGCCCCGATTCGGGTGGTGCGGCCCGTGCCCGGGGGGTGGGGCGGCCCGGGGGCTCGGTGTCCAGAGAGGGGAGCCCGACGCCTGCCTTGGACCTGGGCCTTCCCGGAGCCCCTGGTGGCCGTTTAGCTGGAGGTGACGTCCCATGGCCTGTCCCGGGGCCCCTGCACCAGATGGGCCCCCGCAGCCATTCCCCGAATGATCTGGCCCCTGTGGGTCCCGAGGCTCGTCGGCTTGCAGGAGGGGCCCTGTGATACACCCAGCTGGCCCGTTTCTGTTTCGCAGATGCAGGCCCGCGCAGGGCACAGCGTTTCCGACAGCACTGCCTCCCGCCGCTCCCCTGCGCCCGTGGGGCGGGGTGGGGTGGGGGGGGGGAGTAGGTGGAGGATGTGCCTGCCAGAGGCCTACTCAGGGCCCCTGGGCGGGGACAGCTAGCGTTGGCCCCAGTGTTTGGGCCCCGACCGTGGCCTTCAGGCCTGTGACTCAGCAGCCTTCCCCGAGCGCGCGGGGCGCTGCCGCAGTTTCCCAGCTGCTTCCCCAGCGCCTCCCTCCTGCTCTCTTTGCCTGGGATGCGGTCTTTCGGGTCGTCCTCACGCGCCCCGGCGGGGAGCACGCGTCCTCAGAGCCGCACGCGTGTCGCGTTCACGCACGTCTGCGCACGCACGTGCTGTGTGCACACGCGTTCTCTCGTGCACGTGTGCGCGCGCCCGTGCGGCCTCCCTGCCCCGGGGGCTGGGGAGAGGGTCCCTCGGATTGTGCTCCCGCAAAGGGCACGGAGCCCCGCTGGCTCACGCATGGCCCCGGGTGCGGGTGCGACGAGCTAGCGGATCCTTCTAAGTAGCGTGTGGGGAGGAGTGGGGGGGGCGGGGCCAGAACTCCCCTTCTTCTCTGACCTTTCAGAAGCCCGAGAGAGCGGGGCACCGGGCGCGCTGAGAATTTTTCCTGTTGAGCAGCTGCCCCTAGTTTTCCTCTGGGATTTTCCCTCAGGGAGGTTTCTCAGGAGAGGGACTGGGCAGCTCTCCTTCTGCCACGGGGAAGCTTGGGTCCCAGCGGGCACGGCTGTGGCTGCCCGCGTGCGCGTTCGTGCGTGAGTGTGTGCACGTGTGTGCATTTGAGGACACGTGCTCCCTGCACGAGAGGGCACAAGGGGGGGGGAGGGCGTTGTGGGCGCGGGTGCGGGTTGGCTTCCACGTTACCTGCTCTGTGGCTGCAGCTTGGGTGAGAGGCGGGGCGGAGGTGCGGGGTCCCAGGTTGGTGGCTCTGTTGCCCAGGGAGGCGGGGCAAGGCTCTTGGGGGAAGGGGGCCGCTGGGCTGCTCCCTTGCCCTCTGGCTGTGTGCCTCCCTGCCTCCCTCCCGGCTGTCCCCGGACCTGGCTGCAGGTGGCGCTGCTGGACCACGGTGCCCGGCCAGTGCGCCCCCTGCCTGGTCCCCAGGGAGCGGGACTGGGAAGTTGGGGGCGTGTGGTGGTTGATGGAGCCTCGGGAAGACGCCGTGGGCAGCAGCCTTGGTGGCCGATGGTGGAGAGTGCTGGCCCCTGGGTGCGGGGGGGGCGCCTGGAGGGGCCTTAGAGACTTCATGGCTTCTGAGAGCCTGGCTCAGTGGGGACCGGGGGTCCCCGTTCCCTGACTCAGGCGCAGCCCTCATTCGGCAACAGGAGTAACTCCTCCCAGCCGCCTGGCTCTGGCCCGCGAGAGGCTCCGTGGTGGCCGGGAGGGCTCGGCCTGCCGCCAACGTGGATGGAAATTGGTAGGAGCCTGACGGCTTCACAGATTGGTTTTAATAACTCAGCTTCCCAACGCTGTGTCCTGTCACCCGGACGCGTAGCAGAAGCGAAATAGATGCTCTCCATCCCCCCTCCCTCACCCCGGGCCAAACCCCCATTTGGGCATCTGGGGACGTAGCCCCTCCCCCCTCCCCCCACGGGCAGCTCGGTGTGACCCGGTGCGGGGCAGGGGGAGGGGGGGCTGGATGGAAAAGAGCCACCAGGATGCCGGAAGGAAGGCAGCTCTGTCTGTGCCTTGTTAGCAGCTGGGGAGCCCGCCAGGCTCCTCTTTCCCTAGCCCCGGGTCCCGCGTGTGTGAGAGTGACAGAAACAGGCACGGAAGGAGGGTTTTAGAGCAGGAAGGTCCCCCGAGAGCAGATCCGCACCGAGGCTGGAGGCGTCAGAGCCCCGTTGATGAAAAGGTAATAGACGAGGGGGCGGGCGGGTCCCTGAGCGCGTCAGCATGCCGGGGTGGGGAGCGGCTGCCCCCCCAGCATGCCTAAATCTGATGCGGCGCGGCCCGGGCCTGCAGCCGGAGTCCGTCCGTGGCCCACACGGCCTTGCCCCAAACAGGCCACTGGGGAAGTTTCACGACGGGGCCCCCTTCTGCCGGAACGTGGCTGCTGTCCCAGGTGGCCGAGTGAGGCCCCGAGAGTGCTGAGTGGGACCAACTGAGGCCCGTCTTCCCGGCCCGTGGGTTCTGGGTCAGAACCTCTGCTGCCTCTCGCTGGGCTTGCCGCGGCCCTCGGCTTCCCTGTTGGAGGCACGGGGCCTTGGGCAGGCGGGGAGAGCCTTCTTGGTCCCCCTTCCGGAAGCTCCTCCTTGAATGGTGACCACGACCAGGGCAACGGCACTGATCGCCCTTCATTCCGTTTGTGCCTGAGCTGTGTGCCCTCTGTGTCCTTGCACGATGCACGCGCGTGTGCTGGGCTTCAGAGCCAAAAGTCCCGCCTCCCGGACCCTCCCCCCCCCCCCCCCCCCAGTGGGCAGCCTGCCGTGTCCGGTCACCCTAGGGCGTGCAGATGTGTGTGCGTGTGGCCGGAGGACCTGGCGCCCCAGGAGGTCGCTAAGGGCCACCTCAACAGCCACGGGGAGGGGTTCTCGGCTGGAGCCTGGCATCAGGCCGCCGGCACGGCGTTGGGACCGGTGGTTTGGCCCCATGACCAGGAGGGCCTGTGCGAGGGAGAGCTTGTGGGAGGAGAGCCGTGTTAGGCCCCGCCTGGGTCCCCGCCCTGGCTTTAGGGAGCCCTCGGCCCAGCTCGGTCAGAACCACGCTTTCGGTCGCGACGCCGCCGGCCCAGGCTTTCTGTTCGCCCGGGTGTGCGGCGAACCTAAAACCGAGAGCTGGTCTCGGCGTCGGCACGTTGACCCCTGAGGCCGCGGAGAGCCGTGCGTCTCAAGCCGGGGCGCCGGGTGGCGTCAGGCTGCGAGGACGGGAGCCCGCTGTAGACGACCACAGCGGGTACCGGGGGCGCTTCTGGAGGAGTTTGCCCGGCATGGCACAGCGCACTGCGACTCCCACGGCGCGGCGTTTGTCCGACTCGCTTCCTCCTCGCAGCCTCACTCGCCCTGAAGCCTCACGGCCTGTCGCGGCTCCGGCAGCACCTGACAGCGTGTCGCTCTGTCGCTCGGGCTGGACCAGGGGTCGCGGGAGGCCCGGCGCGTTTCGGGGCGCCCTCCCGGGGGCTGCGCTCGGCCTGCGGCGGGGCCCACGCCCGCGGCCCGGCCCCTGCGTCTCGCGGCCCGCCGGCGGGGACGGGCACAGTCGGCGTTGAGCAGGGATCGCGCGGCGATTTTAACGTCGCGCGAAGCAGAGGAGGGTCGGCCTTCCGCGAAGGAAAAATCTCGCCACACGCTCTCCTCGAAAGGCCGGTGAGAGCCAGCGGGGGCTCTGCCGGTTCCGCGGACGGCCTGACGCATCGCCGCGAGCCCCTGGGCAGCGGGCGACATTGCGGAATGGGGCCCCTGGTGGGGGCGGCGGGAGGCCCTGTGTCGGAGCCCCCGCCCCTGGGCGAACGTGCCACTGCGGGGCGCTCTCTGTCTGTTTCCTCTTTCGGTGGCATATTTTGTTAGAAAAAGACCAGCTTTTAGAGCCGTTCCGGTTTTATGGAGACACCGAGGAGAAAGTCCAAGCGCTCCCCCCGCCCCGCGCTGTTCCCCCGCTGGGACCTCCCGTCAGGCTGGAGCATTGGTCACGGTTAATGGACCAACGTTGATCCGTTCTTCATAAGCAAAGCCCACGCTTAGGTCCTAAGCGTCCCAGGCGCCCACGTGACGTGGACTCGGCCGTCTCCTTGGGCTCCTCTGGGCTGTGGAGGCTTCTCCGACTTCCCTCGGTTTTGATGCCCTGTGACGGTTTCGAGGAGGCCCCGGGCAGGGTTTTCTAGAAGGCCCTTCCTTGGGTGTGTCTGCGGCTTTTCTCGTAGTGAGACTGGGGTGATGGGTTTAGGGAGGAGGACCCCCCGAGTGAAGCGCCCTCCCCCTGACACCACCCCGGGGGTGCGTGCGGTCACCGCGGTGTTGGCCTTGGTCCCCTGGCTGAGGTGGGCTATCCAGTGTCTCCAGTGTAAGTGCCCTCCCTTTCCTGTTCCCATGATGTCCTATCTGAAGTGTACTCTTGGAAGGAAGGAAGGAGGGACACAGGAAGGGAGGAAGTTTCCAATATCGGAAAAGGGAATGGGGGGGCGCCTGGGTGGCTCAGTTGGTGGGGCGGCAGACTTCATCTCGGGTCGTGATCTCGCCGCCAGTGAGTTCGAGCCCCGCGTCAGGCTCTGTGCTGACGGCTTGGAGCCTGGAGCCTGCTTGGGATTCTGTGTCTCCCTCTCTCTGTGATCCTCCCCTGCCCACGCTCTGTCTCCCTCTGTCTCTAAGAAATAAATAAACGTTAAAAAACAATTAAAAAAAAAAAAGGGAAGAGTGAGCGGAACAGCCTCGTGCCCCGTGCACGCAGTGGACGGACGTGAGCATCTTGGCACACTCCTGTCGGGGGGTTTTCATCTCTCTTTTCCCTCCTTCCCTCAAGTCGAGGTGGCTTTGGTTTTCTGTTGCTGCACGAGTGGGCTCATGGCCTGCACTGATTTGCTCACGGTTCTGTAGGTTCTGTGGGCCAGCTGGGTCCTCGGTTCAAGGTCACAGAGGCTGGAGTCCTTGCCGGCTGCTAGCTCTGGGCTATCGGCATCTAGAGGTCACTCAGAACTTGCCATGTGTCCCCTCCCCACCCCCGGCCCCCATCTTCAGGCTAGCATGGGATCCTCTCTTGAAGAAGGGCCCTGCCCCTTGTGAGGGCTCACCTGCTTAGGTCAGGCCCACCCGAGGTAATTTCCCTGTTTTAGGGTGTCCTGATGTGGGACCTTAATTAGAACAGCAAAAATCTGGCACACTAGGACCAAGGGCAATTAATTGCAAGCAGGGGGCAGAAGACTTAGGGGCATCTGAGAATCGCGTCTGCTATAAAGAATTTGTTGTGAAATATAACGCAGTACAAAAGTGTGCAAAATGTGTATGCGACCCGAAGATGCGTATTTACGTGCCGTGTACCGAATGACTGTGCGGCCTGCCCCTGTGTAACCTCCCCCCCACTGCCCACCCCCTACCCCACCTTTGCAGCCCCCTCCCCACCCAGAGCGGATGACTGCCCTCAGGACCGTCCTCCTCCTGACCTGACGGGTCCTTTCCCTACGTGTGTCTGTGGCCCCGGGCAGCGTGCCGGGTGTTGGCTGGATTTGAACTCCACACAGATGGACCTATTTGTCCTCGTGTTTGTGCTCGGGGTTTGTGAGGAAGACACCCCCGTTACGTGAACCGGTGGCTTATTCGTTTTTATGTGCTGTGGGACTCCGCCTCCACCTGTCTGTCCGTCCATCGGTTCACTGTCGACGGGCGTTGGGGCTGTTTCCGCCCTGGCCAGCTGCACCCGCCGCGTTAGTGTTGTTACCTGATGCCTGGGCACGGTGTCCGTGACTGCACACGAGGACGTCCTGAGACATCCCGACAGCAGTGGCCGTGGCGATGCTTCCCGTGTGCCAGGCTGCGCTCCGAGAGCCTGCCCGTCTTGCTGCAGCCCTGAGCTGCCCTCCTCGCGGGTGAGGCCCAGGCTGGCCGGGCCCCAGCTCAGAGCTGCGGAGCTCCCAGATGGAGGGGCTGTGGTCGAGCCCCCTTTCCTCACCGCTGCTCCCCTCGCCCCTCAGAGGGTCTCCCTGAGAATCGGGAGTGGTGGCGGGTTCTGGGAGCAGGTGGCCGGGCGGTCGCTCGGCCTTGGGGACAGGGTGTGTCCCGGGTGGCAAAGGTGGCCCGGACCTGAAGGTGTGGGAGGGGAAGGACTCTGACGGAATCCCCAGCACTGTCACTGAATCAACCTGAGCCGAAGCGGAACCTGTCAGGTTCCCGTGGGAGACGGAGACAGGATGGCGGGGACCCAGGCTGGCCGACGGCGTGGCTTCCACAGAGGTCACGCAGCTGTCCGGGTGGGGCGTGAGGGTGTGGGGGGTGTATTCCAGAAATGTCGACGGGTGGCCACAGGATACCACGGCTTCTCCCGTCTCACTGGCTGGCGCCTGGTCACGTGGCTGCACTTTCGGCCGGAAAGCCTGAGAAACATCGTTCAGGTCCCTGTCCGGCGGGGGAGGGGGGTGGTCTGGGGGAGGACGGCGGGGAAAGGAGAGGGCTAGATGAGTCAGTTCACGTCCTCACCGAGTGCCCGCTCTGGGTCCAGCATGAACCCGGGATCGACGCCACCCGTCAGGACAGGAGCTGATGGCGTGGCCCCAAGCCCCCAGAGCAGGGCCAGGCGTGGTGGTGGCAGGAAGTCCGCAGGACTGAGGGCTGAGGCCTGTAGGAAGAGACGCAGCCCGGCAGCCCGTGGAGAGGGCCCCGCTGGAGGGCGGGCGGACGGCCGGGCCAGGGGCGTGGGGCTGGAGGGCAGGCGGGCGAGAGGGTTCGTCCAGGCAGCCACATCCCAGCAAGGTTCCTCTGGCCCAGAGGATGCATCAGCTGGGGGGCGGGCCCAGGCCGCGACATGGGGGCTTTGGGCCGGCAGGTGTCCCCACTGGGTGTTCCCGTCTTCTGTCTGCCGGCCGCTCGAGGGCCCAGACGTCGCTGGCCTGTCCCACGTCCCCACTGGCTTGGTCTGGCAGGAGCAGATGGGCCTTCCCTCACTTCAGAGTCTTTTGTTCAGAGTCGCAAACAGCAGCGGCAGGCTTGTGCTGAGGGAGGCGGGGTTTCTGCTGTAGGCGGCCCGAGTTCCGGCTCCCGGGCCCGGGGCGCCAGGTGAGTCCCCTCTCTGCCCACCACTCCAGGAAACCGTCGGTTCTTCTCTTCAAACTGTCGTCGCTGAGCGCCTCCCACCCCGCAGTGTTCGGATCAGGAGCCCACTGAGCCTGTGGGTGTGGGCGGGGTCCCCTCCCGCCACCCGGGGCGGGAGGGGGGACGGCCTTCCTGGCCAGGATTCGCTTTCCCCGCCTGTTAGCTAGACGAGCCATCAGAGATTCGGGGTCTGCACACAGGGCTGGTTTCCATGGCAAATTTCTATCATGCCAGCAGGGTTGCAGTGGGCAGATTTCAGCTCCTCTGAAAGGGAGATTCCTGCAAATCTGCGGGCAAGGAGAGAGTCTTTGTCAACTTGGCTCAAAACTCCGGCTAGGAGCGTGCTCCCCCTTCCCGGCACGGCAGCAGGAGGTGGGGAGCTCAGGGCCCCCTGTGGCCCGTCCTGCGGTCGCCAGGGGCCCCGCCGTCTGCGGGTGTGTGTTTGACGAAGGCACACACGTCCAGGGCGTCGGAAATCACTTCGACAGACCTCAGCCTCCCCGCGTTGATGATGTCCCGGCTGCTCGCGGCCCGTGGAGAGAGCCAGACTCCAGCCACCTTCCCAGGTCCGACCCAGCTTGTCGCCGTGTCCTGGTCTCGTGCCGGTACGGGGCCAGGGCGGCCGACATCGGCCTCATTCCCCTCGGCCGCGTCCCTCCGCGTCCTGTCCTTGTTCCCTCGCTTCAAACCGCCCGTGTGCAAACACCAGCGCGTTGGGGGGCCTCCCCACTGCCGACGCGCCTCCGGCCGGAGGAGTTTGGGGGCCGTGGGTGTGGGTGCAGCGGGAGGCCACCTCCGGCTCGGCTCACTTTACGAGCGGACGTTCAGAGCGGTGCTCCGAGGGGGAGCCGGGGGTGCTCTGCGTTGGCCCCGCGTCCCCGCACCTCAGTCTCCCTTCTGGGCTCCACTCTCCGGCCTGCCGTTCAGAGCCTCACCTGAGAAGCCCCCACCCCCTTTAAAACATCAAAAACACGCACGTGCCTTGGCAGTTTCAGTCCCGTCATACGACAAAAATAATTCCCGGGTCTAAAACGAACCGGGGCTTGGGATCAGATGCCTCCACTTCAGCATTTAACGGCAGGCTCGACACCACTCGCCTCGGAAGTCGGTTCCCTGGTTAACGCGGGCTGGCCGTGTGTGAGCCGGCCGGGGTCTCGGCTTCCCTGGCTCCCCCGGGGTGGGCTGGGAGCATCTGGGGGCCCACGGCCCCGGGAGAGGCCTCGGCGAGCCCTCCCGCCTGCAGCACACCCTTGTCTCCCGCATCGGCGCCGCGGGCATCCCATCGGAGACGCCCTGTTTACTCTGTCTCCTGCGTGCGTCTCAATAAAAACGTCATTATTTGAAATCCTTGACACTGCTCGCACCAGGTACCGAATTCCATCGCCTTTTGTCCCGTAAAACGATCCATTAAAGATAAACCCACCGTGACTCAATGAGGTTCCTTCCTGGGAACAAGCCACCCTGGTCCTCTGCTGATCCTATCTCCCCGGCATGTGTTTGTGCTCGTCCTACAAAGGGGCTGCAGCGCCAGGACAAATGAGGGAGGCTGCCTCGCTGCCGAACGAGGCTCCTTGGAAGTCGAGATGGGACAGTTCCAGCCGCTCGCTCAGGGAGGGGCTGTGCAGTCCGGGCTGAGCTCCCTGGTGCAGCGGAGACCAGCTGGGGCTGCACGGGAGCCCCCCCCGGGCCCAGAGCCCCCGCTCAGGGGCTGCTCAGGGACTTGCACGTGTACCCTTTCTGTCCTGAGTGTCCGGGACAGGGTCCTCGTGCCCCTCCGTCCCTGCGTCAGCCCCCTGCAACCAGTGTCCCCGTCCAGGTAGCCTGGGCCGCTACCAGGGCTTCTCCCTCCCATCCTAGCAGGCACGGGGACCCCAGGCTATCCGTCCCTAAAGGCCCTTTGCACGTCTTCCGCCTGTTTTAAGGGCAAGTCTGTCTGCCGAGTGCTTTTTTTTTTTTTTTAATTTTTTAAAATATTTATTGGGGCGCCTGGGTGGCGCAGTCGGTTAAGCGTCCGACTTCAGCCAGGTCACGATCTCGCGGTCCGTGAGTTCGAGCCCCGCGTCGGGCTCTGGGCTGATGGCTCAGAGCCTGGAGCCTGCTTCCGATTCTGTGTCTCCCTCTCTCTCTGCGCCTCCCCCGTTCATGCTCTGTCTCTCTCTGTCCCAAAAATAAATAAACGTTGAAAAAAAATTTAAAAAAAAAAAAATAAAAATAAAATATTTATTTATTTTTGAGAGACAGAGTGAGACAAAGTGAGACTGGGGGAGGGGCAGAGAGAGAGGGAGACACAGGATTGGAAACAGGCTCCAGGCTGTGAGCTGTCAGCACAGAGCCCGACGCGGGGCTCGAACCCACAGACTGTGAGATCGTGACCTGAGCCGAAGTCGGACGCTCCACCGACTGAGCCCCCCAGGCGCCCCGTGCCGAGTGCTTTTTCTAACGTCTTTTATTTCTGTAGACTGATGTGTGGGGTGACCCCTGCCATCTGGCGTGACTGGTTTTTTTTTTAATTAATTTATTTATTTTGAGAGAGAGAGAGAGAGCGCGTGCGAGAGAGGGAGCGAGTGAGCAGGGGAGGGGAGGAGCAGACAGAGGGAGAGAGCGAATCCACGCAGGCTCCACGCTGTCGGCACAGAGCCCGACGTGGGGCTCGATCCCACGAACCGTGAGATCGTGACCTGAGCCGAAACCAGGAGTCGGACGCTTAGCTGACTGAGCCTCCCGGGTGGGTGCCCCTGGCGTGACTATCATTAATGCTGTTTTCACGTTCCAACCATCACGATAAGGCCACCTTGCTCCCACCCGGCGTAGCGACCCCGCCACGCTTGTGTCGCGAAGTCAGTCGGTGCTGTCAGACCACAGCGTGGTCTCTTACCTCGTTTACTGAGGGACTAGCTCGCGGGTGAGGAGATCCTGATGGGTGTTTGTGGCTCTCCTGCCCCGGACGGAGGCTGCAAGCGGTCCCATTACCCCGCAGCGCCAGCTTCGCAGAGATGCGCATCGGCTCCCCTGGGTCAGACTCTGCGAGTCCGTCAGTGGTGAGCACTCACCTGGGTTTGCGTTCAACCTCCTCCATGGCGGGGAGCTCCTGCCTCGGGACCACAGACGAGGGGCAGGGTGTACCTGGTGTGTTTCACGACGTGCCGCGAATGCCTTTCTGGTGCGGAGGACGGCTGGCTGTCCTCACGCTGAGCGTTCATTCTGCTCCCTGGCTGGACCGCCTCACTCCGTCGTTCACCAGCTGCTCTCCGCTCTCCCAAGGAGAAGACCGTGTTGTTTCAGAGAGAAGAGTCTGTCTCTTCCCTTCCGTTTACTGTCCTTGCGTCTTTTTCTTGACCTACGGCATCGGCTGGCGTCTGCTGTGGGAATGGACAACTTGCCCTTTCTGGAATGCCTCTCCTGCCTCATCGTGCACTGTGACCATGGGGAGGTCCCTCTTAATCCTAGCTGGCTAAGAGCTTTAATACTGAATGTTTTGGAATTTTATGTAGATTTTTATTTGTTGGGCTGTTTTTGCAAGCCTTGGGGTAAAGGGTTAATCTCATAAGACACTTCTGTGTCTGATTTTCTAATATTTTACCTAGGACTTGGCAGCTATGTGACACCGGCCTATCATTTTCCTGTGTGTCTTTGTTGTGTGTCGGTGGCTGCATTCCCCATTCATTTTTTCTTTCGAAAATATGCTGGATTCATAGGAGGAGTTACGTGACATCTGAACTTCCCGTCTGCTTGGTAACCGTAAGTGTAGGTGGGCGCTGGCCCTTTAGTGTGGAAGTTTTGTGAGGCTCTCAGTAAAGCTGTCAGGGCCTGGTGCTTTTTCCAGAGGTGGTATCTGTAGGCTTCTGGTTCCTCTGAGATGGGCTCATCTTACCCTGTTGGATGCTTTGTTTCTGGGCCCAGAAGACCCTGAAGAGCCAAATGCATCTGTGGTCCTGAGCCCAGAAACCGGGGCAGGGACTGGGACTCACCACTCCCATGTCCACAGGGCTGGGGCATTGTTAATAGCTGTATCGAGGCATAACTTACGTGCCACACGTGACATACTAGACACAGAAGTCACCTGATGCGCTTGGACGTCAGAGGAGGGGTGACCACCATGACTGTTTCTCTGGGCCCTCCTGCTCCACTAACCAGCTCAAAGACGGTGCCCCATCGGCCGGGAGGCTTGTGGGGAGGCCCGTTCTGTGACCGGGTCGTTCTGCTCGGCCCGCCCAGAGTGCAGGGCGGTATACTGGAACTGCCCGGCCAACGCGTGGCCAGAGAGGACGCGGGCTGTGGGCCAAGACGGGCCTTTGTGTGTGAGGACGGCAGTAACGATGGCCTTTCCACACGCCCAGCACGCGGGGCCCTAGCAGGGCTGCTGGCATTTGGAGCCGCCGTGGCCTCCGGGGCTTGTGTGGACGGCTTGCTCGTGCCAGGTGGCCTCCGACTTGACACGCGGTCTCAGCACTTCTAGTGGCCCCTGCCTTCTTGTTTCTGTTTCCGTAATTATGGCATGTTAAACGGCCAGGGGCCTGTCTCCCCAGGCCTTGTGCACACACTGTGAAATTAACTTCCTCACCCTCCAACACGCGTCAGGCCGAGCTGACATTTCCAAAGGGCTCCTGGCTGGACCCCTGCTCTGGGCACACGTTCTTCAACAGCGAGGGAGGAGGGTGGGGAGATGAGCTTTCTCGTCACGGCACCTAATTGCCGGGAGCCTCGCGCAGTGGAAGCTGTCAGGCTGGGCGCTCGTCACCGGCAGAGTCACCGGAGTCTTGGGGAAGAAAGAAAGCATCACGGCGTCGCATGTCCTGACTCCAGAGCCAGACGGCTGCGGGCAGCACGGGGCCCCCAGCAGGTGCTGAGGGACCTGGAGGGAAGGGCGGCCGGGGACTTGAGAGCCTCGGGCCCAGTGAGCCTTTTATCCTTGCAGGAGAGCATGCTGGGAGTTGCCTCATTACCATGGAAATGCTGCCCTCCTGGCAAGGGACCCCTGTCCACCTGTAACAGCCCCCGTGGCCTGGGGCAGCCGGCACGTTCGAGGAGACGAGGGGTGGCTGGCGGGCGGGCGCAGGCGCTCGCCTCTCTGGCCGGAGGGGCCTGCACGGCCCAGAGCCCTGCTACTCGTCCTCATCGTAACTAATGGCTCCCGAACAGGTCCCCGCTCTCCAAGACAGTCTGTGTTCCTCTTCGTGACACGCTCGTTTAATTTTTAACTCACAAGGCATTTGCTTATTTATTTTCATTGTTCTTGATAATAATTCTAAGCCATTAGAGGGGAAAATTATATTCAAAAATGCTGTTTCACACTTTATTTGTTTGATGATTTAGAGCGATAGAAAATAGCACATTTGCTGGCTTTTATAGTCTGATAATTATTCACATCCATCAAGCCATTCCAGGGGAATAAACAAAACACCAAGAAAATGACACTATTAATAGCATCCTCCGCGGCGGACAGGAAGACGTTCCCGGGCCGGTGAGTCAGTCAAATGGAAGCGGCCTGTCCCTGGGCCGGCCGGTGGGCCTGCCCGCGGAGGACACATCGCCTTTTAATTGCCCAGCTCTGTCTGGCCCCGAGAGCTGCCTGGCTGCCAGGCGGAGGCCTCTGCCCGCCCCAGCACCCCCGACCTGCCCAGTGTCACAATCCGTGGAGTGTCTTTATCAGGCCCACGGAGTCTGTCGTGACCTGTGCCGGCAGAAGCCTCCTGACGTCTGGGGCCGTGCGGTGTCCCGCCTTGGACCCGGCCTGGCGTCAGTGGGGCTGGCAAGACATCCTGTCCTCTGGCCTCACCGTCAGAACAAGAGCACTGAGCCGCGCGGTGCCCCTCTCCAGCACGCGTGTTCCTGACCCCCCTGTAGACAGGTCAGATCCTCCCCAACACCAGGCTGTGGGTCCTGGATGTGACTGCTCGCCGCCCTGGACCCAGCCCCGTGGGCAGGTTTGTGGGTTTCAGCTTGGCCTTTTGGGGCGGCCGTGATTGACGGGGGTGCGTTGTCCACAAGCACCTCAAAGGGTAAACGGAGGACCAGGAAGCCCCGGGAAGGCTGGGGGACGCCCACCTTCCCAGAGTGACCCATCCCACCCCTCCTCGGACCCGGGCATCGCTTCCTTCTGAAACTCGCTCTCTGGACGTCGGGCTGGCCCCTCACCATCGTGCCTGAAGTGTGTTCGTTCTGTTTGGTCGGTTGTTTGAACCGTGAAACGGCGGGACTGTAATGGCCTTTCAACCGTTGCACGTCTCGCGTCTTCCCTCGTCACCTGGGGGCCCGGTTCCCGGGGCCCTGGTCTCTCCCGCGTGCCTTTTTCCTAGTCTAGAAATGTCTTCTCTTCCCACCGAAGCCCCTGATGTTTGCAGACGGCTGCCTCTCCGAAAAGGGCGTCTGGCAAACGAGGCCTGAATTCGGCCTTCTCGGTAATTCTGCGGCATTAAGCCTGGAGTTATGGAGCCTGTCGAGTCCTGCCGCAGGGTCACCTGGGGTGGTTGCCAGGGATACCGCTCCGACAGCACCGACGTTTCCGTGACTTTCTGGTTTAGTGTTGTCCGGGAGGACTTTGTGGGGAAGGTTCCAGAGCAGAGAGAGTGTGTGGAGGGGGTAGGGCTGGGGAAACACGGAGAGAAAAACACCCCGTGGGACACTGTGGAGAAAGTTCCAGACGCCTGCCTGGCCGACCTCAGGTGCAGGACTCACCGTGGGCCCGAGGCTCGGCCAACGCCCCCCTCAGACAGGCCCACGGCAGCTGCCGGACCGTCCCAGGCAAACGGGGGCTGCGGCCAGAGGCGCCCCAGCGACCCCACGCGGGCCGCCGTACCTCCTGCGGCCTTCCCCGGGGCTCCCCTGGCCCCCGCACTCCCCGTGTCTGGTTCTGCTCGCCGGGCCCCAGTCGGCTCGCCCCCTCCCACCTCACTGGGTTCCGGGGATTGCTCTGCCCCCATGTTTGATCCCGGCTTCTCCAGATTCTTCCACCATGACAGGTGTGCCCCTGGGCCTCGCACCCTCCGGGCCCTACAGCGGGCCACCCGGACTGGACTGGGCCCGGGGAGGCTGTCTGTCTGAGGACACCGCGCAGGAACGCTTTGCCACCGGGCGACGGGCCGCCGCGTCCTGAGACTGGCCACTGGGCTTGCAGGCCGGCAGAGTGGATTGCTGTTGGCCGTGAAGTTTGACCTTGTGATGGGGACGGAGGTCCTGGGGAGCGAGACAAATTGCCCCCATGTTGGTGACCAATAAAACCGACTCTGTTTTATGGCCCCGAGAACTCGCTCGCTAATGGCCAGACAGATGCTCCTGCCTCGGGGGTTAGCGAACAAACACGCTCAACCCAGATAGCTGTTTCTTCCCTCCTCCTTTCCCTCCCAGAGCCGGGCCGAGGGGCAGCGAGGCCCCCACACGTGGCCGTGACGAGGGTGACACGGCTCTGCTCTGGGGGCCCCGTGGGGCCCGGGGGCTTCCCTCCGGGGACACGTGACCTTTGCTGTTGGGAGGCCAGGTCTGTAGCCAGCTCACCTGGGCCCCCACCGTGGAGGGCTCCCCGGGGCGCTGGCAAGGAGAGAGGGCTCCGGGGGACCCTGCCGCCCACAGTGCCGGGATTCTCCCGGCCGTCGGAAGGCCCCAGTGTGTTTCAACAGACGCGCACCCGCCCCTCGCTCAGAGCCGTGTGTCGTAAAGCACCCACACCCCAGTTCTGCTCGTCTCCCCTCAAAGTCTGAGGCTTGCGTCTTGCCGAGCCCCTGAGGGTGCGCGGGGGGCGCGCGTCGCTGGCGCCGGGCCTTCTCAGCATGCTGAGGCTGTCGTGCGTTGTTCCAGGCGGCGGGAGGGCAGCCCTCCCTTGGCCACTGGAGTCCAGAAGTCCCCGAGGCTGTCGGCTTCCCGTCCGCCAGTCCTTTCTAATCCCTCCAGGGGCCGCGCTTCTCAGTGCTCAGCCCAGCGTCTTGCGGTCTGTACTTTCCGATAACAGAGGAGCCACGTTCCAATGTATTAAACTTTTAACATCCACCAGATTCAATTAATCTTATCTTTACAACTCCCAATTACAGGCGGTAATTAAGTGAAAGCAGCATTGTAGACTGGGGATATTGCATTAATCATCACAGCCTTGGAGTCATAAATTAGTTCCTCCCGTCCTCCGGCAAGTTCCCAGAAGGACTGGAATGTTTCATTTCCTTGTTTGGGGGGGACGTTAATCCCACAAAGGTGCTTTGGATTGGGATTAACTTTTATCATCTTTATGTACGTGATACGAGGCTGTTTAAAAAAGAGTCACCTCATCTTTGTCCAGACCGTGGAAAGTTCTCCAGCAGCAGCAGCAGAATTGCAGGTCCTGTGCTGTCTCCGCAAGGGCCGTGCGCCGTGCCCAGAAATTGATTATTTTTGTCCGTCGGATCAGAGACGGCGTTATCTCCTACCCCCACCCCCTTTTATTTTGTTAAAAAGCAATAATAAATGTCTCGGCCGGAGTGGACTTAGCCCGCCACGGAGTCCGGGCCGGCTTCTGTGTCCTGTGCTGTTCCCATCCTGCGTCCCCCACTGTGCAGGTGGAGGGCGTGCCGCGCCCTGCGCCCCCCACATCCGACTCGTTCTAGAACGTGAGGCGTGCGGACGCAGCGTCTCTCCCCTCGGCACTGTGGACACGGGGCGGGTTGTTGTCCCCAGGGCGTCCCGGGCACTGGGCGTGCTGAGTGGGATCCCTGGCCCCCCCCCCACGCTCAATGCTAGGAGCCCCCCCCCCCAGTGTGACAACCACGGATGTCCCCAGACGTGGCCCCGTGACCCCTGGGGGCGGGGTCGCCACTGTCCTGGGGACTCGTGCTCCCCGCCTCCTCCTCTGCGGGACAGACGGCCTGTGCTCAGCACTTTTGTGGCGCGAAGGACCGACGTCCCGGTTCTGCCTGCCTCTGTTGAACGCGGAGCTTTTCGTCTTGCCGGGGTGGCCGGGGTGCTGTGTCAGCTGGGGCGGGCTCCTCGCACCCCCGCCGGGGCCCCCCCCCAGTGGCCGCTGCCTGCCGGGAACGGGTCCCAGGCGGGCCCCCCGCGCCAGCCTCCGCACACAGCATTAGCGGGTGTCACTCTCGTTTCATCTGTTGGCAGACTTGCACCTCACGTCTTTCTTGTTTATGACGGGGACTCGGCAATCTTTCAAACGTAGAACGTGTGAAGCTAAAACTTACAAGTGGTGACAAACGGAGTCTCGTTCCTGAAGCTCCTTCCCCGTCGGCTCCTGGTCCCGGGGCTGGGGGCGCGGGAGGCAGGGAGGCGACGGAGGGCGGCTGGGGACCTTCCTGTTCCCCCCTCAGGCCCCCTGCTTGCTTTCTCGTGTTCCGCTCTCTGAGCCTCGGGAGGCTTTGGTGGCTCTGACCAGTGCCGGCGTGGGGCGGGTGCCGTCACCGCCGTGGAGGGGCCCTCCCGCCCCACCCCTCCTCACTTCTGTGCGGGTCCCTCCCCCGGCACCCTCCCTGCTGCTCTTCACCCTTCTCACCGCACCCAGTTCTGCTCTGTGCACGGCCCGCATGTCTCCCCGAGGCCGTGGCCGCAGCCCCAGGTCCCTCAAACGCGTGGTGGCCCGTGACCTCGCCTCTGACGTGCCTCCCTTCTCTCGTAGGTACGCCATCCCGCCGGAGCACGGCAAGCGCCTGGAGCGGCTGGCCATCGGTAGGTGTCTGCCCCCGCGGGCGGGGACCTGGGCCGAGGGCGGGGGTGGGGCGGGGGTGGGGGCTGGCCCTGGCGTCTCGGGTCGTGCTCCTTGTGTGAGTGTCCATCTCTGGGGGGGCTGGCGTGCTATAAGGTGTCCTTGTCTGGTTTTCCATTCCCTTTCTCTCTCGTGACCACAGACCCTGCGCTGGGGTTTGTCGCTCTGTGAGTGACGCACAGATGCCATTGCTCGGAGCGCTCTTTCCCCGCGTGTTAGCACGGAGCTGCGGGACGTGACTGCAGGCTCCCGCGGGCCAGGGAGGGCGGCCGTGGTCTTTCGTCCCCCCCTGGCGCCTGGTACTACATCGCGCCCTCCTCTGGGCCTTCGGGTCTGTGTTCAGTCTGGAAAGTGAGACGTCCAGTTAGGAGCCCCTGCCCTGTGCCCTGCAGCCGCATGGTGACCGTGAGGGTGTCCGCCTGCGTGTGCTGGCCTGGGCCCGAGGGGGCCTCCTGGGGGGACGGGATTTGTCACGGTGAGTCCCCAGCTGTGTCCAGAGAGAGGGCACTGACGCCTCGGGGTAAAGGCAGGCCCTCGGGACACGGGATCCTTGGAGACAAGCCAGACACCGGGCTGGGTGACGCTGAGGCCCCCGGCCACTGCGACAAAGGGGCTGGTGAGGTTTCTCGCTGCTCCCCGTCGCGGCGCCCTGCTCTGTTCTGACGTCGGTGGCCCTGAGTGCCTCCGAGGACGTTAACAGACCCCGTTGGCCCAAAGCGTCTGGGCCTCGCCGGCAGGCAGCACCCGGTAGTCGGGGCGGGTGGGGTGATGGCCCTGTGGTTCAGGAGCCCCCTCGGGACAGTGCGGGGCCGTCCCTCTGGGTGGCTGTGGCAGCAGCCTGCCCGCCCTCCCCTGGCAGCCAGGGGAGTCTTCCAGAAGCCATCGCTCAGCATTGGCACAGCCTCCCCAACTTCCTGCTGGGTCCTTTGACCCCTCCTCTTGCCTCCCTCAGAGAGTGCCCGCCACCCTCTTCCCCTGCCCCGTTTGGCTTGGGAGACGGAAACGGTCGCTGTTTCCGAGAACTTCTGAGAGCTGGCCGCACCCGGAGCCGCACGTCTGTTCAGCAAACGCCTGCTGCACAGTTTCCCCCGAGGACGAGGACACAGGGAGGCTTGTCCCGGGAGTGAGGCCGGCCCCGCGGCCGAGCGTGCAGCCAGGCTCACGTTTCCGTTGGAGACCCGGACCCGGCCTTCCCGGGCTGGAGCCTGCTGTCGGGAACACGCTTGTCACCCTAGAAATGCCAGTTACCGCCCTGGCAAAGAGCGGTTTCTCTTCCTTCTTAACATCTCAGGTGACGCCCAAATGGAAATGCTTTCCCCGCGCACTGTTTTAAACGTAAGTTGGAAACACAAATACTAATTGGAAAATACAAGTCGAGAAATGTCTTTCTTATTTTCCTCTGCCGTTGCTGTTGTGACAAATCACTCCCGAGTCAGTGGCTCCAAGCAGCACAATTCTCTCAGCTTTGCTGTGAACCTGGAATTGCTCTAAAACAGCCCTAGTTAAACGCACACAGTTACTCCCTCACGTTTGGGGCTCAGGGGTCTGTCTGACCCGGGTCTCGGGCTTGGGCTGCCCGGGCTCCTGCCTCCAGAGACGCCGGCGTCAGCCTGTGTCCCTGTCTGTGGTCACGTGCTCTCCCCTCTGCGGTCAGGGCCTCCCTCTGCCTCCCTCCCGTGGAGGCCCTGTGGTGACCCGGGGGTCACCCCATCCTGGGCTCCTGCACGTAATCCCTTCTGTGGAGCCCCTGCCACGCGGAAGGCAACACAGTCACAGGTACTGGGGAGCAGGACGTAGACATCTCGGGGGGCCACCGTGGGGCCTCCCACACCTACACAGCCACGGAAGAGGCCGCCACGGAGCGATCCGCACGGGCGGCCTCCGGTGACCACAGCCCGGCCCGGTTTTCCGCTGGATTCTGCAGTCATGCCCAGCCCCTTCTTCCTCTCTGTGCCTTTTCCACTAGACAAGTTTTGGGTGATCTGAACGCCCCCCAGAAAAGCTAGACACGGGATCCCGTGGGACCATGGCCACGCTCCCTGGAGCCCGGCCGGCTCCCCACGTCCTTCTCGCGCCGGGGCCCTGCTGCCCGGGAACCTGTCTCGGGGCGTGCGGGAGGCACAGTGGCTGGGACAGGTCGGCCAGGAGCCGGAGGCCTCTGGGAGCCTCCCCACGTTGCTTTGTGACCGGTGTGGACTGGTCTGGCCTGGGGGAGGGCTGGCTTCGCGCTTCCCCTGCGCCCCTCCGCAGAGGGAGGGCGGGAGAGGTTCTAGGGCAAGTGAGTCACTGCCCTCCTCGGTGTCCCTTCCAAACTTTTTTGGGGGCGCGCGTCACAGGCTCCATTATTGAGATGGATGGAATGAGTTTGCGATGAATATGGAAAATGAATAGCCGAGCTCCAAATGGGCTCGCTGGGAGAGTCGTGGAGCCCACGGAGAGAGCATTAATGTGTTGGCGCGTTATTGGTGCTAATCACTTAAAATGTGCGCCTTTATTAGAGCTTTAATGAGAGCCACTTAAACTGTGCATTAAAAAGAACTGCAGAGAGGCCGCGGGCCGGGCGGCAGGGGCCATAACTCTAATTGAAACGCTTTTAGCACAGAGGAAAGTTGCTGGATTCAGTAATCCCTCGCACTTTCCAGAACCTGGCAGTCGTGTCCTGGCTGGCGGGCGCCCCACCCCCCACCCCCGACACCGTGACTCTGTCACTTGGAAGCCCTCCTGCCCCAGCAGGTGTGTGTGGGTGGTGGGGGTGGGGCCGAGCGCTGGCTCACAGCACGCACGCACGTGGGAGTGTGCCCTCTTCGGCGACCCATGGGGACGTGCGCTGGCCTGGAGGCCGGGGGCCCGAGGTCTGGGTCGGCTCCCGGCAGGATCCCTGGGCGGGCCGGCTGTGCCTGGGGGACAGTCCTGGAGGGAGCGGGACCTTGAGAACCCGTCCTGCACCTCACCGAGACTGTGCCGTCTCTCGGTCGTGGTTTGGGTGAGAGGCCCAGGACCTTTGCGTGGGATCCCGGGGCCGGCTTTTCTTTAACTGCTGGACCTACGTGTCATTGAGTTGGGCCCACTGGTGACTTGGAAAGGTCTCCGAACTGTGTTAAACACGGTTTCCGAGCAACTAGAACTGACGGTCTGACTTCTGTACGTTTACAAACGTCGCTTTATGTGTTCTTAAGTTTATTTATTTTGAGAAGGGGTTGGAGGGGCCGAGAGAGAAGGAGAGAGAGAGAGTCCCCAGCAGGCTTTGCGCTGTCGGCACGGAGCCTGACGCGGGGCTCAAACTACTAAACCGGGAGATCGTGGCCTGAGCGGAAACCAAGAGTCGTCGGGTGGTTAACCGACGGAGCTGCCCAGGCGCCCCTGCACACGTTGTTTTAAACCGGTTGTGTGGCATTCGGGGAGACAGAAAGCGTCCCCGGGCGGGAACTCAGACCCCCTCGTGTGTCACAGACGGTCAGGGGTGGACGCAGCCGCAGGCCGGGTCGGGTTGTTCGGCCCTTTTCCCGCCAGACTGAGGGCCTCAGAGGGCCAGTCGGCAGCTGGAGCCTCTGTCTCCTTGCTTGCCGTGGGGACCGTGTGTGCGAAGAGCCCAGGCAGAGCCCATGCCCGCGCTGAGGCCTTCCTTCCTCTTTGTCGGTGACTTGCTTGTGTGGGGGGGCACGGCCCGTGACTTCCGGTGTGAGCGCGTCCTTCCCGCATCCCATCTCCCCGGCTACACCAACGCACTGGCCGAGCGACTGCGCCCGTGTGATGCGGCACGGGTTTTATTTGGGGGTGCTCAGGGGGGAGGCCCGCACCCCATCTGTGACTTGGGGCGCACTGTGTTGCACAGCTGGCCCATCCTGGGCTCTGGGCTCGCTGACTGGGGGTCTGAGGGGCTGCCTTCCCGGCCACCAGCAGAGCACGTGGCTTTGCGACGAGGTCCTGTGCGTTTCCTTCCCTCGGAGCCGGGGGCACCACACCCCATGCCTGATTGGGGGAAGGCGCCGCCCGCAGAGAGGCCTTCCCAGCACCACCCGTCAGGCTGACGCCCATCTTTTATGCTCTAGGGTTCTTCCCCGGGAGCTCCCAGGGCTGTGACGCCTTCCTGCGGCACAAGATGACCCTCATCTCGCCCATCATCCTCAAGAAGTACGGGATCCCGTTCAGCCGGGTACGTAGCTGCTGCTGGGGCTGCTGGGGCTGCTGGGGCTGTGGCCCAGGGAACCACCAACGTCCCGGGAAACTGGCTTCTCACCCCTCAGGAAGGTTCTAGAGCACTGGCAAGCCAGAGGAGAGTGGGTTGGCTGGGCTGGGCTGTGGTGGGGGGTGAGGATAGAAGACGGGGGAGTCGAGTGGGGCCTCGCCTTGCCTCCCAGCCCCTCGCAGACCCAGTCCCTTGTCTGGTGGGGCTGGCAGCTGCCAGCAGGGCCCCGCAGGGTCAGGGTGGCAGGGGAGGGGCGGCTCCTGCCAGCTTCCCAGGAAGCCCCCGGAGAACCGGGCAGGCCTCTCCGCGCCCCCAGACGCCCCGACTTGGCCCCGATCTCTGGCCCCACCCCGTGGCCCGCTGCAGACATCCTTTGAGAGAAGGAATACCTGTTTGGAAATGATCTATCTGGCTCTCCCGCAGCACGAAGACTCTGAACTCATTCAATTTACTGCTCCAGGGGCCGCTCCGCTCGTCCGGGAAAGCCTGTGATGCTTGAGGCCTGAGGCTGGGGAATCTGGGTGGCTGGCGGGGACCCTGCGGGGGAGGGGTGGGGGAAGGGGGAGGCTGGGCCTTTGTCCGGGGCTCTGCCCCGGGGGTGGGGCGCTTCCCCACAGACAGGCCTCGTGGACGGGATCGGACAGGATCGGCCAGGCCCGGCTCCCCGAGGGGGACGTGCCTGCAACCTTCCGGGCAGCCTCTGGGCTGGGCACCGAGGGCCAGCCGGAGAGGAAGAGGCTCCCGAGGGTCTGATTCCTGAAGGCCTCCCTACGAGAGCGTTTGTCAGGCGCGGGGGCAAGTTGCGCGATCGGGACCCTCGCGCTGCATTCTTGTCGCGAGTGTCAGCGAGTCGGAAATCGCTTCTGACATTTCAATCAAACCGCCTGCAGCTGTGGTGCTCAGGTCGGGGATTCGCTCTCGCTGTCGGGCTCGTCCATCAGACAGCGGGACGTTCTGCCGTGAGAGACACAGGGCTTCCGTGCCTTCCGCTCCTCCCCTCCTGGTTCCAGCGCCCCGGCTGCCAGGAGAGCAGACACAGCCTTGCTGGCGGAAGTGAGAAGGGTGTGCTTTCCCGCGGTCTGTGGAGAACGTCCTCCCGGGCGCCGCTTCCTAGAGGGAGACGCCGGTCGGAGGGGTGGGCTGGCGGGGGCACCCTCCCGTCTCCCGCGTCGCTGCCCACGTGGGCACCGCACTTTGTGTACGGAAGGCGGGGCCGCTGGCCTCAGAGAGCCCGCTCCCCTCACCCCTGCCCGGCCGTCTGCGGGGCCTGCGGGGCGAAGGCCGCGGCCGGGCCAGCAGGGAGCGGCGTCGGGCTCCAGATGAAGGCCCCGTCTGGGTCCTCATCTGAATTCCTGGCAGCCCTGGGGGGGAGGGCCTCCCGCCCTCCGCTTATAAATCTTCGTAATGGTATTTACTTCTGGAAGAAAAAGCAGATCAATAGCAGAGCTTTTTAATAATTAAAAGTGTGTATTTCTGTAATCTGCCACGGACTTCCTCATTTATTCTGCGAGAGCTCGAGGAAGCAGCTGAATTCAGGCTTTCTCCATGACTGGCGTCTGGGGCTGGCATTCCCTTCACGGCTTGCATCCATCATCCCAAGTGCCTTCTAATTTATCGTCGGGATAACGTTGACGGCTGTGACATGGAGGACAGACACTGCGGGCTCGAGATGAAGCCACCAGGATGTAGAGTTGGGTGACAGGAACATAATTTCCTTGCCATCCTCGTGGAGCGCATCTGTTCTGGGCGTTGGTCCGTGGAGGGGTCGGCAGGGAGAGCGGGCTCTAAAGTCTGCCCGAGGCACCTGCCTGCACCAGGCTCCCAGAGCCCCGCCTCCCAGGGACCCTGCAGTGAGCCCCCCCCCCCCCACCATGGGGCTCCCAGCCTGTGCCAGGCCCCATGCCTCCTGCCGGAGGGAGGGAGGAGAGCAGGCGAGGACGCTTGGAGGAAGAGGGGGATGGTGCCGTCCAAGGTCAGCTCAGAAATGATAAGAAAATCAGTAATCACATTCTAAAAGAAAAAAAAAATTCTACATTATGATTTTATTTGCAACCCGTTTCACGCGATCCTGTGACAGGAGCCAGCCCAGAGAACCCTTGCTGTGGACGGGGGTTGCTGGGGCCCTGGGGACCCTGGGTGTTCTCTCTCCGCCCCCGTCTCCCGCCGTGTGTGCGCTCCATCCCCCACACGCCTGTCACTTGGACAGGAATTTAAAAATATAACTTAATGCACACTGACTTCCCTTGATTGGTGCAATTCATTACTTGAAAAGAAAAATATCTTCGTGTTCTTAAGGACTGGCTTTTCTCCAGGCTGTGTCGGCTTTGATTGATTTTTGACGCTGTGGTTGGCTTCTGGAAGTCTCCCGCCCCCCATCTCCCGCCTGCCCCCACCCCCTCAGGGTTCGACTTCTTATGGGCTACTTAAACGAATCCAGCAAGTTTTTACTATTCATCTCTCTGGAGGAATAAATAAAGATTAGCAAGCTTGAGCACTCCTCCAAAGCCACAGTAGAAAGATGAACAGCCGGGTAAGTGGGGGCAGAAGGAGACACTTTGCAGAAGGGGACAGACGCACCCGTCCACCTTGGGGAGAGGCGACCGAAGCTGGGAGATGCCGCGGCCCACCCGCAGGCGCGGCGAAAATCCACACTCCCACCACCGGCAGCAGGGACGCAGAACGGGCGGCCGCTGCAGAAAACCCGCAGGCAGCTGCCTGGGAACCTCCACCTCCTGCCCCCCGGAGACCCCGCAGGAACACAAGCACACGTCTGTCCGTCCGTCCGTGTGCGCAGCCTGGAGCACAGCGCCCCCTGCAGCCGTACTCGCCAGAGCCCCGCACCAGAAACAGCCCAGCAAGGGGAGCCGATGAGCAGACAGCGACGCGGCCACACGACGGAATACCCTTGGGGACCGGGAGGGGTCCGAGGGCCTCGAAGACGCACCGAGGACAGAATCAGACACAGGAGCGCAGTCCGAGCGAGGCCGTTGAATGAAACCCTAGAAAGAGACGTACCCCCCGGTAACAGAGGCACATCTCCCAGGTTGGGGATCGCGGGCGGCAGGGGGCTGCCCGGCGTGGTCCGTTCCTGTGTGGGGCGCTGGTTACTCAGAACTCCAGACGACCTGTAACCACTCGGACTCTACATTGTCACTCCCTCGCCGCCAGCCTCGGTTTCCACATCCGTGGGTTGGGCCACCAGCCCCGCCTGTCGTGTTCCGGGACAGCGAGAGAGAATAGTGCTCACGGAGTGGGGCCAGGGGTGCGGCTGCAGCCCCCACCTCTTTCCTCCAGGCCTGAGAGTGGAGGTTCCAGAAGCCTGTCTGGGCTCATTGTGAGCCCTCTCCCCCATCACTCACACCCAGCTCCTTGGTTTGGGGTCTGTTTGAGAGATCGGATCAGACCATTTGAATAGTCTAGAAACGTCAGCTCATGTGACCGAGTTCCGACCTCGACGTTGTGTCCTTACAGCATGCTTATAACGTGTTATATAACATGTTTCTCGCTGGGAAGGAGCCACCTCCCGGGATATGAGGGACGGACCCTGTCTTATGACGGCCAGAAGGCTCGGGTCATTTTCCAGGAATGTTTTATGCATGCAGCTGCATGTTTTTTCCTCACAAGGGCTAGAAAGACCCTGTACTTTGAGCACGCCCTGTCCTGTGCCCGAAGGGTTCTGCGGCTGCGGCCGGTGCTGTCTCCACCTCCTCACCAGCCCCCGATGCTGTATCAGAACGTGGACGGCAGACGGGACACGGCCACCTACCTCCAGACCAGGAGACCCCTTCCCTCCCTGCAGCCGAGAGCGCCCAGAGGCATAGCATTGAATAGCCCCGTGTGTCTAGAGGGTGTCTTTGTTTTTTTAAGACTCTTTGTTTATTTTGAGAGAGAGTGCTAGTGGGGGAGGGGCAGAGAGAGAGGGAGGGAGGAAGAATCCCAGGCAGGCTCCACACTGTCAGCACAGAGCCCAGCACGGGGCTCGATCCCGCGGACCTTGAGATCATGACCTGAGCTGAAACCAAGAGTCGGACACTCAACCGACTGAGCCCCCCAGGCGTCCGCCCCGCAAAAAACAGAGCGCCTGTCACCTTGGGGTACGCCACCCTGGGCTCCGGTGCGCGGCGGGCCACGGCAGAGCTCTCCTCCTGGCCACGGCCATGCCTGCTGTATAAACCGTGTGGGAGATCGGCTGGGGCCCGTGCAGTGGGGCTACCCTCCCCCGGGCAGACCTCCACTCGCTCCCGACGTCGGGGCTCCCTGGCGCTCGCTGGGAAGTCCTTGATCCCACGTGCCCCTGCTGTACTTGGCGCTGGCTCCTGGTGGCCTTGGCCACCAGCCTGGCCTGGGCCAGCGTTGCTTCTGGTAGGTGAGCCGAGCAGCGAATGCCATTCCTGACTTGGCCTCGCCCCTCAGCTGCTGGCTCCCCACTCACCAGTCCCTTTCCCCCCTCAGATCACGCAGGAGGCCGGGGAGTTCATGATCACGTTCCCCTACGGCTACCACGCCGGGTTCAATCATGGGTTCAACTGCGCGGAATCTACGAACTTCGCCACCCTGCGATGGATCGATTACGGCAAGGTGGCCACTCAGGTAAGTGCCCGCAGGCCCCGCGACAGGGCCCCCGTGGCGGTCGGCCCCCCTCAGCCTGCCCCCTCGGACCGGGGCCCCTGCAGCCTCTGTTTCTACTCGGCGGGGGCCTGGCCTCTCCATCCGGGTCTGTTTCCGGGATCCTCCGGGAACTCCTCCCCAGCACGTTCCTCGCCTGGAACGGACAGGGAGGCGGCAGGGGGCAGGTGGGCAGGTGGGCGGGTGTCTGCCTGGAGCCTGGGACCTGTGGCCGAGGGCTTTCCCTCCTGGCAGACTTTACTGTCTGGGCCCGAGGACTTCCTGGTGGTCTGGGCTGTGCATGGAGGTCACCGGGAGACAGGAAAACTCCTCTGATTCTCCTCCCGGGAATTTCCTGCTCTGTTGTAAGAGGGCCGGTTACTGTCCGACAGATTTGACATCTGAACTGAGTTCTTGTTCCCAAATGCCCTTGGCTCCACACGTACCCGTCTGTGTGGTTTTAATTGACAGCTCGAAGGGTGGCAGGTTCCTGGGAGCTGCTGGGCACAGGTGGGCTCGTGTCTACCTGCCTCCCTCCCTCCACTCGCTCCCTTGGCTCCCTCTGGAGCCTGAAGACGGCTCTGGGGGCCTGGCGACAGGATGTACATGTCCCAGACCCCTAGTCCAGACCCCTAGTTAGTGAGGGGTTGGAGCCTAGGAGGCAGCAAGGAGGGGCTGGTGGTGGGCGCACAGCTGCTTGGACCAAGGGCCTTCCTCCCAGGACTGCCACTGAGGCCCGAGGCCCCTGTCCCGGCCTCAGCACAAGATGGCAGTCTTCCCGTCAGGCTGGGCTCGGGCTTTGGTGCAGGGTTTTGGCCCCTCCGGCCTCTGCCCACTGCAGACGGACCCGGTTACTCATGGCTCCCTAGTGCTGGGGGCACCCGGCACAGGAGAGCCCTCTGGCGAGGCCAATGCGGCATGAAAATGGGGTGTCTCCCGCCAGGCTCCCAAGTGGGAGGCTGGGGGCTCCCCCGAGGAATTGCTTTTGGCTGCTTCCGAGTCAGGGCCCGGGACCAGGGCAGACGGTGCGTTTCCCACCAGATCCAGAAGTGGGGACCCGGTGGTGATGAGTGCGTGGCGGCTGGCCGCGTGTGGGTGTCGTGGCCGCGAGCTGAGAGTGTATGTAACACGCACGCTGTCCGAGGTTCTGCGTAACAAGGGGCGTGAAATGTTGCCCAAGTACTTGGTAGTGCTGCTTATGTAGGCTGTGTTTTTAGGTAGATTGGGTGAAACGAAATGTTAAAGTGAACGTCACCTGTTCCTTTTTACCGTTTGACCGTGGAGACCAGACACACGAAGATTGCACAGGTGGCTGGCGTTCTGTTTCTGGCGGGCAGCTCGGGCCTCGACGAACTGGCCAACCTTTATTCTTCTCACCACCCGTGTCTCTGGCTCCGCTGTTGGAGTGCGGTTTAGAAAAGGACGCGGGCTTTGTTGGAAGGAGGCTGGAGAGGCGCTCTGGGGGTTTAAGTGTCGGGATTTTTAGCGGCGGGGGAGGGTGTCTCTGGCAGAGACACTGGCTTCGCTCAAAGAGGAGACGTGTAAAGGAGCCATCGAACGTCCCGGGTGGGGGTGTGGTTCTGCGTGGACGACCGCAGGCCGCTGTGGGTGGTGAGAGGAAGCTCGGAGAATTCCAGGGGCCCGTGCGCAGAGCCCCTGCCGCGGCGTGAGCCGCGACTGAGTCGTAAGGTCTGGACGAGATCGCAGGCTTGTCCTGGAGGTGCTGTCAGGGCCGAAGCCGCAGTGGGGCCGGCAGGGACTGCCCGGATATTAAAAGCAATCTTGGGTTCAGCCGTGCGTTCACAAACAAGTGACATTTGGGAAGTGCCGTCTTAGATTGGGCCTCCACGCTTACATTGCCGGGCGGCGTAGCGTGAAATTACCGAACAAGTGGAGCGCGGTGCTCCGCGCAAGCCGGGGTTCGGGCGGGCGGCCGGGCCCCGTGCCGGGCTCCCTCGCGGGGCCACCCCAGCTGCCCGGTCCTGTGGCGGGAAGGCGGCGGGGGCGGGGGGGGGGTTCCGCCGGGAGCGGCCCTTGGCCGTGGCGCGGCAGGCCCTGCAGTCCGGGATGTCAGCTCCTGGCCAGGGGGTGGGGGCGGCAGTTTCGGCCTCCTGCAAGCCTCGCGGCCCCGTAAAGAGTCCAGTCCAGGCAGGAGAGGCGGCTGGCCGTACAGATGACCGCCGAGGCACGTCCGAGGCAGGACCTGGGAGGGGCAGGGAGGTTGTTCGGGTCAGATGGTTCTCGGGGACCTGCTACGTCCTTGGCCGCACTTTAGGGAATGGAGCGTGGGGCTGGGGGAGGGTTCTAGCATGATTTTCCTCAGCCAGGGCTTCTCCCTGAGCTGGCCTGAGCTGCCCACCCCCATCTCGGCTTGGGCCAGTTCCTTCCAACACCTTCCTCAGACCCCAGGGAGAAGCGTTCCCATTTTCCAGATTTTAGAGACTTTTCACTCGGTTCTCAGGTTGTTCCTCTTCTCCCAGGCTCCCTCCGCGCTGGTGCACGAGAAGCCCAGCTCTTGGGCTTGGCTGGCCTCTGTCAATGTCAGGAATTCATGTGCTTTCTCCTTCTAGAAGAGGGGTCTGAAAACCCGGGCCCACAGGCCAAATTTGGCAGGCTGTTTTTGCGTGGTCTGCAACCTGAGAACGGTTTTTACATTTTTCTAGAGAGTCGTGCAAAAAAACAAAAAAAACAAAAAAAAACAACAAACCCAAAAAACAAAAAAAGTCACAAGAAGACTATACGGCACACCAGTTCGATGAAACCCAGATTTCCGGTTTATAAATAAAGTTTTATTGGCACCCAGCCACGCCCATTCGCTGACACGCTGTCTCTGGCTGCTTCCGTCTGTGACGGCGGAGTTGGGCAGTTGTGACCGAGACCACCTGGCCTGCAGAACTGAAGGCCGTCGCCTCCCGGCCGTTGAAGAGGAGTGACCTGTCCCTGGTCTCGAGGATCGATGGTGCGGGCGGGCCCTAGCCTTTCCTGCCAGCGCCGGCTCCTGCCGGTCAGGGCTGACCCGTTGCCTCCTGCGCCCTTTCCCAGCCCCCAGGGTCTCTGGCGTCAGAGGGGCTCCCCTCTCAAGCAGGCTGGCCTCCCGGCCCTGAGCTCCACACCCAGCACCGCGGCGGCTGCCTCGAGAGCTTCTGGATGGGCCGGGGAGATGTCCTCCGGAAGAGCGTCACTGACCGGACCTCCTGTGGCGGAGCAGGAGGCCCAGGCCTCGGGTGCTGGTCGGCCCCCGCGGGCCAGACGGGCTCCCAGGTTCCTCCGGGCGGGAAAACCCCAGAGGAAGCCCAGGCTTTGCAGCCTCTTGCCAGAGAGCTCTAGGAGGGAGCTCCCCCAGGCCTCGCGGCCAAGGTCCAGCTTCGAGTCGACGTGGTGTTTCGGTGTCTGCCGTCCTCCGTGGTCTTCCTTCCTGAGCCGCTTGGCCGGCGCTAACGTTTCCCACCCATCGGCCTCCAGGAGGAGAGCCGCGAGGGCTGCCGGGACCCTCCCGGGCCCGCGCTGTGGGGGGGACGGGCAGGAAGACGCCGCCTGCCTCTGTGTCCCACCCTCCTGCCGGTTTGTGGATCGCGCAGCCCCGACACCGAGGCCCCTCACTTCCCTGGCTTCCGGTCTCACGGGCGCAGGACGGGGCTCCTTCTGGGCCGGAGGGTAGAGGGGGATGGCCCCCACCCACTGCACTGCCAGCAACGAGCGGCCAGGGTTTTGTGTAATCAAGGAGAACGCAGCTCGGGGGGCCAGGGCGAGCGGAGACTGCTGAGTCCCTAAGGGTCAGGGCCGGGACTCCGAGGAGGGAGCAGCGATGACAGGGACAGGGCCGAGGGGACTTCCTGCCCGCTCCACCCGCCCCGGCGAGGCGGAAGGACGGGGCCGGGCACTTTGAGGGAAACATTCGTAACCCCGCTCTATGGATGGATGGGCGGGGTGGGGGCGGGGGTTGCCCGAAAGTTGCTAGATGTTAGCTCGACATGGTGGAGTTCAGGTCCCTCGAAAACGTATGCTCTCAACGTGTTCCTTCCTTCCTTCCTTCCTTCCTTCCTTCCTTCCTTCCTTCCTTCCTTCCTTCCTTCCTTTTTCTTTCTTTTCTTTTCTTTTCTTTTCTTTTCTTTTCTTTTCTTTTCTTTTCTTTTCTTTTCTTTTCTTTTCTTTTCTTTTCTTTCTTCTTTTTACAACTCTTTTTTTTTGGGAAAACAAGCCTAGCTTTCCAGGGGAGGGGGGGAGTGGTCTTGCCTTTCCTGGGTGCTTCCTCCGTAAATGCCCTGCAGCCGCTGGAGGGGAAAGGTTGGGCTGTTTGTCGTCATGTTCCCGGTGGTTCTCTTGGTTTGTTTCGTAAACGGGAATTAGACACCCAACTGGGTCGCTCGAGCCCCAGCTTCCTCTCTCCCCTGCCAGATCCGAAACAAGGGGAGCGGGGAAAGGTACGTGCCAGACTCAGCATCCTGAGCGCTGCTGTGCTGAGGGTCCCGGAGGGAGCTGCACCTACAGGGAGAGGGTGACAGGTGGGCGGGGGGCCCCGGGGACCCCAGGACACTACGGGGCCTGCACGCGGAGCGAGTGTGGGGCCTGTCCCCCACACCCCCCCACCCCCACCCTTCCCGGGTCACACGCAGCCCTTGCCGCGTCTGTTTTGAGCCCTGCCCTTCCTCGGCCGGACCCCTCCTCGGAGGTAGCACTGTCCCCCCTTTCCTTCTGTCTCTCTTCTTTTCTGTCTCCATCTCCAGCTTTACCGATGGCACCACCCTGCCTCAAGGTGACTCTGAACCTCGCGACCTCGCGAGGACCAGAGAGGTGAAGTGACTTTGCCAAGGTCACGGCAGCAAGAGGGCCGGGCCCAGAACACCCGCTCCCTTCCCATCTCCCTTCCCCCACTTGGAGGCGTGCGCCTGTTGAGGGACCCCCTCCCCACCCGAGGGCGTCTCTACAGGCTGGTGGCCTCCTCCTGGCTGGGGTCCGGGGCTCGGCAGGGGTGGCAGAGTCGCCTCCCGAGGCCTGTGCTCCGTTTCTAAGGACGGAATTCCCTGGGCATGTGCTCAGATGGGCAGGCTTTGTAGTGGGATTGCTGTCGGGGGAGATCAGAGGGGTGCGCCAGCTTCACTCGGAGAAGATAAACGCGCCCGCACCAGCCCTTCTAGGCCTGAGCTCGAATTAGCCCCACGGGGCCGCACACCACGTTGGATTAGCTGAGCGCAGCCCCGACTGCCCCCGCGGTGGGCGGCACTGGGCGAGGCCTGGCAAGGGGCTCTCTCCCCCTCTGAGGTGGTGCTGGCATCGCAGACCGCCCCACGAGGCAGGTGCACAAGTTGACTTCAGATGAAACAGAGCGAGAGAGATTTAGAACCCGTTTTGAACGGCCGGGAGCCTGGGTTTCCGCCAGCTGTCTGGGCCACCCGCCTGCCGAGAGCTCAGCTTCCCCGGGAACTGTCGGCTCCCCCCAGAAGCATCTAGCGGGGGAGCGGCTTCTGTGGAGTGTGGAAGAGGGGAGAGGGCCCCCGGGCCCCCCACATGCACTGCGTACAGGGGGAGGGGCCTCTTCTGAAGCCCCGGCCGGGGACGCCTTTGTCTGTGTTACCGTCAGCCGTGACCCACCTTGCGTGGATCGGGTGCCTTCTGTGTGGGGAGCATGCGGTCTGCCGCAGCGATTATCCAGGAGCCCGAGGGGAGGTGGCAGGAGGCAGGGCCGGGGTGAGGGCGGGGGCGTGAGGAAGAGGGCCGGAGCGGGCAGCCACGACCCGCCCGGGCTGGAGGTGGGGCCGGGCACCTGCCCTTCTGCGCCTCGCTGCCCCTGTGATTTATGGCCCCAGACAGGCAGGTGCGCGGGGCTCGCGGAAAAGTGCTGTGTGAGATACGTTTTTCCCTCGCTCTTTCCCCGGGGCTTCCTGTCACTCTCTTGTCTTCCCGGTGCAGAAGTTCTGGGTGTTAGAGTCGCGCGGTAGCTCGGGACGGCCCCCAGGCCTCTCGGTCGTCTCGTTTCGGATTCGACCGCATATGGCGTCCTCCGTGGCCTTTGTCAGTGTGGTGGGAGTGTTCTGGGGAAGCATGCCTGGCACTGAGCGCCCAGTCTGTTAGTATCACCGAGTTGGTCGTTGGCGTTAGCACGCTGGAATGGGAGACGGGAGGCCCCGGGCTGCAGACAGACAGGAAGACTCTCCGGGCCGTCCTGGTGGGCCAAGGTCACCCAGGTGGGCCCCAGAGAGGACAGTGACAGGTGGGGTTTCCTTTATAGAGAAAGGGGAGGAGGTGTGCCACTGGAGCCCCGGCCTCGCCGGGGCCGCGTTGTGCTGGGTCCGAGGCCAGCGACCTTGCTGGCCCGGCTGGCCGTGGGGCGTGCGAGAAGCAGCCCCCGGTCGAGGACCGAGGGGAGCCCCGGGAGCCGTGCACCTAATTGTTTTGTTTATGAAGCGCTTCTGAGAGCTTCCAGTGGATTTCCTAATGAACTGGTTTGTTATGTCTCTCGCTGCAGCGCTGGTAATTACATCAGAAACAGGGGGCCGCGGCGTCTGTGAGCCATCGCGAGCAGATGTGGGCTCCGTGGCTGGGTTTCTGCCCCCGTCGGTGGGCGTTTAACGCTTTGTGGGCCCAAGTGCCTAGTAGCCCGAGTGCTCTGGAAGGAGCGTGCCTGGCCCTCGCCTGGCCGGGCAGAGGGCAGAGGGCGGAGGCGGCGTGCAGGTTCGGGCACCCGGCTCTGCAGGGACGGGGAGCCGTCGGCCGGAAGACGGCCCTCGCTGGCCCGGCCTCACCACCTGGGGTTTGCTGCTTCCGAGGGTGCCCCGTCCTCGTGCGCGCCAGGGACCGTGCGGGCCGCTGGTCTGTCTGTGGCCGTTGGCTGCTGACCCGCCCGCCGGGCCCTGGCGAAGCTCCGCCCCAGTTCCTGACGTCAGGAGGCCCGGGAGCTGGTGCCGCTCCTGCTCCTGTGGCGGGAAAGTGCGAGGGTCCCCGTGCACACATGCTGTTTGGGTCGATGATTTCATCGAACCGTGTTTAATAATTTTCCCCTCTAGGCCGGCAGCGCGTCCTCTCTGTCCCGTTTGGCTCTTTCACACGAGCGGACTCTAATGTCTGTTCAGTTTTTCAGAAGAGGTGGCCTCCGATTAAAGCTCAGTGCTATTTAAATTGGGGGAAATGCGGCAAACGGGACTCGGCGGGCCCCGAGGCAGCCTGGCCTCGTTACTGTCTCGCACACTCCGGTCATTTCCAGGGCCGCCCGGGTGTCCTGGGGCAGCCCCGGCCCAGACCGCCCACCGCTGGAGCCCCCAACAAGGGTGCCCGGCGTTCTTCTGACTGCTGGCGGCCCTGCCGTGACGTGTCCACCTTTTCTGTGGCCGCGGCCGTGCCACGGGGGGCCCAGCACAGATCAGAGCGTGAGACGGGCCAGGGATGCTGGGAGCGAATGGGGCAGCTGGGGGGCCAGAGGAGCTGGGGTCATAATGCAGGCCCTCCCCTGAGGCTACCAGCCCTGTCGGCCTGGGGCGGGACGCTCGGGTCCGAATGGAGCTCGTGCAGCCCTGTGAGCCTTCGCCAAGTGCCCCCCCCAGGCCCTCCCCCGCCTGACTTCCGCTCAGCGGGGAGGTCCTCAGGGGACCTGGGCGCCTGCTGGCCTCGTGCCCTGGCCGTGGCAGCCTCAGCCCCCATTTCCCCTCCTCTGCGAAACGGACATTCCCGTATCAGTGTGGTGGTGACTTTGGTCTCACGTGTTGTCGGGCGTCCATCCCGCAGGTGACCCTCTTTACTTCCGTGACCTCCCTGCTACCTGGGGACAAGCCAAAACGTTCTGTGGTGGGAGGGCCAGGAGGGGCGTGCTGAGCGGTTGGTTTAAATCAGAATCTGCATCGGGGCGCCTGGGTGGCTCCGTCCGTCGGGCGTCCAACTTCGGCTCAGGTCGTGATCTCGTGGTCCGTGGGTTCGAGCCCCGCGTCGGGCTCTGTGCCGACAGCTCGGAGCCTGGAGCCCGCTTTGGATTCTGTGTCTTCCTCTCTTTCTCTGCCCCTCCCCTGCTCGTTCTCTGTCTCTCTGTGTCTCAAAAATAAAGACACGTTAAAAATCAGTCAGAATCCGCCTCTTAAAGAACGTGGACTTGCGCACACGTGGGGTAAGGAGAGCCGGACGAGAAGAGTGGGATCACATCCCGTCCTCCAGAAACACGGAGGTGGTTTCCGTTAGCAGAGTCAGCTGAGGGAAGTGAACTTCACGGTCACTCACGCTGTAATCCCACTAGTTTAGTATGCGGGGGATTCTTTCTTTTTTTAAGGGGCCGATTCTGGGGTTTTTTAGCGTTTACTTATTTTTGAGAGAGAGAGAGACAGAGACAGAGCAGGCGAGGGGTAGAGAATCCTAAGCAGACTCCAGGCTCTGGAGTCAGCCCAGAGCCTGACACGGGGCTCAGACTCAAGAGCCGTGACGTCACGACCTGAGCTAAAGTCGGACGCTTAACCGACGGGGCCCCCCAGACACCCCAGTATATGGGGATTCCTAAGTATGGAGAAGATTGGAAACAACCCGGACACGGCAGGTCCCCGGTCCGATTGCAGGCATTCAGGGCCCCGTGTCCGTCGGGAGCGGTCGAGCTCCGCGCACGAGTTTCGTGTGTTTGCTCCCGGTGGAGCCCTCGGAAGCAGCGTTGGGAGGTCGCGTCTGGAGCCCGGCCCACGGAGACCGGCAACGCGTGGCCCAGGCTTAGAGGCGGAGGGGGGGTGCGGACCCCGGGGCTCCCGCAGGCCAGGAGCCACAGTGGCTTTGAGGTCACTGAGGACAGGCTGCGGGGCCGCTGGTGGAGTCGGCACAGGAGAGAGCTCTCCTTTTGCAAAAACGGCGTCCGAGGAAGGTCTCGCTTTTGGTGTTTTTATTGTTGCAGTTTCCAAAAGCACAGCGGTTTGCTTGCTTTCAGTCATTCTGCACGGGATCGGTGTGGCTGGGAAAGGGGGAGTCCTCGGATGGTGGGACTCAGATGCAGAGAAACAGTTGGGCGGCCGGCTCCCGCCAGATGAGCGGCGCGGGGAGGGGCGGGAGGAGTAGGCGCGGGTCTCGCTCCGGGAGCGGAAATGCGCCGACTGCCCTGCCAGCCCGGGCCGGGGGCCCTGCATGCGTCAGCTCATCTGACACCCCTGCGGCGCGCGGCCGGCCTCCCCCCAGAAGGGTTTGCTGTAATGACATTCTGCCCCCTCCCCGTCTCTGTGGCCCAGACGTGGCGCCAGCCTCCCGAGGAAGATGTAGGGGTGTACTTCTGGGCCTGCGGGCTGACGCTTTCTCTACAGTTGGCAAAATGCTTGCGGAGGAGACCCTGCACCCGGCCGCACACACTCCAGCGCGCTCCCTAGCCGGCTGTGTCCTTGGCGGTGGTGGGGAGCGGGGGCGGGGGTTGGGGGGCCTGTGTGGCGCCCAGTCCCAGAGGAGCCACGGGTCGCTGGCCGCCTGCCGCCTGCTGACTCAGACCTGAGCCCGCCCTCCCACGTGGCTGGGCAGCATTCTGTGCGCTCTGGCGAAGGCCGTCGGGAGGGCCACGTCATGAGATCCTCTAAGTCGTGTCGGGCGTTAACGTTCGTTCCCGTGAAAAGGTTGAGTTTACTCCGCTTTACGGCCCAGAGAGGGAGGCCCGGCGTCAAGGTTGTAGAGCTCGGTTATCATCAGGGTCTCGTGTTGGCGGTGGTTCTGGGAGTCCCTGCCGCCACGTGCCCTGAGTGCCAGGGGCCTGTCCCCTGTCCTCCCCGGCCCACACAGCCCGAGCCGAGTGCTGCTGGGCCCCGAGGGCCACCCGCGCTGAGCCTGACGATATGCCAGTTTCTATTTTGTCACGCTCTGGGGACAAGAAGCCTGTTCGTCCCCGCTTGTGGCCCCTGCTCTGATAAGCGGCGGCAGACCTCCTCCCTGTCCTGTTTTCTCATTTTCCTCGGACCCCGCAGCAGATCCTGGGAGACCTACGCGGGAACGTCAGGCTGTTTGATGTGTCAGGCTTGCAGCCTGGGGTGACAGCCTCCCTGCTCCCGGCTCGGTGCTCAGATTAGGCCCGGGGCCCCTAAACTCCACGGTCGTGACTCTTGTCATTTGTCATCTGGAAGTGACAAGAGTGCTTCTTGTTGAGCCTCTGGCTGGTGCTCTCAAGATCCCCGGCCTTCTGTGACAGAAGTCATCCCCTGGGGGTGTCAGAGGCCTGTGCTTATGGGACAGAAGGCTCCATGTCGGGGGGCACTGTGTCTGGGGACCAGCTGGGGCCTTGGCTGGGCTCCTGCTGCCCCCAGCCCTCCTGCCTTCTCTCTCTCCTCTCCCCCCACCCTCTCCCCTCCCCCACCGGTGCTCTCGGGGACCTTGGCGAGATGTCCGTGAGACTCAGTTCCCGGGTGGGCGCAGAGGCATCGCGGCCTGGCCCTCCCCCAGGGTGCTTATGTGGAGGGGCCGGACGAGGAGAGGGCACAGTAGGTGAGTGCTCCCAGCGACCAGGGAGGGTGGATGGGGCCCTGCTGTGCCCTCTGTGCACCTGTCTCCTCACGCGTTTTTATCCCCGCCCCATCGTAGCCGGAGCTGCTGAGGGCAGGTACCAGCGTGCGGCGACACCTGACCACTTCGTCCCTGTAGCTCAGAGCACACAGTAGTCCGCACGCGGGAGACGGGGCTCTCTCTGAGCTGCTAGTCCGAGACCCTTTTGCTCTGGGTTCTTCTGATGGCTTGCGTTGCAGATTCGAACCTTGGTGCCTCTCTTTTTAAACATCCTAAAGCCTTAGGAAGTTAAAGGCCCGTAAAGCACAGGTCCACACCGGGTCAGCTGTTCTGAAGGGGGCAGGCGGCTTGCCGCCAGCCCTGGGGTGACGGGAGTCCCTTGGGGAAGCCACTCCCGCGACTTGGGCCTCGTGTGATGTCTCTGCTGGTAGGTGTGGCACCTTGGGACTGATTCGGGAACAAAACCCCACCCGCACGCCCACCACCCCAGAGGAGAGGAGAGAGACCCGCCCCGACGGCTCTCTGCCTCTCATTTTCTGCCGTTTGTCTGTACTAGGAGGGGACTCAGAGCCCCCGGACAGCACGGGGCGGGTCCTGCCAGGCCCTCCGAGGCCCTTTCGGGCTCTGGCGGGTATGTTTCCCCGGTGAATGGCCAGCTCGGGCGGCAGATATGGAGGGCAGGGGGCCCAGAGAAGACAGAGCCTGAGGCCAGGCCTGTGCGCACCAGGCTCCGGGCGCTTCCGGGCACCCGGCGAGAGCTGGATTCCGGAAGCAGATGGAAGGGGGTGTGCAGCCTGCTCTCCTCGGTATGAAGACCAGGACCGCAGTAAGTCCTCACGAGGACGTCCGTCTTGGTCAGCTCGAGCTGCTGTAATGAAGTACCGTGGGCGGGGCGGGGGGAGGTTATAAACAGTGGGAACGGGTTCCCCACACTTAGGGAGACTGGACGTCTGAGACCAGGGACCAGCGGGGCTGGGCTCGGGTGAGAGCCGTCTGGCAGATTGTGGACGGCTGCCTTCTCGCCGGACCCTCGCGTGGAGGAGGCGGGGACAGGACGGGGCGGGGAGTAGGGGACTCCGTTTCACTGTAGTTACCTGCTAACGTCCCCGTCTCTGCTTGCAGTCGCGTTAGGGGTTGGGGCTTCAACGCGAGAACTTGGGGCGGGGGCGGGGGGGACACAACTCCGTCCATAGCACGGAGTCTGTGGTGGCTCCCCCGCGGGTCCTTCGGCCTCAGGCTACCTATAAAGGTCGCCCTGCCCCCTACATCAAGGGACGGCACGCTTTCTGTAAAGGACCTGATCGTGAATACAAACCCACGCGGTCTGTGTGGGACGGCCCCACCCTGCCGTCAGAGCGCCCGCACAGCCGTGGCCGCGGCCGCGTGCCAGGAAAACTTTATTCACGCACAGGTGGGGGGCTGCGTTTGCCCACCCTCGACTTAAGGGACACACCTGCCCAATAAAGAGATTTAGGAAACTAAGCAGCTTGGTCGGCGGGTCGTTGGGCCCCACGGTTGAAAGGGCCCCGGTAGGTGTTTGACGAACGTCCTTGGCTTGTTCTGAAGATTTTTGGTCGTGATGGTGGCTTCAGTGTACTTGGGATTGTGCGTAGCGTAACTCTTGAGATGACGGATCTCTCCTAAGGATGGTTCTGCCACTTAAATGGTGTCCTGGCCCGACGGGTGGACCTACCTCGTTGCCCAGGACTGTTGACCAGCTCTTGAGATGACAGATCTCTCCTAAGGATGGTTCTGCCACTTAAATGGTGTCCTGGCCCGACGGGTGGACCTACCTCGTTGCCCAGGACTGTTGACCAGCTCTTGAGATGACGGATCTCTCCTAAGGATGGTTCTGCCACTTAAATGGTGTCCTGGCCCGACGGGTGGACCTACCTCGTTGCCCAGGACTGTTGACCAGCTCTTGAGATGACGGATCTCTCCTAAGGATGGTTCTGCCACTTAAATGGTGTCCTGGCCCGACGGGTGGACCTACCTCGTTGCCCAGGACTGTTGACCAGCCTGCTTACAGTTCTGGAGTCGAGCCCGGCTCTGTCTGGATTTCTCACTTTCTTGGGTGAGATCTCTCGGGGGTAGGGGGCGGGGCTGGCGGCTGCTGTCCCCACCAGCCTGGCCTTGGTCGGGGCAGGCTGGGCAGGCCTGTCCTGGGAGGGGTTCTGGTTTTGCGAGGGGGGGGGCACTGTCTCTCCTCTGCTGTCGTTTTGCAGCACGCGTTTTGCCTGCGTTGCGGGAGGGCCACCGCACGTACCGCGTGAATTAGCTACAACCCGGCTCTGGAAGGCAGGCTGTCGGGCCCCTCTCGATGTGAGGCGTCGTCAGGGAACCAGGTTCCGCCCGCGGGTATGGGCGGTGTCCACCCTGCCCCAGCCCACACTGTGCCTCTTGGCTGCCCGCGGGCCGATGGAGGGTATGAGGGCACAGGCCGAAGCCACGGGTGCCGGGCCCAGTGCGGGGCAGGGAGCCCAGGATCGGGGCGAGGCGCAGCAGCCTGTGCGTGGACGGGAGGCCGACCCCAAGGCAGGCAGGTCCAGGGTGGGGACCTGCAGGTCAGGCAGCTGTCTGGGAACAGACCGTTGGTGGAGGCTGGCAGCGGGGGAGGACCCCGTGCCACAGTGAGCCTCTCCCCGCCTCCCCCACCCCAGTTCCCGCCTCTTGCCTTCGCTTCCTCCTCGGATCCCAGACGGCCCCGCCTGGCACTGATGCAATCCCCAGCCACCCTGCCTTGGCTGATTAGGGCAGGACAGGTGCCACTCAGCGTGCTAGTGACTGAGCCCCGCCCCGCGCAGAGCCCCTCCACGCCCGGTTCTGGGGGCTGCGGGCTGTGGGCCCTGACCGTGGTACGGGAGGCCCTGGGGCGGGGGGCTCGGACCCGGAGGGGGCCCCTCAGACCTCCTCCCCCGCATCGGCGCCCCATTTCTCATCGGAAACTAACGACACGGCCAGCCCGTGACAGCCGTGTGACAGCAAGCACGCTCTCTCTGTCGCCGGCGCCGACGGGGGGCCGCTAACTTGGGGAGCTGATGCGAGAGCAGCAGAGACCGTCTGCTTGAGTGACTCCAGCAGATCCTTGAAAACGTGTGTCCCAGAGGGTTTGGGGGAGGGATGGGGGCCGGAGGGGGAGAACGAAAACGAATAGGGCCGTTTGCTCCGGGCCTCCCGCCCCGGGCCCTGCTCAGAGGCTGCCCGAAGCTCCTGCCCCAGCCCCCTCCCGGGTCACCCCGGCAACGCCGAGCCTCTGCGCGTGCTCCCCGCTGGCCACAACGAAACAGCGGTGTGTGATGGTCCCACGGGGGCCGTTGGGGGGCTGGCACGTTCAGCCCCAGGAAGTCGCTTGTGAGGAAGAGCTGAGGTCCCTTCGTTGGCCTCAGCAGCCTTGTCTCCCTGTGTGGTGGGCCGACGGGAGCCCGTGGGTCCGTGGCACCTGCCCCCGAGCCCGGCTGTTCCGCCGTGGAGGTGACGTGGCCGTGTCCTGAATCCCAGCGGCTGTCATCCCCTCCCTGGGTCCCGCTGCTTGCTCCCCGGATGCCCGTCTGCTCCGCTCTCCGCCCCCGCCGGTGACCAGCCCCACCGTGGCCAGAAGCGGGCCGGACTCCAGGCCGCCAGGCAGTGCTCCGTGGAGCACATCCACGTGTCCCCCTCCGTGCTGCACACAGGTGCTTTTTCTAATTACTTAAGGAGAAGCGATTGCAAAGCCACTCGATACAAATCCCTTAAGCTGCTGTTGATGGTGACTCTGGGGAGGCTGCGGCCGGGCCAGGAATCTGAAACACGGGCACCATCTGTGCTCCCGCCACTGTGAAGCCAAATTATACCGCCAGCCCTTCTCTCCTGCACAATTTTTCATTAAATGAATTGCGTTTGCTGGGAATCGCTTGTCCACAAATGGTCCCTCCTGCTCAGCGTGGCGAGGTTATCGCTGTCCCTGAGTCCGAGCTCCCGGTTCCAGCCCCGGGAGGAGTGGGGGGTGGGGCCTGCGTCCGCAGGAGATTCCTCTGGAAGTTTTCCGAAGCCCCTCCTCCAGCCCCACGGCGCCCGCCTCAGATCGGGGGTCCTCCACATTCCCTGCTTCCGGGGCAGATCGAGGACCCTTGGAAGGGGAGGCAGTTAGCTCTCTTCCTTCTCACCGTCGTTTCCGTTGAGAAAGCGGCGGTGACGGCGACACGGTTGTAAAGGGAGGGCGAGACGTGTGTTTAAAATGGAAATAGGTTTTAAGCCACGGTTTCGGAAACGGGCTTCTCCTAAGCCCGTTCATTTGACAGGGAGGCAGAAAGGGGCAGGAGTTCAGAGTCCGAGCCACAGGGGCTGCGGTGGACGTGCAGGTGTCCCTGGGCACGTATGTCCCCGAAGGGTGGCTGCAAGTGCAGCACCCCAGGGTCACGTCCCCCCCCTCCCACTCCCCCCGAGGTGCCCTAGGCTGCCTGCTGCGGGGGCTGGTTCATCTTCCAGAGTCTAGACCAGCGGGCCGCACACCAGGGCCTGTGCCACACCCGGCCCTTCGCCTGTTCTCCTAAATCAAGTTTTATTGGTGTGAAGCCACCTCTGTTCACTTACGTGCTCATCTGTGACGCTCCTGAGCTCCAGCAGCAGAGTTGAGAGGTTGTGGCGGAGACGGGGCAGTCCACAAAGCTGAAGATGCTCACTGCCTGGCCCTCTGCCAGCTCTGCCCTAGACCAGTGTCCCCTCCGTTTCTCTCCCTTGTGGCAGTAGGATGATTTTCCAGCCCCATCTCGGTCTCGTCCCGCAGGTAAGTAGGAGACCAGGGCTGCCTGGGTTCCTCCTCTGCTGACTGAGGAGGGTCATTGGCTCACTGGGCAGAGCCCAGCTTCCAGAATCTTCGGCTGGCTTTTCTGGCCAATGACTCCCCGAGGTGTTAAGTGTCCCCGGGACACCTGCGTGCCTCCCGCACGGTGCCCAGCCCCGGGGCTTATGCTGTGACCTGGAGGAGAGAGAGGCTCCAGGAACATATGTGGCCCGTGGGAGTCGTTCAGGGACCCCCCAAGAGGGAACGGGTCTAGACAGCAGAGGAGGGGGCAAAAGGGACGCCATTTCAGCCTGTCTTTGCCACACTCGTTTGCCCCAGCGCTCGAAGCTCCCAGACACAAAGGACCCTCCGGCCCAGGCAGCGTTCCTCCAGGCCGCCCGGCACACCGTGCCAGCCCCCTTCGTCAGCCGGTGCTCTGTGTCCGAGTTCTCGCCCCCCGGGGGCCGGCTGCTGAGCCTCCGGGTCCTGGCTTCCTCTCCCCGAACCCACGAGGCAGGGATCGGGACCCGGCCTGTGTGCGTCCTGGGGCACCCCGTACCTGCTCGGAACCACTTGTGTTTCCTTTTTCGCTCTCGGCCTTTTGGGGCTGACAGCTCTTCCCTCTTCCTCCTAACCTTTGGAGTTGCTGCTGTCAGGAAGCATTTCCTGTGCATTTTTACCCACTTGGGGGCTCGTGTGTCCGACAGGAGGGAGATTTTGCTTAAAGCCGACACCTGGGCGGCCGGAAAGTGGACCCCCCGTGGCCTCGGGCTCCTTAGCTGCGTCTCTACGCCTGCTGACCCCGAGGCCCCCACAAAGGGTCTGCTGTCCTGTCCCTGGACCGTGTGCTGGGCGGTGGCTGTGACCCCACGGGGGCGGGCCAGGGGCTCGCACTGGAGGGCACGGCTTCCGCCCGGGACAGGAAGGTACCGTTTTGTGCCTGAAGGTAGCAGTTCCAGAGAGGAGAGGGCCCAGGCCGTTGTCACCCCCCGCCTTTGTTCAGCTCGCTGGCCACGGGCTCAGCGGGTCTCCCCTCCCCGCCCCCCAACAGTGCACGTGCCGGAAGGACATGGTCAAGATCTCCATGGACGTCTTCGTGCGCATCCTGCAGCCGGAGCGGTACGAGCTGTGGAAGCAAGGCAAGGACCTCACGGTGCTGGACCACACCCGGCCCACAGCCCTGAGCAGCCCCGAGCTGAGCACCTGGAGCGCCTCCCGGGCCTCACTCAAGGCCAAGCTCCTGCGCAGGTGAGTCACCCGGCGGCCCGAGCCGCTGCACCTGCCTGGCTCTGGTGATGACCGTAAGTGACTCCCACTCTCACTCTTTACCGGGCTGCTGGCCGCAGGCTGTCCCCTGACCTCCCTCCTCCCTCCCTCCCTTCCTCCCGCCCTCCTCTCTCTCTCCTCCCCCCTCCTCCCCTCCTCCCCTCCTCCCTCCCTTCTCCCCCTCCTCCCTCCCTTCTCCCCTCCTCCCTTCCTCCCCTCCTCCCTTCCTCCCCTCCCCTCTTCCTCGCCTCCCCCTCTTCCCTCCCCCCTCCTCCTCTTCCCTCCCTCCTCCCCTCTCCCCGTCCTCCCTCCCCTCCTCCCCGCCTCCTCCCCTCCTCCCCGCCTCCTCCCCTCCTCCCTCTCTCCTCCCCTCCTCCCTCTCTCCTCCCCTCCTCCCTCTCCTCCCCTCCCTCCCTCCTCCCCTCCTCCCTCCCTCCTCCCTCCCTCCTCCCCTCCTCCCTCCCTCCTCCCCTCCCCTCTTCCTCGCCTCCCCCTCTTCCCTCCCCCCTCCTCCTCTTCCCTCCCCCCTCCTCCTCTTCCCCTCCCCCCTCCTCCTCTTCCCTCCCTCCTCCCCTCTCCCGTCCTCCCTCCCCTCCTCCCCGCCTCCTCCCCTCCTCCCCGCCTCCTCCCCTCCTCCCTCTCTCCTCCCCTCCTCCCTCTCTCCTCCCCTTCTCCCTCTCCTCCCCTCCCTCCCTCCTCCCCACCTCCTCCCCTCCTCCCTCTCTCCTCCCCTCCTCCCTCTCTCCTCCCCTCCTCCCTCTCTCCTCCCCTTCTCCCTCTCCTCCCCTCCCTCCCTCCTCCCCACCTCCTCCCCTCCTCCCTCTCTCCTCCCCTCCTCCCTCTCTCCTCCCCTCCTCCCTCTCTCCTCCCCTCCTCCCTCTCCTCCCCTCCCTCCCTCCTCCCCTCCTCCCTCCCTCCTCCCCTCCTCCCTCCCTCCTCCCTCCCTCCTCCCCTCCTCCCTCCCTCCTCCCCTCCCCTCTTCCTCGCCTCCCCCTCTTCCCTCCCCCTCCTCCTCTTCCCTCCCCCCTCCTCCTCTTCCCTCCCCCTTCCCCTCTCCCGTCCTCCCTCCCCTCCTCCCTCCTCTCCCCTCCTCCTCCCCCCTCCCCACTCCCCTCCTCTCCCCCTCTTCCCCATCTCCCCCTTTCTCCCCCACCTCCTCCCTCCTTTCCTTTTCCTTCCAACCCCCCTCTTGCCCTCCTCCTGTTTCTTCTCCAGGTGTTTCTCTGGCCTCCACTTCCCCCAAACACAGGCGATGGGCCTTGGGGCAGGTGGCGTCAGTGTGGTCAGGGTCTCAGGTTCCCTCCAACCCCTCGTTCTCCAGCTCCCGGGAGGCCAGCCCTTTGGCCCTTGGGCCGCACAGTTTCCTCTCTGGGAGGACGCGTGCGGTCTGTCACTCTCCTGACAATCCTGGGCGCGAGAGCCCTGCTTCTGCGCGTGGGCGCTGCGCGGGTCCCTTCTCGGCAGCTAGCGTGGCTGGGCTTTTTGCGTCTGTGGGTGCTCATTTGGCACTTGCCAAAACGTGCTCTTTGGATTCGCGATGACAGCAGTGACTGCAGAGTTCTTTGCACCCCTTTTGGGCTCAGAGGGCCCCCCTCTACCGCGCGGACCCTTCCAGGACAGGGTAGTCGCTGCCCGGCCCGTTGCCTGGCATCGGGTAGGGGAGGACAGGACAAAACGACAGCGCCCTCCTGGTGTGTCGCCGAGGCCATAGGGGCGCGGGGGGCAGGTCTGGGCTGAGGTGGAAATCGGCGTGGTGCCAGGAACCGGAGACAGCCAGCCGCAGGGCCCGGCAGCGGCCTGGTGCCCAGAACGTCGGTCCGTTTGCTTTCTGTGGGAGCACCCGGGCTCCCCGGGTCTGAGTGCTCACAGACAGCCTTCTGCCGGATTCCTTCTTGGTGCCCGCGGACCAGTCAGCAAATGCTTGCTGGGCCCCGGCTGTGAGCCGGGACCTCACGGTGAAGGGCCAGCCGGTCTCTCAGGGCCACTCGACTCCACGAAAGCCGCAGTAGACGATAGACACTCGATACACAAGCGAGCCTGGTGTGTCTGGGGAAAGCTTTATCGACGGACGCTGAGGTTGGAATTTCGTATCATTTTCACCTGCCACAAAGTATCATATCACTGTGCTCTGAACTTCCTTCACCCTCAGCGGCACCAAACTAGGAGGCTGGCGGATCTGTGCCTCGAGCAAGGCTTTTCCAGTGCAGCCACTTGGTCCCTTCTGGCTTGATCTTGACCTGGCTGGCAGCGGACTGTGTCTCCCTGGGGCCTGGCCGCTGAGGGCTTGGGAGGCTGGGCCACATCCTTCCTTGGGGGAGCCCCGTCGCTGGCACTCCCACACACTGTGGGGACGTCCTGGGAACTATTTCTGGGGAAAACCATCCTGGCCGGGTGGCCGTGCCGGTCCACAACCTGCCCCCGACCGGTCTGTCCTTGTGTCCACGTGTCCGTCTGTGAAACCGCGAATCTTGGGCAGACTCAGCCTCCCTGCGTGTCTCCCCCACCCCGGGGCCCCTCTCTCTGAGAATGTTCCGGCAGCTCCTGACAGCCCTTGTGAAGGTGAGTCTCCCTTTTCCGATTTCTTTTGTCGTCCGTCCTTCTGATTTCCGGCGTCAGCCTCTCCCCACTCTCCGCGTTCTTTGCCAAGAGCAGCTCCTGGCTGAGGCCGCCCCCCAGGCCAGACGCGCATTTGCATAATGGCTGATTGATTGTGGCTCCGGCTAATTGGTCAACAGAGCGGATTGCCGGCAAAGGGGCAGCGCGGCCAGGAACGCAGTGGCATCAGAGGCTGTCGGAAGAGCCTGCCCGGGACGAGGGACCACGGGCTGCCAGCCCAGAACCTTCCGTGCCAGAGGAAGCGCCCTGCAGCCCCGCTGCCTCGGCCGCCGTCTCACCCTCCTGGCCCCCTTGTCGGCCCCCGTGTCGTGCCCACACTGTTCCTTTCTGGAGTGTTCCTGCCTTGCGCCTCTCCCTTCCTCGCTGCCGACCGGACCGGGGGAGCTGTTTTACTCCTGCAGGGAGACTGAGTAACAGATCAGTCGTGATCCCAAGGATATAGCTGTCTTTAAAGCCTTTAAACATGGAAAACACAGCTGATTCCCTTCTCTTTCTTCAAAGTCACGGGTTGAGGGGGCCGTTCTCCAGAAAGGCTGACTGGGGACCCAAGGCCAAGCTGGACGCCGCTGTGCTCGGCCCGAGTTCAGTGACACTTAGAGTCCCGTGTGACTCTCTCCCCGGCCACTGGTGCCCTGCCCCGACCCGCTGTGCCGGCCCCCCTGAGCCCCGGCTGGGATGGCACCCCCTGAACACCCTCCGGCCCAAGCCAGGGGCGATGCCAGCCCTGTCCTCACACCGGAGCCCCTCCCCTTAACACTGGGGACTCTGGGGGCCAGGTCAGTCTCTGGGGAGGACACATCCTGAGGTTAAGGAGCACCGCCGACCCAGCAGCACCCCCGGTTGTGACAACCACAGGTGCCCCCAGACACCATCTGGGGCCCCTCTCCTGCCCGCTGCCCCCTCCATCCCGCGAGTGCCCATGCGGTCCTTGCTCAGACCGGCTCAGCCGGGCCGCCGCCCCCTAGGGCTTCGGCCTTCCGGGTAGCACCCCCACACCGCACCCCAGATGTCGTCTCCGGGCAGAAGCCAGGTGTTGGCCTCTCCGGGAGAGTGATGTGGGCCTCTCTTGTCGCCCTCCTGTGGGTTAATCTTCCACGCCAAACTCTGGTCGTGTGAGTTCACCCCGCCACGAACCGTGACCTCCCTGCTCCTTGCTGGAAGGCCCCCTCCCCCCGGTCCCTGAGCACCGGGAGGACCCTTGCCTGGGCTCCTCGGGCCCCCGTGGAGCCTGGCGCTGAGCCCAGGCCGGCGTCTCCGTGTTCTTCCTCCTCCCATTCCGAACGAGCGGTCCCCCTGCGGGTGCACACGCTGCCTTTTCCTCTCGGCCCCTTGTTACTTCTGACGAGTGCTTCCAGAAGCGCTCTGCACCAACCATGCGTTCCAGGAGGCGTGTGATATGCACCTTCCCCACAGCGCGGTTAGTTTCTTGAAGGTGAGATCCTTTAGGTGCCGCAGGCCTGCCTGTCTCTGGGGGCGCGGAGTGCTGGAGGGAAAGGGGGAGAGTGTCTTGGGGCCAGGCGGTGGGGAGAAGGACCTTGGGCACAGAGCTCGCAGCCCCCTGTGCCCAGACGCAGCAGCCGTGCTGGCCCCGGGGGCCTTGCCGTGGCCTGAGGGTCCTCTGTGGAGGTAGAGACCCTGGGCGGCGGCCGGTCCTGTGAGAGCTGGCGCCTTGGGTGCTCTGGGCCCCTCTGTTGACCAGACCAGGAGCCCTTCCCCCGGCCTGCTGCACGGGCGGGGGTCCGAGAGGAGCCCCCCACCCCGCCTCTCCTGCCATCAGCGATCCCAAGAACCTGCTTCCGTATTGAAAATATTAGTGTAGGTATTTGAACTCGGTCCCAGTAATCAGTTCGTAGGAACCCACGTCAGGGACGCCCAGTCAGGCCTGGCCGGTAAATTCGTGTCGTCCTCCACCCTCTCCTGAAACCACCGCCGGGAGCCCAGAGGAGTGACCGAGAGCGGCAGAGGGAGGGCGGCTGCTGAGCAGTGCCCACAGACTTTGGCAGGAAGGAAAGGGTGGGCAAGCGGGCCCGCCTTCGTGGCGCTCTCTGGAAAGGCCGGGGAGAGACGCCGGGGACTCCGGTGGGCTGGAGGCCGAGTGCGAGGCGTCGCGGGGCTCGGGTTGAGATTCGGCAGAAGGTGGCGTGCGAGTCGGCCTCTCCAGTGAGAGACAAGAGCGGTGAGCCGCCAGCCACCTGACCCTCCCGGGCGCGACTGCAGGCAAGGAGGAGCCCGCAGCTCAGGAAGACCTGGCTCCAGGCGGGCGGACGGAGAGGTGAGCCGGGAGTCGGCTTGAGGAGTCTCCCAGAGCCGAGGGGTCGAGCAGAGGACAGGGGGCATCGGACAGCAGAGGCTCCCTGAGCAGCTCCGGCCTCTGCCAGGAGCTTTGGGCAGAGAGAAAAGAACATTGCCTGGCACCCAAGCGTTGCGTTCGCAGAGTTCCAAGTCGGGCACAGAGGACGAGAATGACCCACACTGTGCACACGTCACTACGCAGCTTCACAGCTCTGGGTTAAAGAGAAGATCCCAGAAGCTTCTGGAAGGAACAGCCAGGCCCACGTAAAGAACAAGAGACCCTAAAGACATTGGACTTTGCACCCATGATGCTATGAGCCAACACACGAAGGAACAAGGCCTTCAGAAATCGGAAGGGAAGCAATTTCCAACCGGAAAGTACGTACCCAGCCGGGGCGCCCGGGTGGCTCGGTCGGTTGAGTGTCCAACGCTTGATATCGGCCCAGGTCCTGATGTCGCGGTTCGTGAGTTCAAGCCCCACGTCGGGCGCTGAGGAGCCTGCTTGGGATTCTCTCTCTGCCCCTCCCCTACTCGCGCTTTCTCTCAAAAAACAAAACAAAACAAAACCTAGCAAAATTACCTGCTCAGTATGCGAGGGGATAAAGATCTTTCTAGATCTCTAAAGCCTCAATTTCCCTTCCTTACTGAGGAAGCTCCTGGAGGATACACTCCAACTAAACAAGGGCATCAACCAAGAAGGTCGTCAGATCGAGGGACCCGGATCCCACCCAGGCAAGTCCAAGGCAGTCTCAAGGGGACAGGCCCCCAGGTGTCACCGAGGAGTGTGGGACACCCCGCGTCAGAGGCCACACCAGGAGCTTGGGGGTCGCCTGGAAAGCCGAGCATCTGAGACGGGCCGATGACCGACTCTAGGAGGGGCGAGCAAAGAATACACGGCAGGCAGCTGCGTCGCTCGTGGATGGACGCCGTCTACAGAGTCAGAAAGACGGAAGGAAGGCTTTCCGCCACGTGGCACATGGCGGCAGGATGGCCACACCCCGCGTGACTGCTGGCAGGCAGCGTGGCCGTGCAGGCAGCGGTAGGGGAGAAACCGCTAGAAGCAGGGAAGGCGGCCCATCTGGGGATCTGGCCCCGGGGGGCGCTGCGACGGCCGCACTGCGTGACTCGGAAGTGCCCGGTGGCTCCGCCCGGCTGCCACCAGTTCTCCCAGCTGACGTTTTCACAAAGCGGGGCTGTCTTTGCACGCTGACCTTCAGCTCGCTTTTCCTAGTCCGCCGCAGAGGGTGGCCTTCTGCCTCTGCCCGTCTGCCTGGTGCCACCCGTCCTGGGGGTCTCCACACTAGCCAAGGCCCAGTGGTGCTTGGGGGGCTGGGGGCGCCCAGGGCTCTGAGTCCAGGAAGCTCTGGGGGCCCAGGAAGGTCTAGGCTCCCTGGCACAGACAGGACCACCGCCCCACCCCCCGTCCGCCCTGGGAGTGGCCGGCGGCATCGGGAGTGGCCTCTGGTTCCGGGGTCCGGTGGGGGGTGGGTAGGAGGGGAGCCGAGGAGCCGGGCAGCTGCAGGAAACCGAGGCCAGGTGAGTTGACAGTGGGAGGACACCCTCCCGCTGGCTGCTGCCTGGGGCCAGCGTGGGGGTTCGCCTGTGGGCCCCCTGCCCTGCGGCGTCCTCAGGCCTGGAGAGGAGCCCCTCCTCCGGTGGCAGCTGGTGACAAGAGCCAGCTGGGCCGTGCTGCTGTCCTGGGGCTTGGGCCCGCCTCTCCCAGAGTCGCTCCGCCCGAAGGTCCCGGGGGCTCCGTGGTGGTAGAGTGCGTTCTCCCCCCCGCCCCCGGCCCCCTGGCTCCCGCGCCCCCTCCTGCCTGGCTCCTTGCCCGCGTGTCCTCCCGCCCACCCCACCCCGCACCCCCCGCAGCGCCCCGTGCACGCCATGATGTGTGTGATGCCATGCCTCCGCCCATGACGCTCCCTCCCCCGGAATGCTCCCTGCTCCCCGCCTTTGGTCATCGGAGTGGCTCACGTGCGAACATCACCCGGGGCCTGTCAGCCTGGCATCGCCTGGGGCTCTCGAGCGAGGCAGCCGAGCAGTGGGAAGGACCAGGGCAGTCAGCATTAGGGGACAGTCAGGAGAGGCCCCCCCCCACCCCGGCCGCAGGCGCGGGGCGAGGTGGCGAGGCAGCTGTCAGGAGCCCGTGTCCTGGGACAGCGGAGCGGTGGTGGGCACCCCCTGGGTGGGAGGTGGGGATCCTGGCATCGGGAGCCCTCAAGGCTTCCCCAGGCCCCCTCCCGGCCCCAGTCAGGTAGCCCTGCTTTGCTGGGTGACCTCTTGATCCTTGGAAGTGTGACCGCTACAGGGACCCCCCCCCAATAGGACCCCGTGTCCAAACCGACCTCACTGGGGCCAGACCGAGAGCCCCTGGGGGACGGGAAGCCGCAGCCATAGCCTCCCGTCGGCATTGCGGACACTGAGGGGGAAGAAAGGCTCGGAGGCGATGAGGCCTTGAGTCTGAGACCCCGTAGGGCCGTCCCCTCAACCCCTGCAGGACGCCGGTGACCCGCCCGGCGTGGGCTTCTCCACGCCCCGGCCTCTGCCTCTGCTCCTGGGCCTGTCACACGCCTTGGTGTCAGCCTAAAAGCCACTTCCCTCCCCTCCTTGCAAAGTCCCCAGAGCCGGACAGGGAGGCCCTGGCCTCTGACGTGGTGGCCCACCCACCCTGGTCACGGTCTTCTTTTCCTTTATAACCGATTCTGTCTGGTTTGCACTGAGAAGCCAGAGCTAAGCCTCAGGCGACTTCTCACTCGGGGCCGAGGGCCGCCCCCAGAGAGCTGCGTCCCCGAGCGAGGCTGGGCCCTGCCCCGGAGGCCGGCTGGGGACAGGCGAGCAGGGGCCTCTGCAGCTCCTTCGAGTGAGGGACACAGAGCAGGGGGACGGGGACGGCTGGTGCCCGAAGCCAGGCCCTTAGATGAGGCGTCCGGGGAGTCAGCACAGGTGCTAGAGAAAAACTCCCTGACGTTTACATTCTAGACAAATTAGTCTGAAAGAAAACAGACACTGGAGAAAGACTGAGGAGGACAGAAAGGCCAGTCTAGAAAGGAAGAAAGAGCAGACCAGGAGGCCGGGGCCGCCGTAAGTGCACCTGTCCCTGTGTGCAGGCATCTCCACCCGCCACCCTGCCTCCGCCCCCCCTCACAGCGGCTCTGCCCCAGCCCCCGCCATCCCCCCTCCCGATCATCAGCACCCGCTCCGCCCCACGTGGCCCCCAGGCCTGTCCCCCTCCCCCTCCCCTGCCCCGGCCCCCCCCCACCCCCCCTTCCTGTCATCAGCACCCGCTCCGCCCCACACGGCCCCCCGGGCCTGTCCCCCCACCTGCCCCTGAGCCAGCTCTGCTGGCCCCGTGACGGCCCCTGGGATGCCGTCCGGGGCTCCATTCTGCCAGCTGGGTGGTGGGGCGGCTCGGACGGGGCTCCTCCCTGTCACTTGGCCTTCTGGCTGATGACTGTCCCTCCCCAGGTCCCACCGGAAACGGAGCCAGCCCAAGAAGCCCAAGCCGGAAGACCCCAAGTCCCCAGGGGAGGGGGCCGCCGGGGCCGCCCTCCTGGAGGAGGCCGGCGGCTTGAAGGAGGAGACCTCACAGGAGGCCGACCCCGAGGAGGAAGAGGAGGAGCCCCAGCCGACGCCACCGCAGGGCCGGGAGGCCGAGGCCGCAGAAGGTCAGTTGTGGCCGAGGGTCTCCTTCCTGAGCCTCGGCTGGTGGAAAAGCCAGCATCCGCTGTGCCTGCAGAGTCCCTGCTCTGGAGGGTCCGGTTCAGTTGCCCGGTCGGCAGTGGGGGGGGGGGCGGGCGGGGGGTCTCACAGAAACGTACACTCAGGGGGGCTCTCCAGCCTCGGTTCGATTCGCGAGGGCCCGGCCTCATCACCCCAGCACCTCCGGATGCCGTCCCTGGGCACCAGCCGGGGGGACACAGCCACTCGGCCCGTGACGGACGTGTTCTCTGTCCCTCAAGTCAGAGGGCAGCTTGCTGTCTGCGGCCAGACACGTGTGCGTGTGCACAGCAGGTTCGGACCCTCGCCCGGCCGGCTGGCTTCCGACGTGAGGGTGCACCCGGGGCTGTGCTCGGGAGGGGTCCCAGAAACGTGCCCCGTACACCGTCCGAGGCCCTTTCGGCGTGGAGTGGTGACACGTGAGCGCTTTAAAGGTCCCCCACCCCGCTGTGGTCAGTGCTGCTGCTTTGTGGCCGTTTCCGTTCGCCTGCTGACGGCTTTCGCTGCCCACCTGTGCGCCTATCGCAGGTGCTCCCCGGGTACGAAGGAAGGGCCGGGCCGGGCTGGATGGCGGACCCCCCTGGGTGGGGGGGGGGGCACACCTCGGACAGGCGGTGTCCCTCCTGGTGGCTGGCCGTTCGGCCCGTCTCGTACGCTCGCCGGGATGCCGCGTGGCTCGTGTCAGAGATGACGTGACATCCAAGGGGGCTGCCCCGGGGCGCAGCCTGGGGCCTGGACGAGGGGCCGCTCGGCAGACAGGCCACGGCAGCCCCGCACCCCCCGCGCGCACACAGGCTGGTGGTCAGGGCTCCGGTTGGAGAGCACCTGTGTGACTGGAGTTTGTCCGGTGAGGCCATGCTGGAGCATCTCACACATCCTGGCACAGCTTTCGAGGTTCACGGTCAAGGCGGGGGGGGGGGGGTCTAGACGGCCCAGAAGGGCGGGGCGGGGCGAGGACAGGCGTCCCGACTAGAGAGGAGGACGACTTCGCCGCTGTCGGTGTGGGCACGGTCGCCCGCACAGAAGCGGGTCGGCGGCTGAGCCGTAGGGCTGGCCAGGCTTTGGGTGAGCCGGAGAGAGGTGATTCTCCAGAAGACGCTGCTTGGGATGACAGCAGCCACCTCGCGTTGGCTCCTTGGAGGAAACCTAGCGGCAGATACGAGACCTTTTCCGAAAAGTCAGAGACTGCTTAAAAAACCAGAAGAACCTCCACGTGACCGCAGCGACTTGCGTCCGGAGAGCTCCCCGATGCGACGACACGGTTTCCTCCAAATGCCACGCAGGCTCTCGCGGCCCCTTCAGGGTCCCCGCAGCGTTTCCGGGTGCTCCCCAAGTACAGACGGAGGGAGAGGGGCCGGCAGAGGTCAGGCTGCCCGATCGGACGGGACGGGAGCGAGGACACCCCCTCGGCCGTGCAGGTGGCAGAAGGGAAGGCCACCGCTCCTGGCCCCAGGAGCAAGTCTCAGACGTCGCTCGGGTGTCACACACTGCGTCCCGTTTAATTCAAGTTCGGAGAACACGCCGAGCCGGATGGCGCGTTGTGCACGGAGAACGTGAGCCGGCCGACGCTGCCGGGACGAAGCACCCCGGAAGCCAGAAGTCCAAGTTCGAGGTGTGGGCAGAGCCGGCTCCTTCTGAGGCTGTGAGGGAGAGTCTGTTCCGGGCCCCGCCCCGTGGCCAGTGGCCGCCGCCTTCTGGTCCTCCTGCCCTTCTCCCCGTCTCTGTCTCTGTGGGCGCGTCTCTGTCCACGCTTCCCCCTCTTGGAGGAGACTGGTGTTGTGGGATCAGGGCCCCCCCTGACGCACCTCATCTCGCACCATCTGCAGTGACGGTTCCAAGTAAGGCCGCGTTCTGACGTTCCGGGGCCAGCCAGGGCTAGGACCTCACAGCGGGAACGCGGGAGCCGGTTTAGCCCATAACGGGAAGAAAGCGAGCCTGAAGCCAGCGGGGAAACAGAGCACCTGGCTGCCCCAAGGGGCTCCCTGCCGGTGGGCCCCCGGGGTACATGGGTATCACGAGCAGGGGGTCCTCTAGGCCCTGCACCCCTGTCACACGTGCGCTGCGACCGAACAAACGTTCGTGACTGAGTACCCGTCCCGTGAGAGGTGGCCGGTGGCCGGTGGCCGGAGGCTGGGCCGTGTTGGGCAGATGAAGATTTCTCAGACGTGGGCTCTGGGGTTCGCATCTGACCCTGGGGGCCGTGGGTCTGCAGGGAGAGTGAGAGGGGAGCCAGGAATACGGCCGGTTTGGGGTTCCGCCCGAGGAGTTGGGAGACTGGGTGGGGTGTCCCTGGCGGGGCTGGCAAGGGCCGGAGCAGTCAGTGGTCTGTCCCCAGCTGGGCGGGCCGCGCTCTGCAGTCTGGGCCTGGGCAGGCGGTGTGGGCCGTCCTCCCAGGGTTGCGCCCTGGGCAGAGCACGTGGGTGGGAGGAGACGGAGGCGGGGATTCGGGGCCCCGGGCCCGCCCTCGCTCTGCCTCCGGCTGTCCCCCCCGTGACTCGGGCCGAGATGCCCCCTTGGTGTGCCTGGGTCCTCACTCACCGTCAGGGCCGTCGGGGGTTGAACGAGAGACACCCTGCCAGGTGCCAGTGGGGTTTGGTGGTAAGGAACTGGGTTTTAGCTTGAAGTGGCTTTTTGCCTGAGTGGAGATGGCTTTCCCGGGTCCAGCTGGGGCTGGATGGGGGCTCCTTGGCCGAGCAGTTCAGAGGTCAGGAGAGACCAGGGTTCCAGTGGGGCCTCCTGGGAAGAGTCAAAGCTGCCTCCACGTCCGCTGGTCCGTCTCCTCCCTCCGGAGCAGACGCGAGGGGCCGTTGGCCTGAGGCTGGATGGGGGGCCTTGGGGGGGGACAGATGTACTCACTCACGCACCTGCGACTTGAGACGGTTTCCCCAACTGCTTAGCAAGGGGATAAGGACTGTCTTCTTCGTTTAGTTAATTTCAGACAGATCTTTGTCCTAACCTGGGGATTACGTATCCCACCCACTCCCACCGCCTGGGGTCTCACTGGCTCTCGGCCGCTCCTGCCCAGTCCCATCCCCGTGACACCTGGGGCCTGGCCTCCCTCGGTCTTGAGATGCCAAGAGATGCCCCGTCAAGTCCGCTTTCCCCGTGAGTCTCCGGCTCTTCCCTGGTTTTCCTGTTCCGAGACGGCTGCTGCCTAAAGCAGGGGCTCTGGGGTCCTCTGGGGGTAACTCGTGGAACCCCCAGCCCAACCGGGGGCCACGTAGAAGGGCCGTGCAGCCTCCTTGCAGCGTCTGCTGCCTCTTCCCCACTCCTTCCCTGGGACCCCACCAGCTTCCCGGGGTGCGTGGACCCCAGGAAGGGGGGGGTGGTGTTTGCTCACCTCCCCGCCTCCCAATTCCAGATGCACCATCCGTGCTCCCTGCCAGGGCCGGGAGGAGGGAGGATCTGGTAGGCGGTGGCCGCTTTGGAGAGGAAGCCGTCCCTCTGGGGTGCCGGATGTGGCCGCCACGGCCGAGAGCCCTGTGCCTCAGTCAGAGGCGTCCTGTGAGGCGTCCCCCCAGCCCTTGGAGCAGAAAACTCTGAACGCGTTGAATAAACAAGTGCTCACAGTCAGGGGTGATGGCAAACGCACGTCGTCGGAACGAGTGGAAGATCTTAAAGTGCTTTCCAGACTTCCTTTAACATCCAAGCTTAACGTCCCCACGAGCCGTAAGTGCTGGGGATCGTGCTGTTCGCCAGCAGTGGGGCATTTTGCTTTGGGTTTGCGGAGGGAGAACAGTGAACGCTGTCACTCACACACCATGTCCGGGGGAGGCGGAGGGCAGGAGGGGAGGGGGCCCTGCGCACGCAGGACGGGCGGGACTCAGTGTCCCCGAGAGGAAGCCTCCTCAGGGCTGGGAGGGGCCGGGACAGGCGGTGCAGGAAGAGCCTTGCCCCGTGGGGCCTGGACCCAGGGGTCCCGAGCACGAGCGAGGTAGGAAGGCAGCCCGTGTCCGCCCCGGTTGGCCGGGCCATCAGGGGCTCCCTCCTCCCGGAGGGTCATGGTCATCTCAGGGGAGCTCGCCCCGCCTGTGGCTAGTTCGAATGGCTGCTGTGCCTTCTCACAGCGGGGGCAGCGCCCGTCCCACCATCGAGCTGTCCCTCCTCCCAGGTACGGCGTGCCGCGAGGGACCCCACCCCGAGGGCCAGGCTGGCTCTAGACCCCGGGGCCTGGCCTCCCAGGGCCTCACAGCCCAGGGGCTCGGGGAGGGGGCAGGGCTGGCCCACGGTCGTGGAAGCAGCAGGTGCCGGGGTGGCCCGACCATGTGCGATTGGCGCCGGGGCAGGACGGCAAAGGCAGCCGCGCCCGGCAGTGAGCGGAGGCCCGTTTCTGAGGGGCCGTGAGTTGCACTTGGACACGTGTCCTTCCCACAGGACACCCGCCCCCAGCACGGTCCAGCCAGGTGTCTGTGCCACGGGTGTGCGAGGCCTGGGGGTGGTCCCTAAAGCTGGCAGCAGCCTGGGAGCGCCGCCCTGGTGGTGCCCCACCCCCCTTCCTCGGGCAGCGGGCAGCGCTGCTGAGCTTAGGGCCCCGGACCCGCCTGGAACTCGGGCGCGCTCCGCTGGGGGAACTTCGGTGCCCCAGCCGTGAGCTCCCCAACCAGGCAGGCCTTTCAGATCTGAAGGTGGGGGGTTCTTGGCTGTGACTTACCGTGGCCCGTGAGGTGCTGGGACGTCCTCAGCTTGGGGTGGTAGTGGGGGGCGGTCCCTGCCATTCTCGAGGGAGGAGGGGACAGGCTCACATGCGGGGGAGATCCCTGGCCGGGACCCCCAGCCCCGCCCGTGTGACCGTCCCCTGCTCCGTGTCAGGGTTCCCTCAGGCCCAGGCAGGTGAGGGGCTTGATGGGGTCCCCAGGGGGAGGCCCTGCGGCGGTCCCCCCGGCACCCACGTGTCCTTCCTGGCCACTGGCTCGTCCCCTAACGGTCCCCTGGGTGTGTCCCCCCTCGGTTTCCTAGAGCCCGCAAGATGGGAAGAGGCCCGGCGTGTTCTTCTTGGACAGTAGGGCCTCTTGCTTGACAGTAAAGAGACAGTAAGTGGGTCCCACTGTCCTCCAGCTGGGGTTCCGTTCGGTAGGTTTGCACCGTCAGGGTGGGAGTGTCGCGCTTCCTTAGAGAACAGAGCCGTTTATCAGAAAGTGCGTCTTCCACAAGGAGGACAGCCTCGTCGCCCTTTCTGTAGATCAGCAGAAGCAGCAGGGCCGCGTGCAGCCCCGACCTGCCTCGCCGCTTGCCCCTGGGGCCCTGGGTCACCCCCCCCCACGTCTCTCCCGCCAGGTGTGTCCCTGCCCCCGGCACGTCCCCTCCTCTGCGTCTCCCCACCCCTGCCACGGCTTCCCCACGTCTCTCCCTCCTCGGGCTCCCCCCACCCCAGCCACGTGGCTTGCGCCCCACGCCTCTCCCCCGCCCCCCGATGTCTCTTCCCCACCTCGAGCCTCTTCCCTCCCACACTGTCTCTCCACCTCCTCTCCCTGCACCTCCACGTTCCCCCCCAGCCTCCACCCCAGACGCTTCTCCCACCTCCACGGGCGACCTTTCGTAGCCATCCAAGCCCCGCGTCTGTAGGGGAGAAATGGTTTTGTCTGCAGAGCAGAGAACGTCTATTATGTGCTTTCCTCAGCCAGATAACTATTCATGAGGCGCAGGCAGGAGGGGGGGCCTCGGGAGCGGTCGGGGCTCCTGCAGGGGGGGCGGCGGCACGGGGAGGGGGAGGAGTCCCACGGGCCCTCGGAGTGCTCAGGCCTCAGGCCATCCCTGCGGCCAGGGCAGGGCTGTGGCCTGCAGATGGGGAGCAGTGGGGAGGAGAGGGGAGGAGAGGGGAGGGGGCCTAGCCTGGAGCCTCCACTGCTCCCAGAGGCCGTGGGGTGTTGCGGGGGGGGGGGGGGCGAGTCGGCAGTTTGGCTCCGTCCCAGCGGTTGGGGCTGGCTGTCTGCAGGATGGGACGCCCATGCTTGCCGGCTTCCTGGGTCGGCACAGGTCGAGGGTGACGTGAAATACCCTCCCCTTGGGAGCCTCACCTCTTTCAAGGTCACGTAGATGGGTTTCTGCGGCAAGAGGTGAAACGGGGCCCTGTCGCAAACCAGAACGCAGGTGCTTCACCTTGGTGGCTGCTTTCTTGGAGAGGGAGGGAACCCTGGCCCCCGGTGTATCCTTATTTTCCCCGGGGCCGGCTCAGGGAGACCCAGACCGTAGGTACCCCCGGCCTCACGAGTACCCTCAGCAGGGCAACCAGCTCCTCCCGGGTTCCCCAGGAGGCCCTCGGGCCTAGGCAGACCAGGCAGCCTCTGCCGTCACTGCTCATGTGACATCTTGCCCCTGGGGACCTGGGACATGCAGACGAGGGCCTGGGCTCGTGTGCCCATTCTCCATTGGGGCAGGCAAGGCCCGGGGGTTCCAGGGCTCACTGTGCTGTGGGCTCCGTGCTCCAGTGGGCCACCAGGCTGGTTGTGTCCTTGAGGGCAGGGGTCCCCGATGCCTCGTCCTGAGCACGGCAGGCCTCACGGGGGTCACGACCTACAGAGTTCCCTGTGGCTTTCGTGACTGTGACCTCAGACTCACACGTGTGTTCTGGCACCGGGAGGGCAGCAGCTGGCCCGGGTCGCACGGGGCTGAAACAAGGCAGAGCTGGCCCCTGCCCGGGTCTCCGGGGGAGAGTGTGTTTGTTCCTTGCCTCTCCCCGTTTCTGGAGGCACCGCATCTTTGGCCTGGGGCCCCTCCTCCATCATCAAAGCCAGCGGGCCAGGGTGTCTTTGACCCTTCTTCCGCGGGTCCCTCTGCCTCCGGCCACAGCTGGGAAAGATCCTTGCTTCTAAGGATCCCCGTTATTTCGCTGGGCCCATCCAAACCTTCTCCTGTCCTACGATCGTTAACTCCGCGGCCTCCCGCCACGTCAGGCTCCACATTCGCAGGACGCGGGCATCTTTGGGGACCGTGATTCCACCAGACATTTGCTCATCCGTTCAGTTTTCTCTGACGTGCTGGCCCCCAGTTAAAACACCGCTGAAGACACCCCTGGCCTGCCTCCCGCCCTGCCACCTGCTGGAGATCCCCCAGCACCGGCCCTCGGGGGTGGCGCTCCAGGCCCAGCAGGCTCTCCAGTTCTGCTCAAGCGACCACTTTTCACGGTTTGGGGTTTGAGGTTTCGCTTTAAAACAAATTCCACAGGACGTAGGCTTTACGTGTAGAAATCTACAAAACCTGGGTACCGCCTTGCGCCCGTCCCGCTCCTTGGTGACATTTGGAGCAGTCCCCCCGCCCCGGCTTTGCAGGAGTCCGAACCACAATGTGGCTCTTCTCTGGGGGGCTCGCAGGAGGGTGTGTGGCTGCTGGCCTCGGCACCGACCTGTCTTTTCCTCTTTCCCCGCAGAAGACGGAAGGGGCAAGCTGCGGCCAGCCAAGGCCAAGAGCGACAGGAAGAAAAAGAGCTATGGTCCCCTGCACCCCCACCACGCCCTCTTGCCCCAGCTGCCGCCGCCCCCACCTGCCCAGTTCCCCGCCGAGGAGGCACCCAGGCTGCCACCCCTGCTGGAGTCCCCAGCGCTGGCCCCGGGCCCCGCACCAGCCGAGGAGAACCCCCCCCCACCGCCTCTCAACGTCGTGCCCCCCGAGGCACCTGGCGAGGAGCCAGAGGTGAAGCCACGCCCCATCATCCCCATGCTGTATGTGGTGCCGCGGCCCAGCACGCTGTGTGACAAGGGCCGCGTGTCCTGCCAGCAGGCCTTTGAGCACTTTGCCCAGAGGGGCCCCACCTGGAAGGAACAGGCGGCCCCCATGGAGCTGACGGGTCCCGAGGAGGATAGCAGAGCCGGCGAGGTGCAGGTAGGGGGGTGTCCGCGGAGGTCCCTGGGGCTCCCACCTGCCCGGTGCTCCCACCACGGCCCTGCTCGCCTGAACCAGCCCCCTCGGTGCATCCCAGAGGAACCACAGTAGCTCCCGGCCAGCCCTTCCTGGGGCCTTGATCCCACCGCTGGGGACTCCGGCCTGCTGCGGAAGCCAGGCCGTCCCCTCTGCCCTGGGAGGCCGGGCTCGGCTCGGGGTGTCAGAGCCATGCCCTCCCCAGATGCTTCTTGTTCTGCATTCCAGGCACCGTCCACATTTTCCAAATTGAAGATGGAAATCAAGAAAAGCAGACGCCACCCCCTGGGCAAGCCACCCACCCGCTCCCCGCTGACCGTGGTCAAGCAGGAGGCCTCGAGTGACGAGGGTGAGCGAGGGCGCCTGTTCCCCCGGTGGCCCGTGCCCTGGCCTCCCTCCGCTGCCTGCCCCACCACCGACCGAGGTCGGGCCCCCAGACCCCCACCCCTGCACGGAATATTGGACTGAGTAGCCCCCGCTCCTCCTGCAGTGCTCCCCACAGTCCGGCCCGACCACCCCAAGGCCTTGCCGCCACCCCCGTTCGCTGTTTCCCACCTTGGGGTGCGCGCTTTGTGCCGGGCCCAGGGCCTGAAACGCACAACGTGGCCTGGGAGGGGCAGGGCGCAGGTCCTGGGGCTCCAACCATAGCCCACACTTAACGTTTCTATAACTCAGTCTCCCCATGTGGGCGGCCCCATGGGGCATTCTGCCGGGAAGGCGCACGGAGCCAGTGCCTACGGAGCGTGCCCGCGGTGCTGAGCCCGTGGCGGGTGCTGGGAATGCCGAGGCTGGGTTACTGCTGATGTGGCGCGTTTTGCCTGTGGTTTTACCCGCCGCGCACCTGCTCTCGTCAGAGCCGAGCAGGTGCTGTTCCTGCCAGAGGTTCCTTCCCCCAGGCCTGGGGGGGGCTGCCCCCGCCCCTGCCCCCGCTCCCGTGGCCCCTGTGCGGCCCCCAGGTGGGCAAGGACCGTGCCTCTCCCTCTCAGGGGCTCAGGGCTCAGGGTCTGCTCGGATGCCTGGTACGGAGTCGGCTTCTAGAACATTTGCAGAGCAGGCCAGCAAGCGAGCACCGCGCCGGCCGCACCCCCCCCCCCCCCCCCCCGTGTCAGGGGTTGAGAAATGACTCTGCCGTTAGGCAATCACAGGGCTGTGCCCGTAGGAGCAGTGCCACGCCTACGTCGGGGGGGGGGGGAGCGGGGGCGGCAGCTGTCCCCAGAGTCGCACCGTGACCTGTCCTGTGGCCAGGCCACTGTAGGGAGATTGGAACAAACCTGGGGAGCCAAGAGCCAAGAGCCAGGGTTGAGGCCTCCGGCAGAAATCCCGCTAAGCCAGGTTTTCATCCTCAGCGTCGGCCTTTCTTTATGTGGAATTTGTGCCCGGTCGTCTGGGCGGCTCCTTCCGTTTCCCCATCTGATCTGAGGGCCGGGGGGAGGAGGGGCTCTGGAAGTACCTGGGACGGCAGGGCCAGGGCCCCCAAGGGCAAGGGAAGCTCACAGGGGGGCCAGACGTGGCCTTACTGTCCGAAAGACTGTAGCGTCACCTTTCCAGAAAGTGCCTCCAAGGCCTCCCCCACCAGCCCCTCTGGCGCTTTCTTGTGAGACCGTCTGGGCCTGGGCTCTTTGGCGACAGAAGGAGGCCAGCAGCTCCCGTCACCAGCGGGGTGCCTGTGCCTGCTTGGGGTCTCCGTGTCCCCAGGCAGAGCAGTCTTGGCCCGTGAGTCAGGCCCAGCCCCCCCACCCCCCACCCTGGGCCGTAGGAGACCCACAAGTGCATCTTGGGGGTCTGCGCTGACCTCCTCTTCACTCTCATTGAGGCTCGAGGCCCAGGCCCAGGCCTCCAGACTCCTGTCTGCGTTCTCTTCCCACCATGCCTTGCCGGCCCAGCTGCTGTGAGGTTTGGGGCCTGGCGAATGAGCACCCGCTTCTCGGGGAGGGCTCCTGTGGAGCATCGGGGGGCTCAGCCCTGGGTCCCCAGGAAGCGAGGCGGTGGGCCGTGGGGGGTGGGGGGGAATTGGGGCGTGGCTGGCTGCTAGCGAGAGCAGGCGTGACAGGTGACAGGCGAGGTGGGAGGGACGGCTGTTGGCAGCCTCTGTCTTGGTAGTGACACGGGGTCACCGGAGCGGGGGAGTGACGCCGCTCTTCCTCGGTCCCCCCCGCGTGCCTCTCTCGGCGCGGCGGAGCTCGGGGAGTCCGCGCCAGACCCGCCAAGGCCGCGGAAGTGGGGGCCGGTCACCCCCGGGGCTCCCCGCGGCGAAGCGCCCGCAGGGTGGGGACGGGTTCCTCTGGGCCTCCAGCCATGCCCAGGTTTCTCTCCGTCCCCTCCCGCCCTCCTGTTTTCCTCTAGAAGCCTTCCCTTTCTCCGGGGAGGAGGACATGAGTGGCCCCGAGGCCTTGAGGTCTTTGCTCTCCCTGCAGTGGAAGAACAAGGCTGCCGGTTTCCAGGCCGAGAGGAAGTTCAATGCGGCGGCCGCCCTGACCGAGCCCTACTGCGCCATCTGCACTCTCTTCTACCCTTACACCCAGGTGAGGGAGCTCGGGGGGGGGGGGGGTGGAGACCAAGGGGCCGCTTGCTGTGGGAGCAGTTTGGAGCCGCCCGGCGGGCGGCCCAGGGGGGCGCGGGACAGCCGCCGAGTGACCGGCAGAAGCTGTTGGCATTTGGGGCCGTGTGAAGCCCTTGGAAGGGCTGCGGGGAGAAGGGGAGAGCCCGGCCTCTGAGCTTTACCAGAGAGTGACTGACCGATGGCGCAAAAACGGGGCAGCCGGTGGAGGGGGCGGGGCCTGGCAGGGGGGCGTGCAGGTGGCCATCGGCAGGTGGCCGGCCTCAGCTGTCCCTCAGGGGCCAGGGGCGGCACGGAGCTGGGCCCTGACCGGTCGGGCCTCTGAGCCGAGAGGCCGGGAGGCAGGACACCCCGTGTCACCCAGCAGGACTGTGAGGAGCCCCAGGTGGTCTCCACTGAGCCCGACGCTCCTGTCCTACACTCATTCCTGGCTGGGTCCCGCTCTGTCCTGTGTTTCCCAGCCATCGGCCACCAGGCCCTGCCCTGTTTGCTGCTTCGCCGCTGTTTCTCCCCGTGGCCCCTCCCCCACACCCTGACCTGCCTTCCAGCTCTTTCCTCCCTCGACGGCCCTGGCGGGAGCCCTGCCTGAGGCCCTGGCGCACATTCTGGAGGCCACTCTAGCCACGGGCTCCCTGGCCGGAAGCTCCACCAGCCTCTGCACGGGGCGTGCACGGCCTTCCTCTGCCGTGACACCTGTCCCCTGCCGTGCGCACGGCTGACCCCCGAGGTCTCCGGCCCCCTGCCTTGCCGGACAGATTTCTGTTCGTCCCTGAGTCCGCTCAGCTGCTTCCTCTTTCCTAAGCCCTCCTGCACCTGCTGTCCCCGGGCACCCCGCAGCCCAGGCTCACCCGCCCTGGCTCCCACTCTCTGTGTTCATCGGCCCCTGGACTGGGAGTCCCTGGAGGGTGGGACCCGGTGCGAGTTGACTTTGGGTCCCTGGCTCCTGGCCTAGCACCCAGCGCTTCCCTTGAGTCAGCCGGGCCACCCGAGCTCTGGGCCCCGGGCCCAGGGCAGCGCACTTGTCTTAAGGGCCCTGCGGCCCAGCGCTGCCTGGGGCGCTGTTTCTACACAGATTCGGTGTTTGCACAACTTGACACAGACAACTTCTCCAGGCGCATCCCTCTTAGCGCCGCTGGTTGTCGGGGCGCTGGGAACTCTGCAGTCCAGTAGCTAACGTTCACTGCGCCCACGGTTCCGGTCGGAGCCCTTGTAGATGGGGGCCGGGGCTAGCTTGTCTCCCGAGGGTGAGGAAAGCCTGTGCCAGGCACGGTGCCTCCAGCGGGGCTCCTCCCTCCCAGGTCAGGAGCAGTGCAGAGTCCTGCTACTCCTGAGACCGGCTGGGGGCTGCTGGGCCGGGGTGCCACAGACAGGGTGTTTTCGTAACAGTCTGTTCGTGGGACGGGATCTGGGCTACAGCCTTTACGGGACACATGTCAGAAGTAGGGGGAACACCTCACAGAGGTTCACAGTCACAGGGCCGTGTGGACAGACAGAGCAGGCGTGAAGGGCTGGAGGCCACTGGTCTTGCGGGGGGGCTAGGCTTCCAAGCGTAAGTGAGCGGAAACCTGAAGGTTCCTGGCAGCAGGAATGGCGCTCGCGAAGGCCCTGGGGCAGGATGGTGTTGGAGGCAGAGTCCGGGGGCTGGCGTGGTTGGAGTAGAGGAGTCGAGGGGCAGCTGGGGTGGGGAGTGAGGGTGGCAGGACAGGGACTCACTGTGGAGGAGGACCTCTTGAGGGCTCTCGCCTCAGGGTTGAGGGCTGGGAGGGGTGGGGGACAGGGCAGCTTCCGGGGGACAGCCCGCGGGGTGTCTGGAGGACGAGGCCCCGAGAGGCGCGGGCACGGGGCAGAGTCGGGGAGGGCCACGGCGCCTGGCCCGGTGTGCTGCCCCACGCGGGCTCCCCGCTGAAGGCGGCGACCTATTCCTGCAGTCCCTACAGACCGAGAAGGAGGCTCCCCAGGCCTCTCTCGGGGAGGGTCCCTCGGTGGCTCCCCCTTCCAAAAGTGGCCAGAAGACACGGCCGTTGATCCCCGAGATGTGCTTCACGTCCGGCGGTGAGAACACGGAGCCCCTTCCCGCCAACTCCTACATCGGCGACGACGGGACCAGCCTGCTGATTGCCTGCGCCAAGTGCTGCCTGCAGGTTCACGCCAGTGAGTCCTGGGCCCAGACGGCGGCCCGTGGGAGGGCAGCTGTGGCACCTGTGGCTTGGGTCCCCCCCTCCCCACCCAGCTAGGTCTGCGGAGCCAGCGGGCCCCCTCCCTCTGGGCTGCCGTCTCGGGCCTTCCACAGGACCTGGCGTCACGGGGCGGCCTCCCCCCTGGCCAGTTCAGACGGTTCCACTGAGGCCTGAGATCTAGAGACGGTCTGGGGGATCTGATCTGTCCCTGCCGTCGGTGACCGGCCCCCCTCCCGAACCCTGAGGGCCCGACTCAGCCCGAGACAAGAAAATGGCCGTGTGCCCCTTTCCCCGGTGTTAGGGGCAGCAAACGCGAGCCCGAGCTCCCGGCAAGGGAAGAAAGCTTTTCCGGAGCTGTTTCATTTCAGGGCCTGCCCTGCGGAGTCCTGCCCAGAGCTCGTTTTGTCTCCTGCTAGGAGCATAGGCCCAGGCTGAGCCCGCCCTCTGGAGGGGCCCGAGTCTAGCTTCCGGGACAAGCCTGGGAGGCAGAAGGCCCAGCATAACCCCCTGAGACCAGGCACTGGAGGGAGGTGGGGCCCCCTCTTCCTCCAGGAGGGACACTTTGCTGTCCCTCAGAGCCTCTGTGGGGACACAGCAGAAGACTACAGTTCTGTGGCCTGGTGGCTGAGGTCCCCTGGTACTGCCGGATGGCGACCCCGGGGGTAGAGCAGAAGAGCCCTCGCTCTGGGGCGTGACCTGTTGACTCCACCCCCCCCCGCCCCCGCCCCTGCTGTCTGCCCGTTTCTAAACCGGGGCCAAGGTCCTAAGCGAACCATCTGGGTAACCCAGAGCCTCCCAACTTCTGCTTCCTGAGTAGTGATTTTGCCTGAACACAGGGCCCGGCCTGCCCCGCTCTGCCGTCTGGACTCTGGCATCCGCGAGGCCCACTTTGCGTTGCGTACAACTGCTTGGTCACTTTTCAGGCTTCCCAGCCTCCCCTGGCCTGCAGAGCCTGGGCCTTTTAGATGCGACTGGAGACAGCGAGGGCTGCTCTCTCGGCTGAGCAGCCCCAGCAGGGGGCCCCGCTCTCCTTCCCCCTACTTGTTTCAAACAAGCCATTTCTAGACCGTCCCGCTGTGCTGTGCGCAGTGGCCTGGATTCAGGAGGGAGGGTGGGGAGAGCAATTGCCCTAAATGCCGCTGCCGAATTCCAGAAGGCCCCATCAGCTGCGGCGTGCGTCCTGGCGACAGATGCCGCCCGGCTCAGCGGTCCCCCCACCCTCGCTTGTTTGCAGGTTGCTACGGCATCCGCCCCGAGCTGGTCAACGAGGGCTGGACGTGTTCCCGGTGCACGGCCCACGCCTGGACTGCGGTAACTCACCCCCGCGGCTGGGTGGTGCTCTGAAAGCCGCCAGGCCTGTGGGACCCGGCCCCGGCCCGATCCCCAGGGTGACCTTGGGCGGCCTAGCCAGTTGGAAACGTCAGGACTGCGGGCAGGGGTGGGACCGGCCCCAGGGCGGGGAGGTGGTGGCCCTGCCCCCTCACCACCTCACCACCGGGCTGTCTGGTTCCCGCAGGAGTGCTGCCTTTGTAACCTCCGGGGCGGAGCCCTGCAGATGACCACCGACCGCAGGTGGGTGGCGAGGGGCTCCCCCTGGGGGTGGGGGGCCAGGAGCACCGAGCGCGGCCAGACTGCCCCTGAAGATCCTGTAAGCCCCAACCGGCCGGCGGCCACGCGGGGCGCAGGGGTGGGCGGTGGTCGTGCCAGCAGGGGCGGATCGCCTGTGCGCCCTGACCCCAGCCTCCCCGCGACCAGGTGGATTCACGTCATCTGTGCCATCGCGGTCCCCGAAGTGCGCTTCCTGAACGTGATGGAGCGCCACCCTGTGGACATCAGCGCCATCCCCGAGCAGCGGTGGAAGCTGGTACGTCCCCCGGGGTCCTGGCCCTGTGGGCGCAGGCGCCCCATTGCAGCTTGGCCAAACCTGTTTGCTCTTAAAGGCGCAGCAGGCCCCTGGCTTGCGGTCTGTGTGCAGAGACGCGGTCTCTGCACAACCTTGCTGCCCTGTGCTTGCCGTCCTGCACAAGGGGGCGCCGCACAGCCTGCCCCCGTCTCCTCCGATTCCTTCCCTCGGGGTCTGCGCTCCTGACAGACTGTCCAGTGCACGGTCCGGCGGTGCGGACGGCTCCCTCGTCCTGCAGGACTGAGCTTCACGCACCGAACGTACACGCCCCCCCTCCGCTCCCCCCGCCACCACCGCTCTGCTGTCTGCCTGTCAGAGTTTGCGAGTGGGGTCACGCAGGACGTGTCCTGGGTCCGCTTTCTGTCACTGAGCACAGTGTTCTCCGGGTCTGTCTGTGTGGCTGCACGTGGCAGGATTTGCCTCTCTCTGTGGCTACGTCACATCCCCGCAGTCCATCCTCCATTAATGGGCACCTGGGCTGTTTCTGGGTCACGGCCATGGCCCTGAACACGGGGGTGCAGATACCCCTCTGAAATCATGTGTTCATTGCCTTTGGGTAAATACCCCTGTAGTGGAATTTACGGGATCGTATGGTGGCTCTATTTTTTTTTTTTTTTTAATGTTGTAAGTAATCTCTACACCCAGCGTGGGGCTCAAACACAACAACCCCACACAGGGAGTCAGATGCTCTACTGACTGAGCCGGCCAGGCACCCCTGGCGGTTTTATTTTTAATGAAAAAAAAATTTTTCTTAGTTATATTTTTTTAATGTTTACTTATTTTTGAGAGAGTGTGCGGGAGGGGCAGAGAAAGAGGGAGACAGACTCTGAAGCGGGTTCCACGCTCCGAGCTGTCGGCACAGAGCCCGAGGCGGGGCTCGAACTCACGAACCGTGAGATCCTGACCTGAGCCGAAGTCGGACGCTTAAGACACTGAGCCGCCCGGCATCCCCTACTTTTAATTTTTTGAGGAGCCCCCATACTGTTTTCCACGGCAGCTGCCCCAGTTTGCGTTCCCACCAGCAGCGCACGAGGGCTCCCTTCGCCTGCGCGCCTACACTTACCCGTTCGGTAGGAGCCGTTGTAACAGGCGTGAGCTGGGATCTCGTGGTTTTGATTTGCGTCTCCCTGACGACGAGCGATGTGGAGCGCCTTTGCACGTACCTGTTGGCCAGCCGGACGTCCGCTTTGGAAAAATACCTATTCGGGTCCTTTGCTCATTTTTGAATCGGATTGCTTTTTCGCTACCGAGTTGCAGGAATCCCGTAACTGGGCCCCTCTTGACGCGCATCGCGCTTTCCCTTCAAGGAGCGCGCCATCGCCGTCCTCCGCTGTCCTCCAGGGGACCGTGGCCTCGAGGGGCTCACACCTCCTCTGCGCACCAATGAGGACGAGGACGGTCGCCCCTGGGGGAGCCTGTGGGGCAGCGGACGGAGCGGGACGATGAGCAGGCCACCGGCCAGCCCTGTGACTAGACAGGTCGCTGACCTCTCTGTACCTCCGCTTTCCCCTCCGTCGGCTGGGCCGCCCGTGGCCTTCTGTGTGGTGAGCGTTCACGGGGCCTGACTGTGCGTAAGCTCCCGCCGTCAGGCTCGTCGTGGCCGTGAGTTCGCGGGCGGCTTCGCCGGGGACCCGTGTTGCCCACCCCCGGGCTGCAGGGGGGCAGAAGGCAGAGGAAGCGGGCTCTGGGCCTGTCGGGGGGTCCTGTGGGGCCACCCGGCCGGGTTGACGGGGCAGCAGGAGGGAGCCCGTGTGGGAGGGCGGGGGCCTTGGTCACGGAGCCAGCACTGCCCCCACCCGAGTCCCGACAGGTGGTCAGGAAAGGGCCGGGTGGCCGCAGGGGGCTCCTCTGGGACGGCGGGCGTAAAAGGCTTCATTATTCAGGGACGTGACGGCGCCGTGCTTGGCGCCCGTGATAGATCCTCCCTCCCCGACGCTTTATGGATCATCTGACATTTCCAGCTTGCAGCCTCTTCATTACCAGTACTTGTAACGATGAATTAAAAATCCTTCTACATGAGGCTCGCTTGTACTGCCTAATGGAGCCTCGTGAGGAAGCCGGAAGTTAACTCCGCTTGTCCAGCCACCCGCCCGCCTTCCCAGGGCCACGTGCTGGCCGCGGGCTCGGGGATGGTCACTCCTGGTCAGCTGTCCATCTGGCTGTCCCTATGACTACCTGGCCTCTGGCCCCGGGCACTGGGGCTGCCCTGGCTCGTGGGGGCGGGCCCCATGCCTACGGGGGCCTGAGCCCAGACCACCTCCCGGGCTAGCCAGGTTTGCGCCCATGCTCACCCCCGTCACCAGGCTGGGATGGGACCTGGAGGGACTTCGCGGTCCGGTGGAGACTCCAAGCGAGTCAGCTTGTGATCAGCTATGGGGGTGGTACAGGCGTGGCTGGTGGGGGGCAGGCGGTTTGAGCCGGCTCTGCCCTCTCGTCACCCCTGCTTTGAGGGGAGGCGCTGACGTCTGGCGGTGCTGGAGGGAGGGTGGGCCTTTGCCAGAGCAGGTTGACGGGTGGGCGTGAGGGGCAGGTTGAGCACAGAGGACTTGGTACGGGGCGATGGGGGGCGTCTGCAGGCAAGAGCAGCCTCCACGGCCAGCGTCACGCCCATCGGTGACCCCGGCTGCCCCAGACCACCGCTCTGCACGATGTCCGCCCTCCCTGCACCCCCTCCGTACAGCCTCCACCCAGGGAGACCCAGACGCCCAGCACCGGAGGCTCGGACAAATAGTGCGGTGGGGGCCTGGCCTGCATTGTCTGCGACGCGGGAGCTCAGGATGAGGGCCCCGCCACCCGCGGGCTGAAATGGGTTGTGCTGTGCCAGCCCAGCTGTTGGGTCCTCCTGGGCCTCCGCCGGCGGGTGGGGGCCTGGCTCCCTGCGCCTTCCACCCTTGCAGAGGAGGCCCAGTCCTGGAGGGTTAACGCGCCCCCCGCCTGTGGTTGTGCGCCCGGCCCCGCGGGCTGGCGCTGGCGGGATTAGGTATTGACAGCTTAATAATGAGATCTCATTGCCATCGATCGGCGGTGGGCGTGCTCCTGCTGTGCCCTGTGCTGCACGGCTTATCTGGCCTTTGAACACGGTTTACAGAGCGATAAAGGCCCACTTAGTAAGTGTAGGAAATGCTCACAGTGGCCGCCCTCGGGGCGGGGAGGGGGCAGGGCCGGCCTGCGGGGCGGACCCTCCTGGGGAAGAGCCTCCCGGTGGAGGAGGGGGCGGCTCCACAGTGCCTTATATTCAAAATTAAGGGAAAATTCCCCATTTTAAAGTACAGTTGAGTGACTTTTAGTGCATTCACGGATTGAGGCAATCGTCACCATGATGTGGTTCCAGAACATTCCACCTCCCCAGAAAGAAACCCGTCCCCATCAGCTGTCAACCCACCCAGCCCCCGGCCCCCACGAGCCCCCTTCCCGTCCGTGGATGAGCCTGTTGTGGACGTTCCACTCGCGTGGCCTCATATCCCGCGTGGCCTCTCGTGTCTGCTTCCCTCCCTGCGCGTCATGTGTTCAGGGTCCGTCCGCGGGGCGGCGGGGGTGGGCGCCTCGCTCCTGCTCCGGCCGAGGGACGTGCCCGTGCGTGGCTGTTCAGTGCCTGTCCCAGGCAGCTGTGCAGAGACAGTGGGTGGAGGAGAATCCACAAGTGCTTCTGGAGGAAGCCACTGGCTGGGTCTGGGGGGCTCTCCACCACGGTCAAGACCCCTGGCCATGCAGAGTTCTGCGGGCTTTTCCCACAGTGCTTCCCCCAACAAACGCCAGCCCCCGGGGGCTGCTGAGTTCCTGCCCTGGGGCTGGGGGGGTCGCTCCCGGGAGACAGCCCCGGGGGTCCCGGGAAGGGCCTCCTAGCCCCATGTCCTCGGCCTGTGTCCCCCCAGAAATGCGTGTACTGCCGGAAGCGGATGAAGAAGGTGTCAGGAGCCTGCATCCAGTGCTCCTGTGAGCACTGTTCCACCTCCTTCCACGTGACCTGCGCCCACGCCGCCGGGGTCCTCATGGAGCCTGACGACTGGCCCTACGTTGTGTCCATCACCTGCTTCAAGCACAAGTCAGGGGGCCACACCGTGAGTGCCCCGCCCGCCCCCTCCCGCCCCCCCCCCCCCCCGGCCGGCCGCCTGCGCGCTGACGCGGCCCTGTCCCCGCCGCCCCCAGGTCCAGTTCCTGAGGGCCGTGTCCTTGGGCCAGATGGTCATCACCAAGAACCGCAACGGGCTCTATTACCGCTGCCGGGTCATCGGCACCAGCACGCAGACCTTCTACGAAGTCAACTTTGACGATGGGTCCTACAGCGACAACCTGTACCCGGAGAGCATTACCGTGAGCGGGGCTGTCCTCGGGAAGCCCGGGGAGGGGGGAGGGCGTGGGGGGGGGCGGGGCTGTCCTCGGGAAGCCGGCTGGGCCCCTGCGGTGCTCCCCTGGCCCCACCACCGCAGGAGGGCTCCCCGGGTGTCGCGACCGGTGCGTGACAATCACCGAGGTCAGGGTCCTGAGGGTAGGGGAATGTAAGAAAAAAGAGAGAAGAGAAAGTTTGGGAACAGGAGGGTCCCCTGGGCTGATGGCCCAAGTGACGGCTTTATTGTTGCTGTACACAATCTTTTATAATATAAGACTCTTATGGATCAGGTCATTCTAAGAATAAACAGGTTTCACATGATCACTGCCAGCCAAAACATTTAGTTCTGTATACCTTGTGAACTTTCTGAACGGGTCACAAGACCTTGTTGATAGATTGCTAACAAAACACAGTTCCCATGTTTGTGTCTTATCTGACTCGGGGTAGAAAAAGGGAGGTAGCATTACTGCCAACACCTGCAGACCACAGTCTTCAGGAATTAACTCTCTCAGCCTTGACAAGGCTTTCGTATGCCCTTGAAAGTGGGGGAATGGGAGGGGGAACCACCGGGTTGGCGTGAGTCAACGGGGAACGTTGCTCGACCCGGTCTCAGCCTGGCACCGGGGCCCGGCCCCCCACACCCGGGTTGTGCAGACGCTGAGCGGGAAGCAGTCAGTTCTAGAGTCGCCTGTGCTCACGCACTCGCTGGGAGGGTTCAGGCCCGGAACGCCACTCCCCTCCTGTGCACACACTCGAGGGCCAGGGCAGATGACAGTGGGCGGCGTGGGAGGCGCTGAAGCCCCACTTGCCGCCCCCTTCCTCCCTTGCAGAGTAGGGACTGTGTCCGGCTGGGACCCCCACCCGAGGGCGAGTTTGTTGAGCTTCGGTGGGCGGATGGCAACATGTACAAGGCCAGGTTCATTTCCTCCGTGACGAGCCACGTCTATCAGGTGAGCCGGCCCCTGCTTCGCCGGGGCAGGGACGGAGCCACGGATGGGCCGTGGCCAGCTCCCGCTGGGGACGTAAACGCTCAGGGCTTCTTAGGCCTTTAAGCGGGGAGGGGTCTCCACTTGTCCGGTATTTTCCCCCCAAGTTGTCTTTCTGACTCCGCGTGTGTGGTACGCCATACAGACATAAAATTTACTGTTTTAAGCACTTTTTAGCATACAGTTCCACGCCCCGCACTTTTTTTTAATCGCGGTGGTTGTGAGTTTCTTTCCGTGATTGTGGAAGGGAAGTTATTCAGCGGCTTGAAATCTTAGAAGAAAATCACCCATGTGCCATGTTCCGCCAGCACCTGGATCTCTCCGTGGCACACCCCTCACCCCTCCCTCTCTGGGTGCTCCTACTTGATGAGTGGGGGCGGGGGGGCCGCCAGGGCAGGGCTGGCCAGCGGGGCCGCCGCTGAGAACCGGCTCCCTTTGCAGGTGGAGTTCGAGGACGGGTCCCAGCTGATGGTGAAGCGCGGGGACATCTTCACCCTGGACGAGGAGCTCCCCAAGAGGGTCCGGTCGCGGCTGGTAAGTGGCAGAACAGGGTGGGGACGCGGCCCCCCGGAAGCCGTTAGTGGTCCTTGTGGAAGCAGCCTGTCCAAATGGCCTTGACCTCCCCCTCGTCCTTAGTCGCAGGGCTGGAACAGCCCAGCCAGGAGGAGGCGAATGGGGGAGGGGGGGGGAAGGCATTGTGCTCGGTGCGCAGGCCGCAGGCCGCCTGAACACAAAACCTGAGCTCAGAGCTTCTCCAAAGCTCATCCCTTTTCAAAGGGAACAATGAGTCCCAGAGGCGAGGGATGGTGACGGGGCTTTTTCTCCTGGGCCCTTGGCATTTGTGTTTCTCCTGTCTTGAATGCAAAGGCAAGGTTTTGACGGGCAGGGGCCTGTGGCCATCGGTGAATGAGCTCAAAGTAAGAGCTGGCGTGGGTCGCAAGGCCGACCTGACCCCAGGATCCCTCCGGGAAGCACAGGGGGCCCAGACGGAGCCCGGCCACCCAGGCACCCTCTGGGAGGACAGCCCAGGCTCTGGGCGCCCGCTCCCCGGGGCCCGTGACTAGGGGGGCCTGGATGGCTCGCACACGGGATCGGGGGCCACGCAGAGGCAGGAACGCTGGGCAGCCGTCCCTGGAGGCCGGTGTCACTCCCAGAAGGTCACCGGTTGAGGGACCGTGCCTGGAGGCCGCGGGCATGTGCTTCAGCCGGGTGCCCGCGCGGAGCCCCCCGGGGGGCTGCTGTGACGAGGCATCTTGGGATTTTCAACCACAGACGTCGTCTGTCACGGTCCTGAGGCCAACTTGTGGGCTCAGATTTGGTGGCTGGGGACAGCGGCCTCCGGGTCACAGACGCCTCCCTTCTGGTGGCAGGAGGGAGAGGGAGAACTCCCGTGGGCCTCTTTGTTTAAGGGCCCCGATCCCATTCACACGGCCTCCTCCCGATACCGTCACCGTAGGGGTCAGGCTCCCACAGACGGATTTGGGGGCGCCCCGCTGCCACGCTAACCCTCATGCCGTCTGGTCTCCCGCAGTCGCTCAGCACGGGGGCACCTCAGGAGAACACCTTCTCGGGAGAGGAGGTGAAGGCCGCCAAGCGCCCGCGAGTGGGCACCCCACGCGCCCCCGAGGACTCAGGACGGAACCCGGACTACCTAGCGTTCATGGAGAGCCTCTTGCGGGCGCAGTGCCGGCCCGGGGCCCCCTTCTAGGACAGCCGGCCGCCCGGCGACCCCTCGGCCCAGCAAGGCAGGCGGCGGCCGGCCCTGGCGTTTGCTTGCTGTGAATTCCTGTCCTCGCCTCCCCGGCCCCCGAGAGGCTACCTCTGCGCGGCCGCCCCCGCTCTGCGGCGACAGGAGCCAGCAGGACGCCGGCACGCGGCCCCCGGACTCAGGGAGCAGGGCCACGCGGGCTCTGGGGGGGCCGGCCGGGGACTCGCGCCACCCCCACGACTCAGATTCGTAAACCATGTAAGCTCTTCTCGAAAAGGTGCTACTGCTTTGCCTGCCTCCTGAGCAGCCTTGGAGGTTGTGACTTCTGTACATACGTGACCTTTGTGAGGCTCTTTCTAGAAATACCTGTTGTTTAAAAAAACACGAGGAAAAAAAGGAAAACAAAGAAAAGGAAAAAAAATCCCCAAAGTTGTTTTCTAGATTTGTGGCTTTAAACACGAAACAAAACAAAACACAAACGTTCTTTTTTTTTCCAGAACCAGGATACGCTGAGGGAGATAAAAGCATCTCGGGTTTTTTGTTGGCTTGTTGGTTTGTTGGTCATTGTTTTAAAACCTCGCTTGTCTGCGCACCAGCGGCAGGGAGGTGCCCCGCATGCGGGGAGGCCCGGTGGCACCCGGGAGGCCAGGCAGGGTGCCGGTGACAGGGTGACAGGCGTCGGCCCGTCCCTCCTCTCTCCGGGACTTGGCGAAGGTCTGGGCGGCCGGCCCTGCCTGCTCCCTCTGGGGGCGACCACCAGCTGCAGGGGTCGCAGAGCCCCTTTCCGGTCCACGCGCGCCTTCACGAAATAAACACGCTCTCTCCTGGTTTGTTCCCTCGCCTGCTTCTTCCCCTCGTGACTGCACTGCCGGCCGGCCGGGGGCCTCCGCTGTTTGCAAAAGGCTCCGTGTCCCCAGAGCGTCCCCCTCCCGGCCGTGTGCGTGGCCGGGCGTCTGTTCACCGACAAGCGTGGGTGACATCCGTGGCTGTCTGGGGAGGGAGGATGTGAAACCAGCCAGCTCTCCTCCCCGCCCCCCCCCCCACCCCGTGGCCCAAGTCCGGCGGTTCCCCGTGGCCCCAGGCCCTGGCCGCTGCCCCACCGACGCAGGGGTGCCTGCCTTGGACCCCGAGGGGCCAATGGCATCCGCGTCTTGCTTGGGAGACGTGGGTCTGTGCGTCTGGGGGACGCTGATGTCAGCACGGAGGAACCGGGATTTCGGAGGCGTGCTTGTGAGGGGCTTTGGGCCCCCGCCCACCTGCCCTCGGGCAGCCTCGCCCACCGCGGCGGCCCCTGCCGTCCTGCCCAGGGATTGCCGGCAGAATCTGCTCGTGTAAAAAAAAAAAAAAATTAAAAAGAGTTCTGCTGGTTGCCCAGCCAGAAAGAACTATATAAGGAGAACAGAAAAGATGTAAATGAGCCGAGAACCTTGCGTTTCGTTGGTGGGGGCGGGGGGCAGGTGCCCTGGAGGGAGCGGGGGCAGGAGGTGCCGCGGGGAGCCCGCCGGATGTGGGGGTCCCCCTCTGCATGCGGCAGCCCCGCGGGGCGCCGGCACTGTGTTCATATGTAGTTTGAAAATGCTATTTATATTGTAAAGGGAACAGGAGGAAGGGGGCTGGCCCTCGGGCGGAGGGGTGGGCCAGACCCAGGCAGGGTCTCTCTGGGTCTGGGTCTGGGTCTGGGGCGACGTGCAGACAGGCCGCGGCTCGGCGAAGGGGAAACGCACATTTCCCCACCAACGTATACCCGTGTCTATGTACAAAAACGAAAAACAAAGCCACCCGCCCTGATTTTGCTCCCACCCAAGATTAAGGATGCGCTGTATTTTTGCCTAATTTCCCCTGCCTCTAGGTTCGTAATGAATTAAAGGCTCGTGAGCACTGCGAAACAGAGCTCCCTGGCGTGGCGGTGTCTTCATTTCGGGGTGGGGGGCGGGCCCCCAGGAGGGTGGGGGGGCGGCCTGGCCCCTCGCTCCCGCTCCGGGCTTCCTGACGGAGGGTGGTTCTTCCGCGCCGACGTCTGGCCGCGGCTTGCGTCCCCCCACACCCCTTCCTAGAGTCTGTCGGGCTCCACTCACAGTCAGGCTGGTGGCAGCGGTGGCTGAGGCAGCAGGTCCCCCCCCCACCCCCCCGCCCGAAGGACAACTCTGGGGGCGCCTGGGTGGCTCAGTCAGGGTCGATCTCAGCTCAGGTCATGATCTCACAGTTCATGAGACCGAGCCCCGCACTGGGCTCTGGAGTCTGCTTCGGATTCTGTCTCCCTCTCTCTCTGCCCTTGTCCCACTCACGCTCTCTCTCAAAAATAAATAAACTTAAAGAAAGGTTTAAAAAACAAAAAGATTCTGTCTTTGACCCCTTGTTTGTCTGGGGCCAGTGGCCACCTTCTCCCACTGCCCTCGTGACCACGACCCGGTTCCAGTGACGTCTGAGCCGAGGAGGGTGCCACACTGTGGGGTCTCCCAGGCCTGGCATGAGGCTGGGCCCCCAGGCTTTGTGAATGTGCCACGAATCCAACAGGTCCTGGGGGGGGGGCACCAAGGCAGCAGGTCGGACCCCCGCCTTGGTGGAGCCAACAGGACTGGGCGAGGCAGCCGGTAAGTATGGCTCATCCGGTGAGGTAGAAAGAGCAGGGGAAAGGGTGTTACGTTCGCCCGGGGAGTCTTGAAGGAGGACAGAGTGCCAGAGGGCATGGTCCGTGCAAAGGCCCCGGGGCAGGACCTGGCCTGGCATATCGGAGGAGCGGTGAGGGGGCCTGGGTGGCTGGGGCAGAGTGAGCGAGGTGGGGTGGGGCGGGACGGGAGGACAGGGAGGGGACGGGGCAGGTCGTGCACAGCCTTGTGGGCCTCAGGAGGACCTGGGCTTTGACCCCAGGGAGGTGGGACCCTAGAGGGCTGCGGGCAGAGGAGGCGGGACCTGACTCTGGTGCTCATGGGCGCCCTCTGGTGGCCGCTCTGTGGAGGCCGGGCTGCGGGGGTGGATGAGGCCAGGAGCCTGGGGACCGGGGCTGACGGGACTCGCTGAGCATCTGGAAGGTGGTTTGGCCACAGGCTGGGGTGAGGCAGGCCAGGGGCAGGGAGAGCAGCTTGGACTTACGGGAAGCTGGACACACGGGCCTGGGAGCGGGGAGGGGGGCCCTTGGGAGAGACCGGCGTACAGGTGACATGTTTACGGGACACTCGAGACGGGGACCTGGGACTAGAACCCCCCCCCCAGGAGCTGGTGCAGGACTGGGGACGAACCGCCAGCGACGTGGGGGACCCCAAACGGGGTGCTTGGTTTTTCCTCCCCGGCAAAGGGCGTCCTCGCGAGGTGGTGGCGTCCTGGACAGCGAGTTCCTTTGATAAAATCACCTGCCACCGCCACCTTCACCCCACTTCTCGGATCCTCCTTTTCGGGGAGCCCCTGCCCCCAGCCAGGACTCCGTTTCCCCACCTGTTCCAGGGGCCTCTGAGCCTCCCCAGGGCCTGGCGGCCACTGTCTGTCCTCACCCCCGAGGAGGGGGCCGCGGACCCAGGCGGTCTGGCTGCAGAGGGCCCGCCGTTTGCACCCCTCAGGTGAGCGGCCGTGCCCAGCCGGTGGGGGTGCCTGGTGCCCGGGCCCCGGGTGCTGGGCCGGGCCCTGGAGAGAAGCCCGAGGAGAAGGCAAAGACAGTTGCTGGTTCTCTGGAGTTTAGGGCTCAGGAATGGGGGAGGGGGGGTGGGCACCAATACAGAGGGTCGGCTGGTGGCCACAGAGACCTCTCCGAGCAGATGTCTGGGAGGTGACGTTTCAGGGATCTGAGCCCTCTTGGGGCGCCTGGGTGGCTCGGTTGGTTGAGCATCCGACTTCTCCTCAGGTCGTGATCTCACGTCTGTGGGTTCAAGCCCTGCATAGGGCTCTGTGCCGACAGCCTGCTTCCAATTCTTTGTCTCCCTCTCTCTGTGCCCTCCCCCGCTCCGGGTCTGTCTCTCAAAAAATAAAAATGTTAAAAAAAAAAAGGATCTGAGCCCTCAAGGGACAGCCTATCAGAAAGACTGGGGACAGGTGCCCGGCGTGTGAGTATATAGTCCTGGGACACCCATGGCCCTCGAGCCCAATCTGGCCTTCCGCTCGTTTTTGTCTTTTGTAAATAAAGTTTTATTGGCACACGGCCACGCCCATTCGGTTAGTTGTTACCTCCGGTGGCTTTTGCCCTCCAGGGGCCGAGCCCACCCTGCCGGCAAAGACAGACGCTCGGTATCGGGCCCCTTACGCAGAGCAACGCGCTCACCGCAGAGCAACGCGCTCACCCCAGACCTCGGGTGAGCGGGAGGCCGCGGTCCCCACGCCCCCGCTGTGCCTGCATGTCCCCTGGTTCTCCTGCGGGGCCAGCCCTCGGGCCCCAGGCCCGTCTTGTCTCTCAAAGGCTCCCAGTTAGGCCGCCTGCACCGTTCGCACCCCACCCCCTCCGGAAGTGGAAAGAGAGACTTTGACCGAAGGCCCATCCGCTCAGTGCGTCAGTCAGGCGTCTGGCCCTTGACTTCCGCTCCGGCCATGATCTCACGGTTTGTGGGTTCAAGCCCCGCGCCAGGCTTCTGTGCTGACAACGTGGAACCTGCTCGGGAAGTCTCCCTCTCCCTCTCATCCTGCCCTTGACCCCGCGCGCGTGCATGCGCACTCTCTCTCTAAATAATCTTTAAAAAATAAAAAATAATAATAAAGAAACACAGCACCCAAGGTGTGCATGGGATGTAGTGTATTTGAAAGTAATTTCTGTGGCACCGGCCCGTCTCAGTGGCCCCTACGGGCCCCTGGACACTTCGGCTCTGTTGTCCCCAAATCGCATCGGCCTGTGACCATCAGCCTGGGCTTCAGGGCCCACCTGCATAACCCACGATGCTGTCCTCGTCTCAAGACCCTTAACCACATCTGCGAGGACACTTTTTCCAAACGAGGTCAGAGGCACCGGAAAGTGGGGCGTGGGCATGCATCTGGGGGGCCCCGGTCAAGCCGTTCCAGCGTCCTTTCCCCCCCACAGACCGAGTGACCCCTGCCTGGTCTCATGACTGTCCCCTACTTGACTGTGGGCCCCATGCGTGTAAGGACAGGGTCTTGGTCCCCTTTGCAGCCACCATGCTGGCCCCAGGGCCTGGCGGCCGGATCTTTGAGTCCCGGTGTGGGTGGATGGGCTCCAGACAGCCTCGGGGGCTGGTTCCCTACAGGGGCCATCGGGAAAGGGTCTCAAGAGACGAGGGAAGGGAGAGACTAGCCGGGTGAGGGGCGACCTCTCGGGGCACGCCCTTCGGAAGAGCTGTGACTCTCCTGTCACCGTCCGATGTCACACAGGTGGTAGCTGATGAAAAGGATCACGCAGGATGTGGTGGGAATCCCCAAATGGAAAAACCACAGGAAGCCAGCTGGGCTACAAATGGGGCTTTGAAACTAGTGTTTTGACTGGATACGGCGAGGCGCAAACCAAAATTACCTCGTGACACTAGGACACTCTAGTTAGAAAAAGCCATGTCCCCACGGCCTAGCCATCCTGGAGCTATTTTGTGTAAATACGGAGGGTTGAACACATGCGTAAATTTAAAAAAATTTTTTTGTTTGTTTTTGAGAGAGAGAGAGAGAGAGAGAGAGAGGGCGAGCACAAGCAGGGGAGGGGCAGAGAGGAGGAGAGAGGGAATCCCAAGCAGGCCCCGCGCCATCAGCACAGACCCCAACGCAAGGCTCGAACTCACGAACCGTGAGATCATGACCTGAGCCAAAATCAAGAGTTGGATGCCCAACTGACGGAGCCACCCGGGCGCCCCAGGCTTTGGGCTTCGACCCCAGGGAGGTGGGAGCCCTGGAGGGCTGTGGGCGGGACCTGACTCAGGTGCTCACGGGCACCCTCTGGTGGCCGCTGCGGGGAGGACGGACTGTGGGGGCGGGGGCGGGAGCCTGGGACCAGGGAGGCGGGGACTGCGCTGTTCCCGGCTGGGGATGACGGCGAGGACCAGGCGGAAGCAGAGAAGAGTTGTTGGGGGTTGGCACCTTGGAGGTCCCCGCTGACCCCGAAAAGGGGCCGTGCGGGTGGAGCAGGGGAGCGAATGCCTGGCTCGGGGGCGGGGGGTGGGGGGCGGTCCCCAGTCTCAGACACAGAATTCCCCTGTTCGTTGGTGAAAAGCAATACTCCCTTACAGGGGTGGACTATGATTTCAATAAATCAGTCCCCTGTGGTTGGACACTACGATTGTTTCCAGTTTTTCCCAGTTAGGGACCATGCTACAGCCAGGCCACGTTTGCGTGTCTCCTCTCTTGAATGCATTCCTTTAAAAAGAGTGGGGGGTGGGGGGTGGGGGGTGGGGGGGGGCGCCTGGGTGGCTCAGTCGGTTGGGCGTCTGACTTCGGGTCAGGTCATGGCTCAGGTCATGATCTCGCGGTCCGTGAGTTCAAGCCCCGCGGCGGGCTCTGTGCTGACGGCTCGGAACCCGGAGCCTGCTTCCGATTCTGCGTCTCTCTCTCTCTCTCTGCCCCTCCCCCACTCATACTCTCTCTGTCTCTCTCTGTCTCTCAAAATTAAATAAACATTTGGGGGTGCCTGGGTGGCTCAGCCAGTTGGGTGTCCGACTTCAGCTCAGGTCATGATCTTGCGGTCCGTGAGTTCCAGCCTTGCGGTCCGTGAGTTCCAGCCCTGCATCAGGCTCTGTGCTGATGGCTCAGAGCTCAGAGCCTGCTTCGGATTCTGTGTCTCCCTCTCTCTCTGCCCCTTCCCTGCTTGTCTCTGTCTCTCTCTCTCTCTCTCAAAAATAATAAACATTATAAAAAAAAAAAAAAGCGGGGTGGGGATCGCTGGCTGGAAGCATCTGTGAAATTACTTTTAATTCCTTCAGCCAGGTGACCCCCTCATCCCCATGCGCCCCGCCGTGTGATGTGGGAGGATGCCACCTCCCAGCCCTCCGGACGGAAGCTGTGCCCCGGCCGTGGTCTTTGTCGACGGGATAGGTGGAAAGTGGCATCTGACCATGCCTCCACGTCCCTTCCCCTCCCGATGAGTCAGGCCGAGCATCCTTTCACACGATTAAAAAGCTTTTTGTCAGACCTGTCTTGAAACGTATTATTTCAAAAAGTCCCCAGTGACCGTTCCCATCACCGAGAGGGTTGATTTGATGTGCAATCCCTCTCCACGCTGTATCCGTCCAGCTCAGCATCACTCGCCGAGCCCTGGGTCAGGGGCCACACCCAGGGCGACTCTCCTCTCATTTGATTCTGTGAAATTACAAAACCCAAGCCCATAATTAGTGTGCGGTGACCGTGGTGGCAAGTGACTGGTGCTGGGCACCGGCTCCAACCAGGACCCGGAAAATGCAGGGACGGCCCGTCCAACACCTTTCTTGCTCTCCCCCCGCAGGCTGGGCCGGTGAACCTTCCCACGAGGGGGGGCAGCCATGCACCCCACACCCCGACTTTGGTCCTGCTGACTTGCAGAGAATCCCCCATTTGGGTCTGCTGAGCATTTGGACATCATTATTTTTTATTTTTTTTATTTTTTTTTTAATTTTTAAAAAAATTTTTTTTTCAACGTTTTTTATTTATTTTTGGGACAGAGAGAGACAGACCATGAACGGGGGAGGGGCAGAGAGAGAGGGAGACACAGAATCGGAAACAGGCTCCAGGCTCTGAGCCATCAGCCCAGAGCCCGACGCGGGGCTCGAACTCACGGACCGCGAGATCGTGACCTGGCTGAAGTCGGACGCTTAACCGACTGCGCCACCCAGGCGCCCCTATTTTTTATTTTTTTAATGTTTATTTGTTTTTGAGAGTGAGCCCAAGCCAGGGAGGGGCGGAGAGAGACAGAGACAGAGAGAGGAGAGAGAGAGAGCTCCACGGAGCCCAATGTGGGGCTCGAACTCAGGAACCGTCAGATCGTGACCTGAGCCAAAGGACACCAGACACGGTTTGAAAACCCACGCCCTGGGGCACCAGAGTGGCTCATTCGGTTAAATGTCCAACTCCGGCTCAGGTCATGATCTCAGGGTTTGTGGGTTCGAGCCCCTCGTCAGGCTCTGTGCTGACAGCTGGGAGCCCGGGGCCTGCTTCGGATTCTGTCTCCCCCTCTCTCTGCCCCTCCCCCGCTCACGCTCTGTTTCTGTCTCTCAAAAATAAATAAATGTTAACAAAATTTTAAATAAAAATAAAATAAAACATACGCCCTGATAGATCACCTGTCTGTGCCCCCAACCAGAAAAGAAAACCCTCGGGTATCACTGAGGGTCAGATGGCTGGTGAGGGAGCCGATTTTCCAACAGCTCAGTCTCCCAAAGAGCCCCCGACTTGTTCCCGGGGGTGGGGTTGTCGGCCCCAAAGGGATGGCCCCCGGGACACCCGAGGGGCCCAACCCGCCCCACGCCCCGCCTCTGAATGTCGGCAGCCGTGGACGTGTCTGGCGCACCCGCCGCCACAAGGAAACGTTCTCTCCCAAGTCGTCTTCCAGACACGCGGAGGAGCGCAAATCCTCCAGCGGGCAAAGCGCGGGGTCTTTGTCGCTCAGCGGAAGACGGGGCCACGGCCATCGCGCTCATCATTTCCTTCCTCACTGTGTCCCCACGAGGAGGAAAGTCGCCCGCACAGGCCGTTGACCGCGCGGAACTTGTCGCTGACGAGTGTCCCCCTCCCCCACCCTGTCTTTGTGTAGCCAGTGGCGCCTCCTGGCTGTCACCGAAGGGCGCTGCTCACGCTCGCGGCGTATTTCCAGGTCGCGGTATTTACCTTAGGATTGTTAGCGCATCTTTTTACACCTCGATGAACCACTTTCGAGCCACTGATTCGTTGTTTTTTTTTTTAAGCTTTTACGTAACATACAGATACGTACATGTAAGTGAATAATGACCTGGTGAATTTCGACAGTTGGGACAGCTGTGTGATCAACCCCCAGATCTAGAAGCGGAACACGCCCACTGCCCCCAGGAAGCTCCCCCACGAGGCCCTCCGGGTCACTGCGCCCCAAGAGGGTGCCCGCGTCCCATCCCTATTCATCGCCCCAGATGCGCTTTGCCCGTTTTGGATTTTATATAGATCTGGAATCTCGCAGGATATCATTCTCTTTGTGTCTGGCCTCTTCTACCCAAAACCGTATCTGTGAGATTCATTCGTATTGTGTCTATCGGGATGCAGTGTTTCCTTGTTAATTTTGCATGAAAATCTGCAGGTTTTGCATGTTCTAGCGTATGAATAAACCATGATGCATCTATCCAATTCTACAGTTGCTGGGCATCTGGGTTGTTTCTATTTAGGGCGTCATGAATAGTGCTGAGAACCTTCCCCAACAGGTGCAAGCATTTCTGCTGGGTGCAGACCCAGGAAGGGGACAGCTGAGGCGCACCCTTTGCACATTTTTACGAGTAGCATGACACGGAACTACCCGTGAGAAAGGCTACTCCAGGGACCGTGAGGGACAAAGAGCCAAAAAAGCAATGAAAGGTACTTGCCCGCATGTACTGGCCAATGATGCCGTTGAGGCGCAGGCATAGTCTTTAAGGGAAAATCTCACGAGATTCTTGGGAAATGTGAGCTAGACCCCCCGGTTCAATTTTGCAAAGTCGTCTTGTCACGTCTCCCTCGGAAGCAACCCACCAACCCGGAGCCCGCACTCGGAATAACGTGGCTTCTGCGTCCTAACTCCTCAGCCCAGCTCGGCCACTCAGGTGCGTCAGGCCCGACTTGAATGTTCCTTCTCCAAGGACGGTTCTCCTGACCCTGGGCCAGAAGGAAGCCCTTCCTCTCCGTGTTCCCATTCCAGCTTTGGATAGATGGTCGTCGTGTCTTCACCCCCACGGTGAGACATCGCAGAGGACAGCTCGGGGCCTGGCCTGTGGCCAGTATTACAGGCTGACTAGGTTAGCAGTCGACAATCACTCTTGGAAGACTTATCATTCAGCAAGGTCCTTTGTGTGGCTTTTCTTCCGTGATCTTTGCGACAACCTTACGAGCACATTCTCATTTTATACAGACGAGGATGTGGAAGCACAGAGAGGTGAAGTAACTCGCCCAAGGTCACACAGCAAGCAAGGGGCAGGGCTGGGGTTTGCATCCCGGATACCTGGGCCCGGAGCCCACATTTTCGGCCCCTTCGGCTGCGGTGCAAGTTGTAACCTGATGACAATTGCAGGAGGTGGGGACTGGGGGTCTACCTCATTCCGTTAGGGCTCCAGTGACCGACTACCACAGACCGGGCGGCTTACAAACAGTGCCCGTGTGTCTCTCACAGTTCTGGAGGCTCTAAGTCCAAGATCGAGGTTCTGCGTCTGGCAAGAGCTGCTCCCTGGTCCATAGTCCCCTGTCTCTCGCTGTGTCCTCACCAAGCAGCAGGACTGCGGGAGCCCCCCGGGGTTTCTTTTATAAAAGCATCGACCCCCTTCACGGGGGCCGCACGCTTATGACCTAGTCGCCCCCGAAGGTCCCTCCTTCCCACCCCATCACCCCTGCGGTAGGATTGAAGGTATGAACTTGGGGAGGGAGGACACGCAAGGCAGTCCACGGCGGAGATCTGTGGTTCGTGCGCCCGGGAAGTCATTTGCTCGTAGCTGTTTTCGTGAACCTCCTTTCTCACTTAACCTGACTGCGTGGACGTTTTCCATATCATTAAATATTCATGCCCTACATGTTAGTATCCATCTAATATTATAAATGTTTTTATTTAGCCGTAATTGAAATTCCATTAATGTACACGAAGTTATAAAGCTCCATAGGGTTGGCAAATAACATACCCCTGCCCCCTGAAATAAATAACTACCACCTGAATTCGGGGCGCCTGGGGTGGGGTTCAGTCAAAGTCCTACTTTTGGTTTCGGCTCAGGTCGTGATCTCGCGGTCTGTGGGTTCGAGCCCCGCGTCGGGCTCTGTGCTGACGGCCGGGAGCCTGCTTGGGATTCTCTCTCCCTCCCTCTCTCTCTGCCCCTCCCCCACTCGCCCTGTCCCTCCCCAAATAAATAAACTGAAAAAAAATAGATTTCCCTCCTTCCAGAATATTCCCCTGGCAGCCCTCCATGCTCAGAGGCAACCACTGATCTGTTCTCTGTCCCCGTAGACTGGGGTTGCCTCTTCTAGAACTTTCTGTAAACGGAACCGGGCAGAACACAGGCATTTGTGTCTGCTCTCCCTCCCTCAGCTCCATGCATTTGAGATTCACCGAGGCTGTGGCGAGTTGCCCACGCGCATTCCTTTTGCATCGCTACGTAGCATCCCGCCCCGTGGCTGGGCCACGGTCCACGTGGAACGCTCACCGGTTGGCGACATCTGGCAATCACGCGTGAAGTGTCTGCGAACTCCCTCACACCTGCGCGTATTTGTGGACGTTTTATGAGACTTTGCCCTTGGGGTTCGCTCTCACGGAAACTTCTCCCGCCTGGGGACACTCAAGGCAGTTTCCAGCGTGGGGTGCTGGAATGCTAAAGAATGTTGCGGTGACCGTCCTCGCACCGGATCGTAGAGCAGAGAAGGAACGATGCATGGGGTCGGGGGTGCGGCAGGGGCGCTAATGGCCACCAGGGTGGCCGGAGGCAGGTAAGCAACGGCTCACAGAGGGGTTGGTGTTTTCTGGAAGATCGCTAGGGAGCACTAGGGGGATGCTGAGCCAGGAGAGGTAGGATTGGCCCAGGGTGCGTTGCAGGGACAGGTCAGGAGACCCCTGTGTTATCTCCTGAAGGGCCATCGCGATGGGACAGAAGAACGGACCGCGGGCCGCTCTCGAACTCTTGCCTCGGCCGGAGTCAGTGCCGTGACCATCTGATAATGGAATCTGTTCGGAACAGCTGCCTGGTGACAAGTATAATAAAGCGTATTAATGAGGCCATTATTACTCCCTAATTAAAAGCTAATAACTAAGAGTTAATTGCCTTTAAAAGATGAAGCAAGGCTGGGCTGGGATTTATCTCTGTTTGCCTTTGCGTGCCTGGATAGGCTGATATTTGGGAACTAATTAATTGAATCAAATCTTAAGAAAACTAATAATGTCCTCATGCCGTTTGGGCCGTGAATTAAAAGGTGTCTGAGCGCCTTCATCTGGAGTCCTGTGCCCTCGGATCCTGCACTGGGGAGCCTGGGAGCTGGGCGAGGGCGAGGCGGGCGTCTGGGGGCACCTGCCCGTCCTTGGCCGGTGGGGCCCGGGTGTCCCCGAGTCAGGCTGCCCAGAGCTGCCCAGACACCAGACGGCCCAGCCAGGCCCCCGACCGGCTTCCACTGCTATTAATAATTATTGTTACCTTTGGCCTTGACCTCGCTGAGGACTCCCAAGAAATTGCAAATCACTCGTACAGAGAACCCCCAGTAATTGTACTTTACAGACGTCGTGCCTCACGGAAATCAGGAAATCCTCACAAACACAGTCACTCGGGCACGAGCCTCTCGCGACTTCACCAGGGAGCCTTTCTCAAGACTTTTTAAATCCACATATATACAATTTTCTTTTAATTTCTTCCCCCGGTGCTCATAAGGTTCAAACTTTGGGCCATTTAACCATATGATAGGTATTTAATGGTGTCCCCTCTGCCCTTCCTGTGCTGGTGGAAACCGGGGCTTCAGGCTTGGCTTTTAGGGAGCCCCCAGCCCGGGAGGAGATACAGACGGAACCTCACCCCCCTCGCCCTATGGGGCCGGGGGTGCCAAGGGGACTGGAGTGGGGCCCCCAGAACGCTGCTTGGAGGAAGCCGCTGCCGGAGCCAGGCTTTGGAGGACGAGAACAAGTTGTCTGGGGAGAAATGGCGACAGGTAGGAAGGCACCGTGTTGCAAGGCGGGGTGGGGAGCCCAGAGCTAGAAGGCAGCAGGGGTTCAGCGGGACCTTGAACTGGGGGTTAAGAGGACGCCCTCAGCGGAGAGCCACAGGGGGCCGTCTAAATCGCAGAGCTGGCAGAGCCCCTCGGCTGCTCAATCACCTTCCGTGGCTCCCCATTGCCCCCAGGATAAAGTTCAAACCATTATGGGCACCGCTTACAAAGGCGGTGGGCATCTGGTCCCTGAGACCTTCGCCCCTTGATTTTCTGCCTTTGGTGCGTCTACACTTACGGTAACTATTGATAGGTAAGGACGCACCGCTGTCCCTTTGTCCACTGCTTCCTGGCTGTTTTGTAGATCTGATCTCCTTTGCTGCTTGGCGCGTTTTGATGTGTTGGGTATCAGTGTGTCTTAGACTGCTTCGTCCTGTTCTTTTGCAAAATTACTATCGGTTTTTCCTTTGTGGTTACCATGAAGCATCCATAAAGTACCCTAAAATCATAACACCCTATTTTTTGAGAGAGAGACAGAGAGAGAGGAAGAGAACATGAGCAGGGGAGGGGCAGAGAGAGGGGGAGACGCAGAATCCGAAACAGGCTCCAGGCTCCGAGCTGTCGGCACAAAGCCCGACGCGGGGCTCGAACTCACGGAGCGCGAGATCGTGACCTGAGCCGCCGCTTAATCGACCGAGCCCGCCAGGTGCCCCTTTCTCGCGATACTTTGAACGGGGCCGCCCGGTGCCCTCCCGGCCTGAGGGTTTGCTGCTGAGACATCCACCTGTGGTCTGATGGGGGCTCTCTTGGGGCGGGGGGGAGCCCCGGCCTGAGCCGCGGGGTCGGAGGGGGCGCTGCCGGCCGGAGGGGACCGCCGGCTGGCTTCCGGCGGCGGGACGGGCACCGCCGCGGTCGGGCTCCCCCTTCGGGTGGGACTGGGGGCTTTGCAGCGGCTCCCGTGGGGGGAGGGGCGGTCTGCGCGAGCAGCCTCCCAGGTGCTCCCGGTCAGGCTCCCTGGCCCGGTGGCAGGTGGGCTCAAGTGTGCGCGCCGGGGCTCGGGCCAGGCTCCGGGGCCGTGGGGTCCTCCCCCACGGAAGGCCCGGCTCAGATTGCTGCCTGGCGGCCGCCTCGGAGGGGAGCAAGCTGCTGGTGGGGACTCCTGCTGGTCTGGCACGCGGGAGCAGGTAGGAACTCGGTGGCACCACGCGGGCCCCGGCTGGCGCGACACACCCCTCCCCCCCCCCCGACCCCGTCCCTCCCCGGGCACAAGCTTGTTGCCAGGGGTCAAGCCCCAGACACTCCCCTGCACACCCCGCGGTGCGAGACCAGAGCGGGAGTTCCCAAGGAGCGCCCCCCAACGCTGGGGGAGCCCGGTGCCCGCCCTGGACTTCCTGGCACCCCCTCGCTTCCCGCCCCCCCCCCAGCCCACCCGAGCAGAGGCGGCTTCAGGAGAGACCCCTGGAGCGGGGCTGCGCCGGCGTGGGGGAGGGGCAGCGCCGGCTCCCTCCGTCCCTCTGCTTGGCCTCACCCCTGCGTTCTAGAATTTTCTCGCTGCTGTCTGGTCCCCCAAATCGTTAGTTGCTGTTCTCCTGAGGGAGCCAAGTCAGCCATGGCCTATGTGGCCGTCTCAGTGACTTTGCTTCCTGATTCTCCGCTTTTCGGTTTGTTTGTTTTTTTAAGTTTATTTATTTACTTTGAGAGAAACAGCGTGAGCGGGGGAGGGGCAGAGAGGGAGAGAGAATCCCAAGCAGACGCTGAGCTGTCAACACAGAGCCTGACACGGGGCTCGAGCCCACGAACTGTGAGATCACGACCCGAGCCCACACCGCCACTTAACCCACCGAGCAGCCAGGTGCCCCTGATTCCCCGCTTTTATCCTCCAGGCCCACCGGCCTGGGGGTGCCCACCCCTACCTCCTCCAGGCCTGGGTGTTTCTTCTCTCTCTGCCCACGGACACCAGGGCCCTGGGCTCTCAGTTTGGATGTCGCCTGCTCTAGGAAGACTTCCTACTCCCTGATTGCGCTGGTGAGCTTCCTGCCAGGGACATCCGTGTCCGGTGCCCGGCTCCCCATCGGTCGGTGTTTGAGGGCGCCCGGGTCGGCTGAGCATCTTCGAGCATTCCCAAGGGGAGGGAGATGTCCTTGTGGACGGGGGGCGACATCCAGAAAGGGCTCGGGAGGACCGGCCCACGCCAAGTCCCGCAGGCAGGACTGGCCAGCGTCAGGCTCAGTGGACTTCAGCCTCTCTCTCTCTCTCTTTTTTTTTTTTTTTTTTTTTTTTTAAATTTTGAGCCGATTCTAGAATTCTGGGAAGTTGCAAAGACCGTTCGGAGAGCAACTCTGGGCGACCCTCGTCTGCTTCCCACGGCTTAGCTCCCACCCAAGGGTCAGCAGGGAATCCACGGGGAAATTGACATGGCTACAATGTGTCCAAAATTGACGTGGCTACAATGTGTCCGATTCCGGGCAATTCATCACAGGCGCAGAGTCTGGATGCCGAGAATCAGAACTGCTGCCGTTTCTTTTATAGTCACTGCAGCCCCTGACCTCTTGTCCGCCTCTGTCGTTTGCTCCTTTCAAGACTGGTGTATGACGGGAGTCGTTCGCTGGGCTGCACTTCGCGATTGGCTTCTTCTGCTCAAAGTCACGCCCTTGCAGATTCATCTGAGGCTTGTGCCTCTCGGTGGTTCGCTTGTTTTCCTTGCTGAGTAGTACTCCAGGGCCCACAATGTAACTATTTGCCACCGGCGGCTTTTGCCTGTTGTGAATCAAGCTGCGACGGACAGGCAGGTCCAGGTTTTTGCATGGACGCAAGCTTTCCTTTCCCTGGGATAAATGCCCAGGAGAACAAATTGGCGGGTTGTAGGGTCAGCGTTCAGTGTTTTAAGAAACTGCCACGCTGGTTCCCAGAGGGGCTGTAGCATTTTACGTTCCCACCAGCAAAGCGTGACGCGGGGTTTCTCTGTATTCAGAGCATCTTTGAACTCCCTTCAGGATGGTCCTGGAAACCCCACATCCTTGACTCTTGGGGGACGGTTTTCCTGGGCCTCCTTGGAAGAGGAGAAAACGTGGGCTGGTGATTCGGTGTCAGGAGATTGCCTTAGACTTCTTTCTCCCTGGAGTGTGCAATGCACTGGATATTTGCATGCCCCCCCCCGCCCCCATTCCTGTATCCAAGGCCTGTGCCCAGTAGAATGGTATTTGGCGGTGAGGCCTTTGGGAGATTGTTGGGTTTGGATGAGGTCACGGGGTGGAGCCCCCAGGATGGGATTAGTGCCCTTGTAAGGAGGTGAGGGGACCAGGGAGCACTCATGTAAGCGCACAGCAAGAAGGCGGCCTCTGCAAAGCTGGAGGAGGGCTCTCGCCCCCCCCCCCACCGACCGTGCCGGGACCCTGATCTCGAAATTCCAGCCTCCAGAACAGTAACCCCACCTCCCCTCCCCTGTCCTCGGCAAACCAAATCTTCTCTTGGCCTCCAGGGTTTTGTCATTTTGCGGATGTCGTGTCCGGGAAGGCAGACCGCGTGCGACCCCCCCCCCCCCGAGATCCCCTGTCGCCACCCCGCCGGCTGCTGCGTGTATCGGGGAGTTTTCTCCTCGTGGTGGCCAACTGATATTCCCGGTTTTGCTTTGCCAGCATATCCAACCATTCAGCCATCAAAGGACATTTTGCTCTTGGCCGCAGCATTTGGCCGTTACGAGTGTCGGTGCAGGCTTTTTTGCACGAACATATGTTTTCATGTCTGGGGGATAAACGCCCAGAAGCGTATCCGTCAGGGGCCACATACGGCAGCTACGCGGCTAATGTCGGGAGAAACTGCTGATCCGGCTTCCTGAGCGGCTGTACCACTGATGTCCCCGCCAGGAACCAGTCTTTCCGCCTCTGCCCCAGCCTTTGGGGTGGTGACGCCTCTTTGGTCTTGCTCTAAAAAGAGTGCAAAGCGGTGCGTCGCCATGGGCGTCGTTTGCGTTTCCGTGGCGGCTGATGGCGCTGAACATCCCTTCAGTGGTTATTTGACATGAGATCATAATCTTGCGGAAAAATGATCGAGGCGTGGGGCGCCCGGCTGGCTGGCTCAGTCGTGCAGCTCTTGGCCTTGGGGACCTGAGTTCGAGCCCCACGTTGGGTGTGGAGCCCAAACACACACACACACACACACACACACACACACGTCAATACACTGAGGCTTCCCATACGGCAATGAGCATAGATCTCCAGCAACGCCCATATATATTTACATGCGCACAGGGCATTGTGACCACCACACAGGCAAGGCCGGCCCCCAGAAGCTTCTCTTGTGTCCCCCCCCTCCTTTTCCCCTTCTGGCAGCAACCGGTCAGCTGATATTAGAGTAGACTGATTACCATGGATTCTTCAGGTAGGTGCGAGGTCATCACCAGGATTCTTAAAGGTAGAAAAAGTGGGCAGAGAGAGAGAGAGAGAGAGAGAGAGAGAGATGTGATTTGAGATGCAGAAAGGGGCCACAGGCTAAGGAGCTTCTAGAACCTGGAGGGGGTAAGGGTGGATTCTCCAGGAGGAGCAAGCAAGTGCCCGAGACACCTGGATCGTCGCCCGTGAGAGCCGTGTGACAAGGATGACATCCCTGCTCTATGAGTAATTCATTCCGTTTAATTGATGGTGTCCATTTGACGGATGGACCGCTTTGGTTCGTATGTTCCGTCGCTAGTGGCTGGACAACTGGGTCGTTTCCACTTTGGGGCCGTGAGAAATAAGGCCATTGTAAGTCCTGGTACACGGTTTCCTGTGTGGTCATACGTGTTGATTTCCGTTGGGTGAATTCCTATGCGCAGGATGTAGGAGGGGTGAATAAGCACATCGTCAGTTTCATAAAAACCCTCAAAAAAAACATTTTTATCAAGGGACGCCTGGTGGCTCCATCGGTTGAGCGTCTGACTTCAGCTCAGGTCAGGATCTCACAGTCTGTGAGTTCGAGCCCCGCCTCGGGATCTGTGCTGATGGCTCAGAGCCCGGAGCCTGCTTGGGATTCTGTGCCTCCCTCTCTCTCTGCCCCTCCCCTGCGCACACTGGCTCTCTCAAAAATAAACAAAAACATGTTTAAAAATTAACAAACAAACAAACACACCGCTTTCCACAGCGGCTTTACCGCCTCTCGCGTCCCCGTCAGGATGATCTGTGCATGTCTGTTGCCCCGCATCCTCCCGAAACACCTGATATCGGGCTTTTTAACGTTTAGATGTTCTAAAGCCGCAGCAGCCTCTGGCCACGCGTGGCGATTCGAGTTCAAATTAATTCAAATGAAGTAAAACTCAAAATCCAGGCCCTCGTGCCAGTCACACCCCACGTGCCCCACGCTGCATGGCGGCTCCTGGCCACTGCGTCACAAGTCACGGGCAGAGAGCATTTCCATCCGCCGTCGCAGAAAGTTCCATCAGACAGGACTTTATGCTTATGGCTTTAATTTTCATTTTTCAGTATTGTCTTGTAAATCCCCTTTTTTCCTTAAAAAAATTGTTTTAATGTTTTTATTGTTTTGAGAGAGACAGAGCACGAGCAGGGGAGGGGCAGAGGGAGAGAGGGAGACACAGAATCCGAAGCAGGCTCCAGGCTCCGAGCTGTCAGCACAGAGCCCGACTCGGGGCTCGAACCCACGAACAGTGAGATCACGACCTGAGCCGAAGTCGGACGCTTAACCGACGGAGCCACCCAGGTGCCCCGAATGGATCTTTTAAGACATAAATCTGATCACATGTCTCAGTTGCTAGTCTGTCAGCTTCGGGAGGGTAAGGAACTTGCTCAGATTTAATCACTGTTGAATGTTGAGTGCCAGGTATACAGTAGGTGCTCCATAGATGATTGTCGAATGAGTGACCAAATGGCTTCCCGCTGTTACAGCAGAGATTACGGCAGGCCCGCCCAAAAGCCATTCTCCCTCTCTTGTCACAGAATCCTGGTTTCATGCGGGGTACATTGCATCTTTTAATTACATGTAGCTTAAAGACTACATTTCCCAGCCTCCTTTGCAACTAGATCTTATGATTACCTTCTGGCCAATGAGATCCTAGCAGAGGTTTCCTGTGGGATTTCTAGGGAGGTGTTTTGTTTTGTTAAAGAAGCTGATTCAGATGGAAACTGCATCATTTTGTCCCTCCCTGCCCTGCTCCTGGAATGCAGGCAAGATGGCTGGGGCTCTGGCAGCCACTTTGGATTCTGCAGTGACTGAGACAGAGAGAGAAGCAGCAGCCTGGGACACTGATGGCTATGAATGTGCTAACCAGGCCAGAATTGCTCACCTTCGGATGCCTTGCTTATCTTGTTTGAGCCACTGTTACTTTTGCTGTGTATCCTGGTTTGAGGTCCCCAGAAGGAGACCTTGAAACAAGGATTTTGGGGCAAGTAGTTAATGTGGGAGGTGATCCCAGGAAGCCCTGGGAAGGGGTGGACAATTGAGACAGGAAAGGAAGGGAGGCCAATGCATAGTGCGCTTAAGGGCAGGTGCCGCCTGCGGGTAAACGGGGCTCAAGTCCCCCCCCCCAACCACGTAGCACACAACCTGAGTCGTCCCACCCAAAGGGCATCTTTGTGAGTGAGAGGTGAACTTTGGGGGGGCCCGTATATCTCCAGCACCCCTGGCTCACCCCGCACAGGGCTGACCTTGCCCCTGCAGCCAGAGCCAATCTCGTGAGCAGAGCTGGGGACTTCCAGTTAGCCTTTGGGGCGTTCAGATGAGCGGGAGGGTGTGGCTGGGGTGTGAACTGTATCCACCGACTTCCAGGGCTGCCCCCTGCTCCGGGGACAGTCTCCTTAGTGTGAGTCCCCAAGTCCCACATCCCTTTCTCCCACCTCTTGGGCCTTGCTCCGCACTACACTCCCTCTCCCCGCACCCCCCCCCAACTTCTACTCCTCTGTTGGGTCTCTTGCATGACACCTCCTCCAGGAAGGCCCCCCTGATGCCCCCATCCAGCTTGAGCTCCCTGTTCCAGATTTCCACACCTTCTCGTGCTTGCCTTTGGGGAAATTCTCACGGCCATATTACACAGTTACTTGTAGATGATTTAGGGTTTGTCTCCTGTGCCCGCTCCCCCAAAAGGTGCCGTGCCGTACCTGGGGTCCTCCGCCCGGGACAGGGCATACAGTAGGTGCTCAGTATTTACAAGGCAACTCCTGTCTGCCAGGGGAAGGAAGTGTGGTTCGGATTTGGCACTCCTGGCACCCTCTCCTGCCGCCACCACGGTCCCCCTGGGGGCCCTTTGGCCCTTTACTCCAGAACTCCCATAATTGAAAGCAAATGTTCCCTCCAGAAGTTTACCATATCTGTGTTCATCTTCTGCGTGGGCTAATTTTATTAAAGTTCCCCAAAGAGAGAATTGTAAATTCATTAGCGTGCATCTTGGACCAGACCCTCCTGTACGCCGGGTAAAAAAAAAAAAAAGATTAGAAGTCAGCTGGGCCCGGTGATAATGAAACAGAAGATGCTCAAACATAATTCTTAATTAAACCGTAATGAGATAAGAAATTGTCGCCGGCTTGTGGGCCTGGCCCAAGTCCTCTGTGTTCTTGGCCTAACGCTGTGATTTATGATTCTCTCCCCTCATTGATGTAATTAGTTTTTCTTCCCTCTTAAAAAATCCTAAACATTTAGATTATACATATATATATATGTATATATATATATATATATATATATATATATATATATATACACGCACACACATATATGAAAAAAATACATATATATGAAATACAGTCACACATGTAGGGCTGTTTGGGGTCTGCTTCCTGGTCCCCGAGCTCTGTGATCACCTTGGGTTTGTATCTCCTGGGGTAATTCGGTCGCAGGTGACAGGACAGCCTCTAGCTGTCTTGCAGGGGATGGAATTTGGCGGCAGGATACGAGGGGGCAAATGGAAGTGACAGGACAGTGAGGTTCGTCATATGGTTTCCTGTTATCTCCACCCCCCCCCGCCCCCACGGCATGTTACTTGCTTTAGTTTCAAAGTGCGTGGAGAGGGGGTGACCCAGCCTAAACCCATCACTGCACCTTGGCACGGGGTGGTGGGGAGGACCAGTCCCTTCACGGAAAGAGGGCATCATGACACCCCAGAGGCACAGGCAGGGAGAGCCTCTGCGGAACAGCGCCAGGTGAGGTCGTGCATGGGGGGGTTGGGCCCCCGATGATGGCTGCAGGGGTTACGGCCGGCTGTTTGAAGACGAAGGGGTGTAGGGGGGGTCTGGGCCCCCAGCCGGGACGTCTCCTGCCCTGGAGCCGGGTGCGCGGCGCTCGGCCGTCCGCGCCGCCACAATGATCGGAGTAATCGAAACCACAAATATTTGACGGGCCCTTTTTAATGCACCTGACGCCGGGGTCGACCACTGTATCAGTCGGTTATTGCTGTGTAACAAATGATACCCAAACTCGCCAGCCGGAGAAAACCACATTTATCGTACTGTTTCTCTAGGCCCCGGGCTCCCGGTGCAGCTTGGGTGGGTCCCCTGCTGGAGGGTCTCAGGGGCACTCATGAGGTTGTGGCTCGGGGCCGAGGCCTCATCTGAAGGCTCAGCTGGAAAAGAACCTTCCTCAAGCCCCCTTCCCGTCCGTGGATGAGCCTGTTCCGGACGTTTCACGCACGCGGACTCACACGGGTGTGGCCTCTCCTGTCTGGTTCCCTCCCTGAGCGTCGTGTGTTCGGGATCCATCTACAGGGCAGCGGGTGTGGGCGCCTCGCTCCTGCTGGCGGCCGAATCATGTCCCAGCGTGTGGACGGGCCACGTGTTTTACCCATTCGGCGTAGATGGACTTTTCGGTCCCGCACTTTGGCTGCCAGAACCTTTGGGCGGACACCCGGGCCCGGAGCCGCGGGGTCCCGTGACAGCCCCGGGTCCCCAAGCGGCCCTTTCGGTGCCCTCCCCAGCGGTGCTGGAGCGCTCGGGCTCCCCCACGCGCTCTCGTCACCTGTGACCACACAGAGCCACTGCAGCGTCCCGGGTGGGGGCTCCCGGGGCGGAAGGGAGGGGGCTAAGCCAATGCAATCGTCCCAGGACAGCAGGGTTGGCCATTCAGGACGCTCATTCAGCCGGAGCCCGTTGCTAAAAGGACCGGGCAGAGGGGAGGCCGTGCCGCGCTGGGGACCAAAGCCCCGAAAGCAGCGGCCTCCCGCCTTCCCGGGTCCAGCGGGCTCTCCGTCTGGGGGGCTGCGGAGGGTGGGGGGCAGCTCGGGCTGCAGCAGCTCATTGTTTTGTCCTCATTGAAATGCAAAGAGAAAATTAGAATTCACCCGCTTCCTTTCCCCTTTCTTCTGGATTTTAATGAATTCAGCAGTTACAGGCTGAGCAGGGGGGAAAAAAAAGAAAAAAGGCTTTTGAGGTGTTTTTTTTTTTTTTTTAAAAAAGGACAATGTTCGTTTCAAGGCTGGTCCTCGCTGTTCCTCATCATTCAGCAGGACGTTCCCCCAGCGCTCAGTGGTCTGGGAAGCTCCCGGCCGGTCTGCCGCAACTCACTTATTTCGATTCACAAGGAGACTTTATAGAGCCACACACAGTGTCACCTGTGTCCGTGACAGATCATCACGGAAATCGGCGTGTGGGAGGATGTGTGTGCAAAAGACCCGTCTGGTAAAGGGCTGTTACCGCACGTGTGCAGGTAGCTCTTAACCTTAAGCTCACATGAGGCTCAACGTGCAAAAGCTAGAAGCTTTCCCGCCAAGGTCAAGAATGGCCACTCCTGCTGTCTCCGCTCGACATCATCCTGGAAGCCATAGCCGGAGCAGTTCGGCAAGAGAAAGAGAGAAAAGGCGTCTGAATGGGAAAGAAAGAAGAAAAATTGTCCGCGTATGCGGAGAGCGGTCGTATTTCTATACGCTAACAGTGAACTACTCAAAAAAGGAAATTAAGGAACCGTCCCGTTTACAATGGCATCAGAAAGAATAAAATATAGGAGGGGCGCCTGGGTGGCTCAGTTGGTTACACGTCCGACTTCAGCTCAGGTGGTGATCTCACGGCTCGTGGGTTCGAGCCCCGCGTCGGACTCTGGGCCGACAGCTCCGAGCCCGGAGCCTGCTTGGGATTCTGTGTCTCCCCCTCTCTCTGCCCCTCCCCCTGCTGATACTCTGTCTCTGTCGCTCCCTCTCAAAAATAAATAAACATTAAAAAAAAAGAAAGAATAAAATATAGGAATAAACGTAGCCAAGGGGGTGAAAAATCCGTCCCCTGAAAAGTATAAAGCACTGGGAAAAGACGCCAAAGCCACAGATAAATGGAAAGACATTCTGTGCTTGTGGACTGGAAGACAATATCGTCAAAATGTCCCCATCACCCAAAGCGATCTCTAGACTCAGTGTGATCTCTATACAAATGCCGGTGGCATTTTTTTTGTCTTTTGCGGAAGTCGAAAAAACCAAATCCTTAACTCTGTATGGAACCACACGAGACCCTGAATAACCACAGGAATGTTGAACGAGAACAAAGCCATAGTCATCAAACTTGCTGATTTCAAAGTATACCTCAGAGCTACGGTGATCAGAACAGTATGGTAGTTGCATAAAAACAGGAACGCGCGTCAGTGGAACAGACCAGAGAGCCCAGGAACTGGCCCGCGCTTCTACGATCAGCGGAGCTTTGACAGGAGTGCTAAGCCCACACAGTGGGGAAATGAGGGTCTCTTCCATAAATGGTTTTGGGAAAACCGGACAGCCCTGAGCAGAACAGTGGAATCCGATCCTTATCTTACCCCCCCCACACAAAAATCAACTCAAAATAGATTAAAGATGTAAGTGTGAATGCCTGAAATCGTAAAATACTAGAAGAGAACAGGGAAAAAGTTTCGTGACATTGGCCGGGCAATTTTTTTTTTTTTCCCCAACACGACGCCAAGAACACAGACAACAAAAGGAAAAAGAGGCAGAAGTGATCACGTCAAACTAAAAGGATCGTGAGCAGCAAAGGAAGCCAGCCACAGAGTGAAGTCATAACATACGGAATGAGAGAAAATATTTGCAAAGAACACATCTGATAAGGGGGTCAGCTCCAAAATATATAAGGGACTCCTACAACCCAGTAGCAACAAAAAACAAATAACCCAATTTTATTTCCTTATTTTTTTAAATTTAAGCTTTATTCATTTTTCAGAGAGAGCGCGAGGCGGGAGGGGCAGAGAGAGGGAGACACAGAATCCGAAGCAGGCTCCAGGCTCCGAGCTGTCGGCACAGAGCTCGTCACGGGGCTCGAACCCACAAACCGCGAGACCATGACCCGAGCCGAAGTCGGCCCCTTAACCGACTGAGCCACGCAGGTGCCCCTGAAATCGATCTCAAAGAAATATCCGTGTCCCCGTGTTCATTGCAGTGTTATTCACAACAGCCAAGCTATGGACACAACCTAGGTGTCACTGAAGGATGGATGGATGAAGCTATCTATATATCTGCAACGGAATGTTATTCAGCCTCGAGAAAGAGGGAAATCCCGTCATTGGGGGTCACATGGAGGGACCTGGAAGACATTATGTTGCAGGGAATAAGCCAGACACAGAAAGACCAAAACTGCATGGTACTCACTTATATGTGGAATCTAAAAAAAGTCAAACTCCTAAAAGCAGAGAGTAGAATGGTGCTTGCCAGGGATTTGGGGGGGGGGCGGGGAGCAGGGGTGACAGGGAGGAGCCCCTGAGACGCTGGTGAAAGAAGACAAACCTTTGGTTACCCGCATGAGTATATTCTGGAGATCTAGCACACAGCCAGGTCAACGCCCTAGATGCTGTTGGCGAGTTGAGATTTGCTAAGATTTCACCAGGGGGCGCTGGCGGGGCTCAGTCGGTTGAGCGTCCGACCCTTGATAGCGACTCAAGGTCATGATCTCCCGGGTCGTGGGTTCGAACCCCGGGGGCTTGTGGGAAATCTGGACTTCCTGCTCACCTTTGCGGTGAACCTAAAACAGCTGTAAAAATAAAAGTTCGATCATTTAAAATATATATAGGGAATAATTATATTAATAAAAGTTTGCCTACCTAGGGACTTGAGCCTCGGGCCTGATATCTTTTTTTTTTTTTTTAAGGTGATTTACTTATTTTGAGAGAGCAAGAGTGAGTTGGGCAAGAGAGAGAGGAAATCCCAAGCAGGTTCCGTGCTGTCGGCACAGAGCCCGACGCGGGGCTCGAACCCATGAACCGCGAGGTCGTGACCTGAGCCGAGGTGAGACGCTTAGCCGTCTGAGCCACCCGGGCGCCCCTCTGGGAGGCCTCTTGAACACCCTCCCGTCTGTGTGCCGTGGCCCCTGTGTTCTACCTGGCAAAACAGAATAGAAATTCCATTTCTGGGTGTGTTTCCCCCGCTCAGCAACACGCCCCATGAAGGCCAGGGGCGGTGGTGGTGTTGGCACGTCTTGTCCACTCTTGACCCTCTCGTCGGTCCCCGGACACAAGGCTTGTTTGATATTTGAGCGCCGTGGGGCCGGGAGGCCCGGGTTCGAATCCTGGCCCTGCCCTCTTCTGGCTGGGTGGTCTTTGGTGAGTTGCTTAACCCCTCTGTGCCTCTGTTTTCGCATCTGCAAAATGGGTGATTACAGTAGCGTATCAGAGCGGTGCGAAATAGTACAATACCACGCAATAAGCGGGAGTCGTCTTTGGGGACAGGGCCGGGGCCCCCGGGGGACTTGGCAAGGTTTCGCGGCGTCTTTATTCTTCTGGGCTGCTGCTAAGTCTCTAGGAGGCAGTCGTGGCTGGAAAAGGCTTTCCTTCCTTCCTTTTTTTTTTTATTCATTTGTAGTCACATGATCACCCTGCAAATGCATTTTCCATCACGAAGTCAGAGATCTTACTGCAAAAACCAAAGTCCGGGTGCACCCAGCGTTCGCCCTGGCCTCCTCCTTGCCCTCTGCGCGGGGCTGGGTTGCGGCAGCCTTTCCGTGGTCAGCACCAACGACCTTGTCACGTTGTGGGTCCTGATGCTGCGGGCGGGCCACCTGGACCCCGTGGGCCCGGGCTCCTTCCACGGTGTGATGTGCGGGGCCTCTGGGCGCGGGTGGGGCTGGCTCACGACCCACGTGGGGCCTCTCAGTGCGGGTGGGGCTTGCTGGTGGCACGGCGGGGACCCAGGGGACGGTGTCCTGAGGAGCAGCTTCCAACAGGCGAATGTCTCGTAAACTAGGCGAAAGCTAATGGCATGTCACGACCTCGCCTGGGGGATCCCTCGGCACCACTCGCCCCGAATCCTGCAGGTACAGACAGTCACGAGCCCACCCAGATCTGAGGGGGAGGGGACAGGGACTCCACCTCCCCGCTGGAGCCACGGCAAACAGCGTGTGGTCCTCGTGGAAACGGCCATACCTCAGCACAGGTGTCCTCCCAGTGCGACCGTGTCGCTGCCCGATCTCACTTTTCCTGGGGATCTAAAATCACGTATGTATCCTCGAGAAAAGATCTAGCGTTTTCTTTTTGATGTGGATACATTTTTTAATGTCTATTTATGTTGAGAGAGACTGTGCGCACACACACACACACACACACACACACACACACAGAAGCACACACGAGAGGGGAAGGGGCAGAGAGAGAATCCCACACTCATCAGGGAGCCGACCAGGGGCTTGATCCTGTGAGATCGGGACCTGACCCCAAATCAAGAGTCAGACACTCAACCGAACTGAGCCACCCAGGGCCCCGGACGTGGATATATTTATGATCCTTATTTTATTTTCTTTTTTCTTGTTGTGTCAAAATACACGTAACGTAAAATGTACCATCATAACCGCTTCTAAGCACACAGCTCAGGGCAGCAAGTGTGTTCACCTTGCTGTGTAGCCGGCCCCGCTGCAGACGTCCAGAACTCTGTTCTTGCAGATCTGAAACCCTGAACCTGCTCAACACTGACACCCCAGTCTCCCCTCCTCCCAGGCCCCGGCACCCACCACGATGATCCGGGATCTTTTTTATTTCCAACTTCTCATCGGCTACTGCTGTTGTTACAACTAGCCGATGACCGTAAAAGAATTACCCTAACTTAAAGCAAAATTTTTTAAAGTTTATTTTGAGAGAGGCAGAGACAGCATGAGTGGGGGAGGGGCAGGGAGAGGAGAGAGAGAGAATCCCAAGTAGTTTGTGCACTGTCAGCACAGAACCCGACGTGGGGCTTGAACTCATGAAACCTCAAGATCACGACCTGAGCTGAAACCAAGAGTGGGACGCTTAACCGACGGAGTCACCCAGGCACCTCAGACTTTTAAGTGGGCACTCAAATGGTCAGTTAATCTACAACAAAGGAGACACAAGCCTACAGTGGGGAAAAAGACAGTCTCTTCAACAAATGGAGCGGGGAAAACCAGACCACGTTCTTACCCCATACGCAAAAATAAACTCAAAAGTGGGTTAAAGACTTGAATGTAATACCTGAAACCATCAAACTCCTTGAAGAAAATAGAGTCATTAAGCTCTCTGACATGGGTCTTCACGATATTTTTCTGAATCTTTCTCCTTGGGTAAGGGAAACAAAAGCAAAAACAGAGAAGACTCGATTAAACTAAAAAGCTTCTGCACAGCAAAAGAAACCACTGACAAAATGAAAAGGCAACCAAGTGCATGGGAGAGAGATACTTGTAAATAATATATCTGATAAGGGTTTGATATGCAAAATATATAAAGTACTCCTACAACTTAACAATAACAAAACTAAACGACCCTATTAAAAAATGGGCAAAAGACGTGAATCGGCACTTTTCCAAAGAAAACACCCAGATGGACTAAAAGACACATGAGAGATGGTCAACATCACTCATCATCAGGGAAATACAAACCCAAACCACAAAACCACCTCACACCTGTCAGAGTGGCTAAAATCAGCAACACAAGAAACAACAGGTGTTGGCGTGGATGTGGAGAAATGGGAACCTCTTGCATTGTCGGTGGGAATGCAAACTGGTGCAGCCTCCATAGAAAGCAGTATGGGGGCTCCTAAAAAATTAAAAATAGAACTACCCTATGATCGGGGGGGGGGGCGCCTGGGTGGCTCAGTTGGTTGAGCATCTGACTTCGGTTCAGGTCACGATCTCACGGTTCATGGGTTCAAGCCCCTCATCAGGCTCTGTGCTGATGGCTCCGAGCTTGGAGCCTGCTTCGGATTCTGTGTCTCCCTCTCTCTCTGCCTCCCCGCTGCTCACGCTCTCTCTCTCAAAAATAAATAAACATTAAAAAAAAAAAAAGAACTACCCTATGATCCAGGAATCCCATTTCTCAGTGTTTATCTGAGGACAACAAAAACACTAATTCAAAAAGATACATTCACCCCTATAGTCATTGCAGCATTATTTACAACAGCCAAGATAGGGAAGCAGCCTAAGCGTCCAGTGATAAGGAATGGATAAGGAAGGTGTGGTGTGTGTCTACACAGAATATGACTCACCCATTAAAGGGTATGAAGTCTTGACATTTGTGACAACATGGATGGAGCAAGGGGGTATTATCCTAAGTGAAATGGGTCAGAGAGACAAATACTATGTGATGTCGCTCATATGGGGACTCTAAAAAAAATAAAAGGGGCCCTCTCTGTCCCTCAGAGGGGAGAGGGGTGGGGGCGATGGGTGAAGTATGTGAGGATAGTCAAGGGGTACAGACTTCCAGTTATACAATAAATAAGTCACAGGGGTATAACGTACAGCATAAGGAATAGAGTCAGTGGTACTGTAATAACTTTACATGGTGGTAGATGGTAATTAGACCTATCATGGTGATTATTTCATAAGGTATAAAAGAATCATTATCATGTACATCTGAAGCTAATTTAATATTGTAAATCAATTATAATTCAATAAAAATTATAACTATTTATTTTGGAATAGTTTTACACTCCCAAGTAAATTGCTAAAATAGTAGAGTTCCACGGGGCGCCTGTGTGGCTCAGTAGGTTAAATGTCTGACTTCGGTTGAGGTCATGATCTCCCGGGTCGTGGGTTCAAGCCCCACGTCGGGGTCTGTGCTGACAGCTCGGAGCCTGGAGCCTGCTTGGGATTCTGGGTCTCCCTCTCTCTCTGCCCCTTGCCTGCTCACGCTCTGTCTCTCTCTCTCAAAAATAAATAAACATTTAAAAAAATTAAAAAAATAGAGAGTTCTTGTGTATTCTTCACTCAGCCTCTTCCTCATGGCCCAGTGCATTGGTGAAATCAGGAAATTAACATTGATACAATGCCAGTAACTAATCTACAGACTTTATTCAATTTTTTTTAACTTTTAAAAAATGTTCACTTATTTTTGACAGTGAGAGTGAGCAGGGGAGGGGCGGGGAGAGAGGAGACAGAGGATCCGAAGTAGGCTCTGTGCCAACAGCAGAGAGCCAGATGCAGGGCTCAAATTCACGAACCACGAGATCATGACCTGAGCTGAAGTTGAACGCTTAGCTGACTGAGCCACCCAGGTGCCCCCCGACTTTATTCAAATTGAAGCAGTTTGCCTCTCGTGTCCTTTTTTCTGGTCCAGAATCCAACCTAGAACTACAAGATGCATTTTGCCGTCACACTTCCGCAGTTTCCTCTGGTCTGTGATAGGTTCTCATTTCTTGATGTTTTACAGTCGCGACACCGTCAAGGCTACTGGTTGGTTATTTTGTAGCAACTCCATCACCTCGAGTCTGCCTGGTGTTCACTCATGATTCGACTGAGGTGGTGCCTTTGGGGACAAGAATATCATGGAAGTGATCCCGGGTCCTTCCGTCTCAGTGCAGTGAATCATGCAGTGTGTGGTGTCGATAGTTCTGGTCGCTAGGGGGCGTTGACTTTGATCACTTGGTTAAGGTCTTGGTCGACAGGCTTCCCCGATGTTAAGTTCTTTTCCCTTTGTAATTAAAAAGCATCTTGTGTGAAAATACTTTGAGACTATGCAAATAAGCTGTTTTACATCCATCTTTTTTTTTTACCTACTAACTTTATTATTATTTTCATTATTAAAATCCTCTCTTCTTTTCTGAAGCATCTATCCCATAGCTGACTTATACAAGGTAGTACTCGTACACATCCTAGTGCTACAAAACAATGACTTAAAAAAATCCCGTCTTTCAAGCAAGTACTTGCAAACTAAAGGGAGGAGCCTAACTGGTTACACACACAGGTGAGAGAAGAGCCAGTGAATTCTGCCTGACTTTGCATAGAGAGTAAGAGTCGGATTCAAATGCCAAGTGTGGGAGTGTGGCAGACCTTTTATGTGGAAAATTACTTTTCTTCTGGGCTGTGAGCATGTGGTCATAAAGGTCTAAAAATGACTGTGCCGAGCAGCTGATAAGAAATTGGATCAGAGCTCTCTGTGGCTGGAAGTGTTCTTAGTTGAGCTGCCCCGACTTCAGAAATAAGCCAATGACTTTCGTTTTAACGTTTATTTGTGTATTTTGAGCGAGAACACGAGTAGGGGAGGGACAGAGAGAGAGGAGAGAATCCCAAGCAGGCTCTGTGCTGACAGCAGGGCTCGAACCCACGAACTGTGACATCACCACCTGAGCCAAAATCAAGAGTTGGATGCTCAACTGAATGAGCCACCCAGGTACCCCGCCAATGACTTTTTATGATGGCTTCATAATCGGTATTTTATTGGATTTCCTTATTGCCTCTAACGCAGTTTAAGGTGATTCTTCTGAGTTGTCTAGGTAGGCAATCCTATCTTTGGCAATATTAAAAACTTTGTCTTTTTCTTTTTCAAACTTGTACCTCATTTCTTGTTCTTGTCTTATTGCATTGGCTGGTGTCACCAGTATTGCATGAAATAATTGTTCTGATAATGGATATTCGTTGTCTCGTTTCTGAATACAATGGGCACGCTTCTAAATTAGGGATTGACAAATTGTGACCTGTGGGCCAAAACCAGCCCACCACCTGTTTTTGTAAATAACATTTTATTGGAACACAGCCATGGCCATCCGGTTTGTCTGTGACAGCTTGAGTGCCTTGGAAGCCCAGCTGACTAGTTGTAACAGAGTACTTCTAGTCTGTAAAGTCTAAAATATTTATATGTGGTTCTTCAAAGAAAAAAGTTTGCCAACTTCGCTTCTGAAATTTCAACGTGATCGAATTAATTTATCAAGTTAGAGAAGTTTATCTGTAAAAATCTAATGCTTTGGGTAATATTTCTCCCTCTTCCTATGGATATAGTGTATTTTTTATTTTATAATTCCTCATACACAGAAGTGATTTAATAGCGTGTTCTTTATACCCAACTTAAAAAGCAAAACACTACACATAGTTGAATGTACCTACGTACCCTTTGCTGAATGCATTCCCCTTCATCTTGCCCAAAGGGAGCACTTACCCTGAATTTGTTTAAAATTTATTTATTTTTATTTTTTGAAGACAGAGTGAGAGCAGGGGAGAGGGGCAGAGGGAGAAAGAGAGAGAATCTTAAGTAGGCTCCACACTCAGTCCTGAGCCCAATGCGCGGCTTGATCCCATGACCCTGGGATCATGACCTAAGCCCAAATCAAGAATTGGATGCTCAACTGACTGAGCCACCCAGGCATGCCTACCCTGAATTTGTTTATAGATGAGTTTTTCTAAGAGCTTCATAGTTGTAGCTCTTACATTTAGGTCTCTGAGCCATCTTAAGTTAAGTTTTGGATATGGTGTGAGGTAGGGGTCCAATCGTTCTTTTGCATGTAGATTTCCCATCGTCCCAGCACCATTTGTCAAAGACTGTTCGTTCACTGAATGGTCTGGACACCCTTGTCAAAAATCAATTGGTCATAGGGGCGCCTGGGTGGCTCAGTCGGTTGAGCATCTGACTTCGGCTCAGGTCATGATCTCGCGGTCTGTGAGTTCAGGCCCCGCGTTGGGCTCTGGGCTGACAGTTCAGAGCCTGGAGCCTGCTTCATATTCTGGGTCTCCCTCTCTCTCTCTCTGCCCTCTCCTGCTCATGCTGTCTCTCTCTGTCTCTCAAGAATAAATAAACACTAAAAAAAAAAAAATTAAAAATCAATTGGTCATAGATGTATGGGTTTTCTGGGTTCTCGACTGCATTCCATTGATTTATAGGTCTATCCCTATGCCAGCGTCACAGTATTTTGCTTAGTGTAAGTTTTGAAATCAGGAAATGTGAGTCCTCCAACTTTATTGTTCTATTTCAAGATTGTTTTGTCTATTCTGTTTTATTCTGCTGTATGCCAAGATTTTTTGGTGTATCCTTTGCAATTCCAAAAGAGATTGAGAATTGAGTTTGTCATTTCTGCAAAAAAGATCTTTGGGATTTTTATAGGGATTGCATTGCATCGGTAGATTGCTTTGGGTAGTGTTGCCATAGAGATGAGTTTTTATATATTTGCTGGCATGTGTTTATCCCTAATACGTATTTGCTTTATGTGTGTTAAAATGTACCAGGTTTAAGAAAATTAAAATGTTCCATGTTGGGGTGGCCTGGGTGGCTTAGGGAGTTAAACATCTGACTTCGACTCAGGTCACGATCTTGTGGTTCAAGAGTTCAAACCCTACATCGGGAGCCTGTTTCGGATCCTCTGTCTCCCCCTCTCTCTGCCCCTCTCCCACTCGCACACATTCTCTTTCAAAAATAAATAAACATTAAAACAAATTTTTTAAAGGTTCCATATTGATAATGTAATGAAATTCTTGCGGCCTACCTGTTTTGCTCAGAGTGATTCTTTAACTTTTTAATATTTATTTTTGAGAGAGAGAGAGAGAGAGAGAGAGAGAGCACGAGTGGGGGGATGGGCAGAGACGGAGACACAGAATCCGAAGCCACCTCCAGGCTCCGAGCTGTCAGCAAAGAGCCCGACCTGGGGCTCGAACTCACGAGCTGTGAGATCATGACCTGAGCCGAAGTCAGACGCTCAACCGACTGAGCCACCCAGGCGTCCCTGTAGTTCCCCACTCATTAATTTCTGATTTTCTTAGTATTTTCCCTAGACTTTTGTTCTCTTTTTTTGTAGATGATCAAGGTGAAATCTTAACGAGTTGATTTTGTTATTTTCCTCACCCATTTATAGCAAGGCTACCTATTTCCCTCTGAATACGTCCTTGCTTATTTCATTTATATTCAGTGACCTCCCTCCACCCCACAAATGCACTTAAGACTTAAAATTGATCGCCGAGTACGTTTTTGGTTTTTATTTGCAATGGTCTCGTCATCCAGCGCTGAACATCTTGTAGTATACGTGCGACTTAACTCCTGTTCAACGTTTCCATCTGTGCGGACTTGAGGAACCACGTATCCACGCGGATTTCTAATTCTGTTGCGTCGTGGGTAGCGAGTGAAGTCTGAATGCGGAGCTCGCCTTTATCCTGACACACGGTCCGGTTGCGTGATGGCTCTCCGTGTTCGCACAGAATGTGCCTTTTCTGTCTGTTGGGCACAAAGTCCCGTCGTACGTGTGGAGTTGATCGCGTTTGCCACTGCGCTCCTGACCTCAAGATCCTTCCTGTTTTGCCAGCTCGGTCTTTTCCTTTCGAGTTAGGTTCAGTCTCCTGCACGGCCGTGGTTTGATCCATTTCCCCTCATGGGTGTTTTTGCTTTCAACGTTGTAACGTGACGTTGTTCAGGACAAAGGGTGTACTTAGGGTCTTTGAACTCCCCGGAGCGCTTTGGTCCCCAAGTCCTTGGTGATGGGCTCTGTTCAAGGCTCTGCCCCTTCCTGCCTGAGGGTGAGGTCGGCCGTGGGCAGGTGGAAGGCAGATGCCTCGAACGCCCTCACGAGGGCTCTGGGACACGGGCACACTGACGTCCGGGCTCCACCGCGTATTATCAGTGTGATTTTGGGTAAGAGACCCGACCTGTTTGCGCCTCAGTTCCCTCATCTGTCCACCGGCGCATCGTTGGAAGGCTTAAACGATGGGGCACGAGCCGAAGCATACAGTAAGCGCTCAATGAATGGGGCTGAGGTCATGCTGTCCTGCTGTAGGGCCAAGGCGCCTGGAGATGCTGTCTCTGGTCACGTCTGTGGGTTTGAGGCAATTCCTTACATGTCCTCAGTTTCCATGGAGCCTTTGGAACAGTGCTACCAGCACCGATAAGCATGAGCATCTCAGGGATTGAGCCCCAGCGCTGAGGGTCACACGGGTTATCTTTCCCTGGAGACCCTCCTTGTCCTGTTTCCGGTTCGGAGGGAAAGGTAGACCCTGTTTAGAGGGCTCGGGAGACCAAAGAAGGAAAACAGCTGCTTCCTTAGAGGGGTGGGTTTTGAGGGCAGGATTCTCTGGGCAGAGCAGTCTTGGTCAAGTCCTGAACGATTCAGGCATGACCAGGCTTGGGTCAGAATCTGACGGTTCCGTCCGTCCTTGTCCCACAGTCTGTTACTAAGATCCCTTCCCCCCTACTTGTCATCAGGGCTCGGGAACTCTGACGTGGTCCTGCTTCTTCCTAATCTTTCTCCCTTCACTGTCCGTGCCCCCCCCCCCGCCCTCTGCTCCTCCCCTGCTCATGCTCTCTCTCAAAAAATAAACATTAAAAAAAACAACAACCTCGAAAACGTCCAGAAGTTAAATCTTTTTAGCTTGCTTTCTTTTTTACCGAGATTTCTTCTTTTTTAGTTATTTGAATCGAAAGCTTGGCTCAGGTCTTTCTCGTTTTCAACATGTTCCAGGCTGTACACGTTGCTCTGGGTCTCCCTCTGTCTGCGTCTGACAGGTTACATGATGTCACCTACTATCGGAATTGCTGTTTCAAAAGCTTTGTGAGTTTCATGTCGATTCCTTCCTTAACCTGTGCCTTGCTTAGAAATGTGCTTTATGTTTTTTTACTTTACAGTTTTTTTTTATCGTAAGCCCTTCTCAAGGGAGGCTAACACCCCTTGAGGCCAACATCTGGTTATCTACTACTTGTTTCTTGGGATTTGTGAAGATCTCCACTGCTGATCTGTAGAAACGTTCTGCGTGTGTCTGAGAATCCTGGGGGTGGGGGATATAGGGTCTGATAAATCTGTTTGAGCTTGTGAATGGCGTTATTTCCAGCTACTTTATAGACTTTCTGACTCTTGGATCTGATGGTTTCTCAAATGGGTGACCCTACCCTTTCCTAGGCTGGGCCCCTGCCCCAAGGCCACCCTTTCTTGTCCCTGGAGCTCCTCTGTGACCACGGGAGGGATCGCTCAACCCACCCCCCGGCACCTCTGCCAGAGGACGAAGGCTCGGGCACACCCTCCAGCCCCCAGCGTCTGACCAGCTCAGTGCATGGATCTAGTCACTGGGTGGCCCATGGCGTGGGGAGAACAGTGGCTCCGACCCCGTGCTTCCCTCCACGGACTCCGCTCCGTCAGGGGAGGGCAGCATGGCGTGGCCTTTGGCGGGGCACGAATCCCAGCTCTGCTTTAAACCCACTGTGTGACTTGTAGGCGGCACCTGTCCCTCTCTGAGCCTCTGTTTCCCCATCTGTAAACCGGGCTGATGACTGCCCTGTCAGAGCTGGCCCGGCCCCTCTGGTTCTGGGTTCTCAGATCCCAGTACGGCCCTTTAGACACCGTGTGACCTTGGACGAGCAACACGACCTCTCTGGGCCACATTCTTTAGCAGACTGTTTACGGGATGGAAGGAGTACAGACCAGCTCTCCGGGCACCCGCCTGCCCCAGGGACGGGACAGGACGGAACGGGTGGGGTTAGGACAAAGACTCCACCACCGGCCGGGGTCAGACGATCTTCCTTTAATACAAAGTCGATATATCTACATACGCAGAGGTGGGAAAACCACCCAGCTGCTTCCGTTTGAATAAACAGTGTTGAAAGCGACGGCAGACCCACTCTTATACAAAGAGAAAAACTCACTTTCTCGGGGGTGGGGGGGGGGATCCCAGTCTTCTGCCCCGTAGTCCCAGAGGGAAAGGGTCCCTGATCCGCGCAGAACATGGTCTCTCTCTCTCCCGGAAGAAGTGGGACCCCCCCCGTTTTGTCCAGTCCCCCCTCCACAAGGGCAGGAGACGGCTGGGGCTCAGGCGGCGGGGTGGGGGGGTCGCTGCCCTCTCCTCGGAGGCAGCACCCACCCCGGTGGGTTTGAACCTGACGCTGGTGGGCCGGAGTCCCCCCGCTGCCCCACCCTCAGAACGGTCCTTGATATGTTTCAGAATTAAAAGAAGACAGAAAAGAAAAAAAAAGAAAAATGCAAAAAAAGGGAAGAAACCAGGAGCAAAAGGGCCTTGTGTTCTTAAGTGGGGCCCACCTTCCGACGGCAGGAGAAGGAAGCCAGGCGGCCCTGGGGCTGGCTGACCGACCCCGCACGCGCAGGCCTGGGAACACAGCCGTCGCTCGAGAACGTTCTCTACGGTGAAAAAATAGACTGTCTGTGAACGGAACAGGAATACGCAAAGTTCTTCTTTTTAAATTTGTTGACTGGTAAGTCTTTTTTTTTTTTTTCTGTTTGTTCTTTAAAAAAAAAATGAAAAAAAAATACACTATTTAAAAAAAGAAATGTCACTGGATACAGTTACACTGAGTTGGAAAGGAAAGCTGAATCCTGCACCCCTTGCCCAGTGGGACCCCCCACCCCCCACACCAGGCTGCAGGGCAGGAGGGCTCTCCGGGGGCGGGGGGGGGGGGGAGGGTAGGGGTAGGACCAGGGCTCGAGCTCCCCGCCCTGCCCGCCTCCGGTTCCGGGGAGAACCCCTGTTTGCTCACCGCCCCCCCCACCCCCCCCACCCCGGAATCTCTCGGTTCAGAATCGGAAGGAAATGAGGAATGTGGCAGTAGCCGGAGGCGGTGGCCGGGCCGGCGAGGCTGCGGGGGGCCGCATCGTTCCTGGAGGCCGAGCGGAAACGTGGCCGCTGCCCGCTCCTGCCCTGGCGGCCGGGGGTCCAGGTCTCCGGGGGCCCACCCGGCAGGGGCAGAGGCATCCAGGCCGGTGGCACGGGGCCAGCGGCGACCATGGCGTTAGGTTGCATAGTGGTCAAAGCTTCCGAGGTACTCCAGCGCGGCCTGGTAACAGAACTGATACTCGTCCTGCGGGAGGGAGGGAACCGTGGCTCAGGTCGGCGCCTCTGCACCTCCTTAGCCTGCCAGGGCTCCCCGCTGCCCTCGGGAGCAAGGCGGGCACCCGGCTCCTGCAGCAGGGGCAAGTCGCACCTCTGCACGGTGGCAGAGGCTGGGCGCTGTCCCCGCACGCCCTCCCCCCCTGCAACAGTGCCCTCGGGGCTGGGAGTCCCACTGCAGCACTGTCTCCGGAGCGACGGGACGGTCTTGGACGCGGTCGCAGGGAAGTCCCTTCTAGCTCTGGGCCTCGCTTTCCCCATCTGGGGAGCAGGGGGACTTCGGGGTCCGTGGCCTGTGTCGGGGCCTGGCTGAGCCACGAACGTGCTGTGACTTTGGGAGCTGCCCCACGCCCTGGGCCGCTCCCCAGCTCTGGATTTCGGTCTATTCTCGTGTCAAAAGGTCCGACTAATCCCCTTCCGGCCCCAAACAGGTGCCGAGGACCTTCCCAGACGACCCGGGATGGAAGGTGACTGCCCCCATCTCCCAGAACAGGAAACCGAGGCCCGCCCGTCGCCTCGCCCGCCGCCCTCACCTCCGTCTGCACCATGGCTGGCCTCTGGGTTCGCAGCATCTTCACCGTCTGGAAAATGTCCACCACGCCCTCGTACCGCATGCGCTCTAGCACGATGCTGAGCGTGATGAACACACCCGTCCTGCCCACGCCGGCGCTGTTGGGGGGGGGGGGGGCGGGCACAGCCGGTCAGGGTCTGTTCGCAAGCGAACCCCGTGTGACCGCCCGATGCCTCAGGGACGCAGACAGCCCCAACGGGAGCGCCTGGGTGGGGCTCGAGGCTGCGCTCGCTAGGCCTCAGTTTCCCCAGCCGGGCAACGGGCGCGCTGGGGCCTGAGGGACCGCGGCTCACCTGCAGTGGACAGAGATGGGGCCGTCCTGGCCGAACTGTTCCTTGGTCTTGTGCACTTGGCCGATGAAGTCGATGAAGCCCTCCCCCGACTTCGGGACGCCCTGTTCCGGCCAGTCCGTGAACTGGAACTGCCGCACGGTCCGGGACTGGCCGTCCTGCAACGGAGGGGGTCCGGCCGCGCCGCTCAGGTCGGCAGCGGTCACGGCTGGCTTCCCGCCCGCGCCGGCCTCCGGGCCCGCCTTCCGTCACCGGCCAACGCCACCCTCCAGCAGCCCCCTAGTCCGGTGCTGCCCTCTCACGAGCCGCCACCCAGAGCTCCTCTGTCCCCCTCCCGTCCAGCGGGAGCCCCACGCCACGCCGTCGCCTTTCGCTTTCATCCTTCACCACCCACGGCTGCCACCCTCGCCGCATCCAGCAATACCATCCACTGACTCTCCAGTCCCGCGTCCCGCCAATCCCGTGGGCCCGCCCCGCCCCGAGCGCCGTGACCAACTGCGCTGTTCGTTCATCACGCTTCGCCACCGGCTGGCAACGTCTCGACTGACCCGCCCCTTCGTCCCAGCCAATCCCCGCCCCCTCCCACCCCTACCTGCGTGACGCTCCGTCGCCCCTCCCCACTGCGGTGGGACCACCCCGTCCCCGCACCCTCTGTCACGTCCCCCCACCCTGCTTTCAGCGCTGCGACACAGAGCTCCACAGACTTGCTGCTTCCAGGGGACACCCCGCTCGCTCCCTCTCGCACGGCCCCTTGGGCCTTGTTCCCTAGGCAGCAGCGCGGCACACGCTCCACTGTGGGACCCGCACGGGACACGGCCCTCTCTTCCCCCTTGTGGTGGTAGCAGTGATCGTTCAGCTCGACGACCCGCTCTTCCTCCTCCCAACCCCCAATGCTTACTCCTACCCCCGGGCCTTTGCTTCTACCCCCAACTAGGGAAGCCTTCTCCGCCTCACGAGGTGGCGCTGAGCAGAGTCCGGCCCGGGGTTCCAGGCCCTCCCAGCCACCCCTCCCCATACTCACCCGGGCGTCTGTGACCTTGAACTCCCGCAGGATATACTGAGGCATGTTGTATTCCGCCATCGGATCCACCACAAAGTACTGGTAGCGGGCGGAGCGCTCGGCAGGCCAGTACTGGTGACATTTTTCCTGTTGACAAGGCGGCGGTGGTCAGCTCGGGCCGCACCCTCGCCTCTGCTCCCTGGCCCCACCCTCGCCCCGCCCCCGGCCCCGCCCCCCGCCGCGCCCCGGCCCCGCCGCACCCTGGCTCCCGTGGCCCCGCCCCACCACGTGGCCCCGCCCCGCCCCCCCGGCTCACCCTGCCCATCTCCCGCAGCTTGGTCAGCATCACCACGATGGTGGAGTTGTTCTCCCACAGCGCACGCCAGAAATCCTCCGTGGTCTCCGCCAGCGGCCCCTGCGTCGCGATGTAGGCCTTCTGCTGCCTGCGGTGTGGGGGTGGGGGGCACGTGAGATGCAGTGCCCGCCCCTGCCACGCCCCTGCGACGCCCCTGCGACTCAGGACCCACCGGTCACTGGGCCGTCTCCCCGTCTGTCTTGTTCGGTCCCCTCCATGAGCCCGTTGTGCACCCGGGGAAACCGTCAGCCTCGGAAGTTGCATCGCCTCCCAGAGGCTGCCGGGCCTCCCCCGACCTCCCCCACCTCGTCAGGTGCCCGTAAACTCCTTCCGGGTGTCTGCACAGGTTGTTTCCTGTCACCCTCCAGCCTCTGAACAGGCGGGGACTTCTGCCGCCACACCCCACCCCTGTTGCCAGGGTGTCCCAACCTCAGCACTGACATTTGGGGCGGGGTCGTTCCCCGGGCTGGGCAGTGCGAGGCGTCCAGCAGTATCCCTGGCCTCCACCCACTCCCATTAGGACCAGCACGTCCCCAGGCGCGGCTCGGTTTTCCCTGCCCAGGTTGAAAACCAGCGGCGGAAGAGGACAGAGGGAGAAGGACCCTGTTACAGACAGCAGCCATCAGTTAAATACCCAGCTAAAGAGCCCCTCCCCCTCGGCTGCGCCTGCCTGTGTCCAGCTCCGTTTCCCCTGGGAGGCTGGAGGCCCCTTGGGGGCGGGGCGAAGGCGAGGTACCTGTAGCCGTCGATGAAGCTGGCGTTGATGTAGTCGGAGCCCTCCACACCACGGATAGGCTGCAGGCAGACCCGCGTGCTCTCATAGGGCATGATGTTCACCAGGCGGTTCTTGAACTTGTTGCAAGGCAGATTGGCACTGATGAAGCGGGACGTGTGGGCTTTGGAGTTGGCCAGCCGCTGCGGAGACCGGGAGGCCCGGGGTCACCGGCGGGGCGGCCTCCGGCCCCCGGGGCCGGGCAGGGCCGTGTGTTTTTGCCCAGCCGGAGCGCGAACGGCAGCCCCGATCCCGATCTCGGCGCCCCCCGCCGCCCCCGCCGGGGACGCCTCCCAACCTTGAACTCGAGCTCCATGCCGGTGACGTGCTCGCCGGGCTCCACCTGCGCCAGCTTCTGGATGTAGGCGTAGAGGCTGCGGGCGGGCACCTCCGTGTTGCCGCAGCCCACGGCCTCCAGCAGGGCCTCGTGGATGAAGCTGTACTGGTCCTCGGTCTGCACCATATAGTTGCGCTGGGACCGCATGAGGGTCACGTGGCCGTACACGTCCACCGTCTTCTCCGGCTTGATCCGCTCCAGCATGGCGTCGATGACGATGAAACAGCCCGTGCGACCCACGCCGGCGCTGCGGGGACACGCGTCGCGGTCAGGGGCCCCCCGAGGGAGGGCCGGGGCGGGGGCGGGGGCGGGGGGCGGGCAGGGTACCTGCAGTGCACGACCACGGGGCCCGCGTCTGGCGGGTTGCAGGCCTTCACCCTCCGCAGGAAAGCCAGGAATGGCGTCGGGTACTCGGGCACCCCGTGGTCCGGCCACGCCGTGAACTGGAACTGCCGCACCTCGCGCTTCTCGCTGGAGCCGTTCTGGGGGCCACAGGGACACTGCCTGTCACCGCGGCCCACGAGGCCCGTGCAGAGGCGGCCAGCTTCGCGCCCCGCCTCTCTCCCCAAACCACCCCCGGACCTCGGCCGGGGGCAGCTCCCTCCTCCCAGGTGTTCTGGCCAGAACTCAGAGGAGGAGCGGCCCTTGACCCGGCGGCCCGGCCCCCGCCCCGGATCCAACACATGAGCCCAGACTGGTGCCTCTGCCTCCGTCTATACTCCCTGGTCCTGCCGCTCCAATCCTCACCGCCCTAGTCTGTCCTCCCCGTAATAGCCCCCAGAGAGCACTTGTGAGCACCTGAATCAGGTTGGCCCTCCTCTGCCCACCACCCTCCAGGGCTCCCACCCACCTTGGGGTAAGAGACCAAGTCCTCCCCAAGGCTCTGTATTCTCTGCCGGGTCCCCTCCCGGCCCTCCCCTCCTCGGTCACTCTGCCACAGCCATGATATAAGGCCTTCTCACTGGTGGTTCATCATGCCAGGCATGATCCTGCCCCAGGACCTTTGCACAGGCTGAGCCTCTGCCAGGAATGTGGTTTTCCCAGATCTCATGGCTCCCTTCCTCACCATCTCCAGGTCTCCCGACAGATACTTTATTTTTCTCCTTCTACGTGTTAAGATTTCTTACTTGACATATTTATTGTCGGTGCCTTGTCAACTAGACTTAAGCTCTGAAAGAGCAAGAGAGTTGGTCTGTCTTGGTCCTTGCAGTGTCTCAGCACCCAAATCAAGCCCTGACATACCACGTGTGCTTAGGTTTGACAGAAGACCTGGCTGGAGTCTGGGGAGCGTTGGGGTACCAGTAGCGCCTCCGCTCCCCATAATAACAATTAAAAAACGCCCTCCAGATGGCAAACTGTCCCAATTGAGAACAAATGATATAGAGAGACACACGGAACCGTGTAACTGACAGCAGCCATCAGTTAAATACATGTCTAAACATTCCCTCTGTCCCAGTCCTGACTACCCCGGCTGGCAGGGACTTTCTAGCTTTGTTTTCCACCCATCACAGGCCTAGACTGCGCGAGGCCAGAGGGCAAGGGGGGAGGGAAGGCCTGGGACGTAAATGACGGCAAGGAGACAACAGGTTCATTGCTAAGTTGGGTTCTGCTGGTTTTGTCCTTCTGGTGTGGCTGGAGATGAGAGGTGCCCTCCTCTGAGCCTCAGTTTCCCCATGTACAAAGCGGGCTACAAGACCATGTGGTCAGCCTGGGCCGACATGCCTGGTTTTCTGTGTCTCTCGGGGAGCTCCCAGGGCAGAAGCTGGGGCCTCCAGTCTTCCTCTTCCGCCCCCATCACCCCCTCCCACAGCCCCAGCCCCAGCCCGGGTCCTACCTTGTGCAAAGAGAAGGTCCGAACACAGAACGTGGCCAGCTCGATGGTGTCGAGCAGCGTGACCTGGATGAAGCCATATGTCTCCGTGCCCCGGTTGGGCCAGTACTGATCACACTTGATCTGTGGAAGGCAAGAGAACGGAGGTGAGCACGGGCGGGGGTTGGCCGGGGGCTCGGGGGCCGCAGGGTCCAGCCTCACCCGTGATTTCTCCTCTAGCCGCGTCATCATGACGATGGTGGCTGAGCGCTGTTCCCACACCATGCGCCAGAAGTCGCCGAAGGTCTCGGGCAGCGGCCCCTGTGTGGCAATGTACGCGTTCTGCCTCCGGTAGCCGTCCACATAGTTGGCATTGATGTAATCGCTACCCACAATGCCTACAGCCCGGGGAGAAGCCAGAGATCAACAGGGGTGCTGTCGTCTCCTACGCTGGTTCTCTCTGGCCTACCGCTTCCTGGAAGTCCTCCTAGACTGCCCCAAGCTCTCCCCAAAGAAACCACGGAGCATGAATTTTGTGGTTTCTCCACCTGAGCACTACAACCTCTGGGGGCCAGCTTTCTCTGTGGCGGGGCTGTTCCGTGCATCGCAGGGTCTGAGCGGCGTCTCTGGTCCACCCTCGAAACGCTCCTAGCTCCCTCTCCCCCAGCACGTGAATGCTTCCTGGGCATTGAGAACAACTGACACAGAGGGACGCGTGGAAACAGATTACGGACAGCAGCCATCAGTTAAGTATGTATCTAAAATACCCCAGTGGCTTCTGGCTGGAGCCATGACCAGAATCAGGCTTCAGTTTCCCCCTCCGTGTCCTGGCTCGTCCACACTTCAGAACGGGCAAGGGCGGGACGGGGCCCAGGCCGCTACCTTCGATGGGCTGGAGGATGACGCGGGAGTGGTCGTATGCGATGACGTTGGCGTAGCGGTTCTTGGGCTTGTTCACCTCCAGGTTGGAATGTTCCCATGTGAACTGCTGGCCTGGATCAATGGACTGCAGGGGAAGGGGAGGTGGGGGGCGTCAGGATGGGCGCTGGGGGGGTGGGGGGGGCGGGGGGGGGCAGGAGGCGGGGCTAGCTCACCTCATACTCCTGGGAGAGCTTGAGGCTGTCGTTGGCCTTGAGGCGGTCCGTGTGCTCCGCCATGTCTGCGATGGGGATCGGGGGGTGGCTAAGCATGCCTGGGGGGGAGAGCAGACCCCGTGGTGCGGGCCGGTCACTTGGGAGCCAGCCTGGGGACCGGGGGGTGGGGGGCGGGGGCTCTACAGTGTGAGTCTGCAATGGACGAGCCGCGGTTAGAGGGAGTGGCGGGGGAGGGGAGGGGAGGGCTCAGGTCGGCCCGCGCTGGGGCCAGGACCCCCGGCCCGTGGGTCCGTCTGCAGGTGGAGTGTTCGAGGAGCAGCTCTAGCCGAGTCTGACGACCCCGGCTGACGACGTCCACCCATCTCAGTGCTCCCAACCCAGCTGGGGACGCAGGGGCTGGGGAAGGGTCGCCCTGGAGGACCTCAAGCTCCCGGAGCCTCACGGCAAGAAACGGGCAAGTGACACAGAAATGGAAGAAACAGACGGGGCTGGCCAGGCCTTTGGAGACACTGTTCCCCAGGGCAGGGGCCGGAGACGCCACCCCTTTCTGGGATCAGATCCTTCTGGGATCAGCAGGACTACAACGTCTTCTGCCAGGCAGAGCTGGGGAACTGGGGAGCAGGGGGCAGTGTGTGTGTGTGTGTGCGCGCTCGGGGGTCCCCGTCTGTCTGCGCAGCTGCTTGGAGCAGGTGCGGTGAGCCCCTGACCTCCGGGGGCTCGTTTCCTCATCTGGCACACGGAATGGTGACCCTTCGGCGGGAGGGGTTGCTGGAGGGAACGGGGCGGGGGCCTGGCTCTTTCTCCCCAGTGTCTGCGTCTGCACGACCCCTCTCCCCTCCTGGGGCCCGGCAGGCCGAGCTACAGGCCGGGACAGACGTAAAAGGCTGCCAGGCGGGCTTACGTACAGCTGCTGCCCTGGGCGCTCCCCAAGAGCCCTTATCTAAGGAGCGAGGGCCGTTTGCCCAGTGGGTCCCCCTGCCTGTCACGCCGGAGGACCCCCCCCCCCCACCCCCACAGACACACAGTCACAACCAGCAACCTACGGGCCCAACGGACCAGACCCCCGACTCCCTTGAGAAGCCAGCACAGGACAGGTGGACAGAGATGAAAACAAACGGGGGTGTGGGGGTGCGCGAAAGGAAGCCGAGAACAGAGAGACACAGGAACTAACTTTCAAAGTGAAACCCCGGTTCCCTGAGGGGGCTGCTGAGGCCTGAATCTGCAGAAACAGCAAACAATAGATAAATGAAAACACGCAGGGGCCCCGCCTCCCCCCATCCCCCGCTGGACGCACGCACAATGGCCAGCCAACAGACGCAAAGGGCAGAGCAAACTGAAACGACGAGGGACGCACGCTGCCCGGGCCCCGACCCGAGAACCTGCAGCAGCTGCCGTGTACCCCCTCTGACTGGACTTCAGCCGGTCCTGGCTCTTAGCCGTGACTTCGGGAAGATTCTGAGGCCCTAGGCTCTTTTAACGCATCCCCCCGGACCAACCTGGCCTTGGCGCCCGTTAGGGTCAGCAGAGACTTTAGATGAGTGGCAGGATGGTGAGGGAGGAGCTTGGGGGCAGGGGAAGGACATATGGGCCCATGCCGTGAGCTTTAAGAACAGCAACCATCAGTTAAATATGTGTGTTAAAAATTAACATCTGGAGGGAAACGGGAAAACCGATGTAACCCAGTCCAGACACAGAAGAAAAGTGGTACGTGGGAGGTGCCGCAGGAGACCCTTCACGATCCCTTATGGAGGACTGCAGCCATCAGTTACGCTTTGTCTTAGCCAAAAGGCTGAGCAGTGACTGCAGCCATCAGTTAAATACAGATGTTTAAAATCTCCTTTTGGTCGGAAACAGTTAATACGAGACGGGAGGCCGACAGGAAGCAGAGACCGGGTGCGCGTAGATGGTGGATGTAATCGTGCTGTGAGCCCAGAAGGAGAACAGCAGCCATCGGTTAAATTAAAAACCCCTTATGTGGTGACAAGCAGCCGGCATGAGCCCAGTAAGAGGGAAAAGATGAGAAAGGATGTGGGTCACTGCACGTAAAGACGATCAAGGACAAGACCCTGGTTCGTTCAGTCTCCCCGAGGCACGGCAGGCGACTTTAGCTCGCTCCCGTGACTCTACAGGGAACCGGCAGGAGGCGGGGCCGCACACAGGAGCCAGGCAGGGCAGGGGGGAGGGGGGGGAGGCACCACCATCGCTGTATCTCGCCACGGGGACATCCCACGGGAGGATGGGAAAAGGCCACGGAAAAACCCGAACACCCACCACCGAGGGGCCCGGAGACCGGAAGTGGGGACGGAAGCATGGCCCTTTCTGCGAGAAGAAACGAGGGGGTTTTGGTCGGTTTGAGTTTTAGGTGTCCTTTCTGCTCCCGGGGATGACCCCGACCACCAACTGAAGGCAGCGTTTTGTTTTGAAAAGCCTCACTCGGCTGTGACGGGAACCGGTCTGTGGAATCTCCAAGCTGAGGTCCACGCGGGAAGGTGGGCAGCGGGCGCTTAACTGCGCCGGAGGGCGCAGCAGGGGCAGAGGAGGGGCCGCCGAGCGCCAAGGCGGCTGCTTCCTCCTCCGCTCGGCTACGGCCCCCGGCGGTGAGGACCCTGGCGCCTGCGGGAGGCACGTACCTGGGGTCTGGAAGTTAATGCGTCTCATTTCCACGGGGTCCTTGGGGTGGTGGGGGGCGAGGTCAGCGTTGTTCAGTAGGCATTTGGTGCGGGGCTCTGAGTCCTTGCGTTTACTTCGAGGGGGCAAGCAGAGGAGCCCGTGAGCGTGCCAGCGTGTGCCCAGCGTGCCCAGAGACGCACACGTACGCGTGTGAGCACAGGCGCCGCAAACGAGCGACGCAGCCGGGAGGAAAGGGACCGTGCACACGTGGGACTGGGGTTCCCGGGACCGCGCGCAGCCTGCCGGCACAGCCGAGGGTCCCCTCGCCCCGCGGGCACGGTGCCACCCCGTTCCTCCTCCTCAGCTCTTGCCCTACGTCTCCTAAGGATGGGGCCAACCCTTACCTGTCAGGTTTGCTGCTCCCGAAAGCACACGCGGGTGAGGAGGAGGGAAAAGAAGACAGGTGAGGCCATGCTGGCCAAAAAGGGCCTGTTCGGGGACACTGGGTGGCTTGCTTAACCCCTCAGAGCCTTGGTCTCCTCCGGAAAACGGGGCTAATGCTTCCTGCTCGGGTCCCCGCCACAAAAAGGAACGTCCCAGCCTTCCCTTTCCAAGCTGAGACGTGTCCTGTGCGGCCACTACGCTCACTGTCCTTGTGAGACTAGTTAGAGGCGGCCTCCACCCCAAATCGTCCCGCTGAGCGGAGCGTGGACCTTAAGAGGAACCGAATCACGAGCCCGCTGTGAAACCCGGCCCTTCCCCAGCCTGTGTGACTCTGACCAGGTGGCTTAACCTCGCTGGGCCGGAGTTTTCTCGTTTCTGTTTCTCCTACGAGAGAACCCTTCCCTGGACCTTCCGGACCCTCCTTCCTCTTCCAGGAAGCCCTCCCTCCTATCAAGCGGGGAGTGCGAGGGGCTCACTTCTTGTAGAGCAAGATGGCGATAACAATGCAGATGATGAAGACCACAGCCAACACGGGCCCAATCACCCAGATGAGGCCCTCCTCGCCGTCCACGATGGGCTGGGGGTCCGGGTTGTCCAGCTGGAAGGGATCTGAGAAGGGGCTGGCCGCAAATGTCTGCAGGAACAGGGCGCGAGGGGCCTCCGTCAGTGCCCGTCCCGCGCCTCGTGGCCAGGTGGGTCGTCCTCAAACACAAACCTGTCTCCCTCCCCTACTCTAAAGCCTCTGATGGCTCCCGAGGACCCCTGACCCCGGGGACCCCCCCCCCCCCCGCCACGGCCTGGCCCTTGCCAATCTTGGCTCTCTCCCCTTCCCCCCTGCCCTGCTTCAGCCCGGATCGCAGAAGGCCGGGAGGATGGGGGTCTGGCTCGGAGGCCAGCGCCCTGGGGGCTGAGGTCACTTCGGGGCCTGCCCGCTCAGAGGGCGAGGCTGGACGCAGGCAGGCGCCACTCGAGACTCACCGGCTCGCTCTTCTGTAGCACCGCAAGCACGAAGAGGACGTATCGGTGACCGGGCTCCAGGCCCCTGTTGTCAAAGCCGCCGTACTGCTTCTGGTCGCCCGGGTGGAAGGTGGGTGGCAGCACCGAGAAGCGGGCCGCGATGTAGGGGCGGGGCGCCTCCAGCTGGCGTGAGTGCCGCAGGCTGCGCCTCTGCAGCCGTGAGATGTCCTGGATGAGCTGCGGGAACAGAGGTGCGGGTGGCTCAGAGCCCGGCCGGCAGCGCCTGGGCACACAAGAGGCAGGACGGGCCTGGGCCCCGGGGCCCTCACCTCCTCCAGATCCATGTCTTCCGGGCTACCCAGAGGGGCCAGGAACTGGCCACCGCGAGACTTACGCAACGGCACCATCACAATGAAGTAATTCCTGTCGGGAGAAGGAGGATCGGGGGTGCGTCCAAGGGATGCCTTGGTTGGAGGTGGATGGGGGGGCCCCTGCTCCCTGCGTCTTCCCTCCTGCTACTCCCCTGTAGCCCCAGCCATACAGGACTAGGTCCTGACTCAAGCCTCCAGGCTTTAGAAGGGGTGGTTCCTTCTGCCTCGAAAGGCTACTCCGGTTCTATTTCTTGAACTCCTACACATCCTTCAAAGCCCCAGCTTCCACGCCCACAACGTCCCCGTAGTCCTTAATTCTCCTCTGCTTCCCAAGCAGAGCCCTCCTCTCCCTGTTGGGAACCCTCAACCCTGGTTGGATCTCATTCCTGGTATCCGGAACGGCAGAGGAGAAAACACAAGGCCGCCTTTAGCGACGGTGCCCGTGAGAGGTACCAGGGCAACCGCGCGAGATGGGGGCTGCTGCGACTCGCGTTTTATAGACACGCAAGGAAACCAAAGCACAGAGAGGCCGAGCGCCTGGCCCCGGTCACAAAGCTGGCTAATGGGGGTGGGAGGAATCTTTCAGGCCACTGGGGTGGTTTGGATCATACTGGACAGGCACGGGGCTCTGGCCGTCGGGCAGATACACCATGATGAAGCCGTCAGAGTCGGGCTTGGGGGCCACGCTGGGCTTGGCACTGAGCAGGTTGAAGGCGGTCCAGGCAGTGACTGTCTGCTGAAGGCCACCCAGGCTGCTGCCTCGGTTGGTCAACACAAAGTTGTAGAAGGTGTTGGGCTTGAGGTGCGTGATGAGCTTTTTGGTGGTACGGCCATCCACGTCCAGTGTGAGCCCGTTGTACTGGATCTGTGGGCCAAGGCTAGCTCAGCGGGGGCCTGGGGTGAGCCCCTGACCCTGGCTGAGCCTTGATCCCAGACTGAGCCATAATCCCAGCTGAACCCCAACTCTGAGCACCGATCCCAGAAGAAGCCTCAACCCCGGACTGAACCCTGACCCTAGACAGACCCTCAATCCCAACGGAGTCCCAGCCCTGACCGAGCCCTGATCCCAATCCTGACCGAACCTCGACCCCAGGCTAAAACTCAATGCTAGACAGATCGTCAATCCCAGCTGAGCCCTGACCCCAGACTGAGCCTCAATCCTAGCAGAGTCCCAACCCTTGTTAACCCGTAACCTCAGACTGAGCCTAATCGCAGACTGAGCCTCAATCCCTCAATGCCAGCTGAGCCCTGATCCCAAGACGAGCCTAGCTCCTGAGCCTCAATCCTCGCGCTCGCCTGATCTCACTACTCAGCCCCGAGTCCAGCTGAATCCCCAGCCTGGTCCAAGCCGCGACTCAAGACCGACGGCCAAGCCCCAGCCCCTAGCCTGGGCCGCCTGTTGCCGGTGGGGGCTGGGGGGGGGGGGCGGTGAGCACCTTGTAAGGTGTGGGTGAGTTATAGTTGTCAGGAAACTCCCAGCTGAGCAGGACCGACGTCTTCATGATCATCTTCACCTTGAAGTTCTTGGGCGAGACTGTGCGGGGCAGCAGCCAAGTGGGAGAGAGCAGAGGAGAGGCCCCGTGAGTGCGGGGGTGGGGTGGGGCGGGGCGGTGGGGCGGGGCGGGGTGGGGCGGCCCAGGCGCTCCCTGCCATCCGCTGTGCCTGTGCCCGTGGCCTTCCTGCCTGGCCCTGCCTGGCCCTGTCCCAAGTCCCTGCCGGGGAAGACGGCGCGGCTGCAGAGAGAAGGAGGGGCGGAAGGGGGAGGGGAGGGGGGGAGCGGGGGTGGGGGGGCGGTGGGGGCGCTGGTCCCACCTTTGCCAACGCCGGAGCCTCGGGGTCCGGACTCGCCTTGAGCGTCCACGAGGAAGCAGAAAAGTGACCACTTACCTGGGCGGGGGGAGAGGGAGGGGGCTGGGGTGGGGGTGGGCACGAGGCCCGGTCCGGCTCTGGTGCGGGGATCGCCGCGCGCCTACCTTGGTCCCGCAGGAACGTCCGGTAGCGGACGGGGGGGCTGTAGGGGCCGGGGCCCTGGCGCGTGTGGGCCCGAACTTGGAGGTCATAAGCCGTGTCGGGCTTGAGGCCCTGCAGCGTGAGCACGTTCTCGGCGCCCGGCTCGGCCACTGCCGGCAGCTCGGTCTCTCGGGCGGGGCCCAAGGCCCCGGCCTCCCGCACGGCCACCGTGTACTTGACGATGGCCCCGTTGCGCTCGGCGGGCACGGGCGGCAGCCACCGGAGCAGGACGGTGCCGGCCGAGGCGTTGCCGGCCGCCTCGAGGATCTGCGGGTGGCCGCGGGGCGCGTCCTCGGGGATGCTCAGGGCCTCGGCCGCCTCCTCGCCCAGGCCTCCTCGGCTGCGGGCCGCCAGCCGGAACACGTACGTGGCCCCCTTATGCACACCCGGCGCCGTGTAGTGGTCCTCGGTGGGCGGGAACTCCAGCGTGGCCAGGGGGGCGTCCTCTCGGCCGAATTGCAGGCGGTAGCCCAGCACCTGGTCCTCAGCGGTGCCGGCCGGGGGCTCCCAGTGTGCCAGCAGGCTGCCCTCGGGGGTCTGCTGCACCGACAGGGTGGGGCGGCCCAGCACTGCGGGGAGACAGGGCGAGCGTCAGGGCCACAGGGCCATCCCGGCCTGGGAGCAAGGGCAGAGGGCCGCCGACTTTTGAAGAGGGTCTCGGGAGGGCCTCGCTCGGGAGCCAAGACGTGAGGGAGCCGAGGGTGGCGGCGGAAACGGTGTTCCGGGCAAGGGAAGCAGCCTGTGCAAAGGCCCTGCGGCGGCACTGTGCCGGGCGAGTGGGAGGGCGGGCGAGGAGGCGGGGCACTCGGGGGACCTGATGCGGGAAAACATCTACAGGTGTCAGAAGAGGCCCTCGGACGCTTAGCTCTTCTTTTCACGACCCTGCAAGCAACGTTCTCGCAAGCAACGTGCCAAGGTCCTGCTAAGCCCTGCCGTAGAGATGCTCTACAAAGATAACCAACCCTGAGGGGCCTGGCTGGCTCAGGAGGTTAAGCATCTGACTCTTGCTTTCAGCTCAGGTCATGATCTCACGGTTTGTGGGTCGGAGCCCCGCGTCGGGCTCCCGCAGCTGGCAGCGGGGACCCCGCTTGGGATTCTCTCTCTCCCCCTCTCCCTCTGTCCCTCTCCCGCTTGCGCTGTCTCTGTCTCTCTCCAAATAAACAAATAAACTTTAAAAATCTTCAATAAAACCAGGCTTCTTCCCTGCAGGACTTATCAGGACCTTTTGGGAACTGTGCTCTGAGCAGCTACAGCATGTGTAGTGGGTTCTGTGATGCAACGTCCCTGAGAGAAGAGGAAACGATCAGGGGAGGCTGCTTGGAAGGGGTAACGAGGGTGCTGGACACAGAAGGATACGGAGACTAGGCAGACGGAGGGAACCGCATGGGCAAGGATTGGCAGGAGCGTGGGGAGGGGTTGTGTCCCGCGGGCCTGGAACATCAGGCTATGTGGGCAGAGGGAGGGTCGCTGGGGAAGGGGTGGGTGCGGGACGCGTGGGGGAGGCCTCAGGACCCGTCACTCCTGAAACACAAGCAACTTGTTCTCCACCCCACACCTTTGCCCAGGCTGTGCCATCCGCCCAGAACCCTCTCCCCTTACACGGCTGCCTCTCCCTCCTCAGCTTTGGCTGGGGTAAAAACAGTCCCTCGGGACAGGTGGTAGGGGCCTGGAGGGGCCGGAGGGGGAAACTGAGGCAGGGCTGCACGGAGAAGAGGCGTCGCGGGCAGCGGGGACGATGGGCACGGTAACTTTCAACCGCAACCCACTCGGGGCCATCACCGCTGTGACGGGGGCAGCACGGGGGTGCTGGGGGTGCCCGGAGGGAACCCTGGACCGAGGCTGTGGCACGGGGGGCGGGGTGGGGAAGGCTTCCCGAGGAGGGGCGGGCGAATCAAAGACCTAAGGACGGGGAGCAAGCAGCTGGCCCGGAGAAGGGTATCCAGGCAGAAGGAACAGCCCCGGAGAAGCCCGGACGGGACAGAGGCCTTTTAACGGCTCCCACCTTTCCGGAGCTAAGCGGGCAGGGAAGCCAGGGATGAGGACGTGGCAGGGCCGGACGCCCTCCCGAGGAGCCCCCGCACCTTGGCTCTCTGTCCCCGCTGTCCAGCGCACGAGCTCAAGGACTCCGCGGCACGGTCTGGGGGCGGGGGGCCCGTGCAGGGGTCTCGTACCTGCTCCCTTGGTCACCACCACCTTGGGTTTGCTGCGAGCACCGTCGCCTTTCATGGTGTAGGCGGCTACCGTGATGGAGTAGGCGGTCTCGGGCTGCAGGTTTGTGATGACCATCTCCTGCGGGCAGGGACGGGGAGGGGTCGGCGACACAGTCGGGGCGGAGAGCAGCCCTGCCCATCCCCCCCCCCCCCAGGCCGGGGTCAAGCAAGGCAGGCGGGGGGCCCGGTCCGCGGGCAGAGGCGTGCATCCGAGCGCATGCACACCCCCCAACACGTCACACGTCCGTGCTCAAACGGGCACACGCAGCCTGACACCCCGTCGTCTTCCACCTGGACGGGCGCGGTCACCCGGGGCTCCCACCCTTGCCGCCCCCACGTCCCGGCCCCCCGGCCCCGCAGCGGCCACCAGAGGGCGCCTGCGAGCACCCACCCTCCTCCCACCTCCCTGGGGCAGAGGGGCTACAGGTTGATGAGGCACCCGCGTCTCATAGGGAGCCTGAAAGTGACACGGTGGGGCCGTATTTACGTCACAGAAGTGGGGACAAGCTACAAATCAGGCCTGTCCCCCCCCCACCCCGCCCCCGAGAGCTGATAAGTAAACCTCTGTATCACCGCCAATACCCCGCCCCAGCCAGACTTGTAACTAGACGCATACCGTTGACCCTTGGACAACATGGGGGGGAGGGGCGCTCACCAGCCCCCCCCCCCCCCGGTGCAGCCAAAAATCTGCACACAACTCCCCCAAAACTTGACTACGATTAGCCCCCTGTTGACTAGTAGAAGGCTTACAGGTAACATACTCGATTTCACGCGTCTTATGTTTTCTTTTTTTAAAGTTTATCTATTTTGAGCGAGAGCGAGTGTGTACAAGCGGGGGAGGGCCAGGGAGAGAGGGAGAGAGGGAGAGGGAGGGAGAGAGAGAGAGAGAGAGAGAGAGAATCCCAAGCAGGCTCTGCACTGAGAGCACAGAGCCCGACGCGGGGCTCGAACCCACAAACTGTGAGATCGTGACCTGAGCTGAAGTCGGATGCTTAACCGACTGAGCCACTCAGGTGCCCCGTTCTACACTGTATTCTTAGAGTAAAGCAGTTAAAGAAGAGACAGGAGATCTGAGGGAAAGAAGATACATTTATGGTGCTGCAGTGTGTTCATAAAGAAAAAAAAGTAACCCAAAAACAAAACAAAAAACCCAAATTCTGCATAAAAGTGAGCCTCCACAGTCCAAACCCGCGTTGTTCAAGGGTCAAGTGTATTCACGGCCCTCTCCTGCACTGGACTGTGACCCCCAGGGGGGCGGGCTCAGGTCGGTCTCGGTCACCTCCACACCTGCAGCAGCTCCTAGCTACACAGGACCTACATACAGTAGGTGCTCGGTAAATGCTTCTTTGGCTAACGTCGGAGCCCTCCGACCCGCACACGTATCTGCGTCCACCCTCAGGCAGCTGCACGCGTGCCCACGTCCCCACGCATGCACACCCACAGACACGGTCCAGCATGCCAGGGAGCTGTGGGGCGGCCCCGGGTCAGGGGCACGAGGAGGGGGACAGGGATGCACAGAGAGAGGGTCTCCTGCCCCTGGGCCGCACGTTCAGCCCCTCCCGGGGTCTTGGTGCGTGGGAGGGGCTGGGCCAAAACCCTGGTGGGAACTCCCCGCCCCTCCCTTCCTTGGGGGGGTGGACGGGTATCAATTGAACATCAGGCTCGGGGCTCTCCTGAGAGCCCGCGCCTCCGTGTCAGGGCTTCTAGAAAGACAGACGGAGGAGAGGAGGCATAGCAATGCCAACCGGCCCGGGGCCTCCTGAGAAAGCCCGGAGGGGTGGAAAGGGTACTGCAGGCCTCCTTTCCTGCCCTGGGCCCACTGACCCTCTGGCCACTCAAGGGCCCCGATCAAGTGTGGACACTTTGGCCACAGAGAGAAACTTCGAGGTCAGAGAAGGCCGGGACGGGTGATAAAAGGGTCAGGCTGGGTTGGAGAGAGGCCCAGTCCGGAACTGCCAGGCCCGGGTCCAACCGGGGAGGCTGCGGGGTGCAGGGGTGGGTCGGGGCTGCAGGAACAGCTCGAGCCACAGGGAGCAGCGCTGCGGGCTGGACGGGCAGGGGAAGGAACAGTGTGAGCCCGGTCCTAGGGGCCCTCCAGGTAAGAGGGCTGACATATATAACCTGTGGGTCACGTCCTGTGCCCTGCGTCCGGGACCCCTGCGGGGTTCCTGTGCCCATTTGCCTGACTTCAAAACCGAGGCTGCCAGCTCCAAGACGTAACCAGTAGGCATCTGGGGCCCAGGGGGGGGAAGACCCTCTTACCAGGGAAGTGCAGGGGAGGGGAGGTGGGGACGGGGTCACGTCACTGCACGGCCCGCGGGAGAACACTGCAATGGCCGAGCAGGGGTGCTACTTACATATTCGGCTGTGTCATCTGTCTCCCACTGAGCGTGGGAGGCGGCGGCAGGGGAGAGAGGAGTAGGTGAGCAGGTGGCCAGAGACAGAGAGAGAAGCAGCAGCGAGAAGGCAGGAACGCAGGGTCTGGGGGCCGCCCCGCCCACCCGGCGCCCCGCCCGCCCCGGCCCCGCCCCGGCGCCCCGCCCACCTGGGCATCGGCCAGCATGACGTCCTTGATGCGCGGCGGCCCGCGGGCCTCGGCGCCCTCCATGCGAACGTAGTGGACCTGGTAGCCGCGGATCTGGCCGTGCTGCCGGCCGGGCGCGGGCGAGCGCCACAGCACGCGGATGGCCGTGGCGTTGAGCGCCTCCGCCTCCACCTTCCGCGGCGGCGCGCTGGGCACTGGCGGGGGCAGGGGAGGGGCGGGCAGGGCCGTTACTGGGGCGCCCGGCCCTGCCCCGGGCAGCACCGCTGCCCCGTGCCAGGGAGCCAAGTGGCTGCCGGTTAGCTGGGATGGTCTGAGCGCTCACCACCAACGGGGGAGAGCGAGTGCCCCACTTACAGGTGGGCAGCCGAGGGCCCCCCCCCCAGAGCCTAAGCCCCCTGCCCAGGGCCACACGACTCGAGCGGGCCCCGCACGCTCCGTTCCCCGGGCTTTACCCACACTGCCTCGTCCATCCTAACAGCACCCTTCGAGGCAGGGGCTCTTACTCCCATTTTACAGATGGGAACTGGGGCCTCGATCGCAGGGTGAGGAAGAGGCCAAGCCGGGGCCCGAACCCAGGCAGTCCGGCTGCCCGTTCCCGTGCGAACCAGTATGCGGCTAGCCCCACACGAGAGCCCTCCCCACCTGATGGGGGGGGTGGGTGGGCGGGCTGCGGGCCCCACCTTTCAGGCAGGCCAGGCCCGGGAAGGCAAGCCGCACTCCCGACGCCCAGGAGCTGCCGTCTTTCTGGACTGGCTGTTTGCTTCAGGTCTCCCCGCGCCCCGGCTTCTACCGGCGGACCCCAGCCCGGAGCCTCACCCCAGCCCGCAGCTCCGAACTTTCTAGCTAGAGGTCGGCCACGGCAGGAACGTTTGCACCACGGGGGTTGGCCGTGGCTACAGATCGGTGGCCGTGCCCCAGGAGCCGGCCGCATCTCCGGCACGCCACAGCCGACCCACTTGCCCGCGGGGCCGGCTCAGCCCGAGGGAGGGAACTGCCGATCTTATCGGCTCATCCCCGGAGCCTAAAAGCTAGGTTTCCGGGGCCAGGGGGCATCATGAGCTTGCCGTGAGCAAGCACCGCTTCCAGGCTTTTCCAGCACCGGACCAAAACGCAGGGCTGCCACACTCCACTTCCCAGGCACGGGGCTCGGGGAGAAAACACTGCCCGGAAGGGCCTGGGACGGACGAGCCCAGGAGCAAGGAGCCCGGCATTCCTCGGGACGGCTCCCGCTCTCCCGTCTCCCCCTCAACACTGTGGCTTCTACCTTCCGACCACCAGCCAGCCCCGGTTCTGCAGAGGCGGAAGGCGCCGAGGCGGAGGGGGGTGGGCCGGGGTGGGTGCTCACCGTCCTCGTCGGTGCGGATGACCACGGGCGAGCTCTCGGGCCCTGGTCCCACCTCTGTGTGAGCGACCGTCGTGATGCGATACTCCGTCCACTTGTCCAGCGCCTCCAGCAGGATCTGAGTGGCGGTCGGGGGAATGCCGTTCACCTCCTTGGGTTGCGGATCCTCTGAGCCCAGCGGTCGGTAGCGGACGCTATAGCTCACCAGGGCCCCGTTGTGCGTTTCCGGCGGCGGTGGGCGCCAACTTACCAAAATGGCCGTGGAGCGCGTGCTGACGCATTTAACGTCTTGAGGGGGGGCTGACGGTTCTATTGGAGGGGGGAGAACGTGGGGGCGGGGAGGGGAGGCGGGATGGGCGGGGGGAGGGGGGCGGGGAAACAAAAGATGGGAAAGAGAAAATAAAACAGAAGATGATAACAAACAAAACAGAACTAAACCAAAGAGAAGTCGAACCCAAAAGAAGCGGGTGTCAACCAAAGGTGAGATGGACGGGTGGGGGGAGGGGGGGGGCCGGGAGGGCTGGCCAAGAACGCTGCGCTCAGCACTGCACCCGCCCGGCACGCAGGCGGCCCTGGGGAGGGGGCGGCCACAGTCCCCGGGGGACGCGTGTGTGGCTAGGTGTGCGCAGACCCGCAAGAAAAGCCCCGGTCGCGAAGCACCCGTCACACACGGGGCAGGTGCCAGGGCGGCACGGGATGGCGGTAGAAGCACCTATTTATTGGACACCTGCTCTGCGCCAAGCACCGGGCCAAGGGCGTCACAGGATAACGGTAGATGTACTTAGCGAACACCTACTGCGTGCCAGGGGAATAGCACTGTCAGTGCAAAAGCAGGACGAGTCCCCTCTGTTGGGCACCTACTGTGTGCTAGGCAGTGTGAAGGGCTTCATAGGTTTGGGGCACCTGGGTAGCTCAGTCGCTTAAGCATCCGATTCTCGACTTGGGCTCAGGTCACAGTCTCACAGTTCGTGGGTCTGAGCCTGGCGGCAGGCTCTGCGCTGACCGTGCGGAGGCCGCTTGGGATTCTCTGTGTGTCTCTGTCCCCTGCTTCTAGCTCTCAAAATAAGTAAACTTAAAAAAAAAAAAGTTGGTTTTGTTTTTTTTTTAAAGAGCGTCATAGGTTAACGGCAAAAACACCTACGTGGTGGACACCGGTCTGAGTCGGGGGCTCCAGAGGCCACCCAAGGGCTGGCTTCCACTAGCACCGCCCTCTCGGCCTCACTGAAGACAAAACAGCGCCCACGTCTCGAGCACCTACTGTGTGCCAGTGAGCATGCCGAGGGCTCTCGAGAGTAATAGCACAAGTGCCTGCTAACTGGACACCTCTTGTGCTGCCACCAGGCTCAGGGCCTCACAGGGAGCACAGCCCAAATTAGGCAACTACTGCATGCCAAGGTCGTGACGGAGGACAGCTCTTCTGCGTGGAGCCCCTACTGTGTACCTGGCACCACACGAAGTCCTTCACAGATCAACGGCAGATCTTATTTACTCGACACCTACTATGGGCTGCGGATCCTAACCACCCTCTAAACATAAAAACAGACCATTATGTGGCACCTACTACGTGCCAGGCACCGGGCTGGGGGCTTCATCGGATAACAGTACTAGTCCCCACATAATGAGCACCTACTACGTGCCAGGCACCGGGCTGGGGGCTTCATCAGATAACAGTACTAGTCCCCACATACTGAGCACCTACTACGTGCCAGGCACCGGGCTGGGGCTTCATCAGATAACAGTACTAGTCCCCACATAATGAGCACCTACTACGTGCCAGGCACCGGGCTGGGGGCTTCATCAGATAACAGTACTAGTCCCCACATGATGAGCACCTACTACGTGCCAGGCACCGGGCTGGGGGCTTCATCAGATAACAGTACTAGTCCCCACATACTGAGCACCTACTACGTGCCAGGCACCGGGCTGGGGCTTCATCAGATAACAGTACTAGTCCCCACATAATGAGCACCTACTACGTGCCAGGCACCGGGCTGGGGGCTTCATCAGATAACAGTACTAGTCCCCACATACTGAGCACCTACTACGTGCCAGGCACCGGGCTGGGGCTTCATCAGATAACAGTACTAGTCCCCACATACTGAGCACCTACTACGTGCCAGGCACCGGGCTGGGGGCTTCATCAGATAACAGTACTAGTCCCCACATACTGAGCACCTACTACGTGCCAGGCACCGGGCTGGGGCTTCATCAGATAACAGTACTAGTCCCCACATACTGAGCACCTACTACGTGCCAGGCACCGGGCTGGGGGCTTCATCAGATAACAGTACTAGTCCCCACATAATGAGCACCTACTACGTGCCAGGCACCGGGCTGGGGGCTTCATCAGATAACAGTACTAGTCCCCACATAATGAGCACCTACTACGTGCCAGGCACCGGGCTGGGGGCTTCATCAGATAACAGTTCTAGTCCCCACATAATGAGCACCTACTACGTGCCAGGCACTGGGCTGGGAACTTTATCAGAAAACAGTATTAGTCCCCACATAATGAGTACCTACTACGTGCCAGGCACCGGGTTGGGGACTTTATCAGATAACAGTACTAGTCCCCCATACTAAGCACCTACTATGTGCCAGGCACCGGGCTGGGGGCTTCATCAGATAACAGTTCTAGTCCCCACATAATGAGCACCTACTACGTGCCAGGCACTGGGCTGGGAACTTTATCAGAAAACAGTACTAGTCCCCACATGATGAGCACCTACTACGTGCCAGGCACTGGGCTGGGGACTTTATCAGAAAACAGTACTAGTCCCCACATACTAAGCACCTACTACGTGCCAGGCACCGGGCTGGGGGCTTCATCGGGTAACAGTAGTAGTCCCCACATAATAAGTACCTACTACGTGCCAGGCTCCGGGCTGGGGACTTTATCAGAAAAACAGTAGTAGTCCCCACATAATGAGCACCTACTACGTGCTAGGCACCAGGCTGGGGGCTTCATCAAGATAACAGTACTAGCCCCCACATACTGAGTACCTATTACATGCCAGGCACCGGGCTGGGGGCTTCATCGGATAACAGTACTAGTCCCCACGTAATGACTACCTACTATGTGCCAGGCACCGGCTCAGGGCTCCATCAGATAACAGTACTAGTCCCCACATAATGAGCACCTACTATGTGCCAGGCACTGGGCTGGGGACTTTATCAGATAACAGTATTAGTCCCCACATAATGAGCACCTACTACGTGCCAGGCACTGGGCTGGGGACTTTATCGGATAACAGTATTAGTCCCCACATAATGAGCACCTACTACGTGACAGGCACTAGGCTGGGGGCTACATCAGGTAACAGTACTAGTCCCCACATAACAAGTACCTACTATGTGCCAGGCACCGGGCTGGGGGCTTCATCAGATTAATAGTACTAGTCCCCACATACTGAGTACCTACTATGTGCCAGGCACTGGGCTGGGGACTACATCAGGTAACAGTACTAGTCCCCACATAACAAGTACCTACTATGTGCCAGGCACCGGGCTAGGGGCTTCATCAGAGAACAGTACTAGTCCCCACATACTAAGCACCTACTACATGCCAGGCACCGGGCTGGGGACTTTATCAGAAAAACAGTAGTAGTCCCCACATAATGAGCACCTACTACGTGCTAGGCACCGGGCTGGGGGCTTCATCAAGATAACAGTACTAGTCCCCACATACTGAGTACCTATTACATGCCAGGCACCGGGCTGGGGGCTTCATCGGATAATTGTATTAGTCCCCACATAATGAGCACCTACTACGTGCCAGGCACCGGGCTGGGAGCTTCATCGGATAACAGTACTAGTCCCCACGTAATGAGTACCTACTATGCGCCAGGCACCGGCTCAGGGCTCCATCAGATAACAGTATTAGTCCCCACATAATGAGCACCTACTACATGCCAGGCACCGGGCTGGGGACTTTATCAGAAAAACAGTAGTAGTCCCCACATAACGAGCACCTACTACGTGCTAGGCACCGGGCTGGGGGCTTCATCGGGTAACAGTACTAGTCCCCACATAATAAGTACCTACTACGTGCCAGGCACCGGGCTGGGGACTTTATCAGAAAAACAGTAGTAGTCCCCACATAATGAGCACCTACTACGTGCTAGGCACCGGGCTGGGGGCTTCATCAAGATAACAGTACTAGTCCCCACATACTGAGTACCTATTACATGCCAGGCACCGGGCTGGGGGCTTCATCGGATAATTGTATTAGTCCCCACATAATGAGCACCTACTACGTGCCAGGCACCGGGCTGGGAGCTTCATCGGATAACAGTACTAGTCCCCACGTAATGAGTACCTACTCTGCGCCAGGCACCGGCTCAGGGCTCCATCAGATAACAGTATTAGTCCCCACATAATGAGCACCTACTACATGCCAGGCACTGGGCTGGGGACTTTATCAGATAACAGTATTAGTCCCCACATAATGAGCACCTACTACGTGCCAGGCACTGGGCTGGGGACTTTATCAGAAAACAGTACTAGTCCCCACATAATGAGCACCTACTACGTGCCAGGCACTGGGCTGGGGACTTTATCAGAAAACAGTACTAGTCCCCACATAATGAGCACCTACTATGTGCCAGGCACTGGACTGGGGACTTTATCAGATAACAGTACTAGTCCCCACATAATGAGCACCTACTACGTGCCAGGCACCGGGCTGGGGGCTTCATCGGATAACAGTACTAGTCCCCACATAACGAGCACCTACTACGTGCCAGGCACTGGGTTGGGAGCTTCATCGGATAACAGTACTAGTCCCCACGTAATGAGTACCTACTACGTGCCAAGCACTGGGCTGGAGGCTTCACTGAAAAGCACAGCAAGAGTTCCTAGCTACTAAACACCTACGATGTATAAGGCACTGTATTCCGGGCCTTGTAGAACACGAATAGTTCTCACTTCTTAAGCACCTACTGTGTGCCAAGTGCTGTGCTAAGGGCCTTATACATAAATCGGAGCAGTTTTTCCTTCTGGAGCACCTCCTGTGTGCACACAGTGTCAAAGGTTCTGCAGGTAACGACTTCACGTTTTGAGCAGAACCTGCGGACCCCAAACCCCATGCTAGGTCCTGTCAGACTGACAACGGTTCCTATCTGAGCATATGCACCCAGAGCAAGGCCAGCCTCTTTGAAGAAAGTGCCACTTATCGAGCACTTACTGTATGCCAGGCATTCTCCACGGGCTTCACGGAACAACGATCACAGGCCCCGTGTCTGGGGTTCCTACTGTGCAGGGGACACCAGGGTAAGCTTGTTGCAAATGACAAGCAGCTTCCATCTGGTGACTGCCAATTAGGGGCCTCGCGCCACGCCGATCTGTGTTTAGGTTTAAGAGAGCACTTATGAAGCACCTATTGTGTGCCAGGCAGTTTGCTAAGGGCTTTGCTAAGTAACAGTGATAGTTCCCACATATTAAGCACCTACTGTGTGTGTTACAGGCTTTCTGGAATAACACTAAGTCCCCACCTGTGGCGTATCTGCTACGAGACTGGGCTTAAGGCTGTTACTGACGTTAGACCTCACGGTCCTTGCGTCTTCTGGACACCGCACACCCTAAGCCCTTTATGCTCAAAATGTGCCCCCCTGATTAGCCATTCAATTCTCAAGACACTGTAAGTGGCTGGAGCGATCACCCCTCCAGTCTCAGGCCATGCTCCAGGTGGGCAAACGGGTGTCAAAGCCCATCGGCCTGCTTTTCTATAATCACTTTTTTATCTCCTGGCTGCCAGACCCCACCTACCCGGGGTGCCTTTCACAGATCACCTCCCGCTTTACAGATAAGGAAACTGAGGCCCCAAACCAGCAGGCTGCCTTCCCAAGGGCATGTGGCGAGAGCCGGTATTTGAACCCGGGCTCGGCTGTTGCCCAGGGGCTGTCTTGACTTGAGGACGGGGATTCGGACCTCAGCCTGTGTCCTTATCCACTCAGGCCAGTTGAGGACGGCTGGAGCCACCCTACCTCAACTGCCCATGACTCCAGAATTCTCCTTGCCTAGAGAGGCCCAGAGAGGTCACTGGCTTTGCTTCACGGCAAGGCATATAGAACCCTACCATCGTGGCAACCCTATTTGTTCACTGAGCACGTGTTTACAGGGTACTCGTGACGTGCACACCCTGTGGCGGGGCTACCCAGTGATGAGAGACGTCCTCAAAGACATCAGGCTACGAGACGTCTCAGATGCCACTCCAGTGGCTTACTTCAACTAAAATGACCCTCCGGGCCCACTTAAAGTGAAATACCGGGGTTCCTTCCTCTGATATCAGATACTTGGGGCCCTCTCCCCCATTTCTTGACCAGCCACCCCAACCAAAAGTGCCTGGGGGAATCAGGCAGGAGTGGAAAAACCAACCAAGGGATGTGCCGGAAGGAATGGATTCGCTGAGAAAGGGGGGGGAGGAAAAAATAAAACCAAAACCATAACAAAATAAGAAACAACGGTGATGGCGATGATGATGAGAAAAACCATAATAAAAGAAAGAAAGACGCCTTCCAGAAAAAACTCCCAGTCTGGTTACCTACCTTCCGCTCTTCAACTGCTAACTTATAAGACTTTCTTACGAGGGAGGGAGTGGCGGAGTGCCGAGCTACAAGGCCAGACCGAGCTCTGGGTGGGTCTCCGGACGCAAGCAGGCCCCCAGTGTGGGCACGCTGTGGTTCCGGACTGGCGCCGACGAGGCGGGAAGGTGAGACGGTGTGGGGAGACCCACGGCTGAGCGGTCTGGCCTCCACCTACCCTTGAGTTCAGCCTAAGAAGCCCGCAGTCCCCGGGGGGGACATGCCTGGCCCTGAGTCTCGCTGTCAGCTCTCTCGGGCCCCACCCGCCTCGGGGGGAGAAGTGGGGAGCCCCTTCTCCCCCGCTCCCTGTCCTGGGCCGCCCCAGAGTTTCGCGTGGCTGGGCCAAAGCCGCTTTCCTGACGACCACGGAGGCCACCTCCTTCACAATCCGGCCCAACCTGCGTGACGTCTTGGGGGGGGGCGGGGGTGATGGACCCACAGACAGGCTCCGGTGGGAGGTAGCTCCCGGGCCCCCATTTCCGGGGCAGGCGTGGCGGAAAATTTGGGGGGGACCGTGGACCCTCTGCAGCCCAGAGCTGCTGGGCTATGCGGGGCACAGGCCGGGGGGCACGCAGGGTGGGCCGTTTTTGTGAACCTGCTTGAGACCAGCGCGTACTCACCTTCGTGGCACCTGTGCCGGTCTCTCACGTGGCCGCCCAAGCCACAGGACACCCTCACTGATCGCCTCACGCACAAACACGCCCAGACGCCTGTGAGCTGCGGAGCTCTCGGCTCGGCACGCGGGAGGGGGGAGGAGGGAAGGGGGCCGGGGAGGGGAGGGGGGCAGGGGTGCCGCGTCTCCGAGGCCCCTGGTCCGCAGCGGCTCGGACCCCCAGGCCCAAGCTGCTGTCACCCGCGACTGACCCGTGACCCCCTGTGTGCACACACCCGGGGGAGGGGGGGGGGGGGTTCTGGAAGGTCTGGACACCGAGGCTGCTTCCGGAACAAGGCCTGGGGTGGTGCTCTGCGACTGACTGAGAAGGGGGAGGGGAGGGGAGGAGGGCCACGGCGGCGGAGGCCACGGCGGGCGAGGGTGAGCGCGGAGGAGGGGCAGAGGGAGAAGGGGAGGCAGACGGACAGTGGGATCTGGGGCCTGTCCAGGCCCTGAGCTCCGAGCAGGCCAGGAGGGCGGAGGCAGGGACCCCAGCGGGGCCCAGAGCCAGCCGCCGGCTGCAGACTTCTGGCCAAAAGGCGACCACGGCAAAGAGCTCCAGGGACTCAAGAGCTCCTGGAGCCCGCACCCCCTGCCCTCCTGCTCCTGCCCCTGGCAATGGGGGGCCCGGTCTGGGGGGCAGGGCCATCTGGGGAGGCGTCTGGTCTCTGTGCGCCGGGCTCCCCGGGAACGATGGGGTGTGGGCGGGGACAGCCTCACACGGCCCTCCAGAGCACAGTGCGGCCGTTCCGGGGGCCCCAAGCGCAGGGCGGGAGGAGGAGAGAGAGGTGCAGTGGGCAGCGGCCCCCGACCTAGGGGTGAACCTCGTCCCCCAGGGCGACGGACACAGCGGGGCCTGCGGCAACAGCCCGCGCCGCGTGGGGGCGCACGCGCGAGGCCAGGCGCCCCCCCCCACCCGCTGCGGCGTCCCGGCCAAGGTCAGCGTGTGCGGGTGGGGGCGGGGCCCCGCAGAGAAGGGCGGGGTCCGCGAGACACCTACTGGACTGGAGTGTGCGCTGTCGCACCACGGAGGTGAAGGCGCCCAGACCCTGCGGAGACCGCGCTGCCAGGCGGAAGGCGTACTCCGTGTTGGGCTTGAGGTCATCCACCACGAACGCTGTGGCCGGGTCGAAGGTCCTCCCCACCTGGGGGCGGTGGCGGGTGGAGACAAAGAGACAGAGACACGGAGATTGTGAAAGAGACACAAGGCGAGCAGAGACCGAGGAACAGAGACATCGATGAATCAGAGAGCAGCGCAGAGCAGAAAGTAGGGCAGAGGGAAGGAGGAGGAAGAGGGACGCAGCGGCATCCACGGAGGCGGGGGGGGGGGGGGGGGGGGGGCGGGGCGAGAGCGGAGGAAGAGAGACATCGAGTCAGCGAGACCCGAGGGCGCCCCGCCCGGCCCCCTCCCGCCGGTGCCCAGTACCTCTCTGCCGTGGTCGCCTTCCCGGAACAGGAGCTCGTATTTGATGATGCTCTCCTGCCGTGGGGGGCTCCATGACAGCCCGATGCTCGTCTCCGACTTGGCCTCCGCCCTGAAGTTCATGGGCTGGCCGGGCACTGCAGGGAGGGGAGAGGGGAGGAGGGGAAACGGGGGGTGGGGGTGACTGGGGAAGGGTCCACTCCATAGGGTGCCCAACCCGCCAGGTGTCCCCAGGCTCCCAAAAAGGGCCCCGTGATGCTCAGCACCGCCCCGAAGGAAAGGCTGCTCTCGATCGTGTTCTGGATGCTTCTGGAATGTTCTCCACTGTTACTTCTCTTATTTTCCCAGGAGCTCCCTAACTGACAATTTCAATTTCCCCACTACCAGTGGGGGGAAAAAAACCTCAACCACAAAAACAAAACCGAACCAAAAAAACCCTCCTTTTCAAATCACGCCGGTGCTCTCTTTGCTTCCCCTACATTAAATGGCGGAGAAACCGTGGGGACGTTTCGAAACACGGCCCCTCGTCCTGGGCCCGCTCTGTAACGGCAGCTCCAACGCTCCCGTCCCTGCACTTGGACAGCCGTTGGGTCTTTCTGGACTCGAGGTCCTGAAACCTGAGCCCGTAAGGAAAGGACCAGAAACCCGCGGACAGCTGGGGCCCCAGACACCTGGATGGCCCACCCCCACCCCCGCGGAGGCCACGCCTCCCCCAGGCCCCTCACCTCCCTGCTGCGTCTTGACCTGGATGGGCTCCGAGAGGGGCCCGTCGCCCACGGAGGTGAAGGCCAGCACACGCACAGTGTAGGTCTCGTCCTCCAGCAGGCTGCCCACGGTGGTCAGCAGACTGTCATCCACGTTGTGTTTCTGCCAGTTGCCTACGGGGTGCTCAGGCTCCATGGTGTAATAGATCCGGTAGCCCCGGATCAGGCCGTTGGGCTCCACGGGCTCTTCCCATTGGATGATCATGGTGGTGGCGCTCAGCATGCGGGCCTGCACGTTCCGCGGGGCGCTGGCCGGGGCCTGTTCGCCCGTGCGGGTGACCACCGACTCACTGGGGGGCCCCTGGCCGATGGAGTTGACGGCCGACACCCAGATCTCGTACTCCGAGTTGGGGCTCAGGCCCCCGATGCTGTAGCGCGTCGTGGTGATGTCCTCCTTGATCTGGTACGGCCCGTCTTGGCTCTTGGATTTATACTCGATGACATAGTAGGACACGGGGTCTGGATTGCCGGAGTCCCACGTGATGGTGATGCTGGTGGCTGTGTTCTCAGTCACCACAGGCGTCCCCGGGGCTTTGGGGAGAGCTGTGGGTGGCAGGCACGGTCACACGTCAGGCACCCTGGCTGCAGAGCCCGAAGGCCCTCGCTGCGCCTTGACTTCCTCGCCAACGACCCCCGGGCCCGGTGACCCCCGTTCCCACCATCTGTAGGAGGGGTCCGCAAACCATGGCCCGAGGACCAGCAGCTGCTTTTATAAATAAAGTTTTATTAGAATACAGCCGCGCCTACGTATCACAAGATGGCTCCTTTCGCGCGACAGGGGCAGGGCTGGGGGGGGGGGGGCTGCAGCAGAGACCACGTGGCCCGTAAAGCTGAAAATGCTGACTTAAAAAAAAAAAAAAATTTACCCTTGAAGAAAAACATTGACTTTTGAAATTGCTGGTGCCCTGTCTCCGTGGTTTACTCTGCTCAGCCACGCTGTCTGTTCCCACAGCACACTTGCTGTTCCCTGTACCTGAAATGCTCCAACCCCAGAGGGGCCACACGGCCAGCTGTTTCTCGTTCCTTAAAGCTTCCCGCACCACCCAGGCCACAGGCGCCCTCGCCCGGTGCTTAGCAGAGGCCGGAGTTTTGCTCACGATTCTACGCTCCTAGCACCTGGATGATCGTGACTTTCTCTCCCACTCGTCCCAAATTCTTACACCACACCGGCCCCAGGAGAGGCTCACTCGCTCAGCAAGATGACCAACAAACCAGCTGATGCTCGTGTTTTCCATGGCTCTAGGACAGGGCTTGGCAAACTCCGCCTCCAAAGGGCCACACAGTAACTATTTGAGCCTTGCAGGCCGGGTTGAGACGACTCAGCTCTGCTGCTGGAGCGGGAGAGCTGTCACAGACAAGGCATGGATGACTGGGTATGGTCATGTGCCAATAAAACTTTATTTATAAAAAACAAGGGGAGGGCCAGATTCAGCCCGGAGGCTGTAGTTTGCTGGCTCCTGTTCTAGAGCTAGAAAACGATTTGGGGGCACCTTCCTCTGAATCTCATCACAAACTTGAGCCATCAGGCGACCCCCGCGGTCCCCTGTCCCAGCTCCAGCTCTCTGAGTCTGCACAGGCTGTTTGCTTTTCTTAGAAACACTCTTCATCTTCTTTGGCTCATTCCTGTTCAACTTTTAATCTTTCTCTGACCTAACTTTTCTGGGGGGCGGGGGGGGTGGTGAGACCCTCGACTCTGGGGGGTCTGAACAGGGCCACACGGTCCCCATCACAGTCCTGATCAGCTTGTATCGTGGCTGTCTGGCTACCTGGGCGTGTCACACGTCGGGCTCTCTGCTCGGCACAAGACCGTGCCTCAGTCCGCGGGGCCGGGCCCAGGATAATGGAAAACCGATAGACGTCTGTTCACAAAACAAGCGTCCCCTTCCCAGCCGCGAATGACCAAAGCCGGAATGGTAACTCAAAGGCTCTCTACCTGGACCCCTGACCTGTGCCCGGGGCCCAGGGATGACCTCGGCCTCCCTGTGCCCCATGGGCCACACTTACATTTCACTGTGATCTGGGCCACAGCCTCGATGACGCCCAGGCTGGACATGGCCACGCACGTGTAGTTGGCCGAGTCCTTGACGTCTGTGAGTTCCAGCACATTCCGCCCCACGGGCATGTCGTCTTCGGGCGTCAGGTCCTCGGCCCCCTGCATCCACTTGACGTACGGCATGGGCGAGCCCACGGCCACGCAGGTGATGTTCACGTTGCCGCCTGGCATGATCTCGTGGCTCATGGGCAAAATGGAGAATCGCGGGGCCACGCGGCGGACTGGGGGTGGGCGGCGGGCGGGTGGGAGCGAGATGCACAGGGTGGGGGGTGGGGAGACGGGATGCAGAGGGGAACAGAAAGAAAAGCAGGAAGAAAGAAAGGAAGAAGGAAGGAAAGAAAGAAAGAAAAAAAGGAAAAAAAAAAGCGGAAAACAATTTAAATATAAACAAGGCTGTTCCCTTCCCCCCAGCTGAAGTTGTTTTTTTTTTTCTTCCAAATGAAAAGAAAAGAAAAAAACCAAATTAAAAAAGCAAATTCCAACACAAAGAAACCAAAAACTTCAAAGGAAGGTACTCCACAAACAATATATAGAGAGATATATCGATATATAATAAAAGAGACACAAAGCATTATTCCATAGCAACAGGGTTTCAGAGACCAGAGTGGCTGGTCACAGCACAGTTACGAACACAAAAATTTATCAGCTGTTTCTCATCTTTGCTGACAGACGTGGCTTCGGGGAGCAGCCCCTCCACCCGCTCTCCCAAGCGGGGAGCTTCGGAAGATTCTGGGGGCAGGTGGCGGGGGCTCTGAGGACGTCGGGGAGCAGGGAGGTCACGGAAACCAGCGGTGCTGGAAGGCAGAGGGGGCCGGGACCTCGGCCCCCCACCCTCGTCCCCTCCGGTGACTCGGGGGCCCTGCCCACTTCCCGGGGGGGGGTGCCCTCAAGGAAAAGATGAGAAACTCTAATGAAATTTTTGTGGTTTTGGGGTATAGAAACCCTTCTAAAAGCTTCTGTCGGATCTGACAAGTTTCCATTGATAGATGCAGCTCTCAGAATCACAAACAGCATGCAAAATAGGTTGGTTGAGAGAAGGACAGAGAGAGAGAGGAAGAGAGAGAGAGAGAGAGAGAGAGGGAGAGAGGGAGAGAAAGAGAGAGGCAGAAGGAGGGACAGAGAGGTGATGCAAGGAAGAAGCCTGGTTTCGGGGGCCTTCGGTGCACATTCGTGGGTGCCAGAGACAAGAGACAGGAGCCACGGGAGAGACAGAACAGGAAGAGAGGCCCAGAGAGAGGGGGGCGGAGACAGAGGAGGAGGGAGGAGGGGGCCCACTGCAATCTGCATATTAATTCTAGCGGATGTGACCCAATGTGACATGTCACATTGTCACATCAGAGCCCTGGCAGAATAGGATATTAATAATAATAATAATAATAATAATAATAATAATAAAACGAGGGAATGAGCTTGAACGTTGAGAAAACAGGGACATGTTCTGCGCGTTTCTCAGCGGGGAGGCGGGTGCAGCCTTCTGTCCCAACCTCGCGGACGGTGAAGGCGGCAGGAAGCATTTCGGGGGCTCCGTTTTCGGAAGTTGGACGGGTTTCGGGGTGGGGGCGGGGGGCAGGGCGCGGATGCTAACGGGACGCCTGAACTTCCAGAAAGGCGTGGCTGCTCCCCAGGAGCCGTGTCACTAACTGCAGCCCGAAGGACCTGGGCTGACCCCAGCAGATCGTTCGAGCCAGGAAGAGGCCGTCCCTGGCTAAGAATCTCGGGACCTCAAGCCACGCGGGTGGGTCCCCAGCTTCGGGTGGGTCAAGGGGTCTTGTCTCGCACTAGAGAGATGACAGACTGGAGGCTCGACAAGGCCACGCGGGGCCACGAAGTGACGTCTGGCACCCTGCCCCGCCTGATGTCACCTGCCGGCGGCAGGGGGGTGGCTGGCAGGGGCCTGACTTGCCCTAACAGAGGAGGGGGCTCCGGGGGGAAGCGGTTCCCGCTCTTCCAGCCCGGGGTTCCGAGCTGGAAGTCCCAACCCTTGCTCCCTGAATCCGGATGGAGGCAAAGAGGAGGCGGGAGCTCCGTGGGGGTGGGAGGCAGAGCAAAGCAGCGGCAGCCCTTCGGAAAAGGAAGCCCCACGAAAAGTCCAGTGTCACGTGGGAGACAGGATGGAGGCCGTAGAAGGTATCGCTGGAGGGGGGGGGGGAGTGGGGGGTACGGGTGGGGGGAGACAGAGGGGCCATGCAGACGGACTGGGGGTGAGGGGCGGGGCGCTGAGATGGGGGGGTGGCTTTCTGGCAGGGCTGGGTGGAGGGTGGGGGGGGGGGGAGTCAGGGGAGAACGGGGTCTGGCCAGCCAGCGGACGCGGTCCAGGCCAGCCGCCGGCATCCACAGCGAGGCACGAGCGGGATGCCCGACGCTGCGTTGTCATGGAAACAGAACATGATGGGGGATGAGTGTGGGGAGCTAATTAATCAAGGACAGAAAACGGCATCGACGTCCAAAGCAAAACCAGGAGAAACAAATGAAAGAACAAAGCGGAAAAAAGGAAAAAAAAAAAAAAAACCCTCAAAAAAAACCAAAAAAAAAAAACCCCAACCGAACAACAACAAAAAAATCCCCTCGGAAACACAACCCCCAAAAGCAAGAAGGAAAAAAGAAAAAAAAAAGAACAAAACAAAAACAAAAACACATGGAATGAGTGTGGGGCTGAAAATCGGGGTCTGAAAGGGAGGAGGGCTGTGGCTTTCCCAGGGAGGTGCCCCCCCGCCCCCAGCAGAACACAGGGTCTGGCCTGCCCGCCCAGCACCCAGGAGCCCCGGCTGAGGGTTCGAGGTGGCCACAGAGGTGAGATCCTCGCAGAGAAAGAACCTTCGGGGCAAACCAACCCAGCCCCACTTCTCGGGGACACCCTGGCCCTGGTCAGGGCTCAACGAACAGCCCTGATCACAGACTCGCTGACCACACAGCAAGGCAATCCCTCACGACCTCAGAAGCTCCCAGAAAACCTCTCCAGGCAGAGGTGGGAGACGGTGACGTGGGTGAAAAAGCCCTGTGGTCTTGGGAAGGCCCCTCATCCTCCCAGAGCCTCGGTTTCTCCACCCATGAAATGGGGGCAACTGGGGACACGCTGAGAAGGCCATGAAGTTGACTGACGTACCCCAGCACACAGAAGGTACTCAGCCTGGGCGAGGGGCCTGTGAAGATCCCTTCCGGCCTTCCAGGGTGGGGGGTGGGGCAGGGAGGTCAACTAGATTCTCCACCTCAACAGGGTTTGGGATGGATTAGTTAAAAAGGAAACAGAATTTCTATCGAATGCCCATCTCGTTTTATCCCTTCCAACTTTGTGTGGCAGATGAGACGAGGGACTGGAGGCTCAGAGAAGTGACAGGGCTAGCTGGAGGGCGCAAAGGAACTGGTGGGACCAGAGCTCCAAGCCAGGTATGCCTGGACCCTGCCTCTCAGGTAAAGCGGGTCTTGTCTCACCATGGCTAAGTGGTGAGACTTGCAGCCAGGTAGGTGTCTCTTCTTGGCACCTGGCTCTTTCAACTCATGTCTTTACCTTCCGGGGGGCAGCAAAGAGGGCAAAAGTACCTCATCACCTATATATTCCAATCACGTGAATAGTAACCAGTGGCCACCAGTTGAATGCTACCCAGCAGCCATCATAATAAACATCCAGAAGCCATTAGTAAGACGCCCATGTTGAAAGGGATTATGAGAACGTCAAAGGGAGGAAGAGCCAGCTTTATGATTTAAAGGTTAAATATGAGCCAAATTTATCCCCGTGTAAGGCTCAATATCTTGCCCCAAAGACCCCATACACATCTGAACTTATCTTAAAATATCTCCCCGTGGGGAGCCTTGGAAGGTACCTCTGACTTTTTTCAAAAGCACGGACAAAGCATGCTATCTCCAATATGTAAAAGACCTGCCGTACGCGTCGTTCGTGATAAGTCAGTCCATGCGGAAGGGCACTGGTCAGCAGTAGTCGTGTCAGTGCTCACGATCCCAAACATGGCCAGCAGCCATCAGTTAAATGGATCTGCCAAGATGCTATGAAGGCTGACGGCTGAGAACCTTTGCCTACGTGCTTTCTCATCTACCTCATCTGCTTCTAAGGGTGTGCTGTGGAGGGAGAGGGCTGGTTTGCCACGAGTTTGGGGAGGATCATGCCCACCGGCGCTAGGTGGCTCAGAACCCCCTGGGGGGGGGGGCCTCAGTAGGCCTCTGGGCAACCTCCCAGCCAGCCAGGGCGGGGTGGCTGACACTGTGTTCTGCCCAGTTTGGTGCGGACACCCACCCACGACATCTTTCCACCCCCGGCTGCAAGCTTGAGGTGCGGGTTAGAAAGTAACGTGGGTGCAGAGCCCACAGGACGGAGTGGCCCCGCGGGGCCCCCGCCCCCAATTACCGACCTGAATGGAGGGTCCAGGCAGGTTATAAGGGGACCAGCCTTGGTCCTCGGCATGCTCCAGCTGGCTCTCGTTTCCAGCTCTTCTCGTCACCGAGTAGCCGGGGGTCCCAGCGGGGGGGACCCGCATGGGTGAGGGGGTCAGGAGGGTGGGCGGTGGGGGGGGTGGCGGGCTGGGGGGGGTGGGTCGCTTCAAACCCCGATTCACATGGAAAAACAACTCAAAAACCGTCAAAGCAACCGGGAGACGACCCCTCCCCCAGGCAGGAAGAGGCAGAAACTCAAAAACCAAAAAGGGGGTGGGGGGGGGGTTCAGGGGAGAAAGGGTGGGGAGGGGTGAGGGAAAACTCAAAAGTGAGGTGATCTGGTTGCAGCACTAGGTAGGGAACTCAACAGTGTCAGACATCTCAACGATTCGGCAAGCCGCAGCTCCAAGGGGGGATGGGGGGTGGGGGGGGGAGAGCTCTGCCTGGCATTTTGGGGTCAGAGAAGCCACCGGGTTACTCCTCCAGACTCCAAAATGAGGGCGCGGGTGGGGAGGGTGGGGGGAGAGATGCCAAGAAGTTGTGCAGCCTCCACGGGTTTACTGAAGCTTAGATTACACCTGTCCGGGGAAGGGAGGGGGGTCCGAGTCTCATCGAGTCCAAAGCCGTTTCTCAGCCCCTCCGTGGAGCCCCAGCCTGTGGCCCGGGGAGCGGGGGTGCTGCCCCGTGGCCCGCCTTGGGCGTCTTTCTGCTCCTGCCCCCTTTGCACAATCCTGCCTCCTCCCTCCCACCACCAGCTCCCTCCGCCATCGAGATAGCGTGCAAGGCCCGGAGGGACCTGGCTGGACCCCGGCCCACGGGCTGACCAGCGGCCTCGGCAAGTTGTTAAGCATTTTCAGCTGGATGTTTTGCTGTACTGCAGACATTGATTTTCCTTTTTTTGGTGCCCTCTCTCTCTCTCTCTCTCTGTCCCCACTTTTTTTTTTTTTTTTTAATTTTTTTGTTTGGTTCTAGCAGAAAATGGGTTGACATCTTGCCAATTGAATGACTTCCTTGCCACCCCTCGCTGCGACCGCCAGAGACGCAGGGCTTTCCAGACGACAAGGTGTAATCTAATATTCCCCTCACTCCCCCCCCCCGCCCCCCAACCGCCAAAACAGAGGAAACAGCGATGCAAAGGGTGTGAGGCAGGCAGCAGGCGAGAGGTTCGAGAGCTCAGTGTTCCTGCGGAACGCCCCCTCCCTGCCGCCCGCCAAGCCCAAACAGAGGAAGCCTGCCTCCCCACCCTGGCGCCCCCTCTCCCCTGGGGATGAGGGTGGGATGAGAAGGGCTGGTCCTGTCGGGGTCAGGTCAGGGGCCTCGGGGGCAGGGTAGGGGGAGGCACGGCCAGGCGTGATCAGCAGGGACCAGGAAACTCAACAACACGCTCCAACGGGAATCTTTCTGGAGATACGGGGATTTCAGGGGGCTTCCAGACCCAGTATCTGTATCTACTCCTGTTTCAGGGGGGCCGGGGCGGGGGGAGATCCAGGAGGTAAGGACAACACCTAGGCGTCATATCCACCAATGACACGGCTTGGGTGCCAGAAATTTAACCTGAAGAACAACCTGTCCCATAAAATCCCATGCTATGGTTTGATCTGCAAAGGCCTGGGGACGGGTCACAGAGTTCTGAAGAACAGGAGAAATCGGGGCAATCCAGACCCCCCACGGGCACTGGGCATCGAGTCCTAGTTTCTCAGCTCAGCATTCGAGACCTGTCATTAAATTATCCCAGCCCCATCTGACTTCCTCCCAAACCCTAAAGATATCCTGAGTGCCCGGAAGGTGAGCCGACCTTCCCCAAGAGGGCTCTCCCCGCAAACTCTCACAACACCAGGAGGGTGGCACACCATTTAACTGGGTCCCGTGCACCGTGGGTTCGACGAACCAAGCGCTAAAGACACCACCTTTAGCCACTGAGCGATCCCTTGAAGCCTGATGTTAAAGAGACAAGCAAGAAAATTCACAGCCAGAGAGAGTGTCATCTGATCACCTCGCCGCCTTGTCAAAAACCTAAGCTGCGGCTCTCCCTAGGGGGGTTCTGGAAGGGGCACGCTGGCTGTATTAAAAAAAGAAAAGACGGGGGCTTGGTTTGGATTTGGGCCTTTGTATTTCAGAGATCCATTTCAAGAGGAGAAGGACGTGGTCTGAACATCCCGCCCCCAGAACCGCCGAGGGTCAGCAGAAGCGGGCTAACTATGAATGGGAGTTAGGCCTGGGGGGGAGAGAATCCTTGCAGCTAGCTCTGCACTGGCAACAATGTAAAAGGAAAAGCACCAGTGAAAAATGACATCTGAGCACATGAACTGACTTCTGCCCTACAAGTCGTTTCAAAGCGGTTTACCACGGCCGTCTTACCCAAACAGCGGATCTGTGAAGTAAGTACCTGGTGGGGCAAGTGGGGTCCCCAAGGAAGGAAAGGGACTTGCTCAGATCGTACTCGAGCATTTAATTAGCTCAACGGACTCTTCTGCCAACTACCGTGCCAGCCGGTGCAGGAAGGATCCTTCTGGTTCAGATCAATGGGACCCCAAGCGATCAGGTGACTGGCCCGAGGTTACACAGTCAGGGAGGGGCAGAGGCAGGCTTTGAATCCAGGTTGGCCGGAGCCCAAGACCCTCTGCCGCCCCTCGGTTTGAATTCACTGGGACCCAGCTTTGGTGGAGGCGCTGGGAGACCCGCTCCTCTGAGGGTCGGCCGGGTAGCTCTCGCACTGGGTTAAAAAGGAGACAGGAGAAACGAATCTCCTCTCACTGCATCTGAGGTCCTCTGGCCAACTTGGCCGTGGACTTCACAGTAAGTGAGAGTTTAGGGAAGGAAGGGGAGGGACAAGAGGGGAAAAACCGGTGACCCCAACAGGCTGGCCCCTTCTCTCAACCTCCACTTATGTTGTTGGGTAGGCAGCTGGGGGTGGGGGGGCAGGGGCTAGAAATCTAAATCGAGTTTTTATTTGGGGCTGGGGTAGTGTTCTCAAGGGCTTGCCTTTCTTTAGGGAGGGAGCAGACAGGAGTGTGCATCTCTGCAGGTTTGCAGGAGTGAGAGAGACTGGGGGAGGCAGAGACAGAGAGAGAGAGAAAGAGAGAGAGAGAAAGAGAGAGAGGGAGATGCAGGCAGTGGGAGAGCAGGGGAGGCAGAGGGGGAGGGGGAGAGGCTATGTCCAAAGTTCCCCTGGGATTCTCCAGAATTCCACAGTTCTGATGCTCAGGTACTCAGAAAGTGACCGTGCTGTGTTGCTGGACAAGACGTCTGTGACTGGGCCCAGAGCTGGGGGGGGGGGGGGGGGGAGGTGTGGAGGAAGCGGCCAACACCGCCTGGGAGGCGGAGGCATAGCACTGAAGGGGGCGGGGAGGATAAGCGGCCAAGTATTTCTTCCAAAGTCGGTCACGCTACACTTGCTGACAGGCAGTTTTGTACTCGTGCCCAGCCAGGATGGGAACGTCATCACACAGCTGCCATTCTGAGCGCTGCCTACGTGCCAAGCGTGCATCGCTTCGGGAGAACGCTCCGGTTAGGTAGCCACTCCTCACATTTGGACTGCCGCCACGTGGATCTCAAAATGCTGGCTGCCCATTTAGCTGTGCTTCAAAGGCCTGCCTTCTGGGTTGTCTGGGAGAGCGGGGAGGTGGTCTCACGTCGAGGCAGAAAGACGGGAACGTGCCTGCTTAAGCCCCCTTCCAACATGGCTGCGGTGTGGGGCTGAGGGCGCCAGCTCTGGGTAAAAGGGGGCTGTCCAGCGAGGGCAGGCAAGCTGGGCTGCTCTCCTCACACACCCCCAGCATCTGTCTATCATGCCACCTCCCTTGTGCCCCTTGAGCCCGGGCGGTCACTTTCTGCCCCAGCATCCCAGCTGTGGGACCCCGACCCGCCCTCCTGGATGGTAGCTGGGACAGGAACACTGGCTTTTAAATCACAATGCGTTTGGGGAACAACCACAGAACAGCTCAGCCCAAGAAACCGAAACCAAATAGCACGGAAACACGAGACAGAACCAAAGACGAAACGCTTCGGGGGAAGAAGGGGACGGGGCGAACGGGGATGGGAGGGGGAAAAAAAAACGAACGGATCGGTTTTTTCCCCCCCAAGAACAAAACAAAACCCAAATCATAGTAATAATACTTAAATAAAAGGAAAGGAAGAAAATACGAAGAAAACCAAAGGAGAAAGAAAACAGAACGGGAGACGAGAAACACTCCAACAGAAGGCGCTGGGAATTCACCAAACCGACAAGAGTGGCATGCAGAGAAATTTTTACATTCTCCCAGCATGCATCAGGCCCAAGTTACCATGACGACGAGGGGTGCAAAAAACTTAGCAACAACATTACCAACGGATGCATAGAGGCGACCACAATGCAAGCATCGCATGTGTGCGGCCGGCCCTAGGCCGGGCTGGGCGCGGCTGAGATTTTCGTGTCTTTCTGGGTTTTTGCTCTCGCTTGGCGGTTTTTTTGTTTTGTTTTGTTTTGTTTTGTCCGCTTTGCGCTTACGATTCGTTATTCCGTCTTTTTCGTTTTGTCTGTGTGTGTCCGTGTGCGTGTCTGTGTGTGCGCGCGCGCGGGTGCGTGTCTGTGTGCGTTTCGTGTGTGTGCGTGTCACGTTCGGAATGTAAAAATGTGGGTAAAGAAAGTAAAAAAGAAAAAAACACACCAACCTTCTCGAAGCTCTGAGGGATGTAAAGGGGGTTTGATGCAGAACACAATGACATGGGGAGGAGAGAAAAAATAGGGGAGATACAGAGAGTAAAAAGAGGACTTCTCAAGGCTAAAAGCTGCACGTTTGTTGTTTTTTCTTTAAACCAAAAAGAAAAATTAAAATTAAAAAATAAAAACGAACAGCAATGAGACCTTTTTTCCTTTGCTCCACATATAAGATCTACATTTGTCCTCCACGATTCTCTTTTTCTTTTTTTCCTTTTTTTTTTTTTTTTTTCTTAATTCAATTTGGGAGCGTCTGAGACCCAGGCAGAGATTGGGAGGCTGGACCCCCAAAAGATCGGAGGCTCATGCTGGGGACCCCACCTCCAGGGGGCTGAGGACGCGGGGGTCCCCCTCCCTCGTCGCACCCTCGCTAGAGGCCGCCCCCCCCCCGCCCCCCCCACCCCGCCCCATGCCTGTTGTCCACGCTGTCCTTAAACGCTGCCAGACTTACAAACCCCCATCCCAGGTGTTTGCAGAGAAATAAGCAGGTTAGACGAAGACCAGTCAGTTGGAGTCGTGGACGCGCCATACAACTCACCAGAGGTGCCGTGGCAGAGTGGGTCGGTGGGTCACCCTGCCCACCCTCGCGCCCACGGCCCCCGCTCCCGCCCCCCGCGCGGCCTCCTCCTCGGGGACAAGACGCAACCCCCCAGGTGCATAACCAAGGAGCTGCTTCGGGGCCAGTGGGGGGCTGTGCCCGATGGGGACCAAGGGGGGGGAGGGGAGGGGGGAGCACCCAGCCTCCCGGCTGGAGAACGCCGGGCGCTTGGTGCCTCAATCGGGGGAAACCGAGGCCCGGAGAGGTGTGGGCGCGGCCACGCCTGCAGAGCCAATCGGGGCCGCCCCCGGGGTTTGAACGGGGGGGCCCTGTTTGCCGGCAGAAGCGGCTGTTTCTAGAAACCACGGATCGGATCAGAAACAGCCACCGGGAGGCGGGAAAGGGAGGACGGCAAACGGTGGAGGAGGAAGCGTATTAAAATTTCTGGAAGAACGGAAGAGAACCAGCGCGGGGATAAGAGGAGGGGCGGACGACAGAGGCCCCCGGGGACAAGGGGGGCACCCCCCCCCACCCCGGCGCCTCTGAGGGCACCCCAAGGGGCCCAGGAGGAAGTCCGCGCAGACGCCCCCCGCGGCCTCCTTGGGTGGGGGCGGGGCGGGGCGCTGGGGGGGGGGGCGGGGCGTGCCGTGCCTGCCGTGGCCCTGGCCTCGCTCGGGCAGAAACGCGTCCTTCCCCGGGGCAACTAGGGGACGAAGGGCACCAGGCTCTGGGACGGCCGCAGGTGCAGGGACCGGCGAGGGGGCGGGGCCTCAGAGACCCCTCCCCGGCTCTCGGATGGAGGGCGCTGGGGGGGGGCGGTGGGGGCGCGGGGCGGGCGGGGTGTGAAGGGGGGGGGCTACGAGAGGCCACGGAGTCTGGAGAAGCAAAGCAAGCACACAGCAGAGGGCAGGCACGATACACCACAGAAGCCGACTCGGGTGGGCGGGCAGGCGGGCGGGGCGGGGCAGAGGCCTCCAGGCTCCCCTGGCCCCGTGGGCCCGAGACCGACCCCCCGGCCCTGCCCCGGTCCCTCCTGCCTCCCCACCAGGTCCTGCCGCCCACGGGGTGTGCGTCACCGGCACGGGGGTGGGGGGGTTTCGCTGCCCACCCCCCCCCTGCGTCTGACAGGTAAGGAAACTGAGGCCCAGAGAGGGATGCCCCCCTCACCCGAGGTCCTGCCGTGACCAGGGGGTACAGCGGTGGCGGTGGGGGCGGGGGCCCTCCTGCTCGGGTCTGCAGGGAACAGGGGAGCCCGGAGGCTGTGAGCCCAAGGAGGGAAGGGGAACAGGACAGGACGGGTCCCTGCCTTCGACCTGGATACGGCGTTCCCTACCTCGCACGTAGAGGTTGGCGGGTGAGGAGTAGCGCACGCCAGCGCTGTTGGTGGCCACGCACTCGTATTTGCCTTGGTCCGTCTCCTCACTGCTCTCGATCTGCAGGGCCCCTGCGGGGAGAGGGGAGAAAGCCCGGCCAGTCAGGGCAGGCCCGGGCCTGGGCTGGGCGGGCCGTCCCAGAGCCCCGTCCGGCCCGTCTCTTGGTCTGTCTGGGCCAGAGAGGCAGACAAAAGACAGGAGTTAGCCTAGAAACCCTGGGGGGGTGGGGGTGCGGAGGGGGGGGGCCTCACCTGGCTCATCTCCCCCCCACCCCGAGCCTAGCCCAACACCAGCCTGAACACACTGCGCTCTCCTGCAAACCTCCCCTTCTGTGAAAGCGGGCGGACGCGGGGCAGCGACCGCCGCCTCGAACTACGACGCCGGGGAGGTCCGGGTCACGGAGGTGTGTTTGCAAAAGCACGGAGTGAGGCGCTCCAGGCAGAGGGTGGGGGAGACTGAGCTGGCGTTCACAACCCACAGCAGTCGTCTGAAAGACCCTGGGGCCGAAGGGGCGGCCACAGGATACGTGCACGTTCGGGAAGGCTGCACTGGACGCTTAGGACTGGGTTGCCTCTCGCATCAGCTAAGGGAAAGGAGGTTGAGGCTGACACACATCAAGTATGTTTGAAATCAAAAAGCCTCGCTCAAAAGCCTCCCGTCCCTGAAACTGATTAAAAAGGAGCTTGAATCTTCCCCGCGGTTGGATTCCCCCAAATAAATCTCAGAACCACAGGCCTGGATTCAGGACCCTGGTGCTGATGGGTAATGAAGCGAACTTCCTCAAGTGTGTTTGCATGTACGGTCCCCGGGCCACGGCCGTCGTACGCGTGGGCTAAAACGGGAAACTTTTCAAGTGTCTGAAATCAGAGGTCTGAATGAAAAACCTAATGCCCACCAACTGAGGCTGCAACGCCACACGTGTGTTTGAAAACCACCAGGCAGGATCAAAGAATCTGTTGGTTGTGAGTGAATAAAAGTTTAAAGAAGCAGCCAATTCTCAAGCATATTGAACATCACAGGCCCAAACTAAAGGTCTTGATGCCTATGAGGGTACGAAAATGCGGCTGATTTCCCCTATGTTTGAAACCACAGGCCCAGATCAAACACCTAGCTCCCCGTCAATATATAAAAATGAACGCCAACTGCCCAGGAACATACGAAAGCCCGGGCCTCGATCAAACACTACAGTGCCCATGAGTAAATGAGAATGAGGCTAACGTTTCCCCCAAGGATATCTGAAAACCCAAGTCTGGAACAAATGCTCATTGTCACAAGTAAATGAAGCTGCCCTAACATCTTTACGTTTAAAATCGCAGACCTCAGTAAAATACCTGAACGCCTAGGAGTAAATAAAAACGAGGCAAAGGTTTCCACAAGTATGTTTGAAATCAAAGGCCTGGATCAAAGTTTCCGTTTTCATAACTAAACAAAACTGAGTGAACATCTCTACGTGTGTCTGAATCACAGGCCTGGACCCAAATGCTTCTTGGCCACGAGTGAATGAGTGAAAGGTGAAAAGAGTTATCTCCGGGTGTGTCTGAATCACAGGCATCAGCGTTCTTGGCACCAAGAGTCCAACAATCCAGTCCAAGCTCCCCCAGAAGACCCCTCCGCCCAACTGTGTTCGCGGTTGTCTCACGGAAATGATGTGTGCCCACAAATCGGGACCCCAGATCAGTTTCTTTGGGGGCTGTGGACACAGAATCTTCTCCCATTTCACACTTCCTATTTTCCCCCAACCTCAAGCCTCTGGGGAGGCAGGCAGGTTACTGTGCAGGCCCAGAGAGGGCAGGGAGCCTACTCTAGGTCACACAGCATTTCGTGGCAAAGCGAGGACCAGACACCGACGCTTCCCTAGGGCTCCGACCCCGGCCCATTCTAGTCCGTTCTAGTCAGCACTTGGGGGTGGGGTGGGGGGCTTAGCCTTTGAGCCTGACGGTCTCTCTGCTCCCTCGGGCTGGACCCTCCGCTGAGAAGGAGCTGTGGAGCCAGAAGGCCCCCTCTGCGTGCTCGTTTTAGAGAAGGGAAGACTGAGGCTGAAGACAGACGAGGTCTGTGTACAGAGCAGCGATAAGAAACTGGCCCCCAGAGCTCTGGGGGAGGACACGGGAGGCACGGCCCCTTCCTGAGGAGACAGGCCCTTCCCTGCAGCCAGGAGGCCGGAGGGGCCTCCGTTGGCCACACTCAGCCACACACAGCGACACAGACACAGAGACTGGACAGACACTGGGCGGGGCGGCGAGGGGTAGATACGTGGGAGGGGCCTGGGTGCAGCCCCCCGCGGAGCCTGAGGGGCTGGGTGGGCAGCGAGAGAGCGCGTGAGTGGGTGGAGGGGGTAAGGAAAGAGCCTCTTACCTCGGATCGGAGTGCTTTCTGTAAGGGAAGCAGAGAGAGTCAGGTGAATTTCAGAAGGTGGTCCTCGGGGGCCGGGGGGCCCCAGGGAGGCCAGGCGGGGCCACAAGCCAGGCCTGTCCACTCTGCCCCCAGGGGCGTGGGGGACTGAGCCAGCCCTGAGCCTCTGGACCCTGCAGGCCTTGCCAAGAAGCGGAGGCCAGGCTCCTAGGAGCAGAGCTGGATCTGAGGGCTTGTCAGTCAGGAAGACTTCCTGTAGGAGGTGGAAATCTCCTGAGTCTAGAAACCCCTCTAGACTGGTATTAGGGCTGGAGTCCCTACGGCCCAGGGAGGTCTACGGCCCGGCCTCGGCCCGCCGGCTGCCTTCCTTCTGGGCTCAGGCAGGGAGGTCACGGACCTCCCTTCCTTCTTTCCTTCTCAAGAGGAACAGGGAGCGAGGGGGGACTTGGGAATCTTGTTAGCGACAGGGGGAGAGGGGTTAGTGCCCCAGGGCTGGGCGTTAATAGAGCAAAGGGAAGGCATTTCAGACAGGCTGAGTAATGGGGACAGGGAAGGGCAGCGAAAGGGGACAGAGGGCAGAGGGAGGGCCCTACGGCCTCCTCAACTTCCAAAAGGAAAAGAGGAAAGGGCCATCGGCTTGTTCACCCGGGCGCCGGGGGCAGGCGTGACTCGGGACACACACACACACACACACACACACACACACACACACACACACACACAAGGTGGTCCTGGGCTAGAGTTACATTCTGGGCCAAATCTTCCCGGGAGAGATCCAGCCGCCTTCCTGCTGGTGGATAGCTGATAACCCCAGGAACAAGGGGACCCCAGGCCGGGGCAGAGAGGCTCGCGGGACAGAACGCCGGCCCCTCCCACGTGGCACGGGCACACGGGCGGATGGACAGACGGGCCAACCGAAGCCCAGAGGGTGGGCTGGGTGCTTTGAACCCAGCGCCCCCGCCTCCTAGGCCTGTGGATGATCTCTGACAAGATCCTCAACCCGACGAGGCCCCTTTCTCCTCGCTACCTGGGAGCAAACGGGAATCAGCCTCGGGTTGATGGGGGTCCAGAGGCCAAACAGCGAGACCTCCCGGGGCGGCCAAGCAGCCCACGGCCGCTGTATCGGAAGGAAAGGACAGACCTCGCAGGTATGAAAAGGTGGCTCTGCTTCTGCCCCTGAGGAAGAGGAGAAGGAACTTTCCCGGGCCAACATCAGTCACTCCCATGGTTGGTTCAGGGGATTCAGGCTGGATGTTGGGAAAGGAAGTGCCTGGTGCCAGCCCGGCTAGAAAACTCCTCCTCCGTCCCCTGCCCGTGTCCCAGCTCCCAAAACTTCTGTCATTTTATCATTTTCCAGCCGTGTCAAGGCTGGGGGCTGTGCGGTGCAAAAGTCCCCTGACCCTAGGATTCCCTTAATCTTCCCCTTAGCCTCCGATCTGGGGTCTGAACGGCCCCTTGTGGCCTTGTGGGGTTTTTTTTGTTTTTCCTCTTTTCCTTTTGGGCTCCTCTCTCTGCAACCCCCTGGTGCCTGATTGCGGAGGGCTGGGCGGCCGGTGGGGGACGGACAGATGGACGGGAGGGGGGGGAGGGTCGTTAGTAAACATGCCACGTGGAGCGGGTCACAGTTACTGTCACAGTGGCTGTTAGTCTGGGGGAGGAGAGGGGGCGGGGGAGGGGTGGGGACGACGAGGGCGCGTTAGTCGTTGACGCGGTGAAGAGACAGGACTTACCAAAGGTTTCTGAACGTTTACAACAGAGGGACAAGAAAAGAGAACAGGAACATTAATGGGCGCTCGGCGGACGCCTGAATCCTCTCCGGGGGCGGGGGGTGGGGGTGGGGACGGGCCCGGGAGGGGAGGGGGGACTGATAATCAGATTGATTCCGATCAATAAAGCAGCTTCTGTTCGCCGAGCACCTAGTACGTGCCAGCAACAGATGGACCCCTCGGAGGAGGAGGCCACCGGGCAGCGAGTGGGGGCGGTAGGAACAGCCAGGAGGCCTTCAGGCAAGGGTGGCTCAGGGCGGGCTCCTCAGGGGAAAGGGGGAGAGAAAGCAAAGAGGTGTGCCCCAGCGAGTGTCAGCACACGCGAGCGCACGCCCGCGGGCACGTCCCTACCTCGCGTCTGCACGCAGGCGGCCTAGGGGTGGGGCCTCGACGTGTGCAGGCGGGGACTCACCCAGCGCGCGCGTGCCCGGGAGGGGCGGGTAACGTGGGTGCACGAGCAGCCAAGATGCAGGGGGCAAGCCTTGCTCTGGGAGGGCGCGGGCGAGCCCACGCGCGGCTGGCGGGACCTGTGCTCAGTGTTGGCCCGCACTCGGGGTGGGGGGGGTGGGGGCGGGGGGCAGAAGCCGGTCAGGCCTGCGCCGGGGAGCCCAGACACGCACACGTGGACGCGTCACGAAGCAGGGGGACGAGGGACACGACACACACACGGCCCCCCCTCCCCCGCCCCCCGAGACAGACAGACTCACAGATGGGGCACGCGGGTGCCACGCCGAGGCACAACCGTGGACCAGCCATCCCAAGGTGGCCGAGGCCCTGGGCTCCGGCCCAGCCGGGGCGGGGACACACAGGCTGGGCTGCCCGTCTGTGTCTCGTCCCCTCCTTACTGCTTCAGTCTTGGAGATGCTCTCTGCCTGTAGCTCTCTGTGGCTCCCCACTGCCTTACCTGTCTGAGGCCTCCAACGTCCTCCGGAGAGGCTCACGGCCTCAGCGCTGGAAATGCTCACTGGCCCTTGCCTTAGACATCTCCCCTCTCTACTCTGGCCCGGCCGGACCCCGTTCTATCCTCACTGGACACGCCTACGCCTTCGGCAGAGAAGGCGCTCTCCCCCTACCGCCTCCCGTGCCTCGCCATTATCTTGACGGTCCGTGCCCCGGGACGTACCCAGTGGCTAGGCACGGAAGACGGCCACCCTCACCATTCCCCGTGGCTCCCCACACCGCTGCCTTTCCGTCTCCCGTCAGTCCCCAGGGCTCGGGCCCCGGAGACGCTGCCCTCCCCCTACTGCCCTCTGTGGCTCCCGCATCCTCCCGGCCGCCTGTGCTCACCTGACCGCAGCTGCTTTATGCGCCCGTTGCTGGCGCCGGGGTCCACGGGCAAGAAATCCTTGAACCAGGTGATCTCGGGGTCGGGGTTGCCGCTAGCAGCACAGAGCATCGTAGCCGTCCGCGTCCGTTCCACCACCTTCAGCTGGGGGCCCATGTCGATGTTGGGGAAACCGGGGGGCAGCTGGTCCTCTGAGGGTGGGGACAGGGGAAGAACAGGGCGGGGGCCCAGTTGCCGCACGGCCAGCCCTCCAGGGCGGGCTCGGGCGCCGGCAGGATCTCGGTCCGGCCCCTGCCTGGCCGGGGGAGCTCCTGTGGCCCGTTTCCTCCTGTGCGACGTGGACCAGCGCCACACGACGGCGGGGGGGGGGGGGGCAGCAGGCCAGACCAGAGCTTCTCACCCGGGGCGAGTCTGGGGACGTCTGGGCATATTCTGATCGCCACAGCTGGGGCGGGGACCGGGGATGTTTCTCGACACCCCATGATGCCCCTGCTGCCCCCCCCCCCCAGAATGATCCAGCCCCGATGTCAGCACCGCTGACCCTGGGGGAACTTTACAGCATCCAGAGGGAGTTTTAAAAACGTAAACTGCGGGCATCTGGGTGACTCAGTTTGGTAAGTGTCTGACTCTTGGTTTCAGCTCAGGTCATGATCTCGCGGTTGTGGGTTCGAGCCCCGCGTCGGGCTCTGGGCTGACAGCTCGGAGCCTGGAGCCTGCCTCGGGTTCTGTGTCCCCCTCTCTCTCTGCCCCTCCCCTGCTCACGCTCTGTCCCTCTCTCTCTCTCAAAAATAAATAAACATTTAAAAATACATAAAAACATCAACCGAACCCCACCCCTCCCCTGCCGCACGTCCACTGTGGTCCTCACCACCCTCCGGAGAGACCCAGGACCCTCGCCTCCCACTGCCCCACTGGTCTCGGCTGTCCCATTTTGAGCCTCCCTCACTCCAGAATATCTTAGTGACCGACTCTATTTATCGTGACGAATCTGTGTCACCGCTGTGTCCCCACTGCCCAGCGCAGGGCCTGGCACACAGTAGGCGCCCAATCAATGAGTGAACGGCTCAGTCCCAGCTGCCGTTAGCCTAGGGAAAGTCACCACGCCTCCAGGTGTCAATGTCCCCGTTCCCTGGCCAAGGTCTAGTTTCTCTCCACGCTAAAGGGGGCAGGAGGGACACCAGGAGAAAATGCCCCTCTCCCTGGAGACCCTCAGCCCCCAACGTCCAGGGACCAGCAGGCACATGGCCGTGGGCTGAGGCGATGAGGCGGGCCGGCTAAGTGCCAGGCGGCCTTCGTCTGCGAGCTTGAAAATCAGAGCGGACTCTGTGGCCTGATCGAGCTGGGGTCCCGCCACGGAAGGGAGGCGGCTCGGGGACCTCCCCCCGCCTCCACCTGCTGTCCCACCTCGTTCTCCCTCTCCAGCACCTGGGCTCTAGGCAGGCCCCTTTTGCTCTGACCTCTAACACCTCCAGCTCCGGTCTGGCCTGCCATCCACAACGGACACAGGACTCCCCAGGCCCAGGACCAGGCTCCTCAGTGCAAATCGAAACAGCCATTAGCCCCGTTGTGGCCGAAGCGAGCCCTCCCGCCACCCACAATTTGGACGTCGGACCCCGAACCCCCGGGACCCCAGAATGTGATTATTTGGAGATCAGGTCTCTACGGGGGTGATTAAACTAGACTGAGGCCAGTGGGGTGGGTCCTAATCCAATATGGTGTCCTTACAAGGAGACGTGATGACACAGGTGTGCAGAGGGACGACCCCGAGGGGACACGGGGAGAAGACGCCGTCTGCACGCCACGGAGAGCAGCCCCACGAGGAAGCGGCCCCGTCCTGATCTCAGACCTCCCGCCTCCAGGACCGGGAGAGAATACGTTAAGCTGCCCAGAGGGGGCGCTACGGCCCGTACTAGGAGGGGAGCTTTGGTGCCACCCGCCAGAGACCCCCAACCCTCAGCTCAGCATCTACGGTTTCCACGGGGCACGTGCACCGGAGATGGAATGCAGCTACTCGCAACGGCAAAAGGCCGGAGACAACCTAAACATCCGTCAACTCATTCCGTACAGGCTGGGCCCCCCGCGGGACGCGATGCTGAAATACGCAGACGTCACCTTACGGAGCCTCAGACGCGTTGCTCAGAGCGCAGGGATCAACGGGAAAGACGTACAGGCCAAGGATCAAAAACTACAGCCCCCGGGGCCAAATCCGGCCCCTTGCTCGTTTTTTGTGAATAAAGTTTTATTGGCACACGGCCACGCCCATCTGCGTCCCCATCACCTACGGTGGCTTTCCAGCTGGGGCAGCGGAGCTGAGACGTCGCGACAGAGAGCGTCTGGCCTGCAGAGTCAACGATATTTGCTCTCTGGCGTTTTACAGAGAACGCTTCCTGCCACCTGGATGTCGCTGCTATTTGTGAAAGAGAAACGATGTGCACGCATTTGCTTACGAATGCCCAGAAGGAGCAGAGGCCTGGTGAGTGCTCTGGGGGACGGGACTGGGGGGCTGGGGAACAGGTTGGAAAAACGCCCCCGTGGGGGAGAGGTCTGAGCCCCAGGCATACGGTCAGGGGACAGAAAGCCAAGATGGGGCCAGGGAGAGGCAGGCAGGCGTAGCACCGTCCCGTTTCTCCAGGGGGAAAGGAAAGCAGTGGCCCGCGTCCAGCCGCGCGTGGAGGCCCGACGGCCCCAGTCCCAAGTCCCGTCCACTGCGTAACCAGGCGCCGTGCAGGTATTTTCCTGTGCCCTCCTCAGAGATGGGAGCTATTTCACAGCGGGGGAAACTGAGGCTCGGCCAGAAACATACCCGCCCCGGGTCCTACGGCCAGGACGCAGCAAGGCTGGGGCCCGGCTAAGCCCCGAGAAAACTGGGAGGGGCCGGCTGCAGAAGTCCCAGCCCCCCAGACTGGACCCGTTTGCGTCTGAGAAGGTGGCTGGACCCTGTCCAAGGTGGGTCAGGCCCGGTTTGCTCTTCCTGGGCCTGAGGCCTGAACCCCAAAGGTGGTTCTGACTGGCTCCCGGTGGCATCACGGGAAGTTGAGGCCCAGACCACCGGGCCTCAATTCCTGGAGCTCAAAGCCGGCGTGCGCCCACCGGGGAAGCATCCACACCCCACGCGTGCTCACACGTGAGCCCTTCCCGCGAGCGTGCAGCCCTCGGGGGTCCCCGTGAGTGCGTGTGGGCGGCAGCCAGCAGGGTGGGGGGCAGGCGAGCGGGCGCCGGGGGAGGCTGGGCCGTCTGACGGCACCAGGAGCTCCTAATTAAACAAAAATGTTCGTCGCGTACCACATTGCGCCCGATTCCTCAGAGTTTAATTAAAACAACAGCATGGGAGGCGTGAGCGGGGTCCACAATCAGATGGTGGGGGGAGGGAGGCGGGGAGAGCCGGGCCCAAGAGCCCAGACCTTCCCCGCTCAGCCGGGGGACCCTGCGGCTCGGGGCCCGGGTGGGGGACGCCCGGAGGACGGGCGCTCCTGGGTCAGAGGCCCCGGGGCCGGGCACCCGGCCCGGGCCCCGCGTCCTCCGGGCGGCCGGAGAGCGGAGCGCAGCCAAGGAGGCCTCGATGGGGGGCGGGGAGAGCAGACGGGTCTTTCCCAGACTCCCAGCGACTGGGCGGTTAATAGATTCACAGCGTGTCCTTTTAACTCTCCGAGCGCTTACAATGGAGGCTGGCACGGGACAGCGGGAGGCAGGCTGTTCCGTCTGTGCCCGGGAAAGGTCAGGGCAAGAATATCTATTGGGCAGAGGCGGGGCGGGCCGGGCAGACTCCCCGCCCCCCTCCACCCCCCCACCAGGCCTCCCCCTGCAGGGTCTCGGGACCCACGCGAAAGAAAGTACGGGGCGTCCTGTTAAACAGACGGTGGGGGCAGAGCCTTCTGAGGGAGGGGCTCCGTGCAGATGACCCCCAGGGTCTGACGCAAAGTGGCCCTGACCCCCGGGGTCCGCTGCCCTGGGTGATGCCAGAGAATGCCACCCCGGGTAGCCACCTCCCACCAAAGGGCTGCCTGGGGCTCACGCTTAAAGCTAGGAGAGGGCCAGGGTGTCCCTGTAGGCGACAGGCAGGACCCACCCACCCGAGGGGCACAGAGGGGCTGGTGGCAGCCGCCTGCTGAGCACCGGAGTGAGAAGAATGATGCCCGGTAACTGGTCAGCCAAGCGCTCCTTCCTGGTTCACGTAGCTACCCCTTGTGGCCAGCGTCATTTCCCTACTTGGGGGATGACGAAGTGCAGCTCAGAGGGGTTTATTCACTTGCCCGGGGCCACACAGCGCTAGAGGCTAAAACCACCTTGCAACGGAGCGGGCAGAAGAGAGAGGCTGGGGTGGGGGGTGGGGGGATCTGTGGCGAGGCTGTCTGAAGGAGGAGGCTTTTTGTAAGGAGACACAGATTTTCTGGTGCCCCCAGCCCCCCCCCCAAACGAGGCTTAGAAAACAGCCCAGCAAAGCAGGGTTCCCGAAGGATCTGTGTGAATGTATGGGAAGGGGGGGGGGTACCTGTTTGTGCCCGTCCATTCCTTTGGGGGAACCGCCCCTTACTGACCCTGCCTGTGTGGGCAGACACACCCCGGACTCCAGGGAGAACTCTGCCAAGCAGGCTATCTGCTCCTCGGGGACGGTCATCCGACCCAAGCTGGGCCAGTGAGCAGTCATCCTGGGCCACCCCGTCCTCTCTTTGGGGTGGTGGCCCCGGAGCCTGGAGCGGATGGGGGGGGAATCCCGAGGCTACAGTCAATATGGAAGAAGACAAACCCAGAGGCAGAGGGAGGGTGAGGGCTAAGAACGCCGTACGAGCTCCTGGATCTAGCTGAACCTGAAGCCGGCCACAGCGTGGCCATTTTAATGACACGGATCGACGAATTCCCTTTGCGACGTGAACCAGTTCGAGGTGGACCAGGCTCTTGTAATCAGAGGGGCAAGATCGAGATGACGAACGGTGGCAGCGCTAGTCCCTTAACGCGGCTCTCCTGCAAAGGCTCAGTAAATCCCTCCCTCCAGGCTCTGGACCCCGGTGGTGTGACAGGCTGGGGAAGGGACATCACGGTGCCCCAAAGAGACAAATCCAAAGCAAGACTTTCGATGCTTCCTCTCAGGTTTGTCCCTCCCCCCCCCCCGCCCTCCCCACCCCCCTGGAGCCCAGTACCTCGGAGGACAGTGAGCTTCGCGTGGACCGTGACCTCCCCGACCGAGTTCTGTGCCACGCACTCGTACACGTTCTCATCCCGGGGTGTCCGCAGCGGCTGGATCCTCAGCACGGCCCCCGCACTCTGGTCAAACTCGATCGTCTGCCGCGGGCGAGGGGAGAAAGGTGAGGCCGGCGACCGGGACGGGGGCTGGGCCTGCGTCCTCCACGGGCACCCTGTGCACAAATGCGCCACGGGCAGAGACTGGGCCCGGGGACGTGCAGGAGGGCGTGCGGGCATGTGGGTGCGTGAGCGGCACAGGGGAGTCCGTGTGACAGGCGCGTGAATCGTGCCGCTTGTACAAGTGCGGCTGATTCTGCGCGTGAGACGAGACAGAGAGGGCGGGGCCTTGCCTGAGGCCACACAGCACACAGCCCGCGGGGCCGGGAGGACCCCTGAGCCGCAGGCGGGGACACACGGCCCGGGAGGGGGGACAGCTGCTCTGGCCACGGAGGGTGGCGGCCCGTGTGACCCCCGGGAGACATTTCTGCGACGTCTGTGGCCGAGCTACGGCCGCCCCGCGTGCGGAGGGGGCTCTGCCGCCCGACTGTCTCCCCTCACCCCAGACTCACCTCAAAGCGTTGTGAATTGACCTTCTTGCCTTTCTTGTTCCAGGTCACCCGTGGCTTGGGGTCGCCCGTGGCCTGACACACGAAGGAGGCCACGCCCCCCGACACGCCGATCTGGTCCTTGGGTTCTTTGATGAACCTGGGGGGCTCTGGAGATAGAGCAGGAAGAGGAGGGGTGTGTGGCGGGCCCAGGCAGGAGGCCAGGACCCCACGGGGCCACGCAGACGTGCCCTCTATCCCCGACCCAGCCACAAAGTACCACGTGGGCCCCGGGGAAGGGGAGGGAAAGGAGGAAGGCACAGAAACGCTGAGTCCGAACGCCCTCCCCACGCCCACCCCCGAGACCACAGCCGCACACGCTCCCATGTGTGCCCGAGACACGGCAGATGGGGAGCCCTCCCCCAAGACTCTGGGGTCCTCAGACTTGGCACCTGGAGGCCCCCAGTGGCGCCCGGCCAAACCCTGGAGGGTCCTTGGCCCTAAAGACTTGGAAGGAGGTGACTGGTCTGATCCCTCCTGGGACAGGTGGGGAAAGTGAGGCACCAAGCGGAGTAGCAGCGGGTGACCAAGGGATGTGAGGTCAGAGCCCGCATTTTCAACCGGGGGCTCCAGCCTCTCAATCCCTGGGAGGCGTCCGTCCCAACAAGAGGTGGGTCAGCGCTGGGAGCAGAAGTTCAGAAAGGGCGGTCTGGTTTCCTGAGGCCCAAGATGCTGACCACCAGCACAGCAAGCACTTACTGGGCGCCCAGTGTATGCAGGGGGCTAGCTCCGCAACATTTCACCCTCGGACAGCGCTGAGTGCCGGGGCCGCCACGGTCCCCACACGATAAAACTTTAGGCACAGAGAAGCAAGGCCTTTGCTTCGACGCACGGCCAGCCGGCGGCCGAGCCGAGTCGGGAAACGGGCTGGCTCACAACTGATCTGACGGACTCAGTCTCTCCAGAAGGTCTCAGGCGGGGGGGGGGGGGGGGGGGGGGGGGGGCCTGCTGCATCTTTAACCCCGCCCACAGCCTCAGCTCCGCCCCTTGGACACGTGACAGTGTCCGTGGAGGTACATCACCATTCCTTTCTTTCTTACTGACTTTTCACAGTAACCTCCAAGTGGCCCAAAGGGACAATGGATTTCCTCTCCTAGTGATGCTACAATGTATCTCGTTCAACGAATTCAGTTACGCCCGAGACTTTTCCCAACAGCTTCCGGGGCTGGACGGGCTGGCAAGGTCCCTCGGGAAACAACGTCCGTATCCAGCAAGAGGGGACCGGCTGAACGTATCCTGGGACCAGGGTGCGTCTCTCACTACTAGGGAAGGAACAGCAAGGGACAGATGTTGTCGCGTGGGAAAAAGGACAGCGGATGTTCCTGTTTGCGTGAAAAGAAACATAAAAAGGGCCAAAGAGAAATGGGGCGGGGGGAAAGGGAGCACGCGCGTGTGTGGAGATGAGGGCCGCCCCAGGAGAGAAACCAGGCGGCTGGACACAGTGGGAGAAGCCCTTCCGACCTGCTACCTTTTTGAGATTTACAACTATTTAAAGGGGGGACGGGGCATGAGTGGGGGAGGGACAGAGAGGAAGACACAGAATCCGAAGCAGGTTCCAGGCCCTGAGCTGTCTGCACAGAGCCCGACGTGGGGCTCGAACCCACGAACTGTGAGATCATGACCTGAGCCGAAGTTGGATGCTTAACCGACTGAGCCACCCAGACACCCCAAATAGAAATGATTTTTTAAGTTTACTTATTTATTCTGAGAGAGAGAGAAAGAGAGAGAGTACATACACACGGGAGGGGCAGAGAGAAGGACAGAGACTCCCGAGCCTGATGTGGGGCTCGAACTCATGAACTGTGAGATCAGGACTTGAACGGAAACCAAGAGTTGGACGTTTCACTGACCGAGCCACCCAGGCGCCCCAGAAAGGATTTCTTAAGAAATAAGATTTTGAGGGGCCCCTGGGTGGCTCGGTCGGTTGGGCATCCGACTTTGGCTCAGGTCACGATCTCACCGTTCGTGAGTTCGAGCCCCGTGTCAGGCTCTGTGCCGTCCGCACAGAACCCCCTTCAGATCCTCTGTCCCCCTCTCTCTGCCCCTCCCCTGCTTGTACTCTCCCCCAAAACATGTATATTCTAAAAAAAACGCAAGATTTGGATAAAAAGGTGAGCTGATAAAAGGAAAATATTAGGGAAGCAAAAGGCTGGGGTCCGAGGAGGAGCAGACAAGAGGCCGCCTCGAGCTACATACAGCAATCCTGGGTCCCTAAGCCTCCGAGATCAAAGGCAACAGCAGAGGCCCACGTGGGTTCGCCTGGAAAATTCTGGATGCCTGGAAGCCTGAAGCAGCTCAAGGAGGGCTCGGGAGCCCAGTCTTGGTGCCCACAGGCCCCGGCTTCTCCCACCCACGGCTCAGGCGAGGCTTTGAACAAGGGGTGCCCATCCCAGTGGCCCGAGCGGCCTCGCCTCCCTTGTTCAAAGCTCTGCTCCCCCTGATGTGACCGTGTGTGACTTTAGGGGCCATCTCTTGAAAACTGGCCGCCGTGTGCAGCCCCACGAAGCCGTGACTGTTCGTCACCTCGTGCAGATTCAGGGCTAAGAAGCTTCCGTGAGGTCACACGGCCCAGACGACACCACCCGGGTTTGAACCCGGGGTCTTTCTGTCCTCAGGCGCGCGTCTTACGCTCCTATCGCCTCCAGGCCGTGGGCCGGATTCAGATGTTTTGCTCCTTGCTGAGCCCGGGGCTGGGCCGGCCCCTCCCTGGCTCTGACGGCCTCGGCCGCCCCTCCTCCAAGCCTCGGGAACGGTGACTGGGGCCATATGTGTCCCCAGCCAGCGTCACGGAGGAAAGTCACTGTGGCCGGGGCAGGAATCTTACTTCTGGGGAAATCCTCCCTCGGGAGCCCCTGGAAGGAGGGGCGGAAGTGGGCTGCAGGAGGCATCCAGCTAGCCGTTGATGAGCCCGGACACGCTCCCCTAGGCCAGCACCTCCCCTGGGGAGCCTTCTCAGATTACCACGGGCTGGGTCAGGAGCTCCTCTGTGCACACGGCCGCCTGGGCGTCCCCCCTCCCAGCCTTGACCACGCTGGGCCAAGATACCTGGTCCCGTGCCACTCGGCAGGGTGGGCACGGGGCCGCCCCCACTCCCCGGTGACCCTTGAGAAAATGGGGCTCTTGACCTGAGCCCCCCCTCTCTGCAGGGCAGACGCCCTCCCAGGCTACCCCCAGGCGGCTCTGGGGTGACACACAGCCTGGAAGAGACCTGTCTGCTCGCCGCGCCCCCACGCCAACATTTCGTGTGGACGCCTGGAGTCTCCCGTCTGGACAAACCCTCCCCTCCTCCTCTTGGCAAAGGGGCCCCCCCCGACACAAGAAAGGCACTCTGGGGTGCGGCCGTCCGTCCCGGGCCAGGGGACACCCAGCGTGATGCTTTCGCCGGGGACCCAGAGAGGCAAAACCAAGGCTCAGAAAGGGGGAGACCTGCTGGGGGTCACCCAGCTTGTGATGGACGAGAAGCTCCTGGGACCCCACCCGGGGCCCCTGGAAACAGCACCGTCGACGAACGGGGAGGTGGGTCCTCGGGACCGAGAGCGCCTCGGCGTCTCCGTGTCACCCACGAGGAGACCTGAGGGTCAGGGGGGTGATACGAACAGCACGGAGGCTGCGTGGAACGCCCCGGCCCGAGTTCTGTGTTTCCAGCTCGGGTTCTGCAGAGCAGAAGCCGGTACCAGAAGCCCCACCCGCCGGGCCCCTCCAACCTGCATCCTGGGAAGGCCCCACAGGACCAGAAGCCCTTGCTGGGGCACAACTCGCTCCTCTTGGAGCCGGCTGGGGGCTCCCGCTGCCCACGTGGGCCCTCTGTGGCCTGAGAGCCCCCACCCTCAGTGGCTCCGCGAGGACCAGGGCCATTCCCTGGAGCTGGCGGCGCAGATCACGGTGCCTGTAGCCCCCCCTACCCCCCGCGGGGTCCCAGAGGACAGAGCGCCTGTGAAGCAGACCCGCCTCCGGGAGGAAGATCTGGGTCTGAGGGTCGGGCAGGAGCGACACCGCAAGTGACAGGGCAATAACGACCCAGGGCCCACCAACGGAGCACCCCCTGAGCCAGCCCCAGCTGCCCACCTGGGTGACACTCTCCACCTGCTCACTGGGAGCAACGCAGTCACCTGGGCCCTGCCCTCACCCCGTCTGTGCTCCCTGCGGCGGCCACCAGAGGGCGCCCGTGAGCACCCGAGCCAGGTGCCGCCTTCCTCTGCCCGCAGCCCTCCAGGACTCCCACTCTCCCGGAGGAGAAGCCCCAAGTCCCCTCTGAGGCCCCCAAGGCCCTCCCCTCTTCCCTGTCTCCCCCTCGCTCACTCTACTCCAGCCACGCGGGCTTCCTCCAACATTCCTGGGTCCTGCCCCAGGGCCTTTGCATGTACTGTTCCCTCTGCTTCGGACACTTCCCCCCCCACCCCAGATGCCCACAGGGTGCGCTTCTCAGCTCCCTTAGGTCTCTGCTCAGATGCCACCTCCTTCCCTGATGTTCCCCCATCCCTTTAAAATGCAGCCCCCACCCTTCCTCTCTACACCCACATCCCCAGATGTCCACCATCCAACACACGCAGTGCTTCTCCCTCGCTAGATGATGAGCTCCGGAAAGGGGTGGGACGTTTTTGTCCCGCGTCTAAACCAGTGCTCGGCACACAGTAGGTGCTTATGAGAAACACACCGAATGAGGGAGAGCACAGATCTGCCATGGGCACACGACAGAACCCAGGCCAGGGTAGTCCCCAAATTCTGTGGCCCCCTCAATCACAACGGGTCTCTGGCTCTGGCAGCCTCAGTTTCCCCAAGGCTGGCAAAAACCACCGCGGCAAGATGTCAAAGCAGTAACCACGTTATTTACTCAACTCGCGTAAGTAAAACTCGGAGTTCTCAGCTGGGGGCGAGGCATTCTTGCCTGGGGTCACCTGTGGTCGGCACAACTGGGGGTGGGGGTGGGGGGCTCCTGGCGGAGAGTGGGTGGGGCCAGGGATGCTGCATACCCTCCCCCCCCCCCCGGGACAGTGCCCGGGACACCCGCCCCGGGGAACAAGCTGACCCTGCATTAAATAAATGAATGAGGGCCCCTGGGTGGCTCGGTCACTGGGCATCCGACTCTGGTTACAGCTCAGATCGTGACCTAACGGTTCATGGGATCGAGCCCCGCGTTGGGCTCCGTGCTGACAGCAGGGAGCCTGCGTGGGATTCTGTCTCCCTCTTTCTCCACCCCTCCCCCACGTTCGTGATCTTTCTCGCTCTCTCTCAAAAATAAGTAAATGAACGAACGAATGAATGAAATACTAAAACACCTAGCGCCTTCGGCTTGCTGTTCCACTAACGGGAACAGAGCCCAGCGAGGCACAGGTCCTGGGAAGTGACCAGATGGATGACAGCCCGGCCGCGGCTGGAAGCTACTGGCCCGGGGGGGGGGGGGGGGCGGGGAGTGTGGTGTTGACAGTCAGGAAACCGGGGCTCTCACAAAACACAGCCTGGCCACCTCCCGGCCGTCGCGGAACGTCACTGTGGCTCAGTTCCCCCATCTGTACGACGGGAACAGTGACAACAGCGTTCATTCCGTCAGGCTGTGGTGGCTGATCTGAATGCGTTCGGCATTTGCTAAAAAAACAACACGAAAACAAGGAAAGGCACAAACAGACGCGGCAAGCGTGCGCGTCTCTGTGCTCACCCGGCGGCAATAATTACCGCGCCCGTGGTAACGTGGGACCGTGGGCCTACTACGTGCCAAGCAGCACACGGGCCCTTATTGTGCGTCCTTGCCACAAGAATGCTGGGACGCGGACGTGTCTGAGTCTCGTTCAGGTGGAAACGGAGGCTGAGAGAGGTTGAGTCACCAGCCCGAGGTCACACAGCAGGTGATGGCAAAGCCAGGATTCGCACCCAGACGAACCTCAGATCTCTGCTTCCTTCTTGCTGCCCTGACGGATACCTCTAGGCCCCTGACGGTAGGTCAGGTCTCAGCGTCGGGCCCAGGGCTGACCCTCATTCTTTCCACGTTACTGCCAGCACCGAAGCCTCGCCCGCCCCCAGCGACACCAGCCCCTTTCTTCACCTCCAGGCCTTTCTCCGTGCTCGCGCCTTCACCAGTAACGCTCTTTCCGCCAGCGAACTCCTACACACCCACAAAGCCCCAGCTCCAATGCCCCCTCTCCCAAGAAGCCTCCCCTGGCTCCACCTGTGGAAGGTCATGGAACCAGCACGCCCAGCTCTAAGCAGGCCAAGTCTGTATTTAGCACCGGGCTCGGCACAGAGCTGAGGCATCGTCGTTACCGGTATTGCTGTTTATGCCATCGTTATCCCTGGCCTCCGAACCTCCCAGGACCGGGGTCCGGTAGGCGCTTCAGGCAGCCTCCTTCGTGGAGCACAGAGGCCCCGGGGAGGAGGCGGGGACACGCGTCCACTCGCAAACGTGTACACTCAGACGCCCGCACACCCCGCAGGAGGCGCTTACCTTCTGCCGTGCAGCCTCCGACCAGCAGGACCACGAGGAGGCCCACGGGACCGACCACAGAGGCCACTCCGGGGCCCCAGGCAGGCACCATGCTGGGCAGCTACCTGCGACCTCCGACCTCCGCCCTGGAGGGCGACGGCCCCCCCGGTCCCTCACGAAGAGGCCTCAGCGTCAGACGGGACAGCGTCTGCAGAGACAACGGAGGCGCCGTGAGAGGGGAGAGGGGCAATCCGGGGGGCCTTCGTGGCGGAGGGAGGAGAGGAGGGTCATGGGGTTGGGGGACAGGGTTACGGGACAATGGGGCGGGGATCGCTGGGGAGACAGAAGGATGGTGCGTGTCCCCCCACATCCCCGCCCTGAAACCCACCCTCCGTGTGACGGTGTTAGGAAGCAGGGCCTTCGGTCACGAGGGTGGGGCCCTCGGGAACGGGACTAGCGCCTAGAAGAGACCCCAGAGGGCCCCCTCAGCCCCTCTGCCTCGTGAGCACGGGGCCAGAGGACCCTTGATCTTGAACTCCCAGCCTCCAGAACCGTGAGACACACGGGCTGCTTGTTCATAAGCCACGGGGCCTGTGGGATTTTGCGTGACCGTCCCAGCGGCCTGAGACGCCCCCCCCCCCCCCGGCCGCTGGCTGAGTCATGATCCCAGGTGAGCCCCCCCTCTGACAGAGCCCGGATCTCAGAGCCTCGCCGAGCCCCCAGGCAGGACGAAACACCAGTTTCCAGGCGCGCTCCGAGCACCGGCTCCTGCCCGCCCAGGCTGGGCCTCCGGAAAGACGAGGCCCCAGCTGGTGCTGCTGGCCGACTGGGCGCCCCACCTCGGCCCCGTTCAGCCCCCAGACAGATCGTCCCCCCGCCCACCTGCCGGCCCCTGCCCCCTGCCCTGTTCTAACGCCTCCGCGGCTCCCGCTGCCCCCAGAGGAAGCTGCTTCTGCTAGGACTTCCTCTCCCGGCGGCGCAGCCACACGGAGCTCAGTCCCGCCGGCGAGCCCTGGCCCTGCTGTGCCCTCTGCTGTCCCCCCACGGCTGCGTGACGGGTCTCAGCTCAGCTGTCACTTCCTCCAGAAGCTCCCCTCCCCACCCCCGCCGCCCGGTTCACATCCCACAGCCTCCGACGTGAGCAAGGCCGCCCTCCGCACCTTCACCCCAGGGTGCAAATCACACGCGAACGCGCATCGCTCAGAATCGGTTCCTCCAAGGATCTGAGCTCTTCCAGGGTGGAAGGGCCCCTGGTCACGAAGCCCCCTCCCCAGTCTTCTCCGCTTTGGCCAGAGCCGGGGCAGAGGGCCGGGGAGAGGCAGGGAGGGGCCCAAGGATGAGGCCCCCGTGGCGTGGCCAGGTCGGCCCCACGCCCGCCCCGGGCCGTGCCCTGGGCGGGTCCGGGCCATGACCACAGGGATAGGTGCCACATAATGATGGGGCAAGTCCCTGTGATTCTGGCTCCCAAAATACCCAGCTGCGGTCGCCTCGCCCGGCCCCAGAGGGGCCCCAGGAGGAGGCCGGGCCGGGCTGGTGGTGGCCTGATCATGGCTCGGGGTCGGGGGTGGGGAAGCCAGGATGGGAGGGGGAGGGTCAGGGGGGCCCGCCCTGCACACAGTCAGACCAGACAGGGCGAAGGACGCCTGCACACGGGCCACGGACGGACCCCACACACACACGTGCGTTCGCACAGTCAGGCGACAGAGACGGGTCCGCGCGTGGAGTCGGCCAAATAACACCCGCACGCGGGCCACGAAACGGGCACAGAATCCGACCTCAGACGCACAGAGCCAGACGACACACACGCACAGGGGCGCGGGCGGGCCGACGAACCGCGTGAAAAGCGGGGTCAGATCCGGGCCAGCGGCACCCGCGCACCCCGGACCCAGACGCGTGCCCGCGGTCAACCAGACGGACGCGCAGACAGGCACGCGGCCTCACCACAGACACACACGGCAGGTGGGTAAAGAGAAGCCCAGGGCACAGCCCCGTCCCCTGTGCCCCCCGCCGTGGGCAAGAGGGGCCGAACAGGAAGGGGGGGGCCCAGGTGGGGAAAAGGGCCCACAGCCAGCTGCCCACCGCTGGTCAAGCCTGAGTGGGGGGGGGGGGGCTCCGGCCCAGACAACACGGGTCAGCTGGGCGGGCCCTCGGAGAGCCTCTGGGGAAACTGAGGCCGCACAGAGAGCCTGCCCAGGGGAGGGGCGGGGGCTCAAACTCGGGGCTGCTGGGCCCACCACGGACCCCCGGGAGGGCGACCTCCTTCTCCCCCTCTGCCTGCCCGCCCCCAGAATGCAGGCGTGGCGCAGAGGTCCCAGACGGGCCCCGTGCCCGGGAGGGGCTCCAGGAGCAGCCGCCTTCAAAACAGGGCGGCCCCTAATTACCCCCTGGCTCCCAGAGCCCCGGCCTCGCAGGGCCCACGCCTTCTCAACGTCTGGGCAGGACGGGGCTAATCCAGGCACGGGCGCCTCCGAATCTGCCACGCCAGCCCGTGGAGGAAGGGCGCAGCCCTGGGGGCGTCCAGGGCCCCCCCGACGGCACAGCGGGAAGGGGGGGCGGGAGGCGGGGAGGGGAGCGTCACACGCCCCACGGAAGGGACAAGGTTCCAGGCTCCCTCGGGCCCCCGTGCCCCTCTCCCCCTCCCCCCGGGGAACTTGCCACGAGGCGGGCCCCTGGCGCTGGCGGTGGGGTCTCCTGCAAGGCGTCGAGGAAAAACACCACCAGGTCCCATCAGTTCTGCCTTCCAACGCGAGCCCGTCTCTGCTCACGTCTCACCCCTTCCTCCACCTCCACCCGGTCCAGCCCCATCATCTCCCACCGGGGCCAATGCACCCAGCTCCCGCCCGCGCCCCCACAGTCTCTCCTCCCCCCGAAGCCACAGGGCGCCTGAATCAGATGCTGCTCTCCTCTGCCCACGCCCTTCCAGGGCTCCCACCTCCCGCCGGGGCCAAAGCCCCAGGCCTCCCCTGACTCCCCAGGCCCTGCACCACCTGCCCCATCCTCTCCCTGTCCTTCCCTCCTCCCTCATTCTGCTCCGGCCATGCGGGCCTCCTTACTAATGTTCCTCCAACATGCCGGGCATGGTCCTGCCCCAGGGCCTTTGCATGTGCTGTGCCCGCTGCCCACATTTAATATCACTCGGCTGAAAATTAAAGGGCGAATGGGAACAGGGAGGGTGTCTCGGCACAAGGAACAGCACGAGGAAGGGCAAGAAACAGAACCCGGAGATCCTAGGAGAGGGAGGGGAGAGATTTGGGCAGAGAGGTAGGTATGGACTGGACCCACAGGGCACGGAGGAGCCCTTGGCAGCTCTGAGCTGGGAGGGACCTGGCCGGGTTGACACCTGACCGAGCCTCCTCCCTGCCCCTCTTGCGGTAAAGCACCCTGGGCCGCCAACCCTGCCCGTCGAGAAAAAGGAACTGAGGCAGGTGCACTGGGGCTGAATAAGGCGGCAACCCCAAGCTCCTGGAGATGGCGTGGCCGTTAACAAGGAAGCAGCCACCCGTGGGAGTCGCAGAAAATAACTCAGATGGCAAACGAGGCTGGGCTCTGGGGGGGGGGGGAGGGAGGGAGGAGAACCCTGGGAGGGGCCCCGCCCACCGCGCCGGGCCATCAGCGAGAGCGGCCTCCGTGGCAGGGGCTGCCTGTCGGAGGCAGGTGCCCCCCCCCTTCACAGATGAGAAAACTGAGGCTCACGGGGGCGCGGGGACTCGCCCCAGGCCCGTGTGGGACCTTGGGTCCAGAGCCCACGTTTAAACACACGACCGTGTCCTTCCCTGGCCGCTGTGTGATCTGAGGAAAGCAGATGATCCTCTCTGGGCCCAGCACGGGCTTCCGGGCTGCCTCTGGGGGCTCCGAGGCCTAGATAACAGGGCGTGGGCAGATACCCATTCTGGCCGGTCACCAGGGTGCGGGTCACGAGATCCCGGAGCCGGCCTCGTGTACCCACGCGGAGCAGGGAGCATAAAGGGGCAATTATGACCCAGGCCTGGGCAGCAAACAGGCTCCGTGCCACATGCACGAGGCTGTCCCCTGAGGCTTGAGGACACCCCGGTGCCTCTCCCTGCCCCCACCTTAGGGTCCACCCTGGCCTGGGAGGGGCTCACGGGCACAAGCCACCCGCCAGGGGATTTCCACGGCCCATGGCCCACGGCCAGGGGCAGCAGGTAAGGCTGGAAACCAGGGAAGAGCCCCCAGCTCCGCACAACCCCCCCCGCCCCCCTACCCCCTCCCTCCTGCGACCGCCCGGAATCCCTCTTCTGAGGCCTCAGAGACCCTCGAGGGTAGGACCTGGGGTTCCAGGCTTCCTGGGTCCCTGTGTCACCAAAGCGTTAAGGAGGGTCCAAACACCTCCGTAGTCACTGGCGGCCTCAAAGCGGGTCCAGCCAAGCCCCTCTCCCCCTTGGGGCCTCAGTGTCCCCCACCTCACCCAGGAAGAGGGCTCAGGGTGGGGCCGAGGAGGGCCCGCCCTGCCACCTTCCGAGAATGGGCTGAGAGACCAGCCAAGGGAGCCGCCTTTAATTAACCATCAAAACGCACTGGGTGCTGTGTCCCCAGGGGTCCCCCGCAGCCAGGAGTGGACAGGAGGGGCGGATAGGGAGGCAAGCCCAGCCCCACAGGGAGGAATGGGTAATGCCAGCTGGGTGTCCCCACTGTGTGCTGAGCCCTCTGACATGCTACCTGTGCGTCCTTCTGTTTGACAGATGAGGAAGTGAGCTCAGAGAGGGGCGGCTGTAAGGTGAGGGGCACACAGCACGGAGGCCGCCCGGCTGGGCGAAGATCGCAGGCCAGAGGCCAGCTCTCAGTCGACCTCCGAGGTGCCCCGGCTGCCAACTCCACCCTTAAAGGTGTGATGCTGGGCCCACCCTGCTGCCCCTTCCCACAGACTACCACAGCCCCCAAGACGCACTGGTCCGCCTCAGGCCTCTGGGCCTTTCGCAACACGGGCACCCTGACCCGGTACACCCTCCCCAAGCTGGCCCACCCGTGGACTCACCCTCCAGGGCACAGCCACGGATGTCCCCACCCCAGACTGAATCTTGACCCCTCCGGACTCCTCCCCCTATCCCAGGACCCTTCCTTAGCCCAGCCCTGACCCACCGTCCTGGGGCTGGGAGTGGCCGTGTCTGACTCTGTCCCTCCTCTGCTCTCAAACATTCCATGGCTCCCCTCGATGTCCATTAAAATCCAGACTCCTATCCTCAGCCTTCAGAACTGCTGACCCCATCATGTTGCACGCCCAGCGCCTTGCTGGGCCAGGCTGGTGCCCCTAGCCACTGCCCTCTGGCTCACACAGGGGTAGGAGTACCTCCCAATCCTACTACCCAACACACCCTTCCGAATCCCCATCAAACTCCAGCGTTCACACCCATCCTCAGGTCTCAACTGAGCTGCCGCCCCCTCCAGGAAGCCCTCCTGGGTGTCCCAGCCTGGATCAAGGGCCCCCTCGGGGCTACCCCCACACCATGTGTGTCCCCCATCACAGGTCTGTCATCCTCCAAGATGGCAGCCCCGTCTGCACCCTGGGAACGTGCCCGGCCACTTGGCACTTTACCCACACCATCCCTGTGATCACGTCCATTTCAGAGGGGAAAACCGAGGCCAGAGGGAGACATCACAGGAAGAAGAGGCTGACAAGGACACGGCCTCCAGCTGTAACTTACTCGCGTCTGCTCTAAGGTTTTGCTGCACACTTAGGGGTGGAGAGGAGGTTCAGGACAGGGCGGGCAGGACTTGGGTGGCTGGGACCCCTAGCCCCAAAGTCACACAGCAAGACCCTCTGGGTGGCCCACGGCTCTGAGAAGGAATCCTGGGAAGCAGGACGCTGGAGGCAACAAAAGGGGGTGCTGAGATATGGGGCTGGTGGGCAATGACGGGGGACAGAGGCGTGGAGCTTAGGGACAGGGGCAGGAAGTGGAAAAGTGGGAGCTGACCCCCCCCCAGTTCATTAAAGCCCCCAACAAGGTACAGCATTAACCTGAGATCTACAGACCCGAGGGGGTACAGGGACAAGAGAGGAAAACTTTGTGAGTTTTTTGGGGGGGACCCCAGTCCGGTTCCCAGCGAAGGGATGCAGAACCCCGATCAGGGCGCCCCTGGGCTGGCAGAAGGCCGCCCGGACCCTGGCTCCGCCCCCAGGAGGGTGGGGGAGGAGGTCGGGCTGGGGGCCAGGCGGGGGAGGGGACCCCGCGGAGCATAACGGTCCGGAGTTTTCCTAAGTCCCAGCGACTGGCCTGAATTGGGGGCGGGGGGAGGGGCGCCAGGCAGCAGGGGGCTGAGCTGTCCCTGGAGGGTGGCTGGACCGGCCCGAGCAGAGCGGAGGTGGGGGAGAACGCGGGGGTCCCCCCCCCACTCCCGGGAGCCTGGAGGGGAGGCGAGGAGGGGGACAAAGCCCAGCGCAGCCCGGGCCTCGAGGCGGAAGGGGATCCGGGCGCACTCACCCCGCGGATTTCGGCGCGGAGATCGGGGCCCGGGCCCCCTCGGCTGGGCCCGCTGCCGCCCGTCCCTCGGTCCGCCCGGAGCGCGGCGCGCAGCGAGGACTCGGGAGAGGCCAAGGCCCCGCGAGCTCGGCCCGGGGGCGGGGACTGCAGGCGGGGCGGCCAGGGGGCGGGCCCAGGGAGGGGGCTCCGGAGCAGGGCGGGGCCCCGGCCGGAAGTGGGGCGGGGGGACTAGTGGGGAGCACCATCAGGGGGCGGGGGGGGGGGCAGCAGGAGGAGGCCTCCGAGGGGGTAACCGCGCTCCCCCAACGTGCACACGCACGAAGCGGTGCCCCAAGGGGCACAGCCCGAGATACCCCCCGCTTCGTAAGCCTGATCCCAGAGGGAGCCCCCCACCCCGCCCCCCCTTCTCTGGCAGGCGCTGATCGTGGCCATGGCAACGGATGAAGGGGCTGGATGCGGGACGCGGCGGCAGAGGGCTCCCCAAACACAGCCAAACACAGGAGGTCGGGGAAGGGGCAGAAAGATGCCCTCCCAGTCTGGGCTGGAAGACAGAGGCCACGCCCCCTGCACTCCGAGCCCCCCCCCCACCGAGGGTGGGGGAGGGGCGCGGGCAGAAAGCAGCTCCCCCCGCCCTCCCCTGCTGGGGTCCGCTAGGATGAGCGGGGGACACCGAGGCAGAGGCCCCCACGCCAGCCACAGCCCTGAGGAGGGGGCGGAGAGTGCGCACAGGGCCAGATTGGAAACAGATGGGGCCACCGAGCCAGGTCCCAGACACCCCGGGGGGGCGGGGGGGGGGTGAGGGGGGGCGGGGGGAGGAGGGGCAGCCCCACGCGGGCAGCCAATCCGGGCCTGCGCTGCCGCCCGGTGCGGGTTTGAAAACTCCATCCGAGGGGCAGGGCATACAGAGGTCCTGCGGGCCCAGGGCGCTCGGGGAAGCGGTCAAGGAGGGCCGGGGACCCTGGCGGAGACCCAGGAGCCACCGCAGGGGGCCGGCTTCCCCATCTGCTCCGATCCCTGGCGAAAATGCTTCCCGTTCCTTTAGGAACGTGTATTGATTGGGCTCTTAGTGTATACCGTGCGCACACGTACGCGCTCCCGTTACCCCACCATCACCCCGCTTTGCAAACGGAGAAGAGGGAGAAAAGTTACTTGCTCGCGGTCGGGAGGAACAGGGAGTCGAACCAAGGTTAGGGTCCAGAGGCTGAGCCCTTAACCCACAATGCTGCAGGAGGCCTGGAGCCCAAAAAGAACAAATCGCTAAAATGTTAAGCCCCCTCTAGAAGCTCACTGCCCAGTGGCGAGAAGGAGGCCGGCAGCCCAGGGGAGACCCCGATCAAGTTCAGGGACAACCCCCTCCCCTGGTGGCCTTTCCACGCCCAGCTATGGCTGCCTTGGCCAGGGGTCCACCCCCCACGGCTCCCCGGCATTGCTGCTGGGTGATCTGCCCGTTTGGCGCTCCTCGCCTCAGTTCCTCGCTCTGCGAAATGGAACATTTAACCCCACCTCCTCTGGCACTGGGGAGGCCCGAAATGGAGTCCCCAAAGTACCGAGCACACAGTAGGCGCTCTGCGGAGTGTGCGGCCGCAGACTGTTCACCTGCCCCCTTAGGTCCTACTAAGCTGACTCTTTGACATCTTCTCTCCCCCAGAGCCCGGACTCTGGGAGGCACACAGTAGGTGCTTTAGGAGGTGGGCCATCTGGCACCCCAGCATCACGCGGGGCATCCAGGAGGCGCTCTGTGTCAACACGGGTGTGGAGTCCCCCCAGTTCAGCTGGGCACACAGTGGGCCCTCAGGAAATGCAACCGGGAGCACAGTAGGTGCTCTGTCCAGGCACAGGGCTCATGCAGACCTCGGTTTGAATCCAGGGACTCCCCACGCGATCTCCAGTAAGAACCCGTACCTCTCCGGGCCTCGGTTTCCCCATCTGTAACATAAGCCAGCTGTCAGCACGCCCAAGGCTGTGTGACCCGGGGCAAACATGCCGGAGGACCCGCCACCCTCCTCCCCAACTGGCCCTGCCCCGCCTGGGCCTCCTGCCCACGTCCCCCCGGAGATGACCTCTTGCCTCCCTGCGATGGTGGTGACCGCAGCGGGCTGGGAACACAGCCACCCCCCTGGTCAGGGTGGGGGGATCTGGGGCAGGAGTGAGGCCTGTATCTGGCCTCTCCCAGCGGAGGGGCCCATGTCTGCACGGTGCCCTATTCACCCCTCATCGTGGCTCTGATCACCCCCTCTGTCAACTGCCTGGTACGGGTCCACCTCTCCCGCCAGACTGGGGCCTCAGAGGGCAGCGCTGGGGCTGCCTCTGCCTTGATCAGAGCACATGCCCAGCACGGGGCCTGATGGCACACAGTAGGTACTCAGCAAACATTTGCGTAAACAGTCAGGACCCTCCTCGCCCAGGAGAGGCCTCTCCAACCTTACTCTCCCCGCCAGAGGCCACACTCTATGGTGTCCTCATGATGGATCCGTTTTCCCCCACGTTCTTTTTTGACACAAACATTTCTGAACACCAGGCCCAGGTGAGGCCCTGGGGACACGGCAGTGGCGAAGACTGACAAAGATCCCTGCCCTTAGGGAGCTGACACTCCAGGGCAGGCGACAGATGGGAAACAGAAGAGGTAACAACCGCTGTGGGTCAGCTGGTGGTAAGTCCTACAAAGATTTACAAAAAAAAAAAAAAAAAGTGTGCGGGGATACTCACGGCGGTGGGGTGTAGTATTAAAGAGGGGGCGTGGGGGGTAAGGTGGTGACATCTGAGCTAAGACCTGAAAGAGCTGAGAGAATATGAAGGAGACGTGGATGTTGGGGAGGAGCACTCCAGGCTGGGGGCACAGCCGGTGCAAAGGCCCTGAGGCAGGACGTGGCTGGCATGGGGGAGGGGGAGTGAGGAGGTCCGTGTAGTTGAAGCAGAGTGAGCGAGGGGGAGAGCGGGGGAGGGCTGAGAGAGGACGGGGAAGGTCATGCAGGGCCTGGGGGGGAGACAGGAAGGACTTGGGTTTTTGCCCCAGGGGAGGCGTGAGCCCTGGAGGGATGTAGGCAGAGGGCGGGGGCGGACTGAGGTGCTCACAGGCGCCCTCTGGTGGCTGCTGCGGGGAGGACAGACTGGAGGCGGGGGCCAGGGCCGAGGGGACCGCCGGGGCTCAGACCAGCGATAAGGGGGCTGAACCAGGTGGAAACAGGGAGTCGGGGGGCGGGGGGGGGGGGGAACATTCTGGACAGACCGTGAAGGTAGGGCCGGCCGGTTTTTCCCAAGGGCTGATTCAAGCCCCTGGAAGGCTAGGACAGCCAGCTCCGGGCAGACCCTCCCGGCCGCGTGGCCTGGCCGGTGCCCTTGAGGGCCGACCCTGGGAGCCCCCTGAACACGCAGTTGTTGCCGTGTCCTCTGAGTCCGCCCAGAAGGCAGCTGTCCTTGGGGAGGAGCGCGGGGCTCGATCACGTCAGCTCCCGCAGCTGGGACATTTGGGGGTAATTTTTTTCGAAATAACTTTCCTTCTAATTATAAAATAGGCGCGTGCAGCAGAAAATTAGGGAAAATCAGCATAAAGAAGAAAATAAGACTGGCTCACAACCCACCCCTCGCCCGGAGAGACACCGCCAGCACGTGGTCGTGTTCATTCATTCTGTCCACGAACCAGTTATTGGGCACCTACTGTGTGCTGGGCTGAAGACCCGGGGGGCGGGGACGGGACACCCACAGAGCCACCAACACCGTCCATAACATCATGCCGGGCGGTTACGCAAGAGGCCGAAAAGAGACCAGGATTCACCGCGTGGCCCTGAAAGCCGGGAGGGGTCTGCAGGGGCCTCTGGGGCGGGCGGCCGGGACGACGTAAGCCAATCAGACGTACAAACACCTATGGGAACGGAGTTTCCGGCAGGAGGGACAGCAAGTGCAAAGGTCCTGAGGTTGACTGCCGCCTCCCAGTCTCCTCCGGGTGCAAACGGGCACTCTTCCTTTCCGAGCGGGGATCAGTATTACGCGGCCAGCTGCCCCCAGAGCTGAATTGGTCCCCACCTGATCTCCATTAGAAGCGACATTAAGAGACAGGGACATCCACAGATTTCCCGCGGCTGACTTCCCCCGGCAAAGGAGGACTCCGCCGGGAGGCCCCCGGAGCCTTCGAAACGCGTCCTGATAGGGCTGTGGGCAAAAGTGCACCCTGGGCACGTGTGGGCAGGACCCCCAGCCCCAGCCCGCCCCCGCCCCCGCCCCGCCCCAAGCCGTCCCACGTTCCTCACATTTGCGGCCAAAGTCCCTGAGAGTTTCGTTGAGGGGCAGTCACCGAACTCCACGTCCTTTGCCTCCTGAGTGAGAAGAGACACTGGTCGGGCAGCTTTCTCTGTTCTCCTCTCCACCAGCTTGCCCCACGGCCCCTCCCACCCAGCATGGCACTCATGACCCGGGGCCCTGAGTGTGGACAGGCCGGAAGCCCACCTCGCCCACGCTCACATCAGGCTCCCGGCGCCGTGTCTGCCTGCCGGCTACAGGCGCGCCCTGGCTCCCCGGCTGCCTTTGTCACCTGCTGGTTCCCCCGGGCCCCCCCGCTTTCCTTTCCCTTTGGACACATCCAGCAGGCGCGCCTTCAGGTGTGGCTGGATCCAGCAACTCTGCTCCCTTTCTCAGCCGACGGCAGCCCCGTCCTTTCAAGTTTCCCTCCTACATGTCTTGGGACTTCGTCCATCTTTCTCCATGCAGCCTTCCCGCCCTGCCCGGCTGGACCGGTGCGGTGACCCGGATCCCCCAGCTCCCGCCCTCATTGCCCGAAGCAGCCACCACAGGGCGCCCGTGAGCACCCGAGTCAGGTCCGGCCGTCCTGGGTGCACCAGCCCCCTGGCTGCTCCTCCAACCCACCGGGCCCAGCCCTGCCCCAGGGCCTTTGCACATGTTGTCTATGCCACCTGGAACGTCTTCCCCGGATTTTCACGGCCGTTTCTTCCTCACCGTTCGGGTCTCCCTCAAACGTCACCTCCTCGGAGACGCCCTGACTAATCGCTGCAGCGCAGGCAGCCACCCTGTCACCGTTATCATACATCCTTCTAATTCTTTTTTTCTTCTTTCGACAACTTATCGTCATCCGGAAGAATCACCTGTTTACTATCGAGATCTCCGCTGTCCCACGTGGCTCGTTACGTTAAAAGCGGATAAAACTGAGCAAAATTTAAAATTCAGTTCACACTGGCCACGTTGCCAGCGTGGCTGGGGGGGGGGGGAGGGGGGTCAGATACAGCACATTTCTAGAGTCACAGAAAGTTCTGGGGGCCCCCGCAGGAGACTGAAGTCGGGGAGGCGGGAAGGGTGGGGGGGTGGGGCTGTGTCGGTTCTGCTCACGGCTGCGTCCCAGGGCCTGGCACACAGCAGGTGCTCCGTAAATGCTTTCTAAGTGACCGACTGAACACACGAATGGCTTAAGCGACTCCGGGAAGCCCGGAGGGGCTGCTTTGCGAGACGGGGCAGAGGCCGGAAGCCACCATCCGGGGCCATAAGCTGCGCTCTGACCCTGGGTCTCTACCTGGCTTGCAAACCAGCCGCCACGTAAAGGACCGCTCCAGCCCCGAGGGCAGAAATGTGCCCACCGCTGCCCGAGCCATAGCCAGCCTCCACTCTGCAGCTGACTCAGCTCTAGAAGGCGGCAGAAGGAGTACTCCCCATGCCAGGCCCGGTCCTGCCTGGCACCCCATCTCCCACCTGAAACCAGCCGCGGTTGGCTTCTTGGATCTGGCTGTGTCCTCTCTGCACTCGCCAGGTCCCCAGTGAGGACGTGCCTGGTGTCCCCCCCCCCCAAATCCTCCCCTCCTTCTGCCACATCCCCAAATCCCTCATTAAATCTCTCATTCAACTGGCTCATGCCTCTCCCTTAAGCTAATTTACTTTAGGAACTCGGTAATGCCGGGCGCTAACTGCCAAGCCTTGAAAGTGGCCAGAAAAAAATTGTTACAATGAAAATATGTACCCAGTTCTCCCATTTTCCCTGGATACTGTTGCTAAAGCCAGCAGCCGGCACGGTTATAAAGAGACTGGCAGGTGTTGGTGTTAAAGATCACTCTGCACCCAACTGAGCTTTTCTCCTTGAACTGTTGCAAAATGAAAGGGGAGTCACTGCTGGTCCGTGCAGCTCCGCGAGGCCGGATGCCTCCTCCATCACAGACCGCCCCCAAACGGCCCCATCCTGTGGCTGTGTCCCCCCCCGCCTTGCCCTGTCCCCACAGTGCTCTGTGGTCTTGAACAAGTCCTCACCGGCCTCTGGGCCTCAGCTTTCCCACCCGTGCAGAGGACTGGCTGTTCTGATGCCTGGGGCTGATTTTTGTGGGTTCGGGGGCCTTTAAAGATCACAGAAACTGAGGCACAGGCCAGAGAGGTGTCTGGGGCCAAGGTGGGTGCAGCCCTCGAATGACCTCCCTTGGGAAGGTGGGACCCAGTCTCGGTCACTGCTACACCAGGGGCTATCCTGAGTCCGGGGGTCACGGCAGACGACCTGCGAGGGTTCTCTTCCAGGGAGGGACAGGGACAAAAGGCAGCCATGCAAAGACGGGAGTAAAGAGGAAGTTCCGGAAGAGGGAGGTTATGGACATGTGCAAAGGCCCTGGGGTGGAAGCCGGTACGCGGAGCTCTAGGGACTGAAGGGACTGGTACAGCGGGGAGACGGGATGATCGGGATACGGGGTGGGGCATGTCCTTTGAAGAATGAACACACCTGGGGCGCCTGGGTGGCACAGTCGGTTAAGCGTCCGACTTCAGCCAGGTCACGATCTCGCGGTCCACGAGTTCGAGCCCCGCGTCAGGCTCTGGGCTGATGGCTCAGAGCCTGGAGCCTGTTTCCGATTCTGTGTCTCCCTCTCTCTGCCCCTCCCCCGTTCATGCTCTGTCTCTCTCTGTCCCAAAAATAAAAAAAATAAACGTTGAAAAAAAAAAATTAAAAAAAAAAAAAAAAGAATGAACACACCTGAGGGATGCACCATCAGCACACTCCCGTAACAACTCTCCTTTTGCACACGCACCTGCATTTATAGAGCACCTCCTGTATACCCATGTGCCAGGCTGAGCACAGGATGACCCAGGCGGCCCCTGCCCGACCTCAGGGAGTTCACCTATGGAGGAGGCAGGCTTCCAGGAGGAGGGGAAATGCTCGCTGAGCACTTAGGATGTGCCGAGCGCTCGGAACCGAGCCGGGCACGCAGCAGATTGTCGCCGAGCGCGCTGGCTGTCACTCCTGGGCTGGGTGTGCAAGAAGCAGCTCGCTGAACCCCCTCAGAGCCTGCTACTGTGACCCTCCCACTCTCCAGGCGGGGAAACTGAGGCACGGGACTGGGGCCCACTGATGACTGGCGGAGCTGGGACTTGAACCCCAGCTGCTGCCCAACTTCTCCCACGACTTCTCCGGGCCTCGGTTTCCCCTCCCCAGCCCTTGCTCTCCTGCCGCACCTCTCCAGTCACAGGGCCCCGGAATTCACAGCCTCTCCAACGGAGCCCATCTGGGGCTAAGCCGTCTACACTTGGGCAGGGGCTGGCTGCCACTTGGAGGCGTAAGGACAGACCACTGGCTCCCAACGTGGTATCTTTATTATTAGTCGTTAATCACCGCCCAGCGGCTGCCTCGGGCAGGCGGTGCTCCCTGGGAGCAGGGATGGGAGGGCGCACAGGCGCGCAGAAGGTCACCGGCTTGGGCTCAGCGAGGGTCTGGGGAGGTCTCACCACCAGGCCTTTCGCACCCTCTGTCCATCCGCCAGGAACGCTCTCCTCCTGAACCCTCTCTGACTCCCTCTCCCTCAGCACCTCTGTTCAAGCAAGGCATTCCCAGACCCTTTACTTAAAATTCTGCCTCATTCTGGCACTCCCCATCCCCTTTCCCTGAATTTTCTCTTTCCTAGAGCAATACACCAGCCCCTGACATCTGACGCGGGGTTTGTTTTTTTTTTTTCCTTCTCCTGTGCTTTGTTTATTCTCCCTCCCCAACTGGAGGGCTAGCTCGCAAGAGGGCAGGAAATTTGCTTTTTTTTTTTAAATTCTTCCTGCCTGGAACACAGAGCAGCTGGCACACTGCAGACACATTTGTGGAAGGGAGGAAGGGAGAGTCCCTCTTCTCTGCCCCCAGAAGCCACCTCTGCTGCTGCTCGGTGCCGATCTCTGCGTATCTTTGCCACGAGGTCACGGAGCAGAGGTAACTCGAGAACCGAGTGAAACTGTATTATGTATCCTGTTTGTATCCTGTTTGTATCATTTCCCTGCCAGGCGCTCTTTCAAGTGACATGGTATCTATGGAGCCCACGCATCCCCAGACCCTCTGCTCACCTGCTGTGCGATCCCCCCTCACAGGGCTGCGCCCCCGTTTCCTCGTCCCCTGCTGAATGCCCCCCTCACAGGGCTGCGCCCCTGTATCCCCTGCTGATGGACCCTTAGGCTGGCTCCATTTTTCTCTCGACCTCACCCAATGCCGTGGTCAATGCGACTCACGAATCAATCAGTTGTCAATGCCTCCCAGGCCCCGCAGGGACCACCGTCTCCTTCTTGGCGCCCAGGGGGTCGGGGTGGGAAGGGGGCTGCGCGCTCCCTTTGGGCCTGCTCCCACCGCCTCTGGGAACTTATCTGATGGACACATCACAACAAAAGACTTAACAGCAACCCGAGTCCGCCAACGGGGGACTGGCTCCATACGTAACAGGGCAAGGAAGCAAAGAGTGATGTACAAGTTTAGCATCTCTTCGCATCATGAGATTAGTATCACAGCTGTGAAAAGAAATGGGGAAGCCAGATGTACAATTATGAAATTACTTGTAAGATGCTATATTTTTAAGTGGGGGGGGAGGGGGGGAAAGACACCACCAAGGTACAGAACGGCCCGTAAAAGATGCTACCATGTGGTTAAACACAGGGATACACATCTACCCGCCCACTAAGTGCTCACAGATCTCTCTAGATAACCGTCCAAAATGGTAGCCATGCCCAGCAGCGGGTGGCTGTTGACGTTAAAATGGGATACAATGTATCGCTTCTCAGCCTTTTGGCTAAGATCAGGAGGAGAACGGAATACAAGGGGAAATTCAAGGCCTCAGGTAGGCTAGCCACGTTTCAAACGCTCCCCTTTCAAGGGCACTGGCAGCCAGGGGCCGCCTTATTAGGGACGCAGGTACAGAGCGTTTCTATCAGCGCGCGGCTGACGCTGGACAGATCCAGGGAGCGCGGGGGGCGGGGCAAACTTCAACCCACAGGCCAAACGTGGCCCTCGGGCTGTTTGTATAAATAAAGCTTTATTGGCACACAGCCACACCCATTCACTCCCCTATTGAATCCCGCGGCCTTCGCAGAGACCTGCAACCTACAGAGCTCAAAAGCTTTACCCTCCGGACCTTTACAGGGAGTCTACTGACCCCTGTCCCGGAAGGAGCGCGGTGGCCGCTTGCAGGGAAGGAGCGGGGAGGGGGAGACACTGTCTCCACCGTGCATTCTTCCGTATGCCCTCAACTGTGTGTCCCACGTGCACGGGTTCTCTGTCCAGAAAAATTAATGAAAAATGAGAGTCGTTTCAAAGCGGCCGTGCTTCATGGGTCTTCCTGCTGGTGGCGCCCAGAGGGTCTGGTCCCCCCCCCCACCCCCACCCCGCCGTCGCCTCTCTGGATATCACAACAGCCCCAGACATTTTTGCCAAGCGAATGGACAAGGAATGGGATCTTGTGGTTTTAATTTGCGTCTCCTGGGCAAGAGATGGGGAATCTTTAAAGACGGATAAACGCTTGCCTGCTCATCGGCCGGGAGCCCCCAGACTCTCAAGCGGTAGCAGCCGTCTGGGTCACCCAAGCATCCCACGTGGGGCCATGCAAACAGACGGAGCCCAATAAATGTGTGTTGAGCGGAGGAAGGACTAAGGGAAACCGGGCCCAGGGCCACGCTGCATCACAAGGCGATGACGGTGGGCACTGAATGCCAAGCCAAGCATCGCCGAGGCAGTGCCCCCGATGGGACCAGTGCTGGTCTGGCGCCTGAGAAGGGCCAGCCCGACAGCCTTCCTGGGGGCCTGCGCTCAACGGTGGGGAGTCTGGGCGGGGCGGGGGGGGGGTCCCACAGCCACGGGGGGTGGGGGAAACCGTGGGCTCCAGGCCTGGAGAGGGATTATATATTCATCAGAATCTTAAACAAAAGCCCCGCGGCCGCCTGTCAGCCAGGCTCTGGCTTTTATGGTAATCGGCGATGAATTACCCACAATGCCCGGCCAAGCGCAAGTGGTTCTTGGCCCAGATCCTAAACTAATTTTTATATGTTCGTGTGTATATAATTTCGCTTGCTCCCTCCCAATCCTCGCCCATCATTAGCGGGAGCGTGGGGGGGGGGAGGGGCGGGGGCAGGGGCAGAGGAAACCCTGGGTGTAAAAGGGAGGAGGGCGCTCACCGAGACCCCCGTCCCTCGAGCCCGCCTGGCACCAGGCCCCGGGTGCGCGGAGGCGGGAGGTGAGTGCCAAGCTGGAGCCCGGGGGAGCCTGGAAACCACCAAGAACTTGAAGCTGGCAGCCCTGGGGGTGGGAAACGCAGAGGGAGAAGGGAGAGGAGCAAGACAGGAGGGCGCGTGGGCCCACAAGTGGGGTCCGTGCCCGTGGGCAAGCGCCTCAACCTCTCTGGGCCGCAAACCCGGCCCCCTTCGTCGTCTCCAACGGGAGGCCTCCAGCAAATTCCAACACTTTTGACCCGCGAGCCCCCCTGGAGCTTGGTGCTGACAGCACTCCAACCTCAGCCCTACCCGCCTCCTCCAGGAAGCCCGCTCCAACGCCTCCGGGAAGCAGCGGCCCCTCGGCCTTCTGGGAACTTTGGCGGGGGTGGCCCAGGGGCCCCCACGCCTGCCCCCGCTGTCCTTGAGGAATCAGCTTGATCCCGGCTCAACCCCCACCCTGCAGACCCTGCTTCCCTCCACCCTCCTCTCCATCTGGTCCCGCCCCCGTCACCGCTCACCTGGACAAAGGCAGTCTCACTCCTCCTTGCCCCTCGCTGACCTTCACCCCCACCTCCGTCCCCCCCCCACCGCGGCCACCAGAGGGCGCCCGTGAGCCCGAGTCCCATCTGCCCTCCTCTGCCCGCAGCGTTTCCAGGGTAAAAGGCCAAATGTGCCAGGTGGTCCACAAGGCCCTGTACGACCTGCCCCCTGCCCCGTCTCCCCCCTGCCCTCCCACCTCCCTCTCTCTCCCCTGAACTCATTCTGCTCTAGCCACACAAGACCTGCTCCCTCCCATGAACAGGCCTGGTCCCGTCCCAGGGCCTTTGCAAAGGCTGTTCCCCCTAACCAGGAACACTTGTCCCCCAGAACCCCACACACTGCTCACTCCCTCATCTCCCGCTGGTTTTACTGACACGTCACCTCTTCAGGGAGGCCTGCCTTGATTCCACAGTTAAAATAACCCCTACTCATCATCTGCCTGCCCTCCCGTGGCTTTATTTGTCTTACAAGCAAGGCATTCAGCAGGAACCTAGTTAAAAACTTTGCTTCTCGTCCTTCTCCCCGCGACTCTCCACGAGAGCAGAATTTTTTTCTTTTTTTTAATATTTACTTATTTCTAAGAGGGACAGAGAGAGGGAGACGGAGAGTCCCAAGCAGGCCCTGCGCAGGCAGCACAGAGCCCGAGGCGGGGCTCGAACTCCCGAGTGGCGAGCTCGTGCGTGACCCGAGCGGAAGCCAAGAGTGAGACGCTCGACCCCGGCTTTTAACTCTCGTCTGCTGCCCTCCGTTCCCAGCGCGTGGATCGGGGCCCAGCACGCAGACCGTGTTCAACAAACGCCCACCGGTGAATTTCCCCGAGAGACACTCCTGTTGCTCTCAACACTCCAAAGCCCTTCTCGGGGCGCGGGAGAAAAGTCGCAAGCCCCACGCCGTCCCCGAGGCACAAGTGTCTCCGCGGGGGCAGCCAAGGGAAGCGGACACCCGTTCCCGTCCCGCCAGGCTGTGCAGGGGGAGGCCGGCGGCTCCGTGCGGCCGACCGGGAGGGGCCCAGCCAAGGCTACAGGCTGCGGTCCGCACGGAACCTCAGAGTCGCGCCCGACGCCCGCGTGGGACCAGGCTCGGGCCGTGGCAACGGGGCAGCGGTGGACGGGTCTCTGCCCGCGCCGGTGGCGAAGCACGCGGCCCGGAAGGAGGAGGCACCCACCGGTCATCGGTTGGCGAAGGCGCGCGGCGTGGGGCCGTGGGCGTGGGGTGCGTGCAAAGCGGGGAGGAGAACCGGGGGCCCGTATCTGCCGCCCGAACAGTGGGGACAGCACTGGCGGGGGGGCGCCTGGGCGGCTCGGTCGGCTAAGCGTCCGACGTCAGCTCGGGTCATGATCGCACGGCTCGCGAGTTCGAGCCCCGCGTCGGGCTGGCTGCATCGGCACGGAGCCTGCCCGGGATTCTCTCTCTCCCCGCCTCTCTCTCCGCCTCTCCCCTGCTCGTTCTCGCTCTCTCTCAAAACAAACAAACTTAAAGACAAGCAACAGTACTCGCTAACGTTTGAGACCCCACGCCGTGTGCCAGGCGTCGCTCGAAATGGTTCGCACGTTAACGCCGCGCCTAATTCTCTCCGTTGGGCAGAGGAGGAAACGGAGTCACGGAGGCGTCAGGCCACCCGCTCAAGGTCACAGGCTGGAGGTGGCGGAGGGGGGTCTGGGGTGACAAAGGCCGCCAGCGGCCAAGCCTAACACCCGGTACACAGTAGGTGCCCCATAAGTGCCACGAAGACGCCCGAGGACGAAGCAGACCGAGGCAGGGCTGTGCCCCGGTGGAGACAGCAGGGGGCACCAAGGAGTCAGTGGGACAACCGTGGGGAGAGGGGACCAGGCCTGAGCCATCCGTGCAGACGTGTGGGAAACTGGGCATCGGGGAGCGAGGCGCCTGGCTTGGAGGGGAACAACTGGCTGCCAATCTCATTTCCTCCGGTGGCAGAGCTGGGCAGGCCTGGCCGGGGCCCACGGCTGGCACGGGGCCAGGGTCGGCAGGGACCTCCCCACCTGTCACCCATGATGTGTTCATCGAGAGCGAGGACAGCGTCATAACCATCCGCGGTGGCCGGCAGGAGGGGCGTGAGTGGGCGCCTCGTGGGCGGGGAGGGGAGAGCTGGCCCAAGGTCAGCGTGGCCTCTGGTCAGCTGTTCTGTCTCCCCGCCTCGGCTGGCCCGATCCACCACTGAACCTGTGGTTTAGGGGGAACCACGTGACGGGAGGTCTGCGACCCTGGGTTTTAATGTGAATTCAAACCCCAGGCTCTGTTCCTTGCAAGTCATTTCCCCTCTGTGAGCCTCAGGTTTCCCATCTGCGACACGGAGTGGCTGGGACAACCTTCCCAAGCCACGCGCTTTAGGTTCAGAGCGAGGGGAGTCTGACCTGTGGCTCGGGCTCCTCCCGGCTGTGTGGCCTCAGGCAAGTGGCTTGAGCAACTTGGCTCCGCTTTTTTTCACCTAAAGAAGAAGTCCCCTCGTTTGAGCACCTGGATCAAGCCACGCCTGCAGCTCGGCTATTCTAACATCAGCCTTCTCGGTTACAACAGCCGATCGGTTCACTGGCTTTCTTAATAACGTGTTCGATTTGACTTTCTCCTTGTCCACCTGATAACGGAGCCTCATCAGTTGTGAGGCTGAGCCGAGGCGAAGAGAGAAACCCTGAAGGTTATCCCCACTCAGCAGAACTTGTTGTCGGACTTCAGAAAGACCCAGACCTCTGGGCCTCCGGCCTTTCAGAATGCAGTCACCCCAAAGTGGCGCCCACATGGCATCATCGAGATCAGGGACGGAGGGCGGCGCCTGTTTACTGAGCACCTATCACGTGCCTGCTGGCTCGAATGCCTAGCATGGACCCATGACCCTGACACCTCCCGTGACCTCTTGAGTGAGCGCCTGCTGCGGCCAGGCCCAGCGCCAGGCACGGGGGGACACTGTTACGTAAGGGGGAAGCGTCAGTGAAACGCAAGACTCAGGTCCCGAGCGCGGCTCTTCTGAATCGCCTTCCCCCCTGGACTTGTCCAGCTGGGGGTTCGCACACAGCGCCGGTCTCTGCTTCCAAGCCCCACGGCCTCGCGTCTTCCACGGGGTGACCGCCCCGGGGTGGCCGACACCCGTCCCGTGGCGGGCTCCGACCCACCCTCGCGGGGCCCGAGCCCTGGGCTCCGTCGACCGACGCTCGGGGGGCTGCGGGGGTCAAGGCAGGAAGAGCCCCTCGGCCTGAAACTGCCCGGCACACGGAGCAGGCGCGCAACAAATATCCCTGGTGGGAAAAAACAAACGGCAGGGTCCGATTCCACGGGAAAGGAGAATTCAGAGAGGGCAGGCGACAGCCGCAAGGTCACACAGCTGAGTAAGGGGTGAGGGCAGACTTTGAGTCCAGGCCTGACAGAGGGCGGTTCACGCAGCTGACAGCACTTACCGAGTATCTTCCCACAACCGGACGGGGCAGGGACCCCGGCCGGCGTCTCAGGTGAGAGAACTCAGACGCACACAAGCCTTTAAATGCGTGTGGCCGATCTATAAATTAGCAAAAGGCGATGGCTGCCAAGGGCTCCGGAACCAGCTGCACCCCAGCCGGGCCCGGCAGGGTCGGCCGGGAAGGCCAGCCGGCACCGGGCGACACATAGCTGTGTGACTGACGCCGGGCAGATGCCCCGACCTCTCTGGGTCTCAGCGTTCCCACCCGTCGAACGGCTAGAAGCGTCGCTCACAGAGCTGTCGTAAAAATGAAACCCACGAAGCCTGCCTTCAGACTCTGCCCCAAATCTGCCTACTCGTCCCCGCTCCTCCGTCTCCGCCTGGTCCAGCAGCCGGACCCTCCCGCCTGAGCCACCTCCGACGTCACCCCTCCCAGCCCACCCTCCCGGCGGCCGCCTCCAGAGGGCGCCCGTGAGAAGCGGAGTCGGGTTTCCCCCATCCTCTGCTCACAGCCCTCCAGGACTCCCATCTCTCTGGGGGGAAAAGCCCCAGTGTTCCCTGAGGTCCCCAAGGCCCTGTCCCCTCCCTGCTCTCCCCAGAGCTCACTCTGCTCCAGCCGCACAGGCCCCCTGGCTGTTCCTCCAATACACCCGGCCTGGTCCTGCCTGCCCCAGGGCCTTTGCACAGACTGTGCCCTCTGCCAGACCATTCTCCCCCCCACAGATCAACTTGGTTCCCCCCCTCACCTCCATCAGGGCTTTTTCACACTGTCCCCTCTCCAGTGAAGCTGTCCCTACAACCCCGTTTAAAATGACAACCCTCATCCCTCACTCCCAAATCCCCCTTTCTCCTTGCTTTCTCTCGTCACCACCTAACACGACGAGTATTTTATTCGGCTCCTAGCGTCTTCCTGATCGGACCGTGAGTCCCACCCAGGCAGGTGCTTCCTCCCCTGCTGGGTCCCGAAGAGACCCCAGCGGCCGGTAGGTGTCCCAGAAACTCGGCCAGGTGACCGGAGGACAGAGGTGTGAGGGAGGCAGCGGCCGCCGCTGAGCCAGCCGCCGAGCCTCCAGCGGAAGCTTCCACGCCTCCTCGCGGGCGGGGGCCCTTCCTGTCCCCGTGCGGGAGCCATCCCCGGACTCTGCCCCCTGCCCTTTCCTGAGCCGGCAGCCCGACACCTGCTGAACAGGGCAGGATGCAGAGGCGGCCCCCACGGTGCCTGCGGCCCAGGCCGGGCACGTCCCTCCGGGCGTCATAATCCCTGCCCGGTGGGAGGCAGGGCCCGGAGGCTGAGCCAGGGCCTGGAAGCCAAACACACCGACAGACAGACTGGAGGAGCGTCTACCTCCCTCATCCCGTTCCCAGGCACAGCCAGCACTTGGAAGGCGCCTGACATTCAGTGGAAAAACGTACTATCTACAAGCGCGAGATGGCCCTCACTCTGAGCCCGGCCCTGCCCTAGGGTTTCTCCTTTGCTAACTCACCGGACCCCCCCCCCCCGCCCCCGCCAAGGACCCAGGGAGGGGAGGGTCTCCACTACCCCTATTTTACAGAGGAGGACACTGAGGCTGGGAGACGCGAAGTCACAGCAAGAAAGCAGCAGCTGGGCCTCAAAGCCAGGCCATCTGGTCCTCGAGTCCGGTTCCTAACCACGGTCTACGCGGTCTCAGTCAATGACGAGAATAAACATGGCAGGAAGAGGTCCGTGACGTCTCCGGAGCATTGGCTGTGTACTCGGCCGGGAGATGAGGGGAAACCGCGGGGGAGGCGCCTCTCCCAGCGGCCTCCCGACAGCCGAGCCAGCGGGATGGGCCCATTTAAAGGATGAGGACAACTGAGTCCCTGAGGGGGCAAGTGATTTCCTCAAGGTTCCCGGGAGTGGCAGGTACAGAGCTGGTGTCACATTGACACCACACCCTCCCCTCCGCGGGGTGGCGGGCGGGCGTCATTTCAGAGGGACTGAATACCGCGAGGTTGGCTCGCATCTCGAGAACACCCACCGTGGGCCGGGCCCCGAGGGGACGCCCTCAGGCATCTTGTTTCCAGGTGGATAGACTGAGGCACAGAGAGATTCGGCCATCTGCCTAAGTCCCGCGACGCCCCCATTCCACAGGCAGGTAAAACCAAGGCCCCGAAAGGTCCCACCCTGTGACCAAACCCCGATAGGTCCCCTTTCCAAAACACACACACACACACACACACACACACACACACACACACACACACGCTTCAAGGGAGTGTCCCCAGGGCCACGCAGCACACAGCCCAAAGGGCGGGTGTCAGGGATGGGACACCGGCCCTGTGGATGGCTGGGCATCCTTAGGCACAAAAGGGAGGAAAAACACCGAGCACCAACATATTTTTAAAAATCCCACAGCAATAAGGAGGCCGGCCCGTCAGCACGGCGTCACCACCGTGGGCAGGCAGAGGAACCGAGGACGCGGCTATTTTAAAGGGGCTATTTCTGGAGGCGAGGTGAGAACGCGGGGGCGGGGGCGGGAGGAAGGATCAGGAGCTCCGCTGGGACCAACTTGCCAGTGAACCCGCCGACTCTGGGGGGCGGAGATGACAGGGGAGAGCTCGGCCACGGCCATCGGCCTCCTGGGGAAGCCTCAGGCCTGCCTCTCTCGCGCCCCCCCCCCTCCCCGCCGGGAACAGAGACCTGTTTACGCAACACCCGTGCGCTGAGCCCTACTGTGTGCTCGCCGGCTGCTGTGGCCACCAGGGAGGAGACGGGCAAAAAAACCGCCTCCCCCCCGAGGAGCCCCGGCCAGAGCGGGAGGCAGATGATAAGATACATACGGCAAGGAGCTCCCGTCAAAGCAGAGGGGGTCACGGGGGGGGAGATGGGCGGCAGAGGACAGGCCACGCTTTGCAAATGATTTTACCGATCGCCGTGCAGATAATAACGGGGAGGGCACGGAAGCCTCACTTAACAGGGAGCGGAGACCTGAAGGATAGAGAAAAGAGCACTGTGTCTGGAGGCTCACATACTACCCCTATTAGGACCAAGCTGGGCTGCGGGAGAGGCGTGATTTCTCCCCTATATAAAAGGAAGCTCCCAGGGTGGCCTTTAAAGGCCAGGGGGCCCACCTCACAATGTGTGGGACCCAGGATCCTTCATCGGTTTGTTTCTCCATTCTTATCCATCATACCTGCCTCCTGGGCCAAAATAGCTGCCTGGATGCCTACCATCACCTCTATATTCCAGCTGGTGGGGGGTTGGGGGGGAAGAAGGGAGCATGTGCTACGCCCTTCGATGGCATTTCCAGGAAATTCCATTCATTTATCCCACCGGACAGATCCGAATCACGTAGCGCAGACCAGCTGCAAGGTGTACTGGGAAGGGATTTGTTTGGTTTTTTCCCACCAGGTGGCCATGTGCCCAGATAAGTCATAGAGGCGTTCAACTGCCAAGGAGGGGAGGAGAAGGGATATGGAGAGACCCCATGACGACGAACGTGTGTGGCCCGACGGGGTCAGCTCTCAGGTTTCCAACCGGTGCATCAGAATTCAGCCCCGGGGGAAGAAGAGGGAGGTCCCAGGGCCAGCCGGAGGCCTCCAAGCCGGGATGATTTTCACTCACCCCTGGGTCTGCCTCCCCAAAGACTCCAAGGTGGGCAACAGCGGCCAGAGCCCAAGTTCAGATGCTTCACTTCACAGCCCCCCAAAGGCAGGACCCCAACCCACGGTCTGTGCTCCCTGAACGCCAGGGCCCGAGGCACCTGCCGTCCGCCATCGTGGCTCCTGCCTGCCCGGGGAGGCCGCCGGGCCAACCCATCTCCTTCTCCCCAGTAAACAACTGTCAGGGAAAATAAATAGTTTGTAATAGGCTCATTAATTGAACTCAGGGAGAAGGAACCTTCTCCCCAGGCCGCTGGGAAAGAAAACCCTGGATGCCACGGGGAAGTCCAAGCATCTTGGTCGGAAGGAAGGTGGGAGGGGACCCAGGCGCCCCGCACGGCCGGGGGGGACCCCCCCCCCCCCACACACACACAGGTCCACCGCATTCGGGAACACTGACACGACCAGCAAGGGGGCCGCTCCGTCCCGGGCTCCCTCCAGCCCGCCGAGGGGTGAAGTCTCCGGTGGGTGCTAACGCGGCTTTAACGCCTCAGTGACCCTTGGCCTCTGCTCTAAGTCTGCAGCGGCAGCAAGGTAATTTAACGTCGGGGGTTTTTTCTTGCTTTGTTTTTTGGCTGTTTTGTTTTGTTTTGTTTTGTTTTGTTTTACTCTCACATTTATTTTTAAGGTTTCACCTACTTATGTCAAGGACGTATCAGGTTCCCGTTCACGAGAGTAAGACATAGTTTTCTCTTTTAAGCTTTAAAGAGAGAGAGGTCTAAAAAAAACTATCAGGTCGTCAGGAGGACCAGGCAGCTGAAGCGAAAGGTACATATTACGACGGCGGGTGGCTGAAATTTGGGGGGTGCCGGGCAGAGCACTGGCCAGGGAGTCCAGGGGCCTCGTGCAAGGTCAGGACTGACCCCCCAAGGCCTCCGAGGCCCACGGCCACGCTGGCGCGATGGGTTTCCCCACTGCGGCTCAGGGGGGTCCTGGGGTAGCCTCGTGCCCCCATCAGTCACAGGGTCAGCATGACAGGTGCTTTCGTCCGCCCCGGGCTGGCCACCGGCTCTGGGCCCTGCGGCGGGGAGGCTCCAGACTTGACTTGACACCCTTGGGAGAAGCCAGACGCGGACCCAAGCGCTTGCCAGCAGCCCCGAGGCTTTTGTTCCCCAAAGTTCTGTGTGCAGGTCCCCCGATTTGCTCCCACAAGCCATTAATCATCGCCATGTGGTGCCGGACGATGCCGGGAGCCGCTTCCCCGGGGGGCCCTCCACGCACCAGCACGTTCCAGACACGCTCAGCAGGGACCCTTCCAACCTCCCAAGAGACCGTCTCGCTCCCATCTTATGGACGAGGAACAGAAAGCCCAGCCCAGGGACACGCTGCTCACGGGGCCAAGCCAAGACCCGAACGCGGGTTCTAAAACGCCAAACACGGTCCCCCAACGAAAACCCGGCCTGTTCCAGGGGGCTCCGTGGCAACTTCTCTGCCCGTCTGGCCACACACGCAGAGTCTCAAATGCACACACATCAGGGCTGGCTGAGTCTTAAAATCACCTGGCCCCACTACTGGGCACTTTGGGGGATCCCTGGCCTTTGGGTTTCTTACCTTCTCCCCAGGAAGGTAAGATAAGAAACCTCACAGACTGTTTCGGGGCTCCCTGGCCCCCTGACACCGATCCTCAGGACCCCTGGATCTCAACAGCCGCCCATGGCTGCTCCGGGGCCAGACATCTCAGACACGTAGACACTCAGAGAGGGCAAGCAACTGGAGGAAGTCACACAGCACCCGCCCTGGGGACCTGCTCTCCTGGCCTCCCTGCCCGGGCAGCTGCTGACGCAGGGCCCTCCCCCACCACGACCTGCGCAATCTGGGCAACGGGACACGCCGACACGAGTGGGAGACGGCAGTGGCTCCCGAAAGCCAGGCGGGCTGGTCCAAGGAGAGCCCTGGTAGAGCTCCCGTTCCGGAAGGGGCAGACAGACAGCATAAAACGACAACCGAGAAAGCAAACGTGAGGGCGCTGGGGACACCGGCAGGAGACTTAAACCGAGGGCAGACCTTCCTGGTCTGCGCAGGAGTGACGCCCCTGTTTGCCTGCGGCCCGACAGGCAGCCCCCACCCAGGAGAGGCTCCACTCCTTCCAGTGTCTCATCCCACCCCATGCCTCAGTTTCCCCATCTGCAAGATGGGGCGACAGCTGCTACCTTCTAGGGCCACTCTAAGGATGCAAGGAGCAAATAGCAAAGCCGGAGAGAGGCAGGTGCGGGGTGCGGGCTGCACGAGGGGATTCAACGCCTGTTGGGGCAGTTTCCCCTCTGCTGTGGTTTTCTGGGAAATCGTAGGTTGGGGGCTCTGTGCTCACCTGCCCTGATTCCTCGTGAAGTCGCGGGGCGGGAGGGCACAGCCACACAGCCCCTATTGGTGCAACCTGGGTCCCCGCTGCGATGTTAACACGACACCATTTAATCCCCATGATACAGCAGGGCAAGACGCACCCCCATTTTATGGATGAGAAAGTCAAGGCTCAGGGTGCAGGGAGTCACGGGTCACCTCAGCCAGCTGGGAGGGACTGCGTGAGGATTCCAACTCAAGAGTGTTCAGGCCTCCATAAGCCGTTCCCGGTGAGGGTAGAGTCCAGGCTCCCAGGGCCAGGTGGAACAGCAGAAAAGAGGCCTGGACGGGGCGCCCCTCCGTGTTCCGGAGCCAGGAACCCCAGCCAGCCACGCTTTCCAGAATCCATACGTCAGGGGCAATTACCCGCTTCTGAAAATCAATTGGGCAAGTGGGGCCGGGACAGGTGTGCGGCGGGACCCCATCAGCAGTCCCAGCACGAGGGTGTGAGCGTAGGAGGCTGGCGGTCACGGGCATGCCAACGGCCGTCCTGCCTCATTTCTCCCGCCGCCACAGGTCTTGGGCATGAATCGCGGTTTCTGAACCTCAGCGCTATTGACAGCTAGGGCCAGATCATTCAGGGGGGCGTCTGGGCCCTGTGGGGGGGGGGGGCTGAGCGGCATCCCTGGCCCCACGCACTCGGTGCCAGGAGCCCCCCACCCCCAGTGCTGACGATCACAGATGTCCCCAGACACGGCCCGGGATCCGTGGGTTACGAACGATAAACCCTGCAAATGACGCTGGTGACCAATGGCCCGGCCCCAGACCAGACAGGTATGTTCCGGAAAAGATGAGAGCGTGAGCCCCGGGCCCTGTGGCCAGAAGATAATTCACAGCTCTGCCCCACGGGACAAGCCGGCTCCCTCTCTGCACGGCATTTCATCTAAGTCAAGTTTATCATCATGACCGATATTAATATAATCAGAGCCAACGTGTATCGAGCGCGAACGCTGGCCCGGGCGGTCCTCAGCCCTCCCCCGCGAGTTATCTCGCCCGGGCCTCTCAACCCAGCCAGGTGGCGGTGACTCTGACCCCCGCACCGCCTCCCAGGAAACCGAGGCTGAGGCATAGCAAACGAGGGTCGAGGTCACAACCGGCAAGTGGAGGTGTTTTAAGGAAAGGAATGGTCCAAGGATGCAAAATGTCACGTAAAATCGCCGTGGAGACGTCTGGGGCCAGCGGGGCGGGGGGGGGGGGGGGGCCTGCCGGGTGCACGTCACCCAGAGGCATCACCTGCCCAGCCCTGATGGGCACTGGGGTTTGAGAAGGACATGCCTGACGCGCCTTCCTGCCTCAGTTTCCTGCCCCGGACTGGTGTGAGTCTGACAGTCAGATGTCCCTGCAGTCAGGTGTGGCTGGCTGTGTGGCCGGGGCCAGCTCCTCTCCCTCTCTGGGCCTCGGCCGGACAGCTGTTTCACACGGTGTTTCCCCAGCTCCCAGGTCTCTGTCGGGAGTGGCATTCACGCCCAAGCTCTCGGGGACGTCCAGCAACCTCTGGCCACGCTCGTTTAAAGGTCTTTTTCTTGCTTATTTACGTACTCAGTCTCCCCCAGTAAACTGCAGGGTCCAAGGAACACGGAACCTCGAGACTGCCTCGTTTACTGCTGCATCCCCAGAATTTAAATTTAGTTTGCTTTTCTTTAAAACACACAAACAAAAAAGGGCAAAGAAGGTACACAGGGCTTTCGGTCTGCGGGGCAGATTTTAGTTCCGACGTCCCTCGCGGAGATCTCAGGGCTGGAATTCGAGCCCAGAGTCTGGCTCGGGAGCTCTCCGGCGGCCAGCATTGAACCACCACTCGCCGAATGCATGAACTCGTGAATGAATGAATGAATGAATGAATGAAGCCTCCCCAGGCAGCCGCCTGCCCTCCCCGCCTGCCTGGCCGGGCCTCCCGCGCCTCCGGTCCTGCCGCAGAGGTGGGGTGGCCTTGATAAGGCAGCCAGTGACGGGGAACGCCCCAGTTTGCAGGGACTGAGTCATCCTGACATGTCTCCCGTGCTGGACCCCATCGAGGGGCTGCTGGGGAGCCCCTGCCGGGCAGGTCTGGCCACGTGACAACGCGTCGCTTTACCCGTATTAACCCACCCAGTTCCCCCAACGACATCGCACGACGGGCACCAATTATCCTCCGCTGTAGAGAGGAGACAACGGCAAGACGGGAATCGAGTAGCTGGCCCCCGTCACGCAGCCAGAGCGGGGATGCGGGCCCCAGGGAGCCCCAGTCCCGCGTCTGCGCTCTCACCCTCCGAGGAAGGAGCCCTAACGTCTGCCAGGTGCCCCAGCAGGTGGACCCGCATCGCTTCTCTGACAACCGGGCAGAGCCAGCCGCCTGTCCCCGGGAGTTGAGGTTTCGGGTTCCAGCATCCGTTGGCCCCGGCAAAGATTCCTTGCTGTGTCGCTCCTCCGTGCGACCTCAGGCCAGCGAAAGACCTTCCTGTGCCTCAGTTTCTCCCTCTGCAAAACGGGGCTCTGAGCACGAAACCTGCACTAACGGGGGCGGGGGGCGGTGGGGAGGTTAAAGGCGACGAGGACGCTCCTGGTAATGCTTGCTCAGCAAAGGGCCTGGCGCGGGAATCCGCTCCAAATCAGGCGGGGCGGCTATTATCATCCCCCCGACATCCCCTCATTTGCTGATCACGGGGTTAATTATAAGCGGCGTTAAATTATACACACACAGACGCGTCGACCTCGCTTCCCCAGAACCCCTGAATTACTACCCATGCGACAGCACGACAATAGAGCATCTTCCCAGCCCCTCTCCACGCAGCCTGCCTCCGTCCAAGGGTCCTGGGCCTCTGGGGCCGAGGCCGTGGTGCCACACGGGGTCCTGGTGTTGTAGGACCCACACAGCCAGCAAGGGTCCCCTCCGAGACCCGAGGGAGGTACTTTACCCGAAGCATCTCACGTCCCCGGCTCGCCGCGAAGCGGGCTATGATCGTCCCGATTTTAGAGACGGAAGAAACAGAGAGAGGTCAACCAACCTGCAAGTCTGCACAGATCCAGCAGGACAGGGGCGGGGGCACAAGTCAGGACCCCGAAGCCAGAGGCAGAACCTCATTTTGCAAGCGAGGAGGCTCCCGTACGGAGAGAGGTGAAGGGGCAGAGGCGAGGCCACACGCAGGGGGGAGAGAGGAAGGAGGGAACCCGGCAGGAAAAGCTGGGATTTTCGGTTCCCCCGGTGGGACAGGAGACTCCCGGCCTTCCTAAGAGAGGCTAAGAGCAAAGATTTAAACAAACACACATAAAACTCAAAAGCCGCAAACACCACCCAGGGAGCTGGGGACAAAATGGGCCCCTTGAAAAAACGACATTGGGGATTCAACCCCAGTGAAGGCAACGGAGAAGGAGGCACAATCCAGGAACCCAAGCTCCGAGACACCACCCCCCCCCCCGCCCACCCACCCACCCACACACACACACACACACACACCCCCGAGGACACCAGGGTGTGAAAGGCAACACAATGCCAGACAAAAACCCGGTGTATTTTCAGGTACGGAACCCCTCTGGCCTGGATTCTGGGGACAGAAAAGGGGATTCGTGGGAGCCCGGAACAGCACCCCCACCCCCCAAGCCCACCTCTGGCCCGGCCAGGCCCCCCCCCCCGGAAGGGGCGGGGGACCAGCGTCTCGTCGGAGGAGGGTACGGAAAGGAGAGACAAAAATGTGGCAGTGCGAAAGTCGAGGCCCTGTCCATGAGTCACGCCCGCCCGCTCGTTAATTTTCGCCTTTGCAGAAGTGTAAGCCAATTGATTTTTCATATTCCCCACGCACAACCCCCCCCCCACGCTTCTGAAATATCAGCCAGAGACGAGACAGAAATAAATGGTACGTCGGGGTTCTTTTTTTTTTTTCCTTTTTTTTTTTCTTGAGTGTCTTTTCTTTCCTTAAAAAAAAAACAACAAAAAACCCATATACTACACTTGACGGCTTGGGCTTCGAGGAGGCTGGGTGCGGGTGGGGGGTGGGGGGGGTAACAACCTGGACCCCAGGGCTGAGACCCAGGCGTCTGGGCTTCCTGTGTAGCTCAGAGCTAGGGCGTCCCTGTCTCTGGGCCGTCCCTCCTGCCCGTGACGGGGTAGCGTGCACTTGACCCTTAACCCTCTGCCAGCACCCCGTTGCTCCCCACCCTGCGAGCCGAGCAGGCAGCTTTCTGGTGCCCGACCAAAGCCAGGGGAGGACAAGAAAAAATTTTCCAAACGTGTGAAAAGCCCTGGAACCCTCATCCTCCCCCGGGGCCGGCAAAGGTGCGACACCTGTCCACGGCCCCGATCGGCACGGGGAATCCTGTGCAGGCAGGACCGCGATGCCCTCATCTCGTCCCCTGCTTGTCCCCACCAGAGGCTGGGCCCACCCTGCCCGGCTGGCAGCTGGGGTGTCTCCCATTACCCGACCCGGGGAATCGTTTGCTGAGGGGAAGGACGGAGCAAGGGCGGTCTGAGCCACCTTCGCTGGAGAGGGGTGGCCTCCTCCTTGCAAATCCTGGGAGAGGGGGTGCCCGCCCGTGGGAGGGGGTGCCGGGAGGCTGGCCTGGCTGCACGGGAGAGCTGGGGACCCTGGCATCTCAGCACGAGAGTCTCCCTCCAGAAGCACGAGACCTCTGGAGAGGGACCACGGACCGCCACTCGCCCACGGAGTCCACTCCACTTCAAGAACCTTCCGCGGGCTCCGAATGACTTCGCAAATGGAACTAATGCAGTGGAGGGCCGCGGGGGGGGGGGGGGGATCGCTCTCAGTTGAAAACATTAAGCTTTGTCAATTATCCCCCAAACCCGCCGGGTTTATAAATATCCACCTTTATTTTTAGGGTTTTCCTCCCAATCCCGAACCCTCTAAATGTCCCCCTGTCTCCCCCCCCCCCCCCCCCCCGCCAAGCACGCGGTGACTGTACTAAAGTCACGGGAAGCAGGTGAATGCAGGGCTTTTGTGAAAAAGCCACACTGTGCCTTGGAGCTGCATCGTCCCCATGCATCCCTTGCCCCTCGTCCCTCCCGGGCCACCTAACTGACCATCGGTGGGGCCACACGGCTGCTGGAGTAATCAGCAAAGCCACAGGTCTCCCGGCACCGGCCTCCAGGAAGCAGCCGCTGGAGGTGAGGGCAGTGCTCCCAACACCTGTGACACGCTCCCCAGTGCTGACCCAGAAAGCAGGCGGGGAAACCGAGTCATGCCCCGAGTCACGCCTGGGAACCCCAGGCACAGCCCCCAAGCTCCTCACGGGGTGACCCAGGGAGAAAATAGATGGACAGCGATGGCTCCAGAAATGCCCACCCAGATGCTACCGCTATATCCCCGAGGTCCAGGGAGCTCCTCCCTTGCACCTGCTCCCCAACACCCCGGTCCAGCGCTACGGTCCCGGTGTTGGGAGAGAAATGCCTTAAGTCTCCACCTGTGACCCACGGACATTTCGTGAAGACGCCCGGAATCCCCTGGGAAGCAGAGAAACAAGAAAGGCGCTCAGAATCTCCGCTGGAGGGGACAGGGACAGAAGCACGGTCAACGCGCAATGACTTGTGCGGGCAGCAGGCAGGTGCCTGGCTCTCAGGGACCCTCTCCCTGCACCGCCCCCCCCCCCCGGAAGGGACCCAGGAAGAGGAAGGATCCCCCAGGGGCCCAGCCACCACCCCGGCAGCGTCCTCCAAGGCCATACCCGGCCACGCCAGCATGTCCGTCCCGTCTCCTGTCTCCTGCAGGGGGTGGCGGGTGGGCCAGGCCACTGGCGTGACAGCACCAGCCCCGCTCACCCCCTGGGGGGCCGATGTCATCGGCTGGGGTGGCAGGAATAGAAAAGCACATGAGCTCACCAGGCAGGCCGGGTCTCCCGCGACGATTTGTTTGCCTGAGCCCAATTATACCAACTCTCAAGGCAATCGAGGATGGCGGGTGGCATCCCCCAGGGGGCTGGGGGGGGCCCAGGCCCCAGGCAGAAGTGCACCGTCATGGTGAAGGTGCCCCCCCAGGCCCAGGGGATTGGGCAGGAGGATGCTTTCTGGGGAAGAACGGAGACACACACAGACAGCAAGGCAGCCAGAGATGCTGGGCGGAGGGCACTGCAGGGGGCAGGGGGCAGGGGGCTCCGGCCCGGAGACCCAGGACCAAGTTGGTGGGCTCTGGGGGGCGGGGGCGGTGAGCAGCCGCCCCCAGCCCCAGCTGCCTGCCTTCAGCAGCCAAAGTATCAGCTGGCAGAGGAAGAAGAGAGCTGAGGGACAGAAGGCGGGCGAGATTGGCAGGAGGAGGGGGGCACAAAGGAAGGGACCCTGGGAGGGGGAGGGGAGCTATGCAAATGGCAGAATCGACCGAATCCCTCGGCCATTAATAAAAGCTCCAGCAGCAGCGGCTGGTATCGCACAAGAGTAGAGGCGCGGACGGGCTCTCTCTTCTCACGGGAGGAAGGCGGCACGGAGGGAGAAGCAGGGCGCCCCAAACAAAAGGGGCCCTTGCCCCCGGCACCCCAGGAACAGCAGCGATGGGGGACACGGAGGGAAAGCTAGAACACAGGCGGCCAAAGTCTGGGCCGAGGCCGCTGGGGCCCAGAGCAGGCTGGTACCTGTCCTTGGGACTCTCGGGGACCCTCCAGCTTTGTCCCCGCTGCTTAGACCGTTAACACACAACCTGGACACCTCAGACACCCCCCCTTCACTAGCTAGGGTGGCCAGGCTAATTTTTCAGGGGGGTGGGGGATTGGTCAGTGATAGAAGGACCCCATGCTCCGAATGGGGACTCCCTCGGATTGAGGTGGGGGAAATGGGGAATCCCAGTTGAGTCTAGGGAGGGGAGGGGAGGTGTCCCCCAGTTGGAGGCGCTGGGGAGGTTTGTTAATTTGGGAAATGAGGTCCCCAGGGGGTGACGAAATTTGATGAAGGGGCATTCTCAAAAGCGGCACAGGTACGGTACCACGGAAGAATTTGAAATAAGGGGAAGGGTGACTAAAAAGGAGGTTCCAGATTTGGGGGGGAGGGGGGATAGGAACTGTGGCTGAAAAAAAAAAATCCCAGTTTGCGAAGGGTTCGCTGATTTGAGAATTCTGGAAAAAAAAAAAAAAAACAGCTGAAGGGGAGTTCTCCGATTTAGGGGGTTTTCATGGAGGAAAGTGTCCACGATTTAGGGGGTGCTAAGGGGGATCCTAAATTTCGGAGAGATTTCCATAAGGAGCAATGAACTTGGCCGCAACCTGGCCGAAACCCCTGCGCCCAGGACTCCGGCACCCTAACTCCGGGGGGGCTCTCCTGAGGGCACGCCCCCCCAGCCCCCCCTAACCCGGTTCCGACGGCTCCGCCCCCCCCCGGATGACGTCACCTCCCCTCCCCCCCCCACCGCCCCTAAGGGGGCTCCCGGGGCGCGCAAAACCCCCCGGGCTGCTGGCTCCAGGGGCGGCTTCCCCTCTCCCGGGATCCCCAAGGGGCCCCTAGCGCCGCGGAGAAGTCGGGGACCGGTGCGCGCGCCCGTCCGTCTGTCCGCCAGAGTCCCTGGGGCTGGGGGCTGAGCCTCGCCCCGCCTGGGGGGGGCTGGGAGGGGGCGCCGGGGCCGCAGAAGGGTGGGGCAAGGCCAGGGTGTCGGAGGGGCGGCCCCCCCTCCCCAGGGATCGACGAGGCCCGGAGGGCGCTAGGGTGAGACGGTGTTGAGTCGGAGGTCTCCAGGGGAGGGGGACTGGAGAGCGAGGGCGCCGGGCAGAGCAGCCGCCCTGGGCGCACCGGCCGGTCCGCCCTCGCTCCCAGCTGGAGCCACCCGTCCCGGGCTGGTCTCCACTCGGGGCGCCCGCGAGCCCCCACCCCCACCCCCGGCACAGCGCCCCCTGCCTCCAGGACCCGCCCGGGGAGCCTGGCAGCCGGGAGCCGCCGGGGCCAGCTCCCCCTCCGCACACACGCGCGTCCCCCCCTCCGCGCCTCTGCCCCGCCCGCAGCCCGGGGTGGTGCAGCCGGCGGCGCTGGGCAGCTTCCAACGCCGCGCTCCGGGCGATTCCAGCCCAGCCCCCTCCCCCGCCGCGGCGAAGCCCCCCAGCCCCGCCCGCAGAGCCCTCCCCGCGGCCCCTACCCGCCCCGGCCCAGCCCCTCGGGGGCATTGTGCGGACGCCGCTAGCCAGGCGCAGCGGCTGGGCGTGCAGCCGGCTGCGGCGGAGCATCCTCCGAGCACAATGGCCGTGCAGGCTTTCCCGGCACAAAGCCGGCGCGCTGCCCACTCCGCCGCCTCCGAGACCCCCCACTGGAGCGGCTGCAGGTTTTTTTGCGCTCGAATTCACGTTTCTTTCCCCCTTTACCTGGAGGCTGGCTGGGCTGGGCTCCCCCGGCTCTGCCCCGCTTCACATCCTGGCTGTTGCATGGGATTCGAGCGGAGCCCGAGCGCCAGCGGCTCCCGGCGTGCGCGCGCCGGCCGGGCTGCCGGGCGGGCGGCGCGAGGACACTCACTGCGGCTCGCGCTCCCCTCGCGCCGGATCGCGCGCCCCCCCAGCCGGTGACGTCATCCCTTCCGCCAGCGCCGCCGCCGCCGCCGCCGCCGCCGGCCGGGGGCGGGGCCGGGGCGGGGCCGGCCCGCGCGCGTCACTGCGCAGCCGCGCGGCGGCCACGCCCCCCCCGGCCAATGACACGGCGTGGGTTGGTCACGTGCCCCCGGGGCGTTTAAAGGTCCGCGAGAGCACGTGGGGCGCGGGGCGCTGGGTTACGCGGGACGCGTGGGCGGTGGCGTCAGCGCGAGGGACTCCTCCGGCCCCGGTTTCGCGTCCGAGACCCCGGACGCTTGGCATCTAGGGCGTGGCGCCTGCCAGGCCCTGCTTGAAATGCCGCTGCGGCTCCCCCGGCACCGTTCGAACACATCCACGTTCGCACCCACTTACCTGCCCGGGAATGTCCGTGCTCCAGCCCCCGGCCAGCTCTCTACGGTTCCTCCCCCCTGCGCCCTCCTGAACCGGGGCCCTTGCCCCTGCTGTTCCTTCACCTGCAAGAGCGTTCCCCCGAGATCTTTTCCTTCTCCTTAGGATTTCTGCTCAAACGCCAGCTCCCGGGAAAAGCCCTCCCAGATCGCCGCCACCAGCCGCCCCACGCTCCGTTCCCTAATCCATCATTGTGGTTCAATTCTGGTCACACTAGGACGTGACTCCAAAGGGCCGAGGGAGCCCTGTGTATTGGCTGGATGGATGCGGGGGCATTTCCTACAGGGTGAGCGCGTTACAAACATCCCACCTAATTGCCATTCCCTGCTGCCCTGGAGTCAGAACGAAGCGCCATAGGAACCCCAGCTCAGACCGTGACTTGCGTGTAAGTGCCGGAGCCTCCGTTTTCCCACTTGCGAAATGGGTTTGCCCCTTTGGGTCTCAGTGTCCTGTCTGTGAACTGGGACAAAGTAGCCCCTGCTCATAAGACAGTGGAAGGATGAACAGTGGATAATGTGCTGCCTAGCCTGTAGTTGGTGCTAGAAAATGGGATGAGGGAAAAAAAAAAAAAAAAGACACACCAAACAAGAGACAAGTTTTGAACACCCTGAAAGCGTTTTATTTCTCCAACGTATGTCTTTGGACAGGGCGTTGTGCCCACAAAAGGACACAAGTTTAGAATTTGGGGTTTTTTTCTCCTCCAAAATCGTTGATTCATTCATTCCAGGCCAAAGATGCAGATATAAACAAAAGGCATTAACCCCGGGAACAAAATGAGAAGGCGGAAGTCATAAATAGGAGAAGAGAGAGGAGAGAATGAATAATTAAACAAGGAACCTAAATTAAGCTCGGAGTTTCCCGGCGGCCAGTGCAGCGGCCAGGTTTGCAGCGCCTATTTGGTTCTCCTTCCTAGCTGCATGACCCTGACCTAACCATTGACAATCTGGCCTTGGTTTCCTCATCCAAGCAATGGAGACCCAACCCCATCTTGATGGATCAAACAGGATAGTCCGGGCACAAACGCTTAGCATGGTTCCTTATACACAGCAGGTGCTCAAGCCTTGCATGCCCCATGAAGGCAACGTGAGAGGAGACTGCTGGCCCTGGACAGCTGGATATGGCACGAGTCCCAGCCTTATCACCTATGAGGGGAGGGGACCTCGAACAAGTCCCTCTGAGCCTCGCTGTTCCCATCTGCAAAATGGGGCAACCTTGCTGTTCCCATCTGCAAAATGGGGCAACCTCGCTGTTCCCATCTGTAAAATGGGGCAACACCTCTACCTCTGAGAGTTCCTTTGTGAACAGCAAAGGGGTAAAATGCGATGCGGCATATGCCCTGGAAACCCACCCATTCAGGCCATCGATCTGTGTGCCATGCCACTTTAAGCATTGAGGACACAGGAGCAAACAAAAAACGAGCTAAAAAATTCCGACCTTCCAAGAGTTAACAGCGCAGGGAAGGAGATAGATAATATCTCACTCAGGGTCAAATCCCCAGTCCTACACGTGCTCCCGAATGACCGAATGACCAGGCCCCTGTCCCCTCCCTGCCCTCACCTCCTTGCTCACTCCACTCCGCCCACAGCTTCTCTTCATTGTTCCTTGCAAACATCAAAGGCCTTTGCACTGGCTGTTCCCTCTGCCTCGGATGCCTTTCCTCTTGCTCTTCCCAGGGTCAGATCCCCCTCGTCCTTCAAATCTCCGAGAGACCCTCCCTGACCGTCCTGCTGAAGTTCATTTCCACCGCAGTGCCGGCCTATTTATTACAGTTTGGAATGATTTTATCTTTTGGTCAGTTTGCTTGTTTTTGTCTGTCTCCGCATGTTGGCTGTGCCTCCACTTGCCCATCTGTAAATGGGGCATAGTAATCGTCTCCATCTCCTAGGGTTTTGGGGAGGCTTCAATGAGTTACAGCATGTCAAACACCCCCACGCCTAACCCAGAAGAGGTTCTTGACAAACGTGTCCCTTGTAAATGGGAAAAACAGGACAGCTAGCCGGGTGACCATAAAAATTTAATACAAGGAGAACAGAACAGTCTAGTCTGATATCGTCGCAGCCCCAGGAGTTTGACGAGTGTCAGAAAGGTTGTTAAGGTTTCACCAAACCAAGCCTTCCCGTAAGCGGAAGAGAACCCAGAGGGAATGTTCTCCTCGGGGGCGTGGCTTAAGCCTCAAAGCCTCAAAGTGGAAAACACGGATTGGGAGGTGGGGCCTGGTGGGTTCTGGGTCCCTTTTGGGTCGGCTTGCCTGGCCAGCTGTGGGTGTGGCTCATTGTTTGTTGGGGGAAAAGTTCGGGAAGTGCACATTTGCGTCTTCTGCTGGAGGGTGGGGAAGGCCTCCTCCTCCCTTGCCAGCCCAGCCTCCGCCCCAGCGTCTTCCAGAACCTGGTAATTAGCTCCACTGTGCTTTGATGGAGGCCATGGCAAGGGAACCACGGGACCGTCAGCCGTCCATTGCTGTATATAAACAGGACCCCTCACGCCAACTTCAGGATTGTCTGCGCAGAACCCGGCCTTAAACCCCTGCGGGATTTGCCCCAATGGTGGCGATTTCACCACCATGAGACATTCCTTCCGATTAAACATGGTGCGGCTCTCCCTTTGCAAATTCACCTCAAATGCCAAAGAGAAAAGGGGCCTATGGGGACACCCCATTTGCTGCTCCCCTGCTCCTTACTGGGCTTCACGTGGGGCTCCTTGGGGGGGGGGGGTCCGCTTGTTTAGAACATCAGGTAAGCATGAGGGCTCTGGGACCAGAGGAACATGGGTTCGGATCCTGGCTGTGGCATTTGACAAAACTCACCATCTCTTCCTGAGGAACCGCTCAAGGCGCGGGAGGGCACTTCGTCAACCGGACAAAGTGCATCTCTCGTTAACATACTTAATGGTGCAAGACTGGACCTCTTCCCCTAAAGATCAAGAACAAGACAAGGATGTCCGTGCTCCCCATTCCTACTGAGCCTTGTCCTGGAAGTTGTAAGTGGGCACTTAGGCGAGAAAATGAAATCAGAGACACCCAGCCTGGAAAGGAAGACGTAAACCTACCTCTGTTCGCTCCTGACATCATTTTGTACAGAGAAAATCTTAAGGAGCCCACTGAGAGAGTATTAGAGCCAGTAAACCAGGTCCTCGGGGCTGCGGGATCTAGGATCAGTACGTACAAAAGGCATCGTGCTTCCTGCGCAGCGGCCACGGGCTAACAAGACAAGGTGAAGAAACCAATCCCATTTACAACTGATCAGAAAGAATAAGGCACGCATTTACCAAAAGAGATGAGAAACTTACGCTACAAAAACAACAAAGTTTCGCCGGCGGGGGCAGGGGAGCGGGGGTGGATTAAAGAAAAGATAAATACGTGGAAAAGTGGCTCGTTTGTGGCTGGGCTAGAAGACTTAATGTTGTTGAAATGGCAACGTTCCCCAAATTGAACTACAGATTTGATCTCATCCCTTTCAGAATCCCAATTGGATTCTTTGCAGGATTTGACAATCTGATCCTAAAATTCACATGGGAATTCAAGGGACCCAGAATAACCGAACGATCTTGAGAAAGGACGCAGGTGGGGGGCCCACGCTTGTCAATTTCCCAGTGGTATTACAAAGCTAGTCACTGAGACCCTGTGGTCCTGGCATAGGAACAGACATGTAGATCCACGGAATAGAATTGGGAGTTCGGTGGGGCGCCTGGGGGGCTCAGTCGGTTAAGCGTCTAACTTTGGCTCAGGTCATGGTCTCACTGTTCGTGGGTTTGAGCCCCACGTCCGGCTCTGTGCTGACAGCTCAGAGCCTGGGGCCTGCTTCGGATTCTGTGTCTCCCTCTCTCTGCCCCTCCCCTGCTGGTGCTCTGTCTGTCTGTCTCAAAAATAAACATTAAAAAAATTTTTTTAAAAAAAGAATTGGGAGCTCAGAATAAACATCTAGGGTCGACTGATTTTCAACAAGGGTGTCAATTCAGTGAGGGGAAGAATGGTCTTTTCAACAAGTGGTCCCGGGAAAGCTGCATATCCATACGCAAAAGTGTGAATTTGGACCCCTACCTCACACCGTATATAAAAATTCACTCAGAATGGATCGTAGACCTAAACATGAGAGCTAAAACTCTTGGGTGAAAACATAGGCACAGATCTTTTTTTTTTTTAATATTTTTTTTTTTTGAGGGAGGGAGAGAGAGAGGGTGACAGAGAGAATCCCAAGCAGGCTCTGCACTGTCAGCACAGAGCCCGACTCAGGGCTCAAACTCATGAACCATGAGCCCAAGACCTGAGCCGAAATCAAGAGTCAGATGCTTAACTGACTGAGCCACCCAGGCGCCCCTAGGCATGAGATCGTTGTGATCTCATTGAATGAATACACTTCATATGGGAGAATTGCATGGTGGGAAAATTATATCTCAATAAATTGTCATAAAAAAGTCTTGGCTGTGCCACCGCTGCGTTGTGTGACCTTGAACAAACCACCTGTGTCTCCTTTTTCAACCTCACTTCTTTCTTTGCCTTGAAATCAGGTATAACAAGCACCCTGACTTGGTCTTTTTGCAGGGGTTAACGGAGCCATGACAGAGGGAGTTACTTGGAGAAGTGTAAAGAAATAATTTAATCCAAATACCCATAAGGAGGGAACAAGGTTGACTTAACCAGGTCCAACCCCGCTGGGGAGTAGTATACAGCTACGAAAAAGGATTTGGTAGGTAGCACGGAGCCATGGGGAAGCATCTCCAGGATAATTTGCTAGTGACGAATGCAAGTGGAGAGCTTTGATTATCATGTTCTACTTTTTATCGAAGCTTTTAGCTTATTTTTCCATTATTTTAATATGGAGTGCATATATTTGCATGTTTATAAGCCCAGGTCAGCACCACCATCCACATTAGACAAGGAGGACTGATGGGTCCTTCAGATAATTGTTTCTTAAAGCGGCATGTTTCTTTGTGGTGACAGAGAGTTGTGCATCTCAGTTGGGTTGGGGTCGCATAAAGCTGAATGTATGATAAAATGGTAAAGAATAACGCACACAGGGACACCTGGGGTCCTGATCTCACGGTTGGTGAGGTCGAGCCCTGCCTCAGGCTCTGCACTGACATTGAGGAGCCTGCTTGAGATTCTCTCTCTCTCTCTCTCTCTCTCTGCCCCTCCCCTGCTCAGTCGAATGCCCACTCCTCTCTCTCAAAATTAATAAACTTTAAACACACACACAAGAACGAGGCCCGCAGGCACGCCTACGTGTGAGTGCATAGAAACTTCAGAAATCTGAACGAGGTCGGTGGGCTGAAGTTTCCTGACGGTGACCGTGTTCCATGATTTTGCGAGATGTGACCCTTGGGAGAAGCTGGGTGAGGGGCCTCCGTACTACTCTCGCAACTCTTTGTGAAGCTATGATCATTTCCGAAGAAAAACGTTTGTAAAGGAGCGTACTGAAAGGCTGAGCAGCACCTCGCGGTGTGTGTGTCCCGGGTGGGGGGGTCTCCCGTGGCTGGGCGTGGGTGTGGCTTCCGACGTTTGTGCCTGTCAACACTGCCTCCCTGGGGACCCGATGACAGTCTTCAGAACTGGCCTGTTATCTCCTACCGGCTGGTACAGACAGGCCTCTTGTCTTACCCGTTCTCGGGGACACACTCCTGGGTTTTCCACTGGGGGGTGCGGTGGGGGGCTGTGCTGGACGTCGTATCCAGGGTCCAAGGGACACGCCCGGCCTCGCTGTCCAGACCCAGACGCGAGCCTCGCCAAGCCAGAGTCCCCCACCCCCACTTTTGCCACAGGCCCCAAGCTTGGCCACCTGGATGTCCGGGGGCGGGGGAGGGGGGGGCACACGGGGTGATTTTGGCGTCTTCACATCGAGCAGCAAAACGCACAGAATCACTGACTTCCGAAGCCGTTCGCTTCTATTTTCCTTCCAGGGGAAAGTCTTAGGTGGGTGCCGGGTGGCCCCCCGAAAGCCTGCCTGCTCCCGTTTGCTGCCCGCCGTTCCCAGGAAGGAGAGCGCTGGGCTGGCTGGGAGCCCGTGCAGAGAAGGCGGGAGAACACAGGCCGGGGCTCCCAGGCCGTGGCTTCTCCGACGTGTGTTGATTTCGCCGCTGGCTTTTCCTTCCTCGTCTCCGTCACCTTCAGCCTTACGCGCCTTTAACTTGCTAGTCGTGCTCGCCTTTGTGGGCTCCTTCCGTTCGCACTCGCGCGCAGCCCTGGCCCCAGAAGCAGGCGAGTGGGTCGAAAGAAATTATGAAGTAACCGGTGGTCAAGCGCTCCCGAGGGACTGCTGTTTGAGGAACACCGAAGGCCAATACGGGCTGAATTATCTTGTTGAAAGTTGGCGATGCCCCAGGTAGTACGGGCCTTCCTGAGACCCGTTTTGCAGACAAGGAGACTGAGGCTCCGGGACATCACGGGCTCAGGGACAGGACTGGGGCAAAGACCAGCCTGACTGCAGAAGCCGTGACCTTTGCTTCCCGGACGGTGTTCCCTCCGGGCTTTTCCCCCCACCCCGGCCTGTGCCTCCTGCCAGCCTTGCCCTCTATGTCCCTTTCTGCCCCTATTCCCGCCCTCCCGACCCTTCCAGCCCTCAGCCCTCGGCCTTACTTACGACTCACTTACTGAAGTCGCTTCGAAAGCCGGGCTGGGGCCCTGGGATGGCAGGGGGCCCATCAACCCGTCCACCCCACAGAGCCAAGCACGAGGCGGGGCTTGCTGAACACCTGCTGCGTGGGACCTCCCCTCTGTAGGAAAAGGGTTAACTCCCTTCATTTGCATACCGTGCCCAGGTGCATCTTGGGAATAGACTGCGGCGCCGCTGCGGTGGGGTGGGGGCTAGTCCTGGGGCACCCGGACAGGCACGTGAAGGGGGAGGGCTTTCTTCCGGGCACAGACGGGAGGCTCCGGGCTGGCGCATGTGGACGGGATGAGGCACCGGTCACCCTTACCGCTGTGGGATGGGCCAGAGTGACATCCTCCTACCCACGAGACGAGACTCTCGGAGCGGGGGGTGGGCACTCGGGGGACGGTTCGCCCCGGAAGGTTATGAGTCAGTCCTCAGCCCGTGCTTGGGCCCAGGGGCGCCTCCTGCCAAAAGGCGAGCGAGGGGCAGCCGGTGGCAAGTCAGGCCCTCGCAGTCCCTGTCGCAGGGCTGGCCTTTGGCTGACCTTCCTGGGGCGGTGCCCCGCGCCCAGTAGGTCCTTGGCTCCCAGTAGGTCCTTGGTGGACGTGATGGTGTCGTCGGCTCACCTCCCAGCGGAACCGGGCTCCAGGCGGGAGCGGGGGGCGTGACGCGCGGTGGGCAGTCTCGCGGGGGGGCTGCGCTTGGCCCTCCCCCCGCCCCCCCCCAGCTCCCACCCGACCACGCGGCGAGTGGGATCGTCCTGGCAGCGGCGATGTCGCGCAGGATAAAACGGGAAGTGCTAAATAAATCCGCTCGCCTGCGTCCCAGTTACCCGTGCAGCTCCTCTCCCGGTGCCTGGCACTTGGGGGGCCCTTGAGGGGGGCGCTTTTCCTGTACCCGAGGGACTCGAAGACGCTGCAGCGTCGCAGGTGCGGCGCCTGGCCCCCCCCCCAGCCTATGGCCACCGTCTTTGTCCCCCAATATTGTCATGACTTTCCTCGGAACACACACACACACACACACACACAACTGAAAGATTGGGACGTTCCGGAGCCGGAGCGGGTGGCCCAGGGGAGGGGGGCAGGTGACAGACGCAAGACCTCAGGGACGTTTCACCTGACGGGCACCTGGCTGGGGGGGGGGGGGGTGGGGGCTGCGGGCTTCCCGTGCAGCCGAGCAGCAGGAATCGTCTTCATGGGGTAAAACTGATGTTTTCTGCCCTTTTTACAGCAGAGCAAACCGAGGCTCGGAGGGGCCGGCGGTGCCCGGAGGCTCGCATCGCTTGGGAGACGCAGGGCTGGGCTTTGGGCCCCGCGGCCCCCGGAGCTCATTCCCTGATTCGTCCGTGCATCTGACAGATGCTTCCTGGGGGGCACCTACTGTGGGCCAGGCCCTGGGGACGCAGCAGGGGACAAAACAGGCAACACCCCCTGGCCGACGTGTTACTAGGAGAGACAGACGTGAAATCGGGCAGATAAATGCACGGTGGGAAGTTCTAGGGCGGAGGGTGGGGCAGGAAAGGGGAAGGGTTTTAAACAGGGGGGTTAGGGAAGGTCTCGTTATGATGGGTGAACGGAGGCCTGAAGGCAGTGGGTGAAGAACGTCCCGGGCTGTGGGCACAGCCACGCAAAGGTCCTGGGGTAGGACAGGGCCGAGCATGCTGGAGGAGGAGGCCCTTGCGGCTGTAGCAGAGTGACAGAGGGCAGGGAGGGCCAGGGAAGGCCGCGCAGGGCTTTGGGGGCTTTTACCTCTTGCTTTAACCTCAGAGAGGAGGGCGTCCCTGAGGGCTGAGGGTAGAGGAGGGCGGCCCCTGACTGAGCTGCTCACGGGCGCCCTCTGGCTGCTGAGGGGAGGACGACGGGGCCGGGGAGGGAGAGCGGGAGCCGGGGACCAGCGTGGAGGGGACTGCGCGGGCCCAGGTGCTGCCGCCTGCCCAGGACCCGGCCTGTGGGGTGTACCCGCCGGGGGAGGGTGGCACCCACAGCCCCCCGAGTTCTCTGGCTCCCGCCGCTGATGCCCCAGGTTGAGGCGTTCGAGCCCCCATGACTGAGTGAAGGGGCACCTACTCCATCCCGGAGCACTTGAGCAGGAGTCCCCAGAGGGCGGAGCTGGGGACCCTGGTGGCATCGCCCCTAGAGGCCTGTCAGACGCTGCCAGCCACTCCCAGTGTGTCCCAGACCCCCGCCAAGGCCCCAGTGACAACCACGGCCCCCCGCTGATGACCCGAGTTAGAGATGTCACCAGAAATAGCATTTTCTGAGCACTACCTGTTCCAGATGCTGTTCCTGATGCTTCCCGGGGCCCCCTCGCAGCCCCGGGAGGGCTGTGCTGTTATGACCCCATTTTACAGGCGAGACACAGACAGGTTGAGGGCCGGCGCAGGTCCCCACAGCAGACCAGGAATTGGAAACCGGGTCTTGGTGACACTGAGTGGAACTGAGCCCAGGCGGCCCCGGGGTCACGGGTGGGGCCCCCTCTGCGCCCCGCACCACAGGCCCCCGGAAAGTCGAGGGGTGCGAGGAGGACAGTGGCTTTTCCAGAGCGGAAATCCCTCTCTGACATAGCTGGCCTTACACACCTCTAGCGATGGGACCCTCACTCCCTACATGGGAGAGCCACCTTCGTTTGGGGCATTGCTAAGAGTCATTTTCCTTTAATCTGGCCGTTCTACACCTTGTCCCTGGCCCTTGTCTTGCTGCCTGGAGGGTGCTCTGAAAGTCCCCCCTCCTCCCCCGCCCTTCCTTCCTTCCCCCCCTCCTCCCTCCCCTTCCCCCCTTTCTCTCCTCCTCCAGGCAGCCCTTCTGATTTTCTTCTAAGGACCAGGATGGGAGACCAGATGAATCCCAGGTTTTGGAGTCACACGCTTGCCACCGGGCAGCTCTGTGGCCCCGGACAAGCCACGTCTTCTCTCTGAGCCTCAGTTTCCTCGCTATTACAGACAGGCCGATATTCCCTGTCTTGGTTGCTCCCGCGGCCCCAGCAGCCAACTCGGGGCCCGGCAAACAGCAGGCGCTCAATAAATGTTGGTCAAATGAATGTTTTCCCCTTTCAATCGATGATTCCTCCCGTGCCCCAAACCTGACCCTTCTCAAGAGCATCCTAGGGCCCACAGAGCGACTCCCCGTCCCCAGGACCCACAAGGCCCAGCCAACCTCTCTCTGCCCTGTCTTCTTCTCCACCATGAGCTCCTTCCTGACTCACGGCCTTCGCACATGCCGTTCCCTCTGCCAGGAATGCTCCTCCCGAGCGCTCGGCTGTCCCTCCTTTGCCCGGTAGCTGAGAAGTCGGACGTGGCCCTCCTGGCTTCCTGCCTCCTGGAACAGTTCGTGTTTAGATCATCAAGTGTGAGAGCTAATTGTGGAATTAGCTGCGTAACATCTGTCTGAGGGCGGGGCTTTTTATCGGCTTGTTCACACTTGTGTCCCCAGCCCCTAGGGCTCCGCCTGACACACATCGAGTCCTCAATAAATACTTGGGAATGAAAAAACTGAAAGACACGTGTTATGCCCAGTTCCTCCGGCTTCTTACCCGCCCTCCGGTTTATCCGAGTTTTCTGAATTGAACACCCTCCCCTCCCGGTGAGGTTCCCAGCAGAGAACGTGGCACAGTCACCTCCCTATTTTTACACTCCATACTCCTGTTAATACAATCAAACTGTTCTCACTCCTCCCCCCACCCCCACCCTGCCCCGTTTCCTGCTTTTCTCGTTCAGGAGACGAAAACGTTAAAATGTGTTGACGTAGTCGGAAGTGTTTTAAGCCTTTAGACAATTCAGACCCGAGAATCAAGTGATGGCAGAGGAGAAAAAAAAAAAAAAAAATTCTTGTTTATTAGGAGGAGAAAGAAAATGCCGTTTCCATGAGACTGAGGCTCGTTCACGCCGGAATATAAAGATAGACACTTCCTGTCCTCGACACGCAAACTTCACCCGCAGCTGTGGGCGCCAGGCCCCCGAGGGACGCTGGGGAAAGGTGGCCGCAAAGAAAATGTAATTGCTGTGGAGTCAAAGCCCTACGTGTTCGCAGAGCCATGCCGAGACCGAGTGAAGGTCGCAGAGGATGTGGGACGTTGTGGGAAGGGAATTGTCCTTGGTGCCCTCCCAGGAGGTCGGAAGGGCAGGGGCACAGCCCCCCACAGTCGGAAGGGGCCCTCACGTCCCGTCGTCAGTTATGCACGGGGTCTTGTCTCCATCCACGGTCTTGCATGGATGTGTATCGTCTGGTGAAAACCTGGGTGCTTAGCTGTGTGAGCTTGGGCAGTCCACACGCCCTCCCTGTGCCTCAGTTTCCCCATATGCCACATATGGATGATGTTTACTGTTGAAATTTTAATATTCGCTATGATTCCTTGGTGTTATTATTAGCTCTACTTATGGTCTTATTGTTGCTTTGAAATTAAAAAAAAATTTTTTTAGGGGCGTCTGGGTGGCGCAGTCGGTTAAGTGTCCGACTTCAGCCAGGTCACGATCTCTCGGTCCGGGAGTCCGAGCCCCGCGTCAGGCTCTGGGCTGATGGCTCGGAGCCTGGAGCCTGTTTCCGATTCTGTGTCTCCTTCTCTCTCTGCCCCTCCCCCGCTCATGCTCGGTCTCTCTCTGTCCCAAAAATAAATAAACGTTGAAAAAAAAATTAAAAAAAAATTTTTTTAGTGTTTATTTATTTTTGAGAGAGAGAGAGAGAGCGTGAACAGGGGAGGAGGAGAGAGAGAGAAGGAGACACAGAATCCAAAGTGGGCTCCAGGCTCTGAGCTGTCAGCACAGAGCCCGACGCGGGGCTCGAACCCACGAACCACGAGATCATGAATTGAGCTGAAGTGGCCGCTTAACCGACTGAGCCACCCAGGCGCCCCTACAGTTGCTTTTCTAATACCTTTTCTGGGGTGTCTGCCCAGCCCCTGACCCGTCGAACTGCCCCTGACCTGCTGCCCCGGGAACACACTGCCCCCAGCCTTGTCCACCGTGTGACCCCCACCCTCCTGTCTCAACAGATTGGACCAGGGGCCCAGGCTGAGCCAATGGGATTATTTGCTCCGGGAGTTTAGAGAGAGCCTCCCAGACACTGCCGACCACACCCTGCCTTGCGGGAGGGACAAGCAAAGCGAAGCACAAAGACGACAATTGTTACCAAGGAATGAAAAGCTCGGCGACACGATGGAATTGGAGGTGTCGGGGAGACTCTAGCCAGGGTGGCTGGGGGCGGGAGAGCTCTCTCAAGAGCTAAGAGATGCCATGGTGGGCACAGAGGACAGTAAGGACAAAAGTAGGACCGGGAGTTTGGATTTCATCCTCGGGGTAATGAAAAGAAACTGAAGGGATTTTTTTTTTTTTAAACAGGGAAAGGAATGCATTTTGTGACCTAAAAATTTGTCAGTCTGGAAGACGAAGGAGCAATGTTTCCTGGAAAGAGGAGTCAGCCTGTGTTTACCCCACAACTCCAACTGCACACCTGCTCACTGATGGGAAGTTGCTGCTCGGGGGCTGTGTTGAGAGAGGTTCTGAGCCTGCGTCCCGGTTCTGCAGTGGAAAGAGATGCGGCAGTCCATTAGTGATGCCTGGATTCTGTCTCCTGGGGAAAGAGGTCTGTCGTTGATTGGTGATGCCTGTCATGGCACCTGCATTGCCCACCGGGGTGTGCGTGCTAGGAGCGAAGGGGTACTTCTGCCCACAGAAAGGCCTTCACACCTTCCTGGAAAGGGCAACGGGATAGATTCTGGACTCAGACAGATCAGGGTTCAAGGGTTGGCCGGACGGCTTCTCCCTTGAGCCGACTTGAGGCAAGTTGCTTCCCTGTCACCGGATCGCATTCCCTCCTCTGCAGAGAAAGAACAGAGGTCTGGCCCTCGTGGAGTTGTTGTGCGGAACTGCACGAAGCGGTCCGTGCGGCCCGCCCAGCCCACCACGGGGCTCGGCTGCGGCTGACGTCGGCCTCCCCAGACCCCCCTCGCCGCAGCCCAGGGTCTGAGACCAAATCAGTTTCATCTCCAGACCCAGCTCGGGGCTGGTTCCAACTCTGCCCTCCAGGCCTGGCAGACACCCTCGGCTGCACCTTGCACCTGGGTTCTGTCTCCAGACCTGCCAGAGCCTCGGCGGCCACCATCCGATGTCATGCCCCCACCTGGTGGCAGGCGCACATGAAACAAAGGGGGGCCCAGGGACAGATGGGCCTTGGACTCCGCTGTGTGTGTGGGCGTGGGGGGGGGGCTCACACCTGGCCTCCGCTGGCTTCCCACCCCCCACCCTGGGCCAGCCAGGGAGGGTGCTCCCTGCCAACCTGAGTGGGGACTGTCCCTGTCTACGCCTGACCGCCTCCCAGCTCCCGGCCTGCCGTCCCATCATCAGTGTTTATGTGTGCAGGTGGCCGGGACCGCTTTGCCGCCTCTGCTGCTTGGCACGGACTGGAGGGATCTTGGGGGGACTGTGAAGAGGGGGACCCCTCAGAAGCACCTTGCGGGAGCCTGACCCAGGGTGACTTGGGAAAGCAGTGCGTGTGGAGCTCGGGGGAGAGTTGGGACAACCGGGGGACCAGAAGGCGGAGGTGGCCTCTTCCAGCTCCCCGCCCCCAGCCCCTGAGACAGCCTCTTCCTCTCTGTTCCGCTCGCCTACCCTGTCTGGTCCTCTTTCCGTGCTGAGCTCTGAACTCCCCAAACTCGCTCTGTGTCCTCACGTGGGCCATCTCTGGTCTCACCTCTAGACGTCTGCATACGCCGTTCCTTCTCCCCAAACGCTCTTCCTTCCCCTCCGTACCCGGCCGGCTCTTCGACCTTCAGGCCTCAGCTCCGATGCCGCCCCCCCCCACGGAAGCGCCCTCGATGCCGTTCCCCCCGGGGTGGGCCGGATGTCCTTGCCCGGGGCTCCCAACAGCTGCCCGTGGGTCTGCCGTCGGAGCTCTGATTGTCCCTCGTGTCCCCTGCTCACACGTGCCGTCTCAGTGACATTCGCCTTGGAGTCGCTTCCCCGAGGGTCCCCCGACTCAGACGCAGACCTGCGGCCGAGGGAAGCCGATGCTTTGTGGCAACTGAACCTGGGTCCGCCTGCCAGGCGTGGGTTCAGGTCCCGCTTGTGGCGCCCACGTGCCGCGTGACTTCGCGTCTGCCGTTCCAGCTCTCGCGGATTGTTTCCTCGCCTGCAGGAAGGGCTTGTTCAGTGAACAACTGCGGAACGAATGAACGGATGAATGAGTGAGTGAGTTGTACCCGTCAGCCTGTTCGACACACGGCAGCCAGGGTTTCCTCAGAACTTGACTCAGAAGGTCAAGTCACTCCTTCCCTTCCCTGCCCTCACCTCTTCCCTCTCCCCCCCCCCCGCCCCCACCGCCTTGCTCATTCTGATCCGGCTACCCACGCCTCCTCACTGCTCCTGCAACACGCCAGGCATGGTCCTGCCCCAGGACCTTTGCACGTGCTGTGTCAGCCTGACACAGTTTCCAAGAGTCTTGGCTGGACTCCCAGCTTCTTATCACTGAGCCCTCAGCCTACATGTCACCTCCACGGAGAAGCCTTCCTTGATCGCCCTGGGAACACGCCCGGTTGTTTCCCGCCCGTATTCATTTCCTTCTTAGCTCCAACCCCCCGGTCGCTAAAAATCCCTGCGTTTGTCAGCGATCATCTTGCTGTTTAATACCCGTCTCTCCCGTGTCACCTCGGGCAAGTCCCTGCCTTCCTCTGCGCCTTAGTTTGTAGGTTTGTCAAAAGGGGTGGGGTATGAGCCACGAGACGGTGAGCCCCCAACTGGCCATCTTGTTCTGTGCTGTGTCCCAGCACCTAGAACAGCGCTCGGCACACAGTAGGTGCCCGGGACGTAAAAGGATCCGTGGAGAAACACCCCCCCCACCCCTGCAAACTGCCAGCCTGCTTCCCCCACTAGTTTTCCCCTCCCCGCCACCAACCCACCCCCCCATTCAGCCAGCCAGCGGACCCTCTGGAGCAGGGCAGAAGGGCTAGGCACTTCCGAACTTCCCAGGAGGACGAACACTAATTAAGCACTTACTGTGTACCTGGCCCCGTTCCAAGCCCTTTATCAGTCTCCGCATTTACTTCTCCCACCGTCGTCCGGGGTGAGAAGGAACATGAACCCTACGTTCCGGGCGGGAAAACTGACGCGCTCAGAGAAGAAAAGCCTTCCGGAGGCGCAGGGCTGGAAAGGACGCGTGGAACAGTGTCGTCTGCAGAAAGCAGGAGGGAAAATGCCGACGACGTAACTGTCCGTCCCCGGGGACCGGCTCCAACAGTCTGGCTTTCGTAGCCCCCAAAGCGTTGCCGACAGGTGTTCCAACAAAAACTTGTGCGCGCCTGTTCTGAGCGGCGGGATCTCCGGTCGCCGAAAGGTGGAGACGGCCCATTAAATGTCCATCGACAGATGACTGGATAAACACGACGCGGTCCACCCGTGCACTGGAATATTATTCATCCTTAAAAAGGAAGGGAATTCTGCCACCGGCCACCGCGGGGATGAACCCCAAAAATATTGTAAGTAAAGTAAGCCAGACGCCCAGGGGGTCCCCAGAGGAGTCCCGTCCACAGAGACAGAGTGGACGGTGGGAGCCGGGGGTGGGGCAGGGGGCGGGGAGTCCGCGTTTCATGGGGACAGAGTCTCGGTTCTGGGAGATGGAAAGTTCTGGAGGCGGATGGGGGGGTGGGGCTGCACGACAGTGTGCTTGTGCTTAACTGAGCTGCACCCTTAAAAATGGTTAAGGTAAAAAAAAAATAATTAAAAAATAAAAATAAAATTTAAAAAATGGTTAAGGTGGTGACTTTTATACGGTGTGTGTTTTACCCCAGTAAAGGAAAAAAAGCCTGGTTGATTCTCTCGGAGGGGCGACGGGCAGTTGCCAAAAAGGAAGAATCCACTTACCAACAAGAGATTCTCTCGGGGCGCCTGGGCGGCTCCTTGGTTAAGCCTCCGACTCTTGGTTTCGTCTCAGGTCACGATCTCACGGTTCGTGGGATTGAGCCCCGCGTCGGGCTCTGCGCGGACAGTGTGGAGGCTGCTTGGGATTCTCTCTCTCCCTCTCTCTGCCCCTCCCCTGCGCGCGTGCACGCACACGCGCACACACACACACGTGCTTGAAGAAAGCAGGTAGGGAAGGAAAATACACAGGCCCTTGTGCGTGCACACGCGGTCTTGAAGGGAACGTAGAAGACCCGTAACAATGGCTGCCTCCGGGGATGGGCGCTGGGTGGCTGGGGCCAGGGTGGGGAGGGGAGGAGGATTGTTTTGGTTCACCCTGTGCATTGCTTTCGGAGTCTGAGAGGCAGAAAAGCATGACGGTAAAAAGCCCAGCTCTGCCTTTGACCAGCTGTGTGACTTTGGGCAAGTCACTTAACCTCTCTGTGCCTCGGTGTCCCCACCTACAAAACAGGAGTGGTGAGGGCTGTTCAGGTGAGGAGAGAATGAATTAACACCAGGCAGGGGCTGAAGATAGAGCCTGGCACACGGCAGGTGCCACCCAAGCATTGCTCTTGACCTGTACACCCCTGTTCCATCTTTACCAATCCAAACAAAGAAATATCTAAGACTAAATTTTTTGAGCATTGAATGAATGGCGCGTGGAGAGCGTCTGGCACCCAGCCCAGCCCACGGTCGGCCTCTGCCACCTCCGACCTGGTGAGCTCACCCCTTCTCCTCCCTGCTCCTACCCTCAGCCCCCAGGGACCCAGCCTCAGAGCAAGTGACGCAACTTGGGGAAACGGAGTCCCTCTGGCCACAGGCGCTCCTGCGACACCTTGCCTGCATGGGGTGTTGCAGGGGAGAGGGAGGGCTCTCCTCGCATTTTGTTCTCAGGGGAGGGTTGAAGGTGGGAATCAGCTCCCACTTGCCTTCATTAGCATCTTGAAGGAGCTGGTTGCTGCGGCCTGGGGTGCAGCCCGGCCCAGGGCGCCCCGGGAGGAACCCCATTCGCCCTGGCACCAGCGGCCCCGCCTGGCCTGCCCACTCAGCCTCTGGGCTCAGCTTCATCTGGGTTCTCCTCCAGACTTTCTTCTCGCCGTGGGCCCCTCCTCTGTGAATTAGGACTAATAAAAACGTCTCCTTTCTAGGGCTTTTGGAGTATTGCGGTTATTGTTTCGTTGGGAGAAAGTGGTTTTAAATATGACCCCATCTGTGATCCCCGAACTATTTCTATGCATAGAAACATGTCTGAAGAACACACGCCACGATGTCAGCAGTGGTTATGTCTGCGAGCTTCAATATAAACAGTAAGTATTACGAATGTTTTTGTCATCGTTATTATATAACAACTTAAATAACACCTGTAATTTACTTATTAAATAACAACTTAATAATAATGCTCATTAAGCAGCTACTATGTGCTACGTGCTTTAGATGCTGAACTCATCTAGTCTGGAGGTGGGGTGTGATGGTGACCCCATTGTACAGACAAAGAAACCGAGGCTCAGAGAGAGGGATCTGGCTTAAGGCCACACAGCATGGCAGGACAGAGCTGGGACAAGGTGCCTCTGCGAGGTACCCACTTCCCCGACGTATCCAATCCTGTCCCCTGCCCCCTGAAGGGATTTTTTTCAGCTGATGTGAATGCTGTGGGCCCCAAAACTTGAACCCCAGAACCGGTCCTTCAGAGAAGGGCTCGGTTGGAGGGAGCTCTGCCCAACCCCGAGCACAGCCCACAGCCAGCGGACAGGAGGGAACAGCTTGTCTGGCTCTGATTCATTCAACAAACTCAGGGTGATGATGGTGGGCAAAGCAATGGGGGAGGGAAGCATGGAGGCAAACCTTAGCATTCCTTTGAGGATCTCAGGAGAACAAGAGGGGGCAGGGGAGGGAGCAGGACAGACCTGGAGGTTGAGCAGAGCATAGGACGCAGCATGTGTAGACACTGAAGTGATGGGCGAAAGAATGGATGGATAAAAATGGACGGACGGATGGATGTTGGATGGATAGATGGATAAATGGATTGGTAGAGAGGTAGTTGGATGGATGGGTGGATGGATGGATGGATGAGTGGGTGGGTAGAGTGGTAGTTGGATGGACAGGTGAGTGGGTGGATCAGTGGATGGATGAGTGGATGGGTAGAGGGGTTGTTGGATAGATGGGTGGGTGGATGGATGAGTGATGGATAGAGAAGTAGTTGGATGGATAGGCGGGTAGTTGGATGGGTGGATGGATAGATAGATAGATGGGTGGATGAGTAGAGGGCTAGTGGGATGGATGAGTAGGTGGGTGGATGGATGGGTGGGTGAGTGGTTGGATGGGGATGATGGATGGATGGGTGGGTGGGTGAGTGGATGGAAGGACAGATGGATAGATAGATGGGTGGATGAGTAGAGGGGTAGTGGGATGGATGGGAGGGTGGGTGGATGGATGGATAGGATGGATAAGTGATGGATAGAGAAGTAATTGGATAGATGGGTGGGTGGATGGATGGATGGATGGATGAGTGATGGATAGAGAAGTAGTTGGATGGATAGGTGGGTAGTTGGATGGATGGATGGATACATGGAGGATGGATAGATGGGTGGATGAGTAGAGGGCTAGTGGGATGGATGAGTAGGTGGGTGGATGGATGGGTGGGTGAGTGGGTGGATGGGTGGATGAGTAGAGGGGTAGTGGGATGGATGGATGGGTGAGTGGTTGGATGGGGGATGGATGGATGGGTGGGTGGGTGGGTGAGTGGTTGGATGGGGGATGGATGGGTGGGTTGGTGGGTGGGTGGATGGGTGGATGGGTGACTAGATGGATGGATGGATGGATGGATGAGTGAGTGGTTGGATGGGGATGATGGATGGATGCATGGGTGGGTGGATGGAAGGACAGATGGATAGATAGATGGGTGGATGAGTAGAGGGGTAGTGGGATGGATGGAGGGTGGGTGGGTGGATGGAAGGACAGATGGATAGATAGATGGGTGGATGAGTAGAGGGGTAGTGGGATGGATGGGAGGGTGGGTGGATGGATGGATAGGATGGATAAGTGATGGATAGAGAAGTAATTGGATGGATGGGTGGGTTAATGGATGAGCAGATGGACAGAGAGGTAGTTGGATGGATAGGTGGATGGATAGATGGATGAGTGGATGGACAGAGAGGTAGTTGGATGGACGGGTGGGTGGACAGACAGCGCTCCTAACTATAACGACGATAGCCAAGGGCAGTACGTACCATTGCCACATAGTATGTTCTGAGCACATGACCTCACCAAACCTCAGACTGATGCTTTCACTCCAGAGTTGGGGCATCTGAGGGTCAAGGTTAGAGTCCTTCCCGCTGCTGTCCTGAGTCTGCCCTTGTCAAGGTGATCTCCCAGAGTCCAAACCCAGCAGTCACTTGTCAGCCCCGTCCCACACTGGCTCCCAGCGGCATCTCACCTCGCCAGTCCCTCCTCCTGGGAACTCTGTCCTCACTGGGCCCCTGGAGCCTGCCCCCACCTGGCTTCCTCCTGTCGTCTCTGATGGACCCCATCGATCTCTCTGCCAGCTTCTCACCTTTTCTGCTCAGTTTCTAAACCCAGGACGGCCCTTGGACATCTCTCTCTCTCCCCGGCCCCCTCGTCCATCCCCATGGGTTCAAATACCTTCTTCCATCATGGAACACCAGATTTGCGTCTTCAGAGGGCATCTCTCCCCCCAACTCCAGACTCTAATTTCCAGCTGGCCCACTGATAGCCTCCCGTGGGCCCCAACAACACGCCGAAGTCAAATCTCAACTCCGACCGCCCCACCGGCTCGCCCCTCCCCCAGCCACCCCATCTTGGCTGACGCCCATTCCACCCCGCCAGGTGCCCGGGGCAGACACCCTGGCATCGTCCTCGGCTCCCCTCGTTTCCCCACACCCCACAACCAGTTCCTTAGAGAATTCCACGGACGCTACCTTCACAGTCTATCCAGAAAGTGCCCCCTCCGCCTCCCTCCTCCACGTCGACTGGCCCAGCTCCGGAAACACCAGCCCGGCACCCTAGTCCCAGGCTCCCACGCTCGCCCCTGGCAATGGGCCCTCCCTGCGGGGAACACCAGAGGGCGCCTGTGGGCACCCGAGTCAGGTGCCGCCCTCCTTTGCCCGCAGACCTCCGGGGCTCCCCCCTCCCTGAGGTAAAAGCCCAAATCCTCCCCGCAGCCCCCAAGGGCCCGCACAACCTGCCCCGTCTCCCCCTCCCTCCTTCCCCCTCTGATCCCTCTGCTCCAGCCACACGGACCGCTTCACTGTTCCTCCAACACGCCGGGCGCAGTGCTGCCCCAGGACCTTTGCACAGGCGGGTGCCCTCTGCCTTCCTCCCCACCACCTCCTTTGGTCTCTACTCACACTCCACCTTCTCCCTGGGGCCTCCCCTGACCACCCTATTTAAGATTTACTCTGTTTGACATCTCAGCGCTGAGCCCTTCCCCACAAATCTCATCCGCCTTTGCTGCTTGATTTCTTTCCCTGAGCCCTCACCGCCTCTGACCCGCTATTTTACGTGTTTACTTTTGAGCGTACGACGTCAGCTCTTGAAAGCGGAGATTTTCATTCTGTTCTGTTTACCATTTCCTCCCAGCACCTACGACAGCGTGTGACACGCAGTTAATATTTGTTGAATAATTAAATACTTAAGGGAAGTCCCAATGCACTGAATACGCATCTACTGTTGCCGTAGTCCGGAAGATTCGTCCAGGAAAAGAGAAAATGCGAGCAGAGACAGGTGGGTAAGCCCGTGACCAGCGTAGACCAGGCTTTCCTGACCTCAGCCCCGAAACGTGGCAGCAAAAGGGAAGCCCTGTCCGCTCCTCCAGAGGGCTGGGGACTGAGACGGGGGCCTGGACCCCCCCCCACCCCGCCCTCGGCCTCTGCTCTCCCGCTCACCCCTCCCTCGGGCTTCTGACTTTGAGGAAACTTCTCTTCTGAGAACGTTCGCGGAAGCCTTTTGCACCCTGGGCCGGTGGCACGTGAGCCTGGGAAAAACACGGAAAGGTCAATGTCTATAATTGAATTTTCCCCGAGATAAAAATAGCATCTTTGTAATCGTTTAAATGGTGCTGAGGGAGGGAAGCAGGGAGGGAGCGCGAGAGAGCCAGCCGCATGCGGCTGAGAAGTTCCAGGCTCTGGTCTCAGCCCACCTGAGCGCGGGCTGAGTGACCTTGGGCACGTCGCCTGCCTGAGTGGCTTGGGCCGGCTTCTCCCCGTGTGAACTGGTGTGTGTGTGTGTGTGTTTGTCCCAACAAGTAGCTAAGCTGTCCCCGTTAGCGCTGGACACGGGAAGGTTCCTCATCACCCGCCCTCGCGTCTCCGCCACGTGGCCCTCCCTCCCTCCACTCCCACGGGCCTCCCACCTGGAGCCCCTCCCTCCGCTCCCCTGTCCAGACCTCAGGTGCGCTGCTTGGGGGGAAGTCACTTCCCTACACCCAGCCTCGGTCCCCTCATCTGTCAAAGTGACATCCTGGGCCGTTTGTCCACCATCAGGGCCACGTGTGGCAGCATTCGGTCCCGGGCTTGGCACGGGGTCATCTCCCGGAGGATGGGGCTCTGACTGGATGCGTGCACCTTCCCCTGGGCCCGCCTTCGAGCCTCTGCGTGAGCTGTGTCCCCTGCCTGGCGGCCCTCTCTTTCTTCCCCCCTCTTTGGGTGGATCCCTTCCCCTCTCCGGGACTCCGTTTTCCTGGGAAACGAACACAGAACAACAGTGCTGAGCTCACAGTGTGACAGTTAAAGAAATAACGTCCATGAGGCACAGTGCCTGGTACATAGTAGGCGCTCAATAAATGCTCCGCAAACAATATTATTGCTATTATTCTTAAAATTTTTTTTAACATTTATTTATTATTAAGAGACAGAGCGTGAGCATGGGGGGGGTGGGGGGGCAGAGAGAGGGAGACACAGAATCGGAAGCAGGCTCCAGGCTCCGAGCTGTCAGCACAGAGCCCGACGCGGGGCTTGAACCCACACACCCTGAGATCATGACCTGAGCCGAAGTCGGACGCTCAGCCGACGGAGCCACCCAGAACCCCCACCCCCCCACAAACAATATTATTATCCTTGATCCTGGGGGACTGGGGGACCCACCAGCCGCAGAACAGGCACAAGCCGAGGACGGATGAGCCACGGAAACCACACGATTGCAAACTGCAAAGTCCCTGTGAAACGTCACCCAGCCAAGTCCGTCCCCTTCGAGGACAAAAGGGATTCTTCTCCTTTTGTGGTGCCCCGTGAAGCAAGCCATTTACCCCTTCTAGGCCCCTGATTTGCCAGTTGTAACGGAGAGGAGTAGGCCAGGTGGTCCCAGAGGGCTGTTTGGTGCATCTTGACTTTCCCCCAAGCTAGATGTGACAGCTGGAGACATTTTTGTTGGGGGGGGGGGCAGCCCTTAAATCTCCGTTTGCATCCAAGGGACGCCTGTTCTCAGGCCTGTCCCGATCATCTCACACCCAACTCAGGCATCGGCGAAAAAGGTCTTGCAACATCAACACGCTGGGTTGGGGGAAAAAAAAATAATTTTTTTTTTTTTTTAAGTAGGGTTCACACTTAGCACGGAGCCCAACTCGGGGCTCGAACTCACAACGCCGAGCTCAAGACCTGGGCTGAGATGGAGAGTCAGACCCTTAACCCAGTTGAGCCCCCCAGGCGCCCCTGGGTTGAGAAATTCAGCAAGTCTTGATACACTGCTCGTGAACGAGCCCGACGGGTACCTTCTGAGCTCCTACTGTGTGCCAGGCTGCGCTGAGCGCCAGGGACAGCGCGGTGACCAAGACAGAAAAACCCCGGCCCTCATTTGAGGGATTCGTCCAATTGAATCTGTGGACCAGAAGGAAGCAGGCACAGAGAGAAGACAGGAAGGAAACCGGTGGGAGCGGGAACCGTGGTTATGGGGGATGGGGACGGGGGGGGGGGGGGGCGGATGTCCAAGGAGTGGGTGATCCACATCAGAAGCGGATCCCGGGGCGCCCGGGTGGCTCAGTGGGTTGAGCGGCCGACTTCGGCTCAGGTCACGATCTCACGGTCCGTGGGTTCGAGCCCCGCGTCCGGCTCTGGGCTGACGGCTCGGAGCCTGGAGCCCGCTTCCGGTTCTGTGTCTCCCTCTCTCTCTGCCCCTCCCCCCTTCATGCTCTGTCTCTCTCTGTCTCTCTCTGTCTCAAAAATAAATAAACGTTAAAAAAAATTAAAAAAAAAAAGGAAATACACATTAAAATAAATAAAATAAAAGGAGGTAGGCCACCATCCGTCACTGTTCTGTTTTCGCGTGTGCGCGAATTTCCTCGACGCCGAGAGGTTTACGTAAAAATTTCCGATAAAGTCGTTTCAAATTAACGAAGGAGGAGGAGGCGGTGCAGGTGGAGAAGAAAGGGCTCCGCTATCGTCATCTAATAAATCGTCGCAGGACGTTTTTCCCCAGGAAACGTCTGTAGACGTGAACACGTATGAAGCTGCCAGGGTGTTATTTCCTGGCCGGTAATGGCAACACATCAGACACCCCCTAAACGCTGAACAATAGAAGATCAATTGAAAAACCAGTGTGTGACCGTCAGATAAATTGCACTGTGTGTAATCACATCGAAAACACACCAAAAGGAAGCGGACCTAGACGTTGGCGCTCCGGGGGCAGATGACAGCCGAGTTCCCTTCCTTCTTTTTAGCTCGCGGGGATCTTCTGAATTTTCTGCAGCGGGCAGATTTCCGTCTGTGGTCGAACAACATCAGTGAAGTCGTGTTTTCTTAAAGAAAGAGGAAAGAGGGAAACGGGGGGGGACCCCAAGAAAGTGGGGGGCGAGTTGAGGCATGAGCCTAACTCCATCGTGACTGTGGCACTACTAAGGGGGGGACCTTGGTTTTCTCACCTGTAAAACGGGGAGAAGGCTTGTAAGGCCGCATGGGTCGGCGGTGAGGGTCCAGGCTAGCCGTCGCGGGAAGCTGTCACCTCTTGTCTAGAGGCCACTCCTCCTCTGGCCTCCCGGCCCCCCGTCTCTGTGCCCGGCAGACCCAGAAGTCACCAATGAAGCCTCTCCCCTCCTTGCTTGGATCTTTTTCCATTCAATGAGGCAGATAGGGTGGCACGGGCTCGCTTGGCAAATGAGGGAACTGAGGCACGGGGCCCCTGTCTGGGCCTTTCTGGGCCTGGGTCCCTGTGTTACCCAGCTACGGAGGAGCAGACCCAGGATTTGAACTCCTGCCGGTCTAGCGCCCGAGGCCTAACCGCTGTACCACCCGGCTTCCCACCCCCCCCATCCCCGTCCTCTCCCTGCCCTCCCCTCCTCCCCTCTCCCCCTCGCTCACTCTCCTCCAGCCACGTGGGCCTCCTCCCTGTTACTCTAACATGCCAGGCACGGTCCTGCCCCAGGACCTTTGCACGGACTCCTCTTTCTGCCCGGAGTGCTTCCCCCTCCAGAGACCCTCCCGGGTCTCTCTCCTGGCTTCACTTTTCTCCATTTTCCACATCGTCATTGCCTTGAGTCCCCATCAGATTTGTTAGCAACCCCACCGGGATTTACCCACTGCTGCAAATCGCCAAGCCGACCACAGGACTTTGCGCCCGGCAGGTGCTCAATAAGGGCTGGTTGAATGAACGAGTGACTGAATCCCGGAAGAGGGACGGCCGTTCGCGCCCCATTCACACCTGGCCACAGCCCATCCCCCCCCATCGCTGGGCCTCGAGGGCCTCGCTGGGGCAGGTGCCGGGTGTAGCTGGCAGGGGCCGCATCTACCAACAACCAGGTGGAACCGCGGCGCGGGGACTCCCGTCCTCGATCGCAACCCCGGCGGAGCGGCTACATGGGTGTGTCCCAGGATGTGCCTGCGGGGGGTGCTGGGGGCACGTGACCCTCAGGGGGGAACACGGGGCATAAAGCAGGGACTGTGCACCTTACGGAAACATAGGTGGCCGTTAAGTAAGAAGCCCGGGGGGGCCTCTGGGACACGGGTCATCGGCTTCTGAGAGTGGGAGGCTGTCCCAGGAGGACTGACCAGCTGTGGGGCGCTGGGTAAGGCGTGCTGTGCGAATTCTCCCATCAGACTCCCCCATTTGACAGATGGGGACACGGGGGCACAGAGAGGTTAAGCCACTGGCCCGAGGTCACACAGCCAGCCTACGGCAGAATTGGGAATTAAACGCGAGTTCTCTGATGTTCCCGTCGGTGTTCTTACCCTGTCCGCCCCGTCTGTCCCTTTACTCCCTCGACGGGCACGTGCTGACCACCGTGTGCCAACCCTGTTGCAGACGTCAGAGAGCCCGCGGAGCAAGACGGGTGATATTCCCGCCCTCCTGGAGCGGCGGGGAGCTGGGGAGACACAGAAATATCCAAGGGGACAAATGCTCAAAATGGTCATTTCCATTTTTTTTTTAACGTTTATCTATTTTTGAGAGACCGAGAGAGACGGAGCATGAGCGGGGGGGGGGGGGTGCCGAGAGAGAGGGAGACACAGAATCGGAAGCGGGCTCCGGGCTCCGAGCCGTCAGCACAGAGCCCGACGCGTGGCTCGAACCCACCGACCGCGAGAGCACGACCACGACCTGAGCCAGAGTTCGACACTTAACCGACTGAGCCCCCCAGGCGGTCCCAGAATGGCGATTTCAAACGGTGATAAGCGATGCGCAGAAGAGAAGCAGGATGATGGGGGGGCTGGGGTGGAGGGGATGCAACTTTAGCCTGACGGATGGGGAGGGCCTCTCTGACCTGGGGACATCTGAGCTGAGACCTGAACAAAGAGAAGGAGACAGCCATGGGAACCCGTGGAGGAAGGGTGTCCCGAGCAGGCAGAATAGTCCGTGCAAAGGTCCTGGGGCGGGACCCCACCTGGTGTGTGGCAGGGACAGCGAGGAGGCCCGCGTGGCCGGAGCAGAGCGAGCGAGCGAGGCGGGGAGAGAGGGAGGAGGGGAGGGCAGGGAGGGGACAGGGCAGATCGTGCAGGGCCTTGGGGGCTGCTGGGAGGACGTGGGCTTTTCTCCTGAGGGAGCTGGGAGCCCTGGAGGGCTGTGGCCGGAGGAGGGCAGGACCCGATTTCGAAACGAGTGCTCCGCAAAAGAGCGGCACTTGGCCCGGCTGCTTCCCTAATCCCTAAGTGATTCGTCTCCGAGGTCCCCCGGCACGTGGGCGACTGGGTGGGAAAAAGCCTGTGGTTTGATCGTTCAGCTTTTGTGCTGCCGGCTGTCGGAGAGGGTGGTGGGCTCGTCCGGTTTCGCCCAGACCTTCCCCGGTTTCGGGCTGGGTGGGGGAGGGGAGGCCCCAGGCTGCTTCCAAACCGCGTGACAGCAAAAGTGACCCGAGGCATTCCTGCCCAGGACGAAGGAAGGAAGCTCGCAGCAAGCCCCGGCGGGAGAGCAGCTCTTCTGGGGCTCTACAACCTTCTTTGGCTCCCGCTGCCCTCTGGAGCCAACCCTACCCCTTCCCCTGCAGCCCACGATGCCCTGCGGGACTTAGCTCCACCCCTCCTGAATCACCCTCCGTATGCGTCTTTGCTCCGGCTTCCAGACCTTCGAATACAGTTTTCCCAGAACTCCTTTCTCGGCTCACCCGGAGCACTCCCACTTAGGGCCCGGTGGCCGCCCTCGATAGACAAGCATCTGTTTGAGTTCGTGCTTTCGGTTACCTGGGGGTACACGGCCTCACCGTTCTTTAAACACACGGCCCTGCCTCAGGGCCTTGGCACGGGCCACGGCCGACAGCCCCCCCAGCTCCACGTCTGCCCCACGGGTGGCAGGGCACACGCTTGAGGGCAAATTCCCACCTGGGGGGTTACAAGGGCTGGGTTGGGACATCCCACCGGCCTCCTCCGCATTGTTCCGAGTCAGTATCGCTCACCTCATTAGGTCCTCTCACCTCGTGCGTCCTCTTCTGACGTTCTCTTCGTCATCCACGCCGTCCCACGCTCGCCACGCCTGGGCCGGGGTCCCGGCACCTCGCAGCCTCCAGGACTCGGCGGTGAGCGCCTCCTGGCAGGCTGCCCCGCCGCCGTTTGTCGTGCCAACGGCCTTGGGTGCCGGCCTTTGTTCCCCCGGCCCCTGTCCACCCGCTGCGGCAGGCGCCACGGACGCCCCCATTTTACAGATGAGGAAAGACGAGGTTCGGAGAGGGTCTTCGGCTCCCGTGTGAGGCCCCGCAGGGAGATCCAAGCCCACGCAGCCGGACTCCGGTCCCCAAGGCCGCACCTCCTGGCTCTGAGCCTGGGACGCACGGTGGCATTTTGCTTTATTATTTCCCGGGCGCCCTGTTAATTGTCCAAAGCACGCGATTAGCACATCCTTTATATACGGCCCGATGTCTAATTGTCCAGACCGCGGAACCGGTGACTCAAAGCCTCCCTAATTGTCTTCTCTGCACAATTAGTACCTCGTTATATATGGCTCTGTGGTTGCCCGCTCTTCTATAGGCTGCCGGCCTCGCTTCTAATTGTCGGGGCGCTGTAATCAATGCCTGCACTAGGGCGTCCTCCCCGCTCTGTGTGGTTAGAGCCACACGCGTCCCTGGGGTGGGGGCTGGCAGTGCTCAGAGGAGGAAAGCGGAACCCCTGCCCACAGGGGGGTCGCCGTCCAGTTGAGAGGGCAACAGGCGAAAGCGGGGTTCCCGTCACGTTTGTGGGAGCCGCAGAGCCTCGGTGTAGAGCGGGGGCGCGGAGCAAGGGTGCCCTCTGCTGGAGGAGGGGCCCTAGAGGATGGGTCGTGCAGGACGCATAGGAGTTTGTGAGGCAGAAGGGAATTCTGAGCAGAAGGAACGGCACGCACGTAGGTGTGGGTGTTGCAAAGAGCTGGGCATCTGCACGGCGCGGGGCGGGGGGCTGAGAGTTACTGAAGTAGTCTGGCTGGGGTGTGGAATTAGGGCAGGGGGGGAACGTCGGGAGAGATTTAGGACGAGTTCGCCGAGAGAGAGAGAGAGAGAGAGAGAGAGAGAGAGAAGAGACCCGGAAGCAAGAGGCCCGCGTTGGTTGCTATATCAGCCACCGAGCCGCGGGGGCACTTGTTACGTGGCATCATCGCAGCCGTAGCTGACTGCTACAAGGCTCCGTCAACAGGGTCAGGACGCTCCGGGGTCAGTCTCCTGCCGGCCGCCGGGGAAGCTGAGCCCCGTCGCGTCCCACGCACCTGTCCCATCCGGAGGAGCCCCACGCGGCCCCACCGGAAATCTCCAACTAGACGGGCGCCGCCCTCCTGCAGCTGCTCCCTGAATTGAGAAACTCGAGGGGTTCCAATAGGTTCTGTGCTCAATTAGCCATGAAACTACCAGGGAAAACCTAGCTCGGGGCGGCGGCAGGGGGCGGGGGGGGGGGGGAGAAGATCTGCAGTGATATATCTCCGGGAGGGGGACAGAAAAGAAGATGCGAGAGCTCAGCAGTGGAATGTTCTATAAGAACCTTTTAAAAGCAAACACAGGAGACATGAGCAGTTTTTAAAATGACAGACAATACAATGGAAGATAATATATTTAAAACCCATATCAGTTGTTAACAGACCATAAAAATACAGCTACATTAATCTGAGCTGTCTGTCACGGGCCCTCAGAGCAGCTGCGTGATTTTATAGTTTCGCTCCTGGAGGTTTCCTTGACACTTGCGCAAATACATCTCAATTTATTTGGATAAGGACAATAGAAATATTGCACTTCTCCCCCTCCCCCCTCCCCCCTCCCTCCCCCTTCTCGCTCTGCCACCTCTCCCCCAGACGGCCGGGAGATCCCCTCTGGAGCTGGCCGCGCAAACGTTGGGCTTTCCTTGGAGAAAAGTCTCCGTGGGCCTGGGGCCCCCGAACCTCGAGGCTGCGGGGAAAGGGGGGCCGGGTTGGTGCCTGGTATCGCCGTGTGTCGGCGGGCACAGGGCCCGCCCTCTCGAGGTCTAGTTGAAAAAGACCCCGTACGCGTCTGTTCCCCCCCCTCCGAGGCGCTTTCGGGGCAGAGAGCCCTGCGCACACGTGGCTAAATCCACACCCTCTCGGGGTCCCCTGTGCCCGACCGCCAACACCACCGTGGCTGCTGTTCCCTCCTAGTCCTCCATTGCTCACGCGGGTCCAACCGCTGGAGCCGCTCCACTCGTCTGCCGGGCACCCTCCTGCCTCAGGGCCTTTGCACTTGCCGCTCCCGCTCTCTGGAATGTCCTTTCCCCCCTCCCCCCATTCTCCCTACAGCTGGCCCTTCTTCCTGCCTGAGCTCTCGATGCCACGCCCTCCGAAAGCCCCCCCCCCCCCCTCGAAAAAGCTTCCCGGTCCTTCCCTTCACGTTCCCTCACGTTCTGGTGCCTTGCCGGCACTTACCTGCTTGGAAAGTATCTTATTTACCCACGTGTTAATTTGACATGAAGCCTGAGGCCACCGAGGCCCCAGAGTTTTCTGGGTTTTGCTTTCCGGCGGTTTTCTCGGTCTGTTTCGGTCACTGCTATCTTGGGGGGGGGGGCAGTGCTTGGTACACAGCAGGTGCTCAATCCATCCCTGTCGAGGAAAGGAGTAAAAGGAGGCATGAGAAGCCCATCCCGGCAGGGGCAAAGGCTCGGACGTGGGGATCTGTGCTTGGAAACTGTGACCCCAAGCCCCTGGTGTAGGGCCCCCAGCTTCCTCCCCTTCTGGGGAGGGGTCACACCCGGTGACTCGAGCAGGACGCACCCCACGGCCAGCGCCATCCTGGGGCCCCACGCGCCCCGCCCCTGTGGGAGCCGCGGACGGCCTTCCGGCCAAGAACGAGGGTCCCCGTCTCGGGCCCCGCCCCGCCCCGCCGCCTCCGCTTCCGAGGCGCCCCAGATGTCGCCGCAGCAGACGAGCCCCGCCTGGTGCCCGGGGAGGCCCGGCACAGATGGGATGAAACATCTGGGCCGCGTGTCGCCGGCAGCTGGTGGGAACCGGGAGGCTGCGAAAGGCGCTGACGTCTCCAGGAGGTTGGGGGGCCCTGAGTCCCCTCCGGTCCCACCATCTGTCCGCGGCCAAAGCTTGCCTCTGGATTCCTCTGGGCCGGGGAGGAGAGGGCCCCAAACCCGCCCGGCACCCCTGGTTCCTCCGTCTCCCTCCCTCCTCACCCCTCCCAGACCCGGGGCTTTATCTCCAAATTATACTCTGAATCCAAGCCCTTGGCCCCCCTCCACCGCCATCGCCGGGCCGGGCCTCCAGCATCGCTCGCCTGGACTGGTGTAAGAGGGCTCCTTGGGTTTGGTCCCAGCGGCCTCCCTGCCCCCCACCCCCCTCACTCAGCCTGCCTCTGCCACACCGGCCTCTCTGCTGTTCTTTGAACACACCAGCCACCGTCCTGCCCCAGGGCCTTTGCCCACGCTGTTCCCTCTGCCTGGAATGCTCTTCTCCCCACACCTCCCCCACGGCCAGCTCCTCCTCCAAGTCTCTGTTCAAATGTCACCTCCTCCCAGAAGCCCTCCGGACCTCCCTGGCATCGTTAATCTCTGCCTTAGTCTATCAGGGCCGTTATAACAGAATCCCACAGACCAAGTGGCTTAGAAACACACATTTGCTTCTCGGTTTCGAAGGCTGGAAGTCCGAGATCAAGGCGCTGGCAGATTCAGTGTCTGGGGAGGACCTGCTCCCGGTTTGGAGGGACGGCGGTCTCCTCACTGTGTGCTCACCCGGAGGAAGGGGTGAGGGAGCTCTCCGGAGTCTCCTTCAGAAGGGGACTTGGCTGCATTCATGGGGGGCTCCCAGCGGGCCCCCCCCGATACCATCACACCGGGGAGTCGATTTCAGTCTGCTGACTGCACAACATTCAGTCTACAGCAATGTCCACGTCCTCCCTGCCCCATGTCACCCTCTGTCCCAGCCACACGGGTCACCTTGCAAGACACCATCCGGGCGCCCGGACTTTGCTCTACCCGGCAGCTCCCTTTGCCTCCTACCTTGTGCCTGGCAGGCTCCTCCACCTCCTCTCACCCCATTTAATTAATTGTTTTTAATGTTGACTTATTTCTGGAGAAAAAGACAGAGTGTGAGCGGGGTGGGGCAGAGAGAGAGAGGGAGACACAGAATCCGAAACAGGCTCCAGGCTCCGAGCTGTCAGCACAGAGCCCGACGCGGGGCTCGAACCCACGGACCGCGAGATCATGACCTGAGCCGAAGTCAGAGGCTTAACCGACTGAGCCACCCAGGCGCCCCAATTAGCCCCGTTTTGAATGTCCCTTCTTCCAATCTCCCCACTTAGCCCGGCCTCCTGATTTCCTCTCTGGATTCCCCCTGACCCCAGGGACCTGAGCGGGTTTCTGTCCGGCTGAGCCTCCACTTCCCCGGGCCCCTGGGACAGCTCTCCGCACACGAGCGGCTGTCATCAAACGTGCCCGCTCTGCCAGAACTCGTTCCTCCTCCCCAGCCTGCGTTTCCTTCCAGAATCTCCACGCCTCGGAGGCAGCTCGGCCGCAGCGTCTGTTTGGAAGGAACAGAGTGGCTGGGGGTCGGAGGGGACCATCTCGAAGCCGGGCTTGCGCGGTGGGCTCACCTCTTCAATGTGGCCTGTCAGTTTCTCTGGATGGTTCCACGCTCCCTGACGGACATCGTAGAAGGGTCTGGAGCCCCCGGGCCACCCCGTGGCAGTGCCCGTCTCTCCCTCTGGCTGCCCAGCGTCCCAGCCCCTCCTGGCAGCTCCCGCTCAGCCCCAGACCCCCGCGCCCATTTCCAATGGCAGATGTCACCTTGGGACAGTCAGTCACGTGATCAGAAGCGCCCAAGGAGCCTAGTGGTGAAAACTGTTGACCCCGGAGCCACGGGGCCCGAGTTCAGATCCCAGGCTGCCACTCGCAGTCATTCTGTGTGATCTCGGGCAAAGCACTTGACCCCTCTGGGCCTTGGTTTCCCCATCTCTAAAATGGGGCTATGGTACCTTTAACCTTGTCCTACGGATGTAAGGACTTACTCTGCGTTTGTGTCGAAAATAGGGCCCACACATGGGAACCTCCCAGCGGGTATTAGCCACTCTGCCACTTTTTTTAGACCCCCCCCCCTCCCCGGGGCCCAGGGCCAGCCTGTTCTCACCTGCTCCAGAGTACAGGGTCATGGCCTCCAGCCCCTGCTCTGTGGCAGCCATCACTGTTGGGAGAAGGTTCCAGAAGGAGAGGGAGAGGCTGCCTGGTGGTTCCTCCCAGCTCCACGTTTACAGAGCGAGCCCAGGGCATTTAACTTAAAACAGAGATGGGGGGGGCATGGTGTGGGGGGGGGTTAGGGGTTAGCGGCTAAAGATTCCGGCCCCACCCGGGGCTTCGTGGACACTGTCAGCTGCCCCAGGAGTTAAAAGCCGAGATTCCACCCGCGCGCCCAACTCCACGTGCTCGGGGGCCTGGAAACTGTTTCCATGACACCCAGGAGCCCGAGTCCCTTGAAGGGCCCGGTCCGAAGGTGAGGGTTTTGGGGGGGGGGGCGTAGGGGGGTGTCGGGGAGGGCTTGCTCGGTAACCGTGGCAACGCCAACAGCGGCGGGAGGCCAGCCCAGCCGGCACGGAGGCGCCCGCACCCCGGATCCCAGCGCCGCCACGGCCCCTGGAGCGCAGACGGTGAGACGGAGGCCCAGAGGCGCCGCTCATCTGCCCCGGTCGCCCACCCGATTGGGAAGCGGCACCGGGCGCTTGCCCACGTGGGGGGGGGGCGGGGATCACGGGAAGGGGCGGGGCCTCAGGAGGCCACGCGGAGACCTCCGGGGCTTGGCCCGGGCAATCCGGGAGGGCTTCCCGAAAGAGGTGGGCGTTTCCCCCACTTCGGCCCCACCTGTTCCGCGGTTTGTTTGGTGTTTGCCTTCCAGCTGCCTCACGTCCTCTCACGTCCGTGTCTTTGAAAACACAGTCTCCGCCTCCCTCCTGGAAATGGAGAGCGGCTCGCACCTGTCACAAATAGCAGGCGGGCGGCGAAAACACGCGGGATGGAAACAAAACGTGGTCGTTTCCTCCAGCGAGGCGTCTGCGCAGCCGCCGCCGCCGGCACTTTGCTTACGAGGAGGGGGCGAGGGGGAGGCCCGAAAGGGTTAAATCAGTCCCCGGGGGAGGCTCCCTCCTGTGCATCATCAGAGGGAGTCAAAGAGGGCTGGGAACGGGGATTACGGGGTTTATTAAGTAATCCAGAGTCCCTGTGGGGCCCAGCATCCGGGGGGATCTGACCCACCAGAGGATTTGGTTAGGCGGAAAGGATAGGCATCTGGGCAGAGGGCACAGTATAAGCAAAGGCTCAGGGCGGGGCTGCAAGAGGAGCGGGGGCAGCCGGGAGAGGCTTTGTCCCCAGGCCAGAAGACACAGGGCCTCCTGGTCTTTCTGGTGTTTTCCAACAGGGGAGGGGGGGGGGGGGAAAGCACATGAACTTTCCAAGGTCCAAGCGGGAGGGCGTCCTGGGGCTGTGGCTTCTGAAAGACTAAGGGGTGGAGCTTTCTGGGAGCTGAAAGTGTTTATCTGGAAGGTGATTCCAGGAAGCAGGAAAAAGTGGGCGGAGGTGGAGATTGGCAGCGTAAGGAGCCAACAGGGGGGCACTGATGACCAGGTGGCTGTTGTGGGCATCCGGGGCTGACATTTTGGGGCCCTCTGGTAGCCTGTGTAGAGCAAGCCTCAGAGTTGGCCCATTCGTATATTAAAGGCTCTGACAAGTTCTGCAGAAGAGATACCTGTTGAACAATTTCCCAGATGAGCGTGAACATAAACTCTATCCACAGCAGTTTCCTGGACACAACTTTGGAGGCCTCTCATCGTACCGCTGCCCTCTCTCGGTCTCCTCTTGTATCCAGACTGCAACATGAGACAGAGGAAGGCCAAGAAAACTAACAATGAAATAAAAAGTAACAGTCACAATTATTATTCCTACAAAAGCACATTTATTGGCTTATGTATCTGGAAAGTCCAAACTGCTTTCAGGCATGGCTGGATCCTATCGATGCTCCTTTAAACACACGTGCCTTTACTGTTGACGTATAAATTTGCAAAAATGTATGTAACTCGATAGGTTTTGTCACGTGTGTATTTGCGTGAAACCATCACCCAAATCAAGATGAGTACAGCACCCCCCCCCCAAACTCTCCTGATGCCCCCTTTATAATACCTTTCCAGCACATGCAGAAACCATAGCAGGACATGTACTTGGAGAGCATGAAACCGGGTGGCTTGGTCAGGGCTCTGTTTGGTTGTGAGCAAATGGGCTTAAACACGTCTAAGCAAAACCAGCACGTGAACGGGTTCCAGCGACGGCAAAGGTTCCCGATTTCAGGCAAAGCCTGGATCCGCGAGTTGAGATGGTGTTGTCATTTGGAAGTCGGTCACTTCCTGTGTCTCAGCTTGACTTTCCTCTGAGTGGGCTTCATTCACAGGTCAGGCATCCCATTCACGGAATAAACAGAGACCCCAGGCTCCAAGCTTTTTTCTCTCTTTCCAGTCAACACCCCCCGAGCAGAAACGGAAACCCTCCTCTTGGTCCCAGCAAAACCCGTGGCTGATTCTGATTGGCTGGACTCGGGTCACATGGCTGGCCCTGAACCAATCGCTGGGGCCGAGGGATGTGAGGTTTCCCCCGCTAACCTGCTTAGGGTCGGCCCAGAGTCAGAAGGGTGAGGGTGTGGGGCCAGGCTGTGAGCGGGGGAGCAGGGATGTCCCCAAAGGCAGAGCCAACATTTGTCACCCCCAGGCGCCTGGACTGGCCCGAACAGCCAGGGTTTAAAACTTAGGCTCGCCATAATGGGCTGTGTGACACTAGGAAAACGGCTTGCCTTCTCTGGAAGGCTGTTTCTCCATCCACAAAAAGAGATCGGTGGGTGACTGCGATGGGTCCCTTGACACATGGAGCTGCACCGTGTCTGGGGCGCCCAGGAGCCTGGGGACGCCGCCGCCTCCCTCCTGCCTCTGTTCCGTGGCCCCATGAACCACGGGCCCGGATCGCTGAGCGTTTATTATGCGCCACACAGATACACAGCAGGGGCCGCCGCAGGGCTGGGAGTCGCGGCCCAGCCGAGAGAAAAAATTCATAGGCAACGTAACCCACCTACACAGGCAATTTCGAAAACCCTGACTTGCTCCTTATCATATAAGGGAGAAATAAAAAGAACACCCTTTGGTATAAAGTTCGGTGTATTTCAACGTGGAAATGCGCCAGCACAAAGGTGACAAAAGCCACCGCAAGGCCGGCCGAGGTAGCCCCCGCCTGGCTCACCTTCGTGTTTCTTTCCTGGACCAGGGCGGTTGCCCCGACGCTGGTCTCCGGTCCCTCCCTTCCCCCCACGGCTGTCATTCCCGCAGCGGCCACCAGAGGGCGCCCGTGAGCACCCGAGTCAGCTCCCGCCCCCCTCTGCCCACAGCCCTCCAGGGCCCCCCCCCACCCCCACCCCGGGGTAGAAGCCCAAGTCCTCCCCGCGGCCCCCTAGGCCCGGCACGACCTGCTCCCGTCCCCTCTCTGCCTCCCCTCCTCCCTCTCACCCAGTGGCTCACGGTGCTCCAACCGCATGGGCCTCCTCTCCGTTCTTTCATCACACCCGGCCCGCTCCTGCCCCAGGGCCTTTGCACAGCCACACCCTCCACCTGGACAGCGCCCTTCCCAGATGTCCCCATGCCTGGTTTCTTCTCATCCTTCAGGTCTCAGCTCCAATGTCACGTGTCAGACCTCCTCCCTGTGCCCCCCGGACCCCCGCTAGATGCTCCCCCCTTCATTGTCACATCCCTCCACTTCGCCTTCCCTGCCTGACGCTTTCTGATTTTTCTTTAATTCCCTTATTTCTTTGTTGTCGGACTCTCCCCCATGGTCTGGGAGCCCCGAGGGAGGAACCAGGACAGTGCCCAGAGCGTGACAGACATCCAGTCAATAAGTGTGCATTCCACAGTGCACCTTCTCGTACCCACTTTCTGGGTGAGGACGCTGAGGCACAAAGAGGTCATCTTGCCTGGAGGGAGAGCCAGGCCCGAGGCACGCGGGGACTAAGGCTTAGCTCTGAGGCTGAACCCCGGCTCCCTGGAGGCCCCAGACTGTGGGAGGACCCAGAGAGGAGGGGCGAGCAGCGGAGAAGGAGTTAAACCTCCCCCCCCGCCCCACCCCCACCACTTGAGTCACCAGGCCTGGGTCACTTTGTGCCGAATTCACACATCCACACACGGTTTCTGGCTCCCTTGGCTCACCCGCCCCCCCAGGGGGAAGCGTGTTCGTTTCCATGGCAACCGTGTTGTCTCCAGTGTGACTGGGGCTGAGTGACAGCCACGGGGGCCAGATGAAGTCGCTCGCCACCCACGCAGGAGAGACAGGCGCCGGCCCAGAAGTGCCAGCAGCGGGGAGGGACTCGGGGGTTCACTTGAGCCACCAACAGGCAGGAGCTGCGGGGCGCGTCCCCCCTGCTGGCTGCCGCCCGCCATCCCAGCTCCGAGCCTTTGCTGCCGGAGCGATTTAGCTGGTTCTGGGGGTTTCCAAGGGAGCTTAGATCTCAGATGCGTCAGCCCGTGTCCTGAAGGAGCGACTGCATCTGATCCATGTTTATAACTGTCACTCCCAGCGCCGGGCCCGGACTCCGGGAGGTGCTCCAGGCGTGTTGGAGGAGGACGGGGAGAGGGAGGGGGGAAGGAGTCATGGCCAAAGCACTTTAGTTCTTACCTACCGCTGGGTATCTGCCAACAGTTCGCTTACCAGCCAGCCGCGTCCCTTATCAGTTAACCTTTTCGCCGTCAGCTCTGTGGTTAGCGGCTCACCCCTCGGCCATCATCTTTCTCAGAAAAGGACCTGGCGCCTCAGACAGCGGGGCTCTTGCCCTGAGATCCGGTTCCGAGACCGCAGGGAGTCGCCAGGGGAAAAAAAACCGTGGGCTTGGCTCTCAAGGAGGGATTCTCACACCTGTGCACCTGCCCCGAACCTGACTGGTCCGCCTTGGGCTGTAATGAGGTCCCCATCACGGGAGGTAACCAAGGCGAGCTGTTGAACCGTGCCCAGGAGGCTGTGTGTGTGTGTGTGTGTGTGTGAGGGCGGGGGGGGGGGTGGGACTGCAGTCGGAAAATTCCAAAACTCCCTTCCTTCTGACTCTAAGATGTGGTGCCGATGCTGAGATGCCAAGCCTGCACGCTGGAGGTCTCGGCCGTCATTCCGAGATCTTCTGATTAGTCATGATTCACCGATTGCACAAACGTTTATTCACCAGGTGCTGCTGTGAGCTAGGTCCCGTTCTAGGAGCTGGGGACACAGCAGGGACCAAGACAACAATACCTGCCCCGTGGGACTGACAGTCTGGGGTGGAGGAGGCAAGAAACAGTTAAAGCAGTGGGGGGTCTCCCAGCAGGGAGACTTGGCAAGGGGAAATGAGTAGGGAGGAGCGGTCTGGGACTGACTGCCGGGCCGGAGGGAGAGTCTAGCCAATAAGGTCTCACGTGAGCCAAAACCCAAAACGATGAAGGAAGGAACCAGGTGAGCGAAGGAGGTTCCAGGCAGAGGCAACAGCAGGGGCAAAGGCCCTGGGGCAGGAACGAGCCTGGTGTGTTTGAAGCAGAGCGAGGAGATGTTAGAGGAGGGTTGGAGGGGAGGGACATTGAAGAACTTCCCGCTGAGAAGCCGCTATCTGAGCTGAGAAGGAGACCCGACCCACAAGAGCCAGGGATTTCCGGGCGGAGGGGACCAGCACCTACAAGGGTCCTGGGGTAGGGGTGAGCTTGGAGAGAGGGAGAGCGGCACACACAAAGACTCCTTCACTGCTGGGTGCTATGGGTTGCATGGTGTGTCCCCCAAATTCATACGCTGAAGTCCTGACCCCCGAGACTCTAGAACGTGACCTCCTTTGGAAATAGGGTCGTCGCAGGTGTAATCAGTGCAGTTCAGGGGAGGTCACGCTGGAGGAGGACGGGTCCCCGATCCCATATGACTGGTGTCCCTACAAAAGGGGGAAATCGAGACGCAGCACGAGTATGGGGAGACCGCCCGGTGACCACGGAGACGGCCATCCACGAGCCACGGAACACGGTCGTCACACGAGACCAGCCCTACCAACGCCTCGGTCGTGGACTCACAGCTTCCAGAAAAGCGAGACAGTAACTTTCTGCTGTGTAAGCCATCCGGCTTACGGTCCTTTGTCACGGCAACCGCTGGAAACTAACACAGGGGACGGGCCAACGAGTGAACAAATGACGGTCCTTGGGAAGTGGGGAATTGTGTTTGCCAAGCTCAACGTCTGCCCGCCTCGCCTCTGACCGGAGCCGCGTGATGCTGGGAACACCCGAGCCAGGGGGCCGAACCCCTAGCTGGTGTCTCCGGGAGGAAAGAGCCCAAGGTGCCCCGTGGTGCCCGGGCCCCTCTTCTGCCCCAAGACATCCTCCGCGGCCACCGCCCCCGGGGAAGTAGGGACTCACCGTCCTTCTTCCGGGTGAGGAACCTGAGGCTCAGAGAGGGCACGGGGAGGTAGATACCCCTACAAAGATGTCCCATGGAGCCCTGTGTCGGCCCCTCCCCTGCCTCTAGGGAGTAGAACGGGGCAGGCACGGCGGATGGCACTGAACAGGGCTGGTTGGCAGCGGTCCCGCCCCAGTCACCCCTTCTCACCACCGTCCACCTGCGGCTGACACCCTGCCACCAGCCCACCGCACACGACCCTGTTGAGCCACGCCCGGGCCTCCCGGCCCGCAGCGCCTGAGAGCGCGAATGCACGGTGTCTCAAGCCGCTGAGTTTGGGAGCCACTTTTCCCCGGGAGAAGCTAACCAGTAGGGCGATCCCTTAGCGAGGCCACACGGTAGGAGGGGGTCAACCGGACCGTGAACAGCGGGGCTCCACAGAGACGGGTCCAACCCCTTGCTCTCAACGATGGCCAACCGACCCCTCGCCCAGACTCGCTGTGGGAGTAAGCGCTTTGGATCACGACCCTCCGAGGTGCATGGCTGCAGGACGCCCTGGTTTGTTTGTAAGTTTTACTTAAACCCCAGTGTGTCCACGTACGGTGTGGTGTCACTGATTCAGTACCTCGGTACAACACAACCCAGTGCTCATCACAAGTCCCCATCACCCGTTTCAGCCATTCCCCCCCCCCCCCCAGGGACCAGCAGTTTGCTCTCTGTAGTCAAGAGTCTGTTTCTTGGTTTCTCTCTCTGTCTCTCTTTTCCCTTTGCTTCTTCAGAACCCACTTGTTTGAAAATTGCCTCACATTCTGTTTGCTTTCTTTCTGTTCCTTGAATTCACCAAGCTCTCTCCAACCTCAGGGCCTTTGCACTTGCTGTGCCCTCTTCCTGGAGCGCCCTCCCCATGGCTTGCTCCCTCGCTTGCTTGAATGTCACCTCCTCAGAAAGGCCCTCCTGATTCCCCCTTCCCTAACTGAAGTCACCCCCCACCCCAGTACATCATGTCATTTTGTTTTCTTTAGACTCTTTATCATGGACTCCTGGGTGGCTCAGTCGGTTAAGCGTCCCACTTTGGTTCAAGTCACGATCTCACGGTTCGTGGGTTCGAGCCCCGCGTCGGGCTCTGTGCTGACATCCGGCAGCCTGGATGGAGCCTGCTTCAGATCCTGTGTCTTCCTCCCGCTCCGCCCCTCCCCTGCTTGCGCTCTGTCTCTCTCTCTCTCTCTCTGAAAAATAGGTAAACACTTAAAAAAAATTAGAATCTTTATCAGAAAGAATTTATTTCAGAAATTTTCTTTAAAAAACTTTTTATCACGTGTGCGCTCCATAAAGGCAGGAACTTTCTGGCTTTTTCTTCAAAGTTTATTTATCTATCTTGAGAGAGAGAGAGGAAAAAAAGCACGAGCCAGGGAGGGGCGGGCAGACAGAGAGGAGAGAGAGAGAGAATCCCAAGCAGGCTCTGCGCTGAGCCTGACGCGGGGCTCGAACCCACGGACCGTGCGATCGTGACCTGAGCGGAAACCAAGAGTCCGACGCTTAACCGACTGAACTATACCGAGGCGCCCACGGAGGGGCGCTCGTCTGCTTGGGCCGCTGCCGCGTCCCCGGCGCTCGGTCAGGCCCCCGGCGGACGTTCACGGGAGCCCCCTGGGGGCGAGCTGGGGCCTCGAATCTGTGCCTTCCCGGCTCTGAGCCTCAGCCCACCCTCCACTCCTTGGGCCGCCGCCCGCCCGGGTGTGTGCGAACCAACGCCCAGGGCCGGGGCCACCGCCCCCGGGGGTGTCCTGCTCGCCCGGGGATGTGTCGCTGTCTGTGGTGCTGAAGGGCTGCGGCGACACCACCTCCCGCGCCCGGCTTGTTACAGCTCCTTGGGAGGAGGAAGTCCATGATCCGGGCGGTGGGATCTGGGTTTTCAGGAGCCCACCCAGTCCCTTCACAGAACTCCCTCCCGAGACCCAGTCTTGGCGGCTCCCGGTGGGAAGAGCCTCCCTTCCGGGGGACCCTGAGCTCTCCAGCCCGGTCCTGGCGCGAGCCTGGTGGCGTCGCCCCGAGGGAGAATCCCAGGTGGCGTCAATGATAAGGGTGACGGGTCCATCCGGCCTCTCTGTGTCTGTCTCTGTCTTTATCTCTCGTCTCTCCATATCCCTCTCTGTGTCTTTTGGTGACTCTGTCTCTCTCTGTGTCTCTCCGTCTCTATTTCTCTTTCTGTCTCGCTGTCTCTTCCCGTCTCGTTCTCTCCTCCCAGCCACCACCCTGAAAGTTCTAAGCTTTCGTGCCTCCCGCAAGGGACCCACCTCTCTCCGGCCACTCGACATGGGGGCAAAGTGAAGACCGTAGCGTCTCACCCTGCCTTCACACCTGCCATTCCAAGCAAAAGTGCATAGAGGGTCACCATGTCCTGCCCAGCTCTGCCTCTGCCCCTCCCCCCGTGACCCCCAAGTCGCAGGCTCCCCGTCTGTACAGTGACGTGATTGGTAGATGGGGTTTTAGCACCTCCCTGATTCCCAAGGGCCACTCCCTGCCGCCTGCCTAAAAAAAAAAAAAATCTCAGTCCCCAAACACCTGGAAGCCGAGCATGAGGTGCGTGAATAATTTATCTTGTGAGTCATTTTAATATTTTATAATAATTGTGATGAGCTGTTTGGTTTTATGGAGCTGTTTGGGTGTCATTAAGACACAGCCAGGGACGGGCCACGGCAGCATCTCGGAATCGGCCAAGGTGACATGTCCCCAGGGAGGTACCCAGCGGCAGCCGAGGGAAGAAGGCAGTCTCAAGCGATGGTGAGGGGACCACGTACCGCTGGTGGCCCATGGGCTCTAGGTGACCAAGACTGTAGCTGTGAACTAGCTTCACCTTCTTGTTCTCACTCATCCGTTTCATCCAAGCATTTACTCGCTTGCACATGTAAACCGTCTGTTAGGGACGGAATGTTTACGCTCCCACGCCACCTACCAAATTCGTATGTTGAAGCCCCAATCCCCAAGGGGCACTTGGTCGGGGAGGTTTTCGGGGGGCTAATCAGGAATAGATGAGATCTTGAGAATAAAGCCCAAATAGTAGGATTAGTGCTCTCGTAAGAAGGACACGGCTCTTTCCTCCATGAGAGGACGCGGTTAAGAAGTTGTCACAAGCCAGGAAGAGGGTCCTCACTGGGAACCAAATCTGCTGGCATCTTGACCTTAGACTTCCCAGTCTCCAAAAATGTCTGCTGTCACCACTCCGTGGTGTTTTGTTAGGGCCGCCAGAGCAGACTATGAGACTCTCTGAGGGTCCTTCATTGCCCTTAAATGAAGTTCAAACTCCCCATGATGGTCTAAAAGACAACCTCTCCCCCCAATCCAGCCCCTCTGTGACTCTCCTGCCCTCACTTTCCCCCCTGCCCTCCACTCTGCTCCAACCACACTGGCCTCCCTGCTGCTCCTCCAACACACAAACACATTCCAACCTCAGGGCCTTTGCACTTGCAGTGCCCTCCTCCCAGCATGCTCTGCCCCAGCTCTTCCTGTGATGAACTCCTTCTCCTCCTTTAAGCCTCAGCTCACATGCCGCCCCCTGGATCGCCCAGTAGTGGGATCTGGAGGGGGGTGTGCAGCGGGAGGCTGCGCTCGGCAGGGAGTCCGTGTGGGCCAAGGCTTGGTGCCAAGAGAGCTGAGATGGCATCGGCTGAACGTAAGGATGTGCAGGTGGAGAGGCGGCTGGGTTGGGGAGGACCAAGCTGGGGGAGAAGATGCCGGGAAGAAAGGCTAGGAGCTGGGCTGGAGAGGGTGTTGGCGATCAGGATCGGTAATTTGGGCTCCATCCTGGAAGACAAAACGGCAGCCCAATCCTAGCCGCAGTCACGGGGCCTGCTCTGATCTGGCTCCTTCCACGTCTCAGAGGGAGCCCCAAAGCAAGGGACAGAGAAGCCCGCACTTCGCCCAGCAGTGAGCGGCCAGACTCTTCGGGAGCTCAGACGGCAGACCTCGAGACGACGGAGCCCTGAGGCTGGAGACTTTCCATCTGCCCATCCCCCTCCCCGGATCCGCACTGAAATCGGTCCCCACTCCGGCCTCTGCCCCAGGAGAGGCTCATCTGCATAGACAAAAGCCCACAGCCTCCCACTGGCCAATTCCTGTTGCGCTCAACCAATGGGAAGCAGCATTCCTGTTGCGCTCAACCAATGGAAAGCAGCATTAGGAGATCCGCTCGCGAGAGAGGAGACGGATGTAGTTATTCCCTCGACTCCTCTGGGGCGCGACTGCTGAGCGGCTGAGCCCCTTCCAAGTGTGGGCTCCCACCGCGTTGTGCCGGTCACATTCCCCGTGCGCCCATGCAGACCCCCCTCCACCGTGGCTGCAGCCCCCAGGTGCTGCGCTATGCCATGACCTGCCCGCACCTCTGTGAAAGAAAGAAAGAAAGGAAGGAAGGAAGGAAGGAAGGAAGGAAGGAAGGAAGGAAGGAAGGAAGGAAGGAAGGAAAAGAAAAAAGTTATTTATTCAATGTGTCCCTAGGGGCCCTGTTTGAGTGACTGTCCATTTTCTCCAGGACTGTGAATGATTCAGTTACCGTCAGTGTCTTGGCCCTTTGCTGTCAGGTTCAAGCATTGCATGACAAGCCATAGAGTTATTAGACATTATTAAGCAATGCTCCCCTCCCCTCCCTTCCCCCCCGGTACAATTGGAATCTTGGGACCCCAGCCTCGGCAAAGTTCCAGACAGTGGAAGTTCCAGTGGAGTTAGAAGCCTGGAAACCACAGAAGTGCAGGAGGATGGGTCCCTTGGAAGAATTTGGACGGTAACATTCTCAGATAATGGGCCGCATTGCAGAGAGGGTCTAATCCACACACACACACACACACACACACACACACACACACACAAAACAACCACCCACGCCCCATCTCCCATAGGTTGGAGCCCCCAGGGAAAAGGCTGCCAAGCCACGGACTACACTTCCCAGACACCTTAGCTGTGGTGTGGTCACGTGACATGTTCTGGCCAATGGGACGTAGAAGTGGTGAACCCTATTCCTGACCCCGTTTCTTCTGCTGCTGTAGCAAATGACCACAAACCTAGTGGCTTACAACGACCCAAATTACTATCTTAGAATTCTGGAGGTTAGAAATATAAAATGCATCCAAAGGAATGCATTCTTTCTGAAGGCCATAGGGGACAGTCTGTTTCCTTGCCTTTTCCAGCTTCAGAGGCTACTCACATTCCTGGCTCAGGGTCCTGCATCACTCCCACCTCTACTCCTGACTTTGCCCTCTGACTTTCCAGGTTCTCATAAGGACCCTTGTGATGACATCGAACTTACCCAGATCATCTCCGCATCTCAAGACCCTTAATTTAATCACATCTGCAGAGTCTCTTTGCCATCTAACAACATAATCACAGGTTCCAGGGCTTAGGACATGGACAGTCTTGAGGGGCCACTACGCAGCCGGCCAGAGTACTTTAAGAAGCGAGTATTTCTTTTCTATGCTGTCATTCCCATTGATGAGCTGCAGGAGGTGACCTCTGAAGCCTGGGAGAAGATAGCTTCACGAGACAGAAAGTCACAAATCCCACCAGCAATGCATATGACTTCCAACTTCTCCACATCCTTGTCGACACTTGTTATTGTCTGTCTTTTTTTATGCTAGCCATGATGCTGGGCGTAGAGTGATTTCTCATTGTGCTTTTGATTTTTAAGTCTCTGATGACTAATGACACTGTGTATCTTTCATGTGTTTATGTGCCATTTGTGTGCCTTCTCTGGGGAAAGGTCTATTCGGATCCCCTGCCTATTTTTAAGTTGGGTTGTCTTATTACTGAGTTATGAGTCCCTGCATATTCTAGACACAAGTCCCTTACCAGATACATAATTTGCAAATATTTTCTTCCATTCTGTACATTGTCTTTTTCACCTTTTTAAAAAAGTTTATTTGTTGAGAAACAGAGAGAGAGAGAGAGAGCGTGCACGTACATGCAAGTGGGGGAGGGGCAGAGAGAGAGGAGAGAGAGAGAATCCCACGCAGGCTCTGCACTGTCAGCACGGACCCAGATTTGGCGCTCAATCTCACAAACTGTGAGATCATGACCTGAGCCGAAATCAAGAGTCAGATGCTAAACTGAATGAGCCCCCCATGCGTCCCCCCCCCACGTTTTTATAGTTTTAGCTTTCACATTCGGGTCTATGATCTATTTTGAGTTAATTTTTTGTGTGTGGTGTGAGGTAGGGGTCCAGCGTCATTCTTTTTCTGAGCGTGGATGTCCAGGGTCTCAACTCCATTTGCTGAAAAGATTACTCTTTCCTCCGCTGAGTTGTTTGGTCCTTTTTGACAATCAATTGACCACAAATGTGGTCAATATTCCCTGTTTGCTACCCTTGATCTGTATGCCTATCCTTCTGCCGGGAGGAGATCATCTTTATTACTCCAGATTTGCTGGACACACAGACAGTGGGATTTCCATATGATTTTGGGGGATTAGCTTGTCTCTCTCTCTCTCTCTCTCTCTCTCTCTCTATATATATATATATATACATATAGCTTTGGTAAATATATATATATATATATATATACATATAGCTGAGATTTGATAAATATGTGTGTGTGTGTGTGTGTGTGTGTGTGTGTGTGTGTTAGCTGAGATTTGATAGGGGCTATGTTGAATCTATAGATCAATTTGAAAGTATTAAGAATAGTACATCTTAAAAAACCAATAGTACATCTTGTGGTACTGAACATGGAATAACTTCATTCAGATCTTCTATTTCTTTCTTTTTGTAGAGAGAGCTAAAGAGCGAATGCATACACATACACACACGCGCGCGTGCGCGAGTGGGGCAGGGGCGGGGGGGGGGGAGACTCTTAACGAGGCACCACGCCCAATGCCGAGCCCATCACCAGGCTTGCTCTCGCAATTGTGAGGTCATGACCTGAGCCAAAAATCAAGAGCCGGATGCTTAACCAACTGAGCCCTCCAAGCGTCCCTGGCCTTTCATTTTTTCTCCACAATATTTTGTAGTTCTCAGAGTATAAGTTTTGCTCTAAGAATTTACTCCTAAGAATTTTACTCTTTGATGCTATTTTACTCTTTGAAAGAAAATCGCTTTCTTAATTTTATTTTCCGAATAGTCACTCCTGACTTACATATAAATCTAATTGATACTTGGGTAGTGATTTTGCAACCTGCGGGTTTGCTGAGTTCACTCATTATCTCTCGGATTTGTGCGTGTGCGTGTGTGTCCTTCAGGATTCCCTCTATATAAGACCATGTCGTCTGCAAACAGAGATAGTTGCATTTCTTCCTTTCACCCTGGATAACTTTTCGTTCTCGCCCTTCCCCAACTGCCCTGGACAGAACCTTCAGTACAAGGTGGGATAGGAGTAGTGAGAGTGGACATCCTTGTCTGGCTTGTGAGCCTGGTGGGAGAGCATTCATCAAATATGATGTCAGCTGTGAGTTTTTTTAAAAATAGATGCTCTCTTTCGGGTTTAGGAAGTTCCTTTCTATTCCCTTCTATTTTTTGAGTGTTTGCCTCATGAAAAGGTGGTGGGTTTTGTCAAATGCTCTTTCCGCACCTGTTGAGATGACAGTGTGGTTTTTGTCTTCTATTCAATCGATATGCTATATTGAGTTCTATGAAGTTTCACACACACACATATTCAGCTGGTTCCGATACAGAGCAAAACTTCTTCTTCCCCCAGCCCCCCGCACGTGGCCCCCTTGCTTGCCCTCATGCCTCCCCCAACCCTAATTCTTGCTTGCCATCACTGCTGTTGGGTGTTTTTGAAAACGTCATCGTATTAGTTTCCTAGAGCTGCTGTAACAAATGACCGCAAATGTGGTGGCTCCACACAGCCCACGCGTAGTCTCTTAACAGTTCTGGAAGCCAGAAGTCTGAAAGCAGGCTAACCAGGCCCAAATGGAGGGGTTGGGAAGGCTGCACTCCCTCCCAGCTCACCTGGGGAACATGCTGTTCTGTTAGGGGCTGAATTATGTCCCCGCCAAGATTCGCACGCTGAAGTCTTTTTTTTTTAATTAAAAAAAAAAAAGTTAATGTGTATTCATTTTTGAGAGAGACAGAGTACAAATGGGGGAGGGACAGAGAGAGACAGAATCCGAAGCAGGCTCCAGGCTCTGAGCTGTCAGCACAGAGCCCAACTCGGGGCTTGAACTCCCGAACCGCGAGATCGTGACCTGAGCCGAAGTCGGACGCTCAACTGACTGAGCCACCGGGCACCCCTGCAGAGAGGTCTTAACCCCAGCACCTCAAGATTGGGGTTGGGATTCTAAAGAGGCGATTAAGGCAAAATGAGGTCGTATAGGCGGGCTGGCATCCTTATAAGAGGGAATTAGGACACTGACAGGCAGGGAAAAGACCACGGGAAGACACGAGCGAACACAGCCACCTACAAGCCAAGGGGAGAGGACTCAGAAGAAACCACGCCTGTCCACACACACCTTGATCTGAGGCTGCCAGCCTCCAAGCTGTGAGAGGATGCATTTCTGTGGCTTAAGTCACCCAGTGTGTGGTTTGTTGCAGCACTGTGAGCAAACTAGTACACGTTCCTTACCTCTTCCGGCTTCTACGGCTGCCAGCATCCCTTGGCTCGTGGCCACATGGCTCCGATCGCTGCCTTGATGGTCACACATATAACCAAATCTCTCTCTGCTTCTCTCTAATACAGGCTCGTGTGAGTGCCTTCAGAGCTACCCGGATTCCTCTCCTCAGCTCAAAAGCCTTCATTTAATCCCGTCTGCAAAGACCCCCTTTGTGTGTGTGTGTGTGTGTGTGTGTGTGTGTGTGTGTGTGCGCCATAGGAGGCAACATCTACGGGCTCCAGGGATTAGGACCTGGATACCCTTGGGTATCTGTCTGCCCTCCATTACTGGGCCTCCCACAGCTGCATCTATGGGGAAAACCAATATGTCGTGTTTTGCGCCCGACTTCCTGCACTCGGCACAGTGTCTCTGAGAATCACCCGAGTTGTTGCTCGAATCACTGTTCCTTTACATAACTGAGAACCATTCCATCATGGGCTGGGCCACACCTTGTCTGTCCATTGATCCTCTGAAGAACATTGTGGTTGTTTCCAGTTTGGGGCAGTTGTGAATAAAGATGCTATAAACATCCACGTACAGGTCTTTGTATGGACAAAAGTTTCCATTTCCCCTGGGTAATCCATTTCGTGCTGAAAAGCCACGTCAGGGCCCCACGGTAGATGTATGTTCACCTGTATAAGAGACCGTCAAGTGGTTTTCCAGAGTGGCCGAGCCACTTCCTGTCACGGCCAGCGTCGCGCGAGCTCTGGTGGCTTCCAATCCTTGCCAACACTTAGTATTGTCAACGTTTCTTATCTACCGCTCGAATACGCTAATATGAGTGCAGGGGGATCTCATGAAGGCTTTCGTTCGAATTTCCCTAATGGCTAATGACGTTGAACGCTTTTGTCACGTTTTTATTTGCAATCTATATATCCTTTGGTGAAGAGTTCAAGTCGCTCGCCAACCCCCTCCATTTTTCCTTCTTATTCTGAGAAAATCATACAACAGGCAGATAACACAGGAACACAGGGGAGCAAATATTCATGACTTTGGGTGAGGCAGTGATAGGATCCTCAAAGCACAGCGACCGAAGGGGGGGGAGAGGAGAAGAGAAATGAATTGGATCACATCCCAAATTAAAATTTTTGTGCTGCAAATTTTGCCACCAAGAAAGGACAAGAACAACTTATAGAATGGGAGAAAATAGGGGACCTATACCCAGAATATATAAGGCACTCTTAAAATTCAAAAACAAAACAATAACACAACTTAAAAAAAATTTTTTAATGTTTTTATTTATTTTTGAGACAGGCAGAGACAGAGCATGAATGGGGGAGGGTCAGAGAGAGGGAGACACAGAATCCGAAGCAGGCTCCAGGCTCTGAGCTGTCAGCACAGAGCCCGAATTGGGGCCCGAGCCCACGGAGTGCGAGATCATGACCTGAGCCAAAGTTGGACGCTCAACTGACTGAGCCACCCAGGCGCCCCTCAATAAAACTATTTAAAATTTTTTTAAACATTTACTTATTTTTGAGAGAGAGAGAGACAGAGCACTAGCAGGGGAGGGGCAGAGAGAGAGGGAGACACAGAATCTGAAGCCGACTCCAGGCTCCGAGCTGTCAGCACAGAGCCTGACGCGGGGCTCGAACTAATGGACTGTGAGATCATGACCTGAGCTGAAGTCGACGCTTAACCGACTGAGCCACCCAGACGCCCCAATAACCCAACTTTTTAAATGAGCAAAGCATTTGAATAAACATTTCTTCAAGGAAAATGTACAAATGACCAAAGAGTACATGCAGAGATGATAGGGAGTATTAGTCACTAGGGAAATACAAACCAAAACCTCAGTAAGACCACTTTGTACCTCCTAAGATTGCTTTAAAAAAATAAATAAATGAGAGTGGGGCACCTGCATGGCTCAGTCGGTTCAGCGTCTGACTCCCGATTTTGGTTCAGGTTGTGATCTCACAGTTCCTGGGATCGAGCCCCACGTTGGGTTCTGCACTGACAGCACAGAGCCTGCTTGGGATTCTCTCTCTCCCCCCTCTGTCTGCCCCTCCCCTCTCTCCTCTCTCTCTCTCCCTCTCAAAATAAATAAATAAACTTAAAAAAAAGATAGACAATAACAAGTGTTAATGAGGATAGGGGGAAATGGGGACCCTCACCCACTACGGACGCTGGTGGCGTTCTGAACTGGGGCCGCCATTTCAGAGAACAGTCTGGCACTTTCTCAAAATGCTAAACCAAGAGTTACCTTATGATCTAAAAATCCAAGAGAAATAAAAGTGTACATCCGTGCGAATTCTCACCCGCAAATGCTCATAGCGGCGTTATTCGTAATGCCAAAACATGGAAAGAACCCTGAAGTCCATCAATAGGTAAATGGATAAATAACGCGTGGTACATCGTACAATGGAATTTTATGTGGCCATAAAACGGAACGAAGCACAGATACGTTTTATAGCATGGACGAACCTTGAAAACACTATATTCAGGGAAAAAGCCAGACCGCGTGGTGTATCATTTCATGCACAGAAATGTCCAGAAGAGGCAAATCCAGAGACAGGGAGTTGGTTACGGTTGCCAGGAGCGGGGGCAAAGGGGAAATGGGGAATGATTGCTAATGGGTTTCTTTTTGGGAGGATGTGACAAAAATGTTCTGCAATTATGTTATGATGGTGGTCATGTAACTGTGAATATACTGAAAAACCACTCACTTGCACGCTTCAAGTGGGTAAATTGTGTGGCGTGTGAATTATCTCAATAAAACTATTAAAAAATTTTTTATTACATTTCTTTATTTTTGAGAGGCAGAGAGAGAGCACGAGCAGAGGAGGGACAGAGAGAGAGGGAGACACAGAATCTGAGCTGTCAACACAGAGCCCGATGTGAGGCTCGAACCCACGAACAGTGAGATCATGACCTGAGCCGAAGTCGGACACTCAACTGACTGAGTCACCCAGGCGCCCCTCAATAAAACTATTTAAATTTTTTTTAAACATTTACTTATTTATTTGAGAGAGAGAGAGAGAGAGACAGAGCACTGGCAGGGGAGGGGCAGAGAGAGAGGGAAACCCAGAATCCAAAGCAGACTCCAGGTTCTGAGCTGTCGGCACACAGCCCGATGTGGGGCTCAAACCCATGAACCATGAGATCATGGCCTGAGCCAAAGTCGAACGCTCAACCGACTGAGCCACCCAGGCGCCCCACCAATAAAACTATTTTAAAAAGAAAAAAATGAACACTGTAAGATCTCCTATTTATTTCACTCACTTGCCCCCAGTGGTAGCATCTTACAACGCCATAAACAGGCAACTAACATTAATGCAATCCATCAAGGGCCGCCTGGCTGGCTCAGTGTGCAGACACACGACTCTTGATCTCTGGGTCGGGTTGTGAGTTTGAGCCCCACTTTTGGGGTAGAGATTACATTAAAGAATAAAGGGGCGCCTGGGTGGCTCAGTCCGTTAAGCGTCTGACTCTTGATTTCGGCTCAGGGCATGATCTCACCATTTGTGAGTTCGAGGCCCGCGAAGGGCTCTTCGCTGACAGCGTGGAGCCTGCTTGGGATTCTCTCTCTCTCCCACTCTCTCTGCCCTCCCCAGATCGTGTGTGCGCGCGCTCTCGCTCTCTCAAAATAAATAAACATTAAATGTCATCGCGTGTGTAGACTCATATGACCGGCATCACAGTCAAGACAGAACAGATTCAATTACAAGGTTCTTTCATGCTACGCTTCTGTAGCCAAAGACTCCTCCCTTCCTCCCCGCTGGGGACGACTTGTGCGTTCTCCATGTTAGGATTTTGTTATTTCAAGAACGCCGTGTAAATGATCTCTACGGTATATAACCTTGTGACCCTGGATCCTTTCATTCAGCATGATTCCCTGGAGATCCACCCAAATCATTACACTTCTGACTAGCTCCTTCCTTTTCTTCACTGAGTAGTATTTCTGTGGTCCGGATGGGCCCCTGTTGGTTTTGCCATTCACCTATTGAAGGACATCCGTTTTCTCCCCCCCCCCCCCAGGGTTGGGCTATTTCAAACAAAGCTACACTGAACATTCTTGGACAGATTTTTGTACCAACACAAGTTTTCACTTCTCTGGGCTAAAGGCCTAAGAGGGCAATCGCTGCGCCAGACGGCACGCACGCGTTTAGTCTTGTGAAACAAAACAAAACTCTGCCAGTCTCTTCCCCAGAGTAACGTTTCACATTCTTGTCAGTGACGTGGTTTCCCCACATCTTCACCAGCATTCTGCGTTATCGTACTTTTTATTTTACCCATTTTGACAGGCGTGTAGTGACACGCCAATGGCCGTTTTAATTTCCATTTCCCTAATGGCTATCGGTGTTCAACATCTTTTCATACACCTATTCGCCATCAGCTTATTTCCTGCAGTGCAAATGCCTGTTCCTGTCGCTGTCCATTTCTTAGCTGGGTTGTTGATTTTCTTACTGTGGAGTTTTGAGGGTCCTTCCCCTCTTTTAGCTACATATCCTTTGGTGGATATTTGCAGGTGTTTTCTCCCAACCTGCAGCTTGTCTTTGTGTCCTTTTCACGGGCTCTTTCTCAGAGCAAAGGCTATTAATTTTGATGGGGTCTAACATCAATGTTTTCCTTTAGAGATCATCCTTTGGTGTCATGCCTGTGATCGTTCCCTAAGTCCAGGTGCTGAAGATTTTCTCTTGTTCTCTTCTAAACTTTTAATGGGTTTACATTTTACATGTGGCTCTATGATCCGTTTTGAATTATATTCTGAGTGTGTGTTATGCCAAAGGGAATGCTTGCGTGAGGGGAGGTATAGAAGGGAAGAGGACAGAAGTGAGTCACGTAGCTCATGGCAGCCTCGCTCTGGGCCTCAGTTTCCCCCTCCAGTCAACAAGCGGACCAGACCAGAGGACAGATAAAGTCAGTTGTAATTAAATGAGGCCTCGTCCCCCGATAGTTGACTCCAGGCTCCCCCGGCCTCTGAAGCCAACCCAGGTCAAACTCCAGCGCCTCCAGAATGCGTCTGAGCCTGGGACCCAGTGCTCAGGTTTCAACTGTGCCTGGGAGGAAGTGTGACTTAGTGGGACAGAGCAGGACTCTGAAATACCATGGCTCCTTTCCTCCCGGATGGCAAAATCAGATCATTTTTCAATTCAGTCATTCTCCTTCATACATAAAATTTGCCAAGAGCCACTTTCCCGAAAATCTAAATTGAAAGTAAATAGCACGGGGACAATTCTCAGTGATAAAACCACCGATTCTGGAGCTTCTTGGGATAATATTTATTCTCCCCTCTCACTAATGGCTGCAGCCGCCTCCCCAGGTTATTAAAGTAATGCGTTTGCTTAACCTGACTGGGGCCACATCCCACCCGGGGCTGATTGGACCCCGTGCGGAGTCCCCCACTGCCACCCCTCCGCTGGACAATTATATTCACCACTGCTGCTTTGCAATTATTATAAATCAGAGAGAGCTTTGGCCTGGATTTGTTTTTCTTTATTGAAAATGTTTAAACTTCATGCATTGCAAATGTCACCGCCCCGGAGTGGATTTAACTCTTTCTTCGAGATTCCAGACTCAGAGGGTTGGTTCTCAAGGGATTGTTCTGGGGATGGTGCTAGGATCATCCGCGTTTTCCAGATGAGCAAACTGAGGTCCAGGAAGGATGCCACGCAGCTGTTAGGGCTCTGCAGCAAAACTGCCCTGAGAAATTTCGTATGGGCGCCAGTGGCGTTACATTCCCGGTGGGGAACATCTGAAAACACTGCCATCGCCAGCCGTCTCCAAGATGACCACCTCCAAAGTTGGGGGTTATGTCCGTCCAGAGCTGTCTCTCTAGGCATATACAATCACTCACGAGCCAGATGTTTATGGAGTTCTCACTGTGTGCCGGGCCCTGTTTTTTGGGCACTGGGGATCCAACAAGAAACGAAACAGACTTACACGAGGATCACTCCAGGCCAAGAGCACAGCGTGTGCAAAGGCCCCGAGGCAGGACGGTGCCTGGCACATTGGAGGAACAGGGAGGCTGGAGCAGAGGACAGGCAGGGGTGTTGGGGTGAGAGATGAGGACAAGGAGGTCAGAAGGGAGCAAGTGGGGCAGAATTAGGGGGGAACGAGTGAAAATGTAATTCCTAAAGGTGGCCAAGGTTTGCTGGAGATGGTGGGGCGGGCGGGTGTCTCCAGGATCCTGGCTGAGCAGCTACACGGACGGGGCTGCCTTTGGCTAAGAAGGGGGCTGTCGGAAGAGCAGGTCTGGGGGCCCGGTCGAGCCCAGTGTAGCCTGTTGAGTACAGGACCCCCGGGACCCCCCCACGCGGAGACGCAGCTCCAGACACCGCCTGGACCTCAGGGGAGGCCGGGGCTGGACACAGGACTGTAGCCATTGTTGGGGCGTCGGGGGATTAGAGCCCCGAGAGCGGACCACGCTGGAGGGGAGCGTGGGGTGTGGGAGGGGCTGGCAAGTGCAGGGTAAGGGGTCAAGACTCTGACCGAGGGGGTGGGGACGCAGCCACCACTGACCTTGATGAGAGGGATTTCAGGGATGGAAGCTGGGAAGGTGTGAGAAGCGGGTGGAGTAGAGGTGAGAGAAAGAGGTGGGGACGGCCAGTGTAGACGACTCTTTCAAGGAGTTATGCGCGGTAGTGTGAGGGGCCCCGCCCCGCAGAGTCAGAGGAGTCAGAGGCACTGTGGGACCCGGCGCTGTTTCTGGAATCCCATCCTTGAGTGGCGCCTGGTGACCCCGATGCCGCGTCCATCCCGCCTCTGCAGTCCTGTCTGCAAAATGGGCAGGAGAGTAGCGCCTCTGCCCGGGCGCCGGTCCCAGCACTGGCCGGCCCGGCCACGTGCCCCTGTCCCCAAAGTGCAACCGGGAGGTGAGGGCCCCTGCTTTGGCTGGGGGGGGAGGGGGGTACAGCTCCCCCACCCCCACCCCTGGGGGAAGCAGCAGCCTGTCCCGAGGAAAAGGAAAAACGCGGTGAGATACCCGGTGAGAAAGGGTCCCACAAGTCAAAGTGCTTTTTCAAAAATAAATCGCCTGATTAGCATAAGGTATGCAAATGTATGCTAATGTGACAACTATTAAAAGATTCCAAATGTCATCGAGGGAAAAACACACCGGTCTGGGGCGGGGAGGGCGGGGGGGGGGGGGGGGGGGGGGACGGGAGGAGGGGACGCAGCCGGGACTCAGGAGAAAGGTCGAGGCTCCGGGCCCTAGTTATCAGATGGGTTATTCCAAGTCCCATCCCGGCCAGACCCCTCCCCCCCCAGCTCTCTAAGTGCGTCCCCAGGTACGCGGTGCCCAGCAGGTAGACACTTTGTCCAGGGCGCGAAGCCAACCTACCGTCCGGGAGCGGAAAACCAGCACAGGTGACAAGCCACACCAGCTTTCCCGAGAAGACTTTAAAAACAGAGTATCCCCCACAACCAAAGACACCCCCAAGTCTCCCAAGGGCCTGGACGTGTATGTGAGACTCTTCTGCTATCCACCCATACCCTCTTTCACTTAGGAGAAAATGTCCTTCCCCCGCTTTTATTCTGAGGCGGGCAGACAACACTATCCCCTGACATGAGGACTGAAAGCATTTTCAGGTGAGAAAACAGCATCAGAGAGGTGCAGCGATTGTCTCCAGGCCACACAGCCACTGTGAGACTATCCAAGCCTCCGATCACCCCACCTTTCTGCCACCTCTGCTAAGGTTTCCCGCATATTTTCTCTCAAATGGACCCGCTTCTCCAAATCTGGAATCTAGGTAAAAAGAAATGGTTTATCATGACTGTAAATGAAAAACCAGCATCGATGGCCGTAAGTAGAAGCTAACTCAATAAAAACAAAATCATATTATTAGCTTCTGACGGAGAGATGGCTGTCTCTGAGGTTCCGAGCTGGGCTTTGCGCTCTCTTTGTCCAAAAAGGGAGAGAACCAGGTGTCGGAGAGGTGTTAAAGACTGATTAGCACCCAATGAGGACATTCTTCTTCCCCGTGGGAGTCAGGGCATTTAAAGTGGTTTTACTGTCACCTAAAACCATCTCACGGTCACCAGGCTGGTGTCCACCTCCAAGACAGACAATGGTCCTGATACCTGAGAATTCTAGAATAATGGCCAGGATCCTATTTGGAGGTTCACACTATTAGCATGCACATCCCCGCACTCATCCATTTTTCTTTTTCTTTCTTTAATTTTTTTAATGCTTATTTGTTCTCGAGAGAGAGAGCAAGGAGAGGAGAGGCAGAGAACGAGGGAAAACACAGAATCGCAAGCAGGCTCCAGGCTCCCAGCTGTCAGCACAGAGCCCGACGTGGGGCTCAAACCCACAAACCGTGAAAATGATGACCTGGGCTGAAGTCCAACGCTCAACCGCCTGAGCCACCCAGGAGCCCCCACTCATCCATTTTTCCATCCACCCACCCATCCACCTTCCACCCACCCATCCACCTTCCACCCACCCATCCACCTTCCACCCACCCACCCATTCGGTACCCATTCGCCCTCTATCCACCCATTTATCTACCCATCCTCCCGCTCGGCCCCTCGGGAAGTATTTATCCAGCACCTACTGCATACCAGGCACTGTTCTAGGCTATGGAGCCACAATCGTGACCAAGACAAATCACATTCTTACCCAACAGGCGCTTCTCAACTCGTGACGACGTTTTCTACCCCTTGAGTAACTCCAGGAGGTGGGTTAGGGCATTTCGCTAGACAGTCCCGTGGCCAGGGTCATCCCGGTGGCCATATGTGGCCCTTCCCCACCTGCCGCCTTCTCCCCACGTTCAGGGAGGCAGCAGCGCCTCGGTTTTGCTGCCGCCTGGGGGCGCCACCCCGTGTTACGGGCCGCGAGAGCCTCTGCCGAACCCGCGGGCAGCCAAGAGCGCCTTCCCAGCACCCCTTGCAGTTGGGGCAGACACGTGACTGAGCTGAGCCAATGGGACGCGGCGGGGGGGCGGGGAGTGAGGAGTCAGCCACTTCCGGTCCCGGGGTGGGGGTGGGGGGGACAGCTTGCTAAGCAGGAACACCTGTTTGCGCCTCACGTGCGCAGCACACGTCTGCGGGGTCACGTGGCTGGGGTCCGCCGCCTTGTCCTAGTGTCACAGCCGGGAGTCTTACCGCAGCCAAGCGGCGTCTTTCCCGCTCTCCAAGCCTGGGGTCTCGTGGGCCCCACCCCCAGCTAGAGGTGGGGCTTCCGTGACTTCGGCCAATCACCGACTCCTGTTCCTACTGGCCTCGTCATTGGGTGAGCCGTGGTCACGTGGCCGAAGGCGCGCTTGGATGGTTTCCAGGGAGCCCCACGTTGGGGCTCGCGGGCTGCTGGGGTCAGTGCGCGAAGCCAGAGAACGGGGGGCCTCCGATCTTTGCTACTGGGAAAGAAAGAACTTCATTTATTATTATTATTATTATTATTATTACTATTATTATTAATGATGGGTTACTATTTTTTAGTGCTCTGGCCTTCTTTCTGACTGGTCCAAATTGAGAAACTTGTTTCTGCAGCTCTAACCGCCCCGACGATGCCCTGCCCTCCGTCTCCGGCCAGATACGGCCACAGAGCCAGCCTTCTCTTGGGTGGGCCAGACACCTTCTCTTGGCCGTCCACCAGGTACAACCTACCCGATCGGCAATGCATCCACCCCTCTTCCTGCCCCTTCCCCTCTTCTCCTCCATAGCTCTCCATGGCTCCCCTGTGTCCTCAAGAACAAATCTGGGTCATTTTGTAAAATGCCTCCTAGCCTAGCTACTCCGCTCTTGCTTGCCCCGCCCCTCCTTCTTACTCATCTTTCAAAGTCATCCCTCCAGAAGGCGTCCCCTGACCCCCTACCAGTGCTGGGGGGCCTGCCGCAGCAGCATGAGCTTTTCCCATCCCGGGCCCTCCACTGCCTGGGTGTGTGTGTGTGTGTCCTTGAGTTCCAGGAGACAAGGGCTGTCCCGTTCACCACTGTCGCCGGGCCCCAGCACAGCCCCTGGCACCCAGTAGAGGCTTGATAAATCTTCCGGAAGGAATGACTGGCGATTGGAAAGAAAGAATGCCACCGCGCGCAGCAGATGCTGTGGGTGCGCCCACAGCACTCACACTGGGGTCCCTGCAGACGGCATCTTCCTGCGGCTACTGCCATGGAGGCTTTCTCAACCGGGGTGCCTGGCAGGCAGGGAGCATCCGCCTCAAGAGGCAGCCCCAGGCCAGTGACGGACAGGTGCTGGGGGATAAACACCCCCCGGGGGTGGGGGGACAGCTCGAGCACACGCTTCACTGTCTCCCAGGGGCACTGAGTCCCAGTTGAGCCCCGGTTATCTCCTTCCCTGCCTTCTCTGCCTGCTCGAGGCCCCTCCTGGCGCCTCCTGGGACCACCTCCCGCGTGTCCTCTCTGCCCCCAGACACTCCTCTCGGGACCTGCTTTCAGGCAGCCCAGCCTCGTGGTGCAGAGAAAACCTCTCAGCTCCAACCCACTTGCCAGCACTTGCCGGGAGAACTTTGACGTGCTTTGCGGGGGGGGGGGGGAGCACAGAACAACAAAAACACTGCTTCCTGCTCCCTGTCAGCCGTGGACTTTGCTGTCTGCACACAGACTGCGACATTTGTAGTTGTGTATTAATTGCGGGTTGTTTTTTTTTTTTTCCCCCGAGAATGAGATGCTCTCCTGCAACGTGTGTGTGTGTGTGCGCGCGCGCGTGTGCTTAATGACTTTCTCATTTTGAGATCGGGCCAGATAGCTTTTTGAAGAAAATCTGCCCAGAGCCTGGAACATATAGAAAATTCTCGCAGCTTAATAGCACTCCCACCCATCCCGCCCATCCATCACAGACGCACCGCGGAATGAAAAACAAGCACATTGATTGGATCTATTTCTAATCGACAGCCTAAGATACTGTTTGAAATCTGCTGTTAGTTGGAAGAAGTTGGAAGGGGCTGTGTCTCATTTCTCAAGGGCGTGGGGGCTGCGGGAGAAGAGAAGGAATCGTGGCAACATTCAGCGAGCATGACCTGGCACCTACTGGGTGTTGCATCCCCGGCTGGGTGCTGGGGACACAGAGGTGACCACCCCGCCCTCCTAATGGGGGAGGCGGACAGGTCACCTGTGACCCGCGATCAGAGCCATGATGGAGAGTACTGGTCAGGCAGCTCTGGAGGGCACAGAGTGGGTGCCTGATCCAGCCTGGGAGATCAGGGAGGGCTTCCTAGAGTCCAAAAAAAAAAAGAGAGAGAGAGAGAGCGCACGAAAGGCAGAGGAGGAGTTAGATGTCAAATCAAAATATGAGAAGGGACGAGGGCTTCGGGGAGGGCCAACAGCGTGTGCAAAGGCCCCGGGGCAAGTGAGGGTCATTTGGTGTGGCTGGAGGGCGGGGCAAGTAGTGAGAAATGAGGAGTGAGATATTGGCAGCCCCTTGAAGGCCATGGGAGGGCGTCTGGATTTCCCCCGGAAACAGTAGGGAGCCGTGGAAGAATCTAGAACAGGGGAGTGAGTGACATTTGTTAAAAATCATCTTGGCATAGAATTATCCTAGGACTTAGCAATTCTGCTCTTAGGCATATCCCCAAAAGAATTGAAAGCAAGGACTCGAATGAACAGAGTGTCTGTTTGGGGCGATAATTTTTTTTTGGAACTAGTGGGGATGGTTATACAACATTGTAAATGTACTTAATGCCACCGAATTGTACACTTAGAGATGGTGAAGGCGGCTGAGTTTTATGTTATGTATATATTACCACATTTTTTTTTTTTAAAAGAGCTACAATTAAAAAAGAAGAAGAAGAAGAAGCAGGGGGGGAGGCATTTTGGCTGCCGCGGGAGATCCGGGATGGGTCTGCAGGGGTTACAAGCCAGAGCAGAGTGGAGACCCGGGAGAGGGTGAGAAGTGGGCGGCTGGGGGCGTGTTCTGGTAGTTGAGGCTGACAGGAGGCCAGGAGGAGGTGCGATGCCGGCTTCCTTGTGGCCCCACCTCCAAAGGTGGCCTTTGCAGGCAGTGGGGCCCCCGGTTCCCATTCTCTGGGGGCCCAGGCACCCACCTTCCCTGCAAGTGCCCTGGCCTCTCCCCTCCAAAGTCCACCACCCTCTGTGGCCCAGCCCGGGGAGCCCCCATGCAAGGAACCCCAGACGAGGATGAACGCCACTGCTTGGGTGCCCAAACCAGAGATGCCGGGTAGAAACTCAATCTCTCTCCACCCACCTTCACTTACAAGGTACAGATGTAATACCTGCTTTTAAATTCAATTAAGTCAGATTCAGTTCTGCTCTTGGAATACATTACCCAGCTGGAGACAGCAGGGGGAAAAAAAAAGACAGGAAAACACACACACACACACACAAAACACAACACAGACCTATTTAGAGATTTCCCTCTAAATGGATTTTAATTCTCTCGATTTATCAGAGGCCAGAGTTGCTGCTGACAGGCGGCGTTCATTGTCTGCGAACCCAGTTTCAGCGGCAAGGAGGGGTGTGGAGAAGTTGGGTTAGACTCTGACGTTCGCTTCCGGTGGGGGCGGGGTGGGGCGCGGGACCTGGGGTCACCCAGACCAGGGTCCCAGTCCCAGCTTTGCCACTCGCTGGTGATGTGACCTCGAGCCAAGAGTATCACACGCTCTCCGTGCCTCGGTGTCCGCGTCTGTGAAATGGGGACAGTGGTCGTGCTGGCCTCCGAGGGCAGCGGGTGAATAATGGACCATCACAGAAGATTCAGGTCAGGCCCTGCGCGCAAAGCCTGGAACATTCTGAATGTTCAGTACGTGCAAGGGCGATGATGATGACGATGTGGCAGAAGACGGTTGTCAGTGACGTTACTTTCCGACTAGAGGCGCGGGCCTGTGCGAGGACTGTCAGGCTTGAGCCCTGATTTCAAAGGCTGGGCGGCTTTGGGTGGGGGCGGGGAAGGACAGGGAGGATGGGAGGGCGGGGGTGGGGTGGCCCGGCTTAAGCAAAGGCGTGGAAGGTCAACCAAAATCGGAAGGTACTGGGGACAGGACGCTGAACAGCTTTGGGGCCAGACAGGTCGGGGAGAAGGGTGGATACAGACAGGATCGGACAGCATTAGATGCCTTTCCAGAAGCCCCATCCCCGTCTCTATCAAGAGTCACCATCCTGTGTTCTGTGGCCAAGCACAGACACGGCCATGATGCCAGCGCGCCAATGGGAGGCAGTGCCATGACCTGTCCTCTGTCCTGGGACGCCCACCTCTGGCCTTGGGCCTCACGAGCGGAAAGAAAGCTCCTTCTGCCGCTCCCATAGTATTGCGCACCTGAGTGGGGGGCAGGGCCTTGACATCCACAGCCTGCAGGCCAGCCTGGCTAGCTCAGCCCTCAGCCTCCCATTTCACAGATGGGCAAACAGAAATCGGGGAAAAGAAAGGGCCATCCTGAGGCCTCAGAACTGACAGCTTCCCCAGGAGACCTGGGTCCTAGATAGGCTGCACTTTCTGATCTAGAGGAGGCTTCCAGGCTGGGCCTCGGGTTTTGCCATTTGTCCAGCAGGAGGAATAAGCAAAGGCCTCTCAAGGGTCCTTCAAGGTGCCCTGTGCCGAGAGGCTCATCTGGAGGTCTGGTCCGGGGGCCTGTGTCTTCATAAGAGCCTGGTGAGCAAGAATGGGGGATTGTTGGACCAGAATCGGAGAGTTTTAGGACAAAAGGTGTCCTGACTACATAGGGACCTCCGCTCTCCTGGGTCCACGTCCCTCAAGGGGGCCACGTTCGGTGGGCCGTACGTGGCTTCTCGGAAGGGTTGCTTCATCCACAGGGGGCCTCTTCGGATCCCGGGCCCATAGCCCCTTGCCTGGCCCTTCGTGGGACGGCCACCTGGGGAGGGGAGGGGGCATGCAAAGCTACTCGGTAACCAGGATCGGGGTAGGAAAAGCAAAAGGAAAAAACAAAATACAATTACCCTCAAGGGCGCCGCCTGGGAGGGGCACAAAGTGGATTCAGAAGGCTAGAATATTCCACATCTTGATCTAGTGGTGTCTACGCAAGTCTCTACCTGAGGAATGATGCCTCAGGCCGCACACTTAAGACTCCAGGTACGTTGGGCACGGATAAAAAGGAGAGAAAAGGACTCAGAGAGATCGGCTAAGACAGCGAAAGAAAGCAAACGGCTGAGAGACCCAGAGACAGACACAGCGAGACAGGTGAAGACGCTAAGAGATGGAAACAAATCGAGAGAGACAGAAAGTCTGAGGGAATTGAGAAACAGAGACAGACGGGAGAGAGACAGAACCAGGAAGTGAGAGAGACCTCCACGAAGAAAAAGGGCGGGGGGGGGGGAGAGGAGAATCAAGGTTTCAGGGCAGAAAGGTGGGAAGAAGGAGGAAGTGGGGAAGAAAACAGAGAGAGAAGGGCCAAAGCCAAGGACAAAAAGAGAAGGAAACAGGCAAAAGGCCTGAGAGAGGGGGAGGGTGGCCCGGGAAGCCAGGAGCCGTCAGACACACACACCAACATGTCCTTAATTGTAATTACACGGGAACATTCAGTTTGTAGATGCAGCAGAAATGAAAACGCGCCTAGCCCATTAATCTAATGGCTGTTAGTCAATCACTCTTCAAAAGGGGCTCCGAGGTGGCTGCAGGGGGCGGGGGGGGGGGGTGGCAGAACGGAGGAGGGAGAGCCTGAGGGGCAGGTCGGGGGAGAACCAGTTTCTTGGCTGGGGAGATTCAGAGCCTTGCAAGGAGCTCCCAGCCTGGAGGTCTGGTCGGCCTGGGCGAGCGAGCAGGAAGTCTCATCCGCGAGGCCGGGTTGGGGGAGATCCACTGTACCCCCCCCCCACCGGAGGGATTGAATTAAGTCTTTAACTTCCCCGCCCCCCCCGGGGGTGGGGAAGGCTTCCTGGAGCAGGGCTGCCTAAACTGTGCTAAAATGAGGCAGGCAAGGGAAAAAGGAAGGGAGAAGGGCCTTCCAAGTAGAGCGAACAGCTTGTGTAAAGGTTGAGAAGGAAACACACAGACAACGTTCAGCGTGAGCTGCAGAAGCCACACCACACAAGGCCTTTCCTGGCATCAAGAAAAGACCTTGTTGTTCCCACCGTGATGGGGTCAAGTGCAGGTCGATATTTTTAGATGTCTCTGCGGATGGAGGCAGATTGGGGGGGGGGTCCTAAGATCTTTGACTTACTCAAAGAGAGCGAGCTCGGGGCGCCTGAGTGGCTCAGTCGGTTAAGCGTCCGACTCTTGATTTTGGCTCGGTCACGATCTCCCGGGTTTGTTTGTGAGATTGAGCCCTGCATCGGGCTCTGCGCTGACGGCCTACGTGGGATTCTCTCTCTCTCTCTCTCTCTCTCTCTCTGCCCCTCCCCCATTCTCTCTCTCGCTGTCTCTCACAATAAATAAACTTAAAAAAAAAAAAAAAGAGTGAGCTTCTCAGTCCCAAAGGCGTGCAAGAAAAAGCCAGGTAACCCCCCAGGGGCACATGGTGGGGTTCATGGAGGCTGAAATTTGCCGCATTCGGATTCTCAGCCAGGAAGGTGGGAGGACCCTGCAGGCAGGGGTGCGATGTGTTACTCGTCTCCCTTGGGGGGGCACACCAGTGAGGAGTGGGGGGTGTGAATGAGTCAAAGACACCTGGGCGGGAGGCTTGAGTCAGTGCCCAGTGTATACCTCTCCCCGCCACTCTCAGCCAGGGGTGACTCACTCATTCATTTGGTCTGGGCTGTGGAGGCCTAGGGGAAGTGGGGGGGGGGGAGGCCACCCCATCATCCAGCCACTACTCACTGCTCCTGCTCACTGAGTACCTACTGTGGGCCGAGTCGCGTGCAGGAACCAAATTTCTGCCTCCCTGCAACCCAACAGCTCTGGAATGAAATCTCCTGGGTTCACTTGTCCCTGGGACAGGCGCAGTCCCCTCCACCCTGGTTCCAACCTGGCCCCCCTCCCAGGATGCCCTCCCCGCAGCGGCCACCAGAGGGCCGCTGTGAACACCTGGGTCAGGTCCCGCCCTCCTCTGTCCACAGCCCTCCAGGGCTCCCACCTCCCGCAAGAGAAAGTCCAAGCGCTGCCTGGGGCTCCCAAGGCCCTGAATGACCTGCGACGGTCCCCTCCCCACCATCCCCTCCTCCCCCTCTCCCCTCCGCTCGCTCTGCTCCAGCCACACGGGCCCCTTCGCTGTTCTGGCAACATGCCAGGCTCCGTCCTGCCTCAGGGCCTTTGCACATGCTGGTTCTCGTCTGCCTGGAACGCTATTCCTCCAGATCTTCCCGCAGCTTCTTTTTATTCAGCCTGAGCATCACCTCTTCAGGTGAGCCCTTCTTGACTGTTGGGCTAACGTAGCATCCCAGTCTCTCCTTCCATTTCTCCCTTGCTTTTATGTCCCTCGCAGCGCTACAGTTCTCGGAAATGAAGGCGTACCTGTTGACCTTTGTTTCCGTCACTTAAGGTCCAGGGAACTGAACTGAGGACCGCTGTGGTCTCGGCACACAGTAAGTAGCCAATACGTGTTTGGTGGCCGACTGGATGAATCTCTACAGCACCTCCCTAGGTTGTGGGGACTTTTGTCAACCCCACTTCACACAGTGGGGACCTGAGGTTCCGAGAGGGGCAGCCTGCGACCTGCGGGTGCTCCCAGGCTGCCCAGGGCTGGAGGCTACGCCGGGAATTCATGGGAACAGGGGTGGTGTCTCCGGCACAGATGAGCAAGCCGAGGTTCTGTTTGACCGGGGGTGGGGGCGCAGCGCACGCCGCCATGGGGACAATGTGGGTGCGTACGGAGGAGGGGGCTCCTAATTTAGTAGAGAGGACCCTGTCGTCCCCCCTTCCTGCTTTCTCCCTAAAAACCGGCCTTGGGATGGCCAGGCGAGGGGCGACACCGAGTAAATGGCAAAGCGCTTGTCATAAAGACGCACTCACAGCCCGGTGGATACGGCAAATTCCTCACCCCCGCGCTCCCGCCCCTCTCCTCCCCTCGCCTCTCCCCTCCTCGGTCCCTCCCCGAGGGCCCCAGCAACCTCCCGCAGGTCGCTGCGAGCTGAGCCCGGAGCCCGCCCACCGGGAGCCCGCAGCCAATGGCCGTGCTGCCTGATGAAGTAATGCGCCCCCTCCGCCTTCCCATTGGCTGGGCTGGAGGCCGAGCTCCCCGCGCCGCGTGCGGGGCGCGGGAAGGGGTCCCTGCAGCCACGCGCACCTCCCGGGGGTACCTGGGCACCTGCACCCTCTCCTGTGGGACACCTGCCTGCCCCTGCCCTTCTCAAGGCTCATGCTGGGCCTAGAGACCCCTGCGCGCCAGCTCCTGGCCACAGGGGCGCCCCAGTCCTCCCGTCTGAGCGGGAAGGCTGGGCGCACGGAAGGACCCCACCCCAGCCTCCGGCGATCAAAGGACCCCAGAAGTTTTGACCGACCTTTCTGGATAATTGCACATGAGTTCAGTGTCCACCGTATGCCAGCCCGGGGCCCCCTGGGGGATAGAGTGCTGACGAAGTCGCACCCGGGTCCCCGTCCTCCGGGGCTTCACAGAACCCTGGGGAAGAGGGACACGACACCACAGTCGCCGGTGCGGCTGCGGACCGAGGGTGGGAAGGGTAGGCAGCGGCCGCGATGTCCCCGCGGCTGGGCCGCGCGGTCCGCGGCGGCCGAGGCAGGGAGGGCGGAGGCGGGCGGAGGGGGAGGCAGGAGGGGCTCTCCTCTTAATTATCTCGTTCACTCGTTTATTCACTGGGAGCTCCGGCGCGTTGGGGGGGGGGGGCTGCGCCTTTTTGTTCCCTGCAAACATTCAACAAACATTTTTTAATCTGGCTCCCCACCCCCCACAGCACATACACACACGCACACATATACACACGCGCGCGCACACACAGCCCACTGGTTCTTTTGTATACTTTTCTTCCTCCTTTCTCCCCCTGCCTTCTGAACCCGGCTAATGGCTTTTTTTTTTTTTAATTGTAGGCGTGTAGATTTTTATTTTTTTAACCTTTATTTATTTTTTGAGAGACAGAGAGAGAGTGTGTGCGCAGGGGAGGGGCAGAGAGAGAGAGAGGGAGTCACAGAATCCGAAGCAGGCTCCAGGCTCCGAGCTGTCAGCACAGAGCCCAACTGGGGCTGGAACGCGCGCGAACTGCGAGATCTTGACCTGACCCGAAGTCGGAGGCTTAACCCACTGAGCCACCCAGCGCCCCATAGGCGGGTAGATTTTCAGGTGTAGATTTCAGCTGCCTTTTTTCTTAACTTTCTTACTGAGGTGTAACCCCTCCATGCCACAAACACACACATCGTTAAGTGTACAGATGCATGCCTTTTTATCTAAGCGGGGGACCCGAGGCCAGCGCCCGGGTGGGGGAGGTGAGTTTTGCAAGTGCCAGGTCGACCCCTGTTACTATTTGGAATTATGACATTTTGTTCATCCTGGATTTTTTTTTTGCATTAATTTTTATTTTCAAAAATATCTGCAGTCTTAAAAAAAAAAAAAGGAGGGGACGCCTGGGTAGTTCAGTTAAGCGTCTGACTTTGGCTCAGGTCATGATCTCGCGGTTTGTGAGTTCCAGCCCCGCGTCGGGCTCTGTGCTGACAGCCTGGGGCCTGGAGCCTGCTTCGGATTCTGTGTCTCCTATTCTCTCTGCCCTTACCCCGCTCACACGCTGTCTCTCTCTCTCTCCTCTAAAAATAAATAACATTAAAAAAAATTTTTAAAGATATTTGCAGTGAAATATTACTTACCTTGACTGCTGAGTTCTATGGTGCTTCCTTGAATTTGGTCACTGAGAACCGTGCCTCCCCCCACCATACCCTAGTTCTGACCCTGTATAGAACATTCCAGAAGACTTGGCGTGGGAGGTGGGGGCTACCCCACCCCACCCCCCTGCCCTGCCCCCCCACCCCACCCCCCTGCCCTGCCCACCCCCCCCCCACTCCTGCCAGGTAGCTCTGGCTTCGTCATCACAGATTATTCTGGAAATGCATCTAAACAGAATCACACAGGGCACAGTCTTTGGAACCCGGTTCCTTTCGCTCCATGTCATGCTCTGGAGGTGCCTGTAAAGTTGCCACACGTCTGAGTAGCTCATTCCCTTCCGGGGCTGTCACTGCAGTGTGTGGACAGAGCTGGTGTGTTGATCTAGCCACCGGCTCCTGGGCATTTGGGTTGTTTCCTGTGTTTGGCTGTTCCGAATAAAGCTGCTACGAACATTGTCACACACGTCTCCGTGGGGACATATGTTTTCATTTCTCTTGGGCAAACACGCAGGAGTAGGATGGCTGGGTCATATGGTAGGTGTGTGTTTAACTTTGGAAGAAACTGCCACCCGGTCTTTCCGAGCGGCTGTAGCATTTCGCCTTCCCACCGGCGGCCGGAGGGGGTGGGGGGGGGCACCTGCAAGCCTGGGTTTGGGGCATTTGTTTGTTTTTTTTTTTTTTACTTTTTCTTAACGTTTATTTATTTATTTGGAGAGAGAGAGCGGGAGAGCGGGGGGAGAGCAGACAGAAGGGAGAGAATCCCAAGCTGGCTCCCTGCTGTTGGCACAGAGCCGGATGCAGGGCTCGAACTCAGGAACCGCGAGATCGTGACCTGAGCGGGAATCAGGAGTCGCACGCTTAGCCGACTGAGCCACCCCGGCGCCCCCGGGGGGGCTTCATGCTTTTGAGCCTTTCCTGAGGGGTAATCTGACAGCTCTGTGAGTTTTGACAAATCAACACACTGTGCAACCACTCCCTCTGTGGATGGACAGCGTCTGAAGCGCCCCAGAAAGCTCCCTGAGACTTGTGTTTGTAATCTGCAAGGCGAGGGCCAGAGAAGAATAGAGACCTGGCTTCGTCTCTTGTTTTCCCACGCTTCGTGCTTCGTTTTGAAGTTCCCTCCACGTGTCTCCAAATGAACCTCTTTGCCCGGCTTTCTCAGAGAGTGGGGGGCAGGGGGGGGCCCTAGTGTGAATTCTCGTGAGTGGTCTCCGGTCTATTTAATGCTTACTTTTAAGATTTGACAAATAGTGAGTGGGTACTTCCTGTGGCCAGGTGATAGGCCGAGCACTTTATATACATTAAACATCAACGAAGTTATGCTTTATCATCCCCATTTCACAGACGGGAAGACTGAGGTACTCAAAGGCCATGTCTCCGGCCCTCGGCCAAAGTCCCAAAGCGGGCAGGGCTGGGATGTGAACCAGGCCCCGTGCTCCCCGTGCTCTGGACCTCTGCAGGCATCTCCTCCTGGCTCCCAGGCCCGTGACAGCACTCCATAGACATTGGCCACAGGCCCACGATCCCTCACCCACCATCCCAACATCGAAAAAGCTCCAGAAATAGGACTGCCTGGGTGGCTCGGTCGGTTGAGCGTCCGACTTCGGCTCAGGTCATGATCTCACGGTTTGTGAGTTCGAGCCCCGCGTTGGGCTCTGTGCTGACAGCTCAGAGCCTGGAGCCTGTTTCAGATTCTGTGTCTCCCTCTCTCTCTGCCCCTGTCCCGCTCACGCTCTGTCTCTCTCTCTCTCTCTCAAATAAATAAACATTTTTTAAAAAGTTAATAGCCTTAGCTATTAATCAGCTTTCCTTATCTCATTTATTGTGAATATTCCCATTATGTTGCCACGTGTTTCACGGGGACGGCGAGTGGACCCCCCAGGCCCAACCGGGGGTCTTAGGGTCTCACACAAGATGTCTTACGTGTCTGGTGTCACTGTCCTAAAATCTAGGACATTCTGTATTCCAAAACATATCTGGTCCCAAGGGTTTCCGATAAGCTCTATGATTAGTTACTATTAAATACTTGCATGCCGACCGTCCCAGGCAGTGGGGACACCGCAGGGACCAAAGCGGACCCCGCCCCCGCTGGGTTCACAGGCCAGTGGGGGAAGAAGGCAGACACCATATCAGGCAGTTACGACATGGGTAACTAGGTCCGCAGTGGAGGCAACACAGGCCTGGCGAGGGCTCTGGGGACTCGGGCCGAGGTATCGGGGAGGCTTCGTGGAGGAGGTGTTACCCGAGCAAAGACCTGAAGGTGAAGAAAGGGGTAGTGAACGGGCGGGAGGGGGCACCTGGGTGGTGAAGTATCCTAATTAGAATTCGGCTCAGGTCGTGATCTCACGTCCGGCGGACAGCTCGGAGCCTGCTTGGGCTTCTCTCTCTCTGCCCCTCCCCTGCTCACTCTGTCTCTCTCTCTCTCAAAATAAACATTAAAAAAGAGGCAGGGGGTGGGGGGGGGACTGGTGAGGGATGTAGTTCAGGGAATCCCAGCTATAGCCCGTATTTAAGGGCCTGAAAGCTGTCCTTTGGGGATGCAAACTATCCCGGGAAAGGCAAGAACACCGAGGCCCAGCTCTCTGGGCTCAGAGGAGGGTTTGGGGGGCTTCGCCTGGTGGCCAGACGCCTGTGGGGTCTCCTCGGGGCTCAGCTCTAAGCTGTTCGGACCTCATTATGTTCCAAGAGGTGTGGGCAGTGTTCGCCCCATCCTCGATGCCAGGGAGACCCCCCACCAGGGGAGGCTGGGGCTGGGGGCCTCACCCCATCCAACCACTCTCCCCTGGCCTTGACGTTTGACCTGAGGCTGAAGACTTTTCTTTGGGGAAAAGCCTTCGCCCTGGAAATGTAGCAACTCTGTGGATCATCTATTCATTTCTTCTGCTTCCTGGGCTGGAGATCTGAATCCCCCCTTTTTTCCTTTTCTCTTACCCTCCCCCTCCTCCACACGTCAGCCAATCCTGTTGCCTCTGCCCGCAAAATTTATCCTAAATCTGCCTTCTTATCCGCCCCCCCTGCCTCCGTCCCCACCTGGTCCAGCCTCCATCGTGACTAGTCCTGCCTCAGGGCCTTTGCACTGGTCCTTCCCGCTCCCTGCGTATCCTTCCCCCTGCTCTCATATCTCCATTTCTTTCCTTTGCTTTAAAAAATGTACGTCAAGGACGTCAGCTTCGAGACGGCAGTGACTTGGGTTTATCTCTGTGACCGTTGGGTCCCCAGCTACTAGCACAGTGCCGGGCACACAGCAAGGGCTCAGTAAAAATTCCTTCCGCGACGGAAGGCATGAATTCCCGGAAGCTCAGAACACAGCCTGGTTGTGTTCCCAAGTCCTGGATGGGAGCATTTAGCTGTGGACACAGCTAGAGATATTAGGGGGAAAAAAGGCTCCAAATTTTGGTTGCCTCCCTCTGCCTTTAATTATTTTGTCGACAAGGCTCACAATTCAGCAAGTCAAGGTGGCATTTGAGAGGGACGGTTCCCTTTAGCGTAGCTGACAGCTAATTTGTGGGAAGTTTAATTACAGGCGGCGTTAATTAACTGACAGAATGCTGGGCGAGGAAGGCAGCCATCTGTTCCTAAAAACGTCCTCCCCTCCTGGGCCCCGGCTGGGAGGCAGGGAAGAGGACAGGGCGTGGAGAAGAGGCGGGGACAGAGGAAGAGGAAGGAAGGAGGGCCAGGTGATGAATCACAGGCTTCTCACCCCTCTTCCAGATGCCGCTGGGGTGAGGTCTTGGCACTCCGCCTCCTCGCGGCCTCCACCATTTCGCAGTTGCCTCCGGGAGCCGCGGGGAGGGGGCAGTCAGTTCCTTGGAATCTGCTTCTTGCTGGTTGCATCACGAGGAGCAGAGGGTGTGGAGTAGTGGAGGTGAAACAGCACGCGGTCCTCAGCTCACACTGGAGCGGATGGGCACCCGCCAACGGAGGTGGGGAGGAGACGCTGGGCCAGAGGCCCGGGGTGCAGGATGCCCTGAGAAACCTGGCCTGGGAGAAATGGGTCAGTCTGCCCCGCCTGCCACCGTTCACTCCTTCATTTCACCCGCTCTCCGCGAGGACGGCAGAGAGGCGACGCACACGGCCTCCAAAGACGGGCTTCCGCGGTCCGAAACCAAACCCAGCTTTGTCCCTCTCTGAGCCTCAGTTTCCCCATTTGGCCACACTCCACCCCCCCGTCGCCCCGGACAACACAGATGGAACCCTGTCCGCGCGAGCAGGAGGAGGCCTCGCCTGGTGCCTACTCAGAGCAGCAGCCAAGGCGGGGCCGATGGGGCTGGCGCAGGCTGGCCTCGCTAAGCTGGCGGTCCTTGGCAGTCCTCGGCCCCCCTGAAGGCGGCTGGAGAAGGGCCCAGGCCCGGCTGTTGGGGGAAGTGAAGAGGCTCGGACGAAGCCGAGGCCGCTTCTCAGAGGAGGCAGGTTCCGATTTGGGGCAGGGGCTCCAGGTCCCCTTATTAGGCACCTGCTGGATGCCAGACCAGGCCTTTGCCCCCATTGTTCTGGCTGCCGGGGTCACTTGCCCTTCGCACGGCGCCGAGTCCTGCTTTCTGCTCTCAGTCTAGAAGACGCCACCGCCAGGAAGCCCCCCGCGTTCTCTGGGTCGGGCCGAGCACCTCCCTTTGGGCTAACACAGCGCCCGAGTTTCCCCAGCACCACACACAGATGGAACGCGCGGGGCCGGGTACTGTGCTTAGCATCGTCCACACCCGGGGAGCCCCGCGGGGCCGTTGCTACCGCTGGCCCCACTTTACGGATGGGGAGACTGAGGCTCAGAGAGAGTTCACAGTGGAGGCCAGTAGTGTAGCCTCTGCTTGTGGCCTTAGGGCCGGGAGCAAGGCGGGTGTGAGGTCCTGGTCACAGAGCTGTGGCCCCCCAGGGACCCCGTGCAAGGGCCTCAGCCCACCTCTGTGCACGCACGCGCACGCCACGGCCAACACCCCGTTTTTTGCCCTCCTCGATCCAGGAAGGGAGACCCTTTCCCTCAAACCGCCTCGGAGGCCCCCAGCTTCGTCGTGCAGGGCGGACGGCGAGGCACGAGCGGAAAACACTTAAGTGCCCATCGCGCGGGAAACCTCTGACTCCGCTCACACACATTCGCCTGTGGGGGCCAGACCGCCGGGTCCAGACCCCACCATCACCCCTATACCGCATGACCCCAAGCAAGCCACTCGGCCTCTCCGGCCCACGGCTGCCTCGTCTGGAAGATGGGGACCTAGCAGTGGCGCCCAGGATTTTCTCGGAGCTACTTAAAACCCGTCCAGCGGTCTTACTCAGCGCCTCAGAGTCAAACCGAATTCTCTCCCCAAATTTACAAGATCCTGCGCAAGCCGCCCCCTCCCTCCCACCCCTCCTCCCTGTCTCCCCCTCGCCCCTCCTGCTCCAGCCACACGGGCCTCCTTGCTACAGCTCCTCCAACACGCCAGGTCTGGCCCTGCCCCAGGGCCTTTGCATGGGCCGTGCCCTCCGCCTGGACTACTCTTCCTGCACACGCACCTCCTCCCCACCATTCGTGTCAGCAGCGTCAGATCCAATGGTCCCTCCCTGACCTTCCTGATCGTGCTTGGCACGGGGCCATACAACTGTCATTGCCCCGAAGGCCCCTTAATATGGCCCAGCCCTTCTCAAGGGGTGTGGGAGCCCCTTATCTGCTCGCCAGAAAATTAAACCACATCTGAGCTGATCTCTGAATCCAGCTGCAAAGTCCCGGGAGACGGGGGACAGAGAAACATGCTAAATGGCACCCCAGGGACAGGCTTGGCGAAACCCCGGCTGGAGACGTCACCACATATGACCCATAGGGCTTCAACGAATACATCGCAAAGCAAAAGTAAGGGGGGGGGGTGAGGATGGGAGGAGCTGTCCGTTAAGACTTAGGACAGCACCGAGGCTCTGTTGGTGGAGCTGGGGACTCAATCTCGGGATTGTGAGTTCGAGCCCCACGTGGGAGGTAGAGACCGCTTAAAAATAAAATCTTCAAAAAAGAAAAAAAAAAAAAAAGACCTAGGAGACCGCCGCCGACTCTAGATTTTACGTAGATTCTGAGCCAGACAGCCCAAAGAAACACACATCACGGGGTCCGCATTTCCGTGTGTCTCCTGGATGGATGTCTGAGGCTGTTAGGGAATCATTATTTTGAACACGATACTGAAGTCCGTGGGGTTTATTATTATTATTATTAGTTTAGAGGGAGAGTGTGCGCGAGCAGGAGACAGGGGCAGAGGGAGAGGGAGAGAGAGAGAACCTTAAGCCCAGAGCTGGACACGGGGCTCGATCCCATGACCCTGGGGTCAATCCAATCCCCACCCCCGCTGAGAGCCGCTGCTTTTGAGACACCCCATGCTTCCAGATGAAACCCATCTGGCATTGGCATCAAAATGACAAGGGAGGGGGTGAGTGGAAGGGCGCAGGAGTTGAGAGCGGCCCTAGAGAGACACTGGCTGAATCTGAGTAATGGGTTTGTGGCAGGACGGTGGGGGGGGGTCATTATTCCATCCTCTCTACGTGGGTGCGTTTGACATTCTCCACCATGAAATTTTGCAAATGGTGGGGAAATTCGGATAAAAGCTGGACGTGAGTTCACCATAACGTGCCCACGGTGCTTTCTCGGGCCACGTGAGAGGTGTGAGGGGTACGTGGGAACCCTCTGGAGTATCTCTGCCACTCTTCCGGAAACCTAAAATCAGTGCGAAGTAAAACATTTTGAAAACACACACACACACACACACACACACACACACACACAGAACGTTGAAATGCGTAACGAATAAGCCAACCGGGGGTCAGCAGCCTGCGTGCCCGGGATTGGACCGGAGCCGCGGGGCGTCCCAGGGCCACCGTCGGTGACCGCACGGCGACTCCCCCCACCCCGCCCCCAGGATCCAGCCTCAGGCTCCGCTGGGGTCCGCCACACGGGCGGCAGGAGGGGCCGGAAGCCCGTGGTCTCACAGCAGCCAGGGCGAGAATCCGCTTTCAGACACACTTTATTCTCTCTAGATTAGAAACACTCCGCATTTCCACCCTCCCTGCCCCAATCTGGGTCGGCCAGGGGCCGCGGGGCCTCACGGCGGCTCTGGGGGCCTCTCCGGGGACGCAGTGGCCTGGGCGCGGCCGTGCGAGCTGGCTCGGGCCAGCAGCCGCAGCCTCCGCGAGCGCAGCCGGGCCTGGACGGCCCAGAGCGGGGGCCGGTGGCCGGGCAGCGAGGCGTCCTCGTCGCCCAAGCTCTCGACGGTGGAGTCGGAGCCGTCCTCCGTGCCGGCCAGCGACTGCTGGCACACGGGGCAGGAGCGGCGGGCGGCCTGGGCGAACCAGGGGTCGATGCACTTGCAGTGATAGGTGTGGGAGCAGGGCAGGATCTTGAGCCGGTCGCCCTCCTCGTAGTCGTCCAGGCAGATGGCACACAGGTCGTTCCTCCGCGTGAAGGTGCGGACCCGGGCCTTCCGGCGGGCCTGCGTCTGGGCCGCCGGCCCCCGGGGCCCCGGGGCCCCCAGCCAGGCCCACAGCCGTCGCAGGACGAAGAAGGCGGACGTGAGCAGGGCCAGGGCGCGGCCCAGCACCCAGGACGCGGCCGGCACGGGGTGGCGGTCCGGCTTGGGGCACTGCGGGTAGTCGGGCAGCCGGAGGACGTGGCCCGCCCTGTCGCAACGCACGATGAGCCGCAGGTCCCGCGAGGCGGCCTCGCCCACGAACACCGAGGGGATGGCGATCTGGCGTCGCGGCTCCTCGAACCCGGGCGCCGTGCGCACCGGCTCGTCGGAGCGCGCGTTGCGCACGACGGCCGCCTCGAAGCCGGCCCGCTGCGCGTGCAGCGCCTTGAGGTCGAACGTGCAGTCGTTTGGGCGGATCAGCACGATGGCGCCCAGCGAGCCGTTGCCCGGCCGCGGGCCCGCGATGGGGCGGCACGCGTCGGCCGGCTCGGCCTCCGTCAGGCAGCCCCGCGCGCCCTCGGGGGCCAGGGGCACCCCGAACAGGGCCGGCAGGTCCGCGAAGTCCAGGGTGCTGGCGTTGCCGGCCCGCACGGCCCGCACCGCCGCCCCCGAGGGCGCCAGCAGGGCCAGCAGGATCAGGGCGACCGCCACCCCACGGCCGCCCCCCCTCCGCCTCCTCCGGCCGCTGTGCGCAGCTAGGTCCCGCCGGGGACCGCAGACGGGAGGCCTGCGGGCATCTCCGGGGCCTCCCAGGGCGCCCGTGGCCCGGGTGGAAGGGAGGCGAGCTCGGAGGGGGTGCTCAGAGGCGGGTGAGCGGGGGCAGCCGGGCCCCGGGCGGCCCCAGGCGGAAACTGCTCCCGGTGGCACCCAGCGTGCATCGGGCGTGTCTGTGAAGGCCGGTCTCAGGAGCAGTCGACCCGCCCGGGAGGCCTTGCTGGAGGATGGCACCGAGGCCAGGGGCCCCCAGGGTTCCAGGTGCCGCTGGCCTCTGTGACATCGTCCTGTTACATCCTGTCCCCAGGAGCCCCCGGTTGCCTAGGGCTGTGGCCGGGACAGAACTCCTGGGTCTCAGAGCCAGCGGCCCGAGCAGCCTCAGAGGAAACCTGTGGGAGGTTCAGAGCATGCTCAGTTCCTGGAGCCCGTAAGGCTCAGGGGTGCCACAGAGCGGCCCCCGGTGGCCCGGACCCGGCACTCACACTCGTCCTGTACAGCATCATCTCTCCAGCCTCCCAGAGACCCACCCAGGAAGGCGCCCCCTTTTCAGATACCCAGAAGGACCCAGACTTGTTCACGACACCCTCCCCCCACGAGGTCGGTTCTTAAAACCCAAATTCCCAACTTCCTCCCTCTCTCCCGCTCTATTCCCTCTGCTCCAGCCACAGGCGCCCCCTCACTGTCGCCACAACACGCCAGGCCTGGTCCTGCCCCAGGGCCTTTGCACAGGCTGTGCTCTCTGCCTAGAGGGCCCTTTCTCCGGGGCTGGCTCTTTCTCAGGACTTAGGTCTGAGTTCATAGGTCCTTAGAGTTTAACTAGATTTGATTGAGGGGGTGGGGGGGCGCTGGTGGGAAAGGGGGGGGGTCCCTGACCCACTGCCTGGTATGCCTTCAGTCCTGCACCAGCTTTACTCTCCCACCTCGGTGCCTCTTCCCCAGCCTGGTCCCCAGCTGTGTCCCCATCCTCCGCCAGAGCCCTGGGTGACAGCTTCCCGGCCTCCCCTCCCCTTCTCCCCCAAAGCCCCCACCCCGAGTCTGCCTCCTCCTGGGCTAGGCTAGCCTGCTCAGGTCTGGATGGCCGGTTCTGCCGTTCACAAGCTGTATGGCACCAGGTAAATCACTCGACCTCTCTGGGCCCCCGGTTCCAGGTCTGGAAACTGAGCACAATGATGAGGAACCCATCCTGTTAAGACGGACGGTGTGAGCGGTGAAGGAGACGAAGCACGATCAGCGCTCGGCTCTGGGTCTCACGTCCTCCCTCTCCCTGACCTGCTTCTGCTTTGAAATCCTTCTAGTCAGGGATCTGTCTAAAATCCCAGCCTCTGGTCTCCCCGTGGCCCCCCCAGTGCCCTCCAGATGAAGTCCAGGCTCCTCTGTGTGGCCCACAAGTCCCCCCACCCCACCCCCGCCGCCCCCCGGCCACTCACGGTGGTCAGGACCCTGCCAATCTCTTAAGCCCGATGCTTTTCAACGCTCCGACTGCATCGTGATTCCTCGACCTCTGGGGCCTTGCAAATGCTGCTTGTGGTGCCCGGAAGGGCATTCTGTCCCCTCGTGGCACTTTGCCAGCCTGGCTACCTGCTCTGTGGGGTTTCTCGGCGGCCCCATGCCTCCCAGGACGGCCCTCAGCCGGCAATGGAGGAGACAGGGACACACGGGCAGAAGGCCATGTGGCAACAGAAGCAGACACCGGAGTGACGTGGTGGCCACGGCAGAAGCCGGGTGGGTGGGTGGGTGGGTGGGTGAGGACAGGGGACAGAGTCTCCCTGTGAGCCCTGGGAAGGAGCCCGCCCTGCCGACACCGACGTGGGGAGAGGACGGGTTTCTGCTGCTGGAGGACCTTCCCCCAGCCCCGCCCCAGGGGGTGGCACAGGTTACAGCGGCCCTAGGACAGGAATAGCCCCTGGAATCCTTGTCCCCGACAAGGCGAGGTGTCACCACGTGGAGAATGGAGGGTGAGTAAGGATGAACTTGGTGTCAGAGGGCAGGGAACAGCACGCTGGGAATGCGAAGAGAGTAAGAAGGTCTTGAGAGGAGGGAGAGAGTGGGGGAGAGGGAGGGAGGGAAGGAGAGGGAGGGAGGGACCGGGGGGCGGGGGGAGGGAAGGGGGGCTGAGTGTCTGGAAAGAGGGTCTGACCCAAGGACAGGAGAGGGTGGGCAAGGCCACGGAGGACGATGGGAGCCACAGAAAGGCTGAGAGGGAGGGCAGGACCACACTGCCTTTTCCATTTCCACTCTCTAGATTTCTGCACTGCTTGGCTCTTGTGCGATGGGAACGAATTCACTGATTGCTCCTGAAATAAAAAGCAATTTGTGTTTCTGCAAGAGGCCTCTGGCTGCTGGCTGGAGAGAGACAGGGAGGCTGGGAAGCCACGGAGGGGACGGACACTCAGGGAAGGGACTCAGAGGGGACAGTAGCCCTGAGTGAGGAAGAGGACAGCAGGTGCTTGGGGCTGAGTGACGTTACCCCTGCCGAAGCCCTCCCCCCTGGGATTCCTCCCCGAAGTCCCTTGGTGCCCCCGCCTTTCACGTCATTCGAGCAACTGATTTCCCTAAGGGACAGGTCCTTGTCCCCGCTGGGATTTTAAAACCTCATCTGGTTTTCTGAGTCTTTGTATTTTGCAAACCCCATCTCTCCGTGGCAAGATATTTGCGCTTTCTGTGACTCTCACGAAGTTTGGAGAGAAAGACGACAGGAGAGCCGATATTTAGGGAACGTTTTGGTACATAAAGGAACGGACGGACGAGGATGGGGGGGAGACGGAGAAAGCGGTTCGCCAAAGACCGCGGTGGGTGGCGACGGGGCATCTCGGCTCCCTCGGGCCTGCCATGACAGAGTACCACAAACTGGGCGGCCGAGGACATCGGGGATTAATGTTTTCGAAGTTCTGGCGACCCGAAGTCCAAGATCAAAGGCTCGGCCGCGTGGCCCTCCTTCTGGAGGCTGCTCTGGCTTCTGGAACCTTCTTGGCTCACGTGCAGGTGGCCTGGAACGTGCCAGCAAATGAACACCCCTGGGCGCGGCCGGGGACCCAGGACCGAACACCCCGTCTCTCTCCCTTCTCAGATGCCAGGGCTCTGGGGTGCGCATCCCGCATCACCTCCTGGAGGACCCAGTTGGGCTGAACTCCCAGCTGCCCCCCGACAACGTGCTTGCCAAGGGTGCTTCCTTTATCAGATGCCCTCCCTTTCCTGTCCCCCTCCCTCCCTTTCCATCTTTCCGTTTCTGCGCGAGCCAGGGGGCGGCTCTTTTTGTCTCACCCCTCTTCCTCCTCCTCTGTCTCTGTGTCGGTACCTCCGCTGTCCGACTCTGCCCTCTGTCTCTGTCTCTGCCCTCTGTCTCTGCCTGTGTCTCTGTCTCTGTGTGGGTCTCCCTTTGTGCCGCTGCGTCCCTGGCTCCTTTCGACGCGCTGGGTGCTGGATATACAGCCGTGACGGAGACAAAACCCCCGACCTTACGGAGATTCTGTTCCAGCCGAGAAGAGGGAAGTCAGCCGGACAATGAATTAACTCCATGAATAAACCAGCCGTCAGGTGAAGCAATTTCAGGGTGTGAAACGCAGCGAAGGAAACGAAAGCGGGGGCAGCATGAGGTGGGGCGGTTCGAGGAAGGTCTCCCCAAGGCAGGCGCATTCGAATGGGAGCCCGAAGAGAGGAACGACCTTTGCTTCTAGAACATTCTTGGGGTGCCACCAAATCACACTCCCGCAAGTCGACCCGGGATGTGCTGGCTGGCGTCATTTCGTTTGGTGCATTTGTTCATCAGATATGTGCTGGGCACCCACCGTGTGCGAGACCCTGGGCTGGGCGCTGGGGACACGGAAGTGACTGGCACCAACCCAGTCCCCACCGTCCAGGGGCTCTGTCCAGTGGAGGAGGAAAGTGACCCACAAGGGAACGGGCATATCTCACGTGGCGATCGGTCCCGTGACGGGAGTCAGACAACAAAGAGACAAGCCCAAGTGTCTGAGGAGTCAAGGTCAACCCCGACGAGCTGGGCGGAACTCGTGGGCCCAAGTGTGGGGACCAGCGGGGTAGCTCTCCCAAGAGACTTCGCTAACTTGAAAAGTAAAATGATAACTTTCCAGTGGGGGGATCCTGGCAGACACCGCGGTAACCACGGGATCAAGGTTAACATCACCGGGGATGAGACGCGTCGGCTTCGGGCGACTCCTGGCCTCCCGCCCTGAGGAGGACGCAGCGTCCCCTCCGTGGGACCCGGGCCACACTGCCCAGCCCAGGCTCGTCCTGAGCCGATATCAGACAGACCCGAACGGAGGGGCGGTCCCCCAAACTCTTCCAAAGGTCAAGGTCGTGGAAGATGAGAGACCGCGGGCACGTGACAACGAAACACAGTGAGCGGCTCTGGCCGGGGTCCTGGGCCGGTCAAACCCCGGATGAGGTAAGTTTGTTAGCAACGTTGTCCCCGCGTTAATTTCCGGGTTTTGCCCAACCTACCGGGTTGATGTAAAATGTCATCACTCGGGACAGCTGGGTGGAGGGTGTCCAGGAACCTGTACTTTCTGCGGCGTGTGGTGACCCCGTTCTTCTGTGAGTCTATGATTATTTCAAAGCAGAACATTCAAAAAACCCAAACAGCCTTAAGGAAAAGAAGAAGAAGGAAGGAGGGGCGCCCGGGGGGCTCAGTCGCTTAAGCATCTGACTTCGGCTCAGGTCATCTCGCGGTTTGTGAGTTCGAGCCCCGCGTCGGGCTCTGTGCTGACGGCTCAGAGCCTGGAGCCTGCTTCGGATCCTGTGTCTCCCTCTCTCCCTTCCCCTCCCCCGCTCATGCTCTGTCTCTCTCACTCTCAAAAATAAATAAACATTAAAAAAAATTTTTTTAAGGAAGAAGGGAGGAGGAAGAGGCGGGCGGAGGAGAGGAGGAGAAAGTCTCAGAAGGAGATGATGGCTGGCATAGAAGGTGGTCAGGGAAGTCCTCTCCGAGTGGGTTGTCACGTAAACCAAGACCTGAAGGGTGAGGAGGAGTTGGCAGAAGGAGACGGGGTGGGGAAGACCAGAGCTCCAAGGAGCAGGAACAGCACACGGGCAAAGGTCCTGTGGCAGGAGGGGTCGGTGTGTCTGAAGAAACGTGAAGAACAGTGTGGCTGGCGTGGGTAACTGCCTTGATCCCGGAGGGTCTTGCGGATAGAAATGGGCATTTTGTCTTTTACTGTAAGCACAACGCAAAGCCTGTGTATCTGGGTTCCCCTGAGACAAGGATTCGGGTACAAGTAGTTGACGGGGTAAGTGATTCCAGGAAGCCCAGGAGGGCCGCGGGATAGTGAGAGAGGGAGGGGAAGGAGCCAGAAATGGGGGGGGGAGGGCGGCACTCATGAGCAGGTGACCGTGGTAGGCAGAGGGGGTCAGTCCCATCCGGGACTTCTGGGAGACAGCGCAGAGGGAGGAGGGAGCTGGGGTATTTATGTTCCAGCCACCGGCCGGAGGCTACGAGAGGGAGTGACAGGATTCTGCAACACTTGTAGCCTGCACGGGCATGAGCAAAGCAGGTTCAGGCGGAGGGTCAGAGCTGGGATGCCAGCCAGCAGCACGGGGAGCTGGTGGGGGACCAGGGGACCCGGGAAGGCCATCGACGGCATCGGCCACAGGGCCTTTACCCTCGCACTGACCGATACAGCAGCCGCTAGCTACGCGTGGCTATTTCAGTCCATTTCCGGTGAAGCAAAATTGAACTCAGTTCCTCGTTCACACACGCCACGATCCAAGTGCTCCACAGGGAGCACACAGGGGCGGTGACGGTATTGGGCAGCACAGGTCTAGAACATTCCATCCTCAACGAAACGTTCTACTGGGCAGTCCTGCGCTGAAGCATTTTAAGCGAGGGAGGGACGCAGCCCGATAGAGGGTCGAGGAAAACCCTGCTGGCTGCTGAGGAAAAGCAGCCGGTCGAGGTTAAAAACGGAAACCGGGAGCCTAGGGAGGAAGCAATCGGGGTGGATGTAACAGAGGCTCGGACCAGTGCAGTAGCAGGCAGGGGTGGGGCAAAGCTTGTCGGAAGCAGCATCACCGGTGGGGGCGGGGGGGGGGGAGCCGCGTGACCATCTGAAGGTAAGAGGAGGAAGGGGAGGTGAGTCTGGCCCCGGCTGTGAGCCCCAGGCGGAAACAGGATGGCCGTCCCCAGGACGGGGACCCGGGAGAGGAAGCCACTTCAGAGACGGACACGGAGTTCCGTCTGGGCCCTGCTGGGCCTGAAGGTCAGGGGAAAACCCAGGGGGCGGCCGGGCTCCGATGGCAGAGGCCGGGGTAGACACAGGAATCTGGGCCCGCGGGGCCCGCTGGCCACGGGCCCAGCTGGCAACCACTGGGCCGTGATGTAACTCGTCAGGCAGAAGCAAAGCCTCGTCCCCAGGCTCGAAGGCACAGCTTGCCTAAATGCTAACAAGTTTTGCCTCCAAATGGTGGCGGGGTGTGTGCGTGTGTATGTGTGTATTTAATTCTGGAATGAATTTAATTCTAATTCCGCCGACTTTGGGGATGGGAAACAGCTGTCTTAATGAGTTAAACAGTGGGTTTAAAATAGCGAGCATCTGTTCGCCGTCTGAGCCAGCACCCGCCGAGGCCACTCGGAGGCTCCGAGCTTCCAGTTCGGGGGCCCTGGCTGCGGCTCCGGGGACGGGAGGGAACACGGCCCAGGATGTGGATTCAAATCCAGCCCCGCCACTGGGGAGGTCGCCGCCCCCGACCCCGGGGGGTTTCTGCTGCCGTACCTGTACCAAGGGGGCTGTGTGCCCACCACACTGAGCGGGACCCTGTGCTGGGACCACAGCCGTCAGACGGGTCCCGCCGGGCGGCAGACCGTGAGCACAGACCCCTGGCTGTGCGGCCCGAATCCCTCTGTGCCTCAGTGTCCTCGTCTGGAAGTGGAGGTAACGACAGTTCCTAACTAACGCAGGGAGTTGTGGGGGGGAGAAAAAAAGTTGAAAGGAGCTACCACAGGTTAAATGCGCGCCTGGAACAGTGCCTGACAGACAGTAAATAAATATATAACAGAATTTCAAGGAGCAAAGAGGCCTAGGGAGAGGAAATAACGCCACAGAGAGGCCTGGGTGGGGCTGACTTGGATGGGGAAGTCAGGGAGGTGAGCGGTCCAAGCAGCGGGCACAGCAGGTGCGAAGGCCCTGAGGCAGGCCCATGTTTGGAGACAGCGTGAATAAGGAGGAGGCCAGTGTGGCTGGAACAGAAGGAGCAGGGCCAGAATTCAGACCCGGCTTCGGTTGCATTAGAGGGGTTTCAGTTTTCTCCCAAAGGCACTAGGGAGCCACTGAGCGTTTCAGGCAGAGGGGGAGTGAATCTGATTTGCAGCCAGACTTCTGGCTCTCCTCTGGGCTTCTGTGTACATTTACTGAGCACCTACCAGAAACCAGGGCCTCAGGGGACAACACCGTGCGGAATGAGACTTGCTCGCGGCCAAGTTGAGAGAAAGGGAGATACTGGGTACGCCCACGAGCTTCCATTCACAGCTTGGCGTGGGGGTTTGAGTCCCAGCTCTGCCACCGTCCTGAGGCCCCCCCTTCTTGTCACGGAGTTGCCTCACGGATGGAACCAGACCTACGCCTAGACTTTCACATGCACGGCCATCAAATTTCAAACGCATAGCCCGAATCTTAAAAAGTGGACCACGCCCCAACCATATGACCCAGGAATCCCACTGCTGGGGTTTACCCAGGAGAGACGGGAGCCCCCATGCACACACAGACATGCACCCTCCTGTTCAGGGCGGTAGTATTCCCAGTTTTTTGTTGTTGTTTTAAAGTAGGGGTTTCTTTTCTTTTTTTTTTTTTTTTTTTTTGAGAGCGAGAGAGAGAGAGACGCCGAGCGAGAAAGCGCGCCTAAGCGGGTGAGAGGCAGAGAGTGAGGGAGACAGAGAGTCCAAAGCAGGCTATGGGTGCAAAGCCTGATCGATGCGGGGCTCGAACCTACGAACTGTGAGATCATGACCCGAGCGGAAGCCCGGCGCTCAACCCACTGAGCCCCCCACCCCCCACCCAGGCGCCCCAAGCGCGGCAGTATCCCCAACAGCCCAACCCGGAAGCCACCCAAACGTCCACCGACAGGTGAGTGGATGAGGAAGCAGCGATTCATGCCAACCATGGAACATTCCTCAGCCAGAAAAAGAAACAGAGCCCGGAGACACACAACAACCCAGAGGAACCTCAAAGCCATGAAGCTGGGCCACAGGCGCCGCGCTCAAAAGGTGCTCTCTATAGAACAGCTAGAAAATGCAAACTAACTTATAAGGACTTCAAGCAGATCGGTGGTTGCCTAGGAAGGGGTGGGGGCGGGGGGGTGGGACAGCACGGAGGATATTGGGGGGGGGACGCAGGGATGGAGGACCTTTGGGGTGAAGGCGTGAAGGACGCGCGCGCTCACCGTCCCGCTGGTTTTACGCGCGGCGGGGAGCCGTGCACACGCGCGCATGCGCGCGCCCGCGAGTGCTCACGTGCGAGAGAATACGTCCAACTGCGCCCGTCCAATATTTGCAGGTTTTTGCCTGCCAGCCCCGCCCCCCCCCCAAAGCTGTAAAAACAAAGTGAGACAACTACGAAACATTCACTTAGCTCAGCACCCAGGGTGCAGGGGGTTCCGGCCGGGTTGCAGACTCCGTGGCCCTAATGGTGAAGGGCCCTGGGGGTGGGGGGCGGGGCATCCCAGGGGAAGCTCGTCCAGGGTCACGAGCTTGCCCGCAGTCCTCCCCCTCTGCACGCCCTCCGCCCGGAGAAGGAGCCTGGGCCTCGCCAGCCTTCGCTTCCCCCGCCCGGGGCCGCCGCCGAAAGTAATTTCTTAACGCGCTGCTCTCTGCCGACGAGACGCAAGATTAATTACAGCCACAAACACACTGGGCACCACCTAAATATTTCATAGATCTGCGTGTGCGCGCGCACACGCACACGCTCACACGCAGCCAGCGGGCTGGCCCTTGGTTTTTTTCTCTTCTGTTTTTCTTTCGCTTTTCTTTAAAGGGGGCTGCAGGTAGACACGTGGGGAGACTCCCCTCCCCTCCGCTCTTCTCTCCTGTGTCTTTCCTCCCTTCCTCCCCCCAGAGGGGTCTCCACGGGGTGGGAGCCTTCCTAGGGTTCAAGGAAGGGATCAGTTCCCCTGGCCGTCTCTGTGCGAGGCGCCAGCTGTGCTCGTAGACTGAAGAGGTGGCAGGGCCTCTTGGCCATGACCTTGCTCTTGGGGAAAACCGGAGGCCCCTGGGTCATGAGGGGGAATGGCCAAGAGTCCCCTCCCCCTTCCCGAAGAGCCAGTCAACGTGCGTTTCTTCGCGTGGCAGGCAATCACTGGGGCACCGAGTGCGGACAGGATCAGAGAGACCCCTCGACTCCTCGGCTGTGTAACCTTGAGTCAGTGCCTTCCCCTCTCTGAGGCTTGGTTTCCCCATCTGCAAAATGGGGGGATGACAGTTCCCTATGTCGCAGGGCTGCTGTGAGGCCCAAATTAGATCTTAAATCCCTATAAAGTCTGCAGCCTGCCACAAAATACACACATCTGAGGTTCGATCGATGCGGCTCTCACGAGGGAGGCACGATTACTGTTTGTTGAGCTCCGGGCCCTGTCCCGGGGGTGGAGATGGAACAGCAAAGGAGACGGCCCCAGCTCTTACACCCCTCCCCATGTCCAGACTTCACCTCTTCTTTTTTCACCCTTGCACTTTATATATGGAGGCTCGCGGGGACTCCGTGCGGGACGTGGACAAAGGAACTCAAAGATGCCTCAGCAATCTCAAGGCCTCTTCTTTTTGCTGATGGGGAGACTGAGGCCCAGGGAGGGGGAGGGAGGGCTCCCAGGCCTCCACCCCCGAGCCCAGCCCTCAGTCTCAAGTGGGGCTCCGCTTAGGCCCGGTCGAGTCCTCGCCCGTCCCCAGCCCTGCAGCCGCAGGAGCTGCCTGCCTGCAATTTACCAAATGTGACAGGATCTTGGCCCCGATGGTACAGCTTGAGCCAGTGGCACCTGCAGGGCGGCCGTCACCTCCCGCTCCCGGGTCTGAGCGATGGACCGAGGGAGCGAGAGTCGGGCAGGTACCGTTTGTCAGGGGACAGCTGGGGACTCTCACCGACCCCAAGGATGGGCAGATTGGGACCTCGCTAGCCAGCTATGGAAACTGAGGCTCCGAGGACAGAAAGTAAGTCATCCTGGATCATATGGGTATTCGTCGGAGTCCCCCTGGTTGCTGGGCCGGGGGGCTGCAGAAGAGCCTTCCTGGGGCTCACGCCCAGTGGGGAGGATGCACAACAAACAATAAACACTACAAATAATCGTGTGGTGTGTTGGTGCTACGGGGAAAGGGAGCAGGGAGAGGGGGATGGGATGGGGACCGGGCCTCACTGAAGGGGTGACATCGGAGCAGACAGCCCAGGGAGGTCGGAAAAGTAAAGTAGCCAGGTAGCTGGAGGAAGGGCATTGCAGGCGGAAGGTCCGCCCACGCAAAGGTCCTGGGGCAGGAGTGGGTCTGGTGTTCTCCAGAAACAGCAAGGAGACCAGTGTGGCTGAAGCAGCGTGAGTAAAGGGGAGAGAGTGGGGAGGGGAGGACAGGAAGGGGACAGGAGCAGGTCCTGTAGGGCCTCAGGGACCGCAGGGAAAACTCGGTCTTTCCCCCCAGGAAGGTGGGAGCCCTGGAGGGCTGCTGGCAGAGGAGGGGGGACCTGACTCGAGTGCTCGTGGGCACCCTCTGGTGGCCGCTATGGGGCGGGAGGGGGCAAATTTAGCACAGGTGGTCTGGGAAGACCTGTGGGCCCCAGGGAGGAGTTTTGGTTTTAGTGGAAGGCAACGGGGAGCCATGGGAGGGCTTTGAGCAAGGGGGGGACACAATATGACGGATGATGTGGTAGACAGGATAATATCCCCGAAAGGATGTCTCCACCCTAATCCTTCGAACCCACGAGTACGGCACCTTACGTGGTGCAGTGGGGTAAACAGTGTCCCCCCAAAGTTCAGACCCACCCAGAAGCCCAGAATATCACCTTATTCGCAAATAGCGTCTGCAGACGTAATCAGTTGCGGATCTCGGCATGGAATCATCTAGATCCAGGGTGAGCCTTAAATCCAATGACCGGTGGGTGTCCAGGCAAGAAGAGGAGAGGACACAGAGACCAGGAGGGAAGCTGGAGGCAGAGGTGGCGGGTGGCGGCCACAAGCCCAGGAACACCTGGGGCCACCAGGAGCCGGAAGAGGCAGGAAGGACCCTCCCCTAGAGCCTTGGGAGCGAGCACGGCCCTGGCCACACCTGGATCTCCGACTTCCGCCTCCAGAATCTCCAGAGAATAAATCTTTGCTGTTTTAAGCCATCCATTTGTGGTACTTTGTTACGGCAGCCCCCAGGAGAAAGGAAATTTGCGAGTGTGACTAGAGGAAGGATGTCGACATGAGGAAGTTTCGATCAGCCATTGGGCCCCATGCGGTCACCTCGGGCAGAGACATGGGCAGACCCAGTGCTGCTGGCCCTGAGGCTGGAGCAGGGGCCACCGGCCAGGGATGCGGCGCCTAAAGAGGGGGGACGGCCCCCCTCCCTGGATCTCCCGGGAGGAACCAGCCCTGCCCACGCCTGGGTTTTTAGCCCACGGAATCCCTCGTGGACTTCTGGCCTCCAGGAGCGTAAGATAATAGATGTGTATTGTTAAGCCCCTAAATCTGTGGTCATGTTACAGCAGCCACAGGGAGCGCGTACGGGCGGTTTCAGTGGCCTCCATTTGGAAGGAGCGCCATCAGGGGCGTCTGGGTGGCTCAGTCGGTTAAGCGTCCGACTTCAGCCAGGTCACGATCTCGCGGTCCGTGAGTTCGAGCCCCGCGTCAGGCTCTGGGCTGATGGCTCAGAGCCTGGAGCCTGCTTCCGATTCTGTGTCTCCCTCTCTCTCTGCCCCTCCCCCACTCATGTTCTGTCTCTCTCTCTCTCTCTCTCTCTCTCTCAAAAAAAAAAAAAAAAGATGAAATCTGGCCACGCTGGGCTTATGTTTTCTTGTGGCAACAGGCTGATGCCAAGAGGTACCACCCCTTTAATTGAGGCAGGGGCCTCGGTCCCCCAGGAAGGCCACTCATCTGGGTGACAGTCACCACCACCCGCTGACCCGGGAACCTTCCTCTGGTTTAAAAGTGTTAATAATAGTTTGGTGTCTCCTTGATAAGTTACCCATAAAACTACCCTACGACCCAGCAATTCCGCTCCTGGGGATACGCCCAACCTCGCACGCAGGTGCTCACGGCAGCATTATTTATAACAGCCGACAGATGGAAACAACCGGAACGTCCATCTACTGACGAGCACACGCAGAAAACATGGCCCCTCACACACTGGAATATTCTTTAGCCACGAGCAGGAGCGAGGCGCCCACCCCCACCGCCCCGCGGCCGGACCCTGGACACACGACGCTCAGGGAGGGAACCAGACATGAGAGGCCACGCCTCTGTGAGTCCACGTGTGTGAAACGTCAGGAACAGGCTCATCGGCGGTCAGGAAGGAGGCTCGTGGGGGGCGGGGCTGGGGGAAGGATGGGAGGTGACTGCTGATGGGGCCAGGGTTTACCCTGGGGTGATGGAGACTTCTAGAACTAGATAGAGGTGGCAGTTGCCCAACGTGTGAATGTGCTCAATGCCATTAATGGTACATTTCATGGTATGTGTATTTCACACAATAAAAACTTATTTGAAAGTGTGAAAAGGGGGGCGCCTGGGTGGTTCAGTGGGTTGAGTGTCCAACTCTTGGTTTCGGCTCAGGTCACGATCTCGTGGTTCGTGGGTTCGAGCCCCGCATTGGGCTCTGTGCTGACAGCACTCTGCTTAGGAGTCTCTCTCTGCCCCCATTTCGCTCACGTGTGCTCTCTCTAAACAAACAAACAAACTTTTAAAAATAAAAATAAAAAATGTAAAAAAGTGGGGCACCTGGATGGCTCCGTCGGTTAAGCATCCAAGTCTTGGTCTCAGGGTTGTGAGTTCAAACCCCGTATTGGGTTCCACACTGGCGTGGAGCCTACTTAAAAAATAAAAAATAAAAACACGCAAAGAAGTAATATTTTGGGGTGCCGAGTCTTCTTTTGGGGTGACGGACGTGTTTTGGAACTAGAGAGAAGCAGGGCGGGGTTGGGACGCGCTCCACTGGGCTGGTGAATTTCGCCTTACGTTTGTGAATTTCACTTGGATTAAAACAAAGTAACAGTAAAACAAAACAAAATAAAACCCTGGGCAAAAACGCCCTTGCCTTGGGCGAACCCCGTTGGTAGTCTGGTGCAAAGGCTTCCAGAACTTTCTCCTCCCCCGTCATTGTTCTGCAGCTTCCTCTTGCCCCGCCCACGTATCCCAGAGGTCAGTCCAGTGGGCTCACAGAGCCGACCCCAACCTTTACCATGTATCCTGCCTGCGTCGTGTTCCCTCATATACGGGCGGCAGGGGCCGCCCACCCCTGGTGGTGAGCTTTTTTCTGGTGGTTTCCACATATTTGCACTTCAATGCTGAAGCAAAGGTGAACAGGTCTGTAGAAGGTGGGTAGAGACGGAGTTTGGTTTATTGTGAGTGTCACTGAATGCCACTGACATCTCCCCTTGTCCCCATATACGTGAGGGTGCTCCTTCCATGTGCTCCTCCCCTGCTCCAAATCCTCCCAGGGCTCCCTAGTGCCCCTGGAGTAAAACCTGAAATCCTCCCTGCGGCCCCAAAGATCCCTGCACGACCTGCCCCGTCTCCTCCCCTCTCCCCTGCTGCCTCACTCTGCTCCAGCCACATGGGCCTCGAGGTTTCTCCTTCACGCCAGGCACGGTCCTGCCCCAGGGCATTTGCACAAGCTGTACTCGCTGCCTGGATTTCTCTTGCCGCTCACCCCCTTCTCCAGGCAAACTCCTCATTCTGCAAACCACAGCTCCAATGACATTTGCTCATTCCACACGCATCGAGGGGAGAGAGAAAGGGGAGGGTGTCGGGGTGAGAATGTGGGACTGTCCGAGGGGAGAGGCCAGGTAGAGACTGGCGAGGAGGGGGGTGAGGAGCCGGGCCTGGGCCCTGGTGAAGGGAGGGAGGGGGCTGGAGGCCGAAAAGTCTGCTGGGCCGGGTGGGGCCAGCTGGCCCCCGTCGTGTGGAGCCCCCTCCCCGGCCCCCCACCAACGTGCCAGCTCTCGCACATCAACACTCGCCAGAGATGTGGGAAGTATTTTCTCTCCGGCTGACACTTTTGGCAAAATACAATCGCTCCAGCTTTTTTCCTGTGCAAAAAACATGTCCATCAAAACCGTCCCCGCGGTGCCTGCAGGAAAAGGAAGCCGCTGAATCTGGTCCGGGGAGTGCAAGAGGGGCTCTGGGGAGGGGGAGACGCAGCCGCCTCGTCTCGCTCTGCGGTTGGAGGGCGACAGAAGAACAGTGAGAACGATAGTGAAAATGGTGGCTGCTCGCTGGGCGCTCGGTCAGAGCCAGATGCGCCCCTGTCTGCCCGCACAGCTCCACGGGTATCGTGAGCCCCGTTTTTCAGATGAGGAAGCTGAGCCCAGAGAGGGGAAGACACATCCCCGCGGCCACACAGCAGAGCCAAGATTTGAGGCCAGACCGTACTTCACTTCCCCAAAGATGCCTGGAACAGCTCCTGCCCAGACGAGAGGGGGGGAGGAAAGACAAGGGAGGTTGAGGGATCAGCATACGCAAGGGCTTCAGGCGGGCGCCATTCACCAGCTTCAGGTGTGTCCAGCAGCCCTCAATTAAATCAGTCTGTGGCCATGTGGCGCCTGGGAGATGGAACGCTCTTGGCGTCCCCTCGCTGGCCAGTCATACCTTCTTCGACTGCCTCCATCGTCCCCGTCACATCCGAGTCCCCACAGACCCCTAAGTCAGGGGTGCGTGTGAGCTGTGCAACCTGAAGCAAGTTGCCTAACCTCTCTGGGCCGCAGTTTCCCTGTTGGTTAAAATAGAAAACAAATCCGTGCCTCCCCATTAAAACAGCTAACGTTCCAAAACCACTTTGGACGCGGCCGGGCACGCCCGTAGGTGCTTAGCGATGTGGAATATAATTAGATAAGTGACTCCTGACCAAGGACTGGGCCGCCCCGGGGGCATCTTCCTTTCTGCCCGCCCACCCACCCAACCCGGGGAAAGTTCCGACCTCTAGAAAGGCAACAGGAAGATGGCTCTGCTCCTGGAGTCCCAGCTGCTGCCTGTTCTCATGGCAAGGGACTGACTTTTCTAGAACGGTGCCCCTCCTCCCAGTTTCCATCCGGAGCCAGCACCGCCGCATAAATCCCGCTTTACGGCTGTTATTGACGGGGAGCGGGGAGAGCAGCCCTAGCGAGGCCCAATTAATTTTCCCGTCTGGCATCTGTGTGCCGGGTGAATTTCTGAGCTCCTGGAGGGAGGGGACAGAGCGAGCTGGGGACAGGCCAGGCTGAGGACAAGGTCGTGGGCAGGCGGGGGCATTCTAGACCCCCGTCCTAGGAGCACTGTTCGGGGAGTCCCAGACTCGGAACCCCACGCTCTCGTCTGGAGCGTAGAACAGAACGTGGCACTAAATCCTGAGTATAGGGCAGGGCTGGCGATTTTTAATTAGGATAAAAGCGAGAGTTTCACTGCAGAGATGTTTGAGCAACAAAACACAAAGGAAGTGAAAGGGAGGAAGAGCTTGCCAGCAGCGGGAACAGCCAGTGCAAAGGTCCTGGGGCAGGACACTGCTAACATGTGGGGGGGACCAGGGAGGAGGCACGTGTGTGGCTGGAGCAGAGAGATGGAGGGGGAGAGAGGGAGGAGGGGAGGGGAGAGAGGGAATGGGGGCAGGTCACACAAGGGCTTCTGGGCCTCAGAGTGGACTTGGGCCTTCCCCTCCCCCCTCCCCCCAGGAAGGTGGGAGCCCTGGAGGGCTGTGGGCGGAGGAGGGCGGGACCGCACTCACAGGCGCCCTCTGGCGGCTGTGAGGAGAACAATTCGGAGATCCACAGTGAAAACAAAACCCAGTGACTAAATCCTCCTGCTTCGGGGCCCCAAGCTGTGAGCCAACGGCCTCCTCTCTCTTTAAAAGGAAAATCAGGGGCGCCTGGGTGGCTCAGTCGGTTAAGCGTCCGACTTCGGCTGAGGTCATGATCTCGCGGTTTGTGGGTTCGAGCCCCGCGTCGGGCTCTGTGCTGACGGCTCGGAGTCCGGAACCTGCTTTGGATTCTGCGTCTCCCTCTTTCTCTGCCCCTCCCCCACTTGCACTCTCTCTCTCTCAGAATAATAAATAAGCGTTACAAGGCATTTTTCAAAAAGTTTTAGAAGGATGGAAAGGGAATTGAAGAGAATCTATGTTCCCTTTCTTTGGTGTAATGAGAGAATGGTTAAGCGGTGGTATGTATCAGTTAGCAACTGCTGCGTGACAAATTCTCCGAAACAGCAACTTCAATTTTTTTTTTATGTTTATTTTTGAGAGAGAGACAGACAAGAGCGTATGCAGGGGAGGGGCAGATGGAGAGGGAGACACAGAAGCCGAGGCAGGCTCCAGGCCGTGAGCTGTCAGCACAGAGCCCGACGCGGGGCTCGAACCCACAAACCGTGAGATCGTGACCCGAGCCGAAGTCGGACGCTCCACCGCCTGAGCCCCCCAGGCGCCCCTCAGCTACTTCTCTGCTCTCATCCCCTAACTCTGAGCCCCCCTTTATGACCTCAAGACTAAGCACAACAACTACAATAATAGTAATCATGACATTTGTTGAGCACTTTCTGTGTGCCAAGCCTTACTGTCAATGCTATAAATACATCAGGGTCGGCCCAAGGTCAAATACAGCCTCCCCCCTGGTTTGTTTTTTTTTTTTTTTACATTTTTAACTGGTGGGGGAAGAAAAATCAAAGAATAATATCCTGGGCCACCCAAAAATGATGAAATTCAAACTTCAGGGTCCGTGAGTCAAATTCTATTGGCACATAGCCACTCATGGCACCTGTTGCTCGATGGCCGAGTGGACCGTAGGGCCTGCAAAGCCTAAAATTGGGACTTTCTGGCCCTTTCCAGAAGGCTGGTGGTCCCTGCTGTCCGTGTATTAACTCTTTATAACAACTCTGTAAGTTAGACGCCGTTGCTGTCTTTGGTTTATACAGATAGGGAAACTGAGGCACGGAGGGTTAAGTGGCTTGGCTACAGTCTCAGTGGATAAGTGGCCAAGCGCGGGTTTGACCCCAGGTCTGCCGGACTGTCCACACAGTGTTCTCAGCTCTACACCATACCTGGCCATGCCCTCTGGGCCCCCCCTCAGCACTTAGGGCTGAGAGTGCCTGGTTCCAGCTCTTTCTCCCCACCAACCTGGGGAGGAAGTGGGTGGTCAGCCGGTGCCCGAGACGAGCTTCCTCCGGGCCATCCGGGAAGACAGCCAATTAAGAGCGAGTCAATTAAACAAACTCCATGCTGACCGTTGCCCCGTTTCTCTGACCTCGGCCAAGGGGCTCGCGTTCTGGACTCAGCCAGAACTTGGGTTCGAGCAAACGCATTTGTGGGCAGATCTGAGAAGGGGCTGCGGGATCAGGAATCCATCCGGAGAACTCAGACCCGGCCCCCTGGGAGCCTTGATATTGGATCGTATGATCTGACCCCCCCCCCCGCTTAGGGAAGGGGGTGCTGCGTGAGTACACACTGGGAGGGGAGAACCTCTTTTGCAGAAGGTGAACTGCTCGGTGGGACTGGCAAGTGTGAGCGGAGCAGTGAGGAAAGGAGGCTGTAATCTGCTCATTTTGCCTGTCAATCAAGTAATGAAGTTGGCTGTTTCTTTGTCGCGTGTCATTGGAGAGATGTGACCCCTGGAAATGGAAAAAGTGTTTCCATGCGGACCCTTCCTGGGGCGCCTTGAGGTGGGTGGGGGGCTCCGTCGGTTGAGCGTCCGACTTCGGCTCAGGTCATGATCTCACAGTTGGTGGGTTCGAGCCCCGCGTCGGGCTCTGTGATGGCAGCTCGGCGCCTGGAGCCCGCTTCGGATTCTCCGTCTCCCTCTCTCTCTCTGCCCCTCCCCTGCTGTCTACATGGCGCCTGAGAACAGAGCAACGCAGAGATAGCAGAGCAGAGAGACAGAGAGAAATGAGCTCCTGGATCCAGCCACGCCTGAAACTCACATACACCCGGACTTGTCACTTACAACCTGGGTTTTTCTTCACGTGGCTTATGCGTGGTGACAAATAACGCCCTCACCAAGCACTTCCCGATCTCCCACCTTCTGGGGGCTGGAAGATGACCTCATCGTTTGACAAACTTCATTCAACGTCTTCCCAAACTCCGCGGGGGAGACTATACTTCCCTGCCCCACTGATGTCAGGCCCAGCCGTGTGCCTTGCTTTGGCCAAGGCAATATGAGCCAAAGTGGCAGTGTGAACACTTCTGAGCCCGGGCCCTAAGAGGCACTGCGTGTTTCCGAGTGCTGTCTCCGTTCCTGCCTTTAGCCATGAGACAAACAGACCCCGAGGAGCCACCCGTCCAAGGAAGATCGGCAACACACGAACCGGATCTGGACCCGATTCCCAGGTTAGAACGCAGTCCAGCTGGCCCGAGGGCGTGAGAATGAAACAAGTGTTTGCTGTTGTGCCACAGAGTCTTGGTGAATGCTTGTCACACAGCCATAGCTGACTGTTACATGAGCATACAGGTGGGAAACGATCTGTGTCATTTCAGAACCTTTACGGCCACCGAGAGACCTTCCGGAGTTCATTCTGTGTGCCGCGGAGACCACAATTTTCTTTTTTTTATATATAAAAAAAATTTTAGAGCTTATTTATTTTGAGAGAGAGTGTGTGTATGGGTGGTGAAAGGGAAGAGAGAGAGGGAGAGAGAGAGAGAGAGAGAGAGAGAGAGAGAGAGAGAATCCCAAGAAGGCTCCACGCTGTGAGCACAGAGCCCAACACGGGGCTCGAACCCGCAAACCACGGGATCGTGACCTGAGGGACGCCTAACCGACTGAGCCACCCAGGCGCCCCGTCTACCTGTTGGAATTTAAATCAACCCGGCTTCCCTGGGGTGGCCTCGTGGAATCACCACCCGGTGCCTCCATTCTTTCCACGAGCTCACCAGGGTCACGTGGGAGGGGCCTTCCGGCCCCCAGACACCCAGAACTCGGTCCTCAGAGAGTCTGAACGTCCCCCCCATCGCTCTGCTCGCCTTTGGGACACACCCTCCCACGTACCTGCTGGTGGCTATCCCCCACGAACTCTGGGATGCCACCACGCAGAAGATCCGCCTCCGTTCTGCATCCCGCGAAGGAAGACATCAGCCCCGCCGGCAAAATCACGCCCCCGGCCAAGAAGACCCATCCGATCGCAGAGATGTTAAAACGTGAGAATCGCACGCCTCCAAATCGGCAAAACGTGGTGTGGTCGTTGCTGCGTGGCTGTCTCTTCTGCTGGACCCGGCAGGCAGGACGTGGCTTATCTTGGTCACCGCAGAGCGCCCAGTGCCCAAGACAGGTGTGGTTGAATGAGCGAATGGACCGTCCGGCCCGAAGCGAAGAAGTTTCAGGCACTGTCTCCCGGTATCCTCACCACGCGGGCACCAGCACTCTCTGCGTTTTTAAAGGGGCAACTGAGGCTTCTAGAGGGATAGTGACTTGGCCAAGGCCGCGCCATCACGCCTGAGGCTGACCTCCGAGCCTGAGGCCTGCCTCCGGCCCCGGCCCCCTGCCTGCCCGTCCCAACGTCCCCCCGACACCCTTCTCCGCCAGCCACGCTTCCCCAGAACCTGTCTCGTGAAAACCAAATCACGCCTGCCTGAAAGTCGACATCGAAATTACTGCCGAGCCCTTGACTCTGGGTAATTAAGAGCATTTTGGGACGCCTTGCTTGATTAAAAGCAGATCATCCGTTCAGAATGAAAATTCAGAAGGCAAATTGCTTTTGTTGCCTTCACGATGCTATTTTAAACCCACGAGGCTCTCCAGCTAATAAAGGCCCGTCACTCGGGCTGTCGGCCTGCTCGGGGCCCATTTGCATGGCTCCCCGACACGACACACAGACCTGGAGGGACTCCTGTCGGGGCATCAGACCTCAGCGTGGCCCCAAACCTGCTCCCATCTCAGGGACACCCTGATGTTTGCCTGGGCCCCCACCTGGCCCCACTGCCCTACTTACAGACCCCGCCCTCTGCTCCGGGTCCCAGCCCCTGCCTCCTCCCGCGGCCTTCTTGCCCCCCATTGTGGCTCTCAGCACCCAGGTTGTAACTGCCCAGTCACGTGTCCCTCCACCCCCCTCCCCAGACCGTGAGCTGGTGTCCCCAGTGCCCAGAATAGATCATGTCACTGAAGAGGTAAAGAATGAATGAATGAGTGAGTGAATGAGTGAGTGAACGAATGAGTGAATGAATGAGTGAGTGAGTGAGTGAACGAATGAGTGAATGAATGAGTCAGTGAGTGAGTAAATGAATGAGCAAATGAATGAATGAGCAAATGAGTGAGTGAATGAGTGAGTGAACGAGTGAATGAGTGAGTGAACGAGTGAATGAGTGAGTGAACGAGTGAATGAGTGAGTGAATGAGTGAATGAGTGAGTGGGTGAATGAATGAGTGAGTGAGTGAATGAGTGAGTGAATGAATGAATGAGCAAATGAATGAATGAGTGAATGAGTGAGTGAATGAGGGAATGAATGAATGAGTGAGTGAGTAAATGAATGAGTGAGTGAGTAAATGAATGAGTGAGTGAGTAAATGAATGAGTGAATGAGTGAGTGAATGAATGAGTGAGTGAACGAGTGAATGAATGAGTGAATGAGTGAGTGAATGAGTGAATGAATGAATGAATGAGTGAGTAAATGAGTGAGTGAATGAGTGAATGAATGAGCGAAGGAATGAGTGAGTGAATGAATGAATGAGTGTGAGTGAGTAAATGAATGAGTGAGTAAATGAATGAGTGAATGAGTGAGTGAATGAATGAGTGAGTGAACGAGTGAATGAATGAGTGAATGAGTGAGTGAATGAGTGAATGAATGAGTGAGTGAGTGAGTGAATGAATGAGTGAGTGAATGAGTGAGTGAGTGAGTGAATGAGTGAATGCGCGAATGAATGAATGAATTCATGTGTTGGAGTGGGAGGAGCGAGGGGCGGATCTCAGACATCAGGCTCTCAAACAGCCCCACCCCTCTCTAAAGCTCGCCATCTGCAGGACGAGACCCCCCCCACTCCTACTACTTTGTCCCCTCCCGTCCCCAGCCTGTGACAGGGACCCCCATGGGAGCCCGGGCCACCCCCCCAGTCCCCCCCCCCCAGGCGGGGGTGTGGGGGCAGAAACCGCAAAGGGGCCGCGGGCGAGCCTCTGGGGGTGGGGAGGCTCCTCCTTACAACAGACAGTGTTGCCGTTTGGGGTGAAAATGCCACGAGCACCGACAGCATCTGGAAGTATTTAAGCCAGGGGCACATGCTTTGGCCCGAGGAGCCTTTACTAAGAAAGAGTAACAATGTAAAGCAGCAGGGGCAGGGCGGGGTGGGAGCAGTCTGTCCACCCCCTCGCCCCCAGGGGACAGCAGGAGCTATCTGGAGACATTTGTCGCTGTCACAGCTGGGTTGAGGGAGCTCCCAGCATCACGTGGGTGGGGGGCCGGAGATGCTGCTCAATCACCCCAGGACGACGCCCCCCCCCCACAGAGTGACCTGGCCCCAGGTCGATGTCAGCAGGGCTGAGGTGGGGTGGGGGGCCCCTGACGCCAGCTACTATTTAGGGACACTGACTGCACCAGGCTTTTCCGGGGGCTTTTCTGTTTTAACTCCCCGGGCGGTGGGCACAAACAGCAAGCAGCCCATCTTCCAGAGACGGAAAACCAAGGCCCAGAGCCGCACAGTCACGAAGGCCACACACCCTGTTAGGAGGTCAGCCATGCAAGGGCCAGGCAGGTGGCCTGTGTCCTGTTGGCTGCTGGGTCCCCGGGGCCTAGCGCAGGAGCCGGTGCCGTAGCAGGTGCTTCGGAAACGCCGCGGGAGAGCAGAGCCGGGATCCCAACCCAAGCCAGGCGACCCTTCGGTGTCGGATCCGGGTTCTTCTGACTGCAAGCCTCCCTCTCAGCTGAGAGACCCTCCTGCTGCCCCCCCCCCCCACCTCGTGTCCCTGCAACTCCCGGGACAGCTGAGCCCCCTGGGTTCCAGGAGGCCGGGGGCGGGAGCTTAACTACCCTTATTGTGGCCTCTGAAAAGGGAGCAGGTGCCCGCGGCTTTGCCAGGAGGCCCCGGGCGTCGCTGCCTTTGTGCCCGAAGCTGGTGGAATCCTCCGCCCGAACGGGCTTCCTTTCAGTCCGAGGATTCCACGTTCCACTTCTGCTGCCACATCCTCGCCTGAAAATCCCTCATTCTGCTCCGGCTCCGGCCCCGAATGCGGGCGCCTTTGTTCCTCTTTTCTTGGCCTTGTCTGCGTTAATCGCTTCCTCCCGGAGCTGTGGGAGGAGGGGGGGGGGGGTGGCGAGAATAAATAAATATGGAAGGTAAAATAAAAGAGCTTCTCCCAGCTTTGGGCGGCGGTTTCGCAGAAGGGGATTTTCACCTGGCCCTTGGAGATGTTGACAAAGGCGGACGAGGGGTGCAGGGCGGGCAGGGGTGGGGGGTCGGGGCGCGGCCTTGGGCGGGCGCACTTGGCCCCTGCCGCAGCGCGCTGAGATATTCACAGAAACACACTCATCGGGCCTGTCTTCACGAAGATCTCGCTGCCAGACCTTCATTAACCCGTGCCCGGGAGACCGCCATCAACGCTCCCCAGGCCTGGAGAAGGAAGGGAGGTGGCGGGGGAGGGGGGGCAGGGGGGATGGGCATTGGCCCAAAGTTGGATGGGGGTTTGGGAAGCAGAGACCCCCCCCCCCCGGGCGCCAGCCTCCTCTCTCTCTCTCTCTCTCTCTCTCTCTCTCTGTGACTTGCTGTGTGACTTTGAGGAATCCACCTGCCCTCTCTGTGCCTTGCCAATAATCAGCCCTTTCTGTTCCCAGCCTGGAGGGCTGTACTCTCTAGGAGTGCTTAGAGAGTGGAAGGTACTTGCTCAAAGCCACCCAGCCATGGAGACGTAAGCCCTCAGTTCAGGGGCTCCTTACCAGAGGCTGGTCAGGGCGTCCAGATGGAGAACAAAAGCCACCGCGGCAACATCGTCCCAAGGCTCGGTCCCACATGGCCTCCGGAGCCCCTCCTCCCCCTCTGGACCTTTTCTATAACAATAATTCATCCAGTGTATGTTGACTCATGCAGTTATTCAAGCCAGAAGATTGGTTGAGCTCCGTGTGCCAGGCTGTGTGCTGGGCACTGGGGACAGAGCAGCGACCAAGGCAGAAGGTCCCAGCCTTTCGGGGGGCGGGGGGGGGGCTCACAGATGGTCACATGACTAGGCAGTTCCAGCCCCCAATGGGATGAAGTCTTCACTGGGGACACACAGGCGCTGTACCGCGCCCGTTTCTCAGATGGGAGCACAGAGGCTGCTCGGTGGCTGGCGGGTATGGCCCGGCCAGGGTCACAGGGCAGGGGGGAGCAGGGCGGGGATCAGGGCAGACCAGGCCACCCCGGGCACCCACCACCCTTCCGCACAAATACCCTTTACCCCGGGACGGGTTAGAGCGAATGAAGCCTGTCCTCACCGGTATTTCGAGGAGGAAAGGCTGTCAGAGCCGCCCCGTGAAAAGTGAAAGCTTCCCGGATGCTGTAGCCGAGGACCACGGCTCAGTGAAACACCGAAAGTTTGTTGCCTCCTGGTTCTTTTTTTTTCTTTTAAGTTTTATTTATTTACTTATTTTGAGAGAGAGAGAGAGAGAGAGCGCGCAAGTACAAGGAGGGGAGGGGAAGAGAAAAAGAGAGAGAGAGAGAGAGAGAGAGAGAGAGAGAGAGAATCCCAAGCAGGCTCCACGGTGTCGGCACGGAGCCCGAGGTGGGGCTCGAACTCACCAACCGCCGAGATCATGACCTGAGCTGAAGTCTGACGCGCAACGGACGGAGCCACCCAGGCGCCCCTGTCATTGCCCAGTTCTTGAAAGTAAGAAGGCCAAGAATCTCCTGGAGCTGACCCCTGGCGTGGGCAGGGCTGGTTCATCCCGGGAGGGGGCGGGAGTGGGGGTGGGGGGGGTAGGGCTGGTTCATGGGGGGGTGCAGCAGTGGGGGGGGCAGGGGCGGCCTTCCCCCCCCCCCCCGCTTCCAGAGGCCACGCCCCCTTCGTCCTTAACACCTATCCCTCCGGCCTCTGCTTCTGGCCGCGCATCCTCTCTGACCCTGACCCTCCTGACTCCCTCCTGGGAGGGCTCTGGTGATGCCTTTGGCCCCTGGGTAACCCGGGATAACCCCCATTTGAAAATGCTTACCTTGATCCCGTCTGCAAAGTCCCTTTTGCCGTGTAAGGGACATAATCAGAGGTCCTGCCCGCCACGCCCACCCTCTGAGGGATCGTGGCCCCGAGGGAGTCAGAATAGAGGGTCTGGGCAAAGCCTTGGCATCAGGGGGCCTCAGTGTCCCCATCTGTAAAATGGGGATCAATCGTCCACCTCGGCTCTTAGGGCCCTGGAGAAGTGTTGCTCAACCATTTAACGCCAAATATTCAGAGGGACCAAGACTCACGTGGGCCCTGTACCCATGGGCAGGATGACGGACACCAAGCATGGGGGGATATCCGTGACCCTGGTTCGATGCAGTGAAACGGGGTCAGGGAGGCCCTCCCTGAAGGGGGGAACCTGTGAGCAAACCCAGCTGAAAAATGGGGAGAACGGTAAGAACCGTTCACAGACTTGGGTGAGGAGGAAGCGACTCCATTCGTGACCCACTCTGGGCTGGAAGCACAGGAAGGCAGATACCACAGGCTCAAAACTCGCCCCTAATGACTCTGCACCCCTCCCCTCCCCCCCACCCCCACCCCCGGCTCTGCCGCCTTCCTGGCTGGGGAGTCTCGTGTTGTCAAGAAACGAACGGGCTTGATCTCGCAGCCTCGCCCCAGGATCCGCTCACGACGGGGGGGGGGGTGCAGGAGGGGGCACCGAAGCCCCAATGACAAGGGCAGAATTAATCCCGACTCTGTTTGCAGGTCTATTCGATAACGCACACTTGTTCAGTCCCTTGAGGCAACGGAAGGAGGCTGTTGCATGAGGATTGCCTTTCTTCTGCTGCTGAAGAAAGTGCGGATTCAAATCCTGCTGGTGGGGGGCCCCGGTTCTGGGTTCAAGCCGGAGAGAAGCAGTCTGTGGAAAGGCGGCGGGGGAGGGGGAGGCCCTGCGGGATCTGCAACCCAAATCCTGGACCTCTGCTCCCTGCTCTTCTGTTCTGCCCACGGGCTCCGGTCCTTCCAAACGTCCCCTCCAGCCCCGTCCGGTGTCCGTCCTGTAGGGACACAGACGCCCCGCTCCCGTGGAACTGAGCGCTGCAAGGGGCCAGGGAGAGGTGGGAGGCAGGGATTTGACCCCGTGCTGTCGCTCCAGTGGGTATCTCTTCCTTCAGTAGATATTTATTGAGCGTCTGCTGTGTGCTTGAGCCCATGCAGAGTATAGGGGACACAGAAGAGACCGGGACGGATTTTTGTTCTTTTTTAATGCTCGCCCTTGTGTAAGGACACGGACAGGCTGAAAAATAGGGCGATGGGGCTAATTTGGGAGGCAGGTGCACAGGACAAGGGGGCCTGACCCGGTGAGGGGAGGCATCACAGAAGGCTTCCTGGAGGAGGTGACTCTGAGCAAAGATCTGAAGGACGTGTCGGAAGGAGCCAAGAGAGGGCATTTTAGGGGCTGCAACAAATTCCCAGGGGGGGGCCGGGGAGACCGTCACTCCCTCGGGTAATTGGAGGGGGCATGAGGGATGCTGGGGGACCAGGGAGGAGGCGGAGGTGGGGGCCCCGGTGGAGGCAGAAAGGAGGAGACTGATGGAAGAGAGGCTTTGGAAGGAGGACAGGCAGAACCCGGGGGGCGGACAGGCGTGGATGGAGTGAAAGGCTGACATCCAGGTCTCCAACTCAGGGACGGGGCGATGGGGCCACCTCGGGCCACCAGAGGAGGAGCGGGTCTGAGGGGAGACACGGAAGCCAGCTTGGGTCCTGAGGATAGAGCCACCGGGGTGCCCAGGGGAGAAGCCCAGGGTAGCGGCTGGGCCTGCAGGCAGGGGGCTGGGCTGGTTGAACCCTGGCTTCTGTATCCACCCAGAACACGCTTCCCCCCAAACCTCCACCCAACTGACACACTCTTCTCCCTCCAGGTCTCGGCCTAGAAGACACCTCCACCGGGAAGCCCCACGGGGTTCCCACCGTGCCTAAGCTTCCCCCGTTACCGCGTGGAGGGTGCTCTGCCGTCACCGCCTGCTCGTGGTGAGGCCTTAAGGGTGGGGGCCGCGCCCATCTGAGTCCCGCTGTGTCCCCTGGCACCCAGTCAGCACCCTAGACAACCGTGTCTCTGGCTTTGTCACCGTTACACCCCCGGCACCCCGTGGAGCCCCTGGGGTAACTCCCCGCCAGGCGTCCAGTCCCGGGCGCTTGGAGCATCTCAGGTGCAAGCGAGACCCCGGTCATTTGCAGCCCAGCGAGGCCCCAGGAGAAAGCGAAACCTGAGGACACATCAGAAGCACCGAAAGAGACCATTTCACAGGTGAGGGCTCCCGCTACCCACCACATGTGATCCCGTGCAAGCGAGTGCGCTCTTCCCAAGGTCATTACCTGGTTCATTCTGAATTATCGATTCAAGGTGCCCCGAAGGCAGGGCCCATCCTTCCACCGACAGGTATGAATTGAGCACCGACTGTGTGCCAGGTGGTAAACCCTAGGCACTGTGGATGGGGTGGCGGCCAAGAGTCTCACCGCCAGCCCTCGTGCAGTCATTGGACTACAACGGGAGAGACGGCTAAGGGCCGCGTCAGCAAATACACAAACAAGGAAATGTCAGACGACGATAAGCTCAGGGCTAAAAGAGATAGAACGACGAAGTCGAGAAACTCAGGAATGCCGGATGAGTCAGGGACATCACGGAGGGCCTCCTAGAGGAGGTGATATTTGAGCTAAGAGAGCTGAAAGTTGAGATCGGAGCCAGCCATATGGCTATCTGGGCAGAGGGCATAGCACGTGCAAAGGTCCGGGGCCAACACCATGCCCGGTATGTTGGAAGAACGCAGAGAAGGTCCATGTGGCTGGAGCAGAGTGAGCTACGGGGAGGTGGGGGGAGGGAAGGGCAGGGAGGTTAGGGGAGCAGCTCATACAGGACCTTGTGAGCTGCTGGGAGGATGTGGGCTTTTATCTGGAAGGAAGGAAGGAAGGAAGGAAGGAAGGAAGGAAGGAAGGAAGGAAGGAAAAGAAAGAAAGAAAGAAAGAAAGAAAGAAAGAAAGAAAGAAAGAAAGAAAGAGGAAGGAAGGGAAAGAAAGAAAAAGAAAGAAAGAAAGAAGAGAAAGAAAGAAAGAAAGAGGAAGGAAGGAAGAGAAAAAAGAAAGGAAGGAAGAAAGAAGGAAGGAAGGAAGAGAAAGAAAGAGAAAGAAAAAAAGAAAAGGAAGAAAGAAAGAAAGAAAGAAAAGAAAGAAGAGAAAGGAAGGAAGAGAAAGAAAGAAAGAAAGAAAGAGGAAGGAAGGAAGGGAAAGAAAGAAAAAGAAAGAAAGAAAGAAAGAGGAAGGAAGGAAGAGAAAAAAGAAAGGAAGGAAGGAAGAGAAAGAAAGAGAAAGAAAAAAAGAAAAGAAAGAATGAAAGAAGAAAGAAAGAAAGAAAGAAAGAAAGAAAAGAAAGAAGAGAAAGGAAGGAAGAGAAAGAAAGAAAGAAAGAAAGAAAGAAAGAAAGAAAGAAAGAAAGAAACTTGAAGTTGACCTTTGAGGGTTTGGGGAGGATAAAATGATCCTCACCTCCCACACGGCCCTGGGCAGACCCCGGAGTCCCCTCTTGACCAAGCCCCTGCCCCGCCCGAGACCTCACCTTGGCTACCCCACCCCCCACAGGATGACCCCGCTGGGCCCCCCACACCGTCCCCACCCTTGTCCTGGCTCCCGCCTCACACACGGAGTGCCCCACAGAATCACTCACGTAGCTCCCCTCCCCCTTCTGTCCCCACACCTGCCCGGCCTGGGGCGGGGGGCTGGGAGAGAAGCCACCTATCCCCAGTGCCCCCACCTAGTTTCTGGAGGGACAAGGTCATGACCACAAAGAGAACCACAGTGACTGTCACAGTGTCTGGACTCCACCCGTGCGCGCCAGGGAGGAATTCCTTTATTCCTTCCACAAACGCTGCCCTGGTGCCCACTTGGGGTCCGTCGGAACCAGGCCGAGCCCCGACTCCAGGCGGCCCCACGCTGGGTCTCAGTTTCCACATCCATCCCCGAAAGAGGCCGGGCCCCTCCCAGGCCCACCACCTCGAGATCCTAGACCCCGAACAACCTAAGTCCCGCTATGGGGCCTGGGGCGACAGACCCATGCTGGCTCGGCAGGGTCCCAAAGAACAGGGGTCCTGCCCCGCCCTCGCCCCTCAAAGCTCCCAGGACTGGAGGTTTCCAGGGGCCCCGGGGGGGCAGCGAGTGAGGTCCTGGAGGTTTCCAGGGGCCCCGGGCAGCGAGTGAGCTGGTTAGGGTTAAGGCCTCGGCAGAGGAGGAACCTGCAGCTCTAGTCTGGGAGGCCCTGCCGGGAGCTCTATCTCCTGCCCAGCGGGGGCCGCATTAGCCGCTCAAAACCCATTCTGGGAAATTAGAGCAGAGACCTCCGCGACAATCACGGGTCATTCTCGTCTCCGGTTCCCAGGCTCTCCCGCAGGGATGATAGCCCAGCAGCCAGTCTTAGGGGGGATGTGGGGGGACTGGGGGGTCCCAGCCGGCCGGCTCTGGGCCTGAGGCCTTCTGCAAGCGAGACAGAGAAAGAAAAGTGGAATCATTGAAGGATCTAAGGGCGTCAGGTCTGTGCTCCAACACCTTCCGTGGCTCTCAGCTGCCCAAGACTTCAGTCCAAATGGATCGACCTGACACACAGCCCAGGGGACAAGCTTGCTCCGCCACCCCTCTCCATCTCTCTTCCCCCTGAGTTTGTGGGTTTTCTGAATGTCCCCCGACCCCAGCAGCCCACGAGGCAAAGCGGGGCCAGGTCTGAATTTATTGCAGGAGGGTGGACTTCAAGAGTGGCCTGATCCAGCATTCCAGCTGGGCCTCAAGAGTCAAAGTCCACTCTCTCTTCTGAGATCGAATCCCAGCCTCTTCCCCAAATTCCCCAAGTCTTTCCGCCCCCAGGTTTTTGCCCACACCTGGCAGGCCTGTTCCACCACCACCCCCCCCAACCACCCTCTCCCCCTAATTCCTTGGCAGAAATGTCCTGTCCAAAGACAGCACAGCCGTGGGGTCAGAGCAAAGAGAGGTCAGGAAGTTGTCTGCTGCCCAAGCCCACTCTTGTCTGCCCTTCTCCAGGCCTCAGCGTCCCAGGCTGGAAAATTATTGGAGGGGACTCCGGGATCCTTAGGACCCCAGCCGACATTAGCACTGCTTCCTGTGAGCCCGGCCAGGAAGGAAGGAGCAAAGTAGGTCCTCTGGTCTGTGATGAGGTGGGATTTCAATCCTCAGCTCCCGCGTGAAGTAGGTACCGCTGTTAGCACCCTTTCACGACTTGACTCAGAGACGTCCCTCCTCTGGCAGAAGGTCACACAGCCGGTGGGTGATAGAGCTGGGACTTGACTGTGGACCTCATTCCAGACCCTACGAACTTAGCCCCCAGGTACAGCACCTTTGGGTCTCCTGGCCAAGATTTCTGGGTTCAAATCTTTAATTCAGGCAACCAGGAGAGGGGTAGAAGGAGGCCTTTTCTCCCAGGAATGCGTCTCCAGTTGTGAAAAGGAGTCAGTGGACTCAGTTTACCTCGTGGGGAGTCCCCCTTCCCCTGCAGGCTCCCCCACGTTGCCTACGACGATGCCCCGTCATCTCACAGATGGGAAAACTCAGGTTCACCAGGCAGAAGCCATCTTCCCAAGCTCACCGGCCAGCCAGTGCTGCGGTGGCTTTTGTCAGGCAGGGCGAGCCGGTGGCACAGTCCCAAGTGACCTTATGGAGACAGGCCCTGGCCTTCATGACCTTGTGAGTCTCCTGCACCGATTCAGGCTGACTCCTGTGGTAGCCGTGGAAAACAGCGGAAGCATCAGTGCGTCATAAAAGACACTGCAACTTCTTCGCTGCTCTCTCTTGCATCAACCGCGCTGGGGGGTGGTAGCCGCCATATTGAGGGGGACGTAGCCGCCGTATTGAGGGGGACGTAGCCGCCATATTGAGGGGCATGTAGCCGCCATATTGAGGGGAATGTAGCAGCCATATTGAGAGGAAGCTGAAGCAGAGCTAAGGCGCTGCGCGCATGTCGAGGAACTGAGGCCCTCTGCCTGCAGCCGTGTGGGAAAGCCTGCTTCCAGCCAGCTATTCCAGCCCCGGTCGGGCCTTCAGATGAGACAGCCCCAACCAACAGCTTGACTGTGACCTTGTGAGAGATCGCAAGCCAGAGCTACCCGGCTACATGGCCTCCAAATTCCTGACCCACAAAACTAAAGGCAGCAATATATTATTATTTTCAGCCGCTACGTCTTCAAGGGGTCTACACAACGGTCGTAACGAGAGCAAATCCCGAATTCTTCGTGGCTTTAAGACAGCGAAGGTTTAGGGGCCTGGGTGGCTCAGTCGGGTAAGCGTCTGACTCCTGACTTCGGCTCAGGTCCTGATCTCAGGGTTCATGAGATCAAGCCCCACATGGGGCTCTGTGCTGGCAGCAGGGAGCCTGCTTGGGATTCTCTCTCTGCCCCCCTCTCTCTGCCCCTCCCCTGCTCGCACTCTCTTCCTCTCTGTCAAAATGAATAAATAAGACTTAAAAAATAATATCTTTAAAAACAAACAAAAGGCGGGTGTAGGAGTTTGCGAGGGCTGCGGTAATAAGGTACCACCAGCCCGGTGGCTCAGACAACAGGAAGTTCGTGCCTCGCAGTTCTGGAGGCCAGAGGCCCAAGCTGACCGTGTTGGCAGGCCCCTACTCTCTCTGAAGGCCTAGGGAAGGATCTGTTCCTCCCTCCCAGCTTCTGGTAGCTTCTTGGCTCGTGGCAGCAGAACTCCAAACGTCACATAGCCTTTCCCTTGTGTGCACGTCTCTGTGTCCAAATTCCCCCTTTTTTATAAAGGCATCGGTCACAGCGCATTAAGGGTCCACCCTGCTCCCGTATGACCTCATCTTAATTAATCACATCCGCAATGACCCTGTTTCCAAATAAAGGTGCCTTCTCTGGTGTTGGGGCTTAGGGCTTCAACATACGAATTGAAGAAGACACAGTCCAACCCATAATAGCAGCAGCATACAATCATACCCCGTTCCTCGCAAGACGAGAACTGGAATCCTACAAACAGCCTTTGTAACCACAACACATGCATGTACTGAGTGCCTGCTGTATGCTAACCTCCTTATGAGGCACCCCACACATGCTTGCTCACCCACCTCGCAAGACAACCCTGCCGAATAGGGACTCTGATCCCATTTTTATGGTTGAGGAAACTGGAGCCCAGAGATAGCAAAGCACTTACCTTATGCTGCACAGCAAGTCAGAGGTAGTGCCAGAGAAACACCCATTCCACAGTTTGCCATCCTTTGTCCCGCCGAGTCTGTGGGTTCCCTGAATTTCCTCCAACCTCAGTAGCCTACAAGGCAAAGCTGGGCCAGGTTTGTGTTTAATTGAGAAGTAGGGTGGACTTCAGGGAGGGTTTGATCCAGTGTTCCAACAGGTCGGCAAGAATCCAGGTTCCTTCTCTCTCTTCCCTCTGTCACATTCATCCTAAATCTGCTTCCCTAAGGGTTGAAGGGGGAGCTGCTGACAGCTAAGGGGATGGGGGGGGGGAGGAGAGAAAGAAGATTCACGAACTGGCTGCACTTGTATCTGCCCTGTTCTACTTATTTTCATCAACCTTAGCATCTATATGCATCTATAACAATTCTGTCTCCCTCTCTTTCTGCCCCTCCTCCACTCACCCTCGGTCTCTCTCTCAAAAATAAATATTTTTTAATGTTTATTTATTATTTTTGAGAGTGAGAGAGAGAGAGTATGTGGGCACGAGCAGGGGAGAGGCAGAGAGAGAGGGAGACACAGAATCCAAAGCGGCTCCAGGCTCCACGCTGTCAGCACACAGCCCCACGTGGGGCTCAAACCCATAAACTGTGAGATCATGACCTGAGGTGAAGTCAGACGCTCAACCAACTGAGACACCCAGGTGCCCCCCCAGATAAATAGATATTTTAAAAACCAGAAATAGTACCTTTATTCAACTCACCACAAATTATTCAAATTCCAGTGGGCCAGCTCTGCCCTCCTGGGACCATCCACCTCTCCCTCTCCCTCCTTATTGCCCCTAGACTCTCTCCAAACTCCTCCCTCCTCTCTCAAATTACAGAAGAGCCTAGTGAACTGGGGTGGGGCGGGGGGAATGTCTCTGTGAGTAGAAGTTCGGGCAACTTGCGCCAGGCTCCGCGCTCTCTGTTTTCGCCGTGTTGCTGCCATTTAAGCACCATGGTGCTCTTATCAACCCCATTTTACAGATGAGTAAACTGAGGCTCAGCGAGGTCAAAGTAGCTTGCCCACAGAAGGAGGAAGTCCCAAAGCCAGGCGTTATAGGTTGAATCGTGTCCCCCCCAAAAAGTTATGCTGAAGTCCTAACACCCAATGCCCGTGAACATGACCTTATTTGCAAATCGAGTCTTGGCCACCATAATTGAGTTAAATGAAGTCATTAGGGGTGGGCCCAAGTCCAGGGTGAGTGGTGTCCTTGCGAGAAGGGGGAGGCGGAGAGCTGGGCCCACACCCAAGAGGATAGTGTCACATGAAGACTCTCAGGGAAGACGCCCGTGGGAGGGTGGGGGCAGGGACGGGAGGTCTGCCCCCAGACGCCAAGGATGCCCCGGGGCCACCGGAAGCTGGAAGAGGCCGGAAGGCTCTTCCTCTGGAGACTTTGGAGGGAGCAGGGCCCTGCCAACACCCTGATTCCAGACCTGTAGCTTCCAGAACTGTGAGAGAATACACGTGTGCCCGTCTGTGATACTTTGTCACAACGGTCACAGGAATAATCGAAAGCAACAGCCTTCCCAGACTGAAGGATTCGTGCCTGTTACAGAGCATTCCCCTAACTCTGCCCCCCACCCCCGGAGCCACGCGAAGCCCGACCCGTTTTTGGCTCTGTCCTCCTCCGCGGGGCCACTAGAGCAAGGTTGCGATGCCGCCTCTCGCCAGCAGAGGCCGCTCACACACGGCCCTTAAAGCCGCACCCCTGCCTTGGTTCTCGGACTGCCCTGGTCCCCCAGATCCTGTCCTCCCCGCGACCGTCCCCCCCCCCCCCCCCGCCAGGGCTCCTGCTGCAACATCACGTCCTCAGAGTAGCCTCCTGTGATGGTTCATTCACAAGAAGAGAATTCTCCCTCCTTTCCCATCCCCCTCCCTCCCTCCCCTTTTCCCTCCCTCCCTCCCTCTTTCCCTGACTGGTTGAGCTGGGACATCCCTCTTCTCCTGCCCTCCCTGGGGCTTACTGGGGCTTACACCACCTGCTTTCCTGGGGCTCCAGCGTGCAGGCAGCAGACAGGACGACTCGTCAGCCTCGGTGATCGTGCGAGCCAATTCCTTACGACAAATCTCCTTCTAGACACGTATACGTCCTATTGGTTTTGCTTCTCTGCAGAACCCTGACTGATACACAGCCCTGCGACTTCCCTGTCCTAGCTGCTCACGACCACCGGCCCCCTCCCGCCCAGCCCCGTCCTTTCCCATTTTATTTCCTCCACTGAGCTCTGAAATCACCATCTTCCCTTTCTTATTTACACTCTGACTCTCCCTCCCCTGACTAGAATTTCAACCACACGAGGACAGGCATTTTCTCCATCATCTCCGGGGCTGGATTCCCAGCACTTAGCACGGTGCTTGGTATACCGTAAGTGCTCAATGCATAGCAGCTGGATTGAACCACTGACTCCAGGATCCGAGGACCCAGAGGGCACGCGTGATGGTGGAAGAAATAAATGGCCCACTTTCTCTGGATTACAACCGTCGGCCACAGACACAGGACTCGAGCCCGGGTCTCCCCACCACCACAGCATGCCCGGTCCCTCCCAGCTTTGGAATAATCAGGACACAGGGCTCAGAAGAGAAGATGGGGTACCCCCAACTGCCCTCCATGAGAGGCCCCCAAAGGCAGGGTTTCTCCACCTCCGGGGCTGCTGACACTCATTCTCTGGGGCCAGCATCCTTGGCCCCCACCCACTCGGTGCCAGGCGCTCCCCCCATGTGACACCCACAGATGTCCCCAGACGTCACTCAGCGTCCCCTGGGGTGGCGGGGGCAGAACTGTCCCTGGGTGAGAACCCTGTCCACCTCCCCGCTTCCCGCACTGTCCTATGTACCCGCGGCACTCGGGGGGGGGGCCGGGCCGGGAAGGCCCGGGGAGCCCATGCATCTCGGGCTGGGCCATGCTGGCAGGCCCCATAGCCGCCAGACCCAGGGAAATTGGATTAACTCGGAGAAGCTAGCCAAGATGATCCGTCATGCCATCTGAAGGACAGCGTATTGATCTCCACGTGGCGAAAAAATGAAATGATATCCCTTTTTGTTATTTAAAACGCTGCTTAAGCAATTTCGTAATGGAACAGCCCGGCCCGGGTCCAGGAGCTCCCTGGCTGGCCGGCTGCGCCCCCGGATCGGGTGGAGGACGGGGGAGCGTGGACGCGGCCCTGTCTTCCCCTGGGTAATTGATGACCCCCAGGGAACAGCTCCATTTTTGCCGGCGACGGGCGCAGCTTTGATTTATTAAAGACATAACAATTATGAAAATAGCTGATTTATAATCAACTTGCCCGGGGCCCTAATTGATTTCTGGGGCAAAATTTAGAACGGGAGGTATTGACACCTGGAGAAAGGAGGCACCAGGCTTGGGGATGGGCCACGATGGGGTGGCTGGCGGGGCCGCCCCGGGGGCAGGAGGGACGGGGACGGGACTGGGCCTGCATTTTTCAGGGACACACTTACGCTTAATGGAGAATTCTTTGTGATTTATCCGGGCATTTTGTATTTTATCTGACAGTCCTACCACGATGGTCAGGATCCCAGTTCCCAACAGACCCACCCAAGAGGCCCCATTCACCTGATGAGGAAGTAGAGGCAAGAGGATGTTCAAGGCCTGCCCAAGGTCACATAGGGGCTGACTTCAGACTCAAACCCAACCCTGGGGTCTGAGCCTTCCAAAGCCTTCAAGACTCCTAAGCTCCTTTCAGAGGGAAGGGATTACGGGCTTTCCTTCCTATGCAGAGACAGGTTAGACCGGCGGCAGGGACCAGGTCTGGTGACAAATGGACATAGCTTCAAATTTCCCCAGTTCAGCCTTGTTATTATTGCTGTGCACCCTTGAAAAAAGAGCCTTGCCTCTCTGTGCATCGGTCTCCAGAACTGTAAATGGGTATGACTGCACTATCTCCGTTACAGGGTGTTGAAAACAGAGACAAAAAGAGAGACAGCCATAGAGGGAGTCAGAAAGACAGGGTCAGAGAGACTGAGTCAAGGCAGAAAGGGAGAGAACGTGCACAATAGGGAGGCATGTGCCCCATTTGGAGATGGGGTGGCCCCAGAGCGGGGAGAATTATTAAGTCTACAAATAGGAAGGTTCAAGCAGTTTCTGGAAGGCAGGCAGAGAGCAAATCATAAGCCCCTGGGACACAGAGCTCACGGCCCAGCGGCCGCCCGTGCCCACTCCCCGTGATGGCCCTGCTGAGCAGTTTTAAGTATCGTTAAAGATAAAATAATTTTCCCCCCTCTGAGCCGTGTGATTGACGAGGTAATGGGCCCCGCCGACGGGGGAGAAGGTCAGGCTGGAATGTAATCAGGTTTTTCCAGAGCGATGCATAAACATGATGGCACAGAGGCTGGGGAAGGAGGAGGGACTTGTCCCCAGACACTCTGAGCTTTCAGCCGCAGGGCATGATGAGCCAGTGGTAGTGGGGGACCAGGAGGGCTTCCCGGAGGAGGTGTGGTTGCTGCTGGGATTGCAAGAAGGCATCACGGGCAGGGGAGACTGCAGAGGCAAAGGTGTGGCGGTAGGACACGTCTCTTCACGCACCTTCCGGCCCTCACCTGATCTCGCCACCAGAACACACAGCTCACTGCATTACACCCAGCCCTCCATAAACCTTCTGTGGCCCCCAGCCACCTACTACAGGGTTCAAATCCTGGCTCCCCCCTCTTATTACCTGTGTGATCTCGAACGTGTCAGCGCGCCCTCCCAGCCTCAGTCTCCTGATCCGTAAAACAGGATGGGTATAGTCCTTCCCCCCCCCGGGGACGTGGTAGGAGAACGCAAAGAAAGGCACACTCATAGCAGCGCCTTTGGCCGCGAGTTCTAGAAAAATCCAAGTTATTCTGTTTCAACGTTAAAGAAAAAAATTTTTTTTTTCATTTTATACAACAAAACACTAAGGTCTTTATTCAAAAAGCGCTTCTGCCAAGAACCAAGCTGATCGGTCCTTCTGTAGTCTCTCTTTTACCCTTTTTCTTTTTTCTCTCCCCAGCTCGTACCATTTCCTGACACTGTATTTGTTCATTACCCCCTCCAAGCGTCAGCTCCCCGAAGGCAGAAATTTGTGTCTGTTTTGTTCACGTGTTCTCAGTGGCATATGGAAGATGTTCATTAGGTGTTTCCTAAATAAATGGATGGCTTGCTTCTTCATCCAGGGATGATATACTCAGCTCTTCAAGAACATAGACCCGTGTCTTCCTCAGTACGTCTACCATGTTGCTCCTCATGGATCTAAAGTGATTGCCAAAGCTGACCATCACACCCTCGTGCCGGCCCCAGGAAGGCAGAAGGGTGGCAGGACAAAGGCTTTCTCCAAAGGACTGTCTCCTTTAAGGAATCTTCCCAGAAGCCACTCCCAACATCTCATTGGCCAGAACTCAGTCACATGGCCATGCCCGGCTAGCTAGCTGCAAAGGAGTCTGGGAAATGTAGTCTTTAACAGAGTGCCAGCCCTCCACCCCCTCCAGCCAGCCGTGATTGGCAGGTGAGGAAGAAGGTGAGTATGGGAGTTGGGGAAGGGAGGGTGGAGGGAAAGAACGAGGGACGTCCCTGGATCCTCGCGACGTCCCCGGATCCTCGCGACGTCCCCGAACCCTCGCGTCTGACAATACCTGTATTCATTTCCTAAGGCTGCTGTAACAAATTAGCACATGTTATGAAGTTTTTAGTAAAATAACAGGAAAATGCATGATCCTGCGCTTCTGGACGTCAGCTCTCGCGGGGCTAGAACCAAGGTGCAGTCAGGGCGGGTTCCTTCTGGAGTCTCCGGGGGAGAACCGCTTCCTGCCCGTCTTCCAGCTTCCAGGGGCGCCCGCAACCCTTGGCTCCCGGCCCCTCCTCCCATCTTCACAGCCAGCCAAGGCTGGTCGAGTCTTCACCCCGTCCTCTCTCTGCTCCCCCCTCCCCGGCCCCCCTCTTCCACGTTTTAGGACCCTGGGGACTACACCGAGCACCCCGCACCCCTGACACCCCAGCATGTTCTCTCTCTGGAAGCCAGCTGGCTGGCTGGCCGTGCCCCCTGCGGATTGCAGCCTTTGCCCTCTCGGGCCTCCCCAAGGGGAAAAATACCACCGCACCCGTGGCCCAGGTCAGAACATCGAGGCCCCCAGACGCCAAACCGCTAGCCCCAGGGTGGTCCCCCCACCCCCCCCTCCCCACCCCGAGTCCCATAAATTCCAAAAGCTGGGATTTAGACCCACGGACGGACGGACGGGCGATCGCAAAGCCTGTGCCTCCTCCGCCACCATGCTGTGCCGGCCACTCTGGTGATTTGTATCATTGCTATTATCGGGGATGGTCCCTTACTACGTGGGCACCAGCCTCCGGGGTTCACGTCTGAGCTGAGCCGCTGGAGGAGGGTGTTACAAAGGGGAGCGCGCAGGCGCAGGGAGGTGGAAGGGCACTCCAAGGTCGTCCAGTGCGTGCTAGAGCCAGGACTTGAACCCCAGTCCACCTGGCTGCGGACCACTGCCCTCCCCACCACGGAGGAGAGAGCCGCTGCCTGACAGAGGCCGCAGAGGCCCCTGCTGGGTTATCGGGCGGCACCAGGGGGCTCGGTGGGCCCTTTTCCTGGCAGAGGCTGGGGAAACGGCGGTCACAGGAAGCCGGCCAAGTGCTGAGTCTGCAAAGCGACATATCTCCACAAAAGCCACTGGCCACGTGGCCACGTGGGCCCAGGGCTCTGCAGATGATCAATGTCGCCCCCTCCCTCCCTCGCTGCCTGCCACCCTCCTGCCTCCACCCCGGGCGCCCTTCATCCCTCCATCCCCCGCTCTCCGCCCAGCTTCCCGCATCCTGGAGGGGGCATCGTGCCAGGGCCACCCAGGCAAGGACAGCCAGCCCGCCCATGACAGAAACACTCAGCAGCAGGATGCACCAGCCAGAGAGCAGGGCGTAGAAGCAGCAGCCGTGGGGGCCACGGGCCGGGTCCTCATCTCCGCTCCTCCCGTAGTGCTGGGCTGGGAGTTGATATTGCGGCGTCTCCGTGTTTGTCTGCAAGGTGGGTTTTGCAAAAAAGAACCTGCCCCGTAGGGCCGTGAACTGTTGCCACCACTTCAGATGGTGACAGTGGATGCATCCTGCATCAGGCCCTGGGAGCTTTCAGGGCAGCCCCGGAAGGCTTCCTGGAAGAGGCAATGTTTGATCTGGGCCTTACGATCCTGGAGAAACTGAGGGGAGGGGGAAGTCTTGGTGGGCGAATGGCGGGAGCAAAGGGGTAGAGGCTGGAAGTTACACAGGGCGTTAGAGCATCAAGGGGAGAGGGGGGAACAAACCGCCAGGCCTCCAACACCAGGTGAAAAAGGTCGGGGCTCTGCTGTAGGTCATGAGAAGCTGTGCAAAATTCTGGGGTGCCCGGGGCTGAGCCGTGACTCAGTGAGGAGGAATAAGATAAGCGTACGGGTGCCGGGAGGCACAGCGGGGTGAACTGACTTTCCCGGGGCCACAGAACAGCCAAGTTCCAGGGCCGGGATTTGAACCCGGGAAGTCTGACGCTGAGGTAGGAGGGCTTCTACCGCTGGTTCCGGCTCCAGCCCTGAAGCTGCTTACGCAGCCGCTCTTGTGTAATGCCTCCCAGATGTCCTTCTAAGAAGAAGAGATCTGGACAGAGACACACACAGAGGAGAGACCATGTGGGGACACAGAGAGAAGGCGCCTTCTCTAAGTCAAAGAGAGAGGCCTCGGGGGAAAAAAAAAAAAACAAAAACCAAACCCAATCCTGCCAACACCTGCGCTCAGACTTCTGGCCTCCAGAGTTGTGAGAAAATAAATGTCTGTTGTTTAAGCCGCCTAGTCTATAGTACTTGGTGACGGCAGCCCCAGCAAGCTCATATGGTGCCTGTGAGAACAGCTTCGCCAGCTCTGGAACTTCAGCAGTCAGGACTGTTTGGTCTGCAAGTGACACACACACACACACACACACACACACACAATGACTGGAGCCAGATTCTTCTTAAGCCAGAAGACAGCTATTCTAACAAAATAGACAGCTGCAGGCATGGTGCGATCAAGGGGCTCAAATCACGGCCGGGTCATCTGTTTCCCTTTCCAGGAACTCCCATTCTCAGGGGAGCGTTTCCCTCGTGGTGATCAGACCAGGCTGCCACCGGCTCCGCAAACTCTGAGGCAGAGGGGAAAGTGTCTTCGCCCCCATAGCAGAACTTTCCCCCCACCCCCCAGGAGCTCACTCTGATGGTGGGTGGCCCTGAGCCAATCACTGAAGCCAGAGGTTTAGCATCCCCTGACTGGCCTGCACTGGGTGTCTTTGATGGGGCATCCCCCAAAAAGGGACACTGAGGCAAGGATTTGGGGGGGTGGGGCAGGAGGGGACAGGTAGTTTATGGGTTGATCCCAGGAAGCATCAAGGAAGAGGGGAAAGTGAGATGGGAAGGGAAGTGGCCAATACAGGGCCACTGGCGAGCTGGTGGCTGTGGAGGGGTCTCTAGGATACGGTAGAGGCCGTGCCTTGGAGTTACCCCAACAGTAGGGTCAGGTGGCTGCACTATTTACCCACCGACTCCCCGAGGGCTGCGTTAACTCTCCCGCCTTCTGGCCTGGCCTGCCCAGGGCCGAGTGAGCTCCGGCAGCCGGGAAAAGATCTCCAGAGAGCAGGTTGCCTGTTTCGGCCGTAAGCAGGCTGGCGTGCAAAGGCGAGTCCAAGGGCATATGGGTGGGGCTGCTGCACTTGGTCATCGCTTCCGTACCTGGTGCCCAGGCTGAAGCCAACCCTGCCTGAACCTCATGAAGTAAAACCAAGTCCAGGGAGGTCTCTTTCCCAGGGAAATCCAAGGCTCTGTTCCAAGGAAGGATGTGGGCCAGGTCAGTTCTCCTTCATTCTTCCCGCGGATCTCGCACATTCCCACTGGCTGCCCTCTTGACATTTCCCTCAAATTGCCCAAGACCCCCGAGACCCTTCTCAGTCCCCAGCTCGGTCACGCTTTCGAACGTCAGACGGGGGGAGGGCCAGATGGTGGGATAGATGGGCCATTCCTGCTGTAACTTCTGTGGCTGCCCCAAGGTGACGGTGTTGAACACGTGTTTGTGCAGTCCTGCTTCCTTCTCCCTGCTTGTCCTAAGCCAGATCCTTGCACGCACCCCAGTGGGGCCCCAATCGCCAAGCTACACACCACGACAGAAGTGAGTGACGTAGGACTTCCATCCCCACCATGCCCTGCATTGGAACCCAGTCCCCTCCTTCTTTCCTTGTGACTAAGTCCCCACTGGGACATCACTGAGTGACCTTTCCCGCCCTTAGGTCTCCATCAGGGCCACCTCAACCCATCAGAGAGAACCTCAGATGGGAAGGAGCTCTGCACATCAAGGAGTTTGGGGAGAGGTGTATGTATCAGCTAGCTGTTGCCGCGTAACAAATGGGCCCAAACTTAGCGGCTTAAAACAACACTCATTTATCATCTGACAGTTTCTGTGGACTGGGAGCCCAGACACAACTTAGCTGCTCCTCTGCTCCAGGATCTCTCAAAAGGCTGCAACCAAAGGGTCAGCTGAGGCCACAGTCGTCTCCACGTTCAACCAGAACAGAGTCGAGGCCCCGAATGCTCCCGTTCCCTCTCCTGGAGCCCAGCTCCGTGCGAGCAACCCCAGGCTGGTCTGCCTAGACGAACATCCTTGATCATCGTGGAAGATGATCGCGGAAGAAAATCTAGCTGCCCCAGCTGGTGGCCAGCTGACGCCCAACAAGAGCGCCCAGCCGAGACCCTCGGAGCTGGCCACTTGAGCGCGGAGTCGGGACCGAGGCCGGATGAGACGAGCAGAATCGCCCAGCTGATCTGCAGACTCGTGGACCCAAGTAAATGCTCAGTGCTTTCGGCTGTTGGATCTGGGGCTGGCTCGGCGGATGACGGCATCGTCATCACCGTCCGCCACAGTCACGGGCACCCACTTAAACATAAGGAAACGGAGGAGGAATGCCTCACTCGGCTCTCCCCAGAGAAAGGAGTTCCGCTTCGTAGAGTTTAGCTGTCTCCACTCTACAAAGCAAAGGTGGCTGCCACCTTCTCGGGAGGGCCCACGAGCCAGCGATGCTTTTCCCAGGCTTGCAGGCGGAACCGGGGCCTGGCCAGGGGCCCTCAGAACCCTCTGGCCGAGGGGTCCGTTAAGGGGACCCCTCCCTGCCAACCCAGTCCCGGCTACTGGCCGTGGAGGCTCGCTAAGGATCCGCTGGCCTTTCCTTTCCAACACCTGAAGCCCTCTTTTTTTTTTTTTTTTTTTTAATGTTTATTTATTTCTGAGAGGGCACAGGCAGGGGAGGAGCAGACAGAGGGGGAGAAAGGATCCGAAACAGGCTCTGTGCTCACAGCAGCGAGCCCGAGCCCAAGGTGGGGCTCAAACTCACGAACTGTGAGATCACGCCCCGAGCCGAAGTCGGACGCTCAACCGACTGAGCCCCCCCAGGCGCCCCTCCTGAGGTCCTCTTAAGACGGAGGGCCAATACGTGCCGGGGAATGGCAGAACGGACTTCTGGAAGCCTCCGGCCGACGCACCGGCAGATGGGGAGCAAGACAGTTTGCGTTCCGGGCTTGGCCGTGACCGTGGGCTTATCGCTGTCCAGGAATGCTTGGCGAATCAAGGATGTCTCCTGCCCATTCCCCAGGTCTATCCCTGAGCCCGCCGGGCCTCCTTCAAGGTCTGGCCCCGAACAGAGCTGCTGGGACTTACCCCAGCACTGCCAGTCTCCTTGGTGGGTCCTGTGGCTGAATATGTTTAATATCACCCCAGAAAGCAGGGGCTCCCAGCCCCACCGCTCATGATCACTGAGCATGAACTCTAGAGCGTAGAAAGCTTAGAAAACCTGGAAGGGATGAGGGAGTGACTAGAAAACCTTGGGGCACCTGGGTGGCCCAGTCGGTTAAGCCTCTGACCTGGGCTCAGGTCATGATCTCACGGTTCGTGGGTTCGAGCCCCGCGTCAGGCTCCGTGCTGACAGCTCGGAGCCTGGAGCCTAAATGAACATTAAAAAAAAAAAAATGGGTGGGGGTGGGGCGCAAGGAAAGGTTTTGCCTCCCACGGGAGGGGGGGACCCCACCTTCTGCTCGGAAGGTGGCTCGGAAACAGCGTCGGGAGCCGGTTTAGGGAAACCTGGGTCCAGGGAGGAGGAGAGTTGCCCAGCAGCAGACGGCAAGGAGGGAGCCTGGCCAGAACTTGAGAGGCTCCGACACAGGCTGAATGAATGAGAAAGTCCCACCAGATCCCTCTCCAGGGAGAGGCTGATTCTGCTCGGGGCTCCTGGCAGGGGAGGCTGAATGTGAAGGAAGTGTCTTCTCTCCTCGCCCGAGCCTTGGGAACGTCTCCCTGGGGAGAGGTGGCGCCAGCTGCCGAGGACGTCCCTGTTAAGTCTCCGATCACGAGATTCGGTGATTTCATTATTGTCTGCAAAGCTCCCGGGAGGGTTCGCGCGTGCAGATAACCACCCGTGATACGGGGCACCGGAGTCATCAAGGCTCCCCGAGGCGGCTCAGGTAGCGGGGCCACGGCAGGTGCGCAGAGATGGCTTTGCCCGTCACCTCTGTGTGGAGACAGGGGCTGGGGCCAGAGCAGGGGCGTGGGGGACGTGGCCAAGGTCACGCAGCCAAAGCCAGAGAGGGGCTAGATAGATACTCCCCGGCAGCCGCCAAGGGTAAGCCTGACTCAGGTCTCTCTTCCCTCTGCCCACAGCCCTCCGGGGCTCTCCCCTGCCTGGGGTAGCCGCCCAAGTCCTCCCCTCCCCGTGCTCTCTGCACGACCTGCCCCATTCCCTCCCCTCCCTCCCTTCCCTCTCTCTTCCTCCCCGCCCAGGCCCTGGCACTTAATGCGTGCTCAGAAAAAATGAAAGGCCTGTCTGCAGAATAAATGGGCACCTTGAACACATTTGGAATCTGAAAGGATCTTCTAGTGCACAGTCGCCGCTTGGACTCCTCTCCGGATGAGGGGCTCACTACCTTTCAAAAAGCTCCCGTTTCCTGTCAGAGCTGTTCTGGCCAATAGCAGTGTCCTCGGCAAAGTCTGGGCTGGGTGTGTGTGTGTGTGTGTGTGCGTGTGTGTGTGTGTGTTGAAGGATGGGGGAGCGACACGAGGTCGTGAGGGGGACATTCTGGAACGTTCGCAGAGTGGTCACTGTTTTGAAACAAGTTGAAAGCCTGAGGCCATCGGGTGAGGTTAGCCCGGGCTGACTTTCTCCCGGCCTCTCCCCTCCGCGTCTCTGTGTCTCTCTGTCTCTTATCTCTTTCCTTCGATTTGCTTCTCTGATTCTGTGTCTCTCCTATTCCCTGTTTGTCTCCGCGTCTTTGTCTCTGGGTCGCTGTGCTGTTCAAAGTCACACAGACGGGAACGCAGCTTCTCAGCCCCGGAAGAAAATTGCCGGGCCGCCCCAGCAGCAGAATAATTGAATCCGCGGGTGGCCCGGGATTGAATGAATCGAGAGGGGTGGAGGCGGGAGGGCTGGGGGGGGTTGCATTCCGAGACAGGAGGAGATGCTTAGCCATAGGCATTGGGGAGGGGGGCACAGGAACGGGGGGGGGGTGGTGGTGGTGAGGGGCTGTGAGAGCGCTGGAGATACTAGGAGATCCGGAGGGCCCTGCTCAGTGGGAGTTTAGCATCTAGTTGGAAAGATAAATGTTACATTGTTGAAATTGTGACAGTTCCTTAAGACACACTCGGCCGGCTCTGGGATATATAACCCCGGAGCGGGAGCGGGGAGGGGGGGTGATAATCAGGTTGGGAGGACATGACAGGGCTCCAAAGGGGAACAGTGTCACAGGCAGAGGGAACAGCGTACGCAAAGAAGAGCTAGATGCCCCACGGCTCAAGGGCAGGGCACGTGAAGCGGGCCCTGGACATGATGTGAGGACCCTGGACAAGGAGTGGGTTTCAGGGGAGGTTGCTGCCCCCCGGGCCGGGCGGGGTGGGGGTGGGGGCCGCTGGGGAGTCTCCAGGGGGATGGGCAGGAGGCAAAGGAGAGGAGGAGGCCTGAGAGGTGGGAGGGAAACCAGAGGTGGGTGGAGTCTCAAAGCCCAGGGGAAGGAGACCCGGGCGTGGCCAGAGAACTTGAGGTCCTGCCCTCCAGCCCGGGCTCTGACCCGTGACCTCTCTGTCCCTTCCTTCTGCTGGGGCAGCTGCGGGAGCCCTGAGGACCCCTGAGGGAGACCCCTGAGCTGTTGTTTTCTGGCAGCCTCCGTGTTCTGTCTGTGAAATGGGAACATTTCGGCCCCAGAGGCCGAGGTAAATTGCCGAGGCCAAGACGACCACAGGGAGAAGTTATCGTGTCCTCCACACGATGACAAGCAGGGCCTTCTGCCCCCTGCATCACCCATCGTCCGTCCATGCGTTCATTCATTCATTCACTCATTCCTTCATTCAACAAAGGATTGTGGAGCGCCCAGGTGCCGCTCTGGGTGCTGGGGACGCAGCTGTACCCAAAACAACCACGGCCCCTCTGTCCTCCAGGGGCTGATATTTAAGCTGCGGGAGACAGAAGGCAGCACACAAACGCCTAATCTAACTTCAGGGAGCAGGGAAAGGGGACTTCACGGTTCGGGGAGGGTGCCCGCTAGCTGGGGTGATCAGGGGAGGCTTCCTTGAGGAGGTGACATGTGAGCTGAGACCGTAGAAGGACGCATCAGGCTGGCCACGATGCCGGGGAAAGCCCTCCAGGAACGGGGCTTTTCCTTATTGATCTCGCTTGTTTTCTCTCTCTTCAGCTGTCAGCTTCGTACAGGCGGAGACATCTTCCTTCCTGGCCGGCCCGTCTGTCCCCGGCTTCGCCTCCGGAGCCTAGAACAGTGCCTGGCACACAGGCCACTCTCGCGAGCGATTCTGAATTAGTGAACGAACGAAGGAGCGAGCGAACGACTGAACGGGCGTCGTTCCCGTCAGAAGGGCCAGGTAGGAAGGCAATCAGAGCCTCCGGCCACTTCAAGAGGCCCCTCTAGGAGGTCAGAGCTGAGAGATGTGGGGTCAGGGCCTCCTTGATTACTGCGATTCTAATTAACTCCTGGGCCGAGAGGGCTGCCCCACTCGGAGGAATTATAGATAAGTTGGCTTCCAAGTGTTTGAGCAGCGGCTCTAACGGGGGCGGGCGGCGGCTCCCCCCTCTCCCCCCACCAGCCAGCTGGCCTGGGAGGCGGGCGCCGAAAGAGGTCATTTGCATAGGCAGGTAATTGGTTTTGCAAATAAATCTGGTTCTTGAAATTTGTAGATTAGCAATAATACGTCTCCAGATGAGAGAAAAAGGTCACGGATGAATAAAACAACAATTAAACTTTCGGGAGATTATTAAACTAAACAGAAACCTGGCACAGGGCGGCCGAGGGAATAGGGAGCGAGGCCGGGAAGGTGGAGAGGGTCTGGGGTGGGCGGGGGGGGGGGGGTGGTCTGCAGCCTCGGGGAGCCAGTTGATGTCCTCACCTTCCTGCCTCGTGGGAGCACCGTCCGTAGGCCAGGCTCTGCACACAGTGGGGTATTTCTCAGTAGAAACCTGAGGCCGGGGGCGGGTGGAAAAGAAGATACCCGAGGCCACGCAAGGCAGGATTCGAACCCGAGACCAAAGCTTTGCCCCACCCTGGGTGGCAGTGAGCCTCGCCCAACAGCGGGGAGGAAGCAAGAGGGGTGCAACTCCACCCCTGTCTGCTCTTGGCCGTGTTCCCGGGCCCCCCCCCCCCCCCGCCGTGCCTCATCTCTCCACACCTCTACAATCGGGGCCGGAAGAACTTCGGGTGCGATTTTAAATCTGCACGTGCCTTTATACTTGCGTGGCATTGAAATGCGACACAGCGGCCAGGGGCCCAGGCACAGGGGCGCCTCTTGGGTCACCCCCGGGCTCTTCTCGGCTGCTGCAAGCATCAGAAATGTGTTCAGGCATCAGGAATGTGCTCCAGGAAACACAAACAGAACCTGAACCAAAACTGGTGAGTAGCTTGCGCGGGGGGGGGTTGTTGGCGGGAGAGAAAGGTGGAGAAAGAGGCCGACAGAGAGGAGATGGGAGCCAGGCGGGCAACGCGGCCATATTTTGCCCACCACCGGCATGCGACCGTGGGTGAATCACCCTTCCCCCTGGGACCTCAGTTTCCATATCTGTAAAAGGGGAATTCTTTATATGCTCAGGGCTGTCGTTCAGAATATTTCCTGAGCCCCGACTGAGGGCCAGGCACTGGTCCAGGCACTGGGACCGCGACAGCGAACATAAGAGGCGGAAAGCTCTGCCCTGGTCCAGCTCACGGCCTGGTGGGGGAGACAGAGCGAGTAAACCTACAGGGCTTTAAAGAGTGCAAAGTGCTCGGAAGAATATGAGGGCAGGGAAGGCTTCTGGAAGGGGCAGGAAGAGGGGAGGGAGGGCAGGTTGTAATTTTAAACAGGGCATTCGGGGAAGGTCTCGGAGAGGGTGACAGCTGAGCAGAGAGCTGAAGGACGGGAAGGAGGGAGCCATGGAGAGATGTGGAGAAAGAGCGTCCCAGGCGGAGGGAAGCCTGTGCAAGGGCCCTTGTTGGGCAGGACTGAGTCTGGCATGCTGGAGGAACAGTAAGGAGGCTCGTGTGGCTGGAGCAGAGTGAGCGAGGGGGAGAGGGAGCAGGACGGGGTCGTGCCAGTCTCCTTGCCCAGAGATCGAGGAGAAAGGGCATCACTGTGCTAGGATCATGGAAACAGTGACAAAGGTCCACGCTTCCTTCCCAGCCCCCTCAGCGGCAGAGGCTGTGAGCTGGCCCTTGATATTCATTCTGTTTTCTCCTTTAGAAAGAGAATCTGCCCAGGGGCGCCTGGGGCGGGTGGGGGTGGGGGTGGGGGGTTCAAGTCCTGCCTCGAGCCCTGCACTGTCAGCACAGCACAGAGCCTGCTTGGGATTCTCTCTCTCTCTCTCTCAGCCCCTCCCTTGGTCTCTCTCTCTCTCAAAATAAATGAAAGAAAGAAAGAAAGAAAGAAAGAAAGAAAGAAAGAAAGAAAGAAAGAAAGAAAGAAAACCTTCCCCGCTAAAGACTATACTTCCCAGCCCCCCTTGCAGCTCAGCGTGACCATTTGGCTACAGAGTGGACGACAGGATATGAGCATAAATCACTCATGTAACTTCCAGGTTGTAACCTCAGCAGGGACGCACAGGCCCTCCTCCAACCCTTCTCCCCTCCCGCCTCCGCCCTCTCGGCTGGGAGGTGTTTGTGATGGCAGGAGCTGGAGCAGCCACTGTGGTCCACAGATGGGAGTTCAGCTGAGGGGCTAGAGGAACAAGGTAAAAGAAGTCTGGTCCCTGGTGATTGTGGGGCCACCGCGGCGGCCTGGGATGATGCCGGGACAGTGAGGACGCGAACGGTGAGCTTCTCTTTCACTGAAGCCACGGTCTTAACGGTTTCACAGACGGGGTCATGGAATCATGGCAACAACAGGTCTCCGATAATCAAAAGTTTTGCGCAGCGTCACCACCCATATTGCAGGCCCCGGACTTCCTCTCTTTCCCGCTAACCCTCCCCTGCTGCAAACTGCCCAGCGCCCCATCTCCGCCTCCTGATTTCCCCGGAAGTCCCCTGTGCGCGGCCCAGCCTTGCTGCAACCAAGCTGTAGCGTGCCAAACGGGCCACCATGTGGCCGGCCGCGGAACTGCCCTTCCCGGCTCCGGAAATCCTGCCCACTGCTTCCCCAAAAGCAGACCAGAGAGAGCCGGTGGCCTCGGCCGGGTCACGCAGCCGGGCCACCCTCTGCAAAGGAAGCAGATGGCTGAGCCTGGCCCACGGAGGGCTGTGGGGACGCACAGTCGGAGCGGCCACCCCTCCTCCCCCAGGACATCCCCGCATCCCACATGGATCGTTTCATTCCCTGGCTCTTTCCGCAAAGCCTGAACGCGGGCTGTGTGCCGTGTCCTTCTCCCGCCACCGGGGCTAGAGCGCGCTCTCTCCTCCCTCCAAGAGCTCGCAGGTTAGCGAGACGAGGCGCCCAGAAGAGGGCCGAGCTGGGCTGGGCGGGACTCGGGCTTCCCGGAGGAGGCGATGCATCCGCTGAGGCGGGACGGGCGGAGGGGGAGAAGGCAGGGGGGCCCACGCGGAGGGAAGGGCGGGCCCCGAGCAGCGGCGGCTGCGAGCCCCTGAGAGGCATCCAGAGGGAGTCAGGGCGGTCGGGGGAGCCGAGGGCGACGGGGGGCCAAGGAAGGATTCAGGGCAGCGCCGCAGGGAGATCAGATCTGCCTCTGGGGACGATCTCGGGGAGCAGGGCCGGGCCCCGGGGCCGCGCGTCCCCGCCGCCTCCTCCTGCGCCCGGGCGCCAGCGGGAAGGGGGGCCGGGAGGGGGTACCTGGCGGCCAAAAGCCCAGCGGCTAATGAACCCGGTGCGGCGCGGGCTATTTTTAGCAGCAGCGACGCGGGACGCCTAATCGCTCCGGCCGGCTCCCGCCAGGCTGCCATGGAAACGCTCGGCGCCGCCGCCGAGCGCGGATCCGGGCCGCGCGGCCTCCCGCTCGTCCCCCCCCCCCCCACCCCTACGCCCCCCCCTCCGCTCCGAGCCTCGGCCGCTCAGCTCTGCGCCCGGCCCGCCCCGCACGACGGCGGGGACCCGGGCGGCGGCCTCAGCTTGCCCCGTGCGCCCGTTGCACTCGTTTCATCCAGCGGCATTTGGCCGAGGAGGGTGAACGGCCTGCCTCGAGCCACACGGCTTGCTCGAGGTCGAGCTGGGACTTGAACCCAGGACGGCTGGCTGCGGAAGCTGAGCACTGATCCATGATCGGCCTACAGCGTGTATCTGAACCGGAATTTGGGGGGGGTTGTGCTTGTCCGCGGAGGAGGGCCTCGTGAATGGTGGTCTCTGAGAGTGGGGAGCCGGGGGGTGGGGGGGGGGACCTGGTCTCTACCACCCACCTTGCTTATGGGAAACAGAAGTGAGAGAGAGGCTTTGCTCCTACGGGGGACAAATGGGGGCATCGAGGCTGGGCCCCCAGCCGCAAGTGGCCCGATGCTGATGCCTGAAGCTGGGGTCTGTCACCTCCGGGGGATGGGGGGGGAGAGAGAGAGAGAGAGAGAGCTATTGTGCAGGGCTGATGTCACGGAGATGCCCACCCCTGTTTCCCACAGTGGGAGCCAGCGCGGAGGGAAGAACAAAGTCCCACCTGGGCCAAGAGGTGGGGAGGCCAGCAGGGCGTCAGAGTGGTCTGTAACATTGGATAGCTCGGGGGCGCCTGGTCGACTCAGTCGGTGAAGTGTCCGACTTCGGCTCAGGTCACGATCTCAAGGTTTGTGGGTTCGAGCCCCACGTCCGGCTCTGTGCTGACAGCTCGGAGCCTGGGGCCTGCTTCGGATGCTGTGTCTCCCTCTCTCTCTGCCCCTCCCCCGTTCATGCTCTCTCGCTTTCTCTTTCTCTCTCTCTCTCTCTGTCTCGCTCAAAATTAAATACACATTTAAAAAAAACATCGGCGATTTTGTTCCACGTGGCCTCTGTTTTGCATTGGTTTGAACTCTTGAGACTATGACTTCAAATAGTATTTATCTCGCTCACCGGCCCTGTTGGCACCTCTGATCCTGGCCTGGTGATAAGCGCCAAGGTTGCTCAGTGCCCCGCCTGGCCGACGGTAAGTCCTCCAGGACCGTGGCCGTCACTGTAGCTAACATTTTCAGAGAGCCACGTGCCACACTCAACGGCGGGATCTCATGCGACCCGGAGCGCTGGTGACTATTCACTCTTGTTGAATATTCAGCCTGGTGCCCTGACACCTGGGGCCTTGGTGGACCCACCTGCACCGCCCCCCCCCCCAGGTATTTTTATCAATCCCGATCGGTGCACGGGAGGGCGGGACAGAAGGAGCATCCTGACCCTGGGGTGCAGTTGGCCTGAGCTGGAAATCCCACCTCTTCGCCCCCATCCTGCCTGCCCCCCCTGCCCCCCGCCACCCACAGTTTCCCAAGCCATGAGGAGCATGGTCCCTGGGAGGAGGTGCTGGGAGGCTGGGGGTGCAGAGGGGGACACAGAGCCCCTTGAATTTGCCCCCACCGTTCCCCGGTCACCCCAGCGGCAGGAAGGGTGGGGTGGGGGGAGGCCAAGGTCACCATGCCCCTCCCCCAGCCTGGCTCTAATTAGCCGTGAAATGAATTAAACATGAGGCCGGGGGTCTGGGGGTGTTATGAAATCGAGGGGCAGGGGTGAGAGAGAGAGAGAGAGAGAGAGACAGGAGGACCTAAGCCTTCCCACCTGCATTTTGGACCTTTGGTGGCCAGAGAAAGCCTGGGGGGTTGGCCGGCTGTCCCTCAGGGGTCACCTTGCCCCGCTTGGCACCGTTTAATTCCCTTGCCCCAAGGAAATGGTGAGATTCCCCCCCAACCCCACCCCGGCAGCCAGCTGACCAGAAACAGGCCCAGAGAGGGAGGTGGAGAAGAGACAGGGAAGGGGGCGGAGCCTCGGTGTCCCCGTGGGTCTCACCCTCCTCCCCCCATAACACTATTGCTGCCTTTGTAACCTCGCCCTTCCAGATCCACTCCCCCTCTGACAATGGTGCTGTCCCCATCTCCACCCTGAGGACCGGCCGTGTGACCTCAGCAAGGCCGGTTTGCCTCTCAGCGCCTCAGTTTCCCCATCTGCACAACGGGGGAGGGGCCGTGGACCCAGGAGGCGACTCCTGTCACCAGCGTCAGAGTTGAGTCACCAGGCCTTGTCCCCCGCCCCCCACCCCCCTGGTGTGTGACTTAGGTCGTCGGTTCTCCCCCAGCCTCAGTGTCCTGCCCTGTAAGATGGAGAGATAACGGTGCTTGAAGGAGGGAGACGAAGGACAAGCGGGGGGCCCCTCTCCCCACAGACTCCAAGAGCCACGGGTGCCCCCCTCCCCCACTACTGATATCCTACCCGCCCGAGGGGTCAGGCTGGGCGGAAGACAGGGTGCCCACGGTGGGGTGGGTGAAGCCTCAGTGTGGGGTTCACAAAGAAAGCCTCCTGCAGGCAGACTTGCGCCCTGAGTTTTGAAGACCGAGGAGGATGCACACGCCAGAAGGAAAGGCATTCCTTGTGGAGGGAACGGCCGAGGCGAATGCTTGGAGGCAGAAAGAGAAAAAAAAAAAGTCACAAATTCTGGTCTCGGCTGGAACCCAGAGTGGCTCCCCCTGGACAGAGCAGCCTGGTGGGGCTTTGCAGGACGAGATCTCAAGTCAGAACCCACCCTGATGCGGACAGCGGGGCTCAGGAACGCAGATCCTAGAGTCCAAGAAGCACTTGCAAAGTGGGGGGGCATGAGAGCTGGCACCCCCAGAGCTACTGTTAGGACAAGAAGAGCTGAGCCAACTGTGTAAACACTCAGCGCATACTCAAGTACTCACAGGGCGGCTGCTGTTACTACGGTTCCAACCAGGACCACGCAGATCGTTTTTTAACAGTTATATATTCATTTCAATGTATATCCTCCCAAAGTTATGGACACCATCTACTCCGCTCAAAAATATATATATCTGGGTTTCCACGGTAGGATATAAAGGTGCATTTTTAAAATAAATATGTTTTGTTGGAAAAGAATGGGGAGGAGGTTGGGGGGGGGGCGGGAAATGATGGAGCGAAGGAGGGAAGCCCGGAGTCTGGGAAAGGCTCGGGTAATAGATTTCTCAGCCTGCTCCTGGGCCCCGTAATTAATCCTGAGGGGCTCATTAAGTTCCGGCTTCCGCTCCAGCCACTCAGCGGCCTCCCTCCCGGTCTCCCCTCTCCCCCAGGGAGGCCCAGCCTGGCCTGCCCCTGCCAGGGCCTCTCTCCTGCGGTGCTGCTGGGCCCCCAGATCCCTGGGCTTAATCATGGAGAATTAAGGGTCAATCAGAAGCCTTTACGGCGGGGAGGGGAGGCTGTGCGGGGAGGGGAGGCTGTGCGGGGAGGGGAGGCTGTGCGGGGAGGGGAGGCTGTGCGGGGAGGGGAGGCTGTGCGAGGAGGGGAGGCTGCGCAGAGGCAGGGCCTCCCAGGTGCAGCAGAACCCGGAATAGGGCGAGGCGAGCGAGGCAGGGTGGAGCCGGTGCGGGGTGAGTGCCTGTCTATACTTAGCACTTTGATACTTTGTTCATTGTAGATGTTTTTGCATTCATTGGGAGTAGTTTTTACTTTTTAGCTCTTCGTTGTGCTTTTTAAATGTGCGATCAAAATAGTACTTATGCAGACGGCTGACTTTGGTGTCACCTCTTAAGTTGTGTGGAGAGGCCGTGGTGCCTCTCTGGCCTCACCTTATCCGGGTCCCGATAGCTGCGGGGAGGCTGGAGCTCCTAAGTAAGCATCCTGAGGCCAGAAGCAGTCAGAGGACGGATGGTCTATTACTGGACTGATTTATTTTTTATTTTTTTAAAACTTTTTAAATCTTTATTTATTTATTTTTAAATGTTTTTATTATTTTTTTATTTTTATTTTTGAAGGAGAGAGAGACAGAGCATGAGCGGGGGAGGAGCGGAGAGAGAGGGAGACACAAGTTGAAGCAGGCTCCAGGCTCTAAGCTGTCAGCACAGAGCCCGACGCTGGGCTCGAACTCACGCACCGTGAGATCACGACCCGAGTTGAAGTCAGCCACTTAACCAACTGAGCCACCCAGGGGCCCCTGGACTGATTTTATAGCTGGGAAAAAGGCCCAGAAGGGCAAGTCACGGGCCTCGGGTTACTTGGCTAAAAGAACGCAGAGGCGGGATTTGAACCCTCGACAGCCTTCCGGGGCTCCCACCTTCTTTGGGATAAAAGCCCAAATCCTGTGGCCCCCAGGGCCCCCGCAGGACCTACCTCCAAGGGCGATGAGATCAAAGGAGGTCGGGGACCTGACTCGGGTGCTTACGGCCGCCCCCTAGTGGCTGCTTCCGGGAAGAGGACCCCACCTTGTGCGGGTGGGGGAGGAGGGAACCCGAGCAGAGGGGACCGCGCTGGGCCACGCGGGTGATGGAACCGTACTCCCTGATCCCATACTGTCCAGTGTGGGAGCCGCTGGCCTTTCAAATGTGACTGGTGCAAATCGACATGTTCTCCAAGCACAAAACACACATCAGGTGCTAAAGACTTGGTGGGAAAAGAATGTTAAGATAGGTCATTAACAATTGTTTATATCGATTGCATGTTAAACTGACGTTTTGGCTGTATTGAGTTAAAGAAAACAGATCAAAATTGAGGTGCCCGGGTGGCTCAGTCAGTTAAGCGTCCGACTTGGGCTTAGGTCATGATCTCGCAGTCTGTGAGTTCGAGCCCCGCGTGGGGCTCTGTGCTGACAGCTCAGGGCCTGGAGCCCGCTTCTGATTCTGTGTCTCCCTCTCTCTCTGGCCCTCCCCCCTCTCAGAAGTAAATAATAAAATTTTTTTTTAAAAAAGATATCAAAATTCATTTCATCTGTTTCTTTTCACTTTTTTTTTCCTCTTGTGGCTACCGGAAAGTTTAAAAACACTTGTTTTGGTTTATTGATTTTTGAGAGACGACAGAGAGAAAGCATGAGCGGGAGAGGGGCAGAGAGAGAGGGAGACACAGAATCCCAAGCAGGCTCCAAGCTGTCACCACAGAGCCCGACGCGGGGCTGGAACCCTGAACCGTGAGATCATGACCTGAGCCGCAGCCGGACCCTCAACCGACTGAGCCACCCAGGCGCCCCTACCAGAAAGTTCTAAATTACATCCGTGGCTTCCATGATCTTTCTACCATTTAAATGCCTTTCTACTAGGCATTTAAATTCTAATGCAGCGACTTTTTCACTCACTGCCCACCAGGGGACGCTGTGTCCTTGCAGTGGGGTGGGGCAATCTGGAATCTAAAGGAAAAGGAAGTAGTAACTCAGACAGTTGCTCCTTTGTGGTCGTTGCCTTGGCTCAGTTCTTACAACCCAGATATATGTTTGCCATCTGCCATGGCTCACCGTCTAAGGGGGGGCAGAGCCACGTGTGGGTAAGGATTCTGCCTCCCACCCTGACTCCGGTTTATTCGGCCAGGGTCAGGGGGAAGAATTAGGCCTCCAGAGTCAACTCACAGATTCTGCAGCATTTATTGTAGACCCACTGCGTGCTCCACTCTGTTAAGGTGATTCCTGCAACGAATCCTAAGCAAACTGAGGTTCGGAGAGGGAAAGCGGGTTGCCCAAAACAGCCCCGCAGAGCCAGGCTTTGCACCCAGCTCCATCTGGCTCCAGTGTCTTCCGGGCCTCTCCCCCCAGCCAGCTGCCTCTCAACCTCTTAGAAACTCCTGAGAAATGTTGGGCAGGCATGATGGCGAGGGCACACTATCTGTCCACATCGGGCCAGCTCAGCGGGGCGGTCAATAATTAATTCTGAATTGTTCCCATTTATCACAGTGGCAGGAGCCGGAGCGCGTGGAATCCTAATCCCAAGCCTCTGTGCCCCTTGGCCAGCTGGAGCCGGACACAGTGCTGACGGCAGGGGTCCCTCACTGAGCCTGGGAAGGGAGGGTGTTCCCGGCTCCCCACTCCCTTACTAAATGTTGTGCGATCCAGCAGTGACCAGATGAGACCCCATCCCAGCCTTTGCGGTATCACAGGCTCGTGGGAAAAATACATACTGCATAAGTAATAATGTAAATAATTAATGCGACAAAGGAAAGAAACAGGATGGCGTGAGAATGCGAAACTGGGGGGACGTGACTTGTTTAGGGCCTCCTCAAGGAAGTGACATTGAGCCTGCAAGTCGGAAGATGAAAGGTGGTGAGAGGGGGCTGCGCACACAGGAACAGCACATGCAAAGGCCCTGTGGCTAGGAAGAGTTTCTCCCATGTGGGACCCAGCGACAGCAAGAGGCTGAGTGGGTCTGGGGGTCAGAGCACAAGGGTGAGGTCAGTGCCAAGTCGGGAGCCCTGCAGAGCCAGGCCTGGAGCCCTCAGGGTGAGGCCAGCAGCCTGCAGTGGGTACCAGGGGCCATCAGGGGAAGGGACAGGCAAGTTTCTCTCACGTTCTTGGGGGCTGGCAGTAAGGCTGCTTCCACGCCAGGTGAGTCAGATGGTAGGCTGGGCAGCTGAGTCTGCTATTGTTTTGTTTCTTCTTACAACTGTTTCCCCCTTGGAGGATTCTTTCGAACCCAGTTGGGGGTGGGGGTGAGTCAGGATTTCTCTGCCAACAAACAGCCGATACCACGCGAGCGGCTCCTGGCCCAGCACTCCTTCCCCGGGCAGGTGGGGAAACAGGCCCGGAGAAGGACAAGGGTCCCCAAGGTCTTTCGGTGGAGGACTGTGGGCTTAGCCCAGAGGTGGGGGGGTTCTGGGATCCCAGGAGCGGACTCCTCCCCGTAGCTTCGTGGGTCTTCTGCTGGCCCTGCAGTCTCATGAGAGCCAACAGGTGGTGTTTGGGCCACCACGCCGTCCCCAGCGCGCTGACGATCGGAGGTGTTCAGTCAGTGACTGCGATTCACCAGCCCAGCAGCTTTGGAAAACGCCCCCGAGGTCATGCTCAGGGCATGAGGGAGGTTCCTTTCTGATAGGGGGTGTGAGAGACAGAGAGAGATAAGCAGCCAGAGATGTGGGGAGAAAGAGAGAGACGAACGGAGAGACCCAGATAGAGATCTTGGAGGTGAGGCAGAGAAAAGAGACACAGTGGGGGGGGGGGGGGAGAGAAAAGAGAAAAGGGAAAAAAGGGGGAAAAAGAAAAGAAAAAAAAGAGAAAGAAAAAAAGAGAAAAAAGCAGTGAAATGAGACACAGAGATGGATGGATGGATGGAAAGTGTGTGTGTGTATCAGGACCACCACTCACCTGAATACGAGACATTGTGTGAATTGTAAAAAAGTATCCCCTTCCTGGGGCCCTCTCACCCGTCAGCTGGGTGCTTTTGTGCAGTGAACAACCTGTCCCGCCGTCTGTGGCAGCCGGAGCAGGGTCTGTCTTGGTCTCTCCAGCAGCCAGCACGGGGCCAGGCACACGGAGTACGCTCAGTACGTGCCCAGTGGACAAAGGAACAGACTCAGCGAATGCCAACACCTGGCTGGGCGTCGCGGAGGGAGTGGGGCAGAGAACCAGCTCCGGGAGTCTGGGCGCCGGCAGCTTCTGGCTGGGCGACTGATGCCTCCTCTGGGAACCGCCTGGATTTACTTGCCGCCCCGGAACCCCCTCCCCGGCCCGGAACTCTGGGAGCACAAACCAAGCGGGCAGCCAGGGCGGGGAGGTGGCCCCGCCCCGGGACGCGCTGGGCCCCCGCGGGAGGCGGTGGCTGCCAAGTCTCACTCGAAACTCCTTGCCGCCCAGACTCGCTCCTGGGGTGGAGCCGGGAGCCCGAGAGGCCCCGGGGCGGGGGTGGGGGGAGGCACCAGGCCTCCCCTCTTTTCACAGCCCAGAGAGGGGTGACCCGGGCGACCTGGTTGGGGTCAGCCAGAATAGGAGTCGAGGGAAAGGGTGTTCCTGGGGAGGGCAGAGCTTGCACGGTCCTGGAGGGGAGGCCGAGACAGGCACCCCCCGGGCAGAAGCCCCAAGACCAAGTTAGGGGACTTGAACTTGACCTTGTTTGCACGTGATCTTTTATTCATACCCTCGCGGAGAGGGCCCTTCTCTGCCCGGTCCCAACCTGCTGATGCGATCCCGGGGCCCCAGGCAGGATCTGTCAGGCTGGGAGGAGGGAGACACCCCCTAGTTCCACGCACGAAGCCCATCCCAGTGGGATTGGAGGCTGCAGGACCCGGAGGCCGACTGGGAGCACGGCAGAGGGCGCACAGCGGTGGGGCATTCGTGCGAGGACCTTGAGAGTGTAGGAGCGTGCCAGGCGGAACAGACCAGAAAGGGCATTCTGGGCACAGAGTGTGCACATGCAAAGGTCTGGAGCCGTGTCATTCCCAGGCAGGTGCCACAACTGTGCCCGAGTGGGCAGTGACCCTACAGGCCTCAAGGGGTCAGGGCTGGACCAGAGAGAGACCTAGGGTAACAGAAGCCCAGAGGGAAACGGAGACTCTTCGTGGAGGATCAGAAATGACCGCACGAACAAGGGGGCGTTGTAGCTGGGCTTTGCAGGACGACTAGGAGTTTGCCAAACAGAGAAGGCAGGGCATGCCAGCTGCAGGGGGGCGGAATTCAAAGGCCATGCTGGTGGGAGTAGCAGGAGAAAGGAGGGTAGAATCAGGCGGTGTCAGGTTTCTCCAGATCCAAGGTCGCGGTGGCCACTCAAGGGCAAAACACGGTAGGATGATTTCACGGAGCTCTGCCAGCCTTGCCAGGCCTGGAGCCTCCTCAGAGTCCTGCCGGCTCCAGCCACTGTCCCCTCTCCTTCCTGGGTCACAGGCTCTGTCCACTTTAGTCCGTGACGACATGCGGTGGGGGCACCGCTTTCTGCATGTGGCTCTGGGACCTCAGGCCAGGCTTGTGCCTCCCTGCAGCTCCGTTTCCCCATCTGGAAAACGGGAACGCGGGGAGCTGCTTTTGTCGCTCTTTGCGTTCGCCTCAGGACTGGGAGGCATCCAACAACCCAAGTGACGAAGGAAGAAAAGTGGTAACAGGAAGAAAGGGAAGGAGGGGGAGAGACGGGAGACAGGAGGGGAGGAAGGGAGGAAGGGGGAAGGGAGAGGCTTTGAACCCCTCCCCCAGGCGACCGGCCCCGGCCGGGTCCAGCATTACTATCTCAGAACACGCCTGAGCTGTCGAGGCTTAAGAAATGGGTGGTGATTTGCATGTGATTTGCATAGTGTTTGTTAAATGTCAAAACGGCCTGAAACGCTCCCCCCCACCCCCGCCGCCGCCCCCACCTTCAGTCAAGAAGCAGGAAACCCTCCCCTTCCTCCATCAGGGACCTCCGCCTGGGCTGGACCCCTCCGTTCAGGGGCTGCTGGGGCAGCCGCCCTGAGAAGGATGACCTCGGACACCCCATCTGTAAAACGGGCCATAATCCCAGCCACCACCACGCGGTGGTCCGTCTCCAGTAAGTCGAGGCCGGCCGAGGATGGGGCACCGACTGGGGCACGCAGTGGGGGCCGAGGAGTGGAGCCGGGTGGTCCCCAAGAGCCCCCTCCCTTCCTGTCCAGCTGGGGCCCAGCCTTCTACGCAGAGGGTCCTGTCCCCAGAGTTCCCACACCACGTCGCCTGGAATGCCCCCGTGATCACCGCCTGTGCCTCATGGCTCTACGCGGCCCAGCACCCCCCAACCCCACCCATTCAACCAGACCCCTTCAGACCCAACGGGGGGGACCCCGTGTAAGGGACAAGGCAGTGGGATTCAGGGGAAGGAGGACACCGCCGAGGGAGTGGGCACCATTGCGGGGGTGAGAGGCCTGGGGTCCCCCCAGTCTCCACCTGTAGCCATTTGAGATTCCGCCAGTAACTGGCTGCACCCTCGGGCCCCCACGCAAAGGCTGTTCGCAGTACAGGGGGCTTGGGGTGGGCCCCAAGGAGGACACAGTGCTCACTGACTGGTGAGAAGGGAATCCGAGAAGACGTCCCGGAGGGGGCTGCAATCTCAGGTGAGCTGGAGTGGCCGAGAGGAGCACGAAAGGTGCTTCAGGCAGGGGGCACAGCTTGGGCAAAGGTGTGGCGCAGAGAACGTCCAAGGTGAAGGGATGACGTCCTCGCGCGCCTCGCCCCTCCCCTCCGTGCGTCTCTTCAGATCATACCGTCTGGCTGCACACGGGAGCCTTCCGAGATGGCACCGGGGGTCCCGCTGCAGACTGCACACTGGAGGCCCCCAGGGGGGAGCCACGGCCTCGGGGTCACACAGGCTCCTCCCTGCTGCCTGGGCTGGCATAGCAACATCCCAGGTGGGCGTCAGGGACTGGGCCTCCCCCTGGGTGTGATCAGGTGTGTCTGGGGCAGCAGGCATCAGCTGGTCAGGCCGGACGTCACCGCACGCCCCCAGGAGCCCGGAACTTGCAACAGCAGCACGGAGGGAACAGAACAATTTCAATCCAGGCCCGTGGAAAGGTGAAACACCAGCTGTCTGGCCAGTTTTCCTTCTTCCCTTTCCCTAACATCCTCGACTTGGCGGGTGACTCATGTAGCCATCTCCTTCTTCCCGCTGGCCCCGGTGCCTACCGGGAGGCGGGGACACAGGGATGGCAGGAGCCTGGCTGTTTGGAGCCCCCTGGTGACCGTCTCAGGAATTGCAGGCAAAGTGCAATTCAACCGACCCTCTCGACCAGACCCCACTCTCGCCTCCTAAGAAGCCCAGCGTGGAGTGCTTTGCCCGAGGTCACACAGCAAGTCGGGGCAACATCATTCCTGCTAGCTAGGGGCAACAGACGTCGGTCTACCGGTAAGTGAGAGAGTAAGGCCCACGTCCTTACCCAGGGGGCAAAAATCATGAGGGTGTGCTGTGGGGTGATAGTCAACAGAAGTGAGTCCCTTCTCTCTGGGCCTCAGTTTCCACATCTGTGGTCTCTACACTCTACAGTGTCCTTTCTGTACTAGGGACGGAGGCATCTGGCCGGCTTAGTCGGTACAGCGACTCTTAATCGCAGAGTTGTGAGTTTGAGTCCCACATGGGGTGTAGAGGTTACTTAAGAAAAAAAAAATCTTTTGGACGCCTGGGCGGCTCGGTCAGTTAAGCGGCTGACTCTTGGTTTGGCTCAGGTCACGATCTCGCGGTTTTGTGAGTTCGAGCCCCGCGTCCGGCTCCGTGCTGACAGCGTGGAGCCTGCTGGGGATTCTCTCTCTCCCTCTTTCTCTGCCCCTCATGCTGTCTCTCTCAAAATAAATAAGTAAACTTCAATAAATAAAAAAGTAAATCAATCTTTTAAAAAAAAAAAAAAAAGTACTGGAGACTTACCCAGAGTGAAGTCGGGGCTCCTGCCCCAGCCTGCTCCCTCAGCGTCACCTCCAGTCCCCTTGGTCATGCCTCCACCTCCGCCAACTACCTGAAAGACGGGGACAGAAAGACGCATGTGGCAGGCCAAATGCAGCCCTCACCTTGGCACTCACGGCCGTGATCTGCTCAACGTCCCGCCAACGCATCTTCAAGCACCCGCCTGGGACTCACCTCCCCCCCCCCCCACTTCCAGGCACTGCCAGGGCTCCGGGAAGATGTGCTAAGCAGCCCCTGAACAAATATTTGTTGAGGACCTACTATGTGCCGGGCACTGAACTGGGAACACAGCAGAGAGCAGGAGGGACAATAGAGTGTTCATCGAGTTTACAGCCTGGGGGAGGAGATGAGGTGAAAAAACTGATGAAACATAAAGAAGTCAGCTGCCGATAAGTGCTAGGGACAGAGACAGAGCAGGGGTGCCCTGTCAGCGGGATGCGATTTTAAACCGGGTCATCAGGGAAGACTGAACTGTGACGATACCCGAACTAAGGCCTGAAAGCGCTGAGTAAGGGAGGAGGGCAGGTGGAAAGCATTCCAGGCGGATGGAACAGCCAGTGCAAAGGCCCGGAGGCAGGACCCTGCCTAGAGTGTTGGAAAAACAGTGAGTTGGCTCCCTCGTAGTTCAGTCTCCACCACCGCTTACCTGGACCTCTGCCCTGGTCCCCAGGTTTCTGCCCTCAACGCCCCCCCCCAGTCTGTCCTCCCTGCAGTGGACACCAGAGGGCGCCTGAGTAGAGCCTCCTTTCCTCTGCCCACCGCCCTCCAGGGTTCCCATCTCCCTCACGGTAAAAACCCAAGTCCTCCGTGAGGTCCCCCAAGGTCCTCCATGATCTGCCTCCACCCCTCCATGGCCACCCCTCCTCCCTCTCTCCCCGTCGCTCACTCTGCTCCCGTCACATAGGCCTCCTCGCTGTTCCTCCAACACACCAAGCCTGGTCCTGCCCCAGGGCCTTTGCACGAACTGTGCCCTCTGCCCAAACTTTCCTTTGCCTGCATATCCACTTGATTCCCTCCCTCACCTCCATCAAGACTTTACTCAAACTGTCACCTCCTCAGTGAAGCTGTCCCTACAACCCTGTTTAAAATGACAACCCACAGGGGGGGCACCTGGGTGGCTCTGTTGGTTAAGCACCAGACTTCAGCTCAGGTCATGGTCTCACAGTTCGTGGGTTTGAGCCCCACACGGAGCTCTGCACTGAGAGTGTGGAGCCTGCTTGGGATTCTCTCTTTCCCTCGCTCTCTGCCCCTCCCCCACCTGCACTTTCTCTCTCTGTCTCCAAAATAAATACACTTAAAAAATAAAATAAAATAGGGGCGCCTGGGTGGCGCAGTCGGTTAAGCATCCGACTTCAGCCAGGTCACGATCTCGCGGTCCGGGAGTTCGAGCCCCGCGTCGGGCTCTGGGGTGATGGCTCAGAGCCTGGAGCCTGTTTCCGATTCTGTGTCTCCCTCTCTCTCTGCCCCTCCCCCGTTCATGCTCTCTCTCTCTCTGTCCCAAAAATAAATAAAACGTTGAAAAAAAAATAATAAAAAATAATAAAAAAATAAAATATCATAAAATAAAATAAAATAAAATAAAATAAAATAAAATAAAATAAAATAAAATAAAATAAATAAAAACAATCCTTGGGGCACCTGGGTGGCCCAGTCAGTTAACCCTCTGACTCTTGATTTTGGCTCAGATCGTGATCTCAGGGCTCAGGAGTTCAAACCCTGCGTTGGGCTCCACGCTATCCGCCCAGAGATTCTCTCCCTCCCTCTCCCTCTGCCGCTCACCACCCCCCTCAAAATACATAAAATAAACATGTAAAACGACAGCCCCCATCCCTCCACTCTCGAATCACCCCACCCCTGAGACCCTCCTTCCAGAGGACCTGGGGAAGGCGGCTGTCCCCCGCAACCTGGAGCCTCCAGGACCGGCTTCTGAGGCTCCCGCTCTCAAAGCATCACCCCAGGCTTGCAGATCAAACCTCAAGGGCCAAACCTGGCAAGTGTGACCTCCGTAAACCACGGTTACACATCTGGCTTCAGTCCATCCCCTGCCCACACTTCCAAGCCGGCCTCTGCCCTGGGACCAACCCCTGCCCAGGTCCACCACCTCCTTGTCCCTCTTGCCACACGGCAGCCTTCACCATCTCCCGGAGCCGCCCCAGGCCTCTCCACGTGCGTGCCTGTCCCAGATGCCCCTCTGCGCGGACCCCTCCTTGGGCAGAGACACCCCTTTGGAAAACTCAGATGGCCGGGTCAGAGTGCCCACAAGAAGCGTGTGGGCAGGACTGTGGGGGATGGCAGGGAAGGCAGAGAGACGCGGAGAGACAAGAGGGTCACACAGGCACAAGCAGCAGAGACGGCCACGGACAGAGGGACGGAGACCGGAAGAGTGACCGGAAGTGAAACACACAGGGCCAGCGCCACCGAGAGAGGAAGGAGACTGGGGCGGAGGGACGGCAAGGAAGACAGGGCCGGTCAGAGAGAGGGGGCAGAGCCAGAGAAGAGGCATCGCGAAGGGGGGCCGGGCCCCTGCGTGCCGGCCTCCCGCCTCCTGGCAGCTGCTTCCCACAGTAGCCGGCGCTCAGGCCCTGGAGAGGCCCCGCGCCCGCCTCCCGGCCCGGGGACCCCAGCCCGCGGCCCTCCCGCCTCCTTGCAGCCCCGCCCCGCGCCCCACCCGGGACCCCCGCCCCGGGACCCCCGCCCCGCCACCTGGGGTCGCTGACGAGCAGCAGCACGGAGCCGTCCTGCAGGCGCACGTCGCGCACCGTCTGGTGGTCGTCCAGCCGCCGCGCGTTGTAGTAGAAGGTGCGCTTCCAGGAGCACACGCCCTGGCCCACGAGCTGCGCGCGCAGGTCGCTGAGCGTGTCCCGCGGCCGCACCGTGAGCGGCAGCAGCAGCGCCTCGTCCGCCAGGTGCACCTTGATGTGGTAGCGCTTCCAGCGCGACAGGCCCCGCCGCAGCCCCTCCATGGCGCGCGCCCGGCGCTCCGGCCCCGGCCCGGCCGCCCGCCCGCGCCCGCGCCCGCGCCCGCGCCCGCCCGCCCGTCCAGGCACGCCCGGCGAGCGGGCGGGGGCCCCGGAGGGCGGGACGCGGCGGCGGCGGCGCCCGGCCGGGGCCCCTCGCCGCCGCCCCCTCGCTCCGGCGGAGACGCGCCCCGGACACCTGCGCGCCAAGGGCGCCCCGAAAGGAGCGCGTCACGCAGATGAGTCTGGACACACGCGAGGCGTCGGCCCGAGGGGAGGGAAGGGAGCAAGAGGGGAGCCTGGCGGGCCATCTTAGACCGAGGCGAGGGTGGAGGGAGGCGTCTCTGAGGAGGCGGCGTCCGGACCGAGCCGAGGGGGGCGCGCCGGCCCTGGGAAGGGTCCTCCTGCGGGCGGAGGAGGGAGCGGCCAGTGCAAAGGCCCCGGGGCAGGGTCCCGACCGGTCCTGGAGGAACGGTGCGGAGGAGGCCTCTGGCTGGAGCGGTGGCGGGGCGGGGGCAGGAGGGAGGGAGGTTAAAAAGACAGGCGAGGGGTGCGGGGAGGAAGGCCTGGGCTTTTACTCGCAGGGAGATGGGACCCCTGGAAGGCTGTGGGCATTGGAAGGAAGTGACTGGAGTTTACGCTTGTTACCCATTTATTCCCTTATTTCCTTCGAGACACATACAGCAAGCACCTAGTCTGGGTCTGGGCTGGTCTGGGCAGTGCTGGGCAGCAGAGAAGTCTCAACCTAGGGTCCTGCCCTCGGAGGTCTCCCAGTTGGGGAGGTGGGGACACAGAGCAGGACACAGACACTCCCGGCCCTGTGCACTCAGGGCTTGAGAAGTAGGAGCTCCCAGGCTGGGAAAGGCCAGGAGGTGGGGATGGCTTCCCAGATGGGTGGGCATTGGAGCTTGGGCTTTGGCAGATGAGTAGGAGTTCAACGCTCCCACTAAGGAGGCACCTGCCCACGGTCACCAACTATTAGTTCAATGTGTGCCTAGTGGGGAGAAACGGGAGTCAAGACTTACGGCCAGTATCACCCACAAGAGGCAGTGAGCAGGGGTCGCCTACCCCCAATTCCTTGCTTGTTCTCTCCCCCCCAACCCCCCCCCCCCCACCTTGCAATCCCTTTCTCAGGCCCAGCTGGCCTCTGCAGTCACACTGATCCAAGCGCCCTCTTCCCAAAAGCCTTCCCCGACTGCTGCCTGCCCCTACCCACTATCATACCTGCCAGGACAGAACTGACCGGTTCTGGTATCCAGGATTCTGGCTTGACCTCAATGACTCTAAGTCTGTACTTAGAAGCCAGTTTCCCTGGGCTCCCTGGGAAGTCCTGCTCCAGCAGTGGCTGGGAGGGCAGGAGGAAGGGAGGGAGGAGGAGGAGGAGGGAGGGAGAGAGGGAGAGAGGCTGAGGCCAGCACAAGACAGAGTGTGGGCTCCAATCCTGACCCTGCCTCTTGGAAGTTCCTGAGGAAGGAACGTACCCTCCCTGGTCCTGGAGGTCCCCATCTATCCAGTGGGAATTGCTATGAGGATAAATCGCTGGGGGTGAAGTACTTAGAATATTCCTGAAGCATAGTCGCTCACTAATTGGCTATGCTGAGGGAGTAGTCACAGAGAAGTGCAATTTGACTCCTCCAAGAAAAGCAGATGAAAACAAAAATAGCAAACAGAAAAGTCACCTGCTCAGTGACAGATGGGGTTCCAGGTATAGGATTTAAAAAGAAAGAAAGAAAGAAAAAAGCTTCTCTTAATTGTCACCTGGTGCGATCATCTCCCATTTTACAGATGAGTAAACTGAGGCCCAGAGAGGCTGAGTGACTTCTCTGAGGATACACAGTGAAAAATGGCAGAACCAGAACCCTAGCCAAGTGCTCGCTGGCCACCTAACTTCATGAATCACGCCACTGTGCACTTGCTACCCGGCGTGTTACAAAGTCATCGGATTTCAGATGCAGATTTTAAAAGCGACTAAAAGCAAAATAAATTTCAGGTGGGTCCCCATCCCCTGAATGTGCCTCCCCCCTGCAAAAAAAAAAAAAAAAAAGACAGAGGCTATAAGACTACTAGAAGAGAACATGGGAGTTCAAAATAATAACAATCCCAGTGCGTTGAAGCATGACATTAAGCCTGAAGCCTTTAATTAAAAGATTAGTAATTGATGGCATACAAATATAAAATTCCTGCGTGTGCACGTGTGTGCACACACACATCACACATCCTAGGTCAATAGACAGAGTTAGGAAAACCTTTCCAAGACATGCTAGATGAAAAGCTGATTTCCTTAATATGTAAAAAGCTCCCAGAAATCAATAAGTAAGGGCCAACAACCCAACAGAAAAAGCAGCAAAAGACACTCTTTGGAAAGGAAATATGCATGTCTTCTTTTTTTTTTTTTTAATTTTTTTTTCTACGTTTATTTATTTTTGGGACAGAGAGAGACAGAGCATGAACGGGGGAGGGGCAGAGAGAGAGGGAGACACAGAGTCGGAAACAGGCTCCAGGCTCTGAGCCATCAGCCCAGAGCCTGACGCGGGGCTCGAACTCCCGGACCGCGAGATCGTGACCTGGCTGAAGTCGGACGCTTAACCGACTGCGCCACCCAGGCGCCCCTATGCATGTCTTCTAAGCATGTGAACGGAGCTTCTTTTCACTCACAGTAAACGAAATGTAAAATGAAACTACCACGAAATACCCTTTAAAAAAAAAACGAAATCTATCGAGTTGCTAGAGATGAAGAAGTTTGATCGTTGACCATGTTGCTGGGCCCAGCTTTGGGAGAAGGGCAGGCTCACGCCTTGGGGTTCGCAGCGCGAAATGGCATAATCTCTCTAGTGACAGCTACTGAAATGACAAACCAGCCGTATGTCCCTTCTGGTAGTCTGTCCATGGGCCCTAGGGCAGAGTATCGCACAAGCGCTGAGCCATTTACGCGTAACCCGCAGCAAACTGTGAGGCCGAGCCCATAGGTCGAAGGAGAGAAACTAAGGCCCACAGAGCAGAAATGGGAGAACGAGGACCCAGGCTGGTGCGCCCTCTTTCTAGGGCAGGTGGACGGGCCGGCTCGACCGGCACCCCGGCCCCGGCCACCTCCCTTGTCAGGCTAAGCGTCAGGCTCTCCCATCGCACCCGCTGGTGTCTCAAACAGGTCAGAGCGAGGCCCAGGGACGCTGGGAGCATACGGAGGCCAAGCCAGCCACGCCGAGCGCTGTGAGTGTTGGGTGCCAGTTCCAATTAATTCTGACTTTCTCATTAAGCCGTTAGGAAAGCCAGGTGGCTGCAGGCAGTAGCCCTCTGCCTGGGCCGCCGGATTAAAGGGATCATGGTTTCTGCCTCAAAACACTATATTATCTGTCACGGGCGATTATAGGAGACCCAGGCGGACAGTGACAAGCTCAGAGAATCCCTGAGTTCCGGAACCTGGGAAGCTCAGAGTCGTGGGACCGCTGAAATTGCGGACTCCCAGAATCTTGGAATGCCTGGCGTTCTAGACCCGCAGAATACATCCCCCCCGAACGTTCCAGAATTGGAGAGCGACGGCCACTGAACCTGGCATCACAGAATTCTGGAATCCCAGATGCTCTTGTGATGCGGAAGAGATTTCTCACCTGGTTTTATCCCCTTGCATTGGGGGTCTCTCACACTGGAAGCCCAGAGGCTGAATCTGGTGGGCGTGTGCGTAATGCTTTTGGAAAAAGATCTGGGGAGTGAGAGTTTCCACGTAAGCAGTCGGAGCTCCATTGGTGTCCCTAGACCAAGTGGCAGCCGTGGGCACTCTGTGGCTGCGTTCTTTACCGTCCCTACAAGGTCCCGTTCACTCCTTGACCCCTGAAGGGCGCGTTTGCTCTCACTGGACCAGTGATAGTACTCACTTTGGTTTTTCATTTTACGACCAAGAAAGTGAGTTCCAAGGGGCAGCTTTTTTGCTAAGGTCCCCCCCCTGCCCCCCAGGGAAAAAAATCACGTTCCCGGCGCCACATCAGAAGGCAGGGGCAGAGCCCCTGGAACGCGGCAGGAGTGAGCTAACGAGAGGGCTCAGGCGCCTCTCTAGCTGGGAGGCAAAGGGAGAATGTGGTGTGGGGGTAGGAATGGCTTTGTGAAGGGCATGGGACGGAGTTTGGATTTTCTTCTAAGGGCAGGGGGGAGCCATGGGAGGGTCTGAAGCAAGGGAATGGCATGATCTATTCTATGCATTAGAAAACACCCTGACAGTGCTGAGTCCGTCTCAGAAGATGGATACGTTGATCCTTAGCTAGGAAAGGCCTTGCCTCAGGTCAGGGTGCCCTCCATAGCTACCACTTCTTGGACCTCTGGCCCCCCCCCCCAATAAAATTTCATCGCTAGGAGGTCTGGCAAATGAGGGCTCACGACGGTCTCTGCTGGTAAGTTGTGTTATTCTAGTCTCTCTCTCTTGTGGCATCCTTCATATATAAAGAGCTGTCAGAAACAAATAAGAATAGAGAGACACATGCAAAGAACATGGATGTTACTTTGGACGCCCAAAAGATGTAGGCGGGAAATTATAAAAGACAGGCTCACATACAAAAGTGTTTAATCTTCTAGAATTCTCCCACTCTTATATTTGAGACAGATATCTGATCCCTGATAATATTTGACTTTTCGAGGAAACAGAAGCTCCCCTGGGACGGGGGTTTTTGTGTGTTTTGCTCACTGCTGGGTCCCCAGTGCCACTAACAGCCCCTGGATCTGATTTATATACCCGGCACGGTCTAGACTACTCATTTTTCTGTGCACTGGAGTTTGAGAACCACTGAGCTAGACTTCACCAAAAAGGAAGTTTGGTGCGGAGAGATATCTGAGCATCCACTCTATTTAGGTCTTTTAAGACAACCAGTGGGGGCGCCTGGGTGGCTCAGTCGGTTAAACGTCCGACTTCAGGTCACGATCTCGCGGTTCGTGAGTTCGAGTCCCGCATCGGGCTCTGTGCTGACAGCTCAGAGCCAGGAGCCTGCTTCGGAATCTGTGTCTCCCTCTCTCCCTGCCCCTCCCCTGCTCATGCTCTGTCTGTCTCTCAAAAGTAATAAATAAACGTTAAAAACAAAATTTTAAAAATAAATAAAAGACAACCAGTGAATCCCTAGGAGTGGCAGGGAGGGTTTTCAGGGCCTCCCACTGACCCCACAGCTTAATGGATGTGCTTGTCATTCTAAGGAATAAGTGGGATGATTTCTGACGCCTACTGGTCCATAGGCTGGGCCAGACTGTGTCCAAAGAGCTTTACAAACACTCAGCTCAGTCGCTTCAGAGCGAAGCTCTACGTTGGGTGCTAATGTTTAGGCCCATTTTACAGATGAGGAAACTGAGCCCCCGGCATGAAAGCAGTGTCCCGGCAAGGGCCTGGTGCAGAGTAAGTGCTTAGGTTTAGTAGAACCGAAATCGTACTCAGTCAGCGTGTGAACACGAGTTCCTAGCTCTCTGGGAAGCGTGTCTTCTAGGGGCCTGTGAGAGACTGCGGTCCCATGGAACATCCGCAAATGCTCCCTAGGTTCAGCGCTCGGATTCCCTGGGTGACTCCAACAGAAGTGGTCGTGGCAGGTTTCTGGTGTCGTGGAGACGTGCTGCCTGTAGTCACCTCCCCACCCCACCCCCCACCCCCCGCCGCCGCCCCAAGACAAACACAGACACCGCAGCCCCTGGGACACACACACACCTCGAGGCAAAGAGGCCTGCTAGGTACATACCCCAAGACAAATACACGCACGCCCACCCACATCAAAACCCACGCTTAGACGCACACATACCCCGGACCAACGCAAACACACACCCCAAGATAGACACACGCAGGCCGGGGCCTTGGCCTGACCTGGCCGGGTTAGGGAGGCTCTGGACAGCCTGGATGCCAGCCCTGGCTTCAGCCCCCACCTCTGTGCCTTCACCCTGGGGCCCAGAGCCACCCGCTAAGACGGGGGCGGACTGGGGTGGGGGTGGGGGACCAGTGCAGGAGCCGCCGGCGGAGAGAAAGGGGCAGGCGGGGCAGGCAGGCCGGCTGAGGGCACAGAGCGCGGCTCTTGGGCGCCACCCGGTGGGCATGGGGCGCAGGGGGCACGGCACCCCCTCAACTCCACAGTTTTGCAGGTCTGCGGGTGTCTCTGGGCCCGTGGCGGGGGGGGGGGGGCTTTGTCTCTGAGTCCGTGTCCCTTTCTCGCTGTGTCTCGCTCAGCCTCTGTCTCCCTTCTCTGTAAGTCTCTGTCTTTTGCTCCCTCTTCCTCCCCTCCCCGCGTGCCTCCCCCCGCCTCTGGAGCCCCAGCCCTCCTCCACAGAGGAGCCTGAGTGCCTCCAACGACCCCTCCCCACCCACCCCTCTTATCAGCAGCATCTCCTGTCCCCGGTCCTCCGATGGCATCTTGGCCCTTCCTGTCACCCCTGGGCTGCCAGCATGACTCAGTCCAGGTGGGGTGGGGTGACCGACCTCGTCAGCTTTGCCAGCCCGCCGCTCCCACAGCCTCCGTTCTGGTCTCCGGGGAGGGGACCGCATCTGCGCCCTCTGCCAGAGCCTGGTGCAGGAACCCACCTTGGCTCACGCTTTCCCTGGGGCTGGCCGACGCTGGCTGCCCGGAGGGGAGAAGCGCTACTTGTCTGGAGGGGAGGGGCACGGGGACGATGAGGGTTTGAACGCCCTAAGCCAGGAAGGGCCTAGAGAGACAGTGATGGTCACCCTTGAACCCTGCGAGGAGGACAGGGGTCTCAACTGCCGAAAACCCACCACGGACCCCCCCCCCCCCCGCCATCGCCCACGGGCCTGCTCCCTGGTCAGCCCAAGCTTCAGAGCCCAGTCTGACCCCAAGGTCCCCAAGCTTTTCACTCTATTCCTTTGAGGTGCCACACCCTTTCCCCCCTGGGGGATTCTGCGCATTCTGTTCCCTTCCCAGATGCCCTTCCGGTCACCTCCTCCAGGAAGCCGGCCTCACCCCACCCGCTGCTTGAAGCCGTCTGTTGAACATCAGAAAGCAGGTCTGTCTCAGTCACGGTCATGGCGGTGTCCCTGGCACAGAGCCCGGCTCACAGGAAGGGTCCGGGAAGCGTTTGCTAAACAGAGGAGGGAAGGGTTCAGGGCTGTGCCTTCGAGCCCAGATGTTTCTTCTTGCCTTGCCGGGGAGACCCTGGCCGAGTGGGTGGCTTCCCGCTCTGCGCCCTGTTTCCCCGGGATCGGGAGCGAGGGGACGTTTTCTGGGCCACTGGTGAAATCTACCCTGCTGGGTTTCATTTCAGCCGAGTCGGTAAATATTTGGTCCTCTGCGGCCAGCAGCATCTAGGCGGGGGAAGCTTCAGTGCCTTTTACGAGCCTTCCCGCAGGCGCCTCACGCGAGGTTTCCGTGGCGGGGTATGTGGGACGCCCAGGCAGCGTCACAGCTGGCTGCCGTGAGGTGGGTAGGACTGTGGGGCCGCAAGAAGCCACCAGAGGCGTCTGGCACTTAACCCCGCCGTGCGCGGCATCGGGAGGCCAGACCCGGGCCTCTCGTTTTACAAATGGCTAATGCCACATCATGAGATGCCAGGCGGGGTTGAAGTGGAGACTGAGCAGCATTCCCTCCCAAGTCCGAAGGACATACTGAATCCTTAGGGGGAGGTATTTCCGGCAAGGAGGTGGAAGGCCTTGTGTACGTGTAGCTCTTCTCGAAGAATCAAAGGCCACTCTTGACCATCAAAGGCGAAGCACCTGCTGTGTGCGGAGTACTGAGCAGTGTAAGTGCCCCGCCTCCTCGGGTCCTCAGAAATCACGCAGCCCCTTTTACACTGACACAAGTCAGAGGGGTTCGAGGTAACTGGCTTGAGGTCACCCAGCTGGCGAGGGGCAGAGCTGTTGAGTCTGACCTTCCAGCCTGGCTTGGTCTCATCACCCAACCCTCCCCGGCAAGGGCCACCGTCTGGATACCCTGGAAACCACGGCGCTTCTCAATGGTCAGGATCCCAGGGGCGACTGGAAGGAAGGCCTGAATCAGACCAGCAGTTCCGAGTTGGGGCCTGGGAACCTGCACGGGAAGCTGGCATCTGCCTCCGCCCCAGGCAACTCTTGCTAGAGTCCCTTCACAGAAACAGCAGCCTTTTTACTGCATCCGTCCGAACGCGTTTGCAGCATCCCCTCTGAATCTCGGGGAGACTGCCACCTGCTGTTTCCTGAGGACGCCACGAGACGTGAGGATTTGAGGGCCCCCATCAGGCACTAAACGGGGGGAACTTGCCACCAGCCCTTGAGAGACCCCACAGGCCAAACAAGGGGTCAAGCATTTGGAAAACTTGAAAATACAAGATTATTGTGTAGTTTTCTTCCTCCTCTCCGAGACTTGATGAGCATTTAGTGTGTGTCTGCCATCGCCCAGGTGTATTGGCCGTATCTTTATTTTCTGCTGTTTGATGCTTTGACACTGGGGGCCTTACTCACCCTGGAGGCACAGCCCCTCCCAGGGGCCAGCTAATTCCGAGACAGCAAACGACCCACCGACCCACCCTGGACTGCCTCTCACATGCAAACTAACCATCACAGAGCCCAAGCCCCAACTCTGTCCTCTGGAGGCTGTCCCACTCAGGGCCAATGTCCCCCTGCCCTATCACCCCAGGGCCCAGGACCACACAACTAGGCCATTCCCTACACCCCAGAGCCCTCTGGCCTTACTCAGACTAGCAGTCCTGGGCCTGCTGACCCGGCTTCACTGTTCCTGCTGGCCGAAACCACAGTAAAGTCCTTGTCCACTCTGTGCCCCCCTGCACCCCCCAACCCCCGCCCCCTCCGCCTGACTGACCCGGGCACTTCCCCGTGTGGCCCTGCACGCCCCCACCCCTGCTCCTGCCGTGGCATCAGTGAGTAATGACCTTTCTATGTATTTATTTATTTATTTAATGTTTTTTTTTTTTTTTTCAACATTTATTTATTTTTGGGACAGAGAGAGACAGAGCATGAACGGGGGAGGGGCAGAGAGAGAGGGAGACACAGAATCGGAAACAGGCTCCAGGCTCTGAGCCATCACCCCAGAGCCCGACGTGGGGCTCGAACTCACGGACCGCGAGATCGTGACCTGGCTGAAGTCGGACACTTAACCGACTACGCCACCCAGGCGCCCCTTTAATGTTTATTTTTGAGAGAGAGCGAGCGGGGTAGTGGCAGAGCCATCCGACGGGGACAGAGGATCCGAAGCAGATTCTGTGCTGACAGCAGAGAGCTCGATGTGGGGCTCGAACCCACGAGCTGTGAGATCATGACCTGAGCCGAAGTCAGGTGCTTAACCGACTGAGCCACCCAGGTGCCCTTATCTATTTATTAAAAAAAAAAAAAAAAAAATTTTTATTAAAAAAATTTTTTTAATGTTTTTATTTACTTTTGAGACAGAGAGAGACAGAGCAGGAGCAGGGGAGGGGCAGAGAGAGAAGGAGACGCAGAATCCGAAGCAGGTTCCAGGCTCCGAGCTGTCAGCACAGAGCCCGACGCGGGGCTCGAACTCACGGACCGCGAGATCGTGACCTGAGCCGGAGTCTGACGCTCAACTGACTGAGCCACCCAGGCGCGCCTCGACCCCTATTTATTTTTTTAAAGTAATCTCTGCACCCAACGCGGAGGGCTCGATCTCACCACCCCCAGATCACGAGTCGCACACTCTACCACTGACCACGCCAGCTGCCCCAGGCCACCTTTGCAGCGGCGGTCGTCCGCTGATCTGCTGGCCTCGTCAGCCCTGAAGCACAATGGAACCTACGTCTTGAAACGCCGGCCGCTGGAGACACAGCTGAGAACGAGACAGCGAATGCCTGCGGACGTTGACATTCTGGTGCCGGCTGTGGACAGAACGCGATGAGGACAGGCAGGTGTGACAGTGACCGGGTGGGAAGGGAGACCTCGGGGTGGGTGGAATCTGAGCCCCGACCTTCAAGGTCGGAAGGGGCGGTCGGCGTGGCCAGTGCCACGGCACGGCCCTCACGTCACTGGATCCTGTCCTGAGAGCTTCCTGCGGAGCAGGACGGGGTCCCGTTGGGCCAGGATTTGCTGCCGGAGGCGACACTGGTGGCAACAAGTAACGAGCCAGTAACAAGCCAACAGCCACGGGCCATCCTACTGCTCCCGGTCACCTGCCTTTCCGGGAGTGATCTGGGGGCCTCGGCACTGCTTTCACCTTCGCGGGGGCCACTTCCAGCCCCGATGGCATCAGGGACACCGGAAGTTACCCTTGAGGTCAACTCCAAAGGTTAGGCGCACACACAGAGTAGCGAGTCACCCTGGAGTCCGGCCTGCAGGGAGGAACTGTCACTTCAGCACCACGTGACCTCAGTACGTGGCCCCCGCCTCCCAGGGTGGACCCACGAGCAAGTGTCTGTCGGGCGCTGTCGGGCTGCGAGGAGGCCCTGGATTCCCAGGGGGGTCCAATCTGATGACACGAACCCTTAAACTTGGAGGCTCTTCCCCGCCTGTGGTCGGAGAAGGGGCTCCGGCAAGGCTCTGCGGATGGGTGAGGGGCGGGGACAGGGCACGGGAGGGGGACCCGGAAACCCAGGGCACCTGTTCCTGTGCCGCGGCCTCCCCAAGGAACCGGCCCTGCCCACCCTCAAGTGTGGGGCTTCTGGCCTCCAAAACCAGGGGATGATGAGCTGGTGCTGTTTCGAGTCGCTGAGTTTGTCGTAATTTGTTAGGGCAGCCGCAGGAAAACGCACACACCCAGTTATCCTGCAAGTATTGTGTGAAACGCTCCAATCCCAAAATGAGCACAGCACTCTGGGGACAGGAGGAGATCACCGTTGCTGAGAACCCGGCGCCCCAGCGAGCAAAGGAGGCTGCCAGCACACGGGGTGGGGTGGGCCTGCTGTGGCCATCCATCAAATCCTGCCCGGATGAAGGCAGCACACACCCCTTTGAGACACGGGAAAGCAGTGGGCTCCAGAAGGGGTGAGTCACTTTCGCAAGGACACACAGCTCCAAAGGCGGAGCTGAGCTGTGGACCCACCTGACAAGGTGACAGCCCAGATTCAAACCATGACTCACCATCCTGTGACCATATGACTCAAGGGGGGGGGATCTTACCTGGTGGGAGTAGGGGCCGGGGGGGGGGGAGGTGGGGGGGCACGCCACCAGCAGTATCGGTGGAGGCCCCACCCCTCACCCCCAGAAAGCCGCTTTCTTTTTTGAAATTTTTTTCAATGTTTATTTTTGAGAGAGAAACAGAGCGTGAGTGGGGGAGGGGCAGAGAGAGAAGGAGACACAGAATCCGAAGCAGGTTCCAGGCTCCGAGCTGTCAGCACAGAGCCCGACGGGGGGCTCGAACCCACGGACCGTGAGATCATGGCCTGAGCCGGAGTCGGACGCTTCACCGACTCAGCCCCCCAGGCGCCCCTCCGGCAAATCGCTTTAGAGGCACTATGTCCCCACTAGCTGGCGACTTTTGTGTCCGTATTTTTTTTAAAAAAACCCAAAGGGCTTTTTATAACTTTGTGCCTGAGATTTTTTTTGACTAGAAAGGAGTAACACACACAATTTAAGACTGGCAATCATCATGCAGGCTTGGGAATTCCTGCAAAGTGAGAAAATTTCACCTGGCAACTGTTTTGAGATGTAATGAAATCTGTATGAGTACAAAATTTAGCAGCTGATGAGGTTGACACATTTTTGTAGACGTGGAGACATTTGATAAGGTATTAATTCTGATTTGGGTTTTATTTGGGGAGCTGATAATCTCTTTCTTCCTTCATCTCCAGGCCTCAAAACTTCTTCCAGGTTCTCTGAACAGCACGAGCAAGCACCCCAGGACCTTTTCCTGAAGGGCCTCCCAGTGCCTGTCAACATCAAGCACTTACTGCATGCCAGCAACAATTCTGAGTTTTTCACGTAGTTGACTAACTTAATCTTCACAAAGACTCTTTATGGTAAATACCACTATTGTTTTCTTCTTCCAGGTAAGGAGGCCAAAGCAGAGGGACCATGAACTCCCTGCGGGAAGACAAGGCAGAGGGGGCGGATCCTGAGCCCGCCCTCCTGGCCTCCACACCCAGTGATTCCTGCTCCGATGGTAACCCACAGAACCCCCATCTTCAAAAAATACTTTTAGTGGCCCTGGGCGGCTCAGTCGGTCAAGTGTCTGACTTCGGCTCAGGTCATGATCTCGCGGTCCGTGGGTTCGAGCCCCGCGTCGGGCTCTGTGCTGACGGCTCGGAGCCTGGAGCCTGTTTCGGATTCTGTGTCTCCCTCTCTCTCTGACCCTCCCCTGCTCGCGCTCAACATTTTTTAAATTGTGATAAAATACACATAAAATGTAACCATTTCTAAGTGCACAGGTCAGCAGCACCAAGCACATTCACACTGTCGTGCAGCCACCCCCCACCAGCCGTGTCCAGAACTTTCCATCTCCCCAAACTGAGACTCTGTCGCCGTGAAGCACTGACTCCCCGCCCCCCCCACCCCACCCCTGGCTCCCACCATCTACTCTCTGCCTTTGCGGACGGGACTCCTCTGGGGACCCCCTGTGCGTGGGGTCACGCGGGACGTGTCCTTCTGTGTCTGGCTCCTGTCCCTGTGCACAGTGACCTCCAGGGCCGTCCACGTGGTGGCAGTTCAGTGCGTGGATGGACACAGTTTATCCTTACCACTGCACACGACTGTCATAAACCCCAGAAAACCCGTGTTGGTGACGTGGAAAAGGCGCAACTTTTCCACATCGTGGAGAACAGGTGGTTCCTCCAAAGTTAAACACAGAATTACCATAGGAGCCAGCAATCCCGTGCCCAGGCACCTACCCAGAATGGGAAACGTGCGCGAGCAAATACACGTGCTCCGGCCTTCACCGTAAGCAACGTTCACAGGAGCCGAAAGTGCAAACAATCCCCGTGCCCACTAGCAGGCCCCTTCTAGAACACACGCCTGGTTCCACCTCCCTTGTCTCCTGACATACAAATCAGACCTAATAGAACCCAACTACAACTAGAAAAAAATACGATGCCTTTCAGACACAAACAGAAGAAAGAAGAAGAGACTATCACTGCTCAGGGGCAGGGCCCAGTTATAGCGCGAACGTGACCCGGTGCTCAAGTTGCACGCGCGCGCACAGCTCCGATCCTGGATGGAGGCGGCTGGGAGGCATTTAGACTCCGGCAGCCCCAGCAGCTCTGGTCACAGAAATGGGGAACTCCTGGGAAGGTCCTGGACTCAAGTGTTGAGCAATGCTCCACTTGCCCAGAAGTCACGTCCCAGAGGGGACGCCTGGGTGGCTCGGTAGGTTTAAGTGCTCGACTCTCGATTTCAGCTCAGGTCATGATCTCAGGGTTCGTGAGATCAAGCCCCAAGTTGGGCTCTGTGTTGCCAGTGCGGAGCCTGCTTGGGATTCTCTCTCTGCCCCTCCCCGGCTTGTGCTCTCTCGAAGCAAATAAACTAAAAAAAAAAGGAAGTTGCATCCTGGGAAGATCTGTATGTATGAAAACCGTGAGGAGCACTTACGGGGGGTAAACTCTGCCAACCCTGTTGCTGTGCTGAAACGCTGGCCTCCAGGGCCTAGGAACGCGACTGTATTTGGGGACAAAGCCCTTATGTGAGTGACGGAGTTAAAATGAGGGCATTCGGGTGGGCCCCAACCCACGTGACCAGCGTGCGCACAGCAAGGGGCAATTTGGCCAAGGACACGCGCACAGGGAGGCCGATGGCGGAGTTCAGGGTGACGTGTCGACAAAGCCAAGGGACGCCGAAGATGGTCAGCGACCCCCTAAAAGCTGGGCGAGCGTACGGAACGGACTCTCTCTCACCCTCGTAGGGAACCGGCCCAGACGACACGGGGACTTCCGGCCTCCAGAACCGTGAGAGAATAGACTGGTCTCAAAGCACCCCGTTTGCGGCACTGTGTTCCCGCAGGCCTAGCAAACGCTGCATCCACGTAAGCCAGACCCAGGCTGCGGGCTCGGCTGACTAGGAAGGGGCTGTTCTTGCCCCCGCGGCTCTCCGAGGCTCCCCTGGGGCAGCTCGGCAGCGGTGCCCCGGCTGAGGGCCACGGGTCACACCCTCGGTCACCCTTTCCCCCTGAAGGGCGGTCGCCCAACTGCAGCCAGGTGACGAGATCTCAAAACGGGTCTCACCCACACCCCCAGGCTGGGTATGGCTTTGATCACCCAACATGGGAAGCTCAGACCCGTTTCTAGACTCTGACTTGCAGAGAAGAGACGGGGCCCCACGCGGGAGGTGACGCGGAGACAGCATCGTGCCCACCTGTCATTGGAAAACGACTCCGAGGGCCCCCGTGGTGGGGGGAGCCACGAGGTATTTACTTGCCGCAATTCAGACGAGCAGGACGCCAAAGGCCAGCGCTGACCTGCCTTTAACGGTCTAGATTCCGCGGCAAGCTGGGCAGATTTTCAGATCGCTCTTTTAAAACTAAACACCCCAGCGGGAACACAGGCTACTCCGGGAGAACTGGTGATTGTTCAGTAGCCTGTGGGGTGGCTGTCCTAGTTACGAAGGGAATCCAGGTTCCCGGCAGGCGGCACTGAGGTTAACTCTCACCACGCCGGATCACGGCCAGGATTTGTGGGAAGCAGGCCCTCCGGCTTACCCCCAGACCCCCTCCCCGCCCCCCCGGCACAGGTCCCTTGGATGCCCCAGCGTGCCCGGGGTCACCTATGCTCTCGGCTGGCATGGGCTCAGCTGTTCTCTGGTAGAAACTCTTCCTGTGGAGTCACACAGGAGGGGCCTGGATCAGAGGACTCATGTACGGCACTTACGGCTGGCCAGAGGCCTCGTCTGGCAGGCTTTAACGAAGAAAATTAGAATTGTTTACAGTGACAAATGAGGAAATTACACACTAAATGCAGGGACTGCCCTCAGCCAGACCCCAACCCCGCACACCATCACTGGACGCCCCCCACCCCAGGCACACCAGCTCGAGGGGTGAAGCGACTGGTCTGTAGGCCCCACGATGCACCCCCCCCCCGCCATTAAGAAATCCTAATTCTGGGGCACCTGGGTGCCTCAAGTTAAATGTCCGACTTCGGCTCAGGCAGGTCCCGATTGCACAGTGAGTTCGAGCCCCACATCGGGCTCTGTGCCAACATATCGGAGCCTGCTTCCCATTCTGTGCCTCCCTCTCTCTGCTCCTTCCCCCCACTCGCGCCCTGTCTCCCTCGGTCTCAAAAATAAATGAACATTTACAAAATAAAAAGAAATCCTGATTCTGATCCCAGCCCTGCCGCCTCCTACAAGCTCTAGGACCTTGGGCAGGTGGCCCACACCCGTTTCCTCATCTGTAAGGAGGGGAGATGGACGTCCCACTCCCCGGGGAGGCCAGGAGAACTGGGTACGGGAGCCTCTACACACACATCGGTGCCGCTGAGGTCGGAAGTGTTCCCTGTCCCGCAATCACTGCGACACACACCGGTGCGAACCGTAAACTTTTATTAATGGAAAATGGAATGCCTTATTAACAGAAATCTTGTCTTAAAAATGGCAGAGATCACGTTTATTAAAAAAAAAAAAAAAAGTGAATTCACATTGTATTGAGCTACAACATGGTGGCAGGATTTGCTTCTTGTTTCTTAAAAGATTCCACAAGTTCAAGGTAACTCTGGCTGAGATTCAACAGTGCATCTGCCTACCTGGAAACTCGGAGAGGGGTTTAGTAGCGGCGGGTGAAGTGGGGATACGGGTGGGGGTGGGGGTGGGGGTGCGGAACTCTGCTGCCCCGGTCCTGGCCGGCCAGTCCACCTTCCAGTCCGCCACCGGGCACCATGTGACCCTGGGAATGCCCGCCTTGTGCAAAGCCGCCTCGCCTAGGAACAAAGGCACACGTTTGTCCCCTTGAAGCGCTTGCCGCTCTCACCGTTCTGTGGCGCAGCGCATGGCTGTGCAGCCTTTACGGCCCGTTGGCTCTTCCAGGTGAGGGAAGTCAGAATCACAGACTGAGCTCCGGGTAAGTGTCCGGTGCGACTTGCATAAGCTGCCAAGAGCTGCTTTTCGGGTTTGTTTTCAAAACATTCAACCCGGCAAACCGACCAAACGTGCAAAGGAGGGAGAGGAAATGAGGAGTGGGGACAAATCAATTTCATCTGAGCGCAAGACTTCTTACCCCGACATCCCGCCCCGATTTGCCATGTGTCCTGGCCCCGAGGGCCCAGAGAGGCCCCTCTCACCACCTGGAAGAAAAGACAGACTTTGCACACACTCCCTTCTTAGAAGCGCCTGGAAGCCTCTGCCACCGCTGGAGGGACCAGTCCCCAGGGAGCGTCCTGGGAACCCTCCCTCTACTCCTGGGCGCAGGTCAGCCTGTACCTTGCCACCGCGCGTGCTCCCGGCCCGCCGTGCCTGCGTCCACCGAACCCGGCCACACGCGCTCCTGATGCTCTGCCCAGTCACGTCCAGCCCTGAGTCAAGACAAAAAGCCGACCGGACAGTGTCCCACGTGCCTGCGAGGGGAGGCCGTAGCACGGCCGATCCTGCCCGACGCCACGCGTTTCGGAGAGACGACGGCGAAGCGTGAGGACGGACACGCCCCCACGGAGACCCACGTGGCCAGTAAGCACCCGGAGCAGCTCGGCGCAGCCACGTGCACGGGACGGGAGACCTCCACGCGACCCGCTGGGTTGGCCGGTGGCAAAGGGACAGACGCTGGGCGCTTCGGAGGACGCGGAGACAGCGATCCTCACACGTGGCTGGTGAGAACGGACAACAGTGCGGCAGGCTGACCCCGGGACCCAGCGAGTCCACGCCTGGTCATCTACCCCCGGGGAACGGGAAACACATTCACGGGAAGACCCGCGCACGAATATGCTTAGCAGCAGGACCCTCTGACAGCCCCAAGGCGAAACCGCCCCAATGGCCAGCAGCTCATGAGCGGGAGACGCAAAACGTGGTCTCTCCACGTGGGGCCTGTTACTGAACCCCAAGAAGGAATACGGCTCTGACCCAGGTGACCGTGTGACCGGACCTTGAAAACACTGTGCTGCAAGAAGCGGGACACAAAAGGCCGTGACACGTGATTTCACTTGTGTGAAACGCCCACACAGGCCAACCCAGAGACAGATGGTGGATCGGGGTGCAGGGGCTGCGGGGTGGGGAGGGACCGGGGAGTGACTGCTAATGGAGCTTCCCTTGGCGGTGGACTGCGGTGATGAGCGTACAACTCTTGAATACATTAAAAAACATCAAATCGCACACTTCAAATGGATGAACCATATGGCACGTGAATAAAGCTCAAAAGAGCTGTTTAAGAAAAAGTTTCAGACAGAAAGTCCAAGTGATTCAAACCAAAACATAAGTCCAACGTGCGGCCACCAGCGGCCACCGGGCGCGTCCAGGAAAGCTTCCCAGACTCGGGCTGAGTCTGGAACGGTCAGAGTACCAGCTGCCAGGCCGGCCAGTGCGCAGAGCCGCGGGCGAGGAGCCCATCAGAGCCCCCAACATCTGTCCTCGAGGATGAAGGCGAGACTGCCCCACGCTGGGTGATAGCCACCCAGCCCTACAGTGACGGTGCTCAGTGTCCCCTCTTGTCTGCAGAGGAGCTCCCCGGTTACATTTCCCACGGATATTTAAGGCAAAATGGACAAAATGGCATTCAAGGACCGAGAGCTCAATGGGTCACCTGGGGAAGAAGACTTTTCATCGCTCCTCTACCGGAGTGGTGCACCCTTCACTCAACCCCTGAAAACCCACCTCGAGATGAGGCAGAACCTTCTGATATGCAAAGACCTGCCTTAAAAACACCTACAGGCCCCTGGGGGACAGGGGCGGGGATGTCCTGGGGCAAGTCTACGAAAGCATCCAGGGCGGTGTCCCTCAGCAGGCAGGGACCCCCAGAGCTGCCCGCTGCTTACCTGGGTGGGGGCGGCGGCCCCCGGCCCTCACTCATCCTCTTGTCGGAGCCGTAGCCCCCCCAGCCGTCTCGGGAGTCTCGGCTATGGCGCTCTGGTGGTCCTCCGTGGCCGTGGCGTTCATCTGAGTAGTGCTGGAAGGCACAAGAGGGACAGGGCACCCTGACCATGCCATTCTTGGACGGGCCTGTGAACCTGCAGATCCTGCTGCAGCCGGCCGGGGTGTGGCCCCAAGGGGACCTGTCCGGGCCCCTTCCAAACCTCACACCTCACCACAGAAGCTCCTGGTGGGCCCTCTCCTTCCTGATCCCCTCCTTGCTCGAGAACTCTTGGGCACCCCTAGAGCTCCATCTCTGGCACCACATAAAGTGCCAGCGGAGGCCTCTCTGGCCCCGTGAGCTCGGAGAGCCCTGCACTTGATGGCACTCGATGGCTCTGCTGAAGGGTCCTCTGAGAGGGTCACTTAGTCCTCCCCAGAAGAATCAGGACACTTCCTTCTTGCTGATGCCAGGAGGGCCCCTCCCACACCCCGGGACAGGCAGCGCCCTCAAACCCCTGTGCGCACCATTCTATGGAGGCAGCAGAGGCCTGTCTATGTGACACTGGAGGCAGGTGCTGAGGACGGGAGCCACTCCGTGCCCCCGGCCAACCGCCAACCAATCCTGTGCTCAAAAACCCAGCACGTCTTTGTAGCGAGACATAATCGCACGATGTTCCCTCAAAAAACACTCCAGTATTTTAAAAAGGCATGATTCTGATGCCCATCCCCTACCTCTCTCTTGGAGAGCTCCCCGTTTCTCTGAGCATCCCTCACAGGGCACCTGCAGATTACCAGAGACACAGGAACCCTCCCCCGCCCCAACACAGGCAAAACGCCTCCCCCATTTGGGATATTGGGGGGCAGCTCACGATACTGAGACTCAAAGACACTCTAAGCAAGTGGACAACCCAGAGGTGCTTGTGATCTACTAGAGCCAACTGAACAAAAACAAACCCTACCTATTGGAAACACACGTGGAACTCCGTAAGCAGAAAACAATTACGCACACTTCACTCACCCTCGCCCACCCCAACACAAAAGCAGGGTGCCCCCAGGCTTGGGGTCGGGTTTTACTTACTTGCCCATCTCGCTCTCCCATCACTGACCTTGAACCTTCTCTCCTGCAAAAGGGAAACATCTCATTCCAACAGCTGCTGATGGCACTAGACAACATTTCGGCAGGCCACACACAAGAGTTTTCCACAGTTGGGGTACTTATTCTATTTCACCAAGTAAGAACTGTAATATGCTGGCCTGTGAAAAAAAGCTGGCTTACATCTAAAGCCTTCTTCCAGGGAGTAGGAGTGAAGCTGGATCCTAAGAAGGTGGGAATAAAAATTTTACTGAACTAAAGTCCCTTGGAGGGATCTCAGAAACAGAGGCCCACACCACGAAGCCAAAGACTAATATATCTGGACTGGTGACAAAATCTAGGGTCTAACGAGAAGCCTTTAGAGGATCCCTAACCTCTGGTTTGACCCAGTCAGTACACATGATTCACAGGATTCTCAAACCAACTCCAGGTATGATTCATTAAATGAGTGGCTTCTCAGCCCATCTCCCCCCTGCTCTCCCTTCCCTTACGGAAGAGCTAATGAACGGAGAAATGGTTCAGGGATATGCGGCCCAGGGGACCATGATGAGAACCCCAGAGAGAGAATTCTTAAACTAGAAAATCGAGGGCTGCCTTTCTAATAAACTATATATGCATTTCCCATTTAAGAAGACACTGACAAAGGAACCAGCTAAAAAAAAAAAAAAAAAAAAAAAATCTCAGACACAGCCAGCCTAGTGAACACTCTCCCACGTTGTCTGGTCAGTTCTTACACAGTATGCCAACCCAGGAGCCCATGTCAGTCAGGGAACCCCATGGATGTGGACGCCAGCCTGCCCTGCCTACACAGACTCAGGTGCCTTTCTGAAAACTTCTGTAAACGGCATCCTCACCATAAAAACAAGGAGGGACAAGGCGGAGGAGCAGAGGCTGGGCAAGAGCCCCGGGGAGCCGTGAGGCCCAGAGAGTGGGCCGTGGGGCGCTGAGACATAGGAATCGCCCCAAGCCCCCGATCCGTGAAGGGGGCAACGACTGAAAGGAGTGGAGGGCCTTCCCGCCATACAAGCTGAGGACACCCTAAGTGAGCCCCGAGTCCAACATCCTGCTCAAGGCCTGTGCTTCTAGATCCCACGTGCAGCCGGTCAGCCAGCCAGCAGGAGCCTCACAAATAAATGAGACCTCAGAGAATGAACAGAGACCCATCCCCGCATTGGGCTCAGTTGGCTGTGTCCGTGGCTTCGGGAGACGGTGGGTGCTGACCTGTCAGCCACGTGGTCCTGGTACTGGGCCCGGTCTCGATGGTCAAAGTCGTGGAAGCGGTGATCGGGCCGAGGGAAGTCTGGGCGGTACCTGTCCTCCATGGCCACACGCTTTCCTTCCGGCCAATAAGCATCATCTCGCCTATTTTTTGTTTTTAAAAGGATATGAATTGCATTTATGAGCGAGAACGAGGGAAATAGGGAAGGGGGTGGAGGTGGGGAGAGGAGCTCTCTCCAGACCCGGTATCATTTAAAATGTCCTGCAGGGCTAATCTCTAAACATTCAATCATTATCGCTTTGATTTGATAAATTAAAATCCCCCAAACTGCCAAGAGGCATACCAGCATTCTCATCTGACAGTCCTGAAAGGAGGGCTGCTGGGAGCTAATTGTATCACAAGGCTGTTAATACCTTGATCCCCGCGTGAGCTCAGATGCAAGTGAAATGAAATATTTGATTCTTCTGGAATGGCATTCTGAGTTGCCACATTTTCACCTTCCTGTCTTCTATGGTAACCTGAACCTCCCTCTGAGTTTTTTTTGCAAAAGCAAAGGGAATTAGATCGGGTGATAGTGAACTGCATACGGCTCAGGATGGCATCCAATTATCTTCCTCCTGATTTTTTACCAGAAAACTAGGCTCTTGGGTGGTGGGGTGATGGGTGACCGTCAATTAAGAAGCTCAGAGGAGCTGGAGACCAATAAACCTACTTTGTGAACGGGAAGGCAATTTCTTCTTCCGAGTGCAGCCCGGTGCCTCTCCCCATCCCTGGCCGACCGGCGGCCACGGCGAGCGCGGGCCTACCCACCGCCCCACCGGGAACCACAGTGTGGATGCAACGGGAGGCCTTGCTAAGCCACAGCACGGCGACCCCTTCAGCAAGTGGCCACCGTCAAGACTTTGCGAGTAACTCAGGCAAACACCGCAGAGCCCCGCGACGGCGTCCAGAGGCACCGGATCCGGTGGGAGAGGGGCCCCGACTTCCCAGGGCAGGGGGGCAGCCGAGGCCGGGTCCTCACCGGCCGTCGTCGTAGGGCCTCCGCAGCACCGGCCGCCGCTCCTGCTCGTAGCGCAGCTGCTCCTGCTGGCGCCGCAGCTCCTCGCGCTCCCGGTGGATGCGCTCCTGCTCCTTGCGGCGCTCGCGCTCCACGCGCATGCGCTCGCGCTCCAGCCGCTCCCGCTCCATGCGCTCGCGCTCCAGGCGCTGCCGCTGGCACTCGAGCTGCAGGCGCTCCCGCTGCAGGCGCGCCTTCTCCTTCCGCTCATGGAAGGCCTCCAGGCGCTGCTCCCGCTCACGCTGCTCACGCTCTCTGCGGGGACACACACGCAAGGCCGCCCTGACGTCCCCGCGCACACACCCGTGACCGCGCGCCGGGATGGGCCACGAACCCCAACCTCCGGACTCTCCCTTCTCACAAAAGCAAAGCCAAGGGTGCGCAGGCAGGGAGGGGGCGAAGAGACCCAGCCCGGCGTCCAGGCCAGGAGGACTAAGCCACACATTAAAGGGAGAAGAGTGGGGCGCCCGGGTGGCTCAGTGGGTTAAGTGTCCGACTTCGGCTCAGGTCATGATCTCACAGTTCGTGGGTTCGAGCCCTGCGTCGGGCTCTGTGCTGACAGCTCAGAGCCGGGAGCCTGTTTCACATTCTGTGTCTCTGTCTATGCCCCTCCCCCACTCATACTCTGTCTCCCTCTGTCTCAAAAATAAACATTAAAAAAAAAAATTTTTTTTTTAAATAAAGGGAGAAGAGTAAGAAAAACGGAGGAGAACTGCTACTACGAAAGCCGCCGTGCACACAGAAAACCCTGGAGGAACAAGTAACTGAGCGATGCCCCGAAACAGCCTCTGAGCAGACCTGGGGGACTGTGGGGCCAGGAGAAGGCTAGGCATGAGCAAAGGGGGCCGATGCTATGCGGCCCGGCACCAGGTCTCCTCACCGGCCCCTGCATCCTGGGAGCTGGGGGGGGCGGGGGGGGGGAGCAGGAACAGGGGGAGACAGGGACAGGGTACACCCCCTCTGCATCCCAGAAAGGAGTCGCTGCCACTCCTCGTGCCCGTCCTCAGCGACTGGAAAGGCTCCAAAGCCGTTGGGAGCCAGTCGGAAACAAAAGACATCTGAATGGTGCTTCTACTTTCTAAAGCTACATATGCAGAGAGACCAGAACCACACTACTCGGGAAAGCAAATATAGCACAACCGGAGCAGTTTCTACACGACCCGCTTTCACTCAGACAAGTCCTCCTAATACCATGGTGTGAGGCGTGAGGCTTTCGTTCTGCCGAGCAGCACGTGAAGGAAAATGACAAGGGAGCTATGGACGGAAAACGGCAGAAGGCGAAACTGGGAATGGCAGGCCTACTTCCATAAACTGTCTCAACAAAAAAAGGTGTGCGTGGCAAAGAACATCTCGTGGGACCGAGGCCGCCTGAGAATGCTACTCCTCTGAGTAACACCTCTAACAAAAGCACCACATCCCTTGGCTGCACTTTGGATCTTATCTACGTGCGGTTTGGCAGTGAAGACGGAGACCTCAACACTGGAGACCCTCCCACCAAAGCCACACGTGGATGAGCTCACTCCACGTGCCGGGGCCCACCAGGGGCCAGGAGAGGTGCTGCTAGACAGACTCCAGCTCTGACGATCGCCGTGCCGAGGCTGACCGCTGGCCCTCGCCACCCTCGCCCTTCTGTCTCCGGGGACACACGAGGCAGTCATCAAGCCTGGGCGGGCAGGAGACCCGCTCAGGGAGAAAGGCCGAGCACCCCCAGGGGAGCCCACCAACCGGCCAGCCTGCCAGGACCCACTCACCGCCGCCTCTCCGTCTCTCGGATCTCCCGTTCCCGCTGCCTCTGGCGTTCACGCTCCCTTTGCTCTTTGATTTTATCAAATGACAAGATGTCTCTCTTCTCCTTGCTTTCCGATTTGCGATCCTGACTCTTGGAGCTCTGTTTACCAAAATTGGCCGGTTAACACCAGAAAAATGCCAACAGACGCACAGTGAAAGTTACATTTGCGTATCTAGGGTAGACAAAAACTCTTCTGTCCCACGTGGTTTCTGGGAAGGCCCTGCCAACAAAGGGCGTCATGGAAGGGGAAGGGGGGATGACACCCCACAAAACCTACAGGCAGGTTTCTTTAGTGCGGCAGAGCCCAGGACTATGTGTAGTTCTAGAACAAGGCCTCACAGAGCCACGGGGCGCGTGCATGCTGGATGCACAGCTGCATGACGGACCACACTTCTCAGCCGCTGACTCGGGCCTCAGGCAGGCAGCCTTCGAACAGAACAGGTCAAAGATGCTTAACGTAAAAGAGCACTCCTCATCAGCTCCAGAGCATTAACGGGCAACTTCCGTGCCACTCTCATTTCCAGGACAGGGCACGAAACCTTAACTACTGACTCCTATTCATGCCTGAGGCCTTCAGGGGCCACGACACCCAAGCTGCCCACGATCACTCTCCCAGGAAGCTTTTATAGCTCAGAACGCACGGCTACCTGCTGACCCACAACCTCAGGGTCTCTAGAGAATGGGCCTGGGAGACATTAAAAAAAAATTTCCTTAGCTTACTTTCTTAATTACCTCGTGGGTGGTGGGAGAAAGACAGGCAGAAGTTTTGAACAGAAATTTTACCAAAAAAAACAAAAAAAAGAGAGGACCATCTCATCACAGAAAGATCCATAACCCAAAACACCACGATGACCCCCCTTTGTCGAGGAGACGGGCAAAGTGACTGGAGTCTGATCACACACACTGTAGGTAGAAGGCAGGGGAACAGACACCCTAAGAGTCCAGGTGAGGGTGCAACCTCGTGCCGAGGCCAGCGCAGCACCGGGGTCTCGGGGTCAGAGCCCTGGGCTCACCACCTCCCACTTACTAGCGGCCAGGGCACCGGACGCAGCCACGGACCGTAGTATCCTGCTGCCTTCCGGAAGGGCACTCTGCTAACACCCATCCCAAAGAATGACATCCGTGTCCCTCTGCACCTAGAAACCCACAGTATGCCAAGGGGTGTGCACACAAATGTCCCACCACAGCAGTTCTCAGCAGGAGACGAGAGACAACCAAGCATCCGTAACCAAGAGCCTGGTTAAAACGATCACGGCTTCCTGAAGAGAAAGGACAACACCTGTGCACCCCGGATGGCTCTCAAGGTCACCATGCTGTGGTCACGTGCTGCACGACTCCATCCGTACGTGTTCTCAGAACAACAACATTCCAGAGATGGGAAACAGACAACCGGTGTTCCCAGGGCTGGAGGTGGGCTGGTGGCGTGGGTGTGACAGGCAGGGGATCTCTGTGGTGACGGGCTAGTCCTGTACCTTGATGGCGGTGCTCACAGCGGTCCACACCAGTAACAGAAAAGTCCTAGCGCTACGTAGGCACATACACGCCGGATACCAATGTCACCGTCCTGGCTTCGCTACTGTGCTACAGTGACACAAAAGAAGTCACTGGGGAAAGCTGGGGGAAGGGCACCCAGGACCTCTGTACTATTTCTGCAACTTCCTGTGAAACTACCATTATTTCGAAATCCAGCGTACACGCTGGGTGCTCAGCTGGGTGAGCCTCCGACTCTTCGTTTTGCCTCGGGTTATGAGATTGAGCCCCCAGTCGGGCTCTGTGCCGAGTGTGGAGCCTGCTTGCGATTCTCTCTCTGCCCCTTCCCCACTCGCACTCTCTCTCTCTCGAAGAGAAAAGAAAGGAAGTGCGAGGAGTCCATGTGAAAGCGAAGAGGCTTCTGTCCTACTTCTGTTGCCATCCTCCTATACGATCTGAAGATCTGAATGTTCTCATCGGGCGCACGTTACTATTTATTTTTTTAACGTCAGAGTTACTTAAGGTGGTGAGATTATGGTTTATCTAGGCTTCCTTGAGAGATTTTTCTATTTTAGTGTCTTTACGGTTTTCACGTACCCCAAAAGGAAAATGACGTCAGGAAGGGATGGATTAAAAATCAAACGCTCATTTCAAAAATAAGTCTCAGCACCACAAACGGTTCTTGGATGAATACTGTTAGCTCGGCATTCACTGGAAGGGGCCGGCTCTCATGAATGGTTGAGCTAGAACCTTCAGGTGGTGAGCAGAGGGGTTTGTTTTTCGGAGTGGAAAAAACAAAACGAGGAACCACTAGCTGGTCCAGCTACGTGTACCACTTAAGAAATGGGAGGTCCGCTCTCTGACAACGTGAGTCGATTTCCCAGCGGACTCCATTTTTCTTTCTTGTTAACGTCACAGAACATGAAGCATCGCCCAAAGCGATGAATCAGCTACCACTAGGTTAACCAAAGAGCAGAACCTGCCTTCTGCCTTGAACAGCCTGGGTCCTGCCCATTCTACCCAATGGTCGGCTTTCTGCGAATCGATTCTTCCAGAAGATGGCGTAACCTGACAGAGAATCGGGGTCAACACATCGTGTGAAGTGAAAACATTCGGTGCTGTTTTGAAATAAGTTGTAGAATCTTTGTGTCTGTACGTACCATCCGACGGCTAATGATATGCCTTCTGAATACATCAAAGAACTCTTAAAATTTTAAAGGCGAAACAAAGCTGTGTTCGTAGTGCAGATCAAAGTGGTCGTTAAACCACCCTCAGATCAGTTGGACCTGAGATGGCAGAAGCAATACTTACTCTCTCTTTTGACCTGCTTGTGGTTTTCACGCTAATGACAGGCTCTCCTTTCGATTTATCCATCACGACTGTCCGTTCCATTCCTCTGCTTCCTTCAGGGAAAAAACCAAAAAACCAGCCATCCATGAAAACCTGCTGAGCCCCCCACTTCCAAAGAGCAGGCAGCACATGGGCTGACCGGGGGCCCGCCAGGCTCCCTCGAGTGACTAACGCTAACCTCTGGAGCCTCTGTGTCTCCTCCTCCTTCCCGTTCTGACACGAAGCACCCACTACCGACATGAGGCACTCCAGGTCTCTGCTCACCTGGAATGAAGCGGCCGGGATTTCCTCACATCTTGCAACATAAATCTAAGCCAAGGTGCGTTCTGCCACGCACACACATCCAACCCACAAGCTTCCTTTACCCTCGCGCTAAATCCTAGCAGCTCCAGGAGAACCGATTTTGATTTTTTTTCTCCTCCACATCCTGGAACGCTCTGCAGAATTCAGGCCCTCATCGCAATCGGACGGTTGGGCTTCCCTTCGTTCATCCACAGCAATAAAGGCCTCCAAATAGAATCTTCCCCTCGATGACACAATAACCAGACTAACCACCAGGACTATTCCTGATTTGGGGAGGTTTGCCATACTTGAGGAACATTTTAAAAACACGTTCCTCGTGAGACTGCTGGTAAATTACACCAAACGCCAAAGATCTAATTTGTAACGCTCTGTAATGCGCTGTACCCAGTTCCCATGCTCCAGATGGCTGAATTTTGTTTGTTTTATTGGGGAGGAGAGGAGGGAGGCGCAGGGAGAATTGGTTTTATTTTTTCCAGACGACATTCCGCGGAGCCTCATGCAAATCTGAAGGCGTGGAACACGATGAACTTTACAAAATGTCAAGAGGTGGCACGCCCCAAGTGCAGCTACGTCAACGGGTACAGAGGTTCTGAGTTTGCACCGTATCTCCGGTTTTGACTCTATCTGCCTTTAACACACACGTAGGAGAAGCCTGACCACACGCCTGCATAACTGCATCCAATCAGTTTCAAGAACCAGGACGCGTCTCCCGCGCATACCTTTCTGCACTCCTGCCAAATGTTACGCAGAAGAGCGAGAGGCCTAGTCGCGGGGCCGCCAGTGAGCAGAAGTCACCAGGGGGAGCGTCCCCACGTGTGTGACGTCACCAGACACTCCTTCAGGCCACGTCACCCTGGGGCTGCGATGCGTTCAGAGCCGCCTGTCAACAGAACCCGCGGTCCCCCCCCCCTCCCCCCACCACTGAGCTCCTCCCTTCTTGTGGGCACGTGGAAAGCTCTGCTCACCTGATTTGGTGACTCTCGACCGATTTGCAGGTCCTGGTTTCGGCTCATCCTCTTCCTTTTCTTCCTTCTTAATGTCTTCAGGCTTTTTTTCCTCCTTTTTCTCCAACTTCTCTTCCTTCTTAATCACGGTTCTGTTGAAAAACATGGTTACCAAACTTGAGTTCCTGGGACTCGGATGGCAGCTCACATCTCTTCAGACTTGCACACAAAACCAACCAGCCTGGCGGCAGGTGGACGGACACAACTCTCGGAAAACCGCGGTAGGGACAATATCCTCTTGAGAGGCAGAGCCCTCATTCCCCCGGGAGATCTCTGCCACATCTAGAACCGTCAGGACAGAACTGCAGGCTCGTGGCTATTTTTGCCAACTGCTCGATGCCCGGGGATAGCAGAGCGGCTCGTGGGCACACACACGGGAAACTACGTCCGAATGCGCGTTAAAAACTAATTTCAAGTGTTTCGCCGTGTGTGGAAAAAAACATTTTTTCCAAATAAATACAGTATAAAATAGAATGGAGGGGTGCCCGGGTGGCTCAGTCGGTTGAGTGTCCCTCAGGTCGTGATCTCGAGGTCTGTGGGTTGGAGGCCCGCTTCTGGCTCTGTGCTGACAGCTCGGACCCTGGAGCCTGCTTCGGATTCTATGTCTCCCTCTCTCTCTCTGCCGCTGCCCTGCTCAGACACTCTCTCTTTCTCGCTCTCGAAGTAAGAAACGTTAACAAAAAACTTAAAAAAAAAAAGAAATAAAATAGAGTGGAGGTACGGGATGAGGACAGGAGGTGGCGGCTTACACGAAGCAGCGGGCCACGGGCCTGTAACAACACGCCTGGTCATTTCTGTGTATTGTGGGGGAGTTAAAATGGCAGGCTACGTCCCAGCTTGTGCAGCAACTGCTGTCACATTTCAACCCGGAGGCAGCTTTTTTCTAAGCAGTGAAATAAATCCTCGTCGCCACCCAAACTTGTCTCCCTTATTCCCTAACGCTGTTATTTCGGGCGATCAAATCTCACACTCCTTAAATGCCCACCGTGTGCCAGGCCCCTCGGGTTCCCTGACCAGGTCCCTGCCCTGTCTTCCCTACAACCCAGGCAGGGCTCAGCCTGTTGGAGAAACCTCTCCCAAGGTCACTCTTCCTCCCTCCTCAACTTCCACAGCACGTCGTCTTTAAAATAATATTCACACTTTAAGAAAAACCTCGTTTAAAAAAATTTTTTTAATTTTTATATTTTAATTTTTCAGAGAGAGAGAGAGGGCACGTGCAAGCAAGCTTAAGCGTGTGAACTGGAGAGAGGGGCTGAGAGAGAGGGAGAGAATTTTAAGCAGGTGGCACATTCAGCGAGAAGCCTGCTTGGGATTCTCTCTCCCTCTGCCCTGCCCCTGCTCACACTCTCGCTAAAAATAAACTTACAAAGAGTCCAAAGCTCAACCCACTGAGCCACCCGAGGTGCCCCTATTTAAAATTTATGAGAATGTAAATACACACAACAATTGATGGTGTGTACTAGAATTAAGACCTGTTATTTGGGGGCACCTGGGTGGCTCAGTCAGTTAAGCATCCGACTTCGACTCAGATCACAATCTCACGGTTCCTGGGTTTGAGCCCTGTGACGGGCTCTGTGCTGAGAGCTAGGAGCCCGGGGCCTCGTTTGGATTCTGTGTCTCCTTCTCTCCCTGCTCCTGTTTCTCTCTCTCCCTCTCCCAAAAATAAACAAACGCTTAAAAAAAAAAAAAGTGGGGGGGGGTGGCACCCGGATGGCTCAGTCGGCTAAGCGTCCGACTTCGACTCAGGTCATGATCTCACAGGTCGTGAGTTCGAGCCTCGCATCGGGCTCTGTGCTGACAGCTCAGAGCCTGGAGCCTGCTTCAGATTCCGCATCTCCCTCTCTCTCTGGCCCTTCCCCGCTCATGCTCTTTCTCTCCTTCAAAAATAAGTAAAAACGTTAAAAGAAAAATTAAAAAAAAAAAATTTTTTTTTTAAGCATATTGGTTTCACAAAAACAACAAAGCCAAAACCCAAAACACCATACACGTGTGTCAACTTACTCAAGGAACTTCCCTGTGACGGCCACCACAGGGCCTTTCCTGACCATCCCTGGGCTCCACCGCCCGTGTCTCTGCTGAGTGGTGCCTGGGTAGCCTCACAGCCTGGCGTCACCGGGACGGCACTAGAACGCCGCACCGCAGCGTCTCACCTCACGTCCGTGTCGGGGGACACACACAGACGTGGCTCCCTTCCACGGCTACGCAGTCCACGTCCCTTCCCTTCTGACAGAGGCGGAAATCGTTCTGGTGACTACGTGACTCCAGATAAAGCCGTGACGAATCACGGGTGACGCACGGCCCTCGCTATCCTGTGGTGGCGCCTTCTCTCTCCGAGGAGACCCCTCCCGCTGTCCTGTACTCACGCGGCACCTCCCGCACGCAGAGGAACCTCTCGGTAACGAAAGTTAAAAATGTAATTTCGAAAACACGAATGCATACGGACACAAAAAGGCTGGAGGGACACACGGGAAGGGGCCACCCTCGGGCAGGGGCTGGTGCTGGACACGTGCGTGTGCTTTCCAAACGGCAACCGCAGCAAACGCACCACTCATCCGAGACCGTGAAGACGAGCCACTTCTTCAGAAAAGTTTCTCTCCTTCGCTTAGACTACCTACTGAACCTAGAGATTCTCGAGAGGAAAGGTTAATGAAGGTGTTCACTGGAAGAAAAAAACTGTGGTTCAAACATACTGTGAATTCCTCAATCTCCCAGTCAAATCACTTCAAGGCAGTGTGGCTGTCAACGGCCCCGAGTTCACTGCCCGCCGCTACCGAACCCTGGCCTTGTCACTTCTTAGCTGGGCTGCTCTGTGTGCCCTTCAGCCGGGCAGTCCCCGACCCGGAGCCTGCTCCCTCTGCGACACGAAACTCTTCCAGGGACCAAGGGAACCACCCGATGCACGCTAGCCAGTTATTAGCCCCTTCCTTTCGTCCAGACACATCTCACTGGGTGGTCAGAAAAATCACTGAGGGAAATGGATTCCCAAACACCAAGAAGACCAAGAATTCTGAACAGCTACCGATATCTGACAAATACGGTTTTAGAATTGTGGACAGAACAGGTCTCTTTGGAGAAGCTGCTGACAGAATCGCTGGTCTCGCTTGTAAATACACGAAGGCTACTCTGACACCTAGTACTCACGGGTCTACAGACTAATTTGGAATGAAGAGCGGCAATTAAACTGTTAAAAATGGAGTTGAACTTAGGAGTGTTAACGATGTCCGCACCTTCGCTCGACGTCCATTTTCTTAACATAAAAAACAAAGGCAAAACTGAATCACTGAGACGGACAGATTTCTCAGCAACGGGTTCAATCTGCAGGGAGAATGGCCCCAGGTGTGCAAGAAGGTTGCACATACAATATGAACGCACCGTGCTGGGCACTGAGAACTGTACCACCATCAAGCACCTCACGGAAGCCTACCTCCTCCAGGAGATAAACCTATTAACTTTGAGAAAATTTGTAAGCAAGCAATGCCTACTCTGAATGACCCGTCTGTCCCTATTTCCATCTTGGTTAAAGATACAAATCACCTCCTTCATAGATGGCATCCAGACCCACAGTTCCCCAACTTCTGTGCCAAGGTACCCCTCAGGGTGCCACAGTGAACTCACAGGTGCCCTGAGGTACCAGATATTTTTGAGGGACACGGTAATACCTGACGGTGGTCAGACACCACACAAACCACTAGCTCGACGATACTCTTTTGGGTACTAGTTCAGGTTACGTTCCTTTGGATGACGCTACGTTTTTTAAAAGTGGCTGTGATAAAAAGCAGGAACTGAACGAAAACCAGTCTGGATCAGCAAACGATTCCAAGGTTTGAGAGACTGTGCAAGGACCCAGAACATTAACAGTGAAATAAAAATCATTCTTTCGGGTCGCCTGGGTGGCTCAGTCAGTTAAGTGTCCGACTCTTGGTTTCGGCTCAGGTCATGACCTCACAGCTTCATGGGTTCAAGCGCCACGTCAGGCTCTGCAGTGGCAGAGCGGAGCCTGCCTGGGATTCTCTCTCACCACCCCCCCCCCCCCTTCCCTCACTGGCACGGTCTCTGTTTCTCAAAATAAACAAACTTCAAAAAATTACAAAATTATTATTCTTCCATTTTGCGTGTCATTTTTTTTCCCAACAGATTACTAAGTTGTTTAGACACAAACGCTTATTAAGGATCCTCCGAACACATTTCTTACAGTTACGCGTTACTTCACTCGACAGCTTTACAGAAACAATACTCAAGTGGCAGCAAGATGCACAAATCGGACACTTCAGTGAGAAGCTGGAGAGGCAGGCTGTCCTTGGAGAGGAGGAATGACCCTGTGGCTGTCACCTGCCCTCTTCCCGCCCACTCCCAAGAGAAAAGTTAAGAGAAAGGCAACGCAGGGCTTCCACTCACAACCGTGAGATCAAGACCTGAGCTGAGATCAAGAGTCGGACGCCCACTGACTGAGACCCCCGGGCGCCCTGAGAAAGGTTTGAAATCACCACTTTACTTTTCAATTTTGATCTCCACGGGATGATGTCTGTCAACACTAGTTAGTTTTTCCTTCTTCACTTCACACTCTTTTCTGTCGGACAGCTTTTTCCCAGCCGGTTCATTTTTGGCCTAAAACACAAGATGGATAGAAATGGCTCACGGTCCAGGTCTTCTCGCTTGTCGGCTCCGTGGGTTACGGCAGGCAAGAACGGCCTCACCTTCTCGACGGAGATCATTCTTCCGTGAAGCTCAGTTCTGTGGAGATGGCTGATGCACTTTGTAGCCTCATCAGATGTCGACATGGTGACAAACCCATAGCACCGAGCTCCAGGACTGCGGGCGTTGGTCACCACTTTGGCCCCGACAACCTTCACGAGAAAGGGCACGCTTATTCTCCCGCACAGATCACCACACAATCTGTCAAAACTGATGAGCAGTTAATTGATCATCGGAATTACTTCCACTACTTTTTACTTCTCCACAAATTGGTGGTTCTCCAGGACTAGTTACGCAAGTGGTTCTAATCCATCCCATCAAAATACAATTGTTTTCGATGCAAGATCGGCCCTCGGAGTGACAAAAAACAAACAGGAAAAGCTAAAGACATTTAAACTTCACCAACCACAACTCATTAATTAATCAAAAGTCCTTCCCACTTGGATCATTCTCTCCAACTGGACTTCTACTTCCAGACAGGCTGGCGCACCAAGTAATTACCCTCCGGCTGCCTGAAACTAGAAAACTAGAGGAAAAACAGGCAACAAGGGTTTTCGGACGCCGCACACCAGGCCACACGGGATGGTGACCTGCAAGAGAGGACACGCGGAGCCGTATGGGTGCCTGGGCTCACTTCCCAGAAGTACCTGGCCACGGGCAGAGAGGGGCGACGGCCTGCGGAGGGGTGAGGGGCGGTATCCCGGAGCGGCGCACAAGTCAACGTCTGAAACAATCGAGGCAGCGAGAGCCCAGTATCGACGAGGGCAGCGCCGCATAAAGACCGCTGCGGGGAGCCGCACACCTGTGAGGAGTCCACGGGCGGCCAGGGGCGAGAGAACCACCCGTAAGAAGAGAGCAAGCAATCCCCACGGCTGGGCTGCTCAGGGCCTCAAACGATTCACTTTTTCCAGAGTGAACCCAGCAGCTGGAATGGAAAAGCTTGCAATTCACGGGGCACGAGGCTGAGAAGCCAGAAGGGTGCCGCCCCCGGAGCCGAACTAACCTAACCAACCTGCTCTGACCTAACGAAGCCGGACAGCAAATCTGAGGAATAAATAAGTGAACTGTGTCCCAGCAAAAGCTCAAGAACATTTATAGGGACATACGAATAACTAGAATACATGTAAATCACAACGTCTGACGTCCGATCGAAAATAACCAGGCAGGCCCAGAAGCAGAAAGGGACTCTAATGAAGAAAACAAACCAACCAATAGAGAAAGACCCAGAAGTGACTCCATAACAGAATTAGTCAACAACGATGTTAAAATTATTTTGGCTATATCCTAAACCCTCAAGAAGCTGGAGAAACCACTCAACATGCTGGGTAAACACACAGAAGGTATTTGAAAATACCCAACCCGGAATTTTGGAGCTGGAAAATACATCAGAGGAGACGGACAGCAGACCCTGCAGAAAAAAGGTAAGGGAACTTGAAAACATAGCAACAGAAGCTACTCGAAATAAATGGAGGAAAAAAGACAAAACACGCCAAAACAAACCACAGCAACAGCAGGCTTTCCGATAGCACATGGGTCGTCAAAGGCAAGAAGCACAGGAAAAACTTAGTGGATGAAACCCCAGAATATTCGTGGCAGCGAATCGCTCCAAGCCAGTGATCAAGAGAATCTTACAGGTAAGCCAGAGGAAAACAGACACCCGTGCCCTAAGGAACGAAGGTGAGACCCATAGCCACAGGTCAGATGACATGAGCCAGAAGGAAGGAGGCAGCACTGCTGTCCAGAAAAAAAAAAAAAAAAAAAAAAAAAAAAATCAAGGAACCTGGAATTTGGCACCCGGCAAACAGAGTTTTCCAAACGAAGGCAAAAGAATGACATTCCCAGACCCACGAGAGCAGTGGAAATTATCACTGGCAAGCCTGTACCTTAAGGAAGGTTTAAAGATAGAATAAAATAATACCCAACAGGAACTTGGATATCAACAAAAGGGAATAAAGAGCACCTCAAAAAATACACACGTAGGTAACTGAAAAGTCCCTGTTTTTTCTTATTTATGTACCTCTTTAAGGTGTAAGCACAAAGCATATTAAACACGTAAATAAGCCAATAACGTACTGCGTTATTGAATAGAAAACAGACCACGATGGCAAGACCAAAAAGGCTGGGAGGGAAAATGGCGGTGCACTGTTACAAGGTTCGCACGCCTCCAGGGAATCAGATTATCACTGAAGGGAATAGACTGGGCTAAATTGAGTCTTTTTTTTTTTTTTTAAGTTTATTTATGTATTTTAAGAGGGGTGAGGGGGGAATACACACAGGAGAGAGGGAGAAAGAATCCTAAGCAGGCTCCGCACTGTCAGCACACAGCCTGATGTGGGGCTCGATCGTACGAACCGTGAGATCGTGACCTGAGCCAAAATCAAGAGTCAGACGCTTAACTGACCGAGCCACGCAGGCATCCCAAGTTGAACCTTGTAATAGAATTCCTAAATGCGGCTACCAAAGAGAAATGTTATAGTTCAACCCATAAGTGAAAAAAAAGAGTCAGAAAAAAAAAATACCTTGAAACAAACGAAAAGTAAATACAACACACAATAATTATGGCATGTAGCAAAAGCAGTGAAGAGCGAAGTTCACGGTGATGGAAGTCCACATCAAGAAACAAGGAAAAACTCAAACAACTAAATTTTACAACCTCCAGAAACCAGGCCATAGTAACACTAGTCCCATACACGAGTTACAGCTAGGGCAGAACAAATCATAAAAAGCACTCAATGCAAAAGGCAGCAAGAGAAGCAAGGAGGCCAAGAAATAGGTCAGAGAGAAGACAGAGCCAGAGCAGACTCAAACTCCACTTTGCTCGTGCTCGTGTTACACGTGAATGTTCCCATGGGATGTGCAGAGAACCGAGGGGAGAGCCCGCACGCGAGTGCAGAGCCCTGAGTCTGGCCCTGACCACCTGATTCAGGTCAACGTGAGCAAGTCCTCTCCTCTCTCCGGACCTCAACGTCCCCACCTGTGCGATGATGGTGGGGGTGGGGTGGAGGAACGTTCCATCATCTCTAGGTTCGCAGCAGACTCCGGGATCCGTGTTCCTGCCCGCAGGTGTGGAGCAGCGCTACTCTCCCAGTAGAGGAGAGCCCCGCTCTGTCCAGAGCACCTCACACAGGGCCAAAGGGGACTCTCTGAAGGGGACAGATGTCACTTCTCTCAGAGACGAATTTCCCATTCTTCACTCTCAAGGTCAAGGGGCCGAGCCAATTGTGGGGTCACGTGACTTCCCCACCAAACTAAGTACCCTTGCAAGGACATCGCTTCTGATGGCCACGAGAGCAGAATCCAAGACAACCTCACCTGTCCCTGTCCCCTGGCCTCGCCCTCTGCCCCCCACAGCAGCCTCCGATTAGTTGATCCAAAATACAGACTTGTCCCACCACAGGGCCTCCATGCCACTGCTCTAGTCCACAGCTGAGACCTGTGGGCAAGGTCAACTCCAGAATCACCCAGGCCTCACTTAAACAGCACTTACTCAGCAAGGTGCGCCAAACCCCAGACCCACATCTAAATCTGGTGTCCCTCCCAAACGCTGATGGCATGCTGTTAACTTCCCTGAATAAACCCATCGTTTAGGCTATGTTTACTTTTTTTTTCAATGTTTACTCTTCAGAGACAGCAAGCAAGCAGGGGAGGGGCAGAGAGAGGCAGACCGAGGATCTGAAGCGGATTCCGTGCTAACAGCAGAGAGCCCAGCCCGACGCACAGCTCAAACTCAAACCGTGAGATCATGACCTGAGCTGAAGCCACCCAAGCACCCCTGTTGTATTTACTTCTTCAACGACTTCCCCATCAGACTGTTAAGACCTATGAGGACGTGACCTTCTATGTGCTGTTAGGCTTCATAACTGGTGTCTAAGTCAAGTAAATAACCGACGAATAGGTTACAGCGTCAGTTTGAAGCCCTTGTGAAAGACATTCACTGTGAAGAAAAATTCATCTTACAGACACTGCTTCTGGGTCCTGTCCACTTAAGTCACTGACACATTTGCTGACGTCTAGTCAGGGACACAGACCTGAGCAAAGACAGGCCCAGGGCATCCAGGACATCTGTGAAGCTCCGCCTGGACTCCCGGCAGCTTCTCCATGCTGGGTGTGTGTGTGTGGGGGGGGGAACCCCACACCTGCTCCCCCCTTGGAGGGCCACTCCCTACAGGCACCCACAAGACCAGGGCAGTCCTCCTGCCCTAAAATGAGACTGCTTCACTATCTAATTCCAGGATGATGAAAATCGGTTTTAAATGTTCTCAAGTCCTCAGAAGGCTTCTAAATTGTATTATTTTCTTCCTGCCCCTGTGGACAGCGTATTAGTTGATATATTTTTAAACCACTATCGTGTTCCAGTTTTTGAACTATAGGTTTAAAAACGCCGGAATATATAAAGTTAACTCGTCACTTACTGTTCAGGAAAAAAATCCAGCATGCCAGCTTTTAAGTTGTATATGGGCCACAAAAACAGCAGTTTCTTTAAGACAAGTTAGAATGAACCACAGCAACGTTTAGACTGCAGCTATTTACATACATTTTCTGTGACACAACGAACTACCTGTTGGCTGTTCCCCACTCTCAGCTGGGAAACAAGGCCCACTACCTTGTGGGGTTCTGTTTTCCATACACACGTATGTGTGCACGTACACACACATGTAGAAATATACAAGCCCAAAAAAACAAAAAAGACCACCGACCAGATTAACGATAGAAAAAAGAACTCCCCAAACTCTGACCTTATTTTTTAATGCCAAATAGAGGCTGGGTGGCAGGACGTTAAGGGAGCACGTACCTTTCCGTACTTGTTGAATAGATTCTTCAGATCTGTTGCTCGAGTTGTGGAGGACAGTCCACTGACCCACAGGTTCCTGCCAGAGCTGCTTCCGGTACGACCTGGGGCAGGAGGGAAAGGATCAGGCTTTGCCTCCAGGCCTAACAGGAAGCACGGCGTGCCTCAGAACGTGGCCCTCTCTTAAACCCCAGCCACATCCAATTTCAACTCTTCTGGTTTAGGAACGTAATTACTGCCAACACACGGAAGACCAAAAATACGGACTGCGGAAACGGCTTCCTTACTCAAGGAATCCTCAGGTCCACGTCAGTTACAAATGGAAATGACTACTGGTGCCCAATTCTCACCCGAGATGGCAGTTTCTACAACCTTGTCCCATTATTATAATGGGCAGAACAGGATGAGAATAGGACGCAGTGCAGTAAGACTTTCAGTATCTCATAAATGACACCCACGACAGAGACAGAAACCACAGAAGCTCACCAACATTTACATCTAGTCTCTCAAGATACTGCTAGATGGAACTTCCGGTAATCCTCAATCAAACCAACTACTGGATCCCAAATGTGGGTACCTGTGGGCCCCTCCCTCCCGAAATAAGGGATCCACAGGCGGCTCCCTGCCACATAAGTTAAATCATACCTTTTTCATCTTTAATGATTGGCTTTATATCTTTTTCTTCCTTAAAAGAGCTAGAGACAAAAGTTAATGTTACTCACACAGGAAAAAAATGAAAGAGAACTAAATTAAAAATATGGTATGTGCTAAAACTGAATACCTACCAGAAAATTAGTCTGAAATAAAATTTTAAGACACCTTTGCAAGCTTTTATAGGAAATCTGACCCCCAAAATACAATGTCAGATTCTTAAAAGTCAATTGGATTTAGCCGAAGATAAGAGTTAACAATTTAAGAACACAACCGTTAATAGGTTGAGAAAGAGAAAAGAAATAGGTTCACCCATTAAAAATACACAGAGAGATATAAAACATCGTTTAGAAGTAAACTACAATTGCATCAGTCTGGCTGGCCAATTGCAGAAAAAACAGCTTATGTGTGTCATTAAATGACCAATGAAAAGGAGATAGCGTCTGGTCTAAAACTGAGAAAAAACAAACCTCATTTTCTGATCAGCGCCCTCACTGGCTGAGGACTCTTTAGGAGCCGGAGGGACTTCATTACAAGCTTCAAAAGCAAACTTCTTCACGTCTTCTTTGCTATCTCTGGGGTCTGGGCTTGAGGCTTCCTGGGGCGCTTCCGCGACCTCCTCGCTAGAGGCTTCCGTGTGCTCTGAGGCTTTACTACTCTGCTCAACTGGCTTCTCTAGCCCTACAGGCTCACAGTCCGTCCGCGCGCCATCGCCCGGCTGCTCCACGGGCTCCCTTTTCACTACCGCTAACAGGGTGTCTGCCCTGCTCGCCTGAGCTCGTGCTGTTGACTCGCTGGCCAAATCTAAGTCACCCTCCTCCGGATGGGCGCTGCCAAAAAGGTCCTCTTCCTCCGCAAGCTTTCTGTCTGGCCCCACGCTACTTGTATCCTGTGCAAAGGGCTGCTCCAGCTCGGAACCTTCTTCTTTTACTGGCTCAGATTTACAAGTTTCCCCCAAAATGTCGAGTATTTTCTCATTTTCTACGGATTTAACAGGAATAGAATGGCACAAGGTTTAATTACCAGGGAAATAAAGCAATCACAAATGCGGAACCGGCACGGCTGCCACGCTAACACGAAGAGAACCGCTAGCTACACAGAGATTGGAAAACCCGCGGGTACACAAAGTTACACTGGTTACACTACCTGCGCTCCAACCGACTGCTACAGTAAGCCGCTACGCTACATGGAAGAGAAAAGGCCCCCACAGATTTAAACACCTACAACCACGTGGCTGCTTCTCGACAGTCTTCGTCAGGTTTTTGTTCAAGTGTGGGTCTTCGACTTATCTTCCCAGTGTCCGAGGTGCGGAACCGAATGCGATCACCGTTTGACGACAGCTCAGTTTCCAAATTTCTTCGAATTTCTTTTAACGGGACAGTCCGACATGAAACCCAGAATCTCTTCCGACGGCAGGAGACAGACACGCAGTCCGGAAGGGGAGTGACACGTTGGAAATTTTCCTGAAGAAACTGTTTCCTCTTCTAGAATCCAGTCACTTCTCGGGTTAAAAGTGCCCTGACAACCGCTTTTTATCCTGCCTTAACTGTTATCACTCAGAAAGACTGGGGCAAAATATCACAAGATCTGTTTCATGTGTAGAAACACATGGAAGAATCACAGGGGGAAATTACTTAAAATGCCACTCTACGTGGTTAGAGAGATGAAAATAATCACTACATCTCACCAAGTATGTTTGACCTCCAGAAACCAGAACGGCACTTCCACAGATCTGGTGATACGAGTGGGTTTCCAATCTCTGATCCTCGTACGATCTGGATTGTCCACCATTAAGATAATTTACATGACCATACACAGCTTAGAATATATAGACAGCTTGAAAAACAAGAGTGGGAAAACTTTCAAACCATCAACTGTCGTGTTTCTCTTATCAGTACCTGGCTCCAAGAGAGGTTCTTCAATATCCTATTTTGAAAAAAGAAAAGAGAAAAAAATCCACAAGGCACTTAGAAACAGGGCAGATACCTTTCCCTGGCAGACTCAGCTTCAATCAAGTGTGAATAAATGCCTGTTTCAAACGACTTTCTCCAGTGGTTCCAGTCAAGACACCGTGTTGCATTCTAGGATGATTGCCATGAGAACAAACCCATTTTGCTGGCTTCTTTCTCCCCAGCAAAGCCTGGCAGGCAGCAGTGACACTTGGCCTATTCGAATTCCCCGGGGAGGGTGTGGCCACCCCACCCGAGTCTGAGCTGACCTAAGGGCCTCTGGAGAGGGCAACAACTGCCACAGTGAGAGGTCACACAGTCGACTACTGCTTTATACATCATGCCAGATTTGAGTAAGATCTAGTTCTCTCCAAAGAAGCTGTTATTTATCACTGGAACCTGTCAACAAAACCATCTGTTTTCTCAAATCCTTTCCCTGGCTCCCCACTGTACTTAAGACAGCGGGCCAAATCTTTTCCCTGACCCCAGATGGGGGTAGTCAGGCCCACCAACGTCTGCAGTCTCACTCCTGCATCCTCCACCCCTACAACCAGCCATTCTCCCTTCGGGCCCAAAGTCCTCTTTCCCCTTTCTCTGGATTAACTCCTGACCTATGTGTCAGACCTCAATTTGGGTTGGGCTCCTCCGGGAAGCCTTTCAGGAGTTTTTATTGCCTTCTCCCTGATGAACTTCTTTTCTTTTCTAGTTACTTTCTTTTTGGTTATTAACATGCCCCCAGTAGAATACAAAAAGCAAGACTGTAACTTGTTTGGCTTAACCTCTTACTCCAGGCACTTTGGCTCAAAATCAGTGTTCAAATCGATTTTTTACAGACGCACATCCTTTTTCACTATGGAATATTAAACACTCGCCTGATGTTTCCAACCACGCACAAGCAGGTGGTAACTTACCGGAGGTACTTTGAAGTCCAATGATGAAGCATCCAAAGTATTCTCGAAGCCCTCCCCATCCACCTGAAAGACAAAAATGGAAGACCGCTTAATGGAGACAAAGTTATGAAGGTCAAGGCCTATATACCTCACCAGTTGCTTTTTTAATGTTTATTTATTTTTGAGACAGAGAGAGACAGAGCGTGAGCAGGGAAGGGGCAGAGAAAGAGGGAGACATAGAATCTGAAGCAGGCTCCAGGCTCTGAGCTGTCAGCACAGCTCGAACTCATCAACTGATGAGATCATGACCTGAGCCGAAGTCAGATGCTCAACCGACTGAGCCACCCAGGCACCCCATACCTCACCAGTTTCTAAGTGACTTACATGTCTGTTTCCCTCTTAGCGCCCGCCGCCACCTGCTAGTGCCACCGGGTAGTTCACCATTGGATTATTCAGTTTATCGTTGGCCTCCCTTCCTCCTCTGACAGGGTCTCACACAAGGTGGCTGCTGTCAGTGCTGGCCCACAAACATACAAAGTCATTTCCCAGGCAGTTTCTATTTACTGGTGGTCCACATACGTGACCCAGACATTTTTCCAGAGCAGAACTCAAAAGGAAAATGAAAAACTTCACACTTCTCCACTTTCCCTTGGTAACAATACCTTTAAAAACAACATCCACTGGGCACTTTCTCCTAGGGGCTTTATTTGAAACATTTAACCAAACTGGTATCTTCTGTATTCAATTTGAAAACTTTTTAACCTTCTTAAGTGAAATACAAAAACACGCTTTCCCGAATGTGCTTCCTTTTCCAGGTTTGAAGCTTATGACCTGGGTGATCTGATTAACCAAGAAGAAACTAAGTTCATGCTTGGAAATAATTAACACACAACAGGATCACACTGAGAGAGGACAGCAAAACAGCTGCCCAATGGCACTCTAGGCGGAGATGCAGTGATATTTGGAGTTCGTGATTTTTGACCTTTACGGTTTAAGGTTTAAAGTTCAGTCTTACGAGGGCACTTTTTTTCCCAGTTTAAAGCGAGAACAGTTAAGGCGGCGGGGGGGGGGGGGGGGGGGGGGAAGGGAGGGGGACCCAACAAACACAAACAAAAAATACCAACCAAACTAAGAGGACGGAGTATGCCAAGGTGGTAAGGCTAAAATGGCAATCAGTTTTAGGAAGGCCACCACAGAGAGGTCTCTGCCAAACACTAAAAGTCAAAGCTTGAGAAAGCAACACTGGTAACAAGATTAAAGCCCTCCCTTATGCACAAGGATATGAAAACTGGTTTTCTTTAGGGGCGCCTGGGTGGCTCAGTTGGTTAAGTGTCCAACTCTTGGTTTTGGCTCAGGTCACGATCTCATAGTTTGTGAGATCGAGCCCCACGTGTGGAGCCTGCTTGGGATTCTCTCTCTCTGCCCTGCCCCAGTTTGTGCTCTCTCTCTCAAAAAACAAACAAAACAAAACAAAACAAAACAAAACAAAACAAAACCACCAACAGGACAATCCAAATGATGAACTTATGACCTGTTTTGTTATCATCCCACACATTTTTAAAACCTTTTTTCCAAAGGAAAATACTTTGACCAAGTACATCAGTCTTTTAAGACTTATGCGTAGAAAGTGCCTCCCGCCCATTTATCAAAATATTCCTCAGAATTCTAGAGAAGTTCTCCGGTAGTTAACATCAGACTTCTACGGAGTTTCAACGGATGTAACTTGCCACGAAGGTTTAGACACCGAGTTCAGTGTCTATGGTGGATGCGGTCTAATCAACCAGCAGGGTGTTCTTGCTCACGTGAGCAGCACGTGAGCACTGGGGAGCCTCGGGGCTACTGGCACATTCCACCACGTCTTCAAGTTACCTACAGCGTGCTCTGTGAGCTGCGCGGGGAGCTCTCGCAGCTGTGCCGCCACATATTCTTTGCTGTCACACAGGGAACCAAGAATGCTGTCCGTGCCATCCTCCCCAAAGTCGGGAGCGGTGCTGTTTTCAACTTCGCTCTCTTCCAACACACCGACATCCATCACGTCCATATTCCGCAAGCTCTCTAAACCTGTCTCCATATCCTCCTGGAAAGAGAAGGAAACGCGTCAACGACCGGGGGGCTGGTGGTGGCGCTCCTGCTGGCATCTCCGCCTTCGATGCCACATACCTGCCCATCTCTGGAATCTTCTTCCAGGCCGTTGTCTTCTGTGCCTTCTTCCTCCATCTTTTGTCCTAATTACAAAATAACCTTTCAGTTAGATTAACATTTAGGTTCTCACCTCCTAATTAGTTTATGCACACTAACAGATTTCAACCTGGGTGAAGATACATCATAAGCAAACAGAAGAAGTACCCGTTCTCCCACTGTGTGGAATTTTGCTGCAACCGGGACGTGGAAATCGAGGATTTCTATACTATTGTCAAAGCATTTTGGTTTTGCACAAGATATCTAACTTTAAAAGACCTCAAAACCACTCCAAACTAAAAAAAACACCCCAAAAGAAAAACGAGCAAAGGATGAACGGGCATTTTCCAACAAACAGACACTTACAAATGCCAAGTCCACCTGGTGATCAAAGAGCTTCATCCCAAAATAACACTAGATTAAGCTGCTGCTTCTCCCACACATTCCACCCACGTCAGGCAGGCTGACCACCTCTCCTCATTCTCCGGCTCAGGAACTTTTCTTTGCAAGGTACAAAGGTAAAGGCTACCACAAAGTCAATGGTCGTCCTGGATCTTGTAAATGCAGAACTACTTAGGATTAATGCTAAATATTTCCAAGGGGGGCTGGAGGAGGAGGATGGAAACTTCTAGGCTTAGAAGAGAAGTAAAACCTTTGGGCTCCATCGTGGATCAAAAAGCCTTAAAATTGTACAAACCTTTTATTCTAGAAATTCCCTCTATAGGGGCATGTGCTAACACTAAAATGTCTGACAAAGAACAAAACCAAAAGTACCCTATCTAGAAATATACATAGCCCAAACATTCGAAAGGGAAACACATCATGACAGTCTGTTCACTTGTGGGACACCAGTTGCTGTCAACAGGGGAAGTTGGGTGGAATTTGGCCATGACTGGAAACATTTTTGGTGTCACAACCGGGAGATGCTCCTGGCATCTAGTGGGTAGTGAGCAGGGATGCTGTTCAACCTAAGATAGTGCACAGGACGGAAAGAATTCCTTACCCCAAATTGTCAACAGTGCCAAGTTCGCAAAACACTGTGGCACACCACAAAGGTCTTAAAAAAAAAAAAAATCATGCTTCTAAAGAATATTTAAGAATACGTGAAAATGCCTATATAATAAAAAAAAAAAAAAAAGAATCAGGTACAGTACGTCTACTTTTACTAAATAGCACATAGAGGTGCCTGGGTGGCTCAATCAGTTAAGTATCTGACTCTTGGTTTCTGCTTAGGTCATGATCTCACGGTTCCATGGGTTCAAGTCCCGAGTTGGGCTCCGTGCTGGCAGCGTGGAGCCTGCCTGGGATTCTCTCTCTCTCTTCCCGCCGGCCCTCCCCCCCCACCCCCCCATCACTAGCAGGCCTCTCAAAATAAACTTAAAAAAATAGCACGTACATGTTTGTATACATCCAAATGCAAAGACGTATTTACAGTACATATGTAAAAGTAACAAAGGCAGTCACCAACAGGGGTTCAAACACAGTGGTAGAATTAGAGATAAAATTTTACTTTCACGTGTATACGTTTTACATGTTCTAAGCTATCTAATACAGCTTCTAAAGTATCTAAACCCTTCCATAATTTTTTTTTTTTTTTTAATGCTCATTTATCTTTGAGACAGAGAGAGACAGAGCATGAACGGGGGAGGGTCAGAGAGAGGGAGACACAGAATCCGAAACAGGCTCCAGGCTCCGAGCTGTCAGCACAGAGCCCGACGCGGGGCTCGAACTCACAGAGTGCGAGATAGCGACCTGAGCCGAAGTCGGCTGCTCAACCGACTGAGCCACCCAGGTGCCCCTTCCATAATTTTTTGAAATGAGAAAATTAAACAGAAGAAACCTCAATCTTTGAGTACAGATCCAAGCAGTATGTACCCCCACACGCGCCCTCCGGGCCACCGTTAACACTCACTCAAAACGTGTAGCTTTATCACCTGTCAGGCACTGTGCTCTTTATATTATTAACACTCCCACGACACTAGCAGGTTTATTGGCTTCATCTGACAGCTGAGAACTTGGTTCGGTTCTTAAAGACTCAGCTGCACTGGTTCCCGTTATATGGGAATCCAGCACTCCCTTTCGCAACATGCGCTCTAAAAACGTTTGGCAGCTGGGACACCTGGGTGGCTCAGTCGGTTAGGCGCCTGACTTCGGCTCAGATCATGATCCCACAGTTCGTGAGTTCGAGCCCCGCGTCGGGCTCTGTGGCGACAGCTCGGAGTCTGGAGCTTGCTTCAGATTCTGTGTCTCCCTCTTTCTATCCTTCCCCTGCTCGTGCTGTTTCTCAAAAAAGGAATAAACGTCAAAAAAAATTTTTTTTTTAATGTTTGGTGGCTGCACCCACTTTCAGGCCCTCTAACTAGTAGCCTGCTGTACCCACAAAGGACGTAAACAGGACAGATGCAGACCGAGAAAAGCCCTCCCTAAAGGCCAACAGAACGACAAAAGCTGGGCAGGGGCCACGCCCCAATTCCAAGGGTCTGGTTTCAGCAACTAAAAGCTGAAGGGGTGGCGGACAAAGATGCTAGAAAACCTAATTCAGAACGGTAATCTTTCAAAATCACATCCACAAGCTTCAAAAATTTGCCTGTCTAAAGCTTAGCTACTTTTCACTTTTACGTAACCTTTGAAGATCTAATTTCAGCCAAGACACAAGAGGGTCTGGCACTTCATACCAACACCCACATGTGCAGACACCTGCAAAGAGCATGCCAGCTGAACAACTTGCAGGAGCTGCCCTCGGCCCCAGGACCCTTCTGGTGACTTCTCAGAAAAACAAAGGGGAAGGGACCGGTGCCCCTCCAATTCCAGCTACAGTTATACTAGTATAAACGTTTCTTTATACCAGCAGAAATAAAGACCACCAAAGCTTTTTTTTTTTTGACAAAATGGTAAGTCCAAGCAGTTTTAATGTCACCTGAACTGCAACCCACATGTTCAGACACGCACTGGAAGCACTCAGCCACGATCTGGTTTGTCTAGCAATGCAAAGATCCCTGTTAAAAGCCAAGAACATTTTTGACTCGTAAGCCTCGAACCTCCCAAGTTTTAAATGAGCACCTACATTAAGAACTTTCAGACACAACTTCTAACAGATACAAGGCTCTCAATCTGCATTCTCTTGACTAATCAGTATAGATACCAGACCATTACAAGAGCAGTAACAACACGTTAATGTTTTAAAATTCAGCTTAAATGGAAATCCCTAAGGCAACCTAACTCAGAAGTTTAACCTTTCAAAACACACAAAGTTTTTAAACAGATGAGTCATGCAAAAGCCCTTCTAGAACAGCCCTTCTAAAAAGTAAACCGAAGTTACTGAAAACGCTACAAATGACTTTCTCCTTTTGTAAGCGGGTGTGCTCCACTGCCCAAATTTAACTCTTTTTCAGATGAACAGGGCATAGCCCATGGTGAGAATTCTTGCGGTGGCACCTTTCAAGAAAATAACCCACATCACACGCAAGTTCCAAAATCAGATTGTCCTTATCCATACAAAAACTGAGGACGAAAACCAATGACGGTAACAAGATTTCAAAGCTTTGTGGAACTAAATACTTCCAGAAACAGCTGGTCCCATCCACGAAAAGAAATGAACCACCGACAGATGTCACAAACTAGAAGACTCTTGGAAACATGCTCAATGAAAGAAGCTAGGCACAAAAGGCCACGTATTGTGCGATCCTATTTACGTGGAACAGAACAATTACACACTTCCGGCAGGGGAGGGGGGCGGGGAATGGGGAGCAAATGCTAATAGGCACAAAGACTTCTACATAGGGTGATGGAAACGTTCTAGAATCACGTAGCAGTGACACAGCCTTATGAATATACTAAGAAGTAACGAATTGTGCACTGTAAACAGGTGAGTTTTATAGTATTTGAATCACGTGTCAAAAAAAAAAAAGGGAGAGAGAAAAAAAAATATCTGACTGCTGAGCACCTGGCAAGCTCGGTCCACGGAGCATGTGACTCTTGACCTCAGGGGTTTTACGCTGGGTGCAGAGATTGCTTAAAAATAAAGTCTTAAAGCGAACAAGAAACAACTCACTAGCGGAAAATAGGCTGGGTGTAAACGCTCCCAACAATCTATTTTGGACCCTTTGAGCAGCTGGGTTCTATTTAGTCTCCTGCTGGTGTCCTTTCCCTCGGTTTAAAGCCTAGTTGGGGCGCCTGGGTGGCGCAGTCGGTTAAGCGTCCGACTTCAGCCAGGTCACGATCTCGCGGTCCGTGAGCTCGAGCCCCGCGTCGGGCTCTGGGCTGATGGCTCGGAGCCTGGAGCCTGTTTCCGATTCTGTGTCTCCCTCTCTCTCTGCCCCTCCCCCGTTCATGCTCTGTCTCTCTCTGTCTCAAAAATAAATAAACGTTAAAAAAATATTTAACTCGGGGCGCCTGGGTGGCTCAGTCGGTTAAGCGTCCGACTTCAGCTCAGGTCACGATCTCGCGGTCCGTGAGTTCGAGCCCCGCGTTGGGCTCTGGGCTGATGGCTCAGAGCCTGGAGCCTGCTTCCGATTCTGTGTCTCTCTCTCTCTCTGCCCCTCCCCCGTTCATGCTCTGTCTCTCTCTGTCCCAAAAATAAATAAAAAACGTTGAAAAAGCCTAGTTTTTGAACCGAGGAGGAAGCCACAGCAGGTTTAAGAGCGGACCTTACCCTAATTCAGCGTAAATCCCAACGACAAGAGCCCAGGTGTCCTACTTAGTACCCGCAAAGTCTCTTTCGTCTTCCCAGAACTACTCGCAAGGTGATGAAAACCAAAAGCAAGCGGAATCGTCAGACGGGAACCACCAAAGCCCCCCTCCCGGCCCTCGGACAGAAACGGTGCGGCGAGACCAGTTCCGCTAGCAGGTTCTCTGAGCACCGGGCCTCAGGCGGCAACAAGCACAAGCCGCTACCTTTGACGCATCTCTTTGCCGTTTTCTTGCTGGTGGCTTCCAACGCGATGCCAAGTTCATCGGGATCCTGCCCTTCTTCCTTAACCGCCTGTGAAGAAGAGATAAAATTGAACAAAGTTGAGGAGCGCGGCAGGGCTCGCGTTGTTCTCTGTAACGCCTCCCCCGCCCACAAAGTCAAACCCTTGCTCGCAAAGAGCCAAGCTGGTTCTGCTACGTGAGCCGCAAGCCCTTCGCAAGGCTTGCACGTCTGGGTCCTCGCTGGGTCCGAAGCACAGGGGGATGTGCGAGCGGGGGTCAATGACGGTTCTAAACGGGCCCTAAAAATCGCCCTACCTTCCGCTTTAAGGGAACCAGCAGCGACCCTGCGCTAGACGCACCTTCTGTAAAAACTCTTGACTGGTGCTCGACAAGGGGGGGACTGGCGGGGGTGCTGGACAGGACTGGGAACTCGATGGTAAACTCAAGTCCTGCAAGGAGCCTGTTCTGGTTGGGGAGACGCCCCCCCCCATACTCGGGGTTGGGATAAACGCGGGCGGGGGCGGTGCATAAACGCAGAAGCGGGGAGACGGAGCAACACCTTACAAAGGATGTTGGGGAAACATCTCAAGCAAACCGAGAAAGACGCCAAGGCGCCCGCCAGCCAGAGGACGACCCTGGAAGAAGAGCCATCGAGCGCAAGACCTACGAGCGAAGACCCTGGAATAGGAACCAGCACAGCTGCCTCTCCTGCAACATCTCAAAGGCTCCTCAGTCATCCGTTCTCCAGGAGGGGAAACTGAGGCGCAAGGGAGAAGAAGGCGCCTATTCAAGGTCACAGAACCAAGTCTCCAACCGGGGCCCGGAGCAAGTCCAGGGGCCAGTCGGTGGCTATCAAGACGCGCTTTCGGCACTCGAGGGCACTGGTTGGCAGGAGGATCAAAGGCGAGACACAGAGAGGGGCGGTGACGGACCAAGGTCACACAGCCGGGCCCCCTGGTCCCCGCGAGCCCGGGCCGGGGTCCGACACAAGGGGGGAGTGGAGGAAGGAGATCCGGGAACCGCGGTGACAGGCCCGCGCGGGGGCGTGCCCCGACCTCCTGCTCCACCCCGGGACGTCGAGCCGCCTCACCTTCTTGAGCCGCTCCATCAGGACGCTCTTGTTGCCGCCCGTGTCCAGGTTCCGCTTCTTCAGCTCCGCCCGCAGGTCGATCACCCGCAGGTCGCTCAGCCGCCGCGTCCCAGCCTCCGAGACACCCGACCCCACAGCGGCTGTGCCAGAACCCGACTCGCCGGAGCCTGCCAGAGTCTCCGCCATCCCAGGTTCCGCGTCCCCGCCACCTCCTTCCCACACCGCCGGCGGCTGTAGCGGCTCTGAGCACAAAATGGCGCCGCCTAAGAGGAAAACGCACTCGCTTTCTCCCGCCCCGCTTTCCGGCCGCGCATGCGTGCCACACATGCCAGCTTTATTAGCAGCACGCGCGCTCGCGCGTCGACCAACCGCACGTTCCCCACCACAACGCGCAGGCGCCGTAACTGCAGCACGCATGTGTGGCGGCCGTCCGCGGCGGGAGGCGGGCGAGCTGCAACGCGCCTGCGCCCATCCCTGTGAGCGCTCACCACGCATGTGCAGACGCGACCGGCAGCGTCGGCTCCGCGCCGGGTGCGCTTGCGCAGAAGCCAGGCGCGCCAGGGCGGCTGGAGCGGTTCCCTCGCAGGCGGCGCCATTTTGTGCTAGGAGCCGAGATAAAACCGGCCCGGTTCTGTGTGAAGTGGGCGGCGGAGCCAGGGTCCCTGGAATGGCGGAGACTCTCTCAGGCCTAGGCGATTCGGGTGCGGCGGGCGCAGCGGCTCTGAGCTCTGCCTCGTCCGAGACCGGGACGCGGCGACTCAGCGACCTGCGGGTAATCGATCTGCGGGCGGAGCTGAGGAAACGGAATCTGGACTCGAGCGGCAATAAGAGCGTTTTGATGGAGCGGCTCAAAAAGGTGGAGCTGGGGCCCTGGGGGCGGCAGGAGGTGGCGGGCGTGGGGGTCCTCGCGGCCGCGACGGGAGTCCGCTGGTCTCTGGGTCCGCCTCCGGCCCTTTTCGGGGCCTGCGCGTGGCCTGGCGCCGCGGGCTTCTCCCCGGCTCCTCCGAGGCCTCAGCGGGAGCGCCCAGCCCAGCGGGTCCTGGGTGCGAAGCGCAGCGCCGCTCAGGAGAGAGAAGAAAACCTTGGCGCGACCCGGGGACAGCGCCGCGGCCTTGCGGCGGCGGGCGGCGGGGCACCTAGGCCGAGGGCCCCTGTTTTCCGCACCAGCCGCTGCGCGGAGGGCCTTCCTCTCGTTGTCCCATCGCAGCCAGCGAAAATGACAGGAAGCCCGGACACTCTCTTTTTCCGGGCGAGGTCGGGGGACTCGGCCAAGGTCACACGGCCGCGGAGACGAGGCGGCGGGATTGGAACCCGCGCCGGCCGCCGGGCGTTCTCCGAAGATGGAGATGCGCCTTGACCCGTTAGGGCCGACGCGCCTCGACTAGAGGGCTAATCCCCAAAGGCGTGCCAAGAGCGCTTCCAAACGCTTAAAAAAAAAAAAAAATTGGTTTATAGACTTGCCAGCCGCAGGTCCAGAAAATCCCGGGGGAGGGAGGGCAGCGATTACAGTGGCGACCGGGGCCGTAGAGACGTTGGCCGGAGGAGCGCGGAGACCGCGTCAGGACTTCGCCCGGACGCAGGCAGCGTGGGGGCTCCCGTCCGGGCGTCTGGACGCCGGGCTCCGCGGCCCGGTCGCGGGCGTGGAAGCCCGTGGACGCTCCCTGAGCCTGTGTGTCCCCGGACAGAAGGGACGGTGGCGCCCTCGTGGTCGGATCAGCCGAGGTCGCGCGAACCGGGCTTGGCACGGTGCCTGGCACGTGAAGGGGCCGCGGTGGGCCCAGCTCACTCTGCCCCCCCCCCCGTGCGGCTTGTTTGCAGAGGCGGGATTGTCGTGACCCCCACCTTGAGGAGCCCCGAGGGGCCGGCGCGGAAAGCACGCGTTAGCTACACGTCTGGGCCCTTGGGTTCCCTTTTCTGCGCGTTGCGCTTGGCCTCTTTGCCTTTTCCCGTCCGCCCGGCATTATCTGGGGCCGTCTCCCGGGGAATCTCGGCCTCCCCGGCCGGCGGCCCCTGCAGGCGACGTGATTTGTGATTCTGTCCCCCCTCCTGGCTCCCAAACAGTCGGGTGTCAGGGCTTTATTTGTTACTGATCACTGTTCAGAGGAAGCAGGGGTTTCCTATTTTCCGAACGAGGAAGCTCGGACTTGAGAACCAGCAGTCGATTAGCTCAGAGTCGGTTGGGCCTTGCTCGCCGGAGCTTGTGTTTCTCTCGCCATGGATACCGACCTCCTTTGTTCAAGACTCGGCGTAGTCCGTCAGCCGAGACGTGTACCTTGACAGAAGTGCCCGCAGGCCGAGGGTTGGCACCTGGGGAGTTGGGGTCGGCTTGCTTAGCCACCGGGGCCCCCCGTCGGCAGAGGCAAATCGGGACCTCTATCCTTTTTTCACCCCAGACGGTCTGCAAGGCTGATAGGATGGCGTTGAGCCTTCCTGTCACGTTGGTGGCTGAGACCGGTTGGTGTGGGACTTCGGGGACCCTCCAGCACCGTCCTCCCTGAGCCGTCTTTGCTTCCTCCTCTGCCCCTTCGTTTTCTCAGGGATGCGGTGATCGTGCAGAAATGCCATCAGCGTTTGTGTTTATCCGCTCCCCTGCCCCAGCGAGTCTGGAACTACTGCTCCTCCTTTTCTTCTCTGTTTTTACCACCTAGTGTCCCTTCTCCAGTCATTTTTCCAGGAAGGAAATGAGGAAAAGGCGGAGGGAGCACAAAGAGTGTAGTTCCCCGAGCTCTGTAAGGGTGACTCAGAGCCCACAGTGCCCCTAGAGATGATCCTGTAAACACGGCACCCAGGGGAGGCGTACAGAGGGGCAGAAGGGTACGCCTTCTGTCTGGGGGCAGTTCTCTGTTCCCCCTGCGGGATTCCAGAATCCTCTGTTGCCAGGAAGAACATGGGGGACTTTCTGGTTGTGCTTTCCTGGGTCCCAGAGCGGAACTTCCACTTCTTCCTCCTTGCTCTGGCTTTGGAGAGAAGGGAGAGACTTTCTTTGCTCCTGGTACGGACTAGATGTGGAAGCTCCTAAGACCCATTTCAGGTTCAGCCTTCCACGCTGGAAAACTCCTTCCAACCTGAAATTTCTGAAACCACCGACAAATAAAACACAGCGTTTGCAGTAGGTTTAAATAGAACTCGTGCTCACAGGAGAGTATAGCACCGAGAGATAGGGTTCTCGGTAAAGCCGGAAAGCACAGCCCAGCGTCCGTGGAGGTCATCAGCGACCTGCCCAGTACCAGTTTGCCGAGTGCCTCCTCGGTGCTGGGCATATTGTGCCCATATTGTGGGTGTGGGCTGTTCAAGTGAAGGACAGGCTCTCAGGATGGGAGGTCCGGCTTGCCGGGAGAGCCTTATAATTCTGTATCCTTTCAGGTGGGTCCCCTAGCGGTTAAGAGCGAGACCTTTGGAGTCAGTCATAGGTGTGGGTGACCTGATGAGGTAATACGTGTCAGTCCAGTCTTGTGCTGCACACGCTATGATCTCAGCCCGTGAGCGTTAGTAAGTAGTCTGTCCAGACAGTGCTAAGTGTAGGCACGGCATGGAGAGGGGGTCACAGAGGGTCAACAGCACATTGCTGGGTGAAGTCGTAGGAAATGGAAGAGAGTGCTTTTCCCTTTTTGAGTTCTTCTTGGTCCAGGAATAGAATAAACTAGGTTGTGGTGATGATAGTGTTAAAACAGCTGATTGTTGAGTGCTCGATTTACACAGATGATAGAGTTCTCGGGATGACCTTCTGGGGTGAATACTTTTATTAGCCTCACGTTCCAGAGTGAACTATTCAGAGTAAGTAAACGTGCCTTAATCCATACAGCTAAGGACTGGTAGAGTCTGACTCCAGAGTCATTGTTCCAACATAGACCTAGACCACAGAGGAGTTGGGGGGCAGCCCTTTCCTGAAGTCTCCATGAAAGTCAAGTCTGCATGTTGCCTTTTTTGGTTAACTTTTTCTTTTTAACCTTCCCTTTAGGCAATTGAAGATGAAGGGGGTAATCCTGATGAAATTGAAATTACCTCTGAGGGAAACAAGAAGACGTCAAAGAGATCGAGCAAAGGTATTGAGAATCTTACAAGCACTGCTAACTTTAGGAGCTCTCTTCGAAATTACTTTCTCTGCTAATGTGCCTGCCTGCTTACTTGGCTGTGTTTGGGGCCTTTGGACTGCCCTGTGACTCCAGAGGGCCTGGAATGAAGCTTTGCATTTCCCGTAAGATTCTTCTAGTATATTTTGTTTCTCTAGTATTTACGAACTCAGACAGAGTGGGAAGGGTATTTACGTATTTGTTCATTTTACTCTGTAGGTTTCTCAGCAGCTCTTGTTTGTCCAGACTCTTAACCTTCTTCTTTACATAGAGAGCATTTAGGACTGCTTGGGTCTCCTATTTCTCTGACTTGCAAAACATAACTTCTTTTTTAAATACCACCTGGCCAAAACAAGGCTCGTCACTCTTACAGCATTGCTTTCAAAATTGCCTATTGCAGAAATGCCACATTGCACGTGGCATTAATGATCTTCACTATCTCACCCAAATCTCTGTTTCTTTCTTCACCCCTACCACTTTCCTCTACTACATCCTGGGCTTTAATCAGGCCCCAAACATGTTTCCTTTCTTGAACCTCTTTGCCTGAATTTACATGTTGCACCTCCCCTTTTTCCCCCTCTGTCTGCATTCAAGTCTTTGTCCATCAACAGACAACTGTGATCCCATTGGCAACAGCTCTTCCCTCCTTAGATCTTCTACAGTGCGATGACCTGCCTCCTTATACTTTGCTTTAATGCTTATGTCACCTCGTCAGTGTTGAGATTGTGGAGGGCAAGGGCTCTATCTTCCTTGTCTTTCTTTTTCTTCAGTATTCACTCGGTAATTTAATTCAGTAACATTCAGCTACTCTTTTAAGAAAGAATCGACTAAAACTGAGCATTTGAACTGTTCTGAAAGTTCTGTTGATAATTGGTGGCTTTGTTGCTCAAGCCCAAAAACAAAATGAAATATTTATATTGTCTGGCCAGTGGTGAAGAATTGGGTTTGAAATGTCTAAGACCAATGTCAGTCCCACTGTGTGGTGTGAGCTCTTGGAGAAAAGCAGCCAGGTGACTTGACTTTGGAATGAAGTCACTTCTGTGGTCTATAGTACATTGTGCATTTTTGGCTTTGTCCAAGTAAATGTCTTTGCCAGGGCAAAGAGTACTGGAAAATCACAGAAAGATGGTCACCCTGGAGGGAAATAGAGCCTGTTGGATCTCTTTTTCTTTTTGATTGGAAAAAGAAGAAAGAAAGAAAGGAAGTAAAGTATTCTAAGTGGGTATTTTGTTTTTGATGTTTTTTAATCTTTTTTTTTTTTTAAACATTTATTCAGTTTTGAGAGATGGAGAGAGACAGAGCTTGAGTGGGGAAGGGGCAGAGAGAGAGGGAGACGCAGAATCCAAAGCAGGCTCCAGGCTTTGAGCTGTCAGCACAGAGCCGGATGCGGGGCTTGAACTCACGAACCGTGAGATCATGACCTGAGCCAAAGTCGGATGCCTAACCGACTGAGCCACCCAGGCGCCCCAGTTTTTGTTTTTTAAACACAGACATGTATTAAGTAAAATGTAGAAGTTCTTTTTTCCCAGTTATTAGAAGGTTGGGGATACTTTCCTGGACTTTCCTGTGTATGTGCAGTCTTTAAAAAAATGCACAAAGACACGTATACAGCTGTACCAATATATTTTTCTCTTGAAGAAAATAGGTCTGGGACATCTGGGTGGCTCAGTCAGTTAAACGTCCAACTTTGGCTTAGGTCGTGATATCCCAGCTTGTGGGTTTAAGCCCCGTGTCAGGCTCTGTGCTGGCAGCTCAGAGCCTGGAGCCTGCTTCAGGTTCTGTGTCTCTCGCTCTCTACTGCTCCCCCACTAGTGTTCTCTCTCCTTTCAAAAATAAACTTAGGGGAGGGAAAAAAACAGAAAATACGTCTTAATTTACAAAATATTTTGTAGGTTGCTTCTTTCACTTACCATTTTACGGGCATTGCTGGTGATCACAGGTGAAAAGACCTGATTTCTTAAATAGCTTAATAGTAATGTTTCATATCAACATTCCACAACTTAGCTTATCAGTTTATTACTAGACTTTTGAGATTTTTTTTTTCCAGTTTTTACTTGGTATTTTCAGTGATCTTTGCTGCCATGAATCAGAAATATCTTTGTATATTTAAGGGAATATCTTTTTTGGTAACCTTTAATAGAAGAAGAATTGTGGGGTTAAGATATGTGCCTTTTAATTTAAAATAGCTACTGACAAATGGGGGCCCCTGGGTGGCTCGGTCGGTTAAGCGGCCGACTTCAGCTGAGGTCATGATCTCGTGGTCTGTGGGTTCAAGCCCCGTGTCAAGCTCTATGTTGGCAGTTCAGAGCCCGGAGCCTGCTTTGGATTCTGTGTCTCCCTCTCTCTCTGCCCCTCCCCTGCTTGCTGTGTCTGTCTCTCTGTCTCTCTTTCTCAAATAATAAGCATTAAAAAAAAAAAAAAAAAAGCTACTGACAAATGGCTCTTCAACAGGCTATACTGGTTAATATCCCTACCAACCACAGGGAGGGGATGTGTCTATTTAAATTCTCCCTCAATGTTGAATAGTATGTATTTTTTTTAAACGTTGTCTCTTATGTAGAAGAGAGGTATCATATTTATCTGCATTTCTCCACAGGTAGTTTTCATTTGTATTTCTTTACATAGATTAAGCAGCTTCTGGTAATTGGCCATCTGTATTTTCTTAATTGCCTTTTCATTTCATGCCCTTTGCCCACTTTACTGCTGAGTTTGTTTTACTGACTTTTGAGGACTCTCTCTGTATAAAAACATTGCAATTGTTTTTTCCTATTTTAAAATTTAAACTTGTTCGTGATGTTTAGGTTGTTTTATTAAATTTTTTTTTTTAGTTTTATTTATTTATTTTGCGAGGGACAGAGAAGAGAGAGAGAATCCCAATCTGCACTGTCAGCACAGAGCCCAACGCAGGGCTCACCCAAGAACTATGAGATCATGATACCAACAGTTGGGCACTAAACTGTCTGAGCCACCCAGGCACCTCAGGTTGTTAAAGTTTTAATTTTTAACACAGGCTGCACTGTCAACCTACCCATTCTATATGGTTTCTAGATTTTATGTTGTATTTTAAAAGGCCTTCCTTTCCTTTAAAACTGTAAAAAATATTCTGTATTGTAGAGTAACGTTTATTGTTTTATTTTTTAATTTGGGTGTTTAATTCATTTGGAATTTACTTTTGTGTACGGTGTGAGGTAGGTAGGGATCCAAGCATATGGAACAGTGTTATCCAATTCCTTGTCCTTTCCCAGTCACATTCCCTTGAGCCCCCTCACACCCTCCCTAAAAAACGTTTGTTGTGATTACTTGCACGGTAGATTACTTTTGCCTCTTCTAGGACTTCGTGTAAAAAAGAACCATTCAGTACAAACTCTTGCACCAGGTTCTTTGGTTGGCATAATTCATTCTATTCTGGAGCTCTACAGTACATTTTGATGTTTGATAGGGCAAGTATGTAAGTTCTACTGAATTATGTTCAACAACTTTATCGCATTTTAGCAAGATTTTTTTTAATATGTATTTTGAGAGAGAACTTGCACACTCGGCAGGCATGCGTAAATGGGGTAGGGGGCAGAGGAAAAGGGAAACAGAATCCCAAGCAGGCTTCATGCTGTCAGTGCATGCCCGATGCAGGGCCCCATCCCACCACCTCGAGATCATGACCTGAGCTGACATCAAGAGTAGGACACATACCTGACTGAGCCAGCCAGGGGCCCCCCCTTCAGCAAGATTTTAATGAAAATAAAGTTCTTTTTTCTGGCCCGATTGATGGACAAACTCCATGGTTTAAAATCTGCATGTTGGTTATTTTAATCAGAATCCTAGAACATATGTCTGAGGTAATCTCAGCACTTGTCTAGTGTAGGGTCATACCAGTAATCTGTTAGATAGAGGTTTTTTTTTTTTTTTTTAATGTTCATTTCTTTTGTGATCAAGTGCATGTGCGTGAGGGAGGGAGGGGCAGAGAGAGGGAGAGCGAGAATCCCAAGCAGGCCCCAAGTTGTCAGCGGGGCTCTGTCTCCTGACCCTGAGATCATGACCTGAGCCAAAACAAGAGTTTAATCAGCTGAGCCACCCAGGCACCCCTAAGCAGAATGTTTTAAAATAATTGTCAGAAAAGTAAATTTAACTGGAAAAAGCAAAAGTGATATGTTTGCTTTTTAGCCAATACCTGATCCTGTGCTGCTGATTTGTTTGTTTGACACAAGTTAATATTAGAGAAAAGATGTAAGACTGAGAAATTTTTGTGTATCCTTTGTCTAGATTCCCCAGATGTTAGGATTTTACTACATTTTTTTATTCTCCCAGCCTTCGTGTGTATGTATACATATGTATGTATGTTTTGTTTTGTTCCTGAATTATTTGAGAATGATTTGCTGGCATGTGCCCTTTTGCCCTACATACTCCAGTATTGCCTAAAAGCAAGGTTATTACGTAACCGTAGTCATCAAAATCAAGACATTGACATCGATAAAGTTGTCTAAGCTCAGACCTTATTTAGACATTAGGCTCTTCACGGCTCAAAAGGAAGAAAAAGCCAGGGTCATGCATTGCATTCAGTTGCCATGTCTCTTTGGTTTCCTTTTATCTGTAACGGTTTTTTGTTTGTTTGTTTAATGTTTATTTCGGTGGGAGGGGAGGAGGGAGGGAGAGAAAAAGGGAGACACAGAGCTCGACGCAGGCTCTGTGCACTGTGCGGTGAGCACAGAGCCCGACACCGACACCAGGCTCCAGCTCATGAAGCTGTGAGATCATGACCTGAACTGAAGTTGGGCATTCAACCGACTGAGCCCCCTCCCCAGGTGCCTGTCTGTAACAGTTTTTAAGATTTCTATTGTATTCTTGATACTGCCATTTTTGAAGAGTACAGATCGTTTATTACGAAGGCTAGTTTGTTTGTTTTTTTAATTGGGGTTTGTTTATTCATTCATATTTCTTTTCCTCATTAGGTTCAAATTATACACTTTGGTCAGCAGTACCAACAGAAGTGTTGCTCTTCTCAGTGTATCTTCTGTGGAGGTACATGCTGTCCATTTGAGTAACTGACTTAAAGTGGTGTTCCTCCCTTTTCTCCACTGGAAAGTTACTATCTTACTCTTTGTAACCGTATCTATGAGAAGGATACTTTGAGACTTTTGTTCATATCTTGTTCATTCTCCATTACTTTTGGCATCCATTAGGTTAGCCATTGGTGAGTTTTTAAATGTATTATTCTATCTACATTTATCCGTCTGTTTTCTGCCATAAGGGATGGCTTGCTCTTCTCCTTTATTTATCAGTGTGAATTTAGAGATTCTTACTTTGTTCAGTAAGTTGTTAAACCTTATGATGATTATTTTGATGTTCAGATTGTTCCAGTGAGAGCCCTCCAGTCTGACTCACGTGTCTTTTGACATGTCCATGTCACTCTTTGACCACTTTCTTATTTTCTGGCACAAGAGGGTATGCCTCTAGTACTTTCCTGCTGTACCTTGGGAATCAGCCATTTCTTCCAGGCACCCATGTTCTTTTTTGTGGAGAGCGGTACCCTGCTACTGTGATGTCCATTCCTCGTGGGCCAGTGCTGGGTTTGTAAGGTCTGTTGGACTGAATGTGCCTCATGAAATGAAATACTGTTGAAGCAATCAAATTAGCCAGTGACAGCTTCAGAAATGTGAAAAAATAAAGTTCTGGCTAACGGGAACAGTGTACCAACTGAACTTGCTAGCTAGTTAAAATTGTTTATTCTCTTGGATTTTGGAGGTGGCAGAAATACTTGTAAGTCAAAGACAAGGTGGGTGTAAAAGGTAGTATGTTTAGTGTCCTTAAATAGCAAAGCTAATAGCAATATTCAAAACCTGTGACATGACTAATTTTGAGAACATTTTTCTAGATGTGATGATTTCATATTAGAAAGTTGTCAGTTATTCCTAAAGTGATCTAAAAAGAAAATGTATAAGAATAACTAAGTTGTGGGGCGCCTGGTGATCTCGGCTCAGGTCATGATCTCACAGTTCACGGGTTTGAGCTCCACGTCGGGCTCTGTGCTGACGGCATGGAGCCTGCTTGGGATATTCTCCCTCCCTCCCTCCCTCCTCTCCGCCCCTCCCCTGTGCGTGCACACTCTTGCTTTTCTCTCCATCAAAAGAAATAAATATTAAAAAAAAATAAAATAAAATAATGGAAAACCAGTGATGTAGAGTTGCTCTAATTTTAATAGGATATCAGAAACTGGGAAGTTTGAGGATTTGTTCCTCTTAAAAATGGCACTGAGGGTTTTTCAGTAGATGATGCTGGAACAGCTGGCTGTCTATCTCATGGTGGGAAAGGATCTGTTCTTCCTCCTTCCAGGCCAAATAGAAAATTCTGGCTAGGATGGTACTTTGATAGTTACCCTGGTGAAGACCTGAAATGACACTAAAACCGACAGACAAGAAGGCTAATAAACTTAGCTGCACGAAAGGTTTAATCCTCTCAGCAAAAGATGACGTAAATAACTCAGATGCAGCAGATTGAGAGCAAGTATTATAGAATAAGGAAAATAAGTACCTGGGGTCTCATTTGGTTAAGTGTCTGACTTTGGCTCAAGTCACGCTCTCATAGCTCATGAGTTTGAGCCCAGTGTCGGGCTCTGTGTTGACAACTTGTAGCCTGGAGCCTGCTTCGGATTCTGTGTCTCCCTCTCTCTGCCCCTCCTCTGCTTGTGCTGTGTCTCTCTCAAAAATAAATACGTGTGAAAAAAAAGTTTTTTAATAAAGCCTCTTTGCGTGGGAGTCCCTAACCTAAGGAATATCCACAGTACAAAATAAACGATGGAGGTGGATTAACATGTAGTGCAAGAAAACGAGGCTGAATCTTTTATTCGTGAAGTAAAAATGACAGTGTGACTGTGTTTGAGCATATGATTGCATAAATGTTTGTGTAATAGAATACATTTCATTTTATTTTTTTTAAGTTATTTACTTAAGAGAACGAGCAGGGGAGGGGCCGAGACAGAGGGAGAGCGAAGCAGGCTCTGTGCTGACAGCAGAGATCCTGGCGCAAGGCTCAAGCTCAGGAACCATGAGCCCCCCGGGCACCCCTCATTAGATACGTTTTAAAAGTAATGACCTGCCCGCATGCATCTGGCCACTCGTGCTTTGGGGGGACCCTGGCAGAGTCGGAGGAGGCAGTTAACTGGTGAGTCCTGAGGCAGAACGAAGCTCAGGGGAGGAAGAGGAGATGGCATCCCAGGCAAGAGGGCAAGGGACAGGTTCCTGCTCTACAGGTTACCGATGCCAGAGCAGAGTGAGTAGACCAATACCTTGTAGTTAGGAGGCTGTGAACAAGGATGCTGTTTACTCCGGAGGAAGGATTTGAGGGGCCTCCTTTTCTCTTGACGTAAAGATGGCACTTTGACTTATTCTAGAGAGCTGTAGTTTTCATTTTTATCCATTTTGGATCGACTTAAATACCTGTCTTCTCTTTAGAAGAGTGGCTTTTCCCAAGTAGTTGCTCTCAGTAAGCTTCCCGACCAGCGTTATGCTTTTTGTACTGAAGCCTGTTCTTCCGAGCACGCGTTCTCTTGAAGCGCCTGGGTGGCTCAGTTGGTTAAACTTGCAACTTCGGCTCAGATCACGATCTCGTGGTTCGTGAGTTCAAGCCCTGTGTCGGGCCCCCATCTCAGGCCCTGTGCTGACAAACTCAGAGCCTTGACCTGGCGTCCGATTCTGTCTCTCTGTCTCTCTCTCAAATAAATATTAAAAAACAAAAAGCAGGGGAGCCTGGGTGGCTCAGTCAGTTAAGCGTCCAACTTCAGCTCAGGTCATGATCTCGCGGTCTGTGAGTTCGAGCCCCGCGTCGGGCTCTGGGCTGATGGCTCAGAGCCTGGAGCCTGCTTCCGATTCTGTGTCTCCCTCTCTCTCTGCCCCTCCCCGTTCATGCTCTCTCTCTGTCTCAAAAATAAATAAAAACGTTAAAAAAAATAAAATAAAAAACAAAAAGCAAACCACATACGTGTTCCTCTTGACCTCTCTGCTGATTTCTTTTTTTTTTTTTTTAAATGTTTGTTTATTTTTGAGAGAGAGAGAGCATGAGTAGGGGAGGGGCAGAGAGAGAGGGAGACACAGAATCCGAAGCAGGCTCCAGGCTCCGAGCTGTCAGCACAGAGCTCAATGTGGGGCTCGAACCCACAAACCGTGAGATCATGACCTGAGCTGAAGTCGGACGCTTAACCGGCTGAGCCACCCAGGCGCCCCTCTGCTGATTTCTTACTTGAGAGAGCTCCCCCGTGAGGAGTCTGGGCTGCAGTGTGCCCATACTGCTGCTCTGGAGCAAAGGTGACTGTGAATGTGGAAAACTGATTTTGCTTGTGGGAAACCTGCTGCCTCTTGTGGAAGGGAGAGATCAGTAAAGGGTTGCAAGTTCACGGTGACCTACTTAGATTTTTCCTAGTAACTAGGATGTACGAGGTATATATTCTAGAATGATACCAGCTTTATCAAATATAATCCATGGACATGCTGCTAGTGCATCTTCTTGGTATATTTATATATAAAGAGCGCTGGGTTGAGTTCCAGACATTTTTTTAAAGCTTAAGGCATATTTTGCCATGGAGATATTATAAAACGCTAACGGTGTTCCCCGCCAGCCACTAAAGACTATTTGCACATAATGTATTGAATGGTGCTGTTAGTGTCATGTTCTTGGGGGGGGGGGAGGGTTAATGTTTATTTTTGAGAGACAGAGTGTGGGTGGGGTAGGGGCGGGGCAGAGAGAGAGGGAGACACAGAATCCGAATCAGGCTCCAGGCTCCAGGCACCGAGCTGTCAGCACAGAGCCTGACATAGGGCTCGAACTCAAAAACATTGAGATCATGACCTGTGACAAGTCTGACGCTTAACCCAAAGAGCTACCCAGGTGCCACACGCTCTATGTTTTTAAAGAAGGTATTCCTAAAAAACTTTTCAGATTTCCTGATATTGCTGAATGAAATTAGAATATGGAAAAATCAGGGAACAGCTGTTATAAGGAAATTCTTACCCCTGAGGGGTTTTTTTAGAAAACTCAATTACGGTATCCATGATTAGGTTTGTGTTTTTGCCCCCCCCCCCCCCGCCCTTTGCCCTAAATGTTAATGCATCTTGCACACTCACAAGATAAGCAAGTTAACGTTTGTTTCCCTTATGTGACGGAAAAACAGCTACTGGCTTTAAGAAACTGATCTTCATTTTGGGAAAAAGGTCTTGAAGGAAGTAAGTTTTTCTGAGGATTTGTGACTGAGTAAAGGTAGCTGATCAGCAACCCTTGCTGCATCCTTCCAGAAGCTGAGCTCTGCCTCCGTGACCAGGAGCTGTAGCTCCAAAGCATATGAGCTCACTGCATTACACTCTGCTGTTGAGACTCGTCCTCCACAGTGTACTTCGTGTACTTCTTACCTGGGATTTCGTTCTTCATGACGAAAAAGGTTTAATTTTAGCAAGCCTGTTCTCGGACCAAAAATTCCACTTCTGCCCTATAGTTTTCATTACTACCATGGCTAATGATTTCCCTTTTCTCTTTAGATCTGTCATTTCTAGTATCATTTGCATTTTTTCTATTGTTTTTATTCATCTGATAATTTGTATAAAAATTAAAGGCATTGGCCACATAATTACTATTTAGATGAAAGTGCCAACTTGCTGGCCATTATGAACTGTTGTCTTCAGAACAGATTGTGAATGTAGCAGTCTATTCGTAAGAAACATTAAGAGGTTGAGTGAGAAGAGTTAAGGGGTGAGTGCAGCCTCCTGAACAAAAAATGCAACCTAAGATAAATTGTGGTGAAGACAGTATTCCTTTTTTTGCCTAGTGCATTGATGAAGGTAAAAATTAATACCTGATTTTACCAAAGATTTGGAAAGATTGGCAATTTCATTCATAGTTGATGGAGCTGTGTGAATTGGAGTGACCTATCTTGATAATAGGTAGGATCTTTTTTTCTTTTTTAATAAAAGCCTTAAAAATACCCTTTGTCTTGGGAATGCCCTTTCTAGAAATACGTTCTAGAATGGTAATTGCCTGTGTGCAAAAAGAATTGCCAGGAGGTTCTTGGGTTGCTTGGTCGATTTCGTGTCCGACTTCAGTTCAGGTCATGGTCTCACAGTTCGTGAGTTTGAACCTCGTGTCAGGCTCTGTGCTGACAGCTCAGAGCCTGGAGCCTGCTTCCAATTCTGTGTCTCCTCCTCTCTCTGCCCCTCCCCCATTCACGCATGTGCTCTTTCTCTCTCTCTCTAAAATCAGCGTTTAAAAAAACTGCCAGGATGTTCATCTTTATAAGCTTTTTCTTGAATTTCTACCTGTATGTATTAATTAGATCAATGGTGGTATCTCTAGACGATGCCGTTAAAGAATATGGAAATACGTTCATAAGATACTAAGTGACAAGATCACAGAATGACCGTACAGTGCCATTTTTGTAAGCATCTTATGCATATGTAGGTAACAAGATAGGAGAGGACGTCTGTGTATGTAAGTATATGATAACACGGGGACTGATAACTCCAGGTGGTAAAATTATGAATGGTTTTTCCTTGTTGCTTATTTATGTTGTTTTGTATTAGTTTCTGTAGGAAAATACGCTTGCTCTTTCTTAACTAAAAAGCAGCACACTGTGTGAAATACTCTTTTCCCACAAGCAAAGCCACTCGACACGGAGGCCAGGCCTTAAAACAGGTCTGATCTGCCCTGACCTTCCTATGCACTCATTTCTAGCTCCTCACACTTGCACAGCCACTTGTTGAGAACAGAACTCTTCTGCCTGGGGTAGGAGCAGGCTGTCCAGTCCCAAATGGTCTTACCATCCCTAAGTTGGGAAGTGCCATGGTGTTGGTGTCTACTTTTGTAATGCTTAGGGCCTGTAAAAGTTACTGCTTCTGGAATATAGATGTCACTGATCTCATGGTGTAAATGATTCTGTCTCCAGGACGTAAACCAGAAGAAGAGGGTGTGGAAGACAATGGACTGGAGGAAAACTCTGGGGATGGACAGGTATGTGCAGTGTTGTTAGTGAATCAACTTGGTGGATTGACCCATGGCAGTCATGTGATGGTTATATTTTGTTTTGTCACAGGAGGATGTTGAAACAAGTTTGGAGAACTTGCAGGACATCGACATGATGGACATCAGCGTGTTGGATGAAGCAGAAATCGATAATGGAAGCGTTGCAGATGGCGTAGAAGACGAAGATGCGGATAACCTCCCAGAGTCCCTGTCCGATAGCAGAGAGCTAGTCGAGGGAGAAATGAAAGACCTTCCTGAGCAGCTTCAAGAACATGCTGTAGGTAACTCGGCAGGGTCTCTATCTAGGATGTACCAGGATTCATCAGTTCCTCAAATATCTTGGTAGATGATAAGGTTTGCGTTTGGAATTGGGTCCTTTTAAAACTAGTTCATCTGTTCATGTGTAAAATTCAGACAGTTCTGAAAACACACTTCGCTTGGAAAAGTAGTGTCTTGGTGAGGTACGCGAGTAGGTGCTATTATTTGCATAATGCAGTCTTAAACATTCGGGGGCGCTATTCAAGACCTTCCTATTCTAGGAGGTTGGTCTACGGTAATATGGTTCAGAAGCCTCGAAAATACCAAAATACAGGTTGAAAGTTGGTCTTTTCCTGTTAAAGAACCGTCTGGTACCTTCCTTCTAGTCACCCACCCTTCCATAATAAGCTTTGACGGTTTTTAAGCCTTAGTTTTTTCATGTTAGAAACAAATCAAATTATAATACAGTTGTAATGGGTGTTTTTATTGAATGTTGTCTGCCAGGCATTAGGCATGATGTCCTTTAATCTTTTTGACACAACAGGACATATGTAAATGACGTTTTGCCTATTTTCTCCTTGAGGAAATTGGAGAGTAAAGGTAAAGATCCAAGAACACATAGCTCGTAGGAGAGTAAGAAGACCAGGCTGATGACAGAGTCCGTGTGCTTAACTCCTACACCATATTGACTTGGTGCGAAAAATTTATTAGATTATTGTATTTCTGTGAGGATGAGTGTTGACTAGATGGAAAAGGCGGTAAAAATTAGAAGATGTGAGGCATCTCGGTAGGAATGCTTATGTGTGGGTTCCTGGGAGGCACCTCCTTTCTATAGTGGTTCTCAGATGTCTTCTGGTGGGTGCCTCCTGAGTCATCCTCAGGGAAGGAACCTCTGTTCTCTGCTAGTGGAACGGATCCTGAGTATCCTTAGAGGTAGCAGACTGTCCTTGGAATGGAAAGTGTGATTCTGAGAAATGACTCTCATTTTGATACAAATAGGGTATATAATTTTAGTTTTTGGCGTGAGTCTCATTCAGTGGCTTTCCTCAAAAGTACCCCAAACGCTAGAGCAGTGAGATGAAGTACTTACCCTTCCTTATTAGCTGCTGCTTCTTGAAGTTGGTTTTTCCTCTCTGATTAGAAAATAATACATTCAGTCCCAAAAGCCTGGAAGTGTCTCGAGTGTCTGTCAGTGATGGTTAAGTAATTATGATTGATGGAAGTGGTATAGTTTAAGAACTAAGACCATTCAGTAAAGGTCTGCCACTTAATTTGTTGTGCGACCTTGGGCGAGTTAGTTAACCTCTCTAGACCTCACTTGCAAAAATAATTGGTTTGGGGAAGATTGAAAAGATAAATGTTTCTTACCAGCTTAGATCCAAAGTCCTCATACTGGCCAAAGATCTGTTGAAACATGGCCACTCCTGTTGGGGACAGTCTTCTGTGGTTGATTTCTCCAACAGTACAATAGAATAATCATGGCAAAGACTGTTTGGCCTGCAAAGTCTCAGATATTCACCAGCTGGCCCTTGACAGGACGAGTCTGCTGACCCTGCTTTAGAGCAGTGCCCAGCATACAGCCGCACCATAGGGTCATTGCTGTTGTCGGTGTGAAATATTATCACCCCTTCTGCTATTATAGTTATTACTTTTAATGTAATCACGTACATGAACTAATTAGGTTTATAGGAATTAAAACAATCTCCAAGAGGAAAGTGAAGCTATGGCAGGGTACACAATGTGTGGCCACTTGTGCAGAGAAAGGACAGATGGTCTTGCACTCTTGGGAGCACACACAGGCGATCTGGAGACAGCTGCGTCGGGAAGGAAGGAGTGGTGCAAGGGTGGCTTCCTAGCCAGATAAACGTAATAGCCGTATGTGTTCTTTAGCAAATACTTGAAACATTATTGTCCTCCCTAAAACATAACCAGCTTGGGGTGTTATGGCAAGCAGTTAAGATTATTTTGGTTCGCCCAATAATTTTATGGATCTCCCTCATGTGTATGGGGAACCCCCACCTTATTGGGTAGAGCCCGCCTCTTAGAAGATCAGTAAACTAGTCGTTCTTCCCCAACAGAGGTGCCTCTGGTCCACCTGACTTTGCAGTCCTGTGTTCCTATCCCCACACTCCACTTTGGAGATTGATGAGGCTAGGAGTCAGGTACTCAAGGGATCCATCCCAGTCTAGGCCGGAGCCACCTTGGGGCAGCAGGCTCAGTAGCCGTAGCATTCAGGCTTGGAGAAGTGGCGGCCCGAGAAATCTGAGAATCTGTCCTGCAGTCTGGTTCTGGACATTGTTCATGGGAGAGCAGCCCCTGAACTTGGGGTTCCGACTGACTTGGGAGAGTCTGTACTACCTAATTTTAATCTCTTTTTAGATTAAACCTGCTGTTTTTCCTTTTTCCTTTGGCTCGTGTCTTAAAATCCTCACTGGTACCATTTTAGTGGGCTTCACGCTCTATCTGCAGGTATATACACTTGGAATGTTTCTTTAAACTGAGGTGAAGTCAAACTATAATGCTGTTTTGATTCCTGCACTGTGTCAGGAGTGATTTTCATCGGTGTTCTTTTTCATTGTATGGGTGTACCGTTGGGTTACCCTGTATTGACAACATAAGCTGTATTCTCGTTTATTTTGCAGATGGAGGACAAAGAAACTCTAAACAATTTAGATACTTCATCATCTGACTTCACTATATTGCAGGTAAATTGTATGTCTCAATAATTTTAGAATCCAAGATGAGACTACCATTTCTGGCAACCACTTCAGATGTTGTATGGCACTGCTAAGTACAAGGCATTGTGAGGTGTGTTTGCCCCTCTGGCACCTTCAGAGAGGGTTTTACTTTCCACTTTCTCCAAGTACAATGTGCCTGTTGCAAAGGTCTCCTCGTCTTTCCTTCCCCTTCGAGCTCCGTGGCTTCTGTGCAGCCAAGAGGAGGGCCCGTTTGGGAAGGTCTTGTTGGTTTCATTGCCGGCGGAAAGACCACCTGTCTGATCTGTTCTGGGTGGTGTCCTCTGTTGGGTGAGATGGGGTGGGGGTGGGGGGCCGAGGGGAGCACTCCCTCCCTAGGAGAGATTCTCGGGGTCCAGATGAGGATGCAGGAGGGGTGGGGTGGCCAGAGCAGTGACGTCACAGCTGGGAAGGGTGGAACGTCGGGGGTTCTGGTTCCGTCTACGGGAATTTTCTCACAGCAAATGCAGAGCTTTATTTTGATGACTCTATCATCTTGACTGTATCGTCTGTGTAAATATTAAATCTTAGATGAGAACAAATGAGATGTGGACTGACTTTCAGGTAGGATTTACATACATGTGGGTCTTGAGTTTCCTTTTAATTTTTCAGCAAGCCTGCCTAGATAAAAACTGCTGGAATAAACTTATCTGGGTAGCTGTCTGATTTTCATTGGAAAATTTTGCAAGGAAATAAAAACATAGTATGTGCCAGTTTTTGTTTTTTGGGGTTTTTTGGTGTCATTTTTCATTTACCTGTACTGCTTAATTAGAAGCCGTCTTTCAGACACAATCCCCATTTGCTTCTGCCAGGCAGGGGCAAGGGTGGTTATTGGCAAGCCAGAATCCCAGCTGCGAGGAGGGTGCAAACCTCAAGAAAGTGCGGTGGAGCCCAGTTTACCTTTAGTCCTGATGTCTCGCTCCAGCTGCAAAGTGGTACCACCCATTTCCTGGCTCCGAAAGGAAAGGAGGAGCCGGGTCTTGCCATTTGCTCTAGTTTTTTGTTTTTTGGGTGTTTTTGGTCAAAGACTCCCGTGTTAACGTGGAAGATATATAAACCGTTCCAGAGACAAATAGAGGTACATTAATTTCTTTCTGGAGAAAGTTAAGGAGAGAATTCTGTCTAGAATGATCTCTGGCTTTAGTTGTAGGCTTAATTCCCAGGGTGGGGTACGTTGCATGAAAAAAAATACATAAAACGAAACTGAGAGAAGTGAACAGTTCCACAGTGCTTTCCAGGATGGCAGGCTAGTTCCCAGTGGAGGTGCAGACCATTCCCCTCCATCCCACAAGCATGTGTCAGGTGTGTATACAGAGATGAATGAGAAGAAAGGGTGGTCACCATCTTCCCGGAACCCTTCCTCGCCGTGGGAAGTACCTCAGCAGGGTCGAGCAGAGACCAGGACTGGTGTGGACTCCCACCCACACAGCCAGTGCTTAGATTCTGGCTGTGCTGTGTGTCCTTGAGGAAGTTTGTCAGTCACTCTGTGCCAGTCTCCCTGTCTGTGAAAAGAAGTTTGATACTGATAGTTCCAACCTGTTAGGATTGTCTGATTAACGTGTGTGTGTGTGTGTGTGTGTGTGTGTGTGTGTGTGTGTGTGAGGTGTTTAAATTTGTGCGTGGAACCTAGTCGGTGCTCCTCAGTATTGCCTAAAGTCCAGAATGACGGGCCTTACGCAGAGGGAATGTCAGTGTGGAGGACCGCATGTTGACAGAGGGGCTCTTCCATAGTGGGCAGCCTCTGAAGCCATTAGGAGAAGCCTTTCTATGAAGAGATGGCCCCCAAGCCAAGTGCTGAGGGAGGTGTAGGACTCGCCTGGGGGTGGGGCGGGGACACGTGGGCCTGCTGGGGGCGAGAGGGTGTGGGGCCATCGCTGAAGGCTTTAGGCCACGAGGAACCATATGCTCACCATGGCGGTAAAGTGCAGGCATATGGGGAAGGGATAGTGAGACCAGATGCTGTTGTAGGTGAAGAGTGGCCATGGTCTGGACGGACAGGGCTTTCTGGGAAGGGTTTGGAGGATATTTAGGGATTAGAGGGGGCCCCGTGGCAACGCTGGTTGGAAAAGCTGGGGGGGGGGGAGTAGCGTGTAATGCTGGACAGCACTCAAGTGACAGGCAGGCAGAGGTGAGGTAGTAGGACCACGTGAACTAAGAACAGAGGTCCAACCACCTGTACCTATGTTCCTTCACGCTTCTGAATTTTTAGAAATGAGCGCTACCTTGAGTGAAATGTCAGGCATTCTGTTACACGCCACAAGTAGACAAAAACACCGCTCTCTTGGCTTTTAAGAGTTCAGTCTAGGGGGACCGACAAGCCCGTGATGCTGTCATCACCACTGAAAGTGATACGATTGCCAGGTGCTGGGGAAACAAGGCAAAAGAAACAGTATCCGCAACCAGGGCCGAGGCCCCTGGAGAGTAGCCTGCAATGGGGAGCTTGGGGCGGAGGGGAGGGAGGTGGCGTGTCTGAGGGCAGGCTCTTTCCTGAATGCGCGGAGCAGGTTCTCCACCTGGTGCAGTTGTGAGTTTCCTAGTCTGTACTTCAGAAATCCCCCTTTTAGTTAGTTTCCAGTGTAAATGAACTAGATTGTGTTCATCTGGCACAATCTTATTTATGTTTTTTGTTGCAGGAAATTGAAGAGCCATCCTTGGAGCCAGGTACTGTTAAATGAAAAACTTACCAGCGGGGGTTTGGAACCATTCTAGCTTTCCACCTTCTCTAATTTAAATTCTTTAATTTTAAAAAGTTGCCTTACTGTAGTATACATTGTTCTAAAGGTTTACGATCCAGAACATACCAGGATCATAGAGATTGGAAACCCAGCCATATCACCAGATCTGTGAAAGTGGCTGACTTCTCATTTTACAAACTGTATTGGTGAGATGAGACTATCTCATGCCTTTTTAAACGTAAATGGCATTTAAACATGTAGAAAGAGTTTGCATGCCTCTCAAGAGCTAATAACCTCTGCACCCCACAAAACAGATCTTGTGATATTGGGCAGTGTCTTAACTTTGTGGTTTTTAATTCAGGCAGTGCAGGTAGCTGTAGGGAGATGCGTTTTAAAACATTGAGACATAACTGGATTCCAGAAGAGGAAAGAGTTTCTTCATGAGAATTCCAAACAAATACCGTTCACTTTCTGGACTGCAAATATCTCAGATCACCGATGGAAGAGATTCTGGTTTTCATGTTGGACTGTTCTGTTAAAAGAAATTCAAAGAAATTTGGAAATTGAGCTGTTCAGTGAATGGTGATACATTCAGTTAAGCAACTTGGACTTTGGAAGCTAAATTTGGAAGAGTTCTATGTAAACGACGACAGAATGAAGACTGTCAAGAATCAGCCAGAAGGTTTTGGGGGTTAAATCTCTGGGATGCTTTTCTCTTCCATGTAGCGTAGCGGCTTACTGTAGCAGTCGGTTGGAGCGCAGGTAGTGTAACCAGTGTAACTTTGTGTACCCGCGGGTTTTCCAATCTCTGTGTAGCTAGCGGTTCTCTTCGTGTTAGCGTGGCAGCCGTGCCGGTTCCGCATTTGTGATTGCTTTATTTCCCTGGTAATTAAACCTTGTGCCATTCTATTCCTGTTAAATCCGTAGAAAATGAGAAAATACTCGACATTTTGGGGGAAACTTGTAAATCTGAGCCAGTAAAAGAAGAAGGTTCCGAGCTGGAGCAGCCCTTTGCACAGGATACAAGTAGCGTGGGGCCAGACAGAAAGCTTGCGGAGGAAGAGGACCTTTTTGGCAGCGCCCATCCGGAGGAGGGTGACTTAGATTTGGCCAGCGAGTCAACAGCACGAGCTCAGGCGAGCAGGGCAGACACCCTGTTAGCGGTAGTGAAAAGGGAGCCCGTGGAGCAGCCGGGCGATGGCGCGCGGACGGACTGTGAGCCTGTAGGGCTAGAGAAGCCAGTTGAGCAGAGTAGTAAAGCCTCAGAGCACACGGAAGCCTCTAGCGAGGAGGTCGCGGAAGCGCCCCAGGAAGCCTCAAGCCCAGACCCCAGAGATAGCAAAGAAGACGTGAAGAAGTTTGCTTTTGAAGCTTGTAATGAAGTCCCTCCGGCTCCTAAAGAGTCCTCAGCCAGTGAGGGCGCTGATCAGAAAATGAGGTTTGTTTTTTCTCAGTTTTAGACCAGACGCTATCTCCTTTTCATTGGTCATTTAATGACACACATAAGCTGTTTTTTCTGCAATTGGCCAGCCAGACTGATGCAATTGTAGTTTACTTCTAAACGATGTTTTATTTCTCTTTATTTTAAACTGATTACATAATCTTTTTTCTTTTCTCAACCTATCATGGTTGTTTTCTTTAATTCTTCCTAATTATCTTTAGCCCAGCAGAATTAATTAACTCCTGTGGGTCTGAAATCTTATGGTTAGGTCAGATTTCCAATACAAGTTTGTCGGGGTATCATTTTTTCAGAACTAAATTTCGGGTAGGTATGCAACCTCAGCACGTGTTTTATAATTTTGAGTTTGTTTCCTCTCTGCTGCTTCCTTCTGGAGTGACATTATCTTTTGTCTCTAGTTCTGTCGAAGATGACTCGGATACAAAAAGGCTTTCCAAAGAGGAAAAGGGTAGGTCACCGGGGCGACCCCAGTCTCCTGGAGCATGTTGGGCCTTGGCAGCAGTGGGGTATCTGCTTCCAGTTTGTTGCATATGGTGTTTCTTTCCCAGATGTGCTTTGGGGCCTCTCATGAAGCCTTTCTCCCCTCCTCTGCTACTCATCTGCAGGTTCTGGGTTATAGAGGACAGGCCAGGTCCTCAGAGTTATTAACCTGTCGATCGGAAGCAGACACTTGTTTTCGAGGGAGCACTTTGAGCTCATCGATCCTGACTGGCCCTCTGATTTGCAGACTTCCTTAGCCTCAGTGATACTTGTAAATGGGAATAAATGTTCTGACTTCAGCTATCGTGGGGTTATCTGGTACCTCAGGTTTATCAACAGCTTCGCTCTCTATTAAAATCGCTAATGGAGACGACGTTTTGTTGGTTCGGATTCCTTCTTAGCAATCTAGAAGAAGAAATCCAGATGAGGCATAGGTGGGAAGGTATATATGACAAGAAGGAGAAGCATCTGGATTGGGTTCATCCTGATAGCAGCTGTTCTATGGGCAGAAGCCACTCCACCGGGCTGCCTACTGCCATTTGGCGACTTTCTGTGTGAACCAACCTTCCACGTTCCTGAGAGCCCCTGGTTCACTGCTGTTAAACTGGCTTTGCTCACCACCCTGGTAGACCTGGTGTGCGTTTCCCAGCGTTGTGTGAGGACGTGGCAGGCCCTCCTGTCTTAGCCGGCTTGGGTTGTGCTGGCATCTGGGAGAAGTGGGGAAGTGTCTGGTTTGGAATGACTTTAGTCTTTAAGACTCAGGATCTCGTGAGTGTGGTGGTTTTGACCAGACTTTTGTTTTGAAATAGGTCGTAGCAGTTGTGGTAGAAATTTCTGGGTTAGCGGACTCTCTTCTACCACCAGAGCCACAGATTTGAAGAATCTTTTCAGCAAATACGGGAAGGTAAGACCAAGGGGTCATCGAGGAGAGAAAATGTTTTTAAGCCAATGTAGTACGGCCTTTACATGCAGATGATTGTCCCCTCTCGGGGACTGCTTTGAACGACGCCGTGCCGTTCTTTGGCTCATGTTTGCTCACAGCCTGTGGCGGGTCTGTCCCTCCACTGCTCGCGGTGAGAGAGGTGGAAGCTCCCAGAGCCCACGCCTGCTCCGTATCGTTTCTCCCTTTTCCCGGGCCCCAAAGCCACCACGTAAATTTTAGAGGATTTTCTAAATCTGTTTCTGTGGTGTTGAGTCTTCAACTTCAGCAGTGGTGGCAAAGGGCAGGGCGGGGAGGTGCTGTCAGCACTTCTGCGAGATGGTGGTCACTGTGGAACTGGAGGGAGGCTATAGAAAGGGGTTGTAAACAGGGCCTTTAGGGTCAGACTGGTCTGGGCAGCTGTGGGCCCAGCTCTGCTGCTCACAGTCGAGTGGCCGGGAGCACGTCATTTCCCCTGTGTGAGCTCCCGTCTGCTTGAGGGCCCTCAGAGGTGCTGGCTCCTTCGGATGGCGTGTGTAGCTGTTGCAGAGCTGTTGGTGCCCCGGCCCGTGTCCCTCAGCCCGCCTGATTTCACCCACCGCCGGGCCACTTCTCCTCTGCCTGATTCCCCTCCTCGCTCAGCCCAAGAGCGGTGGCCATGATGGATAGAGGCACCCGCCTCCCCCACCCCTCCAGGCCGGCTGCGGTTCCGTGTTTGATTTAGAGTACCTGCGTTAGCTCTCTTCCCTTCTCTTTTTCACCACCTCCCCATGTGCTTTCTAGATTCACCTCCTAAATAAACTGCTGCATCCAGGGTTCATTTTCTCAGAGGTAGCTTTTGGGGCAAGCCAAAGTGAGACTTAAGCACAGGCCTCTGTTTATAGTAAGGATTCAACAATTTATAGCGGAGAAAACCAATAGTATTTGCTTTGGTTATCGATGTCTGGGAACCAAAAAGAGTGAAATTAAATATGATGGGGTTGTAGAAGTAACTAATGATTCCCTGGGCCTCGGTAGTGCGTGGTGGGCCTCTTTCATGATTCCCCTGTGGCCCAGATGGGACATGGTCTCAGCAGGGACATGTCACCTTGGAGCCTGCAGTGTCTTGGGTTCGTTCTCAGCTTAATGTCCTTGAGTAGGGACAGCCCACTCGGAAACTCTCTTGGGTCTGAGTGTCCGTGTGGCATAATGAGGGTGAATACTGGCTTATGTGGGACCTCCCCTCAGCCAGAGTGCCTAACCTTAACTTGCCAGGGTCACTGGGAGAAGTAAGTAGTGTGCAAAGATGTGCCTCTGGTGCCAGAAACCTCTCCTACCGAATTTTGTCATCGCTCGGAGTAAGATGGGTTTAGCGTCCTTACGTCAGTCTCCACGTGCACATCTGTCTTCCTGCTTCACTGCCCACACGGCTAACGGAATGACGGCTGAGGTCTGATCCCCAGAGGGAACGGCCGGAAGTGGGGCAGATCCGCAGAGTCGTCCCAGTGAGGCAGTAGCGTCATCCTCCCTAGTTGTCATGTGCCACTTGTCAGGCACTGGGTGACGGGGCGTTGCCCACAGTCCTCGTTCCAGGGCAGGTGCCGGGACTCATGCATCAGAGGAAAGCAGCGTGAACGGGGATGTCCTGTGCGTTTCACGCAGCGGGTGTTGGGGGTCTGTGAGTGGGGGCTTTGTGTCTGAGTCCCGTTTGTGTGCTTTCCTTTGAGGTGGTGGGCGCTAAGGTTGTGACAAATGCCCGGAGTCCTGGAGCTCGCTGCTATGGCTTTGTTACAATGTCCACAGCAGAAGAGGCCACAAAATGCATTAACCACCTGCACAAAACAGAGCTCCACGGGAAGATGATCTCCGTGGAAAAAGTAAGTGGTGGTTTTCTTACCGGGATGTGACCCTTTTAGGAAATAAGGTAATACTTGCACTTGATTCTTTTTTTCAGGCGAAAAATGAACCAACTGGGAAGAAAACTTCTGAGAAGAGAGAGGGTGAGGGGAAGAAGGAGAAGTCCAGCACCAGTGACAGGTATCGCTCTTCTCTGAGGGAACTGTGGACAAGATGGCCTTTCTACGTTTCGCATCCTGCACGTTTTCCACGGACAGGGAGACCGCAAGGCCTCCCCCTCCTTTAGTTTATACTAACGTTTGGTGGAGGGGGTTCACCTTCAGTAGCTCCCTGAGAGGATTCCTTCCTTCAGCCCCTCTTCCCAGGGTGCTTGGGGAGAGCAGGCGGCTCCCCTTGTCGGGCCTCGTCCCGCTGATGCCCAGGCAGCCTCCTGGTCACGTGGCACTCACTGCAAGAGTCTCGTCGTGGCTGCTTCGCTGCCTAAATGTTGGACGTAATGTGCGTCTGTTCTGGGATGTCATTTGTAGATCTGCGAACCTCAAGAGGGAAGATAAAGCTGATAGAAAAGAGGACACAAAGAAGGGTGAAGACGTAAGCGGAGAAAAGAGTAAAGATCAAGATGATCAGAAACCTGGCCCCTCGGAGCGATCTCGAACCACAAAATCAGGTACTGTCACTGGTGATGTCACCCTGTGCTCTGTTCCCGGCTGTTGTGGTTTACGGTTTGCTGTCAGCAGTGCATACTAGATTTCTTTTCCATAGAGAGAAATCCTTTTTGTCTAATCTGGGAGTTTTCTGTTTCTTCCATTACACAACTCCTTTCTTCTGTAGGAAGTCGAGGAACCGAGCGGACCGTAGTGATGGATAAATCTAAAGGGGTGCCTGTTATTAGTGTCAAGACTTCAGGATCCAAAGAGAGAGTGAGTATCAATTTTCTAACTAGAGTATTTAGTGTTTCTCTTATTTCACTTATTTATTTTTTTATTCTTAAAGTTTATTTTGAGAGAGTGAGAGCAGGGGAGAGACAGAGAATCACAAGCACACTCCGTCCTGTCATCACAGAGCCTGACACAGGGCTCGAACTTGCAAAACATGAGATCATAACCTGAGTGAAAATCAAGAGTCGGACGCTTGATTTCCGGTGACTGATCCACCCAGTTGCCCCCCAAAACGGAAAGAGTTTAAAAGCTTTTGTTTGCGTGTAACTTTGTTCTGATGAGAATTTTTGTTTTCTTATTACCTGAAGCTAATTTTAAAGTTCAGATGTGAACTAAAGCCATGACAGAGTTAGAGCACTGTCTCATAAAATTAAAATATGGGAATAGTTGGCTTCCCCCACCCGAATCCACATGTAGGTGGCCATTTTCATGGTCTCCCTTGAAAGTGGTGGCAGCTCTCCATCACACATTCCTAAACTCCTATGTAACCCAGCTGGGGTTTCATGCCCTTCTGAGTTGGATCTCCACTTGGTCTCGGTCCCGTGTTCTTTCTCCACGCAGATGCTCCAGAGAACACAATTCACAAAGTACCTGTCTTGGGTCCTTACCATTTCACTCTGCCTGCTGTGAGGGCTTAGGCAGCTGTCAGTGTCCCTAACTTCAATTTTTGGGTCTTGCAACTTGGATAGATATGGGGCCAGGGTCCTCAAGACCACCCACGTTCACCAGTTCACCCTCAGGACCACGGGGCTTGGCCTGTGATGGTCCTCACAGCTAAGATTGCCTATAGTGGTGCAGTAAGGATACACAGCCCAGTCATGGGGGAAAAGACACAGAGTCCATAGAGGACTTGTGCAGGCTCCCTCGTGCTCTCCCCTTCGTGTGGCCTATGCTCTTGTCCAGGGAAGCCCGTTAGCCTGTTAGTGTCAGCACCCAAGGTTGTTATTTGGGGGCTGGTTACCTAGACGTTCTGCTAGATATATACCGTAATTCGTGACTTCGCAGAGGAAAGCAGGTGTTGAGCAGAAACCACAGTGGGCACAGTCTAGGCACAGTGACCACCCTGGGACTGTCAGCTGGAGACACTCTGAATGCCAGGTTCCCAGGCGCCAGCCTCGGGCCTGCCATGTTACCCTGTGCTGTGAGATGGCAAATCGTTTTGGCTATTGCAAGCCAGTGTTCCAGTTCTCCAAACTTCCAGCATGCTTATTTTTGTGCACATGTTATAGTACATGTGACCTCTTTTACAGTTATTTTATGTAAAATGAGTGGAAAATGGCAAAATGGAAGTATGAGTTCCAGGGCTAAGATGGGTAGATCTCGTAAAGATAACGCAGTCACACAAATCAGGAATCCTCTGCTATACTAGAGGTAGCCATGGTTGGGCACTCACTGCATGTTTAATTAGGAAGGAAAAGAACAGGAGTAAAGAGTTGAGAGTAAGGAGTTTAGTTTATGTTATGTTATGTTATTTTTTCAATGTTTTACTTATTTTTGAGAGAGAGAGAAACCGAGTGCAAGCTGGGGAGGGGCAGAGAGAGAGGGAGACACAGAATCCGGAGCAGCTCCAGGCTCCGAGCTGTCAGCACAGGGCCCGACGTGGGGCTCCAACCCATGAACCGCGAGATCATGACCTGAGCTGAAGTCGGACGCTCAGCCGACTGAGCCACCCAGGCACTCCAAGGAGTTTATTTTAATTTTTTTTTTAACGTTTATTTATTTTTGATAGACGGAGCATGAATGGGGAGGGTCAGAGAGAGAGGGAGACACAGAATCCGAAACAGGCTCCAGGCTCTGAGCCGTCAGCACAGAGCCCGACGCAGGGCTCGAACTCCCAGACCGTGAGATCATGACCTGAGCCTAAGTCGGACGCTCAGCCGACTGAACCACCCAGGCATCCCTCCAAGGAGTTTATTTTAGATGAAGAAGACCAAGTATTAAAAAAATTGGTTTTGGGGCACCTGGGTGGCTTAGTTGGTTGAGCGTCTGACTCTTGGTTTTGGCTCAGGTCATGACCTCACGGTTTGTGAAATCAAGCCCCTGTTTGGGATTTTCTATCTCCCTCTCTCTCTCTGCCCCTCCCCTGTTTTCATTCTCTCTTTCTTAAAATAAGTAAATACATTTTTTTAAAAATTGGTTTTCATCATCTAAAAAGTTTTAGAGAGATAATATTTCTATTTTGACCCTGTTGAAAATTCTCGTTGGATATTTTGGCATGGTAATGACGTTTTGATTTTTAAGTATGGTCAGGAAAACATGAAGTTTCTTAGGAGGGAACAGCCTGTTAACTGGTTGTCCCATTAAATGTTAACATTCATTTCCAGTCTTCGTGTTGGATGCTTGGATGTGGACTCGCCTGATTCTTCCTGTTGTCATTTCTACCTTAACTCGTGAATATTTTTTGGTGAACCAGGTTTCTAAGAGCCAGGATCGCAAATCGGCCAGCAGAGAGAAGCGGTCTGTTGTGTCTTTTGATAAAGTCAAAGAGCCTCGGAAGTCGAGAGACTCTGAGTCCCGGAGGTGAGTCCGTGTCCAGCAGTGTTCCTGGTTTGCTTCTGTCTCTGGACTAGTCACACCATGTCATGGGGGCATATTTTCAGAGCCCCCTGTGGGTGGGATATTGCTTTAAACCCTGTTGCTCCTTTGGCCTTCAATAGACTTGCTGTGCTCTTCCATCCTGTGGTTATTTTCAAATGGTCTTCTCATGCAGATAGGCCCATCTCTTTTTTTTTTTTAATTTTTTTTTTTCAACGTTTATTTATTTTTGGGACAGAGAGAGACAGAGCATGAACGAGGGAGGGGCAGAGAGAGAGGGAGACACAGAATCGGAAACAGGCTCCAGGCTCCGAGCCATCAGCCCAGAGCCTGACGCGGGGCTCGAACTCCCAGACCGCGAGATCGTGACCTGGCTGAAGTCGGACGCTTAACCGACTGCGCCACCCAGGCGCCCCAGATAGGCCCATCTCTTGATGATTCTGGGAGGTAACGGCAGGGAGTTGAAATGCCTAGCAGTGCTGGTTCACACACCCGGTGTGCCCCCAGAGCGGTTGGAAGGGAGAGAAACAGTGGGACACACGCAGGGAGAGAGCAGAGATGTCCCCATCCTTAAAATAGCTTAAGAAAAAGTCTCCAGAAATTTTAAAAACTAAACACAAGCAGTACTGAACACACTGTATGACAGTTTTTTACAAAGAAACAATTCTTAAACTATAGTTGAAAAAATAAACAGCGCTCGTAAAACTGGCAGAGTAAGAATGAGTAGAGGGGGCGAGGCACGGCCTTTCTGGGGTGCGTGCACTCACAGCTTCCTGCTGCGCAGGGACGGGCGCCGGACAAAGGGCCCTTGTGTTGAAGTGACGTAGGGCCACAGAGCTGACCCGTGCGCATGTGGGGACTTCATATGTCAGTAGTGACGTTTCTCATCAGGGACAAAAGGATGGGCTCTCCCATCCTTTAATAGCTTCAAGTCACTTGGCTATTCCTTTGGTCGGCCCTCTGGGTCTGCAGCTCCCGTCAGTGACAAAACAGTCCCCGTCAGCTGGTGACAGAACACAAACGTGAAAGCTGAGAACACCCGTATACAGCGGAAGTTGGTGCTGCGTTCAAGAGTTGGGGGCCGGAAGGAGAGGTTGACCGAGAGAAAATGTAACTTCTGTCTGTACGTGAAAGATCCACGAGGGATGGGAATAAACGTGATGTGAAGTAAATGTAAGGAGGCAAAAAAAACCTGCTAGGAAACGGACAGGAGCGAGTCGACAGAAGGGACGGGTCAGGTGCCGCAGGACTCAGGACGAAGGGAGGCTTCACTGGGCACCGGGAGCGCTCGTGAAAAGAGCAGCGAGACCAGTTTTTGCTTCTGCCGGTTTGGTTGGGTGCACTGTGTGCATTCCAGTGTGGGGGGTGGGGGCGCGGCCCCTGCAGAGGGATTCCGCGGAGGCCCGCGCGGCTGAGTCTAGTGCCCCAGACCTAGAAGTGCCACTTCTGCAGACCTGCCCTAGAGGAACTTGTGCATGAGAAAGCCTCCGATTGTGTGAGGTTGTGAAAGTTAGGAGACCATCAAAAGGTCTGCCTCTGGGTGCTGCTTGTATAAACCGTGGCCTGTCCGCTCCACGGGGCCCTTCCTGAACCCTTGCCCTCGACCTGTAAAGGCGGATGTGGGAGGGCTTAGACATGTCGCATTAATCAAGGAGGCTGTAGCCATTCTTGTCCAAAACCCGGCAGTGAGGCAAGAGTATGCGTTTCTGCCTGTGTAAGTAGGTGTCTGTAAAGGCGTAGCGACGGGTGGAAAGGGGACAATGTGGCCACTGTCTTCCGTGTCACACGTACAGGGACTGGCAGGAAATGCGCTGGGGTGTAGCTGGTGTCCCTAACAAGAGCAGAGCTGGCCGCGCCCTCGGGCTGCGCGGGCTCCCCGGCCCTTCACTCGGCCACCACGGGCTGCCTGTTGGTAAACTCATCTGAGTTTACAAACATCGTCAGGATTTCAATTCTAGTGCACTCGCCCCATCCTGGGGTGACTGAAGCTCAGTTAGGGACAAGAGGTCCTGACCGAGACTTAATTTCCTGTGGCAAGTGTGTTCTGTTTATTTTTAATGGACTGTTTCATGGAATCAGATGTTGATCTGCAGAAAAGGTTTCGGGAAGTGAGGTTCAGCTCCTACCCTAGAGGAGCCCCTATGTGCCCGGGCCTCCCTGCTCTGATTCCCGCCGGTCGGGGACCGAACTGGGGGGCACCGAGCCGGCGGCGGAGCCCGTGCCGGCACCCCGGGGCTGCCGCCGCACCGACGCCCTGGCCGGTCGGGAAGGCGCGGCCCCGGGGCCGCGTTTCTGCCGCTCCCGGGGCCGGTCCGCGCTCCGGGCGGGCGGGAGCCGTGGCTCCCGTGTCCCGGCCGCTCGCCTGGCCGGGTGATGCCACCGGCACCGCGGCCCCTCCAGCAGCTGCTCTCCCGCAGGGTGCGCGAGCGCAGCGAGTGGGAGCAGCGCATGCAGGCGCAGTGGGAGCGGGAGGAGCGCGAGCGGCTGGAGATCGCCCGCGAGAGGCTGGCCTTCCACCGCCACCGCCTGGAGCGCGAGCGCATGGAGCGGGAGCGGCTGGAGCGCGAGCGCATGCACGTGGAGCACGAGCGCCGGCGGGAGCAGGAGCGCATCCACCGCGAGCGCGAGGAGCTGCGGCGCCAGCAGGAGCTGCGCTACGAGCAGGAGCGGCGGCCCGCGGTGCGGAGGCCCTACGACGTGGACGGCCGGTGAGCCTAGCTGCCCTTAGCCGCCACCCCGGAGGCGGCCTGTGGCCTTTAGGATCGGGTGAGGGTCCCCCACGTCGCGCTTCCGCGAGATTGTCGTTTCAGAGGCCGCACGTGTACGGGCTACAGCTCGATTTGACGTCCTGTTGTTCGTCAGGCACCTGAGATCCTTAGGGGTCAGTGGGGAAATGGATAGAGCAGCGCCTAAGAAAGCCTCACGTTCAAGTCCTAGCACAGAACCCCCGAGGGAAGGGAGTTCTTCAGCCCGGGGCCACATGCGAGTCAAGTGCCGAGGGGGGTGACCCGCGACCGGAAGAAACTTCCTTCAGGCCTCCGTGTAGGCTTTGTCGTTGTAGCCGTGTGTTGTGGCTCATTTCCAGTGATGTTAACTTTAATTCCCTGGACATACCGACATGACTTGGGCATACTCCAACGCTAGCCCCAGTGAAAAACGGGCCCGGTTTCAGTCCTTGCTGGTGGGAGTCCAGGGTGGTAATCCCAGCACTGATACGACCAGCATTTCTGCACGCATCGCCACTCGGGAAGAACCACGTTTTGTATTCCTCCCTCTATTGTGTGGATATCGCGTGGATTGCGTGTAATATCCCGCAAGACTTCTTTCAAGGGCCTTCAAGCTCTTTTAGGATTTTTGATGCCTTTGTGCAAAACACCGCTGCTGGGAGTCCGTTACGGTCATGCATGTTTTTGAAACAGTATATTTCAGGTGCCTCTCAGCGTCCCCCCACTGGTGTCTTTGCTGGGTTAAGTCCACGTTGGAGGAAAAGAGGTAGTGCACTGAGGAGAGCTGGGGGTCACGACTCTCGCTTGCTGTCCTGATAGATTGAGGCCGTGTGCTGTTCCCGGAGGCGACCTGCGGGTGTGCAGGTGTGCCCACGTCCCTTCCTGTTAGGGAAACCAAAGCTCTTCTCTTTAGGGTCAAGTGAGGCTTGTTGGATAGGATAGAAGGGGGTCCTTCAGTCGGATCCCACATCACCCTACTGGCCCCTCTCAGCTTGTGTAGCAAAGACGAAAAAGTTAATTCTCATTCTGTGGAATGATAGGAGCCAGGGACAGTTTGAGGGTTCAGTTCACCAGCTCCGCAAAGGTTATGAACTTGAAGGAGAAATCGTATCACTTCTTTATTCCCCCTCCAGGCGAGACGATGCCTACTGGCCGGAAGCAAAGCGGGCCGCTCTGGATGAGCGCTACCATTCTGATTTCAACCGCCAGGACCGTTTCCATGACTTTGACCACAGGGACCGGGGCCGCTACCCTGACCACTCTGTCGACAGGTCAGCCAGGCTCCCGATGACCCTGCCCATTTGTACAAGTTCTCTTTTCCTCTCGTTCTGAATGATGAAGGACTAGGGTTGGCCTTTCTAGGCTTTGAGACTTTCAGGCTGTGAATAACCTGGGTTCGGTTTGGGAAATGTTTTCTATTGGGGGAGGGGGTGTCTAGCCGACCTACCTTCTCTTCTTATGTTTTCATTTAAATTTCCTTTTTCAGGAGAGAAGGTTCAAGATCCATGATGGGAGAAAGAGAAGGACAGGTGAGTCAGAAACTTGAGTTGCAGCCACGGTTTTTGCCGTGGAATCGATTCTCTCTCCGTGCTGTCTCCCTCCTCAGCTGAGGTTCGTTCACTTCTGAATAGCGAAGTAGCTAAATGCCGTATCTGTATCAATGGCTAAGGAGCCTTGGGTGAGTCTGAAGGGCTCGCTCCATTGTCACCGTCTGCACAGCTCAGCCCATGAGAGGCCAGGGGCCCGTGCTTTGCAGGATTCACATGTTAAAAAATATGCTGGAGTTTCTTCTTTTACTTGTCGAACGTTTAGATTAAGAACTTCTCCACATCGCGCTGACTCTTTAGTGGGTTTACTTGGAATATCGGGGGGTGCGGGGAGGAATTCCGGAAGGTTGTGGTCAGGGCGGCGTGGGGGCACAATTGCTGCCCGTGAGTTTCCTTTCCCTGCTGGAGCGCGGCTCTGTCTGCCCTCCTTCCTCGCTTCCTGAGGGCGTGGCTGGGGACTTCGTAGTCCTGGCCGTACCCAGCGGGTCCCCTGCTACCTCCGGAGCGGTCGTCGCGTGCCTCTTTTTCCTCTTCTTGGAGGTGAATCTGAAGAGCAACTGAATCTACACCCGCTCTTGGCGGTTCTCTTTGGGGAAGTGGGGCTCGGTGGTTAGATGTCCAGGCTCCGGAACCAGAACCAGAGTCGCATTCTGGTGTCAGCACTGTGCTGAGCACGTGTCTCCCAACTCTGAAGTGAGGGCGCTCACTCCCCCCTGCTCGGTGTGGGGGCTAAATGGGTTGACAGCCATGTCTACACCGGTTGGCCCGGCTCCTGACACGCAGCTGCTAATCCCTGCCTGCTCTCTCCTGCCGCTATGGGCTGAAGCGCTCCCAAACCTGAAAGGATGTTTTCTCTTGTGTGTGCTGTCCTTAGTAACCCTGGTGCTGCCCTGGATGCAGGCAGTGACATGGGACACAGAAGGGGACACGAACACAGGCTCTCAGGGTCTTGCTGAGCCGTTACACCAGCTGGTCGGTGGGCAGGAGAGTGTGGCTACCCTGTGAAAAACCGGGCAGAGCTAGAGATCGGCTTTGTGCAAAGTGTTCTCTGTCGGTTCGGTGTCTTCGGAAGGCTGCCGAGAAAAGCTTGCTTGTTCGGAAATATTTGCGTTTGTCGAAAGAAAGTGGTCTGAATCGTGAGCTGTTGTTTTTTTGTTGTTGTTTTGTTTTTTTACAAGCTGGTGTGTCCTGCAGGTTCCTTATGGAAGTGGGGCTTCGGGGTCTCATTTAAGCAGCTGTTGTCCTGCCCGGACACTTTGGCTTTGGCTTTGTGCCTGGAAGGAACAGTGCTGTGTTTGTCCATCTGGTACAGTTGAGCCCCACCTCCCCCACTTTGGTTGAGGGAGGCATCCGCACACATTTGGGAACGCGAGGCCCGTGGAGGCAGGAAGCGGAAGCACACGTGGCCAGGGCTCTCGTGTGACAGGCTGGCCCCGGCCCCGGCCACGGCCCTGGCGAGCTCCTGGCTTAGCAGGCGCGGATGCGTGCAGCCACAGGGCAGCCGGAGCATCTATCCAAGAGGCTTCATTACCAGGACTCCTTTCTAGGCTTTTTCGCTTAGAATGTGATCTTGGAGCAAAAGACCACAGGGCTACAGATTGGGTTTGTGGGACCATGAGAGCAACAATGGAGCCGAAGCCGCCTCACCAGCTCCCTAAAGCTTGGGGCGTCCTTCCGGCAAGCAGGGCAGGCTTCGGGTGAAGGGCCAGTGGTGAGCGTTTGTTGAGAACAGCATTTCCTAGAACGAAAAACAGCCATTCCTAGAAGCGCTCTCTCTTCCGTCCTTCCGATGGCGCGTAGAACAGGGCCAGGCCAGCAGGTTCCACGGACCACGCCACAGAGTGGCTGGCGGTCGGTCCGGTGAGGCGCCAGGTCTGGGGTGAGTGTGAAAGGATCCCTAGTGGCCGTTTGGTTCTGGAGGTTCCTAGGGGCTAGAGCACCGGGCCCGGGTGCATTGCTTGTCTGTCTGTTCCTGGCGCAGGGCGGCCACTAGGCCCCAGCGCCTTCTCTCCTTCGGTGCCTGAAGTCTCTCCTTTTGGATTAGGGTGGATCTCATCCCTCGGTTTCTTTCTCCGTTGTTTACATTCTTCAGTTTTCCTCACTTGTCCGTGAGCAGACTTCGAGGATGTGGCTGTCGAGCAAGCCGAAATGGCCTCTGTGGCACACGACCGTGTGTAGAATGCTCGCCAGTGCTTCTGAGTTACGGTCACTGTCGTCGTCATTATCAGCTTGTTGGCCCCAAGGCCTTGGGATCCAAGCTTGATACCGAAGCCTTCTTTCTGTTCTGGCTCTTTCACGTCCAGCATTACCCTGAACGCCACGGAGGACCAGAGCGCCATGGGCGGGACTCCCGGGACGGCTGGGGATACGGCTCTGACAAGAGGATGAGCGAGGGCCGGGGGCTGCCTCCTCCACCCAGGTTTGTGTCCCACCCCCCACAGCACCTGCAGGGGCCTCACACGCCCCTGGCAGGATCGGTGTGTGTTCCTGAGGAGCCCTGGCTCAGGGAGAGAGGATGGGGACCGGGAACACAGAACGCGAAACCCACCTCCCGGAACCCGTGGCGCCTGCTATTCTGCAAGGCGCAGAGGGGGCAATCCAAATCAGAGGCATCTTTTCCTAAGGGGCAGACGTGACTGGGGGGACCACGGCCGAAGAATAGAGGATGACCGTGCGTGGCAGGGTGCTGCTGACGGAGGCATGGTAGACAGGGACCACAAGAGGTGGCAAGGTGAGGACCGGCTCTCAGCCGGGGACGTGTCTGTCTTCGTGGGGGAGCACCTGGAAGGCTCAGGCTCCACCTGCTTTACGCCCGTCTTTGCTCGTCTCCCTGCTTCTCGAGGGCGGGAACGGCTTCCTCTGCTGTCCCTCCTTGGGGTCCTGCTCATTACTGGCTGGATGTGGGGAGGGAGGGGGAATGGACAGAAGCCGTCTGGCACGGGAAGAGCGATGTGGGCACAGGTAGCTCCTCTCTGCCGCCGCTCGGCGAGGACGGCCGGCGTGTGCATCCGCGGGGGCCTGCGGGGTCTGGGTCCGCTGGGTGGCTCGGGAAGGGTACTGGAGTCACGGGAGCCCCGCGTCGGTGTCCTCTGCGCTCCACGTGCACTCCACGGCGCGCAGAGGCACCGTGTGACCGGCATCTCTCGTCTCGCAGGTGGCGAAAGGAGTATGTCCGGGCACTCTGGGCCAGGTCACATGATGAACCGGGGAGGGATGTCAGGGTAAGGTGTTGTGCCGCCCGTCCAGCTCAGCCCTCTCCCCTCTGCACGGTGGCCCGCCTGGGCCACCGGTGTGCAAATGGTCCGGGAGGCGCCCCACCGACCTCCTCCCTCTGCCCGCTGGAGGCGCTGCTCCCGGAACACGGGGGCGTGTAGGGTGGGCCCCTCGGTCCCGGGAACGACACGGGAACCGTGTGTGTCGTGTCGTAGGCGCGGCAGCTTCGCCCCAGGCGGGGCCTCGCGGGGCCACGTGATCCCACGCGGCGGAATGCAGGGTGGATTCGGAGGCCAGAACCGGGGGAGCCGTCCCAACGACACCCGCTTCACTCGCCGCTACTAAGCGCTTGGATTCCTGTGTTCTGTCACGTGGCAACAAGAGTATGTTCTGTTAGGAGTTTCTCTTAAACTGTGTACAATAATTTTTTTTATCTGCTGCCATATTGTAGCTCAATACAATGTGAATGTTTTTTTGTGTTTTTTTTTTTTTTTTGGTTTTTGTTTTTTTGTAATAAATGTGTTTCTGTTCACATACCCTTTATTTAAAGCGTCGTCTCTCTTCATTTCACGTGTTTTTGTAAGTTGAATCATACTCGGCATTGCTTACTTAGTCATGGTTCTTCCTTCGGGGAAGGAGGAAGGAGGACGGACGGGGGCAGCTTTAAAGGGACCGTTAAGGTTTCCGGAAGCAGTCTGCTGGTGGCGCTCACCTGCCGCCTGCTGAGCCTGGGCCGTTTTGTCCCTCTTCCTCCGGGGCCTCTGATTTACGCCAGAGCTTTCTGTCCCCCGCACCCTGCTTCCCACCCCTGGCTCACCAGGCCGCTGTGCTTTTCTTTTAATCGGGTGAAAGACACATCATGTGAAATTTACCATTTTAACCATTTTTAGGTAGACAGGCCCGTGGCAATAGCGTAGGCACACCGTTGTGCCACCACCACTGACCTCCATCCACAGAACCTTCTATCTTCCCAAACACAAACCCTTATACGCTGCTCCCCAGCACCCACCTTCTACTTCCTGTCCCTGTGGCTTTGACCCCCTAGGATCTCCTGAGTGGAACTGCATCCTGGGGGGGGGGGGGGAGCGAGAACACAGTGTGGTGCCGAGGTGTGCACCTGGGACCGTGCTGCCTCCTCACGTGGTCCACAGGCTCCCTTGCTGTGGCTCCCAGGTCTTGCGGGGGGGGGGGGGGGGGGGCGGGGGAGGTGTGGAGGGAGGTCCAGCCCACCCGCGTAGGAGACCGGTAGCGCAAGGGAGGCCTGCTGCTGCTTGGTCTGTGGGAACCAACCAAGGCCGGTTGCCCCTCTGGGCTCCCGTCTTTGACATGTCCAAGTAGGGTCTGGCCCTGTTTCGGGCCTGGGGATGCCCAACCATTGGGGCAGCCTGGGCTCCTGTCCCCCCACAACCCACAGCTAGGGGGAGACAGACATGAGATCAAGCCCTCAGATGTGGGGGGCCAGACGAACCCCCCCTCTCCGGAGGGGCTGCAGACGACCCCACGCCAATCGCTGGAACCTGGACATACGGCACCTAACGTGGCCAAGGGGCTTTGCAGATGAGATTCAGTTCGGGACCCGGAGACGGAGAATTCCCTGGGGTTACCCGGGTGGGCCCAGTGCCACCACCAGGGTCCTCGCGGGGGAGCGGGGAGGCGGGGGAGCCAGAGACCGGCAGACTACACGGCCGGCTTTGGAGACGAAGCGGCCCTCATCCCAAGGGGTGCAGTGGCCTCTAGAAGCCGAAAAGGCAGGAAATGGATTACTCCCCCTGGAGCGCCCAGAAGGAGCCAGCCCCGTCCACACCTGCATCGTAGCCCAGCGAGACTCGTGTTGATCTGTGGTGCAGTCAACGTGGGTTGCATCAAGCCCCTCAGTCTGTGGTCGCTGGTCACAGTGGACACGCGACTGCTACAAACTCCCGAGGCCGTGGTTGTTAGCTGGGATGACCGTCCCCAGGGGGCAGACACCCGGCAGCACCTGGAGATGCCTGTGGCTGTCGGGACTGAGGAGACAGGGTCTGCGGGTATTTGAGGGGGGGAGGGGGGTGCTGCTCGACACCTACGGTGCCCAGGCTGGTCCCAAGCACATGAGATGCTGAGCTGGGGAGACGCGGCCCCGAAGCGGTAAGTGCCATGATGGGACACCCACAGGGCGGTCACGAGGCCCAGACTCCGCCCAGGGGTGGGAAGGAGGGATCAGGGCAGACTTCCCGGAGGAGGCGGAGGCCGAGCTGTATGTGGGCAGGATGAGTAGGAGTCCGGAGGAAGGGTGGCAGGAGGGCTGTGGTGAAAACCAGCTGTGTTGTAGGAAACGGCCCTTTGAGGAGTCTGGGCTCAAGGGGAGGGCAGCAGGGAGCCATAGAAGGTTTCTGAGTGGGGCAGTGACCCGATCTTGGGACGTTGGGAAACAGATTGAAGGGGCAGGTGGGAAGACCAGGGAGGTGGTCTTGGCACTGGTGGCAGATACAAGGGGACAGAGGAGTTTGGGTCTGGCTGCACGAGGGGATGGCGGAGTCACGAACGGCGCCCCAGTCTGCAGGCTGGTGGCCGGGTCCGTGTGAGCAGGGGGCCAGCAGCCGGCTGACCCCTGGCCCAGGCTGTGGGTGCACACCAGAGCTTGTTTCGGGGGACGCCCCCCATCGTGCCCCCGAACACAAGAGCCATCCGGGCAAGCAGGGAAAGCTGGCGGGGGGCCAACAGGGTAGACGGAAACCTCAGGCTTGGGGAACCTCGTGGGCCATCCCCCCGGGGCTGCTGGGAGCCTGGGGGGCCTCGAGCAGCCGGAGCGGCGCCCTGGGGGTATCGGATCTCCTCCGTCAGGTGGCCCAGCCCCGCTTGCTCTGCGCTCTCTTAACAGGTGCATCCGCCTCAGCCCGTTTCCTCAGCTGCCCTGGGCCTGGCTGTGCGCAGCCGCGGGGGTGGCCGGGTGCTTCCCCAAGCCCTTCCTGCCCACCCCGGCCGCCCCAGGCCACCTCCGCCTTTTCGGAGCCCCCGCTTCACGGCCCCCTCCCCACCTGACACAGGTGCGTCCCGCAGGGACGGCAGTCGCTCCCGTGACCAGCCCTACTGATGCCAGCCGGCAGAGACGCTGCCCAAAGCCCAGAACTCGATGGACCTGCGGGACTCAGCTGCCTGGATGGAGGTGAGGGGCCCCGGAAGGGCCGAGCACGTTCCCAGGGTGGCTCATTAACGACCTGCCTCCAAAGGCTGGTTTCCCTTCCTATGTGCTCCGCTGGGAGTTATTCAAGAGCAGGGCAGGGTGGCCCTGGCAGGCCTCTCTCCCTCCAGGTCTGCCTCTCCTTGGGAAACGGTGGTGATGGTAACGGGAGGGTCGTGAGGACGCAAGGAGCCTCACGTGACACGTGCTACAGCCCTAGCTTCGCGTGCCCTGAGCACAAACCCTCCGGTTTTCAAAGGCCTTTTTTTTTTTTTAAGTTTATTTTGAGAGAGTAGGGGAGGGGCAGAGACAGAGAGACGGAGAGACAAAGAGAGAGAGTGAGCATCCCAAGCAGGCTCCACCCTCTGTCAGCGCAGAGCCCGACGTGGGGCTTGAACTCACGAACCACGAAATCGTGACCTGAGCTGAAATCAAGAGTTGGACGCTTAACCGACGGCGTCACCCAGGCGCCCCACAAACCCTCCAGTTTTCAAAGGCCCAGGATTGGGTCATGGGAGTGAGGCAACTGGAAATCCTGTGCCCAGGGGAGGGCGTAAGCTAACTACCTACTACCTGGGCTCCAGGCGGAAGGAGCAGGGCTTGGACCCGGCCAAGCACGCGGGTTTCTCCATCTGTACGATGGGCCCCCCATCTGCTTCCTTCCCTGTAGAAGGGCTCCGTGGATGGGGGGGTCAGGCTAGGGTGCGTTACCGGGCTCACCTCTGAACCTGGGCTTGCTCCCTCCTGGGAGGTCCCAAGGATCAGGGATGTTCCCCGGCCCCACTCGTCCTGCCCTTGCCCTAGACTTGCTCCTACCCCTGCCACGGCCCAGGCAGGATGGGAGGGGCCCACCTACACTGTTCCTGGAAAGCAGAGTGGCAGGTCACTTTGGGCTCTCCCTCCCCAAACGCAGCAGGCCAGGCCACCCATCCCCTGCCACACTCCTCCCCACACCTCCCGTGGACCTGCGCCAGCTTCTCATCCCCGAAGGGCCTGCAAAACGCCGTGGCTTCTGGTCTCTGCTTTCCTCACGTGTAACCGCCGTCCTCTCCTTGCTCATGGGCCTAGGGGAGCCCGACCACTAGACCAAGCAACAGAACTCCCACAACTCTCAGGCACGGGGGATCCCATCCCAGCTCAGGGCACCATTACCCAGGCCTGGTCTCCGCTCCTGGAGTAGCAGCCCGGGCCAGTCTCTGCCTCCCACCCAAGCCCACGGCCTATTGCCCGTCTGGGGCACAGGTTTCCTCCTGCTGCCATCATGGTGGGATGCCCTCGGGGCCGGGAGTATTTTCAGGGTCTGCCCTCTTGTCCCGCCGGGTGGGGAAGAACACTCAGGTCACCAGGCAGCTGATCCAGGGCAGAAAGGCTTCCCAGGGGAGCAGGGGACGCTGGGAAGGCAGGACCTCTGTGGGCCGGGGAGCCCCCCTCCACTGCAATGACCGTGAAGCCTGCGGTCCCCAGGAATCCCCAGACCGTGGAGGATTGAGGGTGGAAAGCAGGCAAGGGAGGGCCAGGACTAGACTAGACACGGGTGACCAGTGAGCTGAGCCAGTCGGAGATTGGGCGGCCACACGAGCTCCCGGCCACGGAGACAGATGAATTCTGCTCACTCTGCCGAGTCCCCACCTCCAGACCGCCCCACCAGGGGCTCAGCCCTCCGCAAACTGAGACGCCCGACCTGGGCGGGCCATCAGCACTTGCTCATTCCTGGGCCCGGAGCACTGCCTACAGAGCACCAGGGCCAAGCGTCGGCTCTCAACCCCCACACCGGGCTGGGGACTCAGCGGGCAGGGCCCAGACAGCAAAGGGGTGAACCAATGCCTGTGGTCAAAGGTAAGCTCTGACGAGCCGCTAGGCACCAGAAGCCCAGGTCTCTGCGCTCTGGCACCAGCCGGGCCACCCCAAGCCCCTAGGGCAAGCACACGGGTCGGGAACACTTCCAAAGTCCTTTATTGGGCCAGCAAGGCTGAGAGCTGCCCTTGGCGTGGGGTCTCAGTCCCAGTCTGGAGTCTCCAGCTCTATGGCATCCCTGCCCCTGTTCCTGGCTGGGGCAGGTGGCCTCCTCTGACAGGCTACTTGATTCGCTCCTTCAGGTAGTCCCAGCCCTCCCTGGAGTACTCGCAAGCCTTGGAGGGGGCCGCCGACAGAGCCGACATCACCTTAATGATGCCTGTGGGGAGGGAGGGCCCAGTGCCTTCAGCCACAGGGCTCAACCACCGCTTCCCCGCTCCCCCCGGAAACCCTAGCTCCGCGAGGCTTTGAGAGGCCCCAGTTCCAGCCTGGTCAGTTCCACACGGGGAAACTGAGGCAGAGATGGGGCAGGGCCTCGCCTTGTCTGAAGTCACACGGTGAGCTCCAAAGTGACCTGTCTTCAACGGAGGCTCTATCTTGCTCCCACCCCCCTGAAATCTCCACCCCTTGTCCTCTCTTAGATCTGCAGGGGGTGCACAGAGCAGGAAGGAGAACGATGGAGAGGAATGGCCAGGAAATGGGGGCAGGGGGTGCTGACTGGGGTATCAGGGGCCGCCACCCCCAAGCCCAGGGACCGGGGCCTACCTGAATTCCAGGAGTCGCGGATGTGAAAGTTAAACTTTGGAGGGGCTGGGAGCTGGGAAGAGAGGGGAGAAGGGGCAGGTGAAAAGGGGAGGGCCCAGGAGCCCCAGCCCCCTCCGGAGGCAGCGGAAAGCAGCACAAAGCCCACTGCAGAGAACACCACGCAGGGCTGGAGGGACCAGGGACCAAAAGCCACCCCAGAACTGACACCACCACCCCCCCCACGGCCCCCACCCCCAGGCCTTAGCCTCACTCCCAGTCCCAGGGTACCTGGGGTATCTTCAGACCTGTCTGCTCACACACGTACTGGCTGAACTGGTACAGGGCTGGGGGGACTACCTCCTCTGCCTTCTGAAGGACAGCCTGGCTCTTGTCACTTGGCCCCAGCAGCTCCTGGTCATACACCAGGTAGACGGCACCCCCGGCCACACTGCCCTTGATGAGGAACCTGCAGGCAGAGAAGGGAAGGACAGCAGCTCAGTAGCTCATGGGACGCCAGTGGCCACCCTCAGGGCTCCAGGCCCACTTTGGGGAGGAGTTGGACTCCCGGGGCTGCCACAGTCCTCAGAGCGCCACACCTGAAGCCAGGCAGCGGAAGGCACTTTGGAAGCGCAGAGGCTTGCCTGACGCCTACTACGCCCATTGAGTGTTGTACTCAATTTACCCTGCAAAGCGGAGCTACTCGGCCCCGTTTACCTGGGAAACTAAGTCCCGGAGGCGGACCGTGGGTCACGCGTGATCCCGCACAGAGCAGGGAATAGTGAAGACTTAAGACCCCTGACTTTGTGTCTTCCAGCCCCGGGTCTTCCAGCCCCGGGAGGCACGACCCGAGCGCAACCCTCGAGGGCCTTCCAAGGGACCCCGGTCACTTCTTGTGTGTCATACGTCGCTCTGGGCGCGCGTTAACTTCCTGAAACAGCGCGTGCGGCATTCCCACCTTACAGAGGAGGCAACTGAGGCTCCGAGGGGTCTCGGACACAGACAATCAGGAGGCAAGGGTTCGCTGGGACGCGGGAAGGAGGCGACAGGAGATCTCGGGAAGCCCCTCCCCGCCTGAACCTCAGTTTCCCCATCTGGGCGATGGGGGGGACCTGACACCACGGAATTCGAAGATCCAGTCGGGAGCAAACCGGAGGGGGTGCCCACAGGCGGGGACTGTTTCGGGGGCTCCGAGCCCGCCCGGCGGCCCCACGCACCTCATCAGCGACCACACTCGGGGCACCATGGTCCCTCGGCTCCGCGCGCAAGGACACTCGACTCACTCGCCGCTTCCGGTGGCGGCGCCGCAGAGGCCTCTGGGAAACGTAGTCACCCTAGTCGGCCGCAAAGGCCTCCGGGAGTCGAAGTCGCTCGAAGGCTCGGAGACTCCGGAGAGGGACGGCGGCCCTACTGCGAAAGGATTCAGAGAAGTGTGATCTTCAGAGCCCGGGAGCCGCAAAGCTGCCTGGGAAATGGAGTCAGCAGGGCCCCGTGAGGCGCCGGATGGCTCGCCTGGCCGCAAAGACTCCTGGGAAATGTAGTCCCGCCTGGCACGGTCCCGGGGGCGTGAGGGGGAAACAGGTGTCCGGCGTCTAGAATGAGGCCGGAGCGTGACCCAAGAAGATGTCGGAGCCCGGCAGATCCACCCGCGCCCGCGCGGGGGCATAAGGGCCCAGGCCCAGGAAGAGTGTGCCAGTGAGATGGTCGTCACGGCAACGAGAGGTCGGAATTGTGTGAGGGAAGCTGGCCCTCGGCCACGTGATCTGGGTCGGGGGTGGGGCTTTCGTCCAGGGGGCGGGACCAGGACCACGACTGGGAGGGGGCTAGCCTGGCCCTTGGCCGTTGCCCGGCAACGCCCGGGCGCTAAGTCTCCGTGTCCAGGCCCCTCCCCCTGAGGAGGTGGGCTCGGTGTCACGTGACTCGGGCCCTACGGGAGGGGGAGTGGTCGGGGGCCCGGCCGGACGCGACCACTTAGGGAGGTCCGAGGGGCGCGCGCCTCGTTCCCTGGCCCAGACCCCAGCCCCTCTGCACCGCGGGGAGAAACTGAGGCCCGAGTGGGTAAGTGCGAGGTTGGGAGCGCGCAACACGGCCCACGTCCTTGTTGTCCAGAGGGGAAACTGAGGCCCAGGGAGGTCAGGGGACCAGTACGTTCTGCGATCGTCTGGTTCCCCCTATTCGTCCCCCATCGCAGGCCGACTGCTTCATGCATCCATCCATCCATCCATCCATCCATCCATCCATCCGCCCAGCCGGCCATTCATCCACCCGACCCCACCTCCCCCTGCGTGGCTGCTGTGGTCAGGGCCAGGGTCGGAAGAGGGTCAGGTTAAGGGTCAGGTTGAGGCGCTTCATAGCCTTTCCCTGGAAGTGCGGAGAGGTGGGGTGGCTGCCGCGACTGGGGAAGGGCGAGGAGTTCACTTTTCTGAGAACTGAGGGAGGTTCATAGACGGGAATGGTGGAAGAGGAGAATGGACAGGCGGGCCAGGGCCCGACCCGCTGGGCATTGTGGGCTGAGGTTAAGATCTTGGTCTCTATGGGGTCAGTGGTGAGCCCTAGGAGGGTTTGGAGCCGGAAGGGGAACATCAGACTTCTTTGGACAAAGATCCCTTTGGCTGCCTGAAGGGGGGGAGGGGGGGAGGGAGGGCGTATGAAGATGGGGGAGCCCGGGGCGGGGGGCAGCTGCAACTTTGGGGTGGGGGCAAAGGACTGATGGCTGGATCTAGTGAAGATCTGAGGACACCCCAACCCCACCATTTCTCAGTTCTGGAAGTCCCCTCTCTTGTCCTCCTGAGTTTGAAGGATTGAAACCCCAAGATGGGATGGACCTGTGCCTTTCCCCGGGGGGAAATGCATGACCCTCCCCCCCCCCAAACGTTAAACACTTGGCCTGTTTCTTTTTCACCTTTTCCCTGGAACGAGTAAATTCACTCCCACAGCTGACGTCACATCTTAACCCTGATGGCATAGGTTCTTGTGTCTCCAACCCGGGCCTAAGACTCCTTCTGGATGTCCCTTGGCAGAGTCATGTTTCTGCGCTCCCCCAGCTCCTACCCGCAATGTTCCTCCTGTCACTCAGTGTCCATCTGGTGCCTGTTGAGTACCTGCTGAGTGTCTGGCACAGTTTGGGGCATTGAGGACCCAAGAGTGAACAAAGCAGAAACAGCTTTCTGTTTCTTTCCTGCCTCATGGAGCACGACAGTCTAGGGGGAGATCAGTTTTGCTCTGACTTTAAAGAAGCGGGAGAGCAACTCGTTGGGTTATATTTGGGGAGAGCATTCGGGGCAGAGGGCACAGCCAGTGCAAAGGCCCTCAGGCAGGATGGAGACTGGCTGGTTCCGAGGAACAGTGAGGAGGCAGGTGTGGCAACCGGCAGCGGCAGCGTGAGCAAGAGGCCTGGATATCGAGCAGGGCGAGGCAAGATGTGATTTGGCCGCTGGGGGGAGGGTGAAAGCCCAGAAGAGGCGAGGGGATTGGAGCAGGGGAGCCGTGTAGCCTGGTGACCTGGACAGGTGCGGCTGTCAGCCAGGCCTGTGCCCGCCACCCTCTCTCCCGCCGCAGCCCCTGCAGCCCCGGGGAGGGCCATGAAGGTACTGCTCTTCACCGGGCTGGGAGCCCTGTTCTTCTCGTATTACTGGGATGACAACTTTGACCCTGGTGAGTGCCTGGTGGGGGAGGGAGGAATCTGGCCAGCTGTCCGGTGCACCCCCAGGGTTGACCACCCCCCCACACTGCCAGCCAGCCTCCAGGGAGCCCGCGTGCTGCTGACAGGGGCCAGTGCGGGCGTCGGGGAGGAACTGGCATATCACTACGCCCGCCTGGGCTCCCACCTGGTGCTCACTGCCCACACGGAGGCCCTCCTGCAGAAGGTGAGACATCCCATTTCCCGTTTGATGGCCGGGTGCGCGTGGCTGGAAAGCGGGGCCCGGGCTTACTGAAATCCTTGCAACGGTCCAGGCTTCCTGTGTGACCTGAGGCCAGTTGTTTAACCGCTGTGCCTCAGTTTCCTCATTTGCAAACCGGAGACAATAAAAGTCCCTTCTCGTGGGTTATGGTGTTGGGTTGGTACAGTGAAACAGCGGGGGTAAAACCGGGAGGGTGCCTCAGTCAGTGGGCGGATGGGTAGTGTCCACAGCCCGTGCTGAGTATTGCGAATGAATGATGGTGGATGTTGAAGCTCGGGGTAGGGGAGGGGGCTTTAGGCTGGGGCCCCAGTGGCCTAGTAGGTGGCGGGGGGTGGGTGGGGGCCGGCTGGGGTGGACGGGCCCACGGGCAGCTCTGGCCCCCCCAGGTGGTAGGGAACTGCCGGAAGCTGGGCGCTCCCAAGGTCTTCTACATCGCTGCGGACATGGCCTCCCCTGAGGTGCCCGAGCGCGTGGTGCAGTTCGCGCTGGACAAGCTGGGTGAGGGGCGGGGCCTTCGGGGCAAGACCCGAATGGGGTGGGGCCGTGGTAGTCGGTGGGTGGAGGTTTACGGGGTCCGGGGCGTGGCCAGGGGCTGGAACTCTGGACCGGGCCTTATTGGATCAGGGACGAAGCCTGGCAGGATGCAGGGAGGAGGGCCCGGTCTCTTTGCTATTAGGCGGGGCGCCACCCGGGGCCGAATTCACTGGGTCGGCGCTCTGGCCGAGGCGTCGCTAGTTCAAGGCGACGGCGCTAGGGGCGGGGTCTCTTCGGGCCCAGGGGCGGAGCCTCAAGGACTAGCTCCTTGCTGATGGGCCTCTCCGGGCCAGGAGGACTGGACTACCTCGTGCTGAACCACCTCGGCGCCACCCCGGCAGGCTCGCGGTCCAGGAGCGTCCAGGCCACTCGCTGGCTCATGCAGGTGCTCCGCCCCTCCGCGGCCAGCGCCCCGTCCCTCCAATCCCCAGACCCCACCCCCTCCTAAATCCCCACCGCAGGCCCTCCCCCCCGCCCGAGGCCCCACCCACGCCTCAAAGCCCCGCCCCTTCCGGGCTCGAGTTTCTCCGCGGCTCGGTGACTCGCCGTCGCCACCTCCAGGTGAACTTTTTGAGTTACGTGCAGCTGACTTCGTTGGCGCTGCCCAGCCTGACGGACAGCAAAGGCTCTCTGGTGGTCGTGTCCTCGCTGCTCGGTGCGTGCACGCGGGGCGGAGAGTCGGGAGGCCACAGGGCTCGATGCGGCCGAGCCCCAGGGCAGGAAGGCCCCCTGGAGGAGGGGGAGCGGCGGTGGTCACTCAGCTGCTGCCCTCCCGCCCTCCTAGGCCAGGTGCCCACATCCTTCTCCCGCCCGTACTCGGCAGCCAAGTTCGCTCTGGACGGCTTCTTCGGCTCTCTGCGGCGGGAGCTAGACGTGCAGGACGTGAACGTGGCCATCACCATGTGTGTCCTGGGCCTCCGGGATCGCGCCTCCCCCGCCGAGGGAGTCAGGTGAGGCCCGGGGCCATCAGGGGCAGGGGCAGTGAGGGGCCGCCCAGCCGCAGTTTCCACCGCACCCTCCTGTCCCCAGGGGCGTCACGAGGGCCAAGGCGGCCCCAGGGCCCAAGGCGGCCCTGGCCGTGATCCGCGGCGGCGCCACACGCGCCCCCGGCGTCTTCTACCCATGGCGCTTCCACCTGCTCTGTCTGCTCCGGGGATGGCTGCCGCACCCGAGGGCCTGGTTCGTCCGCCAGGAGCTCAACGTCACCGCTGCCGCTGCTGCCTGAGCTGCTGCGGGTGGCACCCCTTCAGCTTCCCAGAGAGGGGAACCCTCTATCCAGCCGTCCCGGAGCCGGGACACGAACCGAGACACCTCGGAGACGGTGGTCGTGGCTCGAGACAGAGCCATCGAGACAGAAAAGGAAAACCGAGAAATACTACCAGCACCTGGAAACACGGTCACCACTCCCGGTGTGCAAGTGCTGATCGTGTGCCAGGCACCCTGTCAGTGACCTGGAAGGCATGACCTCAGCCTTCCGGGCCACCACTGATGACATGGTTGCTGCTTCCATTTTGCAGACGAGAGAACTGAGGCTCAGAGAGGTGATGTGACTTTCGCCACGGCCCTGGCCGTGTGAAACAGGGCACACCACCCCTGAGCCACCCTGGGAACCCTATCCATCTCCCACCTGGATCCTGTGCAGTCCTGATCTCTTCTTTCCACTCAGTTTTGGAGCATTCCCCTACCGTTGCCCCAAGCAAGGGACAACCTTGAAACTGTCCACCTGCTGATGGGTTCTGAGGTGGGGGAGGAGTGAAAGACCGTGTTCTGGGCTGGACCCAGCCTCCTGTTTCATTATAAAAATCCTTCTACCCTTGCACATGTGTGTTCAAATTGCTTGGTCCTTCCAGTTTGCAGGTGGCAGGTGGGTCAAGAGGAATTTGTGTCTGGGGACCAGACTTCTCAACCCTATTTTAGAGGGGAGAAGTGGAGGCCGAGTGAGAGGTAGCCCTTGCCTAGCAAGTCACGGGTGAAAGGAAGGGTACTGACTGGCACAGAGGTTTTATTTGCAGCATGAAGTACAGGGGTTGCGCAGCAATAATGATAATGTGTATCAGGCACTAAGCCCTTGGCATTGCTGATCTCATGGCATCATCACAATCTGAAGCTGGTGTTGCCACTGTTCCCATTTCCATAGGTAAGGGAAGGTGCTTAGAGAGAGGCTGGACGTCCGTGGCAGGAGCTGGGATTCTCTACCTGCACATCACTGATATTTATATCAGTGAAAACGTGACGCCTCCTCTCCCTAAAATGATAAATTAGTGCACTTGCATAAGGAAAAAGCAACTATACAAATAAAAACTGTAGAACAAATACAATGTTACAATAGCTGTTGGCTATGCAGGGCTCTAGAATGAGCAAGGGTTACAAGGGTTAACCCCAAACAGATCAGCCCCAAACTGGGACCATCATTTGGGGATAAGTAGAAGTGAAAGATAAACAGAAAAAAAAAAATTTTTTTTTTTTGTTTCAACCCTGCCTGCTGTCCCCAAACCACCTAAAATTACATCAAATTATATCAAGTGCCATCAGGGGGCACTATACCACATCTTAAGTTCTAAGAATTTAGGATCATATAGATTGAAACCAAAATCTGTTTATGGAAGTTTTATTTTGTGCCAAGTACCATTGTATCTTAAACAGTTTGGAATAGGTACTATTACTGTCCTTTTACAAATGAAGAAATTCACGTGCCGGGTGGTAAAGTTCCTGGCGCAGGGTCAGCAAGCCAGTGGCCAAGGTGGGATTTCAGCCAGGAGCCTGCAAAAGTAGGATTCGGACTCTCAACCCACCGGCCAAGGGAGTCACCGCAGCCACGGCCAAGGCTAGTGCTGGTCCGCTAGTGGAAGCGCGCATGCGCAGGGAGATGGTTCGCGCATGCTCTTGGAGACCGCAGGGCCTCCAGCCGCCAGGGGGAGTGCGCGGCGTTCCTGCCTCTCTGGCTCGCTCGACCCGCGGAAGCTAGATATCCCAGAGTTCCGCGGGCCTACAGCCCTTCCGCCGCGGGAGCCATTGAGGAGCAGCAGGTTAGTCCGGGGCTCGGTGTGTGGGATCTGGTGCCATCCGGCCTCCGGGGCCCCGGGGCGGCTCAGGGCTGCGCCTGGGTGCGGCGAGCGAGCCCCGGGGAGCCGGGACGCGGGGTTCCGGGCGGCGGGGACCGAGCCCGCACTCATCTCTTCCCCTCCCCATCCGCGTCTGCAGCCATGGCTCTGCGCTACCCTATGGCCGTGGGCCTCAACAAGGGCCACAAGGTAACCAAGAACGTGAGCAAGCCGAGGCACAGCCGCCGCCGCGGGGTGAGTGCGGGTGCGCGCGTCGGGGGGAGCCTCTTGGGGGGAGGCGGGTAGGGCCCCGGCGACGGTGGTGGGGCGCAGGCGGGGACTCGTGGGCGGCGTGGGGGGTGTGAGACTCGCCCGAGCAGCGAGTGGAGAGACCCGTGCGAATCGCCTGCGTGAGGAGCGCCCACCTGGGCCGCACACCTGGATGCGCCCCGCGCGGGTGTTTGCCGGGCGCACGGGGCCTGGGTCGAGGGGTCGAGGCTGGAATGTGGAAGGAAAGCGGAGGCCCTGTTAGGCTTGTGATCTCCGCTGCACCGGGTTTAAGGGCTCCGTCGTTAAGCGGCGACTCCATGGTGCCCAGCTGCGCCCCCTGGGAGAGGTTTCCGGGCGCAGGCAACAGCCTAGGTCAAGGCCGGGCGGGAGGGCCCTGTCGAGAAGGCTGGGACTCGGGGGTGCGGGTGAGGAGGAGTCACGCTACCGTCGTGACGCTCAGCGCCCCGGGTGGCGTGGGCTCCGAGCGCCTCGCGCTGACGGCCGTCCCCCCCCCCCCCCCCAACCCCCAGCGCCTCACCAAGCACACCAAGTTCGTGCGGGACATGATCCGAGAGGTGTGTGGCTTTGCCCCCTACGAGCGGCGAGCCATGGAGCTGCTCAAAGTCTCCAAGGACAAGCGCGCGCTCAAGTTCATCAAGAAAAGGGTAGGTGGATGGGGCGCCTGGGGGGCTCAGTCGGTTAAGCGGGGGCTTCGGGTCGTGATCTCACGGTTAGGGGGTGCAAGCTCCGCGACACCTCCGGCTCTGCGCTGACAGCTCGGAGCCTGTGTCAGATTGGAGGGATCTCGCTGGCTCTCTTCCTCTCGAGCCCCTCCCCTGCTTGCGTGCTCCCAAGAATAAACGTGGAAAAAGAAGGTGGTTGGGGTGCCTGGGTGGCTCATTCACTTAAGGGTTGACTCTTGGTTTTGGCTCAGGCCGTGATGTCCAGGCTCCACGGGTTCGAGCCTCACATGGAGCTCTGCACCGGGAGCAGGGAACCTGCCTGGGATTCTCTCTCTTCCCTCTGCCACTCGCACTGTCCTGTCTCAAAATAAGTAAATGTCACGGTCGCCTCGGTGACTCAGTCTGTTAAAACCTCCAGTTTTGGCTCAGGTCATGACCTCCTGGTTGGTGCATTGGAGCCCCACGTGCTGACAGCTCGCAGCCTGGCCAGGATCGTGTCTGCCTCTCTGCCCCTTACCTGCTTGCGCTGTGTCTAAATATTTGAAATGTTTCAAATCTGAGAACCCAGTTTTCCCCTAATGATAGCTTTGAAAAAAAGGTGGGGGGGAGGATAGGTGGACTGTCGGCAGGGCCGGGGCTTGGGGCCCAGACTGACCGCTCCGTCTCTTTTCTCGGCAGGTGGGGACACACATCCGCGCCAAGAGGAAGAGAGAGGAGCTGAGCAACGTCCTGGCGGCCATGCGGAAAGCGGCAGCCAAGAAGGACTGAGCCCCTCCCCTCTGTATGTAATAAAGCCTTTTTGGAACTTGGGGGTCTTGTATCGGTCTGGGGGAAGGGGCGCGGTGGTGACGTGGCGCACAGACACAAGCAGCCGACCGGTACTGGAAAGGGTTTTAATCATAATTAAATAGTTCATATATGCCGGACTCCGTGATTAAGCCATAATTGAGGTCCTTGGACTCCAGCCGCTCCCGAGCCTCCTGGGGGCTCAGCTGCCCAGAGTCCCGGGCCCTGGCGCATTTTCGGCCTGGACGGGGCCCGTGAGTGCCAGCAGCGCCCGGGCTGCGGTCACCGCTCCACCGCCACGGCCTCCGCCTGCTCCTCGGGGAAGGCGATGTTGAAGATCTCCCGGTAGTGTTCCACGAAGTGGACCTCCAGGCCCTCGGTGATGAAGGCGGCCAGGTCATAGAAGTCCTTCTTGTTCTCGGCTGGCAGGACGATGCAGGTCACTCCGGCTCGCTTTGCCTGGGAAGGAGGGGACCACCGGCCGGCCGGGAGGTCAGGGCGGGCAGTGGGACGGGGCTCGGCCCAGACGGCCAGGCTGCACTGCATGAGCTGGCTCACAGATCAGGAAGCTAAAGCCCAGACCACATCACTGGCCTCCGTTCCAGGAACCTGCTCTCCCAGAGCCCCACTTTTCTGGATTAATCCACAGTCACCATTGCCTTACCTTTAGCGGTTTGGCACAGGAGCCTTACAGAAACATGCATTTAGGCACTTCTAGGCTTACTGCACATCCTGGCCTGCTCCCTTGTCCTTTCCTGGGCCCTGGCTCACTGGGAGGGCCCCTCAGGCTGATGAGGCCCTTGGAGGACAATGGTTCCCATCTGTCCCCAGGCTCCATCCAGGGACACGGTGCACGTTCCACTCACAAGTGAGGAAAGGCCTGGAGAGCCTCCGCAAAGCCCCCTGCCTGAGATGGCTGTCCGTCCCCGTCTGTGGACACCCTGCCTTCTAGGCAGGTGGGGGGTAGGGTCAAGGTGGGGAAGGGAGGGGTCCCTGCAGAGAAGTGGGAGTCCCGACACAGGAAGCCCCGGACCGAGGGTCTGGTCGGAGCAGACCCCTCTGTCCCCGAGGCCCGTGTCCCCTGCCTTCTGTGCATCTGGGCGCTTAGGCTGGAGGGTAGCAGATCCTACCTGCAATGCAACGGGGGGGGGGGGGGGGGGGGATGCTCACCGCGATGGTCTTTTCCTTGATGCCGCCCACCGGCAGGATCTTGCCCCTGAGGGAGACCTCGCCCGTCATGGCCAGGTTTGGTCTAACTGGCCGGTCCGTCGCGAGGGAGAGCAGCGCCGTGACGATGGTGCAGCCGGCACTCGGGCCGTCCTTGGGGGTGGCGCCCTGGTGGGGAGATGCGGGCAGGGGGTGGGCAGGCGGGACGAGGCGGGGGCACAGGCGGCGGGGCTGCCCCCGGAGGCGGGAGGTGGAGCCTCACCTCGGGCACGTGCAGGTGGATGTGGGAGGTCACCAGGTAGTCGTTGGCCGGGTCGTGCTGCATCAGGAAGGCCCTGGCGAAGGTGTAGGCGATGCGAGCACTCTCCTTCATCACGTCCCCCAGCTGGCCTGTCACCTCCAGGCTCCCGTCCTTGTCCCCCTTGCCGTCCTTGTCTCGTGGCCGCCGAGGGGATGTCTCCACAAACAGCGTAGAGCCTCCTGGGAGACCAGCACGCAGAGCCTGTGAACTCTGGGACCCTCGGGTTCTAGGGACCGTGGCTCCCCCGACCCTACTGGTGGGGCCACCTAGCGGATGCCCCTTCGTTAACACTGTCCCTTCGCTAGCTCTCCTGGGCCTAGGGCCTGCTCAAGGCCTGCTCATCCGATGCGGCACCTGCACCGGCCCTACGGCCTAAGGGCCGACAGACGCCCGCCCTCTTGCCCGCTTGGCTGGTGCGGCTGCTTAACTGAGGTCCAAACAAGCAGACTGATTCACGGTTCAGAGCCTGCCTCTCGCACACCCCAGCCTCCCTGTTGGGCCAGGCAAGGTCACCGGGACCCCATCTCCAGGGCTCCCCAAGCAAGGGGAGAGGGCCTCCCGTCAATGCGAATAAAGCTTGTGCGAGGATATTGCCACCTGGCGGCCGCATCTTTTTCCTCCTCAATCAGCCCCTGATCCCTTGGGACTCCCTTCAATGCCAGTGTATCTTGGGGGGACGCCAGCTGACCGCACAGGAACCGGTGTGAGACGTTCTCCAGGACCCCCCCCACCCCACTGTCCCGGGCTGCTCACCCATGGCAGTCCAGGCCAGCCCCATGACCACGCCGGGGGGCGTCACGTCATACATGCGCTCCACGGTGAACACGGGCTTCCCCACAAAGTCCTGCAGGTTCTCGGGCGTCACCTCCACGAGCTCGGCCTCGCCACTCACAATCTTGTAGGCAGACTTCCGTAACACCTGGGGGGGGGGGAGGCAGCAGGGTGGGTGCGGCCCCCACCCCGCTGGTCTTTAATCCTTAACATCATGGTAAAGTACAGAAAATGAACCTTTCAGCCATTTTTAAGTTTACAGCTCCGTGGCATAAGGGCATTCACGCGGTCGTGCAACCATCTCCAAACTTTCCATCTCCCCAAACAGACTGTCCTCATGAAACGGTGACTCCCCTCCCCCTGCCTCACCCCACCCTTGGAGCCCACTATCTACCGTCTCTGTGGATGGGACTCCTCTAGGCACCCCGGTGAGTGGGGTCACGCAGGACGTGTCTCAGGGTTGGCATCCGGTCCTCACGATTCTCCACCTGCCTGGCCAGGCCGCAGAGCCCCCCCCCCCCCCCCCCCCCCCCCCGGCAACCCCTGCCGGCCCGCCTGGCTCACCTTCTCCACCTGCTTCTGCAAGTTGCGCACGCCGCTCTCCCGGCAATACTGCTTGATGAGGAGGGTCAGCACCTCTGGGGACAGCTTGGCCTTGCTCTCATCCAGGCCACACAGGGCGCGGGCCTGAGGCACCAGGTAGCGCTGGCAGGGAGGGGGACGCTGTCGTCAAGACCCCCAGGGCCTCAGGGCCTCTCCTGTGGGCCCCGCTTACCCCGAGCCTTCCCAAGACCCCAGGCTGCCTAAAGATCACGGAGGGGGGCCCAGCACCTGCCCGCACAGAGCTCTCGGCCCCCAGTGGGTAGCTGGGGGACAGCTGCCCAGGGAGGCGACCTCAAAGCTGAGACCTGAGGGTAAGGAGCCAGCCAGGCTAGGAGGGAGGGAGGCGGGAAGTCTGGACGGAGAGCACGGCAGGCGCCAGGACCCCACACGTGAGCCCGCAGCTGCCCAGCCCGCCGCCTCCGGAAGCTCCCGGGTCTCTGCCCAGATCCCAGCCCTGCCCTTCCTCCAGATGTCATCTGAGATGCCACTCCCCCAGGAAGGTCTTCCTGATCCCTGGGCTCAGCACGTACACACTGAGGACCTGTGTGAGTCAGGGCAAGCGGCCGCCACCCCGAGCACAGACAGAAGTGGGGAGATCGAGGGGCTCCCATGTCACCCACAGCCCAGCCCAACTCCCGCCACACAGCGGTCATGGGACAGTCCTGAGCGCCAACTGGAGGAACAGGAGGGGAGACACGGGGACACAACCACACACGTCAGTACATCTGCTGCCATGGGTTGACCAGAAGCCTCTGGGAGTCCGTGTTCCTCTTGTCATTTTAAAGGTTCAAAAGCAGCCCCGGCCCAGGCCCCCAGGCTGCCCCTCCTTGGCCGGGTGGAGACCCCAGTACCCCTGTAACCACCTCAGCCAAGAGCTCCTCTTGCCCACCTCCTACCCCAGGGGAGAGGAGACCACGGTCAGCCCCTGACAGCTGTGATGGACTCAGGGAGAAACGTGCTCAACCCCTTTCCACAAAGAAGACGCAGTCAGAAACCGAGACTCCCGTCCGGAAGAAAACCTGGCTCTCTGCTCTGCTCAACATCCTCCAAGGGTGTGAATCCAGTCTCCAGCCTCGGAAGACTGCTAACGTCTAAGAAGCGCACAGAGCCCCGGATCCTGGGCTCGCCTCGGCCTAGGAAACGCGTTACGCACGCACAGAACTTGACCCAGCCGGCAGGAAGACGGCAGCTTCGCACCTGCACCCACACCCACGGCTGCAAGCGTGCAGGCACGGAAGCTGGCTTCCGAGGGGCCCAGAGCCCGCACTGGGGACAGATGTGCTGCGGGACGAGGCAGCAGCACGCTCACGGGAGAGTTTGCTAACAGAGCTGAGCACACAGCCCCAGACGGTGCACGGGTTCCCCGCGCCCTGAAAGCCCCAGAGACCGTGTTCTCCCCAAAGCTGTGCTCACGGGCTGTATTTCTCTTATTTGTTCTGGGGCCCGAGACAGTGGGGTATGAGGAGAAATCTGGGGGCGCCCGGGTGGCTCAGCCGGTGAAGCGTCCGACTCCTGGTTTCGGCTCAGGTCACGATCTGGCGGTTTAGGAGTTCAAGCCCCACGTCGGGCGCTGCGCTGCCAGTGTGGAGCCTGCTTGGCATTCTCTCTCCCTCTCTGCCCCTCCTCCCCCTGCTCACACTTGTGTGTCTCTCAAAATAAACAGACCTTAAAAAATTTTTAAAAGAAGTCTGTCCTTGATCTTTGACCCCAGGTCCTGATATAAGAGCTTGCCAGACCCTGTCGTTTTCTGAGTGAGGGGGTGAGAGGGACAGCTGTTGGGATCTATAAGCCCCTTTCCGCCACACCCGAGCTCGTGCCAGTGAGGTGGCCCCTGTTGAGGGCCAGAGGACCCAACCGTGGGGGTAGAGGGATGGGACTTTCAGCCTCACCCCTGACCCCCAGGGAGAGGGGACGGGCTGCGAGTAGAGTCCATCACCAGTGACTAATGATTCACTTGATGCACCTAAAACAGCCTCCGTAAATACTCTAGACAAGGGAGCCGGGTGAATTCGGACTCACTGGGTGGTGTGGGAGGGTGGCGCACCCAGGGAGGGCACAGAAGCCCCTGCCCCCTACTTGGCTCGATATATCCTTTTTGGCAGTCCCCTGGCTGTACCCTTTCCAATAACCCGGTACCTAAGTAAACCTCTCCAGGGTTCTGTGAGCTGTCCTAGCAAATCCTCAAACCCAAAGAGCAGGCCGTGGGAACTCCAGATTTACAGCCAGCTGGCCAGAAGAAAGACCTGGAACGTGCAACTGGCATGTAAGTGGGCAGTCCGAGGCACCGAGCCCTTCCCCTGCGGGGTCTGACCCGAGCCCAGGCAGGACCAGGATCTGACGGGGGTTACCAGACACCCCACCGGAAGACGGGGTGGCGCAGGGAAATGCCACGTTGGCGTCAGAGCTGTGCCGTTACACGGTTCACAGCAGGCCCCGCCTTGCTCTCGGCGATACCTCACTGCACAGGCGGGCAGATCCCGGCCACCCCCTCTCCGAGCAGGGCCACCGTGGGCTGCCCGCCCCCCTCTGGTTAGGTGGCGGGCACTTAGCGGGGCTGCCGCTTTGGTCCAGGGCTGGGCGGGGGTCCCGGCCTCACCTCTGCGATGGCCAGCTTCTCCTGGGCCACGTAGCCAGACACGTTGATCATCTCCATCCGGTCCCTCAGCGGCTCTGGAATGGTCTCCGTGACATTGGCCGTGCAGATGAACAGCACCTGGGGAGGCGGCAGGGAGGTACTGGAGGATTGGCACCTGCCTGGCACCTGCCGCCCCCACCGGGCCCAGGCCCCGTGCAGGACGCACACCTTGGACAAGTCCACGGGCACGTCCAGGTAGTGATCCAGGAAGTTGGCATTCTGCTCAGGGTCCAGCAGCTCCAGCAGTGCTGACGAGGGGTCCCCCTGGTAGCCCCGGCCGATCTTGTCCACCTGAAGGGACAGCAGACGGCAGACGGCTTCGGCCCCTCGTCCGGCTCCCCGTGTCTCCTGACCAGACGCCACTGGTGGGAGGGCGCCAGGTGGGACCGGACTGCGCCCAGGGGGAGGGACGGGGCCGGCCCAGAGCGGAAGCAGAAGGGTTCCCCCGAGGCTTGATCTGGGACACTCTCCACCTGGTCAGCACTGCCCGGAGCTCTGGCCCAGGAAGGCCCGAGGGACAGCGTCTGGGGAAGGGCACCGGGAACGGAGGCCGCGCTGCCCTGTCAGCTCTGAGCCCGGCCCCGTGCCCCGCCCTTCGCCCGTGCGCACCTCGTCTATCAGGATCAAGGGGTTCTCCGTCTTGGTCTTCTTCAGGCACTGGATGATCTTTCCCGGCATGGCGCCCACATACGTCCGCCTGGGGGGCAGGGCACAGCGGGAACGGATGGCACCTCACCGGCCTGGGGCTGGTCCCGCCGGCACCCGCAGGCCCAGCTCACAGACAGGACCTCGGCGAGCCAGGTGCCCTCCAGGGGCCGCAGCGGAGGCAGAGCACGGTCACCCCAACCACCTGTTCGCCCCAGCAATGGGAAGGCCGCCCCGCCCCCCCCCCCCGCCCCCCCCGCCTCGAGGCACAGACACAGACTTGAAACCAGGTCCCTCTCGGGGCCATCCCCCCAGCCAGCACCGCCTATCCAGATGGTGAAACCCAGCCCACGGTGCCCACCTCACGGAGCAGCCAGGTGCCGGCAGCAAACGTCCCCCCTCCCAGGTCCTCCCCAATGGCAGGCGCAGGCGCCCAGGGCCTGGCCCCAGCTGGCGCTTGCCGGGTGTTTCTTGACCATCTACCTGCTCTGCTGTCCCAGCTCAGCTGCGGGTGTCTGGCACTCACAGAGCGTAAAGCAGACACGAGCCCTGTGTCTGTGAGGTTAAGGCCCAGCAGGGCAGACAGATGGTCGGCCAGGTAGAGGAGGAAATCACGAGGTATTATCCACACTACGAAGACAACAAAAGGATGGGGGTCCTGCAATGCCACCTCAGAGGCACGCTACTCTAAGACGGGGATAAAGGACGCTTCGGGGAGACGCCCGGAGCAAAATAAGTGAAGAGGCAAACTGTGAGGGTATTCGAAGGAAGTTTTCTGGGTAAGAAAACGGCCGGTGCAAAGGTCCCGGGGCAGGACCAGGCCCAGAGTGCTGGAAGCCCGTATGGCTTTCAGAGTAGAGTAGGGGGAGAGAGAGAAGGGAACAAACAGGGCAGGGTGTGCTAGGCCTTCCAGGCCTCAGTGTGGATCTGGGCTTTTACCCCGAGGGAGGAAGGAGCCCTGGAGAGCTGTGGACAGAGAAAATTTTGCTGCTGTTACTAAAGGACAGCAGCAGAAGTTCCCTTCCTCATCCTTGTTTGGGGATCCCAGACGGACATCAATAGAGAACACCTGCCTGCCCTCCTGGGCCCCTTTCCCCCAGTGACTCACCCCCACTTGTCACAGACCTATACTTGTTTGAAACCTCAGCCAAGACCCCTTCGCAGCCTGGGTGAGTGGTCCTTGTGCACACTCTTGGGCCTTCTGAACCAGGGGCCAAGGGGCCACCAGGGCCTGCCTCTGCCCCCCCCACCCAGCTCAGACTCCAGCCCCGAGCCAAGAGCCGGCACAGCCGCCCCTCTGCCTTTGGGGCAGGCCCAAAGGCCCCACGCCTCCCGGGCGCCCTCGCACCACAGGCCCTCACTGACTCCTCGCCCAGCACCGTGAAGGCCTCATCCACTCCCGTCCCCCAGGGCCCTGCCAGACTCCGGATGCCTTCTCTGAACTCCTGGAGCTCCCGAGATACTCGTACACCTGTTACGCCTGTGTCTCCCTAAAGAAACTGCTCCGAGAACCACCCTCAGCAGGGGCTGGCGTGGTGGGAGGCCCCGGGAGAACACGACATCCTGACTCTGCCGTGACGGAAGGTGCCATGCACACGGCCAGGCAGTTCTGACACCCCGGACCCAGGATGGCAGCCCCTGCCTGGGCCTGGCGAGGGAGCAAAGAACCAAGAGCCGTGCCGAGACCTCACCGGTGTGCCGCCCCGTCCTTGCTGGGACGACCACCTCGCCCCTCGCCCTGGCCCACAGTCCCTGGTCCTGGGGCTGAGCACGCGGCCCCGGAACTCTGGCCGCAGCACTGGGGGCACTGAGTGGGCGGACGGGAGCTGGATCTACCGGGGTATCTGTCCACGACCTGGCGAACAAACGCTGGGGGTGGTCCGCCCTCCCGGTGCTGAAGGCGAAGGCTTTGAGCCCACGCTCGAGCGGCTGCACTCGGTCACGTTACCGCAGCGCAAGCACAGGGCCCCCGCTCACCGCTGACGCCCCCTCTAACACACACAGAGCCGGGGCGGGGGAACGAAGCCCGACAGGAAGCCGGGCCTACCTGTGCCCTTTGATCTCAGCCACGTCGGTCATGCCACCGACGCTGAAGCGGAAGTACTCGCGGTTCAGGGCACGGGCGATGGAGCGGGCGATGCTGGTCTTGCCCACGCCAGGCGGACCGTAGAAGCAGAGGATCTTGCCCTGGGTGGAGCCTCGGAGCTGGCTGACGGCAATGAACTCCTGCGGGCAGAGGTGGGCTCCCGTGAGGCTCGCCGCCCTCTCTGCAGAGCAAGGGGCCCCGCCTGACGTGGGCCTCAGCACCGTCACGCCGCCTTGCAGGGTTCCGGGGGCCGTGGAAGGGACAAGGCGTATCCCAGAGGGGCCGAGCTGACTGAAGGGTCACATGCCCCGGGGAGGGCAGGGACCGACCGTGGGGGACACGGCACCAGGCCCGGCTAGTGTGTCCCCTTCCTCCCACATCCTGGACCGTCCCGATCCTCTCTCTGCCCCAGCCACAGCCTACTGGCCCTGGGGCCAGGTCCGTCTGTCATCTCAGGCACTTTTGTCCCCCTCAGAAACCGGAGGCCCCTGGAGCAGGGAGCCTGGCCCAGACTGCCCGTGCCGCCTCTAGCTGGAGCCCTCCACCTCTCCTTCCTCACCGGGATAGGGGTGAGGGGGGTGGTCTGGGAGGCAGGGGGGTGCAAGGGGGCGTCACCGGGATGGGGGCAGGTAGGGGTGGCCTGGGAAGCGGGGGGGGGGGGGGGCGTCACTGAGATGGAGGCGGGGGGGGTGGCCTGGGAAGCAGGGGGTGCAGGGGGGCGTCACCAGGATGGGGACGGGGGGGTGGGGGGATGGGGGGGCGGCAGCCTGGGAAGTGGGGGGGTGTCACCAGGATGGGGGCAGGCAGCCTGGGAAGCAGGGGGTGGTGTGGGGGGGGGCGTCACCGGGATGGGGTTGGGGGGCGGCCTGGGAGGCAGGGGGGAGGTGCGGGGGGGTGTCACTGGGATGGGGGTGGGGGGGTGGGGGGGTGGCCTGGGAAGCGGGGGGGGGGGGCCTCACCAGGATTCGCTTCTTGACGTCTTCCATCCCGTAGTGGTCCTCCTCCAGCACCGCCTGGGCCCGGGCCAAGTCCAGATTCTCGTCACTATGCTTGCCCCAGGGGATGGACGTCAGCCAGTCCAGGTAGTTCCGAGTGACGCTGCCACGGGACAGACCGGGGCCGGTGAGTGTGGCAAATCCACATCGCCAGCGCCTGCGGAACCCGCTGCGCGGACCACACCGAGCACCTCAGCCGGAAGGGCCGCCGACCGCCTGGGAAGGCCGTCCTGGCAGAGGCCACACTGTGGGCCCCGGCACAGTTCCCAGGACAAGCACTTGGCTCGTTTCCCGAGCCAGACGCAGCATGCACGGGGACCGGTCAGAAGCCTGTACCGTGGAGGCGGCAGCGGTAAACGCGAGACAACCTTACCCAGAGCAAGTGGGAAATGGGCCCGGCCGGTGGCAGGTCAGCACGGCCATGAGAGACCCCCAGGCTGGGAGCCGTGTGCCCACCGGACAAGGCCGAGCCCCCAGGAAGACGCGCGGACCTCCAGGCCCTCGGAGAAATGCCAGAGGGGCCACAAGCAAGCACCGCTTTGGGCCGACACCCCAGGGTTCAAATTCCCGTCCCCGTCTACCAGCTCAGAGGCCCCGCTCGCTGACTTGACTTCTCTGAACCTCAAATTCTCCAGCTGGGAGACGGAGTGACAAAGAAGTCTGTTCCGCCCAGGGGCACCGAGACAGGGCCGTCATACGTCAAGCGCTTCTCAGGCGCCCACCGTAGCCAGAGTGCGCCCAAGGGACCCGACCTCCCACCTTCTGGGTCTGGGTGGAGGAGCGAGAAGGGGCCGCCCCTGAGGGCGGAGGTCACGTTGAGCACAGCCCCCAGGGTGCTCACTTGAACTCGGAGGAGTGGTTGTCCAGCAGGCCCAGCTTGCTAAGCTCCTCGTCCACCACGTCCATGACGTGCTTGGGGACCACGAGCTCCTTCAGCCGCTCGCGGAACTTCTCCTCGATGGCGTCCTTGTCCTCCTTCTCCAGGCCCAGCTCCTTCTTGATGATCTTCAGCTGCTCTTGCAGGAGATACTTGCGGTGCGTCTGCTTGATCTTCTCTTCCACCTGCAGGGCCCAGAGGCTACGGTCACAGCGCTCGGGAGGGAACATGGGCGGGTCTGCAGACCCACGCGGGCCGGGGCGGGGCCGCTGTTCCTCAGGACACGGGAGGAGGAGAGTCCACGAGGCCGCCGCCAGCTCCCCCCACCTTGAACCTAGTCTCCCTGAGTGGGGCCCCAAAATAAACTCTCGGTGCCGGATGAGCAAGCGATTTGCTCTTTGATCCCGACCGTGACCCCAGCGCGCCTCCCACGGGCACGGAACTCCTCTGGACGGACAGGGCAGCAGGCGAGGGCTCGGAGGCCGGGCCGGGCCCCAGTGCCGCCTACAGCCCCCACCCCTGCGTCCCGTTGGGGGCGCGTTAAGAACTGCCTCGTGGGGGGCAGGGGCAGCGTCCAGGGGGTGCCGTCAGTGAAGCGTCCGACTTCGGCTCAGGTCGTGATCTCGCGGTTTGTGAGTTCCAGCCCCGCGTCGGGCTCTGTGCTGACAGCTCAGAGCCTGGAGCCTGTTTCCGATTCCGTGTCTCTCTCTCTGACCCCTCCCTACTCGTGCTCATTCTCTCTCTCGAAAATAAGTAAAAAACATTAAAAAAAACCCACAAAACCCAACTGCCTCATGGGGTGCCTGGTGCGCTTAGTCAGAAGAGCATGCAACTCTTGACCTCAGGGTCATGAGCTCAAGACCCACCCTGGGGGGTAGAGACTGCTTAAATAAATAAGCGTATACGTAAAAAAGAATTACCTCGTGCTGATAACTAAGGGTTAAAAAATTTCCCAGTTACAGACGCGACGTGGAAGGTTTTTCTCAAATAAAGCTGAGTGAAAAAAGTCACTCAACTGTGAATGGCGAGCAACTGAAAATCCAGGCAGCCCACAGATTCACCCGCAATCGGGAAGGTGGGCCGCGAAACGCAGAGTCGTGGGGAAATCGATTTTCAACCTCTCCCGGGCCGGTTCCCCATTCCCAGCATCTCCGCGGGACTCTGTCCCGACAGGGGACGTCCCGAGACCACAGGCTCCGGGCTCAGCTGCCAGCACCGGCCTCAGGGTTTGGCGCGCAGAGCCTCCCGAACCGGCGGCCGCCCCGCACGCCGCCGCCCTCCCCACAGAGGCGCGTCGGCAGCCCACACTCACCTCGCGCCCCAGGCGCTGCTGCAGCTTGCTCAGCTCAAACTCCTTCTTGAGGAGGGAGAGGGCCTTATACAGCCGCTTGGGGATCTGCCGAGAAAGGGAAGACGCGGGCGACGGTCAGAAGCCGCCTCTGTGCCTGCTGAGGGTGGGGGGGGCGGGCACCTCGCAGACGGGGCGCTCACAGGGCGGACCCACCTCGCCACGCCGTACCCACCGGAGGCGCGCGCCCTCGGACCTAACGTGCCCAGTTCCGCGAACACCTCCTACAGGTAAACCGTAGGCCCGCAAGCTGTGGTCCAGAACGTTCGTAGCGGCCAAAGACTGGCGGCGAGCCGAGCACGCCACCCGGTGAACACAAGGCACCGCCCGCAGGGCCGCCAAGCAGCCACAAGAGAACAGGGACCCGTGCAGAGGGGACGTGAAATCGGAAAGCGGAGCCGCGGACAAGCAGCCGGGCCCGGGGGACCAGGGTGCACTCACATTGGTCTCCTCCAGGACGTCCTGCAGCTCGTGCGACTCGGCTCCGGTCAGCGCGGCCCCCATGTCGCTCAGGTAGATGGGGTTGTCCACCACCCTCTGGCCCGCCTGCATCATCTGCAGCACAGACTCTCTGGAGGGGACAGAGGCCCCGCGGGGACCGCTGCAGCCGGTGGCCCGCATCCCCTCTCCCCGGCAGCACGGGGCAAGGCCCTGGGATGCTGAGAGCCGGGCGGCAGGGTGAGCGAGGCCACCTGTCCCAGAGCCAAGAGACTAACGTCCCCGTGCCCAGACACGAGCCCCTCCAGCAGCCGTGTGGTGCACCCCTCCCCCCCCCCCCCCCCCCCGCCCCGGCCCGCCATGAGATTCTCTCCAGCCGCAGCTTCCGACCAAATCCAAGCCCTTGTCAGCACAAAGCAGGCAAAGGCCCCGGGCTGGGTAGGCCACCCCTCTCCCCCCGCCAGGGCCCCCTTGCCACAGGGGAAGCAGGATCTCCTCACGCAGGGCCGGGCCCTGTGCCACGAACCCCTGCGCCAGCAAGGTCCTCTGTCAGGACGACGCTCTGAGAAAGCTTCCCGCCAACCCAGCGGCACAAAGAGGCAGGCGACCCCAGCCCGGCCCCAGGGATGGGGGACGGTCGACCGTACACTCAGACGGCAGAGGGGGGCCGGAGACCAACCTGTAGAGCGGGTTCAAGGCAATGATGTCCCGGATGGTCTTCACAATCTCGGCGGTCAGGGCCTGGCAAATGGGGGGGGGGGGGGGGGCTGCCGTCGGTCCTGGGGCCAGCAGGGGCTGTGGCCCAGGCCAAGGATGGCCTCAGGTGCCCAGGCGCACGGCCTGAATCCAAGTCCCAGGGACTCAGGACCCGGGCAGGAGAAACGAAAACCAACACCTATCTCCTCACAGCATGCCGAATCCTGACCTCAGGACGAGCCGTTTTGAGGGAAAAAGAGGGGTGGGGGCTTCTTTATTCCCTTATTTCAAGCACGATCCCCCTTCTCAACCTCAGCACATCCTGGTCTGACTTCTGTCTGGGGACGTGCCTGTGATTCACCAGGGCTCCCAGCCTGCCCCCTCCCAGCACCTCGCCCCAGGCTCCCCGAGGCAGAGGATCCCCCCTGCGGTGGACACGACGGGACAGTCTAAGGTATAACGCCCAGAACCTCATGATTTCCAGAAGGCATGGTTCCCAGCACGCCACACCCCAGCGAAGGCACCGAGAGCGGCCGCGTCCCTTCTCCACAAGCACGTGGCCCCTAGCAAGCTGACCTTCCAGAAAGGACCTGCAGAAGGCAGCTAGAGGCCCACGGTGCCTGCAGCCCCGTCAAGTCTCCCTGATCTGTCCGCCGCAGCATCTTTGAGTTTGGTCCCGTCTCTCTCCCACCACACGACCCTTGTAGGAAACTCGGAGCTGTGCTGTCAGTCTAGCAAGCGGCGGGAGCTACTCGCACTCAAATAAATTAGCGCCAGACGGGACTGGACATTTCCCTCCAACCACGGGGCTAACGGCGTGGAGCCGGAGAACGTCTGCACCACCACGGGGAGCTCTCCAGGACGGGACAACACTGCTCCGAGGACCCCCGTGTGGCTCGCGGGTGTGACAACAGCAAATGCAGCCCCTCCTGGTACTGGGGGCAGGTATCACCAACAGACTGCAGGACCCCTTCCCACCAAGGCCAGAGGTCCCCCCAGAACTCTGTTCAACACCGCGCTGCAGGCTCAGACCGAGGCCGTCGGCTGCGCACGGCGTGTTCTCGGGGAGACCACGCGCATGTAACCTTTTCTTGTTCGTCCCCACCCACTGGCGGGGGTCCCCCTGCCTCTAACACGCCAGAACAGGTGGAAGGACACGTTCTGCCACCCGGACAGCTGGCTCGCTGCTGGCAGGCCTGTGCCGGGGGTCAAGGTGGCCGGAAGGCTGCTGCTCTCCCGTCTTGAAGCCACGGGGAATGGTGGGTGGGCCCTGCTTCCCTCACCAGCACCCCGGGCTTCAGGGGAAGGAGCCAGTACGGAAAGCAGGGCTGAGGGCTCCCGCGCAGCAGACACGGCTGGGGCCGGCCCCTGGTTCAAGTCCTGCCGCCTTCATGAGCAGCTAAGGGCCCAGCGCATCTCCTTTGCCTTCTGGATGCCAGTCCTTCCTAGGACTTCTGCGGGGGGAGTACGTTTTGCATCCCGCAAGAACCCGACGGCCGCGACAGGCTGGAGCGTCGACGAACACCCACCCCGCCCAGGGGAGCTCCCTGGGCAGCTGCCCGCCGTACCTTCACTTCTTCCGTGACCTGGAAGTCCTCGTGGACGACATTCTCCACCTCCACCATGAGCACCTCGCCGGGGGGAGCCGAGGCGGGCTCCACCATCACCTCCGTCGGGTGCCCGGAGCTCAGGCCCTCCTCCGCCTCCTTCTTGCTGCGTTTCGGCTTCCTGCGGGGCTTCTGCTTGTTTTCAGCCTCGGCCTCCTCCAGCTCCACCTCCAGCTGTCTGCTGATGTGAATCCTGCAGACAGAAACGAGGCCGGGGTAAAGCCGCTGGGGTGGCTACAGGGCCAAGCTGGGGACCAAGCCGGTGTCTCAGAACCCCAAGACCGGCACGGCGTCCCCCCACCCCCGACACCGCGGGCCTCCAGCTGACCCGCCCAACCCGTGCGCACGCCAACACCCTGCTGTCCTCCACGAACGGGTGACGGGTGACGGGTGAGCCAGCGGTGACCGGCTCTGGGGCCCACCTCAAGCCGTCAGCTCAACCAAGCAGGACCTCTGGGACTCTGCCTGCCCTCCCTCAGCCCCAAGCTCACCGTACGGTGCTCCTTCGTGCGGTTCGGGCCTTGATTCGAGGGCACCTCCGCCGAAGCCCTCCCTGACCACTCCACGTGTGGTCTGTCCCCCATCTGTGCCTGCCTACCGTCACCCCGTCTGTCTTCGCTTCCCTCCAAAAGCACCCACCACCATCAGAACTCAGCCTGTGACCTGTTTGGATGCTCATGCCCTCCCCACTGGGGAGAAGGGGGTGTTGGCCTCTTTCTGCCCACACCCAGGTGCCCAGCAGACACCAGGCCCCAGGGGTCGAGTGACACATTGAATGCAAACGTGTCGTTCCACCTCTGGGCCCTCTCCTGTCACCCACACCACCTTCCCCAGAGGGCGGGCCTGGGAGCTGGCGGGGCGCGGACCCCACCCCCGGCTGACATCAGCAAGTTGCACAGAGCTGCCTCTGGAGCCCGCGGGACCCACTCCATAAGGCGCCTCGTAGGTGAGGACGGCACTCGGCAGCCACCCCAGTTTTTATTCATTTTGGTTGCATTCCCCTCCCCTCCCCCCACGAATCCCCCCAGGAGACAGCAGCAGCCACTTTCCCGAAAACAGCCTCTAACACGAGCAGATGAAAACGGGTGTGGGGCTCCGTGCGGTGGGAATGCCAGTGGGACCTTTCACAGAATCAGTGCGTGGAGCACCCCGCTTCCCCGAGTGTGTTCTGGGGTGCTGCCTTGCTGACCCCAGACAAGGCTCTGGGAGAGAAAAGAACCGGGAACTCTCGCTTCGACAAAGGCCGAGCACCTTCGATGAGGGGCTATTTTCAACATTTACTACGTAACGGCTCAGGACCCAGAAGTGTTTCTCACGTGGATGTGACCGTGACGCTCCTGACGAGCACCTTGAGGACCGATGCTCCTTGGCGCACATGTGAAAACTGGACAGCGTCCACCCAGCCGAGCTGGCACATTTTTCACAATCAGCTGTGGCCGAACAAGGATTTAAGCTGGGCTCGCCGCTGTGAGCGGCCCTTCAGCAGAGTGGAGGTGGAAACCACACCGCCCGAGAAGGAAAGGTGTCTGCTCGAGTGAAATACGACAGTGCTAGGCTGGATATCCAGCAGGACCTGCTGGCTGACGCAGACAGGGCACCGGAGGAGAAGTATCCCCAACTGGGAACATCTAACACCCAGACGCACCCAGACAACTTGCTGTCTGTACCCGGGATGCTTTTGTGAACAACGTGCATGAAAGATACAGGTTGTCACTGATCACCCACGCTGCCACTCCGACAAGGGGACTCCGAGGAGGGAGGGATCCAGAAGTGATCCATCTCGGCCACCTGCCGTGGCAAGCATTGGCCCAGTCCCTGCCGTGGCAAGGCGACAGGGCTGAGCAAGAAGGGTGGTCCGTGCTGGCACCTGGGGGCACTCGGGGCCTCTCTTCCTGCCCCACGCACGCACTCGGGGCCCCGCACCTTCTGTGTCCCATGACGATCATGCGCAGCTTGTCCCCGAGGTCCTGCATCTCGTGGATCTGGACAAACGTCCCCGTGTGGTAGACTTCATCCAGGCTCTCGACCACGTCCGACTCGTTGCTAAGGGACAGGGACACAAAGGAGCGTCGGCACGGGCCCTCTGATTCTCAGCAGGCTGCCTCGGACTGAGAGGGAGGAGGAAGAGAAGAGAAGCACCCCTACCAGCCGCAACTGAAAATGGAGAGCAACCGCCTCGCTCCCACAGGTGCTCAGGGCCCAGCAGGGCGCCTGCTCACCGAGGGCCGCCCCTGGCGGCTGCCGACGAACACAGGTGAGCAGCTCCTGGCCAGGTCTGCTGGAAGGGCAGGCCCGGACAGAACGGATTCCATTCCACACCTCCCACTACCGAGCCTTCGAATGTACCCTCTAACTCAGAAGTGGAGCGGACTGCCACCGAGAGTCAAGGTATCTGCCCACCTAGCCCTGCGCTGAAGCGGCCTCACGGGTGTCTTTAACACTTAGGGTCCTGGAGGTTAAAATCCACTCCCCCTCCCCGCCTCGCATCTTGACAATGCACGGGGCCAAGTCTTCAGCCTAGACTAAAAAGTATGCTTGGCTCTCAGCCTTATGCTCGGCAGGTCAAAGGTCAGAGGTCCGGCTACTCTAGGGAGCAGGATTTGTGGTGAGCTACACTCCAGGGCAACTTCAACGAAGGAGTGAAGGAAAAGTTACACTTACTTGTCATCTCTCTTTAGAAAGACGCCGGCATAGGGCTGGGCAAGACGGACCTTCCTTCTTAGCAGCTCAACCAACTTCTTATTTTTAACCTAGCATGACAATGACCCCAAAGTGAAATGCAGGTTTCCTAGCTGGCATTTTGACAGCAGCTCTAGCATTTTCTCTATCATTCTCGGGGATATGCTAAAAGCCAAACACACAAAGGCGTGGGACAGATTGGCAGGGCTGCATCCCTCAGTGGTTTCCGCTGCTTTCTAAAGAAAAGTCAAAGTAGCCCAATGGCGAGAACCAAGAAAGTGATTTAACATCCCATTTCAAGAGTTGTCTCAGGGGTAAAATGTCTAGACTATTATGATTTTATCAGTGACAGAAAATCAACACTGAACGCGCATAATTCAAACGTGGCCCATCCCACAGGCTGGTAACTTCCTCCAATTTTCACTGAAAGGATTTCCCAATCCCATCTGTACCCTTTTCATCAACGACTGAAGGCTCCAGAATGACAAGACATTATCTTGATGTCATTTCAATGGCAGGGAGAGGGCTAACGTCTTCTAGGAAACATCTGATGGGCAGGAGCACAGACATCTGTAAGGCTCAACTGATTTCCATCCAGCAGACATTAAATCCCACACCAGATTACAATGACACTTAAGGGCCCTCAAACTTCAGCCTGCACTGGAATTCCCTGGAGGACTTGTTAAGACAGACGGCTGAGCCCCAGCCCTGAAGTTTCTTGAGGAGGCCTGGAGTAGGCCTGACAATCTGCACTTCAAACAAGCTCTCAGGTGATGCTCATGTGGCCGGTCTAGGCACCACACTTTGAGAACAGGGCTTTAACTCATCCCTTAACAGGGTCTCTTACGGTTCAGGAATTCCTCACCTCACAGATGGACCTTTCCCAGGGAAAAGGTCCAGGACAGCCAGGAGGGGTACATGGCCCACCAACACTTAAGAGCCACCGATCTATACTGAGGGGACACACGACTGGGGCAAATTAGCCACATACAGTGTCAACCACAAAAACACGAGTAGACGGAGCTTTGCCAACTCGGTCCCATGGAAGTTTCTCCAGTTTGCCCTCTGCTAATAGCTGCTGCATTTCAGCCCCTGTCCCATCACTGACCAGGTAACAATGACAGAAATACAGGGCATACCCTGTGCCAGTCTCAGACTTTCCACAGCAATTCATTTAAACCTCCTGGCTAACTCCGGGGCGGGGCAAACAGAATCTCTTGGAAGAATCCTACCTCTGGGGACAAGAGGCATTTGCCACTTTGCAGGGCCGAGGGGACCCTACCTGGTGAACACTCCTGGCCCCAGAGGTCGGCTGGGGTTGAGGACAGGAGAAAGGCCCCCAGGGCAAAGTTCTGAGAGGTCAGAAGAATACCATACAGGAAACAGTAGCACCAGCTTCTGAGATAGAAGGCTATAGCCCTGACAAAGGTGAACTCCCCTCCCCCATGAGCTCTGAGAATTGAGGTACAATTATGATGCCCACTTTGCAGATGAGAAAATGGAGGCCCAGAGGAACAGCTTTCTGAAGGTGAAGGAGCTTGGATGGTGGAGCCAGGATATGAATCCACAGGCTCTGGGGTCTGCAAGTAACCACTACTCGAAACCAAAGAAGGCCCTCGGAATAGCTGCTCAGACACCTCAGAGGAGGTGGCAGGGGCTCCTTCGGTCCTGAGATTTGTTTAGCATAGACTAGAGCGTAGGGAAAGGTTGGAGATGAACGCAGAGGCTGACTCATTACATGACCTTGCTCAGACAGTTAACAGATAACCATTTTCCACCACAGACTCTAATCTCCACGTCATTAAAAGAAAAAAAAGAGAAGAAAGAAGGCATTCGGGTCCTTTGTATTCTAAAACCTCAAGTCCCTTGCACTCGTGTTGCTTTCGATTACATCACCCAGGTCCACCCTCCCCACCCCCCATGGCTCTTAGTCTGAAATGATCTTGCTTGCTGTCTCTTCCATCAGAACACAAGTTCCTTAGGTACAGGAACTGCATTTGACTTGTTTGTTACTGTATCCTCAGTGCTGACTACGTAGCAGGAGCTGAAGAACTCTCTACTAAACGAATAAACCAAGGCTGCGCTCCTCTGAGAGCATCCTTCCCCCTAAATCTCCTGTACTCTATTCCTGACTCTGTTATCCCTATAATATGTATTACCTTCCGACATACAATTTATTTACTAACCTGATTTATTGCCTTTTGTATCCCACATTCTAGTGGGATAAGCTCCAAAGGCAGGAATTTTTATCAGTCTTATTCACTGCTGTATCCCTAAAAACCTCACCTGGCATGTGGTAAGCGGTCAAGAAATGTTTAGGAAAGGAATGAATCCTGATCCCAAAGAGGCTCCTAGCTAGGTGGCAACCACCCCCCCCCCCCAGCTGAAGAGTGTTACAAAACATTTACCCAGACGCGCAGAACAATTCCGGTCTTTCCCAGCATCGGATTTCTACGACTGGGTGGGACTCTAACTGGGCAATCCTAAACTCAATCTGAAAGGGAGAAGAGGAATCTGGCTCCAACTCACCAAACTAATGAGAAGACAAGGACACGAATTCCAACTTTTAAGAAGCTTCATGCGTGGGAAAAGTTGTGAGGCATGAAGGTGCTGCTAAAGGATCCCTCGGTCCAACCCGCTGCTTGCAGAGGTGGGGAAATGGAGGTCAAGACGGGGGCGCTCATTACCTCGATAATCTTGATGAAGCGCGGGAACACCGGGTTGCGGGTGACGGCGATGAGCGGCAAGTGCGGGAACACGTCCGGAATCGTCATGGGCGTCAGCGCCGTTATGATGGGGCCTTCCCCGCCTCCCGAGCTGCTCCCCGCGCCCGCGGCCCCATCCTCGGCACCGCCCTCGGGGGCATCCTCGCCGCCGGAGAATGCGCCACCGCCGCCGCGGCTGTTCGCCTCCCAAAGTCCCCGCCACTGGCTCGCGGCCACAGGGCCTCGGCCCCACAGCGCCCAGGGAGGCGAGGCGTCGCAGGCCCGCCGGCCTCTGGGCAACCACGCTCCGGCCGCAGTTGGAACCCGCCCCCCGGCGGCGGCCAGCAACGGCCGCCGCAGCGCCCAACACCGCGCCGCGCCCCACAGCCGCACGTAGCCTGTGCCCGCCGCCATGGCCCGGCCATCCTGGCGACGCACGGCACTTGCGTCACTTCCTCTCGCCAGGCTAGTGCGCACGTGAAGCCCGGCGCGTGCCTGGGCGCCGGCGGGGGGCGTGGAACCAGAAGCGACGGGGGTGGGGCTTGCAGGAGAGTGGGGCGGGGCCCAGTCTTCCCGCTACATTCCCTCCCCTCCCCCGGCCTCCCAGCTGACGCGCTCAAAGCCCTTTTGGGTCACGTGGGGGGAGGGGGGGCGTTGGCACGTTCCAGGGCCCCTGGAGCCACTGGTGCTGCAAGCGCACCTGTAAGAACTTGAAGGCAGCCCGGTGTATACACTTGGGTTTTGGCGCACGGGCGACAGGCGCTCAGGCTGCGGAGCGCGTCCCGGTGGGCAGATTCGGGCTTCCCGGGGAACGCTGTGCGCATGCTTACACCAGCCTACTCATGCGCGGCTGTGTGCAGTGGCCCCGGTGCTGAGTTCAGGGGACGACGAACGCACGCTCCAACTGGAGAGAACGTGAGCGCCAGGGCGCTCACGTCCACGGGGGGCGGTTGAGGTGGGCGGCTCCGCGTTCCCTGGGAGACGAGGTGCGCCTGCGCTGGCGGTCGAGTGCGCAGGCGCAGGCTCCAGTCGGCGCCTGCCCAAACCGTGAGGCAACACGCAGCGGCGGTTGAGGGGCCTTCGCGCCGGCGGTTCTTGATACGAGATGCTGGTGTTGATGTTGGTGGCGGCGGCGACCTTGCGGCTCTGCTTGGTGGCCGGAGCTCAGCAGCTGTGCCGGTGGGGCTGCCCTCCCCGGGGAGGGGTGTTGCCCAGGGTCGGGGAGGGGGCCGGCTTGTCCTGGAGCGGAGGCTTCCCAGTTTCTGGTTCTAGGAATCGAACTTGGTGTTGCCCCTTCTTTCTCCCCAACTCCAGCCCTTCACCAAGTCCCTCCACTGCCGCATCGAAGCTTGGGCCCGATTCCCACCCCTTCGGGCCACGTCCGCCGCCACCGCCCCGGGCCGTGCGCTGCTTTCCCTCGCCCGCTCTGGCCGCAGGAGGGATTTGTAAACGAGTCTGATCTCGTCTTTCCCCTGCCCCGATTCTGTGGCACCCAGGATAAAGCCCAAGTTCCTTGCGCGGCCAGCGTTTTCCCGCATCATCTGGCCCAGGCTTTCCTCGACAGCAGCGCTGTTGACATTTGGGGGCCGCCCTGTACATTGTAAGATGTTGAGCAGCATCCCTGGCCCCACCCACCACCGCCGGTAGCGAGCGCTTCCTTCCCCAGGCTTGACAAACAACCAAAAATGTCTCCAGCTACTGCCAAGTGTCCCCTGCAAATTTGAGAACCACTGATGTGGCCCCTGCCCACCCGTGAATCAGTGCTCCAGTCATCTCAAGTCAAACTCCGTCCAGCCTTGGGGACAGGGGAGTTGGTGTTTGCTACTCGTTCTGCCTGGCACACTTTTCCTTCCATGACTGGTTCCTCATTCTGATCCTGACTTAAATAGCACCTCTTTTTTTTTTTTTTAATGTTTATTTATTTTTGAGACACACACAGAGCACGAGCAGGGGAGGGGCAGAAAGAGAGGGAGACACCGAATCTGAAGCAGGCCCCAGGCTGTGAGCTATCAACACAGAGCCCAACATGGGGCTGGAACTCCTGAACTGTGAGATCATGACCCGAGCGGAAGTTGGACGCTTAGCTGCCTGAGCTACCCAGGGGCACCCAGCACATCTTATTTAAAGCGCCCCCCCCCCCCCACCGGTTTTTGCTATCAATCACTAACTTCTGTTACTGTTTTGACAAATTTTTTGTCTACTGCTGTCAGTAGAATATCAGCTCCATGAGGGTATGGAGTATTTATCTCACTCCTTACTCAGAACATGTTTAGATTTTGGTTTATGCAAAAAATACTGTTTGCAGGGTGCCACGGAGCTAGTCAGATGCTAAAGCCGAGTTCCTGCCCTCCGGCAAACCCTGCCTGGAGTAAGCTGTTCGGCAGGGCCCTGTCTGCCCATGGGATAGTAGATGTGAGCTTCTGGTGCATGGCCTAACTTGACCTTTACAACAAAGTCCATGGGCAGTAATTCCTTAACGTTCAAATAATAATTTTTTTTAAGATTGTTTTTAAATATTTATTTTGGAGAGAGGGAGAGACAGTGCAAGCAGGGAGGGGCAGAGAGGAGGGAGACCCAGAAGTCAAAGCAGGCTCCAGGCTCTGAGCAGTCAGCACAGAGCCCGATGCGGGACCCGAACGCATGAACCGCAAGGTCATGACCTGAGCCAAAGTTGGAGACTTAACCGACTGAGCCACCCCGGAGCCCCAACCTTGTTTTATAGATGTGAAAACAGACCCAGCAAAATTAAAGACACACTTACCTAAAGACACAAAACCAGGAAGTGAAAAGTAGAGGTCTCCAGCAAGTTTTACCGGTGGGATTTGTCTCCACACTTGAAAAGACAGGTTCTATCCAATTCTCCCATTTCGTCACCCTGGTTCTCCAAGTGTGGTCCTCGACCAGCAGCATCAGCATCACCTGGGAATTTGTTAGAATTCCCTGGATCTACTGAATCGGAGGTGGGGCCCAGCAATCTGTGGTTTATCAAGCCTCCAGGTGCTTTTGGCACACGTCAAGATGCTGTACCAACATTTTCCAGCCACCAGCACCGTCTCCCTGCCCCTGGCCACAGCCAAAAAAAAACCCCAAAAACCTGGGAGTAGGAGTTCCTAATATGGGGTCTGCAAATGCGCCTTTATGAGCTATTGGGAATACCTATGTATACCTATGTCTGTCTGTGGGAGAGAAAGGCCCACGGTTGCACCAGATTTCCCAGGGGCTCCCGTGACCCTAAAGCATCAGGAACAGGTGCTTTAGAGTTAGCCAAGAGGTACCTTGGTAGGAGTCATGCTGAATAAAAATGACAGATGATCTCTCTTGTCACTTACCTCTAGTATTCACACGGTGAGGACAGGAAAGGTGTTTCATGTGAGTCAGCAAATTCAAGGGGTATGTGGCTCCACACTTCAGTCTCATTTTTCACTTCCAGAACTAACACTTCCTAGTGTTTCTTGGGTGTCAGTGTTGTGTCAGGCATAGAACACGGTCTAATCCCCACCCCTGCGCTTTGAAGTAGAGATTCATCTTTCCCGTTTCACTAAAAAACTAGTTGAAAGAGATCAAGTAACATGAAGAAAGCCAGGAGGTGGAAGTGGGTTTAGAACTCAGATCACCTGAGTTTTTCTCCAGTTTCATTTAATTTGAACTCTGGAGTAACAGGAAGCAGACTGTTACTTTGCTTAAATAACGCAGTGCAAGAGGGCACTTTTTTTTCACCCTCTGTGCCCTACGATGCACAAAGAATTAGTTCATCAGCTAAAGTGCGTTTCCTCCTGACATGGCATTATTTCAGAAGCGATGTCTGCATTTCTAAATCCTCTCCAAGTGCCTGCTTTCTACCTTGTTAGCTTTATAATTCCTCGTCCTCTGACCTCTCTGTCGAATAACTGATCGTATGTATGTAAGTAAGCAGTAACATACATAAGGAATGAGATATGAATCATTAGCCTGTGAATCTGTTTTAACTTTATCTTGACCTAATTATAGATTCACGGCAAGTTGCAAATACAGCACAGAGATGTCTCAGGCTTCCCCTCCCCCACCGCATGACATCTGACGTAACCAGAGTGTGATATAAAAACAGGAAAATTACATCCACCTACCTCAATTTCGCCTTTACACTTTCAATGTTTTATATTTGGAAATTGCTTTTCATCGGGTGCTTATTACTGATCTTCAGATTTGTGTGACTGTCTCTCTAGGACCATCTGTATTTTTCATCGGGGACACCACGCTTGATTAAACATCCTTGCAAGAAAAACATAGCCCTGTATCTAGGGTAAGTGACCGTTCTATGTCCCGTTACCGTCCTTTCTATTAAAACGTGAGATCTGCCCTCATTCATTCATCCATGCATTCAACAAACGTTACCGAAGATGGCTCTCCGTCCTGTGTTGCTGGTTACTGGTCTGTAGGGAGCTCGGAGTTGGTGTGGGGGCCAAAGGAAGAGAGAGGAAAACACCGGCAAATAAACTAAAATAATGACAACACTGCGGTGCCTCCTGTCCGAGATCCTTGATATGATTAGTCATCACGGGGGCCCGAGCACACAAAGCAATGGCAACACCGTGACGGCGTAGTCACTCGGGGATCACATGTCCAGCAGCCAGAGGTTCTGGTGAATCCGGTGGGAGAAGAGAAAGGGTGGTCGGAAAGCAGGAGACCTAGAGGCTGAGGAAGGCAGGAGCCAAGGAGGAGAGGGATGTCACGGAGAAGGCAGGGCACGTGGGTGGGGAAAACAGTCAACACAGCAGCGGGGCAGATGGGAGAGGAAGCAAGGACACAGAGGTCCAAGGTTGATGGCACTCTCTCTGGAAGCCAAGACAGACCGAAGAGAGAAGAAAGGTCACCAGAGAGAGAGAGGCTGCGTAGTGAGGGAGGCAGAGTCTGGACATGACCGCTGGTGGGAAGGCCTGGCCAAGGGGATGGCCACGGAAGGGGGGAGGGATGGGGCCAGGCCCTGGGCCAAGTGAGGACTCAGCTACTCCTGATAAGATGTGAATTCTGTCCTTCCTTGAAAGTTGATCTGCCACTCGTGGCTATCTAAAGTTTCCATCAGCAGCTGAATGGATAAACACAGGGTGAGGCACCCACACACTGGAACGTTATTCAGCTTTAAAAAGGAAGGACATTCTGGGGCACCCAGGTGGCTCAGTGGGTTGAGCCCCCAACTCTCAACTTCAGCTCAGGTCATGATCCCTGGGTTGTGGATTCAATCCCCTGCATCGGGCTCCACACTGAGCGTGGAAGCCTGTTTAGGATTCTCTCTCTCTCCCTCCGGCCCTTTCTCCGGCTCATGCGCACTCTCTCACTCGCTCTCAAATAAAAAATAAAAATAAAAAAGGGAAGGACATCCTGCCACCATGTGGATGGACCCTGGGGTCACTGTGCACAGTACCAGAAGCCAGACACAGAAAGACCCATCCTGCGCGACCCCACTCGTGAGGGGTCCCTAGAGGAGTCCCATCCGCAGAGACAGAGAGTGGATGGTGGGAGCCAGGGGTGGGGCAGGGGTGGGGAATCAGTGCTTCATGGGGACAGAGTCTCAGTCTGGGGAGATGGAAAGTTCTGGAGACGGATGGCGGGGGCAGCTGCACGACAGTGTGACTGTGCTCGGTGCCACCAAACTGCACCCTAAAGAAATCATGATAATGGTCTGTTTTATGTATATTTTATCACCATTAAAATAAGTTTGAAATACAGATTTTATATTGTGTGTATTGTACTGCCATTAAAAAATTAAACAAAAATTTTAATTAAAACTAAATACAGTGAAAAAGCCACAAACTAACCACATTTCAAGCACTCAGTGTAGCTGGTGGCAACCGTGTCGGACAGCTTTCCATCATCATGTCTGCTTTAGAGCAGGAGTCACAAACTGTGGCCTCCCAGGCACATTCAGCCTGCCATCTGATTTTGCCGGGCTGGCAAGATAAGACTCGTCTTTACATTTTTATGTGATTGGAAAAAAATCAAAAGTAGAATCATATTTTGTGATGTGAACTGATGTGAAATTCAAAATTTTTTTTTTTTAATGTTTACTTACTTTCGAGAGACAGAGAGACAGAGCGTGAGCCGGGGAGGGGCAGAGAGAGAGGGAGACACAGAATCTGAGCTGTCAGCACAGAGCCCGACACGGGGCTCGAACCCACAAGCCGCGAGATCATGACCCAAGCCGAAGTCAGATGCTCAACTGACTGAGCCACCCAGGCGCCCCATGAGACATTAATGTTTAATAAAATTATGGAATGTCACGTTTTGCCTATCGTGCTGGTGAAGATGAGGGCAAACGTGGATGAGGCCAAAGTGGGTCCCCCTCCTGTGGGGGACAATTTGGCAGAATCTGTCAAAATGGTCAGCACATGTTCTCAGACACGACGATCCCGTTCCTTGCCAGTTAACCTAAAATTATAACTTGTTGATGTTCCTAGAGCATATGCTTCCTGAGACCTTTGGGTGGAGAACAGGAAGCAGAGAGGGGAGACAGCAGAAGGACACAAGTGAGGGGCTGAGGCTGTGGTCCAGAGAGAGACCTGGGAGGCAGCACTGGAGGGAGACAGGGTTAGGAGAACAGGACATGGAATCTAGTGGCTCAGAGGAGGAAGAGTCTTGGGGGTGGCTCCACCCAACAATCCATGATGTTCTTTTCTCCCCCAGTGTTTTATTGGTTTTGATGTCAGCTGGATACTTGCTGAAAGTATCTAACCCTGTAAAAGAAACAATATAAGGTAAAAATAACAGAGAATCCTATCACTCTCATTCAACTATGTATTGGAGGTCCCAGCCAATGCACTATGACAAGAGAAAAACGTGAAATACAAAACACATTAGAAAGAGACAACATTTTGCCAAATCCAAAGAACTAACCAGCAGCACTGAGTACAGCAAGATGGCCAAATACAACATAGATATTAAAAACATCAACACCTCTCAGGGCACCTGCGTGGCTCCATCGGTTGAGCATCTGACTCTTGGTTTCAGTTCAGGTCATGATTTCACGGTTTGTGGGTTTCAAGTCCCATGTCAGGCTCTGTTCTGTCAGCACCAAGCCTGCTTGGGATTTCTCTCTCCCTCTCTCTCTGCCCCTCCCCTGTTCACATGTGAGCCTGTGCACTCACTCACATTCTCTTTATCTCAAAAAATAAACATTAAAAAAAAATCAACACCTCTCTCGTAAACTAGCCATGAACACTCAAAAAAAGCAGTTATGAAAAACATCATTCCCAGTGACAACAAAAACTTTAAAACACATAAGAATCAACTCAGCAATTCCTTTCTGTCTAAAACCATAAAACTCTCCTGGAGGGGGCAGGAGAAAGAGCTCTGGATAAGGAAGCAATATACCATGTTCATGGATGGCCTTTCACTTCTTTCTTTCTTTCTTTCTTTCTTTCTTTCTTTCTTTCTTTCTTTTTTAGTTTATTTATTTTGAGAGAGAGAGAGAGAGTGCAGAGGAGGAGCAAAGATAGAGGGAGAGAGAGAGAGAATTCCAAACAGGCTTTGCACTGTCAGCGCAGACCTCAATGCGGGGCTCAAACCCACAAACCGTGAGATCATGACCTAAACCCAAATCAAGAGTCTGATGCTTAACCGACTGAGCCACCGAGGCACCCTGATGAATTTTCACTTTTTAAAAGTTTTCCTGCCTGAGGGAACACATTGTTTCTTTCATACACACACATTCCTAGTCTGAAACCTTTTACTTCAGTGGGATTAGAATCATATAAATGGCAAAACTGAAGTTCATCCTGGGTGAGGCAAGTGTCACATGTATAAAAGATATCATTTATATAATTTTATATTTGACATGGTCACACTTTTAAAATAATGTTATTTCAAGAATGCAAATATCCAGTCTATAGAAGTTTACTCATGCAAAAACAGATAGATAGATAGATAGATAGATAGATAGATAGATAGATAGAACTTAAATGGTTCCTTGTTAAAAAAAAAAGGGGGGGGTATTTTGTTTCAACAGAACATTTTTAGAGTGCCTATCTTTGTCTCTTTTCTTTTCTTGTATGAATTTGTCCTAATTTAACTCTTTTATTGTCTATTTCAGAAGACAAATTTTTTTCACAAGAGATAATTTCAAAAGTAGTCTCCTTCCACTTTCCCTCCCTACATCAATAAAGGTAGTTATTTTACTTAACCATCTGAAAGATTTCCAACATAAGTAACTCTTGGGGGGTGGCGGGAGGGGGGAGATACAGTTTGGAAATATCACACTAGTCTGTTTTTGTAAGCCTGGGGGCTTATATTACAATGTACCTCTTAAAAGACATTAAGAGCAATTTCTAAGCCAGAGGAAGGGTTGATTCCTATTCTATTCTATTCTATTCTATTCTATTCTATTCTATTATTTCTATTCTATTCTTTTCTATTCTATTCTATTCTATTCTTTTTCCTGAAAAAAAGAGACAATTCTGAAGAGAATTGTGGGAAGTGTGTGAGTTAAGGATAGATTACATACAGCAATCTTGGGCCCTCCCTTAATTGTCCTGAAGCAAAACAGAAAAACCTTTACCCTCTCAGTAACTACCCTGAGAAATTCTACCACTGGCCCCTAGCCGAAGAAGGTTTTGCCATCAATTAAAATGCCAATATTTCTCTTATAAGCGACATGTTTATCATTTATGTTCATCGTTTGTTACTTACTCTTTAGGCTTTACCCTCAGAGAAAGTTTTGGTAAGGAAGAAGGGGATTAGAGAGAATTCAGGTATCCGAGGGCACCGAACACCAACTCCAACCGCCCAGTTTTGGCTCTGACCCCAGGATATACCGTTCCTAGCACCTAGGAACCACACAGCTCTTGCTATAGCATGCATGTCTCTTAAATGCGCATCTAGATGTCTTACTTCCCGAATCCTCTCAAAAGATGCACTCACGGATCTCCTACGTGTCGTTATTTTTAGGTCGGCATACCAGAAGTAACATCGGCACATATCGCTGGCTCGGTGTTGCTGTTAGTAGTGAATCAAAAAGTCTATGTTTATGATTACGAAGCCAATTCCTGGAACGCATCTATAGGTATATGTGTGGTTTTCAAAAAAATGTTGTTGGCGATCATCCAAGAACAGGTTGTTGATTTTGGAAATACAAACAGTGCTGCTCCTTGGATGTCAGCCCCTGGACATCACCTTGTTCTTTAAAATTCAAATGAAAATTGGTTACACGGTGGGAACCTAGTGTTTCTGTCCAGGATCGTGGTCACGAGCCACAAAATCCCGCTCTGACTGATTGGAGTCAATGAGGGACGTCAACGGGAACTGCGTGGGTGTCAGGAAGGATCGAGTAGGGCCGAGAATGGCTTGTACGCACTTGGTGACAAGCCTGGGTGATGGGAATATTCAGTCCCACCTACTGCATGTTAGGGACAGAGAACAGGAGAGAAGGTAAGCCATATGAAGAGAGAGAAAGAAGAGAACCATCCCGTAGCATGCAAGGCGGCGAGGTCGAGAACGAAGTCAAGGAAGGTACTATTCTTTGGAAAAGAAGGATGGTTGGGTACCCATTGAGATGAGAAAGAAAGAGGTCCATCAAGGTTTCTCAACCCTACTGCTGCTGACATTTAGGGCCAGGTCATTCTCTGGGGGGGGGGGGGGGCCTGGCACCCTGGGCACTGTGGGGTGTAGGGCATCCCTGGCCCCACCCAGCCCATGTCAGGAGCGCCCCTCCACTGATGCATCCTGACGCCCCAAATGTCCCCAGACATCACCGAGTCCAGAGCCACCGGGCTGGTAGATCGCCATCTGGAAACTCGTTCATCTCTTGCTTCACTTGCGTTAGTTTTGGCAAAAGACTGTGGGCCCCACGAGACGGAACCTGGCCCGGCCAGTGTGGTACCTGCCAGGTGTTTGCTGAGCCCTGGCCGGCGAGGGGCCTGCAGCCCTGAGAGGGACCGAGAAGCACAGCAGAAGAGCCACACCTTGGCTTGGCCTCTGTCTGACTTTTCTCGAGCGAGTTCCAGGGTGACCTCCGAGAACAAGGTGACCGAATACACGGATCCCGGGTACGTGGGGGCCGTGCGCAGGCGCGGTGTGGACTGCTGCTAGAGAATGTACGTAACCCCGAGTGGGGCTGCGAACCCGACGGTAGTTCCAGGCCACAGAAACTGCTCTGACCAGCCTTGGGGCCCATCGATTTTCACATCCAAACCAAATACAGAGCTGCCTCCAGAACATGAGCCCATCCATTCTTTACAGCACTCACTGCCCGCAGCCAAACTGCCTCCTGGCCCTCCCCGCTTCCTCCCTCCCAACTCTCCCAGGCTGGCTCCCTCTAGCTCTGCAGGCCCCCCCCCCCCCCCCCCCCCCCCCCCCCCCCCGTCCTCTTGCCGACCTTTGACCTTCGGTGCGGTTCTTTTCAATCTTAGCTTCATGCCTCTTTCTCCTTTGGCGGGAGGTGGTGCGGGGGAGGGAAGCATAAAATTCCCATAAAAACTGGCCATTTCCAACCATCTTAAAGTGTACAAAGTACTCTGGCATTTAGAACATTCGCAGTGTTGCACAACCATCACCTCTGTCTAGTTCCAGAACATTCCGTCACCCCCAGAAGAGACACTCCCCCATTAGCTGGCACCTCCCCCCCAGCCCCAGTCCCAGCCCCAGCCCCTGGCAGTCACGGTCCCCCTTCCTGTCTGTGGATGAGCCTGTGCTGGACGTTTCACACACACGGACTCACACCCCTTGTGGCTTTTTTGTATCTGGTTCCTTCCCCCAGCGTCATGTGTTCGAGGTTCCTCCCCGTTTTCGCAGGTGTCACTGCCTCTCTCCTTTTTAAGGCTGAATAATGTTCCCCCGTGTGGATGAACCACTTTTGTTTATCCGTTCATCAGCCGGTGGACGTTCGGTTGGTTTCGTTCTTTTGGGTATTCGCGAATAGTGCTACTATGCACCTTTGTGCGTGAGTTTGTGTGTGGATGTAGGTTTTCAGTTCCCTGGGGTAATATAACTGAGGAGAGCAGGTGCCGGGCCATGTGGAAACTCCATGTTTTAATTTATTGAAGGAACCATAAGGGTTCCTCGTAACATAAGTCAGTCTGCTCTCCGTCCTTCCCCTTTTCTTCATAACTTTCTTTAATAGCATCCAAAGGGCTAACTCCCCACCCTGGCTCCCACCACCTACCTTCTGTCTCTGTGGACGAGACCCTTGGGATCATATAAGTGAACTCATACAGGATTTGTCCTTTCGTGTCTGGCTTATTCTACTGAGCATCATGTCCCCAAGGCTCATCCATATTATAATAGGTGCCAGAATGTTCTATCTCTTTTTTTTAAGTTTATTTATTTATTTTGAGAGAGAGAAAGAAGGCATGAGTGTGGGAGGGGCAGAGAGAATCCCAAGCAGGTTCTGCACAGTCAGCACAGAGCCCAGTGCGGGGCTTAAACTCACAAACTGTGAGATCAGGACCTGAGCTGAAGTCAGATGCTTAATGGACTGAACCGCCCTGGTGCCCCAGAATGTCCTGCCTTTTTAAGGCCGATTAATATTCCGCTGCGTGTATACGTGACGTTTCTGTTCACCCATTCATCTGCCGCTGGACCCCTGGGTTGCTTTCTCCATGTTTCAGTTATTGTGAATAATCCTGCCATGAAGCATGGGGGCGCGTGTGCAAATATCTCTTTGTGTCTCTGCCTTCAGTTCCTTTGGGCGTAGACCCAGAAGTGGGATTTCCAGAGCTCTATTTTCAATTTTTTGAGGCACCGTCACCCTGTTTTCCATGCCACAGGCACCAGCTTACATTCTCACCAACGGTGCACAAGGGTTCCAGTCACTCCCCACCCTCGCCGACGCTCGTTTGCTGTGTCTCCGATAATAACCATCCTGATGCGTGTGTGTGCTATCCCACTGTGGTCTTGCTTTGCATTTCCCTAATGATCAGGGATGTCGAGGGCACCTTTTCATGTCTTGTCGGCCACGTGTATATTTTCCGAGGAGCTGAAGCTTCTGCTTTTATCTCTTTTTTTTTTTTAATTTTTTTTTTGAATGTTTATTTATTTTTGGGACAGAGAGAGACAGAGCATGAACGGGGGAGGGGCAGAGAGAGAGGGAGACACAGAATCGGAAACAGGCTCCAGGCTCTGAGCCATCAGCCCAGAGCCCGACGCGGGGCTCGAACTCATGGACCGCGAGATCGTGACCTGGCTGAGGTCGGACGCTTAACCGACTGCGCCACCCAGGCGCCCCTGAAGCTTCTGCTTTTAAAATAGAATCCACAAGGGGCGCCTGGGGTGGCTCAGTCGGTTAAGCGTCCGGCTTCTGCTCAAGTCAGGATCTCATGGTTCATGAGTTCGAACCCCGCGTTGGGCTCTGTGCTGACAGCTCAGAGCCTGGAGCCTGCTTCGGATTCCGTGTCTCCCTCTCCCTGCCCCTCCCCAGCTTGTACTCTGTCTCTCTCTGTCTCCCTCTCAAAAATAAACATTTAAAATAATTAAAATAGAATCAATGAACGCCTCGCCAAGAGAAAGGAGCCTTTCCTGACATTTTGGCAGGGTCCTAAGAGTTCCTGCAAAACCAGTGGTTCTCAGCTCTGACGGCTGTGTCCCTCAGGTGACACTTGCCATCGTCTGGAGATACTGCCCACAACCGAGAACGATCTGGCCCCAAGTGTCAGTAGGGTCAAGGCTGAGAAACCCCGCTCTACCCTTTTCCCTGGAAATTAGGGAACTCGTGTTTTTTATGGTTTATATTTCTTTCTAAGTAGTCTCCATGCCCAACATGGGGCTCGAACCCACAATCCAAGACCAAGAGTCGCATGCTCTTACAACAGCCAGCCAGACGCCCCACAAACTCATGTTTTTGTTTTTTTGTTTTTTTTTATGCTCTTTTCCTTTTAGGTATAGAACACCCTGTTTCACATATTTCTGGTGATAATTGTTGTTACAGCGGACATCCCTTTTGTGTGGTGAGTATACAGTGTGTAGCCTGTCCAATTTTACAGTGCTTTGAACATAGATAATTAAGAATGAAAATAAGGACAGAGTAAGCCATGAGAGCTGGCACATCAGGTCCCAGGATGGGCTTGGGCAATGTCTCTTCTCCCCGGTTCAGGAGAGGGAGGGGCGCCTGGGTGGCGCAGTCGGTTAAGCGTCCGACTTCAGCCAGGTCACAATCTCGCGGTCCGGGAGTTCGAGCCCCGCGTCAGGCTCTGGGCTGATGGCTCGGAGCCTGGAGCCTGTTTCCGATTCTGTGTCTCCCTCTCTCTCTGCCCCTCCCCCGTTCATGCTCTGTCTCTCTCTGTCCCAAAAATAAATAAACGTTGAAAAAAAATTAAAAAAAAAAAAAAGGAGAGGGATCCCCTGGCTGGCAGGAATATATCCACCTTTGTTCCTTTTTTTTTTTTTAATGTTTATTTATTTTGAGAGGGAAAGTGTGTGCACAAGTGGGAGCAGGGAAGAGAGAGAGAGAGAGCAGCAGAGAGAGAATCCCAACCTGGATCCCAACTGTGAGGAGAGCCCAGTGTGGGGCTTGATGTCATGAACCACAAGATCATGACCTGAGCCGACATCAAAAGTCGGATGCTCAACAGACTGAGCCACCCAGGTGCCCCCTACTCTCTCTCTCTCTCTCTCTCTTTTTTTTAAATAAGTTTCTTCCTTTTTTAAACTTGCTATTTTGAAATAATTACAGACCCTACAAGAAGTCCCATGCCCCCTTTACCAATGGTTCTTCCAATGGTTCCATCTTATGTAACTACAGTATAAAACTAAAACTTGGGGGGCCCCTGAGGGGGCCTCTGGGGGGCTCAGTCAGTTAAGCATCCAATTTCAGCTCAAGTCATGATCTCACAGCTCGTGGGTTCGAGCCCCACATCAGGCTCTGTGCTGACAGCTCAGAGCCTGGAGCCGTGCTTCAGATTCTGTGTCTCCCTCTCTCTCCCTGCCCTTCCGCCATTCGTGCTCTGTCTTCTGTCTCCGTCTCTCTCAAAAATAAACAAACGTTAAAAAAAAAATACTAAAAACTAAAACTGGGAAAGCGGCATGGAAATAACACGTGTGTCTGGTTCTATGCCATGTTTGAAGTCACACGTGTGAAGTCCCAGAACTGCCACTACCCTCAAGATACTACGCTGTTCCATCACCCCAAAGCTCTCCATACATCCCTGCCCCACTGTCCCCAACCCCTGACAAACACTAAGCTGTTCTCCTTCGCTATAACCTCATCATTCCAAGAGTGTTCTATACATGGGACCGTACGACATGTGACTCTGGGGACCAGCTCTTCTCGGCAGAATGCTCCGGAAACTCGTATTGAACCCACTCCGCTTCGTTGTTGAATAATACTCCACGGAGTGAACTTGGTTGTTTCCATTTTGGGGGTTATTACGAACAAAGCTGCCATGAAGGTTTCATTCTTGTGCGCACAGAAGTTTTCATCTCTAGGATAAACACCCAGCGGCGTGATCACCGACATCTATCTCCTTTTTATCCCCCCTCATGGAGATATAATTGAGATACAACAATGTGTCAATTTAAGGTGCACAGTGTATTGATATGATACACGTATAGGTGGCAGTAAATGCCATCATAGCATTCACTAACACCTCCATCACACGATTACCCTTTTTTGTGTGTGGTGAGAACAATTAAGATCTAGTCTTTTAACAACTCTGAAATTGGTAATACATATTGTTGCCTGTCATCGCTATGCTGTGCATTAGACTCTCTAGAACGTATGTGTCTGTCAGTTGCAAGCTCTACCCTTTCTCTGCTTTTAAAGAGACTGTTTTGTGGGGCACCTGGGTGGCTCAGTCGGTTAAGCGTCTGACTCGATTTCGGCTTAGTTCATGACCTCAGGGTTTGTAAGTCTGAGCCCCATGTGGGGCTCTGTGCTGACAGCACTCAGCCTGCTTGGGATTCTCTCCCTCTGTCTGCCCCTCCCCTGCTTGCTCTCTCTCTCTCTTTCTCAAAATAAACAAACATTTAAAAAATTTAGGAAAAAAAGTAAAGAGACTTCTATGTGTCTGTTCTTCCAGGATATAAGTAATTCCGTGTTTGCTTATTTGCATGGAGATCAGATATCTCAGACCCATGTGTATTTCTCAAACACCCAGGGATACACATTTCAGAAGTTTGCCTACGAAAGACAGGTATGTTCAATTTGGTAAGAACGTGAACAGCAAAATCAACAAGTAGATATTCACCTCCTGCATGGTGGGGGTAATCAGCAGTCGCTGGGTGGCCAAGGGCTTTTCTCTCTTTAAAGAGTCCAACTGGCTGGGAGGGTAGGGGAAATTCAAGGTCCAAGGAGCTGACTAGGGAGACTAGGGAGTTAGGAAAGGATACAAAAGGTGTTAGGTCATAGGACACTGTGGTAAAGCCACAGTAAAGGCTGCACAATAATTATGGCCCTTAACCCCAGGCCCATCCAAAGATCCGTACCATCAGGTAACATCATCATCCCAATTATACAGACGAGAGAACTGTCCTGGGTCGAATATATGCCCCACCCTCCCCAAATTAGGTTCATCCAGAACCCCAGAGACCTCAGAGTGTAACCTTACTTGGAAACAGGGTCTTTGCAGATTTAGTTAGTCAAGATGCGGTCACACTGGACCAGGGTGGGTCCGAAATCCAAAGGGACTGGTATCTTGTAAGAAAAGGAGAGGACACGGGGAGACCCGCACAGCGAAGAGGGCCGTGTGAAGACGCAGGGAGACCCTGCAGGGGTGCGGCTACAAGCCAAGGGATGCCGAGGATTACTGGCCACCACCAAGAGCTGGAAGAGAGGTGTGGCGTGGCTTCCTCCTCAGCCTCGGCAGGAGCCGGCTCTGCCAACACCAGACTTCTGGCTTCCACAAAGGTGACGGTAAATTTCCGTGGTTTTAAGCCATCAAGCACATGGCAGCCCCAGGAAACCGATAGAGGGGTGAGGGCCCAGAGGAGTGCAGGGCAGAGCTTGGATCCCAACAGCTGGAGTGGACAGGCTGCTGGGGTAGCCCAGGGGATGAGGAGATTTTGTTCTGATGCAGAGAATGGCCTCACCCCCAAACACTCGGGAAGTATGTGCAAAGGAAGGAAGGAAGAGTCTACTCTGCTCACAAACTCTGTGTCCCAAACGCTCTTTCTCTGCCCTGCCCAGGAGGCCCAAGGGAGCCTAGAACCTAACTGACTACATACTTTCATCCGAAAGTAGGCCTAGAAGGACTCAGGGTTAACATGTGTGATTCGTTGAAAACTGTCATCACTAGAAACACCGAAAGGTAGATAGGTAGTAGATGATGGATAGATCGATAGATAGATAGATAATAGATAGCTAGAGATAGATAGATAATAGACAGATGATAGATAATAGATAGATGATAAAGTGATAGATAACAGGTAGATGATAGATGATAGATAGATAGATAGATAGACCGATAATAGGAATTGGCTCACACGGTTATGCGGGCAGAGAAGCCCCCACAGTCTCCCATCCATGAGCTGGAGAACCAGGAAGTCTGGTTGTGCTGTTCAGTCTGAAGACAAAGGCCCGAGAACCAGGGAACAGCAATTCCCAGCGTCTGAAGGCCCAAGAACCAAAAACTCTGGTGTCCAAGGGCAGGAGAAGACGGACATCCCAGCTCGAGAAGAGAGAAAAATTCACCCTTCCTCCCCCTCTTTGTTCCATGTAGGCCCCCGACAGATTGGGTGATGCCCACCCAGACTGGTGAGAGTGGCCTTCTTTGTTGGGTCTACTGAATTGAATGCTAATCTCTTCCAGAATCACCCTCACAGACACACCCAGAGATAATGTTTTACCGGCTCCCTGGGCATTCCTTAGCTCCGTCCAGCTGACACATACGACGAACCAACACGAGTCCACCCCTGGTCAGCCTGGCATCCATACACATCTCCGTACTTCATCTCCAAATAAAGACACTGACAAGGTCGTCATTCTGCCCAACACAATACAAGTATCCTAAGTACAACCAAAAATGCACTCCTCCCCTCCCCAGGGGAGAAGGTCAAGTTCTAGGTGATGTTTACTCTTCTCCGCGATGTCCCCTTCACTCAAACACCAATTATTAATACGGTAGTCTTCCTGCGGTGTGTGTGCGCATGCGTGCATGTGTGGTTATTGTTATTTTTGTGCCGAAGGGCTGAGATTCCAAGCAATCGTGATTCATCCCCTTGGCGTTCTGCCAGCAGGGAAGGAGTCGGCGTGTCTGGTGGGGAGCTGATGGGCAACTCCTGCCAGTTGGAATGGATTGACTGCCTGTTTTGGTCAGCTTGGGCCACCACAACAGACCCCACAGACTGGGTGACTCAAGCAACAGACATTTATTTCTCCTAGTTCTAGAGGCTGCAAAGTCTAAGATCGAGACACTGGCAGATTCAGCCCTTGGTGAGGGCTCTCTTCCTGGCTCACAGATGGCCACCTTCTTACTGTGTCCTCACACAGAGAAGAGAGAACACTCTAGTGTCTCTTACAAGGAAGCTAACCCCATCATCAGGGCTCCACTCTTATGACCTCATCTAAACCTAATTACCTACCCAAGGCCCCACCTCCAAGGACTATTCCATCGGGGTTGCCGGTTTGAATGTTTGTGTCCCTCCCCCCAAAATGCATGTGCTGCCATTCTAGTGCCTTATGTGGTGGTATTAGGAGGTGGGCCTTTGGGAGCATTTAGATCATGAGGGTGGAGTCCCCATGATTGGGATTAGTGCCCTTATACAAGAGGAGACCACAGAGAGCTTGCCAGCCTCCTTCTGCCCTGTGAGGACACGGCAAGAAGACTGTAACCCAGAAGGGCCTTCATGTGACCCATGCTGGCACCTTGACCTCAGATTTGCAGCCTTCACAACTGTGAGCAATAAACTTCTGTTGTTTATAAGCTACTGCGTGGCATTTTGGCCAAAATGCACTAAGCAGCCAAACTGTCCATTAGCAGCCAAAATGGACTAAGACGGGGGGTTATGACTTTAACATACGAATTTGGTGGGGGACACAATTCAGTTCATGGCACTGTCTATGTTAGAAAATTCCCCTTAATAACTTAAGAGGCTTAAATAAAATAATAGTCTTTCTCTCTCTTACCTGGAGATGTCTGGAGGCAGCCAGCTGTGTTGTCCCATCGCCCCTAGGTTAGGGCCCTTGGGTGACCTCATGCCTCCACTTGGCTTCCAGACACTTTGCTGACCAACCAGAAATCAGGCATGAGGAACCAAGGCGGGAGGGAATGATTTAGGCAAGCATCTGGCAATCTGGGTCACACCACTTCCCCCAGTACCCCCAAACAAGGCTGCCTTCATTCAAGGTTCTGTCCTACATGCTACATTTCCCCAGAGGGGAAATAGACCAGAACAAAATAGACTTTCCTTCATTTTAGCTTATTCGGTAATCTGGAGTTAAAATCAAACACATGTTAATGATTTCTTCATATGTTGTATGTTTCTGTTTGTTTCACAGGCAGAACTAGTCGGGTCTTTGGGTGGGGTCTTCTACTTTCACTCCTTGTCACAGGTTGGGCTGCTTCTCATTGACCAAGGGAAGGTGAGTAGCTTTGGACTGGGAAGAAAGACTTAAGTGACCTTTGCCCTAAGCCAGGTTTTTGTTAAAACTCACACACTTGGATTTTCATGTCTGAAATCCATCTAGCTTTTCATTTACCTGTCTATCCATGTATCCATCTACCTATCCATCCATCCATCCATCCATCCATCCATCCATCCATCCACCTATCCTGCCTACTTATCCATCCATCCATGCATCCATCCATCCATCCACCCATCCATCCATCCCACTATCCCTCTACTCACCCATTCATCCATCCATCCACCCATCCATCCATCCCTTCATCCATCCACCCATCCATCCATCCCTTCATCCATCCACCCATCCATCCATCCCACTATCCCTCTACTCACCCATCCATCCATCCATCCATCCACCCATCCATCCATCCCACTATCCCTCTACTCATCCATCCATCCATCCACCTACCCATCCACCCATCCATCCATCCCACTATCCCTCTACTCATCCATCCATCCATCCATCCATCCATCCATCCATTTACCTACTTGTCCATACATTCATCCACCTACCACTCCACCTACCTCCTCAGCCGTTCATCCATCCATTTGCCTACCTATGCATCCATCTACCCACCTACCCACTCACACACCCACCACCCATCTCCCCCCGCATTCATTTGTCCACTCCGTCATGCACTTGGCAGTATTTAAGTGGTGTCCAGGAGGTGCTAAGCACTGTGCTGAACACTAGGGATACAGTACAAGGTGTGGTGCATGTGTCACTGACCGCGCAAAAGATCGTCTTAAATGTTTCATGTTGAACTATTGGCTAAAGATTATTTTCATGTGTATTCAGAGACTTGGCATATGAAACAGATATCACAGATACCCTTTAGAATAAGACTGGAAAGTGCATTTGAAGAAAAAGATATTAAGTCAGAAAAAGATTAGGTACAGTCAGTACCCAGGCATTTCAGATACTGTAAGTGGGATGTACAGCTCTGTGGTTCAGGGGAGCCCTGCTGTGAGGAAGCTTCCAGAATTTGGGCTGACCTCCGTGGCTGAAAGCCCCTCCCCCCCTGATCAGGTGCGTGGTCCCGTCCCCATGTGAGTGCCCTCATTAGCATAAGGTTCCCTGGGCTGTGCGTCGCTCTGGAGTGAGTGCGGTGGTGTCCACGTGGTTACCACCGGCGCACGATTTCTCAGGCCTGCCTACCCATAATCCCACAGGCTTTGGCTGGCAGGCTGTAGACGCCTGGGGGGTTTGCTCGCTGCACATTTGCATTCCTCGCCACTGGGCCCTTGACCCTAGGTCTCTGTCTGTAGTCCAGCTGAAGTCTGTTGAGGTGCCTTGACCACAGCCTCCTTAAGGAGAAGGAAGAAACCAGCAGGGCACATCTCTCTGCCTGGTACTCAGCACTCAGTACTCAGTGCTCAGTGCTTTTCCGCTCCTGGCTTCCCTTCCCCCTGGCCCCTGAGTGCCTGAAACTTTAGGAGCCTTTGGTTTGGGGCTCCCTCTGCAGTGAGGGGAGCCCCTCGCCTGACCCCACGGCCCTCAACATGGGGGAGGGGTGGCCGGGAGCTCCGCACTATCTCTGGCCTCCCCTGTCAGCGATTCAAGTCTGACCTCCTTCGTGTTCGCCGTGTTGTCTTAGTTGGCTCCTCTGCCATCCGGCAGCCCAGCCCGGGGACAGGGGACCGGAGCCAGCCGGCGTATTACACAGGGGGCCTGGGTCGGGCCCGATGCGCGCTCACAGGCCCAGTGGGTCAGGGAGACGGGCCCGGCCCCCGTGTCCTCGAGGTGTGAGCACTGGGGGCCACGTGCCATCCATCCTGCCCTGAGCGCTGTGTCTCTGGCAGCCCAGAGGGAGAGGGCAGGGCTCCTCCGCCTCGGCCCTGCGTGCCCTGTGGCAGGAATAGTTCTTTGGGGCCATCCCAGGCGCTGTGGGTGTGGAACAGCACCCCCGCCTCATCGACTCCATGCCAGGAGCTCCCCCGGTCCCGGCTGCCCCGCACGTCCCAGACATCGCCCAGTGTCCCCTGGGGGCAGGGCCGCCCCAATGAGAACCACTGGCCCCGATAACAAGGCTTGAAGGAAGCCCCAGTGACCAAGCTCGCGGACGCCCTCGACCCAGTGACTCCTTCTGTCACCCCCCGGGATTCAGCGATCTCTTTCTCTCAGGCTATGTTCAGCTACTCAGAACACCCCCTGAACCGCAGTTTGGGGCTGCCCTTTGACTACAACGGGACCCTTGACATCCTCATCACCCCGGGCCAGAAAGGCATTCTGATCTTCTGGTTTGAGAAGAGCCTGTTGGTTTCTGGAAACGCAGGTGAGCGAGGCCCAGGCTTGGGGCCGCCCTCGGTGTCCCCACGGTGTTCCCTCGGGTGGGGAAAGCACAGCGGGTTTTTCTCTCCCTTGGCTTGAGCAGACTGGGACCAACCCATTCCCACTGTGAGCCCTCACTGTGTCCAGCACCCCACCACACCCCATTTCCTGCCTCCTCTAGTCTTTAGGGCCATGCGGGCAGGTTCTGAAAGTCACCCCTCACCCCAGTCACCTAGGACAACCCTGGTCTTCCAACCAGGAACCACGGGTTCACGACTCTGGGACGTGGCTCAGGGCTTCCCCTGCCGGGAAAGGTCACCGCACCTCCGGCTGGCCTGCTACACGAGCCCCAGCCCGCCAGCCAGCATGAGACAGGGAGCAGAAGTCAGCCCCACCCCGGGAAGGCGGATTGTCAGGGCCCCCTGGGCACAATGTGGCTGCAGGGGCACCTACAATCGCAGCCCGCTTCACAGCACCAGTCAGGCCACCTGAACACCGTTGTCCTCCCCCCACCCCCGCCCCAGCCCCACCCCACGCAAGGAAAGGGCTCAGGGCTGACTGGTCCATTCGGGGCGCTCATTCCAGAAAGGAAGCTCTGATTCCATGTTACCCATATAGTAAAAGGCATTCCAGGGCATTCACGCCTCCCGCAGTGAGAAAAGCAGTTCTCCGGAACCCTGCAGCTGGCGCCCGGCGTTCCTGTCCCACCCAGGCTTGCTTTGCTCACACCTAAGCGCGTTCTGTGCGACGCTCCATGGCAGTGCGGCCCCGGGCTGTGTTTGCCTCCATTCGGTTACCGCTTGAGTCGCTAACCAAGGGCTGGGGTGGGCGGGCGGCGGGGGTCCCTTTCCTCATGATCCTGCCCTGTCGTCTCATAGGTCAGCTCGTTTACCCTGTCCCCTTGGACGAAGAACCCCGCATCTCGTATTCTTCCGTTTCGGAAGCCAACGTCACCATCCACAACATCGCTGCTAGTGCGTGGCCAGCCTACGGGTAGCTTTCTAGAAGGTGCCCTACACTGGGCTTGTTCGCCGCTGACCCCGCTAGATCCAGTCCGGCCCAAACCAAACCACAGTGTGATCATCGCACGTTCGAGAGCAGCTCCCGCCATAAACTGTTGTGCCTTTTCACCACGATGGACCGTTCATCGGGTGCTCGCTTCCTAAGGCCGCTACCACAAATGCCCACAAACCGGGGAAGGAGGGTGCGGGGACGGTTCTAAAGGCCGGAAGTCCGACATCAACATGTGGGCTGGCCCGTGCTCCCCGCAGAGGCTCTAGGACAGGATGTGCCCCAGGCCTGTCTCTCTGGGTTGTAGACGGTCCTTGTCCCCTATGTCTGCACACTGTGCCCCTTACTGGGCATGTCTCTATGTCCATATTTCCCCTTTAAAAAAAAAAATAATGTTTTTTTGAGGGGGGGGTGGAGCAAGGCAGAGAAAGAGGGAGACACAGAATCAGAAGCAGAGACACAGAATCTGAGCTGTCAGCACAGAGCCCAACGCGGGTCTCGAACCCACGAACTGAGAGATCATGACCTGAACCAAAGTCGGACACTCAACGGACTGAGCCTCCCAGGCGCCCCATGTTTCCCCTTTTTATAAGGATGCCAGTCATATTGGATTAGGACCCACCCTGATGACCTCACTGGGACTTGATCACGTCTGGAAAGGCCTGATCTCCAAATACAGTCACCTGCTGAGGTCCCGGGGGTTAGGACTCCAATCTGTCTTTTTTGGAGGGGACACGTTTCAACCCCCACCAGCTGGCATCCCCAGGATTTCTTTGCAACCAAATCATTGTCCTGGTGCTGTCTTAAAAGATGACATTCGCCCGAGTAATTCTCCTCACACGGCTCGTGGGTTGGAAAGGCAAATAGTGGAGTAAACCGGGCGAAGGGGGCCGTCGCTTGAGTTTCAAGTCACTTTTTCTTCTGTTTGCTGATTGTTGCATTACATCCTACTATCTATGTCCCTGTATCTATTTAAAATTAACTCATAATTATAGAAATCCATGATACAGCATTTCCTTATAATTAAACCAGTGGTGCATGGTCCCTTAGAGGAATTTTTCTTCTTAACATTACAAATACAATTAATTCCTGCATACCTGAAACCTTTTACCTGTTGTACAGCCAAGTCCCCATTTCGTCAACCTGGGGACACTCGGCGGTGTCTGGGGACATCCGTGGTTGTCTCATCGGGGGGCGTGCTCCTAGTATCTACTGGGTAGAGGCCAGGGACGCTGCTTAACATACTATAGTGCCAGGACGCACCCCACCCCCACCCCCAAACTACCGCAAAGAAGGATCTGGTCCCTAACCTCACTAGCGCCAAGGTCGAGAAACCCTCAGTACATTAATTCACTCCCTGCTCCTCAAACACACCTCCACTTTTCTATATCAGAGGCTTTCCCCAAGGTTCAGCTTAAGCCTCACTTTTTCTGAAAGCTCCCTTGTTTGTCTTTTTTTTTTTTTTTTTTGAAGAATAAAAATACACATCCGGTCATGTTGACCCTTTCAGAAAACCTTTTAGTGCTCTCCTGTGTTCCTTGGAACTCTGTGTCTGCGAAAGACCAGAAACAACCTCCAGGCCCACCCGTGGAGGACTGGTTAGTTCAGTCACGGGAGAAAACAATTTTTGTTTAGCATCCGACTCTGGGTTTCTGCTCAGGTCATGATCTCAACGGTCGTGAGTTCAAGCCCCCCATCAGGCTTGGGGCTGATGGCTCAGAGCCTTCTTGGGACTCTCTGTCTCCCTCCGTCTCGCCTACCCTCCTGCTCATTCTCTCTCTCTCTCTCTCTCTCAAGATCAACAAACTTAAAAAAAAAAAAATACAGTTTTCTTAGAACGCAATCACGTCCGTTCACATACAACTGGTCTGTAGCTGCTGTCACAGAGCTGAACACTTGTAACAAAGCACCTGACCAGCAAAGCAGAAAACATTTGCCATCTAGCCTTTTACAAAAGAAGTTTGCTGACCCCTGGTCTATATGATGGAATCGGGCGTAATTGTTTTTTCACAACTTGTTACATTTGTTACAGTTTTGTCCACGGAAACAGCCCTCATTTCCACTTTGTTCTGTCTTGTTTCTTTTCCCCTAGATCAGAATGAACTGGCAGTTTTAACTCGGGAGAACAGTTTGTATTATGGCAGCCTCGGAATCCTGCCAAGTTCTCTAATCAAAGTAGGTACAATCAAAGTGCTGTTTATCGCCGTGTCGGTGAGGAATTACGGTCTCGTTCTCAAGCTGCCGATCCTTTTCCTGAAGGCGGGAAATCACTCTAGTTATGAGAATAGTACTGGTATTTTAATAACAACAGCAATCGTTTAATGATTTTAATTAATATGGGATTTACGGCCACAGCAGCTAAAACTTACTGGGCGTTCAGGATATAGTAGGTGCTGGTCTGAGCGGTTTCCCTCTGTTAACTCCATTTAATCCCGACCATCGTCTTAGAAGTAGAACCTCGGGGGCACCTGGGGGGCTTGGTTGGTGGACCATGTGACTCTTGATCTTGGGCTGTGAGTTCGAGCCCCATGTTGAGGGTAGAGATAACTAAAAAAGAAATAAACAAATAATCGCAAAAAAAAAAAAAAAAAAAAAAAGAAGAAGAAGAAGTCGAAGAACCTTGTATTGTCCCCATTGGACAGACAGAAAAACTGAGTCACAGAGAGACCGGAAGCGGTGATGCCAGAGTTATTTCACATCCCCTTTTACGTCATGCCTGTCTAATTTTATTTCGCTCTCACAAAACCCCAGGAAGGAGATAATATCGTCCAACTTTTACAAGAGAGGAAAAACTGAAGTTCAGATTTCTCTCTTTCCTAAGGGCCCGTGAAAAGAAACGTGAGGACTGTTAAAGTTAATTTATTTTTGAGAGAGAAAGTGAACGTAGGAGGAGCAGACAGAGAGGGAAAGAGAGGGAGAGGGAGGGAGGGAGAGAGAGAGAGAGAGAGAGGGAGAGAGAGAGAGAGAGAGAGAGAGAGAATCCCAAGCAGGCTACATGCTGTCAGCACAGAGCCTGATATGGGGCTCGAACTCACAAACTGTGAGATTATGACCTGAGTCAAAACCAAGAGTCGGACACTTAACCGACTGAGCCACCCAGGACCCCGTCACACTGACACATTCTTGACAACCACGGCATTTTCTGGGGGAGGGTCATTAGCTTTCGTCCGACTTTCCAGAGTGGTCCGGGACCTGTGGATAAGTCTAGAATTATTTCCTGTGTATCCTCTCTGCTGAGGAAATACGGAGCTTCCATCATTAATCACCAAGGAATGAATGAAGCGTACTGATGACTTTATCTGGTCTTCCTTCTAAATTTAAACCTGAATCGTGAGATAAAATTTACATCCTCAAAAAACACCTGGAACGACCCGATCTCCCAAGCTGCTTTTCTCTTAGTTTTCAGGCCAGAACATCTGGTCCCAAGAGGCAGCCGTGATGTTCACTGATGTGGGGCAAGTGGAAATACTGACCCCGCTCCCCGATCCGATGTTTCCAGCTTTTGATTTCCAGAGGTGCCCTATGAACGTTCAGGAGATTCTCATGGATCCCCAACTCCAAGTTGACGTTTGCAAAGTATGTGATCGTAACTGTTTAGCTCAATGTCCCAGGCACCCTTTCTTTTTTTTTTTTTTTAACGCTTATTTTTGAGAGAGAGAGAGAGAGAGAGAGCGAGCATGGGGCAGGGGCAGAGAGAGAGGGAGACACAGAATCTGAAGCAGGCTCTGTGCTGAGAGCAGAGAGCCCGATGCAGGACTTGAACCCATGAACTGTGAGATCGTGACCGGAGCCGAAGTCGGCCGCTTAACCGACCGAGCCACCCAGGCGCCCCTAGGGTGTCCATTTCCAAATGGCCTTTGGATCCACGGCATTTAGCGATATGGGAAACAACTACTGAGTGTATCGATCTATGAAAATATCCTCTTATGAAATGATGATGCTAGGAGACCGGAGTGATTTTTTTTCTTCTTTCCTCTACTTGCCACAATAAACTATCAGTCCCCAGCCATGGGGATTTTCTTGTGGGCCCTTGAACTCTTCTGGGGAAAAAGGCTGTGCCATTAGCAAGTAGTTTTCCCAAATCCCACCCCCACCAAAAGCCTCACCCAAACCAGCAACTACACAGTGTAACAAAAACCCACGGGTGACGGGGCGCCTGGCTGGCTCAGTCGGAAAAGCATGGTGATTTTTGATCTCCAGGTCGTGAGTTTGAGCCCCACGTTGGGCTACAGCCTGCTTGAAAAACAAAAACAGGGGCGCCTGGGTGGCGCAGTCGGTTAAGCGTCCGACTTCAGCCAGGTCACGATCTCGCGGTCCGTGAGTTCGAGCCCCGCATCAGGCTCTGGGCTGACAGCTCGGAGCCTGGAGCCTGTTTCCGATTCTGTGTCTCCCTCTCTCTCTGCCCCTCCCCCGTTCATGCTCTGTCTCTCTCTGTCTCCCCAAAATAAATAAATATTAAAAAAAAAAAAAGCAAAACACAAAAATCCCCCGGATGAAAGCTGGGCAGCAAAGACAAATCACACAGTATTAGATGATAAGCCAAAGTGTAATAACCCAAACCCGACAGACCCATCCTCCAACGCCCACCTGCACCAGGAAAATCCAGACTGTGAGAATCTACGGGTCCAGCAGCGGGGGGGCTTCAGAGATGAAGAGACACGAAGAGGGCGGGGTGAAGGGGGAGCCTGTGGATTGCAAGGGGCTTAGAACGATGTTTGAAAACGGGCCGGACCAAGTTACATCACGTAGGGATGCGCACTTGGCAAAGAAGCAACTATGGCAAAAATCAGGTGTGTGTGTGGGGGGGGGTGGGGAGACTTCTAGAAAGAGGAGGCTCGTCTGCAATGGGGTGGGCCGTGAGGCTCTACGGGGGGGGGGGTGCTGCAGGATCTGGCAGGGAAGACAGTGGCGTGCATGAAAGACGAGAAGGTTCCATCCCCAGGGGAGACCGCTGCCTGCCCGCCCCCGCGCATCTGATGCGACGGATTGATTTGCGCGGCGTTTCTGCCCAGGTAGAGCTTCTGCAAGGAGAATTTGACAACAGGATGTACAGCATCGACATGAACAGCAAACTGCAGCTCACAGCGCTCATGATCCCGCGGCCAGGCAGGTCACCGGTCCCACTGGTAAGGCCACCTCCTCCTGACGCCACCCGGTGCTTCTGGTACTTGGGGCCTCACCCGTGACGCTGTGGAGAAACGGCCTCCGCCCGGCTGGCCTCCTTCCCCGGGGCCTCCGTGCCTCCTTCTCCATCCTGCTTCTGGGCTGTTCTATGCTTCCCACTCCTCTTCCTCTTAGCCCAGCCGGACCCCGCTTCTGTGCTTCCGGCCAGCAGCCCCGACTCCCGCCTCCCCTCACAGGGCGGGAGGTGCTCAAGAGACAGTGGGGGTCCCCAGACCTGAAACCCAAGTGGCCAAGCCCAGACTCTCGGGGGGAGGGTGCGGATTAATGTAAGGCCATGGGGTGAAGTCCAGCCAGGGGAGGCCAGGCTGGCTCCGGCTCTTGTCTCGGGCTCTCCCCTCGGCCTCCTGCGCAGGACAGGCCTCCTTGGGGGATCCTCCGGGAGGGGGTGGGTGCAGACCCACCAGCAGGGACGGGTCTGGGTCCCGCAGCTCCAAGCTGTCTGCAGTGCCGGGGCTCAGAGGCCACACTGGGGGGTAGACGAGGTGGGGCGGGGGCATGGGGATCGGAGGGGCGGCTGCCTTTGCAGAGCAAGCTCGGTTTTTAGTGTGAAGGGGCACAGGGGTCCCCTGTGGTGAGATCCCAGTGGCGCCCTTTTGTGTCCCCCGGCCCCAGAAAATGGTGTGCGTCTCCTTCCCCACCCCCCACCCCCCACCAGGCAATGGTGAGCAACCCCCACTCCCTGGGGCTGCAGGTGGCCATCTACGTGGACGGCTACACCTACGACGGAAACACCAAGCACAGACTGGTGAGCGGCGCCCCCGCCCCAGGCCCAGGTCAGTGCAGGGAAGGGCACAGCCTTGACTGGGCCCAGCCAGGTCCGGCCGCCTGAAGGCTTCCTCGGCCTGAACTTCCTTCCTCGCCCGCCCACGCCCACGGCTGGATAAGGCGCTAAAGCATCTGGAGAGGACACGGCCCTGCTGCTCCCCGCCCCTCCCCTGCTCCCTGCAGGCAGGAAGCACAGGGGACAAGCAGGAGGGCGTGACAGAGAGCCTAACATAGCCCCCAGGGAAATCTGGGTAGCTGGGTAAACTGAGGCACGAGGATGGAGGTGAAACGGGGGGGGGGGGCGGGGGGGCAGGAGGGTCTTGGCGAAACAGGAGGCCAGGGTGCTCCACAGGGCCGAGCCAGGCCTCACGGTCACACCGTGGAGTTTGCACTTGACCCTGGAAGCCTAGGGTAGGGTTGGGCAGTTTCCACAAAACGGGAGCCTGACAAGGCATCAGTCAGCCACAGGGGGATTTTTGGACCGGTCCCCGTCACCTCCTAAAGAAGAGGGGAAACAAAGTCACCCCTCACTCCGGGTCCCCCAGACAAAGGCAGCCAGGAAACGAAGGAGCGTGGGGTTGGTCATTTCTATGAACTTCTAGAAGCCTCCCACCGGTGGTACAATTAGAGTCAAGAGGCAGCTGGGTGCTGTCCAGGCTCCTCCTCCCAAAGCGCCGTCCTACCTCAGTGTCCCCCCCGAGCCCCGATCCTCAGCCACCCCGGGCTGCCCCACCGTTGTGTGTGTTCTCGGTTCCACAGAACATCTCCCTGAGGCAGCAGCACCACTGGGGCAGGGCCAACCCCAACTTCACCTCCAGGTACGCGGTCGCCTGGATGGGAGTGGGCGGCCCCCGTGTACGGGGTTCCCTTGACAGATCTGGGAACGCGGGGCCGAGATCCAGACTCCCTCCCTCCAAGGGCAGCAAGGCCAGAATAATCGGCAACACTTTCTAAATGGTGGTTCCTCAAAACATTGAACGTAGAATTACCATATGACCTGGCAATCCCGCTTCTGGGTCTACACCCGGAAGAATGGGAAGCAGGACTGGAACAGATATGTGCACACCCGTGTTTACAGCAGCCTGATTCACGGTCACCAAAACGTGGAAACAGCCCCGTATCCGCAGACGGCCCAGTGGGTGGACACAGTGTGGCCCATCCACACGCTGGGATATCACCCAGCCTCAGGAAGGAGGGACGTCCTGCCGCCTGCCACCACGTGGATGGACCCTGAGGACACTGTGTGCGGTGACAGAAGCCAGACACAGAAGGACACGTCCTGCGTGACCCCACGCACAGGGGGTCCCTAGAATATGTATTTCAACAAGTCTTCATTCTACGTGTGGTATTTTGCATCACTGTATCACATATAATTGGAATTTGCTAAGACATCGGAACTAAAGTATTCTAGGGGCGCCTGGGGGGGCTCAGTCGGTTGAGCGTCCCACTTCGGCTCCGGTCACGATCTCGCGGTTCGTGAGTTCGAGCCCCGTGTCAGGCTCTGGGCTGACAGCTCGGAGCCTGGAGCCTGCTTCCAATCCTGTGTCTCCCTCTCTCTCTTTGCCCCTCCCCTGTTCACACTCTGTCTCTCTCTCTGTCAAAAACAAATAAACATTAAAAAAATATTTAACTCGGGGCGCCTGGGTGGCTCGGTCGGTTAAGCGTCCGACTTCGGCTCAGGTCATGATCTCGCGGTCCGTGAGTTCAAGCCCCGCGTCGGGCTCTGGGCTGATGGCTCAGAGCCTGGAGCCTGCTTCCAATTCTGTGTCTCCCTCTCTCTCTGCCCCGCCCCCGTTCATGCTCTGTCTCTCTCTGTCTCAAAAATAAATAAACATTTTAAAAAAATATTTAACTCAATTTTTTATGTACTTGGCAATTAAAAAAATCAACCAGATCTCCGAGTAGAGATTTTCAGACCACATGCTCAGACCATAATCCAACAAAACTAGAACTGAATGGCCAGAAAAACAAAACCAATGACAAAAAGCCCCCTTTCTTGGAAAGTAAGAGACGCTTTTATAAATAACCCTTGAATCCTAGAATCCATGCAACACGGCTGAAACATACTCAAAGGAAAATCTGTACCCTGAGCACTTTTATTATGAGGGGGAAGAATGGACTGAAGATGCATGAAGTAAACATTGAACTTAAAGAATCAGGGGAAAAAAAAGAAAGAAAGAAAGAACCAGGGGAACCATAAAAAGAAGGGAGTTAATGATGATACAATCTGAAATGCATTAAACAGAGGGCAAAAAGACAGGATAAAGTCAAAGTGACACATAAAGCTGGTTCTTCAGAAGCCCAGTACACAAGGCGACCCCGCAATCCTGACGAAGGAGGAGAGAACTGAAACAAACAGTAGCACAGAAAATGACAAGTGTGGAGACTTATGAAAAAATAAGGGGAGGGTCTTCACCCAACTCAAAAGCTCCCACACAGTGAAGGAAGCCACCCACAAAATGAAAAGGCGGCCCACTGACTGGGAGAAGACGCCGACGTCCAAAACACGTCAGGAACACGCACAACTCAAGAACAACAACGACAACCCGATGAAAAAATGGGCAGAAGATCTGAAGAGACGCTTTTCCAGAGAAGACATCCAGATGGCCAACAGACACGTGAAAAGATGCCCCACGTCACTCAGCATCAGGGAAACGCAGATCAAAAGCACATCGAGACACCACCTCACACCCGTCATGATGGCTACAATCAACAACACAAGAAACAAGGGCTGGCGAGGATGCGGAGAAAGGGGAGCCCTGCACTGTTGGTGGGAATGCAAACTGGTGCAGCCGCTCTGGAGAACGGGACGGAGGCTCTTCAGAAAATGAAACGGAGACCCACCACACAACCCAATTCCAGGTCTGACTATTTGAAGAAGACCGAAACGCTAATTTGAAACAATACACGCGCCCCTTTGTTTGTTGCAGCATCATTTACAAAAGCCAAATTATGGAAGCCATCTAATCTAAGCAATCCATCTAAAGGTGAATGGATAAAGAAGACGTGGTGTATGTATACAATGAAATACGCCCCCAGTTATAGAATAAAGAAGTCATGGGGATGTATTGAACTGCCTGGGTAACACGGTCAGTAATGTTGTATTAACTTTGTATGGTGACAGATGGTAACTAGCCTTATTAATGGCGATCCTTTTGCAATGTATGCAGACATTAAATAACTATGTTGTATGCCTGGAACTAAGATGATATTGCATTTCTTTAAAAAAAAAATTTTTAATGCTTTTAATTTTTGAAAGAGAGAGAGAGAGAGGGGGGGGGAGAGATGAGTGGGGGAGGGGCAGAGAGAGGAGAGGGAGACACAGAATACGAAGCAGACTCCGGGCTCTGACCTGTCAGCACAGAGCTGGACACGGGGCTCGAACTCGCGAGATCACGACCTGAGCCGAAGTCGGACGTGCAACAGACTGAGCCACCCAGGAGCCCCAATATGATATTGTATTGCAATTATACTTCAATGAAAAACAGAACAAGAAAACATCATACGTAGCTAGGTGATGATAATGTTGTGATACGTAGCTAGGTAATAATAATGGATGTCAGATGTGGTTTTCAAGAAGTTATTATACGTAAATGAATAAAACTGACTCAAGAAGAAGTAGAAACTCAAGGGAGGGTGGGGCCACCACGTGTGAGCAGAGGTTCTCCGTCAGTATTCTGGAACAAATGGATGAATGGATGGACAAGCGGAGGCCTGGATGGATCATGAATGGATGGATGGATGGATGGATGGGTAAGTAAATCGGTGGGTTGGTGATTGTTTTTAACCCTGATACTACTTGTGACACTGACGTGCAATAATACACACTCCCATTGCCTCGCAGCATAAAGAAACCCACAGTATCTACCATCACTCTGGACGTAGCCAACAAGGAAATTTCATGTGTGGACCTGAAGCCACTGGTATGTCCCAAATTTTCACTGTCCCATATTCTTTGTTGTTAGCGTTAAGAATAATGGTGGTGGGTCTCCCCTGGATTTTCCCTGAGGGGCTGGCCGAGCCTATGTTCAGGATTTGAAAATGGAGGTGATCTGGTCCCAGTTGCGAGGGTCACTCCCTGCCCCCCGCCCCCCCCCCCCAGCCCCGCAACAGCATCCCCCAGGTCTGCCCCTCAAGACTCACCATCCTAGGAGCAGGTGTCTCGTCTCATTCCTTGATCATCCCCAGAACACCTCTGGCCAACTCTGGTGACAGCACTCCTCGGTGCTCCCAAGAGAATGGAAAACCGCACACATCCACACGGAAACCTGTACACATATATTCACAGTGGCCTTATTTGTAATAGTCAAAAGGTGTTAGCTACCCAAATGTCCACTGATGGGTGAACCAATAAACACAGGGCGGTCCGTGCTGACACCCACCACAACATGGATGGATCTTGAAGACGTTACACTCAATGAAAGAAGTCAATCCCAGAAGTCCAAATACTGTCTGATTCCTCTTCTCTGAGGTCCCCAGAGCAGTCCTGTCCACAGAGACAGATGGTGGGCATCAGGGGTGGGGCAGGGGGTGGGGTGTCAGGACTCATGGGGACAGTCTCAGTTTGGGGAGATGAGAAGGTTCTGGAAACAGTTGGTGGGGGTGGGTGTACAGCCGTGTGAGTGTGCCTGATGGCCTTGAGCTTTGCGCTTAAAATGGTTAAAGATGGTACATTTCATGTTATGTGTATTTTACCACATTTTTTAAGTTTATTTATGTATTGATTTACTTATTTATTTATTTATTTATTTAAAGTTTATTTATTTATTTGGAGAGAAAGAGAAAGAGAGAGAGCAGGGGAGGGGCAGAGAGAGAGAGAGAGAGAGAGAGAGGGAGAGAGAGAATCCCAAGACAGCAAGGCTCTGTGCTGTCAGCACAGATGTGGGGCTCGATCTCACGAACCATGAGATTATGACGTGAACCAGAAAGGAGTTAGACGCTTAACCAGCTGAGCCACCCAGGCGCCCCTTTACCACGATTTTTGTAAAATTGATAGGAATATTGCATTCTGTCCCGTGGTAAATCCATGTTTGTCTTGTGTATGCCAAGTATTGTCCCACATTTATAAACTGGCCTCTGGTTGGAACTAAGATATAAGCTAGTGACAGGGGACTTAACTGCACCCCCATAGCTCTGGCAAGCCCTTAGGGCTTGAGCTCCGCGGGGCCAGGCCCAGTTACAGTGAGTCCCGGGAGACTGGGTCACCGTGTCAGGATCTGGGCACACCGTTTCCTGTCTCTCCTGGGTGTGAGTGTCCCCACGTGGGTTCTTAACACAGCCGGGCTGTCAGCGGCCCTCACCGACCCCGGTCAGCATCCCTGCCTCTCTCCTCCGCAGACGGCACTCATTTCAGTGGGTTGTGACCAGGAGAAAAAGATCGTCATTCAGAAGTAAGTGTGTCGATATCGGGGCGGGGACTGGGACGTGACAAGCTTGGTCACAGTTGTTTCACAACTGTTGAAATCGGGTGACATTTTCCTGTGCGTTTTTATGTATATTTAACATTCTCATAAGAAATAGTTAAATAATGGGGCACCTGGGTGGCTCAGACGGCTAAGCGTCTGACTTCAGCTCAGGTCATGATCTCGCGGTTCGTGGGTTCGAGCCCTGCGTCAGGCCCTGTGCTGACAGCTCAGAGCCTGGAGCCTGGATTCTGTGTCTCCCTCTCTCTCTGCCCCTCCCCTGCTCACACTCTGTCTCTATCTCTCAAAAATGAATAAATGTTAGGGGGAAAAAAAGAAATAGTTAAATAATGAATACTGATAGGCTGAGTTTGGTTTCTGGCACAGTGTTCTCCCCTCCTTTACCAGCTTGGTGATATTTACACTTTGCTCTCTCTCCTAATCATGTGTTTGTTCCCTTTCCTTTCCTCTTTCCTTTCCTTTCCTCTTTCCTTTTCTTTCCTCTTTCCTTTCCTTTCCTCTTTCCTTTCCTTTCCTTTCCTCTTTCCTTTCCTTTCCTCTTTCCTTTCCTTTCCTCTTTCCTTTCCTTTCCTTTCCTCTTTCCTTTCCTTTCCTTTCCTTTCCTCTTTCCTTTCCTTTCCTTTCCTCTTTCCTTTCCTTTCCTTTCCTCTTTCCTTTCCTTTCCTCTTTCCTTTCCTCTTTCTTTCTTTCTTTCTTTCTTTCTTTTCTTGTCATCTTTTACGAGTCCCTGAATTCCTCATTTTGATTAAAATTGCTTACGGTTTTTGGTTTTAATTGGTTGCTGATATCTTGGGGGAACTTTGCTCCAGTATCCATAGTTACCCCCAGGGAATGCAGCCCCGAGAATCCAAGGCACAAAAAAAGGAAGAAACCAGAAGATCAGCCAAATTGCCATCCTCTTCCCCTGCAGGCAGCGGCGTGCTGGTAAATGGGTGACAACCAGTTCTGGGTGGAGGGGGAGGCCCCGAATTGCAGCCCTTGCCAATTCCTGTGGTGTGAATACTCCCGTGTGGATTTCAAGTACCATCGTGAATGATCCGCCGGCTCACAAAATTCCAGCAGATTTAATGCTTGGCTCTCAGGAGCTAGTCGGGGCCAGCTTCAGTGTCCCCTGCTCAAGGGCACTAATAAACACAGGTGATGATTTTACCACATTTCCCCCAAATGGAAACATTTTGTTGAATCAACAAATGATATATTTATACACAAGGACATAATGTGCAGGGAACATTTTTTAAACAATATACAAATAGCTTTTGCCATAAAGAGCGTGGGGAGGATATTTGCACATGCATAACCAGCAATGGACTTGTAAACGGACTTTATTTGGGTGGGGGTGTCTAGGTGGCTCAGTCGGTTAAGCATCTGACTCTTGATTTTGGGTCAAGTCACGATCTCACGGTTGGTGAGTGTGAGCCCCACGTCAGGCCGTGCACTGACCGTGCAGAGCCTGCTTGAGATTCTCTCTCTCCTCTCCCTCTCTGCCCCTCTCCCACTCGCACTCTCTCTCTAAAGAAATAAACCTTTAAAAATATCTCATAAAATAAAAAACTAAAAAAATAGATTTTATTTTTTAAGTGATCTCTACGTCCACTGTGGGGCTCAAACCCATGACCCCAAGATCAAGCGGCACACGTGCTACTGAGACTTTATGAAGAATTCCTACCAATTAATAATTTAAAAAAACAAACAAACTAATTTTTTTAAAAATGGGCAAAAGTCTTGAACAGGCACTTCCAAGAAGGAAACAAGAAAGGAATCCAAACGGCTGGTAAGCATAGGAAAAGGTGCCGAAAATGCGGTCAGCCTCACTTCATAGGGAAAAGAAAATGAAAACTTTTATTAGAGACCATCGCTCTCATCCACCAGCGTGGTGAAATTTACAAAGCCCGGCCAGGAGCAAGTACCGGTAAGGACCGGGAACCCCTGGCAGCCTCCGGAACGCACAGACTGTGCCGCGGGTGTGTACGTTTCTCAGCTGCTTTAGAAAACACATCTGTTGACCCAGCAATTGCAATCTGGCACGTTTACATTGGCAAGGGTTCCAGAATGTTCTCAGCGGCATTATTCCTAATAGCTCCAAGCTGGAAGCAGGCCAGCTCGAATCCCATTGACAGGAACTAAACAGGTGCAGTGGCTCGGTGCAATGGACTGTCACAGCCATGTGCCAGGGATGTGGAACAGAAGATTCGAAACGACACACACAGCATGTTTCTAGTCCTTAAAATCTGAAACCGGCCCCAAATAAACCATATTGCAGAAAGAGGCAGGCACAGATGTAACACTACAAAGAAAACCCAGGAAATGATGGTCTCAAGAGCCAGGACACCCAGCGCCTAGGTCCTGGCCTCTGATGTCGGTCTCCCACACGAGTTCTGGCTCCTTGGAGAGATTCTGGGCCTGGTAGGGAGGATGGAAGTAAGAAAGTTCTCCAAAATCAAGCCAGCAGGGGTATACGCGTCCAAGGGAAGAATTCACAATCCTTTGGTGCTCTGTGGGTTCTGGAAGCTTCTCACCGCTTTTTCTCGCTTGCAGCAAAATCTCAGCCTGTTCCAACGGCATCCTGGACCCCGTGGGCCTTCAGGACAACTACAGCTACATCATCGAGAAGTGAGCCTAAGGTTTCCGTTGGTGAAACCTTTGATTGTCCCTCCCTTTGACTGTCCCCCAGCCCCAAAGACAACTCAGAAATCGTTTTTAAACTGATTTCCCGACAGAAGGGAATCCGGGGCGGGGAGAGGACAGGTAGGGGAGGTGCCGGGCCTGTGGGAGGGCCACTGTGATGTGGCTCAGGTCTGCCCACCTACCAGGCCACCTTTCTGCCATCTTGCCAGCCTGCCACCAGCTCATGGGGCCCGGGCACCTGTTCCTCTGAGCTGGCAGTTAGCCCAACACTGTCCACCAAGGCAGGAGGGGGTGAGGGCCAGGGTGACCCTCTGTGCAGTGCAGCTGGTCCCCAGGGCCACCAAGTGGGCATGGGGTGGGATGGGTGGGACTCGACCCTTCTTGGAACCCGGGGAACAGAGAACTCCGACCCCCAGCATGAAGACACGCGTGTGTTTTATACACCACGGCCCCCCGGATACAAGCCAGGAGTCGGTCACCTTCCGGTCCACACCCACAGCCAAGGCCCAACCCGGCCAGTGAACCTGCACTCAGACCTGGGGGGGCACGGACAGGTGCGTGACACGGACCTCCAGGGAGAGAGAAAAGTGACGGGACGCACTCGGAGATACCAAGAGCCTAAGAGAGAGACAGAGACAGGAGGAGAGACAGAGAGAGGGCCAGAGATAGGAGAGGCACGGAGATTTATTTTAAGGACTCGGTTCCCACGACTGCACAGGTCTGGCACGCCCACAGTCTGATGGGGGAGGCTGGCGGCGCAGGGCCATCCACTGCCCCCTCCCCGTGTCTGCCTAGGGAAGCGTATGACCCCAACTTCCGGGGACAGATGTCCCGCGAGGACCTGGTGGTGAACTATCGGTACGAGAAGCTGGGCTGCCCCCGCCTCGTCTACTACAACACCCCCTGGAGGCCGGTGGTGGAACTGTAAGACCCCGCAGCCCGGGCCCTCAGATAACGCTCCCCCCTCCGCACCCCTCTCACCGCCGCCCTCCCCACCCCTCTCTCCACACCTTCCCCCGCCCTTGTTTTGTCCCCTCCCTGCAATCTCTCAGCTCCCGCCGCTATAACGAAATTTACCGCCGACTGGGGGCTCAAACAGCAGACAGTGATTCTCTCACGGTTGCGGAGGCCAGAAGGCCAAGGTCAGAGCGTGGACAGGGCGGGGGTCCCCCTCCTGGGGAGGCTCCCTCCTTGGCTCACAGCCGGCCACCTTCTCTCTGCCGTCTTCCCGCGCGGGACACTGCGTCTCCTCCCCTTCCTGTGGGATCAGGGCCCTCCCTGAGGACCTCATTCCACCTTAATTCCCGGTGTAGAGGCCCCACCTCCAAATACAGTCCCCGGGGATGGGGGGCGCTCTGGGGGACATGGTTGAGTCCGAGCATTCATTTGCCCCCTCTGTGGATTCTGCCGTCTTCCTCCATCACGCCCCCTGCACACCCCACCCTGCGTGATGGCTACACTTTGGTGGGTACTCATGAGCCGGGGGGAGGGGGGTGTGTGTGGAGGGGGGGTACGTGGGGCCAGTGCGCCTGAGGAAGCAGCTTTTCCATTTTACTGAATGCCAATCGATTTAAGTAAGCACTTGGAGGCCGGGGGCTCAGCTCAGTGCCCTGCAGACCATCTGACTAAAGAGTAGTTGATTGAAGGCAGCAGGCACCGACTCACACCTGCAAACAGGCGGGTTCGTGGCCTTGATCCCGCGCCCGGGTGAGGCTGTGGGCCGCGCACACGGGACCGGGCCCGGCCCGTCGGCCGAGCCCCACACTCAGAGCTGCCACGCGGCGGGGACGCAAACCCACACGGGGTATGAAGATCAAGGGAGGCGTCCGGGCAGAGGAGGGACGTGTGCCAAAAAATAATGCTTTAGAACAACCCTCATTAACGGCCCTAATATACACCTTTTGAATGTTGGCAGATGTCGTTAGAAAAATGTCAGAGGACAGCTGTGAAGGGTTTTCTTTGTTGGTTCACTTGCTTACTCGTTCATTCATCTATTTTTAAAAAAAAATTTTAATATTATTGAGGGAGAGAAGAGAGAGAGCACATGCGGGAGCAAGGAAGGGGCAGAGGGAGCGACAGACAGGATCCGATGTGGGCTCTGTGTTGACAGCATAGAGCCCGATGTGGGCCTCGAACCCACGAACCGCAAGATCATGGCCTGAGCCAAGGCCGGACGCTTCAGCGACTGAGCCCCCCAGTCGCCCCTCATCTACTTCCTTACCAGTGCCATTTTTTGCCCGTAGAACATCCCATCAATTTCTTCCAGTCTCTGCTTCTCAGAGACGCCTCTGGTGGCCACCCCACAGGACACCGTGCCCGCGCCCCCCCCCCCCACCTCCTGGCCCTGCCCCGTCCCGCCTGCTGCTGGTCCCCTGCCAAGTGGCAGCCGGGTGAGGCCAGGGGACCTCGCTTGCCGCCCCCACCGTCCCCAGAACTGTCTCGTGACATCTCGGGGCTCCTGCACCCCCCTGCAGCCAAGCCCTGCGCGTGTGTCCTAGGTGGCGGGAAGGCAAGTTCCAGGAGGTGACGAAGGCAGAGTTCGTCCTGCTGGAGGTGAACGGGCTGTTCACGTACACGTACTCCCTGACCGCCCAGATGGCGCTGTGCAGGTCCCAGCCGCAGAACTGGACCACCATCCTGGAGAGCGCAGGCGACAAAAGGCCCTTCGCCTGGGACCGAGAGGTAGGGTTTACTCTTCCTCCAAAAGGGGTCCGAACAACCCGTTGTCGGTCACCTGCGGGTGGTGATGACTGGTCACGTGGTGGGGGAGGTTCCGCGGGGGGGGCGGGGGGAGGTGTCAGCCCACAGGGGGGCTGCCGTCACGGAATATTTACTGGACGGCTTATAACAACAGACATTTGTTTCTCACTGGTCTGGAGGCCGGGAGTCCAAGTTCAAGGCGCCTGCGGGCTCTGTGTCTGGTGAGGGCCTCTTCCTGGTTCATGGACCACTGTCCTCTCCCCGTGTGCTCACAGGGCGCAGGGGCAGGGAGCCTCTGGTGTCTCTCTCATCAGGGCGCTCATCCATTCATGGGGGCCGCACCCTCTGACCTGATCCGACCCCAAGGCCTCACCTCCCCAAACCACCACCTTGGGGGGCAGATTTCAACACAGGGATTTGGGGGGTGGGGGGGGACACAGACCTTCCACAGCAAGGTGGCTGGGGGTGGGGATGCCCGCTAGGACATCTGGGGACTATGAAGTGAGCAAGCTCTCTCAAGGCCAAAGGCACCGAGGCATGCTCATAATATGCAAGCTTCCAGAACCATCCAAATGCCTATCACCACTGGGACCGATTAAATTCACGGTCGTTCCTGCCGCGGCAGCGTTTCTGTCGTGCACATGGGGTCTCGCACAATGGAGAAATAGGGCGTGATGCCAGTGTAAGGAAGGGACCCCGCGGGCCCTCTTGTGAGTCTTCCGATTTCACACGAACCGCTTCTAACCGCTCAGCCTCCAGATGCGAGGGCGCGACCGCAGCGCAGCAACGCCGCCAGCAGGTGGCGCTCGCTCCCCACACCTGATGCCCGTTCCCGCGCGTAGACACTGGACTCTTCCGCTTTCTTTAACATTTATTTTTTTGAGACAGAGCACGAGTAGGGGAGTGGCAGAGAAGGGAGACACAGAATCCAAAGCAGGTTCCGGGCTCTGAGCTGCCAGCACAGAGCCGGAAGCGGGGCTCAAACCCATAAACCGAGAGGTCATGACCTGAGCCGAACTCGGCCGCTTAACCGACTGAGCCACCCGGCCACCCCTGGGCTCCCTTTTTTTAACGCTTTCTTTCTTAGCTGGGCACCTTCAAAGTGTTCTCACACTCCTTGTGTTGAGTGAGTTGGATCATTTATTTTGTTGGGAACAATGCTTCTACTTGGGTTTTTTTGTTTTTTGTTTTTTTTCAATCCAAGGTGAACTTCACCTAAACTATAGGAACCGTTTTAAAATGCACAGCTCAGGCATTCTGTGGGTTCACACTGCCGTGCAAACACCACCTCTCTGATCATTTTCTTTAAAGGAGAAAGCCACATACATATAATTTGTTTATTATTTTCCGACTGTGCCCGCATATAGCGTTGCATTCTTTTGATTAGTGCTGTCATTCAACGTAGCATGCATTTACCAGTTTGTCCCGTTACTTTTTTTTTTTAATATGGTCTTTATATGGCCCAGCTTTTTCAATTGTGTTTACTCCTGAAGGATTAAAAAAAAAATTTTTTTTTTAACGTTTATTTACTTTTAAGAGACTGAGAACGAGCAGGGGAAGAACAGAGAGAGAGGGAGACACAGAATCCGAAGCAGGCTCCAGGCCCTGAGCTGTCAGCACAGAGCCTGACGCGGAGCTCGAACCCACGACCCATGAGATCACGACCTGAGCTGAAGTCAGTTGCTTAACCGACTTAGCCACCCAGGCGCCCCTGTGTTTTTGTTTTTAATTCTGAGAACTTCCAAACCTCCAGAAAAGCCAAAAGAGCAGTGTGAGGGACTGCTAGCCATTATGGAGTGCTGCAGAAGAAACCACCCCAAACCCAGCAGGGTCGTCCTCCCAGTCCTGCACCTCAGACCTGTGGCGTCAGCCAGGACCGCCCCTGCAGGGGCCATTCAGCTGGGGTGCGGGGTGTCCAAGAAGGCCCCTCTTCCGTGTGGGGCTTCTGTTAGCCAGTCACTGGGTTGTCCATGTGCTGTCCTCCCCAGCAGGGTAGCCTGGGCTCCCTTACAGCATGACCTCACGGTTCCAGATTGGAAGCTTCCAGACCCCTGAAGTCCCAGGCCCAGCCCCTTCCCCCAGCACACACACCCACCCCCCCCCCCCCCCGCCCCGGGCCTGTTCTACTGGTCAGAAGCAGTTTCCAGGGCCCACCCAGACCCCACCTCTTGATGGGAAGAGCTGTGTGCACGAAGGGGAGGAGGCATGGGAGGGCTTCTTCCTTTTAAAGTCACATGACCACCCTCCACAGGATGGGTGCTCCAGGGTTTTTCTGCTGCCCAACAGCCGGGCGCGGGATGTTTCCGGTCTCTCACTTCTACCCACCAGCTTGAGTCCCTTGGTCCTGCAGAACTGTTTTCAGGCCAGGGAAGTGCCTACTGGCTTATAGGCGGATGCCACTAAGGCCCCTTCCGTGGGTGGTGTCACGGTGCCGCTCACCACAGTGCACGGACACCTGTCTCTCCACAGCGCACCAGCTAGGTGTACTATCTCGGGAGGAACTTGTCTCTTTCCGCGTGCACTTCTTCCACGGTGGACCAGGCTGTGTCTTTTCCTGTTTGAGGGCCATTTTCACTTCTCTGCACTGTGGATTGTGTTCAGTCTGTGTCCATTTTTTCTGCTGGGATTTCAGACTCTCCTCACTTTTCAAGAGCTCTTTATAGATCTGTGAAGTTAACCCTTTACTGCAATATGAGTTGCAAATATTTCCCTCAGTTTATCTTTTATGTCTTTCAGGTTTTCGCTTTTGCCATGCAAAATGAGTCTTTCTTTTTTTTTTGAGAGAGAGAGAGAGAGAGAGAGAGAGAGAGAGAGAGAATCCCAAGCAGGCTCCATGCTATCAGTGCGGATCCTGACTCGGGGCCCGATCCCACAACCCTGGGGTCGTGACCCGAGCAGAAATCAAGAGTCAGATGCTCAACCAACTGAGCCCCCCAGGTGCCCCAGTCCTTTATTTTTCATATTGCTGGGCTATTACTTTGACTTTCTTGCTTTAAAATTTTCTTTCTCTTCTTTTGTCTACAAGCCCAGCTCCCTCCCTTCTGGGTCCACCAGCAAATAGTGCAGAGGAGAGAGGTCTTCAGCTCAGGCAGGCAGCCTGATGCACCTGTTGAGTTTTCAGGGAGGTTCCCCCTTTATATGAAATCCTGGGATCTGAAGACGGGGCAGAAAAGCTCCTGCCCCCACCCAACCACATCTTGGTGCCACGACCACGCTCGGTGGCCGTGCCAACAAGAAGCCCCAGGAAGGTGGCTGGGTCTCCTCTGTATCTTCAGATTTCCCAGGTGTCTTAGCTGGCTGGGGCTGCTGTAGCAAAAACACCACGAACCAGAGATTTATGCTTCCCCAGCTCTGGAGGAACTTTCCCAGGCGTCTGGGACCAACGTGCTGGCAAGGCTGTTTCCTTCTGAGAGCGAGACTCTGTTCCAGGCTTGGCTGCTCGTGGTTTGCTGGCCCCCTTTGGCGTTCCTTGGCCTGTAGACACACACCCCAGTTTCTGCCTCTGTCTTCACACTGATGTTCTCCCTGGGCATGCCTGTGTCCAGACGTCCCCTGTTTATAAGGACGCCGGTCATACTGGATCAGGGCCCATCCTGATGACCTCACTTTAACCAGATTTACGTGAAAAAGACGCCATCTCTGGATAAGGTCACATTCTGAGCCGTCGCGGGCTAGGACTCCAACATGCGACGGGCGTGGGGGCTCACCTCAGCCCACAACACCAGTTGTGCGTGTAGCCGGCAGCGCCCAGACCCAGACTCAGGACTGTAAGGGATTCTGTGAAGCTGCCGCCCCTATAGCTTGGGAGGGCCCAGAAGCAGGGGGGCAGGATAAAGACCGAGCAGCCATCCACGGCGTCCCCCGCGAAGGCCACGAGCCACCTGCCCGCCAGCACCTGGCCCTGGACGCCCACCCACGAGCGTTTGGTGAGACGTGTCGCAGGCGGGGCCGTGCACGCACGGGGCGCATCTGCGGGCGCTGGCCCGGCCCCCCCCGGCCCCTGAGCTGGTGGCCACGCCTCTGTCCTTCTCCCCAGAACTACATCAGCTGCCATGACCCCGACAACGACGCCCCTCTGAGATGGCCAGATGTCCCGTATCAGATCTTGGGAGGCCCAACAGCAAACAAGGTTATTTTTGACCAAAGGAACGGGATCTACGTCTTCTTCCTTTCTATCGTAGATCCCTACTACAGGTGAGCAGGGGCGGGTCGCCCTGCGCCAGAGGCCTGGGGGCGGGGGGATGGCTCCCCTAGGGCAGGTCACACACGCGAGGGACCCACCTTTCTCCCACCCCTTGGCGCGTCCCGGATAAACATCAATTTTCCCGGCAGCCCAGACTGTCCCTGGGAAGGATGATGCTTCTAAGTTCTGAAAGACATCTGTTCACTCGCTAAATAAGTCCTTACTCAGAGCCCATGCTGGGCGCTGGGGCAACAGCAATGACCAGCGGCCACGTCCCCGCCCTCGGGGACCAGAATCACCCCCGCAAACCACATCCCGCTGGTGGAGTGCAGGAGCTGACTCTTAAATATGCAGGGGTTTGGGAAGCTAACTGTCTTTGCACTGGTAGCCTGAGGTCAGCTACAGGGGGAGAATTCACACCATGGGAGTCGGCGCTCCCTACAAATGGTTACCACCCCCGTGCGCGAGGACGTTTCTACGTGTGCCGGTCTGGATTATCAACGTCTCCCACCGGACGGGGCACTAGGGGACAACCCCGCATCATCTGTTCTCTCCAGATACAAAGTCCACCTCTCTAAGCACATGGAGACCCTGCCTTCCCTTGAGAGCCCACACCCTGACCTAGGAGGGGCCAACTCTGGGGTGGCCATGGGCGGGAGGCTTGGGGTGGCACATCCGGAGGAGAGAGGGGACTGCCTTCGAGCCCGTCACCTCCTCTCTCCGCACCGCGCTGCCAGCTGAACCCTGCCGAGCTCTCCTATACGCTGGGTCCCCTCTCCTGGGATGCCCTTCCCTCCTGGCCTGCTACCCCCGCCTGCTGGGTGCCTGTGGCCCCATCGTGCCCGCCCTCCGCTTCCGGTCAGCAACGGGTTGGTCTGTTTGCCTCTCTAGGTTGAGCCTGGGCACGGAGTTGAGGGGACACCCTGTCCCCAGAGGAGGGGAGGACAGGGATGCTGGGAGGGAAAACATGACTGTCGCCAAGGACACAAGCTGAAGTGGACACACATGGAACTCGGTGTCCCAGCCCAGCACCCGGGGCCCAACCATCCCGTCTGTGGGTTTTAACACATTTACCGGGGTGAAGGGCAGTGCCCCATGGCCCCTCCCCAACCGCCCCTTTGCAGTTACTGTCACCTGGAGACCACCTTCAGCGTCTACGTCTACGGGGCCTTGCCCCCGTCCATCATCCCGACGACGGTCACCGTCATCCCGCTCATAATGGCCATGCTGCTGTCCGTGTGGTCGGCCTACATGATCCCCAAACTGCTGCACACCGAGAAGGGCCTCAGGCTCAAGGAGTTCTGGATGAATCTGTGCAGGAGACTCAGAAACCTTTGCCCGTGTTTCCAAGGCAGGCGCTGAGCGCACAGTGGAGGAGCCCAGAGTTGTCTTAAAACAAAGCATATTCTGGAAGAAAGCCAGCGGCAGCGCGTACCAGGCGTGGTTTGTTTTCCCGACACCCCACCGTCACTGTCTCCACGTCCTCACGTCAGCGTTCCTCTGCACGTGGCACCTACATGGGCTGGGACAGGAGGTGGGCAGGCCGGGGGGACAAGAGGCAAGTCTCCGAAAAGGAGGAGACGCGGCAACGTGTCCTGTAGAGGACAAGGCCCAAGGACAAGTGGGGGGATGTCTGTAGGAGACCGCGACCTGCGGGATTGCATTTCCTGGGTACAAACCCTAACGTGTATACAAACACGTACACGTGTGTTTTGCTACGTGCACGAACATGTCGGGCAGATTTTGCATGTGTACATGTGTATACCTGGGACTCGTGTGCGTACGTATGCACGTGTCCACGCATGTGCGTGCAATGCACGTATACACCCATAGCGTGTATTCACCCAGGTTACACACACACGGGCACAGACCTATACACGTGTATAGACATGCATGCCTGTTCTACACATGCGTGTAGGTAGCACGTACACGTGTGCACAGACGTGTGCACACGCGTATATACAATGTACACGGGTACGTGTAGTCTACCTACCCATTCACCGGGGTTTCCCTCCCCACCCACCGCCTCATTCTGAACCCCAGGCGGCCCGGGACAGCCATCCCGTCCTAAGTCCCATGACTTTCCCGATTATTCTTAGGTGTATATTGTGGGCGTCCTCAGTTGTCCCAAACAGTCGCGATCCAGTGGTGGGGAACCTCCACGCGCACACCTACCCCGCCCTCCCTGGGCGGGCGTCTCTCGGCAGCGAACATTTCTCCAAGGAAACCGAAACCCTCCTCTTACGTCATGTGCCGGGGCCTTCCCTTCACCGAATGCCCTGGAGTTTCGTCTCAAAGACACCCCAGATGGGGCTGCGGGGAGAGGGGGGCTCAGAAGGAAGCTGGGCGAAGTGAGCTCCCGGCCTCTCTGTCCAGGCCCAGAACAGGGCCGGGCGGGGTAAGCGCAGATGCGGCCACACAGCCCGCAGCATGGTTCCAGCAGCTGTCTCTCCCCCGAGCTTGGGAATGAGGGTTCAGGGAAGGGGGGCCCACCCCAGCCACCCCCAGGGCTACCCCGGCAGAGCCCAACAACGAAGGTCCCAGGGACCCAGCCCAGGCCCTGGGGCAGGAGGGTCCCTTCCTCCTCTGCAGGGGGAGAAGGCGGGGGGGGGGGAGGCCTCATCTCCCACCCCTCTCTGAGCAACCCGTTCGCCACTCGGGCAACAGATCCTTACAGAAATGGACGGCATCTCCCCACCTTCCGGAAGCGCCCATCCCTGCAGGCTGACTCCCAATTTTCCGGGGCTCGGAGCGGGGGGGTTTAGGATTCCCCGGGACTCTAAGCCTCCGCAACTCAGCTCTGGAAGCCCAGCACCCAGGAGGTGCCGAGGGGCTGCTGGGCCTTCCCGTGCGAACCAGTGCCCCCGCGACAGGGCAGAGGAGGGGACAGCCCCCCACGGCCAGCCTCAGCCCACCGTCCCTGGGCCCCGATGCGACCGAGCCGACAGTGAGCCGAGAGGTCAAATCCATTTTAATGGGGGGCGGCTCCCAGGTCCTGCCTGGGCCCCGAGGGGGCGGTGCTGGCCGGGCCCGCAGCCTGCTTGCCCTTGCCTCCCTGCCTCCCCTTCTTGGCGGACGAGGTGCCGGCCTTCCTCCTGCCGGGCAGCTCAGGTCGCAAGGCAGGGGCCACGGTGCTGGCGGCGGGGGGCCCTGGGCGGGGCGCCGGCTCCTCATCAAGCGCCTTGAAGCTGAAAAGGCAGTCCACGTTGGACACGGTGTCCAGGATCTCAGGCACGCTGTAGTCAAAGGACAGCAGTTCGTCCGGCAGGTGCAACGAGCGGATGTCACTGGACGAGTCGTCTCCGCCGCCCCCCGCTATCCGGCAGGGCCGGCCCGGGGGCCTTGCGTGGGGACCCCTCGGGCTCGGCGTTGCCCGGCAAGCAGTCGAAGAGTTTCATGGCGTCTTCCAGAAGCACCTTCTCAGGCAGCACGAAGGCCCTGGCTGCCTCGGGGGCCCTGGCCTCGCCCGCCCCCAGCGGGGCCGCCTCTGCCTCGGCCACCTTGGGCTCCCCGGGGCCCGGCGGGTACAGCAGGGCCGGCCCGGCACCACCGCCCTGCAGCTCATCGGAGGGGAAGGCCAGGGGCTCACCGGGCCCATGGAGCTGACTGAGGCTGCCCTTGAGGTGGCCATAGGCGCCGGGGGGCAGCGCGGCCTCAGCGGGGAGCGTGATGAGCAAGGGAGGCAGCTTGTTCTCCTTGGGGGCAGGTGGGGGCGGCCCTGGGCCTTCCTTGAGCAGGGGTGGGGGCAGCTCCATGAAGGCGGGGGGCCCCCCTTCCCCCACAAAGCCCAGAGCCTCCGGCCCCGGCCCCTCGGGGGGGAAGTAGGGCATGAGGTACTGGGGGCCCCCGGGAACGGGCAGGTAATGCGGGTAGGGCGGGGGTGGTGGGGCCGGCACTGGGGCTTTGAGGTAGTGCTGGGGCTCTAGGAGGTAGGTGCCTGGCGAGGCGGGGCCCCCCGCCGGACCCCCGGGGGGCCCCCGACCGCCCACTGCCGTCAGCTTGTACAGGGACGACTGGCCGAAGTCAGTGGTGGCCCACTCGATTCGGTAGATGCGGGGGTCAAAGAAGCACCCGCAGGGTGCCATCTGGAAACCTGCAGGCCAGGGAGGGAGTTCTGAGAGGAGCTCTGGGAACCCCCATGAGGGGAGGAGTACAGGGGGGATGGGGGAGAGGCACAGCCCAAACCTGCAGGGCCCATCTGGGGACGGGAAACACGGACCTGGCTTTGCGGCCCATTTGAGGGATGGGGTCATAGCTCTTGCCTTTGGGGACCCATCTGGGAGTCAGGGGCCCTGGGCATCATTTGGGGGGGACCTGTCTGGGAATGGGGGGCACAGGCTTTGCCCTTGAAGGCCTGAGAGACAAGAGACACAGGCCTTACCTTCTGGGGGCCACCTAAGGTCAGGGGCATGGGCAAGACAGGCCTAGACGGCTCCACGTCCCCCCCAGCCCCCCGAGTCCTCGTCAAGGGTTACGGGGAGGCTGGTACCTGCCGGAGGGGCTGGAAACACCTCTTTCTCCGGGTTTAGGGGCTGATACAGGTTGGAGGAACCTGGGGACAAAAGCAGGCAGGTGGGTGGGGGCCCGAGCCCCGGTCCCCCACCCCATCGGGCACCCCCACGCCCGCCCCACATCTAGCGCCCTCCGACTCGTACCCACAGTAGGAAGAGGCTCCGTGCAGGTGGGGAGAGGCTGACTGCCTGGCCCCTCAGTGCCATCTGGGCCCTGGGGGCTGAAGCCTTCTTGGGGAGCTGTGGGCGCATAGAAGGGTTTGGGGTGCTGCATGGGGAGGCAGGGGTCCCGGCCCGGGCAGGCCAGGAGGGCAGCAGGTGGGAGCACTGGCGGTCCACCCGGAGAACAGGTTCAGAGTCCTACAGAGTTCTGTTTGCCTGGTTACTCTGGGCGGCGGGTTCCAGGCTGCGGCCCGCCCACTGGTCGGGATTCCGGCGTCAGGGGTTGTGGGGGGGACGGCCAGAGACAGGCCTCACAGACGGCAGGGCAGACCCCGGACTCCCATGTGCTGCCTCCGGCAATGCTCTGGACTGCTCCAGAGTGCCTTCCTCCAGGCAGCCCGCCCGGACCCAAACCCACGCAGGCCGAGGCCCCCGCCTCGTGAGCCCTTGTGGCTTCCTTGCGGTTTGAGCCTCTCTGGGCGGCAGCGGCGGGCGGCACAGGGCTGGGCCCATGGGGACGGCCGGGGACTCTCGCGGATGAGAAAGAAAAGGGAACCGAGGGGGACAGGGACGGCCCGGCGTCGAGACAAAGCTGACCGGAGCGGGACGGGGAAGCCTTGGGGTGACAGAAAGGCCTGAGTTTTAAAAGAATAAAATTTATTGTCTGCTCACGCAGCAGGAGACCCCGCTGGGCCCTCAGACGCCCCTTCCCACCCCCACGACTACTTGTACGCGTTGGCCTTGTGCTTGGGCAGAAAGACGAAGTTGGGTGGCACGGGTCCCAGCAGCATCTCACTGTGAAGAGGGCAGAGGGCAGAGGGCAGGGTCAGGCCTGGGGCCCTCTGACCCCCCCGGCCGTCCACACCGCGGCGCCTCGGTTTCCTGGCACCTGATTCGGATCCAGTCGGCCGCCTTCTGGCTGGCCATGAGCGTCTCCAGGTAGTCGCGGCCCAGGTAGTAGGGCGGCCGCTCGTTGATCCTCTGCGGGAGCCGCTCCAGCAGGCCCACGGGCACGTACCTGCAGGTGGCGGGCGCGGGGTCAGGCCAAGCCGTCCACCCACGGCCCCCCAAGCCGCACAGCGCGGGCGCCCACCTGCACAGGAAGGAAAGCCACTCGAGGAGGAATCGCCGGGTCTTCTCCACGCCCTGCGTGTCTGAGCCCCAGTGCTCCAGGCCGTAGCGCGTGAAGTCCTGCAGGATGGCCAGGCGCTCGGACGACGAGATGTCCCAGTGCCGCTGCTCCTTGATCTCCGTGAACAGCCACGGCTTCAGCAGGGCACCGCTGCGGGCGGGCGGGGCAGGGCAGGGGGCCGTCAGGCCGGAGCCCTGGTCCCTGCCTCGCAGCTAAGCTCACCCGACCACCAAAGCCCAAGGGTGCCAGCCCACACGGGCGTGAATGTCCGGTCCTTTCCCGACCGCCGCCAGCGGCCGGGACCCCATCTCTCCGCCCCGTGTCCTGGCAGAGCCACCTGCTGGGGACGGAGAGCGGGGGGAATGAGGCAGCGAGGCTGGGGGCGGCGGCTGCTGTAACAAAGCTCGGGTGCGCCGGCGCCTTCCCCACGCTCTGCGATACTTCCACGCACGGAGCACACTCACCGGGCGATCATGATCCCGGCGACGCCAGTCTGCATGGCACGGTTGGCATCCTCATACGACAGGATGTCCCCGTTTCCTGAGGGACAGAGGCTGGGGTCTCAGGGAGCCGCGTGTCGATGGGAGCTCTGGGAGAGCTACCGCCAGCCCAGCGACACCCACAAGGGCAGGGAAGGGTCCCGGCGGTGGGGGGGGGGGGGGGGTCCAGGCATGCGGCCCGAGAGAGAGCAGTGCTGGCGGGAGGGCCGAGCCAAGTGGCGGGGGACCCACCGAACAGGGGCATGGGGCTGGCCGCTGTCACGCACTGCTCGATGTACTGCCAGTCGGCCAGCTTGGTGTAGCGCTGCTCCCGAGATCGGCCGTGGAGCTGAAAAGGAAGCCACGCGCGGGGAGGGAGGACCCAGGAGGCGGAGAATCAGACACAGAGAAAGAGACCCAGAGAGATCAAGAGGGACGGGCTGAGAGGGAGAGACAGAGAGGCAGAGAGACAGACGGAGACAGAGATGAAGGGAGAGCCAGAGAGCAAGAGGGAGAGACGGGCAGAGAGGGACCATTAGGAAGGGCGGCCGAGCGCTCCCGCGGCCCCGACACCCTCTGTGCCCCGAGACCCACCGTGACCAGGGCCGCGCCCCAGTCCCGCAGCTCGGGCAGCAGCCGGTGCGCCAGGTTCACGCGCTCCTGGACGCCCGTGCGGATCTTCACCGTCAGGGGCACGTCCAGCACCTGCGGCGATGGCTACAGTCAGCGGGGCCCGGGGCTGGGCTGGGCTGGGGACAAGGCAGGGACGTCGAGGCGCGTACCTGGTTCATGCCGCGGACGATCTGCTGGAACTTGGCCGAGCGGTTCATGAGGGCACAGCCCCCGCCCTGGGAAAAACGGGCGGCTGGAGCAAGGGAGGCCGGGACGCAGGCCGGGCCTGACGCCCTTCTCAGCCTCTGCTGCCCAGACGGGCAAACCGAGGCACAGAGATGCCCGCGGGTCTCCAGGGACTCGGCAGGGGGCAAGGCCAGATCCCAGGCTTCTGCCCCACCCACACCGTGGGGGTCCAGGGCCGAGCGGCCGTTACCTTCTTGTACACGAGGTCAATGGGGCACCCGACGTTGATATCCACGAAATCCACCTCGATGGTGCGGTTGAGCAGCTCGGCGCACTTGGTCATGGTGTCAGGGAAGGCGCCCTCGAGCTGTGGCAGGTGGTGAAGAGCTGGTCCAGACCGCCCCCGCCCACCACGGGGATCCGGACAGCGGCCCCGTCTTCCCGCAGTGGCCCCGGGCCAAGGCCCTCAGCCCTTGACGGGGCATCGGGTCGGCGCTCCGGCCCACGGCAGAGGCAAGAGGGGTCTGGGAGTGACTGAGTCGGAGATCCGGCCCCGAACCCTGCTCGAAAACCAGGCAGCCAAGAGCCCCTCGGCCCTTCCCGCCTCCCTCCCTCGGGCAACACCCACCTGGACGCCAAAGACATCCTCGCATTGGTGGCGTCTGAGCAGAGCCCACTCGGACGTCTGGCCCTGCAGCAGGTTGGTGCACACGGCCATCTCCCCACACGTCACGTCGGCCCCGAAGCGCTTACAGATCCGCCGGAAGGGCAGGTTCCCGCACTGGGGGGCGGCGGGGGAGACGCACACGCGTGAGGACGCAGCAGGTGGGGGCCCCGGACGCCCGCCCCAGCCCCAGGACCCACCAGGCAGGGGAGGTCACTCGGCATCGTCGGGCTGACCTACCGTGGTGAGGGGGGCCAGGTACAGTTTGCCGTGGATGTCCAGCTGCAGGGCAGTAAACACAGGGAAGCTCGCCCCTCCGGCCGGGCTTGCGAGGGCTCTCGGGCCTCCCCCCTCCCCGGCCTAGCACCTGCCCTGCCCTGCCCCGCCCGGCAGCGCCCCCCTCCGCGCCTCAGCACACGTCAACGCATCCGTCCACGAGACCGCTCCGTTCTCCGCGCACTCCTCTGCTGCAGAGCTCCGACCCGACTGCCAAAACCCCACCCCGATGCCCCTTCCTGCAGGAAGCCTTCCCCTCTGCCTCCCTCCGTCCCAGCCCTGACTCTCTGTCCAGCTCTCTCTGCCCCCGCCGCTACCGGTGCCCCGAACAAGAAGCCCGAAACACGTACCTTTCTCTTCTCACGAGGCCGCAGCCTGACTACGTCCTCATCCGTCAGGGGCCCACGGGTCCACACCGAGCCGCTGGGAAGGGCACCGGCGTCCGGCCCCGGGAGGGCCTGCTGGGTGTCACCACTGTCCTGCCCGGGGGCGCTTTCGGCCCCCGTGACCTCGGGGACTGCGGCAGCGGGGGAGGGGCCCGGCACCCGGTCCCTGCTCAGCTGGCGCAGGGCCCGCTCGGCGCGTTCAAAGCGGACCTTACGCTTTCGCAGCAGCTGCTGCAGGGCCTTGTCCAGGCCGTTGCGCACGGGCGGGGCCTGGACCCACTCCTCCCGCACCAGGTTCTGGCCGTCGGGTCCCAGATGCGCCCCGGCGAAGCGGCAGGTGACACCATAGGGACACCTGCCGAAGGTCTCGAACAGCACACAGTGGGGGCCCAGGTCCGACGGCTTGGTTTCCAGGTAGCGGCCCACGTCATGCAGGAAACGGCAGCGGTCACCAAAGAAACACTTTGCGGCTGATTCCTGCGTGGAAACGGAGAGGCAACGAGGGAGGACAGGAAGGGGCTGAGACGGCCAGGCAGCCTGGCTGAGAACCTCAAATCCCTCCCCTCCTGGTTGCGTGCCCTTGGGCGCACGGGTGACATCATCGAGCCTGTTAGTCCAGCTGAAAGATGGGAATGATAATGACACTTATGTCATAACTTCCTGAGGATCAAACTGGGGGCATGGCGGCTCAGACCGCAGGTCTCTGGGACTTTCAAGCAACAATTACTCACCTGGACCAGGGAGGGGCAGAGCCTATTATTGTCATAGTGGGTGGGTTTCATGTGGGGCCGCCCTTTGTTCTGGCCCCGGGCTCTCTTCTGAGCCTGCGGCTGCTCCCCAGGTTCAGCTGCCTCCCCCGTCTGCCCATCTTCCAGTCGGATCCGCTTGGCCTCAGGTTCAACCAGGTCATTGCCACCAGGGTCTCCTGCCTCGGTTTCCTGGCTGGGCTTCTCCTGCCCTCTGGCTTCCAGAAACTCGTGGAACTGCTCCTTGGTGGTGAGGTATCTGCCAGTGGAGAGGCGGTGGGAGAAAGGGCTCGTGGAGGGAGACCTTTCTGGAGCTCAGTCGCAATGCACGCTGGGGGAAGGGGCTGAGAACGCCTGTCCCTGCTTAAGTGCTTCTGCTGATGGGAAGCGCACTACTTAGAACCCGCCGACTACTGGCCCGGATGCACCTCGAGGCCACAGGCAGGACCTACTTTGTGCCTGGGTCCCACTGCCCACAGCGCTGAGCCAAACTACAAACGGACCTGAACGTCCCTGGCCACGCTCGGCCAGAGAAAACTACATGTCCCTGCATGCCTTGCAACGGGGCCACAGCCGCCACATTCCCCAGCGTGCCCCACGGCCCTCGCTTCAGACACAAGCCCGAGGTTGGCCGGAGGTGCCCCAGTGCCATTCCCGCCGTACGCGGAGACTACAGTCCCCAGCACGCACTGCGGCCCCGGCCGGCACCGTGGGGTCCTCAGCACACGTGACAGCCCCCAACGCGCGCGGTGTCCGGAGGCGCCGCGGTCCCCGCGGGCGGTGGGACGGCCCAGACCGAAGAGCCCGCGAGCTTCCCGTGTGGGCTGCTGCCCCCGTCGCCCAGCACGCCCAGCACGCCTTGCAGCTGCCGGGAAGGCCTCGTGAGGTTCTCCCGCGGCCCCGGCGACTCACTGAGGTTTAATGGGCGCCACCCCCCGTTCCGGCGCGCTGGCTCCCGAGTCGCCGCCGCCACCACTCTCTGCTGGGGCCTCCGCCGCTCCCTCCGCCATCGACCCCCCTCACGCCCGCCTCGGAGTGCGGCGGGAAGGCCTTCCGGGTCGCGAGTGCGTCTTCCCGGTCGGGCTGGGGAAACGCGCAGGCCGGGGCGCTCCAAGTGACGCCATTGTACGAGCGTCGACGCGTGGGGGCGGAGCCTCGTGGGGGCGGAGCCTCGGGTCCCAGGCCCGGCGGTGCCGCCGAGCTGTTTGCGGGGCGAGCAGGTGCTTCTTGACTCTCCCGCCCCACGCGGGCCTCCCCCGACGGGCCGCAGTCGGCCCACAGGAGTGCTTAAAAAACTTTAAAGCCGGGGCTTTAAGCAAACTTAAATTCCACCTACTTTTACGCGGGGGCGTTCATTCGACAGGTGATTAGTTGAGTGCCCGCGTGCCACGTGCTGTCCTAGATGCCAGAGCTGCAGCAGCGACTGAAACAGACGAATCCCTGCCCTTGAGCGCACGTGGGCGGAGCGGTTTGTCCCCCGTCGCTGGCCTCGGCTGCCCTCTGTAGGACAGTCTGGGAATAAGGCGGTGGAATTAGTGGAATCCAAAACTGGGAGAAGCCACTGCAGTCCGTGCCGAGCTGTGCTTGGGCCGGGAGCTCGCTCCTCCCTCCTAAGATGCCCGTGCTATTGTTCGATGAGGGTCCATCAGGAGTCTCCCCGCACCGTCCGGCAGGCTCCCCGGCTCCCTAGGGAGATAGTTGGATAGGTGGGCAAACTGAGGCCCACAGAGGGCTGCCTGAACGTAGCCTCCCCTCTTCGGGGCCTCCAAGGGCTCCCTGGGTCTGCCTTGCGATGGCCTGCCCTTTCTGTGTAAGGCAATCAAGGAAGGCTTCCTGTAAGGGGAGGAGAGGGTACTGTGGACTGCCCATTGATAACAATATAAATATTGATGATGTAACATTAATTGCTTATTATAATGGAGTAGTATTAATTATTTACCAGTAACTAAACAATTATTGAGCGCTTACTTCATCTAAGCCCTTTTCTTGGCATTAACTCACTTATTCTACTCTGACCTTGTGTAGAGGGAACAGGCATTCATCCCAAATCCACCTGAATCCATGGGTCCCAGAGGTTGCTGGCCCAGGGACCGCTCCACCGTCCCGAGCCAGAGCCCGGGGAATCAGCTGCCCGCCTCTCCCCCCACAGCCTGTGGTTCCTGTGTCCTGCTCACTTGACCTCCAGAGTCTCCCTCTAGTCCGTCACCACCTTTCTGGGCATCAGTCTCCCATCCTGCCCCTCCCAGCCACAAATCTGACCACGGCCTTCCCCTGCTCCCAATCCTTCCGTGTCTCCCCGCTGCCCCAGCCCTGTACCACAGCCCCCAAGTTCCTACAGGACCCAGCCCCCGCTGCCTTCCCCAGCTTCATTCCTCGCCACCCCCTCAACTCAAGCATCGAGTTCATTCCAGACCTCCCACGAGCCAGTCTTACCTCTCAGCCTCTGCATATGCCGTTCCCTCTTGCGAGAAGTCTCTTCCCTGCTCCCGATCACCTTGTTCATTCCACTCACCCTCTAGTTCTCCCCTCCTCTCCCTCCCTCCTCCTTCTCCTCCAGAAGCCTCTCTAACTGTCCCCTGCTGGGGATACTGCCCCCTTCAGGCTCTGCGGCACACCTGAGCATGTCCCCCCACCCCCCACCCCCCCCCCCCCCCCGCCCGGGAATCATGGCCCTCATCATCCTGTGGCCTGTCAGGCCACATACCATCTTCCCCACTGGATTATGAGTTCAGAGAGGGTAGGAGTTGGGTCCACCTTAGTCACTCTGTGTCCCCAGCACTCAGCACCAGGCCCAGCACACAGTAGGTGCTCAATGAACACTTGCCAAGTGAACGCATCTTTTTTTTTTTAATGCTCATTTTTAAGAAAGAGCGCAAGCGGGGAGGGGCAGAGAGGGAGGGAGACAGGGGAGGATCCTAAGCACAGTCGCTGTGCGCTGACAGCAGCCACCCCAGTGTGGGGATTGAACTTCCCGAATGGTGAAATCATGCCCTGAGCCAAAGTGGAACCTGAACCGACTGAGCCACCTACGCACCCCTGAATTAATGCGTCTTATCATGGCTGGGAGACTGAGGCACAGAGGGGCTGGGAATGCTCTAGGGGATCCTGCCTTCACTGAGGCTGTGGCAGGGGATGAGAACTTCCAGGTGTCGCCCTGGAGAGTGTGGGGACGTCTCACAAGATGTCCTCCCTACCTGATTCAGCCCTGAGTCATCCTCTGAATGCCTTTTTTTTTTTTTTTAATTTTGTTTATTTATGTTAAGAGAATAGGAGAGTCCCAAGCAGGCTCTGTGCTGTCAGCTCAGAGCCCGATTCGGGACTCGATCCCGTGAACTGTGAGATCACCAACTGAGCCGAGATCAAGAGTCAGATGCTCAACCGCCTGAGCCACCCTGATGCCCCTGGATGCCCTATCTGGACTCATTTGAAGAAGGAGGAAGGAGGCAGGGGCACAGGGGATACTGTACAGATGGGGACACGGAGGCACTCGGATGCGGGGAGGCAGGGCCCAGGGCGGGCGCTGCTGGCACTCTGGCCGGTCACTGTGTATGCTGCGTGCACTCTCTCTCCCTCCCTCTGTCTGCCTAGGGGTCTCTGTCTCTCTCCCTCTGCTCCTGTCTACATCTCTCTCTCCGAGTCCCTCTTCTCTGTCTCCCCGCCCCCTCCCCGTGTCTCTCCCCCTCCATGTCTCTGTCCCTCTTAGCCAGGCCGGATGGGGTGGGAGCAGCAAGGCGGGTGCGGCCCGGGCTCCGTGCCCGACTCAGCCGGGGCCACCCCGGATTTGTGGCTGCGCCTCCTTTATCTGGGACTGCAGCTGCCCCTTATCTTCTGGCTTCAGGACACGAGACAGGGATTAGGGCAGCCCAGGCCAAGGACACGAGACAGCAGTTGGGCGGGTGGATGGCAAGAGCCAGGGTGCTGGGGTGTGTGTGTGGCACAGGGCGCCCGCGAGCCTTGGCAGCTGGGGCTGCTGTGAGTGTGTGTGTGTGTGTGTGTGTGTGACTGCTGAGTGTGTGTGACTGCGGGGTGTCTGTGGATATAATTGTGTTTCTGAGTGTGGGTGAGTGTTGATGTGTGTCTGTGAGGGTGTGTCTGTGCTTATTGTATGTGTGTCTGTGACAGTGTGTAGACATCTGTGGCTTTTGCGTGTGTGTGGCTGTGCCTCTGTGAGCCCCAGCCCCGCCCCCACCCAGCTGCCTGTCCCGCCGCCCGGGCTCCCTCGGGCCGGCCTGATGGCTTTCCCACTTGCTGACCTGGGGCCCCCCGGGACATGGCCCCTGACCTGTGGCCTGTGGCTGCAAATGGCCCTGCAGAAATGACTGCCAGCCCTCCTGTTCCCGTCCTCCCCCGCCTGGAACCGGCCGGCTCCTTCCTGCCACCCACAGGCCTCAAGGGCCCCATCCTGGCCGAGGCCACCAGCTCTAACCGGCCCCCCCGGACCCTAACTCTGACCCTGGGCCGTGTCCCCCTGTCGGGGCTGAGTCCTGTCTCCACTCTCAGCGTCGTCCAGCGTGGGGATGACGGTCAAATTAAGAGCCTCTTAATTAATTGACAAGAGCCTCTTGTCAAACTAGGGGAGCCTCTTGGCCACCATCCCAGTGACCCCCGACAAGCCCTCTCATTTCCCCGTGGGAGAACGACACTACCCACCACTCAGGGTCTGCACGGGGCACAGGGCAAATATGGGAGCAATTTCACAGCTGAGGAAACTGAGGCCCAGCAAACTCAGTTACCAGCTCACTGTGGGGTGGGGCCACGTTCAGGGTATGGAGATGGCTGAGGCTCCACGGGGGGTGCCTGAACACACAGAAGACACAGAGGCCTCCGGGCCACCCCCACCCCTGTAGGACCAGTCCTGGGGGTCCTGGGGTGCAGCCCTGGGCCCGCGGGGCCTGGACCAGCTCCTGATGCTAAGATGGAAACTTCTCCACCGGCCAAGTCCGTGTCTTGGCCAGCAGCCGCTGGCCTCCCAGAATCTCTGCATGGGCCTCCACCAGTGAACAGAGCGCTCCCCTTGGGAGCAGTGACTGCCCGGGGAGGGCAGGGGGCCAGCCCCGGGGGAGGGGGTCAGGGGTGGAGGAGTGGCCAGGGCAGGGGCTGAATGTTCTGGAATCATCCGGCCCCAGGTTGGAGCCTCTTGTCTACTGTGTGACCTTGGGCCAGCCTCTTGACCTCTCTGGTCCTTGGGTTTCACAACTGCCGAGCGAGCACAGAGCAGTGTTGGGGGCGGGGGGGCGGGGGCATTGCCGGGAGCTACCTGGGGGAGACATCGGAGGAGGCAGTGAGTGCGTGGAACTGATTCCCAGGCAAACACCACGGAGGCCAGGCAGGTGGCAGAGCTGGGTTCGGGGTGCACCTGTGCTGTCCCACCCCCGCCGCGGCCTTGACCCTGGGGTCAGCAGGCTCGTGTCACCGCAGGGGCCGAGTGCCCCCTGCTCCTCACTGAGCCTCGGATTCCCTGCGCCTCTCCGTGTGCCGGGGAGACCGCAGTCCCCTGCACTAGATGCGCGACGCTCGAGGCTCGGTTCCACCCACCCCCGCCCCACAGCGGCCACGGTCTGGGAGAAGGAGGGTTTAAAAATAAAGCGTCGTAAATACCCGTGTTTCCTGCAAATAGAACCGGCCCCTGGATCCCCTTGGCCTCCCGGGCAGCCGGGCCCAGACAGCTCCTTTGAGGGGGGTGGGGGCCGGAGGGAGGGCGCGCCCACGGCGCCCCAGTTCCCAGCTGCCGTGTGAGTCAGCCAGCGTGACGGGGTGTCTGTCACCGCCTGGCCAAGGGGTAACGAAGTGTGTGGGTTGGTGCCACAGAGCGGCCAGGGGTGCAGGGTTGTGTGAGGCGACGCGCTGGTGTGTGAGGGTGACAGGAGGGAGTGCACCTGCGTCTCCTGTGGCCCCGTGGCGCCGGCCGGGGCAGAACAGGCTTCCTGGGGGCCTGAGTGGGACGGGGTCTCCGAGGGCGTCCCGGTGTCCCACCTCCTGCCTCCGTCTCGCCCCACCCACCGTGGCCTCCGCCGGGAGCCCCTGCCCCTGCCCACCCCGGAGGAAGAGGCGAATCTTTCAAGTTGCTGTTGCCATGGCGACCATTTTACGAGCGTCCACATGCTGGGCACATGTGTGTGTCCTGCGCCCCATGTGTCTGCACACCCCCACCCCCATGGCCCCCGCCACGGCGGGGAGGGGGCGACAGGCAGCGCGGGGCGAGCGGGAGGTGGCCAAGGGGCAGCTGGTGACAGCTTAACGGTGGCTCTGGGGCGGGGGGTGGGCTCCTGGCTGCGCCGAGGGGCGACGCCTCCCAGACTGGCCCGGCGCGTGTGCGCGCGCCTGTGGGGGTGGCTGTGGGGGGGGCGACCGCACACTCGGGGTGGTGCGTGTGTCGTGAGTTATTGGGTGAAAAGTACCCACGAGGGCTGTGTGCGCGCACAGCGCGGGGGAGTGCGTTGTGTCCGTGCGGCCACGCGTGCCCGCAGTGGGTGTGGAGTGGGTCACACGCCACGCCCACGCGTGTGTCCGTGCGAGTTGTATGCATTGGTGCCGGGTGGCGTGTAAATATGCACGAGCAATCAAGGAGCCACTTCGAGGGCCAGTGAGCTACCTGGGTCTGTGTCTCCACTGGGAGCGCGCGCGCGCGCGCGCGCGTGTGTGTGTGTGTGTGTGTGTGTCAGGGAGCAGTGTGAGCTTTGGGTCCATGTGTATAAGTGTCCGGCTGGAGGCGAAGTGAGGACACCTGTGTGTGTGTCCGGACCTGTCCTCAGGCAAGGACTTGGGTGACTGCGGCCACCCTGTGTGTGTAGGGTCAGCGCTGTTGTCATGAGGGTGTCCCAGGAGTGTGAGAACAAGGATGGCCCTGGGCGTGACCCTGCCTGGATCAAAGATCTGGGGTGGGTCTCCGTGCGAATGGTCATGGGTGCCATACCTCTGTCTCCAGGCCAGGGTGTGCGTGTCACTGCACACGGTGACGACAAGAGTGGCAGGCGCTTGGGCACCACTCACCACCAGCAAGGCATGGTTACTCACGTTTACTTACTCAATCTTTACTACAACCCTACTAGGATCTACTGATAATACCCCGTGTTACAGATGGGGAAACTGAGGCACGTACAAGCGGTATCGGCCCAAGGCCGCAGGGAGCAGACACCTGGCTTTCCCATCCTGGACCAGGACCGGGCGGACCCGATGCCACCACTTCTCTGATACCTGCTCATCCTTATGCCCCCACTCTACCCACACGCTCACACCCCGGCACACTCCTGCTCGTTGAGCCCACACCCAGACATCCTACGCCGCCATGAGCCCCCGTACAGGGGGTGAGGCTGCCTGAGCGTCCCCCATCACCGCGTAGTGATGCAACCTGTACAAGCCGTTTGGGGGGTGTGCGTGCGTGCACGCGTGTGTGTGTTGAGGGCGGGGTGGGGGGAGGGTGTGTGTGTGCGGCGGGTCCTGGGAAGGTCTAAGGCCCGTATAAACCCCAGGGTTGCTGGCATCAGAGGAACGCGGGCGGCCTGGGCCAGAGTGAGGAGGCCCCAAGAAATCGGGCGGCAGTAGAGAGAAACCAGAGCACCCGGCCCAAGGAACGCGGGAGGCGGCCGGGACCGCGCGGGAAAAAGCCCTATGCGGGGGCCGAGGGCGGGTGTTGTTCGGTAACTAGGCCGGGGTGGGGCGGGGCCACGGAGGTTCCAGCCCCGCCCACCCCGCCTCTTCACCCACCCCCTTGAGTCGGCTGGGGCCGCCAGGGGGCGCTTTAGGAACGCGGAGCCGTCGAGGAGGGGGCGCGGTGGGTTTGGGCTCGCAGGTGGGAGGGGCAGCGCGGGGTCTTGATTCCCAGGAGAGCGCCGTGGAGCGCCTGGGGTGGGAAAGGGATCCCCCGCAGGGCTCTGAGGTCAGAATGGGGAGAACGGCCACTTGAGGAGGGGCTCTGTGGCTGCGGGTATCGTCGGTCTTAGGGTATCGATTACTGTCTCGGGGAAAAACTTCAGGTCTTAGTTCCTTAGAACGGCTTTGTCATGGGGGGGGTGGGGGCTTCTTCAGCTTTCTGGAAAGAGGACCCGGAGCAGGACTGGGAGGACCCCACAATCATCAGTGGGGTGGGAGGAGATCGTGGGCCGCTGTCACCGCCGTCTTGGGTAGTGCTGTAACTCTCAATTCCCTGGAGGGGGATCTGGGGGCGGGGTGCTTCTTGGGGACCCAGATTCATGGAAGATGCGCCGTCGGGGTCTCTGGAGTAGGGGTGGGAAACGGCTAATTAGGGGGCAGCTACTCTGAGAGTTTCCTTCAAGGGCTTCCTTGGTGAGGGTACATCTTGGGGCCCTGCCTTCCGGAAGGGAACCAGGCAGGACCTGGGAGCCTGGCAGTAAAACCAGATCCTCAACCGAGCGTGGGGCGCTGAAAGCCGCGGGTACTGGCGTCGGGGGCGCTGTACCTCCTTTCCCAGAAGGGGGCCCTTGTGGGGACGTCTTGGGGCCCCGGCTTTCCCAGAGGGGCGCCGCCGTTGTCTCCGGGGCCCGGGGAGATCACCTTCACCTCTGCACCCCAGCCACCTGCGCTCCTCCCGCCCCCCCCCCCTTAGGCGGGGGCGGCTCCCGTCCCGGGAAACCCGAGCCACCGCCCCTGGCCCCGCCCCCGGCCCCGCCCCCGGCCCCGCGCCGGCCAAGCCGTCCGCGGCGGGAGCGGCGGAGGCGGCGGGAGAGCGCGCGGTGGAGCCGCTCCGAGCGCCCCGGCCCCTCGCGCCGCAGCCCCGGAGCCCAGCGCCGCGCGCCCAGGCCGCCCGTGCCGTCCGTGCGCCCCCGCACCCAGCGCTCTCGGAGCCGCCGGCCGTCCAGGGCACCCCCAGCCCCAGCCCCAGCCCGGCCGGGATGGCCGCAGCCCGCGGCTGATCGAGCCCGGGGGGGCCCCATGGGCCGGCCCGCGCCGCGTCCCCTCCGCGGCCGCCCCCTCCGGCCCGGGCCCCCCCGGGCGCCGCGGGCCCAGGCGGCCCGGATGGCGGTCGCGGCGGCAGGGGCAGGGGCTGGGGCCGGCGCGGGCGGCAGGCGCGGCCACCACTGACGGGTAGTCGGGCACCCCGAGCAGGTAAGCAGGGGCAGAGGGGGACCCGCAGGGCACCGGTGGTGGGAGGGGGGACCGGCCCCCTGGACGGAGGTTTGGGAGCTTACTGGGGCTCGGGATAGACCGGTGGCTTCCCTCCTCCAGCCATCAACCGGTATGTGTATGAATGTGGGGTCAAGGGGGCGACAGGTCCGCGCACGGCCGGGGGGAGAGGTGGGCAGGGCGATCTTAGGTGCCTCTCCAAGCCAGGATCTGGCCAGGGTCCTTGTCCGACGGGACGAGAGCGCCTCCGCCTCCTTGGACCCCCAAGCGTGCGTCTGAACAGGGGTTGAAGCGGGGGCAGCCGAATCCTCTCCCCAGCCTCTAGGAGAGCGAGACCCAGACAGCCGCGCTGCCTTGTGGTGTGCACGGGCCTGTGGGGGGCGGGCATTCGGATCCGCAGACCCCAGCCGGGGAGCTGCCGTCGCGGCCCAGCTGCCCGCAGAAGTAAACATCTGTCAGTGGTGCGTTCCAGCCGCCGCCGCCTCCGGGGACACGGTGTCCTCCGGTAAGGGCCCGGCGCTCTCGGCTCCTGGAGCCGCCTGTTCAGCCACAAGAGGGCGCGAAACCCTTATTTGGGGGGGGGGGAGGGTAGTCCCTTAAGGGCAAAGCCTGGATTTGAAGGAGAGGGGGCCGTGCCTTCCTTGCTTTTTAGAAAAGGCATTTCTCGCTCAGGATAGTCTCACGGTTCTCCCAGAAGGTGCAGTTTGTGGGCTGGGCGTCATTAGGCAGAAGTGGCTGCAGACAGTGGGCGGATTTGGGGTGGGACTGGAGAAGGCAACGGCCACTTCCAGGGGTTGGCGCGCCACTACCCTCTCCCCCAAGAAACAGCGTGCATTGTGGTGTCGTCACTTGCTGGGCTCAGCGGGCCTGTGGTGACCTGCAAGTCTGGGACCCCAGCCTGGATCTGGGGAGAAGGGCCAGGGTCCTGGGAGGCGGGGGGGGGGGGGGGTTGCTGGAGGCCAGACCCCCGACTTTCCTCACTCCTGCCTGCCCGCCCTGCCCTTTCTCTGCCCAACATCCTCCCCTCTGTGTTCCATGACACTCTTTGTCTGTCTTCAAGTGCCCCAGGCTGAGGAAGCCCCAGTGGGGCGTGACTGGTCTAGGCGGATGTCAGTGGAGGGACGACTCCCAGCTTTACCAGTTTACCCCCACCCTAACCCCTTGCCTTGGGGCCTTTTGGACACCCCTCCCCATTCCCTTCATCCTAGGATTCCTGAGGTTCAGGGTTCTGAAGGCCCCCACCCCCAACCCCGGGCTTTATAGACCACTCCCAGTGACGAGCTGCAAAGAGCTAATTCTAGGGGTACAGGGAAGAAAAGGAAACACTCCCCCTCCGTGGCAGGGCACACTGGCTGAAATTCTGCCACCAGTGCTTGTCCCCTTAGGTTTCAGGCCTCAGTTTTTGGGCAAGGAGCAGAGGATATAGCTTTCAAGAGTCTGGGGCAGGAGAAGAAACGAGTTTCCAGCCAGGCACAAGGACACAATCAAGAGATTGTTCCCACAAATGTTTGTTGGAGGGTGACGGTGTGGCTGACTGTTGGTGTCAGGGCTCCCGGGCCTCGTCCTTCGAGGAAGACAGACGTAGACCCAGGGTGGAGCCCAGAGTGAGGAGCAAAGGGTCTCCTTCAGGATAGGAGGATCAAGGGAAGCTTCCTGGAAGAGGGGCACTGGGGCTGGGGCTGTGAAGGATAAGTAGGAGTTTTCCAAGTGGGAAAAGAAAGGGCATTCCAGGCAGGAGGAACTGCACATGCAAAGATCTGGAGGCAGAAAATGGCACTGCCGGTTTCGGAAAATCCAGGGTGTCTAGGTGAGTGTGGGAGGGAGAGGCTGTTCTGAAAGGTTGGCACAGGGAGAACTGGGCTGGGGCATTCAAGGACGGATTCCTGGAGGTTAGGGCTGGAAACCCAGAGGAGAGAGGAATGGGCCTTTAATGCCTCTGGCATCACTGGGCCCAGCCTTCTTTGCTGAGGCTATAGATTCCTCTGCAGATGCATCCTTCCTGGTCCCCGAGGTGGAGCAGGGAGTCTGGGCCTCTGGGGGGAGGCCCGCATGGGGAGATGGAGGGAAGATGGGGTCTTCACTCTGCTTCGTGAGCACCAAGTAAGCATTGGGCAGGCCCAGGAGGAGGCTGGTTCTCCCCAGTTCACAGCTGAGGAAACTCAGGCTGGGCTAGCCAGGGGATCGTTCCCTCACGCTCCACGTATCTCCCAAGCATCGAGCTACTATGTGCTGGGTTGAAGCACAGGATCAGACAAGCCTGGTGCCTGATACACCTGGGGGTGGGGGGTGGGGGTGGATGAGAGGCTCCCGATGAACCAGCCAGCCGGATCTTTGCGTGTGCAATTCCTGCTCCTCGGAATTCCCCTCCTTTTCCCACTTGGAAAACTCCTACTCATCCTTCACAGCCCCAGCCCCAGTGCCCCTCTTCCAGGAAGTCACCCTTGATCCCCCTATCCTGAGGTACACCCTTTGCTCCTCACTCTGGGTCTACCCTGAGTCTAAGTCTGTCTTCCTCGAAGGACGAGGCCCAGGAGCCCTGCCACCAACGGCCGCACCATTACTGTCCCCAGACACCTTTGGGAGGTTACTTTCAGGGGAGGTAACAGGCACACTTGCACTTCAGCAAAGGTATCCAGGAGCAGAATGATCTTCCCTTCAAATCCAAGGGAAACCGGGCTTCGGGCTGTTGCCGGAAGAAATCAGACCAGGGGCTCCCGCCTGCCACAGGTGGGTCTCACTTCCCAGTTGGGGAAACCGAGGCCTAGAGAGAGGGCACCGTCTGAGGCTCAGAAGCTCAGTGTGTTGGGGACCCGAAGCAGGATTTGAACTCTGGGGACTCAGGTGCCCTGGTTCCCAGGAAATCAGCGCTAGGGTTTGAGTCACGCCTGAGGTCTGTGCCTCTGGTCCCCCTTCTGTCTAATGGCCAGCTTGGAGTGGCACCGTCCGGGCTACTTGCAGAGGACCCACGTCCCTTGTGCCGCCCTCCGGGCCCCACACCAGCTGCTCAGCCGTGCCAGGCCTAATTAGGCTGATCCTGTTATCCCACCCCAGGGAGCCCCCTCCTGCCCGCCCCGGACGCCTGCAAGGCCAGCCCCGGGCCAGCCTGGCCAGTCTGGTATGGTCAAGGTGGGAATTTTACAGGCCGGCCGCACGCAGAGGGCGGGGCCGGAAGTGGCGGGTCTGAAAAGCTGGGGGCCCCAGCGCACAGGCTCCCCAGCCCGGCCTCCCTGAGAACACACCTGCGTAGCCGCAGGTTCTGGAAGAGGACTCCAGGCACCGGTGGGGAACCGAGCCCCGGTCCCGCGGGTCACACGGCCCCATCGTCTCCCCGCCCTCATCTCCCCACACCGTCCCCCGACTCCCTCCGCTCCTCACACTGGTCGCCCTCAACGGGCCTGGCCCTGCTTCCGTGATCCTTTGCTCCTGCAGCTTCTCCACCTAGAACACTCGCTCCGAGTCTCCACTTGGTCTCAGCTCCAATGCCGCCTCCTCTGAGAAGCCCCCCTTGCCCACTCGACCTAAAGGCCGCCCCCCGCACAGTCACTGTCGCTTCGCCTTGTTTCGTTTTGTTCTTGGAACTGCCAGCATCTCAATTACCTTGTTTATTTCTCACTTGTGACCCCCCTCCCTGATTGGATGGGGAGGAGCGTGGCAGGGGTGCGGCCCAGGTTAGCCTTGGTCAGCCCGCGTTCTCCGCCGGGTGCCACACGCAGTAGGCACTCCATAAGTGCTGATGTGGCGTGTGGGGGGCAGAGCTCAGCCCGGCACACTGGGTTTGCTGCCACGCGGGCACTTGACTCGCTATTTCTGCGGTGCTGCGTGTCTTTGCCAAAGCCTCTTACTCCTGTGGATTTCGGCCCCGCCTTCTCCCAAACAGCAGGACCTGTCCTGCCCTCCCACTGCCCCCCTGCCCCTCAGCGTTACCCCTGCCACCCAGGTCCCAGGGACCGTGGAGGCGTTCGAGAGAACAAGTTCAGAGTCAGACCTAAGTTCAACCTCAGCTCAGCCACTTATTTTCTGCGTCACCTTGAGCAAGGTGCTCTATGTCCCTGCTCCTCAGCTTCCCCGTGTGGGAAATACCAACATCTTTTCCAAGGTCTGTGGGCACAATTAAACACGCGGAGAGCACTTAGCACACTGTTTGGCACTAAATTAACATAACAGCCCACGTGGCAGGGCGTTGATGTTATTGTTGTTATTAGAGAGGTCATGCGGTACAGTGAGGAAGAGTGTGGAGGGGGCATCGGGGCTGGGACTTTGAGGGATGAGGAGGAGTTTGCCTGACCATCTGTGTTCAGATCTCAGCTTGGCCACTTACACTCTGCTTGATCTTGAGCCGGTACCTTCACTTCTTTGGACCTCGGTTTTCCCAACTATGAAATGGAGAGAAAACAGTCCATACCTCACTGAGTTACTATGAGGAAAGTGCTTAGAACAGCGCCAGTAGGGGGCGCCTGGGCGGCTCCGCGGGTTAGGCCTCCGACTCTTGATTTCCACTCGGGTCATGATCTCACCACGGTTGAGATCCAGTCCCACCTGGGGCTCCAGCAGAATGTGGAGCCTGCTTGGGATTCTCTCTCCCTCTCTCTCTCTGCCCCTCCCCCACTCATGCTCGCTCACTCACTCCATGAATGAACGAACGAATGAATAAAATAAAATAAAATAAAATAAAATAAAATAAAATAAAATAAAAAAATGAAAAGAAAAAGAAAGAGGGGCGCCTGGTGGCTCAGTCGGTTAAGCGTCCAACTTTGGCTCAGGTCATGATCTCTCAGTTCCTCAGTTCGAGCCTTCCATCGGGCTCTGTGCTGACAGCTCAGAGCCTTCTTGGGATTCTGTCTCCCTTCCCGCTCGCACTCTCTCTCTCAGAAATAAATAAACATTTTTAAAACATTAAAAAAAAATCAACAGCGGTAGGCTTGTTCACTAGTGCTGGTGTTAGCTATTCTTATAGTCACTCCACCAGCACAGGTGTCCCCAGAAGTCACTCTGTCTATACATCCATTGGCTTTGCTTGGGTGAAGACAGACCCGGAGCCCCTGAAGTCAAGCTCAGAAGCTCAGACTTGATTCTCAGAGTAGCAGGGAGCCAGCGATGGTTCTAGCAATCAGGCAACAGAGAGCTTCTGGGTTGGGGGAAGCAGAGAGGCCGGGCCCCCACCTCTGGCTGGGCCTGGAAGGTTGGCTGGGGGTGTTTGTGACTGCACCCCCCCCCCATGAGGCCGCCCCACAGGCTGGCCCCCAGCCCCTGCAGACGCGGCATCGGAACCAGCTGTGCTAGCCAGATGTTCCTGGTTTACCCCCAGATGTGTGTCGCCGGCTCGCGGCTGCCCTGGCTTCCCCACCTCCACCAAGGGGCGGGGCTGGGCCCTGGGGCCTCCCAGGGAGGGGGCACATTTTTGTGGGCTGCGGAATTTGTTACTTGTTTTGCAGGACCATTGAGTCCTGCCTTGAGAGAACCTAAGTCCTGCCCCTGCTGGGACCTCAGTTTCCCCATCACTGGGACCTCCAGGAGCCACCTAGGGGGACGGAGAGGACCCGGGCTGCCCTAGAAACGGGCCCGGCCACCAGCCCTGGAGCTGTCCGCGCGGAGGGAGGAAGCGTGCCAGCACGTTGTCTGAGGCCCTGCCTGCTGCCATCGGCCGGGCCTGCGGGACTTCACTGAATTAGATGGCCCTCCAAATGTGGGAGGGTGTCTCGGGCAGCTCGTTGTACGGATGGGGAAACTGAGGCTCAGAGCGGCAGCAGCTGTCCCCGTGGCATCCAGCAGGGAGGAGGCAGAGCAGGGATCGGAAATCAGCCAGTCTAGAATCTAGAACCCCGGATCTGCAAGCCTCTTCTCACAAGCTCACCCATACGTGCGGGCCGCCCACACATCCGTCCTCATGGCTGCTCGGCCCGTGGGCAGTGACGACGGTCCCAGCAGCCACCGGTCAGGCTCCCCTGGGTCCTCGCTAGTGTTCTGGGTGCTGAGTGGCCCCCTTCGGGGAGATGCCCCCCCCCCCATAGGAAGGTCGGGGATGTGTCCAGGGGTGAGGTGGAGAAGGACAAGGCTGGACGCGGAGGGAGGCACCCTGTGAGCAAAACTATGGGGACTGCAGAGCTGGAGCAGGTGCGTGCCTTTGTGAATAGAAATACTGAAGGCTGCCTGCCCTTGCCTTGAAAGAACCCGGCCCAGGCTGTCCTTCCCAAATCCCCCAGTCCAGAGAAGACAGCTGTGGACCCAGACGCTATGCCAGCAGGACCGGGTAAGAGGGAGGGACCCACGGCTGGGGATCCAAGGGGGGAAGCAGGGATGGCTTCCCGGAGGAGGGCATGTGGGAGCCAGGGCTCTGAAGGATGAGTAGGAGTTTGCCAGATGCAGGCAGACCCCGCTTCTAGGCCTCCCTGGGACTACAGAGATGAGTGGATGGAGGGAAGGGTCCCCTCCCAGCCTTCCTCTCCCTGGGAAGGAGCATGAAGCACCCTGAGGCCAGGAGTTCTGCAGGAAGGAGGCTGTTGATCTTAGGAACACATATGCCTGGCCTGCGTCTCCTGGGAAGCTCCATGGAAAGGTGGAGCCTCAGGGCGTTCCCTGGGCACCAGGATAATGAGCAGCATTCTTGGCACTAGCACGGAAGCTGCTAGAAACACCCACATGCCCACACCCTCACCCCGGCTGTTCCTTGGGTGATCGGAAGCGCCTGGCTGTGTGACTTTGGGTTACTCATCACCCCTCTCTGAGTCTCCTCCCAGCCCTGGGCACGTTGTGGCCTCCGGCTAGATGTGGAAGTCCTCCTTGATCCCAATGGTGAAGTTCGGACTGTCACGGCCCCTAAGAACGCTCCCGTCCCTGGGCAGTGAGGACTCTCCAGGGTCGGGATATTTTCTGAAGGTTGAGAAGAGACCGCTGGCCGGGCCCCGTCCGGGCAGCGTGGGAGGCACCCGAGCTGCGTGGACCTGGGCCGTGTACCAGTCGTCAGGACAGGGCAGTTCGCTCCTGGGTCAGCAGCCTCCCTCCCGCTCACCTAACTCACGGCACTCCGCGTCTATGCCGCTCGCTCGCCCCCGGAACGTCCAGAGCTGACCGCCTGGCAACACCAGCGGGTGTTCACACGCGTGCCCCCATGCGTGTGAGTGTGTGGCCGGGGTGTGGGAGTGGCAGGAGCAAGCACGGGCGGCCCCAGTTAGGCCCCAGGCCAGGATGCACACGCGGCTGGACACCCCTGAGCCTGTAGGTATGTGTCCTTGGGCGCACAGAGGTCCCAGTGCGTGCGTGCAACGCGTGCATGTGCGGCCGTGCCCGTTCTCCGCGCAGCATGCCGGAGACGACGTGTGTCTTTCGGGAGAGTCTGAAAATGCTGGTGTGGGAGCCCCCAAGGGTGCAAGAGGCTAAGAACACCCGAGTGGCTGGGAGCGCGAGCGCTCGGGGGGGGGTGACAGCTCCCCGGATCGGGTGCAAGCGAAGCCGGCCTATCCTGGGTGAGGGCGTACCAGTGTGAAAGCGTGCAAGTGTGTGAGCCGGTGTGAGCGTGGCTGTCAGAGCGTGGGGGTGTGGGTGGCAACATGCCCCGGGGTGGGGGTTGGAGCACGTGAGTAGCGGGACGGAGTGACCCCGGTAGTGATCCGTGCCGCGTAAGGGGCTGAGCTGGTGACTGTGTTCAAAAACGAGAGTGTCACCACGTTTTCAGGTGGGGGTGTGAACACATCCGAGTTACTGACCGCGTTTTTGTCCGTCGGTGTCATCTTGCTTGAGGAAGACTTGTAAACATGCCTGGGGGTGTAATAATGTTGCTGGATGTGTGTGAAAATGCCCCAGCCCATCAATGTGGTCGTCTTTGTATATGGATGTGAGAACAGCCACCCCAGTGAGTGGGATGGGGTGGTCGTGTGAGTCCCAACGTGTGTGGAAACGCCCGAGTGCGTGAGGCCCATCGATTCGAGTGGCTGAGTGTGAAAACAGAGCATCAGTGGGACCGTGTTTGAGTGGCCGAGGGACAGCCGGTCCCAGTGGGCGCAGGCAGGCGTGTCTGGGTGTGTATGGGAGTGAGGACACCCAAGCGTGCCTCCGAGGACAAGAAGGCCGAGCGTGTGACCCCCACGTGTGCTGGGAGCACACGGCCCCAGGTCCGGGGGCTCCACGACACCGAGAGGCTGATGGTGGACACCGGCCCCTCCCCGAGCCATCGGCCACACCCGCGGCACCCCTCTGGCTCAGGTCCCAGCCAGAGACAAACCAGTTGGGTGACCCCCGTGCTGAAAGGCCTATTGTTAGCAGCCGCTTATCAGCTGCGCCTACTGGCCCCCTCCAGCCTCGGCCCTCTGCTTTCCGGCCCCCATCAGGACTCCGGGGGGTCCCATGGCTCCAAGGACACCAGGGGCTCCCGTGGCCTGGCCTTCTCACGGCCGGAGTCCCATCGGGCCTGGCAGCGTCCCACCCCCTCACCCCCACCCCGAGGGAAGCCCTGAGCAGAAACAGAGGACTAGAGCCAGGCATCATGCAGGGGCCTCGGTCAGCCTCACAGGGAAACTGAGGCACCCCCCATCTCCCCGCCTCAAAACGTGGGTGTGAGAGCTGGCGGGGTGCTGGGCGTCCAGAGAGGGCCTTGCCCAGGTGAGGCCCACGGGGACCCGGCATAAAGCAGGGGCACTTTTAGAGCAAAGGGGCGCGGTGTGGGCACCTGACAACTTCCGGGGGGGGGGTTGTCTCCCGCTTGCTGTACAAATTTGACAATGAAATATTCTCCCCGTGGCCCCCGCCGCCCTGCAGGACCCGCCCCGGGCCCCTCTCCGGACTCCCCTCCCCCCTCACTCACTCTGTTCCAGCCACATGGGTCACCGCTGTTCCTCCCACGTGCCAGGCACAGCCCTGTGACCTCTGATCTCCAGGCTGGCCCCAGGTTGCTTGCACGCCCCCTGTGGGGGAGGAAGCTCATTCTCCACCAACACCACCGACAGCCGCGCAAACGGCCCTACCACACACCCCCAAAGCGGCAAGCCCTCAGGATGACCCAGCATCCGCTCCCAAGCACAGCACAGCCCATGCGTGTGGGTCCCGCCAAAGACCCCGGGTTCGAATCCCAGATGCTTTCCTAGCTGTGCCCTTGGGTAAGACCCTACCTGCTTTGGGCCTCATTTTCCCCAGCTGTAAAACGGCGATCATGGCGCCTCCTTCGTGGGCTCAGCACGGGGTCTGCTACACAGCAGGCGCTTAATTAATGTCCCCTGCTGCTGGGTGGCGGCTGTAGGTCCTGCGCCCGCGCCTCCACGGGGCGGGGGCGGGGGTGGGGACGGGGAGAGGCGGTTCCAGACGCCCTGCGCTTAACCACCCAGGGCGGCGCCCATGCAAAACCGAGGTGCAAATCTCACGCAAATCCCGGCTGCGCGCGGTGGCCGGCAGCACTAGCGGCCCGAGGTGCGCGCGCGGGGGTGCCCGGCACCCGACAGCCGCGCACAGGCGCTGCTGACCCGCGTCCAGCCCGGCTTTCAGCGCTCCGTGCAAATGTTTACACCGGGCCGGACGCCAGGCCCCGCGCGGGCCGGCACCAGACGGCCAGGCTGGGAATGTAAACCAGCGGCCGGCAGAGGTCCCGGCGCGGGTGGGCGGGGGTGCGCATGCGTCGTGAAACACCTACTGTGTGCACTCAGGGCGGACTCGCCTAGGCGATCCCAGCAGGGAGTCCTCGGTGCCCTAACGGGGGTCGGGGCGGGGGGGGAGGGGAGCTCAGGGCACTGTGGTGGCCCAGAGGGTGCACACCTGCGCCGCCCGGGGCTGGGGAGTATGAGCAGCCACAGAAGGCTTCCACGGGGAGGCGCCCTCCAGGCGGAGACTGAGAGGGGAATGGGGGGCTTGGAGGAGGAGGGGAAGAGAATATTCTGGGAGGAAGGACCAGCTTGTGCAAAGCCTGGGGGTGGGTCGAGTGCAGCTGTGGTCCGTGGATGCCCCTTCTGAGCATCAGTTTATGTGTCTGGGTGGGGGGGACCCGGGCTCAGAGAGGGACAGGAAGTCACTCCCAAGGACCTCACTATGTGAGGAAGTCTCAACCCCAGGGATCCTGCCTCCTAGAACGTGCTGTAAATCACCAGATCTCCACCACACCCCGGTCCCACAGTGCCCCCTGCTGGGAGTGGCCTCCCCTGCTTCCAGTCTTCCCCCAGGCTCACTGGGCTCCGCCCACCCCAGCCTCCCGGGTGCTTTGGCCAACCTCAGTCCAGCCTCGGGACTTTTGCACAGGCTGTTCCCCCGCCTGCGATGCCATTCTCTTCTGCCTGGCCAACTCCTACTATCGTTCAAGTCTCAGCTTTCCACCTCAGGGGAGCACTGTGGGACCCCCCAGGTGGGGGCGGTTCCCCCGTTCCCCCTGGCACCCCGCCCACCCCTTTCCTTGGCAGCATTTTTCACAACCTTGTTCAGTGGCTCCTAGATGAATCATTTCTATGTTGCATCTGATCATTAAGCAGAAGTGGTTTGAAATCAGGGGCCCCACCATGTCCCCGGTGTCTGGCCCAGTGCCCCGTGCCCGTTTGTCGCCTGAAAGACGGACGGAGGCCATGTGGCTGCCCATCCCGTGCCCGCAGGCCGAGTATGCAGCGCTGGAAGGCGGCAGCCTTAGCCTCGGTGCTCTGCAGCTCCGTGCTCTCCATCTGGATGTGTCGGGACGGCCTGCTCCTCAGCCACCGCCTGGGACCCGCGCTGTCCCCACTGCGCCGGCCACCTCGCACCCTGGACGCCCGGATCGCCCGTCTGGCCCAGTGTAAGCCCCTCCCCGTCGCGGGTCAGATGGCGGGATCCAGGGGCGGGCACAACGGTGGAATTTCCGGCAGGGGCCACGGAGGCTTATTTAGATGGGGTGTAGGGGGTGCCAGTCTTCCCAGCGGCCTGGCAGGGGTGGCACGGGGGCGGGGGTGGTGGCTGAGAACCGGGTGGCGGGGGGTCTCTTGGCTCAGCTGTCATAAGGAATTAGGCTCTGGCCCCGAGGGGACCAGGGGACCAGATGGAGATTAGACCTGGGCATCGGGCCCGGAGGCCCCCACCGCACAGCGGGGAGTGTGCGGAGCCGGAGGCTGCACCCGAGCCCCCACTGACCTGCGCGGTGGACAGAGACCAAGCGGAGGGGGAGACACGAGAGACCTAGAACTGGGGAGAGAAACAGAGGCATAAAGGCTCAGAGACAAAGAGGAGTTGGGAGAGATGACATACTAGAAGGCGGGGGATGCAGACTTGAAATACGGCCTCCCCCCCCGGAGGGGCGTGGCCCCCACGGCCCAACTCCCCACTCCTTCCAGGCACCTGCCCTCTGCCCTCCTGCCAGGCATGGGCCGGGCATGGGTCCCACCCGGGCATGGGTCCCGGGCATGTGTCCACGCGGAGCCGCGCGGGTGACCGAGGTGTACGTCTGGGCGCGTGCAGCGGGCCTGTGGGTGGGGCGACGGGCACGCCTGCGTGCAAGTCCTCGCCGGCCCTGTGGGCCCACACAATCCTCCTTTCTTGGGCTTACAATGGACAAGGGTAGCCGGCGGCACGGGCTCCACTTCCGTCGGCCGCTTGGCCGCTTCTTCCTGCGGCGTCAAAGTCCTTCCAGGACACGGGTCCCAGAGACCCCGGATGAGGCCCCAAAACGCTAGTGTTCCAGAACCCGAGGGCACAACACCCGTGGTGAAATCTCAGGCACCGGGAAGGGGCTCGGTCCGTGGGCCGGTGATTTCCTCCCTGGACCCCGTCCCTGGGCACAGCCCTCCTAAGGGAAGCGAGTGACCACGGACTCCCCTCAGAGCCCCAGTGTTAGGCCCCGAGACCAATGCGCTGATGGTGAAATTTCACGGTTGGGGCGGTGGGAGGGGGAAGGGCAGAAGCTGCTGCTGACCTCACCCCTCTGTTCCAGCCCCTGTGCCGGTGGCCAGGCCTGCTGGAGGGAGGCAGGGCAGCAACACCAAGAGATTATTCACTGTTTATCTGAAATTCAAATTTAACTGGGCATCTGTGCTTTATCTGGAAAACTCTCTAAATGTATACCTTAGGGCTGGGCACAACACGGTGGAATTTTAGGCAGCATTAAGTGAGGCAGGCCTGAACCTGACCCCAGAGCCCCCCCAGTCCTGCCCTGGACTTCAGGAACTGGACACATGATGCTCATTGGATCCACGCTTTCCACTGTCCAGCCTCAGCCAAAGCAGGGACCCTACGAGCCTCCTTGAGCAGAAGGGGACACCGAGGCCCAGAGCAGGGCCATCACCTACCTGAGTTGTACAGGGCTGAAAGTGGCAGAACTAGGGTTTGACTCCTGAGACACCCCCACCCCCACCCCCCGTGGGAACAGACATCCCCATGGTGACAGACAGACTCTCCCACTTGGGCCACGCCGTAAGCTATTTCTTTGGGAGCCGGGGGTGCCGGCCTGGGGGCCCTTAGGGGGCTAAACTCAGGATCTCCTTTCCCAACCACAAGTATGATGCCGCCTGCGGAGGGCTTGGGAACCCCTCCCTGCAGTCCCACAGTCCGCACCACCTGCCACTGCCACGTCTATACTTCTGTCCTGAGGCTGCAGGGTACTGGGGCAGGCCCAGCCGCTTGGGAAATCAATTTAGGCTACGGGGCCCTGGGAATCGGTGACTCGGGGCACCTCCCGGAGACCGTGGGAGAAGAGGACTGGATGGGGGCCAAACTTGGGCACACGATGGAGGCGGGAAGAAGGCTGTTTGGGCTTGTCTGTGTCTCTGCCACCTGCTAACAGTGTGGCCTTAGGCAAGTCTCTGTCGGGTTGGATGCCCAATTTCCTTACCTGTACCACGGGGGTGGCTGTGACATTAGGTGGTGCCACGCGCAAGGCCTCACATGCAGGCCTGCCGCTCCTCTGCTCGTGCTGAAGCCCAAACTTCTGACTCAGTACTGTGGATGGAGAAACTGAGTCCCACCACGCAGTGGAACAGGAGGAACGGGGCGGCGGGGGTGGGGGGTGGGGGGTTGGGGGGAGGGAATTGGGGGTGGGCCCCAAAGAGTGACGTAGAGACTCGTTAACAGCTCAACCAAGGGTGAGCGGTTGAAGCCTGGTGTGGAGCTCCCCAACACTGGTCAGAAAGGGTGTGCCGGTTCCCCGGGACAGCCCAGCATAGGGGTGGGGCCAGCGGGGGACCCAATCAGGGACAGGGATTTGGCCCAGGATACCCCCCCAGCTGAGTGCTCCCTTCCTTCCCTGCCAAGAGGAGGGAGCAGCTCTGCGAAAGGGAAAAAGTCCCAGTGCAACGGGGCTTAGGGACAGGGTGCACAGAGAGGGTGGAGGGGGTGGTGGTGGAGGGGGTGGTGGTGGGGGGGATGCGGCAGCTGCGCCAGCGCCCCAGCGCGGGGCTGTTTTTGCCGGGGAACAGCGAGGGTCCGGCGCGCTCCCCCAGCCACCCGCTGACGCAGCCCTTTGTCCCCGCAGATCGCGCACTGCTGCAGGGCGCCCCGGACGCGGTGGAGCTGAGCGAGCTGACGCCCTGGGTCGGAAGGCCCCCGCGTCCGCGCCGTCGGGCGGGGCCCCGGCGGCGGCGCGCGCGTGCGCGGTCGGGGACGCGGCCGTGCGGGCTGCGCGAGCTCGAGGTGCGCGTGAGCGAGCTGGGCTTGGGCTACGCGTCCGACGAGACGGTGCTGTTCCGCTACTGCGCAGGCGCCTGCGAGGCGGCGGCGCGCGTCTACGACCTTGGGCTGCGGCGGCTCCGCCAGCGGCGGCGGGTTCGGCGGGAGCGGGTGCGCGCGCAGCCCTGCTGCCGCCCGACGGCCTACGAGGACGAGGTGTCCTTCCTGGACGCGCACAGCCGCTACCACACGGTTCACGAGCTGTCGGCGCGCGAGTGTGCCTGCGTCTGACCCTACCTCACCGGCGCCGGCGCGACGGCGCCCACCGTCCCGCCGGGCAGGCCCCGCGGCCGCAGACTGCCCCTGCGCAGACGATGCCGTCGAGGCCCCAGGACTGTCCAATACCCGCTCCAGATAAAGTGTGGAAAGCGGAGCGTGCGTCGTGATTCCGCGTGCCGGGGGTGCCCACCTCTCCGAGGGACCCGAGGGCGGGGGGAGAAGGCGCCAGCCGCGCTGGGAATGGGGGCGGGGGCGGGCTCCACCTGCTGGATGGTGGGAGGATCCCGTGGGCTTTGGGGGAAAGGAGGTGGACAAGAGGGTCCTCCTCCCGTGGGACAAAGAGCCGAGTGGGGCGAGTGGGGGCAACGTCGGCCGGGACCGTCCTTCCCACTCGCCTGCAGGTCCCCGGGCCCCTTCCCCGACGTGTCCCTTGTCCGCCGCCCCGTCGGGCGAGCTTGTGGGTGGGAAGAGAGAGCCCAAGGCGGATGACGAGTCCGAGGTCCAGGTGGACCCGGCCTCCCTCCCCTAAAGGGCCTCCTCAGGCCGGTGGGCCCCCACCGGAGGGAACGGAGCACTATCTCCTTCACTAGCTAAAAATATATGCGCGCTGCCCATCTCCCTGTGGGGACAGGTCTGGGGCGGGCGCCAGCCCTGTCCAGCCCGAATCCGGCGCCTGCCCGGGCAGAGCGGGTCCCGGGGGACGTAGGTCCTGGGCCCATAAAAGCCCTGGCTGGAGCTCCGGGGGGATTTAACAACGCGTCCCCTGGGAGGACAGAAAAAGCCCGGCGCGCTCTTGAGGTTTGCCCGCGGTGTCACCTTGATGCTTGGCAAGCCTGGGACACCCCAGGGTGTTGGGTTCCCAGACCGTGGGGAGGGGTGGGGGTCCCAGGCTTGGAGGAGGGCAGGGCAGGGGGTGGGTGCTGGGCCCCTAGACTGGCACCCTGGACCAGAGGGTGTGGACTGTGGCCTCCTGCACCTCCGAGTGAGGTTCTGGAGGGGCAGCCCCCTCCCCACCCCAGACAGCCTTCCTGAGGATGTGCTGCCCTCTCCTCTTCCCTCACCCCCAGCTCCACCGAGGCTCCCTAGGGCACAGCCCCTTCCCTCCTTCACTCTTCCCGGAGACGGGCCCTGTCCTCTCCCGCACAGCAGAGCGCAGGACCACCTTCTAACACCGTGTCCCTCCCAGACCCAGTCCAGTATCCCGAAGCTGGAGGGACCAAATCAGAAGGTGCCCCAGGAAGGTTCATCCAGCCCAGCAGGAACATCCCTAGTTCCCTGCTGCCCAGGTCGCCAGCTGCACCACTGAAGGCAGCTAACGGGCAGGACTGCCAGGGGCCCCGAGGGCAGGGCGGGCAGCCAGGCCCCAGCCCATGGGTGGTCTGCCTGGAAGGAAGTCTCAGAGCTGAGGCTGGATGGGGTCCCCGCCCACCCGTGCAGTCTTCTGGCTCTGAGGTTTGGGGTGGTGGATTCCTGTTAGTTTGGGCTGACTCAGCTCAGCCGTGGCAGAGAAGCAGCCGGGGTCCCTATCTGCTTGGAGCAGAAGCCAAGCCTCAGTTTCCCCATCCCAGATGGCCTTGAGCCACAGAGACAGAAGGTGCTCAGCCCAGGATCCATAGTGGGAAAATCGACCTTGGAGCCCAGGTCTGTGGCCCCTGAAGCCCGATGACCGTGTGTGTGTGTGTGTGTGTGTGTGTGCGCGCGCACGCGCGTGTGTATGGATGGAGGAGCGAGTGTGTGCATCCTGTCAGGACCTCCTGGCACCTCGGTTCCTCATCTCTCACTCAGTTCCAGAATCCCAACCACAGGGCGCTGGCCCAGACCACCAGAGAATTGGAACACATACCCGACAGCCCCCACAGATCCCTGGGGCTGGGTTCCCTGTAGTGCACACGCACACGCACACACGCACACGCACGCACTGAGACTGGGCACCCACATGGGGCTCGGCAGAGCAGATCACACACAGACGTCCGGCCCTCCCACATGCGTTCAGTCGTCACGGTCAAAACTGCGCGCTACGAGTGACACCTCAAGGTCACCGCTCATCTGTAAAGCACATGGGGTCTGGCTTTCGCCCACACACAGCGGGGACACTCACGCCAATGGTCACGCTCCCCACCCTGCATGGTCGCCACATGTCACACAAGCCCGCCCGACTACTCGCACGGCACCACACCCGCCCCTCCCCCCTCCTTCACAGGACAGCCCCTGGCCCCCAGTGACCCCCCAGGCAGCCTGGTCCCCACTCCCCACTGCCTGATGGGCTTGACCTCGGGGGCTTTTCCATCTTTTGACATCCGGGACCAGGCCATTCGTGGTTGTGGGGGACGTCCTGGGCACCCTAGGCTGTTGCACAGCATCCGTGGCCCCCCACCCACTCGAGGCTATCGCCCCATCTCCAGCTGTGACAGCCACAAGCCTCACGGCACCTGGCCGAGTGTGCCCTGGAGGGCAGAGCCACCCTGGGGTGAGAACCGCTGTTGTAAAAGAAGGGAGAAGACCTCGGTTTTCCTGGGAGCATTCCCATCTGGAGACTGGTGCCAATATTGCCCACCTGCCACCCCACAGGCGGTTAACAACAGCAAGGGCAACCACAAGCAAACCCAGCAGAACCGCGTCCAGCGGGTGGGACCCCCAGGCCGGTTCCCCAGGGCCTGAGTGCCTTCGTGAGTGGGGTCCCCAGCGGGTGAGGCTCCTCGCAAGTGGGTGAGACCCCCCCAGGGGGGGGGAGGCCCCTGGCAGGAAAGGTGGCCCGGGCCGGTCTCCTGGCAGCAGAGGTGGCCAGCGGGTGAAGCCCCAGCTAAGCGAGCTCCCCGGCCACCCGCGTCCCGGCAGGTGCGTCCCCAGGGGTGTGGTGTGGGGCGACCCCCGCCCCGGCCCGGCCAGCTCACGTGAACCAGGCAGCTATGCTGGGCACAGTCTGGTAGGTGGAGTCCCGCTGCAGCCTCCAGCAGGCCTTGCAGAACATCAGGGCCCAACTGAATGACCGAGGCCGCAGCGTCTCCCTCCAGCGGAAGTAGCTCAGGTAGCGGGCGTGGTCCTTGTCCAGTGCCTGCAGGTACCGGCCCAGTTCCTCGGCGCTCTGGAAGTCGTGGACGTGGATGAAGGCGTCGGGGGGCAGGAACTGTTCATAGTCACTCCTGCTGGGGCCCAGCACCACGGGCACGGTCCAGGCTTCTAGGGCATTCCGCCACAGCTTCTCGGTGATGTAGTCGGGGTGCAAGGAGTTCTCGAAAGCCAGGTAAAACTTGTACCGGGACAGCTGCTGGGCCATGGCCTTCTCCGGCAGCGGCTTGTGGGAGCGCCCATACACGTCCACTTGGACGTGAGCTTTCAGCAGGTGGTAATAACGCACCCTGGCTGAGTCTTCCCTCCAGTTGGACACCACCCAGGCCACCAGCTCCGTCTTGGCCGAGACGTTGACCACCGTGGAGGCCGGCTGGCCGGGCCACGGCTCCAGCCAGCCATAGGGTGTGAAGATGTCCGAGTCTCTGCGGTAGGACATGGTGAGGTTGAAGTATCCGTCCAGGGCCTTCAGTTGTGCGCAGTGGCTGGGCGATTCCATGCTGTACCAGACCCAGCGCTGGCCCGGCGGCCGTGGGGACGTGGGGAGCTGCTTCCTCGGGTCGTAGCTGACCTCGCGGTGATGCACCAGCACCGCGTCCGCCTGAGGGTACGCGCTGCGGTCCGCAGTCAGCCGGCAGTCGGCCGTGCCCGGCCACAGCTCCGAGCAGCGGGACAGAGGCACGGGGCGGTTGAATGGCCATGTCCACAGCAGGAGCACCAGGGGCGCGCGGGCAGAGGACCCAGGGGGGGTCGGGCAGGGCGCCCCCTGGGAGGACACCGTCCCTGAGGACCCGTTGGGAGCCGCGTCGAGAGCTTCTGCCGCATCGGCCCCCGACCTGGCGGACCACAAGGGCGTGTCTTGGGACACTCGCAGGTAAGAGAAGAAGCACAGAGCCAGAAACAGTTGCAGCAGCAGCCCGAGGAGACACTGTTGCCAGGGCCATCGGGTCTTGGTCCAGCCGAGTGCATCCATGGGTCAGAGCAGCTGGGAGGAGGGGGGAGTGGAGACGGCATCGTTGATAACAAAGGAGACAATCGTGGGTTACCAACGTGTCAGCCAGGTGACGTACGTGAGGCCTGAGGCTGGCACTGTTGTTAGCTGTATTCTGCGGTTGAGGAAACTGAGGCCAGGTGACTCAGAGGGAGTCAGCGGCATCGCTGGTGTCCCAGCAGACAGCGCCTGGCCCTGAGCCCAGTGTCTCCAGCCACCTGGCCGCATAACCTATGTGGGGAGGGGTCCCCAGGGAGGTGGCATTGGTCCCAAGGGCCCTCAGGTCCCACCTTGACCCTGCCCTTCCCATAGTGTCCCAGCCTCTTCCCCAGTGCCCTGGAGTGGAGGCTTGCACCCGGGGATCTGTCCAGGAGGGGTACAAAGGGCTTGGGTTTGAAGGTTAGGCGAGAGCTCACCAGGTAGAGTAGAGCTTCGGGCACAGGGCGTTCCTGGCTCCTGGACAAAGAAAGCAACAGCCAATCCTGAGGTCTGCCGTGAACGGGAGCCTGGCCGGTTTGTGGGGAGAGCAAAGGAAGTGCTTAGAGGTCCCAGCGTGAACCTGATGTTGGATTTACTCAGTGTTTCTTTCAGTAGTGCTCCAAGATAGCCCCTCTGGTCCCGTGCTGGGTGGTCCCGCCCGCGTCCCTGCATTCCCGGATCCTTCCTGTGCCCGCCTGTGGTCACAAAGTCCTCCCAGACCGCAGACCCCAGACCCCAACCGCTAGAGCAGAAATCTAGAACCTTGTCTCTGCCCCAGCAACCTCCTTCAGCCCAGCCCCTCCCGTCCCCCGTTTTAGATGAGAAAACTGAGGCTTGGAGAGACTGATGCATGTCTTGCCCAAGTACACTGAGCCACAGGCATCATGACCCAGAGCCCAGACTCTCCCTCTCGACATAACCCCCAACGCGTCCCCCACTCTGTCCACACTTCAGGCACTGTCAGCAGGGCCCTCTGCCATCGGGGCAACGCTCTGTGTTTGCAGTCTCTGATCCAGTGGCCACCGGCCCCGTAATGCTACGGAGCCTTTGAAATGTGGCCGTCGTGTCTGAGGAACAGAGTCTTTAACGCTAATTTCAATTGAAAAAGTGAGTCAAAAACTGCTTCAAAACAGAAAGTAGGGGCGCCTGGCTGGCTCGGTTAGTAGAGAGACACAGAGCGTGAGCAGGGGAGGGGTAGAGAGAGAGGGAGAGACAGAATCTGAAGCAGTCTCCAGGCTCCGAACTGTCAGCACAGAGCCCGACAGCAGGGCTTGAACCTGTGAACCGTGAGATCATGACCTGAGGCTAAGTCAGACGCCCAACTGACTGAGCCACCCAGGCGCCCCTTGTCTCTCTACTCTTTTTAATACAGCTGGTAGAAAATTAAAAAAAATTACGGGGGCGCCCGGGTGGCTCCGTCGGTTAAGCAACCGACTTCAGCTCAGGTCATGATCTCCCGGTTCGTGGGTTCAAGCCCGGTGCTGGGCTCTGTGCTGACAGCGCTCGGAGCTTGGAGCGCCTTTCGGATTCTGTGTCTCCCTCTCTCTCTGCCCCTCCCCTGCTCCTGCTCGGTCTCGCTCCTCCAAAAAGAAACAAACAGTAAACAATGTAAAACAAAATTACACATGTAGCACAGCAGCTCCCTTGCCGCTCAGAAGCCTCGAGCTAGTTGCCTTTGCAGCCAGCAGTCCTACTCCCTGAGGTCTGCAAAAAAGAACTTAAAACAGGGACTCAGATATTTGTACACCTGTACTCCTAACAGCATGATTCACCAACACCATAATTTGGAAACAACCCAGATGTTCTCTGAGGGATGAATGGGTACACAAAATGAGGCCCATCCTCACCAGGAAATGTTACTCAGTCTCAAAAGGAAGGATATTCTGATACCTGCCAGTAGTGTAACGAACCTTGAGGGCACTGCCCTTCTCTTGTAAGAGAAGCCGGACATAGATTCCGCGATCCTACTTCCACGAAACATGGAGAATAGGCAAATTGAGAGGGACAGAAAGCAGATTAAAGATTACCAGGGGTTTGGGAGGGTGGAAAGGGAGCCCGGAGTCTTTGCTACCTGGGAGAGAGTTTCTATTTGGAGTGACAAAAAAGTTTTGTAAATCGATGTGTTGGCTGCACTGCCGCTGTGAACCGCACGCTTGAAAATGGTTAAAACAGCAAATTTTAAGTCAGGTACCTTTTGCCACAATTTCTAACATGATGTAACATTTTGACAGGCAATGTTACATTTTAATGTTTATTTATTTATTTTTGAGGGAGAGAGAGAGAGACAGGGACCCTTAACAGACAGAACCACCCAGGCGCCCCTATTTTAAAATGTAACATCTGGGGGGCGGTTCTTGAGTGGCTCAAACATCGGACTTTAGCTCAGGTCATGATCTCACGGTTCGTGCATCCGCCTCTGTGCTGAGAGCTCAGAGCCTGGAGCCTGCTTTGGATTCTGTGTCTTCCTCGCTCGCGCTGCCCCTCCCCCACTAGCACTCTGTCTTTCTCTCTCTCTCTCAATAAATAAACATTAAAAAAAAGTCTTAAAATGACGTTAACTATTGAATTGTACACCTCGGATGGGTGAATCGTACTGGGTGTGAATTATAGATCAATGAAGCTGTTTCAGAAAATGTCCTCGGTGGCTGGCGGGCCAGTGCTCCCCGGGGAAGGGGGGGGTAAAGCTGTCGGGGCAGCGTGTAGCACCCGGCAGGTGGCCTTGAATGATGGAAAGGAGTGGAGTGAAGAATCACATATTCGTGACAACACTTCTGGAAGGGAACCCAGCACACAGGCTTTTCAGGAGATAGCTGAGACGGGACTGGGAAAGGGACAGAGCTTTGCCCATATGCTGCCATGCGGCTCAGGGCTTCTGGCCCTGCACCAAAGGTTAATAGGTAGAAATGTAGCGAAAATGAATATAGAAATGTAGCGAAAATGAATATAGCCGGTGCTTTTCAGTATGGGTGTGGCACCCCTCCTGGGAGACAAGAGGTCCTTGGCAATGACCTTGAAGGAGCACAGATTTGGTGGGGGGAGACGGGGGGTTCCCAACCAAACTGAACCCAAGATATTTTTTTCTTGGAAACAGAATGAAAAATGCCCTTGTGCTATGAAGCCACACAGATCGGCAAAAAACAAAACAAAACAAAAAGCGAGCAAACAAAAACCACAAAGAAAGAAAGAAAGAAAAGAAAGAAAGAAAAGAAAGAAAGAAAAGAAAGAAAGAAAAGAAAGAAAGAAAAGAAAGGAACCAAATGAAAACCCAGCCCTAAACTTCCCTGCATTGTAAGTCCTTTTCCCACCAGACAGGCCAGAGAGAGTCCCAGGGCTGGAACTCCAAAGGGCTCGAGGTTACCAATGGAGGCCAGGGCACGGGGGGCTCTGAGGTCTGGCGAGGCCTGGCACCTACCTCGGAAGTTCCTGTGCCCCACCCCACCACCCCACCGCAGGCCCCGCTGGACTCTGGAAGGCCCCAGGAGGGCAGCCAGCAAGCCTCACCCAGGGGGGCATCCGATGCATTCCGGCAGGGGTTAAATTTGCCCCAAGAGGCCTTACCTGGGGAGGGGTGGCTAGCAGCTGACCAGGAATTTGAGGACCGAGGAGAGCTGGTTCCTCAGGGTGTGGATTAGACAACGCCAGGGAGGAGAAGGAAATATACTTGTCACGGCAGCACGGCTCAGCCCAACCCCCAGAGCTTTCATCAGGTGACCCGGGGTGCCCCGTCCCAGGAGCCAGGCCATCGCCGAAAAGCGACCGTGGGACTCCCCTGAACTCGTCTGTGACACAATGATTGATAAGGACTGCACGTATATTTGGCCATTCAAACGACCCAAATTGATTTCTCCGATATAGTTGGTCTTCATCCGTGGTTCCTGAAAATGCTTCGGGGCCATAAAAGTGAAATGGGTGTCTTGTCCTTCCATGAGGTGACTTTTGGGCCCACCCGAGGGTGGGAGCCTGGTGCCAGGAGGTTGAATCAGCCTGCGCCCCGTGACTAAGGCTATTGTGCCTGTGTGTAAAGAAGGACAGGGTTCGGAAAGCTTTCGGGTTGGTACGAAGGTGGACGTAGGCCCAGTGTGGCTTGCCTGGAAGGGCAAAGAAACCCTAAGCCCTCCCTGGTACCTTGCCTTGTGCCTCTGTCCACCTGGTTCTTGATCCGTACCCTTTATCATATCCTTTAAGGATCGGGTAAATGTTAAATGTTTTCTCGAGTTCTGTGAGCCGCTTTAGCAAATTAATGAAACCTTAGGAGCGGGTCCTTGGAAACTCGTCTCTAGCTGGTGCGTCAGAAACACAGGTAATGGCCTGGGCTTGTGGCTGGTACCTGAAGTTGGGGGGGGGATGGGGGCGGGGCAGGCTTGGAGCCGTGAGCCCCTAACTTTGTGGGATCTGATGCTGTCCCTGGGCGGATGGTGTTGGAATTGAATTGGATTCTCTGAGAACTGCCTGGTGTTATGTGTGTGGGAACCCCACCCCCACATCGGAATCGGGTCCGGGAACGTGAAGAGTTGAATTCCCCTTAAGATCCTATCACGGATGGTATTAGAAGTTGGGGACTAGAGTCACTGCCTGGCCTCACCGGTGGCCCCGAGGCTTGTGTGGCTTTGGGCATGCAGTGGGCCCATCCTTCAAGGGAAAACGCTGACCTAAATCACTGGTTCTAGAAGTGGGTTCTGTCCAGGGGTGGGCAGGGGTTCCCTAGAGGGTGGAGAGGGGCAGGTGAGCAGAATGTCCAGCTACCCATTAGTTCCCCCACATCCCACTCCTATGTTTAGCCCTTCAACGAACATTTCTTGACTTCTGGCTACATTCCAGGCCCCAGGGATATTGCAGGAAGCAAGTGGGTAAAAAAAAAAAACCATAAGGAAATCGTAAGCGAGCATAAAACTGTAACTTGCAACCAGTGAGGAAGATGGGGCCTGGCCTGGCCTTCCTGGATGTGTGAGCTGTGACCTAAAGCCCCATAGGAGTTCTTTTTGTAAAAAGGAGGGAAGAGCTTTCTGGGCAGAGGAACAGCCTGTGCAAAGGCCCCGAGGCAGCAAGGAACAGAGGAATGGAGGGATTCAGTAAGGCTGGGTCTTCCCGAGCAGGAGAGGAGGCCAGAGCTGGTGCGGAGGCCAGGCCACACGGAGCCGTGTGTGGCCATGGTCAGCCAGGGAGTGCTCGACACACAGGGGAGAGAGGAGGCAGGGAGACCGCAGGGAGGAGGCTGCTGCAGGCTGGTCAAGGCCTGAGGTCTGCCTCTCAGGTGTCATCCCTTCCCTGTGTCCAGAGGAGACATCGTTCCCGTGAGGCAGCTTCCTGCTGCCCGGAGTGTTGTCATCCAAAGGTCTAGCCATCCTGGGCCGGTGGGGCCGGTGGACGTTTGGGAGGCCGGAGGCCGCGCAGGGCCGGGCGTTTACAGAGGAGGCCGACCCAAATCTACTCCTGAAGTATTTGGTGACTTATTAAAATATAACTCACGGAGCTCTCGGTCTTAATGTCACCGTGTACTGGGACCACGGCCAAGCCTTGATACGGTGACACCTCAGCCTTCCCAGAGCCACGCTGCTGACGGGGAGACCGAGGGCCCGAGGAGCAGTCCTCGTCATAGTCACTTGGAGTCTCAGATGCGCTAAGGAGCCCCTGGTAACTCACGCTGATCTGCCGGAAGCAGAGTTGTGCTCCCTGCCACCTTGTTACAGCCTAGTCGTCCTGCAGGCTATGGGGCCGATCTGTCCTCCAGGGAGCCTCCCCGGATTGCCTCCCCCTGCCCTCCCAGCCGGGTCACATCCTGCTCCTGGCTCCCGCCGCTGCCGATGTCCCCCGTCATAGCTTTGGCCACACTGTGCTGCTTTCCCTGCTGGGCCGAGAGCCAGGCCAGGAGGACACAAAAGCCGGACGAACAAGACAAGCTGGAAGACAGAGTCAGAAATCAGGTTGCAGGGGTGCCTGTCGGTTGAGCCTCCGACTCTTGGTTTCGGCTCAGGTGGTTCGTGGGATCGAGCCCCGCGTTGGACTTTTCACTGACGCTGTGAAACCTGCTTGGGATCCTCTCTCCCTCCCTCCCTCCCTCCCTCTCCCACTTGTTCTCTCTCTCAAAACAAGTAAACACTTTAAAAAAACCACAAAGAAATCAGTTGTATCTCAAGGGTTTAAACCCCGGGGCGGGGGTGCCTGGCTGGCCCAGTCGGTAGGACACATGACTCTTTTTTTTTTTATTTTTTAAAAAAAAAATTTTTTTTTCAACGTTTATTTATTTTTGCGACAGAGAGAGACAGAGCATGAACGGGGGAGGGGCAGAGAGAGAGGGAGACACAGCATCGGAAACAGGCTCCAGGCTCTGAGCCATCAGCCCAGAGCCCGACGCGGGGCTCGAACTCACGGACCGCGAGATCGTGACCTGGCTGAAGTCGGACGCTTAACCGACTGCGCCACCCAGGCGCCCCACATGACTCTTGATCTCAGGTTTGTGAGTTCAAGCCACACGGTGGGTGGAGATTACTTAAAAACACAATCTTCTGAAAAAGAAATGAAAAATAGACCCCCCCAAGGCAGGTGTCTAGTGGGGGGCCATAAGGTCCCGTCTGTTCCACATTTGCGATCGACGCTTGGCTGCCTAGGTCCGTAACGGTGTTGGGTGGGAGCCCTGGTCTTGCCTTTCAGCCACCGAGGGATCTGGGACCCGGCGCTGCCCCTCTCAGAGCCTCGCTGTCCCTCCTCGGGCACACTGGGCGTGTGGGCATGTGCCAGCATCGCTGGCAGTGCTCGCCGTCACCGTCTCCGGAAGGAAGGAAGGAGCGCCCCACCGAGGGGAGGATCCAAGCAGGAGCGGCCTCGTCTGCCCCCGGGACCGGGCCAGCGAGGTTCGAGACGCCTCCGCCTGAAGCTCCTGATGGGCTGGGACGGCAGCCCGATGGAGGTCCTCCCTGCTGCTCCTGTCCCGCGGGCGGTCCTCCCCATCGCTCCCCTCCCACCTGCTTCGGGGCCCCCTGGTTCAGATGCTCTTGTCACCAGTGGCCAGCGAGGTAGATGGAGGCGGTCCACAGATAGACGCTCTCCACAGAGGGTCCCCACACACAACTCTGCCCCAGGACCCCAAGACCCCTGTGGTCCACCTGGGCTCTAGACGTCGGTCACTAAGTCATGGGTGGGGTGCAGACTGGAGCAGGAGGGGTGCTGACGGAGATTTTCCACGCACCAGCCCCCCGAAGCTGCCTGCCTGGGCACCCCAGAGGGCAACAGGAGGCTGGAGGTGCTCCTGGGGTCGGTGACTGTAGCCAGGCTGAGCCCCTGACTTCAGGCACCCCAGCCACAGAGCAGGGGAAGTTGGTGACTGGGGTTCATGGGAGGCCTGGGCGGCTCCTGGTCACTACAATTCTGCCCACCCCTCCCTCTGAGTCCTGCCGTTCCGCAGGGGCCGGAAAGGAAACCCCTGGGTGTCACAGGGGTCGGGGACAGGTCACCTCCCAAACCACCCCAGCTGGCACGGTGGTCGTCCTTGGCAGCCGCCGGGCACTTTTGGCTCAGTGTCCTTTGGCCTGGTTCCTCCCACCCGGAACACCCTACCCTGCCCTCACCCTCTTCCTTCTCAACCTGCTTCCGGGGGCCTCCGGCCACTGTCCCTCTTTTCATTTAGTTTTATGGCCTCAAGCCACCTGCTCTGCCTGCAATTTTATTTCACACTCTATTGATATTTTTATTGCCTGCGTCACAAGGCTGGGAAGTCGGATGTGGGGCTGGGATTTGAACCTATGGGCCTCAGGATATGCAGCTGGACCGAACACCAGCTCCTAAGGTCAGAGGACCCCCTCCTGCCCAAAGCCAGAGGGAGCTGGTGCTTCTCCTGAACTTGCTGTGTGGCCTGAGAGATCTCCTGACCCTCTCTGGGCAAGGCTTGCCTAGCTGGGCAGGCCTCCCTAGGAAGGAAACTGGTCCCAGAGCCCAGACTGGGGGGACCCCCTCCTTCAGGCTCAGGACAAGCTGGCACGGGTGTGTGGGATGAGGCGGGGCTGGTCTGTACCCCCCAGCTGGGGTCTCTGCCTGCATCGGACCCCCCAGCACCTTGCTCCCTAGGCTGGGTGGGTGACGGGGTTGCCAGCCGGCTGGAAATTTCTTTCCCCGGGGACCTGAGGGCTGTGAGCCAAGGGTGGCTGGCGGGGGGCCCCTTGGCCTGGGATGTGTGATCTGAGCCACATGAGAAGGTGATGGGGGTGCAGGCGTGGTGCTTGGGTATGACGGGTGCACCTCCCCTGATACTGGCCCAGGTGGCTGGGGCCCAAGTAAGGTTCCCCTCTGAGGCTTAGAGAAAATTCCAGAAAGAGGGAGATGTTCAGCTCCCACACATCAGTTCAATTGGAGGCAGTGGCCCCAGGGACGAAGGGGTCCCTAGGCTCCAGCCTGTGCCCCCCACCCCAGGGACCGGCCCTGCCCCCGCCTGCAAGGATGCTCTGGGCTGGCCTCCCAGGTCTCCTGGCTTGCGGCCAGTGAGTGAGGAGGGCGGCCCCAGGCGTGGAATGTGGGTGGCAGGCGAGCAGCCCTGGGGTTACCGGCGGGCTTGGCAGAGGTCCCCCAGGGCCCCCATACCCTCACCCATCAGTGTCCCTTTATCCCCTCACCTGGCCCCAAAGGTGCTGCAAGGATTCCCAAGTGCCCACTGTACAGACAGGGAAACCGAGGCTCACAAAGTGCCCGGGGTTTACCTTTTCCCCCTCAACCAAAAATCCCCCCCCAAACAAAAACCAAACAAAAAAACCCACCCTGTCTCCCTTGGCTCTTGCTCTCTCTGGACAGCAGCAATTTCCCCCAATGCTAGAATGTTCTGGGATGTTCTGGAAGCCCCCATTTAAAGTCAGAATCCACCTGTAGCTCCTAAGTGGTAGACCTGTCTGTCTGACCTCAGAGCTCTTGACCACAAGAGCTTTGGAGAACAGACTTCGTTTTTTTCTTTTTTTTTAATGTTTTAATTAATTAATTAATTATTGAGAGAGAGAGAGAGAGAGAGAGAGAGAGACAGAGCATGAGCAGGGAAGGGGCAGAGAGAGAGGGAGACACCGAATCCCAAGCAGGCTCCAGGCTCCGAGCTGTCAGCACAGAGCCTGACGCGGGGCTCGAACTCACGGACCGCGAGATCATGCCCTGAGCCGAAGTCGGACGCTCAACCGACTGAGCCGCCCAGGCGCCCCTCGGGGAACAGACTTTGGCCTCTGGCAGCTGTGTGCCCTTTGGTGAGTTATGTCACCTCTCTGGGCTTTAGTTACCTTCTCTGCAAAAGGAAGCAACCCGGGCACCCTCTTCAGGTGGGCTGGCACACCACCATCACCCTCCTGCGATCCTCAAGGGTCCCTGTGGGGGCAGAATTGCAGGCAGGGGCTGGAGACCCCCAGGCCTGGGCCCCTGGCCCTTTCTGGACCTCAGTTTCCCCCTCCTATATTCTCAAGAACGCAGCCTCCTCCTGCCCATTGTCAGGTGCTGGGGGCTGCTCTGCGGGGGCGGGGGGAGTGCAAGGTGACAGAAACCTGGCATCCCTGTGCTGCCCACCCCCCTCCGCCTTTCTGCACCCCGGCCCCCCGGCCCGTCGGGCTGCGCCCTCCTCCGGCACCCTGGCCTTCCCGGTTCACGTGGCTTAAATTTCAGCGTGCGGTGGGTGAGGAGGCGGGGGCTGGACACGCTTCATTTTCCGATTTCTGGAAATAAAAGCTGTGGGGCCCTCTATTGTCGAGTGGAAAAAAGCCGTTGCAAAACTGTGCGCGAAGAGACAATAGCGCCTAGGTGCATCCCTGCCGCCCGGTGTCGGGAGACAGAAAATTCCAGGGAATACTGGGGGCTGGGGAACAAAGGGCCCTTTTATCCCCCTCTCACTCTGGGAAGGTTTTGTGGGAGCTCGTGTGTGGCGGCTTTAGAGTCAGAAAAGCCAACGAAGGTGTTTTGCAAGACGGAGAATGGTTCAGAGATCTGTTGGGACAAGGAGACAGGAAAGCGTAGATTTTGTTTGTTTTTGGAGGATGTCTTCCAGCCAGCATTCTAAGACACCTGTCCCTCCACTGGCGGAAACCTGAGCCAGGAATGCCAGCGACCCGGGCCCCGGGCCTGGCCCCACAGGGCGCAGGTAGAGACGCCACGTGCAGAGGATGTGCCCAGAATTTGCCCTGCCTCCGCCCCCCCAGCCCCCCGGCTGCTCCGGCGGGCGGCCGTTCCCCCCTTACCCTGGCTCTCCGAATGTTCCTGGCTGGGAAGACCTAATCGACAGTGGGACTCCACCTGCAGCCGCTCGGGCTCCCCGGCCCAGCTGCGACCCCGGCCCTCCCCTCAAGCTGGAGGGTGCCGGGTCGAGGACTTGGCCTGCGAAAAAATGGTAGAGCCGGATGGTGAAATTTCAGGCGACATCTCATCCGTCCTCTGCTCAAGACCCTCCAGGGGCTGTCATCGGTCTCGGGGGCAAAGCCTGGCCCAGGTCCTGCTGCGTCTCCCCACGTGCCTCCTCACTCGTCATACCCCAGGACCTTTGCATGTGCTATTTATTCCTCAGCTTGGAACTCTTTCCCCGATACCCATATGGCTTCCTCAAATGTGGCTCCCTTGAATCGCTGTCTTTCCGTCTGCCCCCGCCAGCACTCCCCGACCCCTCTCCTGCTTTCTTTTCCTCCACCACAATTACCACCATTTCACTGGGCCATGCATTTGACTTATTTATATCATTTGCTCCTGCCTCTCTCCCACCAGAATGTCAGCTCCAGGAGGGATCCTGGCCTGCTTTGTTTCCTTGCTGCTGAGTCCCAGCACCTTGAACGGTGGCCGACACACAGGAGGGCCTCAATAAACATGCCTTGGATGAATGGATGAGTGAATGAATGGATGAATGAATGAATGAATGAACCAACCAACGAACGAACAAATGAATGGAAAGTACTAAGCACCACCGGAACATTCTCCTGTTTCCTGGCTCGTCCTTGCCTCCCCGCCCAAGACCAGGAGCCCTGTGGGGACAGCCTCTGGGTCCCCAGTAGGTACTGGGGAAGCAGGTCCTGGATGAATTACAGCATCTGAGTCGACACAGACAGAAGTTGGGGATCTTACTTGGGAAACGACAAATGAAGCCTCTGGGGGACGCCGGACTTTGGGGCAGGAGTGACCCTCGCCCATCCTCTTCCTTGCCCCCCACCCTGACTGCCCTGCCGCTGGCCGTCTCCAGGCGGCCTGCAGGTGAGATGTCCCTGACCCTGGGTGACACAGGGCAGGCGACGTGGGGATGGTGCCCGGACGGCAGGCGCAGGCAGGCAAGGAATGCTTTGGCCAACAGGAACGAATAAACAGGCTCCTTGGATGTCAGAGGTTGGGGAGGGATGCTCTGAACCTACACGCTTGGCTGAGGATGTTTGGACAAGGCAGGCGGCCAGGGGGTGTCATCAGCGCTAAAATTAGCCTCTGATTCCCGCTCAGCCCCTCCCTCTGGGACCGGGAGAGAAGCCAGACATCACTTAAGTGAGGGCCAGCGTTGTGCCAGGACAGGCTCCTCGAATATGCGAATGCATTTCATCCTCTCAACGGCCCCGATGGTTGGGTCCGGGTGGCAGCAGTGGTGGTGTCCCCATACGACAGGCGAGGAGACTGAGGCGCAGGGAGAACGCTTGGTTCAAAGTCCTAGCACTTGCAAGGGCCAGAGCGGGGATTCGGGGACTGCGCCCGCACCATCGGGGCTGTGTGGAAGGTCGGGGAGATAACAGATCTCACTCGGTGGCTACTTGCGGGGGAGGCCGCGTGCGGCCCCTCCTTTCCTCTCCCCCAGGGACCTCACCTGAGTGACAGCTCCAGCACCCAAATTACGACACATCCATTGCAGTTGACAGGTAGCTGTGGCCTCAATCTCTCCCATCCTACCGCCCCCCCCCCCCCCCGGGGCCTCAAGGCCAGCATCTAAGCGGAGGACCCAGCTGACATGAGCCCCACCCCCCCCCCGGCATGCCCTGGGGGCAGGGTCCCTCTGACTGGTCAATGGGGACTCACCCATAATGCAGGAAGGACAACTGAGGCCCGTTATCCATCCAGATGGGATTAGGAAAGGCTGCCAGATGGCATCCAGCTGAATCTGAACTTCGGAGAAACAATGGATCATGTTTTAGTGCAAGTGTGTCCCACAGATTGGATGGGACGGATGCTAACATACAGTAAAATGTCGTTCATTGTTTACCTGAGGTTTAAACTTAACCGGCCATCTGTATTCTTGTTTGCTTAGTCTGAAGACTTTAGCTGGCGGGGCAACGGGCGTCGGGCGGGGGGGGGGGGGCGGGCAGGTAATGAGGAGCCTGAATAGAAGCCACAGAAGGTGCTCGGATGGCCTCTCAGCAAAGGGACCTCTGATGAGTTTCCCAGGGGCTGGAGAAGAGGGCTCCGAGGTGGGGGGGCTCTCTGTCCACACTCCGCGGCCTCCGGGTCCCACCTGCTCTGGGTCATTATTCATTGTTAATGGTGGTCACTGGGGCAGAGTGTGGGCAGGGGAATGCCTGGGACCGGGGCCCCCGCAGCAGGTGGCCTCACTAATGGGAGCCAGAGAGTGAGTGGGGGCGGGGGGGGGGGGCGGGGGGGGCCTCCAGGGGCAGGAAGCGGACCCCCACCCACACCCTGCCATTTCCTTTTACGTGGAGACGGGAGACCCGGGGCTGTACGTCTGCTGCTTTTCTCTATTCCCTCCACCTGTCCCCCTCCTCCCCCGGGCGGGGTCCTCCTGGCTCCCTCCCACCCTCTGGCTCGCCACGGACCAGCCCCAGCCGAGTGTGCCACCCGTGGGGGTTTACTGAATCCCCACAACCGTGCTGAACAGCAGAAACCGAGGCCCAGGGAAGGGGCTGAATGGCTACCCGTGGGGTAGGAAACCGGGACTCTCCCGTGCCCGGAGCCTGGGCTCTTGGCTTACGGCCCTTTCTTTCTTCTGAGCCACCCTCCATGCTGTTCCTCCTGCCTGCGTCGCTCTTTTCCCCTTCTCCCGGGAAGCTCCTCTGCATGCTTCAGCACCCCCTCCTCCAGGAAGCCTCCCTGCACACCCGGGCCAGGTGACTCCTCTGGGTCGTCCTCTGCCTGTGCAACCCCATTACAGTCCTAGTCAGCCTGAGTTGGAACTGCCCGGTCACATGTCTGTCTCCCCCACTAGACTGTGAGCCTTGGGAGGGTCCAGACCCACTAGACGGGATCTACCTTGGTCACTACTGTGTCCCCAGTGCCCAGCACGGGGCCTGGGACACTGCAGGCAGAAGTGCTCTGGAATCAGCCACAAGGCCCTGGCCCTACCCTCATTTGCTGTAAGACCCCGGGCAAGCAGCTATCCCTCTCTGAGCCTTGGTGTCTCCATCTGTAAAACGGGGTAACAGCACATCCTTCCTAGGCTGAATTGCAGCGAAATCATGTTAAAGGTATCGGGACCGTGCCTGGCTCCCGGAAGGAGGCATCAGCAAATGATTATTTATTTATTAAAAATTTTTTTGTAACGTTTATTCGTTTTTGAGAGAGAGAGAGACAGACAGACAGACAGAGCGTGAGCGAGGGAGAAAGGGAGACACAGAATCCAAAGTGGGCTCCAGGCTCTGAGCTGTCAGCACAGAGCCCGACGCGGGGCTCGAACTCAGGCGCCGTGAGATCACGACCTGAGCCGAAGTCGGACGCTTGACCCGCTGAGCCGCCCGGGCTCCCCCGCAAATGGTTATTTAAACATTTAGACAAGATACTGCTGCACACACCTATTGCGACCGCCAAGATCTGGAGCTCTGACAACCCCAAATGCTGGCAAGGACGCAGAGCGACGTTTCTTCACTGCTGGTAGGGATGCAAAATGGCCCGGCCCCTTTGGAAGGCATTTTTGGAGGTTTCTCAGAAAACTAAACGTGCTCTTACCATCCGATCCAGCAACTGCACACCCCACCCCGGTATTTACCCGAAGGAGTTGAAAGCTTATGTCCACGCAAAAACCTGCACACGGATGTTTATGGCAGCCTCAGTCGTAATTGTCAAAACTCGGAAGCAACCCGGAACGTCCTTCCATAGGCGAGTGGGCAAACTGTGAGACATCCAGACAACGGAATGTCATTCAACGCTAAAAAGAAACGAGCCATTGAGCCACAAAAAGGCGCGGAGGAAACTTACATGCCTATCCCTAGAAGGCAGTCGGCCTGAAAAGGCTACACACTGTATGATTCCAACCCTGTGACATTCTGGAAAAGCAAAGCTGTGCAGACAGTGAAAAGGTCAGTGTCTGCCGCGGCGGGGGCGGGTGGGAAAGGATGAAGGGACAGAGCCCGGACGATCTGGGGGGGGGGCAGTGAGACGTCGCTGCGTGATCCCGCAAAGGTGGGACCTGCCATGATGCATTTGGCCAGACCCAATGAATGCATGCACATCACCACCAGGGAACCACCTGTCCACTCTGAACTTTCGTTTATAACAACGTATCAATACAGGTCCATGAGTTGTAACAAAGGTATCACAGTAATGCAAGACTGCAAAAGGGGCCACTGTGTGTGCTGTGTGTGCTTGTGGGAGGGGAGTTGGTAGAGAGGAACTCCTTGCCCTCTACTGGCTTCTTCTGCAAACTTAAAGCCGCTCTAGAAAAGAAAGTTCGTTAATTTAAACAAGTTCGGGAAGCGGGCGGCTGTATTCACCAACATGCAAAACGTACATGTAACAGGCGCTCCTTGAACTCTGCACTAGGGCCAGTAGCAAAAACCTGGGAAGCAAGGAATGTCCTTTGAAGGGGATGACGATGTAGTCACAGGATGAAATATTATGCAGCCGTTAAAAGCAAGACGCCCGAGTCTTTACTGTGTAGGACGAAATCCAAGATGTGCTACCATCAGGGAACCAGACTCGGGTCTACGAAACAGCAGGGGCGGTGCGACCTACTCGCTGGGGGAGGGAAAGAAAATATACAGACACGTTTGCCTCTGCAGGGAACATTGCTGGAAGGATAAACCAGAAACCGGGCTGGCGGCCTCTGGGGAGGGCGGCAGGGTGTGTGTGGGGGGGTGGCGGCTGGGGAGAGAGGTATTTTTTTGGAACACCCTTTGGCATATTGTAAATTCTGTGGTCTCTGTCGGTTTTACCTATTGAAAAAAAGAAACTGTAGAGTATGTTTTAGCAAGGCTGCTGTGGGCGGGGCGGGGGGGGGATAGTAAAATAAAAGCATTTGGATGGGTTTCTCAGAAAGGAGGGAGAACTTTAGGCCGGGCCATGGGTCTCCCCTCCAACTGGGCTGAGAGCCCTCCCGCCCGCCTGTCTGGTCCCCCCCAGAGCCTTGCCCTGGCTCACACCTTTCCTCCCCCGGTTCAGGGAATGCTTAGAGCCCAGCGGGGCTCCTGGAGGTGCGAGAGAGGGGCTGAGCTGGGGCCGACCACCCAGCCCTCTGTGAAGCCCCCAGGCCGCTTGGCTGGCTCTGAGGAGGGACCCCACACGGGGCTGGGAGCTGCCCAATCCGAGGAGGACCAGAGTAAAGGGCGAGGGATAACTGCAGGGGAACTGCGAGACGTCTCGGGGGGTGGCGACTGTTCTGTGCCTCAGTTTCCCCACCAGCAAAGCCACCCTCTGGCTGTGGCTGCCTTGTATCCACAGAACTGGGGGGGCTCTGCTGTGTTCTGAGCCCTAGATGTCAAGCCAGACAGGGGTTTGCGGGGGGGCAAGTTCTGCCCCTGACTTCGAAACCCCTGAAGTGAGGGGACCAGCCTGGCTTTAGGCTTTGAGGTGGGGACATTGGCTGAGGCTCCCCACCAGAACCCAGTCGGAAGATCCCCACCCGCCCCTCCATGATGAGGACCTGTGGGCACAGCTGTCTGATGCCCCAAGGCATTCAGGGCTCAGGCCCCCCCTCCCAGGGCAGCCCTTTTGGGTGTGTTCACATGGGCGGGCGTGGCTCTGGGTGGGGTCTTTGCCAGGACGAGAGAAATGGCAGGACGGATTTCCTGGTATCCTAGGAGGCAGGACCCCCTGGACGGCAATCTCTGCCTTGACTTGCTGTGTCCCACCTGGGAAACATGACCTGACTTTGGCCCCTCTCCTCCCTTCACGACGATCCCATGGTGCATCGCCCCCTGCTGCATGGCCTCCTAGCTGTTGCTGGGGCAGTGCACCAGGCTCGACCCAGCCTCAGGACCTCCACCCTCTCTGTTCCCTCTGCCTGGAACACCCTTCCTCCACAGCACCCCAAGGGCTGCTTTCTTCTGGGAGCTCCCTGAGCACCCTTAGCTAAAGAGACCTCCCCCCCTCCTGCCTTTTGTGTCAGCATGATCTCTCTCTCTCTCTCGAGTACAGTTCTGTGTAAAACATGCTTGCCTGTTTGCTCATTTAAAAAAACTGCTCTTTTCCCCTTTTTTCCCTTCAAGACCAGGCTTCGGGCCCCCCCGGCAAGGAGCGAGGTCATTGGTGTTGTTGGTTGATGTGACCCCCACCCAGGCCCCAGACCGTGCATGGCACACGTAGGTTCTCAGTCAATACGTGTAAGTGAATTTCGAGTCTTGACTTGAGATTTGGGTATGGATGGTTTCTCTTGCCCCGCCCCCCACAGCTGTCATCGAATGGGGGTGTAGTGAACGGAACCTTGACCAGGGCTGGCACTCAGGAAGCAGGGCTGGGCCACATACTTATGGAGTCCTGCTGTGTTCCTAGGCTGGTTGTTGACCCAAGGGTGTGACAGCCAGGGTAAGTCCCTCAAGGAGATACACAGCCCATTAAACAATACACGTGATGATGATGATGATGATGATGATGTGGGATCTAGAAGCTTCGAAGTGCTATGGGCAAAGACTAGAAGAGGGTAAAGTGTGTGTGGGGATTCGGGGAGGCCTCAGTGAGGAGGTAACATTTGAGCTGAGAACCGAAGGAAGTGAGGGGGTAGCTGTGGGGACACGTGGGGGAAGAGGGTTCCAGGCAGACGGCACAGCAGAGCAATGGTCCTGGGGCAGCCCTGGGCCTGGCGTGTTGCAGGAACAGCGAGCAGAGCGGGCAAGGAGAGGGAGGAGGGGAAGGTAGGGAGGGGACAGGCAGGTCACGCAGGGCCTTGTGGGCCTCAGACTTTGACTCTGAGGGAGGTGGGAGCCCTGGAGGACTGTGGGCAGAGTGTAGGACTGGGATGCTCATGGCCACCCTCTGGTGGCTGCTTCGGAGAAGACATTGTGGGGGGAGGACAGTGTGCTGTTGCAGGAGGGTGATGATGGGGGCTGGCCCCTGCTTGGGGTCCTGGAGATCCAGAGTGGATCTCGAGACTGCAGACTCTGGCACCTGGGGGGCTCAGTCGGTTGAGCGTCAGACTTCAGCCCGGGTCATGATCTCTCAGTTCGTGAGTTCAAGCCCTGCATCAGGCTCACTGCTGTTGGCCTGCCTGCGCTCTCCCCGCTGATAAATAAATTATTAAAAACAAACAAACAAAAAAGACTGTGGACTCACAAAGGGGTGAGAGGGAGAAAGAATTAGCCCCTCAGGCCCTATGGGCCCCTCTCAAAAGATAGACTGGTATGTCCCGCCCCAGACCCAAAGGCACCCCCAGCCCACATCCAACATAGCTTTTTAAATTATTATTTTTTTTATGTTTTATTTATTTTTGACAGAGAGAGCATGAGCGGGGGAGGGGCAGAGAGAGAAGGAGACACAGAATCCGAAGCCGGCTCCAGGCTCTGAGCTGTCAGCACAGAGCCCGACGTGGGGCTCGAACCCACAGAACACGAGATCATGGCGCGAGCTGAGGTCGGACGCTCAACCGACTGAGCCACCCAGGCGCCCCACCAACATAGCTTTTTAAAGGAATCGGTGGGGAGTGTTGCTTTTGAGATCACTTGGCCTTGTCCCACTGGGTTGCTTGTACCCCAATCACGACCGCTTGGGAAGTGTTTCGGAGACACGTTGGCCCAACAACGGCTCGTAATAACCACAGAACTAACGCCACGTGCCTGCTGTGAGCCGGGCCTGCTCTCTGGGCCTCGGTTTCCTCATCTGTAAAACAGGACCAGTGAGAGCTCCCTCTGAGGGCCGCTGCAAGGATTAGATGGGCTAAGAGTGCCAACGGAGCCTTCCCGGCGGCTGGGAGAGGCTCTCGCAGGCTCCTTTGTCTCAGTGAAGCCGCTCCCGGTTTCTTGGCCAAGACCCCCGGCTGAGCCTGCAGGGCTGAGGCAGCCCTTGCAGACTTGCTCCCACTGGGCCGTGTGCCTGCAGGGAGGGGGTCTTTGGGGAGCGTGTGTCCCACTGCCCCAGAGGTCTGCCCTGGTGGGAACACGACCCCCTCCTTGATCACGCACTGGCCGTGCCGCCTGCGGATCAGAGTGCCATCTGCGCAGAACGGCCTTCCCTCTCGCGCACATCTCACAGGACCTCTTCATCCTTGGACCTTCAGACTCTCCCTCCACCCCCCTCGCCCCCAGGCCCTTTCTGAGTTCTCGGTTCCAGACCAGACCGCTTGGGGCTGGAAATGGCTTCATCAAGCTCGGGATGGGGGCGGGGGCTGCTGGGGCGGGAGGTGGTGTCCCAGGCAAAGGTGTGTGTTGGGGAGGGGGCGGGGGGCTGGATGCTATAAACAAGGGCCATCCCCATGGGGTCTGTGTGGGGGGCAGGATGAAGTCAGTCCCTCACAGCCTCATAAATGTTTATGGGCAAGGGGGTCTGGGTTTGGGGGCTCCCTGGAGCCCCGCAGGCAGCTGCTCTCTCCTGCTCCATTCTGGGGGCCCTGGCAGAGGCCCCCTCCGACACTGGCAGCCGGCCAGCCAGCCCAGAGAGGGCTGAGTAGGTGCCGAGCACAGCCCTGGTCTGAGCCGACTAAAGGGGAAACTGAGGCTGGGAGGTAGGAAGGGACTGGCTGGCCGGGAGTCTTCCCTTTCCCTCTGGGGCTTGGGCTTCGCAAAGAGCCAGGGGACTGAGGAAGGATGTACAGGGAGGGGAGGCCCGGGCGGCTGAGAAGTCACCAAAGGCACGGCCCTGACCAGGTCCCCCTGGTCCAGCCCTCAGTGACCACAGGCCCTACCGGCAGCACCAGGTCCTCGGAAACTAAGTTACTCCGTTGCCCCTGAACACTGCTGAGGGAGGGACCCTGTCGCCCCCGCTTGCCACGGAGGACAGACCCAGTGAAGAACCGCGAGCTGGGACTCTGACACGGGTCTGGGACCCCAGAGTGCTCTCAGGGCTCGGCAGGCCCCCCTTCTCCCGGCCCACGGGTGGGGGCAGCCTCCAGCCTTTCTCAGGCCCGGACGCACCCCTGGGCTGGTGCCTGTGCCCACTCTGGCAGGAGACCCAGAGTGGCTGCGGGGTAATGACAGAACAGCGGTGGCAATGCCAGCAGGGCCTGGGCTCTGCACACGGATTTTAGCTGCCCAACACCTGGCTGAGTGACTACCCGGGGGTGGACAGAGGAAAGCAAGGCTCCAAGTCTGGCTTCCAACCATGTTGGCACCAGGGTGGGCTGGAGAGAAAGCGGGAGGGACGGGGCCAGATACGGGCGAGGAGGGGGACTCAGGGCCCAGACCCCGCCAGGACCCAATCGCTGCCCGTGCATACCCCTGCTCCCCGGGGTAGGGCCCCGAGAGCCCTAATTTATGGTCCACCTTGACATGTTGGAGCAAGCCTCCCTTTCCGGCTGCCAGGAAGCAGAGCCAGACCCAGGCCTGCGGAGAGCGGGGGGCCAGGGCCGTGCCAACATTCTGCAGCTGCCTAAATCACTGGGCCTGACAGGCGGCGGCGGGCGAGGATCAGGATTCTTTTCTCTCGTTCCTGCCATGCGCCCCTGCTTTGCAGGCTCCTGGTGGCCTGTCACCCACCTGTCACATGGAGACAAAGCTCCTGGGTCAGCCCGTCTGGGGTGCTCCGCTCCAATGCCAAGGAATTTGGAGTCAGGCTGTGCGTGGGCCCTGGGTGTGTCCCCCCCATGGTGCCCAGAGAGGGGATGGCCCGTGACCTGTGTGGGGGGGCACAGGGGGGGCCGTGGGTGGCGGTGCCCAGCTCCCACCCCCAGATGCCCTGTGTTTAGGGCCCAGCTGGCGCCGTGGGCCCTGTCAGAACAAACCCAGATGCCGTGTCTCCTGCTCCCTTGCTGGGCTGCTGCTGGGGTGTCACTGCCGCCCTGCCCTCCCGAGACGGGGCTACATCGCAGACGCCAGGGGAGGAGGGGCGGGAGACTCACACACACCAGTATGCACAGAATTTATTTCTCGTCGCATTTCAACCTGGCCGGGGACCCGGGAGGCGGCGGGGCTCACACCTTGGGTGCTGCAAACACCTTCCAGCCCTCCAGCTGGCCCATCTTGACCAACGCGGCGATCGTGCCCATGTACGCGCACGCGGCGGCTCCGATCCCATAGCTGTGAGCTGCCAGAGTCGGGAGGGTGGCGTCAGTCGCGCGTGGGGCTCACCTGCAGCCACCCAGGGGGCCCAAGAGCATGTCCTTCCCTTGAGGCTGAGGGCTCCTTGAGGATTAAGTCGCGTGACCCCTTGACTTTGAAGACGTGCGCGGAAACCCGGAAACGGAGGCAAGAAGGGATCTAGGCTGTCGGGTCCGGGGGTGGGGCACCCGACTGCGGAGGGGACGGCGCTTTGTCGAGTCTCAGCCTGTGCCCCGGCCACAGGGCCCGGGCCCTGTACCTGCTCTGCGGACTGGGAACGGAAGGGGACAGAATGCCCCTGCTTGCCCGAGAGCCGTCGCTGGGGAGGGAGGTCTGCTTGCTGTATGCAGGGCTCACCCCTACGGCAGGCTGGGGGTGCACGTCAAACCCGACCTTACCCAAGGTCTTAAAGCAAAGGCTAGGATGCATGGGCCTTCCTCCACGGTGCCCGCCCTCTGCCTGACTGGAACGTTCCACCAAGCACTGGCAGGCTGGTGGGCCAGGGCTACGGGAGGTGGAGAGAGCACCGTCTGCTTCCCGGCCTGGGCAGCTCCACTGTGCCAGGCTGGCGTGGGGCCCCGGCCTGCCTTCCCACTAGGGAGGCACCTCTGCTGGTTCCCAGGTGACCTCGGGCCACCCAAGCCCCCTCTCTGAGCCTCCCTTCCTGCATCTCTAGAAGGGATGGTGAGTGGAAGTCCCCTGGAGGGCTGGGTGTCTGGTCAGTCAGGGCTCTGGGTGCTGGGAGAGGGACAGCAACACAAGGACCATGCACCCTCTCTATGCTTGTGGGGTGGTGGCAGAGACAGGCAGTGGCCTCGTGTTCTCTGACAAGCTGCAGCAGAGGAAGGGGATATGGAAATGAGGGCAGTGGGGGTTCCAGATCATACACAGAGGGGGCTGTGCTGACACCTGGGCGAACAGCACTCCAGGAAGGGGGCAGAGCACATGCAAAGGCCCTGGGGCAGGACCTGGCCTGGCTTGGAGGACCAGCAAGGAGGCTCACATGGCTCGTAGAGAGTGAGCAAAGGGGAAAGAGGGAAGAGGCGGGGGCAGGGAGGGGACGGGGCAGATTGTGCAGGGCCTCATGGGCCACGCTGAATGTCGCAGGGAGCCACAGGAGGGTGTTAAGGGCTCGGTCAGGTACACATGCGGTAGGTGCTGAAGCAGCTGCCCTTACTATTACTGAACTGGCCGGTGGCGGAGGGTCAAAAGCCCCAGAAGGATTTCCTGGGGCAGCCCCTCTCCTCTGCTGGGGCGAGCACTCCACACAGCTGGCCCCCGGTCCGGGACAGAACGGGGGGTGGTGGTCAGCGGAGGTCAGGGGCGGGGGGCTCACTCACTGCGCGCTCCCAGGGTCAGGCCTCCGGCACAGCCTCCGATGAAGTAGTTGAGGGGGTCGTCGGGCTTCTCTCGGACCTGGGCACTGATGCAGGAGGTGAGGCCAAATATGGCACCGATGGCGGCTGTCGGGGTGGCAGCGGGGGGGCGGGCGCCGAGTCAGGGCCCAGGGGCCAGTGCCAGGAGGGCCCCCAAGGAGAAGCCAAGGCTCGCTTACCTGCAGTAAATGTGTATCGCCCTGTCCTCGCCACTCCCTCCAGGAAGGAATCTGGCGGCTGCAGCGTGACACTGTAGGCGGAGAAGATCAGGCCTGCGGGACCAGAGCGGGTGAGGTGTGTGGCACCAGGGCCTGGGCACCGAGGCGAGGCGAGGCGAGGCGCGGCCCTGGCTGGGGGCAGTCCCCCCTGCTATCAGAGAAACCCTCTGTCCCTCTGTCCCCACAGCACCCTCAAGGAGGCTCCTAGCAACCCCCCAACCAACCCCCCTGCCCAGGAAGGGACTGTTCTGGGCTTCGCCCGGGGCCCCACAGCTGCTGAGCAGCCAAGGTGGGATTCCAGCCCTGTCTGCTGTTCCAGGACCTGGGCTCTCAGCCCCACCTCTGCACCCCAGGCCTCCCTCCGCAAGGTCTGACCCCTCACCCTCCGTGGCGCACCGGCCCAGCGTGCAATGGACAGGAGAACAGGCCTGGGGCCTAAGTGGCTGGGCCGCTCCCTGGCCTCCAGGGTCAGCACAGACACCACAGCTGCACCCCACAGGCCCTGCTCCCCACTCCCGTCCAAGGCTGCGCTCTCCTGTGGGGCCCTGATCCTCCTTGGCAGAGACCTGGCTCCTGGGCCTGTCCCTCATCACCCTGGGGCCCCCTCCCTGCTAGCGGCTTGGGCTTAGGGCCATCCCTCACACCTGGCTGGCTCGGCAGCCGCTCACGCCCACCCGGCCTCACCACCCGGTCAGCTTTTCCATCTCTGCTGTCGCCCCGGCCTCCCTGCCCGACACTGGCTTTTATGCATGAGGGGCCCGCCGGGGGCCGGGCCTGGAGCTGAGCGGTGGGTGGGTGGGTGGTGAGGACAGAGGCCCCGTCCGTGGGCATCCTGAGCAAACACTGGCCTGGGCTGGTGTGCGGGTCTGGGGCGAGGCCAAGGCAAGCCCTTGGGCAGCTGCCCTCACCAGATCCTCCTTGGTGGGAGGCAGACCAAGCCCACCTGGCTGGCTCTGAGTCACCAGAAACAGCCCAACGCGGGGCTCCCCGACTTCCAGCTGACCCTGCTCAGGGCAGACAACACACCCCTCCTCTCCCTATAGACCCCCAGCCTGGCCTAGTTGCCATAGGGACCCCCAGGGCCAGCCCAGCCTATCCCATCCCAGCAAAACTGAACTGTTGCTTGCCAGCTCACATTCCAGGCCGCACACAGACAGTGCCCCCGTCACCCCGGAGCCCTCAGAAGTCCTAGAACTGGGAGTGCGTGACCCAGTTGTCCCCGATTATCCCAGGGTCAAAGACTGCCCCGCCCCAACTCTCTGCTAGCAACCATCCAACGTGGCGGGTGACCTGCCACAGCCCCCCCTCCCCAGGTCCTGTGATCCCCAGCACATGAGGATCTGTAATGACTCAGACCTTTCCACGGCCCCCCATCACCCCACTGAAGGCTCCCTTCCTGACCCCCCCACTTGCTCCAGCAGTGACCTCCAGACACAATGCACACACTCGTTTATTCACTGTGCGCCCACATTCATTCATTCATTTGTTCACTCATTCATTCATTTGGTTCCTCTGTACCTTCATTCACTCATACATTCATTCACTGTTACTGTGAAGCCTAATCCATCCATCACCCATCCCAAAGAGTTACTGAACGCCTAGGGGCGTCTGGGTGGCTCAGTGGGTTAAGCATCCGACTTCGGCTCAGGTCATGATCTCATGGTTCGTGTGTTCGAGTCCCACGTCAGGCTCTGTGCTGACAGCTCAGGGCCTGGAGCCTGTTTCGGATTCTGTGTCTCCCTCTCTCTCTGCCCCTCGCCCGCTCATGCTCTGTTGCTCTCTCAAAAAAAAATATAAACATTAAAAAAAAAGAAGAGTTACTGGGTGCCTTCATTCATTCATTCACTCCCCAGGGGCTCACCATCTCAGGAAAGCCAGATGGGACACAAGAGTGTTCTCTCAGTGAGAGCTGAGGGGAGGCAGGGAATGAGGGAGGGTGAGGTAAGGAAGGATCCAGAAGCCAAGTCCCGTATGTTGCATGGAGTTGGCCAGTGTGAACACGCAGGCGGGCATAGTGAGCAACACACACACACACACACACTGCCTGATCTGGGGCCCCTGTCAAAGGTTTCCACCCACCCTCCCTAAAAGACCCTCCAGCAACCCCCCTCCCCCAGAGGCTCCTGGCTCACTCAGCACCCCACTCCTGGAAAGTGCTCAGTCTCCCCCAAAAGCCTCCTGACACTCCAGTCCACCCCCAAGGCCCGCGCATTTGTGATCAAACACATGCACTCCCATTCACAAACACCAACATTCTATCTTTCTCAGGTTCAAAATCCCCCAAATCTTCGCCCTGAAGGCCCCACATGCCCTTCAGGCGACCCCTCCTGCTTTAATTTTTCTTTAGACACAACCATGAGCCTCCACCAAGTTCGGCCAGGCCTCCCGCAATGTCAGCATCGCCCCTTAAGAATGTGCCCAAATAGGGGCGCCTGGGTGGCGCAGTCGGTTAAGCGTCCGACTTCGGCTCAGGTCACGATCTCGCGGTCCGTGAGTTCGAGCCCCGCGTCAGGCTCTGGGCTGATGGCTCGGAGCCTGGAGCCTGTTTCAGATTCTGTGTCTCCCTCTCTCTCTGCCCCTCCCCCGTTCATGCTCTGTCTCTCTCTGTCCCAAAAATAAATAAACGTTAAAAAAAAAAAAAAAAAGAATGTGCCCCCCAAAAAAAGAAAAAAAAATGTGCCCCAATAACTTCCCCCTACAGTGACCCAACCCCACACCGCCCACCCCTCTCTCAAGGACCCCAGAGATCCCGCCATGCACCTCCACCGTCCCAACGACTCGCCACTCGAGCAGACTCCACATAACCCATCCGCAGGGACTCCCCCTCGACCCTCTCTCTTCAGACCCCTCCACAAGGACCCTGCATGCACAGTCCTTGCCTCAGCCACCCTCAGGAGCAGATCAGCAGACCTGGATTTGCACACCGGCTCCAAAAGACCGAAGGGAAGTTAATACACCTCTCCGACCTTCAGTGTCCATCTCTGAGAAATGGGCACGATAACCGCTGATCTCACTAAACACGCAGAAAATGGTAGCCTGGGGGAGACTCAACTTCTGCCAGGCCTCGTTTCAGGAGCTGGAGACATGGGGGTGGCCCAAACCATCCTATCTACTAGTTCTCAGAGAGACTGAGCATCAAAAGGGACCCTGGAAGAGGCGAGTCGCTGGGGTCTCCCCTGCAAGGGAGTGCTAGGGCTGTGAATCCCCTTATGCCCTCCCAAGGCTACCCTTATAGTACCCCTGACCCGCCGCATCTATGATCTCGGCACCCCTACGACCCCTCTGGTGGTCCCAATTAAAGCTTCAGATATCCCTAAACATCCCACTCTCCTGGACCCTAAGAAAACCTCATCCCCCTCCAGGATAATGACCCACGATCCACCCCCCCCCGCCCCCAAATAACCTCAACTTAACCCTGTTAAGTCTCATGAATCCCCAGCTCCTTTGATCCCGATAACGGCCCTCTCCCACTCAACGGCTTCCCCGGAGCCTGGTGACAGCTTCAACAATAACCCCTAAATCCCAGAACCCGGGAACAGCTTCTGACGACCCCAGAGCCTGTCACAGGTACCACTTCCCAGTGCCCTCCAACCCTGCCGGACCCCCTTCACACAAGAGTCCCTCATGGCCTCCCCAGACATTCCCAAGACGCCCACGTGTCACCCCGTGAGATACCCAGCTCCAGACCCCCTAGGACTTCCTGCGCCCTCTGAATTAGTCTGACACGCCTACAAAATCTATCTCATACAAGAGCTCCCCAGCGTCCCAGGGCCACCGCAGGCACCCCGGCGACAACCATGCGCCACCTGCGAGATCCCCAGCCCCCCAAGACGCCCTCGGACAGCCGCCAGCGACTCCATGACCTCCTGGCACCCTCTGCCTTCGGGGCCCGGGCGGCGCTCACCAGCGGCACCACTCAGTGTGGTACTGGCGTAGGTCTTGCGGTGGCACTCGGTGCCATCGGGAATGTCCCGGTATTGCTGAAGAAGCGTCTGCACCATGACCGCGAACCCCTGGCCCCGCACCGCACACCCGACCGTCTCCTCGCACCCAAGGGCAGCCGCCGCCGTTCGTTCTCGCGAGACTTCCTGGGCGGCGCGCGCAACCTCTCGGGCGCAGGGGCCGACAACAAGCGTGCAACTTTATTGAGCACCGAGAACACAGACACCGGTGGCGCTCAAGCGCCGAGTCGGGACTGGCGTAAAGGAGGCGCGCGTGCACCCCCCAGCCGATTTCTGGAGGGAGAAACTGAAGTCAGCCAGAATCAGTGAAGGCAGATCTCCCTAGCCCCAACTCAGAAGGGCCTAGGTTAGGAAGGGTTTGACCCGGAGTGGGGGCCTAATCTGGGGGTGGGACTATGACGGGTATTTGGGCGCGGGGCGGAACTCCATTTGATAGGCGCAAGATGTAACTATGGGGCGGGGCACAGCGGAAATGCGGCCACTCCCAGCGCCAGAATCCGCAAGGGGGCGTGATCACGCCCTGGGCCGGTCTCCAAGCAGAGTCCGAACCGCGTGCGACTGTTTGGGGGCGTGGCCAGACTCGCGGGCGGCGGAAGATGACGATCCCGGGGCTAGGATTTTAGCGGGACAGCACCTGTGCCCTGCCTGCGGCTGGCTCGTCCAAGCCCCGGGCCGGAGGAGGTACGCGCTAGACTTGGGGGGCGTGGCCGGGGCGGAAAACACTGCTTGAAGGGCACTTGGCCAATCCGCAGCTGTACGGTTGCCTAAGGGGCGTGGCCGTGGCCGTTTGGGTAGCTCCGAGAGACTCGCAGCCCGGGGCGTGGTCAGGCTTTCTGGACCGCAGGACCCGGACCAATCGTAGTGTTGGCTTCTCAGTGGGGCGGGGCCTGTCTCGAAGGAGTGGCCAATCCCGTTGCGGAAGCCTGAACTGGGCGGGCCGCAGGAGAACCAGGCCCGCCTGGGGGCGTGGTTTGTCAGGACGTTGGCCAATCTTAGAGTCAGACCGGGCTCAGGGGCGGAGTTTCGAGGTGCCCAAACCATTGAGGGCGTTTGGGTTTGAGGAGGGCGCGACCCATCGGGCCGAGGCCAATCGCTCGGTCCAGAGAGAGCCTCTGGGGGCGTGGCCCACTGGGGCTGGGGGCGGGGCCTGGGCCCGGTTCCGGGCCGTCCGGGACGGCGCCGGGGCCATGTCGGCGCCGCAGCCGCTGCAGATCCGCGAGGCGAACGCACACCTGGCGGCTGTGCACCGGCGCGCGGCGGAGCTGGAGGCGCGGCTGGACGCGGCGGAGCGCACAGTGAGCGCCCAGGCCGAGCGCCTGGCCCGCCACGACCAGCAGCTGCGCGCTGCGCTGGAGGAGCTGGGCCGCGCCAAGGACTGGTGAGGCCCGGGGCCGGCCAGGTGGACTTCTTGAAGGACGTGGGCGGAGGCAGAGCCGAGGCTGGAAAGGGAGGAGAGGCGCGGGAACCGTGTACATTCACGCGTAGGCTGGACTTCCGGTGCAGTTGAAAAAACAAACACCAAAAACCTCGAACTAGTCACCGGCATGCAAAGTTGAGGGGTGTCACACAAGTGTGGATTTCTAACTTAAAACAGAGCCCGTTTTTCCACAAGGCAAAATCGGCTCTTTTCCAGGGGTGCGGGGATCACCCACCTCGCCTTAGGTATTGGGAGCCATGACAGGTTTTGGAGTAGAGGAGGATGGGATCACACCAGCAGTTCTGAAGAGCCCCTCTAGTTTTGAAGAGGCACTGAGGATGGAAAGGGATGAGACAAGCGCCCAGGGGGGAGGGAGGTCTGGAGCCCAAGTGGGAAAGGGTTCGGACCTGGTTGGATCCATTCATTCATCTTTACTGAGCACCTATGTGCCAGGCAGGTTCGGCGCACCAGAGCCCCTAAGTGAGACCTACATAGCATAGCCCTCAAGCATACTAAGCAGTTACAAAATGGGGTGGTTGGGGTTGTGATGGAAGGGCACATAGGGTTCTGAGGGGGCCCAGATGGAAGGCTTCCTGGAGGAGGGGCCATCTAAGCTAAACAAATAGGAAAAGATGTAGGGGAAAGGGGACCTGCAGGGGAGCAATGAGGGTAGCGTTAGTCTGCTCTGGTTGCCATTACAGAACACCAGAGACTGGGGGGCTTTAAACAACTGATTCCTCCCCCCCTCCCCCCCCCCCCCAGTTTCGGGGGCTGGAAAGTCCAACTGATAGGTTCAGTTCCTGGTGACAGATTGTCTTCCTGGCTTGCAGATTGCTGTCTTCGCTGCGTGCTCACACGGCGGAGAGCAAGCAAGCTCTCTGGTGTCTCTTCTTACAAGGGCACTAATTCTACGAGGGCCCCACCCTCACAATCTCATTTTACTTACGTCCCAAAGGCTCCATCTCCAAATACATCACATTGGGGATGGGTGGGTAGGGATTCAGCCCAAGAGTTTTGAGGGGACACAAACATCCAGTCCATGCCAAGGGGGGCCTTGAAGCAGTGGCGAGGAGCAGGGCCTCTATCCTGATGGTGATGGGGAGCCCCCCACGAGGTCGGGAGCAGGGAGAAGAATCTCTGGTCCCCTTGGTACCACAACTGCCCTGTCTTGCCTTCCTGCCAGTGAGATTGCCGCTCTCCAGGAGCAGCTGCTGACCTCCGAGGCCACGGTCCACAGCCTGCAGGCCGCCCTGCGCCAGAGGAATGAGCTCATCGGGCAGCTGCAGCCCCGGGCCGAGCTGCTGCAGGACATCTGCCGTTGGCGGCCCCCCGTGGCCGGGCTGCTGGCCGCCCTGGCCGAAGCCGAGCGCCTAGGGCCCTTGCCAACTGGAGACCCCGGCCACCCACCCCCCAGTGGGCCCGGTCCAGGCCTTGCCAACAGCACTGGGGACGAGGAAGACAGGAACCACCTGCAGCCTGCGGTGTTTGGGACCACCGTGTGAGCCCTAGAGCACAGATCCCACAACGGAGACGGACTTCCACTGCTGTGGTGTCCTCAGGGGTCACCTGTGTCCGAGAGGGGGCCCCGTGGCACAGCCATAATCCTTTCCAAGCATCAAAACCTGCTAAAAAGTCGTAGGTTTCAAGCAGGCAGCCCGTGGGCCAAAGGCAGATGTGTAGCCCAGAGAGTTTTTTGGTTTTGTTCTGCTCTTGTCGTTTCTTAAAGATTTTAAATAGTCTCTTTGTGGGGCTTGAACTTCCAACTCCGAGATCAAGAGGCCATGCTCTACCCACTGAGCCAGTCAAGTGTCCCTTGTTTTTGTTTTTAAACAAAACTTTAAGTCAGTCGACTTACTGAAAATTTGGCAATGTTTACACAAAAATCTGGATTTCTGGCTTCAGTCTTGGTCACGCCTGCTTGGATCTGAGCCCGGGATACCCTCTTCAGCCAAAGTGTGAGGTCCAGTTGGCTCTCTTGCCTCTCTTAGGGCCAGATGTCCGGCCCCCGAAGCATCTGACATCTCTGTCGCTTGTGGAGGCAGATGGCATCGAGTTTTGCTCCACCTTTTCCCCCTGCCCTGATCCCCGTTTCTTCCGAAGCACCTCTCGTCCCAGGCTAAAGCTTTTTCTTTCTTATCCTTCATCCCACTCCAGAATTGGGGACCTCAAGACTTGGGCCGTTTTGCCCTGGTTGTAGGAAGACAAATTTTTAATGCTAGATTTTTCTCTCCCCCTAACTCTGTCCTTCTGTCAACCTTTAGCCCAGAAGGCAGAGCGTGCGTGTGAGACATTGTGAGATGTTGGCAGCTAGGCTGTGCTGCCCTGGAAAACTCAGGCATCCCTCAACCTTTTCTTGGTACAGTCCTTCCTGAGGGACTTTCCACTGGCTCTTCCCTCTGCCTAGAACATTCTTCCCCCAGATGTCACAAGGACCAGTTCCTTGTCCCTCAGATCTTTGCTCAGAAGTCACCTCCTCAGAGGGGTCTTCCCTGAGTGCCTTATCCGAAGTGATTCCCATCATTCTGTTATCTCTATGGAACTTCTTGTCACCAGAGTGTCAGCTACTCGAGGGCAGGGTTTCTGTTATCACCAGGAGGAGGTTCCTGGGACCTCCGTAGGAACAGGATGGGTTCGTGGGCCCTGAAGGGAGTTAGCGAACCCCAGCACATCTGATGAGCCCCCTGGCCAGTTTAGCTTTTGTAGCAAGCAGCTGGCCCCTTTTTATATTTTCTAGAGAATCTTTTTTTTTTTTTAATCTCATTTCCCTGCTGCCCCTTCTTGGCCAGAGACATTCCGGGTGCCTGTTTTTGTTTTTAAATCAAACCAGGGAATCCTGTGCCTTTCTCTGCCCAGCCGAATGAAGCGCCCAGCCCCGTACCACGGTAGCCATTTGCCCGCCTCCTTACTCAGGGAATTTCACACCAAGAACTGCCAAGGGGCAGGGCCTGTTTTGGCCTGGAAAGGTCGGTGTCCCTCCCCAGCCCCCAGGATGGTGCTGCCTGCCCGCCTGGTGTCTAACAGTGACCCCTCAGTGTAGGAACAATGGCCCCATTTTCTAAGGATGACTAAGGGGGGGCTGCTCGTATGAGGGAAAGGCAGGCCGAGGCCTGTCTGAGCTCAAGAATAAACTGAATGATTTCTTGGCCTTGGTCCTTCCTCCTTCCTCCTTCCCGGGTGGGGACTGGAGGGGTGGCCCGGGTGCCGTTCCGGGGTCAGGGTGGGGTCCTGCCTGGCGGGGAGACACAGGTTACAGCCACAGGGGGCTGGTGTCTCATCTTTGCGGCACAGGCTCGCCCCATTTTACAGATGTGGAAAGTGAGGCTCAGTGTGGGCCTCGGGGTCGGGAGGACCTGGAACACTTCCACGTTCTGGGGGGTTATTGTTGAGATTCTGATTCTCTTCAAGATGAAGCGGTGCCAAAACAGAGTTACAAAAGGCTGTGGTTAATATTTGACATTTTTCTATGGGAAAAAAATGTGATTTTTGTAACCCGCGTGGAAAACACAATGCAGCAGTTCTCTGCCTACTCGAACAATTACGGACCGCAGGAGGGCACCAGAATTTTTGCTGTAGTTTCACATACAATTGACAGCGTTACATCAGCTGTGGCCCGAACCATGGTGCTGGGCCGCGTGCTCTCTGTGGATTGGTTTCTGATACCACCGTTGTTCTGTGTCTGAGTCCAGGCTTCGAAAAGCCTCTGATGACCTCTCTGGGTGTCTGCAGCTGATGGGTCCCCAAACGGGGCCCACGTTTTAGGTCCTGGGAAATCCAAAGTCATTTTCAGTCCCATCTGTGGGTTTGGAATGCTCTCAGTTGGCAAAGGTGTCCAAAGTCTCCATCGAAGGCCTTCCGCGACGGTGGCCTTGGTTCTTCTCGGGCATCGAGGGGGCAGAGGCACTTTGTCGCTTGGTGCCGTAGCCCCCTGGCTCCCCCAGCTTATTATGAGCAAGACCACTGGGTGATGTTTGAGCACTGAAAACCGACCACCAAAAGACCCACGTCGACAAAAACACCACAACTGGCCTCTAAAAAACTACCAGGAACTTCTCTGTCTGACAATGTTGAAACATCGTAAGGCTGCTGTATCCTGGCTCAGGCACACTGATCTGAAAATCTGGACGTGGGCCTGGGCCACCTCAAACCCCTTTGAACCTGGATCCCTCAGCAGCCTTGGCTGCTGCTGCCCTGTGAAAAGGGGCAGGGGGCCGGTAAAGCCCAGAGAGGGCAGGGAACCTGTTCCAGGTCACACAGGAATTGGGTCTTGAGCCTCCTCGGCCATGACCTTGCCCCTCTCCATTCAGGACCCTGGTCCTTGTAGGGCTGTGGCCCACCCCTCCTTCTTCTAGCCAGGAATAGTGACCTTCCTCTCATAGCCAGGAAGGGTGACCCCCGACTCCCCACCTGGGTCTGGCTTTATCCCAGACCTGGGCACTGCAAGGCTGGGAGTGAGCAGAACAGAGGCTGGGCAGTGGTGCCCGCGAGAGCACTGCCCTGTCCCTCTTGGCCCGGCCACTCCGCTCCACAGGGCGTGCCTAGGGCTACGGGGCACCGGCACAGAGAGAGTTACGGCCGGGGCCCCTCCCAGTCTCCTGAGCCACCATCCCTTAGCAACAGTCCTGCTGGGCAGGACGCGTTGCCAGCGCTGGGCAAAGTGGGCAGGAGCCAGAGGAGTGGCTGTCTGGCTTCCAGAACAGACGCAGGGCAGGTGAGCAGGTAGGGCCAGGGCAGGCTTGCGGCACCTGACCACAGCCCGGCCGGCAGAGTGGGAGCCCTTCCTCCGGCTCTCTCCAATCCAGCTCCCCAGACAGCCCTGACCCAGCATGGATGCGGTGGACGCCACTGTGGAGAAGCTCCGGGCACAGTGTCTGTCCCGAGGGGCCTTGGGCATCCAGGGCCTGGCTAGGTGAGCTGTCCCCTGAACCTTCTCGACCCCCAGCTCCAGAGACTACCTTCTAACTCCGTCCCCCGCCCCTCAGGTTTTTCCGCCGCCTGGATCGGGACAAGAGCCGATCCCTGGACTCGGGGGAACTCCAGCGGGGCCTGGCTGAGCTGGGGCTGGTGCTGGACGCAGCTGAGGCGGAGGGTGTGTGCAGGCGCTGGGACCGTGACGGCAGTGGGACGCTGGACCTGGAGGAGTTCCTGAGGGCACTGCGGGTGAGGCCCTGGGCCCCGCAGTCTGGAGGGTGGGCTTGCCTGGGACAGTGCGGACACCGGATGTCCGAGAGCCCTGGTGGGCGGAGGGCCCCCCAGTTACTGCCTTCTCCTCCCCAGCCCCCCATGTCCCAGGCCCGGGAGGCGGTCATCGCGGCTGCGTTTGCCAAGCTGGACCGCAGTGGGGACGGCGTGGTGACCGTGGACGACCTCCGGGGGGTCTACAGTGGCCGCGCCCACCCCAAGGTGCGAAGTGGGGAGTGGACCGAGGAGGAGGTCCTCCGCCGCTTCCTGGACAACTTCGACTCCTCTGAGAAGGATGGGCAGGTGGGTGCCCCCGGATACCCCTGCCCCCTCCGCCCCGGTGTCTGGTCTCCACTTACAGCCCGTCTGCCCCCAGGTCACTCTGGCTGAATTCCAGGACTACTACAGCGGCGTGAGCGCCTCCGTGGACACAGATGAGGAGTTTGTGGCCATGATGACCAGCGCCTGGCAGCTGTGAGCTGTACACGCTTACCCAGCCAGCACCATCGTAGTGTAGGACCCCCACCCTGGCCCCTCTCACCTGGGCTTCTAGCTGCACAGCGGCCAGGGTGGGGGGGCTACAGAGGAATGTGGAAGATTGAGGCTGCGGGACCGGCCGGACCGGGTCTCAGAGGACCCAGCTTGGCCATCGGGTGGGAGGAGGACAGAGGTTCCAAGGATGGGTCACTGGCTCAGAATCCCTGTCCCTGCTGTGCTGACCTCAGGCCTCACAAAGCCACTGCAGATGCCCCCCACCCTGCTTCCTCCCGTCTCTGCTCAGTGAATCCTCCGCCCTGCCCCTGCGCGTGCCCCCCCACCCCGCCCCCACCCAGGGAAGCCAGACGGCCGGGGACAAAGCAAAGCTCAGCACGGAGGCGGCCAGTCTTGGAAGGCAGCCAAGTGTGGTGACCTGCCCGGACGTGCAGTGGGGCGCAGGGGCCGGGCTGGCCCGGGAGCCGGAGGCTGTTCTTGGCCAGGCTGTCTGGCTTCCTGAGGCCCCTGGGGCATGCAGGAGGCCAGGGTTTTAGTTAAAAGTTTTAATGTAGTTCCCAAATACATTTCATATGACAATCTTACATAAATGTTCCAAAACACATGGGCATTATCTGGTTTTACTTGTCACTAGTTGGCTAAGGCTTAAAGCAGAGAAGTGTGACCGGATCTGCTGGGAGGGCCTTTGGTGTCTTCCCATGGCTCAGGCTCAGGCTGCACACGACCGACCCGAGGTGTGGGTGGTGTAGCTGCACAGATGAGGCCTTCTCACCCTCTGAGGGCAGGGCTGGGCAGTTTCCTCTGAAATCCCTTGGAGCCCTGTGCACAGGACCATCTTCACAGGCCTTCCCAGGTGCACGATGCCCGGCTGGCTCTTGGCCACGCTCCAGGGTGGGGGGTGGGCGTAGCGCCTGCTCCCGTGGGGGATGGCCGGTTGCCGGGAACCAGTCCCCTGCCCCCTCCTCGAAGGCCCTGCCAAGGTCCCCCTCTGCCTCTCACAGAGGACCCCAGCCCTGGATGGTCTTGGGGGCGGTGAGGTCCAGGGCTGGGCAAGGAATGGCCAGCGGCAGGAAGCAGTTCTGCGCCTGGGTGCCAGATGATGGGTGACCGACGTGATGGGGACAGGCAGGAAGGTGCATGGGGACCCTCCCAGGGTCCAGCGACCCTTTTCTAGGTAAGCTCTCTCTAGGTCTGGGGCCCAACCCCTCAACACGTCAGCACTGGGCCTGAAGCACCCCTGGGTAGGGAACAAGCGGGGGCCTGACCCCCACCCCAGCACAGAGGCCAGGAGCAAAGGGAGGAGGAGGATGTGGCCCAGGATGGAGCTGTGCCCAATCGATGCACAGGAGAGTCTTAACCTAAGAAACCAAACACAAAGCTTCGGGGAAAAAAAGATCTAAAAACATAAGCCCCAAATCAGAAGGTGGGAAACCGGAGACAAAGATGGTGGTTAACAAAGCGTCCAGCAGGCCCAGTGTTTATGCTCGTGTGGACAGACCCGCCTGGGTGGGCGGCGGCGACAGCGGCCGGGGACACGAGGAGGGAGGGGTGAAGAAACAAGGTGTCCCAGTCCCAGTGAGAAGCCGTGACAAGTCTTAATGTGCCATTTCGATTCAAAGGAGGGGAGGGAAGAAATGTTCTTTTTCGTTTTGCTCATCAATATGATGAGGTCTCGTGTCCCAAACCACATTCAGGCAGTTCCCGAGTCTGCTTCTGAACGGGACATGCGGATCCGAACTGTGGCCAACCCAGCGGGGAGTGTGGTTCCCGAGCCCCACGCCTCAACACTGCCGGCGGGGCGGGGCGGGGCGGGCGGGCGGACAGACGGACAAAGCAGCAGGCTCGCGGGCAGCCGGCTCCCGGCGCTATGTGCTCCCGGCCGTCTGCCCGTCCCCTTCATCGCCAGCACCTGTTGGGAAGCAGCGGCCTCACCGTCAGGTCCCCACCCTGGATGGAGCCCCATTCCCTCCGGTCAGGCCCCCCCACAACCTCCAGGGCGGGGACCACCAGCTCACCGCCTCCGGTGGCCCCTGATGGGGCCAGGACGTCCTCGTCGCTGTCGTCCTCGTTGGATGGGGCTGCCCCGGGTTCGGGGGCAGGCATCTTGGCTTCCTGCTCCTGCTCCACGCGGCTGCGCAGCGCCAGGATGCGGTGGTGCAGGGCTGCATACAGCTGGCCCGTGTCCTTGGAACTGGCCTGGGAGAGGCGGAGGGAGGCGGTGGGTTGTAAGGCCTCTGGGTTGGGCTGGCTGCCACCACATCCCCAGGCTGTGTCCGGGGCGGACAAACTCAGGGACAGCGGCCGGAAGCCCCTGCTGCCCCGGGGCCCGTCCTCCCCAGGGGCTCGCACAGCTTGCGGCTGCACTGCGCTGGTGCTCGTGCTGCGGGGCTGCCCTGGTCGTTCTTCCACCCATCTGTCCCGACCCGCTCCTTCTGGACACTGGCTGGCCTGCAGGCCACCCTACTGGCCCCCTGGACCACAGGGCGCCCCGCAGAGGGGCGGCGCTTAGTGCGGCCCTGCGGTGCGCCGACTGGGTGTGCCCGGGAACCTCCCTTCTGTGGGGGTGCAGGAGGGCACGGCCCTCGTCCAGGGCGCCGTCTGGCAGCTCCTTTCCCCAAGAGGTCAGCAGCATCCCACCCCGTCCCCAGGGCTACTCACTGAGATCAGGAAAACCTTCACGCCCTGGTCCTCAGTGTCCATGGCTGTGATGCGTATGCTCTTTTCACTGGCCTTGTCAATCTGCATCTGGGCCCACAGCTTGGTGTTGAGGATCAGCCGCAAGCTGCCCTGGGTCCGCATCACTGCAACCAGCAAGGCCACTCAGCCCCGGCCCCTGACCCCCACCCCACAGCCGGCGAGGAGAGCAGACACAACCCGGAACGAAAACATCACAGGGGTGAAATCCCACAATCCCCTCGAGGTCCGCTGAGCCGTAGCCCCCCACGCGCCAGGCCAGCCCTGGACTCCCTAGCTCCCCCATGGCCACGGGTGGGCCAAGAGGCCACCATATCCACTGCGTGGAGGGTTCCGTCGGTCCTCCCAGCAGGCGCCAGGACGATGGCTCCCTTGGGGAAGGGGAGGATTAGGGGGAGGTGAGGCCCAATAGGGACAACCGCGGGCTGGGCGCGGGCACTTTTTTAGGGGACCCCTGACCGGCCCGATTCTCAGGGCAGCCCCAGCCCCGACCCTGTGGCTTTCTGAGAAAAAAGACCGAGGCCAACTGCTGCTCAGAGCTTCCACCAGGAGGGAGACAGAGACAGAAGGTGACACATGGTGAAGAAAAAAGAGGCTACAGACCTTCCTTCTCTGGAAGAACCACCCCATTCTACCTGCAGCAGGCCCAAGGCCACTGTCCGCCTGCCGGCTCTACCAGAGCCCACCCTCCCCGCATGTGCCCTGACCCTGCAGACATGGCGACGGCTTGTCTTCCTGTCAGCCCACCCCTCCCCACCAGACGGAGCAGCTCGGGCCAGCGCAGGGAGGCTGCAGGGTGGGGTCCTGGGCTCCTAGTGACCAGACTCCCCCAAGTCCACTCCCCGAGCCCTCTGCGCCCAACGGGCCCACCTCCGAGGCAGGTGGAGCGCTTGGGACGGGCTGGGGGAAGGAAGGTCTGTGATGAGGATCAACAGCCGTACGGGGTGACTGAAGTTACCGTTTGATTTCCTTTTCCTTTTTGCACCATAAAGCAACCGGCCCTTTTACTATTAGAAAACAAGTTCGAAAGTTGCTAAGTACTCTTGTCTACTTTCACACCCACAAAGAGGGGAGTCGCGGAAGAGCTGGCTGCGAGAGCCTTGGGATCAGGCCTGGGCCTGCAGGCCACGGGGTGTGGGTGCCAGGGGCTCTCCCGTGGGGATCCGCCCTGGGATCTTGCCCTTCTGGGCGTGGGGAACCACTGCACCACCCCAGGCCCCCTCCACGGCTCACCTAGTCGGGACTGTAGTGTCCCATCGTCAGTTGACGCCATGTCGTTGAGTCTGAGCAGCCCCCGGCCTCTTTCCACCCACGACTGTGAGGCCTTGTCAAAGACAAACAGCTTACACTGGATCTGGAACACAGGGCAGCCCTCTGGGTGAGCAGGGCCCCGGCGGGGGTGGACACCGGTGTGGACAAATTCCCCAGAGCCTCCAATCTACCGAGTGAACTAGCAGGCAGAGGTCAGCAAACTATGGCCTGGGGGCGGGGGAGCGGGTCACGTAGCCCTTGGCCAGTTTTTCTTTTTTTTCCTGTTCTCCGGCGAAGACGAAGTCTACATTTTCAGAGAAACATTAAAAAAATCACTAAGGTCGGGGCACCTGGGTGGCTCAGTCGGTTAAGCATCCGACTCTTGTTTCTGTCAGCTTAGGATGTCACGGTTTGTGAGATGGGAGCCCCACGTTGGGCTCTGTGCTGACAGCGTGGAACCCGCCTGGGATTCTCTCTCTGCCCCTTCCCCTGCTCATGCTCTCTCAGTGAATAAAAATAAAGTAAAAAAAAAAAAAAAATCACTAAGGAAATAAAGATAAAAACCACAATGGGGTACCACTTCGCCCCTGCTAGGAGGGTGGCAGGCACTGGGGAGGGTGTGGAGAAACCGGAAGCCTTGCACGCGGCTGGTGGGATGAAAAATGGCATGGCCGCTGCAGAAAACGGTTCTTCAAAATGTCAAAGGTGGAGCTACCGCATGGCCCAGGGTTTTAGAGAAATGACACGTATCTTCACACGTGAGCCTGTATACACGTTCACGGTAGCACGGTTCGTAACAGCTAAAAAGCAGAAACAACCTAAACGTCCACCAGGCACGGGCACGTCCCTCGGCCACAAGCAGGAGCGAGGCGCCCACACCTACCGCCCCGGGGACGGACCCTGAACACACGACGCTCAGGGAGGGAACCAGACACGAGAGGCCACACAGGGTGTGAGTCCACGTGTGTGAAACGTCCAGAACAGGCCCATCCACGGACAGGAAGGGGGCTCGTGGGGGCCGGGGCTGGGGAGGGGATGGTAGGGCTGACTGCTAACCGATATGAAGTTTCTTTTTTGGGGGCAAAAATGTTCTATTTTGATAGTGGTGGCAGTTGCACAACTATGTGAATATACTAAAACCACTGAATTGTATGCTTCAGAAGGGTGAATTTCATAGTATATGTGTTCTATCTCAATAAAGCTGCTATAGATGTATAAAAACGGAATATACCACAGAGACCATGCCTGGCCCTCCACATGAAGTGTGCAGATCTTTATCAAGTTGCTCTCTTTATATGGGTAGAACTTCAAAACAATGCTGAGTGGGCAGAAACAGCAGTAGTTCTAAAAGCCCTACACCGGCACCCGGGTGGCTCGGTCGGTTAAGCACCCGACTTCAGCTCAGGTCATGACCTTGCAGTTCGTGAGTTCGAGCCCCGCGTCGGGCTCTGTGTTGCCAGCTGAGAGCCTGGAGCCTGCTTCAGAGTCTGTGTCTCCCTGTCTCTCTTTGCCTCTCCGCTGCTCGCACCCTCTCTCAAAAATAATTAAAAAATTAAAAAAAAAAACATTAAAAAAAATTCTAAAACCCCACATTAAAAACTCTGATGCCCTACAGACGCAGTTCATAGACACACGCACATATGTGTGTGCAAGAACGAAACGCATGAGGCCCACTAAAGTGGCCATGTTGCCTCGGGACGCAGAGAAGACGGGCACAGGGGAGAGGTGGGGACAGAGGCTGGGTTGCACCTGTGGTCTCCGTTCCCTAGTAAGACAACATGGGGCGCCAGTGTGACAAAATGTTCCCAGCTGTTCATTCCGGGTGTTTGTTACAGTCTCTGTAACGCCCCAAATCATTGAGAATGTCTCAAAACCGATCCTTCTACTCAAAACCAAAGCAAGACTACAAGTCCCTTAGCACTCGCTAAGCTCTCAGAAGCTCTGCCAACAAGGTCTTAAAGGGTAGGGCACCGGTCCCTCTGTCCAGCCTGTCAGATGCACCGAGAAGCGGGGGGCTACTGCCAGCCCCTCACGCCACCACCTAAGGGCCAGGAGGCCCAGAGGAGCCAGACACCCCCCACCAGGCCCGCCGCACCTGTAACACGTTGCTCTCCGCTTCCTCCCCGGTGATGACTTCCACTTTTTCCAGCAAACACTTCCGGGCTGTTGCCTTGGTGTAGGCAGCTGCCGACTCGGCCAGGGACTCTGAAATGTTATTGGCTAAACGACATTGACTATTTATTTGCTGGGGGGGGGGGGGGTGCGTGTGTGCGTACCTCACAGGAGACAAAACAAAACAAAAGGTCCCGGCTCCAGACCCGGAGCGGACCTCTGAGACAGGGCGGTCTGGCCCTGGGAGCCTGCAGGGCGACCACCTAGGAGCCAGCTGCCAGCACGGCTGCAGACCTCCCGCTGCCGGTTCCCCGGCACAGGGCAGGACGGTGAGGCTCTTCCCACACAGCACTGGAGACTCCCCCTGCCCCCCACCCCAGGGCAAGGAGAAAGAAGGGGACAACCACCTCTACGACCCTCTCCCCCAGAGGCACCACGCACGGCCATAACCTTGAGGTTTCAGGACGACCGTGTCCCCTCTCCGCTCGCTGAAAACCAGCACCACGCCGTGCTTTAGACTCTGTCCCAGCGGTCAGTTCACGTGAGGCTACCGCCGCTGCAGCGAGCTGGGGCCCCCGTCCCTCCCGGGCAGGGGCTTGGATGGACGGTGCCCTGTCCCTCGGTACCCTTCCCACGAGGCCGCAGGGCTGCAGCCTACCTTTCTCGGGGGTGGCCTCCTGGGACGAGGACTCGGACCCGGATTCAGCAGCTGCGTTTTCTCTGTTGGCATCTGAACTGACTTCATTTAACTTGGGGGGGCTCTGCAGGGCACACGAAAGCATACGGGTCGGGGCGCGTGTCTGGGTGCTCCTGGGGGCCAGCCGCTGTGGATCAGGAAACCTCTCTGCCGGGATGGCGGCTCTCGGCACTTTTCCTGCCAGGCAGAGGGCTTTGCTCTGCAGACGGCTTCTCCTTCACAGTTTTGGGGATCCACCCAGACCCGGCAGATGAGACCAGACAACCCCCTCCCCAGGGGGTGGGTTCCAACCTGGGGCCCCATCTCCACACAACGATCCTTGAGCATCACTGGGTAAAACCTGGCAGAAAGTACCCTCACGATACAGGCGGCTTGCCCTGTCCCCTTGTATGCTGTAGGCGAACCGTGCACTCTGGTCCCCAAGTGAGGCCTCCCCTGATGTGTCAGGGAGGTGTGTACACCAGGTGACGGTCACCTTGGCTCGAGCTGCTCATCTGTGTAGGAGGCAGCTCTTGGCTTGGACTATTTCACTATAACAGAAAAAGGATAGTAGTGATGCTCGAGAAAAGCAGCAGGAGGCTCCTTAACGTAACGGGGACACAGGCAAAGGCGGAAGTGACGAGGTGGGACAAGACAGCTCCCTAAACATGCTCACGATGGATGCGGTGGGGAAGGAAAGAAAAGGGAACAAAAATCAGGAAGCAGGTAAACTATTCTGGAACCCCATCTCAAGCCGGCCAGGCTTTCTGGGACGGGGAGGCAGCCTGAAGGCACCCAAGAGCCTTGGCCCTGCTGCGTGCAGGACACACGTGGGACACCGCAGGGGCCCAAGGCCACCTCACCAGACCCCCTCCTCCATGCTGCAGCCTCGTGGTCTGGGAGGGGAGCTGAACTCCCTCGGCTCCAGAGGTGGCTCCAAAAGCACGTGGCTGCCGGCCTCGGCCAGGAAGAAGCATGGCCCCTGACTTGAGGGGAAGCTTGTCTTAGGACAAGGCTGAGCTGGCCGGCAGGGAGGAAAGGCAGGAAGCTCCAAGACAGGGTCCTGAGGGGCCTGGTGGCGCACCGCCCCCGCCCCCCCAAGCCTGAGCTGGGCCTTTCTCCTGCGACTGAACACATCCTCATTTCACAGGAAGACGAGGTGGCAGCCGCGCTCACACGTCCCTCGCCTGGTGCCCCAGGAGGAACGGTCCCCACAGGGCCACTCACCAGCACGCGCTCGCTCATGTTCTGGCCAAACACGAATTTGTTGCTGGCGGTGTCGGCACTGTTGGTCGAGTTGTCTAAACTGAAGAGAAGACAAGCCGTGGGTGTGGGGCAGCCAACGGGAGCGGGGCAGGCAGGTGGGCACTGGCGCTGGCTGCACACGCACGGGCACGGCAGGAATGGGTGAGAAAGCCTGGTGTAGGCCCCGTTCAGCCTTCCCTGTGGGGGACGGGCCCAGCACGTAGGGCTCACAAGCTTCCAGGCTGGGCTGTACCAGACGGTAAACACACCCCCGCAGCTCTGCTCCCATTTCCAAGTATCCACTTCGTGTGGGCACCTTCGCCCCACGGCCACCTTCCCTGACCCCTGGAGGTGGGCGTCACCCTCGGGGTGCATGAGGACACCACCTCCGAGAGGCTGACCACAGAGGTCAGACCAGGAGCCACCCACTTCCCGGAAGGAACTCGCCCGTCCCTGGCAGCAGCCGCCCCCGTGAGTCACTGCAGCTCTGTGAGCCCCGTCCCCTGGCCTGCACGAAGGAGGCGACACCTCCCACCCTTGGGCTGCTGGCAGGTGACACGGGATGACCTCGGAGCTGCCCTCACCATCACATTTCATCCAGTTTATGATGTCCCAGTTGTAAGTGCGTCCCAATTTGGGAAATGCTGCAGTGCCCAAAAAATGGGTCTTTAAAAAAATATCTGATGCTGGGGTGCCTGTGTGGCTCAGTCCCTTAAGCGCCTGACTTCAGCTCAGGTCACGAACCCGTGGTTCGTGAGCTTGACCTCCGCATCGGGCTCTGTGCTGACGGCTCGGAGGCTGGAGCCTGCCTCGGATTCATGTCTCCCTCCTTCTCTGTCTCTGTCCCTCCCCACCCTCCCACTCTGTCCTTCTCTCTCGCTCTCAAAAATAAAGATTAAAAAATTTAAGAAACCATACGTGATGCACTTTGTTCCTTCCCATCTCCTACTCTGTCCCCCCCTCTCAAAAATAAATAAAGATTAAAAAAAAAATTTTAAAAACAACATCTGATGCACTTTGTTAATCAGGGTCCAGGCAGCCAAGTACGATGTCACCACCATTCATGCCAGGCCTCTCCAACATCCGAGCCCATGTTCTATTTGCTCTGCTGGCCTGTCTCCCAGGCAGGGACACGCTTTCCTTCGGAAACACCCGTGGGGCCCCCAGGCCATTAGTGAGCACTGCTACCAGCAGTGTTCACCAGCGGCGAGCTCGGATCCAGTGGAAGGGTCCCCACAGGCTGGAACCTGGTGGGTAACAGGCAAAGCAGACACTGGCCTCCTGGGTTCTGCTCTGGGCATGAGATCCGGGTGATAGAGATCCCTCTGAGGGCCGAGCAAAACTTGGATCCTGCCTTGTGTGTCTGTCGAAGCACAGCACCCTGGCCCCTGCAGCGCCGTGCCCAGAGCGGGAATAAAGGGAGAAGCTGGGGGTGTGTGTCTAGGATTCTGGTAAAATCCGCCCCCCCGCTCCTTCCTGCCCCCGGTGCTGTCTCCTGTCTGGGTCCCCAGTGACGGGCGATGGAGGACCACAGGCCCCTCTTGCAGCTGGGCACAGGCCCAAGACACACACCTGGAGCTGATATACTGAAGGAAATAGTTGGTCGCAGTCGGCGTTTCTGAACTGGGATGTCCGGCATTCTCCATGTCAGCCACTTCAGTGTTCTCGTGTATTAACTGGGAAACACAGAGGCACAGTTACAAGTCGGAGACCTGCCTGCTCTGGCCTCTACAGCTCAGCCTGTCTGCACAACCCTTAGCCACATGGAACATTTCCAGGACACAAATCCTATCGTGCACAGGTGTGAGGGCGTGCGTGTGTGTGTGTGTGTGTGTGTGTGTGTGTGGACATACCAGGAGTGGGGCTGTAATCAATGTCTCCATTTCTGCTTTTAACGGTGAAGATATAAAACACAATCCATAAGGCATGAGAGAGCTTTTTCTTTTTTGTTAAAAAACCAAACCCTCAAGCTGGCATCTTGTTGGCATTTTCAACAATGCTTCTGTAACGTGACCACAGTAGACTTACAAATCTGATACCTTCAGGGGTGTATTATAAATGTAATAAAAGCATCGTTTCTTGAGGGCTCCTCTAATCTAAGTGCTGTGCCAGCTGTGTTAAACAGCTCATTGAATGGGACCCTCCTGGGACCCCTGAGAGATGAGCATTCTCAGCCTCATTCTATGACCGGGAAAGCAGAGACTCAGGGGTGTCCAGAAGTCACCCCCACTGAGAAGCTGGCATTTTAACTGAGACCACGGATCGCAGGAGCCCCGGGCCTCCAGAAGAGAAAGCCCCGCCCCAATTTCAAGCAGCCGTCCCCCTAAACCCTAGGAACAGACTCAACCTGACAGCCCAGGCCAGACCACTGCCCCCAGCACAGGGGATCTCCAGGCCCTTCCTTCTCCTGCTTCCTTCTCCCTGGAGTGAGCAGCCTCCAGGGACTCATTGTTTTGGATAAAGCCACGCAACAGCAACACTACTCTTCACCTCTGGGCATCTGGGTTTCTCCTGGGCAGTGAGCACCAAAGCAGAAAGCGGGCGGCAGAACCCAAAGTTCTCTATGCACCCGAGAGACTTGGGTTTCCTTATTTCAGGGCTTCTCCCTGTCACCATCCTCGACGTCGGGGCGGGACCCCTCTGTGGGGAAGCCGCCCTGGACCCTGTGGGGGGCTGGGCGGCATCCCTCGCCTCCACCCACTGGATGGCAGTAATACCTATGCCTTAGTCGTGACAACCACAAACGTCCCCAGACATAGCCACTGATGTGGTCTCTCAGGCTTCTAAAGGAGCTCCTGCCGATGAGCTGCTGGAAATGGCCCAGAAGGACACTCTGTCCCTGTGGCCGGACAGGCACTGCCGCCCAGTCTGGTCTCCCAGAGCGTCAGCACACGGGGTCCAGAGCCCAGTCCCTTGCCACTGCCAGATGCTCTCCCCCCGACTCAAAATCCCCTAGACCAACAGGACCTGGGGCAGCCAGGAGGAGACAGATGCCGTTGCCTCCTATGGGAGAGAAAACAGTTACCTTTCCGTCTGCCCTCCTTTAAAAAAATAAGGTAATGCTTCTCAGTTAGGGGTGACTTAATCCCACAGGGAACACTCGACACTACTGGGGGACACTTTTGGTTGCCATACTGGGGGGAGGGGTATATGCCTGGCGCCTAGAGGGCAGGGACCAGGGATGCCGCTCAACGCCCCAGGACCGGCCTCCAGCAACTCAGAACGAAGCGAAGCGGTCTAAGTGCTGCTTTGTGCCCAGAGAAGCCCTCGAGGCAGGCGACAGCAGCCTCTCTGGCGATGTGGAAAGGACCGATCACGCGGCCTCCTTTGCCTCGAAAGCATCGGTTCTCAGAGACGGGCAGGCTCGGCTGCCTCCCTGTCCGCTGCCCCCAGGAGAACAAGGGGCCCGCCGCGGAGGGTGCGGTGTGGAAGGCGTGTAAAGCAGGAAGCTGCTGGACACGCCGGGAGCCACAGGAGTAGCCCGCGACGCACTGTGTGCACCTCCTCGCCCTTCTGACGGGAAAGAGGAGCCAGGCGGACCGACCCGAGCACAAGCACTCACACACCTTGACTCTGTCCCTCAGGTTCTGTCCGAACACAAACGCCTGCTGTACAGCCCGCTCTGCTTTCTCACAGTCCTCCCCGGTACCGCTAGGCTCATTCTTCTGGGGGTCTTTGTCCTAGAGGCACAAACAAGACAACCGAGAAGAGGCGACAGGTTAGCCCCGATGAGCAAAACGGGCCCTCTCACGCCTCACGTGCTTGCTGTCTTCTCTGGCGGGGTCCCTGGGCGTCCGGGCCGCCTCAGCGTCCCCCGGGCTCGCAGCAGACTTGCAGGAGACTTACTGGGCTGCTGCCCCAGCCCCCGCGTTTCCAAGTGGCGGCAGGTGGCAGCGACGGTTCCTAATGTTAACCCTGCAAAGTGCGGCTGGAAGGCGGGAGGCCGAGGGACGTTCTAACACTGAATCGCAGATGACGCTTTTCACCGCTTGGGCTCCAACATCCACCCGAACAGGGCATGGGGGAGGCGGCGGGTGTAGAGGCCCGGGCGGCAGCTCTGCCACGGACACGGGCGCGCACGCGCGCGGCGGCTCAGCGTGTGGCGGGCCGGGCGCTGCTGAAGCCGGACCGCAAGGCCGCCCCCCCGCCGGCCGCAGGTGCAAGCTCTTCGTCCCGGACCCTCATCGAGCAGCTGCTGCGCGACGCTACTGGGCACACACGCCCTCGGCCCGCCCGATCCCAGAACCCTGGGCTCCGTCGCAAAAAAGAAAGAAAGGTGTCTGAGCTGCCTCCCCCGGCACATTTCTCCAGTTAGCACGGGGCCGTGTATCGAATCCCTAGGTTGCTCAGCTGTGGAAGCAGGGAGGGGAGACATCTCTTCATGTACAACGGCACGAGGCTCCATCAGTGACGGCCGTTCCTCTGGCCCCAGGGACTCCTCAGAGGCCCGCCCGCCACCCGCGGCTGGGCGGCACTCAGCCTGGGCAGGCGGGACTCTGGAACTGCGCGCGGACCATCATCGGCATTCTGGCAACTACTGGCATCGGTGGCTGCTGTGTGCACACGCTGCCGAGCTAATCCAGAAGCCTCCACGCGGGCCAGCCCTGGCTCTGCTCGGGGGCAGGGAACCGCCCACACGCTCGGCGAAGCTCCCCGCCCAGCACGGACGCACCTCAGGCGCTCGCGCCTCATCAGATGGACTTCTCTGCGCGGGGGTGTCGGGCGATGTGGCCGTCGTGGCCCCCGTGCAGTCTGCTGGGATGCTGAGCCCGTTGGTGCCGCTGCTGGGGACTGTGGGAGAGAAGGACAGCGTGGGGTCACGGGAGTGCGGTACGGCTTCTTGCGCCCCTGTCACCATCTAGACCAACAGGGTCACTTCTCCTTTGTAAAGAACAGGATCTGGCGTCACCACTGAAAATCACAAATGCTTACAGAAAAACAAACCCAGAACTAAAACCTCACGGGAATGAGAATATCTTACGGCTTATTCCACAAAGAACCGTATGAATTTTCAGCATACTTAGAAACAACACTGCTAATTATGGGAAAAAAAAAAAACAAAAAAAAATACATGTTGAAGGAACAATTAGGAGTTTTATAAAATAAGTTTTACTTGAAACATCTTTGTTGGGGCACCTGGGTGGCTCAGCTGGTTAAGCATCCGACTTCGGCTCAGGTCATCATCTCACAGTTCGTGAGTTCGAGCCCCGCGTCGGGCTCTGTGATGACAGCTCAGAGCCTGGAGCCTGTTTCGGACTCTGTGTCTCCCTCTCTGACCCTCCCCCGTTCACGCTGTCTCAAAAATAAATAAACGTTAAAAAAGAAAAATTAAAACGAAACATCTTTGTTCCCTGCATCTTTGCCCTTGAAATAGTTGAGATCATGTGACACGCACAGCTTTAAATCTGGCTGATTCTTCAGCATCATGTAAAAAAGCCTTCCCACTGAAACTCTTCAGAAATACTAACTATTTCCCTCACGGGGGATGTTGGATTGCTTCTGATGAGGAATTTTTAAATTACAGGGAAAGACCAAGAGGAAGACAAGAAAAGCTCATTAGTGTTAATAAATTAAGGGTTAACTGCAAACCACCACTGTGTGGAGATGGTGGGAACACGGCTGACGAGTTAGGTCTTCCGGCTGGCACGTGACCAAAATGACACGAGTTTCTCAAACACACGGGGCTGAGTTCTGCCTGCAAACATGCTGGGCTGAATCTCAGACGCCTGGGAGCGGGCCAGCTTGTAGAAGCCAGTGCGTGCACAAAGCACATCTTAACCGGCTGTCACCGTGGCCCAGTGCTGCACGGAGACGGCATCTCTCTGTCTTCCCTGAGCTCACTGAGGATTTAAAGGATCGTTTCCCCAGCACTCTCTCTGTTCCGGAGCGCATTCAACACATATGGCTGAAGTCCCCTCGCTGGAGACACAGCTGCCCCCGGCGCATCTCAGGAACGCTCTACACCCCACCGTGCGAGCCCGTGTGCCAGGCCGTTTCTTACCGGTCTGTGACAGTGCCTTTGGCTGCGGGGCCTGCAACACTGCCGGGCGAAGCACACTCCGCTGTTGCTCCTTGGGTTTCTGGCTCGGCAGACCTGAGAACAGAGGATGGCTTGCCCGGGGCCCTCGGTCTTCATGGGCAGAAACGCACACCCCTGCAACGGCTCTCAGGGGGCTTTACAGAAATTAATCCGGTGAGTACAGTAATGTTACGGGGGAAGCATGGGACAGCTGTCCTCAAGTGCTGGGCTAAAGGGCCAAGCAGAGATGGTGAAGTAGAGCGGAGAGCCGCAGACAGGCCCCCAGGGTTTAGGACTCTGCTCAGGCTCACATAAAAATACCCTTGCACCTGCTTTTCAAAATGCCACACTGAGAAAACCCTTCTGCCAAACACAAATTGGGCAGGAGCCACAAGAGAATGCTTCCAATTCCGCACCACTGCCAGGCCCTGTTCCCCAGCAGCAGGCCACTGGCTCGTGGCCACTCCGCTGATTGGGGTGACTCTGTGGCACTCTGGGGCTGGGACGCTCTGGAGACACAGCCTGAACCGACAGAGCAAACGCGGGCCGCAGAGCCTCAACGTCCCCCACCGAGCCAAGTCCACTCCCTCACCACCCACCCCCCTCAGGGTGGCAGAGGGTTGCCAGGTGGGAGAATCTCTCCTGATCTGATGGGCTCTTTAGAGTGACTTGTCAATGCTCATGCACCAGGGAACTGAGGAGACCCGGAGCACGGGCTGAGCCTGGAGCACACCAGCTGGGCTGCCTCAGGCAGCCACGCAAACAGAGGCTGCACAGAGGTGGGAAGGGTGTGAGAAAGGCCCTCTACTGTCCTCAAAGGCGGGCACCTACCTGCGCTGGGTGCCTGGCCGTGGATCAGTGTTGGTGGCTTCAACCGGAACCCACTGCTCTTTTCCTCTACAAGCACAAGACAAAAGGTAAAAAGCAGGACTGCTTAGGGGTTGGGGATGGCAGCGAAGCTGAGATGGTCAAGGGCAGGGGAAGACCGTGGTCTGGGCTTCAGTGGCCATGAGCCTGGAGAACCCGGGAAATGTTTCCAAACTAAAACAGAAACGCAGAAGCCCGGTCCAACCACCAAGGTCATAAGGCAGCAGCTTGGACAAGGAGGAGGCAGGGGGTCGCAGGAGTGCTGACTCCAGGTCGCGTGCTGCCAACGAAAGACCGGGGGCTGTTGAAGGTGCGCGACAAAAGTGACAGCGCGTGCACAGCTGGTCCATGCCTGGGCCACCTCACCCGGCAGCTTGCCAGGAGCTGTGCTGGGTTCACAGGCCCTGGAGAATGTCAGGGAGTCACCCAATCAGGGTCTCTAGGACCGGTCTCCCTTTCTTAGACCCGTCTCTCTGTCTTGTCAGAGAATGCCTGTGTAATCAGGAGAAGCCTCTGCACCACCAGCAGATGTCTGGGAAATGAGACACGTTTTCTGTGGTGAAAGATCAAAGGTGGCAGACAGCAGGCTCGCTCTCTTTCCAGATGTGTCTGGAGAACTTCACCTCGTCGCTTCCTGAGAACACTGGAAGGCCCAGGAGAAGGAAGGGGAAGGAAGCAGGGCGACGGCTCAAAGCCTGATTTCAGCTGGGCCACTGGTCCATACAAATCCCTTAATCTGTGCCTGCTGTGGCCTTGGCCTATCTCCTAAGGGGTGGGGAGGGGGGACGGTCTGATGTGCTTGACAGGAAGGATCAGCATGAAGGTCTGTCCCTGGGGCAGCACAGGGATGACAGCATTCGGGGCTACCGGAGGCAGCCTTGCTTTTGTGCTAAGGTCCAACTCATCAGAAGAAACCCTTGTCAAGTTGTGGGGAACGAGATCAGTACACAAAAATCAGTTGCGTGAATCTATGCGCTAGCAACAGATAATCCAAAAACAAAGTTGAGGAAACAATTCCATTTACAATAGCACCAAAGAGAATAATACGTGGGAATAAATTTAACAAATGAAAACTACAAAACATCATTGGAAGAAAGTAAAGACAAACAAATGGAAAGAGGTCTTAGAAGGTCACACAGTGTGTGATTCTATTTATATGAATTGTCCAGAACAGGCAAATCCATGGAGACAGAAAGTGGATTCTTGGTTGCCAGGGGCTGGGGGAGGGGGTGACGAGTGACTGCTGACGGGGTCGGGGTTTCTTTTCGGGGTGATGGAATGACCTAAAATTAATTTAATTATGGCGATAGCTGCTTAACTCTGTGGATACACTAAAAACCAACCAACTCTACACTAGAACACCAAAAATGCCTTACCAGAGCAAACTTTTAGGCATAAAACAAAGTCAAATCAGAATTCTGAACGGAGCAGGAAAGCCTTCTTTCTGCTGTCTGCACGTGGGTGAGCCAAACTGCTCTCCTTGGGCAAAAACAGGATTAAAAAACTCTCGCTGCTAGCTGGTATGAAGGAGTTGAGTCCGCCAGGCTTCCAAGAGCCTGTGTTAGTGGAGCTGGGGTCGCTCCCGTAAGAGAGAGGTCATAAAAACCACCCTCCCGAGATTCAGACTCTCCAGATGCGGGGGGAAGACAAGCTGCCAGATGTTTCTTTTTAGAAGGGAAATACTCAAACACATTCCCAAAGCTCAGTATCATTCATAAGACGACTGGCAATTTACAAACATTAAGGAAAAACTAAGACGAAGTTCACAATTGAGGTAATTCTTAAAAGCCCTTATAGCTGGCTTTGCAATGCTTCCACTGTGGCCCCCGATCAATCTCTACCTCTCTGCTCTGTGTAGAGCAACGGTGGCAGTATGCGACCCTTGCCGCTAGCTGAGGACGACCAGCGGGGGCACAGGTGCGGAGGATCGCCGTCACCTAGCATCGCAGCACCGGGCCTCGCACCCGGCCCACCTAGCAGACTCACAAGAAATCACACTGAATGCTGCAGCGAGCGGACGACACACAGGCAAAGCAAGCCACGCCTGTAATGGCAACCAAGGACTGGGGACAGAAGGAGCCCAAGGCAGCAGGGAGGTGTGCTCACAGGGAGGGGCTCACGGGCCCCATCTCCACCAAAACAGACGTGCTCTCTGTTCGTGGCTTCAAGAAACTCCCTTTTCCTGCGACATGGTCAGGGCACAATGAAGAGGTGTGGCCTGTCTGATGAGCCAGAGCCCCGGCACACATGGCAGGGTCACTGGCGTCCAAGAGCGACCGCACCGGGGGCACACTCGTGCCCCTCTGTGAGCTCACTGGGCGGATAGGTTGCTCCCTCTGAAGCAGTCTCTGCCCTCCTCCGATCACATTTAAAGCAAGCAGGCCTCTTTGCGGGTGCTTTCCGCCCTGCCTCGGGAAGACCCCAAGTGACAGGTGAGGGAAGCGACACTCACCCCTGAGGGAACTTGAACTTGGTGTGTGCCAGAGGAACAGGCAGCCTGGTGGGGGCCGGGCAGGGGCAGGTGGGAGGGTGCTTGGCACGTGCAGGGTATAAGAACGCGCACTGCAGGTGAAGGCAGCAGGTCTCTTACTGTCAGAAAGAGGGAGGCGCATCTGGCTGGCTCAGTCAGGCTGAGCGTCTGATGTTGGTTTCGGCTCAGGTGATGACGATCTCACGGTTCGTGGATTTGAACCCCACATCGGGCTCCACATTGTCAGTGTGGATGGAGCCTGCTTGGGATTCTCTCTCTCCCCCTGTCTCTGACCCTCCCCAGCTCATGCTTCTCTCTCAAAATAAATACATAAACTTAGAGGAAAAAAAAGAAAGAAAGAAAGAGGGAGAAATTCAAAGCAAGGAGGTTCAGATGAACCCTGTTGGTGCTGGACTGGAAGTACACGTGAGCCTGGGGCTACCCACACACGCGGACAGATACATAGAAACGTGTGTATGGGTACACACGTGTGTGCACGCAAGTACGGGTACGTGTCCCCGTCTCTGGGCACCGAGGAGGCCCAGGCGCAGTGACAGTCCAGGGGCGGTGAGCTTGCTGAGACCCAGATTTTGGTTTCTGGAGACCACGCTCCCTCCACTAAGGGCCCCTCTGAGAAAAACAGACATGATGACGGGCCTGGAGCCTCTCTCGTTAGGACAGAAAGAAAGCACTTAAAAGAATAACGCGTCGTGGCAAAATGACACAGGAACCCGTGTGATGCGACTCCCGCTGGCCAAATCTGGGATGGTTAAATTCTGCACTAAGAATGACAGGCTGTAACTGGCTGCCTAAAACAGGAATCCACGCGCCCACCTTGAGGTACAGGATCACAAAGGACTAAGCGGACAGAAGGGAAAGCCCTCTCCCACAGGAGAGCACCACCTGAACGTACCAGCAACAACGAAGGCAGAAAATCCCACCGTGATTGGTCATCAGAGGAATGACTAACCCGAGCAAGGGAACGCGAGTGGATGCTGATGCTGGAGGGGAAAACTGGCGGGGGGGGGTGGGCTTCCCCAGGGTCTCAGAGCGTCTCTCTGGAAAAAAGGGGGTGACCTCACAGAGCAGAAACGGACAGAACCCACTGTGACCAAGAGGGCAAAATCAGCCCCACTGGTAGCAGGGCTGGGGCGCCGGGCAGAACACAGCTTCGCTCCTGTGCTATTCTAGCCCCAGACGCACCACCTGGGTGGGATCGCCAGGAATCCCTGGGCGAACCCAGACAGAAAAACTCCTCCAAAATAATGGGCTTGTCGTCTTCTCGGCCATAAAAGTCAAGGGAAGAATGAGGCAGTATTCCAGATGGAAAGAGAGAGACGTGGTGCATGATCTCTGGATTTGGTCCCTCTGCTATGAAGGACATCACTGGGGCAACTGGGGAAAATCAAATGCGCAAAGGGATATAGAAGCGCTTTATAAAATTCTTCCCTAAGTTTAAAATCTGCACCCGCCCCCCCCCCCCCCTTAAAGCTAAAAACCAAAAGAAAGGCAGGCAGACAAGGTCAGAGGAGGCCTGCTCTGTGGGACCGATGTGCAAGTCTGATATGACTCCACCCTGCGTCAGGTAGCAGGAAGTGAAGCTGTGTCAGGGCGCCTCGGCAGGCCTGGGAACCCCCTTTTCTCAGGGTGGCCCTGCTGTCGATGCTGCAGAATGAAGGTTTTGTGGGGGGAAAGAAGAGAGCGAGGCCGCCACTCACAGACCTCACGAGGGGCTGTGAGATTTGTGATGGAAATCGCCAGCTCCACGCGATCTAGACACTCGGCTTCGGGGACTGACGGCCTGGCCCAGAGGAGGCTCACCGCGGCTAACGTCGCCCCTACCATTCACAGCGTTCTTGGTAAGCGAGCACTCCAGGCATTCCCAAGGACGCTTAGAAACCAAACTCCTCTTTAGGACCTGGTGAGAGGGTCAGCTCCAAACAGTCTGCTTTTCGAACCAAAATGAGTTCAATTGTGTGAAACGGGGCTATCGAATCGATCCCGTAAGTTATAAAAACACTGCCCTCATACCAGAGTAGGACTTCTCTTGCAATGCTTTTGAAGTCGGCAATGAATTTATATAAGGCAGGTTGGGTTACAGAATTCGGGTGGTTGAACTTGCTCATTAAATCTTTTATGAGGAATTTCAGCCACGTGGGAGAAACGTTCAGGAAATCCTGGAGTTGGGTCTCCAGTGAGAGACCAAAAAAGGAAGGCTCTCTCAGTCTTCGGGGGGAGGTAAGCTCTTGCCCTCAAGGTTTAAAGCTGTGACCGAGTACGCTTACATACCCATCTGAACATGTCTAAGTCACACTGATTATTAGTGTGAGGGTCTGATGCACAGAAAAGGGGTCTGGAAAATTCCATCGGCCTCACAGCAGTTACCTTGGGGTGGGGAAGGGAGCGGGGCAGCCAGATTCTTTCACTCTGTGTATTTCCCGTTTGCCTTAAAAAAATGATATGAGTTATTACTTGTGTAAAAACTTTGTAAAACAAGCAGTACGCTGATCTATAGCTGCTTTTTGTTTTTGCAAGAACAAAACAAAAACAAAAAAACAAAAAACAACAAAACTTTAAAGACTCCTTGGGACCAGGCCCTCCTTGCAGAAGCAAAAAAACTAAGGGCTTATGAAGCTTGCCTCACACTGGATTCCAAATCTACGAGCTGAAGATTTGGGAAAACATTTAAGAACTGAAAAAGAATCCGTTTTTCAAATTGCCCATTCCTGTTTAAGATCTTATTTTACAATATCAACTGCTTTTCATCCCAGGAAAACCCCTAGCGACGGGCAGTAAAATGCAAAGGGACACGAGGGCTCACCTGGTTCTGAGTCAGAATTGCCTGCAGATGGCTCGCAGAAGGTTGATGGCATAAAAACATTGTTTTTTGATACTGTCGACAAGGAGGTGCGGGCAGGGAAGGGAACAAGAGGAAAAACAATGTGAGTAGGCGGAGAACACACGAACCGGGTCACCTCTCCCACCTGAAGGGTCGATCTCCAAGCCCCACTCTAGGAGGCTCAACATTGTGAACCAGGCCGTTAGATGCTGTGGTCCACTGTGGCCGCCTGTCTCGTCCTCATGCCCCTGGCTTTTCCTTGGCACCCTGGGCCCCTAAGTGGGTAGCCAGGAGGGAAGCAGAATGAACTGGATGTTCCCAGCCTCAGTCCCTGCTCCTTGTCACCTGCCAGGGCTCGCTGGCTGGCTGCACCCCTACTCCCCTCACCTGTTTAGGATCTTACTTTACACTTATCAACTGCCGCCTGGGGTGTGGGCCGGGCAGTAATGCAATGGCCCTCGGAGCTGAAGAACTATCTGGGTGGATGGACACAGCTACAGAATCAGAGCGCAGGGCACCGACAAGGCCTTCCAAGTTACCAGCTCTGCTCGTGTCTCTCCACCCGCGGTGACTGAGAGCTATTTCCTATGCCACTGTGCCAGAGCAGAGGGGAGATATTTGGCTGTCCTTTGTCCCTGCAGCCTAGGGCCACAGCACAAACCACTTCTCTGTTGCACCTTTTGCCACAGAGCGTGGCTCAGCAGTGCACGGTGAACGCCAAGGAATGCGATCCGTTGCCAGGAAGCAGAAGCTCCCTGTCTCACAGGAGCACCGGGCAACGAGGGAGATGAGGAGGTCTATGGAAGCCTGGACAGGTTCCTCAAGGCCTGCTCATTAGCAAGTGACAGTGCATCCATTCAGGGGCCTGGAGCACTCATGAGAAAGGGTGTGGCAAAGTCCACAATACGTGTGTTAAGGGCAACAGGAAGGAAATCCAGTGTGTTTCAGGGGAGGATCTTGAAAGGACGCTCGCTTTGTACACTGCACCTTCCTGTAACGTCTACATTACTCCTGTAAGCACAAATGACCTTCCAGGGTGTGCTTTTTCTCTTAGAGTGACATCATTAAGGTTCACAGTTACACAAACCTCCCAAGAATGGATGCCAAGACTGAGAACACGGACGACGCCAGGGGGACCAAGTCAAGATGGGGAGGGGAAGGGGCAAGCCCTGAGGCTATGTTTGCCCTTGAATCTGCAGGGCTGTCCCCAGGCTCAGAGAACCTCTCACCAAGTAGCCTCGGCATCTCTCTCTACTCTGGGCAACGCCCTCTTTCCTGCATCGGTCTCCATACAAGCCCTCGGGCCCAGCCACTTCCGCAGGGTCCTAGCCTGGCCCACCCTTCAAGGTCCCACCAAGCCCTCCTCCTTTGGGGGCTCATGGCATTCCATCACCGAAGTGTCTTCCGGGGCCACTTGGTTCGTTATGTACCGTGTGTGTGTGTCTGGGCTTCTGGACCAGACTGCCAAGCTCTAGGCACGTGCCTGAAGGGTCAGGAGGACGCACTACTTTTCGCTTCCTGTGCCTGCAGTCTACAGACACGGTCACACACCCGAGCAGGAGGACATGTACTTAATGGCCACAGCTCCCAACAGGACTGACCATCCTTTCCCTCTCTTTTAGAGGGACTACTTCCTGGTGCATTTTCTTTTAGTCGGCTAGGTCACACGCCTCTGTAAGTGGCACGGGTTCTCGAGTGGGGAGCACTTGAGCCTCATCCCTGGCAGACGCTGATTCTAAGTGGATAGATTCTAAGTGGATCTGGGCCGAGCAGGAGACATCAGAGGGGAGCATGGACGCTTTCACCGCTTGGGAATGGTCTGCAACGGTTACCTGACTGTGACGGTGGGAACTGGGTTAAAGAGGACGTTCTTTCTCGCTTGACAGGAGGGCAGTAATTTCCATCTTCTCGGTCGGAATCTACAGAAAATGAGGAGGAGGAGGAAGAGGAGGAGAAAGTCAGGTTGCTTTCACTTTTACAACCAAAGAGGATGAACCGTTTTAGAGATTTCCTCACCTTCTCCACCTTCGGGACTGGAGCCTCCGGCTGGCCTCTGAAACGAGAGCACACGGCAGGGCGGTGAGAGAGGGCCAGGTTGCCCCGCACCCGGCAGCGTGGGAGTTCTTCAGTGAGTGCGTCCTGAAACGCGGCCCTGGGGGCCAACTCCCTGAGCTCAGGCACCCAAGTCACGGACAGACTTTCAACCTAACATTAGGCTCAAAAATCCCCCCAAGAACCTTCTGTGTCTGCCTTTCCAGGCCATGGGGCCAAGGAGTCCATGGGCTGAGAACATGTTTACTGCACAAAGACTGGTGTCTTTGTCTCTCCACAGGTCACAGCTAACTACGTGCCACCCCCCCCCCCCCCCCGCCCCAGTCAAGCACAGTGAAACGGTGTCCGGCTAGAATTCACTTTGCCAAGAGCTGGCAAGTGACTCGCTCCGCTCTGGAGGGCAGCCAGACTGGGTAAAATGGTCACCTAACACCGGATCGTAGCAGCCTCCATTCCCTGCCCTGGCTTGTTGCACAGTGCAGAACGGTGCTTCAAGGTACGTTATTATTTCCAGAAGATACAGAACTGTGATGCCTGGGACCTAAGTCCAATGCAGAGTGTTCAGAACAACTCAGCAGACCACACAACCTACCAAAAAATCACCAGCGAGGTCAGAAGGTGGCCGAAGAATTTCCTCCTTAACAACGTTTAGTTTTAGAATGTTCACAACTAGCCATCCAGAAGCCTTAGGATGAGGCCCCGTTCCCACCCCCCAGATAATACCCAACCCCTAGGACACAGCCTTTTCTCAGAGACGTTGTGACTCTTCCGAAAGCAGCAGCCAGAAGCAAACACGACGAGTGCATATCAGTCCTCCCGGGGCACTGAACGTGGGAGTGAGCAGAGGAGCCAATTTCCTTAGTTTCAGAAAAGCCCCTAGGGGTCAAGGTTAGCCAAAGGAGGACCACCTGCCTGGAGGAGCTGTTAGGGATTAGATGAGGCGCGCCTGGGAAAGTGCTCTGTGAGCCCAGGGCGGGGTGGAGACAGATGCAGTAACTGCCCTAAATAACGTAAATAACAGGCTGTGAGCACTGGCTGGAGCCCTGGGCGCCACTTTCCCCATAAAGGGCCACAAAGGACTTTCAGCATCTCGGGCCACGTGTATATTCCACCATCTTAGCTTGCAGACAGAGGCCCGGAGTTTGTAGACCCTGTCCTAAGGGACAGGGAGAGAAAAGGATCCCAGCCTGCACGCTCTCCTGTGTGAGCTGACAACGTGGGCTGGAGTCAGAAACACAAGCTGTTCCAAGCGCCCGCTGCAAGCCTCTGTGAAGGGGCGAGGACGGCTGCTGTCCCCACATCCGCAAAGGCTGATCCCGGGGCGCAGGGGAGGCCATCCAGCAGAGTGCTTAGTAAACGAACCCCTCATAACACAACAGGGGCTCGACAGTCCGCGGGGCAGCTGTGAGCACACCACTGGGTCCCACACGAATTCAAACAGGGAGGAGTCGGGCAGGCGGGCTCCAGATGGGCACAAACCGGCGGCAGGAGCCTCAAGGGGCTCGACCCCTCTGGAAGGCCTGCAGTACTTTCTCCCAGCTCTGACACTTCCTAAAGGTACACCTTGGGCAAACTGTTTCACTTGCCCAGGCTCGTTTCCTTGCTTGGGAAATGGGGGCGCCGGCACCGGCGCCTCAGGGAGATTGACGGGGTCAGTGGGATAAGCAGGTGGGGCAGCACTCAGCCCGACCCAACACCCGGCCAAGGTGGGGCTCTCCCAGCCGGCTCACTTCCGCTGGATGTTATGCCCTTGTGTGACAAGGGTCCAGACGTGAAGTCACGTCCTGGGGCAGCCAGATGAGGAGTCAGGGATGGGGACGGGGCCAGGGGTGTTAAGAAGATGGCCCCAAGCCCAGGACTAAGCACTGGGGTGGCATCTGACAACACAGAGCCATGACACTGGCACAACAGACCTTTTCTCCCAGGACCATCCCCTTCCTTGGGTGACATCACTGAGGTGCAGACCCAGGTACCTCCTTCCTGTTCCTTCACAGCGGCCGGCCCACCCCCAGGTCTGGTCCCGTGGCTCCTGGTGCTTCGCTCCTCTCACTAAGCATTCTGGCTGTACCAACCCCACACGTGGCAGCCTCTCAGATCCCGCGGGATCTGTCACTTCCACAGAGCGACTTCTGGGATCCGGAAACGGCCCCACCTCTGGTCCTGCTCTCTTGTCCCTGGCTCCTCACCTGACAACCCCCTCACACCCACCCCTGTCCTCTGGCCTCGTTGTCCCCTGCAGTCCTCCGCCGCTCACGCTGATTGTGCAGTCTGTGTCACGGCCTCCACCGGCTTGAGTCCCAGGAGGGCGCTGGCACGCAGCACACAGTGGGACCTCGCCTGGCATTTGTTCAGTGAAGGGACACAAATCTCAGGTGCTCTGAGGGCCTCAGAGAAGCTGCTAAGGCATGTGTCCCTGCATTCCATGCAGAAGAGTGGCCCCTAGCCTGGTCAGCAGTCCAGAGAGCTTGTCACGCCCCAGCTTCCTGTTTCCTCAGCTGCCGAAAAGGGTGTTCCTCCACCAGCTCAATGCCAAGAGGCCTCTGCACCTAACTTCCCTCTGCCCTGCAAGCTATCTTGTCTCATTTCCCCATGTGCGGATTTCCAGAAATCTACACATTTCTGATTTCATTCCACTGTGCCTGCAAACGACTGTGCGATTTCAGTCATCTCCAGCTTACTGACACTTGTTTTGTGGCCCCGCAAGCAGTCTGTCTGGAGAGTGTCCCGGTTACTCTGCAGCACAGCACCGTCTGGAATGTTCTCTGGGACAGGTGGCCTGCCAGGCCAGTGGGGTTGAGTGCTGTCTGAGCCCTCCCGGAGCCCTGCAGACTACTCCACTGGGGTGCTGGGCTCTCCGACGCTACGACTGTATCTGAATTCTCCCTTCAGTTCTGTCAATTTTTGCTTCACGTGTTTTGGGGTTCTTAACTGACACCGAACTTTCCTACCTATGCCAACAACACCCCAAGTGTCTCAGGAATCGGGAGTCTCATAAGAATGTGATGGGTGCCAGGAACCCCCCAGAAGTGTGCCCAGACCAAGAGCTGAGGCCTCCAGGGCCCCGTCTGTCCATGCCCTACGACCCCTCCTTGCTGTCCCGCTTCAGACTCCCAGTCTCCTTCCTGTTTTCTCAATCTGCCAACACTGTTCCCACCTCGTGTGTGCTGCCCCCAAGGCCTGGGACGAGCTTCCTGCAGCTCCGCTCAGCATGGCCTCCTCCAGGGGGAACCCTCCTCCGGGGGAAGCCGAGCTCGCTCACTATCCCGCCACACAGCGAGCGGAAGCTGCTCCTCTCCACCCCACCCACAGCCTCTCGCGCCTCTGCCGTTTGTGTACCAGCTGGAAAGGATCGAACGTGTCCGTCTGGCTGTTCTGCCCACAGCTCAGCACAGAACACCCGGGACGCTGTGCACAAAAGATGCTCGGCATGCACTCGTTGCACAAATGGAGCCCGAGTTGGTCGCAGCCCCTTCGGTGACCTGGAGAAGAGAGGGTGCCTGGCCAGACAAGATTCAGATACGTCTAGTCCCTTAAGCCCCAGGAGACCCTCAAACCCACACCTCAAATCTCTTCTAAGAGGCACGTGACTGGTGTCTTGGTCCTGGAAAAGCTGAGAGGCCAAGGCCAGGGGAGGACAACACAGGAGATTCCCCCACCAGGAAGAACCTTCCAGAAGCTGCTGGAACCTCCCGTGGGGTCTGAACTAGCCAACTCAGAAGCAGTAAGGAAACTGATGCCAGCAACTCTCCTCAATAGGAACTAGCACAAAGAAACAAGACAATGTACAAGGAAGTAATTTCTGCTTGCCTTTGGATATGTCAACTCTTCCAGAAATCCTCAACTCTTCCAGCTGCCCACGTGAGCCTGATGTCTGCCCCCACCCCCCAACTGCACTGAAGGTCTGAGCTTGCTGTCTGGCTGTCTCGTGCTGTCTTCTCCCCAAACGGAAAGGCCTGGAGCAAAGCAACTCCCTCTCAAGCCAACCCCGGTGCCAAACAAGGCCAACGCAGTCTCCACGCACGCTTTTTGCCAACACAGCAGCCTGGTAGTCAGGGGCCACCCCTCACCCCAACCAAGGGAGAGGCCGATCGGGGTCAGCTGAGAACAATGCCCGGGGCACAAACAGCTACAGCTCCTCGGACCCGGGAAGTGTGCATCCAAAGCTCAGGAGCCACAGCCATGGGGACTCGAAGAACAGGCTTCCAGGATTCCTCTGTGGGGAGGAGCCAGGGCAGAAGCAGGTGTGAAGGCCCCATTTCCTCCTCTGCCTCCTCCCACACTAGAATCCACCTCTTTGAGGATCAGGGTTTCGGGAGGATACCTAGAGGACACTGGGGTCAGCACCCATCTGGGACACCATGCCGAACATATCCCAAATCAACACTTACATAAGGAGGCAGGAAAGAAAGAAGCCCAAAGAGAATCCTTCAATTCGCTTCCCCGGTGTCACGGAGTGTGAACGAGTGGAGTGGGCTTACAGAAGATGAAAAGCCCCCACGGTGGCGGCTGCTGTGGACGGGTGGAAAGACTCACAGGGGCGGCAGCTCTCTCCCCTCAGAGCCACGGGAACCTCGGGGGGAGCCGCTCATTCTGTGAGGTGTGCATGTCCCTCTTGCCAAGGACAAAATAGATGGTAACGTCTAACTCGGAACAGGACCCTGGACTGCAGATGTGGGAAGCTTCAGTTCTTTGTAAAGGATGAAACGGTGAAAATTTATGATCATTATGCTTATCCAGGATCCCCCACCCCCACCCCATGCCCTGAGAAAACATGGCTCTCATGAGGCTGCTTGGTGTGGCCTCAAGAAGGACAAAGGTGCTAAGCCAATCCAAGGGGAAGGAATGGAGCTGGCCACTGTGTCTCCAAAGCTGACACACAGGGAGAGTAAGCAGGAGTGAACAGCACTGCCTTCCTGACTTCCCAGAAAAGACCAGAAAACGAGACCATGCCAGACACCATTTGGCTTGCCTGGGCCTCAGCGACTCCAGTGTGGACTGAACCGTTAGAAAGCTTGCCTGGCTGTGGCTACAGGGAAATGGATGCCTGGGCTGAAAAATCAATCAAGGGAGGGGACTCCTGACATGTCCTTGTCTTCAAAGGCACTATGGGCTGATTCAGTGCTGTTTATTCTGCAACTGGGTGACCAGCTCAGAACTTCTTACTAAAAAGGTAGATACTGAAGAAAAAAAATCATGGCCTCCAAAGGTCTGAATGTCGGGCGGGGGGTGTGAAATGAGGGTCCAAATCCCATGCAGAACCTAGAAGAGGAGGGAAGCTGTCCAGCCAGGGGTCTGGTTCCAGGACCTAAGCTTCCTGGTGGGTCTAATAAACACACTTCGGGCTCAGCAGGGCCTTGGCTCTGAGCATCAGTCCAGGAGACTTAAGCCAGACTCAGAGTAAGCACAAAGAGCTGCCTGCTTTCTCCGGATCAGAGAACTTAATTTGGATGTGGTCTGGTCTTCTCCAAGCTGTCTTCTGAGAGCCAGGAAGTCTGATATATAGAGGCTTGTTCCCGGTACTGAGTCTTAGATGGCCAGAGTCCGGGGAGACTGAAAGATGAGCGGGCCCTCTCTAAGCAACAATTCAGCGAGCCGCTATTTATTATAAAGAACTTTCGGCTTTACATTTCCTCAAGGGATCATGCAATAAAGAACAGACTAAACGTGATGGACGAGATTGGCTGGGTCAGGGTGGGCGGTTTCCTGAATTCCAGTGTGGTACAGGGCAAGATCCAAATCTGTTCGGATGTGAGAGCAACTAGTCCTAGCTAACCAAAGGAACATCTCAACCTGAGAAGAAACTGGGATCAGGTTCCATCTGCTTTAATTTATGCCCTAAGTGACCTAGAAAAAGTTTACTCTGCTTTGAACATGCCCAATCACTAGAGAAAGCCAGTTAATGGGAGCCACTGGCAACAAGCCAGTTTTCTCTGCTGAGAACCCAAAGGAGTAAGTCCTGGTTGGCTCAGAGCTATCACCAAATGATGTGAAGGTGGCACTGACGGACTTCTGATGGGACCAGGGACTCCCACAGTTACAAATGCCAAAACCAAACAGCACATGTGTGTGTCATGTGCACGACCATTGCTGCTATGCTGGTATGTTCATCGACTGCTCCCCCCCGGTCCTGACTTCCTCCCACGGTGACCCACAACCCGGCTTGAGGTTTCCCACTGTTAACACTTGACCTTGCATGGCCAGGCTGGGGATGGTTTGAATTTTGGGGGATTAGAGCCTCTGACCCAAGGTCCACAAGAATTGAGAAGTCCAGTCCCATCGGCCAGGCTACAGAAATCCCCATCTGGCCCGGCTGCAGGCAGAAGGTGAGACCCCCACCCCCCACCCCGGTCTTACCAGATGGGCATTAGATAAGGCCCACACCAGCCTGTGTGCCTCTGGAGGAACAGCTGCTGCGACTCCACCTCTGCGACCTACCCATTTGCTACTCTCAATTGAAAACCCTCAGCCTCTCGAGTGACAGGCGGCTCTGTGAGCTGTTGTGCTGTTCAAACCAGACAGCAGCAAAGGGCCCCAGAGCCTCTTGGGCAGATCCACACGGAGGTCGTCTGTTCTCAGGGAACCGAGGGCACGATTTCCTGTGCCTGCGAAGGCTGAAGGTGCAATAACTCATAATACCTGCTCAGCAGAAGGTTCCAGGAGCTGCTGGGCCCCCAACCGAAAAAGTGATCATCTCCTAATTCTTGCTCTGTCAGTTCTGTGCTTGCTTGTGAACCCCTGGAACACTTTGGTGTGGGCGCCTCCCGGCTGGAATCTTTACTGGGCCCAAACCCACTTGTACACCATGAGGGACTGCCCCCGTCACTGCTGCCCGACGCACGGTAAAGGCCGTTTATTCTTCTTCCACTACACACTGACTCCTCCAAAATGTTCCAAGTGGCCTCCAACCTCACCTCTGCTGAACATCACTTCCTCCTGTGTGTCCCAGGGTTTGGTGGCTGTAACTGAATTTTCATCATTTCCTTAAGCACACTGGTGATGTGACACAAGGGATCGCTGAAGGTCTGGGACTGTGACACCCTGGATGGCTACCCAGTGTTTGGTGTGCACAGCAGGGTTCCTCGTTTCCTTAAGAGTCGTTTTTCCCTGCCAGAATGGGGGGCTTAGGTACCCACATGGAGTTTTCAATCCTGAATGTAGGGTGATGTTTACCTTTCCCATTTTATCAACCTCCAAACACTCAAGACATTTCTTGTTCTCGAGAGTTCACAATCTTCTCCACCTATAATCTTCAAAAGCCTTCTCAATACAAAGATAAAGGGCTCAAGGGGTTCCCTCTGGATTCAAAAGAAGAGTCTTTTCTTCTTCCTGCTTTGATTGAAGACAAGCAGTTCACAGCCTAACCACAGTCCAAACACAACCGGTCTTGCAAAGCAGTCTGCTTTAGACACCTCCTCTTCCTCTAGATCAAGGAAGCTGGGGCTACTGGTGTTTCTAAGACCCTGAACCTGAACGCCCAAATTCAGGGAGAGGAGAAGGAAAAATGGAAGGACGGAGAGGGGGTCGAATTTGATTTGGAAGGTTCTACCCCATTACTCAATCCCTCTTTTGACCCCTTATGTCTCTCTCAGGCAACAGGATTTGCTTCTTGCTAGGGGTGTATATAAATTCCCCCGTTTAGAAAGTCTCAATGAAAAAGGGGACTCAATCTTCCCTGACTTTCTGGCAGCAAGAATTAAAGGGTGCTGCAGAGATCATGATCATCTTTTCAGTTATGATCGGCTGCTTGCGGTCTAGGGTCTGACCTGAGGAGCCCAAAGGGAAAGGGGCCGGTCTGGGTTGGGACCCCCAGGCCGTGGAGTGCTGGGTGGAGGTGGACTTACCCCTGCCAGTTCTCGCGGGAAAGGAAGAAGCTGGGCTTCAGGAGTGCTGGCTGAAGCGCTAGCGGGGGCAGGAGGCTCTAGGGCATGCTCACCAGCTGACTCGGGGTGACCCGTGCCATGGTGGGGGGCCTCAGCCTCCCCCCGAGGCTCCTCTCCCGAATCCGACAAGTCTTTTTGCTCTGCAGAGGACTGGGAGCAAAAAAGACAATTTTCCTTCAATGTAAACAAAGGCTGCAACACAGGGCAAGGGGTGGGCGGGGATCGAAGGGCTAGAGACGTTCAGACTTCAGCAGCCCCTGCCTGGGAGGATGAGACAAGAAGCCTGGCACATGCTGTTGTGTTTTGTCCGACGAAACTGGCCCTCCAGAATGAAAGAATGGAAAATGAGTGCGGACTTGGCTGCTGTTTAACTTTGCAGGGAGCTTTGAGGTATGCAGGAGGCCTGGGACCCCATTTCCACAACCTGCAGCCTGGAGCTACTGTGCTTATGGGCTGTGAGCGAGGACCGACGTCCTGGAGACCAAGATGGGGGCAGGGCCTCTACCGGAGGGGAACAGGGGCGATTATGTCCATTTGTCTCTAGGGGTTGATGACCCATCTCTGCAAGGACACTGAGGAGGGAAGTTGGCCCTCAGCACCATTTCTGTCCGTTAAAAAAAGTGGGGGAGGGGAGGCAGGCCTGGAATAGCCTACAAAACGGAGTGTACACGGTTTACAGTGCTTCTAGCACCTTTCAATTCGTTCTGCTTAAACCTGAGATAAAGGGAGCGCTTTCTCGCCTCAGTGAGTGCAGATGCGGGGTGACCAAACCAGCTGCCAGAGACACAGAGAGCTGGCTTTCTATCAGATGGGTGGGAGTTCAGCTGGAGGAGGGAGACCCTTGGCCTAGGATTTTCCCACGTTCACCCCAAATACCTTGGCAAGGGTGTATTTAGAAAACAGCCAGGGTAAGAGAAAGCTGGTTCTGGAAATTTTTGTTCTTGAAGGTACAACACCCCTGGCTTCCTACGAGGTGGTTCCTGGGATTCTGGAGGGGCTCCCAGGGACCGGGAGCTCTGGGATGAATGGGAGCTCTTGAGGAATGGGTAACAAAGCCGGTGTCGTGCAACAGATGGGCTCTGGTCCCCAAATCTCCCGCTTGGCATCGTTCACAACACGGAGTCATTTCTCTCGCTCTGTGAACTGAGTGGCTACCTTGTCCTTCCACAGACCTGGCCACTCTTCTTCGGAGTGTGAAGTGACTAAAACCTCTTTAGATAGGGCTTGGGGGCTATTCCTTAAAATGCCAGTCTGTTGGATCAAAGGAACTCTACAAAGACGACTTGAGAGAACTTTTGAACATTCTGAGGAAAGCAAAAGCGACAAAATGTGAGCTCATTCATACACCGAACAAGTCAGCAAAATCGATTCTTCCTATAAAGGGGAGAAGCACAGACACGAAAGCCTTCCTTCTCAAGCTGTCCCTCAAACCCACTCAACACGCAGAGGTTGGCCCATGCACCAGTTGGCTGCTACTTTACGGCTGGAGATTAAACACCCGCTAAGAGAACATTAAGCCATAAGCTCTGTGGACAATGGCCTATCTCTAATTAGAACCACTTGGGGTTTTTTTTTTTTTTTTTAACCCCTGCTTTTAGAGCACGGATGTTCAAATGCTCTCATGGCATTGAACTTGAAATGACGGCTAAACTGGAGGACCAAAGAGAAACACATATGCCATTCCAGCGTTTTCTACTTGGGTCTGAGTGTTTTTGTTGGACAGGAAAAGGGAGCTCTAGAGAACCAAGACAGGGCCTGTAGTTTTTCAACATATTGGTGAAACTCTGGCATCAAGATTTTGGGAGCCTTTGACATCATCCTGAAATATACATGGCTGACAAAAACCAAAACACACACACACGCGCACACAGGATAGGCTTGTTAATCAGCAGTAAGCTTTGAAACTGGGTCTAAAGATACTGTGGCAGCATTCAGTGACCCCTTGCTTCCTGCCCATCCGCATCTCTGCAACTGCTTTGTCTTTCCACCAAGCAGACGTTACCCCATCGGCCAAGTGCAACCCCCACAAAGCCTCACCCCTGCAGAGTAATACACTCGGAAGACAAAGTGTCTGAAAGGAACATCAGTCGTCACAGTCAATGAAAAACACTCCTAAGGAGTTTCGAAAATCTCTTTACATCAAAAGGGAGAAAAAAACAAACGGGTCTCCATTCAAGGCAGTTAAGAAACAGAAACACGTGAAGGCAAGCCGTTCACGAGGAGCGCCCTCTTGAGGAAGCATGAGAGCATGGAAGGAAGGAAGGACGATTCCGGGCTGTCGGTTGGGCTCTGGGTCTGGGTCCAACTGGATTTTCGGCGTTAGGGCTGGAGTTCAAACTGTCAACTGCTTTCTCTAACAGGGAACAATAGGGGGATCTGACAACCTGTGCTGACACTAAGAGATGCCACCACTGGCAGGCCACCGCCACCAATTTGTAGCCTGCTGTTAATGCAACTTGGACCGTGGTTAGGACTGACAGAAGACGCCACGTGGCTCTGCTACTGAACAAAACCAAAAACCCCGCCTGGGCTAACAGCTTCATTTTTTCTCTTTTTGATTTCAAATCTTTTGCCTCAATCACGGTTCAGATAATAGTTGGGCCTGTGGAGTGTTCTCCTTGGCAGGGGGAGGGGAGACACAAGTTCTTTGAAGGGCAGCCCGCTGGGTGGTTTAGAGACAGTTTACTGAAAGGTAAGTCAGTGGTCCCACATTTGACAGTGGGACTTCCTGGTCTTTGTGGGTCAAGAAAGGGCTCCAGAAATAGTCGTAAGGGACATTTTGCTGACGATTAGGACAACATAAATATGGCCTACACATTGAAGGATATTTCTAAAATAAGCATCACATTCTTAGGAGTGACAATAGCACTGGGGCCATGGAGAGGGCCGCCCTATTCCCAGGAGGCACCTGCAGAAGGATTTAGGGGAGAAGCATCAGTGGGCACCACCTATAGTCGAGTGCGTCCAGCATTTAAGACAAAGATGTCCGTGCTGAGGCCAGGTGAAGCCAGGTGAAGGACATCCCGGCGTCTGCAGTCTCAGTCTTCTAACTTTTCTGAGGCCTGAGTATTTTCAAAATACAAAGTTGGACAGGAGAGGAGAAACCAAAACGAGAGCAGCCTGTGTGGCCCGTTCCCAGCTCTGCTTCTGCAACGTGAGAAGCAGACGGGCTGGAACCTGGGCCAGGGAGATGGGAACTGAATGAGGCTCGAACCCTCGTCTCTGTCAGAAGTGCCACGGCTGCTCCCTGCAGCGCTGCCCCGCTTCTGAGCCGTCATAAGCAGCAGAGAAAGAAAGGAAGATTCCACCTTCACCTGGCCACTACCCACCCAACAGCTCACACAGCTGCCCTCATGGACGGTCACAGAAGGCCCTCCTTCGCAAACACGCAGAGACTTCCCGAGTCCTGCCGGGGATCTGGTCCCGCAGGCCCGGCAGAAGTGGAGGGCTGAACTCTGAGGAACCGGAGATCAGTTATTTTTAGAAGCCCATTTAGAGTTGGCTCGGAGTCAATGTTTTGATAAGAACTACATTTGCACATTTTTAACACGATGCGGAGCAGTTTCCTAGCTACTCTTCTGATTCAGCCTCACCCCCACCTGCTGGAGGTAATACGTGGAAGTTACAGCCTCCGAACCACAAGGCTGCAGGCAAGAAGCACTTCAACCGTGAAAACAGTATTGAAATGGGAGTCAGAGACTTAAAAAACATTCTAAATTTGGCCGAACAAATGCTACATTTTAGTGTTTCTTCCTGCTGGTTGTCCAAGTCTTCGGGTTGAAAGTATTAATTCCTAAATTTAAATCTGGGGTCGGCCAATTTTTTCTATAAAGGGTCAGCTACTAAGTATTTTGGACTTTGTGGGCCATATGTCTCTGCCCAAATTACCTCACTCTGCTGTCACAGCTGGAAAGCAGCCTCGGCTACTGGGAACAGGGTGGGCATGGCTGTGTGCCAATAAAACTTTATTTACAAAAACAGGCGGTGGTGGCAGGCCTTAGTTTGCTGACCCGTTTCAAAGTGGTTCAAAAGATCATAAAAACATTCAAAATTCTCAAAGATCCTCGTTTTACAGAAAGCCTGAGAGAAGCAACTTTCACATCTAAAACAGAAACTGAACACATGCATTTCTAAGAGTTAGCAAAAGCGCACCAGCCCCTTCTCTGTGAGCGAACCTCCAAAAGACTAATGACAGAGATACGTGTAATTAAGCTACATGTACTAGTCAAGGCCCAGGGGAGAGGAGACCCCAGAGCCTGATGTGTCTTGAAAACAGCACCTGGAAAACTGAGACAAAACAGGAAGAATGTTTCCTTGGGTGCTGTCATTCTCTCTTTAGCAAAAGAACAAACAATGGGAAAGTTTAACATGAGAGCAAGACTAGCACATGAGCCCCGGCTCACAAGAAGGTACCCTGCAAGGGTATGTGTGTGTGTTCGTGGGTTTAAGACAGCCACTTCTCCCTCCTGCCCCCCTGCGCGCACACACGCTCTCTTCCTGGCACCGTACTTGAACAAGGTCCAGGGAAACTTGGGCCACGCAGAAGTCTGGCCTCTCTTCTCAGACCGAGGGACAGGGTCTAGGAGCAGTAGCTGGGCTGTGAGGAGTCCCAAATCGCCAGACCAGCGGTCCCGGACTTCAGGGCTGGCCACGCCGCCAGAGGACCGGGCATCTACCAGACACCTCGCCTGTGGATCACAAGTCTCCAAAAGGAGAGCTTTTGAACGGATCTGTTCTTATCAACAGGATGTAAATGGATCTGGGGCACCTGGGTGGCTCAGTCAGTTGGGCATCCGACTCTTGATTTCAGCTCAGGTCATGATCTCACAGTTTTGAGATCGAGCCCTGTGTCGTGAAACCAGCTAGGGATTCTTTCTCTGCCTCTGCCCCTCCCTCGTGTGTACTTTGCGCTCTCTCAAGAAGAAAAACAAAAAAAAAAAAAAAAAAAAAAAAAAAAGAAGAAAAGAAAATAAGGATACAAACAGATGCCAAAACACACCAAATCTAGCACTTTGGTCACTCTGAAATCTTGCAAAGGGTATTAAATTATACCTGCTGTCCTGGGGGTGAGGGGTGGGGTGGAAGGGATCAACCATTTTTTTGGCCAAGTAGAGTCCTCATATAAGCTTGGGAAGCATCACCACAGAACATCAACTACCCTGGACACAACCCCAACCTTCCACACTGATTGGTCAGGGACAGACATAAAATCAATGACTTCCGGGTAAACGGCAGCATGCGACATCAGAATGCTACCATGGCACCAATCAGGCCTTTGACGAACTGCTAGCTCATCGCTAGGAGTTAGGTAAGGTATTCCCAACATCGGTGCAACCGAGACATTTGAAATCCAAGAGCAAGAAACAACAAATAACAAAGATGGATGGTAAGTACATAATGCAAAAGCCAAGTAATAGATAATTATTCTAAATGCATTTCTGCCAAGTTGATTGGGGGCCAAAATATCTCCCTGAAATCTTTAAAGGTCCTGTCTTCCCCTTTAACCACCATTACTCTCTCTCCTTCCTTCCTCCTTCCCTCCCCCTCCCCCTTCCTTCTGCCTTTTCTCTCCTACTCTTCCTAATGTACAGAAGCATTTCTAAAATGAACCATTAAGAATTAGAAAGCAGCTTCCTACCACCGTTCATAGCGAGGCTTCTGAACCCTTTCCACACTCGCCCGTCTTAACCTCTCACCAGGATAACTTAAAGCCACAGGACCTTTTCCTTTCAAGCTCAAAGTGAAGGCTTAAAAGAGAAGTACCCTTGGCCTTGTGACCTGGGAGAGACCTCTGGGAGAAAACAGATCAGAGTAATCATGTGACGAGAGAACATACCGGCCCCTTACCTTTTGTCCTTTATCCTTCTGAAACACAAAGACGGGCGGAGCAATGGCAGGTTTTTCTGCAAAAAGAAAAATTGGTTGTTTTCCCCCCAACACTATATTCATACAGTAAACAAAGCTACATTTGTTTGTAATAAGTTAAAAGCAAAAACCAAACCCGATATCAAACTAGTAACTCCAAAGAACGTCAAAATCACTTAGAAAATGGTTTCTTAAAGTAGCCACGGGGGCGTGTTGTTTGTGAACATCTGACACTTAATGTTAGGGTGTGTGCACTTTTCTGGTGCATGTTATACATCAAGAAAAAGGTTGCAAGACTCTCTTAGAACAGCCACGCCAGTGATGGACAGAGAGTGGTGGGGAGGGCGGCACGCTGCAGGGTATCCAAGGCAATGCCGTTCTGCGCCATCAACCGTGGCCTTGCAGGAATGTGGCACAGAGATGTCAGACCTTTACGTGGCATCTCCTGAATTTCAAATGCTGAAGACTAGTTTAGGTTTATCTTTTTTTTTTTTGTTTTTTTTTTAAATTTATAGGCCAGCGGGGGCCGGGGGATAACCAGACTGCAACCTCTATCCACACAGCTCATGCTCTTTGGAGAGCTTACCCTGGTTGAGTCACCTGACATTCCACCTGGATCTCTAAGTGACTGCCCATTAAAATAAAAAAAGGATTTAAGGAGTTGCGAAAATTCCGAGTCCATCTTGCACAGCTGTTGTGGAAGGAAGACACCCTTTGAAATGTTCAGGCACATGATGAGACCTATTGTTCTCAGGCAACACCATTTCTCTCTTACCCAGGGGCAGCTGAATCTACAGCCCTTTGCCACTCGTGCCTGCGTGGATGGCAGCGGGGACTGTGGGTGAGGACTACGTTCACCCGTGGGGGCAGGCCCGGATGCTGCCTGCCTCATTGCCTGGGGGTTGGGTATGGTGGCTCTGGGTGCACCCAGGGCCCTCGTCAGCATTCAAAGCCTCGAGAGCAGACAATGGATGGGAAGCGAGGGGGATCATGAATATGGGGAGCACCGCACAGCCCTGCTGTTGTGGAGCCCTCGGTCCTGGGAAGCCAGGATAACAGAAAACCTTCACTTACACCAGCTTTACCCAGTAGGACCGCTAGGTGGGAGGGGACACAACCTCTGGTTAGAGAGCGCAGTCGTGTGGGGAGTGTGGGGAGCTGGTCATAGTGGCTGGTCTAGAGAGTCAGGAGAAATTTCCTGAGAAGAAGTGGCTATGCTGAAGTCCAAAGAGAAGAGGCCAGAGGGGCTTATACAGTGACGGGGAGCCCCAGGGGCAGATGATCTCTGTGCTAAAGATTCGGGAAAGTGCTGTAAAAGGAGTTGGGTTCAGGTTCAAAGAACAGTGTGGGGAGGAGGCTATACAGAGACACTACTAGTCAGGAGGGAATGGCGATCACCCACGCTAAAGATGGGGAGGGGAGGAGGTGGGAGGAGGAAAAGGGACAAGACTGAGACGATCAAAAGGACACTGGCCCACTCCCATCCCCCCAAATTTTCACTCTTTGGAGAAGTAGACACTGGTCTTGACTTGGGGGCAACAGCCCACTGATGGTGGCCATTCCCTCCACTGTGCTCCACGCGGCACCTGAGTCCCTGAGTCTGATCCACTGTGACAGTCCTTACCACACACAACCCACGACGAACACTGGGGTGGATGACACGGATGAGACCAAAGTACAAGGGAGGCGGCTGGGGGACAGAAGGGTCGCCTACGAAGCTTCCACGATTCCCTAAGCAGCCATGTCCCTGGCACAGGGGTTGGTGCTGCTTGACAAACCCACGTGAATGAATGATCGAATGTGCCTATGCCAGACAATAAATGCCAGCGACGGAGGGGTGGAGGGGCCCTGGGACAGCAGCAGCTTATCCACACTATTTCTACTATGGGGGTCCCCAGAGATCTTCGGGCCCTGCCCTTTACCCCACAAGCCCAGCATCCAGGGCTGCAGATCCAGGCCTGGACCTCACTTATGCCTTAGACTCCCAGCCGCTGCAAGGAGCTAAGGCACACTGGAGGGAATTGTGAGTGTGGGCCGGCCCTGCATCCCTCCAACCCCTCCCCATTTCTTTGGGGAACCACCCCTCCCTCGTGCCTGGGTTCTAGGTCTGAGGACGTTCCCCCAGGGGACACAACATGTAAATAAACCCAGGCCACTGACAGTGAACGAGACTTGGGTCTAGGACTTTTGTTGGAGCTGGTGAAGGGGTGCTCTGTCTCTGCTGGGACTGCAGAGCTGGTGGAAGGTAACCCTGGGGTTGCGAGCAGTGTCACGTCACCAAAAGGGACCTTGGACCGGAGTCAATCCAGTGGGAAGCAGAGCTGGAGATGGAGGAGGAAACTGAATCCTGGAGAAACTGGTGGAAGCCGTGGGTCCAGCCCAGCCCAGAGCTAACCTCACCTCCACTGGACTTTTCAGTTCAGCCAACAAATGCTGATTTTTGCTTAAGCCAGTCTGAGCTTAGTTTCTGTCTCTTTCTCTAACAGCCTCCAGCCTGAGAGGAAAGGCGTAGCCACCGCAGACTTAACTAAACACACACACTACTCTGTACAAGAAACCTTGCACGGCCTCTCGGTGAAGCACAGATTCTCTTTCTTTCTCTCTCTCTCTCAGGACATATGACCACCAGATACACTAAGTATTTATGGGTTATGCTCTATCTCCCCTACTAAGACATCAACTCCATGAGATCGGAGACCGCCTCGTTCCCCTTGCTGACTCGTGGTCTGAGATCAATACTTGGCATCAACAAATACTGGATGGAGGGAGAAGTAAAGGTAAGGGGGTGCTGGAGAAAATGGGTGGAAGGCCACTGAGGAAGGACTAGAACAGACAGAGAACCAACTGGATGGCAGACGAAGAGCTTTCTGGTGCTGGGAATTATGTCGGCACCCAGAAGGGGCTGCAGTGATTTGGGCAAACGAGGGAGAGTGGGCTGCCTCTGGGTCCCTGGGACAGGACAAAGCCACAGGGCAGGTCAAGGCACGAGCAGGGAGAGGTCCCGTGTGATAAGAACAACTCTGCCCTGCAACCGGGCACGCTGCTCAGCTGGGGTCGGAGGGAGGCAACAGAGGGGCCACGGGGGCCAAGCTGTGAAAGCGGCTTCCTGAAGAACTGCAACCCCGGCAGATACTCCCTCCCCAGATCCCGGCCCGGGTCCTCCACTCCCACGGCAGGCCATCACTATGGTAGTTAAGAGCCTTGTTGCTGTTTCCCCACCTCCGCTCTCACTCCCTGAAGTCCAGTGTCCGCACGGCAGCCAGAAGCCCTGGTGTGACACACACACTTAAAGCAGCACCGCCCTCCCAGACGGGGCGGAGTCCCCCCCCCCGCCACAGGCGGCCCCCACCTGACCACTACCCCGGCACTGCCCGGCCTGCTGCGTCTGTCCACCCCCTGCACGGCCTGTGGTCTGTCACGCTCTGGACGTCTGCTTGGAGCACATTCTCGTCTCTTCCGTGGCCTACACTCATTCGGGCACAGGCACCGTATCCCTTTGCAAGCTCCGAGTTTGAGCTACATTCCCGCCCCCTGTGCGCCTGGGCATGCTTTCGGCCTACACCCACCACAGGTCACACTGAGGCTGCCTGTCAGGGAGGCGGAGAGACCACGGATGCAGCATCCCCGGCTCATCAGCCGGTGCACACTACGAAGCAGCAGCCGATAAATGTTTGAACTGAATCCCCTCTGCACTTTTTCACACGTGTAACACTAGCTGCTATGTAATCACGTCAGTATTTATTGAGCCCTTAAGCTGCGCAAGGCTCTACAGGAACAATGGGGAACAGGAAGTCAGGAGCAGAAAACCTCAGGGTAAAACACCTGATGAAAAGGGATGGGTGTGTTTGTATTTGTGGCCTGGAGCTTGTGGGGGGTAATTTGTTCGCTGCACCCCCCCAACATCTACCCCCCCCCCCACCTTGGCAGCTCTAGAAGAACGGGGGGGGGGGCTCTGCTGTGTTCACCGCTGTGCCTTCAGAGCCACACACGTAGTAGAGGCTCAACATGAGGTTCGAGGGAATGAAATGTCACTAGGATGGTGACCGGTGAGGTCAGGGCCCTCTGGGACCCCCACTGATGGATGGTTTGGTGACTGTGACAAACCCAACCACTACACTAACCAAAATGTGGCCACAAACTTCCGTCAGTTCTCCACCAAAAACACAAAGCACCCGAGTCACACAGATTTCATTTCCACTGGGCTCCAGGAGGGCCGACGTCCATTAAGTCTGCAAATTAGTGCTGACGTTACAAAAGGACAACTCGGATGCACCCCATTCCAAGGAGGAGCGCCCCACACTCACCACAGCAGCCACAGACTTTTCTTAACTGGCTCCCATCAAACTGCCTCTGGTTATGTCACTGGACAAGCAGACTTCACTCAGCCAGCTGAAACCCAAGTTTGGGGAATGAACAGGGGACAGAGCAATGAGGTTTCTGTGACTTTTGCTTGAGTTCCCAGCCCAGCCGGTCTGTCACAAGCAAAGGGAAAAACACCACCAGAGATTTCTAGACATACCCGGGCCACCATGAAGACCGAAAATATGAAAATGTTAATCAAATGCCAACAATTTGATCCAGATTCTGTCAACCAGGTGTTCTGTTTTGTTCCTGTAAAATGCTCTCTGATTGAAGGAGTTTGGAAAGAAGGAGCTCTCCTGGGGCATTGGCTCAACACATCAGCACAGCAAGGGTTAAGAAAATCAACAGTAAAGAAACCTGCTTAACCAAATGTTCCCCAAAGTTGTATGACCAGGGAACCCCTTTCCTCATCCCCTCCCCGATGTGAGGCGTGAGAACTGTATCCTGTGGATGACCGTGGCCAACACTGGTGTGTGAAGTGGGGTGCGATTCGGAGCCCTCGAGCGGCTCCCACTACAGTGGGCTCCACCGGCTGGGAATGTGGGAGGTGCTCTGGCCTCCGTGAAGCTCTCAATGGCACTGCGTGCCAAGTCCACGGTGGCTGCTGCCACGTCCAAACCCTCCTCCACACGCTCCTGCCCGGCTCACGCAGTCCAGGCGGCACCTAGCCTGAGCCCAACTGTGATTCCAGATGCTGATCAGGCCCCGGGGCGGGAAACATCTCCCAACCTCCCAATCCCCAGCAAACAGCAGGGTGGGGGGCACTGGCCAGAAGCAGAAAGGAGTGAACCGCCGGGGACATTGGGCCCACAGGACCTGCTCTCCCTCTGGTCCTGCGTCCCGTGCCACCCTCCACCCAACTGTGAGGCACAGATGCAAAATGGGACTGCCCAGCTGTAATCCCTGAGGACGGGGGCCGTCCTGGATCTGGTCTTTGCAGTCATGGTGACAACACGGACAGGCAAGCCCAGTCACAGAAAGGCTGCAGAGTTCTTGTTTCAAACCTCTGCCAGATGTCTGGGACTTCTCCACACACCCCCCCAACCCGTCTTCAGGCCGGTGCTGCTCCCAGGGGCATTGCTGACACAGCCCTGACTGACAGGACACTCTACGCCACCCAGCAGAGCCTGGGAACCACTCCGCCTGCTGCACATCTCGCTACATTCATAGCTTCAATCATAATATTCATTCGGCAACTCCACACGCCCGAGTGCCCACTGGGCGCCAGGCCTCATGCTGGCCTCCAGGGTGTGGTGGTGACAAGGAGAGATGTGTCCCCTGCCTGCCAAGAGCTGACGTTAGACTTCAGTTGAATGTTGCAACACAGAAGAAGCACAAAAGCGACTCGAGTGCAGAGCAGGGGCATCCAACCTGGTGAGGGTGTGGAAAAGGAGTGGATCCGGGAAGGTTTCTAGAGGGATGTGCCATCCAAGCAGAGAAGGACAGCAGCATCTAGCCAGGTGACCAGGAACGGGGATGAGGAGGGCAGCAGAAAGCGAGGAGCACCGGGAGAACTCAAAGGTCAAGGTGGTGTCTGCTCTGTGCCTGCTACTCTACTAATGCTTGCAACATGCCAGCTGACTCCCGACCCTCAAGGACAGACAGAAAACAGACCACCCCAGCCCAGGGCCACAGGAGCACAGTGCGCCCCCTGCCTTCACCGGATCCCAGGTTTGCACATCTACATCTGCGAGGTCTAGTGTAAAAGCTCCTGGAAGGTAAGCACCAATCATTCAGGCAGTTCCTTTCTTGAAGACACGAGTTAAAGATGGCTCCAAAGAAAGAAGGCGGGGGTCCCTGACATGCAGGCTCCCTCCCGACCCAAGGGACCACAGACCACTCTCCCTACAGGGAGCACAACTCTCTGGGTAAAAGGTTCGGGGGGGGGGGGAGTACCTCCAAGAAGGCAGGCCCTTCTCCTAGGGCAGAACTGAGCTGGGGCCCCGGCTCATAGAGAAAGTCCTCAGATGCCTTGGGTGCAGGTGAAGGAAGTCCTAAAAGCCTTACCCAAAAGTCACGTCCATAATTTGATGTATGATATCTGTGTCAGGGAGAGGGCCCATAGAATACCTCCTCAAACAGTGGTAAAGAGGCTCAAAATGAGAGAGTTTTAAACAAGTCCCATACTTGAGAGAATTAAAACACTGGGCTTCCTGGTACCCGCCCCTATAAGTAGGCCAGGGACCAGGACTCAGGGTTTTACTTTGTCTTTTCTGTCCAGAAGCTGACTGGTGGCAAAACCCTAAAGAGAAAATGACATATGTACCTATCTCAGCGGCAGCAAGAATGCAAGAAGGAAAGGGGTGCAGCAAGAATGTTTTGCATGGAAGCCAGTGTAAGAAGGAAGAAGAACCCTTTGGGGGGCAAGCAGGTGACGGCAACTGCCCAGATGTGAGGAAAGGAGGTGGAGTCCCTGCCACCGGCTGCAAGCGTGGGAAGGAGAGCACGGAGCTGGCCTGGACCCCAGAGGTGGCTCCGTGACAGAAGAGAATGCTTCTCCACCTGTGGGTAACAGAGGTCCTGGGATTGGGATCCCATCTTTAGACTTCTCCCAGCCTGTGTCATGTGATTCACAGCAAGGACATTCCTAGTTGGGGTTTCCCAAAACCCTGGGATGGTTTCATACGTGGGTGAGCACTCAGAGGGGGTATATTTATGGGCTGGGCAGGCACTCCATGCTTGATATGCCTCACTTCCCTGAATCTTTGGAACCACTTCTGGAGGGAGGTCACACAAAGGTCTTTGTTTTACAGAGGAGAAAATGGAGACTCAGAGGCTTGAGTGACCCAAGATGCCGCCAGGTCTCCAACTGCATCTGAGCTACGCTGCCAGCCAGGTACCAGGGCCAAAGGGGGAAGTTACTACTTCAGTTTGCATCCTTCCATATTTTCCGCTTGGCTGGGCCTTAGAGCTTAAGATGTGGACACTCTTTTCTTCTGAGAAGTAATAACATCAGGAAGAAAGCAGCTGCCAGTTAACATTCCAGAAAAGCACAAAGGAAACCAGACGGTGCGTGATGAGTTTTGCGGTGACCATCTGCCTCAGACAAGGGTGCTGTTAGGCCAACAGCAGATCCCTAGGATGGCCAAGGACAGAATGAAGGCACAGTCCCAGGTGTGGACGCTCTACAGTGAGACAAGGTGCACTGACTTCATCTTTCCAGTGTCAACCACACAATGCCCTGCAGAACATATTCAGAATCTAAGCCGAAAACCCATTCTCTCCACGCTGTGCAAGAAGTAAAGTACACAGACACTACCAGCAGGCCCGCCCTCCCAACAAGCTTTGACACCCCCAGTGGCTGCCTCCAACCTTTGTCTCTCAGGACTGTCTGTTAAACTAAACAGAAGAAAATATGTAGCCCAGGAAAACACAGAGAAGGGAATCTGGAATATCTTTGCCTGTTCTGTTTATTCCCCTCCTAAATGATGACTCAAACACCTGCCAGGAAACGGCCCCCATCTGGAAAGCCACTTGGAATTCTTGACCAAAATGTCAGCAAGGTACTTGTGTAAAATGAGCTTTAATCCTGGGCTGATGTGTCTTAATCTTCTTATCTGTGCAAAAAATATGGAAAGCATCTTGGCAACACAAATAACAGTCTGTTAAGATGTGACAACTGCTTTAATCCTACAACACTTTCTATCTCAACCCTTCAAGTTATTTCTTTGCTCAGGAATTATTATAAACAGTTCAGTGCAGCAACATAAAGGTGAATTTGTCACTGATGTGTCAACTCTATTCGCAAACTAATTCTCTGGTGAAGAATAGATAATCTCAAACATGCTGTTGCTAGGTGATGCCTCTCTTGATCTTGGAGTCCCAAATGCTCAGTGGCCACCCAGTCCAACTAGGAGAGGGTGGGGGGCCCCTTAATTCCTTTTTCAGTACTAGAATATGTTCTTCCCCAAGCAACTCCCAGCAGGCTTCAGGGAGATCATACAGGGCATAGTTTTGGAGGTGATGCTATCTTTTATTTTACGCACTTCTTTCTGGAATGCTCTCTTCATCCTGCCATTATCTTTACCTACTGAAATCCAAGCCACTTTTCAATGCCGTAATCTATGCTGGGGACGCTGCTGTGTCCCCATACTTCAAACAACAGCGTGAGCAACACGCAACCCACGTTTGCTGAACGGCCTCTACTAGACCCAGCAGCAGGTGCTTCACACACCCAGTCTCATTTCATTTAATGTCATCACATCCCTGTGATGTCCACACTGTTTATCATCTCTGATCTGCAAATCATGAGATAAGACTGAGACGCCTCAGACAGATAGTGCTTTGCTCGAAGTCACAAAGCTGGTAAGTGGCAGCGCTGGGACCAGAACCCTGAGTCTGACTTCCCAGCTCGATGCCTCGGGTCCCCTGAGGCCAAGCCCAGGGGCCAAGCCTCACTCTGCCGCCTTCTACACAAATCGGCCCTGCAGTCGAGCCCTTCTGTCCCTCCCTCTCCGCCCCAGTCGCCCAGACTGTAAGTGGCTGTGACAGAACCTGTGCTTTGGGCACCTCTGCGCCTTGAATCCAAGAGAAACCCCATACACGTATTAAATAAATCATACAAAGTCAGCAGCTTCACCAAAAGAACGGAATTCAGGGAGCCAGTTTTGCCACACGTTTCTAACTCTGCCGCTAGGTGGTGCGACACAGGCAGAGCTGAGGTGAAACAAAAGTGGCCGAAGGCTGGGGGAAAGTTCCAGGAAAGACCACGGAAACCACCCCCACAGGAAGGAAACCTAAGGACTACAGAACTTCTGCTGAGGCAGCAGACCAAAACTGATGAAATGCGGGCTCTGATTTTTGTGTGCATCCAAACTGGCCTCAACCACTTGTGGCTGGGATCCTGGGCACTGCAACTTACCTTCCCGGTTCCCTGGCCGTCTAACAGGGATGGTGCCATCCCCCAGGCAGTCCCAGGGAGGGTTAAATGGAATTACGCACACAAAGTGTTTCCGGAGTGGCTGGCACACAGCGGGGATTCCACCTCGGCATTACTATCATTATTATAATTATACCCAGAAAACTGCAAGCACATTGATGCCACCTTAAAGCACGGGTCTTGGATTCAAGGACTGGATCCAACCCCCAGGTCCCCAACAATGATGAATGCCTCAAAATGTGGCCCCGTCTAAAGCTGCCCAGATTCCGGGACAACTCAAATGCTCAGTTGTTCAGAATCCCTCAAGCCCTGACCTGAAGGAAGGCTAGCCAGTTAAACCCTGCTTGCAGCCACACGATTTACTGAGCCTCTACCATGTGCCAGACACCATGTCTGGCACTGGAGACAGGATGAACGGTAGACAAGAGGTGCTATAAGGAAGATAAGACAGGGTGGTGGGAAAGAGTACCGGGAGAAGGGTACTGTAGGGGGAATGGTTGGGTATGGCCTCCCTAAGGTGTCATTTGAACCTCAGACATTAAAGGAGTAAGGCAGGTGAAGGCAGAGTGTGTTGTGCAGAGGGCATCCCAGGTACGAGAGTCCTAAGGACAGAAAGAATTTAGAGGCTAATGTGGCTGGAGAGTTAGAAAAAACATAGTAGGTGGGGTTGGGGTCCATGGTGAGGAGTCTGGATTTATCCAGTTTAAAGGGAGGCCAGAGGAGGAGACCAAGGAGGGGAGTTTGATCTGGTTTATATTTGTATTTATTTATTTAAATGTTTGTTTATTTATTTAGACAGAGACAGAGAGTGAGTGGGGGAGGAACAGAGAGAGAGGGAGACACAGAATCCGAAGCAGGCTCCAGGCTCCGAGGTGTCAGCACAGAGCCTGACACGGGGCTCAAACCCACAAACTGCAAGATCATGACCTGAGCCGAAGTCGGACGCTCAACCGACTGAGCCACCCAGGCGCCCCTGTATTTATTTATTTTTTTAAGTTCATTTATTTATTCTGAGACAGAAGGAGGGAGGAGCAGAGAGAGGGAGAGACAGAATCCCAAGCAGGCTCCAGGCTGTCGGCGCAGAGCCTGACACGGGGCGCGATCTCATGAATCCTGAGACCATGACCTGGGCGAAAATCAAGAGTCAGATGCTTAACTTACTGATCGACCCAGGCGCCCCGACCTGGTTTGTATTTTTAAAGGATCTCGCTGGCAGTGGTCCTCACACAATTCTTCCTATTTTTGTGTGTGAGAAAGGTTTGGTAATAAAATGCTGGGGAACATCTCCCTGGGGGTGGTGAGGAGGACAGGTCTCATGGAGGCAAGCACAAAAGAGGGGACCAGTGAGGAGCCTTCAGGAATCATCTAGGTGACAAGTGGTGGGGCAAATAGCAACCCGGGCTAGTCCTGTGGCCTTGGAGACGGGGCAAAGTGGGTACTCTGGCAGACTGTGGAGACTGAGCTGGCTGGTGCCTCAGCTGTGGGGAAGACAGAGGATGGTAAAGGGGCCGTGAAAGTACGTCTTGCTCACTCAGTGGCAGACGCTGTTAGCTAAAACAAGCCTGTCTCCTGTGGCAATGAGACCCCACAAGCAGGGGGGCCCTCCAATGGTGCTGATAATGACTGATCCAGGCCCTGGACTCTTAGATCCCCATGGGCTACTGCCATCTACACCACGAGATATCCTTTCCCCTCTGAGTAAAGGGTGGTCTGTGTCCTCACAACCTGAGAAAGCCAAATTCGCAAAAACCATGTGCCCCATTCCCACTCTGCTATTACAAATGTGACACAGCCATTTTCTGGGTCAGCAAATTCCTGAAATTCTGTGTGGCAAACCTGGGGGAGTTCAACTGCAGCAAAGGCATTTTAAACTTACTACACAGAGCAAGGCCTGCCTTCTAAACACGTGCATGGAATAACCACTCCCATCTCTGCAAATACCAAGTTCTCTTTGAGAGGAACAGCCAAGCATAGTGCCCTACATGGGCCAGTCTTCCGGAGGAGAACTCGTGCCCATGAAGTCAGTGCTACTGATCCACCACAAATGACTGACCGTGGGCTCCCAGGCCAAAGAATGGAAGGAGGCACACTGTCCCAGTTGACTCTCCCTGCTTACATGGCCTTTGGCCCCAGCCCCTGTGAAATGGAATGGCCCGAACCCAGAGCATCTCTGAAGGTCCTCACATTGAACTTGAGACAGTGCTGAATGAAGGTCATGGTTCCTCCTTAACAGGGATATGAAGTACACGATCCCACTCATCTGCCAAAAGGCCACAATGGAAAAAGGTTGGGAGGGTGAGCCCTAAATTCCAGTTGGTAAACAATCTATTCCTGCATAGTTTTATTTCATTTCATAACCCAGTGCTTCTCACCCATGGGTGATGGGCCCCTTGGGGACAGCAGGCGATGGCTGGAGATACTTCTGGTTATCACAGTGTGGGGGAGCTGCTAATGGCACCTAGTGGGTGGAGACCAGGGACGCTGATCAGTATCCTACAGCACACAGGAGGATCCCCAAACCATAAAGAATAATCCAACCCCAAATGCTAACTGTGTTGAGGTTGAAAAACTTTGCATTAATTATTTTGAAAATACTGCATTAGGTCCTAACTTGCATGATACACTAAAGTAAGTTCCCAGTAGGTCAGACGGGACAAACTGGGGTGGTCCCTAGCTTTTGTGAGTCACCTCTCCTCTCCCTCCCCACACTCTGTATTTAAATGTGTGCAGCATCCTAGGACCCAGTAGGTCAGATGATTGGGTAATGTAGTTTCTTGGGACTCAATGGACTCCCCTAACCAAGGGGTTCTTAAAACTCAGGCGATTCTGCCCAAGGGGACATCTGGCAACGTATGGAGACGTTTTTCCTTGTCATGACCGGGGGCAGGGGGTGCCACTGGCATCACATAAAGGCCACAGACACTGCTAAACATCTTGTGATGCACAGGACAGTCCCCACCAGTCCCAATGTCAATTATGCTGAAGTGGAGAAACACGGCTATAATCCCAAGGCAGCTTTCGCTCTACTTGGACATCCACCAGAAGAGTAACATCCGGTAGTAACTGACAGCACATCTCCACATGCCAGTGGGTCAATTACCCGACACACGTTCTCCCTCAACAATGACCCTCAGGCTTGATAGCATCATCCCCATTCTACAGATGCAGGAACAGAGGTCAAATATGCTGCCCAAGATTCTGGGCAAGTGAGTGGCAGAGGTAAGACACAAACCAATTGTGCCACGAGGAGTCAACCAGAGCCTGCCAGGCAGTCCTGGGTTAAAATTGCCCCAGGCTGGAGAGACGAGGGAGAAACCCATGCCGATCTCACTACAGGCTCCACGATCACATGCCAGCAGTGCTCAAGCTTCTTGGTCTCGAGACCGCTTTCCAGGCTTGTAAATTATTGAGGATCTCCAAGAGCTTTAGTAAATGTTGGCTACAGCTGTTGACACTTACCATGTTAGAAATTAAAACCAAGAAAATACCGAAACGTTAACTTATTTAAGGTAGTAAGTCAGTAAGGGTTTAGCTAAACAATATATTTTTATGAAAAATAAGTTTTAAAATAAAAGAAAATTAGTGAGAAAAGCGGCATTATTTTCCATTTTGACAAATCTCTTTAACGTCTGGCTTAAGAGAAGACAGCCAGTCTCCTACCTGCTTCTACAGTCCATCTGTGGTTGTACCACACTATTGTAACCTTTGGATAAACCGCCACTGTCCATTCACAAGAGAATGGGAATGGAAAGGGCAAACAATGTCCCTGTATTGTGATGAAAATCGTTCTGAACTTGCAGTCCCCTTGAAAAGGTCTTGGGGACTCCAAGAGGCCTCTGGACCATCTTGGAGAATTGCTGCCATATGCTGTTCTCCGAGTCCCAGCATTCTGAGGACAGTGAATCCTGAATTCATTACAGAGCCGTCAAAAGCTTTATGCTGAGGTTCCATGCTAACGTGCAGAGACAGCTGCATCTGAGACGTGGTACAATAGGGCTGAAACCCAAATGCCAACCAAGGTCAGGCAGGCACTGGAAAAGGAGGAGGTGGGCCAGGTCCCAGGCCACTCGGTGGGGACTGCGGTGTCCCCGAGGGCACACAATCTATCTTAAGGGCGGCAGCTGCTCCTCAGTCCTGGCCACTCATTACTGTGCAGGACCACTGGAAGAGGCTGGTTCCTGCTTTTCAAGAGAAACCAGAAACCTGGATCATTTTTCCCCCTGAAATCTCTGAATTCTTAAGCGTTGGTCCCTAATTAAAAACAAACAAACAAACAAACACCTTTAAATGGGCCAAATTAAACATGTCTGCTTGCCCCTGAAGCAAGTTTGCCACTTCTGCCTGTGGTTTTCGACACTGGCTTCGTATCATCAAACATCTGTGGAGCTTTGTAAAACTACAGACACCCAGGACCTCCTGCAACCATCGCTGATGGGGCGGCCCAGGCGTCAGTTTTTATTTCCCTCAACAGGTTCCTTAAACAAGTGTGACATGCACTCAGGGTTAAGATTCAGGGCATGTACTAAGCAATAGCACCCCAAATGCCGAGACTGCCAAGGACAAAGCAAAGTGTGGACATGCGGGGGGCTTTTCTAAGGCCCTATGCTATTTGCTGCCCTACCAAGTAATGCAAACTCATACCGAACACGGCTCCACGGGACCCTGGAAGGGTAAGGTGCATAGGTGGCAAAAACAAATCCCCTCCACACAAAAGAACTCCTGCTGCTTGCGGCCATCTTCACCAGCACCACTAGATCCTGAACAGATAATGATGCAAACCCACCTGCCTCCGGACTGCTTCCAAGTACCATGGAGAGCTACCACGGCCACCTCTGCTGCCTGCCTTCTCAGGGTTCTCCCAACCAGAGAAAGGCCCGTCTCAGATCCCCCAAATGCATCCCATCGCTCCCCAAATGGTCCTCATCTCCCACTCCACCCTGGCCTGTTCCCTGTGCGCGAACTCACTAACAAGGCCGGAATTCAACTGGCGCCTGAAATGCCCCCTTTGCCACTGCCACACGTCACTCTTCCAAATGCCATTCTGAACTTGTCTGCTCTAGACTCACTTCATTCCTGCTGCCTCCACTCGCCCCAATTCCTCCACAGTATAAACACACACCAGGCCCTGACTATCTCTGATGCCCAACGACCGTGCGAGGGTAAGAGGACTGCTTGGGCAATCCCATGCACAGTTCACGCAGAGTTCAAAAGTTCTGCAGAACTACGACCTTTTCTGTCTACACAACGGAGCCCAAACTTAAACTGTCTTCAAAGTTTATAAAGATTCCACAGCTTCTGAGGTCGCATACCACTTCACTTAGCCTAAAAGTTAAGTTTAGGGCAGGGGAAGGGGATGGCGAGAATTGAGCGAATTGAGAATTCTAACCATTTGTGGAGTTCTGGATCCACCATAAAAATTCACTGGCATCTCATTCTCTCAAGGGTCAGGCTTTATGTCAACAAGTAAGGTGAAAACTGAGAAAAGCCAAACCACCCTTGAAAATCTCCAGAGTGACATTTGGTCAGGCTACATCTGAGCTCCTCAACTGAGGGCAACTTTGCCTCTCCAGGGAACACTGGGCAATGTCTGCAGACACTCCTGGTTGTCATGTCTGGGGGAGGGAGGAGAGGGAGAGAGGAGATCAGAGAAGCTGACCAACATCCTACAAGGCGCAGCACCACAACAAAGAATTACCTGCTCACAAGTGTCTACTGAGGCTGAGAAACCTGGGCCACACGATCGGACGGAAGGCAAGGCCGAACCCAGGAGGGCGGACAGCCCAGCTCCAGCTGGCCTCCCCTCACAGCTCACCCCGGGGGCCATCTCACTCAGCGGGCTGGATTCACTCGCAGTATTGACACTCACTTCTTGCTCTCTTTCTGCTGAGAATTTAAGCCAAACCAGCCTGCAACAGGAGTCCACTGTAGTCAAAAATAGCTACCTTCTACTGACTTTATTACTGTGTGTGGAGATAGGCATTAAATAATTTATATGCATTAATTCATCCAATGCTCAGAGCAACCATGAAATAGACATGATTATCATGATTCTCATTGTACTGGTGAGAAAACGGAGGCTCAACGGGGTTAAGATATTTGTTCAAAGTCACTCAGTGAGTACACGGCAGAGTCAAAACAGAAACCCAATTCTCGGTAAGGCAAAGCCTGTGCCCTGCCATTACTTTATACCAGTGGGTTTCAACTGAGGGTGATTCTTCTCACCCCCTGCCCTGGGACGTTCTGCAGTGTCTGAGAACACTTCTGGTTGTCATGACCCCCGGACAGGCGTGCAGGGGAGGGTGTGTGCTACCGGCATCTAGTGGGTAGAATCAAGGACAGCGCTGTGCTGCTAAACGTCCTACAGTGCATAGTATAAGCCCTCACATCAGAATCATTGGGCTCAAAATGTCAACAGGACCAAAGTTAAGAACACTGCTTCATACCATCTCCCAGGTTTCCACCACCCATGTCCGCAGGCCAGCGAGGATTCTTACGTATCTGGTATCTTTTAACACCGGGATGTGGAATGCGAGATAGCCTATAGCTCAAATACACTTTACTTACCCCTGCCCATTCTTTACCTTTACCAGAGACAAAATTCTGCCTTCAAATCTTGACATCCATCTATGATGCAGAATAACTCCAGGGACAGGACGATTAATGAGCTCAGGATATATCAACAGCAAAATGCCAAGGAGAATAGAATATCCCTGGATACCAGGATAAACACACACACACACACACACACACACACACACACACACACATTCTCCCCCTCTCTCCTAGAAAAGCATTCCAACTGGACTTTAAAAGTCACAGACTACTGGAGTACTAAGAAAGGGCTGTGGGAGTTGCTGTCACCATCCCTGAAGAGATCACCATGGCAACGAAGGCCAACAAGATGCCGTATTAGATACACAATTGGAAACGTTTCTTTGTGCACTAGCACAGCACACCTAACCTGTCCTACTCAAGCCAGTGGTTCTCAGCCCTGGCTGCCCGTCTGAATCACCCATGTTGCTTTCTCACTGTACAAAAGCTCAGGGCCCACCCCACATCTCACAGAATCGGAGTGGGTGGGGTGTGGGGATTGAGCCTTTGTTGTTTTAAGAGAGCTCCCCCCGTGATTCTGTCGCCCAGTTCAGGTGCACAGTCACTGCCTCAGACTCACACAGAGGTGGCAATGGCCCAGGGAAGAGAGACAGAAGGGTAGGGTGTGAAGGAGGACCAGCTTGGAATACCAGTTTGAAAAGACAGAAGCTAAGAGAGCATCTGACTGGAGATTAAACCAGCAAGAGGAAAAGCACGCATCCTTTAGGCAGTCCCTAAAGCTTCGAAATGCATAGGCGAGAAAGCCCTGCTTTACATAGCAGATCATAAATTAAGCATTCTAGCAGGCTGTACAAGCCAAAAAGCCACTAAGATTTGATATCCTGGGGACAACCATGCCAGAACTGGTGTCAGACGCAAAGTACCAAGTGTGTGTGGCATTTATTAGGCAAAAACTTTAGGTGCAAAACATTCCATTCCTCTATTTTATACTTACTGTTCAATTACGCAATCAGTAGCTCATATGTCAGCACATATGCTAGAAATGGTATCCCTGGAGAACAGGAACCCATGCTTTCCCCTTTATGCTCAAAGGTATACCTCACAATAAGGGTCCTCACTGATGGATTCATTCAACAAACATTTCTTGGATACCTATGTTGCGCCAGGCACTGTTCTAGATGTAGGGAATCCATCAGTGATCGTGACAGAAAGAAATCCTTGTCCTCGTGGAGCCTATATTCTAGAGGAGGAGTAGTCAAACAAGTAAATTTAGCATTTCAGATGATGGTGAGTCTGTGGAGTGGAATAAACCAGGATAAAGGGAATAGGGAATGTGGATCCAATTGCAAATAGGTAGGCAGAGAAGTTCCCCATAATAAAGGAATGTCTGAATAAAAACACGAAGGAGTGAGCCACAGGGATATCTGGGGGAAGACTGCTTCAGGCAGGGGAAGCAATGGCATCACGGAGGGAGTGGATGGTCCACTCAAGGGACAGTGAGGAAGCCAGAGTGGTTCACGCAGAACAAGTCAGGGAGAGTGTGGGGGGACAGGAGGACAGGGAGGTACCAGGGGACCACTCTGGCTGCCAGGTTGAGTTGTTAGATGGGTAAGGATGGAAGGGAGGCCCAAGGGGTGGAAACCAGCGTTGGTGGGGAGAAGTGGGCACCTTCCGGAAACACATCAAGATACAAGTGACAGGATTTGCTGTGGCATGTGAGAGAAAGAGAGGAGTCACGGGTGACTTCAAGGTTTTTGGCCTAAGCAATTCCAAGAATGGACTTGCCACTTACTGCACATGGGAGGAAGACCGTGGGATGGGCAGGTGTTGGGGGTGGGGCGGGGGGGGAAGATAGGGATTTTGTTCAATGCACCCTCTAGACATTTAAACGCAGATGTCGACTACGACGTTGGATATGTGAGTCTTGAGTTTGTGAAAATTAACAACAGGAAAAACCTCACTAAAGTGGACCTGTGGGCTAGAAAAGGAGGCCAGAGGAGAACAAACATTAAAGGGCGACTTGTCAACTACAGCCTCCAACAGAAGAAACGTCAACAGGAAACAATGATCAACTACACGCCCTGACAGAAGAGGTACGCTGGGTCTCCTGTAAGAAATCCGCTGCCCCTGCAACTCAGCCAATGAGAAACTGTCATCATCCTGCTCGTTTTCCAACAGACTTGCAATTCCAAACAACTTCTCCCAACTGCCCCCTACTTCCTGAAATAATGTTCCTGTCCTTTGTTGGGAGACTGGCCTATGGTTTTGCCATCGCTTGCTTGTCTTAAATTGCAATTCTCTGTTATTCCTGAAGGAGCCCATCTTGCCAGCTAAATAGCTAACGGTATTATTTTTCAGAGGAACGAGCCCAAGAAACCGAACGGGCCATATACGTAAATACATAAAGTGCGTCGTATCGGCTCCCATTTATCCACACCCTCTTCTGCCTTTAACTAGATCTCGTGAACCGGAATGCGCCAACCCTCCGTGGCTCCTCTGTCTCGCAAAAGAGACACAGCACAGAACGGCAGGGGGTGTGGGTGTCTGTATGGGGGGGCACATGGGTGCTGAAGCCAGACCGCCTGATTCACGTCTCCGCTCCTCACGAGCAGCGTGACCTGCCCTGGACAAGGGACTTAACCACTCCAACTGCGTATCCTCACCAAGAGAACAGCCTGATGGTCCCCACTTCGTGGATCTTTTGAGACGAGTATTACAACAGGATTCAAGACTTTGAACGGGGCGTTGGAATCATCCCCAACGCTCCGCCAGGGCGGGCAGTGACTTCTTTCCTGCCTTCTTACGGTTCCCTATGGAAACCTGAGGACACCCTCCAGGAGCAGGGAGCACGGTGCAGGGGAATCAGGATCAGGCAGGTAGATAGGTCGCCTGAACTACACTTGTGCACCTAGAGGAACGGAGGGAGCTAAAAACAGGTCTCGGAAGTCCTGAAGCCACCGCGAATATCAACACCACTATTGATTCAAGCCGACATCAGCTTATGGAGTGCCTTCTCCGGGGGATTTGGAACGGTAACCTTGTTAAAAACGCTCGGGTGGGATGTCAGCGCTCCAGAGAGGAGGGAATTCACACTGTCTCTCTCTCTCTCTGTCTGTCTGTCTGTCTCTCTCTGGCAGTGTGCAGCAAAAAAGGGCCAAAAAGCAGCCAGGGCTTTCAGCGGTCCATATCCTGCGGCCAGGCCCAAATGCAGGGAGACGAGGCGTGACTCTCAGGTCGCCACTAAGGATGTGGGGGAACTGGCGGGAATTGGGGGACCGAGTTCAGGGTGGGGGGTGGGGGAACAGACCGGGTGCCCTCCATCCTCGGCGTGGGGCAGGCCCGCGTAGGACGAGAACCCCACAGGATTCGGGGGTGGGCCTGCTCGGCGCCAGGCCAAGGAAAGGGGCAAGCCCGGTCCCCGAGAACGAGGGGGTGCGGGAGGGAGCGTGGCGCGCTGGACGGCCACCAGGCCCGGAGGTCTATTTACATCTGAGGCCAAGGCGCTAGGGCCGCGCCTCCCGCCCCCTTCAGGCCCCGACCTGGCTCGGGAGGCAGAAGGGCCTCAGGGCCGTGCCTCCCGCGGCCTCCCGCGGCCTCTGGCCGGACGGTGGCAGGGCCGAGTCTGCCGGGAGTGATGGGCCGGGCCGGTGAGCCCAGCCTGAGGGGACGCAATGGGGGGCGGCTGTGGGGCCCGCTGGGCCGCTATCCCGGAGCACACAGGTCCCCCACACTCCGGGGTGCTCACCCCTCGGGCTTGTGGCCCCTGGGCCTCCCGCCGCCCGTTCCCTGGCCGCCAGCTGGCCCCCGACGGCGCCTCCCCTACCTTCGTTCGCCAGGTCCGCCATTTTACTTCCTTAAGCCCTCCCACAAGGCCCCGCGCCGGCCCGGGCTCGCCTGCTTTCTGCCAGAAACTTGCGCGCGTGCGCACTTCTCAAGCAGACTCTGAGAGAGGCCGGCAGCTCGCGCCTGCGCGCTGAGCCCGGCGCGGAGTCGTGCTCCGGCTGGCGATCCGAGCCCAGCCACGCTCCGAGCACGCGCCTGCGCACTAACTGCCCCCCCTCCGCCTCCTTTTCCCGCCGACCAAGGGGGCGTGGGCAGGGCGGGGCGCGTGCGGCGCGAGCCTCGCGCGCGTCGCCAGCGACGCGGCGAAGAACGTTCTGTGAGGCGGGTGCGGAGGGAGCCCGGTTTCGACGCCCCGACTTCCTGCTGGTTTTCCGGGGGTTTCTCGCGGTGGGAGCGTGAGCCGCCTAGGGAACCGCGACCGAGGAGTCCCTAGAGGTGAATCTCTGGGTCTGTGTTTGGCGGGGGCGGGGGACTGCGGGGCGCCCCGTCCCCTGCGGCATCGATTTCGCCTTCTGAGTGTCCACTACTTTGGACCAACGTTTTCCTCCGGCCACATGGGGCGGTGGGGGGGGTGTGGTCAGAGGAGGGGGCAGTTGGGGGGGGGAGGGAGGGGTGTGGACTGGGGGGCGCGGCGCGAGGGACGCGGGCTCCGGACGGCCAGACATCGCGGGCCGGGAGCGCGCCGAGTGGGACGTCGCGTTTCTCCGCCTGCGAACCGCGCTGAACAGCCCCGCGGGCGCGGGGGCCGCTTCTCGACTCACTCTCGCGGCGTCTCTCCGAACACATCCCCGGCTTTGCTTCCCCAGGCGAGGCCACCGCGGCCTCGTCTCTCCCGGGGTCGCCGCGCCGCCTCCGCCCTCCGCCCCTGGGGAGCTCCGGGCCCTGTTCGCGCGCAGCGGCACGCAGGCGACTCCTTACAAGACGCGGATTCGATCAAGGGCCCGTCTTCCCTCAACGCGCCCAAAGGGCTTTCTGCCGAATTTGGACCAAATCCCAAGTCTCCTCCTAAGGCTTACGAAGCGCCCCGCGCGCCTCGCTCATCGCCGCGTGGCCACGTGGGTCTCTGAGGCCTCGGGGCCTGCCACGCCCCTTCCAGCCTCAGGGCCTTTGCACCTGCCGATCCCTTCGTGTCTGCCGTGCGTGCGTAACCTGGTTTGAGTCCCAGCTCCTCTCCGCTTCCATTAGATGTGGCCGCATCCGGTTGGTGAGCTAAGAATGGTTTTAACGTTTGCAGTTGTTGGGGGGGAAAAATCAGAAGAATACAATTTGCTGACGCGTGAAAGTTGCATGGAGCTTCAGTGTCAGTGCTCACAAATAACATTTGATTTGAAAATAGCCCCACTTGTTCCTTTGCCCATCGTGCATATGTGTGCCTGCGTGTATAGAGGTTTTTTTTCACACCCAGCGCGGAGCCCAACACAGGGCTCGAACTCAAGGACCGTGAGATTGAGACCTGAGCCGAGAATCAGAATCGGACGCTCAACCCACTGAGCCACCCAGGCGCCCCTGTGTGTTTATAGTTTATTGTAAATTGTACTTATATTTTCCTATCACTTTCTTAAGGCTAGAAGACAACTAATAAAACATAAAATGAAACGAACCCTGGTTTGTAGTGCGGATTTTCTTGGTGCAAATACTCCAACCGTGGCTGATTTCAAACTAACGTGACCGTGAGTAGCAGCAGAGCTAGGAAGGGATGCTCAGAAACACCCTCTATTTGTTTCCAGAGCTCGTTAATTGTTTTCAGTGTGGTCCCCAAATCGGCAACATCAGCATCACCCAGAAGCTTCTTAGACAGAATCCCAGGCCCCAAACCAGACCTGAATCACGATCCACATTTTCACAAGATACCCAGGGGCTTCCGATGCATGTTAGATCTTGAGAGGCACTGTGTAGGAACTTTTATTTACTTTTTATTTTTATTTATTTATTTTGAGAGTGTGTGCACACGTGCCAGCGGGGTAGGGGCCGAGAGAGAGGGAGAGAGGGAATCCCAAGCGGGGTCCACACTGATGGCACAGAGTGCAACTTGGGGCTCAAGGCTCAAACCCACGAACTGTGAGATCATGACCTGAGGCGAAAAGTCAGATGCTCAACTGACTGAGCCACCCAGGTGCCCCGTTTAGGAACTTTTATTCATTGTTGGGGGTGACATACGGTTAATACCGTTAAGAATTTCCCCAACTTTATTTAATTGATGCCTCGATTCTGCTACTCTAGATTTTGCTGCCAGGCTATGAGCACAGGCCACAGACCCTGGGTTAGAAATGCTCTAGGAATGGCTAGAATACCAATGCTGGAAAGGACCCTGGTGGTCATCAGGTCTGTCTGGTCGCCAGGAGCGTGTGGGCTTAGGTTTTCTCATTTCTAGTTTGTGGATTTCATTATATTTCATTTTATATATTTTAGAGCCCTTGCTCAAAGGTCTTCTTGGCCTTTGCCGTACGTCTGGACTCTGTGACCCTTTATGAACTTAATACTTTGCTTGCCTTTTTATTGGTTTAAGTTTACATTAAATAGAGTATATCACCACCCAAAATAGGAAACCACCAAGCCACGAATAGGAAATAACCGTAAAAGTAAACATGAAGACAAAACAAGGGTTTTAAATTCTGCGTAGACACCATTGTTTGCCAAGGTTGCTGAGCCCCAAGCCTACTTTTCCTTTGATGTAAAGAGAGATTTCTCAGAGGGTTATTAAAGGCATATTATCACCAACAGAAACTCCCCTCGACATGATGAGAAGTACTGAAAAAGAACTGGTAATGGGATAACTATAAATCATGTGATTCGGTGTCATTTAATACCATGTCTCCATGTCTCCTAAAGTCATTTCATACACCACATTCGTCCCACACTTCGGGCAACTCCCAGCAACGCATCATCACTTGCTAAATATAATGCAGTGGTGGTTTTTCAAGGGACATTGAGCGATGCTAAACCTATCAGCCTGGTGAGCCAACGAAATTTCCACTGGTTTCACAGTTGTCTTCAAAGTGCCAGTGGCCTCCAACATTTGCCCTGAGGCCTGTTTTTCGCTTTCTTCATGTGGTCCCCTCTAACAGATCAACTTGGTTGATATTTATTTACTAAGTAAATATTTGTTTATAACTTACCTGGTGTTAGTTGGGAAATACGGTCCCAAACTCTTTGACCCTTGAAAGGTGAGGTATCTGTTCCTTTCCCTGGAATGGGGGTGGACTTGTTAATGGTGGACGAATTGGGTACAGTGAAAATGACACCGCGTACTCTATGAAGCTAGGTCACAGCAGAGACAGAGGATGCAGCTTTCACCTGCTTTGCTGGAACAGTTGCTCTTAAAGCCTTCAGTCTTTATGCAAACAGTGCACCGGCCCTGAGGCCGCCATGCTGTGAGGAAGCCAGAACACGCAAGCCACATGGCAAAGCCCTGAAGAATTCCCAGTTCGCCCTTCCTGTTCCTTACAGAAACCACGAGAGGGCCGTTAAATGATGGCTGCTATTACAAGTCATTAAGTCTGGGAGACAGGTGTTATACAGCAGTATATACCCACCACACTACTATGCATCGGGCACTGCTCCGCATGTTGGGGCCCAGGATGGAAAAGACAGACCCTGGCTTCACGGAGCTTTGCATTCTTTTGTGGGAGACTTAAAATAGGTGAACAAACAGGAGATGGCGACTAGTGCTACAAAGAAGATAAGCCAGCATATTGTGACAGAGTGGCAGAAAAAGGGAATACTTAAGATAGGCTGGTCAGGAAAGTGTCCCCTCTGAAGAGGTGACGCTTAATAAAAAGATCTGTAGGAGAAGCATTCTGGAGAGGACAGTGGGTGCAATGGTCCTGAGCCAGGAGCCAGCTTGGGGAGCTGGAGGGGCAGTGAGGAGTTCAGTGTGGCCAGGGCAAATGGTTTGCCCTAAAGCGCTGATTGGCTTCTCGGCTGCCTGCTTCCTCCTTGGTTTACCAGGAGACAGGTCTGAGGACCCCCTGAGCCCTGGCTGTGCCCTGAGAACTGTGCACTTGCCTTCTCCGCAGCCGAGTTGTAAATGGCCTCTGTACTTCGGGTTCCGTTGAAAGGGTTTTCACAGCTGTGATTAGGTTTTCATCTTCCTGTCATGGGCAGGAAGCCGGCGTGTGAGATATTTGCTCTGCGCCCAGCCCCACGCTGAGACCAAGGACCTAATGATTAATCAGCTGCAGTTCCCACCCTCAATTTGCTCAGAGTCAGGTGAGGGCAAGGAAGTCGTCCTGGGTTGCCTCCTCCGCCCCGCACCCTTGCCTGGCCTCCCTCAGTCCACAGGTGGGGTTCCTGACAGCAGGACATCCAGTGTGGCTGATGCTGATGCTGATGGGGGCCGGCGGGGGGGGGGAGCTGACTCCAGCTGGGTGCATCAGCTTCCCTTGTTCCTATATTCGGCAACAGCTAAATATAGTATGGAATTGGGAAGAATTTTTTTTTTACTTGTAGTTTTAAACAAGTATTAAGATAAATTCAGACTTAAAAAAGTGGCAAAAATAGCACAAAGAATTTCGTATAGTCTTCACCAAGCTTCCCCAGATATTAACATCTTACACAGCCACAGTACAACGATCAAAACTTGGAAATTGACATTGATTCAATACTGTTCATTAACATACACACCTTATCCAAATTTCGATTGTTCATCGCTGATAATTGTTTTCCCCGTCCCAGGATCCAGTCCGGGATCCCACTTAGATGTCATTTCTCCTTCGCCTCCTTCAGTCTGGATCAGTTCTTCGGTCTTATTTTTTCTTGACTATGTCACTGGTAATGAGTACTCCCAGTTATTTGGAAGAATGCCCCTTAATTTTGGGTTTGATTCATGTTTTCCTCATGATTAAACTCAGGTTGCTAATTTTTTGGCAGGAGCGATGTGTCCATCTCAGAGCGCCCTATCAGGAGGCACGTGATGTCAATTGTACCATTAGTGATGATAACTGAGATCACTTGGTTTAGATAGCGTCTGCCGGGTTACTACTTTTCCCGTTGTAATTACTATCTCGTGGGGAGATACTGAGTCTATGTAAATAAGCAGAGAATATTTGAGAAAGAGAAGGGGGGGAGGCAGAGGAGGGCAAGAAGGAAGCTCGCTCATTCAGTCTGTTGTGGTCTTTCCTAGCATGCATTGTTGCAATTTAGTAAATGAAACTGCCTCCATTCTAGGCAAAAATCCGAGCTCTGTGTGTCCCCAGGGGAAAAGAAAGAGGCCGTGTCACACAGTGACCACTGGGGGGCGGCAGAGGATTGGGAAGCCATTCAGCTCCTAAGTAGCTAAACTTGAGGGGACTCAAAGGCTGCGTATGCATCAGCTGGGGTCGGGCATCTCCCCGAACCAGGTCAGGAAGGCGCCGGCTGCTCCAATAAAGGCGGAGCACTTCTCGTTGCACCAAGCTTGCTGCTCTGTGGATCACGCTCTCAGCACAGCGCATGCGCCACCTCTGACCGAGGGGGCTCTCCATCCCGGAAGGACTTCCGGGAAGTCTGAGAATCCCTTCTGAACCTGACTGCGAAATTCGTGGGTACCGAAGGTGTGTCGTTTTGGAGACTGGTTGCAAACCGCGAAGACACTTCTGGCAAATGTAAGCAAAGGAAGAATTTGCTGGGAAGCTTTGAAGATGCTCAGAAGATCAAAAGGAGAAGAGAAGAAACTGTAACTCCAGTGGGTCTTGGCAGCCGGAACAGTTTAGCAGAATGGGAGGGGCACCTCTAGGAGAATTCCCAGACTTCTGTTGCTTTCAGGCTTACATTCAGCTCACGATTCAGACTCCCAACAGAAAGTGCTGGATGGGTCCAGCATGGCAGGGCACTTAGTCCCTGCCCCCCTCCTGCTTTCCCCAGCTATCCAGTTCATGCCTCCATCAAACATTTATTGAGCCAATGCCTTTAGGTGCCCAGCGGCTGGTCTGAGATGCCACCTGCCATTTGAGATGTCCAAGTGGAGGCAGCCAGTGGGAAGCCATTCGTCTGAGAGCTGAAGGAGGGGGGCTGTCAATCTATTGTGCGGTCCTGGGTCCTCACTCCTGGAATGAACGCCTAAGTCCCGGCTAGGGTCTAGGAAGCCCTCCAGGTTTTCCTCCTTGTCTCCCTCCCGCCCCCTCACCCTGTGCCAAGCCATTCTGGCCTCCTCACTGCTCCCCACATACGCCAAGCCCTTTCTCTCCAGCGCGCACACAGAGGTGGCATTTAAATCCCTGGCAGAGATGTTGTTCCTCCAAAGGGAATCGGGGTGTTATTGCCAAGGGATGTGGAATGGATGCTGGCTGGCAAAACCCCACAAACGTCTATCACAGAGGGTTTTAGGAGGGACCCGTGACCTCAAAATAGGTTGAGAATCACTGGTTAGTACTGGTGGCCTTCGAGACATACGTATATGCGATACATTTCCTTTATCTGATACATTGTACACTTAACACGGCATTATATGGCAGCCTGATACCGTCTCTGTATGTACACACAATATACTGAAACAAGGTTTTTACCAAGTGTGTGTGTCTTGATTGCATCAGCACTTCACATGGTTTCTGCTTTTATCCTGCTCCATTATAAAAAAACCAAACCTGGTCATAACCCTCCCGCTTGATTTCATAACTCACTTGGTCTGCTGTGAGGACCTCTCGCTTCTGCCCACTCCCCTCCCTGGCGCTCTCTCCACTGCCACACTGCAATTGTGTCCCCACCCCTTGCTTGTACCATCCGAACAGGCACCTAACTGGCGTCCTTGCTTCCCGTTTATGTACAATCCACCGTGCCAGAATAAATCTTCCTAAAGCTCATCTCTGATTATATGAAATAATTCTGGTGGTGGCCTCTTGAATGGATTTACAGTACAACCTTGGCTTGCGAGCATTAATTTGTTCCAGGAACGTGCTTTAATCCAAAGTGCTTGTATACCAAAGCAAATTTCCCCGCAAGAAATCACGGAAACTCAGATGATTCATTCCATAGGCCCCAAATCTTCATATAAAAAGGATTACAGTACGGCAATATAACACAAAATAATAAAGAAAATAAAAAATAAAGAAACATAAATTAGCCTGCACGCACCTTGGAAAACCTTTGAGGCTGGTGTGAGGGGGTCAAGGGACAGGAGGGTTGCTGTGTAAGACGACTTTCACTGCCGCTAATGGATGTGGGCTCCAGTACAGTATTAAACTCTTGTCACAGACTGTGTTGAATGTAGCTGGCAATAAGGCAGCAGAGGAAAGGGTCTCTATCTGCGGGCAGCCTGGCCTAGAAGGAAGCGAAGCATCCCTAAGCTCACTCTTGTCTGGAAGAGCAAAGGACTGTCCACGGGTGCTCTGAAGGGACAAAAAACACACGAGGGCCACTTGCGGGCACCTTCCAACGTTCTGAAAAACCACTGATTTCTGCCCAACGCCACGGCCTCACACCGAGCATCCGAGTGTGGGAGACGATCACCCACAATCCCACAGAGATAGAGAGAGAGAGAACTCACTGGCTCAGTCGTGATCACGTGACGTTCGGCATCACGTACTACTCGTTATTGTAGGACATCGCTCGTTTATCAAGTTAAACTGTGTTAGAAACGTTTGCTCGTCTTGCGGAACACTCGCAGAGCACAAGGTGTGCCTGCATTTTCTTTCCTTTGGTCACTCCTCAGTGTTCTTCCACGTGTTTTCTCTCCTCCTTCCCCCTCCCTTCCCATGGTTACCATGAATAGCACCTTCTCCCAGAAGCCTCCTTCACTCACTCACTCGCTAAATGTTTGCTGAGCATGTGTATAGCCTATGCTAGATTTGGAAAATGCAGTATTGAACGAGGCAGACAAGAGCTACTCCCCAGTGTTAATGGGAAATGTGGGGTATACAGGATCCTAATCTAGTGGGAGAGCTTCCAGGAAGACTTCCTGGAGGAGGTGTCAAATACGTCCGAGGCAGATGCGTGTGTGTGGAGGCATGGAGGTTAGATGGGAGGTGCGGTGAAGCTCAGAGCCCCAAATGAGGCCGTGGGCTCAGCTCCAGGAGCAAGAAATCAGAGCATCGAGTGGGTAAGGGTGTGTGTGAGGCAGAGGGCGAGCAAGACAAGTGATCAGTGACGTGGCCGTGAACGTTTAAAAGATGCAAGAACGGGCCATAAAGATCATGCTGTCACCCAGTGGCCCTCAGCTGGGGGGGGGGGTCGATCCTACCCTCAGGGGACACCGGGCGATGTCTGGAGACGTCCGTGGTTGTCACAACTCGGGGAGGGAAGGTGGCCTGGCACAGAGCGGGAGAGGCCAGGGGTGCTGTGCCACATGCCGCAGAGCCCAGGACGCCCCACCAGTGAGAAAGCTCTGGTCCCAAGTGTGCACGGTGCCAAGGCTGAGAAACAATTGTTGAACGTTTACTCCGGCACTTTCTTTCTCAGTGTCCACTTATTTAAACGCCGTGAGGTGGGGGGGGGGGGCAACTAATGTAAGTACAGTTGGCCCTTGAACGACGTGGGTTTGGGCTGCACGGGTCCACTTAGATGCAGCTTTACATCAGTGAATGCAGGACAGTTCTGTAGACGGAGTGTCTCTTCCTCGTGATCACCTTAACTACATTTTCTTTTCTCCAGCTTGCTTTACGGACACGGTATATGATACAACACACAAAACGCGTGTTGACTGTTTATTGGTAAGGCCTCCGGTCAACAGTAGGCTATTAAGATTTCGAGGGGTCAGAAGCTCTGCGTGGATTTCTGGCTGCAAGGAGGGTTGGCGCCCCTAACCCCCACGTTGTCCAAGGGTCAGTTGTCATTGAGATGAGGGCACAGGCAGGGACAGCCAGCGTGGAGTTGGCGCTCACACGTGCATAGCCTAGTCCTATTTTCCCTGTCGTGCTGCCTTTCCCGGCCAGGAGGAGTTGGGGAGTGGCAAGGAGGAAGGAGAGAGTGGCTGCGTTGTGGGCATTTTGGGGAGTGGGAGGTGGCCCTGGGTTTCTGGCCTGGACAGTGGGATGGACGGTGGGGCAGTGCTGTACGGACACGAGGAGGAGGTCCGCGAGGTCAGATGCTGAGCTCCTGCTTTGCTGTGTGGAGGGAGAAGCACCCGGAAACCTCTGAGCGGTGGGGTGGGGGGGGGGTGGGGCGGCGCTGGGGAGCAAGTCCGCAGCGCGTGCAAGGGCACAGTGTGGAAGGTTCTGGAGGACCCAGGAGCGGGTGGGCACCAGCCAGAGCTGTGGGAGGAAGAGTGGGGGAGGGGTGACACCGTCAGCCAGGGATCTCTCCCTTCTTAGCGTGCCCACAGCTGGGGGGCATGTGTAGGTCTGTGTGGGGTGTACCTCACGTCTTGTTTTGGAGTTCTTGCTTCTAGAGAATTCCCAGAGGCACGAACATCTGTGGGTTGCCCTGCATCCCCCCCCCCCCCGCCCCGGCTTATCGAACTCTGATTGGGGGTCATCGGGATTCTAATGCAGCGCCGTGATCATCAGGGATCCAGGATCCTTTGTCTCATCACTTTGCCATCCTCATTCTATGATGTCCACCTCGAGGTCTCAAATGTCTGTGGATGCTCCAGCCATCATGCCCGCATTCCAGCCAGCAGCTTCAAATTTCCCCGGGTGTGTACAATGTGGGTAACACCTACTGTCAAAAAGTGGAGCTCGGGCAGAAGCATCTGGCGTGATTACTCAGAACCCCCAGAGGCTCTTGGTAAGATGAGGTTCCCCTTGTTCACCCCCCGTGCCTGGCTTCCTAGCCGGTGGGCCTCCACAGGGACTCGACAGCCTGTGGACCTTCAGCGGTCTCCCCTGCTCGTCTCCGCTTGGGCTCCCGAGGCAGCTGTCAGGGGGGCATTACCTGTGCTCGCTCTGTCACCAGCCACTCAGGCCCAAGAGCCGGGCCTGGCTCTCCTCCTCCAGGGACCCTGCCACCCGGGCACTGGGCCTGGGTCTAGACGGGGAGGCAGGGCGGTGGGGGGTGGGGTTGGCTCCTGCTCGGTGCCGGGGCTGGCACTGCTCGGGGGTCTCAGGCTGGAGAGGGCCTGAGACCGTGAACCACGAGATGGGGTGAGTCTGGGCTCTGCTGGGTTCTCAGAGCCTGGCAGGGAGTCGCGACAGAGACGGGCCCCGGCTGCCCAGCCGAAGCAGAGGCTGTGTGGTTGCGTCCTGGGAGTTTCCCGAGGCTGGCCACAAAATCTGCATCAGGGCCCAGTACAGAATGAAAGCGTGGGCCCTTTGTTCAAAAAATCATTGAGAATTTCAAGATGGTGACAGCAGGGCACCAAGCCACCTGCAGGCCGTGGAGGTCCCAGCCCCGGGACGTAGTAGACGATTTCAGTGTCACCTAGGGGCTTCAGGGCAGAGGGACAGAGGGGCCTGGGCTGGGGCCAGGGCTGAGCATCTCCGGGGCACGTGGGGCACTGGCGTGGCACGGAGGGGCAACTTTAGGGGCCGGCCAGGAGCCAAGTCCGTGTTTCTGGAACGTCTTCCCATCCCGGCTTCGGAGCCTGTTGGTCTCCTCCGCAAGGATTGTCCCAAGTCCTACCACCCCCTGCGTCAGAGCCCCCCGAGAGGGGCGGTCCAAACAGTGCTGCTTTCCGGCCCCCCACAGCACCCCCCCCCCCGCCCCAGGCAGCTCCGCTGTGGCTGGGGCCCAAGAATCAGCCACCTTAGAGTAAGTTCCTGCCGTGATTCTTAGGGGATCCCCAAGTTCGGCCCCCACCGCTCTACCCGACAAGTAGAGTTGTCCCTGAGGACAACTGGCGGTCTCGTCAGTGGCTGGAGCAGGATGTGAACGAGTCTCGTCTGCCTACAAATAGTCTGCATCATCCTGGGCTGAGAATTCTTTTCTTGCTACCTTTGGCCCAGGGCTGGCCCTGCTAAATGAAGCTCAGGGAACCTGCTCCTTCTGGAACACTCCCCAGAGAGCCAAGAAGAAGGTGCCAGAGGCCCCTGCTTCTCCTCTGAGCCTCGCCTGGGGTGAGCCTGGCCAGGCTGGCAGTCTAAGGCAGGGGACTGGCCTGGAGGGAGGGCCGCATCCTTCAGGACCACCGCGCGCGCGCGCGCGTGTGTGTGTTTGTGTGTGTGTGTGTAGGAGGGGCTGGGGTGTGGATCGTGGTCCCTGGAGTGGGTACACTCAGTGTGTTCACTGCAGCGCGAAACAAGAACGGGCTTGGAAGGCTCGTGTCTTTACCGTCGTTTCTACCGTCCCTCGTGGAACCTGCAAAGGCGGGAGCGTGAGGCAGAAACCCCGTTTGTACTGCTCAGCGCATGTGGAAGAAAAGGCAGGCCATCCCAGTCCGTCAACTGTGAGCTTAAATGTCTCCCAGGAGAGGAGATATATATTTTAAAGACATTCTTTCTGTCTGGTTCCATCTGTCAAAGCAGGCAAACATTGTGATTATCATGGACTTCTGGCTTCTAAAGTAAGCGCCTGTCTTTCTCGTCCTTCCCTCCACACCTCTCCGCACACCTGGAGTGGGCTGAGGAAGGAAGGTTTTTAAAGGCCACGTGAGTTTACATCGGTACCTTCTGTGTGAATGAGAAAAAACATCGGGGACTGAATATACTGCAATATACGTGTTCATAAGAAACGTTCTAATAACGCGTTGAGCACAAAACTATTGATATAAACATATTTCCAAAAGGAGAAACTATTGCATTTCATAAGATGTCGCTTCTTAGACCGGAGGTTTGTCTTTCTTCTTTGCAGCTGGTTTGGGGGCAGAACTCTCGCACGGAACTAACCAAGTGCAACGTGTTATGACGGATGCAGATCCGGAGCGTTCGAAGTTCGAGGCTGTGCCAGTCCTCGGGATTCATTTCACTCAAAGAAGAGTTTCAACTTTGAGCAGTTCAAGATGGGACTTGCCGGGGGTCAAAGTGCTCCAGGATTGCTAGTTCAAAGGCAGGCGTTCCAGAAGATTCTGTGGAGTGGGAGCCAGGCAGACGTGGCCCGATGGCTGCCCCCTCAAAGTGCCACTGAAACACCGACCACCCAGCCCCCTTGGAAAAACTCATTCCAGACCCAGCAGTTTGGCCTGATGTTGGCCACGAACTCGGACAGAACCCAAATCCTTCTAGTTGCTGATGAAACTTATGGTTTTGATTCTTAAAGACACCACTGTATCTTGGCATGAGCAGGCCACTTCCGTGACATGTTCTTTGAGGCACGTGGGGCTGTGGGCTGTGCGTGGTCCAGGGACTCGGCAATCGGCAGCGGCTTCCGGAGACCTTTGGCGTCTGCGCGTGGGGCTCCGGCGGGCCGGCCTCTGCACCTCGGCACAGCGGGCAGGGCAGGAGGCCTCGGGCACGGTGCTGAGATGGTCCCTTCCCACCACAGGGCACCAGGCCAGGGGGCCCCGTGGGCACCGGTCAGCCCAGCGCTGCCCAACAGCTGCAGAACATCCCGTCCCTCCTGGGATCTGAGTTTTAAGACACAAGGGTGGAAACTGGGACCAGCGGAACAGCGAAGGAGCCCAGTGTGGGGGCGCCGACCCGTCTGGCCCTTAGGTGGGGGTGCGTAATCTCAGACCGAAGTTCACAGCCCAGCAGAGGAGAGAGCGAGAACGTTCGGAAGAAGATGACCCAGGAGGCACCAGGAGAGCAGCTTGGGCGCTCGGGAGCCCGATGTGACCTTCTGCCGTGTTTACCAATGGTTTTCTTGAGGAATAGCGTGTCCTGTGAGGGTGCGCCAGTGCCTCGCGAGTCAGGTCACGTCACCTAAGAGGGACTGCTGCGGCGGAGCTCGAGGGGCCCGGTCCGGAGCCCAGGGAAGGCACCGTCCAGCTAGATGCCCTGCAGGGAGTGGTTTGGGTCACCACGTTCCCGCTTCACCAGCGGCTCACCCAGGCTGTGGGCGTCCGGGTCAGCCTCGCCGCTGCGGTCCTCGCCGAGGTCATCTGCAGGGTTAGCATTGGGGATGAGGGGTGCGGGCAGGGGGTGCGGCAGGGGGGGAGAGAGAAGCACGTTCTGAGAGGTGCACAGGCATGGCCAGGCCAGGGTCTCCGCCCCCCCACCCCACCGCAGTGCCCCAGGAGGCCTTGTGACCGGAGACCTCCCTTGACCAGGGTCCAATTGCCCGGTCACATTTCTGGCAGGGTCCCCCTTGGCACTGGTGCCCCCGCCCCGTGGGGCAGGGAATGGGTTGGGGTGGGGAGAAGTGGATGCCGGAGGCCCGGGGCTGTGGCCCTGCTCCTGGGCCCGGGGTGGAGGTGCTTGGGGAGAGGAATTAGACATCGCCCCGAGGCGCCCACCCGAGGGGCAGGTGCAGGGCTGCTCCTTGGAGCCTTGGCCCATCCTGGCCTGTCTGGAGGCAGCTCCTAAAGGTCCCCAGCCCACCCCGGGAGCTGCCTCGATTTCCACTAGCACAGGAGTGGGAGGAGGAACCCCCGGGAGAGCCACACAGAAAAGCCAGGGACACACCCACCTTTATCGAGCAGTGTCAGCGACAGGGAGGCGAGATCATTGAACTGAAAGAGAGAAGCCCGGGGGTCAGGGGCCTCGCAGAGGGGCCTGGTCCCGGTGAATGTCAGCCACCGTCCCCTATCCACAGTTCAAACAGGCCTTCGCTTAGAAATGGTAGCGGTCCCCACGCGAGAGGAGGCACTGAGGCTGGGTGTGTCCCCTCTGGCACCTTCTGGGCCTTGCCTGGCAGCCGCTGGAGAGCTGAGGGGGTGCTGACTGCTCAGGCCACCAAGGGGACAGGGACTGTGGCCTCTGAGTGGTAACAGGCTTACTGTGTGTTAAGAGCTCTGTAAGCATCACCTCATATGTTCCTCAGAACAACCCCATGTGACACACCGTTCCACTCCCAGGAGTGTGCCCGAATGAGGCAAAAACAGGGATTCCAACCAGAAGGTGCCCCCAGGGTTCACAGCAGCCCAAAAGTGTAAACGAGCCGTATGTTCGTCGGTGCGGGGACAGGTGACGCACAGTGTTGAACAGCCACGCGGTGGATGCTGTTTGGCCACAGAAGCAGTGAGGCAAGGACACCCGCTACGACATGGGAAGATTATGTCGAGTGACAGATGCCCGACACAAAAGGCCACGTCACGTGTGAGTCTGTGCGAGTCAAGTGTCCACGACGGGCAAATCCCGGCAGAAAGCGGGGCGGTGGCTGCCAGCATCTGGGGAGAGGGACGGGGGGAGAGAGACTGCTGCCAAGGACGGGGTTTGCCTTTGGGGTGATGGAGCTTTCTGGAATCACATAGGAGTGCTGTTTGCACAAGTCTTTTTTTTTTAATTTTTTAAAATATTTTTTATTTATTTTTGAGACAGAGACAGAGCATGAACAGGGGAGGGGCAGAGAGAGAGGGAGACACAGAATCGGAAACAGGCTCCAGGCTCTGAGCCATCAGCCCAGAGCCCGACGCGGGGCTCGAACTCACGGACCGCGAGATCGTGACCTGAGCCGAAGTCGGACGCTTAACCGACTGCGCCACCCAGGCGCCCCTGCACAAGTCTTGATGTACTAAATGCCACTGAAGCGTTCGCTTAAAAATGGCTGGGATGGCAGGGGCACCTGCACGGCTCACGTCATGATCTCACAGTTCGTGGGTTCAAGCCTCACGTCGTGCTTTGCGCTCGTGGCGCAAAGCCTGCTTGAGATTCTCTCTCTCCCCCTCTCTCTCTGCCCCTCCCCTGTTCGCACGTGCTCTCTCTCTCAAAATAAATAAATAAACTTAAAAAATGGCTAGAATGGTAAATTGTAAACGTCGTTTACAGTAAACGCCACGGGGGGGTGGTGGTGGGGTGGATGTTCAAGGTCGCGATTCGGGGGCGGGGACTCTGGAGCCAGGTCTGAACCCAGCTCTGTCGGGTCCAGCCCGGGCGCTCTTTCCCACCTGCGGGCCTCCTGCAGGCTGTTCTGTTGGGGCGTCCGCGGCGCCCACACCTGCCCCTGCGCCCCGCGGCCCCGAGGCCGGGGGGAGGGGGCCCTCACCTCTCCCATCACGGCGATCGGTGTCTCTCCAGTCGCCTCTGCCACGCGGTGCTCCACCAGGTAGAACATGTACTCGTCATAGAGCAGACGGATCAGGTGGAAGGAGCCAAAGCTGGCCGCGCTGCGCAGCGTCAGGTCGCGGATCACCATGGAGCTGGGGGATGGGCGGACGGGGGCTGGGAACCTTCCGGGGAGCAGGGAGTGCGGCCAGGCAGTCGAGCCAGGCCTCCTGGGGGCCCCGTGGACCCGCGAGGGGCCTGCCAGCCGCCCAGACCGGCCCCGAGTGCCCGAGCCCCCCGCAGGTGACCGGGCGAGCTCGCGTTCTGGGTCCCTGGCGGGGACCTCCCCCCGCCCCCCACACACACGAGCTGCTGACGTTGCGCCCGCCCCCTTCTCCCCAAGGCCTCCTGTCAACCCCGGGGGGCGGGGCGGAGGGGGAGGGGCACGGGTCCCGAAAGGAAGGTCACAGGCCGCTGGCTCCCCTCGGAAGCTATCAACTCTATCAACTCGCCGTCCCCGGTCCCCGCCGTCCCCGGTCCCCGCCGAGCAGGCAGCTCCGGCCCTGGGGCCCCCAGCCCCGCCGGCCCGAGTTCTGGCGGAAGTCAAGCCGGACTCACCTGTAAAAGGACCACTTCAGAAGGAACTGCCGGGCGGCCTTGGGGAAGCTGGGGCTGCCGGCGTGCTGCTTCAGGACCTGGGTGACCACGTTGTCCAGCCAGGTGGCCCACTGGTCCAGGGAGCTCTGCTGCTGCAGGGTCAGCTTGAAGTCCTGCTCCAGCCGCTGCACCACGCTCTCCTCGCACTGGCACACCCACGAGGCCTGCTCCTGCGGGGCGGGGGCGGCATCAGGACAGCCCCCCCCCCCCCCCACGGCCAGCTCCGGGCCTTTCCCTGCTGCCGCCGAGCCCAGGGGCGGACGCCGATGGACAGACAACACCCAGAGAGGGAACCCCCCGGGCTTCTGAGCGCTCGAATCCGCGCTTCGCGCGTCGGAGGCTCAGAGGACACACCGGGTCTTTGTGGCGTTTTACTTTCAAGTGGTCACTTTCCCAAATGTGCGTCTCGTGTATTTACTGGACGAACTCGGTGTGAGCGTCCTCGCGGCAGGAGCCACACGCGCACAGCCTGAGCCCGGAGGAGACAGCCACGAAAATGGCAATGGAAAGTAGATTCTTAAGGAGTGTGAACGGAGGTGTGGGTCCAGGCGCCCGGACGCTGGGGGGCCTGCAGGATCATGGTTGGGGGGGGGACTTGGGTGGGCTGCAGGGGGGGCCTCCACCCTGAACCTGTTCTCACGCATGCCGGTTTTGCTGTGGGTTGAATCTTGTGGTTTTGTGCATCTTTCTCGAGGCTGGAAGGCTAGGCCGGCGGGGTGGGGGGTGGGGGCGGGGGGTCCACGCGCGGCGTCGCCGATCTGCGGCCCGGTCTTCGTGCCCCAACCCAGGCCACGCGGGGGATCGCACGGGAGAGTCACCTGCACGTTGGCAAAGTCCACGCGGTTGAGGTCACTGAGCATCTGGTTGATCTGGGAAGTGTTCTGGAGCACGGCCCGGGCTGCCTGAGCGAGGTGGTTGAGAGACGTGTATCTGCGAAGAGTCTGTGCGAAGGCACTGACCACGCCCACCTGTGGCGAGGGAGACCCGCAGACAGTGAGCCCGAGCGGCTGTTCTCTCTCCTCCTGGGCGGGTGCTGGGCTCAGGGACAGCGCAGGGGGAGGGAGCAGGGAAGAGCCCCTCCCCGCCCCCCCAGCTTCGGACAGTCTCAAGGACCTGGAGAGTGAGAATAAATGAAGGACACAAACCTCCCCAAGGCACCTTGGCATCTACAGCAGATGCCACGGTATCGGGGAGGTAGCATTCAGGACGGTGTGCTTATCCCCCCAGAAGCCTCTGGCTCTCAGGAGTGGCCAGGGGAAATGCAGATTCCTGGGTGCCACGGGATCAGGCTGTGTGGGGGTGGGGCCTGGGAATCTGTGACTGTAACCGCTACCTCGGCTACTCGTAGGCACCCTAAGTCTGAGAGTCACTGGTCTAACAGAGAGTTCCCGAAGGTGGTCAGGGAGGCCAGATGCTGGGAACCCGGCCTCACCGGTCTGCAGGTCTCTAAGAGACGCTTGTGAGAGCATCCGGCAATCACTGTCCTCTGTGCATGGAGGCCAAGTGGGCTCATTTCAGGTTCTGATTCGTGGCCAAGACCGTCGCAGTGAGGCTGGCAGCAGGGAGATTAAACCCTCCCCCCTATGACGGACATGGAATCATTCTACCTGTTCTGAATCGACCCAAGTGCCTCAGAGCAAATGACACCTTCTGTCGTGCCCCTCCCTGCCAGTGCCGGCCCTCCTCGCCAGCAGCCTCGGGGCTTCCTGGGAGGACTAGGGGTCCAGGAGGCACAAGAGCCGCCTGCTTTCCCCGGGGCAGAGGACAGGGGCCCCTCCCAGCTGCTCCCTTCGCAGCGGAGCGGCTACCTTGGTCTGGATGGCCTGCTGTGGGAAGTCTCTCATGGCATTCGTCAACCAGCCTTCCAAGCTCTTGGCAAAATTACGGATGGCCTGCGTCAAGGTGCCTGGGAGATAAAGCCGAGACACCGTGAGAAAGGCAGTCTCGCCCATCAGGAGCAGCATCAGTGCAAGACACACACACACACACGCACGCGCGCAGAGAACCCGGAAGAGCAAGCGGTGCAGGAGAAGAGGCGGCGGGCTCACACGGACGGACGAGGGGCCAGGCAGAGGGCGGGGCGCGCAGTGCAGGGGGGGCGCTGGGTAAGGATGAGGGCCGCCCAGGGCCTTCAGCTCTGTTCACCTGCCTGTCTGGCCAGTGGCTCTCACTGAGGGCGACTCTGCCCCCAGGGGACACCGGGGGATGGGTGCAGACCTCTGTGGTCGGTGCACCTGGGGGAGCTCCGGGCACCGAGTGGGTGGGGGCCAGGCCCCGCCCCCCGTAGTGCCCAGGACAGCCCCGATGACATGATGGAACGGTCCACACAGTGCTGAGGGGAAGCCCTCAGACACACCCACATGCGTATATTCTACTGGCTTCCGAGTGCATTGAGAGATGGCTGGCAATACAAAACCACTAAGGCTGTTAACAGAAAACCCTACAAAAACGTAAAAGGAAATCTACCCCAACCCAAACCTTCATACGGAGGCTCTAACTGCACGCTACAACGAGCAGTTTTCGGGCAGGCTGAGCCCAGAGGAGAAACGTGATGGTTTTGCCGTTTCCCATTTTCTGGCACGAAGGAAGCAGACCGGCCCACAGAGAAAGAGCAAAGCTTCGGCTGGGCCCAGAGGCGAGAGGCACAGACATCGATAGGTCCCCGCCCGCCCCGGAGCAACCCCTGGCGCCCCCTGCAGTCGCTCATTAAGAGCGAGGCCTCAGGGCCCAGCTTCCTCCTCCTTCTGCCCTCAGGAGGCCCAGAGGGAGAGCCTGTAGGGACCCCCGACCTGCATCCTGGAGGCATCCGGGCAGGGGCCCCCTGGGGTTTTAGCAAACCTGCAGACTGGGGTGGGTCTGTCCTGTGACCTCAGCCCCACCCTCTGGGGATCTCCTCCCAGCTGGAGTGTCACCTGGGCGCACCCCCCGCCCCCCCCCCCACAGCACTGAGCACACCTCAGCCTCACACGCACCCTCCAAAGCCCCAGACAGGCGGTGGCCCGAGGGTGGCGGGCCTCACGGAGACATGAGCTGGCCCTCCCCTGGGCCTCGTTCTGGGGGACAGGGAAAGCACAGGGGGCCAAAGGGGGAGAGCGGCCGCCTGCGAGCAGCTTACTGGGCACCGGCCGCAGCACGTCGGGGATGAGGATCTCCACCAGGGCCTGATACAGGATGTGGTCGCAGTTCCTCATCCACTTGAGGATGGGCTCACACTTGCACAGAGACACCAGCTTGTCCTTCGGGAGGACGGCACCTTCGGGCTCTCCGTCGCTGTGGGGAAGGGGGAGATGGGGTGAGCCGCGGCCTGTGGGGTGGCAGGAGGGCCACAGGACCGCACCGAGCCCCGCGTCCGAGTCCCCGGCGGGCCCGCGCCGCCCCTCCCCTGCCTGTGGCCAGGCGATGACACGTCCTCTATTTGGGACTCTTGGGGTCCCCTACGGTCCCTCCTGCTGAACTGACGGAGGGGCAACACCAGCCACAGGCCACGGTCAGGGTGTGAAAAGCATACACACCCAGAAGGGGGCCCTGAGCACCAGTTCCCGGAAAGGTGACACGTTGGTCTCTGGGTCACAGTGTGTGTGTGTGTGTGGGGGGGGGCGCAGCCTGCAGGTTAAGCCTGGGGTCCTGGGAAATGAGCGGCCAGTCTCGGCGGGGGCAGGGGCAGGGGCGGTGAGTTACCTGGCAGGGAGAGGGGCGGGGCCGTCACCCGAGGGCGCTTTGGAGTTCCAGAAGGAAAGCCACAGCTTCTCCATGTAGTGAAACTGCAGGTGCACCACGACATCCAAGGTTGCCTGCGAATAAACACGGCCGGTCAGACACAGCTGTGCATTGGAAAGCGCGCCTGGCACCGTTGTCGGGGCGGGCGGGCGTGATAGGAGCCGCAGTGGGGTCCCTTGAAATGCAGAGAGAGACCCCAAGAAGGGACAGAGTGAGCGGATGGGCCACGGTTCAGGGACTGGAGATTCTGGGGCCCCTGGGCGGCTCAGTCGCTTCACTGTCCGACTCTTCATTTCAGCTCAGGCCGCGATCTCACGGTTCAGGGGATCAAGCTCTGCATCGGGCTCTGCGCTGGCAGCATGGAGCCTGCTTGGGATTCTCTCTCCCTCTGCCCGTCCCCTGCTCGATCTTTTGGGGTTTTTTTTTTGTTCTCTCTCTCATAATGAATATTAAAAAGAAAAAAAAGAGAGAGTGGAAACCCTATCTACTTCTCAGCCAAAGCAGGCGGGGGGGGGCACTCCTGTCTCCTCCGGGTCACCCAGAGACACCTGGTGACGTGAGAGGCTGAGCGCCTCACCTGGGGGAGGCACGCCCTGCTCCCCGCCCACATTCTAGGGGCCCCCCCCGCGGCTCGGGCCGTCTGTCTCCGCTGCGGGCGGGGGGGGACGGGGACGGTCACCTCGCAGTGCCGCCGGTAGACCAGCTGCAGGGCCTTGACGTCGTGCAACGTGATGCTCTCCTGCAGCAGGACGCTGCCCAGGTCAGGCGCAGGGAACTCCGGGAAGACGTGGGAGACATCTGGGGGAGGAAAGCGGGGGTTCACGGAGCTGCAGGAGGTCCGCACGCAGGAGTCGCTAGGAGGCCTGCCAGTGCCAGCCGGCGTGCCGGTGACGGCTCCACAGCCCCGGGTCTCACAACTTTTAAGCTTTGGTCTTCTCAGGGACAGAATGGGACAGGACTGTCCTCTCCCGGCGACAGCAAATACGCTGACACAGGTGGGCGCCCAGCCCAGGGCCCGGCACTCAGCGAGCGCTCCCATCACCCCAGCGTGCACCCAGGGCAGCGAATCCGGGGAGGGGGCCAGCCGTGGCTGTCCCTGGTGACTTCCCAGAAGGGTCCTGCCTGGGCTCCAAAAATACACTAAAGATATTTTAGATATTTTTGGGTACGCTTGCCACTGCTGTCTTCAGCGTGTGAGCCTATGGTCAGTGACCTCAGCAAGCCCCCCGCCCCGGGCCTGTCGCACAGTGTAGTCTGGGAGTTAGACGCTCCCCCGGGGCAGGGGTGGCGCCAGTGGGGAAGGGGGTCTTCCAGGGGAGGGCCAGGCAGCCCGGTGGCAGGGCCCCCAGAGGGGAGAGACAGTTTCAGGGAGTCCCGAGCATTCTAAAGGCTCTGGGGCAGCAAGGGGGAGAACTGAGGAGGGCGGCCAAGTCCTGAGCCAACAGGTTTTAAAATAATCTGGCCTTCCTTCTGATGGGCATTTCACGTTACGTATTTATTTTCCCGACGGTCACCTTGCACGTTAATTTGGGGGGCATCTGCTGATTATTCTGAAATCTTGGGGACACCATAGAACACCTCTATGTAATTTACAAGGTATTATACAAGAAAGCAGCCTAAAGCCCCCTGTAGGTGAACCCCGTGAGCAACTCAAGGAAGCCGGAGCTCTTCCAGAAGGCCCTGTGCCTGGTGGGGGGGGGGGGGAGGCGGGGGGAGGGGCTCACTGATGAACTGCTGGTGGTGCTGGCTCTGGGCGGCCATGGCCTGCTCCGGTGTGCTGTGCAAGCTGCCGTGCGAGCCACTGTCCCCAAGGCTGTCTGTCTTCTGGGCCGGCCGGTACCTGGACGGGGGACACAGTGCCACCGTGAGGCCCCAGCAGTACTGCCCGCGGGGGCCCGGGGAGCAGAGAGCTGAGCAGGATTCAGTTTGGGGTGTGTGTCTGTGTAATTTTAAAAGCCTCCTGCTAAAATACACACAGCGTAAAACGTACCACCTTCACCGTCTCCAAGCACACAGCTCAGCGGCCTCAGGCACAGTCACGCTGTCGTGCAGCCGCCCCCACTGTCTCCAGAACTTCCCATCTCCCCAAACTGAGACTCTGTCCCCATGAAGCACTGACTCCGCCCCACCCCCCCGCCCCCCCCTTGGCTCCCACCATCTACCCTCTGTCTCTGTGGATGGGACTCCTCTAGGGACCCCTGTGCGTGGAACCCTCCAGTATCTGTCCTTCTGTGTCTGGCTTATTTCACTGAACATAATGTCCTCATGGTCCATCCACCTTGTAGCAGGCGTCAGGATGTCCTTTTTTAGTGCTGAATGACATTCCAGGGTCTGGAGGGCACATCTGCTTATCCATTCATCTGCTGATGAGTCCTCAGATTGTGTGTGTGTGTGTGTGTGTGTGTGTGTGTGTGTGTGTGTTTCCCCCCTAATACTTCTCTCTTAGAAGATAAGTGAATTTCTTTCTACAGAGTCACAAGTATCTGACTATTACATAGTCTCAAAGGAAATTCCGGGACTTTCATTTCGCCTCGAGCCAGAACGCATGACCAGCCCGTCCCGGCAGCGAACTGCGCTCCCCGGGGCCCCGTGTCCCTTGAGCCCAGCAGGACGCTGTGGGGGCGGTGACAGCGTGTGGCGGCAAGAACCGGGGTGGGGGGTGTCCAGCTCCAGCGGAGGGCTCCTCTCCTTGTGGAGAGTGGGGGCGGGCTTCCCGTGAGGACGGAGAAATGCCTCCCGGATGCGTGGCGGTTCCAAGAGTCAACGGCACGAGGTGCAGGGCTGGTCCTAAGATGACACGCCGCCTGGCATCATGAGTCACAGGTGTCTGCAGGGCCCGGACCAAACAACAAGAAGAAGCTACAGAGGCCACACTGTGCCCAGACAGGTACAGGAAGGACTGCTGGGTCCACTCTTCCACCTGTTGGCTCCCGGAGAACGTTCTAGAGATTCTCTTCCGTGGCCTCCGGCTCCCACGATTGAACATATGGTTTGGAGTCACTGGGATGGCCTTAGAGCGGCTAAAATCGGCTTTTAGCCACATACGGCTTGGCCAAGGTACGATGATGCCACGCGGAGGTGAGTGGGGCACGGTCCCTGCCCCGGAGCAGTCTGGGTTCTGCGGAGAGGAGCCAGGGGCAGAGGGAAGCAGGGAAGGAGAGGTGACTGCGAGGCTGCCGGGGAGGTGACACTCGAGTGGGGCCCTGAACCAGGGGTCTGCAGATCACAGCTGTGGAGAGCCAATTGTGCTCCTTGTTTTGTGAATAAAGTTTTTTTTTTGGGGGGGGTGTAAACAAGGTGATTTTATTAGAGCCCAGGACCTGTGGGCAGAAAGAGGTGCCTGTGAATAAAGTTTTACTGGCACACAGCCATGATGCCCGCCTGTCTAGGGATCATGCGGTGGCTTTCATTCTACGACGGCAGAGCTGAACAGTCAGCAGGGTGTCTGGCCTGCAGAGCCTAAGAGAGATGCTCCCCGGCCCGATGAGCAGGTATGTGATGGGTAGAGAACATTCCAGAAACTGACCGGGCCTTTCTAGCCATTGGATCAAAATGTCAGGAAGAGGCAGCCATTTAAGTATATAAGCTTCTTTCTCCAGGCTTCTTGGGTTCTTTTCAACATTCTCTTTTCCCCCTACTGTTGAAAATTAAAGATCTGTGATTTCAGCTCTGTGATCTTCTGGAAAAGGCCAAACTATGGCAACCTCGGTGGCTGCCAGAGGTTGAGGGGAGGGAGGGGTGAGGAGGTGGGGCACAGGGGATTGCGAGGGCTGTGAAACTACCCTGTGATGCTGGGTACGCTTGCGTCCAAACCCATTTGTTTTTGTTTGTTTGTTTTTTAATGTTTTATTTTTGAGAGAGACAGAGCGCAAGCGGGGAAGGGGCAGAGAGAGAGGGAGACACAGAATCGGAAGCGGGCTCCAGGCTCCGAGCTGTCCGCACAGAGCCCGATGCGGGGCTTGAATTCACAAACCGGGAGATCGTGACCTGAGCCGAAGTCGGACGCTTAACCGACTGAGCCACCCAGGTGCCCCCGTCCTAACCCATTTGAATGGAGCCCCAAGAGAGAACCCGAGCGTGGAGCATGGACTTAGGTGGTAACGAGGTGCCCACGCACAGCTCTGGTGCCATGTTGATGGGGGGGGGGCGTGCGCGGGAGGACAGGGAGCATTGTACTTTCTGCCCAAGTTTGCCGTGAACCTAAAACTGTTCTAAAAAATAACGCCTATCTTTTTTTTTTTAGAAGGAGAAAGGCCGAAGGCTCTGTTAGCTGGACGAGGTTGCGACTCCAGCCTCCTGTGCCTTGGCTCTCCCAGGACACTGGAACCAGAGGCTAATGTGAATTTATTTTTTCCATCATAGTTTGGGGAGCCCCCCCCCACCTGTATATTTAACGTTTGAGAAACACTTCTCTGTATGTTCTCCCAAGCGAAGCTCAGACCTGACCCCCACCTCGGGCAGGGAAGTCGGCCCGCGGGCTGGCTTTGGGCCAGGTCACTCACCTGGGCTTTTGGTGCAGGGGCTGCTGCCGCATGGCCATGTACTGGGTGTCCTCCTGCAGCCGGTTCAGGGGCGAGTCCGGCTTTAGACGGATCCCATAGTAATGATACTTGGAGTTGCCCCTAGAAACCAAGCATCTCAGGGTCAGCTCTCTTTGCAGATGTCCTGAACGACAAGACAGGTGCCGGGTCTTGGCCCTTTGTTTCGGGTTCTGGGGTTCAGTGTCCCCTGGACCATATGGGAAATGTTCACAGGCTATTCCACAATCCGAGGGGTTTAGGAAATTCTATACTCGCCCCTCTCTTGGAGATTGCCTTCTTGCACTTAAGCATCATAGTAGCTCTGAGAAGTCTCGCAATGGGAAACGCAGTCCGGCGTTGTGTGACCCAGCACGGCCTCCCGACCATCCTCACCGTCACCACCGTCAACACCATCATTATCAACATCATCGACACCGCCTTCATTATCACCGTCACCCCCATCATCCCCATCATCACCACCACCACCGTCATCATCACCCCCATCCCCGCCCCACATCATCTAACAACATGATTTGGAAAATGGCACCTTTGTGGGAAACACTGTCATAGCTTATTATGGGAGACACGATGACCCAAGGGCTTTAGACATTTTGGTTAAGAAAACAGGTCAGAGGGGCTCCGTAGGAGAGAAGCACCGAAGGACAGACAGGTGTCTGGCAACGGGGACAAGCGGGAGGAGCGCGGGTCCTTTCTAGAAGAGGTAAGAGCTTAGCTGGTGGCAGGGGAGGGAAAGCAGTGGGGAGAAAAGCCCCGGTCCTGGCCCGAGGCCAAGCATTCGGGACGCTCTGACGGTGGAGGCCGGGCACGAGCCTTCTGGAGAGGACCCAAAGACAGTGGAGGCTGTGTCCCCAGAGACCAGGGCCTCGCTCTCCTTCTCCCCCTTCCTACCCTCCTCCGTCCAGCGATGTTGCATAAGGATGTTCTGTTATGGATCAGAGGATGGCCGAGAACCTTCTCTTGGCCAGACACCAGCTTCGGAGGGTGTACGCATGACCCTGACCCCATGAATGACTTCACAGACAGCGGCCATGCAGGAACCAGCCTTCTGTGTGCTCTGGGCCACCCACTTTTTGTTTTCTAGTGGGGGGAGTGTTGGATTCGTGCCTGGGAAAAGCTTATGGCGCATGACGGTCCCTGGCTGCTGCAGGCCAAGGGCAGGCCCTGGGGGATGGGTCCAGGCATGGCAGAAGCACCAAGAGATGAAAAATCCAACTCTACTGGATCAACCAGGGGCGAAAGCCTGTTATTGTGGAAATTGTTAAGCAACGAGAGAGTGCTGGAGCAAAGCCCGTGTCACCGGGAGAGACATGGCCCACTGCCAACACCTTGGGCCGGCCAGTCCCGTGCCGCCAATTCAGAACAAATCCAAGTTCACCCAGGGGCACGCAGGTCAGGACACACGGGCAGGAGGGAGCCCACGTTCTCCCAAAGCTCAATATCTGTGCAGGGGATGCAGAGGATGGGCAGGCGGGGGACCCCCAGGCACCCCCGTGCGTGCACCCACCTGGTGCCCAGCCGCCGTGTCCGCAGCCCCATGAAAACCGAGCGGATCAGCTTCCCGAAAGAGGCAGCATTCACAGGGTCCAGCTTGTGCTCCTGGCAGTGCCGGAGGTAATGGTTGTAGAGGGAGCTTCTGGGGAGACTCACGCCTTCCGCGGTTTCGTAATTATCTAACAGCCACTGGAGCTGGATAAAGAAAGACACGCTCACGTTCGTCAGGATCCCCCCAAATGCTAACACGGACTCATTAAGAGAATCACATACGTTCTCCCCATTGATGTGGTGAAGAAATTCACATCCCCAGTCACGGATTTGGGTTCAAGAGATTCTGGGCGCAGGAATTAATAGCTTGTCTCCACGCCTGTATTTGTTCCTTCAATTTCCAGCCTGGTCTTCAGATTCCTTGATTTGATTTTTAAAAGCCTGCGTGTGACTGAGACCTTTTGGGTTGGGTCTTCATAGTCATTTGGACACCAAGTGTCTCCTATACTTTCAGGAATGTCAGGACAAAGAGGACTGAAAAGAGCTTGACGGACCCATCAGCACTGCACCCGGCGTTAAACAGGGCAACCTCGGCCTTTATGGCTTGTCCACCTCTTGGCACCTTGCCCTTGAGGGACAAATCATTAATCTAAGGGTGAAGGTGGCTGGGGCTTGGCCACCTGTCTCATCCGCTGGTCACCGAATATAAAAGTCCTAGTTGAATTCTTGCCTTATTGCTTGGGCTGCTATGTCTTTGCCCCCAACCAGGACTTCCGCGTCCTGGGGCGGTCAGATTGTACTAGAACAGGCCAAGAAGGAGGGGGTGATTTCCCAAGACACTCCTTCCTCCTGCCCCTTTTCTTAATTGGGCTGTGAAGCCCCCACGGAGGGTACCTCACCGCAGCCTGGCCGCGAGTCTGCTCCAAGCCAGGGCCCTCCCCAAGGGCGGGGCCCATGGCATCTCCTGCCCTGCCCCTTTCCTTAGAGCTCCCAGGCCAGATGTCAGCGGCTACACTTCCTCCCCGAGGTAGGGGATGTGTGCGGACAGAATGGTCTGTGTTCCTATTGCCGGGGTGGGGGGGGAAGGGGGGGGATGGAGTGGCCTGAAGACCAGGCACTCTGGAATTTGTTGTGTATTTTCTCTTAGTAAAGCTTTTTTTCTTTCTTTCTGAGAAAACAAAAACAAAACAAGACACGGGACGACGGACAGACGGACTGATATATCCTCGCGTCCCTGACTGAGAGATTGCAAATGCAAACGGGACGCGATACCGAAAAGGCTTACGTGCGAGGTTTTGCGCCCAGGCCAAAGGGCAGGGTGAGCGAATCCACAGCGAGTCGCTGCCCCCCCAGAGCTCAGCCTCGGGTCAGAAGGGCGGGAGCCGGCCACACAGAAAGTCAGGTCCCAGCGGAGCCGCCTCCTTGGTCCCCCCTCGCCCCGACCCCTCTCCCCTTGGTGCCACGGGCCGAAGGCTTAGCTGCAAAGTCAGTGAGTAGTTCGCCAGCGTGGCAGTGCCCTCTGACCCCAGGGTGCACCCTCCTCCCCGCCCTGAGCACCCCTGCCGCCGGGGCTCTGGACGCGGAGCCAGGTGACGAGGGGCTGGCGTTTGAGGGGGTCCTTTGAACCCTGAGCTTGTCTTCAGAAGACGTTCCCCCTCTGGAGCTGACGGGCACACTTTATCTAATGCGCGTCCGCCCCGCGGGATTGAGAACCCCGGGCGGGTAGAGACGGAAGCGGCTCCGTCCACATCTGCACCCCAGGATCCTGACGACGCCTCAAGAGACACGGAGGCACAGAGGGGGGCCCCCCCGTGTGCGGGAAGCCGAGGGCGAGGAGGCCGAAGACTTGTCTCTCTGCCACCCCGGGCAGGGGGGCGGGGGGCACACGGTGCCGCGTCTGAGGGGTCCTCTGGGGCCGGAGAGGGGGTGAGGCCAGACTCTGGGGGGTGGGCAGGACGGGGCACCGGCTCACGTGTGTGAGGACACAGGACTGGCTCACACGTATGAGGAAGTGTCGGGAAGGATGCTCGCTTCACCTCATCACTGCCCCCGGCCCCGTGTCGTTGACGTTGGAAGTGGATCTTTTACTTGGGTTGGTATGTGGACGTTGACATCAACGACGCATCGGTATCTCGACAACAAGTTCTTCCCAGGTCGACGTAACCCCAGAGAGAACGGACCCCACTAGCAGCCCCCCCAAAGAACGGTCAGTTACACTCTCTCTCTCTTTTGCGCTGAGGAGGTACCCCGAGGGAAGCCGTTTCAAGCGACCGATGACTCGAGTCATGAGGGAGCTGAGAGAGGGCGCCATGGGGAAGCATTCTAGCGAGGGAACAGCCTGTGCAAAGGCTCTGGGGCGGCACCGGGCCTGGTGCAGTGGAGGAACAGTGAGGGGCCTGCGTGGCTGGAGACAGAAGGAGGAGGGGAGGGAGGGAACAGGGCAGGTCGGCCAGGGCCCCAGAGGCTGTTTCGATGACGCAGGCTTCTACTTGGGAATGTGACGGGGGGACCCGGAGGCTTCTGAACAGAGAAGTGCCGCGATCTGACTCTGGTTCCAGTAGGACCACCCTCACGGCTGCTGCGAGAAGGGCCCGGAAGCTGGGCGAGGGCAGCGGCCGAGGGCTGGCTAGGTGGTGGCCGCGACACTCCACGGGAGAGACGGTGGTGGCGGGGGTGGGGGGGGGGAGGGGGAGGAGGGGGGCTGTGGTGGAGGAGGAGGGAGAAGTGGTCTGATTCTGGATCTTTCCGAAGGTGAGGTCAAGAGCATCTGGCGGGGGGGGGGGGGGTTGGGGAGGAGGGTGGGAAGCAAGGGTGCCCCGCAGCAGAGGGTGGGGGGCACAGGGGTCGGGGCGGTCAGGGCTCCGCTTGGGACACACGGTGCTGGGCCCCAAGCGGCAGGCGGGTCCTGGAGGGGGAGCTTCGGGAGAGGCCGGGGGGTGGGGGGTGCCCGCTGGGAAACAGCCTTTCCCCCAGGGAGCCAGGGTGGGGTCAGCAAGCCGGTGACCAACCACGGAGCCGCCGATTCTAGCCAAGCCCCAAGCCTGGCCTGCAAGGTAAGCCTGGTCGTCACACGGGCCTCCAGTCGGCCACCAGCTGACGGCCAAGCGCCCTTTGACGATCTGTTTCTCCATTAAAAAAAAAAAAAAAAAGTCATATAATCTGAATACACTCAATCTAACAACAGGTCCTCCTCCCAGGGTTGGAAAATAACAGTTCACTGCAGTGGACCACTGCTGTCCCCAAGGGACAGTGACTGAGCCATCGGTGGGGGGAGGGGTCCCTGAGTGGGGGGCGTTGTTCTGTGTGGGGATCTGGCTGAGGGGCAGCCCTGGGAGGAGCCCAGGCCCCCCCCTGCTCAAGGAGGGGGACCTCGACCCCAAGTTCCTCTCCCGGGGCCAGGCGCACGGGGCGGGGGGCGGGGGGTGCTGCCTCCAAGCGGTGGCTGCGGGTGGGGAAGGCGTTTCCGCCCCCAGGGCCCCGCTTCACGTCCTTGGAAACAGCTCTCCCACGTTTCCTCAGCTCAGAGACCGCTTGAGGCCCCCCTCCTCCCGTGGGCCTTTCAACCCCAGGCTGGAAAGTTCCTTCCACCTGCACACCCCCTGGTCGCGGCCCCTTCAGGGCATCTTGGGGAGCTCCAGGGACCGCGGCACTGGCTGCGTGTGGAAGGCGCTGTCCAGCCTCCCAGGCTCGGGGCACCTCGCCCGCCCCGCCCAGCCTACGACGGCGCTTCGAGAAGCCAACTCTGCGGAGCGTGACAACCAGTTCCGGCTGAGGACTCCCACGGCGGGACTGTGGGCACGCTCACGTGTCACCTGGGCGCACGTTCTCACACACGCTTGGCCACTGTGCTCCCTGGAGTGAGATTCCCTTGTTCCTTCTGCTTCCTACTCAAGCACGGGTCTGGTGGGGGTGGGACGGCACGACCCAGGCTTTCCGACAGGGGTCGGCTGGGAGGCCGCCAGGAGAGCGGGTCCGTGGGGCCCAGCCCTCAACCAGACTCCTATGCGCCGGGGCTGGGCTGGCAAAGGAGCGGGACTCGGCCAGCGTCGCCCAACACAAGAGCGCCGTGGGCCGCAGGCGGCGGCGGTGACAACCATCGTGAGCGAGCGTGGGCCCCACGGGCCCCACCTATCGGACCTATCGGCCGGGACACGTTCCCTCCCTCCCTCCCTCCCTCCCGGCTCTCACATTTCCCGGGACGAGCTCTAGGTGGGTCTCTCACTCCGGTGTGTGTGGCTGAATCTTCAGAAAGATCTTATTTCTAGTCTCTGATTCTAGGCCGCCAAGCCCACACCCTGCGTCTCGCAGCGCCTGATGCCCGAACGAGACTCAACGACACACGGCCAGGGAGGCACGGACGCGGGGCGGGTTTCCTGCTGGGAAACCGACGGGCAGGGAGGCAGTCAAAGCAGCCTCCTTCCAAAGGAAGTGTCAGAAGCCGGAAGCACCCCTGCGGCCAGAGACAAGCGGCTCACGCGTGTCCCCCCAACACTTCAAATCCCCCCGCGAACCCCGGCTGCCCGGGGCTCGCGCCCCGTACGCTGCCTTCCGCGGGGCCGACCCGGCGCTGGGCCGGCAGGCCGAGTCACGGCCACGCGTGTTCGCGTCGGGGCCCTGCTGAACGGGGCCGCCGTTGCGCAGCCTTGGCCACGTGGTGCCTTCCGAGTTGCAGACCGAGGGGTCTTCTCCCCCAGCTCGTCTGCAGATGCTCCCCTCGCCAGGTCGGCCCGCAGGGCTGACGTCATCCAGCAGGAACGGGCGACGGGGAGGGCAGGAGCCACCTGCTCTGGGGGTGGGGGACACTCAGCAGGGTCCTGACGCTTCGATTCACTTACGGCTTCAAGACAGCGGGTGTGAGGCTGCTCCTCCTTCCCGTGACCGGCCCTCTGAGGCCCTCGTCACGCGTCCCTGGGGCAGCACAGCGCACCCGTGCCGAGCCACCAACCTGGAAGTGTCTGCACCTTCCCCGAGCGCGGTTTCCGCCCCACAATCACTGCCCTTTCTCGTGCCCTGTGTGAATGTCGGCCCTGACCAGAGTCTTGATGGGGTCGTAGTTAGGCAATAAAGACTCTTAGCCGGTCACCTCTGCCAGTCCCGTCCCGCCCCGCGCAGCTGCCCAGGGACAGGGACACTGGCCGTCTCCTGGCGAACAACCTGCCATCTTGGTTTCCCCGGACGCAGGCGAGGGAGGAAGACCCTACGCAGTTAGAACAGGCAGACGTTTGCTGGTTTGCACTTTTCTCAAATTGCCTGTTGGTTTGTTTTTTTTTTTTTTCCCCCAAAAAGCTGATCGCAGAAAATGCAGCTAAGAGTCACGGTGGCACCCGCTTCTCCTGTTGTGGCCACCGCTTCTCTTCGTGTCACTTTACTGGTTCTGCCTCTTCCCTGCCAGGCACTCGGGGAGTTGCGGCACGCGTAGCACGCACGTTAGTCCCACCGCCCGCCAGAAGGGGTGGGTGCTGTCACCAGCCACCTTGGCAAGTGGAGACTCTTCTCCCTCACGCGGGTGAAAGGCATTCTGGCCGGATATGGAACCCTGGATTGGTGGCCCCCCTATCTCTCGTGTCACGTCACCGTCTTCGCTGGCTTTTAAACTGTCTGTGAAGGTCACGAGCGCGGCAGGGCAGACTGCCACATCGACACACACTTACATGGCTGTTGAGTAAACCGCTTTTGTGTGAGGTGATCCCTTCGCTTTTTTGGAGGTTTTCAATCGCCATTTCAAGCTAAAGAAAATGTGTGCAGAAACAAACAAAACAAAACAAAATGGAAAAAAAAAAAAAAGGAAATCAGATGGTTAGCATCAGCCAAGATTTGTTTTTATTAATATCCAAATAATGATTTAAGCGCCTACAAAATAAAAACCAGGCTGGAGGCAGGCGGGGGGACGGTTAAGTTGTGAGTTCAAGCTGCGGCCGGGAGTGTTATTCCTGCCGTGCAGGCGAGCCGGGGGGCGGGGAGCACAGGCGGCAGCAGGATGAGTTGTGCTGTGAATGCTGGCGATTGCGTTGTAACACAACATGTGCACACGCAGAGCACGAACGCTGAGCCGAGGCCTAAGTTCACGTATAAGCAAAGCCAGCACCATAATTGCCCGCTGCTCCCCTGGACCCGTCATCGTCGTCGGTTGCCAGGGAGAATCAGCTGTCTACCCAAGGGCGGCCAGCGGCGCTGACTTCCTGGCCAGCCTGTCCTGTCACAGAGCTCAGAGCCTCCAGGAAAACAGCAACGAGGCCGGAGACCCTGGCCCTGCCATCGGGAGGCGTAGGGGCCACCGGGCATGTCACAGAGATAAGCTCCTGAATGTTGAATGAAGCGTGGGCCGGGCAAAGAGGGTTATACAGGAAGGAGAGCGAGTCGCAGGGGGACGTCACGTGAAGCTAACGGTGCGCCTTCCTGGGGGAAGGGGCTTCTGAGTTGGGTCCCGAGGACTTCCTGGAGGCAAGGAGCTGAGGTGGTGCAGTGGGTCGACGCACAGGAGGAAACAGCCGGTTGTGGGCGGCTCCCACCACATCTGTCCGTGCTGAATGTGACTTGTGCACGTCAAACGGAAACTGAAAATCTGCCGGAGGCCACCACGCAGGCCGAGGACTGCAATGGAAGGAAGTAAACCTAATGCGCTGACTTTCCTCAAACACGCACGGAAGGCAGACCTCAGTGATGCTTGTGCAGAGAGCAGGGGGAACACGTATTTCGGAAAGCGCAGCTGGACGGGGCTCCTGGGGCTGAGTGCGGGAGCAAGAGGGTTACTGCTTTGCCCATCACCTCTTTTGACCGCTGTGTGTGTGTGTCCGCTGTCCTCACTGTTACCCGACACCGTGCCGGACGTTCTAGCCGGGGGGTCAGGCAACAGTGAGGAACCAAAGGCATCCGTATTGGAAAGGAAGAAGTAACGTGCGGATAACATGATCTTAAATACCGAAAATCCCGAGGGACCCACCAAAGCACTGTTAATGCTGATAAGCAACCCAGCAGAGTTGCAGGTTACAAGATCAATGCCCACAAATCGGTTCTGTCTCAACAGTGAACAACAGGCGAACGAAATAAAGAAACAATCCCGTTTGCAGTAACGTCAAAGAAAATCCAATACCTAGGGATGAATTTAACCAACAAGGTAAAGCATTTGTACGTTAAACTATAAAACGTTGTTGAATGAAATTAAAGACCTAAATAAGCAGAAGACGTCCTATATTCACGGGCTGGAAGACTTAATATTTAGATGGCAATACTCTCCAGGTTGATCTATAGACTCCAAGCGATCCTTATGAAAATCCTCTATTAAACTTCTGACTGCTTTTTCAGAAACAGACAAGATGATCGTAAAATTCGTATGGCATTGCAAGGGACCCCGGATAGCCAAAACAATCTTGAAAAAGAAGGACAAAGTTGGAAGGTTCACGTTTCCCAGTTTCAAAACCTACTACAAAGTTACAGTAACCAGAACAGTGCAGTACGGGGATAAGGAGAGACATCTAGGTAGACGCATATAGACCAGTGGGGTGGAATCAAACTTCCAGGAAGAGTCCCATGTATCTGTGGTCAACTGAGTTTTGACGAGGGCGTCAAGAGCATTGAATAGAGAGAGTAAACTTCCGAACAAGTGGGTTTCCACAGGCAAATGAATGAAGTTGGCCCCCCACCTCACAATATATACAAAAACAACTCAAAAATGAATCAAAGAGCTAAATGTAAGAGACACAACTGTAAAACTCTCAGAGGAAAATATAACGTAGTCACGTACAATAAGTTTATCTTCATGACCTTGGATTTGGCAATGGATTTTTAAAATTTTTATTTATTTATTCATTTTTGAGACAGAGAGAGACAGAGCATGAGCGGGGGGGGGGGCGGTGCAGACAGAGAGGGAGACACAGAATCCGAAGCAGACTCCAGGCTCTGAGCTGTCAGCACAGAGCCCGACGCAGGGCTTGAACTCACGGACTGTGAGATCATGACCTGCGAGACGCTTAACTGACTGAGCCACCCAGGCACCCCTGGCAATGGAGTTTTAGATATGATGCTAAAAGCACAGACAAAAGATTAAAAAAAAAATTCTTTACAAAGATAAATGGGACTTTATCCCACAGGATGGGAGAACATATTTGCAAACCATATTTCTGATAAGGGTCTCGTATTCAGAACGTATAAAGGACTGTCACAACCCAACAACAAAATGGCAAATGACTCAATTAAGACATGGGCAAAGGACTCGAACAGACCTGTCTGCAGGAGGCACATGGGAAGATACCGAGCATCATTAGTCACTAGGGAAACACAAGCCCAAACCACGGTGACACGGCACTTCCACACGCACTGGTACGGCTACTAGAAAAGAAAGAAAGAAAAGAGAAAGGACCCTCACACGTGGCCGGTGGAATGTAAAACGGTACAGCTGCTGTGGAAAACAGGCCGGTAGTTCCTCAAAAAGTTACACGGAAACTCAGTTGAACTATTACGGCTCAGCAATTCCACTCCTGGGTACACAAATGTCTGTAGCGGCATCATTCATAATGGCAAAAAAAAAAAAGGAAAAATCCGAGTGTCGGTCACAGACGACTGCATATGTGCATCCAACGTGGTATATCTATACAACGGAATGCTCCTCGTCCACAAAAAGGAATGAGGTAGTGATACACGTTTACAATGCGGATGGGCCTCAAATGCGTGATGCTCAGAGAGAGAAGCCGGTCACGAAAGCCCAGGTAGCGTATGATTCCGTTTATGTGAAATGTCCGGGACAGAAAGCAGACTAGCTGCCATAGGCTGGAGGAGGAGGGAGTGGGGGGCGGGGGAGGTGACTGCCGATTGGTCAGGGTTACCAGTTGACAGCGTGTTTCCTTCTAGGGTGAGGAGAATGTTCTAGAACTACTAGATAAAGTTAATGGTCGTACGGCATTGTGACTGTACTAAATGCCATTGAATCGTACGCTCAAAAAAAATTGTTTTTAACGTTTATTTACTTTTGAGAGAGAGACAGGCAAAGCGTGAGTGGGGGAGAGGCAGAGAGAGAGGGAGACACGGAATCGGAAGCAGGCTCCTTCCAGGCTCCGGGCTGTCAGCAGAGTCTGGCGCGAGGCTGGAGCCCACGAACCGTGAGATCACGACCTGAGCCAAAGTCGGAAGCTTAACGGACTGAGCCCCCCCCCCCCGCGCCCCTGCATTGTATACTTTTAAATGGTTAAAAAGATGCATTTTATGTTACGTGAGTTTTACCTTGATTTAAAAAAATATACAACCAATTAAAAAACCTATTGTTCTCTTGCGATTTGAATGGATCTTTTGCCCACGTGTATGGTTTTTGTAACATCACACACTGGTCACGTGGAAAATATTGGCTCACCGAGTTTCCGGATGTTCCAAATGATGACGCACTTCACGAAACGCTATTGAAAATCGCATTTGTTATTATTGACCAAGCTCATCAGGAGGCTACCAGGTTTTCAAAATTCGAAGTTTTCTTTTTTTGGTTGAAAATTTACTGGCAACCAAATTAATTCCACCCCCCCCCCCCCGGACCCATCCGCTTCGTGCTCTCCTTTTTGAGAAAAATGCCTGCCACATCCTCAAGTCCGAAAACTCATCACTTGTCTGTTATTCCTTCAAGCAGACACTGTGTTTCGTGACAGAAGTGGCTGCTGCAGCTCACAGTCATCTGCCCGGCGGCTCTTCCTTAGCACGGTCATCACACTTTGGCAGCAGAAGTGCCTTTTGTCACCCAGAATATTAGAAAGGACTGGGGTTTCATACAATGACTGTTTACCGCTTCACCAAGGACCTTAGGTGAACCGCAACAGCAAGTTGCACTACGGAATTCGCTGCTTCTCTTCTCTTTTTCACTGTGAGCGCTGGGTGGTGCAGAAGCCGGTGGCTTCTGGGAGAGTCTGACGCCTCCGCCTTGCTCCGCGCCTGCGTTTGTGCCCCGGGGGCGCATCGATGTTGATTTTGCACAATCAGTGCAAACCTCAGCACAGGGAGAGCTGGCGACAGCCTGATGGCTTAGTATTATTATGAAAACCGTTCTGACCCGGTGGGCCCCCGGGGCCGGTCTTGGGGACACCCAGAAGAGTGCCAGACGTCTTGAGGACTGCCTGCTAAAAACTGTAGAGCTACGAGTGAGTATCGAGTATCGTGGAAAAGCACACAAGTTAAGGCTTGCTGCAGAAGACCATCCTGAAGAACCCATAGCTATTAAATAGGGTCCGCTCAAGGCCACGGGTGCAGAGCATTAACTTAATGCACAGTGGAACCTCCCCCAGGTGTTCGTTGTATTTTGAAATCAAAACGACAGTTGGGGTGTCTGGATGGCTCAGCCCGTTGAGCATCTGACTCTTGATTTCGGCTCAGGTCACGATCGGAGGCTCGTGGGATGGAGCCCTACATCAGGCACCGCGCTGAGCTCGGAGGCTGCTCGAGATTCTCTCTTTCTCCCTCAGTCTCTGCCCCTCCCCTGCTCGTGCTCTCTCTCTCAAAATAAATAAATAAACAAACATTAAAATAAAATTAAGACGTCGGGTAAACATCAGAAGGCGATAAAGAAGGTAAGGAACACCCCCCCCCCCAAGGCCAGAGGGGGAGGTTAACGCCTGGCAGGCAGCACTGGAGGCGCAGTGCGCACGCCGGTCCAGCAGAGGGCGCTGCGGCGCCACCTCCCAGCCCCGCGCGGGCGGCACTACCGGCATCTGCGGAAAAGGAGCATCTCGCTGTCGCGGCCCGAGACTTCCTCGCACACCTGCCGGGGCGACTCTCGCTGCACAAGTACAAACGCCTTATCCGGTCCGCTCAGTGGCTGGCGAAGTTAGTGTCTACTCTCTGAATACGCTTAACATAGAGGCTAATTTTATGTTTGCCTGGAGTTTAATCTTCAGTAAGGAGGGGCCAAGGGTGGCCTCCGTGGAGCCCCACCCCGCCCGGGGCCCAGGCAGCTTTCCCTAAAATCATTTGTTTTTTGAACTCCCAGCACTTTCCTTCCATCTTGGTATTGTGCATATGCTGATGCGTCCATTTCTTGACTCCTCGGGAGCTTAATTTTTATTTTTGGTTCGGCGTAATGCAGCACATACTCCTTTTGACTGGCCCCCTAAACATCATTTTTTCTGCTACATGAATTATTAACAGAATGCCAGGGGAAAAGGACACATGCTTTAAGGGCTTGTTCAGAAGGAGGGCAGAAAAAATACATAAGGATTCGCGATCAAAGATAAAAGAACCTGACGTAACAGCAGGTAGCGGTCAAGTTTCAACAGTTCCCGAGTATATTAAAATAAGCCAATTATTTAGAAAATTCCTCTCCTTTCATGTGTAATCCTAGCAAGATTCTTCCTGATTCAAAGACTGTACTGGTGCCTCCTAAGGAGGCATGAGTGGAGGTTCGTGAGTGTATGCCCACGTGGCCATTCCACTTATAACAAAATAATCTCATTAAAAGGACCTGCCGGGATAGGGGTCACCCCTACCAAGGGCCAGCAATGACCAGCGTTGAAGTGGCCCCGGCATCTCCAGACGGGTCTGCCAAAATCTGACATCAGGACCATGCCTCCGGGGGGTTCCCTGGAAAGGCCAGGGAGGAGTGGGGACGGGACAGGAAGGTGTTAACCCTGCATCCTCAAATGTAGCCCAGTTATGTGACCATGAACGGAGGAGATCAAAGTTTAAATGCTTTAGGAGCAACCCTTTTGAATGAATCTCTAAAGAAAATGGAGAGTCGTTTAAAAGGAAGAGACACCGTTGGACTCTTGAGGGCAAGGATATAAAGCCCAGAATTCTGCCTGCAGAAAGGATACGGGGCCCACAGCGAAGGGCCAGGTGGGAACGTGGAGAGAATTTGGGGCTCACCGCTGGGGAAGGAGGAGGCTGGCCTGGGGGGAAACAGGGCATTTTAAATCTGTTTGTCCATTTTTATTTTGCTCATTAAACATGTTAAAAACATGTAAGTAATATTAACATGCTTGCCGTACAAAAATCTGATTATGCCAGAGATGGTCTCCACTTAGGGCCAGGACGGCGGTGGGGCCACAAGGTGCCCCGGGCACCAACCTTAAGGAGGCGCTCATTCTCAAGATCCTGTCGGGGCAAGGTTGGCACGTGGGGGTGAGCGCCTCCTTAAATTTGGTGCCCTGGGCACCTGGCCCGGCCCATCCCATTCTAGCCCTGCCTCAACTTCTCCCCGGCACCCGACTTCCCTACGTGGGAGGAGAGGCCTTTACCAATAGCCTGGTGTGGGTCCTTTCAGGTGCATTATATCGGACTCACATTTCATTTAATGTGTTTTTTTTGGGGGGGGGGTTGTGTTAGTTGGGGTTGTGTTAGGTATTCAGCTCTGCTTATCTGCATTTACCACTCAATCTTTTGTGATTACCTCTCTGAGGCAGTTGTTATACATCAAGGGCCGGCAAGCTTTTTCTATAAAGGGCCAGATAGTGACTGTTCTGGGTTTTGTGGGCCAGTCTCTGTCCGCAACTACTCAACTCTGTCCTAGGAGCTGGAAAGCAGCCACAGACCAGTGAAGGAACGGGCGTGGCTGTGTGCCAATAAAACTTTGTTTAGAAAACCAGGCAGCTGGCTGGATTTGGCTTTGGAGCTGTGGTCTGCCGCTCCCCCTGCCCCATAATTCTACCAAGAATTACACATTATGGGTGTTTTAGACTATTGTTAAACTGTTTTTTTGTGAACGACATGGGTATAGAGGTGATGGTGGTGTGGTATTGTGAGTGATTCCATATTCCAAAGTGGTTAATCTTATGTGACAGAAATTTTGCCTTAAGAAAAAATTAAAAAATAAAAATAAATAAGATAGGGGCACCTGGATGGCTTAGTTGGGTAAGCATCCCACTCTTGATTTCTGCTCAGGTCATGATCTCACGGTTCGTGGTTCGAGCCCTGCTTCCGGCTCTGCACTCACAGTGCGGAGCCTGCTTGGGAGTCTCTCTCTCCCTCCCTCTCCCTGCCCTGCCCTGCTGGCACTCTCCTCCTCACTCTCTCTCAAAAATAAATGAACTTTAGGGGCGCCTGGGTGGCTCAGTCGGTTGAGTGACCGACTTCGGCTCAAGTCACGATCGCACGGTTCGTGGGTTCGAGCCCCGCGTCGGGCTTTGCGCTGACAGCACAGAGCTTGCTTCGGATTCTGTCTCCTTCTCTCTCTGCCCCTCCCTCACTCAAATGCGCACGCTCTCTCTTTCTTGCTCAAAAATAAATATTAACAAAATTAAAAGATAAATAAAAAAACTTAAAAAACTTAAGAAAACTTATAAGGTAACATATGCATGTGGTTAAGAATTCACTTGGGGCGCCTGGGTGGCTCATTCAGTTGAGCGTCCGACTTCGGCTCAGGTCATGATCTCACGGCTCGTGAGTTCGAGCCCCGCGTCGGGCTCTGTGCTGACAGCTCAGAGCCTGGAGCCTGCTTCGGATTCTGTGTCTCCCTCTCTCTCTGCCCCTAACCCACTTGCATTCTGTCTCTGTCTCTGTCAAAAATAAATAAACATTAAAAAAAAAAAAAGAATTCACTAGAAGGAAAAGGTACCTAAAACAGCAAGCCTCCCTCTTCTCTTGTCCTTCCTGCCACAGAAACAGTCTTTCTACTGGTAATCATTTTTAGCAGCTAGCGTGTTTAGTTCTTATAATTCCTAGAACTTTTAACAATAGAGTCCTACTTCTTAATCAATTTTCAAAATTTTAAACTTTTCCTTTGGAAATAATTCCAGACGTACAAAAACACTCTAAAATTGGTGCCAAGAATTCCCGCAGACCCTTTCCACCAGCCTCCCTGAAATGTTAGCATCTCCCGTGACCACGGAACCAGGTCTCACGTGACCTCAGCACAAGGACCAAGACCCAGAAATCAACCCCCACTCACCACGCTCAGCCAACCGAAAGGGCTCATTAGAATGTGACGGTCCTTGCACTCCTGTCCTTTTTCTGGCCCGGGATCCAGTCCAGAGTCACACGCTGTGGTCATTTTGCATACACAGCCGTGAGAGAAAATACCAGAAAAATGAGAAATGGGCGGGGAGTGGAAGAAGCTTTTATTAGATAAACGACCCACTTGTCCACAGTCGCCCTTGACCTCCCACGTGGGTTTGTGTCGCTCTGCACAGGAACAACGGCTTCTCCGGTAAATTAATTGAGGCTTTTCAGAATAAGCACAGGAGAATGTTTTCCAGGAGGACATTCACATTGTTTACTTTTGTCACTAGAGGAGACCAGAGACGAAAACCTCAGATCCGTCTCAAAGCGGTGCTCCTGAGCAAACGCAGGTAGTGTTCCCCGCCTTTACGGAGAAATGTGCAAAACCAGATTCCGAAGTGATGATGTCAGGGGCGCCTGGGGGGGGGGCTCAGTCGGTTAGGCGTCCAACTTTGGCTCAGGTCACGATCTCACGGTTTGTGGGTTCGAGCCCCGCGTCGGGCTCTGTGCTGACAGCTCAGAGCCTGGACCCTGCTTCGGATTCTGTGTCTCCCTCTCTCTCTGCCCCTTGCCCGCTCACACTCTGTCTCTCACTCTCTCAAAAATAAACATTAAAAACAATAACAAAAAATTTTAAAAAAGGGTGATGATGTCATTGAATGTTTGTCCAAACCCACAGAAGGCACAGCACCAGGCATGAACCCTGATGTCAACTAGGGGCTTTAGTTAATAATAACAGTGTGTCAAGATTGGCTCACTGGGGTAACAAACCTACCAAACTTACCCAAGATGCTAATAAGGGAAACTGTGTGTGTGTTGGTGGCAGGGGGGCTACGGGGATTCTCGTACTTCCTGCTCAATTTTTCTGTAAGCCTAAGACTGTGCTTAAAAAAAAAAAAAAAAGGAGTCGGGGCGCCTGGGTGGCTCAGTCGGTGAGCATCGGACTTCAGCTCAGGTCATGATCCTGCGTTCATGGGTTCGAGCCCCGTGTCGTGTTGGGCTCTGTGCTGACAGCTCAGAGCCTGGAACCTGCTTCAGGTTCTGTGTCAGTTTTGCTCTCTGTCCCTCCCCTGCTCATGCTCTGAATCTCTCTCTCCCCCCCCCCAAAAAAAAGTTAAAAAATTATTTAAAAAAAGGAGTCTATTAAAGAAAAAAAGTGATGATAAATATTTTTTTAGTCAGAGAAAAAAGTGGATGCGCTATCGGCAAAATTCCTTCATCAAACAACGTGCGCTTGCTCCCAAAGGGTTTGCTCTGGCCGTTGGGCAAAAGCTCTGATGTGCAGAGGATGAGGCAGCTTCTAGCAAATGCTTGCGATGCGTGTGAGGTCGCTGTGCAGTTAAGGTGTTCCGCATCTTCACTGGCAGGCTATAGAGAAGACGTTTTCGTGGTTGATTATCCATCGTGAGCTGTGACCTGTGTGGGTGGCACACCGGCCCCGCGGGCCACCTGGAAGGGTCACCGTGAGGCCGGGAGGCCAGGCCACACAGCGGGAGCCACGGACGCTCCATTCACGGTCTCCCCTGGCCTTGACCCAGCGCAGATGAGCTGGATGGAGTACACGGGATTCGGCTTTTCTGAACTCACGTGTGCCGGTGCTCGGGGCCGAGAGGCTCGCTTGCGTGTTGAAAGCGGGAGCTGAGTCTCTGATGACACCGGTAGAGAAATTCCTATGATTTCAAGTGACGTGTCTCCGGGGTGTGCGTTGTGGAACTTGGAGCCATCGGTCCGGGGCCCTAAATATCGCCATTTCTCATGTTGCAAAGGAGATCTCAGGGTTTTCGAAGACGACTCAGTGTCCCAAGGGACTGGGCTGCCGATCCCCACTGGCTTCTCAAACCCAGCGCACGAGGGTTTTCTTCCTCTGGAGGAGGAAGCAATCATGGCAGTCTTAGGCAGATCTCAAGTCTTAGGCACATTTGAAAATCACAGCAGGCGCCACAAAGCTGATGCCACTTCTTTCCGGGGCCGGAACGCGACCAGAGCAAGCTCAGAGCCCGCCTGACACCGTTCTCAGAGGCGACGTCACTTCTCACCCTTCTGGCTTCGGCGCGGCACGTGCTGGAAGGCCAGCCGCGTGGCCCGGGCAGACACCATCCCGATCTCTGACGATCTCCGCCGCTACCTGTGAGCCAGGACCCCGCTTTCCTGGAAGCTAAGAGTTCACGAAGACACCACCCAGAGGGGTCAAGTGGGACTTGGCCACCGGGTCGGCTTACCCTTCAGTAGGCCGGACCTAGGCCCCGATGAAACACCGCGATGGCAGGTTCCCGCACGGACAGGAGTGCTGTGTTATTACTGTGAAAACTGGCCGGACCGTTTCCCTTCCTCAGTCCCCACGGTGTGGCCCACGGGGGCCGCCCGACTGCGCGGCATGACTGCCTGCAGCCCGAGAGCCCCGCGGGCGGAGGGAGCAGCAGGGTCTCCACCCCGGGCGGCCCGAGGGCCCCCGGCTCCCCCGACCCCGACACGACCCAAAGGGCCAATCCTGGGCTGGAGTGGCAGGGGCAGGCCTCTCGGGGGAGAACCTCTGTCGGGTGTGGTTGAAGAAAGTGCAGCGCTGAGTGGCTTTATCGAAAACGCACCATTCGGGCAACTCACTTTTCAGTTTTACAAGATACCGATGAAATAACTGAGACTCAAGAAAATCTACCACGGAAGTCGGAAACCTCTCCTCAAGGCCGCAGGGTGATTCCCTCCAGCCTCCGCCTCTGTTCTCGGAATCAACTCGAAGTCCCAAAACTCTGACGGGCAAAGCTGGCAGGCGTCAAGTGCTGGGGGCAGGAGCCTCGGGTTAATTCTGTGGTTCCTGGAAAGTCCCACAGATCCCTGCTGCAAACGTGTGACATGTTCCTGTGCCAAAACAGGTCGATAAACAAGCGAGCAGGCAGGGTCGGGAACCAGATTGTCTTCTGGAACGATCACTCTCCGGGGCTTGCATGGAGAGGGGTGTCAAAACACAGCCCATTCCTGGATTCCCAATTGGTTTAAAAACACGATTCTTCTGAAGCGACCGGACGACAAACCACAGTGGCCGGGTGGCCTAGGCTCTGGGCAGCACATATGCTTGCAACAGGATAGCGTGGACCATAGAGAACGCTGTAGTTTCTCAGTAGATCTGTGACCCGCGACCCTAGTATGTGCTGCTATTACGTACTGATGCAATTTACTAACATCCAGCCTGTCAGGTTCATGACAGTTAACGTGGTCTGTGAGGAATGTTTCTCATCAGTATCCGCTCTAAACTCACATCCCTGCAGCCAGTCCTCCGAGGGAGTATACGTGTGGTTGCAAGTGGCCACCCAGGCCCTGCCGGGTGGAAGGGACTGAGCGAGGCGAGGTGCGAGCTGGTGAGCCAGGACCAACCCCACCCCACATGCTACTGCCTCTAGAGAACAAGTGACTTTTCTCCACCCTGTCCACAGAACTGGGTCCTGGAGAGCACTCTGGACACAGAGGGCAGCAAAACCCGGGAGGGGGTGCTCTCTGATGTCAGTGACCCCAAAGCACATCAGGACCAAAAGGACAGGGATGAGGCAGGAACATCACCTTCTATTTTGGGAGGTTAGCCCCACACCAAAAGAGGAAGTTACTTCCTAATTGATGATCGGTCAATGTAATCTGTCACAGGAACAGTCTATAGAAGAAACACTCATGGTCATATGAACGAAGAAAAAGCATTTGGCAAAAGTAATATTCATTGATGATAAGGACTTGCAGAAAACTAGGGATGGAGGGGAATTTCCTCAATCTGAAAAAGGGCATCTATGAAAACCCAGAGCCAATATGACACTTAGTGGTGAAAGACTGAAGATTTTCCCCTAAGACTGGGGACAAAGCAAGGATGTCCACTCTTGCCACTCCTGTTCAACACTGTACTGGAAGTCCTAGCTAGTGCAAAAAGACAAGGAAAAGGAATAAAAGTTATCCAGATTGGAAAGGGAGAAGTAAAATTGTTCCCACTCGCAGACAACAAAAAACTCTTGCAGCTCTTATAAGTGAGTCCAGGGAGGCTAAAGGATGCGAGGCCAACAGCCAAAAATGAGCAGTTGGAAACTGAAATTAAAAATCAATACCATTTATAATAGCTCCAAAAACATAAACTATTTAGGCATAAATCTAACAAAATATGTACAGAATTTATATGCCACAAATTACAAAATGCTGACGTAAGACATCAAAGATCTAAATAAATGGAAAAAACATACTATGTTCATGGATGGGAAGACCCAACACAGTAAAGATGTCAGTTCTCCCCAAATTGATCTACAGGTCTAATATTGTTTAATCAAAATCTCACTATGAATTTTTTGTAGATATAGACAGACTCACCTAAAACTTATATAGAAAATTCTAAATTTATGTAAACAGCCAACATAATAGTGAAGTGAGAGGAAACGCTCTACCCAATCTGGAATGGAAAGACACTCTAAAGACCGGGAGAACATATTTGCAAATCACATCTCTGACAGGGGACTCGTATCCAGGATATATAAAAAACTCTCAACACTCCACAGTATGAAAACAAACCACCCAGTTAAAAAATAGGCAAATGGCGTGAACTGATAGGTCACCAAAGAGCATATAACGAAAGGCAAGCAATCGCACAGAAAGCTGCTCACCATCATTAGCGATTAAGAAAACGCAAACCACAACCACAGTGAGATATCACTACACACCTTATGAGAACGTCGAAAATGAAAAATGGTTGACAACATCAAGTGCTGGTGACGAAGTGGAGCATGGGGACTCATACGCCGGGGGTGGGGTGGGGGGGACGCAAAATGGTACAGCCACTTGGGAAAACTGTTGGTGGTTTCTGATCACATTCAACAGACACTTACCACGTGAACCAGCAATCTTGCTTGTAAGTATTTACCCAGAAGAAAGGAAAACGTATGTCCATACAAGAACCTGTACGTGAGGACTTACAGAAGCTTTATTCATAATCACCAAAAAACTGGAAATTGCCCAAATGACCCTCAAAGGGTGAATGGATAGGTGAGCTGCGGTATAATGGAATCCTTCCCAGTAGCAAAGAAGCAGCAAGTACGGATTCGTGTGATAACGTGAATGGGTCTCAAAGGCACCACTGTGAGTGCCAAGAAGGGTCAGTTTTACTCTGTGTTAGTTTTCCAAATGAACTAAAATAAAAGTAAGCGTGGAAACTAGGCTTTGAGAGCAGACATGTTTTTAAAGCAGGTCAGGAGCAGAGTCTGGGGCAGGACCCTGGTGGCAACAAGGGGGTGCAGTTCCCGAGGGAGACTGCTCCGTGCCGAGGTCGGTCCAGCGGTCACGGGGATAGACGGGCCTGGGGCTCTGGGAGGGCGACGCCAAGGGTGGCGGTCCCACCAGCACGGCGACGCTGGCCCCGGATGCAATTTCCACAGCAGCCCGGGAGGGGCCTTTTACCCTCTCTGTTTACCACGGGGTACCTGGTTCTAAGGGGTGGACGCTTGCCTCGGACCACACGCCCTTCCTGGCCGCAGAGCTCCGGCTCCGGTGCCCCAGGCTGCCTTTCACTCACCATCCCCGCTGCCGAGGAGAGTCTATTCTGGGTCTACCCCGCTGCCCCGGAGAGCCTCGTACGTACCGTAGCCGGCGATGACCGGGAAGTGTGGGCCAGGGAGTGTCTCGTGCCATCCATCCCCCCGTGGATGAGATAGGCTCCCGCGCTGGAGACAATAGGGCTCCCCCCGACATCCATGGTGATGCCCACCATGCTGTGGGAGGGGACCGCCGGCGGGGAGGAGCCTGCCACGGTCACCTGGGCGCCGCCCGGGGCCTCGAAGTAAGACGCTGTGCTGCTCGGGGCGTACATCTGAGGCTCAGGGTTGTAGGCGTAGGCCGTCCGTCTGTCAGGAAGAGAGGAGGTGCCTCCTGAGTCTCACCGGGGTCCGGGAGGACTCCACGTTAAGGCGGAGCCCCAGGAGACCGCGCCTACGGGGTCACTCAGACACGAGGGGTCAGGGCAGTGCAAAGTTCAAAGCGATCGTTTCTGAAAATATTAAGGATCGCGGGATGACCCATCGAAACCGATGGAACAATTCTGTGTCTTATGGTTACACGAAATCTACCCGTGGGGTAAAATGGCGCAGAGCGTGCACGCGTGTAGGACGATAGACGGGACTGAGGCCCGCAGGCTAGCTGGCGGTGTATCCCCAAGCCAATTTCCTGGTATCGTGCTGCGGTCACAGAAGATGCCCCCCCTGGGGGAGGCTGTGTGCTAATTGTGCAACTTCTTTAGAGTCTCTGATTCTTTCAGAACGAAAAGGTTTGCAAAATGAAATTGCATACTTAAAAGAACTTCTAACGATACCAAGAATTTGCCTGATGTTCCTTTACCATCTGGATTAAATGATTAACCATGCGGCTTGAGACTCACAGTTTTAAGTTCCGCTCGCTCCTGTCGAGCTGACCCCAGTAAAAGACTAAAGCGTAGCGATGTGTCGTGAGCTGGCCCCTCCGCGTGGCAGTGAGGCCCCTGTGACCGCCTCCCAGAAGTGTGCTCTCCTTCCTGTCCCGACCCCACCCCAGGGCGACAGCTTATCTAACTGCAGCGCAGGATCGAGCCCAGGGGCACGGGGCGACCTGCGGACCTCGCTCAGCTTTCACGGGCTGTTCACGCCCTGTTCACGTCCTGACGTGCGTGGGTCTGTGCATATTTCGGAAGCTTCGGCGCTGTGCTGCAGAAGCTCACACAGCTCCAGCCGTCACGGCCGCCAGCCCTCATGCCCACCCCTCAACTTCCGAAAGGGGGTGATGGAAAGCAAATGGGCAAAGGGGCTCGTGTCTTAAGCGCAATGAGCTTCATGGGAAATGTATCATGTTCTGCCCCGAGCGCCACATAGTTGGAAGGCAGAACATTCTAGAGGTCCTTGACAAATGGAAAATCAAGTTTTAGCAACCTCATAAAGAGCCAGAGGTGAACACAGGCAAGGATGAGAAGGCAGAGATAAAAATGGTCTCTGGGTTGTGAAGACTGAACCTTCAGACTTAAAAGCTGGATTAGGTTTTCGTTTCGTTTCATTTTGTTGAAAGACTGCCTTTTCTGGCAGTAAAAACTACAAAGGCCTGTGATTTCTGAAATCTCCACAGGGCTCTGATGCCCTCAGACGGTCCTAATGGTTCCCACACCACCCAAAGGGGGAGGAGGAGAAGTTTGCGAGTACAGGCCCCAAATGGAAAAAGGTGGGGTAGTCGTGAGAGAAGGTTCCGGACGTGGCCCACGCTTCTCTGACAGGCGGGCCCTTCCGAGGGGAGAGGAAACCCACGTACAAGGCTCCATTGGTGTAGACCGTGTCTCCGCCTTCCACGTACTGCACCTGCGGGGGGTACACGTGCTGCACGGGCTGGACCTGGAACATGAACATCAGATACCTCGTGTCACACACACCAGTCCCCTTGCTGTTCAGCCTGTCTGTGTCTTCTGTGGCCTTTTGTGGACATTGACTCCTATGTTTCCGATCTGGGGCGTCAGACACCCCTCGCCCTGCAGGGCAGGGGGCGCAAGCCGGTTATACTCTACATGGCCGGGCGGCCCTGGCACCCCTCCCCAGAGGGGCCGGGGTCCTTGGAAGGAGAAACGTGCCTGGAGTGGGAGATGGAGAGGGGGCACCGGGAAGCCTCGTCTGTGGCAGTGGCCGTGGCGCACCTCCGCGGACAGGGACGCTGGCCCTGGTGGTGGAGACCCAGAGCTCTGCGCACAGACCTTGAAAACCTCACCACGGAGGGAACCTTAATGGATGCCTAATCCAGCTTCCTTTTGGGGTGAAAAAATCTGGGGCTGGGTGTCATCGTGACCGCTAAGCCTTCGTGTGGGGTTGGCAGGATGATGGGACTGACTCCCACCTCCCAGGCCAGGCCAGGCCAGTGTGGTGCTGGAATTAACAATCGATGGATCGTGAGAAGCTTCTAGGGATTAACATGCTGGGCGGGCTGTGCCTTAGGGGACTGGGTGAAACACAGAAGTCACTCTGCCAGTGCAAGTTGCTCAGGGACAAAGGCCCCACAGAGAGGAAGCTTCTAGAATCACGACACTGGTCTTGTTCTCCTGTCCCCCAAGGAGCTGAGACAGAGCCATTGGCTCCCTGCCGGGCCTGCCGAAGCCTTCGCTTCTTGCCCACGACCCGAAAACCTGCTCCCGTTTTCACTGACGCAGTTACCGGACAAGCGCCTCTAAACTCACCAGTTTAGATTTAAGCCGGAGCTGCCGGGGGAGAGAGGTGTGCTCTCTGGTCTCAGCTGTCACCACAATCACGCTCAGGGGTCTTTTCAGGCAGGAATGTGCACTAATTTTAATTCCGTATGTGACAGGGCACAAGTCCGCCAACTCCAGCCAAATCTGGCCCGTCTCTTTTTGTACATTAAGTTTCCCTGGGACACGGCCACGCCCCTTCGGGTACATCTACAGCTGCTTTTGTGGGACAGTGGCAGAGTCCAGCAGCTGGCCTGCTAAGCCAAAAAATACACTATTTGGCTTTTTCTGGAAAAGTTCTGCCCTCCGCTGTCCCGGATCATGACGACTCTGTGTGGCTGGTGCACCCAGGCCCTGAAGCTCGGTTGCCAGATAACCTCATGTCACAAGAAGTGCTTCCTGGGTCGTGCACTCGTCTGAGGGCACGACAATTGCCTCCCCAAGAGGTTCCATGTTCCTCCAAACCTGAAACTTGGCTCTCTGTCTGCGTGTCTACCTCAGCACCCCAGTGCTCCGTCGGGGTGCTGGGTTGCCCCCCAAATGCTGAATCTCTGAATGAATGAAAGATCATCAGCTTTCTTGGCTTGTTGCAAACTATCTGCAGTAAAAGAATTTTTTTAAACATAGCTTTCAAGGGGCTGAGCCTTGAGAAAGGCTGAGCCTTTCAAGGGGCATAGCTTTCAAGGGGTGGCTCAGTCGGTTAAGCATCCAACTTCGGCTCAGGTCATGATCTCACAGTCCACAGTCTGTGGGTTCGAGCCCCGCGTCAGGCTCCGTGCTGACAGCTCAGAGCCTGGAGCCTGCTTCGGATTCTGTGACTCCCTCTCTCTGCCTCTCCTCCCTTGCTCGCACTCTGTCTCTCTCTCTCAAAAATCAATAAACATTAAAAATTTTTTTTAAACATAGCCTTCAAAAGAACCTTCTGGTACAGAGCTGAAGATATCAAAGACAAAGCAATAGCAACAACAGAAAAGGGTGCATTGTCCAGAGAGGGCACCGGATCACTCAGTGCTGATGTGTCCCGTTTCACCTGGGCTATAGTTACCTGCTGTGGCACCTGCTGGACCCTGGGGAGGGAGATTGGCTGCATCTGGGCCCCTTTGGGAGCCGAGCCCGCTGTCTGGACCAACACCCTCTAAAATAGAAGGAGAAAAGGACATTTAGACTTGTCAGAGGTTAGTCCTTAAAGCAAATACAGGTTATAACCAGGGCTACCGCCATCTACTCCACCATCACCTTCCAGAAACATAAGCGAGATTGGCAGGAGAGGAGTGCGCGCGCGCGCACACACACACACACACACACACACACACACACACACACACTCTCATTCTCACGCAGGAGCACATGCGCCTCCACCTGCCCCCAGCAGCTTTCCCTCCCTCGGGTCTGTCTGCGAGGTGGCCTGGGCTGTCCCTGACATCAGGCTGAGAGGCTGGGTGATAAGAAGAACCCTGCAGACAGCTGTCCACACCACCTCTCCCATCCCTGGCACCAAGCTGGGGCTGGTGGCCGCACGTGTCCAGCGCGGTGGGAAGCTATGCTGGATGGGGCAAGCTGGAAGGCGAAGCGTGAAGAGCCCGTTGGGGGAACTGAGGCAGCAGGAACTCTTCTCTCTGGCAAGGAGAGAGGCACCCACTGTTGCGGGGAGGCAGGGAAGCCCACCAGCAGGAGTGCTTGGAACTTTCCAGAAAGAGAGCACCCCATGTCAGCGGCAGGGAGTCTGCACGGGGAGCGGACAATGCGCCCTGGGGGCGGGGGGAGGTGAGGCCAGGGACGGTGCGTGGGTGGCTGCGGGGACCGGATGCATTGCTGGCAGGGACGAAGCCTTGGAACTTGGGAGGCACGCGGTGGCCATGGCAGGACCCTGGAGGCAGGGCCTGGGCCCCAGCCAGCCCGGGGCTGCTACCGAGAAAGGCTGGGCCACTCAGGCCCGAGACTGCGGTGTGGCGAGAAGGAGCCAAGGCGGCCGGGGGCGGAGGGCCGGCGTGTCAGGTTCAAGTGGGCAGGGAAACAAGTCAATTAGCTACAACTCGGTCTGATCACATCCCCTTGGTGCCCTGAGACGGGCTTCCAAGGCCCACACCGGGGCTGCGTGTTTGCAAGAAATGAGAGCTTAAACACGTCTGCTTATCTGTTCTGAAATGAACAAGCCGCTTTCAGTCTGCCCTCTGGTTTGGGCTGAATGATGGGGCTTTTCTACCTTTGTCAATTCTGTCATGCTTCTGACTTTTGCATTCGTACTCGTAGGTGGTCACATGGCCACAGGGGGCCTCCGTGCATGTCTCCAGGTTTCCAGTCTGTTCCGTGGCCTTCAGCTTGGTGTGGTCCTACATCGCTAACTTTATGTTTAAGTCTATGGTGTGTTTCCAGCCGTGGTAGAAATCCAGAAGGCAAGAGCCTTAACGTGGACGTTCTCTCCTTGCAAATTGTAAAGAACGTATCCGTTTGGATGGTAGAATTTTAACCGATCTTTTGCCTTATCCATAAGGTTTCCCCGTGTAATAGGGGTACTTCCAAGGCATAAGAAAATGTCCATTAAAAGATAGGAATATACCAAGCCAAGTTTCTTTTTGAGTTTGTAGCATTGGGTCCTTGGTGGGGCCTTTGCAACAAATAGCGAAAAAGCCAGTGTGACATGGAGGGGCAGGGGGAACAGAACAGAGGGGTTGCCATTTTGACAGGAGCAGCGTTGGGACCGTAATGTCAGTTCAGGAAAATATAGATTCCTTTCTCTGCTGTCTCAAGTGTTTTCCCAAACCTAAGTGGGGGCGTTCCCCCCCCCCAGGCCACACTGGCTTTCTCGGAACAGCCTGAGCCCCGAGCAGCGGGCAGGCTGGTCTGTTACCTGCGGGGAGGCTGGCACAGGCTGAGCCACGGGGGCCTGGGCTGCTGCCGACGGACACAGAGCCACAGAAGCCGGCGAATCGGATCCACCCTCTGAATTCTGCATGCTCAGCTCTAAAGAAAGGCGGAGAGAGGTTGAGTGGGGCGGGACTGCAGCCACGGAGGCCCAAGTCTTCAAACTTCAAACTACCTACGGTCTTCAAACTTCACGTGCAAGTCGGCTGGCCACACTGGGGAAGGAAGAAAGGGAACCCAGTGGCACAAATGCCTCATAGGAAGAGCAGCGGGGGTGGGGAGGGGTGGCAGGAAACGTTTTTCCCAATATAAAACCAAACGTTAGCTCTGCAGACAGTCCTTTCCAGGGCTCCTACAATTGTTTACTCATCCATCCAGTGAATCACAAGCTCCTAATGCATGCTTGCCATCTGGCGGGCTACGGTACCCCAAACTACAAGTGCATCCTCCTAAGGCGGGGTTTCTGCCCCTCAGCACTGGGGACACCGGGGCCGGATTGTCCTTCAGGCCGACCTCGGCATCCCTGACCTCCGCTCGTTAGATGCCAGGAGCGCCTCTCCCCTTCCCACCCCCCACCAGTCATGACAACCCAAAATATCTTCAGACGTTGTCCAAGATAGGAGATACACAGTGGGAGGAGAGAAGCATTTTCTCTTGGGCTGGCTAGAAGTCCTGCCTTCTGTTCCTGGAGATCCTCGCCCACGAGAAGGGCATAAAAGTGTATTTCTTTGCAGCCAGATGCGTACATCTTTCAAGTAGGTAGTTTAAACATTCCATACAGAGGGGGCCTGGGTGGCTCAGTCGGTTAAGCGTCTGACTTCGGCTCAGGTCATGACCTCGCGGTTCGTGAGTTGAAGCCCCACGTTGGGCTCTGTGCTGACAGCTCAGAGCCTGGAGCCCTCTTTGGATTCTGTCTCCTCTCTCCGCCCCTCCCCTGCTTGTACTCTGTCTCTGTCTCTCTCTCAAAAATAAATAAAACGTTAAAAAAAAATTTTTTTTTAAATTCCATACAAAAAGACTCATTTAATACCAGAACAAAGTGGCAGATGGTACAAAAAAATCATTCCATCAACATGCTCAAGGTCAGACGGTCTGCACTTTGTAAGAACCGGCTACCTTCGGCACTTGAGAAGCTGTTAAATATGCAAACTGCAGAGAGGAGGTGGCTTTGTGGGCAGGTACAGCCCTGTCCTGAGCACGTCCCCCCAAGCCACAGGTGGGGTCTCCCCACTTCTGCCTCATGCGGGGCCTGAGCAGCAGGTACACAGCATGCTGCTCAGGAGGCACCTGCCAGAACTTTCCATATGCTTCTATCACCGCGAGGGCTCCCACCTCTGAGGACGAGTGAAGAATTTGTTGAAAACTTCTTTTTTTTTTTCTTTTAATGCAAAGAAAAACTGCTAACAGATGAATATAATTTGCCTAAAGAAAGCGGAAGGCAGCGTTGTGAGTGTTTTAAATCTGTTGAGTGTTGGTTTGACCCCATCTTTGTTGATGAGGAGTATTCTATGACGTGGCCCATCCCCCTCCCAAAGACTTTGGCACCACGAGAGCTGCTGGCTGGATCCACGGATCTGTGGCCTGTGCCTGTGGCGCTTCCCTGTTTCCCTGACTCGGTCCTTACCACTAGATGTCCCCAGAGCCATGTGATGAGTGGCACCCCCTACTTTTCTTTTCCTCTTCCACAAGAGGAGGAGACGTGAGAATTTCCAGTGTGTATTTCCTGGGTCTCCAACTCTCTGCCTTCCTGACAGAACTGACCTTCGGAATTATTCTGCAGGAAGTTGCGCAGTCGAGGTCTTATGCACAGTTCCTCCAACATCCGAATCAGTCATCTGCACACCATGCGCCCCTTTGTTCCAATCTGAAGCCAGGAAGTGGGTAACTCCAGTGGTAGGAGCAGGAAAGCATTGGACCTGGGCTCTTGGTGGAAAGAATCCACCAGTGATGAAGCCAGCGAGCTGAGTCAGAGGCCGGCTCCTTGCTCACGGGCAGGAAATAACTGTGCTCCACAGTCTAAGTCTTATGAAAACCCGGGGAGCCCGTGAGAGTGTGAGGTAGACAGCGAGCCCATGCTCGGCTCACCGCGGCCGGAATGCGACTTCCAGAATGCAGGTCATCCGACACCACGCCAAGTTTTCACTCTGACGTGCTTCCTGGTTTACTGCACTATTTACCATGTGCTGTCTGTCACCCTGCTCAGCGTACGGTGTGTAGGCCCAGGGTCACAAAATTTTTTCCACAAAGGACAAGAGGCTTTTCTTGCAACTACTACACTTTGCTGTGCTGGCACAGGAGCGGCCACTGCTAACACACACGAGTGATGCTGGTTGAGCACTAATAAGACTTCATTTCTTAAAAAAAAAAAAAAAAAGGCCATTACAAAATGTCCTATAGACTATAGTTGTTGGTCCTTGGCTCATATAATTTAGGTTTGATGAAGTGATGTGGTTTTGGAAGGTGGGTTGAAAAATTACACTGTCTGGGGTCAAAGTCTTGAGGTCCCAGGCCCTGGAACCACTGCAAACGTCCTGTGGCCACATCTCACCAGCATGAGAGAACTGGGGGGGCCATAGGGGATGATCCAAATTGTTAGGAGGATGAAGCTGCCAGCATTTAAAGACGAATGGAAATATCATCTGGCCTGAACTGACAACGGTGCTCCTGAAGTTTATAAGGTTACAAATAAAATCACCAAGTCCCGGAATCTCAGAAGCCAGTCACAGCCCTTAAAACTTAAGACAGGACGGGCGCCTGGGTGGCTCAGCTGGTTAAGCAACCGACTTCAGCCCAGGTCATCATCTTGCTGTTTGTGGGTTCGAGCCCCGTGTCGGGCTCTGTGCTGACAACTCAGGGCCTGGAGCCTGCTTCAGATTCTGTGTCTCCCTCACTCTCTGCCCCTCCCTAGGTCATGCTCTGTCTCTCTGTGTCTCTCAAAAATAAATAAACATTAAAAAGAAAAAGACAGGAGTTTGGGCATAAGGGGCAGATCACTTTGGGAAGTTGTACTGCATTGAATAGTGACCCCCAAAACTCATGTCCACTCAGGATCTCTGAATGTGACCTTATTTGGAAAGAGTGTCTTTGCAGATATAATCAAGGTAAAGGATCAAAATGAGGTCATATTGGATTAGGACGGGCCCTAAATCCAGGGACAGTGTTCTTACAACAGACAGGATAGGACACACAGGGAGGAAGGCTGTGTGACGACAGAGGAGGAGACAGATGGAGACAGCGACAAGCCTAGGAAGCCAAGGATGGCTGGGGCCCCCAGAAACCAGAGGAGGCAGGGAGCGTCCTTGTCTGGAGGGAGCGCAGTCCGCTGACACCTTCTGGTCTCCAGAACTGTGAGAGTAAATTTCACGTGTTTCAAGCCACCCGGTCTGTGGTAGTTAGCATGGCGACCCCAGGAAACGCATGCAGGGATCCGTACGATGAAGACAGTTGGGACAAGTTGGGACAGCTGGGACAGTCCCGTACAGTTGGGACAAAAGCATCCTACGAGATGGCTTCTGTGTAGTACGCGGTGCCACACACAACCCAGGCAGCTGATGTTTACCAACTAAATAAATACCTTAGTGCCTCTTTAGGATTACAGCCCATACTGAATTGTAGGAAATTATATATACTGAGCATCCACATAAAGCTTCAGAACATTTACAATCTACCTGGTTATTTTATTTTATTAAAAAAATTTTTTTAATGTTTCTTCATTTTTTGAGAGAGACAGAGAGGCAGAGCACGAGTCGGGGAGGGGCAGAGAGAGAGGCACACACAGAATCTGGAACAGACTCCAGGCTCTGAGCTGTCAGCACAGAGCCTGATGCGGGGCTCAAACCCAAGAACCGTGAGATCGTGACCTGAGCCAAAGTCAGACGTTCAACTGACTGAGCCACCCAGGCGCCCCTACAATCTACCTGGTTACTTTAAGGATAAATAGGACTATTCTGGGAAATGTAATCACCTTTGGCGACTGACCATTCTGCTCTCTGTGGACACATCCCTTCATGTTAGTATCGGACAGACAGACTCACAGACACCATGTAGGTCAGCCTGGCTGCCCCAATACATTGACACACAATATGCCTGTCTGCAGAGGGCATGAAATCCTCCCTTACCCATCTAAGAGGTGGTACATTGCATATAAGCTGATCCAGTTTCCTGAATTTTTAAAAAAAATTCAGGTCCATTATTCAAGGGCACACACCTATTTAAAGACACTGGGGGGCGACCAAAGCAGGCAGACACTGCCAGCGAGCCCACCCTTGAAAGATTTCTGCCAGTCAGACTGATGATTCTGGAGTTTTGCCAGGGGCACGCTCCATGAATGTTTGGGTGGCAGAAAGCAGCAGTCTGGTTGTCTTGAAGTGTCAGAGAAGAGAGTTCAGTATGCTAGGGGGAATCCTGGAAGATAGAGAGCCACAGAGGGGGCGAGCCCCCAGATCTGCCTGGAGTCCACCGAAATCTTTGATGAGCTGACTAAGCCACACTTGTGTGGGAAAGACACCAGGGGTTTTGGAGAAAAACCAGCAGCTCAAAGATGGACAAGCTAAGAGGAGAGTTCAGCTGCTGAAAAAGATATATTTGCATGAGGGGCAGGAAATAAGAAATTGTGACCCATACCCAAGAAAAAAGGGGAAGAGTCGATAGCCAAACCAAGAGAATCCAGGTGATATAGACAAAGCAGCTACTAAAAATATGGCCAAGAACTTGAAGGAAGTTATATGCACAATAAAGGAACATACAGGAATCTCCATGGAGAAAGACCAACTATAAAAAAAAAAAAAAAAAACAAACACAAGTAGAAATTCTGGAGTTGAAAAGTACAATAACTAAAATGGAAATGTCCCTGAATAAACCTAATAGCTGATTGGAGATGGCAGAAAGAAGAATCAGTGAACTGGAAAATAGATCAATGGAACCCAATCTAAAGAACTGAGAGAGAGAAAAGCTGAAGAAAAATGAACAGAACATGAGGTCTAACATATATGTGACTGAAGTCCCAGAAGAAAAGGAGAGAATGGGAGAGGAAAAACGTGTATTTGAAGAATGGCCAAACATCTCTTAAATTTGGTAAAAGATACCAACTTATAGAGAGGCGCCTGGGTGGCTCAGTCAGTTAAGCAAGTGACTTTGGCTCAGGTCATGATCTCACGATTCGTGGATTCGAGCCCCACATCGGGGTCTGTGCTGACAGCTCAGAGCCTGGAGCCAGCTTTGGATTCTGTGTCTCCCTCTCTCTCTGCCCCTCCCCCACTTGCACTCTGTCTCTCTCTCTCTGTCTCTCTGTCTCTCTTTCAAAAATAAATAAACATTAAAAAATTTTTAAAAAGTCATCAACTTATAGATCCAAGAAGCTCAACAAAGCCCAAGAATGACAAATACAAAGAAAACTGACTTAGATGTGTTACGGTTGAACTGCTAAAATAAAAAAAGAAAAAGAAAATCTTGAAGGCAGTCAGAGAAAAACTACACATGATCTGTAAGGGAACAATAGTATGGATAGTAACCAACTTCCCATCAATAATAACGGTGACCAGAAGATAATGGGATGACATATTTATGGCGCTGCAGAAAACCTGCCAATCTAGAATTCTATATCCAGCAAAACTGTATTTTTTCCTTTTCTTCTCTTAATTTCTTTTTTTTTTTAATTTTTAATGTTTATTTATTTTTGAGAGAGAGAGAGAGAGAGAGAGAGAGAGAGAGAGAGAGAGAGAGAGGCAGAGCATGAGCTGGGGAGGGGCAGAGAGAGAGGAAGACACAGAATCCGAAGCAGGCTCCAGCAGGCTCTGAGCTGTCAGCAGAGCCTGGCACGGGGCTCGAACTCATGAACTGTGAGATGATGACCTGAGCCGAAGTCCAATGCTTAACTCAGTGAGTCACCCAGGCACCCCTTCTCCTCTTAATTTCTTTAAAATACATCTATTTAACAAAAAAATATTATAACACTCTAGTGTGTGTTTTTATGACATATGTAGAGGTAATCTATACAACAACAATAGCACAAAGGAAGGGGAGGGGTAAATGGAATTAGGCATGCAAGGTTCTTGCATTTTACATCATGTAGTAATCTCGTTTGTGATAAATTAAAGATGCATCATGTAATCCCTAATGTAATCTCTGAAAAAATTAAAAAAATATATAGCTTAAAAACTAATGAAGAAGCAAATGAAATTCTAAACATATTTGGTTGTCCTCAAAGAAGGCAGAAAATGAAGAACACAGGAACAACAAAAAAGATGAAACAAATAGCAAAATGGCTTTCCTAAATTGAGGTATATTAATAGTTACATTAAGTGTAAATATATGAAACACTTGAATGAAAAGACAGAAATGGTCAGCCTAGATGAAAAAAACCCAAGATCCAATGGTAAGTTGCCTTTTTAAAAGAAATCCTCTTTAATTTTTTTTGATGTTTATTTTTGAGAGAGAGAGAGACAGACAGACAGAGAGACAGAGCATGAGCTGGGGTGGGGCCAAGAGAGAGGGAGACACAGAATCCGAAGCAGGCTCCAGGCTCTGAGCTGTCGCACAGAGCCTGACGCGGGGCTCGAAGTCACAAACCATTGAGATCATGACCTGAGCCGAAGTCAGATGCCCAACCGACTGAGCCATCCGGGCACCCCAAAACAAATCCTCTTTAAAGTTGATTTATTTATTTTGAGAGGGGGGTGCAGAGAGAGGGAGAGAGAAAGAATTCCAAGCAGCCTCCACACTGTCAGCATGGAGCCCGATGTGGGGCTCAGACCCACGAATTGTGAGATCATGACCTGAGCTGAACCAAAAGCAGTACACTTAACCGACTGAGCCACCCAGGAGCCCCCAAAGAAATCCTCTTTAAATACAAAGGCACACAAAGGTGGAAAGTAATCGAATGGAAAAAGACATACCATGCAAACTCTAATCTTAAGAAAGCTGGAGTGGCTGTAATGAGGAGACAAAAGCAACTTCAAGACAAGGAATATTACTAGAGATAATGAGGGACATTTCATCCTGATAAAATTATCAATTAACTCATCAGGATGACCTAATCATGACAAAGGTACATGCAGCTAGTAGTACAGCTTCAAATTACCACAAAGAAGAAATTAACAGACTTAAAGGAAAAAATAAATAGTCACAGTGGAGATTTGGAGTGGAAACACTCTTCCCTTTTGATAGAAACCAAACAAAAACAGCAGTCAGGATACAGAGTATCTGGATGACACAATCAACCACAGGGACCTAACTGACATTTATATAACACAACAAACCAAACCTGAACATTCTTTTCAAATGTGCAAGGAATATTCGCTGAGGTGGGTCATATTCTGGGCCATAAAGTAAATATATGTATTTTGACAACAACGGAATAAATTAGAAGTCAGTAAGATATCTAGAAATACGCTAAATATTTTGAAATTTTTAAACACACCCACAGGTCAAATAACCCACAGGTCAAAGAATAAACCATAAGAAAAACTAGAAAATATTTTGAACTGACTGATAACGAAAACATCACATATCAAAATTTGTGGGATGCATATAAAGCAGTGCTTAGAGAGAAATGTTTAGCTTTATAAACTTAAGTTCAAAAGGATGGCTTAAAAATCAGCCATTCAAGTTTTCAGCCTTAGAAAACTACAAAAAGACAAGCAAACCAACTTTAGTAGAAAAAAGGAAATAATAAAGTCAAAAAATAATGAAAGAGGGGCGCCTGGGTGGCGCAGTTGGTTAAGCGTCCGACTTCAGCCAGGTCACGATCTCGCGGTCTGTGAGTTCGAGCCCCGCGTCGGGCTCTGGGCTGATGGCTCAGAGCCTGGAGCCTGTTTCCGATTCTGTGTCTCCCTCTCTCTCTGCCCCTCCCCCGTTCATGCTCTGTCTCTCTCTGTCCCAAAAATAAATAAACGTTGAAAAAAAAATTTTTTTTAAAATAATGAAAGAAAACTCCACAAACCATGGAGAAAAAACCAACAGAACCCAAATTTCTCCAAAAGTGAAATTTCTTCCAAAAATAAATGAGCTATAAAGCTATGAACAGACCTGGAGGAAACATAAATTTATACTATTAGGTAAAAGTAAATTTATACTATTTTATACTATTTATACTAATTTATACTATTAGGTAAATGCATACATGCTGTACGATTCCAACTATATGACAATTCTGGAAAAGGAACAACTATGGAAATGGTAAAAAGATCAGTGACTGCCAGAGGTTTAAGGGGAAGGTGGGATCACAGGTGGAGCACAGAGGATTTTTTGGGGCAGAGAAACTACCTTGTGTGATGCTACGTTACCGTGGTGGACACATGTCATCATATATCTGTCCAAACCCACAGAATGTACCATATCAGGGGTGGACCTTAATGTTAACTATGCACGTTGGGTGATAACGATGTGTCAGTGCAGATTTCCTCTACAAATACACCACTCTGGGGCGGGGGGGGTGGGGTGGGGGGATGTTACGAAGGGGGAGGCTGTGCATGTGTGAGAACAGAGACGACACGGGAGATCTCTGTATCTTCCTCTCAATTTTGCTGTGAACCTAAAACTGCCCTAAAAAAGATAAAGTCTTAGAGAAAAGATTGCCAACCCCCTATAAAAGATTGATAAGAGAAAAGAAAGAAAAAAAAAACCCCAAATTGCCAATATCAAAAGCAAAATGAGATATATCATAAATCTTATAGAAACCAAAATGATAAGGAACTATTATGAACTTTAGCCAATAAATTCACCAACTTAGATCAAATGAACACGTTTTTTAAAAAACACAACATACCAAAACTGACACAAGATGAAATAGAAACTGTGGATGGAATATCTAACAAAGAAATTGAATATGTTATTGAAATCCTCCTTACAGAGAACACTTCAGGCCCAGAGACTTTCACTGTTAAATGCTATAAAACACTGAAACAAAAATTAATACATCAATTCCATCAGAAAATACAGAAAGGGATACTTCACTCATTTTAGGAGGTCATCAAAACCCTGATACTGGCGAGGTGGGTGGGGGAATGTGATAAATGGGAGATGGACGTTAAGGAGGACACTTGTCGTGATGAGCACTCATCGTTATATGTAAGTGACAATCACTAAATTCTATTCCTGGAACCGATACTACACTATGTTAACTAACATGAATTTAAATAAAATTAAAAAAAAACCTGATACCAAAACTTGATAAAGACATTATAAGAGAAGTATTTAGATCAATATCTCTCATGAACACATACAGAAAAATCATACAAAATATTATAAATCAAATCCAGCAATATGAAACTAACAACCCATACTTACATTTTCAATTTTTTCCCCCTAATGAAGCCCCAGCTCCTTCCCTCCTCAAATGATTTTTGACAAAGGTGACAAAGCAATTCAACAGAGAAAGGAAAATTGTTTAAGCAAATTATATATCCATATGGGAAGAATAAAACAAGCGAACTTCGATCCCTGTCCAATACCTCACACAAAAGTGATTTTAAATTAGATCACAGACTTACACAAAGAAGTCAAAACTATACAACTTCTGAGAGAAAACATAAGGGCATAGGCAAAAATTTTTTAGACAGAATGCAGAAAGTAGTAAGTATGACTGAAAAACTCAATAAATTTGATTTGTGAAAAATTTAAAACTTCTGTTCATTAAAAGACTTCAACAACACAAATCAGTAAGCCACAGTCTGGGAGAAAATATTTGCAAAACAAGTATCTGACAAAGGGCTTTTATTTATGATATGTAAAAAGCTCCAATAATTCAATAATAAGAAGACAATCTAATGGGCAAAAGACTTTAACAGGCACTTGACAAAGATATCCAGATCCCCAACAAGTATACGAAACAATGCTCAACATTGTTAGTCACCAGGGAAATGCAGATTAGAACCACAATGAGATACCACTAAACACTCACTAGAATGGCTAAAATAAAATCTGACAACAACCAATGTTGTGACCACAGGGAGTAATCGTAACTCTCACACACGTGTGGAAATGTAAAATGATACAACCATGTTGGAAAAAAGCTTTGACAGTTTTCTAGAAAGTTAAACCCACCCTTTAGCCCAGAATGCATCTCCGAGGTGTTCATCCAGGAAATATGGAAACGTGTCTACACGAAACCCCGTATACACAGGCTCACAGCAATTTTATTCACAACAGCCCCAAAGTGAAATAACCCAAATGTCCATCATCGGGAGAATGGATGAGAAACTGTAGGCTGTGCTAGATTAAAGATGCAGATTGTAATCCCTAAAGCAACTACTTAAAAAAAAATACAAAAGATGCAGCTAAAAGCTAACAGGGGAACACTGCTGAGATATTACTGATCAATCTAAGAGGATGAACTCTGAAATATACAACCCCTGGGTGAATTTCAAAGTCATTACGCTGAGCGAAGGAAGCCGTACCCAAGAGTACATGATGTAGAACAGACAAAACTAATCTAAGGTTTTTTAAAAAACAAAAAAACTCAGGGATCCCTGGGGGGCTCAGATGGTTAAGCATCTGACTTCGGCTCAGGTCACGATCTCGCGGTTCGTGGGTTCGGGCCCCGCGTCAGGCTCTGTGCTGACAGCTCGGAGCCTGGAGCCTGCTTCCGATTCTGTGTCTCCCTCTCTCTCTGCCCCTCCCCAGTTCACGCTCTGTCTCTCAAAAATACATAAATATTAAAAAAACAACAAAATCAGATCAGTGTAGGGGGCAGGAACTGATGGGCAAGGGACAGGCAGGAACTTTCCGGGGAGGTGGATGGACACATTTTCCATGAAAACAGGGTATGCATTACACGGAACACTCATTTGTCAAGAGGTGACAGTCAAGATTCGTGCATTTACAGTATGTAAATTTTAACCCAGAAAACCCTGTAAAAATATAGTAACGGAGTGGAGGTTGGGGGTGGGCAGGAATAAGTGGCATGAGAGTGGCAGAATGATGATACCTGTACAGCCCAGTGATAGCTGCACTGGGCTCATTATACCGTCTGCTGATTTGTAGATGTTTGAGTTTTCCGTGATAAAAGGTTAAATAAAAACCCACCCGGCAATTAGCCGTCAGTCCAAATGGGTATGTGCAGGCACATGCTGTCACCGCCTCTCTCTGCATGTGCTGGCTTGCCATGCGAGCAGCCCTTGGCGATGAGGGCAGGGGATCGGGGAGTCCTTCTAGAAGGTGTGAGGCTGGATGTGAGTGACCCCTCCACCCGGCAGAACAGGGACCAGCAGGGGAAGGGGGAGGGCTGGCCCCAGGGACAAGGGCACCAACCACATAGGATGTGAGGTCGGGGAATCCCTAAGTTCTGCTTTTCGCCTTCTCTGCTCAGCTGGTCAGGCTCCTGAGTGATGGCAGTCACCCTGGACCCCTGGACACGCTCTGGTAGGGAAGAGTGTGGGTCTGTGCTTCTGCTCTGAACTTGAACTTGCAACGGGAACTGGGAATCAGTCTGTCTGACTCCCCGCTTGCTCCCTCAGCTTCGTTTGCCTGCTCCCCTAAACAGGAGAACCCTGACCAAGGCGGGGGCCTGAGCATTCTTCCTCTGACTCCCTTCATCTGTGGCCACTTTCGACTGGGCTCTGGGGGCCTCAAGATGGTCAGTCAAGAGGAGAGAGGCCTCGAATGCGAGCCATTGCCCAGCCTGTGAGGTTGGCTCAGAATCGCGCCCAGTGTGTTGTTTGTAAGCCAAGCAGGTTTCGTTGGCCACCTGGTCCCTGATGAAGACACACTTGGGGAAGGAAGTGGGCAAGAACAGCCTCCTTGGTGCGACTGCCCCCCTCTGCGGCTCAGGCCTGAGAAGGCTCATCCGACCTGGGGGCCCTGCCGGCGACACTCGGCAGGGGGAGCCTCTGCCCGGGTTTCCCGAGTGTAAGTGAGGGGCAGCGGGGGGACCGGCGGGCAGCAGCCTGGATCACGCCCTCCCGATGAATGGATCTGCCCTGGGCACAAAGGGAAGAGGCTTCTGTTTACAGGAAAATACTCCGGTTACCTAGTAACCAGTAATGACAGGAAAGGAAACGCAGAAAAAGCTGAGGGCAGTTCTGGGCCCTGCTCCTGGCCGGGCGGGCGCTGACTCACCACAACCTGAAGCAATCTCCTTTCTATTCCTGTTCCTCCGTGTGCGGAGCGGAGGGGTCGCCTGCCTTACATAGGTCGGATCGGTATTTAGAAAACATCTTGTCATCTCTGCAGGAACGGGGTGGGGGGGGGGAGCAAGAATGGCGCTTTTAGCCACCTTCGTTCTGATTGGCCAGTTAACTTCCGCTCTGGGGAGACACAGGGCCTTTCCCTCTTCCTGTGGGGAGAGACCCGTGGCCTCCTCAAAGCTCTCAGTTCATGCTCTCCTGGTCCCTGGTACTGGTGGCACCAGGGTCCCCTTGCCCCCGAGAAAGCAATTCCTATTTTCCCGTGAACAAGAAGCAACAAGTCCAGAACGCCCTCAGAGAGTACCGTTGTTTCCAGCCCGGCTTCTGCCCTGATGCCCGTTTGACATTCCGAGTGTCATCTCGGTGGCCAGAAAAACCATGTCCATTTGCTTCTCTTGGACCTCCTTCAGTGTGGGCGCGAGGTCTAAGGAGCCAGCGACGCCCACTTTAGATTCTGTCCCAACTATCCTTGCTGGCGTCGGGATAGCCCTGCTCAGCTCCAGGCACCCGGAAAAGGCTCGTGCACTTGGAGATCTAAATGTCCATCTCCTTGCTGGAAAGTGTACTCGTTAACACATCCTTTCTCGCTCTCGGATCCCCGCCGAGGCACCCACCCAGTGGGCACTAAAGCAGGGCTCCCAGCCTGGGCACTGCAGACATCAGCCCGTTTCCCCGTGGGGGGTTGTCCCGGGCTCTGTGGGGGGCTGATCAGCATCCCCGGCCCCTCCCACCACACACCGGGAACACCCTCCCTCGGCCCTGAGCCTCCAGACACTGGCGACCGTCCCCTGGGGGCAGGATGGCGGCCGAAGGAGAGCCACCGCTCTAAGTGAAGTGCAGTGTCCGAGAAAGGAGTTGGACAGACGGCCCTTGGGTAGAAGGCACATGTAGACAGGTGACCAACAGGAAGGACAACAGAGGAGGACGCTGCAGTGACCGGACACAAAGTAACCGCAATTCTGCCCAACGGGAGGCAGAACTGGAGGCAGAAACGTGGGCCCTGCGGAGGCTTCCCCCGTTTCTGGGGGGTATCCAGTCTCAACTGCCAGCAAGGGCGCCCCATTATTCCTTCTTTGCCTAAACCCTTCGGACGCCCCGTCGTTCCTCAATTTTTCATTTTTTTCTTCTGCAGCAGCCGACTCTGAAGGGTCGGAGCTGGCTCCGAGTTTCTCTGGAATGAAGTCTCGACAGAATTCAAATTCCTTTTTCTGTTGGTAAGAACTGGGCTTCTGTTCCTGTTTTCTTCACAGCAGCCAAACGTTCCCTCGCCGTCCAGCAGAGGAGTGGGCCCGAGCCCTGCAAGTTGGCCGTCTGAAGGGCTCCAGGCAGGACGCAACGGGTGGGACAGGCTACTCTCATCACAAAGGACAGCGGCCTTCCCTCCCGCCCCCCATCGCAACGGGGCAACACCCGCTTACGTTCCTCCCTGAAGGACACGATTTGGCAATTAGTTTAAAATTTTTGGGGCGCCTGGGTGGCTCAGTTGGTTGTGTCCGACTTCGGCTCAGGCCATGATCTCGCAGTTCACAAGTTCGAGCCCCACCTCGGGCTTGCTGCTGTTGGCACGGAACCCGTTTCGGATCCTCTGTCTCCCTCTCTCTCTGTCCCTCCCCCACTCACTCTCTCTCTCAAAAAAAACAAATTGTCCAAACTAAGGTATGGTTACGTCAACTCACACGCAGTCTGATTTTGGTTGCCGTTTACAACGTCATGGGTTTAGGGGGCGCGTGAATTAAAAACCACCCAGCCCTCACGGGCATCTTCACCCAGGAAATACGCTTCTGGGAGGCAGCCCAATTCCGCCGCTCGTTCGTAATCCCTTGAACGCCACCAGACTTGGTTTCCAACCACTTCTTTTCCTCAGACTTGCCGCCTCCTCTCTGCCTCCTAAGCCACTGGACTAGTTCAGGTCAGCAGGCATGTCCCCAGGCCTCGGGGCCACGTCGAACGATGTCTCCGGCGCGGACGGGACCGCCCGCCTCCCAGGGACCTGGTGCAATCCCGGCCTCCTCCTCCTTGCACGCTGGAAGTTCTGGGTCTGCCTCCAGGGCAACACTGCCGGTCCGGAATCAAGGGCTACTAGGAGTCTGACCACTGAGGGGTGGGGCGGCGTCTGTCACGTTCCGATGCCAAGGGTCTGTGGTCCTCGAGAAGGTTGAGCATCGAGCGTCACGTGGTTCCAGGCGCGGTTCACACTCACGAGGCGGCCCAGCCTGCCCTGGATGTTCCAGACCTTCTGACATGAAGACTGTCTGCTCAGAGCTGGTCCGAGAGCCCTGCTCCGTGAGCGCGTCCCGGGAACAGACACCTGGCTCGCTTCCCGCTTCCCAGCCCGCCACAGGGTCTCAGCTCTGTCACGGAAAAGACCCAGCAGCCGTCATCGCAGACGTAAGGCAGGCACAACTTCTGAGCAAACACTGAGGTGGCTGACCCGCCGTGTGGACTCCCACGGATGAGTTCGGATCTTAGTTCCGTCATTCGCTGTGGCCTCAGTTTCTTTATCTGAGAAAGGGGTCGGGCGGATGAGGTGCAATGATGCATGAGGCGTGCCCGTCCCGAGCCTGGCCCCCAGCCGGTGCCTGATAAATAGAATACAACCTAGTGGAAAGGGAGAAGGGTGAGAACCCCAAAGACACCTGCATCGGCAGCGGCCAGCAATGCGGTTCGGCCTAACTGTACCCCAGACTCTGGGCCAAGTGTGATCCTACTTAACTCTTCGGGAAGCTACTCCATTATCATCCTCGTTTTAGAAACAACGAGGGACAAACGGAGGCTCAGAGAGGTCAAGCGAGAGCTCGAGGCCACACAGCCTGAAGAGGCAGAGCCGGGTTCGAACCGGGTCTTCCTCCTTTCGGCAAAGGAGGCGCACTTGGTCTGTAAAGGCCCCCGAGGCTCCCACTGTCTGTGCTGCAGAGGCCGTCTCCTTCCCGTGTAAATCGTTCCTCCGCCCCGCGGCAGAGAGCACTCGGGATGATATCATGAGCTCAGTTTCCTGCTCTACAGGTGTCTACGTAATTGAGCTTATGTCACTGGCTGGAGTTGTGGATCAGCTGAAATGATTCATGCGGACGAACGACACGGGTCCAAGCTGGACATGTACGTTTGGCCCTTTCTGTCTGGCTCCAGTCAAGAAGCTGCTCTTCCTGCCACTCAGTCCCTGGGAGGGACTTGTCAATAATGACTCCGATGCCACCGTCCCCTCCGTCTTTTCCCACAAAGCAACCAGAAAGCAGAGTGGTATCGTAGTGGGGAGCACGCCGGGGGCCCCTGCCCAGCTGGGCACATCCCATGCCCCGTGGCCCCGCTGCCACCTTGTTTTCCGCGCCCCCCTCGGCCCTCTCCCAGCCTCACGGGTTCATCTGGACGCTACGGCCTATCCACTTGGGCTTCATCTTCTGCAGCCCTCCCCGTCCCGCCCTCTGCTTTGTGCCCACTTTGGCTGGCGCTCTCTGGAGAAAGCGAGGCCTCCTCTATGGTCTGAATGGGACGGTTACCCGACCCCTCGGCACCCCCAGTTCAATCCCAACGGCATTCAGTGTGCCAGGTTCCGAGCCCGTGGGCCCGGGTGCGGGCCACTGTGCTGCCTCCACCAAATATACGGCTCTGCGGGTGGCCAGTGTGGCTGCAGAGGTCCCGACTGGCAGGGACGAGGTGGGTGGGGGCCATTCTGGTGTGAGGGTCCACTGGAGGCTGGGACTGGCGTCCCCGTGAGCAGCGCAGCGATTGTGAGGACAGAGGCGACGACACCTGCCAGGATGGGACTGATGTGGCCCCGGAAAGCAGGGCTGAGGCTAGAGAGCGCCGCGGCCCGCAAAGTCCACCCACCCGTGACCGCTAGAACAGGACTGCTGGGTCACAGGGAGCCGCCATCGGCAGCTTCCGAATGGACCCAAGCAGCACCATGCACAGCGATGAACACCCGCCGTCCGTCACCCCCCCGCCCCGGTCTAGAGCAGGGCTCCCTGGCCTCGGTGCCGTGGCCACTGGGGCTGGATCGGTTTTGGCTGCGGGGGGGCTGTCCGGGGCCCTGTGTGTGGGGGCGGGGAGGGGGGTAGGCTGAGCAGCATCCCGGCTGCCACCCACTCCAAACCAGGAACACCCCCAGCCGTGGAAACCAAGTGTCCCCTAGGGGACTAGTCAGCAGGGGGTGAGAGGCACTGCTCTGCCTTTTCTGGAACTGCTCATAAACTATAACCTGCATTTCAGCCCAATCCCCGGGAGATTTGTACGTGCATGAAAGTTTGAGGGGCGCTTCTCTGAACCACCATTTCCCCCCTCCCCACTGCAGACGTTTGGGGCCACGTTGTTCTCTGTGGGGCATCCCAGGCACTGCGGGGGGTGGGACAGCATCCCCGGCCCCACGCACTCCATGCCAGGGGCCTCCCCTCCTCATCACAACCCCAAATGACACCACCCAGTGGTGTTCCCTGAAGGTCAGCGCAGCCCCCTTTGAGAACCACTGGTCTGACGCCACGGCCTCGCTGAACCTGGTACTTCTAGACCAACCAAGCCATTCTCTATGCTCACTGCCCTCGGTTCTGCTTTCTGTCTCCCAGTTGTGCAAGTTTGGTTCCCGGACGAGGCCGTCCTCAAGAAAACAAGGCTTTTAGAGCGCCCCCGACAGCCTGGGAGAGGAGGAGCAAGGCAGGCCGACCGGGGGCTGGCCGGGGGCTCCCTGCTCCAGGACATCTGCCCGATTGACCCCACCCCGCACAGGACGGTGCTGCCCAGTGACAGGGGCACTTCCTGTTCCTGGAAATGGCCAATAGGCCCGAGCGTCGGGCGGTACCTCCACGACTGACTCAGGCAAAGGAGAGGCTGGCTTTTCTCCTGCTGCCAGCATCACACCCGGGACCTTTCCAAGTGACCCCGACTCCTCTCGGGAGTCACCCCTCACTCCGGAGTTTCGAAAGCAGACAAACGGCCGAGCTGAACATCAGGAACTTTCCCCGTAACAGGCCAGCACTGGAGGGGCCCGTACGAATCAGCCAGCCCCGCTCCTCTGCCCGCAGGATGAAGGGACGCGAAGATGTTAAGCGCTTTGCCCAAGCTGCAAGTCCTCACGTGGGGGGAGGTATCTCCGTGGGGAAGTTTTTTAAATGATCCATTTAATAGGAAGTTTTTAAGCGAGGCGACAATTCCTGAAAAGCACTTGCCAATTTTCTGGAATGCATAGTAGCATTTCTGTGGAAGGACTGACCTCCTCAGCACAAACTCCTCTCCCGCGATCCTGCTGTTAACAGGTTACAGGAAGAATCTTGTATTCTGATTAATCTTTTGGGGCATCTTAGTGTAAGTCAGAACTTACTCATTTTGATTCCAGTAACGCTTGCTGTCACCGGAATCTTAATTATTGCATCTAACAGGGCTGGTGGCTAACAAGCTTGCCTTTTATAGATACTCACAGCTTGCTTTTATTTGTTCTAGAACGCAAATGACATCCCATTGTAAGTTTTGGCTGCAAGACTAAGTCGGAAGCTTGTTCACATACTTCGCATTGTCCCGAGACACTAGCCGGGGTGCTGGGGAAAAGTGCAAGGGACACTTCTCGGGGCATTCAGCTACAGAGCGAGCTGCCCGTAAACCAACCGATCCGTACAACTAAAGCGAATCTCACCACGGAGCTGTCTGACTGACCGCGGGCGCTGTGCTCTGATACAGGCTGCACTTCTGCGGTTGCTGCTGCCTTAGACAGGCTGCGCTCGAGATGAACAAGGCAGGACCGAGCCCCCACCAAGAGCCTGCGCTGACTGACAGTTCCCAATTTATAGCCCTGGCTGGTGGGCGGGGCGGGGCGGGGAGGGCGGGGCCGAGAGTGGGGGAAAGAAATGTGTCACCGGCTTTGAATGAAGCGCAGGGGCATGTTTACCCAAGCAACCAGCCCTGGTAAACAGTCGCTATCTCTGGCTCACTGAGGAGGAGGTAGGGAGTGACACTGTTTTGATCAAAATCCACGGGGTGGCTGCAAAGTGCCCCTCCACGGGGTGAGGGTTTTCCGCTCCAGTTAGAGGGAACACATCTGCTGCCCCAATATGCGCAATATACGCGTTCGCCTGAGGGTCACCCGAGTATCCAACTTCTCAACGGGAAGAGCGAGGGAGAGTAAAGAACCAGAAGGCTCTGGGTCCAGTGTCCATCACCAGCCAATCTTATATGTGAATTTTGTCACATGTGACCCACTGGGTTCAGGTCCCGGCTTTTCTGATACTCTCCAGCAGCCGCAAGGAAAACATCAGGCTGGAAAGCACTTGAAAAGTAGGTTGGCCAGGCAATAATTTTACAAACACGGGGAATTAGATCAAAAAAGAAATTCCACTCGGGACTGAAACAAGTCTCCAGTGGAGAGCAGTCTAGGATATGTTCAAATGGCTAAAGGTTCTTCCCCCCGGATGAGCTGTCACAATGAGAGCACGTTTTCTTCCACGGAGACCCCAGGGGGACCCAGGTCTACCTGTTGTGGCAAATCAAACTCAAACATAATTTCATCAGAGAAAAATATATGCAGATGTTCAATTAAAACCTGGAGTCCGCAGTCCTGGCGCTGTTTGCTGGCCCTCATTGTTTGCTGAGTAACAACGGTTGCCAGGGACAACGCAGTCCACTCCCGTCTCTAAGAGCCTGTTGCTGGGCAACCGCAAGAATACTTCCCAAACCAAACAATGTCATCCCTGGAGCAATCCCCTCTATCTCACATTAACCAGATCTAAAAAAAAACCCTCCCAAATATGTAATCTATTATTTTCAGAAGCCCTAAGAGAAAGGCAAATAATCTCTTCTCTATAGTAACCAAGGGGGAAACAGTTTACCATATTTGTTCTGAAATAACAAAACCCAAGAAGGACCAATCTCCCCGCGGTCAGCATCAGAGCAGAAACGTCTACAAGCCTTCCCAGTGCTGGGAGGAGAAAGTGCCTTTTTCTCCAAGAGGAAAGAATTTATTTATCATCAAGCAAACAATGTGGGATATTCATAGCTGCACATGGGTTTTCTGGGCAGGGATTATACAAACTAAAACTAACTGGGGATTGAGCTATTTGAAAAAGATGTAAGAACAGAGGAGTAGATACCTAATTTAAAAGACTTTTGAAAATGTCATGTACAGACAAATAAGTGCAAACCAAATTGTTGACTCAGCATTAGAAGTGCCTCCTGGGACTCTGCGGGAAGGAACCGACAGCATCTGGTGTCCCTGTGCCTGCTCTTCCTGCCCCACTCAGCAACAGGAAGAGGAAGACGAAGAGGAAGAGGAAGCCAGGCCTGGGAAGCACAGGGACACACAGTCTCGGAGAGCAGTGATAGGGAGGTGTCTAGCTTTGGCCAATCTTGACCCACCGAGAAAAAAACCCAAGCTAACCTCAAAGCCAATCCAGCCTTGGCTCTGTCCAGAGGAATTTGGGCTTTGGAACTTGGAAGGGAAGGGGATAGCACCCCATCTTACAAGGGGAGGGCACAGTTCTAAGGGGATGGTCTTATTCTAAGGGGGGAGCATGGCCAAGAATCTTAAAACATGCTGACAGAACAGGAAGTATGTGGCCGTAGCCACAGTGGGTCCACATTTTAGGTTATAAAGGCACCCGGCACTGATAGATTTGTGCGTGATTAAGGTATACACTTTCAGCTCCCAGCTGAGGTTTGGCCTCCAGCGAAACCTGGCCTTTGAGATAGACATGACTGACGCAAAGCAACCTTCTTTTCCTAAGAGAGCATACAGGAGGCGCTCTTTGAATAAACAAGTCAGAATGAAAGTGTTTCCTTGAGAGTAAGGGGAGGCAGACTCCACACTGTTAAAATCTGAACCTGGGTTCTAGGGAGATGGGAAGTTTGAAGCCAGATATTTGGGCCATTAACGCATGGCAAAGCAGTAACGCTGATCTCTAGCCTGGAAGTGAGACCACCAGCAGCTGAAAGTGTGGGAGTCACTGCTCCCAAGGCCTAGGGGACACTGCCAATTCTGCCTGTGCTCTGCATCTGAAGGGAGGCTCTGACACACAGCTGTGAGGGTCCCGAACCCCATCTCTGGAAAGAGGATTGACATGGGGGTCCTCTGTACATTATTCATTGATCTCAATACAAACTATTTATTGAGTGCCTGGCATGGGCCAGGCATTTCCCACAGACAAACAGACAAAGTTCCCTTCCCTTCTGGAACTTATATTCTGTCCCCAGGTAGTGGGGGTGGGTGGGGAAGGATAGAGACAGTAAACAAAATAAGAAAATCTACAATATGTCAGATGGCGATAGATGCCAGAGGTGGGGGGTGGGAATGGAGTGGAGGCAGGGAGCAGTGGGGTGAGATGGGGTTGCAATTTTTAAAGGATTGCCGAATGCCTCCCCCAGAAGACTCATTAAGGAAACAAGGAAAGTGAGGGGCTGAGCCATCTAGGGGAAGAGCATTCCTGTGGAGGGAATAGCCAGTGCAAAGGCCTTGAGATGAGGCCATGCCTGGCTGGTGACTTGAGCTGGGCAAACTAGGAGACAAGAAGAGGGGGAAAGGCCCACAGAGACAATCATACAGGCTTCGGCTTCTGCTCAGGATGAAATAGAAGTGATCAGAGGGTTTTAGCCCAGGGAATGATCTGATCTGACTTGGCTTTAACCAGGTGCCTCTGGCTACTGGGTTGAGAGAACAGGCAAACAAGGAAAAGGATGCAAGGAGACAGAGCAGCTAAGAGGGTGGTGTGATGGTCCAGGTGAGAGACGGTGACGTGGCTGAGCCTGGGTGATGGCAGTGGAGGGGTGCAAAGCAGTCAGACTCTGGATAAAGGGAGGTGGAGTCGATAGGATCTACTGATGGGCTGGATGTGGGGTGTGAGAGAAGGGAGTTAAGACTGTGTCAAAGATTTTTGGCAGGGAAAAGGATGAGATCAGGAAAACCGAGGGAGAAGTTCTAAGGAGCATTAGAAGTGCTCCTTCTAGAAGAGGACTGGGGAGCACTCAGAAGTTGAGTTTTAAAGGTGTGAGGTGGGTGAGAGGCTCTTAGACACCCAAGCTGGAATGCTGAGAAGGTCAACAGATATATAAGTGAGGGCCGGAGGGGCCAGTGGTAGGCTGGAGTCACCAGTGTCCAGATGCCCTGGGCCAGAGTTTTAGTATACAGATGTACAGATGTGCGTAGCGTCTAAGGATGTGGACTGGAGCCAGCAGTGTATCGCTGACAAGGACTGGAGCCAGCAGTGTATAGATGCCTACTTAAGGCCAGGAGCCTGGCTGAGCTCATCAAAAGAGGGCGGAGAAGAGGCCCAGGGTTGGGCTCTTTGGCTCTCCACCATTTAGCGATCCTAAAGAGGAGGAAATCCAGCAAACCGAGTAGCGTCCTGAGCATTAGTTGAATTGGGGGCTGAGAACTGATCGCTGGATTATGGTGACGTGACAGAGCAGTTCCAGGGGAACCCTGTGGGCAAAGTCCACAGAGATTGGGGGATTCAAGAGAAACCAAGAGTCGTGGAACTGGAGACCCCAGGCACAGGCAGCCCCTGAGGCATCTCTGCTGGAAAGGAAAGGAGAGGAAGAGGGTAGCCATGGAAATGGGAAGTCCGCTTGGGAGAGGGCTTCTGAAATGGAAGAAGGGACGGGCAGGACCCAGCGGGCGGGAGTGGAGAGAACTGCTGGCAGAGTGCCGTTACACAGGTGAGACGGGATGGAGACATCCCGCGGAAGAGAGGAGGGGCTGGCCAGAACTTGCACGTGGCCATTGGTCCACCAGCCCAGGACAGGGCCTCCACCCAGACGCAGGGAGAGGTGGGGTACCACCAAGTCATAAATGGGTTATCCCAAATCCGCAAGTCTCTTCAGGAGCTCCCAGTCCCCAGTGCCATCCCTCAGCTGTGGGGTCCCTGTGTGACGATTCCAGGGCCCTTCCAAGTCTACTCAAGCCCCCGACAGCCAGAGCGCTGGCCCCTGCAAGGCTGCTGGGAGGCCTCCAACCTCAGCAAGGTGGAAGGCTTGAAGCGTGGGGTGGGAGCTGGGCATCGCACAAGATGACTCAGGTCTGCAGATCTCACGCCAGAGTCTCCGGCAGAGCCCGGGCTGAGAAGGGTGAGCTGGAGCTAGGGACGAGCCCCCACATGGCCTCCCTGGGCCCCAAGGCTTCAGGGCTCCATCCGCCCATGCAGGAGTCTGAAAGTTTGCGTCCCCCCCAAATTCATACGTGGCAACACCTAATGCTCAAGGTGTTGGGCGGTGGGGTCTTGGGGAGGGGGTTGAACGCCCTTATGAAAGAGGCCCCAGGGAGCTCCCTCAGCCCTTCCAGGCTGTGAGGACACAGCGAGAAGTCTGCTGCCCCGAAGAGGGCCCTCACCGGTCATGCCAGCACCCGAACTCAGAACTGGGAACACTGGATTTCCGTGGTTTAGAAGCTGGCCAGTCCGTGGTATTGTTACGATGGACTGAGCCAACCCCACGCTTGCCCCCCACCCTGTGGGTCTCCCTCAACAGCCTCACAGAACCCATCCTTCGTGTTTCGCCCCACACATGATTTGCTCTTTTCATTGCTTTCTTTATGATGACTATGCACCTCTTTCCAGATCCACCAAAACGTCTGATCTTTCCAGGTCCAACGATTGCTAGAGACTAGTTCTAATACGGCTCCTTTTTCTGCCATGTCAACGTACAAACATGCAAGCTTAAATAAGAAAAAGTCTCAGCATCACGTTGAAAAACAAAAGTGTATTTCTTGCTAAGTCATGCTGGAAGTATGCAAGATTACCAAGAAATTTAGCGTAAGATAAACAAGTACGGCCAGGAATCCTGCTGTGGGAGTTTCAAACGCAGAGTCCTCCGGCTGGGGCCACCAATGCACTCGGCACCGGGCTGGCACGCTGTCCCCTGCTGGGAGGACCTCTCGTTGCTTCAAGTGGCCTGGGAGCTGCGCCTCTAGGGGCCCGGGACCAAGAATCTAGTCTGACATCCCTTCGGCAGGACCCAGGGGTCTCTGAGGAAATGAAAATGAAGCAACAAAAGGCAAAATTGGAAATGTTTACCCAACCCGTCACCTCCCACCTCATCTCTGGCCCCGCCATCCAATCCTACGAGAACAAAAGCACATTCTGTGTCTGTCCCCGCGAAAGTTTCAACCCCAGTGCAAACCTCAGTGTGCTCTGACAGAACGGAGCAAAACAGCCTTTTACAAAAGTGTTAAACTCATTTTTCTAATTAAATCCAAAGAGAGAAGTCTTGGAGATATGTTAGGTTTTTTTTTTTTTTTTTTAACGAACCCTAATTAATTCTAAGACGATACACTGAAACAGATTCCATTTTCAGAAGGCATTCTAATCAAAAGGCTGGGGGGACATTTTAATTTTTTAATTAAGAAGGTGCCATGAAACCTTGAAAATATTTTAAATGGTTTCCTATTTCATAAAGGTTTGAGGTGGGCCCTCGTCTTTCTCAGCAGGCGCTCTGGGCTGGCGTGCAGCGGGGTGGGACCGTGGGGCGTGAGACCAGGGGGCAGCTCGCTCTGTCGGGCACAAATGCCTGGCTTTGTGCGCTTCTGTTTTTGGTGTCTCCATTCCCGGCTCCGTATTAAGTCAGCTCCCAAAGCAGAGCACAAGATAATTTTGGAAAAAACTGGAATAGAATGTTCTAGCTCTGCTTGAAAGGTGGCAAGAGCGACAGAGAGGAGTCCTCTGAAACGTAACACAAGTAACAGTGAGCGGCCTCCACTGGCCACCTCTCCCCCACCCCTGTCCTCCCAGGCCCCATATTGGTTCCAATCCTCCTTGCTTCTGGAAGTCTCGGGGCTGATGTCGCCTAGCTGCTGGGCGATCTGGACCATCACTACGCTTGAAAAGCATTTACTACTACTTCAGCCGGATTTTTAAAAAGATAAACAGTTGAGACACTTCTGTCCAAATGAAATTTGAAACTGTTGGAGTAAAGAAAAAAGTCGGGTCGAATCAATAAAAAGCCCTCTAAAGCTTACTACTGCCTGGGATAATGAAGACCCGATTGCCTTCTGCAGAAGTCAAATCTGTTTTGCGACCTGAATTTCATGCTTAAATTTTTTTTTTAACATTTATTGATTTTTGAGAGAGAGCGAGAGAGTGCGAGCGGGGCAGGGGCAGAGAGAGAGGGAGACACAGAATCCGAAGCAGGCTCCAGGCTCCGATCTGACAGCACAGAGCCTGACGCGGGGCTTGAACCCATGAACTTGAGATCATGACCTGAGCCGAAGTCTGGCGATCAAGCGACTGAGCCATCCAGGCGCCACCCCGAATTTCATGCTTAAGAGGAGATTAAGCATGGATGGCTGACCTCAGTGGTGTGGGCTCGGTGCCCCTCTCTGGGGATCTAAGGCATCTCCCCGGGCTACTACTCAGCGCGTGTTGATGAGGAGGACATCTGTGAGGGTGCAGGAGACCAGCAGAAAGCTGCCGGATTCTTCTCTCTCTGGCGGATAGGACGTGTGCATTTGGTCCTTACTTGTGTGTGACCGCGGCTAACCACACGGGGACTTCTTGTAGCCGCTAGACAGGCCTGTGCAGGCCTCAGGGGCTCTGGGAAGTGTCCCAGTCAAGGTCAACACTCAAGAAGACAGAAGATGGAATGGGGCAGTCCCACCCCAAGCGGGCTGACGGGCCCAGGTGGGGGCCGCTGTGGAGCTGGGGGCAGGGTAGGAGGCACCCAGGGCAGGGGCACCTGCTGAGAGGAGCAGGGGGGCGCCAGTGCCCTCCCTGAGCGTTTCCCCTCACTCCTGCTCTCCTCCCCGACCAGCATCCTCCTACCCTTGAGTGCGCGACAGGGGAGAGCGCCCAGGGCCCGTGTCTTCCCCTCGACACACGGCCCAAGCAGAGCGATGACGCCGTGTAAACAGAACATGCTTCCTGAGAGGAGGCGCTGCGTCCAAGTCCCGTGTCCTCCACCTTCTAGCTGGTGACCTTCAGCCAGTGACTTAAGGCCTTCAGAGCTTCCATTTCTCTACCGGTAAATGGAGCAAATACCTTCTGTCTGCCCCCCGGGGGCCACCGTGCTGAACAAGGTGAGGCTGACAATCGTGGAGTTTAATTACCAGCGCTGCACATGGGAAGCGCTCCGTAAATATCCATTAAAGTCCTGGTCGGAATCCCCTCCACTACGAGGTAGCCAAGAGCTCCTGCCGGGTTTTGCCTGTTCATTGATCTGAAACTCTGAAAGCAGGGAGACGCTTTGCTATTTGGGATCTCACAGGCAAACAAGCATGCTAAACGCCTCGGGGGATGGCTCGCGCTGTGTGCTGCGTCCATCCCAGGGCATATTTGTCGGGTTCGTCATTTTGGCCAATACTTAAAACTCACACCTCTTGCAGCATCCAGCCAAACTTCCAACGTAACCCTGCTGCCTTACTGTCATAAAAATTACATTTTATCATTGCCTCCTTTTCCCTTCTCAGGCATCCTGTCCTTCCGTGGGACCTCAGAGCGTAGACGGTACATTTTCCACGGCCGAGCATCTCTTACATCGCTTGACAAGTGGTGCCTGATGCAGATGTGTCCAGTGCTGTCGTTCCTGGCGGAGACGGAGCGGGAGCTGGTGGGTCTCTTCAATTCCCCATAAGGAGACCCTCTTGGCCTTTTCTTCTTTGCTACAAGTTTCCAGGCTTTGTGTTGTTAAACTGATGAAGGCTGACGCAAAGCCCCGCAACAAAGTGAGGGGCTCCTGCCCGACAGCAGGGTCAGCCCCCGCAGAAAACGACCTTTGAGCATCCCTCAAGGCCTGGGACGTGTCTGAACCTACTTGTCAGGGATGCAGAGCTAGCCGGAAGCACGATTTCCTTTCTCCCTCGGAACTGATCCTATGGAAACACACATGTCCGAAGAGGCAAAGGGCCAAGTGCTGTACCCTGGTGTTCGTAGCAGCAGGATTCATAACAGCTCCCAAGCAGAAACAATTCACGTGTCCATCAGCTGATTAAGCAAAATGTGGTCTATCCACGCAAGAGAATGTTACTCGGCCGTAAGAAGGAGTGAAGCTCTAACTCACGCCACAGTGTGAATGGACCTTGAACACACAACGCTCAGACACAAAAGCCATTTATGTGAAATGTTCAGAACAGGCGCACCCACGGAGAGTGAGTTAGTGGGTGCCGGGGTCGGTGGGGGGGGGGTGGCATTGGGGTGACTGCTAATCGGACAGGACTTCTTTTGGGAGTGATGGAAATGTTCTGGAGTTAGACAGTGGTGATGGTTACATAAGCCCCAAGGATACACAAAGACCCACTGAATTACACACTCTAAATGGGCCAACTCTGTGGTAAGTAAAATATATCTCAATACAGCTGTGAAAACAAGATCTACAGTGCCCTGGCGGAGTTACTCGAAGTCACAAAAAAACTGCAAACAACTTAAATGTTCATCAGTAGTAAAATCGTTCAATAAATTACGGTACATCCCTAGTGTGATGCCATGACACCATCAAAAAGAATGAAGCACGGGGCACCCGGGGGCTCAGTCGGTTGGGCGTCCGACCTCGGCTCAGGTCACGATCTCACGGTCCGTGGGTTCGAGTCCCGCGTCGGGCTCTGTGCCGACAGCTCGGAGCCTGGAGCCTGCTTCCGATTCTGGGTCTCCCTCTCTCTCTGCCCCTCCCCCACTCACGCTCTGTCGTGAATGCGGAGCGTACAGGCAACACCACTGCTATTCGACCCACTTGGTCTACAGTATGCTGCCACTTACACGGCCAGAGGCTTTAATATTAATTCAATATCAAACACCAAGAGGAAATTTGCTGGACAAACCAACTGTGGAGCATTCGTACAGTGGAGTACAACTCAGCAATGAAAAGAACCAGCCATCGACGCGCGTGACGGCACGATGAGTCTCGAAGGCGTTACGCCAAGCGACGGGGAGGGGAGCAGAGCGGGTGGCCAGGGGTCAAGGGTGGAGTGAGGGTCTGGCTGCAGAGGGGCAGCTCAAGAGAACGCACCCCAGGGTCGGAACTGCTCTCTGCCCACTTGGTGGGTGGTGGTTACCAGAACCTATGCGTGTGTGAGAAAACTCACCCCAAAATGTAAACATGACTGTATGTAAACTTAAACTATGAATAAACAGAAAGGAACAAAGTGAATTTACCAAAAAGCAGGCGCAGGCTCAGAGGATTCAAAAGTGAACAAGCCAGATCTGGGGGTGCGGACATCCTCATGCAGCAGAGTAGACAAGAAACCAGTCACCAGATATACAAGGTTATTTCATAGAGATCTGGGCCGTGACAAAGGGAGAAGGCAGAGGGACAGAGCCGGTGGGGAGGGGTGGTGGAAAAGGGGCTCCCAAGCTGTCACCAGGCCAGTGAAGGGTGTTGTGGAGGACGGTGCTGACATGAGACCTGGCCAGACATAGGGAGATGGGAGCAAGCACTCCCAGCACAGGGAGCAGGAGGTGCAAAGGCCCTGTGGCAAGGGAGGGCAGGGGGCTGGAGACAACAGCAGAGACCCCGAGGGCATGGCCAGAGGTCTGAATCTTATTCCAGTTCCTGAGGGAAACTCCAAGCAGGGCCACAACACATTCTGGTTAAACTATATTCTTCTTAGACTATTGGGAGAAAGAGTGAAGGCAGGAAAACCAGGGAGGAAGCTCCCACGGCATACACTGTTTAAAGATTTTAATAATAATTAATGCTTTTTAAGTCCCTAACTGAGCTTATTAGCACCTATATATGGAGGCTGGATAGCAAATCTGTCATTTTATAAAGAAGTCAAGTAACATTGATCCCAGTAAATGAAAGGTTAACTAATTAAGTATTTAGTCACCACGAAAGTAAATGAAAGCCTCTACGACTTTCATGCAGGTAATTGCACTCTTAGTAAGTCATCACAGCCCACAAGCATCAGCTTGCTTATTAATTCAGTGTTAACTGTCCGTATTGACTTATACATGCCATTATCCCAAAATCAAATAATTTACAAGCATACTTATTTGTTTTAAAAAGGGACATAAAAAAGTAGACAGAGGAAATGAACAAGGCCTTGAACCTGTAGTTTGGTTACAGTTACTCACTGGTAGGGATTAATATAGTAAATTGAGTTCAATCAGGGGTTGGCAAACTTCTTCGGTAAAGGGCCAGAGTATGTTTTTGGCTTTGCAGACCATAGGGTCTATGTCAAAACTACTCAACTCTCACTGTTTCCAGAAAGCTGCCAGTGACCTTACATAAGGAATGGGTGTGGTTGCATTCAGAGCCCTACCAGAACCTGCGGCAAAGGACATACATCAGCAATACTGATCCTGTCTTTAAAATGTTGACATTTTGCTCGATGGATTTTTGTGTGTGTGTGGCATGTTTCGATTTTTAAAATGCTACATAAGTGAAATGTGACTTATCTTGATACCTGAGGTTTTCTGGCCCTGGACCTGTTTCAATAAAACTTTATTTACAGACACTGAAACTTGATTTTCATATAGTTTTCATGTGGCACAAAATATTATTCTCTTGATTTTTTTTCAACCATTTGAAAATGCAGGAGATATTCTCAGCTTGTAGGACTTACAAAAAAACAGGCGGGTGCCCCGTGTGGCCCCCCAGCGTGTAGTTGGCTGACCTCTGTTTTGGGTGGCCGTTTGTGAAGCAGGTCTGGTTCCTCCTTGTATTCTTGGAAAAGCAACTTCTAGCAAGTTGGCACTCAGATGACTCTGAACAAAAGTGCTCTTTTCACCTTTCTGAGCTTCCTGCTTGGGTTACTTGCCATTCTCTTCTCACCCAAAGGTCCCCCAAAGGCACCAGCACACAGACCCAGAACGCCAGCCATCTGTAGACCGTGTCCCCCATCTGCCTCGTGCTTTCCTTTCCAGTAAGGACCACTGACTCAGAAGTGTAGTTTTCCCAGGGCGCCGGGCTCCGGGGGGTTCAGTCGGTTTCAGCTCAGGTCATGAGCTCACAGTTCATGAGATTGAGCCCCGCCTCGGGCTCCGTGCTGACAGTGAGGGGCCTGCTTGGGATTCTCTCTCCTCTCTCTCTCTCCCTTCCCTGCTCACGCGCTCTCTCTCTCTCTCAAATAAACTATTTTTTAAAGAAGTGTAATTTTCCTAAGTGGGGGTATGCAAGTTCAGTGAGTTAGCTACACACCATCCAGCTGGTACACAACCACAAGATAAATTCCCAGGGTCTCTACTGAAGCTCCATTCCCATGATGCAGCAGGAGGGATGGGACTCCCAAGGACTATAAACTATGAAAGAATAAACTATGAAACTAGAAACGATGAAAGAATATGCCTCCTTTAATATAATACTAGAAAATATAACTGGAGTGTCTATTATTCTTAGTTTTTAAAGTATTTTTTATTATTTATTTATTTTTTGAGAGAGAGAGAGAGAGAGAGAGAGGGAGAGAGAGGTAGAGAGAATGACCATGGAGGGGCAGAGACAGAGGGGAACAGAGGATCTGAAGTGAGCTCTGTGCTGACAGCAGAGAGGTCAATGCGGAGCTCAAATTCACAGACCATGAGATCATGACCTGAACGGAAATCAGATGCTTAACCGACTGAGCCACCCGGGCGCCCCTATTATTCTTATTTTTAATTGTGGTAAAATATATGATTATATATATTATTTATACATTATACATATATATATGCACACATATTATTTATATATTACAAACATACATATATATATAAAATATATAAATTTATCAGGTGCACGGTTTTCTTTTTTTTTTTTTTATTTTATTTTTTTTCAACGTTTATTTATTTTTGGGACAGAGAGAGACAGAGCATGAACGGGGGAGGGGCAGAGAGAGAAGGAGACACAGAATCGGAAACAGGCTCCAGGCTCTGAGCCATCAGCCCAGAGCCTGACGCGGGGCTCGAACTCACAGACCGCGAGATCGTGACCTGGCTGAAGTCGGACGCTTAACCGACTGCGCCACCCAGGCGCCCCAGGTGCACGGTTTTCCAGTGTGGCATTAGGTACAGCCGTCGCCACCATCCATCTTGCAAAATCGGAGACTCTGTCCCTCTTAACTGTAACTCTCCGTGCCCCTGGCTCCCACCATCTACTTTCCGTCATGAATCTGGCTTCTCTAGGGACCTCACAGAGGTAGAACCATAGCGCGTTTGGTCCTTTTGGAACTGGCTTATTTCACTGAGCATAACACCCTCAAGGTCCATCCGTGGTGTAGCAGGTGTCAGATTTCCTTCCTTTTTAAAGCTGAAGACTGTTGGTGGCACCACACCGTGTTTATCTGTTCACCCGTCGATGGGCCGTTTCCACCTCTTGGCTACTGTGAGACGTGCTGCTGTGAACGTGGGTGTGCAAATATCTGTTCAAGCCCCTGCTTTCAGTCCTTCGGGTGTATGCCCAGAAGTGGAGTTGCTGGACCATATGGTAGTTCTATGTTTAATTTTCTTTTTCCCAAGGAGCTGCCTGACCGTTCTCCATAGCAGCTGCACAATTTACTTTCCCACTAGCAGTTCACAATGGTTTCCATTTCTCCAAATCTTTGCCAACAATCTTCGTACTTTTCTGTTTGTTTGGGTGTTTTTTTAAGGATAGCCACCCTAATGGTGCAAAGTGGCCTCATTGTGGTTTTGATTTGTGTTTCCCTAATGCTAAGTGATGTTGAGCACCTTTTCCTGTGATTATTGGCCATCTTCATACCTTCTCTGGAGAAATGTCTATTCAAGTCCTTTGCCCACTTTCTAATTGGGTTGTTTCTTTGTTGCTGTAAAATTGTAGGAGGTCTTTATATATTCTAAATATTAACCCCTTCTGAGATACATGATCTGCAAATATTTTTTCACATTCTGTGGGTTGCCTTCTCACTCTGTTTCTAGTATGCTCTGATGTACAGAAAAGTTTTTTAAGTTTCATGAATCCCGATTTATCTACTTTTTCCCTTTTGTGACCTTGCCTTTGGTGTCACAGCAAAGGAATCACTGCTGAATCCAATCTCACGCAGCTTTCCCCCCGTGCCTTCTTCTAAGACTGTTGTACTATTAGCCCTGACATTTAGGTCTTTGATCCATTTTGAGCTAGTCTTGTATATGGTGTGAGGTAAGGATCCAACTTCATTCTTTTGCAGGTGGATATCTAGTTTCCCAACATCATTTGTTGAAAAGACTGTCATTTCCCCCATTGAATGGTCCTGGCACCCTTGCTGGAGTAAGATATTATAAAGAAGTAATTAAAGTGACATGTGAAGATCCAGTCTTGCCAAGAGGGCGCCCTCAATATGAATTTGTGAAAGAAGCTGGCATAAATGAGGTGAATTCTACTTTTCCCCTTCAATGGTGATGGATAGGTCCGTGCACACCTCTCATTTCTGTTTTCCATGGTGACTTTCTCATGATCATTTTCAAATGGAACTTGTGCGTAGCTGACCCGCACAACTCTACAGAGATACAAACGTCTCGTGAGGACCTGCTTTTTCTGGTTCCTACTGAAGTGTTAGATTTCCACCTCATTTCAGCCCTCTTTTATTAAAAAAAATCTAGGGGTGCCTGGGTGGCTCAGTCGGTTAAGTGGCCGACTTCAGCTCAGGGGAGTCATGATCTCTCGGTTTGTGAGTTCGCACGTCGGGCTCTGTGCTGACAGCTCGGAGCCTGGAACCTGCCTCGGATTCTGTGTCTCCCCCTCTCTCTGACCATCCCCTGTTCATGCTCTGTCTCTCCCTCAAAATAATAAGTAAACATTAAAAATTTCTACAGAATATTTGGAAGTGGCTTAAATTCTGTAATATGCCCCCTCAAATAGCTACAGCAGGATTCTATACCTTGGGTCAATAGATTCACAAGGGTCACACTTCAGGGAGTCCATGAACTTGAGCTTGAATGTGAAATTTAAGTGGGGGCATGTGTGCTTACACCTGGGGAGTAATTTCTGGGGAGAAATTCCCAACTTTCAGCAGACTACAAAAAAGGTCCAGCCTGAAGAAGGGTTAAGAACCACTGGGCTATCGTGATATGTGGGTTTGTCTTTTTTTTAAAGTTAAGTTTATAAATTCAAGGACTCCAATTTAAACGGGCCTTGTTGTATAATCCAGGCAGGTCAGCGGTCTTTAGAAGAAAGACACACAATTCACTTCTTGGAGGAAGGTCGTAAGGGTGGCCGTGGGCCCCAATCACATATGGCAGAGACATGGGGCCAGGTGACTGTCACGGGAGTACGGTGAGACGCACGCCCCATCTCTAGCAGGAAGCCACAGTGTGAAGGCATCTGGTCTCCTTTCCTACCAGCCCACAGTTAGGAATTCAAACAGTCCAGGAAGGGATTGTGCTGATAAGTAGCTACACCTTCAATGAGCACCTCGGCAATAAGCAACCCACAGGCCACCAAGCCCACGCGTGCCACGGATTTGAAACTTGAGAGAGAAGCCTCTGCCAGCGGGGCACTGAGAGGAGAAGGGAGCAGCCGACCTGAGGAAACATAACTGATTTGCCATCTTTGGTAGCCAACACTGACCGGCCCTGCAGCAAGGAGGTTAAGGCGAGGCCCCACTTGCTCTTACCCCAGAGAAGCCCCACACCCGTTCTGCTTCGAGCAGCGATCCCTAGAACGTCTTAATTCTAAAAAAACACGGCCACAACGAAAGATTACAAGGTCGCGCAGAATTCATTTCAGGTGGGATTTTAGTGCAATATAAGATGGCTGAAATGTGGAAATGGCTTTTTTGATCTCTGAACGCTGATTTTTTTCCTTAGTGATTAGCCATCACACATTTTTACTTCTTAGGAGTCACTGTTAACGGCATATTCCAGTACGAAGGTATGTGGTCACAGACGTCGGCTTCTCCCACACGGGAGCCTGCCTCCTTGGGCCCTGGTCTGCAGCAGTAACTTGTGTCCAGAATCACTCCTGGATGCCAGGATTTGCACACCAAATTCCAGAGCTGGTGCCACCTGCCAAAAGGGAGTGGCAGTCCTCAAGTGACAGCCACGCAGGGCTGAGTGTTGGAGAGCTGGAGACCAGAAAGGAGAGAAACGCATGCTTCCCAACTGCAGAGCGCCTTACTGCCCTGGGGTGATAGTCTGAACCTGACCCGGGCTCTCCGCGGCCTGGGAGACAAGGAGGAACGCCACGGAGAGAAAGGCCAGGGTGCTGTGGAATTAAAAAAAGAAAGAGAGAAAGAAAAAAGGCACAGTCTCATTGACATAAAAAAAAAGTCTAAGACGTTCATGTACCTCCAAACCAACATCGTATCCATATACGCGTGATGTTATGCTATACTACAAGTCAGATGTAACCAGGACTCTTTGTTAGACCAGCTGTCAGCAAACTTTTTCTGTGAAGGGCCCAATAGCAAATATTTTAGGCTTTGCAGGTCAAACGGCCCCTGGTGGGACTTGCTCAACCCCTCCACTGTAGGGCGAAGGCCACCAGCAACAATATGTGCACTAATGAGCATGGCCACCTGCCCATCAAACTTCATTTACGGGCACTGAAATGTGAATTTCATGTAACTTCATGTGTTCCCAAATATTATTCTTCCGTTTATTTTTTTAACCATGAAACATAAAAAGTCATTATTAGCTCTCGTCCATCCCAAATCGGATGGTGGGTTGGAGTCAGCCCATGAGGTGGTTTTTTGAATCTGTACTAGACTCCAATGTTTGGACTTGTGTCTCTAAAAGAGAGACTTAAATAATTCTGGACAAATGGACAGGAATCAGATAGCACATTTAATTTACAAATAACATTCCAGATAGCTCAGTGCCCAGACAGTCAAGGACCCTCTGAGGGTAAAGGCCGACATCTGTCACGTCCTCCTCCTAAACCATGACGATGTAGGATTGTGGGAAGTCTCTGAAATGGGCACGCCCACAGGCCGGAGCTGGAGCTGTGTCACAAGGGAGAGAGAGGACAGCCTTCATGTCCTGCTGATTCTGACCCTCTCTTGCCTCTACCGCCTGCTGTGGTTTTTTTTTTTAAGTATTTTTATATTTTATTTTATTAAAAATTTTTTTTAATGTTTATTTCTTTCTGAGAGAGAGAGAGAAAGACAGAGCATGAGCGGGGGAGGGGCAGAGAGAGAGAGAGAGAGACACAGAATCCGAAGCAGGCTCCAGGCTCTGAGCTGTCAGCACAGAGCCCGATGTGGGGCTCAAACTCATGAACCATGAGATCATGACCTGAGCCGAAGTTGGATGCCCAACCGGCTGAGCCCCCCAGGCGCCCCTATTTTATTTTATTTAAGAGAGAGAGAGAGAGAGAGAGAGAGCGCACAAGCGGAGGAGAGGGGCAGAGAAAGGGGGAGAGAGAAAGAGAGAGAAAGAGAGAGCGAGCATTTTAAGGAGGCTCCAGGCTCAGCACGGAGCCTGACACAGGGCTCAATCCCACAAACCTGGGATCAGGACCTGAGCTGAAATCAACAGATGCTCAGCCGACTAAGCCACCCAGGCGCCCCTGCCCGCTCTAGTTCCGGCGTCTACCCTACCCCTTCACGATTCAGGGTCTTTGGGCATTTCACAGAAGAGAAATTTGTGGATGCGAGAAAATTGTGAGAGGTGACGCTCTTGAACACACAGTTCTCCAAAGAAGCTACACGCATGGCCAGTAAGCACATGACGAGATGCTCAATGTCATTGGTCACGTGGAAACGAAGGTCGAAACCACCACACGCCTGCCAGGCTGGCCATAACAAGAACAAGGGAAGGCAGCGTGTTGGCGGGAGGAAGCAGAGCTCTCCTGCGGGGCTGGTGGGAACGTAAAATGGCACAGCGCCGTGCCACACCCTGGGCAGTTTCCCAAGGAGTCGGATACGGGGTGAGCATGTGACCCAGCAGCCCCCCTCCAGCGTGTCTGCCCAAGGGAAATGAAAGCCCGTGTTCACACAAAAGCTCGTCCACACATGTTCACAGCAGCATTTCTGGTAACAGCCAAAAAGCAGGAGCCACCCGAACGTCCGTCGGCAGAGGACTGTGGTCCATTCACACGGCAGAATGTTATTTAGTCATGAAAAGGAGCGAGGCGTCGACGCCGGCTGCCCTGAACACACGACGCTCGGTGAGGGAACCAGACACAGAGGGCCACACGGCGCGTGGTTCTATTTACGTGGAACGTCTGCAACAGGCACATCCGCACACAGGAAGGGGGCTCATGGCTGCCGGGGTGTGGGGGCGGGGGGGAGTGACTTCTTAATGGAATGCGGCTTCTTTTTGAAGTGCTGGAAACATTCTAGAATTAGATGGTGGCATGGCAGTGGTCACATAACATTTCGGATAGCCTAAAAACCACCGAATTGCCCTTTAAAATGGTCAATTTTACGTTACGCGAATTTTATCTCAATTTTTAGAGAAAGGTGACCCAGCAAACGTGTTGGCAAAGGCCAGACAAGAAGAGAACCGACAACATATAAACCGAAATTGTGCCTATATTCTCTACTTGAGAAGCAAAGATGATACAGCTTGAAACAACAAGAAAGTGAGGCCTGGGTTCAAATCAAAGAAGGTTCAAATCTTTTGTTGTTGTTGTTGTTGTTGTTGTTGTTGTTGTTTAAGATTTTATTTTTAAGTAATCTCTACGCCCAATGTGGAGCTTGAACTCACAACCCTGGGACCAAGACTGAGCCAGCCAGGCGCCTCGGGTCGAAACCCTTCCTAACATTTTCAGAAACAAACTTCGTTAACAAGCAGAACAGCCCTTGCACACAATCCCTGAGAGACTTTCTGTTTGAAGACCTCCAGGGACAGGTGCAGCAGTGGGGGTGGGAGGGGGTGGGTACTGGTGAAAGGTGTAAGGAAGCCTCTTTTAGAAATGCCAAAACATTTGTTCAATGTGTACACAGAACCAATGGTGGGTAATGAGCGAAAAATGAGAGGCGACAGGCAGGGATTTCACCATCAGGACTCGACACGAGAATAGGGCTCAATTCTGGAGTTGAATTATAGACCTTCTGGCCAAGGCCTACGTGAACATTACCACTGGAGAAAGAGCAGATAGTTTCTGGAAGACTCTACGCTCACGAAGCACTAACAAAGAAAAGCCAGATAGGTTAGTGTCTCAGAAGTCTTAAAGGAGGTTGAGAAGAAAAATAAGATCCATCGAATTTAAGGTGGGCAGAAAGCTCAGACGAAGGCTGGATAGGCTTATCCGTGACCAGGGCGTCGGATTTCTGGTTTCAAACTGTGTGGCGTTAACGAGAAAGAGTCTACACTACAGCGGAAAGACAGAGGTTCGAGAGCAGGCACTGCAGCGGGGCTCGGACCCCATGCGCGGGTCAAGAACAGAGGTGGCCCGGAGGTGGCCTGCTGGCCTGCTGGGACCGGTCTGCTGGGGGTGCAGCAGGATGAACGCTTTGCTGGAGTGTCAAGGAGGCAAGGAGTTGGAACCACGTGTCGGCAGGGAATTCAAAGGGCTGGGAAGATGCCGTTGCTGTGGGAGAGGCAGCTCAGAGCCAGGGCAACAAGCGTGAACTTGTGCGGGCACAAACCGGCCGGGTGGCTGGGCCTCCCCCAGAGGCACACGCGGGCATGGGTGCAGCTCGTGGTGACAGACTGGGGCTGAGTCAGCCCCCGTGGGCTGGAAACTAGGCAGAGCAGAATCGACAGGGAACAAGTTTCGGAAGTAGGGGCTGGCCCGGAGAGAGGTGATTGGGGGTGGGGGGACGTTTTCACCGGATTGCCAAAAGTCCTGTGGCCCACTGTTCTCTGGACGGGATGGGGAGTGGAGGGAAGGACGGGCATATTGTCAGGGTGCCCGTGGCGTGGGCGGGAGCGGAGGGCGTGGCAGAGCGGACGTGCTGTGGATGGTGTCGTGCAGGCAAGGACACAGCGGAAAGTAACCATCTCTGCAGGGCTGCAGCGTGAACGTGGGTGAAAGAGATCTAATGCAAAGGGGAAGGAAGTCCCTCCCACCCAGCAAGTCCCCTTCCGGGAATTTTCACACATCCCGCACTTGTGCACAAATACATTTGGACAAGGATGTTTACCGCAGCACTGTTGGTGAAGTGAAAAATGATCAACAAAACACCCCTCAATAAAGGGCTAGTTAAGTACCTCAGGGCACACGGGTACTGTGGAAAGTCACGCGGTTTTGGAGAAAGAATGAAGATGACAGGCAAACAGTGATGAGGAAAGTACTAGGTGAGGGAGAAGGTGCAGAAAAGTGGGCATGATATGATCCTTTTTCTGTAAAAAGAAAAAATACTAGACTAGCCATAAAAGGAGCAAGGCGCCAACACACATTACCCCGTGGACAGACCCTGAACACATGACGCTCAGAGAGGGAACCAGATACAAAGGGCCACACGGTGTGTGATTCCATGTGTGCGAAACGTCCGGAACAGGCTCATCCACAGACAGGAAGGGGGCTCGTGGGGGCCGGCGGGGAGGAGGCGGGGTGGAGGAGGACTACTGATGGGCACAGGGTTTCTTTATAGGGTGACGGAATGTTCTGGAACTACACAGTGGTGATGGTTATACAACCTGGTGAATATACAAAAAACCCACCAAACTATTATACGCTATACACTTACATCAAAGAGGGAGTTTTTATGGCATATGAATGTATTTCAATTCAAAATAACACCGTATGGCATGTGTCTTTTATATGCATACAAAATATCGGAAAGAATCCACACCAAACTTTATTAGCGGTGGGACGGGCAGAGGAAGAGAGGCGGAGGAAGCCAGGGGCTCTTCTTCCCCGTTTGTATTTTTGGGTATTATCTGGAGGCTTCACCACGAAAAGACTCCCCTGACGTAAAAGAGGAAGGAAACAAGAGTTATTGGGAACTGCCCAGTAGGGTCCCCAAGTCGTGAATTCCGGTCACCACGGAATTCTGGGATCAAACTGTTCAGTGGCCCGGAAGGGACACTGGTGCGCAAAGCCCAACCACGACCACTTGAGAAAATGGAAAACATTTGAGTCAGGTGGGCCTGTGCTACTCACACCTTGTGAGTGACCTAAAACTGAACTGGCCGTGAACTATCTGAACGCCGGTTTGTAGCTCAGACAATGGTCACCTTTTAGAAAGAATGGCAGTGACCAAGGAGGTGTGCCTGTTTTCATTTTGACACCGCAGGCCATCTGTGGTCACGGTGCACCTGGAATGCGGCCGGTCCAAACCGAGATGTGCTGTGCGTGTAAAGTGCACACTGGATTCCAAAGACTCGGCACGCAGGAAGAATGTGAAACATCCTACCAAAGATGTGTTCATACAGACCCCATGTTAAAACAACAATGTTCTGGGGGCGCCTGGGTGGCGCAGTCGGTTAAGCGTCCGACTTCAGCCAGGTCACGATCTCGCGGTCTGTGAGTTCGAGCCCCGCGTCGGGCTCTGGGCCGATGGCTCAGAGCCTGGAGCCTGCTTCCGATTCTGTGTCTCCCTCTCTCTCTGCCCCTCCCCCGCTCATGCTCTGTCTCTCTCTGTCTCAAAAATAAATAAACGTAAAAAAAAAAAAATTTAAAATAAAAAAAAAACAACAATGTTCTGGATATATTGGAGTAAGTGAAACACGTTATTCAAATTAACTTCACCTGTCTGTGTTTACTTTTTAACTGAGGCTACTAGAAAATTTTAAATTGCACATGCAGCTCACATTGTGTTTGTTAGACAACTGTGATCTAGAACAATCCTAGAGTAAATCAACAAACTGTGAATTTGCAAATACCTTACGAGGTCCTATTTTCCTAGAAAGTAAGCAAAATGACTGCTAGAGCTAGGTAAGATTTTGACCTGGTAAGAACTCGAGTCAATTCAACAAGTGATTACTTGGTGTAATTATTTGGTGTCCCACAGAGGCATTGAGACATGGTCTCCATTCTCTCATCTCAGGAGAGAGAAAAGGAGAGTCACAAATAACTCTTATGCGGCAAAGGGGACAGGTGCAGACTCCAGCTGGGAATCTGGGACGGCCCCATCCTGGACCCTGAGGGAGGGGCAGGACCTATGGGGGGTCGGGCAAACAGGAAGGAGGGACTAGTTCAAGAGTGGGAAGCTGGGCACAGCAGGGGGCTGTGATGGGTTGGAGCTGGTTGGAGCAGAGGGCACAGTCTCGGCCACCCGGAGAAAGGCTGTGAATGCCAGGTGGAGCCGCCCCCCACCCCCCCACCCGACTCCATCCTACAGGGCAGAGGTCAGCAAACCACGGCCCAACGGCCCAACGCCCCAGCCAGTCCCGCCCACTCTACTGCCTGGTGTGTATATAGCCCGTAAGCTAAAAATGGTCTTTATATTCATAAAGGGTTATAAAAAAAATCAGAGCCAAAATATTTTGTGGCATATGAAAATTACATGAAATCCACATTTCAGTGCCCATAAATAAAGTTTTATTGGCACATGGCCACACCCATTCATTTACATGTTGTCAACAGCAGAGCCCCGTCTGGCCCACAAAGCCTAAAATATTTCCTGTCTGGTCCTTTATAGAGAATGGTTGCTGACTCCTCCACTTTCTTGGAATACCAAAAGATTCTATGGGCTTTATGTGCTCAGATAAAGTAATGGTACTTTTGCTGATTTGCAGAAATATACGTAAGGGATATATTTCTCAAATTAAAGACAATCTGCCCTAGAATATTTCTTAAACCCTTGGTACAGGTCTCCTCTCATCTGCTAGTGACCAGCAGTAAGCAATGCAACCAACTCCCTACACGTACGGCGTTACTGGGAGATGCTGGGTCAGCCCGTTGTGTCTGACTCGACGGCAGGAGTTTTAAAGGACATTTGCTCGGAGCGGCCGTTGCGCACCAGCATCGTATTTTATAATTTAATCATGTTTTGCTTAATAAGAACATTGTGAGTGCACGTGATTTGAATTAAGGGCGTTGATATTCCACGGTGTCCCGCAAACACGTCAGGCACCATCCCGCCACCGCCAGCAGCTTAAGGCCACGGCTGAGCAGTGGAAGGAGAAGGCGGAACAGTGGGTCTGCGCCACGGCCCTCGCAAGGGCAGTCTGCAGTCTTCCACTAGAGCATCTGAACTGGAACAGAAGGAGCAGAATGGACAGGATGGAGACGTGTGGGCAGCGGTTAGTGGGGTGAAGGACAGGGGAAGAAGGCGGGGGGCGCGGGGCCCAGCGTTCAAGGCTGGCCACCGAGACTGTGGCATCAGGATAATAATTTCTCCTTCACTTACCGCCTTGCCGTCCTCTCTGGCCCTGGGCCCAGTCCTCTCTAAAACTAGAGAGGAGTCTAGACTGAGCTCACGCTGCGGCCGAAAGGCAAGTCGAGCTGGGTTTTGCAGGAGGAAGGATTTCTCCGCTACCTGCCCAAGGGACCAGGAAGCACAGGAGGCGTTTCTAGCTCTGTCGGGGCCTGCTGGCCCTACTGACCCCAGCAGGGCTGCACCAGGGTCAGAAGGCATGTGTGTAAAGCACCAGGCATATGGTAGGTGCTCAGGGTGTGAGGTCACGGCAACCCCTTTACTTTCAAAACATAACCTTGGGATCCCGCGGTCACGACTTTTAAAGTGGCTGCCCCCTCCTGAGAGCTGCTCTTTATTCCCCGCCCCATCTGCCACTCTCTGCCTTTCTCGAAAAACCTCCTTTTCCTTGGTCTAAAGCACAAGGGGGAGCCTGGCCACTCAACAAGCGCTTGTCAGAAGTGCTGGGCTGCCGGGCCCCGTCCCCTCCCTGGCCGCAGAAGGCAGTCTCTCGGCCTGAAACTCTCAGGATATGGCTCACGGTCGTTTGAGAACATGTTCCTGCATCCAAGTGTCTCCAGTTCCCTTGGACAAGAATCCCTCCAGCACTGGAAGGTCTCATATGGCCCTGAGAAGGTGAAAATGGCGCACTAAATGCCGGCACGTGTGTGCTCGCTTCGGCAGCACATATACTAAATGACGGCACGTGTCACGTTAGCTACAAGCTTTGGTAACAGGACAAGGGACCGTACAGATAGATATCTCAGGGTCTCTACTGGCAAACAATACGGGGGCTTTGGTTTCCATGAAGTGCATCTCAGCCTGTCCAACTGGTTTCCATTTTGAGTGGCATTCACAGTTATTCTTATTCCCAGTAAGAATCATGACGATCTAACTAGAATTGGGAGCTTTGCGGTGGAAACGTCGGACGTGGGGCCCTCCCCAGCCTGGGCATTGCGGCGGGTACGGGACTAACGTTCACACTTTCACAGAGGACAGGGGAAGGGGCTGCAGGAGAGGAAGTGCCTTCGGTGAGATGAGCTTCCCTGGGCACCCACCCCACACACGTCCACCACGTCCACCACCTCAAGGGGCCATGACCTTGAACCAGCGTCTCCTTATGGGAACCGCTCCTGAGCTGGGGAAACGGATCTTTCAGGAAGGGAGCCAGGGTTAGAAGTATTTACCTACAAAGTGAGTCGACTCTACACAGTTCTGTTGGTCCTCTGTGACGCCTTCCTCCAGCACAGCACGGCAGGCTTTCAAACCCTCACAAAGTGCCAGAGCCACACAGGAGCTAAGGGTCTAAGTACTGACAAGGTGCAAAAAGAAGAATGCATCCATTCAACAAATTTTGGGCGCTACGTTTTGTGGATGAAACACTTCCAACAGGCACAGTGACTGGGTTTGCTCCAAACCAGCTTTTTAACAAAGTCCAATCTTTGAAAAGTTCCAAATACGAATCAAGACACGGCAAGTGGCCTGGATGCAGAACGAGGCATTTAGTACCCTCCACTGTGTACAGCCGCTGGCTTCTGAGGCCCCGTTTCTCCAGGAAGACCCCACGCTTCCCGGAAAAGCACCCGACTTGCCTGACGCGCGATCTCTTTGCTGAGCAAAAAGGGGCATCACGAATGGAAGGGGCCTTTGATTCAAATTTCTTTGGGGATTTGGTAAAGGCAAACCACGCGTCGAAACGACTGGAATGTTAATCTAGACTGAATCAAAAACAGGGCACCTTTAGGGCTATCGGATCTCAGGCAAGGGTTTCATGACTTTTGCTTCTCGCTAAAACCAAAGGCCGCCGTTACCTGATGGAGGCCTTGCCCCCTGAAGAACGCTTTGGGCTCCGGCGTTTGGCTCACTCACACACTAACTATGAAGCCTTGGGGGAAGTGTGGCGGGCACGGCTTCCCCTGTCCTCCAGGAGCTTACGACCCAGAACAGGAAACAAGACACGTAAATCACACCACATGTCCAAGGAGCCTTGTGCCGTGGCAGTTCAGGAGTAGTGCCACTTCTGGCCAATTAATCCCACGGTCCCTAAGTAGGGGGTGACATTCAGACACACCTGAAGACACGGTTGTTGTCACGACCCGGGGGACAGGGGGCAGTGCTACCGGCAGATGGAGGCCAGTGGAGACTCAGAGCCCTACGAGGCGCAAAGGCGACAGCGGCGAGAGGGAGACATCTGGCTCGAGTCTGAACATCTTCCCACTCGGCTCACTAAGCCACATCTCAAGGTTCCCAGGTAAGAGAGCCCCGGACACGGGTCCTGAGGGAAAAGTAAGATTTCCATCAGCAGAAATGACATTTCAGGGAGGAGGGCAGACAGAAGGCATGTGTGAGGCATGGCAAGTCCATTCCAGGGACCAAGGGACAAGGTGATGGCAAGGAAGCCTTTTCATTTCAAGGCCGGAAACAGCCTCGAACGCTGAGGTAAGCACCATGTGGTTGCGCCAAAGGCCAGGGGCCAGTCCACCAGGTCGGCCAGTAGGCGGGGGATGTGCCCGTCGGCCCTCCCGAAACAGCCCAGAAGGGCCGAGCAAGGTGGGTGGGAGGCAAGACCAGAGTGCCAGGGGAAGGAACCAGCCCTGTGCAAGGGCACGGAGGTGACCGCGGAGTGCGCTCCTGGGCGCTGGGGCAATATTGCTTCCAGAGCAGGGGAGCAGGGCTGGGCTGTCTGCCGCAAGGGGGCCAAAGGACTGTGGTGGCCCCTGCAGCCAGAATGAGGACGGAAGCTGGGCTCGTGCGGACCCCCCAGCTGGGAGGAAGGTGGGGATGCGCGGCCCGAAATGAGGCGGGGGCACCACGGCGCGGCCCCGCGGCCCTTCTAACCCCACCGCCTGCAGTTTCCCTTAACCCCCAACTGAGGAACAGTGTCTTTTCCCCACCAAGGCTCCCCGAAGGCCACCGTCCAGCTGACAGATGGGACGCCCGGCTGCAAAGTAAGACTGCAAGGGACTGGGTCACACGGGGCTTCCAGAAATACTTTCTATGCACTCCTGTCTGGCATTTGAAGAGTTGCCAGTATAACCACACAACTGATGAGCTCCTGAAGTATGTCCCCTTCGTGCTCTAACCTCAGCGCAGCGGCCAATGGCCACGGACAATTCCAAATTGCTGTAGCCCCTTCTCTGGTCTCAACTTCTCCCGGGAGGGTATGTTAACACACGAACGTGCTCGGCCAAGTATAAACGCCTCAGATGCTTGCTGTCTGGGGCCCACGCATATTTGCCGAGTGGACAGAGACCCCAGAGAGCAACTCACACAAAGACGTCCCCACGAAGGTGGATTCTTCTAGAATATGAAGAATTTTAAAAATCAGAAGCACATCCTTCAAGCTATTTTCTGCGAGTCTGGGATTCCAAATATATTTTTTTTTTTTCTCAAGGCAGGCTACATCTGTCTGTCTGTATTCTGAGGACAGGAGAGGTGGGAGAGTGCTGTCTGGTGTTTTCTTTGGGTTCTCACTGGCTGGGGTGGAGCAAGAACACATATTTGTGGGCTGGTAATTTGGGGGTGGGGGCCTCGGCTTCCAAGGCCTCACCCCACAGATCACCTTTCAGACAGAAACGCATCCTGGACACAGCACTGTTTCTAAAAGATAAACAGTTTGCATTTTTAAAGGTGTAAGTGTAATTAAGTGTCGCTGCAACCTTAGGAATGGACTTCTGTATCACGAGTATGGTTTCAGCAGTGTTCCACGGAGACAGGCGCATGCGAGCAGGGCCTTCTGTCGGTGGGGACTGGCCCTTTTCCTTTCTCTCCTCGGGCTGCCCAGGTCTCATCCGCCTGTCTCTACCGGGCCTCGCTCTGCCTGGGGCTCGGCCCCTGCCTTGCGTCTCCTTGGCCTTCAGCGTCCTTTCCCAGCCTCCCTTTCCACCTAAGGATCCCTTCAAACTCTCCTCCGCCCGGCCTTAGCCACAGTAGCCAGAGGGTGGCGACGGCCCAAGTGTCCACTGACGGATGAGTGGGTAGGCACAGACTGGCCCACCCACACGCTGCAGTATCAGGCAGCCGCAGGAAGGAAGGCCATTCTGACACCTGCCACTGTGTGGATGCACCTGGAGGACGCCGTGCTTAGTGCAATAAGCCAGACACAAAAGGACACGTTTGTTATGCGATCCCACTTCCGCAAAACATCTAGGATGGGTAAGTTCATAGGGACGGAAAGTAGATTAAAGATTGCCAAGGGCCTGGGAGGGTAGAAAGGGAACTAAAAGGGGAGGCTGGGTGGCTCTGTTGGGTAAGCTTCTGGTTTTGGCTCAGGTCATGATCTTGTGGTTCGTGAGTCTGAGCCCCACACTGGGCTCTGAACTGACAGTGTGGAGCCTGCGTGGGATTCTCTGTCTCTCCCTCTTTCTCTGCCCCTCCCACATCTCTCTCTCTCTCTCTCTCTCTCTCTCTCTCAAAACAGATGGATAAACTTGAAAGAAAGAAAGAAAGAAAGAAAAGGAACTGAAAGTTTCTGCTACCAGGAATAGAGCTTCCATTTGGGGTGACAAAAAAGTTTTGGAAACAGTGGGGATGGCTGCACACCACTGTGAATGCACTCAATACCGCTGAATTGCACACTTAACAATGGGTACGATGGTGAATTTTATGTGGTCCATGTACTTTGCCACAATTTAAAAAACCACTTTCCTTTGCTGACTCTTGGCTCCTGCTTCTTGGATGTTGACGGCTCTGGCCTTCTGTTCTCACTCTGCACCCTCTCCTTGCATGGTCCCATGCGTTCTCGTGACTGAAGTGACCATTTGTGTGCCGACAGCTCCTACATGCTAACCCCTGGCCTGGACCACCCCCGTCGGCTCCAGACCCTGCAATCGGCTGCCTGCTGCAAAGCCGTCCCCAGCAGGATGTCCCAAAGACACCTCAAGCTGGCCGCGCTCACGACGGGACTCATTACTGCCCCTGCCCAACACCAGCTTCTCCCGTGGCCCCTGACTCACTGCAGTGACACGTTCTACCAGAACCCCCCAACGTCAGACAGCTGAGAATCGCCCTCCCCGCGCCTCGGCCCAGAGAGTCCAGAAGTCCCCGAGCCTCTGAGAACCTGGCCGCTCAGCCTTCCCCAGAGCCCCCTGGCCGGTGCTGTCGGGCAGGCCCCTGTCGCCTTACGCGCGGACCGTGGCAACAACCTCCTCTCCCCTGCCTACCTCCAGACTCGAAGCCTTCCGACGCACCCTCCAAAATCACACGTGACCACAAAGCTGCTTCCCCACAAGCGGCTCTCAGCCCAGCGCCAGAGACAAGAGCCACATGTCCAGCCAGGGCTCGGCACGCTTTTCCTCTAAAGGCCCGGGGGGTAAATATTCCAGGTGTTGCTGGTCACATTCTGCTTCTTTTGCAAAAACTGGACTCTGCCGTTGCCTCGCAGAAGCAGCTAGAGACAGTACGTAGATGAGCGTAGCTGCGTTCCAATAAAACCTCACTCACAAAAACAGGCTGCAGGCTGGAATGGGCCTGAGGGCTGTCGTCTGCCGACACCTGCTCCTCTCTCTAATGTCATCTCCCTTGTACCCTGTACTTGGCTGCTCAGGGCTGCTCGCAGGTTCCTGAAAACACGGTCATGCCAGGACTGTCCCCACCCAAATGCCTGCCCCACAGAGATGTCACTGGCATCAACCACATGGCTGCCTTTCTCTGCCTTGCCCAGGCCCAGCTGTGTCCTCCAACCACAGGCCCTTTGCACCTGACCCCCCACATCCACCCCATGCCTGGAAAGACTCTTTCCTCTGAACTCCACAGGGCTGCTCCCCTTCAGCATTTCAGTCTCAGCTCAACTGTCACCTCCTGAAGAGCTCCCCGGGACCCAGTGGCCCAGTTCTTACACACACACACACACACACACATACACAGGCTCAAAATAACCGTGGAGATCTTAGTAGAAATAGGCTTACTGCATATAGCACGTCTGGGCTTCATTACAGAGTGCATGACAAAGAATCACTGTCTCGGGCCTTCCGTGTAAGTACGACAACCTATTTTTAATTGGCTGTATGATTTTTTCTTTTTCTTTCTTTCTTTCTTTCTTTCTTTCTCTCTCTCTCTCTTTCTTTTCTTTCTTTCTTTCTTTCTTTCTTTCTTTCTTTCTTTCTTTCTTTCTTTCTTTCTTTTTCTTTCTCTCTTCCTTCCTTCCTTCCTTCCTTCCTTCCTTCCTTCCTTCCTTCCTTCCTTCCTAAAGCAGACTACGGCAGGTGTGGTCTGACTCACAGCGTCTGATACCCTCTTGCTGTATGTGCCACTTACAGCTTTGGGAGGTCAACTGTATTTCCCAGGAAGCCACAGAACTCCAGAACGTTTAAAATGAGAATTGGGAGCTGCCAGGGCATACCAACAGTGTTTTCAGGCACACGAGCCCTGTGTATCATAAGGCAGGAATGCGTTTCGGGAAAAGAGAAGGAAACACAGCAAGGAGCCAGGCCAGGCTGTCTACTCCTGAGGGCCTAACTCGAGTCCTGGCACGAAGGGCAGGCCGCTTCTCACCTCCGAGCGGCTGATTTCCGGACTCCGGCCAGGACGGCGCCCAAGGGCCAGCGGTAACAGAGAAGGGAAACCGGCTTTTAAACGTCCGTGTGCAGAGCTGGCCACTTGCCAGAGCTCACCCGAGACGATGACGTGTGGGCACTAAGCGGAGACGGGCCCACGCCACAACCAAAATGGAAGAGCTCCTGTCGCTTTGGTTGCTTGTGTTTTGGCCGCGCACTTAACGCTTGCGGGATGATGTATTTGTACCAGCCCGCCTCTACACTCACTGGAGGGCCTTCCTCGCCCGCAGACAGCGCAGGCTCATCCACTCCATCGGGCGAAACCCACGTCCCGAAGGCCTCCTTGCGCTTGTACTGGTCGGAAAACCCAACTAAGAACGTGATCCCAGGCCGCTGCTGCTCGTTCGCTCCCTAATCGTAATAATAACCATTGTGATAAGAATAGTTCACAGCTAGTCTCCGGGCAGCACCTGCTCTGGGCCAGGCCCTGTGCTAAATAGCGATAATCTTTCTAATATGGTGACCGTAGCACCATCGTCATGTTTCACGGATTCCACACCCTGCCTGGAGCCCCCGAGCTAAGCGGCGGAGACACCACACGCGAGCCCTTCTCTGCTGAGTCCCGGCCCGGGTCTACGGTTTCCCCTTGATTCTTCCCTCTGCCCCCCACGCGTCCCACCCAAGCTGTTGCAAGACAGACACGGGCGGCGACATATGGCAAGTTGAGCAGCAACTCTCAGTTTCCACATAGGCTCCCCCTGTAGGTATGCAGGAAACGATTCATTTAACAAACGTGCTTGAGTGCCTACTCGGTGCCAGAATTGTGCTCAGCTCGGAGGAAAGAGAAGTGAATTAAACACACAGCTTCCTCCCCTTAAGGAGCTGACCTTCTGACGAAATGGTGATAAGAAAATAAATGCGCATTATGTCTGGCACGTGAGCAATAAATGCTAAGGAACGAGAAAGGGAAGGGGGCTGAGAGTGTGTCACTTTGGAGGGGTGGGCTGGGAGGGTGATGTCTGAGAGAAGGCCTGGAGGAGGTGGGAGAGCACCACCCCCCAATTCCATGCGTGAAGAGCTTTCCAGACAGAAGGCTCGAGGGGCTTCCAAGAGGCCTGCAGGGGTGAAGTGGCCTGAGGAACAGGATCACTGTCCGCGATGAGGCCAAAGAGTCCTGGGTTGGAGAGGCCCAGGGTGGGAGGAGGCTGGCCTCAGCTCCTAGTGAGATGGGAGCCGTGGGAGGGTCTGGAGTTGAGGGATACGCAACAGGAGGGAACATGCCCCCGCCAGGTTAGCGGGCTGGAATCATCTGGGCCAGAGGCGCTGGTGGCCCGGAGCGGGGGCTGGCGGCGGGGGTGGTGAGGCGTGCTCAGATTCTAGGTCCCCACTGACAGTGGAGCCGGAGCATTTGCTGATGGCTTACGAGAAAAAGAATACGGGGCGGCTCCAAATCAACCAGGAGAAGCCAGCGGAAGAAGCCAGCGGGCGTAGAGCCTGGGGGAGACCGTGGGGCCTTTCGGGAGCTCCGTTTGGCCACCTTGTGTTTAAGCTGCCTGTCAGAATCCACCTGGATGTGCGCGGCGAGTAGCTGGACAGATTTCTCTGCTCGGAAGGCCTGAGGGTCCGGTGCCCCCACTCATCACCTTAGGCAGACCATGCTTCCCAGGCGCAGATCCCTGGTTCTTCTTCCCAGCCTCCTTCACCTACTCCTTGTCCCACACACACTTGATTCTGGGTCTTCCTCTCCTAAAGTCTTCCCTCTTCTCCCCCCCCCCCGCCCCCCCCCCCCGTAAGAATTCCTTTGCGGCTCTTGTGGCTTCCAAGAAGCACCTAGGTGGTTCTCAGCTTTCTCTCTAATTTTCGGTGCGTATTCACTTACTCCCTCATTCGGCAAATTAAGTGTGCCAGGCACTCGTCTAGAGAACATGACCTGTGGCAGAGCTGCTCACCATTTAAATTCTAGAAAGGGAGTGGAAACGTCTTTTTAAATATGTAAGTCCACAATCCCTTATTTTTTTTAAATTTTTTTTAACATTTATTTATTTTTGAGACAGAGAGAGACAGAGCATGAACGGGGGAGGGGCAGAGAGAGAGGGAGACATGAATCGGAAGCAGGCTCCAGGCTCCGAGCCATCAGCCCAGAGCCTGACGCGGGGCTCGAACTCACGGACCGCAAGATCGTGACCTGGCTGAAGTCGGACGCTTAACCGACTGAGCCACCCAGGCGCCCCAGTCCACAATCCCTTATAACAGTGCTGATAGCCAAAAAGCTCTGAAATCTGGAAGTTTTTTGGTAAATTTGGCAGACTCTAACCCGAACTGGCTTGAGGTTGTTTATGGTCCTTATCTACCCATTTGGTTGGAATACTCAAACAATATGGATGTGTTTGCTGCCTGCATATCGGGCCAGGGGTTTCGGACACTGGATCAGGACTTGTGCTTTCCTGTCCCCAAGTTCAGTGAGGGTCCCAACTAGCCAGAAGGTGTCTCTGTGAACTTCCCTTGCCTTTTAAATAGTCCACATTTTACAAGTAAGTAGGTGTCTGGGGTGGGGCGGTGGGTGGGGGAGGTACATTATTTAAATAAGTGGTCAACTCGCAATTAATTAAAAAGGGCCAAATATATTGTAAGATATGGTTCCTACGGGCCCTGGAATTTTACGAGCAAAACAATTGCAAGTGATTATTTAAAAAAATCCCACCAGTACCTTCAAAACTTTGACTCAGTTACAATATTAGTTAAAGTTCAATTAATTAAATATTGCCTTAATATGAACTTAATTTTAACTCGAGTCTGAAACTACAAATTAGCTCCAAGGAATGAGATCCAGATAAACAATTTCCCAGGATCTGTATCTCTGGAGAATGGCTCCCTCCCGGCAGCACTTGGGTGGTAAGTAAGCATGGCTAAAAGATGGACATTGAGGCAATGCGTGCCCTTCACCCAGAATGCAAATATCAGCTGAGTTTCAAAGGACTTGTTCTGTTGCCCGGTGTAATTCATAACTCTGCCGCCCTGTTCCCAGATGCCCCTTTGGAGCGTCTCGGCAGCTTATCTGGCACAAGAGAGGAATGTACCTAAGGGGCTAAATAATTCAGTTTCGCTTTTACTGCGGAGGCCAACGGTTTCTGAGCTCATTCCCAGCCAAAATCAGCCGGAATATCACAGGACCACAGGAGCAGTTACGTTTGTCCATCGTGTTGTAGGAAGTCTTTTTTTTTTTTTTTAAAGCTACCAAATCCCCTCTGATACTTCACCAAGCCTGTCCGGGTCCAAATTAGCAGTGATCAGTGATTAAGGAAATCAGATTCCTGGTGGAGTGGCAGGGGTGCTGGGCCAGGCTGAGACGTGGGCGGTGGGGGGGGAGGAGAGGGGAAGGCGCTTACCATACACTCTCCTCCTCACTTCTCTGGCAAGAGCAGGTGAGGAACCAACTCTAAGGTTATTTTTAAACTTGAGGGAGAGAAACAACAGGTAGCCAAATGATAGGAACATGCTGACAATATGTGCAAGGAAAAAAAAGTTTTCGTTGTTGCTGTTCTGCGTCATTATTACCATTACCGTAATGAATGATTTAGTGGAATCTCAGTGGAAACCGAGAGTCTTGTATAAGGTTTGATATTTTGGATTGGCGGAGGCAAGGCCGGGAGGGGAAACCGCTGGGGGCGGGCGGGGGGGGGGGTGCTCTGCACTGACAGTTCGCGGCGCCCAGCAAGACGGTAGTTGTGTAGTTGTGCGTGCGTGCGTGCGTGCTCTGTGCGTTGGGGGGCCGCGTAAGGAAAGCATCCAGAAGCGGACCTGGACGCCCTCCCTCATTCCTGCGGGGCAAGCGGGAGGTTAAAATTAGGACGATGAACCATCCCCGCCTCCGCCGGAATGGCAGGGGAACTTCGGCCTCAGGGGCCCCTGAAATAGCCACTGGGATCGGGAAACCCAACTTTGCCGGTGCAGCAGCCGAGAACAGCCAGCGGGGACTGAGCGGGAGGGAGCGCCGTGGCTCATCCCAGGGGGCCGGGAGAGGACTAGAGCGTTTGGGTGTGGGTGTGTGTGTGTGTGTGTGTCTGTGTGTGTGTGCGCGCGCGCGCGCGCGCGTGTGCAAGTGCGCGTTTGGGAGGGGGTGTTCAGGGGTGGGGTTTAAATTCACAAACGCACACGCACTCGCACAATCTCAAGAGAAAGTGTCACTGAGCAGTTTGGGCCACGAGTTGGGCTCTTTAAACAAAATCATAAATTGATACGTTAAAAAAACAACAACAACAAACTTTTGGTGAAACTCTTCTCTCGCTTGGAGATCAGTCCAAATGGGGGAGCTGCGGGTGTGCGAAGGGGCTTCCCGAGGGGCGTGGAAGCACTGGAGGACCCCCCCCCCGCCCAAACTCAGGAATGGGGGTTCAAAGGGAGAGAGGGGAGGAGTGTCCGAGGAGCCTTAGCCGCGAGGATCTTTGCTCAAGACCTCAAGAAGTGAGAAACAGGTCCCCGGGAAGTCCGATTATCGGCGAGTTTGGGGCGAAAACGTGAGGGGGGGTGTTTCCCCCAAGACGAGCGCATCGACTTCTGGCTAAAGGCTGAGAAGGATTCCAAGGGAGCCCTCAAACTCGCTAACGAACAGCCAGTCCCCGGGACACCCCACACCCAGGAAATTGGGGCAAAGGTGAAAACGAATCTTCCAGGCCCCCTCCCCGATTCAGGAGTCTGGGGCGAGGAGTGAGAGAGGGGGCCCCGGGAACGCCAATTTCGGATATTTGGGGACTAAAAGAGAAGAGGGGTCCCCAGGAGCCCCCAATTCAGAGAGTTTAAGGTAAGGGCTTGAGATGGTTTCAAGAAGTTGAGAGAAAGTGAGAGAGGGGTGCCCGGGCGCCCTCAATTTAAGGATCTGGGGAATAAAAGTAACAGGAGGTTCCCAGAAGCCCCAATTCTGGGAATTTGAAGGTAAAAGTTTGAGGGGCCTCGGGCGCACCCAATTCGTGGCCTTCGAGGGTAAGTGTTGAGAGTGGGGTCTCGGGGGCCCGCGACTCGGGAAGTTTTTTGAACAGCGAAGCGATGGGCTCCCACTTGCCCCCGAGTTTGGCTAAAAGAAGGGGGAGGTTCCCGGGCGCCCCCAAACTCGGCCGCGCCTGGGGAACTGGGCAAAGGAGGCGGGTCCCGCGGGCGCGCCGTCCCGGACGTTTGGGGTGAGCGGCTGGGGGCCGCGCCGCCCGCCTGCCGCCCCCCCACCCCAAGCCGGACCCCCGCCGCCCCCCGCACTCCCCCGGCCCGGCCGGGCCTGGGGCGGTCGCATCGGTCACCTGGAGTTCGGGCCGGGAGTTCGGGCAGCAGCTCCCGCGGCGGCAGCAGCGGCTGCTGCGTGTTGGTCCCCGTTGGTAAGTAACAGTCTCCACGGCTACAGTCTCTATGGCGGCGGCGGTGGCGGCGGCAGCCGCTCCTCCTCCCGCTCTCGCCGCCCGCCCGCCAGCCTCGCGCGCCTGCCCGCCTGCCCGCCCGCCGCGACGGGGCGGGGCGTTGTTACCGGCAACGGTTACCAGGCTCCACGCCCCACCCCTCAACGGCCCGCCCACGCCCGCCTCCAAAGGGCACGAGGGGGCGGGGCGTAAGGCCCTCCGGCACCCCATTGGCTGCCCACAGTGCCTGTCAGGAGGGGCGTTCCCTGGAGAGGATGAGGGCGAGGCTCGACCAATTGCCGCGGAGGGGGGCGGGGCTTGGCAGGAGGCGCGCCCCGCTCGGAGGGTTGGCGAGCGGGAAGCGCTCGTGGCCCCCCGGTGGGTGGCGCTGCTCCGGGAAGGCTAAGTTTCGGTGACTTTAATGGGGCCTTAGTTTCTTCCACAAATGATTACCGGACCTGCGAACACAGTCTGAGTCTGGGATCAGCAAACTCCGACCTGCGGCCCAAATCCTACGCGCCGCCTGTTTTTCATGGACCACAAGCCGAGAGTTTTAGAATATTTTTTAAGTGGTTTAAAACAGTCAAAAGAAGAATTTTGTGTTATCTATATGAAACTCTTGTGTTACTGAATCCAGTATTTCAATATCTTTAAGAGTTGGCAAACTGTGGTCTTTGGCAAACTGTGTCTCTGTGTTTGTAAATAAAGTTTTATTGGAACACAGCCAGGCCCATCCTTTAAGAAACTGTGGAAGGCTGTTTTCACACTACATGGACAAGAGTTACATAGTGAAAAGTTTATTCGTTGCACAAAAATGGAATGGCATAAGCAGAGCCTAGAATATTTACCACCCAGCCATTCACAAGAAAATGTTTGCCAACCCTCTTCCCTTCTCACCATCCCCCCTCATCCCTAGATCGTAAATCCAACTACACATTGCACAAACAATCCAGCCTCTCCTAGAGCTTTTGGTCTAATGGGGGAACGCTGACAATAAACTGAATAAATAAGTAAACATATATAGTTATTCGGGGGAAGGGGCTGGAACACCAAGAGAGAAAACTTGTTTGGGGAAGAAACAAGCAGGGCAATTTAAAGGAAGATTAGACCTCAGCCCCGTTCATTCATCCATTCATCCATTCACTCAACAAATAATCATATTAGTGAGCGCTGATTAAATTGTTCTTAGGTGCCAGAAACTGATCTAAACATTTTTTGTATGCTAACTCGGTTGAATCTCACATTCATTTCCCAAGAAATGTGATATGCATTTACCCCCATATTACAGATCAGGGAACTGAGGTCTGGAAAGTATGAGTGAATTTGCCCAATGCCAAACAGCTTGTAAGGCTTCAAATCCCAGCAGTCTGGTACCAAAGTCCATGCATTTGACCACTAGATGGGTGGTTTTCAAATGTTTTTGACCACAGAATCACAGCAGGAAATACATTTGACTCAAAGGCCCAGTCCACACAAACACATCATAACTAAAACAAAATTTTCAAAGCATGATACTTGAGGCAATGCTTGATCTTTTCTATTCTTTTCATTTTAATGAAAATGCTTGATGGTGACCTGCTGAATTGATTTGGCCACTTTCTAATGGGTTTCTTCTTGCAAATAACCTGTATGATGGGGCCTTAAGCTTAGGACTGCAGGAATCAGTTCCTTTCCTTCAATTATTAATTTAGTCAAAATATGTACTGTTTGCCTACTATTTGCCAGACACCACTCTAGGTGCTAGGGACACAATTCCCAGGCTTACAGGAAAAGGGATATGATAGTAACTTGGGGGTGAGTGGGTGGGGCTTATTTTGGATAGAGTAGCCAGGGATGGCCTCTCAAGAGTGACCAACCATCCTGGATGGTTTGAGATTATGGGGTTTCCCGGGACGTGAGATTTTCAGTGCTAAATAGAGGAAGTTCCTGGACCCAACAGGAAGAGCTGGTCACCCTAGGTCTCTCTGAGAGGGTGATGTTTGGGCCAATGTTGGAATAATGAGGAAGAGGGAAAGGAAATTATCAAGAATTCAAAATCCCTGGTGTGGAAACTCGTTTTAAATAAACAACAGATCACTGGGTATGGTTGGAGCTGAAGGAATGGGGAGGGCATAAGTGGGTGGGGGGTGGTGAGTCAGGGGTTGGAGGGAGTCGTTTCACTTTAGGTCTGCCAGGCCATAGGAAGGGCTCCTCATCAGATCGGGAAGCCATGGGAGGGCTTTAAGCAGGAGGGAGATGTAACCAGATTTGTGGTCTGTGATTTTAAAAGCTCACCACATGGGGGCCAGATTGAAGGACACAAGAAAGACAGAGCAAGAGCTCTCAGGAGACTGTTACAGTTCTCCTGGACTGATGAGTATGGTGGCTTGGATTAGGCACCTGGTAGTGAAGACGGAGATAAGTAGACGGCGTGGAGGTACATTTTGGAGAACATTCTGATGGACCGGATGTGAGGAGCTGAGTGGTAAAGTGTCAGGGCGTGATGGGAGGTGTCTTATAAGCCACGTTGCACAGCCCATTCCGATATAACTTGTGTTTTGAAAATTCAAGTTTGTCCCAACTTGATGCTGTATTTACAATAATGTGTATGTTTTTCTTAACCGTTTTTTTAAAAAAATTTTTTTTAACATTTTATTTATTTTTGAGACAGAGAGAGACAGAGCATGAAGGGGGGAGGGGCAGAGAGAGAGGGAGACACAGAATCCGAAGCAGGCTCCAGGCTCCGAGCCATCAGCCCAGAGCCCGACGCGGGGCTCGAACTCACGGACCGAGAGATCGTGACCTGAGCCGAAGTCGGACGCTTAACCGACCGAGCCACCCAGGCGCCCCTTAACCATTTGACACATGTAAGACTCAGCTATCTCAAAGAAGAAATGAGGAGAAACTAGCAAGTACTTTGGAATCAGAAATATTAGGAATTAGAAAATTAGAAACTAGAGTAATTAGATAATACTTCAAGATGAATGAAAATGACACAACATACCAAAATTTGTGGATTCAGCTGAAGTACAGGACTATTTATAGCTATAGTCACGTGTCAAAAAAGAGAGAAAGACTTCAAATCTTCCACCTTAAGATGGCAAATACAAGGAAACTAAACCCAAAGCTGGCAGAAGGAAGGAGATAATAAAGATTCTAGGAATGAATGGAACAGAGATTCGAAAATCAGAGAATTAAAAAGATCACAAGTTAGTCCTTTGGAGAGATCAGCAAAGCTGACAAATCTTGAACTCGACAGATCGGGGTAAAAAAAGAGACGACTCAAATTACTCACATCAGGAGTCAAAGAGGGGACGTCACCACAAACTTTATGTAAACAGAAAAGATGGTAAGGCAATACTGTCAACGACTCTATGCCACCGAATTAGATATCCCAGATGCAATGGGCAAATTCCTAGAAAGTGACTCAAGAAGAAATAGAAAATCTGAGTGGACCTATGACAAATAGAGAAATCGCATGAGTAATCAAAAAACCTCCCACAAAGAAAAGCCTAGGACCAGATGGTGTCTCTGGTGAATTCTACCAACTATTTAAAGGAAAATTAGGGGAGGCTCAGTTGGTTGGGCATCTGGCTCTTGGTTTTGGCTCAGGTCGTGACCTCAAGGTTTGTGAGTTCGAGCCCCACATTGGTCTCCATGCTGACGGTGCGGAGGCTGCTTGGGATTCTCTCTCTCCTGCTCTCTGCCCCTCCTCTGCTCGAGCACATGCACTCTCTCTCTCAAATAAATGAATAAACTTAAAAAAAATAAAGATTAATGTCAATCCTTCCCAGACTATTATTAAAGTCAGAAGAGTAAAGAATACTCTGTGAGGCCATTCTAACATTCTTTGAGAACTAATCCATGAGTTCAGCAAGGTTGCAGAATACAAGGTCAATATACAAAACTCAATTGTTTTTCTATACACTAGCAATGAACAGTCTGAAAATGAAATTTCTTGGGGAGCCTGGGTGGCTCACTCGGTTGGGAGCTGGTGTGTGTGATGCCCCCCTGGGCACCCTCCCCGGCATGGCTAAGTCCCCTGCTCCGTGTCCCTGCAGAGCTGGCGCAGTCATGAATGGGGAAGAGGAGGCTACGAGCATCTGACGGGTCGAAGGTGGGGACGCCACTCCACACCCGGCACACATGGGATGGTCCCGGTCCAGAGAATGATCCGGCACCAATGTCAAGTGCTGAGGCTCAGGAGCCCTGCTCTAGAATCGAACCCGGAGCACAGCTGTTCCTTTACTAAATCGCTGCTGAATAAACGGGTGGTAGGACGGCACATGTGCAGGAATCTTGCCCAAATCTTTGTTTTTAAAGAGTTTTTAAAACTTGAGATAAAATATACATGAAATTTACCAGTTTAACCGTTTTTCATGTACGCTCCAGTGGCATCCGGGACACTCACACTGTCGTGCAGCCACCCCCACCATCGGTCTCCAGAACTTGCCATCTCCCCAACCTGAGACTCCGCCCCATGAAACACGGACTCCCCACCCCCGCCCCCACCACCTACTCTCTGTCTTTGTGGACGCGACTCCTCTAGGGACCCGCTGTGCGCGGGGTCACACAGGTTGTGTCCTTCTGTGTCTGCCTTCTCTCTCTGAGTGTAATGTCTTCAGGGTCCGTCTATGATGCAGGTTTCAGGATGGCCTGAGGCGGAACCATATTCCAGTGTGTGGACAGACCACATTGCCTTCATCCTTCGTCCACGGATGGACACACAGGTCGCCCCACTTCTTGGCTACTGTGAACAAAGCTGCTGAGGAAGCGGGTGTCGCCAACCTCTCCAGAGTCCCTGCTTTCCATTCTTTTGTTGCTCGAATCTGTTCAGGTGAGATGGGCGGAGACTGTGAAGCGGTTCTCCCACGAGTCAGAGGAAGAGAATGCAATTCTGTGCTGATGGGAAGGGTTTGAACCCTCTGACTCCAACCCAGGAAACACACACAGGCGTTGCTCCCAGATCCACCCGTGGCGGCCCAAGCGGTGGTTACGCATCGCGTCCGGGCAGGGGGCACGTGTGAACTTCCCGCAGGCAACTTCAGCTCAGGCCTTAACCTTCTGTTCCGTCACTCCTTGCTTCCCAGGATCCCTATGCAGGCCCAAGTGATCCCTTACCAAAGGAGCGCCAGGTCCCTGCTCTCACGGGGCATCGGGGACAGCCATGGAGGAGAGGGATAGGCCTCTGCTCCTCAACGGACCAAGGAGAGGCTGACATTTCCCCTCGTGCCCTCCGCTTACAGTCGGTTCCCGAGAGAAAGTGTTGCCGGCTTAGAGAGGCCACTCGGACCACAGCCTGCTCTCCCGAGGACCACGCAGGGCACGGTTTAAAGGGAAAATGGCACAACCAGAGTCTGCAGAATGGGAAGCCACAGGACCAGGAAAGCTGGTGGCGGTGGAGGGGATGGGACGCATTCCTGCTTGCTTTGTCCTCTCAACGAAAGGTCCAGGGCCAATGACATCAAGGAGGCATCATTCACAGGCTGTGGCCAACACATCCTGGCTTCCCTGGGACTTTCCCGCTGTTTAAACGGAAAACCTCAACCGAGTTCTCCTATGACCCAGCAACCCTACTAGGTAAATGCCCAAAGGGATGGGGAACATTCGTCCACACCAAAACTGGTCCACGAATGTCTGTGGCAGATTACGCACAAGGACCAAAACGTGGCAAGGACCCAGATGGCCACCGGCGGCTGAATGGATGAACAAAACGGGGTGTAGTTACACGGTGGGACCAGTATGCAGCCAGAACGAGTGAAGCGGTGACACGCGGAGATGAAGCGTAGACACAACGTAGATGAACACGGGACACACGACGCTCAGTGAGAGAAACCAGACACAAGAGGCCACGAGATGTGGGATTCCGTGCCCGGGAGACATCGGATTAGCGGCTGGCAGGGACCCGGAGAGGGGGAATTGAGGGCCTGTGTAACGGGGTCAGATGTTGGGGGTTTCCTTCCGGGGTAGTGAAAATGCTCTGGAATTAAGCGATGGGAATGAGCACGTGACACTTCAAATATGCTAAAACCACCAGCCTGCACACTTTAATACGATGGCGTTTATGTTATGTGGATTATATCTGAGCAATGATTTTTTAAATGTTTTTTTTTTTTTTTTTAAACCCTGAAAGGTCCAGGTCCCCGGGAACACTCCAGGTGCCGTAACTCAGGGATCGGGTTGCAAACAGATTGATATTGAGAGCGAGTCCCTGCTCCCCTTTGCTGAGCCCTGGCCTTGGTGACTGCCACCAGAGGCTCCTTGGAGAAAGCTCACGGAGCTAATAAACCACAGAGCCGGAGGGGGGGGGGGTACCCATGTGCTCGGCCTCTACTCAGGACGTCTCGTGGCCCTTCTGCAGCCTGGAGAGAACATTCCTGGAAGAGAGTGAGCATAATCAGGGAACATACACACGAGGAGAAAGGCTGAGCTTTTCTCCATAGATCTTTTCGTACTGTTGAGGCTGTCTGCATGTCTGTGTGTCTGTATTTCCAAGCACAAACATTACTATTCCAATCAGATTTGGGTTTTTTTGGCAGGGGGGGGAGGGGGGAGGGTGTAAAAAAAAAAACCTGAAAGCAGAATAAAATGAAAAGATAGCTTTGGCTGAAAGATCAAATAAAAATTAAGTTTAAGAAAAGTTTCACCACATGTTTACAAGAAAAGAATTAACCAGTAAAACCACAGGACCACCAAAAATGAGTTTTGAGTCCAAGAATGGTATGAAATACATCCCTCTGGGAGCTTTCCAAATCTCCTTGAAAGGATTTCCCCTCGGTGGTTGTTAAAACTTTTTTTTTTTTTCCCTCCCAGAAGGGCTTCTTCCTAATTGACTGTTTTTATTTAACTAATGGCTGTTAATTAACCAGTGCTATTAGGACTTTAAAGACCATTTATGAATTGGTGGGGGGAAGGTTTTAAAGGCCACTTTTTTGGCACAGACCTGAGCATCTGATCCTTTCAAGGGTGGCACAAAAGGACAATTTCCATAATGATGCAGCTTCTGAATAGTGGATTTTGTGTGGAAAACACCTGTGTGCCACCAAGATCCTTATTTTTCTCATGGCTTTCTGGCCACTGGCTGCCACATTTCTCCGCGATACTGAATCATTTCCATAGCAAACTGCTGTGACCTCGGACAGCCTTCGCAAGGGCTGGCTGAATCCACGTCAAGCACATTTTTTTCCCCTTAAATCCCATTTTTTTCAGTCTTAACCACTTCTAGGCAACCAGGAAGCAGGGGAACAGAATGGCCGTGCCAACGTTCCATATTGCCTGAGAATGACAGGGCAAAGGGGAGGAGAGAGGATAAAAAGAGGCACGGAAGGGTTTTAGAAAGCGGGCAAGAGAAACAATTCGGTGACAAAAGCTGTCAAAAATTCTTCATTTGGTTTACTTTTATTTTTTTATTTATTTATTTTTTTTTAAATTTTTTTTTCAACATTTATTTATTTTTGGGACAGAGAGAGACAGAGCATGAACGGGGGAGGGGCAGAGAGAGAGGGAGACACAGAATCGGAAACAGGCTCCAGGCTCTGAGCCGTCAGCCCAGAGCCCGACGCGGGGCTCGAACTCGCGGACCGCGAGATCGTGACCTGGCTGAAGTCGGACGCTTAACCGACTGCGCCACCCAGGCGCCCCTGGTTTACTTTTATTTTTTAATGCTTATTTATTTTTGAGACAGAGAGAGAGAGAGAGAGAGAGAGAGAGCGGGGGAGGGGCAGACAGAGAGGGAGACACAGAATCCAACGCGGGCTCCAGACTCTGAGCTGTCAGCACAGAGCCCAATGTGGGGCTCGAACTCACAAACTGTGAGTGAGGTCATGACCTGAGCCAAAGTCGGACGCCCAACCGACTGAGCCACCCAGGCACCCCAAATGTTTATTTAATCTTGAGAGAGACAGACAGAGAGACAGAGAGAGTATGAGTGGGGGAGGGGCAGAGAGAGAGAGGGAGACACAGAATCGGAAGCAGGCTCCAGGCTCCGAGCTGTCAGTACAGAGCCCGATGCGGGGCTCGAACTCACAAACTGTGAGTGAGATCATGACCTGAGCCGAAGTCGGATGCTCAACCGACTGAGCCACCCAGGTGCCCCCAAAATTCTTTTTTAAAAAACATTTATTTATTTATTTATTTTGAGAGAGAGCGTGCACAAGCTGGGGAGGGGCGGGGGGTGGGGGGGAGACAGAGAATCCCAAGGAGTCCGACTGAGCCACCCAGGTGCCCCTTGGGTGAATAACTTTTTAAATTAACTTCCATGCTTGTAATCACTAACTCCCGTTTCCGATGGATACATTTTGCTAATGGTCTTTTCAAATTGTTTGAGAATGTTACGAAATTAAAAAAAAAAAAAAAAAAGCATTTTACACTTTTCTTTTTTCCTGGGCTATAACTTATGTACCTCAAAGCGAACAGTTGTTCATTTTTTACCTATGTGTGACTTTTTACATGTGTGTGGACCTTTGTCCCCGGAACACTCCCAGCCCTCTAGATGGTTCCCTCACGTCCTTTCCCAGTAAACACCTCTGCGCCCACGATTCTGACTTGTGCCGCCACACGGCTTTTGCTTACTCTTGACTTCACGGTGACGGGAGTACACAGAATGGACTCTCTTGTGCCCGATTCTTTGTGTAAAATTATGTCTGTGAGATTCACCCCTATTGTTGAGTCATCATTTATTCACCCTAAAAACTACTGGTGAGTAGGATTGCATTGTATGAATACACCAGGATTTAGCTATCTACTCCCCTGTTGATGGGCATTTGGATGGGTCCCAATTTCCTCCAACTCTTTTTTCTTAAATTAATCTATTTATTTGAGAGAGAGAGAAAGAGAGAACAGGGGAGGGGCAGAGAGAGAGGAGAGAAAGAGAATCCCAAAGCAGGCTCCACACTGTCGGTGCAGAGCCCGATGCAGAGCTCGAACTCATGACCCATGAGATCATGACCTGAACTGAAATCAGGAGTCTGATGCCCAACCAAATGAGCCACCCAGGTGCCCTGTCCTCCAATTCTTGATACGCACAACTGGCAAGAAACTTTGTATGCAAACACAGTTGATAAGAAATGACAAACAGGGGCGCCTGGGTGGCTCAGTCGCTAAAGCGTCCAACTCATCATATAGGCTCAGGTCATGATCCCAGGGTTGCGGGATCGAGCCCCACATCTTGGGGCTTGGGATTCTCTCTCTCTCTCTCTCTCTCTCTCTCTCTCTCTCTCTCTGCACTTCCCCCTCCCCCTCTCACCCTCTCTTGCTGTCTCTCAAAATAAATAGTAAAAAAAAAAAAAAGAAATGACAAACAACTTTTGTAAGTTGTGCCACAGGTAAAATTATAGTTGACAGGTGATAGGAATTATTTTACAAGCCATTCACAAATTATGAAAAGTGACATTATGTGGGGACTGGGGCCTTTGCCGGGAGATGTCTCTACTGGGAGCCCCCCTCCGGCAACTTGTGCGTCTCTCCCGTAAGGACACTAGTCATTGAATTTAGGACTCACCCAAATCCAGCATGACCTCATCCCACATAAGAACAGACAGGAAGAGGGGCGCCTGGGTGGCGCAGTCGGTTAAGCGTCCGACTTCAGCCAGGTCACGATCTCGCGGTCCGCGAGTTCGAGCCCCGCGTCGGGCTCTGGGCTGATGGCTCAGAGCCTGGAGCCTGTTTCCGATTCTGTGTCTCCCTCTCTCTCTGCCCCTCCCCCATTCATGCTCTGTCTCTCTCTGTCCCAAAAATAGGTTAACGTTGAAAAAAAAAATTAAAAAAAAAAAAAAACAGACAGGAAGAATGGAACTGAGCGGAGAGTGGGCTCAGAGTCCAAGATTCCCAGGAGGGAAAAGAAAGAACTGATGTATTGCCCGATATCAGGGGTTGGCAAACTTTTTCTCTCAGGGCCAGATAACAAACATTTTTGGCTTTGGGGGTCCTATGGTCTCTGTCGCAACTACGCATCTTTGTTGTTACAGCACGAAAAGTAGCCAGAGACAAGAAGTACACGAACAGGCATGACTATGTGTCAATAAAACTTGATTTATGAGAACAGGCAGAAGGCCGGACTTGGCCTAATGGTCGCAGTTTGCCAATCTTTGTCCTGTGTGTTCAAGCACACGGCAAAACGAAAAGACAAAACAAAACAAACCTACCGGTAGGCCTAAGGCAAACATAATGGAAAAAATATTAAAGCGCGTAGGAAATCGTCAGAGAGCAAGGCCGTAAGAGGAAGTCAAAAAAGACAATGTCTGAAAGTAAGGTTGATACCAGGGGAAAGAGTCAGTGTTGAAAAGGGTTGGTTGCTAGTGGAGGGATTTGAGTAGCAGAGACAGCACAAGGGGCTGTTATTCCGGGATAAACCTTTCTAATCTTTTTGATACTGGAACAACGGGGAAACAATGTATAAATTAAAACCACCACGGCGGGGAGTCCCGTCTGGACAGTCCGTCTCGGCTGCCTGGAAGGTAGAGAGAGATGTGGAAGCTCCCACCAGGGGGAGCTGTGACAAAACGCAACGACTTTTGTCTGGAAAAAGTAAAACTGAAAATCACCAAGGCTGGTCTACAGCAGGGAACGCCAAACCGCCACGCGGTGGGCCAAATCCGGCCCTCTACCTGCGGGCTTTGTTTCTGTTTTGCCTTGTTATTTTATCCTGTTTTTTTTTTTTAATTGAGATATAAATGACATATAACATTAGTTTCAGATGTACAACACAATTCTATCTGCATATATTGCAAAGTGATCACAAATCCTGTTACCATCATTGTAGGTACTTAGAATTTTTTTTCTTGGGGTGAGAACTTTTAAGATCTGTTCTCTTAGCAACTTCCTTTTTTTTAAAATATATATTTGTTTATTTTGATAGAGAGAGAGAAAGAAACAGAGAATGTGTGTGTGAGGGAGAGGGGCAGAGAGAGGGAGACACAGAATCCGAAGCAGGCTCCAGGCTCTGAGCTGTCAGCACGGAGCCCGTCGCGGGGCTCGAACTCACGGACCGTGAGATCGTGACCTGAGCTGAAGTCGGATGCTTAACTGACTGAGCCACCCAGGTGCCTCTAGGAATTAATTTAAATATAAAAAAGTAACGGGTTAGCACCCCCCCCCCACCCAATACTAAATTGACTCAATACAGGGACAGGGGGAAAAGGATATATGTTTTCAATTTTTGACAAACACAGTCAAGTTTTTCTTCAACAGAGTTGTACTGATGCATTGCTACCAACAGTATGTGGGCCTCACGAATGAGGTTCAGACTTTTGTCTTGAGAAACTGGGGCTAATTACTTAGCTAGATAACTTACGCCCATCATAAACTGCTAACTTCTAGTCAGCCCAGAACTCTCATTTGAAGATTACAGCAGTTAGCATTTGACCTGCATCTAAAAGAAAATCTAACCGAAGCAGGTTTTAAAATAGGGGCTTGGGGCACCTGCGCCACTCTTGGTCTCAGGGTTATGAGTTCAAACCCCACATTGGGCGTTGGGATTATTTAAAAATAAAACCTTTAAAAAACTGGAGTTACTTTTTTCTCACCAGAGGGGAAATCGACATGTAAATGGATGCTGGCATTGATTCAGCTACTCACTGTTGCCATCAAGGTCCCAGGACCTTAATGTCTTAAGCTGCTGGCTTCTTTCTTGTGCCCCTTAACTGTCGCTTCATGATTGCAAAATGGCTGCCATGGCTCCATACAGTACATCTCCGTTCCAGAAGAAAAGAATGGAGGGAGAAACCTCAGTGATCTTTCCTTTCCTGCTTGTCCTTAAAAAAATTTTTTTTTCTTTTACATTTATTTATTTTTGAGAGACAGAGTGAGACAGAGCACAAGCAGAGGAGGGGCAGAGAGAGGAGACACAGAATCGGAAGCAGGCTCCAGGCTCTGAGCAAGAGTTCAGCACAGAGCCCCACGCGGGGCTCCAACCCATGAACCGTGAAGTCATGACCTGAGCCGAGGTCGGACACTTAACCGACTGAGCCACCCAGGCGCCCCTCCTGCTTGTCCTTTAAAGCAGATGTGTTGGCAGAGACTGACTTGCCCTTGTGTTTTATTGGTCAAGATGGTCACGCAGCACTTGCCGCTGTGGAGGAGTCTGGGAAAGGGGATTTTGCTTTTCCACCCTTTCTGGGGCTGGAAATGGCTGTACGGTCTGCTACCATCATCATATTAAGAGAGGTTAAGGTCCACTTCAGCTCCCAGAACAACCAGTCACAGACATGAACTGGGTTAATAAATAGGATGCAGGGCTGGGGTGAGGGGAGAAAACTTGAGGAGAAGCCAAAACAAAACCAAAACCAAAAACAAGGCAACACTCAAACAACCAGCCACCAAGATGAACAGCACTTTAATGCAGTAGGTTAAAGAAGCAACACGAATGCCCCAAATCCACGATGAACAAACCGCCAACGTTTTCAATACAGACAGGATCCGACAGGGCCAGGACTAGAGGGTTGTGAGCTGTGCACGTGCAGGGTCAGGTCCTTGCTAATTGTCTGGAGGACACAGACAGAAGGAGAGCCCAGACACCCCGTAGGAAGAATTTCCATGTCGGCCAGGACAGAGCGAAGCTCAGAGAAGTGATGTGGGTCTAGAACTGGCATTCTCAAACGCCCTGCCTCTGACCGGCTGTGTGCCCCTGGGCAAATTACTTAGCCTCTCTGATTTCCCATCAGTAAAGTCAGGGACAGTTCTACCACAGTGCAGCTACTAGGCCGTATTAAGGAAGCGCTGCTCAGGTCTGGGGACCACAACTCAAAGACTCTCTGAGAGTCCAGATGTTCTGTGAAGAGCTGGGACAGAGCAGAGTTACGGGGCTGGGCAGGACTGGCGTCCCCCTGCCACTTGCTTCCTGTGTGACCTCAGCCAAGTGGCTTGGCCTCTCTGACCTTTCGTGGCTCTAATGGGGTGCATTCTGAGTATAAATCATGCCACAGGGTCAGAATAACCTATTTATTAAAAAAATTTTGGGGTGCCTGGGTGGCTCGGTTGGTTAAGCGTCCGACTTTGGCTCAGGTCATGATCTCACGGTCCGTGGGTTTGAGCCCCGCGTCGGGCTCTGTGCTGACAGCTCGGAGCCTGGAGCCTGTTTCGGATTCTGTGTCCCCCTCTCTCTGTGACCCTCCCCCGTTCATGCTCTGTCTCTCTCTGTCCCAAAAATAAATAAACGTTAAAAAAAATTAAAAAGGGGCGCCTGGGTGGCACAGTCGGTTAAGCGTCTGACTTCAGCCAGGTCACGATCTCGCGGTCCGTGAGTTCGAGCCCCGCGTCGGGCTCTGGGCTGATGGCTCGGAGCCTGGAGCCTGTTTCCGATTCTGTGTCTCCCTCTCTCTCTGCCCCTCCCCCGTTCATGCTCTGTCTCTCTCTGTCCCAAAAATAAATAAACGTTGAAAAAAAAAAAGTCTTCTCTTAAAAAAAAAAATTAAAAAAAAATTTTAATTGAGGGGGGCACCTGGGTGGCTCAGTTGGTTAAGTGTCTGACTGGCTCAGGTCATGATCTCACAGTTTGTGGGTCCGAGCCCCGCGTGGGTTCTAGCCTGCCTCAGATCCCGTGTCTCCCCCTCTCTCTCTCTGCTCCTCCCCAACTTGTGCTCTCTCTCTCTCAAAAATAAACATTAAAAAAGTTTTAATTGAGGAAAAATTCCACATGAGATGAGCCATTAACCAGCTTAAAGTGGACAACCCAGTGGCATTTAGTACATTCACAATGTTATGCAGCCACCACCGCCAGTTCTAAGACATTCCCATCACTGCAAGGGTAGACTCTATCCATCAGCAGTCACTCCCCATCCCCCCTGTCCCCAGCCCCTTGCAACCTCTGTTCTACTTTCTGTCCCTGCGAACTTGCCTATCCATGAATGCCATGTCCCGTCTGTTAAAGGCATGACCCCAAAGTGGCCTCCATCACTTCTGTCCACATACCACGGGTCAAGATTTAGCCAGATGACCACATGCATCAAGGGTCTTGGGAAACACAGCCTTTAGGTCAGGGGTTTGGAGAAGAAGCAGCCTAGTGGATATTGGTGGGCATTGGCTCTCCCAGCCACAGCTGCCCCAGTACTCTGTGAACACTGGTCAGCTGCAGACCTGAACCACCCAGAAGGCTCCGGAGACAATGGAAGCCTCCTGTCCCTTCTTCTCAGCAGGGCAGAATATTTGGTTGATAAATCTTTATGTATTGAGCAGCTACTCTGTGCCCTCCCAGGGAAGCAGCAATGAGTGAAACGGACATAGAGAAGGGGAGGCTGACTGAAGATCCATAATGTAGGGCAGTGTAATAGAAAGTGGCGGGATCCTTTCTGTCTCCATTGGGGAACCTCTCCTGACCTCCCCATGTCAGGTTCCTCATCAAAACCACTTGGCACTCTGTGGGTCTCTGCATTATTGTTAAGTTTGCATTCATTTGCACAATTCTAGGTTTTCCAACTGTCTTCCTGAACAGATTTCATCTGGTTTTGGTCCTCTTTGTGTCCCCAGCATCTAACACGATGCACAGTGTAAGTGCTGTGGCTTTGTAGCTTTGTATCAATTCCACAAATTCCACTGCAGAAATGAGGTACCTGCACATATGCACGCACGAACCAATGAGTGAGTGAAACGAGAACAGCAATCCTCCTGCCCCAGCAGCAGTCTCCTCCAGGAGTGGGGGTGGGGTGGGGAGGCAGGGACAGCCAGTGATGTCACAAGAGGTGGCAGGGATGGAAGGTTCTGGAAGGCTGAATGAGGTAGAAGGCTGTTGGAGAGGAATACGGACCACCTTCCTGCTTCTCGTCACCACAACCATTCTGGCTGGACCCAGACAGTGACGAGGGCTGGCAAGGGGCAGCACATGTCCAGATTTCCAGGAGGGGCAACCTGTTTATCATCTTTGCAGAAGAAGAAAACACTTTGACTGCCCAGATGTTTCAGCGACCAAAGACATGTTGTGATGGCCAGGACTCATGACAAGTGGCAGGTGACAGTGATATGGGAGAGGAGCATGTGGGGGTCCTTTGGGATTCAGTGTCTCGTTGTCATTCAGCAGGAGGCATACATTTTGACCTTGAGCTAGACTCTCAGTATCCTTACCTGTGTTGCATTTTCTCATTGATTGTGCTGGTGTACAAAAACAGCTATTGATCTTCGAATATTGATAACCTTATAGAAATTTTTATTTCTTTCTTTTTTTCTTTTTTTCAACGTTTATTTTTGGGACAGAGAGAGACAGAGCATGAACGGGGGAGGGGCAGAGAGAGAGGGAGACACAGAATCGGAAACAGGCTCCAGGCTCTGAGCCATCAGCCCAGAGCCTGACGCGGGGCTCGAACTCACGGACCGCGAGATCGTGACCTGGCTGAAGTCGGACGCTTAACCGACTGCGCCACCCAGGCGCCCCTGGAAATTTTTATTTCTAATAGCTGTTCAGTTTATTGGATAGTCTAGCAGTCAATCATATTAGGTGCAAAATGACAATGCTGTCTGTTCCCGATCTATATCCCCTTCATTTATCTTTCTTATCTTATTGCATTGACTAAGAACCTTCAGATCAATGCTGAATAGCAGCAGTGACAGCTGACATCTTTGTCTTATTCCTTACTTCTTTTCAATGTTTTTTTTTATTTATTTATTTTTGGGACAGAGAGAGACAGAGCATGAACGGGGGAGGGGCAGAGAGAGAGGGAGACACAGAATTGGAAACAGGCTCCAGGCTCCGAGCCATCAGCCCGGAGCCTGACGCGGGGCTCGAACTCACAGACCGCGAGATCGTGACCTGGCTGAAGTCGGACGCTTAACCGACTGCGCCACCCAGGCGCCCCTTATTCCTTACTTCTTAGAAATTCTTCCAGTGCTTTCATTGCTGTTATTAAGTATAATATTTATTGCATGCTTCTGCTAGTTAAGGAAATGTCTTCCATTTCTTATTTGTTAAGGATTTTCATACAAAAATAGGTATTTCATCAAATTCTATCTTGAGGAGATGTTTTTCCACCCTTTGTCCCTTAAATGCAGCAACTCATGTTGACAGATGTTTAATGTTGAATAATTTTTGCAGTTACAATAAACCCTGTGTGACCTTTTAAAATTGTGAAGCGTCTTGCGTATAAAATAACATGAAAACCATATCTGAAAGTTTACCTATACTTTTTTTAATCCAGAGGTGCTCTTGTCATGTTATGGGTATGAATTATTTCTTGGTATATGATCCAAGCAAATATCTTATCCCCAGTCAGTGACTTGTCTTGACTTCCTGTTTTCTGATGTTTCAGTAAGTAGACATTCTTCATCTGGTCAAAATTCGTTTAACACCTGGCTGGATTTGACCTTAGCTTGGTTGTAGAATCCTACCCATCTCCATGTACCAGCTGCTCATGAACGAGCAAGTGCTCCCAAGATGAAGAAGAAAAAATTATGCTGTGACCACAGGCAAACTAACCTTGCTGTGTTCTATTTGTAAAGTGGGGATAACAGTAAATAATAGTAACTACCTCCTAGGATTATTGTGAAGATTAAAGGAGTTCATGTGTGTAAAACTTTCAGAACAGTACTTGGTGCACAGGAGAGATCCTTCTGTTACTTTCCGTGATTGCTGTTGTTGTCCTGTATTAAATGCAGTCTTGGTCTTAACGGGGCTGCTGGTTTTCCCAGGATCCTCTCAGCCCAGGAGCACAAGGAAATGACTCAGGGTATGGCTCCCAAATTGTGCTTGCCATCTGCACCTTGTAACTGCCTTGTCTTGTCCAGGGTTTCTCAATGTTGGCCCTGTTGACCTTCGGGGTCCGAGAATTCTTAGTCGTGAGGGGCTATCCTGGGCATGGCAGGGCATTGAGCAGCATCTTCTACTTCTGCCCACTAGACGCCAGTAGCATCCCCTAATTGTGACTCCCAAAATGTCCCCAGACACTGCCAGGTGTCCCCAGGGGCCCAGAATGGCCCTTGGTTAAGAACCACAGGTCTACTGAATCGGTATATTTAGATATAGACTCATTTGCCTAATATTGAGTCAACCCCTTTTGTGTGTCAGGCACTGTGTTACGTGTTAGGGATATAATGATCCACAAGATACACACACACACACACCCCTACCTAGTGACAAACCTAGATTATGCAATAAAGGGAAAGAGACGGTGGAATTAGAGGGTGTAGGGTCTAGCCCAGCCTGAGATAACCGAGGATATTCCCCTGAAGAAAAGACTCATAAGCAGAGGCTGAGTTTGGGGAGAGATTGATAGATGAGGATTAGGGAGAACAGTGTTTTTAGCATAAGGGACAGCAGGTGCAGAATGTGGGGACCCATTTGCAAGACTAAGCTGATGGAGTTTGCTGATGGGTCAGATGTGGGGATGGAGACGGACACGGTGGGGGGATGGGGGAGAGGGCGGGAGGGAGGAGAGAAGGAGACAGAAGCAAGGAAGGGAGAAGGGAGAAAAGAGAGGTGGGAGAGACAAAGCAGGGGAGGGAGGGAGGTAAGATGGTTAGGTGATGGGTAGACGGATGAATGGATGAATGGATGGATGGAAAGAAGGAAAGATGGATGGATGGAATGATGGAGTGAATGGGATGATAGAAAGAGCAATGGAGGCAAAAGTAGGAACTCAAGGGTGGATCAAGGGTGACCCTAAGATTCTGGGCCACACCCTCCTGGTCCGGGCCTGGGTCCAAGGCTCTCCTGGTTTCCTCTTTTGTGGCACATTTTATGAATGTCTTTACGTGGTTGTTCACAGCTTCATCCAGATTCTTTGGCTATTTGCTTTGTCCCACGGATTGATGTACTCTGTGTGTGTAAATGCCACAGAGACTCACTTAAGTTCATGTTGTCATGTGCCTTTTTAGCTACCTGCTTTCACTGAAATACAAAGCCAGTGCCTGCTAGTGTAGAACTGTGTGCAGGCTACAGGGCTACATTTGCCCGACCGCGTATCGTCAGGTTCTCGTCTGCCGTGTCCCTGGTTCTTGCAGAACATTAACCGCAGATCTAGAAGGTAGAACGGCTTGATTCTTGCGTGAAGTATAATGTCTGTCATGGACAAGATAATACAATTTTCTTTCTTGGAAACTGCCAACACATCGTTTTCAATCAATGTCAGCCAGCAATTTTGGCCTCCAAGGGGACAGTTGATGACGTCTGCAGACGTCTTTGATTGGGACAAAATGGCATACCGGATTTGTGATTTTAACTACATGCTTAGGGGAATCTGATTAAGGAAACGTGTGTGGCCAATGTCCAAATGTTCGGGAAATTTTGATTCGTTAAAATTCAAAAGTTCATTAAACAACATTTAATATTTTCACATCTTCTAAATATTTTTGCAACTCTATTAGTCTGCTTTGGCTGCCCTAAGAAAATACTGCAGAATGGGTGGCTTGGCAGAAATTTATTTTCTCTCATTTCTGGGGGCTGGAAGTCCAAGATCAAGGTGTTAGCACGGCGGGTTTCTGATGACAACCCTCTTCGGAGCTGGCAGACAGCTGTCTCTTCGCTGTGTCCTCACATGGTGAAGATAAAGCAAGGGCTAGTTTCCCTTCCTCTTATAAGGACGTTAACCCTGTTGGATCAGGGCTCCGCTCTTAGAACTTCATCTAACCTGAATTACGTCCCTGGGAAGGTTCCATCTCCCAACACAATCACATTGGAGAGTTAGGATTTCAACATATGAATTTGGGGGAACATAATTTAGTCCAGGAAAATAATTATTGATTTCTCTTAAGTAAATGTTTAAAAGAATGTTGCTTCATCAATTTAACGATGAACCTACTGAAAATCAAACAAGGTTAAAGAGTGGGGGTTGACCCCATCATACACGAAAGGCTTCGAACAAGACGGTCCAGTTAGTGAGTGTGCAAGGACCCTGACAGCCAGAATCTGCGCCATCCTCCAAGGATGGGTTAGCGACCACGTGATCTGAAGTCTGACCACTGACCAATGTCTTCCAAGGGGGTTCTGTCCGTCTTGCAACATATGAGAGTGTCTGTTTTCCCGCATCCTTGCTAATATACTTTTCAATCCTTTTTGATCTTACACAATCAGACAGGTGAGAATCCCATCCTAGTATTTTCTATCGCATTTCTCTTATGACTGAAAAAGTCACTGTAAGATTTGTTTCAGAGAACTTCCTATTTATGCCCCTTGCCCACCTTCCATTGGGGTTTGGATTTTTTCTTACTGGTCCACTGGAGTTGTTCGCATATAAAGGAAATCAGGCCTTCATCTGTCACACGTTACTCATATTTTCTCTCAGCTTGTTGATTTTTCGTTTATGGCATTCTTTTGCCATGTGGGAAATGAAAAACTTCTTATGTAGCAAGATTTACCATTTCTCCTTTACGTCCTCTGGGCTTTCATGTTGTACTATCTTTAAGACAACCTACCAGAACAGGGGTGCCCGGGTGGCTCAGTCGGTTAAGTGTCCGACTTCGGCTCAGGTCATGATCTCACGGTCCGTGGGTTCGAGCCCCACGTCGGGCTCTGTGCTGACAGCTCGGAGCCTGGAGCCTGCTTCAGATTCTGTGTCTCCCTCTCTCTCTGCCCCTCCCCCATTTGCGCTCTGTCTCTCTCTGCCTTTCAAAAATGAATGCTAAAAAAAAAAGAAAAAAAAAGAAAAAAAAAAAAGACAACCTACCAGAACAGAACTCTCCTGTAAGTTTCTTTCCCTTGGGCAGGTTAAAATGTTTTCTTACCCACATACCACATATAGACTTGGTCCCTATATTCTAAGCATTTAAGAGACTCTTCTGGAAACTCACAGACTGAATGCCCTCTGGGCTTACAACTGCTCTAGGATCTGGCACATAGACCTTCTCCTCCCCTCCTACGCCCAAGACAGGCATGATTAATCTATTCCCAGGATTCCAGGCAGACATGACCAGTGGATGGAAGTTGGCTTCAGACCTGCAGCCCCTTTGCCAGTCCTGCTAAGCCCCCTGCTTTGTGCCTTGCAGTGCTGTGAAGAATGGCCTCTCGGGACCTGGAAGGGCTAAACTCCCAATGGCTCATGAAGAGGAAACTGTAGACCCTGAATTGGACATGAGTGAAACCAAAGGTATGCTGGCGAGAACACTCGTGGGAAAGAAAGGCACACAGACTCGGCCGAGCCTTTTGAGAAAGGAGCCTGGGGCCCAGAGAGTCAGGACACAGCTGGTCCTTGCCCGGGCCCCTAACCGTGGCTGAGGTGCCTGACACAGGGGGTGGAGGAGCGGGGTACTGCTACCTACACCTGATAGGGAGGGCAGACAGCACAGGCAGGCTGCTGACAGTGGGGCCACGTCAGTCAGAGCAGAGCCCTGCCAGTCCTGTGACAGTGGTGAGTGGTTTGCTTTTCTGAAGCCTCGTTTGTATCATTTGTACCACAGGGCATTGATAATAATACCTCTGTTAGGACAGCAAGCCGTGTGGGTAAAGTACCCCAGAACCATGTATATGTGGTACAGACATAATTACATATATATATATATATATGTGTATATAATTATATATATTTATTTATATGTGTAACACACTTATGTAATTATATAGTGCAGATATAATTATATATAATCATATATGTAGAGCATATATATTTTTAAACATATTATTACATATTTATATATATTATTTATATAAATAAAAGTATAAATATATATTTATATTATTTATATAAATAAAAAGTATAAATATGTATATTCATGGGAATAAATAATATAAATATTTACATTAATTAATTTTGTGTGTATTCATTTTTGAAAGACAGAGAGAGACAGAGCACAAGCAGGGGTGGGGCAGAGAGAGAGGGGGACACAGAATCCGAAGCAGGCTCCGGCCTGTGAGCTCTCGGCACAGAGCCCGATGTGGGGCTCGAACTCGCAGACCGTGAGATCATGACCTGAGCCGAAGTCGGATGCTCCACCGACGGAGCCACCCAGGCGCTCCTTTATATTATTTTTATAAATAAAAGTATAAATATTTATTTATATTATTTATATAATATTATATACTTATGTATAATTATATATAGTGCAGATATAACAATACACATGGCTAGAACTATATAGAGAGAGTACAACAGTACAGATCCAATTGTGTATATATAGTACAGATGTAATAATATAGTCCATGTGTAATTATAGAGAGCAGATATGATACAGTACAAATGTAATGGCATGTGTGTGTGTGTGTGTATATATACACACACACATATATATATACACATATATATATACACATATATATACATACACACACATATATATATACACACACACATATATATATACACATATACATATATATATACACACATATATATATATATATATATATACACACATACTATCTATCTATTGCAGATGTAATGATATTTATACGGTATGGACATATACATAACATAGTACAGATATACTGTAACTATGTATTAATTATATTGACATTTGTATTCTCTACATAATAAATATATAAACAGCGCAGCTATATGGTAACGATGTTTATCACTATGCAGTAACCACTTCACTGCTGGAACAAGGCTCAGAGAGCATCACGAGATAAGGGGCCTTCATTATCTTTCACAGCTGCTCTCTTCCGAGTGCACAACATGTTGGCAAGAATGACAACTTTGAGAGTCATTCTCAGATGATAATCATCTTCAAAATCTCGTTCCGGTCACCGTGTCACATTCCCAAGGGCTGCCGTACCACAGTACCCCAGACCAGGTGGCTGGAAACAGAAACTCATTCTGTCGCGGTTCTAGAGGCCTGAAGTCTGAGATCAAGGCGTCGGCTGGGCTGGCTCTTGCTGGAGGCTGTGATGGAGAATCTGCTCCAGGCTTCGGGCTTCTGGTGGCTGTTGGCAGTCCCTGGCCTTCCCTACTGCAATCTCTGCCTCTGTCATTACGTGGCCTTCTCTGTGTGTCTCTGTGTCCTCTCCTCTTAAGGATACCAGCCACTGGATTTAGGGCCAACCCTACAACTGGTTGCACCTGCCTAGGCCCCGTTTCCAAATCAGGTCATATTCTGACCTGATGTATTCTGACATGAATCTGGAGGGAACATCATTAAACCCAATACAGTCATTAAAATAACCCCAACCAGTATCCAGGTGACTCCCCTCCACAATCCTGTCCTAGTTAAAGCTTCCCCCCTCCCCCAGGCTTCAGGCTGGATGCCTGGGGCAGTGGGGGTGGGGAGGCCTGCCGTGCTGCCCTCTCATGTCCTTGACCACGTCCTCCCCTGTTGCCCACTGTGAGCTGTCATGCTTCCTCCTCCTACTTCTCCTTGGGGGTGGGCGGTTTGGTGAGGGGGAGCCTCTGTGAACTAGCCTGCCCTTGATGTAGGCTGTCATGGGTTGAACTGTGTCCTCCTGTTACGGTCTGAATATTTGTGTCCCTCTACAGAAAACTTGTATGTTGAAACTTAACCCCAATGTGATTGCATTAGGAGGTGGGGCCTTCGAGAGAGGATCAGGAAATGAGGGTGAAGCCCACACTAACCGCATCAGGGCCCTAATAAGAGGGGCCCCAGGGAGCACCCTTGCCCCTTCTGGCCGGTGAGCACACAGTGAGAAGACGCTATGAACCAGAAAGCAGGTTCTCAACAGACGCTTACCCTGCTAGTGCCTTGATCTTTGACTTCCTGGCTTCCAGAACCATGAGAAATAAATGCCTGTTGTTTAAACGATACCCAGTGTATCGTATTTTGCTATAGCGGTCAAAAGAACGAAGATACACCCCAAAATTCTAATGTTGCAATCCTAACACACAACAGCACAGAACGTGACTTATTTGGAAACAGGGTCTTTGCAGATGTGATTAGTTAACATGAGGTCATTTGCGTGGGTCCTAACCCAGTATGACCGGTTTTCCATATGAAAGGGACAAGTTGGGCACAGACGTGCACAGGGCGAACGCTGAGGGCAGAGACCCGGGGTGATGCTTCTGTAAGCCACGAACTCCCAATATTGCCAGCAACTCGCCAGAAACTAGGGCAGAGGCATGGAACTGATTCTCCATCACGGCCTCAGAAGGACCCAACTCTGCCCACACCCTGGTCTCATATTTATCTCCAGAACTGAGACAACAGATGTCTGTTGTGTCAGCCACTCCGTCTGGGGCACTTGGTCACGGCAGCCCCAGCTGACTGACACACAGCTCATGCTCTTTGCTCAGCATCTGCCTCTGAGCACGTATCTCCGGGCTCCTTCTACTGGCTTCTAGCCAAAAGCCTTTAGGAGCCCATCCATGGGGCCCACGTCAGTCGAGGGGAAAGACAATGTCCCTCAGCAGGTTTTCTCGCAAACCCCGCTGTCCACGCTGCCATTTTCGGCTACCACCTCTCGAGTAGATGAGTTTCAGTGGAATAAAGTCAAGAGCCACGCACGCAGTTCTCCGAGAGGGTTTCTAGAATCTTCTCTCCCCATTTTTTGTGGCAGGAGAATGGCCGTATGGCGAGCCACCCACTGGCTCTTAAACCTTCCTCCCGGGGGTAACACACAATGATTCACATGTTAAAAAGGTTTTTGAGAATGAAATGGATGGATGGCTGCAGCTTCCTTTGAAATGCGTCATGAATAAGACAGAGTGAGGGGCACCTGGGTGCTCAGTCGGTTGGGCGTCTGTCAGCTCAGGTCATGATCTTGTGGTTCAGGAGTTTGAGCCCCGTGTTGGGCTCTGTGCTGATGGCTCAGAGCCTGGAGCCTGCTTCCGATTCTGTGTCTCCCTCTCTCTCTCTCTGCCCCTCCCTGGCTCACACTGTCTCTCTCTCTCTCAAAAATAAACAAACATAAAAAAAAAGAGCGGTGGGTGGATACAGAGAAGTGGCTGCACAGAGATGTGATGATAAAGCAAATACAGTAAACGCTGGGGGCTGTGGAATCCACATAGCGAATAAGAGGGCGGTGGCTATGCAGTCCCGTCACCTTTCCTGTATGTGTGACATTTTTCGTAATGAAGTGTTGAGAGGGGGAAGGAAACATAAGAAAGCGTGAGCGGACTGGCGTTGGCCATTTGACTTCACCTGAGGAGTGGGATTAATTCAACACTCAGTACTTCAGGTCAGAAAAGGACACTCCTCCCCCGAAGTTATTTAATTAATGAAAACGTTTGCCACCCAACCTTGGCGACTGTTTGCAGTTAGTCCTGGGCTGTGGACCATTCATCAAGACGGAGAAGTCCTGCTGAGGCTATCAAAACATGGGGCAGGCCATGAGACCCCAATGACCATCCCTGCATTTTTTCGGGAGTCAGTCAGCCGATTTGGGGCCTACCCGGCCCTCGCAACGAAGAACAGTGAACGGTGGGAAACTCTGAATTTCAACCAGTATTATGAGGCCTGTCGGAAGGCGGCGAGAGCCTTGATCAAGGTAAATGAGTCATTCGCTCATTCATTCATCATTCAGTCATTCATTCTACACACACGTACATATGGTATAAAATGCACGAGGTACCATAAGATGTGAAGGTTAACCGGTGAGATTTTTTTCCCTTTGGCCCTTGACCCATCCGTTATGGAGGCAGCCACCACTGCCAGCTTCTATAAATACTTCTAGGAAATAAATGATATGTGTATATTATAAAATTTCTCTATATGCAAATTTTTACATGCACAGTAGCCGACTGTAGGCACGATTCTGAATCTTTTTTTTTTTTTATCTCTAGGTATTAGCTACTGCTGCGTAACAAATTACCCCCAAATTTAGTTTTAGAGTCTCTCATAGTTGTAGTCGTCAAGCTGTCATCTAAAGGCTTGAGTCGGGCTTCAGGGCCCACTTGTAAGTTCATTTACATGGCTGGCTATTGGCAGGGGACCGTGGTTCCTTGCTTCCAGGCCTTCTCCATGGGGTTGCTTGGGTGAGAATGAGTGATCCAAAAAAACATGAACAAGATGGGAACCACGATATCTTCCATTACGTAATCTCAGTAGTGACCTACTATCCTTTCCACATTCTACTGGTCACGCAGACAAGCATTGATACAGTGTGGGAGGGGATTACACAAGAATACAAACCCCAGAAGAGGACCATCTTGGAGGCTGGCTGCCACACTCTGAGATCCTACTACATTGATTTACCATCAAAAACAAAACAAAACAAAACAAAACAAAACAAAACAAAACAGTCCATACTCTTTCAACAAAATACGCAGATACGTATGTAACAACATTGGCATAACCAGCCCCCTACTGGTGGGCATTTACGGTGTTTCCACGCTTTGCCGCCATATATGGAGCCACAGAGAAGCTTCTTTATACAATGAATTCTTTTTTTTTTTTTTAATTTTTTTTTCAACGTTTTTATTTATTTTTGGGACAGAGAGAGACAGAGCATGAACGGGGGAGGGGCAGAGAGAGAGGGAGACACAGAATCGGAAACAGGCTCCAGGCTCTGAGCCATCAGCCCAGAGCCCGACGCGGGGCTCGAACTCACGGACCGCGAGATCGTGACCTGGCTGAAGTCGGACGCTTAACCGACTGCGCCACCCAGGCGCCCCGATATACAATGAATTCTTATAGCAACAGTGCCTCTGTATGCCCACTCATAGGGTGTGACAGAATCTGCTTACCTATTATTCTTGCCAACATCACATTATACAAAATGTTCATATTGGCTACTTTGATGGGCATGTTAGGCAGGATTCTACAATTACCCCCAAGATTCCCAACCCCTGGTATATACAGACAGACTCTTCCCCCTTGAGTATGCACAGAGCTTGTGACTATGATGAGATTTCCCTCCTGTGGTGGCAAAGGTGAAGAGATTTTTGCAAATGGAATTGGGCTCCCTGATCGGTTGACTTGGAGTTCATCAAAATGGTAAATGCTCTGGGTGGGCCTGACCTAAGCAGGAAAACCATTAAAAGAAAGCTTCTTCTGCTGGCTTTGAGGAAGCAAACTGCCATGTTGTGGACAGGGCCATGTGGCAGGGTATGGCAGACAACCTCTAGGAGAGCAGTCCCCAGCTGCCAGCTTTAGTGAAAAACAGGACCTCAGTCATTTAACCCCAAGGGAATGAGTATTGCCAACAATCTACAAGTGTGGAAGAAGATTCTCAAGCTTCAGAGGAGACCACAGTCCCCCCCTGATGCCTGAACTGCAGCTTCAGGAGATCCTTAGCAGTGGACCCAGTTAAGCTGTGCCCAGATTCCTGACCCATGGAAACTGAGACAATAAATGTGTGTTGTTTTAAGCTGCTAAATTTGTGGTGATGTGTTATGCCCCAATTGACCATGAATGTGATAAGTGTCTCCTACGTACGTAAAAGGGAATGCCTGGTGGTTTTGATTTATAGGAATTGCTACCACATTTGGACCCAGACCTGAGTTCCCCTCTCCCCTCCCCTGACACCCATGTGCTTTTGCCGAGAGCCTATGAGAGGTCACCACTGAGAACCATCTGTTAGCACTGACTTTCTGCTTGGCTGCCTCACCACAGTGCTGTGATTAGTTCACCTCTCCTGAAAGATGATCCTCTTTAGCTATGCCCTTAGATCTGGGGTTTAAAGACCCCTTCTCTCTTAATCCTCAGGGATCTGATCAGTAATAAATCAGTCTATCTGCACGTTAACAGAGACTCTCTACCTACGGAGAAGACAGCCTATTTGTCATTGAGCAGAAAGACTTGTCATCGCATTCAGAAGCATCAGCAAGCGGATGCCTTTCAAACACTTACAGGTTCCCCAAGAACAGTGGGTCGTTGCCAGCCTTGCCAGCATATAACTAAACCAGCCAACGATGGGATGCCTGGGGGGCTCAGTCTGTTGAGCATCTGACTTCTACTCGGGTCATGATCTTACGGTTTGTGGGTTTGAGCCCTGCAACGAGCTCTGTGCGGACAGCTCAGAGCCTGGAGCCTGCTTCGGATTCTATGTCTCCCTCTCTCTCTGCCCCTCCCTGACTTGCGCTCTCTCTCTGTCTCAAAAATAAACAAACATTAAAAATAAATAGATAAAAGAGCCAACGAAGTTAGTTTTCCCAAACTCCATGGGGCCACATTGGGAAAAGCCAGTGCTGAGCCTAAAATCTGGGGTGTGACAAAACCTGGGCCTCCCCTCAGGAGGGAGAGGTTTCCTAGTTCATCCTCAAGCCCACTCAGACCAAGGCTACGCTTTAAAAAGTGCAATTTATCACCACTACAGGCTATCACTCTAAGTACTTTTGTTATTACAAATAAAAATAAATTCACACCCTATTAAGGTGGTCATTTAAAAAAAAAAAAAGAACAAAACAGCAGGTGTCAGGGAAGCCATGGAGAAAGCATTGCTGGTGGAAATGTATAATGGTGCAGCCCTTACGGAAGACGGTGGGTGGTTCCTCAAAAAAATTAAACACGGGCTTACATCGCACCGAACAATTCCCAAAAGAATTCAAAGCAAGGGCTCAAGGAGGTGTTTGAACACGATGTTCACAGCCGCCAAAATGTGGAGGCAATCAAGTGTCCACTGGTGGGTGAATGGATGAGATACAGCGTGGCCCGTCTATACAATAAATTACTATTTGGCCTAAAGATGGAAGGACGTCCTGCTGCCTGCCAGCACGTGGACGGGCCCGGAGGCCACTGTGCGCAGTGACAGAAGCCAGACACAGGACACGTCCTGCATGACCCCACTCATACAGGAGGTCCCTAGAGGAGTCCCATCCGCAGAGACAGAGAGTAGATGGTGGGAGACTGGGGTGGGGCAGGGGGCGGGGAGTCTGTGCTTCATGGGGGACAGAGGCTCAGTCTGGGGCGATGGAAAGTTCTGGAGACGGGTGGTGGGGGCGGCTACACGATAGTGAGTGTGCCTGACGCCAGTAAGCTGTGCACTAAAACCTGGTTACGATGCATATTCGTGCTATAGATGGCTTACCATAATAAAAAATAAAATATATACAAATAAGAATAAATAAATGGGGCCTTGCGTAGAAGGAGGCGAACCACCCTCTCAAGGGTCACACAAGTATCACACCCCAGATTTTAGGCTCAACACTGGCTTTTCCCAGGGTGACCACATAGGCTCTGAAGCCTGCTTTCACACATCCAGGGAGCAGGTCCCACTTGGAAACAACAGGTCTTTGTGTTTCTGTTTTCTGCTTATCTGTCTGTTTTCTCGCCTTCCCAGCTGGGCCTGCAGCGTTTCCATGGAGTTGGCATCCTGGGGTTTAACTCCGTCGAGTGGTTTATCGCTTCTCTTGGTGCCATCTTAGCAGGGTAAGACTACGGGCTTGGTTGACTCTGAATGTGGGTGGGCCACTGCTCAGGGCCCAGCGGCCGTGGGCTCCCTCTGACTGAGATGTGACCGGGGATTCAGGTGCAACCCCAGGTTAGCAGGCAAGACAGACACAGCAACCAATGTGACAAAGGACCAGCATCTCGGATACATAAGGCACTTCTGTGACTGAGTAATAAATTTTTAATGTTTGTTTTTGAGACAGAGATAGAAAGAGACAGAGTGCTAGCGGGGGGAGGGGCAGAGAGAGAGGGAGACACAGAATCTGAAGCAGGCTCCGGGCTCCGAGCTGTCAGCACAGAGCCTCACGCGGGGCTCGAACTCAGATCTCGAGATCATGACCTGAGCTGAAGCTGGAGGCTTATCCAACTGAGCCACCCAGGCGCCCCAGGGAAACGCACATTTAAAAACCAGAACTGTCAAAAGCAAGAACAAAAGGCAGTAAAATGGAGGGGAACAGGTGGCTGAGTATAGGTCCAAATCCCACTTCTAGCATCTATTGCTAGAACAAAGTGCCCTATAAAATGCTCATCTATAAAGTGAGACACTGTGTGGGCTCCGTGATCTGCCGTCACAATGACATTATAGGAGCTGCTGCTTTCATTACCCTCATTTTTGCTGTTCTCATCCTGGTTAACTTGTGGAGGGAGGTAAGCTGGTGCCAAGGTTGCAAACTCAGAACTTGCCTATAGACCCTTCCCCTCCCCCACCTTCCAGGACATTCTCACTTTAAGGTGTGGGGGCGTGTGCATGCGCACACACACACACACACACACACGTTTTCTTTTCCCAGGGGTCTTTGTGTTGGTATTTATTCTACCAACTCTGCGGACGCCTGTCAATACGTCATTACTCATGCCAAAGTGAACATCCTGCTGTTGAGAATGACCTACAGCTACAGAAAATCCTTTCGGTAAAACCTTAACCCAAACACTGTCCGCCAGTCACCCAAGGGGACCTCAGGGCTCTGACTACATGTCTTGTCGCTCCCAGGTTGATGTAAGTGATAGGTGGGGTGAGGGGGCTGGCCCCATTCTCGGGTTCACTAAGGCTACTTTGGTGTGAGTAGGGGGAGCAGGGTGAAGCCAAGGAGATTTAATTTCTGACTCATGTTAACTCTACTTCCTAAGCTTCTATTTTCAGAATATGTTTATGTACAGTCTGCTGTTTATTTTCTTTTAGAAATGTAATTATTTTGAGACTTACACCCCTTGTAATTATATTTTTTGTAACTGTCGTAATTTCTAAAATGCTTGTCTTTCTCTTCTATTTCTTCCTGTTTCACCTTTTTCTGGTGTGGCTCTCTCTTCCCTCAGTGCTTGTATGTTTGCTTTGTGTTCTTCCTTCCCAGCTGTGTCTACTTTGTTTTAAATTTCATGTTGGAATGTTGGGTGGCAATTTTCCTTTGCTTTGTGGTGACTTTTCTCTGGGTCCAAAATTTGGCTCCCCTCCGACTGCCCTTTTGTTTTCTTGTAGTATTTTCATATGGATGTTGTAGAAAGTTTCTCAGTTCCTAGTATTTGAATGAGCCGCACTTTCCTGACCCATCTTTTGGCAGGAAGATCCTATGGGAAGGGGAATCCTCAGGAGGGTGAGCCTAGGTGACCAGATTCACCACTCAGCCCAAGGGCCCCCTGGCTGCTTGCATCAACACCATCTTTCTGGATTATACACTTCTCTACGTTTTAAGGTCTCTGGAGTTGAGATATATCTTGCCGTCAATGGCATCCTCCAATCACCGCTGGCATGTCTGCCCACATTTTAACATCTCTGAAATTAGGGCAGACTTTCCAGACTCATGAAATCAGCTAGACCCAGTGAGACAGACCACTCGGCAGCCAAGCCTCCTTGGATGCCTAATCCTTGACCTGGTTCAGGGAGAGCAGACTTCCCCCCTCCAGCCTTGAGCTTTCTCAAATTGCTTTCTTTCTTTTTTTTTTTTTCTTTTTTTCTTTTTTCAACGTTTTTATTTTTATTTTTGGGACAGAGAGAGACAGAGCATGAACGGGAGAGGGGCAGAGAGAGAGGGAGACACAGAATCGGAAACAGGCTCCAGGCTCTGAGCCATCAGCCCAGAGCCTGACGCGGGGCTCGAACTCCCGGACCGTGAGATCGTGACCTGGCTGAAGTCGGACGCTTAACCGACTGCGCCACCCAGGCGCTCCTCTTTCTTCTTTTAAAAAAATTTTTAATGTTGATTTATTCTTTTTTTTTTTTTTCTTAAAATTTTTTTTTTCAACGTTTATTTTTGGGACAGAGAGAGACAGAGCATGAACGGGGGAGGGGCAGAGAGAGAGGGAGACACAGAATTGGAAACAGGCTCCAGGCTCTGAGCCATCAGCCCAGAGCCCGACGCGGGGCTCGAACTCACGGACCGCGAGATCGTGACCTGGCTGAAGTCGGACACTTAACCGACTGCGCCACCCAGGCGCCCCAATGTTGATTTATTCTTGAGAGAGAGAGAGAGAGAGAGAGAAAGAGAATGAACCAGGGAGGGGCAGAGACAGAGGGAGACATAGAATCCAAAGCAGGCTCCGGGCTCTGAGCTGTCAGCACAGAGCCTGATGTGGGGCTCGAACTCACGGACTGTGAGTCAGATGCTTAACCGACTGAGCCACCCAGCCGACCCTGAAATTGTTTTAAGTGATGCATCAGTGGTCCCTGACACTCATGTCACTCCCTGTTTGTTCTGTTCATAGCAGAACAAACAGTGGGGTGGATGAAGAGTGGGGCTTACAAGTTGGGTTTTCCACCGTTAGAAAATACTGCGGATCCTTCGTAGGCAAGATTCAAAGCCAGGCTTCTGACACGCTCCTCCCAAACTGGATGTTCAGTTCCATTTGGAAATCTTTGATTCTGGGTGATACTCATGGCTTACAGCCCTCCAACTCTAGGGGGCTAGAGTCCTAGCCGTCTTAGACTTTACACAGTCCTCAAACATCCCCGGCCACTGCCTGCTCCAAGCTTTCTAGAGGTCTGTTCTCTTCCTCTCCGGAAACCTCCCGTCTGACCGTCATGAGCGCTTCTGTCCTCTTTTCTCTCAATCCACACGGGGGTCTTGGTTATAATTGTAATTACCACACTGGGTGCTGGAAGTGACTTCTGTCATGGCACAGAGGCATACCCCTTCCTCTGCATCAACAGGATACAAGGATCCTGCAGGCGTGCTCAACCGAACCTTGGCGTCTTAGGTGTTGGTAGAAAGTCCTCAAGTTGTCCAGGTCCCGGTCACCTTCACAGAGAATTTTTGTTGCCCAATTCCAGCTAGAAGGTTAGCTGGCTCCTGGCCGCACAGCACAAGGGGCAAGGTCACCAGCCGACAGCCACAGCTGTGTGCGTGGCAGAACCCAGGAGGCTGTGGGCTTTGCCAGCCTTTAAGTGCAGGATGCCACGGATACGGACCACAGGGAACCCAGCAGTCCGGAGACCAGGGCGTGTCCTGTCAGTCGGGACAGACAGCAGTGCTGTACAGGGTGGGCAGGACAAAGAAAGGAGGCTGGGGCAGCTGTGGGAGATTGCTTGGGACGGGCACCCGCCTTCAATCTCTCCCAGGGCCAAGAGGCCCATGCGAAACTTTCTTTCAGATTCCGCGGGGCAGGATGGAGACCCTAAAAGCGACCATCCAGTACAAGCTGCCAACGAAGGAGAGCAGAGATAACGTGTACTCTGTAAGTGTGGGGGTGGGGGAGGACCTCGCAAGGGAAGATGTGTGCTCTGGTCATTTATTGCTGTGAAACAAATCTCCCCCTAGACTGACGGCTTAAGACAACAACGATCATTTTGTTATTAATTATTTTCCAGAGCGTCAAGGTCATTGAAAAAAATACTGCCTCGTGGGAAATTAGGTGTGTGAAAACTCACAGCATTGAGTTTAAATATTTACTTTAGGGGTGACTTAGTGGCTCAGTCGGTTGAGCGGCCGACTTCGGCTCAGGTCATGATCTCACGGTCCGCGAGTTCGAGCCCTGGATCAGGCTCTATGCTGACAGCTCAGAGCCTGGAGCCTGTTTCAGATTCTGTGTCTCCTTCTCTCTGACCCTCCCCTGTTCACGCTCTATCTCTCTCTGTCTCAAAAATAAATAAATGCTAAAAAAATTTTTTTTTAAATATTTACTTTATATCCAAATCAGAATTGGTTATTTTGCTAAAACCATTAAGCACCATTTACTATGCATCTGGGGCTGAGCGGCTCTGCTATGGCTGGGACCAGCAGCCGTCTTGGAGCCTGTCTTTATTTAAATTTTTGATATTTCATTCATCATGGATTTAAAAACGTGTTTTTAAGGTTTATTTTTGAGAGAGAAAGCACGTGAACAGGGGAGGGGCAGAGAGAGAGAGAGAGAGAGAGAGAGAGAGAAAGAATAAGGGCAGGGGAGTAGCAGAGAGAGAGGGGGGACAGAGGATCTGAAGCAGGTTCCCTATGACATGGGGCTCGAACCATGAGACCATGACCTGAACCAAAGTCGGACGCTTAACCAACTGAGCCACCCAGGTGCCCCCATCATGGATTTTTTTTTTTTTACGCTGTTAGTGACTTTAAAAATATTGCATTAAAATACCACTTATGTTGATTACCAAAGGTTTGTTGCCCTTTTGTTTTATTCTGTTGTTTGCATCTTCTTAAACTTTGCCCTAGAGGCTAAGTGTCGAGTCCTCACTCTGGTCCTGCAGCCCGGGCTCCTCCTCCTATATACCTCCCTCTCTCTCTGCGGCCTCTCCAAGCATGGTGACGTCAGGCTAGCCGAAGCAGGGGTGAGGTGCATGACGGTACATGGAGTGATCTCACAGAAGCCACGAGACAAGCTCCTGTTAACGCCCATGTGATCAGACTCTCAAACTCATGACTTGGATCAGAAGTCCTAACACGTCACGGAGTTTTTCTGGGTTGCCCCCCGTGCAAGGCAGACAAAAGGCGCCCATGATCCTTTCTACCAACCAGAACCCTCGGCAGCTTGTGTGCCTTCCACAAAACACTCAAATATCAAGACCAGGATGGCGACTGATTAAGGAAGAAAGCTGATCAGAATCACAGACATTTTAGAGGTTAAGAGTGGCCACCACAGCAACAATATCTGAGGTCTGGATACCTTAAAAAACAAAAACAAAAACAAAAAACTCCCTTGTTAGCAACACTACCTACAGTGGGGCTTCTCAACCTCATTGCTCTGGACATCTGGGGTGGATCATTCTTAGTCGTGCGGCCGAACTGTGAGGTGTCGGATGCCAGGCGGTGCCCCTGGCCTCCACCTGCTAGATGTCAGCAGCGCTGTCCTCGCTGAAACCACAAACGCCCTCAGACATGACCTGCTGCCGTGGGGCCGGCATCACCCTGGCTCCACTTCTGGAGGACGCTGCGTGCCCTCCGTCTGGAATCCAGGGCACTGCCCTCACCCAGAGCCGTGCTGGGGCTCCCGGGTAGAAGTGCTACAGATCCTGTGCGGTCACTCCGTTCACACAACCCAGCAGCGCCTTCTGAGGCATCGTAGTTGAAGGCAGCTAAGCGCACAGGCTCTGGAGTCTGGCTACCTTGGTTCAGAAGGCTGGTTCCTGTTTACTTGCCGGGTGACCTTTGGCGGCTCCCGGGGCTACATCTTGACTCATTCGTGTCCAGATGACTCACTCCTGCCCCAGCACTTCCAGCAAAAAGCCCTGACCTTCAGTGCGATTGGACCAGCGGCAGTCACATGCCCAGACCCAGCAGCCGGGCCAGGAAGTGGAGGAGGAGAAGCAAACATTTTAGGGCTTTTTAAAGAGGCACCAGGACTGGTGATCCTAAGCCTTCCCTCATGCTGGCAGTCGTGCTTTAGAGAGGCTGCTGGTACCCGACCTGACTGGGGAGGGCGACCCCTGGCGTGTCGTGGGTCGCCCTCACGTCTGGGGTCCTCATGCTCCGCCTGTCTCTTCTTTCCACAGTGGAATGATTTCATGGAGCTTGGGCCACAGCATCCCCGATTCCCAGCTGGACCAGATCATGGAAAGCCAGAGGCCCAATCAGTGTGCAGTGATCATTTATACTTCTGGGACCTTAGGCATCCCCAAGGGAGTGATGCTTAGCCACGACAACGTAAGTGTGGTCTTTGCCAACAGTGATGAACTCGGTAGCACCCGGAGTCCCTGCACCCTGGGCCAGGGGCCCTCAGGCTCTTTCCATTCTTGACCCACAGGGGCAGGGTGGCATTTAGGGGCCCGGCACACGATGGCTCCCACCCAGTGAAGCATGGAACAGCCATGAGAACACTTGCAAAGAGGGCAGTGTAGCACAAGGGCTGAAATCAAGGACTTCAGAGCAGACCTGCGTTCAGGACTTAACCCAACGGCCCCAGGCCTCGGTTTGCGCATCTGTAAAATGGGTGTGGTGCGACAATCCCCGCCTGGCGGGCTGTTTTGAAAATGAAATGAGTTCCCGTTTGGAGAGAGCTCAGGACGGACGGTGTTTGATAGGAAGACACGTATGTGAGAGAGCAGAACACACATTCTGTGCTTCGGAAGTAAAGCAGAAGTCGCTGTTTTGGTTACTTGGGAAAGGCTGCGTCTTTGGACAAGACATATATGTCTGGACAGAGTCCACAAGCGAAAGCAATTTATGTCTTTTTAGCGAAAGCAATTTAGATCATCGTTACAGGAGAAAAAAAGGAGAAAAAAAGGGAACAGATGCTAAGGGATTCCGTTTATATAAAACCCTAAGAAATGCCAACTTATCCACAGGAACAGAAAGCAGGTTGGGGCTTCAGCAAAGACGCGACGTAAACACGTCCAAGCCAGGTGCAGAGCGGCAGACGGGGCAAACCGTGCCCTGTGTTAAAAACTAAACAACGTCAGCAAGCAAGGCGCACGCGTGTGCTTTTTAGAAGCAGAAAAGCGTCCGCAGGACGCGCCCCCGACCGGCGATGGTGGGTCTCCATCAGCACGATCGCTAGTGTTTACGCGAAGTTGCCTCCCAGCCTAGACGGACAGTCAGCAGACGCGCCAGGCCCTGCGCCGGCCGTGCCCTCTGCTCGCTCTTGTTGCCAGAGAGCCCCACGGCTTGTAGCTTCACCTACTTCAGGTCCCTGCTCACACGTTATCGCCTCCACAAAGCCCTCCCGGGCTTCCATGTTGAAAACACCCACAAAAATAAAGCACCCCAGGGCCTCTATGGAATCCGTGAATAAATGGATGCAAGGAACCTAGGTAGACCCTCACCCTACCCTGGCCAGCGTCTCTCCCTCTCGTCTCGCCCGTCGTGTCCGGGGAAACGTTCCCCTCCCATAAGGGTGATCGGCACAGGTTCCCCCAGTGAGCCCACCCGGGTCTGAGTCCCGGCACTCCCACTTGCTGGCCGTGTGGCCTGGGACAAGTTCCTCATCTTCTCGGGGCCTCAGTTTCCCCATCTGTAACAGGGAGACCAGAACGGCTTGTGCCTCTTAGAGATGCCTCATGGAGTAAATTACTTCAGATAATGTGTCGGGTGACTCGGGCTGCCTTAAAACCCCAGCAGTGGATTCCTTCCGGGTCTGGAGTTCAGGCGGGGCTCAGTGGGGAGTTTCTTTGGCCCCAGGAAGCGTCAGCTGGTGCCTCCTGGCCCAAGAAGGGCGCACTCACCTGTCTCACGTGGCCTGGGGTACCCCGCCATGCAGTGGCCCTGAGGTCACGGAACGTCGTGTGGCGGCTGGCTCCCCCAGAGGAAGCAACCTCGGGGACAGACGCAGAGGTTCAATGTCTGAAGTTCAATGTCCAATGTCCAATGTCCCCCCTGTGAGGGGAAAGGAAAACACCACAGCTGCGAACAGACACGTGGCAGGGAAACCCACAGCATAAACACAGACACGCAGCGAGCCATACCCAGCCGTGCTAACATTCGCTGTTAAATCACATCACCATCTTTTTTAATGTTTACTTATTTTGGGGAGACGGAGACAGAGCATGACCAGGGAAGGGGCAGAGAGAGGAGGATACACAGATTCTGAAAGCAGGCTCCAGGCTCTGAGCCGTCAGCACAGAGCACGACGCGGGACTCGAACTCACGGACCATGAGATCATGACCTGAGCCCGAGTCGGACGCCCAACCGACTGAGCCACCCAGGTGCCCCACATCATCGTCTTTAAAGCAGGAAGTCAAAGCTAGCCCGGTGTTCTCAGTAGACACGACAGGTCCCGGTTTCTCCTACTTACAGGGTACTCTGTGCCAACACAAGCATGTGTGAACCCCTCACTAAACCCATTACCGCCAGGGAAACTGTCGTGAACCCCTTTCACAGATAAGAAACCGAGGCTCAGACAGGGAAAATGACGTGCTCAACGTCCCTGGGCCAGGATTTGAACCCAGGAGGGTCGACACCAGGGGCCGACCTCATCGTCTACACATGCCAAGCCCCCTCCCTGGACGAATGGTTGCTGGGTGCCTCAGAGCACAGGCTATAAGCAACGGGCTGGTGGAAAAGAAGGAAACTCCCTCCATCCTGAGGCCCAGGGGAAGAAGTGGGCCTGATCCTGAGGGCTCGCGATGGGCCAGTGCTTAGCAAACTTCACCACACTTAAATGTCTCATCTCTCTCCTCCCTCCCTCAACAAACACGCATCAAGTCTGCACTGAACCAATGAGGGCCCTCGGGAAGACAGGGAATGAGCAGATAAAATCACGCACGCTGTGGTGATGACATCCAGGGAATCAGGCAGACAACGGGAACTTCGGTTTGGGGGGCATGGGACGGCCTCTCTGAGTTGGTGACATTTAAGCAGAAACGTAATATTCAAGAAAGACTCAGTTGGGGGGAAAGCTGGAGGAAGAGCATTCCGAGCAGATGGAACAGCACGTGCCAAGGCCCTGAGGCACGACCCTGCCTCGTGTGTCGGAGGAACAGCGTGGAGGCCCGTGTGGCTGAAATTAATGAGGTAATTCCTTGCCGGGGATTTACGATACCAGTGAGAAATGCAGACTGCGAAATTATAGATCTGCCAAGACTTCACATCGAGGCATGCGGTGGAGAAAGAAAACCACGGATGTGCTAACTGCTGCGTGTTTGTGTGATGGGATTATGGGAGGCTGTTTGGTTTGCTGGACAGGAGAAGCCCCTGTGCCCATTTTACAGATGCGCAAAGAGCCCAGGGCCTCCTAGTGGGCAAGTAGTGGAGTCAGGATTTGATCCTGGGACACGTACTGAGTCTTTTGGATTTCTGACTCTCCATGAAGAGGTTCTGATTCTAGGGCCCGTTGCTGGGTCCAAGGGGCTCTTCAAGCCCCAAAGCTGCCCACTATTTTCACAGCTCCCCTTAGCCTCGGGCAGGTTGCCTCACTGCTCCGTGTTTCTCTTTCCCCACCTGTCAAATGTACAGAATCATAGCTACCGACCCCAGCATGCTACGACTTGCTGTTTACAAAGTAGGACAGCACTGCCGAGCACCCAGTCGGTGCTTTGTCAGCGTGCGTTAAATAATTGCACCGAAACGGCCCCCTGGCAAGGGCGGGGCACCCTGGGTGGTAAGCCCGACTTGTGTTCCAGATCACGTGGACGGCCGGAGCAGCAGCAAAGAACTGTGGCCTGTCTACTGCTGCACAAAAGCAGGAGGTGGTGGTCAGCTACCTCCCCCTCAGCCACATTGCGGCTCAGATGATGGACATCTGGGTCACCATGAAGATCGGGGCCTCCACCTACTTTGCTCAGCCAGACGCTCTCAAGGTAAGGCTGAGGGCAGCCCGGGGTTAGGGGGTGGTTTTGCTGAGTCCTCGATCCAGGGGTTCCTTCTCTATCTTACGCTCCAACACAGGAGCAGTGGAAATAGTTGACTACATTCTTTTAGTTTATGTCTTTATCCACGTCAGGGCATCCCCATATGGTTGTGTAGGTGGTACACTGAACCACCCCAAACTAACAATGTGACTGGTATTAAAAGCAGAACATATTGGGGGCGGCCAGGGTGGCTCAGTCGGTTGAATGTCTGACTTTGGCTCAGGTCATGATCTCACAGTTCATGAGTTCGAGTCCCGCGTCGGGCTCTGTGCTGATGGCTCAGAGCCTGGAGCCTGCTTGGGATTCTGTGTCTCCCCCTCTCTCTGCCCCTCCCCTGCTCACGCTTTGTCTCTCTGTCTCTCTCTCAAAAATAAACAAACATTTAAAAAAAATTTTTTTAAAGCAAAATGTATGTGTCTGTGTGTGTGTGTTTAAGTCAGTATTCCCAGCACCAAAAAGCTCCAAAAAACCAGATCTATCTCAAGGCCCTTTACCACATCTACAAAGTCCCTTTTTCTGTGAAAGAGAACATATTCACAGGTTCTGGGGTTAGGGTGTGACATATTCAGGGGACCATGACTCTGCCCAGAGGCATCGAGCAGGCTAAGTCCTCCGGCCTTTGTGACTCCTTCTAGAAGATTTGCTCTCCTGTTGTTCTCATGGCAGACTCCTCTCATCATTTTGTTTTCCGCTTCGGTATCTCCTTGGCCCCTCTCCCACATCCCCCGTGCTCATGTCTGAGATGTTGTAGCCACTCGATGACAAACACTTTCTTTTCTGGCTGACTGCTTCATTGTACCCACACGCAGCTCCAAGATCCGAGACGTTCCCGTCCCTCCGCATCCTTATCAACTCCGAATACTGCCAACAGTTTCCAAACCACCAACCCAACGGGTGATAAAGTATCTTAACATATTACAAAACTGTCAGACTGTTTCCAAAGTGGCCGCCTCATTTCATACTCCCCCCAGAGCGGCCACGGTACCGCTGTCCCTGCCGCTGCTGTCTCAGTGGCAGGAAGGCGGCGTGTGCATTTCCCTGATGACTAACGGTGTGGGGGGGGGGGGGGCTGCCGCCTCATGTGCTTGGTACCGGCTGTATACCTTCTTTGGGAGAACAAGTCTGTGCGAATCTTTTGCTCATTAAAATTTTTTTTATTTATTCATTTTTGAGAGGGGGGACAGAGAGAGAGAGAGAGAGAGAGAGAGAGAGAGAGAATTCCAAGCAGGCTCCACAATGTCAGTGCAGAGCCCGACACGGGGCTTGAACTCACAAACCGTGAGATCGTCATCTGAGCCAAAACCAAGAGTCGGACGCTTCGCCGACTGAGCCACCCAGGCGCCCCTCTTTTGCTCATTTAAAAATTTGGTTGGGGCGCCTGGTCACGATCTCACGGTTCGTGGGTTCGAGCCCCATGTCAGGCTCCGCAGTGACTTAACTGAGCCTGCTTGGGATTCTCTCTCTCCCTCTCTGCCCCTCCCCTGCTCATGCTCGCTCTATCTCTCAAAATAAGTAAACACAACTTAAAAAGAAATTTAAAATTTGGTTGTGTATCTTCTTATGCTTGGGTTCTAACCAAATGCTGGTTTACAAGGACCTGTGGCCAGTATCGTGTCTTCTCATTTTTAACTCCGATGAGGTCGTTTCTCTTTTCTTTCATGACTGTAGTGCCCTATGCAAGAGACCCCTGTCTGCCCCGGGGCCACAGACGTTTCTGTCGTGTGTCCCACAAAGACTCTGCATCTTAGCTCTTACACTCAGGTCTGTGCTCCGTGTTGAGTTCACTTTTGTGTTTGATGAGAAGACACTAAGCTGGGCTCTTTTATTTTCCAGGATATGAATAGCCTTTCTTCCACTGGACTGCTCATAAATGTACTCTGCCCCGTCGAACTGGACGTCTGTCCTTATGCCAGAACCACACTGACCGGAGTTTTCTGGCTTTCTGGCAGGACGACCACCTTGCCCTGGTTTGCCTGGGACATCCCCAGTTTTATGACTGAAAGTCCCACGTTCCATGAACTCCTTCAGTTCTGAGCAAACCAGAGCAATCGCCCTGTTTTAGAATACATTGCAAAGTCAAACAGTATTTCTTCCAATTCTGTTCTCTTCCCAAACTGCTTTGGCCGTTCTAGGTCCTCTGCATTTCCATGTAAATTTTTAAGGTTGGCTTATCTATCTGTGTGGAAAAACCTGCCTGGATTTTGACAGGGATTGCACTGAACCCATAAATCTAATCGGGAAAGAATCTTACATCCTTATTAACAGTTGTGCAAAATTCTACTCCAAGCTTGGGTCAGGTGTGGGTTGGTTGGTTTGTTTTTACCAGTCTGTGGGCTCCACCAAATCCCTAGAGAGCGTGCGAAATCTGATTGGCTACCGGCCAGCCAATGGGTTGGCTCCCTTGGGTGGGGAGCTCACCCTGGGCCAATCAGCAAAGAGAAGGTACTCCTGGGCTGAGCTGGATGGCTGGGGAGAGATGGACATGTGGGTTCCACGCGAGGTGCAGGTGCGGCTAGATCAGCTGGGTCTCTTGCAGGGCACCTTGATCAATACTCTGCAGGAGGTAAAGCCTACTGCCTTCCTGGGGGTGCCCCGAATCTGGGAGAAGATGCAGGAGAGGATAAAGGAAACTGGCGCCAAATTCTCAAGCCTGAGGAAGAAGGTGTTTTCATGGGGAAGAGTTATTGGCTTCAAGATCAATACAAAAGGGATGTTGGGGTAGGTGCAGGGTCCAGTGGGGCCAGGCCGGGAGAGGGCAGGGGGTGAAGGGGCTCAGCCTTCTCCAGCTGGCTCCCCACCCACTCCCATTTGGTTGTCCATGACTGTTGACCCGTTCTTGGCATTCTTTTTTTTTTTTTTTTGTCCTTGGCATTCTTAGTCACAGGACACATGATACTCCCATAAGCTACCGCGTGTCGAAGGCCCTCGTGTTCAGCAAAGTCAAGAGCGCCCTGGGCCTTGATCGCTGCCACTCTTTTATCAGCGGAGCCGCACCCCTCAACCAACAGACCGCTGAGTTCTTCCTAAGCCTGGACATACCCATAGGCGAGATGTACGGTATGAGTGAAAGCTCAGGGCCCCACACCGCATCCAGCCGGGAGAGCTACAGGATTCAAAGGTACTGGCCTCCTGGGCAGACCCCCAGCCCTCCAGCAACATGGGGGTCAGGGGTTAAAGGTGGGAGGGTAGGCAAGCCACTGAGCTAAAATGAACCCTGGCCTGAGTGTCCAGAATGGCCCCTGTTCTCCAGCCTCCAAGCCCTACATCCTCATGACCAAGGAAGCCCCCATGTGCCACAGAGCCCACAGACAAGGACTCTTAGAATGTTCCGGGGTCTCTCCCACTGTAATTTGTGAGTTCTGCCTGCAGACAGCCCTCCCAGGCTCACTCACCCCCCTCAGGTTCACCTCCTGAGACCTCAGGACCCTTCCTCTCTGCCATGCTCCCCCCCAAACACGTCCATGGGCCCCCATGGCTTCCTCCCAAGCTCAGCTGGTCCCAGGCTGCAGGAGTAGACCCAAGGACACTGAAACAGGAGGAACACCAAAGACGAGTTCTCTTTGGGTCTGACAGTCACAGGAGCTCCCACCATCTCTCTCTGACCCCTCGCTGCCGTCGTATCACAAGTCCAGCTTGCCTTTCACGCTTGGCCAGGTTCCAACCGCCTCTGAACTTGGCAGAAAGTGAGCTCGATCTTCCTAATATGGCGAAACCATCCCTGCCTTTTACTTTTACCCTGTGGGGGAGCTCTGCACCTCAACGTCCCCATCCCCACTCCGAAGTCCCATCTGAGGCCTCTTTTTGGTGTAACCCACATGCCCACTGCAGTTTCTCCAAAACCAAAGGGCAGCCCTTCCCTAAAGAGAAGGGACCAGAGGAAAGGTGCAAGTCCCGGCCTCCATCTTTAAATAAATGAGGAATACAGGCCCTCGTCCCCAAACTCAGAAGGCATAAAATGACGCGGTGAAAAGCTCCCTCCCGCCCACCCCAAATCTCCAGTCTGCGATGTGAGTTTGCCACGGCCACCATAAAATAACTAAGTCCCACAGACTCAAGCAAGGGAAACGTTTTCTTACAACTCCAGAGAACAGACGTCCAAGGCCAAGGTGTGGGCAGGCTGGCTCATTCTAAGGGTGACGGAGAATCTGCCCCAGGCCCTCCCCCTGGCGTCTGGGGTGGGGCTTGGGGCTTGCTGGCCACCTCTGGCGTTCCAGGGCTTACAGACGCATCACCCGGATCCCCGCCTTAATCTTCACATGGTTCCCCCCACATGCGTGTCTGAAGGAGAAACCTCCCCTTTCTAGAAAGACACCAGGCCGGCTGGATTGGGGGCCACCCTACTCCAGTAGGACCTCGTCTTAATGTAACTAATTACACTGGCAGTGACCCTACTTCCAAACACGGTCACGTTGTGAGATGCTGGGGGCTTGTGCCTCAACCTATAGGGGGAGTGACGGGCACGATTCAGCCCCTAACGCCCTCCCAAGGGCAAAACCACCACAGCATTTCCTTTGAGTTAACCTCTGCATAAGCAGTGACAGGGACGTATCTACTTCTATCCCAAACCAAAGTATTTTCCTCGTGACAATGAACCCAAAACTCGTCTTCTCTCAACTGCTAGTTGCTCTCTGGAGCTTGGGAACCAAATGAAGCCAGATAACCCGGTGTCCTTCACTGTCTGGGTTTGTCATACAAACACCCAGTCTTGACTCACCACCCACGCTCAGCAACCCAATGGATCTGGCAGGTGAGAGATTCTTACCCGGTAGAGAACGTTCCCCTGTCCGAGCACACAGCTGCCCCGTCTTCAGCAGTCGCGTGGTATCCCGCTGGGGGCACGTACCCTCATTTACTCAATGGGGCCTTTTGTTGCTGGGATTCTTACGGCTTTTTCTCCATCTTTCATCACCACAAACGACGCTGAAGCAAGCGCTTTGTATACGTACTATATTATTGCGCTAAAAAAAAAAAAAGGTATCTCAACACAACTTTTCATTTACATTCCTTTTGTTATGAGTGAGGTTGAAAAAAAAATCTTTGCATATATTTAAAATCCACTTGTATTTCTTCTCCTCGGAACTCTCTACGCCCACCAGGTCCCGGAGAGGGTGAGACAGCAGATCCCGCGTGGGTCAGCTGAGCGGCGTTTGGAGCCTGGGCTGCAGACCCGGGCTGATCTGGGTGGGTGACCCGGTCTCTCTGTGCCCTGATTTCCCCCCTCCCGTCCCCCAGCAGCTGTGGCAAAGTCATGGATGGATGTAAGAACATGCTGTACCAGAAGAACAAGGACAGCATAGGGGAGATCTGCATCTGGGGCCGGCACGTCTTCATGGGCTATCTGGATATGGAAGATAGGACCGTGGAGATCATTGACGACGAAGGCTGGTTACACACCGGGGACCTGGGCTACACAGACAACCAGGGCTTCCTCTACATCACCGGCCGCATCAAAGGTACTGGGGCTGGCCCCACAGGGGCTTCCTGTAGGCAGGCCGACCCTGAACCCTCACCAGCAAAGGCTCCCAGCCCCCCACCTTACCCGGGGGAGGGCCCCCACAGAGGTACAGTGACAACCCCTCTGCAGATTTCAGCTCTTCCCTGGTGCCCAGCATTTGGCCCCGGAAAGAAGGGTCCCGGGGGAGACACCCATGCTAGCTCTGAGATCGACATAATTGTAACGATTCAGTGAGGATGAACGGAAACTGCTGTAGAGCAGGGATAAGCCAGCTCTTCCTGATAAGGGCCTGAGAGCAAATAGTCTTTGGATCTGAGGGACGGAGAGCTGTGTCAGAGCTGCTCAACTCGGCCACTGGGGTACGAAGGCAGCCATGGGCAACACGTAGACAAACAGACGTGGCCGTGTCATATAATCCTCACGCGTCACAAATATTATGCTTTGAGTTTCCTTCCAACCGGTTAAAAGTATAAAAAACCAGGGGCACCTGGGTGGCTCAGTCGGTCGAGTATCTGACTCTTGGTTTCAGGTCATGATCCCCAGGGTCGTGGGATTGAGCCCTGCTTAAAATTCCCACCCACCCTCCCCCGTGCTTCTCCCCCACTTGTGTGCGCTTCTACATGCTCCCTCTCAAAAAATAAGTAAAATAAAATAAAATAAAATAAAATAAAATAAAATAAAATAAAATATAAAATAAAATATAAAATAAATAAAATAAAATAAATAAAATAAAATAAATAAAATATAAAATAAAATAAGAATTAAATTAAAAAAATAAATAAAATAAAATAAATAAAATAAAATAAAATAAAATAAAATATAAATAAATAAAATAAAATAAATAAAATAAAATAAATAAAATAAAATATAAAATAAAATAAAAATTAAATTAAATTAAATTAAAAAAATAAGTAAAATAAAATAAATAAAACAAAATAAAATAAAATAAAATAAAATATAAAATAAAATAAAATATAAAATAAAATATAAAATAAAATAAAATAAGAATTAAATTAAATTAAATTTAAAAATAAATAAAATAAAATAAATAAAACAAAATAAAAATAAATAAAACAAAATAAAAATAAATAGAAACCATTTTTAGCTCGTGGTCAGACAAAAACATGGAAGGTTGGACTGGACTCACAGTCTATAGTTTGCCAACCTCTGATGTTGAGAGAGCATTTGACAGTGAGCCTGACACAGGCAGTTAACTATTCAATAAGCGGGCTATGTTAGCATCATTTCCATGATAAGCAACAGAAAACCCTTCTTATATACGTTTGAGTGACAAAGAGAAACTATTGGCACAAAAATGGAAAAGTGCAAAAAGGTCTCACTTCAGGCTTGGCTGGATCCAGGTGCCGAAACAACATCACAAGGAATTGGCATTATCCTTCCCTTACTGAGCTGTCCTTGGTGTTGGGGTCCTTCTGGAAGAGGCTCTTCCCATTTGGTGACAAGATGGCCGCCAACAGTCAAGGCTCACCCTAACCCTAAGGGACAGCAAAAGTCTTAGGTCTGACTCTCACTGGATCCCATTTCGAAATGAATCGCTGTAGAGAATGGAATACACCGACTGGTCAGACTTGGCCACGTGCTCATCCTAGCAGTCCTGGCCCAAACCACAAGCGTGCACGATGGAGAAGAGTCCCCTACGGAAACAGCAGGGCTGGTTTCCCGGAAGACGAGTCACGGGCAAACACCAGCACAGGTGTCCGTCACACAATCATATTATTACTACTGCCGCAACAACCTCGGTACGGACAGCTGAAAGATAAGACAGATCTTGGGTGGGTGGGACAGGAGGCAGCCGGCATCCTTGGACGAAAGAGCAAGTAAGGAACATAGCCGGGGCGGGAGGAGGAGCTCCTGGAGAATGTGAGTGGCTGGGAGGAAAAGTGATGCAGTTCTCTTAAGGTCTGCCCAAGTTAGGGATGCCACCTAAGGACTTAGGTTTTTGGGGGTTGCCAAGTGGTAGAAAAATCAGGAGACAGAGACACGCGGCACAGTCAGAAGCATGTCGCTGGCTTCCAAGCAAGACACATTGGAGGGCTTGGGTCAGGGTACAGAGAACCAAGAAACTGGCAACGGATTAATACAGCGCTGTCCAAGTGTCCTGTGCACAGGACTCGGACATTTGCTGGGAATTTCAAGGAGGCGAGGGAACAGGAGCAGAGTGACGCTGGGTCTGTGGGCTAGAGAAGGGCATGGTGGGAGTCCCGGCCCTGGGCAGAGGTCCTCCTCTGCTTCTGGGGTTTTCTAAGAGGGTGGTCATCTGTGCCAGCATCCGTCCCCTCTGATCCTCGAGGGGGCGGGGCTTTTGTACTGTCTCTGTTGAAACCTCACCGAGCCATGCTTTGTTCCAGAAATCCTCATCACAGCCGGCGGTGAGAACGTGGCCCCTATTCCCATTGAGAACATGGTTAAAGAGAAGATTCCCATAATCAGTCATGCCATGTCAGTGGGAGAGAAGGCAAACTTTCTAAGCATCCTGCTGACACTGAAGGTAACGTGGGTTTGCTGTCCTGGGGGGGGGCTCTGCCCCAGGGTCCGGAGGGTGCGCCCCTGTGGGTCCAAGACCCGCTTCCTGGTCCGCAGGGGTGGCCAGGAAGCGTGTGCGGTCACTGGGTGTGGTGACGAGGGTCTCCTGGGGCAGTGTAAGATGGACGGGATAACTGGAGAGCCACTGGACGAGCTAAGCTCGGAGGCCATCAACTTCTGCCGGAAACTGGGAAGCCACGTGTCCACCGTCTCTGAGATTTTGGAGCTGCAGGACCCCCTGGTCTACAAGGCCATCCAGGAGGGCATAGATGCCGTGAATGAGGAAGCCATCTCCAATGCACAGAGGATCCAGAAGTGGGCCATCCTGGAGAAGGACTTTTCTGTCCCCAGTGGAGAGCTGGGTGAGCAGTGTGGAGAGCAGGTGGTCTTTGGCACTTGGAGGCTGGTCCCTAGCTAGTGTCCAGGACTACACGGGCTCTAAGGAGATGTGTCCTTTTCTGGGGGTCAGAGGGTCCACCTCCAGCTCACTGGTGTCCCAGATCCTCCCCCCCCCACACACACACACACAAGGTCCCTTCTACCCAGGGCAGCATGTCTCTCACTCTAGGAATAAAAGCCAAACTCATTATGACTCTGCATGACCCTTCTATTGACCTCTCCTTTTTCACTTACCCTACCCCAACTGCACAGGCCTCCCTGCTGTTCCCACAACTCCCTAGGCAAATTTTGCCTCAGGGCCTTTGCACCTGCTGTGCCCACTGCCTAGAATGCCCTTCCCCCTCAATTCTTTGGCTCCTTCTCACTGTCCAGGTCTCACCTACAGGTCTCACCTTACCGCACACTTCCTCAGAGAGGCCTCCTCTGGCCATCCTAGCTAACGTGACTCACTGACACCCTTCATAGGGCACGCCTCCTACACTGCCGCCATCTTGTCCCTGGAACACATCATCATCTGGAGTTACCCCATGTATTGGCTGATCTTGGTCTGTCTGCCCCCTGCACCCTGCCCTCTCCAGGATGGGCGGAGGTCTTGCCTCCTACCAATGTCTTTTCTGGGGCTTGCTCTCAGCACTCAGCTGTAGTCTGATGGCATGGACAGCAACGAGTTAGAGTGACGGCAAACACACAGCCTCCAACAACTTGGGTTCAAATCCTGTCCCTCGAGGGGGCACTTGTCCCTCCAAGCCTTGGTCCTTTCAACTACGAGTTGAAAATGCAGCCCTCATGGGGCTGCTCAGGACACGGCTGGGGAAGCCTGAACCCCACAGTGACCCAGAGCCTACGAGCAGCCTGGGCCGTGGATCAGACCACTCCCGAATTCATGCCTTGCCCCTGCCGGGCACATGCTGGGCCACCTCAGAGCTACTGGCCCGGAGACGGTTTCCTCACCTGGAAGATGAGGGGGCGGTGCACCCCCTTTGCTGGGTTCGCGGTCCACATTAGGCACAGAGCTCAGCGTGCTGGGCACCTGCCAGCCCATAGAGTCCTCACTGCAGCCCAAGGCGAGGGAGAGTTCATCACTCCCCGCACTGAAGGTGGAGGGAACACACCCAGGAAGTCGATGGGAGAGCCAGCCCCCAACACGGGGACCCTGCTGCCCCCCCCCCAGGACATGTGGCCTTTTATTTCATCCCCACATTGGAACTGGTTTCCCCTTTCTCGATAGGTCCGACGACAAAGGTTAGGAGACATTTTGTGGCCCAGAAATACAAAAGGCTAATTGAAAGCTTCTACTACCGACCTCTCTGGTGGAGCAGCTCTCGGCTGTCCCAACGGTGAGACTGGCTGGGCTGGGCTGGGCTGGGCTGGGCCAACGGAGGTGGTCTCCCCTGTGTGGCAGGCGGGGCTGTGGGCGGGGCTGCAGAGGCCACACGCGCATGGCTCCCAGGGACCCTGGCTCTGGCCTCAACTCATGCTTTCTCTACCAGGGTCATGGCGAGCCGTGCACACTCCTTCTTGGCTGGCTGCCAAGGCTGTTAGCTGTTCCTCCTGCCTTTTCTACTCGTCTCAGAGAAGGAGCGGAGCAATCTTCCCATCCAGGACCAGGTTTTGCTGTTAAAATGCTCAAATGTTTCCTAGCTCATGTGGAGGAGGCCTTTTGTTAGGAACGTTCGTGGGGGGAGAGTGCTACTTGCCAGGAGCCTAAGGAATGATGCATGCTGGCCCATCGCAGATGGTAAGGGATGGGGTCTTGAAAAACTCCCACCTACCAACCCCTGTCCTCTCCCCAAGTCTCATCCACAGGAGCTCCCATAACACCAAGGGTCCCTGATAGGTTTGTGGGAACCCAGCTAGATGCAAGAGCGTTGGCACAACAAATTCTCAGTTGTCCTAAAAGCCACTGGTAAACTTTTCATGTTCAAATCATCGCCTGCTGATGCCCCCAGCCAGCTCACCTGTAGCAGCCTGCCGGGGCTTCTGCAACCAAGAACCCTGCAAGGTACCGGCTGGGTTGGCTTGTTCTGAGGCTCATCTCGTCTCTGTGTCCACATTTCCCTTTTTCACAAGGACACTGGTCATCCTGGATGGGGGCCCACCCTAATGACCTCATTTTAGCTTGATCACCTCTGTAAAGACTCTATCCTCAAATACAGTCACATTCTGAGGTCCTGGGGGTTAGGGCTTCCACAGATGAATCAGGACGGGGCGGGGGATGGGGGGAGGCAGGCATAATTCGGCCCATCACACCTTTTCTTCATTGTTGACTGGCTTCACTCTTCCACACCTTCATTTGCCAAAGTCTCGTGGGCGAGCCCAACAGTTAAACAAATCATGTGTATCATTCCACATCTTTTGCAAGACTTCCAATTACACCTTGCAGTTGGGCAAAAGACCACCTGACACTGACATGGGGGTGGGAGATGGACCCTTTACACCTGTGCTGACCAAGATGGCAGCCATTCAAATTGAGATGTGCCACAAGTCCAAACATAGACTGGATTTGACAGCTGGGTATGAAATAGAGAATACAAAATACCTCATTAATATTTTAAAATATTGATTACATGTTGAAATGATACTATTTTAGACATACTGGGTGACAAAAATATATTACTTCAGTTAATTTCACCTATTACATTTTTACATGTGGCTACCAGAAAAAAAATTAAAAAAAATTTTTTAATGTTTATTTTTAAGACACAGAGCATGAGTGGGGGAGGGGCAGAGAGAGAGAGAGAGACACACACACAGAATCCAAAGCAGGCTCCAGGCTCTGAGCTTGTCAGCACTAGAGCCCGACGTGGGGCTCGAACTCACGAAGCATGAGATCATGACCTGAGCTGAAGTCGGATGCTTAACCGACTGAGCCACCAGGGTGCTCTGAAGATTTTTAATTACATAGGTGGCTTACATGATATTTCTCATGGACAGCACTGCTCTAAAGTTCACTGGAGAGGGATTCAATTGTTTTTCTAACTTATAAACTAATACATTCATTCAGGAATAATTTCATCCTATGGTAACTGTGGGATCTCAGAGAATGAGCACACAGATTTCAAGTCTCTCCAGGTAATAACTTATCCTTCCTCTCCCTCCAGCTTCTAACAGGAAGATCCCTCTGGGTAGGGGCTTTTTCTTCTGTTTTTAAGAAGCCCAGATTCCCCATGGGTCAGTCTGTTGAAGAGGTGCCCCCTCAGGGACCTGCCATGCCTTTTGAAGGAATATATTGGATCATCATAGATCTCTGAATTCCTGTGAACCTTCAAGGCATGATCCCAGGGAAACTTATGGGGAAGCCTATAAAGAACCTCTCAGGGCACCTGCATGGCTCAGTTGGTTGAGTGTTCGATGTCAGCCCAGGTCGTGATCCTGTGCTTCATGGGTTTGAGCCTCACGTCAGGCTCTGTGCTGACAGCTCGGAGCCTGGAGCCTGCTTCGGATCCTGTGTCTCCCTCTCTCTCTGCCCCTCCCCCACTCTGTCTCTCTGTCTCCCCAAAATAAATAAACATTTAAAAAAATAAAAAACAGGGGCGCCTGGGTGGCGCAGTCGGTTAAGCGTCCGACTTCAGCCAGGTCACGATCTCGCGGTCCGGGAGTTCGAGCCCCACGTCAGGATCTGGGCTGATGGCTCAGAGCCTGGAGCCTGTTTCCCTCTGTGTCTCCCTCTCTCTCTCTGCCCCTCCCCCGTTCATGCTCTGTCTCTCTCTGCCCCAAAAATAAATAAATGTTGAAAAAAAAAAATTAAAAAAAATAAAAAATAAAAAAAAATAAAAAACAAAAAGAACTTCTCATCTTGTGGGTTCCAATTCGAGATTCGAGTTTTTTCTCCCCAGAGGGCTGAGGCATCAGAAAGAAAAACCTTCACAAGTCTATGGCCATACCACCCTGAACACGCTTGGTCTCATCTGATCTCAGAAGCTGCGCAGGGTCAGGCCTGGTTAGTACTCGGATGGGAGGAAAGCCTTCGCACGTCTGAGGAAGTGGGTCCCCAAGCCAACTCATCTTCCTAGAAGCAACCTGGAAACTCTTCCAATAAGTTCCGATAATAAAGCACTTCAGCATCCCACGTCCCGATTTGGGGCCAGATTCAAACATTTTGTCCTTTGTTGAGAAGTTCAGACTCTGAAATCAGTTCTGAGTTCAAATTCTGACTAGCTATGTGAGTTCAACCTTCTGAGTCTGGAGGGGGTGGGGCTCTGTAATCCTCCCCCCCGCCCCCGCCACTCACAGGGTTACTGTGGAAGACTCACACCATCACAGGTGAAGGTACACAGAGAACGCAAACGGAGTGCAGCCTCTGATACCCGAAAGCCCTCGATACAGGTAGACTGTTACCATCGAAGCACCCACAAGTCTCGGTTAACAGCTGATTCTTGATGAGTGCCATCTCTGGGGATGAGTCTCGCTGTTATCCTAAGGTCCAAAATAACAGAAACTTAAAGAAGAGAGAAGTTCATGGGCACCTGGGAGGCTCAGTCAGTTAAACCTCTGACTCGGTTTCAGCTCTGGTCATGAGCTCACAGTTCATGAGTTCGAGCCCCGCATCGGGCTCTGCGCTGATGGCGTGGGGTCTGCTTGGTATTCTCTTTCTCCCTCTCTCTCTGCCCCTCTCACATACACACTTTCTCTCCAAATACGTAAATAAAAACTTAAAAAAAAAGTTCATTCTTCTTTCATCCACAAGTCCATATACAGGCAGATCAAAGCTGACACAATAAATCCACAGTGTTGGTCCCTGAAAGACCAGTGGGGGAGGCACCTCCCAGGCCAAAGGAGGACAGCCTATTAGGACAGGAGGAAGAAAATTTCCAGTCTTTTAAGGTTCTAGATACCCACATGTGTCCCAGGGCCCCTTTTCTTTTTAAAATATAAAAGTAAAGGGGCGGATGGGTGGCTCAGTTGGTTAAGCGTCTAACTTGGGCTCGGTCATAATCTCGCGGTTCGTGAGTTCGAGCCCCATGTCGGGCTCTGTGCTGACAACTCGGAGCCTGGAACCTGCTTTGGATTCTGCGTCTCCCTCTCTCTCTACCCCCTCCCCGCTCATGCTCTGTCTCTCAAAAATGAATAAACATTAAATATATATCTATATCTATATATCTATATATATAAGTATAAATAGATCAGAAATGTATGAAGACATTCTCCTTGTAATAATAATAATAATAATAATAATAATAATGCATATAAGGGTAAAGTCATTTTTGGTGGGCTTCCTTACCCATCTGGTAGGTCTGTTTTTTTAATATGTAAGTGTAGTCACTCTTCCTCTTTTGAAGACTCTGTATTTGCAAGTTTGGCACTCACTAAAACTTACCTGTAACCCCCAAGTCAATGCTCCCTATACTTTTGTGGTCATCTGTGGACATGCGCAGAGCAGTGCAAAGTCTGAAGTGCCCAACATTCACATTCTCAGCTGAGGTCAAACACAGCACTGCCTTGTCTTCTCCCTTGAGCTCACAATGTAAATGCACGTCCTTCTGGGGGTCTGCTTAGCACCGTGTTTTTGCATGTTTGTTGGGTGATTTCACTGTTGAAAGTGGCCCCCAAATCTAGTGCTGAAACTCTGTCTAGTGTTCCTGAGTGCAAGAAGGCTATGATGAGCCCAGGGAGAGAAAGTATAGGTGTCAGATAAACTTCATTCACACATGAATTCTAGCGCTGTTGGCCATGAGTTCTATGCAAATGGATCAATAATGTGTATTAACTAAGGTGTCCCTGAACAGAAAACACAAATAAACAAGGTCAGGTAGCGATCAGTTCATAAAAATGTTGTGACAGAGGCTGCCAGGAACCTGACTCTGTATTTCTCCTAAGAGCAATGGTTCGATATTTGCTAATCCAGTATTCACAGCACCTGTGTAAGCATAACTACCACAAATAACAAGAATCGACTACATATAAATATATATGTCACTATAGAAAAAAGAGATGTGTGGGGCGCCTGGGTGGCGCAGTCGGTTAAGTGTCCGACTTCAGCTCAGGTCACGATCTCGCGGTCCGTGAGTTCGAGCCCCGCGTCGGGCTCTGGGCTGATGGCTCAGAGCCTGGAGCCTGCTTCTGATTCTGTGTCTCCCTCTCTCTCTGCCCCTCCCCCGTTCATGCTCTGTCTCTCTCTGTCCCAGAAATAAATAAACGTTGAAAAAAAATTAAAAAAAAAAAAGATATGTGTGTGTGATAGAGGTGGGAGAATTCATATTTACGTATAAAAATATGTAAGAGAGACATTTTCTCTTCCGGGCAGGGGACAGTTAGCACGGTGGTTGAGAATGTGAGGAGGGGGCAGGGGGCAGGCTTAGAGGCCAAGGGTGTGGAACCGAGGGGAACACAGACATGGCAGGCTGAGGAGAGGAACAGTGTGGTCAGGAGGCTGGATACACTGAACAAATAAGTAAATAGATTTTTAAAAAGTGGAAGCCAAGTTTCTCGTTGCCAGAGAAGAAACTTAGGGAAAGGCTAGAATGAGGAGGTATTATATTTGAATTGGAGGTTATGTACAACTCATATTTTTATAATACATACACACAGATACAGAACTGTAGACGTGTGTTATATATATCTACTAGGTCTGTAAGTACACACTCACGTAGTTTTGTGTACATACATGCACGTACATACATACATACGTGTTTTCTATCTCCATCTGCTCCAAGGGCCCAGCAGCAGTTAGCACACTGAATGCCCAGATCTTGGCTTCTAAATCCCATCTACTGCTAAAAGGAACCAGGGATGTTTGGGGAAATGTCTGACTCCAGGGCCAAGAAAGAGCCTGGAACTTCTTGTGTCAGAAAGTAAAGTGCTAGAACAAAACGAAACAAAACACAAAAGGTGGGGCCTGGCAGAGGGCCAGAGGAACCAGGCTGAAGGACTTTCCGCTGGCCACGTCAGGGGCAATTTGAGTATCAAAACAAATAATGACAATAACAGAGTATACCCCACAGAATAACTGGTTATAACTATTGTAACACAAAGTCCCCAATAACACAGAAGGAATAGTGGGATTGGAAAATCTCCGTCTGGCAGTCAGTATGCAGGTGGATGGACAAACAGGGGTCATCACCGGGTACCAAGGTCAGTGGCTGGAGGTTTGACGATGGGGAAGATGGTATAATCTCATAATACCTCCCCACAAAATTCCGACCAATTACAGAAGGAGGAAAGATAAATTTAAGGTGGGGGAGCCTGACAGACACCAACTTGACCAGGTGGTCAAGGTTTATGTCACCTCCTGATGACCGCGCTAAAAGGAACATAGCGTGCTTTCTGTCCCATTCCTTCCAAGAAAGCTGTTGCGAGTTGGAGGGACCAGGTCTGAGCATGACCACAAGGTGACAATAGCTTTATGTGGGCAACACTTTGGTTCCAGTGCAGGGAAAGTCCCTCACAGCATGAGAGTTTCCAGAGGCGAGAACCGCCCAGGACCGGAGGAGGGCAAGGGGCCACCCTCACACCCCAGGAGAAAGAGGGCTTATCTGTCTGGGTGATATTGCTCAGCAGCTGGGCAGGGAGTTTTGGGGTCCGACGGCTCCAAAGGGCACAGTGGCCTGGGGTCTCTTATAGCTCTGGAGTTTATCTTTTATATGGCACATGTTGCATAAAGTTTCAAGGGATATACAAAGCAAGCAGGCTCTAACTGGCTAAAAATATGCTTATTTAAGGTATATTTTTATTTTTTTAATGTTTATTTATTTAGAGAGAGAGAGAGAGAATGAGAATGAGCAGGGGAGGGGCAGAGACAGAGAGGGAGAGAGAGAGAATCCCAAGCAGGCTCTACGCAGTCAGAGCAGAGCCCGACACGGGGCGCAAACTCACCAACCGTGAGATCATGACCTGAGCTGATACCAAGAGTCAGATGCTTCACCAACTGAGCCTCCCAGGCGCCCCCAAGGTGTATTTTAAACAACTGGCTGTGTAGGAAACTGACTTTGCTACCGTCTTTCCCTTCTGATGGTGTATAATGATCAATATAATTTAGCGTACCCTTGGGACCTAGAAAATCGTCTGTTCCAAGTTAAAGAACAAAATTGGGGTTTGGCTCCAGAGGGCTTTTGAGCTGCAGGTCCCAAACTGCTGTGAGGAAGTGAACCACACAGGCCAGTTACATGGGGCCCCTCTGTGGCTCCTTTACGTGCCAGAGGCATGGCCCCAGTCTGGTCAAGAGGAAGCAGCGGGCGAACCCGAGATGGGGCTCACTCTATAGAAGGTAAGGCCCGTGTTCTTCAAGCCGGGCCAGGGATGAGAGACAGAGAGGGGGTGAAGGAGACTGAAGGAGTCTGAGGAGACATGACAGCTAAGGGCACATGACCCTGGACCAGAAAGGGGGGCCGTACCGGATCACTTAAGAAAATAAGAACGGGATGCGAGGAATGGATGGTCAGGCGGAGATGGTGATGTGCCGATGTGGAGGCTTGTGTGAGACAGTGTCCTTGTCTGGAGAAGATACACACTCAGAATAGTTGTGCGAAACACCTGCAGGTTACTCGGAAAAAGACTAACGGACAATCTGGTGGGGGCGGGGGGCGGGCAGTGGGTGACGGAGGAAATGCATCTGCATAGAAGATGGAGAGTTCTTTGCGGAGTGTTTTGGAAACTTTCCCGTAACTTACTATGGCCTCAAAATAAGTTATTTAAAGGGCATGTTAAAAGACATAAACTTGATTTTTCTCCCACTTAAAAAAAATATGCTAGGGCCCGTCTGGGTGGCTCAGTCAAGCGTCCGACTTCGGCTCAGGTCGTGATCTCACGGTTCGTGGGTTCGAGCCCCGCGTCGGGCTCTGGGCTGACGGCTCGGAGCCCGGAGCCTGCTTCGGATTCTGGGTCTCCCTCTCTCTCTGCCCCTCCCCCGCCTGTGCTCTGTCTCTCTCTTTCTGGCATCTCATCTATAGTCACTAAGGCCGGCACCGAGTTCAGCTTTCAGTTCACCAACCCCACTCACAACCAGAACAACCCCCAGCTGCTCGAGCCAGTCTAATAAAGCTAACACCTCTAGTCCGCACACCTATCTGGATAAACTCATTTCTCCTTTCCCGGTGTAGCACCCTCGGAATCCGACCCCACATGTAGGACCCAGATTGCCTGCCCGTTTCTAAATTACCCAAATCTTATAGGTCGTTGGCGATTTTTCATCCCAAGGCTTGGCATTGTAAGTTAAGTGGCCTCCTGAAGTAATTTTGAGACTTCACTCCCTTTTCGGTGTGGAGGCAAGGAGGGAGCTAGCGTGAAAACTGGCTTCTATTGCAAGGTTACTGCCTCTCTAGATGGCGGGAAGGGGCTGCCTTTTGTTTCTTCCTTCCTCGCAAGGGAGCCTGAGTGGGATTCTAAAGTTCAGGGCGGGCACTCAAAATCATACAGTCTTCTTCCCAAATGACACCATTCCAAATATTTCCATTCTCAGGGTCCCTCTAACTCAGCAAATGCCCTGACTTTCACACGAAGATCTGGTGAGAATTCGTGCCACGCTATAACTCAGCAACCTGAAGCTAGAAGAGGTAAGAAATCACGAAAAGCATCCACAGCAGCGATTCTCTGAAAACTGCTTTGAGATACGAATTCGAACTCAGAACCCGTCATTTTCTTAAGCCCTCCAATGCTGTCACAAATAGCCTGCAGGCTCAGAGTCCGTGTAATCCTTATGTCCCCCATGATGACTTCCTTGCCCTGTCCCTCCATCCACCGGATCCTCGCCTTTCATAAAAGAACAAAGATACAGGACTTTTGTCTTAACAGCTTACCACAAAGCTACTGACCAAAACTGTGCTATGAGATCAATAAGGCAGACAGTCCTGAAATGCAAGCTCACACTTATGGTCAACTAATCCTTAATAAAGGTGCCAAGGTGACTCACTGGGAAAAGGGCAGTCTTTTCAACAAATAATGATGGAATACGCCAAAAACAAACAAAACACTTCGGAGAACTTAGACCATCACCTCACACTACACACAAAAACGAAATCAAAATGTATCGCACACCTAAATGGAAAAGCCAAAACTACAAAACATTAGGGGGGATAAATGTGCCCTTGGATTAGGTTTCTGAGATATGATTTCTTAGATATGACACCAAAGCACAAACCACAAATTAAAAGAAATGACAAAAAATGGACCTCACCGAAATCAAAAACTCTTGTCCTTCAAAAGATACTGGCAAATAAACGTCAACTCTGCAAGTAAAAAGACAAATGTATTTAAGAATCATGTATTTGCTAGGGGTGTCTGGGTGGCTCTGTCAGCTAAGTGTCCGACTCTTGATTTCGGCTCAGGTCATGATCTCACAGTCATGAGATCAAGCCCCATGTCAGGCTCCATATTGGGCACGAAGTCTGCTTAGGATTCTCTCTCCCTCTCTCTCTTTCTGCCCCTCCCCTGCTCTCTCTCTCAAAAAAAAAAATTAAAAAAAAAGAATCATGTATCAGTTTAAGGACTTGTTGCCAGAATATGTAAAGAACACTTACAACTCAACAATAAAAAAGCAAATGACTCAATTTACGGATTTGAGGGAACATTTCTCTAAAGACAGACAGGTGGCCACTTAACATGTGAAAAGATGCCCAATGTCATTAATCATCAAGGACGTGCAAGTGGGAAGTACAACGTCACAGCACTTTACGCCCACCCACCCAATGCCAAGTGTTGGCAACCACGTGCAGAAACCAGAACCCGTTTCTGCTGGTGGGAATGCAAAATGGCACCGCAACTTTGGAAAGCAAGTTTAGAAGTTTCCTCCAACGTTAAACAAAGAGTTACTATGTGACCCAGCAATTCAGCTCCCACGTATATACGATGCCAAGGAGAGATGACGCAAAAATTTGTATACCAATGTTCATAGCGGCATTATGCATAAGCACCAAACGCTGGGAGAAAATCCGAATGTCCGTCAACCAATGAGTCACTACACAAAACATAGTACATCCAAATAATGGAATGCCACTCAAGCATAAAAATGCTCGAACAACCAACACGTGCAGATGAACTTAGACTACGTGGAAAAGGCCGGACGCAAGAGACCACACGATGCATTACCCTGCTTAGTAATTTCTAATTTCTAATTTCTAATAAAGGCAAAGCTATGGAGACAGAGAGCAGATCAGCAGTTGCCCGAGGCTGGGATGAGGTCTTTTCAGGGTGATGGAAGCGGCCAAAAATTAGAATATGGTGATGGCTTCACAATCGCATGGCTTTATTAAAAATCGTTGCACTGGGTGGATTTATGGGTGGATTTTATGGTTTGTAAATTACAGCTCAAAAAAGCTGGGGGGTGGGAATCGCTCATAAGGCTGGAGGAGGATGTGCAGGAACGACCCCTAGGCCCCCCGTCGAGAAGGCCCCATCACCTCTACAGCAGCCGACGGTGGAATCACACTGCCCCCGCTGTGATCAGGAACACTGTTCGTGCCCAAGAAGCTGCTGATTCGGGAGACTGCTGGCCAAAGCAGGAAGCGGGGGCTCCCACTGCTGGCCCCAGAACCATGTGGCTTCAGCCAGAAACCCCCTTGGCTCTCCCCCTCACGTGACTCACCTCCAAATCAATCAAGATTTGGAACTTCAGCAGCCACCCCAGCAACCTTTCTGTCTCTATGAATCTGACTTAAGTACCTCACAGGACTAGAATCCTACAGTATTTGTCCTTTTGTGTCTCGCTTATCTCACTGAGCATAATGTCTTCAAGGTTCATCCACGTTGTAGCAGGTGCCAGAAACGTCCTCCCTTTTCTAAGGCTGAGTAGTATTCCATTGCGCGGATGGACCACCACTTATCCTTCATCCACCAGTGGACGGTGGGTTTCTCTGAACTACCGTGTGCAAACCCTCTCCGAGTCCCTGCTTCCAATTCTCTTGGGTAGATCCCCGGAAACGGGATTGTGGGGTCACACGATAATGTGATGCTTACATTTTTGAGGAGCCAAAGAGGCCTCTAAATGATCTGTGTGCGAACCGGCCTCAACAGGGTCCAACAAGCTGTGCAAATGCAGCTGCCTACACATCTGGGAGACTAGTCCATCACCAGAAGGTGCTGGATGGACACATGAATTCATGACCAACCAGGCACAGCGAATCAAAGTCCTTGTCGACCTTCTGCCGACCTTGCCTAGCTCTTTGAAACAGTCGGCTTCCTTAGCCTCCGTGCTGCCAGTGCCTTCCAGGCTGCCTCCTCTGTCTCACTACTCCCTGTCAGGCTCCCTCGTGAACACGTTCACTCAAAGCTGTAACAAAGCCGGGCAGAGACTATAAAGTCCCTCCAGCCGCCAGACTGAAACCCAAGACTTTGCTGCTGCCTCCTCCCTGGGGGCTGTCACCTTGGGAACCACTGGCTGGGGGGAGGGGGGGTGGGGTGCAGATAGCGAAGGGCCTTCTTGGGTAGGCCCCGGTCCCCTAAGACGGGCCTCTGCAAAGCAGCAACAGGCCATGTCGCCATCGAGGCTCCAGGCTACGGAATCCACAGTGATGTCACAAAGGCTGGCCACAGGCGGGAACATTCTAGACATCCAGTCTAGAGACGGCTGTCCCCCCTGTGGCTACAGCAGAGGAGGGGGTGACCAAAGCTGATAAAAAGAAGCTGGAGACAGAAGTGGGCACTGCCCTCCCGACGACAGAGAAGGGTAAAAATGTGCTGTGGGTGGAAGGGAGGGGTTGGGAGCTGAGATGTTTCAGCTCCTGCCAGGGATGAACCAGTCTGCATACTGGGTGGGGGATGGGCACAGAAGGCACCAGAAAGCAATTTTTTAGTAACACAGCCGGCAAGACCCCATGCCAATTCTGCCCTCACCACCCATCGCACTTCATTTCCTTCTATGGCCCCCACTTTTCCTTGTACTCCAGCCCTGATGGCCTTCATCACATTACTCTCTTTTCTCAGATTCCTTCTCCCTCTCTTCTTTGGTCACCTCGTACCCCCCCCCCCCGTTTAGAGTAGCCTTGTCCAATCACCCCTGTGACCAGGTGGGACCCCTGTGCCTCCACACAGCTGGACACTCCCAGCCCTCCAACGGACTGTCACTGGATTTATATGAACGTATGTCTCTTCAGTCCCAGGAGACCAGATGCCTCCCAGGCAGTAAGAAGAAGAGAGGCCGAGGGTACTGTGGACACCATGTCCTCGAACAAGCCAAGTCCAAAGGAGAGAGATCCCCGAGCAGAAACTAAAGCTAGAGGTGGGGGGCTCCCTGGGCCCTGGGTGTGGCGTTCTAGAGAAGGTGGGGTTCCCAGAGAAGCCCCTCGGGGATGGCCAAGGGTGGCTGAGCCAGCGCTGGGATCTTTGAGGTCGTGTGGGGCTGGCCGGGAGCAGGGGAGGGAGGCTGTGAACGAAGGTGGATGCACTTTGTCATAGGTGCCCGGTCCTTGGTAAGTGCACGGGAGGGTGGCGGGCCCGTCACTGAGCTGCCCGCCTGCTGGCAGGGGGCCCAGTGCATCTGTCTGTCCACCCGCCCCTGCGCCCTTTTCTGCGTCTCCCCATTCACCTGTCTTCCTCCCTTGGCGGCTGTGTCTTTCTCCCTCCCGCCGCCCTGCCTCTCGCCCCCGACTCTCCCCTGCGTCCTCCGCCCGCCTGGGCCGCCTTCAGAGCCACGGCCCTGCCCCCTTTCACCTACCTGGGGTCTCCTGGCCCCCGGGCTCCGCCTGCCCACAGGCCCCCGCTACTGGACGTCAAGGCGCGACGGCGAGGTGCACCTGCGGCAGGAGGACGCCTTCGCCAGCCAGGCGCCCGTCACCGTGCACGACATGGTCATGAACACGGCCATCAAGTACGCCAACTACATCGCGCTCGGCTCCAAGCACAGGACCGGCTGGCACCTGCTCACCTACATCGAGTACTACGAGGAATGCCGGCGCGCCGCCAAGGCCTTCCTCAAGGTACCACGTGCCCTCCCGCGCCTGCGCGCCGCCCGCCTCTGCGCGCTTGCGCACTGCCGCGCCCGCGCCACTGCGCCTGCGCGCCGCTCCTCCTCTGCCTCCCCGCCTGCGGGGCGGGCGCGAATCCTTTCCCCTGGCTCTGCCCTCGTCTGCGCGTTCTTGCTCAAATCACTCAACTTCCCTCATCGAGAGGTGTACCTTCAGTGCCTGTGATCTTTTTCGTTAAACAATGACCTAGGCTACACTTGCGGTGAGCACAGCATCACGTGTAGACTTGCGGAATCACCGTGTTGTGCAAGTGAAGCTAATGTAACATTAGGTGTCAGCTGTATTTCAATTAACGTTTTTGAAAAATTACTCATTCTCATCATGCCCTCGTTTCCTCATCTGTAACATGGGGGTTCTGTATCTATTTATATATATACATATATATACATACACATATATATATAATATTAAAAGTAGGAAAGTTCTATATGGCCATATCCATTTTATACTTTATTTGTATAGAATTTAGTATAAAACATTGTTATATTAGGATTTTTGTGTGCAAATACATAAAATAAAACATCATAGCACCTCGCACAAAGGTTTGCTACAAGAATTCAGTGAGTGGACACATATCAAATAGCTCCTGGCTCGCACGAAGCATTACTCAGCATTTATTCTTATGGTTGTTACTGTTAATGTGTCTCTTCTCCAATGTCTCATCTTTTGAGCAAGGTCATCCCTGATCACCCTGGATCCCCAAACTCACCCCCCCACACACACACACACACTAATCTCTATCACAGCTCCTTTGAAAATTTTCTGCCCAGCTTTCATGGCCACCTGGTAGTATGATTGTATAATTTATTTGTTTAGCTGGTCAGTTATGAGGGCAAGGGGCCAGTCTGCCTCATTCATTGCAGGCCCCCAGAATCTAGAACAGAACCAGCCCCTTGGGTATGTCTTCAATGAATGAATACCCATCTATCAGATTAGGAAAGAGGATAAGGGACCTCAAGGGACTTCTCCAGTCAATGTAATAAACAAGGATGTGTGAAGTAGACAGTGGTCCAGAGAAAACTAAAGCAGGGAAGGGGGTAGATGAGCTAGGGGTGGGAGTGGAAATTTTAATATATGGTGGCCAGTGAGAGCCTCTCTGAGAGTGATATTTTCGCAAAGACTTAAACAACTTGGTGGGGGGCAGGGAGCCAAGTGAGTATTTGGGGATAAGTGTTGCAGGTAGTGGGAACAAATGTGCAAAGGCCCTGGGGCAGAACAGTGCCATGCATGTTGACTGAATAGCAAAGAGGCCCATGTGGCTGAAGCAGAATGAGTGGAAAGGAGAGAGGGAGGTGGTGAGGGCAGGGGGTAACGGGGACACGTCTTGCTGGGTCTTGTGGGGCTTTTACCAGGAGTGAGGTGGGAGCCATGGAGGGCTGTGAGAGGAGGGATGCGCCCAGAGTTGGTTGCTTACAGGCTGCGTGGAAAAAGAGAGACCCGTGAGGTTGAGATGAAGACGTTTTGGAGACCTGTGTGGTACCCGGAGAGGGGATAGGAGGTGGTCAGATTCTGAAGGCAGAGCCAACATCATTTCTTGACGGATTGGGTGTCAGAGAGAATGAAAGGCACTGAGGATAATCCAGATTTCTGGCCAGTGCAAGTTGGAGGGACTGCTACTGACTGAGATGGCGGAGGGCGGGGCCGGCAGAGGGGGGTGGGTAACGTCAGCAATTTTGTTCGGGCCGTGTTGGGTGTGTCGTGCCTGCGTGACGAGGACACTAGGAGTGGGCAGTGGTGCCCAAGAGTCTGGAGTGGACGGGAACGACCCACCTGGGGATGGCATCACCTGGTCCTGCCAGGACGGGTGAATGTGTATCATCTTGAATGTTTAAGTCAATCCAGATGTCAGCACAAGTGATCATGTGGGAATCCAGAACTTGAGCCATGCAGATGTTCACCCCAATATTGTATCTAATAAAAGTAGAGGGGAGAAAGGATCTTACTTAAGTATCAACCAGTAAGGCGGGGTGGGGAGGCAGTCGCTAAATCATGACATTTCTCTACAATACAATATCATAGAGGTGTTATATCTGATACCATAGAGAAATATTCAAAGGCTGGGGAAATAGGATGCATGGTTTTACGAACAATGGTGGGTTATGATCATATAGGGATAAGTACTGCCCAGATTTTATCAAATATTTATTCATAAAAATGTCGGGGGCGGGCATTTTGTTTGTCTTTTCTCAGTGTTTTCCAATCTCCATCTATCAACATTTGGGGCTGGATCACTCTTTTGTGGAGGGGTCTGTCCTGTACGTTAGACAATGTTTCCTAGCAACCCCGGTGCCCGCCCACTCCATGTCAGCACCATCCCCTTCCCCAAAAATGTCTCCAGATGTTGCCCAATGTCACCTGGAAGGCAGAATCATCCATGTTGAGAACCCCTGCTCCACGTGAATATATATGGTAGCTTGTAATGGGGGGGAGGGGGATGGGCTATTCTATTAGCAAACAGAAGCACCAATGGTCAACAGAGAAAAGAGAGCCCAAGGTTCTCAGCCTGAGGCTCCTGGGCACGTGGGGGCAAGTGGCCGGTGAGCCCCCTTTGCCTCACAAGGGCCTCCTTTCCCAGCTGGGCCTGGAACGCTTCCACAGCGTGGGGATCATGGGGTTAAACTCCGAGGAGTGGGTCATCGCGAGCATTGGTGCTATCATGGCTGGGTAAGAGGAACCAGGTATCGCCCTGGGGTACACGGAGTCAGGAAGCCATCAGCCCAGCAAAGGCTCTTCCCCCCTCCTTCCACCCACCCCCCCGCTCTTGAATCCATAGGGGTCTCACGGAAGAGTCCCCAGCTCAGGGAGCAAACTAAGGCTCCTGCTTGGTCTGTGCTCAGTGGGATTTGTCAAGGGCCCAGCCCTGGGCACCAGCCAGCTCGCCCTTCCGACACTCTCTACCTGTCGAACTCAAACACATCCTGTGAAGCCCAGCTCCCATGACCCCTCCTCCAAGAAGCCTCCCCAGGGCTCCCCAGCATTGAGACCTCCCTCTACCTGTCCAGACTGTTGGGGAACCCCTGGAAGGCAGGGTCCAAGCCCAAGCTGTCCCTGAGTCCCACCTTCAAACAAGGCATATTGGGGGTGTCAGGGGATGTGTGCCATACTCTATGCCCCACCCGAGGGACTGTCTCTCCTATGACGCAACCGGCCTCCTGGGAGCGGGTCCTCACTTCTTGGGTTCTGCTTCCAGAGGCTTCTCCGTTGGCATCTTGTCCACCAACTCTCCGAAAACCTGCCAGGTCATCGCCGAAAGCTCGGAGATGGACATCTTTGTGGTGGATAATGACAGACAGCTGCAGAAAATCATCCAGGTTAGTGACTCGTGCAAAGGCACGAACTTCGCCTAATAAAGAAAAGGAACCCAATGAGCGATGGACCCACCCTCCGTGGTCCCTCATGAGACGGGAACCGCGGATTCCACGGATGGATGGGCCCAGGGCCCCTGTGGGGTGCCAGGCGAGTGATGTTCTGGCCCAGTGCGGGTCCCGGCGCTAACCCCCAACGCACCCCCAACTGGGACTTACACCTTCCCGCTGCAAAGCAGGTAGATCCCCTCCTCCCACTTAAAACAAAAATTATTCCGGTAAAATGCACACAATGTACAATTTACCCTCTTAACCCTTTTTAGTGTACGATTCTGTGGCATTTAGTACGTTCGTAGTATTGTGGAACCATGACCTCTGTCTGGTTCCAGAACATTCCATCACCTGCAAAGGAAACCCTGTGCCTATTAGTGGGGACTCCTCATTCCCCTGGCCCCAGCCCCTGGCAACCCACTTTCTGTCTCTGTGGACTTGCCTGTTCTAGATGTTTCATCTTATCGGGATGGTACAACAGGTCCTATTTGGGGGGAACCCTGAATTTCCCTGGGTCCGGGGCTGATCCGAGTGAGGTGGTTCTGGGCATGGGCGCGATGGTTCAAAGCAACTCCCTGTGAAATGGGGACGCTAAGAGGACCATGACAAGCAGACAGAGGTAAGGAGGCAAAGACAACCACCATGAAACACCCACGAGGATGACTCAAAAAAAAATTTTTTTTAATGTTTATTTATATTTGAAAGAGAGAGAGTGGGGGAGGGGCAGAGAGAGAAGGAGACACAGAATCGGAAGCGGGCTCCAGGCTCTATGCTGTCAGCACAGAGCCCGATGCAGGGCTCGAACTCACGAACCGTGAGGTCATGACCTGAGCCGAAGCCGGGCGCTCAACCGACCGAGCCACCCAGGCGCCCCAGGATGACTCCGATTTTAAAACGGGTAATACCGAGCGCTGATGAGGACCTTCACTGCAAGAAGGTACCGCCACCCTGAGAAGCGGTTTGACGGTTTCATGTCAGGTTAGATAAACACCTACTATGTGGTGCAGCCCTTTCACCCGCGGATATGCACCCAAGAGCAACGAGAACGGGTGTCTCCACTGCGTGTCAGTGTCTGTGGCTGTTCTGTGCATGGAAATTATTCCTCAATAAATTCCATCCTCTCTCGGTCTTGGTGAGAACGTAAAATGGCGTAGCCACTGTGGGACACAACACGACGTTTCCTCAAAACTTCAGAGTTACCAGCAATCTCACTGCTGGCTACATACCCAAAAGAAGTGAAGGAAAGATCTCGAAGATTGTTTTTTTTTTAAGCTTATTTATTCATCTTGTGTGTGTGAGAGAGAGAGAGAGCAGGGGAGGGGCGGAGAGAGAGGGAGAGAGAGAATCCCAGGCTGTCAGCACGGAGCCTGACACAGGGCTCGATCCCACAAGCCGTGAGTGAGATCATGACCTGAGCCGACATCAAGAGTCAGTCGCTTAACCAACTGAGCCACCCAGGCCCCCCACCCCCCGGAAGATATTATTTGTTCGCTCAAGTGCACAGAAGTAGTATTCACAGAAGTCAAAATGTGGAAATAACCCAGTGTCCGCTGACGGATGAATGGACAAACACCATGTGGTCCATCCAAACAATGGAATGTTATCCAGCCTTAGGAAGGAAGGAAAGAGGGCATTCCTTTTTTAAAAACGTTTATTTATTTTTTAAGTGTTTACTTTTGAGAGAGAGAGAGAGAGAGAGAGAGACAGAGGGAGGGTGGGGGAGGGCAGAGAGACAGGGAGACACAGAATCCGAAGCAGGCTCCAGGCTCCGAGCTGTTAGCACAGAACCCGACGCGGGGCTCAAACCCACGAACCCGTGAGATCATGACCCGAGGCGAAGTCGGACGCTTAGCTGTCTGAGCCACTCAGGTGCCCCAGGAAGGGACATTTCTACACCTGCTACAATATGGATGGACCTTGAAGATACTGTGCTCAGTGACAGAAGCCAGACACAGAAGGACACGTCCTGCACGACCCCACTCGCAGGAGGTCCCCGGAGGAGTCCCGTCCACAGAGACAGAGAGTAGATGGTGGGAGCCAGGGCTGGGGCAGGGGGGTGAGGAGTCCGTGCTTCATGGGGACAGAGTCTCAGTTTGGGGGAGATGAGAAAGTTTAGGGGTTCTCTTTTTTTTTTTTTTTTTATTTTTGGGACAGAGAGAGACAGAGCATGAACGGGGGAGGGGCAGAGAGAGAGGGAGACACAGAATCGGAAACAGGCTCCAGGCTCTGAGCCATCAGCCCAGAGCCCGACGCGGGGCTCGAACTCGTGGACCACGAGATCGTGACCTGGCTGAAGTCGGACGCTTAACCGACTGCGCCACCCAGGCGCCCCTTAGGGGTTCTCTTTCACATGAATGCAAATATAATTAACACCACCAACTATGTGCTTAAAAGTAGTTAAGGTGTTAAACTTTGTTGTGTATTATTTTTACCACGATTCTAATTTTCTATGTCTATTAAATAAGTAAATAAACCCAAGACAGGGTCTGTGCAGGTGACAAGGTATGTGCGGCCTGGGTCATTCGCCACCCGGAAGGTGAGCCCCTGCGAAGGTGGGGTCGCAAACTCAGATGCTAAGGGGCCAGCGCAAGATGTAAATAGTGAAACTTACACTGCTCGGCTGTCCTCACTGACCGCTGCTCTTTGCCGTTCGTCTTGTTTGGACCTCAGTTAGAGGGCCACGTCTGGGACAGCAGATGGCTGCTCTGGGTCCTGTACTTTCCCCCCAGGTGATACCTATTTGCTGACATTTCCCACGTTTTCATCTCCAGCTTTCCCAATGGTCACACTGCGACGCCTAAGAAGCATCTTAGGTTAGGTCCAGACCTAACCTCCCGATCTTCCCGCCCACAACCTGCGCCTTCCCTCCGAGTTTCCTGTCTCAGGTGGCGGGTACTTCCTCCCTCCAGATTCCCAGGTCCCCTCTCTCAGGAAATCCTGTTGGCTCTGGGGGATCAGCAGAATGATGGCCGAAGACGTCCACGTCCTAATTCCCGGAGCCTGTGATCCGGGCGCCTCCCGTGGCAAAAAGGCATTTTGCTTTTAGGATTAAGAGTAAGGCCCTTCAGATGGGAGATGATCCTGGATTATCCGGGTGGGTCTCCTATAATCACACAAGCCCCTCAAAGCACAGAACTTTCTCCAGCTGGAGACGGGAGACGTGAGGCAGAAGGGACGGCAGAGAGATTCAAAGCAGGAGAGGAACGCAGCCCACCCTGGTTCTGGCTTTGAAAATGGAGGAAGGGCCCACGAGCCAGGGGATATGGCGCTATCTAGAAGCCGAGAACGGCCTTCAGCTGACAGCCAGGAGGGAGACAGGCAGGCCTCGGTCCTACATCTGCAAGGAACTGAATTCTGCCAACAGCTCAAATGAGCCAGGGTCCCAATGAACAATCCTCCTTGGAGCCTCCAGAAAGGGACCCAGCACCCACACCTGGATTTGGGGATTATGAGACTCTAAGCAGAGACCTGACCCAATCACGCAATATGTCGTACCTTAGTGGCCCCTATCAGCCGTAGGGAATTAACGCAGTCTGCCTTCAAAATGTGCCCAGGACCCCCCAACATCAAAATCAAAACACAACCACCACAACTAAAGTCCCAGTTCAAAAACTGGGCCGAGGACTTAAGTACCTCTCTCTAGAGAAGGAACGCAGATGGCCAATGAGCCGGTGAAAAGATGCCCAACACGTAACGTCATCGGGGAGAAACGCAGAGCGAAGCCACGAAACACCACTTTGCGCCCAGGAAGCCAGTTATTATCAGAAAAGCAGAGGGGCGCCTGGGTGGCTCAGTCGGTTGAGCGTCCGACTTCGGCTCAGGTCATGGTCTCGCGGTTCGTGGGTTCGAGCCCCGCGTCGTGCTCTGTGCCGACAGCTCGGAGCCTGGAGCCTGCTTTGGAATCTGTGTCTCCCTCTCTCTCTGCCCCTCCCCTGCCCTCTCTCTCTCTCTCTCTCTCTCTCAAAAAAAATTAGTTAATGAAAACAAGAAATTAAAAAAAGAAAAGCGGGTGACAAGTGTCAGGATGTGGAACAAGCTGGAAAAGTCTGGCGGCTCCTTACAAAGCCAAACGTAGAATGATCCCGTGACCCAGCGATCCTGCTCCCAGGTGTCTCCCCAAGAGAATGGGGCACAAGTGTGCAAACAAAAACCCGTGCACAGACGTCCACAGCAGCCAAAGCGTGGGGACGGCCCAGCTGCCCACCACCCCGTGAACGGACAAGCAAACTGCGACCCATCCACACCCTGGAGTGGTCGTTCAGCCGCAGGAGGAGTGAGGCGCTTGCACGTGGATGGATCTCGAAGACGTGACGCTCGGGGAAAGCAGCACATAGTGTGGGAATCCGTGTGTCCGAAACCTCTGGAACCGGCACGTCCGTAGAGGCAGAGCGGATGCGTGGTTTCCAAGGGCTGGAGGACGGAGGAAGGGAGTCACCGCTGATGGGGCCCGGCTTCCCTTTCGGGGAGATGGAACGTTCTGGAACCGGACAGAGGGTGACGGTCGCATAACGTGAATTTAGCGGTGCTAAGTGCCGCTGCATGGCCCGCTCTGACATGGTTAAAACGGCAAATTCACGTGCGTTTTGACACAATAAAAGGGAAGGCGGGGAGCGCCCTGGCCGCCCGTGGTAGGAAGCGCTGGGGCTCGGGGCCGAGCTGTCGCCGGCTCTCAAGCCCTGCGCCTGCTGAGCCCCGCGGTATCTGGCGGATCCAGGGCTACTTGAAGCACCTCAAGGCCATCGTCCAGTACAAGGAGGAGCTCCGGACCCGGCTGCAGAGCCTGTATTCTGTAGGTCCTCACCGGGAGCCGGGGGTGGGGAGGGGACGGCCCCGGGGGTGGAGGTCACAGGCCCCACCCACCGCCACCCCCGTGAGCCCGCGCGGCACCCTCTCCGCAGTGGAGAGGCTTCCTGGACCTGGCAGACGGCGTCTCGGAAGACACGCTAAACCAGGTCATCGACTCCCAAAAGCCCAACCAGTGCTGTGCCCTGCTCTACAGCATGTCAGTCGCCGGCCCCCCAAAGCCCGTGATGCTCAGCCAACGACAACGTGAGCGTCCCGCCCGGAGCCGGCAGGCCGGGGCTCCCGGCCTCGCGTGGTGGACGAGCGCGTGCCCCTGGGGGTCGCGGGCAGAAGGGCCCACGGGAGACGGCTGAGGTGCCTTGCAGGTCACGTGGACCACGGAGACCGCTGCCCAGACCCTGTCTTATAAGCGCCCCCCGGAGGAACAGGAGGTCCTGGTGAGCTACCTCCCGCTCAGCTACCTGACGGCCCAGCTCTTCGACGTGTGGGTCTCCATCTCTGTCGCCGGAGCCCTCTACTTTGCCCAGCCGGACGCTCTGAGGGTGAGGCAGAGCTCCTGGGTCCCCTGCCGCGGTGGGTGCAGGGGTGGTTGGGGAGGCCGGCCGGGCGGGGGGGGGGGTCACTCTGAGCAGGGGGGGGCTCACCCCAGCACTGGCATCCCCACCAGCACTGCCCCGCCGGTGGCTGTGCGACCTTGGTCCTTCTCCCCCCTGCGCCTCAGTTTCCCCATCTGTAAAGCGAAGGGGGTGAGCGGACAGGAGCTAGTGTCGTGCAGGACGGGGAGCGTGTACCTGGCTCGTCTCGCAGCGAGAAAATTCCCAGTGCAGGAAGCTTAACTGAGCCATTAAAAGCCTATCAGTGGAAACAACCCAAGTGCCCATCAACAGATAGATGGATAAAGAAATGAGTTCCATCCGTACAACAGAATGTGATCCAGCCTTAGGAAGGGAGGACTTCCTGCCGCCCGTCACCGCGTGGACGGACCCCGAGGACGCCGTGCGCAGTGACAGGAGCCGGACACAGAAGGACACGTCCCGCGTGACCCCACGCACGGGGGATCCCCAGTGGAGTCCCGTCCACAGAGACAAAGTAGATGGTGGGAGCCAGGGGTGGGGAGTCCGTGCTTCATGGGGACAGGGTCTCAGTCTGGGGAGATGGAAAGTTCTGGAGGCAGGTGGCGGGGGCGGCTGCACGACAGCGTGCATGTGCCTGAGGCCGCTGAGCTGTGCGCTCAGAGGTGGTGAAAATGGTGTTTGGTGAATTTTACTTGCAGTTGGAAAAAAAAAAAAAGCACACGAGGTCACTGACATTCATCATGAAATGTCAGTCACGGTTGTGCTGGTTCTCCGAATGTAGAAAAACACAAAATTCCCATCAAGACAGGAAATTAGGGGGAAACGAACACTGACATCGTTGCCCGGATCCTTAGGGCTCCCTCAGCCCAGGGGCTCGAAGGCTTTTCCTGCGAAGGGCCAGGCAGTAAGTGATCTAGGCTTCCCTACATCGTGTAGGTTCCCAGGGAGAGAACACGTACCTGCGGGTTCCCCGCGGCCCAAACCGGAAAACTTTACGGACGACGAAAGTTTCGGTGTCGTGCTTTCACGCGTCACAAAACGGTTGCCCTCCCGGAACTCCTGAGAGGCCTTTTCATAACGTCAAAGCCATCTCGGCTCTGGGGCTGGCCTCTGCCACCCGTGTCCTGGCCGGTAGAAAGGCTGGCTCGGGCGGGCGCGGTGGGATTTGCCTCGCTTGGTACAGATTTCACTCGCCAGCGTTCAGGGTCCATGTTTCGGTGGTGGTCTCGCTGCGGGAACCTTTCCCGGTACCTGGAAGGAGGTCTGAAAAGAGTGACAAGGGCGGAGTTTGTCCGTCCCCGTGCCCTGCTTCCTCCTATTCTCTCTTTCCGACCCCCATCCCTCCCTCGGTATCTCGTCTCGTCTCTCCCTCCCTCCATCTCTGTGGGTCTCTGTATCCGCCCCTTCCCTTCCCGGCTCTTCTCCACGCACCCCTTCACCCCGACTCAGGGGTTCTGGCAGAGGGTGGACAGGACCAGAGACAGCCAACGGCGCGTTGAGCCACCTGGGGAAGGACCCGGATCCTGTGTGTCCCGCTGATGGGGGCAGTTGGGAGCAGACGGTCCCTGCCATCCCCGCCGGAGCTCTGGCCGCGGCTGTTAACTGCCCCCCTGCCCCACTCACCACACGACTCCCGGCCGGGGCGGCGGGAAGGACTTCCAGCACCTGGCCCTGCCGCGGGGCGGGGCGGGGCGGGGGGGGGGGGCGGCCGAGGGCCCAGGGTGCCCGTGGCGGGGGGAGGGGGGGGCTTGGCGGGGTGCCCACTGTGCCGTGTGGCGCAGGGCTCCCTGATAGACACGCTGCGGGAGGTCAAGCCCACCATGTTCTACGGCGTCCCGTGGGTCTGGGACAGATTGCTGGACAGCCTGAAGACCGGCCAGCTGGCCTCCACCCCGTTCCGGAGGAGGCTCGACAAGTGGGCCGTGTGTCTGGGGCTCAGGACCAACAAAAGGCGGATGTTGGGGTGAGGCGGGGTCTCAGGGCCGCCCAGGGTGGCGGGGTGCGGAGGGGTGGGGCGCGTCTGCACCGGTGCAGGGGGGTGGGGGGGGCGCGTCGGGGCCGGGGCGGAGTCCGGAGGCCCAGCTCTGCTCCCCCTGCGTCTGCTCCCCAAGGCAGACCCGCCCCCCCCCCCCGTGCTTCAGCCTGGCCAAGAGGCTGACCTTCAGCCAAGCACGGAGGTTCCTGGGCCTGCAGCGTTGTCGCCAGTACTTCAACCTGGGCACGGGGCTCTCCGGAGCCACCACGGAGTACTTCCTCAGCCTCAACATGCCCATCTGTGAGCTCTACGGCCTGTCCGAGAGCACGGGCGTCCACACGCTGTCCAGGCAGGAGGGCTTCCGGCTGCTGAGGTGGGTGTGGGCGGGGGGGGGGGGGCGGGCGGGCGGGGCTGGCCTTGAACCCCCTTCCCCCACCCCCCCCCACCGCCGCCGCTCACTCCCGGACCAGGTGGGTGCCCGCTATCACCCGGCCCTGTCCCCCCGCAACGCAGACCCAAAGGCCGATGAGTGAAAAAGCAGGTGCACCCAGGTGTGGCATGACCTGGAGCCCTTCCGATTTGCTTTTTGGTTTTGTAATTCGCAAACCATCATTTTTACTAATGGCCGATTATTTCTGCCCCCCTGGCACCTTGGGAGAGAACGCATTCACTGCTGTTGTAAAGGCTGCAACAAACGTTATTTCCTGGTCCCCGGGGGTGGGGGTGGGGGTGGGGGTGGGGGCGGCGGGTGGGAATTGAGGGGCGCTGCTTTGTAGCTGTGTGGCTCTGGGTCCCTCGCGAGGTCGAGCTGCTGGCCCCAGTTCCTCAGTTGGGGGTCCTCCTACCACAGCATCTGCTCCCCTCATAGAGAGCAAGGTGGATGCCACCCTCTCCTCTGGGACAGCAAATAAATGTACGGGACACCCGGGGACGTTTGAAACTTCAGATAAACAACACCTCTCGGGTTATTTTAAAGTATTGGTATAGCCCCCTATAATATCTAGGACGTCCTTGTACTAACCCCAGAACTTGTAATCGAGAGCGCCGAATCCTCACCACTGGACCACCAGGGAGCCACCGAACTTGTAATTGAAACAGACGTCTTACGAGGCACCTCCCATTTGATCTGGCAACCCTATCACGGCCTCACCTCAGAAGTGGCCCTTCGTTATTTCTGCCACTTGTGACGGGTCGTGCGGATCAGCCCCATCCAGGGTGGGAGGGGGCCGCACAAGGAGGTGGATTCCGGGTGGGCAAAGGGATCTTTGGGAGCCACCCAGGAGGCCGGCTACTGCAGCCTCCGATCTAGTTGGGGGTCCCCCGCAGGCTTCCCGGAGGATTCGTGCCGAGTTGAAAGAAGAACGGGACAGAACAGGCGACCGGGGCGAGAGTCATGGCCCTTCTGGTGCGCCGGCTTCCTCTCCTGTCCTGGATCTTCCTCACCTGGGCTCACCTCTCCAACGGGGACAGGGGCAGATTTTACGCAGTACGACCGCGGCCGCGAGGAGGGTCCGGTACGATCGGACCTCCGTTTCCATTTGGGCCGAGGGCACCGGACATCTTAGAGTCTGTGGGGTAGGGGAGGCTGGTGGGGGCTTGAGTGGTCTGGGAGATGGCAGTCGCACACACACAAAAAGCAGGAAGGGAGGGGGTTCAGTAACTCATCCGGGTGTCCGCAGACCGGTGCCGCTCTAGAGAGAAATAAACTCCTCGCGCGTTTCTGGAAGGAGGCGATGGGGTAGGTCAGTGCCAGCCGCCCCTCCGCGGTGGGGCCCGTTACCTCCCACAAGAGCTGGAGGAGAGAGCCAGAGTTTATCTCCCGAATGTTTGCATTTCAAAGGGAGGAGACCGTTCTGGGGAGTAGATTTGCATCTCAAAGGGCGGAGAAAGGACTTATCCGCAAGCTTTTTAAAGGAGCTAGTCTACGGGGGGGGGGGGGGGGGGGGAGGTTAAGCGGCCATCTGGGAAATTCTCCTGGCAGCTCGGGGTTTTCTCGGGCAGGAATGCGGGGGGCGGGGGGATGGAGTCATCCTGGGGATGGGGCCCGCACTTTCAGAAACGCGAATATGTTCTCAGGTCTTTCTGTGTGGGAGTGGATGCAATCGTTCGAGCACAGAACCTGAGGCTCTTAGACGTCAAGGCTAGGACCCAGCGAGAAGAGGGCTCAGAGGAGCCCGACCAGAGTTTGGTCAGGGAGAGACTCACCATCCTTAGTGCGCCTTGGCTTTGGAGGAGGTGGGATCGACTTTCAGCAGAGACAGGACAAAGAGCCAATCACAAAGCACTTACTCACCTCGACCCCCGAACCCAGAGAGGCAGGGCAGAAAGGGGGTCAGGCAGGGAGGCTGAAGGAAGGAGAGGTTACTCGGCCGCTGGGAGGTGGTTTGGGGAGTTTCTGGTCCGGGCCCCAGCGGTGCTTCCTAGGTGGCTGCTTGGCCTGTGTCACACCCCTAGGGTTACAGCGGGGACAACCAGGCGTCACAGAATCCCTCCCACGCGGGGTGTGGGGCTTGCACTAGGCAGCCAGAGACAGCCCTTGATCCTTCCAGAACAGATCACTCCACACAAGCCGTAAAGCGGCCCGTGGTAGGTGGTGTTCGCAGACGTGAAGTCACAACAGGGGCCGCTCACTGAGGGCTCTCAGTTTCCATTCATTCCTTTTGGGCGGTTTGCGCATTCAGGGAGCGTCTGAACGTGAACTCGGAGCATTCAGGGAGCGTCTGAACGTGAACTCGGAGCTCGCGCTGCCCTGGGGGCTGGGCGTCGGCCCTCATGGGGTGTGTCTTAGCTCGGGGCTGGCGTAACGGAGCGCCCCAGACCGGAGGGGGTGCGGGGCTTAAACCACAGAGATTTACTCTCAGTTCTGGAGGCTGCGAGCCCAGGATCAAGGTGCCGTGGATTCGGTTCTGGGGGAGCGCCTCTCTCTGGCTTGGGGACGGCCGCCTCCTCTCCGCGTCTTTGCGCGGTGGGAGAGGCCTAGCAAGCTCACTCTGGTGTCTCTTGGTGAAGGACATCAGACTCATCACGAAGGCCCCACCCTCAGGGCCTCATCTAAACCGAATCGCCTCCAAATACCACCCCCGTTGGGGGTTAGGAATTTGAGGGTGACGCAATTCAGTCCGGGCAGGGTGCATCCTGGGTGTTGGCTGGGCCAGCTTGGAGGCCCTGCCCTGAGTCTCCAGACAGCCTGGGGAAAGCAGGGCAAGGACGGGGGTCTAGGTGCCACGACAGGAACCCTCGAACTTTGAGAGGTGAAGCAAAAGCATCTTCCCCCGGCCCCCATTTCCAAGGAGATAAGCAGGTGGTAAGCTGCCTCATTCTCGCCTGGATCATGGCTTCCTCTCCCTCCCAGATACCTTTCACAGCAACCAATTCCACCCAGATGGTGTCTTGAGTTTACCTGTCCCTTGCCTTGTCCCCCGTACTTACCTGTGGGTTCCCCAGGGGCCGGGGGCCGGGTGTCGTGCGTCCACGTGCCCTGCAAGCTTGGCTCTGAGTCAGGGTGGGCCAAGCCTTCCCTCCCTGGGGGACCGCACCCTGTTTCCCTTCTCCATCTGTCCCCTACTTTGGATCTATGGGACTCTAGCAGCCAGGCGGGCAGAGGAGGCCTGGATCTGACACCTGTGTGCCTGGGGGCAGAGGGGCAGCGAGCAGGGGGCACCCCTAAGCCAGTGGGGATCTGTACCTGGTGTCTATAACCACCCCCTCCCTGCCCACTGTCCCCAGCTGTGGGAAGTCCCTCCCCAGCACCCGCACCAAGACCCAGAAAGAAGATGGGGATGGCATTGGGGACATCCACATTTGGGGCCGGAACATCTTCATGGGGTACCTCGACGATGAGGAGAAAACCCAGGAGAAGATTGATCTCCGTGGCTGGCTGCGCACGGGGGACCTGGGCTTTTTGGACGATGACGAATTCCTCTACGTCACGGGCAACGAAAGGGGTGAGCAAGACCAGGCTGCAGGGTGCTCTCTGCCTCTGACCAGGCCCCACGGGGCTGCTGCGGACGGTGGTGCAGGTTGCACACAGCACGATGATGAGGGACGACTGAAGTCCAGCTTGGAGGAAGGGGCACCCTTTGTATGCTGTCTATCTCTATCTCCGTTGTTTCTGAGCATCCAGGGGTGGCTCTGGGCTCCAGGACAGCTGACTTGATGTAGCTTTTCAGGACCACAACCCTCCTCTCTCTCCGCCTGCAGATCTCATCACCCTCAGTTCAGGTGAGAAGATCAACCCGAACCCCATCGAGGAGCGGGTGAAGAGGCACATTCCCCTTGTCCGCTACGTCGTGCTGGTGGGCCAGGACGCCCCATACCTCTGTGCCCTGCTCACGCTCAAGGTACCTCGGCTGGTTTTGAGCCTCGTGGCAAGTCTGGGCTGTTGGCTGGATGGGGGCGGCCATCCTGGTTTCAAGATGGGGAGACTGGGGCGCCTGGGGAGGGGGTTCAGTCGGTGAAGCGTCTGACTCTTGGTTTCCGCTCAGGTCATGATCTCGCGGTTTGTGAGTTCAAGCTCTGCATCAGGCTCTGTGCTGACAGTGCGGAGCCTGCTTGGGATTCTCTCTCTCTCCCTCTCTCCCTCTCTCTCTCTGCCCCTCCCTTACCCATGAGTGTGCACTCTCTCTCAAAATAAACTTAAAAAAAAAGGGGGGGGGAGGGCACCTGCCTGGCTCCGTTGGTTGAGCGTCCGACTTCGGCTCAGGTCATGATCTCACGGTTCGTGGGTCCAAGCCCCACCTCGGGCTCTGTGCTGACAGCTCGGAGCCTGGAGCCTGTTTCGGATTCTGTGTCTCCTTCTCTCTCTCTGCCCCTCCCCCACTCACACTCTGTCCCTGTCTCTGTCTCAAAAATAAATAAACATAAAAAATTAAAAAAAAAAAAAGATGGGGAGACCGAGGCTGGGAGAGGAGAGGCAGTGGGTTGGTTGCTCAGCGCCAGCTCCCCATGTCGTGGGCCTGGGACATTGGCTGTGCCTGTAGGGGAGAAGCTCCTGGCCCGTTTCCAGAAAAATGGCAGAGGGACTTGAGCCCGGCCCACCCAGCCTCCAGGAAGCGGGGAAGTACTGGGCAGGTCCCCCAGGCTGAGCCCGCTTCCTCATTTGTACAATGGGGGTGGGGACCTGGCCCTCCCAGGGTCGGGACCACGAGTGCGAGCCCCGGCACGGGGAGCCGGGCTCGGGGGCCGCACGAGAGCCACCTGACCCGCCTTCCCCGAACGACAGTGCCAGATCAACACGGACACGGGGGAGCCTCGGAACGCGCTGACCAGCGAGGCGGTCGCTTTGTGCCGGCAGCTCAAGAGCCAGTCCACCAGGCTGTCGGACATCGTCTGTGACAGAGACCCGGTGGTCACAGAGTTCGTCAGTCAGGGGATCGATGCTGCCAATGCAGAGGTCACCTCCAACAGCGCCAAGATCGTTAAGTGGACCATCCTTGAGACGGACTTCTCCATGGCCGGAGGGGAGCTGGGTGAGTGGGCACGGGCCGGGGAAGGGGTCCGGGCGCGGTCGCTCACACCCAAGGCCCTGGGGTGCTCATCAAAACGCCACCATCTCCCGGGCTGGGATCCCTGGCACCTGCATTTTTAACCAGCGCCTCCGAGGAATCTGGCAGGCGGTCGCCCGCGGTGGTCCCCAGACCACCAGGCATTCGGAGACAGGCCTCTCAGACCTCTCTTCCCCGGGCCCCTCAATCCAGTCACCCCTCTGCGTCCTTAGGACAGATCTGGCTCACCGACACCTCATCCTGCAGGGGGTGGGTGGAGGCCCCGCCTCGGACGTGACTCTGTTTCAGGGGCAACCGCCAAACTGAAGAGGGCCAACGTGGGCAAGATGTACCAGCCTGAGATTGAAAGCTTTTACTCGGAGAAGGATGAATACTAGCAGTGGGGGGGGGGGCGGGGGGGGGCTTCCTGCTGCCTCAGGAGACCGCCTGCCGTGGGCCTCCTCCGTCCCCCATTGGATGATCACAGAGCCGCCTTCCAGTGGGAGGGAAGCCCCCATTTTCGCTAAGCCACCCCTCTGGGGCAGTGTTTCAGATTCAAAGGTAAAAGGACAATAAAAATGGTTTCGCCAAAGCAGTGGTGTTTACCCGGGGTGGTCCTGCACCCCCAGAACATGTGTGGCGACGTCTAGGGGACATTTTGGGTTTGTCCCAACTAGGCAGGCAGGTGCTAGGGGGCGCTCGGTGGGGGGAGGCCAGTCAGGGCTGTTGCCCCACAACCCACAGTGCACAGGGGAGCCCCCCACACCAGGAAAAACTGCCTGGCCACAAAAGGTCAGTTGTGCCTAGGTAGGTGAGGGGCTGCGAACGGAAGGCTCTGGAAAAGTCAAAAACAGGGCTGATGAAGCTCCTAGGTTTCTTTCTCCACTTTGAGAATGTGCACCGTCTACCTGAGAAGCCGATCCCGCTGCACCGCCCGGTAAACCTCTCCAGAGCCGGTGCAGGAACATCCCACCCCCCAGCCCCCCACCGCTGTTTGCAGTCACCTAGTCACCTGGAGAGAACGGCTGAGGCCTCGCCGGGCACCCACCAAACGCCAGGGCAACACGCGTTCGACAGTTACGGTTGCAACCAAAATGCTAACAGGAAACTTCAGAACAGCAAGATAAAGAAAACGCTAGTTCCGTGAGGAAAGCGAGCATGCAAGCCTGTGCGGGGAAACTCTGAAAAGGGAAGAATAATTAACGAAGCCGGAGGGGGGGGGGGGCTAGTCCTACCAGAGAATAAATTACAAAGCAGCCGTAATTAAAAGCTCAGGGATGGGTCGTAACTGACATCTGCAGAGGAGGGGAAGCCCGGCTCAGACAGAAACGCGTGCAGGGGTGGAGGAATGCACCAGAAACGGCGTTTCGGCAGGTGCAGGTGAAGGAAGCACCGTCAGTCCGCCGCTGGGGACTGAGCGCCTCGCATCACTTCCGGGGCCCTCCCTCATGGTGAAACGGATTCCAGATGGGACAAACTGAAGGGTGAAGGACGGAGGGAGGGAGGGAAAGGGGGAAAGACATTAGGTCGCTGGAAGAAACCAGGGGAAAGCGAAGACCTGTATCCTCCCCAGGGAATAACCACCCCGAAGCCCCGGGGCGGGGGGGGGGGGGGAAGCTTGACGTAAACGCAAGGCGTGGGCGTGGCAGGGACGCCGCGCGCCAGACGTACAGGCAAGCGGTGGGCGGGGGGACAGAACGCGCTGCCGAAAGCTAGTGTCGTGCTCCACGAGGGGCTCCCAGAAATGACTCGCAGACACACAAGCACGCAGGTGTCTACACACGCGGGCAGAAGGCGGGGGGGGGGGGTGGTGGGCGAGGCGGGTGCCCCGGGAGGCTGGAGACCCGGTGGCACCGTGCACGGGGAGGGGGGGGGGTGGCTATGCGCAGTCACGGCAGGGGACCGGGGAAGGCCGGCCAAATGAAGGAATGCTCAGATACCCTGGGGGAAAAGCGTGCGGGTGTAGGAGTTCTGTCTTGGTCGTGAGCGGACGATGGCTCTCCAGGGACACGTAAGAAAGTGGACACGGAGAAGCCAGGAATGAGGGTCACTGCTCACTGTGCAGTGCCCTTGGAGCCTTCGGACTGGTCTTGAGTTTGCATCACTAAAATACAAACTTAAAATGTAGGATTTGAAAATATCCAAGGCCAGAGCTTTTAAAAGGGACAAAGGTGTCATACTGATTGATGAAAGAAACACATCACGGGGCGCCTGGTGGCTCAGTCGGTTGAGCGTCTGGCTCTGGATTTCGGCTCAGGTCACGATCTCGGGGTTTGTGAGTTGGAGCCCCAGGTCGGGCTCTGTGGTGACAGTGAAGAACCTGCTTGGGACTCCCTCTCTCTCTCTCTGCCCCTCCCCCGCTGTCTCTCTCTCTCAAAATGAACTTGAAAAAAGATCCCCAAAATGTATGGAAACTGTTTTCACTAAAAGACAAAAAGAAAACTTTAAAGGCACCAGAGACCAGACTCAAAGAGGCAAGAGACCAAAGTGCTGGCTTCTCAACAGAAAAGGCAGGAGGCAGCCAGCCACACCCCTGCCCACCCTCAAGTGCACTTAGCGGAAACACCTTTAGGAACGAAGGATGAAACGGAGAGGTCTTTTTTGCACGAGCAGAAGCCGAGAGAATTCACTGCTGCTGCTAATTCCTCAGGCTTAAGGACCGTGATCCCAGATGGACCCACGGGAAGGAGGACGACGCTACAAGGCGTAGACACACGTCCGCACTTGCAGGAGCACGTGCCTGGGCTTGAGTCTCAGAAATGCGCCTACGTGCCATCCCCCAGGGAGGCGGACTCTCCAGGGCTGCCTCACCTGCCCGTGGGGACTCTGTCAGCAGCACCCACACCACCCCGTGCTTGCGACGAGTCCGCGAGTCCTTCTTAGCACGGCGCCTGGCCTGTGGCGAGCCCTGCTGCATTCTTACCCCCAAGTCGTCCTTCACTGCGTCGTGGGGGCTGGGAGCCGTGGGAGCCACTCCAGATCCTGCTTCGGGAGCTCTGATCAGAAACTGTCCCAGAAGACTCGCAGAATCTTTCTCCGATACGAAAGATAGGGCAGGGGAGGCCATTGCCCTGATGCTGGAAGTAGAAATTTTGGCTACTGCCAAGAAGAAAGGCTCCTGAGGTTCCGGTATGGCCAGCCGTCTCCCTTGCGCCTGCCGAGAGCGGGGTGGAACTTTCGCAGAGGCCGGGCCGCTTACATGGGACCCCGCAAGAGCTCAGTCTCCTCGGGGCTCACTCAGCCCTGCCACATGGGGTCCTAGGCAGAGCCCACCGCGGGCAAACCAGCAGACGGGCACCCCGGCTCTCAGCAGAGGTGGTCTTTACCCACATTTTCCTACCTATCTCACCTTCTGTCACCTAACTGTCCACCCATCCTCCCATCCTGTGAAGTCAGGCTTGTCTTTCAACCCCAACCCTGCCCCTTCCCCCAAGGAAAAGAACACACGTCAAAAGCTGGACCCGAGGCCACATTTTCCACCGTCATTCCCCTCTTGGATTTCCAGTAGTTCCGACTGTTCCTCCAGGATGCTAACCTTGCTCACCGCCCCCCCCCCCCCCGCGACCCCATCCCCACTCCTGCTGCCCAGGCTGGATGCCAGCCCTCTGTCCTCTTCCCGGTTGTACCAGGGGGAATGAAGCGGACGCATGAGGCTCTGCGCGTGAGTCTGCTTTCCCATCTGACTTTATTTCACTTTTTTTTTCTATAAAACTCCTCCATAATCTCACAATTTGACAAAAAGTTTAAAATTCAGGACAGAAACAATCCTGCGACTCGTTACAAACACGATTCTCCTTTATTCCTTTTATCCAGGAGTTGGTCTCAGGGCTGATGAGTGTCCTAGTTCCTAGTGAGACACATTCTTCGTAAAAACCCTTATGGGCAAGAAAGGTATTCGATACCTTTTGCTTTCAGGTGTCGGTTTACACTTTGTTCAGGAGAGAGCAAAACACAGGGATCTGCACTGGGGGCAGGGGACTTAACACTAAACACGCGGCAATCACAAAGTGCCGGCCCCTTCCTATGGAAGCGTCCCCAGAGCCCTCGTGGGCCCAGCTGCCGGGCAGCTGGGGGTGGGCCGGGGAGGGGGGCAGCCGGGAAGGCTGCGGTCAAGGCCCTGGTTGCCTGGCACGTCCATCAGGTGATCATGGGGCCAGCACTGGACCCAGAGCAGCTCTGGGGGACAGCACTGGGGCCTTCTGGCCAGAGGAGGTAACTGAGAAATGGGTTGGTGCTTCCGAAGGCCCCAGAAACAGCAGGAGGGGCCAGACGCTGCTGCTACTGAGGGCAGGCCGAAGCCTGGCCTTCCTCCAGCTGCTTCCTGGGGACAGCCCGGCTCCAGACAAGAACGCTGCCGGAGTCCGGTGTGGAGCCCGGGAGGGCCTGTGGCCCTTCCCAGGAGATGCTCCGGAAGGGGAAGGGCTGGCGCCCTGGGGCTCAGGCTCCCGGCCATGGCCCCCAGCAGCCTCTGTGCAGAGGGCCGGGCAGCTGCTGCCTTTCACATAGCCCACGTCAGGCTAGTTCCTTCTGTCCACTGTCTTAGAGTTTCCAGAGAAGAGAGGTGCCCCACTTTGGAGTATTGTTGGCCTGCCTGGGGAAGGGGAAGGGGACGGTGACGGCACGGAGCCTGCCACACAGGCCCGCCCTCTTCCTAATACCTCAAGGCAGTGGGGTCAGGAGAGAATCAGAGCAGATGGCGAGGAGTCGTGGCGGTTTCCTCTGAAAGTTCTCGGGCCTTCCCGGCAAGTTCTGGGGATTTCACCAGGGAGGCTGAAATTTGGGGAAACCTTGGAGGCAGGTCTCCCCAGGGAGTGTTTAGGGTCTGCCTGACAGACGGAATCGGGGACACACTAGTCGGGAACCACAGGGAAGGGGAGCTTGGCACTCCCCGCATCGGAGCTCCCGACAGGCGGGGAGGAGAGGCCCTCTGAGGGTGGGCTGGGGAGAGAGGGTGAGCCCACCTCGGGGCCCTGGTCCTTTCCCCCCACACAAGTCAGGGCGGGGGCACTGGGGGGTTAGAGGCTGAGCAAACAGGACCCCAGCCCCCAGGAGCCCCACCCAGGGTGGGCTAACCCCATGAGGGCATTCTGGCTGAGAGGGTGGGGAGCCAGCTTGGCCCTCGGAGAGTCTCAGGCATGCGAGGAGTCAGGTCTCTGGACTGGCGTTGACTTGAAGGGGTGGGACGGCCAGGCCCGAACCAAGAGAGGGGTGCCCGGGAGGGCCTGCTGCCGGCTGGGCCCTGGCTCGAGGGGCTGGCTCTAAGTCCTGACGCTCCTCAAAAAACTCCACAAACTATCTCGTCTTATTTGGCAAAAGCTCATTTTTTCAAAGTTCGAAGACTCCAACGACAGAGAGGAGGAAGAGGACCCATGGAAGGAGGAAGAAGACGAGCCGTGGGGGGCAACACACGACATGGCCCGTGGCTGGTGGAGGCCAGGAGGTCTGCTCCTGGAGGCGGCCGCCGGTCTGACCAGGCGCCAAGTGCGCGGAGGCCCCTGGGTGCCGAGGACCCGCTGCCCCGTCGTAGTGTTCGCCGGCCCTCGGCTGGGTCCTCCGGGCCACGGGAGGACGAGACATCCTTGGAGCCGCGAAGGGCGAGTCCTCCCCTCGCCTCTTAGAGGCGCCGGCGATGCTCCAGCTGGGCCTCCGGCCCCGCGACAAGACCAGTGGGAACGTCTTAACCTAAAAGTCCCGCCTTACTCACCCCCCACCCCCCACGTGCACTGCTGCCACGGAAACGCACACCCGGAAACCGCTCTGGTACCTACAGTGCATACACATACGCTAGAGAGAGAACTGTACAGACAGAGTCCCAGCACAGTGAGAGCCCGCGGGGGACTGCACCCGGCCTGGCGCGGCCCTGGGCACGGTGGGTGTGTGGGAACCGTTGGGGGAGGCTGGAGGCAGTGCCCCGGCTGCTCAGAGAGCCCAGGGCAGTGAAACCATGCCATGTGTCCTGCGGCGGAGCGGGGCCCCCACCGCGGGCCACGTTTCCTCCCCTGCTGAAGTGAGGCCTGGTGCTGCCTTCAACACAAGCTGCTTTCCGAGGGGGGCCCAGGTGATGGCCCCTGAGTGTTGGGGAGCAGCGGCGCCGGCCTGCCCCCCCTCAGCCTCAGGGCTCCCGATCCGGTGGTGGGGAGGGGGGGCCGGGAGCCGACGAGGAAAGTGCAGCTGGCCGTGCGGGCCGAGGACAGGGCGGTCACTAAGGCAGTGCTGCGGGTGGGTGAGTCGAGAGAGAAGAAGGAAGGCGGGGCCTGGGCGTGGCCTCCCGGGGCCCCCGGTGAAGAGGGCCCGGCACCCGGCCCAGGGTCATGTGGCCACGGCCTCCAGGTAGCTCTGCAGCTTACGCACGGTAGTCTCGTCCAGGGAGAAGAGATCAAAGTCAAAGGTGGTGTTGGTGACGTTGAAGTGGCCGGTCTCCTCAATCAGGTTCACGATCTGGAAGATGGGGCAGGGCAGGTGGCTTAAGAGAGCAGGAGGCTGGTCTGGGGTGGCCCTCACCCCTCACCCCGCCCCCTGTCAGGCTCTGAGGGAGAGGAGGAGGAGAAGGGCTCCCTGGGAATGTCCCCCAGCATGCACGCCTCCAGGGCACCCCGTGCCCCAGACGCATCTGAGAGAACCGCGGGGGGTCCCCACACCTGTTGCAGCACGTTGCGCTCCCTCAGGGCCATCAGCCTCCGGTGCAGCTCCACCAGCTCATCCGTGTAGGCCTGGGGGTGACGGAGGGGCGCTCAGCCGGTGGCCGCAGCGCCACCCTGCCCACAGTCCCACCCATCTGGGCCCAGGGCGCGGGAAAGAGGAAGGCCTCAGGCACCCCCTGGGTGAGGCTGGGACAGGGCACAGGCCAGAGGAGTCTGTCCAGCTCTGGGGGCCCAGAACTTCCCTCCTACCACCCGCCGGGCCCCAGTCGTCCACCTTGTCGTAGGTGCCCCTCTTGAGGATCTTCTCGGGCTTGCTGCAGGACTCTGGGCTCCTCCGGCCTGACGCCTGCAGGGCAAACCCAGATCTGCTCTGAGCTCTTGCCCTCACTCACCTCCTCCCCCAGCCCGCTGGAGGCTCTCCCACCCGCCCCCAGAGCCTGCCTGGAGCCCTGGGGCTGGCTCCTATCCTCCTCCTTCTGACCCTGACTCTAAAGGCAGCCAACCATGGGCAACAGATAGATCTCTGGGGTCTGGGGGGAACCAAGCCTCCCTCTGCCCCCACCCTCAGTCTCCATTCCTTGGAGACCACAGTCCACATCCCGCAGCCCTGCCTCCAGGACACGAGGGCTGAAGCAGAGACCTGCTCGCCCAACAGACCACCTCCTCCTCCTCCTCTTCCTCTGAGTGGGGGCCACCTGGGCAACCCCCAGCTTACCTTGCTGTTGGGTGGGGGTGGCTTCTTGGAGGGAGGGGGCTCCCGGCTGGGCAGGCAGGAGTCGGCACTGTTGTCACTTTCACTGTCACTGAAGCTCAACCTGAACACAGGACACAGCACCCTGTCAGGCCCCCGCCACCTGCTGCTCTGGGGACCTGCGCTCCCGGATCCTGCCCTTCGTTCTTGGTTCGGCGCTCCGCTAGACCCCAGGAGACCAGCCTCACTCGGCACAGAGCCCCAGAGCAGCACGCTGGCACTCTGAGGGGCTACGTGGGGCTCCGGGGCCAGCACACAGCCCAGTGTCGGTCTGCCGGTCTCACTCCTGAGCTCAGCTCTGCTGCTGGTGACCCTGCAGGCAGAGCCACCTGCGGCAATCTGCCCAGGGTGAAACCTCGGCTCCCACCTGAGCTGACCCCCTCTGGACGGCAGGCTTCTGGCAGGGACGTCAGGCACCTTGTGCCCGGGAATAAGCATTCAGGCTGTCTCAGGGGAAGGGCGTGGCGGCTCGGGGTCACAATCCCCAGCACGCATGAACCTATAGCCCCGTCTCTCTCACTACATCTCTTCACACAAAATATGTCGGCCCGTCCGTCGCCTTTAGCCCTCTCCAGAGTCTCTCGAGGCATAGTGAGCAGGTGTGGAGGGAACTCATCCGTGGGAAGAGTCTCCGTCCGGGACCCCCAGTCCCTGGGGACACCCCGGCCTTGCCATAGTCAGGAGGAGTCCCCCAGGCCTGCCAACATCTACACACGGCACATCCACCTGCTGCTTTCTCCTTCTGCCTGAAACAGGCCTCCCCGCAGAACGCAGCGCACGAAGTACCCGGGTACACGGTGGCCAGAACCTTGGCCCTGGGGGCTCTGGCCTCACTCCTCCAAGGCCACGGCTGTCCTGTCCTCAGACGGGCTTCTCCCACAAGAAGCACCAGCCCCCAGGGCCCTGCTGTTCTCGGGGGGCCCAGGGCCTGCTCTCTCCCAGACTCCTGCAGCTGCAGGTCTGCCGTGGGCGGGGGGTGGGGGGGGGGTGGGAACAGGCCGGCGGGAGGTCTCCTCGTTGCCCAGGTGGCACTATAGTGTCCCCTACGCCTGCGGGCCCACCAAGTAGCACCTCCCGAGAAAGCAGAGGGAATAAGGTGGGGCTCTGTCAGCTCACCCCAAGCAGCCACAGTGCCAGCGTGACCCCTTCCCTGGAGCCCCAGGAAGCCCCTGAAAAGGACACTAAAGGCCCTTCTGCACATCCGGTCCCCGTGCTGTGCCGGGAGCCCCTCAGGACCGGACTGACACGTGTTAGAGCTCTCAGCATCCCGCTCCCAGTGCCGCGCACTGCCAGCACACCGGGCGGTCATTCCCGTCATCCCCCCTGCCCGCGCCCCAGTTTCCCTTACCTGGAGGGTGCCGGCAAACGCAAGAGCCCGTTTAAGGACTCTCTCGGACGCAACTCTGGGCGGCGGGCTTAACCGGCATGACTAACAGCGCCACGGCAAGCACCCGTTGGGCGTCCCTGAGCCCGCTGGGTGCAGACCCAATGCCCAGCCCATCTGAAAGATGAGCCACTGAGGTCGCGAGGTCTTGGCCTCCCAGGCAGGAGGGCCTATATCAAGACAGGGCCGCTGGCTCCCGGGTCTGCCCGTTCTGCAGGCCTGGCGCCGAGGCCGGCATTTGCTCTGGGCTGCAGGCTAAGAACACACAGCCATCCCTGAGGTGGGCCCGCTCCAAGGGTCCGGGGGCGCCCAAAGGAGGAGCCTCAGCTCACCCCGCTCTGAGGAAAGGACAGATGTCACCCTCCCTAAGCCAGCAGGCAGCCACAGCAGCTCCCCACGCTGGGGTGTGTGCCGGTCCCAGGACGGTTTCCGGGCCGCCCTCACCCCGGGCCACACAGGGGCAGAAGGGTGAGGGGGAAGCGGCCCCCTGGCCCGAAAGCAGAGGAACGAGCCTCCCCCTACACCCTGAACCGGCCGTCAGGCTGCTGTGCGCTGCCTCACTCCCCTCTCGGCTGGTGACCGGACCTCCCTCCCTGCCCTCCCTGCCCAGCAGGCACCTCGGGAGCCACAGCTTGGTGGAACTGAGAGAGCACGCAGCCCCCAGGGGTGCCTCGCGTGGGGTGCTCCGGGGACACGCTCAGCCCGGCCCCGCCTCCTCGCCCCCTCACCCGCCCTGCTCGCTCCCCGAGGGCCCAGGCACCTGGAGTCCCTCCCAGCATTGGTCTTCCCAGAGGCCTCCTCGCCCGACGAAGAGTCGTCTTCGTCGGATTCCTCCGACTGCAGGTCCTCCACCATGGAGCGCAGGGGGCCTGGGGAGGGCAGCAGGGGAGGCAGGCAAGGGGACAGAAGCAGGATCAGGGCTCTGCCTGCACTCCACAGGTTCCCCTGCACGCCCGGGGCCACGCGGCCCTTCTCGAAACCGTGACCCCCAAACACACCCACACAAACCTGCCTCGGAGGTCCCTCCGGCCACCTGAGGTCTGCCACCCGCCTCCAAGAGCTACCCCCGTGGCCACCCCCTTCCTGAGGGACCCCCTGGCTCCCCACCCCCTACCTTCCTGGCCCTGCTCGCAGGCTTCTGGCCCCTGGCTCTGCTCGCAGGCCTCTGGCCCCTGGCCTGCAGCGGGACTGCAGGGCCCCTCCATCGCCCAGGCTGAGGGGCAGCCCTCCTCTGCTCCGGGTGTGGGGAGCACAGCCTCTGCCTGGAGTCTCGGCAAGCCAGCCCCGGCCTGGGAGGGCAAGGCAGCCAGAGCCGGGGGCACAGAACCCTCCCGGGCAGCCTGCGCCCCTACGCCGGCCTGCCCAGCCCCTCAGCAACCCCCTCCGCTGCTCTGGGCCAACCGTCCGCTCCTCTCTCCAGAGGCCCACAGTTCCAGTCCCCTACAGTCGGCATCTTGGTTTATATTCCTGTTACCAAGGCAACAGAGGGACACAAAGCCCTCAATTACCTTGGTCACATGATCCCGCTCGGGCAGGTTCCCCCTCCCTTCCCCATAGATAAGAACCCTTGGAGCGAGTGTGGGCTTTGAGCATCCCATCCCCCATTCCCCTCAGCGACTGCAAGTCTGAATTCCAGGCAGGCCATACCCTACCCCACCCCCCCCCCACGATCCACTCCCCAGCTCTCCCCAACCCTTGAAAAAAGGATTCTAGGCTGTGGGGGCAGGAAAATCTTGGCCCAGTTCAGCAGAAGTAATGGTTCCAGTTTGAGGGTGGGCCCCTTGCTGCCCTCACCTCAGCACCCTGTGTGTGGGCTGGGGCCCCGAGACCCACCCTGCACCCAAGGAAGGCCCTCCCTGCTCTGGGGCAGCCAAGTGGGCCTTATGCCCTCTTCCACCAAGCCTCCCCGAAGGCATGAGGGAAGACGGAAATGCAGACTGCTGGGGTCTGAGCCTGAGTATCAGCCAAATTACGCAGCAAGAGCAGAACCTATCCTGCCCCATCCACGAAGAGCTTTGCTGGGGTGGGGGAGAGAATGGGAGCGGGGGTAGGGTAAGGATGGGGGTGAAGACTGGGGCAAGGATGGGGTGAGGACAGGGATGGGGAGGGGTGAGGATTGAGGCAGGGGTGGGGTGAGGATAGGGATGGGGGAGGGGTGGGGGTGAAGACTGGGGCAGGGGTGGGGTGAGGACAGGGATGGGGTGGGGTGAGGATAGGGATGGGGGAGGGGTGGGGGTGAAGACTGGGGCAGGGGTGGGGTGAGGATAGGGATGGGGGAGGGGTGAGGATGGGGGTGAGGATTGGGGCGGGGTGGGGTGAGGATGGGGGAGGGGTGGGGATGGTGGTGAAGACTGGAGCAGGGGTGAGGTGAGGATAGGGATGGGGAGTGGGAGGATGGGGGTGAAAACTGGAGCAGGGGTGGGGTGAGGACGGGGATGGGAACGGGGAGAATGGGGGTGAGGACTAGGGCATGGTGGGGTGATGACAGGGATGGGGGAGGGGGAGGATGTGGATGGGAGGCAGAGGAAACAGTGGTCTATCTGGGATGGGCTGCTCGAAGGAAGGAAGGAAGGAAGGAAGGAAGGAAGGAAGGAAGGAAGGAAGGAAGAGAAAGGGACCCTCCTCCAGAGGCCCACCAGCAGCAGCACCTCATCAGCAAGGCTCGAAGCCTTTGTCACACAGCTGGGCAGACCCGAGGGCCCCGGAGACTGACCCCAAAGACGAAAGACCACCAGAAAGGGCAGCACCTCTCACACCTGGCTGGTGGTCAGGGGACCTGCTTCTGTTTTGTTCTTTCATACGGATCCCCTGAGCTTCCAAAGACCCAGGTCTGCGGATCTCCGGGGGCCAGTCCTGGAACAGTCCAGGGCAAGGCAGCCCAGGTGTGGGGCCCCCCCACCCTTTCCCACCACCCCCGCTCCCAGGAAGCTGTCAGTGAACTTTTATGGCAGGGGCAGCAGCGTTGAGACACGGGTGTGCCGATGCTCAGGCGGGGATCAGCCCCCATGTGAGTCGGTCACGTGGAGGAGACCGTCGCGAACCCCTCGGATTCAGTCCCAAACCCAGCGCCCTACTGGCTCCAGGTGGGCGGCGGCTGCCTTTGCACAAGAAAACTCCCTTCCTCGTGCACCACGCACCTTGACTGTGGTTCTGAGACGGCTCGAAATCCGAGTCGGAGCTGGAGTCGGAGCTGGAGCTGGAGTTGGACGGGCTCGACTGGGCAGACTTCACCCGCGACAACAGGGACGGGCGGGACAGTGGGAGAGGAGACAAGGAGACTCTTCAGTACGAGGGGAACGAGCGGGCGATGAATGCCTCTGGCCTTCACCGAGTCTCGGCCCAGACCCCCACTCCAAAGCTCGCCGAGGCGCCAGACCCCAGCACCCCCTGCCTAAGGCACACATGAGCTGGGCTCCACGGATGGCCCAGCTCCCGGCTCCCCCTCAGCCCCAGGACACCGGTTAGCATTCAAAATGCAACGCAGGACTTTTCTTTTCCCACTGAGAGACTTGAACTTTCTAGCAGTTCCATGAGAAGCTCCAGATCACACCTGCCTGGGCAGGGGGACAAGGAACTAGACAAGCCGTTGATGCAGGGCAGGGGGCGCTCCTCTGTTTGTGGGCCTTCCTCTGGTGACAGCATGCCCCAGCTGGTGTGGGCGGTGGTGGTGCTGTCACAGGGCACAGCTGAAGGGTCTGGACAAGAAAGATGGGTGCAGAGACCCCTTTCTCATCCTGCCCGTTCCTCACAGCCCATCCCAAGGCTGACGCATGATCAAAAGGCGTCTTCCTGCCACGTGCTGTCATCCACCGGGCACCTGAGGTCATGACGAGCATGTGTGCACATGACCAGCAGGTGAGGACACGGTGGCCTGTCACGCTCAGAGCCGGCCAGTCACACCCCTTCCTCTTTCCTTTTTGCGGTCAGCCACCCCAAACTCAGCCACCAGGGGGCAGTAAAAGCCAAAAGAGGACACTAGATGGTAGATAGGATGGGAGGTGGGGGGGTGGTTAAGATGCCTGGGGGTTGCGCCTCTCTTGGTGGACAGGGACCTGGATAGGGACCATTTGCTTCAGACGCATGCATGCTCGTGGCAGGGGCCTCCGGCCGTGCCACACAGTGCTGCGCCAGAACAGGGGCAGCGTCTGTTCCCAGGCCCTTGCTTTCTGCCAACAAGCTACTCCAAAGGGGCAGCATGGTAAGCGTGGGCCAGGGGGCACAGGCCCCAAAGGGCATAAGAGCATAGTCCAGAGCTCAGAAGGTCTGCCTTGGCCCAGAGTGCCCCCAATGCATGGGGGGGTACTGCCTGAGACCAGCAAGGCTGTCCTCGGGACGGGCTATCCAGCCCTCTGGCCTCAGGATCCTCTGAAGGAAATGACAGCTTCAGCACCTGGGATCAAGCACCTCCCCTTGTCAAGAGGAGGGAGGGGGCCGGGAGACGGGCAGAGGCACCCAGCAGCATCTGCGCAGGTGTCTCAGGAGTGAAGAGCCCAGAAGAGCCCCTGACCTGTTGGGGCAGAGGACAGCCCCTCTAGATGGTCTGTGGACCAGGGGCGGGCCCCAGCCCATGCAAGGGGCCCTAGGAAGGCACAAGTCTCCTCCTCTACAGACCCATGAGTGATCCAGGCTGCCCCGGGGACAGAATACTTTGCACCTGATGAGTTAAAGGAGTGAGTCCTCCAGGGTTTACCACAGTCTTCCAGAACCCACTCCCACCTTCCCGACGCACCCCTACTGATGTCCCCTACTCACCCACCTTCACACTGGCCAACGACGTTCTCTGGGAAGCCCTCCCTGGGGAAACCCGGCCTGGACTGCCATCAAGCACTGACCACTGAAGAGGGGCCATCCAGACCAGCATGACCCCACGACCCCCAGCAAGGGGCCCAGCTGGGCCTGGAGCCGCAAGGCGCCTCCGGCATGTAGACCCCGAGTTCTTATTCTGGCCCAGGGGTGCTGCATTCTGACCCTAGCTTTCTCACCAGCATCCCCAGTTTTAAGCCTCAGTTTCCCGATCTGTGAAAGAGCGAGTGTGCCGGCCTCTGCTCAGTGTGTACAGGTGTGTGTGTGCCGGATGCTAGCACATGGAGGTCAACGCCAACTGTGCCAACGGACCTCTGGGGCACAGGCCTCGGGCAGGACTGGGCCAGGGACGTGAGAGCAGCAGGGGCTGTGGGGCGGGCACAGAACAGCAGGGCCACGTGCTAGACCAGGGGTGGCGGCAGCGCCCGGTGGGGAGACGGGTCGGCAGACTCTGGACACGGGGAGCCCCCAAGAGGCCAGCCTGGACCCTGTGTCAGAACAGGCGAGCACTGGTGGTGTCCCTGCCGAGCAGTCGGACGTGCTTCTCAGAAGGACCTGTCCCTCTTCCTCCCACGCTAGCCCAGAGGACAGGGAAAGGGAGCCCAGAAATGGTTTCAGCTAAGACAGCCCAGAGCAGGTGTGGGTCAGAAGTGCACAGGAGGTCACTGTGAGCGCTGCAAAGTGTCCTGGTGCTCAGGCCACATGGAGTGTCCAGAGGGAGGACAGAGGGCCTCCTGGGCCGTGACTGGATGGGAGCCACTGGCTCAGGAACCCCATGGACCAAAGAGGCCACAGAAAAGCCACTGGAGGAGCTGAGGAGCTCGGCCCAGGGACTCAGACAAGGAGCTGCCCAGCTACCTCTGAGGGCTAAGGGGAGAGGCGACTCAGGGTCCACACACTGGTCAGAGCTTTCCGGTGGCGGCGTCCCATGTGGACTCCAGGGTCGATGGCCTGAGACAGTCAAGAGAGGCCCAGGAGGCCCGAGTCTGGAAGGCTATCTCGCCTCCTCCACCAGACATCTGTGCCTCACTGAGACCCCAGGGTTGTCAAATGGCAGCCAGTCACGATCTGGCATCCTGTTGGTGGCTGGGTCTCACGCCTACGTGGACCTCAAGTGGCTAAGCCTTGTCATTCAGAAGTCTCTCAGGATACAGAGCCCAGGGCCACTCTGGGCGTCCAGCCAGCCCACTCTGAGCAGAAGCCCCCAGGTGCTCACGACGACCACACCTGGATGGCAGTGTGGTCACTGGGGCAGGACACAACATGCAGCTCAGGTGGGGTGCCGGGGGAGGCCCCCGCCTCTTCCCAATGCAGGTCCGCCAGCCCCGGGCGCAGAACGGCCTCGCTTAAAAGCGCCTGGGATAGAAAAGAGGGACAGTGCCTTCTGGGTGTGACAAGTGCTGGGCACACGGCACTGCCAGTCCTGTGTATGTGTGTGTGTGTGTGTGTCCCTAAGCTGGTGGGATGCACTGTTACCCACAGGCTCAATCATCGCCTCCACAGACTGCCCCTAGGAGCCACACGCTCAAGACATCGGTGCTGCTGACACCATCCACCCATGGCTTCGTCTCTGGGAGCCACTGTCAAAGTCCCTGTGGAGCTCTGAGAAGCCACACTGGAAGGCAAGCCTTCTGCCCCCGAGAGTGAATGGGGATTCATAAACACAAAAGGGACAGTGTGGAGGTTCCTCAAAAAATTAAAAATAGATCTACCCTATGACCCAGCAACAGCACTGCTAGGAATTGACCCAAGGGACACAGGAGTGCTGATGCATAGGGGCACTTGTACCCCAATGTTTATAGCAGCACTCTCAACAATAGCCAAATTATGGAAAGAGCCTAAATGTCCATCAACTGACGAATGGATAAAGAAGATGTGGTTTATATACACAATAGAATACTACTTGGCAACGAGGAAGAATGAAATTTGGCCTTTTGTAGCAATGTGGATGGAACTGGAGGGTATTATGCTAAGTGAAATAAGTCATACAGGGAAAGACAGACACCATATTGTTTTCACTCTTATGTGGATCCTGAGAAACTTAACAGAAGACCATGGGGGAGGGGAAGGAAAACAAAACAAAACAAAAAGGTTAGAGAGGGAGGGAGCCAAAGCATAAGAGACTCTTGAAAACTGAGAATAAACTGAGGGTTGATGGGGGGTGGGAGGGAGGGGAGGGTGGGTGATGGGCATTAAGGAGGGCACCTGTTGGGATGAGCCCTGGGTGGTATGGAAACCAATTTGACAATAAATTTCATAAGGAAGGAAGGAAGGAAGGAAGGAAGGAAGGAAGGAAGGAAGGAAGGAAGGAAGGAAGGAAAAGAAAGAAAGAGAGAAAGAAAGAAAGAAAGAAAGAAAAAAGAAAAGAAAAAAAGAAAAGAAAAAAAAGAAAAGAAAAGGAAAAAAAAGAAAAGGAAAAAAGAAAAAGAAACACAAAAGGGCACTGTGGGCTGGAGCTGGTGATACTCAGCCCCCCCACCCCTGCCATCCATCCAAGCACCTGTTCTCTGACCCCTTGAGCCAAACAGCACTCGGAGATGGGCTGCCACCCGAGACCCCGGCGAGGTCTGGCTCCGCAGGCAACAGTCTGCCTACTGGCTGCTTTGTGGCTCAAGCCATCTCTGATGGTGACCTTAAGAACCGCCTAGAAACGCTGACGTGGCAGGAGTCCCGAGCCTCCCACGGTGACAGGACCTAGCTCCCAGAGAGGGGCTCCAGCCAGTGCTTAGAAAACATCCAAACTGTGTGCACAGGAGGGGGTGGTGGGAAGTATGGGGAGGCCTCGGAACCCACCGAGGCTCAATGGCCAAAGAGCGGGACGAAGACGCTCAGGGACGCCCCACTGGCACCGGGAGGAAGTCCCCGATGGCACTGACCCAGCAGCGGCCAGGAAAGGGGCAACGTGACACGCAATCAGCCACCGGGACCCTGGCCCGTGCAGGGGGCTGCCCAAGGAAGACAGCCGTGAACTCAAGGACAAAACCATCACGCCCTACCAGAACTGTCTTCCCCTAAGCCCTGTGTCCAGAGTTTCCCAACAGAAGGAGAAACTGAGCCTTAGCAAGGTGTGCAGGTTTGCCCAAAGCTACAAAGAGCAACTGGGGGACCCCAGATCCCAGCCTCCTCGTCTAACCTTTGGGCCAACAAGGCCCCAAACAGCTCAGAGCCAGGAGAGAAAGGACAAGGCAAGGGGGCCGGTGGGGGAAGGACCACCTCACCTCTGTCTTGAAGGACGCCTCATCCTCCGAGTTGGACTCCTCCACCTCCGGGGGTTTTTTGATCTCCCTGGGCTCACTCTCGGCCTTGACTTTCTCCCCTTTGCCGCTGCCCTTGTCCTTGGCTGGCTTTTTGTCCGAGAAGGAGGAAGACGAGGTGCGGGGCGAGGTGCTGGGGGCGCTCCTGGACCCCTTGGAGCTACTCTTCTTCTGCTTTTTGGCGCTGGGCTTGGGTGAGTCGGCGGCAGCCGGCCGCTTGCTGGAAGACTTGGGCGGGGGTGGGGGCGGGGGCCCGCCCTTGGGGGACATGCTCTCCAGTTTGGTCTCCTTCAGGGCCATCTTGGGTTCCTTGAAAGCGGCCTTGGCCGGCGGGGCCTTCTCTTCCTTGGGCGGCCGGCCTTCGCCTGGCTTCCGCGTGGCGTCCTTGGTGCTCCTGGCCTGCTCGCGCTCCGGCTCCTTGGAGGGGGCCTTGCCCTCGGAGTCCTTCCGTGGCCGCTCCCGGTGCTCCTTGGCCGTCTTATGGGTCTTGCAGGCCTTGCTGCTGTCCCTGCTGGCGTCCTGAAATGCCGGGGCAGGAGGGGGAGAGACACGGTCAAGTGGCATCTCGGGGTCGCCCTGCTCCGCCTCCCCCGACCCCTACAAAGTATAATCCACCTGATTCAGACTCAGCTAGAGAAAATCTTCCATAAAGCGAAAAAGTAAGGCAGCAGGTGAGAGTTTTAAATGGAGCTGTCCCTTTAAACTACTGGGAAGTGTCAGCAGGTCCCGGGCGACTGCAGGCTAAGATGCCCCTCTGAATTGAACTGACATATTCCCTGAGGGATTCAAGAAGAGCACACGGTGAGTCAGACACGAGACAGGCAGGCCACACGTACCCACTCCCGCTCCAAACTCGCTGCTTCCCGCTGGCCCGGGGGAGCAGAGGCTGCGTGCGGCGCAGGGGGTGGGGGAGCTGAGGGGCACCGGCAGGCGGGCCCCCCCCACCTGGTCCCAGTGCACGCCCAGCACAGCTCTTCTTTGGTCCCCACAGCCAGCATTTACTGAGCACCTGCTGGGCTCCCAGGTGCTGTGCAGAAACAGCTCCTCAGACCCCTCGCCCTCTCGCGATCAAAGCCGCCTGGGCAGCATTTCTAAAACACACACGATTCTTGGGTCTCCGCCTTGGGAATTCGGAGGGTTGAGGGTGGAGCCCAGAAGCTAGTGCTGGCCAGGCAGGTCACGGAGCTCCTGCTGGAGACAGAGGCAGAGAGGGGCTCTGCGCCCAGGCTGCTGGGAAGGCCCCCGCGTGCCTGTGCTATCTCCAAACAAGGGCAGGACCACCTACCTCACTGGGTAGTGGTGCAGGGCCTGGCAGGCAGCAAGCACTCAACCAAGGGGGGCTGCAGCCACTGCCACCCACCCCTATGCGGCTGGCACACCCTGCAGGTGGGAGCCCCATCTGACGCCTCATTTGGACCTCCTTTCTATCGACACCCCGTCGTCACCCCGTATATCCAGGTAAACCGGACAGGTGCCTGCCGTGCTTGGCTGCCAAGGGCTCTGGCCCCACTCGGCAGGCCAGGTACACAGCCGGGCCCAGAAGCTCTCGAGACAAAGCTCACCAGGAAGCCCAAGAGAGCCAGACCGGAGGGTGACCCGCACCACGAAGGTAGGGGCTCCTCTGAGGCAGCTCACCCCAAATGCCGAGGGGACAGACTGGAGCATGTCGAGGGGGGTAGGCAAAGCAAGAAAAGGCCCAGCAGCAAGGCCCCTGCTGCCCTCACAGCCCACCATGGAGCTTTCCCGGCAAAGGGACCCAGGGACAGACAGTGCAGCCCTGAACACCTCTGATCCACTCCGGTCGCCGTCTTCTTGCAAATCCATACCCCATGTCAGTGCCAAGGGTTCGGGGACAGCCCCACGTGGCCGAGGCTCACCGCTGCCTCCCTGGAGAAACATCGCTGGGTGCCCTGGCCCCAGCTCTTTATCACTGGGGCCAGGGGAAGGGATGCTCACGCCACGAGTCCCCAGCACACGGTCTAAGGGGGCAGCCCCCCTGGGGACTGGCTTGCAGAATGGGGCTCCACTCCCCAGCAAGCTGGTCTCCTGAGGAAGGAGGCCAGAAGCAAATTCCACGTGTAATTCCGGCCTCTTCTCGCAGCGTCTGTGTGCCCACTTAGGTCGCAGGAATGGGTCCAAGCACCGAGAGGCACGCTGGCCAATGCCTCCAATGCAGTTCCCACCATGACCCCTACCCCCCGAGTCCTAGGGCCAAGCAAGCCTCCACGGCTGCCCAGGACCTGCACAAACAGCAATGGCCTTCGGAGCTGCAGCTCCTCACCAGGGTCTGCCCCGGGGCTCCCAGACCGCGAGCCCTCTGAAATCACACGCTGACGTGAGCATAAGGTAGATATTCCCAGGGATAAGGACTCCTCCCAGTCGTATTCTCAAAGCGTTAATGACCCAAAAGTGCCTAAGAACCAAGTTTTAGAGAAAGGTCAACCAAGCCAAGTGGCTGACATCAGACAGAGAAGCAGGGTGCCCCTGGAGCCACGAGAGTACAGTTCAGGAAGAGGGGCCAACGGGGCCAACCGTTACCGGGGTGGGAGCCTCCAGTTCCCGACCACTACTGCACCCTCTGGGACAGAACCATCAGGGACTGATCTACCGAGGGCTGTGGCAGCCAGACTCGCCACCGGCCCCCAGGCCCGGGGCTCCCACGGTCAAGGCCCTGCAAGGACATAGCCCTTCCCTCCTGGCCCCCCTGCCTGGCCTGGCGCAGGTGGCCTGGCCAATCAGACCTTCTGGCTCCAGGCTGCCAGAGAACCAATCTGGGTGCCCAAAGGAAGGTGCTCAGTTGGAGGAAGCGGCTGGCGCACAGGCGGTGCTGTCCAAGGAGAGCCGAGAGGGACTGACGGCTCAGAAGCGGAAGGGTTTCTTTGAGGACCGTCAGCAGAGAAGAACCTGCCGTTCGCTGCCTGAGAAACCCGTGCAGGCGCCTCCTAAGTCACGCTGCCTGGGGGGCTGGAGAAAGACCCTGGGGCAGGGAGGGGGACGGAATCCTGCCTGCCCCAGCCTCCCGGACCTGGCAGGTACACTCTTCTGGCTCGGGGGCTCGCTCCCAGGAATCTCAAAGACGCTGGTGACAGATGCTGCGAGCAGCCACAGACGCAGTCTTGCCGGCCACCGGGGTGTCCTTACCACCCGGGGGGGGGGCATTTCTTTGAGACGTTTTGGGTGGCTTGCAGATGACACGTACAGAAGAGATACCAACTCCTACTCTTTCTGTTCTGCAGAAAGTCCCGAAAAACCGTAGATGGCTGAGATAGAAACCACCAAGATCTCTAGCAAGCATCTTCCTTCCATTTAACCTCCATGTGGTTCAGGGAAGGACAGGCCCAGGAGGCCGGCATGGGGCAGATCCCCAGAGCCACACTCCATACCTGGACTCTGACCACACACGTCTGGAGAGCTTAAGTCAGACAAAACCGGGGATATCAGACACCCACTGACCTTGTGGAAAGTGCCAGAAAGACCCTGCCTGGGCGATGTGGCTCTCCTCCAGTGTTGCTGAAGAGTAAAGCTGGAAGATGGCCTGAGAGTTCAACCTGTCCCACCTGGGGTGCCCCAGGTCCACAACACCCAACAGGTGAATGAAGCAAGAAACACGCAAAAAGATGAGAAATAGATAAGCTTGTGGGGTCGGAGACGGGAGGATAAGCAGCCACCCTGAGAGCCAGATGAGCTTGGCCTCCGGGACACGGGACTGTGTGGGCGGCTGCAAGGGAACAGGACGCACGCTTATGAGTTTATATGGACATCAGGACACCATCTGAAGAGCTCCAGTGACCAGTCCTGAACAGTTCAGAGAGAGGTCGCAGGAAGGCAGAGTGCCACCCGCCCAACAGGACTGAGACAAGAGGACAAAAACATTCCTTCTCGGGGAAAAATGAGCCTTCTCACCACATCGTCCCACTGGGCGCTTCCCCCAAATAAGCCTTCTGTGCTGAGAGCTGTTCCCAAAGAAAGAAGCCAAGCCTGGAACAGCCCAGGCCGGGGGCTGGGGGGGCACCCAGCCCTGGCAGATGGGGTGTCCTGGCCACGCTCAGGAGGCCTGGGAGTTGGGCAGTCAAGGCTGTGGCAGAAATACTCTGTCCATGGGCCCCAACCGTGCGAGACTCTCAGGGTCCTGTCTTAGGAGGGAGCCCTAAGGCCCACCGATGCAGTGGGAGCAGTGAGGATGGGGCAGGCTCTCTGGCCTTGAAAGGAAGAGGGTGAAGAGCCTACAATTACTTGGCTGCTCGTGCAATCCAGCAGGGACCGACCCTCCTGAGTGGCAGGGAGCCGCCAGGCGGAGCGAAGAGCTCTAAGAGGAAGATGCCAAGGGAGCAAGTCTGGGAACAGAAGGCCCAGCTCTGCAGAGGGGGCGCCCTGAGCCCAGGACCCACCACTGGGCCCCAGTGCTCCCATGTGACTGGGCCTTCCGCCTCACTAACCTTGGAGCCGTGGGACGGTTTGGTCTTCTTGGGGTCAGAGAAGGCAGAGAGTGGAATTGTGGGTAACATGGGGTAGTCGGGGCTGGGCCTGGACACCGTTTCTGCTCCTTCGGGCATTACCATCACCTAGTGATAAAGAAGAGACAGATGTTATCAGTGAGCAAGGAGGCAAGAGGAAGTGTGCCTGCAGGAGTCCGGCCAGAGGCTGGGGGAGCTGCCTTCTGGGACAAGGGCAAGGGGGAATGGAGCGTCACTTGTCCAAAAGAATCAAAGGCGTTTCCTCCACGAGAGGCTGGGTGCTGAGTGCTCGGAGCAAAGCGGGCTCAAGGTGGCGAGTGAAGAGAAGCTGGGGTCCCAGGATGGCTGGGCCCAGGTGTGGCCGCGTGGCCCCTGGGAGGAGAGCCCCGAGCGCGGTGGACAGAGGGCGAGGCCAGGAAGACCGGCGGAGTGTGCCGAGAAGCACGAGAAGGCAACCGTGGCCCACGCTGACCGGCACGCTGCGGTTTAGAAGGACCAGAAGCATGGTTTGGAAAGGCGAGAGGCCAGCCAGATACCCACACTGGGCAGCCGCGCGGCAGAGAGAGCAACTTCTGATGGGCGTGCGTACGGGGGACTTCACAGGGTCCCGCGTTTCCAGGGTGGGGGGTGGGGGGTGGGGAGACGAGCCCTCCTCCACGGTCAAGCAGGTAGAAGGTGACTGAACTGGCAGCATGGGAGGCAGAGGCAGGAGAGAACCGCACGGGGGTGGGCGCAGCACGAGCCTGCGGGGGAGGGCAGCGAGTGCCCCACTCTGTTAGCCAACTGCGAGGAGGAAGGGCCTGGAGTCCTGCCAGAAGGTGCTCCCGGGATCCCGGGCTCCTGCCGCACCTGCTGAAGGAGAGAAGGCTTGGGGGCAAGTTGTCCAAATACTGACACACTGCGACTTAACACTGCTAGCAGCCAGACACTCAGAGGCAGCCTTCCCGAGAGCGACGAGACACAACAGAAGAACGCAGCACACGTTAAAAAAAATAATCATAAAAGGAAGCGGGGGGGGGGGGGGGGAAGCATTCAGCTCAGTATCACGAGCACCATTAATAACCTTGAACGCCTGGGATTGATTCCCTGATGAGCCAAACCCCTCCTCTGAGGAGGCTGGTGTCAGAGAACACGGGGGTGATCCCCTCCCACAGCCCCCCGACCCCGAGGCAGCCCAGCCCGAGGCCTGAGGTCCTCCTCAGAGCCTGTCCGACCGCAACACTATGACCCACGGTGCCCAGAGCCCAGCTGAGGAGCCCCGGTCTCGGGCTCGCGAGGACGCGTGTGAGAGAGAGAGGCGACTGACGCCCTGAGCCAGGAGCACACGCGCGTCTGGGCTCCCTCCCTCTCTCTCGTGTTCGGGTCCCTCTCTCCCTTCAGGTTCACCTCCTGGCCTGACGCGGCTCCTATCCCTCTGCTCTGTGACAGCGCTTTGAAAACAGGCGAAGCGAACTAGCAGATCTGCTTCCTCCTCCGCCGCGGTGCTTCACGAGGACCCAGCTCACCCGGTGGAAATACAGACCCTCGGCCGCAGAAGGAGCTCCTTTCTGTGCAGCTCAACTGCCGACGGGGCACCGGATGAGACCCAGTGCCGAGGGGACGGGCGGCCGCCTCCTCAAGGCTGGCCTCTGGCCGTCGGGTCACCGCCGAGGAGGGGCCTGGCGCTCAGGCGGGTAATCAGTTCCGGGTGACCGCGGTGGAGGGGCAGCACGGTAGGCCGGTCTCATCGACCCACGACTGGGCGGGTCTGCGGTCATCTGTCGCAAGATGGCAGAGGCCGGCCCCACTGGGGACGCTCAACTCCAGGAGAGCACACGAGGACCCCAAGTCACGTGGTGGGAGCTACTGTCCCACAAGAGTCCCAGGCTGCTCCTAAGACCAGAGATCACTGCTTTGCCGTCAGCCCAGGGCAAGCCCCAGAAGCCCACGACCCCCCAAGGGTGAGAAGGTTCCTGACCAACCCACCGGCTCTCTGAGCAGCCCCCACAAGGGGGAAGAGCCCCTGGCAGAAACCACCGTGCTGTGGCACACGGGCCTCGCTCTCCCTCCTCCCTCCAGGACCGGCCCTTCTTCCCGAACGGCCAGCCAGACCTGCGCTCCCAACCTCTCCCCCTGCCGCTGCCTCCGCCCTCCAGTTTTATATGTTTTGGTGATGCACACTGAGCCTTCATCTCTTCTTAGCAAAGAAAAGCTCCTTACGCAGGGGACGGAGGGGGACGGCCCCTTGGTCCTGGAGCTCTGGGAGGCCCGTGGGATGTGACCTGCATGTCTGTCTCCCACAGAAATGCTGTCTGTGGGACCCCCGGGTGGCAAGGGCTTGGGGAAACGTTTGGCAGCAGAAAAGAAGGTGGACAAGCAGGGCTGGGGGAGACTGTCGACCCAGGCACCCCCTCCCCCTTCCAGAACTCCCAGGCGAAGTTCAGGACAAATGTCTCTGCAAACTGCTTCCAAGGCCTGCCTGTTTGTTCCCATCAGCCAGTACATGCTAGACTATAATCATAGACTCATCTGTTAGTAGGAACGCAATAGGACGTAGTCAAATTTTCTGCAATGAATAACTGATTCCCTTCTTTTTTTTTTAAATAAAGCTTACAGAAGACCCAACCGAATAAATGACGAAGGACTGCTTCAGAGGCCGAAAGCAGCAGCTCAGCCCAAACTCCCCGTGTGCACTGGGCAGGTGGGCCTCCTGAGCCGAACCCTCCCGGCTGGCACCCGGGCAAATGCTCAGTGATTCTGGGTCACTAAAACATGGCTCTGGATGTCCCGTGTCCTTGGCCTGGCCCTCCTTCGGCCACACGGCACACACAGTCCAGCCTACAGCCGAGCACCCCTCCTCCTCCACCTCAGGCACCCCTCCTCCGGCTCTGCACTGTGCTCCCGGCGCTCGGCCACCACACGCGCACTCACTAAGAGGCCCAGGCTTGGAGAGCTGCCACTTGTCTGGCTTCACTAGGACAAAACTGCCAGGCCACGCGCATCATCAGGGAACCCCACGGAGAGCCACTGCTGCTCCCCCCGATGACGCAGCCCCGGCACAGCCTTGCCAATCCGGTTAACAGCTGGCTCCCACGCCTCGCCACGCTGACAGACTGGCCTCACGCCCACTCCTCCCACCCCTCCTTCCCGTGAAGGAAGATGCTAATTAACCACAGTCAACCAGGAAACCATGGGGATAACTAGCGACCGGTCACTCACAGCGACAACGCCCCAGCACAGGCTCGGGGCACCCGGGTCCCACGGTGCTGCCGGGTGCCACCGACGCGAACTGCACCTCTGAGTCTCGGGCACCCGGCCAAGGCCGGAGACACGTGCCCGGGAGACCCCGAGGTACCCCCGGCACCAAGCTGCTCAACGTCAGGAGCCACGTGGGAGCCACGACCGAGCAGCCAGCGCGTCCCCAGCATCCATCTGCGCAGGGGCACACTCACCCCGCCAGCCATCAGGAGCTTGTACCGGAACTCGATGGTGGGATTGTTGAAGGTGAGCTTCTCACAGCGCAGGTGGTTCACGGGCGGGTTGCCCTCCAGGTTCAGGAACAGGTCATAGGTGAAGCAAACCTTCCTGGGCTCCTCCTTAAACAAAGAAAACAAGGAAGTTCATCTCACAGCCACGCAGAAGGGCGGGCAGGAGGCTGCAGGGACAGCCACGAGGCACGCTCCCCGCCACCGGCCCCTGCCCTTCTTTGCCCTCCGCGAGGCCTCCGTTTCTCTCTCCCGGTCCCTTATCTGCTTCCCTCTCGTGTGCCTCCTTCTCATCCATTCCGTTATCCGAAAGAAGTCGACTTCCTATTTGCACTGGACCCAGCAAAGCAGCCTCCACAACAGAAGCACAGATCGAGAATGATGTTCTCAGACGGTCAATGGAAACATTCCTGCTGATGGCACGTGCGGCCTGGCGCACACCTTCCCCTGCAACCCTCGCGGCCCCCGTCAACAAATGGAGAGACTGAGGCCTGAAGACACGACTGCCGGGTGGCGGTGCTAAGATCTGATCCGACTCTGAGGCCCCTGATTCTAGGGCCTCCAGCCCCTGCTCCCTTCCTGGAAGGGAAATGTCTCCAGAGACATCCAGATGGCCAGCAAGCACACTAAGAGATGTTCAACATCACTAATGACTAGGGAGCCACAAATCAAAACCACAACATAGCCCCTCACACCTACGAGGCCAGCAATTACTTGAAAAATGGAAAACAGCAAGCAGTAGTGAGGAGAAAACGGTGCCCTTGGGCACGGCGGCTGGAACGCACAACTGCCAATGCGGTCACTCTGGAAAGCTGTCCAGGGGTTCCTCAAGACATCCGACGCTGAGTAACGATGTGACCCATGTATCCCTCCTCACATACGGCCGAGAGAAGTGAAAACATACATTCACGCAAACACTTGTACGTCTATGTCCATAGAACAGTATTACTCTAGACTCAAAACTGGAAGCAATCCAAGTGTCCAGCAGATGAAGGGACACACGCAGTGAGGTCCCTCCACACAGTGCAGTATCACAGCCGCGAGCAGGAGCCAGGCACCCACACCCGCCGCCCCGCGGACGGACCCCGAACACGCAACACTCAGGGAGGGAACCAGACACGAGAGGCCACGCGGGGGGTGAGTCCACGTGTGTGAAACGTCTAGAACACGCTCATCCACGGATAGGAAGGGGGTTCCTGGGTGCTGAGGGCTGGGGGAAGACTACTGATGGGGACACAGTTGCTTCCTGGGGACAGGGAATGTTCTAGAATTAGAAAACTGTGATGGCTGCACAACACTGTGAATATCCTAAAACCACTGAATTTGTATGCTTTCAAAGGGAATTTCCTGGTATGTGAATTATACGCAATTGCTTTACAAGCCCTCCAGCAGGAGAGAAGCCCAGGGGTGCAGGTTGCTGGTGAGGAGCTCTCGGCAGCTGGGAGGAGACCCAGGACACGGCAGTCAGGGGTGTGAAGAAGGGGGGGGCTCCGTGCACATGCCCTCTTCCTTCCACCCAGACCAGCCGGGCCACAGCCCCGGGGAGAGAAGGGGGCAGAGACGGGGGCTGAGCCTACACTCCCCCCGCTCCAACTGCAGCCAGGGCCCCGGGCCACCCACCTTCCCCCTCAGTCTCCACAGCCAGCGCCACGGTTTATAGGAGCCATGCGAGCCCTGTGGGCCTTTTTGAGCTCTGATGAACGGGCAGCGCGTGGGAGTGGGGACCTGACTGGCCCCGAGCCTACTTCTGGACAGAGGGGACACCAGTGGGGCCCCGCTGTGCCCTGCGTTCAGGCCACAAAGGTAGAAGGCACACCTGTCAAGTAGGAGAGTTGCAGACGCTGCCTTTTGGGAGCCCTGAGCCTGGTGCAGGGAAGACAAGCAAACAGGCCTTCCCAAGCCAGTGGCAACCAGTGAGGGGACACTGGCCTCGCCCCTCCTCCCCAGCAGCCCTTGGGGTCAGCAAGAGTGGTTTCTACCCCAGCTGGTCCCATCTAAACCACACCTGGCAAGCCTTCTCCTGGCCCAAGGCAGACACGTGACCTGGTCTGAGTGAGTGATAGGTGGAGCGGAGGGCAGCCTAGGGACAGCTTTCCTTCCCAAGTCACACATGAAGCACAAGAAAAAAGGCCCAGCATCTCTTTTCCCTACCTAGTCGGGAGCTCAGCAATCCCGGAAGAGCATGCAGGGAAGCCGCGAGGATCTCTGGGCCACGAACACCGGCCAGCTGCTTTCCAACGTCTTGTTGAAGAAGAGAAAGGGCCCCCATAAAGCCCCCAAATGCAGCTGACCCCCTCCTCTGTGCCTGCACTGTTTTGTGCCCAACCTAACGGAGGTACCTGTCACAGTGTGTATGTCTCCCCGCCAAGCTGGGAACCCACTGGAGGCAGGGGCTGTGGGGACCCTGGTCCCGCACTCAGGTGCTGGCCTAGGGAAGACACTCCATTTCTGTCAAAAGACTGAAACACTAAGATGGACAAGAGTGGGGTGTGACCCAACAGTGTGGGTGGGGAGGGGTCGGGAAGGCCCCGGGGAGGCTGTGCCAGGTGTGGAGAGTGGCTATGAGTTGATCAGGGAAGGAAGGGGGTGAGGAGAAGCCCCACAGGCCACAGTGTCCTTCCGGAGCCCTGCGAGTCCACATGGCCCCAGCTGGGAGGGGAGGGGGGACCATGGTGGCAGTAGGTGACCGGAGAGATGGACCTTGGCCACATCCCAGGGGCAGAGGTGTCTACAGGGGGTTCTGGGCTCAGCAAGAACAAGCCCACGGGCACCTGGGTGGCTCAATTGGTTAAGTGTCTGGCTCTTGGTTTCGGCTCAGGTCACGCTCTCACGGCTTTGTGGGTTTGAGCCCCACATCAGGCTCTGCACTGGCAGCATGGAGCCTGCTTGGGATTCTCTCTCTCCCTCTCTCTGCCCCTCTCCCACTCATGCTGTCTGTCTCTCTCAAAATAAATAAACTTAAAAGAGGAAGGAAGGGAGGGAGGGAGGGAGGGAGGGAGGGATGCAGAGAAAGGAAGGAAGGAAGGAAGGAAGAGAAAAAAAGAAAGAGAAAGAAAGAAAGAAAGAAAGAAAGAAAGAAAGAAAGAAAGAAAGAAAGAAAGGGCCCAGATCTGCATCCCAGGAAGCCAACACCCTCTGGCCTGCAGGACACCACCACTGGGGGCGAGGTTTGAACCTGGCAGATAAAGGAAGCCAAAAAACAAAACAAAACAAAACAAAACAAAACAAAACAAAACAAAACAACCATATCAGACATCTGTCCTGTTCCACTAGGTAAACACAGAAGCTGCGAGAGGCGGACCACGTGGGTCACTCCAGCTGACGTGGGCACCACTGCTCTGTACCTCCTAGCGGGTCAGTGACTGGGGAGCCGTCCGTCAACTGTGGCCAGCATCACACAGGCCACACATGAGACCGATGCGTCACCTTTCGGGGAGGACTTCACCTCCAGATGCCGGTTCGAGTGAACCCGGGGAATAGACGCAGCGGAGGATGGTGCTCAATAACGAACGCCGCGGCACAAAAGCCACAAAACGCCGGGCGATACCAACTCTACAGGGCCAATGGCCTGGTTTCTTCAACAAGTCAACTGCACAAAAGAGCAACAGCAGAGGGAGACTCCCCGTCGCCGCCCCTTACCAACACGTGAGCCGCAACACGGTGGTCGTGTCTACATCCTGATTCAAACGGAAAAACAAACTTTTCACAAAACCCCTCGGGTGTCACGGGATGGTCAACGTGTAGGTTCTGACACAGATATTTTATTAAAAAGCAGTCCCCATCTTTTAGAGATGCGTTCTGAAACAGTGACACGGGAAGTTACGATGTGTGGGGTGTGCTTCAAAATGACACAGGCAGGAAAGTGGCAGGTCAGAGGCGGTCAGTGCTGGAACCAGGGGATGGCCACGGGGGGCTTGCTACAGCACTCCGACTGCCTCGATAGATGTCTCGTCGTTTCCTGAAATTTCTGTGAGTGGACACAGTGCCATGAAGCCACGCGCTTGGCGGAGGAACTCGGCGAAGGGAACGACGTGTCAGGGAGGGGTGGGTGGCTTGGGACCTCCGGGTCACCAGCAGGAGGTGAGCAACCTTCAGACGACCCTGCGAGCACAGGGTCAGACTGGGCCGGGGGCTCACTTCTCACTGGCCACGTGGCCTTGGTCACAAGGCCTGTCCTCCTAAGCCTCGGTTTCTTCAAGTACGAGGGGGAGTATTTGATGAGACAAAGCAGCTGATTGTCTCAGTGATCAGGGAAGCTGTTACTTTTATCAGAAAGAGATCCAGGCTGCAAGAGGTCACCTGGGACACCCATAGACAGACGGTAACTGAAGCCACAGGACTCCCCAGCAGGAAAATGGGAGCTCCCAGGCACACTGAAAGGCTGCCCCGTATCCTGCACTCAAGGGGTGGAGAGAAGATGAAGGCCTGGTGCCGAGCGGGGGTGCCCGACATTTATCACGGCCAGGCACTTTTTCTAAGCACTTAACATGTATGACTGTGTCCCAGCCCGAAGCACAAGTTCTCTCACTGGCCCCATTTCACAGATGAAGAAGCTGAAACACAGGTAACCTGCTTGGCGCCACGCCACTGGCTGGTCAGCGGTAAGCCAGGACTCACTCAGGGTGGGCGGTACTCTCTGGAAGCCGTGGCCCTCGGAGGAAAGCGGGAGGGACGCTTACGACTCCCCAGAGCTGGGCACGCAGCATCTGGGCTGGGCAGGGGCCCTCCCCCGAGTGCCCAGAGGGTGTCCTGCTCTACTGACCTGGGATCGGCGGCTGGCAGCTGACGTGTACGTCACAGCACGCTGACGACGACTGATCAGAGCTCCCTCTGGTAAGACCTCAGCCCGGTGCAGCTTAGGAACTTCCAAAAGGGTGACGCCCCCTCCCCAGGAAACCAGCCTCCTTCTCGGGAGGCACAGGCAGCGAGGAAATGCCTCCAAGAGTCACAGCATGTTCGGTGAGGAGTAGCCAAGTTCAAGGTGTGCTGGGCCCACAGTCCCAGGAGTAACATCCCTGTCCTTCCAGCCAGACCCTGCCTACGTGTGGAGGGTCTCTCTCAGCAAAGGCAGCTGAAGCCGGCCCCAAATGCTCTCGGCCCAGGCCACGGGCGGCCACCCACCGCCCAGGATACTGGCCACAGGCCAGCGTCTCTCTCCAGACTCAGCAAACTAAGACCCAGAAGAACTGGCCAAACTGGTGCCAGCGCCCAGAGCTGATGGCGCGTGGACCTGTCCACAGCTTTCGGGCAGTCCAGGCCACAGGAGGCCTGGGGGCATGGGCCCACAGCCCTGGGGCCAGCCGCCCACGCCTGCGGCTTCTGCTGCTGCCTCTCCAGCACCTGGGACCCTCCCCAGAGCTGTCTCCAGGGCCCCGCCCTCTTCTGCAGCCGGCAGAGCTAGCCCTGGAGGACCCTGTGTGCGACCAGAAGAGGAGCTGGCCCTCACTCCCCCGGGGTTCCAGAACTCACTAGCTGAGGACGACCTCGGGGCTACGTCCTTGTCATCTTGGCCCTGCCCACACTTCCTTCTAGGGGCCTGCCTGCCACCTCCCTGTTAGAAGGCCCCGGATTCAAAACACAGTTAAACCTGAATCTGATCGTGGCCCTGTATCTAACTGCCAGTTTACAGGGCTACTGTCAGCAACATCCCAACGGGGCAAACCATACAGCTGTGCAGAATGCTTTGCAAGGCAGAGAAAGAAAAGACTTAAAGAAGCTTAAGAAATGCAGCAACCAATTGCGAAGCACCGACCTTGTCTGAATCCTGATGTGAACAAATTATTAAAATATATATATATGTGATCACACGAAAGCTCTGACGTTGGATACTTGATATTGAGAATTATTAATTAATTTCCAACGTGATGATACTGCAGTTAGGGCACTTTTACAAGAGTCTTATCTTTCATACACACAGACTGAAATACTTTCAAATTAAAAGAGAGGATGTCGTGGACTTGTTTCAAAATAGTCCCGGGGCGCCTGGGGGACTCAGTCGGTTGAGCGACCGACTTCGGCTCAGGTTATGATCTTGCGGTTCATGGGTTCGAGCCCCGCGTCGGGCTCTGTGCTGACAGCTCGGAGCCTGGAGCCTGCTTCCGATTCTGTGTCTCCCTCTCTCTCTGACCCTCCCCCGTTCATGCTCTGTCTCAAAAATAAATAAACGTTAAAAAAAATTTTTTGTTCAAAAAATAATCCCACGGCCAAAGACGAAACGGGCACTGTACTCAAGTAAGTGCTGGCGTGGGGCGGTTCGCTACTCTCCACTTCCGCGTATATTTTAAGTTTCCTGTACTAAGACTTTTTTTTAATGTTTATTTATTTTTGAGAAAGAGAGACAGCGTGAGTGGGGGGAGGGGCAGAGGGAGAGGGAGACGCAGAATCCAACGCAGGCTCCGGGCTCTGGGCTGTTAGCACAGAGCCTGACGCGGGGCTCGAACCCACGAACGGCGAGACATGACGTGAGCCGAGGTCGGACGTTTGGCCAACTGAGCCCCCCCCAGGCGCCCCAGTATTAAAAGCATACAGACAGGGCCCCTCATGAAGCACAGAGAAGACCAACGAACCCCTCCACCCCTGGGGTCCTCTTTGACCACCGGGTGAATGCCCCGCTCTCTGCTTCAGGCGGCCAGCGGCACGACTCAGCGAGTCCTCCCTGGGGCCAGGCGCAGCACCACAGGCTTCACCCAGCACCTTCTGTCATCCTCACAAATGCTCCGGGAGTGAGCCACTGCTCTCGCCATACGTCAGGACAGGAAACTGAGCTTTAGTGGCCTTGAATCATTTGCCAAGGCCACACGGAACCCACAAAGGTCAGGCGCTCGAGTCCCTGCATCACAGCCTCTGGCATCTTCCTGCGGACGCAGCTCCGCCACGCCCAGCCCTTGGTTCCCCATGGTGAGCCCACAGGGACTGCTGCCAGCCCCCAGGGACAGGAGACACTGCCCACTGTCCAGTAAAGACAGCCAGGGAGGCGCCGTGGAGAACCTATGTTGGAAAGCAAACACCACCAGACCTGGAAGTCCACTTCCAAGATTCCAGATGTTCAAGGAGGGTCACTGAGGCGTTCCTGAAGTGAGAGGCCTAGAGATGCCCGGTGTCCCTCAACAGGAAAAGTCAGGGACATTATGGCCGGTCTAAGCTAAGGGGAATGCCACACAGCTGTCGTAAAGAACGAGGTCAAGCTATGGGTACTGATGTGGGAAGTCCACAGAGATTTCTTCCCTCCCTCTCTCTCTCCCTCTCTCTCACACACTCACGCACACGCACACACCCCATAGAAAAAAACTGTTTTTGGAAGGACTTCACTAATTGCTTACGTTGGTAACTTCAAGGGAACAGACTGGAGAGAGGACTCCAATTCCTAGCCCGCTACACACATCCCCCTTGCAGTAAGATGCAGAAAAATGACTTTAAAAGGCTTAAGGAAAACAGTGCAACGAGGGCTGAAAACCGTGGACTTCTAGGCCCAAGACCTCCTGCATGCCAAAGCAGCTCTGACTTCCTGTGTGACCCTGGACAAGCCACCCCACCTCTCTGAGCATCGATGAGAGGAGGAAAGAACACCACAGGGTTCTGGATGCACAAAGGAGGGAGCAATGACCGTGGCTCCGGCCAGTCCGGGACCCCGCCCACCCTCCCCCGAACTGCTCAGCCACGACAAACACAGGACAACCTGTCTCAGTCAGAACCGAGGCTGGGGGAGCCCACAGCTTGGCCCTGAGCGAGCGCAGGACTGTGCTAATGTTGACATTACGGCCTGTCCCACCCTACTCATCTGTGCCCCACCCTCACTTTGGGGGGGCGGCAGCACAAGTGACTCAGTTATGCGACTCCCGTCTTTACAGGAAACACATTAATTAGTCAGGAGAGATTCTGGGGGAAGCTGAGCCCGGGCCGATTCTTCCACTCCCTTCCCAAGGAGCCCAGGAGAAGGCACCGGTGGGAGAGCCAAGGAGGAGGGCCGACTGTCCCTCCTGGTGACCCAGGGTAAGGCTGAGCCTTTCCTTAAGCACATCTGCTCTCTCGAGGTGCTTCTCTGCCCCTCTCCAGACACCGCCCTCTAGGAAATACAGGTGCTTCTGGGGTCCCACACGGAGGAACAGAAGGATGCTGTAGGGCACGACAACCCAAGCCGCACAGCTGGCATCCGTGCGGCCTGTCACAACTCAGCAGCCCCCCGACCTTTCCCCAGGTCTCCCGGCACAACGTCCCTCCCGTTCTGGCTCCTCAGCGATCCCCCAGTGAGGGTCAGCCCCCCCTCGGCTGCATCAACCAACCAACTGTCCCCCGCCCCCCGAAAGCCCACCCAGGTGTGGCCAAGGGGCCAAGACGGTGGCGACTCTAGAAGGGGCAAGCTGGGTGGGGAGCATGTGGGTTCCCCACCCAGTCACTCAAGGCACACTTTCACCCAGCAAGTCTCAACTGAAACAGGGCAGGTGGGCAAAGCCCAGCCTGGCCCTACGGGAGAGGGTGTTTGCAGGCCAGGCCCTTTCCACTCCAGAGACGGGGAGGGGCGGGAGAGCACAGGACCCGTTGGCCCTGGGACTGCCCGCCAGCTCGTCGCCAATCCTACCATAGTGCCTACACAGCCGTCTCCCCAAAACATAAGTCGGCCAGGATGTGTCCAGGAAGATGCCTCTGAGGGCTTACACGGAAGCTGGCAAGCAGTGTTTTAACTTACTTTAAAACAAAACCAACCCTTCCAAATAAAACCACACAAACTCCCTAATAAAATGTACCAAAATGCCCTTCCTGTGACCTCAGATACTAGCATCTGAGTAAAGCCCAGGAGGGTTAGGGAAGGCCAGGACTCACTGTCCAGTAATAGCCTGTTGTGGGGGTGGGGTGGAGACGAGGGCAGGGAGGATGTCTGGCCCTAGCAGCCAATAACCAAAACGAACTCGCTCGCACTTTGCCACTTCTGAAAATCGGGCTTTCTCTTCCAGTCAGCACGCACACCTAGTACGTTTCTTTTCCTCCTCCTGGACCAGAGAGTGCGATTACAGTGACGGCACATCTCACCACGAAACGGTGAAGCTGCACGTTCAAAACCCAAATGTCTCCGGGCCCGTGTTCCCTCCCTGACAAACACCCACAGGGCGCAGGCGGGCCCCACGCGGGTGGAGCCTGAGAAATGAAAAGAGCAGTGGCTTTGGGCGTAGGAAAACTCGTTCCCATTTCACAACTGAATTCTCTTCTCTCCTCTCAGTTTTGCCAATAGGAACCAGCTTGAATTTGAAAACGAAAAAACCAGATCTAAGACAATTCCCAAGGAAAATGACATCACATCAAACGGTGCCTTAAATCTAGAACAGCTAGAGTCCAGCTAATGCTGGCCTCAGCTAATGACTCAAAACCAAACCAAAACAACTCCACGCCAAGGTCAATCTGCCACGGACGTGAGCAGGCAAACTGCAGGGTCACCAGCTGGCACAGCTGAAGGAACCCGCGAGAGCTGGTCCTAGCCCAGAGAGGAAGGGGTATGAGGGAAGGGCACAGGCCACATCCTCAAGGGCCACGTGCTCAGGCCGGGGCAGCAGCCCCCCCAAGTCCCACCCCAGCACCTGCTCATCATGCCCACGACCAAGCCCCGGAGCCTCCCTCCCACGTAGACACTGCAGGTGTCCACCCTCTGCCCCCAACGCCTGCCTCTGGGACGAAGACAAGTGCTTCCTGTTTGGCAGCCACTGAATTACTTCCGGGAAAGGTTGGACCACATCTGCTTTGTAATGTGACTGTGCCGCCACAAAACAGTCCGGAACAGGCATGTGACGGGCACTTTGCTGGGGATTCTGGAGCCGTGGCCAGAGGGACCGGAAGGACCGACGCTTCACTGAGGCCCTGATGGCACACCCACTCCCTAAAGGCCTGGGAGGTCTTTTTATAAGCAAGTGGCACCTCCTACTCCCAGCTGGCACACTCCAGTGGCTCCCCAGTGTACCTGGGTTGAGTTGACCCCAGACTCCCCTCCGAACCCAAGTGCCCCTGACGCTCCACCCCACCGTGCCGCCACTTTCAACCTGGAAGGGGGTCTCCCGGTCCTTTCCACCCCACTGACTCCTACCCACTCACAAGCCTCAGAGTAAGTCTGGCTTCCTAAGGGAAGCCTTTCCCTACGCATCCCCCAGCTCTCTCTGACTGAGTCTGCCGTAATGCCCTCGCACTATTAAGATAAAGATACTTGAATCCAGAGTACATTAAGAACCCTTAAAACTCAACAATAATGAAACTAACCCAGTTTTTTAAAAAGCCCCTCTAAAGTTCAAAACACTTCACCATGGGAACTATATGAATTGCAAACACATGAAAAGATGCTCGGTGTCACCAGCCAGCAGGCTAGTGCAAATCAAAACTTAATGAGATACTAGTCGACACCCACTAGGATGGTTGAAATCAAAAAGACAGAAAGCGTTGGTGAGGATGGGGAGAAACTAGGACTCCATTCATCTCTGGTGGGAACGTAAGCTGGTGCGGTTGCTGTGGAAAAAGGCACGGCGGGTCCTCAAAACATTAAACAGAGGGGCGCCTGGATGGTTCAGTCAGTTGGGCATCCGACTCTTGATTTCGGCTCGGGTCATGATCCCAGGGTCGTGGGATCGGCCCTGCATCAGGCTCTGTGCTGACAGTGCAGAGCCTGCTTGGGATTCTCTCTCTCTCTCTCTCTCTCTCTCTCTCTCTGCCCCTCCCCTGCTCTCTCTCTCTCTCAAAATAAATAAACTTAAAACAATATATTAAAAAAAAATTAAACAGAATTACCTTAAGATCCACAATTCTACTCCTATGTATATGCCCCAAAGAAGTGCAAACATTTATCTATGCAAAAACTTGTGCACAGAATTGCTAACAGTGCAAACAGATAAACAAAACCTAGTCCATCCATACAATGGAGTATGTCCAGCCATAAGGACTGAGGCACTGAGGTGTGTGTGCTACAGTGGGACGAGCTCCGAGAACAGGCCGGATAAAAGATGCCAGTCAGAAGAGGCCACAGACTGCATGACTCCACTTCCATGAAAGGTTCAAAATAGGCAAATCTACAGATAAAAAGTACATTAATGTTTGCCAAGGAGGGAGGGAGGATGAGGAGTGACTGCTAACGGGGACAGAGTTTCTTTTTGGACGGAGTGTTCTGGAATTAGTGGTGATGGCTGCACTACTCCACAAACACTAAAAACAATGCCGTGTACACTTTAAAGGGATGGATTGTATGCTTTGTGAATTATAAATCCATAAAGCTATGTTTTAAAGAGACAGACAGGACGGCACCATCCACGCGGAAAGCAGAGACAAGCGCCCATGCTCAGCGCAGGCGAGGGCACCGCTGGAGTCCCACGACATGCCTGCTCTGTGTGACCAGCCGTCCCACGTGAGCTGGGACCATGACCCCCGTGCGCCCAAAACCTACGTTCACACAAAAACCTGGACGCAAATGTTCAGGGAGACCTTGCTCACGATCACCCAGAACCGGGAACAACCGGGACGTCCTTCACCCGGCAGACGGACAAGCGGACCACAGGGCGTCCACATGGTAAAAAGGAACGAGCCGCTCACTCAGGCAATGACGCGGGTGAATCTTAAGTTCTGCAAAGTGACGGAACCCAGACACCAAGGGCTACGTACTGGATGGTTCTGTTTACACGGCAGTCTGGAAAAGGCAAAACTACAGGGATGCGAAACGGGTGAGTGGCCACAAGGGACTGTGGGGGCAGGGGGCTGACTTCAAAGGGGTGGCATGGGGGGCCACGGGGGAGGACGGCACCGTTCTGCACTGTTCCGGTAGATGAGGCTGCATGTCAAGACCCGGTGTGAACTTCACTGAAAACAAACCGAAACAATAAGGATGGACAGCTGGGCAGGGGCAGGGGGCCCAAGGTGCAATGTAGGCTGTGACCAACGAGCCTTGCCCTATTCCAAACGTACGACAGAACCGCATCGGCGAGGATGTGGGAAGCAGCAGTGTGTTTGAGCCACGCAGCAGAAGGCCGAAGACAGGAAGAATTCCACACAAACACTGCACTCAGGCTGGTAAATGTACTTCTTCCAGGAGGCCTGGTCAGCAATTCGGAAACTGCTTTCCCAGCCCGCTGGAGTTCAACAATAAGCAAATATATGGTAGATGATGAGGGTCGGGTTTCTCCCTTCAGAGAAAGTTAAGATAAGCAATGGAGGAATGCTAGGAAAAACCTGTCGGTGCGGGACTGGAGGTGAAGGCCCCGCTATGAACCGATGTTCGCTGTGATATCACACAGACGCAGAAGTGACGCAGGCGGGGGTGGTGAGCACAGGTGACCCTTGAACAATGCGGGGGTTGGGGCGCCGAACTCCTCCCACCCCGCCAGCAGTCAAAAACCTGCCTAGGAACTTTTGACTCCCCCCAAACTTAACTACCAACAGTCTACTGTTGATGGGAGCCTTATCAATAATATAAGGAGGATAAACACATATTTTGTATGCTGTATTATTATATACTGTATTCTTTATTTTTTAATGTTTATTTATTTTAAGAGACAGAGCAAGTGGGGAAGGGGCAGAGAGAGAGAAGGAGGAGGAGAGAGAGAATCCCAAGTAGGCTCCATGCTGCCAGCACAGAGCCCGACACAGGGCCCGAACTCATCAACTGTGAGATCATCACCTGAGCTGAAATCAAGTGGGACACCCAACCGACTGAGCCACTCAGGCGTCCCATATACTATATTCTTTAACAACAAATTAAGCTAGAAAAAGAAAATGTTATTTAAAAAATCATTAAAAAACACGTTTACGGTACTGTTACTTATTAAAAACAATCCACGCAGAAGTGGACCCACACAGTTCAAACCCGTGTTGTTCAAGGATCAACTGTAAAATGTGTGCATTTCCCAGCTCTGTCCCAGGAGAGGCCCAAACGCAGTGATATCACAGCAGCAAAAAGCACACTTCACTCCCAGATCTTGGCTTTTACATACCATTCTTTAATAAAAGGGACCAGGACTCCTTTACAGATGGCTGATTCTAGGGCTGGGGCAGGGAGACCCAGGATGAGCCTGTGGTGCCTGAAAGTGAGAAATCACCCCAAAAACCATGATGGGAACATAACGAAAGGGCACAAGGGCCCGCCTGAGGGAGGTCCCATTGGCCACAAGAACAGTTTGAATAACAATGGGACTCGATTATAATCCAAAGGAAAAAACCAAATATCCACGAATCCACACTGAAATAAATGAATGAGTGAGTAAATCTGTAAACGGGGGATAAGGGATAACTCTTCCTTACAGAAAAATTCCAATTAATAAATTCAGAAATAAAGGAAACAGAAATCCCCACAGAACACCCCTGATGGATGCTGAACTTGAAACGGTTGGGATGACACTTGGAAAAGAAACAGGTTATCTGCACAGTTGCAAAGAATCTCCCCCAAACAGCTATAACAATGTTACTATGGTGGTCTGAACCACCACCGCCAGGATACCAAGCTAGGATACCAAGCTGAATTTCTCTCCGCCTGAGTGTGGCCTGGACCGGACTTGCTTCTAATAAGTAGCAGAGTATGCAACCCCACCTAATCAAGAGGAAACACCACACAAGCCAAGCTGAGGGGCACTCTTCAAAATGCTAGGCTAGCATATTTTTATTTTTTATTTATTTTTAATTTTTGGATACAATTTAATATTATTAAAATGTCAAGATCATAAAAGACCAGCAAAAGCAGAGGACCTGTCACAGAATGAAGGAGAAAAAGAGGCATGATGCTAAATGCAATGTAGGATCCTGAATAGATTCTAGAACAGAAAAAGAACACTAGGAAATGGGGAAATCCAAATAAAGTCTGTTAATAAAAGTCTGTAAATTCAAATTAATATTGTGTGCCATGGTCGTGGAGAATGTTAATATGAGGGGAAGCTGGGTGTGAGGTACATGAGAACTCTTTGTACAACCTCTGCAACTCTGCAAATTACTTTAAAATTAAAAGTTATAAAAAAAAATCCGGATGATGAGACAGTCCATGCTCGCTTGTTAGTGAAAGATCTTTATGTATGTTTGGAGCAACCTGAGTTTGTGAATCTGCTTCTTTCTTTGAATGTGAATTTTATGGAATCTAAATACAGATCAAGTCTTTCTGAATAGGGGCACCTGAGTGGCTCAGTCGGGTGAGCGTTCGATTCTAGATTTCGGCTCAGGCCGTGGTCTCACAGTTCGTGGGATTGAGCTCCGTGCTGGGCTCTGCGCTGACAGCATGGAGCCTGGCTGGGATTTTCTGTCTCCCTCTTTCTCTGCCCCTTCCCCACTCGTGCACATGCACACTCTCTCTTAAAATAAATAAACTTTTAATTAAAAAATCTTTCTGATAAAATATAGCATCCAAATTGAGATGATTCAGTAACTGTAATACACCAAATTTTAAAGGGTTGTACGAAAAAAGAATACAAAATATCTCAGGGATTTAAGAATACTGATTACGTGTTTGGGGTGACTGGGTGGCTCAGTCAGTTGACTGCCACACTTCGGCTCGGGTTATGATCCCACAGCTCATGAGTTCGAGACCCACATTGGGCTTGCTGATGCCAGCACAGAGTCCACTTCAGATCTGCCGTCCACCCACCCCCCTTCTCTCTGCCCCTTCCCTACTCACACTCTCTCAAAAACAAACAAACCTTAAAACACAAAGACAAAACAAAGAATACTGATCGCATGTTGATGTTTTAGATATAGTGGGCTAAGATACATTATCAAAATTAATTTCACCCATTTCTCTTTTGGCCTTTTTTAATGCGGCTACTAAGAACAATTTAACTACATGGGTGGCTTAAATATTTTACTGGACAGCCAGAGTACAGGACGTAATTCACTCCCTGAGACAAGAAGGGCTTCAAACGCGTCTGGCCACTCCCAGAACAACATGCAGATACAAAGGGAGCATTTCAGCAAAACTCCACTCTCTTGATCCCTAGGACACTTAGGAACCGATTTCCCTGTCTGAACCAGGTCCCCTGTCCTGGGGCAGCACTAGCACGTTCTCCTGGGCCACAACCAACGCTCTAGTTGACTTTCCAAAGGAATAAACCAACCGCAGCTCCCAATGGCTTCTGGATCAACATGTGATCAGAGGGCAACCATCTGGTTCCCCCCGGATCACTTAAGCTCCCAACTCAGGGAACTCAGGTCACCCATTCACTCTGCCCCATAATGCGCTTTAACTGTTGGCATTTAAAAACAGGGGCCTATCCAGAATTCACAAAAATTCTCACAACTCAACAACAAAAAGACAAACTACCCAATTAAAAAATGAGCAAAAAGGCTTGGGTAGATGTTTCTTCAAAAAATAGGCAAGTGGCCAACGAGCGCATGAAAAGATGCTTGGCATCGCTCGTCACCTGGGAAACGCAACTCAAAACAACCACGAGATGCCACTTCACACCCTCTAGGGTGGCTAGGATGGAAAAGATTAATAAACGGAAAAAAAAAAAAAAGGAAGGCCGTGGCAGCAAGGGTGCAGGGAGAAGTGGGACCCTCATACACTGCTGGTGGGAACGTAAAACCATCCAGCAACTGCACAGAGCGGTTTGGTGGTCCCTTAAACAGCTGAGCATTGAGCGCTGCCTGGCTGGCTTGGCTGGAGGAGCATGTGACTCTTGATCCCAGGGTTGTGTGTTCAAGCCCGACGTCGGGCGTGGAGATAACTTTAAGAAAAGGAGACAGGGGAAAACAAAGAAAAAAAAACAAACACAGAAATACGGTCTGACCCAGCAATTCCACTCCTGGGTAGATACCGAAGGAACCGGAAACCGGTGACCGAACAAGCGCACACACACACGTGTTCGTGGCAGCAGGCGATTCGCGGCGGTCACGAGGCGGAAACAGCTCAAATGCCCATGAGCAGATGAATGGATGGACAGCTCCGTGCTGCGGAAAGTTATTCAGCCGTGAAAAAGCACGACATTCTGACACGCGGTACAATGTGGATGAGCTCATAAATGGCACTCTAAGCGAAGGAGGCCAGGCACGAAGGGTCACGTGAGGAACAAATGGGAAACGCACACAGGTTTTCGGTTTGGGCTGAAGAAAATGTTTCCGGAGCGCATGGCGATGGCTGCTGCGTAACGCTGAATTCCCTGATCACCACTCAGCTGTTTGTTCCCTTACAAGTGGCTGATTTTACGTTCTGTGACTTTCACTTCGGTTTTGGAAAAGGTAGGGGGGCGCACAACACACTCACTGCTCACGTCACGAGGCGTCTTGCCACCCTCCAGAATCAGTCTGACCCGTCCGTTCGGTCACTCATTTCACAAGCGCTGACCCAGAGCCATCGCCGTGCTGGAGGCCAACACACAGCAGAGAACATGACCGACGGGGCCCCGCCCTCAAGAGCGCACATTCCAGTGGCGGAGACAGACATCAGACACATAAACGCAGGCAGTTAAGGACCACGGAAAAGCGGAAGAACAGTGAACCAGGAGAAAGGCCAGGAGGGAAGCCCGAACTCAGAGGAAGATGAGAGCACAGGGCTCCGGGCTCTCCCACGTCCTCACTGGGGAACCCCGAGCAGGTTAACTTCTCTCATCTCTCATCTCTCATTCTCCTGCCTGTAAAACGGGACCTCCCCCTTCGCGGGGCTCTGCGAGGATCATGGGAGCTGCTGTGTAAAATGCCCAACACAGCCCCCTGGCCTAGGTTATCATTAAATACTTGTTTTCCTAGGGATAAAATCACCCGAGGGGTAGCAATACTATAAAAAACCCAAATCACATGATCATCTCACCAAATGCAGGAAGAGTATTTGACGATTCCACACCCTTCTGTGATTAAAACGAAAACAAAAACCTCCGCAAACTAGAAACAGAAGCAAACTACCTCAACATGATCAAAGCCGCATATGGAAAACCCACAGCCAACATCACAGTCAATGGTGAAAGACTGAGAGCTTTCCCTCTTCGGTCACAAGGCAAGGAAGCCTGCTTTCACCACTTGCACTTAACACAGTGCTGCAAGTTGCAGCCAGAGCACGAGGCAACAGAAACAGAAAACCAAGCCATCCTAACTGGAAAGGAAAAAGTGAACTCCGCTGTTGGCAGATGATACACTCAAATGCAGAAAACCCTACGGTTCCACAACCCCCCCCCCCACCAAGAAACCTGTCAGAATAAATGAATTAGCAAAGTTAAGGGATACAAAATCAACAAACACAAAAAAACCAGCTGCCTTTCTATACACTAACAAGGAACAATCTGTAAACAAAATGAAGAAAACAAATCCACTTAAAATAGCATCAAAAAAACTTAAAACACTTAGGAATTAACTTAGCCGAGGAGGTAAAAGATTTGTACAATAAAAACAAGCCACTACTGAAAGAACTTGAAGACCTAAGAGCAAAGACATCCGAGCTCGTGGACCGCAAGACTTGAACTGTTAAAATCTCAGTACTGACGGGGCACGGCAGCACGAAAACGTTCACCTTTAGCCGGGCAGGCTAACCTCTAGCCTGCATAGTTCTGATAAGGATCAAATGCGTGCCGGTCGCTACATTCTTACAGGGTCTCATGACTGCCTGTATATCTCACCAACAGTTAATGTCGAACTGAATGACAAGCACCAGAGAAATCTTGCGAAAGTAGTTTTGCAGGTAGAAAGTCGAAGAAAACCCTGGTGACCTAACACTCCCGGTACGTCCCCTCCCCCTCGAGCACTGAGCGACAACCACAGCTTCCCACAGCAAAGGCGCGGCTCTGTCTGCCCATGGCTCCTACCCCGGGGCGACCTGCATAAACTTACTAAGTTGCACCTACAGCATCTCAAGAATCCTTTCTTGGCTGTTGCACTCGACGACCTCGCCACAGTACAGCTGTTGTGGAAGACAGCATGGTGTTTCCTCAAAATATTAAAAATAGATTTGCCATGTGTCAGTAATTGCACTTCTGGATATGTACCCAAAGGAACTGAAGGCAGGATCTCAAAGAGGTATTTCTATACTCCTGTTCCTAGCAGCAGCATTCACAGCAGCTAAAATGTGGAAGGACCCCAAGTGTCTGCAGATAGACAAATGGATACGCACAATGTGGCAGGTGTATCCACACGATATAACACTATTTAGCTGTACAAGGGAATGAGGCACGGTCACACACTACAACGTGGATGAACCCTGAAAACACGATCCTCAGTGAAGAGAGCCAAACACCAAAGGACCAACGCTCTATGAGTCTACTTGTATGAGGAACCTACAGTAGGCAAGTTCATGGACGGAAAGTAGAACAGAGGTCGCCAGGGGCCGGGAAGGCGGGGAGAAGAGATTATTTCACAGAGACAGTTTTATTTGCGATGCTCAGAAAGCTCTGGAAACAGTAGTAATGGCTGCACGGCATTGTACATGTATCTCATGCCACCGAATTGTGCATTTAAAAATGGTTAGGGGCGCCTGGGTGGCCCAGTCGGTTAAGCGTCCGACTTCGGCTCAGGTCATGATCTCACAGTTTGTGAGTTGGAGCCCCGCATCGGGCTCTGGGCTGACAGCTCAAGAGCCTGGAGCCTGCTTCGGATTCTGTGTCTCCCTCTCTCTCAGCCCCTCCCCAGCTCACCCTCTGTCTCTCTCAAAAATAAATGTTAAAAAAAAATTTTCTTAATAAAAATGGTTAAAATGATCAATATTATTTCACAGATGCAGACACACACACACCATAAACCAGAAAAGACAAAAATCAATAAAATGGCTTCATCAAAATCAAGACCTTCTACTCTTTGCACAATGCTGGTGGAAGACTGAGAAAGCAAGCCACAGATGGAAAAATATCTGCAAATGAAAGAATCATAAAGGAATGATACCCAGAAATATAAAGAAATCCCAAAAACTCAGTAAGAAAACAGACAACCCAACATTTATAAAAATGGCAGATACTCTGAACAGACACCTCATTAGAGGAATGAAAAGTAAGCATATGAAAACATGCTCAGTGCCTTTAGTCATTAGGGAAAAGTCTGGAACCAGATGGTTTTACTGGTAAACTCTACCAAACATTCCAAGAATTAACACTAATTCCACTCAAACTCTTCCAAAAATAGAAGAGGAAGGAATACTTCCTAACATATTCTATGAAGCCAGCATTACTCTGATACCAAAGACAGACAAAGACACCACAAGAAAACTATAGACCAAAATTCCTTGTGAATATAAAATCCTCAAAGGATTTTCCACTAGCATACAGTATCACATTTAAAAGATTATACACATAAACCAAACGGTTTTTATCCCAGGAATGCAAGGGCAGTTTAATGTAAGAAAACCAATCAAAATGTAATATGCCATATTAAAACAAAGGAAAAAAACAACAACCCCATATCATTATCTCAGCAAAGACAGAAAAAGTGTTGGAAAAAATGTAATGTCCTTTCATGATGAAAACACTCAGTAAATTAGGAATAGAAGGGGACTTCCTAAACCCGGAAAGGACATTTATGAAAAACCCACCACTGACAGCATACTCAATAGCAAAAGACTGAAGACTTACTCTTAAGTGTTAAAACGTAAGATCAGGAACAAGGTAAGGATGACCACTTTCATCATTACTTTCAACACTGTAATGGCAAGTCCTAGTCAGAGCAACAAGGCAAGAAAAAGGGGAAAAAAGGAGGTAGGTTTCCAAATGAGAAAGGAAGAAGTAAAATTATCTCTGTCTGTTGATCTCTTACACATAGAAAATCCCAAAGAAGCCACACACATACACACAAATAAACAGATTCAGTAAAGTTGCAGGGTCCAAGATCAACACACAAAGATCAGTTGTTTCTATATACCATTGATAAACAATCCAAAAAGAAAATTAGGAAAACAACTCCACTGACGACAGTATATGCAAAAGGATAAAATACCTAGGAATAAATTCGACCAAGAAGGTAAAGGACTGTATACGGAAAAGTGCAAAACATGGCTGAAAGAAATGAAAAAAAATCTAATTAAATGGAAAGGTTTCCCATATTCATCATTTGAAAGACTTAATAACATTAAAAAAAAAAAAAAAGGTAACACCTCCAAAGTGACTTACAGATTCAATGCAATCCTTCTCAAAATTCCCGTGGTCTTTTTTACAAAAATGGAAAGCCAGGTATCAAATTCATATAGAACCGCAGAAGCCCCAAATAACCAAAACCACATTAAAAAATAAGCAAACAAGAGGAGCCTGGGTGGCTCAGATGGTTAAGTGTCTGACTTCACATCATAGTTCGTAGGTTTAAGCCCCGTGTCAGGCTCTGTGCTGACAGCATAGAGCCTGGAGCCCGCTACGGATTCTGTCTCCCTCGCTCTCTTCCCCTCCCCTTCTTGTGCTCAGTCTCTCAAAAAAAAAAAAAAAAGTTGAAAAATTTTTAAAAATAAACAAAACCCCCACAGAGTTCGAGGACCGTCACTTCCTAATGTCAAAACTTCCCACAAAGCTACAACAATCCAAACCGGATGGCACCAGTAGAAGGACACAAAAACCAATGAAGTACAAGTGAGAGTCCAGAAAGAAACCCAAACATCTACGGCTGCGATAACTCAACAGTCTCTTAAACAAATTCATTTGTGCTAGGACAAATGAATAATCACATTCAAAAGAATGAATTGGACCCGACCTCATGGCACATACAGAAATTGACTCGAATCAACTGTCTAGATGTAAGATGTAAAACTATACAAGTACTATAAGTACGCATAGGGATAAACCTTCACAACCTCAGATTTGGCAATGGAGTCTGAGATTTTTTTAACAATTTTTAATGTTTATTTATTTTTGAGAGAGACAGAGTGCAAGTGGGGGAGGGGCAGAGAGAGAGGGAGACACAGAATCCAAAGCAGGCTCCAGGTTCTGAGCTGTCAGCACAGAGCCCGCCGCGGGGCTCGAACTCACGGACCGCGAGATCATGACCTGAGCTGAAGTCGGATGCCTAACCAAGTGAGCCAACCAGGCGCCCCTGGAGTCTGAGATTTTGTACTCTGTGAGTAACAAATAAAAATAGATTAATTTGAACTTCATAAAAACCAAAAGCTTTTACACATAAAAGGACATTATCAGAATATGATAACCTACGGGATGGGAGAAAAGATTTGTAAATCATATATCTAGTAAGGGTTTACCATGCAGAACATATGAAGAACTCTTACAACTCAACAGCAAAAACACAGACAATCCAATTAAAAAATGGACAAAGGATGTATATAGACATTTCTCTAAATAACATATACAAATGGCCAATATAGCACATGAGATGTTCAACATCACTGGTCTTTAAGGAAATGCAAATCAAAACCTCAATGAGATACCATCTCATACCCACTAGGAAAGCTATAATAAAAAAAACTGGGGGCCACTTGGGTGGCTCAGTTGGTTGAGCATCTGACTCTTGATTTTGGCTCAGGTCATGATCTCACAGTTCATGGGATCGAGCCCTGCGTTAGGCTCCGCACTGTCAGCACGGAGCCTGCTTGGGATTCTCTCTCTCCCTCTCTCTCTGCACACACACCCTCTCTCTGAAAATGAACATTTAAAAAAAAACGTTTTTAATGGAAAATAACAAGCATTGATGAGGATGTGGAAAATAAGAGCCCCCATACATTGCTGGTGGGAATATAAAATGGGGCGGCCAACGTAGCAAACAGTTTGGCAGTTCCTCATAAAAGTTAAAGGCAGAACTACCACGTGACCCAGCAATTCCACTCCTAGGTACACACCCGGAGGAAATCCAAAACTGGAACTCAAACATGTACATGTACAAGGATGCTCACAGCAGCATGAGTCACAGTAGTGAGCAAGTGGGAAGAGCCCAAATGTCTACCGACAGATGAATGAATAAACAAATTACAGGCCAGCTGACCTTCACTGCTCATGCGTTCCATATTTATGAATTTGGCCACTCACTATAATGTATTTATACACCGAAAGTCACCACTCGTGGCTTTCGCATTCATTCTCAGACACGCACAGAGTGGTGAAAAGTTTTGAGTTGCGAGTTTCCTGACGCACTTGTTCTCAGCTGATGCAGAGCAAGGTGAGGCTCTGCCTTCTGGGCTCAGCTGTCAGGGTGCAAACAGGTATCCTTCTTGTGGTATATTTAGTGCCATGGTTTTCACATCTTTGTGCTCTTTGTTGGCGATTTTACTATCTGAAAGAGCCGCAAGCATGATGCCGAAGTGCGGTGCAGGGCCTAAGCACAGGAAGGCTGGGACGTGCCTTACAAAGAAAATACATTCGTGAGATGAAGCTTGGCTCAGGCAGTTGGATGAGTTCAATGTTAATGAATCCACGGTGTACGTTAAATAAGGTGCGTGCAGACACCACACCCGACACAAGGCTATGTGTCAGTCAGTTGGTGAACATGTTGTGACCACAGGCTTCAGGCACCCAACCCTATATTCCCCTCCCCCTTCCAACACTGCTCCGTTTTCCCTAATTCGGTTGGGGGTGACCTTACAGAACACAACCACTGAGAAAACGAAAATGAACTGTACACCCACAGACTGGACTGTTATCCAGTCATAACAAGGAATGAAGCATGGACACACGACACCATGGATGAACCTCAAAAACGTAACCCTAACCAAAAGAAGCCAGAAACGAGAGGACACATATTACAGGATTTCTTTCACATGAAGTGGCTGGAAAGGGTAAACCCACAGAAGAGAAAGCAGGTTAGAGAAGGGGAGAATGAGGAGATGAAAAGTTGGGATTAACTATATGTGAATTTCACCTCAAAAAAATTTTTTGGGGGGCACCTGGGTGGCTCAGTCGGTTGAGCGTCCGACTTCGGCTCAGGTCACGATCTCACGGTCCGTGAGTTCGATCCCAGCGGCGGGTTCTGTGCTGACAGCTCAGAGCCTGGAGCCTGCTTCAGATTCTGTGTCTCCCTCTCTCTCTGCCCCTTCCCCGCTCATGCCCTGTCTCTCTCTGTCTCTCAAAATTGAATAAATGTTAAAAAAAAAAAAATTAACAACAACAAAAACAAATTTTCTTTGACAAATATGGTATCACATTTGGTCCTGGTTCCTGGCACAGATCTCCAAAACCCTTGGAATGTCCTGAGTGACAGAGGCATCTTTGATTCTCATGAGACAACTCTTGGTGGCCCCTAGACGGGGTTGGCTGGATGGGGCTGGTTACCAGAAAGGCCAAGCCTTGATTAGACACTTGGATCTTTCAGCCCCACCCCAATCTCCAGAGAAGGGTGAGGGGCCGAAGGCTGAGTTAGTCACCAAGGGCCAATGATGTTAATCAATCATGCCTGCATACTGAAACCTCCATAAAAACCCATAACCAATGGGGTTTGGAAAGCACAGGAGGTGCCAGGAGGGTGGCGCGTCCTGGGAGGGCATGGAAACCCTGCGCCCCCACCCTATACACCTCTTCCAGCTGGCTGTTCCTGAATTGTATCCCTTACAATAAGCTGGCAACAGTCAGTAAAACAGTTTATCAGAGTTTTCTGAGCCGTTCTAGCAAATCATGGAACCTGAGCAGGGGCGTCATGAGCACCAGCCAGTCTGAAGTATGGGAGACGGATGCTTCAACTGGCATTTGGAGTGGGGGCAGTCCCATGGGACCAAGTCCTTAACCTGGGGGCCTCTACGAGCTCAGAGTAGGTAGTGTCAGAATTGAATCAAACTGGAGGACACCCAACCAGTGTCCGGAGAATCAGAGCTGGACAAGTGGTGTTGGAAAGGACAACTCTCGTTTGGGTCAGAAGTGGCGTTAGTAAAAATGCTCAACAATGCATAGATCTCACTTTTGCACTAAGACAAATCTTCCCACCTCGCCCACCCCACGGCACCATTTTTTCCCCTTTCGGGAAAGGAGTGCTTTATCTGCAAAAGAACACACCACCAACAGGTCAAACAGAATGTGGCCTCGCCTAAGTGCCAGTGCCAAACCCCACATAAAGTAGAATGCCTTCACTTCACCGACAGTGCCATACATTCAGGGTCACGCGTGGCTAAAGCCCCTCACGCTTACACAAGAAAGTGTCCTGTGCCTGACAAAGTGCCTTTCCCTGCTGTGGGCACAGATCCACTGTGCTCACCGGGGAAGCCAATCGCCATCTTTCTTCATCTCTGGAATGGTGACTCCCTCTGGGCGGGTGGGTCTCAGAGGCTGCTTTCTCAACCCGCCTTTCTTACACAGATCAACCAGAAGGCGAGGACACCACCTCACCAGCGGCAGTAACAACGCATGCTTGGAAATGCTCGGCGTGTGCTGGGCGCTGGGCCGAGCACTTGCCTTCCATCTCCGAATCTCCCTACCAGCCCTGAGAGGCAGGCACAACTAGGAGCCCCATCGAGCGGACGGAGAAACTGAGGCCCAGGGAGGGGACCTGTCCACTCCCCCTCTGCTTGCTATCTCAAAGATCAACTCACCACACCTACAGCTGAGGAGGAACCAAACGCAACCCTTGCCTACGTCAGGGCAGAAAAGCCATCAGGACACCCGCTCACAACCACCCTGCTTCAACCAGTACTCCGAACCTACGGGAGCTCCTTTCAGGGTTAACCGGCGTCTACTTTCCCACAACCGTCTGATCTTCACAAAGCTACTAAAGCAGAGACCTATGTTCGGATATCTGCAGAACACAATACATAAAACCCTGTCCCTGTCGCACAGATGTGAGCAACCAGCGGGATTTGTGAACAGTAGACATCCTAGGTCATGCCTGTCTTGGGTATTTATGCAACACGTGTACATCCATGATCACAGGCTTGCTGGCTCAATCCCAGCTCTGACAATTACCGCGTGGCCTTCACCACACGACTGGGTACCCAGGAGCCCCTTCATCCAGAGACTGGGGCGGCGATGACCTTCCTCCGTGACTCATCTGGAGACTCAGTAAGTACCTGCTGTGCAGAGCACCTGGCCCAGGGCGCACGCCTCAGGGGACCTGTAACTGGGCTTGTCCCCAGGCCCCTCCCACAGTGGGCCTCGATTCCTGGGTTTTCTCAGTGCAGGGCTGCCCTCTAGAGCTCTGGGGACAAAACCTCCTCCGGGGACAAAACCTCCTCCAGGAACAGAGGAGACCAGCATCCGTCCTGAGCAGAACAAGCTGCACTTCTGCTAACAGGCTCACAGCGGCCCTTCTGCCCCGGGCACACAAGCCTCTGCAGGAATTGGTCAGACGAGGAACCCCTAGGAACAGGACCTTCCTTTTTTTTTTTTTTTTTTAAACAGAAAAAACTAGCCGCACAAAAACAGAGTTCAAAGGAAAACACGAGCCCAAACTTGAAAAACCTACTATACCTATAATGAGAGAATCATACCGTAAGTAAATCATACCTCAAGGAACTGGACTCGAACAAAAACTCTTAACCTGAAACCAGAGGCTGCCCTGGCTTGCTGGAGGCCCAAGGGCAGTGAGCTGCACGTGTGCGCCCTCTAAAGGGGCATCTGGGGACGTGGCGACATGCAGGGCGGGGCAAAGGAACTGGGAATAGAAGCTCCAGGAGCCGGGGTCCCACCCCGCCCTTGTAAGACACACGGGAGCACGCGCACACACACACCCGCTCACCCCAAATAAGAAAGCCTAGGGATCCCGAAAAGAGCACGCGGGGATGCAGGACACCCTCAGAGAGGCCCTCTCTGCTTCCTCAATGCCCCAGTGTAGCCGAGGGTGCTGTGCCCGGGAGGGACAAGTCCTATGGCCACAGGGTCACCGGGAATACCTCGGGGAACCCAGTCCAGGAAGTCTGGACGCAAGGCTCACTTGAGATACATGAGCTCAGGGCTCGTGTACCACGAGATACGGGAGAGGCAGTGACCCACAGGGCGGACCTCTCTGTGGCCCCTATGCGGGTGGGCAGGTTGCACCTGCTCAGTCTGGGTTTCGGAGCACCTGGGGCTTCGGCTTGGGGCTGGCCTAGGTCTCCCCCACTGCGCCGCACGAGGCTGAGAAGCAGGGCTGAACAAAAGCACCAACCGTGCTCTGCCCTGCCCCAACAGCCCCAGACATGCAGCCAGCCCCACAGAGCCACCTGCTGAGCCAGGGCACTGCAAAGGCCAGGCACTTGATCCTCCCTCCGAGGGCTCCCTAGCTGCCCTCCCATACGTGGTCTGACATTCCACAAACGCAGGGTGACCACTCGGCCTGGAGGGACTCTCTGGAATGCAGTCCTTACGCACACCAAAACGTCAGAAGGGACAGACGTGGCTCTTCTCTGGGACAAGTGTTCTTAAATGATCTCCTGCCGTTCCGCAGTGAACTTCACGCAATCCCAAGTGGTGGACGTGCCAGAGGGGAGAAAACACTGGGTCATCTCAGCTCTGCACCAACCGCCTGTGCAAGCTGGAACAGAAGACACCCCCTCTGGGCCTCAGAGTCCTCAATGGTCTCGAGGGAGACAAAGGGGTCTGACTGCAGCCTCAAAACCAGAAAAAAAAAATGCTTCTGAGAGAAACAACCCAAGTGTCCGTCGATGGGTGAATGGGTCAAGAAAACACAGGGTGTGTGCACGCACGTGGATACACATACACACACACACACACACAGAGGAATGTTATTTGGGTTTAAAGAAGAAGGAAATCCTTCACGGATGAACCTGGAGAGAGTATGTGAAGTGAAATAAGCCAGACAGAGAAAGACAAATCCCACATGGTATCACTTATAGGTGGAACCTGAAAAGGCAAGGAAATCATAGAAACAGAGTAGAAAGTAGTTATCAGGGACTGGGGGGCGGGGAGGGGGGAGATGGTCGATCAAAGGGTACAGACGTTCAATTGTAAGATGAACAGGGTCCGGGGACCTGGGTGTGATGCGGTGACGAAGGCTGACAACGCCAGCATTAGCTCAAATTTGCTAAGAGTAGAACTTAAAAGTTCTCACTCCAAAAAAAACAGGGCATGTAAGGTGACGAACGCGTTAAGTCAACGGGGAAAATCTTCTCACAACTGTGCGGATGCCAAATCATCACGTGGTGCACTCAAATGTCTTACAATTTCATTCGTCAGTTATACCTCAGTGAAGCTGGAGAGAAGAAAGTGCTTCTGGGTCCCGCAGTAATCGGCAGCCCCAGGGGAGCAGTCCTTGCGTGGGCCCGTGGGCTAGTGCAGCTCCCAGTGAGGGCAGGAAGCAGCCGAGAGCCCGGTGGGGGAGACAGCGAGGGCTGGGGTCACAAATGCTGAGCAACCACCCCTCCTCCAGGGGGCGAGCCACTGGGGAAGGCTCCACTCGGCTCGCCAAGAAGCTGGAACGGATCTGGATGGCCCCCGCGGCCCCTCCCAGCTGCCAAACCTTCCCTGGGGCTGCGTGGGCACTGAGCAGCGTCCCACACCCGGCAGGAGAGGCCTGGGGCAGCGACGGGTGCTAACAGAGGCGGCAAAAGCCACCACAGGAGAAGTGCCAGCTGAGGCACAAGCACCACGCACCCCTGTCTCTTGCCAACGTTTGCCTCTCGCCAAGAAAACCTGGAGAGCAGCAAGGGTCCCCGGGCCAGGGGAGAGAGCTCCACGAGCCAGTGCCACTGACACAGCAACGTACAGCCTCTGGGTGGGACCCTCTCCCCCGGGCCAAGCCCCAGCCTCCTGGCAGAACCTTGGGGGCACTGGCAGGCTGAGCGGGCACCACCAGGGTCCAGGTGGCTGCAAACACAGCTCCCGGTAAGGAGGGGAGGGTGTGCGTGTCAGGGACCAGACAGCAGACAGGTCAGTTTCGGGGAACACAAAAGCCTTGCTGGGCTGTGGGACCCCAGACTGCTTCTGAACCTCAAAGGAACTAATCCGCGCAACCCAGAGATTTAACTGGCCACGGGGCTCCCATACCACCCACCCTGCAGAATAACCAGTGTGCACAAATGCCAAGAGCTTTCTGCAGATGGACGCAGTCTCCCCAGCCAGTCGGCGGGCGGCTATCATCATCCCCTACACACAGGCTTCCCCCAGGGAGCTGAGAGGCCAGCGACACCTGCCCAGAGACTCATCCTGGCATCAGTCCCCGCCCCTTCTCCACACTCCCGGAGCAGTGAGAGGCCTCCCGACGCACCACGTCGGAAGACCGCCCTGCGGCTTGCTGCACGGCCCAGCCAGAGCCGGGCGGCATCGCGCCCCTATCCCCTGCCTCAGCCCCTGCTGAACAGACACGGGGCCTCTGCCCATGCAGACAGGCTGGCCTCTTCTCTCTAGAGTGGCCGGTCACCGGGCCTCTCGGGTCTTGATTCCCTGAAAGCCTCAGGACGACCCAGGCTACTATGACCGGGGCCCAGGAGGGCCCGCAGCCCAGTCCCACTGAGTCACGCCCGCTGAAATGGCACTTGGCTCCCGGCGGGCCAGCACACCTGAGCACCGTTCCCAGAGTCCTTGATGCCTGGTGGATTGCAGAACAGCCAGGTACAAGCAAGGGGCCCACTAAGCAAGTGGTGGCTTCCCAGGGAGATCTCCTTCCTGAAGGAAGGCAGAGCTGCCAGCAGCCAGTCTAGCTAAAGCTCACCATGGCCTCTTGGTGGCGCCTGTGAGGAGCAGAGGTAGGCTGCCAGGAAGGCACTTTTTATTTTAATTACTGGGCTCTAAAAAAAAAAAAAAAAAAAAAAAGCTATGATCTGAATGTGTCCCCCCAAAACTCCTACGTCCAGTCCTAAGCCCCAAAGGTGACAGACTGAGGAGGTGGGACCCACCCTCACGAATGGGATGAGTGCTCTCATAAAGGAGACCCCACGGACCCCTTGTGCCATCCACATGAGGACATGGCGAGAAGTCTGGGACCCAGGAGAAGGCCCCCCCTGACTGAGCGGCCACCGTGATCTTGGACTCCCAGCCTCCAGAACTGTCAACGGTAAATTTCTGTTGTTTATGAGCCATTCGGGCTGTGGTATTTAGTTACAGCAGCACAAACGGAATAAAACTATAAAAATACATACACCCATAGCGTCTAGAAAATACATATGGAGGGAAAGAAAACGACAACCCTTTACAGTCCTTCCACCCAGAACACCATTTTCAACACTTCTGATCAACTTCATTCCTTTTGTCTAGAAATACCACACATAAAGTTGCTTTTTTCACCCAACAATATTCAACACCTTCCTCATCCCAGCAGGTCACTGAAGCTTCCGCTAAGAGGCACCGAAAGCACATCCGCCCAGTCGCCTACCGTCGGACAGTCAGGTGACTTCGCATGCCGGCCCCTGCTCACGGCCCAGTTACCGACCCTCCAAGACCACGCACGAACTCTGGCCCCGTCACGGCATGTCACTGCCGACTCGGGGGCCGCACGCACCTTCAGGGCAGCTGAACGGGACGTGGCCCGGCTGCTCCCCAAGAAGGCCACGTGCACCTGCGCCCCCAGCCCCCGCCTCCCACGCGAGATGGACGTGCCAGCGCTCTGACTCGGGCGTCCGCTCCCAGGGCTTCCAACACCCCGCCGCGCGTGCGTCACCGGCTCCACCTCCTCTTTGGTGAACTGTGTGTCCTTCTCACTGCCGTCCCCGGATCCTACCTTGTTTTTGAAGTACACCTCGATGGGCATGATGAAGCCAGCGTAACCCGACTCCTCCACTTTGTAAGGGGGCTCCTTGCACACTAAAAAGAAAGGGAAACGCATCATCAGCTTCCTGCACATCCAAAAGCCCGGCCGCAGGCGGCGGTAAAGCACGCAGACCCTCCACACCTCCCCTCCGGGGCTCAGCTGGCCTCACGGGACTGCGGGGCTTTCCGGGAGGCCAGCTCCCCCGGGAGTGTCAAATCCCATGGAATTCGAAGCATCACAGGGCACAGGAGGAGCAGAGCGGGAGAAAGGTGACCCCAACGCGGAAGTAGAGCAGCAGAGGGGCACGGGAAGGGGCGCGACACCAGCTGAGACGGAGGAGCCACTGCCGGCCACAGGCCGCTCAAGTCCAACCGAATCAGGGCAGTGAGCGTAACTTGGGTGAGGTGCCAACCCCGTGGGGCCCCGGCATCCCAGGCAGGGCGGTGTCCACCACCTTCCTCTGCTCCCTCACACCCGTGAACCGAGGCCCAGCTGGGAGCCAGCGCACAGGCGCGGGGAGATGGGAGACGGTGATGGTGGGTCTAAGCTGGGACTCTCCTGGGTTCTATTTTAGTGCTGAACAAAGGCATTCCCAAGTGACTAGACAGAGATTCGTTAACCTCAGAGGCTGAAAAGAAAAAAAAGCTGAAACTAAAAAGAACAGCAAAGTACAAGCAAAATGACCTCCAGCAATCTTACCCTCCGGAACAAACCTCAATGTTTTGACATGCATGCTGTCATGAAAATACCGTTCTCCCGCTTTTAAGAAAAACCAGCACAGTACAGGTCAAATCTCCTGGTCCTCCACCCCTCCCTCTCCAGAGGCAATCACTATTGGAAGGCAGGAAAACATCCCGTCAATCGTGAGAAACAATTATGCACACCTCTGCCCCGGTCAGGTAATTCTTAAGTGGGCCAGAAATTGCTGGAAAAAACAGTGCATGGAAAAAAATGAAAGCGGGCTTTTTAAAATGAAAACATTGTAAGATTTTTCTCTTAAAAAAATCTTTTAAGCTCTCAAATCATCAAATATCAGATCTCAAATATCTCATGAGTCTCCCCTAACCCAAACACTGGCCAATGGGGTAGATTTGGAACAGGCAGAGGCCATCATAGGCAGGGCAGCCTTGCATGGGACCCCGGGTTGCAAACCACAGGGGAGCAGGGGAGGGGTTCGTGGCTCAGGCCTCACAGAGAGCAGTCTGGAGCTACAAGGACAGCTGAGGGGTAAGAGCTGGCCTTGGCTCCCTCCACCCCATCCCACCCTCCCTATGAGGCCGGCTACCGTCTCCCCAGCGGTGTGCTCACTCGGCACTCTGGGTGCCAGTCCCCACTCCCCACTGTACGAAAAGCACATGGCTGGTAAACGAGGCTTACTCAACCGGACTGGCCTCCCCAGTGGTGTCGGGGAAGGGGGCTCCCTGAACAGTCCCAGGACATGCCACAGCGCACAGCACAGCCTCCTGGAGGCCAGCAGTAGCCCTGGCTGCCTCTGAACCCTGCACCCTGAACACTGTCACTGACATCAGGGTCTACACCTGAATCATCACTGCCACCAAACACAGCAGTGACTGCATTCATTCGTGTACTCTACACCATTTACGTCGGGCACCGTCAGGTGCTGGGATGATGACAGAGGCCATGAGAACGTCTCTGGTCTGTCGCGGGTTTCTCTGGGTGTCACCACCCTCTGTCTGACAGTTAGCCCACCTAGAAGTATGGAGCAGCCCTGCCCCCAGGAAACAGGCGGTGACCCTGGTAGCCTGGGACACTGTCACAGGTGAGCTCAGCAACAAATCTCTATTCCAGCCAGTCTCCTTCTGCTCCTCGGATATCCTCCTGTAGGTGCTGGATGGGAAGCTCAGGTGTAGCCGACCCCAAGACACCTCTTTACCTCCCCCTTAAACCTGTATCGCCCAGCATCCACGCTCAGGACGCGAGCTGCCCACCACTCACCCAAGGCCGCACGGTCAGCCCGACTCCTCCCTCTCCCAAGGTCACCCAAGTGCTATCATGTCTGCCTCCAAAACACTCTAGAATGTACCCCACCGCCCCAGCGTCCTGTACCACTGCTCCAGCCCAGGCACCCTGCCTCTCTCACATGGGTTACCGCCAGCGCACTAGCCGTTCTGCCTCGGGCTCACTCCCAGGATCTTCTGCACAGGCAGCTGTAATGATCATTCTGAAGTGTGAACCGGACCGGGTCCCCTGATGGCACCCCACTGCCCTCAGGACCAACTTCAAGCCCCTCCATGGGGCCGCAAGGTGTTTTGTCACCTCCAGCCTCACCTCTCATCAGCCTGGCCTCAGGTCCCCTAAGACCCAGCCACAGTGACCCTCTCACATCATGGATCACTTCCTTCTAATGACCTCATTTTGAAACTGGGGGGCCACTCCCTAACCAGAAGCCTGCTGGTCAACAGAACCCACCCTGACTTACAAAGAGCTGTCAATAACAGTTCCCATCCACCTGCAGCGAAGAGCCCAAAGAAACAGGAAAAATTTGGAGACTACAGGAGAACTTGGGGAAAATTAAAAAAAAAAATTTAAACCAACAAACTAGAGCCAACGTCCTTAGATCCCAGATATGCCCAACAAATAAAAACAAGACATCTAAAAAGGGACAATTAGAGAGTAGGAAAGGGCTCCTAGATGTTACAAATATACCACTTGCAATTTTATAATTCAATGGAAAGACAAAGTTGAGACTGTAGAATGAAAAGACACATTTTTAAAGGGTGAGATGTAAGAAAACAATTCAGATTAAACAAATACTAATAGCAACTGATATTTATAAAGTACCTACTGTGTGCCAGGCACTATTCTTAGCACTATTCTATACATATTAGCTCATTTAATCCTTAAGACAACCTTGTGACACAAATACAATTGTTTCTGTTTTACACAGGAAAATATTTGAGCATAGAGAAGTTAGGTAAAGAAGCATCCCAGGAAGAAGAAAGAGAAAACAGACATTGTCAAAGAAGTAGGAGAAAACTTTTCTGAGCTAAAAATGAAGAACACCAAACATCCAACGCTAAGAACAACAAGAAGAGCCTAGAAATAATGCTATAAAAAATATTCTAAATGTTTCTAGAGAAAAGCAAACAAACAAAACAGGTCCTCTGCAATAGCATGAGACCCTGATAGCAACAGACTCTTCAGAAGACAAAGAAGCAGTACTTTAAAAGCTCTAAGTGATAGTGATTCTCAAATTAAAATGTTATACCCAACCAAACTATCAGTCACGCATGAGAACAGAACAGCTAGCACTTTCGAATATCCCAGGAGTCAGAGTTTATTTCCTACACACCTTTCTTTAGAAACTGTTTAAGTAATTAGTCTCTTAGGACATTACTCATTAGAAATTACTCCAGTAAAACAAGGCAAAACACCAGGTAATAAATAAATCCCTGGAAGAGAACAGTAAAATCCCGGGGTAATAGCTACAGAGGTGGCCTTGAGAGCTGCCAGTCCTCATTAAAGAAGGAAGACAAAGAGAACCAGATCGGAATATCCAGGAGGGGGAAGAAACGCCACCAGATAAAGGAAGTGATGGACAGAATATGAAAAAAATGCGGCTCTTCTGATGAAGACACAAGGCAAGGGGAAAAAAGGGAGAAGCAAATTTTTCACGAAGTTACAGCCCAAACATGAGGCAAAGTAAACAGGGCTATGTTTTCACTAAGAATGATAAAAAGAACTCATCTGACCTTGACATGACCTTGAGTGGTCTCCTTGGAGTGGCCCAGGGCTCAGCGGATGAGTGGCATCCTGGCAACCCGACCAGCCTAGCAGCGAACAGACTCAATACAGTCACGACGGTGTGTGGTTTCCAGCGTCTAGAATTAACCCCTAATCTGGGAGCAGAAGTGCCCGTTTCAGTTCAACAGCCTTAACGGGGCGCCTGGGTGGCGCAGTCGGTGAAGCGTCCGACTTCAGCCAGGTCACGATCTCGCGGTCCGTGAGTTCGAGCCCCGCGTCGGGCTCTGGGCTGATGGCTCGGAGCCTGGAGCCTGTTTCCGATTCTGTGTCTCCCTCTCTCTCTGCCCCTCCCCCGTTCATGCTCTGTCTCTCTCTGTCCCAAAAAATAAATAAATGTTGAAAAAAAAAAATTTTAAAACAGCCTTAACAAGGTCAAGTGTGGCTCCCAAAAGGAGGGGTATAAGGTTCAAGGGAAGACAGGGATGCTCACGTGTTTCTCTTCCCAGATGGAGAGTCAGAAAGCACTGACCAAAGCTGACAGGGCTGAAGAACCCATTCGCTCGCTCAGTAAACAGTAAGCGCCTACGATACCTTTCAGCACCAGGGTCACGGCAGCAAACTAAAGCAAAACACAAACCTCTGCCTTGGGGGAGGAGGGAAGGTGGAAAATACAAGTGATATGTACTCTATGTTAAGGTGGCTAAAGAGGGGAGAAAACAGAAAAAGGCTAAGAAGCGTGTGGCCGTGTGGGCGGTTAAAGAAAGAAACCATGAGTTCGGCCCAGCAGCCAGAGCTCTTTCCAAAACGGTGACTGCAGCCTCTGCGGAGGATGCAAATGGTGAGCAGGTTGGGCTCCTCACTCAAGGTCACAAGACTCACAGAGATGACCACTGAAAAGATGGTCACTTACCCGCACAACATTGGAGGAGACGCTGGAGGAAGGGCGGGAGTTTGGGATAGAGCTGGTGAGTCAAAGACAGGGCTTCAGTGTGGAAGACCAAGAAGCAAGTAGCAAATCCAACGTTACTGCTCTAAGATGCGAGGGAAGGACAAACCCAGGAAGGGCCAGAGCGCCCCCGGGAGGGGTGACAGGTGTGGGACAGTAAGGGGAACTCCGCGCCCTGCACACCTCTGTTGGGTTTGTTATGAGCACGTATTCGATTTAAAAAATACTTTTAAAGCCCATCAAGTGTAATTTCAGACAGCCCTGCCCCAAATTCTCTTCAACCTGATCCACGTTGCGCTGACAACTGGCAAGATGAGTTCTGTCCACACAACACACAGGGAACTGGGCGTTTATCATCTGATACATTTGATGCAGCCGCTGTGTGTGGGCATCCGTCCGTCCGCACTCACAGGCAGACTTCGCAACCAGCTCGATTCAGCTACTGATTACACCTCTTCCCTTGATGCGCTCAGAGGGCGCACCCCACTCATCACCCCCCTTCCCAAGTTCCTGGAGCTCAGAGGCTGTGCCGCTTCCATTGACCACAGCGGCCCACTGGGCCTCTCCGAACCTCAGTGGACACATCCACCTTGCAGGGATTCTGGGAGGCCCCACGTCGCCGGGCTGTCGTGGCCCATGGCACAGAGCAAGGGCATGATAAACACCGACTGCCATTAACATTACTCCTGGTGGCTGCTTGCTTACTGGCCTGGTGGGGACAGAGATGAAACACGCAGCTTGCAGGTGGATGGACGGCACCCTGGGGCCACCCCAGAGAGAAAGGGAGAAGAGAGGGGAGGGCAATGGTGGAGGAGAACTGGAGAGGAGGCAGCCCAAGGAAGCACGGAGGGCCCAGGCCAGAAGGCTGGCAGCCACAGACGGCACTCTGCTGCCAGCACAGGCACCACCTGAGCGAATGGGCGTACCGGCCGCCGGTAACACGCTGCGGCACTGACCCAGCCCCTGGGCCCGTGTGCAGACCCTGCTTTAAAGCACAGGCTGCGTAGCCGGCCCGCTTGCACCTGCCCCCCATCTGGAAGGGGGTTGTGGGGAGACTGAACAGAGACCCCGCACAGGAAAAGAGCTCAGCAGAAAGTGCCCAGGAAGCACCATGGCTTATTATTACTGAAGATGCTTTATAGACAGCTGCTGTTGCAGGAACCAGATCCACTCTCCTCCAGGATGTGCAGAAAGAAGGAAAAGCAGACAAGGTGAGGACCCAGGAAAGCAGAAATGAGGGAAGGGAATAAATGAGAGCCAATAGAAGAAACCAGAAGAAAAAAAAATGGCTACCACACCACTAGGACTCTCCAGCTGCCTTCCCTCGTGAACCAGAACTTTCTACATGTGTAACATACATCACTTCCCCAATAGACCACAAGTCACTTGCCGGCACAGGTCCAGGACCCCAGGGGATCCTACAATGTGCTCCTGCTTCAGCCTGAGGCCATCCATGCCTGCTTATGGCTTGGCCCCATGGCCCCTGGCACTTGGGACGGAGGGCTCAGCAGTGGCTCTCACCACGCTGAACTATTCTTCCAGCAAGAGGCCCTTCTCTCCTCTGTCAACACATCCATTCAAGAAACCATGTACTGGACCCCTGTGATGTACCACACCTCACCCAGGGGGCTCCACAGTGAGAGCAGACACGGCCCCGGCCCCCACAGAGCTGACAAGACAGCCAACAACTTCATTCCAAATTCCCCAGGAGTGTTCCCTGAGCCCCATACACTGAGTTCCCATTCTCTGCCTCATCAGACCATAGGGCCACAGATAATCAAGATCTGTGCAGAATGCATGAATGAGGCACTTACTTCTGCCCAAGAAACGGCAGTCTGAGTGTGAAGGGGTGAAGCAGAGAAGGAAGACACATAAGACAGCAGTAAAATGAGATTTTTGCCCCAAATGTCATGAACTCCTTAAAATGGCATCTCTCATCAACTGTAGGCCCAATAAGCAATTTCCTGACTCCTCACCAGGTGGGTGTAAGTCGCCCTTCCCACCCACTGGCCTTCGGCTACGTTCTCTGGGTGCTTCTCAGAGACCGAGTCTAAATAATGACACAAGACACAGTCACCACCTCCTTTGGCTTTTCTCTACAATGAATTCATCAACTGAAGGAAAGGCAGGCAGGAGGGAGGAGGACCATTTTAAGGTCGGACAAGGGCCACATCTTGGCTGGGCACCTTCTCTCCAACCCGGCGAGGGGGGCAAGCCAGAAGCTCCCAGAGTGTGGGCCCTGTTGCTCCTGGGGAGAGGATGGAGACAAGCCTCCAAGAAGCGATGACACATGGGCGGTGGCACAGCCCTGAGCCCCTCAGGGCTGCCCAGCCAGGCTGGAGGCACTCACCGCGCTTGGGCTTGGGGAAGCTGTCATGCAGCCGGAAGACCACTTTCTCCACGAAGTGCTGGATTTCACATTGCTCGGGGCCACGGACAAACACCATCCAATCGTGGGTGAACCCCTCCGTTGTGGGCTTCTTGCGCAGTTGGGCACGGTGTCCCAGCTCTAACTTGACCTGGACAGTGCACTGGAGGGAGAAAGAGGCGGGCACGGGTCAGTGATGAGCCCAGGGCAGGGGACGGCAAGATTCCCACCCCATCGCCTACAGAGCGTGGCCAGCACTGGCCATGGGAGGCGCAAAGACCCCTGGGCACTGCCACGGGCTTCCCAACCCACAACGAGAGTGCAAAGAGCCTCCTGGGGCTTACAGTGAACCAGGCACTGTGCGAGCGGCCCTGCGGGCCCTTTCTCCAGCCCGCCCCCTGGAGGCCCTGTGCTTCCTCCTTCTAGCCCTCACCCTCCACCCCAGCAGGACAACCTCCCCACTGTTCCTCCAAGTCTTGCTCATTCCTGTCTCAGGGCCTTGGCACCTGCGGTTCCCTCTGCCTTGGACGCTCTTTCCCTAGGCCGTGGCTGGCTCCCTCTGGTCACTGAGGCCTCGGCTTGAATGTTACCTTCTCTGGGAAGACCCCCCCCCCCCCGCCCCGGGCCACCCAGTCTGAAAGCACCCACCACCACCCCCATCACCCTGTGTCACATTGTACATTCTCAGCATCTGTCACTATTGGAGCTCATCTTGCTAACAAGCTGCTGGCTCTGCTCGAACACCTGCTGACTCTTGGGGCTGCCTCCTGGTCCAGAGCTGGAATCCTCACCAAGAGCTCCCTGAATACAACCCTCAGTGTGACCCAGAGTGCAATTACCTCATGAGGAAAACAGATGAGGAAAACGAGGTTCTGAGGTGGAGCTGCTAAGCTGCACACAGTCAGCTGGCAGGGAGCGGGGCCCAGACTCAAGCGCAGGGGTGCGTCCCCCGAGGGCCCACTCCCTTAGCCCCTGCCGTCTTGCCTCCCTGCTCAAGTCACCCAAGCTCCTTGATGAAAGCGTTTTCACTCTCCTCCGCCCCACAGGATGCCTCTGGGGAACAGAGACCCTCGGGGTCACCTGAGTCCACAAAAGCATCGCCTGTCAGCGTTAAAAGCAGAATGGTGGTTCGCAGTTGGAATGGAGGGGGCCAGGAGGAAGCCCCCGGGGATCTGGGGACCTCGGCAGTCAGGCTCTCTGCGTGTGTGCGACACTGTGCCTGAAATGTAAGGTAGCTCCTGCCGGTTCCACTCCACCGAACACAAAGCCACAAAACTTTTGAAGCACTCACACCCCTCGGTGGGCCAAAAGCACTGATGGGGAAACCACTGTAAACACGCACTCTGGTGTGTGAGATCCTCCCCAGTCTGCTGGGAGATACAGCCTGACACCTAGTATCAGATGCAAGAATGTTACAAAGAAACCAGAGGCCAAGAGGACACTTGTTCCTAAGTGCCGAGGACAGCCAGGAGCAAGTTGTCCGCTGGCGGGTAGCGGGCAACCACGCTTCCCCAGCCAAGCCACCTCCCACCCGCCCCGTGCCCTCTCTCCAGCCTCCTCCCCGACCGGAGACGTCCTGCTCTGGACTCTGGACCCCCTTTCTCCCCAGTTGACCTCATGTGACCTCCTGCCTCTTCTCTGGGATCCCTCCACCCGGGCAGATCCCGCTGCCAATGCCAGCGGCTCCCTCCCTCCGCGCCCTCTCACTGGCTGCCAGGCCAGGAAAGCAGGACAGGCACCAACTGTCGCTTTGCCGGTTCAGCTCTCAATGGCTCGCCACTCCCTCAAGTAAGGTCCAAAGGCCTCAGCACACCTCCCGTTTCCCGCTGGTGTGTTTCCTCAGGCCCAAGACGCCCGTTATTTTTCCCCTTTTAAGCTGTTTAAAAATTATTATTTATTTGGGGAAGAGCGCAAGCAGGGGAGGGGCGGGGGGGGGGACAGAGGATGTGCAGCAGACTCTGCTCTGACAGCAGAGAGCCCGATGCGAGGCTCAAACCCACAAACCGGGGATCGTGACCTGAGCTGAAGTCGGACACTCAACCGAGCTACCCAGGTGACCCCCCGCTTTTTAAAGCTCTTTCAGGTCTGAGTACGTCTTGCCATCTACACGGAAGTTTTACGTGTCGAGGTGTGCGCGTGCCCACACAAACACAGGAACTGGCCCTAAGCTGGCGGCGTGCCTTAGAGGGTCCACGGCAGTCTGTGCGCCGATTCCGCCGCGCCCACTTCACCCCATGCCGGCTCCCTGGTTGCTCGCTGCTGCCTCCTCCGCAGAGACCCCATCTAGCCCGCCCTTTCACGTCCACGTCGGGGGCACACGGGGCATTGATGACACCAGAGAATTTACACTATATAAGAGCCTTCCTAGATCAGCAAATTGTAAGTGGTGCTCTCCCAAGGGGAGGAACCAGTAAGGACACTGGGAAGGACAGGGCAGGCCCAGTGAGGGAGGGGCTGGCGGGAGGCTCCGGGCGCTGAGTGAGCCAGCTGTCGACCACAGAGCAGGGGTACCCCCCGCACAGGCTGCCGGTCACTGCGGGGCTCCACAGGGAAAAGCGCAGGGACTTGCAGGGTCCGGGGCCACAGGAGGGAGGAGGGAGGGTCGGGGTGGAGCATTTAGATTCCACGCGGCAGGAATGGCAGCCAACTGTATGCAGATGATGGATGCGAGGAAACGGTATCTGAGTCAAAGTTCCCCGGCAATTGTGTACAGCCTGGGCTGAAGGCAGAAAAGGACAGACAGACAGACAAACAACAAGCCTGCTAGGAAGCAACCAGAGGGAGTGGCTGGAAAAGGAGATCTAGTCGAGTCTGAAAGGGGAGAACTGGTAGGACTTAAGACTGGACGGAGGGACGCCTGGCTGGCTCAGTGAGAAGGGCATGCAACTCTTTTTTTTTTCTCATATTTATTTATTTTGAGAGAGCGCATGTGCACGCATGGGGGAAAGGCAGAGAGAGGGAGAGAATCTCAAGGAGGCTCCACACTGTCAGCACAGAGCCGGACACGGGGCTCGATCTCACCTACCATGAGATCACGACCTGAGCCAAAATCAAGAGTCGGACGCTCAACTGACTGAGCCACCCAGGCGCCCCAGAAGAGCATGCAACTCTTGATCTCGGGGTCATGCATTCAAACCCACGCTGGGTGTAGAGATTACTCAAATAATAAATAAACAAACAAACTTAAAATTAAAAACAAAAGAGTGGACGGAGGGGACACGAGGCAGCTCAACCCCAAGACCCAGGGCACTGGGGTCCTGCCAAGCAGTGGAGGGGGTGGGGGGGAGGGGGACAGGCGACAGGGGATATTCAAGGGGAAACACACCAAAAGCTAGATGTGAGAGACTAAACGTCTAGATAAACAAGCAATGCTCAAATCAACCAGCCTCCCTCTGCAGAGCACTGTACACGGGCCACGTTCAACGAACCCAAACAGTGTTTCTGTTACCCCGATGGGCTGTAATCCCCAGATGCCCTTACACGCATGACAGAAACTCTGCCCCTCTCGCCGGTGTGTCCTCACAGAGAAATCGGGAGACATTCTCTGGACTGCGGGGAGGGTTACAGGTGAACTGAACACATGTCATCTTAACAATACACTGGCAAACGACTTTGGCTTTTGGTTCTTCGGAGTTAACTCCTACGCAAGGCGATGTCGCCTCAGATTCTGCAATCCACCAATCGGGCCGCTCCAACTTTGGCTGCCTTCTCAGCATTTCTGATGAGCTGGGGCTCCTACCCGGGGCACACAAGGGGCAGGGCAGCTATTGAGAAAGAATGGAAGGCCACAGTCCCGTCGGAGGGGGAACAAAGTGCCAAAAGAACGCTCCAGAGGCCAAAGTAAACAGGAAGGTTCTGAAGCGGCACCGGATGATCTCTGTCGCTGGCAGACCGTGCCCAAAGCTCTGCCCGGGCAGCATCTAGGCCCCGGGGGCTGGCACCAACTCAGCCTGGACACCCCCCAGCCTTGAGGTGCCAACGACAGCACATGCTGGTGCACTAAGGGGAGGAACGCTCCCCCGAATAAAGACAGGGAACAACACAACCTCTGGGCCACTCTCTTAGAGAAGAAATCAGATTCAGTAAGACATTCGTGCTACTCGCACTGGAGGCAAGCAAGACACTGGGCCCGGCCAACTGCTCCGACTTGTCAAGTCATGATAATTTATTAACACAACTAAGCCAATTCCGCCTTCAAGGTTCTGCCCCCCTCCTGCCTTACTCCACCTGGACTCCTGCCCCATGCACGAGAACCAGAGAACTGAAACACAGTTAGCTCTTTCTCCAGGAAGGGTGCCTGGCTAAAGAGGTTAACTACCGGTTAGGTTAAGCTCTCAACGGTCTTGGAAGGAATGAATCTCATGTGTCCTGCCTGTTGCTTGGAGGCGCTCTGTGCAACCTGGCCCCTGGGGACCAGGGGACCCGGCCTCAGTTCCTGCCATGTCCCAGCACCCGGGAACTGTTTTGCCACCCACTCCCCTAACAAAAGCTGGGAACAAAGGGGGGAACGTTCCAGGCCTGTCCTGGAAAGAGCTGACCATTTTACTTCTGGGAGATCATCTGGAAGGTCTGTAGATGGAGACAGAGCAGCTCAAGGGCTCTGAAGGCCGTCCTGGGACAGCTAGGCTTGGGCTAAGGGCCTCGGCAGGGCACTGTCCTCCCTCCAGATCAACTGGAACCCAAGGGCCATAATGCTAAGTCCTGCAAACCAGGCGAACAGATCCTGGAGGGCAGCTTCCCAGGCACGTCACTGAAGAGTACAGGTCCCTCCAAGTGTGGGCTCAAATGGCCAATGCCTGGCAAAGAGGGCGAACCAGCCCAGTTCCAACATCTCCCCTGCTTCCAAGGCCTTTCCTCATCAGATTCTTCCCATATCCCACTAACCCTGCCTTCAGCCTGGGCCCCAGAAGGCAGGTCTTTAACGAGTTTATCTGGAAGACCGCCCCTGATTTCCTGGTGGGAATTCTCTTCAACAGATGATGCCCTTTCCTCAGGGAATTCGTACTTTACCAAGTGGTATAATTATGCCTGGAGTTTGGCTACTGCATGCAATTCCCTCAGATACAACAGTCCCCTCCCCTCCCCTCCCCTCCCCGGAGGAGGAACACCGAAGAGCCTTCTCCCCTCATCAGCCTAGACTGACCGTGCCAAGTCCGGCTGGATTCGGCAGGGCTGCCACCGACCCGGTCCACACCACAGAAACGGGAAAAGGTGCTGGCCCTCATAGAGCGACAGCAACACAGACCAAATAAGATACTCTTGGCAGAACTTTCTCCCCCAGACCCAGCTGGGGGCTCTCAGGAGCAGCCACTGGATCAGAAGGTGAGAAAGATGGGGACATGATGGTTATCCCTCGGGGACAATCCTCTCAAGCAGAAGACTGCCCACACAGAGGCGGGACAGAGCCGAGGGCAGGGGACCTCCCCTAACACCTGCATCAGGCCTTGGTCTTTTCACTGGGGATGCACAGGGGGCTGGTGGCCAACAACGGCACTCATCGGGCCTCGTCCCTTTGGCCCAGGGCACAAAGTTAATGACGAAGGGACAAGAAGGAAGGAGCTCAGTGAATGTCTCTTTGAAAACTAAGGATAAGTGTGTAGACCGTGAAGATACTCGAGGACACCCCAATCCCTGGTTTTCAGGTGCCCAGGAAGAATGCCCTTACCAGCCTGCCAGGGAGGCCTGGGACAGGGTTTATATTACATCCATTTGAGATGCCCGCAGACACGTAGATGGAGAACTGGCTGTCACCAAAGTTCTGCGGGAAGCAGTGCTGGGAAATTTCTGAACGAGCACAACCCCAATAAAGGCATCCGTCACCAGGTCAGATGGGCCTTGTTACAAAAGGACTGATCCCTAGTTGCTTTTTCAACCGACGGCTGGCAAAGCTAAGGGCAAGACTTTGTGTTAGAAACTATGATGGATGTAAAGGCGAACAGAACTCTGGTCCCCACCTCAAGTACTGTGCAGGGTTATTAACTTTAGGACAAACCACTTGGCACGTCAACTGTTTCGGAGACAGGGTGGCGGAGAATAGTGCTCTGCACAAGTCTGAGCGTTTCTCGGCAAGGTTTGGGAAAAGGACAGTTACCTAGGAATCCCACCTGGCCCTGACACCTCCCGGGGCCATCCTGAGGCTCCATCATGACCATGTCTGTAAAACGGGCCATCGCGGTCAAAAACCAACCTCCTCTTCTGGAACAACGGAGGACGGTCGACAGCAGGCGGGTCCCAAATTCAAACTTGGGAGAAGCAGCAAATATCAACTCAACTGGGTGATTCAACGGGTCGGCCGCCCTCCTCGGGTAACGGGCCCAATGCTTCTGTGAAGGGAGGACTCCCTGGTCCTTGGGAGAACCCAGACTTCTAGATCCCCCTAGGCAACCCCTGTGACCAGAGACCCTCCCCCATCGCCCTTTCTCCATCCTTTTACTGTCTGCTCAGCCTTCACCCACACCCACTCCTTCCCCTCCATCCTCGGAGATAAATCACAAGCCTCCCCCCATGCACCAGTCTTCCCCCCTAAAGAAACGCAACCCCCACACACAATGGGCCTGTAAGTATGGACTAGGCAGGGTGGCTGGCGGAATCAAATAGGTGGGTAACAGTCAGGGCAAAGGAAGCCAGAAGGACTTTTCCTGGCCACGGGGAAAGGATTTCAATGCTGAGAAGTTGGGAGCGCAGGGCAAAGCGCAAGATCCCCCTTCTCAGCTGGAAAGTTCTAGAGAACACAACAAGAAGGTAAGGAGAATCAAAGCCTCCCGAAGCAAGCAGGCCCTTGGGGGAAAGTCCTGTTGTTCCCCATCGGACTGAGGCATTTACAGGTTTGGGGCAACTCAGGGGAGAGAGGGAAAGCTGCGATTCTGCTGGGTTCAAAGCATTTGCCCCGCACCCAAGTCCTAGGACGCTCACAGCCAACTCACCCACTTGGGTAGAGGACACCATTCTCTCCTGTCTTCCCAGAGACTGCTCTCTCTGTAAAGAAGGGACAGAGCTCCTGGGCCTCTCCCAAATTTGCAGAAACACAGCCAGGGATAAAGAATCAGACTACGGAATGCCACACACTTTCCCGTGGGATCGGGTTCACTTGCAAATACTTCTGCAAGGAGTTAGGCTAGCACCTATGGTGCTATGGAACTTTCTGCCATGAGGGAAATGTCGTCTCTCGGAGCTGTGCCTTAAGGTGGCCAGCAGCTCACTAGTGACAGTGAATGGGCCCTTAAGACGTGGCTGGTGCCACGCAGAAATCGACTTTTTCCGTTTTGGTTCATTGACACGTAAAAAGCCACAAGGACTAGTGGCTACACACCAGGCAGTGGGGCTCTCACTGACCAGCCCAGCAGAGTTCACCAGTCCACCGAAGCAAGACCGTTCTCTCTCTCTGTCACAGGCCAAGAATGCCGTCCACCCTCACCCTTCCACTTACATAAATGACAACCACCCAGACCGCCAGGGCCCAGCAAGTCACAGGGGAATAAACACACTTGGGCCTAAGATACCTCCCTGGGGGACTGACTCGCTGGTGGGGTGACAGGCAGGAGCCACATCCTATGCCTGAGAGGGACCCAACATGACTTTCCCACGGGTGGGTTCCATTCCAAGTGGACCCTGAAGGTATATTCTGTTTTGTTTTCGTAACTCAGTACAGACTGGAGGTAATAGGCTCTGTCCCTGCAGAAGTGAACTCCCACCCGCTGCCACGATCCACCACTCCAGCCCACCTCTCAAGAGAAAGGTAGCAACGCCAAAGACGAAAGAGAGATCGTGGTGAGAAGGTCCCACAAGCACAAGCCTCAGCGATCCTGTACCCCCACAGTTGACCGGGATGGGCAAGGGGCGGTCTCCTGCCTGCACACCTCCCAGCCACACAGCGCCTTACCAGACAGCACCGCCTCGGTGGCGCCAGCCGCCAGGGACGCCCCAACCTGCCCTGACTGACTGCAGAGATTTCAGCTGCCACCCCCGTAGCCCCACACTGCCGCCTCTCCTGGCCCCGTGCCCCTGGGAGCCACGGGCACTGGGGAAGGATGAAGAAATAAATGACCCCAGGTCGGGGGCCGCAACAGTCCCGAAGAGGGTTAGGGGCTTGGGTACTGAAGAGGAGACGGTGCAGAGCTGGTGAAGGGGGCCCCAGGGGCCTGAACGGCCTGGGGTTTATTTCAACTGACACAATTGTCTCCGGGTTTCCAGACAGAAGGGCAAGGGGGGCCATGGGGAAAGCGTATGGAATCTGGGGAGCCCCCCTGGGTTTGAAGCAAGGATCCCAGTGAAGGCTCCAAGATGCTGGGGAGGGAAGGGACATGGGGCATGCTGAGGGGAGGGGACAGTGGCTGAAAGCCAACACATCAGGCTGGGGGATGCTGGAGGGAAGTGGGAAACCCTGAATTCAAGGAGAGAGGTACAGGGGGCTGGGGAAACTGCAGGTCTGTGAAGGGAAGCCAGTTGAGCTCGGAATGGGCAGACCGAGATCTGGACTGGGGGAAAATGCGGGGAAGTGTAAACCAGGGTTGCAGGGGCAAAGAGGACCCAAGCTGAGGGGAGCGAGGCATTTGGTGTCTCGAGGGCTTGGGGGGCTCCAGGTCGGAGCAGAAAATGCCCCTAGGCCTGGTCTGAGGGCTGAAAGAGAGCCCCTCAGACACTAGGGGCCGAGGGACTGAGCAGGGCCTGAAACCAGAGGGAGCTGAGAAAGCAAGCCCAAATCCAAAGTGGGGGTGATGGGGTGGGCTCAACGCAGGCCTGGGTCCTTGTGTGAAAAAAACCCAGACCTTAGCCAGAGGTCGAGGGGAAACGGTCACTCAGGCTAAGGCAGTGGCAGGAGCAAGGGGGAGCAAAGGCTCGGCCCTGGAAGAAAACGAGGGAAAAAAGGCTTAGGGTGGGCCTAGGTGAGAGGAAGCAGGGGGCTGCACCAAGGTTCTGGGGGTTCTGCGGGGTTGGGAGGAGGGGGATTTCAAACCCCAGCAAGGGTCTAAGGAAGCAGCAGCAGCAGCAGCATTAGGCTGCGGGCTCAAGGAGTTTGAAGGGACTCAGGCCCAAGAGTCCAGAGAGAAAAGGAGACAGGCCCTGGATCCAAAGAAGGGTGGTACAGGGCCAGATCTGACAAATCTGAAGGGTCCCGGGGACAGCTGTGGGGCTCTCTGGGCTGGGCCGGTGTCCCCAGGGGTGCCTGTGGGACTCTGGCGGGGGTTGGGCTCCCCACGGGGTTCTGGGCCGCGCTGGGGTCCCAAAAGGCATCCCAGGGGTTTCTGGGCCACCAGTGGGGGCTCTAGGCTGGTTCAGGGGCCCGAGGAGTGTCCCAAAGGGTGCTGGGCTGGACTGGACTCCCAGGGGGAGTCCCAGGAGAGTCTGAGCCGCCTGTGGAGGCTCTGGCCTGGGTCGGGGTCCCGAAGAGCGTCCCAGAGCGTTCTGGGCTTGCCTGGGATCACAAGGGGGCATCCCGGGGGGGGGGGGGGTCTGGGCTGCACTGGGGTTCCGAGGGGCGTCTCAGGGGGCTCTGGGCTGGGCCAGGCCGGGGTCCTCATAGAAGTCCGAGGCGCTCTGGCCGGGCCGGGGTCGGGATGGGGGAGGGGCGCCCCCGCCCCACATAAAGGCCGGGGGAGCGGCGGGCGAGCACAAAGCGGGGCGGGCGGGAGCCGAGTGTGGGCGGGGAGGCCGGGACCAAGGAGGGCCGGGCGGGCGGGTCGTGGGAGGGAGGGAGGGGACCGGGCGGGCGGCGGGCTGCGCTGGGGCGGCGCGGCCGCTCCTCACCTGATTGTCCATGGCTGGCGCCCCGCCCCGCCCCCGGGCCCCGCGTCGCTCGCCGCCGCCGCCGCTCAGCGCCGCCCCGCCGCCCTCATTGTCTGTCAGGCACCGCCGCCGCCGCCGCTCCCGGCTGCCCGCCCGCCCGCCAGCCCCGCGGAACCGGAAACCACCGCCAGTTCGGGTCGCGCACCGACCGCGGGCCCCCGCCGCCGACTCTGGCCTGCCGCCCCGACTGGCAGCCTCCCGGGCCAATCGGCAGCGCGGACGGCCGCTCGTGGGGCGGGACTTCCTTCCTGGCGGGGGCCTGCCGGGCTGCGGTCGGAGGGACGAAGCCCGCAGCCAATGGGAAGCCCGAACCGGAGGGGCGGTGGGAGGGAGGGAGGGAGGCGCGAGGCGAGCCCTGCGGAGGGGAGCGCGAGGTGTGCGCCGCACGTGGAGGGGGGCGGGGGCGGGACGGGCGCGCCGCGCCGCGCCTGCGCACTGCGGCCCGCAGGGGGCGCTGCCTCGTGGCCGGAGCTCCCGGGGCCTGAGCCTAACCTAGTCCGGCTGAGGTGGCGGTTCGAGCTCTGGGGTGGGAGCATCAGGACCACTTTTGTTTCCTAGCCACGTGTTACTACCGGTGTCATGGAATGGGCTCTGGGCTCTCGAACTGTAAATTAATTTTCCAAAGCTGGATCTGCTTCGGGGAAAGCCTGGGCGACTCGCTCCTCCCCCTGAGTCTTAGTTTGCACATCTGGGAAACGGGGACACTCAGTACCATGTAACGCTAGGTCAGGCCGATTTGAATGATAACACATTTGAAACCTGCTGCATTAAAATGACCAAGATACTCATTTAATCCATGAAATCTATAAAGCTAATCCCTCTAAAACCGATTTTTAAATTTTTTTTCAACGTTTATTTATTTTTGGGACAGAGAGAGACAGAGCATGAACGGGGGAGGGGCAGAGAGAGAGGGAGACACAGAATCGGAAACAGGCTCCAGGCTCTGAGCCATCAGCCCAGAGCCCGACGCGGGGCTCGAACTCCCGGACCGCGAGATCGTGACCTGGCTGAAGTCGGACGCTTAACCGACTGCGCCACCCAGGCGCCCCTAAAACCGATTTTTAAATTTACCCGTGATCGTGTAATTTCACAGTTTGTAAACCTTGTTTAGATGAGATATAGACATAATGCTCCATCTTTTTCAGGATCATGTGAGCCATTTGTCTCTTGGACAATAGGACTTCTGCCTGCAACTTGGGGACCATTGTACAGTTATTTTTAATTTCTCATAGGGGCGCCTAGCGTGGCTCAGTCTGTTAAGCTCCTGACTTCCGCTCAGGTCATGATCTCGCGGTTCATGGGTTCAAGCCCTGCATCCGGCTCTAAACTGACAGCTCTGAACCTGGAGCCTGCTTTGGATTCTGTGTCTCCCTCTCTCTCTGCCCCTCCCCTGCTCACTCTCTCTCTCTCTCTCTCTCTCAAAAATAAATAAACATTTAAAAAAAACCCTCTGAAGAAGGCCAGATGCTGTCATAGTAACACACCTTCTAATCTAGGGTTACGTGTGCTGGGGGGGGGTAGAAATGAAGAACACACTGAGAAGATGAGCAGCAACTTTAATGTGGGTACAGCTTTTTTTTTTTTTTTAAATCCTATAACTGGGTGGGCGTAAGCAGATCAGTAGTTCTTTTTTTTTAATTTTTATTTATTTTTGAGACAGAGAGAGACACAGCATGGGCAGGGAAGGGGCAGAGAGAGAGGGAGACACAGAATCCGAAGCAGGCTCCAGCCTCTGAGCTGTCAGCACAGAGCCCGACGTGGGGCTCGAACTCACAAGCTGTGAGATCATGGCCTGAACTGAAGTCGGACGCTTAACCGACTGAGCCACCCAGGCACCCCGGCAGGTCAGTAGTTCTAAGTGGCCCTTGAACCAGCGGGCTTGGCATCACCTGGGAACTTCATTCAAAATGCAAATTCTAGTCTCCCTTGATTTATGGAATCAGAAACTCCAGGTGCATGGTCAGCACACAGAGGGATGGCTTAACTAGCCCTTCCGATGATGGTGAAGCTTGCTCAAATTTCAGAAGCACTGCCCCAGGTAAAGGGACAAAAATTGGAGGTGGCGGGAAGGGGGGGTGGGGCGGGAAGGGGGGGTGGGGGGGGTGCGAGTAACTTGCAGCGAAGAACCTTCACGCTACAATTGTTGCAAAGAGGAGCTTCAGGAACCCAGCCACCTCCCCCTTACTCTCTGGGAAATTCTCCTGGAATTAGACTCTGAACTATTGGGGGTTTTCAAAACTACATCCCCAGAGCTCCCACTAAATCAGGCGTAACCCTTTAAGCATTGGAAAGAATAATGGAGCAACAACCCAAATCTCCATCAACAGTCGAATGGACAAGCAAAACGTGGTCCATCCGTGCAATGGAATATTACCCAGCCTTAAACAGGAAGGAAATTCTGACACCTGCTGCACCCTGGATGAACCTGGAGGACATTATCCTCGGTGAAATAAGCCAGACACAAAAGGACAAATCCTACGTGGTTCCACTCATAAAAGGTCCCTAGGGGAGTCACATCCATAGAGACAGAAAGTACGACAGGGGATGCTGGGGCTGGGGAGTCAGCGTGTCATGGGGACAGAGTTTCGTTTGGGGAAAATGAAGATGTTCTGGAGATGGAGGGTGGGGATCGGTTGCCCAACAGCGTGAATGTGCTTAATGCCACCGAGCTGTGCACGGGAAACTGTTAGGATCACAAATTTTGTTATGTCTATTTTACCACGATAAAAAATTAATAGACTTCCTGACCCTGTGAACATATCAATATATCCATGAGTCCATAAGGGTATTAAGACAACAGCAGATGGGGCACCTGGAGGGGGAGGGGGGCTCAGTCGGTCAAGCATCTGACTTCGGCTCCAGTCAGGATCTCGTGGTCCGTGAGTTCAAGCCCTGCATCAGGTTCTCTGCTGTCAGCGCAGATCCCGCTTCAGAGCCTTTGTCCCCCTCCTTCCTGCCCCTCCCCTACGTGCTCTCTCTCAAAATAAACAAACAAACATTTAAAAACAACAACATCAGCAGAACTCATTCATCACCTTTGAAAATGACAACTGCACCCACTCCTTATTTACCATGCCTTTATGGCAGGAAACCAGCCCCAGTTGATGAGGAAAAGCACTTTTCACGGAAAAACACCAGCTGATGATGTTGAAAGGATGATAGCAAAATCACTATTTTGAAGCCACTAATGAAACAGCCATTGCGGACAAGTCACAGGTGAATGCTAAAACCATTCATTGAGAGGTTACGGGACAGGGGGCGGGGGGGTGGGGGGACTGGATAGCCTCGAGTTCACCCAAGATCTTCCCTCAGATTTCCTGCTTGGTGCGAAGAGGAAAAAAGTAACTTTACCATGGATGCTTCATGCCGTCACCACCTTCGTACAGTGACCCCTCTCAGCAGCAAAAGGAGTGGGTCAAGCAGACTGGCGGGCTCCTGCTAGGGGCGACAGCAAGTACCCAGCACCAAAAAGAAAGTTCATGCCCAAAATGTTTAACTTGAATCTGATCCCACCTGTAGTCCTAACTCCCAAGTTTATAGGAGAAACGCAGAAATGTCGACAAACGGAAACGATTGACACCATGAGAAGCGGTCACACAAATCTAGAAGGTGAAATCTCTCAACAGCCTGGCTTCCTAGAGTGAACAGGAGGGAATGAGAGAGACGAGGTGACTGTCCAGAGTTACAGGACATGGCATCACCACCAGCTTCGATGTGGGCGTCTGTCATTGGACCTTGGGTTTAGATCAGATGAGCTGTCAGCCAGAGAAATATGGATATGGATAATCGTAGGTGATACTTGAAAATGTATCGGGTTAGCAGTGATAATGAGATCATGGCTGTGTAGCAAAATGTCCTTGTTTTCTAGAGATGCATAGGGGTGAAATGCCAGCATGCTCATTGCGTTTAAAATACATTAATAAAAAAAATAAAGCAAAAATGGCAAACATTAAGCGTTGTTAAATCTAGATGATGGGTGTTTGGGAGTTCATCAAACTGTTCTTTATACTCATCTATATGTGTGAAATTTCTATAATAGAAAGCAAATTTAAAAAAATGCATCCTGCGCCTGAAATAGAACCACGGTATTCCTTCCTTTAAGAGGTAAACAGAGGGCTGCCCCGTTTTCTCATTGGGGGTGGCCATGTTATATCCAACACCTGCTAGGTGCAAACTCATATTATCTCATTTCATCCATAATGCTGAGAAGTAGGTGTTACTGCCCCCATTTCAGAGATGAGGAAACTGAGGCTCAGAAGGGGTGGGTGAGTTGCCCAAAGTTGCATGGTGAGTATATGGCAGAGCCGGGGACCTTCTCAATGAGACCCACCCTGACCACCCCATCTAATTCTTCACACCCCCCCCACCATAGCTTCCCAACCCACCTGACCCTGCTTTAATTTTTCCTTTATCCACAGCACTTACCACCTCCTAATATATGCATATTCACTTATGACGTCTGTCGTCTGTCTCCCCTAGATAGAATGAAAGCTCCAAGAGAGCAGGGATCTTTGTCTTATTCACTGACGTATCCTGGGCACAGTGCCGGCCACAAAGAGGGCGTTCAAAAAATATTTGTCGCACAACCTGAAATAATACTAATCACACGATGAGAAGGTTAGTTCCTCTTCATTTGTCTTCAGTCTTTCCAATTCCTTCAAGAAAGCCTTGGCTTGGTGCTCAGGTGTCTTTAAGCTCCTCTCTATCACTCACTCTCCTACCTTAATGACAAGAGGACAGTCCTAGAGTTCAGATCCCAGGACAGACGATCCTATCTGGTGTCTGGACATTGAAATCTTCTGAGGGTCTTTTAAAAATGCCAGTGCCAGCAACCTTAAAAAAATCCCACCTTCAGAGACTCTGGTATCATGAGTCTGGACTTAAGACACCCTCCCCACCCCCCCCCCCACACAAACACACACTTGTTTTTTTTTTTTTAAGTTCAACTGCGGATTCTAATGTGCAGACTGGGTTAAGAATCACTGAGCTGTAGTTAATCACACTTTTTCGTTGTTACTGTATCGAGTTTTCTGGTTGTTTTTATCTAGGGCAAATGACTTCTTACAGTGGTAACAATGTTTCCTATTTGAACACAGCAGGAGAAAAGGGAGTAGATTTAAAGAAAGACATAAAGCAAATAGTAACTTGAGCTTTTGGCAAAATGCATGATTGATACATGTTATCTCGGTGTTGCAAACAATGAAATTGAGCCACAGAGAGGCTTCAAGTGGCCGGAGTCCCACAGCTAGAAAGTAACATTTTGAACCTAGGGAATCCAGTTTGCCCTCTGCTGCTGAACGTTAGGTGCCTATTGCCGCCTAGTGGTCTCGTTTATTTGCTCCCAAGGGGAGGGCTTGGCCTTTATTTACTGGCCTACCTTTCACCTAATAGACAGCTCAGCCCTTCACAATTTGGGGGGAATCCTCTTTCTGATCTCCAGCATGTTCCCTGTACCCACCAGGTTCTTGCCAGCCACAAATGCACACACAGCCAGCATACTGAACATGACCAAGCTGGAGTACAGCCCAGTGGCCAGTTGGAGTCCCATCTTAGATGAACTTCAACTCGGAGCGGGTCTTCTATATCACATCGAAGCCTGTGTCCCTTATCCCAGAGGCAATGGGGAGCGGTGAATGGTATGAGAGCAGACCCAGAATAGGTGCAACAGAGTATTTCCCCGGGAAAGGGCAGCACAGCGGACGTCTGCTATTTTCACTGTGAAACAATCCCTGAGCCAGAGCCAATATGAGCCTGTAAGTCCCTTTGGTGTGAATTTTTAAATGGCAGCCCTTCCGGGAGAATGCCAACCCATGACAGGGCATACGACTTGAGGGGGAACCTCAACCCCCAACCCCCACTCGCCCCCACCTGCCCCTCTCAGACACCAGTTAGAGGGGGGCTCCCTCCTGGCAAGAGGAAGCACAGGTCCCAACCCAGCCAATCAAAGGACTGTGCCTCTCTGGCTCCCGGGACTGGTTTAGTGGGGTCGGGCATGACCTAAGACCGGCTGAGAGCGGCTCTGGGAGCCGCTCACAAATTTTAGTTGTGGAGAAACTCACATAACATGAAACTAACCATTAATGATGTTAAAGAATATATACAATTCAGTGGCATTGCGACCACCATCCATAGCTAGCTCCAAAACATACTCTTTACCCCAAAAGGAAACTCATCCCCATTAGCTGTCACTCCCCGTTCCCTCCTCTCAGCTCCTGGCACCCACGCATCCGCTTCCTGTGTCTGTGGCTTTTCCTGTTCTGGACATTTCATATCAGTGAAATCACAAACCGCGTGGCCTTTTGTGTCTGGCTTCTGTCTCAGAGCATCGTGTGTTCAGTGCTTCACCCCTTTTTATAGCAGAATAATATTCCATTGTATGGTCACACCACATTTGGTTTATCCATTCATCCCCCGATAGACACGAGAGCGAGGGGGACACAGAATCCGAAGCAGCTCCAGGCTCCGAGCTGTCAGCAGAGAGCCTGACGCCGGGCTCGAACTCATGACTCATCGTGACCTGAGCCATGAACCGTGAGATCGTGACCTGAGCCGAAGTCGAACGCTTCACCGACTGAGCCACCCAAGTGCCCCATCAATTTACATTTCTATCAGCAATGTGCAAGTGTCCCATTTTCTCCACGTTCATTTTTCTGTTTTTTTTTTTTAATTTATTTATGACCAACTTCATAGATACGAAATGGCATCTCATGGCTTTGATTTACATTTCTCTAATGACATTGAGCATGTCCCCTTGGAGCTTCAGTATGTACTTTTCAATTTGGAAGGATGTGAAGCCCAGCACTGCTGAAAGCCGCCTCCCCCCCCACCCCCTCCATGAGGTAGACCCGAGGGGTGGAGGGAGACCGACCCTGGTGATGTCACTCGGAAGCCTGGACCCGGCCGTCTCTGCAGGTTGCTTCTTCACCTCAAATGTTTATATGCTGATTGTCCTGTTGTCAGTTCAGCCAGCTGGAGTGCAACGCTTTAGCCTTTGCTACAAAGAGTCCTCCCTGATGGTGCCCGGGACTTGCCAAGGTCACACAGCTACTTCAAATTAGACGAGCCCAGTATCCAGGCCTCCCACCTGGCCGCTGCCTCTATGCCCCAAGAGGAGGCTGTGAGGAGGGGTCGGTCGGGGACACACTGTTGCCATGCACTTAGGGACAGAGGCTTGGGTGGGAGGGACGGGAACAGATTTCCCTCCACTCAAAGTTTTGAACTAAGGTTCTTCACGTCCCTTTAGAGACTCTCTTGCGAGCACAGCTCCTCTCCCCCACCGAAAACGCCGAGGCGACATTTTGCAGACAATTTTGCAAGTTGGCAGAAACACCCTCCCCTCTCTGCCCCTCTCTTCCTACCACCATCCGTCCTGGGACCAGAGGTGAAGAACCTCAGGCTTCTAGAACGAGAAAATCCCACAGGGTTCTGGAGGCAGTGGGCCTGAGACCCCGGTTCGATCCCCCAGCTGACTACCCGCGGGGCGAGGGACTTTGGGGAAGGACAGACCGGGTTCACATCCGGGCTGTGTGGTCCTGGGCAAGTTGCTTGCCCTCTCTGAGACACATCTATAAAACGAGAATATTTGTGTCTATCTGAAGGGCTGTGGGAGGGGGGTTAGGTTCGATGATGTGTGTCCTTGGCATATAGCACACGGTACTCAATAGACGCGAGTAGAGTAGAGGCTTTCAATTAGAGCGGAGGCTAGCCCAGCTCTCCAGCGGGCCAGAGGCCCGATGGGCTAGCCTCTACTCCTCTGGGAGTGAGCGATGGCCTGGATGCCAATCTTCCTTTGCAAAGAATGTCAAGTGGCCCATGGGTACCAAACCCAGCCCGGGCCCTCCGGTTACGAACTTCTTGCCATTTCCTAACGTCCAGTTCATCCACACCCTGGCAGTTACGCACCTGCCATTCTCTCTCCCCAGCACGGCCTTGCCAAGTTCTCCAGGATGGCTGGTCTCCTCTGGTCATGGAAGTTCATCCGGAAAGCGCACCCCCCACCCCCACCCCGAGCACCCACTTGAAAGGGCTGCTTCCCCACCTCACGATTCTCTGAAACATCACCTGCTTTATCCCCGTGGCAGCACTTATTAGTGTCTGGAAATGCCTTCTGTGTCTTTGTATTTGTCCAACAGGTGTCTCCGCGTGACAGCAGGGACATCGTATGTCTCTGCTGTCTCATATCAGCAATGGGTAGTGTCAGACATGAAGCATCTGTCCAACTCCACGCGCATTTGTCGAAGAGGTGAATGAACGAACGGGAAAACAGATGCAAAGCACATTTTCATATTACAGACAAGATGCTTCCGTTTCAAAGGTAGGAAAAATCACTTCCCCCAGATGAGACAACTAGGAAATCACGGAGCAGGATTCAAGCTTAGCTCTGCCCGACTCCGAGCCTGGTGCTCTTTATATTTCTTTTAAATGTTTATTTATCTTTGAGAGACAGAGCACGAGCGGGGGAGGGGCAGAGAGAGAGGGCGACGCAGAATCGGAAACCGGCTCCGAGCTGTCAGCACGGAGCCCGACGCGGGGCTCGAAGTCACAAACCGCGAGCTCATTGCATGGCCGAGGACAGGTCCAGCAGTGACCACCGCTATTGATGAGACGCCCGGGGACCAAGCCCCCCCCCCGAGGCCATTCGCGGTGGATGCCGGGTGATCGCAGCCCGTGGGGACCCAGCCTCACAAAGTGAACACGAAAGAGGAACTGAAAGAGAGTAAGGGCGGGTCGTGGAGTGGACCCATGCCGGGCAGCTCCCCCAGGTCATCAGACTACTGCACGGAAGGGTCGCGAGGTCCCCTGTCTTGGGGCGGGGCCGCGCAGGACGGGGAGGAAGGGGAAAGGGAGCCGGAGGAAAGAACCGCGAGTGTCTCTCAGACTCCCGATACAGTCCTCCTTCCTCAAGACACAGGGGACTTGACTTGGCGGGTGGTTGGCTGGTCAAGAAACTGGCAGACATCAGCAGTTCTTGTCATCACTGACTTCCACGTAGGGGAGCCCCACGGGCCACGTGTCCCGAGGCCAGTAGCGGACTTTGAGGGTGTGACCTGGCATCTCATACCTGGCGTCCACCAGGGCCATGGTAACCATGCCATAAGGAAAGGTGATGCTGATAAGCACATGCCTATGGGGAGCAGGGAGGAGGTGGTGAGGGCACAGGATGTCCCCGAGCTAGCCCGATGCCCCCTCCTTGCTTCTCTCCTTACTTCTCATGGGTCCTGACCTCTCCCGGGTCCTGACCTCCCAAAGGGACCTTCTGGACTTGACCCTTGACTGAAACCAGCACCCCCCCCCACCACACACACACACACACACACACACACACAGGCGCTCCCAGTATCCGTGCCTCCCCTCTCTGCCCCCAGGCTCCTCCTCCAAGCTCTGGCATCTTGAGATTTTCCGGTCCTGGGGCTCCGTACCGCCAGGGCAGGTCCTTACCAGATGCTGTGCAGGTAAAAGAAGTTAATCCATTGCCAGAAACTGCAAAGCACGCGGTCACTGATCCAACTGGTCAGCGCGAAAGCCCACAACACTACAGACACCTCCATTATGTGCCGAAGCTCCTTGTTGTTGGTCCTAGGGAGAGAAGGAGGAAGATCAGAGCCTGGCTCAGATAGCAGAGCCGGAAGGGGCTGATGGGAAATTCCTCCATCCAAGGAGATGAGGCCGGGAGCAGGGAATGACCAAGAGTACAAGGGGGAGGGGGCCCAATTTGTGCTTGTTGTCAACGTTTGCTGAGCACTTATAGGATGCCAGGGACAGTTCTGAAAGTCCTTCGGGTCAGGGGCGCCTGGGTGCCTCAGCTGGTTAAGCTTCTGACTCTTGATTTCATCCCGGGTCATGCTCTCACGGTTCGTGAGTTCAAGCCCCACATCGGGCCCTGTGCTGACAGTGCAGATCCTGCCTGGGATTCTCTCTCTCTCCCTCTCTCTGCCCCTCCCGAGCTCTCCTGCACGCACGCTCTTTCTCTACCTCTCACACACAACATAAATAGGCTTAAAAAACAATAATAAAAGTCCTTCAGATCAAAACTCGGCCCTGACAGCAACGCTATGATTCTCGTTTTGTAGACGAGAGAGCGGGTGTGCGAGATTAAGGTATCGCTCTAACCGCACCCAAGGTTACACAGCCAGCAAGTGGAGCTGGGGGCTGAGCCAGGCTTGTCGGACTGCGGATTTCTTAATCAACTAGCCCTTCCCTGTTTGTGAGTTTGGGGCTCTGAGTGTGTGCACAACTGTGAGTCAGCGCAGGAGAATTCCTGTCCGTGTGGCTATGAGAACGTGCATGTCCATATGTGGGAGGGTAAATTCCCTGGAGGCCACGTCTCTTGGGACGACTCACGCTCAGAATCTGTTTCCCCAGCAGCAAAGCTGACTCCGTGTCCTTCAGGAAAGAGCATATGAGGGAATATGGTGAGGCAACGACTCCTTTATAGTTTACAGTGCGGGCCCTGCCCCCTAGTCTAAAACGGGAAGTTTGAACGTCACACGAGAAAAAGAACAGTGAGGAAGCACTGGCGAAATCTGGACAGACTCTGAGGTCTAGTTAATACCATCGTCAGGGGCGCCTGGGTGGCTCGGTCGGTTAAGTGTCCGACTTCGGCTCAGGTCACGATCTCGCGGTCCGTGAGTTCGAGCCCCGCGTCGGGCTCGGTGCTGACGGCTCAGAGCCTAGAGCCTGTTTCAGATTCTGTGTCTCCCTCTCTCTCTGCCCCTCCCCTGTTCATGCTCTGTCTCTCTCTGTCTCAAAAATAAACGTTAAAGATTAAAAAAAAAATACCATCGTCAATTTCCTCCTTTTGAGGCTGTACTACGGTTACACGAGACACTCCATTGGAGAGGCTGGGGGGAGCTGGGGGAAGGAGACACAAAACTCTGTACTATTTTTGAAACTTGCCAGGAGTCTGCAATCACTTCAAAATAAAAAGTTAAAAATAGGTGATTGCAATGGATCGAAACACCTCTAGGACGTAAACATCCGTGCGTTCATAATACTTTTTAAAAACTTTCCGGGGTCCCTACTCAGGTAAGGCCCCAACTCATTACGCTAGAAATGGATCAGTTAAAGGAAACACTCAATGATCAGTCCTATCATTCCTGTGCAAAGCGTATTTCAAGGTTGATGAGTGAAAGTCCTTCTTAATGGAGGAACTCCAGATAATCACTGCAGGAGGAATTATGGGCCTGATCAATCTTAATGGCACTAGATGTGGAATAACACTCATTATGGGGGTAATGGGATGGAAAAAGAAGCACCCAGAACCACACATGACACATTCTGGCCTAAAAACATGTAAAGCTAAATCCAGATCTAAATGTTAATTTTCAGGAAATAACAAATATGTGTCTATCTATATCTATATATCTATATCTATATCTATATCTATATCTATATCTACACCTGTATCTATTCTATATCTATATCATCTATATCTATATCTATATCTATAAACACAACGAAAGACACCACACAGGAAGCAGACAGCTACATCTAGAATATTCTACAGGACAAAATGATGAAGCTTTTCTGTTATCAAATCAGAGGCAGGAAGACAGGGGAGGGAGGCAGAGACTGCTATGATATAAAGAAAACCTAAGAGACTGTGTTTGCATCCCGCTTTCAACATGACTAGTTGTAAGAAGACATCTTGAGAAACTGAGGCAACATCACTTCAATCTGGGTATTGTCAACTTGGTTAGCACTCTGTGCGCCATATCTAACATTTGTCCCTCTAGATCCTTCCCTGACGCTCTCCGGTCTGCCCTATGCCCCAGGGAGGTGGGATGCTGAGTTGTGTGGACTGAATGCTTCCAGTTAGATTAGCTAATGGCTTCTAGTTGGATAGCCAATGGTTCCCAGTTGAGTTGGCCAATGGTTTCCAGTTGGAGTAGCCAATGGTTTCCAGCTGGGTTGGCCAATGGAGCACCCCAGCAACAAACCAAAGGATACGGGGAGAGTACGGTTAGAATATTTGTTTCTCTGGCCTCCTCCATGTGGGGTTGACTCAGGCTAGCTGCAACCAGCAACTGGAGGTGACATTTCTTGCTAAGGAGGCCCTCTCCACAGGGCTCTCTCCTTCCAGACTCTTGTAATCACTCCCTCCCATTACCCCCACCCAGGTATCCTGATGGTCATAGGAGCCCACGCTTATTAGCACAGGGGTTTAAATTCCCTGGTGATTTTCCTACACCTGCCATCTCCTTTGTAAATAAGCCTTTTATTCAGCTCTCCTCAAATGGCCCCATTTGAGAGTCCCCCCCCCCCCCACCTCTATCCTGTCAAGGTCTAGTATGGGTTAAAAAAAAAAAAAACCTCTTAATTAGGAGGGTTAAATCCTGAAAAGTTCATAGGTGCCAGTGTATGGAATCTGGGGGAATGCATAACGCAGACAGTTGTCGAGGCTGGTTAGTGGGCACACGGAGGTTTATGGTACAATAGTCTCTGCTTGTACGTATGTTTGGGGTTTTCATGAGGCAAAGGACAAGTTCTGCTATCAGACAGCCTTAGGTTCCAATCCCAACAGTATTCCTTGTTAGTAGATGATCTTGCGGAAAGCATATCCTCTCCTTGAGCCTGGAGTCAATGAGCACTCTGGGGCTGGGACTCAATGAGTAAGCGGGGGGGGGGGGGGTGCATGGAGGGTGATGGGAGCCACCTCCCCGGGCAGGCGCCTGCGGCCACTACCCACTTCTTATACTCCTGGAACACGATGTAGAGGATGTGCATAGCGATGCTGTTGAGAGCGTATGCGTTGATCACAGGTTTCAGGAAGGACAGGAAGGTGCTGACCACCGTGGTGATGAGGACCAGATAGGTGAACCGGGGCCTGAGGGAAGAAGGACTCAGCTGTGGGAGGGTGACTGGAAGGGTCCGGGGGGGGGGGCGTGGTTAGGCAGGGTCAGAAGATCTTGTGGCAGAGGTAGATGAGCAAAGGGAAGGGGTTCTAGGGAGCCCAACTGAACTCAGAAAAAGATCTTGAGGCTCCCAGGTGGGCTCAGCAGAGGGTCCCAAGAAGGGTCGAGGCAGGGTCTGAAGGGGGTGGATAGGGTGATGAGAGGGTCTCAGGGCAGCTCAAAGGGCTTAGTCAGCTCAGCAGACGGTGCCAGGGCCCAGGCCAGACAAGGGGTTCAGGGAAGTCAGGTAGGATTAAGGAAGGAATTACGTTGGTCCCAGACACTATCAGAAGAGGGGTCCAGGGAGCCTCAGGTGGGTCCAATAGCATCAGGAGAGAGATTCAGAGGGGTCTCGGGTCAAGAGAGGGGCCCAGGAGGATCCAAGGAAAGTTCCAGGGAGCCCAGGTGATAGGCTCACGGGAGAGGTCCCTGGGGCCCAGGTAAGCTTAGGTATGGGCTTGGTGGGTTTAGACACATTCTGGAGAAGGTACCAAACTATCCAGGTAGGATCAGGGGAGGAGTTAAGTCAGACAAGGTCGGGAGAAAGCCCTGATCCGGCTGGTCGGGGGAGGGATTCCAAGGAACCCAGATGGGCTCTGATGGGACCCACAGAGGACCGGCCCCAGCCCCACCTGTTCTCTCCTAGGAAAGTGGGGAAGTAACAGCGAGGCATCCATATGCTGTAACTACTGGCCAGCAGCCACAGGATAGCAATCTCATCCAGCAGCTGGCCCAGGAGGCTAAGCGTCATGTGGAAATACATGGAGAATAGGCCTGGAGCAAGAGACAAAGGTAGGTGGTCAAGAGGGCTGTCCCCCCAACCCCCGCCACCCCAGTGTCACAGACCCCCACCTACCTATGACCATAAAGAGGATCCAAGTGATATAAATGCAGCGGGAGCGTTTCTGGGCATAGGGGTACATCAGAAACATCATGAGAGGCCCAAAGATGAAGAAGGTGACATTGCTGAACTGGAAAAGAGGAGGACATGGGGAGGGGGTCGTCAGAAGCGGAGGCAGAGGAGGAAACCCTCAGTCCTTAGCCATTGGTCATCTGCCCTCTTTCAGGCAGTTAAGGAACCCAGAGTCTGGCAATCGGTCAGTTGATATTGGCAGTCAACCAGTCATCAGTAGATTTGTCACTCCGTTTTTCTATGAGTTCATTCACTCATTCGTTCAATGAATGTGGCAAAGTCTATCTACTGACTTTCTGCAGCATGCATTCTCCCCCTTTTCCTTCTAGAAATAAGATCCCCAACTTTAAGACACAGTGACGCAACTAAAGACTACATTTCCCAGCCTTCCTTGCAATTCGCTGAGCCCTTGTGACTTGGTCTGACCAATGGGATACGAATGCAAATGAATCTATTACTTTTTTTTTTTCATTAATGTGAGCTACATTTATCAGGATTTGCTGTATTAGAAAGTGAAACTGAGGGGGGCGCCTGGGTGGCTCAGTCAGTTAAGCGTCCGACTTCGGCTCAGGTCTCACGGTGTGTGAGTTCGAGCCCCACGTTGGCTTCTGTGCTGACAGCTCAGAGCCTGGAGCCTGCTTCGGGTTCTGTGTCTCCCTCTGTCTCTGCCCCTCCCCGCTCATTCTCTCTCTCTCTCTCTCTCTCTCTCTCTCCATCAAAAAAAAAAAAAATAAACATTAGAAAGTGAAACTGAGAAATTTTCAAAATGCAGGACTACACCAGCACACATTCCCTTGGCCATCTGAGAGATGATGTCATCACTCATCACAAAGCCCCTAGAAGATTCTACGGTACCCTGGTGAGATAATTAGAGTGAAAAAGGCAGATAAAATCTTCATGTTATTATGAAAATAATTTTCATCTCGAGGAACCTGAAAGCTCTAGAGACCCCACAGTGTCCCTGGACGCTGTTTTGAGAACCATTTCCCTATGAATGGCAGAGCCAAAGGGCTTGATAATGTCGAGTTGCTGAATTCAGCTATTCCAGAACCATCTACCTCCAGACTTCCATTTCAAAAAATAATCAGATATGATCCTTTCTAGTTAAGCTGTTTTTAGTGGGCTGTTTCATTTGAAACCAAAGAATACCTGTTACTGGGATTCTGGGTCCAAGTGACGTGGGATTGGATCCATACTCCCCCCACTCACTAACTAGGAGGAGGTAAAATCAATGCTCTAACCTTCCATATCTGCATTTCTGACATCTGCATTATTGCTACCTCTTTGTGTCCTTGACCCAGAGGTCCCCAGGTCTCACTAGTCTATGAGTACAATTAAGGTGACAAGAACGTTTGCACCAGAATTCCAGGGGTTCAGAGTCCCTGACTGCTGATACAGGACTTCAACGCCCCTCAAAGTTTCCCCCAGATATGTCTGGGCCACAGAGAGTATCTCACACGAGCTCAGAAAAAAGGTGTTCTCACATATATTTAAAAAAGGGGGGGCGGCGCGTGGATGACTCAGTCGGTTGAGCGGCAGACGTCCGCTCAGGTCATGATCTCATGGTCCGTGGGTTCAAGCCCCGCATCGGGCTCTGTGCTGACAGCTCGGAGCCTGGAGCCTGCTTCAGATTCTGTGTCTCTCCCTCTCTCTCTGGCCCTCCCCTGCTCATGCTCTGTCTCTCTCTGTCTCAAAAATAAATAAAAAACAGGGGCGCCTGGGTGGCGCAGTCGGTTAAGTGTCCAACTTCAGCCAGGTCACGATCTCGCGGTCTGTGGGTTCGAGCCCCGCGTCGGGCTCTGGGCTGATGGCTCAGAGCCTGGAGCCTGTTTCCGATTCTGTGTCTCCCTCTCTCTCTGCCCCTCCCCCGTTCATGCTCTGTCTCTCTCTGTCCCAAAAATAAATAAACGTTGAAAAAAAAATTAAAAAAAAAATAAATAAATAAATAAATAAATAAATAAATAACATATAAAAAAGAAAAGAAAAGAAAAAAACGTGAGGTCAGCCTGCTTGCTCACTCATTTGCAGCCTTCTCTCCCCAATAAAATCTTCCTCTTGTAAAGGTCTCTTTCATTGCCTGAATCCCATCTTAGAAAGTGAAGAAACAGTGCCCTGTTAAGTAGGGCACTCCGTTATTTCTCAACGTCCTGAAGACTAGGGCGCAAGTCAAAAGCAATGAGCTATCACCCCACACCAGTCAGAATGGCGAGTATTAAACAAGGGAAGAAGAAGAAATAACAAATGTCGGGGAGGATGTGGAGAAAGGGAAACCCTCGTGCACTGTGGGTGGGAAAGCAAATTGTGCAGCCGCTGTGGAGGCCCCTCAAAAAATTAAAAATAGAAATACCACATGATCGGTTATTTTGCTGCTGAGCGTTTACCCCCCAAAACACAAAAACGCTAATTTGGAAGAGAGGGAGACACAGAATCCGAAGCAGGCTCCAGGCTCTGAGCTGTCAGCCCAGAGCTTGACGCAGGACTCGAACGCACCCACTGTGAGATCATGACCTGAGCTGAAGTTGGACACTTAACCGACTGAGCCACCCAGGCACCCCCAAAATCTTTAAAACCTATAAAGAAGATGTGGTCTATACATATATCGGAATACTACTCAGCTGTAAAATAGCATAAAATCTTGCCATTTTTGACAAATGGATGGGCCTAGAGAGTATCATGCTAATAAGACAGAGAAACATAAATGCTGTGTAATTTCACTTTTATGTGGAATCTTAAAAAGAAAACAAACGAACAAACAAACAAAAAGAACAAATTCATAAATACAGAGAAGGATCTGGGTGTTGCCAGAGGGGAGGGGGTGAGGGGTAGGCAGATTATGTAAAGAGATACAAGCTTCCAGCTGCAAAATAAATAAGTCTCAGGGCTGAAAAGTACAGCACAGGGAGTACAGTCAATAATGTTGTAGTGACCTTGCGTTGTGACAGATGGTAACTATACTTACCGTGGTGAGCATTGTGGAACATACGTAATTGACAAATCACTATGCTGTACCCCTAAAACTAATATAATATTGTGTGTCAACTACACCTCAATAAAAAAAAAAACTACAGAGCGCAGTGGTGGGTATAGGGAAATGATTTACCTGGTACAAGGCCACCCTCTAGGAGCCTAGGTCCTGGGCACCAGGCCGGTATCCCAAGGCAGGCATCCTTCTGATTCTAGGGAAGCCCATGGCTCTCCTTGGGTGATGGCAAACCATCTCAAAAGCCACCATGAGGACCCTTGGAAAACTGGTTTGGCATGAGTAGAACTGGTCTGGTTCCACTCGTTTTCCATGTCCTTGTTTTCCACGCCAAGGTGTCTGATGCCCACCAACAGACAAGTCAAACACGTGTCTGGCATGGCCACCTAGCTCACAATGACGACACACTTGGTGTGTCTGAATCATGAGCCCTGCCCCCCCCCCCACTGGAGTAGACGCCTATCCCAAACTGGGCGAATCAGATTTGTTGGGAATTTGAAACCTGGAGCGAACGCAAAGCCTGGGAATCGCCAAGATTGTGTCACGCCGTTGTCAGTTCCCTAAGATCTGGGGATATTGTCTTGATGTTTGAGATACGTCAGCCGTCTTGCCACCACAAACAGACAAGACTGAGGCCACGGGCAGTCTGCCTTCGAGCTAAATCCTCCAGACCTGCCTTGGATCCCAGCCTTCCCAACCAACTCATCTTTCCATTTTGAGATACCCCAGCACCTAGCCAATGCACTTTTCCTCTTTGATTTTTTTTTTTTTTTTTTTTTTTTTGCTTAAGCTAGCTTTCTATTTCTTCAATCCAGCAAAACCATCACCATTGGTATATTAGCTAGGGTTCTTGGGTAGCAAGCAACAGGAAATGTATTTGGTGAACTTTTACCACAAATATAAATATGTGTGTATGTAATTACTCATTAAATTAGTTATCATTCAGTCATTTATTATGGCGAACTCATTAATCAAAAGAATTGCGGAAGACAAAGAAAACCGGAAACCACAACAGCTCTGAGCCTTGAATGGACAGTCTCTGAAGGAGGCAGCTTTTGGGCAACTTTGTGGCTGTTCTATCCAGGCCCAAGATTCATCCGATTCTGGAGATGTTGCCGGGACCACACCCACCCTTGGCCAGAGGAGGGGGAGCTCCTTGACTGACCACCCCACTGAGACCATAACCAGTTGGAGAAGGGCAGCTAGGGGGTCACAGGGAAAATGGGGCCATGGATACTGAATACGGGCAAAATCCCAAACAAATCCTACGTTCCCTCTGCCTTCAAACACCAGCCCTTCGGGTGTATGAAGCGTGGCCAGAGGTGCTAAACCAACCAGTTTCCCAAACTCTAAACCCTCCATTTAAAACACATCTGTGACTCCCGTAAATAAAATGCACACTGTTAAACTTGACTTATAAACTCCCTCCATGACTCACCTCTCTCCACCTTCAACTTTATCATCTAGGTGGGAGGGATGACCCAGTTCTTCCAAATGAGCCATACTTTCTCTCACCCCTTAACCTCCAGAAGTTTGCACGTGCCGTCCCTGCTGCCTGGAACATCCCTTGTCCCCACTTACCCCTCCTGGCCAGGCCAACTACACCTCCACCTGTCACCTGGGCATCACTTTCCGATAAAGCCTTCCCCATTCCCCAAGGCAGGGTCAGGTGGCCTCCCGCTGTGCTGTGTCCCTCTGTCCTAACGTTTGTCTGCCAGTTCTGGAACTGTCTCGCTCTCCCACTAAACCTGGCTCTCAGAACAGGGGCTGTGTCCTCCCCATTCAGGAAATATTTCCTGTTGACTGGACCTCAAAACAGGTTTACACGGATCACCAGTCACATACGTGAAAACACTTGGCAGAAGAATGTCTTGGGCCTGGAACATTCTGGATGGAAGGCGTTAGGACTGTCACTTTCTCACCTGTTGACAGCACGCTTTTATAGACATTGCTTTTAATCCTCTCATGTCCCCTGCTCCGCCTCCCCATCCCCCCAACGTCTGGCTTTCTAGTTCTTTTTCTAGCAATGAGAAAACTGGATCTCAGCGAGGTGGAGTGACTTCCCTGAGGTCTCACAGCTCTGGGGGACTCCAGAGTTTGCTTTTACCCCCTGCCTTAAGAGACAAGAGGACTAGACGGGTGGCAATGATTAAGAGGGAGCGTCCCTGCTCCCTGGCTGCGTGACGTAATGTCTCTGGGTTTCCCTTTCCTGCATCAGTAAAATGGGGGAGCATAATTAATGCTACTGTGGAGGCTGTTGGAGGGGAACGTGTGAGGCCAGGCACTGAAACACTACATTGCCAGGGATGTGGTCCTAGCTCAATGAATAGCAAGGGCCTGCTGCGGCTGTCGTTGTTGTGGGAGATAACAGTAACAGGCTCATCCTTGGTTTCCTTGCTCCAGGCTTGGGGGTCAGCAGAACCCAAGGCTGAAGTTTCCGAGAACGCCCCTGAGCGTGCAGAATGAGGGCAAAGCAATGGGCGGAGCCTCTGATTAATGGGCTCCAACTGTTCCAGAGTCTCTGATACCATCAGAGACTGCCCTCTGCCAGGGCCTGCCTCCCTGCCTGGGGCCAGCCCGTTTCCCAACCCCTGGCCCCACCCAGCCTCTGTGAGGCTGGAGACGCACCTGCCCAGGACCAAGAGCTGGACTCTCTGGGCCCCAGCCCCAGCAGGTGTCTTCATATTCATTCATTCATCCATTCACTCACTCACTCACTCACTCATTCATTGTTTGCTTACCAACCATTCCTTCAGTACCTACTATGTTGTTCAAATGCCACAACGGAGCCCCCAGACACAATCCGCCTTCACGGGTGTATCCAGTCGGGGTTTGGGACACATGGCAGGCCTCATTTGCCTTCTCTACCTCTGAGCGCCGCAGTGAGGATTAGAGAACCAAGGGCTCTGGGGCCAGTTTTGCTCACTGCCGTGCAATTCCACGGTCTAGCGCGGTGCCTCACACACAGCAGGTGCTCAGAAAGTTTTTGCAGACAATGATGCGTGCAGAGAACACACGTCAATAACGTAGCCATGCGCCTGGCCCGGGTGCTATCGTGGCTGCTGTGTTGCTTTGATTCTGGAATAATTTGCTCTTTTGATCACCGGTACCCTGCAGGGTCTCTGGCAAATAGATGTGGCTGGGTGCCTCAGGTCTGGAAGAAGGAAAGGAGGGAAAGGAGGAAGGGGGGGGGAAGAAGAGAGGGAGGGAAGAAGAAGTGAGAGAAGAAAGGCGGGGAGAAGGGAGGGCGGCAGACAGACCAGAATTGACTGCCCACCTCGGCCTTGGGAAAAGGCAGTGAGGGAACCCCTTTCTCACTTACCCCGGCCACCCAAGCGGCCCCTCCCGCCCCCCACAAAAGGCTTCTCTCCCACCCGTCGTTTCATTTGTGGGTTCCACCGATTCAACCTTGACGGTGACCTCCGTGAGGACAATACCCACCTATTCGACCCCTGGCTGTGTCCCCAACACCCACCGAGCGCTCCAGAAAAAAAAAGCTGCCGAATCAATCAAATCAACGAAACACCCCCAAGCTCTTTCTCCCCACCGCCAAAGTTCAAACTCCCACCACCCACACCTGGCTCTGTCACCTGTCGAGGACCCCCCTCCGCATCCACTCAACGTATGCGCGTGAACGTGGGGGCAGGGCTGGGGGTGTGCAGCTAAAGCAGCAGTCACAGACCCTCCCTGAACGGGACTTACTTGCATGAATTAAGAAACACATAATTAATTCTTAATCACACAGTAACTGAGCGGCCTCACGATGCTGTGGTTAATTAAGTGAGAGACTCTGGGACCAGGTGGGCAGACGCAGCTTTTGGGCCCGTGCTATCTACCTGCTGTGCAACCCTGGGAAAGAAACGTACACTCTCTGAGCCTTTACCCCCCACTTGTAAAATGTGGAGAATAAAGAGCCCCTACTTCTTAGAATTGCTCCGGGGGTTATACGGGAAGTGCCACCTGTTAAGTGAAGGTAATACACCAACACTTCCGCGTCTCTGGCCATGTTTACCTTCTAATAGTAACAACTTTATTCAATGCTTGGGATGTGCCAAGAACTGTACATTTTTTTAGATCTGTTTTTTTTTTTTTTTTCCAAATGGAGGTTTAAATCACATATGCTCAAATTCACTCTTCTAACGTGTGAAGCCCGGGGGCGCCTGGGTGGCTCAGTCCGTTAAGCACCCGATTCTTGGTTTCAGCTCAGGTCATGATTTCACAGTTCACGAGATCGAGCCCCGCATTGGGCTCTGTGCTGGCAGCGTGGAACCTGCTGGGGATGCTCTCTCTCCTCTCTCTCTGCCCCTCCCCAGCTCGTGCACACACGCACATGCGCTCTCTCTCTCTCAGAAATAAATGAATTACCTTTAAAAATAAATATATAAAGTGTGCAAGTCTGTGGCTTTACTCTACTGTTCATGAGGTTGTGCGACCATCACCACTCTCTAATTCTAGAACATTCTCACCTCCCCGGAAGGAAACCCTGTATCCATGAGCACTCCCTCCTCCCCCCGCCCCCCAGCAACCATGAATTTGCTCCTTCGGCGCTGCAGATTTGACTCTTCTGGGCATTTCACGTGGATGGAATCCTACCAAACGTGGCCTTTGGTGGCTGGCTTCTCTCACGGAACGTCCTGTTTCCAGGGTTCATCCACGTTGTGGCATCAGCGCCTCCCTCCTGTTTATGGCTGAGGAGTAGTCCATTGTGTGGACGAACATTTGGGATGCCCAGCAGTTGTTTCGTCCTCTCCACGGTCCTGTGAGTTAATTACTATTAGTACCCCACAGCTGCTCCCTTTCTGAATAAGTACTCAGTGAATATTTGCTGAATAAATAGGAAGGGAGGAAGGAAGGAAAGAAGGAAGGAAGGAAGGAGGAGGGAATAAGGAAGGAAGGAAGGGAAGAAGGAAGGAAGGAGGAGGGAGGGAGGAAGGAAGGAAGGGAAGAAGGAAAGAAGGAAGGGAAGAAGGAAGGAAGGGAAGAAGGAAGGAAGGGAGGGAGGGAGAGAGGAAGGAAGGTAAGAAGGAAGGAAGGGAGGGAGGGAGAGAGGAAGGAAGGGAAGAAGGAAGGAAGGGAAGAAGGAAGGAAGGAGGGAGGAAGGAAGGGAGGGAAGGAGGGAGGAAGGAAGGGAAGAAGGAAAGAAGGAAGGAAGGGAAGAAGGAAGGAAGGAAGGGAGGGAGGGAGGGAGGGAGGAAGGAAGGAAGGGAAGAAGGAAGGAAGGAGAAGGGAGGAAGGAAGGAAGGAGGAGGAAGGAAGGAAGGAAAGAAGGAAGGAAGGAAGGAAAGAAGGAAGGAAGGGAAGAAGGAAGGAAGGGAAGAAGGAAGGAACGAAGGGAGGGAGGGGCGAAGTAAGGAAGGAAGGGAAGAAGGAAGGAAGGAGGAGGGAGGAAGGGAGGAAAGAAGGAAGGGAAGAAGGAAGGGAGGGAGGGAGGAAGGAAAGGAGGAGGAGGGAAGAAGGAAGGAAGGGAAGAAGGAAGGAAGGGAAGAAGGAAGGAATGAAGGGAGGGAGGGGTGAAGGAAGGAAGGGAAGAAGGAAGGAAGGAGGAGGGAGGAAGGAAGGAAGGAGGAGGGAAGAAGGAAGGAAGGAGGAGGGAAGAAGGAAGGAAGGGAAGAAGGAAGGAAGGAGAAGGGAGGAAGGAAGGAACGAAGGGAGGGAGGGAGGGGCGAAGGAAGGAAGGAAGGGAAGAAGGAAGGAAGGAGGAGGGAGGAAGGAAGGGAAGAAGGAAAGAAGGAAGGAAGGGAAGAAGGAAGGAAGGAAGGAAGGAAGGAAGGAAGGAAGGAAGGAAATAAGGAAGGAAGGGAGGAAGGAAGGAAGGAGGAGGGAGGAAGGAAGGAAAGTAGTCTTTCTTTCTTCCCAGTACCACCTGGCATGCTGTACCCTTGACTTCTGTTTATTTTTTGTCTCCTCCATACCCAGGACACCAGCCCCATAAGGGGAGGCATTTTGGTTTGCGTTGGTCATCTCTGTGCCCCCAGAGCCTGGAACAGTGGCTGTCCCAATTCTTGCTGACTCATGCACAAAATGGAGGGGCCATTATCTCTTTGCGTTGGACCCCTCTGTCACCCCCCAGAAGGCTTTTTCTGAAGCAGAAAAGAGGTCCAGAGGGACCTATCGAGTCTGGGCCAGCATGTGTCATGGGCATGATCACCATTGTGTGAAATTATTCAGTTAATAGTGTCTGCCCTCCCTGAGAGCGGGAACCATGCCCCTCCTCGTTTTCCGGGAGCAGGGCGGCTGGCACAAATGCTTTTGCTGTGAATTCGATGAGAAGGAATACAGAAGAGGGGGGTATGGTTTAAAACTCACGGGGGGCACCTGGGTGTCTCAGTCAGTTAAGCATCTGACCCTTGATTTCAGCTCAGGTCATGATCTCGAGGTTGGTGAGTTCAAGCCCCACATCGACCTCCATGCTAAAGGTGCAGAGCCGCCTTGGGATTCTCTCTCCCCCCTCCCTCTGTCTGCCCCTCCCCTGCTTGCATGCTCTCTCTTAAATGAATAAACAAACAGTAAAAAAGAAAAAAACAAAACAAAAGAGGGGCGCCTGGGTGGCTCAGTCGGTTGAGCATCTGACTTCAGTTCATGTCATGATCTCACGGCTCATGAGTTCGAGCCCCACATCGGGCTCTGTGCTGACAGCTCAGAGCCTGGACCCTGCTTCCGATTCTCTCTCTCTCTCTCTCTCTCTCTCTCTCTCTCTCTGCTCCTCCCCTGCTCATGCTCTGTCTCTCTCTCCTTCAAAAATAAATAAACATTTTTTTAAAAACTTTTAAATAAAATAATAAAATAAAACTCATGGGACCTGCTACTCACAGCCAGGGGCTCAGAGAGGGACAGGTCTCCCCCTGCACTACACAGCATTCAGAGAAGAGGGGCTGAAGCCCTCGCCCTGCAAAGGCCAGCAGCAGAAACGCTCAGTTGCAGAAAGAGGTAGGAGGTGTGGGCGCTGCAGGCTCCCACTCGGATCGCTCTGTGCCTTCCACTGTACCCACCCCCATACTCTTCCCACTCATTCCACCCCTGCACCCCTGCCTATCCAATCCCCCCCACACCCCCATCCAGCCATCCCCTCCCTTTGTCCTGTACCCAAGCATCTGAGAAGGAGCTTTCCGGAGAGGATGAGACGCAGAGCTTCTGAAGCTTTGGCAGGACCCCAGGAAAGAAATTCAGCAACACAGCTGCTTCTCAGAGCTGGCGGGGGGGGGGGGGGGGAGGCTTGAAACTTCCTCTCCCGCCACTTGAAACTCTCCTAAGTTGTCAGCAGCCCAGAAGGAGGCCACACCTGGAGGCCACCAGGCTAATGCCAGCACAAGCAGACTGAAGCGGCCCACACCTTGACTTCTCCCCTGCCCCACCCAGTCCAGGCCCTCCCACACCCTTGACCTCTATTCCTGTTGGATCTGCCGTCCTGTCTCTCCGGGGCCCATCTATGGCGGGCAAGCAGGTGTCCCAGCCGCTCCCCACATCATTGACTCTTCGCTGTTCAAAAGTCATCCATGGCTCCCCGGTGCCCTCACCACGGAGCCCACACTCCTCTGCTTGGCATTCCTCATTTGGCACTTGGAAACCTCACCCACCTTTCCCTCAGCCCTCGGTTCCTCCCCCACCGGCAGCCTGGGCTCTGGCTTTCAACCAACTGTGTCTTGAGATGCTGTTCTCTCTCGCCTCAAGACCTCTGCTTCTGCTGGCCCATTTGGTCTGTATGCCTTGGAGACACTTACTCATTCTTCAAGCACTGAGATCCCCTCCACATTCAGCAGGCACAGCCCTAGTGGGTCATCCCCATGGCTCCCCTCTGCTCCCTCTGGTCCCTTTGCCCTCCCTCTGCCACAAGCTAACCATGGGGCGGGGCAGATCTGACCCTGGACCCCCCACTTCCTTAGCCCGGGAGCACATAGCATCTCTGGGACCCCGGGATCAATCAGCACGCATTGGTTTATGGCGTTCTTGTTGGACGAATGCATGAGCCCAATGAGTCTATCAGCAAATGTGGGACGTATTTCAAACACTCCGACTCAGCAAGCAAAACTTGCTCGTCTTCATTTCTTCTCATATTCTAGCCACGGAAACACTCCTACCCTTCCCTAACTGTGCAGCCCCTTTCGTGTCCAGAACTCAGCACATCCTTCTCTCCTCCCCTCCCTTTTCCTTGACTCCCACCCTGCTTGGCAAAACTTCCTGCTCATCTTTCAAACCCGATTCCCAGGTGTCCTCCTCTGTGAAACTTGCCAACACGCGGGATGAGTCCTCCAGTGGTTCCTCCTTCCTGCTTCTATTCCCTGATCATGTGGCCCTGGGTTTTGCCCCAGATTCAGCCAACCCTGCGAGCAGTGCATTGAGAAAGCGAAATATCCTTCAGAGGTGCCTGGGTGGCTCAGTCGGTTGGGTGTCCAACTCTTGATTTGGGCTCAGATCGTGATCTCACGCTTTGTGAGATCGAGTCCCGCATCGGGCTCTGTGGAATATGCTTGGGAGTTTCTCTCTCCCTTTCGCTCTCTTTGTCCCTCCTCCACTTGTGCGTGTGCTCTCTCTCTCTCTCTCAAAATAAATAAATAAACTTTTAAAAAACTCTTGCTACTGTTGGTGGGAATGCAAACCGGCGTGGCCGCTCTGGAAAACAGCGCAGAGGTCCCTCAAAAAATTAAAAATAGAACTACCCTACGACCCAGCAATTGCACTACTAGGAATTTGCCTAAGGGATACAGGAGTGCTGATGCATAGGGGCACTTGTACCCCAATGTTTATAGCAGCACTTTCAACAGTAGCCAAATGATGGAAAGAGCCTAAATGTCCATCAACTGACGAATGCATAAAGAAAATGTGGTTTACATATACAATGGAATACTACTTGGCAATGAAAAAGAATGAAATCTGGCCATTTGCAACAACATGGATGGAACTAAAGGGTATTATGCTAAGAGAAATAAGTCAGTCAGAGAAAGACAAATACCATATGATTTCACTCATATGTGGAATTTGAGAAACTTAACAGATGATCATGAGGGAAGGGAAGGAAAAATAAGATAAAAACGCAGAGGGAAGCAACCACAAGAGACTCTTAAATATAGAGAACAGACTGGGGGTTGATGGGGGGGCGAGGGAGAGGGGAAAGTGGGTGATGGGCATGAAGGAGGGCACTTGTTGGGATGAGTACTGGGTGTTGTATGTAAGTGATGGATCATTGGGTTCTATTTCCTGAAGCCAACACTATACTGTATGTTGGCTAACTTCAGAATTAAAAAAATAACAAAAAAAAATATTGCTACATATTTTGTCTTCACTTACAGACCTCGAGCAAACACATGCTTTTAAAGAGCTTTGTGGTATTTCGCCAGAACGTGCTGAGCCCTCACAGGTTGGTGAAAGTGTTATGGCTTCCTTTTTATTTATTCATTCATTTATTGCAGTTACAAATGACTCAGACAGGACTTTGTACGTAAATTTTGTTCACCATTGGGATTATCTCTGTGAGGCAAGTTCCTGGAGGTTCAGTGACCGAGTGGGGGCGGTGAAGGTGCTGGATGTACATCTACATCTCAACACAACTTGACACATTGCACACAGAACGCTGCGAGATAGCAGCTGCCCGCATTTGCGTGCCCGCATTTGCTGCAAAACAAACTCGGTTTTAATTACTGATTTGAGAAGCCAAAAAAGAAAAGATCTTATTATTTTCTAGTCGGCTGCTTATTATTTATGTATATGTAACAATTATTGTTATATCATATAAGATATACTATATTATATACAGCATATAATACACAATATGTAATAAATACATTATTATATCTTATGAATATTATATATGTGTGTATATCATATACCATATAATAAATATATTATTGTATAATATAAAATATTATATATTGTGTATGTATATTATATACAATATGTATATACAATTCTATCAGAAGCTGGCAAACCATGGCCCTGTACCGATTCTATCCAATGTCTTCTTTTGCATGGCTTGCGAGCTACGAATGACATTTGTGCTTTTAAATGGTTAAAAAAAAATAAAACAAGAATAGTATCTTGTGACACGTGAAAGTTACATGAAATGCACATTTCAGTGTCCACAGATAGAGTTTTATTGCCACACGGCCCCCCTCATTTGCTTATATACCGTCTGCGGCTGCTTTCCAGGTACAATGGCAAAGCGGAGTCCTTTCCACAGGGATCGTATGGCCCCCAAAGCCAAACATATTTAACATCTGGCCTCTACAGCAGACGTTTGCCAACCCCTGACCTATAGGACTGATTAGCTCTGCTGATGGGTTCGGGCTACTCAGAAGTGTTTTAGAGGAGAGAATCTTGGGGAGACCCTTTATAACCTAATCTGCATTCAATTCCTTAAGTTCTGGTGGTTTTGCCAGAGCCTTTTCTTTTCTTTTTAATTTTTTTAATGTTTATGTTTGAGAGACAGAGAGAGAGAGAGACAGAGCGCAAGCGGGGGAGGGGCAGCGAGAGAGGGAGGCACCGAATCGGAAGCAGGCTCCAGGCTCCGAGCTGTCAGCCCAGAGCCCGACGCGGGGCTCGAACTCAAGGACTGTGAGATCGTGACCTGAGCCAAAGCCGGACGCTTTAACCGACTGAACCCCCCACGTGCCCCTGCCAGAGCCTTTGTGATAGAAGAGAAAATATCCAAGTGTGTTCACACCAGGGAAAGGTAACTACTATTTTGTGAAACTTTTGTTTCCGTTTGATAAGTACCTGGAAATGCAGGTACCGGGTGATGACGCTGTGGACCTCTGGTACGTGTCATAGCCATGTCTCCTGCACCCTGGAAGTGTCCCCCACTCACTCAATTGGCTGCATTTAGAGGCAGGCTGAAGGGAGGCTCCCTGAACGCTCCTCCCCGAATCCACGCACAGAGGAGCGTTTCGCGTAGGCATGTGCGGCTAGACTGGGGTCTCAGCCCAGCCCTACGGCAGCCCTTTCTCGGTGCCTTCTCTGGGGCCCCCACCTCAGGGTGGACTGCCAGGGACTCCAGGGAGAAGGGTCCCAGACCCCCAAACCTCTTCTCCACCTCAGAGACCGGCACGTTCAGCCCCCTCCCGTTTTTCAGGCAAGAGCACTGAGGACCAGAGTGAGTATCTCTGTCCAGGAGGAGCAAGAAACAGGGAGACCACAGAGAAGCCCTGAATCTCAAACTTCCGTGCCCCTCCCCCCGGCTCTGGAAAGCGGTGGGGTCAGAGTAACAGGGCAAGAGTGAGGGAGGCATCTGGGACTGAGCTCCCAATCCCCAAGCCCCCAAAACATCTCCTGGACCCACCAAGTTCAAATCCTAGCTCTAAGTGCCACGGTGACCCTGGGCATATCTTTCGCCTCCCCTTTGACCGAGCACCCTCAGTATGCGCAGGGCACAGAGCGAAGCACGTTGCCTGCACCACCCACCGACCGTCCCAGAAGCTCCAGGGCCAAGGGCGGCCTGCCTTATTCACCACAGTCTCCCCAGCACCCCGCAGGAGGAGAGGCACGGCCACATGAATCTTCGGCCACTTGCGTCTTCTAAACTTTCCTGAAACGCCACCGCCATCCAGGCCTTTTGAGCCCTTCCGATATGGCCTCATACCAAGGATGGGGGGAAAGAGGACTACTGTGCCCAGAACTGAGGGGTCCCCGGGACATGAGACTTCCGATGCTGAAACCAGGATAGGCCCCAGCAAACTGGAATGAGTTGGTCAACCTAAGCTGGGGGTACAGCTGAGAACAAAATAGACACAGCCGTCTCCTCCAGGAAGCCCTTCCTGGTCCATCCCTCTGCCACCGGCTCATGGATCACCTCTGCCCTCCCCGCTCCCCAAGGCTGCCGCCGCACCTCCCATTAGAGCACCATCACCCTGGCTTGCGAATGCCTGGAGTCACATGCGTGTCCTCCGCTCCAGGGGAACAGGGAGCCTGGCTATTTTCCTGGTCACTGCTGCATTGCCAAAACCTACCACAGATGCCCCGTGAATGAACAGAGGCCAGCACTCCTTGCCTAACAGATGGACGAAAGCTCAGAGAGGTGAGCGCTCCAGCAGGTTTCTCCAGCGGCCGTGTGGAGAAGCCGGGGTTTGAACCCCCCGTCCGGCGAGACCGCTGCCCCCAGCCCTCTCACCGTGTTGTAGAACTCGGCCACCAGCTCCGAGTGCTGAAAGTTACTCTCACACCAGTCCACCTCGGAGCTCTGGTAGGCGAAGATGCTGGGCATCCTGACGTGGTGCCCGCTGCCCACTGGCTGAGTCTGGCGGAGAGCAGCATGAGAGCCTAGGAGGGCCGGGCCGGGTGAGACGGGCAGAGGGCAGCTGTTGCTCCACAGCAGGGAGGAAAAACCTGCCGAACCGCTCCCCGGTTGCACCAGGACGGCCTACCTGTGCGGTGGCGGTGGCAGCTGCCCTGGGCAGAAGCCGAGGGGCTGGCACCGTCCAGGCAGGGCACGGGATGGCCAGATCATGGGCCTCCCGTCCCTACCCACGCGGAGTGGAAGTTAGGGGTCTGGTACGAGAACGGTGATTTAAAATATTAATGAGCCCCTGGAGATGAGTACCCTGGCTACCCCCGCTTTGGAGGCGGGCAGACGGAGGCAGAGAGAGCAAAGCCACCTGCCGAAGGCACGCAAGGTGAAAACGCCACGACGTGGAAACAGGCAGCTGAGTCCAGACTCTAGGCTCTTACCCATTAGGCTGAACTATGTCCACGCTGTCAAAGCTCTGTGCTGCTTGTCGCCACACCGGGGGCAAGGGCAGCACACGCAGCCCGAGGGGCTTGGCTCAGCTCACTTGTCGTCCTTGGCTGTGTAACCTTGCCCTATCATTTCTCCTCTGGGGGCCTCAGTCTTCCTGTTTGTGCTATGGGAAGGCGGGGCTGGATTGAAGCCATTTCTCTCGGGTGGTCAAAACTACGCCCAGAGTGTCCCAGCTTCTACCAGAGGCCACCTGCAAAACCCCCATGAAGGGAGGGATCTGCAGAGTTCCAAGTCTGGGGGTCCCTGGGCCTGGCTTCCAAGGGCTGTGGCAAGCTCTGGTTTTGGAGTCAGCAAGGCCTGAGTTTGAATTCTGACTTCCTCCCCTTCCTAAGCTGTGTGACCTCCTGGGCAAGTGAATCCACCTCTCTGAGCCTCAGTTTGCTCATCTGTAACACGAGGAGGGTGGCGGTGGGCCCAGGTGTCTTTATAAAGGCACACAGAGATAAAGCCAGTCAAGAGCTTAGCTCAGTGCCTGGCCCAATGTGGGCCCAAGACAAATGGCAAAATGGGTTTTCTTATTGTAGCCGATCTCGAACTTTAAGGCAACCCGTGGGAACAGTAATAACAGTGGCACATTTTACTGACTACTTACTGGTGCCAGGCTCTTTCCTGAGTGCTTAGCATTCAGTATTATTTCACTGAATGTTCTTGGCAGCTCGAGGAGAGACTTACCATCTCCAGGTCACCGGCAAAGAAACAGAAGCCCAGAGAAGTTAAGTGATTTACTCAAGGTCACACAGCTAAAAAGTAGGGAGAGACTAGATCCACACTTCCCTCGTGTGTAAGATGGGAATAATAGTGCCTCTCAGAGCTGCTGTGCAAAGTTTGCCTTAACTGCTGGTGCATCCGCTTCCCATTCATGGCAGGGAAATAAATTGATTTAAGCTTTATAATTCTGGGGGTGGTTACATAAATCTATACATGTGAAGAAATTGCACACACACACACACACACACACACACACACAGGAACGAATATAGCAGGTGTTGAGATCTGAATCAGTTCTGTAGATTAATCGATGTAAACGTCCTAATTTTGAAACTGTACCACTGGAGAAAACTGAATATAGGGTACAGGAGACCTCTCTGTGAAATCTTTGCAACTTCTTGCGAGTGTACAATTATTCCAAAATAAAGAGTTGTGTTTCTTTTTCATTAACTGATTTAGGTTTTTAATTGGAGAAAGAACAGATCAGCAGACTGTGGTATATCAATACGATGGAATATAAAGGAGCCTGCCTTATAGAAGGAAATCCTGGCACCTGCTACAACGTGGATGAACTTTGAGGACATTGTGTTCAATGAAATAAACCAGATACAAAACAACAAACACTGTCTGGTGTCCCTAGAGGTGTCCCGTCCACAGAGACAGAGAGCGGATGGTGGGAGCCAGGGGCGAGGCAGGGGGTGGGGAGTCCGTGTTTCATGGGGACAGAGTCTCAGTCTGGGGAGGTGAAAGTTCTGGAGACGGATGGTGGGCAGGGCTGTACCATTATATGGAAGTCCTTTATACCACAGCTTAGCCATGCAAACCGTTTCAAAATGGTTCAGATGGTCAACTTTAGGTTGTGCATATTTCACCACAGTTTTATTTATTTATTTTTTAATTTTTTTTAACGTTTTACTTATTTTTGAGACAGAGAGAGACAGAGCATGAACGGGCGAGGGGCAGAGAGAGAGGGAGACACAGAATCGGAAGCAGGCTCCAGGCTCTGAGCCATCAGCCCAGAGCCCGACGCGGGGCTCGAACACACGGACCGCGAGATCGTGACCTGAGCCGAAGTCGGACGCTTAACCGACTGAGCCACCCAGGCGCCCCACACCACAGTTTTAAAAAGCCAATGGTTTAGGTTTCTAAAAGGGGTTTTGTCTGATAAAACATCAATAAACAAGAGTTCAGGCAGAAGGTAGATAACATGAAAATCTTGAGGGTGGTCTGTGAAAGTCAGAAATTTGGGGACTACTGAGGTGCGTGCTCAGGGCCCAGCCCAGAGCCTAACGTGGCTGCTGTCACTGGTATACTCGTTGTTGTTATTATTATCCACAACTTGTCAGAGCTTCCATTTTCCACCCCCTGCCAGGTGCCCAGAGAGCTGCCTTCCAGATCCTCTGGAAAGACGGGAAAGATGCCAGGTTTGGAGATGAGATAAGTTCCCAGAGACTGAATTAGAAGTGCTGCCCGAGTGGCTCTCTACTCCCCCAGAGCAGCTGGAATCCCACTGTCTAGCCATAGCCCTGGCCCCCAAATTCCCTCCCCAGGTGGGCCAGGAGAGCAAACATATACCAACCCCACCTCTCCTAGCCCAGCTGAACGCGGAGAGCCTGAGTCCCTGAAGGCGGGGGGGGGGGGGGGGGCGAGGTGCAGGGGGCAGGGTACTGAGCACTCTGAGGCCCCTCCCTGTTCAAATCCAGGGCAGGGTACAACTGTCGGGATCTGGCCATCAGGGACCTCAGTGAAGGGTTTAGCAGCAGGAAGCAAGGTGGTGACAGGTGCCCACGTCCGGTCCAGCCTGGAGAGTTTGGGAAATCATCCTGCACAGAGCCGACTAGGAAAACAGCACAGCCAGATAAGTGTGTGATTTCTCTCTCTGCTAGGGAGAGAGATGGAAGCTAGCGTGTGCACAGGGCCAGAGCCTGGGAGAAGGGGTGTAGGGGTTCTGGGGGCTGCTGACAAATTAAGACAGTGGCTTAAAACAACACACACATATTATGCTACAGTTCTAGAGATCAGGAGTTTGAAGTGAGTCTTATGGGGCTAAAATCAAGGTGTCCACTGGGCTGGCTCCTCCTGGAGGCTCTAGAGGAGAATCCATTCCTTGCCTTTTCCAGCTTCTAGAAGCTTCCCGCATTCTTTGGCTCCGGCGGGGGGCGAGGGGGGGCATCCTCCATTTCAATACATGCTGCTCCCTTTTGGATTCCATCATCACACCTCCCTCGCTCTGACTGTGACCCTCTTCCACGGACCCTGGGATGACACAGGGACCACCAGGACAGTCCTGCAGAGTCTCTTTGGAGGTAACATTCCCAAGTTTCAGTACCAAGGATGTGGGTATCGGGGAGAAACACTAATCTACTCACCACAGGGGGAAGGAGGAGGGTCTGGGGGTAGCGGCATTGGGGGCTGAGAAGAGGGGTGAAATAAATTCGGGCTAGATGGATATGTGCACAGAATTGGGGATGAGAATGGGCACGGGGCTGGGGAGTGGACAGGGCGATGGGGTGTAGAGGGGTTTGGGAAGGGGCTGGAGACTGGGTTGGGGTTGGAGAAGAGGTCAGGGGTTTATGGCAGAATTGGAGATCGAGGTGCTGGGGATGGAAAGGGGCCAGTGTGGGCCTGTGGGTGGGGCTGGGACTCTGTCTCTGGTGGACAAGGGCATCCCTCCCACTCCCCTCACCCGGGCAAAGGTCTCACGTGTTCCTATTGGGGGGGAGGTCTCTTCCACTCTTCTTCTCCCTCCCTTCAACACCCTCCCCAGGTTTGAAGCTGGGGTCTGTCCTTGGCTTCTGTCAACTGCCAGTGCGCACCTGGTCCAGGTAACCGGTCACAAAGACCATCAGGCATCCCAGCCCCGCCACACTGCTCAGTTGCAAGGCCACTGTTAACTCCTCTCACCCCCGTCATGAGCCTCAATAGGAAAGGGACGGATTTCTTCTTATCCGTGTTCTCATAAGCATCACATAACAGGTGCGCATCACAGAAAACACGAGTCAGCAAAGAGAAAATTAAACCCCCTGATCATTTTACAGTCTGGACATCCTAAGTGCTGTAAATATGGAGATATTTTCAACTTAAAAAATTGTTTATATAATTTTTTTAACAAAGATTTGGGTATATGTATGTTTGTTACCGAATTTTTTCACTCAAAGTGTCATTAATACCCTTCCATAGTTCAAAGCATATAGAAAACCACATATGACACAAAACTTACTATCTTAGCCATTTTAATCTATGTATCTATCTATTTATAGAGAGTGGGGAAAGGACAGCGGGTGAAAGGGAGAGAGAGTCCCAAGCAGGCTCCACACTATCAGGGCGGAGCCCGAGGCGGGGCTTGAACCCACGAACCGTGAGATCACGACCTGAGCTGAAATCAAGAGTCTGATGCTTAACTGACTGAACCACCCAGGCGCCCCACCATCGTAACCATCTTTAAGTTCACAGCTCAGGGGCACCAAGCATATTCACATTTTTGTGCAACCACCCCCACCATCTGTCTCCAGAACTTTCCATCTTCCCAAACAAGACTCTGTCCCTAAGAAATACTGACTCCCCACCACCTCCCCCAGCCCCAGCACCCATCATCGACTTTCTGTCTCTATGGATGTCACTCCTCTAGGGACCTTCTATGAGTTCCAGTCTGAGTTTGAAGGCCAAAGAGCCAGAAACACCCATGTCCAAGGGCAGGAAAAGCATCTCTCTCAGGCATAGAGCAAAGTCCCCCTTCCTCCACTCTTTTCTTCTATTTGGGCCCTCCGTGGCTGGGATGATGTCCATCTACACTGGTGAGGGCATCCTGTTCACAGAGTCCACTGATTCAAATGCTAATGTCTTCTAGAAACACTCTCACAGACACGCCCAGAAGAAATGTTTTACCAGTTACCTGGGCATCAGTCAAATTGATACATAAAATGAAGCATCACAATGGGTGCTTCACTATCATTTTCTTTTCCTTTTCTTTTATTAATAATGTTACAGTGAACGTCTCAGAAGGCTTAATCTTCAAGCAACAAATAATAATAAAGTCTAATGCTTCTCTATCCAATATGGTAGCCTCTGGTCACAAGGCTAAGCCCTTGAAATGGGGCTAAGTGCCATGTGTTAAAATAATAGTGTCTTGGATATTGGGTTAAATAAAGGATATTATTAGAATTCATGTCAGCTGTTCTGTTTTTCTTTCCCAAATGTGGCTACTGGAAAATTTTAAGTTCCCACAAACGTATGGCCAACTAACCTTTGACAAAGCAGGAAAGAATATCCAATGGAATAAAGACAGTCTCTTCAGCAAATGGTGCTGGGAAAACTGGACAGCAACATGCAGAAGAATGAACCTGGACCATTTTCTTACACCACACACAAAAATAAACTCAAAATGGATGAAAGACCTAAGCGTAAACAGGAAGCCATCAAAATCCTCAAGGAGAAAGCAGGCAAAAACCTCTTTGACTTTGGCCGCAGCAACTTCTTACTCAACACTCCTCCAGAGGCAAGGGAAACAAAAGCAAAAATGAACTATTGGGACCTCATTCAAATAAAAAGCTTCTGCACAGTGAAGGAAACAATCAACAAAACTAAAAGGCAACCGACAGAATGGGAGAAGATATTTGCAGATGACATGTCGGATAAAGGGTTAGTATCCAAAATCTATAGAGAACTTACCAAACTCAACACCCAAATAACAATCCAGTGAAGAAATGGGGAAAAGACATGAATAGACACTTCTCCAAAGAAGACATCCAGATGGCCAACTGACATACTAAAAAATGCTCAACATCACTCATCATCGGGGAAATACAAATCAAAACCACAATGAGATACCACCTCACACATGTCAGAATGGCTAAAATTAACAACTCAGGAAACAACAGATGTTGGCAAGGATGCAGAGAAAGACGAACCCTTTGCAATGCAAACTGGTGCAGCCACTCTGGAAAACAGGATGGAGGTTCCTCAAAAAATTAAAAATAGAACTACCTTGGGGCGCCTGGGTGGCTCAGTCAGTTAAGCATCTGACTTTGGCTCAGGTCATGATCTCGCAGTTCATGAGTTCAAGCCCTGCAGCAGGCTCTGTGCTGATAGCTCAGAGCCTGGAGCCTGCTTTGGATTCTGTCTTCCTCTCTGTCTGCCCTTCCCCTGCTCACACTCTGTCTCTCTCTCTCTCTCTCTCAAAAATAAATAAATATTTTCAAAATTTTTGATTAAAAAAAAAATAGAACTACCTTAAGACCCAGCAATTGCACTACTAGGTATTTATCCAAAGGATAAAAAAAATGTTGATTTGAAGGGGCACATGCACCCCAATGTTTATAGCAGTGTTATTGACAATAGCCAAAGTATGGAAAGAGCCCAAATGTCCATTGACTGATGAATGGATAAAAAGGATGTGGTATATGTATATACAATGGAATATTACTCAGCAATCAAAAAGAATGAAGTCTTGGGGCACCTGGGTGGCTCAGTCGTTGAGCGTCCAAATTCAGCTCAGGTCATGATCTCACGGTTCATGAGTTTGAGCCCACATCATGCTCTGCACTGACAGCTCAGAGCCTGGAGCCTGCTTTAGATTCTGTGTCTCCCTTTCTCTCTCTGCCCCTCCCCCACTCACATTCTGTTTCTCTCTCTCAAAACAAAAATGAATAAACATTTAAAAAAATTAATGATGTCTTGCCATTGGCAACAATGTGGATGGAACTAGAGTGTATTATGCTAAGTGAAATAAGTCAGAGAAAGACAAACATCATATGATTTCACTCATATGAGGAATTTAAGAAACAAAACAGGTGAACAAAGGGGAAGGGAAGGAAAAATAAGATAAAAACAGAGAGGGAGGCAAAGCATACGAGACTCTTAAATACAGAGAACAAACTGAGGGTTGCTGGAGGGGAGGGGAGGGGGGGATGGGCTAAATGGGTGATGGGTATTAAGGAAGGCACTTGTTGGGATGAGCACTGGGTGTTATATATAAGTGATGAATCACTAAATTCTATTGCTGAAATCATTATTACACCATATGTTAACTAACCTGGATTTAAATAAAATAAAAAATATAATGAAAAAAAACTGTAAGTCCCATATGTGGCTCACATAAGATTTCCACTGGATGGGACTGGACTAATGATGTTGTCAGGAAGTACCAAGCACTGTGCTACCATTATCTCCTTTCATTGCCCCAGATACCGCAGAAGCCCCAGGATATGGAAGTAAAACTGTTTCTGTAGCTTAGTCGCTAAGACACCACCCCCCACCTCGCCTCATGGGGTGATCTTATGGAGGAGAAAACAGAGGCTCAGAAGTTCAAGTGATCTCTCCCAGAGTCACACACAATGAGGGGACACCGTTTCTCAAAGGGTGGGGACCTCTTTATAGTCTTAAATAGCGTTGGATCCCATTGTGAGAAAGTCAGTCTCTTGATTTCTCTTCCCGGCTGTTTTTGGTCAATGAGAAAGCCTCCGTTGGGTGTTCCGGTACCTTCAGAGCCTCTCTATCAATTCTTGGTCTCCCCTTCTGGGCTAGAATTTCACCTTTTGGCTTCTCTGTATTGATTTTTAGACAGCTTTATTGAGGTGTAATTGACATAGAATAAACTTCGTATGTTTAAAGTATTATCATTCAATACATCTGGACATATGCACACACCTTTGAAACCACCACCAAAATCCAGATAATAAACAGACCTATATTGTTGCTTTCTATTTATCTTTGTATTTATCTTGCCTTCTATTTACTGCTTTCTAGTTGATCTACTTTTCTAGCTCTCCATTTAGGGCAGCACTGTAGAATTGCCTTTGGGAATAAATGTGTTTATTAACACTTTTGAAAAATGAGTTCATTTGAAAACAACGTTTAAGTAAATAATGGCTGCAGATACAGCTGGACAAAGTTTAAAATGTGAAAATTCCCAGGGTTGTAAAGGATGTGATTGAACAATTGGTGAAATTTGAATATTGACCGTATGTTGAAATAGTATTGTATGACAATACGATTTTTGAATTTGATACATGAGTTGCAGTTATGTATGAGAGTGTCCTAGTTGTTAGGAGACACATCCTTCAATATTTAAGGGTGAAGGGACATGATGTCCACAACTTGCCCTGAAATAGCAAAAATGGGGGGAGAGATGAGAGAAGGAAGGGGGGAGGGAGAGAATATGGCAAAATGTAAGTGATTGGGGAATTTGGGTGAAAGGTACATGGTTCAATGTATTCTTGCCATTTTTCTGTTGCAACAGAAATATTTCAAAAGAAAAAGAAAAAAAAATATGTTGGCTCATCAAAAGCCAAAAATATGTTGGCTCATCAATAATGAGGATGGGGAGAGCATCCTCTTATCCCTGACTGGTGGAAATGTGAGATGGTCAACCACTTTGGAAAACGATATGACATTGCCTAGTGTGTTATTGAGCAGACCAGGCCAATTGCTAGAATAAGACAATACATCAAATCTCAACGTCTTAAGACATAAAGTGCGTTGTGTGCCTCTGCCCTGGAAGGCTGTCTGTCTGTCCGTCTGCCGGTCTGTCAAGTGGCCCAGGCTCCTTCCATCCCCAGCATGAAGTTTTCAGGGTGCCCCCCCCCCCCAAGTAGGAAAAAGAGAGCCTATGGAAGACACGTTGGATTCTCAACCGCCTCAGCCCAGGAGGATTCCCCTCACTTTAGCATACTTCTTATTGGTCACAGTGGTCCACGTGACCTCAACCAGACGCAAGGGGAGCTGGGAAATGTAGTTTCTGGCAGAGCAGTGACTCCTCTGTGAAAACTCTACCCTGTGGAAAGGGAGCCTGAATCTTTGTCACGGAGCAGGCTGCCTCTGCCACATCCAGCAAAGCTGCAAACGAACATACCCTGTGATTGGGAACGTCCCTCCTGGGTTCACATTCTTCGGAGAAATTCTCGCACATGGACACAGGACTCGTGCACGAGATTATTCAGAGCTGCTTGAAACCCTGGAAGTCTGAATACTCACGAAAGGCAGACTGGATAAATGAACGATGGCATTTTCATTCAGTGGAATACACATAAGTGAACAGCAGGGACATGCATCCACATGAGTGACTCCCAACAAGATAATGCTGGACCAAAAAAAAAAAAAGTCACAAGGCAGTACATCTATTCATAGAATGGCAAAAATCAGGCTACATTAAATAAATGATATTTAGGGTGGGGCTGCTAGCCTCACACACGTGTATGGATGTATCTGTTGTTAAAATATTGCAGTATTGGGGGGCGCCTGGGTGGCTCAGTCGGTTGGGCGTCCGACTTCAGCTCAGGTCACGATCTCGCGGTCTGTGAGTTCCAGCCCCGCGTCAGGCTCTGGGCTGATGGCTCAGAGCCCGGGGCCTGCTTCCGATTCTGTGTTTCCCTCTCTCTCTGCCCCTCCCCCGTTCATGCTCTGTCTCTCTCTGTCCCCAAAATAAATAAACGTTAAAAAAAATTTTTTTTAAATAAAATAAAATATTGCAGTATTGGTTGGTACCTAGCTGCTGCTTCAAGGCTCCCTCACTCCAGTGGACCCCCGACCACCCTGACTTTGTCCCTATGACCCTACAGACTTCTTCACGACCCAGCAGCTAATGGGTTAAGATCCAGTAACTATCTTTAATATTGCCTTGGGTTTAGGGAGACAGGCATATATGATTTTTTTAAATGTCTTAAAAAAAAAAAAAAAAGCAAAGGGATCGTGAATACCAAATCCAGAAGGGTGGTCATCTCAGTGGGAGGATCGGGGGAGACTATGTATCCACTAAGAGCCCCACACGGGTTTTCATTGGGGTCAGTGTGTCTCCTTCCTGTTTACATCCCAATACTCCAGGACAACAAAGGGAAGATATCATTAAGCCCCATTAGAAGCCATCCTCAGGGCCATGTGAACTGTTCCTGCTTCCGACACATCCCCAAGTGGCCTCAAGTCTTCAAGAAATCCATCACCACTGCCTTCTTTTTTTTCAACGTTTATTTATTTTTTTTTGAGACAGAGAGAGACAGAGCATGAACGGGGGAGGGGCAGAGAGAGAGGGAGACACAGAATCGGAAACAGGCTCCAGGCTCTGAGCCATCAGCCCAGAGCCTGACGCGGGGCTCGAACTCACGGACCGCGAGATCGTGACCTGGCTGAAGTCGGACGCTTAACCGACTGCGCCACCCAGGCGCCCCTCACCACTGCCTTCTAATGTGGCTTAACTCCATTACTTATTTGCAGAAGCATTGTCAGATAAAATACAGGACACCCAGTTACATTTGAATTTCAGATAAGACAAACCATGAATAATTTTTAGCACAAGTGTGTCCTCAATATTGCGTGGGATGGACTGAAACTGCTGAAAAAGTATTCCTCGTGCATCTGAAATTCAAATTTAAATGGGCCTCCTGTATTTTTATTTGCTCAATCTGACAACCTCATTTTGGAAGCTTTTCCTTCACCAGACCCCTCACCTTTTACCTCCCTCCCATAAGAGAGTTTCACAAAATGTATCATTCACTGCCTCCACTTCTGAGATCCAATAACCCTGGATGGTTATTCTGAGGCTCACCTTTTGCTTTTTCTCCTGGTATTCACCTGTAGGGGAATACTGACACTTTGGGAGACATATTGCCGACTGGGATTTCTGCCAGATTTTAAGGTTCAGAGGATTTAGGCTTGCAAGTTTAGCCCTGAAATTCAACGTTTCTCTCCAACATCACAGCCAAGATCACTGTGGTCCAAAGGGAGAGACTCTGCCTGTTCCTTCTCTTTCAAAGGGAGGGAGGAGAACCCCCCCCCTCAAAGTCTAAGTTATGGATCAGATTAGTCGCAACTCCCCAGGACCTTGGAATGCGACCTTATTTGGAGATGAGGTCTTTACAGAGGTGATGAGGTTAAGACGAAGTCATCAGGACGGGCCATAATCCATATGGCATCCTTAGAAAAAGAGGAAATTTGGACAGAAACCCACAGAAAGGGAGGAGACCATGAAAGGACACAGGGAGCATGCCATGTGGGGACAGGATGGGTCTACAAGCCAAGCAAGACCATCGATGGCCAAAAAACCCCACCAGAAGCTGGGACAAGCAAGGAAGAATGCGCCCCTACAGGTTCCAGAGGGAGCACGGCCCTACTGACACTTTGATCCCAGACTTCCAGCCTCCAGAACTGTGAGACCACGCAGTTCCGTTGTGTAAACCCCCCGGTCTGTGGTGCTCTGGCAGCTCCAGGAAACCCATGAAGATTCTGGGTTTCCATCTCGAAACTGACTTGGTGGGTTGAGATAGTGCTGCCCGGAGCGCAGAGCAGGACAAAATGTTCCCGGTAGGGTGGCCAACCCAGCCTCAACTGATCGGGGCTTTCCCACTTTTGACAGCGAAGATCCCCTGTGTTGAGAAAAGTCCCAGGAAAGCGGGGAGGGTTGCTCGTCCTGGTGCCCCAAATGGTTTGCCTCAAAAAGGCTAAAATTAGAATTCCTCCATGATGCAGAGCAACTTCACTCCTACTTATCCAAAAGAACTGAAAGCAGGGTCTCAAAGACATTTGCACACCCATGTTCACGGCAACATGATTCACAATAACCCAAAAGATGCAGCAGTCCCAGTGTCCATCAACAGACGAATAAACGAAATGTGGTGGGGATGGTTGCACAACGATGTCAGTGTACTTAATGCCATAGACTGTACACTTAAAAACGGATGAAATGAGGGGCACCTGGGTGGCTCAGCCGGTTAAGCATCCGACTTCCGCTCAGGTCATGGGCTCACTGCTCGTGAGTTCAAGCCCCAGGTTGGGCTTTATGCTGACAGCTCACAGCTCACAGCCTAGAGCTTGCTTCAGATTCTGTATCTGTCTCTGTCTCTCTGCCCCTCCCCTGCTCACGCTCTCTCTCTCTCTCTCTCTCTCTCTCTAATATAAAAAAAATAATAAACATTCAAATTTTTTAAATGGTTAAAATGGTAACTTTCATGTTATATATATTTTACTGCAATTTAAAAAAAGAGGAAGTGCGGACTTCAAGCTGTGTTACAAAGCTATGATCATCAAGACAGTATGGTACTGGCACAAGAAGAGACCCTCAGATCAATGGAACAGAATAGAGAACCCAGAAATGGACCCACAAACATATGGCCAATTAACCTTTGACAAAGCAGGAAAGAATATCCAATGGAATAAAGACAGTCTCTTCAGCAAATGGTGCTGGGAAAACTGGACAGCGACATGCAGAAGAATGAACCTGGACCACTTTCTTACACCACACACAAAAATAAACTCAAAATGGATGAAAGACCTAAGCGTAAGACAGGAAGCCATCAAAATCCTCAAGGAGAAAGCAGGCAAAAATCTCTTTGACTTTGGCCGCAGCAACTTCTTACTCAACACGTCTCCGGAGGCAAGGGAAACCAAAGCAAAAATGAACTACTATTATAAAAAGCTTCTGCACAGCGAAGGAAACAATTGGCAAAACTAAAAGGCAACTGGTGGAATGGGAGAAGATATTTGCAAATGACATATCAGATCAAGGGTTAGTATCCAAAATCTATAAAGAACTTATCAAACTCAACACCCAAAAAACAACCAATCCAGTGAAGAAATGGCCAAGAGACATGAATAGACACTTTTCCAAAGACATCCAGATGACTGAGAGACACATGAAAAAATGCTCAACATCACTCATCATCAGGGAAATACAAATCAAAACCACCATGAGATACCACCTCACACCTGTCAGAATGGCTAACAGTAACAACTCAGGCAACAACAGATGTTGGTGAGGATGAGGAGAAAGAGGATCTCTTTTGCATTGTTGGTGGGAATGCAAGCTGGTGCAGCCACTCTGGAAAACAGTATGGAAGTTCCTCAAAAAACTGAAAATAGAACTACCCTATGACCCAGCAATTGCACTACTAGGCATTTATCCACGGGATACAGGTGGGCTGTTTCGAAGGGGCACGTGCACCCCCGTGTTTATAGCAGCACTATCAACAATAGCCAAAGTATGGAAAGAGCCCCAATGTCCATCGATGGATGGATGGATAAAGAAGATGTGGGGTGTGTGTGTGTGTGTGTGTGTGTGTGTGTGTGTGTGTGTGTGATGGAGTATTACTCAGCAATCAAAAAGAATGAAATCTTGCCATTTGCAACTACGTGGATGGAACTAGAGGGTATTATGCTAAGCAAAATTAGTCAGAGAAAGACAAATATCATAGGACTTCACTCACGAGGACTTTAAGATACAAAACAGATGAACATAGGGAAAGGGAAGCAAAAATAATATAAAAACAGGGAGGAGGATGAAACATAAGAGACTCTTAAATATGGAGAACAAACAGAGGGTTACTGGAGGGGTTGTGGGAGGGGGGATGGGCTAAATGGGTAAGGGGCATTAAGAAATCTACTCCTGAAATCACTGTTGCACTGTATGCTAACTAACTTGGATGTAAATTAAAAAATAAATTAAATAAACAAACAAATAAATAAAATACTATGGAAGAGTAACAATGTCATAAACAAAATCAAAACTACTCTAATGAAAAAATAAGATTAAAAAAATTTTTTTACATTTATTTATTTTTGAGAGACAGAGTGAGACAGAGCACAAGAGGGGGAGGGGCAGAGAGAGAAGGAGACACAGAATCTGAAGCAGGTTCCAGGTTCTGAGCAAGTGTTCAGCACAGAGCCCAATGCACGGCTCGAACCCACAAACCATGAGATCATGACCTGAGCTGAAGTTGGTCACTTAACCAACTGAGCCACCCAGGTGCCCCCCAAAAATAAGATTTAAAACAGTATAATTCTATTTATTTTTTGAGATTTTAACAATGGCTATTTTAGGTGACTGAATAAAGTTCTTTGTTCTCTGCTTAAAAAAATAATAAAATTTTATTTTTTTTATTTTTTTTTTCAACGCTTTTTATTTATTTTTGGGACAGAGAGAGACAGAGCATGAACGGGGGAGGGGCAGAGAGAGAGGGAGACACAGAATCAGAAACAGGCTCCAGGCTCCGAGCCATCAGCCCAGAGCCTGACGCGGGGCTCGAACTCACGGACCGCGAGATCGTGACCTGGCTGAAGTCGGACGCTTAACCGACTGCGCCACCCAGGCGCCCTTTTTTTTTTATTTTTATTTTTTTTTCAACGCTTTTTATTTATTTTTGGGACAGAGAGAGACAGAGCATGAACGGGGGAGGGGCAGAGAGAGAGGGAGAATAATAAAATTTTAAAAAGAAGAAGTGATAAACTGTGTCAAAAGCTGCTACTAGGACAAACAACACAAGGAAATGATGATTGACCATTGAATTTGTTGTAACTTTAGGTCATTGATTTCTTATTTTTAAAAATTTCTTCTTTTTTAAATGTTCTTAATACTTACTTTTGAGAGAAAGAGAGACAGAAACAAAGTGCGAGCAGGAGAGGGGCAGACAGAGAGGGAGACACAGAATCCAAAGCAGACTCCAGGCTCTGAGCTGTCAGCACAGAGCCTGACATGGGCTCGAACTCATGAACCATGAGATCATGACCTGAGCCAAAGTCAGATGCTTAACTGACTGAGCCACTAAGTCACCCCAATCTTTCTTCTTTTTTAATATAGGCATATACAGCTATAAATCTTTCTCTAAGCCCTGCTTTAGTTGCACCCCAATACGTTTTGATGTTATGTCTTCATTTCCATTCATCTCAAAGCATTTTCTATTTTCCCTGTGTGATCTTTGAATTTAGCTATTGAAACTGGTCTTTGAATGTGGCCATCTAGAAGCCACTAATGACTTTGACTGACAGCTGGTGTCTCAGTGGAGTCATGAGGGGGAAGCCCAATTAGAGTGGGCTCAAGAGACAATGAAAAGAGGAGTAGAAACCAAGAGGAGATCCAACTCTTAAAATTTGTTTTTTTTTTTTCTGTAAAGGAGAATGAATAAATGGGTAATAACTGGAGGACAATGTGGGATCATGCATCTACCTTTTTTAAAGATGGGAGCTATTAGTACATGTTTATAAGCTAATGGGAATAATCAAGAAAAGAAGCAACATCTGATGTAGTAAAAGGAAGTAGACACTTAAGAAGAGTGATGACCTTGGGTGGAATGGAATCCAGTATGTAGGTAGGGAGAGTTGGCCTTGGCTGGGAGCCTGGGAGTCATGATAACAAGAAAGAAGGCAATGTTGGCAGCCTATGTGCTGTGGAAGTCCCCTTCTGTGGCTTTGTTTTTGCAGAAGATAGGAGGCAAGGTCAAGAACTGAGGTTCAGGAGGAAGGGGAAGACTTGAGGGGAGAAGGAAAGGTGAGATGTTACCATACGAGAGAGTGGATAAGTGAATGGACCAGGACACATAGGACTGCTGGGCAGGAAATTGGTGGTCAAAAATCTCAAGGGATACCAGTTGGCATGGCTGTGTATGAGGCTTCCCAGGTGCAGGTGAGGAGTATACGCAGGGCTGGCTTTAATCAGGCCAAGTCTGACCACATAAATGTGATGAAGGAAGAGGCAGACGAGGGAGTTGAGGACATATGTCAAGGAGCGATTGTAATGGAAGACCATGGCTCTAAACCGAGTGAGGGGACAGGGGAAAGGGAGGAAAGGGTCCACGGATTATAGGTTCTGGCATAGTTAAAGGATTGTTTGGATAGGAATACCAAACGCAGTGAGCTATCATTGGACCAATGATTGGGGAATGAAAGAATCCAGTCACCAAAGACTATATACTATGTGATTCCACATATATGAAATTCTAGTTAAGGGAAATCTAACCTAGAGTGATGGAAAGTTGGACCAATGATTGGGGATAAGATGCAAGGGGTGGGATTGATTACAAAGGGACCCAGGGGATCTTTTGGAGGTCATGGAAATGTTCTCTCTGTTGACTGGAGTAGTCATTACACGGCTTTATCAAAACTCATCAAACTGTACACTTAAAGTGGGTATATATTATTATACAAATATACTTCAATAAAGTTGACTTTAAAACAAGATGGACAGGGAAGGAGAGGGGAGAAAAACAGAAGTGTACAGGGCTGTGGTCTTTGGATTATGGAGTCCACATTATCTAATAACCTCCTTGTTTTCCCCCTTCGATATTACATCAAGGGGATAAAAATGGTGGTATCTTGGACAGTCCAGGCTATACTGAGTGAGAAGGGGCATGAAGGAACTTTCTAGATCTTGAACATGGTAATGGTGACACAGGTGTAGACCATGTGAAAAACAATTCATTGACCTATACAGTTAAGACGTATGCACTTTACTGAGTGTATGTTAAACTCCAGTAATTTTTTAAAGTTACACCATGGAAGTCTTTTCATGTCAACAAAATGAATGCGCAATATCATTTTTATGACTGACACCCCATTTAAATGGCCCCCCTCTCCACTAAACCGGCTCCCCAAAGCATCTGACGCTTCTGAAACTGATGGCAGATCTCAACAGCCTATGCCCCTGCCAGACTTGCCCTACTTGATCCATTATCTTCCTTGCACCTGTGGCTGCCTCCCCACACTCGGGTCCCCTCCTACTTCTCTGACTGGCCGGCCCTGCTTCCTCTTCTCTCACTTCAACCCATTCTTGGGACGGGGTGGGGGAGGGAAGATCTCACCTGCTCCATACTCCCTGGGTCCCAGAATTACAGAATCATCAGCTTCCTGGAAATCTCCAATTGGATATTTATGGGCTGCACAAACTTACCAGGTCGTAACCCAATGGCTCTCAAGTGGGGACACTGAGTAATGTCTAGAGACATTCTTGGCTGACATATCGGGGAACACTACCGGCGTCTAGGGAATAGAGGCTAGGGATGCTACTGAGCTACTATGCTACAATGCACAGGATGACCCCATACCACACAGAACCTAAATGTCAAGAGTGCTATAGTGGAGAAACCCTGCCCTAAACTAGCTCATTATCTTCCCCCCAAACCTATGTCTCCGTCTCTGTAAAAGGCACTTTCATGCACCCAATGGCTCTAGCCAGAAACATGTGAACCTTATTTACCCATAAAAATGAATTCAGTCATTCATATTCAATCCATTCCTGAATTAGTTAGGTAATAACTAGCTGCTGTAATGAACAAACCTTAGAATGTCTAATGACTGAAATATGATGCAACCTTGTTGCTCACTCATCCAAATCCAAAAGGAGTGTTCCTAATTGACAGGTGGCTCCCTTCCCAGGCTTCTTCTATGGTTCCACCCTCTTTATCAGGCCACTTCATTTCTTTGCAAGAGCCTGTGGGAGGAGATTAAGAGTGGAGAAGTCACAGTTGCTTCCAAGGTGCCCTGGCATAGAAGTGTCACACATCGTTTCCTTGCAGGGTCCATTAATGAAAACTCATCAAATGGCTCGTCAGATGCAAGGAATGCTGGGAGATGTAGTCTCAGGGTGGAAGGATATGGTGACCACCCTCCAAGATGGCCTTCAATAATGCTCACCTCTTGGTATTATCCCCTTGCAGAGTCCCCTGCCCCACATGGAATCATGTGTGACCATTAGAATACCTTGAAAGTGACAATGTGTGCCTGGCAAAGCTAGGTTGCATAAGACATTATAGCTTCCTCTTTGCCCTCTTGGATCATTTGCTCTAGGGGGAGGCCAGTCACCATATTGTAAGGACATTCAATTAATCAAAAAGTCCATGTGTAGCTACACATCCAGTTTGTCCAGCATCCAACTTGTGAATGAATCATGTGAGTGAGGAATCTTAGAAGGGGATCCTTCAACTCTGCTTAAGCCTTTGGATAGGACTACAGCTCTGGTTGACATTTTGAGGCCACCATTATGAAAGACCCCGAGTGACAACACTTAGCCAAGTTGCCCCTAGATTCCTGACCCACAGAAATTATGTGAGATAATGTTTATTGTTATTGATAATGTTTTTTTAAGATCTTATTTTAAGTAATCTCTACACCCAATATGGGGCTCGAACTCACAACCCCAAGGTCAAGAGTTTCATGCTCTACTGACAGAACCAACCAGACGCCCCAAGTTATGGATAATGTTTAAAGCTATTGTTATTGTTTTCAGCTACTAAATTCTGGGTTAATTTGTTATGCAGCAATAGATAACTGTTACAAAGGAGAAGCATGACTTTTAGAAGACAATTTAGTCTGCAATCTGCAAGCTCTGTCTGTTCTACCTCCTCCTACAAACACTTCATAAGTCCGTCTCCTCCTCTAGATTCTACTCACACAAGCTGCCACATTCCTCTTCTGAATGGCTACACCTATCCCCTCACAGGTCTCCCTTTGTAGAAGACGTTCGTCATGTCTTTTCATCTTATTGGTTTGTTTGTTTGTTTTGCTTTCCAACATCCAAGCATTTCTTTTGGGAGTGGGAACTTCGTGCTCATCCAGAGGTGGCTGTGACCTCCTCAGCCAATTGTCCCTAACGCTCAATCTCCGGATCCTTCTGTCTATTTTTTCCAAGTGGATATTCCAGACTGTCACCCATGCTGGAAAACCTCCAGTAATCTACAAGATTCTCTTTGTGCTTAAGACAATTTCTGTTGCTTTCAACCAGCAATGCTGACTGGCACATCCGTCTGGACCATTGCCTCATACAATCCATTCTCCAGCCATTAGCCATTCCTTCATTGATTCAATAAATGTGTGCTGAGTATCTACCATGTGCCAAATACTGTTCTGGGTGATGAAAGTATAGCAGTGAAAAAAAAAAATAGAGAAAACCCCTTGCTCCAGAGGGAGCATTGTACCAGGGGAGACAGACAGTAAACAAAATAAGCAGTAAATGTATCACATGGGAGCATTTTCAAGCTTCTGTGTGCATATGGATCACCCGGGGATCTTGTGAAAATGCAAGTTCCTGTTCAGTAGGTTTGGGATGGACCCTAAGAGTCTGCATTTTATTTAAGGTTTGGTTTTTAAGTAATCTCTACACTTAACATGAGGCTCAAACTCGCAACCCCAAGACCAAGAATTGCATGCTCTACCGACTGAGCCAGCCAGGCGCCCCTAGGAGTCTGCATTTTGAACAAGATTCCAGATGATGCTGACACTGTTGGTCCATAAAGCATACTCTGAGTAGGGAGGTGCTATGCTCATAAGTTACGCATCAAGAAAAAAAAAAAAGCCGGGGATGGGGGTGCCCGGGGTGGCTCAGTTGGTTAAGCCTCTGACTCTTGGTTTTCGCTCAGGTCGTGGTCTCACTGTCGGGAGATTGTTCCCTGCGTTGGGCTCCTGTGCTGATGGCACGGAGCCTGCTTAGGATTCTCTCTCTCTCTGCCCCTCCCCTGCTCATGCTCTCTCTCCCTCTCAAAATAAATAAATACACATTAAAAAAGAAAACCAAAATAAAAAATAAAACGATTCCTCCAGCCACTGAAGGGAACAGAATTTACAAGGGAGCAGGCGTGGGGGCTGGGATACATAGGAGGAGGTAATGTCTACAACTGTCTGGGTGAGAGGTGATGGCGGTTCCAACCAGGGGGGAGGTGCTGAGCTCTGGGCAGATGTGCAGGGTTGAGCCCGCTGGATTAGCCAACAGCTTCTGGGCCGTGAAGCAACAGAAATGAAGAACACCTCCAAGCAGGGGCAGGTGGAAGGGGCAGTGCTTTGGGTGGGGGATAAGATCAGTAGTTCTTCTCAGACGTGTCATTTCGGTGCCTAATCAGACATCCAAGGGGAGATGAGAGGGAGGGAGGTCTGGAGCCTGGGAGAGATATCTGGGTGGGAGAGACGAACCTAGGAAGCATCAGATACGCAGGTATTTAAGGCCAAGAGCCCCAAGGGGCTTCCTGAGGGAGTGTGGATAAAGAAGGCGTCTCCAAGGCTGGAGTCTCTTTAAAAGATAAATCTGAGGGGTGCCCCGGTGGCTCAGTCCGGTTGAACGTCCGACTTCAGCTCAGGTCACGATCTCACGGTTTGTGAGTCTGAGCTCCACGTCGGTCTCTGTGCCCACAGCTCGGAGCCTGGAGCCTGCTTTGGATTCTGTGTCTCCCCCTCTCTCTGCCCCTCCCCTGCTCACACTCTGTCTCTCTTTCAAAAACAAATAAATAAACATTAAAAAAACATAAAAGACAAATCTGATAAGAGAAAAATGTATTTCATCGCAGTGAAGATATCCATCAGCAAGGAACAGGTTAAATATATATATAATGAGTATATTAAATATTATATATAATATATGCTAATTATATACTCATTAATATATTAATTACAGTTGTATCATATATGATTTCACATTTCTATTGTATAATATATGCTTATAAGATAATTAATCTAATAATTAAAATTAAATATAATTGATTTATTAATTATATATGAATAATATATAGTAAATATATATACTCATATATATATATTTAAATTTTTTTATGCTTACTTTAAGAGAGAGAAAGAGAGAGCATACAAGCAGGGGAGGGGCAGAGAGAAGGAGAGACAGAATCCCAAGCAGGCGCCACACCATCAGCCTGATGCGGGGCTCAGAGTCACCAACTGTGAAATCATGACCTGAGCTGAGATCAAGAGCTGGACGCTTAACCGACTGAGCCACCCTCATAGGAGCCAAGTGCCCCTATGCTGATATATTTACATGTGTGCATATATACACATACATATACACATATTTATATATATTATATATACATGTGTATATATATACGTATATATACATACATAATGGAATCCATGGAATGCTATGTAGCCAAAAAAAGTGGAGGGGGGGGTGGTGGCCCTCCTTCAAGACTGATTGACATGCACAACGTGGATGGAACTGGAGGGTATTATGCTGAATGAGATAAATCGGTCAGAGAAAGACAGATATGATATGTTTTCACTCCTATGTGGATCTCGAGAAACTTAACAGAAGACCATGGGGGAGGGGAGGGGGAAAAATAGTTACAAACAGAGAGGGAGGGAGGCAAACCATAAGAGACTCTTAAATACAGAGAACCGAGGGTTGATGGGGGGGTGGGGGGAGGGGAAAGTGGGTGATGGGCACGGAGGAGGGCATTGTTGGATGAGCACTGGGTGTTGTAGGGAAGCGATGAACCACGGGAATCTACCCCCAGAACCAAGAGCACACTTTACACACGGTATGTTAGCCAATTTGACAATAAATTATATGAAAAAAAAAAAAGACTGACATGCGTCTTTTGCCTGTTTTTTTCCTCTCGACCTCCACCCAGCTTCTTGGAATGGAAATATGCCAGCTGAAGCCCCAATTTCGATTTCGAAACAGGGAAAGCCCCGCCCTAGAAATGGCTGAGGAGAAGGCTTCTGGAGACGCCATGGTACAGAGCCACCCTGCCCACCCTGAGTGCCAACCTCCAGACTATCACTTGGATGGAAAGACATTTCTATCTTGTCTAAGTCACTGGCACTCACAGTCATGCCTAACTAATAAACCCTGGATCAGAGGAGGCAATGTTGATAATTGTTGTAACTTAACATTTTATATGATTTAAAGAAAAAAAATTTTTTAGATGATTTAATCAGCCCCTCTTTCTGGACACTCCTTTCCAATTCTTTGCTAATGTAAGCGTGCTAGACTTGTCTCCGAAGACGGCCACCATCAATTCTTTCCATCCCGTGCGTCCCTGCCACGTCCCACACCAAGAGTCATTTCCCCTTTCCTTCTCCTTGCATCTTGGTTTGGCCATGTGACTTCCTCCGACTGACAGACGGTGGCAAAGGAGCTGCCATGTGATGTGTGGGCCAAGCTTTTAAGAAGACAGGTAGCTTCAGGGGCGCCTGGGAGGCTCAGGTGGTTAAGCATCTGACTCTGGATCTCAGCTCAGGTCACGATCTCGGGTTAGTGAAACTGAGCCACGCGTCGGGCTCTGTGCTGACAATGTGGAGCCTGCTTGAGATTCTCTGTCTCCCTCTCCCTCTCCCTGCCCTTCCCCCAACCCTCTCAAAAATAAATAAGTAAATGAACTTTTTTTTTTTTTTTTTTAAAGAAGAAGACAGGTAAATTCTGCTTCCTCTCTTGGGAGCCAGTTGTCAGGTGAGACCTAAAGACCACCATACTGTGAGGAAGCCCAAGCAGCCACATGGAGAGAAAGAGATGCCTCCCTGGCAGGGGTGAGGCTCCAGATGTGTGTCTGCAGGATGTTCACGGTGGATATTCCAGCCCCAGCAAACCCTGTGTACAGGACAATCAGAGGAGCCCAATCCAGATTCCCAAATTGTGAGAATAAGCCACGGCTGTTTGAAAGCCCTAGGTGTATGGGATGATTTGTCACGCACTAGCTAACTGAAACAACAGTCAGAACAGTTATAAACAGTTGGGCCATAAACAACCCTGGGCCAAATCTTGGTGCTCACCTTTGGTCATTTCCTACAAATGAGTAACTAGAAGTGGACTATGGGAGTCGGAAATGGGGTATCAACTTGCTTTCCAGAGAAGGGTAGCAATGTCTGTGTGTGAGCTGCTTATGGGGGTATCCATCTACCCACGGCCTCTTCAGCCCTGGGTTTTCCATTTCTTTTCTTTAAATTTTTTTTTTTTAACGTTTACTTATTTTTGAGACAGAGAGAGACAGAGCATGAACGGGGGAGGGGTAGAGAGAGAGGGAGACACAGAATCGGAAACAGGCTCCAGGCTCTGAGCCATCAGCCCAGAGCCTGACGCGGGGCTCGAACTCACGGACCGCGAGATCGTGACCTGGCTGAAGCCGGACGCTTAACCGACTGCGCCACCCAGGCGCCCCTTCCATTTCTTTTCTTAATTTTCAATTTCTATCCATTTCAATAGGCCTGTTTTGCATACATCAAAGAACAGGTAACAGTATTTAGAGCTTCTCTTTGACCACAGAGTAATAACCTAAAACCAGTGGGACGGACTGATTTTATAGCCAAGCGTCAAAACACTCCTCCCTCCCTCCATCCCTCACTCCCTTACCACCTACTTATATGGACTCATTCACCGAGAACATATTTCACAAGTCAGGAGGAATAAGTCACACAGTAACTGAGTGCCTACAATGTACCAGAAACTGTTCAAAAGTTGTTTTTTTTTTTTTTTTCATTTCAGCATTTCGGGTCACTCTCCACTTTAATTTAAATCAGTGATTTTCGGGGCGCCTGGGTGGCGCAGTCGGTTAAGCGTCCGACTTCAGCCAGGTCACGATCTTGCGGTCCGTGAGTTCGAGCCCCGCGTCAGGCTCTGGGCTGATGGCTCAGAGCCTGGAGCCTGTTTCCGATTCTGTGTCTCCCTCTCTCTCTGCCCCTCCCCCGTTCATGCTCTGTCTCTCTCTGTCCCAAAAATAAATAAACGTTAAATCAGTGATTTTCAGGGGCGCCTGGGTGGCGCAGTCAGTTAAGCGTCCGACTTCAGCCAGGTCACGATCTCACGGTCCGTGAGTTCAAGCCCCGCGTCAGGCTCTGGGCTGATGGCTCAGAGCCTGGAGCCTGTTTCCGATTCTGTGTCTCCCTCTCTCTCTGCCCCTCCCCCGTTCATGCTCTGTCTCTCTCTGTCCCAAAAATAAATAAAAACGTTGAAAAAAAATTTTTAAAAAATAAAAATAAATCAGTGATTTTCAGGTGGCTCAGTCGGTTAAGCGTCCAACTCTTGGTTTCTGCTCAGGTCATGATCTCATGGTTCGTGAGTTAGAACCCCACATCGGCTCCGCGATCAGAGTGTGAACCCTGCTTGGGATTCTCTCCCTCCCTCTCTCTGCTCCTCCCCCTCTCTCAAAAGAAATAAAATTAAAAAAAAATTAAATCAGTGATTTTCAATGGCAAGCAATTCTTCCTTCCAGGAGGACACTTGGGAATGTCTCAGACATTTCGATTGTTATGATGGGGGAGCGCCACAGGCGTCTAGTGGGTCAATGCCACTGATGGGGCTCAACATCCCACAATACACAGGATGGCCTTCCCCAAACAAAGAATTATCCAATCTAGAATGTCACTAGTCCCAAGGCTGAGAAACTCCAATGTAAATGAAACAGACTAGAACAGGAAAAATTAGAAAATACCAGAAGGTGATTGCTCAAAATAAGGATAAATACCATTTCGTGAAACTTTTGTATTTTTGTGGGCTCAGACACTATATAAGATGCATCTCTCCTTGTGAGTCCTGATAAAAAGGTGTCATAGGGGCGCCTGGGTGGCTTGGTCGGTTAAGCGTCCGACTTCAGCTCAGGTCATGATCTCACGGTCCGTGAGTTCGAGCCCCACGTCGGGCTCTGTGCTGACTGCTCAGAGCCTGGAGCCTGTTTCCGATTCTGTGTCTCCCTCTCTCTCTGCCCCTCCCTGTTCATGCCCTGTCTCTCTCTGTCTCAAAAATAAATAAACGTTAAAAAAAATTAAAAAAAAAAAAGGTGTCATAAATACTGTCCCAAGGACCATAGAGCTGAAAAAGACCTTTGGCTTCAGAGGAGCTCAACTCCCACAGATGATAAACAGGAAAACAAAAGAACTGATGTAATTGTTTTTGGATAGCCATTTAAAGAAGCAAAGGTCGCAGAGTGTCTCTGGGATTAGCAAGGGGAATCAGGGAAGGCTTCCCTAAGGAGGTGACATCTGGGGGGAGATCCGTGGGTTGGAAAGGAGCTGGATTCAGGAAGAGGATGCCAGCAAAGCCCAGGTGCCTGGATGGGGCTTGGTGTGTTTGAGGAACAGAAAGCTGGCCAGTGTCACTGCTAGAGCGAAGTGGGTAAGGAGGCTGGAGGCAAGTGAGGGAAGAGGTCAGCGAGGGTGACGAGAGCCAAGGGAGGAATACGGTTCGGTGAGCTTTCTCAGGGTGCTGGATGAAGAAATAACCGCAGGACACAGGTTAAGCTGGAACACACATTACAGAGGGTGGAAACAAGGACAGAGGAGGTGAAAAGTGGTTGATCTGTGGACAGGTAGAGCCGGTGAAGCAAAGGGAGGCAGTGGGGGGGGGGAGTTTTGGGGGAGGGACTGCGGGGGCGGCAGCACCTGATGGCTCACCCTTCTCCCCAGGGTAGGGCAGGCGCTTGGGCCCTAGGGGAACTGGCTGGGCAGGGCCACCCACCTGACTCATAGCAGAAACTGGGACATTCCATGCTGCCCACTACCTCCACAGTCCCCACTGGGGAATGTCACTCCCAGTGCCTGGACACTGACCCCCGACCCCCAAGCCCTGTCAGTGAGGCCTAGATCTAAGCCTTCTTCCAGGGGTGCCTCCAAGGCCTCCTCTAAGCTTTTCCACTTTCCCATGTCCTGTTCTCTGTCCCCATGAGACCAGGATTTGTGTGAACACAGAGTGTACCCTTGTCTATGGCACCCAGCATCAATTTGAGGGTCCAGCATTTAGGCACTGTCTGCCTGGTGAACTCCTATCTATCTGTCAAAACCCACCTCAAAAGGCCCCTCCTAAGGGAGGACTTCTTGCACCCCTGTGGTTCCTGGCTAACACATCAATAATTAATACACATCAATAGTGAATACAGGGGCGCCTGGGTGGCTCAGTCGGTTAAGAGTCCGACTTTGGTACAGGTCATGATCACGTGGTTCATGAGTTCAAGCCCCGCATCGGGCTCTGTGCTGACAGCTCAGAGCCTGGAGCCTGCTTCGGATTCTGTGTCTCCCTCTCTCTCTCTCCCCTGCTCCCGCTCTGTCTCTCAAAAATGAATAAGTGTTAAAAAATATTTTTAAAAGATAGTGAATGCCCATTCTGAGGACCTTACAACAGCCTTAGGATGTTCGTTATTATCATTATCCCTATTTACAGATGGAAAACTGAGGCTCAGGGACACAGCTAGTAAGTAATGGAGCCAAGATCTGAAGTCAGGTGCCTTCAATATGCTGCATCGGCAGAAGGTATCCCTTTTTTTAATGTTTATTTATTTGTGATACAGAGGGGCAGAGACAGGGGGACAGAGGATCTAAAGCAGGCTCCGCACCAGCAGCAGAGAGCCGGACAGCAGCAGGTATCTTTAAATTCTTCCCTGAGAGGGGCGCCTGGGTGGCGCAGTCGGTTAAGCGTCCGACTTCAGCCAGGTCACGATCTCGCGGTCCGTGAGTTCGAGCCCCGCGTCAGGCTCTGGGCTGATGGCTCGGAGCCTGGAGCCTGTTTCCGATTCTGTGTCTCCCTCTCTCTCTGCCCCTCCCCCGTTCATGCTCTGCCTCTCTCTGTCCCAAAAATAAATAAAAACGTTGAAAAAAGAAAAAAAAAATTTAAATCCTTCCCTGAGATTGGTTCGATCACTGCCATTTTCCAGATGAGAAACTTCAGGCTCAAAGGTGTTAAGCAATGACCTAAGATCACACAGCACGTCAGGGGTTGAGCCAGCTTGGCGGGTGGGGCAGCTGCCTCTACAGCCCTCAGCTCTTAACCTTCCTCCCTTGTCACCTCTTGCTGCAAAGTGTAGTTAATAAGCACCTACTGTGTACCAGGCACAGTTCTAGACTCTGGGGACAATTCTAAGAAGGTGGCATTTGAGCCGAAAGATGAAAAACAATTCGCCTTGAGACGACTGACAGGTAAAGAGAGGTCCCAAACGTTACCGGGAACCTTCCTACTTCCATCTCTCTGCCCGTTCTCCTCCCTCTACCAGAAATGTCTTTTCCCACCTAACAAACTCCTATCCACCCTTCAAAACCCAGCTCCAGTACTCACTTCTCCTAGGAAACCTTTCCACAGGCATCTCCCAGGCAGAGTCTGCAACACCCTTCCTTGGGCTCCCAACAGCCTGAGTCCATAGATGAAAGAAAAGGTCTCAGTAAGGAGTCAGCTCCACCGAACTGGAAACTCGGCTAGGCCAGGGCTCAGTGGGCACAATGGCGCTGATTTTTATTTATAATATTATTTTTTTTTTAAGTAAGCTTTACGCCCAATGTGGGGTCTTAACTCACGACCCCGATATCAAGTGGGACGCTCCACCGATTGAGCAGCCAGGCACCCCAGGAGCTGATTTTTAAATTAAAAGAACGACAGGAAAAAACATAACTTGAATATGGAAAAAAAAAATTAAATAAGGAACGACAAATTCATCACGTAAGGTGACTAGACCTGCTCGCTTCAAACGTTCTCCGGCTCCGCCCCCTTCGTGCTCCGCCCCACCTCCCAGGATGTGGGCGACCTGGTGAGCATGCGCTCTAGGCGCAAAGCACGCCGGGAGTTGTAGTTCCGCCATCGGACGGAAGCCGAGAGGGACTGCAGCGGGATGTGGCCGGGAATATTGGTTGGGGGGGCCCGGGTGGCGGCAGGTGGTGGCCCCGCGCTGGGGCCTCGCCTCGCCGCCCGCTTCCCCCCGCATCGGACGCCCAAGACCGGCCTGGCCCTGCAGCGGAGCCTGCACGCGACGGCGGCCCGGGCTCTCCCGCTCATTCCCATCGTGGTGGAGCAGACGGTACAGCAGCCGCGGGAACTTGGCCTGGGGAGGGCGTCGGGGGTCACGGGGCTGGAGGTTCTTTCTGTCTCTCTCCCCCAGGGTCGCGGCGAGCGCGCCTATGACATCTACTCACGGCTGCTGCGGGAGCGCATCGTGTGTGTCATGGGTCCGGTGAGTTCCCCGCCGGGACCCTCCTCTGCGCTTGCCCAGACCCCACGCTCCCCTCCTCTTCGAACCCCCTTGACCTCCTGACCCCTCCTTTTACTTTCCTACCTGGGTTCTGCACTGGTACCAGTCCGACGCCCCACTTCCTGGGCCCATGGGCCTCCAGCCCCTTGTTCTGGCCCCTAATCCCCCATCTCACCCCTTCCTCAAACCCTCTGCTTTGCCCTTCTTGAACTCTGACTCCCTCCCTCACTAGTGATCCTCCTCCCTCATTCCTGGCTCTAATCCTTCTCCCCAACCCATGTGACCCCTTCCCTTCCTTGCCCTAAGCCCATGACTCCCGGCTTCCTGGGCCCCAACCCCCGTGGGTCCCTACCACCCTTCACCACCTCCCCTCCTTGGTCCTGAATTCTCCCCCACCGTCTCTCTTGGGCTCTGACATCCATCCCGGTTCCCCTGACTCGTCCCCAGCCACCCCATAATTGCTTCCATTAGCCCTCTCCTTACCCCCGATGTGGGCCACCCCACCCTGCCTGCTTCCTTGCAGATCGACGACAGCGTGGCCAGCCTGGTCATCGCACAGCTGCTGTTCCTGCAGTCCGAGAGCAACAAGAAGCCCATCCACATGTACATCAACAGCCCTGGTGAGCGGAGCCTTCCCTGGGTGGCAGGGGTGCTTCTGGGGACACTTGAGGTGACTCAGGGGATAGAGACCCCCTGATCAGGAACGCTGTCCCTGCGGAGGAAGAAAGGGTGCTGAGCCTCCTTCAGAATCCCAACACTGTCTCCAAACCTCCAAAAGCTGCCTGTTCCTTGCTTTTATGTCTGGGTTCACAAGCCGGCAGCTGAACCTGCCTCTTTGATCCCACACCTGACACTTTACTAACCTGACCCGGTGGTCAGCGTTTTCAAATCGGTAGCTGCCGCCACCAGCACCACTCCCTCCCCAAAGACAATAGCGCATCTTGATTGGACGCTTACTGGGCCCCACACCCAAGTACTTTATAGGCATTTAGTTCATCTTGTCCTCGTGGCGGCCTCACGAGGTAGGGACTGTTTAGTTATCCCCAATCTGCCAGGAGACCCTGTGGCTCTGAGAGGCTGGGTAACTCGCCAAGGTCACACAGATGAAACTGCGAGGGCAGGCCAGCTCCAGAGCTTCCCTCTCGGCCACGGCACGCTCCCCGATCTCCAGCTTCTCGTGAAAGCTTGACAGGTCTGGTCCCCCTGGGCCCATGTGCACAGGTGGTAACTGGACCAGTCGCTTAATTCGCATCACCTGTTTCCTCACCTCTCTACCCTTGGAAGTATTTGCGTTTGCCACGCCTGCTTTAAATTTTTTTTTTTCAACGTTTATTTATTTTTGGGACAGAGAGAGATGGAGCATGAGTGGGGGAGGGGCAGAGAGAGAGGGAGACACAGAATCGGAAACAGGCTCCAGGCTCTGAGCCATCAGCCCAGAGCCTGACACGGGGCTCGAACTCCCGGACGGCAAGATCGTGCCACGCCTGCTTTAAAGGGCTGCCTCTGCACAAGCTCTCCCCGAGACCAGGGGCGCAGCTGAGAAAGCACGCAGGCCAGGAGCCGGCACAGCCCCTCATTACCACACCCCTCCCCCACCCCCACCAGGTGGCATGGTGACCTCGGGCCTGGCCATCTACGACACGATGCAGTACATCCTGAACCCCATCTGCACATGGTGCGTGGGCCAGGCCGCCAGCATGGGCTCCCTGCTTCTGGCCGCTGGCACCCCGGGCATGCGCCACTCGCTTCCCAACTCCCGCATCATGATCCACCAGCCGTCTGGGGGCGCCCGGGTGAGTGCCAGGCCCTGCAGGCTGCTGCGGGATGGGGGGTGGTGTCTGGACAGAAGGAGCTACTGGGTGGACGCCGTGTGGGAGTGTCCGTGTTTTGAACCGTAGGTTTTATTTTGATTCACGTTTGGCGAGGCCAGCAGATCAGGAGAGGACCACCATTGGAAAGACAGTTTGTAATGCACAGTTCCCAGGGGGCAGGAGGGGGTGGGGGCATGCCAGGCCATGCAGGGCCACACGGGAAGCACCGGGGTCTGTCAGGAGGCCGGGCAGGAGTGGGGAGGGGCAGCGGACAAGGACTTTACTGTGGTTTCTGCAGGAAGGAACTGTGAGGCAGGGCAAGCAGGCTCAGGACTGGCTATAGTTGGAATATAGTTGGAATAATGTCAGGGGACTCTGAGGTGTGGGGGCCGGCCTAGTTCTCTGGCACTGGGCCCCGGGGTGATGGGGCACGGGATAGTGGCCCCAAACGTGACAGCCCCACGGAGGAGGTGGTGAGGGTGTGCCCTCTGGATCAGCCGGTTTGCACGTGAAACTCGTGGGCCAGCTGGCCGCTGTCTCCAGGAATCCCCTTGCCCTGGGAAGGGCGAGGCTCCACGCGCAGAACGGACGACAGTGTAATTCACACCGGAAGCCTTCCCGATGGTGGTTGGAGACGCAGCAGGATGTGGAAGGACTCAAGAAGCCCTGTCCCACCTGTCTGAACACCCTCTCCAGCCTCCCTGTGCGGGGCTGATGCTCATTCTAACCTTCTCCCTCTTAACCCCCTTGGGACGCCCCCCAGGGCCAAGCCACAGACATCGCCATCCAGGCGGAGGAGATCATGAAACTCAAGAAGCAGCTCTACAGTATCTATGCCAAGCACACCAAACAGAGCCTGCAGGTGATTGGTGAGTGTCCCCGCCCCAGGCAGACTGCCAGCAGCTCCTTACTTTAGCCAACACGAACATATGCGGCAGGCCTTGTGCTAGGCCAGGGCCTCTCGACCCTGGCCCTGCTGACACTCAGGGCTGGGTCATCTTCTGTTGTGGGGGCCGTCCTGGCCATTGAGGACATAGAGCAGCGTCCCTGGCCACTGCCCACTGGATGCCAGTAGCACCTTCCATGGGTGACGACCAAAACTGCCTCCACACATCACCCGGTGTCCCCCAGGGGTCAAAATCACCGTCACCTGAGAACCCCTGTTCGAAGCACTTTAAAAAGACCTCCTTGCAGAACCCTGGCAAAAACTTCACTGAAGTGGGTCAAAGGTTTGAACAGGGTCCTCAATAAAGAATATTCCAAATGGCCAAGAAATACAAGAAAAGATGCCCGTCATCTTTAGTGATGATATTTAAAAAGAACATCATTAGGGGTGCCTGCGTGGCCCAGTCGGTAGAGCATGCCACTCTTGATCTCAGGGTTGGGAGTTCAAGCCCCACGTTGGGCATGGAGCCTCCTTCAGAAATAAATAAATAAGATAAATAAATTAGCCAGTGTGTGTATGTGTGTATATATACGTATATATTTTTACACGTTATATATATATATATATATATATATATATATATATATATATATGTATGTATTATGTGTGTGTGTGTATATATATATATATATTTTTTTAATGTTTATTATTTTTGAGAGAGAGAGCAACCATAAGCAAGGGAGAGGCAGAGAGGGGGACAGGGAATCCAAAGCAGGCTCCGACACAAAGCCCAATGCAGGGCTCGAACTCACGAACCGTGAGATCACGACCTGAGCTGAAGTCGGATGCTCAACCGACTGAGCCACCCAGGCGCCCCAGCCCATATATATTTTTTTTTTAACTTTTTTTTTAATGTTTATTTATTTTTGAGAGAGACAGAGACAGAATGCGAGTGGGGTGGGGCAGAGAGAGAGGGAGACACAGAATCCCAAGCAGGCTCCAGGCTCCTAGCTGTCAGCACAGAGCCCGTCGCGGGGCTCGAGCTCACAGCGTCTGAGTCGGACGCTCAACCGACTGAGCCACCCAGGCGCCCCAATATTTTTTTTTTTAAAAACTGACATGACCAGCTTTTAGAGAAAGGCAAATTAAGGCCACAGCGAGACAGCATTTCAATCCACTAGAACCGCTAAAATACAAAACAGCACCAGATGCCCGTGGAGCAACCAGGACGCTTACCCGCTGCGGGTGGCAGTGAAAACGACACAGATGCGGTAGAAAGCCACCTGGCACTGCCAGCTCGGGCTAAAAATGCCCAAAATGCCATGGTTCCCCCCTGCTCAGCATGTAACCAGGAGAAGGGAGTGCTTCGGCGGTCCTGTGTATGCAAGCCCGCCCTGGAAAACACCCACGTGGCCAGCAGGACAAGTGCGTCAGGGCTTTGTTTACGCTGTGGAATCGCCATATGGCAGCGAGAGAGACCCGTCCACAGCGACACACGGCAGCCTGGCTGAACCTCGAAATCCTGTTGCTGAGTGGCGAAAGGGAGTAGATACTCTCTGATTCCATGCATTTACAAACAAAAAAGAAGCAGACTTATCTATGCTGTGAGCCCAGCGTGAGGCTGGTGGTTCCTCTTGGGCCAGAGGAGTCAGTGGCTCCAGCAGGGCTGCGGTGGTCAGGGGGGGTCTGGTGACATCCCATTTCTCGATCTGGGTGCTGGCCTTGTGGGCAAGGTCAGGCTGAAATTCACACTGTCCACTTACCATCTGTGCCCTTTGCTGGGTGTACATTATACATCAGTAACAAGTGAAAAAAAACGGCAAAATGGAGACGGGTATTTTACCGATGGGGAAACCGAGGCACCGGGAGGGGGAGGCCAAGGCCACGCAGCAAAGCAGCCGCAGGACGGGGACCCAAACCTGGCCCCAGGTGTCTGCCCTTAACCGCACACATCCTGCTTCTTGCTTTCCCTGCAGAGTCGGCCATGGAGCGGGACCGTTACATGAGCCCCATGGAGGCCCAGGAGTTTGGAATCTTAGACAAGGTTCTGGTCCACCCTCCCCAGGACGGTGAGGATGAGCCCGAGCTGGTGCAAAAGGAGCCTGTGGCGGCCGCGGCCACAGCAGAACCTGCCCCAGCAAGCGTCTGAGACCTGGCCCTCACCCTCCAGAGGAAAGCTGCGGGGGGGCCAGGCGCCGGTCAGACGCTGCAGCTGAAGCCCTGCCCACCCCTCGCTGCTGAGCTGGAAGGGCCCCAGGAGGAACTCGGATTTGGGGGTGCCGCTAAGGGCAGATATCTCGAATGAGACACTGTGATTTTCAATTAAATCTTTGTAGTCTTTGATCCCCATCTGTGTCGCCTTCCCTCCCCGCTCCACCGTGGCACGCACCCGTGTGCCCTTCACGAGGCCTCTTCTGCTTTCGCCCTGACCCTGAGACTCTGACCTTCAGTTCCCTAACTTCAGCAAACTCTACTGAGCAAACTCGACATTTCAGGCACCGTTCTAGAGACCACGGCGTATTGTGAAGAAAACAACAATCCCTGTCCTCAAAGAACTTATTCTTGTGGGAGTAGACAGTTTTTTTAAAAAGCAGGGAAAGAGACATGCAGTGTGAGTGCGTGACAGTTTTAGATGGGGTGGCCAGTGAAGGCCTTGCTGAGGTGAGGCTTGAACAAAGACATCTGAGGCGAGGGAGGAACACAGCAGTCTAGGCAGCGGGCATAGCAAGTGCAAAGGCCCTGTGGCAGGACTGTGGCTACCATTGTGGGAGGGGCCAGAAGGAGGCTCAGGTGGCCGAAGTGGAGTGGCAGGGGGACAGTGGAGATTTGAGAGCAGAAAGGAAGGAGGACAGATCTTCATGCCTGGTAGATGTGAGCAAGGAGGGAGATGAGCCCGGGAGGGTTCTGAGAAGAACAAAAAGCAGGACTACTAGGACTCCCACGGAGTGGTGGGCAAAGTGCAGCCGGCATGGAAGCCTGGAGACCCATTAGGAGAAGTGGACTAATCAGAATAATCAGAAGAAGGCTGGCAGCCCCAGCTAGGTGGTCAGAGGGGGTCAGATTCCAGCCAGGGCTTTGAGTTTTTTTGGGCCACTCAGGCGCCCCTAGCGTGTGTTTATTTTTGAGAGAGAGGCAGAGCGCGAACAGGGGAGGGGCGAGGGAGGGGCAGAGAGACAGTGAGACACAGAATCTGAAGCAGGTTCTGGGCTCCAAGCTCCGAGCTGTCAGTGCAGAGTCGGACGCCTGGCTTGAACCCATGAACTGGTTGGGGGACCGGGAATCAGAAGTTGAGTTTGGCCGTTACTGGTGTTGATGTGCCTTAGACATCCCAGGAGATGATGAATCTGCGGTCAGAGCTGGGGATAAAAATGTAAAATGAAATAAGAACGTATCTCTATAAATAAGCAGTCAGGCTAAGAACTGGCTGCTGGATTTGGCACAGTGGAAGTCACTGTGCCTCAAGTAGGAGCATTTCCCGTGCTGTGGGGGCCAAAGCCAGACTGGAGTGCATCCAGACAGCAGGGGCAGGAAGACAGGGGAGCTGGACGAGTTCTTCAAGGAACTTTGTTGTATAAGGAGAGCAGAGAACATGGGGCTGTCACTGGAGGGGTCAGGGAGTCAGTATTTCCACAGGTATTTCTAAAAGGATAAATCTTTTAAAAGACAACCACAATGCCATTTGAAACCTAAAAAAATAACAGTAACTTACTACGGTCAAATAGTCAACCAGTGTCCAAATTTCCCCAGTTGTCTCTATTTTTATTAATTTGTTCAAATCAACTTCCGAATAAGGCGCATACCTTGCAACTGGTGGAGATATCTCAAAGTCTCTTTAACTGTGGGTTTTGCCCTTAATCTCTGTCTCAATCTCTCCCTCTTTTTCTTGTCTTCCTTTGAAATTCCCTTGTTGGAGAAACAAGGTCCTTTGTCCTGTGGACTTTCCTCTGAATTTTGATGATTGGATTAGGACGGGTTGTGACATCTGTCCTTGATATTTCCCGTGACTTGAGGTATAAAGAGACACCATCCCACCACTCTAGGATCATGACCTGAGCTGACATCGAGAGTCAGATGATCAACAAATAGGGAGACACCCAGGCGGGTGGGAGCCAGTCTGTTTGTACAGGAGTGGGAATAACCCAGTCCCGAGGGGAAAAGGGTGATGCTTGGTTTTAACCTTTAACCTTTGACCCCAACCTCTAAGTTGGCCCCACCCCCTGTGCCTTTGACCTCTGGCCCTGACCTCTGTGCCTTTGACCCCTTCATCTCAACCTGACTGTGCTGTCCCCTTAATCTCTAGTCCTGGCCAACTCCACAACCTGGGCGTTGGCCTAAATCCTCCTGCAATTCCTGACCTCGAGTTCGAGGCCATAACTCGCCGCCGAGCCCCGACCCCCGGCCGCCACCGTGGACGACGCCCAATAGCGCGCGAAAGGAGGCGGGTGCTATGGGGAGCCAATAGCTTGAGACGCGAGCTGAGCAGCAACCAGTACTCTTGACGGGGCGGAGAGCAAGGCGGGACTCCGAGGAAGGCCAATCACTGAAGGGGCTCGGTGAAGCCACAGCCAATGGCTCCGGAGCGGGGGCGTTGCCCTGACTCCGACAGCTTCCAAGGCCCGGCTCTGGGGGCTATGGCCGCGAGTGGCCGCCTGGCGCTGGGGACCCTTCCCCGGTCCAGCTGGGTGCGGGGCTCGGGCCCAGCCGTACTAAGCCGCCTTCGGGACGCGGCCCTGGTGCGGCCCGGCTTCTTGAGCACGGCCGAGGAGGAGACGCTGAGCCGCGAGCTGGAGCCCGAGCTGCGCCGCCGCCGCTACGAATACGATCACTGGGACGCGGTGAGGCCGGCGGCCCTGGGGGGCGGGCCTCGGGGCGGGGCTACGGCGGAGGCGGGCCAGTGACGTTAGAGGTGAAGACTGGGGTGGAGCGCTGGGTCGCCGGGGGCTACGGCTGGGAACGGGGCTGGCGGCATGGGGCGGAGTTTGATGCCGAGGTGTTTTGCTGGCCGGAAAAGCACTTTGGAGATGAGGGCAGGGCCGTAACTGGAGGGCAGACTTGGAACTGTGGGGTGTTTGGGGGACAGGACCAAGGTTAGGGGCGGAAACAGGTGTGGAGCGAGATGAGGGAGGGTCACCAGTTGGGTGCGGAGACAGAGGACTGGAGTGGGATCAAGTTGTGGGCGGAGACAAAATTGAGTATTGCGGGGGGGCCACCGTTGGGGACTGGATCTGGGACTGAATTGGAGCTCAAGGGCGGATACAAAGGAGTAGGACTAGACCTAGATGGGGTAAGGGTTGGGGTTGGGGTTTGAGACCCAGGATTATAGGGTAGATAGGACCAAGGTGGTGAGTTGAAGGCGGGGTCAAGGGTCATGTTGGGAAAACCAGTCCTTTGCTCTGCACTCTGCCCCCCACCACCGTGCCTCAGTTTCCCTGTTCCCTCTGAGAGCTTCCTGGCCTGACCCAAATTCTCCGTGCAGGCCATCCACGGCTTCCGAGAGACAGAAAAGTCACGTTGGTCAGAGGCAAGCCGGGCCATCCTGCAGCGTGTGCAAGCGGCCGCCTTTAGCCCTGGCCAGACCCTGCTGTCCTCGGTGCATGTGCTGGACCTGGAACCTCGGGGCTACATCAAGCCACATGTGGACAGCATCAAGGTGGGCGGCGGCCAGAGCCTTGGAGCCCCCAGCTGGGGGTGGGCCGGCCAGGCCACAGACTGACTGGCCACCATGCCCTCTCTTCCAGTTCTGTGGAGCCACCATCGCTGGCCTATCCCTACTATCTCCCAGCGTCATGCGGCTGGTGCACACCCAGGAGCCGGGGGAGTGGCTGGAACTCTTGCTGGAGCCAGGCTCCCTCTACATCCTTAGGTACTGCTCAGCCGAGGAGCCCCCACCCCACCCGTAACTCATCAGATGCTCACCCACCTCACACGTTGCGCACCTTCTCTTATTCAGCCCTCCGGGCAGACGCGATCATCTCCTCCCCCCACCCCCCTCCCGCGCGCCCCACCCACCAGGCAGCCTGCCCCGCGCAGGGGCTGCCCTCACCCCACCCAGCCCGAGCCTGTTTTCTCTTGCAGGGGCTCGGCCCGTTATGACTTCTCCCATGAGATTCTTCGGGATGAAGAGTCCTTTTTTGGGGGGCGTCGGGTTCCCCGGGGCCGACGCATCTCTGTGATCTGCCGCTCCCTCCCTGAGGGGATGGGACCAGGTGAGCCTGGGCAGCCCCCCCCAGCCTGCTGAACGCCAGGCCCTTCCCTCAGGTTCTCCCCCCCACCAGACACACACCACGTTTGTGAATAAAGTTGGAAAATGGACAGACTGGCCTTCCTTGAGCTGGCTGCTTGCAGGCGCCGAGAGGTGCAGGGGAAGCCCAGGACCCGCCCTGTCCACGCACAGGGAGCTCGGTGGCAGGGTCAGGGCACACCCTGGCTGAACACAGTCATGCAGCAGCAGTTTCCTTTATTATGCTCCTTGCAGGCGGCCCCCAGCCCACCGCCCCTCTGATCTCATCGGCATCCAAGTCTCCGATAAATAGGTCAGCAGGGCTCCTCAAGCGGCTGCAGGGCCCCAGGCCTGGCGTCCTTAGCCGCCGCAGCTGCAGGCAGCCGCCGAGAGCTGGGGCAGCCGCTGCCAGCGGTGGCGGTCATCGAGAAAGGCCACGTCGGTATAGCGGGTGGGCTGGCAGCAGGGCCCGCCGTGGGCTCTGCCCTGGCCCCGCAGCCGGGCCAGCGTCAGGCCGTGCTGGGTGCGGGCACCGCGGGGGCAGCTGCCTGCACAGTAGCGGAAGATGACCGTCTCCTCGGAAGCGTAGCCCAGACCCAGCTCGGCCACAGGTAGGGGCAGGCTCCACAGCTGACACGGGCTGGCCAGGGCTCTGCGCAGGCGGGCACCTGCAGGGGACAAGGGGCAGCTGACAGCGAGCAGGGTCTGAGCAGGAAGGAGTGGGGGAGTCGTGCGGGGTCCGGGGGGGTTCTTACCCAGCTGCGGCCTCAGGGTCCCTCGTGGCTCTTTCTCCACCACCGGAGCCCCCCGAGCACCAGGGCCCCTGCCGAGGCCCGGCTGCAGCGACAGGAGCAGCAGAGAGCAGAGTAGGACTCTTCCTGTGGCCATCGTGACGGGCAGATCCCGAGGGTGGGGACGCCTCGCACCCTCAATTTATTCCCCAGCCTGGGCTGGGGAAATAACCTCTTCGTTGCCGCTGCTGTAGTAGCAGGAAGACCCCGCGTCCCGTACCGGCTGCTCTTCCGCATCCTCAGGGCCAGGCAAGCCAGTCCCTTGGCCCCACACCCTGTGCTTCTAAGAGTTAAGCACTCACCCCCTCCCTGCCCCATCCAGACATTCCGCAGACCCGTTTCCGACACCCCCTCTTCCCCTGATTTACAACTGTTGTGGCAGCCAGAGCCGAGCCCAGGGCGGGCAGCCCGGTCCCCCACCCCACCTGCTTTCTGGAAAGAGTTGGGGGGCATCGTGGGCCCGCCGGGGTGGCCCCTCCGCACTCAGGCAGGGCGCCAGGGCTCAGGGGTCCCCACGTCGGGCGCCGGGTGGGGCAGATAGGTGTGTGGGAAGAGAGGGGTCAGCAGGTGGCCAAGCCAGTGGAGAATCCATCATGGCTGCCACCTGGAGGATTAAGACATCATGCCCCTGTCTCCGGGCCTGGCTTAGCCAGCACCAAAACAGGAAAAGGGAGAGGCCTGGAGACAGCCAAGAACTGGGACTCAAGGGTCGGAAGCTCACCCTGCAGGAACTCCTGTCTCTAGAAGGCCCACCTGAGGCCCCTGGGACCTGGAACCTCAGCCCTGTCCTGGCATCAGGGCAGGAGGGGAGCTTAAGCCCGCTGGGTCTGAGAGGCACAGCAGCAGTTTCCAGTGGCTTCCATGCCTGGCCCCTGTAATATCAAGGAAATGAGACCATCCCTTACCTATGAGAGGGAGCTAATCAGGCTTTCCCACATGAGGTTCTGAGGACAGAGAGATGGCGCATTTAAGCGTGTGATCCGCCGCCTGACAGAAGCTCGCGAGAGTTTTCCAGGCGAAGAAGCACCAAATAACTTAGGGAGGTTTAAAGAGGTGCTGGATCACACACAGGTAAGACCAGGTAAAAACTCGGATAAGACCCTGCAGCCCAGACCGGCAAAACCCAGGAACTGTGGGCACACGTGGCTGCGGGGGAGGGGGGGGGGTGGCGTGCGATGCAGGGGTGCCCAGGCTGTGGGGAGGGGTGTAAGCCAGAGGCTGTTGAGCATTTGCTGCTGAAACCGCAAGTCACATCCCCGAGCCCCAGGAAGCCTGTGTCAGGCGGGCACAGACACAAACTCAGGAGCGGCCGCTGGCTCTTCGTACTAGCGAGGGCTGGACCGACCCAAACTCCCACCTGCTTTGCACTGCTTCCCTCGCTCGGCAGTGGTGGGTACTGGCTACCGCAGTGTCGTTGAGACCACCTTCGGACAAAAAAGAGTCACTGCTCCAAAGTCGCCCAGAATCCGACACGGCCAGGATTTGGAGCCAGACCCTGCTGAACACCAGGCCCTGGCTCCTAACCACTAGGGCGTGTGGGCTGGCCTGGTGGGGAGAGGCCTTAGGCCGCAGTCCTGTGGCAGGGAGGGCAGGGGTAAGAGCGTGGAGGGCCAGGGGTCAACGCTGCTTTCTTTCTGCCCCAGAAGGCCTGGCGGAAGGATGGGGAGGGGCGTTAGACAGACCCGAGACATTCCTGGGAATTAGCCTGCCATCTCCGGCATCCCTGCTCACGGAAGCCCCACACCCTGCCCCCAGCCAATCACTCGGGACGGGTTCTAGCCAGCGGCCAAATTCCATTTCTAGCGATGAAACTGGCCACGAACTCAAAAAGCCCTCCCACGGCACAACCCTAGCAATGCTGGATAAAATAAATGCGGAGCTAACTCGTCGGAATATAAGGGAAGCCCTGGAAACATCACTGGAAAGCTGAAAAATAGGGCCCAGGTGCCAACATGAGCAACAGAAGAGTGTGGGATTTTGTGGCCACGTTGGAACAGAGCCCGCCAGCCGAGAACCACTTCACGTGGGCTCAGTGCAGGGCTCCTGGGACACCTGGTGGGGAACAGAGGCTAAAAGCACCTGTAGGGTTTGCCTGCAAAGCCAGCTGCCCAGGAGGCCCACGCAGAGCCCCTCAGCCGGCCGTGAGTCCCCACCCAAAGTTAGGAAACACAAGAGTCAGTCGTGAAGAGAAGTCAGAAGAGAACACGGGATGGCCGTCAGCTTCGGGTATCAGATCTCTGGCAGAGATAGGATGCTCACAACAAAAACGTGGAGGAAAGGATCAAAGCCACTGGGGGCAGAACACTTAAAACAGACCAGCTGATGTGAAAAGGAAGCAAAGATCATTTGAGATTTGGAAAACTGAGTCAGGGAAGCCAAGCACTTCCTGGGTTCACGGGGGATAAACTACAGCCGAAGACAGAACCAGACGCCGGAGCTGGAGAGACCGCCAGCCTGCGACGGTGGATGCTCAGCGAGCACAGCTGGCCGAGGGCTAAGAGGAGCAAGCTCTAAGGGGCAGGGAAAGTTCCGGAAGGAAGGGCCCGAGGGACAGAGGGAGAGACAGGAGCTAAGAAAACGGCCAGCGTTGTTCTGGAATTGGCAACACGGGGCGCCGGGATTCAGGCAGCAGGTGACAGACAACGCGAGCACCAGAGAAGCTGGGAGGCAGCCGTTTATTGGGCAGGTGGGTGGGCGCCGGCCATCACTCCTTGAGGGAGAAGTGCATCTTGTCGCTGATCATCTTGCGCTCGGGGTTGAGCCGCTTGAGGATCTGGGCGAGCACGTTCACCGTCTGCTCGCTGCTCAGCCCCGTCTTCTTGGTCTGGAACTTCTTCAGCAGGTCCTTGGTGGTCATGGGCTTCCGAGTCAGATAGCGGCGCACCGCGTCCTCTGTCACCTGCACATCGCTGAGGAGCCGAGCGGAGGGCGGGGCGGGTGGGCGTCAGCGGGAGGCCTCCCCGCGCCCCTGCCCTGCTCCCCTGCCCCACCCCCCACCACCCTCGCCAACCTACCCGCTGCTGGGGGTCGACTTCCCGGACTGGGGCTGAGGGGTCGACTTCCCGGACAGGCTCTGGGGCCCGGCGTCCAGCCGCAACCGCTTGGCCACCGGCGTCTCATTCGTTCGCTTGCCTGGGGGAGCAGGGGAGGGGTTGAGCCCCGGGCCTGGGGGGCTGGACCCCCAGGGGCCCAGGAGGAGCGGGGCTGAGACCCCGTGTCCAGGGGGCCCCGGGGTGGACAGGCCTCTGCCCCAACTCTGGCCTCTGTTCCTGAGACAGGAGGGGAGACTGAGGGCAAAGGTCAAGAGGTCGCGGCGAGGGGTGGGGCGACGGCCCTGCTCACCCTGCTCCAGCTTGGTGGCAGCGGCCCGCAGGGTGGAAGAGGTGCTGCCGCTCTCCGCGCTGGGCGTGCCCGGCCGGCTGTTGCCCCGAGAGCTGCCTCCCGACGGCCTCCGCTCCCTCTTGGGGGGCGTCTTCTTCTTCTGCGGAAATGGGGTTGGGATGTGAGTCTGGAGACAGACGCCCCCCTCCCGCCTGCCCACCCGCCCCTGCCCGGGCCTCACCGCCATGAAGAGGGCCGAGGACGCCTCGCTGTCGATGTCGCTCTCCTCTGAGCTGTCCGACTCGTCGCTGCTGTCTGCGTGGGGCGGGAGGAGTGTCAGCGCCAGGGCGCCCCGCCCCGGCTCCACCCCAGATGAGGGGCTCTGGGAGCGGCCTCCCGGGGAAGCGGGGAGGGGACCCACCTTTCCTGCGCTTCTTCTCCTGAGGCGTGGGCGCCTTCTTCTCCTCCTCCTCCTCCTTGTCCTCCTCGGGCGGCTTCTCCTCCTCACTCTCCTCGCTGCTCTCACTCTGCTCATCTACGCCCTTGGGGCCCTCCTCCTGCTGGGTGACCTTGGGCTTGCCCTCCAGCTCATCCTGGGAGCTGCTGGAAGGCGGAGAACCAGCCGACCGTGAGGGAGCGCGTGGGCAGGGCTGGCGCAGGCCTCACGCCCACCTCACACCCGCCTCCCGCCTGCCTCACCTTGAGCCGTCGGACATGTAGTCCACTTCCTGGCCCTCAAAGTCCCCGTCATCACTGTCTTCGAAGGCCTCGTCGTCGGACCCCTTCTTCTTCTTCTTCTTCCTGCCTCCCTTGGCCGGCGGTGCCTTCTTCTTGGCCTTGGGAGCTCTGCCACCTAGGGAAGCAGAGCGGGACTCAGGCCGGGCACTCGTCCCGTTTGGGAAACCTGAGGATGTCTGGACATCTTGGGGGCCTCACTGAGCATGGAGAGACGCCCAGGACTGGCCTCTTACACGTAAACTGACCGGTCCAAGTCTATACCCCCAACTCGCTTTCTCTGACTCACACTCAGGGCCACCATCTCCGTCCCTGCATCCCCCAGAACCGTGTATCGGACAACTAGAACCCACCCCTGTAGCCCAAGGCCCACCAGCATCATTCAAACGGGCCGATCCAAAGCTGCTCACCCTGCCCTGCGCTGCCCATCCATGGACACCCCAATAGAGACTGCAGCTGAGACCTTCCCGTCGCTCTTCTCTGCCTCCTACCAACTCCCCGTGCTTCCCCAACGGCCGGTGCAGCAGACTGTGCCCTGTCCTCATTCCCAGGGGACTGTGAGTGACTCAGCTTTCCCTCAGTGGCATCAACCTTCCTGAGTCGTCACTCAGACACCTTGAGGGAGTACGACCCAGGCTGGTCCACACGGCCACCCAGGGGGGCTCCACCAGCCTCACCCTCCTCGCCGCTGGCCTCGCTGTCGTCAGACGACATCTCCAGGTCATCCTCCAGGTCGTGGATGCGCAGCTCACTGGCCTTCTTGCGGCTGCGTTTCTCCTTCTCCTCGTCTTCCTCATCCTGGTCCTGATCCTTGAGCCGCCGTTGCTGCATGATGCTGAAGTGGTTCAGGACTTTGTTTCTCCTGTGGGCAGGGGAAGGGTACAGTGGGGGCTGACAAGGGGCCTGGCTCCAAAACTGGGCCTCCTCCCTGCGTCTCCACCAGGCACTCCCCATAGGGGAATGACAGACACGACTTTGGTGACATGAGGGGACTCACACCTATGGCATGGAACACCCTGAAGTCACATGGGAGAGCTGGCCCTGCTTTGATCCCTTGTCTGTCCCATGTCCCTCAAAGGTAAGGTTTCATGTGGTGTTGGGAGAGAGCATCTCTCTCCAGCTCAGGTCCTTTCTCAGACAACAGAATCTGGACACAACATATTCATGTCCATCTGTTTTTATGGTAGTTTATGGATGCCTTTGTGTTTATGAGAAGAAATAACTTTTCATTTACTTTGATGATAAAAGTTTTAAAAAATATGACTGCATCTAAGGAGAGCTTAGGATTACATCTAACAGCATAAGCAAAGTTCATCAGTGCTGTGAAAAGGAGTAAAGCTCCTGCACAAGAATGTGAGTGTAATTAACACTACTGAACAGTACATTTAAGTATGATTAAGATGGCAAATTTTATGTTTTTTACAATTAAAAGCATTTAAAAAAAAATTTTTTTTTTAACGTTTATTTATTTATTTTTGAGACAGAGACAGAGCATGAACAGGGGAGGGGCAGAGAGAGAGGGAGACACAGAACCTGAAACAGGCTCCAGGCTCTGAGCTGTCAGCACAGAGCCCGACGCGGGGCTCGAACTCACGGACCGTGAGATCATGACCTGAGCCGAAGTCGGATGCTCATCCGACCAAGCCACCCAGGCGCCCCACAATTAAAAGTATTTTTAATTGAAAAGAATGATGGGGGGTGCCTGGGCGGCTCAGTTGGCTAAGCGTCCAACTTTGGCTCAGGTCACGATCTCGCCATTCCCGAGTTCGAGCCCCGCGTCGGGCTCTGTGCTGTCAGCACAGAACCCGCTTCAGATCCTCTGCCCCTCCCTGGTTTGTGTGCACACACACTCTCTCTCTCTCTAAAAAATAAACATCAAAAAATAAATAAATAAAAATTAAAAAAATTAAAAATTAAAAAGGAACAAAGCACTGATATGTGCCACAACGTGGATGAACTTGGAGGACATTATGGCGACTGAAATAAGCCAGAGGCAAACGGACAAATACTGCATGATCCGACTCACAGGAGATCCCTAGAGGGGTCGAACTCACAGAGACAGAAAGTAGAATGGTGGGAGCCAGGGGCTGGGGAAGAGGGAGAAAGAGTTACTGTTTAATGGGGACAGAGTTTCAGTTTGGGAAGACGAGAACGTTCTGGAGAGGGATGGCGGTGATGGTTGAACAATAATGCGAATGGGCTTACTGTCACCGAACTGGACACTTACAAACGGTTAAATGACAAACTATGTAGTGTGGATTTCACCCGTAGTTGGTCCAGCCATAGCCCTCCGGTCTGGGGGGGACGCCAAGTGGGCCCCGGGATCTCCCCCGCTCTGCCAATTCCTGCTCCAGGGCTCAGCTCAGCAGCTACTACCTCCCCAGCCCTCTCGGGCCCTGTGTGTCCCTGATGCCTTCACGTCCGTCTCCCCCACTGAACTGGGAGCTCCCTAAGGGCTTGGTGGAGTCGGACCTGGTCACCACCGAGTAACCAGCCCCCGGCCAGGCAGAAGTTATGGTGACACACTCCATTTCCAAGTGTGTCAGCCCCTTCTGGGGAAGCTGGGGAAGCAATGCCCGCACCCTGCCTCCCTCCAGGCCCAGCTGTGGCTCACACTCACCTTTCCCACTCCTCCTCGGCCTCCTCGGCAGTGAGCGTGCGATGCCGGGCCAGCGGCGTGAAGTTATACCAGTTGTGCACAGGGAAGGCCTCGAAGGCCCCATCGGGGCACTGGGTGAAGATATAGTAGGACGTGTTCTCTGTCACACCTCCCTTCTTGATGCCCTTGAACCTGCAGGGAGGCAACGTCACAGCCTGGCCCTCACGACCAGCCCCCTGGCCTGCCCTCTCTCCAGAACCACCTGGGTTCTCTGAGCAAACTCCAAGCCTGAGAGATCTTGGGCCGGCCCTTCAACTGTGTGAGCCTCGATTTCGGCACCTGGAAAGCCGGGCAGCACTCCCCACCTCACAGAGCGAGCTCGGGGCTCCCCTCGTGGTACATATCCCGGTCCTTTCTGGAAGGACCGTGTTAGGTGAGCTGTGAAGCAGGGGCGCCGCAGTCACACCCCTCCGGATTTGCCTCCAGGTTTCTCCTCATGCCCGAACCAGCGCCAGCCTCCTCCTGGCCTCTGCCCTCACCCTTCCCTGCCCTAAAAGTCTGGGAAGTCTTACAGAGTGCCTTTCCCTGCCCACGGCCTCCGAGGCTCCCCTGGGCGCCGGCCCACCCACGCTCCAGCTGCATCCTGGCATCCCCCATCCTGCGCTGTGCACCCGCCCTCTGTCACTGTCACGCCGTGGAGCTCTGCACACCATTCCCTGCTTTCGTGCACACTGTTCTTCCTGGAGCCCCCTCCATCCACCTGACCTCCCAACCCTCACGACCCCCGGTCCCCAGGCAGCTGCTCGCTGCGTGTGGTCAGGACAGGCTCTCGGGCTTCCTGTACGTACCCTGGTCCCTAAGGGCTCCCGCACCAGCACCAGCCTGGTTCATCTTCAGAAAGAAAACCCCACGAGGGACGCGGGAGTTCAGGGAGGGACGCCCAGCCGAGTCAGGACGCGAGGGGGTCGCGGGAGGCACTCGCCGCTGCCACCACTTACTTTCTGCCCGACTTGCCGTTGACGCGAAGCAGCCAGGGCTGGTCCTCGGGCCGGAACTCCTTGAGGACGATGCCGTACTTCTTCCTCCTCGCCTCCTCGCGAAGCTTGCGGTTGAACTCGCTGCCCGCACCCGACTCGGGCATCTCCTCCTCCTGGTAAATCTTCTTGTTGCTCAGGTCTCGCTCTAGCCGGGCCTGGAGTGACGGAGCAGGCGTGAGGGCAGGCAACATACCTTCCGTCAGGGCTGCCTGCCTTCGCTCGCACTGTGCCCGCCGCCCCCCACCCCGCAAGAACACCCGAATGCCCTCTTCACCCCACCTCCCAGGCTGAGCTGCGGACTTGCAAAGCCAACCTCCTGCTTAGAGAAACAAAAAAGGGGTAGAATGCTGGCCTTCGGTGGTGCATCTGGGTGAAGGCATGTGGGCAACCATCATTGTACCAGGTCTACTTGGCAGCTTTGGAAAGTTTGAAATTCTTTCTAAATCAACATTTAAAGAAATAAATCAATAAACAAACAAACAAACAGTGAGATCATTTTGGGGATAGGACAAAAACAAAAAACAAGGAACTGGCCCGCTCTCGGCATTCAGGCCGTTTTCCAAATTTTGATCTTTAATATGCACGTGCCGCTCACCCTAGAGGTCCCTCCTCCAGACAGCGGAGGTGAAATGACACGCGCAGTGCTGTTTAGCACACCAGTCTGTTGCAGCAGAAGACTGGAAGTCAACCTAATGCACATCAGCGGGGCACTGGCTTGATGCACGGGGCCTCCTCCACACACAATGGAAGACAGAGCGGCCAGAAAAGAAAAAGGGGGCGACTGTAGGGAACAGGTCCCAAGGCATAGTGACTGAAAAAGGCAAGATGACCCACACTGCTTCCTACTGACAAGAGATTTCAGACAGCTGGGAACAAAAAGATCCTAACAGCTCCCAGGAAGAAGGGGGAAAAGTCCCTGGCCCAGGGGCGGGCCACGTTTTTAGAAACAAAATCTTACTGGCATACAGCCACGCCCACTCGCATGTGCGGACACGCAGCGTTGAGGGGCTGCCGCACAGACACCAGCCAACCAAGTGCAACATAATTACTGGTCCTTTAAGAAAAAGCCTACTGACCCCTGATACAAAGGACAAGAGGGAGAATGGCAGAAGCTCTCCACAGCCAACACCAGAAGCCAGAAAACACTGGAACAAAACCCTCACAACTTGAGAGAAAATGGTTACCAGGCTAGCTTATGATACCCAGTCGAGCTACCCAGCCCGAGGCTGGAATCTGGACACTCACAGGGGTGCGAGGGAATTGGTGTGCACCCCACACCTTTTTGGGGAGCCGGCCCAGGATGTGCCTCACTACAAAAGGAAGGTAAACAGGCCTGATTCCCCGAACACGGTCACCCCAGAGGGCAGGGCCCCTGCCTGGCGTGTTCACCTTTAGCCCAGCGGAGGGTCTCCAGGGACAGTTGCTGAAAGAATGCATTTGGAGGGGGTTTCTGCCCACACGTTGCCCTGGGTGAGCAGCGGCTACCGGAGGAGGGGGATGTCCCCTGTGGTTTTAAGTGCTTAGATGGCTGTACCCGCCCCCTCCCTTGAGTGACTAGTGACAGAGGGGTGTCAACCCAGCAAATTAGTTTTCTCCAGGGAATGTAATCCCCCGTTGGTTTTTTAGGGAGTGTGCCATTTAGGCAATGAAAATTCAAGGGGCTGCATTTCCCTGTGACTAGGTTTTTAGGGAGTGTAACCTCCGTGTGGTAAAAGCAAGGAGTGATGAGTGACGTCCCCCCATGACGATCGGGGAACAGGGTATGTGTAACCCCCAAGTTACTAGCGGCTGGGAGATCACGTGTCTCAAGAGGTGATAACTACGCAGGCTCTGCATCTCAAGGCGGTGGGTGACGAGGGGCATGGAGCCTCCAAGGGGACGAGTGGCTGAGGTGCAGACTCCTCTCAGTTCTCATGGATGGCGGGACAGGGGATCTCCTATTGATGACGGATCAAGAGTGGTGGGTTCCCAAGGTATTTACCAAGTCCCTCCTCTTAGCGAGGAGTATTTGGGGGCAGGGTACCCGAAGGCGGCTTCTCTCTCCTGGATGGTAAATGATGAAGAATGTCTCCCCACTGAGTGATGAGGGCTTTGGAAACGCTGCACCCTCTCTGGATAACTTAGGCGAGGCCAGAGGTGGGGGGAACATGCTAGTCTGTATACAAACATGTGGGCAGCTGGCCATGCTGGCAGGCAGACACCCTACAAGGGAAGAGGGCGCCTGGAGCAAGTATCCACCTGCCCAATTTCCAGAGGAGCACGTTGTTATCATGTCTCTCTCAAATAGTCTCATTTGCTCAGCTGGGTGAAGTGAAGTTTAAAAATAGACAAAAGAGGGGCGCCTGGGTGGCGCAGTCGGTTAAGCGTCCGACTTCAGCTCAGGTCACGATCTCGCGGTCCGTGAGTTCGAGCCCCGCGTCGGGCTCTGGGCTGATGGCTCGGAGCCTGGAGCCCGTTTCCGATTCTGTGTCTCCCTCTCTCTCTCTGCCCCTCCCCCGTTCATGCTCTGTCTCTCTCTGTCCCAAAAATAAATAAACGTTAAAAAAAAAAAAATAGACAAAAGAGGGGCGCCTGGGTGGCTCAGTTGGTTGTGTCTGAGTCTCGATTTTGGCTCAGGTCATGGTCTTGCAGTTTGTGGGATCGAGCCCCATGTCAGGCTCCATGCCAGTAGCACACAGCCCACTTGGGATTCTCTCTCCTACTCCCCTGGCCCTCCCCCCCACCCCCCCACCAACCAGCTTGTGCATGCACACATGTGCGCTCTCTCTCAAAATAAATAAACTTAAAAAAAAAAAAAAAATAGTCCAGAGTGGCACCTGGGTGGCTCAATCAGTTAAGCATCCAACTCTTGATTTCAGCTCAGGTCATGATTTTACAGTCTGAGTTTGAGCCCTGCATCAGGCTGTCTGCTGTCAGCACAGAGCCCACTTCGGATCCTCTGTCTCCCTCTCTTCCTGCCCCTACTTGTGCTCTCTCCCAAAATAAATAAACATTAGGGGTGCCTGGGTGGCTCAGTTGGTTAAGCGTCCGACTTCAGCTCAGGTCATGATCTCACAGTCCGTGAGTTCGAGCCCCGCCTCGGGTTCTGTGCCTCCCTCCCTCTCTGCCCCTCCCCTGCTCATGCTCTGTCTCTATCTCTCAACAATAAGTAAATGTTAAAAATAATAATAATAATAATAAAATAAACAAATACACATAAAAAAAGAAAAAGATTCTCTCTCCCCCTCTCCTCCTTTGGCTCTCTCTCCCTAGAACAGATTTTAGCAAAAAGAAAAATAGTCCAAAGGCAGACCTGTGCTCGACAACCAGCTGAGCAGTTGGAGCTGCCCGACCGCGGGAAGGCCTGACCATGCTGACTTCAGACTTGGGGCCAAGTCCCCTGCTGGGCTGCTCCAGTCTCTGTGGCTTTAAACGCTGCTCCAAATGCCCAGACGTGCCCTCCCGCTCTCCCAACTCACACGTCCAACTGCTCACCTACCGTCTCCTCCGGGATGTCTAATATAAGACGTCCCAAACTGAACTCCCAAATACTCCATCCATCTGGCCCTGGCACCCCTCAACATCCAATCATTAACCGACCCTATGGGCTCCGCTCCAAACACACTAGAATCCACCCACGTCTCATAACGCTGTTTGCTCCATGCAATCATCACTCGCCTGGACCACAGCTGACGCCTCCACCCTGCACACCCTTCATCTGCCCTTGACCCCACAGTCTGTCTCCTGACAGTGCCTGGATCACTTTATAACTCCCCTGTTTAAAAAAATTTTTAATTTTTTAAATGTTTATTTATTTCTGAGAGAGAGAAAGGAGAGCGAGAGAGCGAGACAGAGCATGAGTGGGGGAGGGCGGAGAGAGAGAGAGAGAGGGAGACACAGAATCCAAAACAGGCTCCAGGCTCTGAGCTGTCGGCGCAGAGCCCAACTTGGGGCTCAAACTTGGGAACAGCGAGATCGTGACTTGAGCTAAAGTTGGACACTCAACCCACTGAGGCACGCAGGGCTCCCCACCGATTTAAAACTCTTTAATGGCTTCAATGTTTTGTGTTCCACCCCAAAATGCAGATGTTGAAACCTCACCCTCAGTGGGATGGTAGGGGGAGGTGGGGCCTCGGGGAGGGGATTAGGTCACGAGGGTGGAGCCCTTGTGAGTGAGATTAGTGCCCCTACAAGAGAGGCCCAGAGAGCTCCCTCACCCTTTCCGCCATGTGAGGGCAGTGAAAAGACAGCCATCTATGAAGCAGGAGGAAGGCCCGCACCGGACCAAAACTCTGCTGGCGCCTTGATCTTGGACTTCCCAGCCTTCAGAATTGTGAGAAATAAACCTGTGCCGCTTATACGCCGCCCAGGCTAGGGTGTTCTGTGACAGCAGCGCCTGTGGACAGAGGTGGCTTCCAAATACCATCTGTAGGAGACAGCCCCCTCCCTGGCCCAGATAACCCGAGGCCAAAAATGCCTGTCAGTGGGCACAACTTGTACATGTTCTCCTTTCACAAGGCCTGGGCAGGTGCAGTTAGGCATCCAAATCTGCCTCACAGGGACGCACCCAGCAGCTCAGCCTGGGCCTCAGCACATCATTGGATCTCCGCTCCAGGAGAGGTGAGGAAACCAAGCCTCAGTTACTACTATCACAAAGGGGAACTGTTACAACCCAGTGCAGGATCCCCTTGTCACACTCACAATGGAGACTTACCTGATTCCAGGTAGCGAAGTTGACTTTATCCGCTGCATTGAAGGCCATGATGTTGTATTTTTTAGTTGTGTTTCTGGAACGGGCAAGAAGGGGCAGTGCTCAGTTACTCGTTCATTTAGCAAACCCTCCCGGGCTCAGCAGCGCTGGGGGCCCACCAAAGACCCCAGGGGTTCCCAGTCTGTCAGGGAACAGATCCATGCCCTCCCAACCCCGTGCGGAAGAAAAGCAGAAGGAGGCACAGAGATCTGGAGGAACCAACATGTGGGAATAATGAGGAAGTCTGCCCTGGGGATGGGGGAGGGCAGACAGGGAATGCTTCCTGGGGGAGGAAAGTCCTGGAACTGGGTTTTACGGAACCAACCAGAATCCACCCCACAGAGTCACAAGCGGGGAAGAGGCATTCCAGAGGGAATGCTAGGCCAGAAGGCTGCATCCTGCCGCCTATTGAAGCACTCATTCATTCGTTCTGCTCCAAACACAGTGATGCCCCCAGAGAGGCCTCGGCTGAACTCCAGCCCCGTCCTCAGGTCCCCCTGCTCGTCAGAGCGAGAAGCACAGGCGGTGCCAGCCATGTCTACGAGCTCAGGGAGGTACAGAACCCCTTTCGGAGGAAGTGGGAAGAGGGGTCAGGGACTTACTTGGGAACGCGAACGACATACTCGGTGACGTTCTGGCTGCCGGGGCCCTGCGGGCAGAGAAGGCGGGACGGTGAGTGCGGGGCTGCGGAGGCCGCCGCAGGGACCCCCCCCAACTCCGCCGCATACTCACGAGGGCCGCCATGGGCGACGACGTTCGGTGGTTCGGGTCCGGTCCGGTCCGCGTCCCTCAGTCGCGGGGAAGCCGCTCTCGCGGTGCCGGGTCTCTGGCCCCGACCGAGGACCCCAAGGCCGAGGTGCCACCGATCCTGGGAGCAACTACCGGGAAGCCGTGCTCGCTCGGCCGACTCGGCGACCACTCCGGTCACGTTTGCGCCTGCGCCTAACCTGGAAGAGAAACTCGGGGTGCGTCGCGATGGCAACCTCCTCCGCGTCACGTATTTCCCCTCGACTCTTTCTAGAGGGAGGAGCCACGACCGACCCGCAGCTGGAGGAAGCGCCGTCTACCGCCCGGACCCGCGCTCGCGGCTCTATATAGCGCTGTTAATTTAATCAGCCCGGTGGACACGCCTCCCCGTGACGACACACTCCGCGGGGCATCCTGGGAGGGGAGGGAGGAACTGGCCTTCCTCGCGAGCTCTCGCGCGCCTCGCGCATGCGCCACTCCGCTCCGGAAGTGCGCCCAAGGAGGCCGCGTCACCATAGCGACCGAGGTCTCTTTTGCGGCTAGCTGCCACGGCTCCACCTGAGCCTCTTTGGGGTCATTTCCTCCTTCTGCCCCTGGGAGACCTCATCATCTCTCCAAACGATCGGGCCCTTGTGACGCTGAGCCGAGCCAGGAGGCGTCAGAGCCTGGGTGGGGGTGGGGCGCGACCACTCCACGGGCCGCTGGCGGGATGGGTCTGTGCAAGTCCAAGCTGCCCCACAAGGGCAGGGCCTTGAGATCCAGGAGAAGGGTAACATCGCGGGGGGCGGGGAGGGGCTGGATCACTGGGGGGAAGTAAGGAGGCTATGAAGGGCATGAGGGAGGTACATACAGGTGCCCCACACCCCAAGTTCAGGTGTGCGCACGACCCCCACCCACCCGTGGTGGTAACACAACTGCACATGCTCAAGGATCAGCCCTTCTTTGATCCACTTGAGCACCTGCTGTGCCAGGTTCTGGGCACTCCACGGTGAACGTGTCAAACTAGCTCCCTGGCCTCCTGGAGATTACAGCGTAGTGAAGGAGGCGGTCTCAGAAAATGGGATCTACGAGCAGGAGGGGACAGGGCTGCCACAGGGAAAGAGGCGTCCGCTCTGAGGGCTCCGGGGAGAGGGGAGGTTTATGCTCCGCCCCGTGGAATGCCTAGGAATTCACTAAGCAAAGGCGGAAGGAAGCAAGACAGCAAAATTGCGCTATAAACTACCACACTCCACAGACATGCCTGGTAGCCATGGGCGTGCATTTACTCATCGCCCACTACTGTATGTCAGGAAGCGTGCCAACTATTAGAAATATTGGGACCAGCAAGACAGAAACAGACCTTGCCCTCATGGAGTAGAGTCTGGCTGGGGAGAGAAGCAAGAGCAAGTAAACAGGCGAAATCGTTACTAATCGTGGCTGTTGCTGTGGAAGAAATGGGGCTCTGAGATGGAACGATGGGGTGGGAGGCTCTTAGAGAGAGTCTGACAGGTTGGCTGTGACCTGAAGGAAGAGGAGCAGGGACTTACTGCAGCAGGGAGGAGGCGGGGCACAGGGCAGCAGGAGAAGGATAAGTTTGGCAAGTTCAAGGGACAGAAGAGGCCCCTGGGGCTGGACCAGCGTGAAGGAAGAGGAGGGTGGTGTGGGATAAGTCTGGGGGATGGGCGAGTCCCCGCCCCACTCTGAGCCTGTTTCCTCAAGTGTAAAATGGGATAGTAGAGTCACTGGGATTCTTCAAGGAGATGCTGTGTGCAGAAGGCCTGGCCTGCTCAAGTTCACATCCTCCCGGCTACCTGTAACAGAACTAACGATGCCATGCCTGAGTGTACCATTGGGCATGGATGTGCACCCCCAGATGCCACCCTAGGGCATAGCAAAGTGGGTATTCCAGGAGACCTGTGTCCAGTGTCACTCACCCAAGGACACACACTAAGCTGTGGACACAGTCACCTCAGCGTGTGTTGGCTCCTGCAGGCATCAGACCCTCTCCCCACCTCTTCCCTGGGCCCCCCAGACATCCTCAAGTCCGCTCTGACCGTCTTCGTGATGGGTGGCCCAGGTTGTGGCAAAGGGACACAGTGCAAGAACGTGGCGACCAAATACGGCCTTTGCCACGTTGGACTGGGCCAGCCGCTGCCGCAAGAGGGCCAATGCAGTACCCAGCGGGGCGGGGAGACCCGTGACGTCATGCTGCAGGGGCTCCTGCTGCACAGGGGCAGAGGGAAGGAGGAGGTACCTTCCCTGGAAACCCTGTGGAAGCAGATAGGCCCAGAAGGTTCTGGCTCCCGGCCTGGCCACAGCTTTGCTGCACTGAGCCTCTGTGTCCTCACCTGTAAGACGGGAGACCGGCTGGCATCTGTAGGGACAGTTGGCTGACCTCATTCTCATAAAGCACTTGGCGGAGTGCCTGACATTTAACAAACAGTAAAGTTAGCTCGTATTTATTCCTTTTGTGACCTTGGGCATGTATATCAACTGGCCCCTCCTGTGCCCGTTCCCTCACCTGGAAAATGAAGGTCACCCCTGTATCTACCCGTAAGAAGGTAGTGATAAATGAATGAGACCTCGCGAGCCTGGCACACGGCAGCCACCAGCCCCTGTAGATGGCCTCAGTGCATCAGAGTGGCCCTGGGGCACCAGGGCAGACCTAGAACCCCAGGCACTGGCCAGGGCAAGGGCTCTTCTGAATTCGCCAGAAGTCCAGGCCAAGGGAGAAAACTTGACAAAGTGGCCACGTGGGGGTGGGGGGTGGGGGAGCCTGGGGCACCAAACCCAACACCCCTTTCCTTCCCAGGGCATCATCACAGACCTGATGAGCAACACCATGCTGTCGTGCCAGGAGAGCTGGCCCTTCCTCACCGACGGCTTCCCTTGGAAACTGAAGCAGGCCAAGGAGTTGGAGCGCATTGTGAGTGACCCCAGGGTGTGTGAGAATGTGGTGAAGTGTGGAGCTACTCTCCCTCCCCACCTTGGGTGGAGATCGGAAGGGATAAGACTGGGGAGAGCAGATGGCGGCGGCGGGAGGGGGGGTGTGGACTGGAGTTTTAGATTTTCAAGGGACAGTCAGAAGACTGTTGGAAGCTTCTAGCCACTGTTGGTGGCTAGCTGCCGAGCTCTCTGAGGGCAGGGACAGAGTCATACTAATCTTTTCCGGCACACAGATCCTTTGCCCCCTGAGTAGCACATGGGTTTCGCATCATCCCTGGGCCATAAAGATGGAGTGTAGTTATTTGCTCATGTATTTATTCAGCCACCTGTCCCCAAATGGTTTGAGAACAGACCCCGTCCTTAGGCGTTCACGAGACAGACTCAGGCCCTGCCGGTAGACAGACACTGACCAATACGTGACTTGCCGAATGAAGCTGAGACGTTTCTGGCAGCAGGGAAGGCAGCAAAGAGCAGAAGACAGAATGACGTCCCGGAGGGGCACAAGCGGGCTGTTTGAGTTGGGTGGCCCTGGTGGCCTCCTCAAAGCGAGGACGTGGGACAACTGAGCAGCGAGAAGAGGAGCCAGCCCGCGTCGGCAAGTCACACTCGGTCTTCAGGTTACTTCTGCCGGCAGCGCTGACTTCCTGGAAAGGCCCACCCAGGCACCTGAACAGCCGTGGCTGGAGAGTCCGGAAATGGCCGAGCAGGACAAGAGGAACTGTGGTGGGTTGTCGGGCCCCGGGCTTTTCTGGAACTTGCCAGATGCAGTTGAAATGCCTTCAGAGAAGCGCAGGCGGGAACCAAACCGACGTCACCACCGAGGGCTGGGGCCGCTATCCTCGTGGGCAGGTGGGGCCCTGCCCTCTGTTAGCACCTGCACGGGAGCAATCCTGTCGGGCTCCTGGCAGTGACTTCCAGGGCAATGGAATGGGTTCCCTCTCCTGGTCTGGGAGCTCTGAGGGCAAAAGCCGAGCTAATGAATTTCTCTGTCCTCAGCAGCCCCGGGCCAGCGGTTTGGACCCTATGGCATCAAAAAAAAAATTTTTTTTTTAAGCTTATTTTTTTGAGAGAGTGACCAAGCCGGGAGGGGCAGAGAAAGAGCGAGAGAGAATCTCAAGCAGGCTCTGAGCTGCCAAGCACAGAGCCCAAGTGGGGCTCGAACCCACGAACTGTGAAATCCTGACCTGAGCTGAAATCAAGAGGCGGGGGCTTGGCCGGCTGAGCCACCCCCGCGCCCCGTCCCTACAGCATTTTTAAGAGTTTTTTTCTGCAGCAGTGGCCACCCTTCAAATATCGAGAGAGGCCACGTCAAAACTCCCGGCTTCCCTTGAAAAGGGCCTGACTTGGCAACGTGGGGCCTGCATGTCCCCATGGCAACAGCAGCATGAATGCATCTCGAGCTTTTTCCTGAGCTCAGGGCTGTTCTTGACACTACACGGATGAGCTCTGAGCTTTCGGAACATTCCAGAAAAGCGTTTCTTGCACCGTAAGCATCCTGCTTTTTTACAGAGGGATCGGGCAACTTGCCTGGGTCACACAGTTGGTCTCGAGGCCTAGATGTTAACCATGTCAGCAGGGGTTCCCTCTCTGCTTCCCCACCACCACCAGGGTCCCCCCTACTCCCACGGAGGGTTGCCCCTCCATCATGGAGGCCGAGCGCCACCTGCCATTAGGATCCTGCTCGCGTTGTGGTTTTATGCTAAGAGGAACAGAACACATGCCTTCTTCGTACCCACGTGGCTGCGAGAAGTGAGGAAACAAACAGGCCTGGGTTATGAGAGTGGATTTTCACAGCGGAGAATTTTCTAGATCTCTGTGAGCTGCCGGCCCCACGTTGGCCTTTGAGGACCCTGTAGGCCCCTGCCTTGGGTCTGTCCAGGTATCCCTGGAGGCCACCAACTTGGCCCTTCAACCTGGACCCTGCCAGGCCTGAGTGTTTTAGCTCCACCTGTGGTGGGAGTCAGTGCAGTGGGTCTGGCTTGAAGCCAGCACTCCAGAAGTCTGAGGATCCTTGTCTTTGCCATTCCTGTCCTCCCTCTCTGGACATTCAAAACACCGCTGGGGGGTTTTTCAGGGCCAAGGTGGTGAAATTCACAGGAAGCCAAGGTGAAATGACATCTTCTAGGGAGATCAATGCCCCCATTTTACAGACAGGGAAATCGAGGCCCATGGAGGGCAGGTTACTTGAGGTTGGCTCCTGCCCCTTAGGAGGCTGGCCAGCCTAGTTCAGACACTGGCTTTGGAGCCAAGGAGACTGGCACTCAGGTCACGCTCGGTCACTTTCTCCACCTGTCTGTAATCCGCACAAGACCTGGCTTCCCGAGCCTCAGGTCCATCATCTGTGAATGTGGACAGAAATGCTACAAGCCTCTTTTCCATGTGGGGAAGGTGGGGAAGGCTTCCTCCTGGGACGGTTTCCCGTCTGTTTCCAAGATTGCTTCAGTCACCTGTGCCCCTGTCCGAGAACACAAGCCGCGGGGAGCCGAGGCCCGTGGTGGGTGGCCTGTGGCCTGTGAACACATGGCGACTCCCTGCCAGGCCGCACTGTGCACAAGGGGCAGTGAGGAGGACCAGAGAACACATGTGCAGCCTAGATTATCATAATCCGGTTGGATTTCGTTAGAGCATCCGTGAACCGTCTCCCTCAAACGCCCAGACACGGAGGTCATTTCTCTGAGCCGATGTTCCCCCCAAAGTGTTAACCTGCAAGGAAGCTCCCCTGTTCACAAGATTTTTTAAAAAAAATTTTTTTTGATGTTTATTTATTTATTTATTTTTAATTTTTTTTTTCAACGTTTATTTATTTTTGGGACAGAGAGAGACAGAGCATGAACGGCGGAGGGGCAGAGAGAGAGGGAGACACAGAATCGGAAACAGGCTCCAGGCTCTGAGCCATCAGCCCAGAGCCCGAAGCGGGGCTCGAACTCACGGACCGCGAGATCGTGACCTGGCTGAAGTCGGATGCTTAACCGACTGCGCCACCCAGGCGCCCCTGTTTATTTATTTTTAAGAGAGGAAGAGAGACAGAGCGTGAGCAGGGGAGGGGCAGAGAGAGGGGGAGACACAGAATCCAAAACAGGCTCCAGGCTCCCAGCTGTCAGCACAGAGCCCAACGTGGGGCTCGAACTCATGAACCGTGAGACCACGACCTGAGCCGAAGTCAGACGCTTAATCGACTGAGCCACCCAGGCTCCCCATAAGACATTTTTAAATAATGATGTATTTCTTTTAAATGTGTTGATAAATTATAGGCTCACAGGAAATTGCCCTGTACCCTTCACCCAGGTCCCCCTAGTGGTAACATCTTCTTCTATGGGCGTCTGGTATCACAACCGGGCTCTTTGCGTCGCTAAGTATTCGATTTTACACTTACCTCCAGAGCAAGTGATGCTCCCTTTCTATTTGCCAAAGTACTCGTTGCCCTCCTCCCCGCCCCCCCTCACAAAAACCCTTCCCCCTCTCCCGACCCCACACAAAAAAAGTAGAAAAAGGCAGCTGGCGGGATGCGGTGTGAAATAACAGGGCTGACAGTGAAGTCCAGGCCAGTCAGTCTGTGAAAGTTGACCCCGTGAAGCCTCGCACTCCGTCCTCACCAGGAAGAGAGGTCTTTGTGGCATTTGGGGGTGCGCGTGCCCCCCGAGTGGAAAAGCCAGCAAGGAAGTCCTTGGTATTTTTGTGGTGCCAGATTTCAAACACCTACATAGTTGGAACCGTCTAAGGGATCTCCACGTCGCCGGATCGAACCATCATCGAGGTCCGGTCACGCTTGCTGTATCTATGCCAAAACGTCTTCTCGCGATTGCTGACTGTGCGCTTTTTTTTTTTTTCTTCAAAAATTTTTTTTTTCAACGTTTATTTATTTTTGGGACAGAGAGAGACAGAGCATGAACGGGGGAGGGGCAGAGAGAGGGAGATACAGAATCGGAAACAGGCTCCAGGCTCCGAGCCATCAGCCCAGAGCCTGACGCGGGGCTCGAACTCACGGACCGCGAGATCGTGACCTGGCTGAAGTCGGACGCTTAACCGACTGCGCCACCCAGGCGCCCCATGACTGTGCGCTTTGAAGCAGATTCCCAGGGGCACCTGGGTGGCTCAGTGGGTTAAGCATCCAACTTCAGCTCAGGTCACAATCTCATAGTTCGTGGGTTTGAGCCCCGCGTCGGGCTCTGTGCTGACAGCTCAGAGCCTAGAGCCTGGAGCCTGCTTCGGACTCTGTGTCTCCTGCTTTCTCTGCCCCTCCCCCACTTGCACTTTCTCTCTCTCTTTCTCTCTCTCTCTCTCTCAAAAATAAGTAAACAGTAAAAAAAAAAAATTGAAACAGATTCCAGATCCCATTATGGGCGCTCCGTCACCCAGCCGCTCCTGAGATGATTAACATTCATGCCTTGAGACCATTTGATGTCCAGGCCACCTCTGAGTTTCCCCGGTGTCTGAAGAATGTCTCTTTGATCTCTGGTGAGATTTGCGAGTAGGACAAGGCCCACACCATGCTAGGTGTCTCCTAATCTGAGGAGGGAAGGCCACCTGGCTTGCTTAGTCCTTCTGGCCTTTGACTGGTCTGGGTCAGTTATCCCGTAGAGCGGCTCACGTTCGGGATTTTTCCAGGGGCTTCCTGCCTCGTGGTATTATCTAACTCATCTCTCTGTCTCTCATTTGTGCTGCACATGCAAAGTTAACTCCCAGCGCACTCAGATTCAGGTTCAATACACCTTGTGCTTTTTAAAAAAAAAAATCTGTAAATATGTATATATATATATATGTATATATATATACGTATATATATATGTATGTATATATATATATATATAAAATGTTTATTTCTGAGAGAGAGGGGGGTGGGTGGTAGTGGGAGAGAGAGAGAGGGAGACACAGAATGCCAAGCAGGCTCCAGGCTCTGAGCTGTCAGCACAGAGCCTGACGCGGGGCTCGAACTCATCAACCGTGAGATCATGACCTGAGCCGAAGTTGGATGCTTAATCGACTTAGCCACCCGGGCGCCCCACTTTGAGTATATATTTTCCATTTCTTTCTTTCTTTCTTCCTTTCCTTCCTTTCCTTCTTTCTTTCTTTCCTTCTTTCCTTCTTTCCTTCTTTCTTTCTTTCTGAAAGACAGAGCATGAGCAGGGGAGGGGCAGAGAGAGAGGGAGACACAGGACCAAAGCAGGCTCCAGGCTCTGAGCTGTCAGCACAGAGCTCGACGCGGGGCTCGAACTCACAAACCGCGAGATCATGACCTGAGCCGAAGTCGGATGCCCAACCGACTGAGCCCCCCCCGGCTCCCCACTTTCAGTATATATTTTCTAAAAGATGAAGGTGTCTGTAAAATCAGAATGCTTCCATGATCTTAACATCTTTCATATCATCAAATAGCTGATCACTATTCAAATTTCCGGTGAACAACCTCAAAATCTTGTTCTTCTTACCCCTGGTTTTAATGAGGATTCACGTAAAGCTGACACTGCAGCTGGTCACTCTGTGTCACATTCCTGGTCATCTGTAGGTGCTCGTTCCGTCCCTGCTGCTTTGGTTTCCTTGCGATTGTTTACTGAAGAAGGCACGTGTTCGGGTCTCCTTATGTCGCACGGCCTGGATTTTGTTGATTGCAACGCATTTTTTACCACGTTCCTCTCCTCCTCTAGATTTCCTGTAAATCGGTGGTGGGTCTAGAGTCTTGTTTGGGACTCAGATGTCATTTCTTCACGCTTCACAGGCATTGACGTGAACTTCTGTCCGGTGGCACAGAGTGCTTAGGCGTCTCTTCGACGTGGCTGGTTTATCTTTTAAATACATTCAAGCGTGGGGGCGCCTGGGTGGCTCAGTCGGTTAAGCGTCCGACTTCGGCTCAGGTCATGATCTCACAGTTCGTGGGTTCGAGCCCCACGTCGGGCTCTGTGCTGACAGCTCAGAGCCTGGAACCTGCTTTGGATTCTGTGTCTCCCTCGCTCTCTGACCCTCCCCCACTCAAGCTCTGCCTCTCTGTCTCAAAAATAAATAAACATTTTTTTAAAAAGTTTAAATATGTTCAAGTGTGTTATTTCAGAGGAATCGGGCCCCTGCACATTCCCTGGGATACAGGTGGCAGACTTGACAAAGTGAGGAAAACAGAGCATGCCTTGTGCTTGCAGAGGGCTTTTGCCGTGCAAATTTTTTTTTTTTAAGTTTATTTATTTATCTTGAGGGAGAGAGAGCACGCGCTCGGGCACATGCTCAGGGAAGGGGCAGAGAGAGAGAGGGAGAGAAAGAATCCCAAGCAGGGGATTTGGGTTCACGAACCAGGAGATCATGACCTGAGCTGAAATCAAGAGTCGGGAGGCCTCACGGGCTGAGCCAAGCAGGTGTCCCCTTGTGTGCGATTCTGACGACGGTGGGACTGTGACACTCTGTGCTCCCCAGGGTTTGATTCTTCCCCTGCATGGCGGTAGATGAATCCGGGCAAATTCGGCGTAGAGCACTGTGGTTCAATCGATACTTTTTGGATCGCATAACTCCCAGGAGGCTCCCACATGCCAGATTGCCACTCTCTAGCGAGGGGTCTGTGATGGGCGGAACCGTGACCCCCAAATCTCTATGTGGAAGCCCTAACCTCCAGGACCTCAGAATGTGACTGTAGGTGGAGAGAGGGTCTTTAAAGAGGTGATTATGGGGCGCCTGGGTGGCTCGATCGGTTGAGCGTCTGACTTCGCTCAGGTCATGATCTCGAGGTCCCTGAGTTCGAACCCGGTGTCGGGCTCTGTGCTGACAGCTCAGAGCCTGGAGCCTGTTTCAGATTCTGTGTCTCCCTCTCTCTCTCTGACCCTCCCCCGTTCATGCTCTGTCTCTCTTTGTCTCAAAAATAAATAAAAACGTTAAAAAAATTAAAGCAAAAATAAAGAAGTGATTATGTTAAAAGAGACCATTAGGGTGGGTCCCGATCCCGTCTGACCGGTGTCCTTCCGAGAAGAGATTAGGACACAGACGCACCCAGAGGGAAGATACAGGGGAAACACGGTGTTTCTTGAGCCAAGTGGAGAAGCCTCAGGAGGAACAGAAGGAACGCTGACACCTTGATTTTGGACTTCCAGCCTCCAGGACTGTGAGAAAGTAGAATTCCTGTTGTCTGAGCCACACAACATGTGGCATTTCGTGGTGGCAGCCCCCGGGGACACACCCACACGTGGTCAGACAGCCCCAGCTGTCAAAACCCCTGGGCATCTTCACATCGTGGCTTCCATTCGCCCGCTGACCTGAATCCCTTATCTCATTAGATATTGCCAATTTGGGATTTTTCTCTTCCGGTCATTTTTTTCCCACACTGATTAGAGGGCATTCTCGCTGAAGGAGAAATGTCCTTCCTCACCCTGGGCTGTTTGGTTATCCTGAAATACCGTTGCTACCCCACAGGTGGGACAGATGCCCAACTCCTTCCTCGGACGGCCATTTTTCAGACTCAGGCCTTGGCGTCCTAGTGACTTCCAAGGGCAACCATGAGGCTGGTTATTTCTGTCTGCCTTTGTCTTGTTCTCTCTCATCACTAGGAACTCATGGGTCAGCTGTCGCGTCTTTGGTCAGGGGGAGCCCTTTCTCGCTGACATGTGTGTCTTCCGATCTCCAGCACGACTTTTCACATTTCCTGACGGGTCCTAGAACTGGCCATGCCTCGAAGGAACTCCTTTTATTGGGGTTGGGGGTGGGGGTCCAGTCTGGGTGTGAGGGGTACTCATCGCCACTGAGTTGTCATCATTTTCCAGGCCCTCCCTACCAGTGAACGGAGCTGGAAAACACAAACTTGCGACGGGGGGAGGGGGAATCACAAGTTCATACTGATGTTTCCAGTTTACAATGAACATGACCATGATTTTTTCTCTTTTCCTAAAATGTTTGACTCCTAAAGCCGTTAACACAGTCCTTCGCATTATTCCATTAGCTGCAAAATAGCTTGCCAGGAATACACCAATCTGAACCACTAAGAATAAAACGACTCAAGGAAGTTTAAGATTTCTCTGCAGCTCTGATTTTCCTTATAATATTCCTCACTGCGGATGTGTAATAAAAACACCAAGTTGCCTGGAGTAATTATTTTTTTCTGTGTAGTTATGCATGAAAGTGACATTCGGTGGGGGGACATTTGTTTCAATTTGGTTTGGGATATTAGGGAGTGCTTTCATTTTTTTTTTTAACATCTATTTTTGAGAGACAGAGCATGAGTGGGGGAGGAGCAGAGAGAGAGAGGGAAACAGAGAATTGGAGGCAGTCTCCAGGCTCTGAGCTGTCAGCACAGAGCCTGACTCAGGGCTTGAACCCACAAACCGGGAGGTGAGATCATGACCTGAGCAGAAGTCGGATCAAAGTCAGAGCCACATAAAAAGGTATGCTCGGAGAGAGCTTGTTTCCAAACTTTCCTGTCCACTCTCCACCCCAGATTGTGCCCTCCTTTCCGCCATGGGGAACCATTCTCATTAGTTTTTTGTTTTTTTGGTTTTTTTTTTTTTTAAGTTTGTTCACTTATTTTGAGAGAGTGGGAGAGTGCAAGGGAGGGGCAGGGAGAGAGGGAGGGGGGAGAATCCCAAGCAGGCTCCACACATCAGCGCAGAGCCCAGCTTGGGGCCCGAACTCACATACTGTGAGATCATGACCCGAGCCAAAATCAAGAGTCGGACACTTAAGCGACTGAACCACCCAGGCACCCCTCTCATTAGTTTTTGGTTTGTCCCTTTGCTGGTGCTTATTTTGCAAATATAAAGCAGATGTGTGTGTGTGTGTGTGTGTGTGTGTGTGACACAGATATCCTCCCCACACGAAAATTGGCGTTCTGTACATACTAATCTTCATTTTTAAAAACTTTACAATGTATCTCGAAGATCTTCTATCCGCGTGGACGACTTCCTTGTCTCCTTCTATAACTAGTATCCGTTGTGTGGCACATCCATTGTTTATTTAGCTGAGTTAGTACTTGTAGGACCACAGACCATAACTCGTGGGACAATTTATTGACAGACAAGAAGCTGTTTGCAGTCTTGTGCCACTACAATGTCGCACGAAATGACCTTGGTGTGTCATTTCGTATTTTTTGCTAGGATCTTTTCACAGGTTCTTCAGGGTGGGTTTGCTAAAGAGAAATGTGTCCACCATTTTGCGAGCTGTCACCACACTCTTTTGCATTGCCACCAGCGATAGAGGAAAAGGTCCTTTCCTCACACCTACAACCAACAGAGGATACTGCCAAACTTCTGGGTGTTCTTCTGACTTGTTAGGTGTGAAACGGCATTTGGGGGTAGTCTGAAATGGGCATTTCTCTTACTATGAGTGAGATCACACATCTTCCCCAAAGTTTAAGGACCATTTTAATTTCTTCGGGGTGCTCTTTATCAATCTTTAGCTATCTTTGTTTTAAAAAGACAGATTGTTGGTCTTTTCTCCTTGATTTCTAGGAACTCTTTATATATTAGGGCTATTGGCCCCCCACTTTGTCAATTATCTTTTGACCTCACTTTATGGTATCTGTTTGCCATGTAAAAGTTATTTAAATTTTTTTTTAACATTTATGTATCTTTGAGAGACAGAGAGAGATGGAGCATGAGTGGGGGAGGGGCAGAGAGAGAGGGAGACACAGAATCGGAAGCAGGCTCCTGGCTCCGAGCCGTCAGCATAGAGCCCGAGGCAGGGCTTGAACTCACAAACCACGAGATTATGACCTGAGCCGAAGTCAGACGCTCAACCAACTGAGCCACCCAGGCGCCCCTATTTAAAAATTTTAAAATCATATTTATCAATATTTTGTTATTTCTTCTTAGACTTTAAGACTCCCCCCGCCCCCAATCCTAGCTTATAAGGGGATCCATTCATGGCTTATTTAGTACTTGTATTACCTTATTTATTTTCTTTATTTTTATTTTGTTTTATTTTATTTTATTTTTTTAATATTAATTTTTGAGAGAGAGAGAGAGTGACAGAAACAGGGCACGAGCAGGGGAGGGGCAGAGAGAGAGGAAACTCGAAGCAGGTTCCATGCTCTGAGCTGTCAGCACAGAGCCCAATGCAGGGCTCAAACCCACGGACCATGAGATCATGACCTGAGCCAAAGTCGGATGCTTAACCGACCGAGCCACCCAGGGACCCCTGTAATACCTTATTTCTTACATTTCTATCTCTGATCCATTTGGGACTCATCTTAGTTTTGGGGATGCGGTAAGGGTTCAATTTGATCTTTTTCCAAATTGTGATCTAGTTGTCCCAGGGTCATCCAGTTGAAAGCCTGTCCTTTCTCCATTTTGGGGGGATGCCACTCTCACCATACAACATTCCATATTATCCTTGGGTTAATTTCTGGATTCCGTTTTGTTCCAGGGGTCTGTTTGTGCCCCTGCGCACTGCTGTTTCAGGTATGGTGGCTTTAATAGGTTTCAGTAGCTGGGGGGGCTGAGTAGTTCCCGTCTCACGCCCACCATCTTGCTTCGCTTTGCCTATGTTCTTCTGGCCATTTTCTGCTTGTTTTTGTATTTGAATGTTAGAATGAACCAATTAGACTAAAAACTATCTTATCATGTTGAAATTATAAACTAATTTGAGGGGCGCCTGGGTGGCTCAGTCGGTTAAGCATCCGACTTCGGCTCAGGTCATGATCTCACAGTTCATGGGTTCCAGCCCTGTGTCGGGCTCCGTGCTGACAGCTCAGAGCCTGGAGCCTGCTTCAGATTCTGTGTCTCCCTCTCTCTCTGCCCCTCCCCCACTCGTGCTCTGTCTCTCTCTGTCTCAAAAATAAATAAACATTAAAAAAAAAAGCAATTATAAACTAATTTGAGAACGCTCACCTCCTTTATGATGTGGTCTTCCTACACCTTTTACATCTTCCTCTTGTTCAAGTCTCCTTTGAATCATTTAGGAGTATTTTGTCCAACTTTTCCTTAGAGGTTGTCCTTAAGACTTTGCACATTTCTGGAAAAGTTTTGTCTGAGCACTTTTTAAAGTTAATGTTTATTTATTTTTGAGGGAGAGAGAGAGAGAAACGGAGTGTGAGTGGCAGACAGAGAGGGAGACACAGAATCTGAAGCAGGCTCCAGGCTCAGAGCTGTCAGCACAGAGCCCGACACGGGGCTCAAACTCACAAACTGTGAGATCATGACCTGAGCTGAAGTCAGATGCTTAACTGACTGAACCCCCCGGGCGCCCCTTGCCTGAGCATTTTATATTTCATCTTGTTGCTGTTGCAAATGGGGCCTTCTTTTCTAACTGGTGATTTTTGTATACACGTAGGCTACAGACTTCTGTGTTAATGCTATATTTTGTCAAATTCTCTGAAGTCTATACTAGTTTGTTGATTTTCTTGAGTTTTCCGAAAACATAATCACATCATCTGCCAACAGACATTGTTTTACCCCCTTCTTTCAAATTCAGGTCTCTCAAATTGATTTCCGTAATCTCATTGCTTTAGCGAACCTTCTTATACCTTACTAGGTCACAGGAGCAAGAGTGGGCAATTTTATTTTGTTCCCAATTCAGTGCGGAAGCAAGTTTCCATTAAGATCCTGGCTGAAGATATTTATCAATTCCTACCCTCTTAAAGAATCTGGAATGCATGCTGAACTTTGTTAATTGCCCTTTCTGTGTTTATGAGGATGATCATATGACTTTTCCCTCCGATGTGAATACAATAAATTGTATTGAACCATCCTTGCTTTCCTGGAATGAGTCCCACCTGGTTTTTGTTTTGTTTTTAATGCACCAGTGGAGTCTATTTTACAAGGAAATTCTGGAGGAACTAGTAGGAGGTAGAGCTCACAGTGGGCAGCCATGGAGATCTAGGAAGGTCTTCCTGAGACCAGTCAGGGAGGGGAGGGCAGTGGTATGGGCAGTGGTGAGCTGGGGACTCTGCCTTGCCCAGCGAAGTATCTGGGCAAAAGGAAGGCAATTGAAGACTGCTTAAATCCATCTTGGAAGGAATATTTCAATTCAAATATCCACCAACCTAGAACTAAGAAACGGTACATCCATAGAGCAGAATTCTGTAACAATCAGGAACTTCCTTAACGTGCCGACACGGAGTCATCTTGTGATACGGAGCGAACAGGATTGAAGGCAAATCAGTATCTTCACCACTTGTACAAAAAAGGAGGAAAAAGGACATCAGAACCAATTTGCTTGTATGGTATATGCCTAAAATAACTCCAGACTGAGACACAAGAAACAACTCCTGGGAGGCTGAAACTGGGTGGCTGGGGATGGTGAGGAAGCAAGTCTTCACTCTTCCCTGTTAGCGTTGTTTACTGATGAGCTCTGCCAATGTCCTACCCATCCAAAAAAATGAACACGTAAAACACATACTTGGAGCTAAAAAACCCAAGATGCACCCAGGGGGGGCCCGCACAATCCTAGACTCCTGATCTCGGGGTCGGTGGGGTGGGGAGGTGGTCAGGGAGCCACTGCACCTTTGCCTTTTCCTCATCCAGCCCCTTTGTGGGTGCCTAGGTGGGCCGGGCCCCAGACCTCATCATGTTTGATTGCTCCATGGATGCGATGGTCTGCAGAGTGTGGCATCGGGGCCAGAAGGAGCACCGGGTTCGTGACTGTGAGTCGGCCCTCCGCGAGGGCCTAGAGACATACGACACCCTGTGCGAGCCAGTCTTGACCTCCTACCAGCAGAACAACCTGCTCCGAAACGTGGGTACTCCCTGCTTGCCACTCACCCCCAACCCCCCAGGGGAACAATGCAGGGGTCATGCCATGGCCCCACATCCTGGACCTCCCTGGGCCTGTTTCCCCAGCGTGTACACTGGGACTTTCATTTCTTCCACTGGGCAGTAATAAGCACAAGCCTTGGCCTTCCAGCTATGACGTTTCGGTCTAAACAGAGTGACTGTCTCCAGAACTGCGACATTAAATACATTTTAGAATGTATCTACAACCCGTTAACCACATTAACCATGGCTCAACTCCTATCCAGCCATATATATTCTTGGGGCAGGGGGGTGGGGGTGGGGAGCAGGGATATTTTAATTCTTTTTTTAATGTTTATTTATCTTAGAGAAAGAGAGCACGAGCAGGGGAGGGGCAGAGAGAAAGGGAGACACAGAACCCGAAGCAGGCTCCAGCCTCTGAACTGTCAGCACAGAGCCGGACGCAGGGCTTGAACTCACAGACTGTGAGATGGTGACCTGAGCTGAGGCCAGAAGCTCAACCGACAGAGCCACCCAGGCACCCCAGGGACATTTTAATTATTAAAGTGACCCACCCAGTTTCTCTGCTTTTCTCTCCGGTGGAAGGTAGGAGTGCTGCAGAGGCTAAAATGAAGTGCCCTGTGCAACCGGCTCTCACCGCCGAGGGTGGGATGCGAGGGCAGCAGCCTGGAGGAGGCAGTTCCCCACACCATCCTCCCTCCCGAGGCCTGCTCCAGGGGACAGGGTCTCCACCGGGCTCGGGTGGCCGAGTGGCCAGCTGTGATACGGAACGCTGTGTTGCAGCCTTCCTGACTGACCCATTTCCCTCTTCTCTCACTCGCATGGCTCTGGCATCACACCTCCCGATCCTTTGTGGGCTCTTAGTGAACAGGCCTGCTAACCTGCTTCCGCCTCAGTGGAGGGCTGGAGGACAGGGTCCCTGTTGCTACTCAGAACTGACCTCTTGCTCCCCCTCTTCTAGATCTTGGCAGAAGCAGCTCCAGAAGACATTTTGCCCAGTGCTGCTCTGTCACTGAAAGGCTGCAGTGACGGGAGGGGCTGGGGGCTCTGCTTCTCCCCTCATCCCAGAGGCCACACAGGGCTCAGAAGGGGTGCAGGGCCTGTGAGGTAAGAGACCTGGTGACAGGAGGCCAGGCTTTAACCCAAGCTGACTCCCCAGGAGACCCCAGACTGACAGCCCCTTTCTGGGCCAAGGCAGCACAAGGGTGGGCTGACTGGGGGCCACCACCCACAGGGGTAGGTTCCTAACAAATCTGGATGAGGCCTTGGGGGGGCTGCGAGCTGTTGAGGGCTCCAGTGGTGCTGCCCTTGGGGCCTGTGGGCCCAGGCCTCTGGATCCTGAATGGGAAACCGGATCTGTGTTAGCATCCAACTACACACCCAAAAGGAACCCTACAGCCATCTAGTATGTCTCGAGATGGTTACCCCTGGGCCAGACAGCTCAGATGGCCCCTCAGCTCACTCTCCCATCTCCCGTCCTCATCCTTGGGAGGCCACGGCCGCACACCAAGCACTAGAACTTGTGCCATTTCCCTTCACAGGCCAGGTTTCCGCCTGGGGGGACGCCGACAGACTAGGACCCAGCCAGGTGCGCATCAAGGCGGGGGGGGGGGACTCCCGAGAGGCACAGCCATGGGTTTGCCGTGCTGGCGGGCTGCATCCATGGAAACACCTGTCCCCAGGGACCCTCCCGGGTGCCTTGCTCCCCATGTTCCCAGAGGGAACCGGGCTCAACCTGCTATTGCCCTTTCTGCAAGGCAACCCAAGAAGGGCAGTCTTCGGGGGGCCCACACCCCACTCTTAGAGGCCAACCCCTGTTCCTCTTCAACTTGTTACCTCTACAAACACAACTGCGGCCAGCACGCAGTTTTTAGACAAAAAGCACTTTATTTAACCAAAAAAAGGGGAGGGGGTTAGGAAAGCACAATGCGCCTGCAGAAAACTATTTTTTCTTATAATTCTTTTTCTTAAAAAAAAAAAAAAAAAGAAAGAAAGAAAGAAAGAAAAAACACAACACAAAGCTTGTAATTTCCAATCACCATTATCAGGCTTTTACAACATCTATAAAGAACGAACAAACATCTGCTTCAAAACTCTACAGGGGGAGAGAGGAGAGAAAGAGACGGCACCCAGCAGACACGGGGAGGTTTTGTTATCATTTATTTGTGAAGTTAAAAACGAGCGATAAAAAGTAAAAACTGCCATACAATTTTTTGTTTTGTTCTCAATTTGTTTTCAGTTTCAATGTCCTCTTGAACAGTTGAAACACAAGACCAGTCCCGGGAGGGGGGGGGGAGGTGGGAGGGGGGCGGCGGGAGGGGCTGCAGGGGAGCCGAGCGAGGCGGGAGGAAAGAGGAGGAGCAGAGGCCGAGGGGCTCGACTGAGGGGAGAGAAGGGGGGGGGTCCTGAAATAGCAACACCTGGTCCAAGGAATGTTCCAACTCTAACTAAAAAAAAGAAATAGCAAGAGTGACTTTTTTTCCTTTTTAAAAGTTTATTTTAAAAACACGAAGAGGGCCAAGGGTGGTAGGAAGAAAATGAATTGCTTTCCCCTGAAAGAGGCAGTTTCAGGAAGGGATAGAGATTTTTATATATATATATATAATTTTATAGGTTTTGTTTGCTTTTTGTGTTTTTTATATTTAAATTTTTTTTTTTTTTTTTTGGCAGAGATTTAATTCTATCTTCTATGGCTGGCTCAACATGAAAGATCCCAATTTTGAAAGAAAAAAAGCATGAGACACACAGAATGAGCGAGAGAGTGAGAGCCCAGCATCGCCCAGGGCATGACCTCCAAGCCACTCACAGCGAGGGCGCCCCCAGCACCCCCCACGGCAGCCATCGCTCTCTCGCCAAACAAACGAGGGAAAAAAAAAAAAAAAAAAGAACACAAAAAAGCCCCCAAACAGAACAAAATGGAAAAAAAATAATAAAAGATTTTCACAGATGAAGAAGTTCACATTCATTCGATTCATTGAGCCTGCGGAGAGGGAAAAGATAGGAATCGGTCACTACGGGGAGGGGAGGAAGGGGCGGGAGACTGGGGGGGACGGTGGCGAGGAGGGGGCCAGGAAGCCCCTCCCCTGAACCTGTGGCGAGCTGTAACTGTCTAGGCAAGTGCTCCGGGGAACTCGGCCGAAGTCAGACTGGCTCCTTGATGGAGGAGGAGGAGGAGAAAGAGTGACGTAAAGACCAGGAGGAGAGAAGCGGGGTGGGGGGGGCCGCAGAGACAGAGCGGGGGTGGGGGGGGGAGAAGGAGAGAAGCGCGCTTGGGGTTTGGGAGGGAGGAGGGGTGCCCTCTGTCCTCAGGAAGGCAGGTGCTCCGGCGCATCACAACATGACAATGTCAGAGATCACGGTGTCCCCACAACACCCCTGTGAGGTAGGTTGGAAGGTGGCGGCGATCGTCATGCCCACTTCACAGACAAAACCGGGACACAGAGGCAGGCGCGAGAGCGGAGGAGGCAGAGCCCGGGGAGGGGGGCGGAGAAGGGGGTGCAGGGGGGGGGCGCCCTGGGGCCGGCCCCCTTGGCAAGCTCCCCGAGTCCCAGCAGAGCCAGGGCTGACCCGCGTGGGGGCCGCCTGCAACACACAGTCACTTGGACACGGGGGAAAGACCGTGGGGTTAAAAATAAAAGAATGCCAGGAACAAAACCCAAAAAAGTAACGCGGAGAGGGGAAAACACATCCGTTTTCTTCCCGAGTGGCCAGATTTTGAGTGAGCGAGCGAGCAGCCAGGATGGCGACCGACGTCTGTGCCGCTGGCCTGCCCCCCCACCCCCAGGACTACCCACCAGTTCAACAGTTCCACCTTGTATTGGTTTCGCGCTCTCCCCCAGCATCGCGACAGCGTGACACAGGAACAAGCGGGCCGGCGCAGGGAGGCCTCTTCGTTTAACCTCTGGACCCAGCGCACACTTCCCCAGCTCGTGGGGACTCCCGGAGACCTCTGGCCACACGGCCCCCGCTGCAGGCATCAAGGACACACCCCGCAGGGGAAGGGATTTCCGGCGCTACCCACTAAGGCAGGATGGACGGTGGCCGGGGGTTGGAAGGAAAAAGGAGGAGGAGGAGGGTGGCAATTCCCACTTGCCTGCTGCTGTCCCTGCTGTGTGGGTGGAGGCTGGGGGCCGCCGGGACCTGGAGTCTGTCCGTAGTAAGCGGCCTGCTGTCTGTAATATTCAGCCCAGGCGGCACTGTAGTCTGGCTGGGAGCCTGGGGGCGCTCCCGGACCCCCTCCGGTGGCCACTTGAGCTGCGGGCAAGCAGAGGGTGAGCGAGTGAGGCCGGGAGCTGGGGGACCTGGACCCAGCGCTGCCCTGCCCCCAGAGCCCCCAGCAGCTCACCCTGCTTCTTGTAGTACTCCTCCCAGGCCTTCGTGTAGTCCTGTTGTGGCGGTGCTCCGGGCTGCTGGGGCTGCTGGCCTGCAGGAGGGAGGCGGCGGGAGATCAGAGGACGGACGACACCGGGACCTGGCTGCCTCTCACCAGCCTCCGGCCTGAGCCCCCGAGGTCGCCCGCACACTCACCAATCTTCTTGTAATACTCTTCCCAGGCCTTAGTGTAGTCCGACTGGCCGGCGGGTGGGGGCTGAGGGGGCTCCCCCTGGGCAGGTGGGGCCGCGGGGGCTGGCGCAGGGCCGGGCACGGGGCCTGGGGGCTGCTGGTAGTAGTGTGAGTAGTAGGCGGCCCAGGCGGCATTGGGGTCTGCGGCGGCTGCAGCTTTATCTGTGGGAGGGTGGCGTGGGCTGAGGGGCGGTGCGGGAGGCCAGCCCTGCCCTCCCCACCGGGGCAGCCACGCCCTGCCCTGCCCCTCATCTGGGCAGCCTACTTACTCGGGTCGTGAGGAGCAGGTGGCTGCCACTGGGGGTAGGTATTGCCCCAGCCCTGGGGTGGGTACTGGTGAGGAGGCGGCCCCCCCGCACTGCAGGACAGAGAAGGGGCGACGGGTGAGCCGGGACTGTCGCTCCACAGGGGCAGGCCCGGCTGGCAGGAAAGGGGCCCAGGCCCGGCCACAGGCTCCTCGCCCAGGAAAAGGCGAGACGATCAACGCCAAAAGAGACACACTGTGCCGCTCTGGGATGTGAAAGTCCCCCAAATACAACGTCCATGAGTTTGCCCGTTAGGTGGGAGACTACGGTCAACATCTGTGCTGTCTATGGAACAGGAGGCTGGGCTGGGCCGTGCCTCGGGCCGAGACCATTAGCACATCTCGACGTGAGTGAAAACGGGGCCCGTGGCTCTTCCTGCCAGCACAGCAGCCCCTGAGCCCCAAATCCCAGGAGGCGGAGACCAATACTCACTGCGGGGGAGCCCCAGGTGGCCCCTGGTTGAAAGGCCCGGGGTTGAAGGGCCCCATGGGGCCGGCAGGGCCTGGTCCCCCTGGGCCTGGTCCAACTGGGCAGAGGGGGCCCTGGAGGAAGGAGAAGCAGATGGTCAGTGGAAGGAAGGGGGGGCGGTTGAGAAACAGGAGCCGGGTCCAGGCTCTAAGAAGCCCTCCCGAGCCCACCTCAATCTTTTCCTCAATGAGCTGTTTGGCGTGGTCAATCTGTTGGGGTGAGCCCCGGATGATGAACAATTTGAAATTGGGGTCCCCGTTGGGCGGCAGCTGCCGGGAGATCTCCACAAAGGCGCCTGTCTGCTGGTTTATGGCTTTCACATTTTCGCCACCTGTGGGAGGCACAGGCAGTGAAGGGCGGGCAGGAGAGGGCAGGAGAGGAGTGGAGTGCATGTGGGGCGCAGGGGGGGCCTACTCACCTCGGCCGATGACCAGCCCACACTTGTGAGTGGGGATGGAGAAGGTCATCTCTCCACCAGGGGGGCCCCAGTTGCCTTGGCCCCTTCCTCGCCCCCGGCCCCCCGGGGGCATGCCAGGACCCCCTGGAGGGCCTGGGGGTCCACTCTGCAAGACAGGGAGGAGAGGGAGTGAACACAGAAAGCCAGCCTGGCCCCTGGACTCCTCTGGTGGGGCCGGGCCAGCCCCCCTCTGCACCCACCAGCTGCTGGCCGCACACCCCAGTGTCACCTACCCTGAGGCTCTGGAGGAGATCATTGATGATCCGTGCTGCGTGCTCACACCGGTCTGGGGGCCCCATTATGTGAGCTATCTTCTCGGGACCTGTCCCATCATCTGAAGCCGGCACCCACAGAACAGAGATGGATTTTAAGGAAAAGCACAACACCAAGCCCCCATAACACCGCCTCTGCGAGGTAGACATCATGCCAAGCCAGGTGTCAGAAATATCTCGGGCTCAAACTGCCGCTCACCACACTCCCAAGTATTGAGGAGCGGGCGGGAAATGCCGGTGGGCCCACATTTCCAGATGAGAAAACCGACCACTTAGGACAGGGTGGCAGCCGAGGCTTCTTCCTGTTTGGGGCACCCCAGGACTAATAGGTGCCTTTTACTGAGCTAAAAAGGACAATAGACCTCTGAAAGGCAACAGAGCAATCCTTCCTCCCCACAGGCCTGCCACTTGGGAGACTGAGCTGGGGCAGTGATCTGATCTGGTCCAGGCTGCCCCCAGTCAGGATGGGCTACGTGGTAGGGAAGGGGAAAAGGGACAGATCGGGTGACAGAAGACATCGCCTTTGGACTTAGGAAATGTGTTGGGAAGTGTGCCCCTCAGCAACTCTCTCACATGGCTGTGCCCTCTTCCACTGTGGCGAAGGAGGCACCACAAGGAGGTCCCAAACTCAACAAGGTTCACACCGCAGCACCAAGGCATCTCAGCGGACTCTCGGAAGAATCCCTAGGACACAGCTGGTGGCACAGTCACCCTCCAGCCAACTCATCTGTTCGGCGAAGCCCCTGACCTTGCTTAAACTGTATCCGCACGCCAGCATCATTCTGGATCTTCTTGATCATCTCTCCGCTCCGGCCAATAACTACCCCGACAGAATGCCTGGGCACCGGCACCTGAGGGAGGGGTGGGGGAGGGTCCAGCTGGGTCCTGTCCCCGCAGCTGTGGCGCCCTCCACCCACCGCACCCAGCCCATGGCCCTCCGTTATCGGGGGAGGCCTGCACTCACGTCAATGCCCCCACCAATCCGGGATCCGTACTCGTTCCGGTCCCCAAAGCCACCCTGGTCACGCTCCCGGAGGATGTCCATCACCATCTCGCAGGCTTGCTGCAAACACACAGGGCACGCTCTACTCCAACACACTGTTCCCCCGGCATCCCACCACCCAAGGGCCCACGGGCCGAGGCTGAGCCCATCAGTGCCCCGCTGAGCTCCTGCCCTGCTGTCCCGAGAGGAAGGAGGAAGGATGGCCAGCAACCCCCATTTTCCAGATAGGAAAATGAAAGATCAGAGTTTAGGCCTCTTACTTGTGTCCAGCACCGGGAGGGACAGCTCAGCATGAGAGTGCTCTCGAATACTGCTTCCCCTTTCAATCAAATCCCGAGCCCCATCTGTCGCTCACTTCTCCAGGTGCCCCAACGCCCCGGGGTTCTCACCTGCACTTTGTAAGGATCCCCAATGATGCGAAGAGGCTTGTCCACGTTCGTGTTCTGGGAGCCATCTTGAATTAAAATCATCTTCACTCCAGCTCGTTCCTTCACAACCAATGTGGATAGTCAGTGCTGGGCTTTCAAAGGACTTTCTGGGGCTAGTGCACGTGGGTGGGGCAGATATGACCACAAGGGTAAGAGGCTCTGGCAAAGCAGCCGGCGGGGTATGCACACGCAGATGCAGGAAGGAGACTTTCCTGGGACAGGAGGAGCTTCCGTCCCAGCCCTCACCTGCAGCTGCTTAATGGTCTCGCCACCTTTGCCGATGACCAGGCCAGCCTTCCCTGCGGGGATCATGATCTCCTGTACAGTGCCGTTCTGGCCCCCGTTGGCATTGTCGTGGAACTGTCCTGGGGGGCCCCCACGACCCCGAGAGACGATGTCATCCAGCATCATCTTTGCTTTCCTGGGAAGGAGAAGACTGGGACTGAGACACCTGAGAGAGTACTGGCCTGACAGCCCTGTCCAGCTCAAAGGGAAGAAGGTGAGTCCGACACGCGTGTGTCTGGCAAATGACGACGAGGAAGAGGGTCCATCCCCGGGGCTAGGGCTGGGGCCATTCGGGTTGTTTTCCCAGATCTTCGGAGTCAGGGGAATCGAAAATCAGTACAGTCCCCGGCGAGGGCGACGCCCCCAACTTTCCAAAGGATGGAGAGACCTTCTGCTTGCTCCCCTCATCACAAGGGCCCAGCAAGGGACTTACTGGACAGACTCCGGGGCTCCTGTCAAGGATACGCTGCGCTCTGGTAGGCCACCGCTGTCTGGAGAAAAGAGACAGGGTCAATGCCTTTCTGAGTCTGTGGACACCGGAGAAAGGCTTTCTATGGAGATGACGAAAGTTGCACTACCAGTGGCCACTTCTGCCACCATTCAGTGGCCTGACAAACCACTACCTTGCCAAACACCCGGGAGGCTACTCTATGCAAGACCAAGGTCAGGAAGCTCACAGTCCAGGAAAGGCAACAGATCTTTCAGGGACAAAGACGAGATAGAAGGAGATGTCCTGAACCTAGGCCACTTCTGCCACCGTTGAGGACCACACATGCACTCTCCACGGCCTATGAAGCCCACTACGTCAGAGCAAGTCCTCAGGCACCCCTGCACAGCAGTCCTTGCCTGGCCTTCAAATCTAGGCCTGGCCTCAAAGTCGTTCCCTTGAAGGCACCTCCCTGCTTCACACGTTCTCACTGATTTTCCACCAGGTGCTTGGTTCAGATGGTGACTTAACTAATCGCTTAGAGCGGGATCTAAAACAAGACTTTTTTTTTTTTTTTTTAAAGTAGGCTCCAAACCCAGCATGGAGCCCAATGCGGGGCTTGTACTCCTGACCCTGAGATCAAGACCTGAGCTAAGATCAAGAGTCAGACGCTTTATCAACGGAGCCACCCAGGCGCCCCTAGAACAAGACTTCCTATATTCAATTTTCGACTCTCCACCTCAGCCCTCCCCCTGCAAGCGTACAATGGAAGAAACCAAAGTTGCAGCCACACCGCAGGGCTCTGTGCTGTACGAGTGGAGACCCTGCCCTGAGCCCGGCACACAGAAAGCACTCAGTGAACACCAACCCATCTCACTTCTGTCCTGTCGGAGTCCAGCCCAACCCCCCACGCCCGTCGTGACACAAGTCTGGCTCTCCTACCTGGAGAGATCTGGACTTTGCAGCCTGAATCCTGCTGGATTTTGTTAATCTGTTCACCTCCTCTGCCAATGACTAGGTGGAGAAAAAGGAAAAAATAGAAAGGATTGGTGAGGGTACCCTAGCGCTGAGAAGACTGTGGCAGGGGTTCCTGGCCTCCCCTCCCCAGAGAGCTCCACCATCCTCCCTGCCCAGAGTGGACAGGTGAGAGCGGAGCGGACTACAGGAGGCCTGCTCAGACCAAAGGCTCTGGGCCAACAGGGGCTCCCAGGGAGCGGTCCCTGACAGGGCATGATGGGCATCCCACAGTGACCCACTCACTTAGTCCCACCATGCCATCTGGGACCCTGTACTCTTCTGTCATTGAAGTCCTGCAAAGACAGATGGTAACAATCAGTCTCAAGTGGGAAAGAAGACAGGGGGAGGGGAATGGAAGAGACGGGAGAGTCTCCAGGAGAAAAGGCCACTGGAAGCCAGAGCTCCTAACCTGTTCCTAGGCCACAGCTCCTAACCTGCAGGGTCCTTGGTGCTTCCAGCCTCTGGCCCTGCTTCCCACCAAGGGCGGGCCTAAGCAGAATCCTAAGAGATTACAGGACCCCCTCTCCCCACAGCAAGCCACTCAACCTCTCGAGGACTCATCTTCCCCATTCGGGCCATGAGAGGCTTGGTTGAGGTCAGCGTGGCCCCTGAACTAGTGCTGTTCCACTGATTCAGGACAAGAGCGAACACTCAGACACGTTTACAGAATTCCAATAGTCATTTCAGGTCTCTAGACTCAAAAAAGATTTGTATCTTTTTCATGTCCTTTCTCTAGTAAGCCCTTACTATATTTTATGTAATTAAAAAGTGAAACAACGTGGTCCTTCACAAACAATTCTATGTCAGATCCACTGGACTCGTCCTGGGGGGCAAAAAAGTTAAGAACCCCAAGCCCCATCAGCTCTCAGGGCTCAAACATTTGCAGAAAGCGGACAAGAAACCCACGGCCAGCCCCCTGCCCTTCTGGGAAGATGGCTGTCTGCTGAGGGTCTCACCACAGTGCACAGAGACCACCCCCTCCTTCATCGTGGCCACGCGCTCCCCTCCCCTCCCTAGGCCCTACACACAGACCAACATAGGAGCAAATGCTGCTCCTCTGCCTCCTGGGCCTCTCTCTGGCCAAGTAGCAGTGGGGACGAGGCCGTAGAACGGTGTACCCCCAGACACAGCTCTCCCCACATCAGCAAGGAAGGCCAGAAGACAGCTGACAGACAAGGAAACAAGCGTTCTCCAAATCGCGACTTACCTGGGGGGAGGATGGATGGGTCCAAGTTGAGAACTGATGGCTGCAGAGAGAAAACCCAAAGCAAAGATTGGCCTGGCTCCTCCTTGGGACCCTGAACACTGCTGGCCCCCCGGCACTCCTGCCTGCGTGAGGAGTGGCTGGAACTTACTAGAGTGCTTCTGAGCCTTCCTGAGCGCTCAAGTGTGTGTGATAAGCCCACCTCACATCAGCACACCCACTGACTGTCCCTGCCTCAATCTCTGGGGGCTCTGGGATCCCTAGAGCTCACGGACCCCAGATGATGAATACCTAGAGCCTCCACAAAGGACAGATGCCCTCTGCCTAGAGCTTCCAGCTCCCGACTCCTAAAAATCTCTTAAGACCCTGACACTGCCCTCTGCCTGCATCATCCAATGGACTTACAGTCTCCCTGGGAAGCCAGTTTCTTGCTCTCCGGTTGGTCTGTGAAAGAGAGAGGATGTCAGATGCTGCACCCACCCACCCACAGCTGCCTCAAATCTGATGCTGGTGCCACACGGCCTGGCAAACAACCCCCCCTCCCCCACCCCCACCCCCATCCCCAGAGCCCAGACAGGAGAGTAGCAGGGACCAACCCCAGAAGAGGGACAGACTTCCAGCAGTCCCACCACCAGCACTAAGGGTGAAACAGTCCTTCCGAATGGGAACAAGGATGGCAACACTCGAGTCCAGGGGCAAGGAGGGCCTGGGTGAAAGTCCGGTTTGGGCTGATCCCCACACTGATCACTTTGGCTGCCGTGGGCAGTGCTGCATGCCCTAGGGCCAGCCACACTGCACTTCTGTGGGGCCTCGATAAAACCGTGAGCATTTCCCAAGCCTACCAGAAGGGGAGGAACAATCTTGAGAACTTACAACTTGGACCTAGTCACAATCTGCTCCTCTCAGCCACCTGATACCCCAGAAAGGCAGCCCGAACAAAAAGAATGAACAAAGCTGGGATTGCTGAGGTTTTAAAAGACCAAATGGCAGTGGGCTTCCCCCTGACTCTGAGCCAAACAAAGGCTACCCCCAGGCCTTCCTCCCAGCAGGTAGTTACAGTTACCTCCATCTTCTAACTGCCTCTTTTGGCCCCCAAAACCAAAATCAGGAGTGCTGTTATTCACTGTGGTAGCAGCGTCGCCTCCAATTTTGGCTGCGATCTAGAAACAAAATTGTAAGCACACGAGATTACCACCAAAACCCAACCTTCCCTGGTGCTCGGCTCAACTTCTCGGAACCTACCCAAGGACTCAGCGTTCAAGAGTCATCCAGGAATTTCAAAACTCCCTTTCTGGATGAGATTTGTACCTACGCTGCTCGTGATCCGACGGGCAAGCCACACTGATCTGCTCTCGAGAGGGTCCCCAGGTTGCCTCCACGAGGGAACCAGGGAACCAGAACGTGTGACTGTAGCCCCACTCTTCTGAGATGTTAAAGAGCACAACTTTCCTTTATCTCCCTCACCCTCAAAATCTTTGTATCTGTTGAACAAACTGTAGGGACGTTTTTGCTTAAAGGCATCTGAAACCTTCGTCCCACCAAAACAAAAGACCCCCTTGGGGGCACACACGTTACATTTTAGACACGTGAAGAACAACTTCAAACAAGCCTGATACAACAAATTTAAAACCAGAGTCCGTTTGTGGGATTATCACAAGTTTTCCAAAGAAACACAAACCAGGAGCTAAGCTGAGGATCTATCTTCCACCTCTCCCCATTTTTTTTTTTTTTAACACTTGGGAGCCAAAGCTCTTATCTTAGGATGAAGACTTTTTCCTATTAACTCGCCCCGTTGTAACTGCTTCTCAGTTAAAGCACTTGGGTGGGCGTCCAGATTAAGTGCACATTAGAACCCTACCTGTCCCATCTCATAGGTGAGAAAGCCACAGACCACACTGGGCGGGGAACAGGGCGTTCACCTAACGGGACCTCCCACTCTGCCCTGGAGGCACTGAACAACCCAGGGAAAGCACTCTTGCGGGAATGCACTCAGTCGGCCCCCAGCTGGTCGGCTTCCCGGGAGGGCGGCAAAGTTCTCCCATTCTACAGGCCTCCTTCCCTCCAGGACGTGGGGAGGCCGCAAATGGAGCCGGGGAGGTCAGTCACACCAGCATGTGACACCTCCACGTTACCATCACGCCTCAAAACACAGTGGTGGGACCCTCCCCCCTTTCCGAAAGAGGCAGACCACGCTTTCAAGGCACCGGAAGCATCAAAAAGAGCCAGCCCCTATGCCTACCCTCCCCATTTCGCCCAAGTGCTCGGCCGCTCTGATAGCAGAAGGGTCCCTCTTCCACTTTCCAGGCTGAAGAGGAAGAGGTGTTTTCCTCTCGAAGTCCCTTCTTCCCGGGGAGCAGACAAAAATGCGACTGGGCTGGGGGCAAACAGAGCCCTCTACCCTGATGGGGAGATGAGGGCAACGCAAGACCGTCCCCCGGGGAAGGTGGACACTTTGCTTCCAGGAGAGGGGAGCACGCCCTCGGGTGTCCTAAGAGGAGGGCTCCCTAAGTGAGTCCCCGCTTTCCGGAGCCCCTTGAACATCCAGGGGCCACTCCTGGCGACCCCCCGGACGCCCCATGCCCCTGCAGGGGGTCACCCGCTGGGGGCCACGGGAGACACCCCGAGCGGCCCTGGCCCCCGCCTACCGCCCCACGTGACCCCGCGGCGGCCTCGCCCCCCCCCACCCGCGACCCCGCGCGCGCGCGCGTGACCCCGCCCCCTCCCCCGCCCGCGCGCGCCCCTCAGGCCCGCGGCCTCCTCACCTGGCGGGCCCGCTGCACGGCGTCGGCGAAGGCGTCCTTGCGGATCCCCGGGCCTCCCCCGCCGGGCGGCTGGGAGGGACCCCCGGCCGACCCCCCGCCCGGACCGCCGCCGCCGGGGCCGCCGCCGCCCCGGTCCCCCGCGCCCGGCGGGCCCGGCGGAGGGCCTCCCCCGGCGCCTCCCGCTCCCCCGGCTCCCCCGCCGCCGCCGGCGGGCGGCGGCGGCCCGGGCGGGGGTCCTCCTGTGCTGTAGTCCGACATGGCGCGGCGGGGCCGGGCCTGGCGCGGAGGCTGAAGCTGAGGAGGAGGCGGCGGCGGCGGCGGCTCAACGCGGGAACAAGGCCTCGCTCCACACGGCCGCGGAGCACTCTGGGAACCCAGCGGCTGGGAAGACGACGAGGGGGGAGAGGGACGCCCCCTCCCGCCGCCGGCGTGACGGACGGCGCAGCCAGGCCAATGGGAGGCGCCCGCCGCTCCTGGGACACCAATCGCGGGCTCCGGAGGCGAGCGGCCAATCGGAGTGCCGCGAGAGGCAGTGGGCGGGAGGCGCCGCGTGACCGACAGCTCTCGTAGGCAGTGGGCTGCCGGCTGCCGGTCCTGGGCGGGCAAATCGAGGAGACCCGAAAGGGCAGGAGGCCCAATGAAGCGGGAGTTCCAGAACTACGGGGCGACTTCAGAGCCGGATTGACGGCTCCAGAGAGTCAAGTGGACGGGAAGGAGGGGACTGACGAAAGGCCCCTTTCAACAGGCTGGGCGGGCGCCAGGTGAGATAATCGTGCACGCAAGCCAATGAGTACACGCGGGAGGCGGTTCTTGTCAAGATTGGCAGTCGATTTAACCCAATTCCTGACGAGTTCTGGGTGACGAGCTTAGGTTTGGACTGGATTGCTTTCCCCGTTAACCAGAATCCTTTTCTAGCCTTGATTTCTAAGCCAATGGCTGGGTGGCGGGGGCGGTGCAAGGTGACAGACACCGCTGCAGACAAATGGCAGTGAAGGCAGTAAAGGTGCCCAGTTTTGGTGGGAGCCAGTGGAAGCGCAGCTGCATTGGGGCGGAGCCGGCCACCCAGACGACGAGAGGCGATTGGCGGTAGCGGGAGTGAATGGCAGTCGACGTGGGCAGTGCCGACCGGCTGCGGGAATTCGGGCCTGACGTCTGAGTTAGCGCCCCTGGAGCCTGACTGGGTAGGCCGAACACATGGCCTGCTCGAGGTCTTGGAGATCGGTGCTTCCGGGGGTGGGGTGGCCCGAGAGTAGGAGGGAACCCAGGGATCCCCTGTATCCCTTCACTTCAACACCCAGGATTCTAGAGCCCCCACTTCTCTTCCAGGATTCAATGAAACCAGTTCCCCTCCAGAATGCAAGGGTCTAGAGCCGTTGGTTCTCTCCTAGGACCCTAATGCCACACCCCACACCCGCTTCACATAAGGTCTGGGATCTGAGCTACAAGCTCCCGTCCTAGGTACTCAATTTCTCTCCTGAACCCAGGTATCAGGTAGCTTTACAATTCCTATTCAGGTGCAAGGGGTCCAAGATATCCAGCCCCCACTCCGGGCCCCCGGGATCCCAGGTACCTGGCTTCCACTTTTGGACCTAGATATCTGAAGCGACCAGCTCCCTCTTAGACCTAGGGTATTCCAGGTCCCCAACTCATCTCCTGGTACCAAGGATTCCTAGTCCCCTCCTAGACCCAGAGATTCCAGACACCCAGCTCCTCTCTTGGACCCAGGTATCCCAGACCCATCCAGCAGGAACTGTCTCTTTATTTCAGATAGTCTCCTTGTCCACCATGTCACCCTGAAGCCAGGACAAGCCATAATGGGCCAAATTGGAGTCCAGACTAGTCCCAGCCTGCACCCTGGGGAGGGGTCCCCAAGAATCTTCTGACCCAGGCCCCCAGACTGCTTCTCCTGACAAAACTGCCCCACCCGCCTCGGGCCTCAGCCTGGAGGGCTCTTTGGGCCAGGGGACACTGGACCCTCCTGTCCATTTCTGCCCAGGGTGTGTCGACCAGACAGTGTCTATACGCCCAGGGTTTTCTTCATGGCCTCATACACCACATAGCTGATGCCACCTGCTGGCAACACCTTCAGTAAGGTGGGAGTCATGCCTCGGTACAGCCCAGGCCAACCCTGCTGGGCCAGGATCCGCCGGAAGATTCCACACATGGTGGGGTTTGATCCCTTCACGGTGTCTGTGGAAACAGGGGAAAGCTTAGAGTTGATCCAGTCTCCTGGGGGGCTAGAATGTTGCGGGGTGGGTGAAGCCAGGGGCAGAGGTGTGGGGGTCAGTTGGGAAGGAGTCTGGAAGGCTTTTAGAGGAAATTGGTCACTTTGGGGAGAGTGAGGAGATCAACTCAGGCAGTTTTAAGGATTTGTTTTTAGGAGCATCCTAAAAAACATTCAGGCTTATTTGGGAGGGAGCTTCTGAGATCTCCCAGAGACTTGGCAAGCGTGCTAAGGGGTAGTTTGGGGATATTTTTAAGATTAGAGTAGTGAACCGAGGACCTGTTTGGATGTTTGTGGATTGGTTCAGGGGCTGAGAGTCCATTTGGGGAAGCCACATTTGGGGAGTATCCAGGTTAGTGGGGGCAGTGGTTATGACATCTTCCTATGACATCGGGACATCTAAGAGTCCGATTTAGCAAATTTAGGAACTTCAGGAATTTTGACTTTTGGAGCCAATAAGAGCTGGGTCTGTTTTGAAGAAGTTGGGGGACATTTTGGGGGAAACTATGACTGGAGGCCATTATGGGGGCCTGGGTCATGTTTGGGGACATTTGTGGGGGTCAGTTGAACTAAGTGAACTAAAATGTTCGTTTTAGTGGTTTGTAGGTTAATTTCAGGGCTGGGATCAGATTTGGGGGTGAGTCTTGGTGGGTTCAGAGGTCAGCAAAGTTGGCCAGGATCAGATGTGGAGAGTTTGGGAGTCAGTTTCAGGGGATGAGAAAGTTCAGAGTCAAGGCCGAGGGGAGGGGCATGTCCAGTGGCTAGTGGCGCTAGTCTGACCTTGGGCCTGCATCCTGGTGCGCACCAGAGTCAGCGGGTAACTGGCCATCTGGCCACAGGTCGTGGACAGCGTCACAGATGACAGACTGACCAGGCCACTAGGATTCTCCATGTCCCTGCCTGACTTCAGCCAGAAACACCTGAGCGTCTGCGAAAGAAAGGAGTCAGGAGGACGTTCACGACGGGCCTGGGTTCATACCACTCCTGGCCCTCCCCGCCCCGGGGTGGGGGACCCACACCTCGTAGACGGCCAGGTCGGTGCAGGCATAGGGGATGATCCCAAGCATGTTGGGCAGGTAGCCGCGGTATAGGGCACGGGTGCCCTCCCGCTCCAGGATCTGCCTTGCACAGTCCAGCAGCCCCTTGTACTGGCCGGTCCGGCGCAGGGTCAGCCGCGTCTTCAGCACCTGGGGAGCGGGAGGAGGGAGGTGGCTCACCTGAATGTGCCCATTGACCCTCAGCAGCGGCCGTTGTCTCCATCCTACAGCTGAAGGAGCTGAAGCTCAAAAGTGCACAGAGCTGAGTTTCAAACCCAGAGCCATCCGACCCCTTGGCCCGTGTGTGATCTTGAGCCAGGGTTCAGAAGCTCAAGTGCTGACGGAGGTCGGGCGGCTAACGGAAGCGATGTGGACCGAGTGGAGGCTGTGGCCGCTCACCCCTAGCGGCAGCCAGACATGATGTCGTGGGAATGCAGAGCCCAGGTGGCCAGATTTGCCAGTTTTCCAAGAGAAGCCAGACGTGGGGATTTGTATGAGATGCCCCGACATCAAAATATTGGCCACTCCACAATTGCACACCAAGTGCAGTAGGTAGGATTCTAAGGTGGTCCTCAAGCGGTTCCCACCCCCTGATGTGTATGCCCCCCCACCCCCCCCCCCGGACCTTGATAATGTGCTAGACTTGTAAATAGGATTGGGTATCACTCCCCTTGACAAGTTACATGACATGATGAGAGTGAAGGGATTTTGCAGATGTAATGGAGGTCCTTAAGCAGTTGGCTTTAAGTGAAACGGCACAAATTGTGCTGGGTGGGCCTGACAAAATCAGGTGAGCCTTTTATTTTATTTTATTTAAAAAAATTTTTTTAATGTTTATTTATTTTTGAGACAGAGGGAGACAGAGCATGAACGGGGGAGGGGCAGAGAGAGAGGGAGACACAGAATCTGAAATGGGCTCCAGGCTCTGAGCTATCAGCACAGAGCCCAACGCGGGGCTTGAACTCACGGACTGTGAGATCATGACCTGAGCCGAAGTCGGACGCTTGACTGACTGAGCCACCCAGGCGCCCCAGGTGAGCCTTTTAAAGGAGTCTGCTGCCAGAGACAGAAGAAATCAGAGAGATTTGGGAGCATCCCAGACACTCTTCAGTTCGTCTTAAACAAGCAGGCTGTTGTGGAGAGGACCACATGGCAGGGAACAGTGGGTGGCCTCTAGGAGCTGAGGACCTCAGTCCTACAACCATAAGAAACTGAATCCTGCCGGGGTGCTGGTACCTCAGTTGGTTAAGCCTCTGACTTTGGTTCAGTTTACAATCTCACAGTTCATGAGTTCGAGCCCCATGTCAGGCTCTGTGCTGAGAGCTCGGAGCTTGGAGCCTGCTTCAGATTCTAGGTCTCTCTCTCTCTCTGCCCCTCCCCCACTTGTGCACTTGCGAGCTCTCTCTCTAAAAAAAAAAAGAAGGAAAGAAAGAAAGAAAAGAAAAAGGAAAGGAAAGAAAAAACTGAGTCCTGCCAATGACCAGGAATCTTGTCCGAAGACCCAGGCCTCTCATGGGTTCATTGTTGCCCAACCAGCACCTTGATTTCAGCCTGATGGGACCCTGAACAGAAAACCTGACTAGCTGGGCGCCTGGGTGGCTCTGTCTCTGCCCCTCCCCCACTTGTGCTGTGTGTGTCTTTCAAAAATAAAAATAAAAACATTAAAAAAAAAAAGAAGACCCGAATAGCCAGTGCCCAGGTATGACCCACAGAGAAACATAATAAATCTGTATCATTTGAGGCCACTGAGTCTGTGGCAGTTTGTTAGGTAGCAACAGCACACAAATATCCTGGAGGAAATTTAACTAGTCAAGGGCAAGAATTATATGGAAAAAAAAAATTTTTTTTAAAGACCGTTAAAGCACATAAAAGGAGACGTGAACAAATGGAAATGTTTTCCATTGCTAAAAAATACCAATAGGTGACTTTGTTTTCTGAACTAGACAAGTTACTCCTAAAGTTTATATGGGAGACCCAACGGGAATGACCTGATAAAGAAGAGAAAGGATGGGGCGGTGGTGAGAAAGCATAAGATCAAGCCTCAAAAATTAAAGACAGTAGATAAAACTACAGGGGTGCCTGGCTGGCTCAGTTGGGGGGAGCACACAACTCTTGAGCTCAGGGTCGTGAGTTTAAGACCCACGTTGGGTGTAGAGATCACTTAAGTTAATAAAATAAAGAAATGGAGGCAAAACTATATCGACAGTAAAATGATTGGTGGTTTCCAGGGATTCAGGAGGGAAGCAGGAAGGGGTGAGTCAGTGGAACACAGAGGATCTTTCGGGCAGTGGAACGACTCTATATGACCCTGTAGTGGCAGATACATGTCATTATACATTTGTACAAACTCATAGAACATACAACACAAGGAGCAAACCTAATGGCAACTACGGGCTTTAGTAACAATGTATCTATATTAGCTCATCGATTGCAACAAATGTACCACCCCCCTGCGCGCGATGTTAATAGCAGACACTTTGTACCTGTGGAGAGAGGTATAAGGGACCTCTATACTTCCTGCTCAATTTTTCTGTAAATCTAAAACTGCTGTACAAAAATAAAATCTTAATTGTCACCCCCCACCCACCCACCCACCCAAAGAAAGAAAAAAGACATGAGTGTGTGGACAGACCCTCCTGAGCAAGGAGACGAAAGCCAAAATTACACCCAAACACACACAGTTTAGTAAATTACACAGGTGGCATCTTGGGTCATTGAAGAGAAAAGGAGGGGACCCATCCAGTAAATAGACGTGGGGAGCATCTGGAATAAAGGTTTGACACACACCTCCTAGGAAGGAGAAGATGAGGAGGAGGAGGGGAAGAGGGAGATAAGAAGGAGGAAAAGTAGTAGCCACTGGCAGCTGGTTTTCACCTTGTTTCTTCTTCCACGAGGTATGCTCTTACCTCCATGGGGTTGATGAGCGTCTGGGAGGTGGCCACAGCTAGGGAGCCGGCAAGGAGCCGTTCCTGAATGGGTGGGGACCCGTGCACGCCGCAGAAGTAATTCTTACACTGGGGGAGGAGAGAGGAGCAGGAGAGAACCGCTCACCAGCTTCCTAGCTGGAACCCACCCTGGGTCTGGGGCCAGAGGGTGCAGGTGTGTCTTGGGTAGGGATCTGGGCTTGTGAGGGGTGTCAGACAGGTGTGGGTCGAAGGGTGGGGCTGGAGAACGCAGGCCGTCCCCGCCCACCTGTTCAAAGACCGAGAACTTGATGGCATACTCGGGGGCAATCTTGAGGACGTTGATGCCATTGCCCCGCCACAAGGAGCGGAAGCCCCCCTCCTGGACCATGCTTCGGAGCCCCTCCAGCAGGTTCATGAAGTTAGTCTTGGAGGAGTAGACCTGTGGGGAGGGAGGCCCCGGCCCTGTGAGGAGCACCCCCCCCCGCCCTGATCTCCCCCTCCATCCCAGCTTGGAGCTCAACCCCATCCTGTCCCCACTCTGTCCCTGGCCAGCCCCACAGTTCTGTGACGCAGCACACACACCCGGAGGCCCATCTCCTCATCTTCCTCTCCTCGCCAGGCCCAGTTTGCCTTCAAGGCCATCCGAAGACCCTATCCCCAATTCCCTTACCCCCAGTTCAACCTGTCCATGGCACTGCTCTCTCAGTTCCTCCAGCCCCAGTTCGTGCCACCTCCACATTGGCTCCCGTTCTACCCTCGCTCTTCTCTCCATTCAGCCTTCTCCTGACTCCAACCCTCGTCCCGGCCCCACCCTCACCCCCAACCTGACCTCCATCATCTCTCTCCCTCTGGCTCTCTCCTCTCCACCTCCGTCCAACCCCACCCCAAGGGCTCCCGCGCCGCACTCTACGCGCACCTGCATATACACCTTGGCTCGGTCCAGAGGGGCCGTGCCAGTGCGGGATACCGCGCCTGCCATGGCTCCCGAGAGCAGAAACTTCCAGAGGGCCCCCTCGCTATCCACTTCGAGGACATCCACGGGGACCATCAGCTGCTCTCCTGTGTCCAGCACCTGCAGGGCAGACCCAGCTCCTACCCACACTATGAGCCAGGTTGGAGCTCTTTCCTCGAATCTCCAGAAAGCCCTCCAGGTGAAAGGCCCACCCCGGTCCCCACTGCTTCAAGGTGGGGCTGCAGGTCCGCTCGGAGGGGAGTGGGTCATGCAGAGGGGGCAGGCAGCCTGGCCTTCTAGCCCAGCGGCCAGGCTGGGGGGGGGGGTGGGTGCTGGTAGACCTACAGTTCCCAAACTCACCTGCTGTGATGGGAGATGCTCCAGGTCATTTTCACGGACATGTCCAAACACATACCCATACACGTGTGTACAGCCCGGGTTCCGGGAGGGGGGCGGGGGTGGGCTTGGAGGTGGGGCTTTGGTGAGTAAGGCCTTGACCCTCTTAAACAGGGTCTGGACCCTCAAGCAAGGCTTCTGAGCCCCCTCGGGTCGGGCTCCCATGCAGCTGGAGGGTTAGGACGCCCAGATTCAAAACCCAGCAACCATGTGGGAGAGCCACCTTGTCAATTTGGGTACCAGAGCATGATGAGGTCACAGAGGCCCTTGTGACCTCACTGGATATGGTGGGTAGAATGAGGGTGTCCCCCCCAAAATGCCCACATCCAAATCCCTCTAAACCCATGAACTTGTCACGTTACACGGCAAAGGGGAAAGTAAATTTGCCGGAGGAATTAGGGTCGCTAACCAACCAGCTGATGAGACGGAGAGATTATTCTGGATCGACTGCGTGGGTCCAGTCTGACCTCCTGAGTCCTTAAACAGTGAAGAGGGAAGTACAGCATTCGGTGTTCAAAGGATTCAGTGTAAGAAGGACTCGACCGAGCTTTGCTGGCGTTGCAGCTGGGGGGAGGCATCCGCCAGCCCCCGAGTGCGGGCAGACCCTCCTCGAAGCTGGAAAAGGCCAGGAAGCAGATTCTCCCCTGGAGTCTCCAGAAGGAGCTTGACTTTGGCCCCGTGAGATTCATGTCAGACCTCTGACCTCTAGAACAATAGACTTGTGTTGCTTGAAGCCACCAAGTTTGTGGTCATTTGTTAGAGCAGCCGTAGGAAACTAACACACTGGGTTTCGTTGTCATGGCAATGGGAGACAGGAGTGAGGGAGAATGGGAAGGTTCTGGAGTTCTGGGAGGGAGAGACACAGTTGGTCCCCAAAATAAGACAGGCCGTAGGGTTGGAGGCAGCCCGGGTTTGAATCCCATCTAGGACAACTCTTGCTGTGTGACCTTGGGATACTCGCTTTACTTCTCTCGAGTTTCAGTTTCTGCATTTGTAAATCGGAAGTAATGCTAAGCCCTACCGCATGGAGTCAATGGGCTCTAAGGAGTTTTCAGGGAGAGAACACCCATCCTCCAAGTGGTTTGGTTCAAAAATCTTGATGTCATCCGTGATTCCTCCCTCTCTCTCATGCGCACGCTGTCAGCAAATCCTGGCTTAACCTTTAACATACACCCAGAATCTGAATGCTTCTAACCACGTCTCGGGCCTCCACACTGGTCCAGCCCCGTGATGGGTCCCCCGGACAGGTGCCGTCATGGCCACTCTGATCCCTCCCACTCTCACCCTCCGGTCTGTCCTCCCCACAGTGGCCACCAGAGGACACCAGTGAGCACCTGAGTCCCGTCCTGCCCTCTGCCCACAGCCCTCCAGGGCTCCCACCACCCCAGGTAGAAGCCCAAGTCCTCCCTGAGGCCCACCACACCCTGCACAACCTGTCCCGCCCCCTCTGCCCTCCCTCCCTCCCTCCCTCTTTCCCCCTTGCCCACTCTGCTTCAGCCCCACGGGCCTCCTTCCTCTTCCTCCAACACGCCAGGCATGGTGCTGCCCCAGGGCCCTTGCACTGGCTCTCTTCTTTGCCTAGAATGCTGTTTTCCTAGACATCGCCATGCTGCCTCCCTCGCTGTCTTTAAATCCTTATGCAAACATCTCCTTCTCCCTGATGCTGCCTCTGACCACCCTATTTAAAATTTAAACTCTGCCCTGTAGGATTTCATATCCCCCTTCCCTCCTTTGTTGGTATCTGTAGCACCTTTGTTTCCCACATGGCTACATATTCACTCACGTGTGTTATCATTGTTTGTCGCTCCCCACTGGAATGTGGGGTCTACGAGAGCAATGGTGGTTGTCTGTTTCACTCACTTCCGTGTCCCATGTCCAAAACTGGGTCTGGCACCAAGTAAGGGTCCGGCAAGTAGATGGTGAATAGGTGAAGAAGATAACACATCCAAGAGCTTAGCACACTTGCTCAATAAATGTAAGTTCTTTTCCCTCTAAAGATGTTAGTTGAAGCATCTCTTATTTTGGGGAGACATAGAAAGAGAAAAAGCAGTCTTTCTGGTGTCACACTGCATATCAGCAGGGCCTCCTAAGTCCCAACCAGCGTAATGGGATGCAAGAACGTGAACAAGAAAACAGACGTTAACGGACCCGATTCAATCAAATCAAAGTGGTAATACTCGATGCTGGTGTGACTGAAGTAAAACTAGTAATGCTCATTCCTTGTTGGTGGCTGCGTCTATCGCATACGAGTTTTCTGGTGGCATGATCCTGAAATAGTCCTAGCCTTTGGCCCAGCGATCCTGCTTCTGGGCATTGATCCTCAGGACATAATTTAAAGGAAGTAAAAGTGGGGCGCCTGGGTGGCGCAGTCGGTTAAGCGTCCGACTTCAGCCAGGTCACGATCTCGCGGTCCGGGAGTTCGAGCCCCGCGTCAGGCTCTGGGCTGATGGCTCGGAGCCTGGAGCCTGTTTCCGATTCTGTGTCTCCCTCTCTCTCTGCCCCTCCCCTGTTCATGCTCTGTCTCTCTCTGTCCCAAAAATAAATAAAAACGTTAAAAAAAAAAAATTAAAGGAAGTAAAAGTACAACATAGCCAGGTTTCATTTCTTAGTTGAGTGTGTGGAAAATCATGTCTATGTATGTGTACGTGTATCGGTTAGCTACAGCTGCATGACAAAGTACCCCAACTGTAGCAGCTTAAAACACAGAGAAGATGGTTATATGCAGTGCCTTTTATAATCTCTTCTTGGTAGTAACATACTATCACTGCTGTTGGATCCTCTTGGTCATACAGACTCTCCCTGGTTCACTGAGAGGGGACTAGCCAAGAATGTGAGTTCTAGGAGGAAGAGATCCTTGGGGAACATCTTGGGTTTTTTTGGTTTGCTTGTTTTTTGTTTTTCCTTTTTTTTTTTTTTTAACGTATATTCATTTTTGAGAGACAAAGACAGAGCGTGAGCGGGGGAGGGGCAGAGAGAGAGGGAGACACAGAATCCGAAGCAGGCTCCAGGCTCTGGGCTGTCAGCACAGAGCCCGACGTGGGGCTCAAACTCATGGACTGCGAGATCATGACCTGAGCTGAAGTTGGATGCTTAAATGACTGAGCCACCCAGGCACCCTGGGATCATCTTGGAGGGTGACTATCATGGTCCACATAGGAAAAAGGTTGGTAATTAAAAAAATTTTTTTAATGTTTATTTTTGAGAGACAGAGACAGAGTGCAAGTGGGGGAGGGCCAGAGAGAGAGGGAGACACAGAATCCCAGTCAGGCTCCAGGCCGTGAGCTGTCAGCACAGAGCCTGACGCGGGGCTCGAACTCACGATCCGAGTCGAAGTTGGACTCTTAACCGATTGAGCCCCATGTTTGGTCACTTAAAGACAGGCAGAAATTGGACTGAGTCTACAGGCTGAGGAGCAGTGCCAGCGACTGCCACAAGCTGGAAGAGGCAAGAAGGATCCTCCCCTAAAGTCTCTTCAGAGGGATCATGGCCCTCCTGACCCTCTGATTTCAGACTTCTAGACTTCAGAACGGGGCAGACAATAAATTCCTGTTGTTTCTTATTCACGATATAGCCCAAAGTGGAAGCAACCCAGTGTCTCTTGTTGGATGAAGGGTAAACAGGATGTGGTCCATCCATACAACGAAATAGTGTTCAGCCTTAAAAAGGAAGGACATCCTGGCACCTGTTACATCATGGATGGACCCTGAGGACATTGTGCTCAGTGAGAAAAGCCAGTCACAAAAGGACTTCATGACCTCCCTCACAGGAGGTCCTTAGAGGAGCCCTGTCCACAGAAACAGAGAGGGGATGGTGGGAGTCAGGGGTGGGGAGTCAGTGCTTCATGGGGACGGGGCCTCAGTCTGGGGAGATGGAACGTTCTGGAGATGGGTTGTGGGGGTGGCTGCACAACCATGTAATGTGCTTGACTGAGCTGTATACTTCAAACTGGTTAGGATGAGGGGCACCAACTCAGTCAGTTGAGCCTCTAACTCGATTTCGGCTCAGGTCATGATCTTGGGGTTTGTGAGTTCGAGCCGTGCGTCCAGTTCTCCACTGACAGCACTGAGCCAGCTTGGGATTCTCTCTCTCTCTCTCAGAACAAACACATATCTAAAAAAAATGGTTAATGGGGCGCCTGGGTGGCGCAGTCGGTTAAGCGTCCGACTTCAGCCAGGTCACGATCTCGCGGTCCGTGAGTTCGAGCCCCACGTCAGGCTCTGGGCTGATGGCTCAGAGCCTGGAGCCTGTTTCCGATTCTGTGTCTCCCTCTCTCTCTGCCCCTCCCCCATTCATGCTCTGTCTCTCTCTGTCCCAAAAATAAATAAACGTTGAAAAAAAATTTAAAAAAAATGGTTAAGATGGTAAATTTTACGTGTATTTTACCACAATAAAAAAATATTTCAGGGGCGCCTGGGTGGCGCAGTCGGTTAAGCGTCCGGCTTCAGCCAGGTCACGATCTCGCCGTCCGTGAGTTGGAGCCCCGCGTCGGGCTCTGGGCTGATGGCTCAGAGCCTGGAGCCTGTTTCCGATTCTGTGTCTCCCTCTCTCTCTGCCCCTCCCCCGTTCATGCTCTGTCTCTCTCTGTCCCAAAAATAAATAAACGTTGAAAAAAAAAATTTAAAAAAAAAAATATTTCAATCTAAAGCATTTGCCATTTTAAGGCCCCAGTTGGTGGTAATTTACAGCCCTGGGCAGACAAATACCCTTGTGTAATTAGAGTACTGGAAAAATCCAAAGTGCTCATGAATGTGGATTTCTCACTGCCCCCACTTTACAGCTATGGAAACTGAGGCTTAAAGAGGGAGTCACTTCCTGGTTTCCCGGAACTGCGTGCGACGGAGGACGGCCCATGTCCCTCCCCTGCTGGGTAGTTTGAGGCGGTCCCCCACCCACCCACCCCTTTTCAGCAAAAACCACAACTAAAGAGCTTAGAAAGTGTATCCTTTTGCTCTTTCCTTGGAAATAACACACACAGGCGGGGAGGTGAGACTCGGTGTAGGTGGGAAGGGGAGGTGGGGGGGGTCCTCCAGCCCCCTGAAACAACACAGCTCCTCTTTTGCAGTCCTCTAATGGGGTTCCCCAAAGACTTGGGAGGAGTGAAGGGAGGGGGTCCCCAGTTATGCTAAGCTCAGAATCCAACTATAAAGTGCAAAATGTACAGGGTAGTGGGGGGTGCTGGGGGGGGTTGGGTTATTTGAGGGGGAAGGAATGTCTGCTCCTCTCTGGTAGAAAAATAGACGTAGACTGAGTTTGGGGATTTGGCCTGTTCGTTTTGCAAAAGCAGATGCTGGGCTCCAGGGAAGGCTAGTCCGGGTAGACTTCCTCCTGGCTCCCAACCCCGAAGCCTGGGGAGAGGCTGGCAGTGCTAGGGTGGGTTTGGGGGGGGGTCCCCTTAATGTGTCCCCAGCCTCAGACTGCCCCCTTGCCAGCCCCCAAGAAAGAGCGACTGGGGGTTATCGTTAGCCTAAAGGTGGGCAGGGGACGGAGGACATTGCAGAGCATTTCGGGGGAGCAGTTTCCCCAGGGGCCGGAGGCGTAGCCATGCTGGGTAGGTGGTGGGGGTGTCCAGCCTCTGTCTAGGGTGTGGGAGGGACCTCTCCTTCCTGTGCTGCCAGCTTTTAGATGGGTCAGGACCTTGGACAAGTCCCAAGAAGGAGGCCAGGACCCGGGCTTCCCGCAGGCTCCTTAGACCATGGGCTTGGTGTCACGGAGAGTGGGGAGGGCCCTGGGCTCTGGGGGGTGTCTGGGACGGGGGCGTGTGGGGTCCAGGATGCTGTGATTGGCCTATTGGGATCTCTCTAGGCTTAGAGTCTGAGCACTCAGGATCCAGTGCCTTGGGAGGATTCCGGTCAGAATCCAGGGGTTAAGGGGCTGGGATCGAGTGCTTGGAAGGGTCGGGGTCTCCTTCCTATGGGTGAGGTTTCAGCATCCAGTGCCTGTGGTGAAGGGGTTGGGGCCCAACAGCTGCAGTCGCCGGGACCCACGCGCTCTGCCGTTGCGCTCTCACATTGTGGATTTAGAAGCCAGGATCCAGCCGGTCGGGGCTTGGGAATCCGAGATCCGGTGGTTGGGGGTTGAGGGTGTAGTGGTTGAAATGCATGGAATCCAGTAGTCAAAGCGGAGGGATCCGGGACTCAGTGTCAAGGCAAAGGAATTCAGGAATCCAGTAGCTGGGGTGAGGGGATCTGGGATCCGGCGGCTGAGGCTTCTCGATATCCAGAATCCAGTGGCCGAGCTTGGAGATCCAGGGCTGGAAGCATGGGGATCTGGGATCCGCCAGCGGGTTTGGGGATCTAGGACCCGGTGCTGGATCTGGGGCCTGAGGGAGCTGGGGTCTGGGTGCTTAGATATGGCGGGATGTGGTCCTGTGGTTGGGTCACCAGGATCCATTAGTTGGGTTGTAGGGGATCCCCTGGTTAAGACATGGAGGGCCAGGACCCAGCGTGTGTGCGGGGGTGGGGAGGGGGCGGAAGCTGAGACGTGAGGAGCAGGACCCAGTGGATTAGGTGTCGGGATCCTGTGATTTGGTGCGGGGGCCCTGGGGTCCATTGGCTGGGCCACCAGTCTCCGGTGGCTGAGGTGGGGGGGGGTTCATGATTGGGGTGGGGCAGGCTCTGGGTCCCTCACCTGGACGTGACCCCCAGGGCCTGCTTCATGTTCTCGTAGACCACATAGGAGATGCTCACAGCCGGGATAACCTTCATGAAGTTGGGGGCAATGCCCCGGTAGAGGCCCCACACGCCATCTTGGGACAGGATGTGACGGAACAGACCCAGCATGGAGAGCTGGGGGGCGCCCTCGATGGAGGCTGGGAGGGGTGGGGAGGCCAGGTAAGGCCAAAGGGCCCCTCTCACTGCCCCCTCCTACTCCCAGGACTGGGCTTTTGTCCACTGCAGCAGGAGGGAGGGGGTTAGATTAGCAGTGGGACCTACCACTCTAGAGATGGCTGTTCACCTTTCCACCCGGATCTCGAGGGCCCAAGTTGGGGGATGATTAGAAACAGAGAAGGGGTATGTGTGTGTGTGTGGTGGGAGAGGGCACAGGCGTTTTCCCCTTCCTGGAACTCATCTCCCTGCCTCTTCTCCCAGCTGACTCCCACTCTGCCTTCCAGCCTCCATTCCAAAGCAGGCTCTTTAGGGGAGCCCTCCTGGGTACCCCAGTCTAAGTGTGGCTCTTTCCCTTCTCCTTTGCTCAACCCTAAGTCCATACTGAAGTGTGAAACGATTTATTCAGCCTCTTGCTTCCCTTCCAGCCTGGGAGCTCTCAGAGGGTGAGAACCCAGGCTTATGCACTGATACACCCCCAGAGAAAAATCACAAAATACAAAAACTAAAATTCCCAAGGAAACTCCCCAAACAGATCCAGGAATGTGTGTGTGTGTGTGTGTGTGTGTGTGTGTGTGTGTGTGTGTTGGGGGGAGAAACTCCTAAAAGAAAACTACAGAGGAAAACAAAACACCCATAACCAGCCTGGCCCCACCCCTCCTTGACCTGAGCTTCCCCCCTGCCCGTAATCCAGCCTTGCAAATTGGAGCTCAAACGAGCAGCCCTCCCCGCTAAGATCGCTAGGGCACTCTTCCAGGAACCGCTGCACCTGCTCTCCTCCTTCGGCTAAAGGGCCCCTGTTCCGCTGTCACAAATGGGTACACTGAGGCCCAGAGAAAGGTAGGGACTTTAGTGAAGGCCATCCAAGTCCAGGAAGATCCCTCCGCCTACCCGGGACCGCAGGAGCTGGGGATGAGGGGGAGGGGCCCAAGTTGTGAGGCTCTCCCCGCCCTATCCTCCCACCCAGGCCTCACCTTGGGCCTGCATGCGGGTCCGGACCAGGGCCAGGGGGTAACTGGCTATCTGGCCACAGGTGCTGGAGACGGTGCCACAGGCCAGGAGCACGAGGATGCCTGGGTCGGCCGAGTCGTGGCTATACTGCTGGAGCCATCGGTTCTTCAGCGTCTGGCAGGGGCAGAGAAGGGAGCGGGATTGGATTGGAACTGGTAACACCGCAGACCCCCTGCTGGCTGGCTTCCGCAGCCCCCCCCCACCCCCATGGCAGCGGGTACTAGCCTAGCGGTGGTCCTAGGTGCCCCACAGCACTGTACCTGCACGCTGCCACTCAGTCCTCAGCTTCTATGGTATGTGGAAGGATGGCCCCTGCCCCTACTGGCCATGCCCTTGTCCCTGGAACCTGGGAATATGGTACCTCCCGTGGCAGGAGGGACTTTGCAGATGTGATTAGGTTAAGGGGGGCACGATGCTAGAATATCCAGGTAGGTCCAGTGTCATCATGAGGCTCCTTATAAGAGAGCAGGGGCACCTGGGTGGCTCAGTCGGCTGAGCGTCCGACTTCGGCTCAGGTCATGATCTCACCGTTTGTGAGTTCGAGCCCCGCGTCGGGCTCTGTGCTGACGGCTCATAGCCTGCTTGTGTTCTCTCTTTGTCTCTCTCAAAATAAATAAGTAAACTTAAAACATGTTTTTTAATTAAAAAAAAAGCACGGTCATAAATGTGCACTGTTTTAAACCACTAAGTCTGTGGTCATTTGATTCAGCAGCCATAGAAAACTAACACCCTCGCCAAGGTGGACACCTCGTTCTTATCCCTTACCATTTCGACCCAAATCTGTTGACTCCCAGCTGCCAGTATCCACGGTTCTGCCCGAGGACTCTCACCGGACCCGGGCAAGGCTGTGCTGAGCACCCAGGAATAGGCGGGAAGTGCTGGGGAACCAGCACCTCCAGAAGCGAGCTTCAGACAACTGACTGGGTGTATCAATACCCCAACTCCCTTGCGTCTCTGCTGGGGCGTGTTCTATGCAGGTGCCTGCAGAGCCCCCCCGCCAGGATTGAGCTCCACCTGCCCGCCACGATAGCTTGCTTGCTAACAGGCTCAATTATGTCCTCCCAAAAGATATGTTGGAGTCCTAACCCCCAGGATCTCAGATTGTGACCTTGTTTGCAAAGAGAGTCTTTGCAGGTGTGATGGGTTGGGGTGAGGCCATCCTGGAGTAGGGTGGCCCCATAGTCAAAATGACCGATGTCCCTATAAGAAGAGGAGACACAGAGATGGAGACGCGTAGCAGGGGGGAAGACAGCCACACGGTGACAGAGGCCGAGATCGGATGGATGGGTCTACAAGCAGAGAAGCAGCAAGGATTGCCGGCCACCACCGGAAGCTGGAAGAAGCAAATGGCCCTGCTGAGTCGAGGCTAGACTCCGACCTCCAGAGCTGTGACGATAAATGTCTGTTGCCTCCCAGTTTGAGGTTAGGCAGCCCTAGGGAGCTAATGCTCCTTGTTTTGGTCGCCTTACCTTCCCGCCAAACTACTTGCTCTCACATCCCTGCTTCTGGAAGACCTCAAACTAAGACAAATACCACTGTCGTCTCCATTTAATCGATGCAAAACTGAGGATCCAGGGAAGCTGCTTACCCAGAGCCACAAAAGACAGGTGGGAATCAACATTCAGAGGCACACCTGAGTCCAGAGTGGGGCGCTCTGTCTTTAGGGGCAGCCAATCCCTTATTGGAGCCTCTGCGAGAACCTTCTTTCATACTCTGGGACTGGGATGGCTCCTCAGTTTCATTTCCTATGTCAATTCTAACCCCTTGGGAATGGCTGCCCGGAAGTGTGTTGAGAGGGCCTCCGGGCTGTGATAGATAGATTCGTGATGTCTGGCCGCGGGGCTGTGATAGATAGATTAGTGATGTCTGGCCGGAGCATGGAGTGAGCACATTGGAAGCAACTGTTCACCATTATTGCCTTTGCAATTCTGGAGCAGCATTTGCCAAATTGGTGTTTAATGAGTGTTTTAAGAGCTGTTCTGTTGAAAACAAGTTCTGATGACTGCATAGGCATGGCCCGCACTGGGCTAAAGAACAAAACAAAACAAACAAAAAAAACCCCAAACAGTGAAATCACTGCTCTGTAGACTTGTCAGAGCCTTTAAAGGACTAATAAAGAGTTTGAAACTCCAAGAGGGCACAACGCTTCTCAAACTCCTTAGACCTCCCAGCTCCCTTTTTCTGGCGAAGAATGGATCAAATAAAGTTAGGTCTCATTTCTGCACACAGCCCTCAGTGGCTTTGTCTTGCACTTAGGAAAAACCAGCCATGTCATTGAGCTCTTGCTGAATCTCTGGTTCCTTCAAGCCACTCAAGACTTCCATTCCTCCCACAGGCCTGCCTCTGGACCTACACTCTCTGCCTTGTTCACACTCCCTCCCACATCACCTCTCAGAGGCGAGCCTAGACCCCTCCACCCCCTGCCCACTGTTACTTTCAATTACACATCCTGTTTTATCATCTTCTGAGAACTTAGCGGGATCTGAAACTGCTTGTTCGCTGGTTGGCTGACTTCCTTGTTCGCTGGAGTGGGTGCCCCAGGAGCTTTCCTGGGGTGTTTCCTGGGGTGCAAAGATGGTGTTATTTAATGCTGTATCTGCATCAATCAGCACAATGCCCAGTGCTTTTGGATGTTTAGTAAGTAGTTGCTGAGTGAACCAGTGAATAAATGAATGGATGAATGAATCAACAAACAGGTGAGTGAATGGGTGATGGCCTTGTCTCATTTGGCTGCATAGATGCTGGGTGCCGGGGACATCGGGTATGGATGGCAGGTGTGGAGTGTTGTAGGTCAGGACCAACCACATAATTCGCAAGGTCCAAAGCATATTAAAAATATGTGAGGTCCCTTGTCCAAAGCTGATTAGGAATTTCAAGACAGCAACAGCAGAGCATTAAACCAAGGGGAGGGCCCTCTGAACATGGGGCCCTTGGCAACCGCCCTGGTCACCTGCCTGTGAGGCTGGCCTTGTCCCGAATACAAAGACTTTGGGGGATGCCTGGGGACAACTGGGGGCTGTGCTACCGAGGAACCTGGTGATCCCACCAGAAGAAGGTAAAAAGTAATGAACAAGGTCTCTGGAAGAGAAAACGCAAAAACCAAAAACTCCCTGTTCCTGCCTCTCTTGATAAAGGTGCTGAGATGTGTGGTTTTTACGATGACAGCTGATGCCGAAACGGGCAGGCCCTGAAGAAGGCATCGGCGGGGTCCGATACGTGCTTTGGGGAGGTGGGCATCTTTCAAGCTCATCTTCACCTGCTCCCGTGAGTCTATGAGCTACCGTGGTCCCTGAACATCCCATGTCCCGAGACCCAGGAAGGCTGAACTGCAAAGGGAAGTGATGAGAATTCTCACGGTGGTAAATGCAAGAGTTGGGAGTCCGATGGCTGAAGGGGTTCCCCGGGGCCCATGGCGCTTCTCCCTAGTTTTGGAGTCGACTGAGTCGGCCCATGGGAAGACGGTGTCCCCTGGGCAAATCTCAGAGGGGAGAAAAAAGGAGGGAGGGGCGGGCTACCCACAGACCTCATAGACGGCCAGGTCGATGCCTGCGTAGGGGATGATGCCCAGCACGTTGGGCAGGTAGCCTCGGTAGAAGGCTCGGGGCCCCTCTTGTTCCAGGATCTGCCACGCACAGTCCAGCAGCCCCTTGTACTGGCCCGTCCGGCGCAAGGTCAGCCGCGTCTTCAGCACCTGGAGAGAACCCGGTTATCCCTGGAAAAACTGCCTCCAGACACACCACATCCAGGAACGAAGACACGTAGAAATAGCTACTTCTGGAAGGATGTACCCTGGCAATACTGGAATTTAACAAACCGCTTACTCTAGAATCTTCCGTCATCCCCAAATCCCTATACCTAAAAATGTTGACACCTCTCAGAGTTACATATGATGGCCAGTTCTGTCTCCCAATATCTTGTTCCCTTTCCCCCTTAATAATAGAAGCTATAATTTTCAGCAAGCACAGAGCCACTAGAAATACAGACTACATTTCTCATCTTCCCTAGATGTATGGCCATGTGACTAAGTCCTAGCTAACGAAACAGCAGGAAAACAGGTATGTGTGACTCTCAGAAAGTATCCTTAAAGGCAGGGAGGTGTTCTTTCCTTTGTCTATTCTTCCTTCTTGACTGCAATATGGATGTAATGACTGGAGCACAAGCAGTCACTTTGGTCCATGAAGTGGGTGCTACCTTCTGAAGTGCTGGAAGAAGATAGAGGGAAGGAACTTGGGTCTCTAACACTTTGAACTCACCATACCTGCCCTGAACTGCTTACCTCAGACTTCATTTATGTGATTTGAGTTTTCCATGATACACTGCAATCCTGATACACTGCACAACCTGAAACCTGAAACGATTTCTCTGAAAACGGTTTCATCTAGAAATGATTCCCCTGGGAACAAACATCCTGGAAATCAGTATCCTTAGAAGAGGCGTAACTGTGAGCGGCTGGAACCCACGGCTGCTGCCTAAACAGTTATGACCAACGCAACCATCCCCAGGAGACACATCTCAGTTGCTGATGCCCACACAGACTACCCATGAAACAGCATTTCTCTAATGAGCTACAGTCCGAATCCGGGAGAGGCAAAGCTATACTTCCAGCGTCTACCACACCGCAGAGTGACGTGGTTATTGCGAGCCTCCCACCCTGCCACGGGGCCTCTCCCATGGTCCCTCCTTCTCACCTCCATGGGGTAAATGATGGTTTGGGCTGTGGCGCCAGCGAGGGAGCCGGCCACAAAGCGCTCTTGCACGTGCAGTGACTCCTGCTGCCCTCGAATGGCCCGCTTGATCTGGAGGTGGGAGAGGTGGGCAGGATGTCAGGTCCTCCTGCTGTGGGCACCACACAGGGAAGCCGATGCCCACTCCCGGGGTCCTGCGGACACCCCTCCCCACCCCCACCCCCAGGCCAATCCCACTAGCCCTCGCGTCTGGCTGAGGTCTCTCACGCCTGCCCCCACCTGCTCATAGGCCATGAACTTGATAGCCGACTCTGGCGCGATCTTAAGCACGTTAATCCCATTCCCGCGCCACAGGGAGCGCATGCCCCCCTCTCGGATCATGTTCTTTAGGCCCCCCAGGATGTTCAGCTTGTTGGTCTTGGAGGCGTGGACCTACGTGGGGAGACAAGGTGGCTTTGCGGTCCCCTTCTGGGGGCCCCAGGCCTGGGACGGGGGAGAGGGGCTCTTTCCAGGGCCCCTCACCTGCATGAAGACCTTGAGGCGGTCCAGAGGGGCTGTGCCCGTCCGCGACACAGCGCCTGCCACCGCACCCGCCACCAGCTGCTTCCACCACATGCCGCTCAGCTTCTCCTGCTCTGAAAACTCATCAGGAACAGTCAGGCACTCGCCGATGTCCAAGACCTAAGGACGCAGGGACTGGGCTGTCACGCCAGGGGGCAGGGAGATGCGACTCAGCCCTAAACGGTAACTCCCTCACGAATCCCAGGACACCCAGAGAGTCTGCGAGTGCATCGCACTTGGAGAGCCCAGGCGATCCCTCTTGGACCCCTACCAGATCCTACCAAAACATCCAGCCTGATCCCACACAGGATCCTAACACCCCTCCTGGACACCTCCACCAGATCCCAGCAAAGGAATCCACTCAAGCATCTACACATAAAGATTCCTCCCAGAGCCAATCAGACCCCTTTGAGGGATCCCACCCAAGGATCTCCCACACAAGGATTCCACAAGATCCCTCCAGGGCCACATGAGATCCCATCAGGGACCTGCCACATAAGGAGACTAGTGGATCCCTCCCAGGGCCTCAAGAGATCCCACAGAGAATCTGTCCCCCAGGGATCACCCCTCCCCTAGAATCCACTTATAGACATCCCAACCAAGCCCCCTCATGGATCCCCAGGATGGGAATCTCTGGATCTCCCAAGAGGATCTCCCCGGATCTCACGTGTGGATTCCCCTCCAGATGCCATCAGATCCTACTGGAAGCATCACTCAGAGATTCCCAACTAGAAGCTGGCAATCTAGAGCACTTCCTCTCCCACCTTCCAGTGGATCTCAGTGAACCCTCCAAAGAAGGTGGCTTTCTTGGGAGTCCCTTCGGCAATAGAACCATTTACTGAGGCAAACAGAAACCAGTAGGAGGAGAGCTGTGGGTGGAAGCTGGGGGCTGGGTAACCCACCTGGTGAGCTCTTCCTCCCCTGTGCTCCCACCTCCCACAGTCTGCCCCCATTGCCCCAAAGTCAGGTCTGAAGGGCTCCAGACCTCCCCGCAGTGGGTCCCTAGTCCCCTGAGCACTGATCGGAGGAAGAGAGGACTGGAGTTTCTCATCCCTTGACCTTTCCCAGCAGCTCCTCCTTCTCAAGGCTCCTGACCCAGCCCCTCCATGCCCTGGGGAAACCAGAGTAAGGCCCGGCCACCAAGCTGGGAAAGCTGCCCCCACCTCACCGTCGAATGTTTCCAGAAATAGACCACATCCTCCACATTCTCCAGCGAATGCAACAGGAAGTGGTCGCGCCACTCCTGCCAGTCGATGGTCATTGTGCCGTCACGGTCCATGCTGGGGATGTGGGGCAAGGTGGGACAGAATCAATGCTGGGGCTGGAGGGGGTCGGATGGGGTTCGGTTGGTTTGGGGGTAGACTGACTCCCTGTGCACCGAGAGCTGGCCATTTTGCAAAGGGGAAAACTGAGGCTCAGAGAAGTGAAGAGAGTGGCTCAGGATTTGCCTGACTCCCAAGCCCGCCTCTCAGCTCCACCTGCCCTGGGATTGGGCCTGGGGCCTAGAGGTTCAAGGTGGCCAAGGGGTCCCGGGGACCTGAGTTATCTGTGATTCTGGAACCCCAGCTACTCACCTGTGCAGAATTTTCTCTGCTTGCTCCAGAGAGATGGAAATACCCAGAGCTCGGAAACTTTGCTGGATCTCAGACACATCAATATGACCTGGGAGGGGGCCAGAGGTAGAAAAGGGTGTGTGGGGGGGGTGGGGGGGGGAAACCCTGGAGCCCAGGTGCAGTACAGCTCAGAATGGGATGGTCTAGCAAGACCAGAGGATCCAGGAACCCAGGGTGAGATTTGCAGCAGGGTGGGGTGGGGTGTCACTGACCCATTGGGATCAGAGAGGTAGAACTGAGAAATGTTGGGGGGCGGGTTCCTCTGTTCCATGAATGAATGAAAGAATGAATCCAGGATAACTATGGGGGTCCTTATGCCATAGGAGATTGAGAGGCAATATTAGGGATCCAGAAGGATGGGGGGTGCCTACGCCTCCTAGGGAATCCAGAAGCAATATGGGGCATCTTTGTCCCTTAGAAACATAAGGGTAATAATAGGGGTCGCATCCCAGAAGGGAAAGGAGGTAGGATGGGCCCATGGGCCCAACCACCTAGCTGGGGGGTGAGGAGAGCTCCCAAAATAGCCCGTGAGTCATCAGGGAGAAGTGGCCCTCCCCCCTCCTCCTAGCACTGCCAGTTCTAACCCCACTGGTGTCTCCAGGGCCCCTGCAGCCCATCCCTGGGCCTTACCATCCTGATTCCGGTCCAGGCTGTGGAACAGAAGCAGCAGGCGTCGTTCTCGCTCCTGCAGGTAGCGGCTAAACTCCTCCAGGTCCAGCCCACCGTGTGGGTCAGTGTCACCCTCAGGGGAACTGCCCTGGCAGGGGGGAGGGATGAGGGAGCTCCAGATGGCTGCTCCCCATCTGCAGGGGGCACGGCAAGCTCATGGCCAGGGAACTCAGAGCCCCCCCAGAACCTAAAGCAGGGGAAGGCGCCGGCTCACTTCTCAGCAACATGCCCAAGCCACAGTTGAGCGGTGGGGTGGAAAGCAGTTGTCCAGTTTTCCTGGCAAACAAACTGAGGCTCTCCAAGGTCGAGTAACTTTTTCAAGGTTACAGAGCTGGGAAGTGGTAGGTAGCCTTGGGCTCTTGTCTCTGAAAGCCTGTCCTCCCAGCTGTCTCTTAAAAAAACAACAACAACCCAAAAACCTGTCCATATGGCTGTTCCGGGAGCTCCCGTTAGAGACAGCTCTGGGCAATGTGGGGTAGATCCAAGCTGAGAGCCCACCGGGCCTCTGTCCTCCCACCTGGGAAGTGGAGGCTTGTACTGGAGGCCTCAAGATGCTGTGGAGACACTCCAGTGGCAGCTGGGGCTACAGGTGTCAGGGACACCTGCATAGGTCTGGGGGCAGGTTCCTGCTTTCCTACACCCCCAGCTAAGGGTGTGGGCGGGCAGGATCCCCGGCTGGGATAGCCTGGGGCATTAAGCCAGGCTTATGGGAATGGGCAGGTCGGGAGATGTAAACATTGAGAGGCTGGGCGGCTTGCTGGGGGTGGGGTGGGGGGCAGTGGGTGCCCAGAGGAGGGGAGGGCGGACGGGAAGGGTGTGTCTCCTGAGGCGGGAGCAGGGTAGGTCTTGGGACGGGTGGAGAGTTCAGAGGAGGGTGTGTCCAAGGCAGTGGGCAGGAAAGCGGACGGGCTCCATTCGCTGGCAGCCATCCCCCCACCCGCGAAGCACCGGCGACGGGGGTGGGGACCGGGTGCTGGCAGCCGAACTGCAGGCCTGGGGCCTCCTTGGCTCGGTCTGGGGCGAACCCGTTAGGCCCAGACACGGTGGGCAGGGGTAGGGGGGCAGAGACGCTCAGGCTGGGCACCGGCCCTGGAGTGCAGCCACAGGCACTCCCAGGCAGCGGCGGCGCTCCATTCAGGGGCTCGGGTTACCGGGCGCCGGCCGGGCCCGAGAGCCGCGCGCCAGGCTGGGGTCCCGCGGGGGTACCTGTTGGGTGTCGCGGTTCGGGTCGCCCCCGCCCAGCCGAGCCAGTCCCTGGCGCAACTCGTGCACGTCCACGCGGCCGTCCTTGTTACTATCCAGCTCCTCGAAGAGGCGACCCCAGCGCTGTCGCCGCTCCGCATCGCCCGGGCCCCCCCGCATGGCGCCCGGGGGGGAGGGGAGGCCCGGCAGCGGCGGCCTCAGCGGGGGCTTCGCGGCTCCCCCTCCCCCCCGGGGCCCCGCAGGGCCAGCTCCGCGGCCACGGCCACCGCAGCCTCCGCGCTGCCCGCCTGGCTCTGGCACTTGCAGGAGCCGGTGACTGCTAACCGTCGCCGCCCGCGCCGGAATTGGCGTCTCCTCCCCCGACCCGCATGGGGGGGAGGGGGCCGGAGGCGGAGCTGCGGGTGTGGAGCGGTGTGTCGGGGATGCTCGGATATTGCACAGCCTAGTAAGCGCCAGGGTTCATTCTGGGGAGGGGGGCTGGAGAGATCAATGGTCTCAATTCTGCTTTCAGAGTTCTGCCTTGCGTGCCTCAGTTTACCCTCTGCCCCAAGGGGCGAAGTAGAGAGATATCAGGGATTTGGTTTCGTAATCCCTTTCCACTTGACCTCCCTCCCCTACTAATCCTCTTTAGGCACCAAAGTACTCGTTTTCAACCCAGACGTGCTCAAGAACCAATCCGAGGCGATCCAGCCCTCCATCTGCCCGCCCGCTCATTTCACATCCCCCACTCGGCCGCAGAAACAGAAAATCAAGAGGCGGTGCTTTCTCCCGCAAGCTTTACATCCCTCCCGCGAGCCTCCTTTCTTTGTCCCACTTAGACTGGGAAACGGAAGATCAACTGGCTGCGCGGCTGCAGAGTCGGTTTCCTATTGGCCAGAACTGCTGGAGCTGCGCCCGCCCGCCCCACCTGGGCGGGGCTTCCGCGCTGACCTGGTGCTGTCTTGGGCCCCCGCGACTTCTGGCTGGCCTGGCCGTCTTAAAGGGGCCGCGGCAGGATCCGGTCGCTTGGCTGACTGCTCTCTCCAGACCATCCTGGGCCTCTCAGTATCCCAGGCTCGAGTGCCGATGGAGACCGGGAAGCCGAACGCTGGAGGCGCGGCATCAGCCTGTCGCGCTCGCTGCACCTGCCGAAAGTCCCTCCCACTACTTTTGGGCGCAGTTTCTCGAGTCACCATTAGGGGGAGGGGCGGCCAGAAACACATTGGCGAAAAATAATAATAGCTAACATTGACTCACGGCGTTGCACAAACCCAAGGCCTTTTTACTCACCTCTCGCGTCGTCCTCGCCAAAACTCTATAAGGTAGGTGGGTGGGACTGACTTTCCCACTTCACAGATGAGGAAACAGAGGTTAAACTGCTCTCCCCAGTCCACATGCCCACTACAGGGCAAAGCAGGGATTTAACTAGACCTGGAATTCTTACCCATCGCTCTATACTCTAAAAGTGATTAATTTCCCCTTAGCCGCTACTCTTCACCCTAGAGTTCCCAGGAGGTGGTGGTCTTATCATCATCGTCCTTTATCCAAAAATACAGCCATGAGGACCCATTTAGTCCTGCCCAGACAGTGCTCAAATAGGTGCGTCCCAGACAAAGGAGCCTCTTCTTGAAGGTCCCCTCACAGATATTTTCTTCCTAGGTGGTCCTTGCAGGTGCCCTTCAACATGGGGAATACAGATGTTTTCCCACAGAAATGCCCCCAACAGGTGTTTTCTCACGGAAACATCCCTAGCAGGTGGGCCTCAATACACAGAAGCCTTTGTCCCGCCGCGCCCCCCCCCTGCCCCGCGCGCCCCGCCATCTGCTTTAATATGACTTGTCTCATGCAGATGTTCTCAGGTCTTTTTCTCACTCGATCTCAATTCTATGCAGATACTCCCCATACAGCCTATACCCTTCATTTCACAGGTATGTTTCTCAACAGAAATCCACTCAAGAATGCATCATACAGCTCCCCTCCCCCCGCCTCCCCCCAAAGGCATGTTGCAGTTAAGTATACACCCATATGGGCACGTTTCCGTGTCACTGGGTCCTATAAGGTGTACTTAAACGCGGACGTGTCTCGTGCAGCTCTTTCCGATTCATTTCTACGCAGGAATTTTTCATACAAACGTTGTTCATTTCATAGGGGAGCCATGCAGACGCGTTTCCAAAACAAACGTACCCTAACCCAGACGGCCGCGGTCAGGTGTTACAACGCAGGCGTGTTCTACACAGCCGTTTCCCACACAGGTATGCTTCCGTTCGTCTATACTCCAGAGATGTGGCTCAACGCACACGTCTCCCACAGGTGTGCCCGCAACATAGGTGGGAGGTCCCTCTTACCCTAGCTCGCTTCCGCCCCTACTTACTCCTCGCTGTTGTAGAATTGGGTTCCCGTTACAGGTGCGTCCCTGGCGCGGCCCCACCCCCGTTTGGCTCCGCCCTCCCATCTGGGCTCAGGTGCACTAGCCGGAAGTGCGCTCCTCTCCCAGGTGAGTGACTAAACTTTCCGGGTCACGTGAACGGGAGGAGCTGGAGGAGTCCGACCGAGCTACCGACCGACGCACCGAGGGTTCGAGCCAGGTACTCGGACCGGGCACCGGAGCAAGGTCGAAGACGCCTGGGCCAGGTAGGGAGGTAGGACGCTCGCCTTGGCCTGCCGCCCCTTCCCCCCACTTTCCTCTTCCCTTTCCCCGGCCCGGGAACGCGCCGCTCCGAGTTAATCTTTAATCTCTGACCTCTGGCGGCGGGGGCGGGGCAGGACTCCGGGGTGCCCTGGGCGGGTCACCCCTCCCCTGGGCCTGCGCCCGAGCCCAGCCCCCTCCCCCACCCCACCCCCGGCCTTTCTCTTTCTCCCGCCCCAGGTGTCGGGTCGCAGGTACCCCCGGCCCGAGATGCGGTAGAAGCAGCGCGCAGGAGACGCCCGGTTCCCGGTGCCACCAGCCCGTCGCCCGGCCCATGGCGAGCCCCGGCCTGGGGCTGCTTCTGGCGCTCGGCCTGCAGCTGCTGCCCGCCCGCTGGGGCCGGGCCTGGGGGCAAAGTAGGTACCGGCCCGGGGCGCGCACGGGGCGGGGCTTAGAAGCGCGGGTTACCTGGGACCCGGAGAGGTCAGGAACTGGGGAGCGGGCATGGGATACCTTGAGAGGCGATCAGTGCTAGGGGTTTCCTTGGGGCGATCACTGCTAGGGGTTTCCTTGGGCTGTCGCCGTCGGTGTAGAATTCCTGAGTTCCTGAGGAAGGGGGAATTGTGATCTGGGGGACAGGGGCCTCTATACCTGAGTCTCAGTATGGCTGAGGTGTGTTGGGCAGACTGGGAGCCAGGAGGAGGCCTGCCTGGAGCTCTGATCCCGGGTTCACCAGGCTGGCCAGAGGTGTGGACTCAGCCATTCAGTCCTTCTATTTCAGTTTCGAGAGCCTGGGGGGAGGTGTGAGTCAGACACTCCAGGGAAACGCAGATCCACCCAGATCCTTAAGGGCCAGGGAGGGCCGGAGAGGTTGGGGGTGGGGGGGCGGGTGGAGGGCAGGGTCAGGCTCCAGACACCATCCATTATAGCAGACCCCAACTCAGCACAAACTGCAAACTGCTGTAGGCTGCTTACTCGCTGCGGGGCTCTGCTGGGTTCGGGGCAACATCAACCCGGCGGGCCCTTGCAGGCAGGGCACCCACAGTCTCTACCAGAATGAAGACACAGCAGAGTTCTAACCGAGGGATGCCCGAGGGAGGTGCAGTTGTGCTACGATGGGAAGGATAGATGAGGAATAATTTGTCCCTCCCCGCAGCGCTGGACCCCCCCGTAAATGACAACAGCACCATCACACCCTCTGACCCGGGCTCCGGCTCCCATGGGGCGCTGGTGAGTTACATGTGGGAGGAGGGCAGCGGGGTGTTATTCAGGAGTCCCACATGTAGCAGGTGGAGGGACCCAGAGGTGGCGGGTGCTTGGGAGGGGGGGATCCCAAACATGGCAGGTGGGAGCCCGGGAGCCCCAGATGGGACAGATGGGACGTGGGGATCCTGGGTGGAGGAACCACACCACCAGAAGTGACAGGCTTGGGGGGGAGGGGGGGGCTTTGGGAGCCCTGGATGTTTCTCAGGTGAGGGTGGACAGGGTCCCCTGGCTCAGGTGAGCACACCTGTCCCCCCTCCTGCAGTCTCAGGAGGCCATCACCGCCATCATTGTGGTCTTCTCCCTCCTGGCCGCCTCGCTCCTGGCCGTGGGGCTGGTGCTGCTGGTTCGAAAACTTCGGGAGAAGCGGCAGACACAGGGCACCTACCGGCCCAGCAGCGAGGAGCAGGTGGGTGCCCGCGTGCCGCCGCCCCCCAACCTCAAGCTGCCGCCGGAGGAGCGGCTCATCTGAATGCCGGGGCCCCGTTGCCGCCTCCACCGCTGCCCAGGACTGCCCGGCGCTCGCTCACACACAGCAGCCGCCACCGAGAAAACAGCCTCTGATGGTTCAGGAGGACTTGGGGGGCCACGGGGCACCTGCCTGGTGGGCTCGGTGAAGCGTGCCACCTTTGCTTGACTGCCTGCAACTGGGGGGTGCCGGGGCTGGGGGCCCGCCTCCCCGCTTGCTGTACCATTTCGCTCGGCTGTCTAGCCCGCTGCCACACAGGCCCAACAAATCCCCTCTCCTTTCCTTCCAGTTCTCCCACGCAGCCGAGGCCCGGGCTCCCCAGGACTCCAAGGAGACAGTGCGGGGCTGCCTGCCCATCTAGGTCCCTTTTCCATCTCTCTCTCTCTCTCTCTCTCTCTCTCTCTCTCTCTCTCTCTCGCTGTGTGACCTTGGGGGAAGGCAGAGCCCTCTCTGGGCAATCAAACCTACCTAGTGCTTAAGAATAGAAGGGAGGAAGGTGCTTCAAAGACTCTGCCCCTGAGGGGAAGGGAGGGTGGTGCTGCTTACATTTTATATATATATATTTTATATATATATATATATATATATATATATATATATATATATACATAAATCCCATAGTGAGATATAATAAAACCTTTTTTTTTTTTTAAGCCGGTGGGGCAGGAGTCAGGCTAGATGGAGAGGACAAACTCAGGGCTCATAGGCTGTTGAGAGATGAATTGTAAGGGTGCAAGAATCCGGGGGGGGGGCTTCCTGGAAGGGAGGGGCTTCCTGCTGCACCTGGGAGCCAGCTGGAGGAGGAGGAGGAGGGAGGTGGCGGATGGGGTACGTTTCTGAGCACAGAGAGGGCCCCCAGATAAACTCACCAGGAAAACCAGCTTTGGGCTCATGTGGCTTTATTGAAGGACCAGGGTCTCCTCTGGGACCCTGATTCTTAACCTTCAAAACACTTTTTAAGCTCAGCGACTCTGGGCCGGCTCCTAGCCTGGGACTCCTGCCAGTCACTGTCGGGTGCAGCAGGGGGTCTGAGGGCTCCTGGCCCCTTGGGGCACCGGAAATGAGCATGTTCTGCCAGCATGACCTCAGATGGCTGGGGCCTGGGGTTCTCTGGGGAACCAGGATCTGAGGAAGAATCAAGGGGCTCAAGGGGTTGGGATGTCCAGGTAATATCCAAGTTGGGCTTTGTGGGGACCAGAAGTTGGGGGCTTTCTGGAGGGCTGGACTGGGTGGGTGCTGTGGACAGCTGAGAGCAGGGGCTCGCCGGGGCTCTGGGGTCTTCAGCTGCCTTGAGGGGAGGGGAGAGATGTAGGATGAGAAGACTGGACTCGGGGTCCCCTGGGCTGCTGGGGTCCGCAGAAGCTGGTGAAGGCAGCGAAGGAAGGATGGTTTCTGGCTGGGAAACGGGGTCCTTTGAGGAGGTCGCGGCATCCGAAGACTGGAGGGTTTGCTGAGATGGCAGGTCAGCAGGCAGGGCCGGGGGCTGGGGCTCTGGAAGTTTCTCATCTTCTGGTTGCCATCTTGGTCCTTCTGCTATGTCAGGCTGGGTGGGGGTGGGGGAACGGGCAAGTTGCTGGCCTTCAGATGCTGGAGAAGGCTGAGAAGTCTGATGGACTTTTGGCAGGGGGGTTGGACGGGGGCTGGGGCTCTCACCAAGCTGAAGCAGCTGTCTGTGTCCTCTCTGTGACAGCAGTCCAAGCTCTGGCTGGGCCGCAGGCTACCTGTCCTGCTGGCTCCCAGGCTCAGACTGTCCAGAATCTCGCCCAGCAAATCCAGTTCTTCTCCAGACCCCAGGAAGCTGCTGTCCAGAGCTTCCTCTGCCCATGGGTCCTGGGCCTCCTCAGGGCTCAGAGCAGGTGTCCTGGGTAAGGATGGGCAGCCCCAGATGTCTGCCCAAGACCCCTAGTCCTAATGGGACTGCTCTGGAGGTTCTGGAGTTTAGGGACCTGGCCTCCCTGCCCCCTCTCCCTGCCTTTGAGTCTCACCCTTGCTCCAGGGACTCAGAAGGTCTCTCTTCTAGTCGCCGTCTCCTGCTGGGGCGAAGGGGCCGGTTCTGCGAAGGACAGATTTGGAGGGTGGGGCCTCAGGAACTTACAGGTTTCTGGAGGAGGGTGTGTGGTAAGTGGGCACCAAACACTGGGGTAGGTGAGCATGTGAGCAAGAAGTCTGGGTGTAGACAGAATGGGAGAAGGACAAGGTGGCGTTAGTGTCGCAGGGTGCCGGGGGAGACGCACTTACCTTTCCAAAGTGCTGGGTGATAGGCAGGCGCTGTTGCAGGCGATCTGAGCGGCTGGTGAGGGACGGGGCTCTCAGGGAGCCCCCCCTTTGCCGGCTAGAGTCCCCATCCTAGGAAGAGGGTGGGTGAGCCGGGTGGGTGAGCCCTTCTCCACTGCCCCGGCCGTTGGCCACCGGCCTTACCTTGTACATCAGAAGGCTGTGCACACCCTTCAAGCCGCTCTTGGCCTACGGAGGAGCCACAAAGAGAATTAGACTCCGCAGTGCTTTGAACCTGGGCAGTCAAGAGCTCGGCTCTCCGTCCCCTAGGATCACTGTCCTGCCATCTGTTCACGTTTGTGCTACACGGACCACCTGAGAAGTCAACACAGACTCACCCCTTGCCTAATAGAAAAGAATTCCTAGAGGACATAACCACTGAACGAAACGGAGAGTGGCAAACACAGAACACTGTAAGTGGTGTCAGCATTCAAAAGACAAGCAACAGATAAGACCCAAGGGACAATTTGGTGCGGCAGAGGTTGGCCACAGGAAACTTCGGGGCTCGGGAGAAAAAGAAACACAAGGGCAAAGGCTGGGACCGTAGTGTCTGAGGACAAAAGATGTTTGCCGATGAATCTTGGTTGTCAGTTTTAAGTGGGGAAGAAATGATCCTGGCAGAAATGAGCAGGTAACTGGAAAATAAAAGCGCGAAGACTTATTTAACTGCCGGCTTGCTTCTGATAAAAAGACATGTTTGCACTTTACATGTGAGGTTAAAATGTCCTGTCCCCACGAGGGGTTGACATGTGCCTTGTCCCCTGGTCTTCGTGACCCCCGGTCGGTGGCCTGTGTCGTGTAGCCTCACCGAGCGGTACATGTTTTTGACAGCTGGTTGAGTCTTGGCCTTGACCGAATGCAGGAGAGCACCGCCACCTTTCTGGGGAGACAGAATGGCAAGAGAGAGAGACTTGGGCCTCTGGGGTTACCCCAGACTCCACCTCGTCACCCCAGCTGTGTGAGGCTGGACGAGCCCCTCTCCCTAGCTGAGTCTCCATTTCTTCTGTCTATAAATGAGCATAACGGTGACCCTCCCTGGGGACTGTTACGGGGCTAAGTTAATCCCATAATAAACACTAAGAGTGCGGTGTTCTACCTTTAGGTTGTCTGCCCAGAGCTGGTAGGAGTAAAGAGCGCCTGCAGTGAGGAGAGGGGTGGTCACGGCTGGCTGGCGGGCTCAGGCGGGGGTGCTGGTGGGGTGGGGCTCTGGGCTAGACACAGGGCTCACCTGAGGAGGCCCCATTGCAGGTGATCTCCTGCTCAAAGAGATCTGAGAAGCCCTCTCCTGTGTTCAGCTTCTCCAGTCGGCCTTCGATGAACTGGGGGTGGGGGAAGGGTCAGAAAAGGGCTGCCTCCGCCACTTTTGAATTGGAGGACCCAGGATTCTGCTGGCCCTGCATCCCTGGCCTCCGGGCCATCCCTGGCCCCTCCAAGGGACTCGCCTCCGGGACCCAGGAGTCTGGAGGCGCCTCAGGAAGCCAGGAAACCTCCCCCCACCCCGCACCAAGTCAGGACCAGTCTGGGACCAGACCCCGCCCCTCATAAGGATCCGGAAGTGGGACTCTGACACTCCCGACAGGCCCTCCTTCCAAGTCGACTCCACCTTCAGGGACCCGAGAACCCATCCCTACACTGATGGACCCTGGAGTCCAGCCCACCTCCCAAGAACCCCAGAAATCCGGCTCCGCTTCTCCTCCACGTCCCGATAACCCAGGAGTCCCCGCCCACCTCCTCTCCGGCAAGGGGAGGGCGCACTCAGGACACGCCTCCTGCAGAGTCCCGCACTTACACCCACCCACCCCTGACCCTGGATGCTGCATCCTCAGGGACCCAGGAATTTAGTCCCACCCCAATCTCCCCAGGAACCTGGGAGTAGATCTCATCCCTCGGGAGCCCAGGAGTCAGGGGCTCCCATCTTTAGCGACACAGTTCAGTCATGCCTCCCCCACCCGGGGACCCTGAGGGCGGGACCCCCCGCTGGACCGACTCTAGTCTCGCCCGTGGAACCCAGGCATCCGCCCCTCGGGGGTCCGGCTCGCTCCCAGGGACGCAGGGTTGTCCTCCCCAGCCCCTACTTAGCCCCGCCCCCGGCCCCAGCCCCGCCCTCAGGGTTCTGGCGCACCTGTTTGAACAGCTGCAGGTGCACAGCTCTCCGATGGAAGGCCTGCAGGGGCGCCCCCGGCTTCTGGGCCAAGAAGGCCTCTTCACTGAAGGTCACAGGCTGACCCTAGAAAAAAAAAGACCCGTGACCTGATCTTCCCGTGGCTCTCCTGGACCCCAACTGTCTCCCTTATTGGCTCACATATCTATGTAGCAAGGTTAAGCGCCTACTGTGTGCTTGATCTTGCGCAGGGTCTCGTGGGCCGCAGGGAGGTGGGAGCCTTTGAGGAGGAGGAGGGCGGGACCTGACTCAGGTGCTCACCATGGGGGAGGACACACAGTAGGGGGCGAGGGTGGGAGCCCCTTGAGAGAGAACTCGAGGGAGATGAAAGTCCTAATCCAGGCGAGCAATCATGGGGGCCAGAGCAGGGTGGAGACAGAGGAGGGGAGAAATGGGCAGATTTGGGATGTGTTGTAAAGGCAGAGCCAACAGGAATGTCAGATGCTCACAAGATAGACCCCCCCCCCAATTTTTAGAATAGTTGTGAAAACGGGGGTGGGGAAGTTTGAGAGTCAGCAGATCCTGAAGTCCTGGCTTCAACACCTACCTGCTGTGGGACTTCTCCAAGCCTTGGTTTCCTCATAAGTAAAATGGGACCATAATGGTATCTAGCTTATCACACTGTTGTGAGCATTAAGTGAGATCATAGTAACAGAAAAACCTAGCATTTATTGAGTGCTCACGATGTGCTAGGCACTACCCAAACATTTTGCATATGCCCATTCACTGACTCACCTGACCCTTTCGTGTGGGTGCTAGTGGGATCCCATTTTACAGATGGGCAAACAGAGGCACAGAGTAAGTGCTCCATAAAGGCTAGGCATTTATTATTATTATTATTATTATTAATCCTTCAGGACCCACGAGGCCTCTCCCTCGGCCTACCCGCTGCTCACCGGGCTGCAGACGAGCGCATCGCGGTATCCCCCGAAGAGCAGGGCCTGGGCTTTGAGGAAGAGACGGGACACCCCTTCCCCGGGCGCCAGGGCAACCTTCCTTAGCCGCAGCCTCAGCAGGGACACCTGGAGGACAAGGGGGCAGCTGTGAGCCGGCGGGTGTGGGGCCTCCCCTCCACCACGGGGGGGGGGGAGCAGAGAAGGGGGTAACACTGACCACGTCTGGGGGCAACGCTTGCACGTCGTCGAAGGGCGTCTCTAAGGTATTGGAGTCCACGTTCATCATCACGACTTCCTCCAGGGCTTTCTCCCGCACTCTCTGCATTGGGGAGTGAGGGTGGGGACGGCCGCTCAGGGCCCGAGGATCTCTGGCGGGGGCAGTTATTTGGGGGTGCAAAAGAGGGGAATCCCGCAGGCCGCTGCGGTCCAGGTCCGCTCTCACTCACCTCGGCGAGACTGGAGTGCACTCCGATGAGGTAGGGCATGGGCGCACTGCAGACGACCGAGGGGACAGGGTCATGCAGGCGCCGCCCAGGGGTCCCCAGGACCCCAGGCCTCTGCCCCAAGCCCGGCCCCCGCCCCTCACCAGCAGTAGTCCAGCAGATGCGGCGGCAGCGTGGGGATCAGCACGTGCTCCCAGTGCATGGGGTACAGGAGGGCGCAGGACGCGTGGACGCACGAAGTCAGCTGGGGACAGGTGGGGGGCCGTGGAGTCAGGGCCTGGACCCCCAGCTTCAAGGAACCTCTTCGGGACGGTGGCTCTCCCGGCTCCATTCCCCACGTCCCCAGTCTCCGGTCCCTCTCTCCCCCTCCTCGCCCCTTGCCCACCCCCTACTGCGTGAGAGGTGAAAACTCAAATCCCTTTAGGAATCCTGTGACGGCCAAGAATTCGGCAAATTACAGGGCTTGGAGCGGGTGGAGCCAGGACTCGGCGGGTCTCAGGCGCTCCCTTGAGGGGGCGGGGCTAATATACAACCCTCGGGGAGCTTTCTCCGCAGTGGTAGAACAGCCCACTAACTCCACCCACAAAGAGGCGGGGCTAGAATTCAGCTTCCTTCGTCCCGCCCCTAGGGGAGGAGCCGGCGTTCCTCACCGCCCCCCTTCCCCCACCCGGGTCCTCCTCCTAGAGACCCAACTACAATTTAGAGCTCCCCCCCACCTCCCCGACGGCACCCTCCAGAGGGGCGGAGCCAGCCTTGTTCTGGCCCATAGTGGGTGGGGTCTGGACCAAGCGCTCCCAAAGAGGGGGCGCTACAGCTCAGCCCACGCCGATTCCCCCCGCTAAGGGCGGAGCCAGGATTCCACTCCTTCCTGAGGCTCAGAGGGGCAGAGCCAGGCCTTCGCCTCAGGTCTCGCCCAGAGGAATTAGACTGGGAATCCGTCCCGTGGTCACGGCCCCAGGGGCGAAGCCCCACCCCCGGCCCGGCTGGCCCCGCCTCACGGTGCTCAGCTTGCTGGCGGTGAGAAGGACCCTTCTCTCCGCCAGGAGCGCGGCGAACAGCCCCACGATGTTCTCGTCTGTCACCGCCACCACCAGCTCCGTTAGGTTCCTCTGAGGATCAGAGAGAAGCGCTGGTCGCGAGGGACCACAAGATGTGACAGCCCCCTCCGGGTTTCGGGACTTCTCCCCGCCCCCAGAACTCCCTCCCAGGTGTCCACTCACGTTCTCAGGAATGGATGGCAGGCGGCCAGAGTCGGGGGCTACGAAGCAGGAGAGCTGGTGGGGGGGGGGGGATGAGCGGGGACACCGATCAGTCAGGGGTTGGCCTTGCCTGGGGGCCCAACCCAACGGGGTCCCCAGTTCTGCTCACCGGCCTGCTGTTCCCAGGGGCAGGGGGCGGGATGCTTTGTGCACTGGAGATTGTCACTCCGCTGCCCTGGGAGAGAGGTGTAGCTGCGTGGTCCTCCGGGCTGGGGTACAGCCTCCCCACCCACCTAAGGTCGGACGCCCAGGGATTGGGGGCTGCTCACCAGCTCCACGGAGGCCTGGGTCCCAGGCAGGGGCTGGTGCAGCAGATTTAGAAGAAGTTCCTCGACCTCAGAGACCTGGGTGGGGGTGGAGTGTCTGAGCTGGGGGGTGGGGGTGGGTTGAGGATTGACTGGGGCTAGGTGGTCTGGGAGGAGCTGAGGGGCTCAGGTCAGGCCTGGGAATTCTGAGCCTGGTGGAGGGCTTGGGAGGGTAGAGGCTGGGACTCCCACGGGAAGAAGAGGGAGGCTGGTCTCACTTGGTCCTGGGCCAGGAGGTCGCCCACTGTGTTCAGTAGCTTGTAAAACACCTCAAACCAAGGCAGATGGCTGTGGAGAGGGCGCGTACGTTCCACGAAGTGCCCCCAGGCCAAGGCCCTTCCCACCCGCCCCCCCTCCCCCCAGAGCCCCAAATCTCACACCTGAGGATGCACAGGCAACTGTGGGCACCAGCCCGTAGGTGGCAGAAACCAAATCTGCGGGTGCCGCTCAGGTCGGTGAGGGCAAAGGTGAAATGTTGTACAGCTGGGCTGGGGGGCTCCCTGGAGGTGGGAAGGGCTCTCAGAGACCCAAGGGTCCCAGGTCCCTGAACCACGCCCCCACTCCAGCACCAACAACACTCCTGCTGTGTTCACCAGTCTGGGGCTCTGGGTGTATAGATCCTTAGTTACCAGGGTCCCTGAGTCCCTGGGTCCCCGGGTGTTTGAATCCTGGGGGGTCCCTGAGAAGTCTGAGTCCTTGGGTTCCTGCAAGTCGGCTTCCTTCCATACCTTTCCACATCAAAAGGAAAGCAGAATTTAGGCACCATCTGCATAGCTTCCTGGGGATGGAGAGAGGGCACACTGCTTGGCCATTCGGGTTAGGCCCCACCCCTGGCCAAGAGAATCTCTTCCCCTGGGGGGACTGGCCCTGGGCCCAGGGGAGCCAAGAACCAGCCAGCATACCTGGTCCCTGAAGTCTGGGGGAAACTGTCGCAGGATGGGGGGATCTGTGGGAGAGCGGGCTTCTAAGTTCAGGGCCCCAGGTCTGCCTTCCACGTCCCCACCCCCACCTGATGCCCCCAACTCACCTTCTTGCAGGGAGGCAGGGCGGGCTGCTTCGAAGAACCAATCAAACACGGCAGGTGGACCCCCTCTGTGGGGCAGGAATGGGCTTTAGTGGGTCCAGGGGCTTCCTTCTGTGTCTGTGGTTGTGTCTGCAACTCTGTACCTGTGTGTGTGACCTCAATGGTTTGTGACAGTGAGTAGGTTGTGGGATGCTGTGCGAACAATAGTATTGATGGTGTGTGCGTGACGGAGAAGTGTGAAGCACCGAGTGTGACTTGTGTGCATGTGTGGACATGACGTGTGTGAGCCTGTGACTTGGGTTTATGTGCTGTGTGACTTGGGTGAGCACACAGGTGTGTGTGCGCATGACTTGGGTGAACATGCAGGGGTGTGTGTGTTTGTGATTCTCTCCTGTGTTTTCCTGGAAGGATGAGACTGACCAGTGTCGGTGTCCGGTCGATGAGTGTGTGTGACCAAGCCAGCGTGGGGACAAATAGCATCCACAACTTCTTGTGTGGCTGTGAGTGTGGCTGGGTAAATGTGTGAGCATCTCTGTGGTCTGGAGACCAAGAGACCCTGCCCGTGTGTCTCTGGCTGGGAGACTTCATGGTGGCCCAAGGGCTGACCCCAGATTTGTCATCAGAGGAAGGAGGGCAGCATGCCCTTGTGCCCCTGGGGGCCCCGCACTCTTTACTGCCTTCGCTTGCCCCCCACCCCCCACCCCACAGAGGATGCTGGGTCCTGGGCTCAGGGACAGGGACAGGGAGACCAGAAGGGAGACAGCACAGGGATGGGGAGTGACTATAGACACACAGAGCCCCGGACACGGGAACCCCCCAGCACTTCACTCTCATGCTGGCACGGTCCCACACGAGCACCCAGGCACATGGACCCCACACAGTCTTCCCTCACCCCCAACCCCCGCTCCCTGCTGCCCCCCGGAAGCCATGTTCCTCATCACTCTGATACACCATGAGGTGCCTGCTCAGAGTTGCAAACTTAGTCACCCAGGGCCGGAAGGAGAAAGAAAGAGAGGGAAGAGGGGCTGAGAGACATGCCCCAGTCCCAGCCACCTGCCCCTGTGGCTCACAACCCCTCCCGGGCCTGCCCCACCCCGGCTCCCCTTGGCCCCAGCCCGGGCCTGCTCTGGGAATCTTGGTCCAGAGAGTGGGGGAGGGCGTAGCTCTTACTCAGCTCTGGATCCCATGGTCCCTGCGGGGCCGCCGGTGGGGCCCTTGCCCTAGGGGTCCTGGGGGGCCTGTGCTTGCGTAGGGCTGGGCCCTGAGCCGGCTCAGCTTCCTGTGTGGCCGGGAGAGGAAGTTTAACGGGTGACGTCCCCGGAGGGAGGCCCCCGCCCCCACCCACTGTGAGAGACCCAGGCATCCTGTCTCCTAGCCCTCCCAGGGATGGGTGGACATGGGTGGTGGGCTCGGCGGCCAGACCCCCAGCACTGTCCTGCCAGGCCAGGGCACCTCTGACCCCTGACATCATACCCAGGCCTCCCTCTGTCTGTGGCAGCCAAAGATTCACAATTTGCCTGCAATGCTTCCTCTTCGCTCTACTCTACTTTCCTTTGGTCTTTCTGCATCAGCCATTCCCTTTAGGACCACCAGAGGGAGCCAGGCTGGAGAGTGAACAGTAGGGGAGCCAGGGAGGTGGAGAGACAGCACTCAGGACACAGGTAGAGGCAGGCCACACACACACACACACACACACACACACACACACACACCTCTAAGGTCTCCAGCCAAGACACAAGTGGAGATGAGACTGAACAGAGAGCTTCATGCCCCCCTTTCTCTCCAGGGAGGCTGGACCACAACCAGGACTGCAGATGGACATTGCTAGAGACTGAATGTTTGTGTCCACCCAAAATTTACATATTAAATCCTACCCCCGCCACCAGGGTGATGGTATTAGGAGGTGGGACCGATGGGAGACGATTGAGCTGTGGGGGCAGAGCCCTCATGAGTGGGATCAATGACCTTATGAGACCCCAGAGAGCCCCCTCCCCCCTTCTGCCACGGGAGGACACGGTGAAGAGACAGCGGTCTCTAGGAGCCAGGGAGTGGGTCCTCAACTGGACACGAAGTCTGCCGGTGCCTTGATGTTGGACTTCCAGTCCTGAAAATTGCAAGAAGCAAATGTGCATTGTTTATAAGCCACCCAGTTTATGGCATCCTGTTAGAGAAGCCCTAGTGATCTAAGGCCTGGAGTCTGGGAGGAAGTTCAGCTGCGCGTTGACCTCTCTGTATTAATTATCTATTGCCGTGCAACAAGTCACCCTAAAGCGAACGGCATAAAAGCACACCCGTTTGTCGTCTGGCAGTTTCTGTGGGGGCCCGGACTCTGGGCACAGCTCAGCTGGGTCCTCTACTGCAGGATCTCTCGGCTGTAGCAACGTGTCCCCTGGGCTGTGGTCTCATCCGAAGGACCAGGCGGCAAATGGTCTGCGTGGAAGCTCACTTGGTGGCTGTTGGCAGGATTCAGTTCACTGTGGATTGTGGGACTGAGGGTCTCAGGTCCTCGCTGGCTGCTGGCTGGAGGCTGCCCTCGGTTCTTTGCCACACGGGCCTTCCCAACATGCTGCTTCCCTCACCACAGCAAGCAGGCTGAGAAGACCACAGAACGTATCAAGGCAGAAGTCAGTCTTTTGTAACTTAGTCTTGGAAGTGACATCCCATCATCTTTGACGTATCACAGATGATACGTCAAGAAGCCATCACCAGCTCCAGCCCACCCTCAGTGGGAGGGGATCGCACGGGGGCATGAATAGGTGAGAGGGGCCTCACTGGGGGCAGTCTGAGAAGGCCCCTTCTCTATTCTCTGGGCCTTCATTTCCCCACTCTAAAATGAGGAAATCACGGGGCGCCTGGGTGACTCAGTCAGTCAAGTGTCCAACTTCGGCTCAGGTCACGATCTCACGGTTTGTGGGTTTGAGCCCTGTGTCTGGATCTGTGCTGACAGCTCAGAGCCTGCAGCCGGCTTTGAATTCTGTGTCTCCCTCTCTCTCTGCCCCTCCCCTGCTCATGCTCTGTCTCCCTCAAAAATAAATAAACGTTAAAAAGATTTATTAAAATGGAGAAATCAGGACATGTACAGTGGAGTTGCTCATTCATTCAACAAAGAATTACTTGAGGGTCTGTGTTGTATCAGGCTCTTCTGGGCATGTGGTGACCAAGGTAGACAAGATTCCTGTCTTCATGAAGTTTACATTCCAGTAGGCAAGGAAGAGGACAGACAAGAAACAAGACGAGATCATTGGAGTTAGCAATAGGCATGAGGAGTAAATGAAACAAGATAGTTGATGGAGAGTGACTGGGTGCTAATTTTAGATTCGCCAGGGAAGGCCGCTCCGAGAAGTGACATTTGAACTGAAGCCTGCAGACCAAAGTAGCAGAATAGCATGTGCAAAGGCCCTGAGGTTGAATCGAGCTTGATTTGATTGACCACAAAAAGAAGGTCACTGCAGTTTCAACTTCGTTGAGTGAGGGGGAGGATGATGGAGAGGTAGTCAGCAGGGGGGCGGTGGAGGGCAAGGTGAGAGTTTGAGTTTCAGTCTGAGCGTGAGGAGAGTCGTGGCAAGGTTTTGAACAAGGGAGGGGCAGGCTTCACACGTGCTATTTGCGTATAAAGGCTCCTCTCTGGCTGCTGTGGATGAAGAACACACTTTAAGGGGACAGGGGTGGCAGCAGGGGGGTCCAGGGAAGCGATCGGGAGGGGGGTTGTCTGGATGCGCAATAATGGAGGCTGAGACCAGGGTCCAGCCAAGTGGAGAGAAGGGGTCACATCTGGGGTGTCTTTCGGAGACAGAGACAACCAGACTCAGCAAGAGATAGGAAGAGCGTGTTGGGCACAGGAAACGGGGACTCAAGGCTGATTCAGACCTGGGGTCTGAGCAACTGCACGGTGCCATTTGTCAGAGAAGGGGATGCTTTGGGAGTAGAACGGGGAGTTCTTTTGTGGCCACATTAGGTTTGAGAGGGTAAAGAGAGCCACGTTCACTGCCTGGTCGGTCCATTTTCTTTCTGCTCTACCAGCCAGCTCTGTGCTGTGCTTGCTGAAATGCGGGTTGCTGGGGACTGGCATCCAGGCTGTGTTCCCCACACTTCTTCCTCGAGGCTGCAGGGGGACCCGGTTAGTCAGGGGTCTGGAACCCCAGTCCGGGCCAGGTGGCCTAGCACAGAGTGGGGTGGACGTAGCTGCTTGGCTCTCAGCAACTCTCCTCCTTCTTTCTCTTCCTCCTGGTTTGCCTCCCTCGGTATTGCAGAAGGCAGAAAATTAAAAAACAAAAAGACACAAAAACACAAAACCCCACAACAAGCCAAAGCATTTCCTAGACTTCTTTGCCGCTCTGGTTCTGGAAGCTCATGAGGTTCTGCTAACCAGAAATGCTCACGAGAGATTTGCAAGGCAGAAGTGAAAGAACTCTGTGCGTTTGTACCTATTTCCAGCGTCGTGCGGCGTTGGGAGGTGTGCTTGGATTCTGTAATTCTGGTGGCGGTGCCTTTCCCACCGAGCAGAGGAAGCAGTTCCCCAGTGGCTCAGCTCTGTGGTGTTCTGACCTGTTCCAGGGCTACTCAGAACGTGGCCTCAGAGGCAGTAGCCTCACCCAGCATCACCTGGGAGCTTGTTAGAAATGCAAGGTCTGGGGGCGCCTGAGTGGCTCAGTCGGTTAGACACTCTCGATTTCAGTTCTGGTCATGATCTCGTGGTTCATGAGTTCAAACCCCACAGCGGGCTCTGAGATGATAGTGCGGAGCCTGCTTGGGATTCTCTCTCTCTCTCTCTCTCTCTCTCTCTCTCTCTCCCACTCTCTCTGCCCCTCCCATGATCTCTCTCTCTCTCTCCTTGAAATAACTAAACTAAACTTTAAAAATGTTTTTTAAAAATGCAAGGGCTGAGGCACCTGGCTGGCTTAGTTGGTGGAGCGTGCAACTCTTGGTTGTGGGTTTGAGCCCCATGTTGGGTGTAGAGATTATTTAAAAATAAAATCTTAAAAAATGTAAAGTCTTGGGCCCTACTCCCCAAAACCTATTAAACCAGGAAGTCTAGGGTGGGACCCAGGAAGCTGTGCTCTGGCCAAGTTTTCCTGGTGATTCATTGATTTTCTTTCTTTCTTTCTTTCTTTCTTTCTTTCTTTCTTTCTTTTCTTTCTTTCTTTTCCTTCCTTCCTTCCTTCCTTCCTTCCTTCTTCTTTTACTTTTCATTATTTTTTTTTTAATTTTTTTTTCAACGTTTATTTATTTTTGGGACAGAGAGAGACAGAGCATGAACGGGGGAGGGGCAGAGAGAGAGAGGGAGACACAGAATCGGAAACAGGCTCCAGGCTCTGAGCCATCAGCCCAGAGCCTGACGCGGGGCTCGAACTCATGGACCGCGAGATCGTGACCTGGCTGAAGTCGGACGCTTAACCGACTGCGCCACCCAGGCGCCCCTACTTTTCATTATTTTTTAAAAATTTATTTTGAGAGAGAGAGTGTGAAAGCAGGGAAGGGGCAGAGAGAGAGGGAGAGAGAGAATATCCCAAGAAGTCTCCATACAGTCAGCCCAGAGCCCGAAGTGGGGCTTGAACTCATGAACCGCGAGACTATGACCGGAGCTGAAATCAAGATTTGGACGCCTAACTGAGCCACCCAGGCGCCCCCCCCCCATTATTTTTTTTAATGTAAGCTTTCCACCCAACTTCGGGCTTGAACTGACAAGCCTGAGGCCAAGGGTGGTATGCTGTCCCGACTGAGCCAGTCTGACACCCCTTGCCGGTGATTCTTCGGCACACTGACGTTTAAGAAATACTGGCCTGTGGTCCGCTCTCTTAGTCCCTCTAACAATGCCGGAAGCCCCCAAATCCTTGTATTAAATCCCTTTCTGCTTAATACGCCTATGATGGTCCTTGTCTTGAGCTCTGGCTGCCAAAGGGGAATCAGAGTTCTAGACTTAATGTGTCGTGAACCCCAACCTCACTGCTTGATGGCCATGGGACGTTGGGCAAGACTGTGTGCAGCAAATCACAATTTCCAAAGATGGTCACAGAGATGTCTCCCATCCCACATGCCCTTCTGGAATCTTTCTTCTCTACCCTCAAGGGGGTGGAGTCTACATCCTACCCCCTTGAACCTGGGTGGGCCTTTGTGACCCCATCGATCAGGAGTCCAGAGGACGCTATGTGACTTCTGCAGCTGGGTCAGAAAAAGGCAACGTAGTCTGCCCTGCTCTCCTGGGATGTCTGCTCACCGGGAACCTGCCACCATGCTGTGAGGATGCCCCAGCTGACTATGGAAGGGTACTGATGCCCTCCGTCTACCCACCCCATCTGAACAAATGGAGGCTGAGACCACAAGCGGCTTACTCAACACCACACAGTTAGTTAGCGATACAGCCTGCTCTGTCCCTCTCTGAAATCTCTGCCGCCCTCCCCAGCACCCCCAGATCAGATGTCCCTTCAGCACCCAGGTCCATCCCATAAAGCTCCCTTGCTGACCCTCCCGCAGGGAGATGATACAACGCACGGGGCACACACCTGGCAGGCCACCAGTTTATTTATTGCGGGTGAAGCAGAGGGGAGGAGGCCGGGGAGGCTTGAGGGCGCAACGCCTTTTGCTCACATGCTCCAGGGCTTCTTCCTCGGGCGGCGGCAGCCAGCCCCCCACCACCCTGGCAAACCAAGGTTGGCTAGGGCCGAGGGGAGGGAGGGGCGGGGAGAGAGGGGAGGGGCGGGAGCCAGAGGGAGACGAGGCAGTCCTAGGGGAGGCGGGGCAAGGCCAGAGGGGTGGAAAGTAAACTGGGAGCACAGTGGGGTCCGTGGGGGAGGTCAAAGGTGAAGGAGAGGTCCGCGCGAAGGGAGGCTCCCGGAGAGTTAACGGTGGGGCTCACGAGGGGGTGCGTGCGTCCACGTTAGAAGAGCTACGGGGAGGGCGCCCGCGGGTCAAAGGTCACCCGGGAAGCGCGAGGCTCGGAGGGGCGGGCCCAGAGGCGGGGCGAGGCCGGGTTGCAGCGCGGGGCGGGGGGCGGGGGCGGGGCCTAGGCCACCTCCTCCTCCGCCTCCTCCTCGAACTCGCCCTCCTCGGCCGTGGCGTCCTGGTACTGCTGGTACTCGGACACCAGGTCGTTCATGTTGCTCTCGGCCTCGGTGAACTCCATCTCGTCCATGCCCTCGCCCGTGTACCAGTGCAGGAAGGCCTTGCGCCGGAACATGGCCGTGAACTGCTCCGAGATGCGCTTGAACAGCTCCTGGATGGCCGTGCTGTTGCCGATGAAGGTGGCGGCCATCTTGAGGCCGCGCGGCGGGATGTCGCACACGGCGGTCTTGACGTTGTTGGGGATCCACTCGACGAAGTAGCTGCTGTTCTTGCTCTGCACGCTCAGCATCTGCTCGTCCACCTCCTTCATGGACATGCGGCCGCGGAACACGGCGGCCACCGTCAGGTAGCGGCCGTGGCGCGGGTCGCACGCGGCCATCATGTTCTTGGCGTCGAACATCTGCTGGGTCAGCTCGGGCACCGTGAGCGCGCGGTACTGCTGGCTGCCGCGGCTGGTGAGCGGCGCGAAGCCCGGCATGAAGAAGTGCAGGCGCGGGAAGGGCACCATGTTCACGGCCAGCTTGCGCAGGTCGGCGTTCAGCTGGCCCGGGAAGCGCAGGCAGGTGGTGACGCCGCTCATGGTGGCCGACACCAGGTGGTTGAGGTCGCCGTAGGTGGGCGTGGTCAGCTTCAGGGTGCGGAAGCAGATGTCGTACAGGGCCTCGTTGTCGATGCAGTACGTCTCGTCCGTGTTCTCCACCAGCTGGTGCACCGACAGCGTGGCGTTGTAGGGCTCCACCACCGTGTCCGACACCTTGGGCGACGGCACCACGCTGAAGGTGTTCATGATCCGGTCGGGGAACTCCTCGCGGATCTTGCTGATGAGGAGGGTGCCCATCCCGGACCCCGTGCCCCCGCCCAGCGAGTGGGTCAGCTGGAAGCCCTGCAGGCAGTCACAACTCTCGGCCTCCTTGCGCACCACGTCCAGGACGGCGTCCACCAGCTCGGCGCCCTCCGTGTAATGGCCCTTGGCCCAGTTGTTGCCGGCTCCCGACTGGCCTGCAGAGGGAAGGGGACGGGACGGGACGGGGTGGGGGTGGGGGTGGAGAGCGCGCAGGGGCGTTACGGGGAGAGCTCCCCCTCACCCCGGCAATCCTAGGAGTGGAATAACAGCAATGAAATTATTACTGTGTTAGCGTTACTGTGGGTCGTTCTTGCGGTCTGCCTCTATCCTTGCTGGCTTCTCATCCAGCAGCCAGAGGGGATCCTGGGAAAGCCGGAAGCCATTCATGTCCCGCTTTGGCCCAGAAGCCTCCTGCTTTAAGCTCAAAAACCAGCTGGGTCTTTGAATAAAAGCCCAAGCCTCTCCGCCCCCACTCGGCCCACAGGGCCCTGCAGGACCTGCGAGCCCCTCTCCCTGCTCTCACCTCCTCTCTCTTTTCTGGCTCACTCTTCTCCAACCAGAGGGTCCTCCTTGCTGTTCCTCCAACACACCAGGCCCAGTCCTGCCCCGGGGCCTTTGCACATGCATTCCCTCTGCTCGAAATGGTCTTCCCGCGGATACCCACATGGCTCTCTCACCTCCTTCAGGGCTTTGTCACTCTCACTGAGGCTTTCCTCCCATTTCTTATTCCTCTTCCTTGCCTTTTTTTTTTTTTTTCCCCTGAAGCACTGACAAACTTACGTGTTCTTGTTACTCATGTTCATTGTCTGTAATCTCACCTGGAAATGTGACCTCCAGGAGGGCAAGGGTTAGTATTAGTGGATGGGCCTGTATTTTTGTGAAAAGGTTAACATTGCTTCTCATTCCCTCCTTTGACTCCACCCTAGTCTGACCTCATCAACCCTGTTCTGGACTGGTTCCCACCCGCCTCCCCACCCTCTACAGAACAGTCTGTTCTCCTGCCAGCAGCCAGAGGGCGTCTGTGAGCACCTGAATCATGTCCCACCCTCCCCTACCCACAACCCTCCGGGGCTCCCACTTCCCCGGGGGTACAAGCCCAGGTCTTCCCTGCAGCCCACAGAGCCCTGAACAACCTGCCCCTACCCTGTCTCGTGCCTGCACTCACCTCCTCCCTCTCTCTCCCTCGTCCACTCTGCTCTAACCACATCGGGCTCCTTGCAGTTCCTCCAGCACACCAGGCCTGGTGCTGCCCCAGGACCTTTGCGCCTGCTGTTCATTCTGCCTGGGATGCCCTTACCCCCAGGTACTCACATAGCTGACTTTTCTTTCAGGTCTTTGTGCCATGTCACCTCCTCAGAGAGAAACGGGATTGCCAGGCAGTCTGTCTCCTGACTCCACACTTTTACCACCGCCTCCCCACCCAGGCTCCCAGAAGCCTTCAAATCTATTGGTCCCGATGGAGCCACCCATAGTTATCCTAGACTCCCTCACACCCTTTGGTCAACATTATTTAGTCCTTCCACAGCCATATCCCGAGGACGTATTGTATGCCATACCCACACGGGAGCATCGGAATCTTGCTGAATCATCACACAGACCAGAGAGGGGAAGTTGTTTGTCCAAGGTCACACAGCCTGTCCTGTCAACGCGTAGACTTCAGACTCTATAAACCACCCTGCTCTGAGGAAGAGAGGTTCCCCGGGGTGCTGGGGGAGAGGGTGGAGCCCCGGGGTCTGAGGCCAGGTGGGTGGGTGTGTGCAGCCAGCCTGACCTGGGAGGCACTAGGAACAGTGTCACTGAAGGATGTTCACAGAGCGTGTGTGCCCCAGGAACCTGAGCGCCACAAATGTGTCTGCTCTCTTCACATGTGCTGTTCCCTCGGTCTTGCACATCTTTCCTCCCTTCAATGCCTCTTGGTCAGTCTGGGTCTACTCATATTTTAGGCTGCAGGTATTAACAGTGATTGTGATAATGAAAAGTACAAACGCTTGTGTGCTTTTTCCTCTGTTGGATATGGTTCTGAGTGCTCTCTGCATATTCACGGCTTTAAGCCTCACGATCGTGACGAGTAGGTCTTTTTTATAATCTCTGCTTTACAGATGTGGAGACTGAGGCACAGAGAGCTGAAGGAGCCTGTCTACAGTCACCCAGCTGACTTTCAATCAGTGGCTGAGTTGTACTTATTTAGCTTCTCTGTTGCACATCCCTCCCCGGGGAGGTCGGCTCCGATAGGGTAGAGAATCTTGTCTGCTTTGTTCTTCTGGGGTGACGGCAGGGCCCGGTATGCCGTAGGTGCTCAATAAGTTATTTGTTGAATGCGTGAAATGGCAGGGCTGGCATTTTCACCCAGGCAGTCTGGCTCCAGTCCATGCTGTTAAATTAAAGTGCCACCTCCTCCAGGAAGCCTTCTCTGCACCCTCCTCCCTATCAGATGCCCGTCCTGGGCTCTCACGGTGGCCTGTGTGTCCTCCATCACAACCCTGACTGCCCTGTTCACCTCCTCCGCGGGGCCGTGGGACCCCGTGGCCACCAGAGTCTCCCGAGCTACGTGGGGGGATTTTTCACCAAGCATTTGGAAGCCAAAGGAGCAAGGGGGCTTCCTGTGCCTGGAACTCACCAAAAACAAAGTTGTCGGGCCGGAAGATCTGGCCGAAGGGGCCAGAGCGGACAGAGTCCATGGTGCCCGGCTCTAGGTCCACCAGCACGGCTCTGGGAACATAATTTCCTCCTGCAGGGAAGCAGATGGAGGGCGGCTGGGGGTTGCGGGAGTGCCAGGAACCAGCATCCTGCCCCCTCCCAGCCTCCCCACCCCCACTTCTGCAGGTGCCCCCCCCCCCCCCCGGGGCCCCTACCTGTGGCCTCATTGTAGTACACGTTGATTCTCTCCAGCTGCAGGTCACTGTCTCCGTGGTATGTGCCGGTGGGGTCGATGCCGTGCTCATCACTGATCACCTCCCAAAACTAGAGGGATGGCGGGGGTGGAGGGAGGGGGGGACGGGTAAGGGCAGAGGGCGGGGGAAGCGGGCGGCCAGACCTGTCCCTGCCTCCCCGGGCCCACGACCTCGAACCGCCTTCCTAGCTGCCACCTGTCCCCCAGCAAGGCGAAGGGGGGACCTAGAGGCATGGTGGGGAGGGCAGGCATGAGGCAGCAAGAAGGGAGAGGTGGGGGCGGGGGTGGAGCCGAGTCACCACCTCGGCGGAGCCTGCCGGTGTCAGCTCGCCCAGGCTGCAGCGTGCGGGGAGGGGCAGGGTCCCTTTGTGCGCGTGGAGAGGACAGTGGGCCAGCTGTGCAGCCAGCTGTGGTCAGCGGACGGAAGGCTGGGCCCCACCCCCACAGGCCTCTTTGTTCCCAGCCTGGCCCTGCCCCCGCCCCCCCCCCTCCCCTAACCGTCCCCGGGGTCCTGGCCTCCCGGGGACCCCATCCCTCCGAGAGGCCCCAGGTGGGGGAGCTCTGCGGAGCCCGTGGACCTGCTCGGCTCCTCTCGGCCGCCTCCGGGGCCCCAGCCCCCGCGCACCTTGGCTCCGATCTGGTTGCCGCACTGGCCGGCCTGCAGGTGCACGATTTCCCGCATGGCGCTGGTGCTGATGGTGGACGCGGCGGCGGCGCTGGCGCTGGGAGCTGCGGCGGCGGGACGGGAGGTGGACGCGGCGGCGGCGGCGAAGCAAGGTCCCTGCGCCCCCGGGGCGCCTCTATATGAGCGGGCGGGGCCCGCGTCACGGCCGGTCACCGGCCCGCCCCGCCCCCTGGTCCCGCCCCGGGACGGAGGGTGCCGGGGTGGAGGGATCTCCCTCCCCAGCGGCTGGGAGACCTCCGGGGGCCCAGGCTGGGGCACGCCGGGGCCCCGTGCGCCCCTGCCGCGGGCCGTGGGGTGAGGCCCCTCGAGCTCCACCTAAACGTTTCCTCCCCCACCCGCTCCACCCGGCTCCCAGCCGGGCCTGGCGACCGGGGTCTTGCGGGGATGGGGCGGGGAAGGGAGAGCGCCGAGTAAACGAGCTGCGGATCGATCCCGTCTCTCCCCCATCCTCCACCCCCCGCCCCCGCCCCGGGCGGCCCTGCCTCAGTTTCTCATCCGTAGCCTGCCTCCTCCTTCCGTGTAGGTCTCCTTTGCCAGAACCCTTGCGACAACCGAGAGGACCCCTAGTGGGGCGAGCTGGGGGCTCCGGAGCTGCGGTCTGTTTTGGGGGGCGGGGGGCGGGCGGTTCCTGGAGGACTTGTCCTGGAGCCGCATAGTAAGTGACACCACGATTTTTCTTCCATGTTTGGCTGGGGATGCTTGTGGACGCTGGTGGAGGTTGTGGGGGACAGTGCGCTCCCCCTGGACACCTCTGTTGGGCTTTGGGTCCTTGGCAGGTGCGGCCAACTCCAGCCTTGCCTGGGGTTGAACCTCAAGGAGTAAGATTTACAGCTGGATTATACATGGGATGGATAGATAGCCCCTGGGACTGCCGTGCCGCCCTCCCCCCCCCCCCCCCCATAGGCACCTCTCTTCGCCTTACCTTGGCATTTCTTGTTAGCTGAATGACCTTGCAAGGTCACTTTGCTTGTCTTTGGCTGAATTTCCTTATCTGCAACATGGGGCGGTCAATGCCTGCCCTCTAGGGCCATGGGGAGGGTCTGATGAGATGGCCCAGTTAACAAGCCAGGCCCGACTTTCTCTGCACAGAGTAAACAATACATTGTAGCTGTTGGTATTACAATTATTATCAGGGGCTGGACAAGACTTTCTGTGCTGAGCCTCCAGTGGAGGCCAGACCCCTTGGGGCCACCTTCTGCTGACCTCTAGTTGTGCCATGGGCAGAAGCCTCCTCCTCACCTCCTCTGCATCCCCCGTGGCCTCCAGCTATTGGGGGGGGGGGAGGTTAGTCAGGTTGGCTACGTGGCTGGGACCTCACATTTGCCGTGGCTTCTGGTTTTGACCCGTGGTTCTCAACAGGGGGACACTTGGCCATGTCATGTCCAGACAGGGGGTGTGTGTGGTCCTGCCATCTAGTGGTGAATGTTGCCAAACATTCTACAACGCACAGTTTAATCCCTCCCCCCTCCCCCCCAGCCTCAAGAATGATCTGGCACCAAATGGCAATAGGCCTGCGAAACCTTGTGTTATTAATTGGGGGAAAAAATGGAGACCCCCGAGCTCTCATTAGACACAATAGGTTTCTGATGGGTTAGACAGCTGTTTTATGGTTTAAACCAGGGTGACCCCCACCCCCGTATCTGTGGGTCACTTCCTCTTGCCTACCCCCCCCACCCCCACCAAGTTTTGTATTTAAATGTGTGCAGGGCTCACAGTAGGTCAGATGATTATGAAGGCAGAATTTCTTAGGGGCGGTGTCAGCGAGATCCTGTAACCTAGGGGGTCTCAGCTGCGGTGCTGTGCTCCCCCAGGGGACGCTTCCCAATGTCTGGAGACATTTTTGCTTATTACGACCTGGAGGGGCTACTGGCCTCCAGTGGGTGGAGCCCAGGGATGCCACCCAACGCTCTACAAGGCAAAGAATTATCCAAACTCCAAATGTCAATAACGCCAAAGTGGAGAAACCCTGATTCAGACTTTTGAGGTTCTGACCAGTGTGTCATCACGGACCCCTGAGACATGGATTTCCACTGACCCATGTTAACATGTCTCGAAAATCCCGCGTTGGCATTTTGTAATTTTTTCATATAGCAAGAGTCATAAAAAATATAAAAATGGAAGTGGCCCTGCTGGGAGGGGCTGACTTGGGGCTCAGCCCCAGAAAAATGGATGCCCTGGGTCACTCCGCCAGGGCAGGGCTGATCTGGGTCATGGATTGAGCCCCAGAGAGCAGGGCGTCCTGCTGGGAAGTGTACCTGGGAAGGGACGGTCTCTAGAGAGTATGGGCTCTATGGTGTCGTCTATGTCTGTCTGCATCAGGGCCTCCCTGGTGGTCCTCAGGAGAGCAGAGGGAGGGCAAGGGGGAAGAGAATGGAGAGACAGGGTGGTCTTCCAGCCCCTGGGGTTGCTGGGACCTGGCTGGCAATGCCTGAGATGTGAAGAAGCCAGAGACGAAGAAAACCTGTAGGCATGAAGGCAGAGGGGGTTGGGGTGGGCTGATGTCACTTGTATCCCATGGCTGCCCCACCCTGGGAGGTAAAACGTGCCAGGCCCCCAGGCAAGCCGACCCTCCCTGGTAGCATGCTTTCGCCTACCACCCAGAAAGCCGTCGAGGCTCTCCCTCCGGGAATCCGAAGACCAGATTTATACTGGTGGTGCTGAGAGTCCAAGATCCGGATGTGGCCAGTGAATAGAGCCAGGGACCAGAAAAGGAGCTGGATGACGGGCTGTTAAGAGCCTGTGTGTGGTTTTGTTTTTTGTTTTTTGTTTTTTTTTGGCTTCAGGAGCGGGTCTGCCCACAGAGCTGGGGGCAGCTGCGCAGGGTCTCAAGCCCCAGGAGCGGGTATGCAGAAGGACTCCCCACTGCAGTTTTGCACCCATCTGCCTGCCCGGCCCTGGGCAGCCATAGTGTGAGGCAGGACATTCTATCTTGCCAGTTTTGTATGGAAATGGATTTCAGCCTCTAAAGAGGCTATTGGCTCTGCACCCCCACCCCCCCACCCCCCGAAACCAGCACTGTAAGCGAGCTAGCTCTATGCTGTGAGCCACACGCCAGTGTTGGGAGACATGTAGGATGCCAAAGAGAGGGTTTCCCATGCAGTCTGGTGAGACCCTGTGGGGAAGCTCACAGTACCCCCACCTCTTGCCGGGGGTCACAGCCCCGATCGAACCCGGTTGGCCTCATCGGGGAGCCCCGAAAGAGCAGAGGATGGGCTCCTGATTTTGCAACGGAACACAGGACGCAAAATCCCGTTTTAAAACACCAGGTTAAATTTCAGGAGAAATCAGGCATCAGCACCTGGGGAATACTCGTGAGGAGGGGGGGATGCCCAGAGACCCAGAACATTCCGCTCACTAAACGGACCACCCTTTCTGAGGTCTGCAAAACCCAGGAAAGGCCTGCCTTCTAATTGTGTGTGATCTGTCCACCGTGGGGGGGCCACACTGCCACCCCATCTGTGAGTCTCAAGGCATTGACATGCACCCCAACTCCCAGTCCACCTCGGGGCGGGGGTGGAGTCTGTTTTGCCTATTATTAATGATAATGGTGATATTTTAGCCAGATCCTGTTCTAAGTGCTTTGAGTGCGTCAGCTCATTTGTGCTTTAGCTCGTGAAACCACAACCCTAGGAGGCAGAGGCTGTTTATATGCCCATTTCACAGGTGGGGAAATGGAGGCCCTGGGAGCTTGAGGATTTCACACACAGTTGAGGCTGGGAATAAAGTCCATACGTTCCAGGTCCCAAGGCCCTGATCTTTTATCACTGTGGGAGGTGGTAGTTATTTTGTTACTTGGTCTTTAAAAAAAAGGGGGGAGGGGAAGGCTGTCAGTCGAATGGGCGTCTTTCAGGAGGAAAATGTTGCCGGTGCGACCAGTAGCTGGTGTGAGCCGTGTGACTGTCACGTGCTCCCTGGCCTGGCCTCTGTCTGTGCCATTGTGTCTGCCCACCATGCTCCCTGAGTGCTGTGGGCTGGCTCCGCTGTGTGAGATCTCATGCCACCACCCAAGTCTGTGCTCTCTTTGTCCCCTGGGTCATTGACTCCTTTCCGGAGGTTTCCCTTCTCCCCAGCTCCTCCTGTCACCTCTCCGCCCAGACCTCAGACCTCCACCTCCACTGGGCCCGAATTCCCTTCCCCCTGCCCCTGGCGGAGTCCAGCCCTGGCCATGAACCCAGCCTGGCACGGGCCCTCTCCAGCTGCAGAGAGGGGGAGACGGAGAGTTCTGGAAATTGCTGTTGCAGGACAGGGAGGCTGAATGAGCCTTAAGAGGAGATAGGCCCTCCCCATTCTAGCCCTCCCAAGTCCAGGGGCATACACCAGCTCTGTGGAAGCCGTGCCTGGCGCTGGTGGGGGTGGGGGACAACGGAGCATTCTCTGGCCTTGCCCGGTGGATGGCCCGCCTCCCACTAACACTCGCCGCCAGATACGCCTTGGAGTACATCCCCGAGGAGGCGTGCTCAGAATAGAAGGATTTTCTGGGAGACCGGTGGGGGAGGGGCGGAGGGGGGCTGACACCTGCTGACCTCAAATGGGGCTGGGGTGTGGCAGGGGCTGCTTCCTGGGTTCCCCTCAATGCCGGCCCGCTCGCCTGGCATCGAGGACATTCTCGGGGTGCCTGGTGCAGGTGTCGGCGATGTAGCTGCTCTCATAGTTGAAGGAAGCTGGCTTGGGCAGGATCGTGCCAGGAAGCGGGGCCTTAAGAGACTTGTGGTCATCTTATGCCACCAAACAGGAAGGTGCCCAGATGCTTGGAGACCACGGCCACGTGGGGGCTCTTCGTGAGGGTTGGCAAGCTTACCTGCAGGCCCTGGACCCGGACCACCTCTCCCAGGCTGGTCTGCGGGCCACACTGGAGTGGGGAGGGGTCACCACCCGGGGCAGGGGTGCAGCACGAGTGGGAGCTCCCCAAGCCTGTGTCTCAGACAATCTGCATTTCTCCCTGTCGTGGGGACAGGAGGGGCTGGGTTCCCACCAAGCCAGGCAGAAGGGCATCGCTTCCCGTGTCACCAAGAAGGAGGGTGGGCATCCCCCTATTTTATGTCAGAGCTGGGCGGGAGTCCCACATCCGGAAGGGGCGGGACTTCCTGCTACACCAGGAGAAACGTGTGGGCTTCCTCCCAAATGTCAGAAAATGGGGGTGGGGGGGAACGACTTTCCTTTTCACCAGGATAAAGAGGCAGGATGTCCCCTCTATGTTTGAAAGAGGTTTCCCAGCTCCCCAGAAGAGGGGCAGCACCGCATCCTGCTTTATCAATATGAGCGGTGGGCTTCCCTGTGTGTTGGGGGGACCGGGGCTGTGCTTCCTCTGTGCCTAAGGCACCGAGGCAGACGTTTCCTCTGTGTTAACAAAGGGTGAGCCTTACCATGTGGTTCCTCAAGGAGAGGGGTTCTGTGCCGTCGAGCAGCGCGATTTCCCATCTCGTTGGGAGCAGAGTTGGTACCTGCCCCTGCCTTCGGCTTACGCTTTGCCAGAAAAAAGGGGGGAAGCTGGCCTGTGGCGTGCACAGGCGGAAAGTGGCCAGCCCCTCACCCTGAGGGGGCAGAGTCAGAAGCCCACGAATGGTGAATGCTGAGTCCTCGATGGTGTAATGGGCCCCCTGGGGGTATTTGGTGGTAGTGTCATCGCAGGAGAGGCCCTGCATGTAGGGTAAGAACAAACCCCTCTCGCTCGGCTCACTGGGGATGCTGACTGCCTGGGGCGGACAGTTGGCCTGACGCTGACTCTCCTTAGGCCTTCTGGCCAGTCTATCCTGCCTGCATCTCCACAGCCTGGACGTGGTGGCAGGGTGGGGAAGGCTGTGTAGGGAAGATGGTCTGGACAGAAGGCCAGAGGAGGACAGAGCTCCAGGGACCCATGCGTGGGTGGGGTCCTGTGCACAAAGTGGGTAAGGGGTTAGAATAATGAGGGGGCAAGGGTAAGGGGGTTCCTTTCTTTTCTTTTCTTAAAATGTTTTACTCATTCTTGAGAGAGAGAGAGAGAGAGTGCAAGCGGGGAAGGGGGGGAACAGAGGATCCAAGGCAGGCTCTGCAGTGACAGCAGAGAGCCCAATCCAGGGCTCGAACTCACAAACCATGAGATGGTGACCTGAGCTGAAGTCGGACGCTTAACCTACTGAACCACCCAGGCGCTCCTGGCTGTGAATCTCCTTCTGTTTCTTTCTTGGTGAGCGTGAATCTCTCTGTCTTTGTAGGTATGGAACCATGTGTTTTTGGAAGTGTGTTTGTGTGTACGTGGGTGTTTTGGTATGTGCACCCGTGTGCTTGGGGATGTCAATGAAGGCAGACGTGTGCATCTTGGTGCGTGCACGTATGCACCATGCATGTGTTGTGTGAATAGTGGTTGTGCGCGTGTGTGTGCATGTGTGTGATTATGCATGTGTGTTCATGGACGTGTGGTATGTGTGTGTGTTCGTGCCTATATCTATGGCTCTGTGTCTGAGCTGGGTGATAATGGTGTGAATACTGTGTGTGAGCAGGGTCTGGGGCCCCTCACCTGACACCCCATCCTGAAGCCAGGCAGGGCAGGGGGGTCTCGTCTCAGGCTGTCAGGCCCACCCACCCTAAAGGCTTACTCCCAGGCCTGCCACCCTCTCGTCCTGTTGCCCACTGAAGTCTGGTGAAGCTAGGTAGTTGGAACCTAGCCTCCTACAGCCCCCAGCTCCCTTCCTGGGCTAAGAGGGCAAAGCTAGTGTCCCAACCTGCCCTCCTCTTCCCAGCAAAGGGGCTTTGGTCACCAGCTCTACCCACTGGGGAATTGGGGGGGGGGGCTGGCATATGTCAGCCACACATCTAGACTCCAGGCAAGCTCAGGCCATAGACATACATCCACACACAGAGTCCGACATACACAATTACACAATACAACCACACAGTCTGACCCAGACACACACACACAGAAACACTGTGCGACAATATACCCGCAACACATATAGGCCCATCTAGACCCAGACACACACCAGGCTGTGCAAATACCATCAGATCCATCCCAACCCAGATTCATAGTCCCAGGCTCAATCATAGAAGTCACGCACAATAAACACACCTCTCTAAGCCAATACAACACGACAACACAATAACATATGACACAGAGACCCGGAGACACGCATACATATCACAGAGTCAGATGCACCCAGATAAGCTCTACACTCACACCTCAGCACAGATGTAGCCAGATGTAGAAACAGACTGACGTACACATGTATGTGACATGCACGCGTGAACAAATATACCTGGAATCGTACGTTCACATGGATATAAGTACCTCACGGACCAATCTCAGATACACGGATAGGCTCAGAGACTCACTTACAAATACACACAGCCAAACATACACAGAGATACACAGTACAGACTCTCTCCCTGCCATAGACACACAGATACACAACTCAAAAAGACACACAGTGAATAAAATCATACGAGAGACTGAAAAAAAAATTGTTGAAGGGGGAAAATAAAGTCATATGCAAGACTGACAAAAAAGAAAAAAAAATGCACAGCCGGATGCTGTTCTGGGCACACAGACCCAGGATGACAGGTCATACTTGTAGAGAGTCCCTTTCTCCTCCATGCACACAGACACACATTGACCCAGTCACCCCAGAAATACACTGATGAAGACATGTGACCCAAGTACACGCCGAACGGCAGCCAGCCAGCCAACAGTCCAAGGACCCTTGGATAAAGACAGGTAGATAGACCCCTCCACAGATCTTTGGGTGTCGTGATTGGGGGGTGCTCAAGGCTGGTGGGGAGGGGGCTCACCCAGCAGCAGACAGAATATGTCCAAAGCCACCAACATCCTGGAGGTCCAGATGTGCAGCAGGAGGTGGGGCAAGAGTGTCCTGCATGGGTCCCCAGACCAGGCACTGGTACCAGATCACGAGGTGGGGCAAGGCCAAAATGGTATGTGGTAAATTCATCAACTGCGGGCGACAGGGTGGGCACACCCGTCTGGACTGGAATTAGTGTCCTGTGAGCTGGACGGGGCCACAGAGGGGAGAGACGGGCCTGGACAGTGAATAGCACTCTGGCAGGGGTGGGATCCCACTGCAGGCAGGTACTTAGATGGCCAAAGGGTTAGGGCCTTCCAGAGGAAGGGCAGGGCTGGGGAAACTGAGACCTCCCTAGCTCCAGTAGCGAGGAGCCCCTCCACCCCCATCCCACACCAGTAACTTGGTGGCTTTGGGGTAGGACCTTGATAGTGTGTGTGTGTGTGGGGGGGGGGGGGGCCTGGAAGAAGGAAGGGTGGAACAAAAGGGGCGGGGCCTACAGGAATTAGACAAAGTGACCAGAGGCCCCGCAGGCCACAGAGCGCCCGAGGAAGTCAGACTAGGGATGGGGATGGTTTGAAGGCTTGGCCTGAGAAGGGGACGCAGAGTTCCTGAAAGGTGGAACCAGGAAAGGGGAGAGGAGTTTAGATAGGAAACAGAAGGACGGGGCCTGGGAAGAGGGTGGTTCTGGACTAAGAGAGGTACCAAAGTAAGTCGGGGAGGCGAGTGGGCAGAGGGCCTGGAGGCTGATGGCTGGGAAGTGGGCAGAATCTGGTGAGAATGACCCGAGGTGGACGAGACCGAGGGGGGGTGTGGGGGGGTAAGCAGGGCCTGGAAGTCAAGAGCTGGGGGAAGTGGGCGAGCCTGGGGAGAATGACAGAGAAGTGGGCGGGATGGGGAGGCTGACGGCTGGGCAACTGGGCGGAGCCCAGGGAGAATGACGGAGTAGTAGGCGGGACTTGGGGCGAGGGTTGGGGAGATGTCTGGGAAGTGGGTGGGACTGGGGAGTGGGACCAGGCCTGGGAGGGGGATGGGAGGATGTGGGCGGGACTCGGAGTGGGAATAGGCGGGGCCCGGGTGGCTGACGGCAGGGGGAAGTGGGCGGGGCCTGGGGAATATGACAAATAAGTGGGCGGGGCTGGAGAATGGTCAGGGCTTGGGAGAAGGGTCAGACCTGGAAGGGGCCGACCCACCTTTCTTAGGGTCAAAGTCACGTCGGCGATGGCTGGTAATTCTCTCGCACCAGCGGCCTCTGCCCTGGACATTCCAGAACTTGGACGAGTCTTTGGTGGTCATTTTCTGGCCGAGAGCCAGGCGGGGCGGGCGAGCACCCCTCCCTCTGCACTACCGATCGCCCCGCCCTGCCGAGCACCCTAGACGCGTCTCATTGGTCGGCCGCGGACCAATGGGAATCCGCCTCCCGGCTCACTGGGTCTTCCGAGGTACCGCGGGCAGCGCCGGGCAGGGGCGCGGGGCTAGGTCGTTGGAGCCGGGCGGTTGAGGGTCTTCCGTCCCCCTGCAGCTTCCCGGCTCTGTTTCCGGGCTCAAGGCCTGACTGATCGGGCTCCGGCCGCCCGTCTCCCCGCTGCCCCGTCGCCACGCCCCTTCCTCACCCGCCTTTGCATTGAGACCAAAGACTTAGAAGCACCTTCTCTCTACCCTCAAGTAGACCGCCCCCCTACGCCCACTCGCTTTGCAGCCGGGGTTGAGCCTCCTGATCCACCAGGGGTCGCCCGCGGCCTACATTGGGTGCCGCTGCCAAGGAAAGGGACCTACAGATTCCTCAAAAAAGTGAAAGACAGGTCCCCGGAAGAGCCTGGGTTCCCACTTAGGAGGGGAGTGGATCTTGGACGATTTGAAGGATGGCCTGGGTTCCTTTGGGTTCGTTCCCTTGTACTTTGCGTCTTTGTTCCAAGCGTCTTGCGTGTCTCTCTAGGTCAACTTGCGCCATTGTGTTACTTATGTGCCTCCGGTGGTCTCTGGGTGTCTGATACTGTGTGTCTCTGATTGCATATCCCAGGAGGTTTGAGTCTCTTTGACGCTGTTTATGTGTTAGTGGGTATGTGTATAGATTTGATGGCTGCTCTTGTGTATCTACGAGTATGTGTCCAGGTATGTGTCTCAGTGTGTGTGTGTGTGTGTGTGTGTGTGTGTGTGTGTGTGTGTGTCTTGTTTTGTGTGATTGTGTATGACTTGAATGGAGGTGTCTGTGGTACCCCTTTGTCTATCTGCTTTGTGGCTGCCTCCCTGAGCAAGTTGGAGAGTCCCTTCCAGGTGGTGGCCCTCCTGGGACTTCCTTCCTGGGGCACTTGGGTTTGCTTCCCAGCAGAATGATCTGGCTTCTCATGCCAGGCCCCTCTGAGGGGTCCTGGGGGCTGGCCCTGGTCTGCCTGGGCCTTCCCCATCCCTGTGTCCTTCTACTGCCCTTAGCAGGGAAACACCATTTCCTGCCCTTGATGTCATTGGTGCTAAATTTTCCCTTCTTCAGCTCGGGCTACTGGTTTCTTTCTACGTGTGTGCACACCTGACCACAATTCCGTGCTTAACATGAAAACAAAACAAAACAAAACAAAGCAAAACAGTAGCACATGGAAAATGCAGGTGGGCGAAAGCATATACAGTGAAAGAGCCACATTTGCTCACCGCAGATTCCTCTGTTGTTTTTTTTTTATATATATATATATATACCTTCTAGAAATGTGCTGTGCAAATATATCTCCGCTCTAAAGCAAAACACGTATTTCAGTACGAGGCATCCTGCAGCTTACTTAGTTTTCCTAGCCCCTAGAGATCTCTCTCGAGCCCCAAGGAGGTGACTCAACCTCGTGCACAGCTTCATTACCAAATTGATTCTATGAAGAGTAATCTGTCCATTTCTTTTTCAACAGCTGCTTTGGCCGTTTGCAATCCCAACACTTTTGCAACAGACATTCCTGGTTTCTCAAGCAGGGACATAGCTGTGCATATACGGGACCCCCTTCCCCCCCATACCCTTTCCTCATTCCTAAGTGTGCAACGTCACATTGGAAACACATGATTTCATGGGCAGAAAACATGAATAGACACTTCTCTAAAGAAGACATCCAGATGGCCAACAGGCACATGAAAAGATGTTCAGCGTCGCTCCTTATCAGGGAAATACAAATCAAAACCACACTCAGGTATCACCTCACGCCAGTCAGAGTGGCCAAAATGAACAAATCAGGAGACTATAGATGCTGGAGAGGATGTGGAGAAACGGGAACCCTCTTGCACTGTTGGTGGGAATGCAAATTGGTGCAGCCGCTCTGGAAGGCAGTGTGGAGGTTCCTCAGAAAATTAAAAATAGACCTACCCTATGACCCAGCAATAGCACTGCTAGGAATTTATCCAAGGGATACAGGAGTGCTGATGCATAGGGGCACTTGTACCCCCAATGTTCATAGAAGCACTCTCAACAATAGCCAAATTACGGAAAGAGCCTAAATGTCCATCAACTGATGAATGGATAAAGAAATTGTGGTTCATATACACAATGGAGTACTACATGGCAATGAGAAAGAATGAAATATGGCCCTTTGTAGCAACGTGGATGGAACTGGAGAGTGTGATGCTAAGTGAAATAAGCCATACAGAGAAAGACAGATACCATATGTTTTCACTCTTATGTGGATCCTGAGAAACTTAACAGGAACCCATGGGGGAGGGGAAGGTAAAAAAAAAAAAAAAAAGGACGTTAGAGTGGGAGAGAGCCAAAGCATAAGAGACTGTTAAAAACTGAGAACAAACTGAGGGTTGATGGGGGGTGGGAGGGAGGGGCGGGTGGGTGATGGGTATTGAGGAGGGCACCTTTTGGGATGGGCACTGGGTGTTGTATGGAAACCAATTTGTCAATAAATTTCATATATATATATATAAAAAAAAAAAGGAAACACATGATTTCAGAGTAGCTGGTCATGCACTCCAACTCCACAGAGCTGAATTGCTTTGCACGACCATGCCTTGTAGTGCTGACACAACACCACAGGTACACACGCTCACGTGTGGGGCCCTATGTTTTTCCGTCCTATCTAGGGCTACGGAGACCCGAACCTAGCTTTTCCAGAGACTTGGCTAACTTGTATAACACGAGTCCCCCTTCTGTGTCTCTTTCCTCCTTCCACATATGTTAACATTGCCATGGCTCAAGACCAACCCTCTTTGATTTGATTCTTCCCTTTTTTCTCCTTCTTGTTTACCACACCCCTCCCCCCCCCATTTGCTTGCTCTCTCCCTCGTGTACTTGCTCAGCAGACATCACTAACAGTCTCTGTTACGCTTTGCCTCTGCCCTAGGGGAGACAGACGATCCAGGCCAGCTAGAAGTTGACACAGGCTGGGGGGAGGGCCACCTGAAGGGGCTGGGGAGCAGTGTAGAACCCAGAGATCAGGAACTGAATTTTGCTAAGAAAAATCAAGGCATACCTCCTGGGGAGGTACCTGTTCACTGGGCTTCCTAGGGGGAAGGCATGGTACTCCTCCCTCCAACTACTTCCTGCCCAGCGCCCCCCCCCCCTTAAACGCTGTGATGATAAGGGTGAGGAGTCAGGTCCTACCCCTAAAGGCAAGGAAAACCGGGCCCACGCTCGCCTTGGGGAGACAGCTGAACGCAGAGGTGCTACTCCAGTGAACGTGGGACGCCAGCAAGGTGATGGTGAGAGCCTCACGGTGGGCAGGGCTGCCTGGCTCAGATGTCCCGACCACAGCAGCGCGTCATGGCACTCCCTGACTGTGGCCTGATCCTTCCCCGGTCTGCTGGGCTTTGTTTCCTCTCCTTGGGGGGTAATGTATAGGACTCTTCCAAGTCCCTTGGTGCAGGGAGGAGTTCAGAACAGTCATCGTGAGTCACTGAGGCTCATCGACTTCAGTGTTTTGTTGGAGTCTTGGTTTCTGCATCTACATATCGGGGCTGACGTTGTACTGGGGCTGTAAGAGATTCAGTGATCATATATGCCAGCCCGCCTTTACTGAGCATTTACTCTGTGCCTGGCACTGCTCACGGCAAGCTCTCAACCAGCCTTTGAGACGTACTTTTATTCCCTTCAACATATAGGAAAAATGAGGCTCAGGGAGGTGAAGCAGGCTGCCTGAGATCACACAGCAAGAACTTTGAGAGCTGAAATTCCAAACTCAAGAGCAGAGATGGCAACTTTTTTTTTTTTTTTTTTCCTGAAATGGACAAGAGAGAGTAAATACCTTGGGCTTTGTGGGCCGGTCTCTGTCGCAACTGCTCAGCTCTGCTGTAGTATTGAAAACACGGTCATAGGCAACCCTCAAATGAATGGGCGTGGCCACGTGCCAACAGAACTTTATTTGCGGACACTCACATTTGACTTTCATGTAATTTGCACAGATGCCATGAAATAATTCTTCTTTTGACTTTCCCCGGCCACTCAAAACCGGAAAAAAATGGAACGAAAATTTTGTAGCTCGTGGACTGTGGTTTCTTGACCTCTAGAGCCTGTGTGGGTAACTGTCATGCTAGACTTCACTCGTTCATTCATTCATTCATTCATTCAATGAATATTACGGAGGCTTGCCACTTTCTGGGCACTGGAGGGAGAAGGGTCACAAAGCAGATGAAATGCTTCTCTTCAGGAGATAACAATTTTGTAGGCAAAACCAGCAAGGAAATAAAGAAATAAGAATATTTCAGATGGTGGAAATGCTCTCAAGGAAACTCAGCAGGGGCAGTGTCACCCGGGACCCCAGGGGGGGACACTTTCATGCAGGTCATCGGAGAAGGTGATGCTTGTGGTCCCCCAAATACCATTGTTGTCAGCGGAGGCAATCCTTGGCTGTGGGCCTACTGTGGGGGTAGGACTTAATAATAAACAGACTGGCCCAAGGGGCCCCCGGTGGCTCAGTTGGTTGAGCTTCTGACTGTTGATTTCGGCCCAGGTCTTGTTCTCACTACATGGGGCTCTGTGCTGACGATGTGGAACCTGCTTGGGATTCTCTCTCTCCCTCCCCCACTCGTGTGCCCTCTCTCAAAATAAATAAAAAACATAAAAAAAAATCTTTTGGTTTTTATTTATTTTGAGAGAGAGAGAGAGAGAGAGAGAGAGAGAGAGAGAGAGAGAGAGGCTGTGAATGGGGAAGGGGCAGAGAGAGAGAGAGGGACACAGAATCCGGAGCAGGCTCCAGGCTCTGAGCTGTCAGCACAGAGCCCGATGCAGGGCTTGAACCCAGGAGCCGTGAGATCATGACCTGAGCCGAAGACGGATGCTCAACCGACGGAGCCACCCAGGCGCCCCAACATTTAAAAAAGAAACCTTAAAAAACGAAACAAAACCAGACTGGCCCGTGGCCTGTGAGCTTCTTGGCTGAGTGATGCCATCAGAAGAGGGCCCTTTGGCCTCGGTATCTGTGTATCTTCCTTCCTGGTTGGTCAGGTTCCTAGGAGATGGGCCTTTTACTGTCGCATCTTCCCAGTCCTGGGTGCTGAGTGGGGGTGGTGAGGGCTGCAGTGGGGACATTTCAGCTCCTGCATTCAGGGGCACCGGTGTACTTAACGCTCTGATGTCCAGGGTGACTCTTGGACCTTAGCTGCCACCGCACTCTCTTTCGGAGCCCTGGGGGGTGGGGTGGCCACCAACCACCGTGCCTTGGGGGATGGTGATGGCGGCATTGTGCCAGAGAGATCATTTTGGCTCCCCAGCCTGCTGGCTGACAATTTTGGCTTAGTTTTCAAAAACAACTGCTCTAGCTGTGACCGCGCTGGGGTTTCGGGAAAAAGCACAGTGTACCCGGTGCTGGGCTCATCATCTCTGCCCAGAGTGACGCTGGAACGGAAAGTGAGCGTCAAGAAGGTGTCCCCTGCCTGCCGGTCTGGGGAAAGAACATTCCGGCGGCAAGTGCCCGGTACAATGCAGTGGCCTGGAGGGCTCATCCCCACCGAGACTCCTCAGAGACTCCAGAGTTTACGCTCCCAGAGCGTCAGCAGGTCTAGCTTGTGGTGCTATAATTTGCATAACTAACAAATCCCCAGGTGCTGCTGCTGCTGCTGGTTCGGGTATCACACCTTATAAACCACTCACACCGGAAGCACTTAGCACCTGTGCACCAACAACGGCCAGTGTCATCATTGTTTTCTTCCCCTAATTCCCCAGGGAGGCCCAATACAACAGGATAGAACGCAGGGGCAGTGCCAGCCTATACTTAACTCAGTTGAACCAACATAACCCTTCCCACCCCCTGCATTTCCTGGCTGCCCAAGCAGGGCCGAGATCAGGTGTCCTGCGGGCCCTCCCAGTTTCCACAGGGAAAGTGAGGCCTGCAGAGGGTCAGAGGATTGGCATGGCCACCCGGCCGGGCCGGTCAGGGCAGAGCAGGGCTTTTGTAGGAGCTCAGGACTTTTCCAGGGCCGCCGGTCTCTTAATGAACGGTGGCTTCCTCTTTTGGGGCCGAGTTTTGGCCCCTGCTCCGCTCCTCCTCCCGCCTCCGCCTCTACCAGGGACAGCGAATGGGAAATTTGAGTTTCCTCTGCTTTAGCCAGGGCTGGCTCTTCCCTACAAGGGGGATTTCTCTACCTGGACTCTCCAGCCTTCTGCCTGTGGGGTCCAGAGGGGGCCCCTGCCGGGAAGCGCCCAGGTGGGTGGGTGGGGGCAAGATGGGGAAGGCCCAAGGCTCCCCGGGAAGGTGAGGGAGGGTTGGGGGGCGGGGAGGGCTGAAGGGGGCTGAGGCCTGGCTGTCCTCTGACCCCTCCGCAGCTATGCTGGATTTAGGGGAGCGCTGCGGGGCGGGGGGCTAGGGAGTGGCAAGAAGGAAGGGAAAGAGTCAGAGACTGAGAAACAGAAAATCAGAGAGGCAGAGGCCTAGAGAGACAGGGGGAGTCACGGGGAGACAGAAGCAGACGCACGGAAATAATGAGGCCGAGAGACGGAAAGATCCCGCGCGACCTCCTACGGAGACAGTGGTCAGATAAAGAGCGAGCGAGCGAGGCACAGGGAAAAGAGGCGGTGCAGAGGTACAAAGAGACACCCAGAGAGACAGAGAGGCGGAGAGAGATCGCCGGGAGGCACGGGAGACAAGTAGGGACGAAGGGGAAACGGTGGGCTGGCCCTCGGAGGGCGAGAAAGGAGAAGGAGAGTGGAGATTCAGAGAAGAGAAAGTTAGGGAAACTTCGCACGGAAGGCCGAGCGGGGCGGGACGCCGGGATCCCCGCCCGCCCCGCCCCGGAAAACGCGGCTTCCGGAGGGTCGCTATAAAGCGCGGCGCCCCGGGCCCGGCTGCAGCCGCTCGCCGCCGGCCATGTGCCCCCGCGCCGACGCCGTCCCGGACCCCGAGGCCCAGCGGCCGCCCGCGCCCCCCGGCCCCGCCTGCCGCCCGCTGCCCTGGGCCCTCAGCGTCGCGCTGCTGCTGCTCGCCGGCACCTGCGCCGCCTGCTGGCTCAGCGCCTGGGTCGCGCCCGCGGCCTCCGCGGCGCCCGGCCCCAGCCTCCCCCGCGTCCCCGAGCAGCCGCCCGACGCCCGCGCCCGCCTCCCCGACTCTCCGCAGGTGAGATGCGCCCCAGCCCCGGGGGCCCCGAGCGCACCCCTTGCCTACGCAGGACTTCGCGGGGGCCCCTCCCGGCGGCACCCCGTCTGCATCCCGGGCCCCGGACCCCGAGGGCTAGTCATCTCGAACCGCTGAGGGGACTCGAGGTGCTTTCTCAGCTCCCGGAGGACCTCGGTTTTTCTCCCGCACCCTTGGGGTATCCCCCTGTCCCTCCCCAGGGGGCCCCCGGAGGGCACCTCTCCTCTTTACTGAGCCACGAGGTTCTGCCCTGGCAGACCCCAGGGCTTGGGGCCAGCTTGAGCCACCAGCCTGGGGTGTGCGTGTGCGCTCCCGCTGAACGTTTGGAGCCCGCGGCGGGGCGGGGGCGGGGGGTCAAGGCCTGCGCCGACCCCGGGGACCCCCCCCTTCCCCGCTCTCCCGGGACTGCGGCAGCGGGAGGCGGGGGCCTGCATCCCACTTTCCGCCTTTCCTCTTCGCAGGCCGTGTTCGCGCAGCTGGTGGCCCAAGATGGTGAGTGTCCTGCGTCATTCCCTTGGGGGGGGGGCGTGGGGGCCGGGGGTGGCCACGAGGCCGAGGAACCCTCGGGAGAGGGAGGCCTCCACTCCCCCCATCTGGCCCTCTTCCCCCCACTCTCTAAGAGCTGTCCCCTCACCGCTTTGAACCTTCTCTGGCTTTCTGACCTTCCCATGACCCTCTCTGGGTGCCGCTTTTCTTCCTCTGACCTCCAAATGTGCCTACGTCAGACGCCCCCACCCCCACCCCTGCCGTGGCACCTGTGGCTGGATCCCACAGACCCCAGCCTGCTCTTGTCTCTCCCACTGGGTTCCCCGAGGTCCAGACTTTCCTCTCCTTCTCCCCCGGTTCCCTTTGCTGCTTCTGGAGACCTCCTTCTAACCTCTTTCCCCTTCCAGAGCTTCCTCCCTATTCTCCCCTCCCTCCCCCTTTCAGACTCTCCTCCCCACCCTTCCCTTCTGTCTTCTCCCCCTTCCTGAGACCCTCCCCCCACCACCTCTCCCTCCACCTCCTCCCTCTCTGAGGCGCCTCCCCCTGCCCCTCAGATCCCCCCCCTGCCCTCCCTGGCCAAACCCCTTCCTTCCCTTACCAGCCTCACCTCCCTCTGGGAACCTCTTCCTTCCAAGACCTCCCCAGCGCCCCTCCCCAGGCCTGCACCTCTGCCCCCCAGCAGTGCTCAGCCAACCTCCCCTCTTCTTCCTCCCTCCTTCAGTACAGCTGACTGAAGGGCCCCTGCGCTGGTACAGCGACCCAGGCCTGGCAGGGGTGTTCCTGGGGCCCGGCCTGAGCTACGACCAGCACTCGCGGGAGCTGATGGTGGCAGAGCCTGGCGTCTACTATGTTTTCTTGCACCTGAAGCTGCAGCGGGTGGTATCCAGCTTCGGCTCGGGCTCTGTCTCCGTTGCCCTGCACCTGCGGCCCCTGGACGCTGGGGCTGCGGCCCTGGCCCTGACCTTGGACCTGCCGCCTCCATCCCCCAAAGCCCCGGACTCAGCCTCTGGTTTCCGAAGCAGCCTGCTGCACCTGGGCGCGGGCCAGCGCCTGGGCGTTCACCTGCGCGCAGAGGCGGGGGCACACCTTGCCTGGCAGCTTGCGCAGGGCGCCACGATCTTGGGCCTCTTCCGAGTGGCCACCAAAGTCCCTGCTGGACTCTCCCTGCCGCCATGGCCCATTGACACTGGGCCCGGGTACCCCCCGCCGGACAGAGAATGAATGCTGCCTTCTTTCCCCGGGGCTCTTGGTGATGCCCGGCCACTCTACCTCACCCGGCTTGGCAGGGGTCCCCGCTGCTGACCCCCTCCTCGAGGACTCTCCAATGGGACTCTCTCCCACTCCTGCCTCAAGTCGAACTTTTGGTATTTATTCTGAGCCTGAGCTCAACGGTGTACTTTATATTAGTCCATTGTATTAATCCATTCAATGTATATTTATTGAACATCTTCTATATGCCAGGCCCTGTGCAGGGCTGGAGACAGAGCAGCAAACAACGGGAAAAAACAAAACAAAACAAAAAACTATTTATGTCAATATGTGAGAAATAAAGACTCATCCACAGCCCTGCTGCGGCTTTCGAGGGGCTAGTCTTTGGGGGGTCCGTGTGACTACGCTGTGTGACCTTCACGCATGGAGTTTGTTTTGAGCATCTCCTGTGTCAGTCAGGCACTGTTTGAGATGTTGGGGACACAGCCCTGAGCAGGCCAGATAGCCCAGCTTTTGCCAAGCTGGCCGTCAGGTATGCCCGCTTGACCCTGTTAACCATGACTGCGTGCGACCCTGTATGACCAGACCACGTGGGGGGCGTGAGGTGGGGCGTGGCACGGGGTTAAACAATACTTACAAACTTAATGACTATGAAATATTGAGGCTTTGTTGCATGCCAGGCAGCGTGAGTTACCTTCTATGAGACCTAACTATCCTATACTTTAGGGATTTCTTTCCCATCTTATTATTATTTGGGCTCCTGAAGTCACCTACTTCTCGTATCTGTGGCCGAGGTGTCGTGGAACGCCATTCTGCAGGGCCTGGCTTGCCGACTGTGTTCCGTGACCTCACGCTGGTAACTTAAAATCAGCCAAGAGGCATCTGCCTGCAAATGCTTCAGGTCGGCTTCATGTACTGTGTGTGGATCATCTGTTTAAGACAGCGATGGAGAAAATGATGTTAAACATGTAGATGATGCTTAAAAGTGTGTCTTGTCTTGGGCTGTTGCGTTGTGAATAGCACACGGAAAATTGAGGAAGTCTTGTGTTTTCGGACCATTTATCGGATTTAGCGAAGATGTTGCTCAACATGACTGGCAAGCCAGTGAGCGTGGACATCTTTGTCATCCCAGGCCATCTGCGTCTTTAAAGGAACAGGATCAACCAATATTCAGTTGTCACTTGGAATCCCGGGTGGCTCTGGGGACAGGAGTGGGAAAAATCAAGGGAGGTAATCTGTCAGAATTGACTATGGAATTTGCAATGAGAAGTATTTTATATATGTATTTCGCAGATTCTGTGCTGCACATTTTTGCCAACAAAATTGATAATAAATGCACATAGTCATTTTCCCCCCTCTGGAGAGCTGGTTGTTAGGCATTTGCTAGCACACCAGTGTCTCCGGGCCAGGCCGGCTCCCCCAGCCCCATAACGTCCCCACCATGTAGGTCTGCCTGCTGGTCAACACAAACCAGCGGGATCTCGGCTTGTTTTTTATTTTTTTTTAATTTCTTATTTATTTTTTTAATGTCTATTTATTTTTGAGAGAGAGAGAGAGCAAGCTGGGGAAGGGCAGAGAGGGAGACACAATCCGAAGCAGGCTCCTGGCTCTGAGCTGTCAGCACAGAGTCCCATGCGGGGCTTGAACCCACCAACTGTGAGATCACGACCTGAGCTGAAGTCCGATGCTTAACTGACGGAGCCACCCAGGCACTCCTGAATCTTGGCTTCTTATTCAGGACGAAAGGGGCTGGGGTGGGCAGAGAAGTCCCCACAGAGCAGATGACCTGGAGGGGCCTTAGGAGGAGGTAAGGGAATGAGGGAGGCAGAGTTGGGAGAGTGGCCTGCACTGGCCAGACGGGGGTTGTGGGATGGGCTGCGGATGTGGAGGCGAATGCCGTTTGCCTGACTCACTTCTACCCGTTCTCAAAGAGTCCCTCCTGAGTGGGCAGAACTGGCATTGAGCTGACACCTGTGAATGTCCCCCCCTCCCCCCATATTGGCAATGAAATTATCAAGCGAATCGGTTGTTCTGTGAAAAGGAAGCAAGTGCAAAATGACCTCTACAGGCCCAAGGAGCTGTTAAGACGGGAGAAAAAGGTCTGCCAGTCCAGCTCCATGAGAAACGGTTTATTAAGGGGGCTTACAGGCAGAAGGCCGTTTGGAGTGGCTCTGGAAACCCCCACCTCCTGTCAGACCTGCTGGAGGCTGGGAGTCCACAGTGGGGGGGGGGGGGGCACTCAGGAGGAGCGTGTTTGAGTCATGCACCAGAGCCGATCAAGGACCTCCCATACTCAAGGGTGTGGTTAAGTAAAAGGGAAAGAATGTGTGTGTGTGTGTGTGTGTGTGTGGTGCCGCACTTCAGAGTGATCATTGTGGCCGTTTGTCCGAGATAGCTTTAGTCTGGGTCACACGCTGGCAAATGCCTGTTACCGCCTGCCCCCATTGCTAGATGCTTCCTCTGGACTTCCGCCCTTACCGTCCAAAACCTTGCCCTTGGTACACCTCCAGGGTTGTTGGGGGAAGGGCGCTTCCCAGAACCCTTGGTCCAGGGGCCAGCCTCTCGCTACCCTGGAAGCCCGGTTGTTGCCTATTTTGAGTAGCACCCGGTGACGCAAGTCCTCTGGGGCAGCTGATTGGGCCAGAGTGGACACATGACTCGAGCTGGGCCAATCACGTCCCCTTGCACAGGAACAGGGGCAGGCCTGGCTCTACCGAGGGTATTGATCAGGAATCGGAAGCTGTACGTGAGACAGAAGCATGGAGGGAGCCACGTGCAGACACAGAAAGGGGGAAGGAAGATGTATGGGGATTCGCAGATGAGACCAAAGAGCCCTAGAGAGACAGAGGAGCTACCTAGGTTCCCTACTTGTCTCTTCCAGGTGATGTGGGGAAACCCTAGTGGCGTTAGTTTCCTGGGGCTGCTCCAACAAAGTGCCATAAACTGGGTGGCTTAAAGCACCAGATAATTACTGCCTGCCAGTCCTGGAGGCCAGAAGTCCGAATTCGAGGTGTTGGCAGGGCCATGCTCTCTCCAACAGCCCTGCCTCTTCCAGCTTCTGGTGGGTGCTGGCCCTCCTTGGCGTTCCTTTCCTGGCTACTGACGTTACTCTCGTCTCTGCCTCCATTGTGGCATGACTGTTTCCCTTCTGTGTGTCTCGTGTTTCTCTTCTGTTTGTGTAAGGACACTGCTCTTGCTGGATGGAGAGCCTCCAACTTCCTGCTTCAGTATAACCTCATCTTAATTTAACTGGTAATATCTGCAAAGACCCTATATCCAAATAAGGTCACACTCTCAGGTTCCAGAAAGGACACGAACACCCCACACCCCACCCCACCCCACCCCGCGGCGGTCGGGGGTGGGGGTGGGCGACATTATTCAACCTAGTACATTTAGTGTCTACCCTTAGCAGCCATGGGAAACTTGGGTGCCCTCCCATGAATTTCCTTCTGGGGTGGGTTCTGTTCCATGCTGCTCGAGGATGCAGGCCTTCAAGGTTGTTGGTGCCTTTCTTGGTAGTTTTGGGGTCTGAGAGTCTGTCCTACTTCCTGGGTTATTTGGGTCTGGGCGTGTCCCACGACAAGGATACTTAGGCCGCATAATGTCGTAGGATGTTACCAATACCCAAGGTATACAGATGGAATTCGACAACAGTGACAGTAATTACAGCTGACATTTATTAATGCTTACTGTTCCCAGGCACTAATTGCTTTGCAAAGACTCCAGCAGGAAGCTACTATTTTAATTCTCATTTTACAGGCAAAGAAACGAAGGCCGAGGGAGGTTAGCCCAAGATCAGACAACTAATAACAGAGTGGTTGACAGTGTGAGTTGTAGAACCAGGCTTCCTGGAGCCCTAGTCACTTCCAAGTGACCTCATAGAATACAGAAAAGTTGGGGTCGAATAGTGTTCCCCCCCATTCATATGTGGAAGCCCTACCTGCTCAGGACCTCAGAATGTGACTGTATTTGGAGATAGGGTCTTTACAGAGGTAATTGTGTTAGAAGGAGGTCATTAGGCTTGGCCCTAATCCAGTATGACTGGCATCCTTCTAAAAAGGGGAAATTTGGAGATACACACACACACACAGGGAGAATGCCATGTGATGGTGAGGAGGCACATCGATAAACCAAGGCCTGGGACAGACCCCTCCCTTGCAGCCTCAGAGAGAACCAGTCCTGACCACACTTTGATTTTGGACTTTTGGTCTCCGAACCGTGAGAGAATAAATGTGTTTAAGACACCCAGTTTGTGCTACTTTGTTGTGATAGCCCTAGCCAACTGATACTGATGGTTACAGGATTCCGTTGCATTTAAGAGACACTTAATGCACAGTGCCAGTCTCTTGGTAAGCACTCGATACATTTCACACCAACTCACACATGGAATTCTACAGTGACATAAGGGTGTGTGACAAAGAAACAATGGAATGATGCCTGAGTGGCTCAGTCCATTAAGTGTCCAACTCTTGATTTCAGCTCAGGTCATGAGCTCATGGTTCATGAAATAGACCCCTTCATCGGGCTCTGTGCTGACAGTGTGGAGCCTGCTTGGGATTCTCTCTCTCTATCCCTCCTCTGCTAGTGCTCTCTCTCTCTCTTTCAAAAATAAAGAAATAAACTTAAAAAGAAAACAACAACAAAGGAGAGGGGGTACAATGGCACATCTGTGATGTCAAAAAGACACCCTTGCCAAGATAGGGGTTATAAAGTTACAAAGGCAATTCTAGAAAGATGTGGTGTTGCAAAGACAACCACAGAGGGGCGCCTGGGTGGCTCAGTCAGGGCTCCCGTCTTGATGATCTCTTGGTTGGTTGTGCAATCTAGCCCCATGTTGGGCTCTGCGTTGAGTGTGGAGCCTGCTTAAGATTCTCTCTCTCCCTCTGCTGCTCCCCTGCTCTCTCTCTCTCTCTCTCAAAAAATAAAAAAACAAAAATAAAAAAGCCTAAAAAAAAAAAAAAAAAAGACGACCATGGATTCATAGTCCTGCATCCACAACTATAAAATCCCCAAACAGAAAAATCTTCATAAACTCCTTCAACAGCCCAAATGGACTGAACTCATGTGAATGTGTTTATGATTTTTACTGATTCCTTAGCTCAAATATTCCTATAATAGGGATGTTAGTATGCTTGATTAATGGGTGCTGTTCCAGAAGCCTGTGGTATGTGGTGGTAACATATGTATAATATATACTGTATGAGTCCCCTTTAATATGATGTGATATATATGGTACGAGTCTGCTTTATTACTCACACAAAACCACTGCTGATTCTTCTGGCCACCAAATCTGTGGAGGCTTTTCCTGACACCAATAAGCAATTCTCAGCCACCAGCAAGGAGTCATCAGAGTCCCCTTCCCCCAACCCCCGGAGTCACCTCATAGAACAAAGATGCTGCTAGTGTTTTATTTTAGGAATTTACTAGAGTTTACAAGCCCTGTGTTGGGGGTGAGGTCAGATATATAGAGATAGATATCTAGATATCTGTCTATATCTCTATCTATTACCAGTGTAAATACTGGATTCCAAAACATATTTGACTTCTAGGGTTTGGGATCAGGGATTGTGGAGTTGTATGAGAGAGTGGGATGTAAATCCAGACCCTTCACAAGAGGTGGGATGTACAAAGTGGTGATGGCCACACCATCCCAGGGGCAGGACCCTTTGGAGGAGGGTTTCCTGGCTGAGGGTTCTCAGACTTTTCAAGTGCAGTTTCCAACCTCTCTGCAAAGAGTCAAGGCTCTTCTCATCCCTCTCTTGCTTCCCTCAGTCTCTGACTCAGTCTGCCAGGAAACCTCTGCTACCCAGGATGGGTGTGGGTCTGAAGACACTGAGCAGAGACCCTGCACCCTCCCACCTCCCCACCAGCAGCGTTGTGGGATGAATTTCCAGTGATGGAAGCTGAGTGGAAAGCCTGAAGCCTTGCCCGTGTGTGTGTGTGTGTGTGTGTGTGTGCGTGTGCTGGGAGCAGTATGGTGAGGAAGGAGCAGAGATGGGTCACAGAGCATTTTTGAAAATGATGTTCAGAATACTTAACGTGAGAGCTACCCTGTTAACAATATCAGAAGTGCACAACACTCCCCCTTGTCAGCTACAGGCATAACATTGTATAGGGGAAGTCTAGAACATCTTCGTCTTGCATTACAGACCCTCTGCCCCCACTGAATGTGAACAATCACCCGGTTGCCCCTGGGGTCAGATTTCTACGAATCTGACGACTTTAGATACCACATACCAAGAAAATCTTCGGTATTTGTCTTACAGTCTGTGTCTGTCTTACTTCACTTAGTATAATGTCTTCCAGGTTCATCTGTGTTGCTGCAAGGGGCAGGGTTTCCTTTTCTTTTTAAAAAATTGTTAACTTTTTTTTTTTTTTTGAGAGACAGAGCACGAGTATGGAGGGGCAGAGAGAGAGGGAGACACAGAATCCGAAGCAGACTCCAGGCTCCGAGCTGTCAGTTCAGCGCAGAGCCCGACACGGGACTTGTACCCACAAACGATGAGATCATGACCTGAGCCCAAGTCAGATGCTTAGCCAGTGGAACCACCCAGGTGCCCCTCCTTCTCTTTTAGGGCTGAGTGGTATACCCCATGATATGGCTACACCACATTTTCATTATCTGTCAGAAGTCATTTAGGTTGTTCCCAGATCTTGGCCATTGTGAATGATGCTTCAGTGAACATGAGAGTGTAGATATTTCTTGGGGAATCCTGATTTCAACTCTCTTGGATATATATACCAGGAAGTGGAATTGCTGGGTCATACAGAGTGTGCATTTTTAGACTCACACAGAGCTGAGTTCAAGCCCTCATTCTGCCAGTGCTAGCTAAGCTGTGCACCCTTGTGCAAGTGCATTGACCTCTCTGTGCCTAGTGTGTCTTCAACTGTAAAATTGGAAACGATTTTGTGTCTCATGGGCATTTGGGAGCATCTAGTCAGCGAATGGGTTTAATAGCATAGTGCCTTGTACTTCACTCAAAATATGGAAGCTATTATCAGTTGGGTCACAGAGAGATGATATCAAAGGTCCCAGGTGCATCAGGAAAAGAGAAGGTTTGGGGAAGTGAGTTCCAGGTGGGCAGGGCAGCATATACAAAATCCAGAGGTAGGAGAGTGACCACAACAGTGTGAAACGGGGGGAAGGGATTAGACCATACCAGCTCGAGGAGGCCAGGCAGTTTTATCCTGAGCATAATGGAGTGTTAGGAATACAAGAGGTCAGATTAGCTTTTTGACTAGATTTCTGCGGCAGGGATGTCAAATTACAATGAAAAGCAGAGAGTAGAGGCAAGGAGGCCCATGGGATTACTCGGCCGAGAGAGAGCAGGAGGTTTGGGATGAAGTGTTAGGTCTGAAGATGGAGAGGGAGTGTGTGCATATAAGAGAGAGACAGAAAGGAACAGGAGTTGCCAAAGCTTTGAATATGGGCGAGAGGGAGGAGGAAGAGAAGCCAAGACTTGTGGCTCGTGCAACTAGGAGGTATTTAGGGATTTGGGGACCCTGGAAACTCATAGGTCACTTTGGGATGAATGGAATTTCCACGTGCCTCTGAGGTGGCCGTGTGGGAATATTAAGTTGGTTCTGCGGCTATGCAAGCTCTTTGGCTAGGATGGAGATTTAAGAGTTGTTGGTATATTTATATAAAGGATGTTCGGGGCAAGGATGAGATGTCTGAGAATAACAAGTGAAGAGGTAACAGAAAAGAGGGTCTCAGATCAAGCACTGAGGAACTTCAACATGTAATGGTTCAGTAGGTGGTCAGATGTGCACAAAAGCCTGCGAGAGGAGCAGTCACACAAGAAAGAGGAAAGTCAAGATCCCAAGGAATGTGCTTCAAAGGAGGAAGTTGTGCTCAATGATATCTGATAGTGCAAAAAGTCCGTTAAGATGAGAACCAAAAATATCCTCCAGAGTTTGAATCATCAAAATCATGAGTGGTTAACTCTTCTCAGGGGCATAAATGAATGAATCAAGTTGCATCAGAGTGGCTTGAGAAATTAGTGACAAGCTAAGACTTTGAGATGGCCTCTACAGGCAACTTCTTTTTAAAAAAATTTTTTTTTCAACGTTTATTTATTTTTGGGACAGAGAGAGACAGAGCATGAACGGGCGAGGGGCAGAGAGAGAGGGAGACACAGAATCGGAAACAGGCTCCAGGCTCTGAGCCATCAGCCCAGAGCCCGACGCGGGGCTCCAACTCCCGGACCGCGAGATTGTGACCTGGCTGAAGTCGGACGCTTAACCGACTGCGCCACCCAGGCGCCCCGTACAGGCAACTTCTTTTAAAGAAGTAAGTTTTTGGGGCGACTGGGTGGCTCAATCGGTTAAGTGCCTGGCTTTAGCTCAGGTCATGATCTCACGGTTTGTGGGTTTGAGCCCCGCGTCGGGCTCTGTGCTGACAGCTCAGAGCCTGGAGCCTCCTTCGGATTCTGTGTCTCCTTCTCTCTCTGCCCCTCCCCTGCTCATGCTCTGTCTCTCTCTGTCTCAAAAGTAAATAAACATTAAAAAATTTAAAGGAGTAAGTATTTGGAGCTCACTTTGGCAGCATAGACACTAAAACTGGAAGGATACAGAGAAGACTGGCATGCAACCTGTGTAAGGGTGATGTGCAAATTCGAGAAGCATTCCATAATAGAAGAAAGAGTATTTGGGAATAATTTCAGATTTCAAGAAAAGTTACATGAATAAAAAGGGTAGAAAGGACAACCACATACCCTTCATCCAGATGCATCCGTTGTTAACATTTTGTCCCATTTTCTTCACCATTCGCTCCCCGCCGGCCCCTATACGAGAATATAAACTGTAAGTATTTATTTAAGATGAGTCAGACAAGAACAAGATTATTAAGAAACAAACCCAGAGGAAACCAAAACCCCAAAGGCTGGGGCAGTTCTAGGAAATTCCAAATGTGGTGTGAGTGGATTCAAGAAATAGGAGGAAGTTTTGGGGTATTTATCAAGGTGATTACTTAGAAAGAAACACAAGAGGTGAGGGGATTGGACAAAATGGAGGAAGAGGAGTGGGAGATAGAGGTTTCCAGTTATGGAATGAATAAATTGTGGGGATGAAAAGCACAGCATAAAGAAAATTGCCGATGTTGTTGTGATAGCATTGCATGCTGACAGGGGGTGGCTGCACTTGTGCTGAGCAAAGTGTAAGACACAGACTTATTGCATTACTATGTTGTGCATCTGAAACTAGTGTAACATTGGGTGTCAACTATACTCAAGAAAGAGAAAGAGAAAAAGAAAGGAGAAAGAAAGAAGGAAGGAAGGAAGGAAGGAAGGAAGGAAAGAAGGAAGAAGAAAGGAAGGAAGGAAGGAAGGAAGGAAAGCATGAATAGAAAGAAAGAAAGAAGGAAGGAAGGAAGGAATAAAAGAAGGAAAGAAGGAAGAAGAAAGAAAGGAAGGAAGGAAGGAAAGAAGGAAGGAAAGCATGAATAGAAAGAAAGAAAGAAGGAAGGAAGGAAGGAAGGAAGGAATAAAAGAAGGAAAGAAGGAAGAAGAAAGAAAGGAAGGAAGGAAGGAAGAAGAAAGAAAGAAGAAGAAAGGAAGGAAGGAAAGAGAAAGAAGGAAAGAAAGAGAGAAAGAAAGAAAGAAGGAAGGGAGGAAGAAAGAAGAGAAAGAAGAAAGGAAGGAAGGAAAGAGAAATAAAGAAGGAAAGAAGGAAAGAAAGAAGGAAAGAAGGTAAGAAAGAAAGGAAAGAAGGAAAGAAAGAAAGAAAGATGAAGGAAAGAAAGAAGAAGGAAAGAAAGACACACATGGAAACTAGCTGCGTTAGCCCTACCTTCTCTTCTGATCCACATACTGAGCAAACCCAATGATATAATTTATCCTTAGGCTACATCAATGGATGTAACTTATCACTCCTCTCCTGAGTCAAGTTATAGCAAATAGAACAGGCAGGAAAATTGTTTTTTTTTTTAAGTTTATTTATTTATTTTTAAGTAGTCTCTATTCCCAACGCAGGACTCAAAACTTATGACACCCTGAGATCAAGAGTTGCAATGCTCCGCTGAGACCACAGGTGCCCCAGGAGAATTGTAATTTTCAAACTCAAAGCTGAACAGACAACTAAGAATCACGGGGCATGAGACCAAAAAAATCAACGCTATGAGAGACATACCCCGAACTCCACATCAGCAGAAAAGAACCAACACCTAAAGATTCAGAGCTAAGAGAACAAACAAAAGACTCCAGAATTAGTCTAAATCATTTCCCTAGAAAGGCTTTAGCAAATTTTTGATTTGATATTTAAATACATGACTAATAAAATCTATAAGAACACTCCCTCAGATCGAGTAAAACCCTCCATTATCAATCTTTCAGGGAGATATTAAAGCTTAAAGATTACACATTGTTGCTGATTAAAGTTAGGTTGTTATGACTTACCAGAGTGAGATGGGACAACACCTTTTCATTCGCTCATTTATTTACTCAACAAATATTTACTGGAGGTTTTTAATCTGTCAGCATGTTTCTAGGTACTGGGGACACAGGGTAAGGAAGAGAGGCTGGGGTTCTGCTTATATTCTAGATCAGGGGTCGGCAGCCCATCACCTGTTTCTGCAAGTGAAGCCTTATTGGAACATGGCCATGAATGAGCGTTTGTTTATGTATCGTGAATAGTTGCTCTCATGGCCCAGCAGTGGAGTTGAGCAGCTGTGACGGAGGCCATATGGCCCATGAAACCTAAAATACTTATTGTCTGGACCTTTACAGAAAATACTACTCATCTCCCTTCTAAATAACCCCTAAGTATAATAATTCAAGATGGTACAAATGCTGTATTAGTCAGAGTTCTGCAGAGAAACAGAACCCATGGGATAAGCATGTATGTGTAGAGAGATTTGTTTTGAGGAGATGGCTCACACAACTCAGGTGCCGCCCTGAAGGCATTCTTGGGGCAGAATTCCTTCTACCTCTGGGGAACTTCTGCCTTTTTCCCTGAAGGACATCAACTGATTGGATGAGGCCCAACTACATTACAGGGGGCAATATGCTTTGTTCAAAATCTGCTACTAATTTAAATACGAGTCATCTAAAAGAATACCTTCACAGCAAAATTTAGACTGATGTGTGGCCAAATATCTGGGGACTGTGGCTTAGCCAAGTTGACATACAAAATTAACCATTACAAATGTTGTGAAAGAAATATGTGGGAGATGTTCTAGACAATGGGGGGGTCTATTTTTTAAATTTTTATTTATTTATTTTGAGAGGCAGAGAGTGTGGACAGGAGGGGGGCAGAGAGAAGGAGAGAGAGAATCCCAAGCAGGCTCCGTGCTGTCAGTGCAGAGCCCAACGCCGGGCTTGATCCCATGAGCCGTGAGATTATGATCTGAACTGAAACCAAGTGTCAGACACTTAACCAACTGAGCACCCCAGGCACCCCTGGTGGGGGCGTGTCTATTTTTAAGTGGTGGTCATGGATATCTTCTCTTAGAAGGTAGCACATGTGGTGAAATTTGAATGCTAACAAAAATCCAGCCCCAAGGATATCTGGGAGGAAGACATTCCAGACAGAGGACACAGCAGGTGCAAAAGGCCCTGAGGTGGGAACAGTCCAGGTCTGTTTGCACCCCAGGGAGGACCAGTGTGGTTGGAGGGGAGTAGTGAGGCAGACAGTGGTAGGGAATGAGGTTAGAGAAATTATGAAGGCCTCCCGTGCACATTTGGGGATTGGACATTTTTCTGTCTTCAGGACAAAGTCAGTGGAAGATTTTAAGCTATGATTGTGGTGTAGAAATTGGAAGGAGGAGGGGCTCCTGGGTGGCGCAGTCGGTTAAGCATCCGACTTCAGCCAGGTCACGATCTCGCGGTCCGTGAGTTCGAGCCCCGCGTCAGGCTCTGGGCTGATGGCTCGGAGCCTGGAGCCTGTTTCCGATTCTGTGTCTCCCTCTCTCTCTGCCCCTCCCCCGTTCATGCTCTGTCTCTCTCTGTCCCAAAAATAAATAAAACGTTGAAAAAAAAATTAAAAAAAAAAAAGAAATTGGAAGGAGGAACGTGACTGGGAAGCTGGCAGAGGCCTCTAGGGTTGGCTTGGGCAAGGATGGGGATTGTGGAGCTAGATAGAAGTGGAGAAGCGTAGGCTGCACTGACTGGGATTTGGTGCTATTTCAGTGACCTCAAGTGGCTTTCTATTAATCACTAACCAAAACCCCCAGCTATTCACACTGACTCATCAGATCCTGCCCAATGTGCTCCTGTTACCTCCCGCATCTCACTGTCCACCTGCCCCTTCTGTTCCCGCCACAGTGGGCTTCCTAGCTGTTCCTGCGCACGTCAGGCACAGTCCTGCCTCAGGGCCTTTGCTCTGGCTGTTCCTTCTGCCTGGAAGTCTCCTCTCCCAGGTCTTCCCGTGTAGATTCTTGGTCACCATTCAGTGCTCAGATCCAAAGCCATCTCCTTACCTGACATTCCATTAAAAAGAGCACCCCTGGCCAATTCACTATTTATCATCGACCCTGTTTGATTTTGCTATCCAACACGGCATAATAAATCCCCCAAAGTTAGTGGCACAAAACAACAACCATTTTATTACACTCCTGGCTTCAGTGAGTCAACAGTCATGGCAGGGTGTAGTGGAAATGACTTATTTTCCTGTCTACAGTGCCTATGGCTCAACTGGGAAGATTCAAATGGTTGGAGATGACTTAAATAACCGTGAGTTGGTTATTAAGAATCCTCTAGATGCTTGTCAAAGTTCATTCGGGACTCTCAAACCATGCACATACCCTCGTCTTTCCTTAAAATTTTTTTAATGTTTATTTCTGAGAGAGAGAGAGCAAGAGAGACAGAGAGAGAGAGAGAGAGATCGGGGGAGAGGCAGAGAGAGAGAGGGAGACACAGAATCCAAAGCAGGCTCTAGGCTCTGAGCTGTCGGCACAGTCTGACACGGGACCCTGAATCCACCAACCGTGAGATCATGACCTGAGCCCAAGTTGTTTGACTAACCACCTGAGCCACCAAGGCGCCCCTATACTTGTCCTTTCTATGTGGCTTGGGCTTCTCGCAGCATGGCAGGCTCACGTGGTGGCTGGATTCCAAGAGGCAGGGAGTGCAGAAATGGAGGCTGCCAGGACAATTCAACACTATACCTGAGAGTCACTTGTGTCATCTGCCATTCTTTCCTTAGAGCCCACCCAAATTTAAGGAGGTAGAGAAAATGACTTTGGAGGTGCAAGTTCCAACTGCATAAAGGCCCATTGGAATGGGAGATGTTAGGACACTCATCTTTGGAACACACCATCTGCCACACCACTTTGATGGCTTATTAGGAGGATTTAATAAAATGATGCAACTTTAGCAACGAGAGAGAAGGCTTCCTGTTTCGGGAAATGGTAGAGTCCTGTATGTAGGATGAGGTGCAGATGGCAGAGACCCAATTTTGATTTGCCAAAGTGTGAGCTCCATGATAGCAAAAGTTTGAAATTTACTGATGAATCCCAGGTATTGAGAACAGTGCCCGACACATTAGGCAATCAGCAAACATGGGTGGGTAAGGAGGAAACGTACAAAATGGAGCATTTCAGGGTACCGCCATAGGGGAAAAGCAAAAAGGAGGCTCTCAGCACTTGGTTAGGCTTCATAGGATCCATAGAAGTCTTACAATCTTAAGAATGCCCCCCAAGAGGGAAGAGGAATTGTGCAGTGGGTACATCCTAGGGAAGGTCTGAGAGCCTCAGAATCCCTAGTAGTGCTGACTGGTGAAGCCATCTCCCTCCTGCAGCCAATCAATAAAGACTGAAAGACACAAGCCATTCTTCAAATCTGAAGACAGCAATGCAAGACTTCAAGGAACACAAAAAATCAAGAAAATGAGACACTGCCAACGAAACACAATGTTTCAGTAATTAACCCAAAGAAACTTAACTATGATGAGGGGGATGTAAGAGGGTAGAGTTATTTTATGTGGTTGAAATTAAGCTGTAATCAGCTTTTTTTTTTTTAATTTTTATTTTTCAACGTTTATTTATTTTTGGGACAGAGAGAGACAGAGCATGAACAGGGGAGGGGCAGAGAGAGAGGCAGACACAGAATCGGAAACAGGCTCCAGGCTCTGAGCCATCAGCCCAGAGCCCGACGCGGGGCTCGAACTCCTGGACCGCGAGATCGTGACCTGGCTGAAGTCGGACGCTTAACCGACTGCGCCACCCAGGCACCCCTGTAATCAGCTTTAAAAAGACTGTTTTAACTACGGGGTGTTTTACGTAAGCCTCGTGTCCACAGAACAAAAACTGACAGTAGATACAAAAAAGATAAAGAGAAAAGAATCAAAGCATATCACTATGGAAAATCGTCAAATCAAAAAGGAGGGCAGCAAGAAAGAACGAAAGGAACAAAGGAGTTACAAACATCCAGAAAACAATTGATAAGATGGCAATAGGATGTCCTTACCTACCAGTAGTTACTTCAACTGTGAATGGATTAAATTCTCCAATCAAAAGACATAGAGTGGAGGGACACTGAGGTGGCTCAGTCAGTCAAGCATCTGAATCTTGACTTTGGCTCATGTCAGGGTACATTGAACCCTGTGTTAGGGTCTGCACTGAGCATGGAGTCTACTTGAGATTCTCTCTCTCTTTCTCTGCCCCCTCCCCTGCTTGCACGGTTTCTCTCTCTCCATCTCAAAAAAAAAAAAAAAAAAAAAACAAACAAAACATTGAGTGGATGAATGGATTTAAAAAAAAGCCCAAGACACAACTATATGTTGCCTACAGGAGGCACACATCAGCCTTAAGAACACGAAAAGGCTCAAAGTGAAGGGATAGAGGAAGACATTCCATACCAATGGAAGCCAAAAGACAGCAGGGGCAACTACGCTTTTATCAGACAAAATAGACTTTAAATAAAAATGTAAAAAGAGACAAGTTCATTATATAATGGTAAAGGAGTCACTTCATCAAGAGGATATAACATATATGTACCTCCAGCACTGGAACACAAGGATATGTTATGCAAACATCAGAAAATCTGAAGAGAGACATAAACAGTCATGTAATAATAATAGAGGACTTTAATACCCCACTTCAATGGTGGGTAGATTAGCCAGGCAAAAAACCCAATAAGGAAACATTGGACTTGAACTGTACTTTAGGCTGAACAGACCTAACAGGATAGAGGACATTTCATCCAACACCAGCTGAATACACATCTTTTGGTACACATGGGACACTCCTTGGGATAGATCATATGTTAGGCTACAAAACAAATTTAAGAAGATTGGAACCAAACCAACTATCTTCTCTAACCACAGTGATATGAAACCAGAAATCAGTAACAGGAAAGAAAGGGAAACATTCGTGAATATGTGGAAATTAATCAATACACTCCTGAACAATCAATGGGGCAAAGAAGAAATCGAAAGGGAAATTAAAACACATCACAGAGCCAATGAAGATGGGAATATTATATACCCAAACTTATGGAATGTAGCAAAGCAGTTGGATAAGTTAGAAGAAATAGAAGAAATGGATAAGTTAGAAGAAATTCCTAGAAATCTACAACCTGCTGAGATTAAATCATGAAGAAATAGAAAATCTGAACAGACAAATGACTGGTAAGGAAATTTAACCAATAATCAAAAATCCCCCAACAAACGAAAGTCCAGGACCAGATGGCTTAATTGGTTAATTCTTCCATACACTTAAACAAAAATTAGTATCAGTCTCCCTCAAACTCTTCCAAAAAACAAAAGAGGGGAGAACTCTCCCAAATTCATTTTATGAGGCCAGTATTTCCTGGATACTAAAGCTGGACAAGGACATAACAAGTGATCAAAACAGTACGGTACTGGCATTAAAGCAGACACAAATCAGTGGAACACAATAGACAGCCCATAAATAGACCTGCGCATATGGGCAATTAATTTATGACAAATGAAGCAAGAGTATATGATGGGAAAATAACCATCTTTTCAACAACTGATTTTGGGACAACTGGGTGGCCATGTACGAAGGAACGAAACTAGACCCCTATCTTACACCACACACAAAAATTAACTCAAAATGGATTAAAGACTTGAATGTAAGACCTGAAACCATAAAACCTCTAGAAGAAAACAGTAAGCTCCTTGACATAGATCTTGGTGATGATTTTTTGGAACCAACTTCAAAAGCAAAGACAACAAAAACAAACGTGAACAAACACGACCAAGCCAAACCAAAAAACTTCTCTGCACAGCAAAGGAAACCATCAACGAAGTGAAAAGGCAACCCACTGAATGGAAGAAAATATTTGCAAGCCATTTATCTGATGAAGAATTAGTCTTCAAAATATATAAGGGACTCACACAACCCTATAGCTAGCAAACAAACAAACAAACAAACAAACAACAACCACAGCAACAAAAAAACAAATAATCCAAAGAAAAAATGGGCAAAGGACCCAAGTAAACTTTTCCAAAGAAGAGATACAAATGGCCAACAGGTACATGAAAAGGTGCTCAACATCACTCAGCATCAGGGAAATGGAAATCAAAACCATAATAGATGTTACTTCATACCTGGTAGAAAGGCTTTTATCAAAAAAACTCCCAAAATAACAATTGTTGGCAAGGAAGCGGAGAAAAGGGAACCCATAGGCACTGTTGGTGGGAATGTAAATTGGTGCAGCCATTGTGGTAAATGATATAGGGTTTCTCAAAAAAATAAAAAATAGAACTACTTTGTGATCCAGCAATCTCACTTCCGGGTATGTATCTGAAGAAAACAAAATCAGTGCCTTGAAGAGATATTGGCACTCTCGTGTTAATTGTAGCATTACTCACAATAGGCAAGATGCGGAAATCACCTAAGTGTTCACTGTTAGATGTGTGGATAAAGAAAATGTGTTACATTAACAACTCAGGCAACAACAGATGTTGGCAAGGATGCGGAGAAAGAGGATCTCTTTTGCACTGTTGGTGGAAATGCAACCTGGTGCAGCCACTCTAGGAAATAGTCTGGAGGTTCCTCAAAATATTAAAGATAGAACTACCCTACAACCCAGCAATTGCACTACTAGGTATTTATCCAAGGGATACGTGTATGCTATTTCAAAGGGACACATGCATCCCAATGTTTATAGCAGCACTGTCAACAATAGCCAAAGTATGGAGGGAGCCCAAATGTCCATCGATGGATGAATGGATAAAGAAGATGTGGTGTATATATACAATGGAGCATTACTCAGCAATCAAAAAGAATGAAAGCTTGCCATTTGCAACTATGTGGATGGAACTAGAGGGTATTATGCTAAGCAAAATTAGTCAGAGAAAGACAAATATCATAGGACTTCACTCACGAGGACTTTAAGATACAAAACAGATGAACATAGGGAAAGGGAAGCAAAAATAATATAAAAACAGGGAGGAGGACAAAACACAAGAGACTCTTAAATATGGAGAACAAACAGAGGGTTACTGGAGGGGTTGTGGAAGGGGAGATGGGCTAAATGGGTAAGGGGCATTAAGGAATCTACTCCTGAAATCATTGTTGCACTAGATGCTAACTAATTGGATGTAAATTAAAAATAAATAAATAAAAATAAAAAATAAATAAAATAGAAACTATTAAAAAAAGAAAATGTGTTATATACATACTTCTTTTATTATAAATAGAATGCTATTATATATGGAATTATATATTATGATATTTATGTTGTATATATTATTTATATATGATATATAAATGGATATATTTATAAATATATAAATATAATATCATTTAATGAAATATGTGATTAATATGTTAATATGTATGAATTATATAATTATAGATTAATTAGTATTGATAAATGGATATTAATATGTTATGTTGATAATATATTGATATTATATACATATATATTTTTCTTTTTAAAAATATAATTTATTGTCAAGTTAGCTATCATACACTATATACAGTGCGCTCTTGGTTTTGGAGTAGATTCCTGTGATTCATCGCTTACATACAACACCCAGTGCTCATCCCAACAAGTGCCCTCCTCAATGTCCATCACCCATTCCCTCTCCCCCACCTCCCCATCAACCCTCAGTTTGTTCTCTGTATTTAAGAGTGCCTTACGGGTTTGCCTCCCTCTCCGTTTGAAACTATTTTTTTCCCCTTCCCTTCCCCCATGGTCTTCTGTTAAGTTTCTCAAATTCCACATATGGGTGAAAACATATGATATCTGTATTTCTCTGACTGACTTATTTCACTTAGCATTAATACCCTCCAGTTCCATCCATGTTGTTGTAAATGGCAGGATTTCATTCTTTCTTATTGCCAAGTAGTATTCCATTGTATATATAAACCACATCTTCTTTATCTGTTCGTCAGTGGATGGACATTTGGGCTCTTTCCATAATTTGGCTATTGTTGAAAGAGCTGCTATAAACATTGAGGACAAGTGCCCCTATGAATCAGCACTCCTGTGTCCTTTGGATAAATTCCTAGTGGTACAATTGCTGGGTTGTAGGGTAGTTCTATTTTTAATTTTTTGAGGAACCTCCATACTGTTTTCAGGAGCGGCTGCACCAGTTTGTATTCCCACCAACAGTGCAAGAGGGTTCCCCTTTCTCCTCATCCTCAATAACATCTGTTATTTCCTGAGTTGTTAATTTTAGCCACTCTGGCCAGTGTGAGGTGGTATCTCAATGTGGTTTTGATTTGTATTTCCCTGATGAGGAGTGACGTTGAGCATCTTTTCATGTGTCTGTTGGCCATCTGGATGTCTTCTTTGGAAAAGTGTCTATTCATGTCTTCTGCCCATTTCTTCACTGGATTATTTGGTTTTCAGGTGTTGAGTTTGGTAAGTTCTTTATAGATTTTGGATACTAACCCTTTACCCAATATGTCATTTGCAAATATCTTCTTCTGTTCTGTCAGTTGCCTTTTAGTTTTGTTGATCGTTTCCTTTGCTGTGCAGAAGCTTTTTATCTTCATGAGGTCCCAATAGTTCATTTTTGCTTTTATTTCTCTTGCCTTTGGAGACGTGTCAAGTAAGAAGTTGCTGTGGCTGAGGTCGAAGAGGTTGTTCCTGTTTTCTCCTGCAGGATTTTGATGGTTTTCTGTTAATGTTTATTTATTTTTGAGGTGGTGGGAGGGACAGAGAGAGAGAGGGAGACAGAATCTGAAGCAGGCTCTAGGCTCTGAGCTGTCAGCACAGAGCCAGATGTGGGGCTCAAGTGCATAAACCGTGAGATCATGATCTGAGTCGAATTCAGATGCTTAACCAACTGAGCCACTCAGGCGCTCCTATATTTTTATATATTAGTATTGTTGAGCCATAAAACAGTAGAAATCCTGCCATTTACTACAATGTGCATGAACCTGAAGTAAAATAAACCAGACAAAGACAGATACTGTATCATATTACTTATAAGTAGAATCAGGAAAAGAAAGGTCAAATTTATAGTAACAGAGTAGGACCATGGTTACCAGGGTCTGGAGGGTGGAGAAAATGGGGAGATATTGGCCAAAGGGTACAAACTTTCCCTTATAAGATGAACAAGTTCGGACACCTGGGTGGCTCAGTGGGTTAAGTGTATGATTCTTGGTTTTAGCTCAGGTCATGATCTCATGGCTTGTGAGTTTGAGCCCTGCATCAGGCTCTGCACCGATGGTATAGAACCTGCTTGGGGTTATGTCTCTCTCTCTTTGCCCCTCGCCCCCTCTTAATAAATAAACTTGAAAAGAAGGATGAACAAGTTCTGTGGATCTGATGTACAGCACGGTAACTATACTTTATTGTATAATTGAAATTTGTTGAGAGTAAATTTTAAGCCTTCTCACCGCACATCACAAAAAGGTAACTATGTATAATGACTTTATTGTTAACTGACTTTATTGTGGTAATTCTTTCACAATGTATAGTTATGTCAACTCATCACGTTTTACACTTTATTTTATTATATTTTTATATATTTTTTTATTTTTGAGAGAGAGAGAGAGAGCGAGCGCCAGTGGGGAAGGGGCAGAGGGAGAGGGAGACACAGAACCCGAAGCAGGCTCCAGGTTCTGAGCTGTCAGTACAGAGCCGGATGCGGGGCTCAAACTCACGCAAACCGTGAGATCATGACCTGAGTGGAAGTCAGATGCTCAACTGACTGAGCCACCCAGGCGCCCCATGTTGTACACTTTAAATATATGCAATTGTATTTATCAGTTATACCTCAATAAAGCTGGGGGTGGTGGTGGTGAGTCCCTTTAAACAAAGTTACTCATTTGGACATTAGGCATTTCACGCTGCCTGCCTCCATTTCTGCTTCCCTCCCTAAAAAGGTGATTAGGAATGTGGGGGTTGGAGTGAGGTTTGAATATCCTCGTGGCAATGGGGCACAGGTGGCCCTTAGTTAATACATTTGGTATGCTTTCGTCTAGAATATTTCCTGCAACGATTCTCTCTTGTATGATGTTTGCTTCTTGGTTCTTCGTGCTATCTATAGCACGATGCACTTGACTTGTTTTTGCCATGGAAAATATCAGAATTATAAATATTTTTAGTTGTATAGGTAAAAAGCCATATTTTGGTACTTAAAAATTTCTGGTCAGAAGTATTTGCATGCTGCATACTGTTCATTGTATCTTATGAAATGGAAACTTGATGTTAATTCCTGATCTCAGAATCATGTACTTGGATGTGACCACAGACACTGATTCTACAGAAACTATCACTTTAACTGTTATTTGGGATTATCTAAACTCGTTTAAAGGAAAGAAAGGAGTCAGCCGCTATTTTGGAGATCACCCTGATGATGAATTTTACTTTTTGAATTTTTTCTTATTTGGGGGGAAAAAGAGTTTCAGAATGTGCTGCTATTGATAACTACTCACAAACCCATTTATGATCAAAGATGTAGCAGAAAACAATTTTTTTTTTTTTGTTCTGGTCAGCCTTGTCTGTCTAGGTAAATATATTGGTTTCCAATATAATGACATTTTAAAAATGTAAATCATTGTAAATATAAATGTAAATAATTTGTGAAATGTAAATAAATGTAAAATAATTTATTCTTTTAATATACATGCTCCCCTTAATGAGATTCAAAAGAAGTCAGATGTGAGGGATGTGTACCGATGCAGAGACAAGGTATGAAGTTCCTGTAATCCACATCATGTCTGTTTCAATGGGGCTTTGAGAACCAACTGAAACCATATAATTTTCCATCATAAGGGCAAGCAAAACTATAAAAAAAGGCAACTAAATCTTGGTCCAGAAACAGATAACTACTAGGGCGCTTGGGTGGTTCTTCAGCTCATGGTTTCGGTTCAGGTCATGATCTAAGGGTTCATGAGGGCGAGCCCCACGTCGGGCTCTGTGCTGACATTGGGGAGTCTGCTTGGGATTCTCTCTCTCTCTCTCTCTCTCTCTCTCTCTGTGCCCCTCCCCCGATCATGCACGGGCGTTCTCCCTGTCTGTCTTAAAATCAATAAATAAACATTAAAAAGGTAAAGAAAAGGATAACTACCCACTGACAGCCCCCTCCATCCCAAACCTCAGGACACTTCTTTCCTTGGGACTACATAAAGGGTGATTGTGGTACTCTCCTAAAAAAAATATATATATATATATATGTGCGTGTGTTGAGTAAATAAATGTGCTGAATCTTGGCTGTGCCTTGTGGGGAGGGAGAGGCTGGAAAGGAGCAAGGGGGCTGAGGAGAGAGCGGACCGGGGCACAGACCTGTGAGTGATGGGGTCACTTCGGAATTGGATTCTCTAGACCCAGCTGCCCCAGCAGGTACCACTTGGATCACAGAGCAACCACCCCAACAAACCCTTTTTTAATTCCTGACTCTTACAATTTTAAGCAAAATAAAGCCAGTACTTTTTTGGGGCAGCTTGCTGCCCCATTCCAGCCAAAACGGTGGTGATGGGGTATCATTCTGATTCTAGCAACAAAGCAGCTGAGGCTAGCGCTTGAAGTAATTTACCTAAGGAGGGGGGCTTAGGGCTTGTACCCAGACAGTTGAATTTCCAGGCTTATTATTGTGCTTACCCCAAACCTAGACTAATGGTTCTCAACTGGGGATGACTCTGCCCGCCCCCCCCCAGCCCCCTGCCAGGGACACCAGGCAATGTCTACAGATATGTATGGTTATCACATGGTGGGAGGAAAACTCCTGGCATCGGGTGGGTGTGGGCAGGGATGCTGTTCAACACCTCGAAGTGCCCAGGATGCCCCCACCATGGAGAACCACCCAGCTCCAAGCGTCAATAGCACTGAGTCTGGGAAAGCCTTCTCTAGACCTGAGAGTCTATTATTCTGCTTACGAGATGCTCTGTATCACGCATTGGCTGCGTGCAGGTCTGGAGTAAAGATCCCTTCCTGAAGTGTAGCACCCAGCTCCAGGAAGGCTGTCCTAGTCAGCTTGAGCTGACGTAATAAAATACTACAGACTCGGGGAGGGGGCGGTGTAGACAACAGACCTTTATTTTCTCACAGTTCTGGAGGCTGGGAAGTTCAAGAGTAAGGCCCAGCAGGGTCAGGTTCTGGCAACTACTCTCCTCCTGGCTGGCAAACAGCTGCGTCCTGCTTGCTGTGTCCTTACATGGTAGTGGGCGGGGGGCTGGGGAGAGAGAGAGAAAGAGAGACAGAGGGGTGAGGAGGGGAGGGGCAGAAAGAGGGAGAGAGAGAGAATCCCAAGCAGATTCTGCACTCTCTGCATGGAGCCCTATGTGGGGCTCTAACCCCCCAACCGTGAGATCATAACCAGAGCCAAAACCACGATTCCGTCGTTCAACAGACTGAGCCACCCAGGTGCCCTCATCGATCACTTTTGACACCGTATGTGTGGGTTTTTCCCCCCACACTGGCCAATTCTCTGACCCCAGCTGGGCATCCTATGATTCAATCCCCCCACCATCTATCTGGAGTTAGTGGGAGATGCCACCAGTTAAGGGCTCGGTCCCACCAGACTGCCCACCACCCCCCCTTCAGGTGCCAACCATGTCTGGGTCTCTGACCCAGCTGTGAGTAGCAGGTTTCCACAACTCCTCGGGTTGATAATTTGCAATCCCAAACTCACAGAACTCAGGAAAACAGTCTACTAACTAGATTGATTACCTGTTTGATATAAGAGGATACAAGTCAGCAACGGCCAGATGGAAGAGACACATGGGGCCAAGTTTGGAGGCCTCTGCGCCCTGTCCAGACAGACACCCTGCCCTCCGAAAACGCCTTCGGGTCAGAGCTTTCGTTATGTAGGCACGGTTGATTAAATCATTGGCCATTAGTGCTGAGCTCAATTTCCAGTCCCTCTTCCCACGTAGGCCATGAGGGGGTGGGGCTGAAAGTTCGAACCCTCTAAATTACTTTCGTTCCGTGGCAACCAGCTCCCCCATCCTTTGGGGCTTTCCAAAAGTCACTTCGTTAACACAAACTCAGGCACGGTTGAGTTTAAAAAGGGGCTTGTTATGAATAATGAAATGAGATTACAGGATTTTAGGAGCTAGGAGCTCTGTGTCAGGGACTGGAGACAAGACCAAATATATATATTATTATATTTATAATATTATAAATATATATAACTATATAAATATATATTTTTAGTATATATAGTATATATAATATATACTATAAATAAAAATATATATTATATGCAATATCACCTTCCAATGGCCCCATCTCCGAATACCATTACACTGGGGTATAAGACTTCAACTTGAGAAATTTGGGGGACACATTCCATCTATAACATGGGTACCCCACACCCCCAGTTGGTGCTTCAGCTAAGTTGTTACCTGGCTGTTCTACTGGCCTATGACTCCCCGTGGTTTTTACTTCTGATGTTTATGATTTCCCTCTCAGTGGACTCTCCATTTTATTTCTCGTGCAGGAGGATAGTTTGGGGACTACTTGGCTTCCAATTCATTAGAAGAAAAAGACTTTTTTAAGTTTATTTATTTATTTTGAGAGACAGGGGAGGGGCAGAGAGAGAGGGAAAGAGAGACAGAATCCCAAGCAGGCTCTGCTCTGTTAGCCTGGAGCCCAATGGGGGCTTGATCCCATGAACTGTGAGATCATGACCTGAGCCAAAGTTAGATACTTAACTGACAGCCACCCAGGCACCCCAGAAGAAAAAGATTTTTTTCTTTTTGTGGAAGCAATTTCAGAAAATTGGTGAGCGCCTGTGAGATGAATTATGTTAATTATGAAACCCAAATCCCAGGGCTTTAATTTATTTTTATTTCTTTATTTATTTTTAAGTAGGCTTCACATCCAACATGGGGCTTGAGCTCACAACCTGAGCTGAGATCAAGAGTTGGAGGCTTAACAACAACAAACAACAACAACAACAAAGAGTTGGACTCTTAACTGACTGAGCCACCCAGGCACCCCCAAATCACAGGGTTTTTAATGGACATAGAATTTACATAATTACAAGCATAGCATTGCAATGATATTGACCGACGCTTTTATCTCGGTAACCCACATTCCTTCCAAGATTCGGACCATTTCCATCACTCCAGAAACGTCCTATGTGTCCTTCCCAAGTCAACACAACAGGGTTGTAACCATTGTTGTGTTGTTGTAACCATTGTTCTGACACTCATTACGATGCATAAAATTGTTCCTGAACGTCTGATATGTAGAAGTATATAGAGTGTGTTTGTTGGTGTCTGGCATCTTTCACTCAAAATAAGGTTTCTGAAGTTCAGTCATGTTCTGTGTATCAGCAGTTCATTCCTTCTTCGTTGTTGAGTAACACTTCATTGTACAAATGGAGCTCAGTTTGCTTATCCTGTTGGAAAAGAAACAACGACCCTGAATGGAGTCATTTGCTCCCACGATGGCAAGCCTAGACATGATGGCAGCCTCAACCTCCCCAAAACGTGATTTTTGAACAGTCAACCTGAAAGGTCCTGATCAGTGCTAATGAGGTAATGCATGAACTAAGATCCTTTCTATTTCCTCTTCCTCTTCTGTAGAATGAATGGGGCTTAGCCTGAAACTTTTTTTTTTTTTTTTTTTTTTTACAGAAAGAGACCACAAACAAGGAAGAAGGGCAGAGGGAGAGAGAGAGTCTCAAGCAGGGCTGGATCCCACGACCGTGAGATTGTGACCTGAGCAGAAACCAAGAGACCAAGAGTTAGACACTTAACGGACTGAGTCACCAAGGTGCCCCTGAAACAGTCTTTTCTTTTGTTTTGTAATAACTTCTTTGCTCCACTCTCTCGCTCAGAAAAACTTTGTTTTATACCGCTCCAGAGTGCCATTTTCTGGAAGGGATGCTCCCGAACTGATGGATTGTTAAATTTATTCCATTGAATTTTTGTTCTTTAGAAATCTGTTCCCTAGTTGACGGACATTTGGGTTGTTTCCCGGTTTTGCTTATTATGAATAATGCGGCTACAAACAGCACTGGGCACCTGTCGGTCAACACATGTTCATCGTTATCAGGGAAACATCTAGACATGAACTGATTAGTTACAGTGTTGGTACACATTTAATTTTACAAGGCTCTTACCATATATATTTTTTTAAATAGCAATATAAAAATCAAAATAGAAACAGAAACTTGAAAACACATACGTGTGTTTGCACATCAGTTACAAAACGTGGTACCCATATGTTACCATTTTTATGCAACCACATGATAATTCAATACATCTCGCTAAAAAATTTTTTTTTAATCTTGTAAAATGTACCTAATATTTAACATCTTAATCGTGTTAAAGTGTGCAGTGCAAGGGCATTAGGTACATTCACATTGTTGTGTGACCATTCTCCATTACTCATCTGCAGGACTGTTTTTTTTAAATTTTATTTTTTATTTTTTAAAATTTACATCCAAATTAGTTAACATATAGTGCAACAATGATTTTAGGAGTAGATTCCTTAATGCCCTTGACCCATTTAGCCCATCCCCCCTCCCACAACCCCTCCTGTAACCCTCAGTTTGTTCTCCATATTTATGAGTCTCTTCTGTTTTGTCCCCCTCCCTGTTTTTATATTATTTTTGCTTCCCTTCCCTTGTGTTCATCTGTTCTGTGTCTTTTTTTTTTTTAACTTTTTTTAACGTTTATTTATTTTTGAGACAGAGAGAGATAGAGCATGAACGGGGTGGGTCAGAGAGAGAGGGAGACACAGAATCTGAAACAGGCTCCAGGCTCTGAGCTGTCAGCACAGAGCCCGACGCAGGGCTCGAACCCACGAACTACGAGATTGTGACCTGAGCTGAAGTCGGAGGCTTAGCCGACTGAGCCACCCAGGCACCCCTGTTCTGTGTCTTAAAGTCCTCATATGAGTGAGGTCGTATGATATTTGTCTTTCTCTGACTGACTAATTTCGTTTAGCATAATCCCCTCCAGTTCCATCCATGTAGTTGCAAATGGCAAGAGTTCATTCTTTTTGATTGCCGGGTAATACTCCATTGTATATACAGACCACATCTTCTTTATCCATTCATCCGTCGATGGACATTTGGGCTCTTTCCATACTTTGGCTATTGCCGATAGGGCTGCTATAAACATTGGGGTGCATGTGTCCCTTCAAAACAGCACACCCGTATCCCTTGGATAAATGCCTAGTAGTGCGATTGGTGGGTCATAGGGTAGTTCTATTTTTAGTTTTTTGAGGAACCTCCATACTGTTTTCCAGAGTGGCTGCACCAGTTTGCATTCCCACCGCAGGACTGTTTTAATTCTGCCCCCCTTTGCATTTATATTTCTTTTTCTGGTAGCATGAACTTTCTGGGAATGACCTAGAAACTGTGAAAGCCTGAAAGTGATTTTGAACAGCTTTTCTTCTTTTTGAGTGTTTTTTTGGAACTCTCTCTTTTTTCCTTTTCAGCATTTCTCTGTAAGTTTATCTCCCTCTTTCTCTTTTTTTAAGTAGGCTTCACGCCCAGTGCAGAGCCCAACGCGGGGCATGAACTCAAGACCTTGGGGTCAAGACCCGACCAGAGATCAAGAGTTAGATGCTTAACCGACTGAGCCACCCAGGCACCCCCAGAACTCTAACATATTCTGTCCATTTGTTGTTTTTTCTCTTTCACCTGTCCTATCTCTGATTCAGATGTTCTGGAGAAAATTGAACACGTGTTATAACTATTCCAGGTTTGTGAGACATACCTGCAAGGGGGCTGTTTCTCAGCATCATCTCAAAAGCTTTAAATAACACTGAGCCTTAGGACCATCTGAGACTGACTGCATTGGAATTTCTAGATGTGAGGCCCAATAATATGTATTTTAACAATATTGGTATATGGTAGGCAGAATTGAAGACTAACCCCAATGACCCCTGCCCTTATATAACTTCCTTCCCTGTGAAAAGGACAGGATATCACTTCCATGATTATGTTATACAGCAAAAGGGATTTTGCAGATTTTGCTTAGTTGACTTTGAGTTAATCAAAAGAGATTATTCGGGTGGGCCTGGGCTTTTTATACAAACTCTTCTTTTTTAAAAATTTTTTAAATGTTTATTTATTTTTGAGAGAAAGAAAGAGTGTGAGTGGGGGAGGGGCAGAGAGAGAAGGAGACACAGAATCTGAAGCAGGCTCCAGGATTCAAGCTGTCAGCACAGAGCCGAATGTGGGGCTTGAACCCACAAACTGTGAGATCATGACCTGAGCCAAAGTTGGATGCTTAACTGACTGAGCCACCCCAGGCGCCCCTACACAAACTCTAACTCTGGATCTAGAAGTGAGAGGTGGAGAACGTTAGAGGCCAGAGATTCACAACTGGAGAAGGAGTCAGCCTGTCCTTGCTGGCTTTGAAGATGGAGGGAATCCTGTGGCAAGAGCCTGCGCACATCTTCAAGCTGAGAGTGACTCCTGGCCAATAATAAGTGAGAAAGTGGAGACCTCAATCCTCCAACTGCAAGGAACCAAATTGTGCCAACAACACAAATGAACTTGGACATGATTCTTCTCTAGTCCAGCCTCCAGGTGAGAACACAGCTTGTAAACACCTCCATTGTGAAACGCTGAGCACAGAATCCCATGGAGCCTTGTCTGGACTGCCCCCTCTACGGACACCATGAGTTAATAAATGAGTGTTTTTTTTTTTTTTTTTTTTTTTTTTTTTAGAAATTTTATCTAAATTTTTTTTTTCAACGTTTATTTATTTTTGGGACAGAGAGAGACAGAGCATGAACGGGGGAGGGGCAGAGAGAGAGGGAGACACAGAATCGGAAACAGGCTCCAGGCTCTGAGCCATCAGCCCAGAGCCCGACGCGGGGCTCGAACTCACGGACCGCAAGATCGTGACCTGGCTGAAGTCGGACGCTTAACCGACTGCGCCACCCAGGCGCCCCAATGAGTGTTGTTTTAAACCACTAAGTTTGTGGCAATTCATTACATAGCTCTAGGTGACTAATAAACCTACTTATTTCTATGTGGTGAACCTGTTGATTGGGGTCACTTGTCCTGAGAATTTTACACTGTGTGGATGTAGCACATTTTGTCTGTCCATTCATCAATTGATGGGCGTTGGATTATTTCCACTTTTTGGCTATTATGAACAATCTGCTACAGACATCTGTATGAAAGCATTAATCAGTTTCATATATATTAGCAAACTCACTTCAGATATTCTTTGGCTGACTATATAAGTTATGTTTCCTGAATTTGAACCTGCCCTACTATCTCACCAATTCCTTCCTTAATGAATGAACTGAATAAACTCTTTGGCGCATGCTCATTTTATTTGCATAAAGACTGTGGTTTATATTTTTTGAACTTCACTAAAGGCCAGAGGTTTTCTGTAGCCTTTGGCTAACAACTAGGGCTATCCTTCTGGGTTCCTGTAATTGCTTCCTCCTCTGGCCTGTGAGAGCTGTGGCTAGCCCTGGGGATCCACATCTTTCCTGGTGGGTTCCCCTGACCCTCTCTACATTGTTGAACATGGTCCCTTTACCGATCACAGTGAGTGTGCTCTTTGTTTTCAGGCCGGACCTGACTGATACTGTAGAGGCAGGGAGCATTATGGGATATAGTTCCCTGTATCCCCGGCAGATACATAGTAGTACATAGCAGGTCCTCATTAGACCTTTGTAGAATGAAGAAACCAAAGGGCCCATTCAGGCACTCAAGTTGCAGGTTCTTAAAGGTTTCTTATGTTATCTGCTGCTATGAATTGGCAATGTTGATTAACTGTAGGTTAAGAAATCCCTATACCTTTCTGTTCCAGAAAATTGCTTACTGCAAGGAGCAACCCCTCACCATATGACATAGATAAGACTCACAGATGTCCCCCTCATTTATCTGTAGTAAGGCCAGACACAGACCCTCCAAACCCTCGTTCTTTGCCTCAGAAGTGCTCAGCTGAACTGCTTGTCCCTGCTGACCCATTGAAGCACAATGCTTGTTAACCAAACTTTGGTTAAGCTCCTTTAGAGTAAAACTTCCTCTGATCCAATACCCCCTTTCACTGCCTTTTCATCCCACCTTCCCAGTGCTAGAAAGCTCAGTTCTTTCTAGCATTGTTTACTCCTTTCTACAAAAGAAAAAAAAATTTCCCCCTTAAATCTTGAGATGCTTGAAGACTTTATACTCATGGTGTTCTCTTCTTGCAACGGTCCCCCTGACCAATTTCAATTATCTTTCCCTGCCCCCTTGTAAGTCTCCTTTGGAATAAAGTCTCTCCTTACTGAGTCTGGATTTGCTTTTTATTGGACAGAGTAATGGCCGGACATACATGGTGCAGGGGAGGAAACAATTGCTCTACCCTGTTTGGGGAATTATTACTAGTAGTTTTAATTATATACATTAGTTGGAATTCTTATCTCTTAGAAATCTTGCTTTCTTGGGGCGCCTGGGTGGCGCAGTCGGTTAAGCGTCCGACTTCGGCCAGGTCACGATCTCGCGGTCCGTGAGTTCGAGCCCCGCGTCAGGCTCTGGGCTGATGGCTCGGAGCCTGGAGCCTGTTTCCGATTCTGTGTCTCCCTCTCTCTCTGCCCCTCCCCCGTTCATGCTCTGTCTCTCTCTGTCCCAAAAATAAATAAACGTTGAAAAAAAAAATTAAAAAAAAAAAAAAGAAATCTTACTTTCTTAGAGAAAACTAAAAAGCAAGCAGTTATGAACTGTTATATACCAACATCTTATAGATTGGCAAATTCATGAATATACTATTTCATTATTTCTAGAAGCATCTATTTTCCACAATTTTCAACGTGGCACAAGACATGTTTACTAACAGACTCCAAAATTCTTTCATTTAAATAGGAAGCCAAAAGCGGGTACTGATTTGTAAATAATCTAGATATTCAATTAATACCCATCATTTCACTTAAATTTTTTTTTAAATGTTTATTTATTTTTGAAGGAGAGAGAAACAGAGCATGAGCAGGGGAGGAGCAGAGAGAGAGGGAGACACAGAATCCAAAGCAGGCTCCAGGCTCCAAGCTGCCAGCACAGAGCCTGACATGGGGCTTGAACTCATGAACTGTGAGATCATGATCTGAGCCAAAGTCGGATGCTTAGCCATGCTTAGCCGACTGAGCCACCCAGGCACCCCAATCATTCCACTTTTACTTGGTAGAACTGTAAGATTTAAAGGTACCAAAAATATTTTGGAAACTATTTTAAAGTGGACACACTTTAGGGGTGCTTGGGTGGCTCAGTTGGTTGAGCGTCTGACTTTGGCTCAGGTCATGATCTCACTATTTGTGTGTTTGAGCCCCCCCATCGGGCTCTGCTGACAGCTTCCAGGGCCTGGAGTCTGCTTCAGATTCTGTCTCTCTCTCTCTCTCTCTCTCTCTGCCCCTCCCCCAATCATGCTTTCTCTCTCTCTCTCAAAAATTAATAAACTTTAAAAAAATTTCAAGTACACACACTTATTAAACATAATCATTGTTGAAAAGTTCATTTATAAACTTTCATCTCACATTTCTTTAATTCAGTTGTTCTTAACAATTATGTTTAGATGACTTACCGAAACTTCATTAAACATTGAACAAAGCTGGGGCTGCGGGCTGACTCAGTTGGTGGAGCATGTGACTCTTGATCTCTGGGTCCTGAATTTGGGCCCCACGATGAGTGTGGAGATGAGTTAAATAAATAAAAACTTAAAACAAAATTAAACAAAGTTAACCATCATCTCAAGTTATTTTTCTTGCTGACAATTTTTGTTACATATCTATATTAGGCAAGCATCAAACCTTATAGGGTTGGAGCCCTCCCAGGGCCTTATGAAAGGCTATATGCATATGAGGAGGAGGGTGTGGATGTTATGTGTGTTTTCAGTTTGTGTTTGAGCCTGGGAGTCCAGATGGCAGTTCAAGCTAAAGAAAGCCCAGGCATGTCTGGGCTTGTCTCCAGAGTCACGGAGCACCGTCTATCTAGGCCTATTTGCATAACAATAATGAAGAGTCCTTCCAGTATAGAGGTGATTTTAAGGGAGAAAAGAACCATACAACTGGAATGTGATCTTGGGGTAGGAGAAAAGAAGTGTCTGCTCCAGATCTGCCAGCATGGATTTTTGACTTCTCTGGGGTCTTGTGTGATCCCAATGGGGAACAGGTGGAGAGTGAAAAAAGAAATTAACGGATCAGTTTTTGCTAAGGCTGAACAAGCCTGCCACCTTCTCCGAGAACCCAGTGTTGTGGGGGAGGTCTCACTGTCTGATAGCTTTAAGCCTCAGGGGCTTTAGTTAAAGGTCTTAATGCCTCTGGACCTTGATGTGCTCACCAAGGAACTGATAGTGTCACAGGTGCATTTCGGTCCCCGAACACATGCCAAACCCCCAGATGCAAAGAAATGCAGAATGTGGGACTCTGGTGTCTTGCATCATACCGAAGGATGTGGTTGCCCCAAGGGGGGAAATCTGAGCTATCTTTGTTCAAATAGTTTCATTTAGGTCCTAGGGCTGATGAGATCTGGGGGAAATTCAGGTTAGACGCCCAAACTGGCATGGTCTTTGAGTCAGTATTTGGTGAATTTGAAAAAGATACAGGTTTTCCTTCTCAGATTGACAGACTCTCTGGCTTTTGTCATCCTCCGTCCAAAGGGGCACACAGAGAATGTTGAAATCTGGGACTCCTGGCTGGCTCGGCTGGTGCAGCACATGACTGGATCTCGGGATTGGGAGTTCGAGGCCCACGTTGGGTGTAGAGATTTTACTTAGAAACAAAATGTTGACAACCACCATCACCACCACCACCACAGAGAATGCTGGAGTCATGACTTCCTAATGTGGATGGGCCTCAGCCAATCAGTTAAAACCTGAGTGGAACAGAAAGATGGAGGAAAAAGAAATTCCTCCTGCATGACTGCCTTTGAGCCTGGATGTTTTTGTTCATGCCTTCATACTCAAACAGGAAGCCTGGTTCTTTGGATGGGTGTGAGCCTGTGGGACTTTGGACTATTTTATACCATTGATACTCCGTGGTCTCCAGCTTGCCCACTGCAGCTCTTAAGACTTGTGCAACGCCACGATTACGTAAGCTAATTCCTCATAATAAATCTCTCCCTCTATTTTTGCGCATCCCATTGATTCTGTTTCTCTGAAGAATGGTTACTAATGCAACCACTAATCTATTTTCTGTCTCTACGTGTTTTTCTATCATGGATATTTCATAGAAACAGAATCCCATAAAATGGAATCACAAAGTAGAATCATTTTGCGTCTGACTTCTCTCACTTAGTGTGGTCTTTCTAAGGTTCATTCATGGTGTAACATGTATCAGTGCTTCGTTCCTTAACTGCCAAATAATATTCCATCATATCAATGCCACATTTGTTTACCCATTCGTCTGTTGATGGGCATTTGGGTTGTTTCAACTTGGGGCTATTTTGAATAATGTTGTAGTGAACATCTGTGTACAAGCTTTGTGAGGATGTAGGTTTTTATTTCTGTTGGGTACATACCTAGGAGTGAAACTGTAGGTCATATGGCAGCTCTATGTTACTTTTTGAGGAACGGCTGGGCAGTTTTCCCCGGACGCTAACCCGTTTTAGAATCCCACCAGCGATGTATGAAGGTTCCTTTGTTAGTCAAGGTCAGGGTTCTCCAGAGAAACAGCCAACAGGAGATACACATCTGTAAAGAGGTAGAGTGTGAGGAATTGGCTCACAAGTGTATGCCCCCTGATCTGCCACTTGTGCCCATGCTCGAGGCCAAAGAGAGCTTGGTGAGTTGGTGTAATTCGAGTCCAAGTCAAAGGCCTGAGAACCAGGGGAGCTGATGGACATCACAGTCCAAGGGCAGGAGAAGACCAATGTCCCAGCTCAGTGTCCTAGCTCCCCTTCTCTGCTTTCAGTCTATTCAGGCCCTTGGTGGGTTGGATAGGCCCACCCTCATCAGGGAGGGTAGTGCTTTCTTCTCGGTTTACAAATTCAAATATTAAGCTCTTCCAGAAACACCCTCACAGACACACCCTGACCTCATGCCTAACCAGGTGTGTGGGTCATGTGGACACCTGAAGTTAAACATCCTGGTTCCAATTGTCCTCCATCCTTGCCAGCATTTTTTATTGTCTGCCTTTTTGATTACAGCCATCCTGGGGGTGTGTAGTGCTATCTCATTGTGGTCACGATTCATACTTCCCTCACAACTAATGATGTTGAGTCTTCCTTTTTTCTTTTCTTTCACCAATATTTATCCTTTTTTTTTTTAAATTTTTTTAACGTTTTTATTTATTTTTGAGACAGAGAGAGACAGAGCATGAACAGGGGAGGGGCAGAGAGAGGGAGACACAGAATCGGAAGCAGGCTCCAGGCTCTGAGCCCTCAGCCCAGAGCCCGATGCGGGGCTCGAACTCACAGACCGTGAGATCGTGACCTGAGCCGAAGTCGGACGCTTAACCGACTGAGCCACCCAGGCGCCCCACCAATATTTATCCTTTTTTTCCCTATCATTATTATCCTTATTTGCCTGCCAAACCACAGATACTCTAATGCCTGAAGTAAACAAGGCTACCCTGGTCCTGATGGACAGTCAGCCAATCTCCCCATGGATAGCTGTTATTTGTAGACAGCACAGTGAAGGAAAGTACCAGGGGTGCAGAAGGAGAGAATGTGATCTAGTCTTGGGGTGGGGAGGATTGTGTAGACGGTTCCTGGAACGATCTCTTAAAACTGCAAGTTCAATCAGGTGCCTCTTCAATTGTTCCCTCTTGCTGAGCCTGGTATTCAAAGATCTGCCTAACCTGCTTCTAGCCTCATTTTCCAGCTCACAATACACCAAGAGCCCTTTCTATATCTGCCATCATGGGGCTCATGTCCTGACATGAGCTTTCAAGTTAGAGTGATACAATTCCTTTCCGAAAGTGGATGACAATGTCTTTGTTTATGAAAACCTCTTGATGAGTCCTGTTATATAGTCTTTGGTGATTGTTGAGCAATATAAAGTTCCCTGGATATCAATAAGGGCAGAATTCAGGTACTCTGCATGATAGAACCAGCAGAATTTTTTTTTTAAGAGGTAGAAAGTGCAAGAGATGAGTGTTGCAACTTTAAATGTTTATTTATTTATTTTGAGAGAGAGCATGAGCGGGGTAGTGGTAGAGAGAGAGAGGAGAGAATCCCAAGCAGGCTCTGTGCTGCCAGCCCAGAGCCTGACAGAGAACTTGATCTTGTGAACTTCAAGATCATGAGGTGAGCTGAAACCAAGAGTTGGATGCCCAACAGACTGAACCACCCAGGCTCCCCGTGGAGTCAGCAGAATTTTGAGACAGGGAGTCAGATCAGAGAAGGGAGCCAAGGGGGGAGGGGAGCAGGAGCTAGTGAGAAGGTGGAATCCCAACCATTATGGCAAAGGGGAAGACATGTATGGTTTTCTAGGGTTGCTGTAATGAATAATCACCAAACTTGTGGCATAAAACAACATAAGTTTGCATTCTTATGGTTCTGAAGGTCAGCGTCTGAGATGGGTCTTGCTGGGCCAAAAGAATGAAACTGGGCCCGTAACCTGCAACCATACACAAAAGTCAACTCATAATAGATTAAAGCCTTGAACAGTTGCCACCAAAGGCAAAGGCAACAAAAGCAAAAGGAAGCCAATGGGACTATCTCAAGGTAAAAAGCTTCTGCACAGAAAAGGAAACCATCAGCAAAAATGAAATGGCAACCTAGCAAATGGGAGAAAAATACTTGTAAACTATATATCTGAAAGGATTAATATTCAAAATATATAAAGAACTCATACAACTCAACAGTGAAAACAGGAAGTAATCCAATTAAAATATGGGCAGAGGACCTGACTAGACATTTTGCCAAAGAAAACATACAGGTAGTCAATAGGTATGTAAAAGATGCTCAACATCACTCATCATCAGGGAAATCAAAATCAAAACCACCCGAGATACCCCTCACACCTGTCAGAATGGCTATCCTTCCCATACTCAGCTGTGCTGTCCTCTTGAAACTCAGATACACTAGCAAGCAATCTGGAAGGATATATTGCCAAATGGCCAACAGTGGTCCTTTTAAAAGGTAGTTCAAGGGAGGGAAAATATCAGGCTTTTATTGTTGTTGTTGTTTTATTTTACTTTATATTCTTCTGCCCTGTTGGGGTTTTTTTCCACTGGGCATGTTTTACTTTTGGAAAAATTTTAAAAGCTGCAAATCCAAAAATTCCTGCTAAGACCAGTGTCAAGTAGTTTATTCCCTATGTTTTCTTTTAGGAGTTTTATGGTTTCAGGTCTTTAACAGTCTTTAACCCATTTGGAGTTGATTTTGTGTATGGTATAAGACAGGGGTCCAGTTTTATTCTTTTGCACATGGCTGTCCAGTTTTCTCAAAACCAATTGTCTTTTCTGCATTGCATATTTTTGACTCATTTATCATGGATTAATTCATGTTAATCCACATGCATGGATGTTTTTCTGGACACTATTCTGTTCCATTGATTGATGTGTCTGTTTTCATGCCAATACCTTACTGTTTTGTTGGCTATAGCTTTGTAATATAGTTTGAAATCAGGAAGTATGATGCCTGCAGCATTGTTCTTTTTTTTTCTTGAGATTTCTTTCGTTATGTGGGGTCTTTGTGGTTCCATACAAATTTTAGAATTATTTTTTATATTTCTTTGAAAAATACCATTGTAATTTTGATAGGGAGTGCACTGAGTCTATAAATGGCTTTGGGTAATGTGGACGTTTTAATAATATTAATTTTTCCAATCCATCAGCATGGGGTAAGTTGTTTTTGAGCCCTTTTATGATCCTTTGTATTTCTGTGGAACCTGTTGTAATGGCTCCTCTTACATTTCTGATGTTATTTATTTTAGTCTTCTCTCTCTCTCTCTCTCTCTTTTTCCTGGTGAATCTAGCTGCAAGTATTTTGTTTACTTTTCAAAGAGCTAGCTCTTAAATTCAATGATTTTTCTCTTGTTTAATGAGTCATTGTTAACCCTTCCATTTGTAGGATACATTGAGTAGGGCTGCTGTGAGCATGGGTGTACTAAATTTAAACATTTACATCTAATTGACATCATCTTGTATGCCCTGGTGAGATCACCTTGGAAGCTAGGATTTTACAAGTCCACTGCTTGAACTTTTGACACTTAGAATCCCTTCCTTGGCTACAGCATCTTTCCACTGAAGCAATTTTTATTGCTTTATTTTTTACTAACAAACTATTTTTAAGAACAGTTTTTGGTTTACAAGACAACTGAAAAGAGAATATAGGTTTTTTTATATACTTCCGTGCACACCATTTTTCTATTTTTAACATCTTACACTAGTGTAGTGCCTTGCTATACAACTCATGAACCAATACTGATGTATTATTTTAACTAAATCCCACAGTTGATTCAGATTTCTTTGCTTTTCCTCTCATATATCTTTTTTCTGCCCAGGATCCCATCCACAATTCCCAAGTACACTTGGTCATCACATCTCCTAAGTTTCCTCTGGGCTGCAACAGTTTCCCAGACTTTCTTTGTCTTTGATGACTTTTAACATTCTGAAGAGGACTGGTCAGGCATTTTATAGGATGCCTCCCTCTTGGAATTTATCTGATGTTTTTCTCACGGTTAGACTGGGGTGATGGATTTGGGGAGGAAGACCCCTGAGGTGAAATGTTCTTTTCATCCTATGGTACTCATACTGGGGGCCTGTGCTGTCCCCATGGCTTATCACTCCTGATGTTGGCCTTGGTCACCTGGCTGAGGTGGTGGTCAGATTTTTCCACTGTAAAGCTACTGCTCATCCCTGCACTTTCCATATTGTCTTCTTTAGAAGGAAGTCATTATGTGCAGCCCACACCCATGGAGAGGGAGTTGTGGTCCCCTCCTTTAGGATGGAGTAGCTACATTGTGAAAATTGATAAAGGGAAACCTCACTAAAATGGAGTTGGGAATGTGTGGCACAAGGGTTCTCGTGCCCTACCACTCCTCACTAATTGCAAATGCAACAGGAAGAGAGGCACCTTGTGCATGGATACAACTTTATTACCCCAGCAGGAAGAAGAAAAATTTCCCTCCTCCCCCTGGCAACAACACAGCCAGTAAGAGACAAACTAGCTCAGCCAATGAGAAGCAACTTCCTTCAAACTCCCAGGTTGGGGCGCTCCAGTGGTTCAGTGTGTTAAGCCTGGGATTCTTGATTTCTGCGTAGGTCATGGTCTTGCGATTGGTGGGATGGAGCTTGGCATGAGGCTCTGCTCTGTCAGTGGAGCCTGCTTGGGATTCTCTCTCCCCTCTCTCTGCCCCCGCCCATGCTCACATGCCCTCTCTCTCAGAATAAATAAATAAACTTAAAAAAAAAAAAAACAACCTTCCAGGTAACTCTAGTAGACTTTTTGTTTATGACAGTCTTCCCAATTTCCTGCTTTACCTTGTTAAAGAGCAGTCCTCTCCTTGGTTTGGCAGACTTGCCTGTGGTTTTGCCGTTAGCGTGCTTGCCCTGGATTGTAGTTTTCTGTTATTCCTGAATAAACCCATTTTGCTGGTAAAATAACTGGCAAATTTATTTATTTATTATCTATTTATAATTTATTTATTTAAAAAAATTTAAAAAAAATTTTTTCAACGTTTTTATTTATTTTTTGGGACAGAGAGAGACAGAGCATGAACGGGGGAGGGGCAGAGAGAGAGGGAGACACAGAATCGGAAACAGGCTCCAGGCTCTGAGCCATCAGCCCAGAGCCTGACGCGGGGCTCGAACTCACGGACCGCGAGATCGTGACCTGGCTGAAGTCGGACGCTTAACCGACTGCGCCACCCAGGCGCCCCAGTTAAAAAAAATTTTTAATATTTATTTATTTTTGAGAGCCAAAGAGAGAGCATGAGCAGGGGAGGGGAGAGAGAGAGAGAGAGAGAGAGAGAGAGAGGGAGATACAGAATCTGAAGCAGGCTCCAGGCTCTGTGCTGACAGCACAGAGCCCACTGTAGGGCTGGGACCCACAAACCATGAGATCACGACCTGAGCTGAAGGCAGATGTTTAACCGACTGAGCCACCCAGGAACCCCTATTTTTTTTTTTATTTTTGAGAGAGAGAGAGAGAGAGAGAGAGAGAGAATCCCAAGCAGGCTCTGTGCTCAGCTAGGACCCGGATGTGGGGCTCGCTCCCATGACCCTGGCATCATGACTTGAGCTGAAATCGAGTCCAACGCTCAACCGACTGAACCACCCAGGTGCCCCTGGCAGTTTTATTTTAAAGGTAAACAACATAAATTATTTGAAATTCTGCACAAAGGTTTTGGCCCTTCCCCACTTACAAATATATTGAATCACCTATTTATATCAATATAGACTCATGGATATTTATTTCATACTCTGAATTATAATCTGATACTATTCTATTTATTTTATTGCTCAAATTGTTCTAATTTTAGCCACTGGGGGCTTTGTCAGTTGGCTTCTGTGCTCCTTCGACATACACAGATCAATATGGCTTTGCTTTCTTTTTTACATAATTTTTTAAAGCTGGACGCTTAACCAACTCCTAACTGGTCTGGCCACCCAGGTCTCTCTCTTTCTCTTTCTTTCTCATCCTTATTTCTGCCACTTACCAATGCACCATTCTCATCATACATATTTTTTTTGTCCTATTCCTATAATCAGCCATTTCTCTAAGGAGCCCCGATTCCTTTTTTTTTTTTTTTTTTTTTGAGAGATGGATTGAGAGAGAGAGAGAGAGAAATTGCAAGCAGGGGAGGGGCAGAGGGAGAGAGAATCTTAAGCAGGCTCTATGCCCAGCACAAAGCTTGACCAGGGGCTCTATCTCACTACCGTGAGATACGGACCTGAGCCAAAATTGAGTTAGATACTTAATCCACTGAGCCACCCAGGCACCCTCCCACCCCACCCCCCCCCCCCCCGCTCCCCTCCTCCCTCCAATTCCTTTTTCATGGAATGGTATTAGAAATCATGATGTGGGTGCTAAGTGTGCACATTGCTATGTGGGCTCGTGATGGTGGTTTTCTAGTTGACAGAATCCATTCCTCCGTTCAAAATTACGTGCCAAGCACTCCCTCGGCGTGGGGCTCTGGCTGTGACTGGCACAGAATGCAGTCCCTGGCCTCATGGCGTCTTCATTCCAGTGGGATGTGGGGGGAAGACAGCCAACAAGCAAAATAAGTAAGTGGATTCTTCTAATATGTTCAAAGGTGACAAGTACTATAGAGATCTGTTAAAAGATAAACTGAGGCATATCAACATTTTTGAGACTTTATTTGAACAAAAACCAGTATGAGTCAGGCAGCGCCTAACCAGAAGTGGTGAGTGATGTTCCATCAACCTCACTCAGTGTTTTCTCCACGGGTGAGCACCCTCTCAGGACTTTCACTCGCTCATCAGTCTAGAAGCTTCTAACCCCATCCTTCTGTATTTTTGAGCATGACACGGATGCCATTGGTTAAATCACTTGCCCTTGCTGGCTGAGCTGTCTGCAGCCTCTCTCCCCTCCCTGGAGGTCAGGCCAGTGGGAAGGGACAGTTCCGACTCCCACCTCTCCAGGTGACCTCAGGGCTTTCCCCAAAGTCACCTCATTAACACAACAAAAGGCACCCAGACCGCTGGCCACACAGGAAATTCCAAAAGCTTAAGCTAGCAGCAAGGATTGAGACCGATCAGATGTTATACATCACTATATTACAGAGACACATCAAGAAAAAAGCTTCTACAAGAGACAGGAAAAAAAAAAAAAGAGAGAGAGAGAGAAAACACACTCTCCGACAAATCTGGGCCAGGGGGCGCAACAGTCAGGGGTGCACCAGCTGAACCCCAAAAAAGGTCTCATCAGCATTTGCGGAGGGCAGCAGAGGCAGCGTGAGGTTGGTGCACAGCGTGTCCCCGCGAGCCAACGGCGTCAGGCGCTGGGAGGCGGCCACGCAGCCTCCGTGGAAGCCGAGCCTCAGCAGGCTGATGCTGTGGGCGGCCGGGGAGCAGATGCCCACCGTCAGCGTGGCCCTGGGAGGCCGGGCGGCCCGCGTGGAGGAGGAGCAGTTGGCCAGCGTCACTTGGATGTGCAGCCTGTAGACCCCGCCGCGCCGGACACGCAGTTGCCCGCCGTCGTCCAGCTCCAGGCCATCCACGAAGGAGCGGCCCAAGGCCGGACTTCCCTGCCAGCGCAGCCTGTGGTCCAGCCGCTGTCCTGGCGGCACAGCGTCAGGGACGTGGGAGGACAGACGTTCAGGGACCAAATGTCCAAGCCTGCTCTGTCGAAACCTAACCCCCCGCCCCCCTCCCTCCCCCTCCCCTCCCCCTTTCTCTCTCCTCCTCTCATTCCCCCCTCCCTCCCCTCCCCTCCCCCTTTCTCTCTCCTCCTCTCATTCCCCCCTCCCTCCCCTCCCCTCCCCCTTTCTCTCTCCCCCTCTCTCTCCCGCCTCTCTCCCTCCCCCTTCCTCCCTCTCCCCTCCCCCTTTCTCTCTCCCCCTCTCATTCCCCCCTCCCTCCCTCTCCCCTCCCCCTTTCTCTCTCCCCCTCTCATTCCCCCCTCCCTCCCTCTCCCCCTCCCCCTTTCTCTCTCCTCCTCTCTCTCCCGCCTCTCTCCCTCCCCCTTCCTCCCTCTCCCCTCCCCCTTTCTCTCTCCCCCTCTCATTCCCCCCTCCCTCCCTCTCCCCTCCCCCTTTCTCTCTCCCCCTCTCATTCCCCCCTCCCTCCCTCTCCCCTCCCCCTTTCTCTCTCCCCCTCTCTCTCCCGCCTCTCTCCCTCCCCCTTCCTCCCTCTCCCCTCCCCCTTTCTCTCTCCCCCTCTCTCCCGCCTCTCCCCCTCCCCCTTTCTCTCTCCCCTCTCCCGCCTCTCCCCCTCCCCCTTTCTCTCTCCCGCCTCTCTCCCTCCCCCTTCCTCCCTCTCCCCTCCCCCTTTCTCTCTCCCCCTCTCTCCCGCCTCTCCCCCTCCCCCTTTCTCTCTCCCCCTCTCTCTCCCACCTCTCTCCCTCCCCCTTCTCCCTCTCCCCTCCCCCTTTCTCTCTCCCCCTCTCTTCCCCCCTCCCTCCCTCTCTCTCCCCCCTCCACCTCCCCTTTCTCCCCCTCCCCCTTTCTCTCTACCTCTTTTCCCCCCTCCCTCCCTCTCCCCTCCTCCTTTCTCTCTCCCCCTCTCTCTCCCGCCTCTCCCCCTCCCCCTTTCTCTCTCCCCCTCTCTTCCCCCCTCCCTCCCTCTCTCTCCCCCCTCCGCCTCCCCTTTCTCCCCCTCCCCCTTTCTCTCTACCTCTTTTCCCCCTCCCTCCCTCTCCCCTCCCCCTCTCTCTCCCACCTCTCTCCCTCCCCCTTTCTCTCTCCCCCTCTTCCCCCCTCCCTCCCTCTCTCCTCCCTCTTTCTCTCTCCCCCTTTCTCTCTCCCGCCTCTCTCCCTCCCCCTTCCTCCCTCTCCCCCTCCCCCTTTCTCTCTACCTCTTTTCCCCCTCCCTCCCTCTCCCCTCCCCCTTTCTCTCTCCCCCTCTCTCTCCCGCCTCTCTCCCTCCCCCTTTCTCTCTCCCCCTCTTTCCCCCCTCCCTCCCTCTCTCCTCCCCCTTTCTCTCTCCCCCTCTCTTTCCTCCTCCCCTTTCCCCTTTCTCTCTCCCTTTCTCTGTTCTCTCTTTCCATCTCTCTAGCTCAATTTCTCCTTCTCTCTCCCTCTCTTCCCCCCTCCCCCTCTCTCTCTCCCTCTTTCCCCCTCCCTCCCTCTCTCCTCCCCCTTTCTCTCTCCCCCTCTCTCCCGCCTCTCTCCCTCCCCCTTTCTCTCTCCCCCTCTTTCCCCCCTCCCTCCCTCTCCCCTCCCCCTTTCTCTCTCCCCCTCTCTTTCCTCCTCCCCTTTCCCCTTTCTCTCTCCCTTTCTCTGTTCTCTCTTTCCATCTCTCTAGCTCAATTTCTCCTTCTCTCTCCCTCTCTTTCCCCCCTCCCTCCTCTCTCTCCTGCCTCTCTCCATCCCCCTCCCCCTTTCTCTCTCCCTCTTTCCCCCTCCCTCCCTCGCCCCTCCCCCTTTCTCTCTTCCCCTCTCTTCCCCCCTCCCTCCCTCTCTCTCTCTCCCCCCCCTTTCTCTCTCCCTTTCTCTGTTCTCTCTTTCCGTCTATCTCAATTTCTCCTTCTCTCTCCCTCTCTCTTTCTCCCTTCTACACATGCACTCGCGGTTACCTGTGTGATTTAGCTGCAGCTCAGCCATGTCCCGCTGATAGAACAGAAGAGAACACGTGTGGTGAGCACAGAAGCACGGAGGTTTTACGTCCCCGCACCCGCCCCCCACCACCCCGCACCGTCCCCGACCGAGATCAAGACGTCTCTTTTCTCTGCTCATCTTCCTACCCGCTTCTCAAACAGCTGGACTGAGTTGTGACTTTTTAAAAAAGATCTTTTAAAGAGGAAGTACTTTGAACTAACAGCCTACACCTGCTCTCTCGGCTGCACAGCCCCCCCCTCCCCCCGCCCGGCCTGCGTCGCCTCCAAAGGGGGTCCCCGTGGTGGGTGTCGGGGCTCCCAGGTGAGCGGCGCGGGTCGCCCTGCCCTTGCAGGCCCCGAACCCACCCCCCTCCCGGCTTCGTGAAGCCCCCAGCAGCCTCTGAGTCAGCTCGCTGGGGAACACCGAAGACGAGTCACTTTCCATGCCCGCATCGGATGCTCCTTTCCTAGCTGCGACCTCCCCACTCCGGGATCCCCACCCGGGACTTACCTCCAGGGCGCGACTGACATCCCCCGCGCCCCCACCCCGCTCCCCCCCCCACCCCCACCCCAGCCCGGACCTCCAGGCAGCTGTGCCCCAACAGCCGGCTCGGTCTCCATCTCTCTTCGCACCCAGACCTTCCGGGACGATTTTTATCCATCTCATTTGGATTTTTTTTTTTTTTTAATTTTATGTATTCTTGGTCGTTCGCCCGTCTGCGCCCAAACGCACGGTCCCTCTGCTTCGATCCCATTCTCTTCCTGGTGGTTCGCCTCCCTCCTCTGCGCCCCCGCAGAGCCGGCCCCACCCAGAGGTCCCCAGGCTCCGCCGAGCAGGTGGGAGGTTTGCATCTTCCTCCCCCCCCCCTTCTCTACGCACCTTAGGCGGCTCGAGCTGCCCTTGCTGGACGCGCAGGAAGCAGTATGCCATTACGCCGGTAAGAGACAGGATCGCGGCAGAGCGCAGCACCGACATCCAGGACAGGCGGGGCACCGGGCAGCCGGAGCTCCCCTCCTCCGGCACCATGATTCTCAGACAGCGCTGCATGGGGCCCGTGCTGGCGGGGCGCGGGGCGAGCCAGGGAGCCGGGAGCACGGAAACCTCAGCGCTCTCACGGCTCGGGGGCCTCGGCCTGCCCGAACCTGCCAGAGACCCGCCCCACCCCACTCTGGGGATGTCCGGCAAAGGGGAGGGATTTGAGCTGTTCGCCGGGCAGGGAAATCCCCTCCAGCGTTTGCCCACCCCCAGCTCGCAGAGGGGTATGCCAGGAATCCGACCGCCCCACGGAGCCCCTCAGTCTTCTGATGTGGCCCCTTGTCCTCACCTTCCTCACAGTCATTCATTCATTCATTCATTCATTCAACAAACCTTCACTGAGCATCCCCTGTGGACCAGATGCTGTGCGGGAGCGGGTGTGTGTGTGTGTGTGCGCGCGTGTGCGCGTGTGTAGGGGGAAACCAGGGGTACAGCCAGCAGCCAGAGAGGTCAGGGAGGCTCCCCACATATCCAGGGGCTTCTTTCCATTTTCCCAGTCTCCCTGCACGCGATGGGGCCACGTGACTGACCTGCCCACCAGGAAGAGAGTAGACGCAGATGAATTTAGGAGAGCTTGGGTGGCCTGCTCGGCTAAACACCCCGCATCACCCTTCAGCCTTCTCGTCCTCTCAGAAGTGGCCTCTGCTTGGTCTGCAGTGGGCTGAATAGTGTCCCCCTCCCTCCCCCCAAGAAATTCATGTCCACCTAGAACCTCAGGTGGTATGTGACCTCACTTGGGAACAGGATCCTCGCGGTTACGATTAGATGAGGTCATAGTGGATTAGAGCGGGCCCTAAATCCAAAGAACGGCAAGCTTGCAAAGAAAGGAGAGGGCACACACAGGGACACAGAAGGATGATGGCCATGTGACGTGGAGGTGGACGTCAGAGGGACCGGTTCATCTACAAGCCAGGGAACCCCAAGGATTGCCCCGAAACAGCAGACACCGGGAAGAGGCAAGGAAGGATTCTTTCCTGAAGCCTTCAGAGGGAGTGAGGTCTGCGGACGCCTTCATTTCAGACATCTGGCCTCTCAAACTGTGACAGGATAAATACCTTTCGTTTTAAGCTGCCCCGTTTGTGGCACTTTGTTGTGGCAGCCACAAGAATCCAGTAACCTTGGGGGCCCCTGGGTGGCTCAGTCGGTTGAGCATCCGACTTCAGCTCAGGTGGTGAGCTCACGGTTGGGGAGTGGGAGCTCCGCATGGGGCTCGCTGCTGTCAGCGCTGAGCCCGCTTCGAATCCTCTGCTCCTCCCCTGCTTGCGCGCTCTCTCTCAAAAACAAACAACACCACCAAAATAAAAGCATTGAAAAGAAAGAATCCAATGATAATGGCACCACTGCCAGATGTTGAGAGATCACCTGGGCTCATAGGATTGTGCCAATAGCAGTCGGTATCAGTGAGTCTAACCCCTCGCCGGCCCCCGGGGCAGGAAAGCTGCTTCAGCGGCCGTTGACAAGCGCCTGGGGCTGTGTTCTCAGAAGCTTTACCTGTAGACCCCAGAATTGGAAAATTTCATCCCAAAGTGAGGAGTCATGGAGGCCTGGTCTGGAGGATGGATACAGGACAGAAGTCAGAGCTTGAGGCAACCACATCGGCTGATGGGGGCAGGGGGTGCGGGGAGGCAGGTGAGAGAGAGGGAAAAGGAGTCAAACATGTCCAGAATCCCCGGGATGCAGGTGACTGGGGACCCCAACTACTAAAACAATGTCCTTCTCTAGGATTATGTCTGGGGATTCAGCTGGCAGCCTCCCCATGGGGGCCCCCAACTCAAGCTTTCCTGAGTATAGGGGCATGATCCTAAGAATTTTTTCCAACCTTCTTTCTTACTCTATGACACCCCTGCTGGGTTCTAAAGTCTAGCTTTACCCACTAACCCCATCTCCAGAACCTTCCAGTTCCCATTACATCATGTTCCCCACAACGGACTTTTGATGGTTTCCTGCGGTCCCACTGGTGTCCCTTCCCCGCCTCCATCTAGCCACGGCAAAAATGCCGCGGAGGGTGTAGTCAAGTACGAGGAGTCTGCAGTCCCCCAACACACCTGCATTCCAGTCTTCAGAATGTCACATTTTAGCTTCGAAGTTTGGGAAACTCGTGCCCTCATCGTCTTTTAAGGGCCAACGCCCCCGACCATAAGTGGACCATGATGTGGTTCAGAAGAAAGATGTGTGCAAGGCCGTAGCGTCGTATAAGCACATGGCAAGCGCTCAGTAAAGGCCCGCTCCGACTCGGTTATTTTCTCCCTCGAAACACGCCTCAGAAGAACGGTTGAGGACACAAACGAATGATTCGCAAAGAAAGGAATTCAAGTGACGCATAAACCCAGAGAAAGGGCGTCAACTTCTCTCAACAATGAAGTGCAAATTACAGCCATCGCTGATTGACAGAAACGCTTAAAAGATGGGTAACCTGAAGTAAGTTCCAGCTGAATCAAAGATTTAAGCGTGAAAAGGCAAAAAAGAAACATGAAAATGCCGAATGTGGTAAATTCATAAAAATTCATCCCGGGGCAGTGATTTGTTAAGCATGTTAAAAAAGCAACTAAGAAGGCATAAAAAAGAATGATGCTCTGTTTCACGTATAAGTGAATAAATTCCTCCATTAAAAATACCAAGTTGAAAGGCATACACACACGTAAATTAAGGAGCAAGAGAAAACACAAGGAAAGGTTGGTAAGACATTGATGGCGATTGATTTCCTTTAAGGTATAAATATCTTACAAGCGATGTCTTCAAGAAATGACTAATATTCCCTAGGAACATGAAACAGAAGAAGCAGCCAGCTCGTAAAAGAAATGCCTATACACATGAAACAACATCGAATGATACGCTCGCTTTTCATAACAAAAGAAATTTGGAAGTTAAAAGCCCGTGGGGTACACTTTTTCGTTTTCATCTGTGAGTTGGTAAAAGATCAAAGCACTGAATGATTTGCCGCTTTGCCAGACTGTGTGGCATCCTTACACCTGGGATCTGAAACGGATCCAACCTTTTGCAAGGACGGGGTTTAGCAAAATCAGTCAAGATACCAGAATGCACCTTCCCTTTCTGCCATTGGTTTTACTTCAAGGATTTTCTTCCCTTAATATTATTATTATTTTTTTTATTTTTATTTTTTTTAACGTTTATTTATTTTTGAGACAGAGAGAGAGCATGAACGGGGGAGGGTCAGAGAGAGGGAGACACAGAATCTGAAACAGGCTCCAGGCTCTGAGCTGTCAGCATAGAGCCCGACGCGGGGCTCGAACTCACGGACCGCGAGATCATGACCTGAGCCGAGGTCGGCCGCCCAACCGACTGAGCCACCCAGGCGCCCCAATATTATTATTATTATTTTAATGTTTTTTTTTTTTGAAAGAGAGACAGAGAGACAGAGAGTGAGCAGGGGAGGGCAGAGAGAGAGAGAGAGAGGGAGACACAAAATCCGAAGCAGGCTCCAGGCTCTGAGCTGTCAGCACAGAGCCTGACGCGGGGCTCGAACTCACAGACCGTGAGATAATGTCACAGACTGTGAGATCATGATCTGAGCCGAAGTCAGACACTTAACCGACTGAGCCACCCGGGTGCCCCTCAAGGATTTTCTTTCATAAGCACACTCTCACACATCACAAACTCAGATGATCACGCATAAATTCGATGGTGGTGCGATTTGTAGTAACAAAAAGGAAAACACCAGCAACCCTACGATGCATTCGTTATCGAGGGCTTATGCCTGTGAGAAGCAGGGGTCGCCTTTCTGAACGTTCACGCATGTCTAGCCTTGACTTCCATCTTCCAGCCGCAGGGCTAGAGAGGGACGCGGGCAGCCGTTCGCCAAGCAAAGAGGTTGGGGGAGGGTGTGCCGGAGTTCGATCACACATTTGCATTCACAAGCCCCGGGGTTTTTCCCCCCTGCTGCTCTGAATTACTGGCTGGGACACGAGGGAGGCTCCATCGATCGAATGCTCTCTGGACGGTGTAGTTCTGCTGGGTGGTGTGGGATGTTTGAGGAAGTTCTGAAACCAGAGCTTCTCTCCCTTCAAGCAAGTGGCTGGCTCCCTCCCCTTGCCAGTTAGCTCTCCACCTCCCCTCACTACTTCTCTTCTGACTAAGCTGGGGAGGGAAAGGGCCAGAGGCCCCTGGGAAGGGGGCGGGGGAACAATTTGGATGCTGGGACTTAAGATCACTTTCCTTCCGAGCCTTGCCTTTTCCGGAATGTCACAGAATTGGAATCATACAGTGTGTAGCCTTTTCAGACTAGCTTCTTTTGCTCAGTAACACGCATTTACATTTCCTCCGTGTCTTTTCGTGGTTGAGAGCTCATTTGATTTTAGCGCTGAATAATGTGACATTGGATGTCCCACAGTTTCTTTTTCCATTCACCTCCTATACACCTGCTTCCAAGTTTTGGCAATTATGAATAAAACTGTGTGCAGGTTTCCGGGTGGATGTAAGTTTTTCAACTCCTCAGGGGAAATACTAAGGAGTGTGCTTGTGGACCCGAATGCTAAGGGTCAAGCGATCCTCCAAAGTCATCCCAAGCTCCTTTCCACCGTGGCTGGATTCTAGAAGCTGCTGTACAGGACCTCAACCAGGAAGTGGCACTGTGTCCCTTCCACTGTATTCTTTTGGTGAAAGTAAATCAGATCAACGCAGACTCAAGGAAATGGGAAGTAGTAGACTGTATGACTCGATGGGAGAAGTGACACATATATACAGAGATACAGAGATGGGGGCGGGGGGGGGAATGGCTGGGGCACGTTTCTGCAGGCAGTTCTACCAAAAAGCCAAAGCTCAAACCTCAACAACAAACGAATGTGGTTTTTAAACATTTCCCGCCCCCCCCAGATTTATTGAGATACGATTGACAACTATGTATTGTATGTGTTTAGATTGTACGATGTGATTTTTTAAAAAAAAGGTGCACAACACAATGAGTTAATACATGTTTCTACTGTGAAATGATCACCACCCTCAAGTTAATGAACACATCTGTCACCTCACAGTTACTATCTGCTTTGTTTTTTTGTGTGTGGTGAGAACACTTAATACCTACTCCCTTACAAAATTTTAAGCATGCAACACAGTGCTAGTCGTTATATTAATCATACTGCACATTAGATTCCCCAGAACTTACTTACCTCGTTATTGAAAGCTTGTACCATTTGACCAACTTTGCCCCCCTTACCCCCAGCACCTGGCAGCCACTGGTCCATTCCCTAGTTATACAAGTGAGACTTTTTAGGTTCTACATCTAAATGAGATCATATGTGATTGTCTTTCTGCATCTGGCTTATTTCACTTAACATAACCGTCTCCAGGTTCATCACGTTGCCACTAACAACTTGACCTAGTCTCACATTCAGTGTTCTGGATCTGTGAAGAGCTGGACTGCCTAGCCCCAGGTTTCTCGAAGAATCTGAACAGGTGATTACACCATCTGTGTGATCAAGATGTCATCAGCAGGAGAGCTGTGGCCTGGGGGGGGGGGTCACCCTCTTGTTTTGCAGATCATTGTTTCAGTGACAAGGAAATTGAAATTTGACCAACAGTGATGACCTTTGTTGTGAAAAGTACTCTTCTTGGAGAATAAGACGTTGGAAATGTGTGTTTGCTGATCTGGTTAGGCACTCAGTGAGGCTGTCAAGACCAGTTCCAGACTCTGTCTTTTTGTCATTGCCACCATCAGTGTGAAGGTTTATTTTTAATGGAGGCATAATTTATATACAATCGAATTCACCCTTTCTAAGCGTACAGTGTGATGAGTTTTATCAAATACATAAGGTCATAGAACAATACCACAATCAAGATCTAGAACACGTCTGTTGCCCTAGAAAGTTACCCCATGACCCTTCTGTATTTGCTTTTCCCAAAACATCCCTAGACAACCACCCATCTACTTCCTGACACTCTGACTTTGCCTTTTCTAAAGTTTCATATAAATGGAATCCTGCAGTCTGTACTCTTTTGTGCCTGATGTATTTCTCTTAGCATAGTGTTTTTGATTCATCCATAATGTTATGTGTATCAATATTCTGTGCCTTTTTATGGCTGAGTAGTATTCCATTCACTTGTGCGTTCATCAGCTGATGGGCATTTGTGTTGTTTTCAGTTTGGGGCGGGGCTATTATGGATAACAATGCTGTGAGCATTGTGTGTGGGTCTTTATGTGGGCATGAAATCATTTCTCTTGGGTCAATTCCTAGGAGTGGGACTGCAGGTGATATGGTAGGAGTATGTTCAACTTTGTATGGAATTGCCAAGTGTTTTCCTAAGTGACCATCTCATGTTGAGTTCCAGTTGTACCGTATTCTCAACAATACTTGGTCTGGTTGGTCATGTTTTAGCCATTCTAATGGCAATTTGTATCATTTAAGTTTGCACTTCCTTGATGTCTGGTGATATTGAGCATCTTTGCATATGTCCATTTGCCACCTGTAGTATATCTTCTTTAAGACACAGCTGTCCAAATTAAAAAAAAAACTTTTTAAATATTTATTTATTTTTGAGACAGAGAGAGACAGAGCGTGAGTGGGGGAAGGGCAGAGAGAGAGAGAGAGACACAGAATCGGAAGCAGGCTCCAGGCTCTGAGCCATCAGCACAGAGCCTGATGTGGGGCTCGAACCCACAAGCTGTGAGATCATGACCTCAGCTGAAGTCAGACACTCAACCAACTGAGCCACCCAGGTGCCTCCAGCTGTCCAAATTTTTAACAATTTTTTTTGGGGGGTGCTGAGGTTTTGTCTTCTAATTATTGAGTTGTAACAATTCTTGATATATGGTGGGTACACATTCCTTTCCAGATGCATGGCATAAAACATGTAAATATTTTCTTCCTCTCTGTGGTGGTTCCCCCCATCCCCCATTTTCTTAATTGTGTACTTAAAGGGCAAATGTTTTTAATTTTTGTAAGTTCCACTGGGTCTCTCTTTCATGGTTCATGCTTTTAGTGTCACTAAGCATTTTTTATTTAATCGTTAATTTGTTTACCTCTTCTTGGGGCCAAGTAATAGAAAGCAAGCAAGAGTCCCTCTGAGTCAGGGCATGCCTCATGGATCTTGTCTTAGGAAACATTCAGTCAATAACTATTTAATAAGTACCTACTCTGTGCCAGGCACTGTTACAGACACAGGGGATACAATGGTGAAGAAAACAAAGTTTCTGCTCTATAGAATTTATGTTCCAGTGGGTTTTAGACAAAAAGCATCAAGTGCTGTGGGTGCCCTACCCACATGCCCTTTGCTAGGCCATGGCACCCCATCTCCAGCTGCTATGCATGTTGGCTGCTAATGACACCATTGTTGTTGTTTTTTTTTTTCTCCAACAGACTGATCTTGTCTGACAGATGTTGCTTTGCTTAAGGACACTATGAAAGTTGTTTTCACCCCACCCTGCAGGTAGACCTTGGCCAAAGACCGAATGATTTAGGGATATAAGAGCCCACACCTCCTGTGTCTCTGGGTGGGAAAGTCTTTGTGGTGCTTGCCATGCCTCAGAGCTCCCTATGAGGTCGGGCTGAGGCAGATTCTCTTCTCTTGCAATCACATTTCTATGGCCAGCTTCTCCTCCTGTCCTGTTCTGGTTCCTTCACTCTTCTACAGGTTTTTCCTGAGAGACCTCCCTCGGTAAACCATATGCACAGAAACTCTCATCTCAGGATATGGTTTTAGGGAGCCCAAGCAAAAACATTGGATGCCAAAAGTTATCCTGAAGGAGGACTCTAAAAGCGATTTTGGAACAGGGTACCCAACTCCATCACTGGCGATAGGGGGACTGCTGAGCTCCTCCCGACTCCCAGCCTCAGGCAGTGTGTTGACACTTTCACTAGTGACAAACTGAGATGTAATACAGGAGGAAGGAGATGTTCGTGCCACATCTCTGGTGTTTGAGAGTTAGGGGGAAAACTAACTAAAAAGACTGGAATTGGATGGCTACTGCTAAGTGACACTGATGCTTTGAAGAGAGACAAGAGGAGACTCAGATATATTCGTGACCAATTCATGGTGCAGGGTGAGAGTCTGGGGGCCTCCTTGGCAGCATTTGGAAAGGTCCTCACCTGCAGCCAAGGGCAGGCAGAGTTGGGCAGGAAACTCACAACATAATGGTAAGGGTTGCAGAATTTCAGCGAAGGTTGTTGTTGGTATTGAAGCAAGTTTCCGGTATCAAAGTCAGGGTCCTGATGGGGAATGAGTAGGACACTGAGACTTTCAAGTCCCTGGGCAGGTGCAGTTGCAAATCAAACTCCACATTCCCCTGAGCCTCTGGACCCACAAGAGTGGCCCCATCCCTGTTGTTGGAAGATTATGCAAAAGTCTTAAATAGGCTGGTGTCTTCCAGGACACTCTCTTTAATATGCCCCCCATCCCCCCACCCCCTGCAAAAACCCACCTTCTCTCCTGGCCACTGAGTCAACACTAGGGTCAAATCTTAGCATAGCTTGAATGTGCCAGTGTGCTCCTGCTAAGGATGGAGATGGAAATTTTTGCCACTAAAAAGTTTTTATGGCAGCAATATTCATGATAGCCAAGACATGGAAACAATCCAAGTTTCATCTGCAGATGAGTGGATAAAGAAGGTGTATTATATAAATATTATGGAATTATTATTCAGTCATTAAAAAGAAGTCGTTCTGCCATTTGTGACCACATGGATAATCCACGAAGTCATTATGATAAGTGAAACAAGTCAGACAGAGAAACAGAAATACTTCACGATTCCACTTATATGAGGTACCTAAAATAGTCAAACTTGTAGAAACAGAGATTAGAATGGGGGTTGCCAGAGGTGGGGTGGGGGATATGGTAAGACATTGTTAAAGGGCACACATTTCCTATTCCACAAGAATAGTGCCATCTTCTTGTGTGTTTTTTAAAATTTTAAAAAGAATTTTAAAAAATGTTTTTTATTTATTTTTGAGGGAGAGCGAGAGACAGAGCATGAGCAGGGGAGGAACAGAGAGAGAGGGAGACACAGAATTCGAAGCAGGCTCCAGGCTCCGAGCTGTCAGCACAGAGCCTGACGCGGGGCTTGAAGTCACAGACTGAGAGATCATGACCTGCGCCGGGCCACCCAGGCACCCCTAATTTTGGTTTTAAATTGTATTTTCCTGATGCTCAGTGAAGCTGGACGCCCCTTTTTCAGGTGTTTACAGGCCATTTAGATATCATTTTCAGTGAAATGTCTTTTCCGGTCTTTTGCTCGTTTTCCAACAGATTGTCTAAGGACTAGGGAGTGTGGTGCCCTCAGATAGGTCATAGGAGCCCCACCCCCCCTTCCGCCCACTTTGTCCCGGGCATGTCTTCCGTCTGTGGCTGTTCCTGAGTTAATTCTTTTATAATAAAGCAGTAGCCTAATAAGTAAAATATTTCTCTGAGTTATGTGTGAGCTGCTCTAGCAAATTTTAATAGAAGTGTGGGGGGGGGTCACTGGAACCTCTGATCTGTAGCCAGTAGGTCAGATTGGCATCTGAAGTTGGGGAGAATCTTTCAGGATGCTATCTTCAGGTAGATAGTGTCAGAATTTACTGGAATTGCAGGACACCCAGCTGGTATCTGAGAATTGCTTCGGAAGTGCCATGAGTGGGGTAGCAGAGTGAGAATAAAGGAGAAACATAGGAGGAAAACTGAGTTTTCCTGAAACATAGACATACACGCATATGAAGAAAGCCAGAGACTGAAGTGAGGCATCTACAAGTCAAAGAAAACCAAGGATGGCCACCAGAAGCTGGAAGAAACTAGGAAAGATCTTCCCCTACAGTCTTCACAGGGATCATGGCCCTGCTGAGACTTAGGTATTGGATTTCTGGACTCTACAACTGTGAGAGAATATATCTCTGTTGTTTTAAGCCAATGAGTTTGTGGTCCCTTGTTATGGTGGCTCTAGAAAACAATACAATGAACAATGGTGGAAAAGGCATATTTATAGCACAATTGGTAGCAGCTATAAACATGTGAATTTCCTAAAAAAACAAAAACAAAAAAACAAAAAAAAAAAACCCAAAAAACATGTGAATTTCCATCTCCAGGGGGCAGGATTCAATAACATAATTAGTTTCTCCATAACCAGCAAAATTTCATGTTACATGTCTCAAACTTAAAGGTTTCAGCTAACGAAGGGATCATTAATACTTTTCTCCTTTGATATAACTTCATGACCTGTTTTTGGGTCTTCGGTATTACAAACCCCTTTGTTTTTCTGAATGAATGCTGAAACTCTCCCTCTCCCAAAACATGTATGCTTCCATCTTTGTTAAATGTATTAGGCTTGGAGGTTGACTTGTGAGTATAAGGCCCACCTATCCCTGTGGGTCCCAAAGTAAATCTGAAAAAAAATGTTGAGGGGGAATATTGAGTCCCTGGGAATAAACAGCCTCTAGTTTTGGTTAAAAAACTCATGTGTGAGGTTCTCGGATTCCTGGTGGGAGGGTAGCCTTCTCTTTTCTTCCTGCAATGCACTGTGGCTCTTACAGATGACACATTCCGGTTTCAGAGTTTGGAGTCTGCGGTCTTTTGTTTTTTCTTGCCTAATTGCTCTGGCTAGAACTTCCAGTACCATGTTGAGTAGAATTGGCAAAAGTAGACATCCTTGTGTTATTCTTGATCTTTCATTATTGAGGATGGTATTCACTGTGGGTTTTTCATAGATAACCTTTATTATGTTAAGGAAGTTCCCTTGTATTCCTTGTTTATTGAGTGTTTTGGTCATAAAAGGGTGCTGGATTTTGTCAAAAGCTTTTTTTTTTTTTTTTTTTTTTGGCATGACTTGAGATGACAATATGTTTTTCCCTCCTCATTTTATCAATTTGGTATCTTACACAGATTGATGTTTCTGTGTTGAACCGTTCTTGCATTCTGGAAATAAATCCCACATGTTCGTGGGTGTATAATCCCTTTAATATGCTGCTGGCTTTGGTTTGCTAGTGTTTTGTGGTGGGTTTTTATATCTATATTCATAAGGGTTACTGGTTTATAGTTTTTCCTTCTTGTGATGTCATTGTTTGGTTTTGGATGCAAGGTAAAGCTGTTCTCAGAATTAGGAAGTGTTCTCTCCTTTTCAATTTTTATTTTGGAAGAATTTGAGAGACATTGGTGTTTATTCTTCATTAAATGTTTGGTAGAATTCCTTTTATTTTTGTGAAATCAGTAGTAATGACCCCACATTCATTTCTGATTTTGGAATTTGAGTCTTTCTCCTCTCTCTCCCCCATGAATCTAGCTAAATGTTTGTCAATTTTGCTGATCTTTTAAAAGAATCAAGTTTTGATTTTATTGATTCTCTCTGTTGTTTTTCTATTCTCTATTTTACTTATGTCTGCTCTAACCTTTATTTTTTCCTTTCTTCTGATAGCTCTGGTTGAAATTTGCCTTTCTTTTTCTAATTTCTTAAGGTGTGCATTGAAGTTATTGACTTGAGATCTTTTCTTTTAATGTACACATTTACATCTATAAATTTTCTCTTAATACTGTTTTTGCTAAATCCTATACATTTTGGTATGTTGTATTTTAATTTTCATTTATTTTAAGATATTTTCTAACTTCTCTTATTATTTATTTCTTGACACATTGGCTGTTTAAAATTGTGTTGCTTAATTTATACATATTTGTGAAATTTCCAGTTTTTCTTCTGCTATTCAATTCTAGTTTCATTCTATTGTGATTCAAAAAAATATTCTATATGGTTTCAGTCCTTTAAAGTTTATTAAGACTTGTTTTGTAGTATAACTTATGGTCTATCCTGAATAATGTTCCATGTGCACTTGAGAAGGATGTGTATTCTGTTAGTGTATTAGGCCAAGTGCTCTGTATGTGTGTGAGGTCTAACTGGTTTATAGCATTAAGTCTTCTATTTTCTTATTGATTTTCTATGTGTTGTAATAATATTGAGAGTGGTGTGTTGAAGTCTCCAACTATCATTGTCCTACTGTCTAGTCTTGCTTCAATTCTTTCAAAATTTGCTTCATATATTTTGGATCTCCTTTTTAAATTATTATTATATTGTTTTGCTGTTTTGAACCTTCACCAATATAAAATGTCCTTCTTTGTGTGTTGTGATCTCTTTGATTTAAAGTCTATTTTGTTTGACAATAATATAAGCTTCCCCAGCTCTCCTTCAGAACAATTTGGATGAAATATCTTTTCCCATCCTTTTACTTTAAACCCTTGTGTGTCTTTGCATCTAAAGTGAGTCTCTTGTTGACAGATGGACTGTGGTTGTTGTTGTTTTCTTCTTTTTGCGAAGGTGCCAATCTCTGCCTTTTAATAGGAAAGTGTAACCCATTTACATTTAAAGCATTTACTGATAAGGAAGGATTTCCTTCTGCAGTTTGTCTATTTTCTGTATGTCTTATATATATTTTTCCTCATTTCCTCCATTACTGGCTTTTTTGAGTTTTAGTTAATTTTTTGTAGTGTACCAGTTCGATTTCCCTTATTTTTCCTATCTCTTTCTTTCTTTCTTTCTTTCTTTCTTTTTGTTTCTTGTCTTAAAAATTTTATTCTCTTAGTGATTATCTTGGGGATTACAATGAACATTTTAACCTCATAGCAACCTAGTTTTAATAATACCGACCTGTTTTCAATAGTATACAAATAACTTTCAGCTACACATCTCTGTCTCTCCCTCTTTATATTGTTATTGTCACAGATTGCATTTTTATTTGTTGTGTTCTCTTTAACATATGATTATTGTTTTGTGCATTTGCCTTTTAAATGAGAATTTGGTTTAACATTAAAAATAATTATAATTCATTACATGAACATAATAAAGGGAAAAAATCTCAAAAGATACAGAGGAAGCATTTAATGAATTCAACATTTTTTAATGATAAAAACTTGAAGTGATCTAGAAATAGAGTATTCTTTTTCTAAAGTTTATTTATTTATTTTGAGAGAGAAAGCACGAGTGGGGGAGGGGCAGAGAAAGAGTGGAAGAGAGAGAACCCCAAGCAGGCTTGGATCTGATGTGGGGTTCAAACTCACGAACTGTGAGATCATGCCCTGAGGTGAAGTCAGATGCTTAACCAACTGAACCACCCAGGCACCCCTAGAAATAGAGTATTCTTAATATGCTAAAGAATATCAACAAAATATCTAAAACAACATACTTGAAGGTGGGCAAATGAAATCGGGATTGCCATCACCACTTCTTACTAATATTGCACTGAGGTCCTAGACGGTACAATAAAATAAAAGAAAGAAACAAAAGGATTGGAAAAGAAGAAATAAAAGTCATTACTTAGATTACATTATTGTGCAGGTAGAAAACTAAAAGAGCCTATATACAGACTTAATAAAGGAATTTAACAAGATCACTGGATATAAAATAAAAATACAAAATCAGTGGCATTTCTGTGTACCTACATCTCTAAAAACAGACATTTGAAAATTATGCCGTTTACAAGAACATCAAAAAACATCAAATACTTGTGACTAAATCTAAGGAAAGTAGTGCAAGAATTCTACACACAAAACTGTAAGACGTTATTGAGGAAATTAAGTAAAATCTAAATATAAAGAAGGATATACTATGATCATGGGTTGGAAAATTTAATATTGTGAAAACATTAATTCTACACCAATATCTATTGATCTATACATTCAGTGCAATCTCATCAGGGAACGAATGTGTGAGTGTTATGTGTGAGTGCGTGGGTGGGTGGGTGATACCAATTCAAACCAAACGATTCAAACGATACAAAGAAATGCAAATGACCCAAGATAGCCTGGATGGGGTTCCTAGGTGGCTTAGCTGGTTAAGCAGCGTCTGACTTGGGCTCAGGTCATGATCTCACGGGTTCCTGAGTTTGGGCTCTGTGCTGACAGCTCCGAGCCTGCTTTGGATTCTGTGTCTCCCTCTCTGTCTGCCCTTCCCCTGCTCACGCTCTGTCTCTTTCTGTCTCTCAAAAATAAATAAACATTAAAAAAAATAGGCTGGATGATCTTCAAGAAAAGAAACAAAATGGAGAGTTACCCTTCCAGATAGTAAGACCTATCATAAGGCTACAGTAATTTAGACAATTTAAGTATTAGTACTAGGATGAACTATAATCCAGGTAGATTATAAATATAAAAGTGAAGGTAAGGGGCGCCTGGGTGGCTCAGTCGGTTAAGCGTTAAGCGTCCGACTTCAGCTCAGGTCACGATCTCGCGGTCTGTGAGTTCAAGCCCCGCGTCGGGCTCTGGGCTGATGGCTCAGAGCCTGGAGCCTGCTTCGGATTCTGTGTCTCCCTCTCTCTCTGCCCCTCCCCCGTTCATGCTGTCTCTCTCTGTCCCAAAAATAATTAAAAAAAAAAAAAAAGTTGAAAAAAAAATAAAAGTGAAGGTAAAACAATAACACTTATAGAAAGAGAATATTTATATTCTTGTAGGACAATATTTATGTTAAGGTAAGCAAAGATTTTTAAAAACAGAGCACAAAAACACTATAAATGTCAAGGAAGATATTAAATTTATTATTAAATTAAGTTATTCTTAGGGTATATTAAAGTAAATTAATTAAATTAAATTATTCTTAGAGTATATTAAAAGTAAGATCTTCTGTTTTTCAAAAGATACCGGTTCAGAGAATGAAAAGGTGATCCACAGAGCAAGAGAGAGAATATTTGCAGAAATATAATTGACAAAGGGCTTGTTTCCAGATTATATAAAGAATTCCTATAAATCAAAAAGAAAAAGGCAGCCCAATTAAAAAAGGGCCAAAAGATGTGACCCAATACTTCACATAAAACAATATGTAAATGGACAATGACCAGGAGACAGTGCTGAACCATATTAACCATCAGGAAAATGCAATTTAAAACTACAAGGGGGTTGGGGGCACCCAGCTGGCTCCAACAGTGGAGCATGTGACTCTTGATCTTGAGGTTGTGAGTTCAAGCCCCATGTTGGGTGTAGATATTCCCTAAAAATGAAATCTCTCTCTAAAAAACAAAACAAAACAAAAGAACAAAAGGTGTATCCCATTACAGAACAGTGAAAACTGAAGGCCAACAACGCTGCGTTGGTGTGTTATAAAGCAATGGGAACTCTCACACTTGGTGGGTGGAGATGATGTAGTGACACCTTCTTTGCAAAACTGGTATTATTTAATAAAGTAGAGCATAGGAAAACCCACTCCTATATACCCACTCAGCATGAATGTACACATATGGCCACTAAAATGCGCAAGAATGCACTAATTTCATTTATAAACTTATATGCAAAAGTTCTAATAAAAATACTAGTAAGGGGGGCGCCTGGGTGGCGCAGTCGGTTAAGCGTCCGACTTCAGCCAGGTCATGATCTCGCGATCCGTGAGTTCGAACCCCGCGTCAGGCTCTGGGCTGATGGCTCGGAGCCTGGAGCCTGTTGCCGATTCTGTGTCTCCCTCTCTCTCTGCCCCTCCCCCGTTCATGCTCTGTCTCTCTCTGTCCCAAAAATAAATAAACGTTGAAAAAAAATTAAAAAAAAATACTAGTAAGCACCCAGTAGGGATCAAAAAGAAAAAACCAAGGGACACAAGGAAAAGGTGTTCAGTGTCACTAATCATCAGCGAAACGCAGATCAAAGCCACAGTGAGATATCATCCCCTAGTGTCAGGATGGCTACAATCCATCCAACACAAAATCCCAGACAAATGGGAACAGGCACTGTTGAGGATGTGGAGAAGTTGAGACCCTTGTGCACTGTTGGTGGTGGGAATGCAAAATGGTGCTGCTGCCATGGAAACTGGTGTGGAGGTTTCTCAAACATTGAACATAGAACTACCTTACCCCCCAGTAATCCTACTTCTGGGTATAAACCCCCAATAATTGAAATTGGGATCTCCAAGAGATCCTACACTTCCATGTTCATTGAAGCATTATTTACAGAAGAAAAGCCGTGGAAACAACCCAAGCCATGGAATGGATAAAAGACAATATTTTTCAGGCTTAAGAAAGAAGTTAGTTCTGCCACTTACTGCATGAAATTAGGCAGACACAAAAGGACAAAGATAATTCCACTTATATGAGGGATCTGGTAGCCAAATGTGTAGAGATAGAAAGTAGAATGATGTCACCAGGCGCTGGAGAGAGGAATGGGGAGTTGGTGTTTAATGGGTATGAAGTTCTAGTTATAGAGGATGAGTAAGTCCTAGGAACCTACTATAAAGCATAATGCATATAGTTAACAATACTGTACTGTCTACTTAAAAATTTTTGAAAGAGGACAGATCTTATAGTAAATGTTCTTATCACACACACACGCACACAAAGAAGGAAAGAGGAAACTTTTAGAAGTGATGGTTAAGCTTATAGCTTTGTGGTGATAGTTTCACGGGTGTTTACTTATCTTTAAACTCATCAATATGTACATACTAAATATACATAGCATTTTTAATATGTATGAAAACCATACCTCAGCGGAAAAAATAAACGTAGGGTTTTTTTTTTAAGCCACTAAAAAAGAAAGTGAATTCGCAATCTTTTGTGTTTTTTTTTTTTTTTTTTTTTTTTTTTTTTGCTTCTTATGATACTTGGGTTGGTTTTTGTTCTTTTGGTGAGTAATTCCATTTCTGAAAGAATAGTAAAAAGATATTTTTATCCTAAAAATGTTTGTGGTCACATAGATGTCTTTACATGAGATTATCTGTGATTTTAAGTAAACATTACACATAAAAAAAAAAAAAGTTTACCCAAAAATCTCACTTGACTGCCATGCAGAGAATGGCCTGTAGGAGGCGAGAGTGGATACAGGCAGCCCGTAGGAGGCCTCCGGAGATGAAACCCCGAAAAGCCTTAGAGTCTGACACATTAAATCTGTACGTAAAGATGTCTAAGGAAATGGCCAAAAGAATAAGAACAGGATACATTGTTTCTGAACTAAGTAGAAGAAAAAACTGTAGTGAGAAAAAAAAATCCAAAATAACGCAAGGAGGAAGAGTAAAAGAAATATAGAAAAGGAGGGATGGTCAGAAATCACAAAATAAATCCAAAACCATCAGTAATTGGAATGAACACAGATACTCTATATCTCTGCCACCTGAGACAGTGGGCGCAAGCCGGCCAGTGCTGTGGAACACCTGAAAGGTGGGCGGTGTGGGCTGAGATCCATCTGGTGCCACTGGGAAATTCACTGCAGCAGTATTTGGAGACCTGGAATCAAATAAGAGTGTAAAGTATCTTATGAATCACTTTATGCTGATTACACTTTGACATGATTAACATTCTGGATGCGTGGGTAAGTGAAATATATTATTAAAATTCACCATTCTTAAACTCTTAATGGTGGCTGCTAGAGAAAAATTATAGAGCTGGCTCACATTATGTTTGCATTGGACAGCACTGGTCTAAATACTCAAATTAAAAGACAAATACTGTCAGACTGGATAAGAAAACTTAAAATCCAGCAACATGTTGTTTATATTTAAACATAAAAGATATAACAAGTTTCTAGTTAAAGGATGTAAATAGCTAGAGAGAAAATTGGTTTAGCCCTATTAGTAACAGCACAGAGTTTAATGTAAAAAGTGTTACTAGATATAACTAAATCTCTGCCATGGAAATATAACAGTTTTAATGTGCATGCACTTTAAAACGGTCTTGAAGTAAGTGAAGCAAAAACTGACAGAACTACTCAAACGTGGACGGTATGAATTGAGATGTGCTGTTAGTGTAAAATGCTCTGCAAACATTGAAGACCCGGAATGAAAAAAAAAAAAAAAAAGGAAGAATAAAATAGCTTGTGTTAGATAATTACACCACTGAAGCGGGAGATTTTAAAAACACCCCGCTTGTCCATTGATAGCTCAAGCAGGCAAAAAATAAGAATATAGATTTGGATAATGCAATGAACAAACTTGATCTCATGGTCACATATATGGAACATGTACCCAGCCACTGCAAAATACACGGTAAAAAATGCTTAGGGAGCTGGTAGGAATGTAAAATGGTGCAGTCACACAATGGAATATTTTTAAGCGTTAAAAAGGAAGGACATTCTAACACCTGCTACAACGTGGATGCACCTTGAGGACATTATGCTCAGTGACATAAGCCAGTCACAGAAAGGTCAAATACTCTATGGTCCCACTCAAATGAAATATTTAGAGTGGCCCGATTCATAGAGACAGAAAACAGAATGGGGTTGCCAGGGTGGGGTTGGGTGGGGAGTTACTGTTTCACAGGGACAGATTCTCAAGTTTGGGAGGGTGAGAAAGTTCTGGAGGGGGATGATTGCATGACAACATGAATGTCCTAATGCTGGTGAACTATACACTTAAAAATGGTTTAAATAGTAAGTTTTATGTTGTGTATGTTTTACCACAATTAACAATAAAACTAATTTTAAAACACTTAGAGAATCTCTCTCTCTCCTTCTCCTTCCCTCCCTTCTTTCCACCTCCTTTTTTTTTTTTTTTAACCAATCATTAAGAAGCCTTGTAGTTTTCAAGGATGAGTGTGGGCATTTTGTTCATTGCTACCAACAGGTGATAAACAGGCGTGAGAAGCCCCCAAATTATGCAGGAGGCAAAAGGCAGAAAATGTTCATTAACAAAACAGAACACACAGAATGCAATGTTTTCATATCTAGGTGAAAATAGTTAAATATCAAACTTACGACATGTAACCAAAAGAAAATTTTAGGTGAAAATCTGCAGCCTTAAATGAAAACCAGTGAGCTTGATATTGAATTGAGAGTCAGAAAAGAACAGAATAAACCCATAGAAAGCATAAGGAAGGAAAAAAAATATTACCAAAAAAAATTCTACCAAAATAAGGGTAGAAACTTTAAAAAACAAACATAATAAAAAGACCAAGATTTAGTTTTTTGAAAACAAGAAGAGATGAACTTCTGGTGACACTGGTCAAGCAAAAACCAAGAAAAGAAAAGGTGCAAATCAGAATTATTTATGGTGGAAAAAGGAACATAATGACAGAGGCTACAGAGGTTGAAAAGGCAATGATTTTATTCACCAATATGACACCTATTCACCCATAATTGTGAAAATGTAAATAAAATACACAAATTTCTAGAAAAATGTGGCTTAGAAAACCAAGTCAAGAAGAAATACAAAATCTAAAACAGTTAAAAGTCATTAGAGAAACTGGATAACAAACTAAAAACCTCCCTCCCTCCACACACACACACACACACACACACACACACACAAAACCTTTCCACAAATAAGATGCCAGATCCAGATATTTTTACGAGTTTTACTGAATATCTGTGTGACTCACAATGCTAACCATGTGCGATTCAATTCCAGCATATAGAACAAAAGCACACCCGTTTTTTTTTTTTTTAAATGAGGTCAGCATTGCCTTAATACCAAAACCTGACAAGAATAGTATGAGTCAAAAAAATCACACACCATGGTCCTCCTAACACAGATGCAAAAATCCTATCTAAAATATATTAAATCTAGTAATGTATTAAAAAATATATCCTGATCAAGTTGGATTTATTCCATGAATAAAAAGTTGGATTAATGGGGCATATGGGAGGCTCAGTCTGTTAAGAATCTGACTCAAGTCTCGTTCTCAGGGTCATGAATTCAAGCCCCATTTTGGGCTTCGTACCGGGCACGGAGCTTACTTAAGAAAAAAAATTAGATTAAGTTTAGAATACTGATGAACGTAATTCACCACACTGTCAGTTTAAAGGAGAAGAATTATGTGACACAGAGAAAACATTTAATAAAATTCAACATTTATGTATGATTTTTGAAAAACCTCTTAGAAAATTAAGAATAGAAGGGGATTTACTTAATTTGATAGGGGCTACCTGAAAAACCCAACAGCAGATTCATCCTTAAAGGTGAAACATGAAAAACATTCACTTAAAGATCAGAAATAAGACAAGGATGTCCAGTTTTTCAATGTTGTTGTGACAGCTACTGACACCTATCTCACTGTATATACCAGCAACAGATGTTGGAAAATATAATTTCCAAATGGCATGCCACTTACAATAGCACCAAGAAATGTAACACGCTTAGAAAGAAATCTAAAAATGATGCAAATTCTTTATGGAGAAAATTATGAAACATTCTTGAGAAACACTAAAAAGACCATTTTGGAAAAAGAGTTATACCATGTTCATAGATTGAAAGACTCAGTGTTATGAAGATATCCATTCTTTGCAGTTTGATCTACAGATTCAATGCAGTTCCAATAAAAATCTCAACAGGGTTTTTCATGGAACTTGACAAGCTGAATAAAAGGCCTACATAACCGAGATAATCCTGAAGATGAAGAATAAAAAGGTCCTTGCCCTCCCAAGGAGGCAAGGACCTCCCAAATAGCAGCACTTACTATGTTCATTATATTCATTATGTTAATGAAAGCAGTGTGGTACTGGTATACGTATAGTTGGATAGGGTTTATCTGCCTGGCTTCCTCTTGGAAAACGAAGAATGCTCCCGGATAACTTTCTTGTCATCAGGATGATGACTATATGACAACCTATTGCTTCTTCTAAGTTGGATAGAAGTTTGGAATACAGACTAGCCCTGTTTTTTTTTTTTTCTTCTTCTTAGTTTCACAGATTGTAACTTAAAATTTGGGTACATCCTACCATACACGCCTACATTATATGACTTAGTATTTCTTTTTTTTTTTTTAATTTTTTTTTCAACGTTTATTTATTTATTTATTTTGGGACAGAGAGAGACCGAGCATGAACGGGGGAGGGGCAGAGAGAGAGGGAGACACAGTATCGGAAACAGGCTCCAGGCTCCGAGCCATCATCCCAGAGCCTGACGCGGGGCTCGAACTCACGGACCGCGAGATCGTGACCTGGCTGAAGTCGGACGCTTAACCGACTGCGCCACCCAGGCGCCCCAGTATTTCTTTACTTTATGCCAAAATAAATAGGTTGTTACTCTGCTTAAGTTTGATTTAGACTATGTGTGTATATCCATCCACTCATCATTCATCCATTTACTGTTTTATCTGTACACCCATCCATCTATCCAATTGATCATCCACTTATCAACTGCCCATCCACATATTTATCCAACCATTGACCCATACATCTTCTCACCCACCCATCCATACTTTAACCCGTCTACCCATTCATTCATCCCTCCCCTACCCATCTATCCACCTCTCTGTCTGTCTGCCTGCCTATGTGTACAATAATAGAAACAAGCTTGCAGGGTGTCTGGGTGGCTCAGTCATTAAGCATCTGACTTCGGCTAATCATGATACCATGATTTGTGAGTTCAAGTCCCACAACGGGTGACCTTGGGCCCCGCTGAGCTCATGCCCCGCTTCGGTGAGTCCTGCTTCTCCTTCTCTCTTTCTCTACCCCTAGTGGGATTTTCTCTCTCTCTCTCTCTCTCCCCTTGCTCACTTGTGCACTCTCTCAAAAAAAAAAAAAAAAAAAAAGCTTGCAAATTCTGTCAGTTACCTACTGATGCATAACAAACCAGTCTAAAACTTAGTGGTTTAAACCAACAACTGTTGTATTTGCTTACAATTCAATGAGATGGCCCTGCAGGGTTTGCGGGGGGGATAGTTAGCTTCAGCTCCAAAAGCTGGGGCAGCTCATCTGGGGCTGGTAAAACTATTACGGCTTCACACCCATGTCTGTCACCCTCCAGGACGTCTCTGTCCACCCGTCCTCACTCACAGGATAGCCATATTTCTTTGCACTTAGGACTCTGAGAAGGCAAAAGTGGAAGCTGCAGTCTTCTAAGGCCTACATTCTAGAACTCAGGTAATTCACTTCTGTCACATTTATTCATCAAGGTAAGTCACAGTTAATTTACTTAGCCATTATTGTTTGAGAATTTACTGTGTATTAGGCACTGTTCTGGGTCCCGGCCATAAGAGGGAGAATAAAACACAAAACACAAGAGACAAAAGTTTCTGTCCCCACAGGCTTTCTGTTAAGTAGAAACTCCGTACTCACTCACCTGTTGAGCAGGTCTGAGGTCTTGATTTCTTGTGGGTGACTTTTCTTCCCATCCATAACAGGTAGGGTTTTTCTAGACTCCCTTTATTAGAGGGGACTATTCTTCCAGGTTCCTGGTTCCAGCTTCTCTCCTTGGCTTGTAGATGGCTGCCTTCTCCCTGTGTCCTCACGTGGTCATCCCTCTATGTGTGTCTGTGCCCTAATCTCCTCTTCTTATAAGGACCCAGGTCATATGGGATTAGTGCCTACTCTAATAACCTTATTTTACAGGAGGGGTGCCTGACTGGCTCAGTCAGTAGAGCATGCAACTCTTGATCTCAGGGTCGGGACTTCAAGCCCCATGAGCCCCATGTTGGGTGTATAGTATACTTTAAAAAAATACCCCTTATTTAACCTTAGTTTTCTCTTTAAAGGCCTGATTTCCAAAAGCAGTCACATTCTGAAGTACTGGGCGTTAGAGGTCACCATATGAATTTGGGGGGACACAATTCAGCACCCATAACAGGGGGAAGCTCCTGTGTTCAGCTTTTTGGAACAAAGAAAAGAGGCGGAGAAAGCTCCCCAGAGAAATTCTAGGGGCACCTCAAACTAGAAGAGCCTCGAGTCCTTCATTGCAGAGCCCAGAGAAGTCGCAGGTCCCCAAAAAGGAAATGACTCGACGGTGTCTCTGGGCAGTTGAAGCCACAGACAGCCTCAAAGAGTTTCCGGTGCCTCAGCCTGGCTGAAAATCAGCCTTGTGAGCAAGCCTCAGGAGCAGCAGAGAGTGCTCCAGTCTTGATAGGTCACAAGCATGAAAATGGAGGGCTGATGGGTAAAAAGCAGGCTGACAGTGGGCACCTGCGTGGACAGGCGAGAATCATCTGGATCCCTCCATCACTCTTAATGCTGAGGCGTCGGCTAAGCTCCCTGAAATTTTTGCAGTCTTGGGAAAGGAGCATGTGGGAAGGGTGGTTCCCGATTGACTGATAATAGTTTTCAGCATCCTGGTGCAAAGGGCTCTCTGCACAAATCGAGTCGCATTAGGAATAAAAAGGAAGTTATGTTATCTGCACTCCTTGCAAATTGCGACTTATGTATGCTTATGTATTGCTTATATCATGCATACATATTGCGACTTATGTATGTGTTGCAGTTTGCGAGGACCCCGATAAAAAGATTTGGAGCCACACTTCCCCTCCAGAAGGCATGAAGCCATGCCGGCACATTGGTTTCAGTGCTATAAGACTCATTTCTGACTTCTGACTTCTAGAACTAAAAGATCATCAATCGTACCACGTTAAGCAGCAGCAGGAAATGAATAATAACACTATGAACCCTCGCTCCTCTTGAAACTTGTGGTCATCTCAGGCTGTCATTTATTTTTCCACCTTCATCTCTCTGTGCTTAGATTTCCCCCTAAGGTGGGTATTACAACACTACCCACCCCACGGTCATTGCGAGGATTGAGTGAGTTACTGTGAATTAATGCGCTTAGCACAGTGTCTGGCAAGCGGTGAGGACATTAGAAGTATGATTGAGGATCCTTATTTACTTTAAGAGCAAAACCACATAAACACATTGCTGAAAGGCAACTGACATTCAGCCTCTGTATGGGAGACAATGAGGAGTGGTGGAGACTGGTGAGACCCCATGCCCTATCCAACAGGGACAGCTACTGCCCAGCCTGGGTTGTTGTTCACAGCTTCCAAATTTCCAAGAAAATCCAGAAATTCAGATTTTTCCACATGCAAAGTTTTGTCATGTTTAAATGCTGGCTACTAATTTCCATTTTAAAAACACACCCCGTGACTAGATGTGGCCTGTGGATGTGAGGTCACCTTTCATATAATCACTGAAAAGAATTCAAACTTTAAATGTACACATGATTACAGCTATGCTTGTACAAAAAAAAAAAATATCTACTGTGGATTAAAGAGCTCACTGTGGGCCAAGCTCTGGGAAACTACTTAAACACTCAAGCCATTTCATCTCACAATAACCACGGTAGGGTACAGGCCACTATTTGTGTTCTTTTACAGATGAGGAAACTGAGGCCCAGAGAGGCCAAGGATGGATCCCGAGATCACCCAGCTGGGAAATGGCAGAGTGGAGGCCTGGCTTCCCTCAAAGACCCATTCTGTTTCTCTGAGACAATGCATCCCAGTATTTGAACACAGTGCTATTTAGCAGGAGGGACACAGCATGATAATATGAGGTTAATAAATGATTTATCATCATTATTTTTACTTCTACTGCCTCTGGGTCTTGGGAAGAGGTGAAGGAGACCTTTCCAGGGGCTGGGGGAGGGTAGGAATGCACACTTCAGGTCTGGAGGAAAAGCTGATTGTGGGGGAAGGTGATATCTGAACAGATGCCAGAGCATGGGAGGTGAAAGCGGAAATCAAATAGATAAACTTCTCAGAAGTTGTAAAGTAGGTCAATGGCCTGGACTGGGGGCTCACTACCCCATGCGCTATCTGAAAGTCTAGGTCTCCTGGTGCACCAGCCTTGACACCTACCTTCAGGGCTCTCTGCTCCTCCTCCCTCCTGCCTCCCTCCATCTTTCCCTCCCCTCCCCTCCCTCTCTTTCCATCTCCCTCCTACCCTACCCATCCTCTTACCCACCCTCTTTTCTTCCGCTCGCTGTATCACCTCAGGACTGGAGGCCCCTCCCAGGAATGATCTTTGGAGGCTAAACTTAGTGACAGGTTCCATCCCCAGGCGGAAGTTGGTGGCTGCTGGTGGCTTTGTAATACATTGTCCCCACACCTTGGTCTCATCAAAGCCACGGAAACAGAAAAAAACGGTGATAAGAGTAAAGGAAACTCCAGCGGGGGCTGGGGCTGGGCATTAGGGGCTGCCCCACCTCCCACCAGCCCTCAAGGGCAGAGAGGCATGAAGCTGTGTGCCCTTGGTGGGAATGGAGGGGGAGTCCAGCATTCCTGCCTCTACGTCTGGAACATGGGGACAGCAATAGCTCCCGCCCAGGTATGTATATAAGGCATCTAAGGATGTGACTCACACAAGATGCCTGACATAGGGAAAGTGCCTGACGAGTGCTGTAATGGCCTTTTCTGTGTCTGATCTGATGCAATCTTTACAACAGCCCCACGGGCAAAGCCGGTGTTACCTCCCACTTTACAGATGAGGAAACTTAGGCACTGAGAGGTGGTGGGACTTGCTTGAGGTCACACAGGAGCAGGTGGCAGAGTGGAATTGGAACCCAGGACCATCTGACTGCAAAGCCTGTTTCCCTCCCTCCCTGTTCAGGCCAACGATGACAGCACTATAAACAATAATCAATAAACACTAACAACAATAATCGTCTACCTCTGGGGTCTGAGCCCTCAGCTTTGGGTCCTGGGCACCAACACCTCCCTCCAGCCACACCAGGGTACATGCTCATCTCTACAGACCGCCTGATTTGTATGCATATTGTTGTCTGCCCCTCTCTCTCCTCACTCTTCCCGTGTTCCCACTTCGTTCGAGCTTCCAGCTGGCTGCGTAGACTGCCACTCTGTCCCGATGTCCGCAATCAGGGTGCTTGGCAGGGTGTAGCCTTCACTTCATCATCAGGAATGGGAGATTCGAGGGGGAGGCAGATCTGGGCATGAGGCTTCTGATTTCTCCCACCCTTGCCCCCGAGCTTCCTACAGGGAGTTGGGCCAGCTGGGTTCAGTTTACTTATCTGTAAAGTGACCTCCACAGGTGACCCCATCTACCGCCCCTCTGCCTACAAGCCACCATTCCCCTGAGAAGAGACAGACCCAGTTGCAACATTTACCATTTATTTCCAAGACCCATGGTCAGGGAGCCCAGGGCTGCCGACAGTGGTCCTCATCCCAGGATGTATTGGTCTTAGCTGGGAGGAACCTCAGGCTGTGTGTGATGTGGTGTGTGTGTGACGGGTTGGGACCGTGATGCAGCATCTGATGTGATGTGCATGGCATCCCATGTGTGACACTTGGTGTGACCGTATGGCCCCTTTGGGTCACTGTGGCTGTGATGATGACTTGCGTAGGATATATGTGTCATACGTCACATAATCTGACTGTGTGTTTGTGGTCCTATGACTTGTGTGTGACTGTGCGAGTATCTGATGCTTTGTGTGTACGAGTGCAGATCTGAAGGGCACCTTGTGATTTTCTGTGATGCCGTAGGCATGTCCACATTCTCTCTCCATCTTCCTTTCCTTCCCTCTTTCCCTTCTTCCTTCCCCTCCTCCCTTCTTCTTTTCCCTCCTCCCTCCCTCCCTTCCTTCCTACCCTCCTCCCTTCCTCCCTTTCTTCTCTCTGCAAACATTTTCCAGGTGCCTGCTACATGCCAGACCCTGACCTGGTTACTGAAACACAGCCGTGTGTCCTGGTGGGATGTGAACACCCAGCAGTGAGATCCAGCCAGCCAGCTGGTAATACGTTGGTAGCCAGAAACCAGCCGTGACGGGAGCCTTTACACCAAGGAGATCACAAACACTACAGAGCCTCTCCCTCCTGGGAGAGCTGGTGGTCAAACGGTCACCGGCACGTCCCTGCGCCCGTGTCTCTGAGGGTGAACTTACACAGCCAGGAGGAGGTACAGCCACAGACCTGTGAGCAGATCTTGAGTGTGTGGCTCTGGCCGTGGGGGGGACTGGCTGGGCTGTCCACATGGGTCAGTCTTGATGATGACTCCCTTCCTCCAACCACCCACACTCATGAGAGTGGGGAAGGCTGGGGTTGCCCGTCCTGAGCCAAAGTCTCTGGACCCCCACGTCCCACTCTTCTCTGAAGCGAAAACATAAATACCCACCCCTCACCCCTTCTTCCTGAATATCAGGCAGATCAGCTTTCCCCCGGCTGGGGGGCCTACAGACCCTCACGTCTCTGGGTCTTTGTCTTCAGTATTGCCCGTAGTGGCTCTGCAGTTTCCTTTGGGGCTCCAGGGGTGCCAGCTGGGTCTCCAACCTTCAGGGGTGGCTGGGTTGTTGGCCCCTGGAGGTGCCCGCTGAGCTCTTCGCTCGCCGGGTTCTCGGTTCCCCAAGGCACCCTCTGAGGGAGGCATCACTGTCACTCCTTTCTTACACCATGAAGGCCCCAAAGTAGGAGCGGGTCCCGTCACGGAGTCGGACCAGGCGCTCATCCGGCACACGGACAACCACCTCCTCGCCAGCGTCCAGGTGCACCACGCCTCCCAGGAAGCTGCTGTCCCACCAGACGCGGGGGCCGGTGGCTCGCCCACAGGGTGACCGCCGACTGACCAGCAGCTCGAGCTCCTCGGGGTAGCGCGGTGTGCGTTTGTAGAGGCCATGCGTGATGGGCAGGCCGCTGGTCAGCCCCTGCGGGCAGCCCACGCCCCCCAGCTGCACCTTGGAGTAGATGTAATAGTAGCCGGCCCGGGCAATCACCAGGGAGCCGTCACGGTAGCTGAGGCCCCTCAAGAAGGCCAAGCCCAGCTTTGTCTCCCAGAGCAGCGGGCCCCCGCTGCCCGTCAGGCTGGAGTTGGCACCTGGGGGCAGAGACAGAGGGGTCCAGTCAGCCTGTGTCCCTCTGCGGATGGGCGAGGGTGACGACTCTCCTCCGTTTTAGGTTGGGGACTTTATATGTGTTAATTCACTTTATTCTCACTTTGAGGGGAGGGAACTGAGGCACCGAAAGGCCAAGTCACTTGCTTCTTACGCCCTCCCCTTGCAGGTGGGGAAACTGAGGCATGGAGCCATCAAAACTTGTGAGTGGCATAACCAAGGAACAGAGACAGAGCGCACGCCGGGCCAGAAGACTTGTAATCTCCATGCTCTTCAGTTTTTCTCCATTAAAATGGACATATGAATAGCGCCTCCTTGAGATTTAATGAATTAATATGTATAGAGCGTATTACAGCCCGTGACACACGGTGAGCGCCTTGTAAGGGTTTATTCAATGATATGAGAAATGCATGGACATAGGCAGCGGGGCAGGTCTGTGAATCAATAGTGAACGGGTGACTGAATGAATACTCAGACATGCTGGGTGTCTGTCCCCTCTCCCATGTCACGACCCGGGGTCCCCCTCACCTGTAAGGTGTGCTGCTGGGTTGGCCTGGAGGGACCTTCGTCCTGGAGAGAGATGGTGAGCGGTTAGGGGCAGAGGCGGTGAGGGGTGAGGGCCAGCCTCCAGCCAGTGTCATCAGGTCCACCTCCTGGTGTCAACCCCACCCTTTCCGGAGTGCCCCAGACTTCTGCTTCTCAGGCCCGGGGGAGGGGCACCTGTGGAGCTCAGGCCAGTTGTGTAAATCACATTGGGCAACCGGCTGAGGGGGCGGGGGCAACGTGGGAACCATCCTACCCCCGCCCTCCCCAGGACCCAGGACTCTGACTCACCTTGGGTCAGCTGCTTCCAGGATTCTGCTTCTCCATCCTGAAAATGCAGAGAAACCCACGGTGAGGACCTGCGTGGCCCACACATTGGCATCCTCAGACTCATGTCTGTGAGACACACACAGATGCGGCACACGGACACTGTCCTCACCCCAGTGCCCAGGGCCATGTGCACGCTCCTGCCCCACCCAGCAGCCTTGTAACCACCCGGGCTCTCATATTCCCCCTCTGCAAATAGACATACGAATGCTGCCTATTTAAGATTCAGTGAATTCACAGGGACAAAAGCATGTTCCAGTGCCTGGCGCATAGTAAGCACAATATGAGAGTTAATTAAATAAGTAATATTATAGACATGTACACATCGAGATGGCAGGACACGTGGACATCTGTGGCAACAAGTGGATATGGGCATGTGACATAGGGCACAGACCTGGACACTTACGTGACACGTGGACACGGATACATGGGTGTGTGGTTTATGGATCCGGGTGGGTCTGTGCACAATGTCAGCACATGGGCTGTAGACAGGCCAGTACGTGGACATGCGGGCACACGCACACAGGACAGCAGTACGGGTTCACACGGGCGACATGCCCTTGCGGTCGTCAGATCCAGTCACAAGGACAAATGCCTTGGAAACACACGACGCAAAGGGCCAAGACCACACGGCCGTGGCGTGGGATGCAGAGACTCACAGGTGTGGCCAACAGATACATCCACAGCCAACCGTAAACAGAGGCAGAGAGAGATTCTCGCAGACTTGGACAACGTGAATTAGTGACAGTCCCGAATAATGGTGATCAGGGTATGGCTAACGATACTTCGCAATGTCAGAACATCAGTTCCGCGGGTTGCAGACAACAAGACTGTATTATAAACACGAAATGTGCTGTGAGACTAGGTTTTATTTGTTACCACTACTAGAAGAAATGGTAGTTATGTGACCCCACAGCATGGTTAGCTAATGCTACAATAGCAATCATATTGCAGTATAAATGTACCAAATCCCTATGTTGTACACCTGAAACTGACAGAATGTTAACATGTCATTTATATCTCAGTTTAAAGAAAATATTAGTTCTGGTTGGTTGAATTCTTGCCCTGGGCAGCCACTGCCGGGCACCACACACGCAATATCGTATCTCGTTCCCTGTGAGGTGGGCACTCTTATTATCCCACCCATTTCACAGATGAGGAAACTGAGGTTCAGAGAAGTGAATTGACTTGCACTGAGCTGCTGTTAGCCTATGGTCTTGCACACACGTGCACAGAGACACGCACAGTGACACAGGAGACCCACCTCCATGAGCCCCGAAGCCCCACTCACCAGCAGGGGTGTGACCATCTCCCCCAGACGCCAGTGCAGCTGCAGCAGGAACCAGCCCTGGACGGCCAGCCCAGCCGCCAGCAGCAGCAGCAGGAGGCCCAGGCCCAGCTGGGATGCACTGCAGGGCTGTCTTTGGCGGCGGCTGGGCCCCAGCCGTGTGAATGGGATGTCTGTCTGTCCGTCCACCACAAACACTGAGGGCCGCACAACCGTCTCCTCCATGTCCTGAGACACCTCGGGGCTGGGCTCGCACGGCTGGGTCCCTGAGGGCAGGGAGGAAACCACGATTGCCCAATGCTTCTGGGCTTCGCACGCTGCAGACAGGCACCCGTGGGTCCCGGGGTTCAGCCTTTAGAGCAGGGGCTCAGCCCCTCCCCTTTCCCCACTGGCCCTCCTCTTCTTCCTGTCCTCCCACCCCCAGGCTGGCCCCATCTCACTCTCACTCATACAAGCCTCTCACTCTTTCCAGGGGCATCTAAAGATGTGACTCAGGTAGGGATGGAGGGGGGAGGCCCCAGTTTTTCCCTGTGGCCACTTCATTCACTCCATGACCAAATATTTATAGATCATCTCTGTGTGCCAGGTACTGTTCTAGGCTTGAGGGTACAGCCGTGAACAGGAGAGACAAAAGTCCCTGGTCTTACGGAGCTCCCATTCTTGGGGTGAGAGACAATGAGCCTAGTAAAGAAGAAAATACTATAGAGTGTTTGAGATGGTGGTTAGGGAAGTGCAAACTACGAGAGTGGTTTTTGTGTGTGTGGGTGTGTCCAGGTGTGTATATTGGGTCCAGTGCATGTGTGCGTGTGTATGCTGTGTGTATGTGTGCATGGAGATGAGTGCAGGGGCAGGCATGCATGTTGGTGAATCTATGCACACATGTGGGTGTGTGCAGGTGTGTGTATGCAGGTGTGTGTGTATGTGGGGGGTGTATGATTGTGCATGCATGTGGGTGCATGTAGGTGCATGTGCATGTGTGGTGTGCATGACTATGCATGCACGTGCGTGTGCATGTAGGTGCGTGTGCATGTGTGGTGTGCATGAGTGTGCATGCAAGTGGGGGTGTGCATGTAGGTGCGTGTGCATGTGGATGTGCATGAGTGTGCATGCAAGCAGGGGTGTGCATGTAGGTGCATGTGCATATGTGGTGTGCATGACCATGCATGCACGTGTGTGTGCATGTAGGTGCGTGTGCATGTGAGGTGTGCATGAGTGTACGTGCATGCAAGTGTGTGCAGGTGCAGACACACATACGCCTGCATGTGTGGATGTGTGTACACGTGCATGAGTGTGCCTGTGAGTGTGTGTGTGCATGCGTGCATGCATGGATGCAAGTTCAAATTGGAACTCACAGACAGGTGGTGTAACCACCAGCCGCTAGGTTAACTAGGCTGAATCCAAGGCCTGGAAGTCGTCCCGGGGGCACCTCGAACTGGCCTGAGGAGCCCTCTTTCTCTTCTCCCCCACATCCCACCTTTTCACAAGCCCTGGCCATTCAGTCTCAACGTCTGATCTGAACCCAGCCGCCTGTTTCCAGACCCACTGCTACTGCCTTTGCGAAGTGCTGTGGGCCGAGTGTGCCCCTCCCCCCGTTCATTTGGTGATGTCCTGATCACCTACCTGATGGCCTCTGTAGGTGGGGCCCTGGGGAGGCGGTTAGGTCAGGAGGGTGGAGTCTTCCTGAATGGGATGAGTGCCCCTGACAGGAGACTCTCTCCCTCCCTCTCTCCCTCTTCCTCTCCGTCTCTGCCATTTGAAGACGTTTGAGGACCCAGTGAGAGGGCCACTGTCTACAAGCCAGGAACAGAGCCCTCACCAGAGCCCGACCAAGCTGGCACCTGTGTCTCAGACTTCCAGCCTCCGGAACCCTGAGAGATGCATGTCTGCCGTTTGAGGCGCCCGGTGTAGGGCATCTTGTTACAGCCGCCAGACTGCACTAACACACTAGGGCATCCGTCATTTCTGGCCTGACTCTTGCAGTGGTTTCCAGCTGGACGTTCTCTCTGCCTCTTGCCACTTCCTAATTCATTCTCTGCCCTCTACAAGTGTGAACTTGTGTATTTGTTTCCTTTAATTTATATGGTTTAATTTAATTTACTATTTTCTTTTATTTTAGAGGTGAAATTCACATAACATAAAAGCAACCATTTTAAAGTGAGCAGTTCAGCGGTATTTAGGGCATTTCCACAGTCGGACAACTCTGTCTGGTCCCCAGACGTTTTCAGCACCTAGAAAGGTAAGCCCATACCCATAAAGCAGTCCCCATCCCCCAGGCCTCCCAGCCCTCGGCAACCACTAGTCAGCTTTCCTGCTCTATGGAGTTACCTGTCCTGAATAGTTCAGGTATTTCAGAAAAGTGGAAATACACAACCTGTGGTCTTTTGTGTCTGGCTTCCTTCACTGAGTATAATGTTTTCAAGTCTCAGCCAGGTCCTTGCTTGTTAGGGCTGAGGAATGTTCTAGTGTATGGACACATCCCAGTTTGCTTGCCCATTCACGCACTGAGGGACGCTTCAGTCGTTTCCACCTTTGGGCTACTGGGCAAAGGGCTGCTATGAGCATGCTCGCACGTATATTTGTCTGGGTACCAGCTTCCAAGTCTCTGGGCACATAGCTAGGATTGGAATTGCTACCATCAGCTTTCCAAACACATAAGTCAGCCTTCATGTCTTCCAGCAGCTGGGGTGCCTGAGTGGCTCAGTCAGTTAAGCATCCGACTTCAGCTCAGGTCATGATCTCATGGTTCATGAGTTTGAGTCCCGCGTTGGGCTCTGGGCTGACGGCTCAGAGCCTGGAGCCCACTTTTGATTCTGGGTCTCCCTCTGTCTGTCCCTCTGCTGCTTGCACTCTGTCTCTCGCATTGTCTCAAAAATAAATAAACATTAAAAAAAATAAAAAAAATCTTGCAGTAGCTTCCCACGGAGTGGTCAGGGGCTAGCACATTCCGCCTCGTGGCTCAAATCCTCCAAGGCTTTCTCCTCTTTGTCATCTGTGTTTTGGCTTAAGAAACCCCTTCTCATGATAGGTTTCTTTGTATTCCCTGGCCATCTGCATTAGTCATGACTCTCCAGAGAAAGAGAGCCAGTAATATATCTCCATCCATCCATCCATCCATTTGTCCACTCATCCATCCATCCATCCATCTACCACCTATTACCTATCATCTATGTGCACTCACACACAGACACACACACACATGCACACATACACAATTTATTTTAAGGAATTGGCTCATGTGACTGGGGTTTAGCAAGTCTAAAATCCACAGACAAGCCAGCAGGCTGGAGATTCATTTAAGAGTTGATGTTATAGTTTTGAGTCTAAAGGCTAGAAATTTCTATGCTGATATCCTGAATTCCATCTTCCTTAGGAAACCGATTCTTTTCCTCTTCTGCCCTTCAACTGATTGGATGAGGCCCACTCACATCATCAAGTGTAACCTGAAAGTCAACTGACTGTAGGTGTGAATCACATCTAAGATTTACCTATGCAGCAGCATGGAGATCAGTGTTTGAGTAAACCATAGCCTAGCTAGGTTGACACATAAAATGACCACTATTTGGGGGCGCCTGGGTGGCACAGTCGGTTAAGCGTCTGACTTCAGCCAGGTCACGATCTCGCGATCCGTGAGTTCGAGCCCCGCGTCGGGCTCTGGGCCGATGGCTCAGAGCCTGGAGCCTGTTTCCGATTCTGTGTCTCCCTCTCTCTCTGCCCCTCCCCCGTTCATGCTCTGTCTCTCTCTGTCCCAAAAATAAATAAACGTTGAAAAAAAAATTAAAAAAAAAAATTTAAAAAAAAATGACCACTATTTGATCTAAATGACCGTAGTGGTGGCCCCAACGTAGGCAGGTTTTCTCACGGTGCCCTGTTCTTCATTCCTTTTTGGATACCTAAACTGTCTGAAATCAACTCTACACTGTCTTTAGAACGTGAGTCTCATGATCAGGTCTGTGCTGTTCGCAGTCTGGAACCACAGGTGCCCAAACAGAACAATACCCAGTGTCTTTGTTTTTTTTCTGAAAAAAAAAAGGAAGAAAATGAATCCCAGGGCAGAAGAAAGGGGGAATTGGCATGAAAAACCATGACAAGAAGGACATAAAGGTGGCCGGAGGGGCAACCTGCCAGAGGTCGGCTGGGACACCTAGTGAGTGATGAGGACTTTTGAGTCTCCCCTTGACAGGGGTGCTGACAACCAGGGACTGGAAGTAGCAGGAGGGACGGTTATATATTTCCCTCATATTCCTGGAATTGGGAGGTGGGGTTCACAGGACCCAGTGGGGTTCACAGGACACAGCCAATTTCATACAGGAAATGGGCTGAGAAGGGGTGACTGCCAGGCTCAGGGCTTTTCCCATGATGACCTCATCTAGAGTCAGGGACTGGATCCCAACATCTACAGACCTAGACGTACTAGTGGTGTTATTAAACACAAGAGACATCCAGGGACTCAGTTCCGTCTGCAGAGAGTGAAACTATTCACCTGTGACTGCTGCCCCCGATGCAGTGCAGGTGGTGCTGTGACCGCAATACCCCCACGACAACCCCCCTTCAGCCCTTGAATGCTGACTCATTCCTTCCCCTCCCTGGTTCACGCATATCTCCAGTGGAAATGAGCCCAGCCTGCCCCTTAACGCCCCCTTCTGGGCACAGCCGCTTGAAATGCAGGCAAAGTAGTGAATGGAGTTGTAAGGGAGCTGCAGATGAGGGGCAAGTGGGGAGAAGGTGAGGAGGGGAGGACCCAGGTGGGAGGAGGTGAGGAGAGTGAGGGTCCAGGTGGGAGGAAGGGATTGAGGGGGAGGATCCAGGAGGGGAGGAAGATAAGGAGGTGGAGGGTCCAGGTGGGAGGAAGGTGAGGAGGGGGAGGGTCCAGGTGGGAGGATAGTGAGGAGGCAGAGGACTGTGGAGCCCTCGTGCATAATGATGCTCGGGAGGGCTGGGGTAAAGCAGGTGAGGATACTGGTACCCACACAGTGGATGAGAGAAGGATGTAGGTGAAGATACTGGTGAGGACCCAGAGGAGGAGGCAGAGGACACACAGGTCACGATGCAGGTGGAAAGACAGCAAGTAGGTGAGCACTTGGCGCAAATGCAGGCTCACTTCAGACTACGTGCAGGTGCAGTGCAGGTGCATGTGGGCACGGGCTCCCCGGGGGAGGAAGCAAACGTGCAGGTGATCCACAGGGAGGAAGGAGTTGCAGGGGAGGAAGCAGGGGATCACAGCTGCCTCTTCCTCCCTCTCCAAGACCTTCCGACTTTGGGAGACACATGAACTCTCAGTGAAGCTTTATTGTGGGGACTGTGGGCAGGGGTCAGCTGGGACAGCCAAAGACAACCATGTTCTCAGTGAAGTTGGCCAGGTCTTGACACAGCTTCTCATTCTCCTCATCCTGGCATTCATCAGCCTCTGGCCACTGTTCCAGCCAGGTGTCCTTCCCGATGATGTAGCTGATGCTGGGGGGAGGACGGCAGGTCAGGATCAGGGCAGGGAAAGCATGGGAAGGGGCGACCCACTGTGGGGGGTGGGGCATGCACAGGGCTGACACTCACTTGGGTTTCTCTCCCCACAGGTCGGCGGACATGCCCCACATGAGGTAGTGTTTCCCCTCCTGCAGCTTCAGGGCTTCTCTGCACTTGATGTGGCTGATGAACCTGCGCTCCTGTCCAACCTGCACCTCATCAGAGCCTGGAAGGGACGGACAGGGACGCTGAGTGGGGGAGGGCAGGGAACCAGCAAGAAGGAAGTGGAAAGACAGAACACAGACTGCAGGGCTGACCTGATTTGATGATCTGCTCGACAACCATTACGTAATCATCAAAGTCTTCTGACAGCTCCTTCTTGAGAAGCCTGGTCTTGTACACTGATGGGGGAGGAGGGGAAGGACGGTGGGGTCACGGGCAAGGGGGGCTGCGGGGACCCTCAGCTGCAGGCGCACCTGGGTGTATGGCGTCCCCAAGCAGACACATGCAGGGTCACAGCCACACGTGCAATAGTCCCTGCCCCCCAGTAGCACACCTGCCACATGTCTTCCCACAACCACCACGTCACACAGCCACACACGGCCATGTGCACAATTACACTCACCACAGTGGAGTCCTATGCATAACCTCCCATCCACTATCCCCCAGAAGCACTGTCTCTCATCTCCATGGCTTGGCACGACTACAATGTCACACACACAACGGGCAGACGACCATATCCGCTCTCACACTGGCTGCACACCCGGCCGACTCATTAGCGTGGCTCCCCATGCACTCATGGCCCCTCATAACACATTTACACCCACACACACATCGGCTGCAACCACAGGCTGACGTATAGCCATATGCAGCCAGGGGCACTCACAGCCAGTCACGCACACAGCCATGGCCACACAGTGTCGCTCACCCAGGCACCCACGTGCACGTGCCCACTCACCGTAGTCTACTCCTGGTTCACAGGCCTTGTCCAGACGGTCGTCCAGGGTGATCTTTTCATCCATCGGGTGCATGAAGCAGTTCTCTGTGTGGTGGATGAGTGGGGGACATGGTGGTATTACACGCGTTGTCCAGGGCCCCCAGCCCCTGGGTCCGTGTGGGTGTCCACTGGGTGTGGGCTTTCAGAGCCCCCTTGGGCCACCCCCATGGAAGGAGGATCCGGGGGTGTGTGTCCACCCTTCCATGCTTCTCTGCACCCACCCTCGGCACAGCGGCACATGTCTTTGTGACAGAGCTTGCTCAGCAACCCGTCTTCTTTGTCTGGGTGGTAGAACCGGATGCAATTCTCATCTGTGGGCAGAGTGGCAGGGAGGTGTCAGAGGGCTAGGGCCTCCAGCCCAGAGACCCAGGGGCTTGGATTCCCAACTCCAGTCCCTCAGACCTGGAGAGGCCAGGTCCCCAACCCTGGGACCCTCAGGCCCCTGCCTCGCACGGATCCCTTGGACCCTCAGGACCCCCAGCCCCCCAGACCCCCCAGACCCTAGGTGGGCTGCTCACCCAGGTTGTAATAGGAGTACACCTTGACCGACCCGGGCTGAATAAGCCCCACGTTGAAGTACTGGTGCACCTTGAAGGTCAGACAGTCCTCCTGGTCGTGTGAGATCTGGGGGGAAGGAGGAGGCTGGTCAGTGGGGCGACAGGTCATGTGAGATCTGCGGGGAAGGAGGAGGCTGGTCAGTGGGGCGACAGGTCGTGTGAGGACTGGGGGGAAGGAGGAGGCTGGTCAGTGGGGCGACAGGTCGTGTGAGATCTGGGGGGAAGGACGAGACTGGTCAGTGGGGCGACACGGAACGGAGCCCAGCATAGGGTCCTGGGGGTTGAGACAGTGGTGGAGAAAGTGAGGGAGCGGGAGTCTCCACCAAAAGACTGATGAGCACTTCAACACAGCCATTTCCACTTCTCCAAGGCTTGAAGCTACATTATCCCTGCCAGCTTCCTTTCCTAGTTCAGTGTGGCCATGTGATTGAGTTCTGGCCACCAGACTGCTGTCTCTGCCCATGAAAACATCCATGGCTAATGGTACTGAATGCTATATTTAAAAGTTGTTATGGGATGGCACCAGGAGGGCATAGTCGGTTAAATATCTGACTCTTTATCTCAGGTCAGGTCATGATCTCATGGGTTTGTGACTTTGAGCCCCACATTGGGCTCTGCTTGGACAGCACAGAGCTTTCTTGGGATTCTGTCATTACTTCTCTCTGCCCCTCCCCTGCTTCTGTTCTCTCTTTCTGTCTCTCTCAAAATAAATAAACATTAGAAAACTGAAAAGAAAAACTTATTGAGAGGGTAGATCTTAAAAGTTCTCATCACACACACACACACACACACGCATGCATTAAAACTATGTGAAGTAATAAATATGTTAAGTAAACTTATGGTGGTGATCATTTCCCAATATACACATACATCAAATCATTATGTTATGCACCTTAAACTTACACAATTTTATATGTCAATGATACCCCATTCAAGCTGAAAAAATAAAGACAAAGAAAGGGACAGAGAGAGAAACAGAAATAGATATGCATAGACAGGTGTACTGGAGGGACAGGCTAGCACTTAATGAAGTTGGGTAGAGAGTATATGGAACTGTGTTTTACTGCTCTGCAATTTCCCTGTAAGGTTGGAATCCTATAAAAATTTAAGTGCACAAAAAGTCCAGTACAAGAAAACGTCAACCACTAGCTCATGCACAATCCTCTTTTCTTCCAGAGAGGAGGGGTCCAGCAGAGGACTCTAAGATCCTAGGGATTGCAGAGCCCCAAGAAGGAATGTGAGCAGATCCCTGACTTACTGTGTGGAGCAGAAAACCCTTTCCTTAGCCTCCCAACTGGACTTTACCTGAGTGGGAGGCACAAGACTCTTGTGTTGGGACCCTCATATTCTCGAGAGGTTTATTACAGCAGCTAGTGTTACTTATGCTGACTAATATGGGGTGAGGGGACTTTGGGAATTTTGGAAGTTAGCAGGGGGCATGTGAGGATAGGGAAACGGAAAGATGTAAGTAGGGGAGAGGAGGAAGCTCAAGTCAATGTTAGAGAAGAAGGCAGTGACAGAAAGTCAGATGGAGAGCAAACACGGAGAGAGAAAACCCAGGGGGTGCGGAGCAAGGGGAATGCTTTTCAGCACTGAGCACTTTATTTTTTAAACCCAAGTGGCTCCTTTCAAAAGTTGTTTAGGACTATGATGAGAAGTTGGAGGAAGCAAGTGTAAAATGAGGTTAGAAGGAGACTGGTCAGAAGGTAAGCTGCTTAGAAAAGATGAGAGGACCTGGGTTGTCCACCTTCTTTTTATGCCCCTTCCCTCCACCACCCAGCAGCAGAGACCCCTTACTTCCTAGACTGGGCTTGGTGTGGCCCAGAATGAGGCCTGCCTGGTAGACGTCAGATCCCCATTGGAAGCCTTACCTTGTCCAAGTAGATGGTGACGGTGTTCTTATTTGAGAAGGCCTTGTTCAGCTCGTACATAGAGATGTATCTGTCAACACCGTTGCTCAGCTGCGGAAGGGTAAGACTTGTGAAAATTGCCCTCAAGCCTTTGTCCACTGATGCCAGCCCCCAAGCCCAAGCCCTTCATACCAGGTCAAGGTCACCAGTGTCAGGAGAAAAGCCAGTCATCATGGATATATCCAGGATCGACATGGTAGCATCCTGGTCTCCCAGGTACCTGAATAGGGCAGGGAGAGGGCACTTGGGTCCCAGGGTAGGGTCAGCCCTGGGGCACAGTGTCTGCACAAGGGGGTCTGGTCAGAGACTGGGGTTACTGGTTCCCACACAGCAGCACAGAAGGATATTAGATTGTGGGAAACACTCCCCAAACGGAATAAAGGAAAGGCAGTGTCATGGTCAAGGTGACTAAAAGCTCAGGCTCTGGAGCCCCTTTGCACGGGTTCAAATCCCAGCTCCATATGACATTTGATGAGTCACTTGACCTCTCCATGCCTCAATTCGTCCAGAAAGTGCAGACGAGAAAATGTTACCATGCTCTAGCTCGATAACGCCAGGCCCCCAGCACCAGGGGACATTAGTCGTAATTGCATAAAGTACGAGTACAAATCTTGTCTCTGGATCTTGGGTCCACCAATCATTGTGCAAATCACAGACACGCATCACGGTCAGTGACCAAGCACGTCATTCCTTTCAAAGTCTGTCTGTGATGGGGCACCGAGCAGTTCATGCACAGACAGCAAGGCCTGTGGTTGTGGCACTTCCTTATCTCCCAGGGATAAACCGCATGACGTTTCACAAAACTGGTCAACTGGCAGGGGGATCTGCCAGCCAGGATGAAAGGCAGCAGAGAAATGAAGACACTGGAGGCAAAATTTGAAAGCACAGAAACGGAGTTAGAGAAGGAGCAGCAGACTGTGCGAATGTCACCCTTGCTGCCATTGGAGGGGCCGACCGGCTCTCTTGTGACATCGGCCGCTCAGAAGATTAGAGTTGGAAGCTGACCTAACTTAGAAGGGAGCGTGACAGTTCACTATGTCACAGGAAAGATGCCTGCTCAATCCCTACCCCAAGTGACACAACAGAAGGAAGACCCACAGCACTTTTGGTAAGTGTTTTACAAAGGAGAACAAGAACTGCTTGTTATCTCCATGTTCTAATGTTGTAGTTTACAGCATGCTAAGCAAATTCTCATGTTACTGTAATTTCCATTTCTCTGTACCCTCCTAACTGGCAGTTTGAGAGTTCTGAAGCTGTGATAAAACGCTTTAAAGGTCATGCAACAATGGCAACTTCCCCCACTGATTTGTTGACAGTGCTTGAATAATTTCAGGTTATGGGGCCATCGCTCGTGTTGGACTGCCAATGCAAAGTGAGGACTGCCTGGGGTACCCACCTCCTGGCAGGTACTTCAGACAATACCAGATGCACAATATGCTCTTAGAAAGGATTAGGTCATGGAAAGGAGAAGTCTTGCTATAGACAGAGGAATGGCCAAGATGACCCCCAGTGACCCATCACTTACTTGGCACAGATGTCAAGGATCATGGTGTCCAGGGCTTCCTGAGGCCTCTTGACTAGAAACACAGACAGAAAAATGGGAGGGGGATGTCCCTGGGTCCCAACTCAGGAAGGAGGCAGACATTAGAATGAGGGCGGGGGAAGGGTAACAGGTAGGGTCTTAACTCTTTTACCATCTTCAGGAGCTCGTCGTATATCAACCCTGAGGTCAAACTTCTTGCAGGTGTGTTTGCTTTTGAGCTTGGCATGGTACATTGTCACCACCTGGTGAGATCACAGGGCAGTGCAGTGTCAGCCCACTTGAGTTGAGAAGAGCGTCCCTCGGGGCCAGAGGGGCTGAGAGAAGGCGGGCCAAGCTGGTGTGTGTTCCTGTTCCTTACCGACAAGGTGCCTTGTCCTTTCCCTTTAGCTGTTACTACAAAATCCTCATTTTTCTTGGTCTGCAGGGAGCAGGGAGAGAAGAGAGAGGATTTGGGAACCAAGCCTTCCCCTGGTTGCTACAGTCATATGCCCTATTTCTTGCCTGTGGCAAACACTGGTTGTTGTGGAGGGGGACGGCAAACGTTTGGCTAGGCAGTTGTACCTCTGCTGACCGCTGGAGGCTAGCAGATTCCCAGAGGATGGTGTGCCTGATGGCAGAGCTGCGGCTGGGCAGTTCAATGGATACTTCCAGGTTCAGGTCCTTGTGGTCAGGGACATCCTTCTGGAATTGGGCCAAGGCCTGGAACACCATGAAGGTGGCCTAGAGCCCATGAGAAAGAACGAGCGTGAGCCAGGAGACTGAGAAAGTGGTTAGAACCCACTGGGGAAGGAAGAGACTCAGATCAGAGGGAAGGGGGTACTGGGACTATAGCTTAGGACCCCCTCCCCCAGAGAAGGTGAGGATAAGATTAGGGGTTGTTAGACACTGAGGACTTGTTCTTGATTCTCCAAGGGACAGTGGCTTAGACAAGAGCTTGGACACACTGAGAACAGGTCTAGAATCCACCAGAAATTGTAGGTATAGGACTGAAACTCTAGCACCATTGAAAATATGGCACAACCCATCCAGGGCAGAGTCTAGGACAAAGGTTTGGAGCCACTGAGAATGTGTTTAGAACCCATTTGTGTAAAAGGAATGAAGTTGGAGGGGCGCCTGGGTCGCTTAGTCAGTTAAGCGTCCGACTGTGGCTCAGGTCATGATCTCGTGGTCCGTGAGTTCGAGCCCCGTGTCGGGCTCTGTGCTGGCAGCTCAGAGCCTGGAGTCTGTTTTGGATTCTGTGTCTCCCTCTCTCTCTGCCCCTCCCCTGCTCATGCTCTGTCTCTCTCTGTCTCAAAAGTAAATAAACGTTAAAATAAAAAAAATTAAAAAAAAAAGGAATGAATTTGGATCTTGGGGTTACTGATCATATGCTCTAGATTTCAAATGGACAGAGACTGGCAGCTTTCCAGGAAGAAAGGGGTCAACTGGAGACTGAGGCTATTGAAACCGTGTCCTAGAACCCACTCTCCTGGGTCAGAGAGGCTTATATGCTGTCCTAGATGATGTCCAAGAACATGATCTAGAACCCACAGTAAGATGAACTAACTCTGGGTGCTGGTGGAACTGGGATCCTGGTCTAGATATCAGGAGGCTCAGAACACAGCTTGGGCATCCAGAATGTAGTCTGGAATCTTCCACTGGGTTCACAACTAAAAAATCCTGACCTCTCAATTCCATTACAGCCACTGTGGCTTGTGGGACAGAAGGACTGCCCCTCTTGGTTAACATGTTCTCTGGGAGACCAGTGGGAAGCCAGAGGAGGTAGGCATGCAGGTGCCTGGGGGATATGGGGTCACTTGCCTGGGTGGAGCCATAGCCACCTTCGTAGTATCTCTGCTCATTGAGCCAGCTGGCGATGGGACGAGCAGAGTCAAAGTCTTTGAGCACCAGCTGGGCCAAGAGGGCATAGGATGTGGCCTCCACGTTGTAGAGGTGCTTGCCAGGCTCCTCCCAACTTGTCTTCTCTGCAAAGAGATGCACCCCCCGCATCCCGTCCCCCATGCTCACTGCGCTGTCCAGTCTTGGGATGGCTCAAGAAAACTCAGAAAAAGACTCACAATAGACTCCTTGGTGTTCAGGTGTCCTGACTGACAAGAGTTTGTGAGGCCCTCCCTCTGTCTCTCAAAACATCATGTGCTGTCCTGTCCTAACACTGTGATGCTCTATAGCAATCTATTTACTCATTTGTTTCCTCAACTGGAATGTGAACCACGTTGGCAGGGGCTGTGCTGTATTCACTGCGATGTCCCAAGTGCCCACGAAAGCACTTGTGGCAGAGATCATCATTAAAAAGCATTCCCTCCTCAGGGACACCTGGGTGGCTCAGTCGGTGGAGCTTCCAACTTTGGTTCAGGTCATGATCTCACGGTTCAGGAGTTCAAGCCCCACATCAGGATGTCTGCTGTCAGCACGGAGCCAGCTTTGCACTCTCTGTCTCCTACTGTCTCTGCCTCTCCCCTGCTCATGCCCTCTCTTTCAAAATAAATGAACATTAAAAAAAAAAAAAAACACTGCTCCCTCCTCCTGGGCACACAGTTGGACTACATCTCCCAAAAGTCTTTGCAGGCAGGTGCAGCCACATGACCGAGCTCTGTATGATGGAATGGACACTGGCAATGTTAGGGGCCCCTTCCATGCCTGGTCTACCTCCCTTAAACAATCCACCTGACCATTTCCCCTTATGCTTACATGGAGTGGATCCCAAGCACCCCGTGGTGGCAAAGTCATGAAAAGATAGAGGCCCAGATCTCCACATGACTGTCTGGAAGAGAGCTGTCCACCAACAACAAGCTTCCATTGTGCTAAACCACCTCAGTATATGTACTGACACATGTTACATCAGTGAGTGCAAACCTGATGCGGTATATTACCTGAGCCAATGATTAAGTGCTCACTGTGTGCTGGGCACTGTGCTAAATTCCCTATGGCATTATCTTATCTAATCCTAATTACCCTTGAGATAATGACGACAACAACATCGGAATAGAGCTCTCACTGTATGCTGGACCTTCTACCTGCATTACTCCTTCAATCTTGTCAACCACCTATGATGTAAGTATCTTCTTCAGATGAGGTCCAGGGAGGGTCAGTGACTTTTACAAAGTCGCACGGTGAGAATGTGGCAGAGGGGGATTTGAATTTGGGTCTGTCTGATGTCGGAGCCCACGTCCTTGTTCCTGTGTCATAGCAAGTGCTCAACACACACTTGTTGAATGAATGATGCCATGTTCTTGTGTAGCTTACAGTGAGGATTTCTCACACCTCAGAGCCATTCACCAAGCAGGGCTTAGCACCATCCACTCCAGCTCAACCTGAAGCTGCCCATCCTAGCATAGCTTAGAGCCACACATGCCAGCTCAAGATGACCACCCCCAAACCATGGCCATGCATTCCTCTGTACTTCACCAGGATGCCACTCACCTTTGGCTGTGCTCAGAAATTTTTTGAGGAGATCTTCCTTCAGCCTGCCTAATCGGGCCAGGGCGTAGCCTGCAATGGCCACAGAATATGGTCTCCGCAGGTTACTATAGTGGAATTCAATATAATCGCCTGCCTTATTGATGTTCTTTTCCAGGCTCTGTGAGAAAAAGGATTGGTTTTCTGGTAAGTTGGACATCGCAACCACAGAGAGCTGGTAAGCATCACACAAATGCCAATTCTTGGGTATGAGGAAGGATTCTGTCCTTGGGACATATTTGTTTAGAATCTTTTTTTTTTCTTTTTTGGGTTTTCCAGACATTTTAGTATCCGTGAACTGCCTCGTTGCTGAGTAACTCTGATGCGCCTGGGACAGTTTATATACCCAGTGGTGTTTTGGTAACAGTTTAAGCACCAGCTCTCCGGAGTGTGTATGGGGGCCAGGGGTCTGTTTCATCGCCTGCCGATTACTGTGGTGTAAATGCTCCCACTGTGGGCAATTTCAAGCTATCAACATAATGGCCCTGAACATAAAGGGGAGAATATGTGTCGCAGATAGACACTCATGACCTAGCATGACCCAGCTTCAGCACCCCACTGGGAAACCTCTTCTCTAATCATCAGCCTTAGAGCTAACACTTACTATATGGCAGTCACACAAGCAATCGCTGAACTTCAGGATCCTATGGGGTTGGCATTATTTTCATCATCATCTCTACTGCACGAATGACAAGATTGAGACCCAGAGAGATGATGGAAGGAGGAAGACATGATGTGCAGCGTTCACGAACTTTCTTGGTGTAAATATTACCATGGCCAATTTCAAACTATGTGGAGTCAGTGAATGCAGAGTTGGGGGGAGGGGGGCAGTAGCACAGAAGTAGATAGCATTTCCACCTTATAGGTACATAACCTCGAGATGGATAGATTTGTCATAGATAATGAGGGAAAGTAATAAAACAATCAGGAAGTGATGAGTTTTGAGTGTTTCTTACCTTTGCTTTTAATGCTTAGTGTTTAGTCTAAAGTCAGTTTACATAATTTGCTTGAAAGGAATGATTGTGTTTAACAACTAGCTTGTGAAAGTCCTGGAAGTTTAACGGTTGGCTTTCACAGACTGATCCCAGCACACTCTTCATCTGCACCCCAGTAATCTGGGTCTACAGCCTATGCTATACTCAGGCATAGTGTTGCCATTTTGTAGAGGAAATGTTGGTGCCTTGCAGCAGAAACTAATCCTTTTCCCGCCAGCTGCCTGTCCTCCATCTACTCTTGACTTTTGCAGAAACTTCGGTCTTTCATTCACTCGGCCACAGTGGAAGCAGCCATATTTGCTCAGTAAGACCTACTTCCTGCCCTCAAGCTGATTGGTCCAGGTATGACCACCTGACCCGGGGTGGGCCAATCAGAATTTCCCCTATGGGAATCTGAAAGCTCTAGGTTTGGTCTGGCTATTTCCCCAAGGAAGGCAGCCAAGTTCTGCTGGGCAGGCTGGGTGGCAGGGAGAGAGGAATTATTGGCCCCAGAACGGCCTGGGTCCCTCTGAGGCCCTCAAGTCAACAGCCCTGTCCCCTCTATCTTGAGTCTGATGAAGGGAGGGGCAGCTGCCTGAGGTAAAATCTGGGCTCTCCACCTTGGCAAGTTAAGGTCAAACAAACCACTCTCAAACCCCAGGACAAAGCAGAGGGAGTAATTGCAGAGACTCTCGGGAGTCCATCTTTCTAAGCTTCTCTGCTTCAGAACCAAAACCAGAGGAAAAAGAGACAGCCGTGAGCCAATATTTGTAATCACTTCCTTTTTGGGGTCATGGGCCCCTTGGAAAATTTCCTAAAAGATCTCCTGAACTAAGAGAGTAGCCTTGATGTGTTCTTGGGTCTGGGTTGTGCCTTTTCTTCAGGGAAGCAGCAAGGTATGCTGCACTGCTCATGCAGCAGTGATGGGGAAAGCAGGCTGAGGGGGCTTTTGTTGAAATTGGCTGACACTCTCTGGACAGGGTAAAGCAGGCAGAAAGGACCCATTCTTTGATCTCTTTCTGTCTTAGTTTTCTCCCCTGTAACCTGGGGATAAGAAGAGTAGCCTACGTCTCGGACTCTCAGAAGGATTACAGGACTTAGCATGTGCAGCACTTAGATGAGCATCTTAGTTAACTGCTCAAAAAATGCTGGGAATTATTATGGTTTTATGGGCATTATGGCTGCTGTGGTGGCTGCTATTGCACTGGGAGGACCGGGAATCACCCGAATGCAACACCTCACCCTCCAAGGTGGATGTGCCATGGGTAGGGAGGCGAGAAGGAGACGGTGGCAGACACTTACATTGACCCTTTGCTTGCAAATATCTTTAGCCTCTTCCAATGCAATGAGAACAAAGGCTGTGAGGGACACATCCTTCTCCTCACTCTCCTGGTAGCCACCCTAGAATGGGAAGCAAGAAACAAGGATAGTATGACCACTGTGTCCCCACATGCTGACCAAACCTCTTGTAGGGTCAGCAGGTCAAGGCAGGGTTGAGTCTCTCAGCAGTATCTCCCCTAGGTGGGCCACACTTTTCAGTATTCATTGATTCAGCAATTGTTGCTGGTGCTGTGGATAAGATGGTGCGCAAGAACTAGACACCAGCCCCAACCCCCACAGTGCTCCCCATCTAGTAGGGGAGACAGACATGAACCAATTGGCTCACCAGTAGACATATCATAACAAATTGGTGAGTGCGGTGCAGGAGGAGAAGTGGATGTGGCAGTGAGATTGGAAAGTGGGAGTGTGACTCAGTTGGGGAGATCAGGAAAGATTTCCTTGCAGGATGACCAGGGTTGGCATGACAGACAGTGAGAACAGCATGTGCAAAGACCCCGTGGCTGGGTAGAGCAAAGCTCCTTCCAGTACAGATGGCATGTGATGGGGGTAGGGGGATGGTGTGAGATTGGAAATCTGAAATGTCAGGCTAAGGCAGTGATTCTCCACTTTATGCATGCATCAGCACCTCATGGCAGGGGGAGGGGGTGTTGTAGCAACTGTGATCCCTAGGTCCTACTCCTGAAGTTTCTGATTCCTGCATCTCACGTCTATATTGAGATCATACTTTTCTAACAAGTTTGAAGGTGATTATGCAGCTACTGGCCTGGGGACCACATTTGGAGAACCACAGCTGGGAAGGGTTCTATATTTTCAGAGTGAAGGGGGAGGGACTTTGGTGTTGCACTAGCCTCTGAAGGTCTCTGGTCTTCGCATTGGGAAAGTGACACTCTCAGCTGAAGGGGTAGCCTTTCTCCTGTCTATCCTGTGACTCCAGTCGTCCCTCCCCCAGCTTGCCCGATACCCATGCTTCTTACAGTCATTGCTTGGGACATTACGGGCGCATCTTCCCGGAAGACCCCGTCGGGATTCTGCCTGTGAAGGATCAGCCATTTGACCGCCCCGCAGATGACATCGGCCTGAATGGCAATGAGATTGGAAGCCAGAGAGAAGACCTTGACCACGTAGGCTGTCAGCCTGTGGGCGGCACAAAGCGTCAGCCAATCGCCTCCGGGATCCAGAGACTGCCATTCCAGGAAACCAATGAGCAGAGAGGGGCGGGGCCTACAGGCTGGCCCAGCTTCCCCACCCAAGGCAGGCGCCAGCCTAGCCACAGGGGGCGCTTGATGTCCACAGGCCACGTGGCAGCTCAAGGTGGGCACCTCATCTCTGTGGGCTGAGGGTCCATAGCACAGGGTGTTCGGGCGACACCTGGCTGGAACACCCCAGGCAGGCCTGCTCAGTGGGGTGCCAGAACCACTCACCAGGTGCTGGGCTTCCTGTCCAGGTAGGCCGCATAGGCCGAATTGTCCTGTCTGTAGGCCAGCTGCTGGGAGTACCCTGCAGGGAAGCCAGAAGTGTCTCCAGAGGAGCAGGGGCTGAGTGGAGGGGCTCAGGGGACAAGGATTCTCTGAGGGGCGAGACAGGGGTTCAGGGAGGAATGAGGGGGCTCAGGGCTGAGCAGGGAAGTCTGCTAGAAGAGCGGAAGGGGCTTCTAAAAGGGGAAGGAGTTCTCAGAGGAGAGGGGTTCAGAGAGGCGAAGGATCTCAAGGGGGTTCAGGGCAAGGGGGCCTCAGGGAGAGAGGGAGTTCTAGAGGGCTCAGAGGGGCCCAGGGTCTCAGAGAGGGCAAAGGTCAAGGGAGGTCTTTGAAAAGAAGGGATCCTGAAAGGGGAGGAGCTTAGAGGAAGGGCGTGGCCTGGAAAGGGGCCTGGGTCTCAGGGAGGACCCTGCTCTGGAGGTGGCTGGAGCAGAGAGGGTCTCCCAGGCAGACCCACCGGTTTCGATGAGCTGCAAGGCTTCCTTTCGCTTTGTGGGTCCCAACTTGTCCCACTGCTCCGTTTGGTCCAGGTAATGGACGGCAATGACCGTGGGCGTCATGCTTTTCATGTTCTGCTCCCCACAGCCCGAGGGGATCACAATGAGGTTTTTCAGTCGCTCCGCGTCAATGGCATCCTCAGTCAACTGAGCCACCGGGGTCCCTGCAACCGGGCGGGAGGACGGGGCTCAAGCAACTCACCCACCATGGGGTGGGGTGAGAAGGGTCAGGGCTGTCCACAGCGATCCCAGGCTCCAGGCAGCCAGTGCCAAAGAGGTCAGGGGCAGTTGGGGGCTGAGGGGACGTGATGGTAGGAGGTAGGAGGCGGGGGTAGGGGAGTGGGGAGGGTGTCTACATTTGTAGGGAAGGGGGTCTTATGCTTCACACAAATCTGCTCCCTGAGCCTCTTGTTACAAGTGGCAAATTAATTCCAGAACAATCGTCATCAATACTTAGATCATGCTTCATGCTGTTGCCAGGCGCTGTTCTAGAGAAACATCATACAGTATCTCATTTAATCCTCTCAACAAGCCTTTGATATAGGTACTATTATTCACCCCATCACAGATGAGAAAACCAAGGGTCTCTCCCCCAAACCTTACAGCTTACAGGTTACAAGGTGCTTTTCCAGGAACTTCTTTTCCCTTCTGGCTCCAGTTGTCCAACTCAGACAATTAGTTCCAGAATTTCCTGCTCTTGAACTATACTGTTTCTCATTTAAGCTTCTCTATCAGCAAAGCTATTTGCTGAACTAAATACTGCCTGGAACCCTCTATAAAACAGATCAGGGAGGTGGCCTGCTGTTCTAGCTGTAGTGGAGGCAGGGGACGCACGGTAGCATATACACCCAGAATTCGGAGAAATTAGGTCCCCTTCTCCAGAGCTGTGCCTTCCTGGGCGAGGGTCAGTGGCAGCTCACCTTGCAGGAGGATCCTGGTCTCTGAATCTGTGTCTGGTACCTGGTCACTGAGGTCTGCGGCATGGACCTCCTCTCGCTGCACTCCGTCTGCCAGTGGAATGGGAGGGACCCGTGGCGTCACCCTCTCCCACAAGGCCCTGCCTCTCCACCTACCCCGCACCCCCAGGTCTCAACCCTTCTGCTGTGGCTGACTCACTTTGGCCCCGGTTTTCTGGATCCAATGTGTGAACAGCCACAGTTTTGTTGACTCTGATCCCTTCAGGCTGAACAGTGTTGGGATGGGATGGGGGAGGGGGAAGTCAGGTGAATAAAAGAACAGACACAGCTCATCAGCAGGGCATGGGCACGATGGCATCACCCATCCTAGTTCTGTGACTGGGAGTCAGTTTACCCCCACTGCCTCTCAAATGTCCTTAAAAGAAAAGAATGTGCATAAAGTGCTGAGTACAATGCCTGGCACTTAGTAAGCGCTCAGTTAAACTAGGGGCTATCTTATTATCAATGTCCCAAGTGAAGCTCTCCTTCCATGCTGGACTGCTGCTGTTTGTGCCCTTCCATCACACATTCTCCTTGAAGCTGGTACTAATGCACACCTTTTCCTTTGGAGACCCAGTCTCCTCCATGGCATGCTGGTAAACATTTGGTAGCCATCTCTCCAGGAAGAAAAGATCCTGATTTGTGGCACTGGCAGTTTCCATCCCGCGAACATCCCTGCCATGATAGATTTCAAGCTACCAGCATCAGAGGGTGCAGAATTGGGAGTTGTGGACACACTGTCTCTGGGGAGCGCCGTGCAGGCTCCAGCGCCCTCTTGGGTTTCTTCCCATGTTGCCACACTGAGCCACACTGGGACCCCTGATAAAAGGGATAATTAAGATTGTGCTCCTGGGGGCTCCTGTCTGCCTGGATGGAAGAGCATGGGATTCTTGACCTTGGGGTTGTAAGTTCGAGTCCCACATAGGGCATGGGGATTACTTAAAAATAAAATCTAAAAGAAAAAAAAAGAGTTTGTTCCATTAAGGAAAGAAATATATAATAATAATTATATATAATTATATAATAATAATATATATATTATAATAATATATAATATATTATAATAAATTCTAGTTTGGGTATAAATAAGATATTTCACTGTAAAATAACACTGTCAATTTTAAATCATTTTCTTTCTTTTTTTTGAGTTAGGTTCTGTTATCCTTTATTTTTGTTTTTTTTTTGTTTCAATATATGAAATTTATTGTCAAATTGGTTTCCATACAACACCCAGTGCTCATCCCAAAAGGTGCCCTCCTCAATACCCATCACCTACCCCCCCTCCCTCCCACCCCCCATCAACCCTCAGTTTGTTCTCAGTTTTTTTTTTAATTTTTTTTTAATTTTTTTTTTATTTTTGGGACAGAGAGAGACAGAGCATGAACGGGCGAGGGGCAGAGAGAGAGGGAGACACAGAATCGGAAACAGGCTCCAGGCTCTGAGCCATCAGCCCAGAGCCCGACGCGGGGCTCGAACTCACGGACCGCGAGATCGTGACCTGGCTGAAGTCGGACGCTTAACCGACTGCGCCACCCAGGCGCCCCATGTTCTCAGTTTTTAAGAGTTTCTTATGCTTTGGCTCTCTCCCACTCTAACCTCTTTTTTTTTTTCCTACCCCTCCCCCATGGGTTTCTGTTAAGTTTCTCAGGATTCACATAAGAGTGAAAACGTATGGTATCTGTCTTTCTCTGTATGGCTTATTTCACTTAGCATCACACTCTCCAGTTCCATCCACGTTGCTACAAAGGGCCATATTTCATTCTTTCTCATTGCCACGTAGTACTCCATTGTGTAAATAAACCACAATTTCTTTATCCATTCATCAGTTGATGGACATTTAGGCTCTTTCCATAATTTGGCTATTGTTGAGAGTGCTGCTATAAACATTGGGGTACAAGTGCCCCTATGCATCAGCACTCCTGTATCCCTTGGGTAAATTCCTAGCAGTGCTATTGCTGGGTCATAGGGTAGGTCTATATTTAATTTTCTGAGGAACCTCCACACTAAATCATTTGCTTTTTAATGTTTCATTGTTATTTCAATGACTTTAACATTACGGGGGAAAATTAACCACTAAACAATTTCAACCATTAAATAAAGACACGTAGATGGGGGCCTTCATTTGTCCTTTAGCTTCAGGCTCCAATTATGGTTTGACTTGGCACTGTCTCTATTTAAAATTTTGATCTTTTGTGTATCATGGATTTTTTGGCATTAATTTTGATTCCTTACAATATTGCATTAAAACACTGTTGCTCTTATGATCTCCCATTTTGCTCGAAAATATTAAGGAAAGATGATATGAGGCTTTTATTTTTATTGAAGACTTGATCTCCTATTATATTTGAGAATGTTCATCACTAGGAAAGAGTGAAAATGTAAGTGTTTCGCACTTACCCTAATCCTGGCCTTGCTCCGAACTTGCAGGACTCCCAAGCATCCTAAGCTGGACACTGGACACTCTTGGTGTCTCAGAGTCAGTGTCTCCAACCTGGGTTGACAGCATGGGGAGACAGGAGCCTCTCTCAAAGGACAAGGGACTGCAGGTGCCCCAAGGACTCACCACGACCTTCAAGGGCTTCTTGACACCATCCATGAGGAAACGATTGTAGACTGCAGCCTTGACCTCCACCTCATGTAGACCGACCTTCAGAGGCACGAGGAGAAAAGGCACCGCTATTGAGGACTTGGCTGGGATTTCCAGAATCTGCTGATAGGGTTTCCTTGCGGTGGCCTGGCTGCAGAAGGCTGGGTTGTAGAGCAGGGTCACTCGCACCTGCCAGGGAGAGAGTATCAGTCAGAGGGGCAGGTGCCATGGCCACCTCCCCCAACCATCCAAGCTCTCCATCATACCTCTGCCCCCACCCCCCCGGGAACCCACCTTGAGCTCCCCAACATCCTGGTAATTGTAGAGCACGGCTCGGATCTCCACTTGCTCATTGCGCACGACAGAGTAGGGTAGCCGCAGGTCGATGAAGAAGTCTTGCATCACCGTGACCTCATAGGGGTCAGCCACGCAGATCCCTGCCCAGGAGTGGAGTGTCAAGGGAAGGAGGTGGACAGGCTCTCAGTGCTTACCCCTCACTGCGGGAGCTGTGTCAAGCTCAGCCTGTGTTTGTGCAAGCCCAGGGGCTAAACAATTGCACAGGTGACACATTACCGATAGTGGTGGCAGCTGGGAGTCACTGTGATGTACGGTTTCCATTTTCTTCTTGTAGTTTTACTCATAGGTAGGTGTGCAAGGGGAAGGGCTCGAGCACACCCGAAGGGTCCATACCTGGGCTCTCCAAAATGGTAGCCTGAGCTCTCTCTGGTTCCTGGGCACTTGGAATGTGGCTAGCTCAGAAAACTTTTTTTTTTTTAACGTTTATTTATTTTTGAGACAGAGAGAGACAGAGCATGAACGGGGGAGGGGCAGAGAGAGAGGGAGACACAGAATCGGAAGCAGGCTCCAGGCTCTGAGCCATTAGTCCAGAGCCCAACGTGGGGCTAGAACTCATGGACCGCGAGATCGTGACCTGAGCTGAAGTTGGACGCTTAACCGACTGAGCCACCCAGGCGCCCCAGCTCAGAAAACTTTTTAACACATGTTTGGAACAATTTGCATATGCCAACCTACCTTTTCAGCTGTACATTTTGCAAATCCTAAAATACAGATCAAAGTATTTCTAATGAAAGGCTAGGGGTGCCTTTCCACTGACTGGCTCAGTCAATGGTGGGTGTGATTCTTGATCTGGGGCCATGAGTTCAAGCTCACGTGGGGTGTGGAGATGACTTACAAATAAAATTAAAATCTTAAAAAAAAAAAGATGAGCACCCTCCTTGAGATGCTCTGCAGACATAAATATGTACTAGATTTCAAAGGCTTAGTACAAACCAAAGCAAAATGCATCTTTCACAATTTCGAGATATTAATAGGTTAGTCTTAAATATCAATAGATGATTATTATAACATTATCATTAGAGTGATGGTGGGTTTTTTTAACATATTTTTCAGCATATTTTTTCAACGTATTTACCACAAGTTGCAAGAATAACATTGTGGAGATATTTGGTTACAGAAAATGTATGATAAAATGGATGTCACCTCCTCTTTTTTTATGGGGCTCCCAGAAAATTTAAAATGACATGCAGCCTGCATCGTATTTCTGGTGGACGGTGCTGATCTACAGGCAGTGAAAAATGACTGCAAAAGCGATGGTTAATTTGTGATTCAACAGCTACTTGGCTATATTGAAGCACTCGGTTGATGCAAGCAAAATTTGCAAAAGCATTATCATATTGAAATGTTACACTAAAAAAATAAATAAAAATAATGTTGCACCAAAGGTGTATTAAATTTGGGGCACCTGGGCGGCTCAGTTGGTTAAGCATCTGACTCTTGATTTTCGCTCGGGTCATGATTTCCGGGTGCCTGAGTTAGAGTCTGAGGTCAGGTTCTGAGCTGATGGCGTGGAGAGTGCTAGGGATTCTCTTTCTCTCTCTCTGCCCGCATGCTCTTCCTCTCCCCCCCCCCCAAATAAACATTTAAAAAAGACAGTTAAGGAAAAGAAATATATAAAAATTTAGTATATATATATATATATATACTAAATTTTTATATATATATAATATATATATTTATATTTCAATATAATATAATTTTCAATATAATATATATATTTATATAAATATATATATAATATATTTATATATATATACATATATATATATATATACCTTATTTTTCAGCAATGGAAAAAAATAGAGGCTTGAACCTTGAACCTTGAAAATCCTTATTTCCTAACCTACGGTCATTACTTTTCATTCTCGCAGGGGTCTGTTATAGTCATGGGAGGTAGTTACCATTTCTTATCTACCATTCATTTTTACATTTTAAAAAAAGTTTATTTATCTTTGGCCATCTCTACACCCAATGTGGGGCTCGAACTCACAATCCCAGGATCAGGAGTCACACGCTTTTCCCACTGAGCCAGCCAGCAGCCCCTGTTTTCACATTCTTAAAGCCAGATTTAATTTACTCTGGTGAGTGAAAAACCAGCTTTTGCACCACAAACAGGAGGCTACCTCCAGGGAAACAAAACGGTTTTGTTTTGTTAAATACTGGCCAGCTCACGTTGTGCCTGCAGAAAGCAGACCTGCTCTCTCCTTGCTAATGCAAGTCAGTCAAGACCTACAGAGGAGATGAGGACATCCTTGCACCAGACTTAGCTTTTCCCTTGAACAAGCTGGAAGGAGCGAGAGAGAACCACACACAGAGTGACCTCTGACACACCATCCGTGTTATGTTTGAGGCAGAGAAACGCCTACTCTCCATGACCCTAGAAGGACAGCTACATGTCACTGCATGTTGGTCCAAACCCATGGAAGGTACATCACTGAAAGGGAACCCTAGCTTTTGACTGCAGTTGATGATAATGTATCAGTGTTGTCCCAGAGATTTTGGCAAAGGTACCACCTAATGCAAAAAAGGGTTAGAGATGGGAATTGGGGGGAATTGAGGAGTGAGTGGTAATTCTCAGTTGTTTCTGTAAACCTAAATTGTTTAAGAAAACCCATAAATTAGTGGCCCCTGGGTGGCTCAGTCGGTTGGGCGTCCGACTTCGGCTCAGGTCATGATCTCACAGTTTGTGGGTTTGAGCCCCACGTTGGGCTCTGTGCTGACAGCTCAGAGCCTGGAGCCTGCTTCAGGTTCTGTGTCTCCTTCTCTCTGCCCCTCGCCACCCCCGCTCGCACTCTGTCTCTGTCTCAAAAACAAATAAATATTTTAAAAAAATTAAGAAAACCCATTAATTAAAAAAATATCAACCAGGGCACCTGAGTGGTTCAGTCGGTTACACATCTGACTCTTGTTCTCAGCTCAAGGTCACGATCTCATGGTTCATGAGTTTGAGCCCTGCATTGGGCCCTGTACAGCCGACAGTGCACAGCCTGCTTGGGATTCTCTCTCTCTGCCTCTATCTTCCCCTCCCTCAAACATACTGCCTCTCTCTCTCTCAAAATAAATAAATAAGCCTAAAAATATAATCGTACCTGGTAAGACAACAGTATTGAGAAGATGTCACACGGGTACAGAGAGCAGAATAGAAAAACCATAGGGCCCTTTAAGATGCTGACCCCATCACTCCCAGGGGGCATTGGGCAACTTCTGGGGATATTTTGGGGACATGTTACAACCGGGGGTGGGGGTGCTCCTGGAGTCTTTAGGTAGAGGCCGCGAATGCTGCTCAACATCCGATATTGCACAGAGAACCTTCCACAGAGAACCACCTAGCCCTGAACAACATCAGTGATGAGGTGCAGAGACCCCGGTGCAGGACAGGCCTTCCCCAACCTCCAGACACACACAACCCCCCACTCCCCGCCCCGTGGGTCATGTTAAATGCAGGTTCTGATTCAGCAGGTCAGGAGTGGGGTCCAAGATTCTGAATTTCTACAAACCCCCAGGGAAAGCACCTTTGCCAGATTGCTAGTGGTTCAGGGAGCAGGCTTTCAGAAGCAGGGATCTAAACTGTGCCTTTCAACTTTCTCTTTTCAAGCGGCAAGAACCTTTCTTATTTCAAGGAAACCTCACGCAGGCCCTCCATATGCAAACAGGGACAACGAGGAGATAGGAAGATGCTCTGATCTGAAACGCGGGCTTGGGCCTCCAACCAGGAGTGTGCTGAGCTGTTACTGGAGCTCCAGACGAAAGGAAAAGTATGTGCCCCATGAATGCATGCACCACCCTCCCTCGGTCAGGAGAAACTGCCAGTTTCAGTTCCCTCAGTTAAAAAAGACAAGCAAAGACGCAGGTTTTGAACATCTTGAAGCCAGGAAAGGGAAGTGATAATAATGTGTAATGTATTATAAATGGTAACAAAACAAAATTATTAAACACGTTGGTGTGGCATGAAAGAGATATTCATGCCTCCCGTCCTGGGTCTTCACATGTCCTTTTTAATGTTTCAATATTTTTTTCAACTTCTTTAACGCTCAGGGAAAAAATTAACCTTTACAATGTACCTAAATCATGGGGCGCCTCATTGGCCCACTCACTTAAGCCTCTGACTTTGGCCCAGGTCATGACCTCACAGGTTTGTGGGTTCGAGCCCTGCGTTGGGCTCTGTGCTGACAGCTTAGTGCCTGGAGCCTGCTTTGGATTCTGTGTCTCCCTCTCTCTGCCCCTCCCCCACTCGTGCTCTCTCTGTCTCTCAAAAATAAATAAATAAATATTAAAACCCCCCACAAAATGTACCTAAATCAAGTACAGGGGGCAGGGGGCACACATTTTCCCTCTTGCCTCAAACTCCAATATGGTTCAGAGTGGTGCTGGCTTCTATTTACAATGGAGATATTTTGTTCATGATTGATTTTTTTTTTGGATTCATATTGATTTTTTCAAAATCATCACATGAAAATATTACTCATCTGGTCTTAAAGTTATTGCTTCTCTCTCCTCATCCTGCTCTCAGGCCTGCCTGAGATCATCACATTAGACCAGGGCTTGCCAGCTCCCTGTGGTGGATCCCCCAACCCCGGGACACCTTTTACCCAAGATTCACAATCTGACTGTCTATGTTCCAATCATGCATTTCATCCTGCTTCCTCTTTTATATTTTCTTAATCACTTTACCCATTATCCTTGTCAACATGTCAACATCACCCCTTAAGGGTGTTTTTTGTTGCAAATTATTCTAGAGACTGTGCATGTCAACATGGGGGAGATTGTATGTAAGGGGTGGGTGGAATGGAGGTATGTGGGAACTCTTTGTATCTTCCCCTCAATTTTGCTGTGAACCTAAAACTTTTCTCAAAAGAAAATTTATTTACAAAAAGCACTATGTTCCCACAGAATAGGATCTGACACTCCTCTAGTCACCTGGGAGCAGAGTGTCAGACACCAAGAAACAGGGGATCTCTCTGGATGGGATGAGAAAATGCCCAGTGTCCCTGGGGTCTCTGCCCGCTGAGCGTGGGGGCACCAACTTCACTCACCTTTCTTGTCTGACAAGCTCACAGCCAGAATCTCCCAGGTGGTGATGGAGTCTTTCAAAAATATATTCATGGTCTTTGTGGAGATTCTGGATGGAGGAGAAGTGGGGATATTAAAAAGAGGCAGGTGTCAGAGGTATGGGGGAAGCTGGTGTGGAAGGGTCTCAAGGGGTGGGTTGGAGGGATGGGTGGGGGCTGGGCACATGGAGGGAGCCTGACTCTTGATTTTCTTTCTAGGCTGGGTTGTGGAGTTGCACAGTGATTCCAGAAAAGAGGTGTATAGGGTACATACAAATGAAGTGGTCCAGTCTGGGCTGCCATAGGAGCTGGCCTGGGGGTTGGGTTAAGGTGGGGGGTGTCTCAGCCTTACCCATCTTTCGCAGGTTCATTGAGATCCTCCATGCGCCATAGCCAGCTCTCAGGGAATTGGCTTCGGGAAATGATATCTTCTTCCGGGATTATATCCTCATCCAAGTCACCTAGGAGGCACGGGTGAGGAGAGGGCTTTATGGGTTTAGAACACACCCCTTTCTCCACTGTCCCCAGAGATACTTATCTCTACACATCTCTGGATTAACTTTATAGCTAATAAACTTTATAGTTTATTTGATTTTCTTCCCGACCTTTTTTTATGCCCCTTTCATTTTTCTCTTTGTATGGGAACCAGGCTCCTCTCACCTTTCCTTTTTCCAGGGTTCCTTCAATGAACAAAGGAAAACACACCTGGTGGAAGGTCCAAACCATCACCACCATGAGCAGTGGGATAGAACAGCCAAATATGCAACAGAGTGCATGATCACACTCCACAAACACCTCTGGAAGTCCCAGGACCTGGGCAGTGTATGACCTATTCTTATTATAGTAGGACTCACAGGTGCAGGATACAAAACAAGGTATTAAAATGTGTAAAAATCAGAAACCTAGCCAAAATGATGAAATGGAAGAATTCTCCTCAAAAGAAATTCCAGGATGAAATGACAGCCAGAGAACTTCTCAAAACAGATCTAAACAATATATCTGAACAATAATTTAGAAAAACCATCATAAGACTGATAGCTGGGCTTGAAAAAAGTATAGAAGACAGCAAAGAATCTATTGCTGAAGAGATCAAAGACCTATGAAATAATCAAGGTGGATTAAGAAATGTAAATGAGATGCAAAATAACCCAGCTGCAGTGACAGCAAGGATGGAAGAAGTAGAGGAGAGAATAAGTGAAATAGAAGATAAAATTATGGAAAATGATGAAACTAAAAACAGGAGGGCAAGGAAATTTTAGACCATGAGGGGAGAATTAGAGACCTAAGTGATTCCTTGAAATGAAATAAATCTGTATCATAGGTGCTCCAGAAGAAGAAGAGAGAGAAAGGGTCAGAAGGTTTATTTGAACAAATTATAGCTGAGAACTTCCCTCATCTGGGGAAGGAAACAGGCATTCAAGTGCAAGAGGTACAGAGAACTCCCTTCAAAATCAACATAAACAGGCCAATACCATGACATATAGTGAAAGTGGAAAAATACAAAGATAAAGAGAATTCTGAAAGCAGCTAGGAAAAAATTGGTCTTAACCTACAAGGGTAGACACAGAAAGGTAGTAGCAGACCTGTCCACTGAAACTTGGCAGGCCAGAAGGGAGTGGCAGGAAATATTCAATGTGTTGAATAGGAAAAATATGCAGCCAAGAATCCTTTATCTGGCAAGGCTGTCATTAAGAATAAAAGGAGGACGGAAGTGAAGATGGCGGTGTAGGAGGACGCTGGGCTCACCGCGCGTCCTGCTGATCACTTAGATTCCACCTACACCTGCCTAAATAACCCAGAAAACCGCCAGAGGATTAGCAGAACGGAGTCACCGGACCCAAGTGCAGACGAGAGGCCCACGGAAGAGGGTAGGAAGGGCGGCGAGGCGGTGCGCGCTCCACGGACTGGCGGGAGGAAGCCGGGGCGGAGGGGCGGCTCGCCAGCCAAGCAGAGCCCCCGAGTCCGGCTTGCAAAAGCGGAGGGGCCTGACGGACTGTGTTCCGACAGCAAGCGCGACTTAGCGTCTGGGAGGTCATAAGTTAACAGCTCTGCTCGGAAAGCGGGAAGGCTGGAGGACAAAGGGAGGGTGAGCTGCGGAGCCCCCGGACGACAGAGTTCAGTTTGGCAGGGAACAAAGGCGCTCGCCAGCGCCATCTCCCCCGCCCATCCCCCAGCCAAAATCCCAAAGGGAACCGGTTCCGGCCAGGGAAATTGCTCGCTCCGCGCAAACACCCAACTCTGTGCTTCTGCGGAGCCAAACCTCTGGCAGCGGATCTGACTCCCTCCGGCTGCCACAGGGCCCCTCCTGAAGTGAATCACCTAAGGAGAAGCGAGTTAAGCCTGCCCCCCCTGCCGCCCGCCGTGCACCTTGCCTACCCACCCCAGCTAATATGCCAGATCCCCAGCATCACAAGCCTGGCAGTGTGCAAGTAGCCCAGACGGGCCACGCCACCCCACAGTGAATCCCGCCCCTAGGAGAGGGGAAGAGAAGACACACACCAGTCTGACTGTGGCCCCAGTGGTGGGCTGGGGGCAGACATCAGGACTGACTGCGGCCCCGCCCACCAACTCCAGTTATACACCACAGCACAGGGGAAGTGCCCTGCAGGTCCTCACCACACCAGGGACTATCCAAAATGACCAAGCGGAAGAATTCCCCTCAGAAGAATCTCCAGGAAATAACAACAGCTAATGAGCTGATCAAAAAGGATTTAAATAATATAACAGAAAGTGAATTTAGAATAATAGTCATAAAATTAATCGCTGGGCTGGAAAACAGTATACAGGACAGCAGAGAATCTCTTGCTACAGAGATCAAGGGACTAAGGAACAGTCACGAGGAGCTGAAAAACGCTTTAAAGGAAATGCAAAACAAAATGCAAACCACCACGGCTCGGATGGAAGAGGCAGAGGAGAGAATAGGTGAACTAGAAGATAAAGTTATGGAAAAAGAGGAAGCTGAGAAAAAGAGAGATAAAAAAATCCAGGAGTATGAGGGGAAAATTAGAGAACTAAGTGATACACTAAAAAGAAATAATATACGCATAATTGGTATCCCAGAGGAGGAAGAGAGAGGGAAAGGTGCTGAAGGGGTACTTGAAGAAATAATAGCTGAGAACTTCCCTGAACTGGGGAAGGAAAAAGGCATTGAAATCCAAGAGGCACAGAGAACTCCCTTCAGACGTAACTTGAATCGATCTTCTGCACGACATATCATAGTGAAACTGGCAAAATACAAGGATAAAGAGAAAATTCTGAAAGCAGCAAGGGGTAAACGTGCCCTCACATATAAAGGGAGACCTATAAGACTCGTGACTGATCTCTCTTTTGAAACTTGGCAGGCCAGAAAGAATTGGCACGAGATTTTCAGTGTGCTAGACAGAAAAAATATGCAGCCGAGAATCCTTTATCCAGCAAGTCTGTCATTTAGAATAGAAGGAGAGATAAAGGTCTTCCCAAACAAACAAAAACTGAAGGAATTTGTCACCACTAAACCAGCCCTACAAGAGATCCTAAGGGGGACCCTGTGAGACAAAGTACCAGAGACATCACTACAAGCATAAAACATACAGACATCACAATGACTCTAAACCCGTATCTTTCTATAACACTGAATGTAAATGGATTAAATGCGCCAACCAAAAGACATAGGGTATCAGAATGGATAAAAAAACAAGACCCATCTATTTGCTGTCTACAAGAGACTCATTTTAGACCTGAGGACACCTTTAGATTCAGAGTGAGGGGATGGAGAACTATTTATCATGCTACTGGAAGCCAAAAGAAAGCTGGAGTAGCCATACTTATATCAGACAAACTAGACTTTAAATTAAAGGCTGTAACAAGAGATGAAGAAGGACATTATATAATAGTTACAGGGTCTATCCATCAGGAAGAGCTAACAATTATAAATGTCTATGCGCCGAATACCGGAGCCCCCAAATATATAAAACAATTACTCATAAACAGAAGCAACCTTATTGATAAGAATGTGGTAATTGCTGGGGACTTTAACACCCCACTTACAGAAATGGATAGATCATCTAGACACACGGTCAATAAAGAAACAAGGGCCCTGAATGAGACATTGGATCAGATGGACTTGACAGATATATTTAGAACTCTGCATCCCAAAGCAACAGAATATACTTTCTTCTCGAGTGCACATGGAACATTCTCCAAGATAGATCATATACTGGGTCACAAAACAGCCCTTCATAAGTTTACAAGAATCGAAATTATACCATGCATACTTTCAGACCACAATGCGATGAAGCTTGAAATCAACCACAGGAAAAAGTCTGGAAAACCTCCAAAAGCATGGAGGTTAAAGAACACCCTACTAACGAATGAGTGGGTCAACCAGGCAATTAGAGAAGAAATCAAAAAATATATGGAAACAAACGAAAATGAAAATACAACAATCCAAACGCTTTGGGATGCAGCGAAGGCAGTCCTGAGAGGAAAATACATTGCAATCCAGGCCTATCTCAAGAAACAAGAAAAATCCCAAATACAAAATCTAACAGCACACCTAAAGGAAATAGAAGCAGAACAGCAAAGACAGCCTAAACCCAGCAGAAGAAGAGAAATAATAAAGATCAGAGCAGAAATAAACAATATAGAATCTAAAAAAACTGTAGAGCAGATCAACGAAACCAAGAGTTGGTTTTTTGAAAAAATAAACAAAATTGACAAACCTCTAGCCAGGCTTCTCAAAAAGAAAAGGGAGATGACCCAAATAGATAAAATCATGAATGAAAATGGAATTATTACAACCAATCCCTCAGAGATACAAACAATTATCAGGGAATACTATGAAAAATTATATGCCAACAAATTGGACAACCTGGAAGAAATGGACAAATTCCTGACCACCCACACTCTTCCAAAACTCAATCAGGAGGAAATAGAAAGCTTGAACAGACCCATAACCAGCGAAGAAATTGAATCGGTTATCAAAAACCTCCCAACAAATAAGAGTCCAGGACCAGATGGCTTCCCAGGGGAGTTCTACCAGACATTTAAAGCAGAGATAATACCTATCCTTCTCAAGCTATTCCAAGAAATAGAAAGGGAAGGAAAACTTCCAGACTCATTCTATGAAGCCAGTATTACTTTGATTCCTAAACCAGACAGAGACCCAGTAAAAAAAGAGAACTACAGGCCAATATCCCTGATGAATATGGATGCAAAAATTCTCAATAAGATACTAGCAAATCGAATTCAACAGCATATAAAAAGAATTATTCACCATGATCAAGTAGGATTCATTCCTGGGATGCAGGGCTGGTTCAACATTCGCAAATCAATCAACGTGATACATCACATTAACAAAAAAAAAGAGAAGAACCATATGATCCTGTCAATCGATGCAGAAAAGGCCTTTGACAAAATCCAGCACCCTTTCTTAATAAAAACCCTTGAGAAAGTCGGGATAGAAGGAACATACTTAAAGATCATAAAAGCCATTTATGAAAAGCCCACAGCTAACATCATCCTCAACGGGGAAAAACTGAGAGCTTTTTCCCTGAGATCAGGAACACGACAGGGATGCCCACTCTCACCGCTGTTGTTTAACATAGTGCTGGAAGTTCTAGCATCAGCAATCAGACAACAAAAGGAAATCAAAGGCATCAAAATTGGCAAAGATGAAGTCAAGCTTTCGCTTTTTGCAGATGACATGATATTATACATGGAAAATCCGATAGACTCCACCAAAAGTCTGCTAGAACTGATACATGAATTCAGCAAAGTTGCAGGATACAAAATCAATGTACAGAAATCAGTTGCATTCTTATACACTAACAATGAAGCAACAGAAAGACAAATAAAGAAACTGATCCCATTCACAATTGCACCAAGAAGCATAAAATACCTAGGAATAAATCTAACCAAAGATGTAAAGGATCTGTATGCTGAAAACTATAGAAAGCTTATGAAGGTAATTGAAGAAGATTTAAAGAAATGGAAAGACATTCCCTGCTCATGGATTGGAAAAATAAATATTGTCAAAATGTCAATACTACCCAAAGCTATCTACACATTCAATGCAATCCCAATCAAAATTGCACCAGCATTCTTCTCGAAATTAGAACAAGCAATCCTAAAATTCATATGGAACCACAAAAGGCCCCGAATAGCCAAAGGAATTTTGAAGAAGAAGACCAAAGCAGGAGGCATCACAATCCCAGACTTTAGCCTCTACTACAAAGCTGTCATCATCAAGACAGCATGGTATTGGCACAAAAACAGACACACAGACCAATGGAATAGAATAGAAACCCCAGAACTAGACCCACAAACGTATGGCCAACTCATCTTTGACAAAGCAGGAAAGAACATCCAATGGAAAAAAGACAGTCTCTTTAACAAATGGTGCTGGGAGAACTGGACAGCAACATGCAGAAGGTTGAAACTAGACCACTTTCTCACACCATTTACAAAAATAAACTCAAAATGGATAAAGGACCTAAATGTGAGACAGGAAACCATCAAAACCTTAGAGGAGAAAGCAGGAAAAGACCTCTCTGACCTCAGCCGTAGCAATCTCTTACTCGACACATCCCCAAAGGCAAGGGAATTAAAAGCAAAAGTGAATTACTGGGACCTTATGAAGATAAAAAGCTTCTGCACAGCAAAGGAAACAACCAACAAAACTAAAAGGCAACCAACGGAATGGGAAAAGATATTTGCAAAGGACATATCGGACAAAGGGCTAGTATCTAAAATCTATAAAGAGCTCACCAAACTCCACACCCGAAAAACAAATAACCCAGTGAAGAAATGGGCAGAAAACATGAATAGACACTTCTCTAAAGAAGACATCCAGATGGCCAACAGGCACATGAAAAGATGTTCAGCGTCGCTCCTTATCAGGGAAATACAAATCAAAACCACACTCAGGTATCACCTCACGCCAGTCAGAGTGGCCAAAATGAACAAATCAGGAGACTATAGATGCTGGAGAGGATGTGGAGAAACGGGAACCCTCTTGCACTGTTGGTGGGAATGCAAATTGGTGCAGCCGCTCTGGAAAGCAGTGTGGAGGTTCCTCAGAAAATTAAAAATAGACCTACCCTATGACCCAGCAATAGCACTGCTAGGAATTTATCCAAGGGATACAGGAGTACTGATGCATAGGGGCACTTGTACCCCAATGTTCATAGCAGCACTCTCAACAATAGCCAAATTATGGAAAGAGCCTAAATGTCCATCAACTGATGAATGGATAAAGAAATTGTGGTATATATACACAATGGAATACTACGTGGCAATGAGAAAAAATGAAATATGGCCTTTTGTAGCAACGTGGATGGAACTGGAGAGTGTAATGCTAAGTGAAATAAGCCATACAGAGAAAGACAGATACCATATGGTTTCACTCTTATGTGGATCCTGAGAAACTTAACAGAAACCCATGGGGGAGGGGAAGGAAAAAAAAAAAGAGGTTAGAGTGGGAGAGAGCCAAAGCATAAGAGACTCTTAAAAACTGAGAAGAAACTGAGGGTTGATGGGGGGTGGGAGGGAGGGGCGGGTGGGTGATGGGTATTGAGGAGGGCACCTTTTGGGATGAGCACTGGGTGTTGTATGGAAACCCATTTGTCAATAAATTTCATATAAAAAAAAAAGAATAAAAGGAGAGATAAAGGCTTTCCCAAACAAAAACTGAAGGAGTTTGTGACCACTAAGCCAGCCCTGCAGGAGAGCCTAAGCGGGACTCTGTGAGTGGAAAGCAGCAAGGACTACAAGGGACTAAGACATCACCATAAGTGCGAAACCTGTAGATAACCCAATGACACTAAATCCATCTCCTTCAATAATCACTGTGAATGTAAATGGACTAAATGCCTCAATCAAAAGACATAGGGTATCAGAATGGATAAAGAAACACTATCCATCTATATGTTGCTTACAAGAGACTCATTTTAGACCTAAGGACACCTGTAGATTGAAAGTGAGGTGACAGAGAACCATCTGTCATGCTATGGGACATCAAAAGAAAGCTGGAGTAGCCATACTTGTATCAGACAAACTATATTTTAAAACAAAGACTGTAACAAGAGATGAAGTAGGCCATTATATCATAAACGAGGGGTCCATCATCAAGAAGAGCTAAATTGTAAATATTTATGCCCCCAACATGAAACACCCAGACCTATAAATCAATTAATCACAAACATAAATAAACATGTAGATAATACTGTTGTTCTGGAGGGGACTTTAATACTCCACCTGCAGCAATGGAAAGATCATCTAGGCAGAAAATCAATAAGGAAACAATGGCTCTGAATGACACATTGGACCAGATGGACTTAACATATATTCAGAACTTTTCATTCAAAAGCAGAAGAATACACATTCTTCTTGAAGGCACATGGAACATTCTTGAAAATAGATTACATACTAGGTCACAAAACAGCTCTCAACAAGTACAAAAGGATTGTAATCATACCATGCACATTTTCGGATCACAACACTGTGAAACTTGAAATCAACCACAATAAAAAATCTGGAAAGCCCCCAAATGCATTGACATTAAAGAACATCCTACTAAAACAGGGGGTAACTGGGATATTAAAGAAGAAATTAAAAAATGTATGGAAGCAGATGAAAATGAAAACATGACAGTCCAAACCCTTTGGGATGCAGCAAAGGCAGTTCTAAGAGGACAACACATTGCAATTCACACCAATCTCAAGAAGCAAGAAAGGTCCCACATACATAACCTAACCTCACATCTAAAGGAACTAGAAAGGCAGCAGCAAAGAAAGCCCAAGGCCAGCAGCAGGAGAGAAATAATAAAGATAAGAGCAGAAGTAAACAATATAGAATCCAAAAAAAACAAAAAACAGAACAGATCAATGAATCTAAGAGTTGGTTTTGTGAAAGAATAAATAAAATTGATAACCTCTTAGCCAGGGTTCTTAAAAATAAAAGCGAGAGGACCCCAACAGATAAAATCATGAATGAAAGAGGAGAGATCACAACCAGCGCCACAGAAATACAAACAATTATTCAAGAATACAATGAAAAATGATATGCCAACAAACTGGAAAATTTTGTAGAAATGGACAAATTCCTAGACACCCACACACTACCCAAACTGAAAATGGAATAAATAGAAAATTTGAATGGACCCATAACCAGTGAAGGAATTGAATTGGTTTTGAAAAATCTACCAACAAATAGGAGTCCTGGGCCAGATAGTTTTCCAGGGTAATTATACAAGACGTTTATTTTTTCTTAATTTTTTTTAACGTTTATTTATTTTTGAGACAGAGAGAGACAGAGCATGAACGGGGGAGGGTCAGAGAGAGGGAGACACAGAATCTGAAACAGGTTCCAGGCTCTGAGCTGTCAGCACAGAGCCTGACGCGGGGCTCGAACTCACGGACCGCGAGATCATGACCTGAGCCGAAGTCGGCCGCCCAACCGACTGAGCCACCCAGGCGCCCCATCTACAAGACATTTAAAGCAAGAGTTCATACCTACTCTTCTAAGGCTGTTCCAAAAACGGAAATGGAAGGAAAGCTTCCAGACTCATTCTATGAAGCCAACATTACCTTGATTGCCAAACCAAAGACCCCACTATAAAGGAGAATTACAGGGCAATATCCCTGATGAACATGGATGCAAATATTCTCAACAAATTGAGATACTAGCAAATTGAATTCAACAGTATATTAAAGGAATCCTTCACCATGATCAATTGGGATTCATTCTTGGGCTACAGTGCTGGGTCAATATTGGCAAATCAATCAATGTGATACACCACATTAATAGAAGAAAATATAAGAACCATATGATCCTGTCAATAAATGTAGAAAAAAGCATCTAACAAAGTACAGCATCCATTCTTAACAAAAACTCTCAAGATCATTGGGGTAGAAGGAACATACCTTATCATCAAAGCCATATGAAAGGCCCACAGCTAATATCATCCTCAATGGGGAAAAACAGAGCTTTCACCCTGAGATCATGAACATGACAGGGGTGTGCACTATCACCACTGTTGTTAAATGTGGTGTTGGGTGTCGTAGACTCAGCAATCAGACAACAAAATGAAATAAAACTCATCCAAATTGGCAAAGAAGAAGCCAGACTTTCACTCTTCACAGATGACATGATACTCTACCTGGAAAACCCCAAAGACTCCACCAAAAACTGCTAGAACTGATCCATGAATTCAGTAAGGTCGCAGGATACAAAATAAATGTACCAAAATAGGTTACATTTCTCTACACCAATAAGGGAGCAACAGAAAGAGATATCAAGGAATAAATACCATTTACAATTGCACCAAGAACCATAAAATACCTAGAAATAAGCCCAACCAAATAGGTGAAAGATCTGTACGCTGAAACCTATACAAAGCTTATGAATGAAATTGAAGACACAAAGAAATGGAAAAACATTCCATGCTCAAGGATTTGAAGAACAAATATTGTTAAAAGGTTGATACTACCCAAAGCAATGTACACATTCAATGCAATCCCAATGAAAATAGCACCAGCATTCTTCACAGAGCTAGAACAAACAATCCTAAATTTTTTATGAAACCACAAAAGATTCTGAATAGCCAAAGTAATGTTGAAAAAGAAAACCAGGGGCACCTGGGTGGCTCAGTTCGGTTAAGCTTTTGACTTCGGCTCAGGTCATGATCTTGCGGTCCGTGAGTTTGAGCCCCACGTCGGTCTCTGTGCTGACACCTCAGAGCCTGGAGCCTGTTTCAGATTCTGTGTCTCCCTCTCTCTCTGACCCTCCCCCGTTCATGCTCTGTCTCTCTCTGTCTCAAAAATAAATAAACGTTAAAAAAGATTAAAAAAAAAAAAAAAGAAAACCAACGGCAGAGGCATCACCATCCCGGATTTTAGCCTATATTACAAAGCTGTAATCATCAAGACAGTATGGTATTGACACAAAAGCAGACACATAGACCAGTGGAATAGAACAGAGAACCCAGAAATGGACCCACAAACGTATGACCAACTAATCTTCAACAAAGCAGGAAAGAGTATCCAATGGAAAAAAGACAGTCTCTTTAGCAAATGGTGCTGGGAGAACTGGTCTGCAACATGCAGAAGAATGAACCTGGACCACTTTCTTACACCATACACAAAAATAAATTGAAAATGGATGAAAGACCTAAATATGAGACAGGAAACCATAAAGATCCTACAGGAGAAAACAGGCAACAACCTCTTTGTCTTCACCTGCAGGAACTTCTTACTTAACATGTCTCTGAAGGCAAGGGAAATAAAGGAAAAATGAACTGTTTGGGACCTCATCAGGATAAAAAGCTCCTGCATAGCATAGGAAACAATCGACAAAACTAAAAGGCAACTGACGGACTGGGAGAAGATATTTGCAAATGACATATCAGATAATGGGTTAGTATCTGAAATCTATAAAGAACTTACCAAACTCAACACCCAAAAAACAAGTAATCCAGTGAAGAAATGGGCAGAAGACATAAATAGACACTTTTCCAAAGAAGACATACAGATGGCAAACAGACACATGGAAAGGTGCTCAACATCGCTCATCATCAGGGAAATACAAATCAAAATCACATTGAGATACCACCTCACATGGGTCAGAGTGGTTAACATTAACAACTTAGGAAACAACAGATGTTGTAGAGGATGTGAAGAAAGGGGAACCCTCTTGCAGTGTTGGTGGGGATGCAAACTCTGGAAAACAGTGTGGAGATTCCTCAAAAAATTAGAAATAGAATTACACTACGACCCAGTAATAGCACTACTAGGAATTTATCTAAAGGATAAAGAGTGCTGATTCATAGGGGCACTTGTACCCCAATGTTTATAGCAGCGCTTTCAACAATACCAAATTATGGAAAGAGCCCAAACACACACACATACATACAATCAAATACTACTCATCAATGAAAAAGAATGAAATCTTGCCATTTGCAACAATGTGGATGGAACTGGAAGGTATTATGCTAAGCAAAATAAGTCAGTCAGAGAAAGACATATATCATATGACTTCATTCATATGTGGAATTTGAGAAACTTAACACAAGACCAAAGGGGAAAGGAAGGAAATTAAGATAGAAACAGAGAGGGAGGCAAACCATAATAGACTCTTAAATACAGAGAACAGACTGGGTATTTATGGGGGCAGGGCTAGGAGGGGGGAGGAAATGGGTGATGGGCATTGAGGAAGGCACTTTGGGGATGACAACGAGGGGTTGTATGTAAGTGATGAATCATGGGAATCTATTCCTGAAGCCAAGATTACACTGTATATTAGCTAACTTGACAATAGAAAAAAAAAAGAAATTACATAAGGCTGGGGGAGAAAATATCTGAGCATGTGTAAGCCATATCCCATTGGATAGTTTTGTCTAGTTTTCCTCTTTGAGAAAGAAAGTCTGTAGATGGCTGGAGCAGAAGGCAGCAAGCCTAGATTAGAATAATTTGCACAGACTGAAGATACAGCTCTTTGCTCATGTGTGTAGGGAATCTTTTTGTTTTTTTTTGGGGGGGGGTGGTGGTGGAGGGAGTGCTAGCCTTCCAGCTAAAATAATACAAAAATATGTGTCCCTTTGGTGATGTCTGCCTTTAGGAGGTGACTGCACATTTCTAAGCAAAAATAAATAAATTAAATGAATAAATAAATAAATATAAATAAATAAATAAATAAATAAATAAATAAAATAAAAATAAAAATATGAGTGTACTTGAAAAGTATGTGTTACCATATAAGGATCTATACCTGCTGTCATACAGGCTACATAAAAATTGATTTGGGGGAAATTTTCCCTTGGCTTAAATTTTGCCCTGATCTGATAGCAGAAAGAGGTTTAGAAATAGACTATCCAGGAATAAGGAGGAACTTTACAGTGGAGAGACCCAGCAGACAGCGCCTTAATCACGTGATCAAGACTCACAGCACCAACAATGGGACAAATCAATGTCTTTGGGCTCCCGACATGCTGCACTGAGAATCCATAGTGTCTCTCCTGTGACAGTGCTGCCCCCAAATGCAAAACCTGGATGTCATTACGAGGAAGCATGGAGCCAACCCAAACCGTGGGACAGGCCCCCAAATAGCCGGATGTGAAAGTCACTCAAGACGGCTGTGCTGCCAGGGGTTGAGCAGATCCAAGGACACCAAGGAGACCCCACCAGTAAATACGACGTCTGCTTCTGCACAGATCCTTTTCCTATAAAGGATCCAAGCCAAACCAGACCAGACCAAACCAAAGGGAAACCACTGGCCAGCCTGAACAGGGTTGGAGGTTTTGGTGGTGGTAACAAGTCAACATTAACGTCCTAATTCTGATGCCTGTGCTGTGGTTTTGTGGCAGAATATCTTTGCTTCTAGAAATTCCACACGGAGCTAATTAGGGGCCTCAATGGTGCGGCCTCAAATGATTCAGAGGGATAAAAGGTTTTTATGCCCATTTCTCCTTTTTCTGCTTGAGTCTAAAGATTTTTTAAAAAATGATGTTTGCTTGGATCGGGCAGCCTGCCGCTATGGCGTTTCCCCATCTTCCTTAGTTTTTAAGCAAAGGGGTTCTGTTTCGTGACTTTTCATCCTGTGGTCGATAAGGTAACTTCCCTCGGTTTCAAGAGCTGCTCACACTGGCCCTTGTTCTCAGAGCCCAATTTGGACGACACAGTTTCTGGTCCCCCATGAAAACGATGGGATGTGCAAAAGAAGTGTTCAAAGGGCCAGTGAGAAGGGTCAGTGCAGCAAGCACCACTCTGCACACAGGGGTTAAAAAGAGCAATCTGGACAGGGCGGGCCGAGAGGGAATCTGCCAGGGGGACCCTCACGACAGGGGCCATGCTGCCCGTGGTGCGGGGGGCTCTCTGTGGGCTTGGTTTCCACTGCACCCATCCTAGCAGAAAGGCCTTTCTCTACATAAGACACATCAAAAAGCATTTTTAAAAAGCAGACATCAGGCCTCACTGGGCTCAAAGGCTCTGAGCAAATGGCAGGTAGGATTCCCACCAGTTCTGTCAGGGCCGCCTTGTGGTGGGGACCACTCTGGTTCTGCTTTCAATGGGCTTCTTGGAAGAGAAATTTCTCTTGGCTTAACATTTATTTGGCCCGAGATGTAAAGTTTCAAGCGTGCACATGTTTCGTCTTATCCAGAACTGAATGAATGAATGAGTGAATGAATGAATGAGTGAATGAATGAATGAGTGAGTGAATGAATGAGGGAGGGAGGGAATGAATGAATGAAAACAAATCAACAGATGTTGTTAGGCATTGAGTTAGGCACCTCTTTGGAAAGCGACATAAATGAGTTTTCTTTGGTAAAGGCAGGCTAAAAATGCATCTCAGACAGAAGCATCCTCCCCCTTCAGACAGGCCCTCCTCCCCCCTCAGACACAGGCATCCTTCCACCCAAACAGGCACCTTCCCCCATTCAGATAGGTTCTTCTCCCTCAGACAGGTCCTGGCTGCTCTCACCCAGTCTCCCCACTCTGGCTGCCCTCCCCCCTCAGATCAGGCCCTACCCCCTCTGATCAAGCTTTCCCACTCTGGCCTGGGCCTCTTCCCTCAGACCAGGCCATCCCCACTCTCACAGAGCTTCCCCACTCTGGCTGGCCTCCTCCTTCAAACCAGGCCTGCCCCCCTCTGACCGAGCCTACTCCCTTCAGTCCAGGCCCTCCCCGCTCTGGCCGGCCATAGGCAAGTGGACTCACTCCGGGCCAATCCCAGGTGGGCACTACGGGTGTGGTTGAGCCTCAGCTGGGTGATGTAGTTGCAACAGTCCAGGAAGGCCTTCACGCACGAGGCCTCGTGCTGGATGAACCGGGCCCTGCGCTGGCACGAGAACTTCATGGGGTTCTCCCGCATGCCATGTTCACAGCACTTGCGCAGCTGCTTTGGGTACTGACCCGCTGCGTGGACACGACACCGGTCAGGGCCTCAGCTGGGACCTCAAAGCAAAGGAGCTCGGGCGGACCAAGGGTAGGAAGTCCCCAGGGCCCGGCCCTGCCCTCCTCCCTCCTGGGCTGGATCCCGGATGGGCAGGGTTTGGGGGGAGGGTGGGGGCCCCCACCTTTGTCCATCCTCTTCTCTGTGAGCATCACCGAGCGGCGGCGCCGGGCATCTGGTTTGGGGCACTCGGGATCTGAGGGGAGGGCACACGCGAACAAGATGGGTTAAGCGCCAACTGAGGGTCCCCGATGTGCTCCTCTTAGTAGCCGTGAGGGAGCCATGAGTTGTTGTTCCCATTTGAGAGATGAGGAAACTGAGGCTCAGTAGGCAGTGATTCACTAGGTGGGGGCTGGCGCAGGACTTGAACCCAGGGCCCCCACCTGCTCTCAGCATCTGAGGACCTCAGAACAGTGCCCTCCACCTGCTCTCAGCATCTGGGGTACAGGCCCCACACTTCCCGGGCCCTCACCTGTCCTATCCGGGGTCTGCAGGTTTGTGTTGGTCTGGAAGGCCAGCCCTGCGTCTGTGAAGACGCCGGCATAGTCCTTCCCGCTGCCTGGAGTGCAGCCGATGTCAGCCTTCTCCACCATGTTCCAGATCTGCGGGAGGGCAGGGGTCGCGGGCAGGCCTCCACCACCAGGCTGACATGTCCGACCACCCCTGCGTTCTGGTCCCAGGCCCCTCTCAGAGGTGTGTGCACAACCCCCGCCAACCACCCCCAGCTCGGACTCCTCCATCCAAGCTCCCAACCGCAGCCTTCACTTCCGTGCCATGTCTGTGTCCGTCCCAGGCTCCGTCCCGCCCACGCCCAACCCCACTTCCGGTTCCCTTCTGAGCGCCACCCGTGCCTCCGCCCCACGCCACCCCTTTGCTTCTGCCACACCCCAGCGGTACGGGGCGCACCTTGCTTTGAGTTAACTTATTCTTCTTGTTCAGCACGAACACGCCCTTGTCCACCGCCACAAGCCCTACTCGGGCTCCTCTGTCACCCTCAATCTTGAGGGTCATCTGCTGGCCAGGTATGTACACTCTCTCTTCCTTCCTGCCACCTTTCACCACCAGCTGTTGGGGGTGGGGCACAGAGGTGGGAGTGAGGGGTCAGCCCTGCCAGGCTGGGTCTCCATCAGCAGTCAGCCCAGGGCAGTGTCCGTGCTGTGCTGGACAGGAAGGGGCAACGGTGGAGACAGACAGACTGAAGTCGGAAAGCCAGCAGGGAGGGAGATACTGAGGCTGAAACAGAGGTGGGGAGAGAAGGAGCTGGAAAAGGAGAAGATGGGCCTCGGTTGGGGAGCCCACCCAGAAGGCTGGAGAGAGGCAGAGACGGAGCGAGCACTGGCCAGGTGGGGAGAGCCAAGATGGGTGCAGAGGAAGGCTCCGGAAGCTTACCTTGCCCACACAGGAGTCCTTGACATCCACCCACACGGAATCGGCCACCACCTCCCTCTGGCCCTTGTTGTTAATGAAGGTGTAATAAGCCACCAGGCGGAAGGAAGGAATGAAGTCCTCAGTGATGGTCAGGGGCAGCGCGTACATGTCCTGGCCGGGCTCCTGCGTCTGACGCTCCACCTTCAACATCTTCCCTTTGTTCATGATCTGGGGGAGACAGGTTGGCGTAAGGAAGAATCAGCAAGGTCGGGCGGGGGGGTGGCCCTGGCCTGGGGGTGCTGCAGAAGTAAGGAGGAGGGGTCTGGGGATCCTAGGAGGGCACGGACCAGGTAGGTGAAGTAGCGGATGTTGTTCTCCTGGGTGGTGGTGGGGTCAATTCGCAGGTGGAAGTTGACGTTGAGATCTTCCCCTGGCTTGAGCTCCACGCGAGGCACAGAGATGTGCAGGTAGTTATTACTCATGGTGCTATAGGGTTGGGCGTTCATAGTCCTGTTGGTCTGTCGTGACTCTGGGATACCATCCTTCTTAGTGCTTACCTGGGTGAGGAAAGGGGGATGAATTCTGGCCCCCCAAAGATGTCCACATCCTAATCCCTGGGGCCTGGGAATATGGTACCTTCCCTGGCCGAGGGAGTTTGCAAATGGGATTAAGGGTCTGAGGATGGGGAGTGTTTTGGATTATCCAGGTGGGTCAAATGTAATCACCAGATCCTTAGAATATACCTATGCAGATGGCCAGACTGCTGGTGCAGATAAGATCCCCTCTATGCAGATGAAAACACTCTGTGAATGGCAGGATCCCCTGATACAATAAAAGGACCCCACTCCTCACGTGGCAGGATGACTGTGGCAGAGGACAGATTCCCTCCATGCAAATACAGTCCCCTATCTCCCAGAAGTGGGGCTAGAGGTGGGCGAGAACTCACGGTGATGGGCAGGGACCTAAAGGTTTTGTGTGTGTTGATGATCAGCTTGGCCACGCCGTCTTCCTGGGTGAAGGAGCGTGATTTGGAGTACTGGGTCACCACGGGGACGTTGCGTGCTGGGGAGCCGTCGGGGTTTGTCACAAACACCTGTGGGTGCAGTGCAGGGGCAGGTGGAGGGCGTTCAGGTCGACCCAGAGGCGTGGCTGATGCTCAGGGGAAGGGTGGGGGAGGCAGCCCCACACCGGGTCTCACCATGAGGTCAAAGGGCATGCCTGGTTTGAAGAACTTGGACGTCTTGGTGAAGTGGATCTGGTAGGGGGAGGTCACGATGGGGATCCCGCTGCGCTCCGCCTCCACCATGTCGCTGCCTGAGGGGGTCAGCCGTGAGGGCAGGTTCCTGGGCCACCCCTCCAGGTTGGACCACACCTTACACTGGGCCTCCCTCGGACTGCGCCTCCCCCATCAGACTGGCTGGAACCTTCATTCTGTTCCTCCCCCATCAGACTGGCTGGAACCTTCATTCTGTTCCTCCCCCATCAGACTGGCTGGAACCTTCATTCTGTTCCTCCCCCATCAGACTGGCTAGAACCTTCATTCTGTTCCTCCCCCATCAGACTGGGTCTCCTCTGTCAGACAGCTTCCCACCTTAATACTGGGCCTCCCCTGTCAGACTGGGCCTCCTCTATTAGATTGGATCCCACTTTCATACTGGGCCTCCCCCATCAGACTGGGCCTCGTCTACAGACTGGATCCCACCTTCATAGTGGGCCTCCCTCCTCAGACTGGGCCTCGTCTATCAAACTGGATCCCACTTTCATTCTGGGGCCCCCTCCCCCCTCAGACTGGGCATCCTCTATCAGACTGGATCCCACATTCATATTGGGCCTTCCCCCTAAGACTGGGGCTCCCCTGTCAGACTGGATCCCACCTTCATTCTGGCCTGCCCCTTCACTGGGCCTCCTGTATCAGACTGGCTCCCACCTTCATACTGGGCCTCCCCTCTCAGACTGGGCCTCCTCTATCAGACTGGATCCCACTTTCATCTGGGACTCCCTCCACCCTCAGAATGGGCCTCCTTTGTCTAACTGGGTATCACTTTACTCTGGATATTCTCTCTTACACTTGGCCTCTCCCTTCAGGCTGGGCCTCCTGTATCAGACTGGATCCCACTTTCATTCTGACCTCCCCCCTCACTCTGGGCCTCCTCTGTCAGACTGGATCCCACCTTCATTCTGGCCTGCACCCTCACTGGGCCTCCTGTATCAGACTGGATCCCACTTTCATTCTGGACCTCCCCCCTCAGACTGGGCCTCCCATGTCAGACTGGATCCCACCTTCATTCTGGTGTCCCCCCATGAGATTGGGCCTCCTGTATCAGACTGGATCCCACTTTCATTCTGGACCTCCCCCCTCAGACTGGGCCTCCCATGTCAGACTGGATCCCACCTTCATTCTGGCCTCCCCACATCAGATTGGGGCTCCGCTTAGACTGGATCCCACATTCATACTGGGCCTCCCCCCTCAGACTGGGTCTCCTCTATCAGACTGGATCCCACCTTCATTCTGGCCTCCCCCCATCAGACTGGGCCTCCTCTACAGACTGGATCTCACTTTCATTCTGGACCTCCCCGCCTCAGAATGGGCCACCTCTATCAGAATGGATCCCACCTTTATTCTGGGCTCCCCCCTCACTGGGCCTCCTCTGTCTGACTGGATCCCACCTTCATTCTGGCCTCACCCCATCAGATTGGGCCTCCGCTATCAGACTGGATCCCACATTCATACTGGGCCTCCCCCCTCAGACTGGGCCTCCTCTACAGATGGGATCTCACTTTCATTCTGGACCTCCCACACTCAGAATGGACAACCTCTATCAGACTGGATCCCACATTCATTCTGGGGCTCCTTCCCCCCTCAGACTGGGCCTCCTCTATCAGACTGGATCCCACCTTCATTCTGGACTCCCCCTCACTGGGCCTCCTCTGTCAGACTTGATCCCACCTTCATTCTGGCCTCCCCACATCAGATTGGGCCACCTCTATCAGACTGGATCCCACATTCATACTGGGCCTCCCCCTCAGACTGGGTCTTCCCTGTTAGACTGGATCCCACTTTCATACTGGGCCTCCCCCGCACACTAGGCCTCCCCCCTCAGACTGGATCCCATCTTCATAGTGGGCCTACCCCTCAGATTGGCCCTCCTCTATGAGACTGGATCCCACTTTCATTCTGGACCTCCCCCACTCAGAATGGGCCACCTCATGGGGCGCCTGGGTGGCGCAGTCGGTTAGGCGTCCGACTTCAGCCAGGTCACGATCTCGCGGTCCGTGAGTTCGAGCCCCGCGTCGGGCCCTGGGCTGATGGCTCAGAGCCTGGAGCCTGTTTCCGATTCTGTGTCTCCCTCTCTCTCTGCCCCTCCCCCGTTCATGCTCTGTCTCTCTCTGTCGCAAAAATAAATAAACGTTGAAAAAAAAAAAAAAAAAAGAATGGGCCACCTCTATCAGACTGGGTCCCACTTTCTCTCTGGGGCTCCCCCCACCCTCACAATGGGCCTCCTTTGTCTCACTGGGTATCACTTTCCTCTGGATATCCTCTCTTACACTTGGCCTCTGCCCTCAGACTGGTTCTCCCCTGTCACACTGCATTCCACATCCATTCTGGGCCTCTGCCCGCACACTGGGCCTCCCCCCTCATTTGGGTCCGTTTCCTCAGACCAGGCCTCACCTGAGTGCAGGATAACGGTGACAGACACGTACAACGACTTCCCCACCAGGGCATCTGCTCCGGAGGGTTCCACCCCGCTCAGCAGGACCTTTCGTTCCAGCCTGGCCTCCCCACTGCCATCATTGATCTGGGAGAGGAAGGAAGGCTCAGAGAGGGGGAGGGGCGCAGGTGAGGGAGGGGGAAGTCCACAGTGGAGGAGGCTCAGAGGGGCAGAGCACCTGAACACGGCTGAGGGACTGGGGCAGCGAAATCCTCTGCTCACCATCCTGGACCCCAAAGATGACGAAGGCTATTCCATCCACATTCTTCCCATACAAGAACCTGAGAGGCAAGAGGGTCTCAGATGCTCCTCTCCTGAAGGGCGAGCCTGCCTGCAAACTTCCACGGACCCCTGGTCCCGCGCCTGGTGCTTACCTGGCCAGTATCTGGTCCCACACCTGGCCACACCGCACCCGGGTTCCCTTACCCAGCCCCTACCTGGCTCCACCCCTAGCTGCCAACCTGGCCCATCATCTAGCCCTCACCTGGCCCCCCTCCCCTCCCCTCCCACCTGGCCCCATTCCTAGCCCCTCACCTGGCCGTGATGGTGACCTCCAGGCCCTGTGGGTCATCAATGTAGTAGAATTTCTCTGTAGGCTCCACTTGGACCTCAAAACTGGGCAGCACTGGGGTCGAGACGGCACCAGTAGGGTGTCAGCACTGGGCCTGGCACTTGGGGCCCCCACCCTGACTCCTTCCTCCTCTTACCGTACTCCTTCACCTCGAACTCAGCAGAGAATACCTGCTGTGGGGCATCTTCATAGTGGGCTTCTATCTTCCACTGCCCTGTACTGTGGGGAAGGCAGGTGAGTGAGCCAGCCAGACGCCCTCCCTTGGCAAAGGGAACCCCCTCTAGGAGGGCCTGACATACTTGACCAGCTCCGGGATGTTCCAAGACAGGGACAAGATGCCAACCTGGTTCTGAGAAGATAGGGAGTCCTTCTTGATGAGAATATTGTCGGGGGTCTGTGGAGACAGAGAGGGCGTGTCTCTTCAGAGACCTGGCTTAGCCCCTAGGCTCTCTTCCTCCTCTCTGTGTCTGGACACTGTCTGTGTCATGACTACTGGGGCAGTGGTTATGAACATGGACTTGAGTCAGTCAGCCTGGGTTCAAATGCCCACTCTCCCACTTACGTGCTGTGTCACCTTGGGCAAATTACTTGATGTCTCTGTGCTCAATGTGCCCAGCTAGAAGAAGGAGAGGAACATGGCCCCTACCTCACTGGCTTGGCACATGATTCATGTAAGCTGGAGCTCACTCTCGTCGGCGGCTGTCTGAACACTGATAGTAACTAGCATTTATCACCTACTTTGTGCGGGACCCTGTGGTAAGCATCCTATGGGCGCTAAGTCACACAGCATTGCCTACCTTCGACTCTTTGACCTACAAGAACACAAAGTCGTGTGGTTCAACCTAACACACAGTATGTCATTCGTTGCAAATAACTAAACACCAGGAGACATCATGTAAAAATCTGGCTTTCTGGCTTCTCTTGGAAATTGGGATAACCGTGGATACGGGTTCCTGTTGGCACATAGAGACATTTGACTGGAACTGGGCAGAGGCTCTACCGTTAGAGGTGTGTGTTCTCCATTCCCCACAAATCCCACCGATCCCCACAGTCAGCTTGTGGCTGTCAGGACCTGGTCCCTGTTACCTTTGCGTGATTGCAAGAAATACTCATGACGATCCTCTGAGAACGACCTACCTCTTCCCTCTGTCCTTCACTTCCTCCTTCCATTCCCCCTCCCCCCCACCCCTTTCCTGCCTTAGCCCAGTAAATTGTAATGAAATTACTGTATGCCAAGCACCCATCCTGTCTGGAATTTAGGTTCTGTGGAGGTCTAGGGAGCGGGCAATTAGCAAATGAATACATTCAATTTATAGGGTGCCTAAAGGAGATGACAGGAAGGGAGACCAGTGGAGTGTGTGTGTGTGTGTGTGTGTGTGTGTGTGAGAGAGAGAGAGAGAGAGAGAGAGAGAGAGAGTTGGGAGAGAGTGTTTGCAATTTTACAGGTCCTCAGAGAGGCTTCTCTGTAAAATTGTGCCATCGGTGACATTTGAGCAGAGACTTGAATGACGTGATGGGGCAAGCTATGTGGGTATTTGGAGGAAGAGCGTTTTGTGAGTAGTGGGGGAACAGCCTGTGCAAAGGTCCTAGGGCTGGCTCTTTATGGCAGTTGGAGGGACAGCAATAAGGCCCATGTGGCTGGAGCAGAGTGAGTGAGGGGAAGAGGGGGAGGAGAGGAGGGGAGGAGGACAGGTAGGGGACTGGGCAAGTCTTGCAGGGCCTTGGGGAATGCTGGGAGGACTTAGGCTTTTACCCCAAGGAGGTGGGAGCTCCTGGAGGGCTCTGGGTGGAGGAGGGTGGGACAGGAGTTGGGTGCTCGAGGCTGCCCCCTGGCAGCAGGAGGCGGATTGGGCTACAGAGAGTTTTTATCTGTCATCTCAATCTTCAGCTGAGCAAACCAAGGCCCAGGAGGCTGAAGTGACCTGTCCGGAGTGACACGGTCCCCAGAGGTTTGCCTGGAGCCGGAATCCACGGGCAGAAGCATCACTGTGCCTGGTATCCCTGGATCTCTGCCCTGTGTCCAGGGCTCTTTCTGTGTTCAAGGCTCTACACATTTCTTTGCCTTTCGGCCTCTGCAGTCTTGCCCTTTCCAGAGTCTCTTTCTCTGTCTCAATCTCTTTGTCTCTCCCTGAGTCTTGCCTGGGGTGTGTCTGGGTCCCCAGTTGGCTGGTACCTGGATGCTGATGACAACGGCCCGGCCCACAGGCAGTAGGTCATTGTTGACCGTGAAGATCCGATAGAGGACTGGAAGATGGTGGGAAAGAAAGGAGGTGGTGAGTGAGGCCACGCCCCTCCCCACAATCTGGCCCCTGGGTCCTCAGCTGCTGCCCAGCCCCTTACCCGTGGAGCCTGGGGTGTAGATGGGCTTGTCCGTCTGGATGAAGATGTACCCGCTCTGAGAGCTGACCAGCACTATGTTCTCCAACACGGTGCCCCCAAAGTCCGCCTGGATAGTCACGAATTTTTTCTCCTTCCCTGATGTTAATTCCTGGTTGGCTGGGATCTAGGCATAGCCAGAGAATAATGAGATGTTGCCTCCCGGCCCCTTGCCCGCATTCAGCCCCAGGCTTTCAGTGGGGTCCACACCTGCCTGCCCTTCCTGCCAATAGCACCTGTCCACCACTCCGGGTCTCCCTGATGTGCCCAGGTTGGGAGCGGAGGGGTAGTAGGGGAGGGAGCAAGGGTCTAAGATGGGTAGGGATCAGAAAGGGGGATGAGTAGGGGGAATTAGACAAGGGGCTCAGAGGACCTCTCTTAGGAGAGGGGATCAAAGCTAGGGGCTCAGGATAGAAGAAGCTAATTGAAGGAGAATTCTCAGAGAGGGGAGGGGCTCCAAAGTGGGAACTGCTCAAAACAGGGAGGAGACTCAGACAGGTGGGAGGGGCTCCAGCAGGTGCACACACATTGATGTTGACTGTGCCCATGTGGTCAGTCTCCCTGATCAGAGCAATGGTCTCGCTGAACATCCTTTGCTTCTTGGCAGGGAAATCGTAGACGTTGACTGTGACTACAAGGTTCCCTCCATAGTCATGGGCCTCCAGCAGCACCTTCTCCTCGTTTCCCAGCTGCAGGATGTTGGGGGTGATCATGGAGAACCTGCAGGTCGGGTGGAACACGGGACGGAGCTGCCGTTCTAGGGACCAGGGTTCCAATCCTCACCCACATAGCACGAAGCCCCCAAATCCTGTGAAGTCAGATCTCGAGGCCTCCAAGTGATTCCACAGCCACGGAATCACTGAACATACCACAGGCACCCAAACCCGCAGACCCCTGCTTCTAGAAACATCCGCCTCCCATTGTAACCCGAGTGCCATGAACCCCCAGCACATGAAATCATGAGCTCACAGGCAGCCCAAGGCCATTCACATCCCAACCCGCTGACCCCTGCCTCCGCAGACACCCACGTGCGCCCTGGATTCTACTAGGACCTGAGCCCCACCCCCACCTCACAAGTAGCCCGGTTTGGAGAAGGGTCATGACCACTCACATGGGGTCCCCCGGTGCCAGGGGCAGGATGGGAAGCAGCAGCAGCAGCAGCAGGCGGGGGCCTGAGGCAGGCCCCATGGTGCAGGGACGGTGGAGGGACAGAGGGACGGAGGAAGCAGACTGGGAGGGAATGAGCAGAGGCTGCTGGAGGCTGCCTTTTATCTGGCTCCCGCCTCCCCCCTGCAAGCTCAGCCCAGCCCGCAGCTCCCGTGGCTTCCCCCTTCCTGGAGCTGCCCCAGATTTCTCAATACCATTTCCTAAGTTTTTCAATCCCTGGGGCCAGTGTGTCCTGGGGTAACTAACCCAAGGGCATGTCCTCCAGCAACATGGACACACCTTCCCCCTGCCAAGGTCTCCCTCAGGGTCAAGGTCAGTTGGTAAACAGGGACCTTTCCCTGTTGCACCTACTTAGCGGTGGAGGAACACTGAGGGCCAGAGAGCTCCCCACCCCAGGTATCTGGGCCTGGCGCCCAGTCAGTTTCTGGCCATGCGTTTGTTAACCAGTGCCTTCCTATGGGTCTATCTCTATGCTGGTGGCTGGAGTCCCTCTTCTATGCTGGGGTCAGACTGAGGGATAAGGTCCAGCACAGACACTCCCGGCCCCACGGTGTGTCTTCCCAGTGGAGAAGAACCCTGCTTTGTAGAGGGTCAGGTAAAAATTCTCAGAGGAGGGGACATTTCAGCTGGGCTTTGCTGTATGTGTAGAAGTTCACTCTCTCAGTGAGCATATATTTTAATATAAGTGGAACTTGGAGCTCCCTTCATGTACCCTTGTCAGGATGCCTGAGAGACTATAATGGTTAAAAAGAAAAACTTTCCTCATCAGTGAGGCAATTTCCCATTGCTAGCTTTTTTTATTCTGTCTTAACGTTACAATATTATCATTAATATTCTTAATTACTATTATGCCATCTGTATTTAATTTTTTATGAACAGCTAATATCTTCATATGGTTCAACACCTAAAGGGTCCACGTAGATGTTCCCGTTCTGAACCATTCAGGTCTCAGATGCCACAGTGAAACCCAATCCCTTGTTTCCTTCCAGAGATGCATTTTGAATGCTTGCAAGTTTTAAAAACAAATTACCAGTCTTCTCTGCCTGCTATTCTTCCTGGTCTCCCTGGGTTACGCCTTGCCTTTTTCGTAAACAGTATCCCTCAGAGATCGTTTAATATCAGTGCCCAGAGAGCTTCCTTGTTGTTAGAGGCAACTGCCTCCTTTTACATTGTGTGAAAGCGACCAGCCTCTTCCGCGTGGACAGACTTCCCTGGATACAGTGAGTGGTCTTGACCTGCATCACTTTCCATCTCTGACACTTAGAGGTATACTTTGGCGCTTGATTAATAGCCACGCTGAGCCTCAGTTTCCCCCGTCAGATGAGGTTGTAATAGCACTCACGTCACAGTTGTCATTGCCTTGAAAGGACATGACCCTGGACCAAGAGCTACTTGCATTAATAATCCCGCAAGATATGGCTGTATTTCCCTCCGTGATTGTATTGATTTACATACTTGCTGGCCTTGCAGGAAATTGCTGGATTTCCCCACTGTCTCACCACGACAGCATGTTGGCAAAGCTTTGCGTTTTTGCCTCAGTGTCATTTGATGTGTGCCTGTTGGATTCCCAGCAAGGTTGTGCATCTGGGGGAAGGGGTGTGTGAAGTCCAGGGCACAGGAAGCAACAGGTATGTGGGTGGGGGATCCTGATCTCTGAAGGCCTGGTTTCCAAAGTCCCAAGGAAGGGGTTAATGGGGAACCCAGCTCTGATTTCCTGTAATCCATGTGCCTTTCCTGGCCTAGGCTGCATGCCTGGAGTTGGGGGAGGTGTGCAGACACAGAACAAACCTGGACCCTGTCTGCTTTGATTGCGTCACCCCTTCTTTGGGAGAGGGAGGGTGCAAGCACCTGCTTACTATCCAGAACTGAGATTCAACTTCTGAAACAGGGGTTGGGGTACCTCCTAGGATCCCCCAAACCTCAATTACTCCCATTTTCCTCCCCCACCCCATTTCCTGGTTGCATTATAGCCCTAAACATTCAGGGTTTCTGCTTTGACTGTCTTGGGAAGGTATTCCTGCTGGCCTGTGTCTCCCCGCAAGGCTTGGTTCTGGCTTTCTGAGAGCCTCAGTTAATCCATCTGAACAATGGGATTGATGATAGTTCCTGCTGTTTTGACAAAGGTGCTGAGATGCTTCAGAGCGCTGGGCTTGGAGGGAAGGTTCACGCCTATGGTGGTGGAGGTCTGCGGAGGGTCCTGGCCCCGACCTCCAGGAAGTGACCAGAGGGGTGAAGGCAGAAGCAGAGGTGGACCTGGGAGAAGGAAGGGATTCTTGGAAGCTTCATCCTGGGGAATGTGCATTTGTGCCCAGAAGTGTGGGAGAGGGATGGCAGGCAAGATAAGCCAGCAGGGGAGAGAGAGGAGGAGGCCTGGAGGATGGGATTCCCGTTAGCTGGCTTGCCCTGCCCAACATTCCAGGTTGGACAGCCGGAGAGCCAGGCTGCCTGGGTTGAGGCTAAGTGGGGTCTCCGGAAGGCACTTAACCCTAACACAGTATTGGCTATGTGTCCCCGATTCCAGTTGAACTGGTGTCCTGAGTTTCGTCTGGCACCCCAGCTGGAGGAAGGAGAAGAAGGGGAAGGAAGGGGGAGGCTTTCTGGGTGGGGGGAGCCCAGGCACCCCTCTCCCCCCCACCCCCTTGAGTGCAGCGATTTCCCTGCTGCACCCCCCACCCTCACCCTTGAGTCGGTGCCAGGCCTGGGAACAGTGGGGACTGCCCCTCCCCTCCTGGCCCCCCACTTCCAGGATGGGGTCCTTGCTACACTGCTTTCTGAGATTTTCCCTCCAGGACCCATGGCCTGGGCACCTCCCCCACCATGCAGCCCAGGCCTCCCCTTCTCCCCCTACTCATTACTCATTAACTGGAAGGTAAACTTGGCCCGGCTGGATTTGATCTGCCCCATGGCTGCTTCCCCCGCTCCCCTGCACCCCTGACTCAAACTCAGGAGAGGCCTGAGCATCAGGGACCCCCACCCTGGAGGGTGCAGGGGCAGGCTGGACATTCACAGCCACGAATGTCCCTCTGAGCATTGGGTGACAAGCCAGTGGCATGGGGCGGGCAGAGGCTCAGCCTGGTGCCCCGCACGTGGTGAGGCCCCACTGCACATGGACTGTATGTTTATTGTTTCCAACACCTGCTTCTCTTCCTCACCTTGTTTCATTGACAGCCCTGCCCGTCCTCCAAGCCATCCCCCATCGTCCTCCCTCTCCCCTGCACTCACTGTCCCAGTCCATCTGTCTGTTGTCTGCACCCCTGTGGTCTGTGGCCTCCCTGCTGCAGAACCACTCCTTTCAGCTCATCTACTCTACAGCAACTGGGGACTTTGTGCAAAAACACAGCTTTGTGACCCTGCAAAATTATGGTGTAGAATACGTGAATGCATGCTAATGAGTTGGTCTCCATGAGATTCAGACACAGCAGTTTATTTCATGAAACTTGTTTCTTCTGCATCCCTGGTTTGCAGACCAAGAGACTGAGGGCTTTGAACACTTGCCCAAGATCCTCTAGGTGGGAGGAGCTGGGATTTGAATCCAGGCAGCCGGGGTCCAGGCTTCAGGCTCCTAAGCTGTAGGAGTCTCTGACTGCTGTTGTAACAAATGACCACACACTTGGTGGCTTAAAATAATACCTACGTATTATCTTACAGGGCTGGAGGGCTGAAGTCTGAAATCAAGGTGTGGGCAGGGCTGTGTTCCTTAGGGAGGCTCCAACGGGGGGAACTGGGAATCCACTTCCTGCCCTTTTGGGCTTCTAGAGCCCATTGCACCCCTTGGCTCAGGGGGCCAATGAAACCTCACAGTACATCCCTTATACGTGTTTCCTTGTGGCTCTCCTTGTCTGACTGGGACCCTGATGCCTCCCTCTCATAAGGACCCTGGTGATGACATTGGGTCATCCAGGATCACCTCCCATCTCAGGGCCTTTAGCTCAATCACATCTGCAAAGTGCCCTTTGCCGCTTCATGTGACATCCTCGCAGGTTCTGGGGATCAGGACGGGGACTTCTTTGGGAGCCTTGATTCTGCGCACCCCTGCACGCACATGGAGTAAAGCACCGACTTCGATGGTCACGTCCTTCCCTGCTGTAACCTTCTTGGCTCCCACAGGCATCAGCACGAAGTCCAACTGTTGTGTTGAGGCTTCTGCCAGCTGCTCCCCCACCCTCCCTGCCCCCCCTCTCGGCCTCAGCCAGCCCTGCAGGGGGACTGGCAGGCTATTCTGGGCTTCTCCGCTTGCTCACATAACTTGCTCAGTCTCCAATGCCTCCTAAGTTCCTTGTCTGGCTGGGCTATTTATTCATCTGGGCCCCGTTATACTTGTTTCTGTTTGCAGGAAGCCTTGACCCCTGCCCGATTCTCTACCTGTCATCCCATGCCTGTGGGGTGGGGTGTGGCCCCCACTGAGAACTGTCTGCTAAGCCCCAAAAGGGGCTGTAGGCACTCTGGCTGAAAGGGGGTTTGGGACAAGGGAGACAATGACATCTCTGGAGCTGCCCATGTGGGTGCACAGGTGCAGTGCTAATCTGAGGTCCCTCTTCAAGGTTCAGGGCAGCCCACGAAAGGTTAGGCTGTGCTGAGCCACTCACACCATTATCACATGTGTGATACTCAGTGGCCTCATGGGAACCTCATTTGACATGTTAGGATACAGAGGTGAAACTGCATACCCAACATCCGGAGTGGGGGAAAGTTGGAAGGTTTGGTCACAGGGAGCTGAGGTGCAGAGGGGCAGTGGACATGATGAGGGAGCATAAGGCTAATGGAGGGCAAAGTACAAGCTAGAACACCTACATCCATCCCAGGTGGGATATGTGTGACATTCCTCGGACACTCCTGGCTGCCCACGAACAAAGAAGTGAAAACTAAAGGCTGACTGATAGAGATCACAGTCATGAAGTAAAGGAGTCTTCTTCAGTTTACAGATAATTTAGTAAACTGCAAGAAAAAGGCAATCTTATCCATAGCCTAATCTCTAGAAACCTATAGACTCCATTTCCTGGAGCCCTAATATCACCCTCATCAAGATGTAAGGGCATTTAAGTGCTTGCCATGGTGATGTGGGAAACAAAGAGAAATGAAAAATTAAATTCCCTTACTGCCTACAGTCCATTGGTAAGTCCTTGAAACCGGCAGAGTGACCTCCCTCTAGGAGCTCAGCTGCCTTGATGGTGACACTTTGCTAAGGGCAAAAGGGTATCTTGGCTTAACCTTATCCTGAACCCCCAGTATCCTGTAAGTCTTCTTAAACACATAAAAATTAATTTGCAAACCTCCTTTATCTTGAACCCCCAAGTATATATAGGCAATTTTACTCCAAGCATTTGGCCCTCAATATACATCTGAAGGGTCTCTTGACTGACGTTTTACTAAATGGTAATAAATGAATTTTCCTAACAGCAGCTAGCCCCTCAATTTTGGCTTCCAAAATTCCTTAGAGACTTATGCTGTCCCTAACTCCCTCCCAATCTGAAGGTATATAATTCTGTCACTCTTCACAATCCCAGTGCAGCTCTTTCTGTCCACGGTTCCTGTCCCTGTGTTTTAGTAAAATCACATTTTCTTTTTGCACCGAAGACGTCTTCAAGAATTCTTTCTTGGCCATTGGCTCCAAATCCCCACCACAACTCCAACATACCATCATTTGGTGCCCATTGTGGGGCTTCGAGTCTTTTCATCTGGACTTTGAGCTGGTGTAACCTTGATGAGTACTTTCTCTCTTCTTCCTTTTCTCTCATTTCAGGGGCTTTTCGAGAAGTATGGTCTTACTGGAACAATTTGACGTCAATTGATCAGGTTGCAATCCTCTAGCCTGTGGCTACTCTACGGAGAGGAGAAACCTCCTTCTGGCTAATAAGACTCAGAAACTTGATGTCCTCTCTTTATTCCTGTCCTTATACAAAGTTGTCTATCTGGGCACAGGACAGCCACCTAAGTCCCCAGGATGGGTGCCAAACTTAAGACTCACATGTGAGGTTTCCTCCTCATTGGTCTAATGTGATCCACTCCACATATCTGGTCTAGCCGCTTCTAGCCATGAGACCTCCACTGGGAGCTGGCTGAAACAACTACGATGGAATTAAAAGCCAGTCGGGGATGGTTTCCTAGGAAATTGGCTGTAAAGACTCTAAATGTTGGAATGTCCCTTAGGTCATGAAGAATTTACTGTTTTCAGTCAATGTCCTCTACGAACTAAATTACAAAATTGGGTAATGCCCCCTTGTAAAAAATTTCCAGTATTTTCCATGGGCTAAAAATGGTGGTTTCTTTGCAGCCTTCTCAGCAAGGCAAACTTGGTCCATATGCCAGCACCCATTTGTAGACTAGGATATAATGGGGGAATTGGGGGGACTCTAGCATCCCTCCTACAGGGGCTCTTAGCAGCTTGCCCATAACAATTTCATTGGAGGGACACCTCAGGTCACTTTGACACCTCTGGAACCTCTGACATATCTTGGGCGTGGGATGCCAAGCTGGAATTGGTGGGGATTTTCGTGGTAATGGACCTTGTATCTCTCTCTAGGAGGAACCTGGGAGCTTCTCTTCAGTCTCCAAGGACCCTCCCTTGGGATGCCTTTTTAACCCACTGGAAACAATTTGGATTGCAAAATTTAGAAAAGGACTGATCTGCTGTGACACTGCATGGCCTTGGTAAACAGGACAATTGCACAGAGGTATCCTAGGTCCAGGCCTTCATGGCTCTAAATCAGGACCTGGACCAAAAGACCTCTTTCAGAACGTGTTTGCCCAAATGTGTTTTCCCCAATAAACTCCCTCCTAACATACTAGATGCCTAAATAGGCCTCCTCTAAATAAATCCAGGACACTGGAGGAAACCCAGGCCATCCCTGACAAAGGGGACGACGACTCTTTCTCTCTGTTCCTCCTCCTAATAGATGTGAAGGCTTCTCCCTCATTTATTTTTCAGGTTAATGGCTATGATAGTTGAAACCAACTGTGGTTAGTCTACCTCAGGACAGAGACTTTAAGGAGTATTCCCAAGCACCAGCTGATACTCCCTTTGTTTCAGGGAAATTCCATGTCTTCTCTGGCCTGACATAGACGCCATATTTCCACTTTGGTGGAAAACAAACAAATACACATGGCGTCTCATCCTCTGTCCAAACGGACAAGGTTCAGGTTCCTTCTCTGCCTTCTGGCATCTCACCTCTTCTGCCTTCCCCTCTCCCCCCCCCCCCCCCCGTTTCTGCATCACCTTGAGTGAGACCTACCTAACTGGTGTCTACCCCGTCTTGGGTGCTCCCGGGCACTGTTGGCTCCTCCTGTCACCCTGAACAACAAGGAGTGAAGAGCACCCACTTGCGCCCCCCCCCCCCACTTCAGATTTCCCCACTGGTGTCCCAGGTAAAAACTGAAAATGGGGAACAGATTGTCTTTTAAGTGGACCCAAGTGGAACATATTTGCTTAAACTAATTTAAGTTTTTTGGTTTAATTAAGATAGACATGTCTTTAGAGTTAGCATTAAATATAAAATTTTTTCTACTTAGGTTTACTAAAGGTCAAATAAGCTCATGTTAGCTCTGTTGCAATTTTTCAGCAAAAAGGTGAGTTGAAGTGATAGTTCATTTTGTCTGGCTCAAACTTTTCATGGGTATTTGTTAAGGTAGCTTTAAGGGTAACATACAGCTTTAAGGTTTTGCTTGGATGATAAGCTGGATTAAATTCATGGGACATTTAGGCCTTTTCCAAATAGGTTGCAATGTTGAAGCATTAGTTTCTAAACATAGGTTCGTGCTTTTGACTTACTGCAGAAAAACTAAGGATATTTGGGTCTGTTAGAAAACATGTTTTGTGCTTAACTGATTCGTAAGTTTGCCATCTAAGGAATTCTGATGTAACAGACAGTTCACAGTTGGTTACTACTTAGTTTTCACTGGTTTCTAAGAGTTAAAATTCTATAAGTGTAGTTAAAACTGTTGGAAATAAGGAAAGCAGTTTTGTAAGCAGAAAAGTAGGAGATATGTGAGAAAGATATAGGGAATGGAAATACATTTTTGTTGGAGGTAAAAGAAAGTAATTTTGTCCTAAATGAGACTGGTTGTTTGGAGAGAGATGGCTTGGGACAAAATCTGAATGAAAAGGAAAGATGTAGAAGGTTTGTGAAGGGAAACCTTTGGAAAGGAATTTTATGTGTGTTCAGGGTGGACTAGGGTTGAAATGAATGGATTTTAAAAGTATACTAGTATAAGATTAAAATTCTGCTTTTCTCTCTGTTCAAAAGGCAAAGTTTTCTTGGATTGTTGGTCTGCTCTTGATAAGAAAATGTAAACAAAGGTTATTTTCTCTTTTGTCTACCAGGAAAACCAAAGGTTACGATTTGTCCATATCAAATCTTTGATGACATGAAGTTAAACCTTCTCCATGTTAAAGGAGCTAAGTTTTGCTAACAACTAGAGAACGCTACATAAATGCCTTTGGAATCTCTTATTGCCACCTTGGTTAAATAAATAATTTAAAGTTTTAAGATTTATAATGACCTGTAATCCTATTTAGGACATGCTTTACAACTTTCTAAGGTTTTTACAAACTTTCCAAGATTTAAATTGTAAATGAAGTCTTTTTGACAATTTAGGCCTTTTCATTTGGTATACTAAGTTACTTGGAAAGAACTGTCAAATAATGGTAAACCTTAGGTTGTATTGGGTAAATCCTATAACTGGTCAAATACATATATAATTCCTAAAGTTTTAATATGTTTTGGTAATAAGGTCATGACTTAATATTCTGATTGTTGAAGTGTTATGTGTCACAGAAATAACACAATTTCTTTGCCAAGTGCATCGTAATGAACTCTCAACATATCTTTAACAATGTCCATTTCTGAGATTTTGTCATTTATAGTTATTGTTCTGATGCTTTTACAAAATGTGTTTCTTCTTCAATGAGAGTTATAAAAAGGAGTTTTAGGGAAAATACAGGTATTTGACATCTTTAAGATTAATACTAAAATAGGTAAGAATTTCCAGAACTAAAAAGCTAATTCAAGAATTAGTAATATGGGATTAAATGAACTGAAGAAGATGGTTATGGGTTTGTAACTGTTGTTTTGAAGTATTGTTGGTTTTGTAATGTTGGCTTTTCCAGATTAAGGGAACTTTCTTTTTTTAAAAATACTATTTATTGTCAAATTGGTTTCCATACAACACCCAGTGTTCATCCCAAGTGCCCTACTCAATGCCTATCACCCATTTTCCCCTCTCCCCCGCCCCAACTCTCAGTTTGTTCTCTGTATTTAAGAATCTATCGTGGTTTGCCTCCCTTCCTCTCTGTTTGTAACTATTTTTCCCCTCCCCCTCCCTCATGGACTTCTGTTAAGTTTCTCAAGATCCACATATGAGTGAAACATGATATCTGTCCTTCTCTGACTGACTTATTTCACTCAGCATAATACCTTCCAGTTCCGTCCACATTGCTGCAAATGGCATGATTTCATTCTTTCTTATTGCCAAGTAGTATTTCATTGTATATATAAACCACATCTTCTTTATCCATTCATCAGTCGATGGACATTTAGGCTCTTTCCATCATTTGGCTATTGTTGAAAGCGCTGCTATAAACATTGGGGTACATGTGCCCCTATGCATTACACTCCAGTATCCCTTGGGTAAATTCCTAGCAGTGCTATTGCTGGGTCGTGGGGTAGTTCTATTTTTAATTTTCTGAGGAACCTCCACACTGTTTTCCAGAGTGGCTGTGAGGTAACTTTCTTTTAAGATATCTATGACATACAGAAATGTGATAAAGTATTTATTTGTAAACAAACTGGGGCATTTAACTTTTCTATTTACTGATACCCTCTGAAATTAAAAACTCTCAGTGAGTATTCTTTCTTTCATGGAAATTTCAGTTATTTGCATAAGTTCAATAAGAATCTGCTCTCTCTGTGACAGGACACCATTGGAAATACTGGTCATTTTACCAAGGCTTTGACTAGAATGTCATATTTGAGACTGACATACATAGACTCTGATATGACTGTATACAGCTTTAAGGAACTAAATTGACCTTATGAAACATGCAGTCATAAAGCCCCCTAGAAATGTTGGCCCGATACCTTGCTTACTAAGTTCCCAGCAGCCTTACCAGGCAAGTAAAGACTGTCACTTCTTGGCAGGTACAGGAACCTCAGGATATCTTGGGGACCTTGTGAATAGGAATTCACCCAATTCTACAGGCATTGCAGGTATGTCTGATGGCAAGTATTTGGCTTGACTTCTGGCCTGGAGAAGCTACTAAAAGTTCAATCTAGAGATTCCTCATAAAAAGTTCCAGCAAAGCAAATTTAAAAGATATATATAACCAATCACTGTTCTTGCTGAACTTATGTAAATAGTCCAGGTTTATTAAAATTAGACTTGTTTTACAAGGGAGCTAGTCTTCATTTGGCTATCTCTGAAAATAAGGGTTTTTAGAGAGAAAAACTATGTTTCATTAATGCACCTTTATGGATGTTAAATTCTAGTTCTGATTGTTGTTAAATGTTGTTTGGCTAAAGTAGGCAGCTTGAGGTAAATGTCAGAAAAATTGTCACAATAGCACAGGTATGAACGATCTTTTTGCTTCTTATTCTGTTGGGAATAATAATAAGACCCCATGGCATATGATTATTTAAACAGTTGGAAAATGGGATGGATTCCCCCAACAATGGTATATAAAAAAGCCTTTTCTCACTCTAGACCTATCAATAGATAAAGACTATAGTACTTTATTAAATTATTCCCTTGAGTTCAGGTTAATTCATAAATCTCTAAATATGCAAACCATACCCTTCCTAAACCTGATCTGACAGTTACTAGAAACCCACCCCATATAAATCCAGGTGACATGGTTTATTTAAAGGATGAAAAGTCCAAAACAACAGGGGATTTAACTCTAAAATGGAAGGGGTCCGTATCGGGTCATATGACATACTACCCTGCAGTAAAATTAGAGGGGCACTCTTCATGGGCTCATATCTAGAATCAATCCTTTTCATTGTTCACAGGAAACCAATGAGCAAACTAATGTACCTTCTTATTCCTATAAACCTGTAGAAGACCTCAAACTTCTCTTCAAATGAAAATAATAGTTGTGTCTTTCTTTTTCATTCTCCTTTTTCCAATTTATACTCACAATTTCTTCTTATAATGGGGCATTCAAAAAGATAACCACAGACATTTGAATTATAAACCAGAAAAATCCGTGTGATTCCTGCCTGTTCCTACTCTATCGGAGGATGGCTCAAGACTGACATCTAATAATCTTCTCAACGGTAGACACTGGGTTTATAATTTGCTGTAACCATTAACCTATATTTTTCTTGTTTCTATAAGAGTACCTCTTGGGGCCCTGGAGTGGCTCAGCCAGTTAAGTGTTTGACTTTGGTTCAGGTCATGATCTCGTGTTTGATGGGTTCCATCCCTGCGTTGGGCTCTGTGCTGACAGCTCAGAGCCTGGAGCCTGCTTTGGATTCAGTGTGTGTCTCTCTTTTTGTCCCTCCCCCACTCACACTCTGTCTCTGTCTCTCTCTCAAAAAATAAACATTAAAAACCTTTTTAAGTGTCACCTGGGTGGCTCAGTCGGTTAAGCGTCCGACTTTAGCTCAGGAAGTGATCTCACTGCTTGTGAGTTCGAGCCCCATATCAGGCTCTGTGCTGACAGCTCAGAGCCTGGAGCCTGCTTCAGATTCTGTGTGTCTCTCTCTCTGCCCCTCCCCTGCTCGCACTCTGTCTCTCTCAAAAATAAATAAATATAAATTTTTTTTAAGTTTTAAAAAGTACCTCTTATTAATTATCTGATTGTTTACTAAATAAAAGAGTCTATATGATGGCTAAACACCACGTGTTACCCAGTTACGGCCTTAAATGACTCTCATAAAAATAAAATCCAGAGTATACATTCCAGATTATCCCCAAAACATTTCTGGGTTTCTAACTGACATGAATACTCTAATTGGTGCCTTAAATAATCTCTGTCTTTCCTTAATGGTTGGTTGAATATCTAGACTGGAGGATTTTTGTCAGTTACCAAAGACCTTCATTTGGACTTTGCTTTCTTATTATTCTAATTACGTTTTGCCATTTTCTCCCCTGTCTCTGCCTGGTGCCAAGACTCCATTACTACAATAACTTCATGCCAACAGATGATCCTTTCTACTCAAGAAGGTTCATATACGTTGTCCACCTTAGATTCAGCTGCCTCCACCTTAACTCTCTTATATGTTCCCTAACTAACCAATATTGACCTATAGGTAGGGAAGTCTCTACACCCTACTCAGCAGGAAGAAGCTATAGAAGATGAGACCATCCACTTTCAACAACCTTAAAGGTTTAAGGGTCAAAATTGTTCGGCGGGGCAGGGGGGGGCGCCTGGGTGGCTCAGTCGGTTGGGCGTCTGACTTCAGCTCAGGTCATGATCTTGCGGTTCGTGACTTCGAGCCCCGCGTCGGGTTCTGTGCTGACAGCTCAGAGCCTAGAGCCTGCTTCGGATTCTGTGTCTCCCTCTCTCTCTGCCCCTTCCCTGCTCACACTTTGTCTCTTTCTCTCTCTCAAAAATAAAAATAAAAACATTAAAAAAATTGTCCAAGGGGCATATGATGAGGGAGCATAAAGCAAGCTGAGGGCAAAGGACAGGCTAACTCCACTCCCTCCCCCCAGGTGGGATATGTGTGATATTCCTCGGACACTCCTGGCTGCCCAAGAACAAAGGAAAGGAAAAAATCAAATGGTTGGTTGGTAGACATCATAGTCATGCAGGACAGGAGTCCCCTTCAGTTTATGGATGACTTAGTAAACTGCAAGGAAAAGGCAATCTTATCCGTAGCCTCATCTCCAGAAGACTATAGACTCCATTTCCCTAGAGCTCTAATATCACCCTCTTCAAGATGTAAAGGCATTTAGGTGTTTGTCATGGTGATGTGAGAAACAAAGGGAAATGAAAAATGAAATTTCCTTATTGCTTACATTGACAAGTCCTTGAAACAGGCAGAGTGACCTCCCTCCAGGAGCTCAGCTGTCTCCATTATGACACTTTGCTAGGGGCAAAAGAGAATCTTGGCTTAACCTTATCTTAACCCCCCACCTGCACCCCAGGATCCTGTGAGTCTCCTTAAACACCTAAACATTCCTTTGCAAACCTTCTTTATCTTTAACTCTGAAGTATATGCTGGAAATTATACTCCAAACATATGGCCCCTGACATACATCTGAAGGGTCTCATGACTGAGGTTTGACGAAACGGTAATAAATGACGTTTCCTAACAGCAGCTAGCCCTTCAAGGTCCTGGAAACCTTGCATCCAAAATTCTTTAGAGACTTACACTGTCCCTAACCCTTTCCAACCTGAAGGTATATAATCAGTCACTCTTCACAACCTCAGTGCAGCCCTTTCTGCCCATGGTTTCTGACTCCATGCTTTAATATAATCATCTCTTTTGTACCAAAGACGTCTTCAAGAATACTTTCTTGGCCACCAGTTCCAAACCCCCACCACCAATCCACAACATCATCAAACTCAGTGCTAAAGTGCAGCTCTGAAACCAGACTCCTGGCATTTTGAGTCCTGAGTCTCCCATCAGCTGTGTAACATTGGGCAAGTTACTTAGCCTTTCTGTGTCTCACAGGCTTCTTAATAGGAGTCAGGGTCAATGGAAGCCTTCAAAGAGGGTGTGGCATTCAGTGTTAGCCACAGTTAGACACTTCAGTGCCCACTACTTGTGGGCCTACCAACCAGCACGTTTTCCTCACCTCCAGCGTCTGTACACGCTGTCCCTCCCCTGGGTCTGCCGTCCTTCCCCTGCTTCTCTGATCACCTTCCCCCAGCTTCCCAGGCTGGGTCAGGGCCTTGTGATGGAAATGTCTTGTGACTCATCCTTGTCCCTGCCTGCCCTCCACACCCAACTGATCCCCTTGAGGGTTGAGCCTGGGTAGTTCTTGGTCACTGCTCTGTCCTCAGCACCGGGTTCAGGGCCTGACATGTAGCAGTTGCTCGAATGACATTTACTGAATGTGGGGGGCAACGGATACTGAAACTTCCCCCACCCCCCATGAATACAGGTTTCTCAACTGTAAGCGCAACCTCTGTGTTAGATCTCAACACCCAGAAAGGCAAGAAACCAGGCTAGCAAAACAGATCGGTCATTATTGTGCAGCTGCAAGTGGCAGATGGCTCCAGGGCGGGGACAGGATTGCCCAATAATTGGGGGGAAGAGGGGGGCTCAAGGCTCAGGGAGCTGGGTGTGGCACGCACCCCAGGCACCCTCCTCCTCCTCCTACTGGCGCTTTGGGAGCCTGCCAGAGTGAAGAATGTGTGTGTGGAGGGGGTGGGAGCAGGCGGGAATGGAGGACATCCCAGATGCTGGGATGATCACAATAGTTCCCACCCACTGGCTGTTTTGTTGATTTTGGACAGGCCTTTTGGGAACCCAGAATTGGTCATTCTAGAGGCAGATAACAAGGAGCTGACTCAGGAGTTGAGGGGGACTAGGCTCCGGCCCCCCTGGTGCCTGTCAAATACATCCCTAGAACTGCCTGACTCCGCCCCAGAGCCCTGGTCCTGCCCACCCTACCTCCAGACCTCCCACACTTAACACTAACAAAATATTTGCCATTTATCTGCAATTCAAATTGAACTGGGTGTCCGGTGTTTTGTCTGGTTACCCTGGCTGGAGGGAAAGATGAGAAGGGGAAGGAAGTGGGGATGATTTCTGGGTGGGGGGAGCCGAGGCACCCCCTCTCCCACCACACACCCTCTTGAGTGTGAGAAGTAAGGGAGATGATTCATTTTCAAAAGTACCAAATAAAAGCTGTGCTGTGTAGTTAACAATAGCTTTACAACAGATTGGAAATATGTTCGCACCCCTCCCCCCACCACACACACAATGGAGTCCCAAACCCTTAGATGCTTCACTTCCTGGTTCTTCTCTCCCTCTCCATTTTGTGGGCTTATTTTGGTGGGCGTTGCAATGAGCATGCACCAAAGAACTGATGTTTCTGTGGCACCTCAAAGAATGTTTATTTGTTCCAGTCAGACTACTTTTTGCCTTACATGGGCATAGGCGACATCTGGATAAGACTGTAACATCTGTAGTACTTAGCCAATGAGGAACCAGGGGAGGGACTTGCACGCTAGGAGATAAATTGCCTGCTGTAACTGCCCCGAGTATGCCTGTCTATCAGACACCTGCTCTTGCAAGAACGTTGATTAAAACCTCGCTTCACTGTGCTCCAAGTCTCTGCGTCCCTCCTTTGATTGGATCAGTGAACTTATTGCTCACATTTGGGGGCTCGTCCGGGATTGATCTTGACCTGTGGGGTCCAGGTCCTATGAGATGGGAGACACATCCCACTCCAGTTTGTGTGGCCTTTCCATGGGAGGGCCCCTGCGGGATCTGTGGAGTTCCAGACTTTTTCCTTTGGAGACAGAAGAAGTGACGCTGGGGAAAGAGTAAAAGAGAGGCACCATGGAGACCTGATAACTTTGTGCAAGGACCAAGGTAGGAAAATTGGACTCTAAGTACTGCCTTGGGGATTGGGAAATCCTCAGAACCTGAGTATGTGTGACTAAGACGTATCCTAGACATGAAGAGAATGGGGAGACTTGATCCATTGTCCTGTTCTTCTGCAAGGAAATAGCTGGAGACAGATGAAGTGGGTTCTGGAGAGTGCAAGAAACCTCCATTAAGGGAGGTTGAGCGCCCCCAGAGAAACTCAGGAGCAGAAAGTAGCCTTGTCAAAGATGGGAAACAAAAATTCTAGCCCTAGGGGTAAGGGAAGAGACACCTAGAAAGAGGTGGGGTCTCTTCAGATTCCCCCAGATAGTCCGTTGGGGCAAATGTTAGGGTACTGGGAGGATGCTCCTTGTACAAGGAATAAGGACAAACATAAAATTATCAAATTCTGTTGTTTTGTTTGTACTAAAGACTCAATTAGAAGGCCATCTGTTTTCTGTCTAAGAGGAAGACTGGGTCTATCAGGCCCTAATTTTTTATGTGGATGACAAAAGTTCTAGTGCACTGGAGGAAAGGGATTATACTCTTTAAGACTGAGGAAACATGAGATCTTCTTCAGTCGCCAAGGACTCCCCCTTGGGATGCCTTTTAACCACTGGAATCAAGTCAGATTGCAAGATCTAAAAACAAAACAAAACCTGATCTGTTTTGTAATACTGGTCTCAATACTCCTTAGGAGATGAGGAAAATGGCTCATTAATGGGACACTAAAGTTTAATACAGAACTCTTCTGTAAGAAACAGGGCAAATGGACCGAGGTACCCTGTGTCCGGGCTTTTCCAGGCTTTCATGGGCCTAAACCAGGCTCCAGAACTGAAGGTCCCTTGCAGAATGTGTTTGCCCAACTGAATTTTGGCTAGTAACCTCCCTCTTGATATATTGGATATGTAAACAGGCCTCTTCAAGATAAACCCAGGTTTCTGGAAAAGCTGTATGTGGGGGCTTCTCCATCATTCATTTCCTGGATTAATAACTATGATAATTGGCGCCAATTGTCTGTGGTTAGTCTACCTCAGGAGGGAGACTTTAAGGAATATTCCCAAGCAGCTGCCGAAATGTCTTTCTTTTGTTTCAGGGAAATTCCCTGTGTTCTCTGGCCTGACACAGACTTCATATTTCCACTTTGGTGGTGGTGGGAGGGAACAAAGATCAAAACCATGGCGTCTGCTCCTCTCTCTGAGCTGACAAGGTTTAGAACCACGACTCCTCTTTCTCTGCCTTCTGCGAGCACCTTACCTCTTCTGCCTTCTTCTCTCCCTCCTGTTTCTGCACCACGTAGGGTGTGGCCTGCATGACTGATTCCATACCCTCCTCAGTGCCTCCAGCACCATTGGCTCCTCCCCACCACCTTTGATGTCAAGAAGCAAAGAGCACCCACTTGGACGCCCACTTCAGATTCCCCCACTGGTGTCCCAGGTGAAAACTGACAATGGGGAACAAGTGATTCACTTTCAAGTGGACACAGGCGGAACACATTCAATGTTTAAACTGATTTAAGTTTGTTGTTTTAATTAAGATAGCTATGTATTTAGACTTATCAGCATTAAATATGAAAGTTATTCTCCTGGCCAGGGTGTTCAGCCAGTTGAACAAAATTTTCCCAATGTAGACCCTGATTAGGACAGTAATGATCCTGGTAACAAGGTTAAGATGCAGGATTCAAGAGAGCTAATGATGAAAGCAATCAGGTAATCAGCTCCAAGATATCAGAATGCCAGGAAGGCTTTTGGGATGCGAGAAGGAGGAAAACCCCAAGTGCTTTCTTAAGAGACTTAGGGATCAAATGAGGAAATATTCAGGCCTAGATCCAGAAGACCCAACGTGGCAGGGTCTCCTGAAGGTTAATTTTTCACTAGCAGTTGGCCTCGTATTGCCAGAAAGTTAGAGAAGGTGGATGGAGGGAATGAGAAGTAGAAGAACTGCACAGGGAGGCGCAAAAGATATTTATCTGTAAAGAGGAATGAAGAGAGACAAAAACAGAAAGCAAAGATTATGGTAACTACTGTGGAGAAGATGTTTGAAAGGAAAGGGGGAAACAGAGGACCCCTGGGATGGAAATGATGAGGAATCAAAGGCAAGAGGAATATAGCTTAAATAAATCTCCTTACAGCTTTCAGCCCACTGACAGACACCTGAAACATGCAGGACATGACGTTCCTCCAACTCATGGCTGCCTTAATGCCTTAATGTTTTTGTTTTATTACGTAGGTTTACTGAAGGTCAAATAAGCTTGTGTTATCCCTGTTGCAATTGGTTAGCAAAAATAACACTTAAAATGATGGCTAATTCTGTCTCAAAAGTTTCGTGGGTAGATAATTGTTAAGACAGCTTTCAAAGTCTTTGATAGCCTGAAACCTTAAAGTTTTACTTGCACAATAAATGGGATTAAATTCATTGGCTATCTAATGAGATAAAATGCTAAAGCATTGATTACTAAACATAGGTTTGTTTTTAATTTCTTATTGTAGAGAAACGAAGGCTATTTGGGTTTGTTGGTAACATGCTTTGTACTTCATAAACTCATAAATTTGCCATCTAAAGAATTCTAATGTAACAGTTCACAACTGGTAACTACTTAGTTTTCACTGAAGACAAAGGTTTCTAAGAGATAAAATTCTTCTAAGAGTTAAAATTCTGCTGAATGTCATTAAGATTGATGGAAATAAGGAAAGCAACTCTGTATGTAAAAGTATATATGTAAAAAGTATTTTAAAAAATGGAAATGGGAGTGCCTGGGTGGCTCAGTTGGTTGAGAGTTTGACTCTTGATTTGGGCTCAGGTAATGATCTCACGGTTCGTGAGTTCGAGCCCCGCATTGGGCAATGCACTGACAGTGTGGAGCCTTCTTGAGATTCTCTCTCCCCACCCCCCTGCCTCCTCCCTCCTTCGTGTGTTCTCACTCTCTGAAAATAAATAATAAATAAACTTTTATAAATAAATAAAAATTAAAATTAAAAATTTCAAATACATTTTTTTGGAGGTAAAAGAAAACAATTTGTCCTAAATGAGACTGGTAGTTTGGAGAGGAATGGCTTGGGACAAAGTCTAAATGCAAAGGAATGTTTTAGAACGTTTGTGAAGGGAAATCTTTGGAAAGGAATTTTATGTGTGGTCAGGACGGACTAAGGCTAAAATGAATGGATTTTAAAAGTACACTGGTGAGTCATTTTGCTACACTTAGCCCAGTGGATGCTGACTTGTACGAATCTAGTGACCTTAAAATGGACACCCCACATGGCTGGAACATATTTGTGTTTGCATTGCTGGAAAAAAAAAGGCAGGGGAATAGATCTCAGCTTTGACCCTTTTACCCCCTTAAAGGCTGATTTTATCCTTGGTGGGGGTGGGAAATGGTTTTCACTGGCCTTTTAAGGTTTATTTGTAGGGGCACCTGGGTGGTTCAGTTCGTTCAGCCTCCGGCTCTTGGTTTTGGTTCAGGTCATGGTCTCACGGTCTGTGAGCTCGAGCCCCACATTGGGCTTGGGATTCTCTTTCCCCCTCCTTTCTGCCCCTTCCTCTCTTTCTTTCCCTTTCTCCCTCTCTCAAAATAAATAAACTTTTAAAAAATGATAAAATATATTTGTAAAGAGGAACAGTTTTATTATATTCAATACATAAGTTACTGTTGGGCCAACATAAAATTAATGCATCCCTTGACAAAAAAAAAAAAAAAAAGCAGTCTTGGTTGGTGACAGTCAATAACTCCAAAGTCCAGCAGGCAGGAAACGGAGGGGTAGGAGAAACCGGGGAAGACGGCTCAGCTCTCAGCCTGGGTGAGAGCAACTACACCCAGCACCTCGCAAGACTGACAGGGCTTTTGGCCGCTGGTCTCATAGCCAGCCAAAACACGGGGCCAAGAGATGTGGCTTCTGCTGGCCAACAATCAGCGTCCAGAGGTAAGGTTTCTCCTGGCCAGCTATAGGAAATTGAGAAGAAGGATGCCTTTCCCCCCTTTTTCCTATAGATGGGCAATTCCCCACGCAAGGCTAATATTCCTTTGGGATGCATTCTGAAAAACTGGGATGATTCTGATCCACAAACCATAAAGAAAAAGCGACTCATTTTCTTTTGCACCAAGGCCTGGCCCCAATAGGAATTGGAGGAGGAAACCTGACCGCCAGAGGGAAATACCAATTATAATGCTATCCTACAGTTTGACTTGTTTTGTAAACGTGAGGGGAAATGGGGAGAAATCCCCTGTATTCACTGTTTTGGGGCCTTAAGAGAAAATCGAGATATGTGTAAGGTTGATCCTGGCCTATTGGCAACCCTTTCCAAGTGTTCACAATGATGAAGGGAGGGAACTAAGAGCCCCTTGCTGTACCCAAAGCAGACCTAGAGAAGGAGGAAGGGGTCTTTAACCTCAACAGCCTCCTCCTTGGGTCCTGGATCTAAATATACAGACTTAAAAACGTGCAGTTCTGCTCCCTGCTGCCCGCCTTATCCAGACCCTCCCCATAATGCAGCAGGCATGTTTCCCCTACAAGAAGCTAGAGTGCTGGAAAGAGAAACGCAGGGAGGAACCACCATGATAAGACTTCAAGTACCCTTTTCATTGCAAGATTTAAGACAGGTAAAAGAATTAGGTAAATTTAAGACAGGTAAAAGCATAGGTAAATTATCTGGATCATCAGAAAATTTAGAGGCTTTTCAGAATTTTAAGTATGTTTTTGATACAATGTTTTTGTTGAATCAGACTCTTAATGAGACAGAAACCTGGTGTTCTGGCAGTGGCTGAAAGATAGGGGAATGAACAACTCCTTAATTATCATGGGACTGGAGGTCCTATAAGGATCTCCCAGTTCCCTACTGGGATTTGGGCAGTTCCACCCCAAGATCCTAGTTGGGACTATGATAATCCCATTGGGGAATGGTGTCGCTGCCACTTTCAAGCTTGTGTTTTGGAGAAATGAAGGAGGTATAAGGTTAAGCCCTTAAATTATGCTAAATTAGTCACTATTTGACAGACACAGGATGAGAGCCTGGTTGCCTTCCTGGAAAGGTTAAGGTGAAATACACGGCTATCTCCCCAGATACTCCCTGAACCTAAGGCGATTCTAAAGGACAAGCTTGTCACTCAGTTGGCCCCAGATATTCAAAGGAAGCTGCAAAGATTGGCTGTCAGCCTGGAGGGACCCTGGAGGAGCTCTTATGAGCTGCCGGTTGGGTATATTATGACTGAGATCAAGAGGAAAGTAGGGAACAGGAAAGGAGTCTTTACAAAAAAATCTAAGGCCTTAGTCACAGCCTTACAATGTCATAACAGACTTCTGCAGGTCCTGGCACCAAGTGCCATTTATGCAGTCGTTCAGGGCACAGAAGATGAGAATGTCCTCAGAGGGGACAACAGAAGTCAAAACCCCATAAGCCATGCCCCTTGTGTGGAGACAGTCACTGGAAAGTCTGAATGCTCTTGGGGACCTCAAAGACTAGTGTCCCTGAAAGGAATGGATGGGACCTGTGGCTCTTCATGTTGTCTCCCCTGAACCAACTGAAAATTGGAAACCCAGAGCCTCAGGTAACTGGAAACAGAAGGAAAATGAGTTGAGTTCCTTCTTGACACTGGAGCCACCTTTTCTGCCCTCTTCCCACTCCCGGCCAACCATCCAAATGCAGCGTGACAATTACAGGCATCTCCAGAAAACTTAGGATGAAATTTTTCTCTGAGCCAATGGGGTGCATATGGGGAGATTTTTTTTTCACGTTCTTTTCTGATGATGCCAGAGAGCCCCACTCCCTTGCGAGAAGGAGACATTATGACTGAATTAGGTATTATAGTGCTACAAGCTCCAGGACAGATTAACAATGACCTAAATTTATAGTAATCTGGATATCCAAGATCAGTTTTTCCTTGAGGTAAAATTAAAAACACCTCATGGAGTTGTTCCTAAGGAAACTGGATGGCCAAAGGAAGATTTGAGAACCACAAGCTAGTTCAAATGCTTAATTCTTCTAACACAATAACACAAGATGGAAATAAATTTGGAAGAAGGAGGAAAAACTATAAATTTTAAAAAATGAGTAGACATGTCAGGGATTTTGGATGGCTACAATGCCTCTTTACTTCCCATGGTGTGACCTCCTTCCTAGGAAGCATTGCATTTGGAATGTGAATGCCTGTTGGTCTAATATTCTTTCTGTAGGTCATTTGTAGAAGCTGCTGCATATGCCAGAAAAGTAAGACATCCAAGAAAATTTTGCTAGCCCAGATGTTCCAAATACCCTTCCATTGTTTCAGACCTCTGGATCGACCTCTGAACTGCCCTGACTGCCATACCCCGTCATCGCCCCCTTTCAGCAGGAAGCAGTTAAGATCAGTCATTATCCCAATTCCTAATGGCAGGAGTCACGTGTTCAAAGAGGGGAGTGTGATAGGAAAAGACAGGATTCAGTAGGCAGAGAGGGAAATGTTAGGACCTGAGCTCCCTGGGTGGAAAAAAAATCCCACACGTAGTTTGGAACAATGCTGGGAGTGTCTGACCACAGCAAACCTCCTAGGGTGTAAGGTTCCTCTTAAGAAACAAATGTCTGTGTCTTAGGCCAAAAATAACTTATTATTATTGAAAGATAAATCTGACTGTGAAGATGAGGGCCAACATTTGCTGAATATGTTTGTGAGACCTCAAAAATTAAGGACATATAAGTGAAAATGGAATCAGCTTAGAAGAGGAGGGATTGTGAGAAGTAAGGGAGATGATTCATATTCAGAAATACTAATAAAAGCTGTGCTATCTAACTAACAACAGGTTTGCAACCTATTAGAAATAGGTACGCACCTCTCCCCCTCCCCAGTGGAGTCCCAAACCATTAAACACTTCACTTTCTGTATCTTCCCCTCCGTTTTGTGGGCTTATTTTCACAGTCTTTGCAAAGAGCATGTGCCAAAGAACAAAGGAGGGGACTGGAAGTTTCTGCGTCACCACAGGAAATGTACGTTTGTTCCAACAGACTACTTTTTGCCTTACGTGGACATAGGTGACTTCTGGGTAAGGCTGTAACCTCTGCGGTATTCAGCCAATGAGGAATCAGGGGAGGGACCAGCACGCTGGGAGATAAATTGTCTGCTGCACACCTGCTCTTGCAAGAACGTTGGTTAAAACCTTGCCTCACTGTGCTCTGAGTCTCTGTGTGCCTCCTTTGATTGGCTCAGTGGGCTTAGTTCTCACACTGACTGCAGTGATTTCCCTGCTGCACCCCCCACCCTCACCCTTCAGAGTCAGTGTCAGGTCTGGGAACAGCAGGGACTGCCCCTCCCCTCCTGGCCCCCCACTTCCAGGATGGGGTCCTTGCTACACTGCTTTCTGAGATTTTCCCTCCAGGACCCACGGCCAGGGCACCTCCCCCACCATGCAGCCCAGGCCTCCCCTTCTCCCCCTACTCATTACTCATTAACAGGAAGGAAAACTTGGCCCTGTTGGGTCTGATCTGCCCCATGGCTCCTTCCCCCGCTCCCCCGCACCCCTGACTCAAGCTCAGGAGAGGCCTGAGCATCAGGGACCCCCACCATAGAGGGTGCAGGGGCAGGCTGGACATTCACAGCCATGAATGTCCCTCTGAGCATTGGGTGACAAGCCAGTGGCATGGGGCAGGCAGAAGGCTCAGGCTGGTGCCCTGCACGTGGTGAGGCCTCACTGCACATGTATGTTTGTTTCCAACACCTCCTCCTCCTCCTCCTTACCTTGTTTTGGTGACTGTCCCACTAGGCTTCCAAGCCAGGGTCCCCCATTTTCTACCTCTCCTGTGCACTCACCATCCCAGTCTGTCTGTCTGTTGTCTGAACCCCTGTGGTCTGTGGCCTCCCTGCTGCAGAATCACTTCTTCCAGCCCATGTACACACACAATATTGTATTTCATTCCCTGTGAGGTAGGTACTTGTATTATCACACCCATTTTACAGATGAGGAAACTGAGGTTCAGAGAAGTGAATTGACTTGCACTGGGCTACACTTAATCTGTCTCCTGTCCTGCACACACGTGCACAGAGACATGCACAGTGACACAGGAGACCCACCTGCCACAAGCCATGAGCCCCTACTCACCAGCAGGGGTGTGGCCATCTCCCCCAGCAGCCAGCAGCAGCAGCAGGAGGCCCAGGCCAGCTGGCACGCACTGCAGGGCTGTCTTCACCTGTGGCTGCGCCCCAGCCTCGTGAATGGGATGTCTGTCCATCCTCCATGAACACAGAGGACCGCAAACCATCTCCTCCAGGCCTGAGCAGACAAGGTCCTGAGACACTTCAGGGCTGGGTTGCATGCTTGGGTCCCTGAGGGCAGGGAGGAAATCACAATTGCCCAATAGTCCTGGACTTCACATGCTGCAGACCCATGGGTCCCGGGGTTCGCCCCTTTCCTTTCCCCACTGGCCCTCCTCTTCTTCCTGTCCTCTCACCCCCAGGCTGGCTCTATCTCAATCTCAGTCATACAGACTCTCACACATTCCAGGGGCATCTAAAGATGTGACTCAGGTAGGGATGGAGGAGAGAGGCCACAGCTTTTCCCTGTGGCTGCTTCATTCCCTCGTGACCAAATATTTATAGAGCATCTCCTGTGTGCCAGGCATTGTTCGAAGTTTGAGGGCACAACATGAAAAAGAGAGACAAAAGTCCCTGGTCTTAAGGAGCTCCCATTCTTGGGGTGAGAGACAATGAGCCTAGTAAAGAAGAAAATACTATAGAGTGTTTGAGATGGTGGTTAGGGAAGTGCAAACTATAAGAGTGTTTTTTGTGTGTGTGAGTGTGTCCAGGTGTGTATATTGGGTCCAGTGCATGTGTGCGTGTGTATGCTGTGTGTATGTGTGCATGGAGATGAGTGCAGGTGCAGGCATGCATGTTGGTGCATCTATGCACACATGCGGGTGTGTGTAGGTGTGTGCATGTAGGTGCATGTGCGTGTCTGATGTGCATGAGTGTTCACGTGCACGGATGTGTGCAGGAGCAGACACACATACGCCTGCATGTGTGGATGTGTGTACACGTGCATGAGTGTGCCTGTGAGTGTGTGTGTGCATGCGTGCATGCATGGATGCAAGTTCAAATTGGAACTCACAGACAGGTGGTGTAACCACCAGCCGCTAGGTTAACTAGGCTGAATCCAAGGCCTGGAAGTCGTCCCGGGGGCACCTCGAACTGGCCTGAGGAGCCCTCTTTCTCTTCTCCCCCACATCCCACCTTTTCGCAAGCCCTGGCCATTCAGTGTCAACGTCTGATCTGAACCCAGCCGCCTGTTTCCAGACCCACTGCTACTGCCTTTGCTAAGTGCTGTGGGCTGAGTGTCTGTGCCCCTCCCCCCGTTCATTTGGTGATGTCCTGATCACCTACCTGATGGCCTCTGTAGGTGGGGCCCTGGGGAGGCGGTTAGGTCAGGAGGGTGGAGTCTTCCTGAATGGGACGAGTGCCCCTGACGGAAGACTCTCTCCCTCCCTCTCTGTCTCTACCATTTGAAGACGTTTGAGGACCCAGTGAGAGGGCCACTGTCTACAATCCAGGAACAGAGCCCTCACCAGAGCCCGACCAAGCTGGCACCTGTGTCTCAGACTTCCAGCCTCCGGAACCCTGAGAGATGCATGTCTGCCGTTTGAGGCGCCCGGTGTAGGGCATCTTGTTACAGCCGCCAGACTGCACTAACACACTAGGGCATCCGTCATTTCTGGCCTGACTCTTGCAGTGGTTTCCAGCTGGACGTTCTCTCTGCCTCTTGCCACTTCCTAATTCATTCTCTGCCCTCTACAAGTGTGAACTTGTGTATTTGTTTCCTTTAATTTATATGGTTTAATTTAATTTACTATTTTCTTTTATTTTAGAGGTGAAATTCACATAACGTAAAGCAACCATTTTAAAGTGAGCAGTTCAGCGGTATTTAGGGCATTTCCACAGTCGGACAACTCTGGTCCCCAGATGTTTTCAGTGCCTCGAAAGGTAAGCCCATATCCATAAAGCAGTCCCCATCCCCCAGGCCTCCCAGCCCTTGGCAACCACTAGTCAGCTTTCCTGCTCTATGGAGTTACCTGTCCTGAATAGTTCAGGTATTTCAGAAAAGTGGAAATACACAACCTGTGGTCTTTTGTGTCTGGCTTCCTTCACTGAGTATAATGTTTTCAAGTCTCAGCCAGGTCCTTGCTTGTTAGGGCTGAGGAATGTTCTAGTGTATGGACACATCCCAGTTTGCTTGCCCATTCACGCACTGAGGGATGCTTCAGTCGTTTCCACCTTTGAGCTACTGGGCAAAGTGCTGCTATGAGCATGCTCGCACGTATATTTGGGTACCAGCTTCTAAGTCTCTGGGCAGATAGCTAGGATTGGAATTGCTACCGTCAGCTTTCCAAACACATAAGTCAGCCTTCATGTCTTCTTTGCTTAAAATATTGCAGTGGCTTCCCATGGAGCCCTCAGGGGCTAGCACATTTCGCCTCATGGCCCAAATCCGGCCATCCCCCTCTGTGTGTACGGGAGTGGCTCACTGTAGTGAGCTGCAGATACCCACCAGGGGCTTCCCTCTCTGCCTGTTCCCCACTCTGCTCCCAGTGCCCACCTCCCTGACTCACAGCCAACATCTCACCATGTCCATGCCCTGTGCTGGTCATACTGGCCGCCACCTACATGTTGGAGAATCCTGTGTTGGTAACTACAGGGCACTGAGTGAATGAATCTCATCCTGGGGGTTGGTGGCTCAGCGAGTTGCCTTGCCTTTGACAAGCTCATCCAGAAGAGAAAGTAGACCTTGGGATGGAAAGGTTGGCTGGGATCTGGGTATCACTGGATCAGAGAGAAACGGACCTTGGGGTTACCTCCTACTGCTTCCACCTTTCTGGATCTCCAAACTGCTCCCCTTTGGGTGAATCCCTTATCATGGAGAGAACAGCTCTGGCTGCTGGGCATAGAGGATGCCCCCCACCCAGGATGGCCCATCCCATGTGAAGAAGGCATGGCGGGACACAAGTTTCCTCTCTTGTTTTATAAGTACCTTCATGATCTCCTTGATTTTATCTTGGCCCTCAAACCTTAAGATATTTACTATCTGGCCCTTTATAGAAAAAGCTTGGCCTTCCCCTGAGCTTAGAGTAGACACAAAGTGATCTTCACTATCTTGAAGTCCATACCCTGTGCTCACTTGGCCTCAGGCATCTTGAGGACTTTGTACATACTGTTTCCTTCATCTGGAATGTTCTTTTCCAGATTCTCCATGGCTGGCTCCTCCTTGTCATCTCTGTCTTGGCTCAAGAATTCTCTCCTCACAGGAGATATCCCTGTCTTCCCTGACCATCTGCATTAGTCAGGGCTCTCCAGAGAAAAAACCAGTAATATCTCTATCTGTCCATCCATCCATCCATCCACCTATCCATCCATCCATTCATCCATTTATCCATCCATCCATCCATCTGTCTCACCATCCATCCATAAATCCACCCACCCATCCATCCATCCATCCATCTGTCCATCCATCCATTTATCCACCCATCCATCCAACCACCAATTTTGCAATCCACCCACCCATCCATCCATCCATTTTTCTGATCATCCATGCATCCATCCATCTACCTGCCCAACCATAAGTCCATCCATCTGTTCATCCTTCCATCCATCCATCCATCCATCCATCCATTCATCCATTTATATATTCCTTCATCCCTTCACCAACCATACATCCATTCATCTATTGCCTACTATCTATCATCTATCTATCTCTATCTCTATCTCTATCTCTATCATTTAACTATTTATATGTATTATGTATGTATGTATGTATGCATGTATCTATCTATCTATCAATGATCTGTGTGCACACGCACATACACACACACACACACACACACACAATTTATTTTGAGGAATTGGCTCATGTGACTATCAGGTTCAGCAAGTCCAATATTGATGGGACACATCAATTCCACGTTATCTTTAGAATGTGAGTTTCAAAGGTCATGTCTGTGTTGTCACAGTCTGGAACCACAGGTGCTCAAACAAAAAAATACCAATGTATTAAAAACAAAAGGAAGGAAATTAATCCCAGGGCAGAAGAAAGGGAGAAATTGGCATGAAAAACATGACAAGAAGGACATAAAGGCGGGTGGGTGGGCGTCTGGTCAGAGGTCACCTAGTGAGGGTGGGACACCTAGTGAGTGGTGAGAATTTTTGAGTCTCCCATTGACAGAGGTGCCTGACATGCTGGAAGGAGCAGGGGTGCTGTGAATCTATTTCCCCTATATTCAGGGAATGGGGAGGTGGGGATCACAGGACCTGGGGTCTTAGGGGAAATGGGCTGAGAAGGGGTGACTGCCAGGCTCAGGGATTTTCCCATGATGACCTCATCTAGAGTCAGGAACTGGATCCCACCCTCTATAGACCAAGACTTACTAGTGGTGTTATTAATCAGAAGAGGCATCCAGGGGCCCAGTTCCGATCAGCAGACAGTGAAACCATTTGCCTGTGGCTGCTGCCCCCCATGCAGCTCAGGTGATGCTGCGACCACAATACCCCCTGAACCGCCCCCCCCCCTTCAGCCCTTGAATGCTGACTCATGCCTTCCCCTCCCTGGCTCACTGATCGACAGTGGAAACTCGCCTGTTCTGCCTTGTATCATCACCTCCTGGGCAAAGCCATGTGGAATGCACACAAAGTAGTGAATGGAGTTGTAAGCGAGCTGCAGATGAGGGGCAAGTGGGGAGAAGGTGAGTACAGGTGGGGAGAAAGGTGAGGACCCAGAGGAGGAGGCAGAGGACACACAGGTCACGATGCAGGTGGAAAGACAGCAAGTAGGTGAGCACTTGGCGCAAATGCAGGTTCACTTCAGACTACGTGCAGGTGCAGTGCAGGTGCATGTGGGCACGGGCTCCCCGGGGGAGGAAGCAAACGTGCAGGTGATCCACAGGGAGGAAGGAGTTGCAGGGGAGGAAGCAGGGGATCACAGCTGCCTCTTCCTCCCTCTCCAAGACCTTCTGACTTTGGGAGACACATGAACTCTCAGTGAAGCTTTATTGTGGGGACTGTGGGCAGGGGTCAGTTGGGACAGCCAAAGACAACCATGTTCTCAGCGAAGTTGGCCAGGTCTTGACACAGCTTCTCATTCTCCTCATCCTGGCATTCATCAGACTCTGGCCACAGCTCCACCCAGGTGTCCTTCCTGATGATGTAGCTGATGCTGGGGGGAGGACGGCAGGTCAGGATCAGGGCAGGGAAAGCATGGGAAGGGGCGACCCACTGTGGGGGGTGGGGCATGCACAGGGCTGACACTCACTTGGGTTTCTCTCCCCACAGGTCGGCGGACATGCCCCACATGAGGTAGTGTTTCCCCTCCTGCAGCTTCAGGGCTTCTCTGCACTTAACGTGGCTGATGAACCTGCGCTCCTGTCCAACCTGCACCTCATCAGAGCCTGGAAGGGACGGACAGGGACGCTGAGTGGGGGAGGGCAGGGAACCAGCAAGAAGGAAGTGGAAAGACAGAACACAGACTGCAGGGCTGACCTGATTTGATGATCTGCTCGACAACCATTACGTAATCATCAAAGTCTTCTGACAGCTCCTTCTTGAGAAGCCTGGTCTTGTACACTGATGGGGGAGGAGGGGAAGGACGGTGGGGTCACGGGCAAGGGGGGCTGCGGGGACCCTCAGCTGCAGGCGCACCTGGGTGTATGGCGTCCCCAAGCAGACACATGCAGGGTCACAGCCACACGTGCAACAGTCCCTGCCCCCCAGTAGCACACCTGCCACATGTCTTCCCACAACCACCACGTCACACAGCCACACACGGCCATGTGCACAATTACACTCACCACAGTGGAGTCCTATGCATAACTTCCCATCCACTATCCCCCACAAGCACTGTCTCTCATCTCCATGGCTTGGCACGACTACAATGTCACACACACAACGGGCAGACGACCATATCCGCTCTCACACTGGCTGCACACCCGGCCGACTCATTAGCGTGGCTCCCCATGCACTCATGGCCCCTCATAACACATTTACACCCACACACACATCGGCTGCAACCACAGGCTGACGTATAGCCATATGCAGCCAGGGGCACTCACAGCCAGTCACACACACAGCCATGGCCACACAGTGTCGCTCACCCAGGCACCCACGTGCACGTGCCCACTCACCGTAGTCTACTCCTGGTTCACAGGCCTTGTCCAGACGGTCGTCCAGGGTGATCTTTTCATCCATCGGGTGCATGAAGCAGTTCTCTGTGTGGTGGATGAGTGGGGGACATGGTTGTATTACATGCGTTGTCCAGGGCCCCCCGCCCCTGGGTCCGTGTGGGTGTCCACTGGGTGTGGGGCCAACACTTCCTGGAAATTTTGTGTCCACCCTCACCACATCGGCACACGTCTGTGTGACAGTGCTTGCTCCGCAATCCGTCTTTTTTGTCTGGGTGGTAGAACCGGATGCAATTCTCATCTGTGGGCAGAGTGGCAGGGAGGTGTCAGAGGGCTAGGGCCTCCAGCCCAGAGACCCAGGGGCTTGGATTCCCAACTCCAGTCCCTCAGACCTGGAGAGGCCAGGTCCTCAGCCCTGGGACCCTCAGGCCCCCGCCTCGCACGGATCTCTTGGACCCTAAGGCCCCCCAGGCCCCCCAGACCCTAGGTGGGCTGCTCACCCAGGTTGTAATAGGAGTACACCTTGACCGACCCGGGCTGGATAAGCCCCACGTTGAAGTACTGGTGCACCTTGAAGGTCAGACAGTCCTCCTGTTCATGTGAGATCTGGGGGGAAGGAGGAGGCTGGTCAGTGGGGCGACAGGTCGTGTGAGATCTGGGGGGAAGGACAAGGCTGGTCAGTGGGGCGACACGGAACGGAGCCCAGCATAGGGTCCTGGGGGTTGAGACAGTGGTGGAGAAAGTGAGGGAGCAGGAGTCTCCACCAAAAGACTGATGAGCACTTCAACACAGCCATTTCCACTTCTCCAATGCTTGAAGCTACATTATCCCTGTCAGCTTCCTTTCCTAGTTCAGTGTGGCCATGTGATTGAGTTCTGGCCACCAGACTGCTGTCTCTGCCCATGAAACATCCATGGTTAATGGTACTGAATTCTATTTTTAAAAGTTGTTATGGGATGGCACCAGGAGGGCATAGTCGGTTAAATATCTGACTCTTTATCTCAGGTCAGGTCATGATCTCATGGGTTTGTGACTTTGAGCCCCACATTGGGCTCTGCTCAGACAGCACAGAGCCTTCTTGGGATTCTGTCATTACTTCTCTCTGCCCCTCTCCTGCTTCTGTTCTCTCTCTCTCTCTCTCTCTCTCTCTCAAAATAAATAAACATTAGAAAATTGAAAAGAAAAACTTATTGAGAGGCTAGATCTTAAAAGTTCTCATCACACACACACACATACACACACACACACGTGTGCATGCATTAAAACTATGTGAAGTAATAAATGTGTTAAGTAAACTTATGGTGGTGATCATTTCCCAATATACACATACATCAAATCAGTATGTTATGCACCTTAAACTTACACAATTTTATATGTCAATGATACCCCATTCAAGCTGAAAAAATAAAGACAAAGAAAGGGAGAGAGAGAAAAACAGAAATAGATATGCATAGACAGGTGTACTGGAGGGACAGGCTAGCACTTAATGAAGTTGGGTAGAGAGTATATGGAACTGTGTTTTACTGCTCTGCAATTTCCCTGTAAGGTTGGAATCCTATAAAAATTTAAGTGCACAAAAACTCCAGTACAAGAAAACATCAACCACTAGCTCATGCACAATCCTCTTTTCTTCCAGGGAGGAGGGGTCCAGCAGAGGACTCTAAGATCCTAGGGATTGCAGAGCCCCAAGAAGGAATGTGAGCAGATCCCTGACTTAGTGTGTGGAGCAGAAAACCCTTCCCTTAGCCTCCCAACTGGACTTTACCTGAGTGGGAGGCACAAGACTCTTGTGTTGGGACCCTCATATTCTTGAGAGGCTTAATACAGCAGCTAGTGTTACTTATGCTGACTAATATGGGGTGAGGGGACTTTGGGAATTTTGGAAGTTAGCAGGGGGCATGTGAGGATAGAGAAACGGAAAGATGTAAGTAGGGGAGAGGAGGAAGCTCAAGTCAATGTTAGAGAGGAAGGCAGTGACAGAAAGTCAGATGGAGAGCAAACACGGAGAGAGAAAACCCAGGGGGTGCGGAGCAAGGGGAATGCTTTTCAGCAGTGAGCACTTTATTTTTTAAACCCAAGTGGCTCCTTTCAAAAGTTGTTTAGGACTATGATGAGAAGTTGGAGGAAACAAGTGTAAAATGAGGTTAGAAGGAGACTGGTCAGAAGGTAAGCTGCTTAGAAAAGATGAGAGGACCTGGGTTGTCCACCTTCTTTTTATGCCCCTTCCCTCCATCACCCAGCAGCACAGACCCCTCACTTCCTAGACTGGGCCTGGTGTGGCCCAGAAGGAGGCCTGCCTGGTAGACGTCAGATCCCCATTGGAAGCCTTACCTTGTCCAGGTAGATGGTGAGGGTGTTCTTGTTGTTCATGTCACACAAAGAGAGGTATCTTCCAATGACGCTGCTCAACTGGGGAAAGGTAAGATTTGTGAAATCGTCCTCAAACCCCTGCCCACTGATGCCAGCCCCCAAGCCCAAGCCCTTCATACCAGGTCAAGGTCACCAGTGTCAGGAGAAAAGCCAGTCATCATGGATATATCCAGGATCGACATGGTAGCATCCTGGTCTCCCAGGTACCTGAATAGGGCAGGGAGAGGGCACTTGGGTCCCAGGGTAGGGTCAGCCCTGGGGCACAGTGTCTGCACAAGGGGGTCTGGTCAGAGACTGGGGTTACTGGTTCCCACACAGCAGCACAGAAGGATATTAGATTGTGGGAAACACTCCCCAAACGGAATAAAGGAAAGGCAGTGTCATGGTCAAGGTGACTAAAAGCTCAGGCTCTGGAGCCCCTTTGCACGGGTTCAAATCCCAGCTCCATATGACATTTGATGAGTCACTTGACCTCTCCATGCCTCAATTCGTCCAGAAAGTGCAGACGAGAAAATGTTACCATGGCCTAGCTCGATAACGCCAGGCCCCCAGCACCAGGGGACATTAGTCGTAATTGCATAAAGTACGAGTACAAATCTTGTCTCTGGATCTTGGGTCCACCAATCATTGTGCAAATCACAGACACGCATCACGGTCAGTGACCAAGCACGTCATTCCTTTCAAAGTCTGTCTGTGATGGGGCACCGAGCAGTTCATGCACAGACAGCAAGGCCTGTGGTTGTGGCACTTCCTTATCTCCCAGGGATAAACCGCATGACGTTTCACAAAACTGGTCAACTGGCAGGGGGATCTGCCAGCCAGGATGAAAGGCAGCAGAGAAATGAAGACACTGGAGGCAAAATTTGAAAGCACAGAAACGGAGTTAGAGAAGGAGCAGCAGACTGTGCGAATGTCACCCTTGCTGCCATTGGAGGGGCCGACCGGCTCTCTTGTGACATCGGCCGCTCAAAAGATTAGAGTTGGAAGCTGACCTAACTTAGAAGGGAGCGTGACAGTTCACTATGTCACAGGAAAGATGCCTGCTCAATCCCTACCCCAAGTGACACAACAGAAGGAAGACCCACGGCACTTTTGCTAAGTGTTTTACAAAGGAGAACAAGAACTGCTTGTTATCTCCATGTTCTAATGTTGTAGTTTACAGCATGCTAAGCAAATTCTCATGTTCCTGTAATTTCCATTTCTCTGTACCTTCCTAACTGGCAGTTTGAGAGTTCTGAAGCTGTGATAAAACGCTTTAAAGGTCATGCAACAATGGCAACTTCCCCCACTGATTTGTTGACAGTGCTTGAATAATTTCAGGTTATGGGGCCATCGCTCGTGTTGGACTGCCAATGCAAAGTGAGGACTGCCTGGGGTACCCACCTCCTGGCAGGTACTTCAGACAATACCAGATGCACAATATGCTCTTAGAAAGGATTAGGTCATGGAAAGGAGAAGTCTTGCTATAGACAGAGGAATGGCCAAGATGACCCCCAGTGACCCATCACTTACTTGGCACAGATGTCAAGGATCATGGTGTCCAGGGCTTCCTGAGGCCTCTTGACTAGAAACACAGACAGAAAAATGGGAGGGGGATGTCCCTGGGTCCCAACTCAGGAAGGAGGCAGACATTAGAATGAGGGCGGGGGAAGGGTAACAGGTAGGGTCTTAACTCTTTTACCATCTTCAGGAGCTCGTCGTATATCAACCCTGAGGTCAAACTTCTTGCAGGTGTGTTTGCTTTTGAGCTTGGCATGGTACATTGTCACCACCTGGTGAGATCACAGGGCAGTGCAGTGTCAGCCCACTTGAGTTGAGAAGAGCGTCCCTCGGGGCCAGAGGGGCTGAGAGAAGGCGGGCCAAGCTGGTGTGTGTTCCTGTTCCTTACCGACAAGGTGCCTTGTCCTTTCCCTTTAGCTGTTACTACAAAATCCTCATTTTTCTTGGTCTGCAGGGAGCAGGGAGAGAAGAGAGAGGATTTGGGAACCAAGCCTTCCCCTGGTTGCTACAGTCATATGCCCTATTTCTTGCCTGTGGCAAACACTGGTTGTTGTGGAGGGGGACGGCAAGCGTTTGGCTAGGCAGTTGTACCTCTGCTGACCGCTGGAGGCTAGCAGATTCCCACAAGATTCTGTACTTGATGACAGAGCTGTGGCTGGGCAGTTGGATGGACACATCCAGATTCAGGTCCTTGTGGTCAGGGACATCCTTCTGGAATTGGGCCAAGGCTTGGAACACCATGTAGGTGGCCTAGAACCCATGAGAAAGAAAGAGGGTGAGCCAGGAGACTGAGAAAGTGGTTAGAACCCACTGGGGAAGAAAGAGCCTCAGATCAGAGGGAGGGGGCTACTGGGACTATAGCTTAGGACCCCCTGCCCCAGAGAAGGTGAGGATAAGATTAGGGGTTGTTAGACACTGAGGACGTGTTCTTGATTCTCCAAGGGACAGGGGTTTAGACAAGATCCTGGAAACACTGAGAACAAGTCAAAAAACCAACCAGAAATTGCAGGCATAAGACTGAAATTGAAACTGAGAGTGTGCCCAGGCCCATCCAGAGGAGAGTCTAAGACAAGGGTTTGGAGTCACTGAGAATGTATATAGAATCTGTTTGTGTCAGAAGAATGAAATTGGAGCCTGGGAACACTGAACATATGGTCTAGAATCCAAAAGGGATACTGAGAATGTGACTGATAGCCCTCCAGAAAGAAAGGGGTTCAAACTGGAGCCGGAAGCCCATGTCCTAGAACCCACCTTCCAGATGGAGACATTGGATGATGTGCTAGAATAGCCAAGAACTTGGGCTAGAATCCAGAGTAAGACGAATTAACACTAGGATCGTGGTGGAACTGAAAAAATGGTCTAGAGCCCAAGGAAGATATGAGCTAACACTGGGAGCCAGGTACAACTGAGATCCTTTTCTAGAAGCCACCGGAAGATATGGGCTAACTCTAGGAGCCTGTTGGAACTGAGAACCTGGTCTAGAACCCAGAGGAAGATATGGGCTAACACTGGGAGCATCCTGGATCTGACAACATGATCTTGAACACATAGGAAGATATGAGCTAACACTGGGAGCCAGTTGGAACTGAGATTATGGTCTAGAACCCATGAGCTAATACTGGGAGACTGGTAGACTGGAGAAGCTGGTCTATAACTCACAGGAAGATTGAGCTAACACTGGGAGCCAGATGCAACTGAGAACATGGTCTACAACCCACAGCAAGATGTGCACTAACACTGAGAGCCTGGTAGGACTGAGAAACTGGTCTAGAACACACTGGAATATATGAGCTAACACTTGGAGCCTTGTCGAACTGAGAACATAGTCTAGAACACACAGGAAGATATGAGCTAACACTGGGAGCCTTGTCGAACTGAGAACATAGTCTAGAACACACAGGAAGTTAGGAGGTAACACTGGGAGCCTGGTGGAACTGAGAACATGATCAGGATATGAGGAGCCTCAGAACACAGCTTGAGCATTCAGAGTGTACTCTAGAATATGCCAGTGGGATCACAACGAAAAAAGCCTGATCTCTCAAATCCATTCCAGCCACTACGGTGGCGGGACAGAAGGACGGGCCCTCTTGGTCTTAACATCTTCTCTGGGAGGCCGGTGGGAAGCCAGAGGAAGTAGGCATCCAGGTGCATGGGGGATATGGGGTCACTTGCCTGGGTGGAGCCATATCTGTGGAGAATACCTCCGTATTCTCTCTGCTCTTTGAGCCAGTTTGCGACGGGAAGCACAGAGTCGAATTCTTTGAGCACCAGCAGGGCCAAGAGGGCATAGGATGTGGCCTCCATGCTGTAGAGCTTCTTGTCAGGCTCCTCCCACTGTGTCTTGTCTGCAGAGAAACCCCCCAGTCCCCCATGCTCACTGCGCTGTCCAGTCTTGGGATGGCTCAAGAAAACTCAGAAAAAGACTCACAATAGACTCCTTGGTGTTCAGGTGTCCTGACTGACAAGAGTTTGTGAGGCCCTCCCTCTGTCTCTCAAAACATCATGTGCTGTCCTGTCCTAACACTGTGATGCTCTATAGCAATCTATTTACTCATTTGTTTCCTCAACTGGAATGTGAACCACGTTGGCAGGGGCTGTGCTGTATTCACTGCGATGTCCCAAGTGCCCACGAAGGCACTTGTGGCAGAGATCATCATTAAAAAGCATTCCCTCCTCAGGGACACCTGGGTGGCTCAGTCGGTGGAGCTTCCAACTTTGGTTCAGGTCATGATCTCACGGTTCAGGAGTTCAAGCCCCACATCAGGATGTCTGCTGTCAGCACGGAGCCAGCTTTGCACTCTCTGTCTCCTACTGTCTCTGCCTCTCCCCTGCTCATGCCCTCTCTTTCAAAATAAATGAACATTAAAAAAAAAAAAAAACACTGCTCCCTCCTCCTGGGCACACAGTTGGACTACATCTCCCAAAAGTCTTTGCAGGCAGGTGCAGCCACATGACTGAACTCTGTAAGATGGAATGGACACTGGCAATGTTAGGGGCCCCTTCCATGCCTGGTCTACCTTCCTTAAACAATCCACCTGACCATTTCCCCTTATGCTTACATGGAGTGGATCCCAAGCACCCCGTGGTGGCAAAGTCATGAAAAGATAGAGGCCCAGATCTCCACATGACTGTCTGGAAGAGAGCTGTCCACCAACAACAAGCTTCCATTGTGCTAAACCACCTCAGTATATGTACTGACACATGTTACATCAGTGAGTGCAAACCTGATGCGGTATATTACCTGAGCCAATGATTAAGTGCTCACTGTGTGCTGGGCACTGTGCTAAATTCCCTATGGCATTATCTTATCTAATCCTAATTACCCTTGAGATAATGACGACAACAACATCGGAATAGAGCTCTCACTGTATGCTGGACCTTCTACCTGCATTACTCCTTCAATCTTGTCAACCACCTATGATGTAAGTATCTTCTTCAGATGAGGTCCAGGGAGGGTCAGTGACTTTTACAAAGTCGCACGGTGAGAATGTGGCAGAGGGGGATTTGAATTTGGGTCTGTCTGATGTCGGAGCCCACGTCCTTGTTCCTGTGTCATAGCAAGTGCTCAACACACACTTGTTGAATGAATGATGCCACGTTCTTGTGTAGCTTACAGTGAGGATTTCTCACACCTCAGAGCCATTCACCAAGCAGGACTTAGCACCATCCACTCCAGCTCAACCTGAAGCTGCCCATCCTAGCATAGCTTAGAGCCACACATGCCAGCTCAAGATGACCACCCCCAAACCCTGGCCATGCATGCCTCTTTACCTCACCAGGCTGCCACTCACCTGTGGCTGTGCTCAGAAATTTTTCGAGGAGGTCTTTCTCCAGTCTTCCCAATTGGGCCAAGGCATAGCCTGCAATGGCCACAGAATACGGTCTCCGCAGGTTCCTGTAGTGGGCTTCAAGATAATCTCCTGCTTTATCCATGCTGCGCTCCAGGCTCTATAAGAAACAGGATTGGTTTCCCTGGTAAGGTGGATATTGCTGCCACAAAGAGCTGGTAAGGATCACACAAATGTCAATTTCTGGGTGCGAAGATGGTTTCTGTCCCTGGTACATATTTGTTTAGGATGTTTTTTTTTTCTTTTTTTTTGGGGGGGGGCAGGTTTCCAGACATTTTAGTATGCATGAACTGCCTTGTTTCTGAGTAACTCTGATGTGCCTGGGACAGTTTATATATCCAGTGGTGTTTTGGTAACAGTTGAGCACCAGCTCTCCGGAGTGTGTATGGGGGCCAGGGGTCTGTTTTATCGCCTGCCGATTACTGTGGTGTAAATGCTCCCACTGTGGGAAATTTCAAGCTATCAACGTAATGGCCCTGAACATAAAGGGGAGAATATGTGTCGCAGATAGACACTCATGACCTAGCATGACCCAGCTTCAGCACCCCACTGGGAAACCTCTTCTCTAATCATCAGCTTCACAGCTAACACTTACTATATGGCAGTCACACAGGCAATCGCTGAACTTCAGGATCCTATGGGGTTGGCAATATTTTCATCATCATCTCTACTGCACAAATGACAAGATTGAGACCCAGAGAGCTGATGGAAGGAGGAAGACATGATGTGCAGCGTTCACAAACTTTCTTGGTGTAAATATTACCGTGGCCAATTTCAAACTATGTGGAGTCAGTGAATGCAGAGTTGGGGGGAGGGGGGCAGTAGCACAGAAGTAGATAGCATTTCCACCTTATAGGTACATAACCTCGAGATGGATAGATTTGTCATAGATAATGAGGGAAAGTAATAAAACAATCAGGAAGTGATGAGTTTTGAGTGTTTCTTACCTTTGCTTTTAATGCTTAGTGTTTAGTCTAAAGTCAGTTTACATAATTTGCTTGAAAAGAATGATTGTGTTTAACAACTAGCTTGTGAAAGTCCTGGAAGTTTCATGGTTGGCTTTCACAGACTGATCCCAGCACACTTTTTTTTTTAATGTTTATTGGTATTTGAGAGAGAGAGAGAGGACACCAGCAGATAGACAGAGACAGAATAGAAGCAGGCTCCAGGCTCCAAGCTGCAAGATGTCAGCGCAGAGCCCAATACCAGGCTGGAACTCCCTAACAGGGAGATCATGACCTGAGCTGACATCAGAGGCTCAACCGACCAAGCCACCCAGGCACCCTAGTTCCAGCACACTCCTGATCTGCACCCCAGCAATCTGCTTCTATAGCCTATGCTATGCTCAGTTATACTGTTGTGGTAGGGCCCCTCCCTAAGGAAAAAAAGCAAAACAAAAACAAAACCTCAGGCAACCTGGCTATAAGAGTACTTGACATCCCTCATGACCCTGTAACATGAGATCCCTTGATCAGACTGCATGTTTGTGTGTTACCATATATGGGAGACAAAGGAGTAAAAGATATGTAAAACACTATGCCACCTGGAGTTAGGGGCTCAGTTCTTAGGGTATAAACCCAACTGAGCCTGCTGGCACGAATAAAGTTGCTTCCTGGAAAATAAGCGTCTATGTCACGACTCTCTCTGCAAGAATCCTGCTACAGTGTTGCCATTTTGTAGAAGAAAATGTTGGTGCCTTGCAGCAGAAACTAATCCTTTCCCAGCTGCCCAGCTTCCCTGCCCAGCTGCCTGTTCTCCATCTACTCTTGACTTTTGCAGAAACTTCGGTCTTTCATTCATTGGCCACGGTGGAAGCAGCCATATTTGCTCAGTAAGACCTACTTCCTGGCCTCAGCTGATTGGACCAGGTATGACCACCTGACCCGGGGTGGGCCAATCAGAATTTCCCCTATGGGTATCTGAAAGCTCTAGGTTTGGTCTGGCTATTTCCCCAAGGAAGGCAGCCAAGTTCTGCTGGGCAGGCTGGGTGGCAGGGAGAGAGGAATTATTGGCCCCAGAACGGCCTGGGTCCCTCTGAGCCCCTCAAGTCAACAGCCCTGTCCCCTCTATCTTGAGTCTGATGAAGGGAGGGGCAGCTGCCTGAGGTAAAATCCTAGGCTCTCCACCTTGGCAAGCTAAGGTCAAACAAACCACTCTCAAACCCCAGGACAAAGCAGAGGGAGTAATTGCAGAGACTCTCGGGAGTCCACCTTTCTAAGCTTCTCTGCTTCAGAACCAAAACCAGAGGAAAAAGAGACAGCCATGAGCCAATATTTGTAATCACTTCCTTTTTGGGGTCATGGGCCCCTTGGAAAATTTCCTAAAAGATCTCCTGAACTAAGAGAGTAGCCTTGATGTGTTCTTGGGTCTGGGTTGTGCCTTTTCTTCAGGGAAGCAGCAAGGTATGCTGCACTGCTCATGTAGCAGTGATGGGGAAAGCAGGCTGAGGGGGCTTTTGTTGAAATTGGCTGACACTCTCTGGACAGGGTAAAGCAGGCAGAAAGGACCCATTCTTTGATCTCTTTCTGTCTTAGTTTTCTCCCCTGTAACCTGGGGATAAGAAGAGTAGCCTACGTCTCGGACTCTCAGAAGGATTACAGGACTTAGCATGTGCAGCACTTAGATGAGCATCTTAGTTAAATGCTCAAAAAATGCTGGGAATTATTATGGTTTTATGGGCATTATGGCTGCTGTGGTGGCTGCTATTGCACTGGGAGGACAGGGATTCACCTGAATGTAACACCTCACCCACCAAGGTGATGTGCCCTGGGTAGGGAGGCGAGAAAGAGAGGGTGGGTGGACACTTACGTTGAACTGATCATTGCAAATATATTTAGCCTCTTCCAATGCAATGAGAACAAAGGCTGTGAGGGACACATCCTTCTCCTTATTCTCCTGGTAGCCACCCTAGAATGGGAAGCAGGAAATAAGGATAGTATCACCACTATGTCCCCACATGCTGACCAAACCTCTTGTAGGGTCAGCAGGTCAAGGCAGGGGTGAGAATCTCCTCAGTGTCTCTCCCTAGGTGGGCCACACTCTTCAATATTCACTCATTCAGCAATTGTTGCTCATGCTGTGGAAAAGATGGTGGGTAAGAACCCAACACCAGTCCCACCCCCACAGTGCTCCCCATCTAGTAGGGGAGACAGACATGAACCAATTGGCTCACCAGTAGACATATCATAACAAATTGGTGAGTGCGGTGCAGGAGGAGAAGTGGATGTGGCAGTGAGATTGGAAAGTGGGAGTGTGACTCAGTTGGGGAGATCAGGAAAGATTTCCCTGCAGGATGACCAGGGTTGGCATGCCAGACAGGGAGAACAGCATGTGAAAGGCCCTGTGGCTGGATAGAGCAAGGCTCCTTTCAGTACAGATGGCATGTGGATGGGGGTAGGGGGATGGTGTGAGATTGGAAGTCTGAAAAGTCAGGCTAAGGCAGTGATTCTCCACCTTATGCATGCATCAGCATCATATGGCGGGGGGTGGGGGGCTTGTAGCAACTGATTCCTAGGCCCTCCTCCTGAAGTGTCTGATTCCTGAATCTCGAGTCCAGCTTTAGAAAATACATTTCTAACTAGTTTGAAGGTGATGCTGATACTGCTGCCCTGGAGACCACATTTAGAGAACCACAGCTGTGAGTTGTTCTATATTTTCTGAATGAAGGGGGAGGGACTTCTGTTTTGCACTAGATTCTGAAGGCCTCTAGTCTTTCAGATGGAATACTGACATTCTCAGCCAAAGGGCTAGCCTTTCTCCTGTCTATCCTGTGACTACAGCCACCCCTCCCCCCAGCCTGCCCTAAACCCTTGCCTCTTACAGTCATTTCTTGGTCAATTACGGGCGAATCTTCCTGGAAGACCCCGTCGGGTTTCTGCCTCTGCAGGATCAGCCATCTGACAGCTCCGCAGATGACATCGGCCTGAATGACAATGAGATTGGCTGCCAGAGAGAAGACCTTGACCACGTAGGCTGTCAGCCTGTGGGCGGCACAAAGCGTCAGCCAATCGCCTCCGGGATCCAGAGACTGCCATTCCAGGAAACCAATGAGCAGAGAGGGGCGGGGCCTACAGGCTGGCCCGGCTGGCCCAGCTCCCCCACCCAAGGCAGGCGCCAGCCTAGCCACAGGGGGCGCTTGATGTCCACAGGCCACGTGGCAGCTCAAGGTGGGCGGCTCATTGGTGTGGGCTGAGGGTCCATAGCATAGGGCCCTTCGGGCGAGACCTGGTGGGACCACCCAAGGCCGCCTTGCTCAGTGGGGTGCCAGACCACTCACCAGGTGCTGGCTTTCCGGTTCTGGAAGGCTGCAAAAGCCGAGTTGTCTTGTCTGAAGGCCAGCTGCTGGGAGTACCCTGCAGGGAAGCCAGAAGTGTCTCCAGAGGAGCAGGGGCTGAGTGGAGGGGCTCAGGGGACAAGGATTCTCTGAGGGGCGAGACAGGGGTTCAGGGAGGAATGAGGGGGCTCAGGGCTGAGCAGGGAAGTCTGCTAGAAGAGCGGAAGGGGCTTCTAAAAGGGGAAGGAGTTCTCAGAGGAGAGGGGTTCAGAGAGGTGAAGGATCTCAAGGGGGTTCAGGGCAAGGGGGCCTCAGGGAGAGAGGGAGTTCTAGAGGGCTCAGAGGGGCCCAGGGTCTCAGAGAGGGCAAAGGTCAAGGGAGGTCTTTGAAAAGAAGGGATCCTGAAAGGGGAGGAGCTTAGAGGAAGGGCGTGGCCTGGAAAGGGGCCTGGGTCTCAGGGAGGACCCTGCTCTGGAGGTAGCTGGAGCAGAGAGGGTCTCCCAGGCAGACCCACCCTTTTTGATGAGCTGTAAGGCTTCCTTTCGCTTTGTGGGTCCCAACTTGTCCCACTGCTCTGTTTGGTCCAGGTAATGGACGGCAATGACCGTGGGCGTCATGCTTTTCATGTTCTGCTCCCCGGAGCCCGAGGGGGTCACGATGAGGTTTTTCAGTCGCTCCGCGTCAATGGCATCCTCAGTCAACTGAGCCACCGGGGTCCCTGCAACCGGGCGGGAGGACGGGGCTCAAGCAACTCACCCACCATGGGGTGGGGTGAGAAGGGCCAGGGCTGTCCCCAGCGATCCCAGGCTCCAGGCAGCCAGTGCCAAAGAGGTCAGGGGCAGTTGGGGGCTGAGGGGATGTGATGGTAGGAGGTACGAGGTGGGGGTAGGGGAGTGGGGAGGGTGTCTACATTTGTAGGGAAGGGGGTCTTATGCTTCACACAAATCTGCTCCCTGAGCCTCTTGTTACAAGTGGCAAATTAATTCCAGAACAATCGTCACCAATACTTAGATCATGCTTCATGCTGTTGCCAGGCGCTGTTCTAGAGAAACATCATACAGTATCTCATTTAATCCTCTCAACAAGCCTTTGATATAGGCTCTATCAGCAAAGGCTATTTGCTGAACTAAATACTGCCTGGAGCCTTCTATAAAACAGATCAGGGAGGTGGCCTGCTGTTCTAGCTGTAGTGGAGGCAGGGGACGCACGGTAGCATATACACCCAGAATTCGGAGAAATTAGGCCCCCTTCTCCAGAGCTGTGCCTTCCTGGGCGAGGGTCAGTGGCAGCTCACCTTGTAGGAGGATCCTGGTCTCTGAATCTGTGTCTGGTACCTGGTCACGGAGGTTTGTGGCGTGGATCTCTGCTCGCTGCACTCCGTCTGCCAGTGGAATGGGAGGGACCCGTGGCGTCACCCTCTCCCATAAGGCCCTGCCTCACCCCCTACCCCCGACCCCCCAGCTTTCAACCCTTCTGCTGTGGCTGACTCACTTCTGCCCCGGTTTTCTGGATCCAGTGTGTGAACGGCCACAATTTTTTTGACTTTGATTCCTTCAGGCTGAACAGTGTTGGGATGGGATGGGGGAGGGGGAAGTCGGGTGAATAAAAGAACAGACACAGCTCATCAGCAGGGCATGGGCACGATGGCATCACCCATCCTAGTTCTGTGACTGGGAGTCAGTTTACCCCCACTGCCTCTCAAATGTCCTTAAAAGAAAAGAATGTGCATAAAGTGCTGAGTACAATGCCTGGCACTTAGTAAGCGCTCAGTTAAACTAGGGGCTATCTTATTATCAATGTCCCAAGTGAAGCTCTCCTTCCATGCTGGACTGCTGCTGTTTGTGCCCTTCCATCACACATTCTCCTTGAAGCTGGTACTAATGCACACCTTTTCCTTTGGAGACCCAGTCTCCTCCATGGCATGCTGGTAAACATTTGGTAGCCATCTCTCCAGGAAGAAAAGATCCTGATTTGTGGCACTGGCAGTTTCCATCCTGCGAACATCCCTGCCATGATAGATTTCAAGCTACCAGCATCAGAGGGTGCAGAATTGGGAGTGGTGGACACACTGTCTCTGGGGAGCGCCGTGCAGGCTCCAGCGCCCTCTTGGGTTTCTTCCCATGTTGCCACACTGAGCCACACTGGGACCCCTGATAAAAGGGATAATTAAGATTGTGCTCCTGGGGGTGCCTGTGCGGCTCGGTGGAAAAGCATGGGACTCTTGATCTTGGGGTTGTAAGTTCAAGTCCCACATCGGGCGTGGGGATTACTTAAAAATAAAACCTTGGGTCACCTGGGTGGCTTAGTTAAGTGTCTGATTTCAGCTCAGGTTATGATCTCACAGTTCATGAGTTTGAGCCTCATGTTGGGCTCTGTGATGACAGCTCAGAGCTTAGAGCCTGGAGCCTGCTTCAGATTCTCTGTCTCCTTCTCTCTTAGCCCCTTCCCTGCTTGCACTCTGTTGTCTCTTTCAAAATATGTAAATATTTTTTTAAATAGAAAAAAATAGGGGTGCCTGTGTGGCTCAGTCGGTTGAGCATCTGACTTTGGTTCAGGTCATGATCTTGCAGTTCATGGGTTCAAGCCCCGCATCAGGTTCTGTGCTGACAGCTTGGAGCCTGGAGCCTGCTTCCGATTCTGTGTCCCTCTCTCTGCCCCTTCCCCGCTCATGCTCTGTGTCTCTCTCTGTCTCTCAAAGATGAATAATCGTTAAAAAAAATAAAAAATAAATAAAATCTGTTTAAAAAATCCGAGTTTGGTTCTATTAAAGTCAGAGAAGAAATATTATGGTAAATTCTGGTATGAATATAAATAAGACATTTCACTGTAAAATAACACTGTGAGTTTTAAAGCATTTGCTTTTCAATGTTTCAATATTTTTTCAATTACTTTAAGTTTTCGGGGGAAAATTAACCACCAAACAATTTCAACCATTAAAAAAAAGACACGTGGATGGCAGCCTTCATTTTTCCATTAGCTTCAGGCTCCAATTATGGTTTGACTTGGCACTGTCTGTATTTAAAATTTGATCTTTTGTTCATCACAGGTTTTTTGGCATTAATTTTGATTCCTTACAATAGTGCGTTAAAAGATTGTTACCCTCATGACCTCACGTTTTGCTTGAAAATATTAACAAAGATGATAGGAGGCTTTTATTTTATTTTTTTTAATTTGATGTTTATTTTTGAGAGAGAAAGAGACAGAGTGTGAGTGGGGGCAGGGGAGGGGCACAGAGAGAGGGAGACACAGAACCCAAAGCAGGCTCTGTGCTCCCCACTGTCAGTGCAGAGCCCAACACAGGGCTCAAACTCATGAGCTGTGAGACCATGACCTGAAGTCAGACGCTTAACTGACTGAGCCACCCAGGCACTCCAGTCACCCGCAGGCTTTATTTTTATTTATGACTTGATCTAGTATTATTTTTGAGAATGTTCATCACTAAGAAAGTGTAGAAATGTAACTGTTCCTCACTTACTCACCCTAATCCTGGCCTTGCTTACAATCTTGCAGGACTCTCAAACATCCTAAGCTGGACACTGGACACTCTTGGTGTCTCAGAGTCAGTGTCTCCAACCTGGGTTGACAGCATGGGGAGACAGGAGCCTCTCCCAAAGGACAAGGGACTGCAGGTGCCCCAAGGACTCACCACGACCTTCAAGGACTTCTTGACACCATCCATGAGGAAACGATTGTCGACAGCAGCCTTGACCTCCACGTTATGTAGGCCAACCTTCAGAGGCACGATGAGAAAAGGCACAGCTATTGAGGACTTGGCTGGGATGTTCAGAATCTGCTGATAGGGTTTCTTGGCGGTGGCCAGGCTGCAGAAGGCTGGGTTGTAGATCAGGGTCACCCTCGCCTGCCAGGGAGAGTATCAGTCAAGGGGCATGTGCCATGGTTCCCCCCCACACCTGCCATCTTCCGAGCTCTCCACCATACCTCTGCCCCCGCGGGAACCCACCTTGAGCTCCCCAGAATCCTGGTAATTGTAGAGCACGGCCTGGATCTCCACTTGCTCATTGCGCACGGCAGAGTAGGGTAGCCGCAGGTCGATGAAGAAGTCTTGCATCACCGTGACCTCATAGGGGTCAGCCACGCAGATCCCTGCCCAGGAGTGGAGTGTCAAGGGAAGGAGGTGGACAGGCTCTCAGTGCTTACCCCTCACTGCGGGAGCTGTGTCAAGCTCAGCCTGTGTTTGTGCAAGTCCAGGGGCTAAACAATTGTACAGGTGACACATTACCGATAGTGGTGGCAGCTGGGAGTCCCTGTGATGTACGGTTTCCATTTTCTTCTTGTAGTTTTACTCACAGGTAGGTGTGCAGGGGGAAGGGCTCGAGCACACCCGAAGGGTCCATACCTGGGCTCTCCAAAATGGTAGCCTGAGCTCTCTCTGGTTCCTGGGCACTTGGAATGTGGCTAGCTCAGAAAACTTTTTAACACATGTTTGGAACAATTTGCATATGCCAACCTACCTTTTCAGCTGTACATTTTGCAAATCCTAAAATACAGATCAAAGTATTTCCAATGAAAGGCTAGGGGTGCCTTTCCACTGACTGGCTCAGTCAGTGGTGGGTGTGATTCTTGATCTGGGGCCATGAGTTCAAGCTCACGTGGGGTGTGGAGATGACTTACAAATAAAATTAAAATCTTAAAAAAGAAAAATGGTAGCACCCTCATTGAAACGTTCTGCAAGTATAAAATATATGATACATCAAAGGCTTAGATGATCAAGTAAATGTATCTTTCGTAATTTTGAGGTATTAATAGGTTATTCTCAAATATGAACAGATGGTTATAACATTATTATGAGTCTGATGATGCTTTTTTCAACATATTTTTCAACATATTTTTTAACATATTTATCACATGTTGAAAGAATAATGTTTTGGAGACATCTGGTTAAAAAAATGTACAATAAAATTGATGTCACCGCCTCTTTTTTATGGGGCTACCAGAAGATTTAAAATTACATGCATCGTATTTCTGGTGGACGGTGCTGATCTACAGGAGTAAAAATGACTGCAAAACCGATGGTTAATTTGTGATTCAACAGCTACTAGGCTATATTCAAGCACTGGGTTGATGCAAGCAAAATGTGCAAAAGCTTTATCATATTGAAATGTTACACTAAAAAAATAAATAAAAATAATGTTGCACCAAAGGTGTATTAAAATTTGGGGCACCTGGGTGGCTCAGTCGGTTAAGCGTCCGACTTCAGCTCAGGTCATGGTCTCGCAGTCCGTGAGTTCGAGCCCCGCGTCGGGCTCTGGGCTGATGGTTCAGAGCCTGGAGCCTGCTTCCGATTCTGTGTCTCCCTCTCTCTCTGCCCCTCCCCCGTTCATGCTCTGTCTCTCTCTGTCTCAAACACAAATAAACGTTAAAAAAAAAGTTACACTAAAAAAATAAATAAAAACAGTGTTGCACCAAGAAGTGTATTAAAATTTGGAGCACCTGGTTGGCTCAGGTGGTTAAGCATCTGACTCCTGGTGTCAGCTCAGGTCATGATCTCCAGGTTCCTGAGTCGGAGCCTGGCCTCAGGCTCTGAGCTGATGGTGTGGAGACTGCTTTGGATTCTCTTTCTCCCTCTCTCTCTGCTCCCCCCCCCACTCTCAGTCTCTCAAAAATAAGTAAATATTTTTAAAATGCAGTTAAAAAAGAAATATATTATAATTTAATAATTTTTGTGTGTCTATTCTTCAGTGTTGAAAAAAATAGAGACTTGAACAAAATCCTTATTTGCTAACCTACAGTCATTATTCATCATTCTCGGGGGGTCTGTTATAGTCACGGGAGGTAGTTATCATTTCTTATCTACTATTCATTTTTACATTTTTTTAATGTTTATTTATTTTTGAGAGGCAGAGCTGGAACGGGGAAGGGGCAGAGAGAGGGGGACACAGAATCTGAAGCAGGCTCCAGGGTCTAAGCTGTCAGCACAGAGCCCGACGCAGGGCTCGAACCCATGGACCATGAGATCATGACCTGAGCCAAAGTCAGACACTTAACCAACTGAGCCACCCAGACGCCCTCCGCTCCCTGTTTTCACATTCTATATATATATATATATATATATATATATATATATATTTAATGTTTATTTATTTTTGAGACAGAGAGAAACAGAGCATGAATGGGGAAGGTCAGAGAGAGAGGGAGACACGTAATCTGAAGCGAATCCAGGGTCCGAGCTGTCAGCACAGAGCCCGACACGGGGCTCGAACTCACGAACCGTGAGATCATGACCTGAGCTGAAGTCAGATGCTCAACCGACTGAGCCACCCAGGCGCCCCTCTGTTTTCACATTCTTTTTTTTTTTTTTAATTTTTTTTTAACGTTTATTTATTTTTGAGACAGAAACAGAGCATGAACGGGGGAGGGGCAGAGAGAGAGGGAGACACAGAATCGGAAGCAGGCTCCAGGCTCTGAGCCATCAGCCCAGAGCCCGATGCGGGGCTCGAACTCACGGACCGCGAGATCGTGACCTGAGCTGAAGTCCGAAGCTTAACCGACTGAGCCACCTAGGCGCCCCTGTTTTCACATTCTTAAAGCCAGATTTAATTTACTCTGGTGGGTGAAAAACCAGCTTTTGCACCACAAACAGGAGGCTACCTCCAGGGAAACAAAACAGTTTTGTTTTGTTAAATACTGGCCAGCTCACGTTGTGCCTGCAGAAAGCAGACCTGCTCTCTCCTTGCTAATGCAAGTCAGTCAAGACCTACAGAGGAGATGAGGACATCCTTGCACCAGACTTAGCTTTTCCTTGAACAAGCTGGAGGGAGCGCGAGAGAACAACACATGGAATGACTTCTGACACACCATCCATGTTATGTTTGAGGCAGAGAAACGCCTACTCTCCGTGACCCTGGAAGGAAAGCTACATGTCACCGCATGTTGGTCCAAACCCATGGAAGGTACATCACTGAAAGGGAACCCTAGTTTTTGACTGCAGTTGACGATAATGTATCAGTGTTGTCCCAGAGATTTTGGCAAAGGTACCACCTAATGCAAAAAAGGGTTAGAGACGGGAATTGGGGGGAATTGAGGAGTGAGTGGTAATTCTCAGTTGTTTCTGTAAACCTAAATTGTTTAAGAAAACCCATTAATTAGGGGACGCTGGGTGGCTCAGTCGGTTGGGCGTCCAACTTCGGCTCAGGTCATGATCTCACAGTTCATGAGTTCGAGCCCTGCGTCGGGCTCTGTGCTGACAGCTTGGAGCCTGGAGCCTGCTTCAGATTCTGTGTCTCCCTCTCCCTGCCTCTCCCCGCTCATGCTCTGTCTCTGTCTCCCTCAAAAGTAAATAAACATTAAAAATTTTTTTTTCAACGTTTATTTATTTTTGGGACAGAGAGAGACAGAGCATGAACGGGGGAGGGGCAGAGAGAGAGGGAGACACAGAATCAGAAACAGGCTCCAGGCTCTGAGCCATCAGCCCAGAGCCTGACGCGGGGCTCGAACTCACGCACCGCGAGATCGTGACCTGGCTGAAGTCGGACGCTTAACCGACTGCGCCACCCAGGCGCCCCAACATTAAAAATTTTTTTAAGAAAACCCATTAATTAAAAAAAAAATCAACCAGGGCGCCTGGGTGGTTCAGTCGGTTAAGCATCCAACTTCACCTCATGTCTGATCTTATGTTTTGTGAGTTCGAGCCCCACATCTGGCTCTGTGCTGACAGCTCAGAGCCTGGAGCCTGCTTCAGGTTCTGTGTTTCCCTCTCTCTGCCCCTCACCTGCTCGAGATCTCTCTCTCTCTCTCAAAAAAAAAATTTACAAAAATAAAATATGTTTGGCTTCAATAATGACTCACACTCATCGAACATCTGTAATGTGCCAGGCACCATTTTAAAGGCTCCACACGTATTAACTCAAAAAACTCTCTGCACAACACTTTGAGTGGCTACTATTTGCATTATACCTGTTTTATGGATGCACACAGAGAGGGTGAGTAACTTGACTCAGGCCACACAGCTGCCTAGCGGACGACCGGGGATTTGAATCCAGACATTTAAGCTTGAGGAGCTCCCTGCTTGTAACTCTGCTGACTCTTTGCATTCATGGTATCTCAGGAGTCTAAAATTTCCAAGTTCCACTGGCAACCATCCTAAAATATAAATTCTGAGCCTCTAAGATGGCGTTCTGGAAAGGTTCATCCCCTGGTGATCTTGGGCAAGTGACCTGCCTTCCCTAGCTTCAGTATCCTCATTTGTCGGAGAATAAATGTACCAACCTCAGAGGGTTCTTGTGAGCACTGAATGAGATAATGTGTTGGGAGTTAAAAATGGTACCAGGTAAAGGGCGTCTGGGTGGCTCAGTCAATAAGCATCTGACTCTCAGTTTCGGCTCAGGTCATGATCTCGGGGTCTCATGAGTTCAAGCCCTGCATTGGCCGGTAGCTCAGAGCCTACTTGGGATTCTCTCTCTCTCCCCGTCTCTCTGCCCCTTCCCTATTCACGCTGTATCTCTCTCTTTCTCTCTCTCAAAATAAATAAATAAACTTAAAAAAAATTGTACCTGGTAAAACACAGCGTCCAACATGAGGCTCAAACTCATGAACCGTGAGATCATGATTGGAGCCTAGTTCAGACACTTAACAGAGCAACCCCAGTCCCCTAACATACCTCCCTTTTAATGTTTCAATATTTTTTCACCTACTTTAATGCTCAGCGAAAAAATTAACCTTTAAAATGTACCTAAATCAGGAATGGGGGGCGGGGGGCGGGGGGCGGCGGGGCGCACTCATTTTCCCTCTTGTCTCAAACTCCATGATGGCTCAGCTCAGTGCTGGCTTCTATTTACAATGGAGATATTTTGTTCATCATGGATTTTTTTTTTTTTGCATTCACGTTGATTTTTTCAAAATGATCACATGAAAGTATCACACATCTGCCTTAAAATTAGTGCCTCCCTCTCCTCACCCTGCTCCGAGGCCTGCCTGAGACCACCCCCATTAGACCAGGGCTCCCCAGCTCCCTGTGGTGGGCCCCCTACCCCCTGGTTACCTTTTTTTTTTTTTTTTGCCAAGTTTCACAATCTGGCCGCCAATGTGCCAATCATACATTTCATCCTGCTACCTCCTTCATATATTCTTAATGGATTTACCCATCACCCTGTCAACACCACCCCTTAAGCGTGTTTGTTGTTGCAAATTATTCTGTATGTCCTTATATCTGTGTCCAAACCTATAGATCGTACAACACTGAGAGTGAACGCTCATGTCAATGATGAACTTGGGGTGACGATAGGCGTGTCAGTGTCACGAATACGCCATGCTGGTGAGGGATGCTGATAGTGCCTGTCTGCGCGGGGCAGACTGTGTGCGTCGGGGGTGGGTAGACTGGGTGTATGTGGGAACTCTCTGTACCTTCCCCTCAATTTTGCTGTCAACCTAAAACTGCTCTCGAAAGAAAATCTATTTACAAAACGCGCTGACTCGTCACCCACAGAGCAGGATCTGACACCCCCACTTGTCACCTGGGAGCAGTGTGTCAGCCACCAAGAAACAGGGGATCTCTCTGGATGGGATGAGAAAACGCCCAATGGCCCTGGGATCCCTGACTCGTGAGCATGGGGCCACCACCTTCTCTCACCTTTCTTGTTCGACAAGCTCACCGCCAGAATCTCCCAGGTGGTGATGGAGTCTTTCAAAAATATATTCATGGTCTTTGTGGAGATTCTGGATAGAGGAGAAGTGGGGGTATCAAAAAGAGGCAGGTGTCAGGGGCCTGGGGGGAGAGCTGGTGTGGAGGGGCCCCAAGGGGCAGGTTGGAGGGAGGAGTGGGGGCTAGGCACATGGAGGGAGCCTGACTCTTGATTTTTTTTCTAGGCTGGGTTGTGGGGTTGCCCAGTGATTCCAGAAAAGAGAGGCATGGGTGCATTCAAACGAAGTGGTCCAGATGGGGCCGCTATAGGAGCTGGCCTGGGGGTGGGGGGGTTAAGGTGGGGGGGTGTCTCAGCCTTACCCATCTTTCTCAGGTTCACGGAGTTCCTCTATGCGCCACAGCCAGCTCTCAGGGAACTGGCTTCGGGAAATGATTTCCTCTTCCGGGATTATATCTTCATCCAAGTCACCTGGGAGGCACGGGTGAGGAGGAGACAAATCTGGGTTGAGAACGGACCCATTTCTCCACTGTCCCCAGAGATACTCATCTCTAAATGGCTGAAGAGGTTCCTACCAGAAAAACACACCCATAGTTCCATGATGGCCTGGGGAGGGGGGCAGTCATGTTTGTCTTTATTGCTCCTTTCTCCCCAAAAATACCATTAAAAATGACATTTTACAACTGTGTCGGTATAGGGGCAGAAATAGTCCAGGCTAGGACTATTTCCCCCTGCTCTGATTTTCATAGAAATGAAGCATTTGTGTGAGCATCTAAGTAAGCATAGTGGCTCCCAGGCTCCATGCCCGCTACATCTGATGGTTATGGCCCCCAAGCAAACAGGTGGCTCGAGAGACTCCCCAGACCTGTTGGTGACCCCGGGCGATGGGGTGGCCTTTTGAGCAAGCCTGACGCCATCAGCAAGTAGACCAAATGGGGCCAGAATACGGTTCAACCCTGTCTGGGCAGGTTGTAACGTGGCTTTGGGTCTTCTTAATAACAAAGTAGGTGAAATCGACTGATGCCTAAATCCACCCATATTCTGGAATAATCCAACAAAGTGCATGTCAGATACAAACATGCAGGCAGCTCTCTGTCTCACCCCCAATCGGCTAAAGAAATTACACAATTTGGGGCACCTGGGTGGCTCAGTCACTTGAGTGTCCGACTTCTGCTCTGGTCATGATCTCATGGTTGGTGAGTTTGAGACTTTCACCAGGCTTGCTGCTGTCACTATGAGCCTGCTTGGGATCCTCTGTCCCCCTCTCTCTGCCCCTTCCCTGCTTGCGTGCACACACACACTCTCTCTCTCTCGAAAAAAAAAACACATTAAAACAGAAAAGACTGGAGTCAAGATGGCAGAGAAGTAGTGGGACAAGGATTTTCCTGGTCCCTCAAACACAGCTGTATTGAGGTCAGAACACTTGGAACACCCAGGAAATAGGTCTGGGGAGTGATAGAAACATCTCCGAAGGTGGAAGGAGACAGCTTGGCGGGACTGAGGTGCATGTATGTGGATTGGGAGAGGTAAAACGGTCAGCATAGGCATGGAGGGGAGGGGACCCCTTCTGTGGAGACACAAAAGGGAGAGAAAGAGGCTGTAGGAGTATGGCATTGTGTTCGGACGAGAGAAAAACATCTCTGGACCATGGAGGGGGAACGAGAAATATGGAGAGTGCCAGTACTTTGCACGGTGCCAGTACAGTGCATGTACTTTGCAAAGTCTCAGGAGTTGAAGATTAGAGTTTTCAGGGGTGCAAGACTTTCTCTTGCAGCTTGCAGTGTGCACATGCCTCGTGGAGACGGAGCCAGCCCCAGGGCCCAGTAGCGATCTCAGGGGTGACTGGGAGAGAGCAGTCCCCACCCTGTAGTACTGTGGGAAGAGGGTTTAGTGCCACCCCAAGGAAAAAAGACCCTGCAGGCATCAGCCGTGTAGGCTGGGCAGAATGGTGCTACCCCAGAACCGAGTCTGTGAGGTGTGGGATTCTTTAAGGCATCTTGTTTTCAATCCCATCTGAGCATCTAGGAGGTGCAGGAGACTGTGGAACAGGACAAGCTGGCCCCCACCCTCCCTGCACTCCTCTATGAGGACAGTCTGAACAGCATGGTTTGAGACACTTTTCTCCCCATCACCAACATGGCGGGGCTTCAGGGAACAGGACAGCAGCCCCCAGTGGAGGCAGGACCGGTTTACAACAAACCCCGCCCCTCCATGCCTGGTAACTGCTTAAATACTGGAGCAGGACTGACCCTGACCAGGCCAGACAGCCTCTCCTCCAGACCAGCACAGCCAGCGGTCCTGAGCACCAACAGGCAGCTGTCCTGCAGTTTTCTATGTTAGTCCATTTTGTTTTGTTTTGTTTTTCTTTTTCTCTTTTCTTTTCTTTCATTTTTTCTCTTTTCCCTTCTTTTTACCTTCCTCTTTTTATTTCCTTTGGAATCACGATCACAGTTTCTGATTTGACTTTTGGTCAAGTCTCTCTCTCTCTCTCTCTCTCTCTCTATATATATATATAAATACACCCCACCTGGTTTCATTCTCCATTCTGTTTGTTTGTTTGTTTGTTTGTTTAGTCAGGCATTTTTCTCTATTGTTTTTACACTTTTTCTGTATCTCCTTATTAATTTCCCCCTTCTCTCTCTGGGTTAAGCCTTATAGTTTCTTTGATTCTCTGCCTGGTCTTTTTTTTTTTCTGACCCTTTCATTTTTTATTTGTATGGGAATCAGGCTTCCCTCACCTTTCCTTTTTCCAGGGTTCCTTCAGTGAACAAATCAAAACACCCCTGGTGGAAGGTCCAAACCATCACCACTATGAGCAGTGTGACAGAACAGCCAAATATGTAACATGATCACACTCCACAAACACTTCCTGAAGTCCCAGGACCTATTCTTAATATGGTAGGACTTGCAGGTGCAGGACACATAACAAGCTATTAAAACGTGTAAAAACCAGAAACCTAGCCAAAATGATGAAATGGAAGACCTCTCCTCATGAGAAATTCCAGGAATAAATGACAGGCAGATAACTGCTCAAAAAAGATATAAACAATATATCTGAACAAGAATTTAGAATAACAGTCATAAGACTGATAGCTGGGCTTGAAAAAAGCATAGGAGACACCAGGGAATCTATTGTTGCAGAGATCAAAGACCTATGAAATAATCAAGGTGGATTAAGAAATGTTGTAAATGAGATACAAAATAACCCAGCTGCAGTGACAGCAAGGATGGAAGAAGTCGAAGAGAGAATAAGCGAAATAGAAGACAAAGTTATGGAAAATGATGAAGCTGAAAAAAAGGAGGGCAAGGAAATTACTAGACCATGAGGGGAGATTTAGAGACCTACGTGATTCTGTGAAATGAAATAATAACCGTATCATAGGAGTTCTGGAAGAAGAAGAGAGAAGGAAAGGGGCAGAAGGTTTATGTGAACAAATTATAGCTGAGAACTTCCCTCATCTGGGGAAGGAAACAGGCATCCAAGTGCTAGAGGCACAGAGAACTCCCTTCAAAATCAACAAAAAATGACATAATCGTAGTGAAACTGCAAAATACAAAGATAAAAAGAGAATTATGAAAGCAGCTAGGGAAAAACGGGCCTTAACCTACAAGGGTAGACACATAAGGGTAGTAGCAGACCTGTCCACTGAAACTTGGCAGGCCAGAAGCGAGGGGCAGGAAACATTCAATGTGCTGAATAGCAAAACTAGGCAGCCAGCCAAGAATCCTTCATCCAGGAAGGCTGCCATTCAGAATAGAAGGAGAGATAAAGGCTTTCCCAGACAAACAAAAACTGAAGGAGTTTGTGACCACTAAACCGGCCCTGCAGGAGAGTGTAAGGGGGACTCTGTGAGTGGAAAGCAGCAATGACTACAAGGGACCAGAGACATCACCATAAGCACGAAACCTGCAGATAACACAATGACAGTAAATCCATACCTTTCAATAATCACTCTCAATGTAAATGCACTAAATGCCCCAATCAAAAGACACAGGGTATCAGAATGGATAAAAAAAAATAAGATCCATCTATATGTTGCCTACAAGAGACTCCTTTTAGACCTGAGGACACCTGCAGATTGAGAGTGAGGGGATGGAGAACCATCTATCATGCTATTGGACATCAAAAGATAGCTGGAGTAGCCATATTTATACCAGACGAACTAGATTTTAACACAAAGACTGTAACAAGAGATGAAGAAGGCCATTATATCATAACTGAGGGGTCCATCATCAAGAAGAGCTAACAATTGTAAATGTTTATGCCCCCAACATGAGAGCACCCAAATATGTAAATCAATTAATCACAAATATAAATAAATGTATAGATAATAATACCGTGATTGTAGGGGACTTTAATACTCCACTTGCTGCAATGGACAGACCATCTAGTCAGAAAATCAATAAGGACACAATGGCTCTGAATGACACATTGGACCAGATGGACTTAACGTATATTCAGAAGTTTTCATCCAAAACAGCAGAATACACATTCTTCTCGAGGGCATATGGAACATTCTTGAAAATAGATCACATACTGGGTCACAAAACAGCCCTCAACAAGTATAAAAGGATTGAGATCATACCATGCTTATTTTCAGATCACAACACTATGAAACTTGGTATCAACCACAAGAAAAAATTTGGAAATCCCCTTAATACATGCATATTAAAGAACATCCAACTAAAGCATGAACGGGTCAACCATGAAATTAAAGAAGAAATCAAAACATGTATGGAAGCAAATGAAAATGAACACACAGCAGTCCAAAGCCTTTGGGATTCAGCAAAGGCAGTTCTAAAAGGACAATACATTGTAATTCAGGCCTGTCTCAAGAAGCAAGAAAGGTCCCCAATACATAACCTAACCTCACATCTAAAGGAACTAGAAGGGCAGCAGCAAAGAAAGCCCAAGGTCAGGGGCGCCTGGGTGGCGCAGTCGGTTGAGCATCCCACTTCAGCCAGGTCACGATCTCGCGGTCCTGGAGTTCGAGCCCCGCGTCAGGCTCTGGGCTGATGGCTCAGAGCCTGGAGCCTGTTTCCGATTCTGTGTCTCCCTCTCTCTCTGCCCCTCCCCTGTTCATGCTCTGTCTCTCTCTGTCCCAAAAATAAATAAATGTTGAAAAAAAAATTAAAAAAAAAAGAAAGCCCAAGGTCAGCAGCAGAATAGAAATAATAAAGATTAGAGCAGAAATAAACAATAAAGAATTTTAAAAACCCAGAAGAATCTAAGAGATGGTTTTTGGAAAGAATAAAGAATGTTGATAACCCCTAACCAGACTTCTCAAAAAGAAAATAGAGGACCACAATAGATAAAATCACAAATGAAAGAGGAGAGATCAAAACAAACACCACAGAAATACATACAATTTTTTGAGAATATGATGAACAATTATGTGCAAACAAACTGGACACCCTGGAAGAATTGGACAAATTCCTAGACACCCACACACTACCAAAATTCAAAAGGGAAGAAATAGAAAATTTGAACGGACCCATAACCAATGAAGAAATTGAATCCGTTATCAAAAATCTCCCAACAAGTAAGAGTCCTGGGCCAGATGCCTTCCCAGGGGAATTTTACCAGACATTTAAAGTAGCATTCATACCTATTCTTCTCAGGATGTTCCAAAAAATATAAACGGAAGGAAAGTTTCCAGACTCGTTCTATGAAGCCAAAACTACCTTGATTACAAAACCAGACAAAGACCCCACTAAAAAAGAGAATTACAGGGGCGCCTGGGTGGCGCAGTCGGTTAAGCGTCCGACTTCAGCCAGGTCACGATCTCGCGGTCCGTGAGTTCGAGCCCCGCGTCGGGCTCTGGGCTGATGGCTCAGAGCCTGGAGCCTGTTTCCCATTCTGTGTCTCCCTCTCTCTCTGGCCCTCCCCCGTTCATGCTCTGTCTCTCTCTCTGTCCCAAAAATAAATAAACGTTGAAAAAAAAATTTAAAAAAAAAAAAAAAGAGAATTACAGGCAACCATCCTTGATGAACATGGATGCAAAAATTCTCAACCAGATACTAACAAATCGAATTCAATAGTATATTAATAGAATTCTTCACCATGATCAAGTGGAATTCATTCCTGGGCTGCAGGGCTGGCTCAATATTTGCAAATCAATCAATGTGATATATCACATTAATAGAAGAAAGGATAAGAACCATAGGATCCTGTCAATAGGTGCAGAAAAAAACATTTGACAAAATACAACATCCTTTCTTAATAAAAACCCTCAAGAAAGTCGGGATATTAGGAATATACCTTAACATCATAAAAGCCATAAATGAAAAGCCCACAGCTAATATCATTCTCAATGGGGAAAAACAGAACTTTCCCTCTGAGATCAGGAACATGACAGGGCTGTCCATTCTCACACTGTTATTTAACATAGTGTTGGAAGTCCGAGCCTCAGCAATCAGGCAACAAAACGAAATAAAAGGCATCCAAATTGACAAGAAGAAGTCAAACTTTCACTCTTCACAAATGACAGGAAACTCTACCGAAGAGTCCACCTAAAACTGCTGGAACTGATACATGAATTCAGGAAACTCACAGGATACAAAATCAACGTATAGAAATCGGTTGCATTTCTAGACACAAATAATGAAGTAACAGAAAGAAGTATCAAGGAATATATTCCATTTACAATTGCACCAAGAATTATAAAATACATAGAAACAAACCTAACCAAAGATGTAAAAGATCTGCACACTGAAAACCATAGAAATCTTATGAAAGAACTAGAAAAAGACACAAAGAAATGGAAAAACATTCCATGCTCATGGATTGGAAGAGTAAGTATTGTTAAAACGTCGATACTACCCAAGGTAATCTACACATTCACTGCAATCCCAATGAAAATAGCACCAGCATTCTTCACAGAGCTAGAACAAACAATCCTAAAATTTAAAAAAAATATATTTTTTTAACGTTTATTTATGAGACAGAGAGAGACAGAACATGAACAGGGGAGGGGCAGAGAGAGAGGGAGACACAGAATCTGAAACAGGCTCCAGGCTCTGAGCTGTCAGCCCAGAGCCCGATGCGGGGCTCCAACTCACGAACTGTGAGATCATGACCTGAGCCGAAGTCGGACGCTTAACCGACCAAGCCACCCAGGCGCCCCTAAAATTTTTATGAAACCACAAAAGACCCCAGATAGCCAAAGTAATGTTGAAAAGAAAACCAAAGCTGGAGGCATCACAATCCCGGACTTTAGTCTGTATTACAAAGCTGCAATCATCAAGACAGTATGGTATTGGCACAAAAACACATACACCAATGGAACAAAATAGAGAGCCCAGAAATGCACCCACAAGTATATGGCCAACTAATATTTGACAACAGGAAAGAGTATCCAATGGAAAAAAGACAGTCTCTTTAGCAAATGGTGCTGGGAGAACTGGACAGCAACATGCAGAAGAATGAACCTGGACCACTTTCTTACACCATACACAAAAATAAATTGAAAATGGATGAAAGACCTAAATATGAGACAGGAAACCATCAAGATCCTACAGGAGAAAACTGGCAGCAACCTCTTTGACCTCGGCCGCAGCAACTTCTTACTTGATGTGTCTCTGAAGGCAAGGGAAATAAAAGCAAAAGCGGACCATTTGGGACCTCATCAAGGTAAAAAGTCTCTGCACAGCACGGGAAACAATCAACAAAACTAACAGGTAACCGATGGAATGGGAGAAGATATTTGCAAATGACATAACGGATAAAGGGTTAGTTAGTATACAAAATCTATAAACAGCTTACCAAACTCAACACCCAGAAAACAAATAATCCAGTGAAGAAATGGGCAGAAAACATGAATAGACACTTTTCCAAAGAAGACATCCAGATGGTAAACAGACACATGACAAGATGCTCGACATCACTCATCATCAGGGAAATACAAACCAAAAACACATTGAGATACCCCCTCACACTGGTCAGAGTGGCTAAAAGTAACAACTCAGGAAACAACAGATGTTGGTGAGGATGTGGAGAAAGGGGAACCCTCTTGCACTGTTGGTGGGAATACAAACTGGTGTAGCCACACTGGAAAACAGTGTGGAGGTCCCTCAAAAAATCAAAATTAGATTTACCCTATGGCCCAGCAATAGCACTACTAGAAATTTATCCTAAAGGGCACACGGGTGCTGATTCGTAGGGGCACATGTACTCCAGTGGTTATAGTAGCATTTCAACAACAGCCAAATTATGGAAAGAGCTCAAATGTCCATCAACTGATGAATGGCTATATATACAGAGAATGGAATACTACTGGGTGATGAAAAAGAAGGAAAGCTGACCATTTGCAACAACATGGATGGATCTGGAGGGTATTATGCTAAGTGAAATAAGTCAGTCAGAGAAAGGCAGATATCGTATTTTTTCACTCATATGTGGAATTTGAGAAACAGAAGACCATAGTGGGAGGGAAGGAAAAATTAGATACAAAGAGAGAGGGAGACAAACCATAAGAGACTCTTAAACATAGAGAACAGACTGAGGGTTGATGGGAATAGGATATGGGGGAGTGGGGAAAATGGGTGATGGGCATTGAGGAGGACACTTGGGATGAGCATTGGGGTTGTATGTAAGTGATGAATCATAGGAATGCGCTCCCGAAGCCAAGACTACACGCATTGGCAATAAATTTTAAAAAAAAGAAAGAAAGAAATGACACAAGGCTGGGGGAGAAAACACCTGAGTGTGTGTAAGCCATATCCCAGTAGATCAGATATTTTGTCTAATTTTCCTCTTTGAGAAAGAAAGTCTATAGGCCACTGGAGCAGAAGGCACCAAGCCTAGATTAGAATAATTTGCACAGACTGAAGATTCAGCCCTTTACTCATGTGTGTTGGGAATCTTTGTGTGTTTTTTGGGGGGTGATGGTGGAGGGCGTGCTAGCCTTCCAGCTAAAAGAATTTAGAAATATGTGTCCCCTTTGGCGATGTCTGCCTTTAGGAGGTGACTGCACATTTCTAAGCAAAAATAAATAAATAAAATAAATAAATAAATATAAATATAATAAATAAATAAATAAATAAATAAATAAAATAAAAATAAAAATATAAGTGTACTTGAAAAGTATGTGTTACCATATAAGGATCTATACCTGCTGTCATACAGGCTACATAAAAATTGATTTGGGGGAAATTTTCCCTTGGCTTAAATTTTGCCCTGATCTGATAGCAGAAAGAGGTTTAGAAATAGACTATCCAGGAATAAGGAGGAACTTTACAGTGGAGAGACCCAGCAGACAGCGCCTTAATCACGTGATCAAGACTCACAGCACCAACAATGGGACAAATCAATGTCTTTGGGCTCCCGACATGCTGCACTGAGAATCCATAGTGTCTCTCCTGTGACAGTGCTGCCCCCAAATGCAAAACCTGGATGTCATTACGAGGAAGCATGGAGCCAACCCAAACCGTGGGACAGCCCCCCAAATGCTGGACGTGAAAGTCACTCAAGACGGCTGTGCTGCCAGGGGTTGAGCAGATCCAAGGACACCAAGGAGACCCCACCAGTAAATACGACGTCTGCTTCTGCACAGATCCTTTTCCTATAAAGGATCCAAGCCAAACCAGACCAGACCAAAGTAGACCGAACCACACCAAACTAGACCAAACCAAGTGAAACCACACCAGACCAGACTAAACCAAACCAGACCAAACAGGACCAAACCACTCTAAACCACACCAAATCAAAACCAAAACCAAAACCAAACCAAACCAAATGGAAACCACTGGCGAACCTGAATGGGGTTGGAGGTTCAACGAGTCAACATTCATGTCCTAATTCTGATGACTGTGCTGAGGTTTTGTGGGAGAATATCTTTTGTGGGAGAATTTCAAGAATTCCACATGGAGCTATTTGGGGATGGTGGGGGCCTCAAACAGTTCAGAGGGATAAAAGGTTTTTATGCCCATTTCTACTTGTTCTGCTTGAGAGTCTAAAGATTAAAAAAAAAAGATGATTATGTTTGCTTGGATCGGGCAGCCTGCAGCCATAGCATTTCCCCATCTTCCTTAGTTTTTAAGCAAAGGGGTTCTGTTTCATGACTTTTCATCCTGTGATTGATAAGATCACTTCCCTTGGTTTCAAGAGCCACTCACACTGGCCTTCATTCTCAGAACCCATTTGGATGACACAATTTCTGGTCCCCTATGAAAACGATGGGATGTGCAAAAGAAGTGTTCAAATGGCCAGTGAGAAGGGTCAGTGCAGCAACCACCACTCTGCACACAGTGGTTAAAAAGAGCAATGGAGTGACAGAAAGAGAAATCAAGGAATCAATCCCATTTACAGTTGTACAAAAAACCATAAAATACCTAGGAATAAATCTAACCAAAGAGGTGAAAAATCTATACACTGAAAACTATAGAAAGCTTATGAAAGAAATTGAAGAAGACACAAAAAAATGGAAAAAAAGATTCCATGCTCCTGGATAGAAAGAATAAATATTGTTAAAATGTCAATACTACCCAAAGCAATCTTCATATTCAATGCAGTCCCTATCAAAATAACACCAGCATTTTTCACAGAGCTAGAACAAATAATCCTAAAATTTGTATGGAACCAGAAAAGACCCCGAATAGCCAAAGCGATCTTGAAAAAGGAAACCAAAGCAGGAGGCATCACAATCCCAGACTTCAAGCTATACTACAAAGCTGTAATCATTAAGACAGTATGGTACTGGCACAAGAACAGACACTCAGATCAATGGAACAGAATAGAGAACCCAGAAATGGACCCCCAAATGTATGGCCAACTCATCTTTGACAAAGCAGGAAAGAATATCCAGTGGAATAAAGACAGTCTCTTCAGCAAGTGGTGCTGGGAAGACTGGACAGCAACAACCAGAAAAATGAACCTTGACCACTTTCTTACACCACACACAAAAATAAACTCAAAATGGGTGAAAGACCTAAATAATACAGGAAGGCATCAAATCCTAGAGGAGAAAGCAGGCAAAAACCTCTTTGACCTCAGCTGCAGCAACTTCTTACTCAACACGTCTGTAGAGGCAAGGGAAACAAAAGAAAAAATGAACTACTATTATAAAAATCTTCTGCACAGCGAAGGAAACAATCAGCAAAACTAAAAGGCAACCAACAGAATGGGAGAAGATATTTGCAAATGACATATCAGATAAAGGGTTAGTATCCAAAATCTATAAAGAACTTCTCAAACTCAATATCCAAAAAACAAATAATCCAGTGAAGAAATGGGCAAAAGACATGAATAGACACTTCTCCAAAGAAGACAGATGGCCAACCCACCCATGAAAAGATGCTCAACATCACTCATCATCAGGGAAATACAAATCAAAAACCACAATGAGATACCACCTTACACCTGTCAGAACGGCTAACATTAACAACTCTGGCAACAACAGATGTTGGCAAGGATGCGGAGAAAGAGGATCTCTTTTGTATTGTTGGTGGGATTGCAAGCTGGTGCAGCCACTCTGGAAAACAGTATGGAGGTTCCTCAAAAAACTAAAAACAGAACTACCCTACAACCCAGCAATTGCACTACTAGGCATTTATCCAAGGGATAGAGGTGTGCTGTTTCGAAGGGACACATGCATCCCAATGTTTATAGCAGCACTATCAACAATAGCCAAAATATGGAAACAGCCCAAATGTCCATCGATGGATGAATGGATAAAGAAAACGTGGTATACATGTATATACATATATACACATGTATATATACATATATACATGTATACGTATATATATGTATATATATGTGTGTATATATATATCAACAATAGCCAAAATATGGAAACAGCCCAAATGTCCATCGATGGATGAATGGATAAAGAAAACATGGTATACATGTATATACATATATACACATGTATATATACATATATACATGTATATGTATATATATGTATATATATGTGTGTATATATATATGTATATATATGTATATGTATGTGTGTATATATACATATATATAATGGAGTATTACTCGGCAATCAAAAGTATGAAATCTTGCCATTTGCAACGATGTGGAGGGAACTAAAGGGTATTATGCTAAGCAAAGTTAGAGAAAAACAAATAACACTTCACGCACATGAAGACTTTAAGACACAGAACAGATGAACATAAGGGAAGGGAAGAAAAATAATATAAAACCAGGGAGGGGGACAAACCATAGAGACTCTTAAATGTGGAGAACAAACTGAGAGTTACTGGAGGGGTTGTGGGAGGGAGGATGGGCTAAATGGGTAAGAGGCATTAAGGAATCTACTCCTGAAATCATTGTTGCACTATATGCTAACTAATTTGGATATAAATTTAAAAAAAAATAAAAAATAAAATAAAAAGAAAGAAAGAAAGAAAGCAATCTGGACAGGGCGGGCCGAGAGGGAATCGGCCAGGGGGACCCTCACGACAGGGGCCATGCTGCCCGTGGTGCGGGGGGCTCTCTGTGGGCTTGGTTTCCACTGCACCCATCCTAGCAGAAAGGCCTTTCTCTACATAAGACACATCAAAAAGCATTTTTAAAAAGCAGACATCAGGCCTCACTGGGCTCAAAGGCTCTGAGCAAATGGCAGGTAGGATTCCCATCAGTTCTGTCAGGGCCGCCTTGTGGTGGGGACCACTCTGGTTCTGCTTTCAATGGGCTTCTTGGAAGAGAAATTTTCTCTTGGCTTAAGATTTATTTGGCCCGAGATGTAAAGTTTCAAGTGTGCACATGTTTTGTCTTATCCAGAACTGAATGAATGAATGAATGAATGAATGAATGAATGAATTAGTGAATGAATGAATGAGGGAGGGAGGGAATGAATGAATGAAAACAAATCAACAGATGTTGTTAGGCATTGAGTTAGGCACCTCTTTGGAAAGCAACATAAATGAGTTTTCTTTGGTAAAGGCAGGCTAAAAACGCATCTCAGACAGAAGCATCCTCCCCCTTCAGACAGGCCCTCCTCCCCCCTCAGACACAGGCATCCTTCCACCCAAACAGGCTCCTTCCCCCCCTCAGATAGGTTCTCCTCCCTCAAACAGGCCCTCCTCCTTCTCACTGAGCCTCAACACTCTGACCTGGGCCTCCTCCCTCAGACCAGGCCCTCTCCCCTCTAAGGGAGCCTCCCCACTCAGACCATCCCCTCACCCCTCAAGCCTGATCGAGGCTTCATTGAGCCTCCCCATTCTGGCCAGCCTCCCTGCTCAGACCATGCCCTCCTCCCTCGGAGCAAGCCCGCTCCCATCAGACCAGGCCCTCCTCGCTCTGACCGAGCTTCCCCCCTCTGGCTGGCCCACAGGCAGGTGGACTCACTCCGGGTCAGGCCCAGGGCACTGTGGGTACTGCCGATGCGGTTGCAACAGTCCAGGAAGGCCTTCACGCACGAGGCCTCGTGCTGGATGAACCCGGCCCTGCGCTCGCACGAGAACTTCGTGGGGTTCTCCCGCATGCCATGTTCACAGCACTTGCGCAGCTCCTTCGGGTACTGACCCGCTGCGTGGACACGACACCGGTCAGGGCCTCAGCCGGGACCTCAAAGCAGGAGGAGCTCGGGCGGACCAAGGGTAGGACGTCCCCAGGGCCCGGCCCTGCCCTCCTCCCTCCTGGGCTGGATCCCGGATGGGCAGGGTTTGGAGGAAGGGTGGGGGCCCCCACCTTTGTCCATCCTCTTCTCTGTGAGCATCACTGAGCGGCGGCGCCAGGCATCTGGTTTGGGGCACTCGGGATCTGAGGGGAGGGCACACGCGAACAAGATGGGTTAAGCGTCAACTGAGGGTCCCCGATGTACTCCTCTCAGTAGCCGTGAGGGAGGGGTGTTGCTGCTCCCATTTGACAGATGAGGAAACTGAGGCTCAGCGGGCAGTGATTCACTAGGTGGGGGCTGGGGCAGGACTTGAACCCAGGGCCCCCACCTGTTCTCAGCATCTGAGGACCTCAGAACAGTGCCCTTCATTTGCTCTCAGCATCTGGGGTGGCGGCCCCACCCCTCCCTGGCCCTCACCTGTCCTATCAGGGGTCTGCAGGTTTGTGTTGGTCTGGAAGGCCAGCCCTGCATCCGTGAAGACGCCGGCATAGTCCTTCCCGCTGCCTGGAGTGCAGCCGATGTCAGCCTTCTCCACCACGTTCCAGATCTGCGGGAGGGCAGGGTTCGCGGGCAGGCCTCCACCACCAGGCTGACATGTCCGACCACCCCTGCGTTCTGGTCCCAGGCCCCTCTCAGAGGTGTGTGCACAGCCCCCGCCAACCACCCCCAGCTCGGACTCCTCCGTCTACGCTCCCACCCGCAGCCTTCACTTCCGTGCCACGTCTGTGTCCGTCCAAGCTTCCGTCCAGCCCACGCCTAACCCCACTTCCGGTTCCCTTCTGAGCGCCACCTGCGCCTCAGGCCCACGCCACCCCTTTGCTTCCGCCACACCCCAGCGGTACAGGGCGCACCTTGCTCTGAGTTAACCTATTCCTGTTCAGCACGAACACGCCCTTGTCCACTGCCACGAGCCCCACTCGGGAACCCCGGTCACCCTCGATCTTGATGGTCAAAAGCTGCCCAGGTGGGTACACCTTCTTTTCCATCTTGCCACCTTTCACCACCAGCTGTTGGCAGGGATGGGGGATACACAGAGGTGGGAGTGAGGGGTCAGCCCTGCCAGGCTGGGTCTCCATCAGCAGTCAGCCTAGGGCAGTGTCCCTGCTGTGCTGGTCAGGAAGGGGCAACGGTGGAGACAGACAGACTGAAGGCGGAAAGGCCAGCAGGGAGGGAGATACTGAGGCTGAAACAGAGGTGGGGAGAGAAAGAGCTGGAAAAGGAGAAGATGGGCCTCGGTTGGGGAGCCCACCCAGAAGGCTGGAGAGAGGCAGAGACGGAGCGAGCACTGGCCAGGTGGGGAGAGCCAAGATGGGTGCAGAGGAAGGCTCCGGAAGCTTACCTTGCCCACACAGGAGTCCTTGACATCCACCCACACGGAATCGGCCACCACCTCCCTCTGGCCCTTGTTGTTAATGAAGGTGTAATAAGCCACCAGGCGGAAGGAAGGAATGAAGTCCTCAGTGATGGTCAGGGGCAGCACGTACATGTCCTGGCCGGGCTCCCGCGTCTGACGCTCCACCTTCAACAGCTTCCCTTTGTTCATGATCTGGGGGAGGCAGGTTGGCGTAAGGGAGAATCAGCAAGGTCGGGCGGGGGGGTGGCCCTGGCCTGGGGGTGCTGCAGAAGTAAGGAGGAGGGGTCTGGGGATCCTAGGAGGGCACGGACCAGGTAGGTGAAGTAGCGGATGTTGTTCTCCTGGGTGGTGGTGGGGTCAATTCGCAGGTGGAAGTTGACGTTGAGATCTTCCCCTGGCTTGAGCTCCACGCGAGGCACAGAGATGTGCAGGTAGTTATTACTCATGGTGCTGTAGGGTTGGGCATTCATAGTCCTGTTGGTCTGTCGTGACTCTGGGATACCATCCTTCCTAGTGCTTACCTGGGTGAGGAAAGGGGGATGAATTCTGGCCCCCCAAAGATGTCCACATCCTAATCCCTGGGGCCTGGGAATATGGTACCTTCCCTGGCCAGAGGGACTGTGCAAATGGGATTAAGGGTCTGAGGATGGGGAGTGTTTTGGATTATCCAGGTGGGTCAAATGTAATCACCGGATCCTTAGAATATACCTATGCAGATGGCCAGACTGCTGGTGCAGATAAGATCCCCTCTATGCAGATGAAAACACTCTGTGAATGGCAGGATCCCCTGATACAATAAAAGGACCCCACTCCTCACGTGGCAGGATGACTGTGGCAGAGGACAGATTCTCTCCATGCAAGTCCAGTCCCCTATCTCCCAGAAGTGGGGCTAGAGGAGGGTGAGGACTCACGGTGATGGGCAGGGACCTAAAGGTTTTGTGTGTGTTGATGATCAGCTTGGCCACGCCGTCTTCCTGGGTGAAGGAGGACCCTTTGGAGTACTGGGTCACCACAGGGACGTTGCGTGCCGGGGAGCCGTCGGGGTTCGTCACGAACACCTGCGGGTGCAGTGCAGGGGCAGGTGGAGGGCGTTCAGGTCGACCCAGAGGCGTGGCTGATGCTCAGGGGAAGGGTGGGGGAGGCAGCCCCACACCGGGTCTCACCATGAGGTCAAAGGGCATGCCTGGTTTGAAGAACTTGGACGTCTTGGTGAAGTGGATCTGGTAGGGGGAGGTCACGATGGGGATCCCGCTGCGCTCCGCCTCCACCATGTCGCTGCCTGAGGGGGCCAGCCGTGAGGGCAGGTTCCTGGGCCACCCCTCCAGGTTGGACCACACCTTACACTGGGCCTCCCTCGGACTGCGCCTCCTGCATCAGACTGGCTGGAACCTTCATTCTGTTCCTCCCCCATCAGACTGGCTGGAACCTTCATTCTGTTCCTCCCCCATCAGACTGGCTGGAACCTTCATTCTGTTCCTCCCCCATCACTGGGACTCCTCTGTCAGACTGGATCCCACCTTCATGCTGGGCCTCCCTCCTCAGACTGGACATCATCCATCAGACAGGATCCAACCTTCATACTGGCCTCCTGTGCTCAGACTTCCTCTGGCTTCCTCTGTCAGACTGTTACCCACCTTCATTCTGGCCTCCCCACTAGGATGGGACCTCCTCTGTCAGACTGGCCCCCAACCTCACTGGGCCTGTTTTCAGACTGGGTCCATTCTGTGAGACTGGATCCCAATTTCATTTTGGGCCGCCCTCCTGAGACTGGGCCTCCTCTAGCAGACTGGATCTCACTTTTATTCTGGACCTCCCCCCTCAGACCAGGCCTCCTCTGTCAGACAACTTCCCACCTTCATAGTGGGCCTCCCTCAGACCAGGCCTCCTCTGACAGAATGGCAGGCACCTTCATTCCTCAGACTATGGCTACCCTGTCACTGGCTGCCACCTACAGACTTGGCCTCTTTTGTCAGACTGGATCACGCATTCATACTGGGCCTCCCCCCTCAGACTGGGCCTCCCCTGTCAGACTGGATCCCACCTTCATACTGAGCCTCCCCCCTCAGACTGGGCCTCCTCTATCAGACTGGCTCCCACCTTCATACTGGGCCTCCCCCCTCAGACTGGGCCTCCTATATCAGACTGGATCCCCCCTTCATTCTGGAGCTCCCCCCTCAGAATGGGCCTCCTCTATCAGACTGGTTCCCATATTCATACTGGGCCTCCCCTCTCAGACTTGGCCTCACCTGACAGACTACATCCCAATTTCATTCTGGGCCTCCCCCCTCAGACTCAGCCACCTCTATCAGACTGCATCCCACCTTCATTCTGGCCTGCCCCCTTCAGACTGGGCCTCCTCTATCAGACTGGATCCCACCTTCATTCTGGCCTGCACCCTCACTGGGCCTCCTGTATCAGACTGGATCTCACTTTCATTCTGGACCTCCCCCCTCAGACTGGGCCTCCCATGTCAGACTGGATCCCACCTTCATTCTGGCGTCCCCCCATGAGATTGGGCCTCCTCTATCAGACTGGATCCCACATTCATACTGGGCCTCGCCCCCTCAGACTGGGCCTCCTGTATCAGACTGGATCTCACCTTCATTCTGGGCCCCCCTCTCACTGGGCCTCCTCTGTCTGACTGGATCCCACCTTCATACTGGCCTCCCCCATCAGACTAGGCTTCTCTATCAGACTGGATCCCACCTTCATTCTGGCCTCACCCCATCAGATTGGGCCTCCGCTATCAGACTGGATCCCACAATCATACTGGGCCTCCCCCCTCAGACTGGGCCTCCTCTATCAGACTGGATCCCACTTTCATTCTGGGGCTCCCCCCACCCTCACAATGGGCCTCCTTTGTCTCACTGGGTATCACTTTCCTCTGGATATCCTCTCTTACACTTGGCCTCTGCCCTCAGACTGGTTCTCCCCTGTCACACTGCATTCCACATCCATTCTGGGCCTCTGCCCGCACACTGGGCCTCCCCCCTCATTTGGGTCCCTTTCCTCAGACCAGGCCTCACCTGAGTGCAGGATAACGGTGACAGACACGTACAACGACTTCCCCACCAGGGCATCTGCTCCGGAGGGTTCCACCCCGCTCAGCAGGACCTTTCGTTCCAGCCTGGCCTCCCCACTGCCATCATCGATCTGGGGGAGGAAGGAAGGCTCAGAGAGGGGGAGGGGCGCAGGTGAGGGAGGGGGAAGTCCACAGTGGAGGAGGCTCAGAGGGGCAGAGCACCTGAACACGGCTGAGGGACTGGGGCAGCAAAATCCTCTGCTCACCATCCTGGACCCCAAAGATGACGAAGGCTATTCCATCCACATTCTTCCCATACAAGAACCTGAGAGGCAAGAGGGTCTCAGATGCTCCTCTCCTGAAGGGCGAGCCTGCCTGCAAACTTCCACGGACCCCTGGTCCCGCGCCTGGTGCTTACCTGGCCAGTATCTGGTCCCACACCTGGCCACACCGCTCCCGGGTTCCCTTACCCGGCCCCTACCTGGCTCCACCCCTAGCTGCCAACCTGGCCCATCATCTAGCCCTCACCTGGCCCCCCTCCCCTCCCCTCCCACCTGGCCCCATTCCTAGCCCCTCACCTGGCCGTGATGGTGACCTCCAGGCCCTGTGGGTCATCAATGTAGTAGAATTTCTCTGTAGGCTCCACTTGGACCTCAAAACTGGGCAGCACTGGGGTCGAGACGGCACCAGTAGGGTGTCAGCACTGGGCCTGGCACTTGGGGCCCCCACCCTGACTCCTTCCTCCTCTTACCGTACTCCTTCACCTCGAACTCAGCAGAGAATACCTGCTGTGGGGCATCTTCATAGTGGGCTTCTATCTTCCACTGCCCTGTACTGTGGGGAAGGCAGGTGAGTGAGCCAGCCAGACGCCCTCCCTTGGCATAGGGAACCCCCTCTAGGAGGGCCTGACATACTTGACCTGCTCCGGGATGTTCCAAGACAGGGACGAGATGCCAAACAGCCTCCCAGAAGACAAGAAGTCCCTCTTGATGGGAACACCGTCGGGGGTCTGACAGGGAGGGTGTGTCTCTTCAGAGACCTGGCTTAGCCCCTAGGCTCTCTTCCTCCTCTCTGTGTCTAGACACTCTCTGTGTGTCATGACTACTGGGGCAGTGGTTATGAACATGGACTTGAGTCAGTCAGCCTGGGATCAAATGCCCACTCTCCCATTTACGCGCTGTGTCACCTTGGGCAAATTACTTGATGTCTCTGTGCTCAATGTGCCCAGCTAGAAGAAGGAGAGGAACATAGCCCCTACCTCAGTGGCTTAGCACATGATTCATGTAAGCTGGAGCTCACTCTCGTCGGCGGCTGTCTGAATACCAATAGTAACTAGCATTTATCACCTACTTTGTGCGGGACCCTGTGGTAAGCATCCTATGGGCGCTAAGTCACACAGCATTGCCTACCTTCGACTCTTTGACCTACAAGAATACAAAGTCGTGTGGTTCAACCTAACACACAGTATGTCATTCGTTGCAAATAACTGAACACCAGGAGACATCATGTAAAAATCTGGCTTTCTGGCTTCTCTTGGAAATTGGGATAACCGTGGATACGGGTTCCTGTTGGCACATAGCGACATTTGACTGGAACTGGGCAGAGGCTCTACTGTTAGAGGTGTGTGTTCTCCATTCCCCACAAATCCCACCGATCCCCACAGTCAGCTTGTGGCTGTCAGGACCTGGTCCCTGTTACCTTTGCGTGATTGCAAGAAATACTCATGACGATCCTCTGAGAACCACCTACCTCTTCCCTCTGTCCTTCACTTCCTCCTTCCATTCCCCCTCCCCCCCACCCCTTTCCTGCCTTAGCCCAGTAAATTGTAATGAAATTACTGTATGCCAAGCACCCATCCTGTCTGGAATTTAGGTTCTTTGGAGGTCTAGCGAGCGGGCAATTAGCAAATGAATACATTCAATTTATAGGATGCCTAAAGGAGATGACAGGAAGGGAGACCAGTGGAGTGTGTGTGTGTGTGTGTGTGTGTGAGTTGGGAGAGGGTGTCTGCAATTTTACAGGTCCTCAGAGAGGCTTCCCTGTAAAATTGTGCCATCGGTGACATTTGAGCAGAGACTTGAATGACGTGATGGAGCAAGCTATGTGGGTATTTGGAGGAAGAGAGTTTTGTGAGTAGTGGGGGAACAGCCTGTGCAAAGGTCCTAGGGCTGGCTCTTTATGGCAGTTGGAGGGACAGCAATAAGGCCCATGTGGCTGGAGCAGAGTGAGTGAGGGGAAGAGGGGGAGGAGAGGAGGGGAGGAGGACAGGTAGGGGACTGGGCAAGTCTTGCAGGGCCTTGGGGAGTGCTGGGAGGACTTAGGCTTTTACCCCAAGGAGGTGGGAGCTCCTGGAGGGCTCTGGGTGGAGGAGGGTGGGACAGGAGTTGGGTGCTCGAGGCTGCCCCCTGGCAGCAGGAGGCGGATTGGGCTACAGAGAGTTTTTATCTGTCATCTCAATCTTCAGCTGAGCAAACCAAGGCCCAGGAGGCTGAAGTGACCTGTCCGGAGTGACACGGTCCCCAGAGGTTTGTCTGGAGCCGGAATCCACGGGCAGAAGCATCACTGTGCCTGGTATCCCTGGATCTCTGCCCTGTGTCCAGGGCTCTTTCTGTGTTCGTGGCTCTACAGGTCTCTTTGCCTTTAGGCCTCTGCAGTCCTGCCTTTTCCGGAATCTCTTCTCTGTCTCTATCTCTTTGTCTCTCCCCGAGTCTCTGCCCAGGGGGAGTCATCGTCTGGGTTCCCCGCTGCTGGTACCTGGATGCTGACGATAACGGTCCGGCCCACGGGCAGTAGGTCGTTGTCCACGGTAAAGATCCGGTAGAGGACTGGGAGATGATGTTAGAGAAAGGGGGCGGTGAGTGAGGCCCTGCCCCTCCCCACAGTCCCCCCCCCCACCCCTCTCTCCAGCCACTGCCCAGCCCCTTACCTGTGGAGCCTGGGGTATAGATGGGCTTGTCCGTCTGGATGAAGAGGTACCCGCTCTGAAAGCTGACCAGCACCACCTTCTCCACCACGGTGCCCCCGAAGTCCGCCTGGACAGTCACGAATTTTTTCCCCTTCCCTGATGTTAATTCCCGGTTGGCTGGGATCTAGGCATAGCCAGAGAATCATTGAGATGTTGCCTCCCGGTCCCTTGCCCGCATTCAGCCCCAGGCTTTCAGTGGGGTCCACACCTGCCTGCCCTTCCTGCCAATAGCACCTGTCCACCACTCCGGGTCTCCCTGGTGTGCCCAGGTTGGGAGCGGAGGGGTAGTAGGGGAGGGAGCAAGGGTCTAAGATGGGTAGGGATCAGAAAGGGGGATGAGTAGGGGGAATTAGACAAGGGGCTCAGAGGACCTCTCTTAGGAGAGGGGCTCAAAGCTAGGGGCTCAGGATAGGAGAAGCTAATTGAAGGAGGAGTCTCAGAGAGGGGAGGGGCTTCCAAGTGGCACCTGGTCATAATGGGGAGGGGCTTCCAAGTGGGATGGGTTCAAAACATGGAGCAGACTCAGAGCGGGGAGGGGCGCCAGCAGGTGCACGCACCTTGATGTTGACTGTGCTCATGTGGTCATTATCCTTGGTCAGATAAGTGTTTCCTCTGGACAAACTTATCTTCCTGTCTGGAAAGTCGTTGACGCTGACTGTGACTGCAATGTTGCCTCCATAGTCATGGGCCTCCAGCAGCACCTTCTCCTCATTTTCCAGCCGCAGGATGTTGGGGGTGATCATGGAGAACCTGCAGGTCGGGTGGAACACGGGACGGAGCTGCCGTTCTAGGGACCAGGGTTCCAATCCTCACCCACATAGCACGAAGCCCCCAAATCCTGTGAAGTCAGATCTCGAGGCCTCCAAGTGATTCCACAGCCACGGAATCACTGAACATACCACAGGCACCCAAACCCGCAGACCCCTGCTTCTAGAAACATCCGCCTCCCATTGTAACCCGAGTGCCATGAACCCCCAGCTCATGAAATCATGAGCTCACAGGCAGCCCAAGGCCATTCACATCCCAACCCGCTGACCCCTGCCTCCTCAGACACCCACGTGCGCCCTGGATTCTACTAGGACCTGAGCCCCACCCCCACCTCACAAGTAGCCCGGTTTGGAGAAGGGTCATGACCACTCACATGGGGTCCCCCGGTGCCAGGGGCAGGATGGGAAGCAGCAGCAGCAGCAGCAGGCTGGGGCCTGAGGCAGGCCCCATGGTGCAGGGACGGTGGAGGGACAGAGGGACGGAGGAAGCGGACTGGGAGGGAATGAGCAGAGGCTGCTGGAGGCTGCCTTTTATCTGGCTCCCGCCTCCCCCCTGCAAGCTCAGCCCAGCCCGCAGCTCCCGTGGCTTCCCCCTTCCTGGAGCTGCCCCAGATTTCTCAATACCATTTCCTAAGTTTTTCAATCCCTGGGGCCAATGTGTCCTGGGGTAACTGACCCAAGGGCATGTCCTCCAGCAACATGGACACACCTTCCCCCTGCCAAGGTCTCCCTCAGGGTCAAGGTCAGTTGGTAAACAGGGACCTTTCCCTGTTGCACCTACTTAGCGGTGGAGGAACACTGAGGGCCAGAGAGCTCCCCACCCCAGGTATCTGGGCCTGGCGCCCAGTCAGTTTCTGGCCATGCGTTTGTTAACCAGTGCCTTCCTATGGGTTCATCTCTATGCCCATTGTGCCCGGAAGTGTGGGAGAGGGATGGCAGGCAAGATAAGCCAGCAGGGGAGAGAGAGGAGGAGGCCTGGAGGATGGGATTCCCGTTAGCTGGCTTGCCCTGCCCAACATTCCAGGTTGGACAGCCGGAGAGCCAGGCTGCCTGGGTTGAGGCTAAGTGGGGTCTCTGGAAGGCACTTAACCCTAACACAGTATTGGCTATGTGTCCCCGATTCCAGTTGAACTGGTGTCCTGAGTTTCGTCTGGCGCCCCAGCTGGAGGAAGGAGAAGAAGGGGAAGGAAAGGGGAGGCTTTCTGGGTGGGGGGAGCCCAGGCACCCCTCTCCCCCCCACCCCCTTGAGTGCAGTGATTTCCCTGCTGCACCCCCCACCCTCACCCTTGAGTCGGTGACAGGCCTGGGAACAGCGGGGACTGCCCCTCCCCTCCTGGCCCCCCACTTCCAGGATGGGGTCCTTGCTACACTGCTTTCTGAGATTTTCCCTCCAGGACCCACGGCCTGGGCACCTCCCCCACCATGCAGCCCAGGCCTCCCCTTCTCCCCCTACTCATTACTCATTAACTAGAAGGTAAACTTGGCCCGGCTGGATTTGATCTGCCCCATGGCTGCTTCCCCCGCTCCCCTGACTCAAGCTCAGGAGAGGCCTGAGCATCAGGGACCCCCACCCTGGAGGGTGCAGGGGCAGGCTGGACATTCACAGCCATGAATGTCCCTCTGAGCATTGGATGACAAGCCAGTGGCATGGGGCGGGCAGAGGCTCATCCTGGTGCCCCGCACGTGGTGAGTCCCCACTGCACATGGACTGTATGTTTATTGTTTCCAACACCTGCTTCTCTTCCTCACCTTGTTTCGTTGACAGCCCTGCCCGTCCTCCAAGCCATCTTCCATCGTCCTCCCTCTCCCCTGCACTCACTGTCCCAGTCCATCTGTCTGTTGTCTGCATCCCTGTGGTCTGTGGCCTCCCTGCTGCAGAATCACTTCTTCCAGCCCATGTACACACACACACAATATTGTATTTCATTCCCTGTGAGGTAGGTACTTGTATTATCACACCCATTTTACAGATGAGGAAACTGAGGTTCAGAGAAGTGAATTGACTTGCACTGGGCTACACTTAATCTGTCTCCTGTCCTGCACACACGTGCACAGAGACATGCACAGTGACACAGGAGACCCACCTGCCACAAGCCATGAGCCCCTACTCACCAGCAAGGGTGTGGCCATCTCCCCCAGCAGCCAGCAGCAGCAGCAGGAGGCCCAGGCCCAGCTGGCACACACTGCAGGGCTGTCTTCACCTGTGGCTGCGCCCCAGCCTCGTGAATGGGATGTCTGTCTGTCCATCCACCATATACACTGAGGGCCATAGAACTGTCTCCCCATGCCTGAGCAGATGAGGTCCTGAGTCACCTCAGGGCAGGGCTAGCATGGCTGGGTCCCTGAGGGCAGGGAAGAAACCACAATTGCCCAATGGTCCTGGGCTTCACACGCTGCAGACAGGCACCTATGGGTACCTGGGTTCAGCCTTTGGTCACTCCGCGATCAAATATTTCTGGATACGTGTGTGCCAGGCACTGTTCTAGGTTTGAGGCCACAGCTGTGAACAAGACAGACAAAAGTCCCTGGTGTTAAGGAGCTCCCATTGTTGGGGTGAGAGACAATGAGCCTCGTAAAGAAGAAAATACTATATAGTGTTTGAGATGGTGGTTAAGGAAGTGCAAAATACAAGAGTGGTTTGTGTGTGTGTGTGTGTGTGTGCGCATGTGTGTGTGTGTGTGCTGTGTGTATGTGTGCATGGAGATGAGTGCAGGTGCAGGCATGCATGTTGGTGCATCTATGCACACATGTGGGTGTGTGTAGGTGTGTGCATGTAGGTGCGTGTGCGTGTCCGATGTGCATGAGTGTTCACGTGCACGGGTGTGTGCAGGAGCAGACACACATACGCCTGCATGTGTGGATGTGTGTACACGTGCATGAGTGTGCCTGGTGAGTGTGTGTGTGCATGCGTGCATGCATGGATGCAAGTTCAAATTGGAACTCACAGACAGGTGGTGTAACCACCAGCCGCTAGGTTAACTAGGCTGAATCCAAGGCCTGGAAGTCGTCCCGGGGGCACCTCAACTGGCCTGAGGAGCCCTCTTTCTCTTCTCCCCCACATCCCACCTTTTCGCAAGCCCTGGCCATTCAGTCTCAACGTCTGATCTGAACCCAGCCGCCTGTTTCCAGACCCACTGCTACTGCCTTTGCGAAGTGCTGTGGGCTGAGTGTCTGTGCCCCTCCCCCCGTTCATTTGGTGATGTCCTGATCACCTACCTGATGGCCTCTGTAGGTGGGGCCCTGGGGAGGCGGTTAGGTCAGGAGGGTGGAGTCTTCCTGAATGGGATGAGTGCCCCTGACGGAAGACTCTCTCCCTCCCTCTCTCCCTCTTCCTCTCCGTCTCTGCCATTTGAAGACGTTTGAGGACCCAGTGAGAGGGCCACTGTCTACAATCCAGGAACAGAGCCCTCACCAGAGCCCGACCAAGCTGGCACCTGTGTCTCAGACTTCCAGCCTCCGGAACCCTGAGAGATGCATGTCTGCCGTTTGAGGCGCCCGGTGTAGGGCATCTTGTTACAGCCGCCAGACTGCACTAACACACTAGGGCATCCGTCATTTCTGGCCTGACTCTTGCAGTGGTTTCCAGCTGGATGTTCTCTCTGCCTCTTGCCACCTCATAATTCATTCTCTGCCCTCTACAAGTGTGAACTTGTTTATTTGTTTCCTTTAATTTATATAGTTTAATTTAATTTAATTTACTATTTTATTTTAGAGGTGAAATTCACATAACATAAAAGCAACCATTTTAAAGTGAGCAGTTCAGCGGTATTTAGGGCATTTCCACAGTCGGACAACTCTGTCTGGTCCCCAGACGTTTTCAGCACCTAGAAAGGTAAGCCCATACCCATAAAGCAGTCCCCATCCCCCAGGCCTCCCAGCCCTCGGCAACCACTAGTCAGCTTTCCTGCTCTATAGAGTTACCTGTCCTGAATAGTTCAGGTATTTCAGAAAAGTGGAAATACACAACCTGTGGTCTTTTGTGTCTGGCTTCCTTCACTGAGTATAATGTTTTCAAGTCTCAGCCAGGTCCTTGCTTGTTAGGGCTGAGGAATGTTCTAGTGTATGGACACATCCCAGTTTGCTTGCCCATTCACGCACTGAGGGATGCTTCAGTCGTTTCCACCTTTGGGCTACTGGGCAAAGTGCTGCTATGAGCATGCTCGCACGTATATTTGTCTGGGTACCAGCTTCCAAGTCTCTGGGCAGATAGCTAGGATTGGAATTGCTACCATCAGCTTTCCAAGCACATAAGTCAGCCTTCATGCCTTCCCTGCTTAAAATATTGCAGTGGCTTCCCACGGAGCCCTCAGGGGCTAGCACATTTCGCCTCATGGCCCAAATCCGGCCATCCCCCTCTGTGTGTACGGGAGTGGCTCACTGTAGTGAGCTGCAGATACCCACCAGGGGCTTCCCTCTCTGCCTGTTCCCCACTCTGCTCCCAGTGCCCACCTCCCTGACTCACAGCCAACATCTCACCACGCCCACGCCCACGCCCTGTGCTGGTCATACTGGCCGCCACCTACATGTTGGAGAATCCTGTGTTGGTAACTACAGGGCACTGAGTGAATGAATCTCATCCTGGGGGTTGGTGGCTCAGCGAGTTGCCTTGCCTTTGACAAGCTCATCCAGGAGAGAGAGTAGACCTTGGGATGGAAAGGTTGGCTGGGATCTGGGTATCACTGGATCAGAGAGAAGCGGACCTTGGGGTCACCTCCTACTGCTTCCACCTTTCTGGATCTCCAAACTGCTCCCCTTTGGGTGAATCCCTTGTCATGGAGAGAACAGCTCTGGCTGCTGGGCATAGAGGATGCCCCCCACCCAGGATGGCCCATCCCATGTGAAGAAGGCATGGTGGGACACAAGTTTCCTCTCTTGTTTTATAAGTACCTTCATGATCTCCTTGATTTTATCTTGGCCCTCAAACCTTAAGATATTTACTATCTGGCCCTTTATAGAAAAAGCTTGGCCTTCCCCTGAGCTTAGAGTAGACACAAAGTGATCTTCACTATCTTGAAGTCCATACCCTGTGCTCACTTGGCCTCAGGCATCTTGAGGACTTTGTATATACTGTTTCCTTCATCTGGAATGTTCTTTTCCAGATTCTCCATGCCTGGCTCCTCCTTGTCATCTGTGTGTTGGCTCAAGAATTCCCTCCTGACAGAAGCTATCCCTGTATTCCCTGACCATCTACATTAGTCAGGGCTCTCCAGAGAAAGAACCAGTAATATCTCTATCTGTCCATCCACCCACCCACCCATCCATCCATCCATCTGTCCATCCATCCATCCATCCATCCCTCCATCCATTTATCCATCCATCTATCCAACCACCCATTTTGCAATACACCCATCCATCCATCCATTCATCTATTCATCCATTTGTCTGATCATCCATGCATCCATCCATCTACTGCCCAACCATAAATCCATCCATCTGTTCATCCTTCCATCCATCCATCCATCCATCCAACCATCCATTTGTCCATCCATCCATCCATCCATCCATCTGTCCATTCGCCCATTTATCCATCCATCCATCCATCCATCCATCCATCCATCCATCCTTTTGACCATGCATCCATCCATCCATCCATCCATCCATTTATATATTCATTCATCTCTTCATCCACCCATCCATACATCCATTCATCTATTGCCTACTATCTATCATCTATGTTATCTATCTATCCACCACTTAACGATTTATATGTATTACCTATGTATGTATGTATGCATGTATGTATCTATGTATCTATCGATGATCTGCATGCACACACGCATACACACACACACACAATTTATTTTGAGGAAATGGCTCATGTGACTATCGGGTTCATCAAGTGACTATCGATGGAACACATCAACTCCACGCTGTCTTTAGAATGTGAGTTTCAAAGATCATATCTGTGTTGTCACAGTGTGGAACCACAGGTGCTCAAACAAAAAAATACCAATGTATTAAAAAAAAAGGAAGAAAATTAATCCTAGGGCAGAAGAAAGGGAGAAATTGGCATGAAAAACATGACAAGAAGGACATAAAGGCGGGTGGGCAGACGTCTGGTCAGATGTCACCTAGTGAGGCTGGAACGCCTAGTGAGTGGTGAGAATTTTTGAGTCTCCCCTTGACAGGGGTGCCTGACAACCAAGAATGGAAGTAGCAGGGTGACTGCAAATATATTTCTCCCATATTCCTGGAATTGGGAGGTGGGGCTTACAGGCACTCGAGGTCTTAGGGGAAATGGGTGACTGCCAGTCTCAGGACTTTTCTCATGATGACCTCATCTACAGCCAGGAACTGGATCCCACCATCCATAGACCAAGACTTACTAGTGGTGTTATTAATCAGAAGAGGCGTCCAAGGGCCCAGTTTCCAACAACAGCCAGTGAAATGATTTGCCTGTGGCTGCTGCCCCCCGCGCAGCTCAGGTGATGCTGTGACCACAATGCCCACCTCCCCCCCACCCCTGCAATCTGCTCTTGATAATGGACTCATGCCTTCCCCTCCCTGGGTCACTCAAATATCCGGTGAAAACCTTGCCAGCCCTGCCCCTTATGGCCGCCGCCTGGGAACAGCCAGGAGGAATGCAGGCAAAGTAGTGAATGGAGTTGCACACACCCTAGAGATGATGGGCAAATGGACAGAAGGTGAGAACAGGTGGGGAAGAAGGTGAGGAGGTGGAGGATCCAGGTGGGAGGAAGGTGAGGAGGGGGTGTATCCAGGTGGGGATGAAGGTGAGGAGGCAGAGGACTGTGGAGCCCTTGTGCATAATGATGCTCGGGAGGGCTGGGGTAAAGCAGGTGAGGATACTGGTACCCACACAGTGGATGAGAGAAGGATGTAGGTGAAGATACTGGTGAGGACCCAGAGGAGGAGGCAGAGGACACACAGGTCACGATGCAGGTGGAAAGACAGCAAGTAGGTGAGCACTTGGCGCAAATGCAGGCTCACTTCAGACTACGTGCAGGTGCAGTGCAGGTGCATGTGGGCACGGGCTCCCCGGGGGAGGAAGCAAACGTGCAGGTGATCCACAGGGAGGAAGGAGTTGCAGGGGAGGAAGCAGGGGATCACAGCTGCCTCTTCCTCCCTCTCCAAGACCTTCCGACTTTGGGAGACACATGAACTCTCAGTGAAGCTTTATTGTGGGGACTGTGGGCAGGGGTCAGTTGGGACAGCCAAAGACAACCATGTTCTCAGTGAAGTTGGCCAGGTCTTGACACAGCTTCTCATTCTCCTCATCCTGGCATTCATCAGCCTCTGGCCACTGTTCCAGCCAGGTGTCCTTCCCGATGATGTAGCTGATGCTGGGGGGAGGACGGCAGGTCAGGATCAGGGCAGGGAAAGCATGGGAAGGGGCGACCCACTGTGGGGGGTGGGGCATGCACAGGGCTGACACTCACTTGGGTTTCTCTCCCCACAGGTCGGCGGACATGCCCCACATGAGGTAGTGTTTCCCCTCCTGCAGCTTCAGGGCTTCTCTGCACTTAATGTGGCTGATGAACCTGCGCTCCTGTCCAACCTGCACCTCATCAGAGCCTAGAAGGGACGGACAGGGACGCTGAGTGGGGGAGGGCAGGGAACCAGCAAGAAGGAAGTGGAAAGACAGAACACAGACTGCAGGGCTGACCTGATTTGATGATCTGCTCGACGACCATTACGTAATCATCAAAGTCTTCTGACAGCTCCTTCTTGAGAAGCCTGGTCTTGTACACTGATGGGGGAGGAGGGGAAGGACGGTGGGGTCACGGGCAAGGGGGGCTGCGGGGACCCTCAGCTGCAGGCGCACCTGGGTGTATGGCGTCCCCAAGCAGACACATGCAAGGTCACAGCCACACGTGCAATAGTCCCTGCCCCCCAGTAGCACACCTGCCACATGTCTTCCCACAACCACCATGTCACACAGCCACACACGGCCATGTGCACAATTACACTCACCACAGTGGAGTCCTATGCATAACTTCCCATCCACTATCCCCCACAAGCACTGTCTCTCATCTCCATGGCTTGGCACGACTACAATGTCACACACACAACGGGCAGACGACCATATCCGCTCTCACACTGGCTGCACACCCGGCCGACTCATTAGCATGGCTCCCCATGCACTCATGGCCCCTCATAACACATTTACACCCACACACACATCGGCTGCAACCACGGGCTGACGTATAGCCATATGCAGCCAGGGGCACTCACAGCCAGTCACACACACCCATGGCCACACAGTGTCGTTCACCCAGGCACCCACGTGCACGTGCCCACTCACCGTAGTCTACTCCTGGTTCACAGGCCTTGTCCAGACGGTCGTCCAGGGTGATCTTTTCATCCATCGGGTGCATGAAGCAGTTCTCTGTGTGGTGGATGAGTGGGGGACATGGTGGTATTACACGCATTGTCCAGGGCCCCCCGCCCCTGGGTCCGTGTGGGTGTCCACTGGGTGTGGGCTTTCAGAGCCCCCTTGGGCCACCCCCATGGAAGGAGGATCTGGGGGTGTGTGTCCACCCTTCCGTGCTTCTCTGCACCCACCCTCAGCACAGCGGCACATGTCTTTGTGACAGAGCTTGCTCAGCAACCCGTCTTCTTTGTCTGGGTGGTAGAACCGGATGCAATTCTCATCTGTGGGCAGAGTGGCAGGGAGGTGTCAGAGGGCTAGGGCCTCCAGCCCAGAGACCCAGGGGCTTGGATTCCCAACTCCAGTCCCTCAGACCTGGAGAGGCCAGGTCCCCAACCCTGGGACCCTCAGGCCCCCGCCTCGCACGGATCCCTTGGACCCTCAGGCCCCCAGACCCCCCAGGCCCTAGGTGGGCTGCTCACCCAGGTTGTAATAGGAGTACACCTTGACCGACCCGGGCTGGATAAGCCCCACGTTGAAGTACTGGTGCACCTTGAAGGTCAGACAGTCCTCCTGGTCGTGTGAGATCTGGGGGGAAGGAGGAGGCTGGTCAGTGGGGCGACAGGTCGTGTGAGATCTGGGGGGAAGGACGAGGCTGGTCAGTGGGGCGACAGGTCGTGTGAGATCTGGGGGGAAGGATGAGGCTGGTCAGTGGGGCGACAAGGAACGGAGCCCAGCATGGGGTCCTGGGGGTTGAGACAGTGGTGGAGAAAGTGAGGGAGCAGGAGTCTCCACCAAAAGACTGATGAGCACTTCAACACAGCCATTTCCACTTCTCCAAGGCTTGAAGCTACATTATCCCTGCCAGCTTCCTTTCCTAGTTCAGTGTGGCCATGTGATTGAGTTCTGGCCACCAGACTGCTGTCTCTGCCCATGAAAACATCCATGGTTAATGGTACTGAATGCTATATTTAAAAGTTGTTATGGGGGGTGCCTGGGTGGCGCAGTCGGTTAAGTGTCCGACTTCAGCCAGGTCATGATGTCGCGGTCCGTGAGTTCGAGCCCCGCGTCAGGCTCTGGGCTAATGGCTCGGAGCCTGGAGCCTGTTTCCAATTCTGTGTCTCCCTCTCTCTCTGCCCCTCCCCCGTTCATGCTCTGTCTCTCTCTGTCCCAAAAATAAGTAAACGTTGAAAAAAAAATTTTTTTAAAGTTGTTATGGGATGGCACCAGGAGGGCATAGTCGGTTAAATATCCGACTCTTTATCTCAGGTCAGGTCATGATCTCATGGGTTTGACTTTGAGCCCCACATTGGGCTCTGCTCTGACAGCACAGAGCCTTCTGTCTTTACTTCTCTCTGCCCTTCCCCTGCTTGTGTTCTCTCTCTGTCTCTCTCAAAATAAATAAACATTAGAAAATTGAAGAGAAAAACTTATTGAGAGGGTAGATCTTAAAAGTTCTCATCACACACACACACACACACACACACACGCATTAAAACTATGTGAAGTAATAGATATGTTAAGTAAACTTATGGTGGTGATCATTTCCCAATATACACATACATCAAATCATTATGTTATGCACCTTAAACTTACACATTTTATATGTCAGTGACCTCTCATTCAAGCTGAAAAAATAAAGACAGAGAGAGAGACAGAAACAGAAATAGATATGTATAGGTACGTATATGTGACAGGTGTATTTGGAGGAACAGGCTAACAGTTAGTGAATTTGCATAGAATGTATATGGAACTGTGTTTTACTGCTGTGCAATTTCCCTGTAAGGTTGGAATCCTATAAAAATTTAAGTGCACAAAAAGTCCAGTACAAGAAAACGTCAACCACTAGCTCATGCACAATCCTCTTTTCTTCCAGGGAGGAGGGGTCCAGCAGAGGACTCTAAGATCCTAGGGAATTGCAGAGCCCCAAGAAGGAATGTGAGCAGATCCCTGACTTAGTGTGTGGAGCAGAAAACCCTTCCCTTAGCCTCCCAACTGGACTTTACCTGAGTGGGAGGCACAAGACTCTTGTGTTGGGACCCTCATATTCTTGAGAGGCTTATTACAGCAGCTAGTGTTACTTATGCTGACTAATATGGGGTGAGGGGACTTTGGGAATTTTGGAAGTTAGCAGGGGGCATGTGAGGATAGGGAAACGGAAAGATGTAAGTAGGGGAGAGGAGGAAGCTCAAGTCAATGTTAGAGAGGAAGGCAGTGACAGAAAGTCAGATGGAGAGCAAACACGGAGAGAGAAAACCCAGGGGGAGCGGAGCAAGGGGAATGCTTTTTAGCACTGAGCAATTTATTTTTTAAACCCAAGGGGGTCCCTTCAAAAGTTGTTTAGGACTATGATGAGAAGAAGTTGGAGGAAGCAAGTGTAAAATGAGGTTGGAATGAGACTGGTCAGAAGTTAAGCTGCTTAGAAAAGATGAGATGACCTGGGTTGTCCACCTTACTTTATATGCCCCTTCCCTCCACCACCTAGCAGCAGCAGTCTGTGCTTGGGCCCCTGCTTGGGCCTCATGTGACCCAGATGCAGGCCAGTCTGTTGGAGGTCAGATCCCCATCGGAAGCCTTACCTTGTCCAGGTAGATGATGAGGGTGTTCTTATTGGAGAAGGCCTTGTTAAGCTCATACTTAGAGATGTATCTGTCAACGCCGTTACTCAGCTGCGGAAGGGTAAGACTTGTGAAAATTGCCCTCAAGCCTTTGTCCACTGATGCCAGCCCCCAAGCCCAAGCCCTTCATACCAGGTCAAGGTCACCAGTGTCAGGAGAAAAGCCAGTCATCATGGATATATCCAGGATCGACATGGTAGCATCCTGGTCTCCCAGGTACCTGAATAGGGCAGGGAGAGGGCACTTGGGTCCCAGGGTAGGGTCAGCCCTGGGGCACAGTGTCTGCACAAGGGGGTCTGGTCAGAGACTGGGGTTACTGGTTCCCACACAGCAGCACAGAAGGATATTAGATTGTAGGAAACATTCCCCAAATGGAATAAAGGAAAGGCAGTGTCATGGTCAAGGTGACTAAAAGCTCAGGCTCTGGAGCCCCTTTGCACGGGTTCAAATCCCAGCTCCATATGACATTTGATGAGTCACTTGACCTCTCCATGCCTCAATTCGTCCAGAAAGTGCAGACGAGAAAATGTTACCATGGCCTAGCTCGATAACGCCAGGCCCCCAGCACCAGGGGACATTAGTCGTAATTGCATAAAGTACGAGTACAAATCTTGTCTCTGGATCTTGGGTCCACCAATCATTGTGCAAATCACAGACACGCATCACGGTCAGTGACCAAGCACGTCATTCCTTTCAAAGTCTGTCTGTGATGGGGCACCGAGCAGTTCATGCACAGACAGCAAGGCCTGTGGTTGTGGCACTTCCTTATCTCCCAGGGATAAACCGCATGACGTTTCACAAAACTGGTCAACTGGCAGGGGGATCTGCCAGCCAGGATGAAAGGCAGCAGAGAAATGAAGACACTGGAGGCAAAATTTGAAAGCACAGAAACGGAGTTAGAGAAGGAGCAGCAGACTGTGCGAATGTCACCCTTGCTGCCATTGGAGGGGCCGACCGGCTCTCTTGTGACATCGGCCGCTCAGAAGATTAGAGTTGGAAGCTGACCTAACTTAGAAGGGAGCGTGACAGTTCACTATGTCACAGGAAAGATGCCTGCTCAATCCCTACCCCAAGTGACACAACAGAAGGAAGACCCACGGCACTTTTGCTAAGTGTTTTACAAAGGAGAACAAGAACTGCTTGTTATCTCCATGTTCTAATGTTGTAGTTTACAGCATGCTAAACAAATTCTCATGTTACTGTAATTTCCATTTCTCTGTACCTTCCTAACTGGCAGTTTGAGAGTTCTGAAGCTGTGATAAAACGCTTTAAAGGTCATGCAACAATGGCAACTTCCCCCACTGATTTGTTGGCACTGCTTGAATAATTTCAGGTTATGGGGCCATCGCTCGTGTTGGACTGCCAATGCAAAGTGAGGACTGCCTGGGGTACCCACCTCCTGGCAGGTACTTCAGACAATACCAGATGCACAATATGCTCTTAGAAAGGATTAGGTCATGGAAAGGAGAAGTCTTGCTATAGACAGAGGAATGGCCAAGATGACCCCCAGTGACCCATCACTTACTTGGCACAGATGTCAAGGATCATGGTGTCCAGGGCTTCCTGAGGCCTCTTGACTAGAAACACAGACAGAAAAATGGGAGGGGGATGTCCCTGGGTCCCAACTCAGGAAGGAGGCAGACATTAGAATGAGGGCGGGGGAAGGGTAACAGGTAGGGTCTTAACTCTTTTACCATCTTCAGGAGCTCGTCGTATATCAACCCTGAGGTCAAACTTCTTGCAGGTGTGTTTGCTTTTGAGCTTGGCATGGTACATTGTCACCACCTGGTGAGATCACAGGGCAGTGCAGTGTCAGCCCACTTGAGTTGAGAAGAGCGTCCCTCGGGGCCAGAGGGGCTGAGAGAAGGCGGGCCAAGCTGGTGTGTGTTCCTGTTCCTTACCGACAAGGTGCCTTGTCCTTTCCCTTTAGCTGTTACTACAAAATCCTCATTTTTCTTGGTCTGCAGGGAGCAGGGAGAGAAGAGAGAGGATTTGGGAACCAAGCCTTCCCCTGGTTGCTACAGTCATATGCCCTATTTCTTGCCTGTGGCAAACACTGGTTGTTGTGGAGGGGGACGGCAAGCGTTTGGCTAGGCAGTTGTACCTCTGCTGACCGCTGGAGGCTAGCAGATTCCCACAAGATTCTGTACTTGATGACAGAGCTGTGGCTGGGCAGTTGGATGGACACATCCAGATTCAGGTCCTTGTGGTCAGGGACATCCTTCTGGAATTGGGCCAAGGCTTGGAACACCATGTAGGTGGCCTGGAACCCATGAGAAAGAAAGAGGGTGAGCCAGGAGACTGAGAAAGTGGTTAGAACCCACTGGGGAAGAAAGAGCCTCAGATCAGAGGGAGGGGGCTACTGGGACTATAGCTTAGGACCCCCTGCCCCAGAGAAGGTGAGGATAAGATTAGGGGTTGTTAGACACTGAGGACATGTTCTTGATTCTCCAAGGGACAGGGGTTTAGACAAGATCCTGGAAACACTGAGAACAAGTCAAAAAACCAACCAGAAATTGCAGGCATAAGACTGAAATTGAAACTGAGAGTGTGCCCAGGCCCATCCAGAGGAGAGTCTAAGACAAGGGTTTGGAGTCACTGAGAATGTATATAGAATCTGTTTGTGTCAGAAGAATGAAATTGGAGCCTGGGAACACTGAACATATGGTCTAGAATCCAAAAGGGATACTGAGAATGTGACTGATAGCCCTCCAGAAAGAAAGGGGTTCAAACTGGAGCCGGAAGCCCATGTCCTAGAACCCACCTTCCAGATGGAGACATTGGATGATGTGCTAGAATAGCCAAGAACTTGGGCTAGAATCCAGAGTAAGACGAATTAACACTAGGATCGTGGTGGAACTGAAAAAATGGTCTAGAGCCCAAGGAAGATATGAGCTAACACTGGGAGCCAGGTACAACTGAGATCCTTTTCTAGAAGCCACCGGAAGATATGGGCTAACTCTAGGAGCCTGTTGGAACTGAGAACCTGGTCTAGAACCCAGAGGAAGATATGGGCTAACACTGGGAGCATCCTGGATCTGACAACATGATCTTGAACACATAGGAAGATATGAGCTAACACTGGGAGCCAGTTGGAACTGAGATTATGGTCTAGAACCCATGAGCTAATACTGGGAGACTGGTAGACTGGAGAAGCTGGTCTATAACTCACAGGAAGATTGAGCTAACACTGGGAGCCAGATGCAACTGAGAACATGGTCTACAACCCACAGCAAGATGTGCACTAACACTGAGAGCCTGGTAGGACTGAGAAACTGGTCTAGAACACACTGGAATATATGAGCTAACACTTGGAGCCTTGTCGAACTGAGAACATAGTCTAGAACACACAGGAAGATATGAGCTAACACTGGGAGCCTTGTCGAACTGAGAACATAGTCTAGAACACACAGGAAGTTAGGAGGTAACACTGGGAGCCTGGTGGAACTGAGAACATGATCAGGATATGAGGAGCCTCAGAACACAGCTTGAGCATTCAGAGTGTACTCTAGAATATGCCAGTGGGATCACAACGAAAAAAGCCTGATCTCTCAAATCCATTCCAGCCACTACGGTGGCGGGACAGAAGGACGGGCCCTCTTGGTCTTAACATCTTCTCTGGGAGGCCGGTGGGAAGCCAGAGGAAGTAGGCATCCAGGTGCATGGGGGATATGGGGTCACTTGCCTGGGTGGAGCCATATCTGTGGAGAATACCTCCGTATTCTCTCTGCTCTTTGAGCCAGTTTGCGACGGGAAGCACAGAGTCGAATTCTTTGAGCACCAGCAGGGCCAAGAGGGCATAGGATGTGGCCTCCATGCTGTAGAGCTTCTTGTCAGGCTCCTCCCACTGTGTCTTGTCTGCAGAGAAACCCCCCAGTCCCCCATGCTCACTGCGCTGTCCAGTCTTGGGATGGCTCAAGAAAACTCAGAAAAAGACTCACAATAGACTCCTTGGTGTTCAGGTGTCCTGACTGACAAGAGTTTGTGAGGCCCTCCCTCTGTCTCTCAAAACATCATGTGCTGTCCTGTCCTAACACTGTGATGCTCTATAGCAATCTATTTACTCATTTGTTTCCTCAACTGGAGTGTGAACCACGTTGGCAGGGGCTGTTCTGTATTCACTGCGATGTCCCAAGTGCCCACGAAGGCACTTGTGGCAGAGATCATCATTAAAAAGCATTCCCTCCTCAGGGACACCTGGGTGGCTCAGTCGGTGGAGCTTCCAACTTTGGTTCAGGTCATGATCTCACGGTTCAGGAGTTCAAGCCCCACATCAGGATGTCTGCTGTCAGCACGGAGCCAGCTTTGCACTCTCTGTCTCCTACTGTCTCTGCCTCTCCCCTGCTCATGCCCTCTCTTTCAAAATAAATGAACATTAAAAAAAAAAAAAACACTGCTCCCTCCTCCTGGGCACACAGTTGGACTACATCTCCCAAAAGTCTTTGCAGGCAGGTGCAGCCACATGACCGAGCTCTGTATGATGGAATGGACACTGGCAATGTTAGGGGCCCCTTCCATGCCTGGTCTACCTCCCTTAAACAATCCACCTGACCATTTCCCCTTATGCTTACATGGAGTGGATCCCAAGCACCCCGTGGTGGCAAAGTCATGAAAAGATAGAGGCCCAGATTTCCACATGACTGTCTGGAAGAGAGCTGTCCACCAACAACAAGCTTCCATTGTGCTAAACCACCTCAGTATATGTACTGACACATGTTACATCAGTGAGTGCAAACCTGATGCAGTATATTACCTGAGCCAATGATTAAGTGCTCACTGTGTGCTGGGCACTGTGCTAAATTCCCTATGGCATTATCTTATCTAATCCTAATTACCCTTGAGATAATGACGACAACAACATCGGAATAGAGCTCTCACTGTATGCTGGACCTTCTACCTGCATTACTCCTTCAATCTTGTCAACCACCTATGATGTAAGTATCTTCTTCAGATGAGGTCCAGGGAGGGTCAGTGACTTTTACAAAGTCGCACGGTGAGAATGTGGCAGAGGGGGATTTGAATTTGGGTCTGTCTGATGTCGGAGCCCACGTCCTTGTTCCTGTGTCATAGCAAGTGCTCAACACACACTTGTTGAATGAATGATGCCACGTTCTTGTGTAGCTTACAGTGAGGATTTCTCACACCTCAGAGCCATTCACCAAGCAGGACTTAGCACCATCCACTCCAGCTCAACCTGAAGCTGCCCATCCTAGCATAGCTTAGAGCCACACATGCCAGCTCAAGATGACCACCCCCAAACCCTGGCCATGCATGCCTCTTTACCTCACCAGGCTGCCACTCACCTGTGGCTGTGCTCAGAAATTTTTCGAGGAGGTCTTTCTCCAGTCTTCCCAATTGGGCCAAGGCATAGCCTGCAATGGCCACAGAATACGGTCTCCGCAGGTTCCTGTAGTGGGCTTCAAGATAATCTCCTGCTTTATCCATGCTGCGCTCCAGGCTCTATAAGAAACAGGATTGGTTTCCCTGGTAAGGTGGATATTGCTGCCACAAAGAGCTGGTAAGGATCACACAAATGTCAATTTCTGGGTGCGAAGATGGTTTCTGTCCCTGGTACATATTTGTTTAGGATGTTTTTTTTTTCTTTTTTTTTGGGGGGGGACAGGTTTCCAGACATTTTAGTATGCATGAACTGCCTTGTTTCTGAGTAACTCTGATGTGCCTGGGACAGTTTATATATCCAGTGGTGTTTTGGTAACAGTTGAGCACCAGCTCTCCGGAGTGTGTATGGGGGCCAGGGGTCTGTTTTATCGCCTGCCGATTACTGTGGTGTAAATGCTCCCACTGTGGGAAATTTCAAGCTATCAACGTAATGGCCCTGAACATAAAGGGGAGAATATGTGTCGCAGATAGACACTCATGACCTAGCATGACCCAGCTTCAGCACCCCACTGGGAAACCTCTTCTCTAATCATCAGCTTCACAGCTAACACTTACTATATGGCAGTCACACAGGCAATCGCTGAACTTCAGGATCCTATGGGGTTGGCAATATTTTCATCATCATCTCTACTGCACAAATGACAAGATTGAGACCCAGAGAGCTGATGGAAGGAGGAAGACATGATGTGCAGCGTTCGCGAACTTTCTTGGTGTAAATATTACCGTGGCCAATTTCAAACTATGTGGAGTCAGTGAATGCAGAGTTGGGGGGAGGGGGGCAGTAGCACAGAAGTAGATAGCATTTCCACCTTATAGGTACATAACCTCGAGATGGATAGATTTGTCATAGATAATGAGGGAAAGTAATAAAACAATCAGGAAGTGATGAGTTTTGAGTGTTTCTTACCTTTGCTTTTAATGCTTAGTGTTTAGTCTAAAGTCAGTTTACATAATTTGCTTGAAAAGAATGATTGTGTTTAACAACTAGCTTGTGAAAGTCCTGGAAGTTTCATGGTTGGCTTTCACAGACTGATCCCAGCACACTTTTTTTTTTAATGTTTATTGGTATTTGAGAGAGAGAGAGAGGACACCAGCAGATAGACAGAGACAGAATAGAAGCAGGCTCCAGGCTCCAAGCTGCAAGATGTCAGCGCAGAGCCCAATACCAGGCTGGAACTCCCTAACAGGGAGATCATGACCTGAGCTGACATCAGAGGCTCAACCGACCAAGCCACCCAGGCACCCTAGTTCCAGCACACTCCTGATCTGCACCCCAGCAATCTGCTTCTATAGCCTATGCTATGCTCAGTTATACTGTTGTGGTAGGGCCCCTCCCTAAGGAAAAAAAGCAAAACAAAAACAAAACCTCAGGCAACCTGGCTATAAGAGTACTTGACATCCCTCATGACCCTGTAACATGAGATCCCTTGATCAGACTGCATGTTTGTGTGTTACCATATATGGGAGACAAAGGAGTAAAAGATATGTAAAACACTATGCCACCTGGAGTTAGGGGCTCAGTTCTTAGGGTATAAACCCAACTGAGCCTGCTGGCACGAATAAAGTTGCTTCCTGGAAAATAAGCGTCTATGTCACGACTCTCTCTGCAAGAATCCTGCTACAGTGTTGCCATTTTGTAGAAGAAAATGTTGGTACCTTGCAGCAGAAACTAATCCTTTCCCAGCTGCCCAGCTTCCCTGCCCAGCTGCCTGTTCTCCATCTACTCTTGACTTTTGCAGAAACTTCGGTCTTTCATTCATTCGGCCACAGTGGAAGCAGCCATATTTGCTCAGTAAGACCTACTTCCTGGCCTCAGCTGATTGGACCAGGTATGACCACCTGACCCGGGGTGGGCCAATCAGAATTTCCCCTATGGGTATCTGAAAGCTCTAGGTTTGGTCTGGCTATTTCCCCAAGGAAGGCAGCCAAGTTCTGCTGGGCAGGCTGGGTGGCAGGGAGAGAGGAATTATTGGGCCCAGAACGGCCTGGGTCCCTCTGAGCCCCTCAAGTCAACAGCCCTGTCCCCTCTATCTTGAGTCTGATGAAGGGAGGGGCAGCTGCCTGAGGTAAAATCCTAGGCTCTCCACCTTGGCAAGCTAAGGTCAAACAAACCACTCTCAAACCCCAGGACAAAGCAGAGGGAGTAATTGCAGAGACTCTCGGGAGTCCACCTTTCTAAGCTTCTCTGCTTCAGAACCAAAACCAGAGGAAAAAGAGACAGCCATGAGCCAATATTTGTAATCATTTCCTTTTTGGGGTCATGGGCCCCTTGGAAAATTTCCTAAAAGATCTCCTGAACTAAGAGAGTAGCCTTGATGTGTTCTTGGGTCTGGGTTGTGCCTTTTCTTCAGGGAAGCAGCAAGATATGCTGCACTGCTCATGTAGCAGTGATGGGGAAAGCAGGCTGAGGGGGCTTTTGTTGAAATTGGCTGACACTCTCTGGACAGGGTAAAGCAGGCAGAAAGGACCCATTCTTTGATCTCTTTCTGTCTTAGTTTTCTCCCCTGTAACCTGGGGATAAGAAGAGTAGCCTACGTCTCGGACTCTCAGAAGGATTACAGGACTTAGCATGTGCAGCACTTAGATGAGCATCTTAGTTAAATGCTCAAAAAATGCTGGGAATTATTATGGTTTTATGGGCATTATGGCTGCTGTGGTGGCTGCTATTGCACTGGGAGGACCGGGATTCACCTGAATGTAACACCTCACCCACCAAGGTGATGTGCCCTGGGTAGGGAGGCGAGAAAGAGAGGGTGGGTGGACACTTACGTTGAACTGATCATTGCAAATATCTTTAGCCTCTTCCAATGCAATGAGAACAAAGGCTGTGAGGGACACATCCTTCTCCTTATTCTCCTGGTAGCCACCCTAGAATGGGAAGCAGGAAATAAGGATAGTATCACCACTATGTCCCCACATGCTGACCAAACCTCTTGTAGGGTCAGCAGGTCAAGGCAGGGGTGAGAATCTCCTCAGTGTCTCTCCCTAGGTGGGCCACACTCTTCAATATTCACTCATTCAGCAATTGTTGCTCATGCTGTGGAAAAGATGGTGGGTAAGAACCCAACACCAGTCCCACCCCCACAGTGCTCCCCATCTAGTAGGGGAGACAGACATGAACCAATTGGCTCACCAGTAGACATATCATAACAAATTGGTGAGTGCGGTGCAGGAGGAGAAGTGGATGTGGCAGTGAGATTGGAAAGTGGGAGTGTGACTCAGTTGGGGAGATCAGGAAAGATTTCCTTGCAGGATGACCAGGGTTGGCATGCCAGACAGGGAGAACAGCATGTGAAAGGCCCTGTGGCTGGATAGAGCAAGGCTCCTTTCAGTACAGATGGCATGTGGATGGGGGTAGGGGGATGGTGTGAGATTGGAAGTCTGAAAAGTCAGGCTAAGGCAGTGATTCTCCACCTTATGCATGCATCAGCATCATATGGCGGGGGGTGGGGGGCTTGTAGCAACTGATTCCTAGGCCCTCCTCCTGAAGTGTCTGATTCCTGAATCTCGAGTCCAGCTTTAGAAAATACATTTCTAACTAGTTTGAAGGTGATGCTGATACTGCTGCCCTGGAGACCACATTTAGAGAACCACAGCTGTGAGTTGTTCTATATTTTCTGAATGAAGGGGGAGGGACTTCTGTTTTGCACTAGATTCTGAAGGCCTCTAGTCTTTCAGATGGAATACTGACATTCTCAGCCAAAGGGCTAGCCTTTCTCCTGTCTATCCTGTGACTACAGCCACCCCTCCCCCAGCCTGCCCTAAACCCTTGCCTCTTACAGTCATTTCTTGGTCAATTACGGGCGAATCTTCCTGGAAGACCCCGTCGGGTTTCTGCCTCTGCAGGATCAGCCATCTGACAGCTCCGCAGATGACATCGGCCTGAATGACAATGAGATTGGCTGCCAGAGAGAAGACCTTGACCACGTAGGCTGTCAGCCTGTGGGCGGCACAAAGCGTCAGCCAATCGCCTCCGGGATCCAGAGACTGCCATTCCAGGAAACCAATGAGCAGAGAGGGGCGGGGCCTACAGGCTGGCCCGGCTGGCCCAGCTCCCCCACCCAAGGCAGGCGCCAGCCTAGCCACAGGGGGCGCTTGATGTCCACAGGCCACGTGGCAGCTCAAGGTGGGCGGCTCATTGGTGTGGGCTGAGGGTCCATAGCATAGGGCCCTTCGGGCGAGACCTGGTGGGACCACCCAAGGCCGCCTTGCTCAGTGGGGTGCCAGACCACTCACCAGGTGCTGGCTTTCCGGTTCTGGAAGGCCGCAAAAGCCGAGTTGTCTTGTCTGAAGGCCAGCTGCTGGGAGTACCCTGCAGGGAAGCCAGAAGTGTCTCCAGAGGAGCAGGGGCTGAGTGGAGGGGCTCAGGGGACAAGGATTCTCTGAGGGGCGAGACAGGGGTTCAGGGAGGAATGAGGGGGCTCAGGGCTGAGCAGGGAAGTCTGCTAGAAGAGCGGAAGGGGCTTCTAAAAGGGGAAGGAGTTCTCAGAGGAGAGGGGTTCAGAGAGGCGAAGGATCTCAAGGGGGTTCAGGGCAAGGGTCCTCAGGGAGAGAGGGAGTTCTAGAGGGCTCAGAGGGGCCCAGGGTCTCAGAGAGGGCAAAGGTCAAGGGAGGTCTTTGAAAAGAAGGGATCCTGAAAGGGGAGGAGCTTAGAGGAAGGGCGTGGCCTGGAAAGGGGCCTGGGTCTCAGGGAGGACCCTGCTCTGGAGGTGGCTGGAGCAGAGAGGGTCTCCCAGGCAGACCCACCCTTTTTGATGAGCTGTAAGGCTTCGTTTCGCTTTGTGGGTCCCAACTTGTCCCACTGCTCCGTTTGGTCCAGGTAATGGACGGCAATGACCGTGGGCGTCATGCTTTTCATGTTCTGCTCCCCGGAGCCCGAGGGGGTCACGATGAGGTTTTTCAGTCGCTCCGCGTCAATGGCATCCTCAGTCAACTGAGCCACCGGGGTCCCTGCAACCGGGCGGGAGGACGGGGCTCAAGCAACTCACCCACCATGGGGTGGGGTGAGAAGGGTCAGGGCTGTCCCCAGCGATCCCAGGCTCCAGGCAGCCAGTGCCAAAGAGGTCAGGGGCAGTTGGGGGCTGAGGGGACGTGATGGTAGGAGGTAGGAGGCGGGGGTAGGGGAGTGGGGAGGGTGTCTACATTTGTAGGGAAGGGGGTCTTATGCTTCACACAAATCTGCTCCCTGAGCCTCTTGTTACAAGTGGCAAATTAATTCCAGAACAATCGTCATCAATACTTAGATCATGCTTCATGCTGTTGCCAGGCGCTGTTCTAGAGAAACATCATACAGTATCTCATTTAATCCTCTCAACAAGCCTTTGATATAGGCTCTATCAGCAAAGGCTATTTGCTGAACTAAATACTGCCTGGAACCCTCTATAAAACAGATCAGGGAGGTGGCCTGCTGTTCTAGCTGTAGTGGAGGCAGGGGACGCACGGTAGCATATACACCCAGAATTCGGAGAAATTAGGTCCCCTTCTCCAGAGCTGTGCCTTCCTGGGCGAGGGTCAGTGGCAGCTCACCTTGCAGGAGGATCCTGGTCTCTGAATCTGTGTCTGGTACCTGGTCACGGAGGTTTGTGGCGTGGATCTCTGCTCGCTGCACTCCGTCTGCCAGTGGAATGGGAGGGACCCGTGGCGTCACCCTCTCCCATAAGGCCCTGCCTCACCCCCTACCCCCAACCCCCCAGCTTTCAACCCTTCTGCTGTGGCTGACTCACTTCTGCCCCGGTTTTCTGGATCCAGTGTGTGAACGGCCACAATTTTTTTGACTTTGATTCCTTCAGGCTGAACAGTGTTGGGATGGGATGGGGGAGGGGGAAGTCGGGCGAATAAAAGAACAGACACAGCTCATCAGCAGGGCATGGGCACAATGGCATCACCCATCCTAGTTCTGTGACTGGGAGTCAGTTTACCCCCACTGCCTCTCAAATGTCCTTAAAAGAAAAGAATGTGCATAAAGTACTGAGTACAATGCCTGGCACTTAGTAAGCGCTCAGTTAAACTAGGGGCTATCTTATTATCAATGTCCCAAGTGAAGCTCTCCTTCCATGCTGGACTGCTGCTGTTTGTGCCCTTCCATCACACATTCTCCTTGAAGCTGGTACTAATGCACACCTTTTCCTTTGGAGACCCAGTCTCCTCCATGGCATGCTGGTAAACATTTGGTAGCCATCTCTCCAGGAAGAAAAGATCCTGATTTGTGGCACTGGCAGTTTCCATCCTGCGAACATCCCTGCCATGATAGATTTCAAGCTACCAGCATCAGAGGGTGCAGAATTGGGAGTTGTGGACACACTGTCTCTGGGGAGCGCCGTGCAGGCTCCAGCGCCCTCTTGGGTTTCTTCCCATTGGTGCCACACTGGGACCCCTGATAAAAGGGATAATTAAGATTGTGCTCCTGGGGGTGCCTGTGCGGCTCGGTGGAAAAGCATGGGACTCTTGATCTCGGCGTTGTAAGTTCAAGTCCCACATCGGGCGTGGGGATTACTTAAAAATAAAACCTTGGGTCACCTGGGTGGCTTAGTTAAGTGTCTGCTTTCAGCTCAGGTTATGATCTCACAGTTCATGAGTTTGAGCCTCATGTTGGGCTCTGTGATGACAGCTCAGAGCTTAGAGCCTGGAGCCTGCTTCAGATTCTCTGTCTCCTTCTCTCTTAGCCCCTTCCCTGCTTGCACTCTGTTGTCTCTTTCAAAATATGTAAATATTTTTTTAAATAGAAAAAAATAGGGGTGCCTGTGTGGCTCAGTCGGTTGAGCATCTGACTTTGGTTCAGGTCATGATCTTGCAGTTCATGGGTTCAAGCCCCGCATCAGGTTCTGTGCTGACAGCTTGGAGCCTGGAGCCTGCTTCCGATTCTGTGTCCCTCTCTCTGCCCCTTCCCCGCTCATGCTCTGTGTCTCTCTCTGTCTCTCAAAGATGAATAATCGTTAAAAAAAATAAAAAATAAATAAAATCTGTTTAAAAAATCCGAGTTTGGTTCTATTAAAGTCAGAAAAGAAATATTATGGTAAATTCTGGTATGAATATAAATAAGACATTTACTGTAAAATAACACTGTGAGTTTTAAAGCATTTGCTTTTCAATGTTTCAATATTTTTTCAATTACTTTAAGTTTTCGGGGGAAAATTAACCACCAAACAATTTCAACCATTAAAAAAAAGACACGTGGATGGCAGCCTTCATTTTTCCATTAGCTTCAGGCTCCAATTATGGTTTGACTTGGCACTGTCTGTATTTAAAATTTGATCTTTTGTTCATCACAGGTTTTTTGGCATTAATTTTGATTCCTTACAATAGTGCGTTAAAAGATTGTTACCCTCATGACCTCACGTTTTGCTTGAAAATATTAACAAAGATGATAGGAGGCTTTTATTTTATTTTTTTTAATTTGATGTTTATTTTTGAGAGAGAAAGAGACAGAGTGTGAGTGGGGGCAGGGGAGGGGCACAGAGAGAGGGAGACACAGAACCCAAAGCAGGCTCTGTGCTCCCCACTGTCAGTGCAGAGCCCAACACAGGGCTCAAACTCATGAGCTGTGAGACCATGACCTGAAGTCAGACGCTTAACTGACTGAGCCACCCAGGCACTCCAGTCACCCGCAGGCTTTATTTTTATTTATGACTTGATCTAGTATTATTTTTGAGAATGTTCATCACTAAGAAAGTGTAGAAATGTAACTGTTCCTCACTTACTCACCCTAATCCTGGCCTTGCTTACAATCTTGCAGGACTCTCAAACATCCTAAGCTGGACACTGGACACTCTTGGTGTCTCAGAGTCAGTGTCTCCAACCTGGGTTGACAGCATGGGGAGACAGGAGCCTCTCCCAAAGGACAAGGGACTGCAGGTGCCCCAAGGACTCACCACGACCTTCAAGGACTTCTTGACACCATCCATGAGGAAACGATTGTCGACAGCAGCCTTGACCTCCACGTTATGTAGGCCAACCTTCAGAGGCACGATGAGAAAAGGCACAGCTATTGAGGACTTGGCTGGGATGTTCAGAATCTGCTGATAGGGTTTCTTGGCGGTGGCCAGGCTGCAGAAGGCTGGGTTGTAGATCAGGGTCACCCTCGCCTGCCAGGGAGAGTATCAGTCAAGGGGCATGTGCCATGGTTCCCCCCCACACCTGCCATCTTCCGAGCTCTCCACCATACCTCTGCCCCCGCGGGAACCCACCTTGAGCTCCCCAGAATCCTGGTAATTGTAGAGCACGGCCTGGATCTCCACTTGCTCATTGCGCACGGCAGAGTAGGGTAGCCGCAGGTCGATGAAGAAGTCTTGCATCACCGTGACCTCATAGGGGTCAGCCACGCAGATCCCTGCCCAGGAGTGGAGTGTCAAGGGAAGGAGGTGGACAGGCTCTCAGTGCTTACCCCTCACTGCGGGAGCTGTGTCAAGCTCAGCCTGTGTTTGTGCAAGCCCAGGGGCTAAACAATTGTACAGGTGACACATTACCGATAGTGGTGGCAGCTGGGAGTCCCTGTGATGTACGGTTTCCATTTTCTTCTTGTAGTTTTACTCACAGGTAGGTGTGCAGGGGGAAGGGCTCGAGCACACCCGAAGGGTCCATACCTGGGCTCTCCAAAATGGTAGCCTGAGCTCTCTCTGGTTCCTGGGCACTTGGAATGTGGCTAGCTCAGAAAACTTTTTAACACATGTTTGGAACAATTTGCATATGCCAACCTACCTTTTCAGCTGTACATTTTGCAAATCCTAAAATACAGATCAAAGTATTTCCAATGAAAGGCTAGGGGTGCCTTTCCACTGACTGGCTCAGTCAGTGGTGGGTGTGATTCTTGATCTGGGGCCATGAGTTCAAGCTCACGTGGGGTGTGGAGATGACTTACAAATAAAATTAAAATCTTAAAAAAGAAAAATGGTAGCACCCTCATTGAAACGTTCTGCAAGTATAAAATATATGATACATCAAAGGCTTAGATGATCAAGTAAATGTATCTTTCGTAATTTTGAGGTATTAATAGGTTATTCTCAAATATGAACAGATGGTTATAACATTATTATGAGTCTGATGATGCTTTTTTCAACATATTTTTCAACATATTTTTTAACATATTTATCACATGTTGAAAGAATAATGTTTTGGAGACATCTGGTTAAAAAAATGTACAATAAAATTGATGTCACCGCCTCTTTTTTATGGGGCTACCAGAAGATTTAAAATTACATGCATCGTATTTCTGGTGGACGGTGCTGATCTACAGGCAGTGAAAATGACTGCAAAACCGATGGTTAATTTGTGATTCAACAGCTACTAGGCTATATTCAAGCACTGGGTTGATGCAAGCAAAATGTGCAAAAGCTTTATCATATTGAAATGTTACACTAAAAAAATAAATAAAAATAATGTTGCACCAAAGGTGTATTAAAATTTGGGGCACCTGGGTGGCTCAGTCGGTTAAGCGTCCGACTTCAGCTCAGGTCATGGTCTCGCAGTCCGTGAGTTCGAGCCCCGCGTCGGGCTCTGGGCTGATGGCTCAGAGCCTGGAGCCTGCTTCCGATTCTGTGTCTCCCTCTCTCTCTGCCCCTCCCCCGTTCATGCTCTGTCTCTCTCTGTCTCAAACACAAATAAACGCTAAAAAAAAAGTTACACTAAAAAAATAAAAACAGTGTTGCACCAAGAAGTGTATTAAAATTTGGAGCACCTGGTTGGCTCAGGTGGTTAAGCATCTGACTCCTGGTGTCAGCTCAGGTCATGATCTCCAGGTTCCTGAGTCGGAGCCTGGCCTCAGGCTCTGAGCTGATGGTGTGGAGACTGCTTTGGATTCTCTTTCTCCCTCTCTCTCTGCTCCCCCCCCCCCACTCTCAGTCTCTCAAAAATAAGTAAATATTTTTAAAATGAAGTTAAAAAAGAAATATATTATAATTTAATAATTTTTGTGTGTCTATTCTTCAGTGTTGAAAAAAATAGAGACTTGAACAAAATCCTTATTTGCTAACCTACAGTCATTATTCATCATTCTCGGGGGGGTCTGTTATAGTCACGGGAGGTAGTTATCATTTCTTATCTACTATTCATTTTTACATTTTTTTAATGTTTATTTATTTTTGAGAGGCAGAGCTGGAACGGGGGAGGGGCAGAGAGAGGGGGACACAGAATCTGAAGCAGGCTCCAGGGTCTAAGCTGTCAGCACAGAGCCCGACGCAGGGCTCGAACCCATGGACCATGAGATCATGACCTGAGCCAAAGTCAGACACTTAACCAACTGAGCCACCCAGACGCCCTCCGCTCCCTGTTTTCACATTCTATATATATATATATATTTAATGTTTATTTATTTTTGAGACAGAGAGAAACAGAGCATGAATGGGGGAAGGTCAGAGAGAGAGGGAGACACGGAATCTGAAGCGAATCCAGGGTCCGAGCTGTCAGCACAGAGCCCGACACGGGGCTCGAACTCACGAACCGTGAGATCATGACCTGAGCTGAAGTCAGATGCTCAACCGACTGAGCCACCCAGGCGCCCCTCTGTTTTCACATTCTTTTTTTTTTTTTAATTTTTTTTAACGTTTATTTATTTTTGAGACAGAGACAGAGCATGAACGGGGGAGGGGCAGAGAGAGAGGGAGACACAGAATCGGAAGCAGGCTCCAGGCTCTGAGCCATCAGCCCAGAGCCCGATGCGGGGCTCGAACTCACGGACCGCAAGATCGTGACCTGAGCTGAAGTCCGAAGCTTAACCGACTGAGCCACCTAGGCGCCCCTGTTTTCACATTCTTAAAGCCAGATTTAATTTACTCTGGTGGGTGAAAAACCAGCTTTTGCACCACAAACAGGAGGCTACCTCCAGGGAAACAAAACAGTTTTGTTTTGTTAAATACTGGCCAGCTCACGTTGTGCCTGCAGAAAGCAGACCTGCTCTCTCCTTGCTAATGCAAGTCAGTCAAGACCTACAGAGGAGATGAGGACATTCTTGCACCAGACTTAGCTTTTCCTTGAACAAGCTGGAAGGAGCGCGAGAGAACAACACATGGAATGACTTCTGACACACCATCCATGTTATGTTTGAGGCAGAGAAACGCCTACTCTCCGTGACCCTGGAAGGACAGCTACATGTCACCGCATGTTGGTCCAAACCCATGGAAGGTACATCACTGAAAGGGAACCCTAGTTTTTGACTGCAGTTGACGATAATGTATCAGTGTTGTCCCAGAGATTTTGGCAAAGGTACCACCTAATGCAAAAAAGGGTTAGAGACGGGAATTGGGGGGAATTGAGGAGTGGTAATTCTCAGTTGTTTCTGTAAACCTAAATTGTTTAAGAAAACCCATTAATTAGGGGACGCTGGGTGGCTCAGTCGGTTGGGCGTCCAACTTCGGCTCAGGTCATGATCTCACAGTTCATGAGTTCGAGCCCTGCGTCGGGCTCTGTGCTGACAGCTTGGAGCCTGGAGCCTGCTTCAGATTCTGTGTCTCCCTCTCCCTGCCTCTCCCCGCTCATGCTCTGTCTCTGTCTCCCTCAAAAGTAAAGAAACATTAAAATTTTTTTTTCCAACGTTTATTTATTTTTGGGACAGAGAGAGACAGAGCATGAATGGGGGAGGGGCAGAGAGAGGGGGAGACACAGAATCAGAAACAGGCTCCAGGCTCTGAGCCATCAGCCCAGAGCCTGACGCGGGGCTCGAACTCACGCACCGCAAGATCGTGACCTGGCTGAAGTCGGACGCTTAACCGACTGCGCCACCCAGGCGCCCCAACATTAAAAATTTTTTTAAGAAAACCCATTAATTAAAAAAAAAATCAACCAGGGCGCCTGGGTGGTTCAGTCGGTTAAGCATCCAACTTCACCTCATGTCTGATCTTATGTTTTGTGAGTTCGAGCCCCACATCTGGCTCTGTGCTGACAGCTCAGAGCCTGGAGCCTGCTTCAGGTTCTGTGTTTCCCTCTCTCTGCCCCTCACCTGCTCGAGATCTCTCTCTCTCTCAAAAAAAAAAAATTTACAAAAATAAAATATGTTTGGCTTCAATAATGACTCACACTCATCGAACATCTGTAATGTGCCAGGCACCATTTTAAAGGCTCCACACGTATTAACTCAAAAAACTCTCTGCACAACACTTTGAGTGGCTACTATTTGCATTATACCTGTTTTATGGATGCACACAGAGAGGGTGAGTAACTTGACTCAGGCCACACAGCTGCCTAGCGGACGACCGGGGATTTGAATCCAGACATTTAAGCTTGAGGAGCTCCCTGCTTATAACTCTGCTGACTCTTTGCATTCATGGTATCTCAGGAGTCTAAAATTTCCAAGTTCCACTGGCAACCATCCTAAAATATAAATTCTGAGCCTCTAAGATGGCGTTCCGGAAAGGTTCATCCCCTGGTGATCTTGGGCAAGTGACCTGCCTTCCCTAGCTTCAGTATCCTCATTTGTCGGAGAATAAATGTACCAACCTCAGAGGGTTCTTGTGAGCACTGAATGAGATAATGTGTTGGGAGTTAAAAATGGTACCAGGTAAAGGGCGTCTGGGTGGCTCAGTCAATAAGCATCTGACTCTCAGTTTCGGCTCAGGTCATGATCTCGGGGTCTCATGAGTTCAAGCCCTGCATTGGCCGGTAGCTCAGAGCCTACTTGGGATTCTCTCTCTCTCCCCGTCTCTCTGCCCCTTCCCTATTCACGCTGTATCTCTCTCTTTCTCTCTCTCAAAATAAATAAATAAACTTAAAAAAAATTGTACCTGGTAAAACACAGCGTCCAACATGAGGCTCAAACTCATGAACCGTGAGATCATGATTGGAGCCTAGTTCAGACACTTAACAGAGCAACCCCAGTCCCCTAACATACCTCCCTTTTAATGTTTCAATATTTTTTCACCTACTTTAATGCTCAGCGAAAAAATTAACCTTTAAAATGTACCTAAATCAGGAATGGGGGGCAGGGGGCGGGGGGCGGCGGGGCGCACTCATTTTCCCTCTTGTCTCAAACTCCATGATGGCTCAGCTCAGTGCTGGCTTCTATTTACAATGGAGATATTTTGTTCATCATGGATTTTTTTTTTTTTGCATTCACGTTGATTTTTTCAAAATGATCACATGAAAGTATCACACATCTGCCTTAAAATTAGTGCCTCCCTCTCCTCACCCTGCTCCGAGGCCTGCCTGAGACCACCCCCATTAGACCAGGGCTCCCCAGCTCCCTGTGGTGGGCCCCCTACCCCCTGGTTACCTTTTTTTTTTTTTTTTGCCAAGTTTCACAATCTGGCCGCCAATGTGCCAATCATACATTTCATCCTGCTACCTCCTTCATATATTCTTAATGGATTTACCCATCACCCTGTCAACACCACCCCTTAAGCGTGTTTGTTGTTGCAAATTATTCTGTATGTCCTTATATCTGTGTCCAAACCTATAGATCGTACAACACTGAGAGTGAACGCTCATGTCAATGATGAACTTGGGGTGACGATAGGCGTGTCAGTGTCACGAATACGCCATGCTGGTGAGGGATGCTGATAGTGCCTGTCTGCGCGGGGCAGACTGTGTGCGTCGGGGGTGGGTAGACTGGGTGTATGTGGGAACTCTCTGTACCTTCCCCTCAATTTTGCTGTCAACCTAAAACTGCTCTCGAAAGAAAATCTATTTACAAAAGGCGCTGACTCGTCACCCACAGAGCAGGATCTGACACCCCCACTTGTCACCTGGGAGCAGTGTGTCAGCCACCAAGAAACAGGGGATCTCTCTGGATGGGATGAGAAAACGCCCAATGGCCCTGGGATCCCTGACTCGTGAGCATGGGGCCACCACCTTCTCTCACCTTTCTTGTTCGACAAGCTCACCGCCAGAATCTCCCAGGTGGTGATGGAGTCTTTCAAAAATATATTCATGGTCTTTGTGGAGATTCTGGATGGAGGAGAAGTGGGGGTATTAAAAAGAGGCAGGTGTCAGGGGCCTGGGGGGAGAGCTGGTGTGGAGGGGCCCCAAGGGGCAGGTTGGAGGGAGGAGTGGGGGCTGGGCACACGGAGGGAGCCTGACTCTTGATTTTTTTTCTAGGCTGGGTTGTGGGGTTGCCCAGTGATTCCAGAAAAGAGAGGCATGGGTGCATTCAAACGAAGTGGTCCAGATGGGGCCGCTATAGGAGCTGGCCTGGGGGTGGGGGGGTTAAGGTGGGGGGGTGTCTCAGCCTTACCCATCTTTCTCAGGTTCACGGAGTTCCTCTATGCGCCACAGCCAGCTCTCAGGGAACTGGCTTCGGGAAATGATTTCCTCTTCCGGGATTATATCTTCATCCAAGTCACCTGGGAGGCACGGGTGAGGAGGAGACAAATCTGGGTTGAGAACGGACCCATTTCTCCACTGTCCCCAGAGATACTCATCTCTAAATGGCTGAAGAGGTTCCTACCAGAAAAACACACCCATAGTTCCATGATGGCCTGGGGAGGGGGGCAGTCATGTTTGTCTTTATTGCTCCTTTCTCCCCAAAAATACCATTAAAAATGACATTTTACAACTGTGTCGGTATAGGGGCAGAAATAGTCCAGGCTAGGACTATTTCCCCCTGCTCTGATTTTCATAGAAATGAAGCATTTGTGTGAGCATCTAAGTAAGCATAGTGGCTCCCAGGCTCCATGCCCGCTACATCTGATGGTTATGGCCCCCAAGCAAACAGGTGGCTCGAGAGACTCCCCAGACCTGTTGGTGACCCCGGGCGATGGGGTGGCCTTTTGAGCAAGCCTGACGCCATCAGCAAGTAGACCAAATGGGGCCAGAATATGGTTCAACCCTGTCTGGGCAGGTTGTAACGTGGCTTTGGGTCTTCTTAATAACAAAGTAGGTGAAATCGACTGATGCCTAAATCCACCCATATTCTGGAATAATCCAACAAAGTGCATGTCAGATACAAACATGCAGGCAGCTCTCTGTCTCACCCCCAATCGGCTAAAGAAATTACACAATTTGGGGCACCTGGGTGGCTCAGTCACTTGAGTGTCCGACTTCTGCTCTGGTCATGATCTCATGGTTGGTGAGTTTGAGACTTTCACCAGGCTTGCTGCTGTCACTATGAGCCTGCTTGGGATCCTCTGTCCCCCTCTCTCTGCCCCTTCCCTGCTTGCGTGCACACACACACTCTCTCTCTCTCGAAAAAAAAAACACATTAAAACAGAAAAGACTGGAGTCAAGATGGCAGAGAAGTAGTGGGACAAGGATTTTCCTGGTCCCTCAAACACAGCTGTATTGAGGTCAGAACACTTGGAACACCCAGGAAATAGGTCTGGGGAGTGATAGAAACATCTCCGAAGGTGGAAGGAGACAGCTTGGCGGGACTGAGGTGCATGTATGTGGATTGGGAGAGGTAAAACGGTCAGCATAGGCATGGAGGGGAGGGGACCCCTTCTGTGGAGACACAAAAGGGAGAGAAAGAGGCTGTAGGAGTATGGCATTGTGTTCGGACGAGAGAAAAACATCTCTGGACCATGGAGGGGGAACGAGAAATATGGAGAGTGCCAGTACTTTGCACGGTGCCAGTACAGTGCATGTACTTTGCAAAGTCTCAGGAGTTGAAGATTAGAGTTTTCAGGGGTGCAAGACTTTCTCTTGCAGCTTGCAGTGTGCACATGCCTCGTGGAGACGGAGCCAGCCCCAGGGCCCAGTAGCGATCTCAGGGGTGACTGGGAGAGAGCAGTCCCCACCCTGTAGTACTGTGGGAAGAGGGTTTAGTGCCACCCCAAGGAAAAAAGACCCTGCAGGCATCAGCCGTGTAGGCTGGGCAGAATGGTGCTACCCCAGAACCGAGTCTGTGAGGTGTGGGATTCTTTAAGGCATCTTGTTTTCAATCCCATCTGAGCATCTAGGAGGTGCAGGAGACTGTGGAACAGGACAAGCTGGCCCCCACCCTCCCTGCACTCCTCTATGAGGACAGTCTGAACAGCATGGTTTGAGACACTTTTCTCCCCATCACCAACATGGCGGGGCTTCAGGGAACAGGACAGCAGCCCCCAGTGGAGGCAGGACCGGTTTACAACAAACCCCGCCCCTCCATGCCTGGTAACTGCTTAAATACTGGAGCAGGACTGACCCTGACCAGGCCAGACAGCCTCTCCTCCAGACCAGCACAGCCAGCGGTCCTGAGCACCAACAGGCAGCTGTCCTGCAGTTTTCTATGTTAGTCCATTTTGTTTTGTTTTGTTTTTCTTTTTCTCTTTTCTTTTCTTTCATTTTTTCTCTTTTCCCTTCTTTTTACCTTCCTCTTTTTATTTCCTTTGGAATCACGATCACAGTTTCTGATTTGACTTTTGGTCAAGTCTCTCTCTCTCTCTCTCTCTCTCTCTCTATATATATATAAATACACCCCACCTGGTTTCATTCTCCATTCTGTTTGTTTGTTTGTTTGTTTGTTTAGTCAGGCATTTTTCTCTATTGTTTTTACACTTTTTCTGTATCTCCTTATTAATTTCCCCCTTCTCTCTCTGGGTTAAGCCTTATAGTTTCTTTGATTCTCTGCCTGGTCTTTTTTTTTTTCTGACCCTTTCATTTTTTATTTGTATGGGAATCAGGCTTCCCTCACCTTTCCTTTTTCCAGGGTTCCTTCAGTGAACAAATCAAAACACCCCTGGTGGAAGGTCCAAACCATCACCACTATGAGCAGTGTGACAGAACAGCCAAATATGTAACATGATCACACTCCACAAACACTTCCTGAAGTCCCAGGACCTATTCTTAATATGGTAGGACTTGCAGGTGCAGGACACATAACAAGCTATTAAAACGTGTAAAAACCAGAAACCTAGCCAAAATGATGAAATGGAAGACCTCTCCTCATGAGAAATTCCAGGAATAAATGACAGGCAGATAACTGCTCAAAAAAGATATAAACAATATATCTGAACAAGAATTTAGAATAACAGTCATAAGACTGATAGCTGGGCTTGAAAAAAGCATAGGAGACACCAGGGAATCTATTGTTGCAGAGATCAAAGACCTATGAAATAATCAAGGTGGATTAAGAAATGTTGTAAATGAGATACAAAATAACCCAGCTGCAGTGACAGCAAGGATGGAAGAAGTCGAAGAGAGAATAAGCGAAATAGAAGACAAAGTTATGGAAAATGATGAAGCTGAAAAAAAGGAGGGCAAGGAAATTACTAGACCATGAGGGGAGATTTAGAGACCTACGTGATTCTGTGAAATGAAATAATAACCGTATCATAGGAGTTCTGGAAGAAGAAGAGAGAAGGAAAGGGGCAGAAGGTTTATGTGAACAAATTATAGCTGAGAACTTCCCTCATCTGGGGAAGGAAACAGGCATCCAAGTGCTAGAGGCACAGAGAACTCCCTTCAAAATCAACAAAAAATGACATAATCGTAGTGAAACTGCAAAATACAAAGATAAAAAGAGAATTATGAAAGCAGCTAGGGAAAAACGGGCCTTAACCTACAAGGGTAGACACATAAGGGTAGTAGCAGACCTGTCCACTGAAACTTGGCAGGCCAGAAGCGAGGGGCAGGAAACATTCAATGTGCTGAATAGCAAAACTAGGCAGCCAGCCAAGAATCCTTCATCCAGGAAGGCTGCCATTCAGAATAGAAGGAGAGATAAAGGCTTTCCCAGACAAACAAAAACTGAAGGAGTTTGTGACCACTAAACCGGCCCTGCAGGAGAGTGTAAGGGGGACTCTGTGAGTGGAAAGCAGCAATGACTACAAGGGACCAGAGACATCACCATAAGCACGAAACCTGCAGATAACACAATGACAGTAAATCCATACCTTTCAATAATCACTCTCAATGTAAATGCACTAAATGCCCCAATCAAAAGACACAGGGTATCAGAATGGATAAAAAAAAATAAGATCCATCTATATGTTGCCTACAAGAGACTCCTTTTAGACCTGAGGACACCTGCAGATTGAGAGTGAGGGGATGGAGAACCATCTATCATGCTATTGGACATCAAAAGATAGCTGGAGTAGCCATATTTATACCAGACGAACTAGATTTTAACACAAAGACTGTAACAAGAGATGAAGAAGGCCATTATATCATAACTGAGGGGTCCATCATCAAGAAGAGCTAACAATTGTAAATGTTTATGCCCCCAACATGAGAGCACCCAAATATGTAAATCAATTAATCACAAATATAAATAAATGTATAGATAATAATACCGTGATTGTAGGGGACTTTAATACTCCACTTGCTGCAATGGACAGACCATCTAGTCAGAAAATCAATAAGGACACAATGGCTCTGAATGACACATTGGACCAGATGGACTTAACGTATATTCAGAAGTTTTCATCCAAAACAGCAGAATACACATTCTTCTCGAGGGCATATGGAACATTCTTGAAAATAGATCACATACTGGGTCACAAAACAGCCCTCAACAAGTATAAAAGGATTGAGATCATACCATGCTTATTTTCAGATCACAACACTATGAAACTTGGTATCAACCACAAGAAAAAATTTGGAAATCCCCTTAATACATGCATATTAAAGAACATCCAACTAAAGCATGAACGGGTCAACCATGAAATTAAAGAAGAAATCAAAACATGTATGGAAGCAAATGAAAATGAACACACAGCAGTCCAAAGCCTTTGGGATTCAGCAAAGGCAGTTCTAAAAGGACAATACATTGTAATTCAGGCCTGTCTCAAGAAGCAAGAAAGGTCCCCAATACATAACCTAACCTCACATCTAAAGGAACTAGAAGGGCAGCAGCAAAGAAAGCCCAAGGTCAGGGGCGCCTGGGTGGCGCAGTCGGTTGAGCATCCCACTTCAGCCAGGTCACGATCTCGCGGTCCTGGAGTTCGAGCCCCGCGTCAGGCTCTGGGCTGATGGCTCAGAGCCTGGAGCCTGTTTCCGATTCTGTGTCTCCCTCTCTCTCTGCCCCTCCCCTGTTCATGCTCTGTCTCTCTCTGTCCCAAAAATAAATAAATGTTGAAAAAAAAATTAAAAAAAAAAGAAAGCCCAAGGTCAGCAGCAGAATAGAAATAATAAAGATTAGAGCAGAAATAAACAATAAAGAATTTTAAAAACCCAGAAGAATCTAAGAGATGGTTTTTGGAAAGAATAAAGAATGTTGATAACCCCTAACCAGACTTCTCAAAAAGAAAATAGAGGACCACAATAGATAAAATCACAAATGAAAGAGGAGAGATCAAAACAAACACCACAGAAATACATACAATTTTTTGAGAATATGATGAACAATTATGTGCAAACAAACTGGACACCCTGGAAGAATTGGACAAATTCCTAGACACCCACACACTACCAAAATTCAAAAGGGAAGAAATAGAAAATTTGAACGGACCCATAACCAATGAAGAAATTGAATCCGTTATCAAAAATCTCCCAACAAGTAAGAGTCCTGGGCCAGATGCCTTCCCAGGGGAATTTTACCAGACATTTAAAGTAGCATTCATACCTATTCTTCTCAGGATGTTCCAAAAAATATAAACGGAAGGAAAGTTTCCAGACTCGTTCTATGAAGCCAAAACTACCTTGATTACAAAACCAGACAAAGACCCCACTAAAAAAGAGAATTACAGGGGCGCCTGGGTGGCGCAGTCGGTTAAGCGTCCGACTTCAGCCAGGTCACGATCTCGCGGTCCGTGAGTTCGAGCCCCGCGTCGGGCTCTGGGCTGATGGCTCAGAGCCTGGAGCCTGTTTCCCATTCTGTGTCTCCCTCTCTCTCTGGCCCTCCCCCGTTCATGCTCTGTCTCTCTCTCTGTCCCAAAAATAAATAAACGTTGAAAAAAAAATTTAAAAAAAAAAAAAAAGAGAATTACAGGCAACCATCCTTGATGAACATGGATGCAAAAATTCTCAACCAGATACTAACAAATCGAATTCAATAGTATATTAATAGAATTCTTCACCATGATCAAGTGGAATTCATTCCTGGGCTGCAGGGCTGGCTCAATATTTGCAAATCAATCAATGTGATATATCACATTAATAGAAGAAAGGATAAGAACCATAGGATCCTGTCAATAGGTGCAGAAAAAAACATTTGACAAAATACAACATCCTTTCTTAATAAAAACCCTCAAGAAAGTCGGGATATTAGGAATATACCTTAACATCATAAAAGCCATAAATGAAAAGCCCACAGCTAATATCATTCTCAATGGGGAAAAACAGAACTTTCCCTCTGAGATCAGGAACATGACAGGGCTGTCCATTCTCACACTGTTATTTAACATAGTGTTGGAAGTCCGAGCCTCAGCAATCAGGCAACAAAACGAAATAAAAGGCATCCAAATTGACAAGAAGAAGTCAAACTTTCACTCTTCACAAATGACAGGAAACTCTACCGAAGAGTCCACCTAAAACTGCTGGAACTGATACATGAATTCAGGAAACTCACAGGATACAAAATCAACGTATAGAAATCGGTTGCATTTCTAGACACAAATAATGAAGTAACAGAAAGAAGTATCAAGGAATATATTCCATTTACAATTGCACCAAGAATTATAAAATACATAGAAACAAACCTAACCAAAGATGTAAAAGATCTGCACACTGAAAACCATAGAAATCTTATGAAAGAACTAGAAAAAGACACAAAGAAATGGAAAAACATTCCATGCTCATGGATTGGAAGAGTAAGTATTGTTAAAACGTCGATACTACCCAAGGTAATCTACACATTCACTGCAATCCCAATGAAAATAGCACCAGCATTCTTCACAGAGCTAGAACAAACAATCCTAAAATTTAAAAAAAATATATTTTTTTAACGTTTATTTATGAGACAGAGAGAGACAGAACATGAACAGGGGAGGGGCAGAGAGAGAGGGAGACACAGAATCGGAAACAGGCTCCAGGCTCTGAGCTGTCAGCCCAGAGCCCGATGCGGGGCTCCAACTCACGAACTGTGAGATCATGACCTGAGCCGAAGTCGGACGCTTAACCGACCAAGCCACCCAGGCGCCCCTAAAATTTTTATGAAACCACAAAAGACCCCAGATAGCCAAAGTAATGTTGAAAAGAAAACCAAAGCTGGAGGCATCACAATCCCGGACTTTAGTCTGTATTACAAAGCTGCAATCATCAAGACAGTATGGTATTGGCACAAAAACACATACACCAATGGAACAAAATAGAGAGCCCAGAAATGCACCCACAAGTATATGGCCAACTAATATTTGACAACAGGAAAGAGTATCCAATGGAAAAAAGACAGTCTCTTTAGCAAATGGTGCTGGGAGAACTGGACAGCAACATGCAGAAGAATGAACCTGGACCACTTTCTTACACCATACACAAAAATAAATTGAAAATGGATGAAAGACCTAAGTGTGAGACAGGAAACCATCAAGATCCTACAGGAGAAAACTGGCAGCAACCTCTTTGACCTCGGCCGCAGCAACTTCTTACTTGATGTGTCTCTGAAGGCAAGGGAAATAAAAGCAAAAGCGGACCATTTGGGACCTCATCAAGGTAAAAAGTCTCTGCACAGCACGGGAAACAATCAACAAAACTAACAGGTAACCGATGGAATGGGAGAAGATATTTGCAAATGACATAACGGATAAAGGGTTAGTTAGTATACAAAATCTATAAACAACTTACCAAACTCAACACCCAGAAAACAAATAATCCAGTGAAGTAATGGGCAGAAAACATGAATAGACACTTTTCCAAAGAAGACATCCAGATGGTAAACAGACACATGACAAGATGCTCGACATCACTCATCATCAGGGAAATACAAACCAAAAACACATTGAGATACCCCCTCACACTGGTCAGAGTGGCTAAAAGTAACAACTCAGGAAACAACAGATGTTGGTGAGGATGTGGAGAAAGGGGAACCCTCTTGCACTGTTGGTGGGAATACAAACTGGTGTAGCCACACTGGAAAACAGTGTGGAGGTCCCTCAAAAAATCAAAATTAGATTTACCCTATGGCCCAGCAATAGCACTACTAGAAATTTATCCTAAAGGGCACATGGGTGCTGATTCGTAGGGGCACATGTACTCCAGTGGTTATAGTAGCATTTCAACAACAGCCAAATTATGGAAAGAGCTCAAATGTCCATCAACTGATGAATGGCTATATATACAGAGAATGGAATACTACTGGGTGATGAAAAAGAAGGAAAGCTGACCATTTGCAACAACATGGATGGATCTGGAGGGTATTATGCTAAGTGAAATAAGTCAGTCAGAGAAAGGCAGATATCGTATTTTTTCACTCATGTGTGGAATTTGAGAAACAGAAGACCATAGTGGGAGGGAAGGAAAAATTAGATACAAAGAGAGAGGGAGACAAACCATAAGAGACTCTTAAACATAGAGAACAGACTGAGGGTTGATGGGAATAGGATATGGGGGAGTGGGGAAAATGGGTGATGGGCATTGAGGAGGACACTTGGGATGAGCATTGGGGTTGTATGTAAGTGATGAATCATAGGAATGCGCTCCCGAAGCCAAGACTACACGCATTGGCAATAAATTTTAAAAAAAAGAAAGAAAGAAATTACACAAGGCTGGGGGAGAAAACACCTGAGTGTGTGTAAGCCATATCCCAGTAGATCAGATATTTTGTCTAATTTTCCTCTTTGAGAAAGAAAGTCTATAGGCCACTGGAGCAGAAGGCACCAAGCCTAGATTAGAATAATTTGCACAGACTGAAGATTCAGCCCTTTACTCCTGTGTGTTGGGAATCTTTGTGTGTTTTTTGGGGGGTGATGGTGGAGGGCGTGCTAGCCTTCCAGCTAAAAGAATTTAGAAATATGTGTCCCCTTTGGCGATGTCTGCCTTTAGGAGGTGACTGCACATTTCTAAGCAAAAATAAATAAATTAAATGAATAAATAAATAAATAAATATAAATATAATAAATAAATAAATAAATAAAATAAAAATAAAAATATGAGTGTACTTGAAAAGTATGTGTTACCATATAAGGATCTATACCTGCTGTCATACAGGCTACATAAAAATTGATTTTGGGGAAATTTTCCCTTGGCTTAAATTTTGCCCTGATCTGATAGCAGAAAGAGGTTTAGAAATAGACTATCCAGGAATAAGGAGGAACTTTACAGTGGAGAGACCCAGCAGACAGCGCCTTAATCACGTGATCAAGACTCACAGCACCAACAATGGGACAAATCAATGTCTTTGGGCTCCCGACATGCTGCACTGAGAATCCATAGTGTCTCTCCTGTGACAGTGCTGCCCCCAAATGCAAAACCTGGATGTCATTACGAGGAAGCATGGAGCCAACCCAAACCGTGGGACAGCCCCCCAAATGCTGGACGTGAAAGTCACTCAAGACGGCTGTGCTGCCAGGGGTTGAGCAGATCCAAGGACACCAAGGAGACCCCACCAGTAAATACGACGTCTGCTTCTGCACAGATCCTTTTCCTATAAAGGATCCAAGCCAAACCAGACCAGACCAAAGTAGACCGAACCACACCAAACTAGACCAAACCAAGTGAAACCACACCAGACCAGACTAAACCAAACCAGACCAAACAGGACCAAACCACTCTAAACCACACCAAATCAAAACCAAAACCAAAACCAAACCAAACCAAATGGAAACCACTGGCGAACCTGAATGGGGTTGGAGGTTCAACGAGTCAACATTCATGTCCTAATTCTGATGACTGTGCTGAGGTTTTGTGGGAGAATATCTTTTGTGGGAGAATTTCAAGAATTCCACATGGAGCTATTTGGGGATGGTGGGGGCCTCAAACAGTTCAGAGGGATAAAAGGTTTTTATGCCCATTTCTACTTGTTCTGCTTGAGAGTCTAAAGATTAAAAAAAAAAGATGATTATGTTTGCTTGGATCGGGCAGCCTACAGCCATAGCATTTCCCCATCTTCCTTAGTTTTTAAGCAAAGGGGTTCTGTTTCATGACTTTTCATCCTGTGATTGATAAGATCACTTCCCTTGGTTTCAAGAGCCACTCACACTGGCCTTCATTCTCAGAACCCAATTTGGATGACACAATTTCTGGTCCCCTATGAAAACGATGGGATGTGCAAAAGAAGTGTTCAAATGGCCAGTGAGAAGGGTCAGTGCAGCAACCACCACTCTGCACACAGTGGTTAAAAAGAGCAATGGAGTGACAGAAAGAGAAATCAAGGAATCAATCCCATTTACAGTTGTACAAAAAACCATAAAATACCTAGGAATAAATCTAACCAAAGAGGTGAAAAATCTATACACTGAAAACTATAGAAAGCTTATGAAAGAAATTGAAGAAGACACAAAATTGGAAAAAAAGATTCCATGCTCCTGGATAGAAAGAATAAATATTGTTAAAATGTCAATACTACCCAAAGCAATCTTCATATTCAATGCAGTCCCTATCAAAATAACACCAGCATTTTTCACAGAGCTAGAACAAATAATCCTAAAATTTGTATGGAACCAGAAAAGACCCCGAATAGCCAAAGCGATCTTGAAAAAGGAAACCAAAGCAGGAGGCATCACAATCCCAGACTTCAAGCTATACTACAAAGCTGTAATCATTAAGACAGTATGGTACTGGCACAAGAACAGACACTCAGATCAATGGAACAGAATAGAGAACCCAGAAATGGACCCTCAAATGTATGGCCAACTCATCTTTGACAAAGCAGGAAAGAATATCCAGTGGAATAAAGACAGTCTCTTCAGCAAGTGGTGCTGGGAAGACTGGACAGCAACAACCAGAAAAATGAACCTCGACCACTTTCTTACACCACACACAAAAATAAACTCAAAATGGGTGAAAGACCTAAATAATACAGGAAGGCATCAAATCCTAGAGGAGAAAGCAGGCAAAAACCTCTTTGACCTCAGCTGCAGCAACTTCTTACTCAACACGTCTGTAGAGGCAAGGGAAACAAAAGAAAAAATGAACTACTATTATAAAAATCTTCTGCACAGCGAAGGAAACAATCAGCAAAACTAAAAGGCAACCAACGGAATGGGAGAAGATATTTGCAAATGACATATCAGATAAAGGGTTAGTATCCAAAATCTATAAAGAACTTCTCAAACTCAATATCCAAAAAACAAATAATCCAGTGAAGAAATGGGCAAAAGACATGAATAGACACTTCTCCAAAGAAGACAGATGGCCAACCCACCCATGAAAAGATGCTCAACATCACTCATCATCAGGGAAATACAAATCAAAAACCACAATGAGATACCACCTTACACCTGTCAGAACGGCTAACATTAACAACTCTGGCAACAACAGATGTTGGCAAGGATGCGGAGAAAGAGGATCTCTTTTGTATTGTTGGTGGGATTGCAAGCTGGTGCAGCCACTCTGGAAAACAGTATGGAGGTTCCTCAAAAAACTAAAAACAGAACTACCCTACAACCCAGCAATTGCACTACTAGGCATTTATCCAAGGGATAGAGGTGTGCTGTTTCGAAGGGACACATGCATCCCAATGTTTATAGCAGCACTATCAACAATAGCCAAAATATGGAAACAGCCCAAATGTCCATCGATGGATGAATGGATAAAGAAAACGTGGTATACATGTATATACATATATACACATGTATATATACATATATACATGTATACGTATATATATGTATATATATGTGTGTATATATATATCAACAATAGCCAAAATATGGAAACAGCCCAAATGTCCATCGATGGATGAATGGATAAAGAAAACATGGTATACGTGTATATACATATATACACATGTATATATACATATATACATGTATATGTATATATATGTATATATATGTGTGTATATATATATGTATATATATGTATATGTATGTGTGTATATATACATATATATAATGGAGTATTACTCGGCAATCAAAAGTATGAAATCTTGCCATTTGCAACGATGTGGAGGGAACTAAAGGGTATTATGCTAAGCAAAGTTAGAGAAAAACAAATAACACTTCACGCACATGAAGACTTTAAGACACAGAACAGATGAACATAAGGGAAGGGAAGAAAAATAATATAAAACCAGGGAGGGGGACAAACCATAGAGACTCTTAAATGTGGAGAACAAACTGAGAGTTACTGGAGGGGTTGTGGGAGGGAGGATGGGCTAAATGGGTAAGAGGCATTAAGGAATCTACTCCTGAAATCATTGTTGCACTATATGCTAACTAATTTGGATATAAATTTAAAAAAAAATAAAAAATAAAATAAAAAGAAAGAAAGAAAGAAAGCAATCTGGACAGGGCGGGCCGAGAGGGAATCGGCCAGGGGGACCCTCACGACAGGGGCCATGCTGCCCGTGGTGCGGGGGGCTCTCTGTGGGCTTGGTTTCCACTGCACCCATCCTAGCAGAAAGGCCTTTCTCTACATAAGACACATCAAAAAGCATTTTTAAAAAGCAGACATCAGGCCTCACTGGGCTCAAAGGCTCTGAGCAAATGGCAGGTAGGATTCCCATCAGTTCTGTCAGGGCCGCCTTGTGGTGGGGACCACTCTGGTTCTGCTTTCAATGGGCTTCTTGGAAGAGAAATTTTCTCTTGGCTTAAGATTTATTTGGCCCGAGATGTAAAGTTTCAAGTGTGCACATGTTTTGTCTTATCAAGAACTGAATGAATGAATGAATGAATGAATGAATGAATGAATGAATTAGTGAATGAATGAATGAGGGAGGGAGGGAATGAATGAATGAAAACAAATCAACAGATGTTGTTAGGCATTGAGTTAGGCACCTCTTTGGAAAGCAACATAAATGAGTTTTCTTTGGTAAAGGCAGGCTAAAAACGCATCTCAGACAGAAGCATCCTCCCCCTTCAGACAGGCCCTCCTCCCCCCTCAGACACAGGCATCCTTCCACCCAAACGGGCCCCTTCCCCCCCTCAGATAGGTTCTCCTCCCTCAAACAGGCCCTCCTCCTTCTCACTGAGCCTCAACACTCTGACCTGGGCCTCCTCCCTCAGACCAGGCCCTCTCCCCTCTAAGGGAGCCTCCCCACTCAGACCATCCCCTCACCCCTCAAGCCTGATCGAGGCTTCATTGAGCCTCCCCATTCTGGCCAGCCTCCCTGCTCAGACCATGCCCTCCTCCCTCGGAGCAAGCCCTCTCCCGTCAGACCAGGCCCTCCTCGCTCTGACCGAGCTTCCCCCCTCTGGCTGGCCCACAGGCAGGTGGACTCACTCCGGGTCAGGCCCAGGGCACTGTGGGTACTGCCGATGCGGTTGCAACAGTCCAGGAAGGCCTTCACGCACGAGGCCTCGTGCTGGATGAACCCGGCCCTGCGCTCGCATGAGAACTTCGTGGGGTTCTCCCGCATGCCATGTTCACAGCACTTGCGCAGCTCCTTCGGGTACTGACCCGCTGCGTGGACACGACACCGGTCAGGGCCTCAGCCGGGACCTCAAAGCAGGAGGAGCTCGGGCGGACCAAGGGTAGGACGTCCCCAGGGCCCGGCCCTGCCCTCCTCCCTCCTGGGCTGGATCCCGGATGGGCAGGGTTTGGAGGAAGGGTGGGGGCCCCCACCTTTGTCCATCCTCTTCTCTGTGAGCATCACTGAGCGGCGGCGCCAGGCATCTGGTTTGGGGCACTCGGGATCTGAGGGGAGGGCACACGCGAACAAGATGGGTTAAGCGTCAACGGAGGGTCCCCGATGTACTCCTCTCAGTAGCCGTGAGGGAGGGGTGTTGCTGCTCCCATTTGACAGATGAGGAAACTGAGGCTCAGCGGGCAGTGATTCACTAGGTGGGGGCTGGGGCAGGACTTGAACCCAGGGCCCCCACCTGTTCTCAGCATCTGAGGACCTCAGAACAGTGCCCTTCATTTGCTCTCAGCATCTGGGGTGGAGGCCCCACCCCTCCCTGGCCCTCACCTGTCCTATCCGGGGTCTGCAGGTTTGTGTTGGTCTGGAAGGCCAGCCCTGCGTCCGTGAAGACGCCGGCATAGTCCTTCCCGCTGCCTGGAGTGCAGCCGATGTCAGCCTTCTCCACCACGTTCCAGATCTGCGGGAGGGCAGGGGTCGCGGGCAGGCCTCCACCACCAGGCTGACATGTCCGACCACCCCTGCGTTCTGGTCCCAGGCCCCTCTCAGAGGTGTGTGCACAGCCCCCGCCAACCACCCCCAGCTCGGACTCCTCCGTCTACGCTCCCACCCGCAGCCTTCACTTCCGTGCCACGTCTGTGTCCGTCCAAGCTTCCGTCCAGCCCACGCCTAACCCCACTTCCGGTTCCCTTCTGAGCGCCACCTGCGCCTCAGGCCCACGCCACCCCTTTGCTTCCGCCACACCCCAGAGGTACAGGGCGCACCTTGCTCTGAGTTAACCTATTCCTGTTCAGCACGAACACGCCCTTGTCCACTGCCACGAGCCCCACTCGGGAACCCCGGTCACCCTCGATCTTGATGGTCAAAAGCTGCCCAGGTGGGTACACCTTCTTTTCCATCTTGCCACCTTTCACCACCAGCTGTTGGCAGGGATGGGGGATACACAGAGGTGGGAGTGAGGGGTCAGCCCTGCCAGGCTGGGTCTCCATCAGCAGTCAGCCTAGGGCAGTGTCCCTGCTGTGCTGGTCAGGAAGGGGCAACGGTGGAGACAGACAGACTGAAGGCGGAAAGGCCAGCAGGGAGGGAGATACTGAGGCTGAAACAGAGGTGGGGAGAGAAAGAGCTGGAAAAGGAGAAGATGGGCCTCGGTTGGGGAGCCCACCCAGAAGGCTGGAGAGAGGCAGAGACGGAGCGAGCACTGGCCAGGTGGGGAGAGCCAAGATGGGTGCAGAGGAAGGCTCCGGAAGCTTACCTTGCCCACACAGGAGTCCTTGACATCCACCCACACGGAATCGGCCACCACCTCCCTCTGGCCCTTGTTGTTAATGAAGGTGTAATAAGCCACCAGGCGGAAGGAAGGAATGAAGTCCTCAGTGATGGTCAGGGGCAGCACGTACATGTCCTGGCCGGGCTCCCGCGTCTGACGCTCCACCTTCAACAGCTTCCCTTTGTTCATGATCTGGGGGAGGCAGGTTGGCGTAAGGGAGAATCAGCAAGGTCGGGCGGGGGGGTGGCCCTGGCCTGGGGGTGCTGCAGAAGTAAGGAGGAGGGGTCTGGGGATCCTAGGAGGGCACGGACCAGGTAGGTGAAGTAGCGGATGTTGTTCTCCTGGGTGGTGGTGGGGTCAATTCGCAGGTGGAAGTTGACGTTGAGATCTTCCCCTGGCTTGAGCTCCACGCGAGGCACAGAGATGTGCAGGTAGTTATTACTCATGGTGCTGTAGGGTTGGGCATTCATAGTCCTGTTGGTCTGTCGTGACTCTGGGATACCATCCTTCCTAGTGCTTACCTGGGTGAGGAAAGGGGGATGAATTCTGGCCCCCCAAAGATGTCCACATCCTAATCCCTGGGGCCTGGGAATATGGTACCTTCCCTGGCCGAGGGAGTTTGCAAATGGGATTAAGGGTCTGAGGATGGGGAGTGTTTTGGATTATCCAGGTGGGTCAAATGTAATCACCGGATCCTTAGAATATACCTATGCAGATGGCCAGACTGCTGGTGCAGATAAGATCCCCTCTATGCAGATGAAAACACTCTGTGAATGGCAGGATCCCCTGATACAATAAAAGGACCCCACTCCTCACGTGGCAGGATGACTGTGGCAGAGGACAGATTCTCTCCATGCAAGTCCAGTCCCCTATCTCCCAGAAGTGGGGCTAGAGGAGGGTGAGGACTCACGGTGATGGGCAGGGACCTAAAGGTTTTGTGTGTGTTGATGATCAGCTTGGCCACGCCGTCTTCCTGGGTGAAGGAGGACCCTTTGGAGTACTGGGTCACCACAGGGACGTTGCGTGCTGGGGAGCCGTCGGGGTTCGTCACGAACACCTGCGGGTGCAGTGCAGGGGCAGGTGGAGGGCGTTCAGGTCGACCCAGAGGCGTGGCTGATGCTCAGGGGAAGGGTGGGGGAGGCAGCCCCACACCGGGTCTCACCATGAGGTCAAAGGGCATGCCTGGTTTGAAGAACTTGGACGTCTTGGTGAAGTGGATCTGGTAGGGGGAGGTCACGATGGGGATCCCGCTGCGCTCCGCCTCCACCATGTCGCTGCCTGAGGGGGCCAGCCGTGAGGGCAGGTTCCTGGGCCACCCCTCCAGGTTGGACCACACCTTACACTGGGCCTCCCTTGGACTGCGCCTCCTGCATCAGACTGGCTGGAACCTTCATTCTGTTCCTCCCCCATCAGACTGGCTAGAACCTTCATTCTGTTCCTCCCCCATCACTGGGACTCCTCTGTCAGACTGGATCCCACCTTCATGCTGGGCCTCCCTCCTCAGACTGGACATCATCCATCAGACAGGATCCAACCTTCATACTGGCCTCCTGTGCTCAGACTTCCTCTGGCTTCCTCTGTCAGACTGTTACCCACCTTCATTCTGGCCTCCCCACTAGGATGGGACCTCCTCTGTCAGACTGGCCCCCAACCTCACTGGGCCTGTTTTCAGACTGGGTCCATTCTGTGAGACTGGATCCCAATTTCATTTTGGGCCGCCCTCCTGAGACTGGGCCTCCTCTATCAGACTGGATCTCACTTTTATTCTGGACCTCCCCCCTCAGACCAGGCCTCCTCTGTCAGACAACTTCCCACCTTCATAGTGGGCCTCCCTCAGACCAGGCCTCCTCTGGCAAACTGGCAGGCACCTTCATTCCTCAGACTATGGCTACCCTGTCACTGGCTGCCACCTTCAGACTTGGCCTCTTTTGTCAGACTGGATCACGCATTCATACTGGGCCTCCCCCCTCAGACTGGGCCTCCCCTGTCAGACTGGATCCCACCTTCATACTGAGCCTCCCCCCTCAGACTGGGCCTCCTCTATCAGACTGGCTCCCACCTTCATACTGGGCCTCCCCCTCAGACTGGGCCTCCTCTATCAGACTGGTTCCCATATTCATACTGGGCCTCCCCTCTCAGACTTGGCCTCACCTGACAGACTACATCCCAATTTCATTCTGGGCCTCCCCCCTCAGACTCAGCCACCTCTATCAGACTGCATCCCACCTTCATTCTGGCCTGCCCCCTTCAGACTGGGCCTCCTCTATCAGACTGGATCCCACCTTCATTCTGGCCTGCACCCTCACTGGGCCTCCTGTATCAGACTGGATCTCACTTTCATTCTGGACCTCCCCCCTCAGACTGGGCCTCCCATGTCAGACTGGATCCCACCTTCATTCTGGCGTCCCCCCATGAGATTGGGCCTCCTCTATCAGACTGGATCCCACATTCATACTGGGCCTCGCCCCCTCAGACTGGGCCTCCTGTATCAGACTGGATCTCACCTTCATTCTGGGCCCCCCTCTCACTGGGCCTCCTCTGTCTGACTGGATCCCACCTTCATACTGGCCTCCCCCATCAGACTAGGCTTCTCTATCAGACTGGATCCCACCTTCATTCTGGCCTCACCCCATCAGATTGGGCCTCCGCTATCAGACTGGATCCCACAATCATACTGGGCCTCCCCCCTCAGACTGGGCCTCCTCTATCAGACTGGATCCCACTTTCATTCTGGGGCTCCCCCCACCCTCACAATGGGCCTCCTTTGTCTCACTGGGTATCACTTTCCTCTGGATATCCTCTCTTACACTTGGCCTCTGCCCTCAGACTGGTTCTCCCCTGTCACACTGCATTCCACATCCATTCTGGGCCTCTGCCCGCACACTGGGCCTGACCCCCTCATTTGGGTCCCTTTCCTCAGACCAGGCCTCACCTGAGTGCAGGATAACAGTGACAGACACGTACAACGACTTCCCCACCAGGGCATCTGCTCCGGAGGGTTCCACCCCGCTCAGCAGGACCTTTCGTTCCAGCCTGGCCTCCCCACTGCCATCATCGATCTGGGGGAGGAAGGAAGGCTCAGAGAGGGGGAGGGGCGCAGGTGAGGGAGGGGGAAGTCCACAGTGGAGGAGGCTCAGAGGGGCAGAGCACCTGAACACGGCTGAGGGACTGGGGCAGCGAAATCCTCTGCTCACCATCCTGGACCCCAAAGATGACGAAGGCTATTCCATCCACATTCTTCCCATACAAGAACCTGAGAGGCAAGAGGGTCTCAGATGCTCCTCTCCTGAAGGGCGAGCCTGCCTGCAAACTTCCACGGACCCCTGGTCCCGTGCCTGGTGCTTACCTGGCCAGTATCTGGTCCCACACCTGGCCACACCGCTCCTGGGTTCCCTTACCCGGCCCCTACCTGGCTCCACCCCTAGCTGCCAACCTGGCCCGTCATCTAGCCCTCACCTGGCCCCCCTCCCCTCCCCTCCCACCTGGCCCCATTCCTAGCCCCTCACCTGGCCGTGATGGTGACCTCCAGGCCCTGTGGGTCATCAATGTAGTAGAATTTCTCTGTAGGCTCCACTTGGACCTCAAAACTGGGCAGCACTGGGGTCGAGACGGCACCAGTAGGGTGTCAGCACTGGGCCTGGCACCTGGGGCCCCCACCCTGACTCCTTCCTCCTCTTACCGTACTCCTTCACCTCGAACTCAGCAGAGAATACCTGCTGTGGGGCATCTTCATAGTGGGCTTCTATCTTCCACTGCCCTGTACTGTGGGGAAGGCAGGTGAGTGAGCCAGCCAGACGCCCTCCCTTGGCAAAGGGAACCCCCTCTAGGAGGGCCTGACATACTTGACCAGCTCCGGGATGTTCCAAGACAGGGACAAGATGCCAACCTGGTTCTGAGAAGATAGGGAGTCCTTCTTGATGAGAATATTGTCGGGGGTCTGTGGAGACAGAGAGGGCGTGTCTCTTCAGAGACCTGGCTTAGCCCCTAGGCTCTCTTCCTCCTCTCTGTGTCTGGACACTGTCTGTGTCATGACTACTGGGGCAGTGGTTATGAACATGGACTTGAGTCAGTCAGCCTGGGTTCAAATGCCCACTCTCCCACTTACGCGCTGTGTCACCTTGGGCAAATTACTTGATGTCTCTGTGCTCAATGTGCCCAGCTAGAAGAAGGAGAGGAACATGGCCCCTACCTCACTGGCTTGGCACATGATTCATGTAAGCTGGAGCTCACTCTCGTCGGCGGCTGTCTGAACACTGATAGTAACTAGCATTTATCACCTACTTTGTGCGGGACCCTGTGGTAAGCATCCTATGGGCGCTAAGTCACACAGCATTGCCTACCTTCGACTCTTTGACCTACAAGAACACAAAGTCGTGTGGTTCAACCTAACACACAGTATGTCATTCGTTGCAAATAACTAAACACCAGGAGACATCATGTAAAAATCTGGCTTTCTGGCTTCTCTTGGAAATTGGGATAACCGTGGATATGGGTTCCTGTTGGCACATAGAGACATTTGACTGGAACTGGGCAGAGGCTCTACCGTTAGAGGTGTGTGTTCTCCATTCCCCACAAATCCCACCGATCCCCACAGTCAGCTTGTGGCTGTCAGGACCTGGTCCCTGTTACCTTTGCGTGATTGCAAGAAATACTCATGACGATCCTCTGAGAACCACCTACCTCTTCCCTCTGTCCTTCACTTCCTCCTTCCATTCCCCCTCCCCCCCACCCCTTTCCTGCCTTAGCCCAGTAAATTGTAATGAAATTACTGTATGCCAAGCACCCATCCTGTCTGGAATTTAGGTTCTGTGGAGGTCTAGCGAGCGGGCAATTAGCAAATGAATACATTCAATTTATAGGATGCCTAAAGGAGATGACAGGAAGGGAGACCAGTGGAGTGTGTGTGTGTGTGTGTGTGTGAGAGAGAGAGAGAGAGAGAGAGAGAGAGAGAGAGTTGGGAGAGAGTGTTTGCAATTTTACAGGTCCTCAGAGAGGCTTCCCTGTAAAATTGTGCCATCGGTGACATTTGAGCAGAGACTTGAATGACGTGATGGGGCAAGCTATGTGGGTATTTGGAGGAAGAGCGTTTTGTGAGTAGTGGGGGAACAGCCTGTGCAAAGGTCCTAGGGCTGGCTCTTTATGGCAGTTGGAGGGACAGCAATAAGGCCCATGTGGCTGGAGCAGAGTGAGTGAGGGGAAGAGGGGGAGGAGAGGAGGGGAGGAGGACAGGTAGGGGACTGGGCAAGTCTTGCAGGGCCTTGGGGAGTGCTGGGAGGACTTAGGCTTTTACCCCAAGGAGGTGGGAGCTCCTGGAGGGCTCTGGGTGGAGGAGGGTGGGACAGGAGTTGGGTGCTCGAGGCTGCCCCCTGGCAGCAGGAGGCGGATTGGGCTACAGAGAGTTTTTATCTGTCATCTCAATCTTCAGCTGAGCAAACCAAGGCCCAGGAGGGTGAAGTGACCTGTCCGGAGTGACACGGTCCCCAGAGGTTTGTCTGGAGCCGGAATCCACGGGCAGAAGCATAACTGTGCCTGGTATCCCTGGATCTCTGCCCTGTGTCCAGGGCTCTTTCTGTGTTCGTGGCTCTACAGGCCTCTTTGCCTTTAGGCCTCTACAGTCCTGCCTTTTCCAGAATCTCTTCTCTGTCTCTATCTCTTTGTCTCTCCCCGAGTCTCTGCCCAGGGGGAGTCATCGTCTGGGTTCCCCGCTGCTGGTACCTGGATGCTGAAAATAACAATCCGGCCCACGGGCAGTAGGTCGTTGTCCACGGTAAAGATCCGATAGAGGACTGGGAGATGATGTTAGAGAAAGGGGGCGGTGAGTGAGGCCCTGCCCCTCCCCACAGTCCCCTCCCCACCCCTCTCTCCAGCCACTGCCCAGCCCCTTACCTGTGGAGCCTGGGGTATAGATGGGCTTGTCCGTCTGGATGAAGAGGTACCCGCTCTGAAAGCTGACCAGCACCACCTTCTCCACCACGGTGCCCCCGAAGTCCGCCTGGACAATCACGAATTTTTTCCCCTTCCCTGATGTTAATTCCCGGTTGGCTGGGATCTAGGCATAGCCAGAGAATCATTGAGATGTTGCCTCCTGGTCCCTTGCCCGCATTCAGCCCCAGGCTTTCAGTGGGGTCCACACCTGCCTGCCCTTCCTGCCAATAGCACCTGTCCACCACTCCGGGTCTCCCTGGTGTGCCCAGGTTGGGAGCAGAGGGGTAGTGGGGGGGGGCAAGGGTCTAAGATGGGTAGGGATCAGAAAGGGGGATGAGTAGGGGGAATTAGACAAGGGGCTCAGAGGACCTCTCTTAGGAGAGGGGCTCAAAGCTAGGGGCTCAGGATAGAAGCTAATTGAAGGAGGAGTCTCAGAGAGGGGAGGGGCTTCCAAGTGGCACCTGGTCATAATGGGGAGGGGCTTCCAAGTGGGATGGGTTCAAAACATGGAGCAGACTCAGAGCGGGGAGGGGCGCCAGCAGGTGCACGCACCTTGATGTTGACTGTGCTCATGTGGTTATTATCCTTGGTCAGATAAGTGTTTCCTCTGGACAAACTTATCTTCCTGTCTGGAAAGTCGTTGACGCTGACTGTGACTGCAATGTTGCCTCCATAGTCATGGGCCTCCAGCAGCACCTTCTCCTCATTCTCCAGCCGCAGGATGTTGGGGGTGATCATGGAGAACCTGCAGGTCGGGTGGAACACGGGACGGAGCTGCCGTTCTAGGGACCAGGGTTCCAATCCTCACCCACATAGCACGAAGCCCCCAAATCCTGTGAAGTCAGATCTCGAGGCCTCCAAGTGATTCCACAGCCACGGAATCACTGAACGTACCACAGGCACCCAAACCCGCAGACCCCTGCTTCTAGAAACATCCGCCTCCCATTGTAACCCGAGTGCCATGAACCCCCAGCTCATGAAATCATGAGCTCACAGGCAGCCCAAGGCCATTCACATCCCAACCCGCTGACCCCTGCCTCCTCAGACACCCACGTGCGCCCTGGATTCTACTAGGACCTGAGCCCCACCCCCACCTCACAAGTAGCCCGGTTTGGAGAAGGGTCATGACCACTCACATGGGTTCCCCCGGTGCCAGGGGCAGGATGGGAAGCAGCAGCAGCAGCAGCAGGCTGGGGCCTGAGGCAGGCCCCATGGTGCAGGGACGGTGGAGGGACAGAGGGACGGAGGAAGCGGACTGGGAGGGAATGAGCAGAGGCTGCTGGAGGCTGCCTTTTATCTGGCTCCCGCCTCCCCCCTGCAAGCTCAGCCCAGCCCGCAGCTCCCGTGGCTTCCCCCTTCCTGGAGCTGCCCCAGATTTCTCAATACCATTTCCTAAGTTTTTCAATCCCTGGGGCCAGTGTGTCCTGGGGTAACTAACCCAAGGGCATGTCCTCCAGCAACATGGACACACCTTCCCCCTGCCAAGGTCTCCCTCAGGGTCAAGGTCAGTTGGTAAACAGGGACCTTTCCCTGTTGCACGTACTTAGCGGTGGAGGAACACTGAGGGCCAGAGAGCTCCCCACCCCAGGTATCTGGGCCTGGCGCCCAGTCAGTTTCTGGCCATGCGTTTGTTAACCAGTGCCTTCCTATGGGTTCATCTCTATGCCCATTGTGCCCGGAAGTGTGGGAGAGGGATGGCAGGCAAGATAAGCCAGCAGGGGAGAGAGAGGAGGAGGCCTGGAGGATGGGATTCCCGTTAGCTGGCTTGCCCTGCCCAACATTCCAGGTTGGACAGCCGGAGAGCCAGGCTGCCTGGGTTGAGGCTAAGTGGGGTCTCTGGAAGGCACTTAACCCTAACACAGTATTGGCTATGTGTCCCCGATTCCAGTTGAAGTGGTGTCCTGAGTTTCGTCTGGCGCCCCAGCTGGAGGAAGGAGAAGAAGGGGAAGGAAAGGGGAGGATTTCTGGGTGGGGGGAGCCCAGGCACCCCTCTCCCCCCCACCCCCTTGAGTGCAGCGATTTCCCTGCTGCACCCCCCACCCTCACCCTTGAGTCGGTGACAGGCCTGGGAACAGCGGGGACTGCCCCTCCCCTCCTGGCCCCCCACTTCCAGGATGGGGTCCTTGCTACACTGCTTTCTGAGATTTTCCCTCCAGGACCCATGGCCTGGGCACCTCCCCCACCATGCAGCCCAGGCCTCCCCTTCTCCCCCTACTCATTACTCATTAACTGGAAGGTAAACTTGGCCCGGCTGGATTTGATCTGCCCCATGGCTGCTTCCCCCGCTCCCCTGACTCAAGCTCAGAAGAGGCCTGAGCATCAGGGACCCCCACCCTGGAGGGTGCAGGGGCAGGCTGGACATTCACAGCCACGAATGTCCCTCTGAGCATTGGGTGACAAGCCAGTGGCATGGGGCGGGCAGAGGCTCATCCTGGTGCCCCGCACGTGGTGAGGCCCCACTGCACATGGACTGTATGTTTATTGTTTCCAACACCTGCTTCTCTTCCTCACCTTGTTTCGTTGACAGCCCTGCCCGTCCTCCAAGCCATCTTCCATCGTCCTCCCTCTCTCCTGCACTCACTGTCCCAGTCCATCTGTCTGTTGTCTGCATCCCTGTGGTCTGTGGCCTCCCTGCTGCAGAATCACTTCTTCCAGCCCATGTACACACACACACAATATTGTATTTCATTCCCTGTGAGGTAGGTACTTGTATTATCACACCCATTTTACAGATGAGGAAACTGAGGTTCAGAGAAGTGAATTGACTTGCACTGGGCTACACTTAATCTGTCTCCTGTCCTGCACACACGTGCACAGAGACATGCACAGTGACACAGGAGACCCACCTGCCACAAGCCATGAGCCCCTACTCACCAGCAAGGGTGTGGCCATCTCCCCCAGCAGCCAGCAGCAGCAGCAGGAGGCCCAGGCCCAGCTGGCACACACTGCAGGGCTGTCTTCACCTGTGGCTGCATCCCAGCCTCGTGAATGGGATGTCTGTCTGTCCATCCACCATATACACTGAGGGCCATAGAACTGTCTCCCCATGCCTGAGCAGATGAGGTCCTGAGTCACCTCAGGGCAGGGCTAGCATGGCTGGGTCCCTGAGGGCAGGGAAGAAACCACAATTGCCCAATGGTCCTGGGCTTCACACGCTGCAGACAGGCACCTATGGGTACCTGGGTTCAGCCTTTGGTCACTCCGCGATCAAATATTTCTGGGTACGTGTGTGCCAGGCACTGTTCTAGGTTTGAGGCCACAGCTGTGAACAAGACAGACAAAAGTCCCTGGTGTTAAGGAGCTCCCATTGTTGGGGTGAGAGACAATGAGCCTCGTAAAGAAGAAAATACTATATAGTGTTTGAGATGGTGGTTAAGGAAGTGCAAAATACAAGAGTGGTTTGTGTGTGTGTGTGTGTGTGCGCATGTGTGCGTGTGTGTGCTGTGTGTATGTGTGCATGGAGATGAGTGCAGGTGCAGGCATGCATGTTGGTGCATCTATGCACACATGTGGGTGTGTGTAGGTGTGTGCATGTAGGTGCGTGTGCGTGTCCGATGTGCATGAGTGTTCACGTGCACGGGTGTGTGCAGGAGCAGACACACATACGCCTGCATGTGTGGATGTGTGTACACGTGCATGAGTGTGCCTGGTGAGTGTGTGTGTGCATGCGTGCATGCATGGATGCAAGTTCAAATTGGAACTCACAGACAGGTGGTGTAACCACCAGCCGCTAGGTTAACTAGGCTGAATCCAAGGCCTGGAAGTCGTCCCGGGGGCACCTCGAACTGGCCTGAGTAGCCCTCTTTCTCTTCTCCCCCACATCCCACCTTTTCGCAAGCCCTGGCCATTCAGTCTCAACGTCTGATCTGAACCCAGCCGCCTGTTTCCAGACCCACTGCTACTGCCTTTGCGAAGTGCTGTGGGCTGAGTGTCTGTGCCCCTCCCCCCGTTCATTTGGTGATGTCCTGATCACCTACCTGATGGCCTCTGTAGGTGGGGCCCTGGGGAGGCGGTTAGGTCAGGAGGGTGGAGTCTTCCTGAATGGGATGAGTGCCCCTGATGGAAGACTCTCTCCCTCCCTCTCTCCCTCTTCCTCTCCGTCTCTGCCATTTGAAGACGTTTGAGGACCCAGTGAGAGGGCCACTGTCTACAAGCCAGGAACAGAGCCCTCACCAGAGCCCGACCAAGCTGGCACCTGTGTCTCAGACTTCCAGCCTCCGGAACCCTGAGAGATGCATGTCTGCCGTTTGAGGCGCCCGGTGTAGGGCATCTTGTTACAGCCGCCAGACTGCACTAACACACTAGGGCATCCGTCATTTCTGGCCTGATTCTTGCAGTGGTTTCCAGCTGGACGTTCTCTCTGCCTCTTGCCACCTCATAATTCATTCTCTGCCCTCTACAAGTGTGAACTTGTTTATTTGTTTCCTTTAATTTATATAGTTTAATTTAATTTAATTTACTATTTTATTTTAGAGGTGAAATTCACATAACATAAAAGCAACCATTTTAAAGTGAGCAGTTCAGCGGTATTTAGGGCATTTCCACAGTCGGACAACTCTGTCTGGTCCCCAGACGTTTTCAGCGCCTCGAAAGGTAAGCCCATACCCATAAAGCAGTCCCCATCCCCCAGGCCTCCCAGCCCTCGGCAACCACTAGTCAGCTTTCCTGCTCTATGGAGTTACCTGTCCTGAATAGTTCAGGTATTTCAGAAAAGTGGAAATACACAACCTGTGGTCTTTTGTGTCTGGCTTCCTTCACTGAGTATAATGTTTTCAAGTCTCAGCCAGGTCCTTGCTTGTTAGGGCTGAGGAATGTTCTAGTGTATGGACACATCCCAGTTTGCTTGCCCATTCACGCACTGAGGGATGCTTCAGTCGTTTCCACCTTTGGGCTACTGGGCAAAGTGCTGCTATGAGCATGCTCGCACGTATATTTGTCTGGGTACCAGCTTCCAAGTCTCTGGGCAGATAGCTAGGATTGGAATTGCTACCATCAGCTTTCCAAACACATAAGTCAGCCTTCATGCCTTCCCTGCTTAAAATATTGCAGTGGCTTCCCACGGAGCCCTCAGGGGCTAGCACATTTCGCCTCATGGCCCAAATCCGGCCATCCCCCTCTGTGTGTACGGGAGTGGCTCACTGTAGTGAGCTGCAGATACCCACCAGGGGCTTCCCTCTCTGCCTGTTCCCCACTCTGCTCCCAGTGCCCACCTCCCTGACTCACAGCCAACATCTCACCACGCCCACGCCCACGCCCTGTGCTGGTCATACTGGCCGCCACCTACATGTTGGAGAATCCTGTGTTGGTAACTACAGGGCACTGAGTGAATGAATCTCATCCTGGGGGTTGGTGGCTCAGCGAGTTGCCTTGCCTTTGACAAGCTCATCCAGGAGAGAGAGTAGACCTTGGGATGGAAAGGTTGGCTGGGATCTGGGTATCACTGGATCAGAGAGAAGCGGACCTTGGGGTCACCTCCTACTGCTTCCACCTTTCTGGATCTCCAAACTGCTCCCCTTTGGGTGAATCCCTTGTCATGGAGAGAACAGCTCTGGCTGCTGGGCATAGAGGATGCCCCCCACCCAGGATGGCCCATCCCATGTGAAGAAGGCATGGTGGGACACAAGTTTCCTCTCTTGTTTTATAAGTACCTTCATGATCTCCTTGATTTTATCTTGGCCCTCAAACCTTAAGATATTTACTATCTGGCCCTTTATAGAAAAAGCTTGGCCTTCCCCTGAGCTTAGAGTAGACACAAAGTGATCTTCACTATCTTGAAGTCCATACCCTGTGCTCACTTGGCCTCAGGCATCTTGAGGACTTTGTATATACTGTTTCCTTCATCTGGAATGTTCTTTTCCAGATTCTCCATGCCTGGCTCCTCCTTGTCATCTGTGTGTTGGCTCAAGAATTCCCTCCTGACAGAAGCTATCCCTGTATTCCCTGACCATCTACATTAGTCAGGGCTCTCCAGAGAAAGAACCAGTAATATCTCTATCTGTCCATCCACCCACCCACCCATCCATCCATCCATCTGTCCATCCATCCATCCATCCATCCCTCCATCCATTTATCCATCCATCTATCCAACCACCCATTTTGCAATACACCCATCCATCCATCCATTCATCTATTCATCCATTTGTCTGATCATCCATGCATCCATCCATCTACTGCCCAACCATAAATCCATCCATCTGTTCATCCTTCCATCCATCCATCCATCCATCCAACCATCCATTTGTCCATCCATCCATCCATCCATCCATCCATCTGTCCATGCGCCCATTTATCCATCCATCCATCCATCCATCCATCCTTTTGACCATGCATCCATCCATCCATCCATCCATCCATTTATATATTCATTCATCTCTTCATCCACCCATCCATACATCCATTCATCTATTGCCTACTATCTATCATCTATGTTATCTATCTATCCACCACTTAACGATTTATATGTATTACCTATGTATGTATGTATGCATGTATGTATCTATGTATCTATCGATGATCTGCATGCACACACGCATACACACACACACACAATTTATTTTGAGGAATTGGCTCATGTGACTATTGGGTTCATCAAGTGACTATCGATGGAACACATCAACTCCACGCTGTCTTTAGAATGTGAGTTTCAAAGATCATATCTGTGTTGTCACAGTGTGGAACCACAGGTGCTCAAACAAAAAAATACCAATGTATTAAAAAAAAGGAAGAAAATTAATCCTAGGGCAGAAGAAAGGGAGAAATTGGCATGAAAAACGTGACAAGAAGGACATAAAGGCGGGTGGGCAGACGTCTGGTCAGATGTCACCTAGTGAGGCTGGAACGCCTAGTGAGTGGTGAGAATTTTTGAGTCTCCCCTTGACAGGGGTGCCTGACAACCAAGAATGGAAGTAGCAGGGTGACTGCAAATATATTTCTCCCATATTCCTGGAATTGGGAGGTGGGGCTTACAGGCACTCGAGGTCTTAGGGGAAATGGGTGACTGCCAGTCTCAGGACTTTTCTCATGATGACCTCATCTACAGCCAGGAACTGGATCCCACCATCCATAGACCAAGACTTACTAGTGGCGTTATTAATCAGAAGAGGCGTCCAAGGGCCCAGTTTCCAACAACAGCCAGTGAAATGATTTGCCTGTGGCTGCTGCCCCCCGCGCAGCTCAGGTGATGCTGTGACCACAATGCCCACCTCCCCCCCACCCCTGCAATCTGCTCTTGATAATGGACTCATGCCTTCCCCTCCCTGGGTCACTCAAATATCCGGTGAAAACCTTGCCAGCCCTGCCCCTTATGGCCGCCGCCTGGGAACAGCCAGGAGGAATGCAGGCAAAGTAGTGAATGGAGTTGCACACACCCTAGAGATGATGGGCAAATGGACAGAAGGTGAGAACAGGTGGGGAAGAAGGTGAGGAGGTGGAGGATCCAGGTGGGAGGAAGGTGAGGAGGGGGTGTATCCAGGAGGGGAGGAAGGTGAGGAGGGAGAGGATTCAGGAGGGGAGGAAGGTGAGGAAGGGAAAAGGATCCAGGTGGTGATGAAGTTGAGGAGGGGGAGGATCCAGGTGGGAGGAATGTGAGGTGTTAGAGGATTAAGGTGGGGATTAAAGTGAGGAGGTAGAGGGTTCAAGTGGGGATGAAGGTGAGAAGACAGGATCCAGGTGGGGAGGAAGGTGAGGAGGGGGAGGATCCAGGTGGGGATGAAGGTGAGGAGGCAGAGGACTGTGGAGCCCTTGTGCATAATGATGCTCGGGAGGGCTGGGGTAAAGCAGGTGAGGATACTGGTACCCACACAGTGGATGAGAGAAGGATGTAGGTGAAGATACTGGTGAGGACCCAGAGGAGGAGGCAGAGGACACACAGGTCACGATGCAGGTGGAAAGACAGCAAGTAGGTGAGCACTTGGCGCAAATGCAGGCTCACTTCAGACTACGTGCAGGTGCAGTGCAGGTGCATGTGGGCACGGGCTCCCCGGGGGAGGAAGCAAACGTGCAGGTGATCCACAGGGAGGAAGGAGTTGCAGGGGAGGAAGCAGGGGATCACAGCTGCCTCTTCCTCCCTCTCCAAGACCTTCCGACTTTGGGAGACACATGAACTCTCAGTGAAGCTTTATTGTGGGGACTGTGGGCAGGGGTCAGTTGGGACAGCCAAAGACAACCATGTTCTCAGTGAAGTTGGCCAGGTCTTGACACAGCTTCTCATTCTCCTCATCCTGGCATTCATCAGCCTCTGGCCACTGTTCCAGCCAGGTGTCCTTCCCGATGATGTAGCTGATGCTGGGGGGAGGACGGCAGGTCAGGATCAGGGCAGGGAAAGCATGGGAAGGGGCGACCCACTGTGGGGGGTGGGGCATGCACAGGGCTGACACTCACTTGGGTTTCTCTCCCCACAGGTCGGCGGACATGCCCCACATGAGGTAGTGTTTCCCCTCCTGCAGCTTCAGGGCTTCTCTGCACTTGATGTGGCTGATGAACCTGCGCTCCTGTCCAACCTGCACCTCATCAGAGCCTGGAAGGGACGGACAGGGACGCTGAGTGGGGGAGGGCAGGGAACCAGCAAGAAGGAAGTGGAAAGACAGAACACAGACTGCAGGGCTGACCTGATTTGATGATCTGCTCGACGACCATTACGTAATCATCAAAGTCTTCTGACAGCTCCTTCTTGAGAAGCCTGGTCTTGTACACTGATGGGGGAGGAGGGGAAGGACGGTGGGGTCACGGGCAAGGGGGGCTGCGGGGACCCTCAGCTGCAGGCGCACCTGGGTGTATGGCGTCCCCAAGCAGACACATGCAGGGTCACAGCCACACGTGCAACAGTCCCTGCCCCCCAGTAGCACACCTGCCACATGTCTTCCCACAACCACCATGTCACACAGCCACACACGGCCATGTGCACAATTACACTCACCACAGTGGAGTCCTATGCATAACTTCCCATCCACTATCCCCCACAAGCACTGTCTCTCATCTCCATGGCTTGGCACGACTACAATGTCACACACACAACGGGCAGACGACCATATCCGCTCTCACACTGGCTGCACACCCGGCCGACTCATTAGCGTGGCTCCCCATGCACTCATGGCCCCTCATAACACATTTACACCCACACACACATCGGCTGCAACCACAGGCTGACGTATAGCCATATGCAGCCAGGGGCACTCACAGCCAGTCACACACACCCATGGCCACACAGTGTCGCTCACCCAGGCACCCACGTGCACGTGCCCACTCACCGTAGTCTACTCCTGGTTCACAGGCCTTGTCCAGACGGTCGTCCAGGGTGATCTTTTCATCCATCGGGTGCATGAAGCAGTTCTCTGTGTGGTGGATGAGTGGGGGACATGGTGGTATTACACGCGTTGTCCAGGGCCCCCCGCCCCTGGGTCCGTGTGGGTGTCCACTGGGTGTGGGCTTTCAGAGCCCCCTTGGGCCACCCCCATGGAAGGAGGATCTGGGGGTGTGTGTCCACCCTTCTGTGCTTCTCTGCACCCACCTTCAGCACAGCGGCACATGTCTTTGTGACAGAGCTTGCTCAGCAACCCGTCTTCTTTGTCTGGGTGGTAGAACCGGATGCAATTCTCATCTGTGGGCAGAGTGGCAGGGAGGTGTCAGAGGGCTAGGGCCTCCAGCCCAGAGACCCAGGGGCTTGGATTCCCAACTCCAGTCCCTCAGACCTGGAGAGGCCAGGTCCCCAACCCTGGGACCCTCAGGCCCCCGCCTCGCACGGATCCCTTGGACCCTCAGGCCCCCAGACCCCCCAGGCCCTAGGTGGGCTGCTCACCCAGGTTGTAATAGGAGTACACCTTGACCGACCCGGGCTGGATAAGCCCCACGTTGAAGTACTGGTGCACCTTGAAGGTCAGACAGTCCTCCTGGTCGTGTGAGATCTGGGGGGAAGGAGGAGGCTGGTCAGTGGGGCGACAGGTCGTGTGAGATCTGGGGGGAAGGACGAGGCTGGTCAGTGGGGCGACAAGGAACGGAGCCCAGCATGGGGTCCTGGGGGTTGAGACAGTGGTGGAGAAAGTGAGGGAGCAGGAGTCTCCACCAAAAGACTGATGAGCACTTCAACACAGCCATTTCCACTTCTCCAAGGCTTGAAGCTACATTATCCCTGCCAGCTTCCTTTCCTAGTTCAGTGTGGCCATGTGATTGAGTTCTGGCCACCAGACTGCTGTCTCTGCCCATGAAAACATCCATGGTTAATGGTACTGAATGCTATATTTAAAAGTTGTTATGGGGGGTGCCTGGGTGGCGCAGTCGGTTAAGTGTCCGACTTCAGCCAGGTCATGATCTCGCGGTCCGTGAGTTCGAGCCCCGCGTCAGGCTCTGGGCTAATGGCTCGGAGCCTGGAGCCTGTTTCCAATTCTGTGTCTCCCTCTCTCTCTGCCCCTCCCCCGTTCATGCTCTGTCTCTCTCTGTCCCAAAAATAAATAAACGTTGAAAAAAAAATTTTTTTAAAGTTGTTATGGGATGGCACCAGGAGGGCATAGTCGGTTAAATATCCGACTCTTTATCTCAGGTCAGGTCATGATCTCATGGGTTTGACTTTGAGCCCCACATTGGGCTCTGCTCTGACAGCACAGAGCCTTCTGTCTTTACTTCTCTCTGCCCTTCCCCTGCTTGTGTTCTCTCTCTGTCTCTCTCAAAATAAATAAACATTAGAAAATTGAAGAGAAAAACTTATTGAGAGGGTAGATCTTAAAAGTTCTCATCACACACACACACACACACACACACACACACGCATTAAAACTATGTGAAGTAATAGATATGTTAAGTAAACTTATGGTGGTGATCATTTCCCAATATACACATACATCAAATCATTATGTTATGCACCTTAAACTTACACATTTTATATGTCAGTGACCTCTCATTCAAGCTGAAAAAATAAAGACAGAGAGAGAGACAGAAACAGAAATAGATATGTATAGGTACGTATATGTGACAGGTGTATTTGGAGGAACAGGCTAACAGTTAGTGAATTTGCATAGAATGTATATGGAACTGTGTTTTACTGCTGTGCAATTTCCCTGTAAGTTTGGAATCCTATAAAAATTTAAGTGCACAAAAAGTCCAGTACAAGAAAACGTCAACCACTAGCTCATGCACAATCCTCTTTTCTTCCAGGGAGGAGGGGTCCAGCAGAGGACTCTAAGATCCTAGGGAATTGCAGAGCCCCAAGAAGGAATGTGAGCAGATCCCTGACTTAGTGTGTGGAGCAGAAAACCCTTCCCTTAGCCTCCCAACTGGACTTTACCTGAGTGGGAGGCACAAGACTCTTGTGTTGGGACCCTCATATTCTTGAGAGGCTTATTACAGCAGCTAGTGTTACTTATGCTGACTAATATGGGGTGAGGGGACTTTGGGAATTTTGGAAGTTAGCAGGGGGCATGTGAAGATAGGGAAACGGAAAGATGTAAGTAGGGGAGAGGAGGAAGCTCAAGTCAATGTTAGAGAGGAAGGCAGTGACAGAAAGTCAGATGGAGAGCAAACACGGAGAGAGAAAACCCAGGGGGAGCGGAGCAAGGGGAATGCTTTTTAGCACTGAGCAATTTATTTTTTAAACCCAAGGGGGTCCCTTGAAAAGTTGTTTAGGACTATGATGAGAAGAAGTTGGAGGAAGCAAGTGTAAAATGAGGTTGGAATGAGACTGGTCAGAAGTTAAGCTGCTTAGAAAAGATGAGATGACCTGGGTTGTCCACCTTACTTTATATGCCCCTTCCCTCCACCACCTAGCAGCAGCAGTCTGTGCTTGGGCCCCTGCTTGGGCCTCATGTGACCCAGATGCAGGCCAGTCTGTTGGAGGTCAGATCCCCATCGGAAGCCTTACCTTGTCCAGGTAGATGATGAGGGTGTTCTTATTGGAGAAGGCCTTGTTAAGCTCATACTTAGAGATGTATCTGTCAACGCCATTACTCAGCTGCGGAAGGGTAAGACTTGTGAAAATTGCCCTCAAGCCTTTGTCCACTGATGCCAGCCCCCAAGCCCAAGCCCTTCATACCAGGTCAAGGTCACCAGTGTCAGGAGAAAAGCCAGTCATCATGGATATATCCAGGATCGACATGGTAGCATCCTGGTCTCCCAGGTACCTGAATAGGGCAGGGAGAGGGCACTTGGGTCCCAGGGTAGGGTCAGCCCTGGGGCACAGTGTCTGCACAAGGGGGTCTGGTCAGAGACTGGGGTTACTGGTTCCCACACAGCAGCACAGAAGGATATTAGATTGTGGGAAACATTCCCCAAACGGAATAAAGGAAAGGCAGTGTCATGGTCAAGGTGACTAAAAGCTCAGGCTCTGGAGCCCCTTTGCACGGGTTCAAATCCCAGCTCCATATGACATTTGATGAGTCACTTGACCTCTCCATGCCTCAATTCGTCCAGAAAGTGCAGACGAGAAAATGTTACCATGCTCTAGCTCGATAACGCCAGGCCCCCAGCACCAGGGGACATTAGTCGTAATTGCATAAAGTACGAGTACAAATCTTGTCTCTGGATCTTGGGTCCACCAATCATTGTGCAAATCACAGACACGCATCACGGTCAGTGACCAAGCACGTCATTCCTTTCAAAGTCTGTCTGTGATGGGGCACCGAGCAGTTCATGCACAGACAGCAAGGCCTGTGGTTGTGGCACTTCCTTATCTCCCAGGGATAAACCGCATGACGTTTCACAAAACTGGTCAACTGGCAGGGGGATCTGCCAGCCAGGATGAAAGGCAGCAGAGAAATGAAGACACTGGAGGCAAAATTTGAAAGCACAGAAACGGAGTTAGAGAAGGAGCAGCAGACTGTGCGAATGTCACCCTTGCTGCCATTGGAGGGGCCGACCGGCTGTCTTGTGACATCGGCCGCTCAGAAGATTAGAGTTGGAAGCTGACCTAACTTAGAAGGGAGCGTGACAGTTCACTATGTCACAGGAAAGATGCCTGCTCAATCCCTACCCCAAGTGACACAACAGAAGGAAGACCCACGGCACTTTTGCTAAGTGTTTTACAAAGGAGAACAAGAACTGCTTGTTATCTCCATGTTCTAATGTTGTAGTTTACAGCATGCTAAGCAAATTCTCATGTTACTGTAATTTCCATTTCTCTGTACCTTCCTAACTGGCAGTTTGAGAGTTCTGAAGCTGTGATAAAACGCTTTAAAGGTCATGCAACAATGGCAACTTCCCCCACTGATTTGTTGGCACTGCTTGAATAATTTCAGGTTATGGGGCCATCGCTCGTGTTGGACTGCCAATGCAAAGTGACGACTGCCTGGGGTACCCACCTCCTGGCAGGTACTTCAGACAATACCAGATGCACAATATGCTCTTAGAAAGGATTAGGTCATGGAAAGGAGAAGTCTTGCTATAGACAGAGGAATGGCCAAGATGACCCCCAGTGACCCATCACTTACTTGGCACAGATGTCAAGGATCATGGTGTCCAGGGCTTCCTGAGGCCTCTTGACTAGAAACACAGACAGAAAAATGGGAGGGGGATGTCCCTGGGTCCCAACTCAGGAAGCAGGCAGACATTAGAATGAGGGCGGGGGAAGGGTAACAGGTAGGGTCTTAACTCTTTTACCATCTTCAGGAGCTCGTCGTATATCAACCCTGAGGTCAAACTTCTTGCAGGTGTGTTTGCTTTTGAGCTTGGCATGGTACATTGTCACCACCTGGTGAGATCACAGGGCAGTGCAGTGTCAGCCCACTTGAGTTGAGAAGAGCGTCCCTCGGGGCCAGAGGGGCTGAGAGAAGGCGGGCCAAGCTGGTGTGTGTTCCTGTTCCTTACCGACAAGGTGCCTTGTCCTTTCCCTTTAGCTGTTACTACAAAATCCTCATTTTTCTTGGTCTGCAGGGAGCAGGGAGAGAAGAGAGAGGATTTGGGAACCAAGCCTTCCCCTGGTTGCTACAGTCATATGCCCTATTTCTTGCCTGTGGCAAACACTGGTTGTTGTGGAGGGGGACGGCAAGCGTTTGGCTAGGCAGTTGTACCTCTGCTGACCGCTGGAGGCTAGCAGATTCCCACAAGATTCTGTACTTGATGACAGAGCTGTGGCTGGGCAGTTGGATGGACACATCCAGATTCAGGTCCTTGTGGTCAGGGACATCCTTCTGGAATTGGGCCAAGGCTTGGAACACCATGTAGGTGGCCTAGAACCCATGAGAAAGAAAGAGGGTGAGCCAGGAGACTGAGAAAGTGGTTAGAACCCACTGGGGAAGAAAGAGCCTCAGATCAGAGGGAGGGGGCTACTGGGACTATAGCTTAGGACCCCCTGCCCCAGAGAAGGTGAGGATAAGATTAGGGGTTGTTAGACACTGAGGACATGTTCTTGATTCTCCAAGGGACAGGGGTTTAGACAAGATCCTGGAAACACTGAGAACAAGTCAAAAAACCAACCAGAAATTGCAGGCATAAGACTGAAATTGAAACTGAGAGTGTGCCCAGGCCCATCCAGAGGAGAGTCTAAGACAAGGGTTTGGAGTCACTGAGAATGTATATAGAATCTGTTTGTGTCAGAAGAATGAAATTGGAGCCTGGGAACACTGAACATATGGTCTAGAATCCAAAAGGGATACTGAGAATGTGACTGATAGCCCTCCAGAAAGAAAGGGGTTCAAACTGGAGCCGGAAGCCCATGTCCTAGAACCCACCTTCCAGATGGAGACATTGGATGATGTGCTAGAATAGCCAAGAACTTGGGCTAGAATCCAGAGTAAGACGAATTAACACTAGGATCGTGGTGGAACTGAAAAAATGGTCTAGAGCCCAAGGAAGATATGAGCTAACACTGGGAGCCAGGTACAACTGAGATCCTTTTCTAGAAGCCACCGGAAGATATGGGCTAACTCTAGGAGCCTGTTGGAACTGAGAACCTGGTCTAGAACCCAGAGGAAGATATGGGCTAACACTGGGAGCATCCTGGATCTGACAACATGATCTTGAACACATAGGAAGATATGAGCTAACACTGGGAGCCAGTTGGAACTGAGATTATGGTCTAGAACCCATGAGCTAATACTGGGAGACTGGTAGACTGGAGAAGCTGGTCTATAACTCACAGGAAGATTGAGCTAACACTGGGAGCCAGATGCAACTGAGAACATGGTCTACAACCCACAGCAAGATGTGCACTAACACTGAGAGCCTGGTAGGACTGAGAAACTGGTCTAGAACACACTGGAATATATGAGCTAACACTTGGAGCCTTGTCGAACTGAGAACATAGTCTAGAACACACAGGAAGATATGAGCTAACACTGGGAGCCTTGTCGAACTGAGAACATAGTCTAGAACACACAGGAAGTTAGGAGGTAACACTGGGAGCCTGGTGGAACTGAGAACATGATCAGGATATGAGGAGCCTCCGAACACAGCTTGAGCATTCAGAGTGTACTCTAGAATATGCCAGTGGGATCACAACGAAAAAAGCCTGATCTCTCAAATCCATTCCAGCCACTACGGTGGCGGGACAGAAGGACGGGCCCTCTTGGTCTTAACATCTTCTCTGGGAGGCCGGTGGGAAGCCAGAGGAAGTAGGCATCCAGGTGCATGGGGGATATGGGGTCACTTGCCTGGGTGGAGCCATATCTGTGGAGAATACCTCCGTATTCTCTCTGCTCTTTGAGCCAGTTTGCGACGGGAAGCACAGAGTCGAATTCTTTGAGCACCAGCAGGGCCAAGAGGGCATAGGATGTGGCCTCCATGCTGTAGAGCTTCTTGTCAGGCTCCTCCCACTGTGTCTTGTCTGCAGAGAAACCCCCCAGTCCCCCATGCTCACTGCGCTGTCCAGTCTTGGGATGGCTCAAGAAAACTCAGAAAAAGACTCACAATAGACTCCTTGGTGTTCAGGTGTCCTGACTGACAAGAGTTTGTGAGGCCCTCCCTCTGTCTCTCAAAACATCATGTGCTGTCCTGTCCTAACACTGTGATGCTCTATAGCAATCTATTTACTCATTTGTTTCCTCAACTGGAATGTGAACCACGTTGGCAGGGGCTGTGCTGTATTCACTGCGATGTCCCAAGTGCCCACGAAGGCACTTGTGGCAGAGATCATCATTAAAAAGCATTCCCTCCTCAGGGACACCTGGGTGGCTCAGTCGGTGGAGCTTCCAACTTTGGTTCAGGTCATGATCTCACGGTTCAGGAGTTCAAGCCCCACATCAGGATGTCTGCTGTCAGCACGGAGCCAGCTTTGCACTCTCTGTCTCCTACTGTCTCTGCCTCTCCCCTGCTCATGCCCTCTCTTTCAAAATAAATGAACATTAAAAAAAAAAAAAAAAACACTGCTCCCTCCTCCTGGGCACACAGTTGGACTACATCTCCCAAAAGTCTTTGCAGGCAGGTGCAGCCACATGACTGAACTCTGTAAGATGGAATGGACACTGGCAATGTTAGGGGCCCCTTCCATGCCTGGTCTACCTTCCTTAAACAATCCACCTGACCATTTCCCCTTATGCTTACATGGAGTGGATCCCAAGCACCCCGTGGTGGCAAAGTCATGAAAAGATAGAGGCCCAGATCTCCACATGACTGTCTGGAAGAGAGCTGTCCACCAACAACAAGCTTCCATTGTGCTAAACCACCTCAGTATATGTACTGACACATGTTACATCAGTGAGTGCAAACCTGATGCGGTATATTACCTGAGCCAATGATTAAGTGCTCACTGTGTGCTGGGCACTGTGCTAAATTCCCTATGGCATTATCTTATCTAATCCTAATTACCCTTGAGATAATGACGACAACAACATCGGAATAGAGCTCTCACTGTATGCTGGACCTTCTACCTGCATTACTCCTTCAATCTTGTCAACCACCTATGATGTAAGTATCTTCTTCAGATGAGGTCCAGGGAGGGTCAGTGACTTTTACAAAGTCGCACGGTGAGAATGTGGCAGAGGGGGATTTGAATTTGGGTCTGTCTGATGTCGGAGCCCACGTCCTTGTTCCTGTGTCATAGCAAGTGCTCAACACACACTTGTTGAATGAATGATGCCACGTTCTTGTGTAGCTTACAGTGAGGATTTCTCACACCTCAGAGCCATTCACCAAGCAGGACTTAGCACCATCCACTCCAGCTCAACCTGAAGCTGCCCATCCTAGCATAGCTTAGAGCCACACATGCCAGCTCAAGATGACCACCCCCAAACCCTGGCCATGCATGCCTCTTTACCTCACCAGGCTGCCACTCACCTGTGGCTGTGCTCAGAAATTTTTCGAGGAGGTCTTTCTCCAGTCTTCCCAATTGGGCCAAGGCATAGCCTGCAATGGCCACAGAATACGGTCTCCGCAGGTTCCTGTAGTGGGCTTCAAGATAATCTCCTGCTTTATCCATGCTGCGCTCCAGGCTCTATAAGAAACAGGATTGGTTTCCCTGGTAAGGTGGATATTGCTGCCACAAAGAGCTGGTAAGGATCACACAAATGTCAATTTCTGGGTGCGAAGATGGTTTCTGTCCCTGGTACATATTTGTTTAGGATGTTTTTTTTTTCTTTTTTTTTGGGGGGGGGCAGGTTTCCAGACATTTTAGTATGCATGAACTGCCTTGTTTCTGAGTAACTCTGATGTGCCTGGGACAGTTTATATATCCAGTGGTGTTTTGGTAACAGTTGAGCACCAGCTCTCCGGAGTGTGTATGGGGGCCAGGGGTCTGTTTTATCGCCTGCCGATTACTGTGGTGTAAATGCTCCCACTGTGGGAAATTTCAAGCTATCAACGTAATGGCCCTGAACATAAAGGGGAGAATATGTGTCGCAGATAGACACTCATGACCTAGCATGACCCAGCTTCAGCACCCCACTGGGAAACCTCTTCTCTAATCATCAGCTTCACAGCTAACACTTACTATATGGCAGTCACACAGGCAATCGCTGAACTTCAGGATCCTATGGGGTTGGCAATATTTTCATCATCATCTCTACTGCACAAATGACAAGATTGAGACCCAGAGAGCTGATGGAAGGAGGAAGACATGATGTGCAGCGTTCGCGAACTTTCTTGGTGTAAATATTACCGTGGCCAATTTCAAACTATGTGGAGTCAGTGAATGCAGAGTTGGGGGGAGGGGGGCAGTAGCACAGAAGTAGATAGCATTTCCACCTTATAGGTACATAACCTCGAGATGGATAGATTTGTCATAGATAATGAGGGAAAGTAATAAAACAATCAGGAAGTGATGAGTTTTGAGTGTTTCTTACCTTTGCTTTTAATGCTTAGTGTTTAGTCTAAAGTCAGTTTACATAATTTGCTTGAAAAGAATGATTGTGTTTAACAACTAGCTTGTGAAAGTCCTGGAAGTTTCATGGTTGGCTTTCACAGACTGATCCCAGCACACTTTTTTTTTTAATGTTTATTGGTATTTGAGAGAGAGAGAGAGGACACCAGCAGATAGACAGAGACAGAATAGAAGCAGGCTCCAGGCTCCAAGCTGCAAGATGTCAGCGCAGAGCCCAATACCAGGCTGGAACTCCCTAACAGGGAGATCATGACCTGAGCTGACATCAGAGGCTCAACCGACCAAGCCACCCAGGCACCCTAGTTCCAGCACACTCCTGATCTGCACCCCAGCAATCTGCTTCTATAGCCTATGCTATGCTCAGTTATACTGTTGTGGTAGGGCCCCTCCCTAAGGAAAAAAAGCAAAACAAAAACAAAACCTCAGGCAACCTGGCTATAAGAGTACTTGACATCCCTCATGACCCTGTAACATGAGATCCCTTGATCAGACTGCATGTTTGTGTGTTACCATATATGGGAGACAAAGGAGTAAAAGATATGTAAAACACTATGCCACCTGGAGTTAGGGGCTCAGTTCTTAGGGTATAAACCCAACTGAGCCTGCTGGCACGAATAAAGTTGCTTCCTGGAAAATAAGCGTCTATGTCACGACTCTCTCTGCAAGAATCCTGCTACAGTGTTGCCATTTTGTAGAAGAAAATGTTGGTGCCTTGCAGCAGAAACTAATCCTTTCCCAGCTGCCCAGCTTCCCTGCCCAGCTGCCTGTTCTCCATCTACTCTTGACTTTTGCAGAAACTTCGGTCTTTCATTCATTGGCCACGGTGGAAGCAGCCATATTTGCTCAGTAAGACCTACTTCCTGGCCTCAGCTGATTGGACCAGGTATGACCACCTGACCCGGGGTGGGCCAATCAGAATTTCCCCTATGGGTATCTGAAAGCTCTAGGTTTGGTCTGGCTATTTCCCCAAGGAAGGCAGCCAAGTTCTGCTGGGCAGGCTGGGTGGCAGGGAGAGAGGAATTATTGGCCCCAGAACGGCCTGGGTCCCTCTGAGCCCCTCAAGTCAACAGCCCTGTCCCCTCTATCTTGAGTCTGATGAAGGGAGGGGCAGCTGCCTGAGGTAAAATCCTAGGCTCTCCACCTTGGCAAGCTAAGGTCAAACAAACCACTCTCAAACCCCAGGACAAAGCAGAGGGAGTAATTGCAGAGACTCTCGGGAGTCCACCTTTCTAAGCTTCTCTGCTTCAGAACCAAAACCAGAGGAAAAAGAGACAGCCATGAGCCAATATTTGTAATCACTTCCTTTTTGGGGTCATGGGCCCCTTGGAAAATTTCCTAAAAGATCTCCTGAACTAAGAGAGTAGCCTTGATGTGTTCTTGGGTCTGGGTTGTGCCTTTTCTTCAGGGAAGCAGCAAGGTATGCTGCACTGCTCATGTAGCAGTGATGGGGAAAGCAGGCTGAGGGGGCTTTTGTTGAAATTGGCTGACACTCTCTGGACAGGGTAAAGCAGGCAGAAAGGACCCATTCTTTGATCTCTTTCTGTCTTAGTTTTCTCCCCTGTAACCTGGGGATAAGAAGAGTAGCCTACGTCTCGGACTCTCAGAAGGATTACAGGACTTAGCATGTGCAGCACTTAGATGAGCATCTTAGTTAAATGCTCAAAAAATGCTGGGAATTATTATGGTTTTATGGGCATTATGGCTGCTGTGGTGGCTGCTATTGCACTGGGAGGACCGGGATTCACCTGAATGTAACACCTCACCCATCAAGGTGATGTGCCCTGGGTAGGGAGGCGAGAAAGAGAGGGTGGGTGGACACTTACGTTGAACTGATCATTGCAAATATCTTTAGCCTCTTCCAATGCAATGAGAACAAAGGCTGTGAGGGACACATCCTTCTCCTTATTCTCCTGGTAGCCACCCTAGAATGGGAAGCAGGAAATAAGGATAGTATCACCACTATGTCCCCACATGCTGACCAAACCTCTTGTAGGGTCAGCAGGTCAAGGCAGGGGTGAGAATCTCCTCAGTGTCTCTCCCTAGGTGGGCCACACTCTTCAATATTCACTCATTCAGCAATTGTTGCTCATGCTGTGGAAAAGATGGTGGGTAAGAACCCAACACCAGTCCCACCCCCACAGTGCTCCCCATCTAGTAGGGGAGACAGACATGAACCAATTGGCTCACCAGTAGACATATCATAACAAATTGGTGAGTGCGGTGCAGGAGGAGAAGTGGATGTGGCAGTGAGATTGGAAAGTGGGAGTGTGACTCAGTTGGGGAGATCAGGAAAGATTTCCCTGCAGGATGACCAGGGTTGGCATGCCAGACAGGGAGAACAGCATGTGAAAGGCCCTGTGGCTGGATAGAGCAAGGCTCCTTTCAGTACAGATGGCATGTGGATGGGGGTAGGGGGATGGTGTGAGATTGGAAGTCTGAAAAGTCAGGCTAAGGCAGTGATTCTCCACCTTATGCATGCATCAGCATCATATGGCGGGGGGTGGGGGGCTTGTAGCAACTGATTCCTAGGCCCTCCTCCTGAAGTGTCTGATTCCTGAATCTCGAGTCCAGCTTTAGAAAATACATTTCTAACTAGTTTGAAGGTGATGCTGATACTGCTGCCCTGGAGACCACATTTAGAGAACCACAGCTGTGAGTTGTTCTATATTTTCTGAATGAAGGGGGAGGGACTTCTGTTTTGCACTAGATTCTGAAGGCCTCTAGTCTTTCAGATGGAATACTGACATTCTCAGCCAAAGGGCTAGCCTTTCTCCTGTCTATCCTGTGACTACAGCCACCCCTCCCCCCAGCCTGCCCTAAACCCTTGCCTCTTACAGTCATTTCTTGGTCAATTACGGGCGAATCTTCCTGGAAGACCCCGTCGGGTTTCTGCCTCTGCAGGATCAGCCATCTGACAGCTCCGCAGATGACATCGGCCTGAATGACAATGAGATTGGCTGCCAGAGAGAAGACCTTGACCACGTAGGCTGTCAGCCTGTGGGCGGCACAAAGCGTCAGCCAATCGCCTCCGGGATCCAGAGACTGCCATTCCAGGAAACCAATGAGCAGAGAGGGGCGGGGCCTACAGGCTGGCCCGGCTGGCCCAGCTCCCCCACCCAAGGCAGGCGCCAGCCTAGCCACAGGGGGCGCTTGATGTCCACAGGCCACGTGGCAGCTCAAGGTGGGCGGCTCATTGGTGTGGGCTGAGGGTCCATAGCATAGGGCCCTTCGGGCGAGACCTGGTGGGACCACCCAAGGCCGCCTTGCTCAGTGGGGTGCCAGACCACTCACCAGGTGCTGGCTTTCCGGTTCTGGAAGGCCGCAAAAGCCGAGTTGTCTTGTCTGAAGGCCAGCTGCTGGGAGTACCCTGCAGGGAAGCCAGAAGTGTCTCCAGAGGAGCAGGGGCTGAGTGGAGGGGCTCAGGGGACAAGGATTCTCTGAGGGGCGAGACAGGGGTTCAGGGAGGAATGAGGGGGCTCAGGGCTGAGCAGGGAAGTCTGCTAGAAGAGCGGAAGGGGCTTCTAAAAGGGGAAGGAGTTCTCAGAGGAGAGGGGTTCAGAGAGGCGAAGGATCTCAAGGGGGTTCAGGGCAAGGGGGCCTCAGGGAGAGAGGGAGTTCTAGAGGGCTCAGAGGGGCCCAGGGTCTCAGAGAGGGCAAAGGTCAAGGGAGGTCTTTGAAAAGAAGGGATCCTGAAAGGGGAGGAGCTTAGAGGAAGGGCGTGGCCTGGAAAGGGGCCTGGGTCTCAGGGAGGACCCTGCTCTGGAGGTAGCTGGAGCAGAGAGGGTCTCCCAGGCAGACCCACCCTTTTTGATGAGCTGTAAGGCTTCCTTTCGCTTTGTGGGTCCCAACTTGTCCCACTGCTCTGTTTGGTCCAGGTAATGGACGGCAATGACCGTGGGCGTCATGCTTTTCATGTTCTGCTCCCCGGAGCCCGAGGGGGTCACGATGAGGTTTTTCAGTCGCTCCGCGTCAATGGCATCCTCAGTCAACTGAGCCACCGGGGTCCCTGCAACCGGGCGGGAGGACGGGGCTCAAGCAACTCACCCACCATGGGGTGGGGTGAGAAGGGCCAGGGCTGTCCCCAGCGATCCCAGGCTCCAGGCAGCCAGTGCCAAAGAGGTCAGGGGCAGTTGGGGGCTGAGGGGATGTGATGGTAGGAGGTACGAGGTGGGGGTAGGGGAGTGGGGAGGGTGTCTACATTTGTAGGGAAGGGGGTCTTATGCTTCACACAAATCTGCTCCCTGAGCCTCTTGTTACAAGTGGCAAATTAATTCCAGAACAATCGTCACCAATACTTAGATCATGCTTCATGCTGTTGCTAGGCGCTGTTCTAGAGAAACATCATACAGTATCTCATTTAATCCTCTCAACAAGCCTTTGATATAGGCTCTATCAGCAAAGGCTATTTGCTGAACTAAATACTGCCTGGAGCCTTCTATAAAACAGATCAGGGAGGTGGCCTGCTGTTCTAGCTGTAGTGCAGGCAGGGGACGCACGGTAGCATATACACCCAGAATTCGGAGAAATTAGGCCCCCTTCTCCAGAGCTGTGCCTTCCTGGGCGAGGGTCAGTGGCAGCTCACCTTGTAGGAGGATCCTGGTCTCTGAATCTGTGTCTGGTACCTGGTCACGGAGGTTTGTGGCGTGGATCTCTGCTCGCTGCACTCCGTCTGCCAGTGGAATGGGAGGGACCCGTGGCGTCACCCTCTCCCATAAGGCCCTGCCTCACCCCCTACCCCCGACCCCCCAGCTTTCAACCCTTCTGCTGTGGCTGACTCACTTCTGCCCCGGTTTTCTGGATCCAGTGTGTGAACGGCCACAATTTTTTTGACTTTGATTCCTTCAGGCTGAACAGTGTTGGGATGGGATGGGGGAGGGGGAAGTCGGGTGAATAAAAGAACAGACACAGCTCATCAGCAGGGCATGGGCACGATGGCATCACCCATCCTAGTTCTGTGACTGGGAGTCAGTTTACCCCCACTGCCTCTCAAATGTCCTTAAAAGAAAAGAATGTGCATAAAGTGCTGAGTACAATGCCTGGCACTTAGTAAGCGCTCAGTTAAACTAGGGGCTATCTTATTATCAATGTCCCAAGTGAAGCTCTCCTTCCATGCTGGACTGCTGCTGTTTGTGCCCTTCCATCACACATTCTCCTTGAAGCTGGTACTAATGCACACCTTTTCCTTTGGAGACCCAGTCTCCTCCATGGCATGCTGGTAAACATTTGGTAGCCATCTCTCCAGGAAGAAAAGATCCTGATTTGTGGCACTGGCAGTTTCCATCCTGCGAACATCCCTGCCATGATAGATTTCAAGCTACCAGCATCAGAGGGTGCAGAATTGGGAGTTGTGGACACACTGTCTCTGGGGAGCCTTGTGCAGGCTCCAGCGCCCTCTTGGGTTTCTTCCCATTGGTGCCACACTGGGACCCCTGATAAAAGGGATAATTAAGATTGTGCTCCTGGGGGTGCCTGTGCGGCTCGGTGGAAAAGCATGGGACTCTTGATCTCGGGGTTGTAAGTTCAAGTCCCACATCGGGCGTGGGGATTACTTAAAAATAAAACCTTGGGTCACCTGGGTGGCTTAGTTAAGTGTCTGCTTTCAGCTCAGGTTATGATCTCACAGTTCATGAGTTTGAGCCTCATGTTGGGCTCTGTGATGACAGCTCAGAGCTTAGAGCCTGGAGCCTGCTTCAGATTCTCTGTCTCCTTCTCTCTTAGCCCCTTCCCTGCTTGCACTCTGTTGTCTCTTTCAAAATATGTAAATATTTTTTTAAATAGAAAAAAATAGGGGTGCCTGTGTGGCTCAGTCGGTTGAGCATCTGACTTTGGTTCAGGTCATGATCTTGCAGTTCATGGGTTCAAGCCCCGCATCAGGTTCTGTGCTGACAGCTTGGAGCCTGGAGCCTGCTTCCGATTCTGTGTCCCTCTCTCTGCCCCTTCCCCGCTCATGCTCTGTGTCTCTCTCTGTCTCTCAAAGATGAATAATCGTTAAAAAAAATAAAAAATAAATAAAATCTGTTTAAAAAATCCGAGTTTGGTTCTATTAAAGTCAGAAAAGAAATATTATGGTAAATTCTGGTATGAATATAAATAAGACATTTCACTGTAAAATAACACTGTGAGTTTTAAAGCATTTGCTTTTCAATGTTTCAATATTTTTTCAATTACTTTAAGTTTTCGGGGGAAAATTAACCACCAAACAATTTCAACCATTAAAAAAAAGACACGTGGATGGCAGCCTTCATTTTTCCATTAGCTTCAGGCTCCAATTATGGTTTGACTTGGCACTGTCTGTATTTAAAATTTGATCTTTTGTTCATCACAGGTTTTTTGGCATTAATTTTGATTCCTTACAATAGTGCGTTAAAAGATTGTTACCCTCATGACCTCACGTTTTGCTTGAAAATATTAACAAAGATGATAGGAGGCTTTTATTTTATTTTTTTTAATTTGATGTTTATTTTTGAGAGAGAAAGAGACAGAGTGTGAGTGGGGGCAGGGGAGGGGCACAGAGAGAGGGAGACACAGAACCCAAAGCAGGCTCTGTGCTCCCCACTGTCAGTGCAGAGCCCAACACAGGGCTCAAACTCATGAGCTGTGAGACCATGACCTGAAGTCAGACGCTTAACTGACTGAGCCACCCAGGCACTCCAGTCACCCGCAGGCTTTATTTTTATTTATGACTTGATCTAGTATTATTTTTGAGAATGTTCATCACTAAGAAAGTGTAGAAATGTAACTGTTCCTCACTTACTCACCCTAATCCTGGCCTTGCTTACAATCTTGCAGGACTCTCAAACATCCTAAGCTGGACACTGGACACTCTTGGTGTCTCAGAGTCAGTGTCTCCAACCTGGGTTGACAGCATGGGGAGACAGGAGCCTCTCCCAAAGGACAAGGGACTGCAGGTGCCCCAAGGACTCACCACGACCTTCAAGGACTTCTTGACACCATCCATGAGGAAACGATTGTCGACAGCAGCCTTGACCTCCACGTTATGTAGGCCAACCTTCAGAGGCACGATGAGAAAAGGCACAGCTATTGAGGACTTGGCTGGGATGTTCAGAATCTGCTGATAGGGTTTCTTGGCGGTGGCCAGGCTGCAGAAGGCTGGGTTGTAGATCAGGGTCACCCTCGCCTGCCAGGGAGAGTATCAGTCAAGGGGCATGTGCCATGGTTCCCCCCCACACCTGCCATCTTCCGAGCTCTCCACCATACCTCTGCCCCCGCGGGAACCCACCTTGAGCTCCCCAGAATCCTGGTAATTGTAGAGCACGGCCTGGATCTCCACTTGCTCATTGCGCACGGCAGAGTAGGGTAGCCGCAGGTCGATGAAGAAGTCTTGCATCACCGTGACCTCATAGGGGTCAGCCACGCAGATCCCTGCCCAGGAGTGGAGTGTCAAGGGAAGGAGGTGGACAGGCTCTCAGTGCTTACCCCTCACTGCGGGAGCTGTGTCAAGCTCAGCCTGTGTTTGTGCAAGCCCAGGGGCTAAACAATTGCACAGGTGACACATTACCGATAGTGGTGGCAGCTGGGAGTCACTGTGATGTACGGTTTCCATTTTCTTCTTGTAGTTTTACTCACAGGTAGGTGTGCAGGGGGAAGGGCTCGAGCACACCCGAAGGGTCCATACCTGGGCTCTCCAAAATGGTAGCCTGAGCTCTCTCTGGTTCCTGGGCACTTGGAATGTGGCTAGCTCAGAAAACTTTTTAACACATGTTTGGAACAATTTGCATATGCCAACCTACCTTTTCAGCTGTACATTTTGCAAATCCTAAAATACAGATCAAAGTATTTCCAATGAAAGGCTAGGGGTGCCTTTCCACTGACTGGCTCAGTCAGTGGTGGGTGTGATTCTTGATCTGGGGCCATGAGTTCAAGCTCACGTGGGGTGTGGAGATGACTTACAAATAAAATTAAAATCTTAAAAAAGAAAAATGGTAGCACCCTTATTGAAACGTTCTGCAAGTATAAAATATATGATACATCAAAGGCTTAGATGATCAAGTAAATGTATCTTTCGTAATTTTGAGGTATTAATAGGTTATTCTCAAATATGAACAGATGGTTATAACATTATTATGAGTCTGATGATGCTTTTTTCAACATATTTTTCAACATATTTTTTAACATATTTATCACATGTTGAAAGAATAATGTTTTGGAGACATCTGGTTAAAAAAATGTACAATAAAATTGATGTCACCGCCTCTTTTTTATGGGGCTACCAGAAGATTTAAAATTACACGCATCGTATTTCTGGTGGACGGTGCTGATCTACAGGAGTAAAAATGACTGCAAAACCGATGGTTAATTTGTGATTCAACAGCTACTAGGCTATATTCAAGCACTGGGTTGATGCAAGCAAAATGTGCAAAAGCTTTATCATATTGAAATGTTACACTAAAAAAATAAATAAAAATAATGTTGCACCAAAGGTGTATTAAAATTTGGGGCACCTGGGTGGCTCAGTCGGTTAAACGTCCGACTTCAGCTCAGGTCATGGTCTCCCAGTCCGTGAGTTCGAGCCCCGCGTCGGGCTCTGGGCTGATGGTTCAGAGCCTGGAGCCTGCTTCTGATTCTGTGTCTCCCTCTCTCTCTGCCCCTCCCCCGTTCATGCTCTGTCTCTCTCTGTCTCAAACACAAATAAACGTTAAAAAAAAGTTACACTAAAAAAATAAAAACAGTGTTGCACCAAGAAGTGTATTAAAATTTGGAGCACCTGGTTGGCTCAGGTGGTTAAGCATCTGACTCCTGGTGTCAGCTCAGGTCATGATCTCCAGGTTCCTGAGTCGGAGCCTGGCCTCAGGCTCTGAGCTGATGGTGTGGAGACTGCTTTGGATTCTCTTTCTCCCTCTCTCTCTGCTCCCCCCCCCCCCACTCTCAGTCTCTCAAAAATAAGTAAATATTTTTAAAATGCAGTTAAAAAAGAAATATATTATAATTTAATAATTTTTGTGTGTCTATTCTTCAGTGTTGAAAAAAATAGAGACTTGAACAAAATCCTTATTTGCTAACCTACAGTCATTATTCATCATTCTCGGGGGGTCTGTTATAGTCACGGGAGGTAGTTATCATTTCTTATCTACTATTCATTTTTACATTTTTTTAATGTTTATTTATTTTTGAGAGGCAGAGCTGGAACGGGGGAGGGGCAGAGAGAGGGGGACACAGAATCTGAAGCAGGCTCCAGGGTCTAAGCTGTCAGCACAGAGCCCGACGCAGGGCTCGAACCCATGGACCATGAGATCATGACCTGAGCCAAAGTCAGACACTTAACCAACTGAGCCACCCAGACGCCCTCCGCTCCCTGTTTTCACATTCTATATATATATATATATATATATATATATATATATATATATTTAATGTTTATTTATTTTTGAGACAGAGAGAAACAGAGCATGAATGGGGGAAGGTCAGAGAGAGAGGGAGACACGGAATCTGAAGCGAATCCAGGGTCCGAGCTGTCAGCACAGAGCCCGACACGGGGCTCGAACTCACGAACCGTGAGATCATGACCTGAGCTGAAGTCAGATGCTCAACCGACTGAGCCACCCAGGCGCCCCTCTGTTTTCACATTCTTTTTTTTTTTTAATTTTTTTTAACGTTTATTTATTTTTGAGACAGAGACAGAGCATGAACGGGGGAGGGGCAGAGAGAGAGGGAGACACAGAATCGGAAGCAGGCTCCAGGCTCTGAGCCATCAGCCCAGAGCCCGATGCGGGGCTCGAACTCACGGACCGCGAGATCGTGACCTGAGCTGAAGTCCGAAGCTTAACCGACTGAGTCACCTAGGCGCCCCTGTTTTCACATTCTTAAAGCCAGATTTAATTTACTCTGGTGGGTGAAAAACCAGCTTTTGCACCACAAACAGGAGGCTACCTCCAGGGAAACAAAACAGTTTTGTTTTGTTAAATACTGGCCAGCTCACGTTGTGCCTGCAGAAAGCAGACCTGCTCTCTCCTTGCTAATGCAAGTCAGTCAAGACCTACAGAGGAGATGAGGACATCCTTGCACCAGACTTAGCTTTTCCTTGAACAAGCTGGAAGGAGCGCGAGAGAACAACACATGGAATGACTTCTGACACACCATCCATGTTATGTTTGAGGCAGAGAAACGCCTACTCTCCGTGACCCTGGAAGGACAGCTACATGTCACCGCATGTTGGTCCAAACCCATGGAAGGTACATCACTGAAAGGGAACCCTAGTTTTTGACTGCAGTTGACGATAATGTATCAGTGTTGTCCCAGAGATTTTGGCAAAGGTACCACCTAATGCAAAAAAGGGTTAGAGACGGGAATTGGGGGGAATTGAGGAGTGAGTGGTAATTCTCAGTTGTTTCTGTAAACCTAAATTATTTAAGAAAACCCATTAATTAGGGGACGCTGGGTGGCTCAGTCGGTTGGGCGTCCAACTTCGGCTCAGGTCATGATCTCACAGTTCATGAGTTCGAGCCCTGCGTCGGGCTCTGTGCTGACAGCCTGGAGCCTGGAGCCTGCTTCAGATTCTGTGTCTCCCTCTCCCTGCCTCTCCCCGCTCATGCTCTGTCTCTGTCTCCCTCAAAAGTAAATAAACATTAAAAATTTTTTTTTCAACGTTTATTTATTTTTGGGACAGAGAGAGACAGAGCATGAACGGGGGAGGGGCAGAGAGAGAGGGAGACACAGAATCAGAAACAGGCTCCAGGCTCTGAGCCATCAGCCCAGAGCCTGACGCGGGGCTCGAACTCACGCACCGCGAGATCGTGACCTGGCTGAAGTCGGACGCTTAACCGACTGCGCCACCCAGGCGCCCCAACATTAAAAATTTTTTTAAGAAAACCCATTAATTAAAAAAAAAATCAACCAGGGCGCCTGGGTGGTTCAGTCGGTTAAGCATCCAACTTCACCTCATGTCTGATCTTATGTTTTGTGAGTTCGAGCCCCACATCTGGCTCTGTGCTGACAGCTCAGAGCCTGGAGCCTGCTTCAGGTTCTGTGTTTCCCTCTCTCTGCCCCTCACCTGCTCGAGATCTCTCTCTCTCTCTCAAAAAAAAAAATTTACAAAAATAAAATATGTTTGGCTTCAATAATGACTCACACTCATCGAACATCTGTAATGTGCCAGGCACCATTTTAAAGGCTCCACACGTATTAACTCAAAAAACTCTCTGCACAACACTTTGAGTGGCTACTATTTGCATTATACCTGTTTTATGGATGCACACAGAGAGGGTGAGTAACTTGACTCAGGCCACACAGCTGCCTAGCGGACGACCGGGGATTTGAATCCAGACATTTAAGCTTGAGGAGCTCCCTGCTTGTAACTCTGCTGACTCTTTGCATTCATGGTATCTCAGGAGTCTAAAATTTCCAAGTTCCACTGGCAACCATCCTAAAATATAAATTCTGAGCCTCTAAGATGGCGTTCCGGAAAGGTTCATCCCCTGGTGATCTTGGGCAAGTGACCTGCCTTCCCTAGCTTCAGTATCCTCATTTGTCGGAGAATAAATGTACCAACCTCAGAGGGTTCTTGTGAGCACTGAATGAGATAATGTGTTGGGAGTTAAAAATGGTACCAGGTAAAGGGCGTCTGGGTGGCTCAGTCAATAAGCATCTGACTCTCAGTTTCGGCTCAGGTCATGATCTCGGGGTCTCATGAGTTCAAGCCCTGCATTGGCCGGTAGCTCAGAGCCTACTTGGGATTCTCTCTCTCTCCCCGTCTCTCTGCCCCTTCCCTATTCACGCTGTATCTCTCTCTTTCTCTCTCTCAAAATAAATAAATAAACTTAAAAAAAATTGTACCTGGTAAAACACAGCGTCCAACATGAGGCTCAAACTCATGAACCGTGAGATCATGATTGGAGCCTAGTTCAGACACTTAACAGAGCAACCCCAGTCCCCTAACATACCTCCCTTTTAATGTTTCAATATTTTTTCACCTACTTTAATGCTCAGCGAAAAAATTAACCTTTAAAATGTACCTAAATCAGGAATGGGGGGCGGGGGGCGGGGGGCGGCGGGGCGCACTCATTTTCCCTCTTGTCTCAAACTCCATGATGGCTCAGCTCAGTGCTGGCTTCTATTTACAATGGAGATATTTTGTTCATCATGGATTTTTTTTTTTTTGCATTCACGTTGATTTTTTCAAAATGATCACATGAAAGTATCACACATCTGCCTTAAAATTAGTGCCTCCCTCTCCTCACCCTGCTCCGAGGCCTGCCTGAGACCACCCCCATTAGACCAGGGCTCCCCAGCTCCCTGTGGTGGGCCCCCTACCCCCTGGTTACCTTTTTTTTTTTTTTTGCCAAGTTTCACAATCTGGCCGCCAATGTGCCAATCATACATTTCATCCTGCTACCTCCTTCATATATTCTTAATGGATTTACCCATCACCCTGTCAACACCACCCCTTAAGCGTGTTTGTTGTTGCAAATTATTCTGTATGTCCTTATATCTGTGTCCAAACCTATAGATCGTACAACACTGAGAGTGAACGCTCATGTCAATGATGAACTTGGGGTGACGATAGGCGTGTCAGTGTCACGAATACGCCATGCTGGTGAGGGATGCTGATAGTGCCTGTCTGCGCGGGGCAGACTGTGTGCGTCGGGGGTGGGTAGACTGGGTGTATGTGGGAACTCTCTGTACCTTCCCCTCAATTTTGCTGTCAACCTAAAACTGCTCTCGAAAGAAAATCTATTTACAAAACGCGCTGACTCGTCACCCACAGAGCAGGATCTGACACCCCCACTTGTCACCTGGGAGCAGTGTGTCAGCCACCAAGAAACAGGGGATCTCTCTGGATGGGATGAGAAAACGCCCAATGGCCCTGGGATCCCTGACTCGTGAGCATGGGGCCACCACCTTCTCTCACCTTTCTTGTTCGACAAGCTCACCGCCAGAATCTCCCAGGTGGTGATGGAGTCTTTCAAAAATATATTCATGGTCTTTGTGGAGATTCTGGATAGAGGAGAAGTGGGGGTATTAAAAAGAGGCAGGTGTCAGGGGCCTGGGGGGAGAGCTGGTGTGGAGGGGCCCCAAGGGGCAGGTTGGAGGGAGGAGTGGGGGCTGGGCACACGGAGGGAGCCTGACTCTTGATTTTTTTTCTAGGCTGGGTTGTGGGGTTGCCCAGTGATTCCAGAAAAGAGAGGCATGGGTGCATTCAAACGAAGTGGTCCAGATGGGGCCGCTATAGGAGCTGGCCTGGGGGTGGGGGGGTTAAGGTGGGGGGGTGTCTCAGCCTTACCCATCTTTCTCAGGTTCACGGAGTTCCTCTATGCGCCACAGCCAGCTCTCAGGGAACTGGCTTCGGGAAATGATTTCCTCTTCCGGGATTATATCTTCATCCAAGTCACCTGGGAGGCACGGGTGAGGAGGAGACAAATCTGGGTTGAGAACGGACCCATTTCTCCACTGTCCCCAGAGATACTCATCTCTAAATGGCTGAAGAGGTTCCTACCAGAAAAACACACCCATAGTTCCATGATGGCCTGGGGAGGGGGGCAGTCATGTTTGTCTTTATTGCTCCTTTCTCCCCAAAAATACCATTAAAAATGACATTTGACAACTGTGTCGGTATAGGGGCAGAAATAGTCCAGGCTAGGACTATTTCCCCCTGCTCTGATTTTCATAGAAATGAAGCATTTGTGTGAGCATCTAAGTAAGCATAGTGGCTCCCAGGCTCCATGCCCGCTACATCTGATGGTTATGGCCCCCAAGCAAACAGGTGGCTCGAGAGACTCCCCAGACCTGTTGGTGACCCCGGGCGATGGGGTGGCCTTTTGAGCAAGCCTGACGCCATCAGCAAGTAGACCAAATGGGGCCAGAATATGGTTCAACCCTGTCTGGGCAGGTTGTAACGTGGCTTTGGGTCTTCTTAATAACAAAGTAGGTGAAATCGACTGATGCCTAAATCCACCCATATTCTGGAATAATCCAACAAAGTGCATGTCAGATACAAACATGCAGGCAGCTCTCTGTCTCACCCCCAATCGGCTAAAGAAATTACACAATTTGGGGCACCTGGGTGGCTCAGTCACTTGAGTGTCCGACTTCTGCTCTGGTCATGATCTCATGGTTGGTGAGTTTGAGACTTTCACCAGGCTTGCTGCTGTCACTATGAGCCTGCTTGGGATCCTCTGTCCCCCTCTCTCTGCCCCTTCCCTGCTTGCGTGCACACACACACTCTCTCTCGAAAAAAAAAAAAACACATTAAAACAGAAAAGACTGGAGTCAAGATGCCAGAGAAGTAGTGGGACAAGGATTTTCCTGGTCCCTCAAACACAGCTGTATTGAGGTCAGAACACTTGGAACACCCAGGAAATAGGTCTGGGGAGTGATAGAAACATCTCCGAAGGTGGAAGGAGACAGCTTGGCGGGACTGAGGTGCATGTATGTGGATTGGGAGAGGTAAAACGGTCAGCATAGGCATGGAGGGGAGGGGACCCCTTCTGTGGAGACACAAAAGGGAGAGAAAGAGGCTGTAGGAGTATGGCATTGTGTTCGGACGAGAGAAAAACATCTCTGGACCATGGAGGGGGAACGAGAAATATGGAGAGTGCCAGTACTTTGCACAGTGCCAGTACAGTGCATGTACTTTGCAAAGTCTCAGGAGTTGAAGATTAGAGTTTTCAGGGGTGCAAGACTTTCTCTTGCAGCTTGCAGTGTGCACATGCCTCGTGGAGAGGGAGCCAGCCCCAGGGCCCAGTAGCGATCTCAGGGGTGACTGGGAGAGAGCAGTCCCCACCCTGGAGTACTGTGGGAAGAGGGTTTAGTGCCACCCCAAGGAAAAAAGACCCTGCAGGCATCAGCCGTGTAGGCTGGGCAGAATGGTGCTACCCCAGAACCGAGTCTGTGAGGTGTGGGATTCTTTAAGGCATCTTGTTTTCAATCCCATCTGAGCATCTAGGAGGTGCAGGAGACTGTGGAACAGGACAAGCTGGCCCCCACCCTCCCTGCACTCCTCTATGAGGACAGTCTGAACAGCATGGTTTGAGACACTTTTCTCCCCATCACCAACATGGCGGGGCTTCAGGGAACAGGACAGCAGCCCCCAGTGGAGGCAGGACCGGTTTACAACAAACCCCGCCCCTCCATGCCTGGTAACTGCTTAAATACTGGAGCAGGACTGACCCTGACCAGGCCAGACAGCCTCTCCTCCAGACCAGCACAGCCAGCAGTCCTGAGCACCAACAGGCAGCTGTCCTGCAGTTTTCTATGTTAGTCCATTTTGTTTTGTTTTGTTTTTCTTTTTCTCTTTTCTTTTCTTTCATTTTTTCTCTTTTCCCTTCTTTTTACCTTCCTCTTTTTATTTCCTTTGGAATCACGATCACAGTTTCTGATTTGACTTTTGGTCAAGTCTCTCTCTCTCTCTATATATATATATATATAAATACACCCCACCTGGTTTCATTCTCCATTCTGTTTGTTTGTTTGTTTGTTTGTTTAGTCAGGCATTTTTCTCTATTGTTTTTACACTTTTTCTGTATCTCCTTATTAATTTCCCCCTTCTCTCTCTGGGTTAAGCCTTATAGTTTCTTTGATTCTCTGCCTGGTCTTTTTTTTTTCTGACCCTTTCATTTTTTATTTGTATGGGAATCAGGCTTCCCTCACCTTTCGTTTTTCCAGGGTTCCTTCAGTGAACAAATCAAAACACCCCTGGTGGAAGGTCCAAACCATCACCACTATGAGCAGTGTGACAGAACAGCCAAATATGTAACATGATCACACTCCACAAACACTTCCTGAAGTCTCAGGACCTATTCTTAATATGGTAGGACTTGCAGGTGCAGGACACATAACAAGCTATTAAAACGTGTAAAAACCAGAAACCTAGCCAAAATGATGAAATGGAAGACCTCTCCTCATGAGAAATTCCAGGAATAAATGACAGGCAGATAACTGCTCAAAAAAGATATAAACAATATATCTGAACAAGAATTTAGAATAACAGTCGTAAGACTGATAGCTGGGCTTGAAAAAAGCATAGGAGACACCAGGGAATCTATTGTTGCAGAGATCAAAGACCTATGAAATAATCAAGAAGAATTAAGAAATGTTGTAAATGAGATACAAAATAACCCAGCTGCAGTGACAGCAAGGATGGAAGAAGTCGAAGAGAGAATAAGCGAAATAGAAGACAAAGTTATGGAAAATGATGAAGCTGAAAAAAAGGAGGGCAAGGAAATTACTAGACCATGAGGGGAGATTTAGAGACCTACGTGATTCTGTGAAATGAAATAATAACCGTATCATAGGAGTTCTGGAAGAAGAAGAGAGAAGGAAAGGGGCAGAAGGTTTATGTGAACAAATTATAGCTGAGAACTTCCCTCATCTGGGGAAGGAAACAGGCATCCAAGTGCTAGAGGCACAGAGAACTCCCTTCAAAATCAACAAAAAATGACATAATCGTAGTGAAACTGCAAAATACAAAGATAAAAAGAGAATTATGAAAGCAGCTAGGGAAAAACGGGCCTTAACCTACAAGGGTAGACACATAAGGGTAGTAGCAGACCTGTCCACTGAAACTTGGCAGGCCAGAAGCGAGGGGCAGGAAACATTCAATGTGCTGAATAGCAAAACTAGGCAGCCAAGAATCCTTCATCCAGGAAGGCTGCCATTCAGAATAGAAGGAGAGATAAAGGCTTTCCCAGACAAACAAAAACTGAAGGAGTTTGTGACCACTAAACCGGCCCTGCAGGAGAGTGTAAGGGGGACTCTGTGAGTGGAAAGCAGCAATGACTACAAGGGACCAGAGACATCACCATAAGCACGAAACCTGCAGATAACACAATGACAGTAAATCCATACCTTTCAATAATCACTCTCAATGTAAATGGACTAAATGCCCCAATCAAAAGACACAGGGTATCAGAATGGATAAAAAAAAAATAAGATCCATCTATATGTTGCCTACAAGAGACTCCTTTTAGACCTGAGGACACCTGCAGATTGAGAGTGAGGGGATGGAGAACCATCTATCATGCTATTGGACATCAAAAGATAGCTGGAGTAGCCATATTTATACCAGACGAACTAGATTTTAACACAAAGACTGTAACAAGAGATGAAGAAGGCCATTATATCATAACTGAGGGGTCCATCATCAAGAAGAGCTAACAATTGTAAATGTTTATGCCCCCAACATGAGAGCACCCAAATATGTAAATCAATTAATCACAAATATAAATAAATGTATAGATAATAATACCGTGATTGTAGGGGACTTTAATACTCCACTTGCTGCAATGGACAGACCATCTAGTCAGAAAATCAATAAGGACACAATGGCTCTGAATGACACATTGGACCAGATGGACTTAACGTATATTCAGAAGTTTTCATCCAAAACAGCAGAATACACATTCTTCTCGAGGGCATATGGAACATTCTTGAAAATAGATCACATACTGGGTCACAAAACAGCCCTCAACAAGTATAAAAGGATTGAGATCATACCATGCTTATTTTCAGATCACAACACTATGAAACTTGGTATCAACCACAAGAAAAAATTTGGAAATCCCCTTAATACATGCATATTAAAGAACATCCAACTAAAGCATGAATGGGTCAACCATGAAATTAAAGAAGAAATCAAAACATGTATGGAAGCAAATGAAAATGAACACACAGCAGTCCAAAGCCTTTGGGATTCAGCAAAGGCAGTTCTAAAAGGACAATACATTGTAATTCAGGCCTGTCTCAAGAAGCAAGAAAGGTCCCCAATACATAACCTAACCTCACATCTAAAGGAACTAGAAGGGCAGCAGCAAAGAAAGCCCAAGGTCAGGGGCGCCTGGGTGGCGCAGTCGGTTGAGCATCCCACTTCAGCCAGGTCACGATCTCGCGGTCCTGGAGTTCGAGCCCCGCGTCAGGCTCTGGGCTGATGGCTCAGAGCCTGGAGCCTGTTTCCGATTCTGTGTCTCCCTCTCTCTCTGCCCCTCCCCTGTTCATGCTCTGTCTCTCTCTGTCCCAAAAATAAATAAACATTGAAAAAAAATTAAAAAAAAAAAAAAGAAAGCCCAAGGTCAGCAGCAGAATAGAAATAATAAAGATTAGAGCAGAAATAAACAATAAAGAATTTTAAAAACCCAGAAGAATCTAAGAGATGGTTTTTGGAAAGAATAAAGAATGTTGATAACCCCTAACCAGACTTCTCAAAAAGAAAATAGAGGACCACAATAGATAAAATCACAAATGAAAGAGGAGAGATCAAAACAAACACCACAGAAATACATACAATTTTTTGAGAATATGATGAACAATTATGTGCAAACAAACTGGACACCCTGGAAGAATTGGACAAATTCCTAGACACCCACACACTACCAAAATTCAAAAGGGAAGAAATAGAAAATTTGAACGGACCCATAACCAATGAAGAAATTGAATCCGTTATCAAAAATCTCCCAACAAGTAAGAGTCCTGGGCCAGATGCCTTCCCAGGGGAATTTTACCAGACATTTAAAGTAGCGTTCATACCTATTCTTCTCAGGATGTTCCAAAAAATATAAACGGAAGGAAAGTTTCCAGACTCGTTCTATGAAGCCAAAATTACCTTGATTACAAAACCAGACAAAGACCCCACTAAAAAAGAGAATTACAGGCAACCATCCTTGATGAACATGGATGCAAAAATTCTCAACCAGATACTAACAAATCGAATTCAATAGTATATTAATAGAATTCTTCACCATGATCAAGTGGAATTCATTCCTGGGCTGCAGGGCTGGCTCAATATTTGCAAATCAATCAATGTGATATATCACATTAATAGAAGAAAGGATAAGAACCATAGGATCCTGTCAATAGGTGCAGAAAAAAACATTTGACAAAATACAACATCCTTTCTTAATAAAAACCCTCAAGAAAGTTGGGATATTAGGAATATACCTTAACATCATAAAAGCCATAAATGAAAAGCCCACAGCTAATATCATTCTCAATGGGGAAAAACAGAACTTTCCCTCTGAGATCAGGAACATGACAGGGCTGTCCATTCTCACACTGTTATTTAACATAGTGTTGGAAGTCTGAGCCTCAGCAATCAGGCAACAAAACGAAATAAAAGGCATCCAAATTGACAAGAAGAAGTCAAACTTTCACTCTTCACAAATGACAGGAAACTCTACCGAAGAGTCCACCTAAAACTGCTGGAACTGATACATGAATTCAGGAAACTCACAGGATACAAAATCAACATATAGAAATCGGTTGCATTTCTAGACACAAATAATGAAGTAACAGAAAGAAGTATCAAGGAATATATTCCATTTACAATTGCACCAAGAATTATAAAATACATAGAAACAAACCTAACCAAAGATGTAAAAGATCTGCACACTGAAAACCATAGAAATCTTATGAAAGAACTAGAAAAAGACACAAAGAAATGGAAAAACATTCCATGCTCATGGATTGGAAGAGTAAGTATTGTTAAAACGTCGATACTACCCAAGGTAATCTACACATTCACTGCAATCCCAATGAAAATAGCACCAGCATTCTTCACAGAGCTAGAACAAACAATCCTAAAATTTAAAAAATATATATTTTTTTAACGTTTATTTATGAGACAGAGAGAGACAGAACATGAACAGGGGAGGGGCAGAGAGAGAGGGAGACACAGAATCTGAAACAGGCTCCAGGCTCTGAGCTGTCAGCCCAGAGCCCGATGCGGGGCTCCAACTCACGAACTGTGAGATCATGACCTGAGCCGAAGTCGGACGCTTAACCGACCAAGCCACCCAGGCGCCCCTAAAATTTTTATGAAACCACAAAAGACCCCAGATAGCCAAAGTAATGTTGAAAAGAAAACCAAAGCTGGAGGCATCACAATCCCGGACTTTAGTCTGTATTACAAAGCTGCAATCATCAAGACAGTATGGTATTGGCACAAAAACACATACACCAATGGAACAAAATAGAGAGCCCAGAAATGCACCCACAAGTATATGGCCAACTAATATTTGACAACAGGAAAGAGTATCCAATGGAAAAAAGACAGTCTCTTTAGCAAATGGTGCTGGGAGAACTGGACAGCAACATGCAGAAGAATGAACCTGGACCACTTTCTTACACCATACACAAAAATAAATTGAAAATGGATGAAAGACCTAAATATGAGACAGGAAACCATAAAGATCCTACAGGAGAAAACTGGCAGCAACCTCTTTGACCTCGGCCGCAGCAACTTCTTACTTGATGTGTCTCTGAAGGCAAGGGAAATAAAAGCAAAAGCGGACCATTTGGGACCTCATCATGGTAAAAAGTTTCTGCACAGCACGGGAAACAATCAACAAAACTAACAGGTAACCGATGGAATGGGAAAAGATATTTGCAAATGACATAACGGATAAAGGGTTAGTTAGTATACAAAATCTATAAACAACTTACCAAACTCAACACCCAGAAAACAAATAATCCAGTGAAGAAATGGGCAGAAAACATGAATAGACACTTTTCCAAAGAAGACATCCAGATGGTAAACAGACACATGACAAGATGCTCGACATCACTCATCATCAGGGAAATACAAACCAAAAACACATTGAGATACCCCCTCACACTGGTCAGAGTGGCTAAAAGTAACAACTCAGGAAACAACAGATGTTGGTGAGGATGTGGAGAAAGGGGAACCCTCTTGCACTGTTGGTGGGAATACAAACTGGTGTAGCCACACTGGAAAACAGTGTGGAGGTCCCTCAAAAAATCAAAATTAGATTTACCCTATGGCCCAGCAATAGCACTACTAGAAATTTATCCTAAAGGGCACACGGGTGCTGATTCGTAGGGGCACATGTACTCCAGTGGTTATAGTAGCATTTCAACAACAGCCAAATTATGGAAAGAGCTCAAATGTCCATCAACTGATGAATGGCTATATATACAGAGAATGGAATACTACTGGGTGATGAAAAAGAAGGAAAGCTGACCATTTGCAACAACATGGATGGATCTGGAGGGTATTATGCTAAGTGAAATAAGTCAGTCAGAGAAAGGCAGATATCGTATTTTTTCACTCATGTGTGGAATTTGAGAAACAGAAGACCATAGTGGGAGGGAAGGAAAAATTAGATACAAAGAGAGAGGGAGACAAACCATAAGAGACTCTTAAACATAGAGAACAGACTGAGGGTTGATGGGAATAGGATATGGGGGAGTGGGGAAAATGGGTGATGGGCATTGAGGAGGACACTTGGGATGAGCATTGGGGTTGTATGTAAGTGACGAATCATAGGAATGCACTCCCGAAGCCAAGACTACACGCATTGGCAATAAATTTTAAAAAAAAGAAAGAAAGAAATGACACAAGGCTGGGGGAGAAAACACCTGAGTGTGTGTAAGCCATATCCCAGTAGATCAGATATTTTGTCTAATTTTCCTCTTTGAGAAAGAAAGTCTATAGGTCACTGGAGCAGAAGGCACCAAGCCTAGATTAGAATAATTTGCACAGACTGAAGATTCAGTCCTTTACTCATGTGTGTTGGGAATCTTTGTGTGTTTTTTGGGGGGTGATGGTGGAGGGCGTGCTAGCCTTCCAGCTAAAAGAATTTAGAAATATGTGTCCCCTTTGGCGATGTCTGCCTTTAGGAGGTGACTGCACATTTCTAAGCAAAAATAAATAAATAAAATAAATAAATAAATAAAAATATAATAAATAAATAAATAAATAAATAATAAAAATATGAGTGTACATGAAAAGTATGTGTTACCATATAAGGATCTATACCTGCTGTCATACAGGCTACATAAAAATTGATTTGGGGGAAATTTTCCCTTGGCTTAAATTTTGCCCTGATCTGATAGCAGAAAGAGGTTTAGAAATAGACTATCCAGGAATAAGGAGGAACTTTACAGTGGAGAGACCCAGCAGACAGCGCCTTAATCACGTGATCAAGACTCACAGCACCAACAATGGGACAAATCAATGTCTTTGGGCTCCCGACATGCTGCACTGAGAATCCATAGTGTCTCTCCTGTGACAGTGCTGCCCCCAAATGCAAAACCTGGATGTCATTACGAGGAAGCATGGAGCCAACCCAAACCGTGGGACAGCCCCCCAAATGCTGGACGTGAAAGTCACTCAAGACGGCTGTGCTGCCAGGGGTTGAGCAGATCCAAGGACACCAAGGAGACCCCACCAGTAAATACGACGTCTGCTTCTGCACAGATCCTTTTCCTATAAAGGATCCAAGCCAAACCAGACCAGACCAAAGTAGACCGAACCACACCAAACTAGACCAAACCAAGTGAAACCACACCAGACCAGACTAAACCAAACCAGACCAAACAGGACCAAACCACTCTAAACCACACCAAATCAAAACCAAAACCAAAACCAAACCAAACCAAATGGAAACCACTGGCGAACCTGAATGGGGTTGGAGGTTCAACGAGTCAACATTCATGTCCTAATTCTGATGACTGTGCTGAGGTTTTGTGGGAGAATATCTTTTGTGGGAGAATTTCAAGAATTCCACATGGAGCTATTTGGGGATGGTGGGGGCCTCAAACAGTTCAGAGGGATAAAAGGTTTTTATGCCCATTTCTACTTGTTCTGCTTGAGAGTCTAAAGATTAAAAAAAAAAGATGATTATGTTTGCTTGGATCGGGCAGCCTGCAGCCATAGCATTTCCCCATCTTCCTTAGTTTTTAAGCAAAGGGGTTCTGTTTCATGACTTTTCATCCTGTGATTGATAAGATCACTTCCCTTGGTTTCAAGAGCCACTCACACTGGCCTTCATTCTCAGAACCCAATTTGGATGACACAATTTCTGGTCCCCTATGAAAACGATGGGATGTGCAAAAGAAGTGTTCAAATGGCCAGTGAGAAGGGTCAGTGCAGCAACCACCACTCTGCACACAGTGGTTAAAAAGAGCAATGGAGTGACAGAAAGAGAAATCAAGGAATCAATCCCATTTACAGTTGTACAAAAAACCATAAAATACCTAGGAATAAATCTAACCAAAGAGGTGAAAAATCTATACACTGAAAACTATAGAAAGCTTATGAAAGAAATTGAAGAAGACACAAAAAAATGGAAAAAAGATTCCATGCTCCTGGATAGAAAGAATAAATATTGTTAAAATGTCAATACTACCCAAAGCAATCTTCATATTCAATGCAGTCCCTATCAAAATAACACCAGCATTTTTCACAGAGCTAGAACAAATAATCCTAAAATTTGTATGGAACCAGAAAAGACCCCGAATAGCCAAAGCGATCTTGAAAAAGGAAACCAAAGCAGGAGGCATCACAATCCCAGACTTCAAGCTATACTACAAAGCTGTAATCATTAAGACAGTATGGTACTGGCACAAGAACAGACACTCAGATCAATGGAACAGAATAGAGAACCCAGAAATGGACCCCCAAATGTATGGCCAACTCATCTTTGACAAAGCAGGAAAGAATATCCAGTGGAATAAAGACAGTCTCTTCAGCAAGTGGTGCTGGGAAGACTGGACAGCAACAACCAGAAAAATGAACCTTGACCACTTTCTTACACCACACACAAAAATAAACTCAAAATGGGTGAAAGACCTAAATAATACAGGAAGGCATCAAATCCTAGAGGAGAAAGCAGGCAAAAACCTCTTTGACCTCAGCTGCAGCAACTTCTTACTCAACACGTCTGTAGAGGCAAGGGAAACAAAAGAAAAAATGAACTACTATTATAAAAATCTTCTGCACAGCGAAGGAAACAATCAGCAAAACTAAAAGGCAACCAACAGAATGGGAGAAGATATTTGCAAATGACATATCAGATAAAGGGTTAGTATCCAAAATCTATAAAGAACTTCTCAAACTCAATATCCAAAAAACAAATAATCCAGTGAAGAAATGGGCAAAAGACATGAATAGACACTTCTCCAAAGAAGACAGATGGCCAACCCACCCATGAAAAGATGCTCAACATCACTCATCATCAGGGAAATACAAATCAAAAACCACAATGAGATACCACCTTACACCTGTCAGAACGGCTAACATTAACAACTCTGGCAACAACAGATGTTGGCAAGGATGCGGAGAAAGAGGATCTCTTTTGTATTGTTGGTGGGATTGCAAGCTGGTGCAGCCACTCTGGAAAACAGTATGGAGGTTCCTCAAAAAACTAAAAACAGAACTACCCTACAACCCAGCAATTGCACTACTAGGCATTTATCCAAGGGATAGAGGTGTGCTGTTTCGAAGGGACACATGCATCCCAATGTTTATAGCAGCACTATCAACAATAGCCAAAATATGGAAACAGCCCAAATGTCCATCGATGGATGAATGGATAAAGAAAACATGGTATACATGTATATACATATATACACATGTATATATACATATATACATGTATATGTATATATATGTATATATATGTGTGTATATATATATGTATATGTATGTGTGTATATATACATATATATAATGGAGTATTACTCGGCAATCAAAAGTATGAAATCTTGCCATTTGCAACGATGTGGAGGGAACTAAAGGGTATTATGCTAAGCAAAGTTAGAGAAAAACAAATAACACTTCACGCACATGAAGACTTTAAGACACAGAACAGATGAACATAAGGGAAGGGAAGAAAAATAATATAAAACCAGGGAGGGGGACAAACCATAGAGACTCTTAAATGTGGAGAACAAACTGAGAGTTACTGGAGGGGTTGTGGGAGGGAGGATGGGCTAAATGGGTAAGAGGCATTAAGGAATCTACTCCTGAAATCATTGTTGCACTATATGCTAACTAATTTGGATATAAATTTAAAAAAAAATAAAAAATAAAATAAAAAGAAAGAAAGAAAGAAAGCAATCTGGACAGGGCGGGCCGAGAGGGAATCTGCCAGGGGGACCCTCACGACAGGGGCCATGCTGCCCGTGGTGCGGGGGGCTCTCTGTGGGCTTGGTTTCCACTGCACCCATCCTAGCAGAAAGGCCTTTCTCTACATAAGACACATCAAAAAGCATTTTTAAAAAGCAGACATCAGGCCTCACTGGGCTCAAAGGCTCTGAGCAAATGGCAGGTAGGATTCCCATCAGTTCTGGCAGGGCCGCCTTGTGGTGGGGACCACTCTGGTTCTGCTTTCAATGGGCTTCTTGGAAGAGAAATTTTCTCTTGGCTTAAGATTTATTTGGCCCGAGATGTAAAGTTTCAAGTGTGCACATGTTTTGTCTTATCCAGAACTGAATGAATGAATGAATGAATGAATGAATGAATGAATTAGTGAATGAATGAATGAGGGAGGGAGGGAATGAATGAATGAAAACAAATCAACAGATGTTGTTAGGCATTGAGTTAGGCACCTCTTTGGAAAGCAACATAAATGAGTTTTCTTTGGTAAAGGCAGGCTAAAAACGCATCTCAGACAGAAGCATCCTCCCCCTTCAGACAGGCCCTCCTCCCCCCTCAGACACAGGCATCCTTCCACCCAAACAGGCCCCTTCCCCCCCTCAGATAGGTTCTCCTCCCTCAAACAGGCCCTCCTCCTTCTCACTGAGCCTCAACACTCTGACCTGGGCCTCCTCCCTCAGACCAGGCCCTCTCCCCTCTAAGGGAGCCTCCCCACTCAGACCATCCCCTCACCCCTCAAGCCTGATCGAGGCTTCATTGAGCCTCCCCATTCTGGCCAGCCTCCCTGCTCAGACCATGCCCTCCTCCCTCGGAGCAAGCCCTCTCCCGTCAGACCAGGCCCTCCTCGCTCTGACCGAGCTTCCCCCCTCTGGCTGGCCCACAGGCAGGTGGACTCACTCCGGGTCAGGCCCAGGGCACTGTGGGTACTGCCGATGCGGTTGCAACAGTCCAGGAAGGCCTTCACGCACGAGGCCTCGTGCTGGATGAACCCGGCCCTGCGCTCGCACGAGAACTTCGTGGGGTTCTCCCGCATGCCATGTTCACAGCACTTGCGCAGCTCCTTCGGGTACTGACCCGCTGCGTGGACACGACACCGGTCAGGGCCTCAGCCGGGACCTCAAAGCAGGAGGAGCTCGGGCGGACCAAGGGTAGGACGTCCCCAGGGCCCGGCCCTGCCCTCCTCCCTCCTGGGCTGGATCCCGGATGGGCAGGGTTTGGAGGAAGGGTGGGGGCCCCCACCTTTGTCCATCCTCTTCTCTGTGAGCATCACTGAGCGGCGGCGCCAGGCATCTGGTTTGGGGCACTCGGGATCTGAGGGGAGGGCACACGCGAACAAGATGGGTTAAGCGTCAACGGAGGGTCCCCGATGTACTCCTCTCAGTAGCCGTGAGGGAGGGGTGTTGCTGCTCCCATTTGACAGATGAGGAAACTGAGGCTCAGCGGGCAGTGATTCACTAGGTGGGGGCTGGGGCAGGACTTGAACCCAGGGCCCCCACCTGTTCTCAGCATCTGAGGACCTCAGAACAGTGCCCTTCATTTGCTCTCAGCATCTGGGGTGGAGGCCCCACCCCTCCCTGGCCCTCACCTGTCCTATCCGGGGTCTGCAGGTTTGTGTTGGTCTGGAAGGCCAGCCCTGCGTCCGTGAAGACGCCGGCATAGTCCTTCCCGCTGCCTGGAGTGCAGCCGATGTCAGCCTTCTCCACCACGTTCCAGATCTGCGGGAGGGCAGGGGTCGCGGGCAGGCCTCCACCACCAGGCTGACATGTCCGACCACCCCTGCGTTCTGGTCCCAGGCCCCTCTCAGAGGTGTGTGCACAGCCCCCGCCAACCACCCCCAGCTCGGACTCCTCCGTCTACGCTCCCACCCGCAGCCTTCACTTCCGTGCCACGTCTGTGTCCGTCCAAGCTTCCGTCCAGCCCACGCCTAACTCCACTTCCGGTTCCCTTCTGAGCGCCACCTGCGCCTCAGGCCCACGCCACCCCTTTGCTTCCGCCACACCCCAGAGGTACAGGGCGCACCTTGCTCTGAGTTAACCTATTCCTGTTCAGCACGAACACGCCCTTGTCCACTGCCACGAGCCCCACTCGGGAACCCCGGTCACCCTCCATCTTGATGGTCAAAAGCTGCCCAGGTGGGTACACCTTCTTTTCCATCTTGCCACCTTTCACCACCAGCTGTTGGCAGGGATGGGGGATACACAGAGGTGGGAGTGAGGGGTCAGCCCTGCCAGGCTGGGTCTCCATCAGCAGTCAGCCTAGGGCAGTGTCCCTGCTGTGCTGGTCAGGAAGGGGCAACGGTGGAGACAGACAGACTGAAGGCGGAAAGGCCAGCAGGGAGGGAGATACTGAGGCTGAAACAGAGGTGGGGAGAGAAAGAGCTGGAAAAGGAGAAGATGGGCCTCGGTTGGGGAGCCCACCCAGAAGGCTGGAGAGAGGCAGAGACGGAGCGAGCACTGGCCAGGTGGGGAGAGCCAAGATGGGTGCAGAGGAAGGCTCCGGAAGCTTACCTTGCCCACACAGGAGTCCTTGACATCCACCCACACGGAATCGGCCACCACCTCCCTCTGGCCCTTGTTGTTAATGAAGGTGTAATAAGCCACCAGGCGGAAGGAAGGAATGAAGTCCTCAGTGATGGTCAGGGGCAGCACGTACATGTCCTGGCCGGGCTCCCGCGTCTGACGCTCCACCTTCAACAGCTTCCCTTTGTTCATGATCTGGGGGAGGCAGGTTGGCGTAAGGGAGAATCAGCAAGGTCGGTCGGGGGGGTGGCCCTGGCCTGGGGGTGCTGCAGAAGTAAGGAGGAGGGGTCTGGGGATCCTAGGAGGGCACGGACCAGGTAGGTGAAGTAGCGGATGTTGTTCTCCTGGGTGGTGGTGGGGTCAATTCGCAGGTGGAAGTTGACGTTGAGATCTTCCCCTGGCTTGAGCTCCACGCGAGGCACAGAGATGTGCAGGTAGTTATTACTCATGGTGCTGTAGGGTTGGGCATTCATAGTCCTGTTGGTCTGTCGTGACTCTGGGATACCATCCTTCCTAGTGCTTACCTGGGTGAGGAAAGGGGGATGAATTCTGGCCCCCCAAAGATGTCCACATCCTAATCCCTGGGGCCTGGGAATATGGTACCTTCCCTGGCCAGAGGGACTGTGCAAATGGGATTAAGGGTCTGAGGATGGGGAGTGTTTTGGATTATCCAGGTGGGTCAAATGTAATCACCGGATCCTTAGAATATACCTATGCAGATGGCCAGACTGCTGGTGCAGATAAGATCCCCTCTATGCAGATGAAAACACTCTGTGAATGGCAGGATCCCCTGATACAATAAAAGGACCCCACTCCTCACGTGGCAGGATGACTGTGGCAGAGGACAGATTCTCTCCATGCAAGTCCAGTCCCCTATCTCCCAGAAGTGGGGCTAGAGGAGGGTGAGGACTCACGGTGATGGGCAGGGACCTAAAGGTTTTGTGTGTGTTGATGATCAGCTTGGCCACGCCGTCTTCCTGGGTGAAGGAGGACCCTTTGGAGTACTGGGTCACCACAGGGACGTTGCGTGCTGGGGAGCCGTCGGGGTTCGTCACGAACACCTGCGGGTGCAGTGCAGGGGCAGGTGGAGGGCGTTCAGGTCGACCCAGAGGCGTGGCTGATGCTCAGGGGAAGGGTGGGGGAGGCAGCCCCACACCGGGTCTCACCATGAGGTCAAAGGGCATGCCTGGTTTGAAGAACTTGGACGTCTTGGTGAAGTGGATCTGGTAGGGGGAGGTCACGATGGGGATCCCGCTGCGCTCCGCCTCCACCATGTCGCTGCCTGAGGGGGCCAGCCGTGAGGGCAGGTTCCTGGGCCACCCCTCCAGGTTGGACCACACCTTACACTGGGCCTCCCTCGGACTGCGCCTCCTGCATCAGACTGGCTGGAACCTTCATTCTGTTCCTCCCCCATCAGACTGGCTGGAACCTTCATTCTGTTCCTCCCCCATCACTGGGACTCCTCTGTCAGACTGGATCCCACCTTCATGCTGGGCCTCCCTCCTCAGACTGGACATCATCCATCAGACAGGATCCAACCTTCATACTGGCCTCCTGTGCTCAGACTTCCTCTGGCTTCCTCTGTCAGACTGTTACCCACCTTCATTCTGGCCTCCCCACTAGGATGGGACCTCCTCTGTCAGACTGGCCCCCAACCTCACTGGGCCTGTTTTCAGACTGGGTCCATTCTGTGAGACTGGATCCCAATTTCATTTTGGGCCGCCCTCCTGAGACTGGGCCTCCTCTATCAGACTGGATCTCACTTTTATTCTGGACCTCCCCCGCAGACCAGGCCTCCTCTGTCAGACAACTTCCCACCTTCATAGTGGGCCTCCCTCAGACCAGGCCTCCTCTGGCAAACTGGCAGGCACCTTCATTCCTCAGACTATGGCTACCCTGTCACTGGCTGCCACCTTCAGACTTGGCCTCTTTTGTCAGACTGGATCACGCATTCATACTGGGCCTCCCCCCTCAGACTGGGCCTCCCCTGTCAGACTGGATCCCACCTTCATACTGAGCCTCCCCCCTCAGACTGGGCCTCCTCTATCAGACTGGCTCCCACCTTCATACTGGGCCTCCCCCTCAGACTGGGCCTCCTATATCAGACTGGATCCCCCCTTCATTCTGGAGCTCCCCCCTCAGAATGGGCCTCCTCTATCAGACTGGTTCCCATATTCATACTGGGCCTCCCCTCTCAGACTTGGCCTCACCTGACAGACTACATCCCAATTTCATTCTGGGCCTCCCCCCTCAGACTCAGCCACCTCTATCAGACTGCATCCCACCTTCATTCTGGCCTGCCCCCTTCAGACTGGGCCTCCTCTATCAGACTGGATCCCACCTTCATTCTGGCCTGCACCCTCACTGGGCCTCCTGTATCAGACTGGATCTCACTTTCATTCTGGACCTCCCCCCTCAGACTGGGCCTCCCATGTCAGACTGGATCCCACCTTCATTCTGGCGTCCCCCCATGAGATTGGGCCTCCTCTATCAGACTGGATCCCACATTCATACTGGGCCTCGCCCCCTCAGACTGGGCCTCCTGTATCAGACTGGATCTCACCTTCATTCTGGGCCCCCCTCTCACTGGGCCTCCTCTGTCTGACTGGATCCCACCTTCATACTGGCCTCCCCCATCAGACTAGGCTTCTCTATCAGACTGGATCCCACCTTCATTCTGGCCTCACCCCATCAGATTGGGCCTCCGCTATCAGACTGGATCCCACAATCATACTGGGCCTCCCCCCTCAGACTGGGCCTCCTCTATCAGACTGGATCCCACTTTCATTCTGGGGCTCCCCCCACCCTCACAATGGGCCTCCTTTGTCTCACTGGGTATCACTTTCCTCTGGATATCCTCTCTTACACTTGGCCTCTGCCCTAAGACTGGTTCTCCCCTGTCACACTGCATTCCACATCCATTCTGGGCCTCTGCCCGCACACTGGGCCTGACCCCCTCATTTGGGTCCCTTTCCTCAGACCAGGCCTCACCTGAGTGCAGGATAACGGTGACAGACACGTACAACGACTTCCCCACCAGGGCATCTGCTCCGGAGGGTTCCACCCCGCTCAGCAGGACCTTTCGTTCCAGCCTGGCCTCCCCACTGCCATCATCGATCTGGGGGAGGAAGGAAGGCTCAGAGAGGGGGAGGGGTGCAGGTGAGGGAGGGGGAAGTCCACAGTGGAGGAGGCTCAGAGGGGCAGAGCACCTGAACACGGCTGAGGGACTGGGGCAGCGAAATCCTCTGCTCACCATCCTGGACCCCAAAGATGACGAAGGCTATTCCATCCACATTCTTCCCATACAAGAACCTGAGAGGCAAGAGGGTCTCAGATGCTCCTCTCCTGAAGGGCGAGCCTGCCTGCAAACTTCCACGGACCCCTGGTCCCGCACCTGGTGCTTACCTGGCCAGTATCTGGTCCCACACCTGGCCACACCGCTCCTGGGTTCCCTTACCCGGCCCCTACCTGGCTCCACCCCTAGCTGCCAACCTGGCCCGTCATCTAGCCCTCACCTGGCCCCCCTCCCCTCCCCTCCCACCTGGCCCCATTCCTAGCCCCTCACCTGGCCGTGATGGTGACCTCCAGGCCCTGTGGGTCATCAATGTAGTAGAATTTCTCTGTAGGCTCCACTTGGACCTCAAAACTGGGCAGCACTGGGGTCGAGACGGCACCAGTAGGGTGTCAGCACTGGGCCTGGCACTTGGGGCCCCCACCCTGACTCCTTCCTCCTCTTACCGTACTCCTTCACCTCGAACTCAGCAGAGAATACTTGCTGTGGGGCATCTTCATAGTGGGCTTCTATCTTCCACTGCCCTGTACTGTGGGGAAGGCAGGTGAGTGAGCCAGCCAGACGCCCTCCCTTGGCATAGGGAACCCCCTCTAGGAGGGCCTGACATACTTGACCTGCTCCGGGATGTTCCAAGACAGGGACGAGATGCCAAACAGCCTCCCAGAAGACAAGAAGTCCCTCTTGATGGGAACACCGTCGGGGGTCTGACAGGGAGGGTGTGTCTCTTCAGAGACCTGGCTTAGCCCCTAGGCTCTCTTCCTCCTCTCTGTGTCTGGACACTCTCTGTGTGTCATGACTACTGGGGCAGTGGTTATGAACATGGACTTGAGTCAGTCAGCCTGGGATCAAATGCCCACTCTCCCACTTACGCGCTGTGTCACCTTGGGCAAATTACTTGATGTCTCTGTGCTCAATGTGCCCAGCTAGAAGAAGGAGAAGAACATAGCCCCTACCTCAGTGGCTTAGCACATGATTCATGTAAGCTGGAGCTCACTCTCGTCGGCGGCTGTCTGAATACCGATAGTAACTAGCATTTATCACCTACTTTGTGCGGGACCCTGTGGTAAGCATCCTATGGGCGCTAAGTCACACAGCATTGCCTACCTTCGACTCTTTGACCTACAAGAACACAAAGTCGTGTGGTTCAACCTAACACACAGTATGTCATTCGTTGCAAATAACTAAACACCAGGAGACATCATGTAAAAATCTGGCTTTCTGGCTTCTCTTGGAAATTGGGATAACCGTGGATACGGGTTCCTGTTGGCACATAGCGACATTTGACTGGAACTGGGCAGAGGCTCTACCGTTAGAGGTGTGTGTTCTCCGTTCCCCACAAATCCCACCGATCCCCACAGTCAGCTTGTGGCTGTCAGGACCTGGTCCCTGTTACCTTTGCGTGATTGCAAGAAATACTCATGACGATCCTCTGAGAACCACCTACCTCTTCCCTCTGTCCTTCACTTCCTCCTTCCATTCCCCCTCCCCCCCACCCCTTTCCTGCCTTAGCCCAGTAAATTGTAATGAAATTACTGTATGCCAAGCACCCATCCTGTCTGGAATTTAGGTTCTGTGGAGGTCTAGCGAGCGGGCAATTAGCAAATGAATACATTCAATTTATAGGATGCCTAAAGGAGATGACAGGAAGGGAGACCAGTGGAGTGTGTGTGTGTGTGTGTGTGTGAGAGAGAGAGAGAGAGAGAGAGAGAGAGAGAGAGAGTTGGGAGAGAGTGTTTGCAATTTTACAGGTCCTCAGAGAGGCTTCCCTGTAAAATTGTGCCATCGGTGACATTTGAGCAGAGACTTGAATGACGTGATGGGGCAAGCTATGTGGGTATTTGGAGGAAGAGCGTTTTGTGAGTAGTGGGGGAACAGCCTGTGCAAAGGTCCTAGGGCTGGCTCTTTATGGCAGTTGGAGGGACAGCAATAAGGCCCATGTGGCTGGAGCAGAGTGAGTGAGGGGAAGAGGGGGAGGAGAGGAGGGGAGGAGGACAGGTAGGGGACTGGGCAAGTCTTGCAGGGCCTTGGGGAGTGCTGGGAGGACTTAGGCTTTTACCCCAAGGAGGTGGGAGCTCCTGGAGGGCTCTGGGTGGAGGAGGGTGGGACAGGAGTTGGGTGCTCGAGGCTGCCCCCTGGCAGCAGGAGGCGGATTGGGCTACAGAGAGTTTTTATCTGTCATCTCAATCTTCAGCTGAGCAAACCAAGGCCCAGGAGGGTGAAGTGACCTGTCCGGAGTGACACGGTCCCCAGAGGTTTGTCTGGAGCCGGAATCCACGGGCAGAAGCATCACTGTGCCTGGTATCCCTGGATCTCTGCCCTGTGTCCAGGGCTCTTTCTGTGTTCGTGGCTCTACAGGCCTCTTTGCCTTTAGGCCTCTGCAGTCCTGCCTTTTCCAGAATCTCTTCTCTGTCTCTATCTCTTTGTCTCTCCCCGAGTCTCTGCCCAGGGGGAGTCATCGTCTGGGTTCCCCGCTGCTGGTACCTGGATGCTGAAAATAACAATCCGGCCCACGGGCAGTAGGTCGTTGTCCACGGTAAAGATCCGATAGAGGACTGGGAGATGATGTTAGAGAAAGGGGGCGGTGAGTGAGGCCCTGCCCCTCCCCACAGTCCCCCCCCCCACCCCTCTCTCCAGCCACTGCCCAGCCCCTTACCTGTGGAGCCTGGGGTATAGATGGGCTTGTCCGTCTGGATGAAGAGGTACCCGCTCTGAAAGCTGACCAGCACCACCTTCTCCACCACGGTGCCCCCGAAGTCCGCCTGGACAATCACGAATTTTTTCCCCTTCCCTGATGTTAATTCCCAGTTGGCTGGGATCTAGGCATAGCCAGAGAATCATTGAGATGTTGCCTCCTGGTCCCTTGCCCGCATTCAGCCCCAGGCTTTCAGTGGGGTCCACACCTGCCTGCCCTTCCTGCCAATAGCACCTGTCCACCACTCCGGGTCTCCCTGGTGTGCCCAGGTTGGGAGCAGAGGGGTAGTGGGGGGGGGGCAAGGGTCTAAGATGGGTAGGGATCAGAAAGGGGGATGAGTAGGGGGAATTAGACAAGGGGCTCAGAGGACCTCTCTTAGGAGAGGGGCTCAAAGCTAGGGGCTCAGGATAGAAGCTAATTGAAGGAGGAGTCTCAGAGAGGGGAGGGGCTTCCAAGTGGCACCTGGTCATAATGGGGAGGGGCTTCCAAGTGGGATGGGTTCAAAACATGGAGCAGACTCAGAGCGGGGAGGGGCGCCAGCAGGTGCACGCACCTTGATGTTGACTGTGCTCATGTGGTTATTATCCTTGGTCAGATAAGTGTTTCCTCTGGACAAACTTATCTTCCTGTCTGGAAAGTCGTTGACGCTGACTGTGACTGCAATGTTGCCTCCATAGTCATGGGCCTCCAGCAGCACCTTCTCCTCATTCTCCAGCCGCAGGATGTTGGGGGTGATCATGGAGAACCTGCAGGTCGGGTGGAACACGGGACGGAGCTGCCGTGCTAGGGACCAGGGTTCCAATCCTCACCCACATAGCACGAAGCCCCCAAATCCTGTGAAGTCAGATCTCGAGGCCTCCAAGTGTTTCCACAGCCACGGAATCACTGAACGTACCACAGGCACCCAAACCCACAGACCCCTGCTTCTAGAAACGTCCGCCTCCCATTGTAACCCGAGTGCCATGAACCCCCAGCTCATGAAATCATGAGCTCACAGGCAGCCCAAGGCCATTCACATCCCAACCCACTGACCCCTGCCTCCGCAGACACCCACGTGCGCCCTGGATTCTACTAGGACCTGAACCCCACCCCCACCTCACAAGTAGCCCGGTTTGGAGAAGGGTCATGACCACTCACATGGGTTCCCCCGGTGCCAGGGGCAGGATGGGAAGCAGCAGCAGCAGCAGCAGGCTGGGGCCTGAGGCAGGCCCCATGGTGCAGGGACGGTGGAGGGACAGAGGGACGGAGGAAGCGGACTGGGAGGGAATGAGCAGAGGCTGCTGGAGGCTGCCTTTTATCTGGCTCCCGCCTCCCCCCTGCAAGCTCAGCCCAGCCCGCAGCTCCCGTGGCTTCCCCCTTCCTGGAGCTGCCCCAGATTTCTCAATACCATTTCCTAAGTTTTTCAATCCCTGGGGCCAGTGTGTCCTGGGGTAACTAACCCAAGGGCATGTCCTCCAGCAACATGGACACACCTTCCCCCTGCCAAGGTCTCCCTCAGGGTCAAGGTCAGTTGGTAAACAGGGACCTTTCCCTGTTGCACCTACTTAGCGGTGGAGGAACACTGAGGGCCAGAGAGCTCCCCACCCCAGGTATCTGGGCCTGGCGCCCAGTCAGTTTCTGGCCATGCGTTTGTTAACCAATGCCTTCCTATGGGTTCATCTCTATGCCCATTGTGCCCGGAAGTGTGGGAGAGGGATGGCAGGCAAGATAAGCCAGCAGGGGAGAGAGAGGAGGAGGCCTGGAGGATGGGATTCCCGTTAGCTGGCTTGCCCTGCCCAACATTCCAGGTTGGACAGCCGGAGAGCCAGGCTGCCTGGGTTGAGGCTAAGTGGGGTCTCTGGAAGGCACTTAACCCTAACACAGTATTGGCTATGTGTCCCCGATTCCAGTTGAAGTGGTGTCCTGAGTTTCGTCTGGCGCCCCAGCTGGAGGAAGGAGAAGAAGGGGAAGGAAAGGGGAGGATTTCTGGGTGGGGGGAGCCCAGGCACCCCTCTCCCCCCCACCCCCTTGAGTGCAGTGATTTCCCTGCTGCACCCCCCACCCTCACCCTTGAGTCGGTGACAGGCCTGGGAACAGCGGGGACTGCCCCTCCCCTCCTGGCCCCCCACTTCCAGGATGGGGTCCTTGCTACACTGCTTTCTGAGATTTTCCCTCCAGGACCCATGGCCTGGGCACCTCCCCCACCATGCAGCCCAGGCCTCCCCTTCTCCCCCTACTCATTACTCATTAACTGGAAGGTAAACTTGGCCCGGCTGGATTTGATCTGCCCCATGGCTGCTTCCCCCGCTCCCCTGACTCAAGCTCAGGAGAGGCCTGAGCATCAGGGACCCCCACCCTGGAGGGTGCAGGGGCAGGCTGGACATTCACAGCCATGAATGTCCCTCTGAGCATTGGGTTACAAGCCAGTGGCATGGGGCGGGCAGAGGCTCATCCTGGTGCCCCGCACGTGGTGAGGCCCCACTGCACATGGACTGTATGTTTATTGTTTCCAACACCTGCTTCTCTTCCTCACCTTGTTTCATTGACAGCCCTGCCCGTCCTCCAAGAAATCTTCCATCGTCCTCCCTCTCCCCTGCACTCACTGTCCCAGTCCATCTGTCTGTTGTCTGCACCCCTGTGGTCTGTGGCCTCCCTGCTGCAGAATCACTTCTTCCAGCCCATGTACACACACACACAATATTGTATTTCATTCCCTGTGAGGTAGGTACTTGTATTATCACACCCATTTTACAGATGAGGAAACTGAGGTTCAGAGAAGTGAATTGACTTGCACTGGGCTCCACTTAATCTGTCTCCTGTCCTGCACACACGTGCACAGAGACATGCACAGTGACACAGGAGACCCACCTGCCACAAGCCATGAGCCCCTACTCACCAGCAAGGGTGTGGCCATCTCCCCCAGCAGCCAGCAGCAGCAGCAGGAGGCCCAGGCCCAGCTGGCACACACTGCAGGGCTGTCTTCACCTGTGGCTGCGCCCCAGCCTCGTGAATGGGATGTCTGTCTGTCCATCCACCATATACACTGAGGGCCATAGAACTGTCTCCCCATGCCTGAGCAGATGAGGTCCTGAGTCACCTCAGGGCAGGGCTAGCATGGCTGGGTCCCTGAGGGCAGGGAAGAAACCACAATTGCCCAATGGTCCTGGGCTTCACACGCTGCAGACAGGCACCTATGGGTACCTGGGTTCAGCCTTTGGTCACTCCGCGATCAAATATTTCTGGATACGTGTGTGCCAGGCACTGTTCTAGGTTTGAGGCCACAGCTGTGAACAAGACAGACAAAAGTCCCTGGTGTTAAGGAGCTCCCATTGTTGGGGTGAGAGACAATGAGCCTCGTAAAGAAGAAAATACTATATAGTGTTTGAGATGGTGGTTAAGGAAGTGCAAAATACAAGAGTGGTTTGTGTGTGTGTGTGTGTGTGTGTGCGCATGTGTGCGTGTGTGTGCTGTGTGTATGTGTGCATGGAGATGAGTGCAGGTGCAGGCATGCATGTTGGTGCATCTATGCACACATGTGGGTGTGTGTAGGTGTGTGCATGTAGGTGCGTGTGCGTGTCCGATGTGCATGAGTGTTCACGTGCACGGGTGTGTGCAGGAGCAGACACACATACGCCTGCATGTGTGGATGTGTGTACACGTGCATGAGTGTGCCTGGTGAGTGTGTGTGTGCATGCGTGCATGCATGGATGCAAGTTCAAATTGGAACTCACAGACAGGTGGTGTAACCACCAGCCGCTAGGTTAACTAGGCTGAATCCAAGGCCTGGAAGTCGTCCCGGGGGCACCTCGAACTGGCCTGAGGAGCCCTCTTTCTCTTCTCCCCCACATCCCACCTTTTCGCAAGCCCTGGCCATTCAGTCTCAACGTCTGATCTGAACCCAGCCGCCTGTTTCCAGACCCACTGCTACTGCCTTTGCGAAGTGCTGTGGGCTGAGTGTCTGTGCCCCTCCCCCCGTTCATTTGGTGATGTCCTGATCACCTACCTGATGGCCTCTGTAGGTGGGGCCCTGGGGAGGCGGTTAGGTCAGGAGGGTGGAGTCTTCCTGAATGGGATGAGTGCCCCTGACGGAAGACTCTCTCCCTCCCTCTCTCCCTCTTCCTCTCTGTCTCTGCCATTTGAAGACGTTTGAGGACCCAGTGAGAGGGCCACTGTCTACAAGCCAGGAACAGAGCCCTCACCAGAGCCCGACCAAGCTGGCACCTGTGTCTCAGACTTCCAGCCTCCGGAACCCTGAGAGATGCATGTCTGCCGTTTGAGGCGCCCGGTGTAGGGCATCTTGTTACAGCCGCCAGACTGCACTAACACACTAGGGCATCCGTCATTTCTGGCCTGATTCTTGCAGTGGTTTCCAGCTGGACGTTCTCTCTGCCTCTTGCCACCTCATAATTCATTCTCTGCCCTCTACAAGTGTGAACTTGTTTATTTGTTTCCTTTAATTTATATAGTTTAATTTAATTTAATTTACTATTTTATTTTAGAGGTGAAATTCACATAACATAAAAGCAACCATTTTAAAGTGAGCAGTTCAGCGGTATTTAGGGCATTTCCACAGTCGGACAACTCTGTCTGGTCCCCAGACGTTTTCAGCGCCTCGAAAGGTAAGCCCGTACCCATAAAGCAGTCCCCATCCCCCAGGCCTCCCAGCCCTTGGCAACTACTAGTCAGCTTTCCTGCTCTATAGAGTTACCTGTCCTGAATAGTTCAGGTATTTCAGAAAAGTGGAAATACACAACCTGTGGTCTTTTGTGTCTGGCTTCCTTCACTGAGTATAATGTTTTCAAGTCTCAGCCAGGTCCTTGCTTGTTAGGGCTGAGGAATGTTCTAGTGTATGGACACATCCCAGTTTGCTTGCCCATTCACGCACTGAGGGATGCTTCAGTCGTTTCCACCTTTGGGCTACTGGGCAAAGTGCTGCTATGAGCATGCTCGCACGTATATTTGTCTGGGTACCAGCTTCCAAGTCTCTGGGCAGATAGCTAGGATTGGAATTGCTACCATCAGCTTTCCAAGCACATAAGTCAGCCTTCATGCCTTCCCTGCTTAAAATATTGCAGTGGCTTCCCACGGAGCCCTCAGGGGCTAGCACATTTCGCCTCATGGCCCAAATCCGGCCATCCCCCTCTGTGTGTACGGGAGTGGCTCACTGTAGTGAGCTGCAGATACCCACCAGGGGCTTCCCTCTCTGCCTGTTCCCCACTCTGCTCCCAGTGCCCACCTCCCTGACTCACAGCCAACATCTCACCACGCCCACGCCCACGCCCTGTGCTGGTCATACTGGCCGCCACCTACATGTTGGAGAATCCTGTGTTGGTAACTACAGGGCACTGAGTGAATGAATCTCATCCTGGGGGTTGGTGGCTCAGCGAGTTGCCTTGCCTTTGACAAGCTCATCCAGGAGAGAGAGTAGACCTTGGGATGGAAAGGTTGGCTGGGATCTGGGTATCACTGGATCAGAGAGAAGCGGACCTTGGGGTCACCTCCTACTGCTTCCACCTTTCTGGATCTCCAAACTGCTCCCCTTTGGGTGAATCCCTTGTCATGGAGAGAACAGCTCTGGCTGCTGGGCATAGAGGATGCCCCCACCCAGGATGGCCCATCCCATGTGAAGAAGGCATGGTGGGACACAAGTTTCCTCTCTTGTTTTATAAGTACCTTCATGATCTCCTTGATTTTATCTTGGCCCTCAAACCTTAAGATATTTACTATCTGGCCCTTTATAGAAAAAGCTTGGCCTTCCCCTGAGCTTAGAGTAGACACAAAGTGATCTTCACTATCTTGAAGTCCATACCCTGTGCTCACTTGGCCTCAGGCATCTTGAGGACTTTGTATATACTGTTTCCTTCATCTGGAATGTTCTTTTCCAGATTCTCCATGCCTGGCTCCTCCTTGTCATCTGTGTGTTGGCTCAAGAATTCCCTCCTGACAGAAGCTATCCCTGTATTCCCTGACCATCTACATTAGTCAGGGCTCTCCAGAGAAAGAACCAGTAATATCTCTATCTGTCCATCCACCCACCCACCCATCCATCCATCCATCTGTCCATCCATCCATCCATCCATCCATCCCTCCATCCATTTATCCATCCATCTATCCAACCACCCATTTTGCAATACACCCATCCATCCATCCATTCATCTATTCATCCATTTGTCTGATCATCCATGCATCCATCCATCTACTGCCCAACCATAAATCCATCCATCTGTTCATCCTTCCATCCATCCATCCAACCATCCATTTGTCCATCCATCCATCCATCCATCTGTCCATTCGCCCATTTATCCATCCATCCATCCATCCATCCATCCATCCATCCATCCTTTTGACCATGCATCCATCCATCCATCCATCCATTTATATATTCATTCATCTCTTCATCCACCCATCCATACATCCATTCATCTATTGCCTACTATCTATCATCTATGTTATCTATCTATCCACCACTTAACGATTTATATGTATTACCTATGTATGTATGTATGCATGTATGTATCTATGTATCTATCGATGATCTGCATGCACACACGCATACACACACACACACAATTTATTTTGAGGAAATGGCTCATGTGACTATCGGGTTCATCAAGTGACTATCGATGGAACACATCAACTCCACGCTGTCTTTAGAATGTGAGTTTCAAAGATCATATCTGTGTTGTCACAGTGTGGAACCACAGGTGCTCAAACAAAAAAATACCAATGTATTAAAAAAAAAGGAAGAAAATTAATCCTAGGGCAGAAGAAAGGGAGAAATTGGCATGAAAAACATGACAAGAAGGACATAAAGGCGGGTGGGCAGACGTCTGGTCAGATGTCACCTAGTGAGGCTGGAACGCCTAGTGAGTGGTGAGAATTTTTGAGTCTCCCCTTGACAGGGGTGCCTGACAACCAAGAATGGAAGTAGCAGGGTGACTGCAAATATATTTCTCCCATATTCCTGGAATTGGGAGGTGGGGCTTACAGGCACTCGAGGTCTTAGGGGAAATGGGTGACTGCCAGTCTCAGGACTTTTCTCATGATGACCTCATCTACAGCCAGGAACTGGATCCCACCATCCATAGACCAAGACTTACTAGTGGCGTTATTAATCAGAAGAGGCGTCCAAGGGCCCAGTTTCCAACAACAGCCAGTGAAATGATTTGCCTGTGGCTGCTGCCCCCCGCGCAGCTCAGGTGATGCTGTGACCACAATGCCCACCTCCCCCCCACCCCTGCAATCTGCTCTTGATAATGGACTCATGCCTTCCCCTCCCTGGGTCACTCAAATATCCGGTGAAAACCTTGCCAGCCCTGCCCCTTATGGCCGCCGCCTGGGAACAGCCAGGAGGAATGCAGGCAAAGTAGTGAATGGAGTTGCACACACCCTAGAGATGATGGGCAAATGGACAGAAGGTGAGAACAGGTGGGGAAGAAGGTGAGGAGGTGGAGGATCCAGGTGGGAGGAAGGTGAGGAGGGGGTGTATCCAGGTGGGGATGAAGGTGAGGAGGCAGAGGACTGTGGAGCCCTTGTGCATAATGATGCTCGGGAGGGCTGGGGTAAAGCAGGTGAGGATACTGGTACCCACACAGTGGATGAGAGAAGGATGTAGGTGAAGATACTGGTGAGGACCCAGAGGAGGAGGCAGAGGACACACAGGTCACGATGCAGGTGGAAAGACAGCAAGTAGGTGAGCACTTGGCGCAAATGCAGGCTCACTTCAGACTACGTGCAGGTGCAGTGCAGGTGCATGTGGGCACGGGCTCCCCGGGGGAGGAAGCAAACGTGCAGGTGATCCACAGGGAGGAAGGAGTTGCAGGGGAGGAAGCAGGGGATCACAGCTGCCTCTTCCTCCCTCTCCAAGACCTTCCGACTTTGGGAGACACATGAACTCTCAGTGAAGCTTTATTGTGGGGACTGTGGGCAGGGGTCAGTTGGGACAGCCAAAGACAACCATGTTCTCAGTGAAGTTGGCCAGGTCTTGACACAGCTTCTCATTCTCCTCATCCTGGCATTCATCAGCCTCTGGCCACTGTTCCAGCCAGGTGTCCTTCCCGATGATGTAGCTGATGCTGGGGGGAGGACGGCAGGTCAGGATCAGGGCAGGGAAAGCATGGGAAGGGGCGACCCACTGTGGGGGGTGGGGCATGCACAGGGCTGACACTCACTTGGGTTTCTCTCCCCACAGGTCGGCGGACATGCCCCACATGAGGTAGTGTTTCCCCTCCTGCAGCTTCAGGGCTTCTCTGCACTTAATGTGGCTGATGAACCTGCGCTCCTGTCCAACCTGCACCTCATCAGAGCCTGGAAGGGACGGACAGGGACGCTGAGTGGGGGAGGGCAGGGAACCAGCAAGAAGGAAGTGGAAAGACAGAACACAGACTGCAGGGCTGACCTGATTTGATGATCTGCTCGACGACCATTACGTAATCATCAAAGTCTTCTGACAGCTCCTTCTTGAGAAGCCTGGTCTTGTACACTGATGGGGGAGGAGGGGAAGGACGGTGGGGTCACGGGCAAGGGGGGCTGCGGGGACCCTCAGCTGCAGGCGCACCTGGGTGTATGGCGTCCCCAAGCAGACACATGCAGGGTCACAGCCACACGTGCAATAGTCCCTGCCCCCCAGTAGCACACCTGCCACATGTCTTCCCACAACCACCATGTCACACAGCCACACACGGCCATGTGCACAATTACACTCACCACAGTGGAGTCCTATGCATAACTTCCCATCCACTATCCCCCACAAGCACTGTCTCTCATCTCCATGGCTTGGCAGGACTACAATGTCACACACACAACGGGCAGACGACCATATCCGCTCTCACACTGGCTGCACACCCGGCCGACTCATTAGCATGGCTCCCCATGCACTCATGGCCCCTCATAACACATTTACACCCACACACACATCGGCTGCAACCACAGGCTGACGTATAGCCATATGCAGCCAGGGGCACTCACAGCCAGTCACACACACCCATGGCCACACAGTGTCGCTCACCCAGGCACCCACGTGCACGTGCCCACTCACCGTAGTCTACTCCTGGTTCACAGGCCTTGTCCAGACGGTCGTCCAGGGTGATCTTTTCATCCATCGGGTGCATGAAGCAGTTCTCTGTGTGGTGGATGAGTGGGGGACATGGTGGTATTACACGCGTTGTCCAGGGCCCCCCGCCCCTGGGTCCGTGTGGGTGTCCACTGGGTGTGGGCTTTCAGAGCCCCCTTGGGCCACCCCCATGGAAGGAGGATCTGGGGGTGTGTGTCCACCCTTCCGTGCTTCTCTGCACCCACCCTCAGCACAGCGGCACATGTCTTTGTGACAGAGCTTGCTCAGCAACCCGTCTTCTTTGTCTGGGTGGTAGAACCGGATGCAATTCTCATCTGTGGGCAGAGTGGCAGGGAGGTGTCAGAGGGCTAGGGCCTCCAGCCCAGAGACCCAGGGGCTTGGATTCCCAACTCCAGTCCCTCAGACCTGGAGAGGCCAGGTCCCCAACCCTGGGACCCTCAGGCCCCCGCCTCGCACGGATCCCTTGGACCCTCAGGCCCCCAGACCCCCCAGGCCCTAGGTGGGCTGCTCACCCAGGTTGTAATAGGAGTACACCTTGACCGACCCGGGCTGGATAAGCCCCACGTTGAAGTACTGGTGCACCTTGAAGGTCAGACAGTCCTCCTGGTCGTGTGAGATCTGGGGGGAAGGAGGAGGCTGGTCAGTGGGGCGACAGGTCGTGTGAGATCTGGGGGGAAGGACGAGGCTGGTCAGTGGGGCGACAGGTCGTGTGAGATCTGGGGGGAAGGATGAGGCTGGTCAGTGGGGCGACAAGGAACGGAGCCCAGCATGGGGTCCTGGGGGTTGAGACAGTGGTGGAGAAAGTGAGGGAGCAGGAGTCTCCACCAAAAGACTGATGAGCACTTCAACACAGCCATTTCCACTTCTCCAAGGCTTGAAGCTACATTATCCCTGCCAGCTTCCTTTCCTAGTTCAGTGTGGCCATGTGATTGAGTTCTGGCCACCAGACTGCTGTCTCTGCCCATGAAAACATCCATGGTTAATGGTACTGAATGCTATATTTAAAAGTTGTTATGGGGGGTGCCTGGGTGGCGCAGTCGGTTAAGTGTCCGACTTCAGCCAGGTCATGATCTCGCGGTCCGTGAGTTCGAGCCCCGCGTCAGGCTCTGGGCTAATGGCTCGGAGCCTGGAGCCTGTTTCCGATTCTGTGTCTCCCTCTCTCTCTGCCCCTCCCCCGTTCATGCTCTGTCTCTCTCTGTCCCAAAAATAAATAAACGTTGAAAAAAAAATTTTTTTTAAGTTGTTATGGGATGGCACCAGGAGGGCATAGTCGGTTAAATATCCGACTCTTTATCTCAGGTCAGGTCATGATCTCATGGGTTTGACTTTGAGCCCCACATTGGGCTCTGCTCTGACAGCACAGAGCCTTCTGTCTTTACTTCTCTCTGCCCTTCCCCTGCTTGTGTTCTCTCTCTGTCTCTCTCAAAATAAATAAACATTAGAAAATTGAAGAGAAAAACTTATTGAGAGGGTAGATCTTAAAAGTTCTCATCACACACACACACACACACACACACGCATTAAAACTATGTGAAGTAATAGATATGTTAAGTAAACTTATGGTGGTGATCATTTCCCAATATACACATACATCAAATCATTATGTTATGCACCTTAAACTTACACATTTTATATGTCAGTGACCTCTCATTCAAGCTGAAAAAATAAAGACAGAGAGAGAGACAGAAACAGAAATAGATATGTATAGGTACGTATATGTGACAGGTGTATTTGGAGGAACAGGCTAACAGTTAGTGAATTTGCATAGAATGTATATGGAACTGTGTTTTACTGCTGTGCAATTTCCCTGTAAGGTTGGAATCCTATAAAAATTTAAGTGCACAAAAAGTCCAGTACAAGAAAACGTCAACCACTAGCTCATGCACAATCCTCTTTTCTTCCAGGGAGGAGGGGTCCAGCAGAGGACTCTAAGATCCTAGGGAATTGCAGAGCCCCAAGAAGGAATGTGAGCAGATCCCTGACTTAGTGTGTGGAGCAGAAAACCCTTCCCTTAGCCTCCCAACTGGACTTTACCTGAGTGGGAGGCACAAGACTCTTGTGTTGGGACCCTCATATTCTTGAGAGGCTTATTACAGCAGCTAGTGTTACTTATGCTGACTAATATGGGGTGAGGGGACTTTGGGAATTTTGGAAGTTAGCAGGGGGCATGTGAGGATAGGTAAACGGAAAGATGTAAGTAGGGGAGAGGAGGAAGCTCAAGTCAATGTTAGAGAGGAAGGCAGTGACAGAAAGTCAGATGGAGAGCAAACACGGAGAGAGAAAACCCAGGGGGAGCGGAGCAAGGGGAATGCTTTTTAGCACTGAGCAATTTATTTTTTAAACCCAAGGGGGTCCCTTCAAAAGTTGTTTAGGACTATGATGAGAAGAAGTTGGAGGAAGCAAGTGTAAAATGAGGTTGGAATGAGACTGGTCAGAAGTTAAGCTGCTTAGAAAAGATGAGATGACCTGGGTTGTCCACCTTACTTTATATGCCCCTTCCCTCCACCACCTAGCAGCAGCAGTCTGTGCTTGGGCCCCTGCTTGGGCCTCATGTGACCCAGATGCAGGCCAGTCTGTTGGAGGTCAGATCCCCATCGGAAGCCTTACCTTGTCCAGGTAGATGATGAGGGTGTTCTTATTGGAGAAGGCCTTGTTAAGCTCATACTTAGAGATGTATCTGTCAACGCCGTTACTCAGCTGCGGAAGGGTAAGACTTGTGAAAATTGCCCTCAAGCCTTTGTCCACTGATGCCAGCCCCCAAGCCCAAGCCCTTCATACCAGGTCAAGGTCACCAGTGTCAGGAGAAAAGCCAGTCATCATGGATATATCCAGGATCGACATGGTAGCATCCTGGTCTCCCAGGTACCTGAATAGGGCAGGGAGAGGGCACTTGGGTCCCAGGGTAGGGTCAGCCCTGGGGCACAGTGTCTGCACAAGGGGGTCTGGTCAGAGACTGGGGTTACTGGTTCCCACACAGCAGCACAGAAGGATATTAGATTGTAGGAAACATTCCCCAAATGGAATAAAGGAAAGGCAGTGTCATGGTCAAGGTGACTAAAAGCTCAGGCTCTGGAGCCCCTTTGCACGGGTTCAAATCCCAGCTCCATATGACATTTGATGAGTCACTTGACCTCTCCATGCCTCAATTCGTCCAGAAAGTGCAGACGAGAAAATGTTACCATGCTCTAGCTCGATAACGCCAGGCCCCCAGCACCAGGGGACATTAGTCGTAATTGCATAAAGTACGAGTACAAATCTTGTCTCTGGATCTTGGGTCCACCAATCATTGTGCAAATCACAGACACGCATCACGGTCAGTGACCAAGCACGTCATTCCTTCCAAAGCCTGTCTGTGATGGGGCACCGAGCAGTTCATGCACAGACAGCAAGGCCTGTGGTTGTGGCACTTCCTTATCTCCCAGGGATAAACCGCATGACGTTTCACAAAACTGGTCAACTGGCAGGGGGATCTGCCAGCCAGGATGAAAGGCAGCAGAGAAATGAAGACACTGGAGGCAAAATTTGAAAGCACAGAAACGGAGTTAGAGAAGGAGCAGCAGACTGTGCGAATGTCACCCTTGCTGCCATTGGAGGGGCCGACCGGCTCTCTTGTGACATCGGCCGCTCAGAAGATTAGAGTTGGAAGCTGACCTAACTTAGAAGGGAGCGTGACAGTTCACTATGTCACAGGAAAGATGCCTGCTCAATCCCTACCCCAAGTGACACAACAGAAGGAAGACCCACAGCACTTTTGGTAAGTGTTTTACAAAGGAGAACAAGAACTGCTTGTTATCTCCATGTTCTAATGTTGTAGTTTACAGCATGCTAAGCAAATTCTCATGTTCCTGTAATTTCCATTTCTCTGTACCTTCCTAACTGGCAGTTTGAGAGTTCTGAAGCTGTGATAAAACGCTTTAAAGGTCATGCAACAATGGCAACTTCCCCCACTGATTTGTTGGCACTGCTTGAATAATTTCAGGTTATGGGGCCATCGCTCGTGTTGGACTGCCAATGCAAAGTGAGGACTGCCTGGGGTACCCACCTCCTGGCAGGTACTTCAGACAATACCAGATGCACAATATGCTCTTAGAAAGGATTAGGTCATGGAAAGGAGAAGTCTTGCTATAGACAGAGGAATGGCCAAGATGACCCCCAGTGACCCATCACTTACTTGGCACAGATGTCAAGGATCATGGTGTCCAGGGCTTCCTGAGGCCTCTTGACTAGAAACACAGACAGAAAAATGGGAGGGGGATGTCCCTGGGTCCCAACTCAGGAAGGAGGCAGACATTAGAATGAGGGCGGGGGAAGGGTAACAGGTAGGGTCTTAACTCTTTTACCATCTTCAGGAGCTCGTCGTATATCAACCCTGAGGTCAAACTTCTTGCAGGTGTGTTTGCTTTTGAGCTTGGCATGGTACATTGTCACCACCTGGTGAGATCACAGGGCAGTGCAGTGTCAGCCCACTTGAGTTGAGAAGAGCGTCCCTCGGGGCCAGAGGGGCTGAGAGAAGGCGGGCCAAGCTGGTGTGTGTTCCTGTTCCTTACCGACAAGGTGCCTTGTCCTTTCCCTTTAGCTGTTACTACAAAATCCTCATTTTTCTTGGTCTGCAGGGAGCAGGGAGAGAAGAGAGAGGATTTGGGAACCAAGCCTTCCCCTGGTTGCTACAGTCATATGCCCTATTTCTTGCCTGTGGCAAACACTGGTTGTTGTGGAGGGGGACGGCAAGCGTTTGGCTAGGCAGTTGTACCTCTGCTGACCGCTGGAGGCTAGCAGATTCCCACAAGATTCTGTACTTGATGACAGAGCTGTGGCTGGGCAGTTGGATGGACACATCCAGATTCAGGTCCTTGTGGTCAGGGACATCCTTCTGGAATTGGGCCAAGGCTTGGAACACCATGTAGGTGGCCTAGAACCCATGAGAAAGAAAGAGGGTGAGCCAGGAGACTGAGAAAGTGGTTAGAACCCACTGGGGAAGAAAGAGCCTCAGATCAGAGGGAGGGGGCTACTGGGACTATAGCTTAGGACCCCCTGCCCCAGAGAAGGTGAGGATAAGATTAGGGGTTGTTAGACACTGAGGACATGTTCTTGATTCTCCAAGGGACAGGGGTTTAGACAAGATCCTGGAAACACTGAGAACAAGTCAAAAAACCAACCAGAAATTGCAGGCATAAGACTGAAATTGAAACTGAGAGTGTGCCCAGGCCCATCCAGAGGAGAGTCTAAGACAAGGGTTTGGAGTCACTGAGAATGTATATAGAATCTGTTTGTGTCAGAAGAATGAAATTGGAGCCTGGGAACACTGAACATATGGTCTAGAATCCAAAAGGGATACTGAGAATGTGACTGATAGCCCTCCAGAAAGAAAGGGGTTCAAACTGGAGCTGGAAGCCCATGTCCTAGAACCCACCTTCCAGATGGAGACATTGGATGATGTGCTAGAATAGCCAAGAACTTGGGCTAGAATCCAGAGTAAGACGAATTAACACTAGGATCGTGGTGGAACTGAAAAAATGGTCTAGAGCCCAAGGAAGATATGAGCTAACACTGGGAGCCAGGTACAACTGAGATCCTTTTCTAGAAGCCACTGGAAGATATGGGCTAACTCTAGGAGCCTGTTGGAACTGAGAACCTGGTCTAGAACCCAGAGGAAGATATGGGCTAACACTGGGAGCATCCTGGATCTGACAACATGATCTTGAACACATAGGAAGATATGAGCTAACACTGGGAGCCAGTTGGAACTGAGATTATGGTCTAGAACCCATGAGCTAATACTGGGAGACTGGTAGACTGGAGAAGCTGGTCTATAACTCACAGGAAGATTGAGCTAACACTGGGAGCCAGATGCAACTGAGAACATGGTCTACAACCCACAGCAAGATGTGCACTAACACTGAGAGCCTGGTAGGACTGAGAAACTGGTCTAGAACACACTGGAATATATGAGCTAACACTTGGAGCCTTGTCGAACTGAGAACATAGTCTAGAACACACAGGAAGATATGAGCTAACACTGGGAGCCTTGTCGAACTGAGAACATAGTCTAGAACACACAGGAAGTTAGGAGGTAACACTGGGAGCCTGGTGGAACTGAGAACATGATCAGGATATGAGGAGCCTCAGAACACAGCTTGAGCATTCAGAGTGTACTCTAGAATATGCCAGTGGGATCACAACGAAAAAAGCCTGATCTCTCAAATCCATTCCAGCCACTACGGTGGCGGGACAGAAGGACGGGCCCTCTTGGTCTTAACATCTTCTCTGGGAGGCCGGTGGGAAGCCAGAGGAAGTAGGCATCCAGGTGCATGGGGGATATGGGGTCACTTGCCTGGGTGGAGCCATATCTGTGGAGAATACCTCCGTATTCTCTCTGCTCTTTGAGCCAGTTTGCGACGGGAAGCACAGAGTCGAATTCTTTGAGCACCAGCAGGGCCAAGAGGGCATAGGATGTGGCCTCCATGCTGTAGAGCTTCTTGTCAGGCTCCTCCCACTGTGTCTTGTCTGCAGAGAAACCCCCCAGTCCCCCATGCTCACTGCGCTGTCCAGTCTTGGGATGGCTCAAGAAAACTCAGAAAAAGACTCACAATAGACTCCTTGGTGTTCAGGTGTCCTGACTGACAAGAGTTTGTGAGGCCCTCCCTCTGTCTCTCAAAACATCATGTGCTGTCCTGTCCTAACACTGTGATGCTCTATAGCAATCTATTTACTCATTTGTTTCCTCAACTGGAGTGTGAACCACGTTGGCAGGGGCTGTGCTGTATTCACTGCGATGTCCCAAGTGCCCACGAAGGCACTTGTGGCAGAGATCATCATTAAAAAGCATTCCCTCCTCAGGGACACCTGGGTGGCTCAGTCGGTGGAGCTTCCAACTTTGGTTCAGGTCATGATCTCACGGTTCAGGAGTTCAAGCCCCACATCAGGATGTCTGCTGTCAGCACGGAGCCAGCTTTGCACTCTCTGTCTCCTACTGTCTCTGCCTCTCCCCTGCTCATGCCCTCTCTTTCAAAATAAATGAACATTAAAAAAAAACAAAACACTGCTCCCTCCTCCTGGGCACACAGTTGGACTACATCTCCCAAAAGTCTTTGCAGGCAGGTGCAGCCACATGACCGAGCTCTGTATGATGGAATGGACACTGGCAATGTTAGGGGCCCCTTCCATGCCTGGTCTACCTCCCTTGAATGATCCACCTGACCGTTTCCCCTTATGCTTACATGGAGTGGATCCCAAGCACCCCGTGGTGGCAAAGTCATGAAAAGATAGAGGCCCAGATCTCCACATGACTGTCTGGAAGAGAGCTGTCCACCAACAACAAGCTTCCATTGTGCTAAACCACCTCAGTATATGTACTGACACATGTTACATCAGTGAGTGCAAACCTGATGCAGTATATTACCTGAGCCAATGATTAAGTGCTCACTGTGTGCTGGGCACTGTGCTAAATTCCCTATGGCATTATCTTATCTAATCCTAATTACCCTTGAGATAATGACGACAACAACATCGGAATAGAGCTCTCACTGTATGCTGGACCTTCTACCTGCATTACTCCTTCAATCTTGTCAACCACCTATGATGTAAGTATCTTCTTCAGATGAGGTCCAAGGAGGGTCAGTGACTTTTACAAAGTCGCACGGTGAGAATGTGGCAGAGGGGGATTTGAATTTGGGTCTGTCTGATGTCGGAGCCCACGTCCTTGTTCCTGTGTCATAGCAAGTGCTCAACACACACTTGTTGAATGAATGATGCCACGTTCTTGTGTAGCTTACAGTGAGGATTTCTCACACCTCAGAGCCATTCACCAAGCAGGGCTTAGCACCATCCACTCCAGCTCAACCTGAAGCTGCCCATCCTAGCATAGCTTAGAGCCACACATGCCAGCTCAAGATGACCACCCCCAAACCCTGGCCATGCATGCCTCTTTACCTCACCAGGCTGCCACTCACCTGTGGCTGTGCTCAGAAATTTTTCGAGGAGGTCTTTCTCCAGTCTTCCCAATTGGGCCAAGGCATAGCCTGCAATGGCCACAGAATACGGTCTCCGCAGGTTCCTGTAGTGGGCTTCAAGATAATCTCCTGCTTTATCCATGCTGCGCTCCAGGCTCTATAAGAAACAGGATTGGTTTCCCTGGTAAGGTGGATATTGCTGCCACAAAGAGCTGGTAAGGATCACACAAATGTCAATTTCTGGGTGCGAAGATGGTTTCTGTCCCTGGTACATATTTGTTTAGGATGTTTTTTTTTTTCTTTTTTTTTGGGGGGGGGCAGGTTTCCAGACATTTTAGTATGCATGAACTGCCTTGTTTCTGAGTAACTCTGATGTGCCTGGGACAGTTTATATATCCAGTGGTGTTTTGGTAACAGTTGAGCACCAGCTCTCCGGAGTGTGTATGGGGGCCAGGGGTCTGTTTTATCGCCTGCCGATTACTGTGGTGTAAATGCTCCCACTGTGGGAAATTTCAAGCTATCAACGTAATGGCCCTGAACATAAAGGGGAGAATATGTGTCGCAGATAGACACTCATGACCTAGCATGACCCAGCTTCAGCACCCCACTGGGAAACCTCTTCTCTAATCATCAGCTTCACAGCTAACACTTACTATATGGCAGTCACACAGGCAATCGCTGAACTTCAGGATCCTATGGGGTTGGCAATATTTTCATCATCATCTCTACTGCACAAATGACAAGATTGAGACCCAGAGAGCTGATGGAAGGAGGAAGACATGATGTGCAGCGTTCGCGAACTTTCTTGGTGTAAATATTACCGTGGCCAATTTCAAACTATGTGGAGTCAGTGAATGCAGAGTTGGGGGGAGGGGGGCAGTAGCACAGAAGTAGCACAGAAATAGATAGCATTTCCACCTTATAGGTACATAACCTCGAGATGGATAGATTTGTCATAGATAATGAGGGAAAGTAATAAAACAATCAGGAAGTGATGAGTTTTGAGTGTTTCTTACCTTTGCTTTTAATGCTTAGTGTTTAGTCTAAAGTCAGTTTACATAATTTGCTTGAAAAGAATGATTGTGTTTAACAACTAGCTTGTGAAAGTCCTGGAAGTTTCATGGTTGGCTTTCACAGACTGATCCCAGCACACTTTTTTTTTTTTAATGTTTATTGGTATTTGAGAGAGAGAGAGAGGACACCAGCAGATAGACAGAGACAGAATAGAAGCAGGCTCCAGGCTCCAAGCTGCAAGATGTCAGCGCAGAGCCCAATACCAGGCTGGAACTCCCTAACAGGGAGATCATGACCTGAGCTGACATCAGAGGCTCAACCGACCAAGCCACCCAGGCACCCTAGTTCCAGCACACTCCTGATCTGCACCCCAGCAATCTGCTTCTATAGCCTATGCTATGCTCAGTTATACTGTTGTGGTAGGGCCCCTCCCTAAGGAAAAAAGCAAAACAAAAACAAAACCTCAGGCAACCTGGCTATAAGAGTACTTGACATCCCTCATGACCCTGTAACATGAGATCCCTTGATCAGACTGCATGTTTGTGTGTTACCATATATGGGAGACAAAGGAGTAAAAGATATGTAAAACACTATGCCACCTGGAGTTAGGGGCTCAGTTCTTAGGGTATAAACCCAACTGAGCCTGCTGGCACGAATAAAGTTGCTTCCTGGAAAATAAGCGTCTATGTCACGACTCTCTCTGCAAGAATCCTGCTACAGTGTTGCCATTTTGTAGAAGAAAATGTTGGTACCTTGCAGCAGAAACTAATCCTTTCCCAGCTGCCCAGCTTCCCTGCCCAGCTGCCTGTTCTCCATCTACTCTTGACTTTTGCAGAAACTTCGGTCTTTCATTCATTCGGCCACGGTGGAAGCAGCCATATTTGCTCAGTAAGACCTACTTCCTGGCCTCAGCTGATTGGACCAGGTATGACCACCTGACCCGGGGTGGGCCAATCAGAATTTCCCCTATGGGTATCTGAAAGCTCTAGGTTTGGTCTGGCTATTTCCCCAAGGAAGGCAGCCAAGTTCTGCTGGGCAGGCTGGGTGGCAGGGAGAGAGGAATTATTGGCCCCAGAACGGCCTGGGTCCCTCTGAGCCCCTCAAGTCAACAGCCCTGTCCCCTCTATCTTGAGTCTGATGAAGGGATGGGCAGCTGCCTGAGGTAAAATCCTAGGCTCTCCACCTTGGCAAGCTAAGGTCAAACAAACCACTCTCAAACCCCAGGACAAAGCAGAGGGAGTAATTGCAGAGACTCTCGGGAGTCCACCTTTCTAAGCTTCTCTGCTTCAGAACCAAAACCAGAGGAAAAAGAGACAGCCATGAGCCAATATTTGTAATCATTTCCTTTTTGGGGTCATGGGCCCCTTGGAAAATTTCCTAAAAGATCTCCTGAACCAAGAGAGTAGCCTTGATGTGTTCTTGGGTCTGGGTTGTGCCTTTTCTTCAGGGAAGCAGCAAGGTATGCTGCACTGCTCATGCAGCAGTGATGGGGAAAGCAGGCTGAGGGGGCTTTTGTTGAAATTGGCTGACACTCTCTGGACAGGGTAAAGCAGGCAGAAAGGACCCATTCTTTGATCTCTTTCTGTCTTAGTTTTCTCCCCTGTAACCTGGGGATAAGAAGAGTAGCCTACGTCTCGGACTCTCAGAAGGATTACAGGACTTAGCATGTGCAGCACTTAGATGAGCATCTTAGTTAAATGCTCAAAAAATGCTGGGAATTATTATGGTTTTATGGGCATTATGGCTGCTGTGGTGGCTGCTATTGCACTGGGAGGACCGGGATTCACCTGAATGTAACACCTCACCCACCAAGGTGATGTGCCCTGGGTAGGGAGGCGAGAAAGAGAGGGTGGGTGGACACTTACGTTGAACTGATCATTGCAAATATCTTTAGCCTCTTCCAATGCAATGAGAACAAAGGCTGTGAGGGACACATCCTTCTCCTTATTCTCCTGGTAGCCACCCTAGAATGGGAAGCAGGAAATAAGGATAGTATCACCACTATGTCCCCACATGCTGACCAAACCTCTTGTAGGGTCAGCAGGTCAAGGCAGGGGTGAGAATCTCCTCAGTGTCTCTCCCTAGGTGGGCCACACTCTTCAATATTCACTCATTCAGCAATTGTTGCTCATGCTGTGGAAAAGATGGTGGGTAAGAACCCAACACCAGTCCCACCCCCACAGTGCTCCCCATCTAGTAGGGGAGACAGACATGAACCAATTGGCTCACCAGTAGACATATCATAACAAATTGGTGAGTGCGGTGCAGGAGGAGAAGTGGATGTGGCAGTGAGATTGGAAAGTGGGAGTGTGACTCAGTTGGGGAGATCAGGAAAGATTTCCCTGCAGGATGACCAGGGTTGGCATGCCAGACAGGGAGAACAGCATGTGAAAGGCCCTGTGGCTGGATAGAGCAAGGCTCCTTTCAGTACAGATGGCATGTGGATGGGGGTAGGGGGATGGTGTGAGATTGGAAGTCTGAAAAGTCAGGCTAAGGCAGTGATTCTCCACCTTATGCATGCATCAGCATCATATGGCGGGGGGTGGGGGGCTTGTAGCAACTGATTCCTAGGCCCTCCTCCTGAAGTGTCTGATTCCTGAATCTCGAGTCCAGCTTTAGAAAATACATTTCTAACTAGTTTGAAGGTGATGCTGATACTGCTGCCCTGGAGACCACATTTAGAGAACCACAGCTGTGAGTTGTTCTATATTTTCTGAATGAAGGGGGAGGGACTTCTGTTTTGCACTAGATTCTGAAGGCCTCTAGTCTTTCAGATGGAATACTGACATTCTCAGCCAAAGGGCTAGCCTTTCTCCTGTCTATCCTGTGACTACAGCCACCCCTCCCCCCAGCCTGCCCTAAACCCTTGCCTCTTACAGTCATTTCTTGGTCAATTACGGGCGAATCTTCCTGGAAGACCCCGTCGGGTTTCTGCCTCTGCAGGATCAGCCATCTGACAGCTCCGCAGATGACATCGGCCTGAATGACAATGAGATTGGCTGCCAGAGAGAAGACCTTGACCACGTAGGCTGTCAGCCTGTGGGCGGCACAAAGCGTCAGCCAATCGCCTCCGGGATCCAGAGACTGCCATTCCAGGAAACCAATGAGCAGAGAGGGGCGGGGCCTACAGGCTGGCCCGGCTGGCCCAGCTTCCCCACTCAAGTTAGGCGCCAGCCTAGCCACAGGGGGCGCTTGATGTCCACAGGCCACGTGGCAGCTCAAGGTGGGCAGTTCATCTGTGTGGGCTGAGGGTCCATAGCATAGGGCCCTTCGGGCGAGACCTGGTGGGACCACCCAAGGCCGCCTTGCTCAGTGGGGTGCCAGACCACTCACCAGGTGCTGGCTTTCCGGTTCTGGAAGGCCGCAAAAGCCGAGTTGTCTTGTCTGAAGGCCAGCTGCTGGGAGTACCCTGCAGGGAAGCCAGAAGTGTCTCCAGAGGAGCAGGGGCTGAGTGGAGGGGCTCAGGGGACAAGGATTCTCTGAGGGGCGAGACAGGGGTTCAGGGAGGAATGAGGGGGCTCAGGGCTGAGCAGGGAAGTCTGCTAGAAGAGCGGAAGGGGCTTCTAAAAGGGGAAGGAGTTCTCAGAGGAGAGGGGTTCAGAGAGGCGAAGGATCTCAAGGGGGTTCAGGGCAAGGGGGCCTCAGGGAGAGAGGGAGTTCTAGAGGGCTCAGAGGGGCCCAGGGTCTCAGAGAGGGCAAAGGTCAAGGGAGGTCTTTGAAAAGAAGGGATCCTGAAAGGGGAGGAGCTTAGAGGAAGGGCGTGGCCTGGAAAGGGGCCTGGGTCTCAGGGAGGACCCTGCTCTGGAGGTAGCTGGAGCAGAGAGGGTCTCCCAGGCAGACCCACCCTTTTTGATGAGCTGTAAGGCTTCCTTTCGCTTTGTGGGTCCCAACTTGTCCCACTGCTCTGTTTGGTCCAGGTAATGGACGGCAATGACCGTGGGCGTCATGCTTTTCATGTTCTGCTCCCCGGAGCCCGAGGGGGTCACGATGAGGTTTTTCAGTCGCTCCGCGTCAATGGCATCCTCAGTCAACTGAGCCACCGGGGTCCCTGCAACCGGGCGGGAGGACGGGGCTCAAGCAACTCACCCACCATGGGGTGGGGTGAGAAGGGCCAGGGCTGTCCCCAGCGATCCCAGGCTCCAGGCAGCCAGTGCCAAAGAGGTCAGGGGCAGTTGGGGGCTGAGGGGATGTGATGGTAGGAGGTACGAGGTGGGGGTAGGGGAGTGGGGAGGGTGTCTACATTTGTAGGGAAGGGGGTCTTATGCTTCACACAAATCTGCTCCCTGAGCCTCTTGTTACAAGTGGCAAATTAATTCCAGAACAATCGTCACCAATACTTAGATCATGCTTCATGCTGTTGCTAGGCGCTGTTCTAGAGAAACATCATACAGTATCTCATTTAATCCTCTCAACAAGCCTTTGATATAGGCTCTATCAGCAAAGGCTATTTGCTGAACTAAATACTGCCTGGAGCCTTCTATAAAACAGATCAGGGAGGTGGCCTGCTGTTCTAGCTGTAGTGCAGGCAGGGGACGCACGGTAGCATATACACCCAGAATTCGGAGAAATTAGGCCCCCTTCTCCAGAGCTGTGCCTTCCTGGGCGAGGGTCAGTGGCAGCTCACCTTGTAGGAGGATCCTGGTCTCTGAATCTGTGTCTGGTACCTGGTCACGGAGGTTTGTGGCGTGGATCTCTGCTCGCTGCACTCCGTCTGCCAGTGGAATGGGAGGGACCCGTGGCGTCACCCTCTCCCATAAGGCCCTGCCTCACCCCCTACCCCCCGACCCCCCAGCTTTCAACCCTTCTGCTGTGGCTGACTCACTTCTGCCCCGGTTTTCTGGATCCAGTGTGTGAACGGCCACAATTTTTTTGACTTTGATTCCTTCAGGCTGAACAGTGTTGGGATGGGATGGGGGAGGGGGAAGTCGGGCGAATAAAAGAACAGACACAGCTCATCAGCAGGGCATGGGCACGATGGCATCACCCATCCTAGTTCTGTGACTGGGAGTCAGTTTACCCCCACTGCCTCTCAAATGTCCTTAAAAGAAAAGAATGTGCATAAAGTGCTGAGTACAATGCCTGGCACTTAGTAAGCGCTCAGTTAAACTAGGGGCTATCTTATTATCAATGTCCCAAGTGAAGCTCTCCTTCCATGCTGGACTGCTGCTGTTTGTGCCCTTCCATCACACATTCTCCTTGAAGCTGGTACTAATGCACACCTTTTCCTTTGGAGACCCAGTCTCCTCCATGGCATGCTGGTAAACATTTGGTAGCCATCTCTCCAGGAAGAAAAGATCCTGATTTGTGGCACTGGCAGTTTCCATCCTGCGAACATCCCTGCCATGATAGATTTCAAGCTACCAGCATCAGAGGGTGCAGAATTGGGAGTTGTGGACACACTGTCTCTGGGGAGCCTTGTGCAGGCTCCAGCGCCCTCTTGGGTTTCTTCCCATTGGTGCCACACTGGGACCCCTGATAAAAGGGATAATTAAGATTGTGCTCCTGGGGGTGCCTGTGCGGCTCGGTGGAAAAGCATGGGACTCTTGATCTCGGGGTTGTAAGTTCAAGTCCCACATCGGGCGTGGGGATTACTTAAAAATAAAACCTTGGGTCACCTGGGTGGCTTAGTTAAGTGTCTGCTTTCAGCTCAGGTTATGATCTCACAGTTCATGAGTTTGAGCCTCATGTTGGGCTCTGTGATGACAGCTCAGAGCTTAGAGCCTGGAGCCTGCTTCAGATTCTCTGTCTCCTTCTCTCTTAGCCCCTTCCCTGCTTGCACTCTGTTGTCTCTTTCAAAATATGTAAATATTTTTTAAAATAGAAAAAAATAGGGGTGCCTGTGTGGCTCAGTCGGTTGAGCATCTGACTTTGGTTCAGGTCATGATCTTGCAGTTCATGGGTTCAAGCCCCGCATCAGGTTCTGTGCTGACAGCTTGGAGCCTGGAGCCTGCTTCCGATTCTGTGTCCCTCTCTCTGCCCCTTCCCCGCTCATGCTCTGTGTCTCTCTCTGTCTCTCAAAGATGAATAATCGTTAAAAAAAATAAAAAATAAATAAAATCTGTTTAAAAAATCCGAGTTTGGTTCTATTAAAGTCAGAAAAGAAATATTATGGTAAATTCTGGTATGAATATAAATAAGACATTTCACTGTAAAATAACACTGTGAGTTTTAAAGCATTTGCTTTTCAATGTTTCAATATTTTTTCAATTACTTTAAGTTTTCGGGGGAAAATTAACCACCAAACAATTTCAACCATTAAAAAAAAGACACGTGGATGGCAGCCTTCATTTTTCCATTAGCTTCAGGCTCCAATTATGGTTTGACTTGGCACTGTCTGTATTTAAAATTTGATCTTTTGTTCATCACAGGTTTTTTGGCATTAATTTTGATTCCTTACAATAGTGCGTTAAAAGATTGTTACCCTCATGACCTCACGTTTTGCTTGAAAATATTAACAAAGATGATAGGAGGCTTTTATTTTATTTTTTTTAATTTGATGTTTATTTTTGAGAGAGAAAGAGACAGAGTGTGAGTGGGGGCAGGGGAGGGGCACAGAGAGAGGGAGACACAGAACCCAAAGCAGGCTCTGTGCTCCCCACTGTCAGTGCAGAGCCCAACACAGGGCTCAAACTCATGAGCTGTGAGACCATGACCTGAAGTCAGACGCTTAACTGACTGAGCCACCCAGGCACTCCAGTCACCCGCAGGCTTTATTTTTATTTATGACTTGATCTAGTATTATTTTTGAGAATGTTCATCACTAAGAAAGTGTAGAAATGTAACTGTTCCTCACTTACTCACCCTAATCCTGGCCTTGCTTACAATCTTGCAGGACTCTCAAACATCCTAAGCTGGACACTGGACACTCTTGGTGTCTCAGAGTCAGTGTCTCCAACCTGGGTTGACAGCATGGGGAGACAGGAGCCTCTCCCAAAGGACAAGGGACTGCAGGTGCCCCAAGGACTCACCACGACCTTCAAGGACTTCTTGACACCATCCATGAGGAAACGATTGTCGACAGCAGCCTTGACCTCCACGTTATGTAGGCCAACCTTCAGAGGCACGATGAGAAAAGGCACAGCTATTGAGGACTTGGCTGGGATGTTCAGAATCTGCTGATAGGGTTTCTTGGCGGTGGCCAGGCTGCAGAAGGCTGGGTTGTAGATCAGGGTCACCCTCGCCTGCCAGGGAGAGTATCAGTCAAGGGGCATGTGCCATGGTTCCCCCCCACACCTGCCATCTTCCGAGCTCTCCACCATACCTCTGCCCCCGCGGGAACCCACCTTGAGCTCCCCAGAATCCTGGTAATTGTAGAGCACGGCCTGGATCTCCACTTGCTCATTGCGCACGGCAGAGTAGGGTAGCCGCAGGTCGATGAAGAAGTCTTGCATCACCGTGACCTCATAGGGGTCAGCCACGCAGATCCCTGCCCAGGAGTGGAGTGTCAAGGGAAGGAGGTGGACAGGCTCTCAGTGCTTACCCCTCACTGCGGGAGCTGTGTCAAGCTCAGCCTGTGTTTGTGCAAGCCCAGGGGCTAAACAATTGCACAGGTGACACATTACCGATAGTGGTGGCAGCTGGGAGTCACTGTGATGTACGGTTTCCATTTTCTTCTTGTAGTTTTACTCACAGGTAGGTGTGCAGGGGGAAGGGCTCGAGCACACCCGAAGGGTCCATACCTGGGCTCTCCAAAATGGTAGCCTGAGCTCTCTCTGGTTCCTGGGCACTTGGAATGTGGCTAGCTCAGAAAACTTTTTAACACATGTTTGGAACAATTTGCATATGCCAACCTACCTTTTCAGCTGTACATTTTGCAAATCCTAAAATACAGATCAAAGTATTTCCAATGAAAGGCTAGGGGTGCCTTTCCACTGACTGGCTCAGTCAGTGGTGGGTGTGATTCTTGATCTGGGGCCATGAGTTCAAGCTCACGTGGGGTGTGGAGATGACTTACAAATAAAATTAAAATCTTAAAAAAGAAAAATGGTAGCACCCTTATTGAAACGTTCTGCAAGTATAAAATATATGATACATCAAAGGCTTAGATGATCAAGTAAATGTATCTTTCGTAATTTTGAGGTATTAATAGGTTATTCTCAAATATGAACAGATGGTTATAACATTATTATGAGTCTGATGATGCTTTTTTCAACATATTTTTCAACATATTTTTTAACATATTTATCACATGTTGAAAGAATAATGTTTTGGAGACATCTGGTTAAAAAAATGTACAATAAAATTGATGTCACCGCCTCTTTTTTATGGGGCTACCAGAAGATTTAAAATTACACGCATCGTATTTCTGGTGGACGGTGCTGATCTACAGGAGTAAAAATGACTGCAAAACCGATGGTTAATTTGTGATTCAACAGCTACTAGGCTATATTCAAGCACTGGGTTGATGCAAGCAAAATGTGCAAAAGCTTTATCATATTGAAATGTTACACTAAAAAAATAAATAAAAATAATGTTGCACCAAAGGTGTATTAAAATTTGGGGCACCTGGGTGGCTCAGTCGGTTAAACGTCCGACTTCAGCTCAGGTCATGGTCTCCCAGTCCGTGAGTTCGAGCCCCGCGTCGGGCTCTGGGCTGATGGTTCAGAGCCTGGAGCCTGCTTCTGATTCTGTGTCTCCCTCTCTCTCTGCCCCTCCCCCGTTCATGCTCTGTCTCTCTCTGTCTCAAACACAAATAAACGTTAAAAAAAAGTTACACTAAAAAAATAAAAACAGTGTTGCACCAAGAAGTGTATTAAAATTTGGAGCACCTGGTTGGCTCAGGTGGTTAAGCATCTGACTCCTGGTGTCAGCTCAGGTCATGATCTCCAGGTTCCTGAGTCGGAGCCTGGCCTCAGGCTCTGAGCTGATGGTGTGGAGACTGCTTTGGATTCTCTTTCTCCCTCTCTCTCTGCTCCCCCCCCCCCCCCACTCTCAGTCTCTCAAAAATAAGTAAATATTTTTAAAATGCAGTTAAAAAAGAAATATATTATAATTTAATAATTTTTGTGTGTCTATTCTTCAGTGTTGAAAAAAATAGAGACTTGAACAAAATCCTTATTTGCTAACCTACAGTCATTATTCATCATTCTCGGGGGGTCTGTTATAGTCACGGGAGGTAGTTATCATTTCTTATCTACTATTCATTTTTACATTTTTTTAATGTTTATTTATTTTTGAGAGGCAGAGCTGGAACGGGGGAGGGGCAGAGAGAGGGGGACACAGAATCTGAAGCAGGCTCCAGGGTCTAAGCTGTCAGCACAGAGCCCGACGCAGGGCTCGAACCCATGGACCATGAGATCATGACCTGAGCCAAAGTCAGACACTTAACCAACTGAGCCACCCAGACGCCCTCCGCTCCCTGTTTTCACATTCTATATATATATATATATATATATATATATATATATATTTAATGTTTATTTATTTTTGAGACAGAGAGAAACAGAGCATGAATGGGGGAAGGTCAGAGAGAGAGGGAGACACGGAATCTGAAGCGAATCCAGGGTCCGAGCTGTCAGCACAGAGCCCGACACGGGGCTCGAACTCACGAACCGTGAGATCATGACCTGAGCTGAAGTCAGATGCTCAACCGACTGAGCCACCCAGGCGCCCCTCTGTTTTCACATTCTTTTTTTTTTTTAATTTTTTTTAACGTTTATTTATTTTTGAGACAGAGACAGAGCATGAACGGGGGAGGGGCAGAGAGAGAGGGAGACACAGAATCGGAAGCAGGCTCCAGGCTCTGAGCCATCAGCCCAGAGCCCGATGCGGGGCTCGAACTCACGGACCGCGAGATCGTGACCTGAGCTGAAGTCCGAAGCTTAACCGACTGAGTCACCTAGGCGCCCCTGTTTTCACATTCTTAAAGCCAGATTTAATTTACTCTGGTGGGTGAAAAACCAGCTTTTGCACCACAAACAGGAGGCTACCTCCAGGGAAACAAAACAGTTTTGTTTTGTTAAATACTGGCCAGCTCACGTTGTGCCTGCAGAAAGCAGACCTGCTCTCTCCTTGCTAATGCAAGTCAGTCAAGACCTACAGAGGAGATGAGGACATCCTTGCACCAGACTTAGCTTTTCCTTGAACAAGCTGGAAGGAGCGCGAGAGAACAACACATGGAATGACTTCTGACACACCATCCATGTTATGTTTGAGGCAGAGAAACGCCTACTCTCCGTGACCCTGGAAGGACAGCTACATGTCACCGCATGTTGGTCCAAACCCATGGAAGGTACATCACTGAAAGGGAACCCTAGTTTTTGACTGCAGTTGACGATAATGTATCAGTGTTGTCCCAGAGATTTTGGCAAAGGTACCACCTAATGCAAAAAAGGGTTAGAGACGGGAATTGGGGGGAATTGAGGAGTGAGTGGTAATTCTCAGTTGTTTCTGTAAACCTAAATTATTTAAGAAAACCCATTAATTAGGGGACGCTGGGTGGCTCAGTCGGTTGGGCGTCCAACTTCGGCTCAGGTCATGATCTCACAGTTCATGAGTTCGAGCCCTGCGTCGGGCTCTGTGCTGACAGCCTGGAGCCTGGAGCCTGCTTCAGATTCTGTGTCTCCCTCTCCCTGCCTCTCCCCGCTCATGCTCTGTCTCTGTCTCCCTCAAAAGTAAATAAACATTAAAAATTTTTTTTTCAACGTTTATTTATTTTTGGGACAGAGAGAGACAGAGCATGAACGGGGGAGGGGCAGAGAGAGAGGGAGACACAGAATCAGAAACAGGCTCCAGGCTCTGAGCCATCAGCCCAGAGCCTGACGCGGGGCTCGAACTCACGCACCGCGAGATCGTGACCTGGCTGAAGTCGGACGCTTAACCGACTGCGCCACCCAGGCGCCCCAACATTAAAAATTTTTTTAAGAAAACCCATTAATTAAAAAAAAAATCAACCAGGGCACCTGGGTGGTTCAGTCGGTTAAGCATCCAACTTCACCTCATGTCTGATCTTATGTTTTGTGAGTTCGAGCCCCACATCTGGCTCTGTGCTGACAGCTCAGAGCCTGGAGCCTGCTTCAGGTTCTGTGTTTCCCTCTCTCTGCCCCTCACCTGCTCGAGATCTCTCTCTCTCTCTCAAAAAAAAAAATTTACAAAAATAAAATATGTTTGGCTTCAATAATGACTCACACTCATCGAACATCTGTAATGTGCCAGGCACCATTTTAAAGGCTCCACACGTATTAACTCAAAAAACTCTCTGCACAACACTTTGAGTGGCTACTATTTGCATTATACCTGTTTTATGGATGCACACAGAGAGGGTGAGTAACTTGACTCAGGCCACACAGCTGCCTAGCGGACGACCGGGGATTTGAATCCAGACATTTAAGCTTGAGGAGCTCCCTGCTTGTAACTCTGCTGACTCTTTGCATTCATGGTATCTCAGGAGTCTAAAATTTCCAAGTTCCACTGGCAACCATCCTAAAATATAAATTCTGAGCCTCTAAGATGGCGTTCCGGAAAGGTTCATCCCCTGGTGATCTTGGGCAAGTGACCTGCCTTCCCTAGCTTCAGTATCCTCATTTGTCGGAGAATAAATGTACCAACCTCAGAGGGTTCTTGTGAGCACTGAATGAGATAATGTGTTGGGAGTTAAAAATGGTACCAGGTAAAGGGCGTCTGGGTGGCTCAGTCAATAAGCATCTGACTCTCAGTTTCGGCTCAGGTCATGATCTCGGGGTCTCATGAGTTCAAGCCCTGCATTGGCCGGTAGCTCAGAGCCTACTTGGGATTCTCTCTCTCTCCCCGTCTCTCTGCCCCTTCCCTATTCACGCTGTATCTCTCTCTTTCTCTCTCTCAAAATAAATAAATAAACTTAAAAAAAATTGTACCTGGTAAAACACAGCGTCCAACATGAGGCTCAAACTCATGAACCGTGAGATCATGATTGGAGCCTAGTTCAGACACTTAACAGAGCAACCCCAGTCCCCTAACATACCTCCCTTTTAATGTTTCAATATTTTTTCACCTACTTTAATGCTCAGCGAAAAAATTAACCTTTAAAATGTACCTAAATCAGGAATGGGGGGCGGGGGGGCGGGGGGGCGGCGGGGCGCACTCATTTTCCCTCTTGTCTCAAACTCCATGATGGCTCAGCTCAGTGCTGGCTTCTATTTACAATGGAGATATTTTGTTCATCATGGATTTTTTTTTTTTTGCATTCACGTTGATTTTTTCAAAATGATCACATGAAAGTATCACACATCTGCCTTAAAATTAGTGCCTCCCTCTCCTCACCCTGCTCCGAGGCCTGCCTGAGACCACCCCCATTAGACCAGGGCTCCCCAGCTCCCTGTGGTGGGCCCCCTACCCCCTGGTTACCTTTTTTTTTTTTTTGCCAAGTTTCACAATCTGGCCGCCAATGTGCCAATCATACATTTCATCCTGCTACCTCCTTCATATATTCTTAATGGATTTACCCATCACCCTGTCAACACCACCCCTTAAGCGTGTTTGTTGTTGCAAATTATTCTGTATGTCCTTATATCTGTGTCCAAACCTATAGATCGTACAACACTGAGAGTGAACGCTCATGTCAATGATGAACTTGGGGTGACGATAGGCGTGTCAGTGTCACGAATACGCCATGCTGGTGAGGGATGCTGATAGTGCCTGTCTGCGCGGGGCAGACTGTGTGCGTCGGGGGTGGGTAGACTGGGTGTATGTGGGAACTCTCTGTACCTTCCCCTCAATTTTGCTGTCAACCTAAAACTGCTCTCGAAAGAAAATCTATTTACAAAAGGCGCTGACTCGTCACCCACAGAGCAGGATCTGACACCCCCACTTGTCACCTGGGAGCAGTGTGTCAGCCACCAAGAAACAGGGGATCTCTCTGGATGGGATGAGAAAACGCCCAATGGCCCTGGGATCCCTGACTCGTGAGCATGGGGCCACCACCTTCTCTCACCTTTCTTGTTCGACAAGCTCACCGCCAGAATCTCCCAGGTGGTGATGGAGTCTTTCAAAAATATATTCATGGTCTTTGTGGAGATTCTGGATGGAGGAGAAGTGGGGGTATTAAAAAGAGGCAGGTGTCAGGGGCCTGGGGGGAGAGCTGGTGTGGAGGGGCCCCAAGGGGCAGGTTGGAGGGAGGAGTGGGGGCTGGGCACACGGAGGGAGCCTGACTCTTGATTTTTTTTCTAGGCTGGGTTGTGGGGTTGCCCAGTGATTCCAGAAAAGAGAGGCATGGGTGCATTCAAACGAAGTGGTCCAGATGGGGCCGCTATAGGAGCTGGCCTGGGGGTGGGGGGGTTAAGGTGGGGGGGTGTCTCAGCCTTACCCATCTTTCTCAGGTTCACGGAGTTCCTCTATGCGCCACAGCCAGCTCTCAGGGAACTGGCTTCGGGAAATGATTTCCTCTTCCGGGATTATATCTTCATCCAAGTCACCTGGGAGGCACGGGTGAGGAGGAGACAAATCTGGGTTGAGAACGGACCCATTTCTCCACTGTCCCCAGAGATACTCATCTCTAAATGGCTGAAGAGGTTCCTACCAGAAAAACACACCCATAGTTCCATGATGGCCTGGGGAGGGGGGCAGTCATGTTTGTCTTTATTGCTCCTTTCTCCCCAAAAATACCATTAAAAATGACATTTTACAACTGTGTCGGTATAGGGGCAGAAATAGTCCAGGCTAGGACTATTTCCCCCTGCTCTGATTTTCATAGAAATGAAGCATTTGTGTGAGCATCTAAGTAAGCATAGTGGCTCCCAGGCTCCATGCCCGCTACATCTGATGGTTATGGCCCCCAAGCAAACAGGTGGCTCGAGAGACTCCCCAGACCTGTTGGTGACCCCGGGCGATGGGGTGGCCTTTTGAGCAAGCCTGACGCCATCAGCAAGTAGACCAAATGGGGCCAGAATATGGTTCAACCCTGTCTGGGCAGGTTGTAACGTGGCTTTGGGTCTTCTTAATAACAAAGTAGGTGAAATCGACTGATGCCTAAATCCACCCATATTCTGGAATAATCCAACAAAGTGCATGTCAGATACAAACATGCAGGCAGCTCTCTGTCTCACCCCCAATCGGCTAAAGAAATTACACAATTTGGGGCACCTGGGTGGCTCAGTCACTTGAGTGTCCGACTTCTGCTCTGGTCATGATCTCATGGTTGGTGAGTTTGAGACTTTCACCAGGCTTGCTGCTGTCACTATGAGCCTGCTTGGGATCCTCTGTCCCCCTCTCTCTGCCCCTTCCCTGCTTGCGTGCACACACACACTCTCTCTCTCTCGAAAAAAAAAACACATTAAAACAGAAAAGACTGGAGTCAAGATGGCAGAGAAGTAGTGGGACAAGGATTTTCCTGGTCCCTCAAACACAGCTGTATTGAGGTCAGAACACTTGGAACACCCAGGAAATAGGTCTGGGGAGTGATAGAAACATCTCCGAAGGTGGAAGGAGACAGCTTGGCGGGACTGAGGTGCATGTATGTGGATTGGGAGAGGTAAAACGGTCAGCATAGGCATGGAGGGGAGGGGACCCCTTCTGTGGAGACACAAAAGGGAGAGAAAGAGGCTGTAGGAGTATGGCATTGTGTTCGGACGAGAGAAAAACATCTCTGGACCATGGAGGGGGAACGAGAAATATGGAGAGTGCCAGTACTTTGCACGGTGCCAGTACAGTGCATGTACTTTGCAAAGTCTCAGGAGTTGAAGATTAGAGTTTTCAGGGGTGCAAGACTTTCTCTTGCAGCTTGCAGTGTGCACATGCCTCGTGGAGACGGAGCCAGCCCCAGGGCCCAGTAGCGATCTCAGGGGTGACTGGGAGAGAGCAGTCCCCACCCTGGAGTACTGTGGGAAGAGGGTTTAGTGCCACCCCAAGGAAAAAAGACCCTGCAGGCATCAGCCGTGTACGCTGGGCAGAATGGTGCTACCCCAGAACCGAGTCTGTGAGGTGTGGGATTCTTTAAGGCATCTTGTTTTCAATCCCATCTGAGCATCTAGGAGGTGCAGGAGACTGTGGAACAGGACAAGCTGGCCCCCACCCTCCCTGCACTCCTCTATGAGGACAGTCTGAACAGCATGGTTTGAGACACTTTTCTCCCCATCACCAACATGGCGGGGCTTCAGGGAACAGGACAGCAGCCCCCAGTGGAGGCAGGACCGGTTTACAACAAACCCCGCCCCTCCATGCCTGGTAACTGCTTAAATACTGGAGCAGGACTGACCCTGACCAGGCCAGACAGCCTCTCCTCCAGACCAGCACAGCCAGCGGTCCTGAGCACCAACAGGCAGCTGTCCTGCAGTTTTCTATGTTAGTCCATTTTGTTTTGTTTTGTTTTTCTTTTTCTCTTTTCTTTTCTTTCATTTTTTCTCTTTTCCCTTCTTTTTACCTTCCTCTTTTTATTTCCTTTGGAATCACGATCACAGTTTCTGATTTGACTTTTGGTCAAGTCTCTCTCTCTCTCTCTCTCTCTATATATATATATATATAAATACACCCCACCTGGTTTCATTCTCCATTCTGTTTGTTTGTTTGTTTGTTTGTTTAGTCAGGCATTTTTCTCTATTGTTTTTACACTTTTTCTGTATCTCCTTATTAATTTCCCCCTTCTCTCTCTGGGTTAAGCCTTATAGTTTCTTTGATTCTCTGCCTGGTCTTTTTTTTTTTCTGACCCTTTCATTTTTTATTTGTATGGGAATCAGGCTTCCCTCACCTTTCCTTTTTCCAGGGTTCCTTCAGTGAACAAATCAAAACACCCCTGGTGGAAGGTCCAAACCATCACCACTATGAGCAGTGTGACAGAACAGCCAAATATGTAACATGATCACACTCCACAAACACTTCCTGAAGTCTCAGGACCTATTCTTAATATGGTAGGACTTGCAGGTGCAGGACACATAACAAGCTATTAAAACGTGTAAAAACCAGAAACCTAGCCAAAATGATGAAATGGAAGACCTCTCCTCATGAGAAATTCCAGGAATAAATGACAGGCAGATAACTGCTCAAAAAAGATATAAACAATATATCTGAACAAGAATTTAGAATAACAGTCATAAGACTGATAGCTGGGCTTGAAAAAAGCATAGGAGACACCAGGGAATCTATTGTTGCAGAGATCAAAGACCTATGAAATAATCAAGAAGAATTAAGAAATGTTGTAAATGAGATACAAAATAACCCAGCTGCAGTGACAGCAAGGATGGAAGAAGTCGAAGAGAGAATAAGCGAAATAGAAGACAAAGTTATGGAAAATGATGAAGCTGAAAAAAAGGAGGGCAAGGAAATTACTAGACCATGAGGGGAGATTTAGAGACCTACGTGATTCTGTGAAATGAAATAATAACCATATCATAGGAGTTCTGGAAGAAGAAGAGAGAAGGAAAGGGGCAGAAGGTTTATGTGAACAAATTATAGCTGAGAACTTCCCTCATCTGGGGAAGGAAACAGGCATCCAAGTGCTAGAGGCACAGAGAACTCCCTTCAAAATCAACAAAAAATGACATAATCGTAGTGAAACTGCAAAATACAAAGATAAAAAGAGAATTATGAAAGCAGCTAGGGAAAAACGGGCCTTAACCTACAAGGGTAGACACATAAGGGTAGTAGCAGACCTGTCCACTGAAACTTGGCAGGCCAGAAGCGAGGGGCAGGAAACATTCAATGTGCTGAATAGCAAAACTAGGCAGCCAAGAATCCTTCATCCAGGAAGGCTGCCATTCAGAATAGAAGGAGAGATAAAGGCTTTCCCAGACAAACAAAAACTGAAGGAGTTTGTGACCACTAAACCGGCCCTGCAGGAGAGTGTAAGGGGGACTCTGTGAGTGGAAAGCAGCAATGACTACAAGGGACCAGAGACATCACCATAAGCACGAAACCTGCAGATAACACAATGACAGTAAATCCATACCTTTCAATAATCACTCTCAATGTAAATGGACTAAATGCCCCAATCAAAAGACACAGGGTATCAGAATGGATAAAAAAAAAAATAAGATCCATCTATATGTTGCCTACAAGAGACTCCTTTTAGACCTGAGGACACCTGCAGATTGAGAGTGAGGGGATGGAGAACCATCTATCATGCTATTGGACATCAAAAGATAGCTGGAGTAGCCATATTTATACCAGACGAACTAGATTTTAACACAAAGACTGTAACAAGAGATGAAGAAGGCCATTATATCATAACTGAGGGGTCCATCATCAAGAAGAGCTAACAATTGTAAATGTTTATGCCCCCAACATGAGAGCACCCAAATATGTAAATCAATTAATCACAAATATAAATAAATGTATAGATAATAATACCGTGATTGTAGGGGACTTTAATACTCCACTTGCTGCAATGGACAGACCATCTAGTCAGAAAATCAATAAGGACACAATGGCTCTGAATGACACATTGGACCAGATGGACTTAACGTATATTCAGAAGTTTTCATCCAAAACAGCAGAATACACATTCTTCTCGAGGGCATATGGAACATTCTTGAAAATAGATCACATACTGGGTCACAAAACAGCCCTCAACAAGTATAAAAGGATTGAGATCATACCATGCTTATTTTCAGATCACAACACTATGAAACTTGGTATCAACCACAAGAAAAAATTTGGAAATCCCCTTAATACATGCATATTAAAGAACATCCAACTAAAGCATGAATGGGTCAACCATGAAATTAAAGAAGAAATCAAAACATGTATGGAAGCAAATGAAAAAGAACACACAGCAGTCCAAAGCCTTTGGGATTCAGCAAAGGCAGTTCTAAAAGGACAATACATTGTAATTCAGGCCTGTCTCAAGAAGCAAGAAAGGTCCCCAATACATAACCTAACCTCACATCTAAAGGAACTAGAAGGGCAGCAGCAAAGAAAGCCCAAGGTCAGGGGCGCCTGGGTGGCGCAGTCGGTTGAGCATCCCACTTCAGCCAGGTCACGATCTCGCGGTCCTGGAGTTCGAGCCCCGCGTCAGGCTCTGGGCTGATGGCTCAGAGCCTGAAGCCTGTTTCCGATTCTGTGTCTCCCTCTCTCTCTGCCCCTCCCCTGTTCATGCTCTGTCTCTCTCTGTCCCAAAAATAAATAAACATTGAAAAAAAATTAAAAAAAAAAAAGAAAGCCCAAGGTCAGCAGCAGAATAGAAATAATAAAGATTAGAGCAGAAATAAACAATAAAGAATTTTAAAAACCCAGAAGAATCTAAGAGATGGTTTTTGGAAAGAATAAAGAATGTTGATAACCCCTAACCAGACTTCTCAAAAAGAAAATAGAGGACCACAATAGATAAAATCACAAATGAAAGAGGAGAGATCAAAACAAACACCACAGAAATACATACAATTTTTTGAGAATATGATGAACAATTATGTGCAAACAAACTGGACACCCTGGAAGAATTGGACAAATTCCTAGACACCCACACACTACCAAAATTCAAAAGGGAAGAAATAGAAAATTTGAACGGACCCATAACCAATGAAGAAATTGAATCCGTTATCAAAAATCTCCCAACAAGTAAGAGTCCTGGGCCAGATGCCTTCCCAGGGGAATTTTACCAGACATTTAAAGTAGCGTTCATACCTATTCTTCTCAGGATGTTCCAAAAAATATAAACGGAAGGAAAGTTTCCAGACTCGTTCTATGAAGCCAAAATTACCTTGATTACAAAACCAGACAAAGACCCCACTAAAAAAGAGAATTACAGGCAACCATCCTTGATGAACATGGATGCAAAAATTCTCAACCAGATACTAACAAATCGAATTCAATAGTATATTAATAGAATTCTTCACCATGATCAAGTGGAATTCATTCCTGGGCTGCAGGGCTGGCTCAATATTTGCAAATCAATCAATGTGATATATCACATTAATAGAAGAAAGGATAAGAACCATAGGATCCTGTCAATAGGTGCAGAAAAAAACATTTGACAAAATACAACATCCTTTCTTAATAAAAACCCTCAAGAAAGTCGGGATATTAGGAATATACCTTAACATCATAAAAGCCATAAATGAAAAACCCACAGCTAATATCATTCTCAATGGGGAAAAACAGAACTTTCCCTCTGAGATCAGGAACATGACAGGGCTGTCCATTCTCACACTGTTATTTAACATAGTGTTGGAAGTCTGAGCCTCAGCAATCAGGCAACAAAACGAAATAAAAGGCATCCAAATTGACAAGAAGAAGTCAAACTTTCACTCTTCACAAATGACAGGAAACTCTACCGAAGAGTCCACCTAAAACTGCTGGAACTGATACATGAATTCAGGAAACTCACAGGATACAAAATCAACATATAGAAATCGGTTGCATTTCTAGACACAAATAATGAAGTAACAGAAAGAAGTATCAAGGAATATATTCCATTTACAATTGCACCAAGAATTATAAAATACATAGAAACAAACCTAACCAAAGATGTAAAAGATCTGCACACTGAAAACCATAGAAATCTTATGAAAGAACTAGAAAAAGACACAAAGAAATGGAAAAACATTCCATGCTCATGGATTGGAAGAGTAAGTATTGTTAAAACGTCGATACTACCCAAGGTAATCTACACATTCACTGCAATCCCAATGAAAATAGCACCAGCATTCTTCACAGAGCTAGAACAAACAATCCTAAAATTTAAAAAAAATATATTTTTTTAACGTTTATTTATGAGACAGAGAGAGACAGAACATGAACAGGGGAGGGGCAGAGAGAGAGGGAGACACAGAATCGGAAACAGGCTCCAGGCTCTGAGCTGTCAGCCCAGAGCCCGATGCGGGGCTCCAACTCACAAACTGTGAGATCATGACCTGAGCCGAAGTCGGACGCTTAACCGACCAAGCCACCCAGGCGCCCCTAAAATTTTTATGAAACCACAAAAGACCCCAGATAGCCAAAGTAATGTTGAAAAGAAAACCAAAGCTGGAGGCATCACAATCCCGGACTTTAGTCTGTATTACAAAGCTGCAATCATCAAGACAGTATGGTATTGGCACAAAAACACATACACCAATGGAACAAAATAGAGAGCCCAGAAATGCACCCACAAGTATATGGCCAACTAATATTTGACAACAGGAAAGAGTATCCAATGGAAAAAAGACAGTCTCTTTAGCAAATGGTGCTGGGAGAACTGGACAGCAACATGCAGAAGAATGAACCTGGACCACTTTCTTACACCATACACAAAAATAAATTGAAAATGGATGAAAGACCTAAATATGAGACAGGAAACCATAAAGATCCTACAGGAGAAAACTGGCAGCAACCTCTTTGACCTCGGCCGCAGCAACTTCTTACTTGATGTGTCTCTGAAGGCAAGGGAAATAAAAGCAAAAGCGGACCATTTGGGACCTCATCATGGTAAAAAGTTTCTGCACAGCACAGGAAACAATCAACAAAACTAACAGGTAATCGATGGAATGGGAAAAGATATTTGCAAATGACATAACGGATAAAGGGTTAGTTAGTATACAAAATCTATAAACAACTTACCAAACTCAACACCCAGAAAACAAATAATCCAGTGAAGAAATGGGCAGAAAACATGAATAGACACTTTTCCAAAGAAGACATCCAGATGGTAAACAGACACATGACAAGATGCTCGACATCACTCATCATCAGGGAAATACAAACCAAAAACACATTGAGATACCCCCTCACACTGGTCAGAGTGGCTAAAAGTAACAACTCAGGAAACAACAGATGTTGGTGAGGATGTGGAGAAAGGGGAACCCTCTTGCACTGTTGGTGGGAATACAAACTGGTGTAGCCACACTGGAAAACAGTGTGGAGGTCCCTCAAAAAATCAAAATTAGATTTACCCTATGGCCCAGCAATAGCACTACTAGAAATTTATCCTAAAGGGCACACGGGTGCTGATTCGTAGGGGCACATGTACTCCAGTGGTTATAGTAGCATTTCAACAACAGCCAAATTATGGAAAGAGCTCAAATGTCCATCAACTGATGAATGGCTATATATACAGAGAATGGAATACTACTGGGTGATGAAAAAGAAGGAAAGCTGACCATTTGCAACAACATGGATGGATCTGGAGGGTATTATGCTAAGTGAAATAAGTCAGTCAGAGAAAGGCAGATATCGTATTTTTTCACTCATGTGTGGAATTTGAGAAACAGAAGACCATAGTGGGAGGGAAGGAAAAATTAGATACAAAGAGAGAGGGAGACAAACCATAAGAGACTCTTAAACATAGAGAACAGACTGAGGGTTGATGGGAATAGGATATGGGGGAGTGGGGAAAATGGGTGATGGGCATTGAGGAGGACACTTGGGATGAGCATTGGGGTTGTATGTAAGTGATGAATCATAGGAATGCACTCCCGAAGCCAAGACTACACGCATTGGCAATAAATTTTAAAAAAAAGAAAGAAAGAAATTACACAAGGCTGGGGGAGAAAACACCTGAGTGTGTGTAAGCCATATCCCAGTAGATCAGATATTTTGTCTAATTTTCCTCTTTGAGAAAGAAAGTCTATAGGTCACTGGAGCAGAAGGCACCAAGCCTAGATTAGAATAATTTGCACAGACTGAAGATTCAGTCCTTTACTCATGTGTGTTGGGAATCTTTGTGTGTTTTTTGGGGGGTGATGGTGGAGGGCGTGCTAGCCTTCCAGCTAAAAGAATTTAGAAATATGTGTCCCCTTTGGCGATGTCTGCCTTTAGGAGGTGACTGCACATTTCTAAGCAAAAATAAATAAATAAAATAAATAAATAAATAAAAATATAATAAATAAATAAATAAATAAATAAATAATAAAAATATGAGTGTACATGAAAAGTATGTGTTACCATATAAGGATCTATACCTGCTGTCATACAGGCTACATAAAAATTGATTTGGGGGAAATTTTCCCTTGGCTTAAATTTTGCCCTGATCTGATAGCAGAAAGAGGTTTAGAAATAGACTATCCAGGAATAAGGAGGAACTTTACAGTGGAGAGACCCAGCAGACAGCGCCTTAATCACGTGATCAAGACTCACAGCACCAACAATGGGACAAATCAATGTCTTTGGGCTCCCGACATGCTGCACTGAGAATCCATAGTGTCTCTCCTGTGACAGTGCTGCCCCCAAATGCAAAACCTGGATGTCATTACGAGGAAGCATGGAGCCAACCCAAACCGTGGGACAGCCCCCCAAATGCTGGACGTGAAAGTCACTCAAGACGGCTGTGCTGCCAGGGGTTGAGCAGATCCAAGGACACTAAGGAGACCCCACCAGTAAATACGACGTCTGCTTCTGCACAGATCCTTTTCCTATAAAGGATCCAAACTAAACCAGACCACACCAAAGTAGACCGAAGCACACCAAACTAGACCAAACCAAGTGAAACCACACCAGACCAGACTAAACCAAACCAGACCAAACAGGACCAAACCACTCTAAACCACACCAAATCAAAACCAAAACCAAAACCAAACCAAACCAAATGGAAACCACTGGCGAACCTGAATGGGGTTGGAGGTTCAACGAGTCAACATTCATGTCCTAATTCTGATGACTGTGCTGAGGTTTTGTGGGAGAATATCTTTTGTGGGAGAATTTCAAGAATTCCACATGGAGCTATTTGGGGATGGTGGGGGCCTCAAACAGTTCAGAGGGATAAAAGGTTTTTATGCCCATTTCTACTTGTTCTGCTTGAGAGTCTAAAGATTAAAAAAAAAAGATGATTATGTTTGCTTGGATCGGGCAGCCTGCAGCCATAGCATTTCCCCATCTTCCTTAGTTTTTAAGCAAAGGGGTTCTGTTTCATGACTTTTCATCCTGTGATTGATAAGATCACTTCCCTTGGTTTCAAGAGCCACTCACACTGGCCTTCATTCTCAGAACCCAATTTGGATGACACAATTTCTGGTCCCCTATGAAAACGATGGGATGTGCAAAAGAAGTGTTCAAATGGCCAGTGAGAAGGGTCAGTGCAGCAACCACCACTCTGCACACAGTGGTTAAAAAGAGCAATGGAGTGACAGAAAGAGAAATCAAGGAATCAATCCCATTTACAGTTGTACAAAAAACCATAAAATACCTAGGAATAAATCTAACCAAAGAGGTGAAAAATCTATACACTGAAAACTATAGAAAGCTTATGAAAGAAATTGAAGAAGACACAAAAAAATGGAAAAAAAGATTCCATGCTCCTGGATAGAAAGAATAAATATTGTTAAAATGTCAATACTACCCAAAGCAATCTTCATATTCAATGCAGTCCCTATCAAAATAACACCAGCATTTTTCACAGAGCTAGAACAAATAATCCTAAAATTTGTATGGAACCAGAAAAGACCCCGAATAGCCAAAGCGATCTTGAAAAAGGAAACCAAAGCAGGAGGCATCACAATCCCAGACTTCAAGCTATACTACAAAGCTGTAATCATTAAGACAGTATGGTACTGGCACAAGAACAGACACTCAGATCAATGGAACAGAATAGAGAACCCAGAAATGGACCCCCAAATGTATGGCCAACTCATCTTTGACAAAGCAGGAAAGAATATCCAGTGGAATAAAGACAGTCTCTTCAGCAAGTGGTGCTGGGAAGACTGGACAGCAACAACCAGAAAAATGAACCTCGACCACTTTCTTACACCACACACAAAAATAAACTCAAAATGGGTGAAAGACCTAAATAATACAGGAAGGCATCAAATCCTAGAGGAGAAAGCAGGCAAAAACCTCTTTGACCTCAGCTGCAGCAACTTCTTACTCAACACGTCTGTAGAGGCAAGGGAAACAAAAGAAAAAATGAACTACTATTATAAAAATCTTCTGCACAGCGAAGGAAACAATCAGCAAAACTAAAAGGCAACCAACAGAATGGGAGAAGATATTTGCAAATGACATATCAGATAAAGGGTTAGTATCCAAAATCTATAAAGAACTTCTCAAACTCAATATCCAAAAAACAAATAATCCAGTGAAGAAATGGGCAAAAGACATGAATAGACACTTCTCCAAAGAAGACAGATGGCCAACCCACCCATGAAAAGATGCTCAACATCACTCATCATCAGGGAAATACAAATCAAAAACCACAATGAGATACCACCTTACACCTGTCAGAACGGCTAACATTAACAACTCTGGCAACAACAGATGTTGGCAAGGATGCGGAGAAAGAGGATCTCTTTTGTATTGTTGGTGGGATTGCAAGCTGGTGCAGCCACTCTGGAAAACAGTATGGAGGTTCCTCAAAAAACTAAAAACAGAACTACCCTACAACCCAGCAATTGCACTACTAGGCATTTATCCAAGGGATAGAGGTGTGCTGTTTCGAAGGGACACATGCATCCCAATGTTTATAGCAGCACTATCAACAATAGCCAAAATATGGAAACAGCCCAAATGTCCATCGATGGATGAATGGATAAAGAAAACATGGTATACATGTATATACATATATACACATGTATATATACATATATACATGTATATGTATATATATGTATATATATGTGTGTATATATATATGTATATGTATGTGTGTATATATACATATATATAATGGAGTATTACTCGGCAATCAAAAGTATGAAATCTTGCCATTTGCAACGATGTGGAGGGAACTAAAGGGTACTATGCTAAGCAAAGTTAGAGAAAAACAAATAACACTTCACGCACATGAAGACTTTAAGACACAGAACAGATGAACATAAGGGAAGGGAAGAAAAATAATATAAAACCAGGGAGGGGGACAAACCATAGAGACTCTTAAATGTGGAGAACAAACTGAGAGTTACTGGAGGGGTTGTGGGAGGGAGGATGGGCTAAATGGGTAAGAGGCATTAAGGAATCTACTCCTGAAATCATTGTTGCACTATATGCTAACTAATTTGGATATAAATTTAAAAAAAAATAAAAAATAAAATAAAAAGAAAGAAAGAAAGAAAGCAATCTGGACAGGGCGGGCCGAGAGGGAATCTGCCAGGGGGACCCTCACGACAGGGGCCATGCTGCCCGTGGTGCGGGGGGCTCTCTGTGGGCTTGGTTTCCACTGCACCCATCCTAGCAGAAAGGCCTTTCTCTACATAAGACACATCAAAAAGCATTTTTAAAAAGCAGACATCAGGCCTCACTGGGCTCAAGGCTCTGAGCAAATGGCAGGTAGGATTCCCATCAGTTCTGGCAGGGCTGCCTTGTGGTGGGGACCACTCTGGTTCTGCTTTCAATGGGCTTCTTGGAAGAGAAATTTTCTCTTGGCTTAAGATTTATTTGGCCCGAGATGTAAAGTTTCAAGTGTGCACATGTTTTGTCTTATCCAGAACTGAATGAATGAATGAATGAATGAATGAATGAATTAGTGAATGAATGAATGAGGGAGGGAGGGAATGAATGAATGAAAACAAATCAACAGATGTTGTTAGGCATTGAGTTAGGCACCTCTTTGGAAAGCAACATAAATGAGTTTTCTTTGGTAAAGGCAGGCTAAAAACGCATCTCAGACAGAAGCATCCTCCCCCTTCAGACAGGCCCTCCTCCCCCCTCAGACACAGGCATCCTTCCACCCAAACAGGCCCCTTCCCCCCCTCAGATAGGTTCTCCTCCCTCAAACAGGCCCTCCTCCTTCTCACTGAGCCTCAACACTCTGACCTGGGCCTCCTCCCTCAGACCAGGCCCTCTCCCCTCTAAGGGAGCCTCCCCACTCAGACCATCCCCTCACCCCTCAAGCCTGATCGAGGCTTCATTGAGCCTCCCCATTCTGGCCAGCCTCCCTGCTCAGACCATGCCCTCCTCCCTCGGAGCAAGCCCTCTCCCATCAGACCAGGCCCTCCTCGCTCTGACCGAGCTTCCCCCCTCTGGCTGGCCCACAGGCAGGTGGACTCACTCCGGGTCAGGCCCAGGGCACTGTGGGTACTGCCGATGCGGTTGCAACAGTCCAGGAAGGCCTTCACGCACGAGGCCTCGTGCTGGATGAACCCGGCCCTGCGCTCGCACGAGAACTTCGTGGGGTTCTCCCGCATGCCATGTTCACAGCACTTGCGCAGCTCCTTCGGGTACTGACCCGCTGCGTGGACACGACACCGGTCAGGGCCTCAGCCGGGACCTCAAAGCAGGAGGAGCTCGGGCGGACCAAGGGTAGGAAGTCCCCAGGGCCCGGCCCTGCCCTCCTCCCTCCTGGGCTGGATCCCGGATGGGCAGGGTTTGGAGGAAGGGTGGGGGCCCCCACCTTTGTCCATCCTCTTCTCTGTGAGCATCACTGAGCGGCGGCGCCAGGCATCTGGTTTGGGGCACTCGGGATCTGAGGGGAGGGCACACGCGAACAAGATGGGTTAAGCGTCAACTGAGGGTCCCCGATGTACTCCTCTCAGTAGCCGTGAGGGAGGGGTGTTGCTGCTCCCATTTGACAGATGAGGAAACTGAGGCTCAGCGGGCAGTGATTCACTAGGTGGGGGCTGGGGCAGGACTTGAACCCAGGGCCCCCACCTGTTCTCAGCATCTGAGGACCTCAGAACAGTGCCCTTCATTTGCTCTCAGCATCTGGGGTGGAGGCCCCACCCCTCCCTGGCCCTCACCTGTCCTATCCGGGGTCTGCAGGTTTGTGTTGGTCTGGAAGGCCAGCCCTGCGTCCGTGAAGACGCCGGCATAGTCCTTCCCGCTGCCTGGAGTGCAGCCGATGTCAGCCTTCTCCACCACGTTCCAGATCTGCGGGAGGGCAGGGGTCGCGGGCAGGCCTCCACCACCAGGCTGACATGTCCGACCACCCCTGCGTTCTGGTCCCAGGCCCCTCTCAGAGGTGTGTGCACAGCCCCCGCCAACCACCCCCAGCTCGGACTCCTCCGTCTACGCTCCCACCCGCAGCCTTCACTTCCGTGCCATGTTTGTGTCCGTCCAAGCTTCCGTCCAGCCCACGCCTAACTCCACTTCCGGTTCCCTTCTGAGCGCCACCTGCGCCTCAGGCCCACGCCACCCCTTTGCTTCCGCCACACCCCAGCGGTACAGGGCGCACCTTGCTCTGAGTTAACCTATTCCTGTTCAGCACGAACACGCCCTTGTCCACTGCCACGAGCCCCACTCGGGAACCCCGGTCACCCTCGATCTTGATGGTCAAAAGCTGCCCAGGTGGGTACACCTTCTTTTCCTTCTTGCCACCTTTCACCACCAGCTGTTGGCAGGGATGGGGGATACACAGAGGTGGGAGTGAGGGGTCAGCCCTGCCAGGCTGGGTCTCCATCAGCAGTCAGCCCAGGGCAGTGTCCCTGCTGTGCTGGTCAGGAAGGGGCAACGGTGGAGACAGACAGACTGAAGGCGGAAAGGCCAGCAGGGAGGGAGATACTGAGGCTGAAACAGAGGTGGGGAGAGAAGGAGCTGGAAAAGGAGAAGATGGGCCTCGGTTGGGGAGCCCACCCAGAAGGCTGGAGAGAGGCAGAGACGGAGCGAGCACTGGCCAGGCAGGGAGAGCCAAGATGGGTGCAGAGGAAGGCTCCGGAAGCTTACCTTGCCCACACAGGAGTCCTTGACATCCACCCACACAGAATCGGCCACCACCTCCCTCTGGCCCTTGTTGTTAATGAAGGTGTAATAAGCCACCAGGCGGAAGGAAGGAATGAAGTCCTCAGTGATGGTCAGGGGCAGCGCGTACATGTCCTGGCCGGGCTCCCGCGTCTGACGCTCCACCTTCAACAGCTTCCCTTTGTTCATGATCTGGGGGAGACAGGTTGGCGTAAGGGAGAATCAGCAAGGTCGGGCGGGGGGGTGGCCCTGGCCTGGGGGTGCTGCAGAAGTAAGGAGGAGGGGTCTGGGGATCCTAGGAGGGCACGGACCAGGTAGGTGAAGTAGCGGATGTTGTTCTCCTGGGTGGTGGTGGGGTCAATTCGCAGGTGGAAGTTGACGTTGAGATCTTCCCCTGGCTTGAGCTCCACGCGAGGCACAGAGATGTGCAGGTAGTTATTACTCATGGTGCTGTAGGGTTGGGCATTCATAGTCCTGTTGGTCTGTCGTGACTCTGGGATACCATCCTTCCTAGTGCTTACCTGGGTGAGGAAAGGGGGATGAATTCTGGCCCCCCAAAGATGTCCACATCCTAATCCCTGGGGCCTGGGAATATGGTACCTTCCCTGGCCAGAGGGACTGTGCAAATGGGATTAAGGGTCTGAGGATGGGGAGTCTGTTTTGGTTTACCCAGGTGGGTCAAATGTAATCACCGGATCCTTAGAATATACCTATGCAGATGGCCAGACTGCTGGTGCAGATAAGATCCCCTCTATGCAGATGAAAACCCTCTATGTGAATGGCAGGATCCCCTGACAATAAAAGGACCCCACTCCTCACGTGGCAGGATGACTGTGGCAGAGGACAGATTCTCTCCATGCAAATCCAGTCCCCTATCTCCCAGAAGTGGGGCTAGAGGAGGGTGAGGACTCACGGTGATGGGCAGGGACCTAAAGGTTTTGTGTGTGTTGATGATCAGCTTGGCCACGCCGTCTTCCTGGGTGAAGGAGGACCCTTTGGAGTACTGGGTCACCACGGGGACGTTGCGTGCTGGGGAGCCGTCGGGGTTCGTCACAAACACCTGCAGGTGCAGTGCAGGGGCAGGTGGAGGGCGTTCAGGTCGACCCAGAGGCGTGGCTGATGCTCAGGGGAAGGGTGGGGGAGGCAGCCCCACACCGGGTCTCACCATGAGGTCAAAGGGCATGCCTGGTTTGAAGAACTTGGACGTCTTGGTGAAGTGGATCTGGTAGGGGGAGGTCACGATGGGGATCCCGCTGCGCTCCGCCTCCACCATGTCGCTGCCTGAGGGGGTCAGCCGTGAGGGCAGGCTCCTGGGCCACCCCTCCAGGTTGGACCACACCTTACACTGGGCCTCTCTCAGACTGGGCCTCCTCCATCAGACTGGCTGGAACCTTCATTCTGTTCCTCCCCCATCACTGGGACTCCTCTGTCAGACTGGATCCCACCTTCATGCTGGGCCTCCCTCCTCAGACTGGACATCATCCATTAGACAGGATCCAATCTTCATACTGGCCTTCTGTGCTCAGACTTCCTCTGTCAGACTGTTGCCCACCTTCATTCTGGCCTCCCCACTAGGATGGGACCTCCTCTGTCAGACTGGCCCCCAACCTCACTGGGCCTGTTTTCAGACTGGGTCCATTCTGTGAGACTGGATCCCAATTTCATTTTGGGCCGCCCTCCTGAGACTGGGCCTCCTCTAGCAGACTGGATCTCACTTTTATTCTGGACCTCCCCCCTCAGACCAGGCCTCCTCTGTCAGACAAATTCCCACCTTCATAGTGGGCCTCCCTCAGACCAGGCCTCCTCTGACAAACTGGCGGGCACCTTCATTCCTCAGACTATGGCTACCCTGTCACTGGCTGCCACCTTCAGACTTGGCCTCTTTTGTCAGACTGGATCACGCATTCATACTGGGCCTCCCCCCTCAGACTGGGCCTCCTGTGTCAGACTGGATCCCACCTTCATTCTGGCCTCCCCCCGTCAGACTGGGCCTCCTCTATCAGACTGGCTCCCACCTTCATACTGGGCCTCCCCCCTCAGACTGGGCCTCCTATATCAGACTGGATCCCCCCTTCATTCTGGAGCTCCCCCCTCAGAATGGGCCTCCTCTATCAGACTGGTTCCCATATTCATACTGGGCCTCCCCTCTCAGACTTGGCCTCACCTGACAGACTACATCCCAATTTCATTCTGGGCCTCCCCCCTCAGACTCAGCCACCTCTATCAGACTGCATCCCACCTTCATTCTGGCCTCCCCCCTTCAGACTGGGCCTCCTCTATCAGACTGGATCCCACCTTCATTCTGGCCTGCACCCTCACTGGGCCTCCTGTATCAGACTGGATCTCACTTTCATTCTGGACCTCCCCCCTCAGACTGGGCCTCCCATGTCAGACTGGATCCCACCTTCATTCTGGCGTCCCCCCATGAGATTGGGCCTCCTCTATCAGACTAGATCCCACATTCATACTGGGCCTCGCCCCCTCAGACTGGGCCTCCTGTATCAGACTGGATCTCACCTTCATTCTGGGCCCCCCTCTCACTGGGCCTCCTCTGTCTGACTGGATCCCACCTTCATACTGGCCTCCCCCATCAGACTAGGCTTCTCTATCAGACTGGATCCCACCTTCATTCTGGCCTCACCCCATCAGATTGGGCCTCCGCTATCAGACTGGATCCCACAATCATACTGGGCCTCCCCCCTCAGACTGGGCCTCCTCTATCAGACTGGATCCCACTTTCATTCTGGGGCTCCCCCCACCCTCACAATGGGCCTCCTTTGTCTCACTGGGTATCACTTTCCTCTGGATATCCTCTCTTACACTTGGCCTCTGCCCTCAGACTGGTTCTCCCCTGTCACACTGCATTCCACATCCATTCTGGGCCTCTGCCCGCACACTGGGCCTGACCCCCTCATTTGGGTCCCTTTCCTCAGACCAGGCCTCACCTGAGTGCAGGATAACGGTGACAGACACGTACAACGACTTCCCCACCAGGGCATCTGCTCCGGAGGGTTCCACCCCGCTCAGCAGGACCTTTCGTTCCAGCCTGGCCTCCCCACTGCCATCATCGATCTGGGGGAGGAAGGAAGGCTCAGAGAGGGGGAGGGGCGCAGGTGAGGGAGGGGGAAGTCCACAGTGGAGGAGGCTCAGAGGGGCAGAGCACCTGAACACGGCTGAGGGACTGGGGCAGCGAAATCCTCTGCTCACCATCCTGGACCCCAAAGATGACGAAGGCTATTCCATCCACATTCTTCCCATACAAGAACCTGAGAGGCAAGAGGGTCTCAGATGCTCCTCTCCTGAAGGGCGAGCCTGCCTGCAAACTTCCACGGACCCCTGGTCCCGCGCCTGGTGCTTACCTGGCCAGTATCTGGTCCCACACCTGGCCACACCGCTCCCGGGTTCCCTTACCCGGCCCCTACCTGGCTCCACCCCTAGCTGCCAACCTGGCCCGTCATCTAGCCCTCACCTGGCCCCCCTCCCCTCCCCTCCCACCTGGCCCCATTCCTAGCCCCTCACCTGGCCGTGATGGTGACCTCCAGGCCCTGTGGGTCATCAATGTAGTAGAATTTCTCTGTAGGCTCCACTTGGACCTCAAAACTGGGCAGCACTGGGGTCGAGACGGCACCAGTAGGGTGTCAGCACTGGGCCTGGCACTTGGGGCCCCCACCCTGACTCCTTCCTCCTCTTACCGTACTCCTTCACCTCGAACTCAGCAGAGAATACTTGCTGTGGGGCATCTTCATAGTGGGCTTCTATCTTCCACTGCCCTGTACTGTGGGGAAGGCAGGTGAGTGAGCCAGCCAGACGCCCTCCCTTGGCATAGGGAACCCCCTCTAGGAGGGCCTGACATACTTGACCTGCTCCGGGATGTTCCAAGACAGGGACGAGATGCCAAACAGCCTCCCAGAAGACAAGAAGTCCCTCTTGATGGGAACACCGTCGGGGGTCTGACAGGGAGGGTGTGTCTCTTCAGAGACCTGGCTTAGCCCCTAGGCTCTCTTCCTCCTCTCTGTGTCTGGACACTCTCTGTGTGTCATGACTACTGGGGCAGTGGTTATGAACATGGACTTGAGTCAGTCAGCCTGGGATCAAATGCCCACTCTCCCATTTACGCGCTGTGTCACCTTGGGCAAATTACTTGATGTCTCTGTGCTCAATGTGCCCAGCTAGAAGAAGGAGAAGAACATAGCCCCTACCTCAGTGGCTTAGCACATGATTCATGTAAGCTGGAGCTCACTCTCGTCGGCGGCTGTCTGAATACCGATAGTAACTAGCATTTATCACCTACTTTGTGCGGGACCCTGTGGTAAGCATCCTATGGGCGCTAAGTCACACAGCATTGCCTACCTTCGACTCTTTGACCTACAAGAACACAAAGTCGTGTGGTTCAACCTAACACACAGTATGTCATTCGTTGCAAATAACTAAACACCAGGAGACATCATGTAAAAATCTGGCTTTCTGGCTTCTCTTGGAAATTGGGATAACCGTGGATACGGGTTCCTGTTGGCACATAGCGACATTTGACTGGAACTGGGCAGAGGCTCTACCGTTAGAGGTGTGTGTTCTCCGTTCCCCACAAATCCCACCGATCCCCACAGTCAGCTTGTGGCTGTCAGGACCTGGTCCCTGTTACCTTTGCGTGATTGCAAGAAATACTCATGACGATCCTCTGAGAACCACCTACCTCTTCCCTCTGTCCTTCACTTCCTCCTTCCATTCCCCCTCCCCCCCACCCCTTTCCTGCCTTAGCCCAGTAAATTGTAATGAAATTACTGTATGCCAAGCACCCATTCTGTCTGGAATTTAGGTTCTGTGGAGGTCTAGGGAGCGGGCAATTAGCAAATGAATACATTCAATTTATAGGATGCCTAAAGGAGATGACAGGAAAGGAGACCAGTGGAGTGTGTGTGTGTGTGTGTGTGTGAGAGAGAGAGAGAGAGAGAGAGAGAGAGAGAGAGTTGGGAGAGAGTGTTTGCAATTTTACAGGTCCTCAGAGAGGCTTCCCTGTAAAATTGTGCCATCGGTGACATTTGAGCAGAGACTTGAATGACGTGATGGGGCAAGCTATGTGGGTATTTGGAGGAAGAGCGTTTTGTGAGTAGTGGGGGAACAGCCTGTGCAAAGGTCCTCGGGCTGGCTCTTTATGGCAGTTGGAGGGACAGCAATAAGGCCCATGTGGCTGGAGCAGAGTGAGTGAGGAGAAGAGGGGGAGGAGAGGAGGGGAGGAGGACAGGTAGGGGACTGGGCAAGTCTTGCAGGGCCTTGGGGAGTGCTGGGAGGACTTAGGCTTTTACCCCAAGGAGGTGGGAGCTCCTGGAGGGCTCTGGGTGGAGGAGGGTGGGACAGGAGTTGGGTGCTCGAGGCTGCCCCCTGGCAGCAGGAGGCGGATTGGGCTACAGAGAGTTTTTATCTGTCATCTCAATCTTCAGCTGAGCAAACCAAGGCCCAGGAGGCTGAAGTGACCTGTCCGGAGTGACACGGTCCCCAGAGGTTTGCCTGGAGCCGGAATCCACGGGCAGAAGCATCACTGTGCCTGGTATCCCTGGATCTCTGCCCTGTGTCCAGGGCTCTCTCTGTGTTCGTGGCTCTACAGGTCTCTTTGCCTTTAGGCCTCTGCAGTCCTGCCTTTTCCGGAATCTCTTCTCTGTGTCTCTCTATCTCTTTGTCTCTCCCCGAGTCTCTGCCCAGGGGGAGTCATCGTCTGGGTTCCCCGCTGCTGGTACCTGGATGCTGACGATAACGGTCCGGCCCACGGGCAGTAGGTCGTTGTCCACGGTAAAGATCCGATAGAGGACTGGGAGATGATGTTAGAGAAAGGGGGCGGTGAGTGAGGCCCTGCCCCTCCCCACAGTCCCCCCCCCACCCCTCTCTCCAGCCACTGCCCAGCCCCTTACCTGTGGAGCCTGGGGTATAGATGGGCTTGTCCGTCTGGATGAAGAGGTACCCGCTCTGAAAGCTGACCAGCACCACCTTCTCCACCACGGTGCCCCCGAAGTCCGCCTGGACAATCACGAATTTTTTCCCCTTCCCTGATGTTAATTCCCGGTTGGCTGGGATCTAGGCATAGCCAGAGAATCATTGAGATGTTGCCTCCTGGTCCCTTGCCCGCATTCAGCCCCAGGCTTTCAGTGGGGTCCACACCTGCCTGCCCTTCCTGCCAATAGCACCTGTCCACCACTCCGGGTCTCCCTGGTGTGCCCAGGTTGGGAGCAGAGGGGTAGTGGGGGGGGGGGGCAAGGGTCTAAGATGGGTAGGGATCAGAAAGGGGGATGAGTAGGGCGAATTAGACAAGGGGCTCAGAGGACCTCTCTTAGGAGAGGGGCTCAAAGCTAGGGGCTCAGGATAGAAGCTAATTGAAGGAGGAGTCTCAGAGAGGGGAGGGGCTTCCAAGTGGCACCTGGTCATAATGGGGAGGGGCTTCCAAGTGGGATGGGTTCAAAACATGGAGCAGACTCAGAGCGGGGAGGGGCGCCAGCAGGTGCACGCACCTTGATGTTGACTGTGCTCATGTGGTTATTATCCTTGGTCAGATAAGTGTTTCCTCTGGACAAACTTATCTTCCTGTCTGGAAAGTCGTTGACGCTGACTGTGACTGCAATGTTGCCTCCATAGTCATGGGCCTCCAGCAGCACCTTCTCCTCATTCTCCAGCCGCAGGATGTTGGGGGTGATCATGGAGAACCTGCAGGTCGGGTGGAACACGGGACGGAGCTGCCGTTCTAGGGACCAGGGTTCCAATCCTCACCCACATAGCACGAAGCCCCCAAATCCTGTGAAGTCAGATCTCGAGGCCTCCAAGTGATTCCACAGCCACGGAATCACTGAACGTACCACAGGCACCCAAACCCGCAGACCCCTGCTTCTAGAAACATCTGCCTCCCATTGTAACCCGAGTGCCATGAACCCCCAGCTCATGAAATCATGAGCTCACAGGCAGCCCAAGGCCATTCACATCCCAACCCGCTGACCCCTGCCTCCGCAGACACCCACGTGCGCCCTGGATTCTACTAGGACCTGAGCCCCACCCCCACCTCACAAGTAGCCCGGTTTGGAGAAGGGTCATGACCACTCACATGGGGTCCCCCGGTGCCAGGGGCAGGATGGGAAGCAGCAGCAGCAGCAGCAGGCTGGGGCCTGAGGCAGGCCCCATGGTGCAGGGACGGTGGAGGGACAGAGGGACGGAGGAAGCGGACTGGGAGGGAATGAGCAGAGGCTGCTGGAGGCTGCCTTTTATCTGGCTCCCGCCTCCCCCCTGCAAGCTCAGCCCAGCCCGCAGCTCCCGTGGCTTCCCCCTTCCTGGAGCTGCCCCAGATTTCTCAATACCATTTCCTAAGTTTTTCAATCCCTGGGGCCAGTGTGTCCTGGGGTAACTAACCCAAGGGCATGTCCTCCAGCAACATGGACACACCTTCCCCCTGCCAAGGTCTCCCTCAGGGTCAAGGTCAGTTGGTAAACAGGGACCTTTCCCTGTTGCACCTACTTAGCGGTGGAGGAACACTGAGGGCCAGAGAGCTCCCCACCCCAGGTATCTGGGCCTGGCGCCCAGTTTCTGGCCATGCGTTTGTTAACCAGTGCCTTCCTATGGGTTCATCTCTATGCCCATTGTGCCCGGAAGTGTGGGAGAGGGATGGCAGGCAAGATAAGCCAGCAGGGGAGAGAGAGGAGGAGGCCTGGAGGATGGGATTCCCGTTAGCTGGCTTGCCCTGCCCAACATTCCAGGTTGGACAGCCGGAGAGCCAGGCTGCCTGGGTTGAGGCTAAGTGGGGTCTCTGGAAGGCACTTAACCCTAACACAGTATTGGCTATGTGTCCCCGATTCCAGTTGAAGTGGTGTCCTGAGTTTCGTCTGGCGCCCCAGCTGGAGGAAGGAGAAGAAGGGGAAGGGAAGGGGAGGATTTCTGGGTGGGGGGAGCCCAGGCACCCCTCTCCCCCCCACCCCCTTGAGTGCAGCGATTTCCCTGCTGCACCCCCCACCCTCACCCTTGAGTCGGTGACAGGCCTGGGAACAGCGGGGACTGCCCCTCCCCTCCTGGCCCCCCACTTCCAGGATGGGGTCCTTGCTACACTGCTTTCTGAGATTTTCCCTCCAGGACCCATGGCCTGGGCACCTCCCCCACCATGCAGCCCAGGCCTCCCCTTCTCCCCCTACTCATTACTCATTAACTAGAAGGTAAACTTGGCCCGGCTGGATTTGATCTGCCCCATGGCTGCTTCCCCCGCTCCCCTGACTCAAGCTCAGGAGAGGCCTGAGCATCAGGGACCCCCACCCTGGAGGGTGCAGGGGCAGGCTGGACATTCACAGCCATGAATGTCCCTCTGAGCATTGGGTTACAAGCCAGTGGCATGGGGCGGGCAGAGGCTCATCCTGGTGCCCCGCACGTGGTGAGGCCCCACTGCACATGGACTGTATGTTTATTGTTTCCAACACCTGCTTCTCTTCCTCACCTTGTTTCATTGACAGCCCTGCCCGTCCTCCAAGCTGTCCCCCATCGTCCTCCCTCTCCCCTGCACTCACTGTCCCAGTCCATCTGTCTGTTGTCTGCACCCCTGTGGTCTGTGGCCTCCCTGCTGCAGAATCACTTCTTCCAGCCCATGTACACACACACACAATATTGTATTTCATTCCCTGTGAGGTAGGTACTTGTATTATCACACCCATTTTACAGATGAGGAAACTGAGGTTCAGAGAAGTGAATTGACTTGCACTGGGCTACACTTAATCTGTCTCCTGTCCTGCACACACGTGCACAGAGACATGCACAGTGACACAGGAGACCCACCTGCCACAAGCCATGAGCCCCTACTCACCAGCAAGGGTGTGGCCATCTCCCCCAGCAGCCAGCAGCAGCAGCAGGAGGCCCAGGCCCAGCTGGCACACACTGCAGGGCTGTCTTCACCTGTGGCTGCGCCCCAGCCTCGTGAATGGGATGTCTGTCTGTCCATCCACCATATACACTGAGGGCCATAGAACTGTCTCCCCATGCCTGAGCAGATGAGGTCCTGAGTCACCTCAGGGCAGGGCTAGCATGGCTGGGTCCCTGAGGGCAGGGAAGAAACCACAATTGCCCAATGGTCCTGGGCTTCACACGCTGCAGACAGGCACCTATGGGTACCTGGGTTCAGCCTTTGGTCACTCCGCGATCAAATATTTCTGGATACGTGTGTGCCAGGCACTGTTCTAGGTTTGAGGCCACAGCTGTGAACAAGACAGACAAAAGTCCCTGGTGTTAAGGAGCTCCCATTGTTGGGGTGAGAGACAATGAGCCTCGTAAAGAAGAAAATACTATATAGTGTTTGAGATGGTGGTTAAGGAAGTGCAAAATACAAGAGTGGTTTGTGTGTGTGTGTGTGTGTGCGCATGTGTGCGTGTGTGTGCTGTGTGTATGTGTGCATGGAGATGAGTGCAGGTGCAGGCATGCATGTTGGTGCATCTATGCACACATGTGGGTGTGTGTAGGTGTGTGCATGTAGGTGCGTGTGCGTGTCCGATGTGCATGAGTGTTCACGTGCACGGGTGTGTGCAGGAGCAGACACACATACGCCTGCATGTGTGGATGTGTGTACACGTGCATGAGTGTGCCTGGTGAGTGTGTGTGTGCATGCGTGCATGCATGGATGCAAGTTCAAATTGGAACTCACAGACAGGTGGTGTAACCACCAGCCGCTAGGTTAACTAGGCTGAATCCAAGGCCTGGAAGTCGTCCCGGGGGCACCTCGAACTGGCCTGAGGAGCCCTCTTTCTCTTCTCCCCCACATCCCACCTTTTCACAAGCCCTGGCCATTCAGTGTCAACGTCTGATCTGAACCCAGCCGCCTGTTTCCAGACCCACTGCTACTGCCTTTGCGAAGTGCTGTGGGCTGAGTGTCTGTGCCCCTCCCCCCGTTCATTTGGTGATGTCCTGATCACCTACCTGATGGCCTCTGTAGGTGGGGCCCTGGGGAGGCGGTTAGGTCAGGAGGGTGGAGTCTTCCTGAATGGGATGAGTGCCCCTGACGGAAGACTCTCTCCCTCCCTCTCTCCCTCTTCCTCTCTGTCTCTGCCATTTGAAGACGTTTGAGGACCCAGTGAGAGGGCCACTGTCTACAATCCAGGAACAGAGCCCTCACCAGAGCCCGACCAAGCTGGCACCTGTGTCTCAGACTTCCAGCCTCCGGAACCCTGAGAGATGCATGTCTGCCGTTTGAGGCGCCCGGTGTAGGGCATCTTGTTACAGCCGCCAGACTGCACTAACACACTAGGGCATCCGTCATTTCTGGCCTGATTCTTGCAGTGGTTTCCAGCTGGACGTTCTCTCTGCCTCTTGCCACCTCATAATTCATTCTCTGCCCTCTACAAGTGTGAACTTGTTTATTTGTTTCCTTTAATTTATATAGTTTAATTTAATTTAATTTACTATTTTATTTTAGAGGTGAAATTCACATAACATAAAAGCAACCATTTTAAAGTGAGCAGTTCAGCGGTATTTAGGGCATTTCCACAGTCGGACAACTCTGTCTGGTCCCCAGACGTTTTCAGCGCCTCGAAAGGTAAGCCCGTACCCATAAAGCAGTCCCCATCCCCCAGGCCTCCCAGCCCTTGGCAACTACTAGTCAGCTTTCCTGCTCTATAGAGTTACCTGTCCTGAATAGTTCAGGTATTTCAGAAAAGTGGAAATACACAACCTGTGGTCTTTTGTGTCTGGCTTCCTTCACTGAGTATAATGTTTTCAAGTCTCAGCCAGGTCCTTGCTTGTTAGGGCTGAGGAATGTTCTAGTGTATGGACACATCCCAGTTTGCTTGCCCATTCACGCACTGAGGGATGCTTCAGTCGTTTCCACCTTTGGGCTACTGGGCAAAGTGCTGCTATGAGCATGCTCGCACGTATATTTGTCTGGGTACCAGCTTCCAAGTCTCTGGGCAGATAGCTAGGATTGGAATTGCTACCATCAGCTTTCCAAGCACATAAGTCAGCCTTCATGCCTTCCCTGCTTAAAATATTGCAGTGGCTTCCCACGGAGCCCTCAGGGGCTAGCACATTTCGCCTCATGGCCCAAATCCGGCCATCCCCCTCTGTGTGTACGGGAGTGGCTCACTGTAGTGAGCTGCAGATACCCACCAGGGGCTTCCCTCTCTGCCTGTTCCCCACTCTGCTCCCAGTGCCCACCTCCCTGACTCACAGCCAACATCTCACCACGCCCACGCCCACGCCCTGTGCTGGTCATACTGGCCGCCACCTACATGTTGGAGAATCCTGTGTTGGTAACTACAGGGCACTGAGTGAATGAATCTCATCCTGGGGGTTGGTGGCTCAGCGAGTTGCCTTGCCTTTGACAAGCTCATCCAGGAGAGAGAGTAGACCTTGGGATGGAAAGGTTGGCTGGGATCTGGGTATCACTGGATCAGAGAGAAGCGGACCTTGGGGTCACCTCCTACTGCTTCCACCTTTCTGGATCTCCAAACTGCTCCCCTTTGGGTGAATCCCTTGTCATGGAGAGAACAGCTCTGGCTGCTGGGCATAGAGGATGCCCCCCACCCAGGATGGCCCATCCCATGTGAAGAAGGCATGGTGGGACACAAGTTTCCTCTCTTGTTTTATAAGTACCTTCATGATCTCCTTGATTTTATCTTGGCCCTCAAACCTTAAGATATTTACTATCTGGCCCTTTATAGAAAAAGCTTGGCCTTCCCCTGAGCTTAGAGTAGACACAAAGTGATCTTCACTATCTTGAAGTCCATACCCTGTGCTCACTTGGCCTCAGGCATCTTGAGGACTTTGTATATACTGTTTCCTTCATCTGGAATGTTCTTTTCCAGATTCTCCATGCCTGGCTCCTCCTTGTCATCTGTGTGTTGGCTCAAGAATTCCCTCCTGACAGAAGCTATCCCTGTATTCCCTGACCATCTACATTAGTCAGGGCTCTCCAGAGAAAGAACCAGTAATATCTCTATCTGTCCATCCACCCACCCACCCATCCATCCATCTGTCCATCCATCCATCCATCCATCCATCCCTCCATCCATTTATCCATCCATCTATCCAACCACCCATTTTGCAATACACCCATCCATCCATCCATTCATCTATTCATCCATTTGTCTGATCATCCATGCATCCATCCATCTACTGCCCAACCATAAATCCATCCATCTGTTCATCCTTCCATCCATCCAACCATCCATTTGTCCATCCATCCATCCATCCATCCATCCATCTGTCCATTCGCCCATTTATCCATCCATCCATCCATCCATCCATCCATCCATCCTTTTGACCATGCATCCATCCATCCATCCATCCATCCATTTATATATTCATTCATCTCTTCATCCACCCATCCATACATCCATTCATCTATTGCCTACTATCTATCATCTATGTTATCTATCTATCCACCACTTAACGATTTATATGTATTACCTATGTATGTATGTATGCATGTATGTATCTATGTATCTATCGATGATCTGCATGCACACACGCATACACACACACACACAATTTATTTTGAGGAAATGGCTCATGTGACTATCGGGTTCATCAAGTGACTATCGATGGAACACATCAACTCCACGCTGTCTTTAGAATGTGAGTTTCAAAGATCATATCTGTGTTGTCACAGTGTGGAACCACAGGTGCTCAAACAAAAAAATACCAATGTATTAAAAAAAAAGGAAGAAAATTAATCCTAGGGCAGAAGAAAGGGAGAAATTGGCATGAAAAACATGACAAGAAGGACATAAAGGCGGGTGGGCAGACGTCTGGTCAGATGTCACCTAGTGAGGCTGGAACGCCTAGTGAGTGGTGAGAATTTTTGAGTCTCCCCTTGACAGGGGTGCCTGACAACCAAGAATGGAAGTAGCAGGGTGACTGCAAATATATTTCTCCCATATTCCTGGAATTGGGAGGTGGGGCTTACAGGCACTCGAGGTCTTAGGGGAAATGGGTGACTGCCAGTCTCAGGACTTTTCTCATGATGACCTCATCTACAGCCAGGAACTGGATCCCACCATCCATAGACCAAGACTTACTAGTGGCGTTATTAATCAGAAGAGGCGTCCAAGGGCCCAGTTTCCAACAACAGCCAGTGAAATGATTTGCCTGTGGCTGCTGCCCCCCGCGCAGCTCAGGTGATGCTGTGACCACAATGCCCACCTCCCCCCCACCCCTGCAATCTGCTCTTGATAATGGACTCATGCCTTCCCCTCCCTGGGTCACTCAAATATCCGGTGAAAACCTTGCCAGCCCTGCCCCTTATGGCCGCCGCCTGGGAACAGCCAGGAGGAATGCAGGCAAAGTAGTGAATGGAGTTGCACACACCCTAGAGATGATGGGCAAATGGACAGAAGGTGAGAACAGGTGGGGAAGAAGGTGAGGAGGTGGAGGATCCAGGTGGGAGGAAGGTGAGGAGGGGGTGTATCCAGGAGGGGAGGAAGGTGAGGAGGGAGAGGATTCAGGAGGGGAGGAAGGTGAGGAAGGGAAAAGGATCCAGGTGGTGATGAAGTTGAGGAGGGGGAGGATCCAGGTGGGAGGAATGTGAGGTGTTAGAGGATTAAGGTGGGGATTAAAGTGAGGAGGTAGAGGGTTCAAGTGGGGATGAAGGTGAGAAGACAGGATCCAGGTGGGGAGGAAGGTGAGGAGGGGGAGGATCCAGGTGGGGATGAAGGTGAGGAGGCAGAGGACTGTGGAGCCCTTGTGCATAATGATGCTCGGGAGGGCTGGGGTAAAGCAGGTGAGGATACTGGTACCCACACAGTGGATGAGAGAAGGATGTAGGTGAAGATACTGGTGAGGACCCAGAGGAGGAGGCAGAGGACACACAGGTCACGATGCAGGTGGAAAGACAGCAAGTAGGTGAGCACTTGGCGCAAATGCAGGCTCACTTCAGACTACGTGCAGGTGCAGTGCAGGTGCATGTGGGCACGGGCTCCCCGGGGGAGGAAGCAAACGTGCAGGTGATCCACAGGGAGGAAGGAGTTGCAGGGGAGGAAGCAGGGGATCACAGCTGCCTCTTCCTCCCTCTCCAAGACCTTCCGACTTTGGGAGACACATGAACTCTCAGTGAAGCTTTATTGTGGGGACTGTGGGCAGGGGTCAGTTGGGACAGCCAAAGACAACCATGTTCTCAGTGAAGTTGGCCAGGTCTTGACACAGCTTCTCATTCTCCTCATCCTGGCATTCATCAGCCTCTGGCCACTGTTCCAGCCAGGTGTCCTTCCCGATGATGTAGCTGATGCTGGGGGGAGGACGGCAGGTCAGGATCAGGGCAGGGAAAGCATGGGAAGGGGCGACCCACTGTGGGGGGTGGGGCATGCACAGGGCTGACACTCACTTGGGTTTCTCTCCCCACAGGTCGGCGGACATGCCCCACATGAGGTAGTGTTTCCCCTCCTGCAGCTTCAGGGCTTCTCTGCACTTGATGTGGCTGATGAACCTGCGCTCCTGTCCAACCTGCACCTCATCAGAGCCTGGAAGGGACGGACAGGGACGCTGAGTGGGGGAGGGCAGGGAACCAGCAAGAAGGAAGTGGAAAGACAGAACACAGACTGCAGGGCTGACCTGATTTGATGATCTGCTCGACGACCATTACGTAATCATCAAAGTCTTCTGACAGCTCCTTCTTGAGAAGCCTGGTCTTGTACACTGATGGGGGAGGAGGGGAAGGACGGTGGGGTCACGGGCAAGGGGGGCTGCGGGGACCCTCAGCTGCAGGCGCACCTGGGTGTATGGCGTCCCCAAGCAGACACATGCAGGGTCACAGCCACACGTGCAATAGTCCCTGCCCCCCAGTAGCACACCTGCCACATGTCTTCCCACAACCACCATGTCACACAGCCACACACGGCCATGTGCACAATTACACTCACCACAGTGGAGTCCTATGCATAACTTCCCATCCACTATCCCCCACAAGCACTGTCTCTCATCTCCATGGCTTGGCACGACTACAATGTCACACACACAACGGGCAGACGACCATATCCGCTCTCACACTGGCTGCACACCCGGCCGACTCATTAGCGTGGCTCCCCATGCACTCATGGCCCCTCATAACACATTTACACCCACACACACATCGGCTGCAACCACAGGCTGACGTATAGCCATATGCAGCCAGGGGCACTCACAGCCAGTCACACACACCCATGGCCACACAGTGTCGCTCACCCAGGCACCCACGTGCACGTGCCCACTCACCGTAGTCTACTCCTGGTTCACAGGCCTTGTCCAGACGGTCGTCCAGGGTGATCTTTTCATCCATCGGGTGCATGAAGCAGTTCTCTGTGTGGTGGATGAGTGGGGGACATGGTGGTATTACACGCGTTGTCCAGGGCCCCCCGCCCCTGGGTCCGTGTGGGTGTCCACTGGGTGTGGGCTTTCAGAGCCCCCTTGGGCCACCCCCATGGAAGGAGGATCTGGGGGTGTGTGTCCACCCTTCCGTGCTTCTCTGCACCCACCTTCAGCACAGCGGCACATGTCTTTGTGACAGAGCTTGCTCAGCAACCCGTCTTCTTTGTCTGGGTGGTAGAACCGGATGCAATTCTCATCTGTGGGCAGAGTGGCAGGGAGGTGTCAGAGGGCTAGGGCCTCCAGCCCAGAGACCCAGGGGCTTGGATTCCCAACTCCAGTCCCTCAGACCTGGAGAGGCCAGGTCCCCAACCCTGGGACCCTCAGGCCCCCGCCTCGCACGGATCCCTTGGACCCTCAGGCCCCCAGACCCCCCAGGCCCTAGGTGGGCTGCTCACCCAGGTTGTAATAGGAGTACACCTTGACCGACCCGGGCTGGATAAGCCCCACGTTGAAGTACTGGTGCACCTTGAAGGTCAGACAGTCCTCCTGGTCGTGTGAGATCTGGGGGGAAGGAGGAGGCTGGTCAGTGGGGCGACAGGTCGTGTGAGATCTGGGGGGAAGGACGAGGCTGGTCAGTGGGGCGACAGGTCGTGTGAGATCTGGGGGGAAGGATGAGGCTGGTCAGTGGGGCGACAAGGAACGGAGCCCAGCATGGGGTCCTGGGGGTTGAGACAGTGGTGGAGAAAGTGAGGGAGCAGGAGTCTCCACCAAAAGACTGATGAGCACTTCAACACAGCCATTTCCACTTCTCCAAGGCTTGAAGCTACATTATCCCTGCCAGCTTCCTTTCCTAGTTCAGTGTGGTCATGTGATTGAGTTCTGGCCACCAGACTGCTGTCTCTGCCCATGAAAACATCCATGGTTAATGGTACTGAATGCTATATTTAAAAGTTGTTATGGGGGGTGCCTGGGTGGCGCAGTCGGTTAAGTGTCCGACTTCAGCCAGGTCATGATCTCGCGGTCCGTGAGTTCGAGCCCCGCGTCAGGCTCTGGGCTAATGGCTCGGAGCCTGGAGCCTGTTTCCAATTCTGTGTCTCCCTCTCTCTCTGCCCCTCCCCCGTTCATGCTCTGTCTCTCTCTGTCCCAAAAATAAATAAACGTTGAAAAAAAAATTTTTTTAAAGTTGTTATGGGATGGCACCAGGAGGGCATAGTCGGTTAAATATCCGACTCTTTATCTCAGGTCAGGTCATGATCTCATGGGTTTGACTTTGAGCCCCACATTGGGCTCTGCTCTGACAGCACAGAGCCTTCTGTCTTTACTTCTCTCTGCCCTTCCCCTGCTTGTGTTCTCTCTCTGTCTCTCTCAAAATAAATAAACATTAGAAAATTGAAGAGAAAAACTTATTGAGAGGGTAGATCTTAAAAGTTCTCATCACACACACACACACACACACACGCATTAAAACTATGTGAAGTAATAGATATGTTAAGTAAACTTATGGTGGTGATCATTTCCCAATATACACATACATCAAATCATTATGTTATGCACCTTAAACTTACACATTTTATATGTCAGTGACCTCTCATTCAAGCTGAAAAAATAAAGACAGAGAGAGAGACAGAAACAGAAATAGATATGTATAGGTACGTATATGTGACAGGTGTATTTGGAGGAACAGGCTAACAGTTAGTGAATTTGCATAGAATGTATATGGAACTGTGTTATACTGCTGTGCAATTTCCCTGTAAGTTTGGAATCCTATAAAAATTTAAGTGCACAAAAAGTCCAGTACAAGAAAACGTCAACCACTAGCTCATGCACAATCCTCTTTTCTTCCAGGGAGGAGGGGTCCAGCAGAGGACTCTAAGATCCTAGGGAATTGCAGAGCCCCAAGAAGGAATGTGAGCAGATCCCTGACTTAGTGTGTGGAGCAGAAAACCCTTCCCTTAGCCTCCCAACTGGACTTTACCTGAGTGGGAGGCACAAGACTCTTGTGTTGGGACCCTCATATTCTTGAGAGGCTTATTACAGCAGCTAGTGTTACTTATGCTGACTAATATGGGGTGAGGGGACTTTGGGAATTTTGGAAGTTAGCAGGGGGCATGTGAAGATAGGGAAACGGAAAGATGTAAGTAGGGGAGAGGAGGAAGCTCAAGTCAATGTTAGAGAGGAAGGCAGTGACAGAAAGTCAGATGGAGAGCAAACACGGAGAGAGAAAACCCAGGGGGAGCGGAGCAAGGGGAATGCTTTTTAGCACTGAGCAATTTATTTTTTAAACCCAAGGGGGTCCCTTCAAAAGTTGTTTAGGACTATGATGAGAAGAAGTTGGAGGAAGCAAGTGTAAAATGAGGTTGGAATGAGACTGGTCAGAAGTTAAGCTGCTTAGAAAAGATGAGATGACCTGGGTTGTCCACCTTACTTTATATGCCCCTTCCCTCCACCACCTAGCAGCAGCAGTCTGTGCTTGGGCCCCTGCTTGGGCCTCATGTGACCCAGATGCAGGCCAGTCTGTTGGAGGTCAGATCCCCATCGGAAGCCTTACCTTGTCCAGGTAGATGATGAGGGTGTTCTTATTGGAGAAGGCCTTGTTAAGCTCATACTTAGAGATGTATCTGTCAACGCCATTACTCAGCTGCGGAAGGGTAAGACTTGTGAAAATTGCCCTGAAGCCTTTGTCCACTGATGCCAGCCCCCAAGCCCAAGCCCTTCATACCAGGTCAAGGTCACCAGTGTCAGGAGAAAAGCCAGTCATCATGGATATATCCAGGATCGACATGGTAGCATCCTGGTCTCCCAGGTACCTGAATAGGGCAGGGAGAGGGCACTTGGGTCCCAGGGTAGGGTCAGCCCTGGGGCACAGTGTCTGCACAAGGGGGTCTGGTCAGAGACTGGGGTTACTGGTTCCCACACAGCAGCACAGAAGGATATTAGATTGTGGGAAACACTCCCCAAATGGAATAAAGGAAAGACAGTGTCATGGTCAAGGTGACTAAAAGCTCAGGCTCTGGAGCCCCTTTGCACGGGTTCAAATCCCAGCTCCATATGACATTTGATGAGTCACTTGACCTCTCCATGCCTCAATTCGTCCAGAAAGTGCAGACGAGAAAATGTTACCATGCTCTAGCTCGATAACGCCAGGCCCCCAGCACCAGGGGACATTAGTCGTAATTGCATAAAGTACGAGTACAAATCTTGTCTCTGGATCTTGGGTCCACCAATCATTGTGCAAATCACAGACACGCATCACGGTCAGTGACCAAGCACGTCATTCCTTCCAAAGTCTGTCTGTGATGGGGCACCGAGCAGTTCATGCACAGACAGCAAGGCCTGTGGTTGTGGCACTTCCTTATCTCCCAGGGATAAACCGCATGACGTTTCACAAAACTGGTCAACTGGCAGGGGGATCTGCCAGCCAGGATGAAAGGCAGCAGAGAAATGAAGACACTGGAGGCAAAATTTGAAAGCACAGAAACGGAGTTAGAGAAGGAGCAGCAGACTGTGCGAATGTCACCCTTGCTGCCATTGGAGGGGCCGACCGGCTCTCTTGTGACATCGGCCGCTCAAAAGATTAGAGTTGGAAGCTGACCTAACTTAGAAGGGAGCGTGACAGTTCACTATGTCACAGGAAAGATGCCTGCTCAATCCCTACCCCAAGTGACACAACAGAAGGAAGACCCACGGCACTTTTGGTAAGTGTTTTACAAAGGAGAACAAGAACTGCTTGTTATCTCCATGTTCTAATGTTGTAGTTTACAGCATGCTAAGCAAATTCTCATGTTACTGTAATTTCCATTTCTCTGTACCCTCCTAACTGGCAGTTTGAGAGTTCTGAAGCTGTGATAAAACGCTTTAAAGGTCATGCAACAATGGCAACTTCCCCCACTGATTTGTTGACAGTGCTTGAATAATTTCAGGTTATGGGGCCATCGCTCGTGTTGGACTGCCAATGCAAAGTGAGGACTGCCTGGGGTACCCACCTCCTGGCAGGTACTTCAGACAATACCAGATGCACAATATGCTCTTAGAAAGGATTAGGTCAGGGAAAGGAGAAGTCTTGCTATAGACAGAGGAATGGCCAAGATGACCCCCAGTGACCCATCACTTACTTGGCACAGATGTCAAGGATCATGGTGTCCAGGGCTTCCTGAGGCCTCTTGACTAGAAACACAGACAGAAAAATGGGAGGGGGATGTCCCTGGGTCCCAACTCAGGAAGGAGGCAGACATTAGAATGAGGGCGGGGGAAGGGTAACAGGTAGGGTCTTAACTCTTTTACCATCTTCAGGAGCTCGTCGTATATCAACCCTGAGGTCAAACTTCTTGCAGGTGTGTTTGCTTTTGAGCTTGGCATGGTACATTGTCACCACCTGGTGAGATCACAGGGCAGTGCAGTGTCAGCCCACTTGAGTTGAGAAGAGCGTCCCTCGGGGCCAGAGGGGCTGAGAGAAGGCGGGCCAAGCTGGTGTGTGTTCCTGTTCCTTACCGACAAGGTGCCTTGTCCTTTCCCTTTAGCTGTTACTACAAAATCCTCATTTTTCTTGGTCTGCAGGGAGCAGGGAGAGAAGAGAGAGGATTTGGGAACCAAGCCTTCCCCTGGTTGCTACAGTCATATGCCCTATTTCTTGCCTGTGGCAAACACTGGTTGTTGTGGAGGGGGACGGCAAGCGTTTGGCTAGGCAGTTGTACCTCTGCTGACCGCTGGAGGCTAGCAGATTCCCACAAGATTCTGTACTTGATGACAGAGCTGTGGCTGGGCAGTTGGATGGACACATCCAGATTCAGGTCCTTGTGGTCAGGGACATCCTTCTGGAATTGGGCCAAGGCTTGGAACACCATGTAGGTGGCCTGGAACCCATGAGAAAGAAAGAGGGTGAGCCAGGAGACTGAGAAAGTGGTTAGAACCCACTGGGGAAGAAAGAGCCTCAGATCAGAGGGAGGGGGCTACTGGGACTATAGCTTAGGACCCCCTGCCCCAGAGAAGGTGAGGATAAGATTAGGGGTTGTTAGACACTGAGGACATGTTCTTGATTCTCCAAGGGACAGGGGTTTAGACAAGATCCTGGAAACACTGAGAACAAGTCAAAAAACCAACCAGAAATTGCAGGCATAAGACTGAAATTGAAACTGAGAGTGTGCCCAGGCCCATCCAGAGGAGAGTCTAAGACAAGGGTTTGGAGTCACTGAGAATGTATATAGAATCTGTTTGTGTCAGAAGAATGAAATTGGAGCCTGGGAACACTGAACATATGGTCTAGAATCCAAAAGGGATACTGAGAATGTGACTGATAGCCCTCCAGAAAGAAAGGGGTTCAAACTGGAGCCGGAAGCCCATGTCCTAGAACCCACCTTCCAGATGGAGACATTGGATGATGTGCTAGAATAGCCAAGAACTTGGGCTAGAATCCAGAGTAAGACGAATTAACACTAGGATCGTGGTGGAACTGAAAAAATGGTCTAGAGCCCAAGGAAGATATGAGCTAACACTGGGAGCCAGGTACAACTGAGATCCTTTTCTAGAAGCCACCGGAAGATATGGGCTAACTCTAGGAGCCTGTTGGAACTGAGAACCTGGTCTAGAACCCAGAGGAAGATATGGGCTAACACTGGGAGCATCCTGGATCTGACAACATGATCTTGAACACATAGGAAGATATGAGCTAACACTGGGAGCCAGTTGGAACTGAGATTATGGTCTAGAACCCATGAGCTAATACTGGGAGACTGGTAGACTGGAGAAGCTGGTCTATAACTCACAGGAAGATTGAGCTAACACTGGGAGCCAGATGCAACTGAGAACATGGTCTACAACCCACAGCAAGATGTGCACTAACACTGAGAGCCTGGTAGGACTGAGAAACTGGTCTAGAACACACTGGAATATATGAGCTAACACTTGGAGCCTTGTCGAACTGAGAACATAGTCTAGAACACACAGGAAGATATGAGCTAACACTGGGAGCCTTGTCGAACTGAGAACATAGTCTAGAACACACAGGAAGTTAGGAGGTAACACTGGGAGCCTGGTGGAACTGAGAACATGATCAGGATATGAGGAGCCTCAGAACACAGCTTGAGCATTCAGAGTGTACTCTAGAATATGCCAGTGGGATCACAACGAAAAAAGCCTGATCTCTCAAATCCATTCCAGCCACTACGGTGGCGGGACAGAAGGACAGGCCCTCTTGGTCTTAACATCTTCTCTGGGAGGCCGGTGGGAAGCCAGAGGAAGTAGGCATCCAGGTGCATGGGGGATATGGGGTCACTTGCCTGGGTGGAGCCATATCTGTGGAGAATACCTCCGTATTCTCTCTGCTCTTTGAGCCAGTTTGCGACGGGAAGCACAGAGTCGAATTCTTTGAGCACCAGCAGGGCCAAGAGGGCATAGGATGTGGCCTCCATGCTGTAGAGCTTCTTGTCAGGCTCCTCCCACTGTGTCTTGTCTGCAGAGAAACCCCCCAGTCCCCCATGCTCACTGCGCTGTCCAGTCTTGGGATGGCTCAAGAAAACTCAGAAAAAGACTCACAATAGACTCCTTGGTGTTCAGGTGTCCTGACTGACAAGAGTTTGTGAGGCCCTCCCTCTGTCTCTCAAAACATCATGTGCTGTCCTGTCCTAACACTGTGATGCTCTATAGCAATCTATTTACTCATTTGTTTCCTCAACTGGAGTGTGAACCACGTTGGCAGGGGCTGTGCTGTATTCACTGCGATGTCCCAAGTGCCCACGAAGGCACTTGTGGCAGAGATCATCATTAAAAAGCATTCCCTCCTCAGGGACACCTGGGTGGCTCAGTCGGTGGAGCTTCCAACTTTGGTTCAGGTCATGATCTCACGGTTCAGGAGTTCAAGCCCCACATCAGGATGTCTGCTGTCAGCACGGAGCCAGCTTTGCACTCTCTGTCTCCTACTGTCTCTGCCTCTCCCCTGCTCATGCCCTCTCTTTCAAAATAAATGAACATTAAAAAAAAAAAAAAACACTGCTCCCTCCTCCTGGGCACACAGTTGGACTACATCTCCCAAAAGTCTTTGCAGGCAGGTGCAGCCACATGACCGAGCTCTGTATGATGGAATGGACACTGGCAATGTTAGGGGCCCCTTCCATGCCTGGTCTACCTCCCTTAAACAATCCACCTGACCATTTCCCCTTATGCTTACATGGAGTGGATCCCAAGCACCCCGTGGTGGCAAAGTCATGAAAAGATAGAGGCCCAGATTTCCACATGACTGTCTGGAAGAGAGCTGTCCACCAACAACAAGCTTCCATTGTGCTAAACCACCTCAGTATATGTACTGACACATGTTACATCAGTGAGTGCAAACCTGATGCAGTATATTACCTGAGCCAATGATTAAGTGCTCACTGTGTGCTGGGCACTGTGCTAAATTCCCTATGGCATTATCTTATCTAATCCTAATTACCCTTGAGATAATGACGACAACAACATCGGAATAGAGCTCTCACTGTATGCTGGACCTTCTACCTGCATTACTCCTTCAATCTTGTCAACCACCTATGATGTAAGTATCTTCTTCAGATGAGGTCCAGGGAGGGTCAGTGACTTTTACAAAGTCGCACGGTGAGAATGTGGCAGAGGGGGATTTGAATTTGGGTCTGTCTGATGTCGGAGCCCACGTCCTTGTTCCTGTGTCATAGCAAGTGCTCAACACACACTTGTTGAATGAATGATGCCACGTTCTTGTGTAGCTTACAGTGAGGATTTCTCACACCTCAGAGCCATTCACCAAGCAGGACTTAGCACCATCCACTCCAGCTCAACCTGAAGCTGCCCATCCTAGCATAGCTTAGAGCCACACATGCCAGCTCAAGATGACCACCCCCAAACCCTGGCCATGCATGCCTCTTTACCTCACCAGGCTGCCACTCACCTGTGGCTGTGCTCAGAAATTTTTCGAGGAGGTCTTTCTCCAGTCTTCCCAATTGGGCCAAGGCATAGCCTGCAATGGCCACAGAATACGGTCTCCGCAGGTTCCTGTAGTGGGCTTCAAGATAATCTCCTGCTTTATCCATGCTGCGCTCCAGGCTCTATAAGAAACAGGATTGGTTTCCCTGGTAAGGTGGATATTGCTGCCACAAAGAGCTGGTAAGGATCACACAAATGTCAATTTCTGGGTGCGAAGATGGTTTCTGTCCCTGGTACATATTTGTTTAGGATGTTTTTTTTTTCTTTTTTTTGGGGGGGGGACAGGTTTCCAGACATTTTAGTATGCATGAACTGCCTTGTTTCTGAGTAACTCTGATGTGCCTGGGACAGTTTATATATCCAGTGGTGTTTTGGTAACAGTTGAGCACCAGCTCTCCGGAGTGTGTATGGGGGCCAGGGGTCTGTTTTATCGCCTGCCGATTACTGTGGTGTAAATGCTCCCACTGTGGGAAATTTCAAGCTATCAACGTAATGGCCCTGAACATAAAGGGGAGAATATGTGTCGCAGATAGACACTCATGACCTAGCATGACCCAGCTTCAGCACCCCACTGGGAAACCTCTTCTCTAATCATCAGCTTCACAGCTAACACTTACTATATGGCAGTCACACAGGCAATCGCTGAACTTCAGGATCCTATGGGGTTGGCAATATTTTCATCATCATCTCTACTGCACAAATGACAAGATTGAGACCCAGAGAGCTGATGGAAGGAGGAAGACATGATGTGCAGCGTTCGCGAACTTTCTTGGTGTAAATATTACCGTGGCCAATTTCAAACTATGTGGAGTCAGTGAATGCAGAGTTGGGGGGAGGGGGGCAGTAGCACAGAAGTAGATAGCATTTCCACCTTATAGGTACATAACCTCGAGATGGATAGATTTGTCATAGATAATGAGGGAAAGTAATAAAACAATCAGGAAGTGATGAGTTTTGAGTGTTTCTTACCTTTGCTTTTAATGCTTAGTGTTTAGTCTAAAGTCAGTTTACATAATTTGCTTGAAAAGAATGATTGTGTTTAACAACTAGCTTGTGAAAGTCCTGGAAGTTTCATGGTTGGCTTTCACAGACTGATCCCAGCACACTTTTTTTTTTTTAATGTTTATTGGTATTTGAGAGAGAGAGAGAGGACACCAGCAGATAGACAGAGACAGAATAGAAGCAGGCTCCAGGCTCCAAGCTGCAAGATGTCAGCGCAGAGCCCAATACCAGGCTGGAACTCCCTAACAGGGAGATCATGACCTGAGCTGACATCAGAGGCTCAACCGACCAAGCCACCCAGGCACCCTAGTTCCAGCACACTCCTGATCTGCACCCCAGCAATCTGCTTCTATAGCCTATGCTATGCTCAGTTATACTGTTGTGGTAGGGCCCCTCCCTAAGGAAAAAAAGCAAAACAAAAACAAAACCTCAGGCAACCTGGCTATAAGAGTACTTGACATCCCTCATGACCCTGTAACATGAGATCCCTTGATCAGACTGCATGTTTGTGTGTTACCATATATGGGAGACAAAGGAGTAAAAGATATGTAAAACACTATGCCACCTGGAGTTAGGGGCTCAGTTCTTAGGGTATAAACCCAACTGAGCCTGCTGGCACGAATAAAGTTGCTTCCTGGAAAATAAGCGTCTATGTCACGACTCTCTCTGCAAGAATCCTGCTACAGTGTTGCCATTTTGTAGAAGAAAATGTTGGTACCTTGCAGCAGAAACTAATCCTTTCCCAGCTGCCCAGCTTCCCTGCCCAGCTGCCTGTTCTCCATCTACTCTTGACTTTTGCAGAAACTTCGGTCTTTCATTCATTCGGCCACAGTGGAAGCAGCCATATTTGCTCAGTAAGACCTACTTCCTGGCCTCAGCTGATTGGACCAGGTATGACCACCTGACCCGGGGTGGGCCAATCAGAATTTCCCCTATGGGTATCTGAAAGCTCTAGGTTTGGTCTGGCTATTTCCCCAAGGAAGGCAGCCAAGTTCTGCTGGGCAGGCTGGGTGGCAGGGAGAGAGGAATTATTGGGCCCAGAACGGCCTGGGTCCCTCTGAGCCCCTCAAGTCAACAGCCCTGTCCCCTCTATCTTGAGTCTGATGAAGGGAGGGGCAGCTGCCTGAGGTAAAATCCTAGGCTCTCCACCTTGGCAAGCTAAGGTCAAACAAACCACTCTCAAACCCCAGGACAAAGCAGAGGGAGTAATTGCAGAGACTCTCGGGAGTCCACCTTTCTAAGCTTCTCTGCTTCAGAACCAAAACCAGAGGAAAAAGAGACAGCCATGAGCCAATATTTGTAATCATTTCCTTTTTGGGGTCATGGGCCCCTTGGAAAATTTCCTAAAAGATCTCCTGAACTAAGAGAGTAGCCTTGATGTGTTCTTGGGTCTGGGTTGTGCCTTTTCTTCAGGGAAGCAGCAAGGTATGCTGCACTGCTCATGTAGCAGTGATGGGGAAAGCAGGCTGAGGGGGCTTTTGTTGAAATTGGCTGACACTCTCTGGACAGGGTAAAGCAGGCAGAAAGGACCCATTCTTTGATCTCTTTCTGTCTTAGTTTTCTCCCCTGTAACCTGGGGATAAGAAGAGTAGCCTACGTCTCGGACTCTCAGAAGGATTACAGGACTTAGCATGTGCAGCACTTAGATGAGCATCTTAGTTAAATGCTCAAAAAATGCTGGGAATTATTATGGTTTTATGGGCATTATGGCTGCTGTGGTGGCTGCTATTGCACTGGGAGGACCGGGATTCACCTGAATGTAACACCTCACCCACCAAGGTGATGTGCCCTGGGTAGGGAGGCGAGAAAGAGAGGGTGGGTGGACACTTACGTTGAACTGATAATTGCAAATATCTTTAGCCTCTTCCAATGCAATGAGAACAAAGGCTGTGAGGGACACATCCTTCTCCTTATTCTCCTGGTAGCCACCCTAGAATGGGAAGCAGGAAATAAGGATAGTATCACCACTATGTCCCCACATGCTGACCAAACCTCTTGTAGGGTCAGCAGGTCAAGGCAGGGGTGAGAATCTCCTCAGTGTCTCTCCCTAGGTGGGCCACACTCTTCAATATTCACTCATTCAGCAATTGTTGCTCATGCTGTGGAAAAGATGGTGGGTAAGAACCCAACACCAGTCCCACCCCCACAGTGCTCCCCATCTAGTAGGGGAGACAGACATGAACCAATTGGCTCACCAGTAGACATATCATAACAAATTGGTGAGTGCGGTGCAGGAGGAGAAGTGGATGTGGCAGTGAGATTAGAAAGTGGGAGTGTGACTCAGTTGGGGAGATCAGGAAAGATTTCCCTGCAGGATGACCAGGGTTGGCATGCCAGACAGGGAGAACAGCATGTGAAAGGCCCTGTGGCTGGATAGAGCAAGGCTCCTTTCAGTACAGATGGCATGTGGATGGGGGTAGGGGGATGGTGTGAGATTGGAAGTCTGAAAAGTCAGGCTAAGGCAGTGATTCTCCACCTTATGCATGCATCAGCATCATATGGCGGGGGGTGGGGGGCTTGTAGCAACTGATTCCTAGGCCCTCCTCCTGAAGTGTCTGATTCCTGAATCTCGAGTCCAGCTTTAGAAAATACATTTCTAACTAGTTTGAAGGTGATGCTGATACTGCTGCCCTGGAGACCACATTTAGAGAACCACAGCTGTGAGTTGTTCTATATTTTCTGAATGAAGGGGGAGGGACTTCTGTTTTGCACTAGATTCTGAAGGCCTCTAGTCTTTCAGATGGAATACTGACATTCTCAGCCAAAGGGCTAGCCTTTCTCCTGTCTATCCTGTGACTACAGCCACCCCTCCCCCAGCCTGCCCTAAACCCTTGCCTCTTACAGTCATTTCTTGGTCAATTACGGGCGAATCTTCCTGGAAGACCCCGTCGGGTTTCTGCCTCTGCAGGATCAGCCATCTGACAGCTCCGCAGATGACATCGGCCTGAATGACAATGAGATTGGCTGCCAGAGAGAAGACCTTGACCACGTAGGCTGTCAGCCTGTGGGCGGCACAAAGCGTCAGCCAATCGCCTCCGGGATCCAGAGACTGCCATTCCAGGAAACCAATGAGCAGAGAGGGGCGGGGCCTACAGGCTGGCCCGGCTGGCCCAGCTCCCCCACCCAAGGCAGGCGCCAGCCTAGCCACAGGGGGCGCTTGATGTCCACAGGCCACGTGGCAGCTCAAGGTGGGCGGCTCATTGGTGTGGGCTGAGGGTCCATAGCATAGGGCCCTTCGGGCGAGACCTGGTGGGACCACCCAAGGCCGCCTTGCTCAGTGGGGTGCCAGACCACTCACCAGGTGCTGGCTTTCCGGTTCTGGAAGGCCGCAAAAGCCGAGTTGTCTTGTCTGAAGGCCAGCTGCTGGGAGTACCCTGCAGGGAAGCCAGAAGTGTCTCCAGAGGAGCAGGGGCTGAGTGGAGGGGCTCAGGGGACAAGGATTCTCTGAGGGGCGAGACAGGGGTTCAGGGAGGAATGAGGGGGCTCAGGGCTGAGCAGGGAAGTCTGCTAGAAGAGCGGAAGGGGCTTCTAAAAGGGGAAGGAGTTCTCAGAGGAGAGGGGTTCAGAGAGGTGAAGGATCTCAAGGGGGTTCAGGGCAAGGGGGCCTCAGGGAGAGAGGGAGTTCTAGAGGGCTCAGAGGGGCCCAGGGTCTCAGAGAGGGCAAAGGTCAAGGGAGGTCTTTGAAAAGAAGGGATCCTGAAAGGGGAGGAGCTTAGAGGAAGGGCGTGGCCTGGAAAGGGGCCTGGGTCTCAGGGAGGACCCTGCTCTGGAGGTGGCTGGAGCAGAGAGGGTCTCCCAGGCAGACCCACCCTTTTTGATGAGCTGTAAGGCTTCGTTTCGCTTTGTGGGTCCCAACTTGTCCCACTGCTCCGTTTGGTCCAGGTAATGGACGGCAATGACCGTGGGCGTCATGCTTTTCATGTTCTGCTCCCCGGAGCCCGAGGGGGTCACGATGAGGTTTTTCAGTCGCTCCGCGTCAATGGCATCCTCAGTCAACTGAGCCACCGGGGTCCCTGCAACCGGGCGGGAGGACGGGGCTCAAGCAACTCACCCACCATGGGGTGGGGTGAGAAGGGTCAGGGCTGTCCCCAGCGATCCCAGGCTCCAGGCAGCCAGTGCCAAAGAGGTCAGGGGCAGTTGGGGGCTGAGGGGACGTGATGGTAGGAGGTAGGAGGCGGGGGTAGGGGAGTGGGGAGGGTGTCTACATTTGTAGGGAAGGGGGTCTTATGCTTCACACAAATCTGCTCCCTGAGCCTCTTGTTACAAGTGGCAAATTAATTCCAGAACAATCGTCACCAATACTTAGATCATGCTTCATGCTGTTGCCAGGCGCTGTTCTAGAGAAACATCATACAGTATCTCATTTAATCCTCTCAACAAGCCTTTGATATAGGCTCTATCAGCAAAGGCTATTTGCTGAACTAAATACTGCCTGGAACCCTCTATAAAACAGATCAGGGAGGTGGCCTGCTGTTCTAGCTGTAGTGGAGGCAGGGGACGCACGGTAGTATACATGCCCAGAATTCGGAGAAATTAGGTCCCCTTCTCCAGAGCTGTGCCTTCCTGGGCGAGGGTCAGTGGCAGCTCACCTTGCAGGAGGATCCTGGTCTCTGAATCTGTGTCTGGTACCTGGTCACGGAGGTTTGTGGCGTGGATCTCTGCTCGCTGCACTCCGTCTGCCAGTGGAATGGGAGGGACCCGTGGCGTCACCCTCTCCCATAAGGCCCTGCCTCACCCCCTACCCCCAACCCCCCAGCTTTCAACCCTTCTGCTGTGGCTGACTCACTTCTGCCCCGGTTTTCTGGATCCAGTGTGTGAACGGCCACAATTTTTTTGACTTTGATTCCTTCAGGCTGAACAGTGTTGGGATGGGATGGGGGAGGGGGAAGTCGGGTGAATAAAAGAACAGACACAGCTCATCAGCAGGGCATGGGCACGATGGCATCACCCATCCTAGTTCTGTGACTGGGAGTCAGTTTACCCCCACTGCCTCTCAAATGTCCTTAAAAGAAAAGAATGTGCATAAAGTGCTGAGTACAATGCCTGGCACTTAGTAAGCGCTCAGTTAAACTAGGGGCTATCTTATTATCAATGTCCCAAGTGAAGCTCTCCTTCCATGCTGGACTGCTGCTGTTTGTGCCCTTCCATCACACATTCTCCTTGAAGCTGGTACTAATGCACACCTTTTCCTTTGGAGACCCAGTCTCCTCCATGGCATGCTGGTAAACATTTGGTAGCCATCTCTCCAGGAAGAAAAGATCCTGATTTGTGGCACTGGCAGTTTCCATCCTGCGAACATCCCTGCCATGATAGATTTCAAGCTACCAGCATCAGAGGGTGCAGAATTGGGAGTTGTGGACACACTGTCTCTGGGGAGCGCCGTGCAGGCTCCAGCGCCCTCTTGGGTTTCTTCCCATTGGTGCCACACTGGGACCCCTGATAAAAGGGATAATTAAGATTGTGCTCCTGGGGGTGCCTGTGCGGCTCGGTGGAAAAGCATGGGACTCTTGATCTCGGCGTTGTAAGTTCAAGTCCCACATCGGGCGTGGGGATTACTTAAAAATAAAACCTTGGGTCACCTGGGTGGCTTAGTTAAGTGTCTGCTTTCAGCTCAGGTTATGATCTCACAGTTCATGAGTTTGAGCCTCATGTTGGGCTCTGTGATGACAGCTCAGAGCTTAGAGCCTGGAGCCTGCTTCAGATTCTCTGTCTCCTTCTCTCTTAGCCCCTTCCCTGCTTGCACTCTGTTGTCTCTTTCAAAATATGTAAATATTTTTTTAAATAGAAAAAAATAGGGGTGCCTGTGTGGCTCAGTCGGTTGAGCATCTGACTTTGGTTCAGGTCATGATCTTGCAGTTCATGGGTTCAAGCCCCGCATCAGGTTCTGTGCTGACAGCTTGGAGCCTGGAGCCTGCTTCCGATTCTGTGTCCCTCTCTCTGCCCCTTCCCCGCTCATGCTCTGTGTCTCTCTCTGTCTCTCAAAGATGAATAATCGTTAAAAAAAATAAAAAATAAATAAAATCTGTTTAAAAAATCCGAGTTTGGTTCTATTAAAGTCAGAAAAGAAATATTATGGTAAATTCTGGTATGAATATAAATAAGACATTTACTGTAAAATAACACTGTGAGTTTTAAAGCATTTGCTTTTCAATGTTTCAATATTTTTTCAATTACTTTAAGTTTTCGGGGGAAAATTAACCACCAAACAATTTCAACCATTAAAAAAAAGACACGTGGATGGCAGCCTTCATTTTTCCATTAGCTTCAGGCTCCAATTATGGTTTGACTTGGCACTGTCTGTATTTAAAATTTGATCTTTTGTTCATCACAGGTTTTTTGGCATTAATTTTGATTCCTTACAATAGTGCGTTAAAAGATTGTTACCCTCATGACCTCACGTTTTGCTTGAAAATATTAACAAAGATGATAGGAGGCTTTTATTTTATTTTTTTTAATTTGATGTTTATTTTTGAGAGAGAAAGAGACAGAGTGTGAGTGGGGGCAGGGGAGGGGCACAGAGAGAGGGAGACACAGAACCCAAAGCAGGCTCTGTGCTCCCCACTGTCAGTGCAGAGCCCAACACAGGGCTCAAACTCATGAGCTGTGAGACCATGACCTGAAGTCAGACGCTTAACTGACTGAGCCACCCAGGCACTCCAGTCACCCGCAGGCTTTATTTTTATTTATGACTTGATCTAGTATTATTTTTGAGAATGTTCATCACTAAGAAAGTGTAGAAATGTAACTGTTCCTCACTTACTCACCCTAATCCTGGCCTTGCTTACAATCTTGCAGGACTCTCAAACATCCTAAGCTGGACACTGGACACTCTTGGTGTCTCAGAGTCAGTGTCTCCAACCTGGGTTGACAGCATGGGGAGACAGGAGCCTCTCCCAAAGGACAAGGGACTGCAGGTGCCCCAAGGACTCACCACGACCTTCAAGGACTTCTTGACACCATCCATGAGGAAACGATTGTCGACAGCAGCCTTGACCTCCACGTTATGTAGGCCAACCTTCAGAGGCACGATGAGAAAAGGCACAGCTATTGAGGACTTGGCTGGGATGTTCAGAATCTGCTGATAGGGTTTCTTGGCGGTGGCCAGGCTGCAGAAGGCTGGGTTGTAGATCAGGGTCACCCTCGCCTGCCAGGGAGAGTATCAGTCAAGGGGCATGTGCCATGGTTCCCCCCCACACCTGCCATCTTCCGAGCTCTCCACCATACCTCTGCCCCCGCGGGAACCCACCTTGAGCTCCCCAGAATCCTGGTAATTGTAGAGCACGGCCTGGATCTCCACTTGCTCATTGCGCACGGCAGAGTAGGGTAGCCGCAGGTCGATGAAGAAGTCTTGCATCACCGTGACCTCATAGGGGTCAGCCACGCAGATCCCTGCCCAGGAGTGGAGTGTCAAGGGAAGGAGGTGGACAGGCTCTCAGTGCTTACCCCTCACTGCGGGAGCTGTGTCAAGCTCAGCCTGTGTTTGTGCAAGCCCAGGGGCTAAACAATTGTACAGGTGACACATTACCGATAGTGGTGGCAGCTGGGAGTCACTGTGATGTACGGTTTCCATTTTCTTCTTGTAGTTTTACTCACAGGTAGGTGTGCAGGGGGAAGGGCTCGAGCACACCCGAAGGGTCCATACCTGGGCTCTCCAAAATGGTAGCCTGAGCTCTCTCTGGTTCCTGGGCACTTGGAATGTGGCTAGCTCAGAAAACTTTTTAACACATGTTTGGAACAATTTGCATATGCCAACCTACCTTTTCAGCTGTACATTTTGCAAATCCTAAAATACAGATCAAAGTATTTCCAATGAAAGGCTAGGGGTGCCTTTCCACTGACTGGCTCAGTCAGTGGTGGGTGTGATTCTTGATCTGGGGCCATGAGTTCAAGCTCACGTGGGGTGTGGAGATGACTTACAAATAAAATTAAAATCTTAAAAAAGAAAAATGGTAGCACCCTCATTGAAACGTTCTGCAAGTATAAAATATATGATACATCAAAGGCTTAGATGATCAAGTAAATGTATCTTTCGTAATTTTGAGGTATTAATAGGTTATTCTCAAATATGAACAGATGGTTATAACATTATTATGAGTCTGATGATGCTTTTTTCAACATATTTTTCAACATATTTTTTAACATATTTATCACATGTTGAAAGAATAATGTTTTGGAGACATCTGGTTAAAAAAATGTACAATAAAATTGATGTCACCGCCTCTTTTTTATGGGGCTACCAGAAGATTTAAAATTACATGCATCGTATTTCTGGTGGACGGTGCTGATCTACAGGCAGTGAAAATGACTGCAAAACCGATGGTTAATTTGTGATTCAACAGCTACTAGGCTATATTCAAGCACTGGGTTGATGCAAGCAAAATGTGCAAAAGCTTTATCATATTGAAATGTTACACTAAAAAAATAAATAAAAATAATGTTGCACCAAAGGTGTATTAAAATTTGGGGCACCTGGGTGGCTCAGTCGGTTAAGCGTCCGACTTCAGCTCAGGTCATGGTCTCGCAGTCCGTGAGTTCGAGCCCCGCGTCGGGCTCTGGGCTGATGGCTCAGAGCCTGGAGCCTGCTTCCGATTCTGTGTCTCCCTCTCTCTCTGCCCCTCCCCCGTTCATGCTCTGTCTCTCTCTGTCTCAAACACAAATAAACGCTAAAAAAAAAGTTACACTAAAAAAATAAAAACAGTGTTGCACCAAGAAGTGTATTAAAATTTGGAGCACCTGGTTGGCTCAGGTGGTTAAGCATCTGACTCCTGGTGTCAGCTCAGGTCATGATCTCCAGGTTCCTGAGTCGGAGCCTGGCCTCAGGCTCTGAGCTGATGGTGTGGAGACTGCTTTGGATTCTCTTTCTCCCTCTCTCTCTGCTCCCCCCCCCCCACTCTCAGTCTCTCAAAAATAAGTAAATATTTTTAAAATGAAGTTAAAAAAGAAATATATTATAATTTAATAATTTTTGTGTGTCTATTCTTCAGTGTTGAAAAAAATAGAGACTTGAACAAAATCCTTATTTGCTAACCTACAGTCATTATTCATCATTCTCGGGGGGGTCTGTTATAGTCACGGGAGGTAGTTATCATTTCTTATCTACTATTCATTTTTACATTTTTTTAATGTTTATTTATTTTTGAGAGGCAGAGCTGGAACGGGGGAGGGGCAGAGAGAGGGGGACACAGAATCTGAAGCAGGCTCCAGGGTCTAAGCTGTCAGCACAGAGCCCGACGCAGGGCTCGAACCCATGGACCATGAGATCATGACCTGAGCCAAAGTCAGACACTTAACCAACTGAGCCACCCAGACGCCCTCCGCTCCCTGTTTTCACATTCTATATATATATATATATATATATATATATATATATATATATTTAATGTTTATTTATTTTTGAGACAGAGAGAAACAGAGCATGAATGGGGGAAGGTCAGAGAGAGAGGGAGACACGGAATCTGAAGCGAATCCAGGGTCCGAGCTGTCAGCACAGAGCCCGACACGGGGCTCGAACTCACGAACCGTGAGATCATGACCTGAGCTGAAGTCAGATGCTCAACCGACTGAGCCACCCAGGCGCCCCTCTGTTTTCACATTCTTTTTTTTTTTAATTTTTTTTTAACGTTTATTTATTTTTGAGACAGAGACAGAGCATGAACGGGGGAGGGGCAGAGAGAGAGGGAGACACAGAATCGGAAGCAGGCTCCAGGCTCTGAGCCATCAGCCCAGAGCCCGATGCGGGGCTCGAACTCACGGACCGCGAGATCGTGACCTGAGCTGAAGTCCGAAGCTTAACCGACTGAGTCACCTAGGCGCCCCTGTTTTCACATTCTTAAAGCCAGATTTAATTTACTCTGGTGGGTGAAAAACCAGCTTTTGCACCACAAACAGGAGGCTACCTCCAGGGAAACAAAACAGTTTTGTTTTGTTAAATACTGGCCAGCTAACGTTGTGCCTGCAGAAAGCAGACCTGCTCTCTCCTTGCTAATGCAAGTCAGTCAAGACCTACAGAGGAGATGAGGACATCCTTGCACCAGACTTAGCTTTTCCTTGAACAAGCTGGAAGGAGCGCGAGAGAACAACACATGGAATGACTTCTGACACACCATCCATGTTATGTTTGAGGCAGAGAAACGCCTACTCTCCGTGACCCTGGAAGGACAGCTACATGTCACCGCATGTTGGTCCAAACCCATGGAAGGTACATCACTGAAAGGGAACCCTAGTTTTTGACTGCAGTTGACGATAATGTATCAGTGTTGTCCCAGAGATTTTGGCAAAGGTACCACCTAATGCAAAAAAGGGTTAGAGACGGGAATTGGGGGGAATTGAGGAGTGAGTGGTAATTCTCAGTTGTTTCTGTAAACCTAAATTGTTTAAGAAAACCCATTAATTAGGGGACGCTGGGTGGCTCAGTCGGTTGGGCGTCCAACTTCGGCTCAGGTCATGATCTCACAGTTCATGAGTTCGAGCCCTGCGTCGGGCTCTGTGCTGACAGCTTGGAGCCTGGAGCCTGCTTCAGATTCTGTGTCTCCCTCTCCCTGCCTCTCCCCGCTCATGCTCTGTCTCTGTCTCCCTCAAAAGTAAATAAACATTAAAAATTTTTTTTTCAACGTTTATTTATTTTTGGGACAGAGAGAGACAGAGCATGAACGGGGGAGGGGCAGAGAGAGAGGGAGACACAGAATCTGAAACAGGCTCCAGGCTCTGAGCTGTCAGCACAGAGCCTGACGCGGGGCTCGAACTCACGCACCGCGAGATCGTGACCTGGCTGAAGTCGGACGCTTAACCGACTGCGCCACCCAGGCGCCCCAACATTAAAAATTTTTTTAAGAAAACCCATTAATTAAAAAAAAAATCAACCAGGGCGCCTGGGTGGTTCAGTCGGTTAAGCATCCAACTTCACCTCATGTCTGATCTTATGTTTTGTGAGTTCGAGCCCCACATCTGGCTCTGTGCTGACAGCTCAGAGCCTGGAGCCTGCTTCAGGTTCTGTGTTTCCCTCTCTCTGCCCCTCACCTGCTCGAGATCTCTCTCTCTCTCAAAAAAAAAAATTTTACAAAAATAAAATATGTTTGGCTTCAATAATGACTCACACTCATCGAACATCTGTAATGTGCCAGGCACCATTTTAAAGGCTCCACACGTATTAACTCAAAAAACTCTCTGCACAACACTTTGAGTGGCTACTATTTGCATTATACCTGTTTTATGGATGCACACAGAGAGGGTGAGTAACTTGACTCAGGCCACACAGCTGCCTAGCGGACGACCGGGGATTTGAATCCAGACATTTAAGCTTGAGGAGCTCCCTGCTTGTAACTCTGCTGACTCTTTGCATTCATGGTATCTCAGGAGTCTAAAATTTCCAAGTTCCACTGGCAACCATCCTAAAATATAAATTCTGAGCCTCTAAGATGGCGTTCCGGAAAGGTTCATCCCCTGGTGATCTTGGGCAAGTGACCTGCCTTCCCTAGCTTCAGTATCCTCATTTGTCGGAGAATAAATGTACCAACCTCAGAGGGTTCTTGTGAGCACTGAATGAGATAATGTGTTGGGAGTTAAAAATGGTACCAGGTAAAGGGCGTCTGGGTGGCTCAGTCAATAAGCATCTGACTCTCAGTTTCGGCTCAGGTCATGATCTCGGGGTCTCATGAGTTCAAGCCCTGCATTGGCCGGTAGCTCAGAGCCTACTTGGGATTCTCTCTCTCTCCCCGTCTCTCTGCCCCTTCCCTATTCACGCTGTATCTCTCTCTTTCTCTCTCTCAAAATAAATAAATAAACTTAAAAAAAATTGTACCTGGTAAAACACAGCGTCCAACATGAGGCTCAAACTCATGAACCGTGAGATCATGATTGGAGCCTAGTTCAGACACTTAACAGAGCAACCCCAGTCCCCTAACATACCTCCCTTTTAATGTTTCAATATTTTTTCACCTACTTTAATGCTCAGCGAAAAAATTAACCTTTAAAATGTACCTAAATCAGGAATGGGGGGCGGGGGGCGGGGGGCGGCGGGGCGCACTCATTTTCCCTCTTGTCTCAAACTCCATGATGGCTCAGCTCAGTGCTGGCTTCTATTTACAATGGAGATATTTTGTTCATCATGGATTTTTTTTTTTTTGCATTCACGTTGATTTTTTCAAAATGATCACATGAAAGTATCACACATCTGCCTTAAAATTAGTGCCTCCCTCTCCTCACCCTGCTCCGAGGCCTGCCTGAGACCACCCCCATTAGACCAGGGCTCCCCAGCTCCCTGTGGTGGGCCCCCTACCCCCTGGTTACCTTTTTTTTTTTTTTGCCAAGTTTCACAATCTGGCCGCCAATGTGCCAATCATACATTTCATCCTGCTACCTCCTTCATATATTCTTAATGGATTTACCCATCACCCTGTCAACACCACCCCTTAAGCGTGTTTGTTGTTGCAAATTATTCTGTATGTCCTTATATCTGTGTCCAAACCTATAGATCGTACAACACTGAGAGTGAACGCTCATGTCAATGATGAACTTGGGGTGACGATAGGCGTGTCAGTGTCACGAATACGCCATGCTGGTGAGGGATGCTGATAGTGCCTGTCTGCGCGGGGCAGACTGTGTGCGTCGGGGGTGGGTAGACTGGGTGTATGTGGGAACTCTCTGTACCTTCCCCTCAATTTTGCTGTCAACCTAAAACTGCTCTCGAAAGAAAATCTATTTACAAAAGGCGCTGACTCGTCACCCACAGAGCAGGATCTGACACCCCCACTTGTCACCTGGGAGCAGTGTGTCAGCCACCAAGAAACAGGGGATCTCTCTGGATGGGATGAGAAAACGCCCAATGGCCCTGGGATCCCTGACTCGTGAGCATGGGGCCACCACCTTCTCTCACCTTTCTTGTTCGACAAGCTCACCGCCAGAATCTCCCAGGTGGTGATGGAGTCTTTCAAAAATATATTCATGGTCTTTGTGGAGATTCTGGATGGAGGAGAAGTGGGGGTATTAAAAAGAGGCAGGTGTCAGGGGCCTGGGGGGAGAGCTGGTGTGGAGGGGCCCCAAGGGGCAGGTTGGAGGGAGGAGTGGGGGCTAGGCACACGGAGGGAGCCTGACTCTTGATTTTTTTTCTAGGCTGGGTTGTGGGGTTGCCCAGTGATTCCAGAAAAGAGAGGCATGGGTGCATTCAAACGAAGTGGTCCAGATGGGGCCGCTATAGGAGCTGGCCTGGGGGTGGGGGGGTTAAGGTGGGGGGGTGTCTCAGCCTTACCCATCTTTCTCAGGTTCACGGAGTTCCTCTATGCGCCACAGCCAGCTCTCAGGGAACTGGCTTCGGGAAATGATTTCCTCTTCCGGGATTATATCTTCATCCAAGTCACCTGGGAGGCACGGGTGAGGAGGAGACAAATCTGGGTTGAGAACGGACCCATTTCTCCACTGTCCCCAGAGATACTCATCTCTAAATGGCTGAAGAGGTTCCTACCAGAAAAACACACCCATAGTTCCATGATGGCCTGGGGAGGGGGGCAGTCATGTTTGTCTTTATTGCTCCTTTCTCCCCAAAAATACCATTAAAAATGACATTTTACAACTGTGTCGGTATAGGGGCAGAAATAGTCCAGGCTAGGACTATTTCCCCCTGCTCTGATTTTCATAGAAATGAAGCATTTGTGTGAGCATCTAAGTAAGCATAGTGGCTCCCAGGCTCCATGCCCGCTACATCTGATGGTTATGGCCCCCAAGCAAACAGGTGGCTCGAGAGACTCCCCAGACCTGTTGGTGACCCCGGGCGATGGGGTGGCCTTTTGAGCAAGCCTGACGCCATCAGCAAGTAGACCAAATGGGGCCAGAATATGGTTCAACCCTGTCTGGGCAGGTTGTAACGTGGCTTTGGGTCTTCTTAATAACAAAGTAGGTGAAATCGACTGATGCCTAAATCCACCCATATTCTGGAATAATCCAACAAAGTGCATGTCAGATACAAACATGCAGGCAGCTCTCTGTCTCACCCCCAATCGGCTAAAGAAATTACACAATTTGGGGCACCTGGGTGGCTCAGTCACTTGAGTGTCCGACTTCTGCTCTGGTCATGATCTCATGGTTGGTGAGTTTGAGACTTTCACCAGGCTTGCTGCTGTCACTATGAGCCTGCTTGGGATCCTCTGTCCCCCTCTCTCTGCCCCTTCCCTGCTTGCGTGCACACACACACTCTCTCTCTCGAAAAAAAAAACACATTAAAACAGAAAAGACTGGAGTCAAGATGGCAGAGAAGTAGTGGGACAAGGATTTTCCTGGTCCCTCAAACACAGCTGTATTGAGGTCAGAACACTTGGAACACCCAGGAAATAGGTCTGGGGAGTGATAGAAACATCTCCGAAGGTGGAAGGAGACAGCTTGGCGGGACTGAGGTGCATGTATGTGGATTGGGAGAGGTAAAACGGTCAGCATAGGCATGGAGGGGAGGGGACCCCTTCTGTGGAGACACAAAAGGGAGAGAAAGAGGCTGTAGGAGTATGGCATTGTGTTCGGACGAGAGAAAAACATCTCTGGACCATGGAGGGGGAACGAGAAATATGGAGAGTGCCAGTACTTTGCACGGTGCCAGTACACTGCATGTACTTTGCAAAGTCTCAGGAGTTGAAGATTAGAGTTTTCAGGGGTGCAAGACTTTCTCTTGCAGCTTGCAGTGTGCACATGCCTCGTGGAGACGGAGCCAGCCCCAGGGCCCAGTAGCGATCTCAGGGGTGACTGGGAGAGAGCAGTCCCCACCCTGGAGTACTGTGGGAAGAGGGTTTACTGCCACCCCAAGGAAAAAAGACCCTGCAGGCATCAGCCGTGTAGGCTGGGCAGAATGGTGCTACCCCAGAACCGAGTCTGTGAGGTGTGGGATTCTTTAAGGCATCTTGTTTTCAATCCCATCTGAGCATCTAGGAGGTGCAGGAGACTGTGGAACAGGACAAGCTGGCCCCCACCCTCCCTGCACTCCTCTATGAGGACAGTCTGAACAGCATGGTTTGAGACACTTTTCTCCCCATCACCAACATGGCGGGGCTTCAGGGAACAGGACAGCAGCCCCCAGTGGAGGCAGGACCGGTTTACAACAAACCCCGCCCCTCCATGCCTGGTAACTGCTTAAATACTGGAGCAGGACTGACCCTGACCAGGCCAGACAGCCTCTCCTCCAGACCAGCACAGCCAGCAGTCCTGAGCACCAACAGGCAGCTGTCCTGCAGTTTTCTATGTTAGTCCATTTTGTTTTGTTTTGTTTTTCTTTTTCTCTTTTCTTTTCTTTCATTTTTTCTCTTTTCCCTTCTTTTTACCTTCCTCTTTTTATTTCCTTTGGAATCACGATCACAGTTTCTGATTTGACTTTTGGTCAAGTCTCTCTCTCTCTCTCTCTCTCTCTCTCTATATATATATATATATAAATACACCCCACCTGGTTTCATTCTCCATTCTGTTTGTTTGTTTGTTTGTTTGTTTAGTCAGGCATTTTTCTCTATTGTTTTTACACTTTTTCTGTATCTCCTTATTAATTTCCCCCTTCTCTCTCTGGGTTAAGCCTTATAGTTTCTTTGATTCTCTGCCTGGTCTTTTTTTTTTCTGACCCTTTCATTTTTTATTTGTATGGGAATCAGGCTTCCCTCACCTTTCCTTTTTCCAGGGTTCCTTCAGTGAACAAATCAAAACACCCCTGGTGGAAGGTCCAAACCATCACCACTATGAGCAGTGTGACAGAACAGCCAAATATGTAACATGATCACACTCCACAAACACTTCCTGAAGTCTCAGGACCTATTCTTAATATGGTAGGACTTGCAGGTGCAGGACACATAACAAGCTATTAAAACGTGTAAAAACCAGAAACCTAGCCAAAATGATGAAATGGAAGACCTCTCCTCATGAGAAATTCCAGGAATAAATGACAGGCAGATAACTGCTCAAAAAAGATATAAACAATATATCTGAACAAGAATTTAGAATAACAGTCATAAGACTGATAGCTGGGCTTGAAAAAAGCATAGGAGACACCAGGGAATCTATTGTTGCAGAGATCAAAGACCTATGAAATAATCAAGAAGAATTAAGAAATGTTGTAAATGAGATACAAAATAACCCAGCTGCAGTGACAGCAAGGATGGAAGAAGTCGAAGAGAGAATAAGCGAAATAGAAGACAAAGTTATGGAAAATGATGAAGCTGAAAAAAAGGAGGGCAAGGAAATTACTAGACCATGAGGGGAGATTTAGAGACCTACGTGATTCTGTGAAATGAAATAATAACCATATCATAGGAGTTCTGGAAGAAGAAGAGAGAAGGAAAGGGGCAGAAGGTTTATGTGAACAAATTATAGCTGAGAACTTCCCTCATCTGGGGAAGGAAACAGGCATCCAAGTGCTAGAGGCACAGAGAACTCCCTTCAAAATCAACAAAAAATGACATAATCGTAGTGAAACTGCAAAATACAAAGATAAAAAGAGAATTATGAAAGCAGCTAGGGAAAAACGGGCCTTAACCTACAAGGGTAGACACATAAGGGTAGTAGCAGACCTGTCCACTGAAACTTGGCAGGCCAGAAGCGAGGGGCAGGAAACATTCAATGTGCTGAATAGCAAAACTAGGCAGCCAAGAATCCTTCATCCAGGAAGGCTGCCATTCAGAATAGAAGGAGAGATAAAGGCTTTCCCAGACAAACAAAAACTGAAGGAGTTTGTGACCACTAAACCGGCCCTGCAGGAGAGTGTAAGGGGGACTCTGTGAGTGGAAAGCAGCAATGACTACAAGGGACCAGAGACATCACCATAAGCACGAAACCTGCAGATAACACAATGACAGTAAATCCATACCTTTCAATAATCACTCTCAATGTAAATGGACTAAATGCCCCAATCAAAAGACACAGGGTATCAGAATGGATAAAAAAAAAAATAAGATCCATCTATATGTTGCCTACAAGAGACTCCTTTTAGACCTGAGGACACCTGCAGATTGAGAGTGAGGGGATGGAGAACCATCTATCATGCTATTGGACATCAAAAGATAGCTGGAGTAGCCATATTTATACCAGACGAACTAGATTTTAACACAAAGACTGTAACAAGAGATGAAGAAGGCCATTATATCATAACTGAGGGGTCCATCATCAAGAAGAGCTAACAATTGTAAATGTTTATGCCCCCAACATGAGAGCACCCAAATATGTAAATCAATTAATCACAAATATAAATAAATGTATAGATAATAATACCGTGATTGTAGGGGACTTTAATACTCCACTTGCTGCAATGGACAGACCATCTAGTCAGAAAATCAATAAGGACACAATGGCTCTGAATGACACATTGGACCAGATGGACTTAACGTATATTCAGAAGTTTTCATCCAAAACAGCAGAATACACATTCTTCTCGAGGGCATATGGAACATTCTTGAAAATAGATCACATACTGGGTCACAAAACAGCCCTCAACAAGTATAAAAGGATTGAGATCATACCATGCTTATTTTCAGATCACAACACTATGAAACTTGGTATCAACCACAAGAAAAAATTTGGAAATCCCCTTAATACATGCATATTAAAGAACATCCAACTAAAGCATGAATGGGTCAACCATGAAATTAAAGAAGAAATCAAAACATGTATGGAAGCAAATGAAAATGAACACACAGCAGTCCAAAGCCTTTGGGATTCAGCAAAGGCAGTTCTAAAAGGACAATACATTGTAATTCAGGCCTGTCTCAAGAAGCAAGAAAGGTCCCCAATACATAACCTAACCTCACATCTAAAGGAACTAGAAGGGCAGCAGCAAAGAAAGCCCAAGGTCAGGGGCGCCTGGGTGGCGCAGTCGGTTGAGCATCCCACTTCAGCCAGGTCACGATCTCGCGGTCCTGGAGTTCGAGCCCCGCGTCAGGCTCTGGGCTGATGGCTCAGAGCCTGAAGCCTGTTTCCGATTCTGTGTCTCCCTCTCTCTCTGCCCCTCCCCTGTTCATGCTCTGTCTCTCTCTGTCCCAAAAATAAATAAACATTGAAAAAAAATTAAAAAAAAAAAAGAAAGCCCAAGGTCAGCAGCAGAATAGAAATAATAAAGATTAGAGCAGAAATAAACAATAAAGAATTTTAAAAACCCAGAAGAATCTAAGAGATGGTTTTTGGAAAGAATAAAGAATGTTGATAACCCCTAACCAGACTTCTCAAAAAGAAAATAGAGGACCACAATAGATAAAATCACAAATGAAAGAGGAGAGATCAAAACAAACACCACAGAAATACATACAATTTTTTGAGAATATGATGAACAATTATGTGCAAACAAACTGGACACCCTGGAAGAATTGGACAAATTCCTAGACACCCACACACTACCAAAATTCAAAAGGGAAGAAATAGAAAATTTGAACGGACCCATAACCAATGAAGAAATTGAATCCGTTATCAAAAATCTCCCAACAAGTAAGAGTCCTGGGCCAGATGCCTTCCCAGGGGAATTTTACCAGACATTTAAAGTAGCGTTCATACCTATTCTTCTCAGGATGTTCCAAAAAATATAAACGGAAGGAAAGTTTCCAGACTCGTTCTATGAAGCCAAAATTACCTTGATTACAAAACCAGACAAAGACCCCACTAAAAAAGAGAATTACAGGCAACCATCCTTGATGAACATGGATGCAAAAATTCTCAACCAGATACTAACAAATCGAATTCAATAGTATATTAATAGAATTCTTCACCATGATCAAGTGGAATTCATTCCTGGGCTGCAGGGCTGGCTCAATATTTGCAAATCAATCAATGTGATATATCACATTAATAGAAGAAAGGATAAGAACCATAGGATCCTGTCAATAGGTGCAGAAAAAAACATTTGACAAAATACAACATCCTTTCTTAATAAAAACCCTCAAGAAAGTCGGGATATTAGGAATATACCTTAACATCATAAAAGCCATAAATGAAAAACCCACAGCTAATATCATTCTCAATGGGGAAAAACAGAACTTTCCCTCTGAGATCAGGAACATGACAGGGCTGTCCATTCTCACACTGTTATTTAACATAGTGTTGGAAGTCTGAGCCTCAGCAATCAGGCAACAAAACGAAATAAAAGGCATCCAAATTGACAAGAAGAAGTCAAACTTTCACTCTTCACAAATGACAGGAAACTCTACCGAAGAGTCCACCTAAAACTGCTGGAACTGATACATGAATTCAGGAAACTCACAGGATACAAAATCAACATATAGAAATCGGTTGCATTTCTAGACACAAATAATGAAGTAACAGAAAGAAGTATCAAGGAATATATTCCATTTACAATTGCACCAAGAATTATAAAATACATAGAAACAAACCTAACCAAAGATGTAAAAGATCTGCACACTGAAAACCATAGAAATCTTATGAAAGAACTAGAAAAAGACACAAAGAAATGGAAAAACATTCCATGCTCATGGATTGGAAGAGTAAGTATTGTTAAAACGTCGATACTACCCAAGGTAATCTACACATTCACTGCAATCCCAATGAAAATAGCACCAGCATTCTTCACAGAGCTAGAACAAACAATCCTAAAATTTAAAAAAAATATATTTTTTTAACGTTTATTTATGAGACAGAGAGAGACAGAACATGAACAGGGGAGGGGCAGAGAGAGAGGGAGACACAGAATCGGAAACAGGCTCCAGGCTCTGAGCTGTCAGCCCAGAGCCCGATGCGGGGCTCCAACTCACGAACTGTGAGATCATGACCTGAGCCGAAGTCGGACGCTTAACCGACCAAGCCACCCAGGCGCCCCTAAAATTTTTATGAAACCACAAAAGACCCCAGATAGCCAAAGTAATGTTGAAAAGAAAACCAAAGCTGGAGGCATCACAATCCCGGACTTTAGTCTGTATTACAAAGCTGCAATCATCAAGACAGTATGGTATTGGCACAAAAACACATACACCAATGGAACAAAATAGAGAGCCCAGAAATGCACCCACAAGTATATGGCCAACTAATATTTGACAACAGGAAAGAGTATCCAATGGAAAAAAGACAGTCTCTTTAGCAAATGGTGCTGGGAGAACTGGACAGCAACATGCAGAAGAATGAACCTGGACCACTTTCTTACACCATACACAAAAATAAATTGAAAATGGATGAAAGACCTAAATATGAGACAGGAAACCATCAAGATCCTACAGGAGAAAACTGGCAGCAACCTCTCTGACCTCGGCCGCAGCAACTTCTTACTTGATGTGTCTCTGAAGGCAAGGGAAATAAAAGCAAAAGCGGACTATTTGGGACCTCATCAAGGTAAAAAGTCTCTGCACAGCACGGGAAACAATCAACAAAACTAACAGGTAACCGATGGAATGGGAGAAGATATTTGCAAATGACATAACGGATAAAGGGTTAGTTAGTATACAAAATCTATAAACAGCTTACCAAACTCAACACCCAGAAAACAAATAATCCAGTGAAGAAATGGGCAGAAAACATGAATAGACACTTTTCCAAAGAAGACATCCAGATGGTAAACAGACACATGACAAGATGCTCGACATCACTCATCATCAGGGAAATACAAACCAAAAACACATTGAGATACCCCCTCACACTGGTCAGAGTGGCTAAAAGTAACAACTCAGGAAACAACAGATGTTGGTGAGGATGTGGAGAAAGGGGAACCCTCTTGCACTGTTGGTGGGAATACAAACTGGTGTAGCCACACTGGAAAACAGTGTGGAGGTCCCTCAAAAAATCAAAATTAGATTTACCCTATGGCCCAGCAATAGCACTACTAGAAATTTATCCTAAAGGGCACACGGGTGCTGATTCGTAGGGGCACATGTACTCCAGTGGTTATAGTAGCATTTCAACAACAGCCAAATTATGGAAAGAGCTCAAATGTCCATCAACTGATGAATGGCTATATATACAGAGAATGGAATACTACTGGGTGATGAAAAAGAAGGAAAGCTGACCATTTGCAACAACATGGATGGATCTGGAGGGTATTATGCTAAGTGAAATAAGTCAGTCAGAGAAAGGCAGATATCGTATTTTTTCACTCATATGTGGAATTTGAGAAACAGAAGACCATAGTGGGAGGGAAGGAAAAATTAGATACAAAGAGAGAGGGAGACAAACCATAAGAGACTCTTAAACATAGAGAACAGACTGAGGGTTGATGGGAATAGGATATGGGGGAGTGGGGAAAATGGGTGATGGGCATTGAGGAGGACACTTGGGATGAGCATTGGGGTTGTATGTAAGTGATGAATCATAGGAATGCGCTCCCGAAGCCAAGACTACACGCATTGGCAATAAATTAAAAAAAAAAGAAAGAAAGAAATGACACAAGGCTGGGGGAGAAAACACCTGAGTGTGTGTAAGCCATATCCCAGTAGATCAGATATTTTGTCTAATTTTCCTCTTTGAGAAAGAAAGTCTATAGGCCACTGGAGCAGAAGGCACCAAGCCTAGATTAGAATAATTTGCACAGACTGAAGATTCAGCCCTTTACTCATGTGTGTTGGGAATCTTTGTGTGTTTTTTGGGGGGTGATGGTGGAGGGCGTGCTAGCCTTCCAGCTAAAAGAATTCAGAAATATGTGTCCCCTTTGGCGATGTCTGCCTTTAGGAGGTGACTGCACATTTCTAAGCAAAAATAAATAAATTAAATGAATAAATAAATAAATAAATATAAATATAATTAATAAATAAATAAATAAATAAATAAATAAATAAAATAAAAATAAAAATATGAGTGTACTTGAAAAGTATGTGTTACCATATAAGGATCTATACCTGCTGTCATACAGGCTACATAAAAATTGATTTGGGGGAAATTTTCCCTTGGCTTAAATTTTGCCCTGATCTGATAGCAGAAAGAGGTTTAGAAATAGACTATCCAGGAATAAGGAGGAACTTTACAGTGGAGAGACCCAGCAGACAGCGCCTTAATCACGTGATCAAGACTCACAGCACCAACAATGGGACAAATCAATGTCTTTGGGCTCCCGACATGCTGCACTGAGAATCCATAGTGTCTCTCCTGTGACAGTGCTGCCCCCAAATGCAAAACCTGGATGTCATTACGAGGAAGCATGGAGCCAACCCAAACCGTGGGACAGCCCCCCAAATGCTGGACGTGAAAGTCACTCAAGACGGCTGTGCTGCCAGGGGTTGAGCAGATCCAAGGACACCAAGGAGACCCCACCAGTAAATACGACGTCTGCTTCTGCACAGATCCTTTTCCTATAAAGGATCCAAGCCAAACCAGACCAGACCAAAGTAGACCGAACCACACCAAACTAGACCAAACCAAGTGAAACCACACCAGACCAGACTAAACCAAACCAGACCAAACAGGACCAAACCACTCTAAACCACACCAAATCAAAACCAAAACCAAAACCAAACCAAACCAAATGGAAACCACTGGCGAACCTGAATGGGGTTGGAGGTTCAACGAGTCAACATTCATGTCCTAATTCTGATGACTGTGCTGAGGTTTTGTGGGAGAATATCTTTTGTGGGAGAATTTCAAGAATTCCACATGGAGCTATTTGGGGATGGTGGGGGCCTCAAACAGTTCAGAGGGATAAAAGGTTTTTATGCCCATTTCTACTTGTTCTGCTTGAGAGTCTAAAGATTAAAAAAAAAAGATGATTATGTTTGCTTGGATCGGGCAGCCTGCAGCCATAGCATTTCCCCATCTTCCTTAGTTTTTAAGCAAAGGGGTTCTGTTTCATGACTTTTCATCCTGTGATTGATAAGATCACTTCCCTTGGTTTCAAGAGCCACTCACACTGGCCTTCATTCTCAGAACCCAATTTGGATGACACAATTTCTGGTCCCCTATGAAAACGATGGGATGTGCAAAAGAAGTGTTCAAATGGCCAGTGAGAAGGGTCAGTGCAGCAACCACCACTCTGCACACAGTGGTTAAAAAGAGCAATGGAGTGACAGAAAGAGAAATCAAGGAATCAATCCCATTTACAGTTGTACAAAAAACCATAAAATACCTAGGAATAAATCTAACCAAAGAGGTGAAAAATCTATACACTGAAAACTATAGAAAGCTTATGAAAGAAATTGAAGAAGACACAAAAAAATGGAAAAAAAGATTCCATGCTCCTGGATAGAAAGAATAAATATTGTTAAAATGTCAATACTACCCAAAGCAATCTTCATATTCAATGCAGTCCCTATCAAAATAACACCAGCATTTTTCACAGAGCTAGAACAAATAATCCTAAAATTTGTATGGAACCAGAAAAGACCCCGAATAGCCAAAGCGATCTTGAAAAAGGAAACCAAAGCAGGAGGCATCACAATCCCAGACTTCAAGCTATACTACAAAGCTGTAATCATTAAGACAGTATGGTACTGGCACAAGAACAGACACTCAGATCAATGGAACAGAATAGAGAACCCAGAAATGGACCCCCAAATGTATGGCCAACTCATCTTTGACAAAGCAGGAAAGAATATCCAGTGGAATAAAGACAGTCTCTTCAGCAAGTGGTGCTGGGAAGACTGGACAGCAACAACCAGAAAAATGAACCTCGACCACTTTCTTACACCACACACAAAAATAAACTCAAAATGGGTGAAAGACCTAAATAATACAGGAAGGCATCAAATCCTAGAGGAGAAAGCAGGCAAAAACCTCTTTGACCTCAGCTGCAGCAACTTCTTACTCAACACGTCTGTAGAGGCAAGGGAAACAAAAGAAAAAATGAACTACTATTATAAAAATCTTCTGCACAGCGAAGGAAACAATCAGCAAAACTAAAAGGCAACCAACAGAATGGGAGAAGATATTTGCAAATGACATATCAGATAAAGGGTTAGTATCCAAAATCTATAAAGAACTTCTCAAACTCAATATCCAAAAAACAAATAATCCAGTGAAGAAATGGGCAAAAGACATGAATAGACACTTCTCCAAAGAAGACAGATGGCCAACCCACCCATGAAAAGATGCTCAACATCACTCATCATCAGGGAAATACAAATCAAAAACCACAATGAGATACCACCTTACACCTGTCAGAACGGCTAACATTAACAACTCTGGCAACAACAGATGTTGGCAAGGATGCGGAGAAAGAGGATCTCTTTTGTATTGTTGGTGGGATTGCAAGCTGGTGCAGCCACTCTGGAAAACAGTATGGAGGTTCCTCAAAAAACTAAAAACAGAACTACCCTACAACCCAGCAATTGCACTACTAGGCATTTATCCAAGGGATAGAGGTGTGCTGTTTCGAAGGGACACATGCATCCCAATGTTTATAGCAGCACTATCAACAATAGCCAAAATATGGAAACAGCCCAAATGTCCATCGATGGATGAATGGATAAAGAAAACATGGTATACATGTATATACATATATACACACGTATATATACATATATACATGTATATGTATATATATGTATATATATGTGTGTATATATATATGTATATGTATGTGTGTATATATACATATATATAATGGAGTATTACTCGGCAATCAAAAGTATGAAATCTTGCCATTTGCAACGATGTGGAGGGAACTAAAGGGTATTATGCTAAGCAAAGTTAGAGAAAAACAAATAACACTTCACGCACATGAAGACTTTAAGACACAGAACAGATGAACATAAGGGAAGGGAAGAAAAATAATATAAAACCAGGGAGGGGGACAAACCATAGAGACTCTTAAATGTGGAGAACAAACTGAGAGTTACTGGAGGGGTTGTGGGAGGGAGGATGGGCTAAATGGGTAAGAGGCATTAAGGAATCTACTCCTGAAATCATTGTTGCACTATATGCTAACTAATTTGGATATAAATTTAAAAAAAAATAAAAAATAAAATAAAAAGAAAGAAAGAAAGAAAGCAATCTGGACAGGGCGGGCCGAGAGGGAATCTGCCAGGGGGACCCTCACGACAGGGGCCATGCTGCCCGTGGTGCGGGGGGCTCTCTGTGGGCTTGGTTTCCACTGCACCCATCCTAGCAGAAAGGCCTTTCTCTACATAAGACACATCAAAAAGCATTTTTAAAAAGCAGACATCAGGCCTCACTGGGCTCAAAGGCTCTGAGCAAATGGCAGGTAGGATTCCCATCAGTTCTGGCAGGGCCGCCTTGTGGTGGGGACCACTCTGGTTCTGCTTTCAATGGGCTTCTTGGAAGAGAAATTTTCTCTTGGCTTAAGATTTATTTGGCCCGAGATGTAAAGTTTCAAGTGTGCACATGTTTTGTCTTATCCAGAACTGAATGAATGAATGAATGAATGAATGAATGAATGAATTAGTGAATGAATGAATGAGGGAGGGAGGGAATGAATGAATGAAAACAAATCAACAGATGTTGTTAGGCATTGAGTTAGGCACCTCTTTGGAAAGCAACATAAATGAGTTTTCTTTGGTAAAGGCAGGCTAAAAACGCATCTCAGACAGAAGCATCCTCCCCCTTCAGACAGGCCCTCCTCCCCCCTCAGACACAGGCATCCTTCCACCCAAACAGGCCCCTTCCCCCCCTCAGATAGGTTCTCCTCCCTCAAACAGGCCCTCCTCCTTCTCACTGAGCCTCAACACTCTGACCTGGGCCTCCTCCCTCAGACCAGGCCCTCTCCCCTCTAAGGGAGCCTCCCCACTCAGACCATCCCCTCACCCCTCAAGCCTGATCGAGGCTTCATTGAGCCTCCCCATTCTGGCCAGCCTCCCTGCTCAGACCATGCCCTCCTCCCTCGGAGCAAGCCCTCTCCCATCAGACCAGGCCCTCCTCGCTCTGACCGAGCTTCCCCCCTCTGGCTGGCCCACAGGCAGGTGGACTCACTCCGGGTCAGGCCCAGGGCACTGTGGGTACTGCCGATGCGGTTGCAACAGTCCAGGAAGGCCTTCACGCACGAGGCCTCGTGCTGGATGAACCCGGCCCTGCGCTCGCACGAGAACTTCGTGGGGTTCTCCCGCATGCCATGTTCACAGCACTTGCGCAGCTCCTTCGGGTACTGACCCGCTGCGTGGACACGACACCGGTCAGGGCCTCAGCCGGGACCTCAAAGCAGGAGGAGCTCGGGCGGACCAAGGGTAGGAAGTCCCCAGGGCCCGGCCCTGCCCTCCTCCCTCCTGGGCTGGATCCCGGATGGGCAGGGTTTGGAGGAAGGGTGGGGGCCCCCACCTTTGTCCATCCTCTTCTCTGTGAGCATCACTGAGCGGCGGCGCCAGGCATCTGGTTTGGGGCACTCGGGATCTGAGGGGAGGGCACACGCGAACAAGATGGGTTAAGCGTCAACTGAGGGTCCCCGATGTACTCCTCTCAGTAGCCGTGAGGGAGGGGTGTTGCTGCTCCCATTTGACAGATGAGGAAACTGAGGCTCAGCGGGCAGTGATTCACTAGGTGGGGGCTGGGGCAGGACTTGAACCCAGGGCCCCCACCTGTTCTCAGCATCTGAGGACCTCAGAACAGTGCCCTTCATTTGCTCTCAGCATCTGGGGTGGAGGCCCCACCCCTCCCTGGCCCTCACCTGTCCTATCAGGGGTCTGCAGGTTTGTGTTGGTCTGGAAGGCCAGCCCTGCATCCGTGAAGACGCCGGCATAGTCCTTCCCGCTGCCTGGAGTGCAGCCGATGTCAGCCTTCTCCACCACGTTCCAGATCTGCGGGAGGGCAGGGTTCGCGGGCAGGCCTCCACCACCAGGCTGACATGTCCGACCACCCCTGCGTTCTGGTCCCAGGCCCCTCTCAGAGGTGTGTGCACAGCCCCCGCCAACCACCCCCAGCTCGGACTCCTCCGTCTACGCTCCCACCCGCAGCCTTCACTTCCGTGCCATGTTTGTGTCCGTCCAAGCTTCCGTCCAGCCCACGCCTAACTCCACTTCCGGTTCCCTTCTGAGCGCCACCTGCGCCTCAGGCCCACGCCACCCCTTTGCTTCCGCCACACCCCAGCGGTACAGGGCGCACCTTGCTCTGAGTTAACCTATTCCTGTTCAGCACGAACACGCCCTTGTCCACTGCCACGAGCCCCACTCGGGAACCCCGGTCACCCTCGATCTTGATGGTCAAAAGCTGCCCAGGTGGGTACACCTTCTTTTCCTTCTTGCCACCTTTCACCACCAGCTGTTGGCAGGGATGGGGGATACACAGAGGTGGGAGTGAGGGGTCAGCCCTGCCAGGCTGGGTCTCCATCAGCAGTCAGCCCAGGGCAGTGTCCCTGCTGTGCTGGTCAGGAAGGGGCAACGGTGGAGACAGACAGACTGAAGGCGGAAAGGCCAGCAGGGAGGGAGATACTGAGGCTGAAACAGAGGTGGGGAGAGAAGGAGCTGGAAAAGGAGAAGATGGGCCTCGGTTGGGGAGCCCACCCAGAAGGCTGGAGAGAGGCAGAGACGGAGCGAGCACTGGCCAGGCAGGGAGAGCCAAGATGGGTGCAGAGGAAGGCTCCGGAAGCTTACCTTGCCCACACAGGAGTCCTTGACATCCACCCACACAGAATCGGCCACCACCTCCCTCTGGCCCTTGTTGTTAATGAAGGTGTAATAAGCCACCAGGCGGAAGGAAGGAATGAAGTCCTCAGTGATGGTCAGGGGCAGCGCGTACATGTCCTGGCCGGGCTCCCGCGTCTGACGCTCCACCTTCAACAGCTTCCCTTTGTTCATGATCTGGGGGAGACAGGTTGGCGTAAGGGAGAATCAGCAAGGTCGGGCGGGGGGGTGGCCCTGGCCTGGGGGTGCTGCAGAAGTAAGGAGGAGGGGTCTGGGGATCCTAGGAGGGCACGGACCAGGTAGGTGAAGTAGCGGATGTTGTTCTCCTGGGTGGTGGTGGGGTCAATTCGCAGGTGGAAGTTGACGTTGAGATCTTCCCCTGGCTTGAGCTCCACGCGAGGCACAGAGATGTGCAGGTAGTTATTACTCATGGTGCTGTAGGGTTGGGCATTCATAGTCCTGTTGGTCTGTCGTGACTCTGGGATACCATCCTTCCTAGTGCTTACCTGGGTGAGGAAAGGGGGATGAATTCTGGCCCCCCAAAGATGTCCACATCCTAATCCCTGGGGCCTGGGAATATGGTACCTTCCCTGGCCAGAGGGACTGTGCAAATGGGATTAAGGGTCTGAGGATGGGGAGTCTGTTTTGGTTTACCCAGGTGGGTCAAATGTAATCACCGGATCCTTAGAATATACCTATGCAGATGGCCAGACTGCTGGTGCAGATAAGATCCCCTCTATGCAGATGAAAACCCTCTATGTGAATGGCAGGATCCCCTGACAATAAAAGGACCCCACTCCTCACGTGGCAGGATGACTGTGGCAGAGGACAGATTCTCTCCATGCAAATCCAGTCCCCTATCTCCCAGAAGTGGGGCTAGAGGAGGGTGAGGACTCACGGTGATGGGCAGGGACCTAAAGGTTTTGTGTGTGTTGATGATCAGCTTGGCCACGCCGTCTTCCTGGGTGAAGGAGGACCCTTTGGAGTACTGGGTCACCACGGGGACGTTGCGTGCTGGGGAGCCGTCGGGGTTCGTCACAAACACCTGCAGGTGCAGTGCAGGGGCAGGTGGAGGGCGTTCAGGTCGACCCAGAGGCGTGGCTGATGCTCAGGGGAAGGGTGGGGGAGGCAGCCCCACACCGGGTCTCACCATGAGGTCAAAGGGCATGCCTGGTTTGAAGAACTTGGACGTCTTGGTGAAGTGGATCTGGTAGGGGGAGGTCACGATGGGGATCCCGCTGCGCTCCGCCTCCACCATGTCGCTGCCTGAGGGGGTCAGCCGTGAGGGCAGGCTCCTGGGCCACCCCTCCAGGTTGGACCACACCTTACACTGGGCCTCTCTCAGACTGGGCCTCCTCCATCAGACTGGCTGGAACCTTCATTCTGTTCCTCCCCCATCACTGGGACTCCTCTGTCAGACTGGATCCCACCTTCATGCTGGGCCTCCCTCCTCAGACTGGACATCATCCATTAGACAGGATCCAATCTTCATACTGGCCTTCTGTGCTCAGACTTCCTCTGTCAGACTGTTGCCCACCTTCATTCTGGCCTCCCCACTAGGATGGGACCTCCTCTGTCAGACTGGCCCCCAACCTCACTGGGCCTGTTTTCAGACTGGGTCCATTCTGTGAGACTGGATCCCAATTTCATTTTGGGCCGCCCTCCTGAGACTGGGCCTCCTCTATCAGACTGGATCTCACTTTTATTCTGGACCTCCCCCCTCAGACCAGGCCTCCTCTGTCAGACAAATTCCCACCTTCATAGTGGGCCTCCCTCAGACCAGGCCTCCTCTGACAAACTGGCGGGCACCTTCATTCCTCAGACTATGGCTACCCTGTCACTGGCTGCCACCTTCAGACTTGGCCTCTTTTGTCAGACTGGATCACGCATTCATACTGGGCCTCCCCCCTCAGACTGGGCCTCCTGTGTCAGACTGGATCCCACCTTCATTCTGGCCTCCCCCCGTCAGACTGGGCCTCCTCTATCAGACTGGCTCCCACCTTCATACTGGGCCTCCCCCCTCAGACTGGGCCTCCTATATCAGACTGGATCCCCCCTTCATTCTGGAGCTCCCCCCTCAGAATGGGCCTCCTCTATCAGACTGGTTCCCATATTCATACTGGGCCTCCCCTCTCAGACTTGGCCTCACCTGACAGACTACATCCCAATTTCATTCTGGGCCTCCCCCCTCAGACTCAGCCACCTCTATCAGACTGCATCCCACCTTCATTCTGGCCTCCCCCCTTCAGACTGGGCCTCCTCTATCAGACTGGATCCCACCTTCATTCTGGCCTGCACCCTCACTGGGCCTCCTGTATCAGACTGGATCTCACTTTCATTCTGGACCTCCCCCCTCAGACTGGGCCTCCCATGTCAGACTGGATCCCACCTTCATTCTGGCGTCCCCCCATGAGATTGGGCCTCCTCTATCAGACTAGATCCCACATTCATACTGGGCCTCGCCCCCTCAGACTGGGCCTCCTGTATCAGACTGGATCTCACCTTCATTCTGGGCCCCCCTCTCACTGGGCCTCCTCTGTCTGACTGGATCCCACCTTCATACTGGCCTCCCCCATCAGACTAGGCTTCTCTATCAGACTGGATCCCACCTTCATTCTGGCCTCACCCCATCAGATTGGGCCTCCGCTATCAGACTGGATCCCACAATCATACTGGGCCTCCCCCCTCAGACTGGGCCTCCTCTATCAGACTGGATCCCACTTTCATTCTGGGGCTCCCCCCACCCTCACAATGGGCCTCCTTTGTCTCACTGGGTATCACTTTCCTCTGGATATCCTCTCTTACACTTGGCCTCTGCCCTCAGACTGGTTCTCCCCTGTCACACTGCATTCCACATCCATTCTGGGCCTCTGCCCGCACACTGGGCCTGACCCCCTCATTTGGGTCCCTTTCCTCAGACCAGGCCTCACCTGAGTGCAGGATAACGGTGACAGACACGTACAACGACTTCCCCACCAGGGCATCTGCTCCGGAGGGTTCCACCCCGCTCAGCAGGACCTTTCGTTCCAGCCTGGCCTCCCCACTGCCATCATCGATCTGGGGGAGGAAGGAAGGCTCAGAGAGGGGGAGGGGCGCAGGTGAGGGAGGGGGAAGTCCACAGTGGAGGAGGCTCAGAGGGGCAGAGCACCTGAACACGGCTGAGGGACTGGGGCAGCGAAATCCTCTGCTCACCATCCTGGACCCCAAAGATGACGAAGGCTATTCCATCCACATTCTTCCCATACAAGAACCTGAGAGGCAAGAGGGTCTCAGATGCTCCTCTCCTGAAGGGCGAGCCTGCCTGCAAACTTCCACGGACCCCTGGTCCCGCGCCTGGTGCTTACCTGGCCAGTATCTGGTCCCACACCTGGCCACACCGCTCCCGGGTTCCCTTACCCGGCCCCTACCTGGCTCCACCCCTAGCTGCCAACCTGGCCCGTCATCTAGCCCTCACCTGGCCCCCCTCCCCTCCCCTCCCACCTGGCCCCATTCCTAGCCCCTCACCTGGCCGTGATGGTGACCTCCAGGCCCTGTGGGTCATCAATGTAGTAGAATTTCTCTGTAGGCTCCACTTGGACCTCAAAACTGGGCAGCACTGGGGTCGAGACGGCACCAGTAGGGTGTCAGCACTGGGCCTGGCACTTGGGGCCCCCACCCTGACTCCTTCCTCCTCTTACCGTACTCCTTCACCTCGAACTCAGCAGAGAATACTTGCTGTGGGGCATCTTCATAGTGGGCTTCTATCTTCCACTGCCCTGTACTGTGGGGAAGGCAGGTGAGTGAGCCAGCCAGACGCCCTCCCTTGGCATAGGGAACCCCCTCTAGGAGGGCCTGACATACTTGACCTGCTCCGGGATGTTCCAAGACAGGGACGAGATGCCAAACAGCCTCCCAGAAGACAAGAAGTCCCTCTTGATGGGAACACCGTCGGGGGTCTGACAGGGAGGGTGTGTCTCTTCAGAGACCTGGCTTAGCCCCTAGGCTCTCTTCCTCCTCTCTGTGTCTGGACACTCTCTGTGTGTCATGACTACTGGGGCAGTGGTTATGAACATGGACTTGAGTCAGTCAGCCTGGGATCAAATGCCCACTCTCCCATTTACGCGCTGTGTCACCTTGGGCAAATTACTTGATGTCTCTGTGCTCAATGTGCCCAGCTAGAAGAAGGAGAAGAACATAGCCCCTACCTCAGTGGCTTAGCACATGATTCATGTAAGCTGGAGCTCACTCTCGTCGGCGGCTGTCTGAATACCGATAGTAACTAGCATTTATCACCTACTTTGTGCGGGACCCTGTGGTAAGCATCCTATGGGCGCTAAGTCACACAGCGTTGCCTACCTTCGACTCTTTGACCTACAAGAACACAAAGTCGTGTGGTTCAACCTAACACACAGTATGTCATTCGTTGCAAATAACTAAACACCAGGAGACATCATGTAAAAATCTGGCTTTCTGGCTTCTCTTGGAAATTGGGATAACCGTGGATACGGGTTCCTGTTGGCACATAGCGACATTTGACTGGAACTGGGCAGAGGCTCTACCGTTAGAGGTGTGTGTTCTCCGTTCCCCACAAATCCCACCGATCCCCACAGTCAGCTTGTGGCTGTCAGGACCTGGTCCCTGTTACCTTTGCGTGATTGCAAGAAATACTCATGACGATCCTCTGAGAACCACCTACCTCTTCCCTCTGTCCTTCACTTCCTCCTTCCATTCCCCCTCCCCCCCACCCCTTTCCTGCCTTAGCCCAGTAAATTGTAATGAAATTACTGTATGCCAAGCACCCATTCTGTCTGGAATTTAGGTTCTGTGGAGGTCTAGGGAGCGGGCAATTAGCAAATGAATACATTCAATTTATAGGATGCCTAAAGGAGATGACAGGAAAGGAGACCAGTGGAGTGTGTGTGTGTGTGTGTGTGTGAGAGAGAGAGAGAGAGAGAGAGAGAGAGAGAGAGAGTTGGGAGAGAGTGTTTGCAATTTTACAGGTCCTCAGAGAGGCTTCCCTGTAAAATTGTGCCATCGGTGACATTTGAGCAGAGACTTGAATGACGTGATGGGGCAAGCTATGTGGGTATTTGGAGGAAGAGCGTTTTGTGAGTAGTGGGGGAACAGCCTGTGCAAAGGTCCTAGGGCTGGCTCTTTATGGCAGTTGGAGGGACAGCAATAAGGCCCATGTGGCTGGAGCAGAGTGAGTGAGGGGAAGAGGGGGAGGAGAGGAGGGGAGGAGGACAGGTAGGGGACTGGGCAAGTCTTGCAGGGCCTTGGGGAGTGCTGGGAGGACTTAGGCTTTTACCCCAAGGAGGTGGGAGCTCCTGGAGGGCTCTGGGTGGAGGAGGGTGGGACAGGAGTTGGGTGCTCGAGGCTGCCCCCTGGCAGCAGGAGGCGGATTGGGCTACAGAGAGTTTTTATCTGTCATCTCAATCTTCAGCTGAGCAAACCAAGGCCCAGGAGGCTGAAGTGACCTGTCCGGAGTGACACGGTCCCCAGAGGTTTGCCTGGAGCCGGAATCCACGGGCAGAAGCATCACTGTGCCTGGTATCCCTGGATCTCTGCCCTGTGTCCAGGGCTCTCTCTGTGTTCGTGGCTCTACAGGTCTCTTTGCCTTTAGGCCTCTGCAGTCCTGCCTTTTCCGGAATCTCTTCTCTGTGTCTCTCTATCTCTTTGTCTCTCCCCGAGTCTCTGCCCAGGGGGAGTCATCGTCTGGGTTCCCCGCTGCTGGTACCTGGATGCTGACGATAACGGTCCGGCCCACGGGCAGTAGGTCGTTGTCCACGGTAAAGATCCGATAGAGGACTGGGAGATGATGTTAGAGAAAGGGGGCGGTGAGTGAGGCCCTGCCCCTCCCCACAGTCCCCCCCCCACCCCTCTCTCCAGCCACTGCCCAGCCCCTTACCTGTGGAGCCTGGGGTATAGATGGGCTTGTCCGTCTGGATGAAGAGGTACCCGCTCTGAAAGCTGACCAGCACCACCTTCTCCACCACGGTGCCCCCGAAGTCCGCCTGGACAATCACGAATTTTTTCCCCTTCCCTGATGTTAATTCCCGGTTGGCTGGGATCTAGGCATAGCCAGAGAATCATTGAGATGTTGCCTCCTGGTCCCTTGCCCGCATTCAGCCCCAGGCTTTCAGTGGGGTCCACACCTGCCTGCCCTTCCTGCCAATAGCACCTGTCCACCACTCCGGGTCTCCCTGGTGTGCCCAGGTTGGGAGCAGAGGGGTAGTGGGGGGGGGCAAGGGTCTAAGATGGGTAGGGATCAGAAAGGGGGATGAGTAGGGCGAATTAGACAAGGGGCTCAGAGGACCTCTCTTAGGAGAGGGGCTCAAAGCTAGGGGCTCAGGATAGAAGCTAATTGAAGGAGGAGTCTCAGAGAGGGGAGGGGCTTCCAAGTGGCACCTGGTCATAATGGGGAGGGGCTTCCAAGTGGGATGGGTTCAAAACATGGAGCAGACTCAGAGCGGGGAGGGGCGCCAGCAGGTGCACGCACCTTGATGTTGACTGTGCTCATGTGGTTATTATCCTTGGTCAGATAAGTGTTTCCTCTGGACAAACTTATCTTCCTGTCTGGAAAGTCGTTGACGCTGACTGTGACTGCAATGTTGCCTCCATAGTCATGGGCCTCCAGCAGCACCTTCTCCTCATTCTCCAGCCGCAGGATGTTGGGGGTGATCATGGAGAACCTGCAGGTCGGGTGGAACACGGGACGGAGCTGCCGTTCTAGGGACCAGGGTTCCAATCCTCACCCACATAGCACGAAGCCCCCAAATCCTGTGAAGTCAGATCTCGAGGCCTCCAAGTGATTCCACAGCCACGGAATCACTGAACGTACCACAGGCACCCAAACCCGCAGACCCCTGCTTCTAGAAACATCTGCCTCCCATTGTAACCCGAGTGCCATGAACCCCCAGCTCATGAAATCATGAGCTCACAGGCAGCCCAAGGCCATTCACATCCCAACCCGCTGACCCCTGCCTCCGCAGACACCCACGTGCGCCCTGGATTCTACTAGGACCTGAGCCCCACCCCCACCTCACAAGTAGCCCGGTTTGGAGAAGGGTCATGACCACTCACATGGGGTCCCCCGGTGCCAGGGGCAGGATGGGAAGCAGCAGCAGCAGCAGCAGGCTGGGGCCTGAGGCAGGCCCCATGGTGCAGGGACGGTGGAGGGACAGAGGGACGGAGGAAGCGGACTGGGAGGGAATGAGCAGAGGCTGCTGGAGGCTGCCTTTTATCTGGCTCCCGCCTCCCCCCTGCAAGCTCAGCCCAGCCCGCAGCTCCCGTGGCTTCCTCCTTCCTGGAGCTGCCCCAGATTTCTCAATACCATTTCCTAAGTTTTTCAATCCCTGGGGCCAGTGTGTCCTGGGGTAACTAACCCAAGGGCATGTCCTCCAGCAACATGGACACACCTTCCCCCCTGCCAAGGTCTCCCTCAGGGTCAAGGTCAGTTGGTAAACAGGGACCTTTCCCTGTTGCACCTACTTAGCGGTGGAGGAACACTGAGGGCCAGAGAGCTCCCCACCCCAGGTATCTGGGCCTGGCGCCCAGTTTCTGGCCATGCGTTTGTTAACCAGTGCCTTCCTATGGGTTCATCTCTATGCCCATTGTGCCCGGAAGTGTGGGAGAGGGATGGCAGGCAAGATAAGCCAGCAGGGGAGAGAGAGGAGGAGGCCTGGAGGATGGGATTCCCGTTAGCTGGCTTGCCCTGCCCAACATTCCAGGTTGGACAGCCGGAGAGCCAGGCTGCCTGGGTTGAGGCTAAGTGGGGTCTCTGGAAGGCACTTAACCCTAACACAGTATTGGCTATGTGTCCCCGATTCCAGTTGAACTGGTGTCCTGAGTTTCGTCTGGCACCCCAGCTGGAGGAAGAAGAAGGGGAAGGAAGGGGGAGGCTTTCTGGGTGGGGGGAGCCCAGGCACCCCTCTCCCCCCCACCCCCTTGAGTGCAGCGATTTCCCTGCTGCACCCCCCACCCTCACCCTTGAGTCGGTGACAGGCCTGGGAACAGCGGGGACTGCCCCTCCCCTCCTGGCCCCCCACTTCCAGGATGGGGTCCTTGCTACACTGCTTTCTGAGATTTTCCCTCCAGGACCCATGGCCTGGGCACCTCCCCCACCATGCAGCCCAGGCCTCCCCTTCTCCCCCTACTCATTACTCATTAACTAGAAGGTAAACTTGGCCCGGCTGGATTTGATCTGCCCCATGGCTGCTTCCCCCGCTCCCCTGACTCAAGCTCAGGAGAGGCCTGAGCATCAGGGACCCCCACCCTGGAGGGTGCAGGGGCAGGCTGGACATTCACAGCCATGAATGTCCCTCTGAGCATTGGGTTACAAGCCAGTGGCATGGGGCGGGCAGAGGCTCATCCTGGTGCCCCGCACGTGGTGAGGCCCCACTGCACATGGACTGTATGTTTATTGTTTCCAACACCTGCTTCTCTTCCTCACCTTGTTTCATTGACAGCCCTGCCCGTCCTCCAAGCCATCTTCCATCGTCCTCCCTCTCCCCTGCACTCACTGTCCCAGTCCATCTGTCTGTTGTCTGCACCCCTGTGGTCTGTGGCCTCCCTGCTGCAGAATCACTTCTTCCAGCCCATGTACACACACACACAATATTGTATTTCATTCCCTGTGAGGTAGGTACTTGTATTATCACACCCATTTTACAGATGAGGAAACTGAGGTTCAGAGAAGTGAATTGACTTGCACTGGGCTACACTTAATCTGTCTCCTGTCCTGCACACACGTGCACAGAGACATGCACAGTGACACAGGAGACCCACCTGCCACAAGCCATGAGCCCCTACTCACCAGCAAGGGTGTGGCCATCTCCCCCAGCAGCCAGCAGCAGCAGCAGGAGGCCCAGGCCCAGCTGGCACACACTGCAGGGCTGTCTTCACCTGTGGCTGCGCCCCAGCCTCGTGAATGGGATGTCTGTCTGTCCATCCACCATATACACTGAGGGCCATAGAACTGTCTCCCCATGCCTGAGCAGATGAGGTCCTGAGTCACCTCAGGGCAGGGCTAGCATGGCTGGGTCCCTGAGGGCAGGGAAGAAACCACAATTGCCCAATGGTCCTGGGCTTCACACGCTGCAGACAGGCACCTATGGGTACCTGGGTTCAGCCTTTGGTCACTCCGCGATCAAATATTTCTGGATACGTGTGTGCCAGGCACTGTTCTAGGTTTGAGGCCACAGCTGTGAACAAGACAGACAAAAGTCCCTGGTGTTAAGGAGCTCCCATTGTTGGGGTGAGAGACAATGAGCCTCGTAAAGAAGAAAATACTATATAGTGTTTGAGATGGTGGTTAAGGAAGTGCAAAATACAAGAGTGGTTTGTGTGTGTGTGTGTGTGCGCATGTGTGCGTGTGTGTGCTGTGTGTATGTGTGCATGGAGATGAGTGCAGGTGCAGGCATGCATGTTGGTGCATCTATGCACACATGTGGGTGTGTGTAGGTGTGTGCATGTAGGTGCGTGTGCGTGTCCGATGTGCATGAGTGTTCACGTGCACGGGTGTGTGCAGGAGCAGACACACATACGCCTGCATGTGTGGATGTGTGTACACGTGCATGAGTGTGCCTGGTGAGTGTGTGTGTGCATGCGTGCATGCATGGATGCAAGTTCAAATTGGAACTCACAGACAGGTGGTGTAACCACCAGCCGCTAGGTTAACTAGGCTGAATCCAAGGCCTGGAAGTCGTCCCGGGGGCACCTCGAACTGGCCTGAGGAGCCCTCTTTCTCTTCTCCCCCACATCCCACCTTTTCACAAGCCCTGGCCATTCAGTGTCAACGTCTGATCTGAACCCAGCCGCCTGTTTCCAGACCCACTGCTACTGCCTTTGCGAAGTGCTGTGGGCTGAGTGTCTGTGCCCCTCCCCCCGTTCATTTGGTGATGTCCTGATCACCTACCTGATGGCCTCTGTAGGTGGGGCCCTGGGGAGGCGGTTAGGTCAGGAGGGTGGAGTCTTCCTGAATGGGATGAGTGCCCCTGACGGAAGACTCTCTCCCTCCCTCTCTCCCTCTTCCTCTCTGTCTCTGCCATTTGAAGACGTTTGAGGACCCAGTGAGAGGGCCACTGTCTACAATCCAGGAACAGAGCCCTCACCAGAGCCCGACCAAGCTGGCACCTGTGTCTCAGACTTCCAGCCTCCGGAACCCTGAGAGATGCATGTCTGCCGTTTGAGGCGCCCGGTGTAGGGCATCTTGTTACAGCCGCCAGACTGCACTAACACACTAGGGCATCCGTCATTTCTGGCCTGACTCTTGCAGTGGTTTCCAGCTGGACGTTCTCTCTGCCTCTTGCCACCTCATAATTCATTCTCTGCCCTCTACAAGTGTGAACTTGTTTATTTGTTTCCTTTAATTTATATAGTTTAATTTAATTTAATTTACTATTTTATTTTAGAGGTGAAATTCACATAACATAAAAGCAACCATTTTAAAGTGAGCAGTTCAGCGGTATTTAGGGCATTTCCACAGTCGGACAACTCTGTCTGGTCCCCAGACGTTTTCAGCGCCTCGAAAGGTAAGCCCGTACCCATAAAGCAGTCCCCATCCCCCAGGCCTCCCAGCCCTTGGCAACTACTAGTCAGCTTTCCTGCTCTATAGAGTTACCTGTCCTGAATAGTTCAGGTATTTCAGAAAAGTGGAAATACACAACCTGTGGTCTTTTGTGTCTGGCTTCCTTCACTGAGTATAATGTTTTCAAGTCTCAGCCAGGTCCTTGCTTGTTAGGGCTGAGGAATGTTCTAGTGTATGGACACATCCCAGTTTGCTTGCCCATTCACGCACTGAGGGATGCTTCAGTCGTTTCCACCTTTGGGCTACTGGGCAAAGTGCTGCTATGAGCATGCTCGCACGTATATTTGTCTGGGTACCAGCTTCCAAGTCTCTGGGCAGATAGCTAGGATTGGAATTGCTACCATCAGCTTTCCAAGCACATAAGTCAGCCTTCATGCCTTCCCTGCTTAAAATATTGCAGTGGCTTCCCACGGAGCCCTCAGGGGCTAGCACATTTCGCCTCATGGCCCAAATCCGGCCATCCCCCTCTGTGTGTACGGGAGTGGCTCACTGTAGTGAGCTGCAGATACCCACCAGGGGCTTCCCTCTCTGCCTGTTCCCCACTCTGCTCCCAGTGCCCACCTCCCTGACTCACAGCCAACATCTCACCACGCCCACGCCCACGCCCTGTGCTGGTCATACTGGCCGCCACCTACATGTTGGAGAATCCTGTGTTGGTAACTACAGGGCACTGAGTGAATGAATCTCATCCTGGGGGTTGGTGGCTCAGCGAGTTGCCTTGCCTTTGACAAGCTCATCCAGGAGAGAGAGTAGACCTTGGGATGGAAAGGTTGGCTGGGATCTGGGTATCACTGGATCAGAGAGAAGCGGACCTTGGGGTCACCTCCTACTGCTTCCACCTTTCTGGATCTCCAAACTGCTCCCCTTTGGGTGAATCCCTTGTCATGGAGAGAACAGCTCTGGCTGCTGGGCATAGAGGATGCCCCCACCCAGGATGGCCCATCCCATGTGAAGAAGGCATGGTGGGACACAAGTTTCCTCTCTCGTTTTATAAGTACCTTCATGATCTCCTTGATTTTATCTTGGCCCTCAAACCTTAAGATATTTACTATCTGGCCCTTTATAGAAAAAGCTTGGCCTTCCCCTGAGCTTAGAGTAGACACAAAGTGATCTTCACTATCTTGAAGTCCATACCCTGTGCTCACTTGGCCTCAGGCATCTTGAGGACTTTGTACATACTGTTTCCTTCATCTGGAATGTTCTTTTCCAGATTCTCCATGCCTGGCTCCTCCTTGTCATCTGTGTGTTGGCTCAAGAATTCCCTCCTGACAGAAGCTATCCCTGTATTCCCTGACCATCTACATTAGTCAGGGCTCTCCAGAGAAAGAACCAGTAATATCTCTATCTGTCCATCCACCCACCCACCCATCCATCCATCCATCTGTCCATCCATCCATCCATCCATCCCTCCATCCATTTATCCATCCATCTATCCAACCACCCATTTTGCAATACACCCATCCATCCATCCATTCATCTATTCATCCATTTGTCTGATCATCCATGCATCCATCCATCTACTGCCCAACCATAAATCCATCCATCTGTTCATCCTTCCATCTATCCATCCAACCATCCATTTGTCCATCCATCCATCCATCCATCCATCTGTCCATTCGCCCATTTATCCATCCATCCATCCATCCATCCATCCATCCATCCTTTTGACCATGCATCCATCCATCCATCCATCCATCCATTTATATATTCATTCATCTCTTCATCCACCCATCCATACATCCATTCATCTATTGCCTACTATCTATCATCTATGTTATCTATCTATCCACCACTTAACGATTTATATGTATTACCTATGTATGTATGTATGCATGTATGTATCTATGTATCTATCGATGATCTGCATGCACACACGCATACACACACACACACAATTTATTTTGAGGAAATGGCTCATGTGACTATCGGGTTCATCAAGTGACTATCGATGGAACACATCAACTCCACGCTGTCTTTAGAATGTGAGTTTCAAAGATCATATCTGTGTTGTCACAGTGTGGAACCACAGGTGCTCAAACAAAAAAATACCAATGTATTAAAAAAAAAGGAAGAAAATTAATCCTAGGGCAGAAGAAAGGGAGAAATTGGCATGAAAAACATGACAAGAAGGACATAAAGGCGGGTGGGCAGACGTCTGGTCAGATGTCACCTAGTGAGGCTGGAACGCCTAGTGAGTGGTGAGAATTTTTGAGTCTCCCCTTGACAGGGGTGCCTGACAACCAAGAATGGAAGTAGCAGGGTGACTGCAAATATATTTCTCCCATATTCCTGGAATTGGGAGGTGGGGCTTACAGGCACTCGAGGTCTTAGGGGAAATGGGTGACTGCCAGTCTCAGGACTTTTCTCATGATGACCTCATCTACAGCCAGGAACTGGATCCCACCATCCATAGACCAAGACTTACTAGTGGCGTTATTAATCAGAAGAGGCGTCCAAGGGCCCAGTTTCCAACAACAGCCAGTGAAATGATTTGCCTGTGGCTGCTGCCCCCCGCGCAGCTCAGGTGATGCTGTGACCACAATGCCCACCTCCCCCCCACCCCTGCAATCTGCTCTTGATAATGGACTCATGCCTTCCCCTCCCTGGGTCACTCAAATATCCGGTGAAAACCTTGCCAGCCCTGCCCCTTATGGCCGCCGCCTGGGAACAGCCAGGAGGAATGCAGGCAAAGTAGTGAATGGAGTTGCACACACCCTAGAGATGATGGGCAAATGGACAGAAGGTGAGAACAGGTGGGGAAGAAGGTGAGGAGGTGGAGGATCCAGGTGGGAGGAAGGTGAGGAGGGGGTGTATCCAGGAGGGGAGGAAGGTGAGGAGGGAGAGGATTCAGGAGGGGAGGAAGGTGAGGAAGGGAAAAGGATCCAGGTGGTGATGAAGTTGAGGAGGGGGAGGATCCAGGTGGGAGGAATGTGAGGTGTTAGAGGATTAAGGTGGGGATTAAAGTGAGGAGGTAGAGGGTTCAAGTGGGGATGAAGGTGAGAAGACAGGATCCAGGTGGGGAGGAAGGTGAGGAGGGGGAGGATCCAGGTGGGGATGAAGGTGAGGAGGCAGAGGACTGTGGAGCCCTTGTGCATAATGATGCTCGGGAGGGCTGGGGTAAAGCAGGTGAGGATACTGGTACCCACACAGTGGATGAGAGAAGGATGTAGGTGAAGATACTGGTGAGGACCCAGAGGAGGAGGCAGAGGACACACAGGTCACGATGCAGGTGGAAAGACAGCAAGTAGGTGAGCACTTGGCGCAAATGCAGGCTCACTTCAGACTACGTGCAGGTGCAGTGCAGGTGCATGTGGGCACGGGCTCCCCGGGGGAGGAAGCAAACGTGCAGGTGATCCACAGGGAGGAAGGAGTTGCAGGGGAGGAAGCAGGGGATCACAGCTGCCTCTTCCTCCCTCTCCAAGACCTTCCGACTTTGGGAGACACATGAACTCTCAGTGAAGCTTTATTGTGGGGACTGTGGGCAGGGGTCAGTTGGGACAGCCAAAGACAACCATGTTCTCAGTGAAGTTGGCCAGGTCTTGACACAGCTTCTCATTCTCCTCATCCTGGCATTCATCAGCCTCTGGCCACTGTTCCAGCCAGGTGTCCTTCCCGATGATGTAGCTGATGCTGGGGGGAGGACGGCAGGTCAGGATCAGGGCAGGGAAAGCATGGGAAGGGGCGACCCACTGTGGGGGGTGGGGCATGCACAGGGCTGACACTCACTTGGGTTTCTCTCCCCACAGGTCGGCGGACATGCCCCACATGAGGTAGTGTTTCCCCTCCTGCAGCTTCAGGGCTTCTCTGCACTTGATGTGGCTGATGAACCTGCGCTCCTGTCCAACCTGCACCTCATCAGAGCCTGGAAGGGACGGACAGGGACGCTGAGTGGGGGAGGGCAGGGAACCAGCAAGAAGGAAGTGGAAAGACAGAACACAGACTGCAGGGCTGACCTGATTTGATGATCTGCTCGACGACCATTACGTAATCATCAAAGTCTTCTGACAGCTCCTTCTTGAGAAGCCTGGTCTTGTACACTGATGGGGGAGGAGGGGAAGGACGGTGGGGTCACGGGCAAGGGGGGCTGCGGGGACCCTCAGCTGCAGGCGCACCTGGGTGTATGGCGTCCCCAAGCAGACACATGCAGGGTCACAGCCACACGTGCAACAGTCCCTGCCCCCCAGTAGCACACCTGCCACATGTCTTCCCACAACCACCATGTCACACAGCCACACACGGCCATGTGCACAATTACACTCACCACAGTGGAGTCCTATGCATAACTTCCCATCCACTATCCCCCACAAGCACTGTCTCTCATCTCCATGGCTTGGCAGGACTACAATGTCACACACACAACGGGCAGACGACCATATCCGCTCTCACACTGGCTGCACACCCGGCCGACTCATTAGCGTGGCTCCCCATGCACTCATGGCCCCTCATAACACATTTACACCCACACACACATCGGCTGCAACCACAGGCTGACGTATAGCCATATGCAGCCAGGGGCACTCACAGCCAGTCACACACACCCATGGCCACACAGTGTCGCTCACCCAGGCACCCACGTGCACGTGCCCACTCACCGTAGTCTACTCCTGGTTCACAGGCCTTGTCCAGACGGTCGTCCAGGGTGATCTTTTCATCCATCGGGTGCATGAAGCAGTTCTCTGTGTGGTGGATGAGTGGGGGACATGGTGGTATTACACGCGTTGTCCAGGGCCCCCCGCCCCTGGGTCCGTGTGGGTGTCCACTGGGTGTGGGCTTTCAGAGCCCCCTTGGGCCACCCCCATGGAAGGAGGATCTGGGGGTGTGTGTCCACCCTTCTGTGCTTCTCTGCACCCACCTTCAGCACAGCGGCACATGTCTTTGTGACAGAGCTTGCTCAGCAACCCGTCTTCTTTGTCTGGGTGGTAGAACCGGATGCAATTCTCATCTGTGGGCAGAGTGGCAGGGAGGTGTCAGAGGGCTAGGGCCTCCAGCCCAGAGACCCAGGGGCTTGGATTCCCAACTCCAGTCCCTCAGACCTGGAGAGGCCAGGTCCCCAACCCTGGGACCCTCAGGCCCCCGCCTCGCACGGATCCCTTGGACCCTCAGGCCCCCAGACCCCCCAGGCCCTAGGTGGGCTGCTCACCCAGGTTGTAATAGGAGTACACCTTGACCGACCCGGGCTGGATAAGCCCCACGTTGAAGTACTGGTGCACCTTGAAGGTCAGACAGTCCTCCTGGTCGTGTGAGATCTGGGGGGAAGGAGGAGGCTGGTCAGTGGGGCGACAGGTCGTGTGAGATCTGGGGGGAAGGACGAGGCTGGTCAGTGGGGCGACAAGGAACGGAGCCCAGCATGGGGTCCTGGGGGTTGAGACAGTGGTGGAGAAAGTGAGGGAGCAGGAGTCTCCACCAAAAGACTGATGAGCACTTCAACACAGCCATTTCCACTTCTCCAAGGCTTGAAGCTACATTATCCCTGCCAGCTTCCTTTCCTAGTTCAGTGTGGCCATGTGATTGAGTTCTGGCCACCAGACTGCTGTCTCTGCCCATGAAAACATCCATGGTTAATGGTACTGAATGCTATATTTAAAAGTTGTTATGGGGGGTGCCTGGGTGGCGCAGTCGGTTAAGTGTCCGACTTCAGCCAGGTCATGATCTCGCGGTCCGTGAGTTCGAGCCCCGCGTCAGGCTCTGGGCTAATGGCTCGGAGCCTGGAGCCTGTTTCCAATTCTGTGTCTCCCTCTCTCTCTGCCCCTCCCCCGTTCATGCTCTGTCTCTCTCTGTCCCAAAAATAAATAAACGTTGAAAAAAAAATTTTTTTAAAGTTGTTATGGGATGGCACCAGGAGGGCATAGTCGGTTAAATATCCGACTCTTTATCTCAGGTCAGGTCATGATCTCATGGGTTTGACTTTGAGCCCCACATTGGGCTCTGCTCTGACAGCACAGAGCCTTCTGTCTTTACTTCTCTCTGCCCTTCCCCTGCTTGTGTTCTCTCTCTGTCTCTCTCAAAATAAATAAACATTAGAAAATTGAAGAGAAAAACTTATTGAGAGGGTAGATCTTAAAAGTTCTCATCACACACACACACACACACACACACACACACGCATTAAAACTATGTGAAGTAATAGATATGTTAAGTAAACTTATGGTGGTGATCATTTCCCAATATACACATACATCAAATCATTATGTTATGCACCTTAAACTTACACATTTTATATGTCAGTGACCTCTCATTCAAGCTGAAAAAATAAAGACAGAGAGAGAGACAGAAACAGAAATAGATATGTATAGGTACGTATATGTGACAGGTGTATTTGGAGGAACAGGCTAACAGTTAGTGAATTTGCATAGAATGTATATGGAACTGTGTTTTACTGCTGTGCAATTTCCCTGTAAGTTTGGAATCCTATAAAAATTTAAGTGCACAAAAAGTCCAGTACAAGAAAACGTCAACCACTAGCTCATGCACAATCCTCTTTTCTTCCAGGGAGGAGGGGTCCAGCAGAGGACTCTAAGATCCTAGGGAATTGCAGAGCCCCAAGAAGGAATGTGAGCAGATCCCTGACTTAGTGTGTGGAGCAGAAAACCCTTCCCTTAGCCTCCCAACTGGACTTTACCTGAGTGGGAGGCACAAGACTCTTGTGTTGGGACCCTCATATTCTTGAGAGGCTTATTACAGCAGCTAGTGTTACTTATGCTGACTAATATGGGGTGAGGGGACTTTGGGAATTTTGGAAGTTAGCAGGGGGCATGTGAAGATAGGGAAACGGAAAGATGTAAGTAGGGGAGAGGAGGAAGCTCAAGTCAATGTTAGAGAGGAAGGCAGTGACAGAAAGTCAGATGGAGAGCAAACACGGAGAGAGAAAACCCAGGGGGAGCGGAGCAAGGGGAATGCTTTTTAGCACTGAGCAATTTATTTTTTAAACCCAAGGGGGTCCCTTGAAAAGTTGTTTAGGACTATGATGAGAAGAAGTTGGAGGAAGCAAGTGTAAAATGAGGTTGGAATGAGACTGGTCAGAAGTTAAGCTGCTTAGAAAAGATGAGATGACCTGGGTTGTCCACCTTACTTTATATGCCCCTTCCCTCCACCACCTAGCAGCAGCAGTCTGTGCTTGGGCCCCTGCTTGGGCCTCATGTGACCCAGATGCAGGCCAGTCTGTTGGAGGTCAGATCCCCATCGGAAGCCTTACCTTGTCCAGGTAGATGATGAGGGTGTTCTTATTGGAGAAGGCCTTGTTAAGCTCATACTTAGAGATGTATCTGTCAACGCCGTTACTCAGCTGCGGAAGGGTAAGACTTGTGAAAATTGCCCTCAAGCCTTTGTCCACTGATGCCAGCCCCCAAGCCCAAGCCCTTCATACCAGGTCAAGGTCACCAGTGTCAGGAGAAAAGCCAGTCATCATGGATATATCCAGGATCGACATGGTAGCATCCTGGTCTCCCAGGTACCTGAATAGGGCAGGGAGAGGGCACTTGGGTCCCAGGGTAGGGTCAGCCCTGGGGCACAGTGTCTGCACAAGGGGGTCTGGTCAGAGACTGGGGTTACTGGTTCCCACACAGCAGCACAGAAGGATATTAGATTGTGGGAAACACTCCCCAAATGGAATAAAGGAAAGGCAGTGTCATGGTCAAGGTGACTAAAAGCTCAGGCTCTGGAGCCCCTTTGCACGGGTTCAAATCCCAGCTCCATATGACATTTGATGAGTCACTTGACCTCTCCATGCCTCAATTCGTCCAGAAAGTGCAGACGAGAAAATGTTACCATGGCCTAGCTCAGTAACGCCAGGCCCCCAGCACCAGGGGACATTAGTCGTAATTGCATAAAGTACGAGTACAAATCTTGTCTCTGGATCTTGGGTCCACCAATCATTGTGCAAATCACAGACACGCATCACGGTCAGTGACCAAGCACGTCATTCCTTCCAAAGCCTGTCTGTGATGGGGCACCGAGCAGTTCATGCACAGACAGCAAGGCCTGTGGTTGTGGCACTTCCTTATCTCCCAGGGATAAACCGCATGACGTTTCACAAAACTGGTCAACTGGCAGGGGGATCTGCCAGCCAGGATGAAAGGCAGCAGAGAAATGAAGACACTGGAGGCAAAATTTGAAAGCACAGAAACGGAGTTAGAGAAGGAGCAGCAGACTGTGCGAATGTCACCCTTGCTGCCATTGGAGGGGCCGACCGGCTCTCTTGTGACATCGGCCGCTCAGAAGATTAGAGTTGGAAGCTGACCTAACTTAGAAGGGAGCGTGACAGTTCACTATGTCACAGGAAAGATGCCTGCTCAATCCCTACCCCAAGTGACACAACAGAAGGAAGACCCACGGCACTTTTGGTAAGTGTTTTACAAAGGAGAACAAGAACTGCTTGTTATCTCCATGTTCTAATGTTGTAGTTTACAGCATGCTAAGCAAATTCTCATGTTACTGTAATTTCCATTTCTCTGTACCTTCCTAACTGGCAGTTTGAGAGTTCTGAAGCTGTGATAAAACGCTTTAAAGGTCATGCAACAATGGCAACTTCCCCCACTGATTTGTTGGCACTGCTTGAATAATTTCAGGTTATGGGGCCATCGCTCGTGTTGGACTGCCAATGCAAAGTGAGGACTGCCTGGGGTACCCACCTCCTGGCAGGTACTTCAGACAATACCAGATGCACAATATGCTCTTAGAAAGGATTAGGTCAGGGAAAGGAGAAGTCTTGCTATAGACAGAGGAATGGCCAAGATGACCCCCAGTGACCCATCACTTACTTGGCACAGATGTCAAGGATCATGGTGTCCAGGGCTTCCTGAGGCCTCTTGACTAGAAACACAGACAGAAAAATGGGAGGGGGATGTCCCTGGGTCCCAACTCAGGAAGGAGGCAGACATTAGAATGAGGGCGGGGGAAGGGTAACAGGTAGGGTCTTAACTCTTTTACCATCTTCAGGAGCTCGTCGTATATCAACCCTGAGGTCAAACTTCTTGCAGGTGTGTTTGCTTTTGAGCTTGGCATGGTACATTGTCACCACCTGGTGAGATCACAGGGCAGTGCAGTGTCAGCCCACTTGAGTTGAGAAGAGCGTCCCTCGGGGCCAGAGGGGCTGAGAGAAGGCGGGCCAAGCTGGTGTGTGTTCCTGTTCCTTACCGACAAGGTGCCTTGTCCTTTCCCTTTAGCTGTTACTACAAAATCCTCATTTTTCTTGGTCTGCAGGGAGCAGGGAGAGAAGAGAGAGGATTTGGGAACCAAGCCTTCCCCTGGTTGCTACAGTCATATGCCCTATTTCTTGCCTGTGGCAAACACTGGTTGTTGTGGAGGGGGACGGCAAGCGTTTGGCTAGGCAGTTGTACCTCTGCTGACCGCTGGAGGCTAGCAGATTCCCAGAGGATGGTGTGCCTGATGGCAGAGCTGCGGCTGGGCAGTTCAATGGATACTTCCAGGTTCAGGTCCTTGTGGTCAGGGACATCCTTCTGGAATTGGGCCAAGGCCTGGAACACCATGAAGGTGGCCTAGAGCCCATGAGAAAGAAGGAGGGTGAGCCAGGAGACTGAGAAAGTGGTTAGAACCCACTGGGGAAGGAAGAGACTCAGATCAGAGGGAAGGGGGTACTGGGACTATAGCTTAGGACCCCCTCCCCCAGAGAAGGTGAGGATAAGATTAGGGGTTGTTAGACACTGAGGACTTGTTCTTGATTCTCCAAGGGACAGTGGCTTAGACAAGAGCTTGGACACACTGAGAACAGGTCTAGAATCCACCAGAAATTGTAGGTATAGGACTGAAACTCTAGCACCATTGAAAATATGGCACAACCCATCCAGGGCAGAGTCTAGGACAAAGGTTTGGAGCCACTGAGAATGTGTTTAGAACCCATTTGTGTAAAAGGAATGAAGTTGGAGGGGCGCCTGGGTCGCTTAGTCGGTTAAGCGTCCGACTGTGGCTCAGGTCATGATCTCGTGGTCCGTGAGTTCGAGCCCCGTGTCGGGCTCTGTGCTGGCAGCTCAGAGCCTGGAGTCTGTTTCGGATTCTGTGTCTCCCTCTCTCTCTGCCCCTCCCCTGCTCATGCTCTGTCTCTCTCTGTCTCAAAAGTAAATAAACGTTAAAATAAAAAAAATTAAAAAAAAAAGGAATGAATTTGGATCTTGGGGTTACTGATCATATGCTCTAGATTTCAAATGGACAGAGACTGGCAGCTTTCCAGGAAGAAAGGGGTCAACTGGAGACTGAGGCTATTGAAACCGTGTCCTAGAACCCACTCTCCTGGGTCAGAGAGGCTTATATGCTGTCCTAGATGATGTCCAAGAACATGATCTAGAACCCACAGTAAGATGAACTAACACTGGGTGCTGGTGGAACTGGGATCCTGGTCTAGATATCAGGAGGCTCAGAACACAGCTTGGGCATCCAGAATGTAGTCTGGAATCTTCCACTGGGTTCACAACTAAAAAATCCTGACCTCTCAATTCCATTACAGCCACTGTGGCTTGTGGGACAGAAGGACTGCCCCTCTTGGTTAACATGTTCTCTGGGAGACCAGTGGGAAGCCAGAGGAGGTAGGCATGCAGGTGCCTGGGGGATATGGGGTCACTTGCCTGGGTGGAGCCATAGCCACCTTCGTAGTATCTCTGCTCATTGAGCCAGCTGGCGATGGGACGAGCAGAGTCAAAGTCTTTGAGCACCAGCTGGGCCAAGAGGGCATAGGATGTGGCCTCCACGTTGTAGAGGTGCTTGCCAGGCTCCTCCCAACTTGTCTTCTCTGCAAAGAGATGCACCCCCCGCATCCCGTCCCCCATGCTCACTGCGCTGTCCAGTCTTGGGATGGCTCAAGAAAACTCAGAAAAAGACTCACAATAGACTCCTTGGTGTTCAGGTGTCCTGACTGACAAGAGTTTGTGAGGCCCTCCCTCTGTCTCTCAAAACATCATGTGCTGTCCTGTCCTAACACTGTGATGCTCTATAGCAATCTATTTACTCATTTGTTTCCTCAACTGGAATGTGAACCACGTTGGCAGGGGCTGTGCTGTATTCACTGCGATGTCCCAAGTGCCCACGAAAGCACTTGTGGCAGAGATCATCATTAAAAAGCATTCCCTCCTCAGGGACACCTGGGTGGCTCAGTCGGTGGAGCTTCCAACTTTGGTTCAGGTCATGATCTCACGGTTCAGGAGTTCAAGCCCCACATCAGGATGTCTGCTGTCAGCACGGAGCCACCTTTGCACTCTCTGTCTCCTACTGTCTCTGCCTCTCCCCTGCTCATGCCCTCTCTTTCAAAATAAATGAACATTAAAAAAAAAAAAACACTGCTCCCTCCTCCTGGGCACACAGTTGGACTACATCTCCCAAAAGTCTTTGCAGGCAGGTGCAGCCACATGACCGAGCTCTGTATGATGGAATGGACACTGGCAATGTTAGGGGCCCCTTCCATGCCTGGTCTACCTCCCTTAAACAATCCACCTGACCATTTCCCCTTATGCTTACATGGAGTGGATCCCAAGCACCCCGTGGTGGCAAAGTCATGAAAAGATAGAGGCCCAGATCTCCACATGACTGTCTGGAAGAGAGCTGTCCACCAACAACAAGCTTCCATTGTGCTAAACCACCTCAGTATATGTACTGACACATGTTACATCAGTGAGTGCAAACCTGATGCGGTATATTACCTGAGCCAATGATTAAGTGCTCACTGTGTGCTGGGCACTGTGCTAAATTCCCTATGGCATTATCTTATCTAATCCTAATTACCCTTGAGATAATGACGACAACAACATCGGAATAGAGCTCTCACTGTATGCTGGACCTTCTACCTGCATTACTCCTTCAATCTTGTCAACCACCTATGATGTAAGTATCTTCTTCAGATGAGGTCCAGGGAGGGTCAGTGACTTTTACAAAGTCGCACGGTGAGAATGTGGCAGAGGGGGATTTGAATTTGGGTCTGTCTGATGTCGGAGCCCACGTCCTTGTTCCTGTGTCATAGCAAGTGCTCAACACACACTTGTTGAATGAATGATGCCACGTTCTTGTGTAGCTTACAGTGAGGATTTCTCACACCTCAGAGCCATTCACCAAGCAGGGCTTAGCACCATCCACTCCAGCTCAACCTGAAGCTGCCCATCCTAGCATAGCTTAGAGCCACACATGCCAGCTCAAGATGACCACCCCCAAACCATGGCCATGCATTCCTCTGTACTTCACCAGGATGCCACTCACCTTTGGCTGTGCTCAGAAATTTTTTGAGGAGATCTTCCTTCAGCCTGCCTAATCGGGCCAGGGCGTAGCCTGCAATGGCCACAGAATATGGTCTCCGCAGGTTACTATAGTGGAATTCAATATAATCGCCTGCCTTATTGATGTTCTTTTCCAGGCTCTGTGAGAAAAAGGATTGGTTCTCTGGTAAGTTGGACATCGCAACCACAGAGAGCTGGTAAGCATCACACAAATGCCAATTCTTGGGTATGAGGAAGGATTCTGTCCTTGGGACATATTTGTTTAGAATCTTTTTTTTTTTCTTTTTTGGGTTTTCCAGACATTTTAGTATCCGTGAACTGCCTCGTTGCTGAGTAACTCTGATGCGCCTGGGACAGTTTATATACCCAGTGGTGTTTTGGTAACAGTTTAAGCACCAGCTCTCCGGAGTGTGTATGGGGGCCAGGGGTCTGTTTCATCGCCTGCCGATTACTGTGGTGTAAATGCTCCCACTGTGGGCAATTTCAAGCTATCAACATAATGGCCCTGAACATAAAGGGGAGAATATGTGTCGCAGATAGACACTCATGACCTAGCATGACCCAGCTTCAGCACCCCACTGGGAAACCTCTTCTCTAATCATCAGCCTTAGAGCTAACACTTACTATATGGCAGTCACACAAGCAATCGCTGAACTTCAGGATCCTATGGGGTTGGCATTATTTTCATCATCATCTCTACTGCACGAATGACAAGATTGAGACCCAGAGAGATGATGGAAGGAGGAAGACATGATGTGCAGCGTTCACGAACTTTCTTGGTGTAAATATTACCATGGCCAATTTCAAACTATGTGGAGTCAGTGAATGCAGAGTTGGGGGGAGGGGGGCAGTAGCACAGAAGTAGATAGCATTTCCACCTTATAGGTACATAACCTCGAGATGGATAGATTTGTCATAGATAATGAGGGAAAGTAATAAAACAATCAGGAAGTGATGAGTTTTGAGTGTTTCTTACCTTTGCTTTTAATGCTTAGTGTTTAGTCTAAAGTCAGTTTACATAATTTGCTTGAAAGGAATGATTGTGTTTAACAACTAGCTTGTGAAAGTCCTGGAAGTTTAACGGTTGGCTTTCACAGACTGATCCCAGCACACTCTTCATCTGCACCCCAGTAATCTGGGTCTACAGCCTATGCTATACTCAGGCATAGTGTTGCCATTTTGTAGAGGAAATGTTGGTGCCTTGCAGCAGAAACTAATCCTTTTCCCGCCAGCTGCCTGTCCTCCATCTACTCTTGACTTTTGCAGAAACTTCGGTCTTTCATTCACTCGGCCACAGTGGAAGCAGCCATATTTGCTCAGTAAGACCTACTTCCTGCCCTCAAGCTGATTGGTCCAGGTATGACCACCTGACCCGGGGTGGGCCAATCAGAATTTCCCCTATGGGAATCTGAAAGCTCTAGGTTTGGTCTGGCTATTTCCCCAAGGAAGGCAGCCAAGTTCTGCTGGGCAGGCTGGGTGGCAGGGAGAGAGGAATTATTGGCCCCAGAACGGCCTGGGTCCCTCTGAGGCCCTCAAGTCAACAGCCCTGTCCCCTCTATCTTGAGTCTGATGAAGGGAGGGGCAGCTGCCTGAGGTAAAATCTGGGCTCTCCACCTTGGCAAGTTAAGGTCAAACAAACCACTCTGAAACCCCAGGACAAAGCAGAGGGAGTAATTGCAGAGACTCTCGGGAGTCCATCTTTCTAAGCTTCTCTGCTTCAGAACCAAAACCAGAGGAAAAAGAGACAGCCGTGAGCCAATATTTGTAATCACTTCCTTTTTGGGGTCATGGGCCCCTTGGAAAATTTCCTAAAAGATCTCCTGAACTAAGAGAGTAGCCTTGATGTGTTCTTGGGTCTGGGTTGTGCCTTTTCTTCAGGGAAGCAGCAAGGTATGCTGCACTGCTCATGCAGCAGTGATGGGGAAAGCAGGCTGAGGGGGCTTTTGTTGAAATTGGCTGACACTCTCTGGACAGGGTAAAGCAGGCAGAAAGGACCCATTCTTTGATCTCTTTCTGTCTTAGTTTTCTCCCCTGTAACCTGGGGATAAGAAGAGTAGCCTACGTCTCGGACTCTCAGAAGGATTACAGGACTTAGCATGTGCAGCACTTAGATGAGCATCTTAGTTAACTGCTCAAAAAATGCTGGGAATTATTATGGTTTTATGGGCATTATGGCTGCTGTGGTGGCTGCTATTGCACTGGGAGGACCGGGAATCACCCGAATGCAACACCTCACCCTCCAAGGTGGATGTGCCATGGGTAGGGAGGCGAGAAGGAGACGGTGGCAGACACTTACATTGACCCTTTGCTTGCAAATATCTTTAGCCTCTTCCAATGCAATGAGAACAAAGGCTGTGAGGGACACATCCTTCTCCTCACTCTCCTGGTAGCCACCCTAGAATGGGAAGCAAGAAACAAGGATAGTATGACCACTGTGTCCCCACATGCTGACCAAACCTCTTGTAGGGTCAGCAGGTCAAGGCAGGGTTGAGTCTCTCAGCAGTATCTCCCCTAGGTGGGCCACACTTTTCAGTATTCATTGATTCAGCAATTGTTGCTGGTGCTGTGGATAAGATGGTGCGCAAGAACTAGACACCAGCCCCAACCCCCACAGTGCTCCCCATCTAGTAGGGGAGACAGACATGAACCAATTGGCTCACCAGTAGACATATCATAACAAATTGGTGAGTGCGGTGCAGGAGGAGAAGTGGATGTGGCAGTGAGATTGGAAAGTGGGAGTGTGACTCAGTTGGGGAGATCAGGAAAGATTTCCTTGCAGGATGACCAGGGTTGGCATGACAGACAGTGAGAACAGCATGTGCAAAGACCCCGTGGCTGGGTAGAGCAAAGCTCCTTCCAGTACAGATGGCATGTGATGGGGGTAGGGGGATGGTGTGAGATTGGAAATCTGAAATGTCAGGCTAAGGCAGTGATTCTCCACTTTATGCATGCATCAGCACCTCATGGCAGGGGGAGGGGGTGTTGTAGCAACTGTGATCCCTAGGTCCTACTCCTGAAGTTTCTGATTCCTGCATCTCACGTCTATATTGAGATCATACTTTTCTAACAAGTTTGAAGGTGATTATGCAGCTACTGGCCTGGGGACCACATTTGGAGAACCACAGCTGGGAAGGGTTCTATATTTTCAGAGTGAAGGGGGAGGGACTTTGGTGTTGCACTAGCCTCTGAAGGTCTCTGGTCTTCGCATTGGGAAAGTGACACTCTCAGCTGAAGGGGTAGCCTTTCTCCTGTCTATCCTGTGACTCCAGTCGTCCCTCCCCCAGCTTGCCCGATACCCATGCTTCTTACAGTCATTGCTTGGGACATTACGGGCGCATCTTCCCGGAAGACCCCGTCGGGATTCTGCCTGTGAAGGATCAGCCATTTGACCGCCCCGCAGATGACATCGGCCTGAATGGCAATGAGGTTGGAAGCCAGAGAGAAGACCTTGACCACGTAGGCTGTCAGCCTGTGGGCGGCACAAAGCGTCAGCCAATCGCCTCCGGGATCCAGAGACTGCCATTCCAGGAAACCAATGAGCAGAGAGGGGCGGGGCCTACAGGCTGGCCCAGCTTCCCCACCCAAGGCAGGCGCCAGCCTAGCCACAGGGGGCGCTTGATGTCCACAGGCCACGTGGCAGCTCAAGGTGGGCACCTCATCTCTGTGGGCTGAGGGTCCATAGCACAGGGTGTTCGGGCGACACCTGGCTGGAACACCCCAGGCAGGCCTGCTCAGTGGGGTGCCAGAACCACTCACCAGGTGCTGGGCTTCCTGTCCAGGTAGGCCGCATAGGCCGAATTGTCCTGTCTGTAGGCCAGCTGCTGGGAGTACCCTGCAGGGAAGCCAGAAGTGTCTCCAGAGGAGCAGGGGCTGAGTGGAGGGGCTCAGGGGACAAGGATTCTCTGAGGGGCGAGACAGGGGTTCAGGGAGGAATGAGGGGGCTCAGGGCTGAGCAGGGAAGTCTGCTAGAAGAGCGGAAGGGGCTTCTAAAAGGGGAAGGAGTTCTCAGAGGAGAGGGGTTCAGAGAGGCGAAGGATCTCAAGGGGGTTCAGGGCAAGGGGGCCTCAGGGAGAGAGGGAGTTCTAGAGGGCTCAGAGGGGCCCAGGGTCTCAGAGAGGGCAAAGGTCAAGGGAGGTCTTTGAAAAGAAGGGATCCTGAAAGGGGAGGAGCTTAGAGGAAGGGCGTGGCCTGGAAAGGGGCCTGGGTCTCAGGGAGGACCCTGCTCTGGAGGTGGCTGGAGCAGAGAGGGTCTCCCAGGCAGACCCACCGGTTTCGATGAGCTGCAAGGCTTCCTTTCGCTTTGTGGGTCCCAACTTGTCCCACTGCTCCGTTTGGTCCAGGTAATGGACGGCAATGACCGTGGGCGTCATGCTTTTCATGTTCTGCTCCCCACAGCCTGAGGGGATCACAATGAGGTTTTTCAGTCGCTCCGCGTCAATGGCATCCTCAGTCAACTGAGCCACCGGGGTCCCTGCAACCGGGCGGGAGGACGGGGCTCAAGCAACTCACCCACCATGGGGTGGGGTGAGAAGGGTCAGGGCTGTCCACAGCGATCCCAGGCTCCAGGCAGCCAGTGCCAAAGAGGTCAGGGGCAGTTGGGGGCTGAGGGGACGTGATGGTAGGAGGTAGGAGGCGGGGGTAGGGGAGTGGGGAGGGTGTCTACATTTGTAGGGAAGGGGGTCTTATGCTTCACACAAATCTGCTCCCTGAGCCTCTTGTTACAAGTGGCAAATTAATTCCAGAACAATCGTCATCAATACTTAGATCATGCTTCATGCTGTTGCCAGGCGCTGTTCTAGAGAAACATCATACAGTATCTCATTTAATCCTCTCAACAAGCCTTTGATATAGGTACTATTATTCACCCCATCACAGATGAGAAAACCAAGGGTCTCTCCCCCAAACCTTACAGCTTACAGGTTACAAGGTGCTTTTCCAGGAACTTCTTTTCCCTTCTGGCTCCAGTTGTCCAACTCAGACAATTAGTTCCAGAATTTCCTGCTCTTGAACTATACTGTTTCTCATTTAAGCTTCTCTATCAGCAAAGGCTATTTGCTGAACTAAATACTGCCTGGAACCCTCTATAAAACAGATCAGGGAGGTGGCCTGCTGTTCTAGCTGTAGTGGAGGCAGGGGACGCACGGTAGCATATACACCCAGAATTCGGAGAAATTAGGTCCCCTTCTCCAGAGCTGTGCCTTCCTGGGCGAGGGTCAGTGGCAGCTCACCTTGCAGGAGGATCCTGGTCTCTGAATCTGTGTCTGGTACCTGGTCACTGAGGTCTGCGGCATGGACCTCCTCTCGCTGCACTCCGTCTGCCAGTGGAATGGGAGGGACCCGTGGCGTCACCCTCTCCCACAAGGCCCTGCCTCTCCACCTACCCCGCACCCCCAGGTCTCAACCCTTCTGCTGTGGCTGACTCACTTTGGCCCCGGTTTTCTGGATCCAATGTGTGAACAGCCACAGTTTTGTTGACTCTGATCCCTTCAGGCTGAACAGTGTTGGGATGGGATGGGGGAGGGGGAAGTCAGGTGAATAAAAGAACAGACACAGCTCATCAGCAGGGCATGGGCACGATGGCATCACCCATCCTAGTTCTGTGACTGGGAGTCAGTTTACCCCCACTGCCTCTCAAATGTCCTTAAAAGAAAAGAATGTGCATAAAGTGCTGAGTACAATGCCTGGCACTTAGTAAGCGCTCAGTTAAACTAGGGGCTATCTTATTATCAATGTCCCAAGTGAAGCTCTCCTTCCATGCTGGACTGCTGCTGTTTGTGCCCTTCCATCACACATTCTCCTTGAAGCTGGTACTAATGCACACCTTTTCCTTTGGAGACCCAGTCTCCTCCATGGCATGCTGGTAAACATTTGGTAGCCATCTCTCCAGGAAGAAAAGATCCTGATTTGTGGCACTGGCAGTTTCCATCCCGCGAACATCCCTGCCATGATAGATTTCAAGCTACCAGCATCAGAGGGTGCAGAATTGGGAGTTGTGGACACACTGTCTCTGGGGAGCGCCGTGCAGGCTCCAGCGCCCTCTTGGGTTTCTTCCCATGTTGCCACACTGAGCCACACTGGGACCCCTGATAAAAGGGATAATTAAGATTGTGCTCCTGGGGGCTCCTGTCTGCCTGGATGGAAGAGCATGGGATTCTTGACCTTGGGGTTGTAAGTTCGAGTCCCACATAGGGCATGGGGATTACTTAAAAATAAAATCTAAAAGAAAAAAAAAGAGTTTGTTCCATTAAGGAAAGAAATATATAATAATAATTATATATAATTATATAATAATAATATATATATTATAATAATATATAATATATTATAATAAATTCTAGTTTGGGTATAAATAAGATATTTCACTGTAAAATAACACTGTCAATTTTAAATCATTTTCTTTCTTTTTTTTGAGTTAGGTTCTGTTATCCTTTATTTTTGTTTTTTTTTTGTTTCAATATATGAAATTTATTGTCAAATTGGTTTCCATACAACACCCAGTGCTCATCCCAAAAGGTGCCCTCCTCAATACCCATCACCTACCCCCCCTCCCTCCCACCCCCCATCAACCCTCAGTTTGTTCTCAGTTTTTTTTTTAATTTTTTTTTTAATTTTTTTTTTATTTTTGGGACAGAGAGAGACAGAGCATGAACGGGCGAGGGGCAGAGAGAGAGGGAGACACAGAATCGGAAACAGGCTCCAGGCTCTGAGCCATCAGCCCAGAGCCCGACGCGGGGCTCGAACTCACGGACCGCGAGATCGTGACCTGGCTGAAGTCGGACGCTTAACCGACTGCGCCACCCAGGCGCCCCATGTTCTCAGTTTTTAAGAGTTTCTTATGCTTTGGCTCTCTCCCACTCTAACCTCTTTTTTTTTTTCCTACCCCTCCCCCATGGGTTTCTGTTAAGTTTCTCAGGATTCACATAAGAGTGAAAACGTATGGTATCTGTCTTTCTCTGTATGGCTTATTTCACTTAGCATCACACTCTCCAGTTCCATCCACGTTGCTACAAAGGGCCATATTTCATTCTTTCTCATTGCCACGTAGTACTCCATTGTGTAAATAAACCACAATTTCTTTATCCATTCATCAGTTGATGGACATTTAGGCTCTTTCCATAATTTGGCTATTGTTGAGAGTGCTGCTATAAACATTGGGGTACAAGTGCCCCTATGCATCAGCACTCCTGTATCCCTTGGGTAAATTCCTAGCAGTGCTATTGCTGGGTCATAGGGTAGGTCTATATTTAATTTTCTGAGGAACCTCCACACTAAATCATTTGCTTTTTAATGTTTCATTGTTATTTCAATGACTTTAACATTACGGGGGAAAATTAACCACTAAACAATTTCAACCATTAAATAAAGACACGTAGATGGGGGCCTTCATTTGTCCTTTAGCTTCAGGCTCCAATTATGGTTTGACTTGGCACTGTCTCTATTTAAAATTTTGATCTTTTGTGTATCATGGATTTTTTGGCATTAATTTTGATTCCTTACAATATTGCATTAAAACACTGTTGCTCTTATGATCTCCCATTTTGCTCGAAAATATTAAGGAAAGATGATATGAGGCTTTTATTTTTATTGAAGACTTGATCTCCTATTATATTTGAGAATGTTCATCACTAGGAAAGAGTGAAAATGTAAGTGTTTCGCACTTACCCTAATCCTGGCCTTGCTCCGAACTTGCAGGACTCCCAAGCATCCTAAGCTGGACACTGGACACTCTTGGTGTCTCAGAGTCAGTGTCTCCAACCTGGGTTGACAGCATGGGGAGACAGGAGCCTCTCTCAAAGGACAAGGGACTGCAGGTGCCCCAAGGACTCACCACGACCTTCAAGGGCTTCTTGACACCATCCATGAGGAAACGATTGTAGACTGCAGCCTTGACCTCCACCTCATGTAGACCGACCTTCAGAGGCACGAGGAGAAAAGGCACCGCTATTGAGGACTTGGCTGGGATTTCCAGAATCTGCTGATAGGGTTTCCTTGCGGTGGCCTGGCTGCAGAAGGCTGGGTTGTAGAGCAGGGTCACTCGCACCTGCCAGGGAGAGAGTATCAGTCAGAGGGGCAGGTGCCATGGCCACCTCCCCCAACCATCCAAGCTCTCCATCATACCTCTGCCCCCACCCCCCCGGGAACCCACCTTGAGCTCCCCAACATCCTGGTAATTGTAGAGCACGGCTCGGATCTCCACTTGCTCATTGCGCACGACAGAGTAGGGTAGCCGCAGGTCGATGAAGAAGTCTTGCATCACCGTGACCTCATAGGGGTCAGCCACGCAGATCCCTGCCCAGGAGTGGAGTGTCAAGGGAAGGAGGTGGACAGGCTCTCAGTGCTTACCCCTCACTGCGGGAGCTGTGTCAAGCTCAGCCTGTGTTTGTGCAAGCCCAGGGGCTAAACAATTGCACAGGTGACACATTACCGATAGTGGTGGCAGCTGGGAGTCACTGTGATGTACGGTTTCCATTTTCTTCTTGTAGTTTTACTCATAGGTAGGTGTGCAAGGGGAAGGGCTCGAGCACACCCGAAGGGTCCATACCTGGGCTCTCCAAAATGGTAGCCTGAGCTCTCTCTGGTTCCTGGGCACTTGGAATGTGGCTAGCTCAGAAAACTTTTTTTTTTTTAACGTTTATTTATTTTTGAGACAGAGAGAGACAGAGCATGAACGGGGGAGGGGCAGAGAGAGAGGGAGACACAGAATCGGAAGCAGGCTCCAGGCTCTGAGCCATTAGTCCAGAGCCCAACGTGGGGCTAGAACTCATGGACCGCGAGATCGTGACCTGAGCTGAAGTTGGACGCTTAACCGACTGAGCCACCCAGGCGCCCCAGCTCAGAAAACTTTTTAACACATGTTTGGAACAATTTGCATATGCCAACCTACCTTTTCAGCTGTACATTTTGCAAATCCTAAAATACAGATCAAAGTATTTCTAATGAAAGGCTAGGGGTGCCTTTCCACTGACTGGCTCAGTCAATGGTGGGTGTGATTCTTGATCTGGGGCCATGAGTTCAAGCTCACGTGGGGTGTGGAGATGACTTACAAATAAAATTAAAATCTTAAAAAAAAAAAGATGAGCACCCTCCTTGAGATGCTCTGCAGACATAAATATGTACTAGATTTCAAAGGCTTAGTACAAACCAAAGCAAAATGCATCTTTCACAATTTCGAGATATTAATAGGTTAGTCTTAAATATCAATAGATGATTATTATAACATTATCATTAGAGTGATGGTGGGTTTTTTTAACATATTTTTCAGCATATTTTTTCAACGTATTTACCACAAGTTGCAAGAATAACATTGTGGAGATATTTGGTTACAGAAAATGTATGATAAAATGGATGTCACCTCCTCTTTTTTTATGGGGCTCCCAGAAAATTTAAAATGACATGCAGCCTGCATCGTATTTCTGGTGGACGGTGCTGATCTACAGGCAGTGAAAAATGACTGCAAAAGCGATGGTTAATTTGTGATTCAACAGCTACTTGGCTATATTGAAGCACTCGGTTGATGCAAGCAAAATTTGCAAAAGCATTATCATATTGAAATGTTACACTAAAAAAATAAATAAAAATAATGTTGCACCAAAGGTGTATTAAATTTGGGGCACCTGGGCGGCTCAGTTGGTTAAGCATCTGACTCTTGATTTTCGCTCGGGTCATGATTTCCGGGTGCCTGAGTTAGAGTCTGAGGTCAGGTTCTGAGCTGATGGCGTGGAGAGTGCTAGGGATTCTCTTTCTCTCTCTCTGCCCGCATGCTCTTCCTCTCCCCCCCCCCAAATAAACATTTAAAAAAGACAGTTAAGGAAAAGAAATATATAAAAATTTAGTATATATATATATATATATATATACTAAATTTTTATATATATATAATATATATATTTATATTTCAATATAATATAATTTTCAATATAATATATATATTTATATAAATATATATATAATATATTTATATATATATACATATATATATATATATACCTTATTTTTCAGCAATGGAAAAAAATAGAGGCTTGAACCTTGAACCTTGAAAATCCTTATTTCCTAACCTACGGTCATTACTTTTCATTCTCGCAGGGGTCTGTTATAGTCATGGGAGGTAGTTACCATTTCTTATCTACCATTCATTTTTACATTTTAAAAAAAGTTTATTTATCTTTGGCCATCTCTACACCCAATGTGGGGCTCGAACTCACAATCCCAGGATCAGGAGTCACACGCTTTTCCCACTGAGCCAGCCAGCAGCCCCTGTTTTCACATTCTTAAAGCCAGATTTAATTTACTCTGGTGAGTGAAAAACCAGCTTTTGCACCACAAACAGGAGGCTACCTCCAGGGAAACAAAACGGTTTTGTTTTGTTAAATACTGGCCAGCGCATGATGTGCCTGCAGAAAGCAGACCTGCTCTCTCCTTGCTAATGCAAGTCAGTCAAGACCTACAGAGGAGATGAGGACATCCTTGCACCAGACTTAGCTTTTCCCTTGAACAAGCTGGAAGGAGCGAGAGAGAACCACACACAGAGTGACCTCTGACACACCATCCGTGTTATGTTTGAGGCAGAGAAACGCCTACTCTCCATGACCCTAGAAGGACAGCTACATGTCACTGCATGTTGGTCCAAACCCATGGAAGGTACATCACTGAAAGGGAACCCTAGCTTTTGACTGCAGTTGATGATAATGTATCAGTGTTGTCCCAGAGATTTTGGCAAAGGTACCACCTAATGCAAAAAAGGGTTAGAGATGGGAATTGGGGGGAATTGAGGAGTGAGTGGTAATTCTCAGTTGTTTCTGTAAACCTAAATTGTTTAAGAAAACCCATAAATTAGTGGCCCCTGGGTGGCTCAGTCGGTTGGGCGTCCGACTTCGGCTCAGGTCATGATCTCACAGTTTGTGGGTTTGAGCCCCACGTTGGGCTCTGTGCTGACAGCTCAGAGCCTGGAGCCTGCTTCAGGTTCTGTGTCTCCTTCTCTCTGCCCCTCGCCACCCCCGCTCGCACTCTGTCTCTGTCTCAAAAACAAATAAATATTTTTAAAAAATTAAGAAAACCCATTAATTAAAAAAATATCAACCAGGGCACCTGAGTGGTTCAGTCGGTTACACATCTGACTCTTGTTCTCAGCTCAAGGTCACGATCTCATGGTTCATGAGTTTGAGCCCTGCATTGGGCCCTGTACAGCCGACAGTGCACAGCCTGCTTGGGATTCTCTCTCTCTGCCTCTATCTTCCCCTCCCTCAAACATACTGCCTCTCTCTCTCTCAAAATAAATAAATAAGCCTAAAAATATAATCGTACCTGGTAAGACAACAGTATTGAGAAGATGTCACACGGGTACAGAGAGCAGAATAGAAAAACCATAGGGCCCTTTAAGATGCTGACCCCATCACTCCCAGGGGGCATTGGGCAACTTCTGGGGATATTTTGGGGACATGTTACAACCGGGGGTGGGGGTGCTCCTGGAGTCTTTAGGTAGAGGCCGCGAATGCTGCTCAACATCCGATATTGCACAGAGAACCTTCCACAGAGAACCACCTAGCCCTGAACAACATCAGTGATGAGGTGCAGAGACCCCGGTGCAGGACAGGCCTTCCCCAACCTCCAGACACACACAACCCCCCACTCCCCGCCCCGTGGGTCATGTTAAATGCAGGTTCTGATTCAGCAGGTCAGGAGTGGGGTCCAAGATTCTGAATTTCTACAAACCCCCAGGGAAAGCACCTTTGCCAGATTGCTAGTGGTTCAGGGAGCAGGCTTTCAGAAGCAGGGATCTAAACTGTGCCTTTCAACTTTCTCTTTTCAAGCGGCAAGAACCTTTCTTATTTCAAGGAAACCTCACGCAGGCCCTCCATATGCAAACAGGGACAACGAGGAGATAGGAAGATGCTCTGATCTGAAACATGGGCTTGGGCCTCCAACCAGGAGTGTGCTGAGCTGTTACTGGAGCTCCAGACGAAAGGAAAAGTATGTGCCCCATGAATGCATGCACCACCCTCCCTCGGTCAGGAGAAACTGCCAGTTTCAGTTCCCTCAGTTAAAAAAGACAAGCAAAGACGCAGGTTTTGAACATCTTGAAGCCAGGAAAGGGAAGTGATAATAATGTGTAATGTATTATAAATGGTAACAAAACAAAATTATTAAACACGTTGGTGTGGCATGAAAGAGATATTCATGCCTCCCGTCCTGGGTCTTCACATGTCCTTTTTAATGTTTCAATATTTTTTTCAACTACTTTAACGCTCAGGGAAAAAATTAACCTTTACAATGTACCTAAATCATGGGGCGCCTCATTGGCCCACTCACTTAAGCCTCTGACTTTGGCCCAGGTCATGACCTCACAGGTTTGTGGGTTCGAGCCCTGCGTTGGGCTCTGTGCTGACAGCTTAGTGCCTGGAGCCTGCTTTGGATTCTGTGTCTCCCTCTCTCTGCCCCTCCCCCACTCGTGCTCTCTCTGTCTCTCAAAAATAAATAAATAAATATTAAAACCCCCCACAAAATGTACCTAAATCAAGTACAGGGGGCAGGGGGCACACATTTTCCCTCTTGCCTCAAACTCCAATATGGTTCAGAGTGGTGCTGGCTTCTATTTACAATGGAGATATTTTGTTCATGATTGATTTTTTTTTTGGATTCATATTGATTTTTTCAAAATCATCACATGAAAATATTACTCATCTGGTCTTAAAATTATTGCCTCTCTCTCCTCATCCTGCTCTCAGGCCTGCCTGAGATCATCACATTAGACCAGGGCTTGCCAGCTCCCTGTGGTGGATCCCCCACCCCCGGGACACCTTTTACCCAAGATTCACAATCTGACTGTCTATGTTCCAATCATGCATTTCATCCTGCTTCCTCTTTTATATTTTCTTAATCACTTTACCCATTATCCTTGTCAACATGTCAACATCACCCCTTAAGGGTGTTTTTTGTTGCAAATTATTCTAGAGACTGTGCATGTCAACATGGGGGAGATTGTATGTAAGGGGTGGGTGGAATGGAGGTATGTGGGAACTCTTTGTATCTTCCCCTCAATTTTGCTGTGAACCTAAAACTTTTCTCAAAAGAAAATTTATTTACAAAAAGCACTATGTTCCCACAGAATAGGATCTGACACTCCTCTAGTCACCTGGGAGCAGAGTGTCAGACACCAAGAAACAGGGGATCTCTCTGGATGGGATGAGAAAATGCCCAGTGTCCCTGGGGTCTCTGCCCGCTGAGCATGGGGGCACCAACTTCACTCACCTTTCTTGTCTGACAAGCTCACAGCCAGAATCTCCCAGGTGGTGATGGAGTCTTTCAAAAATATATTCATGGTCTTTGTGGAGATTCTGGATGGAGGAGAAGTGGGGATATTAAAAAGAGGCAGGTGTCAGAGGTATGGGGGAAGCTGGTGTGGAAGGGTCTCAAGGGGTGGGTTGGAGGGATGGGTGGGGGCTGGGCACATGGAGGGAGCCTGACTCTTGATTTTCTTTCTAGGCTGGGTTGTGGAGTTGCACAGTGATTCCAGAAAAGAGGTGTATAGGGTACATACAAATGAAGTGGTCCAGTCTGGGCTGCCATAGGAGCTGGCCTGGGGGTTGGGTTAAGGTGGGGGGTGTCTCAGCCTTACCCATCTTTCGCAGGTTCATTGAGATCCTCCATGCGCCATAGCCAGCTCTCAGGGAATTGGCTTCGGGAAATGATATCTTCTTCCGGGATTATATCCTCATCCAAGTCACCTAGGAGGCACGGGTGAGGAGAGGGCTTTATGGGTTTAGAACACACCCCTTTCTCCACTGTCCCCAGAGATACTTATCTCTACACATCTCTGGATTAACTTTATAGCTAATAAACTTTATAGTTTATTTGATTTTCTTCCCGACCTTTTTTTATGCCCCTTTCATTTTTCTCTTTGTATGGGAACCAGGCTCCTCTCACCTTTCCTTTTTCCAGGGTTCCTTCAATGAACAAAGGAAAACACACCTGGTGGAAAGTCCAAACCATCACCACCATGAGCAGTGGGATAGAACAGCCAAATATGCAACAGAGTGCATGATCACACTCCACAAACACTTCTGGAAGTCCCAGGACCTGGGCAGTGTATGACCTATTCTTAAAATAGTAGGACTCACAGGTGCAGGACACATAACAAGCTATTAAAATGTGTAAAAATCAGAAACCTAGCCAAAATGATGAAATGGAAGAATTCTCCTCAAAAGAAATTCCAGGATGAAATGACAGCCAGAGAACTTCTCAAAACAGATCTAAACAATATATCTGAACAATAATTTAGAAAAACCATCATAAGACTGATAGCTGGGCTTGAAAAAAGTATAGAAGACAGCAAAGAATCTATTGCTGAAGAGATCAAAGACCTATGAAATAATCAAGGTGGATTAAGAAATGTAAATGAGATGCAAAATAACCCAGCTGCAGTGACAGCAAGGATGGAAGAAGTAGAGGAGAGAATAAGTGAAATAGAAGATAAAATTATGGAAAATGATGAAACTAAAAACAGGAGGGCAAGGAAATTTTAGACCACGAGGGGAGAATTAGAGACCTAAGTGATTCCTTGAAATGAAATAAATCTGTATCATAGGTGCTCCAGAAGAAGAAGAGAGAGAAAGGGTCAGAAGGTTTATTTGAACAAATTATAGCTGAGAACTTCCCTCATCTGGGGAAGGAAACAGGCATTCAAGTGCAAGAGGTACAGAGAACTCCCTTCAAAATCAACATAAACAGGCCAATACCATGACATATCATAGTGAAAGTGGAAAAATACAAAGATAAAGAGAATTCTGAAAGCAGCTAGGAAAAAATTGGTCTTAACCTACAAGGGTAGACACAGAAAGGTAGTAGCAGACCTGTCCACTGAAACTTGGCAGGCCAGAAGGGAGTGGCAGGAAATATTCAATGTGTTGAATAGGAAAAATATGCAGCCAAGAATCCTTTATCTGGCAAGGCTGTCATTAAGAATAAAAGGAGAGATAAAGGCTTTCCGAAACAAAAACTGAAGGAGTTTGTGACCACTAAGCCAGCCCTGCAGGAGAGCCTAAGCGGGACTCTGTGAGTGGAAAGCAGCAAAGACTACAAGGGACTAAGACATCACCATAAGTGCGAAACCTGTAGATAACCCAATGACACTAAATCCATCTCCTTCAATAATCACTGTGAATGTAAATGGACTAAATGCCTCAATCAAAAGACATAGGGTATCAGAATGGATAAAGAAACACTATCCATCTATATGTTGCTTACAAGAGACTCATTTTAGACCTAAGGACACCTGTAGATTGAAAGTGAGGTGACAGAGAACCATCTGTCATGCTATGGGACATCAAAAGAAAGCTGGAGTAGCCATACTTGTATCAGACAAACTATATTTTAAAACAAAGACTGTAACAAGAGATGAAGTAGGCCATTATATCATAAACGAGGGGTCCATCATCAAGAAGAGCTAAATTGTAAATATTTATGCCCCCAACATGAAACACCCAGACCTATAAATCAATTAATCACAAACATAAATAAACATGTAGATAATACTGTTGTTCTGGAGGGGACTTTAATACTCCACCTGCAGCAATGGAAAGATCATCTAGGCAGAAAATCAATAAGGAAACAATGGCTCTGAATGACACATTGGACCAGATGGACTTAACATATATTCAGAACTTTTCATTCAAAAGCAGAAGAATACACATTCTTCTTGAAGGCACATGGAACATTCTTGAAAATAGATTACATACTAGGTCACAAAACAGCTCTCAACAAGTACAAAAGGATTGTAATCATACCATGCACATTTTCGGATCACAACACTGTGAAACTTGAAATCAACCACAATAAAAAATCTGGAAAGCCCCCAAATGCATTGACATTAAAGAACATCCTACTAAAACAGGGGGTAACTGGGATATTAAAGAAGAAATTAAAAAATGTATGGAAGCAGATGAAAATGAAAACATGACAGTCCAAACCCTTTGGGATGCAGCAAAGGCAGTTCTAAGAGGACAACACATTGCAATTCACACCAATCTCAAGAAGCAAGAAAGGTCCCACATACATAACCTAACCTCACATCTAAAGGAACTAGAGGGGCGCCTGGGTGGCGCAGTCGGTTAAGCGTCCGACTTCAGCCAGGTCACGATCTCGCGGTCCGTGAGTTCGAGCCCCGCGTCGGGCTCTGGGCTGATGGCTCAGAGCCTGGAGCCTGTTTCCGATTCTGTGTCTCCCTCTCTCTCTGCCCCTCCCCCGTTCATGCTCTGTCTCTCTCTGTCCCAAAAATAAATAAACGTTGAAAAAAAAATTTAAAAAAAAAAGAAAAAATATTAAAAAAAAAAAATAAAGGAACTAGAAAGGCAGCAGCAAAGAAAGCCCAAGGCCAGCAGCAGGAGAGAAATAATAAAGATAAGAGCAGAAGTAAACAATATAGAATCCAAAAAAAACAAAAAACAGAACAGATCAATGAATCTAAGAGTTGGTTTTGTGAAAGAATAAATAAAATTGATAACCTCTTAGCCAGGGTTCTTAAAAATAAAAGCGAGAGGACCCCAACAGATAAAATCATGAATGAAAGAGGAGAGATCACAACCAGCGCCACAGAAATACAAACAATTATTCAAGAATACAATGAAAAATGATATGCCAACAAACTGGAAAATTTTGTAGAAATGGACAAATTCCTAGACACCCACACACTACCCAAACTGAAAATGGAATAAATAGAAAATTTGAATGGACCCATAACCAGTGAAGGAATTGAATTGGTTTTGAAAAATCTACCAACAAATAGGAGTCCTGGGCCAGATAGTTTTCCAGGGTAATTATACAAGACGTTTATTTTTTTTAAATTTTTTTTAACGTTTATTTATTTTTGAGACAGAGAGAGACAGAGCATGAACGGGGGAGGGTCAGAGAGAGGGAGACACGGAATCTGAAACAGGTTCCAGGCTCTGAGCTGTCAGCACAGAGCCCAACGCGGGGCTCGAACTCACGGACCGCGAGATCATGACCTGAGCCGAAGTCGGCCGCCCAACCGACTGAGCCACCCAGGCGCCCCATCTACAAGACATTTAAAGCAAGAGTTCATACCTACTCTTCTAAGGCTGTTCCAAAAACGGAAATGGAAGGAAAGCTTCCAGACTCATTCTATGAAGCCAACATTACCTTGATTGCCAAACCAAAGACCCCACTATAAAGGAGAATTACAGGGCAATATCCATGATGAACATGGATGCAAATATTCTCAACAAATTGAGATACTAGCAAATTGAATTCAACAGTATATTAAAGGAATCCTTCACCATGATCAATTGGGATTCATTCTTGGGCTACAGTGCTGGGTCAATATTGGCAAATCAATCAATGTGATACACCACATTAATAGAAGAAAATATAAGAACCATATGATCCTGTCAATAAATGTAGAAAAAAGCATCTAACAAAGTACAGCATCCATTCTTAACAAAAACTCTCAAGATCATTGGGGTAGAAGGAACATACCTTATCATCAAAGCCATATGAAAGGCCCACAGCTAATATCATCCTCAATGGGGAAAAACAGAGCTTTCCCCCTGAGATCATGAACATGACAGGGGTGTGCACTATCACCACTGTTGTTAAATGTGGTGTTGGGTGTCGTAGACTCAGCAATCAGACAACAAAATGAAATAAAACTCATCCAAATTGGCAAAGAAGAAGCCAGACTTTCACTCTTCACAGATGACATGATACTCTACCTGGAAAACCCCAAAGACTCCACCAAAAACTGCTAGAACTGATCCATGAATTCAGTAAGGTCGCAGGATACAAAATAAATGTACCAAAATAGGTTACATTTCTCTACACCAATAAGGGAGCAACAGAAAGAGATATCAAGGAATAAATACCATTTACAATTGCACCAAGAACCATAAAATACCTAGAAATAAGCCCAACCAAATAGGTGAAAGATCTGTACGCTGAAACCTATACAAAGCTTATGAATGAAATTGAAGACACAAAGAAATGGAAAAACATTCCATGCTCAAGTATTTGAAGAACAAATATTGTTAAAAGGTTGATACTACCCAAAGCAATGTACACATTCAATGCAATCCCAATGAAAATAGCACCAGCATTCTTCACAGAGCTAGAACAAACAATCCTAAATTTTTTATGAAACCACAAAAGATTCTGAATAGCCAAAGTAATGTTGAAAAAGAAAACCAGGGGCACCTGGGTGGCTCAGTTTGGTTAAGCTTTTGACTTCGGCTCAGGTCATGATCTTGCGGTCCGTGAGTTTGAGCCCCACGTCGGTCTCTGTGCTGACACCTCAGAGCCTGGAGCCTGTTTCAGATTCTGTGTCTCCCTCTCTCTCTGACCCTCCCCCGTTCATGCTCTGTCTCTCTCTGTCTCAAAAATAAATAAACGTTAAAAAAGATTAAAAAAAAAAAAAGAAAACCAACGGCAGAGGCATCACCATCCCGGATTTTAGCCTATATTACAAAGCTGTAATCATCAAGACAGTATGGTATTGACACAAAAGCAGACACATAGACCAGTGGAATAGAACAGAGAACCCAGAAATGGACCCACAAACGTATGACCAACTAATCTTCAACAAAGCAGGAAAGAGTATCCAATGGAAAAAAGACAGTCTCTTTAGCAAATGGTGCTGGGAGAACTGGTCTGCAACATGCAGAAGAATGAACCTGGACCACTTTCTTACACCATACACAAAAATAAATTGAAAATGGATGAAAGACCTAAATATGAGACAGGAAACCATAAAGATCCTACAGGAGAAAACAGGCAACAACCTCTTTGTCTTCACCTGCAGGAACTTCTTACTTAACATGTCTCTGAAGGCAAGGGAAATAAAGGAAAAATGAACTGTTTGGGACCTCATCAGGATAAAAAGCTCCTGCATAGCATAGGAAACAATCGACAAAACTAAAAGGCAACTGACGGACTGGGAGAAGATATTTGCAAATGACATATCAGATAATGGGTTAGTATCTGAAATCTATAAAGAACTTACCAAACTCAACACCCAAAAAACAAGTAATCCAGTGAAGAAATGGGCAGAAGACATAAATAGACACTTTTCCAAAGAAGACATACAGATGGCAAACAGACACATGGAAAGGTGCTCAACATCGCTCATCATCAGGGAAATACAAATCAAAATCACATTGAGATACCACCTCACATGGGTCAGAGTAGTTAACATTAACAACTTAGGAAACAACAGATGTTGTAGAGGATGTGAAGAAAGGGGAACCCTCTTGCAGTGTTGGTGGGGATGCAAACTCTGGAAAACAGTGTGGAGATTCCTCAAAAAATTAGAAATAGAATTACACTACGACCCAGTAATAGCACTACTAGGAATTTATCTAAAGGATAAAGAGTGCTGATTCATAGGGGCACTTGTACCCCAATGTTTATAGCAGCGCTTTCAACAATACCAAATTATGGAAAGAGCCCAAACACACACACATACATACAATCAAATACTACTCATCAATGAAAAAGAATGAAATCTTGCCATTTGCAACAATGTGGATGGAACTGGAAGGTATTATGCTAAGCAAAATAAGTCAGTCAGAGAAAGACATATATCATATGACTTCATTCATATGTGGAATTTGAGAAACTTAACACAAGACCAAAGGGGAAAGGAAGGAAATTAAGATAGAAACAGAGAGGGAGGCAAACCATAATAGACTCTTAAATACAGAGAACAGACTGGGTATTTATGGGGGCAGGGCTAGGAGGGGGGAGGAAATGGGTGATGGGCATTGAGGAAGGCACTTTGGGGATGACAACGAGGGGTTGTATGTAAGTGATGAATCATGGGAATCTATTCCTGAAGCCAAGATTACACTGTATATTAGCTAACTTGACAATAGAAAAAAAAAAAAGAAATTACATAAGGCTGGGGGAGAAAATATCTGAGCATGTGTAAGCCATATCCCATTGGATAGTTTTGTCTAGTTTTCCTCTTTGAGAAAGAAAGTCTGTAGATGGCTGGAGCAGAAGGCAGCAAGCCTAGATTAGAATAATTTGCACAGACTGAAGATACAGCTCTTTGCTCATGTGTGTAGGGAATCTTTTTGTTTTTTTGGGGGGTGGTGGTGGTGGAGGGAGTGCTAGCCTTCCAGCTAAAATAATACAAAAATATGTGTCCCCTTTGGCAATGTCTGCCTTTAAGAGGTGACTGCATATTTCTAAGCCAAAAAGTAAAAAACTAAAAAATAAAAATATAGGTGTGCACGAAAGGTATGTGTTACCATATAAGGATCTATACCTGCTGTCATACAGGCTACATAAAAATTGATTTGGGGGAAATTTTCCCTTGGCTTAAATTTTGCCCTGATCCGATAGCAGAAAGAGGTTTAGAAATAGACTATCCAGGAATAAGGAGGAACTTTACAGTGGAGAGACCCAGCAGACAGCGCCTTAATCACGTGATCAAGACTCACAGCACCAACAATGGGACAAATCAATGTCTTTGGGCTCCCGACATGCTGCACTGAGAATCCATAGTGTCTCTCCTGTGACAGTGCTGCCCCCAAATGCAAAACCTGGATGTCATTACGAGGAAGCATGGAGCCAACCCAAACCGTGGGACAGCCCCCCAAATAGCCGGACGTGAAAGTCACTCAAGACGGCTGTGCTGCCAGGGGTTGAGCAGATCCAAGGACACCAAGGAGACCCCACCAGTAAATACGACGTCTGCTTCTGCACAGATCCTTTTCCTATAAAGGATCCAAGCCAAACCAGACCAGACCAAACCAAAGGGAAACCACTGGCCAGCCTGAACAGGGTTGGAGGTTTTGGTGGTGGTAACAAGTCAACATTAACGTCCTAATTCTGATGCCTGTGCTGTGGTTTTGTGGCAGAATATCTTTGCTTCTAGAAATTCCACACGGAGCTAATTAGGGGCCTCAATGGTGCGGCCTCAAATGATTCAGAGGGATAAAAGGTTTTTATGCCCATTTCTCCTTTTTCTGCTTGAGTCTAAAGATTTTTTAAAAAATGATGATGTTTGCTTGGATCGGGCAGCCTGCCGCTATGGCGTTTCCCTATCTTCCTTAGTTTTTAAGCAAAGGGGTTCTGTTTCGTGACTTTTCATCCTGTGGTCGATAAGGTAACTTCCCTCGGTTTCAAGAGCCGCTCACACTGGCCCTTGTTCTCAGAGCCCAATTTGGACGACACAGTTTCTGGTCCCCCATGAAAACGATGGGATGTGCAAAAGAAGTGTTCAAAGGGCCAGTGAGAAGGGTCAGTGCAGCAAGCACCACTCCGCACACAGGGGTTAAAAAGAGCAATCTGGACAGGGCGGGCCGAGAGGGAATCTGCCAGGGGGACCCTCACGACAGGGGCCATGCTGCCCGTGGTGCGGGGGACTCTCTGTGGGCTTGGTTTCCACTGCACCCATCCTAGCAGAAAGGCCTTTCTCTACATAAGACACATCAAAAAGCATTTTTAAAAAGCAGACATCAGGCCTCACTGGGCTCAAAGGCTCTGAGCAAATGGCAGGTAGGATTCCCACCAGTTCTGTCAGGGCCGCCTTGTGGTGGGGACCACTCTGGTTCTGCTTTCAATGGGCTTCTTGGAAGAGAAATTTCTCTTGGCTTAACATTTATTTGGCCCGAGATGTAAAGTTTCAAGCGTGCACATGTTTTGTCTTATCCAGAACTGAATGAATGAATGAGTGAATGAATGAATGAGTGAATGAATGAATGAGTGAGTGAATGAATGAGGGAGGGAGGGAATGAATGAATGAAAACAAATCAACAGATGTTGTTAGGCATTGAGTTAGGCACCTCTTTGGAAAGCGACATAAATGAGTTTTCTTTGGTAAAGGCAGGCTAAAAACGCATCTCAGACAGAAGCATCCTCCCCCTTCAGACAGGCCCTCCTCCCCCCTCAGACACAGGCATCCTTCCACCCAAACAGGCACCTTCCCCCATTCAGATAGGTTCTTCTCCCTCAGACAGGTCCTGGCTGCTCTCACCCAGTCTCCCCACTCTGGCTGCCCTCCCCCCTCAGATCAGGCCCTACCCCCTCTGATCAAGCTTTCCCACTCTGGCCTGGGCCTCTTCCCTCAGACCAGGCCATCCCCACTCTCACAGAGCTTCCCCACTCTGGCTGGCCTCCTCCTTCAAACCAGGCCTGCCCCCCTCTGACCGAGCCTACTCCCTTCAGTCCAGGCCCTCCCCGCTCTGGCCGGCCATAGGCAAGTGGACTCACTCCGGGCCAATCCCAGGTGGGCACTACGGGTGTGGTTGAGCCTCAGCTGGGTGATGTAGTTGCAACAGTCCAGGAAGGCCTTCACGCACGAGGCCTCGTGCTGGATGAACCGGGCCCTGCGCTCGCACGAGAACTTCATGGGGTTCTCCCGCATGCCATGTTCACAGCACTTGCGCAGCTGCTTTGGGTACTGACCCGCTGCGTGGACACGACACCGGTCAGGGCCTCAGCTGGGACCTCAAAGCAAAGGAGCTCGGGCGGACCAAGGGTAGGAAGTCCCCAGGGCCCGGCCCTGCCCTCCTCCCTCCTGGGCTGGATCCCGGATGGGCAGGGTTTGGGGGGAGGGTGGGGGCCCCACCTTTGTCCATCCTCTTCTCTGTGAGCATCACCGAGCGGCGGCGCCGGGCATCTGGTTTGGGGCACTCGGGATCTGAGGGGAGGGCACACGCGAACAAGATGGGTTAAGCGTCAACTGAGGGTCCCCGATGTACTCCTCTTAGTAGCCGTGAGGGAGCCATGAGTTGTTGTTCCCATTTGAGAGATGAGGAAACTGAGGCTCAGCAGGCAGTGATTCACTAGGTGGGGGCTGGGGCAGGACTTGAACCCAGGGCCCCCACCTGCTCTCAGCATCTGAGGACCTCAGAACAGTGCCCTCCACCTGCTCTCAGCATCTGGGGTGCAGGCCCCACCCCTCCCTGGCCCTCACCTGTCCTATCCGGGGTCTGCAGGTTTGTGTTGGTCTGGAAGGCCAGCCCTGCGTCCGTGAAGACGCCGGCATAGTCCTTCCCGCTGCCTGGAGTGCAGCCGATGTCAGCCTTCTCCACCATGTTCCAGATCTGCGGGAGGGCAGGGGTCGCGGGCAGGCCTCCACCACCAGGCTGACATGTCCGACCACCCCTGCGTTCTGGTCCCAGGCCCCTCTCAGAGGTGTGTGCACAGCCCCCGCCAACCACCCCCAGCTCGGACTCCTCCATCCAAGCTCCCAACCGCAGCCTTCACTTCCGTGCCATGTCTGTGTCCGTCCCAGCCTCCGTCCCGCCCACGCCCAACCCCACTTCCGGTTCCCTTCTGAGCGCCACCCGTGCCTCAGCCCCACGCCACCCCTTTGCTTCTGCCACACCCCAGCGGTAGGGGGCGCACCTTGCTTTGAGTTAACTTATTCTTCTTGTTCAGCACGAACACGCCCTTGTCCACCGCCACAAGCCCTACTCGGGCTCCTCTGTCACCCTCAATCTTGAGGGTCATCTGCTGGCCAGGTATGTACACTCTCTCTTCCTTCCTGCCACCTTTCACCACCAGCTGTTGGGGGTGGGGCACAGAGGTGGGAGTGAGGGGTCAGCCCTGCCAGGCTGGGTCTCCATCAGCAGTCAGCCCAGGGCAGTGTCCGTGCTGTGCTGGACAGGAAGGGGCAACGGTGGAGACAGACAGACTGAAGTCGGAAAGCCAGCAGGGAGGGAGATACTGAGGCTGAAACAGAGGTGGGGAGAGAAGGAGCTGGAAAAGGAGAAGATGGGCCTCGGTTGGGGAGCCCACCCAGAAGGCTGGAGAGAGGCAGAGACGGAGCGAGCACTGGCCAGGTGGGGAGAGCCAAGATGGGTGCAGAGGAAGGCTCCGGAAGCTTACCTTGCCCACACAGGAGTCCTTGACATCCACCCACACGGAATCGGCCACCACCTCCCTCTGGCCCTTGTTGTTAATGAAGGTGTAATAAGCCACCAGGCGGAAGGAAGGAATGAAGTCCTCAGTGATGGTCAGGGGCAGCGCGTACATGTCCTGGCCGGGCTCCCGCGTCTGACGCTCCACCTTCAACAGTTTCCCTTTGTTCATGATCTGGGGGAGACAGGTTGGCGTAAGGAAGAATCAGCAAGGTCGGGCGGGGGGGTGGCCCTGGCCTGGGGGTGCTGCAGAAGTAAGGAGGAGGGGTCTGGGGATCCTAGGAGGGCACGGACCAGGTAGGTGAAGTAGCGGATGTTGTTCTCCTGGGTGGTGGTGGGGTCAATTCGCAGGTGGAAGTTGACGTTGAGATCTTCCCCTGGCTTGAGCTCCACGCGAGGCACAGAGATGTGCAGGTAGTTATTACTCATGGTGCTATAGGGTTGGGCGTTCATAGTCCTGTTGGTCTGTCGTGACTCTGGGATACCATCCTTCTTAGTGCTTACCTGGGTGAGGAAAGGGGGATGAATTCTGGCCCCCCAAAGATGTCCACATCCTAATCCCTGGGGCCTGGGAATATGGTACCTTCCCTGGCCGAGGGAGTTTGCAAATGGGATTAAGGGTCTGAGGATGGGGAGTGTTTTGGATTATCCAGGTGGGTCAAATGTAATCACCAGATCCTTAGAATATACCTATGCAGATGGCCAGACTGCTGGTGCAGATAAGATCCCCTCTATGCAGATGAGAACACTCTGTGAATGGCAGGATCCCCTGATACAATAAAAGGACCCCACTCCTCACGTGGCAGGATGACTGTGGCAGAGGACAGATTCCCTCCATGCAAATACAGTCCCCTATCTCCCAGAAGTGGGGCTAGAGGTGGGCGAGAACTCACGGTGATGGGCAGGGACCTAAAGGTTTTGTGTGTGTTGATGATCAGCTTGGCCACGCCGTCTTCCTGGGTGAAGGAGCGTGATTTGGAGTACTGGGTCACCACGGGGACGTTGCGTGCTGGGGAGCCGTCGGGGTTTGTCACAAACACCTGTGGGTGCAGTGCAGAGGCAGGTGGAGGGCGTTCAGGTCGACCCAGAGGCGTGGCTGATGCTCAGGGGAAGGGTGGGGGAGGCAGCCCCACACCGGGTCTCACCATGAGGTCAAAGGGCATGCCTGGTTTGAAGAACTTGGACGTCTTGGTGAAGTGGATCTGGTAGGGGGAGGTCACGATGGGGATCCCGCTGCGCTCCGCCTCCACCATGTCGCTGCCTGAGGGGGTCAGCCGTGAGGGCAGGTTCCTGGGCCACCCCTCCAGGTTGGACCACACCTTACACTGGGCCTCCCTCGGACTGCGCCTCCTGCATCAGACTGGCTGGAACCTTCATTCTGTTCCTCCCCCATCAGACTGGCTGGAACCTTCATTCTGTTCCTCCCCCATCAGACTGGCAGGAACCTTCATTCTGTTCCTCCCCCATCAGACTGGCTAGAACCTTCATTCTGTTCCTCCCCCATCAGACTGGGTCTCCTCTGTCAGACAGCTTCCCACCTTAATACTGGGCCTCCCCTGTCAGACTGGGCCTCCTCTATTAGATTGGATCCCACTTTCATACTGGGCCTCCCCCATCAGACTGGGCCTCGTCTACAGACTGGATCCCACCTTCATAGTGGGCCTCCCTCCTCAGACTGGGCCTCGTCTATCAAACTGGATCCCACTTTCATTCTGGGGCCCCCTCCCCCCTCAGACTGGGCATCCTCTATCAGACTGGATCCCACATTCATATTGGGCCTCCCCCCTAAGACTGGGGCTCCCCTGTCAGACTGGATCCCACCTTCATTCTGGCCTGCCCCTTCACTGGGCCTCCTGTATCAGACTGGCTCCCACCTTCATACTGGGCCTCCCCTCTCAGACTGGGCCTCCTCTATCAGACTGGATCCCACTTTCATCTGGGACTCCCTCCACCCTCAGAATGGGCCTCCTTTGTCTAACTGGGTATCACTTTACTCTGGATATTCTCTCTTACACTTGGCCTCTCCCTTCAGGCTGGGCCTCCTGTATCAGACTGGATCCCACTTTCATTCTGACCTCCCCCCTCACTCTGGGCCTCCTCTGTCAGACTGGATCCCACCTTCATTCTGGCCTGCACCCTCACTGGGCCTCCTGTATCAGACTGGATCCCACTTTCATTCTGGACCTCCCCCCTCAGACTGGGCCTCCCATGTCAGACTGGATCCCACCTTCATTCTGGCCTCCCCACATCAGATTGGGGCTCTGCTTAGACTGGATCCCACATTCATACTGGGCCTCCCCCCTCAGACTGGGTCTCCTCTATCAGACTGGATCCCACCTTCATTCTGGCCTCCCCCCATCAGACTGGGCCTCCTCTACAGACTGGATCTCACTTTCATTCTGGACCTCCCCGCCTCAGAATGGGCCACCTCTATCAGAATGGATCCCACCTTTATTCTGGGCTCCCCCCTCACTGGGCCTCCTCTGTCTGACTGGATCCCACCTTCATTCTGGCCTCACCCCATCAGATTGGGCCTCCGCTATCAGACTGGATCCCACATTCATACTGGGCCTCCCCCCTCAGACTGGGCCTCCTCTACAGATGGGATCTCACTTTCATTCTGGACCTCCCCCACTCAGAATGGACAACCTCTATCAGACTGGATCCCACATTCATTCTGGGGCTCCTTCCCCCCTCAGACTGGGCCTCCTCTATCAGACTGGATCCCACCTTCATTCTGGACTCCCCCTCACTGGGCCTCCTCTGTCAGACTTGATCCCACCTTCATTCTGGCCTCCCCCCCATCAGATTGGGCCACCTCTATCAGACTGGATCCCACATTCATACTGGGCCTCCCCCTCAGACTGGGTCTTCCCTGTTAGACTGGATCCCACTTTCATACTGGGCCTCCCCCGCACACTAGGCCTCCCCCCTCAGACTGGATCCCATCTTCATAGTGGGCCTACCCCTCAGATTGGCCCTCCTCTATGAGACTGGATCCCACTTTCATTCTGGACCTCCCCCACTCAGAATGGGCCACCTCTATCAGACTGGGTCCCACTTTCTCTCTGGGGCTCCCCCCACCCTCACAATGGGCCTCCTTTCTCTAACTGGGTATCACTTTCCTCTGGATATCCTCTCTTACACTTGGCCTCTGCCCTCAGACTGGTTCTCCCCTGTCACACTGCATTCCACATCCATTCTGGGCCTCTGCCCGCACACTGGGCCTCCCCCCTCATTTGGGTCCCTTTCCTCAGACCAGGCCTCACCTGAGTGCAGGATAACGGTGACAGACACGTACAACGACTTCCCCACCAGGGCATCTGCTCCGGAGGGTTCCACCCCGCTCAGCAGGACCTTTCGTTCCAGCCTGGCCTCCCCACTGCCATCATCGATCTGGGGGAGGAAGGAAGGCTCAGAGAGGGGGAGGGGCGCAGGTGAGGGAGGGGGAAGTCCACAGTGGAGGAGGCTCAGAGGGGCAGAGCACCTGAACACGGCTGAGGGACTGGGGCAGCGAAATCCTCTGCTCACCATCCTGGACCCCAAAGATGACGAAGGCTATTCCATCCACATTCTTCCCATACAAGAACCTGAGAGGCAAGAGGGTCTCAGATGCTCCTCTCCTGAAGGGCGAGCCTGCCTGCAAACTTCCACGGACCCCTGGTCCCGCGCCTGGTGCTTACCTGGCCAGTATCTGGTCCCACACCTGGCCACACCGCTCCTGGGTTCCCTTACCCGGCCCCTACCTGGCTCCACCCCTAGCTGCCAACCTGGCCCGTCATCTAGCCCTCACCTGGCCCCCCTCCCCTCCCCTCCCACCTGGCCCCATTCCTAGCCCCTCACCTGGCCGTGATGGTGACCTCCAGGCCCTGTGGGTCATCAATGTAGTAGAATTTCTCTGTAGGCTCCACTTGGACCTCAAAACTGGGCAGCACTGGGGTCGAGACGGCACCAGTAGGGTGTCAGCACTGGGCCTGGCACCTGGGGCCCCCACCCTGACTCCTTCCTCCTCTTACCGTACTCCTTCACCTCGAACTCAGCAGAGAATACCTGCTGTGGGGCATCTTCATAGTGGGCTTCTATCTTCCACTGCCCTGTACTGTGGGGAAGGCAGGTGAGTGAGCCAGCCAGACGCCCTCCCTTGGCAAAGGGAACCCCCTCTAGGAGGGCCTGACATACTTGACCAGCTCCGGGATGTTCCAAGACAGGGACAAGATGCCAACCTGGTTCTGAGAAGATAGGGAGTCCTTCTTGATGAGAATATTGTCGGGGGTCTGTGGAGACAGAGAGGGCGTGTCTCTTCAGAGACCTGGCTTAGCCCCTAGGCTCTCTTCCTCCTCTCTGTGTCTGGACACTGTCTGTGTCATGACTACTGGGGCAGTGGTTATGAACATGGACTTGAGTCAGTCAGCCTGGGTTCAAATGCCCACTCTCCCACTTACGCGCTGTGTCACCTTGGGCAAATTACTTGATGTCTCTGTGCTCAATGTGCCCAGCTAGAAGAAGGAGAGGAACATGGCCCCTACCTCACTGGCTTGGCACATGATTCATGTAAGCTGGAGCTCACTCTCGTCGGCGGCTGTCTGAACACTGATAGTAACTAGCATTTATCACCTACTTTGTGCGGGACCCTGTGGTAAGCATCCTATGGGCGCTAAGTCACACAGCATTGCCTACCTTCGACTCTTTGACCTACAAGAACACAAAGTCATGTGGTTCAACCTAACACACAGTATGTCATTCGTTGCAAATAACTAAACACCAGGAGACATCATGTAAAAATCTGGCTTTCTGGCTTCTCTTGGAAATTGGGATAACCGTGGATACGGGTTCCTGTTGGCACATAGCGACATTTGACTGGAACTGGGCAGAGGCTCTACCGTTAGAGGTGTGTGTTCTCCGTTCCCCACAAATCCCACCGATCCCCACAGTCAGCTTGTGGCTGTCAGGACCTGGTCCCTGTTACCTTTGCGTGATTGCAAGAAATACTCATGACGATCCTCTGAGAACCACCTACCTCTTCCCTCTGTCCTTCACTTCCTCCTTCCATTCCCCCTCCCCCCCACCCCTTTCCTGCCTTAGCCCAGTAAATTGTAATGAAATTACTGTATGCCAAGCACCCATCCTGTCTGGAATTTAGGTTCTGTGGAGGTCTAGCGAGCGGGCAATTAGCAAATGAATACATTCAATTTATAGGATGCCTAAAGGAGATGACAGGAAGGGAGACCAGTGGAGTGTGTGTGTGTGTGTGTGTGTGTGTGTGAGAGAGAGAGAGAGAGAGAGAGAGTTGGGAGAGAGTGTTTGCAATTTTACAGGTCCTCAGAGAGGCTTCCCTGTAAAATTGTGCCATCGGTGACATTTGAGCAGAGACTTGAATGACGTGATGGGGCAAGCTATGTGGGTATTTGGAGGAAGAGCGTTTTGTGAGTAGTGGGGGAACAGCCTGTGCAAAGGTCCTAGGGCTGGCTCTTTATGGCAGTTGGAGGGACAGCAATAAGGCCCATGTGGCTGGAGCAGAGTGAGTGAGGGGAAGAGGGGGAGGAGAGGAGGGGAGGAGGACAGGTAGGGGACTGGGCAAGTCTTGCAGGGCCTTGGGGAGTGCTGGGAGGACTTAGGCTTTTACCCCAAGGAGGTGGGAGCTCCTGGAGGGCTCTGGGTGGAGGAGGGTGGGACAGGAGTTGGGTGCTCGAGGCTGCCCCCTGGCAGCAGGAGGCGGATTGGGCTACAGAGAGTTTTTATCTGTCATCTCAATCTTCAGCTGAGCAAACCAAGGCCCAGGAGGCTGAAGTGACCTGTCCGGAGTGACACGGTCCCCAGAGGTTTGCCTGGAGCCGGAATCCACGGGCAGAAGCATCACTGTGCCTGGTATCCCTGGATCTCTGCCCTGTGTCCAGGGCTCTTTCTGTGTTCAAGGCTCTACACATTTCTTTGCCTTTCGGCCTCTGCAGTCTTGCCCTTTCCAGAGTCTCTTTCTCTGTCTCAATCTCTTTGTCTCTCCCTGAGTCTTGCCTGGGGTGTGTCTGGGTCCCCAGTTGGCTGGTACCTGGATGCTGATGACAACGGCCCGGCCCACAGGCAGTAGGTCATTGTTGACCGTGAAGATCCGATAGAGGACTGGAAGATGGTGGGAAAGAAAGGAGGTGGTGAGTGAGGCCACGCCCCTCCCCACAATCTGGCCCCTGGGTCCTCAGCTGCTGCCCAGCCCCTTACCCGTGGAGCCTGGGGTGTAGATGGGCTTGTCCATCTGGATGAAGATGTACCCGCTCTGAGAGCTGACCAGCACTATGTTCTCCAACACGGTGCCCCCAAAGTCCGCCTGGATAGTCACGAATTTTTTCTCCTTCCCTGATGTTAATTCCTGGTTGGCTGGGATCTAGGCATAGCCAGAGAATAATGAGATGTTGCCTCCCGGCCCCTTGCCCGCATTCAGCCCCAGGCTTTCAGTGGGGTCCACACCTGTCTGCCCTTCCTGCCAATAGCACCTGTCCACCACTCCGGGTCTCCCTGGTGTGCCCAGGTTGGGAGCGGAGGGGTAGTAGGGGAGGGAGCAAGGGTCTAAGATGGGTAGGGATCAGAAAGGGGGATGAATAGGGGGAATTAGACAAGGGGCTCAGAAGACGTCACTTAGGAGAGGGGATCAAAGCTAGGGGCTCAGGATAGAAGAAGCTAATTGAAGGAGAATTCTCAGAGAGGGGAGGGGCTCCAAAGTGGGAACTGCTCAAAACAGGGAGGAGACTCAGACAGGTGGGAGGGGCTCCAGCAGGTGCACACACATTGATGTTGACTGTGCCCATGTGGTCAGTCTCCCTGATCAGAGCAATGGTCTCGCTGAACATCCTTTGCTTCTTGGCAGGGAAATCGTAGACGTTGACTGTGACTACAAGGTTCCCTCCATAGTCATGGGCCTCAAGCAGCACCTTCTCCTCGTTTCCCAGCTGCAGGATGTTGGGGGTGATCATGGAGAACCTGCAGGTCGGGTGGAACACGGGACGGAGCTGCCGTTCTAGGGACCAGGGTTCCAATCCTCACCCACATAGCACGAAGCCCCCAAATCCTGTGAAGTCAGATCTCGAGGCCTCCAAGTGATTCCACAGCCACGGAATCACTGAACATACCACAGGCACCCAAACCCGCAGACCCCTGCTTCTAGAAACATCCGCCTCCCATTGTAACCCGAGTGCCATGAACCCCCAGCACATGAAATCATGAGCTCACAGGCAGCCCAAGGCCATTCACATCCCAACCCGCTGACCCCTGCCTCCTCAGACACCCACGTGCGCCCTGGATTCTACTAGGACCTGAGCCCCACCCCCACCTCACAAGTAGCCCGGTTTGGAGAAGGGTCATGACCACTCACATGGGGTCCCCCGGTGCCAGGGGTAGGATGGGAAGCAGCAGCAGCAGCAGGCTGGGGCCTGAGGCAGGCCCCATGGTGCAGGGACGATGGAGGGACAGAGGGACGGAGGAAGCGGACTGGGAGGGAATGAGCAGAGGCTGCTGGAGGCTGCCTTTTATCTGGCTCCCGCCTCCCCCCTGCAAGCTCAGCCCAGCCCGCAGCTCCCGTGGCTTCCCCCTTCCTGGAGCTGCCCCAGATTTCTCAATACCATTTCCTAAGTTTTTCAATCCCTGGGGCCAGTGTGTCCTGGGGTAACTAACCCAAGGGCATGTCCTCCAGCAACATGGACACACCTTCCCCCTGCCAAGGTCTCCCTCAGGGTCAAGGTCAGTTGGTAAACAGGGACCTTTCCCTGTTGCACCTACTTAGCGGTGGAGGAACACTGAGGGCCAGAGAGCTCCCCACCCCAGGTATCTGGGCCTGGCGCCCAGTCAGTTTCTGGCCATGCGTTTGTTAACCAGTGCCTTCCTATGGGTCTATCTCTATGCTGGTGGCTGGAGTCCCTCTTCTATGCTGGGGTCAGACTGAGGGATAAGGTCCAGCACAGACACTCCCGGCCCCACGGTGTGTCTTCCCAGTGGAGAAGAACCCTGCTTTGTAGAGGGTCAGGTAAAAATTCTCAGAGGAGGGGACATTTCAGCTGGGCTTTGCTGTATGTGTAGAAGTTCACTCTCTCAGTGAGCATATATTTTAATATAAGTGGAACTTGGAGCTCCCTTCATGTACCCTTGTCAGGATGCCTGAGAGACTATAATGGTTAAAAAGAAAAACTTTCCTCATCAGTGAGGCAATTTCCCATTGCTACCTTTTTTTTTTCTGTCTTAATGTTAGAATTGTATCATTAATATTATTAAATTTATTATTCCATCTGTATTTAATTTTTTATGAACAGCTAATATCTTCATATGGTTCAACACCTAAAGGGTCCACGTAGATGTACAGGGCAAAGGCAATTTGCCTTCTGTTCCCGTTCTGAACCATTCAGGTCTCAGATGCCACAGTGAAACCCAATCCCTTGTTTCCTTCCAGAGATATGCATTTTGAATGCTCGCAAGTTTTAAAAACAAATTACCAGTCTTCTCTGCCTGCTATTCTTCCTGGTCTCCCTGGGTTACGCCTTGCCTTTTTCGTAAACAGTATCCCTCAGAGATCGTTTAATATCAGTGCCCAGAGAGCTTCCTTGTTGTTAGAGGCAACTGCCTCCTTTTACATTGTGTGAAAGCGACCAGCCTCTTCCGCGTGGACAGACTTCCCTGGATACAGTGAGTGGTCTTGACCTGCATCACTTTCCAGCTCTGACACTTAGAGGTATACTTTGGCGCTTGATTAATAGCCACGCTGAGCCTCAGTTTCCCCCGTGAGATGAGGTTGTAATAGCACTCACGTCACAGTTGTCATTGCCTTGAAAGGACATGACCCTGGACCAAGAGCTACTTGCATTAATAATCCCGCAAGATATGGCTGTATTTCCCTCCGTGATTGTATTGATTTACATACTTGCTGGCCTTGCAGGAAATTGCTGGATTTCCCCACTGTCTCACCACGACAGCATGTTGGCAAAGCTTTGCGTTTTTGCCTCAGTGTCATTTGATGTGTGCCTGTTGGATTCCCAGCAAGGTTGTGCATCTGGGGGAAGGGGTGTGTGAAGTCCAGGGCACAGGAGGCAACAGGTATGTGGGTGGGGGATCCTGATCTCTGAAGGCCTGGTTTCCAAAGTCCCAAGGAAGGGGTTAATGGGGAACCCAGCTCTGATTTCCTGTAATCCATGTGCCTTTCCTGGCCTAGGCTGCATGCCTGGAGTTGGGGGAGGTGTGCAGACACAGAACAAACCTGGACCCTGTCTGCTTTGATTGCGTCACCCCTTCTTTGGGAGAGGGAGGGTGCAAGCACCTGCTTACTATCCAGAACTGAGATTCAACTTCTGAAACAGGGGTTGGGGTACCTCCTAGGATCCCCCAAATCTCAATTACTCCCATTTTCCTCCCCCACCCCATTTCCTGGTTGCATTATAGCCCTAAACATTCAGGGTTTCTGCTTTGACTGTCTTGGGAAGGTATTCCTGCTGGCCTGTGTCTCCCAGCAAGGCTTGGTTCTGGCTTTCTGAGAGCCTCAGTTAATCCATCTGAACAATGGGATTGATGATAGTTCCTGCTGTTTTGACAAAGGTGCTGAGATGCTTCAGAGCGCTGGGCTTGGAGGGAAGGTTCACGCCTATGGTGGTGGAGGTCTGCGGAGGGTCCTGGCCCCGACCTCCAGGAAGTGACCAGAGGGGTGAAGGCAGAAGCAGAGGTGGACCTGGGAGAAGGAAGGGATTCTTGGAAGCTTCATCCTGGGGAATGTGCATTTGTGCCCAGAAGTGTGGGAGAGGGATGGCAGGCAAGATAAGCCAGCAGGGGAGAGAGAGGAGGAGGCCTGGAGGATGGGATTCCCGTTAGCTGGCTTGCCCTGCCCAACATTCCAGGTTGGACAGCCGGAGAGCCAGGCTGCCTGGGTTGAGGCTAAGTGGGGTCTCCGGAAGGCACTTAACCCTAACACAGTATTGGCTATGTGTCCCCGATTCCAGTTGAACTGGTGTCCTGAGTTTCGTCTGGCACCCCAGCTGGAGGAAGGAGAAGAAGGGGAAGGAAGGGGGAGGCTTTCTGGGTGGGGGGAGCCCAGGCACCCCTCTCCCCCCCACCCCCTTGAGTGCAGCGATTTCCCTGCTGCACCCCCCACCCTCACCCTTGAGTCGGTGCCAGGCCTGGGATTGCCCCTCCCTTCCTGGCCCCCCACTTCCAGGATGGGGTCCTTGCTACACTGCTTTCTGAGATTTTCCCTCCAGGACCCATGGCCTGGGCACCTCCCCCACCATGCAGCCCAGGCCTCCCCTTCTCCCCCTACTCATTACTCATTAACTGGAAGGTAAACTTGGCCCGGCTGGATTTGATCTGCCCCATGGCTGCTTCCCCCGCTCCCCTGCACCCCTGACTCAAACTCAGGAGAGGCCTGAGCATCAGGGACCCCCACCCTGGAGGGTGCAGGGGCAGGCTGGACATTCACAGCCATGAATGTCCCTCTGAGCATTGGGTGACAAGCCAGTGGCATGGGGCGGGCAGAGGCTCAGCCTGGTGCCCCGCACGTGGTGAGGCCCCACTGCACATGGACTGTATGTTTATTGTTTCCAACACCTGCTTCTCTTCCTCACCTTGTTTCATTGACAGCCCTGCCCGTCCTCCAAGCCATCCCCCATCGTCCTCCCTCTCCCCTGCACTCACTGTCCCAGTCCATCTGTCTGTTGTCTGCACCCCTGTGGTCTGTGGCCTCCCTGCTGCAGAACCACTCCTTTCAGCTCATCTACTCTACAGCAACTGGGGACTTTGTGCAAAAACACAGCTTTGTGACCCTGCAAAATTATGGTGTAGAATACGTGAATGCATGCTAATGAGTTGGTCTCCATGAGATTCAGACACAGCAGTTTATTTCATGAAACTTGTTTCTTCTGCATCCCTGGTTTGCAGACCAAGAGACTGAGGGCTTTGAACACTTGCCCAAGATCCTCTAGGTGGGAGGAGCTGGGATTTGAATCCAGGCAGCCGGGGTCCAGGCTTCAGGCTCCTAAGCTGTAGGAGTCTCTGACTGCTGTTGTAACAAATGACCACACACTTGGTGGCTTAAAATAATACCTACGTATTATCTTACAGGGCTGGAGGGCTGAAGTCTGAAATCAAGGTGTGGGCAGGGCTGTGTTCCTTAGGGAGGCTCCAAAGGGGGGAACTGGGAATCCACTTCCTGCCCTTTTGGGCTTCTAGAGCCCATTGCACCCCTTGGCTCAGGGGGCCAATGAAACCTCACAGCACATCCCTTATACGTGTTTCCTTGTGGCTCTCCTTGTCTGACTGGGACCCTGATGCCTCCCTCTCATAAGGACCCTGGTGATGACATTGGGTCATCCAGGATCACCTCCCATCTCAGGGCCTTTAGCTCAATCACATCTGCAAAGTGCCCTTTGCCGCTTCATGTGACATCCTCGCAGGTTCTGGGGATCAGGACGGGGACTTCTTTGGGAGCCTTGATTCTGCGCACCCCTGCACGCACATGGAGTAAAGCACCGACTTCGATGGTCACGTCCTTCCCTGCTGTAACCTTCTTGGCTCCCACAGGCATCAGCACGAAGTCCAACTGTTGTGTTGAGGCTTCTGCCAGCTGCTCCCCCACCCTCCCTGCCCCCCCTCTCGGCCTCAGCCAGCCCTGCAGGGGGACTGGCAGGCTATTCTGGGCTTCTCCGCTTGCTCACATAACTTGCTCAGTCTCCAATGCCTCCTAAGTTCCTTGTCTGGCTGGGCTATTTATTCATCTGGGCCCCGTTATACTTGTTTCTGTTTGCAGGAAGCCTTGACCCCTGCCCGATTCTCTACCTGTCATCCCATGCCTGTGGGGTGGGGTGTGGCCCCCACTGAGAACTGTCTGCTAAGCCCCAAAAGGGGCTGTAGGCACTCTGGCTGAAAGGGGGTTTGGGACAAGGGAGACAATGACATCTCTGGAGCTGCCCATGTGGGTGCACAGGTGCAGTGCTAATCTGAGGTCCCTCTTCAAGGTTCAGGGCAGCCCACGAAAGGTTAGGCTGTGCTGAGCCACTCACACCATTATCACATGTGTGATACTCAGTGGCCTCATGGGAACCTCATTTGACATGTTAGGATACAGAGGTGAAACTGCATACCCAACATCCGGAGTGGGGGAAAGTTGGAAGGTTTGGTCACAGGGAGCCGAGGTGCAGAGGGGCAGTGGACATGATGAGGGAGCATAAGGCTAATGGAGGGCAAAGTACAAGCTAGAACACCTACATCCATCCCAGGTGGGATATGTGTGACATTCCTCGGACACTCCTGGCTGCCCACGAACAAAGGAGTGAAAACTAAAGGCTGACTGATAGAGATCACAGTCATGAAGTAAAGGAGTCTTCTTCAGTTTACAGATAATTTAGTAAACTGCAAGAAAAAGGCAATCTTATCCATAGCCTAATCTCTAGAAACCTATAGACTCCATTTCCTGGAGCCCTAATATCACCCTCATCAAGATGTAAGGGCATTTAAGTGCTTGCCATGGTGATGTGGGAAACAAAGAGAAATGAAAAATTAAATTCCCTTACTGCCTACAGTCCATTGGTAAGTCCTTGAAACCGGCAGAGTGACCTCCCTCTAGGAGCTCAGCTGCCTTGATGGTGACACTTTGCTAAGGGCAAAAGGGTATCTTGGCTTAACCTTATCCTGAACCCCCAGTATCCTGTAAGTCTTCTTAAACACATAAAAATTAATTTGCAAACCTCCTTTATCTTGAACCCCCAAGTATATATAGGCAATTTTACTCCAAGCATTTGGCCCTCAATATACATCTGAAGGGTCTCTTGACTGACGTTTTACTAAATGGTAATAAATGAATTTTCCTAACAGCAGCTAGCCCCTCAATTTTGGCTTCCAAAATTCCTTAGAGACTTATGCTGTCCCTAACTCCCTCCCAATCTGAAGGTATATAATTCTGTCACTCTTCACAATCCCAGTGCAGCTCTTTCTGTCCACGGTTCCTGTCCCTGTGTTTTAGTAAAATCACATTTTCTTTTTGCACCGAAGACGTCTTCAAGAATTCTTTCTTGGCCATTGGCTCCAAATCCCCACCACAACTCCAACATACCATCATTTGGTGCCCATTGTGGGGCTTCGAGTCTTTTCATCTGGACTTTGAGCTGGTGTAACCTTGATGAGTACTTTCTCTCTTCTTCCTTTTCTCTCATTTCAGGGGCTTTTCGAGAAGTATGGTCTTACTGGAACAATTTGACGTCAACTGATCAGGTTGCAATCCTCTAGCCTGTGGCTACTCTACGGAGAGGAGAAACCTCCTTCTGGCTAATAAGACTCAGAAACTTGATGTCCTCTCTTTATTCCTGTCCTTATACAAAGTTGTCTATCTGGGCACAGGACAGCCACCTAAGTCCCCAGGATGGGTGCCAAACTTAAGACTCACATGTGAGGTTTCCTCCTCATTGGTCTAATGTGATCCACTCCACATATCTGGTCTAGCCGCTTCTAGCCATGAGACCTCCACTGGGAGCTGGCTGAAACAACTACGATGGAATTAAAAGCCAGTCGGGGATGGTTTCCTAGGAAATTGGCTGTAAAGACTCTAAATGTTGGAATGTCCCTTAGGTCATGAAGAATTTACTGTTTTCAGTCAATGTCCTCTACGAACTAAATTACAAAATTGGGTAATGCCCCCTTGTAAAAAATTTCCAGTATTTTCCATGGGCTAAAAATGGTGGTTTCTTTGCAGCCTTCTCAGCAAGGCAAACTTGGTCCATATGCCAGCACCCATTTGTAGACTAGGATATAATGGGGGAATTGGGGGGACTCTAGCATCCCTCCTACAGGGGCTCTTAGCAGCTTGCCCATAACAATTTCATTGGAGGGACACCTCAGGTCACTTTGACACCTCTGGAACCTCTGACATATCTTGGGCGTGGGATGCCAAGCTGGAATTGGTGGGGATTTTCGTGGTAATGGACCTTGTATCTCTCTCTAGGAGGAACCTGGGAGCTTCTCTTCAGTCTCCAAGGACCCTCCCTTGGGATGCCTTTTTAACCCACTGGAAACAATTTGGATTGCAAAATTTAGAAAAGGACTGATCTGCTGTGACACTGCATGGCCTTGGTAAACAGGACAATTGCACAGAGGTATCCTAGGTCCAGGCCTTCATGGCTCTAAATCAGGACCTGGACCAAAAGACCTCTTTCAGAACGTGTTTGCCCAAATGTGTTTTCCCCAATAAACTCCCTCCTAACATACTAGATGCCTAAATAGGCCTCCTCTAAATAAATCCAGGACACTGGAGGAAACCCAGGCCATCCCTGACAAAGGGGACGACGACTCTTTCTCTCTGTTCCTCCTCCTAATAGATGTGAAGGCTTCTCCCTCATTTATTTTTCAGGTTAATGGCTATGATAGTTGAAACCAACTGTGGTTAGTCTACCTCAGGACAGAGACTTTAAGGAGTATTCCCAAGCACCAGCTGATACTCCCTTTGTTTCAGGGAAATTCCATGTCTTCTCTGGCCTGACATAGACGCCATATTTCCACTTTGGTGGAAAACAAACAAATACACATGGCGTCTCATCCTCTGTCCAAACGGACAAGGTTCAGGTTCCTTCTCTGCCTTCTGGCATCTCACCTCTTCTGCCTTCCCCTCTCCCCCCCCCCCCCCCGTTTCTGCATCACCTTGAGTGAGACCTACCTAACTGGTGTCTACCCCGTCTTGGGTGCTCCCGGGCACTGTTGGCTCCTCCTGTCACCCTGAACAACAAGGAGTGAAGAGCACCCACTTGCGCCCCCCCCCCACTTCAGATTTCCCCACTGGTGTCCCAGGTAAAAACTGAAAATGGGGAACAGATTGTCTTTTAAGTGGACCCAAGTGGAACATATTTGCTTAAACTAATTTAAGTTTTTTGGTTTAATTAAGATAGACATGTCTTTAGAGTTAGCATTAAATATAAAATTTTTTCTACTTAGGTTTACTAAAGGTCAAATAAGCTCATGTTAGCTCTGTTGCAATTTTTCAGCAAAAAGGTGAGTTGAAGTGATAGTTCATTTTGTCTGGCTCAAACTTTTCATGGGTATTTGTTAAGGTAGCTTTAAGGGTAACATACAGCTTTAAGGTTTTGCTTGGATGATAAGCTGGATTAAATTCATGGGACATTTAGGCCTTTTCCAAATAGGTTGCAATGTTGAAGCATTAGTTTCTAAACATAGGTTCGTGCTTTTGACTTACTGCAGAAAAACTAAGGATATTTGGGTCTGTTAGAAAACATGTTTTGTGCTTAACTGATTCGTAAGTTTGCCATCTAAGGAATTCTGATGTAACAGACAGTTCACAGTTGGTTACTACTTAGTTTTCACTGGTTTCTAAGAGTTAAAATTCTATAAGTGTAGTTAAAACTGTTGGAAATAAGGAAAGCAGTTTTGTAAGCAGAAAAGTAGGAGATATGTGAGAAAGATATAGGGAATGGAAATACATTTTTGTTGGAGGTAAAAGAAAGTAATTTTGTCCTAAATGAGACTGGTTGTTTGGAGAGAGATGGCTTGGGACAAAATCTGAATGAAAAGGAAAGATGTAGAAGGTTTGTGAAGGGAAACCTTTGGAAAGGAATTTTATGTGTGTTCAGGGTGGACTAGGGTTGAAATGAATGGATTTTAAAAGTATACTAGTATAAGATTAAAATTCTGCTTTTCTCTCTGTTCAAAAGGCAAAGTTTTCTTGGATTGTTGGTCTGCTCTTGATAAGAAAATGTAAACAAAGGTTATTTTCTCTTTTGTCTACCAGGAAAACCAAAGGTTACGATTTGTCCATATCAAATCTTTGATGACATAAAGTTAAACCTTCTCCATGTTAAAGGAGCTAAGTTTTGCTAACAACTAGAGAACGCTACATAAGTGCCTTTGGAATCTCTTATTGCCACCTTGGTTAAATAAATAATTTAAAGTTTTAAGATTTATAATGACCTGTAATCCTATTTAGGACATGCTTTACAACTTTCTAAGGTTTTTACAAACTTTCCAAGATTTAAATTGTAAATGAAGTCTTTTTGACCATTTAGGCCTTTTCATTTGGTATACTAAGTAACTTGGAAAGAACTGTCAAATAATGGTAAACCTTAGGTTGTATTGGGTAAATCCTATAACTGGTCAAATACATATATAATTCCTAAAGTTTTAATATGTTTTGGTAATAAGGTCATGACTTAATATTCTGATTGTTGAAGTGTTATGTGTCACAGAAATAACACAATTTCTTTGCCAAGTGCATCGTAATGAACTCTCAACATATCTTTAACAATGTCCATTTCTGAGATTTTGTCATTTATAGTTATTGTTCTGATGCTTTTACAAAATGTGTTTCTTCTTCAATGAGAGTTATAAAAAGGAGTTTTAGGGAAAATACAGGTATTTGACATCTTTAAGATTAATACTAAAATAGGTAAGAATTTCCAGAACTAAAAAGCTAATTCAAGAATTAGTAATATGGGATTAAATGAACTGAAGAAGATGGTTATGGGTTTGTAACTGTTGTTTTGAAGTATTGTTGGTTTTGTAATGTTGGCTTTTCCAGATTAAGGGAACTTTCTTTTTTTAAAAATACTATTTATTGTCAAATTGGTTTCTATACAACAGCCAGTGCTCATCCCAAGTGCCCTACTCAATGCCTGTCACCCATTTTCCCCTCTCCCCCGCCCCCCCCAACCCTCAGTTTGTTCTCTGTATTTAAGAATCTATCGTGGTTTGCCTCCCTTCCTCTCTGTTTGTAACTATTTTTCCCCTCCCCCTCCCTCATGGACTTCTGTTAAGTTTCTCAAGATCCACATATGAGTGAAACATGATATCTGTCCTTCTCTGACTGACTTATTTCACTCAGCATAATACCTTCCAGTTCCGTCCACATTGCTGCAAATGGCATGATTTCATTCTTTCTTATTGCCAAGTAGTATTTAATTGTATATATAAACCACATCTTCTTTATCCATTCATCAGTCGATGGACATTTAGGCTCTTTCCATCATTTGGCTATTGTTGAAAGCGCTGCTATAAACATTGGGGTACATGTGCCCCTATGCATTACACTCCAGTATCCCTTGGGTAAATTCCTAGCAGTGCTATTGCTGGGTCGTGGGGTAGTTCTATTTTTAATTTTCTGAGGAACCTCCACACTGTTTTCCAGAGTGGCTGTGAGGTAACTTTCTTTTAAGATATCTATGACATACAGAAATGTGATAAAGTATTTATTTGTAAACAAACTGGGGCATTTAACTTTTCTATTTACTGATACCCTCTGAAATTAAAAACTCTCAGTGAGTATTCTTTCTTTCATGGAAATTTCAGTTATTTGCATAAGTTCAATAAGAATCTGCTCTCTCTGTGACAGGACACCATTGGAAATACTGGTCATTTTACCAAGGCTTTGACTAGAATGTCATATTTGAGACTGACATACATAGACTCTGATATGACTGTATACAGCTTTAAGGAACTAAATTGACCTTATGAAACATGCAGTCATAAAGCCCCCTAGAAATGTTGGCCCGATACCTTGCTTACTAAGTTCCCAGCAGCCTTACCAGGCAAGTAAAGACTGTCACTTCTTGGCAGGTACAGGAACCTCAGGATATCTTGGGGACCTTGTGAATAGGAATTCACCCAATTCTACAGGCATTGCAGGTATGTCTGATGGCAAGTATTTGGCTTGACTTCTGGCCTGGAGAAGCTACTAAAAGTTCAATCTAGAGATTCCTCATAAAAAGTTCCAGCAAAGCAAATTTAAAAGATATATATAACCAATCACTGTTCTTGCTGAACTTATGTAAATAGTCCAGGTTTATTAAAATTAGACTTGTTTTACAAGGGAGCTAGTCTTCATTTGGCTATCTCTGAAAATAAGGGTTTTTAGAGAGAAAAACTATGTTTCATTAATGCACCTTTATGGATGTTAAATTCTAGTTCTGATTGTTGTTAAATGTTGTTTGGCTAAAGTAGGCAGCTTGAGGTAAATGTCAGAAAAATTGTCACAATAGCACAGGTATGAACGATCTTTTTGCTTCTTATTCTGTTGGGAATAATAATAAGACCCCATGGCATATGATTATTTAAACAGTTGGAAAATGGGATGGATTCCCCCAACAATGGTATATAAAAAAGCCTTTTCTCACTCTAGACCTATCAATAGATAAAGACTATAGTACTTTATTAAATTATTCCCTTGAGTTCAGGTTAATTCATAAATCTCTAAATATGCAAACCATACCCTTCCTAAACCTGATCTGACAGTTACTAGAAACCCACCCCATATAAATCCAGGTGACATGGTTTATTTAAAGGATGAAAAGTCCAAAACAACAGGGGATTTAACTCTAAAATGGAAGGGGTCCGTATCGGGTCATATGACATACTACCCTGCAGTAAAATTAGAGGGGCACTCTTCATGGGCTCATATCTAGAATCAATCCTTTTCATTGTTCACAGGAAACCAATGAGCAAACTAATGTACCTTCTTATTCCTATAAACCTGTAGAAGACCTCAAACTTCTCTTCAAATGAAAATAATAGTTGTGTCTTTCTTTTTCATTCTCCTTTTTCCAATTTATACTAACAATTTCTTCTTATAATGGGGCATTCAAAAAGATAACCACAGACATTTGAATTATAAACCAGAAAAATCCGTGTGATTCCTGCCTGTTCCTACTCTATCGGAGGATGGCTCAAGACTGACATCTAATAATCTTCTCAACGGTAGACACTGGGTTTATAATTTGCTGTAACCATTAACCTATATTTTTCTTGTTTCTATAAGAGTACCTCTTGGGGCACTGGAGTGGCTCAGCCAGTTAAGTGTTTGACTTTGGTTCAGGTCATGATCTCGTGTTTGATGGGTTCCATCCCTGCGTTGGGCTCTGTGCTGACAGCTCAGAGCCTGGAGCCTGCTTTGGATTCAGTGTGTGTCTCTCTTTTTGTCCCTCCCCCACTCACACTCTGTCTCTGTCTCTCTCTCAAAAAATAAACATTAAAAACCTTTTTAAGTGTCACCTGGGTGGCTCAGTCGGTTAAGCGTCCGACTTTAGCTCAGGAAGTGATCTCACTGTTTGTGAGTTCGAGCCCCATATCAGGCTCTGTGCTGACAGCTCAGAGCCTGGAGCCTGCTTCAGATTCTGTGTGTCTCTCTCTCTGCCCCTCCCCTGCTCGCACTCTGTCTCTCTCAAAAATAAATAAATATAATTTTTTTTTAAGTTTTAAAAAGTACCTCTTATTAATTATCTGATTGTTTACTAAATAAAAGAGTCTATATGATGGCTAAACACCACGTGTTACCCAGTTACGGCCTTAAATGACTCTCATAAAAATAAAATCCAGAGTATACATTCCAGATTATCCCCAAAACATTTCTGGGTTTCTAACTGACATGAATACTCTAATTGGTGCCTTAAATAATCTCTGTCTTTCCTTAATGGTTGGTTGAATATCTAGACTGGAGGATTTTTGTCAGTTACCAAAGACCTTCATTTGGACTTTGCTTTCTTATTATTCTAATTACGTTTTGCCATTTTCTCCCCTGTCTCTGCCTGGTGCCAAGACTCCATTACTACAATAACTTCATGCCAACAGATGATCCTTTCTACTCAAGAAGGTTCATATACGTTGTCCACCTTAGATTCAGCTGCCTCCACCTTAACTCTCTTATATGTTCCCTAACTAACCAATATTGACCTATAGGTAGGGAAGTCTCTACACCCTACTCAGCAGGAAGAAGCTATAGAAGATGAGACCATCCACTTTCAACAACCTTAAAGGTTTAAGGGTCAAAATTGTTCGGCGGGGCAGGGGGGGGCACCTGGGTGGCTCAGTCGGTTGGGCGTCTGACTTCAGCTCAGGTCATGATCTTGCGGTTCGTGACTTCGAGCCCCGCGTCGGGTTCTGTGCTGACAGCTCAGAGCCTGGAGCCTGCTTCGGATTCTGTGTCTCCCTCTCTCTCTGCCCCTTCCCTGCTCACACTTTGTCTCTTTCTCTCTCTCAAAAATAAAAATAAAAACATGAAAAAAATTGTCCAAGGGGCATATGATGAGGGAGCATAAAGCAAGCTGAGGGCAAAGGACAGGCTAACTCCACTCCCTCCCCCCAGGTGGGATATGTGTGATATTCCTCGGACACTCCTGGCTGCCCAAGAACAAAGGAAAGGAAAAAATCAAATGGTTGGTTGGTAGACATCATAGTCATGCAGGACAGGAGTCCCCTTCAGTTTATGGATGACTTAGTAAACTGCAAGGAAAAGGCAATCTTATCCGTAGCCTCATCTCCAGAAGACTATAGACTCCATTTTCCTAGAGCTCTAATATCACCCTCTTCAAGATGTAAAGGCATTTAGGTGTTTGTCATGGTGATGTGAGAAACAAAGGGAAATGAAAAATGAAATTTCCTTATTGCTTACATTGACAAGTCCTTGAAACAGGCAGAGTGACCTCCCTCTAGGAGCTCAGCTGTCTCCATTATGACACTTTGCTAGGGGCAAAAGAGAATCTTGGCTTAACCTTATCTTAACCCCCCACCTGCACCCCAGGATCCTGTGAGTCTCCTTAAACACCTAAACATTCCTTTGCAAACCTTCTTTATCTTTAACTCTGAAGTATATGCTGGAAATTATACTCCAAACATATGGCCCCTGACATACATCTGAAGGGTCTCATGACTGAGGTTTGACGAAACGGTAATAAATGACGTTTCCTAACAGCAGCTAGCCCTTCAAGGTCCTGGAAACTTTGCATCCAAAATTCTTTAGAGACTTACACTGTCCCTAACCCTTTCCAACCTGAAGGTATATAATCAGTCACTCTTCACAACCTCAGTGCAGCCCTTTCTGCCCATGGTTTCTGACTCCATGCTTTAATATAATCATCTCTTTTGTACCAAAGACGTCTTCAAGAATACTTTCTTGGCCATCAGTTCCAAACCCCCACCACCAATCCACAACATCATCAAACTCAGTGCTAAAGTGCAGCTCTGAAACCAGACTCCTGGCATTTTGAGTCCTGAGTCTCCCATCAGCTGTGTAACATTGGGCAAGTTACTTAGCCTCTCTGTGTCTCACAGGCTTCTTAATAGGAGTCAGGGTCAATGGAAGCCTTCAAAGAGGGTGTGGCATTCAGTGTTAGCCACAGTTAGACACTTCAGTGCCCACTACTTGTGGGCCTACCAACCAGCACGTTTTCCTCACCTCCAGCCTCTGTACACGCTGTCCCTCCCCTGGGTCTGCCGTCCTTCCCCTGCTTCTCTGATCACCTTCCCCCAGCTTCCCAGGCTGGGTCAGGGCCTTGTGATGGAAATGTCTTGTGACTCATCCTTGTCCCTGCCTGCCCTCCACACCCAACTGATCCCCTTGAGGGTTGAGCCTGGGTAGTTCTTGGTCACTGCTCTGTCCTCAGCACCGGGTTCAGGGCCTGACATGTAGCAGTTGCTCGAATGACATTTACTGAATGTGGGGGGCAATGGATACTGAAACTTCCCCCACCCCCAATGAATACAGGTTTCTCAACTGTAAGCGCAACCTCTGTGTTAGATCTCAACACCCAGAAAGGCAAGAAACCAGGCTAGCAAAACAGATCGGTCATTATTGTGCAGCTGCAAGTGGCAGATGGCTCCAGGGCGGGGACAGGATTGCCCAATAATTGGGGGGAAGAGGGGGGCTCAAGGCTCAGGGAGCTGGGTGTGGCACGCACCCCAGGCACCCTCCTCCTCCTCCTACTGGCGCTTTGGGAGCCTGCCAGAGTGAAGAATGTGTGTGTGGAGGGGGTGGGAGCAGGCGGGAATGGAGGACATCCCAGATGCTGGGATGATCACAATAGTTCCCACCCACTGGCTGTTTTGTTGATTTTGGACAGGCCTTTTGGGAACCCAGAATTGGTCATTCTAGAGGCAGATAACAAGGAGCTGACTCAGGAGTTGAGGGGGACTAGGCTCCGGTCCCCCTGGTGCCTGTCAAATACATCCCTAGAACTGCCTGACCCCGCCCCAGAGCCCTGGTCCTGCCCACCCTACCTCCAGACCTCCCACACTTAACACTAACAAAATATTTGCCATTTATCTGCAATTCAAATTGAACTGGGTGTCCGGTGTTTTGTCTGGTTACCCTGGCTGGAGGGAAAGATGAGAAGGGGAAGGAAGTGGGGATGATTTCTGGGTGGGGGGAGCCGAGGCACCCCCTCTCCCACCACACACCCTCTTGAGTGTGAGAAGTAAGGGAGATGATTCATTTTCAAAAGTACCAAATAAAAGCTGTGCTGTGTAGTTAACAATAGCTTTACAACAGATTGGAAATATGTTCGCACCCCTCCCCCCACCACACACACAATGGAGTCCCAAACCCTTAGATGCTTCACTTCCTGGTTCTTCTCTCCCTCTCCATTTTGTGGGCTTATTTTGGTGGGCGTTGCAATGAGCATGCACCAAAGAACTGATGTTTCTGTGGCACCTCAAAGAATGTTTATTTGTTCCAGTCAGACTACTTTTTGCCTTACATGGGCATAGGCGACATCTGGATAAGACTGTGACATCTGTAGTACTTAGCCAATGAGGAACCAGGGGAGGGACTTGCACGCTAGGAGATAAATTGCCTGCTGTAACTGCCCCGAGTGTGCCTGTCTATCAGACACCTGCTCTTGCAAGAACGTTGATTAAAACCTCGCTTCACTGTGCTCCAAGTCTCTGCGTCCCTCCTTTGATCAGTGAACTTATTGCTCACATTTGGGGGCTCGTCCGGGATTGATCTTGACCTGTGGGGTCCAGGTCCTATGAGATGGGAGACACATCCCACTCCAGTTTGTGTGGCCTTTCCATGGGAGGGCCCCTGCGGGATCTGTGGAGTTCCAGACTTTTTCCTTTGGAGACAGAAGAAGTGACGCTGGGGAAAGAGTAAAAGAGAGGCACCATGGAGACCTGATAACTTTGTGCAAGGACCAAGGTAGGAAAATTGGACTCTAAGTACTGCCTTGGGGATTGGGAAATCCTCAGAACCTGAGTATGTGTGACTAAGACGTATCCTAGACATGAAGAGAATGGGGAGACTTGATCCATTGTCCTGTTCTTCTGCAAGGAAATAGCTGGAGACAGATGAAGTGGGTTCTGGAGAGTGCAAGAAACCTCCATTAAGGGAGGTTGAGCGCCCCAGGGAAACTCAGGAGCAGAAAGTAGCCTGGTCAAAGATGGGAAACAAAAATTCTAGCCCTAGGGGTAAGGGAAGAGACACCTAGAAAGAGGTGGGGTCTCTTCAGATTCCCCCAGATAGTCCGTTGGGGCAAATGTTAGGGTACTGGGAGGATGCTCCTTGTACAAGGAATAAGGACAAACATAAAATTATCAAATTCTGTTGTTTTGTTTGTACTAAAGACTCAATTAGAAGGCCATCTGTTTTCTGTCTAAGAGGAAGACTGGGTCTATCAGGCCCTAATTTTTTATGTGGATGACAAAAGTTCTAGTGCACTGGAGGAAAGGGATTATACTCTTTAAGACTGAGGAAACATAAGATCTTCTTCAGTCGCCAAGGACTCCCCCTTGGGATGCCTTTTAACCACTGGAATCAAGTCAGATTGCAAGATCTAAAAACAAAACAAAACCTGATCTGTTTTGTAATACTGGTCTCAATACTCCTTAGGAGATGAGGAAAATGGCTCATTAATGGGACACTAAAGTTTAATACAGAACTCTTCTGTAAGAAACAGGGCAAATGGACCGAGGTACCCTGTGTCCGGGCTTTTCTAGGCTTTCATGGGCCTAAACCAGGCTCCAGAACTGAAGGTCCCTTGCAGAATGTGTTTGCCCAACTGAATTTTGGCTAGTAACCTCCCTCTTGATATATTGGATATGTAAACAGGCCTCTTCAAGATAAACCCAGGTTTCTGGAAAAGCTGTATGTGGGGGCTTCTCCATCATTCATTTCCTGGATTAATAGCTATGATAATTGGCGCCAATTGTCTGTGGTTAGTCTACCTCAGGAGGGAGACTTTAAGGAATATTCCCAAGCAGCTGCCGAAATGTCTTTCTTTTGTTTCAGGGAAATTCCCTGTGTTCTCTGGCCTGACACAGACTTCATATTTCCACTTTGGTGGTGGTGGGAGGGAACAAAGATCAAAACCATGGCGTCTGCTCCTCTCTCTGAGCTGACAAGGTTTAGAACCACGACTCCTCTTTCTCTGCCTTCTGCGAGCACCTTACCTCTTCTGCCTTCTTCTCTCCCTCCTGTTTCTGCACCACGTAGGGTGTGGCCTGCATGACTGATTCCATACCCTCCTCAGTGCCTCCAGCACCATTGGCTCCTCCCCACCACCTTTGATGTCAAGAAGCAAAGAGCACCCACTTGGACGCCCACTTCAGATTCCCCCACTGGTGTCCCAGGTGAAAACTGACAATGGGGAACAAGTGATTCACTTTCAAGTGGACACAGGCGGAACACATTCAATGTTTAAACTGATTTAAGTTTGTTGTTTTAATTAAGATAGCTATGTATTTAGACTTATCAGCATTAAATATGAAAGTTATTCTCCTGGCCAGGGTGTTCAGCCAGTTGAACAAAATTTTCCCAATGTAGACCCTGATTAGGACAGTAATGATCCTGGTAACAAGGTTAAGATGCAGGATTTAAGAGAGCTAATGATCAAAGCAATCAGGGAATCAGCTCCAAGATATCAGAATGCCAGGAAGGCTTTTGGGATGCGAGAAGGAGGAAAACCCCAAGTGCTTTCTTAAGAGACTTAGGGATCAAATGAGGAAATATTCAGGCCTAGATCCAGAAGACCCAACGTGGCAGGGTCTCCTGAAGGTTAATTTTTCACTAGCAGTTGGCCTCGTATTGCCAGAAAGTTAGAGAAGGTGGATGGAGGGAATGAGAAGTAGAAGAACTGCACAGGGAGGCGCAAAAGATATTTATCTGTAAAGAGGAATGAAGAGAGACAAAAACAGAAAGCAAAGATTATGGTAACTACTGTGGAGAAGATGTTTGAAAGGAAAGGGGGAAACAGAGGACCCCTGGGATGGAAATGATGAGGAATCAAAGGCAAGAGGAATATAGCTTAAATAAATCTCCTTACAGCTTTCAGCCCACTGACAGACACCTGAAACATGCAGGACATGACGTTCCTCCAACTCATGGCTGCCTTAATGCCTTAATGTTTTTGTTTTATTACGTAGGTTTACTGAAGGTCAAATAAGCTTGTGTTATCCCTGTTGCAATTGGTTAGCAAAAATAACACTTAAAATGATGGCTAATTCTGTCTCAAAAGTTTCGTGGGTAGATAATTGTTAAGACAGCTTTCAAAGTCTTTGATAGCCTGAAACCTTAAAGTTTTGCTTGCACAATAAATGGGATTAAATTCATTGGATATCTAATGAGATAAAATGCTAAAGCATTGATTACTAAACATAGGTTTGTTTTTAATTTCTTATTGTAGAGAAACGAAGGCTATTTGGGTTTGTTGGTAACATGCTTTGTACTTCATAAACTCATAAATTTGCCATCTAAAGAATTCTAATGTAACAGTTCACAACTGGTAACTACTTAGTTTTCACTGAAGACAAAGGTTTCTAAGAGATAAAATTCTTCTAAGAGTTAAAATTCTGCTGAATGTCATTAAGATTGATGGAAATAAGGAAAGCAACTCTGTATGTAAAAGTATATATGTAAAAAGTATTTTAAAAAATGGAAATGGGAGTGCCTGGGTGGCTCAGTTGGTTGAGAGTTTGACTCTTGATTTGGGCTCAGGTAATGATCTCACGGTTCGTGAGTTCGAGCCCCGCATTGGGCAATGCACTGACAGTGTGGAGCCTTCTTGAGATTCTCTCTCCCCACCCCCCTGCCTCCTCCCTCCTTCGTGTGTTCTCACTCTCTGAAAATAAATAATAAATAAACTTTTATAAATAAATAAAAATTAAAATTAAAAATTTCAAATACATTTTTTTGGAGGTAAAAGAAAACAATTTGTCCTAAATGAGACTGGTAGTTTGGAGAGGAATGGCTTGGGACAAAGTCTAAATGCAAAGGAATGTTTTAGAACGTTTGTGAAGGGAAATCTTTGGAAAGGAATTTTATGTGTGGTCAGGACGGACTAAGGCTAAAATGAATGGATTTTAAAAGTACACTGGTGAGTCATTTTGCTACACTTAGCCCAGTGGATGCTGACTTGTACGAATCTAGTGACCTTAAAATGGACACCCCACATGGCTGGAACATATTTGTGTTTGCATTGCTGGAAAAAAAAAAGGCAGGGGAATAGACCTCAGCTTTGACCCTTTTACCCCCTTAAAGGCTGATTTTATCCTTGGTGGGGGTGGGAAATGGTTTTCACTGGCCTTTTAAGGTTTATTTGTAGGGGCACCTGGGTGGTTCAGTTCGTTCAGCCTCCGGCTCTTGGTTTTGGTTCAGGTCATGGTCTCACGGTCTGTGAGCTCGAGCCCCACATTGGGCTTGGGATTCTCTTTCCCCCTCCTTTCTGCCCCTTCCTCTCTTTCTTTCCCTTTCTCCCTCTCTCAAAATAAATAAACTTTTAAAAAATGATAAAATATATTTGTAAAGAGGAACAGTTTTATTATATTCAATACATAAGTTACTGTTGGGCCAACATAAAATTAATGCATCCCTTGACAAAAAAAAAAAAAAGCAGTCTTGGTTGGTGACAGTCAATAACTCCAAAGTCCAGCAGGCAGGAAACGGAGGGGTAGGAGAAACCGGGGAAGACGGCTCAGCTCTCAGCCTGGGTGAGAGCAACTACACCCAGCACCTCGCAAGACTGACAGGGCTTTTGGCCGCTGGTCTCATAGCCAGCCAAAACACGGGGCCAAGAGATGTGGCTGCTGGCCAACAATCAGCGTCCAGAGGTAAGGTTTCTCCTGGCCAGCTATAGGAAATTGAGAAGAAGGATGCCTTTCCCCCCTTTTTCCTATAGATGGGCAATTCCCCACGCAAGGCTAATATTCCTTTGGGATGCATTCTGAAAAACTGGGATGATTCTGATCCACAAACCATAAAGAAAAAGCGACTCATTTTCTTTTGCACCAAGGCCTGGCCCCAATAGGAATTGGAGGAGGAAACCTGACCGCCAGAGGGAAATACCAATTATAATGCTATCCTACAGTTTGACTTGTTTTGTAAACGTGAGGGGAAATGGGGAGAAATCCCCTGTATTCACTGTTTTGGGGCCTTAAGAGAAAATCGAGATATGTGTAAGGTTGATCCTGGCCTATTGGCAACCCTTTCCAAGTGTTCACAATGATGAAGGGAGGGAACTAAGAGCCCCTTGCTGTACCCAAAGCAGACCTAGAGAAGGAGGAAGGGGTCTTTAACCTCAACAGCCTCCTCCTTGGGTCCTGGATCTAAATATACAGACTTAAAAACGTGCAGTTCTGCTCCCTGCTGCCCGCCTTATCCAGACCCTCCCCATAATGCAGCAGGCATGTTTCCCCTACAAGAAGCTAGAGTGCTGGAAAGAGAAACGCAGGGAGGAACCACCATGATAAGACTTCAAGTACCCTTTTCATTGCAAGATTTAAGACAGGTAAAAGAATTAGGTAAATTTAAGACAGGTAAAAGCATAGGTAAATTATCTGGATCATCAGAAAATTTAGAGGCTTTTCAGAATTTTAAGTATGTTTTTGATACAATGTTTTTGTTGAATCAGACTCTTAATGAGACAGAAACCTGGTGTTCTGGCAGTGGCTGAAAGATAGGGGAATGAACAACTCCTTAATTATCATGGGACTGGAGGTCCTATAAGGATCTCCCAGTTCCCTACTGGGATTTGGGCAGTTCCACCCCAAGATCCTAGTTGGGACTATGATAATCCCATTGGGGAATGGTGTCGCTGCCACTTTCAAGCTTGTGTTTTGGAGAAATGAAGGAGGTATAAGGTTAAGCCCTTAAGTTATGCTAAATTAGTCACTATTTGACAGACACAGGATGAGAGCCTGGTTGCCTTCCTGGAAAGGTTAAGGTGAAATACACGGCTATCTCCCCAGATACTCCCTGAACCTAAGGCGATTCTAAAGGACAAGCTTGTCACTCAGTTGGCCCCAGATATTCAAAGGAAGCTGCAAAGATTGGCTGTCAGCCTGGAGGGACCCTGGAGGAGCTCTTATGAGCTGCCGGTTGGGTATATTATGACTGAGATCAAGAGGAAAGTAGGGAACAGGAAAGGAGTCTTTACAAAAAAATCTAAGGCCTTAGTCACAGCCTTACAATGTCATAACAGACTTCTGCAGGTCCTGGCACCAAGTGCCATTTATGCAGTCGTTCAGGGCACAGAAGATGAGAATGTCCTCAGAGGGGACAACAGAAGTCAAAACCCCATAAGCCATGCCCCTTGTGTGGAGACAGTCACTGGAAAGTCTGAATGCTCTTGGGGACCTCAAAGACTAGTGTCCCTGAAAGGAATGGATGGGACCTGTGGCTCTTCATGTTGTCTCCCCTGAACCAACTGAAAATTGGAAACCCAGAGCCTCAGGTAACTGGAAACAGAAGGAAAATGAGTTGAGTTCCTTCTTGACACTGGAGCCACCTTTTCTGCCCTCTTCCCACTCCCGGCCAACCATCCAAATGCAGCGTGACAATTACAGGCATCTCCAGAAAACTTAGGATGAAATTTTTCTCTGAGCCAATGGGGTGCATATGGGGAGATTTTTTTTTCACGTTCTTTTCTGATGATGCCAGAGAGCCCCACTCCCTTGCGAGAAGGAGACATTATGACTGAATTAGGTATTATAGTGCTACAAGCTCCAGGACAGATTAACAATGACCTAAATTTATAGTAATCTGGATATCCAAGATCAGTTTTTCCTTGAGGTAAAATTAAAAACACCTCATGGAGTTGTTCCTAAGGAAACTGGATGGCCAAAGGAAGATTTGAGAACCACAAGCTAGTTCAAATGCTTAATTCTTCTAACTGACAATAACACAAGATGGAAATAAATTTGGAAGAAGGAGGAAAAACTATAAATTTTAAAAAATGAGTAGACATGTCAGGGATTTTGGATGGCTACAATGCCTCTTTACTTCCCATGGTGTGACCTCCTTCCTAGGAAGCATTGCATTTGGAATGTGAATGCCTGTTGGTCTAATATTCTTTCTGTAGGTCATTTGTAGAAGCTGCTGCATATGCCAGAAAAGTAAGACATCCAAGAAAATTTTGCTAGCCCAGATGTTCCAAATACCCTTCCATTGTTTCAGACCTCTGGATCGACCTCTGAACTGCCCTGACTGCCATACCCCGTCATCGCCCCCTTTCAGCAGGAAGCAGTTAAGATCAGTCATTATCCCAATTCCTAATGGCAGGAGTCACGTGTTCAAAGAGGGGAGTGTGATAGGAAAAGACAGGATTCAGTAGGCAGAGAGGGAAATGTTAGGACCTGAGCTCCCTGGGTGGAAAAAAAATCCCACATGTAGTTTGGAACAATGCTGGGAGTGTCTGACCACAGCAAACCTCCTAGGGTGTAAGGTTCCTCTTAAGAAACAAATGTCTGTGTCTTAGGCCAAAAATAACTTATTATTATTGAAAGATAAATCTGACTGTGAAGATGAGGGCCAACATTTGCTGAATATGTTTGTGAGACCTCAAAAATTAAGGACATATAAGTGAAAATGGAATCAGCTTAGAAGAGGAGGGATTGTGAGAAGTAAGGGAGATGATTCATATTCAGAAATACTAATAAAAGCTGTGCTATCTAACTAACAACAGGTTTGCAACCTATTAGAAATAGGTACGCACCTCTCCCCCTCCCCAGTGGAGTCCCAAACCATTAAACACTTCACTTTCTGTATCTTCCCCTCCGTTTTGTGGGCTTATTTTCACAGTCTTTGCAAAGAGCATGTGCCAAAGAACAAAGGAGGGGACTGGAAGTTTCTGCGTCACCACAGGAAATGTACGTTTGTTCCAACAGACTACTTTTTGCCTTACGTGGACATAGGTGACTTCTGGGTAAGGCTGTAACCTCTGCGGTATTCAGCCAATGAGGAATCAGGGGAGGGACCAGCATGCTGGGAGATAAATTGTCTGCTGCACACCTGCTCTTGCAAGAGCGTTGGTTAAAACCTTGCCTCACTCTGCTCTGAGTCTCTGTGTGCCTCCTTTGATTGGCTCAGTGGGCTTAGTTCTCACACTGACTGCAGTGATTTCCCTGCTGCACCCCCCACCCTCACCCTTCAGAGTCAGTGTCAGGCCTGGGAACAGCAGGGACTGCCCCTCCCCTCCTGGCCCCCCACTTCCAGGATGGGGTCCTTGCTACACTGCTTTCTGAGATTTTCCCTCCAGGACCCACGGCCAGGGCACCTCCCCCACCATGCAGCCCAGGCCTCCCCTTCTCCCCCTACTCATTACTCATTAACGGGAAGGAAAACTTGGCCCTGTTGGGTCTGATCTGCCCCATGGCTCCTTCCCCCGCTCCCCCCGCACCCCTGACTCAAGCTCAGGAGAGGCCTGAGCATCAGGGACCCCCACCATAGAGGGTGCAGGGGCAGGCTGGACATTCACAGCCATGAATGTCCCTCTGAGCATTGGGTGACAAGCCAGTGGCATGGGGCAGGCAGAAGGCTCAGGCTGGTGCCCTGCACGTGGTGAGGCCTCACTGCACATGGACTGTATGTTTGTTTCCAACACCTACTCCTCCTCCTCCTTACCTTGTTTTGGTGACTGTCCCACTAGGCTTCCAAGCCAGGGTCCCCCATTTTCTACCTCTCCTGTGCACTCACCATCCCAGTCTGTCTGTCTGTTGTCTGAACCCCTGTGGTCTGTGGCCTCCCTGCTGCAGAATCACTTCTTCCAGCCCACGTACACACACAATATTGTATTTCATTCCCTGTGAAGTAGGTACTTGTATTATCACACCCATTTTACAGATGAGGAAACTGAGGTTCAGAGAAGTGAATTGACTTGCACTGGGCTACACTTAATCTGTCCCCTGTCCTGCACACACGTGCACAGAGACATGCACAGTGACACAGGAGACCCACCTGCCACAAGCCATGAGTCCCTACTCACCAGCAGGGGTGTGGCCATCTCCCCCAGCAGCCAGCAGCAGCAGCAGGAGGCCCAGGCCAGCTGGCACGCACTGCAGGGCTGTCTTCACCTGTGGCTGCGCCCCAGCCTCGTGAATGGGATGTCTGTCCATCCTCCATGAACACAGAGGACCGCAAACCATCTCCTCCAGGCCTGAGCAGACAAGGTCCTGAGACACTTCAGGGCTGGGTTGCATGCTTGGGTCCCTGAGGGCAGGGAGGAAATCACAATTGCCCAATAGTCCTGGACTTCACATGCTGCAGACCCATGGGTCCCAGGGTTCGCCCCTTTCCTTTCCCCACTGGCCCTCCTCTTCTTCCTGTCCTCTCACCCCCAGGCTGGCTCTATCTCAATCTCAGTCATACAGACTCTCACACATTCCAGGGGCATCTAAAGATGTGACTCAGGTAGGGATGGAGGAGAGAGGCCACAGCTTTTCCCTGTGGCTGCTTCATTCCCTCGTGACCAAATATTTATAGAGCATTTCCTGTGTGCCAGGCATTGTTCGAAGTTTGAGGGCACAACATGAAAAAGAGAGACAAAAGTCCCTGGTCTTAAGGAGCTCCCATTCTTGGGGTGAGAGACAATGAGCCTAGTAAAGAAGAAAATACTATAGAGTGTTTGAGATGGTGGTTAGGGAAGTGCAAACTATAAGAGTGTTTTTTGTGTGTGTGAGTGTGTCCAGGTGTGTATATTGGGTCCAGTGCATGTGTGCGTGTGTATGCTGTGTGTATGTGTGCATGGAGATGAGTGCAGGTGCAGGCATGCATGTTGGTGCATCTATGCACACATGCGGGTGTGTGTAGGTGTGTGCATGTAGGTGCATGTGCGTGTCCGATGTGCATGAGTGTTCACGTGCACGGATGTGTGCAGGAGCAGACACACATACGCCTGCATGTGTGGATGTGTGTACACGTGCATGAGTGTGCCTGTGAGTGTGTGTGTGCATGCATGCATGCATGGATGCAAGTTCAAATTGGAACTCACAGACAGGTGGTGTAACCACCAGCCGCTAGGTTAACTAGGCTGAATCCAAGGCCTGGAAGTCGTCCCGGGGGCACCTCGAACTGGCCTGAGGAGCCCTCTTTCTCTTCTCCCCCACATCCCACCTTTTCGCAAGCCCTGGTCATTCAGTCTCAACGTCTGATCTGAACCCAGCCGCCTGTTTCCAGACCCACTGCTACTGCCTTTGCGAAGTGCTGTGGGCTGAGTGTCTGTGCCCCTCCCCCCGTTCATTTGGTGATGTCCTGATCACCTACCTGATGGCCTCTGTAGGTGGGGCCCTGGGGAGGCGGTTAGGTCAGGAGGGTGGAGTCTTCCTGAATGGGATGAGTGCCCCTGACGGAAGACTCTCTCCCTCCCTCTCTCCCTCTTCCTCTCCGTCTCTGCCATTTGAAGACGTTTGAGGACCCAGTGAGAGGGCCACTGTCTACAATCCAGGAACAGAGCCCTCACCAGAGCCCGACCAAGCTGGCACCTGTGTCTCAGACTTCCAGCCTCCGGAACCCTGAGAGATGCATGTCTGCCGTTTGAGGCGCCCGGTGTAGGGCATCTTGTTACAGCCGCCAGACTGCACTAACACACTAGGGCATCCGTCATTTCTGGCCTGACTCTTGCAGTGGTTTCCAGCTGGACGTTCTCTCTGCCTCTTGCCACTTCCTAATTCATTCTCTGCCCTCTACAAGTGTGAACTTGTTTATTTGTTTCCTTTAATTTATATAGTTTAATTTAATTTACTATTTTCTTTTATTTTAGAGGTGAAATTCACATAACGTAAAGCAACCATTTTAAAGTGAGCAGTTCAGCGGTATTTAGGGCATTTCCACAGTCGGACAACTCTGGTCCCCAGATGTTTTCAGTGCCTCGAAAGGTAAGCCCATATCCATAAAGGAGTCCCCATCCCCCAGGCCTCCCAGCCCTTGGCAACCACTAGTCAGCTTTCCTGCTCTATGGAGTTACCTGTCCTGAATAGTTCAGGTATTTCAGAAAAGTGGAAATACACAACCTGTGGTCTTTTGTGTCTGGCTTCCTTCACTGAGTATAATGTTTTCAAGTCTCAGCCAGGTCCTTGCTTGTTAGGGCTGAGGAATGTTCTAGTGTATGGACACATCCCAGTTTGCTTGCCCATTCACGCACTGAGGGATGCTTCAGTCGTTTCCACCTTTGGGCTACTGGGCAAAGTGCTGCTATGAGCATGCTCGCACGTATATTTGTCTGGGTACCAGCTTCCAAGTCTCTGGGCAGATAGCTAGGATTGGAATTGCTACCATCAGCTTTCCAAACACATAAGTCAGCCTTCATGCCTTCCCTGCTTAAAATATTGCAGTGGCTTCCCACGGAGCCCTCAGGGGCTAGCACATTTCGCCTCATGGCCCAAATCCGGCCATCCCCCTCTGTGTGTACGGGAGTGGCTCACTGTAGTGAGCTGCAGATACCCACCAGGGGCTTCCCTCTCTGCCTGTTCCCCACTCTGCTCCCAGTGCCCACCTCCCTGACTCACAGCCAACATCTCACCACGCCCACGCCCACGCCCTGTGCTGGTCATACTGGCCGCCACCTACATGTTGGAGAATCCTGTGTTGGTAACTACAGGGCACTGAGTGAATGAATCTCATCCTGGGGGTTGGTGGCTCAGCGAGTTGCCTTGCCTTTGACAAGCTCATCCAGAAGAGAAAGTAGACCTTGGGATGGAAAGGTTGGCTGGGATCTGGGTATCACTGGATCAGAGAGAAACGGACCTTGGGGTTACCTCCTACTGCTTCCACCTTTCTGGATCTCCAAACTGCTCCCCTTTGGGTGAATCCCTTATCATGGAGAGAACAGCTCTGGCTGCTGGGCATAGAGGATGCCCCCCACCCAGGATGGCCCATCCCATGTGAAGAAGGCATGGCGGGACACAAGTTTCCTCTCTTGTTTTATAAGTACCTTCATGATCTCCTTGATTTTATCTTGGCCCTCAAACCTTAAGATATTTACTATCTGGCCCTTTATAGAAAAAGCTTGGCCTTCCCCTGAGCTTAGAGTAGACACAAAGTGATCTTCACTATCTTGAAGTCCATACCCTGTGCTCACTTGGCCTCAGGCATCTTGAGGACTTTGTACATACTGTTTCCTTCATCTGGAATGTTCTTTTCCAGATTCTCCATGGCTGGCTCCTCCTTGTCATCTCTGTCTTGGCTCAAGAATTCTCTCCTCACAGGAGATATCCCTGTCTTCCCTGACCATCTGCATTAGTCAGGGCTCTCCAGAGAAAAAACCAGTAATATCTCTATCTGTCCATCCATCCATCCATCCACCTATCCATCCATCCATTCATCCATTTATCCATCCATCCATCCATCTGTCTCACCATCCATCCATAAATCCACCCACCCATCCATCCATCCATCCATCTGTCCATCCATCCATTTATCCACCCATCCATCCAACCACCAATTTTGCAATCCACCCACCCATCCATCCATCCATTTTTCTGATCATCCATGCATCCATCCATCTACCTGCCCAACCATAAGTCCATCCATCTGTTCATCCTTCCATCCATCCATCCATCCATTCATCCATTTATATATTCCTTCATCCCTTCACCAACCATACATCCATTCATCTATTGCCTACTATCTATCATCTATCTATCTCTATCTCTATCTCTATCATTTAACTATTTATATGTATTATGTATGTATGTATGTATGCATGTATCTATCTATCAATGATCTGTGTGCACACGCACATACACACACACACACACACACACACAATTTATTTTGAGGAATTGGCTCATGTGACTATCAGGTTCAGCAAGTCCAATATTGATGGGACACATCAATTCCACGTTATCTTTAGAATGTGAGTTTCAAAGGTCATGTCTGTGTTGTCACAGTCTGGAACCACAGGTGCTCAAACAAAAAAATACCAATGTATTAAAAACAAAAGGAAGGAAATTAATCCCAGGGCAGAAGAAAGGGAGAAATTGGCATGAAAAACATGACAAGAAGGACATAAAGGCGGGTGGGTGGGCGTCTGGTCAGAGGTCACCTAGTGAGGGTGGGACACCTAGTGAGTGGTGAGAATTTTTGAGTCTCCCATTGACAGAGGTGCCTGACATGCTGGAAGGAGCAGGGGTGCTGTGAATCTATTTCCCCTATATTCAGGGAATGGGGAGGTGGGGATCACAGGACCTGGGGTCTTAGGGGAAATGGGCTGAGAAGGGGTGACTGCCAGGCTCAGGGATTTTCCCATGATGACCTCATCTAGAGTCAGGAACTGGATCCCACCCTCTATAGACCAAGACTTACTAGTGGTGTTATTTTTTTTTTTTTATGAAGTTTATTGACAAATTGGTTTCCATACAACACCCAGTGCTCATCCCAAAAGGTGCCCTCCTCAATACCCATCACCCACCCGCCCCTCCCTCCCACCCCCCATCAACCCTCAGTTTGTTCTCAGTTTTTAACAGTCTCTTATGCTTTGGCTCTCTCCCACTCTAACGTCTTTTTTTTTTCTCCCTTCCCCTCCCCCATGGGTTCCTGTTGAGTTTCTCAGGATCCACATAAGAGTGAAACCATATGGTATCTGTCTTTCTCTGTATGGCTTATTTCACTTAGCATCACACTCTCCAGTTCCATCCACGTTGCTACAAAAGGCCATATTTCATTTTTTCTCATTGCCACGTAGTATTCCATTGTGTATATAAACCACAATTTCTTTATCCATTCATCAGTTGATGGACATTTAGGCTCTTTCCATAATTTGGCTATTGTTGAGAGTGCTGCTATGAACATTGGGGTACAAGTGCCCCTATGCATCAGTACTCCTGTATCCCTTGGGTAGATTCCTAGCAGTAGTGGTGTTATTAATCAGAAGAGGCATCCAGGGGCCCAGTTCCGATCAGCAGACAGTGAAACCATTTGCCTGTGGCTGCTGCCCCCCATGCAGCTCAGGTGATGCTGCGACCACAATACCCCCTGAACCGCCCCCCCCCCCTTCAGCCCTTGAATGCTGACTCATGCCTTCCCCTCCCTGGCTCACTGATCGACAGTGGAAACTCGCCTGTTCTGCCTTGTATCATCACCTCCTGGGCAAAGCCATGTGGAATGCACACAAAGTAGTGAATGGAGTTGTAAGCGAGCTGCAGATGAGGGGCAAGTGGGGAGAAGGTGAGTACAGGTGGGGAGAAAGGTGAGGACCCAGAGGAGGAGGCAGAGGACACACAGGTCACGATGCAGGTGGAAAGACAGCAAGTAGGTGAGCACTTGGCGCAAATGCAGGTTCACTTCAGACTACGTGCAGGTGCAGTGCAGGTGCATGTGGGCACGGGCTCCCCGGGGGAGGAAGCAAACGTGCAGGTGATCCACAGGGAGGAAGGAGTTGCAGGGGAGGAAGCAGGGGATCACAGCTGCCTCTTCCTCCCTCTCCAAGACCTTCCGACTTTGGGAGACACATGAACTCTCAGTGAAGCTTTATTGTGGGGACTGTGGGCAGGGGTCAGTTGGGACAGCCAAAGACAACCATGTTCTCAGCGAAGTTGGCCAGGTCTTGACACAGCTTCTCATTCTCCTCATCCTGGCATTCATCAGACTCTGGCCACAGCTCCACCCAGGTGTCCTTCCTGATGATGTAGCTGATGCTGGGGGGAGGACGGCAGGTCAGGATCAGGGCAGGGAAAGCATGGGAAGGGGCGACCCACTGTGGGGGGTGGGGCATGCACAGGGCTGACACTCACTTGGGTTTCTCTCCCCACAGGTCGGCGGACATGCCCCACATGAGGTAGTGTTTCCCCTCCTGCAGCTTCAGGGCTTCTCTGCACTTAACGTGGCTGATGAACCTGCGCTCCTGTCCAAGCTGCACCTCATCAGAGCCTGGAAGGGACGGACAGGGACGCTGAGTGGGGGAGGGCAGGGAACCAGCAAGAAGGAAGTGGAAAGACAGAACACAGACTGCAGGGCTGACCTGATTTGATGATCTGCTCGACGACCATTACGTAATCATCAAAGTCTTCTGACAGCTCCTTCTTGAGAAGCCTGGTCTTGTACACTGATGGGGGAGGAGGGGAAGGACGGTGGGGTCACGGGCAAGGGGGGCTGCGGGGACCCTCAGCTGCAGGCGCACCTGGGTGTATGGCGTCCCCAAGCAGACACATGCAGGGTCACAGCCACACGTGCAACAGTCCCTGCCCCCCAGTAGCACACCTGCCACATGTCTTCCCACAACCACCACGTCACACAGCCACACACGGCCATGTGCACAATTACACTCACCACAGTGGAGTCCTATGCATAACCTCCCATCCACTATCCCCCACAAGCACTGTCACTCATCTCCATGGCTTGGCAGGACTACAATGTCACACACACAACGGGCAGACGACCATATCCGCTCTCACACTGGCTGCACACCCGGCCGACTCATTAGCGTGGCTCCCCATGCACTCATGGCCCCTCATAACACATTTACACCCACACACACATCGGCTGCAACCACAGGCTGACGTATAGCCATATGCAGCCAGGGGCACTCACAGCCAGTCACACACACAGCCATGGCCACACAGTGTCACTCACCCAGGCACCCACGTGCACGTGCCCACTCACCGTAGTCTACTCCTGGTTCACAGGCCTTGTCCAGATGGTTGTCCAGGGTGATCTTTTCATCCATCGGGTGCATGAAGCAGTTCTCTGTGTGGTGGATGAGTGGGGGACATGGTTGTATTACATGCGTTGTCCAGGGCCCCCCGCCCCTGGGTCCGTGTGGGTGTCCACTTGGTGTGGGGCCAACACTTCCTGGAAATTTTGTGTCCACCCTCACCACATCGGCACACGTCTGTGTGACAGTGCTTGCTCCGCAATCCGTCTTTTTTGTCTGGGTGGTAGAACCGGATGCAATTCTCATCTGTGGGCAGAGTGGCAGGGAGGTGTCAGAGGGCTAGGGCCTCCAGCCCAGAGACCCAGGGGCTTGGATTCCCAACTCCAGTCCCTCAGACCTGGAGAGGCCAGGTCCTCAGCCCTGGGACCCTCAGGCCCCCGCCTCGCACGGATCTCTTGGACCCTAAGGCCCCCCAGGCCCCCCAGACCCTAGGTGGGCTGCTCACCCAGGTTGTAATAGGAGTACACCTTGACCGACCCGGGCTGGATAAGCCCCACGTTGAAGTACTGGTGCACCTTGAAGGTCAGACAGTCCTCCTGGTCATGTGAGATCTGGGGGGAAGGAGGAGGCTGGTCAGTGGGGCGACAGGTCGTGTGAGATCTGGGGGGAAGGACAAGGCTGGTCAGTGGGGCGACACGGAACGGAGCCCAGCATAGGGTCCTGGGGGTTGAGACAGTGGTGGAGAAAGTGAGGGAGCAGGAGTCTCCACCAAAAGACTGATGAGCACTTCAACACAGCCATTTCCACTTCTCCAATGCTTGAAGCTACATTATCCCTGTCAGCTTCCTTTCCTAGTTCAGTGTGGCCATGTGATTGAGTTCTGGCCACCAGACTGCTGTCTCTGCCCATGAAAACATCCATGGTTAATGGTACTGAATTCTATTTTTAAAAGTTGTTATGGGATGGCACCAGGAGGGCATAGTCGGTTAAATATCTGACTCTTTATCTCAGGTCAGGTCATGATCTCATGGGTTTGTGACTTTGAGCCCCACATTGGGCTCTGCTCAGACAGCACAGAGCCTTCTTGGGATTCTGTCATTACTTCTCTCTGCCCCTCTCCTGCTTCTGTTCTCTCTCTCTCTCTCTCTCTCTCTCTCAAAATAAATAAACATTAGAAAATTGAAAAGAAAAACTTATTGAGAGGCTAGATCTTAAAAGTTCTCATCACACACACACACATACACACACACACACGTGTGCATGCATTAAAACTATGTGAAGTAATAAATGTGTTAAGTAAACTTATGGTGGTGATCATTTCCCAATATACACATACATCAAATCAGTATGTTATGCACCTTAAACTTACACAATTTTATATGTCAATGATACCCCATTCAAGCTGAAAAAATAAAGACAAAGAAAGGGAGAGAGAGAAAAACAGAAATAGATATGCATAGACAGGTGTACTGGAGGGACAGGCTAGCACTTAATGAAGTTGGGTAGAGAGTATATGGAACTGTGTTTTACTGCTCTGCAATTTCCCTGTAAGGTTGGAATCCTATAAAAATTTAAGTGCACAAAAACTCCAGTACAAGAAAACATCAACCACTAGCTCATGCACAATCCTCTTTTCTTCCAGGGAGGAGGGGTCCAGCAGAGGACTCTAAGATCCTAGGGATTGCAGAGCCCCAAGAAGGAATGTGAGCAGATCCCTGACTTAGTGTGTGGAGCAGAAAACCCTTCCCTTAGCCTCCCAACTGGACTTTACCTGAGTGGGAGGCACAAGACTCTTGTGTTGGGACCCTCATATTCTTGAGAGGCTTAATACAGCAGCTAGTGTTACTTATGCTGACTAATATGGGGTGAGGGGACTTTGGGAATTTTGGAAGTTAGCAGGGGGCATGTGAGGATAGGGAAACGGGAAGATGTAAGTAGGGGATAGGAGGAAGCGCAAGTCAATGTTAGAGAGGAAGGCAGTGACAGAAAGTCAGATGGAGAGCAAACACGGAGAGAGAAAACCCAGGGGGTGCGGAGCAAGGGGAATGCTTTTCAGCACTGAGCACTTTATTTTTTAAACCCAAGTGGCTCCTTTCAAAAGTTGTTTAGGACTATGATGAGAAGTTGGAGGAAACAAGTGTAAAATGAGGTTAGAAGGAGACTGGTCAGAAGGTAAGCTGCTTAGAAAAGATGAGAGGACCTGGGTTGTCCACCTTCTTTTTATGCCCCTTCCCTCCATCACCCAGCAGCACAGACCCCTCACTTCCTAGACTGGGCCTGGTGTGGCCCAGAAGGAGGCCTGCCTGGTAGACGTCAGATCCCCATTGGAAGCCTTACCTTGTCCAGGTAGATGGTGAGGGTGTTCTTATTGTTCATGTCACACAAAGAGAGGTATCTTCCAATGACGCTGCTCAACTGGGGAAAGGTAAGATTTGTGAAATCATCCTCAAACCCCTGCCCACTGATGCCAGCCCCCAAGCCCAAGCCCTTCATACCTGGTGGAGATCACCAGTGTCAGGAGAAAAGCCAGTCATCATGGATATATCCAGGATCGACATGGTAGCATCCTGGTCTCCCAGGTACCTGAATAGGGCAGGGAGAGGGCACTTGGGTCCCAGGGTAGGGTCAGCCCTGGGGCACAGTGTCTGCACAAGGGGGTCTGGTCAGAGACTGGGGTTACTGGTTCCCACACAGCAGCACAGAAGGATATTAGATTGTAGGAAACATTCCCCAAATGGAATAAAGGAAAGGCAGTGTCATGGTCAAGGTGACTAAAAGCTCAGGCTCTGGAGCCCCTTTGCACGGGTTCAAATCCCAGCTCCATATGACATTTGATGAGTCACTTGACCTCTCCATGCCTCAATTCGTCCAGAAAGTGCAGACGAGAAAATGTTACCATGGCCTAGCTCGATAACGCCAGGCCCCCAGCACCAGGGGACATTAGTCGTAATTGCATAAAGTACGAGTACAAATCTTGTCTCTGGATCTTGGGTCCACCAATCATTGTGCAAATCACAGACACGCATCACGGTCAGTGACCAAGCACGTCATTCCTTTCAAAGCCTGTCTGTGATGGGTCACCGAGCAGTTCATGCACAGACAGCAAGGCCTGTGGTTGTGGCACTTCCTTATCTCCCAGGGATAAACCGCATGACGTTTCACAAAACTGGTCAACTGGCAGGGGGATCTGCCAGCCAGGATGAAAGGCAGCAGAGAAATGAAGACACTGGAGGCAAAATTTGAAAGCACAGAAACGGAGTTAGAGAAGGAGCAGCAGACTGTGCGAATGTCACCCTTGCTGCCATTGGAGGGGCCGACCGGCTCTCTTGTGACATCGGCCGCTCAAAAGATTAGAGTTGGAAGCTGACCTAACTTAGAAGGGAGCGTGACAGTTCACTATGTCACAGGAAAGATGCCTGCTCAATCCCTACCCCAAGTGACACAACAGAAGGAAGACCCACGGCACTTTTGGTAAGTGTTTTACAAAGGAGAACAAGAACTGCTTGTTATCTCCATGTTCTAATGTTGTAGTTTACAGCATGCTAAGCAAATTCTCATGTTACTGTAATTTCCATTTCTCTGTACCCTCCTAACTGGCAGTTTGAGAGTTCTGAAGCTGTGATAAAACGCTTTAAAGGTCATGCAACAATGGCAACTTCCCCCACTGATTTGTTGACAGTGCTTGAATAATTTCAGGTTATGGGGCCATCGCTCGTGTTGGACTGCCAATGCAAAGTGAGGACTGCCTGGGGTACCCACCTCCTGGCAGGTACTTCAGACAATACCAGATGCACAATATGCTCTTAGAAAGGATTAGGTCATGGAAAGGAGAAGTCTTGCTATAGACAGAGGAATGGCCAAGATGACCCCCAGTGACCCATCACTTACTTGGCACAGATGTCAAGGATCATGGTGTCCAGGGCTTCCTGAGGCCTCTTGACTAGAAACACAGACAGAAAAATGGGAGGGGGATGTCCCTGGGTCCCAACTCAGGAAGCAGGCAGACATTAGAATGAGGGCGGGGGAAGGGTAACAGGTAGGGTCTTAACTCTTTTACCATCTTCAGGAGCTCGTCGTATATCAACCCTGAGGTCAAACTTCTTGCAGGTGTGTTTGCTTTTGAGCTTGGCATGGTACATTGTCACCACCTGGTGAGATCACAGGGCAGTGCAGTGTCAGCCCACTTGAGTTGAGAAGAGCGTCCCTCGGGGCCAGAGGGGCTGAGAGAAGGCGGGCCAAGCTGGTGTGTGTTCCTGTTCCTTACCGACAAGGTGCCTTGTCCTTTCCCTTTAGCTGTTACTACAAAATCCTCATTTTTCTTGGTCTGCAGGGAGCAGGGAGAGAAGAGAGAGGATTTGGGAACCAAGCCTTCCCCTGGTTGCTACAGTCATATGCCCTATTTCTTGCCTGTGGCAAACACTGGTTGTTGTGGAGGGGGACGGCAAGCATTTGGCTAGGCAGTTGTACCTCTGCTGACCGCTGGAGGCTAGCAGATTCCCACAAGATTCTGTACTTGATGACAGAGCTGTGGCTGGGCAGTTGGATGGACACATCCAGATTCAGGTCCTTGTGGTCAGGGACATCCTTCTGGAATTGGGCCAAGGCTTGGAACACCATGTAGGTGGCCTAGAACCCATGAGAAAGAAAGAGGGTGAGCCAGGAGACTGAGAAAGTGGTTAGAACCCACTGGGGAAGAAAGAGCCTCAGATCAGAGGGAGGGGGCTACTGGGACTATAGCTTAGGACCCCCTGCCCCAGAGAAGGTGAGGATAAGATTAGGGGTTGTTAGACACTGAGGACATGTTCTTGATTCTCCAAGGGACAGGGGTTTAGACAAGATCCTGGAAACACTGAGAACAAGTCAAAAAACCAACCAGAAATTGCAGGCATAAGACTGAAATTGAAACTGAGAGTGTGCCCAGGCCCATCCAGAGGAGAGTCTAAGACAAGGGTTTGGAGTCACTGAGAATGTATATAGAATCTGTTTGTGTCAGAAGAATGAAATTGGAGCCTGGGAACACTGAACATATGGTCTAGAATCCAAAAGGGATACTGAGAATGTGACTGATAGCCCTCCAGAAAGAAAGGGGTTCAAGCTGGAGCCGGAAGCCCATTTCCTAGAACCCACCTTCCAGATGGAGACATTGGATGATGTGCTAGAATAGCCAAGAACTTGGGCTAGAATCCAGAGTAAGACGAATTAACACTAGGATCGTGGTGGAACTGAAAAAATGGTCTAGAGCCCAAGGAAGATATGAGCTAACACTGGGAGCCAGGTACAACTGAGATCCTTTTCTAGAAGCCACCGGAAGATATGGGCTAACTCTAGGAGCCTGTTGGAACTGAGAACCTGGTCTAGAACCCAGAGGAAGATATGGGCTAACACTGGGAGCATCCTGGATCTGACAACATGATCTTGAACACATAGGAAGATATGAGCTAACACTGGGAGCCAGTTGGAACTGAGATTATGGTCTAGAACCCATGAGCTAATACTGGGAGACTGGTAGACTGGAGAAGCTGGTCTATAACTCACAGGAAGATTGAGCTAACACTGGGAGCCAGATGCAACTGAGAACATGGTCTACAACCCACAGCAAGATGTGCACTAACACTGAGAGCCTGGTAGGACTGAGAAACTGGTCTAGAACACACTGGAATATATGAGCTAACACTTGGAGCCTTGTCGAACTGAGAACATAGTCTAGAACACACAGGAAGATATGAGCTAACACTGGGAGCCTTGTCGAACTGAGAACATAGTCTAGAACACACAGGAAGTTAGGAGGTAACACTGGGAGCCTGGTGGAACTGAGAACATGATCAGGATATGAGGAGCCTCAGAACACAGCTTGAGCATTCAGAGTGTACTCTAGAATATGCCAGTGGGATCACAACGAAAAAAGCCTGATCTCTCAAATCCATTCCAGCCACTACGGTGGCGGGACAGAAGGACGGGCCCTCTTGGTCTTAACATCTTCTCTGGGAGGCCGGTGGGAAGCCAGAGGAAGTAGGCATCCAGGTGCATGGGGGATATGGGGTCACTTGCCTGGGTGGAGCCATATCTGTGGAGAATACCTCCGTATTCTCTCTGCTCTTTGAGCCAGTTTGCGACGGGAAGCACAGAGTCGAATTCTTTGAGCACCAGCAGGGCCAAGAGGGCATAGGATGTGGCCTCCATGCTGTAGAGCTTCTTGTCAGGCTCCTCCCACTGTGTCTTGTCTGCAGAGAAACCCCCCAGTCCCCCATGCTCACTGCGCTGTCCAGTCTTGGGATGGCTCAAGAAAACTCAGAAAAAGACTCACAATAGACTCCTTGGTGTTCAGGTGTCCTGACTGACAAGAGTTTGTGAGGCCCTCCCTCTGTCTCTCAAAACATCATGTGCTGTCCTGTCCTAACACTGTGATGCTCTATAGCAATCTATTTACTCATTTGTTTCCTCAACTGGAATGTGAACCACGTTGGCAGGGGCTGTGCTGTATTCACTGCGATGTCCCAAGTGCCCACGAAGGCACTTGTGGCAGAGATCATCATTAAAAAGCATTCCCTCCTCAGGGACACCTGGGTGGCTCAGTCGGTGGAGCTTCCAACTTTGGTTCAGGTCATGATCTCACGGTTCAGGAGTTCAAGCCCCACATCAGGATGTCTGCTGTCAGCACGGAGCCAGCTTTGCACTCTCTGTCTCCTACTGTCTCTGCCTCTCCCCTGCTCATGCCCTCTCTTTCAAAATAAATGAACATTAAAAAAAAAAAAAAAAAACACTGCTCCCTCCTCCTGGGCACACAGTTGGACTACATCTCCCAAAAGTCTTTGCAGGCAGGTGCAGCCACATGACTGAACTCTGTAAGATGGAATGGACACTGGCAATGTTAGGGGCCCCTTCCATGCCTGGTCTACCTTCCTTAAACAATCCACCTGACCATTTCCCCTTATGCTTACATGGAGTGGATCCCAAGCACCCCGTGGTGGCAAAGTCATGAAAAGATAGAGGCCCAGATCTCCACATGACTGTCTGGAAGAGAGCTGTCCACCAACAACAAGCTTCCATTGTGCTAAACCACCTCAGTATATGTACTGACACATGTTACATCAGTGAGTGCAAACCTGATGCGGTATATTACCTGAGCCAATGATTAAGTGCTCACTGTGTGCTGGGCACTGTGCTAAATTCCCTATGGCATTATCTTATCTAATCCTAATTACCCTTGAGATAATGACGACAACAACATCGGAATAGAGCTCTCACTGTATGCTGGACCTTCTACCTGCATTACTCCTTCAATCTTGTCAACCACCTATGATGTAAGTATCTTCTTCAGATGAGGTCCAGGGAGGGTCAGTGACTTTTACAAAGTCGCACGGTGAGAATGTGGCAGAGGGGGATTTGAATTTGGGTCTGTCTGATGTCGGAGCCCACGTCCTTGTTCCTGTGTCATAGCAAGTGCTCAACACACACTTGTTGAATGAATGATGCCACGTTCTTGTGTAGCTTACAGTGAGGATTTCTCACACCTCAGAGCCATTCACCAAGCAGGACTTAGCACCATCCACTCCAGCTCAACCTGAAGCTGCCCATCCTAGCATAGCTTAGAGCCACACATGCCAGCTCAAGATGACCACCCCCAAACCCTGGCCATGCATGCCTCTTTACCTCACCAGGCTGCCACTCACCTGTGGCTGTGCTCAGAAATTTTTCGAGGAGGTCTTTCTCCAGTCTTCCCAATTGGGCCAAGGCATAGCCTGCAATGGCCACAGAATACGGTCTCCGCAGGTTCCTGTAGTGGGCTTCAAGATAATCTCCTGCTTTATCCATGCTGCGCTCCAGGCTCTATAAGAAACAGGATTGGTTTCCCTGGTAAGGTGGATATTGCTGCCACAAAGAGCTGGTAAGGATCACACAAATGTCAATTTCTGGGTGCGAAGATGGTTTCTGTCCCTGGTACATATTTGTTTAGGATGTTTTTTTTTTCTTTTTTTTTGGGGGGGGGCAGGTTTCCAGACATTTTAGTATGCATGACTGCCTTGTTTCTGAGTAACTCTGATGTGCCTGGGACAGTTTATATATCCAGTGGTGTTTTGGTAACAGTTGAGCACCAGCTCTCCGGAGTGTGTATGGGGGCCAGGGGTCTGTTTTATCGCCTGCCGATTACTGTGGTGTAAATGCTCCCACTGTGGGAAATTTCAAGCTATCAACGTAATGGCCCTGAACATAAAGGGGAGAATATGTGTCGCAGATAGACACTCATGACCTAGCATGACCCAGCTTCAGCACCCCACTGGGAAACCTCTTCTCTAATCATCAGCTTCACAGCTAACACTTACTATATGGCAGTCACACAGGCAATCGCTGAACTTCAGGATCCTATGGGGTTGGCAATATTTTCATCATCATCTCTACTGCACAAATGACAAGATTGAGACCCAGAGAGCTGATGGAAGGAGGAAGACATGATGTGCAGCGTTCGCGAACTTTCTTGGTGTAAATATTACCGTGGCCAATTTCAAACTATGTGGAGTCAGTGAATGCAGAGTTGGGGGGAGGGGGGCAGTAGCACAGAAGTAGATAGCATTTCCACCTTATAGGTACATAACCTCGAGATGGATAGATTTGTCATAGATAATGAGGGAAAGTAATAAAACAATCAGGAAGTGATGAGTTTTGAGTGTTTCTTACCTTTGCTTTTAATGCTTAGTGTTTAGTCTAAAGTCAGTTTACATAATTTGCTTGAAAAGAATGATTGTGTTTAACAACTAGCTTGTGAAAGTCCTGGAAGTTTCATGGTTGGCTTTCACAGACTGATCCCAGCACACTTTTTTTTTTAATGTTTATTGGTATTTGAGAGAGAGAGAGAGGACACCAGCAGATAGACAGAGACAGAATAGAAGCAGGCTCCAGGCTCCAAGCTGCAAGATGTCAGCGCAGAGCCCAATACCAGGCTGGAACTCCCTAACAGGGAGATCATGACCTGAGCTGACATCAGAGGCTCAACCGACCAAGCCACCCAGGCACCCTAGTTCCAGCACACTCCTGATCTGCACCCCAGCAATCTGCTTCTATAGCCTATGCTATGCTCAGTTATACTGTTGTGGTAGGGCCCCTCCCTAAGGAAAAAAAGCAAAACAAAAACAAAACCTCAGGCAACCTGGCTATAAGAGTACTTGACATCCCTCATGACCCTGTAACATGAGATCCCTTGATCAGACTGCATGTTTGTGTGTTACCATATATGGGAGACAAAGGAGTAAAAGATATGTAAAACACTATGCCACCTGGAGTTAGGGGCTCAGTTCTTAGGGTATAAACCCAACTGAGCCTGCTGGCACGAATAAAGTTGCTTCCTGGAAAATAAGCGTCTATGTCACGACTCTCTCTGCAAGAATCCTGCTACAGTGTTGCCATTTTGTAGAAGAAAATGTTGGTGCCTTGCAGCAGAAACTAATCCTTTCCCAGCTGCCCAGCTTCCCTGCCCAGCTGCCTGTTCTCCATCTACTCTTGACTTTTGCAGAAACTTCGGTCTTTCATTCATTGGCCACGGTGGAAGCAGCCATATTTGCTCAGTAAGACCTACTTCCTGGCCTCAGCTGATTGGACCAGGTATGACCACCTGACCCGGGGTGGGCCAATCAGAATTTCCCCTATGGGTATCTGAAAGCTCTAGGTTTGGTCTGGCTATTTCCCCAAGGAAGGCAGCCAAGTTCTGCTGGGCAGGCTGGGTGGCAGGGAGAGAGGAATTATTGGCCCCAGAACGGCCTGGGTCCCTCTGAGCCCCTCAAGTCAACAGCCCTGTCCCCTCTATCTTGAGTCTGATGAAGGGAGGGGCAGCTGCCTGAGGTAAAATCCTAGGCTCTCCACCTTGGCAAGCTAAGGTCAAACAAACCACTCTCAAACCCCAGGACAAAGCAGAGGGAGTAATTGCAGAGACTCTCGGGAGTCCACCTTTCTAAGCTTCTCTGCTTCAGAACCAAAACCAGAGGAAAAAGAGACAGCCATGAGCCAATATTTGTAATCACTTCCTTTTTGGGGTCATGGGCCCCTTGGAAAATTTCCTAAAAGATCTCCTGAACTAAGAGAGTAGCCTTGATGTGTTCTTGGGTCTGGGTTGTGCCTTTTCTTCAGGGAAGCAGCAAGGTATGCTGCACTGCTCATGTAGCAGTGATGGGGAAAGCAGGCTGAGGGGGCTTTTGTTGAAATTGGCTGACACTCTCTGGACAGGGTAAAGCAGGCAGAAAGGACCCATTCTTTGATCTCTTTCTGTCTTAGTTTTCTCCCCTGTAACCTGGGGATAAGAAGAGTAGCCTACGTCTCGGACTCTCAGAAGGATTACAGGACTTAGCATGTGCAGCACTTAGATGAGCATCTTAGTTAAATGCTCAAAAAATGCTGGGAATTATTATGGTTTTATGGGCATTATGGCTGCTGTGGTGGCTGCTATTGCACTGGGAGGACCGGGATTCACCTGAATGTAACACCTCACCCATCAAGGTGATGTGCCCTGGGTAGGGAGGCGAGAAAGAGAGGGTGGGTGGACACTTACGTTGAACTGATCATTGCAAATATCTTTAGCCTCTTCCAATGCAATGAGAACAAAGGCTGTGAGGGACACATCCTTCTCCTTATTCTCCTGGTAGCCACCCTAGAATGGGAAGCAGGAAATAAGGATAGTATCACCACTATGTCCCCACATGCTGACCAAACCTCTTGTAGGGTCAGCAGGTCAAGGCAGGGGTGAGAATCTCCTCAGTGTCTCTCCCTAGGTGGGCCACACTCTTCAATATTCACTCATTCAGCAATTGTTGCTCATGCTGTGGAAAAGATGGTGGGTAAGAACCCAACACCAGTCCCACCCCCACAGTGCTCCCCATCTAGTAGGGGAGACAGACATGAACCAATTGGCTCACCAGTAGACATATCATAACAAATTGGTGAGTGCGGTGCAGGAGGAGAAGTGGATGTGGCAGTGAGATTGGAAAGTGGGAGTGTGACTCAGTTGGGGAGATCAGGAAAGATTTCCCTGCAGGATGACCAGGGTTGGCATGCCAGACAGGGAGAATAGCATGTGAAAGGCCCTGTGGCTGGATAGAGCAAGGCTCCTTTCAGTACAGATGGCATGTGGATGGGGGTAGGGGGATGGTGTGAGATTGGAAGTCTGAAAAGTCAGGCTAAGGCAGTGATTCTCCACCTTATGCATGCATCAGCATCATATGGCGGGGGGTGGGGGGCTTGTAGCAACTGATTCCTAGGCCCTCCTCCTGAAGTGTCTGATTCCTGAATCTCGAGTCCAGCTTTAGAAAATACATTTCTAACTAGTTTGAAGGTGATGCTGATACTGCTGCCCTGGAGACCACATTTAGAGAACCACAGCTGTGAGTTGTTCTATATTTTCTGAATGAAGGGGGAGGGACTTCTGTTTTGCACTAGATTCTGAAGGCCTCTAGTCTTTCAGATGGAATACTGACATTCTCAGCCAAAGGGCTAGCCTTTCTCCTGTCTATCCTGTGACTACAGCCACCCCTCCCCCCAGCCTGCCCTAAACCCTTGCCTCTTACAGTCATTTCTTGGTCAATTACGGGCGAATCTTCCTGGAAGACCCCGTCGGGTTTCTGCCTCTGCAGGATCAGCCATCTGACAGCTCCGCAGATGACATCGGCCTGAATGACAATGAGATTGGCTGCCAGAGAGAAGACCTTGACCACGTAGGCTGTCAGCCTGTGGGCGGCACAAAGCGTCAGCCAATCGCCTCCGGGATCCAGAGACTGCCATTCCAGGAAACCAATGAGCAGAGAGGGGCGGGGCCTACAGGCTGGCCCGGCTGGCCCAGCTCCCCCACCCAAGGCAGGCGCCAGCCTAGCCACAGGGGGCGCTTGATGTCCACAGGCCACGTGGCAGCTCAAGGTGGGCGGCTCATTGGTGTGGGCTGAGGGTCCATAGCATAGGGCCCTTCGGGCGAGACCTGGTGGGACCACCCAAGGCCGCCTTGCTCAGTGGGGTGCCAGACCACTCACCAGGTGCTGGCTTTCCGGTTCTGGAAGGCTGCAAAAGCCGAGTTGTCTTGTCTGAAGGCCAGCTGCTGGGAGTACCCTGCAGGGAAGCCAGAAGTGTCTCCAGAGGAGCAGGGGCTGAGTGGAGGGGCTCAGGGGACAAGGATTCTCTGAGGGGCGAGACAGGGGTTCAGGGAGGAATGAGGGGGCTCAGGGCTGAGCAGGGAAGTCTGCTAGAAGAGCGGAAGGGGCTTCTAAAAGGGGAAGGAGTTCTCAGAGGAGAGGGGTTCAGAGAGGTGAAGGATCTCAAGGGGGTTCAGGGCAAGGGGGCCTCAGGGAGAGAGGGAGTTCTAGAGGGCTCAGAGGGGCCCAGGGTCTCAGAGAGGGCAAAGGTCAAGGGAGGTCTTTGAAAAGAAGGGATCCTGAAAGGGGAGGAGCTTAGAGGAAGGGCGTGGCCTGGAAAGGGGCCTGGGTCTCAGGGAGGACCCTGCTCTGGAGGTGGCTGGAGCAGAGAGGGTCTCCCAGGCAGACCCACCCTTTTTGATGAGCTGTAAGGCTTCGTTTCGCTTTGTGGGTCCCAACTTGTCCCACTGCTCTGTTTGGTCCAGGTAATGGACGGCAATGACCGTGGGCGTCATGCTTTTCATGTTCTGCTCCCCGGAGCCCGAGGGGGTCACGATGAGGTTTTTCAGTCGCTCCGCGTCAATGGCATCCTCAGTCAACTGAGCCACCGGGGTCCCTGCAACCGGGCGGGAGGACGGAGCTCAAGCAACTCACCCACCATGGGGTGGGGTGAGAAGGGTCAGGGCTGTCCCCAGCGATCCCAGGCTCCAGGCAGCCACTGCCAAAGAGGTCAGGGGCAGTTGGGGGCTGAGGGGACGTGATGGTAGGAGGTAGGAGGCGGGGGTAGGGGAGTGGGGAGGGTGTCTACATTTGTAGGGAAGGGGGTCTTATGCTTCACACAAATCTGCTCCCTGAGCCTCTTGTTACAAGTGGCAAATTAATTCCAGAACAATCGTCACCAATACTTAGATCATGCTTCATGCTGTTGCCAGGCGCTGTTCTAGAGAAACATCATACAGTATCTCATTTAATCCTCTCAACAAGCCTTTGATATAGGTACTATTATTCACCCCATCACAGATGAGAAAACCAAGGGTCTCTCCCCCAAACCTTACAGCTTACAGGTTACAAGGTGCTTTTCCAGGAACTTCTTTTCCCTTCTGGCTCCAGTTGTCCAACTCAGACAATTAGTTCCAGAATTTCCTGCTCTTGAACTATACTGTTTCTCATTTAAGCTTCTCTATCAGCAAAGGCTATTTGCTGAACTAAATACTGCCTGGAACCCTCTATAAAACAGATCAGGGAGGTGGCCTGCTGTTCTAGCTGTAGTGGAGGCAGGGGACGCACGGTAGTATATACACCCAGAATTCGGAGAAATTAGGCCCCCTTCTCCAGAGCTGTGCCTTCCTGGGCGAGGGTCAGTGGCAGCTCACCTTGCAGGAGGATCCTGGTCTCTGAATCTGTGTCTGGTACCTGGTCACGGAGGTTTGTGGCGTGGATCTCTGCTCGCTGCACTCCGTCTGCCAGTGGAATGGGAGGGACCTGTGGCGTCACCCTCTCCCATAAGGCCCTGCCTCACCCCCTACCCCCGACCCCCCAGCTTTCAACCCTTCTGCTGTGGCTGACTCACTTCTGCCCCGGTTTTCTGGATCCAGTGTGTGAACGGCCACAATTTTTTTGACTTTGATTCCTTCAGGCTGAACAGTGTTGGGATGGGATGGGGGAGGGGGAAGTCGGGTGAATAAAAGAACAGACACAGCTCATCAGCAGGGCATGGGCACGATGGCATCACCCATCCTAGTTCTGTGACTGGGAGTCAGTTTACCCCCACTGCCTCTCAAATGTCCTTAAAAGAAAAGAATGTGCATAAAGTGCTGAGTACAATGCCTGGCACTTAGTAAGCGCTCAGTTAAACTAGGGGCTATCTTATTATCAATGTCCCAAGCGAAGCTCTCCTTCCATGCTGGACTGCTGCTGTTTGTGCCCTTCCATCACACATTCTCCTTGAAGCTGGTACTAATGCACACCTTTTCCTTTGGAGACCCAGTCTCCTCCATGGCATGCTGGTAAACATTTGGTAGCCATCTCTCCAGGAAGAAAAGATCCTGATTTGTGGCACTGGCAGTTTCCATCCTGCGAACATCCCTGCCATGATAGATTTCAAGCTACCAGCATCAGAGGGTGCAGAATTGGGAGTTGTGGACACACTGTCTCTGGGGAGCCTTGTGCAGGCTCCAGCGCCCTCTTGGGTTTCTTCCCATTGGTGCCACACTGGGACCCCTGATAAAAGGGATAATTAAGATTGTGCTCCTGGGGGTGCCTGTGCGGCTCGGTGGAAAAGCATGGGACTCTTGATCTCGGGGTTGTAAGTTCAAGTCCCACATCGGGCGTGGGGATTACTTAAAAATAAAACCTTGGGTCACCTGGGTGGCTTAGTTAAGTGTCTGCTTTCAGCTCAGGTTATGATCTCACAGTTCATGAGTTTGAGCCTCATGTTGGGCTCTGTGATGACAGCTCAGAGCTTAGAGCCTGGAGCCTGCTTCAGATTCTCTGTCTCCTTCTCTCTTAGCCCCTTCCCTGCTTGCACTCTGTTGTCTCTTTCAAAATATGTAAATATTTTTTAAAATAGAAAAAAATAGGGGTGCCTGTGTGGCTCAGTCGGTTGAGCATCTGACTTTGGTTCAGGTCATGATCTTGCAGTTCATGGGTTCAAGCCCCGCATCAGGTTCTGTGCTGACAGCTTGGAGCCTGGAGCCTGCTTCCGATTCTGTGTCCCTCTCTCTGCCCCTTCCCCGCTCATGCTCTGTGTCTCTCTCTGTCTCTCAAAGATGAATAATCGTTAAAAAAAATAAAAAATAAATAAAATCTGTTTAAAAAATCCGAGTTTGGTTCTATTAAAGTCAGAAAAGAAATATTATGGTAAATTCTGGTATGAATATAAATAAGACATTTCACTGTAAAATAACACTGTGAGTTTTAAAGCATTTGCTTTTCAATGTTTCAATATTTTTTCAATTACTTTAAGTTTTCGGGGGAAAATTAACCACCAAACAATTTCAACCATTAAAAAAAAGACACGTGGATGGCAGCCTTCATTTTTCCATTAGCTTCAGGCTCCAATTATGGTTTGACTTGGCACTGTCTGTATTTAAAATTTGATCTTTTGTTCATCACAGGTTTTTTGGCATTAATTTTGATTCCTTACAATAGTGCGTTAAAAGATTGTTACCCTCATGACCTCACGTTTTGCTTGAAAATATTAACAAAGATGATAGGAGGCTTTTATTTTATTTTTTTTAATTTGATGTTTATTTTTGAGAGAGAAAGAGACAGAGTGTGAGTGGGGGCAGGGGAGGGGCACAGAGAGAGGGAGACACAGAACCCAAAGCAGGCTCTGTGCTCCCCACTGTCAGTGCAGAGCCCAACACAGGGCTCAAACTCATGAGCTGTGAGACCATGACCTGAAGTCAGACGCTTAACTGACTGAGCCACCCAGGCACTCCAGTCACCCGCAGGCTTTATTTTTATTTATGACTTGATCTAGTATTATTTTTGAGAATGTTCATCACTAAGAAAGTGTAGAAATGTAACTGTTCCTCACTTACTCACCCTAATCCTGGCCTTGCTTACAATCTTGCAGGACTCTCAAACATCCTAAGCTGGACACTGGACACTCTTGGTGTCTCAGAGTCAGTGTCTCCAACCTGGGTTGACAGCATGGGGAGACAGGAGCCTCTCCCAAAGGACAAGGGACTGCAGGTGCCCCAAGGACTCACCACGACCTTCAAGGACTTCTTGACACCATCCATGAGGAAACGATTGTCGACAGCAGCCTTGACCTCCACGTTATGTAGGCCAACCTTCAGAGGCACGATGAGAAAAGGCACAGCTATTGAGGACTTGGCTGGGATGTTCAGAATCTGCTGATAGGGTTTCTTGGCGGTGGCCAGGCTGCAGAAGGCTGGGTTGTAGATCAGGGTCACCCTCGCCTGCCAGGGAGAGTATCAGTCAAGGGGCATGTGCCATGGTTCCCCCCCACACCTGCCATCTTCCGAGCTCTCCACCATACCTCTGCCCCCGCGGGAACCCACCTTGAGCTCCCCAGAATCCTGGTAATTGTAGAGCACGGCCTGGATCTCCACTTGCTCATTGCGCACGGCAGAGTAGGGTAGCCGCAGGTCGATGAAGAAGTCTTGCATCACCGTGACCTCATAGGGGTCAGCCACGCAGATCCCTGCCCAGGAGTGGAGTGTCAAGGGAAGGAGGTGGACAGGCTCTCAGTGCTTACCCCTCACTGCGGGAGCTGTGTCAAGCTCAGCCTGTGTTTGTGCAAGTCCAGGGGCTAAACAATTGTACAGGTGACACATTACCGATAGTGGTGGCAGCTGGGAGTCCCTGTGATGTACGGTTTCCATTTTCTTCTTGTAGTTTTACTCACAGGTAGGTGTGCAGGGGGAAGGGCTCGAGCACACCCGAAGGGTCCATACCTGGGCTCTCCAAAATGGTAGCCTGAGCTCTCTCTGGTTCCTGGGCACTTGGAATGTGGCTAGCTCAGAAAACTTTTTAACACATGTTTGGAACAATTTGCATATGCCAACCTACCTTTTCAGCTGTACATTTTGCAAATCCTAAAATACAGATCAAAGTATTTCCAATGAAAGGCTAGGGGTGCCTTTCCACTGACTGGCTCAGTCAGTGGTGGGTGTGATTCTTGATCTGGGGCCATGAGTTCAAGCTCACGTGGGGTGTGGAGATGACTTACAAATAAAATTAAAATCTTAAAAAAGAAAAATGGTAGCACCCTCATTGAAACGTTCTGCAAGTATAAAATATATGATACATCAAAGGCTTAGATGATCAAGTAAATGTATCTTTCGTAATTTTGAGGTATTAATAGGTTATTCTCAAATATGAACAGATGGTTATAACATTATTATGAGTCTGATGATGCTTTTTTCAACATATTTTTCAACATATTTTTTAACATATTTATCACATGTTGAAAGAATAATGTTTTGGAGACATCTGGTTAAAAAAATGTACAATAAAATTGATGTCACCGCCTCTTTTTTATGGGGCTACCAGAAGATTTAAAATTACATGCATCGTATTTCTGGTGGACGGTGCTGATCTACAGGAGTAAAAATGACTGCAAAACCGATGGTTAATTTGTGATTCAACAGCTACTAGGCTATATTCAAGCACTGGGTTGATGCAAGCAAAATGTGCAAAAGCTTTATCATATTGAAATGTTACACTAAAAAAATAAATAAAAATAATGTTGCACCAAAGGTGTATTAAAATTTGGGGCACCTGGGTGGCTCAGTCGGTTAAGTGTCCGACTTCAGCTCAGGTCATGGTCTCGCAGTCCGTGAGTTCGAGCCCCGCGTCGGGCTCTGGGCTGATGGTTCAGAGCCTGGAGCCTGCTTCCGATTCTGTGTCTCCCTCTCTCTCTGCCCCTCCCCCGTTCATGCTCTGTCTCTCTCTGTCTCAAACACAAATAAACGTTAAAAAAAAAGTTACACTAAAAAAATAAATAAAAACAGTGTTGCACCAAGAAGTGTATTAAAATTTGGAGCACCTGGTTGGCTCAGGTGGTTAAGCATCTGACTCCTGGTGTCAGCTCAGGTCATGATCTCCAGGTTCCTGAGTCGGAGCCTGGCCTCAGGCTCTGAGCTGATGGTGTGGAGACTGCTTTGGATTCTCTTTCTCCCTCTCTCTCTGCTCCCCCCCCCACTCTCAGTCTCTCAAAAATAAGTAAATATTTTTAAAATGCAGTTAAAAAAGAAATATATTATAATTTAATAATTTTTGTGTGTCTATTCTTCAGTGTTGAAAAAAATAGAGACTTGAACAAAATCCTTATTTGCTAACCTACAGTCATTATTCATCATTCTCGGGGGGTCTGTTATAGTCACGGGAGGTAGTTATCATTTCTTATCTACTATTCATTTTTACATTTTTTTAATGTTTATTTATTTTTGAGAGGCAGAGCTGGAACGGGGAAGGGGCAGAGAGAGGGGGACACAGAATCTGAAGCAGGCTCCAGGGTCTAAGCTGTCAGCACAGAGCCCGACGCAGGGCTCGAACCCATGGACCATGAGATCATGACCTGAGCCAAAGTCAGACACTTAACCAACTGAGCCACCCAGACGCCCTCCGCTCCCTGTTTTCACATTCTATATATATATATATATATATATATATATATATATATTTAATGTTTATTTATTTTTGAGACAGAGAGAAACAGAGCATGAATGGGGAAGGTCAGAGAGAGAGGGAGACACGTAATCTGAAGCGAATCCAGGGTCCGAGCTGTCAGCACAGAGCCCGACACGGGGCTCGAACTCACGAACCGTGAGATCATGACCTGAGCTGAAGTCAGATGCTCAACCGACTGAGCCACCCAGGCGCCCCTCTGTTTTCACATTCTTTTTTTTTTTTTTTTAATTTTTTTTAACGTTTATTTATTTTTGAGACAGAAACAGAGCATGAACGGGGGAGGGGCAGAGAGAGAGGGAGACACAGAATCGGAAGCAGGCTCCAGGCTCTGAGCCATCAGCCCAGAGCCCGATGCGGGGCTCGAACTCACGGACCGCGAGATCGTGACCTGAGCTGAAGTCCGAAGCTTAACCGACTGAGCCACCTAGGCGCCCCTGTTTTCACATTCTTAAAGCCAGATTTAATTTACTCTGGTGGGTGAAAAACCAGCTTTTGCACCACAAACAGGAGGCTACCTCCAGGGAAACAAAACAGTTTTGTTTTGTTAAATACTGGCCAGCTCACGTTGTGCCTGCAGAAAGCAGACCTGCTCTCTCCTTGCTAATGCAAGTCAGTCAAGACCTACAGAGGAGATGAGGACATCCTTGCACCAGACTTAGCTTTTCCTTGAACAAGCTGGAGGGAGCGCGAGAGAACAACACATGGAATGACTTCTGACACACCATCCATGTTATGTTTGAGGCAGAGAAACGCCTACTCTCCGTGACCCTGGAAGGAAAGCTACATGTCACCGCATGTTGGTCCAAACCCATGGAAGGTACATCACTGAAAGGGAACCCTAGTTTTTGACTGCAGTTGACGATAATGTATCAGTGTTGTCCCAGAGATTTTGGCAAAGGTACCACCTAATGCAAAAAAGGGTTAGAGACGGGAATTGGGGGGAATTGAGGAGTGAGTGGTAATTCTCAGTTGTTTCTGTAAACCTAAATTGTTTAAGAAAACCCATTAATTAGGGGACGCTGGGTGGCTCAGTCGGTTGGGCGTCCAACTTCGGCTCAGGTCATGATCTCACAGTTGATGAGTTCGAGCCCTGCGTCGGGCTCTGTGCTGACAGCTTGGAGCCTGGAGCCTGCTTCAGATTCTGTGTCTCCCTCTCCCTGCCTCTCCCCGCTCATGCTCTGTCTCTGTCTCCCTCAAAAGTAAATAAACATTAAAATTTTTTTTTCCAACGTTTATTTATTTTTGGGACAGAGAGAGACAGAGCATGAACGGGGGAGGGGCAGAGAGAGGGGGAGACACAGAATCGGAAGCAGGCTCCAGGCTCTGAGCCATCAGCCCAGAGCCCGACGCGGGGCTCGAACTCACGCACCGCGAGATCGTGACCTGGCTGAAGTCGGACGCTTAACCGACTGCGCCACCCAGGCGCCCCAACATTAAAAATTTTTTTAAGAAAACCCATTAATTAAAAAAAAAAAAATCAACCAGGGCGCCTGGGTGGTTCAGTCGGTTAAGCATCCAACTTCACCTCATGTCTGATCTTATGTTTTGTGAGTTCGAGCCCCACATCTGGCTCTGTGCTGACAGCTCAGAGCCTGGAGCCTGCTTCAGGTTCTGTGTTTCCCTCTCTCTGCCCCTCACCTGTTCGAGATCTCTCTCTCTCTCAAAAAAAAAAATTTACAAAAATAAAATATGTTTGGCTTCAATAATGACTCACACTCATCGAACATCTGTAATGTGCCAGGCACCATTTTAAAGGCTCCACACGTATTAACTCAAAAAACTCTCTGCACAACACTTTGAGTGGCTACTATTTGCATTATACCTGTTTTATGGATGCACACAGAGAGGGTGAGTAACTTGACTCAGGCCACACAGCTGCCTAGCGGACGACCGGGGATTTGAATCCAGACATTTAAGCTTGAGGAGCTCCCTGCTTGTAACTCTGCTGACTCTTTGCATTCATGGTATCTCAGGAGTCTAAAATTTCCAAGTTCCACTGGCAACCATCCTAAAATATAAATTCTGAGCCTCTAAGATGGCGTTCCGGAAAGGTGCATCCCCTGGTGATCTTGGGCAAGTGACCTGCCTTCCCTAGCTTCAGTATCCTCATTTGTCGGAGAATAAATGTACCAACCTCAGAGGGTTCTTGTGAGCACTGAATGAGATAATGTGTTGGGAGTTAAAAATGGTACCAGGTAAAGGGCGTCTGGGTGGCTCAGTCAATAAGCATCTGACTCTCAGTTTCGGCTCAGGTCATGATCTCGGGGTCTCATGAGTTCAAGCCCTGCATTGGCCGGTAGCTCAGAGCCTACTTGGGATTCTCTCTCTCTCCCCGTCTCTCTGCCCCTTCCCTATTCACGCTGTATCTCTCTCTTTCTCTCTCTCAAAATAAATAAATAAACTTAAAAAAAATTGTACCTGGTAAAACACAGCGTCCAACATGAGGCTCAAACTCATGAACCGTGAGATCATGATTGGAGCCTAGTTCAGACACTTAACAGAACAACCCCAGTCCCCTAACATACCTCCCTTTTAATGTTTCAATATTTTTTCACCTACTTTAATGCTCAGCGAAAAAATTAACCTTTAAAATGTACCTAAATCAGGAATGGGGGGCGGGGGGCGGCGGGGCGCACTCATTTTCCCTCTTGTCTCAAACTCCATGATGGCTCAGCTCAGTGCTGGCTTCTATTTACAATGGAGATATTTTGTTCATCATGGGTTTTTTTTTTTTTTTTTGCATTCACGTTGATTTTTTCAAAATGATCACATGAAAGTATCACACATCTGCCTTAAAATTAGTGCCTCCCTCTCCTCACCCTGCTCCGAGGCCTGCCTGAGACCACCCCCATTAGACCAGGGCTCCCCAGCTCCCTGTGGTGGGCCCCCTACCCCCTGGTTACCTTTTTTTTTTTTTTGCCAAGTTTCACAATCTGGCCGCCAATGTGCCAATCATACATTTCATCCTGCTACCTCCTTCATATATTCTTAATGGATTTACCCATCACCCTGTCAACACCACCCCTTAAGCGTGTTTGTTGTTGCAAATTATTCTGTATGTCCTTATATCTGTGTCCAAACCTATAGATCGTACAACACTGAGAGTGAACGCTCATGTCAATGATGAACTTGGGGTGACGATAGGCGTGTCAGTGTCACGAATACGCCATGCTGGTGAGGGATGCTGATAGTGCCTGTCTGCGCGGGGCAGACTGTGTGCGTCGGGGGTGGGTAGACTGGGTGTATGTGGGAACTCTCTGTACCTTCCCCTCAATTTTGCTGTCAACCTAAAACTGCTCTCGAAAGAAAATCTATTTACAAAACGCGCTGACTCGTCACCCACAGAGCAGGATCTGACACCCCCACTTGTCACCTGGGAGCAGTGTGTCAGCCACCAAGAAACAGGGGATCTCTCTGGATGGGATGAGAAAACGCCCAATGGCCCTGGGATCCCTGACTCGTGAGCATGGGGCCACCACCTTCTCTCACCTTTCTTGTTCGACAAGCTCACCGCCAGAATCTCCCAGGTGGTGATGGAGTCTTTCAAAAATATATTCATGGTCTTTGTGGAGATTCTGGATAGAGGAGAAGTGGGGGTATTAAAAAGAGGCAGGTGTCAGGGGCCTGGGGGGAGAGCTGGTGTGGAGGGGCCCCAAGGGGCAGGTTGGAGGGAGGAGTGGGGGCTGGGCACACGGAGGGAGCCTGACTCTTGATTTTTTTTCTAGGCTGGGTTGTGGGGTTGCCCAGTGATTCCAGAAAAGAGAGGCATGGGTGCATGCAAACGAAGTGGTCCAGATGGGGCCGCTATAGGAGCTGGCCTGGGGGTGGGGGGGGTTAAGGTGGGGGGGGTGTCTCAGCCTTACCCATCTTTCTCAGGTTCACGGAGTTCCTCTATGCGCCACAGCCAGCTCTCAGGGAACTGGCTTCGGGAAATGATTTCCTCTTCCAGGATTATATCTTCATCCAAGTCACCTGGGAGGCACGGGTGAGGAGGAGACAAATCTGGGTTGAGAACAGACCCATTTCTCCACTGTCCCCAGAGATACTCATCTCTAAATGGCTGAAGAGGTTCCTACCAGAAAAACACACCCATAGTTCCATGATGGCCTGGGGAGGGGGGCAGTCATGTTTGTCTTTATTGCTCCTTTCTCCCCAAAAATACCATTAAAAATGACATTTGACAACTGTGTCGGTATAGGGGCAGAAATAGTCCAGGCTAGGACTATTTCCCCCTGCTCTGATTTTCATAGAAATGAAGCATTTGTGTGAGCATCTAAGTAAGCATAGTGGCTCCCAGGCTCCATGCCCGCTACATCTGATGGTTATGGCCCCCAAGCAAACAGGTGGCTCGAGAGACTCCCCAGACCTGTTGGTGACCCCGGGCGATGGGGTGGCCTTTTGAGCAAGCCTGACGCCATCAGCAAGTAGACCAAATGGGGCCAGAATATGGTTCAACCCTGTCTGGGCAGGTTGTAACGTGGCTTTGGGTCTTCTTAATAACAAAGTAGGTGAAATCGACTGATGCCTAAATCCACCCATATTCTGGAATAATCCAACAAAGTGCATGTCAGATACAAACATGCAAGCAGCTCTCTGTCTCACCCCCAATCGGCTAAAGAAATTACACAATTTGGGGCACCTGGGTGGCTCAGTCACTTGAGTGTCCGACTTCTGCTCTGGTCATGATCTCATGGTTGGTGAGTTTGAGACTTTCACCAGGCTTGCTGCTGTCACTATGAGCCTGCTTGGGATCCTCTGTCCCCCTCTCTCTGCCCCTTCCCTGCTTGCGTGCACACACACACTCTCTCTCTCGAAAAAAAAAAAAAAACACATTAAAACAGAAAAGACTGGAGTCAAGATGGCAGAGAAGTAGTGGGACAAGGATTTTCCTGGTCCCTCAAACACAGCTGTATTGAGGTCAGAACACTTGGAACACCCAGGAAATAGGTCTGGGGAGTGATAGAAACATCTCCGAAGGTGGAAGGAGACAGCTTGGCGGGACTGAGGTGCATGTATGTGGATTGGGAGAGGTAAAACGGTCAGCATAGGCATGGAGGGGAGGGGACCCCTTCTGTGGAGACACAAAAGGGAGAGAAAGAGGCTGTAGGAGTATGGCATTGTGTTCGGACGAGAGAAAAACATCTCTGGACCATGGAGGGGGAACGAGAAATATGGACAGTGCCAGTACTTTGCACAGTGCCAGTACAGTGCATGTACTTTGCAAAGTCTCAGGAGTTGAAGATTAGAGTTTTCAGGGGTGCAAGACTTTCTCTTGCAGCTTGCAGTGTGCACATGCCTCGTGGAGAGGGAGCCAGCCCCAGGGCCCAGTAGCGATCTCAGGGGTGACTGGGAGAGAGCAGTCCCCACCCTGGGGTACTGTGGGAAGAGGGTTTAGTGCCACCCCAAGGAAAAAAGACCCTGCAGGCATCAGCCGTGTAGGCTGGGCAGAATGGTGCTACCCCAGAACCGAGTCTGTGAGGTGTGGGATTCTTTAAGGCATCTTGTTTTCAATCCCATCTGAGCATCTAGGAGGTGCAGGAGACTGTGGAACAGGACAAGCTGGCCCCCACCCTCCCTGCACTCCTCTATGAGGACAGTCTGAACAGCATGGTTTGAGACACTTTTCTCCCCATCACCAACATGGCGGGGCTTCAGGGAACAGGACAGCAGCCCCCAGTGGAGGCAGGACCGGTTTACAACAAACCCTGCCCCTCCATGCCTGGTAACTGCTTAAATACTGGAGCAGGACTGACCCTGACCAGGCCAGACAGCCTCTCCTCCAGACCAGCACAGCCAGCGGTCCTGAGCACCAACAGGCAGCTGTCCTGCAGTTTTCTATGTTAGTCCATTTTGTTTTGTTTTGTTTTTCTTTTTCTCTTTTCTTTTCTTTCATTTTTTCTCTTTTCCCTTCTTTTTACCTTCCTCTTTTTATTTCCTTTGGAATCACGATCACAGTTTCTGATTTGACTTTTGGTCAAGTCTCTCTCTCTCTCTCTCTCTCTCTATATATATATATATATATATAAATACACCCCACCTGGTTTCATTCTCCATTCTGTTTGTTTGTTTGTTTGTTTGTTTAGTCAGGCATTTTTCTCTATTGTTTTTACACTTTTTCTGTATCTCCTTATTAATTTCCCCCTTCTCTCTCTGGGTTAAGCCTTATAGTTTCTTTGATTCTCTGCCTGGTCTTTTTTTTTTTTCTGACCCTTTCATTTTTTATTTGTATGGGAATCAGGCTTCCCTCACCTTTCCTTTTTCCAGGGTTCCTTCAGTGAACAAATCAAAACACCCCTGGTGGAAGGTCCAAACCATCACCACTATGAGCAGTGTGACAGAACAGCCAAATATGTAACATGATCACACTCCACAAACACTTCCTGAAGTCCCAGGACCTATTCTTAATATGGTAGGACTTGCAGGTGCAGGACACATAACAAGCTATTAAAACGTGTAAAAACCAGAAATCTAGCCAAAATGATGAAATGGAAGACCTCTCCTCATGAGAAATTCCAGGAATAAATGACAGGCAGATAACTGCTCAAAAAAGATATAAACAATATATCTGAACAAGAATTTAGAATAACAGTCATAAGACTGATAGCTGGGCTTGAAAAAAGCATAGGAGACACCAGGGAATCTATTGTTGCAGAGATCAAAGACCTATGAAATAATCAAGAAGAATTAAGAAATGTTGTAAATGAGATACAAAATAACCCAGCTGCAGTGACAGCAAGGATGGAAGAAGTCGAAGAGAGAATAAGTGAAATAGAAGACAAAATTATGGAAAATGATGAAGCGAAAAAAAGGAGGGTAAGGAAATTACTAGACCATGAGGGGAGATTTAGAGACCTAAGTGATTCTGTGAAATGAAATAATAACCGTATCATAGGAGTTCTGGAAGAAGAAGAGAGAAGGAAAGGGGCAGAAGGTTTATGTGAACAAATTATAGCTGAGAACTTCCCTCATCTGGGGAAGGAAACAGGCATCCAAGTGCTAGAGGCACAGAGAACTCCCTTCAAAATCAACAAAAAATGACATAATCGTAGTGAAACTGCAAAATACAAAGATAAAGAGAGAATTATGAAAGCAGCTAGGGAAAAACGGGCCTTAACCTACAAGGGTAGACACATAAGGGTAGTAGCAGACCTGTCCACTGAAACTTGGCAGGCCAGAAGCGAGGGGCAGGAAACATTCAATGTGCTGAATAGCAAAACTAGGCAGCCAAGAATCCTTCATCCAGGAAGGCTGCCATTCAGAATAGAAGGAGAGATAAAGGCTTTCCCAGACAAACAAAAACTGAAGGAGTTTGTGACCACTAAACCGGCCCTGCAGGAGAGCGTAAGGGGGACTCTGTGAGTGGAAAGCAGCAATGACTACAAGGGACCAGAGACATCACCATAAGCACGAAACCTGCAGATAACACAATGGCAGTAAATCCATACCTTTCAATAATCACTCTCAATGTAAATGGACTAAATGCCCCAATCAAAAGACACAGGGTATCAGAATGGATAAAAAAAAAATAAGATCCATCTATATGTTGCCTACAAGAGACTCCTTTTAGACCTGAGGACACCTGCAGATTGAGAGTGAGGGGATGGAGAACCATCTATCATGCTATTGGACATCAAAAGATAGCTGGAGTAGCCATATTTATACCAGACGAACTAGATTTTAACACAAAGACTGTAACAAGAGATGAAGAAGGCCATTATATCATAACTGAGGGGTCCATCATCAAGAAGAGCTAACAATTGTAAATGTTTATGCCCCCAACATGAGAGCACCCAAATATGTAAATCAATTAATCACAAATATAAATAAATGTATAGATAATAATACCGTGATTGTAGGGGACTTTAATACTCCACTTGCTGCAATGGACAGACCATCTAGTCAGAAAATCAATAAGGACACAATGGCTCTGAATGACACATTGGACCAGATGGACTTAACGTATATTCAGAAGTTTTCATCCAAAACAGCAGAATACACATTCTTCTCGAGGGCATATGGAACATTCTTGAAAATAGATCACATACTGGGTCACAAAACAGCCCTCAACAAGTATAAAAGGATTGAGATCATACCATGCTTATTTTCAGATCACAACACTATGAAACTTGGTATCAACCACAAGAAAAAATTTGGAAATCCCCTTAATACATGCATATTAAAGAACATCCAACTAAAGCATGAATGGGTCAACCATGAAATTAAAGAAGAAATCAAAACATGTATGGAAGCAAATGAAAATGAACACACAGCAGTCCAAAGCCTTTGGGATTCAGCAAAGGCAGTTCTAAAAGGACAATACATTGTAATTCAGGCCTGTCTCAAGAAGCAAGAAAGGTCCCCAATACATAACCTAACCTCACATCTAAAGGAACTAGAAGGGCAGCAGCAAAGAAAGCCCAAGGTCAGGGGCGCCTGGGTGGCGCAGTCGGTTGAGCATCCCACTTCAGCCAGGTCACGATCTCGCGGTCCTGGAGTTCGAGCCCCGCGTCAGGCTCTGGGCTGATGGCTCAGAGCCTGGAGCCTGTTTCCGATTCTGTGTCTCCCTCTCTCTCTGCCCCTCCCCTGTTCATGCTCTGTCTCTCTCTGTCCCAAAAATAAATAAACGTTGAAAAAAAAATTAAAAAAAAAAGAAAGCCCAAGGTCAGCAGCAGAATAGAAATAATAAAGATTAGAGCAGAAATAAACAATAAAGAATTTTAAAAACCCAGAAGAATCTAAGAGATGGTTTTTGGAAAGAATAAAGAATGTTGATAACCCCTAACCAGACTTCTCAAAAAGAAAATAGAGGACCACAATAGATAAAATCACAAATGAAAGAGGAGAGATCAAAACAAACACCACAGAAATACATACAATTTTTTGAGAATATGATGAACAATTATGTGCAAACAAACTGGACACCCTGGAAGAATTGGACAAATTCCTAGACACCCACACACTACCAAAATTCAAAAGGGAAGAAATAGAAAATTTGAACGGACCCATAACCAATGAAGAAATTGAATCCGTTATCAAAAATCTCCCAACAAGTAAGAGTCCTGGGCCAGATGCCTTCCCAGGGGAATTTTACCAGACATTTAAAGTAGCGTTCATACCTATTCTTCTCAGGATGTTCCAAAAAATATAAACGGAAGGAAAGTTTCCAGACTCGTTCTATGAAGCCAAAATTACCTTGATTACAAAACCAGACAAAGACCTCACTAAAAAAGAGAATTACAGGCAACCATCCTTGATGAACATGGATGCAAAAATTCTCAACCAGATACTAACAAATCGAATTCAATAGTATATTAATAGAATTCTTCACCATGATCAAGTGGAATTCATTCCTGGGCTGCAGGGCTGGCTCAATATTTGCAAATCAATCAATGTGATATATCACATTAATAGAAGAAAGGATAAGAACCATAGGATCCTGTCAATAGGTGCAGAAAAAAACATTTGACAAAATACAACATCCTTTCTTAATAAAAACCCTCAAGAAAGTCGGGATATTAGGAATATACCTTAACATCATAAAAGCCATAAATGAAAAGCCCACAGCTAATATCATTCTCAATGGGGAAAAACAGAACTTTCCCTCTGAGATCAGGAACATGACAGGGCTGTCCATTCTCACACTGTTATTTAACATAGTGTTGGAAGTCCGAGCCTCAGCAATCAGGCAACAAAACGAAATAAAAGGCATCCAAATTGACAAGAAGAAGTCAAACTTTCACTCTTCACAAATGACAGGAAACTCTACCGAAGAGTCCACCTAAAACTGCTGGAACTGATACATGAATTCAGGAAACTCACAGGATACAAAATCAACGTATAGAAATCGGTTGCATTTCTAGACACAAATAATGAAGTAACAGAAAGAAGTATCAAGGAATATATTCCATTTACAATTGCACCAAGAATTATAAAATACATAGAAACAAACCTAACCAAAGATGTAAAAGATCTGCACACTGAAAACCATAGAAATCTTATGAAAGAACTAGAAAAAGACACAAAGAAATGGAAAAACATTCCATGCTCATGGATTGGAAGAGTAAGTATTGTTAAAACGTCGATACTACCCAAGGTAATCTACACATTCACTGCAATCCCAATGAAAATAGCACCAGCATTCTTCACAGAGCTAGAACAAACAATCCTAAAATTTAAAAAAAATATATTTTTTTAACGTTTATTTATGAGACAGAGAGAGACAGAACATGAACAGGGGAGGGGCAGAGAGAGAGGGAGACACAGAATCGGAAACAGGCTCCAGGCTCTGAGCTGTCAGCCCAGAGCCCGATGCGGGGCTCCAACTCACGAACTGTGAGATCATGACCTGAGCCGAAGTCGGACGCTTAACCGACCAAGCCACCCAGGCGCCCCTAAAATTTTTATGAAACCACAAAAGACCCCAGATAGCCAAAGTAATGTTGAAAAGAAAACCAAAGCTGGAGGCATCACAATCCCGGACTTTAGTCTGTATTACAAAGCTGCAATCATCAAGACAGTATGGTATTGGCACAAAAACACATACACCAATGGAACAAAATAGAGAGCCCAGAAATGCACCCACAAGTATATGGCCAACTAATATTTGACAACAGGAAAGAGTATCCAATGGAAAAAAGACAGTCTCTTTAGCAAATGGTGCTGGGAGAACTGGACAGCAACATGCAGAAGAATGAACCTGGACCACTTTCTTACACCATACACAAAAATAAATTGAAAATGGATGAAAGACCTAAATATGAGACAGGAAACCATCAAGATCCTACAGGAGAAAACTGGCAGCAACCTCTCTGACCTCGGCCGCAGCAACTTCTTACTTGATGTGTCTCTGAAGGCAAGGGAAATAAAAGCAAAAGCGGACTATTTGGGACCTCATCAAGGTAAAAAGTCTCTGCACAGCACGGGAAACAATCAACAAAACTAACAGGTAACCGATGGAATGGGAGAAGATATTTGCAAATGACATAACGGATAAAGGGTTAGTTAGTATACAAAATCTATAAACAGCTTACCAAACTCAACACCCAGAAAACAAATAATCCAGTGAAGAAATGGGCAGAAAACATGAATAGACACTTTTCCAAAGAAGACATCCAGATGGTAAACAGACACATGACAAGATGCTCGACATCACTCATCATCAGGGAAATACAAACCAAAAACACATTGAGATACCCCCTCACACTGGTCAGAGTGGCTAAAAGTAACAACTCAGGAAACAACAGATGTTGGTGAGGATGTGGAGAAAGGGGAACCCTCTTGCACTGTTGGTGGGAATACAAACTGGTGTAGCCACACTGGAAAACAGTGTGGAGGTCCCTCAAAAAATCAAAATTAGATTTACCCTATGGCCCAGCAATAGCACTACTAGAAATTTATCCTAAAGGGCACACGGGTGCTGATTCGTAGGGGCACATGTACTCCAGTGGTTATAGTAGCATTTCAACAACAGCCAAATTATGGAAAGAGCTCAAATGTCCATCAACTGATGAATGGCTATATATACAGAGAATGGAATACTACTGGGTGATGAAAAAGAAGGAAAGCTGACCATTTGCAACAACATGGATGGATCTGGAGGGTATTATGCTAAGTGAAATAAGTCAGTCAGAGAAAGGCAGATATCGTATTTTTTCACTCATATGTGGAATTTGAGAAACAGAAGACCATAGTGGGAGGGAAGGAAAAATTAGATACAAAGAGAGAGGGAGACAAACCATAAGAGACTCTTAAACATAGAGAACAGACTGAGGGTTGATGGGAATAGGATATGGGGGAGTGGGGAAAATGGGTGATGGGCATTGAGGAGGACACTTGGGATGAGCATTGGGGTTGTATGTAAGTGATGAATCATAGGAATGCGCTCCCGAAGCCAAGACTACACGCATTGGCAATAAATTAAAAAAAAAAGAAAGAAAGAAATGACACAAGGCTGGGGGAGAAAACACCTGAGTGTGTGTAAGCCATATCCCAGTAGATCAGATATTTTGTCTAATTTTCCTCTTTGAGAAAGAAAGTCTATAGGCCACTGGAGCAGAAGGCACCAAGCCTAGATTAGAATAATTTGCACAGACTGAAGATTCAGCCCTTTACTCATGTGTGTTGGGAATCTTTGTGTGTTTTTTGGGGGGTGATGGTGGAGGGCGTGCTAGCCTTCCAGCTAAAAGAATTCAGAAATATGTGTCCCCTTTGGCGATGTCTGCCTTTAGGAGGTGACTGCACATTTCTAAGCAAAAATAAATAAATTAAATGAATAAATAAATAAATAAATATAAATATAATTAATAAATAAATAAATAAATAAATAAATAAATAAAATAAAAATAAAAATATGAGTGTACTTGAAAAGTATGTGTTACCATATAAGGATCTATACCTGCTGTCATACAGGCTACATAAAAATTGATTTGGGGGAAATTTTCCCTTGGCTTAAATTTTGCCCTGATCTGATAGCAGAAAGAGGTTTAGAAATAGACTATCCAGGAATAAGGAGGAACTTTACAGTGGAGAGACCCAGCAGACAGCGCCTTAATCACGTGATCAAGACTCACAGCACCAACAATGGGACAAATCAATGTCTTTGGGCTCCCGACATGCTGCACTGAGAATCCATAGTGTCTCTCCTGTGACAGTGCTGCCCCCAAATGCAAAACCTGGATGTCATTACGAGGAAGCATGGAGCCAACCCAAACCGTGGGACAGCCCCCCAAATGCTGGACGTGAAAGTCACTCAAGACGGCTGTGCTGCCAGGGGTTGAGCAGATCCAAGGACACCAAGGAGACCCCACCAGTAAATACGACGTCTGCTTCTGCACAGATCCTTTTCCTATAAAGGATCCAAGCCAAACCAGACCAGACCAAAGTAGACCGAACCACACCAAACTAGACCAAACCAAGTGAAACCACACCAGACCAGACTAAACCAAACCAGACCAAACAGGACCAAACCACTCTAAACCACACCAAATCAAAACCAAAACCAAAACCAAACCAAACCAAATGGAAACCACTGGCGAACCTGAATGGGGTTGGAGGTTCAACGAGTCAACATTCATGTCCTAATTCTGATGACTGTGCTGAGGTTTTGTGGGAGAATATCTTTTGTGGGAGAATTTCAAGAATTCCACATGGAGCTATTTGGGGATGGTGGGGGCCTCAAACAGTTCAGAGGGATAAAAGGTTTTTATGCCCATTTCTACTTGTTCTGCTTGAGAGTCTAAAGATTAAAAAAAAAAGATGATTATGTTTGCTTGGATCGGGCAGCCTGCAGCCATAGCATTTCCCCATCTTCCTTAGTTTTTAAGCAAAGGGGTTCTGTTTCATGACTTTTCATCCTGTGATTGATAAGATCACTTCCCTTGGTTTCAAGAGCCACTCACACTGGCCTTCATTCTCAGAACCCAATTTGGATGACACAATTTCTGGTCCCCTATGAAAACGATGGGATGTGCAAAAGAAGTGTTCAAATGGCCAGTGAGAAGGGTCAGTGCAGCAACCACCACTCTGCACACAGTGGTTAAAAAGAGCAATGGAGTGACAGAAAGAGAAATCAAGGAATCAATCCCATTTACAGTTGTACAAAAAACCATAAAATACCTAGGAATAAATCTAACCAAAGAGGTGAAAAATCTATACACTGAAAACTATAGAAAGCTTATGAAAGAAATTGAAGAAGACACAAAAAAATGGAAAAAAAGATTCCATGCTCCTGGATAGAAAGAATAAATATTGTTAAAATGTCAATACTACCCAAAGCAATCTTCATATTCAATGCAGTCCCTATCAAAATAACACCAGCATTTTTCACAGAGCTAGAACAAATAATCCTAAAATTTGTATGGAACCAGAAAAGACCCCGAATAGCCAAAGCGATCTTGAAAAAGGAAACCAAAGCAGGAGGCATCACAATCCCAGACTTCAAGCTATACTACAAAGCTGTAATCATTAAGACAGTATGGTACTGGCACAAGAACAGACACTCAGATCAATGGAACAGAATAGAGAACCCAGAAATGGACCCCCAAATGTATGGCCAACTCATCTTTGACAAAGCAGGAAAGAATATCCAGTGGAATAAAGACAGTCTCTTCAGCAAGTGGTGCTGGGAAGACTGGACAGCAACAACCAGAAAAATGAACCTTGACCACTTTCTTACACCACACACAAAAATAAACTCAAAATGGGTGAAAGACCTAAATAATACAGGAAGGCATCAAATCCTAGAGGAGAAAGCAGGCAAAAACCTCTTTGACCTCAGCTGCAGCAACTTCTTACTCAACACGTCTGTAGAGGCAAGGGAAACAAAAGAAAAAATGAACTACTATTATAAAAATCTTCTGCACAGCGAAGGAAACAATCAGCAAAACTAAAAGGCAACCAACGGAATGGGAGAAGATATTTGCAAATGACATATCAGATAAAGGGTTAGTATCCAAAATCTATAAAGAACTTCTCAAACTCAATATCCAAAAAACAAATAATCCAGTGAAGAAATGGGCAAAAGACATGAATAGACACTTCTCCAAAGAAGACAGATGGCCAACCCACCCATGAAAAGATGCTCAACATCACTCATCATCAGGGAAATACAAATCAAAAACCACAATGAGATAACACCTTACACCTGTCAGAACGGCTAACATTAACAACTCTGGCAACAACAGATGTTGGCAAGGATGCGGAGAAAGAGGATCTCTTTTGTATTGTTGGTGGGATTGCAAGCTGGTGCAGCCACTCTGGAAAACAGTATGGAGGTTCCTCAAAAAACTAAAAACAGAACTACCCTACAACCCAGCAATTGCACTACTAGGCATTTATCCAAGGGATAGAGGTGTGCTGTTTCGAAGGGACACATGCATCCCAATGTTTATAGCAGCACTATCAACAATAGCCAAAATATGGAAACAGCCCAAATGTCCATCGATGGATGAATGGATAAAGAAAACGTGGTATACATGTATATACATATATACACATGTATATATACATATATACATGTATACGTATATATATGTATATATATGTGTGTATATATATATCAACAATAGCCAAAATATGGAAACAGCCCAAATGTCCATCGATGGATGAATGGATAAAGAAAACATGGTATACATGTATATACATATATACACATGTATATATATACATATATACATGTATATGTATATATATGTATATATATATGTGTGTATATATATATGTATATATATGTATATGTATGTGTGTATATATACATATATATAATGGAGTATTACTCGGCAATCAAAAGTATGAAATCTTGCCATTTGCAACGATGTGGAGGGAACTAAAGGGTATTATGCTAAGCAAAGTTAGAGAAAAACAAATAACACTTCACGCACATGAAGACTTTAAGACACAGAACAGATGAACATAAGGGAAGGGAAGAAAAATAATATAAAACCAGGGAGGGGGACAAACCATAGAGACTCTTAAATGTGGAGAACAAACTGAGAGTTACTGGAGGGGTTGTGGGAGGGAGGATGGGCTAAATGGGTAAGAGGCATTAAGGAATCTACTCCTGAAATCATTGTTGCACTATATGCTAACTAATTTGGATATAAATTTAAAAAAAAATAAAAAATAAAATAAAAAGAAAGAAAGAAAGAAAGCAATCTGGACAGGGCGGGCCGAGAGGGAATCTGCCAGGGGGACCCTCACGACAGGGGCCATGCTGCCCGTGGTGCGGGGGACTCTCTGTGGGCTTGGTTTCCACTGCACCCATCCTAGCAGAAAGGCCTTTCTCTACATAAGACACATCAAAAAGCATTTTTAAAAGCAGACATCAGGCCTCACTGGGCTCAAAGGCTCTGAGCAAATGGCAGGTAGGATTCCCACCAGTTCTGTCAGGGCCGCCTTGTGGTGGGGACCACTCTGGTTCTGCTTTCAATGGGCTTCTTGGAAGAGAAATTTTCTCTTGGCTTAAGATTTATTTGGCCCGAGATGTAAAGTTTCAAGTGTGCACATGTTTTGTCTTATCCAGAACTGAATGAATGAATGAATGAATGAATGAATGAATGAATTAGTGAATGAATGAATGAGGGAGGGAGGGAATGAATGAATGAAAACAAATCAACAGATGTTGTTAGGCATTGAGTTAGGCACCTCTTTGGAAAGCAACATAAATGAGTTTTCTTTGGTAAAGGCAGGCTAAAAACGCATCTCAGACAGAAGCATCCTCCCCCTTCAGACAGGCCCTCCTCCCCCCTCAGACACAGGCATCCTTCCACCCAAACAGGCCCCTTCCCCCCCTCAGATAGGTTCTCCTCCCTCAAACAGGCCCTCCTCCTTCTCACTGAGCCTCAACACTCTGACCTGGGCCTCCTCCCTCAGACCAGGCCCTCTCCCCTCTAAGGGAGCCTCCCCACTCAGACCATCCCCTCACCCCTCAAGCCTGATCGAGGCTTCATTGAGCCTCCCCATTCTGGCCAGCCTCCCTGCTCAGACCATGCCCTCCTCCCTCGGAGCAAGCCCTCTCCCGTCAGACCAGGCCCTCCTCGCTCTGACCGAGCTTCCCCCCTCTGGCTGGCCCACAGGCAGGTGGACTCACTCCGGGTCAGGCCCAGGGCACTGTGGGTACTGCCCATGCGGTTGCAACAGTCCAGGAAGGCCTTCACGCACGAGGCCTCGTGCTGGATGAACCCGGCCCTGCGCTCGCACGAGAACTTCGTGGGGTTCTCCCGCATGCCATGTTCACAGCACTTGCGCAGCTCCTTCGGGTACTGACCCGCTGCGTGGACACGACACCCGTCAGGGCCTCAGCCGGGACCTCAAAGCAGGAGGAGCTCGGGCGGACCAAGGGTAGGACGTCCCCAGGGCCCGGCCCTGCCCTCCTCCCTCCTGGGCTGGATCCCGGATGGGCAGGGTTTGGAGGAAGGGTGGGGGCCCCCACCTTTGTCCATCCTCTTCTCTGTGAGCATCACTGAGCGGCGGCGCCAGGCATCTGGTTTGGGGCACTCGGGATCTGAGGGGAGGGCACACGCGAACAAGATGGGTTAAGCGTCAACGGAGGGTCCCCGATGTACTCCTCTCAGTAGCCGTGAGGGAGGGGTGTTGCTGCTCCCATTTGACAGATGAGGAAACTGAGGCTCAGCGGGCAGTGATTCACTAGGTGGGGGCTGGGGCAGGACTTGAACCCAGGGCCCCCACCTGTTCTCAGCATCTGAGGACCTCAGAACAGTGCCCTTCATTTGCTCTCAGCATCTGGGGTGGAGGCCCCACCCCTCCCTGGCCCTCACCTGTCCTATCCGGGGTCTGCAGGTTTGTGTTGGTCTGGAAGGCCAGCCCTGCGTCCGTGAAGACGCCGGCATAGTCCTTCCCGCTGCCTGGAGTGCAGCCGATGTCAGCCTTCTCCACCACGTTCCAGATCTGCGGGAGGGCAGGGTTCGCGGGCAGGCCTCCACCACCAGGCTGACATGTCCGACCACCCCTGCGTTCTGGTCCCAGGCCCCTCTCAGAGGTGTGTGCACAGCCCCCGCCAACCACCCCCAGCTCGGACTCCTCCGTCTACGCTCCCACCCGCAGCCTTCACTTCCGTGCCACGTCTGTGTCCGTCCAAGCTTCCGTCCAGCCCACGCCTAACCCCACTTCCGGTTCCTTTCTGAGCGCCACCTGCGCCTCAGGCCCACGCCACCCCTTTGCTTCCGCCACACCCCAGCGGTACAGGGCGCACCTTGCTCTGAGTTAACCTATTCCTGTTCAGCACGAACACGCCCTTGTCCACTGCCACGAGCCCCACTCGGGAACCCCGGTCACCCTCGATCTTGATGGTCAAAAGCTGCCCAGGTGGGTACACCTTCTTTTCCATCTTGCCACCTTTCACCACCAGCTGTTGGCAGGGATGGGGGATACACAGAGGTGGGAGTGAGGGGTCAGCCCTGCCAGGCTGGGTCTCCATCAGCAGTCAGCCTAGGGCAGTGTCCCTGCTGTGCTGGTCAGGAAGGGGCAACGGTGGAGACAGACAGACTGAAGGCGGAAAGGCCAGCAGGGAGGGAGATACTGAGGCTGAAACAGAGGTGGGGAGAGAAAGAGCTGGAAAAGGAGAAGATGGGCCTCGGTTGGGGAGCCCACCCAGAAGGCTGGAGAGAGGCAGAGACGGAGCGAGCACTGGCCAGGTGGGGAGAGCCAAGATGGGTGCAGAGGAAGGCTCCGGAAGCTTACCTTGCCCACACAGGAGTCCTTGACATCCACCCACACGGAATCGGCCACCACCTCCCTCTGGCCCTTGTTGTTAATGAAGGTGTAATAAGCCACCAGGCGGAAGGAAGGAATGAAGTCCTCAGTGATGGTCAGGGGCAGCACGTACATGTCCTGGCCGGGCTCCCGCGTCTGACGCTCCACCTTCAACATCTTCCCTTTGTTCATGATCTGGGGGAGGCAGGTTGGCGTAAGGGAGAATCAGCAAGGTCGGGCGGGGGGGTGGCCCTGGCCTGGGGGTGCTGCAGAAGTAAGGAGGAGGGGTCTGGGGATCCTAGGAGGGCACGGACCAGGTAGGTGAAGTAGCGGATGTTGTTCTCCTGGGTGGTGGTGGGGTCAATTCGCAGGTGGAAGTTGACGTTGAGATCTTCCCCTGGCTTGAGCTCCACGCGAGGCACAGAGATGTGCAGGTAGTTATTACTCATGGTGCTGTAGGGTTGGGCATTCATAGTCCTGTTGGTCTGTCGTGACTCTGGGATACCATCCTTCCTAGTGCTTACCTGGGTGAGGAAAGGGGGATGAATTCTGGCCCCCCAAAGATGTCCACATCCTAATCCCTGGGGCCTGGGAATATGGTACCTTCCCTGGCCAGAGGGACTGTGCAAATGGGATTAAGGGTCTGAGGATGGGGAGTGTTTTGGATTATCCAGGTGGGTCAAATGTAATCACCAGATCCTTAGAATATACCTATGCAGATGGCCAGACTGCTGGTGCAGATAAGATCCCCTCTATGCAGATGAAAACCCTCTATGTGAATGGCAGGATCCCCTGATACAATAAAAGGACCCCACTCCTCACGTGGCAGGATGACTGTGGCAGAGGACAGATTCCCTCCATGCAAATACAGTCCCCTATCTCCCAGAAGTGGGGCTAGAGGAGGGTGAGGACTCACGGTGATGGGCAGGGACCTAAAGGTTTTGTGTGTGTTGATGATCAGCTTGGCCACGCCGTCTTCCTGGGTGAAGGAGGACCCTTTGGAGTACTGGGTCACCACAGGGACGTTGCGTGCTGGGGAGCCGTCGGGGTTCGTCACGAACACCTGCGGGTGCAGTGCAGGGGCAGGTGGAGGGCGTTCAGGTCGACCCAGAGGCGTGGCTGATGCTCAGGGGAAGGGTGGGGGAGGCAGCCCCACACCGGGTCTCACCATGAGGTCAAAGGGCATGCCTGGTTTGAAGAACTTGGACGTCTTGGTGAAGTGGATCTGGTAGGGGGAGGTCACGATGGGGATCCCGCTGCGCTCCGCCTCCACCATGTCGCTGCCTGAGGGGGCCAGCCGTGAGGGTAGGTTCCTGGGCCACCCCTCCAGGTTGGACCACACCTTACACTGGGCCTCCCTTGGACTGCGCCTCCTGCATCAGACTGGCTGGAACCTTCATTCTGTTCCTCCCCCATCAGACTGGCTGGAACCTTCATTCTGTTCCTCCCCCATCAGACTGGCTGGAACCTTCATTCTGTTCCTCCCCCATCACTGGGACTCCTCTGTCAGACTGGATCCCACCTTCATGCTGGGCCTCCCTCCTCAGACTGGACATCATCCATCAGACAGGATCCAACCTTCATACTGGCCTCCTGTGCTCAGACTTCCTCTGTCAGACTGTTACCCACCTTCATTCTGGCCTCCCCACTAGGATGGGACCTCCTCTGTCAGACTGGCCCCCAACCTCACTGGGCCTGTTTTCAGACTGGGTCCATTCTGTGAGACTGGATCCCAATTTCATTTTGGGCCGCCCTCCTGAGACTGGGCCTCCTCTATCAGACTGGATCTCACTTTTATTCTGGACCTCCCCCCTCAGACCAGGCCTCCTCTGTCAGACAAATTCCCACCTTCATAGTGGGCCTCCCTCAGACCAGGCCTCCTCTGACAAACTGGCGGGCACCTTCATTCCTCAGACTATGGCTACCCTGTCACTGGCTGCCACCTTCAGACTTGGCCTCTTTTGTCAGACTGGATCACGCATTCATACTGGGCCTCCCCCCTCAGACTGGGCCTCCCCTGTCAGACTGGATCCCACCTTCATACTGAGCCTCCCCCCTCAGACTGGGCCTCCTCTATCAGACTGGCTCCCACCTTCATACTGGTCCTCCCCCCTCAGACTGGGCCTCCTATATCAGACTGGATCCCCCCTTCATTCTGGAGCTCCCCCCTCAGAATGGGCCTCCTCTATCAGACTGGTTCCCATATTCATACTGGGCCTCCCCTCTCAGACTTGGCCTCACCTGACAGACTACATCCCAATTTCATTCTGGGCCTCCCCCCTCAGACTCAGCCACCTCTATCAGACTGCATCCCACCTTCATTCTGGCCTGCCCCCTTCAGACTGGGCCTCCTCTATCAGACTGGATCCCACCTTCATTCTGGCCTGCACCCTCACTGGGCCTCCTGTATCAGACTGGATCTCACTTTCATTCTGGACCTCCCCCCTCAGACTGGGCCTCCCATGTCAGACTGGATCCCACCTTCATTCTGGCGTCCCCCCATGAGATTGGGCCTCCTCTATCAGACTGGATCCCACATTCATACTGGGCCTCGCCCCCTCAGACTGGGCCTCCTGTATCAGACTGGATCTCACCTTCATTCTGGGCCCCCCTCTCACTGGGCCTCCTCTGTCTGACTGGATCCCACCTTCATACTGGCCTCCCCCATCAGACTAGGCTTCTCTATCAGACTGGATCCCACCTTCATTCTGGCCTCACCCCATCAGATTGGGCCTCCGCTACCAGACTGGATCCCACAATCATACTGGGCCTCCCCCCTCAGACTGGGCCTCCTCTATCAGACTGGATCCCACTTTCATTCTGGGGCTCCCCCCACCCTCACAATGGGCCTCCTTTGTCTCACTGGGTATCACTTTCCTCTGGATATCCTCTCTTACACTTGGCCTCTGCCCTCAGACTGGTTCTCCCCTGTCACACTGCATTCCACATCCATTCTGGGCCTCTGCCCGCACACTGGGCCTCCCCCCTCATTTGGGTCCCTTTCCTCAGACCAGCCTCACCTGAGTGCAGGATAACGGTGACAGACACGTACAACGACTTCCCCACCAGGGCATCTGCTCCGGAGGGTTCCACCCCGCTCAGCAGGACCTTTCGTTCCAGCCTGGCCTCCCCACTGCCATCATCGATCTGGGGGAGGAAGGAAGGCTCAGAGAGGGGGAGGGGCGCAGGTGAGGGAGGGGGAAGTCCACAGTGGAGGAGGCTCAGAGGGGCAGAGCACCTGAACACGGCTGAGGGACTGGGGCAGCGAAATCCTCTGCTCACCATCCTGGACCCCAAAGATGACGAAGGCTATTCCATCCACATTCTTCCCATACAAGAACCTGAGAGGCAAGAGGGTCTCAGATGCTCCTCTCCTGAAGGGCGAGCCTGCCTGCAAACTTCCACGGACCCCTGGTCCCGCACCTGGTGCTTACCTGGCCAGTATCTGGTCCCACACCTGGCCACACCGCTCCCGGGTTCCCTTACCCGGCCCCTACCTGGCTCCACCCCTAGCTGCCAACCTGGCCCGTCATCTAGCCCTCACCTGGCCCCCCTCCCCTCCCCTCCCACCTGGCCCCATTCCTAGCCCCTCACCTGGCCGTGATGGTGACCTCCAGGCCCTGTGGGTCATCAATGTAGTAGAATTTCTCTGTAGGCTCCACTTGGACCTCAAAACTGGGCAGCACTGGGGTCGAGACGGCACCAGTAGGGTGTCAGCACTGGGCCTGGCACTTGGGGCCCCCACCCTGACTCCTTCCTCCTCTTACCGTACTCCTTCACCTCGAACTCAGCAGAGAATACCTGCTGTGGGGCATCTTCATAGTGGGCTTCTATCTTCCACTGCCCTGTACTGTGGGGAAGGCAGGTGAGTGAGCCAGCCAGATGCCCTCCCTTGGCATAGGGAACCCCCTCTAGGAGGGCCTGACATACTTGACCTGCTCCGGGATGTTCCAAGACAGGGACGAGATGCCAAACAGCCTCCCAGAAGACAAGAAGTCCCTCTTGATGGGAACACCGTCGGGGGTCTGACAGGGAGGGTGTGTCTCTTCAGAGACCTGGCTTAGCCCCTAGGCTCTCTTCCTCCTCTCTGTGTCTGGACACTCTCTGTGTGTCATGACTACTGGGGCAGTGGTTATGAACATGGACTTGAGTCAGTCAGCCTGGGATCAAATGCCCACTCTCCCATTTACGCGCTGTGTCACCTTGGGCAAATTACTTGATGTCTCTGTGCTCAATGTGCCCAGCTAGAAGAAGGAGAGGAACATAGCCCCTACCTCAGTGGCTTAGCACATGATTCATGTAAGCTGGAGCTCACTCTCGTCGGCGGCTGTCTGAATACCAATAGTAACTAACATTTATCACCTACTTTGTGCGGGACCCTGATGTAAGCATCCTATGGGCGCTAAGTCACACAGCATTGCCTACCTTCGACTCTTTGACCTACAAGAACACAAAGTCGTGTGGTTCAACCTAACACACAGTATGTCATTCGTTGCAAATAACTGAACACCAGGAGACATCATGTAAAAATCTGGCTTTCTGGCTTCTCTTGGAAATTGGGATAACTGTGGATACGGGTTCCTGTTGGCACATAGCGACATTTGACTGGAACTGGGCAGAGGCTCTACCGTTAGAGGTGTGTGTTCTCCATTCCCCACAAATCCCACCGATCCCCACAGTCAGCTTGTGGCTGTCAGGACCTGGTCCCTGTTACCTTTGCGTGATTGCAAGAAATACTCATGACGATCCTCTGAGAACCACCTACCTCTTCCCTCTGTCCTTCACTTCCTCCTTCCATTCCCCCTCCCCCCCACCCCTTTCCTGCCTTAGCCCAGTAAATTGTAATGAAATTACTGTATGCCAAGCACCCATCCTGTCTGGAATTTAGGTTCTGGGGAGGTCTAGCGAGCGGGCAATTAGCAAATGAATACGTTCAATTTATAGGATGCCTAAAGGAGATGACAGGAAGGGAGACCAGTGGAGTGTGTGTGTGTGTGTGTGTGTGTGTGTGTGGGTTGGGAGAGGGTGTCTGCAATTTTACAGGTCCTCAGAGAGGCTTCCCTGTAAAATTGTGCCATCGGTGACATTTGAGCAGAGACTTGAATGACGTGATGGGGCAAGCTATGTGGGTATTTGGAGGAAGAGCGTTTTGTGAGTAGTGGGGGAACAGCCTGTGCAAAGGTCCTAGGGCTGGCTCTTTATGGCAGTTGGAGGGACAGCAATAAGGCCCATGTGGCTGGAGCAGAGTGAGTGAGGGGAAGAGGGGGAGGAGAGGAGGGGAGGAGGACAGGTAGGGGACTGGGCAAGTCTTGCAGGGCCTTGGGGAGTGCTGGGAGGACTTAGGCTTTTACCCCAAGGAGGTGGGAGCTCCTGGAGGGCTCTGGGTGGAGGAGGGTGGGACAGGAGTTGGGTGCTCGAGGCTGCCCCCTGGCAGCAGGAGGCGGATTGGGCTACAGAGAGTTTTTATCTGTCATCTCAATCTTCAGCTGAGCAAACCAAGGCCCAGGAGGCTGAAGTGACCTGTCCGGAGTGACACGGTCCCCAGAGGTTTGTCTGGAGCCGGAATCCACGGGCAGAAGCATCACTGTGCCTGGTATCCCTGGATCTCTGCCCTGTGTCCAGGGCTCTTTCTGTGTTCGTGGCTCTACAGGTCTCTTTGCCTTTAGGCCTCTGCAGTCCTGCCTTTTCCGGAATCTCTTCTCTGTCTCTATCTCTTTGTCTCTCCCCGAGTCTCTGCCCAGGGGGAGTCATCGTCTGGGTTCCCCGCTGCTGGTACCTGGATGCTGAAAATAACAATCCGGCCCACGGGCAGTAGGTCGTTGTCCACGGTAAAGATCCGGTAGAGGACTGGGAGATGATGTTAGAGAAAGGGGGCGGTGAGTGAGGCCCTGCCCCTCCCCACAGTCCCCCCCCCACCCCTCTCTCCAGCCACTGCCCAGCCCCTTACCTGTGGAGCCTGGGGTATAGATGGGCTTGTCCGTCTGGATGAAGAGGTACCCGCTCTGAAAGCTGACCAGCACCACCTTCTCCACCACGGTGCCCCCGAAGTCCGCCTGGACAGTCACGAATTTTTTCCCCTTCCCTGATGTTAATTCCCGGTTGGCTGGGATCTAGGCATAGCCAGAGAATCATTGAGATGTTGCCTCCCGGTCCCTTGCCCGCATTCAGCCCCAGGCTTTCAGTGGGGTCCACACCTGCCTGCCCTTCCTGCCAATAGCACCTGTCCACCACTCCGGGTCTCCCTGGTGTGCCCAGGTTGGGAGCAGAGGGGTAGTAGGGGAGGGAGCAAGGGTCTAAGATGGGTAGGGATCAGAAAGGGGGATGAGTAGGGGGAATTAGACAAGGGGCTCAGAGGACCTCTCTTAGGAGAGGGGCTCAAAGCTAGGGGCTCAGGATAGGAGAAGCTAATTGAAGGAGGAGTCTCAGAGAGGGGAGGGGCTTCCAAGTGGCACCTGGTCATAATGGGGAGGGGCTTCCAAGTGGGATGGGTTCAAAACATGGAGCAGACTCAGAGCGGGAAGGGGCGCCAGCAGGTGCACGCACCTTGATGTTGACTATGCTCATGTGGTCATTATCCTTGGTCAGATAAGTGTTTCCTCTGGACAAACTTATCTTCCTGTCTGGAAAGTCGTTGACGCTGACTGTGACTGCAATGTTGCCTCCATAGTCATGGGCCTCCAGCAGCACCTTCTCCTCATTCTCCAGCCACAGGATGTTGGGGGTGATCATGGAGAACCTGCAGGTCGGGTGGAACACGGGACGGAGCTGCCGTTCTAGGGACCAGGGTTCCAATCCTCACCCACATAGCACGAAGCCCCCAAATCCTGTGAAGTCAGATCTCGAGGCCTCCAAGTGATTCCACAGCCACGGAATCACTGAACATACCACAGGCACCCAAACCCGCAGACCCCTGCTTCTAGAAACATCCGCCTCCCATTGTAACCCGAGTGCCATGAACCCCCAGCACATGAAATCATGAGCTCACAGGCAGCCCAAGGCCATTCACATCCCAACCCGCTGACTCCTGCCTCCGCAGACACCCACGTGCGCCCTGGATTCTACTAGGACCTGAGCCCCACCCCCACCTCACAAGTAGCCCGGTTTGGAGAAGGGTCATGACCACTCACATGGGGTCCCCCGGTGCCAGGGGCAGGATGGGAAGCAGCAGCAGCAGCAGCAGGCTGGGGCCTGAGGCAGGCCCCATGGTGCAGGGACGGTGGAGGGACAGAGGGACGGAGGAAGCAGACTGGGAGGGAATGAGCAGAGGCTGCTGGAGGCTGCCTTTTATCTGGCTCCCGCCTCCCCCCTGCAAGCTCAGCCCAGCCCGCAGCTCCCGTGGCTTCCCCCTTCCTGGAGCTGCCCCAGATTTCTCAATACCATTTCCTAAGTTTTTCAATCCCTGGGGCCAGTGTGTCCTGGGGTAACTGACCCAAGGGCATGTCCTCCAGCAACATGGACACACCTTCCCCCTGCCAAGGTCTCCCTCAGGGTCAAGGTCAGTTGGTAAACAGGGACCTTTCCCTGTTGCACCTACTTAGCGGTGGAGGAACACTGAGGGCCAGAGAGCTCCCCACCCCAGGTATCTGGGCCTGGCGCCCAGTCAGTTTCTGGCCATGCGTTTGTTAACCAATGCCTTCCTATGGGTTCATCTCTATGCCCATTGTGCCCGGAAGTGTGGGAGAGGGATGGCAGGCAAGATAAGCCAGCAGGGGAGAGAGAGGAGGAGGCCTGGAGGATGGGATTCCCGTTAGCTGGCTTGCCCTGCCCAACATTCCAGGTTGGACAGCCGGAGAGCCAGGCTGCCTGGGTTGAGGCTAAGTGGGGTCTCCGGAAGGCACTTAACCCTAACACAGTATTGGCTTTGTGTCCCCGATTCCAGTTGAACTGGTGTCCTGAGTTTCGTCTGGCGCCCCAGCTGGAGGAAGGAGAAGAAGGGGAAGGAAAGGGGAGGCTTTCTGGGTGGGGGGAGCCCAGGCACCCCTCTCCCCTCCACCCCCTTGAGTGCAGTGATTTCCCTGCTGCACCCCCCACCCTCACCCTTGAGTCGGTGACAGGCCTGGGAACAGCGGGGACTGCCCCTCCCCTCCTGGCCCACCACTTCCAGGATGGGGTCCTTGCTACACTGCTTTCTGAGATTTTCCCTCCAGGACCCACGGCCTGGGCACCTCCCCCACCATGCAGCCCAGGCCTCCCCTTCTCCCCCTACTCATTACTCATTAACTAGAAGGTAAACTTGGCCCGGCTGGATTTGATCTGCCCCATGGCTGCTTCCCCCGCTCCCCTGCACCCCTGACTCAAACTCAGGAGAGGCCTGAGCATCAGGGACCCCCACCCTGGAGGGTGCAGGGGCAGGCTGGACATTCACAGCCATGAATGTCCCTCTGAGCATTGGGTGACAAGCCAGTGGCATGGGGCGGGCAGAGGCTCATCCTGGTGCCCCGCACGTGGTGAGGCCCCACTGCACATGGACTGTATGTTTATTGTTTCCAACACCTGCTTCTCTTCCTCACCTTGTTTCGTTGACAGCCCTGCCCGTCCTCCAAGCCATCTTCCATCGTCCTCCCTCTCCCCTGCACTCACTGTCCCAGTCCATCTGTCTGTTGTCTGCATCCCTGTGGTCTGTGGCCTCCCTGCTGCAGAATCACTTCTTCCAGCCCATGTACACACACACACAATATTGTATTTCATTCCCTGTGAGGTAGGTACTTGTATTATCACACCCATTTTACAGATGAGGAAACTGAGGTTCAGAGAAGTGAATTGACTTGCACTGGGCTACACTTAATCTGTCTCCTGTCCTGCACACACATGCACAGAGACATGCACAGTGACACAGGAGACCCACCTGCCACAAGCCATGAGCCCCTACTCACCAGCAAGGGTGTGGCCATCTCCCCCAGCAGCCAGCAGCAGCAGCAGGAGGCCCAGGCCCAGCTGGCACACACTGCAGGGCTGTCTTCACCTGTGGCTGCGCCCCAGCCTCGTGAATGGGATGTCTGTCTGTCCATCCACCATATACACTGAGGGCCATAGAACTGTCTCCCCATGCCTGAGCAGATGAGGTCCTGAGTCACCTCAGGGCAGGGCTAGCATGGCTGGGTCCCTGAGGGCAGGGAAGAAACCACAATTGCCCAATGGTCCTGGGCTTCACACGCTGCAGACAGGCACCTATGGGTACCTGGGTTCAGCCTTTGGTCACTCCGCGATCAAATATTTCTGGATACGTGTGTGCCAGGCACTGTTCTAGGTTTGAGGCCACAGCTGTGAACAAGACAGACAAAAGTCCCTGGTGTTAAGGAGCTCCCATTGTTGGGGTGAGAGACAATGAGCCTTGTAAAGAAGAAAATACTATATAGTGTTTGAGATGGTGGTTAAGGAAGTGCAAAATACAAGAGTGGTTTGTGTGTGTGTGTGTGTGTGTGCGCATGTGTGTGTGTGTGTGCTGTGTGTATGTGTGCATGGAGATGAGTGCAGGTGCAGGCATGCATGTTGGTGCATCTATGCACACATGTGGGTGTGTGTAGGTGTGTGCATGTAGGTGCGTGTGCGTGTCCGATGTGCATGAGTGTTCACGTGCACGGGTGTGTGCAGGAGCAGACACACATACGCCTGCATGTGTGGATGTGTGTACACGTGCATGAGTGTGCCTGGTGAGTGTGTGTGTGCATGCGTGCATGCATGGATGCAAGTTCAAATTGGAACTCACAGACAGGTGGTGTAACCACCAGCCGCTAGGTTAACTAGGCTGAATCCAAGGCCTGGAAGTCGTCCCGGGGGCACCTCAACTGGCCTGAGGAGCCCTCTTTCTCTTCTCCCCCACATCCCACCTTTTCGCAAGCCCTGGCCATTCAGTCTCAACGTCTGATCTGAACCCAGCCGCCTGTTTCCAGACCCACTGCTACTGCCTTTGCGAAGTGCTGTGGGCTGAGTGTCTGTGCCCCTCCCCCCGTTCATTTGGTGATGTCCTGATCACCTACCTGATGGCCTCTGTAGGTGGGGCCCTGGGGAGGCGGTTAGGTCAGGAGGGTGGAGTCTTCCTGAATGGGATGAGTGCCCCTGACTGGAGACTCTCTCCCTCCCTCTCTCCCTCTTCCTCTCTGTCTCTGCCATTTGAAGACGTTTGAGGACCCAGTGAGAGGGCCACTGTCTACAATCCAGGAACAGAGCCCTCACCAGAGCCCGACCAAGCTGGCACCTGTGTCTCAGACTTCCAGCCTCCGGAACCCTGAGAGATGCATGTCTGCCGTTTGAGGCGCCCGGTGTAGGGCATCTTGTTACAGCCGCCAGACTGCACTAACACACTAGGGCATCCGTCATTTCTGGCCTGATTCTTGCAGTGGTTTCCAGCTGGATGTTCTCTCTGCCTCTTGCCACCTCATAATTCATTCTCTGCCCTCTACAAGTGTGAACTTGTTTATTTGTTTCCTTTAATTTATATAGTTTAATTTAATTTAATTTACTATTTTATTTTAGAGGTGAAATTCACATAACATAAAAGCAACCATTTTAAAGTGAGCAGTTCAGCGGTATTTAGGGCATTTCCACAGTCGGACAACTCTGTCTGGTCCCCAGACGTTTTCAGCACCTAGAAAGGTAAGCCCATACCCATAAAGCAGTCCCCATCCCCCAGGCCTCCCAGCCCTCGGCAACCACTAGTCAGCTTTCCTGCTCTATAGAGTTACCTGTCCTGAATAGTTCAGGTATTTCAGAAAAGTGGAAATACACAACCTGTGGTCTTTTGTGTCTGGCTTCCTTCACTGAGTATAATGTTTTCAAGTCTCAGCCAGGTCCTTGCTTGTTAGGGCTGAGGAATGTTCTAGTGTATGGACACATCCCAGTTTGCTTGCCCATTCACGCACTGAGGGATGCTTCAGTCGTTTCCACCTTTGGGCTACTGGGCAAAGTGCTGCTATGAGCATGCTCGCACGTATATTTGTCTGGGTACCAGCTTCCAAGTCTCTGGGCAGATAGCTAGGATTGGAATTGCTACCATCAGCTTTCCAAGCACATAAGTCAGCCTTCATGCCTTCCCTGCTTAAAATATTGCAGTGGCTTCCCACGGAGCCCTCAGGGGCTAGCACATTTCGCCTCATGGCCCAAATCCGGCCATCCCCCTCTGTGTGTACGGGAGTGGCTCACTGTAGTGAGCTGCAGATACCCACCAGGGGCTTCCCTCTCTGCCTGTTCCCCACTCTGCTCCCAGTGCCCACCTCCCTGACTCACAGCCAACATCTCACCACGCCCACGCCCACGCCCTGTGCTGGTCATACTGGCCGCCACCTACATGTTGGAGAATCCTGTGTTGGTAACTACAGGGCACTGAGTGAATGAATCTCATCCTGGGGGTTGGTGGCTCAGCGAGTTGCCTTGCCTTTGACAAGCTCATCCAGGAGAGAAAGTAGACCTTGGGATGGAAAGGTTGGCTGGGATCTGGGTATCACTGGATCAGAGAGAAGCGGACCTTGGGGTCACCTCCTACTGCTTCCACCTTTCTGGATCTCCAAACTGCTCCCCTTTGGGTGAATCCCTTGTCATGGAGAGAACAGCTCTGGCTGCTGGGCATAGAGGATGCCCCCCACCCAGGATGGCCCATCCCATGTGAAGAAGGCATGGTGGGACACAAGTTTCCTCTCTTGTTTTATAAGTACCTTCATGATCTCCTTGATTTTATCTTGGCCCTCAAACCTTAAGATATTTACTATCTGGCCCTTTATAGAAAAAGCTTGGCCTTCCCCTGAGCTTAGAGTAGACACAAAGTGATCTTCACTATCTTGAAGTCCATACCCTGTGCTCACTTGGCCTCAGGCATCTTGAGGACTTTGTATATACTGTTTCCTTCATCTGGAATGTTCTTTTCCAGATTCTCCATGCCTGGCTCCTCCTTGTCATCTGTGTGTTGGCTCAAGAATTCCCTCCTGACAGAAGCTATCCCTGTATTCCCTGACCATCTACATTAGTCAGGGCTCTCCAGAGAAAGAACCAGTAATATCGCTATCTGTCCATCCACCCACCCACCCATCCATCCATCCATCTGTCCATCCATCCATCCATCCATCCATCCCTCCATCCATTTATCCATCCATCTATCCAACCACCCATTTTGCAATACACCCATCCATCCATCCATTCATCTATTCATCCATTTGTCTGATCATCCATGCATCCATCCATCTACTGCCCAACCATAAATCCATCCATCTGTTCATCCTTCCATCCATCCATCCATCCATCCATCCAACCATCCATTTGTCCATCCATCCATCCATCCATCTGTCCATTCGCCCATTTATCCATCCATCCATCCATCCATCCATCCATCCATCCATCCTTTTGACCATGCATCCATCCATCCATCCATCCATCCATTTATATATTCATTCATCTCTTCATCCACCCATCCATACATCCATTCATCTATTGCCTACTATCTATCATCTATGTTATCTATCTATCCACCACTTAACGATTTATATGTATTACCTATGTATGTATGTATGCATGTATGTATCTATGTATCTATCGATGATCTGCATGCACACACGCATACACACACACACACAATTTATTTTGAGGAAATGGCTCATGTGACTATCGGGTTCATCAAGTGACTATCGATGGAACACATCAACTCCACGCTGTCTTTAGAATGTGAGTTTCAAAGATCATATCTGTGTTGTCACAGTGTGGAACCACAGGTGCTCAAACAAAAAAATACCAATGTATTAAAAAAAAAGGAAGAAAATTAATCCTAGGGCAGAAGAAAGGGAGAAATTGGCATGAAAAACATGACAAGAAGGACATAAAGGCGGGTGGGCAGACGTCTGGTCAGATGTCACCTAGTGAGGCTGGAACGCCTAGTGAGTGGTGAGAATTTTTGAGTCTCCCCTTGACAGGGGTGCCTGACAACCAAGAATGGAAGTAGCAGGGTGACTGCAAATATATTTCTCCCATATTCCTGGAATTGGGAGGTGGGGCTTACAGGCACTCGAGGTCTTAGGGGAAATGGGTGACTGCCAGTCTCAGGACTTTTCTCATGATGACCTCATCTACAGCCAGGAACTGGATCCCACCATCCATAGACCAAGACTTACTAGTGGTGTTATTAATCAGAAGAGGCGTCCAAGGGCCCAGTTTCCAACAACAGCCAGTGAAATGATTTGCCTGTGGCTGCTGCCCCCCGCGCAGCTCAGGTGATGCTGTGACCACAATGCCCACCTCCCCCCCACCCCTGCAATCTGCTCTTGATAATGGACTCATGCCTTCCCCTCCCTGGGTCACTCAAATATCCGGTGAAAACCTTGCCAGCCCTGCCCCTTATGGCCGCCGCCTGGGAACAGCCAGGAGGAATGCAGGCAAAGTAGTGAATGGAGTTGCACACACCCTAGAGATGATGGGCAAATGGACAGAAGGTGAGAACAGGTGGGGAAGAAGGTGAGGAGGTGGAGGATCCAGGTGGGAGGAAGGTGAGGAGGGGGTGTATCCAGGAGGGGAGGAAGGTGAGGAGGGAGAGGATTCAGGAGGGGAGGAAGGTGAGGAAGGGAAAAGGATCCAGGTGGTGATGAAGTTGAGGAGGGGGAGGATCCAGGTGGGAGGAATGTGAGGTGTTAGAGGATTAAGGTGGGGATTAAAGTGAGGAGGTAGAGGGTTCAAGTGGGGATGAAGGTGAGAAGACAGGATCCAGGTGGGGAGGAAGGTGAGGAGGGGGAGGATCCAGGTGGGGATGAAGGTGAGGAGGCAGAGGACTGTGGAGCCCTTGTGCATAATGATGCTCGGGAGGGCTGGGGTAAAGCAGGTGAGGATACTGGTACCCACACAGTGGATGAGAGAAGGATGTAGGTGAAGATACTGGTGAGGACCCAGAGGAGGAGGCAGAGGACACACAGGTCACGATGCAGGTGGAAAGACAGCAAGTAGGTGAGCACTTGGCGCAAATGCAGGCTCACTTCAGACTACGTGCAGGTGCAGTGCAGGTGCATGTGGGCACGGGCTCCCCGGGGGAGGAAGCAAACGTGCAGGTGATCCACAGGGAGGAAGGAGTTGCAGGGGAGGAAGCAGGGGATCACAGCTGCCTCTTCCTCCCTCTCCAAGACCTTCCGACTTTGGGAGACACATGAACTCTCAGTGAAGCTTTATTGTGGGGACTGTGGGCAGGGGTCAGTTGGGACAGCCAAAGACAACCATGTTCTCAGTGAAGTTGGCCAGGTCTTGACACAGCTTCTCATTCTCCTCATCCTGGCATTCATCAGCCTCTGGCCACTGTTCCAGCCAGGTGTCCTTCCCGATGATGTAGCTGATGCTGGGGGGAGGACGGCAGGTCAGGATCAGGGCAGGGAAAGCATGGGAAGGGGCGACCCACTGTGGGGGGTGGGGCATGCACAGGGCTGACACTCACTTGGGTTTCTCTCCCCACAGGTCGGCGGACATGCCCCACATGAGGTAGTGTTTCCCCTCCTGCAGCTTCAGGGCTTCTCTGCACTTAATGTGGCTGATGAACCTGCGCTCCTGTCCAACCTGCACCTCATCAGAGCCTGGAAGGGACGGACAGGGACGCTGAGTGGGGGAGGGCAGGGAACCAGCAAGAAGGAAGTGGAAAGACAGAACACAGACTGCAGGGCTGACCTGATTTGATGATCTGCTCGACGACCATTACGTAATCATCAAAGTCTTCTGACAGCTCCTTCTTGAGAAGCCTGGTCTTGTACACTGATGGGGGAGGAGGGGAAGGACGGTGGGGTCACGGGCAAGGGGGGTTGCGGGGACCCTCAGCTGCAGGCGCACCTGGGTGTATGGCGTCCCCAAGCAGACACATGCAGGGTCACAGCCACACGTGCAATAGTCCCTGCCCCCCAGTAGCACACCTGCCACATGTCTTCCCACAACCACCACGTCACACAGCCACACACGGCCATGTGCACAATTACACTCACCACAGTGGAGTCCTATGCATAACTTCCCATCCACTATCCCCCACAAGCACTGTCTCTCATCTCCATGGCTTGGCACGACTACAATGTCACACACACAACGGGCAGACGACCATATCCGCTCTCACACTGGCTGCACACCCGGCCGACTCATTAGCATGGCTCCCCATGCACTCATGGCCCCTCATAACACATTTACACCCACACACACATCGGCTGCAACCACAGGCTGACGTATAGCCATATGCAGCCAGGGGCACTCACAGCCAGTCACACACACCCATGGCCACACAGTGTCGCTCACCCAGGCACCCACGTGCACGTGCCCACTCACCGTAGTCTACTCCTGGTTCACAGGCCTTGTCCAGACGGTCGTCCAGGGTGATCTTTTCATCCATCGGGTGCATGAAGCAGTTCTCTGTGTGGTGGATGAGTGGGGGACATGGTGGTATTACACGCGTTGTCCAGGGCCCCCCGCCCCTGGGTCCGTGTGGGTGTCCACTGGGTGTGGGCTTTCAGAGCCCCCTTGGGCCACCCCCATGGAAGGAGGATCTGGGGGTGTGTGTCCACCCTTCCGTGCTTCTCTGCACCCACCCTCAGCACAGCGGCACATGTCTTTGTGACAGAGCTTGCTCAGCAACCCGTCTTCTTTGTCTGGGTGGTAGAACCGGATGCAATTCTCATCTGTGGGCAGAGTGGCAGGGAGGTGTCAGAGGGCTAGGGCCTCCAGCCCAGAGACCCAGGGGCTTGGATTCCCAACTCCAGTCCCTCAGACCTGGAGAGGCCAGGTCCCCAACCCTGGGACCCTCAGGCCCCCGCCTCACACGGATGCCTTGGACCCTCAGGCCCCCAGACCCCCCAGGCCCTAGGTGGGCTGCTCACCGAGGTTGTAATAGGAGTACACCTTGACCGACCCGGGCTGGATAAGCCCCACGTTGAAGTACTGGTGCACCTTGAAGGTCAGACAGTCCTCCTGGTCGTGTGAGATCTGGGGGGAAGGAGGAGGCTGGTCAGTGGGGCGACAGGTCGTGTGAGATCTGGGGGGAAGGATGAGGCTGGTCAGTGGGGCGACAAGGAACGGAGCCCAGCATGGGGTCCTGGGGGTTGAGACAGTCGTGGAGAAAGTGAGGGAGCAGGAGTCTCCACCAAAAGACTGATGAGCACTTCAACACAGCCATTTCCACTTCTCCAAGGCTTGAAGCTACATTATCCCTGTCAGCTTCCTTTCCTAGTTCAGTGTGGTCATGTGATTGAGTTCTGGCCACCAGACTGCTGTCTCTGCCCATGAAAACATCCATGGTTAATGGTACTGAATGCTATATTTAAAAGTTGTTATGGGGGGGTGCCTGGGTGGCGCAGTCGGTTAAGTGTCCGACTTCAGCCAGGTCATGATCTCGCGGTCCGTGAGTTCGAGCCCCGCGTCAGGCTCTGGGCTGATGGCTCGGAGCCTGGAGCCTGTTTCCAATTCTGTGTCTCCCTCTCTCTCTGCCCCTCCCCCGTTCATGCTCTGTCTCTCTCTGTCCCAAAAATAAATAAACGTTGAAAAAAAAAATTTTTTAAAGTTGTTATGGGATGGCACCAGGAGGGCATAGTCGGTTAAATATCCGACTCTTTATCTCAGGTCAGGTCATGATCTCATGGGTTTGACTTTGAGCCCCACATTGGGCTCTGCTCTGACAGCACAGAGCCTTCTGTCTTTACTTCTCTCTGCCCTTCCCCTGCTTGTGTTCTCTCTCTGTCTCTCTCAAAATAAATAAACATTAGAAAATTGAAGAGAAAAACTTATTGAGAGGGTAGATCTTAAAAGTTCTCATCACACACACACACACACACACACACGCATTAAAACTATGTGAAGTAATAGATATGTTAAGTAAACTTATGGTGGTGATCATTTCCCAATATACACATACATCAAATCATTATGTTATGCACCTTAAACTTACACATTTTATATGTCAGTGACCTCTCATTCAAGCTGAAAAAATAAAGACAGAGAGAGAGACAGAAAAAGAAATAGATATGTATAGGTACGTATATGTGACAGGTGTATTTGGAGGAACAGGCTAACAGTTAGTGAATTTGCATAGAATGTATATGGAACTGTGTTTTACTGCTGTGCAATTTCCCTGTAAGTTTGGAATCCTATAAAAATTTAAGTGCACAAAAAGTCCAGTACAAGAAAACGTCAACCACTAGCTCATGCACAATCCTCTTTTCTTCCAGGGAGGAGGGGTCCAGCAGAGGACTCTAAGATCCTAGGGAATTGCAGAGCCCCAAGAAGGAATGTGAGCAGATCCCTGACTTAGTGTGTGGAGCAGAAAACCCTTCCCTTAGCCTCCCAACTGGACTTTACCTGAGTGGGAGGCACAAGACTCTTGTGTTGGGACCCTCATATTCTTGAGAGGCTTATTACAGCAGCTAGTGTTACTTATGCTGACTAATATGGGGTGAGGGGACTTTGGGAATTTTGGAAGTTAGCAGGGGGCATGTGAGGATAGGTAAACGGAAAGATGTAAGTAGGGGAGAGGAGGAAGCTCAAGTCAATGTTAGAGAGGAAGGCAGTGACAGAAAGTCAGATGGAGAGCAAACACGGAGAGAGAAAACCCAGGGGGAGCGGAGCAAGGGGAATGCTTTTTAGCACTGAGCAATTTATTTTTTAAACCCAAGGGGGTCCCTTCAAAAGTTGTTTAGGACTATGATGAGAAGAAGTTGGAGGAAGCAAGTGTAAAATGAGGTTGGAATGAGACTGGTCAGAAGTTAAGCTGCTTAGAAAAGATGAGAGGACCTGGGTTGTCCACCTTACTTTATATGCCCCTTCCCTCCACCACCTAGCAGCAGCAGTCTGTGCTTGGGCCCCTGCTTGGGCCTCATGTGACCCAGATGCAGGCCAGTCTGTTGGAGGTCAGATCCCCATCGGAAGCCTTACCTTGTCCAGGTAGATGATGAGGGTGTTCTTATTGGAGAAGGCCTTGTTAAGCTCATACTTAGAGATGTATCTGTCAACGCCATTACTCAGCTGCGGAAGGGTAAGACTTGTGAAAATTGCCCTGAAGCCTTTGTCCACTGATGCCAGCCCCCAAGCCCAAGCCCTTCATACCAGGTCAAGGTCACCAGTGTCAGGAGAAAAGCCAGTCATCATGGATATATCCAGGATCGACATGGTAGCATCCTGGTCTCCCAGGTACCTGAATAGGGCAGGGAGAGGGCACTTGGGTCCCAGGGTAGGGTCAGCCCTGGGGCACAGTGTCTGCACAAGGGGGTCTGGTCAGAGACTGGGGTTACTGGTTCCCACACAGCAGCACAGAAGGATATTAGATTGTAGGAAACATTCCCCAAATGGAATAAAGGAAAGGCAGTGTCATGGTCAAGGTGACTAAAAGCTCAGGCTCTGGAGCCCCTTTGCACGGGTTCAAATCCCAGCTCCAAATGACATTTGATGAGTCACTTGACCTCTCCATGCCTCAATTCGTCCAGAAAGTGCAGACGAGAAAATGTTACCATGCTCTAGCTCGATAACGCCAGGCCCCCAGCACCAGGGGACATTAGTCGTAATTGCATAAAGTACGAGTACAAATCTTGTCTCTGGATCTTGGGTCCACCAATCATTGTGCAAATCACAGACACGCATCACGGTCAGTGACCAAGCACGTCATTCCTTTCAAAGTCTGTCTGTGATGGGGCACCGAGCAGTTCATGCACAGACAGCAAGGCCTGTGGTTGTGGCACTTCCTTATCTCCCAGGGATAAACCGCATGACGTTTCACAAAACTGGTCAACTGGCAGGGGGATCTGCCAGCCAGGATGAAAGGCAGCAGAGAAATGAAGACACTGGAGGCAAAATTTGAAAGCACAGAAACGGAGTTAGAGAAGGAGCAGCAGACTGTGCGAATGTCACCCTTGCTGCCATTGGAGGGGCCGACCGGCTCTCTTGTGACATCGGCCGCTCAAAAGATTAGAGTTGGAAGCTGACCTAACTTAGAAGGGAGCGTGACAGTTCACTATGTCACAGGAAAGATGCCTGCTCAATCCCTACCCCAAGTGACACAACAGAAGGAAGACCCACGGCACTTTTGGTAAGTGTTTTACAAAGGAGAACAAGAACTGCTTGTTATCTCCATGTTCTAATGTTGTAGTTTACAGCATGCTAAGCAAATTCTCATGTTACTGTAATTTCCATTTCTCTGTACCTTCCTAACTGGCAGTTTGAGAGTTCTGAAGCTGTGATAAAACGCTTTAAAGGTCATGCAACAATGGCAACTTCCCCCACTGATTTGTTGGCACTGCTTGAATAATTTCAGGTTATGGGGCCATCGCTCGTGTTGGACTGCCAATGCAAAGTGAGGACTGCCTGGGGTACCCACCTCCTGGCAGGTACTTCAGACAATACCAGATGCACAATATGCTCTTAGAAAGGATTAGGTCAGGGAAAGGAGAAGTCTTGCTATAGACAGAGGAATGGCCAAGATGACCCCCAGTGACCCATCACTTACTTGGTACAGATGTCAAGGATCATGGTGTTCAGGGCTTCCTGAGGCCTCTTGACTAGAAACACAGACAGAAAAATGGGAGGGGGATGTCCCTGGGTCCCAACTCAGGAAGGAGGCAGACATTAGAATGAGGGCGGGGGAAGGGTAACAGGTAGGGTCTTAACTCTTTTACCATCTTCAGGAGCTCGTCGTATATCAACCCTGAGGTCAAACTTCTTGCAGGTGTGTTTGCTTTTGAGCTTGGCATGGTACATTGTCACCACCTGGTGAGATCACAGGGCAGTGCAGTGTCAGCCCACTTGAGTTGAGAAGAGCGTCCCTCGGGGCCAGAGGGGCTGAGAGAAGGCGGGCCAAGCTGGTGTGTGTTCCTGTTCCTTACCGACAAGGTGCCTTGTCCCTTCCCTTTAGCTGTTACTACGAAATCCTCATTTTTCTTGGTCTGCAGGGAGAAAGGAGAGAGGAGAGAGGGTGTTGGTACCAAGCCTTCCCCTAGCTGCAACTGCCCTATCTCTTGCCTCTGGCAAACCCTGGCAGGTATGGAGGGGGACAGCAAGGGTTTGGCTAAGCAGCTGTACCTCTTCTGACCGCAGGAGGCTAGCAGATTCCCAGAGGATGGTGTGCTTGATGAGAGAGTTGCGGCTGGGCAGTTCAATGGATACTTCCAGGTTCAGGTCCTTGTGGTCAGGGACATCCTTCTGGTATTGGGCCAAGGCTTGGAACACCATGAAGGTGGCCTAGAGCCCATGAGAAAGAACGAGCGTGAGCCAGGAGACTGAGAAAGGGGTTAAAACCCACTGGAGAAGGAAGAGAGTCATGTCAGAGGGTGGGGGATACTGACACTTTAGCCTAGGAACCCCTGCCCTAGAGAAAGTGAGGATAAGATTAGGGGTTATTATACACTGAAGACATGTCCTAGATTCTCCAAGAGACAGAGACTTAGACAAGAGCTTGGCAGACTGAGAAGGGGTCTAGAATTCACCAGAAATTGCAGGCATCAAAGTGAAACTCTAGCAGCACTGAGAATATGGCCTAGCCCCATCCACAGGAGAGTCTAAGACAAGGGTTTGGAGTCACTGAGAATGTGTTTAGAACTTAGTTGTAAAAAAAAAAAAAAAGATGAAGTTGAGTCTGGAGATACTGACCATATGACCTAGAATCCAAAAGGGACACTGAGAATGTGACTGACAGCTCACCAGAAAGAAAGGGGGTCAAACTGGAGTCTGAAGTTATTAAAAACCATGTTCTAGATCCCACCAACCAGGGTCAGAGAGGCTTGGATGATGTCCTAGAATAGCCGAGAACATGGTCTGGAACCCACAGTAAGATGAACTAACACTGGGAGCCTAGCAGAATTGAAACATGGTCTAGAGCCCACAGGAAGATATGAGCTAACACTGGGAACCTGGCGGAACTGAGAACACGGTCTAGATCTTAGGAGGTTCGGAACACAGTTTGGGCATTCAGCATGTAGTGTAGACTCCACCAGTGCATTCACAGCTAAAAATCCACTCCAGCCACTCTGGCTTGTGGACAGAAGGGCTGCCCCTCCGAGTCTTAACATCTTCTCTGGGAGGCCAGTGGGAAGCCAGAGGAGGTAGGCATGTAGGTGCCTGGGGGATATGGGGTCACTTGCCTGGGTGGAGCCGTAGCCCCCTCCGTAGTATCTCTGCTCATTGAGCCAGGTTGCGACGGGGCGTACAAAGTCAAAGTCTTTGAGCACCAGCAGGGCCAAGAGGGCATAGGATGTGGCCTCCACACTGTAGAGCTTCTTGCCAGGCTCCTCCCACCTTGTCCTCTCTGTAGAGAGAACCCCCACCCCCATGCTGATTGCACTGTCCAGTGAGGAGATGGCTCAGAGAAAAGTCGGAAGACTCACGCTAGACTCACACTAGAACTTCTTGTTCACAGGTCCTGACTGACACCCAAGGCACTCACTAGCTGGCTACTGCCTACTCTTTTCCTTCATTAACCTTCCCTCCTCCATTGAAATTCTCATCTGCAGCCCCACTGATTTACAGATTCCCTAAATTTTCCATGCTCATTCTTACTTCCTGGGCCTTTTCGTATTCTGTACCCTCTATTGGAGCACCTTTTCTCCACCCATTCCTGCTTAATCCCATCCTGCACAACTCAGCTTCAATGGCACCCCAAGAGTAGGTGAGGTCCTCCCTTCTGTCTCTCAAAACATCCTGTGCTGTCCTGTCCCAGAACTATGATGTTCTATATCCATCTATTAACTCATTTCTTTCCTCAACTGGAGTGAGAGACATGATGGCAGGAGCTGTGCTGTATTCACTGTGATGTCCAAAGTGCCCAAGAAAGCACTTGTAGCAGAGACTGTCAGTAAGAAGCATTCACTCCTGTGGGGTGCCTGGATGGCTCAGTTGGTTGAGTGTCCAACTTTGGCTCAGGTCACAATCTCAAGGTTCACGAGTTTGAGCGCCTCATCAGGCTGTCTGCTGTCAGCACAGAGCCAGCTTTGCACTCTCTGTCTCCTTCTCTCTCTGCCCCTCCCATGCTTGCACTCTCTTGTTCAAAAATAAATGAACATTAAAAAAAACCTGTTCCCTCATTTCCTGGGCAGAGAGTTGGACTACATCTCCCAAAAGTCTTTGTAGGCAGGTATGGACACACGACCGAGCTCTGTATGATGGAATGGACACTGGCAATGTTAGGGGCCCCTTCCATGCCTGGTCTACCTCCCTTAAACAATCCACCTGACCATTTCCCCTTATGCTTACATGGAGTGGATCCCAAGCACCCCGTGGTGGCAAAGTCATGAAAAGATAGAGGCCCAGATCTCCACATGACTGTCTGGAAGAGAGCTGTCCACCAACAACAAGCTTCCATTGTGCTAAACCACCTCAGTATATGTACTGACACATGTTACATCAGTGAGTGCAAACCTGATGCAGTATATTACCTGAGCCAATGATTAAGTGCTCACTGTGTGCTGGGCACTGTGCTAAATTCCCTATGGCATTATCTTATCTAATCCTAATTACCCTTGAGATAATGACGACAACAACATCGGAATAGAGCTCTCACTGTATGCTGGACCTTCTACCTGCATTACTCCTTCAATCTTGTCAACCACCTATGATGTAAGTATCTTCTTCAGATGAGGTCCAGGGAGGGTCAGTGACTTTTACAAAGTCGCACGGTGAGAATGTGGCAGAGGGGGATTTGAATTTGGGTCTGTCTGACCTCAGAGCCCACATCTTTTCTCCTGTGTCATAGCAAGTGCTCAACACACACTTGTTGAATGAATGATGCCACGTTCTTGTGTAGCTTACAGTGAGGATTTCTCACACCTCAGAGCCATTCACCAAGCAGGACTTAGCACCATCCACTCCAGCTCAACCTGAAGCTGCCCATCCTAGCATAGCTTAGAGCCACACATGCCAGCTCAAGATGACCACCCCCAAACCCTGGCCATGCATGCCTCTTTACCTCACCAGGCTGCCACTCACCTGTGGCTGTGCTCAGAAATTTTTCAAAGAGGTCTTTCTCCAGCCTGCCTGACTGGGCCAGGGCGTAGCCTGCAATGGCCACAGAATATGGTCTCCGCAGGTTCCTATAGTGGAATTCAATATAATCTCCAGCCTTAGTGATGCTGCGCTCCAGGCTCTGTGAGAAAGAGGATTGGGTTCTCTGGTAAGGTGCATACTGCTGCCACAAAGAGCTGGTAAGGATCACACAAGTGCCACTTCCTGGGTACCAGGATGGTTTCTGTCCTTGGGACATATTTGTTTTGGATCTTTTATTTCTTTTTTCTTTTTTGGATTTTCCAGACATTTTAGTCACCGTGAACTTGATGTGCCTGAGAGAGTTTATATACCCAGTGGTGTACTGGTAATAGTTTAAGCACCAGCTCTCCAGAGTGTGTATGGGGGACAGGGGTCTGTTTTATCGCCTGCCGGTTACTGTGGTGTAAATGCTCCCACTGTGGGCAATTTCAAGCTACCAACGTAATGGCCCTGAACATAAAGGGGAGAATATGTGTTGCAGATAGACACTCATGACCTAGCATGACCCAGCTTCAGCACCCCACTGGGAAACCTCTTCTCTAATCACCAGCTTCACAGCTAACACTTACTATATGGCAGTCACACAGGCAATCGCTGAACTTCAGGATCCTATGGGGTTGGCATTATTTTCATCATCATCTCTACTGCACGAATGACAAGATTGAGACCCAGAGAGATGATGGAAGGAGGAAGACATGATGTGCAGCGTTCGCGAACTTTCTTGGTGTAAATATTACCGTGGCCAATTTCAAACTATGTGGAGTCAGTGAATGCAGAGTTGTAGCACAGAAGTAGCACAGAAATAGATAGCATTTCCACCTTATAGGTACATAACCTCGAGATGGATAGATTTGTCATAGATAATGAGGGAAAGTAATAAAACAATCAGGAAGTGATGAGTTTTGAGTGTTTCTTACCTTTGCTTTTAATGCTTAGTGTTTAGTCTAAAGTCAGTTTACATAATTTGCTTGAAAAGAATGATTGTGTTTAACAACTACCTTGTGAAAGTCCTGGAAGTTTCATGGTTGGCTTTCACAGACTGATCCCAGCACACTCTTCATCTGCACCCCAGTAATCTGGGTCTACAGCCTATGCTATACTCAGGCATAGTGTTGCCATTTTGTAGAAGAAAATGTTGGTGCCTTGCAGAAGAAACTAATCCTTTCCCCGCCAGCTGCCTGTCCTCCATCTACTCTTGACTTTTGCAGAAACTTCGGTCTTTCATTCACTCGGCCACAGTGGAAGCAGCCATATTTGCTCAGTAAGACCTACTTCCTGGCCTCAGCTGATTGGTCCAGGTATGACCATCTGACCCCGGGTGGGCCAATCAGAATTTCCCCTATGGGAATCTGAAAGCTCTAGGTTTGGTCTGGCTATTTCCCCAAGGAAGGCAGCCAAGTTCTGCTGGGCAGGCTGGGTGGCAGGGAGAGAGGAATTATTGGGCCCAGAACGGCCTGGGTCCCTCTGAGGCCCTCAAGTCAACAGCCCTGTCCCCTCTGTCTTGAGTCCGATGAAGGGAGGGGCAGCTGCCTGAGGTAAAATCCTGGGCTCTCCACCTTGGCAAGCTAAGGTCAAACAAACCACTCTCAAACCCCAGGACAAAGCAGAGGGAGTAATTGCAGAGACTCTCGGGAGTCCACCTTTCTAAGCTTCTCTGCTTCAGAACCAAAACCAGAGGAAAAAGAGACAGCCATGAGCCAATATTTGTAATCACTTCCTTTTTGGGGTCATGGGCCCCTTGGAAAATTTCCTAAAAGATCTCCTGAACTAAGAGAGTAGCCTTGATGTGTTCTTGGGTCTGGGTTGTGCCTTTTCTTCAGGGAAGCAGCAAGATATGCTGCACTGCTCATGTAGCAGTGATGGGGAAAGCAGGCTGAGGGGGCTTTTGTTGAAATTGGCTGACACTCTCTGGACAGGGTAAAGCAGGCAGAAAGGACCCATTCTTTGATCTCTTTCTGTCTTAGTTTTCTCCCCTGTAACCTGGGGATAAGAAGAGTAGCCTACGTCTCGGACTCTCAGAAGGATTACAGGACTTAGCATGTGCAGCACTTAGATGAGCATCTTAGTTAACTGCTCAAAAAATGCTGGGAATTATTATGGTTTTATGGGTATTATGGCTGCTGTGGTGGCTGGCTATTGCACTGAGAGGACTGGGAATCACCTGAATGCAACAGCCCACCCTCCAAGGTGGATGTGCCCTGGGTAGGTGAGAGGAGGAGAGGGTGGGCGGACACTTACGTTGACCTGATCATTGCAAAACTCTTTAGCCTCTTGCAGCGCAATGAGAACAAAAGCTGTGAGGGCCACATCCTTCTCCTCGTTCTCCCGGAAGCCACCCTAGAATGGGAAGCGGGAAATAAGGATAGGGTCACCAGTATGTCCCCCCATGCTGACCAATCTCCTTGTAGGGTGAGCATGTCAAGGCACGGGTGAGTCTCTCCTCAGTGTCTCCCTAGGTGGGCCACACTCTTCAATATTCACTCATTCAGCAATTGTTGCTCATGCTGTGGAAAAGATGGTGGGTAAGAACCCAACACCAGTCCCACCCCCACAGTACTCCCCATCTAGTAGGGGAGACAGACATGAACCAATTGGCTCACCAGTAGACATATCATAACAAATTGGTGAGTGCGGTGCAGGAGGAGAAGTGGATGTGGCAGTGAGATTGGAAAGTGGGAGTGTGACTCAGTTGGGGAGATCAGGAAAGATTTCCCTGCAGGATGACCAGGGTTGGCATGCCAGACAGGGAGAACAGCATGTGCAAAGGCCCTGTGGCTAGATAGAACAAGGCTCCTTTCAGTGCAGATGGCATGTGGATGGGGATAGGGGAACGGTGTGAGACTGGAAGTCTGAAAAGTCAGGCTAAGGCAGTGATTCTCCACCGTATGCATGCATAGGCAACTCATGGCAGGGGAAGTGGAGGTTGTAGCAACTGTGAATCCTAGGCCCTCCTCCTGAAGTTTCTGATTCCTGCATCTCAAGTCTAGATTGAGAACATACTTTTATAACAAGTCTGAAGGTGATTATGCAGCTACTGGCCTGGGGACCACATTTGGAGAACCACAGCTGGGAAGGGTTCTATATTTTCAGAGCAAAGCGGGGGGGGGGGGGGGCGCTTTGGTGTTGCACTAGCCTCTGAAGGTCTCTGGTCTTCGCAATGGGAAAGTGATACTCTCAGCTGAAGGGGTAGCCTTTCATGTCTATCCTGTTACTCCAGGCGCCCTTCCCCCAGCATGCCCATAAGTCCTGCTTCTTACAGTCATTTCTTGATGAATTACGGGCCCATCTTCCTGGAAGACCCCATCAGGCTTCTGCTTCTCCAGGATCAGCCATTTGACAGCCCCGCAGAGGACCTGGGAGTTGATGGCAATGAGATTGGCTGCCAGAGAGAAGACCTTGACCACGTAGGCTGTCAGCCTGTGGGCGGCACAAAGCGTCAGCCAATCGCCTCCGGGATCCAGAGACTGCCATTCCAGGAAACCAATGAGCAGAGAGGGGCGGGGCCTACAGGCTGGCCCGGCTGGCCCAGCTCCCCCACCCAAGGCAGGCGCCAGCCTAGCCACAGGGGGCGCTTGATGTCCACAGGCCACGTGGCAGCTCAAGGTGGGCGGCTCATTGGTGTGGGCTGAGGGTCCATAGCATAGGGCCCTTCGGGCGAGACCTGGTGGGACCACCCAAGGCCGCCTTGCTCAGTGGGGTGCCAGACCACTCACCAGGTGCTGGCTTTCCGGTTCTGGAAGGCCGCAAAAGCCGAGTTGTCTTGTCTGAAGGCCAGCTGCTGGGAGTACCCTGCAGGGAAGCCAGAAGTGTCTCCAGAGGAGCAGGGGCTGAGTGGAGGGGCTCAGGGGACAAGGATTCTCTGAGGGGCGAGACAGGGGTTCAGGAAGGAATGAGGGGGCTCAGGGCTGAGCAGGGAAGTCTGCTAGAAGAGCGGAAGGGGCTTCTAAAAGGGGAAGGAGTTCTCAGAGGAGAGGGGTTCAGAGAGGCGAAGGATCTCAAGGGGGTTCAGGGCAAGGGTCCTCAGGGAGAGAGGGAGTTCTAGAGGGCTCAGAGGGGCCCAGGGTCTCAGAGAGGGCAAAGGTCAAGGGAGGTCTTTGAAAAGAAGGGATCCTGAAAGGGGAGGAGCTTAGAGGAAGGGCGTGGCCTGGAAAGGGGCCTGGGTCTCAGGGAGGACCCTGCTCTGGAGGTGGCTGGAGCAGAGAGGGTCTCCCAGGCAGACCCACCCTTTTCGATGAGCTGCAAGGAATCCTGCCTCTTTTCCAGGCCGAACTTCTCCCACTGCTCCGTTTGGTCCAGGTAATGGACTGCGATGACTGTGGGTGTCATTCCTATCATGTTCTGCTCCCCACAGCCCGAGGGGGTCACGATGAGGTGCTTCAGTCGCTCCGCGTCAATGGCATCCTCAGTCAACTGAGCCACTGGGGTCCCTGCAACCCAGCAGGAGGACAGGGCTCAAGCAACTCACCCACCATGGGGTGGGGTGAGAAGGGCCAGGGCTGTCCACAGCGATCCCAGGCTCCAGGCAGCCAGTGCCAAAGAGGTCAGGGGCAGTTGGGGGCTGAGGGGACGTGATGGTAGGAGGTAGGAGGCGGGGGTAGGGGAGTGGGGAGGGTGTCTACATTTGTAGGGAAGGGGGTCTTATGCTTCACACAAATCTGCTCCCTGAGCCTCTTGTTACAAGTGGCAAATTAATTCCAGAACAATCGTCACCAATACTTAGATCTTGCTTCATGCTGTTGCCAGGCGCTGTTCTAGAGAAACATCATACAGTATCTCATTTAATCCTCTCAACAAGCCTTTGATATAGGCTCTATCAGCAAAGGCTATTTGCTGAACTAAATACTGCCTGGAGCCTTCTATAAAACAGATCAGGGAGGTGGCCTGCTGTTCTAGCTGTAGTGGAGGCAGGGGACACACGGTAGTATACATGCCCAGAATTAGGAGAAATTAGGTCCCCTTCTCCAGAGCTGTGCCTTCCTGGGCGAGGGTCAGTGGCAGCTCACCTTGCAGGAGGATCCTGGTCTCTGAATCTGTGTCTGGTACCTGGTCACTGAGGTCTGCGGCATGGACCTCCTCTCGCTGCACTCCGTCTGCCAGTGGAATGGGAGGGACCCGTGGCGTCACCCTCTCCCACAAGGCCCTGCCTCACCCCCTACCCCACACCCCCAGGTCTCACCCTTCTGCTGTGGCTGACTCACTTTGGCCCCGGTTTTCTGGATCCAGTGTGTGAACGGCCACAGTTTTGTCGACTCTGATCCCTTCAGGCTGAACAGTGTTGGGATGGGATGGGGGAGGGGGAAGTCGGGTGAATAAAAGAACAGACACAGCTCATCAGCAGGGCATGGGCACGATGGCATCACCCATCCTAGTTCTGTGACTGGGAGTCAGTTTACCCCCACTGCCTCTCAAATGTCCTTAAAAGAAAAGAATGTGCATAAAGTGCTGAGTACAATGCCTGGCACTTAGTAAGCGCTCAGTTAAACTAGGGGCTATCTTATTATCAATGTCCCAAGCGAAGCTCTCCTTCCATGCTGGACTGCTGCTGTTTGTGCCCTTCCATCACACATTCTCCTTGAAGCTGGTACTAATGCACACCTTTTCCTTTGGAGACCCAGTCTCCTCCATGGCATGCTGGTAAACATTTGGTAGCCATCTCTCCAGGAAGAAAAGATCCTGATTTGTGGCACTGGCAGTTTCCATCCTGCGAACATCCCTGCCACAGTAGATTTCAAGCTACCAGCATCAGAGGGTGCAGAATTGGGAGTTGTGGACACACTGTCTCTGGGGAGCGCCGTGCAGGCTCCAGCGCCCTCTTGGGTTTCTTCCCATGTTGCCACACTGAGCCACACTGGGACCCCTGATAAAAGGGATAATTAAGATTGTGCTCCTGGGGGTGCCTGTGCGGCTCGGTGGAAAAGCATGGGACTCTTGATCTTGGGGTTGTAAGTTCAAGTCCCACATCGGATTACTTAAAAATAAAATCTTGGGTCGCCTGGGTGGCTTAGTTGGTTAAGTCTCTGCCTTCAGATCATGATTTCATGGTTGGTGAGTCTGAACCTTGCATCGGGCTCAGTGGTTACAGCTCAGAGCTTAGAGCCTGGATCTTTCTTCAGATCCTTTGTCTCCTCTTTCTCCCCCTCTCCGGCTCATGCTCTGCCTTTCTCAAAAATAAATAAGCATAAACAAATTTTTTTAAGCAAATAGACTCTAAAAAATATGAGTTTGGTTCCATTAAAGTCAGGAAAGAAAAACATAATAAATTCCGGCTTGGGTATAAATAAGACGTGTCACTGTAAAATAACAACGTCAGTTTTAACGCATTTGCTTTTCAGCGTTTCAATATTTTTTCAATGACTTTAACATTTCGGGGGAAAATTAACCACTAAACAATTTCAACCATTAAATAAAGACACGTAGACGGGGGCCTTCATTTGTCCTTTAGCTTCAGGCTCCTATTGTGGTCTGACTTGGCACTGTCTCTATTTAAAATTTTGATCTTTTGTGTATCATGAATTTTTTGGCATTAATTTTGATTCCTTACAATATTGCATTAAAACACTGTTGCTCTTATGATCTCCCATTTTGCTTGAAAATATTAAGGAAAGATGATATGAGGCTTTTATTTTTATTGAAGACTTGATCTCCTATTATATTTGAGAATGTTCATCACTAGGAAAGAGTGAAAATGTAAGTGTTTCGCACTTACCCTAATCCTGGCCTTGCTTCCGAACTTGCAGGACTCCCAAGCATCCTAAGCTGGACACTGGACACTCTTGGTGTCTCAGAGTCAGTGTCTCCAACCTGGGTTGACAGCATGGGGAGACAGGAGCCTCTCCCAAAGGACAAGGGACTGCAGGTGCCCCAAGGACTCACCACGACCTTCAAGGGCTTCTTGACACCATCCATGATGAAACGATTGTAGACCGCAGCCTTGACCTCCACCTCATGTAGACCGACCTTCAGAGGCACGACAACAAAAGGCACAGCCATTGAGGACTTGGCTGGGATATTCAGAATCTGCTGGTAGCGCTTCTTGGCGGTGGCCAGGCTGCAGAAGGCTGGGTTGTAGATCAATTCCACCCGCACCTGCCAGGGAGAGAGTATCAGTCAGAGGGGCAGGTGCCATGGCCACCTCCCCCAACCATCCAAGCTCTCCATCATACCTCTGCCCCCACCCCCCCGGGAACCCACCTTGAGCTCCCCAACATCCTGGTAATTGTAGAGCACGGCTCGGATCTCCACTTGCTCATTGCGCACGACAGAGTAGGGTAGCCGCAGGTCGATGAAGAAGTCTTGCATCACCGTGACTTCATAGGGGTCAGCCACACAGATCCCTGCCCAGGAGTGGAGTGTCAAGGGAAGGAGGTGGACAGGCTCTCAGTGCTTACCCCTCACTGCGGGAGCTGTGTCAAGCTCAGCCTGTGTTTGTGCAAGCCCAGGGGCTAAACAATTGCACAGGTGACACATTACCGATAGTGGTGGCAGCTGGGAGTCCCTGTGATGTACGGTTTCCATTTTCTTCTTGTAGTTTTACTCATAGGTAGGTGTGCAAGGGGAAGGGCTCGAGCACACCCGAAGGGTCCATACCTGGGCTCTCCAAAATGGTAGCCTGAGCTCTCTCTGGTCCCTGGGCACTTGGAATGTGGCTAGCTCAGAAAACTTTTTAACACATGTTTGGAACAATTTGCATATGCCAACCTACCTTTTCAGCTGTACATTTTGCAAATCCTACAATACAGATCAAAGTATTTCCAATGAAAGGCTAGGGGTGCCTTTCCACTGACTGGCTCAGTCAGTGGTGGGTGTGATTCTTGATCTGGGGCCATGAGTTCAAGCTCACGTGGGGTGTGGAGATGACTTACAAATAAAATTAAAATCTTAAAAAAAAAAAGATGAGCACCCTCCTTGAGATGCTCTGCAGACATAAATATGTACTAGATTTCAAAGGCTTAGTACAAACAAAAGCAAAATGCATCTTTCACAATTTTGAGATATTAATAGGTTAGTCTTAAATATCAATAGATGATTATTATAACATTATCATTAGCGTGACGGTGGGTTTTTTTAACATATTTTTCAGCATATTTTTTCAACGTATTTACCACAAGTTGCAAGAATAACATTGTGGAGATATTTGGTTACAGAAAAATGTATGATAAAATGGATGTCACCTCCTCTTTTTTTATGGGGCTCCGAGAAAATTTAAAATGACATGCAGCCTGCATCGTATTTCTGGTGGACGGTGCTGATCTACAGGCAGTGAAAATGACTGCAAAAGCGATGGTTAATTTGTGATTCAACAGCTACTTGGCTATATTGAAGCACTCGGTTGACGCAAGCAAAATTTGCAACAGCATTATCATATTGAAATGTTACACTAAAAAAATAAATAAAAATAATGTTGCACCAAGAAATGATTAAAATTTGGGGAACTGTGTGTCTCAGTCAGTTAATTGTCTGGTGCTTGATATCTGCTTGGGCCATAATCTCTCAGTTCCTGAATTTGAGCCTGGTGTCAGGCTCTGAGCTGATGGCAGGGAGTGTGCTTGGGATTCTCTTTCTCCCTCTCTCTCTCGCTCTCTCTTTCTCTAAAATAAGTAAACAATTGAACAGAGTTAATTAAAAAAAATAAATCTTAAAATTTAATATATATATTTTTTGGTTATTTTTCAGAAGTGAGGAAGAATAGAGGCTTGAACAAAATCATTATTTCCTAACCTTGGTCGTTATTAATCATCCTTAACCCCCCATCCTCGGGGGATCTGTTATACTCATGGGAGCTATTTACCATTTCTTATCTACTATTCGTTTTTACATTTTTTTAAAGTTTATTTTTGAGAGACAGAGACAGAGTGCAAGCGGGGGAGGGGCAGAGAGAGGGGGAGACACAGAATCTGAAACAGGCTCCAGGCTCTGAGCTGTCAGCACAGAGCCCGATGCAGAGCCTGAACTCATGAACCACAAGATCATGACCTGAGCCGGAGTCGGACATTTAACCGACTGAACCACCCAGGTGCCCCTCGTTTTTACATTTTTATTACTTATCTTTGGTCATCTCTACACCCAATGTGGGGCTCGAACTCACAATCCCAAGATCAGGAGTCACACGCTTTTCCCACTGAGCCAGCCAGCAGCCCCTGTTTTCACATTCTTAAAGCCAGATTTAATTTACTCTGGTGGGTGAAAAACCAGCTTTTGCACCACAAACAGGAGGCTACCTCCAGGGAAACAAAACGGTTTTGTTTTGTTAAATACTGGCCAGCTCACGTTGTGCCTGCAGAAAGCAGACCTGCTCTCTCCTTGCTAATCCAACTCAGTCAAGACCTACAGAGGAGATGAGGACATCCTTGCACCAGACTTAGCTTTTCTCTTGAACAAGCCTGAAGGAGCGAGAGAGAAGCACACACAGAGTGACTTCTGACACACCATCTGTGTTATGTTTGAGGCAGGGAAACGCCTACTCTCCGTGACCCTGGAAGGACAGCTACATGTCACCGCATGTTGGTCCAAACCCATGGAAGGTACATCACTGAAAGGGGACCCGAGCTTTTGACTGCACCTGATGATAATGTATCAGTGTTGTCCCAGGGATTGTGGCAAAGGTACCACCTAATGCAAAAAAGGGTTAGAGATGGGAATTGGGGGGAATTGAGGAGTGAGTGGTAATTCTCAGTTGTTTCTGTAAACCTAAATTGTTTAACAAAACTCATTAATTAGGAGCCCCTAAGGGCTGGGGGGGAGCCCGACCCACCCAGTCGGTTGAGTGTCTGACGTCGGCTCAGGTCATGATCTCACAGTTTGTGGGTTTGAGCCCCATGTCGGGCTCTGTGCTGACAGCTTAGAGCCTGGAGCCTGCTTCAGGTTCTGTGTCTCCTTCTCTCTGCCCCTCGCCACCCCCGCTCGCACTCTGTCTCTGTCTCAAAAACAAATAAATATTTAAAAAAATTAAGAAAACCCATTAATTAAAAAAATATCAACCAGGGCACCTGAGTGGTTCAGTCGGTTACACATCTGACTCTTGTTCTCAGCTCAAGGTCACGATCTCATGGTTCATGAGTTCGAGCCCTGCATTGGGCCCTGTACAGCCGACAGTGCACAGCCTGCTTGGGATTCTCTCTCTCTGCCTCTATCTTCCCCTCCCTCAAACATACTGCCTCTCTCTCTCTCAAAATAAATAAATAAGCTTAAAAATATAATCGTACCTGGTAAGACAACAGTATTGAGAAGATGTCACACGGGTACAGAGAGCAGAATAGAAAAACCATAGGGCCCTTTAAGATGCTGACCCCATCACTCCCAGGGGGCATTGGGCAACTTCTGGGGATATTTTGGGGACATGTTACAACCGGGGGTGGGGGTGCTCCTGGAGTCTTTAGGTAGAGGCCGCGAATGCTGCTCAACATCCGATATTGCACAGAGAACCTTCCACAGAGAACCACCTAGCCCTGAACAACATCAGTGATGAGGTGCAGAGACCCCGGTGCAGGACAGGCCTTCCCCAACCTCCAGACACACACAACCCCCCACTCCCCGCCCCGTGGGTCATGTTAAATGCAGGTTCTGATTCAGCAGGTCAGGAGTGGGGTCCAAGATTCTGAATTTCTACAAACCCCCAGGGAAAGCACCTTTGCCAGATTGCTAGTGGTTCAGGGAGCAGGCTTTCAGAAGCAGGGATCTAAACTGTGCCTTTCAACTTTCTCTTTTCAAGCGGCAAGAACCTTTCTTATTTCAAGGAAACCTCACGCAGGCCCTCCATATGCAAACAGGGACAACGAGGAGATAGGAAGATGCTCTGATCTGAAACATGGGCTTGGGCCTCCAACCAGGAGTGTGCTGAGCTGTTACTGGAGCTCCAGACGAAAGGAAAAGTATGTGCCCCATGAATGCATGCACCACCCTCCCTCGGTCAGGAGAAACTGCCAGTTTCAGTTCCCTCAGTTAAAAAAGACAAGCAAAGACGCAGGTTTTGAACATCTTGAAGCCAGGAAAGGGAAGTGATAATAATGTGTAATGTATTATAAATGGTAACAAAACAAAATTATTAAACACGTTGGTGTGGCATGAAAGAGATATTCATACTTCCCTTCGTGAGTTTTAACATACCTCCTTTGTATTTTTACCTTATGGTTTTAATTTTTGTTTTAATGTTTATTTATTTTTGAGAGAGAGAGAGAGAGAGAGAGAGAGACCAAGCGCGAACAGGGGAGGGGCAGAGTGAGAGGAAGACACAGACTCTGAAGCAGGCTCCAGGCTCTGAGCTGTCAGCAGAGAGCCCGATGCGGGGCTTAAATTCACAAACTGCAAGATCATGACCTGAGCCGAAGTCAGACACTTAACCCACGTAAGCCACCCAGGCGCCCCAGTGGCTTCTATTTACAATGGAGACATTTTGTTCATCATGGATTATTATATATATATATTTTTTTGCATTCACATTTTGTTTTCAAAATGATCACAAGAATATATTACGCATCTGGGCTTAAAGTTATCGCCTCCCTCTCCTCACCCTGCTCCCAGGCCTGCCCGAGACCACGCCTATTAGGCCAGGGCCCCCCAGCTCCCTGTGTCAGGTCCCCAGCCTCCTGGTTACCTTTCTTTTTTTCTTTTTTCTTTTTTTTGCCAAGTTTCACAATCCGACCACGGATGTTCCAATCATACATTTCATCCTGCTTCCTCTTTTATATTTTCTTAATCGCTTTACCCATCACCCTGTCAACACCACCCCTTAAGCATGTTTGTTGTTGCAAATTATTCTGTATTATAGTACAATGGTAGACATATGTCCTTATGTCTGTGTCCAAACCTGTAGATCGTACAACACTGAGAGTGAACGCTCATGTCAATGATGAACTTGGGGTGACGATAGGCGTGTCAGTGTCACGAATACGCCATGCTGGTGAGGGATGCTGATAGTGCCTGTCTGCGCGGGGCAGACTGTGTGCGTCAGGGGTGGGTAGACTGGGTGTATGTGGGAACTCTCTGTACCTTCCCCTCAATTTTGCTGTCAACCTAAAACTGCTCTCGAAAGAAAATCTATTTACAAAAAGCGCTGACTCGTCACCCACAGAGCAGGATCTGACACCCCCACTTGTCACCTGGGAGCAGTGTGTCAGCCACCAAGAAACAGGGGATCTCTCTGGATGGGATGAGAAAACGCCCAATGGCCCTGGGATCCCTGACTTGTGAGCATGGGGCCACCACCTTCTCTCACCTTTCTTGTTCGACAAGCTCACCGCCAGAATCTCCCAGGTGGTGATGGAGTCTTTCAAAAATATATTCATGGTCTTTGTGGAGATTCTGGATAGAGGAGAAGTGGGGGTATCAAAAAGAGGCAGGTGTCAGGGGCCTGGGGGGAGAGCTGGTGTGGAGGGGCCCCAAGGGGCAGGTTGGAGGGAGGAGTGGGGGCTGGGCACATGGAGGGAGCCTGACTCTTGATTTTTTTTCTAGGCTGGGTTGTGGAGTTGCCCAGTGATTCCAGAAAAGAGAGGCATGGGTGCATGCAAACGAAGTGGTCCAGATGGGGCCGCTATAGGAGCTGGCCTGGGGGTGGGGGGGTTAAGGTGGGGGGGTGTCTCAGCCTTACCCATCTTTCTCAGGTTCACTGAGTTCCTCTATGCGCCACAGCCAGCTCTCAGGGAACTGGCTTCGGGAAATGATTTCCTCTTCCGGGATTATATCTTCATCCAAGTCACCTGGGAGGCATGGGTGAGGAGGAGACAAATCTGGGTTGAGAACAGACCCATTTCTCCACTGTCCCCAGAGATACTTATCTCTACACATCTCTGGATTAACTTTATAGTTAATAAACTTTATAGTTTATTTGATTTTCTTCCTGACCTTTTTTTAATGCCCCTTTCATTTTTCTCTTTGTATGGGAATCAGGCTCCTCTCACCTTTCCTTTTTCCAGGGTTCCTTCAATGAACAAATGAAAACACACCTGGTGGAAGGTCCAAACCATCACCACCATGAGCAGTGGGATAGAACAGCCAAATATGCAACAGAGTGCATGATCACACTCCACAAACACTTCTGGAAGTCCCAGGACCTGGGCAGTGTATGACCTATTCTTAAAATAGTAGGACTCACAGGTGCAGGACACATAACAAGCTATTAAAATGTGTAAAAATCAGAAACCTAGCCAAAATGATGAAATGGAAGAATTCTCCTCAAAAGAAATTCCAGGATGAAATGACAGCCAGAGAACTTCTCAAAACAGATCTAAACAATATATCTGAACAATAATTTAGAAAAACCATCATAAGACTGATAGCTGGGCTTGAATAAAGTATAGAAGACAGCAAAGAATCTATTGCTGAAGAGATCAAAGACCTATGAAATAATCAAGAAGAATTAAGAAATGTTGTAAATGAGATGCAAAATAACCCAGCTGCAGTGACAGCAAGGATGGAAGAAGTCGAAGAGAGAATAAGCGAAATAGAAGACAAAGTTATGGAAAATGATGAAGCTGAAAAAAAGGAGGGCAAGGAAATTACTAGACCATGAGGGGAGATTTAGAGACCTACGTGATTCTGTGAAATGAAATAATAACCGTATCATAGGAGTTCTGGAAGAAGAAGAGAGAAGGAAAGGGGCAGGTTTATGTGAACAAATTATAGCTGAGAACTTCCCTCATCTGGGGAAGGAAACAGGCATCCAAGTGCTAGAGGCACAGAGAACTCCCTTCAAAATCAACAAAAAATGACATAATCATAGTGAAACTGCAAAATACAAAGATAAAGAGAGAATTATGAAAGCAGCTAGGGAAAAACGGGCCTTAACCTACAAGGGTAGACACATAAGGGTAGTAGCAGACCTGTCCACTGAAACTTGGCAGGCCAGAAACGAGTGGCAGGAAACATTCAATGTGCTGAAGAGCAAAACTAGGCAGCCAAGAATCCTTCATCCAGGAAGGCTGCCATTCAGAATAGAAAGAGAGATAAAGGCTTTCCCAGACAAACAAAAACTGAAGGAGTTTGTGACCACTAAACCGGCCCTGCAGGAGAGCGTAAGGGGGACTCTGTGAGTGGAAAGCAGCAATGACTACAAGGGACCAGAGACATCACCATAAGCACAAAACCTGCAGATAACACAATGGCAGTAAATCCATACATTTCAATAATCACTCTGAATGTAAATGGACTAAATGCCCCAATCAAAAGACACAGGGTATCAGAATGGATAAAAAAAAAAATAAGATCCATCTATATGTTGCCTACAAGAAACTTATTTTAGACCTGAGAACACCTGCAGATTGAGAGTGAGGGGATGGAGAACCATCTATCATGCTATTGGACATCAAAAGATAGCTGGAGTAGCCATACTTATATCACACAAACTAGATTTTAAAACAAAGTCTATAACAAGAGATGAAGAAGGGCATTATATCATAATTGAGAGGCGTATCCATCAAGAAGAGTTAATAATTATAAATGTTTAAGCCCCCAGTGTGTAGCACCCAAATATATAAATCAATCACAAACATAAATGAATGTATACACAATAATGCTGTGATTATAGGGTACTTTAATACTCCATTTACCGCAATGGACAGATAATATAATCAGAAAATCAATAAGGAAACAATGGCTCAGAATGACAGATGGACTTAACAGATGTATTCAGAACTTTTCATCCAAAAGTAGCAGAATACACATTCTTCTTGAGGGCACATGGAACTTTCTCCAGAAGAGATCACTTACTGGGACACAAATCAGCCCTCAACAAGTATAAAGAGACTGAAATCATACCATGCATATTTTCAGATCACAATGCTATGAAACTTGAAATCAACCACAAGAAAAATTCGGAAAGCCCCCAAATACATAGAGGTTAAATAAAACCCTAGTAAAGAATGAATGGGTAATTCAGGAAATTAAAGGAGGAATTTAAAAATGTATGGAAGGGAATGAAAATGAATACATGAAAGTCAAAACCCTCTGAGGTGCAGCAAAGGTAGTTCTAAGAGGACAATACATTGGATTTCAGGCCTTTCTCAAGAAGCAAGAAAGATTCCAAATACAGAATCTACCCTCACAACCAAAGGAACTAGAAAGACAGCAGCAAAAAGAAAAGAAAAAAAAACAACAAAAAACAAGCCCAAAGCCAGAAGAAGAGAATTAATAAAGATTAGAGCAGAAATAAACAATATAGAATCCAAAAAACAGAACAGATAAATGAATCTAAGAGCTGGTATTTTGAAAGAATAAACAAAACTGATTACCTCCTAGCCAGATTTCTCAAAGAGAAAATCTGGTTGGGAACAGATAAAATCACAAAGAAAAGAGGAGAGATCACAGCAAACACCACTGAAATACAAAAATTATTTGAGAATACAATGAAAAATTATATGCCAACAAACTGGACAACCTGTAAGAAATGGACAAATTCCTAGACACCCATGCACTACATAAACTCCAAAGGGAAGAAATAGAAAATTTGAACGGACCCATAACCAGTGAAGAAATTGAATCAGTTATCAAAAATCTCCCAACAAATAAGAGTCCTGGGCCAGATGACTTCCCAGGAGAATTCTACCAGACATTTAAAGCAGAGTTAATACCTATCACTCACAAGCTGCTCCAAAAAGATAGAAATGGAAGGAAAGCTTCCACGCTCACTCTTTTTTTTTTTAATTTTTTTTTAACGTTTATTTATTTTTGAGACAGAGAGAGACAGAGCATGAACGGGGGAGGGTCAGAGAGAGAGGGAGACACAGAATCCGAAGCAGGCTCCAGGCTCTGAGCCATCAGCCCAGAGCCCGACGCAGGGCTCGAACTCACAGACCGTGAGATCGTGACCTGAGTTGAAGTCGGACGCTTAACCGACTGAGGTAGCCAGGCGCCCCACACACTCATTCTTTCACGCCAGCATTACCTTGATCACAAACCAAAGACCCCACTAAAAAGGAGAATTACAGGCCAATATACCTGATGAAAATGGATGTAAAAATTCTCAACAAGATATTAGCAAATCGAATTCAACAGTATATTAAAAGAATTCCTCAACATGATCAAGTGGGATTCATTCCTGGACTGCAGGGCTGGTTCAATATTTGCAAATCAATCAACATGATACATCACATTAATAGAAGAACGGATAAAAACCATAGGATCCTGTCAATAGATGCAGAAAAAGCATTCGACAAAAACAGCATCCTTTCTTTAAAAAACCCTCAAGAAAGTCAGGATAGAAGGGACATGCCTTAACATCATCAAAGCCATATATGAAAGGCCACAACTAATATCATCATCAATGGAGAAAAACCGAGAGCTTTGCCACTGAGATCAGGAACACGACAGGGTTGTCCCCTTTTACCACTGGTGTCACTGGAAGTACTAACCTCAGCAATCAGACAACAAAACAAAATAAAAGGCACCAAAATTGAGAGAAGTGTCAAACTTTCACTCTTCACAGATGAAAGGATACTCTACTTGGAAACCCAAAAGACTCCACCAAAAACTGCTGGAACTGATCCATGAATTCAGCAAGGTCGCAGGATACAAAATCATTGTACAGAAGTCGGTTGCATTTCTAGACACAAATAATGAAGAAACAGAAAACTATATCAAGTAATCAACCCCATTTACAATTGCACAAAGAACCACCAATACCTAGGAATAAACCTAACCAAGGAGGTAAAAGATCTGTACACTGAAAACTATAGAAAGTTTATGAAAGAAACAGAAGAAGACACAAAGAAATGGAAAAACATTCCATGCTCATGGATTGGAAGAATAAGTATTGTTAAAATGTCGATACTACCCAAAGTGATCTACACATTCACTGCAATCCCAATGAAAATAGCAGCAGCATTCTTCACAGAGCTAGAACAAACAATCCTAAGATTTTTATGAAACCACAAAAGACCCCAGATAGCCAAAGTAATGTTGAAAAGAAAACCAAAGCCGGAGGCATCACAATCCCGGACTTTAGTCTGTATTACAAAGCTGTAATCATCAAGACAGTATGGTATTGGCACAAAAACAGACACATAGACCAATGGAACAGAATAAAGACCCCAAAAATGGACCCACAAATGTATGGCCAACTAATCTTCAACAAAGCAGGAAAGAGTATCCAATGGAAAAAAGACAGTCCTTTCAGCAAGTGATGCTGGGAAAACTGGACAGCAACATGCAGAAGAATGAACCTGGACCACTTTCTTACACCATACACAAAAATAAATTGAAAATGGATGAAAGACCTAAGTGTGAGACAGGAAACCATCAAGATCCTACAGGAGAAAACTGGCAGCAACCTCTTTGACCTCGGCCGCAGCAACTTCTTACTTGATGTGTCTCTGAAGGCAAGGGAAATAAAAGCAAAAGCGGACTATTTGGGACCTCATCAAGGTAAAAAGTCTCTGCACAGCACGGGAAACAATCAACAAAACTAACAGGTAACCGATGGAATGGGAAAAGATATTTGCAAATGACATAACGGATAAAGGGTTAGTTAGTATACAAAATCTATAAACAACTTACCAAACTCAACACCCAGAAAACAAATAATCCAGTGAAGTAATGGGCAGAAAACATGAATAGACACTTTTCCAAAGAAGACATCCAGATGGTAAACAGACACATGACAAGATGCTCGACATCACTCATCATCAGGGAAATACAAACCAAAAACACATTGAGATACCCCCTCACACTGGTCAGAGTGGCTAAAAGTAACAACTCAGGAAACAACAGATGTTGGTGAGGATGTGGAGAAAGGGGAACCCTCTTGCACTGTTGGTGGGAATACAAACTGGTGTAGCCACACTGGAAAACAGTGTGGAGGTCCCTCAAAAAATCAAAATTAGATTTACCCTATGGCCCAGCAATAGCACTACTAGAAATTTATCCTAAAGGGCACACGGGTGCTGATTCGTAGGGGCACATGTACTCCAGTGGTTATAGTAGCATTTCAACAACAGCCAAATTATGGAAAGAGCTCAAATGTCCAGCAACTGATGAATGGCTATATATAAAGAGAATGGAATACTACTGGGTGATGAAAAAGAAGGAAAGCTGACCATTTGCAACAACATGGATGGATCTGGAGGGTATTATGCTAAGTGAAATAAGTCAGTCAGAGAAAGGCAGATATCGTATTTTTTCACTCATGTGTGGAATTTGAGAAACAGAAGACCATAGTGGGAGGGAAGGAAAAATTAGATACAAAGAGAGAGGGAGACAAACCATAAGAGACTCTTAAACATAGAGAACAGACTGAGGGTTGATGGGAATAGGATATGGGGGAGTGGGGAAAATGGGTGATGGGCATTGAGGAGGACACTTGGGATGAGCATAGGGGTTGTATGTAAGTGATGAATCATAGGAATGCGCTCCCGAAGCCAAGACTACATGCATTGGCAATAAATTTAAAAAAAAAGAAAGAAAGAAATTACACAAGGCTGGGGGAGAAAACACCTGAGTGTGTGTAAGCCATATCCCAGTAGATCAGATATTTTGTCTAATTTTCCTCTTTGAGAAAGAAAGTCTATAGGCCACTGGAGCAGAAGGCACCAAGCCTAGATTAGAATAATTTGCACAGACTGAAGATTCAGCCCTTTACTCATGTGTGTTGGGAATCTTTGTGTGTTTTTTGGGGGGTGATGGTGGAGGGCGTGCTAGCCTTCCAGCTAAAAGAATTCAGAAATATGTGTCCCCTTTGGTGATGTCTGCCTTTAGGAGGTGACTGCACATTTCTAAGCAAAAATAAATATATTAAATGAATGAATAAATAAATAAATATAAATATAATAAATAAATAAATAAATAAATAAATAAATAAATAAATAAAATAAAAATAAAAATATGAGTGTACTTGAAAAGTATGTGTTACCATATAAGGATCTATACCTGCTGTCATACAGGCTACATAAAAATTGATTTGGGGGAAATTTTCCCTTGGCTTAAATTTTGCCCTGATCTGATAGCAGAAAGAGGTTTAGAAATAGACTATCCAGGAATAAGGAGGAACTTTACAGTGGAGAGACCCAGCAGACAGCGCCTTAATCACGTGATCAAGACTCACAGCACCAACAATGGGACAAATCAATGTCTTTGGGCTCCCGACATGCTGCACTGAGAATCCATAGTGTCTCTCCTGTGACAGTGCTGCCCCCAAATGCAAAACCTGGATGTCATTACGAGGAAGCATGGAGCCAACCCAAACCGTGGGACAGGCCCCCAAATAGCCGGACGTGAAAGTCACTCAAGACGGCTGTGCTGCCAGGGGTTGAGCAGATCCAAGGACACCAAGGAGACCCCACCAGTAAATACGACGTCTGCTTCTGCACAGATCCTTTTCCTATAAAGGATCCAAGCCAAACCAGACCAGACCAAACCAAAGGGAAACCACTGGCCAGCCTGAACAGGGTTGGAGGTTTTGGTGGTGGTAACAAGTCAACATTAACGTCCTAATTCTGATGCCTGTGCTGTGGTTTTGTGGCAGAATATCTTTGCTTCTAGAAATTCCACACGGAGCTAATTAGGGGCCTCAATGGTGCGGCCTCAAATGATTCAGAGGGATAAAAGGTTTTTATGCCCATTTCTCCTTTTTCTGCTTGAGTCTAAAGATTTTTTAAAAAATGATGATGTTTGCTTGGATCGGGCAGCCTGCCGCTATGGCGTTTCCCCATCTTCCTTAGTTTTTAAGCAAAGGGGTTCTGTTTCGTGACTTTTCATCCTGTGGTCGATAAGGTAACTTCCCTCGGTTTCAAGAGCCGCTCACACTGGCCCTTGTTCTCAGAGCCCAATTTGGACGACACAGTTTCTGGTCCCCCATGAAAACGATGGGATGTGCAAAAGAAGTGTTCAAAGGGCCAGTGAGAAGGGTCAGTGCAGCAAGCACCACTCTGCACACAGGGGTTAAAAAGAGCAATCTGGACAGGGCGGGCCGAGAGGGAATCTGCCAGGGGGACCCTCACGACAGGGGCCATGCTGCCCATGGTGCGGGGGACTCTCTGTGGGCTTGGTTTCCACTGCACCCATCCTAGCAGAAAGGCCTTTCTCTACATAAGACACATCAAAAAGCATTTTTAAAAAGCAGACATCAGGCCTCACTGGGCTCAAAGGCTCTGAGCAAATGGCAGGTAGGATTCCCACCAGTTCTGTCAGGGCCGCCTTGTGGTGGGGACCACTCTGGTTCTGCTTTCAATGGGCTTCTTGGAAGAGAAATTTCTCTTGGCTTAAGATTTATTTGGCCCGAGATGTAAAGTTTCAAGCGTGCACATGTTTCGTCTTATCCAGAACTGAATGAATGAATGAGTGAATGAATGAATGAGTGAATGAATGAATGAGTGAGTGAATGAATGAGGGAGGGAGGGAATGAATGAATGAAAACAAATCAACAGATGTTGTTAGGCATTGAGTTAGGCACCTCTTTGGAAAGCGACATAAATGAGTTTTCTTTGGTAAAGGCAGGCTAAAAACGCATCTCAGACAGAAGCATCCTCCCCCTTCAGACAGGCCCTCCTCCCCCCTCAGACACAGGCATCCTTCCACCCAAACAGGCCCCTTCCCCCATTCAGATAGGTTCTTCTCCCTCAGACAGGTCCTGGCTGCTCTCACCCAGTCTCCCCACTCTGGCTGCCCTCCCCCCTCAGATCAGGCCCTACCCCCTCTGATCAAGCTTTCCCACTCTGGCCTGGGCCTCTTCCCTCAGACCAGGCCATCCCCACTCTCACAGAGCTTCCCCACTCTGGCTGGCCTCCTCCTTCAAACCAGGCCTGCCCCCCTCTGACCGAGCCTACTCCCTTCAGTCCAGGCCCTCCCCGCTCTGGCCGGCCATAGGCAAGTGGACTCACTCCGGGCCAATCCCAGGTGGGCACTACGGGTGTGGTTGAGCCTCAACTGGGTGATGTAGTTGCAACAGTCCAGGAAGGCCTTCACGCACGAGGCCTCGTGCTGGATGAACCGGGCCCTGCGCTGGCACGAGAACTTCATGGGGTTCTCCCGCATGCCATGTTCACAGCACTTGCGCAGCTGCCTTGGGTACTGACCCACTGTGGGGACACGACACCGGTCAGGGCCTCAACCGGGACCTCAAAGCAGGAGGAGCTCAGGGCGGACCACGGGTAGGATGTCCCCAGGGCCGGGCCCTGCCCTGCTCCCTCCTGGGATGGATCCCGGAGGGACAGGGTTTGGGGGGAGGTGGGGGGCCCCAACCTTTGTCCATCCTCTTCTCCATGAGCATCACCGAGCGGCGGCGCCGGGTAGCTGGTTTGGGGCACTGGGGATCTGAGTGGAGGGCACACGCGAACAAGATGGGTTAAGCGTCAACGGAGGGTCCCCGATGTACTCCTCTCAGTAGCCGTGAAGGAGCCATGAGTTGTTGTTCCCATTTGACAGATGAGGAAACTGAGGCTCAGTAGGCAGTGATTCACTAGGTGGGGGCTGGGGCAGGACTTGAACCCAGGGCCCCCACCTGCTCTCAGCATCTGAGGACCTCAGAACAGTGCCCTCCACCTGCTCTCAGCATCTGGGGTGGAGGCCCCGGCCCTCACCTGTCCTATCCGGGGTCTGCAGGTTTGTGTTGGTCTGGAAGGCCAGCCCTGCGTCCGTGAAGACGCCGGCATAATCCTTCCCGCTGCCTGCGGTGCAGCCGATGTCAGCCTTCTCTACCACGTTCCAGATCTGTGGGAGGGCAGGGGTCACCAGGCTGACATGTCCGACCGCCCCTCCGTTCTGGTCCCAGACCCCTCTCAGAGCTGTGTGCACAGCCCCCGCCAACCACCCCCAGCGCGGACTCCTCCATCTACGCTCCCACCCGCAGCCTTCACTTCCGCGCCACGTCTGTGTCAGTCCCAGCTTCCGTCCCGCCCACGCCTAACCCCACTTCCGGTTCCCTTCTGAGCGCCACCCGCGCCTCCGCCCCACGCCACCCCTTTGCTTCTGCCATACCCCAGCGGTACGGGGCGCACCTTGCTTTGAGTTAACTTATTCTTCTTGTTCAGCACGAACACGCCCTTGTCCACCACCACGAGCCCCACTCGGGCCCCGTGGTCTCCCTCGATCTTGAGGGTCATCTGCTGGCCAGGTAGGTGAACCCTCTCTTCCTTCCTGCCACCTTTCACCACCAGCTGTTGGGGGGGGGGGTGTGCACAGAGGTAGGAGTGAGGGGTCAGCCCTGCCAGGCTGGGTCTCCATCAGCAGTCAGCCCAGGGCAGTGTCCCTGCTGTGCTGATCAGGAAGGGGCAACGGTGGAGACAGACAGACTGAAGGCGGAAAGGCCAGCAGGGAGGGAGATACTGAGGCTGAAACAGAGGTGGGGAGAGAAGGAGCTGGAAAAGGAGAAGATGGGCCTCGGTTGGGGAGCCCACCCAGAAGGCTGGAGAGAGGCAGAGACGGAGCAAGCACTGGCCAGGTGGGGAGAGCCAAGATGGGTGCAGAGGAAGGCTCCGGAAGCTTACCTTGCCCACACAGGAGTCCTTGACATCCACCCACACGGAATCGGCCACCACCTCCCTCTGGCCATTGCTGTTAAGGCAGGTGTAGTAAACCACCAGGCGGAAGGAAGGAATGAAGTCCTCAGTGATGGTCAGGGGCAATGCGACCACATCCTGGCCGAGCTCACGCTTCTGTCGACCCACCTTCAACAGTTTCCCTTTGTTCATGATCTGGGGGAGACAGGTTGGGGTAAGGAAGAATCAGCAAGGTCGGGCGGGGGGGGTGGCCCTGGACTGGGGGTGCTGCAGAAGTAAGGAGGAGGGGTCTGGGGATCCTAGGAGGGCACGGACCAGGTAGGTGTAGTAGTAGATATCTTTCTGCTTGGTGGTGGTGGGGTCAATTCGCAGGTGGATGTTCACATTGAGATCTTCCCCTGGCTTGAGCTCCACGCGAGGTACAGACAGATGGAGGTAGTTACTGCAGCTGCCCATGATTTTGTAGGGTTGGGCGAGCATACTGCTTGTGGCCTGTCGTGACTCCAGGATACCATCCTTCCTAGTGATTACCTGGGTGAGGAAAGGGGGATGAATTCTGGCCCCCCAAAGATGTCCACATCCTAATCCTTGGGACCTGGGAATATGGTACCTTCCCTGGCCGAGGGAGTTTGCAAATGGGATTAAGGGTCTGAGGATGGGGAGTGTTTTGGATTATCCAGGTGGGTCAAATGTAATCACCGGATCCTTAGAATATACCTATGCAGATGGCCAGACTGCTGGTGCAGATAAGATCCCCTCTATGCAGATGAAAACCCTCTATGTGAATGGCAGGATCCCCTGATACAATAAAAGGACCCCGCTCCTCACGTGGCAGGATGACTGTGGCAGAGGACAGATTCCCTCCATGCAAATCCAGTCCCCTATGGCCTGAGTGTAGGGCTACAGGTGGGCGAGGACTCACGGTGATGGGCAGGGGCACCGGTTTGTTGGGTGTGTTGATGATCAGCTTGGCCACGCCGTCTTCCTGGGTCAAGGACCGTGCACTGGAGTCCTGGGTCTCCACAGGGACGTTGCGTGCCGGGGAGCCGTCGGGGTTCGTCACGAACACCTGTGGGTGCAGTGCAGGGGCAGGTGGAGGGCGTTCAGGTCGACCCAGAGGCGTGGCTGATGCTCAGGGGAAGGGTGGGGGAGGCAGCCCCACACCGGGTCTCACCATGAGGTCAAAGGGCATGCCTGGTTTGAAGAACTTGGACGTCTTGGTGAAGTGGATCTGGTAGGGGGAGGTCACGATGGGGATCCCGCTGCGCTCCGCCTCCACCATGTCGCTGCCTGACGGGGTCAGCCGTGAGGGCAGGTTCCTGGGCCACCCCTCCAGGTTGGACCACACCTTACACTGGGCCTCCCTCGGACTGCGCCTCCTGCATCAGACTGGCTAGAACCTTCATTCTGTTCCTCCCCCATCAGACTGGCTGGAACCTTCATTCTGTTCCTCCCCCATCACTGGGACTCCTCTGTCAGACTGGATCCCACCTTCATGCTGGGCCTCCCTCCTCAGACTGGACATCATCCATCAGACAGGATCCAACCTTCATACTGGCCTCCTGTGCTCAGACTTCCTCTGGCTTCCTCTGTCAGACTGTTGCCCACCTTCATTCTGGCCTCCCCACTAGGATGGGACCTCCTCTGTCAGACTGGCCCCCAACCTCACTGGGCCTGTTTTCAGACTGGGTCCATTCTGTGAGACTGGATCCCAATTTCATTTTGGGCCGCCCTCCTGAGACTGGGCCTCCTCTAGCAGACTGGATCTCACTTTTATTCTGGACCTCCCCCCTCAGACCAGGCCTCCTCTGTCAGACAAATTCCCACCTTCATAGTGGGCCTCCCTCAGACCAGGCCTCCTCTGACAAACTGGCGGGCACCTTCATTCCTCAGACTATGGCTACCCTGTCGCTGGCTGCCACCTTCAGACTTGGCCTCTTTTGTCAGACTGGATCACGCATTCATACTGGGCCTCCCCCCTCAGACTGGGCCTCCCCTGTCAGACTGGATCCCACCTTCATACTGAGCCTCCCCCCTCAGACTGGGCCTCCTCTACAGACTGGATCTCACTTTCATTCTGGACCTCCCCCACTCAGAATGGGCTACCTCTATCAGACTGGATCCCACATTCATTCTGGGGCTCCCTCCCCCCTCAGACTGGGCCTCCTCTATCAGACTGGATCCCACTTTCATTCTGGACCTCCCCCACTCAGAATGGGCCACCTCTATCAGACTGGGTCCCACTTTCTCTCTGGGGCTCCCCCCACCCTCACAATGAGCCTCCTTTCTCTAACTGGGTATCACTTTCCTCTGGATATCCTCTCTTACACTTGGCCTCTGCCCTCAGACTGGTTCTCCCCTGTCACACTGCATTCCACATCCATTCTGGGCCTCTGCCCACACACTGGGCCTCCCCCCTCATTTGGGTCCCTTTCCTCAGACCAGGCCTCACCTGAGTGCAGGATAACGGTGACAGACACGTACAACGACTTCCCCACCAGGGCATCTGCTCCGGAGGGTTCCACCCCGCTCAGCAGGACCTTTCGTTCCAGCCTGGCCTCCCCACTGCCATCATCGATCTGGGGGAGGAAGGAAGGCTCAGAGAGGGGGAGGGGCGCAGGTGAGGGAGGGGGAAGTCCACAGTGGAGGAGGCTCAGAGGGGCAGAGCACCTGAACACGGCTGAGGGACTGGGGCAGCGAAATCCTCTGCTCACCATCCTGGACCCCAAAGATGACGAAGGCTATTCCATCCACATTCTTCCCATACAAGAACCTGAGAGGCAAGAGGGTCTCAGATGCTCCTCTCCTGAAGGGCGAGCCTGCCTGCAAACTTCCACGGACCCCTGGTCCCGCGCCTGGTGCTTACCTGGCCAGTATCTGGTCCCACACCTGGCCACACCGCTCCCGGGTTCCCTTACCCGGCCCCTACCTGGCTCCACCCCTAGCTGCCAACCTGGCCCATCATCTAGCCCTCACCTGGCCCCCCTCCCCTCCCCTCCCACCTGGCCCCATTCCTAGCCCCTCACCTGGCTGTGATGGTGACCTCCAGGCCCTGTGGGTCATCAATGTAGTAGAATTTCTCTGTAGGCTCCACTTGGACCTCAAAACTGGGCAGCACTGGGGTCGAGACGGCACCAGTAGGGTGTCAGCACTGGGCCTGGCACTTGGGGCCCCCACCCTGACTCCTTCCTCCTCTTACCGTACTCCTTCACCTCGAACTCAGCAGAGAATACCTGCTGTGGGGCATCTTCATAGTGGGCTTCTATCTTCCACTGCCCTGTACTGTGGGGAAGGCAGGTGAGTGAGCCAGCCAGACGCCCTCCCTTGGCAAAGGGAACCCCCTCTAGGAGGGCCTGACATACTTGACCAGCTCCGGGATGTTCCAAGACAGGGACAAGATGCCAACCTGGTTCTGAGAAGATAGGGAGTCCTTCTTGATGAGAATATTGTCGGGGGTCTGTGGAGACAGAGAGGGCGTGTCTCTTCAGAGACCTGGCTTAGCCCCTAGACTCTCTTCCTCCTCTCTGTGTCTGGACACTGTCTGTGTCATGACTACTGGGGCAGTGGTTATGAACATGGACTTGAGTCAGTCAGCCTGGGTTCAAATGCCCACTCTCCCACTTAAGCGCTGTGTCACCTTGGGCAAATTACTTGATGTCTCTGTGCTCAATGTGCCCAGCTAGAAGAAGGAGAGGAACATGGCCCCTACCTCACTGGCTTGGCACATGATTCATGTAAGCTGGAGCTCACCCTCGTCGGCGGCTGTCTGAACACTGATAGTAACTAGCATTTATCACCTACTTTGTGCCCGACCCTGTGGTAAGCATCCTATGGGCGCTAAGTCACACAGCATTGCCTACCTTCGACTCTTTGACCTACAAGAACACAAAGTCGTGTGGTTCAACCTAACACACAGTATGTCATTCGTTGCAAATAACTAAACACCAGAAGACATCATGTAAAAATCTGGCTTTCTGGCTTCTCTTGGAAATTGGGATAACCGTGGATACGGGTTCCTGTTGGCACATAGCGACATTTGACTGGAACTGGGCAGAGGCTCTACCGTTAGAGGTGTGTGTTCTCCATTCCCCACAAATCCCACCGATCCCCACAGTCAGCTTGTGGCTGTCAGGACCTGGTCCCTGTTACCTTTGCGTGATTGCAAGAAATACTCATGACGATCCTCTGAGAACCACCTACCTCTTCCCTGTCCTTCACTTCCTCCTTCCATTCCCCCTCCCCCCCACCCCTTTCCTGCCTTAGCCCAGTAAATTGTAATGAAATTACTGTATGCCAAGCACCCATCCTGTCTGGAATTTAGGTTCTTTGGAGGTCTAGCGAGCGGGCAATTAGCAAATGAATACGTTCAATTTATAGGATGCCTAAAGGAGATGACAGGAAGGGAGACCAGTGGAGAGAGTGTGTGTGTGTGTGTGTGTGTGTGTGTGTGTGTGTGTGTGGGTTGGGAGAGGGTGTCTGCAATTTTACAGGTCCTCAGAGAGGCTTCCCTGTAAAATTGTGCCATCGGTGACATTTGAGCAGAGACTTGAATGACGTGATGGAGCAAGCTATGTGGGTATTTGGAGGAAGAGCGTTTTGTGAGTAGTGGGGGAACAGCCTGTGCAAAGGTCCTAGGGCTGGCTCTTTATGGCAGTTGGAGGGACAGCAATAAGGCCCATGTGGCTGGAGCAGAGTGAGTGAGGGGAAGAGGGGGAGGAGAGGAGGGGAGGAGGACAGGTAGGGGACTGGGCAAGTCTTGCAGGGCCTTGGGGAGTGCTGGGAGGACTTAGGCTTTTACCCCAAGGAGGTGGGAGCTCCTGGAGGGCTCTGGGTGGAGGAGGGTGGGACAGGAGTTGGGTGCTCGAGGCTGCCCCCTGGCAGCAGGAGGCGGATTGGGCTACAGAGAGTTTTTATCTGTCATCTCAATCTTCAGCTGAGCAAACCAAGGCCCAGGAGGCTGAAGTGACCTGTCCAGAGTGACACGGTCCCCAGAGGTTTGCCTGGAGCCGGAATCCACGGGCAGAAGCATCACTGTGCCTGGTATCCCTGGATCTCTGCCCTGTGTCCAGGGCTCTTTCTGTGTTCGTGGCTCTACAGGTCTCTTTGCCTTTAGGCCTCTGCAGTCCTGCCTTTTCCGGAATCTCTTCTCTGTCTCTATCTCTTTGTCTCTCCCCGAGTCTCTGCCCAGGGGGAGTCATCGTCTGGGTTCCCCGCTGCTGGTACCTGGATACTGACGATAACGGTCCGGCCCACGGGCAGTAGGTCGTTGTCCACGGTAAAGATCCGGTAGAGGACTGGGAGATGATGTTAGAGAAAGGGGGCGGCGAGTGAGGCCCTGCCCCTCCCCACAGTCCCCCCCAGCCCTCTCTCCAGCCACCGCCCAGCCCCTTACCCGTGGAGCCTGGGGTATAGATGGGCTTGTCCGTCTGGATGAAGAGGTACCCGCTCTGAAAGCTGACCAGCACCACCTTCTCCACCACGGTGCTCCCAAAGTCTGCCTGGATAGTCACGAATTTTTTCTCCTTCCCTGATGTTAATTCCTTGCTGGCTGGGATCTAGGCATAGCCAGAGAATCATTGAGATGCTGCCTCCCGGCCCCCTGCCCGCATTCAGCCCCAGACTTTCACCTGCCTGCCCTTCCTGCCAATAGCACCTGTCCACCACTCCGGGTCTCCCTGGTGTGCCCAGGTTGGGAGCAGAGGGGTGGGTGGGGGAGCAAGGGTCTAAGATGGGTAGGGATCAGAAAGGGGGATGAATAGGGGGAATTAGACAAGGGGCTCAGAGGACCTCACTTAGGAGAGGCGCTCAAAGCTAGAGGCTCAGGATAGGAGAAGCTAATTGAAGGAGGAGTCTCAGAGAGGGGAGAGGGGCATCAGCAGGTACATCCACCTTGATTTTGACCATGCTCATGTGGTTGTTGTCTTTGGTCAGAGCGCTGTTCTCACTGGATAGCACTTGCTTTTTCACTGGGAAGTCGTGGACAGTGACCGCGACTGCAATGTTATTTTCGAAGTCATGGGCCTCCAGCAGCACGGTCTCCTCATTCTCTAGCCGCAGGATGTTGGGGGTGATCATGGAGAACCTGCAGGTCGGGTGGAACACGGGACGGAGCTGCCGTTCTAGGGACCAGGGTTCCAATCCTCACCCACATAGCACGAAGCCCCCAAATCCTGTGAAGTCAGATCTCGAGGCCTCCAAGTGATTCCACAGCCACGGAATCACTGAACATACCACAGGCACCCAAACCCGCAGACCCCTGCTTCTAGAAACATCCGCCTCCCATTGTAACCCGAGTGCCATGAACCCCCAGCTCATGAAATCATGAGCTCACAGGCAGCCCAAGGCCATTCACATCCCAACCCGCTGACCCCTGCCTCCGCAGACACCCACGTGCGCCCTGGATTCTACTAGGACCTGAGCCCCACCCCCACCTCACAAGTAGCCCGGTTTGGAGAAGGGTCATGACCACTCACATGGGGTCCCCCGGTGCCAGGGGCAGGATGGGAAGCAGCAGCAGCAGCAGCAGGCTGGGGCCTGAGGCAGGCCCCATGGTGCAGGGACGGTGGAGGGACAGAGGGACGGAGGAAGCGGACTGGGAGGGAATGAGCAGAGGCTGCTGGAGGCTGCCTTTTATCTGGCTCCCGCCTCCCCCCTGCAAGCTCAGCCCAGCCCGCAGCTCCCGTGGCTTCCCCCTTCCTGGAGCTGCCCCAGATTTCTCAATACCATTTCCTAAGTTTTTCAATCCCTGGGGCCAGTGTGTCCTGGGGTAACTGACCCAAGGGCATGTCCTCCAGCAACATGGACACACCTTCCCCCTGCCAAGGTCTCCCTCAGGGTCAAGGTCAGTTGGTAAACAGGGACCTTTCCCTGTTGCACCTACTTAGCGGTGGAGGAACACTGAGGGCCAGAGAGCTCCCCACCCCAGGTATCTGGGCCTGGCGCCCAGTCAGTTTCTGGCCATGCGTTTGTTAACCAGTGCCTTCCTATGGGTCTATCTCTATGCTGGTGGCTGGAGTCCCTCTTCTATGCTGGGGTCCAGCACAGACACTCCCGGCCCCACGGTGTGTCTTCCCAGTGGAGAAGAACCCTGCTTTGTAGAGGGTCAGGTAAAAATTCTCAGAGGAGGGGACATTTCAGCTGGGCTTTGCTGTATGTGTAGAAGTTCACTCTCTCAGTGAGCATATATTTTAATATAAGTGGAACTTGGAGCTCCCTTCATGTACCCTTGTCAGGATGCCTGAGAGACTATAATTGTTAAAAAGAAAAACTTTCCTCATCAGTGAGGCAATTTCCCATTGCTAGCTTTTTTTATTCTGTCTTAACGTTACAATATTATCATTAATATTCTTAATTACTATTATGCCATCTGTATTTAATTTTTTATGAATAGCTAATATCTTCATATGGTTCAACACCTAAAGGGTCCACGTAGATGTACAGGGCAAAGGCAATTTGCCTTCTGTTCCCGTTCTGAACCATTCAGGTCTCAGATGCCACAGTGAAACCCAATCCCTTGTTTCCTTCCAGAGATATGCATTTTGAATGCTCGCAAGTTTTAAAAACAAATTACCAGTCTTCTCTGCCTGCTATTCTTCCTGGTCTCCCTGGGTTACGCCTTGCCTTTTTCGTAAACAGTATCCCTCAGAGATCGTTTAATATCAGTGCCCAGAGAGCTTCCTTGTTGTTAGAGGCAACTGCCTCCTTTTACATTGTGTGAAAGCGACCAGCCTCTTCCGCGTGGACAGACTTCCCTGGATACAGTGAGTGGTCTTGACCTGCATCACTTTCCAGCTCTGACACTTAGAGGTATACTTTGGCGCTTGATTAATAGCCACGCTGAGCCTCAGTTTCCCCCGTGAGATGAGGTTGTAATAGCACTCACGTCACAGTTGTCATTGCCATGAAAGGACATGACCCTGGACCAAGAGCTACTTGCATTAATAATCCCGCAAGATATGGCTGTATTTCCCTCCGTGATTGTATTGATTTACATACTTGCTGGCCTTGCAGGAAGTTGCTGGATTTCCCCACTGTCTCACCACGACAGCATGTTGGCAAAGCTTTGCGTTTTTGCCTCAGTGTCATTTGATGTGTGCCTGTTGGATTCCCAGCAAGGTTGTGCATCTGGGGGAAGGGGTGTGTGAAGTCCAGGGCACAGGAAGCAACAGGTATGTGGGTGGGGGATCCTGATCTCTGAAGGCCTGGTTTCCAAAGTCCCAAGGAAGGGGTTAATGGGGAACCCAGCTCTGATTTCCTGTAATCCATGTGCCTTTCCTGGCCTAGGCTGCATGCCTGGAGTTGGGGGAGGTGTGCAGACACAGAACAAACCTGGACCCTGTCTGCTTTGATTGCGTCACCCCTTCTTTGGGAGAGGGAGGGTGCAAGCACCTGCTTACTATCCAGAACTGAGATTCAACTTCTGAAACAGGGGTTGGGGTACCTCCTAGGATCCCCCAAATCTCAATTACTCCCATTTTCCTCCCCCACCCCATTTCCTGGTTGCATTATAGCCCTAAACATTCAGGGTTTCTGCTTTGACTGTCTTGGGAAGGTATTCCTGCTGGCCTGTGTCTCCCAGCAAGGCTTGGTTCTGGCTTTCTGAGAGCCTCAGTTAATCCATCTGAACAATGGGATTGATGATAGTTCCTGCTGTTTTGACAAAGGTGCTGAGATGCTTCAGAGCGCTGGGCTTGGAGGGAAGGTTCACGCCTATGGTGGTGGAGGTCTGCGGAGGGTCCTGGCCCCGACCTCCAGGAAGTGACCAGAGGGGTGAAGGCAGAAGCAGAGGTGGACCTGGGAGAAGGAAGGGATTCTTGGAAGCTTCATCCTGGGGAATGTGCATTTGTGCCCAGAAGTGTGGGAGAGGGATGGCAGGCAAGATAAGCCAGCAGGGGAGAGAGAGGAGGAGGCCTGGAGGATGGGATTCCATTTAGCTGGCTTGCCCTGCCCAACATTCCAGGTTGGACAGCCGGAGAGCCAGGCTGCCTGGGTTGAGGCTAAGTGGGGTCTCTGGAAGGCACTTAACCCTAACACAGTATTGGCTATGTGTCCCCGATTCCAGTTGAACTGGTGTCCTGAGTTTCGTCTGGCAACCCAGCTGGAGGAAGGAGAAGAAGGGGAAGGAAAGGGGAGGATTTCTGGGTGGGGGGAGCCCAGGCACCCCTCTCCCCCCCACCCCCTTGAGTGCAGCGATTTCCCTGCTGCACCCCCCACCCTCACCCTTGAGTCGGTGCCAGGCCTGGGATTGCCCCTCCCTTCCTGGCCCCCCACTTCCAGGATGGGGTCCTTGCTACACTGCTTTCTGAGATTTTCCCTCCAGGACCCATGGCCTGGGCACCTCCCCCACCATGCAGCCCAGGCCTCCCCTTCTCCCCCTACTCATTACTCATTAACTAGAAGGTAAACTTGGCCCGGCTGGATTTGATCTGCCCCATGGCTGCTTCCCCCGCTCCCCTGACTCAAGCTCAGGAGAGGCCTGAGCATCAGGGACCCCCACCCTGGAGGGTGCAGGGGCAGGCTGGACATTCACAGCCAATGAATGTCCCTCTGAGCATTGGGTGACAAGCCAGTGGCATGGGGCGGGCAGAGGCTCATCCTGGTGCCCCGCACGTGGTGAGGCCCCACTGCACATGGACTGTATGTTTATTGTTTCCAACACCTGCTTCTCTTCCTCACCTTGTTTCATTGACAGCCCTGCCCGTCCTCCAAGCTGTCCCCCATCGTCCTCCCTCTCCCCTGCACTCACTGTCCCAGTCCATCTGTCTGTTGTCTGCACCCCTGTGGTCTGTGGCCTCCCTGCTGCAGAATCACTCCTTTCAGCTCATCTACTCTACAGCAATGGGGGACTTTGTGCAAAAACACAGCTTTGTGACCCTGCAAAATTATGGTGTAGAATACGTGAATGCACGCTAGTGAGTTGGTCTCCATGAGACTCAGACGCAGCACTTTATTTCATGAAACTTGTTTCTTCTGCATCCCTGGTTTGCAGACCAAGAGACTGAGGGCTTTGAACACTTGCCCAAGATCCTCTAGGTGGGAGGAGCTGGGATTTGAACCCAGGCAGCTGGGGTCCAGGCTTCAGGCTCCTAAGCTGTAGGAGTCTCTGACTGCTGTTGTAACAAATGACCACACACTTGGTGGCTTAAAATAATACCTACGTATTATCTTACAGGGCTGGAGGGCTGAAGTCTGAAATCAAGGTGTGGGCAGGGCTGTGTTCCTTAGGGAGGCTCCAACGGGGGGAACTGGGAATCCACTTCCTGCCCTTTTGGGCTTCTAGAGCCCATTGCACCCCTTGGCTCGGGGCCAGCTAAACCTCACAGCACATCCCTTATACGTGTTTCCTTGTGGCTCTCCTTGTCTGACTGGGACCCTGATGCCTCCCTCTCATAAGGACCCTGGTGATGACATTGGGTCATCCAGGATCACCTCCTATCTCAGTCACATCTGCAAAGTGCCCTTTGCCGCTTCATGTGACATCCTCGCAGGTTCTGGGGATCAGGACGGGGACTTCTTTGGGAGCCTTGATTCTGCGCACCCCTGCACGCACATGGAGTAAAGCACCGACTTCGATGGTCACGTCCTTCCCTGCTGTAACCTTCTTGGCTCCCACAGGCATCAGCACGAAGTCCAACTGTCGTCTTGAGGCTTCTGCCAGCTGCTCCCCCACCCTCCCTGCCCCCCCTCTCGGCCTCAGCCAGCCCTGCAGGGGGACTGGCAGGCTATTCTGGGCTTCTCCGCTTGCTCACATAACTTGCTCAGTCTCCAATGCCTCCTCACTTCCTTGTCTGGCTGGGCTATTTATTCATCTGGGCCCCGTTATACTTGTTTCTGTTTGCAGGAAGCCTTGACCCCTGCCCGATTCTCTACCTGTCATCCCATGCCTGTGGCCCCCACTGAGAATTGTCTGCTGAGCTCCAAAAGGGGCTGTGGGCACTCTGGCTGAAAGGGGGTTTGGGACAGGGGAGACAATGACATCTCTGGAGCTGCCCACGTGGGTGCACAGGTGCAGTGCTAATCTGAGGTCCCTCTTCAAGGTTCAGGGCAGCCCACAAAAGGTTAGGCTGTGCTGAGCCACTCACACCATTATCACATGTGTGATACTCAGTGGCCTCATGGGGACCTCAGTTTACATGTTAGGACACAAGAGGCAAAACCACCTACCCAGGGGCACACAACAAAGGGCGCGGTGGGTTGGGGGAGGCCGGAGGTTTGGTCGCAGGGAGTCTAGGTGCCGAAGGGCAGTGTGGTCCGTGGTAAAGTGCAGCCCTGAAACCAGACTGCTAGTGTTTTGAGCCCCAAGTCTCTCAACTCGTCAGCTGTGTGACCCTGGGCAAGCTACTTAGCCTGTCTGTGTCTCACAGGCTTAATAGGAGTCAGGGTCAATGGAAGCCTTCGAAGAGGGTGTGGTGTTCAGCGTTAGCCACAGTTAGACACTTCAGTGCCCACTACTTGTGGGCCTACCAACCAGCAAGTTTTCCTGACCTCCAGCCTCTGTACACGCCGTCCTTCCCCTGCTTCTCTGATCACCTCCCCCCAGCTTCCCAGGCTGGGTCAGGGCCCTGTGATGGTCTCATCCTTATCCCTGCCTGGCCCCTTCCCCCAACCGTGAGCCCCTTGAGGGTCGAGCCTGGGTCACTGCTCTGTCCTCAGCACCGGGTTCAGGGCCTGACGTGTAGCAGTTGCTCGAATGACATTTACTGAATGTGGAGGGCAACGGAGACTGAAACCTCCCCCAACCCCCATGAATACAGGTTTCTCAACTGTAAGCACAACCTCCGTGTTAGACCTCAACACCCAGAAAAGCAAGAAACCAGGCTAGCAAAACAGATCGGTCATTATTGTGCAACTGCAAGCAGCAGATGGCTCCAGGGCGGGGACAGGATTGCCCAATACTTGGGGGAAGAGGGGGGCTCTCTTCTGAATGGGCTCTGGGGACTCAAGGCTCAGGGAGCTAGGCGCAGCATGCGCCCCGGGCGCCCTCCTCCTCCTGCTCCTGGCACTTTGGGAGCCCGCAGGAGTGAGGAATGTGTGTGTGGAGCGGGTGGGAGCAGGCGGGGGACGGAGGACTGGTCCCAGATGCCGGGATGATCACAATAGCTCCCGCCCGCTGGCTGTTTTGTTGACTTTGGACAGGCCTTCCCGGAACCCAGAATTGGTCATTCTAGAGGCAGATAACCAGGAGGCGGCTCAGGAGTTGAGGGGGACTAGGCCCCGCCCCCGATGGCCCTCAAATCCACTCCTAGAGCTCCCCGGCCCCACCCCCCGGGCGCTGGCCCCGCCCACCCTGCCTCCAGGACTCCTGTGCCCGTGCCCCCCACCAGCCCCTGAGGCCCAGGGCTCACAGTTGCTCCATTTGCACGTCCTCCTCGTCCTCCTGGGGCAGCTGCAGGTATGGGTTGTTGCCTGCAGGCTGGAACTTGTAGCCAGTGAGCACGAAGAAGGCCAGAGTGGAGCCTTCCACCAAGAGCTGCGGGGCAAGGGCAGGAGGAGTGTCAGGCACGCCCCCTGCACCCGCGCCCCCAAAGCTGTCTGGCCCACCCTCCCATCTGCCTATGGCCCCCGTGCGCACCTGGTACAGCCACTGCCACCGGAAGGGCACAGCCACCCGCAGCAAGATGGCGATGATCCTCGTGAAATAGACGTAACAGATGATCTGCCGGGACAGAGACAGAGGGCAGGGCGTTGGGGCTGAGTGATGGCTGGCTGATGGCAGACGGAGGGGTTAGAGTGGGCATGCCAATGGGCTGGTTGTAACCCCCGGAAAAAAAAAAAATCCCCCCCGAAGACCACAAAACTCCGCCGAGTGAGAATGGGGCTCCTACCATGACATAGTAATGCCGAAACAGCTTCAGCTTGGCCAGGTTCACTGCCACTGAGGGTGTACACAGAGAGGGGGGTTAGGGGAAGGAGGCTGGGGGCATGGGGAAAGGGAGAGGTGTGGAGGAGGTCTGGGGGCTGGGAGAACATCTTGGGGAGGGGCCAAGGGGCAGGAAACCTGGAGGGGGATGTCTGGGGTGGGGAGCGCTGGACGGGAAGCAAGGTAGAGAGGCAGGAAGGCAGTGGCGGCAGGGAGGGAAGGGACATCCAGGGAGCAGAAAGAGGGTCCTGGAGCGGGACAGGGGCTGGGGGCCCAGGAGGTCCTGGGACCAGGGCCTCACCCTTTCCATCAGTGCCCGATGCATCCTGGAGATGCCGGATAGACCTGGAATGGGACAGGGGACACAGGAAGCTGTCAGCACTACCTCTGGCCATGTTTGTGGTGGCCTGGGCAGGGGGTCCTCAGCCTCCAGCGGGGGTCACGTGTCGGATCCTCACCAGACCACAGGGAAGAGAATGGCGCCACAGCAGATGAGGTCCACCAGGAAGAGGGTCTCCTTCCAGAGCCTGTAGTCGCTGGCGCCCTCCTCACGGGACTCAATGACGATGTAGGCCACGTTGGCCAGGACCTGGGGGCGGTGTAGGCTGGGTAGGTGTGCCCCAAGGGCCAAGGTGTGCCTGGCCCCATCCCCACCCACCGGCCTGGGGCCTCCTGTGCACCTGCAGGGGAATCACGATCCCAAAGATTTTCTTTTCCTTGTCTGACAGGACGTACTTGACAAAGGCCCAGCCAGAGCCGATCAAGGCGATGGTGATGAAGAGGAGAGCGCCCTTCAGCCTGGGGAGTGTGTGTGGTAAGAGGGGGTGCCCGACCCTCCCCAGCCCACCCCCCAACCTGCCGCAGAGAAGGGCACTCACAGGTGTGTGATGTAGTGCATGACAGCGAGGCCTTCGAGGGGGTGACCCTGGCTGTTGATGAAGTAATAGTTGATCTGGAGGTGGACGGATGGACAGTCAGACAGATGGACGGATGGGTGGGTGGACAGTGACAACTGGGAGGCTAGCGATGGCTTAGGAACATGGACGATCACTGTTGCATGGTGGTCAGAAAGTGGACAGAGCTGACGGTTATGACCAGGATGGCAGGTGGACTCAGAAAAGGCCGTGACAACATAGGGGTGGACGGCTGGGATGACGGATGGGCAGTCACAGCCGTGACAAAGGCAGGGAAGTCACAGCTGGATGGACGGACAATGAGATAGTGAGACAATCAGGCAGGGGGAGAGTCAGAGCTGGGCCAGTGGACAGCCACAGCCAGACAGAAGGACAGGCAGACAGCTGGAGGCCACAGTGCAAAAATGGCTGGACATGTGGACAGTAGGACAAATGAACTCCCAAGCCCAGGGTCTGCACAGATTTGGGGAGTGGGCTGCTTGGGCTTCTTCCGGGACCCAGAGACCCCAGCCCACCCCCTTCTGCTCTGGGCCCAAGCTCTCACACTGTGGAAAAGGAGGGAGATGCTCTTGGTGAAAGCCAGGGCTGCCATCAGCCAATGAATCTTGAAGACGTTGTACCTGGTGGGGGGTGGGGAAGGTCACGGACAGAAGGAGGTGGAGGGCACTAGTTAGGGGCAGGGATGGGAGGGTATGAAGAGAGGAGGTGGGGGACCCCCCCCCCCAACCAGGCATTACGTGTTCCTGCAGAGAAGGGACACCCAGAAGATGCCAGCAGCCAGGAAGCAGGCAGACATGACCATATACAGCTTGAAAAGGGGAATTTCTGCCGCTGACAGGAAGCCCTCAGGGTTCTTCTCCCGGATCATGACCTGGGGAGGGGGCAGCGGTGGGGATGGCATACCAGCTCTGGACGTGCAGAGCCATGAGTGTGAGTCTCACTCTCCCACTCTCAAGCTCCCCCTCTCCGTGCCTCGGTCTTCCCATCTCCCAGGTGGGTACATAGGTCTACCGGTCCACAGCACGGCCTCAGGGAGGATGTGGCAAAGCCGCCCTGCATCTGCTCACCGTGATGTCAAACGGCTGCTCCTGGCCCGGCCTGGAGTTGTAACAGTTGTGGAAATTGAGGTTGTACTGGCCTTCCTCCGCCTGAGAGCCTATCACGACGTGGAACTGGGGGGTGGGGGGCAGACAGGGGGAGTGGAGGCCTCAGCCTGGGAGTCCCCACTCTGGGAGGAGGTGGGGCCGCAGGCGCTCACAGACACTCACGCTGAAGTTGTAGGAGTTGTTGAGATGCCCGAGACCCAGGATCAGTTCCTTGTCCTTCCCACCGGGGCCCTGAGGGGACAGAGTGCTGCATGGAGCATTAGCTGGCCCCCGGCCTGGGTCGCCATATGCCCCTGAAGAGACCTTCCCCGAACCTGCTGATCTCCCTGGGACACTGTGGGTTTCGACTTGGCCTTGTCAAGCGTAGTGGTGGCCCCTGTAGGGGACAAGTGAATGAGTTTAGAGATGGATGGACAAATGGACAGCAGAAAAACGGGAGGCGGCCCAGAACAGCCCTAGCCATCTACACTCTCCCCGCTCACATGGCCAGCCTCACTCACCGCTGTCCACATTAGGGGTGACTGTGTGCACTGGACTTGAGGGCCCTGGTTCAGAAGGTGCTTCGGGGAGGAGCCCAGGAGAGATGAACAGCTTCTTCTGCTCTCCATACTTCCTCACCTGGACCCTGGGGTGAGGGTGGGGACCGTGAGGGTGAGGCTGAAGGCTTGGGTCATGTGCATGACCGGTGCAGAGGAACTCAATGGCCCCTTGGGCCCTTGGGATCTCCTTTCTGAGGGCGGCACCAGGCTGAATCAGTGGTCACACAATTCCAGCACTGGCCACCACCCATCAAGCCGACTGCCACATCTATGAACTGCCTGCACCTGTGACTGTCACTTCCCGTGACAGTGACTTACTCATTCTACTTCAGCGCATTGTTTTAAATGAAAATGTGTCTACAGACAGGCTACATGGTATTGTGGGACTCTGGTGCCAGGCTGCCTGGGTCCAAATCCCAGTTCTTGGGCCTCAGTTTCCTCTTCTTTAGAATGGGGATAATAACAGTATAAAGAATCGATGAGTTCACACCTGTAAAAGCTTGCAGGATGCTGCCTGGCACACAGGAAGCATTCAACAAGCATTAACTATTGCTGTCAATTCTCACAACACTCCTCTGTGTCCGTGTCTTCTGCCCTGAGACCCCAACACTCTCTGGGTACCCTGCCCCTCTCCCTCCTTCCCGTAACCAGAAGGCTGGAAGGCAAAATTGAAAAGCATGTGGCTTTCTTCCTAAGAGCACGGAGGTTCTTTCCGGCTGGCTTCTCATTGCACCTGATCAGCTCACGTGGGTATCACACCCAGGGAAACACAAACGATGCAGCCCCTGGCCCATGAACTTACCGCAGATCCTTGGTGTTGATGAGGAAGAGAACCAGGAGGTTGCTACTGTTTTTCCAGAGAGGACAGTCGTGGGGGTCCCGGGTCTGGGGAGTGGGTAAGAGGGCACCTTGGTTACCAACTCCCACTAACCCACCCCCACCCTGCCTCCTCCCCGTGTACCCTGCAAGGGAGGGTCACTTCTTGCTCCCCTCTCTGGGAAAGAAGGAGGGCCTCTGGGCTCCAGATGTAAAGGACAGACATCCCAGGCCCTCCACACCCCCTCCCTACCTCCCCCTCCACTCACTGAGTAGGATCGAACACTGCCAGATCGAACCCGAGTCAGACTGAACCCCACCTGGCAGGTGGAAAGAAAAAGGGACAAAATGAGGGATTGCGCAGAGACCTCGCCAAGGCACCTCCTTTAGTAGCAATAGAAATGTAACCTCAAATTTACTGAACACCCACTATGTACTAGGTCCCACATTCACTCATGGAATTTTCCAACACACCATCCTGCCCCTGGCTTCTCATACTCTTTAAACTCCTAACCATCTCGAGCCACTCTACGTGCATGTCACTTCCCTAGGGAGACCCTCGCTGGTCCCCTGGACCTAGCCCATCCTGTTTTCACCCAATTAAAATGTTGATGTAATAATGCCCTCCCTCCACCAACCCAAGCTCAGGGTCTAGCATACATGGCAAGAGATTTTGTTTTTCCCATGTTACAGATGAGGAGCCTCAGAGGGGCCAATGCACTTGCCCAAGATCACACGGATGAGGGGCAGAGCTACAAACTGAGGACAGGGGGCTTGGAAACTTGTGCTCTTCGCCCTGCTCCAGCAAACTCCTCAAAGCCCCTCACCAGCGGGGCCTTCTCTTCTGTCTCCTGGAGGCCCAGACGCAGGAGGCTCAGGTCCACCTCCAGGGAGCCATTGGTGTAGAAGCCGAAGCTATTCAGCTGGATGTCTGCTCGCTTCTCCCCCTGCCGGAGACCAAGGAGGAAGAGGCAGCGGCAGCTCAGGCTTCTTTCCAACTCAGCCCCACGGCTCTGGCGCGAGGTCCCCCTAAGAGCTCGGCCCCCTCCTGGTACCCCTAGATTGAGGACAGGTCCAAAGAGTAATGGGAGAGGCTGAGAGGGCCTTCCCGGAGGCCATGTCCCCAGACCAATCCCCCGGGGAGGAACAGGGTAGCCCCACATCCTCCAGCCACCATTCTGAGAGTCCAGCAAAAGAAAGCCTGGGGCATTTGCGAGTCTCCGCACTTGGTGAACACCACCCCAAGAGCAGAGTTATTTATCTTGGTGCGCCGAGCTCTGACCTCCCAGTTTGTAGATTCCAAATGAGTCCCCAGGATCCCAGTGAGTGCCCAGAGAACCCAATCCTAGAAACCCCAGGGACTCCCCTGGGCGGCGCCAAAGGTGCCAGCGCCCCCAGAGCAATCTCAAGAATTTAGAGGACTAAGGGGCGGGCGGGAGGGGGTGGGGTGTTCCCTGGAGCTGAAGACCCACCCCCCCAACGGGCGGGGCACAGTCCTAACACTGCCAGCCAGGCTGCGCCACCAAAGGACTGAAGGGACTCCTCGGACGAGACCACTCCGGGCCTGGAGGCGGGGGGCGCCGGACCGCTCCATCCCACGTAAGACGAGGGGGAGGTAGGACGAGACCACTCCAAACCAGGGGCTTCTTCGAGACAACACTGCGCCCCCCGCCCCAGTCCGCCGCGCGGCGGGACTCACCGTCAGCGCCAGTCGGTGGATGCGCCCAGAACAGCCACCCAAGAGCAGCAGCAGAAGTAGCAGCTGCCCCCACTCCGGGGGGCTCCGGCGGGCGAGCCCCCTCCTCTCGCTCACTGCCATCTCTAGAGCCACCACCTCCCCTGATACCGCCTCTGACGCCCCCACCGCCAACGGGTGAGCCAATCGCCACGCGGTGAGGGCCGACCTTCCGGCATTTCCAGCCCGCCCAGCCAATCAGCGACTCTTTCCTAGAAAATCCGCATCCCCACCCCCGCACGACACCAAACAGACAACAACGGCTCCGAATGGGGTGCTGATAATGATTAACCCCCATCTCCGCTCTCACCAATCATTAGAAAGATTGTCCCGATGTGATTTGACAAACAGTCCACCTAACCAATTGTGATGGATCTGATATCCCGCCCTTGAAGCGGAACGCCTTCATCCACGCCCAACTGAACGTCTGTCCAGGACTACGTTACCCAGAATGCAGTGAGAGCAGACAGCGCAACAGGGCATTCAATAAACTACATATCCCAATATCCCCAAGGACGGACTTCCCCTTTTCACCCCGGGGAAGTGGCTCCTAGCCAGAGCACAGATTTTTGGTAAACACACGCATCTGCCGAGGCCTGTCCGGTTCTAATCTTCCTGATCCTAGGAGGCCTAAACCTAGCCCCAGGCTAAATCTTGGCCCTAGGATGACCTATGACCCTGGGCTGAATCCCAGCCTTAGGCGGAGCCTCCCTCCCTCGAGCGAGGCAACTAGAAACCCACGCACAGATGCCAGGCTGAACTTGTCAATGGACTGAACACCAACCCTCGGCTGAGTCCCCCTACCTGCAGCTGAGCCCCGACATCAGCCTGAAACCCAGACTTCCCCACTCCCTTCTGACCCTCAGCCTACACTGAGCCTTAATCTCTGGTTGAGCCCTCCACTTGGAGCACTGACCCCAGACTAGGCCTGACCTCTGGACCCTAGTTTGAGTCCCAGACCCCCTACTGGGTTGCTGACCCCTCGGCGAAGCTTCTGACCCCAGTCTGAGGTCCCATCCCAACTGTGGTGCCGACCTGGAATGAATCCCAATTCCAATTTGAATTTGAGACTCTAATACCAGGCTGAGCCACTGATTCATCTGGTCCCCCAGCCCCTGGAGCACAGCCCACTTCGCAACTTGAGGTTTTCTAGCTCAGAAGCCACCAGCAGGTGGGGCCAGGTCCCCACAGGGCCATCTGTGCCAGTGTGGGCTCCTGGGGCTATCCTCCTGGGCTCCCCGGTGTGTGTACTGGGAATCTGGGAGCTTAGAGCCTAACTTGTGCCTGGGGGCTCTGGGGCGTCTGTCACCTCTGTAGACACTAAGCACCAAAGGCTGGAGACAGGAGGGTGGGAGCTGCAGGATTCTCTCTCCTTTCATCCCAGTGCCTTAAAGAGATTAATGAGGTGCGAACAGACTTTTATGAAAGAGGTGACAGACTTCCAGCCCCCAGGGGCCCGAGTTTCTGGAGGGAGAGGTGGAGTCGGAACCAGGGTCAGTACAGACTAGGAAGCCTGATTGGGTCTTAATGGATGCGACTGGAAAATGGGCAGGTGGAAGCGCGAACTGGATGAGGGCCGAGGAAAGACCTGGGCCCGGTGCCCCAAGGACGGCCCGTCCTCAGTTTCCCGGCGCAGACTTCGGGAGGAGGGGGAAGGCAGGATGCGGTGGGGGCGCTAATGGACCGGGCCTTGGCGGAGACGCGTTCTGGGCCGGATCGAAGTCCTCCCATCCGCCCTGTGGCCGGAGAGAACCAGACCATTAGTGGGACGAGCAGAGATGTCTGGAGCCCGGCCGGCCCACAAGAGCGGGGTGACCTCAGGTTCTTCCACAGAAGGGGTGGGGGAAGGACCTGTCGGGTTGGGGTTTTAATGTCTTGGCCCTTTAAGGAATGGTTGGTTGAAGGAAAAGAGAAAAGAACAGCCCCAGGAAGGGCAGGGGTGGAGAGGATCAGAGGGGCCGGATTTGGAAAATGGGTGGGGGTCCTTTAAGGGGTCGGCCCAGTGGCATCGGGTGGCAACTTTCCTTTAAGAAGGGGCGGGGCGTCCGTTGGGCCCCGCCTCCTTGGGGGTCCCGCCTTCAGGGCGCAGTTCAGGGGCTCCGCGCAGATGGGGGCGTGGCAGGGCCCGCGGGGGCGGGGCCGAGCCTGGAGTGGGCGGGCCCTGGCGGGCGGGGCCGGGCGCGCCGCCCCGAGCTGAGTCTCCCGGCGGCGGGCGGCGGGGACCGGGCGCGGCGGCGGCTTCGGCGGGAGCAGCATGGATTGGGGCACCGAGTTGTGGGTGAGTCCGATCGGCCCTGCCCCACGTTCCTCTCTTTCTGGAGTCCAGACCCCCTCCCTCTTTGCTCCTGCAACACCTTAGCGGGGGCTCGGAGCTCTCCCCTTCAGCGACCCCTGGAGTCCCAGCTTTCCGCCCTCTCTCGGAGTTTCCCAGGGCGTTTCTGGACGCCCGGGGCGGAGGGCGACCGTGCAGGAGCGGAGTGGGGAAACTGAGCGCGGGGTTTGGAATGAGGAGGCCAGAAGTCCTAGGACAAGGCCGGGGCGGCCGGGCGAGGTCACCTATTTTGAGCACCCTGGCTGGGCCGGCGGCTTATCTTACGGCCCCTGGGTCCCTGCCCGCCGCCCGCCTGTCCCGCTCGGGCGGGGGAGGGGACCCTCTGGCCACTTTCAACCCCACGTGGGACCTAGAAGTTCTGACCGCCCTTCCGGCGCCGCCAATCAACACCTAGGGGCTTGGGACCCTCTGGGGAGGGAGGGGGCTACGAGGCCGAGCCTCGCCTCGCAGTCCCCTCCCCCAACCTGCCCCAGGCACAGGGAGGGGCTGCCCCCAGGCCACCTCTAATCTCTACTCTGGAAGCCCCAGAAATTCCCCCGTATCCTAACCCATACCTCTGACCCCTCCTTTTTATGGGGGCGGTGGCATCCCTGGGTTCCTGGGTGCAGCGGGATAGCTAGATTCCTTCCCCCACAACTCGGTGTGGCGTTTCTTTTGGAGGTGCAGTGGACTCAGTGGGGGAGACGGAGTCATATATCGGGAGGGTACCCCGGGAAGCTTGGCGAACCGGGGAACATGGGGCCTGTCCCCTGGACATTCTTGGGCCCCCCAAGCTGCAGGGAACCCTGCCCCTCTGGCCTGACTCACGCCGGGCCGGCCGGATTTTCCGGAATCTTGTAGGGGGGGGATTAGGGGAGCCAGGGCAGGGGGGAGTGGCTCTGCCCCATTCCACACCCCTCTTGGCGGTCAGGCGACGGGGACCCTGTAGTCCGGCTGGGGCCCCGCCCCTGTTCCCTGGCCCTTCCCGGGAAGGGGAGGGGGTTCCCGCCGGTTTCCTGCCTCCCCCCGCGCCGCGCCGGGGCGGGGCCGGGAAGCCACTCCTTCTCCGAGCCCAGAGCCTTCAGGCCTCTCCCGCGCCTGGTCGGCCGGCAGTGGGGTCCCAACGTCTCGTTCCGGATCCCCACACCTCCTTCCAGGATCAGTTTGAGGTGCTCGAGCGGCACACGCAGTGGGGGCTGGACCTGTTGGACAGATATGTGAAGTTCGTGAAAGAGCGGACCGAGGTGGAGCAGGCTTATGCAAAGCAACTGAGGTGAGACCTTACGGTGGACCCGCCCTGGGGCTTGGGGGAGCTGTTGGAGGGCCAGGGGCTCAGCCTTTCCGCCTCCCTCCGTTAGGAGCCTGGTGAAAAAATACCTGCCCAAGAGACCTGCCAAAGATGACCCGGAATCCAAGTAAGGACGGAGAGGGATTGCAGGGCCAGATTTGGGGGCCCCGGGGGTGTGGGTCTCACTTCCTCTCCCTCACTAGGCTACCCCAAGCAAGTCCCTTACTTCTTGCTTCAGATCCCACCTAGAGGGATGGGCATGGTTGCAACATCCAGGTTACCTGGGTCAGAATCCTAAATCCACTCTTTTCTAGCCCACCTGCTTTGGGCAACTGACTCAAGTTTTCCGTTTTATTCTCCTATTAAGTGAGAGAGAGGCTCTAACAGTTACTAAATGAGTGAGTCTGGGCAATTGACTTCTGTTTTATGCCTCTGTTCTCCTCACCTGTGACACGGGGATGATGATGGTGACCTTGTAGGGCGCATGCGAAGATTAACTGAGATAATGCATTGAAACGGTGCCTAGGCAATAGTAAGTGTCATAGGAGCGTTTCGCTTTACCCCAGGTCCCCAGGTCCAGAATCCAAAAAGCTCCAGAAATCAAGATTGTGTGGGTAACTTGTCTGGCAGCAACCTCTGACCTAAACTGACTTGATGTTGATCACGTCCTTGGTCTTTATCCCACTTAGTGTGAACATTAATGCCTCTGGCTGCAAAAATACTGTGTTTGATGCTGCTCCGACCCCACTGGGGTGATGCATAAAAGACATCAGCATTATATCCCCTTTCTAAACCTGAACAATTCTGAGTTCCAACATGTATCCCACTGAAGGGTTTGGGGTAAGGGATACGGACCAGAATTTAAGGTTGCTTACGGGAGGAATGTGTTGGGGCTTTTTTTCCCTTTTCTGTATGGAGGTGGGTCCGGGGGGGACCTGACTTTGGCTCGCTGCCCCCTCCCATCCTGCCCCAGGTTCAGCCAGCAACAGTCCTTCGTGCAGATTCTCCAGGAGGTGAATGACTTTGCGGGCCAGCGGGAGCTGGTGGCCGAGAACCTCAGCGTCCGCGTGTGTCTTGAGCTGGCCAAGTACTCACAAGAGATGAAACACGAGAGGAAGATGGTGAGCGATTCCCCCTCCCTGGGTCTTCTCAGGGGCCGCTTACTGCAACCTAGGTGAGCCTAACCGCTTCTGTTGGCACAGCACTTTCAGGAAGGCCGTCGGGCCCAGCAGCAGCTGGAAAGTGGCTTCAAACAGCTGGAGAATGTGAGTCTGTGGGTGTGGAGAAGGGTGGCTCTGTCCCCGAGGGCCAGGGGAGGGTTACTGATCCATGGAGCTGTCTGCGTTGTCTGGCCTGCAGCCCCTCTCCCCTGGGGGCTTCTGCCGTGCCCCTTATCCCCCGTTTGCTGGGTCACTTTCCGCCAGTCCCTGAAACCTTGCTGCCTCAACCTACTACCTCCTTCTGGTTCTGCCCCCAACACAGAGTAAGCGCAAATTTGAGCGTGACTGTCGAGAGGCTGAAAAGGCAGCCCAGACTGCTGAGCGACTCGATCAGGATATCAACGCCACCAAGGCTGATGTGGAGAAGGTACTTGCAGGGTCTGGGACGGGCTTGGTGAGGGGAGATGGGGGCGGGAGGCGGGGGGGGGGGGTGTCTGGCCGGGACGCGGCCAGGACCTGGCAGCAACTTCTACCTCCATGCTCCTCAGGCCAAACAACAAGCCCACCTTCGAAGTCACATGGCAGAAGAAAGCAAAAATGAGTACGCGGCCCAACTACAGCGCTTCAACCGCGACCAGGCCCACTTCTATTTTTCCCAGATGCCCCAGATATTCGACGTGAGTGTCCCAGGCCCCCAGCCCCATCCTCCTGAAAACCCCCCCAGAGTGAATCGACTCTTACACACGTGTCGGAACCTCAGCAGCAATGTCCCGATCTCTCAGCTGAAAAGCGGTTAGAAAAACAACCAGGGTCCGCGAGCTCTGTCTTTACTCAAGCCGTTCTTTCTGCCAGGGACGTCTTCCTTTTCCTTTTGGAACGCTCTGTCCGTTCTTCTAAGCTCCAGCTCTAACCTGCCCTCTGAAAGGTCTCGCATTTCCCCTCTTCTTCTTCAGCCTTCTGGTCTACTCTTTGTCCCAACCCTGGGACTGGCAGTGTCTGTGCGAGGTCTGCTTTTTGAGCACGGTCACCCACTTTGAGAAGCCTTTCCTGACTCCCCTGGCAAGGCGGGAGCTCCTCAAAGTCCTCTCTGAAATCTCCCCTGTCCCATGTCTCCTCCCATGACCACCCTGGGGTGGGGTCTGTTTGATTCTGTGTCTCCCCCACCAGACGGCTCGGGGCTGGGCCAGGGTGGAGCCCCGTCACGATTGTGAGCTGGATCGCTGCTGCTGGCCCCTCGTTAGTGCCCCTGTCTCTGTCCCCGCAGAAGCTTCAGGACATGGATGAGCGTCGGGCCACCCACCTGGGGGCTGGGTATGGGCTCCTGTCAGAGGCCGAGCTGCAGGTGGTACCCATCATTGCCAAGTGTCTAGAGGGCATGAAGGTGGCTGCGGATGCCGTAGATGCCAAGAATGTGGGTGTCTGGTCCCGGGCGAGGGGGCTGACAGGTGGGCAGTAGGAGGACCCCAAAGGCTGAGCATCTCGTCTTGCCCCTGACTGCCCCCCCCCCCACCGCCCCCCACAGGACTCCCAGGTCCTAATCGAGCTGCACAAGTCAGGCTTCGCCCGCCCGGGTGACGTGGAATTCGAAGACTTCAGCCAGCCCATGAACCGCGTGCCCTCGGACAGCAGCCTGGGCACCCCCTCTGATGGACGGCCTGAGCTCCGAGGCCCGGGCCGTAGTCGTGCCAAGCGCTGGCCCTTCAGCAAGAAGAACAAGGTGGGGGCCGGGGCCCTTGGGACGGGGAATGTGAGTAGGGACAGGGGGGCCCCCACTGAGTCAGCCCCAGCCGCCAGGACGCTGAGTCCCAGGCAGGAATTTTCCTCTTGGCTGCTGGCCCGGGCTGGAGGGAAGGGAGGCGGCCGGGTGATTGGCCTGGGAGTCCCCCAAGGCTGAGTGGGGTGCAGGGAGGGGGCCTGTGGTGTCTGTGTGCTGCTTCTCAGGATGCTAGGAGAAGACCTGCTTCTGGGGTTCAGGGCTGGATGAGGGCTCGAGACACTGGCCCTGGGGACTCCCCTGGAGTCTCTCCATCCTGGCAATGTGACTCCAGGCCTGTGACCCTCAGGCTGTTTTTTCTTGGGGTTTTTGGCTTTTAATATCAAGCACATACCTGGACACTCCTGTTTTATAACTTAGACACCCCCCACCACGGTTATATCTTCAGACACCGTCCCCCGGCCCCACGGTTATATCTCATGACCCCTGTTTTATACTTTTGATCCCTCTTGACATATAATTTGATACCCCTTTTCAATTTGTACATGAGACTCTCCCAGCTTAAACCCCACCTGTAACCCTTCTGATCCATCGTGACTTCTATCCTTCTCTTAGCTTGCCTTTGACCTCTGTGGCCACGTACCTGTCTGAGACCTTGATTCCTGCATGCATCTCCCTCTACCTTCTAGACTGTGAGCCCAGAAAGCTGGGTGCACGGAAACCTGGGCCTCCCTGCCTCCCACCCCCCGGCCCCATTCTTAGGTACTGGATATGGGATTCAACGGTGGTGCAACATAGGGGGTTAGGGAGGGGTCCAGCCTTCTGGCTCACAGTCTAATGTCCTCCCCACCACATCCCAGATTTTTATGTTGCTCTTTGCATGCATTTTCTGTGTGTGATTGTGCATCTTGAGTTCTGGTTTTCTTACCGTTTTTTGTTTTTTTTTTTTTCTTTTCTTTTCTCCATTTTGTTTTTTCTCTTTTCTTTATTACGTCCATCGTCCATCCTCCTTCTCTACATCCTCCCACCCCTCCTGACCCAATCCCCTCCCCTGCCCCCGCCGGTAGCCACGCCCTCCACCCTTCTCCCCCCTGGGGGGCCCCCTGCCCTCGGCATTGCCTAATGGACCCCCATCCCCCCGCTCCGGCCTCGACCCCTTGGCCATACTGAGTGAGATCAGTAAGTCGGTCAAACCGCGGCTAGCATCCTTCCGCAGCCTTCGAGGCAGCCGTGGGGTAAGTGAGGCCTCGGGGGAGGAGGAGGAGGAGGAGGAGGAGGGGGCGGCCCCAGCCCGCCCAGCAGCTGGGTGGCCCAGCAGCTGGGTGGCGGGACCCTGGGCTCGCTTCCTGCCGCCGGCTGGGCCCGCTCCTCCGGTTGCCAGACCCGGACCTGCTTTGCTCTGTGCATGGCCTTGCCCCCCAAGAACCTTGGGTGGGGAGGAAGGTGGACTTGGTGTGTCTTAGCAATGTAGAAGAGCCTGGAAGCTTAGCATTCCTGATCCCAAACGCGGTGTCTTCCTACCTTGCAGACAGTGGTGACAGAGGATTTCAGCCACTTGCCCCCAGAGCAGCAAAGAAAGCGACTTCAGCAACAGCTTGAAGAACGGAGCCGTGAACTACAGAAGGAGGTTGACCAGAGGTAAGGTTGGGGGCAGGCAGGCAATGACCGAAATACAATAATAAGTGAACTGTACCGGAGTGGTGTTCGAAGATCTTGCCAATAAACCCCAGGCCTCGGTGGTTTTATAGGTGATTCCTACCACACTGAAAAGGAAAGCGTTACTTCCCCTCTTAAGTCATTCCAGCAAACAGAAAAAGTGAAAGCTGCCAGCTCCTTTAGGAGGCTGGTGGAATCCATTCCCATATCGGTTAGCAAGAATTCAAGGAATTGAAATTTCACTTATGATCTTAGACGCAGAATCCCAGCCAAACAAATCCAATGATGTATTTTAAAAATGATGTATCATGTGATGGCAATGATTGCACACAGCGTGGATGTAATTTAATGCGACGGAACTGGACTGGATGCTTCAAAATGGTTCCAATGGGGAATTTTGTGTTCTGTGTATTTTACCATAATGGAAAAAAAAAATTTTTTTTTTGAAGTGTTATTAAAGAGAGAGAGAGAAACTACGTGCGAGTTCACGAGCAGGGAAGGGGCGGAGAGAATTCCAAGCAGGCTCCAGGCTGTCAGCGCAGAGCCCAACGTGGGGCGTGAATTCACAATCCGTGAGATCATGACCCGAGCCGAAGTAGGACGCTTAGCCAGCTGAACCACCCAGGCGCCCAAAAAAATGGACCTTCTTAAAAGACGAGTCATAATCAATTGGGTGTTATCCCAGTAATGCAAAGATGGTTCAATATAAAAACGTCTATTAGTCTCATTTACTACATTAATTGGCTAAAAGAAAAAAAAACCATATGGTCACCTATTTAATACTTCAAACGCTTGAAATATTAACAATAGAAAATCTGCCAGATTGAAAAAAAGAAAATCTTTGCTCACTTCTTCCAAGCAACAAGATTCTCTTCCCAGTCCCCTTACATAATAGGAATGACGTTTGCCACTGTGGACAGGCGGCCAAATTCTGTTTTGCCGTTTGCACAGAGCCTCTTGTACAGAAACTTTGATTGGTGTAGGGTTCCATATGGAACTTTGTCGTCCCTGGGTTTTTATGGTAGAGGGGTTAAGGGGGCAGCTTTGGAGCCAAGACAGACCGGCCTTGAATTCCAGCTGGCCCACCTCTCTGTGCCTCAGTGTTCTCATCTGTAACATGGATCCCATATTAGGACCGGGGAGAAGTTGAAACCAGGATTGCCATACTCCAGAGCTCTATGCTTGTTACTACTACTGCCTGTGTATGTAGTCCTGGAGGAGACAGGGACCGGAGGGAGGCTAATGATAACGTAGTTAGCACGTATGGAGTGCTTACCCTATGCCATACCCCGTCTCAAACCCTTTACGTAGATCCACTGGAATTCCCACGTTTTCCTGAGACTGCGCAGAGGCAGGACCCTGATTAGGGCTTGTTTAGGGCTATTATTTCAGATGCCTGGAACGGCGCCTGGTATGTGATAGGTACTCAGTATGTATTTGGATAAATAAAGGCACTCTTATAGCCTTGAGCTCCCATGAGCTGTACGTATCGTCATCCCCAGTGTTCCATATTTGCATCCTGAGACAGAGGTTCAGTAACCTAGTCCAGACTCGCTAGGATATGTGCCCAGACTGGGATTCAAACCCAGGCAGTGAAGCAGTAACGTTTGAGATTTAACCACTGTCTTGTCTTGCTATTTGTTCCTTGAAGCAAAGCACATGTTTTGTTTCTGGTGGTTTTTTTTGTTTTTTTTTTTTTTTTGCTTGTTGAGTCCCATGGGACTGTTGTTTCCGACCTGTCTGTGTCATCCTAGAGAAGCCCTGAAGAAAATGAAGGATGTATATGAGAAGACACCCCAGATGGGGGACCCTGCCAGCTTGGAGCCCCGGATCACGGAAACCCTGAACAACATCGAGCGGCTCAAATTGGAAGTGCAGAAGTATGAGGTCAGGGAAGACCCTGGGGAGGGGTGGGGGCCAGCGGGCCTGGCTGAGTCACTTCCTGGGGTTGGGGGGGGGGGGACAGGGAGGTGTTGGTGGGAGGGGGGGTGCTCCAGCTGTGTCTCATCACAGCCTTGGGTGTGCATGGGTGATCTCAGGGAACCTCCAGGCCCGGAGTGGGCCGACCCCGGAGGAGCCCTGCCCTGGGATTGACTTCGTGGCTCCCTCCTCTCAGGCTTGGCTGGCAGAGGCAGAGAGCCGAGTCCTGAGCAATCGGGGAGACAGCTTGGGCCGCCACACCCGGCCTCCAGACCCCCCAGCCAGCGCCCCACCAGACAGCAGCAACAGCAACAACAGTAGATCACAGGATAACAAGGAGAGGTGAGCGGGGGGGACAGAGTGGGTCTGCCCCCAGGACCCAGGAGGCCCATCCTTACCCGCTTCGCTGTCCCCAACCAGCTCTGAAGAGCCCCTCTCAGAGGAGGGTCAGGATGCCCCCATCTACACGGAATTTGATGAGGATTTTGAGGAGGAACCAGCATCCCCCATAGGTCACTGTGTGGCCATCTACCACTTTGAAGGTGAGGACAGCTTGTGTGTCGCAGCTGATGGGGTGGGTTGGGCAGGGGGTGGTGTTGTTGGCTCGGTTCTGTTTCAAAGCACGTGAAGCACATCCGAGCCCACTGCTACTCCATGACAGGGTCCAGTGAGGGCACCATCTCCATGGCCGAGGGTGAAGACCTCAGTCTCATGGAGGAGGACAAAGGCGACGGCTGGACCCGGGTCAGGCGGAAACAGGGAGGTGAGGGCTACGTGCCCACCTCCTACCTCCGCGTCACGCTCAACTGAACCCTGCCACAGGCGGGAAGAAGGGGGCTGTTGGCTGCTGCTTCTGGGCCACGGGGCGCCCCAGGACCTACGCACTTTATTTCTGCCCCCGTGGCTTCAGCTGAGACCCGTGTAACCTGCTGCCCCACCCCCCACCCCTTCCGAACGGACCCGCTGTGCCTTCCACTGTTGATGTACATACTCGTGTTTCAGATCTTTTCTTCCTGCCGCTGGGCTAGGGCCATTTTGTTTTATATAAAAAATTACCTAAAGCTTTTGGAGTCTGAGCCTTATTGGTAGATTTAGATCCCGAGGCTGGATAAGCAGATGGCACCCTCCTTCCTGGCCACAGAGGGCATGAAGAAAGGGAAGTAAACTTGGGCAAACCTTGGACAAAACTTCCCCAGAGCTGGGTGCTTGTCTGTGACTTCAGTGTAGGGGGTAAAGCACCAAACGTCCTTGCCGTGTTTGTTCGTGGCAGCTTTACTGAGAAAAGGCAGTGTTGAACACCCACCGCATGCCAGGCGTTCTCCACCCGTGATCCCTAAACTCCCGAGCTTTAATCCCCATGACAACCCCCAGAAAGTACACGCCCTCACTTTTACGTTGAAGGCAGGCACAGACAGGCTGAGCCATTTGCTAGAAGTCACACAGCTTTTAAAAAGCATTTGAACTCTGGCTTCCGACTAAGAGCTCTGCAAGTTCTCGTCCTAACAGAAGCCTCATGTTCACCATTTGTAGGTTACGTGTGGGGAGGTGGGGGCTGGGATAGGGGGTCCAGAGCCTCCAGACACCTGGGTCTTCTAGTGGGGGGGGCGGGGGAAGGAGGCCGTCCCTCACGCTAGGATTCATGTACACTTTTAGGGAGCAGGATGGGTTCTTGCAAATCTGGCCCCCACTTGCTGTGAGGCAGAATGGGTTTCCACTGCGATTGGCTGCGTGAGCAGCGTGGGGCAACTGCATGGGTGTCCCCGTGCGAAGAAGGGGGTCTGTGCTTTCAACCATCCGGCTCCAGGCGCTGTGAAAGGACACTGAGGACGCGCTGGAACTTCTCAAGACGTGCAGCTTGCGGTGCCCCCACGCCTCGGCTTCCCCAGAGCAGCCTTTGCACGAAGCCTGTGGTCAGGGCCTCCCTCAGCTGCGGGTTCGGACGGAATCCTGGGGGCGGGGCCAGGAGGGCTGGGGGCAGGGCCCAGGCTCCAGCCTTGCCCCTCCCTGCACCTGCCTTCTCCCAGGGGAACTTTCTCCCAGCAGGGACCTGGAGGGACTCTGTCCAGAAGCTCTGGGCAACTGGGCGGGGTTGGCGGGGAGCGGGCTCTCAGAGTCGCTGCAGGAATCGGGGTAGGGTGGCTAAGGAGCTCGGTGGAAACAAACTGCGCCAGGGTGCATGGGAGCAGTCTGTTCCAGGTGCGTGATGCTGGGGTGGGGGCTGGGAGGGGGCCTCGGGGCTGTGCCTGGAGGTGGAGACGCCTGGGGAGGGGGCAAGATTTGGAGTCTGGGCCACCCAGCACGGCACATTTTGGGGGAGGTTGAGCCTTTTTGGAGAGAAGAGAGCTAAGGTGGCCAGCGAAAGCGGGAGTAACTCAGGTGGGGATTCTGGAGGCTGGGCCTCCCCCAGCACGGGAGGAATGGCTCTGAGCGCAGTGGGGGTGCTGTTCTACCAGACCGAAGGAAATGACTCATTTTGGAGAGGGCTAGGCATTACTGGGGGGATCGAGATCCTCTGGGGGCAGGGCCATCTCAGGTGGGAGCCGGGGACTGGGACTCTGTGGACGTGGCTCCGGGGCCTCTCTTGGGGTGGACAGCAATATTCCTGTCAACACTGTTGGCTCGGACGCGCGCGGCCTTGGGGCGAGAACTCCCTGGGGGCCGGGTCGGCCCGGTTTGGGTGGGACTCCGGGAGGCGTGGCGGAAGGCTCTGGTCCCTGGCCGGGTGGGTTCTGGGGCACGCAGTCAGAGCATGCGGGGTGCTCGGAAAGTCCGGACGCGCTGGCAGCCGGGAACAGAGGGGGAGCTCACCTCGCAGGCGCCGCGCCGCCGCTTCGCGGAACTTGGGCGCGTCCTGAGCCATCTGACGCGCCCGGTGCAGGGTACGCAGCAGCCGCTCGCAGCTTTCGTCTAGCGGCCCCGGGAGTTCCTCGCCCTCCAGCAGGCGCACCGCGGGCACCACGTGCGGCAGCGCCACCTCGCCGGGGTCGCAGGGTCCTATGCGGGAAGGGCTCTGGGCTAGGCTTGGGGCAGAAGTGGGGTCTAGGGTGAAGAGGGTGGACCCTAGAGTCGAGGGACCCTAGAGTCTAGGTCCTCCTAGAGTCGAGGAGGACCCTCAGAAGCCCAGGAACACGGGTTCGAGCCTAACACAGAGCAACCGGGCCAGGGGCGTGGCCTAGGACTGGGGGCGAAGCCTAGGACAGAAACAGGGGCGGGGCCTAAAGCTGGATTGGGATTGCGATTGAGGGTTGGTGTGGACCTCCGAGTGATGCCACTCACCGGCGCCCTCATCCAGCGCCCGCATCAGAGGCTTCAGCTCCTGCTCGAAGGCCAGCGCGGCCTCTGTGTGGCTCCTTCGGAGCTGGCGCCACGTGCGTTCCAACCGGGACACCTGGGGGAGGAGCCCTGAATATGCTTCCTCTTCCCTCTTCCCTGCACTCAGGCTTCCTCATTTCCGCTCCCCACGCACCTGGGGCATGAGCAGGGCGCCCATGACCGCGGCCAGTCCAGGCAGGTCCCCCGCCGCCCCTGGCCCCAGGGCCAGTGCCAACTCCACCAGGCCCCGAAGGGTGGCCGCGCGCTCCTCCAGCGGGCCTGCGCAGCCCAGCACAGCCAGAGCCCCAGCCAGCGCCAGCGCCTCATGTCTGCGGGGGTGGAGGGCAAGGGTCTGGGGGCAGTGGGAGGTTTGTAACTCGGAGCTGAGGCGCGCGTGTGTGTGTGTGTGTGTGTGTGTGTGTGTGTGTGTGGGCGGGGGGGGGGAGGGGGGAGGCATGCCCACCCATCTCACCTCCTCCCCGAGGGACTGTAAATGGGGCGAGGTTTGAAGACCCTGGGGATTCCAGGCGGCTGGCTCACCTCTCCAGAAGTTCCAACCTCAAGCGATGCCCATGGGGAAGGGTGAGCAGCTCCAGGCCAGAGGCAACCCCCATGGCACCCCGCTGAGCCTTGGTCACTCCTAGAAGTCCTGTAGCCTGGGCAGCGGGAGTTAGTGGGGATGTCAACTGAGCAGAATGAGTATACGGGTTTGAGGTGCCGTTCGGCCTTGGCCTGGCTTCAGCCCCTGTCTAAGGAGGAGGGACCCGGTAGGTGACCCACCTGACAGTCCACCAATAATAGGTGGAGGGCAGTGCTCCCAGGATGGTGCTCCAGGAACAGGCCACGGAGAGTACTCAGGACTCTGGGTTCCAGGGGCCGATTCTGGGGGCCCAGCAGGCAGGAGGGGTTGTTAGGGGGGCAGAAAGAGACCTCAGCCTGTGGTCTTGCAAAACTTCTACTCTCTTCCTCCTCTTCCTCGTCAGCTTCCCACCATGGGGCCTCTGTGTCCGGGCTGCTGTGGCCAGGGGGTGTTCCTTGGGCACTGGGCACTCGGGGCACCAGCTCACAGTACGTTGGGGGGCGTCCAGACGCATCACGCAGCACCAGCGAGGGTGTTCGAGGTGGCTTGGTTGGTGCCTTGGCATGAAGCTGCCCATCGGAGGCCCTGAGGCTGTCAGCAACGGACCCCAGGGGAGCTGGGGTCTTTAGCAACACGGGGTCACTACCCATCCGAGGGAGGGCACACGTGGGCATGGCTGAGGCTTCTAGGGGTCAAACAAGAGGGAGTGAAGGGGGTACACAGAGAAGATAGCTGGGGCCCTCTTGGCTCATGTAGTCAATAACTGGGTATCTTGGGGTGGGTTCGAACTTAAAAACTTCATTGATCTAAATGCGATACACTTACCAATGGTTTGAAAATGAACTCTCTTTGACACTTATGTATGAATTCTGAATACTATGGTTTAAACTTGAATTCTTTTGGTTTGGGCCCTCTGGTTAAAGATGGGAAGCACATACCAAACTAAAACAGAAACAATTCTTCAAAATTCACAAAACGACAAAAGCACCAAAGACACAGAGTTGATCAAACTTTCAAATGATGTCTTTTGTTAAGCTTCTGGCGTGACTACTTCTGAGGTTATTAGAACTTAAAGCTGCACCCAGACTTTTGGGAGGCTCTGTATTTGCCAAGCATATACGTAGACCCTCTTATAGGGGCTCAAAACCTTCCCATGGTTCTAGCTCACTCTGAGTAAAGGCCAAAGTTCTCACAGTAGCCTAAAAGGGCCCCTGATATCTGAATCTCAGATGGTTCAGCTATACTCACCTCCTTTTGGCTGAATCAACAGTTCGAACTCTTGTTTTGGCCCCAGGACCTTTGCACTGGCTCTTCCTACCTTTTTTTTTTTTTTTTTAAGTTTATTTATTTATTTTGAGAGACAGAGGGAGAGAGAGAATCCCAAGCAGGCTCCATGCTGTCAGCCCAGAGCCCGATGAAGGGCTTGAACTCACAAACCATGAGATCATGACCTGAACCGAAATCAAGAGTCGGATGCTTAACCGACTGAGACACCCAGACACCCCACTGGCTGTTCCTTCTCCCTGGGCCACTCTTACCTCCAGATAGTCACATCATTTCTTCCTTCACCACCTTCAAATCTTTCTCCACGGGGCCTGTCCGGACTACTACTTAAAACTGTAATACTCTCATCCCTCTCCTCCCAATCTCCCTGTTTCACTTTTAAGTTTACCCCAACTTGACTCATTTTTGTTGTCAATGTCCATCTTCCTTTAATGGGATGCTGGCACCACCTGTGCAGAGATCTCTGTCTTTCTTGTTGAGTGATATATCTCAGCATTTAGCCCAGTGGCCGGCATGCAGTGAGGGCTCATGTTGAGTGGGGGGAGGCAGGACAGATGGGACAGACAAGCCGCAAGGAGAATCGTAGGTTGGACGGTTAGGGTCAGCTGCTTTGAGAAACCAAGTTAAATGAGAAGTCAGTCAGGAAAAGATTAGGGGAATGGGCTTTCCCGTGGTGAGGATAGCAAGTGGTTGGAGTGAGGAAGGGGTGTGGCAGGAGTTATTACAGAGGTCAGCCACGGTCAGAGCGCACAGAGCTTCTGGGAATAATCATAAACCCACATTTTAAAGCCCTCACAAAGTTCCTGTGTATTTGTTAATCACCATGACAATTTTGAAAGCATTATTGTCCCCATTTTCCAAGAGGTTAAGTCACTTGCCCAATATCACTCAGGCAGTGAGTGGCACAGCCATCTCTGAGCCATGTGCTGTCCTGGTGGACCCTTACCTGGTCCACAGTGATCTTCTCTTGACCGCCCCATGTGCTCCAGCCCTGCAGGCTGACTGTCACTCCACTTTCTAGTCCTGGGGGACAGAGATGAGGGAGACGTGTAGTCCCACCCTGAGCAGGGCAGCCCCCACTGATGCCCAGAAAACCCTATATCCACTCATTCAGGATCAGTGGACCTCAACCAGGATATCCTACCCACAGGGGACACTTCACAGGGTCAGGAGACATTTTTTTTCGTTGTGGCAACTAGGGGGTGCGGTGGAGAAGATTCCACGGGCACCCCGTAGACAGAGGCCAGGGATGCTGTTCAACATCCTACGATGCACAGGACAACCCCCCCACAGGCAAGAGTGATCCGGCCCTAAATGTCAATAGCGGTTAGTGCCCAGGTAGAGGAACTCTGGGGGGAACTGGATGTCATCTGAGAAGTAGGGAGCCTGTGATTACCTGGGCAACTCTGTCAGAGCTGGGCTGCCTCGGAGGGTGTCCTCACTAAAGCTGCGTCGAATAGGTCCTTGCCGTATCACGGGCCTGGAGGCCACAGCCCCGGTGGCCTGGGAGAGCGGACGTTGCCCGGTCACATAGCTGAGAACCAGGGAGGTCAGGCTTGGGAAACGCTCATCCTCCAGCTGAAAGAGGGCTGTGGGTCGGCCTGGTCGGGGACGCAGGGCCACACGGAGCACCTCAAAGTGCAGGGCTGAGCCCTGCCAGCGGCAGGAGATCACTGGGTGGCCCCCACGGGACCCGGAGGCACGAACCAAGAAGTCTCCATCTTGCTGAAGGAGGGCCTCAGCCTTCTGGGGAAGGAGGACAGGGGGCAGGGGGCTTAGGCATGAGCCCAGATCAGCAATTAATGGTGATGCCTCACCCCCAGCCCCCACCCAAGAAAAGCCACCCCAGGGATGGGGTGGTTTTACACCACACCATCCCCCCCTTTTCTCAGGGGCACCCCTCTGGAGTACATTTCCCAGGCTCCTTTGCAGCTTGTCATCATTCGATACGATCTGGCCAATAGGAGGAGGGCAGAAGCGCAGCTGGGAACGTCCAGACCTGGCTCACAAGACCCTCCTGCACAATCCTGCAGGTTCTGGCCCCTACGTGTCAGGGAATGTCCCCAAAGCCCCGGTGGAAGGAGGAGCCACAAGGTGGAAAGAGCCCGGATCCTGACCGATTTCTGGAGCTCCGCGCTCCCCACTCCTCAACCACCTCGTAGTGCTGGCTGACATTGACCAAAGCAGCTTTCAACCTGAGTAAATGCACTAGGCTTGGTACACAAACGTGGCTTCAAACAAAAATGCCATTAGCCGGATCCTTCCAAACTGACTGTGGCCTGGAAATCCTCCTTTATTAAAAGTTTTAAGCAGTCTTAATGCCAGCCATGGTGGCTGGTACCACAATAGGGGCTGGGGGCCATGACACCAGAGGGGGAGGCAAAGCAGAGTTGGGGACAGGGGCTGGGGACTGAACGATAAATACGGTGGACGCACATATAGCCCTTACTATGTATCAGGCTACATGCTGTAGGCATATGAACTCATTTAAGCCTTTACCAAGGTTAAGCAGTAGATACCATTACTCCCATTTCACATATGGGGAAACTGAGGCCCAGACAGGTCAAATACCTTGCTCAAGGTCACACAGCTGGGGTTTGAATCCAGGAGGTCTGGCTCCAGGGTGTGGCATTTTAACCACTAAGCGATACTGACTCTCACAATTTGACTGGATGCCCAGGGTCCCAGGACTCCCGAGGGTGACAAATGAGTTGGGGATGAGGGTTGGGGAGACTTGGGTTGAGAGGGAGATGCTGTGACTGCTCAATACTGATTGAGCACTCACTGTGTGCCAGGACCTGTCCTAGACCCTGGAGACACAGGGATGAGTGAGACCAAGGCCCTGCCCTGCGCCGTCTGGTGGGCAAGATACACGAGAGGCAAGCACACGTGAATTGTCCAAGAGTAATCAATGAAGGTAATAAAAGAGGGAAATGGGGTCTTGGTGGCCACAGGTACTCGGGACCCAGAGGGAAAGACAAGCAAAGCCAAGGAGTCAGACTGGGGGGGGGGGAGCATTAGGACCCACTTAATCTCTGTCACCCTTGTCCATACCATCCCAGAGAAAATGGTCATTTACGTGTAAGGAGTGGCATGATACCAACCAAACTTCAAGACAGTCCCCAGACCCTCAGCCACCTCTTCCAATAGACCTTGACCATAAGTCCCTCATCCAGGACCCAGGAATCCCCAGCAAGTCAGGGCGGGAGAGGCTCCCCATCAGACGGTCCTGAGGCTCTACAGGAAGCAGAGGTACCTGACGGGACAGGGGGCCGTGGTACCAGGGCTGGCTGGCGAAGTCTTCTCCATCCTGTGGCACCTGCATGGAGCTCTTGGGGGCAGAGGGTTACAAGGGCTGAACTCTGTACTTGCAACAGTCCTCAGTCTTCCACATCTGTAAAATGGGAATAATTATTCCTTCCTCCTAAACTTCCTTAGTGGCCAGGTCAGCCCTTCCATGGTCCTCAAACCTTACAATGCAACTCTCTCTCTCTGTATATATATAATACAGCCATATTCTAAATTAAACAAGTTATTCAGTCAAAATATATATATATATATACACACAGCAGATTTTGTTTATATATGTGTATGTATATATATATGTGTGTACTTATATGTATACATTATATATGGTAGATACATATAATTGGGCTATGATTAAGATTAACTTAGAATTGGCTGTGATCTCATGCAAACAGTTGTGCATTCACTGGTGTTCTGGCAAAGGGAGAAGACCTAGACATTGCCTTCAAATGTAATGCAATTTTTAAAGAATGTTTGTTTATTTGTTTTGAGAGAGAGAGAGTGCGTAAGCAGGGGAGGGGCAGAGAGAGAGGGAGAGAGAGAATCCCAAGCAGGCTCTGCACTATCAGCTTGGAGCCCAAGGCGGGGCTCGATCCAGGAACTGAACCACGGTTCAGATCATGCCCTGAGCCGAAACCAAGAATCTGACGCTTAACTGACTGAGCCATCCAGGAGCCCCTGTAATGCGATTTTTATGCAGATGACATTTTACAGAAATGTCATTAACTATTTCACTCAAACTAATATTTATGGGGCACTCACTGTGTGCCAGGTACATACTCTAGGCACTAGAGGCCTAGCAGGAACTAGACAGGGGCATCCTTGGGGAGTTGCTGTTCTAGTGGGGCAGAGAGCAACTAAGAAAATAAGTAAGTGGGGCACCTGGGTGGCTCAGTTGGTTAGGCGTCCGACTTCGGCTCAGGGCATGATCTCACGGTTCGTGAGTTCGAGCCCCGCGTCGGGCTCTGTGCTGACGGCTCAGAGCCTGGAGCCTGCTTCGGATTCTGTGTCTCCCTCTCTCTCTGCCCCTCCCCGACATGCATTCTCTCTCTCTCTCTCTCTCTCTCTCTCAAAAATAAATAAACATTAAAAAAATATTTTAAAGAAAATAAATAAGTAGATGACGGAGTAGATAGATTACAAAGAGATAAGCAGAAAAATAAAGCCAGGGATGGGATATGAAGTTACAAGGGGTGGAGATAAGATTTTCCATAGGGTGGCCCGGGAGGGTCTCAATTAGTACCAACTGGGAGGATTTTGAGGGGGCGAGCCAGGTGAAAGAACATTCCAGGCCAGAGGGAATCTATGTTATTAATCTATAGCTTCTTAGCCATCTATGTGCACACTCAAGAATTCTTAGGATGTAGGAACGTCTGACCCATACATGGCTTTCCCATGTCACACCATTTTAAAAAACTTTATGTATGCATTCTTGTATTCTGCAAGAGAGAGAGACAGAGAGTGAATGTGAGCGGGAGAGGGGCAGAGGGAGAGAGAGAAACTTAAGCAGGCTCCACACCCAACAGGGAGCTGGACGCAGGGCTCAATCTCATGACTGTGAGATCATGACCTGAGCTGAAATCAAGAGTCACCCACTAAGCCACCCAGGTGCCCCTTAAATTTTATTATTATTATTATTATTATTGTTGTCGTTGTTGTCATTATTATCTCTACACCCAATGTGGGGCTCGAACTCACGACCCTGAGATCAACAATTGCACACTCCTCTGACTGAGCTGGCCAGGCCCCTCTCCAACATAATACCATTTTCAAGGACAATAAAACGTCACATTTTGTAGAAATGTCAGCAAACAGCAATTTCGCCTTTGCAGATTCTTACATTTTGGAGCCCGTACGCTTTGTTATTCTTGTGGCCAAATTTAGGTCTCTGACATTTTGGGGCTCCCTTGATATTGTGCAGGCCTCAGGCTCTGTGTGTCTGGAGTCTGGTGGAGAAAACCTGCTCTGGGTGGGAGGGAAGCAGGCGGTCTGCTTCTCGCTGCCTCCACCCCTAAGGTCTCCTGCGCCTGGCTGTGCAGGGAAGTAGCACCAGGATTCTCGTTTCCTGAGTCAGCAAGGCTGAGGGCCAGAACCCGGCAGGAAGCTCCCAGACCTGCCCCAGGTGGCTTTAGGGGTGGGGAGCTGGGCAGGGAGCTGGCTCCAGGCGCTGCATACCTGAAACGCCAGGTGTGCCTCCTGTGTACTTCCTGTTTGTCAGCTGGGCCAGGCCAGCCTCTGTCTCGACTCCCCTAGCCTCAGCTCCCTCTATCTTGTGCCCTCTTTAGTGGGCATGCAGGTTGGTCACCGACAAAGCTCTGGCTAGTTTGGTGGAGGGGAGCTGGGATGAGGGAGGAGCTCAGGGTGGGCACAGGTCAGACTCAGGGCGACTAAGTCATCCTCCTGCCCTTCATCCTTGGGAATAATTTCTGGATATTTGGGCAGGGGAGAGAAGGGAGCAGAATCAGGAAGAGGGTGGGGTAGGGTCAACCATGGGGAAGGGAAGAGGGCTATTCATGCCCTACAGACCACGCCCGTGTGCACACATAGGCAGGGGGGCAGCCCCCTACACACAGACACATGGACACAGATAGACATGGGTAGTCAACCTTGACATGGAGCAAATGCTGATTGGCTGAGCACTTACTGTGTTCAGGACCTGTTCTAGACCCGGGAGATACAGTGATGAATGTGACTAAGGCCCTGCCCGGTGCTGCCTCGTGGGCAAGTCACACAGCAAACAGCACACAAATGAATGAAGAAGACAATGTCTAAGAATAATCACTGAAGACGATAAAACAGGAGCGTGGGATAAAGAAGGTTGGAGGAGGCAGCTACCGTAAATAGTGTATAGTCAGGCAGCTTTCTCCCTCCACGGAGGGACTTTGGAGCTGAGATCTCAGTAAAGGGAAGGAGACAGTTACACAAACGTTTGGAAAAAGGGCAGTCAAGGTGGCGGGGGCCGGGAGAGCGGGTGCAAAGGCCTGGGGGTGAGATGGAGCTTCCTTCTAACATTTTACACCATCAAGAGGCCACTGTGGCTGAAATGCACCGAGCAACCAGCTAAGTGGAGAGCGGCGAGGTCGACAGGCGTGAGACCATTCTGGTGGACCCGGAGTTTTCATGTTAGTGGGATGCAATGGGGGTTAAAGAAGGGCTTTAAATGAGAGAGGGCGCGATCTGGTTTGTGCTTTAAAAAGATTGCTCAGGCAAAGTGGCAGCCTGGAGGCTTTCCGTGTTCCACAGGTAACACGCTTAGAGGCGCACTTTCAGGTACGTCCAGGTACACGGTCACGCGTGACGCACAGCGACCCAATCAGGCACTCGGCGACCCCTTCTATGTCCTCGGCTGCTCGGGGACCGACACCCCGACCTTCCCTTCCGGCCGGGGGCCCCACCTGGAAAAGAGAGGACTCTTCCACCCCAATAATCCCCTGATTCCGGATGTACCTGCGTCCCCTCACTCACCTGGGCCGGGACCCGCGGAGCTGGCGAGAGGCTGGGGCCGGGGCGAAGCCTAAAGCTCTGCGGCTCCGGGCCCCTCCCTCCCCGCCCCAGCGGGGCCAACCTTCTCCGGCCGCGCCCGGCGGGAACCGAGCCCATTCACCTGGCCCCGCCCCCGAGGACCCCGCCTCCAACGGTAGCCTTCCAGGCTCTGGCCCCGCCCCCGCGCCCCGTCCCACCCCTTCAGAGGCGTTCTTGGCGCTAACCACGCCCCCCTTCGGAGAGACCCTCGCTCCCATAAACCACGCCCCCTTGGGAACGCCGTCCATCGCTTCCAGGGGGCCCCGCCGCCTGGGGCGTCGCTCCGCCCCCAGGAGCTGGCCACGCCCACACGCTCTTTTTCCCTCTCTCAGTCCCGCCCCTTAGAGCTCCGCTCCTCTCTTCCCCGCAAGGCTGGTCCCAAGTATCCCTGACCCCTAGGGACGTGGTAAGGGGTGTCTCTCTCCTCGCCTCCCAGGGGCCCGCGCGGGGACAGGCCGGCCCTTTACGGGCTCACTCTAAGCGCGGGGGCGACGGCTGCTGTGACGTAGAGAGAGGTGCGCTTCCTCCAGACCGTCCCCCTGGGTTTCCCGGAAGGGAACTCCAGTGGGTGTCGGGCTTTGTGGAGACAGATGCGGGAAAACACGACAGCCTCCACCAGTAACAGCACGAGGGGAGAGGAGCTCGACTCTGGGGGCTCATGGGGGGGAGACGTTCAGGTGGTTTCCCTGGTGGGAGGAAGGAGGTGGGAGGGGGGCTTCCACCGTGATGCTTGGAGCAAGCACGGAAAGATTTGGAACAAGAGGAAGGACGCTCTAGCCACGTGTATTGAGAGCTCACAATAATAGCAGTTTTGAAAGCACTAGCCGCAACTAACACTTACTGAGCGCTTACTGTATGCCAGGACTGTTCTGCTTGCCTGACCTGCTTCAACGCATTTAATTTTCACATAGACCTGTCAGTGAAGGAGGTACTAATTTTCATCACCCCCATTTTCCAGATGCAGAAACTGAGGCGCGAGGCAGCCAAGCCATTTGCCCAGGTTGACCCGGCTTGCGAGTGGCGGAGGTGGGATTCATACCCCGAGCCCTGGAGCGCCATCCTGTCCTCCTCGCTTTCATCCGTGCAGCCCAGCCCCACCATCTCTGATCCCTACCATAATTCTCAACGGTGAAGGTTACCATCACCCATTTTACAGATGAGGAAATTGAGTCGTAGAGCGCCAAGGACGCTTGGGGATGAAAAGTTTCGGTGCCTGCGGGATCGCAAAGCTGGTGATTTCCAGGCTTGGCTTCCCCCTCAGCGAAATGTGGAAGAGACTCGAGGCGGAGGAGGAGGAGCTGAGGGGAGTGTTTTTTTCCTTGACCCCCTCCCGCCTAGTTTCGGTGCAGAGAGTAGAGCGGGGCGGGGGGGGGGGGGGGGGGTGGTTGTCCAGTGTGGGAGTCTAGCGCCCCCTAGTGGTTGGAAGAATTAAAAAAAGAAAATCTGAGGGGCGTGCCTGTGAGATGGGCGGGAGTCTGCTCAGCTTAGTGGGGTGGAGGTGGAGAGAGAGAGACCTTGTAGACGAGATGTTTTCAGGTGGAGATAAGGGCTACGAAGATGGTAAGTGTTTGCTAAAAGAATAGACTAACGAAGAACACCATCGATGTCTACAAGGAAAAAGATGGTGGGGGCCGGGGCCAGGGGCATGGCAGTATATGCATGAGCTTGGGATAAACGTCAGAGGTGGAGCCAAAAAAAAAAAAAAAAAAAAAAAAAGCTTCCGACCATTTATTTATTCATTCAAGAAAGTTTTATAGCGCGTGTATATGCGCCAGGTGCTGGGAACAAATGAGACACATTTCTAAATAGGCAACAAAGAAACAAGTGTATAAATGTCAGGTTTGTCGGATGGTGGTCAGGGCTTAACACGGGGAAGTGGGAAAGAAGGGCTGTGATTTAAAATGGAGGGATTTGGGAAGATTTCCTAAGAGGGTGACATGGAGTGAAGAACTGCTGGGGCCCGGGAGCTAGCCATGAAATTGCTTGCCTAAGGCAGGGGGAGCAGCATGTGCAAAGGCCCTGTGGCAGGATTTGGAGGCAAAATTCTGCGGTGGCCTCATGTGTTGGAGAAACAGTGAGGAGGCCTGCGTGGCCGGGGCAGGCTGAGTGAGGGAAAGTGGTGAGTGGGAGACATGAGGGCAAGGAGGGGTACAGGGATGTGTCATGTGGGGCCTCGTTGGCTGCAGGGAGGTGGGCTGTAAGAACGGGGGCATCACGACTTGACCCGGGTGCTCACAGGTGTGCTCCTCTGTGGGGAGGATAGACTGTGTGTGTGTGGGGGGGGGGGCAGGTGGGGAGCCTGGGGACCAGGGTGGAGGGGGGAATGTGTTGATTCAAGCTAGGATGTTGGGGGGCCAAGCCAGAGTGGAGGCAGAAGAGAGAGGGTTCAGAAGAGAGCAGATTTTGAGTATTTTGCCCCGGGGGGGTACTGCTCGTGGGTTGGATGTGGCGGAAGGCATCAGGCCTCAGGCGCTCCAGCAGCAGCCCCCCACTCCTAGGTGCGCTGTGTTGAGCGGGAAAAGAGTCCTGTACAGGGGAGGCCGGACTGCCGATGCTCCCGCCTCTCCCCGCCCCGCCCCCCCCCATGGCTCCGCCTCCTCTACCCCCTCCGGGGCGACAGTTACAGGCAAAGAGGAAGTGGTAGCCGGCTAGCGTAGGCAGGCAGGCAGGCGGTGGAGGCCGCGAGGGCGCGGGCCGCCCGGCGAGGCAGCAACCATGGAGCTGTGGCGCCAGTGCACCCACTGGCTCATCCAGTGCCGGGTGCTGCCCCCCAGCCACCGCGTGACCTGGGATGGGGCCCAGGTGTGCGAGCTGGCACAGGCCCTGCGGGATGGCGTCCTTCTGTGCCAGCTGCTCAACAACCTGCTGCCCCACGCCATCAACCTGCGTGAGGTCAACCTGCGCCCCCAGATGTCTCAGGTGAGCCAAGGGCTGGGAGTTGGGGGGGTGCACCCTGGGCTGGCACCGGGAGGGGTAAGGCACTGAAACTCTGGGCTTGTGACGTGGAAGGGAATATATCCCCAGCTCTGGGGCTGGCGTGGAGGGGAGGATGGGGGGCGGCTGGAGGGGGCGGTAAACTCTGAGATTCTGGGGTATTTCACGCAAGGTTAACAGGGGTGGGTTAACAGGCTCTGAGTTAGTGCACGTCCAGGCTGAGAACTAGCAAACTCGGGGTTAACGCTCTCGGGTCCCGGACTGAGTCCACCGAGGTTCAAGCCCCAGGTGGGGCTGTGTGGGGGTTATTGAGGGACACCTGGGAACCCCCAGGTGTCCAATGGGGTGCCTGAGGTTTTGGCCTCCTTTGACATCCCCCCCACTTCTGCCTATGGGGGAGGGGCCTCCACCAACTTCTTCCCCCACATGTGTCTCCTCCTCCCGGGCCTGGGCCCCTTCCTTCCCCTCACATCTTCTTCCCCTTCGCTTCCTGCCTGGGCCTGGGGCGTGTGGGGCGCATGGGGTGGGTGGGGGGCTGTGGGCCCCTGGGCTCTGGTCTTCCTAGCTCTCTCCATCCCTAGGTGGCATTGAGAAAAGCCCCTGGTCCTGAGCCCGAGAGTGGATCCTGGGGTCTTGGAGCCTAGAAACAGCTGCCCTTTCTCTGTAGGGCTTTCTGCAAGGGCCCAGGTCCGGGGAGGGTGGATGGACTGAGCTGGCCCTGCCAGGCTCAGGAAACATATTCAAATCCCTATTTGAATGTGGTGGGGGCGGAGGAGATAACGTGACTGGGGCCACTGTCTGTAGCACCTTCTCTGGGCCGCTGTGGTCTCCTGGGTGCAGGGTGGAGGCCGTGCGTGCTGGGGTCTGGGGGCTCTGGTTGCCTCACCTGCCCTGGGAGTCTGAGGGGACCCTGGCCTCTGGCCCTCAGGCTCTACTCTGGAATGAAAGCTTTGTGCCAGGATCTGTGCGTTGTTTCATTGTTCTGGGGCCTTTTCTCTGGTCCGAGAGGCCATGTGCAGATGCGAGGGGAGTGGGCCCATGGCGGGGGAGGAGGGGGGGGGTCCCTGGGGGCATTCCCCAGGGACAGGGCCATGGGGTGGGAGAGGTGGGTGGCCCTTAGCCACCCTTCCTGTAAGGGTGAGGGAACTCCTGAAGCCCAGCCCCTCTGGCCACAGGCCATCCCAGATTTGCCTACATTTGCTTACCTCCCAGCTTCCAGCCAAACGTCGTCGTCCCGTCTGGCCCCAGCCTGGCAGGCAGTCAGGGTCCCCAGTGAGGCTCTAACAACAGCTAATCAGGAAGTGGGTAGACCTGAGGATGAACTTCCACCCCTGCCTGCGTCTAGCCTACAGCTGGTTCCCCAGGGAAGGGCACGGGGACGTGGGGTTACTGTCTAGGAGGGAGACCTTGGGGGGCTGCAGGGATACAGCTTCTGTCTTTGTGCCGGGCCGTGCGGAGGACCCAGGCGTGGCCTTCCGGGTGCTCCCAGGCTGGGAGACACAGACACCCCTAGCCCTGTGTTGTCAGGACTGGGACCCAGGGAGGAACCTCTGGGCTGGGGGCCCTTGAGGCAAAGGCAAGACATTGCCGGGTGATGTCAGGCTTTATACAAGAGGGGACATTTGTGTGATGTTTTGCAGCACGAGTAGGAGTTCTCTCATTGCTCTGGCTTGCTGTGCCCAGCTGTGTCAGGCCCCAGGCTGCACAAGGGGGTCCCCCAGTCCTCCCCATCTGGAGCTCTGTGCCTTCCTGCCCCTGCTCGTCTCGTCTCCCCTCGAAGCTCAGCCCCGGGCGCTGTTCCTAGCAGGGATGTGTGCTGGAAGCTAAAAGGTGGCTCCAGTAAGGTGGAGGGAGGTGAGGTGCCACATTCGGTTGTTTCCAGGGAAGAGGGCTGGAAGAGGGCATTCACGCATCACCAGTTACGATGTATGGTCAGGCCTCTTCTTGGTGCTGAGACGGTGGGAAGGACACACACACAGAGCCCTGTCGCTGAGGAGCCCCAACTGCAGTGGGCGAGACCGACAATGTCTAACTTGTGGGGAGGGGAGGGACAAAACAAAGCAGGGGAGGGAGCGCGGGAGTGTGCGGGTCACGCTTTTGAATAGGGGGTCCCGGAGGCCTCGCTGGTAAGGTGACATTTGAGCAGAGCCCTGGGGAAAGTGAGGGAATGAGCCTTGCGAATTCAGGGAATTGCCGTGAATACAGGGCTCCTGGCAGGGGTGCGGCCAGTGCAAAGGCCCTGAGGTGAGAGCTTGTGGGTGCCCACAGAGTCTGGTGGGAGTGGTTCATGACTGAGGTCGGACCAGGGGGAGTCTCTAAGCTGGATGGTCCCTCTGAGACCTGAGATCCTCACAGACGGCACACTGAGCCGCAGACAGCCTAACTCAGCTCCTTCCTCCGGGAGTCTGAGTGGCAGAGATGAAAGTATAAGGCCAAGGGACTGGGGAGGGAGGGATGAATGTGACAGTCATTGTGGGAAAGACCCGCCAGGGCGTGGGAGCTGATTAGACCTGGCAGGGACAGGCGCTGGGCCCTGGATGATGTCAAGGTCCCCAGCCTGTGAATGCCCCGGTCACTGGCAAGGCAGTGGAGAGGGCAGGAGAGTTAGAACAGGGCCTCAGCTCGAGGGAGGTGGCTCTGAGGGGCCAGAGTTCAAATTCTGACGCACCACTTCCTGGCTTCACCTCTCTGAGCCTCAGTTTCCCCATCTGTGAAACATGGGTACAAATGGCACCTTTATTGGGAGGACGGTTGTACTATTTCAGCACTGCTTAGCACGGTCTGTGACACCTGAAAACGCCTGGTAAACTGTCTGTTTAGGAAGGACGGGGGGTAGCAGGAGGGTGGGTAGCATAATGGCAAGCAGGAATTGGGGTTGGGGTAGTATTTCTCAGCTGGGGTGATTTTGCCCCCCCCCCCCGGGGCATTTGGCAATGTCTGGACACGTTTTTGGCCCCATCATGTCTGGGAGATGCTACTGAAATGTAGTGGGTAGGTATCAGGGATGCCGCTCAGTATCCGACACAGCAGAGAATGATATCCCCAAACATCAATAGTGCTGAGGTTGAGGGGCGCCTGGGTGGCTCAGTCGGTTGAGCATCCGACTTTTGATTTCGGCTCAGGTCGTGATTCCAGGGTTGTGGGATCGAGCCCCACGTCCACTCAGTGTGGAGCCTGCTTGAGATTCTCTCTTTCTCTCTTTTTCTCTCTCCCCCTCTGCCCCTCTTCTGCTCATTCTCTCTCTCTCTCTCTCTCTCTCTCTCTCTCTCTCTCTCAAATTAGAAAACAATTGAAAATAGTACCAAGGTTGAGAAATCCTATGCTAGGGGACAGAGAGCCTGCAAAAGGCTTTAAAATATTTGGTTAAATAATACATTCATATGGTTCAAATATTAAAACACATAAAAAGGTGCACAGGGAAGAGTTTAACTTCTAGTCGTGTCCCTCAGATACCCAGCTCCTTCCTTTCCTCATAAGTAACTTTTTTCTAAGTTGACTGTATATCCTTCCAGAATTTATTGCGAACATAGGCAACTAGAAATGTAGGTTCTTATTTCCTACCCTACTCCCTTAACTTGAAAGATGGTACATACAACTGGTTCCTTTGTATCTTGCTCTCCTCGCTTTGATAATCGTCTTGGGAATCTTTCCAAGTCAATATAGAGAGAGTGTCCTCATTCAAAAAAAAAAAAAAATGACTGTATGATATGCCGGATAATCCATTTGTTAAACAAATTACTTCTGTTGAGCTAACTATGTGCCAAGCATTAGTCCAAACCAGGGGCCAGCAAACTACAGTCCAACAGCGGAATCTGGACCACAGCATGTTTTTATAAATAAAGTTTTACTGGCACCCAGCCATCCCCACTGATGCATGCATATATCGTCTATGGCTGCTTTCCAGCTGCAGCTACGGAGTTGAGCAGTCGCCCCAGAGACTGTCCTCCCTGTGGAGCTGGAAATATTTACTATACAGAACTTTGTAGAAACAGTTTGCAGATCCCTGTTCTATTTTACATTTGTTTAATTCTCACAACACCCTGTTAGGTGTAATTATCCTCATTTTTCACATGAGCGATGGAGGCACAGAGATGTTGAGTAACCTGCTGCAGGGCACCCAGCTTGGAAGCGGCAGACTTGGGGACTGGAACCGTGGGCAGCCCGGTCCCGGGGTTCTTGCTGTCCGCAGTCACCCTCAAATGCCTCTGTCCCACTGCTCAGCTGGGTAATCATTTATTTTATCATCCTTTCTCTCAACGGACACTTGGGTGGTACCAGGCTTTTGTTATGATACATTTACTGCAGCCATTAACCTTGTCCACGAATCACTTTTTGCTGACTCTACCCTGTGACCTTGGGCATGTTACCTAACCTGCCGGTGCCTCAGTTTCCTCATCTGTAAAATGGGGATAATAAATCCCTATCTTTAAGCATCGCTGTGACAGGTAATGGATTACTCTAAAGAACGTAGAAAAGTCCCTGGCTACATAGAAATCTTACTGTTGCTGCCATACACATGAGCAAGTGTATTCATGGCATACGTTCTCAGAAGGAGTCGCTGGCCCAAAGTGTGTGAGCCTTAGTGTTTCTGGCAGATGTGGCCAAGTTGTTCTCCATATGGGATTGGTCCCCGGTGGACTGTTCTAATTACATTACCACTAGCAAAGCATAAGAGTGCTTACTGTCCTTCATCTTGCCACAGACAGTTCTCTTGTCAAGATTTTGGAGCTTTGCCAACTTAATGGGTGATAAAGCTCACTATAGATCAATTTACATTTCTCTTATTCTGAGTGAGGTTGAACCTCTTCCTTTGTCTAAGAGCTATTTCTGTTTTCTCTCGGCAAAGTAATATCTGTTCATTTCATTTGCCCATTATTTTTTTTTTCCCCCTTTCTGGGACCGTTTGCCTTTTTTTCTTATTGATTTTTAGAAACTCTTTACATATTAGGCTGGCTTGAATTTCAAGTCAGGTACTTACTACCTTTGTGATCTTGAAGGAAAAAAAAAAATGTTGCTTAACCTGTCTGAGCCCTGGTTGTCTTATCTATAAAGTGGGATGTGAATAGCACCTTTAAGGCTTGGGTGAGCCTTAAATGTGATAGGTTAAGTTAAATTCCTTATTAATGTGATTGACGTGCTGAATTTAGCAAATGCTAAAATGGTGGAGGCACTCTTTTGGTTAATTTGATTTCAGTCAGTCTGAGTTGGCTGTACGATGTGGCGTAAGTCAGCGTGTGTGATGTTAGCTGCTGTAACAAACTATTCACCTGGGTGGCAATAAGAGTTTACTTCTTGCTCACATCACAATCCAGTTTGGGTCAACTGGGAGCTTAAGAGGGTGGCTCTTCTTTACAAAGTCCCTGTAGCACCTGGGCTCTCCCCATCCCATGGCCCTTCTCTCCCTAAAGCCCTTGGAGCCGTCTCTATCCCAGAAGGTAGGGGAGAGGAGTGTGAGGAGGGAACCCATGAGAGGCTGTCATGGGCCAGGCCCAGAAGTGGTGCTGTTGTCTCCATTCTTGTTCCATTGGCCAGAACTCCATCACATGGCCCCCTCCAACTGCAAGAGAGGCTGAAAATGGTCTGGCTGGGAGCCAGGGAGGATAGGAAATGGGTTGGGTGGACATAGAAAAGTCAATGTCGTAGAACCCCGGAGTGATGCCTCACTGCCTTCAGAGATGCAGGTCTGGAGGGGTTGGCTTGGAGGAGTCCATGGTGGGAAAAGGAATAAGGAGGGCTTGAACCAAAGCCACAGGGGAGGGATCCAGCTAGGGATGGGGGAAGCCTGGGTGGGAGAAAATTGCAGCAAAGTAGGTTGGGTTGGGTTGACCAGAAGATCTTATCTGAAAATATCTACTATGGCTGATGGGGCTGGAAGTCTGGGAGCATCAGCATTTGGTATTGTGCCTTCTCTTCTAACGTTTTATTCTGTGTACTGACCTCCTTCTGGGTCTAGTACTGGGAAATGTCACCCTTCGGGACTTTCTTTCCCCACTCTATTCCAGCCACAAGAGCCTCCTTGCTGTTCCCAGAAACTACCAAGCCCCATCCAGTCTCAGGGCCTTTGCATGTCTGTTTTTTTTCTCTTGTTTTATTTTTTTCCGTAGCACTTACCGCCCTCTGACTTACATAGATTTTACTTGTTTGTTTATTATCCACTTCTCCCCACTGGATGTCAGGGAGAGGCTTTTTGTCTGTTTGGTTCACAGCTGTGTCCCTGTGCCTAGAACAGCACCTGGCACGTAGTAGGTGCTCAGTAAATATTTACTGACTATTCACTTCATCCATCTATTCATTGTCCCTTTAATACAGGAACAACAAACTATCACTTATCAGGTGGCTGCCTCATTTCAGAAACAAAATTTAATTGACACAACAAATCACACATCTATGGACGTTTTGTCTGGGGCTGATTTCATGATATGAGTAGTCATGACAAAGACACGAAGCCAAAAAAAGTTTACTATCTGTCTCTTTACAGAGTTTTCCAATTGATCCCTGATACAATGGGTATTTGTTGAGTGCTTACTTACTATTGGTTAGTGGTAGTGGTTTAGCAGTGGTTAAGTATGGATTGCTTGGGATCAGTCCAGCTTCTACTAGTTCCTAGTTATGTGACTTTGGGCAAGTGTCAAGGCCTCTTCTGCCTTTGGTTTTCTCATCTATAAAATGGGAAAAATGATGATGATGCTAGTAATAATAATGATGACACCACCCACGTCATAGACATTTCCTTTTATTAGGCCATGTGCAGGATGATAGAGAATTCCATGATGAACGAGACACAGACCCTCATGCAGCTCTTTGAAGTAGACCAGGAAATGGGCAGTTACAAAGGAGCGGAGCACAGTCCATGATGGGTGGGTGGAGCCCAGGGCATTGTGGGCGCAGAGAGGAGGAAACCCCCAGAAGCAATCAGGGTAGGCCTCCTGGAAGAGGAGACATGCCGATTGAGTGTGGGAGGTTGGGGCATATTTGAGGAGCCAAAATAAGTTCTGTTTGTCTCCCTTGTTAACACTAATGGCCAGGAAGTGGGCAGAACCTGAGGCTGTGTTGGGTGGGCATAGCTGAGCTCCTAAAGACCTCACCACAATGCAGAGATGAACTGTCGACCTTTGATAGCAGGGATGGTGTTCTGAGACCTGGACTTTAGGAGGAACTTGGGGGTCAGGTCCCCTGGGGAAGAAATAAGGGGTGTTCAGTCGGAGAAGTTTGAAATTTGAGGAAATTCTGAGCTCAGTCTGCAGAAATTTTAACCGAGAATTTTAGACCTTGTGACAGAAAACCCCACTGAAACTGGCTTAGTAAAACATAGGATTTATTAGCTCCCATAAGTGAGAAGCTTGGGAGAAAACGTCTTCAGGTCCAGCTGGATCCAGAGGCTCTGACAGTCTCAGGAACCCCTCCCCCCCCCATCTCTTGGCTCTGCTGTCTTTTGAGTGTTTTCCTTCGTTCTCGGCCATTCTTTCCCCTCATCGTGGTGGGCAAGGATGCCCTGCTGCTCCAAACGTATTGCCTGCGGTTCTGTGTGCAGTGGAGAATGGGCACTCAAGCCCAATCTATGCTTCATTCGACGAGATTTCTTTGCGGGGGCGGGGTGTGTGTGTGTCACGTGTCTGTTCCAAACCAATTGTTGCGGTTGGTAGAATACAGTGTTCTGATTGGCTGTGTTGAAGTCACACACCCATTCCAGCAGCTGGGGAGGAGGGGTCCCCACCCAAAGGAGCAAGATTAGGAGGAGGGGGCATGGTTCCACAGGGGACACCGAGGGTCTGCTGGCAGAAGAAGTGGGGAGTAGATGTCAGGAGGCCCCCCACGTTTATATTGGCTTCAAGTACTAACTTCAGCGCAGTTCACCGTTGACATTGGAAGCTGCATCTTTCTCTGTCCTGAGGGCTGCCTTGTGCATTGCAGGATGTTTGGAGGCATCCCTGACCTCCACCCACCCCATGTAGCACCCTCTCCCCTGCAGTTGTGACAACAAAGTGTCTGCAGACAGTGTCCAATGTCAAAGTGTCCAAAACAGAAACTCTGTTTTGGAGGGAGTGAGCTTCCTGTCTTGGGGAGGTTCCAAAGAGACGTGCATGAATAATTACTGTCTGAGGACAGTAAAGAAGAGATTGTGAGCTTCTTTGAGTTAGAATAATCATTTATTTTAGTATCAGCCACAGGCGCTGTGCTGAGTGCAGGGCTTATGGGATAGGACACAACAGATACACTCACTGCTCTCCGGAGTTCATGGCCTTGTGGGGGAGAAGGGTAGTGTACTTGTTTCCTGTGGCTGCCCTAATAAAGGATCACAAACTGGGTGGCTTAAAATAACAGAAAAATATTGTCTCATGGTTCTGGAGATTAGAGGTCTGAAATCAAGGTGTGGGCAGGGTCAAGCTCCTTCTGGAGCCTCTTGGGGGCAAACAGTTCCTTGCCTCTTCCAGCTTCTGGTGGCTCCAGGCGTTGCTTGGCTCCTGGCTGTGTCACTCTGCCTTCACAAGGTTGTCTCCCCTGCATCTGTGTATCTGTGGGTCTCCTCTGTGTATCTTGTGTATGGACACTTGTTGGAGGATTTAGTGCCCCCCCCCCCCAGTAATCCAGGATGATCTCATGATCTCAAGATTCTTAACTACATCTTGCAAAGTCCTTTTATTATTTTTTTTTTCTGGAATAATGTCACATTCATAGGTTCTACGCATCTGATGTCACATCTTTTGGGGAGGGCCACCATTCAACCCACTATAGACAGTAAACAAGAAAATCAACAGAATATTATGATAAGTGCTGCAGACAAAATAGGCCAGGGGTCAAGTTGGAGAAGAGGAAAGGGTCATGCTTCTGGAGGGTGGTCAAGACAAGCTGAAAGCTGTAGGATAAGGAGCTAGTTCTGGGAAGAATGGGGGGGGGGGCAAATGCTGTGCAAAGGCCCTGTCGTGAGGAGGGTCTGAAGGAAGGTGAACGATGAAGGGAGAGAGCTGGGAATAAGATTGGGGAGGAGGGCACTTCGCTGGCCTGGTTGCGGGTACGTGTGCAAAATTAAACGTGATGGGAAGTCCTTGGAGGGTTTAAGCAGACTGGTAGGTTGACGGGGTCCTAGTAGCTGCTCTGTGGGGGACCAGGCTGTAAGGGTGATAGAAATGGAAGTGAGGGGACATGGGCAGAGGGAGTCGATGGAGGTGTCCCACAGGGATGTGATGGTGCCATGGACTAGGACTTGGGACTAATGGATGGGTTCCCATTTTGGTGGTTGTGCCAATCAGAGTTTCTGATGGTCCAGATGGGGGAGGGGTAGAAGTGAACGAAAGGAGGCAAGATATTGTCTAAGCTTATAACTTAGGAACCTGCCCAAATGGGGACATTGTCTGCTAAGATTGGAAGGCTGGGGAGAGCCGGGTTTTGAGGAGTTCTGATGGGGCTGAGTTACCATGGAGAAGGAAGGCGGCATAGCCTAATGGTTAGTGCGGTGGGGAGTAGCTCTGTCCTCCCAGGGGACATTTGGCAATGCCTGAAGATATTTTTGGTTGTCACTACTGGAGGGAGTTGTGTGCTCCTGGCATCTAGTGGGTAAAGAACAAGGGTGCTGCTGATATCCTAACTGTCCTATAATCCCAGGACAGACACTGAAATATCAATCGTGCTGAGGCTGAGAAACCCAGTTTGAGGGGCAAGGACTCCAGCTGCATGGGGGTCTGAGTTCCAGTCCTGACTGTGGGATCGTGGATGACCTACTGAAACTTTCCGTGACTCGGTCTCCCCACTTTTCAAATGGGGGTCACGATAGCCCATGCCTTATAGGTCTGTCACAAGAATTAAGTGAGCATAATGGTTGTAAAGTCGTCACATGCCGCAAGCAGAACCTATTGTGATTGGTAAACAAACTCATTCGGGTGGATGAGATCATCTGGAGAGGGAGGAGGGGGAGAGAGAGAGAGAGAGAAGGAAAGGGGTCTGAGTCCCAGGGTGCAGCAGCGTGGAGAGGTCAGGGAGAGGAGGAAGAAGCAGCCAAGGAGTCAGAAGAGAGCCAGTGACTCAGGAGGGAGGAAAGCCAGAAGGATGTAGTGTCCAGAGGCCAAAAGAGGAAAGTGTACCCAGAATGATCCCCACCTGAGTACAGTGAGGTGTTGGTACTTGGAAAAGAACAGTTTTTCTGAAGTGGACGGGAATAGTGTTGGAAAGTATAATAAATAACAACAATAGAAACAGGTCCGATGCATGGAGCCCTTACTATGTGCAAGTGTTGTCCAAAGTACGTAAAACTTATTACCTCCTTTGGTTTTCACAGCAAATCCATGGAGTAGGTGCCATTACGTTCAGGTTACCTCTTCTGTGAATCGGAGCACCCCAAACTTGATGACGTAGGACAACTATTTTAGAATTCTCACAGATTCTGTGAGTCAGGAATTCAAATGGAGTGTGGCGATGATGGTTTGTCAGCCCCACGATGAGAAGCCTTGAATGTCTGAGGGCTGGAATCAGCTGGAGTACCCTTCACTCACAGTCTGGGCTGGGGTGACTCAAGGCTGAGCTCAGCTGGGGCTGGTGACTGGAGCACTGGCATGCGGGCTCTCTGTGTGGCTTGGGCTCCCTCACAACATGGTGACTGGGTTTTGAGAAGGAGTGCGGAGAGACCAAGTGGCTTTCACAAGGTGGAAGCCGCTGCCCTGCTTGGAGACCGCGTAGTGTCGCTTTGCTGCAGTCACCAAAACCTGCCTGGATTCCGGGGCCGGGGAATCAGACTCCACCCCCTGAGGGTGGTGTGACAAATCACACTGCAGAAGAGCTTGCTGCATGGGTGATATGTTTGTGGCCATCTTTGGAAAGCACAATCTGTTACTGATTATTAACCCTAGTCTCACAGATGAGGACATGGAAACATGGAAAGTTTAAGTGAGTTGCCCAAGTTAACAGGTAGCTATGTTGGGATTTGAAACCCCAAACCTGTGACCACCATAAGCACTCTATGAATATTGCCTCTTTGAAGGGACATATGAACCTTAGAAGATAGTCTTGGCTTCACATTTCTGGTTTTCTCAGTCAGGGTTTAGCCACGAAAGCAGAAATCATCTTAGATCTTTCAGAGAGGATTTAATTCAGGGAATGGCTCATGGATGATGGGGGAGCTGAGCAGACAGATGGGGAATACTGAGGCAACCCAGAGAGTGGCCACTAGGCTAGAGAAACAGTAGAAGAGGTGACGTGACCGGGATCCAGAGGCCAGAACCATGCAGGGGATCCAGGACGTTGCTCAAGAGCTATTATCATCAGGGAGCTGAGACCAGGAAGGAGACATATTTGTTGCTGTGAAGAGGCACAGCAAGAGAGGGAGAAATACCCTGGTTTCTCTTTCTCCCGCCCTCTGATTTCCTGCCTGGGCATCCCATTGGCTAAGCCTACCTGGAAGCCAGGGTGCAAAGGAGCCTGGGAAATGTAGTTCCCTTTGCTACAGAGTAGAGCAAATGGCAGGCAGGGAATGGCTCTGAGAGCAAGCAGGCCAACGGTCCTCATAGTGACTGCCTCTTTGAGCTCAGTGTATTATCTCAACGGGAGCAGCTGCTACTGCTATTTGCCTGAGAACAGACGAAATGCAGCGGCTTTAATTTGCAAGGCAGGGTCCTTTTTAGCTCTAATGGCTCTGGTGGTTTTGGAGTTCAGCTCAATCTTCGATCAAACCCAGATCTCCTTTTCTCCACCAGCACACAGCTCATCAGCCTTCCTCTAGACAACCCATCAGAGATCTTCCTGCCGTCATTATGTCCCCGGCTTCCTCCAAGTCACCTCCAGTCCTGGTGGAACACCACAGCACCTTCATGGCTGCTCAGCGGATAGTGTGTTTCCAGAAATCCACCTGGGGTTGTCTGTCTTGTGCCTGTTTGTCCTGGGGGCTCGGAATGATCCCCACCTGAGTACAGCATCCAGCACCCCAAGAGATGTGCGGCTGTTCCCTTCAGTGTGCTCTGTGTTGGGGCACGGGACTGGGGGAATTGGGGGAAAGGCATCAATCATTTGTGCTTCCCTCTCAAGGACTCAGAGATATGGCCAAAGGGTGGGGTGCTTGGGGGACAAGCACCCGCCCCATTTTGATGGCACAGTTTTGCTCTCCAGTTTTGGCAAATACTACCCTTTGTTCACTCCCTCCCACTCCCCCTTTCTCATTCTGCTTCAGCCATAGTGGCCTCTGACCTCTTCTTCCTATGCACCAGGCAGCATCCTGCCTCAGGGCTTTTGTCCTGGCTTGTCCCTCTGCAGGCAGGCACCCACCTGGATCATTCCATCCTTCAAGGCTTTGCACCGACATCACATTCTCAGTGAAGCCTCCCAGACCTCCTTATTTAAAACTGCACCCCCTCCTGGCATTTTCCATCCCTTTAATCCCACTTAGTTTTCTTCCTTAATACCTCCCCCCCTCCACATATGTATTCGTGTAACACTTTGGTTGTGTGTCTCCTTCTACCAGAGCGTCAGCCTCACACGGGCAGGGGTGTGTATCCCTTTTGTTCACAGCTGTATCCCCAGCACTGGAATCAGTACCTGGGGCCTAGGTGATGCCCAATAAATATTTGTTGAATCAATGAAGGGGTGGTTGCAAAATTAGAGTGTTCTCTCATGTGACATCATCTGATCATATGTTATGTACCCTTTTAGTTTACTTCTTTTTTTTAAATATATTTATATATTATTTTATATATTTTATAAATTCTATAAATTAAATGTAGTTTATATATTTATTTAGAGGGAGAGAGAGAGAGCATGAGCAGGCAAGGGGCGGGGAGAGGGAGAGAGAGGATCCCAAGCACGTTCCGTGCTGTTAGTGTGGAGCCCCACGTGGGGCTCGAACTCACAAACCGTGAGATCCTGACCTGAGCAGAAATCAAGAGTCGGAGAGTTCACTGGCTGAGCCACCCGGGGCTGGGGGGAGGGGGTTGGGGGGGGTAGTCTGCTTCTATCACTCGGCACCTTCTTTTGCGATTTATTGTAGTGCTGTGTGCATCAGTCCTTCCTGCCTTATTCCTGAGTAGTATTCCAGCACACAGACGCCCCCCCCCACTTTGCTAATCCTTTCTCCCGTCGATGGACACTTTGGGTGGCCATGTTTTGGTTACCACTGGTATGGTTGCTGTGAACGTTTGCTTTCATTTCTCTGTGTAGACGCCGTGGGGGTGGGGAGAATGCATCGCGTAGTAGGTGCAATGTCTAACCTTTTAGGAAACTGCCAAGCCATCCTTCCAACTTGGTGGCACCGTTTGACATCCCAGCCCCCGGGGTGTGAGGGTCGCCTGGAGCGCTGCTCCTCCCTCTTCGCCACCCCTCGGTCCTTGGCTTTATCAGACACCTCTGCCATTTCACCAGATCCCTCCCGTGGCTCCCTGTGCTGGTTCCCGTGCTCACTCACCACCGCTGTTAACGGTGTCATGTCGCTGTCTGTTCAGTGTCTGTCTCGCCACTAGACTGCGAGCTCTGTAGAGACGGGGTTCGGTCTGTGTTGGCCACCACCGGGTCCCAGGCCTTGGCACACAGTAGGCACTCAATACATGCTTGATAAATGAATGAATGAATGAATGAATGAATGAGTCTGACTATTGGGCCAGGTGCTGGAGTGGAGATTCAGTTGGTATTTTCATGCCCAGAGTGAAGATGAGGACCCACCCCCCCCCAAGTTGGTGCAGTGACCCACCCAAGTTTCTTCAGCGGGCGGCCGCCGGGCTGGGAGTCGAGCCATGTCTCTCTGACCCCCTTGACAGGCACTGAGAAGCTGAGTGTGTGCTGGGGTGAGAGGGGAGGAGAGAGAAGAGAGACAGGCCGGCGTGGGGGGTAGGTTTTGAAGGCCAGGATGAGGAGGTGATGCTCTGCACCCCTGCTTCCAGGCTTCAAAAAGAGTGCACAGCATGCCCAGCCTCTCTGGTCTGCAAGATGAGGTCTTGCAGTCCCAAGATTAAGGGGCTTCAGGGCTGAACACGGAGGCGCCCCCCCCTTCCTCTGTCTCCCTGAGCAAGCCCTGGTAACAGGCATTTCCTGTTTCCGGTGGCTCCCTGGGCTGGGCTGGGGGTGGGGGAGCGGATTGCGGCACTTGTGCTCAGCTGTGGGTCCCTCTCCTGCTCCCTGCCCCCAGCCACCAAATGGGGCCTCCGTCCCTGCACACTGGTTCCCTGGAGGAGGGTGGCAAGCTAACCAAACTCTGTGGCTCTTTCTTTGTCTTGGGCACGGGTGGTGAGGGGCCCGCAGGCAAAGGGGAAGTGTCTGGGTGCTGATTTGCATACGGGCAAGATGCCAGCCCAGCTCTCCGATATTCTGGTGGAAGGGGGAGGGGGGCTGAGGGGTTCGCCTCACCAACGGGGAGGAAATGTATTCACACACCCCTCCTACCTTTGGTTAAAAGGCCTCCTGTCCTTTGCCACCTTCTCCCACGCTTTGGGCTACCGAGAAGTCCTTGCGGTGGTCTAACCTCAGTCATTCCTGCTGTCTGAGGGAGCCCCCCGTTTTTCAGCTGGGCCTACCCCATCCAGGAGGGCCGATGAGTCATAGCCCCTTTCGCCCCTTGAGATGTCACATGACTGGGGGGAAGAAGTCTCAAGGCTCAGCTGATCTCCCTGAGGTCAGGAGGGAACTTCCTCCCTCTGGCCAGATGAGGCCAAGTGCTCTGTTGCCCCTGGTGACTTGAGAGCCCTGTGTGGAGTCAGCCTACCGCCGTGCAAAGGCTGCTGGGCAGGAGAGTGTTACATGTGTTTCCTGTCATGTGCCGAACCTCTTTCGTGGCATCAGGAGGCAGCCTGGTGTGGTTCAAAGAGGTGCAGTGGTACAGTGGTTAGGGGCATGGCCTCTGGGCTCCGAGAACTTGTATCTGGCTTTTCATTCCTTCCTGTGTGGCCTCAGGCAAGTGATACATCCTCACTGAGGCTCAGGTGTCCCATCTATAAAATATGGGTTCACGCATTCCCCAACTTTTGTTGAGCATCTCCCGGGTACCAGGCGATGTACTAGGTGTTGAGGCCACAGCAGTGAACAAACTATACTGAGAATCCTCTCCTAGTGGATGTTCTAGTGTGTGAAGGGGGACTGACTGACAATAACAAAATAAATAAGAGGAATACACCGTGCCCCAGAAAAAACACAAGGCAGAGGAGAAGATGGAGAGTGCTAGGTGTGTGTGTGTGGGGGGGGGTGCAGTTTTAAGTAGAGTGACTGGGAAGGTCTCATTGAGAAGTGACATTTCATCAAAGGCCTGAAAGAGACAAGGAAGGGAGGCACTGTGTTAACTGGAGATGGACATTCTGATCAGAGGGAACAGCCTGTGCAAAGGTCCTGGGGCACTACTGTGCGTGGCATGTTGGAGGGACAGCAAGGAGGCCTGTATGGCTGGAGCAGAGAGAGTGAGGAGAAGGGAGGGAGGAGGGGAAGGTGGGGAGGGGATGGGGCAGGTCGTGTGGGGCCTTGTGGTTGGCATCTGGGTAGGGTTGGAGTCTTGGGAAGATTGTGACAATATTTGAAAATAAATGATATGGGTCCAAGGGCAGAAGCAAGGATACAATAAGGAGGCCATTGCAATAAAGCAGGTGAATGATAATGGTGGTTTGGGCCAGGCAGGTGCAGAGAAGGGGCGGGATTCTGGCCGTATTTGGAAGGCGGAACCAACAGGATTTGCTGATGGATTGGAAGTGGATGAGAGAGAAACAGAGGAGCCAAGGTGACCCCAACATTTTGGGCTCGAACAACCGGAAGGACAGATGGGGTTAGAGCGTGCCTCCTAGACCTCAGTAGCAACATTGTCGGGAGGATCGAACAAACCTATGCGTGCCAAACTCTTCATACCAGCTTTGGAAGAGGCTACATTCTCAATCCAGGGTGCCTCCCCAGAAGGGCTGGGGGCTCCAGGAGGCAGGGACTGCCTCACACAAGCAGTGCCGTTTCACCGAGGCACGTGTGTGGGTTTCTCATGAGGCTGCAGTCATCTGAAGGCTCAACTGTGGCTGCAGGGTCTGCTTCCTAGGTGATTCAGCCACACGGAACCTCCAAGTTCCTCTCCCCTGGGACCCCTCCATAGGGCTGACTGAGTGGTCTCAACATGGCGGCCGGTCCGTGATCCAAGAGGCCAAAGTGGGAGCTGTAATGCCTTTTGTTACCCAGCCTTGAAAAGTCATGTATTGTTACTTCCAGCATACTTTGTTAGTCACACAGGGCTAATCGTGAGAGAGGCAGTTACAAAAATGACACAAGTCCTGGGATCTGTGGGCCATTTGGGGGCCATCTTGGAGGCTGACTACTGTTGTTACATTGTCTTAATTACTGTAGCTGTATGCTGAGTCTTGATGTGAGTAGTTGCAGTTTACTTCTCCCCTCGGCTTGACTTGTCTTGGCTATTTGTGACTATGCATTTTAGGATTCCTGCACCAAGTTCCATGAAAAAGCAGTTGGAGATTTTAACTGACACTGCATTGGGTCTATGGCTCAATTTTTGAGAAGGCTGGACAATTTTAAATGTTGAGTCTCTCTGGACAAGAGAGTATATATTTCACTCTACTTGTACAGATCTTCTTTCATAGTTTTCAATACAATTTTAATTTTCTTCATAAAAGAGTTTTTCACTTCTTTTTGTTAGATTTGTTACTCATCACTAGCTTTTTTGTATGTTTGTTTTACGATTTTTAGGCTACGGTAAATGGTATCCTTTTAAAATCGAAGTGCAGTTTTCGCGCAGTGAAATGCTCAGTTCTTCAAATTTACCATTCAATCAGTTCTAGCAAATGTATACACTTGTGCAACCCACACCCTTATCAGGACACTGAGCATTTCCATCCCTTGTGGCCTTTCTGAGTCAATCTCCGCCACCCTCCCCACCCCAGAAGCAACCACTGATCTGATTTCTATCACCGTAGATTAGTTTTGCTTATTCTAGAATTTTGTAAATGTTTTCTTAAAAAAAATAACATTTTATGATTAATTTTTGCTAATGTACCATCACACAGTAAACTTTGTGTGTTGATTGTGTATTCACTAGCATTGTTAAGTTACTGTATTGATTCTGGTTATTTATCTGTATTCTTTTGGGCTTTCTGTATTGGTGGCACCTTCTGCAGAATGCCCTTTCTCTCTCCTTCCTTCCTTCCCTCCTTCCCTCCCTCCCCCTTCCTTCCTTCCTTCCTTCCTTCTTTCCTTCCTTCCTTCCTTCCTCCCATCCTTCCCTTCCTCCTTCCTTCCTTCCTTCCTTCCTTCCTTCCTTCCTTCCTTCCTCCCATCCTTCCCTTCCTCCTTCCTTCCTTCCTTCCCTTCCTCCCTCCCTGGCTTCCTTCCTTTTTTCCTTTAGTTTTGTCTTGTAGTGCAGGCTAAGATCTTCAACGCAGTGTTGCCTAGAAATGGTAATGGGAACAGCCCTGATTAGTTTTGATTTCAAATGCCAGGGAATCTTTTCAACATTTCCACCATTAAATACAATGTTTTGCTTTTTATTTAAAACAGAGGTTTAAGATTAAAAAAATTTTTTTTAATGTTTTTATTTATTTTTGAGACAGAGGGAGACAGAGCATGAGCGGGGGAGGGGCAGAGAGAGAGGGAGACACAGACTCGGAAGCAGGCTCCAGGCTCTGAGCTGTCAGCACAGAGCCCGACACGGGGCTCGAACCCACAGACTGCAAGATCATGACCTGAGCCAAAGTCGGTCGCTCAACTGACTGAGCCACCCAGGCGCCCTGGTTCAAGATTTTTTGAAGATGCTCTCTTTATCAGGTTACAGAAATTCCTTTCCATTCCTACTTGACCAAGAGTCATTTTTTCCCCTTTTCTCTCTCTCTTTATCACAAATGGATGTTGAATTGCTGTTTTTAGGCATCTCTTACTGTTGCTAATCTCTTTTGAACAGAGAGAGAACAAGCCTTGGGTAGGCAACAGAATATCCAGCCGGCACTTAGTAACATTGTTTACATCACACTGATTTTACACTGGCTTCTTTTCATAGCAAATGATCCTAGGGTTATTTTTGTTTGTTTGTTTTGTTTTTGTTTTTGTTTTTTGATAGTAGGGTGTAAGGTTCTCTTCTTAAATACATTTATTTCAGCTAAGGTTTATTTAAAGTTCATGTTACAGAGATAATGGGTTGGGTATACTGTGGGTGCAGCATTTATGTTGCTCTGGCAAAATGCTTGCCGTCACACTGCCTGGGTTTGCTTTCTGGCTGGCTGGCCGTGCCTCAGTGTCCTTCTCTATAAAATGAGGCTATAACATTACTTGCAGGATTGTTGCAAGAATTCCGAGAGAGAGAGAGAAAGAATATGAGAGAGGGGAAGAGGGAGGGGTGAAAGGAGGAAGAGAGAGAGAGAGAGAGAAAGTCAAACTCATAGAAGCAGAGAGTAGAGGCTTAGTAGGCACTGGGTGGGGGGGGGGATGAGAAAAATGGGGAGACGGTGGTCCAAGCATGCAAAATCGCAGTTAGGTAGGATGAGTCAGTCTAGGGATCTAATGTATGGGCATGATGTTGCTGCCGTCCTGAATAATCCTGTCTCAAGCACTGGAAAAATGCTAAGAGAGTAGATTTCAGGTGTGCTGAGCCACACACAATGGTGACTGTGTGAGGAGATGCGATGTTAATTTGCTGGACTGTAGCAATCATTTCACTATGAATACGCATATCAAATCATCACATAGTATGCCTTTAATGTATACAATACTATATATACATATTAAATATATATGTATATAGAGAGAGCTGGGATTGGGCACATGGTAGGTGCTCCTGCAAGGCAGTGAGATAAAACTGTGGTCAAGAAATTTGGTTCAGATTCTGTAGGATCTAGGGACCTTAGAGCCCATTGGGGCATTTGGGTGAGTTGACATAAGGCAACAATAGAACCAAATTCCCCAAACCCAGAGGGACATCCTGTAGGTCTGACTGCTACATCAGTTTATATCTTCTGGTTACAAGTCACTACAACCCAACCCAGACTGATTTAAACAGGAAAGGAACGTGTTGACTCGTGAAATTGCGACCTTCAGAGATGTTTCCTATAAATGGCGCCATACGATATGTGACCTTTTGTGCCTGGCCACTTTCACTGGGCATCACAGTTTTGAGGGTTATCCATTTTGTAGCATGTATCAGTACCCTGCTACTTTGTATGGCTTTTTAATATTCCATTGTATGGATATGCCTCGTTTTGTTTATCCACTTATCAGTTATGGACATAGGTGAATACGTAGGGACAGAAAACAGACACTGGTTCCCAGGGAGAAGGAAGAGAGTGCAGAATGACAGGTGACTGCTTAATGGGTACAGGGTTTCTTTGTGGGCTGAGAAAAGTGTCTTGGAACTAGATGAATTGATCATTGCATGACATTGCAAATACGCTAAGTGTCACCGAAGTGTACATTTTAATATGGCTAATGGTTGGGGGGCGCCTGGGTGGCTCAGTTGGTTAAGCATCCAGCTTCGGCTCAGGTCATGATCTCGTGGTTCGTGAGTTTGAGCCCCACTTTGGGCTCTGTGCTGACAGTGTGGAGCCTGCTTGGGATTTTCTCTCCCCTTCTCTCTCTGCCCCTCCCCTCCCCCCCCCCCCAAAAATAAATAAACTTCAAAAAATTAAAGTGGTTAATGGGTAGGTTTTTTATTATGGTAAAAGATACACAATATTATATACATAAATAGAGTGATACAAATATATTTGATAAATATAAATACAAATTTATATAAACTGGAGAATATATACATAACAGAATACTTATCATTTTAACCATTTGTAAGCGTACAATTCAGTAGCATTAAACCCATTCACAGTGCTGTGTAAGCATTACCACGGTACCCAAAACTGTTCCTCTTCCCCAACAGAAACTCTGTCCCCATTAAACACTAACTCCCCATTCCCTCCTCCAACCCTGGCTCCCACCGTCTACTTTTTGTCTCTATTAATTTGCCTACTCTAGGGACCTCATGTAAGTGGAATCATATAATCATTGTTCTGGCTTATCCTTCTGTGTCTGGCTTATTTCACGGAGCATAGTGTTTTCCAAATTCATCCATGTTGTAGCATAAATCAAAATTTCCCTCCTTTTTCTGGCTGTGTAATATTCCATTGTAGGTACGGAATACATTTTGTTATCAGTTAATGGTTACCTTTATGTTATGTGAATTTTGCCTCAATAAAAAAAGATTTCAGGGGTAGATCAAGCTTCAGGTACACTTATCTTTATCAGAAGAGGGTGTGAGAGGGAGGCTGTGCCTTCTTTTCCCCCTTCCGTGCCAGTTCCCAAGTCAGACTGCCTAGGGTTCAGCTTCTCCCCTGTCCTGTTATGTTCCCTCCACCCCCATTTCTGTTTCTCCTCACAGTTCCTGTGCCTTAAGAACATACGTACCTTCTTGTCTACCTGCTGTGAGAAGTTTGGCCTCAAGCGGAGTGAACTCTTTGAGGCCTTTGACCTCTTTGATGTCCAGGATTTTGGGAAGGTAAGCTGGTGCTGAACTTCCCGCGAGCTGGGCACAGAGAGGTGGAAGATTGGATTTCCGTTCGTTTCCATGAACATTTACACTGGGAAATCTAAGTGCTGTTGGGGGGAAGGACAGAGAAGTCAGACCAGGCCATACACCAGATGCAAAGGGGTTGGCTTGGGGTATGCACAACTGGCTTCTGGTCCCTGCTTTGCTACTGGTTGTGTGACCTCAGATCTGTGGTCATGCCGCTCTGAGCCCTAGGTGCCTCCTTTGTAACACAGGAATAATATCATCCTATCCTTTCTGAGTGGTTATGACGATTGCATAGAGTTAGGGGATCGAGTGGTGGGTGCTCAGTTAAGGGAACCCTGATCTGGTCACACAGAGGAGTGGGAAGGGGGAGAAAACCCTGAATTAGCTCCCAGGGGCATGGAGTCTAACCGTGATCGTCTAGCCCCGGGGGTTGGAGTCTGAGCCTGTGTTCTGGCACGTGGGTGGGCAAGGGGCTTACTGAGTGGCCCATGGCCCTTGTCACAGGTCATCTACACCCTGTCTGCTCTGTCCTGGACCCCGATTGCCCAGAATAAGGGGATCATGTGAGTAACCATTTGAGCTGGCATCCTTGGGTGACCTGGCTCCAGTCCTACCCCTCCTGCAAGTCCCCGTCCCTGGCCCCCAGGCCTCTGGCTCACCCATCCTGGCTCCCTCAGGCCCTTCCCCACTGAGGAGGAGACCGTGGGTGATGAAGACATCTACAGTGGCCTGTCTGACCAGATCGAGTGAGTGTCTGGGACCACCAACCTGCCCTGGGGGGTCGGAGGGGACGTGGCCCTGCTCTGGGGGGTCGGAGGGGACATGGCCCTGCCCTGGGGGGGTCGGAGGGGACATGGCCCTGCCCTGGGGGGGGTCAGAGGGGACATGGCCCTGCCCTGGGGGGTCTGAGGGGACATGGTTCTGCCCTGGGGGGGGGTCTGAGGGGACCTGGCCCTGCCCTGGGTGGTCTGAGGGGACATGGCCCTGCCCTGGGGGGTCTGAGGGGACATGGCCCTGCCCTGGGGGGTCTGAGGGGACGTGGCCCTGCCCTGGGGGGTCTGAGGACACATGGCCCTGTCCTGGGGGGGGGTCTGAGGGGACATAGCTCTGCCCTGGCGGTCTGAGGGGACATGGCCCTGCCCTGGGGGGCCTGAGGGGACACAAGTTTGATCTGGGAGGGGTCTGAGGGGATATGGTTCTCACCTGGGGGTCTGAGGGGACATGCCCCTGCCCTGGGGGGTCTGAGGGGACGTGGCCCTGCCCTGGGGGGTCTGAGGGGACATGACCCTGCCCTGGGGGGCCTGAGGGGACACGAGTTTGATCTGGGAGGAGTCTGAGGGGTCCCTGGCCTGGGGGCTCCGGTGGCCCTAGCTGACCCCACACCCCGCAGCGACACGGTGGAAGAGGATGAGGACCTGTATGACTGTGTGGAGAACGAGGAGGCGGAGGGTGATGAGATCTACGAAGACCTCATGCGCTCCGCGGAGCCGGTGCCCATGCCGGTGCGTGGGGCGGAGCTTGGCGTCTGGGAGGCCTCATGGTGGGGGGGGGGGCCCATGAGCCCCGGGCCCCCCAACACCGACCTGTGCTCCCCACTCTCAGCCCAAGATGACAGAGTATGACAAGCGGTGTTGCTGCCTGCGGGAGATCCAGCAGACGGAGGAGAAGTACACGGACACGCTGGGATCCATCCAACAGGTGCGGGGCTCCGACCCAGCCCCGGGGGCGCATGCGCGGGGAGCGGCGGCCTCTGGGCCGTGCGTAGAAGCCCCGTGTGTCCCAAGCGGGCCTGGGGCTCCTCTGTGTCCCCATTGTCTTGTTTCTTCTCTCTCTCTGCCGCTGGTTTTCTCTTTCATGCCATCTCCTGTCTTGATCGGTCTCTCCTTCCTTCTTCCTCGGTCGCTCTTTCCCTGGGTGTCCCTCTATCCCTGTCTGTATCTTTTCCTGTGTCCTCGCCTCTGTCCACCTGTGTCTATTACTGTCTCTCCGACCTTCTATTTTCTTCCCTTTGGCCATTGCTTTTTCAACAGCTTTATAGAGATGAGCTCAACGTACCATACAATTCACCCCTTTACGTGGACAATTCAGTGGTTTTTGGTGTATTCACAAGGTTGTGCAACCATCGCCACTGTTTAATTTTAGAACATTTTCGTCATCTCCCCCAAAGAAACCCCGTACCCTTTAGCCATCACCCCCCACGCCCCCGTCCTTCTGCAGACCCTGGAAACCGCTAACCTACTTTCTGTCTCCGTGGATGTGTCTGTTCTGGGCATTTCACACACGTGGCATCCCACACGACGTGGCCCTCTGTGTCCGGTTCTCTCACCGAGCGTCGTGTGTTCGGGGTCCGTCCACGTGTGCCAGTGTCGCTCCTCTTCGTGGCTGAGCGACATTCTGGTGGGTGGGTGGACCCCATCTTGTTATCCGTTCACCCATCGCTGGACGTTCGGGTTGGCCCCTCCTTTTCGACTGTTGCGAATAACGCTGGCGTGAACAGCCGTGAACAGGTGTTTGGGTGGCCGTTGTGCATCTCTGTCTCTCAGCCTCTCTTTCTGTTGGTCTCTGACTCTGTCTCCTTGTCCCCGGTTCCCTGGGCCTGGGCCGGACGGAGGGGTCCTGCCCCCTTCATCCTGCTCTCCCCGCTCCTGCAGCATTTCATGAAGCCCCTGCAACGGTTCCTCAAACCCCAAGACATTGAGATTATCTTCATCAACATCGAGGTGAGCTGGCCGGTCCCCAGCCCTCCCGGGCCTCTGTCCAGTGGGGACGACCTGCTGGCTCCACCTGTGCCTGGAGAGTGGGGGCTGGGAGTTGAGCACTGCAGGGTGGGCCTCCTGAACCCCAGCCCCCACTCCTTCCTCCGAGTAGGACCTGCTTCGTGTGCACACTCTCTTCCTAAAGGAGATGAAGGAAGTCCTGGGCACCCCAGGTGCGCCCACCCTGTACCAGGTGTTCATCAAATACAAGGAGAGGTGAGACCCAGCCGGCCAGCCCAGACCCTCGGAAGTCACCCCGTCCTGCCCGCGCCAGGCATTTGGACGACCTTGCCCTCAGAGGCTACCGGACAGGCAGGGCTGTTCCCTGTCTGCTCACGGGCAAGGGAAGGGACTGCCCACTTGTAGGTCAGTCCCCAGCTCTGCCTCTGCCGGGCTGTGTGGCACTGTAGACTCACTGAACCTCTCTGAGCATCTGCTGCCACATCTGTAAAATCAGTGTGGCACAGAATGTACCTCCCAGGGTGAGGATGAAATAAACGGATGCCTAAAGAGCTTGGCACAGGGCCTGGCACACAGTAGGTGCTCCGTAAGTGCTTGTTAGGCGAGTGAACATTGAGGAGACAACATACCGAGTGCTAAGCGTGTCTTATGCATCATCTCCCTCCGATGCTTCAGTGGCTCCATGCGGGAGGTGCCATTGTCATGCCCATTTTACAGATGGGGAGACCGAGGCTCAGACCATCTGGGAAGAGGCGGGCCTGGACTGACACCCAGATTCGCCTGACCACGGTGCGGGCCACCATTACCCGGCCACCTGTCCTTCCCTCAGGTTCCTCGTCTACGGCCGCTACTGCAGCCAGGTGGAGTCAGCCAGCAAGCACCTGGACCACGTGGCCGCCGCCCGGGAGGATGTGCAAATGAAGCTGGAGGTGGGGCCCGGGCGCCATCTGGGGGGCTCTCTTACCCCTTCCCAGGCCCCAGGGGCAGTGGGGAGGAGACAGAGCCGGTGGTGCTACTTTCCACCGCAGCCCAGCCAGGGTTTGGGGTGGGAGGTACTGACCAGCTGAGTGGGAGAAAGGGAGCAGGAAGAGGTGGGCGGGAGCCCTGAGCCCTGGCCCCCGCTGAACCCCGACTCTGGACTCAGTCCTGACCCCGAACTCAGCTCTGACTCCGGGCCGACCCCCAGTCCAGCCTGCGCTGAGTCCCAGCCTTGGCCGTGCCCCGAGTCTGGGCTGAGCCCCAACTCACACCGAGCCCTGATCCTGGGCTGAGCACCCCCCCTCCCCTGCCCCGGAACCAGTGTATCTACAGGGCAGAAATGAGGACGGGCCACCTGCATGCACCGTCCATCCGGCCGCGTCGGTCTCCGCTGTGGGGACCCTGCAGTCCTGTCCCCCGCTCCCTCCCCAGCTCCACTCAGCTACTGGAATCCTGCCTCAGGCAGTGTTTGCCAGCCTTCCAGGAAATTCTTCCTTCACTACTTCCCCGATGATGCTTCAGGTTCTAGAAAAATCCATACCTGTCTCCACCTCATCGTGCTCATCTCTTTCTCTGACCCCCCAGGAATGTTCTCAGCGAGCAAACAACGGGAGGTTCACCTTGCGGGACCTGCTGATGGTGCCCATGCAGCGGGTGCTCAAGTATCACCTCCTTCTCCAGGTGCACAAGTGGGGGCCCCCAGGCAAGGGCTTGGTTTGTCTCCCTCTCCGTGTCATAGGCGTGGGGCAGAGCTGTCTTCCCGGGGCTGGGGCCTGGCACCCTCTGGGAGGAAGGAGGAAGCTGGCAGGCCAGGCTTGTCTGGAGGGTCCCCAAGAGGAGAGGGCAGGCCCAGGTGATGTCTGTCTCCATGGGCTGTGCAGGAGCTGGTCAAACACACGCAGGACGTGATGGAGAAGGAGAACTTGAGGCAGGCCCTGGACGCCATGAGGGTGAGTGGTCACACACAAGCGTGTACACGTTCAAGGCAGGGCACACGGTCACACCCACAGGCAACCCCTCCTCTCATCAATGACCACACGCCCATGTGACCAGTGAGTGATTCCTAGCGTCTCGCTTGGGGACAGTACATGCGGGGATGCCCTTTCTACGCCTCCTGCCAGCCCCTGGTGGGGGCTGACCCCCTACGCCCAACCAGAGAGGGGATTGGCCAGGGTGGGGGGCCCAGGCTCACCCCTGCCCCACCCCCAGGACCTGGCACAGTGTGTGAATGAGGTCAAGCGGGACAACGAGACGTTACGGCAGATCACCAACTTCCAGCTGTCCATCGAGAACCTGGTGAGGGGGCAGGGCAGGACGGACAAGGGGTGTGGCCGCGGGGGTGGGGTGGGAGGGTGTTTGGCCTCCCCCTGGGTGGCCCCTTGCCAGACCCCCTTCCTGCTGCGTAGGACCAGTCTCTGGCCCACTATGGCCGGCCCAAGATCGATGGGGAGCTCAAGATCACCTCAGTGGAGAGGCGCTCCAAGATGGACCGGTAAGCGGAGCCAACAGATGCAGGAAAGAGCCGGAGCAGAGGCGGGAAGGGATTTCCAGTTACGCCAGGGGGTGGGGCCTAGGTGGGCGGGCGGGGCGGGACCAGCGTGGACGTGTGGGTGGAGCCAAGACCCCCAGGTGCTGGGACCCGGAAGGACCTTATGGCCGAGGTCAGGATGGGTGGGCCAATCCTGCCAAGCTGGCCACAGAGGAGGAGAAGGGCGGGAGTCCTAGACGGACGGCCGGGTGGGGCCAGGAAGGTGGAGCTGGTGGGGAGGAGCTGGCCGAGGGGAGCCAGACGGAGGCCCCTGATCCAAGTTGCTCTCAGGTACGCCTTCCTGCTCGACAAAGCTCTGCTCATCTGCAAGCGCCGAGGGGACTCCTACGACCTCAAGAATGTGGTGGATCTGCAAAGCTTCCAGGTTCGAGATGATTCCTCCGGAGAGCGAGAAAACAAGAAGGTGGGGCTCCGAAGCCAGATCTGGGGTCCCCAGTGCTGGGAGAGCTGAGGCTCTGCACTCGAGCTTTAGAATGCCCGTGTGTGTGTGTGTGTGTGTGTGTGTGTGTGTGTGTGTGTAAGACACGCGTGGTCTTAGATTTGTGCACGTATGTTTGGTTCTCCCAGGCAGACCCTTACAAGGGTGCCCGCGCCCAGTTTCTCCGAGGGGCAGAGAGGCTGTTACGAGGCTGACCCTTTCCTCCCCACAGGGGTAGGGGTGAAGAGGGTGTGTGGTCCCATCCTCTGCAGACTGGGTGTCTTCATTCTGAACCCTGTTCCCTGCAGTGGACTCACATGTTTCTCCTGATCGAGGACCAAGGTTCCCAGGGCTATGAGCTGTTCTTTAAGACACGAGAACTGAAGAAGAAGTGGCTGGAGCAGTTCGAGATGGCCATGTGAGACCCCCCCTCCTCCCCCACCCCCTGTCCTCAGAGGACTCTGCAGTGGACAGGGGCTGAGAGGCAGTTGTGCTCTGTTCCGTAGGGCCACTCTGAACCTCAGCTTCCCCATCTGCGAAATGGGAAGCGTAGGCTTTTCATGCTGTCTGCATCCTCAGAATGTCAGTGTTCTGTGGGTGAGCTTCAGCCGCCAGCCTGAACCCCTCTTCCTCCTCCTTTTTCTTCTTTTTCTTCTCCTCCTCCCCTTCCTCCCTCTCCCCCTCCTCCCACTCCTCTCCCTCCTTCTCTTCCTTCTTCTCCTTCCGTTTATCCTTCCCCTTCCCTTTCCTCTCCTCCTCCTCCTTCCTCTTTTTCTTCTTAATGTTTGTTTTATTTTGAGAGAGAGAGCAAGAGTGTGTGTGTGTGTGTGTGTGTGTGTGTGTGTGTGTGAGGGAGGGGCAGAGATAGAGAGAAGGAGAGAGAGAATCCCAAGCAGGCTCTGCACTGTCAGCACAGAGCCCGAAGAGGGGCTCAGTCTCACAAACGGTGAGATCGTGACCTGAGCCGAAATCAAGAGTCGGATGCTAACCTGACTGAGCCCCCCAGGCTCCCTTTCTTCGTCTTCTTGAGATGAAGCTCACGTAACAAAAATTTCGCTATTTTAAAGTGTATGATTCAATGGCATTTAGTGCCTCACGATACTGTGTAACCACCACCTCTAAGTTCCAAAACATTTTCATCCCCCCAAAAGGAAACCCTGCACCCATGTAGTACTCAGTCCCCATTTCCCCTGCTCCCAGCCCCTGGCAACCACCGGTCTGCTCTCTGTCTCCACCCAAATGCCCATCAGTGGAGGGCTGGAGACATGGCTTCTGGTTTATGTATGGCTGCCCCGATACGTCCAAAGGGCAGCACGTGTTGGTCCTTCATTCCCTTGTGCGGCTGAATACTGTTCCGTCATGGGGAATTCTCTCCCCTCTCCAGCTCCAACATCTACCCTGAGAACGCTACTGCCAACGGGCACGACTTCCAAATGTTCTCCTTTGAGGAGACCACGTCGTGCAAGGCTTGCCAGATGCTGCTGAGGTAGGGGTCTGGGGGGATGGGCCTGGGGCCTGGGTGCGGTCCGCTCGTCCCCCTCAGAGGGGCTTCTCTGGCTGTCTGTCCCCTGGGTTGGGAGGTGGGAGGCTCTCCCTGGGGCCTCCGCTTCTGCATCTCTCTCTTGCCCTGAAGAGAACCCAAGGGCACCCTTCACGTTGTTGGCAAAATGATCGGCTGTGTCCAGTCAACATCACTGACGTCCCTTAATCTCCCCTTGGCATCCCAGAGGCACTTTCTATCAGGGTTACCGTTGTCATCGGTGCCGGGCACCTGCACACAAGGAGTGTCTGGGAAGGGTCCCTCCATGTGGCCGACATGGGCAAGGTACCAGTGGGAGAGACTGGGGCAGGTGGGCTTGGTCCTGTGGGGGGGATTTCCATGCTGACTATTTCCTTTCCCGCCCCCCATAGATTTTTCAGGAACTATGAAGAAGGTAAGACCCCCATTCTCCTTTCTCTGTATGAGAAATCATGGGGGATAAGGAAGGGTGACCCAGGAGACCCCAGCAGTGGGCATGGCCCTTTGCTGGGTGCTCACATAGGAGCTGAGGGGGCCCCAGGCTGGGCCTGGGGAGCCACACTTGCAGTTTCGCTGTCTCCCTCCAGGATAAGCCACATCGCCGACCTCAGGACAAAAAGCGGAATGACCTGGGTGAGTCTGAGCGGGGTGGGCGTTGTGTGGGGCAGGAGGAAGCCTGGTCTCTGCCCCAGATCTCAACAGTTACATTAACAATCACATAAGGTCCTGCTTGTAAAGCTGTGAGCCATTGGTTGCAGTCCTAGAAACCCGAAAGGAATTTAAAGATAACCAACTGGGGGCGCCCGGGTGGCTCAGTCGGTTGAGCGTCCGACTTTGGCTCAGGTCATGATCTCGCGGTTGGTGGGTTCGAGCCCCGCATCGGGCTCTGTGCCGACAGCTCGGAGCCCGGAGCCTGCTTCGGATTCTGTGTCTCTGCCCCTCCCCTGCTCATGCTGTCTCCCTCTCTCTCTCAAAAATAAATAACATTAAAAAAACTTTAAAAATGACCCAAATTATTTACTTGCTTTGCTCAAACACTAGGAAGAGAAGGCATGGGGCAGTAGCCATCCTTGCAAAGGTGCTCTTTATCTTTCCGTCCAATTTCTCCTCTTCACTGCCTCTTTTTCCTTGCTTTCCAACGCGGCACGCCTCTGGTGGTCCTTACCTCCTCTCCTCTTGATCCGTGCCACAGAATCTTATCATGATGTATAGTTTCAGCAGAGTGCCCTCCACTCGAGGATGGGGAAGTGGAGGGCACAGATTCATTTTAGCCCAATGGCAGGGGGGGAAAGGCTGGACTCATTCCTATGTTGACGAATTTTGTGGCATCACAGCAGTGATGGGTGCCTTGTGTTCAATATCTACGGTATACGTGGTCACATCTGGGGCCTCTCATCCTCCAGAAGCTCTGAGACAGTGGTGAGGGAGAGAATTTTAAGACATTACCTTGTAGTGGGCGGACTAGAAGGTCCTCTGGAACATAGAACCTGGGGGACTTGACAGATCTGAGCCCTCAGGGAAGCCTTCTCAGAGGAGGAGACATTTAGGCAGACATTTGATGGATGAGAGGGTGAGGCAGGTGAGGAGGAGGGCAGGGGTGTTCCAGGCAGAGGGAATGGCATGCGCAAAGGCTGGGAGGCAGGGAAGCCAGGCAGCATTAAACACGTGAGAACAGTTTGGTGTGGCTGAGGAAGTAAAACCTTTGCTCATAATAATACAGAGTCAGTGTGAAGGCTCAGATTTCATATCTATCTATCCGTGTCTATGTATATTCATATATAGATGTCAGTGTACAAAGATCTATAGATGTCTATAATCTGTGTCTATAGATAGCTATAGATATATCAGCTTTATTTGAAATAATAAAAAATTAGAAACAAATGATTCAATAAGAAGAACGTATATATAATTATACGTAGATTTATATGCGTTGTATAATCCGTTTTATACAAAAGTGTATGTCAGCTTTATTTGTCAAAAACCAGAAACAACCCAAATGTCCTCAATAGAGGGAAATATTTGTGTGTGTGTGTGTGTGTGTGTGTGTGTGTGTGTGTGTGTGTGTGTAGGGGTGCCTGGGTGGCTTAGTTGGTTAAGTGTCCGACTCTTGATTTTGGCTCAGGACATGATCTCACAGTTCGTGAGTTCAAGCCCCACATCAGGTTCTGCACTGCCTGCTTGGGATTCTCTCTCCCTCTCTCTCTGCCCCTCCTCTGCACTCTCTCTCTGTCAAAAATAGATGCACATTTAGAAAAGTAAGTGTGTGTGTATCTATTATATGTATTTATATTTATGCATATTGTATATGTATATCACTATATTATATTAATATAATTAATTATATTTAACATATAATTATATTAATTAATATTAATATATTATATACACTTATATTAATACACACACTTGTACATATCCATTATATATATGCATACGTATGTGTGTGTGTGTGTACACACACACACACACACTGTTTATTGAGATAGAAAATACATACTGTAATGTGTGTAAGTGAGCAAATCTTAACTGCATGGCTCCATGAATTTCTACCCCTGTAACCACCACACAGATCAAGATATGGAACGTTTCGCCGAATTCTAGAACTGCACTGTCCAATGCAAATTGAAACTCATTTAAATAACCTTAAAGCTCCCGTACTCAGCCACACTAGCCACATTGTGAGCTCTCGCTCGCCACCTCTGACTAATGACTGCCCTGCTGGACAGGAGAGATTATTCAACTCCTCCACACAGAAGGTTCTACCAGACTGCTGTTCAGTCCCCCCCCGCCTGGCTCTCCGAGGGGACCACTCTTAGACCCCTACCACCATAGGTCAGTTTTGCCTTTCCTTGAACTTCGTAAAAATGAAATCATGTGGTATGTCCTCCTCCTGCGTCGTGTTGGTGAGACTCATTGACGTGGTTGCTTGTGACAGTAATTTGTTCATTGCTGTGTCACCTTCTGTTGTGTGCTTCTGTCACACTCAGTTTATGCATTCCATTGAGGCCGTTGGGTTGTTTCCAGTTTGGGGCTCTAGTGAAGACAGCCCGTCTCGGACTTTTGGCACACACGAGGGCGTGTTTCTCTTGGTCTCTAATTTTCGCCATCCTGGAGGGCGGTGAGGCTCAGGTCTGAAAACCCGTGGCCGCCAACCGCACTGAGCCACCGCCTTCCCTTCCCTCCAGGCCTGCCCAAGATGGAAGTGTGCCAGGAATACTATGGGCTTCCCCCACCACCTGGAGCCATTGGTCCTTTCCTGCGGCTCAACCCTGGAGACATCGTGGAGCTCACCAAGGCTGAGGCCGAACAGAACTGGTGGGAGGTACAGGCTGGGCGGTGGGAGTGATGGAGAAGGATCTGAGTGTGGGGTCATGGGTGTAGGCGGCCCCGGGAAGGCTTTGGCAAGGGGAGGCTGGTTTGGAGGAGGCATCTGGGGAGGCTGTTATACATGGGGATTTCTAGGGCTGGCCTGGCCCTTCTGAGCTGGCCGTCTTGCCAGGTGGTTGATACTGGCTAGAACTCCATGGGTCATGCGTGCCACAGAGGGATGGACGGGTGGGCAGATGGCCAGTGGGTAGAAAGATGGGCACACACACATACACGCACGTGAATGCAAGTAACTTCTGCGTCCGTGTCTTTCCCTCCCGGATGTTTAGGGCAGGAATACGGCTACCAATGAAGTTGGCTGGTTTCCCTGTAACAGGGTCAAGCCCTACGTGCATGTAAGTGCCTCAAATCTGATGGAGAGAGGGCAAGGGGGGTCTGGGGAGGGTCCTGCGAGGGCGGGAAGCCTTGAATTAACACCCCTGAGATAGAGAGGGGCTGCCCATCACGGTAAGTCATTCCCAAACTCCATGCTCTGCCTAACGTGTCAACCGAGCCCAGAGTGGAGGTGGGGGGGCGGGGGGCACATGGACAATGATGACCAATCCTTTCCCTCTTGATTCTTCCTGTATGAAGGTCCTTTCCCTGGTACTGCAGAAAATCAGGGGTGGCCAGAAGGCTGGCCAGTCACTGGCTTCCTTTCAGAGGCAGCGAGTGCTATCCCATCGGGTGCTGGGGCCACCCAGGCCTCTCGGGCCAGCTTCTGTGGACGCACCTGCCCGCACTGTGCCCAGTCTCTGCTCACCCAGCCCCCTCGCTCTACGATGACCTCAGGTCTTTCCCATCTCCCCAGACCTCTCTCCCTCACTGCAGATACCCCTCTGCCTGCTTCACAGCCCAAATAGGAACCCGCAGAGGGAAACTCCCCTTCTGTTGCTTGAATTTTGTATCATTTCAGACTTCCAGAAAGGTGGCTACAATAATGCCAGCAACTCCAAATAGCCTTTCCCAGATTCACCAGCTGTCCACATTTGTTCTTTCTCTGCACACTTTATTTTATTTAAAAATTTCATATTATTGTTTTCCTGAGACATTTAAAAGTAAGTTTACAGCTATGTTTTCCCTTCACCCTTAAATACCTCCTGAGAACAAGAACCTTTTCTTACATAACCGTAGCGTGATTTTAACAACCATGAATTTAACACTTGACATTGACATTATACTACGATTTAACCTGTAGTCCATATTTATTTTTTAAAAAAATTTTTTTTTCAACGTTTTATTTATTTTTGGGACAGAGAGAGACAGAGCATGAACGGGGGAGGGGCAGAGAGAGAGGGAGACACAGAATCGGAAACAGGCTCCAGGCTCCGAGCCATCAGCCCAGAGCCTGACGCGGGGCTCGAACTCACGGACCGCGAGATCGTGACCTGGCTGAAGTCGGACGCTTAACCGACTGCGCCACCCAGGCGCCCTGTAGTCCATATTTAAATTTTGACAATTTTCCCTAAATTGCCTTTTAGAGATTTTTTTTTTTCTTTTTTGGCCTGAGGTCTCCCAGGTTTCTCCACTGTGGAGCTATGCATTTCCAACGTCATTGTTCTGTCCAAGTTTATTAGCAGATGTAAGGATGAGCTGCCTCCCTTTCTGTCAGTCAGTCAATCAATCAGTCACTCAACCTACCTATCAATCAGGCATCTGTATATCTAATGATCAGCTATATATCTATCTGTGTCTCTGTGTGTCTATCAATTATTTATGTATCAATCTACATACCTATATATGTATTGAACATCTATAATTCTATGTAGGCAGATATCTATCCAATTACTAATCAATCAGGTATGTATGCATGTATGTATCTCAGGGAATGCCTGTGGATTCTTATTCTAAAAATGGTCCCAGCTTTGGCCAGCGGGAGCCCCATCAGGCTGGCTCATCTGTCCTTTTGATATGTCCCCAGCATTCTCTGAGCTGTTCCTTATTTTCTGGCACAAAACCAGACCTACCTTGTACTTCCCATGCCTCAGTCTTGGAATCACCTGTTTTTCCAAGGAGCCCTGGTCCTTTCAGTGGGACACGGCATTCAGAAGCCAAGATCTGGGCATCTCTCCAATTTCTGCCTCCAAATGTACTGCCTTCTTAAAACTACACCTGTCCTAGCCTCCTTCTCTCTCATTACAATGAAGGCTCTGAGAAAAGATAGAAAAAACGACAATTCTCCTTTCTACTGAAGGATTCCATCCTCCTGGTCCCACCTACTTTACAAGATAGCTACTATTGTATTTGTTTTATGAGTGTCTGTCTGGAGTTTCTTAATATACATACTAAGTCGATACGAATAGCAATTCTCATTTGCCCCATGATTTATTCAGAAGATTTAATACTATTTTGCAGCCCCCTGCTTGCCTTTTAATATATCTTGGGATCTTTTCATATTGTGCACAGAATATTTCATTCTTTTTTCTTCCCCTTTAAAAAAAATTGAGGTGAAATTTGAAAAACATAAAAACCATTTTAAAGTGCACGCTTCAGTGGTATAGTACATTTTGCAATCATTTCATTTATGTGAAATATCTCAGATAGGTACATCCACAGGAACAGAGAGCAGATTGGTGGTTCCCAGATGCTGGAGGTGGGGGGCTTTGGGACCGACTGTTTAATGGGTGATGTGTTTGGGTTTTCTTTTGGGGTGATGTTTCAGAACTAGATACAGGTGGTAGTTCCACATTCTTTCTATCACTATTTTTATTTTTGTTGTTTCTTTCTAAGTTTATTTTTTTTTATTTTGAGAAGAGGGCAAGTCGAGGGGGGACAGAGAGAAGGGGAGGGAGAGAGAGAATCCCAAGCGGGCTCCAGGCTCTGAGCTGTCAGCACAGAGCCCGACACGGGGCTCGAACCCACAGACTGTGAGATCATGACCTGAGCTGAAGTCTGACGCTCAACTGACTGAGGCCCCCAGGCGCCCCATATTATTACTATTTTTAAATTATGGTCAAACACAAATTGTATAAAATTTGCCATTTTAGCCATTTTTGAGTATACAGTTCAGTGGCATTAGGTACATTCGTACGTTTGTGCAACCACCACCACTGTCCATTTCCAGAACTCTCCATCCTGCAGAGCTGAAACACTAAGTCCCCACCCCGTCCCCCAGCCCCTGGCTCCCACCATCTACTTCCTGTCTCTGTGAATTTGACTCCTCTTAGGGACCTCGGATGAGTGGTACATGTGTCCCTTTGAGACCAGCTTTTGCAGTGAGCATAACATTTTCAGAGTTCATCCATGTTGTAACAGATGTCAGAATGTCCGTCTTCTTATGGCTAATAATCCATTGTGTGTGCATGCCACATTTGGTTCATCTGTCCATCTGTTGATGGAGACCTAACCCTTTGGCAATCGTGGGTAACGTTGCTAGGAACATGGATGTGTAAATATCTCTTCGAATCCCTGCTTTTAATTCTTTCGGGTAGATACTCAGAAGACGAATCGCTGGGCCATATGGTAATTCTATTTTTAGGTTTTCAGGAACCACCGTCTGTTTTCAGTAGTAGCTGTGCCATTTCACATTTCTGCCAATAACGCAACAAGGTTTCCAATTTCCCTATATCCTTCCCAACACTTGTTATTTTTCTGTTCTTGTTTTGTTTTGTTTGTTTTTTGTTATTTTACAATAGCCGTCCTGATGTGGTGGAAGTGTGCACTTTTACATGTATTCAGACCAGGGGTTGGGCTTTCTGTAAATAGACAGATAATATAGAGTTTCATCTTTGTAGGTCAGATGCTCTCTTTTGTGATTTCTCACCTCTGCCAAAATGGTACAAAAGCAGCACAGACGATGTGCAAATGAGTGAGCCTGACCATTGTCCCAATAAAACTGAATTTCTGGACCTTGGCATGTGAATTTCACCCCATCTTCACATGCCGAGCAATATTATTCTTCCTTTGATTTTTGTCAACCATTTAAAAGTGTAAAATCCATTCTTTTTTTTTTAATTTTTTTTAACGTTTATTTATTTTTGAGACAGAGAGAGACAGAGCATGAATGGGGGAGGAGCAGAGAGAGAGAGGGAGACACAGAATCCGAAGCAGGCTCCAGGCTCTGAGCCGTCAGCACAGAGCCCAACGCAGGGCTCGAACCCACGGACCGCGAGATCATGACCTGAGCCGAAGTCGGCCGCTTAACCGACTGAGCCACCCAGGCGCCCCATAAAATCCATTCTTAACTTGAGGGTCATGCTACAACAGTGGCTGGACAACCCCTGAGTGGAAGTGGACCAGTCTTTCCCATTAGATTCTGAGGCTGTGTCTTCAATGAATAGCACAGTGCCTGGCGTATAATAAACACTCAATAAATGATGGCAGAGTGAATGAGTATATGAGTGATGCACCCTGCACTCCGTTGCTAACCTTGGCTCTTTACCCTAAGTCTCGGTCTCTGTGTCCCCAGGGTCCCCCTCAGGACCTGACTGTTCATCTCTGGTGAGTGGAACTACCTTTCCTATTTTCAACTTGGGCCCCCTGGGGTGGGTTCCCTGGCTGGGCACGGAAGGCGACTCCAAACCAATATCTCATTCATTTTTTGAACTCTGGGCATCGACTGCTGGATGGAGCCCTGGGCCCAGGGCTGCTGAGGCGCGAGCAAACAAAAGAAGGTCCCTGATTTTGGGCGATTAGGGCCTCACTGGAAGGAAAATGATGGTGGTGGTGTTACCAGCAGCCCCTCGCCCCTGTTTTTTGAGCACCTATTGAATGTAGAGCAGTGAGGGGCAGGTGTTTACAGTGTTGCTTCTGGAGCCCACTGACAGGGTTCAAATCCTGAGTCCAGTATTTCCCGGCTGTGTGACCTTGGGCCAGTAACTCAGCCTCTCTGTGCTTCAGCTTTCCTTTCCGGAAAATAGACTAATACCGACTTACGCTTCCTAGGGCTGTTGTAAGGCTTTAATGGGCTGTTAGTCCTGTGCCTGGCACACAGTAAGCACTTTTTATTTTTCATGTTTTTAACATCTCTGACATTGCAATGGCTCTTACAATCGACGGAGTATCAGTCTTCTGCCTACTTTTATGGGTAGTGGTTTTTATTTCATAATGGCCCATGAAGGAACAGTGCCTTTTACGATCACTGGCCTCTTAGATGATGTAACACGGGAATGTTCTTATGGCTGCTGTGTCCGTGCTTTAGGGAGCGCATTGAATTTTCATACCAACCCTTGGCCACTCTCCTTTCCTTTTGGGAAAGAAGGAGGCAACCGAGGCTCAGAGAGGGGAAGTGACTTGTTCGATGTCACACAGTGAGGAAGGGAACGGAGATGGGATGGAGCCCATCTGCCTGACTCCAGAGCCTGACCTTCCTGCCTCTGGAAAGTCATGATGCTGACAGACCACGTGTTAGGCGCCTCAGCCTCGTCTGGTCAGAAATGTCCTCTGCAGAGGGTACTTTTATCTTCCTTTTTTTTAGAAGAGAAAACTGGGGCCCAGAGTGTGGCAAAATCAGCTCCCAAGGTCACAGAGCAGCCAAGTAGCAGAGCCAGGATTCAGACCTGGTGTCTGCCCTCCCCCGCTGGGATGCGGTCACCAGGCGTGGAGTTGTATCAGGAGAGCGAGACCCTCACTTTAGGTGCAGAATTGGAGGAGGCAGCCAAACAGGCATTGAGATCCGTGATGGGTCAATGAGGCATTTAAAATAACCGAAAGCAAGGCAAACTAAATCCATGATAAGCAAAACATCAAAACTGTAAATAAAGACAGGACCTGACAGGGCTGGGGGTAGAAAGAGTTGAACCCAGGAGTATGGAGGTCGATCTTGTCTTTATTTAAAGCCTTGGCATTTTGTTCACCATGGATTTTCTTTTGCATTCATTTCAAAACCTGAGGTGAAATCCACATAACGTAAAACTAACCGTTTAAAGTGGCGTTTCTGTTAGTATTTATGTTTCTATTACATATTCACATGCATATATCGTATACAGTTATATATTACCTCAAGTTAATGGTATATTATTTGTTATATGTTTACATTTGCAGCATAAATATATTCATATCCACATTTATGTCATCTGTAATTACATATCATCCAAAACTAGTAAATAGTATGTATGTTACGTATTTACAGTTATAACATAATACATTCATATTCACATTTATGTGTCATGCATAATTGTATATTATCTATAATATATATTAATATATTATATGATATATTAATTATAATATAATTAATTAATATATATTATAGTATAGTATATATTATATAATATACTACATAACTATACATTATAATTATAATATAGTATATAATATATAGTCATATATTATAATTAATTATATATATAATTATATATATAATTATATATATAATATGTATTATATATAATTATATAATATATAATATAATATAATATATATTCTTTATGTTATATATTTACATTATGGCACAAATATATTTATATCCAGTGGCATTTACTACATTCACAAGGTTGGGTGGCCATCATCACTATGAGTCTAGAACATTCCATCCCCCAAAGGAAACCCTGCCCCCGTGTGTGGTCACCCCCCTGCCTCCCCAGCCCCCAGCACCTTCCTCTGACCCCTTCCTGTCTGTGGATGTGCCTTTTCTGGACATTCCACACACGGCTCTCTTTTCTGAGCATCCTACGTTCGGGATCCGTCCACGAAGCGGTACATGTCAGAGCCTTGCTCCCTTTCTGGCCGCTTTGGCAATCATTTTGACTTTTAAAAGTATTGCATTAAAATACTCCTTCCTTCATTTGCTGTCTTTTACCTTGCTGGCGGAGTATTTTGGCTCCCGCTTCGCAGTTGGTCTCCGAGGCTAGTGTCTCAGCCCTCTCATCCAGCTTCTGTCCTGGTGGTCACAGAGACGGGCGAGGAGTGTGGATGCGGTAAATGCCCGTCCCAGTAATGCCAAATTCCAGAGTAAAGGGGAAAACGTCTGCTTTTCTATACTCACAGTCTCAGCCGAGTGTGTGGGTTTTTCCCCACATCTAAGCAGTTCTGCAATTCTCCCCTCTCAGCTGGCTGTCATGCAGTTCAGTTCATTTCTGACACTGCCCACCTAGAGATGACTGCAGTCCCCACCCGTTAGGGGTCGGTTCCCAGGAGACTGCCAATGTCCGGTCCAGGCTTCCAGGACTTCCCACCGACCGGCTGTAAATTAGAGGTTCCCACAACGTCGTCCCCAGTTTGCTAACACAAACTCCCAGAATGCAGGAAAATGGTTTACTTAGGAGATTACCAGTTCATTATAAAAAGGCATTTCAGGGAGCCAGAATTCCCGTCCCCTTCTAGGTCCTTCTAGGGGAACTAAGAATCAGATTGACATGACACAGAGTGAGAGGAGAAAAGTCAAATTGAATTTTGTGTGTGTGGGGACGCCACCCAGACGCTGAAATCCCAAGACAGTCGGGCAAACGGAGGCATGTACGTCATTCTGAACCAAGGAGAAGGGAGCAGTGGTGTGGGACTTGAAAGGGAAGGAAGGCACTTCTCTGGAAGATGAAGAAGAGGAAATCTTTGGTACACATGTTTGCTGGGCCACTCAAAAGCCGTGGGTCACAGAGGATTTGATCAAACAGGACTTGCTAGGTTCCTCTGTGTCCGTGGTACTTCGTTCGTAGACTAATGGATGTGTCTGTGCTGACAGCTCTTTGCCCCCAGCAGGTGCTCTGTCCGGATCCGTTTGGGGCAGTTTCTTTTTTTTTTTGGTCGGGTGGGGCAGGGGGGGAAGATAAAGAGTTTTGATTGCTTTTTAACCCAAAGTGGCCCATTTTGGAGCAGCCCGCCCTGGGACTGTCACCTGCTGAAAAATCACAGGATGGGGGAAAGAGTGGCCTCAGTATGACAACGTGGGGGCTCAAGCATAGGGGCCGTGTGGACCTCTCTCCCTGATGTATCCTGACAGGTACGCTGGCCCCATGGAGCGTGCTGGGGCAGAAAGTATCCTCACCAACCGCTCGGATGGGACGTTCTTGGTGCGGCAGCGGGTGAAGGACTCAGCAGAATTTGCCATCAGCATTAAGTAACTCCTCCCACCCTGACTCCCTGTGATTTGGGTGCTGCAGCAAAGGAGCCTGGGAGGAAGGGAATGAACTATCCTGACAGCCATCTCTCACTGAGCCCTGTGGCGTCCTGGGTGTTTTTATCCGTCTTATTCCTTTTACTTGACTGACACCTACAAGAAAACGATATGCCTCCCAGACAGTCTCCAAAAGGCATTTAGCTATCCTAGTGAGAGGCAGAAATGCCACCTGGACCCAAGGCTAGTGGGTCCCTTCACTCAGGTCTGTCTGTTGTGTGAGCTTCTCGCTCACGGTGACTTGTTTCCGGATTGGTTTTGTAATTTTGTCTTTTTTTTCCTTAAGTTTATTTATTTAGAGAGAGAGAGAGAGTGGGGGAGGGGCTGAGCAAGAGGGAGAGAGAGAATCCCAATGCACTGTCAGCACAGAGCCCGACACGGGGCTCTATCCCACGAACCGTGAGATCGTGACCTGAGCCAAAATCAAGAGTCAGACGCTTGACCAACTGAGCTGCCCAGGCGCCCCTGAAATTTCGTCTTGTGATCTCGGGTGGGGCTTTCCTGGTGGCAGTCTTCTGCTGCTTGGGTCTCCAGAGATTTTGCATTTGTTTTCATTGGGGTCACCAACAGGTGGATTTGTTTTTAGGTTAATTCTTTAGCTTCCCAGGCTGTACATGTGGTTTAAGTTCAAACACCAAAACCTGCATGAGGGCAGGTCTGAGGTTCTGAATTCACAAGGGTGACTTTTCTGTGTTGAGTCTGAGACAGACCTTTTTTATTGGCCGTCTGTGCGATGGGTGGTTTTTCTAGAGGATGTAGCATTTGACCGTCCAGGCTTATGGGGTGTAGGCAGGTCTCACTGCTAACTCCACCTCCATGGACCCAGTAACTCATCCCATGTCTCTGTGGGGTCATCAAGGCATAAGATACTTGGTGACCAAGATAAACAAACCCTGTAGGGTAGCAGTTCGTGCAATAAGCTTGGTTTTTAGTTTCAACCTCATTTCTGGCCACTGGGAATTTCCCTTGCTTTTTTGAGAGCTCAGCATTTTTTTTTTCTCATCATTTCTAGTTTTCTGGAGTCAGATTTTTGTTGTTGTTGTTGTTGTTGTTGTTATCTAGGTTTCCTTGTTGGCAGATGTGAATATCTCTTCCATGCCCTTACTGACCTGTGGTCTGCCATCTTGGTGGAAATGGGTCTCTTTTCCCATCCTATAGATTCTAGGTCCTTCATCTTGGGGGAAGGATAGATCTCATCTTCTCTGTTATAGAACGTGTCTTTCTTTACAAGATCTTTGTGACTTCTTAACAACCCTCTGAATCAGGGAAGGTGATTCAGTGGTCTCGCCTTCCCTGAATTTGTCAAGATTGTGCCTTCCATGGTTGGGGGTGTATAGACTGGGGCTGACACCTGGCAAGGGACAGATGAGCTTGGGTCCCCAGCCTCAGGGCCGAGTGACCATCCGGGCCTCTCTCTCACTGCTTCCAGGTATAATGTTGAGGTCAAACACATTAAAATCATGACAGCAGAAGGATTATACCGGATTACAGAGAAGAAGGCTTTCCGGGGGCTTACGGTAAGGGCCAATCTACCCCATCCCCAGTCTCCCAGCATCGAGGCAGGGCCCTCCCTGAAGCTCCATCTTGGGACCGCCCCCCCTCACCTTCACACACTCAGAGAAGCCTCTCAAAGAACCCTGTGAAACAATTGGCTTTCAACTCATTCCCCTGATGGCTGATGATGAATGGCAATGAGCATTTACTGAGCACTTAGTGAGTGCCAGACATGCTGTAGAAAGAACTCCAGTGTTCCCTTAAGTCACTGTGGGACATCCCATTTCACATGCAGGTGAAATCGATGTTTTGTCCTTACCTTGTGTCACAGAAGAGCGTTGGTCTTGTTTCAAGACCTCATCTGTTCAATGATCTTTTCACTGAGAATTCAAATGCCTGTTTGGTGCCTTGTAATTTTGGGCAATCTTTTAGACATTTTAAGCCCATGGGTCTAAGACACATGAATCTTACCTACGGTCTGTGGATCCCTGCCGAGCTTTGGGTCCTCTGGTAGAACATCCAGAATTTTGCACATACCTGAATGTATTTTTCTTGGAGGCGAGGGTCTCAGATTTCACTCGATCCTCCAGTGGATCCTTGGCTTCCTAAAAGGTTAGGGACTGTTAATTTATTCTACAATTTTTTTTCCTCCCCCAAACTTGTTTCTGAAAATTTTGCTCCTCATTTTTTTTTTTTTTTTATTTCTGAAAAATTTCCAAAAACTTACTGGAATAGTGAGAGGAACATTCATGAATCTTTCATGTACATTTACTAATTGTTACCTCTTTTGTGCCCTCTGTTAATCCCTCCCCGCCCCCTACACACATTTAATCTGCTGTATATAAGGGTAAGTTGCAGGCGTCAAGACCCTTCTTCAAAAAATACTTTAGCATGAATATCCATAAGAGCTAAGACATTCTTGTACCTCATCACAGTATCATTATTATACCCAGGAAGTTGAGCATTGCTGCAAAATTTATGTAATATGCAGTCCAATTTCCAAACTCTCTGATGGCCCCATATATATCTTTTATAGCTCTATTTTTCCTCCAGGATATAATTAAGGATCACACATTGCATTTAGCTTTTGTCTCCTTAGTCTCTTTTCATTTGTAATAGTTTGTCAGTCTTTCTAAAATGTCTCTCTCTCTCTCTCTCTCTCTCTCTCTCTCTCTCTTTTTTTTCTTTTTTTTTTGGTCTTTCATAATACTGGCATTTTTGAAATCTAGAACTCCAAACCATGAGACATTTTGTTTTGTCTTAGCCACTACATTCTATTGCCCCTTTCCTCCAGGGGACTGTATTCTGGATCTGCCCTTTCCCAGATATGAGACCCTGGACAAGGAACTTGGCTTCTCTGTGACTCAGTTTCTCCATTTTTAAAATGGGGGAATCATGAATGTATTCCTTTCACGGTTATTAGGACATTCTGATGATGTGTGATTGCACACTGACCAGCACATAGTAGGTGTTCAATAAACAGAATTATTATTCTTATTATAATAATTAATTATACAAATAAGGTTCTTGATATCCATGGGGGGGGTTGATTTTGGTGAGCTGTGTATCAGGCAAGTTGATTATTTGTTAAATTTATTATCAAGTGAGTTGGCTGTTAAGAGAACCAGCTTTAGGCAATGTGATCTCTTCCCCATAAAACAGTCCTGGTTGCTCAGGAAGGGAATGAGCCCCCCGTCATGGGGAACAGTCCAGGAGTCCCTTGCCAGGGAGGTCAGAAGAGGGATCTGCTGCACCCGAGGAGTTAGCTGTAACCCCTTCCAGCCCTGGCCCCTCATGGGCTGGCCCCCTGGCAGAGCTTCCGTCCCTCTGTCCCTCCAGGAGCTGGTGGAGTTTTACCAGCAGAATTCCCTGAAGGACTGCTTCAAGTCTCTGGACACCTGCCTGCAGTTCCCCTTCAAGGAGCCTGAGAGGAGAGCCATCAGCAAACCACCAGGTAGAGGTCAATATGAAGCGCTAATGAGTATCTATAACCTTCTCCCACAAAAAGGCAAAATTGCCTCTCTCACCCACAGGTTCACTGACATTATCTGGGATGTTGGATACAGTGCGCTGTGAACTAAAATAATTACAACGTACGCTTAAGGAACTTTTTCTTAACGATTGCATTTGACTTCTCAAATACAATATCAAGAATTATTTAGCCTGTGTCTGTATTTCTTGTTTTCCATATTTTTCCTTATTTTTTAAATTCCTTACTCTGACCCACATTTCATTTTGCTGGAGTGCATCCTGAAGTTTCTGAATTCTTATACATCAGAATTTTTTTTAAAAAGAGGGATTTAAAAATTAATTATTGTGGGGCGCCTGGGTGGCTCAGTCGGTTGAGCATCCGACTTCAGGTCAGGTCATGATCTCACGGTCTGTGGGTTCGAGCCCCACGTCGGGCTCTGTGCTGACAGCTCGGAGCCTGGAGCCTGCTTCCGATCCTGTGTCTCCCTCTCTCTCTGCCCCTCCCCCACTCTCACTTTGTCTCACTCTGTCTCTCAAAAATAAATGTACAAAAAATTTTTTTAAATTAATTATTGTTAAAATATTACGTTTTTGAAAAAGCAGCAGCAACATAACATCAGGACTCCAATCCTTAATGGAGGATCCCCATCACCCAGTGAAATAAATGTATCTGTCTGCACATTGCTGATTTGCCCTGATGTATACACGGATCTCAGCACATTTGCAGAAATACTACAAAGTAGTTTTACATTCCACAGTGTTGCTTAACATTTTACTATGAAAAGTTTACTATGAAAAGTTCCCCCCCCCCCCGTTCATCTTTCTTTTATTCCTCTTTTTCTACCCTTGGTCCTCTTGAGGATAATTAATATTAACAGCGTAAAATGAATTTTTCCATAGCTTTCCTCTGTTTCTTTCATTATAAATATAGAGAAACCATTAAAAAAATACATAAATGGCATTATTTTCTAAATTTGGATACTGGTTGGGCTGGAAAGATGATTCCAGAAGTACAGTTGTGTCCTCTCAGGGCATCTAACCCTCTACACAAAGAAGCATTGAGGGACTTTCCATCCTCCTGTTACCTTCCTGAAAGCAGACTGTCCCCAGATGGGGGGTGGGTATCTGCTCCAAGCCCTTTGCCCACTTCTGCTCTCCCCTACACAGCAGGAAGCACGAAGTATTTTGGTACAGCCAAAGCACGCTATGACTTCTGTGCCCGGGACCGATCAGAGCTGTCCCTCAAGGAGGGTGACATCATCAAGATCCTTAACAAGAAGGGGCAACAAGGCTGGTGGCGAGGGGAGATCTATGGCCGGGTGAGTTGGGGTGAATCTTGGCAGCCTGGGGAAAGGGCATGGGGGTGACCTGGCTATAGTGGAGGCGTGCTGGAATTGTGGAAGGGAGCAGGTGGGGAGGTCTTCCCTGGTCAGAGGGGAGGAGAGGACATAAAGATTTCATTCCTTCACATAACTTGCATTTATTTCCTGAAAGCCTACTACGTGTCAGGCATTCTTCTGGGTGCTGAGGAGACAAAAATGAGGGCTGTTCAGGCACTGTCCTCATGAAACTCATAGTCTAGTGAAGACAATAGACTTGTAACCAAGCAGGTACAATGCTGAGTGGTCAGGGTTGAGATGGGGAATCACAGGGCAGGATGGGAGCAGGTCAGAAGCACTTCAGAGAGGCCAAGGTTTTCCCTGCGGGATGAGTGAAGTTAGCCAGGTGAGAAGATCATAGAGGGGGTGGTGGGAAGTATTCCAGGCAGAGACCAGCATGTGCAAAGGCCCTGAGGTGAGAGAGTGATTGGCATGTTTGGGGGACACGGAGGGAGGGATTTTTGTCTATCTTGTTAACTGCGGGGTCACCAGTGCCTGGAACAGTGTGTGACACATAAATATTGAATGCATGAAGAGGCATAATTGGAACTGACCACTCTTGCCTTTTGTGCTTTTTTGCCTGCTTGAATTCGGACTGTCAGGAGGGACCTCTAACACACGAAGTTCGTGTCTACCTGGTTCTTATTTTTGTCTCACAAAGGCAGGGAGTCTTCTTTCTTTAACCCATGAATTAATTCCTAGTCTCTAGAACACTGCCTCGCTTGTAATGGTTTCTCAAAAATATTTGTTGAATGATGATAAGGACACTGGTCAGGAGCTTATGTTCTACCGGGGGGGACATACATGAAAAAACAGCCTGGATAATTGCTTAGGTGAACATTTTTTTTTTTTTTTTTTTTTTAAGAATTGTGGAAGGTAAGCTCAGTATGCAGTGGAGGACAGTTGGGGTTTGAGAGAGCCTTTTGGGGGTATATGGGAAGGTCTGGGCTATGATGAATTCACCCATCATTGTATCCATCCACCCATCCGTGCACCATCCATCCATTCACCCATCCATCCACCCATCAATTCATCCATCCATCCCACTACCCCTCTACTCATCCATCCATCCATCCACCCACCCGCCCATCTACCCATCTGTGTCCCCACCCGCCCGTCCACGCATCCATCCATCCATCCATGCGTCTGTCCATCCATCCATCCATCCATCCATCCTTTTAAGAAATATTTATTGGGGGCGCCTGGGTGGCGCAGTCGGTTAAGCGTCCGACTTCAGCCAGGTCACGATCTCGCGGTCCGGGAGTTCGAGCCCCGCGTCAGGCTCTGGGCTGATGGCTCAGAGCCTGGAGCCTGTTTCTCATTCTGTGTCTCCCTCTCTCTCTGCCCCTCCCGTGTTCATGCTCTGTCTTTCTCTGTCCCAAAAAAATAAATAAACATTGAAAAAAATTTAAAAAAAAGAAATATTTATTAATCTCTTGTGTGCCAGAACTATTCTAGGCTCTTGGGAATCTAATGAATAATGCAGACAGGAATCCCTGCCCTCGGGGAGCTCATGTGGTAGCGGGGGTATGGAGACAGACAACAAGCTAATAAGTAACGTATATAATCAACAAGATGCTGACAAGTGCTATGGAGAAAAATAAAGCCAAGAATAGGGATAAGGGGTGTTGAGGTGGGTGGGGTTTGCAGTTTTAAATGAGGTCAGGAAGACCTTATGAATAGGGTGACATATGATAGAGAGCTCTCTGGAAGGCGGGGTGAGGGGGGTCAGCCATGTATACCTCTGGGGGATGTACTTTCTGAGGTAGAAGGTGTGGCAGGTGCAAAGGTCCTGAGGCGAGAGGGAACCTGCCCGGTGTGTTGGGGAACAACGGGGAACGTGCAGAGGCTGTCCTAACCACTTCCTCCTCTCTCTCCAGGTTGGCTGGTTCCCCTCCAACTACGTGGAGGAAGATTACTCTGAATACTGCTGAGCTTGGCACACTGGCCAAGAGACGAGAAACTCCAGGCTCCAGGCAGCAGGGCCAGGGGGCTGTGACAGGTCCCAGCGGGCTGAGCACCGGTATGGATGGCGGAGGGCCAGCGTCCAGCTGGCAGGGCTACTGGGATGGTGCTCTGCCACGGTTAATTTATAACACACCGACTTCCTCCTGGGGCCCCTCGAGAAGGCGGGGCTCGAGGCAACAGCTTTTAATAAAATGTCGAAAGGAAGGACTGTAGTCGTTCAGGATGACAGGGAAGGGTGGGAGAGGACATGGGGACACCGATGAGAGCCCTCGCCCCGATCCCTGCCTCCCAGCTTTATCATCTTACCGTGCCATTTAAAATAAGACCCGACGGGGGCGCCTGGTGGCGCAGTCAGTTAAGCGTCCGACTTCAGCCAGGTCACGATCTCGCGGTCCGTGAGTTCGAGCCCCGCGTCGGGCTCTGGGCTGATGGCTCGGAGCCTGGAGCCTGTTTCCGATTCTGTGTCTCCCTCTCTCTCTGCCCCTCCCCCGTTCATGCTCTGTCTAGACTCTCTGTCTCAAAAATAAATAAACGTTAAAAAAATATTTAACTCGGGGCGCCTGGGTGGCTCAGTCGGTTAAGCATCCGACGTCGGCTCAGGTCATGATCTCGCGGTCCGTGAGTTCGAGCCCCGCGTAGGGCTCTGGGCTGACAGCTTAGAGCCTGGAGCCTGTTTCCGATTCTGTGTCTCCCTCTCTCTCTGCCTCTCCTCTGTTCATGCTCTATCTCTCTCTGTCTCAAAAATAAATAAACGTTAAAAAAAATAAAATAAAATAAAATAAGACCCGACGGGGGCGCCTGGGTGGCGCAGTCGGTTAAGCGTCCGACTTCAGCCAGGTCACGATCTCGCGGTCCGGGAGTTCGAGCCCCGCGTCGGGGTCTGGGCTGATGGCTCGGAGCCTGGAGCCTGTTTCAGATTCTGTGTCTCCCTCTCTCTCTGCCTCTCCTCTGTTCATGCTCTATCTCTCTCTGTCTCAAAAATAAATAAACGTTAAAAAAAAATAATAAAATAAAATAAAATAAGACCCGACGGGGGCGCCTGGGTGGCGCAGTCGGTTGGGCGTCCGACTTCAGCCAGGTCACGATCTCGCGGTCCGTGAGTTCGAGCCCCGCGTCGGGCTCTGGGCTGATGGCTCAGAGCCTGGAGCCTGTTTCCGATTCTGTGTCTCCCTCTCTCTCTGCCCCTCCCCCGTTCATGCTCTGTCTCTCTCTGTCCCAAAAATAAATAAACGTTGGAAAAAAAAAAAATTTAAAATAAGACCCGACGAAGGAAATGGGGCCCCCATGAGGCAGGGAAGAATTTTACACTCACAGATTCCAGATAGCAAAGAGCGTAACTCTGCTTTGTTTTTGTCTGTGCTGGACCTTCATTACTCTCCGATTCTAAGAGGTGGAGACCTCGTGTTAGTCCGTTTCCCCCCAAGATTCCAGGGCCCTTGGCACTGGGGTGTTGGGCAGACAGCTGGTACGTGGAGGTTCATCTCACTGCCATCTGCAGACAGATGTCATTGCTTTTGCTTCACCTCTGTTTCCTCTACGTCTTCCGTGTCTCTCTTGGCACACGCAAGACATCTGGCGGTTTGTCCTGAAATGCCGAGTGGAACCACTGTACTTCTTGGTTTATCTGCAACAGTCCTGGTGTAGTTATTAATCACGACCCTTTTCACTCTTCAAAGGGTCCTGGTTTGGGTGACAGATTGTACGGTCACTGTCTTAGGTTGGGCTTTTCCAGAAGCAGAGCCTGAGACAAGGATTTGGGTGCACAAAGTTAATCCGGGAGGTGATCCCGGGAAGTAGCCAGAAGGGAGAGAGAAGGGAGAAGGGAAAAGGAAGGAGACAGTACAGGGAGCCCTGATGGGCAGGTGACAACTGTGGGCTTTGGGGGCTTATTCTTGTTGGGGATCCCTGGAGGTCTGCGTAGGACATGCCTTGCAGTTGAAGGACAAAGAGCTGGGGTGTGTGTTTGCCAACACCTATCAGTCATTGATCGAGAACAGCTTGTATCTGGGCGGTGCGTGTGCTGATGGCTGGAGGACCACAGGTGTTTCTGGAGCTGCTGACCTGTTGGATATTGTCAGTACTGAGGAACTGTGGGTGGGGTGCTCACAGTGCCTGCGTGCAGCCATCCCTACCCAACAGGTGCCATGTGCAGGGTGCGGGGGAACGTCTGCAGGGCTTGCTAAACCCTGGGTTCCATAGGGCTCCAGGGAACCTTCTTCCTCCCGTATCACCCTGAAGCCACCTAAACAGGGGTGTGCGGATAGGATACAGGGATGCTTCTCCGGACCTGTTTCTTCTCCCCCACCTTGGGGAGCCACGAACTGTCCTGTTGCAGGAAAAGTATCTTCAGCGTGGTGAATGCTCTTCCACATACATGGCCAGGTTTTCTTTTCTTTTAATTTTTAGACTTACTTAAAAAAAATTGCGGCAACATTTACATCATATAAAATTAACCACCCTAACCAGTTTTACGTGCACCATCCAGTACTGTGGTGTATATTAATTGTGCAAGCAATCTCCAGAATTTTTCATCTTGCAAAATGAAAACCCTGTCTCCTTTAAGCAACAACTCCCCAGTCCTTCCTCCCTCCAGCCCCTAGAACCCGCTATGGCCAGACTTTTATCAGGAATCCTTTGGGGCTTAGATTTTTTTTTATATATAATCTCTAAGTTTTATTTATTTATTTGTTTATTTATTTATTTATTTATTTATTTTCAATAGATGAAGTTTATTGTCAAATTGGTTTCCATACAACACCCAGTGCTCATCCCAAAAGGTGCCCTCCTCAATACCCATCACCCACCCTCCCCTCCCTCCCACCCCCCATCAACCCTCAGTTTGTTCTCAGTTTTTAAGAGTCTCTTATGCTTCGGCTCTCTTCCACGCTAACCTCTTTTTTTCCTTCCCCTCCCCTGGGGCTTAGATTTTTGAGGCTCAAAAGCCAAGATGCAAAATCTCTAAAAAAGGCTTTTGAAGTTTTTTTTAATGTTTTATTATTTATTTTTGAGAGAGAGAGAGAGAGAGAGACAGAGCATGAGTGGAGGAGGGGCAGAGAGAGAGGGAGACACAGAATGAGAAGCAGGCTCCAGGCTCTGAGCTGTCAGCACAGAGCCTGATGCAGGGCTTGAACCCACAAACCATGAGATCGTGACCTGAGCCGAAGTTGGCCGCTCAACTGACTGAGCCACCCAGGCGCCCCACTAAAAGAGGCTTTTGAAATTCAAAAGCTAAAAAGCTGTTTGGTTTTTTTGTAACTCTCCTGAAGGTTGCAGAAATAACCCTTTGGAGGCTGGGGAAGGGCCATGGGCTATATGTTGATTTGGGGGGAAATAGTTAATACTTCTGACTGTCACCCGCTGCACACTAATACAGAGGCAGCCCTCCTGTCAAACATGCAACGTGGCCTCATGCTACAACCAGCTCTGGGGACAGTGGAGCTGCATGGCCAGGACTCCGGGGAGATCCTCAGGTCAGTTTTGGTCCTGGAAAATTAGCTATAACACTTTGGGAAAGTGACTTCACTTCTCTGAACTAGAGGAAGATGAGAAGTCACCTGTCCGGGGGGGTAGACTTGTCCAGCGATGAAGTGCAAAGCCACCCTCTTACCCATCACTCCAGCGGCTGGTGGGAACCGTAGATTTCCTAGTTCTGTCTTCAAGCAGAGGAAACCAGGGCCCAGACACCTGTGCACACCTGGCCAGGTGCGGGATCTGGACGCCGGAGTCTGGAAGCGTCTTCTGTGTTTGAAGGACCATGTAGCTGGAAAGGGGGTATTGGAGTCACAGAGGTCAGGACCATGTGGGGGTTTTCTGCCCTCCCCCATGACTCACCCCCTGAGCCATGCCATGAAATTTGCTTAAGGTGGCTACCTGGGCTAATTCAATGGTGTTGATGAGGTTGAGGTTATGAACTTGTTCTTGGAGGTCCTAAGCATCACCATCCTCCAGCCACAGACTGAGCTTTCACCCCAGTGATGCCTTGGGCTCTCACCCCAGACCTGGGGGTCTTTACGGTACAAGCTGTAAAGTCAGTCACTTTAGGCCACATGTTCTGCAGTAACGAGTGACTTTCCAATCTCTGTGTCTTACAAACAACTCCTTGATGTATTAGCTTCGACTGTGCTGAAGAAGTTTCCAGAAGGAGAAGACACGGTTTGAGACATACCAGGCTCAGGATACAGGAGGCTCATGGCAGAAAGAAAGGAGAAAGGAGAGATGTCAGGACCACTCAGTGGCTCTCAGAGTTTCTTCTGGAGAATGGAAGAACCACTTCCTTGTGCACTGCGCTGGCTAAAGCAGGTTGAACAACTAAGAGTGACGTTAACAGGGCAGGAATGTTTAATCCTCACACAGAGAGAGGTGTGAGTATTTGGAGCAAAGTGAGAATTGACCAGAGAGACCTTTAAATCATTCATTCATGATTCATTCACTTGTGTTTGTGATAAGCAATTAATAACACCTGCTGTTATGGGGTAACCTACATCCCCTCCCAAATCAGGAGCTGACGTCCTAAGCAGGACCTCAGAATGTGACTGTATTTGGAGATAAAGTGTTTATAGTGGTGACTGAATCAAAACAAAGTCGTTAGGGTGGGCCCTAATCCAATGTGACCTGTGTCCTTGGAAGTATGGGGACACAGACATTCACGGATCATCGGTGAACCAAAGAGAGCAACCCCCAGAAAGAACCAAGCCAGCTGACATTTGATCTTGGACTTCTGGCCTCTGTGAGACAACACGCCTCCGTTGCATAAGCTGGCCTATCTGTGGCACTTTGTTACGGCAGCCTGAGCAAACGCATACACCAGCTTTGTGCCCTGTGACCGAATCGGGCACAGACCTGCCTGCAAAGTGCATACGATCTAACGGGGACTCTTCATCAGCTAGGTGATCAGAACACACAGTGACGTGTTTCATACTGAGGGACGCGAGGGGTTATGGGAAAAGAGACAGACATAGCTCATCCAGTCTTGGGGTGAGGGGATGGTCAGGGAGGGCTTCCTGGAGGAGGGAACATCTAGGGTGGTACCTGAACAATGAGCTGGAGTATTTAAGAAAAATGCAGGGACATTTCTTAAGGGAGAGGTGCAAGGGAGGGTGTGCTTTGTGGATTCTGGGAACTGGTTTGCTTTTCTTAGGAGGGAAGGGAGAGAGTGGGGCTGGAGTTAAGTGTCAAACTGAGCCCAGGTCAGGCCCAGTGTAGGACCTATCTTCTTACGTGTCCCCCAGAGGGGCCAGGACAGGAGAGCCTGTGGCTGGCTTCCTGAAGACACGTGCCGGAGGAGGTGGTGAGGATGAGGGGCCTCAGGTGAGCCCCAGAGGGGCCTGCTGATGGTTGGGGAGCTGGGTTCGAGGGCACAGCTCTCATCCCCTCTGCTGGTGCAGAAAGGTTACACACAGCAGCCCCCCAATGTCCTGGTTCTCTAATGCTGGCAATCAATTGCGTCTGGCTGCCTGGGGATGCACACACACACTTGTGCACGAGTGCACACACACACACACACACTCTATCAGCTTGTTTGGGCTGCTGTAACAAAGGACACAGACGGGATGGCTTAAACAACAGAAATTTACTGTCTCAGTTCTGGAGGCCGGAAGTCCAAGATCAAGGGGGTGCTCGGTCCGGAGATGCCCGAGAAGGATTTGTTCCAGGGCGCCTCTCTGAGCTTCTGGAAGCTTCTTGGCTCACGGCCGCACAACCCAGTGTTCACATGCCATCCTGCCTGTGTGCATGTCTGTGCCCAAAGTTCTTTTTCTTATGGGGACACCAGTCAGGCTGGATTAGGGGCCCACCCTGCCTCCAGAAGGACCTCAACTTAACTCGTTATATCCGCAAAGACCCTATTTCCACATAAGGTCATGTTCTGAGGTGCTGGGGGGCTGAGGGCTTCACCATGTGGATTTGGGGGAGGATGTAATTCTGTCCGTATCACAGACATAACGTGTACACGAAGGGCCTCACAAAGAAACCCCGCAGCATTGGGACAAACGCACATACAGATGGTCAGGAAGAAACACAGCCCCCAAATACACACAAGCGGCCGATTATACGCGGACGCACAGGTGGACACAGCCAGACACAAAGCTTTTGCCCGCGTGCAACTGCAGACAGACTGGTCTAGAGACACAGAGGCGCAGTGATGCTCCCCACACCGCAGCAGGCCAGCAGACCCCAGACCCAAATGCTCCTGCAAACTCGTCAAACACAGACTGAAAACTAGGACCACACACGGATACAACACTACCGCCGCGCTGTGTCCACAGGCAATCCTGCGTGCGCACACACACGTGCATATGTAAGGCTGCTGTATACAGACGTGGAGACACGTTTCGGAGGCTCAGCCAGACACCCTCAAAAGCCCAACCCTGGAAATCCACACCCTCAAGTAGACTCGTTCGTGCGCCCTCTCCTGGGCACTCACAGACTCAGATGGAGACATCCGTACGTGAAGTTGATGGCGGCAGACCTCAGACACAGGCGGGCAGCCCCTGGATCCGGCAGAAACATCTAGAAAGGCAAGACCCACGACCTGGAGGCATTTCCGCAGCAGAAGGCTGCAAAGTAAAGCCAAGCTCGCCCCCTGGTGGACGGTGGCAGTACTGTCCCGACCTGCTCTGCCGACCTGGGTGCCTGCTTGGGGAAGGGAGGAGAGAGCAGGGAAAGAATGTGTGTGTGAGTGTGTCTGTGTGTGTACCTGCACATGTGTGCTTGTCCACAAGCCCGTCTGTATGAGCCCAGATTTGGGCACCACCAGGGGCTCCTGATGCTTTTGGCTTCACAGCTGATCAGCCTCGTCATGCTGCCTAATGACACCCCTATTCCTTCCCCGGAAGCCACAGGGAAGGACATGTCCCGAGGGATGCCCGGAGGTCTTAATATGAGGGTCTTCCTGGATACAAGTGCTCCCAGCCTCCAGAGGCCAGAATGGGGCCAGAGCGAGAAATACAGATGGAAGGGCCTAGAGGGGCAAGGATTTTCCCAGAAGGGGAGGTTGGATCTGGGGTCTTTGAGGGGTATGTTCATGTTTGTACTGTTAAGAAGGTGGTGAAATGTCTTGTAGGTGGAAGGGACTCTATCCAGAACCTTTTACTGTGGTCTCAAGGCCCTTCCCGTTTCTCTAATCCCTTCCAGGGGCTTCCACTTGGGCTGTTGAGTCAGTACCTTGTTATCTTCTGGAAGAGACATGCTTAATTTAAAGGAGTGACTCTCTGATGGTGGAAGTTCAGTGAAGTCAGGTTAGGGGCAGATTTCCTTTCTTCTTTTTAAAACTAGTTTACTGAGGTATGATCAATACCTAAAAAGCTGTGCATGTTGAATGTACGCATCACAGTGAGTTTGGGGATACTGTTTCTACCTGTGAAACCATCACCAATATCAAGGACAAAACATATCGGTCACCTCCCAAAGTTTCTTCCTGCGGCAGATTTTCATGGAGGGCCCCATCCTATTGCATGGGGAGTATTTACTCGAGGACAGCCTTTCCTCAGGGACCCAAAATGCTGTGTTTCCTTGGTGTTGAAGACTGAGGTCTCAGGTCACCTAAACTCTCTCTGCCGTGCTCAGGCACTAATCTGAAGCTATGTGCTGCCCTCTATTGGCCATCTTTTTCTTCGGAAATGTTTATTCATTTATTTTGAGAGACAGAGAGAGAGACTGTGTGCACGAGCAGGGAAGGGGCAGAGAGAGAGAGACAGACAGGGAGAGAGAGAATCCTAAGCAGGCTCCACACTGTCAGTGCAAAGCCTGATGCAGGGTTGGATCCCATGAACCGTGAGATCATGACCTGAGCTGAAATCAAGAGTCAGACGCTTAACCGACAGAGCCCCCTGGGCGCCCCAAGTACCAGTCTCCCCCACTTCTGATCCACTTGGGAAAAGCACAGAGAGACATCAGACAGGCCAGGCATCAGGCTGGACCCATAGGATGACCCATAGGGCCTTATATAATCCGCATCTCCCTTCCTGCCCAGGACACAGTGGCCTCTGAAAGCAGAAAGGGTCAGCGGGGAAAGCTGAGTCACCAGCCCTGGGGTTGGGGGGGGGGGATTGTTCCTGATTGGGTGGCCAGGGAATGCCTCCCTCACGTCTGTGCCGAGGCCGGAATTCATGGAGAAAGTGCACCGTGGAAAAGTGGGGAGGAAATTTGTGTTTCGGGCAGAGGAATCATCAAGCCTGGCAAGGCTCTCAGGAGCCTGTTATGTCAATGCCCTGAGTTTTCTGGAAGAGAAATGCTTTTGTCCAAAGGAATGACTAATAGTGGAATTTCAGGAAACCAAGTCAAGCATGGGACAGGTTTTTTCTCTCTCTCTCTTTAGTTTTTATTTTTAAAAAAAAATCAATATTTCTTTATTTTTGAGAGAGAGAGACAGAGAGAGAGAGAGAGCATAAGCAGGGGAGGGACAGAGAGAGAGGGAGACACAGGATCCGAAGCAGCTCCAGGCTACGAGCTGTCAGCACAGAGCCTGATGCGGGGCTTGAACCCACGAACTGCGAGATCATGACCTGAGCCAAAGCAGGACGCCTAACCGACTGAGCCACCCAGGTGCCCCCTCTCTCTTTAGTTTTTTAGACCACTCTGTTGAGGTCTGAAGAATGAGCTTGGTGCAATCAAGAATTTAAAAAAATTAGTAAAAATTAATTCCCCCCCCCCCCCCATTGCGAGAGCTTCCTATGGTGGCCCCTGCTGGCCGGCTCCAAGTCTTTGTGAAGATTAGAAGAAGGTGCCCCCCACCTCGGCAGGTGCAGGCACGCTCCCAGGGTGCCCCACTTAGCGCATGATGAACTTTGGTGTCCCCCTCGGCCAGGCACCTTGCACAGGAGCACGGGAGTCCTGTGAGGGACGGGAAAAAAAAATCCTGTTTTCACCACAGTCTTCTTAGACCACCACTTCTTACATTCTTGGAGTTTCACTTCCCTCAGATTCTGCCCTCTGTTTGCCTGGGTTCTGGGGCCCCGTGTTTGGGGAACAAATATGATGGCTTATTACTGCCTTCTCAAAGCTTCTGCACGTCCACATCCTCCTTCTGGCAGCGTCTGGATGAGATCGGGGGGAACAATCCCTCGGGCTGTGGCTTCTGCCCTCGTGAGATGCAGCGCTCGCAGAAACCATCCAGGGCGCTGAGTTTCTGCAGAAATTGGGAGAGTGAGAGTGGGGGGGGGGGTAGGAACTCTGGCGATCGCCAGGTATCCACTCCAAAGGAATTAGCAAGTCCCCACGCATTCCCACGATGGCATCCAGTGTTGGTTCCAAACGCGGTGACCCAGTCTGTCCACAAGGATGGATGCCCAAGGAATACTGCTTCTCGGGTCAGAGTGCAGTTAGGAAACAGAAGCCATAGGCATTTGGATGTCTCATGGTTAACTTTTGAGGAAGTATAGATTAAAAGAATGTTTTATAGTTTTCTAGGGCAAATGTGTTCATCGCTGTGAAATGAGATCAGCTTCTACAGGAAAACAAATGTCAGAGGCCACACCCCACCACAGAAACTCACACCCCGTGTCTTTCGGTCGCTTTGTATAGCATAAACTAATTGGGTTCCTTTCCGTCGATGCACAATGAAACACTTCGGTGGAATCGTGGGCACTCTTTATTTTGGGGTCAATTCTAAGTCTATCAAGCAGTGATTTATGTACAGGAAACTGCTTCCTTTCACAACGTAAAATTTGATGAGTTTTGAAAGCCTCTGCTGGAGATACAGAACCTTTCCATCATCTCCCTAACTTTCTTTAAGCCCCCTGTTCTCCCTCCTTCTCCCTCTGCCTCCAGTCCTCACCCCAGGATTTGTCCCCCTCCCCTCCACCAACAATATATGGTTTGCATTTTCTAGAATATCCTGTTGTTGGACTTTGTGATGGTTAATTTTATGTCTGCTTGGCTAGAGTATGGTGATCAGTTGTGTGGTCAAACACCAGTCTAGATGCTGCTGTAAAGGTATTTATTTGTTTGTTTACGAGAGAGAAAGAGAGAGAGAGAGAGGGAGGGAGGGAGAGAGAATCCTGGTGCAGGGCTCGATCTCAGCACCCTGAGATCATGACCTGAGCCAAAAGTCAAGAATCAGACACTTAACCAACTGAGCCACCCAGGTGCCCCTGAAGGCATTTTAAAGATGTGATTAACATTGAGATAGGTCAACTTTGAGAAAAGCAGCTGACCCTCCATAATGCGGATGGGTCTTGTTTAACCAGTTGAAGGCCTTAAGAACAAAGAAGTTTTCCAAGAAAGAAGGAATTCTGCTTCCAGACTGCAACACAGAAATCTAGAAATTCTGCCTGAGTTTCCAACCTTCAGACTCAAGACAGAAGCATCAGCTCTTACCTGGGTCCCCAGCCTGATGGCTTGACCTACAGATTTCTGACATGACAGTCCCCACAATCACAAGAGCTAATTCCTTGGAATCCCTCTCTCCTTTTGCTTTGGCTTCTCTGGGGAGCCCTAATACAGAATTCTTCAAGTGTTTGCTGTTTTGTGTCTTTAAAAAATTTTTTTAATGTTTATTTATTTTTGAGAGAGAGGGAGAGAGACAGAGCAGGGGAGGGGCAGCGAGAGAGGAAGACACAGAAACTGAAGCAGGCTCCGGGCTCTGAGCTGTCAGCACAGAGCCTGACATGGGGCTCAAACCCATGAACCATGAGATTATGACATGAGTCAAAGTTGATGCTTAACTGACTGAGCCACCCAGGCACCTCACTCTTTTGTGTCCTGTCTGGCTTCTTTTCCTGAGCATAAGGTCTTTGAGCTTCATCTACGTTGTTGAGGGGCTCAGTAGTTCTGTTTTCATTGCATAGATACATCACCTGTCGATGGACGTTGGAACTCTGTCCAGAGTTCGGCAATTGTGACTAAAGCAGCTGCGAACATCTGTGGGGGGAATCCTTCTGTGGATATATGCTTTTATTTCTCTTGGACAAGCACTATATTGTCCAGTGATCCCACTTCTGGGTATATAGCCATAGAAATCAAAACCCGATATCAAAAAGATAATCTGTATGTCCATGTTCATTTCAGGATTTCTCACAAATATAGCCAAGATGTGGAAACAATTTAAGTGTCCATCAACGGATGAATGGATAGAACATGTCACACACACACACACACACACACACACACACAGGAATATTATTTAGACAGGAGAAAAAAAAAAAAAAGAAAATCCTGCCATTTGCAGCACCAAGGACAGAACTCGAGGGCATTATATTAAGTGAAATAAGTCCAACAGAGAAAGATAAATACTGTTATGATCTCACTTGTATGTGGAATCTAAAAAAGTGGAATGTGCAGAAATAGAATAAAGTCATCACTACCAGGGCCACCTGGGTGGCTCAGTCAGTTAAGCATCTGACTTCGGCTCAGGTCATGATCTCATGGTCCGTGAGTTTGAGCCCCGTGTCAGGCTCTGTGCTGACAGCTTAGAGCCTGGAGCCTGCTTCAGATTCTGTGTCTCCCCCTCTCTCTGCCCCTCCCCTGCTCATGCTCTGTCTCTCTCTCTCTCTCTCAAAAATAAATAAACATTAAAAAAATTTTTTTAAAGAATGGTCATTGCCAGGAGTGGGGGTGAGGTGGGGGAAATGGGGAGACATTGGTTGAAAGGCACAAACTTTAAGTTAAAAGACGAGTAAGTATAACTTCTGGGGATCCCTGCACAGCCGTGTGATTATAGTTAACAAAGTTGCAAAGACACTGGGTCTTACTTACTGTTCTCATCAGAAAAAAGAAACGGTAATTATGTGACGGGATAGAGACGGAGGTGTTAGGTAATGCCCTGGCAGCCGTCAGATGGCCATATGGAAACATATCAAATGAAACATTGTATACCTTAAACCCAAAAAGACATGGAAATATTTCCATTCTAGCTGGTACGGAGTCATGACTCCAAGCCAACCGCATATAGCTGACTTTACCGTCAGATATCCCGTGACCCAGCTGCTGATGCATTAGTGGCTGGCCCCAGAGGCGGCCCCTGGATCTTGTCTTAGGCTCACAGCCAGTGCCCATTCTGAGCGGTCAGTGTCCTGCTTAGACCAGGTATCTGATTCTTTGGATAACCTGCTAGGAACGCTGACGGGACTCACTCCATCGCTGGCCCCCGCCAGGTGCAATGACCTCTCTAGGGGCTGCGAATCCTAGGCCTGTGGGTGCTCTGATCTTCCCTAAAGTGATGCACAGAAGGCCCCACTTTAGGTAACGACCCCGTGACCTCACCACCATGCCCCTTGCTCCATAAAAGCTGGGGATTACGTCAGGACTGGGCAGAGAGTAGCTGCGGAGGATGCGGGGGTCGCCCACCTGATCCCCCTGTCCGTAAGACACCCTGAACACAAGTTTGTCGGCTCTATGCAGTGGCTTGCTTTGCTTTTCGGTCTTAAAGTGACTTCTCGGTCTGGAGGAGATATTACTGACCCTCCTCCATTTTCTAATGCGCCTGTTCAGCAAAATGTTCACATAGTTGGCCCTTGTTTGGAGTCTGGGAGCTTGGGCCCTCCCATGAGGACTCTCAGGCATGGGGGGTTTGCTGGGAGGACGTTGAGCGGAGGTGAGGGAGGGTAGCCTGGTAGGAGGGAGAGAAAGAGCTGAGCAAGTGTAACCGTTGTTTGTTTGTTTTGTTTTTTTTAAACCCAGGATGGTATTCTGACGGAGCTGAAGAGTGGAACCGAAAAACAAGGTTAAGGGCAGCACAGGTACCAAGTGTATTAGGGCGAGAATGAAACAGAAGGAAAAGACTCCTGTGACCTGGGGGCAGGGGGAGGGGCTCCTTAAGGAGGAGGCCTGTTTAGATAATCATCCAATATATCAGGAGGGAGTTTATCAGCCTGACTAGTGGCCAAACACACTTCTACACGAGGCCCCTAGATTGGGGTCCTGATTTAGGGCAATTCAGGGATGGACCTGTTTATTCTGTTTCCTGCAGAAGAGAGAACTTCCGTAGTCAGGGGACACTGATGAAAAAGAGTAAAGATAGAAATCCATCATGGTCTAAGCAACGTTCCAACACGTGTAGTGCTTACAGCTGACTTCCCTAGGAGGTGGGTTCTAATTCAATCAGGTACTGGTTTCCCCCGGCTCTGAGCAGAGGTCTCACGGCCAGAAGCAGCTGGACCAGAGATGTGGAGGGGATCGCATTAGACCAATGAGGAGGAAACCTCCCACGGGAGTCTTAGGCTTGGCAGCCGTCCTGGGGACTTAGGTGGCTGTCCTGTGCCCAAGACAGACAACTTTGTACAAGGACAGGAATAAAGAGAGGGCCTCAGGTTTCCGGATCTTACTACCATTCTGGCCAGGGTACTAACTTCCTGCCTTTTCTCCTCCCCATAGAGTAGCCACGGGCTAGAGGCTTGCAGCCTGAGCAGTCAGCATGGCATGAAAGTGTTCCAAGAAGACCATACTCCTCGAAAGGCCCCTGAGATGAGAGTAAAGGAGGAGAAGAGAACATACTCCCCAAGTTTGCACGAGGCTCAGAGTCCAGATGCAAAGACTCTCAGCCCCACGTAAGGGCACCAAAATGATAAACTTATGAAGCGGGGCACGTGAACAAATGGCTAAGAAAGAATTCTTGAGACATTTTTGGTGCAAAAAGGTGATTTAATTATAGCACAGGGACAGGACCTGCGGGCAGAAAGAGCAGTACTGGGGTTGTGAGAGGTGACTGATTATACACTTGTAAGTTAGTGGGGCTTAAGGATCGCTTAAGTCTCTAAGGAATTTGGAAGCAAGGCTTCTGGGACCTTGCTGCTGTTGAGATAAGCTTATTTTAGTCTTTAATAAAACAAAAGCATGAAGGCAGTAAGGCAGCCATGAGTTCCTCTAGGAAGGTCCCACTCTACGTGTTTCAGGTGCGGGCTGATGAGCTTTAAGGACATTTAATTTAAGCTACATTTCTCTTGCCTTTTTTTTTTTTTTTTTTTTTTGCCTCATTATAAGGAGGTGGTCTCCGCTGGAATCTAACCTCAGCCTGATCCCATGGGGAATCTGGAGCCTAAGGAATGCCCTGTGTTGATCTCACCATGGGGCTGGGCTTTTGAAACTCTGTCGACCAGCTGGGCTGCGTCTGAGGGTTTGGGCAGACACCGGGGAAGGGGAAGCAGTGAGCTGTTAACAGGCAATGCTCACAGCAGCTGGGGGATGGGTGTTTCAGCTGCTACAGGGAGGTTTTAGAGCATCAACAGCGTCCACTATGAGGGCTTTAGTTGGTCTAGGATGACTAGGTTTTGGAGGGAAAGGGAGAAATGAGGCCGGTGGGGGATACCAGTGTAAGACTAGGTAGGGTCTTGGGTGCCATATTAGTGAGCTTGGAGTTCATCCTGAAGATCATAGGGAGCCCTGGGAGGATTTAGGCTATAGGAGGAACAAGGACAAGTTGGGTGGGGCTATCCTCGAGTAGCCCCACCACATCCAGAAGGTAACACATTCCATGTTAGCAGGAGTGATGCCTCTGGGCATCACCAGGCTGATTTCTTCAGTCTTGAATGTCCCTTCTTTTCCCCTTTGCTGGGAAAGACCTATGGGGTCAGGCTTACACAAGTCATGTGGCTAGAAACTGTATTTCCTCTACCCCATCCTTCCTCTTCTCCCTCTACGGCTGTCCCCAGACCTGTAGGATCTCTGAAGTGCAGATTTTATAGCCTCAGTCAACTGTTTGGGGTTTAATAAAGGGTGACTGGCATCCTGTGTTCTTCTGTCCCTGACCAGGATCCCAGACCCCATCTGTTGGTAGAATAACGAGGCTCCCCCACCATCTCCTTCCCGCCTGCCAATTTGTCCACATCCAAATCCTTTGACTCTATGAATCTGTGACCTTACACAGTTGGGCTTTGCAGTTGGGATTGAGGATCTTGAGATGGGGGAAATTATTCTGGATCGTCTGAGTGGGTATAATGTAATCACAGGGGCCCTTTTAAGAGGGAGGCAGGAGTGTCAGAGAATGAAAGAGGGAGTTTGAGGGAGAGAGGGAGGGAGGTTGGAAGATGTCATACTGCTGGCTGTGAAGACAGAGGAAGGGACCATGAGCCAAGGAATGTGGGCAGACTCCAGAAGCTGGAAAGGAGAAGGAATGGACTTCCTCCAGAAGCCATATGCAGCTCTGGTTACATCTTGATTTCTGTCCCCTAAGACTCCCTTGGGACTCTGGCTTCCAGACCTGTAATGTAATTTATCTGTGTCATTTCGATCGGCTGTTTGTGGTGCTTTGCTATGGTGGGGATGGGGGCGGGGCAGGGAAGTCACATGGCCTCATCCCTGCCCATCCTCATTCTCAATGTCAACTATTCCTTTTTCAGACTCCCCCGATTACCAGACATTTCCCCCGTTCTGCTGTTCCTGCTTCTTAAATTCCTCTCTGTCTCCACGGCCTCTGCCCTAGACCAGACCACCTCACTTTTCTCTACCCGGGATGCAGCCCCAGCCTTCCCAGGGGAGGGCGCTCCTGCCTGGGTCCGGGGCATGGCTGTTGCAAAACCCCAGTCTGCCCTTCACTACCTTGCTGAAATTCCTTCTGATGCCCCGAGGGTCAAGTCCAAACTCACCCATATTAGAAAGCTTTGCATGAAATGATCTTTGCTGACTTCTCCTGTTCAGACATTTGCTGGTATTAGTGCTCCTGTGAGCAGCCACAACAATCTAGTATAGCAAGAGAATAATAATGGTAACAATAGAGAGTTTTACTGAGCATTTAATCTGTGCCAAGCAGGAGTTTGTGATTTTATTACATTAAACCTCAAACCCTGGGAAATTGGTATTGTCCTCATTTTGCTGATGGAGAAAATTGCTTCTAGGTAGACCAGTTGTCTCTTGCTGCATGACCCACCCCCCCCCTCCAAAATTGGAAGTTTTAGACGATAAGGTTGTATTTTCTTATAGTTTCTGAGGCTCAGGGAATCTGGAGGTGGCTCAGCTGGGTGGTTCTGGATCAGGGTCCCCCCTGTGAGGTCACAGTCAGGCCGTTGGCCACAAGCCTCATTTCCTCCTCCTGTGAGCTTCTCCACAGTGCTGTGGGGTGTCCTCACAACACGGCGACTGGCTTCCCCTTGGGGAATGATCCCAGGAGAGAGTGAGCCGGAAGCCGCAGTGACCCTCTCACCTCAGATGCCTCACGTGCCAGTGTCACATGCTGCTTTTCCTGTTGACTAAATTCAGCGCACACCCAAGGAGAGCGCTCCCTCTTGAAGGGAAGAGTGCGCAAGGATTTGTGAATGTAAGGTAAAGCCACTGCATTTGTCCGTCTCCCCCGGACAAGGATTACAGAAGAACGTGCAAGTCCCGGAAATTGTTCCCAGCTGGTAGTATTACCCTACGTTACAGCATGCCCCCCACAGAGATCCTTTGGGACACGGCCTCTTGTCACCCTCATTCTCCACACGAAAAACCTGAGACCCAGAGAGGCAAGCCACTTGCCAAGGGCACTTTGAGAACACACTGGAGTCAGGATTGGATCCTAGGTCTGATTCTCTATCACAACCAACACTGGGAATTTTTCCCATGTGCCAGGCTTTGTTCTAGACATGTCAGGAGTGCCCACTCCTCAGATACACATCAGCCCCCACGAAGTGGAGCCTATTATCGTTGGGCCCATTTTACACACGGGAATGTTGAGGCACAGAGAGATTAAGAACATGACTAGCGTGCAGGGGAGACGGGATTCGGACTCCTGGGGATCTGGTTCTAGAGTCTGCTTGTCCTCCAGCGCTTCTCCGTGACAGACACAGAGGTTGTTTTCCTCTTACTTGGTGGCATTTGCTGTGTTTCTGTTAAGTGCAGCCTCGCTGGGCAGGGCCCCCTGATGCGCACACAGGGGGCCACTGATGTATCTTCTTCAGTGATCATAACTCCAAGGTGGGTATTTTGCTGTGCGTGGAGCAAAAGGGAGAATGCAGAAGCACGTGGGGGGCTTTTCTTCCCAGGAACTTGGGGTTGGCTTTTGTGCCTCATTTTTAGCCTGTGGTAGGTGCTTTTGGTGCCCACCCACACCCATGACCCTGAGCCCCTCAGGGCACACAAGACTCACATTTGTCAGTCCACGGGGTTGCACTCGGGTTATGCCCATTCTGTCTGTTTGGAGGCCAGGCCCAAGGTGTTGTGGGTAGACACCAGCCTCAATCTGTGCCTGGCAGTAGCCAGTGGATAAATACCCCAGCTCCCTTGCCTCTCGGTTGGGGTAACTGAAGACTGCTCTGGGCTGCCTTTCAGAGGTCCTTGTGGAATCAAGCTCAGTTTCTCACTGTGCAACTTGCTAGAATGCACGGCCACTGGGGACCCTTTCCTGTCCCCATCTCCCAGCTCCCCTCCCCAGCTGGCGTTTCCTGGGGTCACCTCCCTGATAAACTACTTTCACTAGAACCCCAGTCTCAGCATCTGCTTCTGGGGACCCCGGCTGAGGCATTATTAGCCCTCTGTGTGTGTGAGCTCGTGCACGCAGGTGTGTTAGGGCTGGGAATGGGGTGGGGGTGCTGCTGTGCTGGGGTAAAACGTAGGAGAGCTAGAGGCATATGGAGTGGTTCGAGAGCTAGGGCTTGGAGCCAGAGGTTCCTGGATTCAAGTCTTGACTCTAAGTAACCTTGGACAAGTCGCAATGCCTCTCCATGCCTCGCTTTCCTTTTTAATTTTAATTTTTGTTGTTGTTGTCAAATGGATGGGGGGTCAGAATCTCTGCTCGATGATGTGGATGTGAGGATGAAAGTGAATTTCGTTGGCGATGTGTCTAGAACGGCACCTGGTCCACGATGCCCGTGACGGCTGTCTGTTTGGGGGGCTGCTGGGAAGAGATCTTTGAGTCTGGGCTTCGCTTCCCTGGGGACAGGTGGTGGTAGCTCACTTATAGGTGCAGTGGAAGAAGGCTGAGAGGTAGGCGCTGGTGGGGAAGGAAAAGCAAGAGTTGGGGGGAAGGAGAGAGAACACGGCAACACACCAGCTAGTACAACTTCTCTTCACTGTGGCGGAAAGAAAATTAGGGGGTTGCCACACTGTCCTCATCTAGCAGCAATTCAGCAAAAAGGGCTGTCTTGCTCTGGCCGTGTTGAGCAATTCTGGCCCCACCCCTCCTCTCTCCCCATACCCTCTGTTACTGAAAACGCGGAGAACGAAGGCAAGGTTCCCTTCTTTAATGACAGAAACACGGGACCATGTGGAGCTTCAGCTTGCTCCTCTTCTGGGGTGAGTGTGGGGCTGAATGGTGGTGGGAGGGCTGGGGGAAGCCTGCATTGGAAATAGAACCAGGGGAAAGGGAAGGCCACGGGGCATCCAGCCAGAGACCCCAATTCTAGGCTGAACACTATCAGCACCTTCTTTGTAGGGAAAAAACCACTCAGCGTAGGAAATTCCCTCTCTCCAGGTAGACTTTCTTTATAGTCATTCATTTGGCATGTATTTCTTGCGGTCGTGAGTCTGATATCATAGTAGGAAGGGCAGGCAGAAAAGAAGCTATTTACAGCAACAGCAACCACCCGCCTAGCACCGTTGTAAGCTCATCAAATGTCTTCACCAAACTCCTCCAATATTGGGTCCCTAATAGCCCCATTTTACAAAGGAGGAAACTGAGGTAAAAGAGGTTACATGACTTTCCCAGGACTACTTAGCCAATAAGTACTACACTTTATCCCTTATCACTATGCTATGCTGTCCCAAATAATAACTACACAAAAGCATTTCAGGCAGTGATAGTGCAATGCAAGAAGAGAGTGACTGGGGGTTATGTTGAAGGGGGAAGTCAGGGAAGGCCTCTCGGAGGGGGTGATTTTTGTGCTGAGCCCTGAGCCATGAGGTGGAGCCTTCCTGTCTCTTATTTCCCTTTCTTCAGGCGTCAGTTTGTATTGGTCTTGTTTATTGTCTCTGTTGTGTGTGTTTGTTTGTTTTCCTGTCTTTCCAGCGTTGGTCACTGGTTCAAATCTATGAATGCGGGACAGTGTTTTGAACAACAGGTGTGGGCTTCCTCAGCTGGGGTCCAGTGCATCTATTTGCGGAAGAGAAAACTCAGGCCCAAAGAGACTAAACAACTTTCCTAAGGCCATGCAGTCAGTAACTAGTGAAGCCAGATTGTTAAGCCCAAGTATTTTAACTCCAGAGTTTGCATGCTGAAAAATGATGCTCTGTTGCCTCTAAAATAATTAACAAGCAAGAGAATTTCGGCTGGTGATAATGAACGGCAAAGTTGGGATTTGGGGGCTGTGGGACCTGTTGACTGACAGGCTTCATTAGAAGGAGCAGGTACCTCGTGGGCCCCAAATGCAGGAATGCCAAGTTGTTGCTTTGGCCTGTTGGCTCTTGTATTAGCTCTGGTGCCTGTTATTTGGCACCGAAGTTAATCAGCAAAAGTGGTGATGACGTCATTGGTGGTGGGGTTGGTGGTAGTGGGTTGAGAGAGTGATGGTCGTGGGGGTTGTAATGTTGGAAAGGAGCTAAGTGCTGGGGGGCTGCACTGCCTTTTAGCTAATTTTTTTAAGTTTATTTATTTTTGAGAGAGAGAGAGCACAGGGGAGGGGCAGAGAGAGAGAGAGAGAGAGAGAGAGGGAGAATCTTAAGCAGGCTCTACACTGTCAGCACAGAGCCCGACACAGGGCTCAAACTCACAAACCTTGAGATCATGACCTGAGCTGAAATCGAGAGTCGGACATTCAACTGACTGAGCTATCCAGGTGCCTCCAGGTAATTTTTAAAAAACTAACCACCTGACCACCCATGCCATTTTAATGCTACAGATATACTGTACATATATTTATGTATTATATGTATCATTTCTATATATGTCTTATGCCAAAAAGTAAGATTTTTTTCCCCATCTCTCCCCAAGAACCAAGTTTTGCCTACTTGGTGGGGGGTGGGGGGGAAGAGATGTCATTTTTTTTTGTTTGAGAATACATATCTTAGTGTATGTTTTTGAAAATCAGCTGGAACTTTTCTTGTCATTGATAAGAAAATTAAGGGGTGCCTGGGTGGCTCAGTCAGTTGAGCACCTGACTTTGGTTCGGGTCATGATCTCACGGTTTGTGAGTTCAAGCCCCACACTGGTCTCTGTGCTGACAGCTCAGAGCCTGGAGCCTGCTTCAGATTATGTGTCTTCCTCTCTCTCTGTCCCTCCCCCGCTTGTGCTCTGTCTCTCTCTGTCTCTCAAAAATAAATAAATGTAAAATTTTTAAAAAAAAGAAAAGAAAATTAAGATGATACAAACAAAATAAAAACCATAAAGTGCAAAAAAGCAGGAATTGCTTCTGTGAACGTTATATGAAATATTGTATGTTTGTCACGCAGGTGGATCTCTCGTCTAGGCTCATCAAACCTGTAGTACTTTTTCAGGTTGAGCCTACATTGCTTCTTGATGGTTCATGGTATTCTTCTTTTCTTTGTTTATAGGGTGTTGTGGTTTATACAGCTCACGTATTCTCTCAACAAGATCCGCGACAATTGGTGAGTTGGTCAAAGAGAATCCATATGCTCAATGTGTGGGAGGGTGTTTTCTGGGGAGGAGACCCTTCTGTCTCAGGAGTTTGAGCTGCAGCTAACACTTGCTGGGAGCTACTTAGTGGCAGAGAAACAGGTAAATAATACCCAGGTCTCCTGGATCCTGCTCTAGGCTCTTACCTATGTGGCCTTGCCTTCACTGTGTGACTTCGGATAACACACAAAACCTCTCTGATTGTCATGTTCCTCAGCTGTGAAATACAGATAGCAAGGGTTCCCATCTACAGGGATATTGTGAAGCTTAAATCAAAAGTGAAGCTTAAATAACTTTTAAGCTTTAACTTAAGTGAAGCTCAGTTAACCACCTGGTACGTGTGACAAGAGCTTCATAAATGGTGGTGTGGTGGGAATGCATTTTTTAAATAATTTTTTTGAATGTTTATTTATTTTTGAGAGAGAAAGAGAGACAGAGCATGAGCGAGGGAGGGGCAGAGAGAGAGGGAGACACGGGATCTGAAGCAGGCTCCAGGCTCCAAGCTGTCAGCACAGAGCCCCATGCGGGGCTTGAACCCATGAACCGCGCGATCATGACCTGAACCGAAGTCAGACGCTCAACAGACTGAGCCACCCAGGCGCCCTGAGAATGCATTTTTAAAATGTGTTAAGTCTCCCCTTCTTCCACCTAAGCTCCTGCTGGATGCAGAGGACAAATATTGCCAGTTCGTAGTGTCCTCAGTGTCTCAGTTTCCTGGCTCCGCCTTATTTGGGAAACTCAGTCTATGTTGTACAAATAGCTAATCTTGCAAACGTCCTACCCTTCTCTTGGTCCTCCCAACATGGCGGCGGGGTGTTGGTATAGGGGCAACTTGTAGGATCTTGTGGCTGTCAAGGGTGGACTGTGGACGGGGTGTTTTGTCTACTGGTAGAGGATGGCCCCATCTTGCTTGCCTAGTAGCCCTCTCAACAGCTTTGCATTCCCCAGGGGTCCGTGCAAGAGCTTCTGCCTTCTGTGTTCAGGCTACAGGACACAAGAAGATTTTCCTTAGAGCAACCTACCACCTACTTCCCTCTGCAGCTTCTAATCTTTGGCTCTCATGCCTTGTTGGATGTGACAGCCGCAGAAAGCAAGCTTCTCTTCTAGACTGGGAAACTCCACCCAGCTCTTGTTGGGAGAAGTCAGCCCCTGGCCTTGATAGTCCTAAATCCACCCATTCCTATGTAGAATCTTCTGAGGTGAGGTGGCAAGAGGAGAAGGGCTCCTGGTGGGTCCTTCTCATCTCCTCTCTTTATGAGTTTCCCATAGTTTTTTCTCTTCCCTTGTGATAGGTATTTGCCTTACACCGCGGCTTAATGAAAGCGCTACCTTCCAGCCCTCCAAACCCGACTACTGCCAAATATTTTTATTGAGTTACGATCGATATATAGCAATCTGTGCGAGTTTAAGGTGCACATGTGTTGACTTGATAACCACATATATTGAGAAGTGATTACCGCCATAGTATCCAGTAACATCTTTGCACCTCACGTAATTGCCATTCCTTTTTGTGTGAAGGTATTTAAGACATACTCGTAGCAGCTAACCAAGCATGGTTGGTATTGTTTTGTTTTTAAATGCTCGTTTATTTTTGGGAGAGCGTGGACACGTGTGTGTGAGCAGGGGAGGGGCAGAGAGAAACGATCCAAGGTGGGCTCTGTGCTGTCAGCAGAGAGATGGATACGGGGCTCAGACTCAGACTCACGAGAGCTGACAGCTCGGAGCCTGGAGCCTGTTTCAGATTCTGTGTCTCCCTCTCTCTGCCCCTCCCCCATTCATGCTCTGTCTCTCTCTGTCTCAAAAATAAATAAAGGTTAAAAAAATTAAAAAAAAATCATCATTATTATTGATTCCAGAAATCCCTTGGCTAGTGAGGAAGTCATTGTATTAATCTCCACAGCTTGGGGACCTAGCCCAGGCCCGATACAGTGCAGGCAAGTTGGGTAGATAAATAAAAGAATGAATGTGTGCCCCGCATAGAGAATGTGAGAGATGTTATAGTCGAGGCATGTACAAGGAATTTGTAAGTGGGAATTCAAAAGGCTTAATATTTGAGAAAACTAGGCACTATTGGGATTAAAAATGCATAAACACAGGGATGTTAACTTTGCGATAGTTCATCAGAGCACACACTTAATGATATTTGTGCTTTTCTCCTATCATACTTGATAAAATATTATAACAATGCATATACACTTTGGGGTGCCTGGGTGGCTCAGTTGGTTAAACGTCTGACTTTGGCTCAGGTCACGATCTCGCGGTCCGTGAGTTCGAGCCCTGCATCGGGCCCCTGTGCTGACAGCTCAGAGCCTGGAGCCTGTTTCGGATTCTGTGTCTCCCTCTCTCTCTGCCCCTCACTCACTCACATTCTCTCTCTCTCTCTCTCTCTCAAAAATAAACATTAAAAAACTTTAAATGCATATACACTTTGACACAGCAATTCCTAATCCAGAAATCTATTCCAAAGAGATATTCATACAACGTACAGAGATACCTCACCATAGACTCTGGGATGTGCACTTATGCTATTCTGGTAACAACTTGGAATAAACAATGTTTACACAAGGGGACTAGTTGGATAAAATGTTGTGTTTGTTAGAGTAACCCTAGCTACTGTAACAAACCCAAAACTGTCTGTGGCTTAATACAAAGAAATTTAATTTTTGTTTGTTTAAGAATCCAATATGGGGCACCTGGGTGGCTCAGTGGGTTAAGCCTCCGACTCTGGCTCAGGTCATGATCTCGTGGTTTGTGGGTTCAAGCCCCGCATCAGGCTCTGTGCTGACAGCTCAGAGCCTGGAGCCTGCTTCGGATTCTGTGTCTCCCTCTCTCTCTGCCCCTCCCCTACTCATGCTCTGTCTCTCTCTCCTTCAAAAATAAATAAACATAAAAAAAAATTTTTTAAAAGAATCCAGTGCAAATATTTCTGGTCCGTGGGTGGCTTTCCTCCAAGCTGTAATTCAGAGACCCAGACTCCTTCTGCCTTGTAGCTCAGCCACACTGAAGTCTTAGAGTCTTTTGCAGACTGTGGAAGGAGCGAAAAGGAACAATGGAAATGCACACCCACTTTATAAAAACCCAGCTCTGGCAATGATGCATACTATATTTGTTCACGGTCATATGACGATGCCTGGACACGAGGTGAGCTGGGAAATGTGGTTGGTGGTTGGGCCACTGTCACTGCAGTGACAGTTCCGTACCTTGGAAAGGAGAGTGTGGAGCATCTTCTTGATGTTTAGCCACCAAGCCACCTGTGGCGCAGTTACAGCCCATGGACACCGTGCAAAATACACAGCTGTTCAAAAGCATGAGTCGGGGGGCGCCTGGGTGGCGCAGTCGGTTAAGCGTCCGACTTCAGCCAGGTCACGATCTCGCGGTCCGTGAGTTCGAGCCCCGCGTCAGGCTCTGGGCTGATGGCTCGGAGCCTGGAGCCTGTTTCCGATTCTGTGTCTCCCTCTCTCTCTGCCCCTCCCCCGTTCATGCTCTGTCTCTCTCTGTCCCAAAAATAAATAAACATTGAAAAAAAAAATTTAAAAAGCATGAGTCGGGTCTGTATGGACTGACTTGGAAAGCTGCCCCCAACATATTCTTCTCCCAATCTTTATTATAAAAACATTTAAAGCTTCAAAGGTAGGGGAAGTAGTAAAACAAACTCCCACGTACCCATCACCCAGCTCCCATACGTGACAAATCTTGCTTCTCTTGGTTTGCAAGACCTACCCTAAGTGAAAAAGCAAGTAATAATACAACAGCATTGTCCCCGTGAACCGTGAGATGATCATGACCTGAGCCAAAGTTGGACGCTTAACCGACTGAGCCACCCAGGCGCCCCAAGGTTTTCCTTTGCAAGCAATTATTGCCTTCTTTTTTTTTTTAATTTTTTTAATGTTTATTTATTTTTGAGACAGAGAGAGACAGAGCATGAACGGGGGGAGGGTCAGAGAGAGAGGGAGACACAGAATCGGAGGCAGGCTCCAGGCTCCGAGCTGTCAGCACAGAGCCCGACGCGGGGCTCGAACTCGTGAACCACGAGATCATGACCTGAGCCAAAGTCGGATGCTTAACCGACTGAGCCACCCAGACGCCCCAATTATTGCCTTCTTAGAAAAAGATGTAAACAAAACAAAAATGTACCAAAATTAGGGTGGCCGTCTCTTTTGGCCAGTGTCTGTAGAAGCAGAGCCTGATGAGAGGATTCTTGTGTGAGTGATTTCTTGAGGGAGGGCTGTCTGGAGACACTTGCAGGGCAGCGAGGGAAGCAGGACAGAGCAGAGACAGAGCCACACGGAAGGTGTTTTGGGAGTGCCTCAGCCACAGTCTGCTCCCACAGGCAGCCCTGCAGGGTGAAGTGCACCCCAGAGGGTCACCTGCTCAGAGGCTCAGGGGAGGCTTGCTGTCACACTCCAGCATCTGTCTGCCGGTCATTGCCTCCGAGCCAGTGAAACAGCTGGGGCATAGGTATGCCAACCCAGTAACGCAGATGGGGGGGTTCCAAGAGCGGCCACTGTCCTACCCCCTCCTGACCTGGCAAGATAGGAAGAAGTCACGCGCTGATGTAGGTGAATGCCCGGGAAGAGACTGGGTTTTCCCCTTCACGTACCTACTGCTGCTCTCGTAACTTGCCTCTGAATCACTGTCATTCACAGAAATACAGACACTGGCTGGCTCACGGCCACTTTCAAAGGGAGCCGATGGCTTCTCGTTCCTCTGCCTGCAGGCTGGGTGGCAGGGCACGCGTGTTGTAAGAGACTCCCCCAGACGGAAGGCAATTAGACCTTGGGCAAGCACCGCCAGGTCTCAGTTTTGTCATCTGATGAATGGGTGTGGCGACGACCCTCACCCAATGTAATGGGATGGTTGTGAGGGTTCAGCTCCATGCGCGATCGTTAAGAGGTGGGCTCTGGGGTCACATTTCCTGGGATCGAATCTTGGTTCCGGCACTCGGGTATCGCAGTAAATCCCCTGAGACTTCAGTTTCCATGAAAACGGGGCTGGGGTGGGGGGTGGTGAATACGACTGGGTTTCGATGAGTGTTAATTGGTACCTGGAACATAACAGGGGCTCAACTATGTCAGCCCTCCCTCTTCTCAGGGAAACACGAATTATCTGGTTCTGACTGGCTGGGCCAAAGCTGGTACAGTGAGCAGAGGCACGGTCAGGGCAACGACCAGGATCCCTGGACACACTGTCAAACTTCTTTCATTGTATTTGTTCCACTGACTCTTTTTTTTGCATTCTGTGACCCAGGGGAGGCTACACAAATTCTCTTGGGCATCAGTTTGCACATCTGTAGAATGGAGTCCTAATGTTTACCTTCAGGTAGGGTGACCAATTGTCCTGGCTTGCCTCAGACCAGGAAGGGGGTTCCTGGGACTCTGGACTTTGAGTGCTAACACCAGGAAAGTTCCCCCACCTGGAAGGAGTATTGTGGGGTCTGCAGAAAATGCACGGAAGGGGCCTGGTGCTCGGGAGGCACCAAGGAAACAGAAGCTCTAGTTATATTTTTGAAAGTCTTTTTGCCGCTTGGAGTCTCATTTCACTCTTGGGTTGATTAAGTGATCGTCTGTTAAGTTGTGTTCATGACTGAGGAGCACGTATCTGTCTCAGGTGGATTTTTGGAGGGGCCTCTTCTCTGGTCTCCTGGCTTCTTGGCTTTGCAGAGGCCAGAAGAGGAACCGAGTCAGGTCCTGCCCTCCTCTGCCCACAGCACTCCAGGGCTCCCACCTCCCTGGGATAAAAGCCCAAGTCCTCCCTGAGGCCCCCAAGTCACTATAGGACCTGCCTCGTTCCCACCCTGCCCTGCCCTCGTCCCTCACTCCCCCTCACTCGCTCCCCTCCAGCCATACACACCTCCTTACTGTTCCTCCAATACCCCAGGCCCAGTCCTGCCCCAGGACCTTTGCATGAGCTGTGCCCTCTGGGATGTTCTTGCCCTACATAAACACATGGTTCCCTCCCTCCCTTCTCTATTTTCAGCTCATGTGTCATCTTCTCAGTGACTACCCTAGTTTTGACATCGTATCCCTTGCCCTCACCTCTCCAGATGATCAGCTCAGTGGCAGGTGAGGAATTTTGTGCGTCTTGTCCCACACAAGGGCTCAATACATAGTGCCTAGAATAGTGCCTGACATACAGCAGGTGGTTTGCATTTGTCAGAGTTGTCCAGAGAAGCAGAAACAACACGATGGATGCAGATAGGTAAAGATCCATTATAAGGAATTGGTTCACGCGACTAGGGAGGCTGGCAAGTCCCACAACCTTCGGGGTGATGTGCACAAGTCCCGAGCCCGGAGAGCATTTGGGAAGCTAAGCAAAGGTGAGCACGGCTGACGGGACAAGGCAGGAGATGATGAGCTGGGAGGCTGCCAGGTGCCCAGTCACCTGGGCTGTGGTTCTGGTTTAGGGCGGGTTTGAGTTGTGAGCAATTGAGCCAGAGGAAGAGGGTAATGGGAAGTTCAGATGAGAGACCGCAAGTGATAATGCGCCGGAAGTCCGCAAAGGACAACGCTGCCTCTACAGATGAAAGAGGAAGCTGTTAGTAAGAAAAGAGATACAATTGAGGGGCCATGCAGGGAAGGGACGTAAACAAGGCACGTTGTAGGAAGTGAAGAGCCTGACTGAACCATCCCTCGAAGTTGGGGGGGGCCCTTTATAAAGCGCTTCCCCACCCTACAGATCAACCGGTGTTGGCATTACCTTCCACTCCTGTCTTTCACATCCTGCATCCAATGCACTGGCAAGTCCTGCTGACGTCACCTCTGAGCAAACCCCAAATCTCATGCTGCTTCTGCTCTCAGCCAGGTGGCACCCACCATCCTCGCTCACCTGGACGGGCGCGGTGACTCCTCCCTGGTCATCCTGCCTCTGCCCCTCTACCGTTCATCTTCCGACCAGAGGATCCTGTTAAAACCTCAGTCCTGCCGTGTGCTGTCTGTGCTCAGACTCCGCCATGGCTCCCGTCGCTCTCTGATAGAAAGCTGGGGGGGCGCCTGGGTGGCGCAGTCGGTTAAGTGTCCGACTTCAGCCAGGTCACGATCTCGCGGTCCGTGAGTTCGAGCCCCGCGTCAGGCTCTGGGCTGATGGCTCAGAGCCTGGAGCCTGTTTCCGATTCTGTGTCTCCCTCTCTCTCTGCCCCTCCCCCGTTCATGCTCTGTCTCTCTCTGTCCCAAAAATAAATAAACGTTGAAAAAAAAAATTAGAAAGCTGGGGTGTGACAGTCGTCTAGCCGATCTTAGCCGACCTGGCCATGTCCACGCCTCCCCTTTCCCCCTGTGCACTCTGCTCCAACCACACGACCTCCCTGTAATTCCACGAAATCACCAGCTGTGGTCCTGCCCCTGGGTCCTTCATGCATTTGCTGTTTCCTCTGCCCTAAGCACCTTCGTATGTATCTTACTCACCTCCCCCTGGCCTTTGTTCCAGTGTTACTTTCTCAGTGAGGTCTTTGTTGTTGAGCACCGACTGTGTGCCAGGCTCTGTTGTAGGCACTCAGCACACAGCAGTGAATGAGACAGACATAAATCCCTGCCTTCCAGGAGCCCAAAGTCCATCAGGGAAACGGATTTAAAAGAACCAATTACAAAGGTTTTTTTTTGAAAGAATGGTCGTAGAAATTGCCTGAACATTGATTCCATTTCCAGCCAGATCTACCTCTTCTTGGGTGGCAGCAGTGAAAATCACTCACTTCAGGTTTTGACAGGCCCAGGGATGCCAGTCACCAGCGGTGTGTCCTTGAACAAGTTACTTAACCTCACTGAGACTCAGTTTTCCACATCTGTATAATGGGAATTGTACTAGTTTCATATGGCGGCTATAACAAATTACCACAAACTTTACCTTACAGATCTGGAGGTCAGAAGTCCAAAATGGGTCCCAGTTGGCTAACATCAAGGTGCGAGCAGGGATGAGTTCCATTCTGGGGGTTCTAGAGCAGACTGTGTCTTTTTGCCTTTTCCAGCTTCTAGAGGCCACTTGGATTCCTTGGCTTGGGTCCCTCTTCCTCCATCTTCAAAGCTGGCAATGACTGGCCAAGTCTTTCTCATATTGTGTCACTTTGCCTCTCTTGGCTTCATCTTTCCGTTTTAAGGACCTTTGTGATTACATTGACCCCATCTGAATAATCCAGAGTTTCCTCTTCATCTCGGGATCAGCTAATTCCATTGGAATCCTTAGTTCTCTCTTGCCACATAGCATAGGTTCTGGGGATTAAGACGTGGTCATCTCTGAGGGCGCCTGTGTGACCAACTGTGTGAGTTGGTTGGATGTCCAACTTCAGCTTAGGTCATGATGTGACGGTTCATTAGTTCGAGCCCCACATCAGGCTCTCTGCTGTCAGTGTCGAGCCCGCTTCAGATCCTCTGTCTCCCTCTCTCTATACCCTTCCTCTGCTCTCACTCTCTTTCTCTCTCTCTCTCTCTCAAAAACAGTAAATAAATGTTAAGGTCAGGCGTAGGGCAGGGTAAAGATATGAGTCAGGAGCTAAAAAATTTTAGCAGTCAAAGGCTTTATTTGGGAACTAAGGTCTTGGGCGAGGTTCTGTGACTCAGGGAGAGAGAGAGAGAGGAGTCAGGGAAGTCGCGCCCGGGTGTGGTGAGGTAGGGTTTTTAAGCTGCAGCAGTTCTGGGTTTAGGTCCCGGTGGGCCTTTTTCACACCAGGTTGTGCTGTCACTTGGTGACTGGTTGACCTTCAATTCATTCTGGCGCGCTGCTTGGGGCTTTCTGTTGGGAATTTTCCACTGGCAAGATGGCCGTGCCCTCCACTGTGGTTCCAGGGACATCCTGACAATAAGCATTTAAAAAAAGGATGTGGTCAGGGCACATGCACCCCAATATTGATAGCAGCACTATCAATAATAGTCAAATTATGGAAAGAGCCCAAATGTCCATCGACGGATGAATGGATAAAGAAGATGTGGTATATACACACAATGGAGTATTACCCGGCAATCAAAAAGAACGAAATCTTGCCATTTGCAACTATGTGGATGGAACTAGAGGGTATTATGTTAAGCAAAATTAGTCAGAGAAAGACAAATATCATAGGACTTCACTCATGAGGACTTAAAGATACAAAACAGATGAACATAAGGGAAGGGAAGCAAGAATAACATAAAAACAGGGAGGGGGCCAAAACATAAGAGACTTAAATATGGAGAACAAACAGAGGGTTGCTGGAGGGGTTGTGGGAGGGGATATGGGTTAAATAGGTAAAGGGCATTAAGGAATCTACTCCTGAAATCATTGTTGCACTAGATGCTAACTAACTTGGATGTACATTTAAAAAAATTAAATTAAATTAAATTTAAAAAAAGGGATGTGGTCATTTTTAGAGGGGCCATTATTCTGCTGACCACAGGAATGACACTATCGAATAAGTTTCTTCACAATCTCCTAGAAGCCTGCCTCCGCCTCTGGCTTGTTGTTCTGGAGCTCACAGTGTGGTGGGGGAAATGACTACTAGAAAACTAACCATACAAATAAGCAACTACAATTATGACGTGTGTCATAAAGAAGGAGCACGAGAAGCTATGTGGGAGCACAGAGCACAGTGGAGGCTTTTTTGGGGGAAATGACACTTAAGCAAGACATGAAGAATGAGTAGGAGCTGGCCAGGCAAAGCAGAGGCAAAGGGTATAGAATGTGTAAAGGCCCTGTGGTGGGAAGTCTAGAAATGGAGAGTAACACGAGATGTGGTTTAAAGATGTGGTTGGGTGTGGTCACTGGGGCTCTGTGGGTCCTGTTTAAGTGATTTGGATTTTAATTCTGAGTGCAACAGGGAGCACTGTAGGCAGAGGTGGGGGTAGATAATCAAATCTGCATTCAGAGGTGACTACTATGTGGAGAAGAGATTGCAGGGGACAACAGAGGACAAAGGGACGTAGAAGCCAGAGGAGGAGCTGTACCGAGAACAGCTGTGGCGAGGGAGAAAAGTGGGTACATATCAAATGCTATTTGGATACAGAACCAACAGGGCTTGGGGACCCACTGAAAGTGAGGGTGAGGGCTAAACAGGTAAACTGAGATACAGAGAGGTGCAATCACTTGTCCCAGAGCTGGACTGGCTAGGATGTAGTTTTGACTGCTTCCATAGTAACCAAACAACAACTTAGACATTTATTTCTTAGAAGTTCCTTCTTCTTGTAGATCTCTAACTTATAGATGGGGCGGAGTGACCAGGCTGCCTGGTCTAGGAGATCATTCCACCTTGTTGCCTCTCCATTCCTTGGCGTGGTGGTTTCCCAAGCCATCATCCTCAGGGTTAAGGGCAGATCAGCCCACTCTGCCCATGTTCCTGCCCAAGGGGAAGGGGGCAGCCTGCTTATTCTTTTTTTTTTTTATTTTTATTTATTTATTTATTTTTTCAACGTTTATTTATTTTTGGGACAGAGAGAGACAGAGCATGAACGGGGGAGGGGGGGCAGAGAGAGAGGGAGACACAGAATCAGAAACAGGCTCCAGGCTCTGAGCCATCAGCCCAGAGCCTGATGCGGGGCTCGAACTCCCGGACCGCGAGATCGTGACCTGGTTGAAGTCGGACGCTTAACCGACTGCGCCACCCAGGCGCCCCTATTCTTTTTTTTTTTTAATCTTTATTTTTGACAGAGAGAGAGACAGAGTGTGAGTGGGGGAGGGGCTCAGAGAGAGGGAGACACAGAATCTGAAGCAGGCTCCAGGCTCTGAGCTGTTAGCACAGAGCTTTAAGATCATGATCTGAGCTGAAGTTGGACCCTCAACCGACTGAGCCACCAAGGCGCCCCAGCGTGTTTATTCTTCTCAAGAACATGGCCAAATGATGCACATATCACTTCCACACACATGCCCATGGGCAGAACTGAGTCACATGAGCTGCAGGAGACCCTGGGAATGCAATCTTTAACAGGATGGTTGTGTTACTAAAAGCTCTGGGAGGACAGCTGCCATTCTCCACTTGGAGGTTCACTGCTGGGGCTTTACCCAGGTCTTCTGTGCTCCAAAGGCTGAAATTTTGACTCTCAAACACTTCTGTCTAGAGCCCTGATGCTCCTGGTGCTGCTGGTCCTTGGACCTCCATCAGCATCGTTCAGGGGCTTGTGAAAAGTACAGACTCTCGGGCTCCTTCTTAGACCTGCAGAATCAGCATCTTCTTTTTCCAGATCCAGGATGTAGGTGAGGCAGCTGCTCTTGGTCCAAGGACCACACCTGGAGTAGCCAAGTGTCAACATCGGTGCTTCTCACACTCTCACGTGCACCCAGATGGCCCAGGGGTCTTGCTAAAATGCAGGTTCTGGTTCATCAGTTTTGGGGCAGGGGCCCGAGATGCTGCGTTTCCATCAAACTCCCAGGCAGTGTTGATGCTCCTGGCCCGGGAACTGCACTTGGAACAGGAGGAGTCTAGGGTCTACAAGGTCCTTGACATGCTGAGCAGTTTCTCAGGACTGCTGTAACAGGTTACCATAAACCAGGGGGCTCAAAACAACAGAAATCTATTGTCTCACCATTCTGGGGACCAGAAGTCTGAATCAAGGTGTCCATGGAGCCATGCTTTCTCTGAAGGCTCTAAGGGAGAGTTTGTTCTGTGCCTCTTTCCCAGCTTCTGGGGTGGCTGGCAATCCTTGGTATTGCTTAGTTTGAAGGCGGATCACTCCAGTGTGTGCCTCTGTTGCCACGTCGTGTTTTCCCTGAGCCTGTCTGTGCCTCTCTTCTCCTCTTCTTGTAAGTACACCAATCCTATCAGATTACAGACCACCCAACTCCAAGAGGATCTCACGCTCTCTTGGGTCTTAATTACATTTTCAGAGACCCTATCTCCAAATAAGGTCACATTCTCAGGGACCAGGATTTAGGGCTTCAGCACATTTTTTGAGGTACATGTCAGCCCACAACAGTCCCCTTCACCCTTTCATGCTGGCTGTCCCCGATGCCCGCCCCAGGGCTCTAACCCACACACTTCCTTCTGCGCTGCCCAGGTGTGAATGAATGTGAAGACACCACCGTGTGCCCAGCTTACGCAACCTGCACCAACACTTTGGACAGCTACTACTGCACTTGCAAAGGAGGCTTTCTGTCGAGCAATGGACTGACGCGGTTCCGGGGCCCAGAAGTAACATGCAAAGGTGAGCACCCCCTCCTTAAAACCCTCCGCCATTTTGCAGGATAGTCAGGTGGAAGCTGGCTGGGCAGTGGATGTAGGCACTTTTTCTGTGTCCCAAATGTTATTTTCCCCCTCTCTCCCGCCCTGCCCTTTTTATCTTTCTTTTTCTATGACGACGAGGATTCCTGCTCACTAAAAATCCCAACCATTTGAAACGAGCATAAGGATGAAAATAAAAGTAAACATCATGCCATTTGTCAATATCCAGAAATAACCACTGATTTCATTTTGGGAAATCTTTTGGTTGTCTCTCCATGAAGGAAACAAGAACTTTTAACATTCGCTGAGCACCAGGCCCCCAATGAAGGGATTTATGTGCATTTTTACATTAAATTGAGTGTAGGCATCCTAATGATCTCCACTGTACAGATGTGGACACTGAGGCTTGGAGTGCTGGGATGACCTGTTCACGGCTGTGTGGTTGGACTGGCCTCCAAACCAAGTCTTTCCAACTCTCACAGCAGTTTCTGAACCAAGTCAACTCTTTGCCACACTCTAGTCGTGCCGTGTTGGGGAAACGTATTTACCCTCTCTAGGCCTCAATGTTTCCATCTGCAGAATGAGCGTATAAGAGTACCGACCTCCAAGGATAGCTGGGACAGTTAAGTGCAATGAAGTACGTAGTGTGCTAGGCACACGTATGCTCCCAAGAGCCACTACTTACATATGTAATGTAAATTGAAATAATCCCCAGAATGATCGACATTCTGTGTATGTATTTCTGTGTGTTTATATCCCAATTCTCCCCTTGACAGTCAAGATCTGATTGTACCTCTGCCTAAGACCAGGGATCATTGAACTTGTTAATGCAAAGGGCCAAATAGTAAATATTTTGGAGGTTGCAAGCTGTGTGATCTCTGTCATGACCACTCAATACTCCAGTTGTAGTGCGAAAGCAGCCAAAGATGATACACAAATGAATGAATGTGTTTGTTCCAATAAAACTTTATTTATACCAACACGTGGTGGGCTGGATTTGGCCCATGAGCTCCAGTTCACTGGGTGCTGAATAAGGTTATTCATTTCCTTTGTTATGGTATCCAGGGAGCCCTCAAATCCTTCTTTATCTTTGAGTTACGGCTCATGGGTCATTTGGCAAGCTACAGTAGTCCTGATAGACCCAGGTTTTTCATTTTGGGTTGAAATCAATATTCCCCATCTAGAGAATAATGGATACTACAGCAAGGATTTCATCCCCTTTATGCCTTTGTCTCCGGTTTGGTGCCTAAGACATTGAGAGTATTTGATAGATATTTGTTGAATGAAGGAGCACATTACCTTATTCTTTATGTCAACTCCAGTTTTCATCAGCAGTTATCAGTTGTTTCTAATGTTTTACTACCTCAAACAAAGGTGGAGTGAACATTCCTGTGATCTGATCTTGATGTCCAGGAGCAGCTCCAGATTTCTGTCTAGAAGTACAGTTTTCTGGGAGGAGCTGTAAGAGACGTGCCTTGAGGTTGTGTTTGCATGACAAGTACATAGCAAGTGTTTAGGCGACATGACCAGGGCTGGAGGAGACTTGAGCTGGGCCTCCCCATGGCACCACGACAACTCAATTTTATGGGTCCCTCAACTCCTTTGCAAGTAATTCTTCATTATCTACTCCTGGGGAGATACTTCACTACATCAAACGTAGACATGAAAACTGAATGTGTCAAAATCAATGACAGTCATTTATTTTGTTCATAAATGTTTCTGCCATTTGAGTTGAGGTCAGTGAGTATGGCTGGTCTCTGTTCCGTGCAGTCTCAGCTGAGTTGGCTTAAGTGGGGGCTAGAGGATCCACTTTGAAGGCAGCATACGCACAAGGCTGGCATCTGCTGCTGGCCGTGGGCTGGCTCCTCCACCAGGGCTGTGGGCTGGAGGTCTTGGTTCTTCTCCAGGTCAGCTGCTTTCTCATGGCTGGTTGGGCTTCCTCACATATGGCAGCTAAGCCCCAAGAATGAGCATCTCAAGAGAACAGGGAGGGGGTGCATGGTATCTTTATGACCTAGTACCACTCCCAGAGTCCCAGCAGGCTCAGATTCTGGAGAAGGGAACATAGGTACCACTGCTTGCTGGAAGGAGTACAAGTTCATGAAATGAAGGGTATATAGCATGGAAGACGTTGTTTCCACCATCTTTGGAAATACAATCTGCTACACAAGATGAAGCAAATTAGTGACTCCAACTCTTTCTGTGTCCAGATGTAGATGAATGTTCTCAAAGCCCCCAACCGTGTGGTGCCAACTCAGTCTGCAAAAACCTGCAGGGGAGATACAAGTGCAGCTGCTTGCCTGGTTTCTCTTCTCCCACTGGAAATGACTGGACCTCGGGAAAGCCGGGTCATTTCTCATGCACAGGTAATGCTCTCAGGCATGGGTCTTGGGTGGACAGCGACCACTAGTGGGCAGTGTCTCTCACCTGAGCCACACAGTCTTTGGTCTGCTCACTCTCCTCCACTGCTCCTCAGACATCGATGAATGCCTCTCCGATGGGGTCTGCCCAGAGCATGCTGAGTGTATCAACTCCTTGGGAAGCTACAATTGCAGCTGCCAGGTTGGATTCATCTCTCACAACTCGATCTGTGAAGGTATAGAGGCCCTCTTTTCTTTATGTAGCTACTCAATTAAGTAACAACCACCTCACTTGATGATTCTGTGAGGTTAGAGACTATATTCTTCATTTTGGGGGTGAGAAAATTTAGGCTCAGACCATTGAAGTAACTTCCCCCAAAAGACACAGCTATTAAGTAGAAGAGCCAGGATTGGAACTCCACTCAAGGGTCTACTCTGAGTGCAGCAATGGGTCAGATAATACTTGAGAGCAATGGCGGGGGGGGGGGGGCGGGTTGCTGTGTCCCATGAGCAATAACTTTCAAGGGAGATGCTGGAAATGCCTGGAAATGTTTTTGATTGTCACAACTGGTGGTGGTGACAGGCTCCTCTTGTCTAGTGAGGAGAGGCCACAGATGCTGCTAAACACCTTACAATGCACAGAATAGCTTCCCGCCAACCAAAAATAATCTGGCCCCAAATGTCTTTAGTTCTGAGACAGAGAAACTGCGTGATAGGGTGAGCTCAGACTCAAACTTCAGAACTATTTCCTATAATGTATTTGGTTCAAGACCTCAGGGTTACCCTCAACCCCTACCCCATGCCTTACATACTAAATCAGTCACCATAGCTTGGGGGAATTTACCTGCTAAATATGTCTTGAATCTCTCCATTCTTCCTCATGCTTGGTTCGGGCTTCATCATTAGTTTAGCAGTGTCCTCCCTGGGCTTGTCCTTCCTCCATTCTTGTCCCCTCGAATCCATCCTTCCAAACTGCAGCCAGAATTTGCTCACAAGAAGCAAGGGCTCCATCTCCCTGCATCTGGTTCAGAACTATTGTTCTCCATGCTCGTTTGTAGGGAAGGTGACTCCATCAAGCAAGGCATGGAGTGATCCAGCCCTTATCACATCCCCTGGGTTTGGAGTCAGAGATATTTGAGGTCCTCTCTGATTTTTCTGATACATTTGTAGCAGTAGCTATTGCTGAAAAACAGATCACCCTGAAAGTCAGTGGCTAGAGACAAGCACCATATACGTGGTTTGTGTTCTGTGCACTGGAAATTTAGGTTGGGCTCTGCTGGTCACTTGCTTGCGTCTGTACTGGGCTTGTTCATGTGTCTGTGGTCAGCTGTGAGTCAGCTTGCTCATCTCGGCTGGGCTGCCTCACGTGTCAGGGCCTCCTGTGGGATGATCCATCTCTCTTCCACCTTGTCTCTCCTTCTTCATTAGGTGAGTCTAGGGCTTGTTCATGTGGCAGAAGCAATGGGCTTAAAGAGTGAGCAGAAGCAAATAAGTCTCTAGAAATCTAAGACTTGGAACTGGCACAACATCATTTCTGCTGTGTTCTTTTGGCCAGTGAAAGTCATAGGCCAGATTCAAGCTGGATTCGAGGTGTGGCGAAACAAGCTCCCATTATAGAGGAGGCGTGGCAAAGTCACACCACACCACGCCATCTGCATCCCATGGTGTGGGTGCAGGGAGGAGTAAAGGAGCACAGCCATTCTATGTTCATCTGTCTTGGAGCTATTCACCGCCCTCCACTTATATATATTGGGTCAGAATTTATTCTCCTGGCCGAGCTTCAGTGTAAGGGAGATGAGGAGAAAGGGGAGAACATACACAGTGAATCTCTGTTTGCAGTCTCCTATTCTCACTTCTTCATCTGCTTTGTCTTGGGTTTTCATCTCCACTGACCAGACATGGATGAATGTGCTGACCCCACAACTTGCCCGGAGCACGCAACTTGTCACAACAGTCCTGGAAGCTACTCTTGTGTCTGCAACCTAGGATTTGAATCCAGCAGTGGAAACACGAGCTTGCAGGGCCCAGGAGACACATGTGAAGGTCGGTGGGAAGGGTTTGTTGGGGAACCAGGTCCAAGTCTGCATGCAAAGACAGCAGTGGTGGGTGAGGGGTCAGGATGAGTCTGGGCTGAGCTCAAGGACCTCATCTGCTAAGCTGATGCCAATAATTGCTCATCCATGCACTCATGCACTCATTCAAGAAATACTTCCTGAGCACCTACTATATGCCAGGCACTCTTCTAGAGCTGGTGGATGCAGCACCAAATAACATAGGCAAAATGATTTGTTCTCCTAGAACTCATCATCTAGGGTTAAGGGAGATAGATAGTAAAATAAATGCATGGCCATATGTATGCCAGGAGTATCTGAAAGAAATAAAGATAAATAAGGCAGGAAAGGTGCATAGGCAGCGCTGGGAGTAGGGGTCAACTTTTAGTAGAGTGAGTGGTAAGGAAAGGCCACACTGAAAAGTTCATATTTGAGAAAAGATGTGAAGGATATGAGGGAGTGAGATATTGGGTATCTGGGGAAGGGTGTTCCAGGAGGAGGGAACCGCAGATACAAAGGGCTGGAGGCAGGATCCCAGCCAAGGTGCTAAGCTCTTCCGGACATGTACTCATTGTCTGCCCAACAACCTGATGGTATCAGTGGTGTTTTATGCCCATTTCATAGATGAGGAACCTGAGCCTCCATCGTGGTAAAACAACTCTTCCACGGTCAAATAGCTAGGAAGTAGGGGAGTCAGGATCTGAACTGGCCATCATTGACTTGAGTCCAAATTTCCAGACTCTGACTCAAGACCACCTGGGAATCTGTCACCTAAGAAGTCCAGAACCAGAATGAACCTGATTTTGAATCCTGGTGTGCCTTTCACAGGCTGTGTGACTCTGCACAATTGTGATGCCTCAGTTTCCTCATCAGAAAAATGGAAGTAATGTTAGTGTGCACCTCACAGGGCTGCCGTGAGCATTCCTCGAGCAGGTGCATGTAAGGGATGTTCCTCAGTGTCTGTCACAAAACTCTCAACATATTAGCAGTTCATTGTTTATTTTAGCTAACAAGTACTTACCTCATACTTGTTATTCTCCAGACTCTGCTCTGAGTCCTTCCCAGATGACACCTTATTCAATGCTCAAACAACCCTATGGGGGAAGTACTATTATTATCCCTGTCTGACAGATGAGGGCACTGAGACACACAGAGGTGAACTATCTTGGCCAGTGCATTGTCAGCTCAGGGCCACCAGAACAAAACACTGCAGACAGGGTGGTTTCAACATTGAGACCTATTTTCCCTCCATTGTGGAGGCTGGAAGTCTGAGACCACAGCTGGGTTCTGGAGAGGGCTGTCCTCCTTGCTTCCAGATGACTGACTGCCTTCATTCTGGGGTCATGGACAGTGAGTTCTGATTTCTCTCCCTGTTTTTATGGGTACTAATCCCATCTTTTTTAAAGTTTATTTAGTTGTTTTTGAGAGAAAGAGAGAGAGATCTCACAGTAGGAGCAGAGGGGGAGAGAGAGAGGAAGAGAGCGGGAGAGAGAGAGAGAGAGAGAGAGAGAGAGAGAGAGAGAGAATCCCAAGCAGGCTCCGCACTGTGTATACAGAGCCAGATGCAGGGTTCGAACTCACCAGCTGTGAGATCATGACCTGAACAGAAACCAAGAGTTGTATGCTTAATTGACTGAGCCACCCAGGTGCTCCAGGGCACTAATCCCATCTTAAGACCTCATCAACCTAATCATCTTGTGAACGCCTTTTGTCCAGATACTGTCTCTCCGAGTGTTGGGGATGTAACGTATCAATCTGGGGGCACATATTTCAGTCCACAGCACCCAGTAACACACAGTCTATAGTGACAGAGCCAAGCTTTGAGCCCAGGCTGTCCATGCTTTGCACCCCTCCACTTGGATGCCTCTCAGTCATTATTATTATTGCTGATAACATAGTATTTCTTAGAGGGAGGAATTGAGATTTATCAAGGAACGGGGTCCAGGGAGTTCAAGGCTGAGGGAGCAAACAGTGAGCGCTCCTGGACCTACAGGTAATCAGTGAATCTGGACCAGGAATTACTAAGGGGTTAGCAAGGAAAGATGAGGTAGGTGAGCTTAGGTGGGTCCAAACTCTCAGAGTCTCATGTGTTCTAAAGAGGAGTTTGGGTTTTATCCCGAAGTGTGGCGAGCCTCATCAAAAGATTTGTGTGGGTCACATCCTGGCTCTCTGCACTTCCTTTCAGCAGTGTTCAAGAGGGTGCGAGCAGAGCCAGGGAGACCCGCTGGCTTCAGTCAGGATGGGGCTGTGCACTGCCATGGCCTCAGCATCCTTGATCCTTTTGACTCAGCCTAGTTTTCTGCTTAGATGTGGACGAATGTGCCAGGAATTCAACTCTTTGTGGTCTCAGCTCAGTGTGTACCAACACCCCGGGGGAATACCACTGCTCCTGCCTGCCTGGGTTCTTTTCACCTGTTGATTGGACCCCTGAGAAACCAGAGGATTTCAGATGTACAGGTAATGCTCGCAGCCATGCTGACGACTTTTCATGGATGTCAACGTACCCTGAAGAGAGTGGCTTACAAACAACCCTTTCTGCTTGCTCATGATCCTGTGGGTTGACTGCATGGTTTTTGAAGGTGGGGGTGGGCACTAAGGTGGCACGAGGTCTCACATGGCCTCACTTATATGGCTTGTAGTTGGTGCTTGGCTCTGCGTGGGAGCTCAGATAGGCCCTTCAGTTTTCCTCATGGGCCTGTCCACACCAAAATTTTGGATGGTTACTACTGCACTTGCAATCGAGGCTTTCTGGCCAACAATGGACCGATGCAGTTCAGGAACCCAGGAGTGACATGAAAAGTTGAGTACGCACCCCCTCAAAACCCTCCGCCATTTTGTAGGATAATCAGGTGGAAGATGGCTGGGCAGTGGATGTAGGTACTTTTTTTTGTCCCAAACGTTATTTTCTCTCCCTCTCCTTCCCTGCCCTCTTTTCATTCTTTTTCCATAGTGACAATGATTCCTGTTCACTCAAAATTCTAACCATTTGGAGCTGACATTAAGATGAAAATAAAAGTGAAAACCAATATCTAGAAATAAACCACTGATTTCATTTTGGGAAAGCTTTTGCTTGTCTCTCCATGAAGAAAACAAGAATTTGTAACATTCGCTAAGTACCAGGCACCCAATGAAGGGATTTATGTGCATTTTTACATTAAATTGAGTGTAGGCATCCTAATGATCTCCACTGTACAGATGTGGACACTGAGACTTGGAGTGCTGGGATGACCTGTTCACGGCTGTGTGGTTGGACTGGCCTCCAAACCCAGTCTTTCCAACTCTCACAGCAGTTTCTGAACCAAGTCAACTCTTTGCCACACTCTAGTTGTGCGGTGTTGGGGAAACGTATTTACCCTCTCTAGGCTTCAACGTTTCCATCTGCAGAATGAGCGTATAAGAGTACCGACCTCCAAGGATAGCTGGGAAAATTAAGTGCAATGAAGTACGTAGTGTGCTAGGCACACGTATGCTCCCAAGAGCTACTACTTACATATGTAATGTAAATTGAAATAATCCCCAGAATGATCGACATTCTGTGTATGTATTTCTGTGTGTTTATATCCCAATTCTCCCCTTGACAGTCAAGATCTGATTGTACCTCTGCCTAAGACCAGGGATCATTGAACTTGTTAATGCAAAGGGCCAAATAGTAAATATTTTGGAGGTTGCAAGCTGTGTGATCTCTGTCATGACCACTCAATACTCCAGTTGTAGTGCGAAAGCAGCCAAAGATGATACACAAATGAATGAATGTGTTTGTTCCAATAAAACTTTATTTATACCAACACGTGGTGGGCTGGATTTGGCCCATGAGCTCTAGTTCACTGGGTGCTGAATAAGGTTATTCATTTCTATTGTTATGGTGTCCAGGGAGCCACTAATTTGCTTCATCTTGTGTAGCAGATTGTATTTCCAAAGATGGTGGAAACAACGTCTTCCATGCTATATACCCTTCATTTCATGAATTTGTACTCCTTCCAGCAAGCAGTGGTACCTATGTTCCCTTCTCCAGAATCTGAGCCTGCTGGGACTCTGGGAGTGGTACTAGGTCGTAAAGATACCATGCACCCCTCCCTGTTCTCTTGAGATGCTCATTCTTGGGGCTTAGCTGCCATATGTGAGGAAGCCCAACCAGCCATGAGAAAGCAGCTGACCTGGAGAAGAACCAAGACCTCCAGCCCACAGCCCTGGTGGAGGAGCCAGCCCACGGCCAGCAGCAGATGCCAGCCTTGTGCGTATGCTGCCTTCAAAGTGGATCCTCTAGCCCCCACTTAAGCCAACTCAGCTGAGACTGCACGGAACAGAGACCAGCCATACTCACTGACCTCAACTCAAATGGCAGAAACATTTATGAACAAAATAAATGACTGTCATTGATTTTGACACATTCAGTTTTCATGTCTACGTTTGATGTAGTGAAGTATCTCCCCAGGAGTAGATAATGAAGAATTACTTGCAAAGGAGTTGAGGGACCCATAAAATTGAGTTGTCGTGGTGCCATGGGGAGGCCCAGCTCAAGTCTCCTCCAGCCCTGGTCACGTCGCCTAAACACTTGCTATGTACTTGTCATGCAAACACAACCTCAAGGCACGTCTCTTACAGCTCCTCCCAGAAAACTGTACTTCTAGACAGAAATCTGGAGCTGCTCCTGGACATCAAGATCAGATCACAGGAATGTTCACTCCACCTTTGTTTGAGGTAGTAAAACATTAGAAACAACTGATAACTGCTGATGAAAACTGGAGCTGACATAAAGAATAAGGTAATGTGCTCCTTCATTCAACAAATATCTATCGAATACTCACAATGTCTTAGGCACCAAACCGGAGACAAAGGCATAAAGGGGATGAAATCCTTGCTGTAGTATCCATTATTCTCTAGATGGGGAATATTGATCTCAACCCAAAATGAAAAACCGGGTCTATCAGGACTACTGTAGCTTGCCAAATGACCCATGAGCCGTAACTCAAAGATAAAGAAGGATTTGAGGGCTCCCTGGATACCATAACAAAGGAAATGAATAACCTTATTCAGCACCCAGTGAACTGGAGCTCATGGGCCAAATCCAGCCCACCACGTGTTGGTATAAATAAAGTTTTATTGGAACAAACACATTCATTCATTTGTGTATAATCTTTAGCTGCTTTCGCACTACAACTGGAGTATTGAGTGGTCATGACAGAGATCACACAGCTTGCAACCTCCAAAATATTTACTATTTGGAGTCGTTTCTGCTTCCATACAAATTTTAGAATAGCTTGTTCTAGCTCTGTGAAGAATACTCATGTTATTTTGACAGGGATTGCATTGCATGTGTAGATTGCTTTGGATAGCATCAACATTTTAATAATATCTGTTCTTCCTATCCTTGGGCATGGAATGCTTTTCCATTTCTTTGTGTCTTCTTCATTTTCTTTCATATGCTGTCTATACTCTTCAACGTACAGATCTTTTAGCTCTTTGGTTACGTTTATTCCTAGGTATCTTATGATTTTTGGTGCAATTGCAAATGGGATTGATTCATTGATTTCTCTTTCTGCTGCTTCATTATCAGTGTATTGAAATGCTAATGATTTCTGTATGCTGATCTCATCTTATGTGAATTTGCTGAGTTCCTGTATCAGCTCTAGCAGTTTTTTGGTGGTGTCTTTTGGGTTTCCCACATAAAGTATCATGTCATGTGTGAAGAATGAAAGTTTGACCTCCTCCTTGCCAATTCGTATGCCTTTGATTTCTTTGTACTGTCTGATTGCTGAGGCTAGGATTTCCAGTGCTATGTTTAACAACAATGGTGAGAGTGGACATCCCTGTCATATTCCTGACCTTAGGCAGAAAGCTCTCAGTTTTTCCCCATTGAAAATGAGGGAAATGAGCTGTGGGCATTTGTATATAGCCTTTATGATGTTGAGGTATGTTCCTCCTATCCTGACTTTCTGGAGGGTTTTTATCAAAAAAGGATGCTGTATTTTCTCAAATGCTTTGTCTGCATCTATTGAGAGGATCATGTGGCTCTTATCCTTTCTTTTATTAACGTGATGTAGCAAGTTGAATGATTTTCAGATATTCAACAAGCCCTGCAGCCCAGGGTAAATCCTACTTTATCGCAGTATATAATTCTTTTAATGTATTGTTGGATTTGATCTGCTAGTATCTTGTTGAGAATGTTTACATCCATGTTCATCAGGGGAACTGGTCTGTAATTCTCCTTTTCAGTGGGTCTTTACCTGGTTTGGAAATCAAGGAAATGCTGGTCTCCTAGAATGAGTTTGGAAGTTTTCTTCCATTTCTATTTTTTTGAATAGCTTCAAAAGAATAGATTTGACTCTTCTTTAAATGTTTGATAGAATTCTCCTGGGAAGCCATCTGGCCCTGGAACCTTGTTTATTGGGGGATTTTTGATTACTGATTCAGTTTCTTTACTGACTATGGGTCTGTTCAAATTTTCTGTTTCCTCCTGTTTCAGTTATGGTAGTTTATATGTTTCTAGGAATTTATCCATTTCTTCTAGGTTGCCCAATTTGTTGGCATACACTATCTCATAATATTCTCTTATTATGGTTTGTATTTCTGCGGTGTTGGTTGTGGTCTCTCTTCTTTCATTTGTGATTTAATTTATTTGGGTCCGTTCCTTTTTCTTTTTGATGAGTCTGGCTAGGGGTTTATCAGTTTTGTTAACTGTTTCAAAAAACCAGCTCCTAGTTTCATTAATCTGTTCTACTGGCTTTTTCAATTTCAATATAATTGATTTCTGCTCTAACCTTCATTATTTTCCTTCTTCTGCTGGTTTGGGGCTTTATTTAATGTTCTTTTTCTAGCCCCCTTAGGTGTGAGATTAGGTTGTGTATTTGAGACCTTTCTTCCTTCTTTAGGAAGGCCTGGATTGCTATATACTTCTGTCTTATGACCACCTTTACTGCATCCCAGACATTTTAGACTGTTGTGTTTTCATTTGCATTGGTTTCCATATACTTTTTAATTTCTTTTTTAATTTCTTGGTTAACCATTCATTCTTTAATAGGATGTTCTTTAACCTCCAAGTATTTGTAGTTTTTCCACATTTTTTCTTATGGTTGATTTCAGGTTTCATAGCATTGGTCTGAAACTACACATGGTATGATCTCGATCTTTTCATACTTGTAGATGGCTGACTTGTGATCCATTCTGGAGAATGTACCATGTACACTTGAGAAGAATGTATATTCTACCTTTAAGATAAAATGTTCTAAATACGTCTGTTAAGTCCATCTGGTCCAGCGTGTCATTCAAAGCCATTGTTTCCTTGCTAATTTTCTGCTTAGATGATGTGTCCATTGCCATAAGTGGGGTGTTAAAGTCCCCTACTATTATGGTATTATTATCAATGAATTTCTTTATATGTGTGATTAATTGATTTACGTGGCTGGCTGCTGTCAAGTTGGGGGCATAAATATTCACAATTGTTAGATCTTATTGGTGGATAGACCCCTTCATTATGATATAATGCCCTTCTTCATCTCTTGTTACAGTCTTTATTTTAAAATCTAGTTTGTATGATGTAAGTATGGCTACTCCAGCTTTCTTTTGACATCTATCAGCTTGATAGATGGTTACCCATCCCCTCACTTTCAATCTGCACGTGCTCTTGGGTCTAAAATAAATCTCTTGTAGGCAGCATATAGGTGGATGTTGTTTTCTTTATCCATTCTGATACTGTCTTTTCATTGGAGCATTTAGACCATTACGTTCAGAGGGATTATTGAGAGATATGAATTTAGTGCCATTGTGTTGCCTACGGTTGGTGTTTCTGGTGATACTCTCTTTCTAGTCTTTGTTGCTTTTGGTCTTTTTGTTTTGTTTTTTTCTCCCCTCAAAGGGTACCTCTTAAAATTTCTTGCAGGGCTGGCTCAGTGGTCACAAACTCCTTTAGTTTATGGTTGTCTGGGAAAGTCTTTATCTCTCCTTCTATTCTGAATGACAGCCTTGCTGGATAAAGAATTCTTAGCTGCATATTTTTCCCACATTGAATATATCCTGCCACTGCTTTCTGGCCTGCCAAATTGTTGTGAACAGATCTGCTGTGAACCTCATCTGTCTTCGCTTGAAGGTTAAGGATTTTTGTACTCTTGCTAGTTCCATGATTCTTTCCTTGTCTGTGTATTTTGTGAATTTGACTGTGACATGACTTAGTGATGGTTGGGTTTTGTTGAATCTAATGGGAGTTCTCTGTGCTTCTTGTACTTCAATGTCTGTGTCCTTCCCCAGATTAGGGAAGTTTTAAGCTATAATTTTTTTTTTCAACGTTTATTTATTTTTGGGACAGAGAGAGACAGAGCATGAACGGGCGAGGGGCAGAGAGAGAGGGAGACACAGAATCGGAAGCAGGCTCCAGGCTCCGAGCCATCAGCCCAGAGCCCGACGCGGGGCTCGAACTCACGGACCGCGAGATCGTGACCTGGCTGAAGTCGGACGCTTAACCGACTGCGCCACCCAGGCGCCCCCTAAGCTATAATTTAAAAAAAATTTTTTTTTTCAACGTTTATTTATTTTTGGGACAGAGAGAGACAGAGCATGAACGGGGGAGGGGCAGAGAGAGAGGGAGACACAGAATCCGAAACAGGCTCCAGGCTCCGAGCCATCCGCCCAGAGCCTGACGCGGGGCTCGAACTCACGGACCGCGAGATCGTGACCTGGCTGAAGTCGGCCGCTTAACCGACTGCGCCACCCAGGCGCCCCAAGCTATAATTTGCTCACATAAACCTTCTGCCCCTTTTCCTCTTTCTTCATCTTCTGGGACTCCTTGTTACAAATGTTATTCCTCTTTAGTAAGTTGTTGAGTTTTCTAAGTCTTGAATTGCAATATTTTCCCTTTGTTTCCCTTTCTTTTTTTCTTTCATTATTCTTATTTTTAAAATTTACATCCAAGTTAGTAGCATATAGTGCCACAATGATTTCAGGACTAGATTCCTTAATTCCCCTTACATTGAGTCCATCCTCCCTCCTACAACCCCTCCAGTAACCCACTGTTTGTTCTCCATATTTAAGAGTCTCTTACGTTTGGTCTCCCTCTCTGTTTTTATATTATTTTTGCCTCCCTTCCCTTATGTTCATCTGTTTTGTATCTTAAAGTCCTCATATGAATGAAGTCATATGATATTTTTGTTTCTCTGACTAATTTCGCTTAGCATAATACCCTCTAGTTCCATCCACATAGTTGCAAATGGCAAGATTTCATTCTTTTTGATTGTCGAGAAATACTCCATTGTGTGTGTGTGTGTGTGTGTGTGTGTGTGTGTGTGTGTGTGTGTATACCACATCTTCTTTATCCATTCATCCATTGATGGACATTTAGGCTCTTTCCACTCTTTGGCTATTATTGATAGTGCTGCTATCAACATTGAGGTGAATGTGCCCCTATGAAACAGCATACCTGTATCCCTTGGATAAATACCTAGTAGTGCAATTTCTGGGCCATAGGGTAGTTCTGTTTGTAATTGTTTTCCAGAGTGGCTGCACCAGTTTGCATTCCCACCAGCAGTTCAAAAGAGATCCTCTCTCTCTGCATCCTTGCCAACATCTGTTGTTGCCAGAGTTGTTAATGTTAGCCATTCTGGCAGGTGTGAGGTGGTATCTCATTGTGGTTTTGATTTGTATTTCCCTGATGATGAGTGATGTTGAGCATGTTTTCATGTGTCGGTTGGCCATCTGGATGTGTTCTCTGGAGAAGTGTCTATTCATGTCTTTTGCCCATTTCTTCACTGGATTATTTGTTTTTTGGGGTGTTGAGTTTGATCAGTTCTCTATAGATTTTGGATACTAACCCTTTATCTGATATGTCATTTGCAAATATCTTCTCCCATTCCGTTGGTTGCCTTTTAGTTTTGCTGATTGTTTCCTTCACTGCACAGAAGTTTTTTTATTTTGATGAGGTCCCAATAGCTCATTTTTGCTTTTGTTTCCCTTGCCTCCAGAGTTGTGTTGAGTAAGAAATTGCTGTGGCCGAGGTCAAAGAGGTTTTTGCCTGCTTTCTCCTCGAGGTTTTTTTCTCCTCGAGGATTTTGATGGCTTCTTGTCTTACATTTAGGTCTTTCATCCATTTTGAGTTCATTTTTGTGCATGGTGTAAAAAAGTGGTCCAGGTTCATTCTTCTGCATTTCGCTGTCCAGTTTTCCCAGCATCACTTACTGAAGAGATGTCTTTATTCCATTGGATATTCTTTCCTGCTTTGTCAAAGGTTAGTTAGCCATACGTTTGTGGGTCCATTTTGGGGTTCTCTATTCTGTTCCATTGATCTGAGTGTCTGTTTTTGTGCCAGTACCATACCGTGTTGATGATGAAAGCTTTGTGATACAGCTTGAAGTCCAGGATTGTGATGCCTCCTGCTTTGGTTTTCTTTTTCAGGATTGCTTTAGCTATTCGGGGTCCTTTCTGGTTCCATACAAATTTAGGATTGTTTGTCCTAGCTCTGTGAAGAATGCTGGTGTTATTTTGATAGGGATTGCATTGAATACATAGGTTGCTTTGGGTAGTAATGATTTTTAACAATATTTGTTCTTCCAATCCAGGAGCATGGAATATTTTTCCATTTTTTTCTGTCTTCTTTAATTTCTTTCATAAATTTTCTATAGTTTTCAGTGTATATATTTTTCACCTCTTGGTTAGATTTATTCCTAGATATTTTATGGGTTTGGGTGCAATCGTAAATGGAACCGATTCCTTGATTTCTCTTTGTGTTGCCTCATTGTTGGTAAATAGGAATGCCACCGATTTCTGTGCATCGGTTTTATGTCCTGCAACTTTGCTGAATTCATGGATCAGATCTAGCAGTTTTCTGGTGGAATTTTTGGGTTTTCCATATAGAGGATCATATCATATGTGAAGAGTGAAAGTTTCACCTCCTCCTGGCTGATTTGGATGCCTTTTATTTCTTCGTGTTGTCTGATTACTGAGGCTAAGACTTCCAATACTATGTTGACTAACAGTGGCGAGAGTGGACATCCCTGTCTTTTCCCTGACCTTAGGGGGTAAGCTCTCAGTTTTTCACCATTAAGGATACTAGCATTGGGTCTTTTGTATATGGCTTTTATGATCTGGAGGTATGCTCCTTCTATCCTACTTTCTTGAGGGTTCTTATCAAGAAAGCATGCTGTATTTTGTCAAATGCTTTCTCTGCATCTATTGAGAGGATCATATGGCTCTTGTTCTTTCTTTTATCGATGTGATGAATCACATTGATTGTTTTGTGGATATTGAGCGAGCCCTGCATCCCAGGTATGAATCCCACTTGGTCGTGGTGAATAATTTTTTTAATGTGTTGTTGGATCCGGTTGGCTAATATCTTGTTGAGGATTTTTGCATCCATGTTCACCAGGAAAATTAGTCAATAGCTTTCCTTTTTTGTGGGGTCTTTGTCTGGTTTTGGAATCAAGGTAATGCTGGCTTCATAGAAAGAGTTTCGAAAATTTCCTTTCATTTCTATTTTTTGGAACAGCTTCAAGAGAATAGGTGTTAACTCTTCCTTAAATGTTTGGTAGAATTCCCCTGGAAAGCCATCTGACCCTGGACTCTTGTTTCTGGGGGAGATTTTTGTATTACTAATTTGATTTCTTTGCTGGTTATGGGTCTGTTCAAATTTTCTATTTCTTCCTGTTTCAGTTTTGGTAATTTATATGTTTCTAGGAATTTGTCCATGTCTTCCAGCTTCCCCATTTTATTGGCATATAAGTGCTCATAATATTCTCTTATTGTTTGCATTTCTGCTGCATTGCTTGTGATCTGTCTTTTTTCTTCTTGATTTTAGTTATTAGGGTCCTTTTTCTTTTTGATCAAAGTGGCTAGTGGTTTATCAATTTTGTTAATTCTTTCAAAGAACCAGTTTCTGGTTTCATTGATCTGTTCTACCCTTTTTTATTTTTTTGTTTTGGCTCCAATAGCATTGTTTTCTGCTCTATCCTTTATTATTTCCCATTTACTACTGTGTTTTGGTGTTATTTGTTGTTGTTTTTCCAGCTCTTTAAGGTGTAAGTTTAGGTTGTATGCCTGAGACCCTTCTTCCCTCTTTAGAAAGGCCTGGATTGCTATATACTTTCCTCCTATGACTGCCTTTGCTGCATCCCAGAGGTTTGGGGCTGTGGTGTTATCATTTTCATTGGCTTCCATGTACTTTTAATTTCCTCTTTAACTTCTTGGTTGGCCCACTCGTTCTTTAGTAGGATGTTCTTTAGCCTCCAAATATTTGTTACCTTTCCGAATTCTTGTGGTTGATTTCAAGTTTCATAGTGTTGTGGTCTGAAAATATGCATGATGTGATGTCGATCATTTTGTATTTGTTGAAGGCTGATTTGTGTCCCAGTATGTGATCTGTTCTAGAGAACATTCCATGTGCACTGGAAAAGAATGTATATTCCACTTCTTTAGGATGAATGTTCCGAATATACCTGTTACATCCATCTGGTCCAGTGTGTCATTCAAAGTCATTGTTTCCTTGTTGGTTTTCTGATTAGACGATCTGTCCATTGTTGTCAGTGGGGTGTTGAGTTCCCCTACTATTATGGTATTATTATCAATGAGTTTCTTTATGTTTGAGTTTAATTGATTTATATATTTGGGTGTTTCACATTTGGAACATAAATGTTTACAATTGTTATGTATTCTTGGTGGGTAGAACCCTTAATTATGATGTAATGCCCTTCTTCATCTCTTGTTACAGACTGTATTTTAAAATCTAAATTCTCTGATATATGTATGGCTACTCTGGCTTTCTTTTGGCGACCATTAGCATGATAGATGGCTCTCCATCCCTTTACTTTCAATCTGAAGGTATCTTTAGGTCTAAAGTGGGTCTCTTGTAAATAGCATGTATATATGGATCTTGTTTTTTTATCCATTCTGTTACCCATTGTCTTTTGATTGGAGCATTTAGTCCATTGACGTTTAGAGTGATTCCTGAAAGATATGAATTTATTGCCATTATGTTTCTTGTAGAGGTGGAGTGTTTGGTGGCGTTCTCTGGTCCTTTCTAGTCATTGTTGCTTTTGGTTCTATTTATTTATTCATTCATTCATTCATTCATGTTTTTTCTACCTTTTCTCCCCTCAGAGAGTCCCCCTTCAAATTTTGTGCAGGGCTAGTTTAGTGATCATGAACTCCTTTAATTTTTGTTTGTCTGGGAAACTTTTTACCTCTCCTTCTATTTGAATGCCAGCCTTCCTGGATAAAGAGTTCTTGGCTGCATATTTCTCTGCTTCAGCACACTGAATATATCCTGCCACTCCCTTCTGGCCTGCCAAGTTTCTGTGGATAGGTCTACTGAAAACCTGATCTGTCTTCCCTTGTAGGTTAAGGACTTTTTGTCCCTTGCTCCTTTCATGATTCTTTCCTTGCCTGAGTGTTTTGTGAATTTGACTATGATATGCCTTGTTGATGGTTGGTTTTTGTTGAATCTAATTGGAGTCCTCTGTGCTTCCTGAACTTTGATGTTTGTGTCTTTCCCAGGTTAGGAAAGTTTTCTTCTATGATTTGTTCGCATAAACTCTTCTACTCAAGTTTCTCTCTCTTCATCTTCTGGGACCCCTATGATTCTGATGTTGTTCCTTTTTAGTGAGTCACTGATTTCTCTAATTCGTAAATTGTACCCTTTTGCCTTAGTCTCTCTCTTTTTTTCTGCTTCATTGTTCTCCATAAGTTTCTCCTCTATATTGCTCTATATTGCTGGTTTGCTGCTCTGCTTCATCCATCCTTGCTGCCGTGGCACACATTGGAGATTGCAGCTCAGTTATAGCATTTTTTCATTATTCCTGACTAGATTTACTTCTTTTGTCTCCGCAGAAAGGAATTCTAACTATTTTCGACTCCAGCTAGTATTATTATTGTGATTCTAAATTCTTGTTCTGACATCTTGCTTGTATCTGCGTTGGTTAAGTCCCTGGCTGTCATTTCTTCCTGCTCTTTCTGTTGGGGTGAATTCCTTCATTGTCATTTTGAAGATAGAAAAGAAATTAATGAGGTAAACAAAATTTAAAATTAAAAAAATTAAATTAAAACAAATGAAAAACAACACACACGCATACATAAAAATCAAATAAATGATGCAAGATCTAGGTGTGTTTTGGTCTGGGTATTGAAAGGGGCTTGATAGATTAGAGAGAAAAAAGGGAAAAAGAAAAAAAGGGAAACGTTTGAAAATTTGAGAAAATGAAAACAATGAAATAGAATAAAATGAAATGATAAAAGTAAAATAGAATTTGAAAAATTTATACAAAACTAAAAAATATAGTTGACAAAATTAAAGAAAAATATTTTTAATAAAATTGAAAATAAAAAGAAATTTTTTCTCTTCCTATATTCAAGGAAAAGACAAAAAGAAAAGAAAATTGAATAGATGGACCAGCAAACAGACTGTAATTCGATTGAAATTACATCGTTTTCCCCTAGAAGTCAAACTATGAAGCACTTTATAGTTTGTAAACTGAGCAGGTGGAGAGACTTGTGGTTCCTGAAGGGTGAGGTTGACACAGTTGGGTGGGGCTTGGTGTAATGGCTCTGTTCTCCACTAGGTGGCACCGCTTAGCTTACTGGTGTGGATTGTTGTGGCGCTTGTAGGTGTGTATGCGCATGCACAGCAGGGGTGAAAATGGCATCACCCAGGTACCCAGTCTCTAGTATCAGAACTCTTTTCTCCCCAGTCAGCAATCGTGCACCCTTCCTTTGTCTCTGGCTTCCATCTGCTCTTGCTTTTACACTGTCCGTGACCAAGCCATCAGGCTGCAGGTGGCACCTCCCTCCTGAGTTTTACCTCAGATGCAGCTGTTTTTTCCTGACCCCTTACTTCTGACAGAATGTGGCCTTGTCCTGCTCATACTTTGTGTGGGAGGAACTCATTGAGCAATGGCCGGGTGCTGGCCACACCCAGGAACATTCTCGGGACCATGCCGCTGCTGATGCCCAGAGACTCTGACTGGGTGCCAACCTGCCCCAGAAAATGTTCACGTGATCCTGTAGCAGCAGCCGTTCAGGGATTATGGAAAATCACAGCACACATCTGGCACCAGGCTTTACCCTTAACGACCTTGTTCTAGCACCAGGAATGTGGTTGTTCTCTGGGGTCTGCTGGGATCTCTGGGGTCTGCTGGGGAGGCCACACGGACTCTACCAAATATTCTCCCAGCAGGGGAACCACCTCTCCTTGTGTGGCATGGGGACTTCACTCTGCTCCTGAGGATTCACCTATCCCACCACAGTACCCAGGTATTGAGCTGCAGAGTTTCACACCATGCCCCCGTTGTTTATAGAGTCTCAGTGAGATGTAAACCCTCTCCTTTCTCCTTTCTGCCTTTTTTGTTCAGTCCCTGCGGTTGTTTCCCCTTTTCCATTTTCTCTCCAGTTATTTGGGGGGGGGTCTTTTCCCATACTATCCACGCATCTCTGTCCTCTCTCTGCAAGCAAAAATGGCGCCCTACCCTCCAAGGCTTCTCTCTCCCCCAGTTCACCCCTCCGAACCATGTACCTATTGAGTTGTGTGGTCCAGGTTGTGCAGATTGTTGTGTTAATCCTCAAGTAAGATTTCTAGGTGTGCAGGATGGTTTAGTGATGATCTGGCTGTATTTCATGGATATGAGACACAAAAAAACTTCCATGCTGTTCCAGCATCTTGGATCCTCCTCTGTTTCCCTCTTTTTTTGTGCTTCATGAGTTTCCATAATTTTATCTTCTGTATCCCTGATTCACTGTTCTGCTTCATCCATCCTCACCATCATAGCATCCATTTGAAATTGCATCTCAGTTATAGCATTTTTCATTTTGAACTGACTAGATATTAGTTATTTTATCTCCGCAGAAAGGGATTCTCTGGTGTCTTCTATGCTTTCTTCAACCCTAGCTAAATCGTGGTTTTAAATTCTAACTCAGATTTCTTACTTATGTCTGTGTTGATTAAATCCCTGTGTGTCCTTTCTTCTATCTTTTGGGGTGAATTCGTCCATCTTGTCATTTTGGAGGAAGAAAAAAAGTAATAAAATAAACAATAAAAATTTGAAAATTAAAAACAAAAGAAAAAATCAAATAAAGGAAGCTAGATTCTAAGTGTGTTTTGATCAGCTTGTTGACAGAATCTTGATAGAAAAGGAAAAAAAAGTTAAAATTTTGTTTAAATTTAAATAAAATAGAATAAAGTAGAATAGAATAGAAATAAAAAAATTTGCTCTTTCTGTATTCAAGAAAGACAACGTAAAGAATGATAAAAGAAAATAACATAAAGTAAAACAGAAGCAGACACAAAAACAGATAAAGAAGGAAACAAAATGAAACCCAAGTGAAGCTAGATCCGGTTTCCCTTAGAACTGAAACTTTGAAGCACACCGTAATGTGTAGAGTAAGTGGGTGGAAAGGATTTGTACTGGCCTTCTAGGGGATATGCCTGGAGGGCGCAGGTGGGTAATGGTTCATGTAACAGTTCCATTTTTCACTTGGTGGCCCTGCCTGGCTCACTGGACTGAATCAGTGTGAGTGTGCTAGAGGTGAAAATGGCTTCACCCTGCTCTCTTGTCTCTGGCGTGGGGATTTTGCACCATCACAGATGTGTGATCAAGCACAACTTCCTTTGTCTCAGGCCTCTGTCCACTCCCCACCTCTACCCTGTACATGCCCAAGCTGTCTGCCTGCCAGGTGGCACCTCCCTCCTTGCCTCCAATGGGTCTGTTTTTCAAAACCCCACAACTCAGAGACCCCAGGTCTTGGACCTGTGCTGATTTTATGGGGGAGGGTCTTGCAGAGCAATGGCCAGGTATCAACTTGTCCCAGAAAATGTTCGCATGATAGTGAAGTGACAGAGGCTCAGAGTTTATGGTAAATCACAACACACAACTGGCGCCAGGTTTTGCTGCAATCAGCTGTTATCTTTGGCCCAATATCAGTAAACATGGCAGCTCTCTGGGACCCGCTGGGACGTTTGCCCATGGGAGGCTGATTGCCACTACGATACGCACTCCAACCAGGGAAACTGCTTCTCCCCATATGGCACACGTCCCTCAGACCATGATGCCTTCTCTCAGGGATTGACTTTGCTTCCTCCCTGGAGCACCACCAGGCACTGAGCACTGAAACATCAGTTTCTGCATTAAACTGTTTATAGAAAACTGGAAGTACTGCAACCCTCTGCTTTTTTCCCATCAATGGTTTTGAGGAACAGATTTCTTATCCAGTTCACTGTGAGTGGTTTCATTCTTTCTCACATTCTCTCCAGCTACTTTCAGGGGGAGTGCTTTTCTTGCATGACTCTAATGTGCGAAACCCCCCTTTTCTCTTTCTTTCTCTATCCTCTGTCTATAAAATCATCTCCCTACCCTCCACAGAACCTTGCCTTTTCTCACCCCCAATGCAGCTCTCCACACCATATTCCTTTTAGGTTCTCTTGCTCAAATTGTGCAGATTTTCGTGTTAATCGTCAGATCAATTTCCTAGGTGTTCAAATGGTTTGATGGTGAACTAGTTGTGTTTCAGGGACAAGACAGGCTCAGGGTCCCTATACTACTCCACCATCTGAACTCCACTCTTGAGAGAGAGAATCCCAAGCAGACTCCACACCCAGAAAGAGCCCAAGGTGGGGCTTGATCTCACAAATGTGAGATCATGACCAGAGCTGAAATTAAATGACGACACTTAACTGACTGAGCCAACAAGGCACCCCTAGAGATCCACATGAAAGAGAGCATACACACAATGCTGGCAAGCTGCTGTTGGCCATGGGCTGATTGCTGCACCAGGGATTCAGCCTGGAGGTGTTGGTTCTTCTCCATGTGAACTGCTTTTTCATGGCTGGTTGGGCTTCCTCACATATGGCAGCTAAATTCCAAGAACGTGCATCTCGAGAGACTACGGAAGGGGTGCGAAGTATCTTTATGACATAATGCCACCACTCTCAGAGTCCCAGCATGCTCAGATTCACGAGAAGGGAATGTAGACGGCACTGCTTGCTGGAAGGAGTACAAGTTCACATAGAATGAAGGCCATATGGCATGGAAGATGTTGTTTCCACCATCTTTGGAAATACAATGTGCTACACAAGATGAAGCAAATTAGTGACTCCAACTCTTTCTGTGTCCAGATATAGATGAATGTTCTCAAAGCCCCCAACCGTGTGGTGCCAACTCAGTCTGCAAAAACCTGCAGGGGAGATACAAGTGCAGCTGCTTGCCTGGTTTCTCTTCTCCCACTGGAAATGACTGGACCTCGGGAAAGCCGGGTCATTTCTCATGCACAGGTAATGCTCTCAGGCATGGGTCTTGGGTGGACAGCGACCACTAGTGGGCAGTGTCTCTCACCTGAGCCACACAGTCTTTGGTCTTCTCACTCTCCTCCACTGCTCCTCAGACATCGATGAATGCCTCTCCGATGGGGTCTGCCCAGAGCATGCTGAGTGTATCAACTCCTTGGGAAGCTACAATTGCAGCTGCCAGGTTGGATTCATCTCTCACAACTCGATCTGTGAAGGTATAGAGGACCTGCTTTTCTTTATGTAGCTACTCAATTAAGTAACAACCACCTCACTTGATGATTCTGTGAGGTTAGAGACTATATTCTTCATTTTGGGGGTGAGAAAATTTAGGCTCAGACCATTGAAGTGACTTCCCCCAAAAGACACAGCTATTAAGTAGAAGAGCCAGGATTGGAACTCCACTCAAGGGTCTACTCTGAGTGCAGCAATGGGTCAGACAATACTTGAGAGCAATGGCGGGCGGGGGGGTGGAGGTTGCTGTGTCCCATGAGCAATACTTTCAAGGGAGATGCTGGAAATGCCTGGAAACGTTTTTGATTGTCACAACTGGTGGTGGTGACGGGCTCCTCTTGTCTAGTGAGGAGAGGCCACAGATGCTGCTAAACACCTTACAATGCACAGAACAGCTTCCCGCCAACCAAAAATTATCTGGCCCCAAATGTCTTCAGTTCTGAGACAGAGAAAGTGCGTGATAGGGTGAGCTCAGACTCAAACTTCAGAACTATTTCCTATAATGTATTTGGTTCAAGACCTCAGGGTTACCCTCAACCCCTACCCCATGCCTTACATACTAAATCAGTCATCATAGCTTGGGGGAATTAACCTGCTAAATATGTCTTGAATCTCTCCATTCTTCCTCATGCTTGGTTCGGGCTTCATCATTAGTTTAGCAGCGTCCTCCCTGGGCTTGTCCTTCCTCCATTCTTGTCCCCTCGAATCCCTCCTTCCAAACTGCAGCCAGAATTTGCTCACAAGAAGCAAGGGCTCCATCTCCCTGCATCTGGTTCAGAACTATTGTTCTGCATGCTCGTTTGTAGGGAAGGTGACACCATCAAGCAAGGCATGGAGTGATCCAGCCCTTCTCACATCCCCTGGGCTTGGAGTCAGAGATATTTGAGGTCCTCTCTGATTTTTCTGATACATTTGTAGCAGTAACTACTGCTGAAAAACAGATCACCCTGAAAGTCAGTGGCTAGAGACAAGCACCATATACGTGGTTTGTGTTCTGTGCACTGGAAATTTAGGTTGGGCTCTGCTGGTCACTTGCTTGCGTCTGTACTGGGCTTGTTCGTGTGTCTGTGGTCAGCTGTGAGTCAGCTTGCTCATCTCGGCTGGGCTGCCTCACGTGTCGGGGGCTCCTGTGGGATGATCTATCTCTCTTCCACCTTGTCTCTCCTTCTTCATTAGGTGAGTCTAGGGCTTGTTCATGTGGCAGAAGCAAGGGGCTTAAAAAATGAGCAGAAGCAAATAAGTCTCTAGAAATCTAAGACTTGGAACTGGCACAACATCATTTCTGCTGTGTTCTTTTGGCCAGTGAAAGTCATAGGCCAGATTCAAGCTGGATTCGAGGTGTGGCGAAACAAGCTCCCATTATAGAGGAGGAGTGGCAAAGTCACACCACACCACGCCATCTGCATCCCATGGTGTGTGTGCAGGGAGGAGTAAAGGAGCACAGCCATTCTATGTTCATCTGTCTTGGAGCTATTCACTGCCCTCCACTTATATACATTGGGTCAGAATTTATTCTCGTGGCCAAGCTTCAGTGTAAGGGAGATGAGGAGAAAGGGGAGAACATACACAGTGGATCTCTGTTTGCAGTCTCCTATTCTCATTTCTTCATCTGCTTTGTCTTGGGTTTTCATCTCCACTGACCAGACGTGGATGAATGTGCTGACCCCGCAACTTGCCCGGAGCACGCAACTTGTCACAACAGTCCTGGAAGCTACTCTTGTGTCTGCAACCTAGGATTTGAATCCAGCAGTGGAAACACGAGCTTGCAGGGCCCAGGAGACACATGTGAAGGTCGGTGGGAAGGGTTTGTTGGGGAACCAGGTCCAAGTCTGCATGCAAAGACAACAGTGGTGGGTGAGGGGTCAGGATGAGTCTGGGCTGAGCTGAAGGACCTCATCTGCTAAGCTGATGCCAATAATTGCTCATCCATGCACTCATGCACTCATTCAAGAAATACTTCCTGAGCACCTACTATATGCCAGGCACTCTTCTAGAGCTGGTGGATGCAGCACCAAATAACATAGGCAAAATGATTTGTTCTCCTAGAACTCATCATCTAGGGTTAAGGGAGATAGATAGTAAAATAAATGCATGGCCATATGTATGCCAGGAGTATCTGAAAGAAATAAAGATAAATAAGGCAGGAAAGGTGCATAGGCAGTGCTGGGAGTAGGGGTCAACTTTTAGTAGAGTGAGTGGTAAGGAAAGGCCACACTGAAAAGTTGATATTTGAGAAAAGATGTGAAGGATATGAGGGAGTGAGATATTGGGTGTCTGGGGAAGGGTGTTCCAGGAGGAGGGAACCGCAGATACAAAGGGCTGGAGGCAGGATCCCAGCCAAGGTGCTAAGCTCTTCCGGACATGTACTCATTGTCTGCCCAACAACCTGATGGTATTAGTGGTGTTTTATGCCCATTTCATAGATGAGGAACCTGAGCCTCCATCGTGGTAAAACAACTCTTCCACGGTCAAATAGCTAGGAAGTAGGGGAGTCAGGATCTGAACTGGCCATCATTGACTTGAGTCCAAATTTCCAGACTCTGACTCAAGACCACCTGGGAATCTGTCACCTAAGAAGTCCAGAACCAGAATGAACCTGATTTTGAATCCTGGTGTGCCTTTCACAGGCTGTGTGACTTTGCACAATTGTGATGCCTCAGTTTCCTCATCAGAAAAATGGAAGTAATGTTAGTGTGCACCTCACAGGGCTGCCGTGAGCATTCCTCGAGCAGGTGCATGTAAGGGATGTTCCTCAGTGTCTGTCACAAAAATGTCAACATATTAGCAGTTCATTGTTTATTTTAGCTAACAAGTACTTACCTCTACTTGTTATTCTCCAGACTCTGCTCTGAGTCCTTCCCAGATGACACCTTATTCAGTGCTCAAACAACCCTATGGGGGAAGTACTATTATTATCCCTGTCTGACAGATGAGGGCACTGAGACACACAGAGGTGAACTATCTTGGCCAGTGCATTGTCAGCTCAGGGCCACCAGAACAAAACACTGCAGACAGGGTGGTTTCAACATTGAGATCTATTTTCCCTCCATTGTGGAGGCTGGAAGTCTGAGACCACAGCTGGGTTCTGGAGAGGGCTGTCCTCCTTGCTTCCAGATGACTGCCTGCCTTCATTCTGGGGTCATGGACAGTGAGTTCTGATTTCTCTCCCTGTTTTTATGGGTACTAATCCCATCTTTTTTAAAGTTTATTTAGTTGTTTTTGAGAGAAAGAGAGGGAGAACTCACAGTAGGAGCAGAGGGGGAAAGAGAGAGAGGAAGAGAGCGGGAGAGAGAGAGAGAGAGAGACAGAGAGAGAGAGAGAGAATCCCAAGCAGGCTCCACACTGTGTATACAGAGCCAGTTGCAGGGTTCGAACTCATCAGCTGTGAGATCATGATCTGAACAGAAACCAAGAGTTGTATGCTTAATTGACTGAGCCACCCAGATGCTCCAGGGCACTAATCCCATCTTAAGAGCTCATCAACCTAATCATCTTGTGAATGCCTTTTGTCCAGATACCATCTCACCGAGTTTTGAGGATGTAATGTATCAATCTGGGGCACGTATTTTAGTCCACAGCACCCAGTAACACACAGTCTATAGTGACAGAGCCAAGCTTTGAGCCCAGGCTGTCCATGCTTTGCACCCCTCCACTTGGATGCCTCTCAGTCATTATTACTGATAACATAGTATTTCTTAGGGGGAGGAATTGAGATTTATCAAGGAACGGGGTCCAGGGAGTTCAAGGCTGAGGGAGCAAACAGTCAGCCTTCCTGGATCTACAGGTAATCAGTGAATCTGGACCAGGAATTACTAAGGGGTTAGCAAGGAAAGATGAGGTAGGTGAGCTTAGGTGGGTCCAAACTCTCAGAGTCTCATGTGTTCTAAAGAGGAGTTTGGGTTTTATCCCGAAGTGTGGAGAGCCTCATCAAAAGATTTGTGTGGGTCACATCCTGGCTCTTTGCACTTCCTTTCAGCAGTGTTTAAGAGGGTGCGAGCAGAGCCAGGGAGACCCGCTGGCTTCAGTCAGGATGGGGCTGTGCACTGCCATGGCCTCAGCATCCTTTATCCTTTTGACTCAGCCTAGTTTTCTGCTTAGATGTGGACGAATGTGCCAGGAACTCAACTCTTTGTGGCCTCAGCTCAGTGTGTACCAACACCCCGGGGTAATACCACTGCTCCTGCCTGCCTGAGTTCTTTTTCACCTTTCTGCTTGTTCATGACTCTGTGGGTTGACTGCATGGTTTGGGGGGGTGGCAATAGGATGGCTGGGAGGTCCAAAATGGCCGCACTTACATGGCTGGTAGTTGGTGCTAGTGTCTGGGTGGGAGCTCAGCTGGGCCCCTCAGTTTCCCTCATGGGCCCTTCCTCATGGTTGCTTGGGCTTCCTGGGAACATGGCAGCTGGTTTCCAGGAAGGGAAGCTGCAAGAGGAAGAAAGCAGAAACTGTGGGTTCTTGTAAGGCGTGGGCTTGGAAGTGCCAGAATGTTCCTTCTGCTCTATTCTCCTGGTCACAGTCATGGGGCCAGCTGACAGGCAAAGGAAGGAGAAATCGACTCCCCAAATCTCTGGGCAAGCAACAAGTACACGCAGGAAATGAAAGAATTGGTGGTGGTCATCTTTGGAGGATCTAACATACTGCAGAGCACATTTTATATTCTTCAACCCCCTGGGGAAATGCACGCTTCTCGTCATTACACATGTTGTATTTCTTTTCACCTTGATGTTCACCAGCTACTGACATTCTTCTAGGCAGAACAATAGTGAGGCAAATTTGAAAAGGACCTTAGAGGTAGATCAATACAGCACTGTGGGTTCTTAGGAATCTCTTCAGAGCCCCTATTTCGGTCAGGTTATCATCTCTCTTATTTGTCTTACTTCCTAAATAGGTTTCACTTTGCAGGAAGTGAAAGCTTTCTTCAGCCAAAAAGTTTTGAAAATCATATGCCTAGTCCAGTTCCATTTGCAAAATATAAATTCCATTTATGCTGTTTTTAAGAAGCATTCATTCATTCATTTAAAGTTTATTTATTTTAGAGAAAGAGGGAGAGAGAGAGAGAGAGAGAGAGAGAGAGAGAGAGAAAAGCATGAGTGGGGGAAGGGCAGAGAGGGAGAGAATCCCAAGCAGGCTCTGCACTGTCAGCGTAGAGCCCCATGCGGGCTCTAACTCACAAAATGTGAGATCATGACCTGACCTGAAATCAAGAGTTGGATGCTTATCCAACTGAGCCACCCAGACGCCCCACCGTTTGCGTCGTTTCTGACAAGAGTTCACCTACCTGATGCTTAAGTGTGTCTGCAAGTGGAAGCCCGCTCCTTGGTCAGAGACGTTTCTGTGATACCAGGAGGAGAATCGCTTCCCCATACCTCCCAACCGTGGGTCATTTTCCTGTCCTTCGAGACCTCCAAGTTAGTCTGCATTCATCCCACAAGGACCTCCCATTCCAGCGCTCCATGGTAACGCCCAGTGCAACAACCATGTACCTGTGCAAGCCACTAGTGGATGCTGTCTATTTACCCCTCCTGTTTCGTGAACTGACATAGGAATATGAGAAGTTTTGCCTTTACCTCCCTCCTGATTATTTTTTTCCCCAGGACATCCTATTCCATAGATCCTCGGAAATCCCCAGAAGGAGAGGTAATCCCATGTTGCCACAGTAAGCTGGCCAGGGTTCCTCAGTGTTGGCACTATTGACATTCTGGGCCAGATGGCTCTTTGTGGTGGAGGGCTGTCCTGTGCACTAGATCATAGTAGTACATCCCCCTCCCCCAGCCCAGTCATGACAACCAAAGATGTCTCCAGACATTGCCCAATGTCCCCTGGAGGGGGTCGGGGTGCAAACCGCCCTCAGTTGAGAACCACTAGCTAAATATAATAGCAATTTCTGACTTTCATAACCATCCAATATAGATGCACCTGGCCAGTGGGCAGATTTTCTCCACGTGGTGATATAGGGATCCATTTCCTTACATCCGTTGGTCCTTATATGCCTTGTGGCTTTGGAATCCCTGGTTCAGCCAGTGGTGGGGAAAGAGGGAGAAGGCACACCCACTTTGTAACCATCTCAGCTCAGAAGTGGCAAATGTACTTGCTCACATTCCATAAGTGAAAACTAGTCCCATGGCCCCAACCTAGATGCAGAAGGTTCTGGGAAATGTTGTCCCTGGTTGGGTCACCATTTTTTTTTTTTGGTGACAACTCTATGCTTTGTAAGCATAACTTTTGCAGGATTTCTAGCCAGCTCTGCCTCATGCCCATTCTCAACCCTATAGATATTGATGAGTGCCTTTACATCAGCCTTTCCAATGCGACATGCACCAACACCCCTGGGAGCTACTTCTGCACCTGCTCTCCTGGCTTTGCACCAAGCAACGGACAGCTGAACTTCACAGGCCAAGACGTGGAATGCAGAGGTGAGAAGAGGGGTTGCTGGCTCTCCCTGGAAAGAAGTATGTCCTCGTTCTTCTGGGTTGTTTGACACTCTTGAGTCCTTTGCAGATATCGATGAGTGCTCCCAGGACCCATCACCATGTGGCCCCAGTTCTGTCTGCACCAATGCCCCGGGCTCCTACAGCTGTAGCTGCATTGAGGGCTTTCGCCCCGATCCAGAAGCCTCCTTCAACTTCAACTGCAAAAGTAATTGTCCCTTGTGCCTCTCAGCAGTGGAATCTGCATCCTTGTTTGGTTGCAAACCCCTCCATCCACCCAACCTCTGGATCCTCCTTTTACCTTTGCTTCATCCTCAATCCTCTCTTTCTCATTTATTCATTCACTCACAGATTGATTCACTCATTCGATAAATTATTGGGGGGGGCATCTATTAATTACTCAAACAGACCCCTGCACTAGGTCCTGAGAATTCAATCCTGAATGCGATGATGTATGTAGAGCACACACACATAATCACGTAATAACCACAATCAGCGTGGCAATTGAACAATCATAGTGTACTTTGGAATGAGTAATGAGATATTTAACATGCTGTGGGCAAGTGGTATTTAAGCTGAAGCTTGAAGCAAGAGTAGGAATTATCCAGATGATGAGTGGAGATCTGAGTGGTCCAGGTTGTGGCATGTGCAAAGGCCCTGAAGCATTAGGTATACCTAAGGAGGTGGGCAGAGTTCAGGTCCTGCAGGAACTGGTGAGCCATGTGAAGAATTTTGAAGGTTTGGGGGGTTTTCTGTTTGTTTGTTTTCTTTCTTTTCTTTCTTTTTTTTCTTTTTCTTTTTTTTCTGAGAATAATGGGAAACTGAACAGCTTGATTTTTTTATTGAAAAAATATGTTTTAATGTTTATTTTTTTTAATTTTTTTAACATTTATTTATTTTTGAGACAGACACAGAGCATGAATGGGGGAGGGACACAGAGAGAGGGAGACACAGAATGGGAAGCAGGCTCCAGGCTCTGAGCCATCAGCCCAGAGCCCGATGCAGGGCTCAAACTCACGGACCGCGAGATCGTGACCTGAGCTGAAGTCAGACGCTTAACCGACTGAGCCACCCAGGTGCCCCTATTTATTTTTGACAGAGAGAGAGCACGTACATGAATGGGGGAGGGGCAGAGAGAGAGGGAGACACAGAATCTGAAGCAGGCTCCAGGCTCTGAGCTGTCAGCACAGAGCCTGACGCGGGGCTCGAATTCCCAGACCGTGAGTTCATGACCCGAGCCGAAGTTGGACACTCAACCAACTGAGCCACCCAGGCGCCCCAACAGCTTAATTTTTTTAATTGTAGATTACTTGATACATTAAAGATAGAGGTAGTTTGTATGGAGGCAATGAAGTATAATATGTATAATATTATACAATGATAGTGTGTCAACATGAGAGCTAGGATCTCATCAATTTCGTGTGTTTCATGCATGTTCCTTCCCTATTTCATCTTCCCTACTCCTCCCCAGAGAGGACTACTTGGAACTTTGTATTCATAATTCCTCTACTTTAAAAAAAAAAAATGACCTCCGTGTACGTATCCCTAAACAATACTTTGTTTAGTTTTGTTTGCTTTGGAGCTCTATAAAGGTGGCATCCTGCTCTGTGTCGTCTTTTCCGACTTGCTCTTTTCACTCAGTATCCTGCTTCTCAGAGTCCGTGGTGTTTCTGCCTGTAGCTGTGGTTTGCTCATTTCCGCTGTCATGTAATATGGTGACGAATAGATTTTAGGCAGGGGGATAATGAAATCAGACTTGTCTTTTAATCACAGCTTGCTGTGGTTGAGCTTTGACTTGGTAGCTTTCGTTTCCTTCCTAGGGATTCCCTTCAAGTGCAAAGAAGATGTGATACCCAACAACGAGTGGGTCCAGCAATGCCAAGTGGGAGAAGCAGTGATGGCTGAATATGTAAGTATTTTTGAAGCTTCCTAGCTCTTGAGGTTCCTAGAAGAGCTTCTAGCCTAGAAGTCACTCAAGTAGGATGTTGTTTTGCAGCTTTCACAAAGGCCAAAATAACAGTGGCCTAAATCGTATAGCAGTTTACTTCTCTCTCTGTAACAATCTGGGTGTCAGCTGTGGAGAGTTGATATGATGGTTCTGCAAATGCTCTGCCATCAGCAACACCAGCCCTCCCACTTTGTGGTCCAAGATGGCTGCTCCAGCCCCTGCCATCACGTCTGCATTCCAGCTGGTGGGCAGGGGGGAAGGTGAGGTGAAATGCATAGTTCTTCTCTTTAAGGGTATAACCCAGTACCACTTCTGCTTATACCTACCTTCAAGGAAAGCTGAGAAGGGAGGGCATTTGTCTATCTAAAACTTGGGAATTCTTTTCCAAATAGAAGAAGGGATGTTGGAGTCTCGTTACCAGTGAAGGTGCTGGTGCTGTGTCTGTGTGATATGGGAGGGGAGATGCACAAACCCTGGGCCAGGCATAAAGGAATTTGGATATCCTGATTCTCTAACGAAGTTGTTCCAGTGGTCAAAGCCTCCATGAGCATCTTCAGGAATTGACGTGACAATTTTCAATATGAGCTTATAAATTAGCTTTCAAATTTCCCTGCACTTTAAAAAAATTTTTTTTAATGTTTATTTATTTTTGAGACAGAGAGAGAGACAGAGAGAGAGAGAGAGAGAGAGAGAGAGAGAACACGAGCAGGGGAGGGGCAGAAAGAGAGGGAGCCACAGAATCCGAAGCAGGCTCCAGGCTCCGAGCTGTCAGCACAGAGCCCGACGCGGGGCTCGAACCCAGAAACCGCAAGATCATGACCTGAGCCAAAGTCGACACTTAACCTACTGAGCCACTCAGGTGCCCCAAAATTCCCATGCACTTTGGGCCAATGTTATTTTTTGGAAGAATTTAGGTGATTTAGAAATTTAGGTGAAATACACCTAAAAATTGACCATTCTACCCACTTTTAAGTGTACAAGTCAGTGGCATTCAGTATATTCACAATGGTGTGCAACCCCCAGTACCGTCTCTCAGACATTTTTATCCCCTCAAAAGAAACCTGTCCCCAGCAACATTGCTCTCCAGCTCCCCCTGTGCCCAGGTCTTGGTAAAAAGTAATCTGCTCTCTGTGTCCATCAGTTTCTGCATCCTGGATATTTCATATAAATGTAATCACAGAATACGTGGGGTTTTGTGTGCGGCTTCCCTCACTGAGCACGATGTTTTCAAGGTTCGTCCACATTGTAGCAGATGCCAATGCTTCACTCCTTTTTGTGGCTGAATAATACTCCTTTTGGACCACTGGGGTTTACTCACACATTTCCCCCATCTTTGACCCCACGAAGTAGTTTTGCTGTTTCTTTCCATTTGCTCCTTTTATTCACAGAAGAAAAAGGTACTGTGGTCCCAGTTCTGCTGAAAAGGCGAGTTTCTATTTTCCTGAGAATTCTAAAGCCTGCTTCTAGCAGCTCTTAAACTTGGGAGTTTAAGACCACCCATATGGTGGGCTAGATGGCCAATTTGTACTTTACACACTGAAGGATGGATTGATCAGTGCTCACACATGTTCTTCTTCTGGGGCACAGGGTTCCTTCTGCACACTAATGAATGCCACCTTCAGTGTTCTGGACAATGCCTGTGAAAACAAAACCACCGTGGTTTCTCTGAAGGTAACAGCAAAGTCTTCATAATTGTGTTTTGAGCTTCAAACATCTTGGTGGGGGGACACTTTGGGCACAGAAAGTCCTCTTTAAATGAATTAACATTTAATTTATTACAGAATTAATAAATTCTGTATTTTTACAGAATTTGAAACCTGTTTCAAAATTTACCACACAGTAAATTTCAAAATTTACCATACAGTAAAATTCCCTTCTCTGTCTAGTGAGTTTTTTTATTTTTATTTTATTTGTCGGGGGGAGGGGCAGAGGGAGAGGGAGAGAATCTCCAGCAGGCTCCACACTTAGTGCAGAGCCTGATGCAGGGCTTAATCCCACAACCCTGAGTTGGACACTCAACCAACTGAGCCACCCAGAGACACCCAGTTCTATGAGTCTTATCAGCTGAGTGGATTTGGGTAGCCACCACCACAATCAGAATATAGAACAGTTCCTTTTCCTCCTGAAACATTCTCTTGGGGTTCCCCTGCATTGTTAGATGTTCTCTCCACCACCGGCTCCTGTATATCCCTGTCTCTTCTCTGTCATTGGAGTTTTGTCTTTTCAAGAATGTTATATAAATGGAATCACACAGGATGTGGCTTCTCTCACTCAGCATAATGCCTTTGAGATTCATGAAGGTTGTGATCAGTAGTCTCAATTCTTGTTTTTTTTTTCTGCTATAAACATTCACGTGCAGTTTGTGTGTGTGTGTCCCTGATTTTTTGTTTCTCTGGGGTAAATATTTAGAGGTGGGATTACTCAGTCCTTACAATGATAGACTTTAAAAGATTTTCTTAAGATTTTAGTTTTTCTTAAGATTTTATGTTGCTTATGGCTTATGATTAAGATTTTATGTTGCTTATGACTTTTTCTTAAGATTTTATGTTGCTTATGGCTTATGACTTATGGCTGTTGTTTTATTTAAAAATTCAGTTGCTTTTGTACAAAAACAAGAATGATACTTTCCTTTGCAATTTGATTGATTTAAAATTAATTTATTGGGTATAATATAGTTGTCCATTAAGTGTGCATTCATTCATAAGGTTTTCAGACTGAATTTCCATAAGCAACAAACCTTCTGACAAACTAGGTTAAATTCTCTCATTTTATACTGTGTTTATGAATATTTTTATCCCCCCCCACCAAATTTTGAATACCTAATGAGGAATACTTATGGAGCTAAGAAGCAAAGTCATTATGCCCTTGAGGGATTTATAAATCCAATCAACCAAATGTATAAATATAATAATTCATATTTAAATTTTTTTTAACATTTATTTATTTTTGAGACAGAGAGAGACAGAGCATGAATGGGGGAGGGGCAGAGAGAGAGGGAGACACAGAATCGGAAACAGGCTCCAGGCTCTGAGCCATCAGCCCAGAGCCCGACACGGGGCTTGAACTCACGGACCGCGAGATCGTGACCTGAGCTGAAGTCGGACGCTTAACCAACTGAGCCACCCAGGCGCCCCAATAATTCATATTTTTAAACGTTCAAAACCATTTATCAACAGCCACATTCTCTGAAATTGTTCATATGAAACAGATAGTCATCTCACATCTAAATGCTTTAGGCAGCGAACTCTCGTGGTTAATCAGTTTCTCTAACATAAGGAACTGCTCCAAACCCCTTCAACACCCCCTTCTCAGAGTATGACAAAGATGGAAAAACTTTGTAAATAAAGCACAGAAGTGATAACCCTGTGGAGTTTTAGTTTGCCTACTAATCTTTTGCTTTCCCAAGGAAATGAAATCACCTTCCCAGCCAACAATAGATTTCACATTTTGAAGGGAGGGTTTTAAAAAAATTTTTTTACATTTATTTATTTATTTTTGAGAGACAGAGACAGAGCATGAGCAGGGGAGGGGCAGAGAGAGAGGGAGACACAGAATTTGAAGCAGACTCCAGGCTCTGAGCTGTCAGCACAGAGCCCAATGCGGGGCTCGAACTCATGAACCATGAGATCATGACCTGAGCCGAAGTTGGACACTTAAGCTTAACTGACTGAGCCACCCGGGCCCCCCTCGAAGGGAGTTTTAAGATCTCCTCAACCGTAGAATTGAAGACCGCATTTTCCCAGGATGATTCTACCTGACACTTTTCTGTATGTCGGTGGGGACGGACCCCAAACTCACCTGGCATATGGTTACGTCCTGTTTCTCCAGAACAAACATCTCAAGTTATACCGTCATCCATGTTTAACTGAAATTCTTTTCATGTTTTTATTGTCCAATTTGGATAAATAGAAATTGTTATTCCTACTCAGATTTCAGTTAATTTCCTTCCCCATATGACCAGAGTCCATTACTTTCTTCCTCGTATTTATTGGGTTGTGAATCCTTTTCATATTTTTCTGTTGTTGGGGTCAAAGTCATTGCATAAGCCAGTTTATTGACAATAATCAATAAAAGGAATTGTATTGACATTAATGTCAATATTACTATTGCTATTTCTTTAACTCTATTCCTCTGACATAATCAATGTTAACATTTGGATGTATAACCATATCCTTTCACTTTGTGAATGTATGTCTAAAACACACACACACACACACACACACACACTGAAGCCATTTAGTGAGCACTTACTAGAGGGATTCCGTCTCTGCTGCTAGATAACAAAGGTTCAAATCTTGCTTCTCCCACCTCCTATACATGTTCTGTTTCCCCACACAAAAAATAGAAATCATAGTTTCTACTTCATAGATTTCTTTCTAAAATGAAGTTAACATACATAAGATACTTAATACTTGGCTCACAAGAAAGTATTATTTTTATCTCTGTGTGCCAGAAATATTACTATCATAAATACAAAAATGTTAATGAAAGTACTTGTTTTGTAAGAGAAATGAGGTAATATCTGTGTTATCCTGTAATTTGCTTAACTTAACAACAGCTCACTGACCTTTTTGCTTGTTAGTGTGTGTGTGTGTGTGATCATTGTTTTATTAATAGCTGTGTATTATTCTGTGATTTGATTTAGTCATTTATTTAGCCAATCTGTCGGACATTCAGACTTTCCAACTTCATGTCAGAAACCATACTGAAATAAACATCACTGGACAAGATCCTTGCACAGTTTTTAAGCATTTCTGGAAGGATTAATTCCAGGAAGGGAAACCTCTGGGTCAGAGCTAGGTGTAAGCGGGGCTATTCCAGGTGCTGACTTAAAGGCTACACCAATTTGAGAGGGAAAGGAGGAGAAGGGGAGAGAGAGAGAGAGAGAGGCAGAGGGAGGGAGGGAGAGAGAGGAAGAAGGAGAGAAGGAGAGAGAGAGGGAGCTGAGAAGAGGGGAGAGAGAGAAGGAGAGGGGGAGAGGTGGGGAGAGAGGGAGGGGGGGAGAGCGAGAGGGAGAGGGAGAGAAGGAGGGAGAGGGAGACAAGGGGGAGAAGAAGGGAGAGAGGGAGAAGAGCTGCTGTCTCAGGGGCAGGGGAAGAGGGAGAGAGTGCACATGCACAGACACACCTTTCCTTGCAGAGTGCGGCTGAGAGCCTTACCTCTGTGCTCGAACAAACATCCACATGGTCCAACTTCTCCCAAGAGGAGACCTCTGCCCTGGCCACTGTCATACTGGAGAGTGTGAAAAGCAGCACCCTGGCAGCTTTCCTGAAACCCTCAGCCAATGTCACTCAGACTGTTCAGACGGAACACTTGGGTAAGGTGGCAAGGTTCCATCTGGGTGCTGCTTTTGAGGGGGGCCGTGGGCAATGCTATGCCCCATGGCTTTCCCGTACACTACTTCCCCCAACTGTTTCAAACCTCAGAGCTCACAGAAAAGCAAATCCCAGGATAGTAACAGCATCTCCCATTTACTGAGTGCCTGTCCTTGAGGTAAGGGTGTGTGTCATTGATTCATTCAACAACTGTCTGAGCCCCACAGTAAACAAAGATCTAGTAAATGAAACAGAGATAGTGCCACTGATTACCTGGCTTACATTTTAAAGGGCTACCTCCAGTTCCGTTGCCTATTTTGTTGTCCTGGGGACCCCTGCAATTAGTGCCATGTCACAGGTGAGAGACCTGAGGCTCAGAGAGGTTAAGTCATTGGTTGTGTTTGCACAGCTGGTGAGTGGCAGAAGCAAATGCAGCCTCCGAGCCCTTGTCCACTCTGCTGGGTTCGTCCAGCCCCTTCCTACTTCCTCTGGCTTTGGAAAACTCGTCTACATTTAGAACAGCCAGACGGTCCGGACTCTGTTGCCTTCCATCACTGTTGGCCTCAACCCCAGCTTTCCCTGAGGCACCCCCTAAGGTGCGAGCGCTCACCCCTGCAGCCCCACCTGGGTTTCTCTCATTTGTTTGCGGCTATCATCCTCCCGTCACTCACTCACCACGGGGCTCGAGGTCTTTCCCATGATGAACTGGCCTTTTTTATTCTTTGCAACTAGGTAGGTATAACTTTGTGGGGCAGGAAACCGAATTTAGGACCCACTTTCTGGGGGACCTCGGGCAAAGTCTCCCTATCTCCTTTTAGAAATTGAAAGCAAGATCATCCAGGGAGAATGTGCTGAAGAGAACATGATCCTTCACTTCAAAGCCAAAGGGAATGAGATGAAAATTCGGTGCTCTACAATCAAGGAATCTGAATCCATAGGTACAGAGCTGCTCCTGAGAACCAGGGAGGGGGGCTGCGGTGTATCCGATTGGCAAACATTTACCAGTCAACTCTTGGGTTCCAAGACCAGTGAGGTAAGGCCCCTGCCCTCAGGGAGCCAGATATTAAATACATAAACACTCCCAATAATGGACTACCAAGACCTTGGCTGGCTGGTATGACAGCCACCAGCCATGTGTTGTGATTGCGCACGTGAAATGTGGCCAGGCTGTACTTTACGACCTGGTAAAGTACACACCGGAATCCAAAGGCTTGATACAAAAAAATGGCGGAGAAAATCTCATGCATACTTCTTATATGGATTCTAGGCTGAAATGATGATATTTTGCATGTGTTGCAAAATTAATTATTAAAATTTATTTTACCTGTTTTTGACTTTTGTAAAATCTGGCTACCTGAAAATTTTAAATTACCTGTGTGGTTCATGTTATAATTCTAGCAGACAGCGCTGATCTGTATCAGGGATTGGCAGGCTTGTCCTATAGAGGGCGGATTAGTAAGTATTTCAGGCATGGAGGGCAAAAGAGCCTCAAAGTACAAAGACGTTCGTACATGATATGTAAATGAATGGACGTAGCTGGGCTACAGTAAGTTTCATTTACACGAAACAGGCAGTGACCAGATTGGCCTATGGGCTGCTGTTTCCCACTCTGGTGTGCAGGGCTCAGGGAGCAGGCCTGGGACATCCCTGAAGGCCACCAACATGGAGAGGGGAAGCCTACCAAACAGATGAACGAGACTGACCATCAGTGTGGGAGGGGACTTGTATCCCACTGCTCAGTTTGATTATCCCTTAAAGACATAAATTCATGTTTGTTTTTAAAAATTTTAATGTTTGTTCATTTTTGAGAGGGGGGGAGAGAGAATGAGCGGAGGAGGGGCAGAGAGAGAGAGGAAGACACAGAATCTGAGCTGTCGGCACAGAGCCTGACATGGGACTCGAACCCACGCACAGTGAGACCATGACCTGAGCCAAAGTTGGATGCTTAACCGGCTCAGCCACCCAGGTGCCCCTGTATTAATTTTAAATGTAGGCAAATGTTGCCATGCTCAGAGCAGGCCCCTGGAGGTCCGGAGGTGTGTGGGGTATTAGAGTCTGTATGTGTGTGTACTTGGTGGGTCATTGATAATCACTACTGAGCAAATTATTCCTTTTTCTTTTTCTTTTTTTGTTTGCATTTAGGGAATGTCACAGGGACCATCGGGGTAGCTTTTGTCTCCTTCTCGGGGATGGAGTTGTTTTTAGATGAGAGTTTCTTCCAAGACCCTCAGAACCCCTTGGCCAATTCCCAGAGGAGGCTAAAGATGAATTCTCACGTTGTGCAGGGCATCATGACTGGGGAGAAGCAAGATGGGTTCTCTAACCCAGTCATTTACACGCTGGAGAACATCAAGGTTTGTGAAGTGGTCCCTGTCGAACCCCCATCTACCTACTGAGAACACTTCACCCCACAGTGAGCTTAACTTTCCCTTCTGATAAAGACCCACGAAGGCATCAATCTTCTAGCAAGTCAAGCCCGTCCCCCAAATCCACCTCCAGAGGAGTGGGCTCTCGTATATATATATTATATGTATATAGTATATATAAGCAGTATATAGTATATTTAATATATATAGCATATATTTAAAAAAATTTTAATGTTTATTTATTTTTGAGACAAAGAGCATGAATAAGGGAGGGGCAGAGAGAGAGGGAGACACAGAATCTGAAGCAGGCTCCAGGCTCCGAGCTGTCAGCACAGAGCCCGACGCGGGGCTCGAACTCACAGACCATGAGATCATGACCTGAGCCTCAATTCCACCAACTGAGCCACCCAGGAGCCCCTATATAGCGTATATTATATACAGTACCTATAGTTACCCACTCATCACTGGGCAAGATTGGGCTCAGATTGAGGAATGTTGATGCAGGAACATTTACAGGGACTTTATTACATTGGCCATGACCAACTCAGTTGTAGAGGCATCTCTGGTATCCACGACCTTTCTCTCCATCTTCGCACATTGAAATATTACATCGCCCTCCATTCCCTCCCAGACATACCCGCATCTTCTTCGGGTCATCTTGAGGTGACTCTTCAAGTTGGTCATACTGAACCCGTTTGACCAGAACCTTTCGTTTTCAGCCAAAGCAGACGTTTGAGAGTCCTATCTGTGTTTCCTGGGACACAGATATGGAGGGTGGCAGGTGGATACCCTCTGGCTGTAAGATCCATGAAGTTTCTGAGATGTATACTACGTGCAGCTGTCATCACATGATGAACCTGGCCGTCATCATGGCTTCTGGGGAGCTCACGGTCAGTACCGATTCTCTGTGTTCTAGCTCTCCAAATCCAAGGGGAAAATATTGAACGAACACCCGTTGCGTGTCTCCCATGGCCTTGGGTGTTGTGGGACGGCGTCATGGGGGACAGGCAGGGTGTGCAATGCCTCTGCCCTTGGAGAATTCATAGTTTGGCTGGGAAGCTGTGACATTCACATATGAAAGGAGAAATGACCCTGAACAGGTTAATAATGACAGATCCCATTTATAGAGCCTATCCTGTGTTGGACCCTTTATTTTCAGTTAAATGTTTTCAGGCCATTTTACAGGATGGAGGCTGGGGTTCCTTAGCCCACTTACTCAGAAATCTAAGTGGCTGGGGATGAGACCTGAACCCAGGACAGTCTCCTTCCACAAAACCAAGTAAATGGTGTGAGAAGTTGTGCTATAGGAATCCAGAAGTGTGTCCGTGAGAGCTGGTGATGGGTCAGGGTGGGGACGGGTGAAGTGAGCCTTGGTGAGTGGGCAGACGCAGTGGAGGGGGAGGACATAGAGGGCATTTGTATGCTCCCTGCATAGCTGTGAGCACTTGAAGTATTTTCATTTAGTATCGCTTAGCGTGAGCACTTGAAGTATTTTCATTTAGTATCGCTTAGTGTATTCATTGGTATCCTCTCTTAACAGATGAGGGAGCTGAGGCACAGAGTAGCCACGTGTCTTTCCCAAGCTGTACAACTAGCAGCTGCCAAAAGTACAGTCCATTCTCTTAACAACCACAAAACAAAGTAACAAAGTAACAAAGTCATAGGGACTAGCTCCGGAGATGGTGTGCTTTGGCACATCTTTAACACAGAAGGAACTCAACGTTTTTTTTTTTTTTTAATTTTTTTTAACGTTTATTTATTTTTGAGACAGAGAGAGACAGAGCATGAACGGGGGAGGGGCAGAGAGAGAGGGAGACACAGAATCCGAAGCAGGCTCCAGGCTCTGGGCCATCAGCCCAGAGCCCGACGCGGGGCTCGAACCCACGGACCGCGAGATTGTGACCTGAGCCGAAGTCGGATGCTTAACCGACTGAGCCACCCAGGCGCCCTGCAACATTTTTAAATCAGTCATGTGTAATGGCACAGGGGAAGGACCCGGCTTGCCCTGTCTACTCGCAGAAATTGGGGCACCTCAGAACGCCTGTATGGCAGGCCTGGTTCAGTGCAGGAAACGGTAATCACTCTAGCTATTTCAAATAGGGAACAGGATGCCCACAAAATCACAGGGAGGGTTGGAGGCGTTGAAGTCAGGGGTTTCCACTTGGGGTTTAGCTTCAAGATCAGCCCTCTGCAGCTTTAATCCAGAGGTCAGAAATTGCTGCTGTCGGGTCACCCCACCTCCACACAATCGAAGAAGGGACAGCTAGAACGTGGAGTCCAGCCATAGCTTGCTCCTGTCTAGAAGGCTGGTGTCTGCCTCCATTCTGCCTTCCAAAATTTTCATGCATACATGAAAATTCATTGGAAAACCTAAAGAACATCCAGGACCCTACCCCCAGGACATTATGGGAAATGTAGTTTATAGACATCCTGCCCTAATGTGACAGGGGGTGGGGCACAGGACAGGAGTGGGGAATGGGTGTTGATGGATGCCAAAGGGTGACGATGGACAATATCTCGGTCACTCTGAGTGTCAGAAGGAGAAAAGGTCCCCGAGCCCTTTCTGCCCTGGTCAGGAGTCTGGATAATTCTTTTTTTCTGCCTGGAGGGATGTCGACCCTTCTGTGAATGATGTATCTGCTTCCTGACAGACGGAGTTACCCTTGCACATCATTAGCCACGTGGGTTTGATCATCTCCCTGGTGTGTCTCGTCTTGGCCATCGCCACCTTCCTGCTGTGTCGTGCCATTCACAACCACAACACCTACCTCCACCTGCACCTCTGCGTGTGCCTCTTCTTGGCCAAGACTCTCTTCCTCACCGGTGTAGACAAGACTGACAACCAGGTCTCACATCCCTCAGGCTGTGTCCTCGCCCAGCCCCACCATCTCCATATCTGCCCCTGCTCATCCTACCCAATAATCTCTATGCTAGGTCCCACCTCAGGACCTTTGCATGTGCTATACCCTCTTTTGATAATACTTGTTCCCCAATTCTTTACCTGGTTTACTCATTCTTGTGATAGGTGTCAGTTTAAAATCATTTCCCTGGTCATGTTATATATTGTGGTGGTCTCTCCTATTATTCTTTAAACTGGTTATTACCTTGGATGATTCTTACTCCTGGGGGACACTCAGCAATATCTAGAGACATTATCAGTGGTTATCCCTGGGAGAGGGTGCTACTGACATCCAGTGGAGACTAGGGATGCTTCCAAACACCCTACAGTCCACAGAACAGCCCCCATGAAAGAAAATAATCTGGCAACAGTGTTACAAATGTCAACAATACCACAGCTGAGAAACTCTATCCCTTATCAGTCTATTTTTCTCTCTTTCCCAGCTTTTATTTGAAACCATATTGATTATTTGTTGATTTACTTGCTGTATATTCCTCCCCCCCCCCACCCAACACACACACAGTAGACTGTGAACCCCATGAGAGCAAGACCTTTGGCCAATTTACTCCTTATAGCTATACCAGAAACATAGTAGGTTCTTAGGGTTTTTCCAGAAGGAGCACTATTGACATTTTGGCTGGGGTGATCATTCTTTGTGCAGTTTACTGTCACATGTTTAGCGTCCCAGACCCCTTGAGAACTCAATGCTAGTAGCACACGTCCCTCCCATCATTTGACCAGGAGCGAGCAAACTTTTTCTGTTTTAAAATTTTTTTTTTCCACGTTTATTTATTTTTGGGACAGAGAGAGACAGAGCATGAACGGGGGAGGGGCAGAGAGAGAGGGAGACACAGAATCGGAAACAGGCTCCAGGCTCTGAGCCATCAGCCCAGAGCCCGACGCGGGGCTCGAACTCACGGACCGTGAGATCGTGACCTGGCTGAAGTCGGACGCTTAACCGACTGCGCCACCCAGGCGCCCCAAACTTTTTCTGTTTTAAAGAAGCAGGCATAAATATTTTTCACTTTGCAGATCCTAGGGTCTCTGTCACAGCCACTCAACTTTGCTGTTTTAGCATGAAAACTGCCATAGAAAATACAGAAATGGATATGGCTTTGTGCCAGTGAAACATTATTTACAAAACAGGCAGCCAGCCTGATGGCTATAGTGTGCTGACCCCTGCACTCAATATCTTCAAACATCCTCTGAAGTAGGGCGATCAGCTACCTGTTCTCAAAACTCTCCCGGTTTTAACACTGAAAATTCCCATGTCCTGGGAGACACCAGTCCCGGGCAAACCCTACCAAAGGGATGAATGAGTAGGCTGTACTTGGGAATTCCAATCAAAGTAGCACCCCCGCCCTGTCATTTGAACCTGCTCCTTGGAGGGGGCGGGGGTCCTGAGTGGGTGTGCCTCTCTTCTCCAGACGGGCTGTGCCATCATTGCAGGCTTCCTGCACTACCTTTTCCTCGCCTGCTTCTTCTGGATGCTGGTGGAGGCTGTGATGCTCTTTCTTATGGTCAGGAACCTGAAGGTGATGAATTACTTCAGCTCTCGCAACATCAAGATGTGGTACCTCTGTGCCTTTGGCTACGGGCTCCCAGGGCTGGTGGTGGCCGTCTCAGCCGGTGTGCGACCACAGGGTTACGGGATGCGTAATCGGTAAGTCATATCCTTCTCTCTCCCTGAAGACCCTGCTGTCATGGTTCACGATGATGATTACACGAACAACAAGAAAAGCAGTAACATTAGTGGTAGTTGTGTCTACCATTTATTGAGCTCTTTATGCTTTGTGGGTCTCAGGGCTGCTGTGTCCAGTAGCACAACTTGCACACTGCACAAATCCAGGAGCCACTGTTTGCACTATAGAACAGGTGAATGGTGGTGGTGTAAACAATGAAACTCGGTTGTACAGTTTAAAAATCATGGATTCTGGAGCCAACCTGCTTGGGTTTGAATCCTGGTTCCACCACCTTCTAGCTGGGCTACCTTGGGCGAGTTACTTAACCTCTGTAGGCTTCCATTTCCTCATCCATACAATAGAAGCTAACAGCAGCGCCTACATCATAGTGTTGTGGGGGTTAAATGAGTTATTATCTGCAAAACATTTAGAACGGTGTTTGTCACAGGGCTGCGTGCGAGATGATTTGGGGTAGTATGCTGGTAAGTATAATTTAAAAAATATTTTTGTATTTATCTTATGGGGCATCACGGGAAAAAAATGCCAGCATACCAGCCAAACTCATGATATGGACATGAGTCCACTTGTAAGTTTTCAAAAAATGAACCAACTTTTAAAATCAGGTGAATGACACGATAAGCGGTATGTGGCTAGGGCAGAGACTAAGTCACTGCGTCATATGACAGACCCTTGAGATAGCGGTGCTGTTCTAATTTACAGATGAGGAAAGCGAAGCTTTCTTGCCATTACCGTGAGGACATAAATCTAGGTCTTTGCAATCCCAGGGCCCGCGCTCATCACCCTGTGTTATAGGCATTGCTGAATTGTGGTTAGGGGACTAAATATTCTGCTTTCCTCCCTGCCTATCACTGATGGTTTATAGGTGAGGCCATGAGATAAGGGGTGAGGGAAAGGAATTCATAGTAAGTGAGCACTCATCAAATCTAAATCCTGTAAGCTTTACAAACATGTATTATCTCTGGTACTTCTCAACAGAAATCCTATGTGCGAGGACTAAGAGTCTCCATTGCATACAGTGTAAATAATGTCCCCCAGATTTGTGCAGTGTGCAACCTGTGCTGTTGCACATGGTGGTACATAAAGTAACAGCTTAATAAATGGTAGCTTCCGAGGAAATAGAGGCTCAGCGCAGTTGCCCAGGGTCACACAGCTAGTAAATGTCCAAGCTGAGTTCGGATCTCATTGCCTTGTCAGGGGATGGTGGTGACAGTGCAAGGCCACCATGATGAAGTGCCTGATGTTGATGTGGGTAATATAAGCCCTGACGCAGACCAGAGAAGGATGATACTATATGGGAGTGGGAAGGTTCATGGAAAGCTCCCTGGAGGATGTGGAATTTGAATGAGCCTTAAGCTCTATTGAAATGTACATAGGCAAAGAGGAAAGGTCGTGGCCACATAGGTGAGGGCAAGGGAGGGCTTAAGGTGTGTTTGGAGAGCAGATGGATAGGACTGAAAGATGGAGGGGAGAGGGGGAGGGGCATGGAATTTGGAGAATACCTTCTAGCTGGTGGGAACCACAGAACGTTTTGTAAGACAGGAGTAGTATTGAGAAGGATTTGAGATGACCTTAGGAAGAAGCGCTGGGGAGTGGGGCGAGAGAAGGAGAAAACATGGGGTGCATTCTGAGCAGGTGCAGCCGTGGGTAACAGGCTCCATCCCAGTGGGTATCCCTGGGAAACCGTGTAGGGCATGTGCCTCCAAAATCCCACCCAGGGGGCATATTTATACATCTCTGTCGCAGCAGCCATTGGTCGAGGGCTGCTCCCAGGAGAACTAATTCTCCAGGGTTTTCAGTCTGATGCCTCCAGGAGGAGTTGCAGGAGCTTATAAGGGAATTGGCTGTTATTTACTGAAGCTGTTGTTCCTGAAACAGCAGAGACGGCTTCTTCTGTGCAATCTCCACCTTTTTTATTGCTACGACTTGGAGACTCACGTTCCGGGGAGAGAACATCTGGTTGGCCAACCTTGATTATTTTCCTTCTCTTGTGGGGGTGAGGCACACTTCTGCTAAAGGAATATTGGGGTGCGGTTCCTGAACGCGGGTGGAATGGTTGTCAGATGGTAAAAACAGCAAAAATCTACCAGAAGCCTGAAGGAAAGAGGCAATGCCTTCTCTCCCTCCTAGTCCTTCCTCCCTTCATTTAAGAAATAATTACGGAATGCCTCATCCATGCCAGGCTTTGCACTGAGTGCTGGGTATTTGGAGACAAACAAAAGCTCAAGGTCCAGATTCTCATACAGCTCATAGTCTGGAAAGGGGGAGAAGGACAATTTTCAAGGAAACAAACACCACCATGATTTATGATACCGAGAGATGCTATAAAAAAAAGAAAAGCATTATGCTCTGCTAGAAAAATGATGGGTAGGGAGGGTCCCAAGCAGCTTTTCAGAGGAGATGACATTAGAGCTGAGATTTGAACGACCAGGTGTGCCAGTAAAGAGGTCTGAACAGAAGGGAAGAGGTTGCAAAGGTTACGGGCTGAGGGCGAGCTCTACTCTGGATACCGCGTGAACACTTCAGGAACGTTTGCCCAGGAGGAAGGTCTGACAGCAGACGTGGGCCAAAGAAAACTGAACTGTCACCCACCCCGTCATGAGAGCATCTCAGGGTCGGCTGCCTAAAATATCCTCCATTAGTGGATTTGTTGGGGCCTGAGTAACTGTAGGTCAAGAACTAAACAGTCACCGATTCCTGTTTCTCTTGGTAGCTGTTGGCTGAACACAGAGACAGGGTTCGTCTGGAGCTTCCTGGGACCAGTCTGCGCCATCATCCTGGTAAGCAAATTGCTTGGTGCAGGGTGTTCGGGAGCAGAAACAAGGAAACCCGAGGAACCAAGAAGTGCCAGTGAATGTTGCCTATAGCTGAGGTCAAACATTCTCCCTTCTGATCCCTGGTTCTTGAGATTTCCAACTTAGAGTGCAATTTCTTTGACTTGTGATTTTTTTTTTCTTTCCTCTGCCAACATGCAAATCCCCTGGAGGGGAACACAATCTTATCTGTCTGTTGTGTTTCAGTAAGAATGGTTCTATTGATGTCTTCTGGGGATAGATGTTGAATGAGAGAAAAGGAAGGAAGGAATGGAGAGAAATTGGTGGGGGGGGGGTGGTGGTGAGAAGAAAACAGTGGGATGGAAGAAAGGGAAGCCTAGAGATTTTTTTCAGCTTTTTTCAGCTTTATTGAGGTATAACTGACAAATAAAAATTGTGTATCACAAACATAGTATCCACAGTATCACAACTGGGTGGCTTAGAACAACAGAATTTGGCATCCTCCAGGAAGACTTCCATGAACGTTCCCACTCCAGTTTTGGAGGCTGGAAGTGTAAAATCAATGGGTTGGCAGGGCTATGTCCCCTCTGGAAGCCCAGGAGAAGGATCTGTTCCAGTCTTATTTTCTTTATTTTTTAATTTGTGTGAGACAGGGGGCAGGGGGAGAGGCGAAGGGGTGGGGGGAGAGAGAGAGAGAGAGAGAGGGTGAGAGAGAATTCCAAGCAGGCTCCACACTCAACATAGAGCCTGATGTGGGGCTCAATCCCACGACCCTGGGATCACGACCTCAGCCTAAATCAAGAGTCAGTAGCTCAACCAACTGAGCCACCCAGGTGCCCCTCCATTCCAGTCTTCTAACCAAGAGACTGGTAGACTCAGGAGTCCCTTGGCTTATCGATGTTTGGCTTTCTCTGTGCATATCTGCCTCTGTGTCCAAATCTGCCTGTTTTATAAGGTTATGTGGGATTAGGGTCTGCTCTAATGAGCTTATTTTAATTTGATCACCTCTGGTAAAGACCCTGTCTCCAAATGAGATCACATTCTGAGCTCCTGGGGATTAGGTCTTCAACGGTTCAACCCAAACAAGGCACTGATCTTGATTCTAACTTCCCATTTGCCTCCATATGGGATGGAAACCAGGGGAGATCACCCAAATGAGAACAAGGCTCCCTATTGCTATAGTAAGGGAGTTGGCCACCATCACTTGCAGTGAGTAGAGACTCAGAAGCAGGGAGAGGAGCGGGGAGGCTTTTTCGGGGGAAAAAAGAAGGCTTCCGGTGTGCCTGGTTGGAGGCTGGAGGCCTTGGGACTCTATAGGCAGGCTAACTCAAAGCAGGACGTCCTATGCGAATGCTTAGGGGGAGCATATTGGCTTTTTCCTTTGGGTCCTGTGTTGGAAATGAGGACAGAAGTTAGGGAGGCTGTGCGCCCACAATCAACAGCTGGTTTAGGGTTGATTGCCGTAGGGCTTATTACTTGGCTTCCTGGAGTGATTGTTTTTGACGGGTGGTCTGGCCATTGCCCATTTGTACACACCCAACATCTCAGTCCTTTCTGCTTGACTCTGTAGATCAATTCCATCCTCCTGACTTGCACGTTGTGTATCCTGAGGCAGAAGCTTTCCAGTGTCAATGCTGAAGTCTCCACGCTCAAAGACACCAGGTACAGTCCTTCCTTCCCCTCCTCTCTCTCAGTCTCCTTCATTCTTCCCACAGACATTCCCTGAGTACCTTTTGTGTGCTTAGTCCTGTGCCCAGGACAGAACAGCACGGTTTCTAGATCTGGGGTCTCAGACACCAGGTCTGCCACTTATAAGCTGTGTGGCCTTAGGCAAGTTACACAACCTCTCTGAAACTGTTTCCTCATCTGTATACTGGGGATATTAACATTGCCCACTTAATGTGGCTTATGAACCATTAATACAGTTACTAGGAAGGGTGAGTATTTCATATATTGTAACCATTAATACATTTTGTAATTCATTTACTGCACATAACTATATGTGTATATTTACAAAAATAGAAGCATACTATCTACTCAATTTTTAGGGCCACTTTTTCTCTTAATGTCATGAATATTTTTTCTATTTAGAAATTCTTTGACAACATCTTTCTCATTTTTTGTAAAGCATTTCAATGTAATAATGCAGCACAACTTATTTAAATCATGCCTTATTCATGGACATTCAAGTTGTTACTGTTTTTTTTTTTTTTTGAGGGGGGAAGGGGAGGGCTATTATAAACAGTGTGGTCTCAAATACCCTTGTAGATAGATCTTTTTCCACATCTGTGGTTATTTGATCATAACAGTAGGCATGAAATTGCCTGAGTTAAAGGGCAGGTTGGATTGTCATACTTTTAGTATATATTGCAAGTTGTTTTCTAGAAAATTTGTTTCCATTTGCAGGTGCTTGCTTACCTACAGCTTAGCCAACACTGGGGTTTATCATTTTTGTTGTGGTGTTTTGCTGATATAATAGTGAAATATACTATCCTATTATTTTAGTTCTGTCTATATTACAGATGTGGGACATTTTCATAATCTTATAGACTATTTGTGTTTGTAACTTCATCACTCTACTAATCTTCACTTTAAGAACCTACCAAAGTCAGACATTGTCTAGGTTTTATTGTCAGGAACCATATAGATGTCCTTTGCTTGTTTTCCTATCGGTGTCCAGTCCCTCATCCATCTTAAAATTTGAATATTTAAATATTTTAAATTTTAAATTTTAAATATTTAAAAGTTGATACAGAAAGTTGAAAACAAAGTTAATACATGCAATGGTAAGAAAAATTAATCAGTACAAAAGAGAATACATGGGAAATAATTCTCTCTTCCCAGATCTCTCCCACCCTAAGCAGCCATTATCACTTGAATTGAGCTTCCTTCTAGAATATTCTATACTTACACATCCACATTCTGATTACGTAAATGATAGGATATTATACATATCATTCTGAACTTTTTTTTCCCCCCTACATAATAGGTAGCTGATTTCATCTCAATACTTGTGGTTAAAAACTAACAAAAATGGGTTTTTTGCCAGACACTGCTGTAAGCATCCTTAGAGACTTATCATCTCATTTAATCTGTAGAAAAATTAATACCACCCTGTAGGTATTGTATTATTATCTCTATACCAACTTGACTGAGGCACAAATCCACAGGTGTTCAGAGCCTGTACCCTTACCCCCTATAGTATATGGTCACTCTCATCTCATTTAAAAAAATGATTTTATGATTTGTTTTTAGTCTCTATAGATTTGCCTAGTCTGGATATTTCCTACAAATGGAAGCATATACTCTGTGTCCTTCTACGTCTGACTTCTTTCACTGAGCATAATGTCTTCAAGTTTCGTCCACATTGTAGCAGGTTATCAGCCGTCATTCCTTCTTATGGCTAATATTGTACTGTATGGACGGACCATGTTTTGTTTTATCCATTCAACAATAGATGAACCTTTGGGTTGCTTTAGTTGGGGAAAGAGTGGGGTGGGGAACGAATGCTTCACAGGTGTAGGTTTCTTTTTGGGGCGATAAAACTGTCTTAGAACTGGGCGGTGATGATGTTTGTACAGCATTGTGAATGTGCCGAATCCCACTGAATCGCACACTTTAAATGGTTAAAATAGTGCATTTTATGTTATGTGAGTTTTTCTCCAAGAAAAATGTCATCGTATTTCATACTTGTGGCGTCACCATTCCCCAGCTCTTGGACCTGCGGGTCCTCCAAGCATTCGATCGCTCTAAACAATATTGCATTATATATACATCCGCACATCTTTGTGCATTGTGTATCTGTAGGCCAACTGCCTTTTAAATACCAATAGGATTCGATTTCCCTGCCTCTGGGCTTGCAGACTCGACCCCACGTTTCTTCCCCCCCCCAGGTGGCTGGTGATATGGTGGCAGCCTGGTCCATGAGGACAACAGCCACTTCCAGGAACCTCATCCTCTGCAAATCTCTCCCCCCAGGTTACTGACGTTCAAGGCGTTTGCCCAGCTCTTCATCCTGGGGTGCTCCTGGGTGCTGGGCATTTTCCAGATTGGATCCATGGCCAGTATCATGGCCTACCTGTTCACCATCATCAACAGCCTGCAGGGGACCTTTATCTTCATCATTCACTGTCTGCTCAACCGCCAGGTACAGCACTGCCCTTCCTGAGCCCGTCCTTCTGGGGAACACACCTGTGTCAGCCACGTGCCTGCATCTAGGAATAACTCATCTCCTTGTGACCTGTCTCTTCCTCCAGGTGCGGGAAGAATACAGGAAGTGCATTACCAGGAAGACGGAACGTAGCCCTGAGTCCCAGACCTCAGGGATGTTACTGTCCTCTGTCCCCTCCACCTCTAAATCGGTGAGAGACAGTGTGCTTTATGCAGCTTCTGTTCGAATGGAATTGCCACTTCTTAGCAATACCAGTGCTGTGCACGGAGAACCTGCTGTGAGCTGTGTGTCCACGTATATTTGCACATTCGATAAAGTGCGGGGTTCAAGAGTTGGGGTCCAGAAGCCAGGCAGCCTGGGCTCAAATCCCAGCTTTGCCCCATGGTAGCTGTGTGGACTAAAGAAGATAAAATGACTTATATAGATATAAGATGAGAATACATTAAGGATTTTATTCTACTCATTAATCAGTGAGGAAGTGAGGCAGATGTTAAACTGGCTCAAAAGAAAATTCACAGAACATACATACATATGATGTAATGTATATTATGTATTATGTAATAGGTATCGTATATATCTCATATATTGTATACATTATAGATAGTATACATTATATATATATATATATTTATGTAATACATATATGTATATATTGTAATATATGTGTGTGTGTATATATATATATATATATATAAATAAGATTTACATAAAACAGACATAGGTCTGTTCCTTGCATTCTTTTTTGAGCCAGTTATAACATCTTGTTGATAATTTTATATATAATCACATATATAAATAGAATTATACACATAATTATAGTTATATAACTATACAGTTATATACAATATATAAAATTTCATATTATATAGTATGAAAGTGAATTATTTAAATGTATGGATTATATGACTTACACTACACATATTTAATTTCAGAAACATTGCAAATGAATGTGCAAATGGAAGCAAGACTGATTTTTACACATAATTCCATATGATTTTGCATTGCTATCATTGATTTAAAATCTACAGGGTTGTAAAATTGCACTTTACACGATAGCTCCCCTATCCCCCATTACAATTTTTTATTTTTTTCACTGATTTATTCCAAGAACAAGTAACTAAGATTCAGTGGCTTAATTAAATAGGAAAAAAACTCATTTTTTTTTTTTTTGCAAGAATAGAAGCCCAGAGTTAGGTGTTGCTGATATTGGTTATGTTGCTCAGGGGTGTTGGAAAGGATCTAGGTTTTCTCTACTTTTGCATTCCACTATGAGCTTGTTGACTTTTCATCAAATGATTTTCATGGTTGTAAGATGGTTGCCATAGCTCCGGACATCACGACCACGTTGAAGGCAAGAAGAGGGGTAGGGAGAAGCCACAAATTCTCCTTCCACAGGAAATAAAACCTTTCCCAGAAACCCCTCATTGGGATTCCCTTCTACTAATTGGTCAGAACTGTATCACCTGACCATACATAGTTACAAAGAAATTTGACAAAGCAAGTATTTGGCTTTCTTGCTTCTAGAGTGGAAGCTATTAATGGTGAAGAGGTTGAGAATAGCTTTAGAGTTTGCCATCAGTGCCTGCCACACTAGAGACTGCCCTGTTAAAGTTTTAATGTTTATCTTTCTAGTGTTTGTTTCCATATTTCTCTCTCTGTATTTATAAGACCCAAGTATTTCTAAAACCCTTAGACTCACATTGTACTCGTCCTGCTGCTGATTCTAATTCTGATTTCTCTCTCACAGGGCTAAAGATCTTTCTTACTGCCAGTATGCTATGAAGCAACATTTGAGGAAGGCAGATACCTACGGGAGCCTTCTCTGAAATCTCTTCCCGGCTTAATGTGCAGATGTGGGATCCTGCCAGCCCCAGAACTCTCTGGGAAGCAAGAATTTCTGTTTCAGATTATCAGTTCTGCTCTTTGAGTTCCCAGAGTTTTGAGGAAGCAACAGATCCCAGTGCAATGGCATGACCAAGATTATCTGGCTACCATTTTGGTTTCTCCTAAATTCATTGTTGTATGGCTCCAAGTGTACTTCTCCCGCACTCATCATGTGCCTGACACAGAGCAGCCCTCAATAAATTATTTGTCATATGACTGACCAACTTAGCCTTTGACAAAGATTCCTGCTGCTCTTAAAGAAACAGTCAGTGTCACGGTAATGGTGGCCCCAGGGTATGAATAAAACACTTAGACCTATAGACTACTTTTGTACAAACACTTCCAAGAGCCCTATTGGTGAATAGGAGCTCTGGATGGGGCAGGACCTCAGTGTTTCATGGAGGGTTGCAGTGCTTGATGGCAACACCCTTTGGAAAGTGTTTTGGTTTCCTGGAACCTTTCAGGGAACCAACATCTCTCTTCCTTCCAGGAACTTTCTTGGAACTCGTCTAGGATTCACACTGCTCACAAAGTTATCACCATCCCACCTTGCCCTCCATCCTCCATAAAGTCCTGATTGACAGAGGGAGAAGAGGGAGATGAAAGTTTTAAATGTAGGTGTCCTCTGGGGCGCCTGGGTGGCGCAGTCGGTTAAACGTCCGACTTCAGCCAGGTCACGATCTCGCGGTCCGTGAGTTCGAGCCCCGCGTCGGGCTCTGGGCTGATGGCTCAGAGCCTGGAGCCTGTTTCCGATTCTGTGTCTCCCTCTCTCTCTGACCCTCCCCCGTTCATGCTCTGTCTCTCTCTGTCCCAAAAATAAGCGTTGAAAAAAAAAATGTAGGTGTCCTCTGTGCTTACTTTGACTGCACATAAACTAAAATTGGACCCATGAAATGTAGAGTCCCCCCTTCCATGACCATTCTAATACCTCCCGACTCAAAGTGTGGTCTGTGGACCAGATACATCAGCATCACCTTGTTAGAAAAGTAGGATCTCAGGACCCACCTCATATTGGCTGAACCAGAACTTGCATTTTAATGAACGCCCCAGGGGATTTGTGTTGTACACATGAATGAATGAATGTTCTAGAATATTCTGGAATATTCTTCAGTTTGCCATAATGATAGCAGAGCTTGTCCTTAGAACCAGAAAGGGAAGTATCTTCTTGGCTTTTGGACTTTGCATCTGCCATTCTTTCTTCCTAGGACACCTTTCCTCAAAATCTGGCTAATTTCTACCTTTTCTTGAGCCTCAGTCATCACCTCCATGAAGGAGCATTCTATGAATCTTCTGAAGTAGGATTAGATGTGCCTCTCTGTGTGTCCTGAGGGCTTCATGCTTTCTAGCCCTGTATTAAAATTTCTCTTTCTCTCCAGCATCTCCAGCTTAAAGTGAGCTCTATAATTACAGGGAATTATTCTAGTAGATTCTCCTTAAGTATGTTGAATGAATGAACAAATGAATGATTACTCTCTATTTTGGGGGTAAGGAAACTGAGGTTCAGAGAGGTTAAATAACTTTCTCAACATCACACAGCCTCAGGTGGCTGAGCTAGGCTGTGAGCTCTTGACCACAGAGCTCCTCTTCCAGACTCCTTGTTCCTCTCCTTCTCTTCCTTTGACCCCAGAAATTTTTAGTTTTAGGATACAGAGGAAAGACTAGATATTTACTTTGAGTCAAGTTACCACCTAAGATTCAGTTAACTTAGTAATGATCATGTGTTGGGCAATTTGATAACGTTAAACTTGGAGTCTCAGTCTTTTTTTAAAATGTTTATTTTGGGACGCCTGGGTGGCTCAGTCGGTTGAGCATCCGACTTTGGCTCAGGTCATGATCTTGTAGTCCGTGAGTTCCGGCCATGTGTCGGGCTCTGTGCTGACAGTGCAGAGCCTGGAACCTGCTTCGAATTCTGGGTCTCCCTCTCTCTCTCCCCCACTCATGCTCTCTCTCTCTCTCTCTGTCAAAAATAAACAAACATTAAAAAATTTTAATGTTTGTTTTTATTTTTTTAATTTTTTAACGTTTATTTTATTTTTGAGACAGAGACAGAGTGCTATTGGGGGTGGGGCAGAGAGAGAGGGAGACACAGAATCCGAAGCAGGCTCCAGGCTCCAAGCCATCAGCACAGAGCCCGACGCAGGGCCCGAACTCATGAACCATGAGCTCATGACCTGAGCCGAAGTCAGATGTTCAACCGACTGAGCCACCCAGGTGCCCGGAGGCTCAGTCTTTTATTATTTATGGCAGTCACAGTTTGAGAAGGAAGCTGACATGTGAGTTCATCTAAGGTAGATTGGTCTTCAGGGCTTGGCTTGTCCATAGCGTTCAATACAGAGGCGACAGTTCTAAGGGGTATTGAAGCAAGAGACAGCAGGACTCCTACCCAACACCACTTGCGGTAGGTTGATCGCACCCATGGCCTCAAGAGGTGGCCTGTATCTCTTCCCACCCCTTCCCCGTTACTTTGTAACCTCCTTCTGCTCTCACTCTGGCTTGACCTTAACACCTGCTTTGGTCAAGAGAATGATCAAAGACAGAGGGTTTTGAAATTGGGTGTGCATTCCTTCTTGCTCTCAACATGATTAGTTTTCCTTGTTCTTGCGTCCCTGCCTCCGCCCTGAGAACATACCCCACTCACCTGCTGGAGGGGTGTGAGAGACACGGAGGAGAGCTACATCATCCCGTTATACCAGCTGGGGCTGTCCTCAGTCAGCCAGCTGGCTGACTTGTAGCCACGTGAGTGAGCCCAGCTAAGATTAGCAGAGCTGTTCAGCCAACCCATAGACTCAGGAGTAGCAAGCAAGTATCATTGCTTTAAGGCATGGAGTTTCACAAGTGGTTTGCTCTGAAGTGTTATTTGTAGTAATCACACTTCAAATACAGTAACCAATGGATCATCAACATTTTGTATTTAACTGCAACAATTTGGAACCTACGAGAAGAAGGATTTGGGTCTTCATTTCCTCTTCGCTATCAGGACCTATACATTTGTGATGCTTAAAGTTCTTTCTGATACAAGACTTGCACAAAGCTTTGTCATTACGACAGTGTTACATGTTGCTCTAAAATACAGTCACCTTAAGGAACCCTATATTTCTAAAGTAAAAGCTGTGGCTTTCACGTGAAGAATTTTTCTTACCATAAACATCAAGCTACATTTGGTACAATCCTTTGCCCCCTGCAACTTCATGTACCTCCACTAGAGGGACAAAAGGGACTCAAAACCTGCACAGTCCTCAGATCCCATAAATATAAAATCCAATCATTCAAGAAATATTTGTTGACCATCTACAGTGTGCTCCCCCCAGAACATTAAAGTAGGTGAAAAACGATTGAAAAACTGAAAAGTTAAGGGTATTACAGCTGAAAACAGTTTAAACATTTTAATTTTATCCAAACCAGAATTTATTAAAATTTTACTTTCTTAGTTTTAAGGGAAGTAAACTCAATAATATTTCCAAAAATCAAGGTACACTAAAGGGGGGGGGGTAGGTGGCTCAGTCGGTTGAGTCTCTGACTTCAGCCCAGGTTATGCTCTCACGGTTCGTGGGTTCGAGCCCCGCATCAGCACAGAGCCTGCTTCAGATTATCTGTCTCTCTCTCTCTCTCTGCTCCTCCCCCGCTCATATTTTTTCTCTCTCTCTCAAAAATAAAACATTTGAAGAAAATTTATAAATAAGTAAATAAAAAGTACATTAAGAAAGTGTATGTAAGGGCACACATTTTTCTCTTTGGCCTCTGGTTCCATTATGACCAGGCACAGTACTGGGTATTCTGGACGCTTATCATGGGTTTTCTTGTACTGACTCTTGTTGTTTTCAAATGTTGCGTTGTAGTATTTCTCTTGATTCCTGAAGGGATTCCCTTCTTTAAAACTGCGCTGAGATGAGTGCTGTCTTCTCCTCACGTTTGTGCTGGCCCTGACTGTGACCTGACCATGTGGGGGCCAGATTTATAGCTAGTTCCTCAAGAAATGGGATGTCTTTGGCACACTTTGCTTAAAAACACTTGATTATTAATAATACTCTGTTAGTCACACCTGCCTGGATGTAAAGGGAAGCCATAATGTGACCATGACAGCTGTCTCATGCCTACCCCAGGGTGACCTAGAACAGGTATGCCTATGCTATTGTGAAATATTTATTTATTATTTATTTTGCACTTGTCACATTGTTAACATCTTTTCAGCTCATCAAGCCTTTTTAAAAGGCTTTTGTGTTGATGGTTGTATGGTTATCTGTGGTATACATGTGTCATCATGTATTTGATCTGAGCTCTGTCATCTCCAAGTTTTCAGTATAAACAATGCTTTAAGGAAGGTCTTTGAGCTAAATTTAAAACGGTCTACTATTTAAGTGCTTTTAAGGGTTACTAGGAGGTTGTGCGTGGAAAGAAGCTTGTATGTCTTCCTTAATGTCTGGTTGAAAAAAAAAAACAAACATAACTGTCCCAAAGCCATCAAAACTTTCCCAAACCATCAAAAAAGCCATTAGAAACACAGTAATTTGAAGTTTATTTAGGGTGTACCCATAGAGAAGCTTTCCGTCATCACTTCTGAATCATCTGGTCACCTCCCTGCCTTAACCTTTCCATTCTATTGTGCTAAGGCTATTAACTTTGGTCTGTTATAATCAGATGTTCACGTGTTTTGTCTCTATCCTATGAGTCCCTTGTCTGATTTATCTCTGTATGCCTATGACCCAGCAGAAGATTGGGCTCACAGATCAAATCTACAATGTTTGTTGAGTGAATGCACCAAGAGAGTGTTGCGTCTGCTCCACAGTAACAGGACAGTGTTCTGATATTCTGGCCTCTGAAGGACAAGTTCTCTGGGTTTTCCAAATCATTTCCTGCTCTTGCCCAACAACTAAAACAGGACCCTTTTATGCTTCCAGTAACAACAATTCCATGCTAATTCCATTACGAGCACTATTTCTAAAATGACAATAGGTGACTTAGGGAAGGTTTCCTAAAAGCAGAGCCTGAGACAAGGATTTTGGTGTCCATGATTTATTGAGGGAGTGCTCTGAGAAGAGAGAAAGGGAGGGAAGCAGGATGTGGTAGGAGAGGGACCTGGGTTCAGCCCAATCCCACATTGAGCTCTGATGCCTGTATTGCACCTCAGGGTTGGCCCCCCTTTGAGGCAAGGTGCCCAGCCTTTCATGCCCCTGTGTCTGTCAGTCACTGGCTGTGTGCTGCTCTCCTGGTAGGGGGAAGGTGCGTTATAGCTCCTGTCTGGCTCAGGCCAATGTGAAGAAAGGACAGCTGGCCTAAAAAAGGAGATTAAGGACAGACATCAACAATACCGACTACTTCCCCCCAACCCCATGACCATCAAATATAAAAAAGAAAGTTGGATTAGTCACTTCAATACTTGCTCAAAGCTCATTTTAATGAGATTTTGAACTGCATTTCAAAAGGTTTGTTTCAGCATTCTTATACACTAACAATGAAGCAACAGAAAGACAAATAAAGAAACTGATCCCATTCACAATTGCACCAAGAAGCATAAAATACCTAGGAATAAATCTAACCAAAGATGTAAAGGATCTGTATGCTGAAAACTATAGAAAGCTTATGAAGGAAATTGAAGAAGATTTAAAGAAATGGAAAGACATTCCCTGCTCATGGATTGGAAAAATAAATATTGTCAAAATGTCAATACTACCCAAAGCTATCTACACATTCAATGCAATCCCAATCAAAATTGCACCAGCATTCTTCTCGAAACTAGAACAAGCAATCCTAAAATTCATATGGAACCACAAAAGGCCCCGAATAGCCAAAGGAATTTTGAAGAAGAAGACCAAAGCAGGAGGCATCACAATCCCAGACTTCAGCCTCTACTACAAAGCTGTCATCATCAAGACAGCATGGTATTGGCACAAAAACAGACACACAGACCAATGGAATAGAATAGAAACCCCAGAACTAGACCCACAAACATATGGCCAACTCATCTTTGACAAAGCAGGAAAGAACATCCAATGGAAAAAAGACAGCCTCTTTAACAAATGGTGCTGGGAGATCTGGACAGCAACATGCAGAAGGTTGAAACTAGACCACTTTCTCACACCATTTACAAAAATAAACTCAAAATGGATAAAGGACCTAAATGTGAGACAGGAAACCATCAGAACCTTAGAGGAGAAAGCAGGAAAAGACCTCTCTGACCTCAGCCGTAGCAATCTCTTACTCGACACATCCCCAAAGGCAAGGGAATTAAAAGCAAAAGTGAATTACTGGGACCTTATGAAGATAAAAAGCTTCTGCACAGCAAAGGAAACAACCAACAAAACTAAAAGACAACCAACGGAATGGGAAAAGATATTTGCAAATGACATATCGGACAAAGGGCTAGTATCTAAAATCTATAAAGAGCTCACCAAACTCCACACCCGAAAAACAAATAACCCAGTGAAGAAATGGGCAGAAAACATGAATAGACACTTCTCTAAAGAAGACATCCAGATGGCCAACAGGCACATGAAAAGATGTTCAGCGTCGCTCCTTATCAGGGAAATACAAATCAAAACCACACTCAGGTATCACCTCACGCCAGTCAGAGTGGCCAAAATGAACAAATCAGGAGACTATAGATGCTGGAGAGGATGTGGAGAAACGGGAACCCTCTTGCACTGTTGGTGGGAATGCAAATTGGTGCAGCCGCTCTGGAAAACAGTGTGGAGGTTCCTCAGAAAATTAAAAATAGACCTACCCTATGACCCAGCAATAGCACTGCTAGGAATCTACCCAAGGGATACAGGAGTACTGATGCATAGGGGCACTTGTACCCCAATGTTCATAGCAGCACTCTCAACAATAGCCAAATTATGGAAAGAGCCTAAATGTCCATCAACTGATGAATGGATAAAGAAATTGTGGTTTATATACACAATGGAATACTACGTGGCAATGAGAAAAAATGAAATATGGCCTTTTGTAGCAACGTGGATGGAACTGGAGAGTGTGATGCTAAGTGAAATAAGCCATACAGAGAAAGACAGATACCATATGGTTTCACTCTTATGTGGATCCTGAGAAACTCAACAGGAACCCATGGGGGAGGGGAAGGGAGAAAAAAAAAAGACGTTAGAGTGGGAGAGAGCCAAAGCATAAGAGACTGTTAAAAACTGAGAACAAACTGAGGGTTGATGGGGGGTGGGAGGGAGGGGCGGGTGGGTGATGGGTATTGAGGAGGGCACCTTTTGGGATGAGCACTGGGTGTTGTATGGAAACCAATTTGTCAATAAACTTCATAAAAAAAAAAAAAAAAAAAAAAAAAAAAAAAAAAGGTTTGTTTCAAATGATGCTGCAGCTCCTTAGACTTTCTGGTAAAACCTTCCACTTACTAAAAGATCTTAGGGATTGCTTATTTTACCATTGTCATTTGGCTTTATTGAGCCTAGAATTTAATCGTGTCTACATTTCCACATATGTCAAAACATATCAAGTGCTTTCAACTTTAAAAAAAAATAAGAAAAGCTTTAGAAGGAGACATTTCTACTGCTTATCTGGGGAGGGGGGATGCTTTCTCTCTGAAATCCTGTAACGTACAGCATGAGAGACCTTCCTCCCTGAATATTACCTCACTTTATAATCAGTACCCAGTCTTGGTTATGTCTCATTTCCATGACCTTATTTCATAAGTAATTTCCAACTGTGATAAAACTGTGCGGTTTGAAATTCTCAAGCAGCATCTGCCTGTACTATAAACATGGGCTGGCTCGGTTTACATATCTAGCTTTTTGACCACAGATCGTCTTTCTTCCTCTTCCCCATTTCTCAGAAAATTCCTCCTCGGGAGTTTTTGGGTGCTGCTAAAGTGACTTCTAGTCTCTGCTCAGGATGTTTTTCTCCCATCTTTCTCTACTTTGACCTCCTCGTCCAAGTTCCTCATAGGCTTTACCCAAGTATCTGTTCTGCCCGTCACAGCGATCCACCCCCGTGCCAGGTGCAGTCCACAGAATGCTGAGATTCATCCTGACCTGTGCTGTAGGAAGCATATATTCTCTCCCCGGCTTGGGGCTGTCATTGTCTCCTGGGCCCCAGAGCTGTTCTACTTGGGCACAGAGTCACTTCTGACCCATAAACATGGCACCATCTAGCTGCCTCATTCTATCTCTTCACTTAAAGGACCTCCAAGTACCCACATAGGTCTGCTGGACACACAGTACTCTCCACCTTTGTGTCTTCTCTCTTTTTTTTTTTTAATTTTTTTTTCAACATTTATTTATTTTTGGGACAGAGAGAGACAGAGCATGAACGGGGGAGGGGCAGAGAGAGAGGGAGACACAGAATCGGAAACAGGCTCCAGGCTCTGAGCCATCAGCCCAGAGCCCGACGCGGGGCTCGAACCCACGGACCGCGAGATCGTGACCTGGCTGAAGTCGGACGCTTAACCGACTGTGCCACCCAGGCGCCCCATGTGTCTTCTCTCTTTTTGCCTCCTAGAGGATTCTTCTCAAAACCTCCATGCATATCCATTCGCACAGGTAGGTGTTGTGGAGGTACTATTATGGTATATCCCAATTGTTTGCCAAAAGCATCTAAATTCTATGTCTCGTCCAGCCCAAACACCCAAGAAGTCATAGATAAGAAAACTCAGGAGTCTTGGAGATGCTAAGGAATTTGTGCAATGTCATTTATTCATCTTACAAATATTTATTAAGTCTCCACTCTCTAGAGACTGGGGCTATGATACTAAGCAAGACGTACATTGCCTTTCCTTTCATGGAATTTACATTCTGATGGCAGGGAGAGATTCAACAAATGAGAAAGTGAAATATTTGAAATCTTTATTTTTTTTCACTTGTCACACTGCAGACATCTTTTCAATGCATCAAATTTTTTAGTTTTTATTTTTTCTGAGTGGGCTGGATGTCTTCTGTTGATCCCTCCAAATGCATCCAGTTGTCTGCCTAGAATGCTGACGCCTTTGGAAAATAATGATAAACTTCCTTGGCTACTGGCTTCCTGTTGGTTTTAGCCAATGGGAAACACCAACAGATATCAGGAAAAGGGAGGAGAGTGAGGTCAGAGTATTTGTTCTCTTAGCTCTTTTCCTGCAGGTCACCATGGGCTGTCTGTCCCTTGAATGAAGAACAGAGCTCCATGAGCTGGTACACTAAGTCTCATCAATCACAATTTCTTACTCCATGTCCATGCTTAAATTTTCTCAAAAGCTTTACATGTGTAATTCTGAAGCCTCCAAAGCCTATCCTGTGATCCACATAAAATAATTTAGAAAGCTTCAGTTATGAAATTTAGGGAATTAATATTCATCGTTGTTTGCACGTCCTGCTTTCCCCACACACTGTGATCACCACATGATCACCATAAAGATAAGACAAAAGGCCAGTGTTGTCTGGATTTTATGGAAAATGAGGTCCAACAAATCCATGGGTAGGAATATGATTTTGCCAGAATCCAAACACGTTCAACCAGGTTCCCTGTTTAAACTTGAATGGGACCAGTAATTTCTTCCTTTCTTCATTTTTTATTGAGATTAAAATCACATAACGTAAAATTCACATTTCAACTGTTTTTTAAAGCGTATAGTTCAAGGGCTTTTACGACAGTCAAAATGTGTCACTGCCACCCTGCAGGGCCACGTTAAACCATCTCTGGTGGCAAGCACATTTGGCCCGACAGGTTTGTTTGAAACAAAAGTAACAGTACTTTCGACACAGGGTTTAGGGGCACTGACCCCCATGCAGTCGAAAATCTGTGTATATCTTCTGACTCCTCAAAGTCATGACTATTAACAGCCTATTGTTGACTGGAAGCCTTCCTGATAACATAAATAATCGATTACCACATATTCTGTATGTTATATACATTATAGACCACATTCCTACCATAAAGTAAGCTAGAGAAAAGAAAACATTAAGAAAATCATAAAGAAAATACATTTACAGTATTGTACTGTATTTATATCTAGAAAAAAAATCTGCGTGTAAATGGACCCACGCGGTTCAAAGCCGTGTTGTTTCCAAGGTCAACTGCGTATTCCAAGGGCAAGGTTCGGTTGCTTTCCAGGGAACCAGGTGCTGACCAGAACTGTTTCAGCGTTAAGTCCAGGCTGCTGTTCTGATGCGGCACAAACACTGGGCTCTGCTTGGTTCTTGTGTCCTGTTCCTGCAGGGTGGAGGGCCTCACCGTGTTTTGTATTTCCAGTCAACGCTCCTATGGACTACCGCCATTTCAAAGTACGGGAAGTTTGCAGAGAAACAACTGTTTTAAAATGACAGGCACAGGGGCGCCTGGGTGGCTTGGTCGGTTGGGCATCCGACTTCGGCTCAGGTCATGATCTCACGGTCTGTGAGTTCGAGCCCCGCGTCGGGCTCTGTGCTGACAGCTCAGAGCCCGAAGCCTGTTTCAGATTCTGTGTCTCCCTCTCTCTCTGCTCCTCCCCAGTTCATGCTCTGTCTCTCTCTGTCTCAAAAATAAATAAAAGTTAAAAAAAATTAAAAATAAAATAAAATAAAATGACAGGCACAAAGGGGTGCCTGGCTAGCTCAGTCAGAAGAACATGTGACCCTTAATCTCAGGGTCATGAGTTCAAGCCCCACCTTGGGCATGGAGCCTACTTAAAAAAAAAAAAATTGAAGAGCACTGGGTGGTATATATAAGTGATGAATTACTGAATTCTCCTAAAACCAATATTGCACTGTATGTTAGCTAATTAAACTTTAAATTGAAAAAAAAAAAAAAACAGGGTGCCTGGATGGCTCAGCCAGTTAAGGGTCCAACTCTTGATTTCTGCTCAGGTCATGATATCACGGGTTAGTGGGTTTGAGCCCCACATCAGGCTCTGTGCTGACAGTGTGGAGCCTGCTGGGGTTCTCTCTCTCCCTCTCTCTCTGCCCCTCCCCTGCTTGCTCTCTCTCTCCTCAAAAATAAATAAACTTTAAAAAACTGCTTAAATGAAGAAAAAAAACAAAAAATAAACAAAGACTTTAAAAAACTAGCAGTGGTTAAACGGCAGCAAAAGGGGAAGTGGCATTAATGTTTTGTGCTTCAGGTCTACATGTTGGTAAAGGATGATGTTTCCTTCTTTGCTTGAAATGTGGCTTCCCCTTGCAAGACAGTTAATAAGAAAGACTTGGCTTCTGGTTAGAATGAGTAGAGCCATTGTATTTGCTAGATCACCAGCTCGTTATGAGAGGATATAGGGGCCCCTGGGTGGCTCAGTTGGTTAAGCATCCGACTTCTGCTCAGGTCATAGTCTCATGGTCCATGAGTTCAAGCCCCCCCCTCCCCTGCATCAGGCTCTGTACTGACATCTCAGAGCCTGGAGCCCGCTCCAGATTCTGTGTCTCCCTCACTCTCTGCCCCTCCCTTGCCTTGCTCACACTGTTAATTTCTATCAAAAATAAACATTAAAAATTTTTAAAATGAAAGGATATAACTCAGGAGCATCTGGACAGAAGAGATGCACAGGGTGAGATGTGGGGAAGGGATACAGCGTTTCCCCACCCTCTGCAGGTGCACCACCAAGCTCCCCAAATCCCCACGTGTTCACTAACTTGGAAGCTCCTTGTACCCCATCCTTTTGGGTTTTTATAAGGGCTTTATTACACAAGCATGCTCGATCAAATCGTTGCGGGCTGGTGGTTGAATGCAATCTCCAGCCCCTCTCTCCTCCCAATAGGTTGGGGGATGGGAATGAAAATTCCAACCCTCTATTTTGGTGGGTTCCCCCTGGCAACCAGCCCCCATCCTTAGGTGCTTTTCAAAAGTCACCTCATTAGCTTAAACCCAGTTGTGGTGACAAGGTTCTTGTCATGAATAACAAGACACCCATTTCAGTGTCTACGAATATAACAAAAGATGTTCCCATTGCTTTTACTGCTCAGGAAATTCCAAGGGTTTTAGGAGCTCTGTGCCAGAAACAGGAGGAAGCCCAAATATATATTTCTTATTACAAATCAAAATGTCACAGCAGAGCTAAAGGAAACCAACAAAGGATTGGGGGGAGAAGTTGCTAGCAATAGGAGGGAAGTCTTTTCAGTCCTTGGCTTAAATGGGCAAGGGGATGGAGAATCTGGAAAACGCCTCACCCTATGACAGAAGAATCTAATCATTGCCCTAATGAGCAATCTCTGCAGGAGAGGAGGAGCTTGGAAAATAAAGATTCCCATCTCTCTCTCTTCCAGCCTTATTCTCTCCTTCCACTGCTACCATTGGTCAAACTGGGTTGGAGACAGAGCACAAGGGAAGCCTGGTAATTCAGTCCCTGCAGGACAACCTCTCAGGGCACAGAGCAGGGTGAAGAAGGATGGAGAACAGATTCTTTCACAATCACCCAGAATGAATTGTTATGAGCTTGTTAAAGTTTGAGAAGCAGCCATACCCTGCCAAACTGTTCCCTAGACCAGGTATTTCCTTCTTTGGATTGGATTGTGGAACAGACTGGGATTCTGTTGTGGTGACAACCTACTGTTCCATCAAGGAAATCTGAGATATCCTAAGTAGGGATTAAAGAAGTTCATTGATGGATTCTTGTGTCTGATGGCTTCTGCTTTTGTTGTTTCCCAGCTTGTTCATCACCTCATGGACCACTCTACCGTTTGTCTGTGTCCCTCTCTGGGGCTTCACATTCAAACTCTCCAAGAGAGAAGCTGAATGGATTGGCCAGTCAGCATTCAATATGGAGAAATACTCTAAGGTAGATTTCTCTGCTTGGGCCACCTCATAGGTTGTTGGTGCTGGATGGTCCCATCAATTGTGGTTAGAAGGTGAAGTCACACAGTACCATGCCTGACAACGTGTGTAAAAACTTCTTTCAGTCCACTTTGTGAAGTGTATCAGTTAGCCTTGGCTGTGTAACAAACCACCCCCAAATTTCATTTGCTTCAAATAACAACCATATTGTTTTGTTCATGATTTTGTAGGTTGGTTAGACATTTCTTCTGGTCTAGTCTAGCCTGACTGGTCTCTGATGAGCTCTTTCATGCATTTGTGGTCAGTTGATGGGTCAGCTGGTTGCTGGATGATCTAGCATAGCCCTACTCCTACTTCTGTCACTGGCAGGTTGACAACCAGAGTGGTGGATTGCTAACTAATGAGCCTTCACTCTCTTCCTCATGGCCTCTCATCCTCTAGTAGACTAGCTTGGGCTCCTTCACATTAAGATTTTGGGAATCAAGTGCAGCAACAGAGGGCAAGCCCCACTAGGCAAGAACTTTCCAAATCTCTGTTTCCATCCTGTTGGCTGTTGTTCCAGTGGCTAAAGCCAGCCACACAGTCAAGTCTAGAGTCAGCATAGAAGGACCATGCACAAAGATGGAGTATTCTTGCATATGTTTGTGCAAATTGTCATATGCAGAATCAGGCTGCAAGCACTTAAAATGCTCAGAATTTCAGGGACTTCTCTTGGGGTCAGGCATTTCAGGTTAACGTTCAGATACTTTTCATGTTAGCTCAGCTGACAGTGATAAACCTAAGCTCTCTTTCATTTGTCATTCAAAAGAAACATTCTCAATATCGCATGGTGCAAATATTTTGAGTCTTACATGGAGGGGCTAACTGCCTGTGGACCATATCTAAGTGATTATTTGAATATTTTACTGCATTGACTGTAATTAATTTACAAAATAAATGTCAGGGATAATAAGGTGATACTTGATAAATGCAACAAAATCAAGATAAGGAGTAAATCACTAGATAAGGATTTACTCCTTGTGTGTATTTGGACTTGTTAAACTAGGGTTTTTGTTTTTGTTTTTTGCTGTACCTGTGCTGGCTCTTAGAAAGATTCTTCTGATGTGAACTAGAAGAAAATTTCAGGACACCATGCTAGTGGGACCAATCAAGACTTTCATCAGCCTAGTAGATGAGTATAATTGGGATGAGTGACCCTATCTCAAAGTCCAAGAATATGGGTATGTCATTTTCCCAAGATGGTAAACTGAGAAGTGACACCATAATAAGGAACTGGATGGTACATAGATACACTGGCACAGTGGGATACACTCTCCCACAGCCTGGCCTTCTCTCTCTTGCTAAGAAGTTCACCAAATTAAAGAAGCCTCTCCAAAGTTGGATCCATTTTCTTGGTGTGAATGGAAGTTGATGCCACTCTCCATTACCTGATTTTCCACATGGAACACCATCATCATTTCCAAACTCATTTTCTGAGACACTTCAATACGATCCACCCTCACGTAACGCACTATTTAAATTACCCAAATGAGGGGCGCCTGGGTGGCGCAGTCGGTTAAGCGTCCGACTTCAGCCAGGTCACGATCTCGCGGTCCGTGAGTTCGAGCCCCGCGTCAGTCTCGGGGCTGATGGCTCGGAGCCTGGAGCCTGTTTCCGATTCTGTGTCTCCCTCTCTCTCTGCCCCTCCCCCGTTCATGCTCTGTCTCTCTCTGTCCCAAAAATAAATAAAAACGTTGAAAAAAATTAAAAAAAAAATAAATTACCCAAATGAAAAGAGAACTAAGGGACCCTGCATTATGCAAGCTGCCCAGTCAACACCCCCAGCCTTCTCATCCACCCACGAGACTCCTTGAGAAATTGGAGTTCCAGATAAGAAGCGATGTACTTCCTTCTTCATTAGCTCTGATAAGCTGCCAGGGTAAGAAACAAGAACTTTTCATCTTGTGGGTGAGTAAGAACAGATTAGTGTCTTTCCATAGAAAATAGAAAATGTTTCACAGGTTATGTTGGGTCTAGGAAAATGTCTGGTACTGGAGAAATGTTCAAGGAGACCTCGTTCTATATCCTGTTGCTTTGTTTATTGAAAGCTGCTATTGTAGGGATCGTTTTCTAGCTTCTGGTCGTGCAACACGTGGTAATGCAGAACATACTGAAATGCCTCGGTGCTCTCGACAGATGATGAATTATATATTAAGGGGCTTCAGGTGAATTAAAATCCAGGCATACCTTATTTTACTGCACTTTGCTTAATTGCACTTTGCAAATACAGCATTTTTTTTTTTTACAACTTGTAGGTTTGTATCAAGAAATCTATTGGCACTATTTGTTGGACAGCATTTGCTCACTTCGTGTCTCTGTGTCACACTTTGGTAATTCCAGCAGTGTTTCAAATTTTTCATTATTATTATGTTTGTTTGGTGATTTGTGATCACTAATATGACTCTTGAAAGCTCAGATGGTTGTTAGCATTTTTCAGCAATAAAGCGATGTTTCTGTAACGGATGTACATTTTATATGGATATAATGCTATTGCATTATGTAATAGGTTACAGTATAATGTACACATATTTTTATATGCACTGGGAAACCAAAACATTTATTTGACTCACTATATTGAGGGGGTCTGGAACCCACTCTGCAATATCTCTGAGGTATGTCTGTAATAAAGTTTCAAGAAACGAGCCTGAAGCAGACGTAGCATATAACCAATTTGTTACTGAAAATGAAGAAAACAAGACCCAGAAAGATGAATATGTTTACTGAGGTCACATAGTGAATTAACAAGCTTTGTCACTCCCCACGCCTCACCTCCACGATAAACACATCAGCACAATTAAATGCAAGGCTCACTGTCAAAGGATTGTCTATTTCGTTCACGGCCAAGTGACTCACTGTACAGGCCAGTGTTTTTCCAGCTGTTTGTGACCCACTGGAGGGGGGCAGGGTCATGAAACCAACTTAGTGGGTATTATAACCAGCATTTTAAAAGGAATGCAAGGGACTATAATTATAAAATATCAAATGTAGCATGTTAATTTGTGAAACTTGGTTCAGTTTGCCCTCTCTCTCTCTCTCTAATGAAAATGTATTTCTTATAGTGGGTTATGGTAAAAAATCTCTCCGAGTTAGCATTCTAGGTACGTAAAAAAAAAAAAAAAAAAGCCAGCCACAGAAAGACAAATACTGTATGATCTCCATTACATGTAGGAGTTACAATACTCAAATCCATAGAAGCAGAGGGTAGAACGGTGGTTGCCAGGGGTTAGGGGATGGGGGAAATGAGAAGTGATGGTCAATGGGTACAAAATTTCAGTTATGCAAGATGATAAGTTCTGGAGATATACTATGCAACATGGCGCCCATAGCTAACAACAGTATTGTATACTTACAATATGCTGAGGGGATAGATCTTATGTTAAGTGTTTGTATCACACATGTATGTGTGCATACACATAAACACACACAAATAACCACAAAGGGGCAGGAGGAAACTCTGGGAGGTGATTGATATCTTTATGGCCTTGATGGTGGTAATGGTTTCATGGATATATACTTAAGCCCAAACTCATTGAGTTGCACACATTAAACATGTACAGCTGTTCACATGCCAATCATACCTCAGTAAGGTGATCTTAAAAAGCCCAAAAGAGGGGCCCCTGCATGGCTCAGTTGTTTGAGCATCTGACTTCAGCGCAGGTCATAATCTCATGGTTTATGAGTTCGAGCTCCACATTGCACTTACTGCTATGAGCGCAGAGCCTGCTTTGGATCCTCTCTTCCCCCTCTCGCTCTGTCCCTCCCTGGCTCGTGCTCTCTTTCTCTCTCTCAAAAATAAATAAACATTTAAAAGAAGACCCAAAAGACCAAATCAGCATTGCTAAAGGTTTCAGTGGTTCTGAAAAACATGATCACCTCTTTCACATAAAATGCTCACTTTAGTTAAACCAGTTTCAAAAGAGGCCTCAGAAAAGAATTATCCTCATCTAGACATGATTTTTTTTTTAGTTTTTTAGAAAGTAAGCTCTATGCCCAACATGGCGCTTGAACTCACAACCCTGACATCAAGAGTCACATGCTCTACTAACTGAACCTGCTAGGTGCCCGTAGACATAGTTTCTTCACACAAAGAGTTTCCACAGTATATTTTGGAAGTAGGTTTTTGGAAGGGAAGAGAGCCATGAATCAAATAAAGGAAATGGATGTTGAGAGAAGGGAAAGCATCCAGGAGATTACAAGTATAAGTCCTCCAAGATTCCCAGGTACAGAATTTGACTTGCAATTATACGATTTGTCCATTGCAGATATTAAAAGCTGGTGGCCCACTGGTTCTGCAATTAGGGAAAAAGTAGAATTGAATGTCTTTAGATAGAGCCCAGAATCTTCAGTTCTCCACACTCCTCCTTGCTTCCCCAAAATGGCCTTGCTTATTTATATTACATGTTTTGCACCTAGGAAATGCTGAGGCTTAGTATCTCACTGCACTTTATATGTGGGTTTTGGACTCAGACTGACTTTTCCAAGTCTTAGCTTTGCATTGTGCTAGCAGTGCCACCTGGAGCAGGTGACAGACTCTCTTCAAGCCTCAATTTCATCACTGGAAGAGTGGGAAGATATTATATGATCTACATCACAAGGTGGTTGTGAGCTTTCAATGAAACAATAGTGTCAAAACACTTAGTAAGGGACTTAGCCCACCACAGAAGTTCCATAAATGTTTTGGGGACGTGAGAATAGAAGGCTAACAGAAGTATGTGCAGCAAAATTTGACTTGCATGCTAGATGCCAGCACATAATGTGTGACTAGCCTGTTCAAGCCATCGGGACTAAGACTTTTTTCTGAAAGGGGCCTTCTGAGGCCACTACTTTGTTCCTGGGGGAGCTTCACAGGACCCTGTGAATTCTCAACGCCTCTTGATAATGGATCAATCCTTAACACACAAAGTCGTGGTTATAATTGGTGTCAGGAAAGAGACATGGGAGACCTCCATCACTACCATTGTCATCACCACCACCATCATCACCATAACCACTACCACAGTCCAGCAATTGCACTACGAGGTATTTACCCAAAGGACACCAAGTACAGATTTGAAGGGGAACGTGCACCCTGATGTTTATGGCAGCACCGTCAACAATAGCCCAATGATGGAAAGAGCCCAATGCCCATTGACTGATGAATGGATAAAGAAGATATAGTGTAAATATATTCATCAAAAAGAATGAAAGTTTGCCATTTGCAACAACACACACGGAGCTAGAATGTATTATGCTAAGTGAAATAAGTCAATCAGAGAAAGACAAATACCATAGGATTTCAGTTATATGTGGAATTTAAGAAACAAAACAGATGAACATATGGGAAGGGGAGGTGGGGAAGAGGAGAGAGGGAAACAAACCATAATTGACTCTTAGCAATAGAGAACAAACTGAGGGTTGATGGAAGGAGGTGGGTGGGGGATGGGCTAGATAGGTGATGGGGATTAAGGAGGGCACTTGTTGGGATGAGCACTGGGTGTTGTATGTAAGTGATGAATCACTGAGTTCTACTCCTGAAACCAATATTGCAGTGTATGTTAACTAATTAAAATTTAAAAAAGAAAAAAAAAGGCAGAAATCAAAATGTTTTGAGAAGCATTGGCCACCTGGCCCCTGAAGTCTGTGACCATCCGAAATTGACTTTCATGGGGTTTATTCATTCCAGGAACCCTTGGCACGTCCTGTTTGAGAGTGCTTCTCAATTGTTGCTTCTGATATCGCAGTGCTATGGGAAGCAGGTGTCTGCCCCTGCTCTCAGGTGAGTGCAACAAAGAATTCTCTCTTCTCCCCATGACCCTGATATCCCAGTTTGGGTTGCTCCCCCAAATTTGTCACTTTGTGCAGAAATGACTGTGTGAGCCAGTCCTATTCGAAACTCTCACACTGAGTCTCTTAGTTGCTCTCCCCGAGCATAACTAAGACAAAGACTTGGATGTAAGTAGTTCACTTGGGAAGGGATCCCAGGAGGCACACAGGCGGGAGTGGAGGATGCCAGATGGGACAGAGACAAGAGCAGATGAAGGATATGTTAACAATGAGTTACCTCTGTGGGTAACTGCCATTCAACACTGCTGGGGAGCCCCCAAGAGGGAATACCTAACGTGCCTTAGCAGGGCAAAGAGACTGGGCTATACACCCTTGGTCCTCATCTCTCACAGCTAGATAGCCACTCCAGCATAACTTCTGAACATTTGGGGCTTGTCCCCCACAGGCTGCAGAAAATGCTCTCCTACTGAAAGAGTAAGTTATCTGTATGGATAGGAGCCTTTTCAGGGGAAGACTATAGGGGGACACTTCACGGGTCTGCTATAGTGATCAACCACCAAGAGGGTCCGGGGTTGGACCACTGTAGTTTAGTACAATGACCTGGGCCTATACCTACCCTTCTGCTCTGGGATTTTGAATCTGCAAGGTATGGGTTAAACCAGGCTTGTTAAACGATCTTATTAGCAAGCATGTGATGTCCAGTATATGTCAGGAGTGGGCAAACTTTTTCTATCAAGGGCTAGATAATTACTGTTCTCAGCTTTGTGGGCCATGTGGTCTCCCTCTGAACTCCTCAACTCTGCACTGCCATACAAGAGTACGCCCAAGCCTTCCTCCAACTGATGGGCATGGCTGTGTTCCAATAAAACTTGATTTATATTGACCATGTAAGAACTGTAAAAACCATTCCTAGCTCACAGGCCATACAAAAACGAGCAGTGGTCTGAATTTGACCTGTGGGCCATAGTCTGCTGACCCCTGCCCCATAGGGACCAAGTAATATTTCTTTTTTGTGAAGAAAGCATTCACAAGGATATTGCTGGTATTTGGGCTTTTTTTTTTTTTTTTTTTTTTATAGAAATGGCCATGTCATATGATTCAGCCTGTTATCATGAATCCTTAAAGGTCATGTTTTTGTCAGTACCCATAATATGAAGCATAGTAAATATTACAGAGGAGGCAGAAAGAGCCTTATCTTGTCCAAGAGATCTGTCTCATTTTGTGATCATCCAAACGGGCCACGGGCAGATTTCTTACTCTTCCCCCGTCCGTGTGGTACAAATTCAAATTACTTCCATCTTACTTGTCATACTTAAACCACCTGGGGGCTGGTGTTAGCTGTGAAAGCCAATGCCTCCAGATTTTAGCAAAGGATCCCAGCACAGCCTGCTTGTGAGGAAAGAGAAAAAAAATCCAAGAAAAAACATTTTTCAAGTGCCTGGTTATTTGCCACCTATATGTACCTTGAGGGAGTGATATTAGGAAACATGTGGAAAGCTTTCTGCATTTCTTTTTTTTTTTTTTAATTTTTTTTCAATGTTTTTATTTATTTTTGGGACAGAGAGAGACAGAGCATGAACGGGGGAGGGGCAGAGAGAGAGAGGGAGACACAGAATCGGAAACAGGCTCCAGGCTCCGAGCCATCAGCCCCGAGACTGACGCGGGGCTCGAACTCACGGACCGCGAGATCGTGACCTGGCTGAAGTCGGACGCTTAACCGACTGCGCCACCCAGGCGCCCCTCTGCATTTCTAAATTCATCCCCAACTTTAAAAAAAAAAATTTTTTTTTAACGTTTATTTATTCTTGAGAGAGAGAAAGAGACAGAGCATGAGTAAGGGAGGGCCAGAGAGAGAGGGAGACACAGTCTGAAGCAGGCTCCAGGCTCCGAGCTGTCAGCACAGAGCCCGATGCGGGGCTCGAACCCACAAGCCACGAGATCATGACCTGAGCCTGAAGTCGGTTGCTTAACTGACTGAGCCACCCCAACTTTCATATAAAGCTTCATCTAAAAATGTGGGAGATATTTTTAAGTCATCCTCAAAATGGACCATGCCCCAAACATGCTCATCCATTCCAAACTTCCCACAGTCTTGGACTTTGAGGCTTCTTATGGTCTGTGCTATTCAGATCCCCTCTTACTCCAGAGAAAGCACTGGTTACTAGGAGTTAGACCTGGGCTGTGTTCTGCCATAGCCACCAGGCACGCGTTGGTCTTGAGCACTAGAGAACAGGCCAGCCTGAATGGAGATTGGCCCCACGTGCGAAATGCATCTTTGGTCTCAAAGACTATCTTACACGCAGGAAAGAATGCAAAACACTTTATGAATAATTTGCCACATCTGGATTGCGGGTTGAAATGATCACATCTTGACTATTGGGTCAAACACAATAATAAAATTAATTTCACCTGTTTTTCTCAGCCTTTAAAACGCAGCTACTAGCAAATTTAAAAGGACCCACGTGGCTCACATTATATCTCCCTCGGACAGTGTGGGGCTAGAGGTCTAGACAGGTCTAGGTGCACTGTTGCATGTGGAAAGGAGTTTGGCAGTTGGCCTTTCGGTGCTACGCTTGGAGAAAAGCTTTATGAGCCGCTGACTTTTCAGAAATCGGGACGCACAGCTAATGATATTGTGATTTATAATGAGATATACGTCTTTGGGCTTTGTCCCCACTTGGGAATTTCCCTGAGGAGCGTGATGAAACACGTGTCTTCTGTTATGGTAATAAGGTGATTTGGGTAACTCACGGCAGGGCGGGGCTAGGGCTGGGGGCGGGGCGGGGGCGGGGAGCGGGGCGGGGGCGGGGAGGGTGGGGCGGGGCCGGGGCCGGGGAGCCAATCACGTAATCAGCAGGCTAGCCCTTTCAGCCCCACCTCCTGATTTTCGGGGAGGGGCGAAGAGCTGGAGGGTGGGTAGCCAGCCGAGGGTCAAGGGTCTAATCAATCTTGCCTGTGTGAGGAAGTCTCCCTAAGACCCGAGAGGCTGCTGGGGCTGGTGAAGCTGGTCTGCGGAGAGTGGCCTCCCGGAGAGGGCAAGGAGGCTCTGCGCCCTTCCCCTGTTATCTTGCCCCATCCCTCCTCCATCCAGTGTTCCTGCGTGATACCTTTTCCTAACAGGTCAGCAGTCTAGTAACTGCAATGTTTCTCTGAGCTGCTCCAGCGCATTAATGCAGCAGGAGAGGGAGGTGACAACTTAGGCTTTCTACGGCTTCTGAAGGCGGGGGGGGGGGGGGGGGGGGGGGCAGGCTTGTGGGAGCAAGCCCTTAACCTGTGGGATCTGATGCTGTCTCTGGGTAGATGGTGCAGAAGTTGAGCTGAATTGTAGGACACCTAGCTGGTGTCAGAGCACTGATTGCTGGTGTGGGAAACACCCCCCACCCCCCACACAAACTTTCGCACATTGAAACTGGGTGTAGACCCTCTTACAGCTGCAATCAGATGGCCCTGGCCCGCTTCACTAGTATATGATGCCCTCCCTGACCCTCACTTTTGTAATCTGCCTGGAAGAATCTGCAATAAAGTCAGCAGGGTATGCCCGGCCCTATCCCCATTGGGCTTCAGCCAAGCTGAACTGTCCCCCTCTCTCTGTTCCAGGTCTCACTGTCCTGCTGGCTCTGTCAGGATCACATGTCAAAAATTCTGAAGGTGAGCTTACTCATTGCCAAATTCCAGGGAACGGAAATTAGGGTCTGCGACCTGCCTCAAGGAGGGGGAAGGAGCCCTTTTCAAGGGAGACCACATAAATCCCTGCTGCCTTCTTCCTTTTGCCTGCAGCTCCCAAGGACTGCCCCCCGCCTTTGCATCATCATCGCCATTTATGTAACTCGTGCTTTGCACCAGGCTCAATGCTAAGCAAATTGCACACTGATCCCATGCAATCCTGACATTCCTACAGAGAAGGTCCTGACCGTATCCTCACTTGACCAGTGGCCCTCTGGAGAAGTAGCTGGCTCAAGGTCGCACAGCTGGTGGATGGTGGACTGTGCCCTTTCTTTCCCAGAGCCTGTGTCCAAGTCATGGCAGGAGATACTTTTGCTTTTCCCCATGTCCTGGGTTGCGTCCCTCCAGAAGCACACCCTGAGAAAAGGACCTGAGAACAAGTCATTTATCTGGGAGGTTGATGAGTTTGGGGGTGATAGTTCATGGGGTCTGGAGCCTACGACCAAGAAAGAATTCTTGAAGACATCTTTGTTGCAAAAAGGTGATTTTATTGAACCATGGGGACAGGACCCCTGGGCAGGAAGAGCTGCCCCGGGACCATGAGGAGAAACTGGTTATATACGTTGGGGTTGTAGGAGGTCTAATCCAGGGGAAGTTTCTAGTGAGATTTTCATATTTCCTAAGAAGACTCACAGGATACTGGAGGCCTAGCTATTGTCAGGCTAGGGTTGTTTTTCCCTCTAGCAAATCATTAGCATTAAGACAGTAAGGAGTTCCTGTAGAAACATTTTACTCTGCCCGCCTCCTCAAGTATTTGTCAATGGGCTGCAGATTATAAGGAAATTTAGTTGTATCTGCCATTTCCTTCTGCCTTTGTTTCCCACATCACTATGGAGGGGTGGTGGAGACTTAGGTCCTGCAGGACTATGGTCTCTATTAATTAACCCTGTGTTTTCCCCCTTCCCTTTGTTCTTGGGCACCCAGGAGAGCCAGAGGAATATCACACATATATTGCACCTGGTGGGGAGGTGAGGGTTGCAGTGGCCTATCAGCTTGTTCCCTCACCAGAGGTGATTCTAGGAAGTGCCAGGTGGGAGTGGGAAATTACCTGGGAAGGCGAGGAGCCATAAGGATCCATTGTCAAGCAGGTTACATGTAACAATGGGAGCTGGGATGTACTAAGGAGTCTACACCCCAGCGTTATTCCCCTTGATGAGCAAGGAAGCTGTTATCTTCTTAAACTTGTGGTAAAATATACATAACATAAAATTCACCATCATGATCATTTTAAAGTGTGCAGCTCAGTGACATCAAACACATTTACACTGTTGTCTAACCATCCCCACCAACCACCTCCAGAACATTTTTCCTCTTCTGAAACTCTTCCCCATTGAACAATTCCCCATTTGCCTTCCCACCAGCCCCAGGATCCACCATGTGCTTTCTGTCTTTAGGAATTCGACTCCTCTAGGGACCTCCTGTATGTAGCATCAAACAGTAGTCATCCTTTGATGACTGCTTTATTTACCCACCGTAATGTCTTCAGAGCTCACTCATGTTGTAGCAGGTGTTGGAATTTCCTTCTTTCTTAAAGCTGAATAACATTCCATTGTATGGATGGGCCACATGGTGTTTATTCATCTGTCAGTGGACTCGTGGGGTGTTTCCACCTTTTGGCTACTGTGAATAATGCAGCTATGAACACAAGTGTGCAAATATCTCTTCAAACCCCTTCTTTCAGTTCTTTGGGATATATACCTAAAAACAGAATTGCTGTATCATATGGTAATTCTATAAATTTTTTAATTATTATTTTTGAGAGAGAGCATGAGCAGGGGAGGGGCAGAGAGGGAGGGAGAGAGAGAGAGAGAGAGCATGAGCAGGGGAGGGGCAGAGAGGGGGAGAGAGAGAGAGAGAGAGAGAGAGAGAGAGAGAGAGAGAGAATCCCAAGCAGGCTCTGTGCCATCAGCATGAGGCCTGATGCGGGGCTTGAACTCATGAACTGTGAGATCATGACCTGAGCCAAAATTGGATGCTCAACAGACTAAGCCACCCAGGCACCCCCCCCCACCTTTTTTTAAACACCCTGACTCATGTCAGTCATTGATTGAGGGATCTGCTCCATTGCTATCCTGCCTTGTGAGCACAGAGGACTCTGGTGGCCAGAGAAAGCCCTCAGGTAGAGAGACTCAGGTGCTGACAGTGGGAAGTTCTGTTGAGCATAAGTGATGCTGGTGGCTGAGGCTGGATGTGTGTGGGGCAGACACTGCAAGCATCTGTGTTCAGCAGTAGGAGGGGTGGGCAATGGAGGCTAACAGCGCTATTCTGCTGACCACAGCATCTGAGACATCGTAAGGGCTTAAGGAATATTTCTTGAATGAATGAGTACATGAATGGAATGATCCTGTGTTCTCTGCAGGTCTCTGTCCCAAGTGCCCTGAAAATGCCAGCTGCTCCAACAGTACCCACTGTGCTTGTAAAGATGGATTTCAGTCCGTGTCTGGGAGGAAGTACATTGAGCCCCATGAGAAGTGTGAAGGTAATGATGGAACCCACATCATCCTGGAATCCCTGGACGAGGCAGGGGCATGTGTTCTATGGGTGTGCCAGTGACGTAAAGATGAAGTCGTGCTACAGGATGGAAATGTCAGGGCTGTCTCAGTGCCCCTAGAGAAGTCCCTACCCTTTGTGTCCCCTTCACTCTCTCTGAGGCTGGCTTCATGTTTTTCTTTAGAGGAAGGTAGAGTTCCCAGGACCCTTGATGTTTCAAGCACTGGTTTTTGTTTGTCTGAGAATCCATAGGGGTGGGGACTGTGTCTGTTTTGTTCATTGCTGTATGCTGAGGACAGAGAATAATGTCACATAACAGAGACCCAATAAAAATGTGTAGTCCAAGAGAACAAATGAACAACTTACTATCTTGACAATATCTTCCATGATCTGGCCCCAGCTTAGTATTTCAGTTTCCCTTTTCACTACTCCCTTCTGCTCCAGCCTAAATAAGCCTTTCTCATTTCCACAAATTCTAAAGGTCTATTTGAGTACACCAAAGACAAAAACCACTCCTGAATATCTGACCGGTAGAGATGGATAACGGCTTGGTGGAGTTGTGTAAATTCAGAAGGCAAAGCGAACCATGGTAGACTACTTAGGATTTACTCTATTTTATTGTGGCAAAATATATGCAATGTAAAATGTACCATTTTAACCATTTTGGGGTGTATCTTTCAGAAGCATTAAATACATGCATATTGTTGCGCAACCATCCCCACTGTCCATCCCTAGAACCTGTTCATCTTCCCAAACCGAGATTCCGTTCCCATGAAACACAGACTCCCCACCCCCTCCCCCACCCCTGGCTCCCACCATCTACTCTCTGTCTCTGTGGATGGGACTCCTCTAGGGACCTCCTGTGAGTGAAATCAGACAATACTGGATTTATTTATTTAAATTATTTTTTTTAATTGTAAAATACAACAAAATTTATCATTGTAACTATTTTTTTTTACTTGTGAAACATTTTTTGTTTTGGTATGTTTTTTTCTTTACTTCAAATTTGTATGTAAATTCCAGTTAGTTGGCATATAGTATATCAGTTTCAGGTGTAGGATTTAGTGATTGATCACTTACATACAAAACCCAGGGCTCATCCCAACAAGTGCCCTCCTTAATCCCCATCACCCATTTAGCCCATCCCCCAACCCCCCTCCCTCCACCAACACTCAATTTATTCTCTGTCATTAAGAGTGTGTTTTATGGTTTGCCTCTCCTTTTTTCCCCTATGTTCATCTGTTTTGTTTCTTAAATTATACATATGACTGAAATCATACGGTATTTGTCTTTCTCTGACTTATTTCACTTAGCATAATTATATATATATACATATATATCATATAGATAGATATGATATAGATATAGATATAGATATAGATATAGATATAGATATAGATATCACATCTTCTCTATCCCTCCATCAGCTGAGGACATTTGGGCTCTTTCCCTAGCTTGGCTATTATAGATAATGCTGTTACAAATATCAGGATGCGTGTGCCCCTTTGAATCAGCACTTTTGTTTCCTTTGGGTAAATAGTAGTGTAATTGCTGGTTCATAGGATAATTCTACTTTTAACTTTTTGAGGAACCTCCACAGTGTTTTCCAGAGTGGCTGCACCAGTTTGCATCCCCACCAACAGTGTAAGAGTGTTCCCCTTTCTGCATCCTTGCCAACATCTGTTGTTTCCTGTGTTAATTTTAGCCATTCTGACAGGTGAGAATCACTATAACTATTCTTAAGTGTACAGTTCACTGAAATTAAGTATATTCACAATGTTGTGCAACGATCCCTACCCTCCATCTCCAGGACTTTTTTCATCTTGCAAAACTGAAACTCTGTCCCCACTGAACATTAACTTCCCGTTCTCCTTCCCCAGGCTCCCATGATCATACTTTCTGTCTCCATTAATTTGACTCCACTAGGGACCTTCTATAAGTGGAATCATAAAACATTGGATGTATCTATTTTTAAAGCTTTTTAAAACAGCTCAGGGAATTCTGTATTACCCTTTGCCCAATTCCCCTAAGGTCAGCTAACAATATGACCATACTACAATGATGAAAACCAGGGAATTAATACTGGTCTAATCGTGTTAAATAAACCACAGACTTTTTTTTTTTTTTTTTTACCAGTTTCACCAATTTTTCTTTCATTGTCCTTTTTTCCTGCTTCAAGAACCATTTCAGGATCCTATTTAGTTGCCATGCTCCTGAGACAGCAATCTGTGACAGATATTTGGCCTTTTCTCATCTTCCACGACTTTGACACATTTGGTAGGACACCAGAGATGCCCTTTTGCACTTTGCTCTTTTTTCTTGATTAACAGTATATCCTAGAAATTACTCCAATTCATGTAGAGCTATTCCCCACTCTTTTACGTAGCTGTGTGGGTAAACCATAGTTTCTTCAACCCTCTTCTGTGTGTGAGGGCATTTTAGTTGAACACTTAGGCTCTTTCCAATATTTGTGGGAGATGTGTCTTCAGGGTAGAGTCCTGGAGGTGAGGTGGCTTAGTTAAGAGGTAAGTCCATATGTACCTTGATTAGCTACCCCAAATTTAATTCCAGGAGAGTTGTACCAATTGACATTCCCACCACCATTGCATGAAAGCACCTGTCTCCCCACCATCTTGCCGACAGAACATGTTTTCAGAATGCATTGCCAGTATGCTAGGTGAGAAATGGTATCTCAGTAGATTTTTCACGGTCATCTCTAATTATGATACAATTTTTAAAGTCATCTCTATGCTCAATGTAGGGCTTGAACTCACAGCCCTGAGATCAAGAGCCAACCAGGTGCCCCTAATTATGAACAATCTTGAACATTTTATGTTAGAGGATCATTTTTGTATCTTCTTTCTGAATTTCTGTTCATGTCTTTCCCCTATATTTTTTACTGAGTGTTTCTTTTTCTCCCAATTTTTTATTTCTTTATAGGTTAGAGATCTGGGTCCCTTGTCAGTAGTATACATGGAGAATATTTTCTCTGTGTTTGTCAATTGTCTTTAGACTTTGTTTATGTATTTTATTTAGCCATGCAACTAATTTAAAAAAATTATATAGGCAAATTTACTAAGGAACTTAAGTCTTCATTACAATGTTTTCCCCTACACTGAGATCAAAGAATTCACCTCTGTTTAATTCTAGTATTTGTATGGCTCCATTTTTACATTTGAATCTCTGATCCACTTAGAGTTTATTCTTAAGAATTGTATGAGACCCAGGTCTCATTTTATCTTTTTTTTTTTTTTAATTTTTTTTTAATGTTTATTTATTTTTGAGACAGAGAGAGACAGAGCATGAATGGGGGAGGGTCAGAGAGAGAGGGAGACACAGAATCCGAAGCAGGCTCCAGGCTCTGAGCTGTCAGCACAGAGCCTGACGCGGGGCTCGAACCCACAGACTGCGAGATCATGACCTGAGCCGAAGTCAGACACTTAACCGACTGAGCCACCCAGGCGCCCCTATCTTATTTTTTAATAAGACCCAGAACCAGGATGAAGGGGAACCCCGTTTAAAGAAGGGAAATGTACAAAGGTAAAATGTGCACTTGTTAGACTGTTTGAGACTATTTGGTTCTGCGGCAGAAGACAGAAAAAATCCAATGGGATATGTAAAATGCATAAGATGTGTAAAAATAGGTATAAGTAGTGGGGTGCCTGGGTGGGTCAGTTGGTTGAACATCTGACTTTGGCTCAGGTCATGATCTCATGGTTCGTGGGTTCGAACCCCACGTCAGGCTCTCTGCTGTCAGTGCTGAGTGAGCTTTGGATCCTCTGTCTCCGTCTCTCTGCCCCTTCCCTGCTCATGCTCTCTCTCTCAAAAATAAAAACACTTAAAAAAATAGCTGTAAGTAGTTAGTGGGTAGAACGTGTGTGTTAAACATAGAATGGAATGGAGAGAACAACAGTATTCATGAAATAATAAATATACTCAAAGTACATAGGTGCTAAATGTTCATAGCACATAAATAAGAGGCATTTGATGCCCAAGATGTACAATATAAACAAAATATACACAAGCACTTAATATTTATGAGGTCTTAACTCAGTTACTCATTAGTGATAACCATTCTGGTCCATGTACCTTCTACCCAACACACACACCCCTAGACCAATAAAACCCATAATAGACTAATAGCAAGTTGCAGCTTTTGGCTAAGTGTGCTTGTCCTGAGTCCTTCCCACAGAGGGAACAAGTGTGAGTCATTGATTGGCTCAGGGCACCTTCCATCTGTGAGTCCCTTTGCTTGAGTCGCAACTCTGGTCCGTCAGATAGATGTGGCAGATAGATGCAGGATGTGTGAATATTGCACGTGCCAGGACTTAGGTAGCAAAAGGTGAGCCTTATGCTTCACTTGTACCATTTCTTAAAGGCATGTGCACCTGCCCTATCTCTTTCCCCTTGCTCCTTGCTGTGTGTTTTAAGTTGATATAGCAAACTGTGTGATCCAAGCATTGAAAGAACCACTCAACCTTCCTTCAGTGTTTTGACATACCACCATCATCAAAGCTCCATATGCACTAGTGTCTGTTGCTGGGCTTTTGTCCATTCCACTAGCCTACTTCTTGGTTCAGGCACCAGCACTCGTTCTATTGAGGCTTTAAAGTGTATTTTAGCATCTAGCAGGGCAAATCCTCACTGCAGAGCTTTTCTGGCTATTCTTGCATGATTGTATCCACTGTCTTGCTCCTTAAAGTCCGGCTAGATGCTTTTCACTAGTTAATTTATAAATCCACTTGAGAAGAACTATCACCTCTATGATACTGAGTCATCTTATCCAAGAACAGGTGTTGTTTATAAATGATGCTGGGTAGCTGAGACTCCATGTACAAGGGAGGATGGTATAGTTTGAGAACAAAAAAGTGATGTTTCCTCTCGACTTGCAGATATCGATGAGTGTGAGACTGGTCTGGCAAAGTGCAAGAAGAAATCCTACTGCAGAAATGAAATTGGAAGTTACTACTGCAGCTGTGTCCCAAATTCTGTCTTCAACTTTGTGGCTGGCTTATTTAAATTAGATTATAAAGAGTGTTATGGTAAGGATTTCCAAATACTCTTTCCACTGTGAAAAAGGAGGGGTGAGGGAAGACTTTGAAAGCTCCATTCATTTCAGGCCAGGGTAAGAGAACAAATATGCCCTGGCCCTCGTCCTGCATCCCCCCTGTTGTCCCTGGTATTCTTTTCTCAGAAGGCACCACCCAAGCCCCCAGCACCAATCGTCATCCCTGTGTAGCTGCCTTGTAAGAGTAAGTCTCCTGTCTGGGTCTCTTTCCTGGGCTTCCAAAATGACATCTCTGATTTTCTGCTGGACTTCCCTACTTGTTTCTCCTCTGCTTACTTTATTTTTTTTAATTTTTTAATGTTTATTGTTTTTGAGAGCAAGAGAGACGCAGAGCAAGCAGGGAAGGGGTATAGAGAGAGGGAGACACAGAATCTGAAACAGGCTCCAGGCTCAGAGGTGTCAGCACAGAGCCCGACACGGGGCTCGAACTCACAAACCGTGAGATCATGACCAGAGCCGAAGTCAGATGCTCAACTGATTGAACCACGCAGACGCCCCTCTCCTCTGCTTACTTTAAATTCAATTTCTATATTTATCTGTCTACATACTAAACCCTGCAAGTTCACATGGACACCTCCAATTCCCATCCATCAGGGCTTGCTCTAGCCTTCCCTCTGTCCTTTGTTGTAACTTTCTCTGACACAAGAACCTGGCTCTCGCTCACCAGAATATGCTCATTCTTGTTTTGAGTTCAATACATTGGACTTCTGACTCTACCACTTAACCAGATGACTTTTGCGTAATGCCCTAACTTCTATATGCCTCACCTGTAAATGGGAATAACAATAACACCTACTGTACAAGCGATGTGTTGCTGCATAGTAAATTACACCAGTGGTCATGGCTTAAAAGAACACCTATTTTCCTACAGTGTATGTAGGCCAGGAATCTGGACATAACTCCCTTGGGTCCTCTGTTCCAAGGTTTCTCACAGCTACGAAGTGTTAGGCAGGGATGCAGTCTCATCTGAAGGCTCATCTGGGGTCGAATCTGCTTCCAAGCTCACTCACGTGGCTGCTGGCAGGATTCAGTTTTTTAAAGGCTACTGGGTTAAAGGCCTCAGTCCCTTTCTGGTGGCTAGTGAGAAGCTGTCAGCCTCTCTGGCTTGCTTTGCTATAGCAAGCACATAAGAATAGCTGGAAAGAGAGTGCAAATGAAAGAGAAGTTGAAGTCTTTTATGACCCAGTCTCAGCAGTGACATCCTATCACTTTTGCTGAGTTCTATTCATTAGCAGGGGTCTGATCAGGGGAGGAGGGATCCAAATGGCAGAGATCACTGAGAGTCCCTTCAGACACCTGCTTATCTCATGTACTGGGTGGAACAGAATTTCTCCAAATTTATGCCTATCTGGAACCTAGAGACATGATCTTATTTGGAAAGAAAGTCTCTACATATCTAATAAAATCAAAATGAGGTCATACCAGATGAGGGTGGGCCCTTAATCCAATATGACTGCTATCCTTATAAGAAGAGGGAAATTTGGGGGTGCCTGGGCGGCTCAGTCAGTTAAACACCTGACTCTTCATTTTGACTCCTGTCATGATTTTGTGGTTCATGAGAGCAAGTCCTGCACTGGGTTCCATGCTGACAGCACAAAGACTGCTTGGGATTCTCTCTCTCCTCTTCCCTCTGTCCCTCCCCCACTCACACATTTTCTCTCTCTCTCAAAAACAGATAAACTTTAAAAAAAAAAAAAAGAGGGAAATTGGATGTAGAGACACATACACTCAGACATGCAAAGACAGACACAGAGGCTGGGGTTCTGCTGCCACGAGCCAAGGAACAGAGAAGATTGCAACCGCCAGAAGCCAGAAGAAGCAAAGAAGGACCCTCCTTAGAACCTTCAGAGAGAGTGTGGCCCTGCCAATAACCCTTGATTTTGGACTTTTAGCCTCAAGAACCATGAAAAAGCACATTTCTATTGTTTTAAGCCACCCAGATTGTCGTACTTTATCACAGCAGCCTTAGGAAACTAACACACCTCGCCTACCCATTTTGATTATTAAGGTGTGTAAAATACTCAGTGCAGTGCTAGGTACCTAGGAAGGCTCAATAAATATTAAGTCACATGACCCTGTTCTGGAAACTTCTGTGTTTCTTTACACGAAATAGTGTGTATTAAGGCACTTTATATACCATGTTGTGTATACAACTGCCGGTACTATTATTGCTTCTATAATATTAACCCAGTTAATACCCATTCCTTCAGGAAGGAAGCCTTCTCTGCACCCCACATGTGCTGGAGCTTCTCTGTGCACTCCCAAGATATCTCATCCTATTAAGAACATGCTGGTACCTTGCGATGACTTACTCATTTTTTTTCATCATTAACCTAGTGACTTTCCCACCAGACTTCAAACTCCTTTGTCTTACCAACTTCTACCCATAAGGTTCAATACTGTTCTTGGCTTTTAGTAGCTGTGCAAAAAATACTATTGACTGAATTATTGGACTGGAGGCCCCACCCTAATTCTCTTTTAAATTCTACTGTAGAAGATACTTGGGACTTCTTAGAGGGGACTTGGGCAAGGATGGGAAGCATCAGAGAAAGACCCAACTTGAGAGTGTTTGGAAGAGAGATGTGAGCTAGGCATGTTATCTTCCACATCCCACTCAATGGCTACTTTTCTTTTCAGAGGCCACTGGTGAGGAGATACAGGTCTCAAGGGACATTCAGGTGAGTGAGGTGAAGCCTAGGTCTGGGAGACATCTGGCCAATCTTTCCATGTTATTCTCTCATTTAAATAACTACCACGGTTCCCTCTGCCGTTTAGGACACACCAGCTGTCACATAGGAATGATTTTGTCCTCTCTCCCAGGGTACATCAGAAAACGTCTGGGGACATTTCTGATTGTCACAACTAGGGTGCTACTGGCATTGAGTGGGTAGAGACCAGGCATGCTGTTATGCTACATTATCTGGTCCCAAATGTTAATAGAAATTGAGAAACCATGGGAAAGGCTTTTAGTGCCTCAGCTGTTGTTCAAAGACCAGCACCAGACATCTCGAGTTTCATTCCACCCCTATCATCACTTCCATCCCTGTCTTCCTCTGTAAAGTACTCTTCATGAGTTTCAGACACCTCACCCTTTAGGCCCTCGTGCTCCCATAAATACAATGGAGTGAATGATTCTCCCTTCACAGGGCTGTGCATGATAAATGAGAAGACAAGCTCCAGGTTGAAAGCACAGAGCTTTGCCTTCTAGGCTCACCCAACCACACTCAAGTAAATTCCTGCTTTCTTTTTTTTTTTTTTTTAATTTTTTTTTCAACGTTTATTTATTTTTGGGACAGAGAGAGACAGAGCATGAACGGGGGAGGGGCAGAGAGAGAGGGAGACACAGAATCGGAAACAGGCTCCAGGCTCTGAGCCATCAGCCCAGAGCCTGACGCGGGGCTCGAACTCACGGACCGCGAGATCGTGACCTGGCTGAAGTCGGACGCTTAACCGACTGCGCCACCCAGGCACCCCTTAAATTCCTGCTTTCTTAAGTTCTAGTACAAGTCTACCTAATTAGCTTTATTTCTTTGCAAGGAAATTCTGATGAACAATGGAAGCAAAAATCACATTGCAAAAGTGGCGACCCAAGTACTTCAAGACACGGAACTGATCGTATGGACTGAGACTTTAGCTTTTCCAGGAAAGTATGAGAATTCTACGCTTGGTATAGGTAAGAAACAGAGCATTTTCCTTATGACCAAAAAAATTTTATGAGCGTGATCTTTTGTCAGACTTTGTGTTTATGTGATGTGGAGAATTCATTCAAGGGATTTTTCCCAAATGCAGACCTGCTCCAAAGTGACTTTTCTGGGAAAACTTTTAAATGTTTAGCTTCTCTTGCTTAAAAAAAGTAAGTCCCCCCCCCCATTACCAGGTACTCCAGTATAAGATGATTTAAAATTTTTGATCTTTAAATATTTTTTTTCAATATATGAAATTTATTGTCAAATTGGTTTCCATACAACACCCTGATCTTTAAATATTGTATGTAAAGTCTGAGCTTGCTCACCCTAGTTCCAGCTTCAAGAAGCATGGCCATCTCCTCTCTTCCCCTGGGTGGCTGTGGCCAGTGCGTGCTGCTTAGGTCATTTTGACCATCTCATCCCTATCAGCCAGAGATGTGGAAGGGAGTGCCATCTGGTCTACCTTGCATACAGAAAAGGAAATCACCAGTAGGGTGCCTTTCAAAGAAGGGAGTTAGTTCTTCAACAAATTTCATATGTGTGAGAAGTGAACAAAGCAGGACTCTCTTAATGTTTCCAGTTTATGAAACCAAGAGGTGCAGTGACACAAGTGAGAAGACTCTTCTGGAGGCTGGAAATAACACTATGGATATCAACTGTACTGATGCTTTCAAAGGAACCATAGGAGGTACTGTGTTCAAGTTGGATTCTCCTGACCTCCAAATTCTAGGCACTGTTGTCTCATTTCCAGGTGGCTGGGGCAGGAGGTGGGGACTTAAAGTTTTTGAGGCAGGGGGGACTCTACATAGTGATCACTAACCAGGCAATTTGAGGGACACACTTGGGTGTGTACTTTATGACACACTGAGGTTCATACAGGTGTCCTTGACATGCTTCCTTAAAAGGGACAGGCTGATGTATGCTTGGTTTCCATATGATGGTCTGAAAAGAGCACTAGCGGGTTGCAGATGATTGTTGCCTTGAACGCTCTTTCCCTTGAGAAGTACTTTATAATCACCCTATTTTAAATTTTTTTTTTCTTTTCCAACGTTTTATTTATTCTTGGGACAGAGAGAGACAGAGCATGAACGGGGGAGGGGCAGAGAAAGAGGGAGACACAGAATCGGAAACAGGCTCCAGGCTCTGAGCCATCAGCCCAGAGCCTGACGCGGGGCTCGAACTCCCGGACCGCGAGATCGTGACCTGGTTGAAGTCGGACGCTTAGCCGACTGCGCCACCCAGGCGCCCCTAATCACCCTATTTTAAATCGTCCCCCAGTCTTCCTCTGTACTACGAGTTGGCAAACTTTTTCTGTGAAAGGACCAGGTAGTAAATTTTTTTTTCTCAAGTTTTTGTTTAAATTCCAGTTAGTTAACATATAGTGTAATATTAATTTCAGATATAGAATTCAGTGACTCATCACATACATGCCCAGTGCTTATCGCAAGTTCCTTCTTAATCCCCATCACCCATTTAACCCATCCCCCTGCCCACCTTCCTCCATCAGCCCTCAGTTTGTTTTTCATAGTTAAGAGTCTGTTTTATGGTTTGCCCCTCTTTTTTCTTTTTTCCCCTGTATTCATCTATTTTGTTTCTTAAATTCCACATATGAGCAAAATCATATGGTATTTTTCTTATTCTGGCTGACTTATTTCTCTTAGCATAATACACTGTAGCTCCATTCACGTCTTTCCAAATGTCAAGATTCCATTCTTCGTTCTTATAACTAATATTCCATTATATATATATATATATATACACACATTATATACATTATATATATATATACATTATATATATATATATATATATATATATATACACACACACACACACACACACACACACACACATACATACATACACACCACATCTTCTTTATCCATTCATCAGTCAGTGGGAATTTGGGCTCTTTTTGTGATTTAACTATTATGTACCCCTTCAAATCAGTATTTTTGTATCCTGTGGGTAAATACCTAATAGTGCAATTGCTGGATTATAGGGTAATTCTACTTTGAACTTTTGGAGGAACCTCCATACTGTTTTCCAGAGTGGCTGCACCAATTTGCATTCCCACCAGCAGTGCAAAAGAGATCCTCTTTCTCCACATCCTCACCAACATCTGTTGTTGCCTGAGTTGTTCATTTTAGCCATTCTGACAGGTGTGAGGTGTATCTCATTGTGGTTTTGATTTGTATTTCCCTGATGGTGAGTGATGTGGAGCATCTTTTCATGTGTTTGTTGGTCATCTGTATATCTTCTTTGGAAAAATGTCTGTTCGTATTTTCTGCCCATTTTTTAACTGAATTTTATTTTCTGGGTGTTGAGTTTGATAAGTTCTTTATAGATTTTGGATACTAACCCTTTATCTGATATGTCATTTGCAAATATCTTCTCCCACTCTGTAGGTTGCCTTTTAGTTTTGTTGATTGTTTCCTTCACTGTGCAGAGATTTTTTATTTTGTGAAATCCCAATAGTTTATTTTTGCTTTTGTTTCCCTGGCCTTGCTTAGGCAAGGTGATCTTTGTTATAACTACTCAAGCCTGATGTTGTAGTGGGAGAGCAGCGATAGACGATATGTAAATAAAAGGGCATGATAGTGTGCTAATAAAACTTTATGTACAACAACCAGTAGTAGGCTGGATTTGACTCTCAGGTCATAGTTTGCCACCCCTCCTTTATTCCATCATCTTATTTAAATTTCCGCACAGAATCCACACTATGTAATATTTTCTTATTAGTTTGTTGCTCATCTCCTGCTATAATATCAGCTCTCTGATGGCAGGAACTCAGCCTCTTTTCTTCATTGTTGTATCATAATGCCTAAAACACTATCTGGCACACACTAGATGCTCAATAAATATTTGAATGAACGAATGAATAAATTAATGAATGAATGCATGAAAAAATATTTCAAAGAGAAAGACCTGGTTCTCTGGAGAGAGTGAAATACCAGCTGCATTTTCTTCAGAAAACCCCCAGCTTTCCACAGTGATTAATCTTCACTCCGTATTATGAGCTGTCTGATGGAGAAGGGAGAGGGAAAAGATCTTAAATGAGTTGATTTTTTAAATGGAGTAAATAATAATATAGGTGGTAAGTGGATTTGACTAAAACTGGGATGGTGGCTGATGAATAATTGCAGTTTAAGAAATGTTACATCATGTGGGGTACCTGGGTGGCTCAGTTAGTTAAGCGTCCAGCTCTTGATTTCAGCTCAGGTCAAGATCTCATGGTTCATGGGATCAAGCTCTGCATCAGGCTCTGTGATGGCAGCATGGAGCCTGCTTGGCATTCTCTGTCTCCTCTCTGCCCCTCCCCGACTCATGCTCACATGCACTCTTTCTCAACATAAATAAATAAACCTTAAAAAAAGAAATACTACATCATGCTACAGAGTATCATATGTGCATTTACCTTCTGTGAATTAAATTATTTTTGCATGAAAAAAGGAGGGGAAGAGGATGGGAGGGAGAGAAAGAGAAACAGAAAGAGGGAAGAATGAGAGAGAATGAATTAAATACAATGCATCATCCTGCATATCTTCCCATACTTTTCTAAATTGGATATCCCAGAGTGAGCTTGAGATGGACAATAGGAAGGTGTGGTTTCCTCATCCTACCTGAGTGCCACCTGCCTTTCTGAGGACAAACATCTGGCCTCATGGCTCTGATTTTGATATCTAAGTGCTCATGTATATTTTTACAATACATCACTGGATATGTTGCATGTATATCTCTTGTGTGTGGTGCATTATAATATGTATTAATTATGTATGCATGTGTATTAATATGTACTTCGTATACAAAGTGCTATACCCGAAACCACACATAATGTATTGATGGGGCAACATAAGAGCTTTCCAAGGGCAATTTTGACTGTATGTAACGTTTGCCTTATGACTCTCACGCAAGATACTAGTGTACCAATTTCCCATAATATGGATGCTTTCTAAAGCGATTTCTCTTCTGTTTTCTCAGATAGAAGTGCAGTTGCACTTATCACTTATCAATCTCTTGGGGATATTCTGAATGGATCTTTTTTTAATGATGGAAGAGGGACACAGGAAGTGAAACTGAACTCTCGTGTCACAAGTGGCACCATTGGTATGAAGGAAAAAGTATATCTCTCTGAACCTGTGTTCCTGACCTTCCAAAATATACAGGTGAGCAAACGCCAGGGCTGGATCTCTGTGCATTACCTCAAAGAGGTATGTTATTAGGGTTCTGGCAAGAAACTGAATCCAACTCTGCTTATTCAGAGTTAAGAGAACCAACAAGAAATGTTAAGGCACCCAGAGATTGCCACCAAGGGAAGTTATTATCATATTTAAGCCTAAAAAGGCAATGGAAGGGTGAGCATTATTGAGCCCAAGGAAAGCTGGAGGGTTGCCCTGCTGGAGATGGAGGCATCCTGGAACAGAAGAAGCATCTAGCAAAACACCTGACCTCCTCCTCCTTTCATCTAAGGACTTCTCACTGGTACCTCTCACTGGTTGTCCCAAAGACAAAGAACGTGGGTAAAGCAGTTCATAAGGGTCAGTCCCTGGGGCTCTGAGATGACCAGAGAATGGCAGAATAAATGAAGAATAAACCCCACAGTAAATGTGGTCATATGAAAGTCTTCCCCACGAGTGTTCTCCACGATAGGATTTTCTCTGATTCCAGTTTCCAAAGCAATGCATCCATGACTAACCTATAAAATTGAGATAATCAAACCAGAAAGAGCTCTACTCTCATGCTATTCTCTTTCCAGCCTGGTGGTGCAAGAGCAAAATATTTCTGTGTCTCCTGGGATGCATCAGAGGAGGGGGGCGCCTGGTCAACGGAGGGCTGCTCTCATGTGGGCAGCAACGATTCACACACCCGATGCAAATGCTTCCACCTTTCCAGCTTTGCTGTTCTCATGGCTCTTGTTCCCAAGGTACCAAGATTCATGGCCCCCTCCTGGAGTCTGTGTCCTACAAAGGGTGAGGTCATCCTCTCCATGTCTTAGAAAGAGACTCTAAGATAAGGAATCAAGTGGCAGTGGCTCCCTTGAGAGGTAATTCCAGGAAGCACCAGTAAAGGGACTGGGGAAGTGAAATGAGAAAAGAAAAGAAAAATCAAGCTAATGTGGACAGCATTATCAAGCCAGTCACCACCGTGGGCATCTGGAACTTAATTCCTTCTGGAGTATTCTGGGAATCAGTGTAGGAGACACACCTGAGTCATCCTAACTGAACAGTGGGAGAGCAGGGGTATTTATACACCACCTCCTCTCAGGCATTGGTTGAAAGCTGCACCCAGGGGTTGTTAATTTTGGCATTTCCATGGGCATGAGCAGAGTAAGCTTAAGCTATCAGATAAATCCTTCAAATATTGGACAGTTGGGTTGTCAGCCCCTGTCAAACATTGGACAGTTGGGCGGAATCTAAGGTGATCTGGAATCAAACATCCATTATTCTGCAAGCAGTGGTTACAGCTGGTCAGATGGGAAGGAAAGCCACTGACTATCACTAACGAAAAAGCATAGCTCCTTCAACTTCCCAGGCCCCAACTACAGCTACGATAAGCCACGTTTAAAGAAATTTGCCTAATTTCTTCCCCTATTTCTTTTTAGCTCTCATTTATTGAACAGTTACTGTATGACAAAACATTTTTTAGCTCTCATTTATTGAACACTGTATGACTGCATGATAAAATGAGGTCATGCATTATATTGCACATTTAAATGCATGACCTCATTTTATTCGCTCAACAAATTCGTGTATGACTGCTTACTATATACTAGATGCTGTTCTGGGCATTGAGGATACAGCAAAGAACAAAACAGATAAATCCCAACCTTCATAGAGATGGCTTTGGAGAGCCCTGTTGTCCAATAGGATCACCAGCCACACGTGACTATTGGGCACTTGAAACGTGGCTAATGTCACTGAAGAACCAAATTTTTTTTTAATGTTTATTTTTGAAAATAAGAAACAGTGTGAGCAGGGGAGGGGCAGAGAGAGAGAGAGACCCAGAATCTGAAGTAGGCTCCAGGCTCTGCGCTGTCAGCACAGAGCCTGACATGGGGCTTGAACCCACAAACTGTGAGATCATGACCTGAGCTGAAGTCAGCTTAACCGACTGAACCACCCAGGTGCCCCCCAAATTTTTAATTAAAAAAAAATATTTTAGAGAGTGTGTGAGCAAGGGAGAGGGGCAGAGAGAGAGAGAGAGAGAGAGAGAGAGAATCTTAAGCAGGCTCTGTGCTGAGCATGGGTCAGGGCTTGATCCCATGACCCTGGGGTCATGACCTGAGCCAAAATCAAGAGTCGGATATTCAACTGACTGAGCCACCCAGGTGCCCCTCCCTAAATTTTAAATTTTATTTAATTTTAATTTATTTAAATTAAGAAGCAGTGTGAAATGTTTTTCCATTAAACACAACTTCATTGGCAGGACTTCATTTCACTTCTATCATCAAAAATAATGGGATCTGGGGGTGTCTGGGTGCCTCAGTTAAGCGTCTGACTTCCCTTCAGGTCATGATCTCACGGTTCGTGGGTTCGAGCCCCGCGTCAGGCTTTGTGCTGACAGCTCGGAGCCTGGAGCCTGTTTTGCTTCTGCGTCTCCCTCTCTCTCTGTATGAAATACACACTGGATTTTGAAGACTTAATGTGGAAAAAAAGTACCAAAGATCTCATTAATAATTTATTTACATTGATTGTAATTTAAATTGATTACACTTTTGCTATATTGATCATATTATATATAGTACATTGGACTGATAATATTTTGAACACACAAATTAATTTGAGCTGATTCTTTGCACATTAAACATTTTTTTAATGTTTATTCATTTTTTGAGGGGGGTAGAGGGGCAGAGAGAGAAGGAGACACAGAATCCACAGCAGTCTCTAGGCTCTGATCTGTCAACACAGAACCCAATGCAGGTCTCAAACTACACAAACTGTGAGATCATGACCTGAGCTGAAGTCAACCTTCAACTGACTGAGCCACCCAGGCGCCCTCTTTTCACATTTTAAAATATATGGCTACTAAAAAATTTTAAATTCCACATGTGGCTCACATATTTCTGTTGAACAGCACAAGGCTAGTGGTTTTGGGTTTTCAATAACCTTGTGTGGTAAATGCACCCATTTTGAAGATGGGAATATCAACTCTTAGATTAAGTCAGTTGTTGGAGAGACTGAACTGGGACACCCATATAACTCTCCATCAGGCACATAAGCACAGAGCTGGAAACTATAACAGATTCTTCACTTTGGCTCATAGGTGGATCCTGTGCTGACTATGATCACCTATGTGGGGCTGAGCCTCTCCCTGCTGTGCCTCCTCCTGGCAGCCCTCACCTTCCTCCTGTGCCGACCCATCCAGAACACCAGCACTTTCCTCCACCTGCAGCTTTCCATTTGTCTCTTCCTGGCCCATCTGCTCTTCCTAACAGGGATTGACCAAACTAAGCCTGAGGTAGGTGCTATTTTGTCTGTTGTCATAATCAAATCTAGCCATTTTGTCTTGAGGAAGGATGGGGAGAGAGACAAGAGTCAGCAGTGATAGTATTGGGGGAAAAAACAACTTTCCATTTCAATTCTCCTCATCTGTAACTCTGAATAAGACTGGTACTTTCTGAGAAGCCATTTAGCAAGCTGATAGAGAGTCAGACTGATAGCATTAACCAAGGTAACAGTAGCTGCTGTAACAAAGAAACTCCAAAATGTTTGTGGCTTAGCATAAGAGTGGTTAATTTCCCACTTAATGTATCCACAGAGGGTGAGAAAACTGGTTTGAAGGGTGTCTATCCTCCAGCCTGAGGTTGGAGCCTTCTTTGTCTACCATACACAGCTTTCAAGGTCATCCAAGAGTCCTTTCCATTTTAGCCAAATGGAAAGAGAAAAGAACAAGGCAGAGTCCCGTGAGGGAAGTCTATATGGGCCATCTTGGAAAATGGTGCACATCACTTCCCTTCTCATCCTATTGGCTAGAAATCAGTGATGTGGTCACACCCAACTACAAAGGGTGTTGGGAAATGTAGTCTCTGGCTGGGAAGTCCCATCCCAGTGACATGTCTATAGTCTGGAATCAGGAGTGGAGTGAGTCTTGAATTTGGGGTGGACATTGGCTTTGCCACTGTTAGCTTTTGTCTTCATCATGATTACATTCATCATCATATTCAGGAAGAATTGGAGCTAAATGTTTTCCAAAGCTCCTTTTAACCCTAAAAGACTATGATCTCACAGCTAGAAGGTTGTGAAAGCAGTATTTCCCCCCTTCCCGGGGAGGCAGTATATTATTACAGTTAAGAGTAAGTATAGTCTTGGTGGAGGAGCCAAGATGGCAGAACAGCATGGAAGTTTTTTGTGTGTCTCGCGTCCACGAAATACAGCCAGACCAACACTAAACCATCCTGCACACCTAGAACACTGATCTGAAGATTAATACAACAATCTGCACAATATGAACCACAGAATTCAGCAGGATGCAGCACGGAGAGGTGAACCAGGGGAGAGAGAAGCCACAGAGGACAGGCAGTCACTTTTGCGTGTGGAGAGAGGATGGAGATGGGGGGAGAATATGGGGAAAACACCCCTCCCCAAAAGCAGCTGGAGAGAAGGTGGAAAGTTGGAAACAGCCTCAGGGACTGAACTAAAAAGGGAGACAGAATAAAGGAGAGGGTTTAAATTCCATTAAGACTGTAAACAGGGGGAGCGCAGAGTCTGCAACTCTGCAGCTGGATACCCGGCAGTGCTCTGGTGGGAAGGGCGAATCCCCAGGAGCAGAGTGGGGCCCGGGAGACTCTCAGGCCACACAGGGAGAAGTGGCTTCACTGCTGGAAGGACATTTGATAGAGGCTGTGAGGCCACCTGGGCCCAGCAGACCCTGGAGAACGGCCACATTCTCTGGTGCTAGAACAAGGTCATTAAGGGTGAAGGCTGGTGCCAGATGTGTGTTGTGATTTTCCATAATCCCTGAGGTGCTGCTGCTACACTGTCTTGTGAACTTTTTCTGGGCAGGCTGGCACCTGGCCGCAGTCTCTGGGCATCAGCAGCAGCATGGTCCCACAAGCGTTCCTGGATGTGGCCAGCACCCAACCATTGCTTAGTGAGGGGTGGAGGGGGTCAAAGCCACAGTCCCTCAGAAGTGGGGGGCCGTGGAAGACAGCTGCATCTGAGACAAAACTTGGGAGGGAGGTGCTACCTGGGGCTTGGTCATGGACAATGTAAAAGTGGGGAGTGGACAGAAGCCTAGATAAAGGACGGGTGTGCGATTGCTGATTGGGGAGAACAGAGTTCTGATACTAGAGACTGAGTAGCTGGGTGACGCCATTTTCACCACTCCTGCGCATGCACATACACACCTACAAGTCCCACAACAATCCACCCCAGTAAGCTAAGCAGCGCCAACTAGTGGAGAACAGAGCCATTACACTAAGCCCCGCCCAACTTCACCAACCTCACTCTTCAAGAACACAAATCTCACCTCCTGCTTAACTGATGGACTATATAAAGTGCTTCATAGTTTGACTTTTAGGGGAAAATGAAGTAATTCCAGTCATATTTCAGTCTGTTAGTACAACTATTCAATTTTCTTTCTTCCTTTCTTTTCTCTTTTTTGTTTCTTTTTCTTGAATACAGAAAGAAAAAATTCATTTTTATTTTCAATTTTTATTAAAAATATTTTTCTTTATTTTTTTTCTACTATATTTTTTACTTTTGTGTAATTTTTTCAAATTCTGTTTTACTTCCATCATTTCATTTTAGTCTACTTCACTGTATTCATTTTTTCAAATTTTCAAATGATTTCCTTTTCCCCCCTCCTTTTTTCACTAATATATCAAACCACTTTCAACACCCAGGCCGAACACACCTAGGATCTAGCATCATTTATTCAATTTTGTGTGTGTGTGTGTTTGCTTTTAATTTTTTAATTTTAATATTTTCTTAATTTTTTATTTTAATTTTTTCTACCTCATTAATTCCTTTTCTCCCTTCAAAATGATGAAACAAAGGAATTGACCCCGAAAGAAAGAGCAGGAAGAAATAACAGCCAGGGACTTAACCAACACAGATACAAGCAAGATGTCTGAACCAGAATTTAGAATCACGATAATAAGAATACTAGCTGGAGTCGAAAATAGATTAGAATCCCTTTCTGCGGAGATAAAAGAAGTAAAAGCTAGTCAGGATGAAACAAAAAGTGCTATAACTGAGCTGTAATCTTGTACAGATGCTGCGGCGGCAAGGATGGATGAGGCAGAACAGAGAATCAGCGTTATAGAGGACAAACTTATAGAGAATGATAAAGCAGAAAAAAGAGGGAGACTGAGGCAAAAGAGAACGATTTAAGAATCAGAGAAATCAGTGACTCATTTAAAAGGAACAACATCAAAATCATAGGGGTCCCAGAAATGGAAGAGAGAGAAATAGGGGTAGAAGGGTTATGTGAGCAAATCATAGCGGAAAACTTTCCTAACCTGGGGAAAGACAGATCAAAATCCAGGAAGCACAGAGAGCTTCCATTAGATTCAACAAAAACCGACCATCAATAAGGCATATCATAGTCAAATTCACAAAATAGACAAGGAGAAAATCATGAAAGCAGCAAGGAAAAAAAAATCCTTAACCTACAAGGGAAGACAGATAAGGTTTGTAGCAGACCTATCCACAGAAATTTGGCAGGCCAGAAAGGAGTGGGAAGATATGTTCAATGTGCTGACTCAGAAAAATATGTAGCCAAGAATTCTTTATCCAGCAAGGCTATCACTCAAAATAGAAGGAGAGATAAAAAGTTTCCCAGATGGACAAAAATTAAAGGAGTTTGTGAGAAAAGATGAAAATACATACATACATACATACATACATACATACATACATACATAAATACCAAAAGCAACAAATATTAGAAAGGACCAGAGAACACCACCAGAAACTCCAACTCTACAAGCATCATAATGACAATAAACTCATACCTTTCAGTACTCACTCTAAACGTCAATGGACTAAATGCTTCAATCAAAAGACTTAGAGTAACAGAATGGATAAGAAAACAAGATCCATCTATATGCTGTTTACAAGAGACCCACTTTAGACATAAAGACACCTTCAGATTGAAAGTAAGGGGATGGAGAACCATCTATCAGGCTAATGGTCAACAAAAGAAAGCCTGAGTAGCCATACTTATATCAGACAATCTAGACTTTAAAATAAAGACTGTATCAAGAGATGAAGAAGGTCCTTATGTCACAATTAAGGGGTCTATCCACCAAGAAGACATAACAATTGTAAATATTTATACACCAAATGTGGAACACCCAAATATATAAATCAATCACAAACATAAAGTAACTCATCGATAATAATACCATAATAGGAGACTTCAACACCCCACTCACAGCAATGGACACATCATCTAATCAAAAAATCAACAAGGATGGGGAGCCTGGGTGGCTCAGTTGGTTAAGCGTCCGACTTCAGCTCAGGTCATAATCTCGCGGTCCATGAGTTTGAGCCCCGCATCAGGCTCTGGGCTGATGGCTCGGAGCCTGGAGCCTGCTTCCGATTCTGTGTCTCCCTCTCTCTCTGCCCCTCCCCCGTTCATGCTCTGTCTCTGTCTATAAATAAATAAATAAATGTTAAAAAAAATCAACAAGGAAACAATGGCTTTGAATGACACACTGGACCAGATGGACTTAACAGATATATTCAGAACATTTCATCCTAAAGAAGCAGAGTATACATTCTTCTCCAGTGCACATGGAATGTTCTCCAGAATAGACCACATACTGGGACACAAATCAGCCCTCAGCAAGTGCAAAAAGATCGAGATCATACCATGCATATTTTCAGACCACAATGCTATGAAACTTGAAATCAGCCACAGGAAAAAATTTGGAAAGGTAACAAATACTTGGAGACTAAAGAACATCCTACTAAGGAATGAATGGCTAACCAAGTAGTTGAAGAGGAAATTAAAAAGTATATGGAAGCCAATGAAAATGGTAACACCACAGCCAAACCTCTGAGATGCAGCAAAGACAGTCATAAGAGGGAAGTATATAGCAATCCAGGCCTTCCTAAAGAAGGAAAAAAGGTCTCAGATGCACCTTACACCTTAAGGAGCTGGAAAAAGAACAGCAAATAAAACCCAAAACCAGCAGAAGACAAGAAATAATAAAGCTGAGAGCAGAAATTAATGCTATCAAAACCAAAAAAAAGTAGAACAGGTCAATGAAACCAGAAGCTGGTTCTTTGAAAGAATTAAGAAAATTGATAAACCACTAGCCAGTTTGAACAAAAAGAAAAAGGAAAGGACCCAAATAAATAAAATCAAGAATGAAAGAGGAGAGATCATAACCAACACAACAGGAATAAAAACTATAATAAGAGAATATTATGTGCAATTATATGCCAATAAAATGGGCATTCTGAAAGAAATGGAAAAATTCCTAGAAACATATACACTACCAAAACTGAAACAGGAAAAAATAGAAAAGTTGAACAGACCCATAACCAGTAAGGAAATCAAATTAGTAATAAAAAATCTGCCAAAAAACAAGATTCCAGGGCCAGATGGCTTTCCAGGGGAATTCTACCAAACATTTAAGGAAGAGTTAACACCTATTCTCTTGAAGCTGTTCCAAAAAATAGAAATGGAAGGAGAACTTCCAAACTCTTTCTATGAGGCCAGCATTACCTTGATTCCAAAACCAGACAGAGACCCCACTAAAAAGGAGAACCATAGACCAATTTCCCTGATGAACATGGATGCAAAAATCCTCAACAAGATATTAGCCAACTGGATCCAACAACACATTAAAAAAAAAACTATTCACCACGACCACGTGGGATTTATACCTGTGATGCAGGGCTGGTTCAATATCTGCAAAATAATTAATGTGATTCATCACATCAATAAAAGAAAGGACAAGAGCCATATGATCCTCTCAATAGATGCAGAGAAAGCATTTGACAAAATACAGCATCCTTTCTTGATAAAAACCCTCAAGATAGTAGGGATAGAAGGATCATACCTTGAGATCACAAAAGCCATATACGAAAGAACAACTGATAATATCATCCTCAATGGGGAAAAACTGAGAGCTTTCCCCCTAAGGTCAGGAACAAGACAGGGATGTCATTCTAACCACTGTTATTCAAAATAGTATTGGAAGTCTTAGCCTGTGCAATCAGACAACACAAAGAAATAAAAGGCATCCAAATCGGCCAGGAGGAGGTCAAACTTTCACTCTTCACAGATGACATGATACTCTATATGGAAAACCCAAAAGATTCCACCAAAAAACTGCTAGAACTGATTCATGAATTCAGCAAAGTTGCCCGATATCAAATCAATGCACAGAAATCGGTTGCATTCCCATTCACCAACAATGAAGCAACAGAAAAATCAAGGAATCGATCCCATTTACAATTGCACCAAGAACCATAAAATACCTTGGAATAAATCTAAGCAAAGAGGTGAAAAACCTATATGCTGAAAACCATAGAAAGCTTATGAAAGAAATTGAAGAAGACACAAAAAAATGGAAAACTATTCCATGCTCCTGGATAGGAAGAATAAATATTGTTAAAATGTCGATACTACCCAAAGCAATCTACATATTCAATGCAATCCTTACCAAAATAACACGAGCATTTTTCACAGAGCTAGAACAAATAATTCTAAAATTTGTATGGAACCAGAAAAGACCCCGAATAGCCAAAGCGATCTTGAAAAAGAAAACCAAAGCAGGAGGCATCACAATCCCAGACTTCAGGCTGTACTACAAAACTATAATCATGAAGGCAGTATGGTACTTGCACAAGAACAGACACTCAGATCAATGGAACAGAATAGAGAACCCAGAAATAGACCCACAAATGCATGGCCAACTAATCTTAGACAAAGCAAGAAAGAATATCCAATGGAATAAAAACAGTCTTTTCAGCCTGTGGTACTGGGAAAACTGGACAGCAACATGCAGAAGAATGAACCTGGACCACTTTCTTACACCATACACAAAAATAAACTCAAAATGGATGAAAGACCTAAGACAGGAAGCCATCAAAATCCTCGAGGAGAAAGCAGGCAAAAACCTCTTTGATCTTGGCCACAGCAACTTCTTAACACGTCTCTGGAGGCAAGGGAAACAAAAGCAAGAATGAACTACTGGGACCTCGTCAAAATAAAAAGCTTCTGCACAGTGAAGGAAACAATCAGCAAAACTAAAAGGCAACTGACAGAATGGGAGAAGATATTTGCAAATGACATATCAGATAAAGGTTTAGTATCCAAAATCTATAAAGAACTTATCAAACTCAACACCCAAAACACAAATAATCCAGTGAAGAAATGGGCAAAAGACATGAATAGACACTTCTCCAAAGAAGACATCCAGATGGCCAAACGACACATGAAAAAATGCTCAACTCACTCATCATCAGAGAAATACAAATCAAAACCACAATGAGATACCACCTTACACCTGTCAGAATGGCTAAAATGAACAACTCAGGCAACAACAGATTTTGGCGAGGATGCGGAGAGAGAGGAGCTCTTTGGCACTGATGGTGGGAATGCAAACTGGTGCAGCCACTCTGGAAAACAGTATGGAGATTCCTCAAAAAATTAAAACTAGAACTACCCTATGGCCCAGAAATTGCACTACTAGGTATTTATCCAAGGGATACAGGTGTGCTGTTTCAAAGGGGCACATGCACCCAAATGTTTATAGCAGCACTATCAACAATAGCCAAAGAATGGAAAGAGGCCAAATGTCCCTCGGTGGATGAAGGGATAAAGTAGATGTGGTATATACACACAATGGAGTATTACTTGGCAATCAAAAAGAATAAAATCTTGCCATTTGCAACTATGTGGATGGAACTGGAGGGTGTTATGCTAAGCAAAATCAGTCAGAGAAAGACAAATATATGACTTCACTCATATGAGGACTTTAAGAGACAAAACAATGAACATAAGGGAAGGGAAACAAAAATAATATAAAAATAGGGAGGGGGACAAAACAGAAGAGACTCTTAAATATGGAGAACAAACAGAGGGTTACTGGAGGGGTTGTGGGAGGGGGGATGGGCTAAATGGGTAAGAGGCACAGATTCAAGGAATCTACCCTTGAAATCATTGTTGCACTATATGCTAACTAACTTGGATGTAAATTTTTTAAAAAAGAGTAAGTATAGTCTTGGGGTGCCTGGGTGGCTCAGTCAGTTAAAGCATCCGACTCCGGCTCAGGTCATGATCTCACAGTTCATGAGTTCAAGCCCCGCATTGGGCTCTGTGCTGACATGTCAGAGCCTGGAACCTGCTTCAAATTCTGTGTCTTCTTCTCTCTCTGCCCCTCCCTGCTCTCACTCTGCCTCTCTGTCTCAAAAATAAATAAGCAATAAGAAAAATTTAAAAAGATTAAGTATTGTCTTTAAAGATGGTTTGCGTTTCAAATCCATTTTTATTTTTTAGTTGTATGATCTTGGGTGAGATTTTAATCTCTTTGGGCTTTAGTTTCCTCATTAGAAAATGGGCAGTGATTGGCAAATGACAGTGCTGAGGCTGAGTCAGGCCTACCTTCTGTTTTTGTAAAAAAAAAAAAATCTGTTTTGTAAAATAGTCTTTTTTTTATTGGAACCATAACTACCAACGTCTGAGGGCTTGAGAAGAGAGATGTCCCAACTCAGATAGATAGAGCAAATTCTCTCTTCCTCCATAAAAATTTAATTTAGGCTCTCCATTGATTGGATGATGCCCACCCTCATTGGTTAGGGTGATCTTCTTTGCTCAGTTTACTGATTCAAATGGTAATATATACCTGAAACACCCTCACAGACACACCCAGGAATAATGTTTTACCAGTTATCTGGGCATTTTCCTTAGCTCAGTTGAGTTAACACAAAAAAATTAAGCATCTCACCTACCCAAAGGATAAGGGCCATGGAATATTCATCTACCAACTTTGATCCATCATGGATCTGAGGACTGTTTGTGTGGTATTTATTCCTCAGCGCTTCTGGCCTGCCCCATCCATGGGGTAAGCATGGGCCAGCGAGAGCTCCCCAAAATGTGTTGCCCATAGGCAAAATGTCGTGGGTGTTAGGATTGAAAATGCAGGGGGCATCTGGGTGGCTCAGTCGGTTAAGCCTCCGACTTCGGCTCAGGTCACAATCTCGCAGTTCATGGGTTTGAGCCCATGTCGGGCTCTGTGCTGACAGCTCAGAGCCTGAAGCCTGTTTCAGATTCTGTGTCTCCCTCTGTCTGCCCCTCTCCCACTCATGCTCTGTCTGTCTTTCTCTCTCTCGAAAGCAAATAAACATTAAATAAAAAGAAAATGCAGGTCAACATCCAGGAAAAGTCAACTGCTGAGGATCGGATCAGGTGGAGACAACACTGCTAACTCTCGTCTCCCCTGCAGGTGCTGTGCTCCATCATCGCTGGTGTGCTGCACTACCTCTACCTGGCCTCCTTCACCTGGATGCTCCTTGAAGGGCTACAGCTTTTCCTAACCGTCAGAAACCTCAAGGTGGCCAACTACACCAGTGCAGGCAAATTCAAGAAGAGGTTCATGTGCCCTTTTGGCTATGGGGTTCCAGCTCTGATTGTGGCTGTGTCTGCAATAGTAGGACCCCAAAATTATGGAACATATGATCGGTAAGAATGATGTGTGCCTTTAGGGTAGAAGTTGTGCCCATGGCTGATGCGAGATCTGAAATCAAAAAACATTTCAGCACATTTGCTGTTGTGAGTTATACATCAAACCAGTCCTTTTTTTTTTTTTTTTTTGAGCCAGAATTCTATTTTCTCTTCAAAATTCCTAGAGGAATGGTTCTCAGCATCTTTGGGGTTGGATCCTCTTAAGAACTTTGGTAAAACCTAGAGCCTATTTCCCCAAATAGGGAAATGTACCTTTCAGACAAATGTACTTACACATAAAATTTTGAATTCAGTTTAGGAAATTAGGGAGAAAAAAAAGCACATTTGGGAAACTCAGGAACATAAAAGCCCACCTGTGGCCTCTATGTTCTGTAGGATTCTGAAAGAGTAGGTTGAATAGGTTGAGGTTAATCCCCCAAATGTAAAGAGTAACAACAATAGAAATAAATCTAGAGGTCCTGTTCTGTATCAGAGAGAACACAGTATTTTCTTATTCTCCCCATGACCCTGTGGAATCAGCACTGTCCGTTACTTCATACACAGGACACCTGGTACTTAGTCCATCTAAGCAACTTTCTCAAGGTCACAGCTAAAAAGAGAGTAAGTTCAGAATTCCCAAGGCAGCATTTTTAGCCTGACTAAAGAAGTTTAGAAAGCTCCATAAAGTTAGTTGAAGAAGCTGGTATATTGGCAATGGGGCTTAGGTTAGGAAGTAGGTATACATGTACTAAGGTATCATGTACAAAGGTGTCCCTCTTGAAAAAAAGAAGCCCCATCTCCAGCTTGAACCATACATCCTGCCAGAATGATTCTGGAGATACAGTGGCAGGGTAGATCAGGGGTTGGTAAACTTTATAAAAGGCCAAATTGTGCCTGTTTTTGTCTCTATGGGTCGTATGGTCTTTGTGGCAATTACCCAGTGTTGTCCTTGTAGTGAGAGAGAAGCCAAGTCATAGACCATATGTTAATGGATGAGTGTGGCTGTGTTTCAATAAAACTTTATCTATAAAAACATGGGGTGAACTGGATTTGCCCTGTGGGCTATTGTTTACAACCCTTAGAATAGAACTTAAGTGTGGGAGCTTTTCTGCCCACTCAGTGTTGGCAATTGCTTGTTAAATTGACCAGTTTTATGCTGTGAGGTCTCTGTTTAGAATAAATTATGCTAACTTTGCCAACATAAGCCATGACATAATAAAAGGTATTTGGGCAGCTGAGTATTTGGTATATGGAACATATTTAATTTGTGTTGGTAGTTTTTCTTGCTGTAGCTGTTACTATTTTTACTCTCTTTCTTATAGCAATCATTATTAGGGTACTGTTTATTGAGCCTTACCTCTTTGCCAGGAACTGTACTCAAATTTGTATACACATTATCTCATTTTAATCTTTCCTACAAGATCTATATTAGGAAAACTGCAAAATCCTGATGAAAGAAATAAAAGAAGTTTCAAATAAACGGAGAGATAGTCCATGTTCATGGATAGGAAAACTCAATATTGTCAAGAAGTCAGTCTGTCAGTTCTTTCCAACTTGATCTGTAGATTGAATGCATTCTCAACCACATTCTCAGAAAATTATTTTGTAGATATTGATAAAATTATTCTAATGTTTGTACAGAGAAGAAAAAGACCCTAAATAGCTAACACAATATTGAAGGAGAACAAAGTCATAGGAGTGACCCTACCTGACTTCAAGACTTTGCATATAACCACAGTAATTATTTAATCTTTTAATACTTCTGTTTGCCCCCACTCTACACTTGGGGAAACTGAGACTTAGAGCACACAGCTTATGTCAGATGAGGACCCATGTCTGATTCCACCTAAAGTCCAGGCTCTGAATTAAATGATTCCTGGCACTGGTTGGATCTTGCTATAGGAGTCTGAATTCAAGACCTTTGCCTTCTGAGAAATAGCTAATGCACACCTTTCTCTCAACAGCTGCTGGCTCAAGCATGATAAAGCGTTCATCTGGAGTTTTATGGGACCAGTGGCAGTCATTATCTTGGTGGGTGACTAGTGATAGTTATTGATGTGCCTGCCCTAGGTTTGCCAAGCATAGTGTGTTTCTTTCTGTTAAAGCAGAAGTGAGGTGAAGATAAGGAAAATATAGTCTAATGTGATTTACCCCTCTTCCTGAAAACACAGTCTTTGTATCTCTTTCCCAGGCTCCCTCCTGGTTCACTTGTTACTCTGATGTAATATAACCCTCTGCTGGAGATTCTTCTAAAAATCCCACATTTGTTCATTCAACAACTATTTAGTGGGGCATCTGTGGTTCAGTCGGTTAAACATCCAACTTCGCTCAGGTCACGATCTCGTAGTTTGTGAGTTTGAGCCCTGCATCGGGCTCTGTGCTGACAGCTCAGAGCCTGGAACCTGATTCAGATTCTGTTTCTCCCTCTCTCTATGGCCTTCCCCCACTCACACTCTCTTTCCCTCTCTTTAAAAAAATAAGTAAACATTTAAAAAAAATTTTTAACAGATATTCAGCAAGTATCTACTCTTCATAGAGTGATATGTTTTCCTGTTTGTAAGCAGCTTCCTGATCACGTCATTGTCCTGGCATACCTATCAAGAGTACTCTTTCACTTTCTAGGTGTCTTGGTTTGAATGATAAATTATATAGTCACCCTAATCAAGCACCAAGTGCCACAAGCTCATATATACACAATGTGCTGTATAAAAGACCAGACCATAGCATAGCATCCAACGAGGCCTGTATCTTTTGGGGAAAGATTCTTAGGTCCAACTCAAACTAGGTTGCATGACCTGGACTCCAGAGACAATTCCAAGTCAACTTTTAGTTCTGTGTCCACAGATAAACTTGGTGTTCTACTTTCAAATCCTGTGGATTTTGAGAAGTAAACTTTCCTCCCTCAACAAAGAAGTTTCTACCATTCAGGATACCAGGTAAGAAGGCCCTAGAATCCGTGGTATCCACAGATTTTTTCCTACAGGACTACTTTTCTTTCTGACTGGGAATGAAAAACCCATATAAAAATCTAATATAAAATGTCCTGGTACTTGGTAAAGGGTAAGGGGGGTACAATTTCTAGAAATAAAAACTATAATTTTCAGGTAGCTTAATGTACTCCTTGATCTCTTTCCTCAACAAATATTCATTGGGTGCTCCTTTGTGTAGCATACTGTTAATATGAAATTCATGCCAAGAGTATCAATATTATCATCTCTCCCCAACCTCGTGAGTCCACCCACTTCTGGGGGCTCCATTATCCTTGGGTGTAGACACTCAGTTCTTACTGGCACTGATCTAAATAATTGGAAATAATAAGAAAAACTAATGTTAACTAGGAACTTGATAGATGATGGGAATTTACCAATATTGTTTCACTGAATGCCTATAACTCCAATCTATGAGGTGGGCATGACTACTATCCCCCATTGATATGAGGAGCAGGTACTCATGTTACCCAAAAGTGGGCAAGAGTCAGGTGCATTGGTGAGTCAGATGAACAAAACTTAAGGAGCATCTTTCCAACTTCAGACCCTGGCTTTGATCTCCTCTACTTATCATACAAACCAACATCTCCTAGCCTTGGTGTTTTCTGCCCTAGAGGGTCAGAGTGTCCCCCTTCTTAGTGTTTCCTCATCCTTCTACACATGTGTGGATGAGTGTAGGCTCACACACCATGTGCATGCACACACACACACACACACACACTCACACACGTCAGCTGTCCCAGACAGTTGCCATCAACAACCCTTCTATTTGACAAAACACAATTTTCTTGAAGAAGCACAACAGCATGCTATGATCTGAAGTCATGATATCATCATCAGTACACATTTTCAGAACAACTTTCTAGAAGGCACTTTCCACACATCTTCCAATAGGTTCAGATAAATCATTTCCAAGAATAGGGGAAAGCATTATTCTCAGAAGCAGTGATTGAAAGCATGGGTTCTGCCTCATCTTCGAGTTGTATGACTTTGCATGAGTCACTTAAGCACATGAGGTGATGCGAAGTTTAAATCAGGTAATGCATGCAAAGCATTTAGCACAGTGCCCAACATATAATGATCAGTGATAGTTATTATTACTCCTGTTCCTTCCCAGAGTCATGACATTTAAAGCCATTGCTCAGCTATTTATACTGGGCTGTTCTTGGGGCCTTGGCTATTTTATGGTTGAAGAGTTCGGGAAGGTGATCGGATCAGTCATTGCCTACACATTCACCATCATCAATGTCCTGCAGGGGGTTTTGCTCTTTGTGGTACACTGTCTCCTTAATCGCCAGGTAAGGCTAATTGTTTTATTTATCACCAGCTGAGTCCCACCATCTTATTGAATGGCTATTCACATTCTCACCCTTTTCTGATCTTTTATATTTGTATCTTGTGGTTGCCTTGATTCTGGGAAAAAGGTTTAGGTGCTGCTTGCGTATGCTGTGTGTTCTGGGTGCATCTAACTAAATTTCACATTCCAATCTATATCTTAAGAGTGTGCTTTTGTCAGCTGGAGATGACAGAACAAAATATCATAGATCATGTGGCTTGGACAACAGAAATATCTCTTATAATTCTGGAGGCTGGAAATCTGAGGTCAGGGTGACTGTGCAGTTGGGTTCTGGTGAGAATGCTCTTTTTTTTTTTTTTTTTTTTTTCAGAAGTCCACCTTCTTGCTGTGTCCTTCCATAGGAGAGACAAGGAGAGAGAGCTTTTATGTTTCTTCTTAATGGGACACTAATCCTATTGGATCAGGGCTCTACCATTAGGACTTCATTTATTCTTAGTCACTCCTATAAAGGTCATATCTTCAAATACGATCATCCTGGGAGGTTAAGCCTTTAACATATGAATTTTGAGGAGACACAACTTAGTCCATAGCAGAGAATTTATCAGTCAGGATAAGGGAGATTATGCTGCAGTAACAAATAGCCACCACCCCCTAATTTCAGTGGGTGACAACAATAAAGTTTATTTCTTGCTCATGCTACATAACTGTGTCTTGATCTACATTGTCTTCACTCTGGGATACAGGCTGAAGGGGCAGCCCTTATTTGGAATATTGGTATTCTTGTGGCAAAGGGAAAGGAGATCCTGGCCAACTGTACCTGAATTAGTTCTCTTTCATTGGCTGGAGCTAGTCATGTGGCCATACCTGAGTTCACCAGAAAGAGGACACATAATCCTCTTACAGTGTAGTGCACTTTAGGGAGGGGCACTGGAAAATTTGGCATAATATGCCAAAAACAGAGAGACTTCAGCTCTAGTGTTAGGTTTTACACTGAGTAGGCTGCTGTGTGGGCAGCTTTCTTACCCTCTCTGAGCCTCAACTTCTCATCTGTGTATATGGTAATACGTGCCTCACAGAGTTGAGAATTAAATGAGATAATGCAATATGAGTCTCCTCGCGCAGTTCTTGTGAGGGTCATTATTATAATTTTACTCCTCATAGAATATTGGAAACAATTTTCCTGACTTCCCCACCCTCCCTTTGCTATTGAGTGGAACTACCATCAATTAAGATGCTTGTGGCAAAAAGACCATCGTAACACTATTAATTTCTCTGTCGTCTTCTAGTGCCTTCTCAATGCTTGGTACTCCTCACACCCAAAAATGAAGTACACCTTAAGTGTCTTGGTAAAATAATGTTGAGTATTAAGTATTTAAATATCTTTTTCAGACATGTTAAGCAGGTTACATGAAGGGAATCCATGTAATCACAGGGGGTGTTTGTACGTAGTGGTTAGTTTGGGGCCCTGAGTAAGAATCATGAGGTGTTGAATTCTGTCTGTATGACCTTGGGCAAGTCCATGTACTTCCACAAGCTTCAGATTCTTTACCTTCAATTGCTGATAAGGGAAGAGCCTTTCTCCTTTGGTTTATGGAAGATGACATTGCATATGGTGCAAAGTGTATTGAACATAGCTTCATCCTTATAATCACCACCAGCAGCATCACCATAATCACCTTCACCATCCTCCTCCTCCTTGTTCTCAGCATCATCATCACCACCACTTTGATGAACCACTGGGTTCAAAGTCTCTCTGTAGAGACTTTGTAGTGCCCAACATCTAGTAAATGCCTTTTCCACAATGAGAAAGTTGAATTTCAGAATGAATTAACAAGAGGACTATACAGAAAAGTAATGAAAAGGCAGTCATAGGGCTTGGCATCTATATCTTTGGCCTCCTATTTGGGGTCCTTTCTCTCTAACCAAGCTCTGGACATGACACAAACCCCTATATTCCTCAGGTGCGAATGGAATACAAGAAGTGGTTTAGTGGGATCTGGAAAGCGATTGAGACTGAAAGCTTTGACGTATCTCGCTCTACGATCCAAACCAAAATGGTAAGTGAGACCAGCTTCTCTGCAGTGATGTGTACTTGCTAAACCCAACGTCTCCTACAACCAAGAGCTTCCTGGTCCTTGATCTAAAAGAAAAGAGAAATTTCATTAGCTTCCTGCATTATGCTGCTGGTTTCTGGTTTTTGAGACCAAAACCAGTGGAGTTCTGCTTGCTTGCTTGCTTTCTCTCTCTCTTTCCCTTTCTCCCTCCTTCCCTCCCTCCCTTCCTTCTCCCCTCCCTTCCTTCTCCCCTCCCTCCCTTTCTTCCTTCATCCCTCCTTCCCTCCTTCCTCCTTCCTTCCCTATCCTCTATCCCTCCTTTATCATCCCTCCTTCCCTCCTTCTTCCCTCCTTCATTCATTCCTTTATTCCTTCCTTCCATCCCTGTCTTTCTCTCTCTCTCTTTCTTTCATCCTCTCTCTCTCTTTCTCTCCCTCTCCCAAGTCTTTCCACAAATTTGGATATTCCACAAATAATCCAAATGATAATTTAACAACATTCATTTAACAAATATTTATTGATTATCCAGTACATGCTAGATACTGTATTAGGTGTTGGGGAAACAGCAGTGGACACATTGACAAAAATCCTTGCCCTCACAGGACTGATGTTGGAGTGGGGTGGGGGGGGCTGACAATAAACCCCCAAGTGTAGATTATACAGTACATCACAAAGTGATGTGTGCTATAGAAAAATACAGAGCAGTGAAGAGAAATCAGGACGCATGGGGTGAGGGGAGTTTGGTTTTCAGTAAGGTGGTCACAGTGACAGCCCTTCACAGTCTCTGTCACTACATTCTATTTTAATTATCTGTGTGATGTGCCTCTCTGTATGATATTTGTCTTAGTCTTAAAAACATTGAAGTATTTGCTTTTGGTCAGCCTCTGCTCCCCTGTAAGTTTCACTGTTGTGGTCACTATTGTTTTCCTTCTACCTAGAGCAATGCCTGGCCCACAAAAGATGTTGAGTGTCTAAATTCCTTGCTTACAGATGAGCAAACAGACTGGGAGAGTCCACATGATTTGCTCAAAGCTACTCAGCTGGGTAGAGGGTTCCAACTTGGGTCTGTTTTTCTCTGAAAGTTGACAGCTTTCCTTAGTTGTCACCACAGTTGTCACCCCAGACTGTCAACAATATTGGGACCAGCTTGATAGGACATGCACTCTCATATTAAGGACAATTCTGCTTAGTGGCTGCTGACTATGTCCTATCAGTGTATGCCACAGGTTCACCTCTTGGCTAGAATCAGCAGCGGCCAAAGGATATGTCAACCTGAACTGTGTAAAAGAACTTTCCCAATGCTTGTAGTCCCCCAAAACATGTCACATAGTAGAATCCATAGTGTGGATTCTGGGGTTCGCCAGATTTGAGTTCGTATTTTGACTCTTTCAGATTTTGGGCAAATAATTTAACTTCTCTGAGCCTCAATTCATTCATCGTTGAAATGCCCAATTGATTGAGGAACGAAACAATGTACATGAAAGCACTTTGCTCTACTCTGAACCATGTCAACGCTGCTTTTTATTAATACCAAATTATCAAAAGTCAGCTACGTAGAAGGCCCCAAACAGTAATCTTGTCCCCTTATCTTTGGACAACACTTTTCTCTGTAAAAAGCGCATATCCATCCTTACAGTCATTACTGACCCTCTGTAGCATTTAAGTGATTCGTCACTGTTTGAATGGAGCCAACATGCCTGGGTTCAGGTGACAACTCCACCAGTTCCAGGCTGCATCAGCTTACGCTAGCAACTTAATGTCTCTGTGCCTCAGTTTCTTCATCTGTAAATGAGGATGATAATAGTATCTATCTCATCATGAGAAGTAAGTGATGTCATATGTGCTAAGAGCTCAGGACGCTGCCTGGTCCACAGTAAACACCCTGTAAATGTTTGTGAAAAGATCAAACAAATAAAAAGACCATTGCAGATGGTGTTTGGGGACGGGAGAGGCTGTAAGCCATATATTAGGACCTCTTTACTGAGCTTTGGACCTTAAAGAAATTCTTGCTTGTTCTATCTAGGCACTGCTGGAAGTCCTAGGTAATTTCTGAGGTGTTAATTTCTCTTCAGTTTTTTCTACACATTATTTCCCCCCAAATAGGAGGAACCAACAACATCATCAGAATTCTATCGCAGAAGAGACGCTGCGTCTGTTCAACCACAGCCTCAGACTCTGATCTCTGCTCTTTGGCTAAAACCAGCAAACTGAGCTGCTGTGGACAGCGCCCTCTGTGGTGACACATGGATGGGACAAATGCCACCATCTGTCTTTCTCCTGAAAGCAGTCGTGACTCTTTTCCCTATTTTGGCTTCTGTCTCCGTAGAAAGAAAGGGGTGTCGAGAGACTACTGAGACCCCCAAACCCAGAATTGCATATCGTGTGCCATTAAATGCTCAGAGAATTCTTTAACAACGAGGGAAATAAGGGGATTTTCATCTTCCAGCTAATACTACCTTGCCCAGGATTTATTGGCCAACATCTGGATTCAGCTTGCAGATTTCTCTCTCTGAATTTTTGGCTCCACTTTATACTCCTGAAGATCTTGCATCACTCAACATTTTCATAGTTCAATAACTCCCATATGAATAAATATTAAAAACAGGGTTGTATTCTTGCGTTGTAAAAATACACCTCCATCCCACTCAGGAGGGCGTCCTAAGGAAATGTCTAGTGGTCAGGAGACCAGCACTGTCTTCTTTGCTTGATGACTTTCAAACCTACTCATATACTCAGGTTAATTTTAGTGTGATCTCAAGCACTCGTTTTAGTAGCACATATACTTAATGTCACATCATGTCCTCATGGAAATGCTCCCAAACCAATAGCGGCGGGGGGGGGGGGGGGGGGTGTCACAGCAGTCCTTTGGCCTTATGTATTTAGTTTTAACATTTCTAATTTTGTTTTCAAAGTCATTGGATTTAGTGTCTTTTTCAGCACCAAAATAAATAAATGTATGGCTAACTTTGTTACCAGACAGTATTTTAAAAGCAACTTTAAATAATAACAGCAGGAAATGTAAAAATAGCAGCTGAGACTCACCGTGATTCATTTGAAGAGATTTCTTGTGCAGTTTTTAAGGCATGAACCAAAGACTGTCCCTTTTTCTGCTTAATCAGCTTAAGTGTCTCTTCCACGTTGTGGTGGTGCAAACAGAACGCATGATTCACTCCACTTGCCGGCTTTAAAATTATGTGATTCGTCTCAGGGAGACAAATTGGGGAGATTCACGTGGTTTCAAAATGCATGCCTGCGGTGTGACTTTTTATATCCTGCAATTTCAAATATACACGAATAGAACTCGCATGAAATGCAACCTTCCTGGGCAGTTGACAAATCCTTGTGCTTAAGCCCCACTAATGTCGCTGCTGTTTTTGCATCCAAAACAGTTGCAAAAAGTGAATAAACAAGCCAAATGTTCTAGGCGCTTCGGGTTTGGACCTCTCTATTCAATATTTTCACTTCCTCCCAACATCAGGTCGGCTTTCTTTCTCTTATCTGCCTTGCTCACCCCCTTCGCTTTAAGAACTACTGTCTTCATCCTTTGAGAGCCCTTTATTCTTCTAGACCTCAGTGAAATTCCTTACTCTGTTACTGTCAGTATGACGTGACTTACCCTATATTTTGTGTGCTATTGCACACATGATACGTGTGTGCTTGTAAATCATTCCTGCCTGGACTATAAACTTCTGGAAGGCAAGAATGATAGATGTTTTAATGATCAATTGCAAGGTGGTAAGTGATAGTTTCCCTGCCTCCACCTAGAACATTAATTCTCAAGCTCCGCACTGTTAACATTTTGGCCTGGATAATTCTTTTTGCGGGCAGGAGCTGCTGTGCATTGCAGGATTTGCAGCAGCATCCCTGGCCTCTACCCGCTAGATGCCTGTAACCTCCCCCATCCCACACACACCCACTGTGACCATCAGAAATGTCTCCAGACATTGCCACCTGGGAACAGAAGTGATCTTATTGAGAATTACTGGCTTAGGCATTAGTTCATAGTGAAAAAGTCCTTTGTGGTCACCCAGCTGTTCCAGGAAATGAATACTCAATCAGAATGTGGTGATTACGCACATGCTCTGCACTCCAAGGGGGTGGTACGTCTGGGGAACACCTCTTGTCTGGCCAGCTTTCTTTTCTGGGAACTGCCCACCTCACTGTGGCAGAGACTATTCATCAAAACCCACATCTGCTTCTTTGCAACATGTACTTTTGCTTAGAAGGGTCCCCTGCTTGGGTTTGTGCTGCAGAGGAGAGGAAATAAAATTAAGAGATTCCAAGCCGGGGGCTCTTAAGATTTTCTTTTATTGCATCACAGAATACTTTGAGAGTCAGATTTTTAAAAAGTGAGTCTTTTCCCTGCAAAAATACATATAGGCAGTGCATGAATCATGGATGTTCTCAGTTGCAACTGATAGAAATCTAGCTGCTCTGTTTTGCTGCCCAAATGTGGCCTGAAAATCAGCAGCATAGTGACATGCAAATCACTTGGAAATTTGGTACAAATGCAAAATCTTAGGCTCCATCCCAGATCCAGTGAATAGGACCCTTCTTTTTAACATGATCTCCAGGAGATTCTATGCAAGTCAAAGTTTGAGAAACTTGTGGTCTACGGATCTGCATCATCAGCATGGCCTGGGATATTGTTAAAAATGCAAATCTCAGATGTCACCTGAAAATCACCACCAGACACAGAATCCCTACAGTTGGGGGCCCAGGAATCCATGGCTTAACAAACTCTACAGGGGATTCTTTTTTTATGTTTTGAGTTTTTATTTAAATTCTCGTTAGTTAACATGTGGTATAATATTGGGTTCAAGAGTACAACTGAGTGATTCATCACTTACATACTACACCCAGTGCTCATTACAAGTGCCCTCCTTAACACCCACCACTCATTTAGCCCATCTTCCGACCTTCCCTCCAGCAACCCCCAGTTTGTTCTCTCAGGGGTTGTCTCCCTTTTTTTCCCCTTCCCCTATGTTCATCTGTTTTGTATCTTAAATTCCACATATGAGTGAGATCTTCTGGTATTTGTCTTCCTCGGACTGACTTATGTCACTAAGCATAATACACTCTAGCTCCATCCATGCTGTTGCAAATGGCAATATTCCATTCTTTTTACGGCTGAGTAATATTCCAGTGTGTGTGTGTGTGCGCGTGCATGTCTTTTTTATCCATTCATCAGTCGATAGACATTTGGGCTCTTTCCATAATTTGACTATGCTTTTTTTTTAATTTATTTAAATCCAAGTTAGTCAACATCTAGTGTAGCAATGATTTCAGCAATGGAATTGAGTGACTCTTCACTTACGTGTAACACCCAGTGCTCATCCCAACAAGTGTCCTCCTTAATGCCCCTTGCCCATTTAGCCCATCCCCTCACCCAACACCCCTGCAGCAACCCTCCATTCTCTGTATTTAAGAGTCTTTTATGGTTTGTCTCCCTCCCTGTTTTGATATTACTTTTGCTTCCCTTCCCTTATGTTCATCTGTTTTGTATTTTAACTTCCACATTTGTGATATTTGTCTTTCTCTAATTTCACTTAGCATAATACCCTCTAGTTCCATCCATGTTTTTGCAATTGGCAAAATTTCACTCTTTTCGATTACCAACTAGTACTCCGTGTGTACCCACACACACACACACCACCGCCACCGCCACTGCCACATCTTCTTTATCGATTCATCACTCAATGGATTTGGGCTCTTTCCATACTTTGGCTATCTATTGTTGATAGTGCTGCTATAAACACTGGGGTGCATGTGCCCCTTTGAAACAGCATACCTATATTCTATGAATAAATACTTAGTAGTACAATTGTTGGGTCATAGGGTAATTCTATTTTTAACTTTTTGAGGAACCTCGACACTGTTTCCCAGAGTGGCTGCACCAGTTTGCATTCCCACCAACAATACAAAAGGGTTCCTCTTTCTCCGCATTCTCACCAACATCTGTTGTTGCCTGAGTTGTTCACATTAGCCATTCTGACAGGTGTGAGGTGGTGTCTCATTGTGGTTTTGATTTGTATTTCCCTGATGATGAGTGATGTTGAGCATTTTTTCATGTGTCTGTTAGCCATCTGGATGTCTTCTTTGGAAAAGTGTCTGTGTCTTTTTCCCATTTCATCCTGGATTATTTGTTTTTTGAGTGTTGAGTTTGATAAGTTGTTTATAAATTTTGGATACTAACCCTTCGTCAGATATGTCATTTGTGAATATCTTCTCCCATTCTATCGGTTGTCTTTTAGTTTTGCTGATCGTTTCCTTCACTGTGCAGAACTTTTTATCTTGATGAAATCCCAATAGTTCATTTTTACTTTTGTTTCCCTTGCCTCTGGAGACATGTCAAGTAAGAAGTTGCTGCAACTGAGGTCATAAAAGGTTGCTGCCTGTTTTCCCCTCTAGGATTTTGATGGCTTCCTGTCTTATGTTTAGGTCTTTCATCCATTTCATTTTTGTGGTATAAGAAAGTGGTCTAGTTTCATTCTTCTGCATGTTGCTGTCCAATTTTCCCAACACCATTCGCTGAAGAGACTGTCTTTTTTTCCACTGGATATTCTTTTCTGCTTTGTCACGGATTAGTTGGCCATATGTTTGTGGGTCCATTTCTGGACTCTCTATTCTGTTCCATTGATCTGAGTGTCTGCTTTTGTGCCAGTACCATACTGTCTTCATGATTACAGCTTTGTAATACAGCTTTAAATCCAGGATTGTGAGGCCTCCAGCTTTGGTTTGCTTTTTCAGGATTGCTTTGGCTATCCAGTGTCTTTTCTGGTTCCATACAGATTTTAGGATTGTTTGTTCTAGCTCTGTGAAAAATGCTGGTGTTATTTTGATAAGGATTGCATTGAATATGTAGATTGCTTTGGGTAGTATCGACATTTTAACAATACTTGTTCTTCCAACCCAGGAGCATGGAATATTTTTTCAATTTTTTTGTATCTTCTTCAATTTCTTTCATAAGCTTTCTATAGTTTTCAGCATATAGGTTTTTCACCTCTTTGGTTAGATTTATTCCTAGGTATTTTATGGTTCTTGGTGCAATGGTAAATGGGATTGATTCCTTGATTTCTCTTTCTGTTCCTTCATTATTAGTGTATAGAAATCCAACCAGTTTTTATACATTGATTTTATATCCTGTAACTTTGCTGAATTCATGGATCAGTTCTAGCAGTTTCCTGATGGAGTCCTCGGGTTTTCCACACAGTGTATCATGTCGTCTGTGAACAGTGAAAGTTTGACTTCCTCCTTGCTGATTTGTATGCTTTCATTTTCTTGTGTTGTCTGATTGCTGAAGCTAGGACTTTCAACACTATGTTGAATAACCAGTGATGAGAATGGACATCCTTGTTGTGTTCCTGACCTTAGGGGGAAAACAGATGATATTAGCAAATATTATTCCTGTATCTCAGGCATAAATCCCACTTGATCATGGTGAATAATTCTTTCAATGTATTGTTGGATATGGTTGCTAGTATCTTGTTGAGGATTTTTGCTTCCATTTTCATCATGGAAATTGGTCTGTAGTTCTCTTTTTTAGTGGGGTCTTTGTCTGGTTTTAGAATCAAGGTAATGCTGGCCTCATGGAATGAGTTTGGAAGTTTTCCTTCTATTTCTATTTTTTGGAACAGCCTCAAAAGAATAGGAGTTAACTCTTCTTTAAATGTTTGATAGAATTCCCCTGGAAAGCTATCCAGCCCTAGACTCTTGTTTGTTGGGAGATTTTTTTATTACTGATTCCATTTCTTTGCTGGTTATGGGTCTGTTCAAAAATTTTTAATGTTTTTTTTAATGTTTATTTATTCTTGAGAGAGACAGACAGAGGGTGAGCAGGGGAGGAGCAGACACACACACACACACACACACACACACACACACACACACACAGAATCCAAAGCAGGCTCCAGACTCTGAGCTGTCAGCACAGAACCCAATGCAGGGCTTGAACTCATGAACTGCAAGATCATGACCTGAGCCGAAGTCAGAAGCCCAACTGACTGAGCCACCCAGGCGCCCCTCTGTTCAAATTTTTTATTTCTTCCTGTTTCAGTTTTGGTAGTTTATATGTTTCTAGGAATTTGTCCATTTCTTCCAGATTGCCTAATTTGTTGGCATATAATTGCTCATAACATTCTCTTATTGTTCGTATTTCTGCGGTGTTGGTTGTGATCTCTCCTCTTTCATTTGTGATTTATTTATTTGGGTCTTTTCCTTTTTCTTTTTGATCAATCTGGCTAGGGGTTTATTAATTTTGTTAATTCCTTCAAGGAACCAGGTCCTGTTCATTTATTTTTTCTGTTTTGGGTTTTTTTTTTTTTAATTTCGATAGCATTGATTTCTGCTCTAATCTTTATTATTTCCCGTCTTCTGCTGGTTTTGGGTTTTATTTGCTGTTCTTTTTCCAGCTCCTTAAGGTGTAAGGTTAGGTTGTGTATCTGAGATCTTTCTTCCTTCTTTAGGAAGACCTGGATTGCTGTATACTTTCCGCTTATGACCGCCTTTGCTGCATCCCAGAGGTTTTGGGCTGTCGTGTTTTCATTTTCATTGGCTTCCATGTACTTTTAAATTTCCTCTTTAGTTTCTTGGTTAACCCATTCATTCTTTAGTAGGATGCTCTTTAATCTCCATTTGTTCATGGTCTTCCCAATTTTTTTCCTTTTTTAAATATGAAATTTATTGTCAAATTGGTTTTCATACAACACCCAGTGCTCATCTCTTATGGTTTGGCTTCTTCCCTCTCTAACCTTTTTTTTCCTTCCCCTCCCCCATGGTCTTCTGTTAAGTTTCTCAGGAAACACATAAGAGTGAAAACATATGGTACCTGTCTTTCTCTGTATGATTTACTTCACTTAGCATAACACTCTCCAGTTCCATCCACATTGCTACAAAAGCCTTTCATTCTTTCTCATTGCCATGTAGTATTCCATTGTGAATATAAACTACAATTTCTTTATCCATTCATCAGTTAATGGACATTTAGGCTCTTTCCATCATTTGGCTATTGTTGAAAGTGCTGCTATAAATGTTGGGGTACAAGTGCCCCTATGTATCAGCACTCCTGTGTCCCTTGGGTCAGTTCCTAGCAGTGCAATTGCTGGGTCATAGGGTAGATCTAGTTTTACTTTTTTGAGGAACCTCCACACTGTTTTCCCGAGTGGCTGCACCAGTTTGCATTCCCACCAACAGTGCAAGAGAGTTCCCATTTCTCCACATCCTCGCCAGCCTCTATAGTCTCCTGATTTGTTCATTTTAGCCACTCTGACTGGTGTGAGTTGGTATTTCAGTGTGGTTTTGATTTGTATTTCCCTGATGAGGAGTGACGTTGAGCATCTTTTCATGTGCCTGTTGGCCATCTGGATGTCTTCTTTAGAGAAGTGTCTATTCATGTTTTCTGCCCATTTCTTCACTGGATTATTTGTTTTTTGGGTGTAGAGTTTGGTGAGTTCTTTACAGATTTTGGATACTAGCCCTTCATCTGATATGTCATGTGCAAATATCTTTTCCCATTCCATTCGTTGCCTTTTAGTTTTGTTGATTGTTTCCTTTGCAGTACAGAAGCTTTTTATCTTCATGAGGTCCCAATAGTTCATTTTTGCTTTTAATTCCCTTGCCTTTGGAGAAGTGTCAAGTAAGAAATTGCTGCAGCTGAGGTCAGAGAGGTTTTTTTCCTGCTTTCTCCTCTAGGGTTTTGATGGTTTCCTGTCTCACATTCAGGTCCTTCATCCATTTTGAGTTTATTTTTGTGAATGGTGTAAGAAAGTGGTCTATTTTCATTCTGCTGCATGTTGCTGTCCAGTTCTCCCAGCACCATTTGCTAAAGAGACTGTCTTTTTTCCATTGGATATTCTTTCCTGCTTTGTCAAAGATTAGTTGGCCATACTTTTGTGAGTCCAATTCTGGAGTCTCTATTCCATTGGTCTATGTGTCTGGTTTTGTGCCAGTACCATGCTGTCTTGATGATTACAGCTTTGTAGTAGAGGCTAAAGTCTGGGATTGTGATGCCTCCCGCTTTGGTCTTCTTCTTCAACATTACTTTGGCTATTTGGGGCCTTTTGTGGTTCCATATGAATTTTAGGATTGCTTGTTCTAGCTTCGAGAAGAATGCTGGTGCAATTTTGATTGGGATTGCATTGACTGTGTAGATAGCTTTGGGTAGTTGTGACATTTTAGCAATATTTATTCTCTGAATCCATGAGCATGGAACGTTTTTCCATTTCTTTGTAACTTCTTCAATTTCCTTCATAAGCTTTCTATAGTTTTCAGCATACAGATCTTTTACATCTCTGATTAGGTTTATTCCTAGGTATTTTATGATTCTTGGTGGAATTGCGAATGAGATAAGTTTCTTTATTTGTCTTTCTGTTGCTTCATTGTTAGTGTATAAGAATGCAACTGATTTCTGTACATTGATTTTATATCCTGCTACTTTGCTGAATTCATATATCAGTTCCAGCAGACTTTTGGTGGAGTCTCTCGTATTTTCCATGTATAATATCATGTCATCTGCAAAAAGCGAAAGGTTGACTTCATCTTTGCCAATTTTGATGCCTTTGATTTCCTTTTGTTGTCTGATTGCTGATGCTAGAACTTCCAACACTATGTTAAACAACAGTGGTGAGAGTGGACATCCCTGTCGTGTTCCTGATCTCAGGGAAATCTCTCAGTTTTTCCCCATTGAGGATGATATTAGCTGTGGGCTTTTCATAAATGGCTTTTATGTTTAAGTATGTTCCTTCTATCCCGACTTTCTCAAGGGTTTTTATTAAGAAAGAATGCTGAATTTTGTCAAATGCTTTTTCTGCATCGATTGACAGGATCATATGGTTCTTATCTTTTCTTTTATTAATGTGATGTATCACATTAATTGATTTGTGAATGTTGAACCAGCCCTGCAGCCCAGGAATGAATCCCACTTGATCGTGGTGAATAATTCTTTTTATATGCTATTGAATTCGATTTGCTAGTATCTTGTTGAGAATTTTTGCATCCTTATTCATCAGGGATATTGGCCTGTAGTTCTCTTTTTTTGCTGGGTCTCTGTCTGGTTTAGGAACCAAAGTAATGTTGGCTTCATAGAATGAGTCTGGAAGTTTTCCTTTCCTTTCTATTTTTTGGAACAGCTTGAGAAGGATAGGTATTATCTCTGCTTTAAATGTCTGGTAGAATTACCCAGGGAAGCCATCTGGTCCTGGACTCTTATTTGTTGGGAGACTTTTTGGTAACTGATTCAATTTCTTTGCTGGTTATGGGTCTGTTCAAGTTTTCTATTTCTTCCTGTTTGAGTTTTGGAAGTGTGTGGGTGCTTAGGAATTTGTCCATTTCTTTCAGGTTGTCCAATGTGTTGGCGTATAATTTTTCATAGTATTCCCTGATAATTGCTTGTATTTCTGAGGGATTGGTTGTAATAATTCCATTTTCATTCAGGATTTTATCTATTTGGGTCATCTCTCTTTTCCTTTTTAGAAGCCAGGCTAGAAGTTTATCAATTTTGTTTATTTTTTCAAAAAACCAACTCTTGGTTTCATTGATCTGCTCTACAGTTTTTTTTAGATTCTATATTGTTTATTTCTGCTCTGATCTTTATTATTTGTTTTCTTCTGCTGGGTTTGGGGTGTCTTTGCTGTTCTGCTTCTATTTCCTTTAGGAGTGCTGTTAGATTTTGTATTTGGGATTTTTCTTGTTTCTTGAGATAGGCCTGGATTGCAATGTATTTTCCTCTCAGGACTGCGTTCGCTGCATCCCAAAGCATTTGGATTGTTGTATTTTCATTTTCATTTGTTTCCATATTTTTTTTATCTCTTCTCTAATTGCCTGGTTGACCCATTCATTCTTTAGTAGGCTTTTCTTTAACCTCCATGCTTTTGAAGGTTTTCCAGACTTCTTCCTGTGGTTGATTTCAAGTTTCATAGCATTGTGGTCTGAAAGTGTGCATGGTATGATCTCAATTCTTTTATACTTATTAAGGTCTGTTTTGTGACCCAGTATGTGATCTATCCTGGAGAATGTTCCATGTGTACCTGAGAAGAAAGTATATTGTGTTGCTTTGGGATGCAGAGTTCTAAATATATCTGTCAAGTCCATCTGTATCCAATGTATCATTCAGGGCCCTTGTTTCTTTATTGGTCTTGTGTCTAGATGATCTATCCATTGTTGTAAGTGGGGTATTAAAGTCCCCTGCAATTACCACATTCTTATCAATAAGGTTGCTTATGTTTGTGATTGTTTTATATATTTGGGGGCTGCCGTATTTGGTGCATAGACATTTATAATTGTTAGCTCTTCCTGATGGATAGACCCTGTAATTATTATATAATTCCCTTCTTCATCTCTTGTTACAGCCTTTAATTTAAAGTCTAGTTTGTCTGATATAAGTATGGCTACTCCAGCTCTCTTTTGACTTCCAGTACCGTGATAGATAGTTCTCCATCCCCTCACTCTCAATCTGAAGGTGTCCTCAGGTCTAAAATGAATCTCTTATAGACAGCAAATAGATGGGTCTTGTTTTTTTTTTTATCAATTCTGTTACCCTATGTCTTTTGGTTGGAGCATTTAGTCCATTTACATTCAGTGTTATTATTGACAGATATGGGTTTAGAGTCATTGTGATGTCTGTAGGTTTCATACTAGTAGTGATGTCTCTGGTACGTTGTGGTCTTTGCAACATTTCACTCACAGAGTCCCCCTTAGGATCTCTTATAGGGCTGGTTTAGTGGTGATTAATTCCTTCAGTTTTTGTTTGTTTGGGAAGACCTTTATCTGTCCTTTATTCTGAATGACAGGCTTGCTGGATAAAGGATTCTTGGATGCATATTTTTCCTGTTCATCACATTGAAGATTTCCTGCCATTCCTTTCTGGCCTGCCAAGTTTCAGTAGATAGGTATGCCACTAGTCTTATGGGTCTCCCTTTGTAAGTTAGAGCCCGTTTATCCCTAGCTGCTTTCAGAATTTTCTCTTTATCCTTTTATTTTGCCAGTTCACTATGATATGTCGTGCAGATGATCGATTCAAGTTACGTCTGAAGGGAGTTCCCTGTGCCTCTTGGATTTTAATGCCTGTTTCCTTCCCCAAATCAGGGAAGTTCTCTGCTATGATTTGTTCAGGTATACCTTCGGCCCCTTTCTCTCTCTCTTCCTCTTCTGGAACTCCTATTATACAGATATTGCTCCGTTTGATTGCATCACTTAGTTCTCTAATTCTCCCCTCATACTCCTGGATTTTTTTTTACCTCTTTTTCTCCGCTTCCTCTTTTTCCATAATTTTATCTTCTAATTCACCTATTCTCTCTTCTGCCTCTTCAATCCGTGCTATGGATGCCTCCATTTTATTTTGCACCTTATTTATAGCATTTTTTAGTTCCTCATGACTATTTCTTAGTCTCTTGATCTCTATAGCAATAGATTCTCTGCTGTCCTCTATCCTTTTTTCAAGCCCAGCGATTAGTTTTATGACTATTATTCTAAATTCTTGTTCCATTATATTGCTTAAATTGTTTTTGATCAATTCGTTAGCTGTTGCTACTTCCTGGAGTTTCTTTTGAGAATTCTTCCATTTCATCATGGTGGATAGTCCCTGGAGTGGCGCAGAACTGCAGGGCACTTCCCCTGTGCTGTCTGGAGTAACTTGTGTTGTGGGTGGGGCCACAGACCTGATGTCTGCCCCCAGCCCACCACTGGGGCCACAGTCAGACTGGTGTGTACCTTATCTTCCCCTCTCCCAGGGGCAAGACTCACTGTGGAGTGGTGTGGCCTCTGTCTGGGCTACTTGCACACTGCCAGGCTTGTGGTGCTGCTTTGATGGGATCTGGCATATTAGCCAGGGTGGATCCGCAAGGTGCAGAGGCAGGAAGGGCAGACTTAGCTCGCTTTGCCATGGGTGATCCCCTGCAGGAGGGGCCATGTGGCACCAGGAGGGAGGCCGATCCATTGGAGTGATGGATCCACAGAAGCACAGCGTTGGGCATTTGCTCAGTGCAAGCAAATTCGGTGATGGGAATTGGTTCCCTTTGGAATTTCGGCTGGTGGATGGGAGAGGGAGATGGTGCTTGCCAGTGCCTTTGTTCCCCGCCAAGCTGAGCTCTGTCTTCCAGGGCTCAACAACCCTCCCTCCCAGTGTCCTCTCGCCCTCCCTGCTCTCCGAGAGCAAAGCTGTTGACTTTTAAGATTCCAGATGTTAAGTCCCACTGGCTGTCAGAACTCATGGAGTCCAGCCCCTCCACTTTTGCAAGCCAGACTTGGGGGCTATGCCTTGCCCAGTGGGCTGCCCCTCCATGGCCCCAGCTCCCTCCTGCCAGTCCGTGTAGCACACACTGCCTCTCCACCCTTCCTACCCTCTTCTGCGGGCCTCTTGTCTATGCTGGCTCCATAGAGTCCGTTCTGCTAGTCTTCTGGTGGTTTTCTGGGTTATTCAGGCAGGTGTGGGTGGAATCTAAGCGATCAGCAGGACAAGGTGAGCCCAGAGTCCTCCTACACTGCCATCTTCTATCCTCCCAAATTTTTTCTTGTGGTTGATTTCAAGTTTCATAGTGTTGTCGTCTGAAGATATGAAAGATGTTATCTCTATTTTTTGTATTTTTTGAGGGCTGATTTGTCCCAGTATGTGGACATTCTGGAGAATGTTCCATGTGCACTCGAGAAGAATGTGTATTCTGTTGCTTTAGGATGAAATGTTTTGAATATATCTGTTAAGTCCATCAGTCCAGTGTGTCACTCAAAGCCATTGTTTCTTGGTTGATTTTCTGCTTAGATGATCTGTCCATTGCTGTAGGTGGGGTGTTGAAGTCCCCTACTATTATGGTATTATTATCAATGAGTTTCTTTATGATTAATTGATTTATATATTTGGGTGTTTTCACATTGAGGGCATAAATATTTACAATTGATAGATCTTCTTGGTGGATAGTCCCCTTAATTATAATATAATATCCTTCTTCATCTCTTGTTAAAGTCTTTATTTTAAAGTCTAGATTGTCTGATATAAGTATGGCTACTCCAGCTTTCTTTTGATCACCATTAGTATACTAGATGGTTCTCCATCCCCTTTGTTTCAATCTGTGTGTTTTTAGGTCTAAAATGGGTCTCTTATAAGCAGTATATAGATGAGTCTTATTTTCTTATCCATTCTGATACCATATGTCTTTTGATTGGAGCGTTTAGTCCATTGACATTGAGAGCGAGTACTGAAAGATATGAATTTAGTGCCATTGTGTTGCCTATGGAGTTGGTGTTTCTGGAGATGTTCTCTGGTCCTTTCTAGTCTTTGTTGCTTTTGGTCTTTCTTTTGTCTTTTCTCACTCAGAGTCCCCCTTATAATTTCTTGCAGGGCTGGTTTAGTGGTCATGAACTCCTTAGTTTTTGTTTGTCTAGGAAATTCTTTAACTCTCCTTCTGTTTTGAATGACAGGCTTTCTGTATAAAGAATTCTTGGCTGCATATTTTTCTGATTCAGCACATTGAATATATCCTGCCAACCCTTTATGGCATAGGAGATTCTTATGTATATTTAAGTTTGAGAAACACTGTCCTACTCAAAGCATGGTCCTTGTGCCAGCAGCACAAGGATGGACTGCACTTGTTAGAGATTCAGTATTGCAGCCTTCACTCTAGACCTACTGAATCAAACCTGCATTGTAACAAGACTCTCAGTAGTTATGAATATTCATTCACACTTGGGAGGCACTGCCTCAAGCATAAAGACATTTAATGATCTCGCATGACAAGGAGTCCAAGTGTGAACAATTGAAGTCTGGTGAAGCATCCTGATGAGGTCATCAAAGACACAATCTCCTTGCCTTTTCCATTACATTAAAATGTTCATTACAAGCAGCTGGAGAATATCCTGGCAACTAGTCTACATTCAAAGAGTAAAGAAGGAGCTACTGCAGTAGCCATTTTACTGGTTCCTCAACATCTGCTCTCATGTCTCTTATCAATGTGGCATCCAGCTGGGGTGATCAGCTGTCCCATTTTTCCCAGGACTGAAGAGTTTCCCCAGATGTGGGAAGTTTGGTGCTAAAATTGGGACAGCGCAAGGAAAACTGGGATGGTTGGTCACCTGAACTCGCTTCAATACAGAAGTCAGATCAGGTTACTCCTCTTTTCAAAATCTGAGTTCCTATAATCAAAATCCAGAGTGGTCATGGAGCATCTCCACGAATCAGGCACTTGACCACCCTTACTTCTGGGAGTCAGCATCCTACTATTTTCCTCCTAGTTTCCTTGTAGTTCTCTTTCCAGCTGAACTGCTCTCCTCACTCCTTCTCAAACAGAACAGACTCACTCCTGACTCAGGAATGGCAGAGGGCTTTCTGTTCCCTCCCAGAATATTCTAATGTCTTCTAATTCTAATTCAGAATATCCCTAATGTCTTCATGATTCATGTGCATTGCAAGTCTCTCTCCAAACACCACCTTCACAATGAAGCTGTCCCTGATCGTTTGATGGTTAATGGTCCCAGATTTCTCTATCACCTTTCCTTACTCGACAGTACTCAGCACTGCTAAACATACATTTTGCTTATTTGCTTTACTTCTTCTGTTACTCTACCAGAGTGTCCATGCCATGAGGACAGGGCTTTTGTTTGTTTGTTTCATTCACTGCTGTATACTCAGTGCTTACAATAGTATCTAGCACATGGTACGTGCTCAATAAATATTCTTGTGTATGATGAACTTGCTGATTGGTCCATCCTGTTCCTGGTTTAGTTCTTACACTTTCTGCCACCATCTGTCTTGATCATCATTTCTCATCCCCATGCCTCCTTTTATTTATGTTATATTTATGCTCACACACAGATATTTACCTGATAGAAAAGACAGAAATCTTGTTGATGGCTACATTTAGAATACAACATTGCTAGTGTGTCAGCTTTCTTCCATGATACCTGTCCCTTTGGCACAGAAAGTGCACCCCACATGCCATATAACTTTATCCCCACTGGCCATTGCCAATTGCAATAGTGTGGCCACCCAGGAGGGGTCAAGTCATTGACTTTTTGTCTAACCAATCAGACGTCCTCTCTTAAACATTTGAACAAAGAGACCAGAATGGACCTGGTGGGTGTTCAAAAAACAATATTATTCTAACTATTAAAGAGAAATTCATTTAAAGACGCTTGTTAGAGAACAGTAAGGCAGACTTTTTTCAAGAGGGGGAACTTTGCGATGGGTGTAGGGACCAGTGCAATAGGGTCTTGTAGTGGGGAAGGAGATTGGACTCAGTTCTGATTCCATCAGAGATAAGTAGAGATTTATATACAAGGATCAGGGTCAGGGAATGGAAAATTACCAAGAGGAAACATCAGGGGTCAGAGGCATTCTTACCCAGGGCAAGTGAGGATAGTAAGATAAGGAGGGTGTTCAGACACCAAGGGTGGGGGATGTCTGCTGAATTGATTTAGGACACTTGTTCAAACTGGATTCTATAAGGGCAGAGAGGAAAGCCCGGGTTGAACCTAGTCTAGCTGAGGTCTGGAAGACGGTCTCTGAAGTCCCATTGAGTTGGCCATCAGGAACCATGTTCACCATCTGGAGAAAGTCTTCAGAGTGAAGACAACTGAACCAAGTTGTAGGGAAAAGGAACAGTAAACATATGACTCTATAGCACAGCAGTTAATGGCTGGAGCTGACGGTCAGAGGTACCCGAGTGGGGAATTCCATTTTCAACAGACCCTGGTGAAAGTCGCTCAACCCTCCTGACCCCTCTCTCCCCCCTCTCCTGCCACAATGTATGAAATCTCTGAGTTCTCAGTGCTCCTCTTGGAATAGCACAGTATTCCCTCAATATTGATGTCAACTCCAGATTTCACTACCTAGGACATAGACAAGATGTTTAATTTAGCTTACTTACTAGAAAAATCATCCACTCTTCAGCAAGAAGTGGAGGGTGACAGCAGGTATCTCTAATGGGGATCTAGGCTACCCGGCGGGTGAGATCAGACAGAGGGAAGTTCTAAGAAGTGAGCCCTTTGAGTGTAAGGAACTAGGAAAGAGGACAAGTCTTATTTGTATGTGTGCTTGCAACAGTCAGGGTCAGGGTCAGGGTTAGGGAGAGGATAAGAAAACCCATTTCAATGTAATTTCTGCATGGCAAAAATACCATGAAAAGCAGGAAGAAAAGTCACTTCTCTACTTCACAAATCATATCCTAAAAGTCTGAATTATAGAACTGAAATGTCCCTATTTTACTATTATTTGTTAACTCATTCTCGCATTTACTTACACTAAATTTCACACATTAATATTTTATATCTAGTTCTGTGGTTTTGATTCAGTTCATTTTTTTTTTTCTCTCCCTGCCGAGCTTTACTGAGGTATGGTCAACAAATAAAATTGTATATAATGAAAATGTACCACGTGATGTTTTGATATACATTGACACTGGGAAACAATCACCACAGTCAAGCTAATTAACGCACCCATCCCCTCACATAGTTACCATTTTTTGTTTTTGACAAGGACATGGATGATGCCCTGTCAGTATATTTCAGGTATACAAGCCAGTATTGTTAGCACTAGTCTCCATGCCCCCAGAATTCATTCATCTTGCACAACTGAAACTTTACATGCTTTGACCAGTATCTCCCCATTTCTCCCTGACCCCAGCTCCTGGACCTGTCCTACCCTCTGCTGTTAGGTACTTGACTTTCTTAGATTCCACATATAAGTGAGATCATGCCATATGTGTCCTTCTGTGACTGGCTTATTTTACTTAGTATAATATCCTCCAGATTGATTCGTGTTGTTGCAAATGACAACATTTCCTTCTCTTTTCAGGCTAACAAGTGTGTGTGTGTGTGTGTGTGTGTGTGTGTGTGTGTGTGTGTGTATGACACATCTTCTGTATCCACTCATCCCTTGATAGACCTCAGGTTGTTTCCATATCTTGGCTATTGTAAATAATGCTGCAATGCACATAGGAGTGCAGGTATGTTTTACATGTTGCCAAGCATGCAGCTTTGGCATGGTGGGTGCTGGCTTGGCTCATTAGTGCCCCAACGTCAGCAATGCTCTACTTGCCTAGTCCTTATTTCTGGGTCCCACGAGTGATTAAGTGACCAGAGAATTCTGCAGTGAGCATGATGTGGATACCCATGGTGTATAGAAATTTGTATTTGTGATGTTGCCTTTAATTAGACTTTGACCTGACCTGTGGAAATTACACCAACAAATTGTGGTCCTCTTGAAACCTCCAAGACTCCTTGAGAAATAGGAAATAAGATTCTACAGTTCCCTCTCTGTTATCAGTTAGAAGGTGGGGGAGCTATGACCAAGAGGAGAAACTCTCTCCTGTGTGGTGAGTGTTAAACATCTTATTTTCTTTGGTTCTAGAACAGCTATAGTATTCAATTGGATCTGATGGAGGGCTGGCCTGAGGGGCAGTTCCTGAGAGGGGCATGTCCAACTTTCTAAGACTGTGTTAACATAGGCACAGTCAGTTTTTAAATTGTTTTTATTTGCTTGCAGATACAAAGTCCAATGTCCTTAGAGGTACAAAGAATATCAAAAGTAGTGGTCAACTGGGGACCATTTGGCACCCCCACAGCAGACAGTAATGTTTGCACACAGTTTTGGTGGTCATGATCTGGGGTGACAGTGTGCCTGTCACTTAGTGGGTGGAGGCCAAGGGTGTTACCTAACACCTTCCAGTGCAGCCCAGCTCCTGCAATGAGGAATTATCCAGCCCAAAATGTCAATAGTGCTAAGGCTGAAACACCTTACCTTAAAGGAAGGCATGAGAATTAAAAAAAAAAAAAAGTTTAATGGTACGAGCTAAAACAATAACAACAAAAACCTGCCAAATGGGGGCGGGAAGCTTCATAGAAAAATTTATTGGCAAAAAAGTCAAAATCTCCGTGAAATTTTGACCACTAATATGGCTGACCTTTTTTTTTTAAGTTTCAGTATAGCATATCTTTCTTCTCTGGACTTGTCCGCATGTCTATATGAAAATCAGAAGGTGACAGAGGACTTGGAATTTGGAGACAGCTTCAGCCAGTGCACGAGGCTCTTCAGGGAGCCCCAAGTCATTTAAATGGAGTTGGAAGAGAATTGAATTCTCTGTGTAGTGTTAAAAGAATCTGTTCCAAATGGGCAGTGAGGGAATCTTACCATTCTCTTTCTCTCCTCTCTCTATGGCACAAAACAGGACACTTTTTGGTCCCCGGGACAGTTGGTGTAGTAATCACAGTGTTAATAAAAGGGGAAAGATCTCAGAAACTAAGGTTGTGAAGGAGCGCTTAACAAAAGAAGCCTGGTGGGGGTGTAGCACTGTGACAGGCTGGGCTCTGTTGCTTACCTGCTGTGGTATCTTGGGCAAGTTCCTGAACCACTATGACCCTCAGATTCCTTTGCTGTAAAATGGGGCAGATAAGAGGCTCTGCTTCTTGAGAATGTCAGGGGGGAATCCATGAGATAGTCTACCTGGAAGGTGCTTATCAGGGGTAAATGGTTACTTCACCCTGGCTATCACTGTGGGTAACACTCCTTCCCTGTGTACCTGCTCCATCTGTTGTAGCTGTCCACATCAAAACCACTATTTTTAAATTTAATTTTTTAAAACTTATTGAGACATAATTGGCACATAACATTGTATAACTTTAAGGTGTATACCATGTTGGTTTCATATGCTTATATATGGCAATGGAATAACCACCTTAGCTTTAACTAAACTCCCATGGCATCACATATTACCATTTCTATTTTGTTGCAGGAACAAATGAGATGTGGTCTGTCAACTATATATTACCATATATTACCATATAATACCATATATTAAGGTATATAATACGGTGCTGCTGTCTGTCATCACTATGGTGTGCATTAGATCACAGACCTTACCTGTGTACTAGTTCCAAGTTTGTGCCCATAAACATCTCCCCATTTCTACCCCACCCCCCCATCCCTGGTAGCCACCATTCAACTGTCTGGTTTTATGAGGTCAATTTCAGCACCACTATTGAATTGGATTGGTAGGAGATAGACTTAAACAGAGAGGTAGAATTACAGGACTCCACGGTCTTACATTCAGGAGAGGACATGTTGCTTCTTCAGCGTTTAAGGAGCCTCACCCTGGCTGATGGGTCCAAATGGTCCCCCTTCCCCTCTGCTCTCCTATTGTGTCTTCTCTTCTTTCCCCTTCCCCCTGGTAAAATCTAAGCCAGAGTTACAGGGCAAGGTGAGCAGGGATGAAAGTGTTAGGGAGTGGTCAAGCTGTTTTAGTTCCTTCTGGGGAAGACACTTGAGGTCTGCAGTAACCACATCCATAACTGACCACCTGGGTCCTGCTACCTCTCAGGATCTTTGAGCTGCCCCTAGTTTCTGGGGTATAGGGGAGGGGGCTGTTCCCCTTAAGCTGACCTTGGAGTTGATGTTGGTTCACAACCCACTTGGGAAGTTCCCAGGTGTGATCTGAAACCAGCTCCCTTGCTCGAGGGCAGGGAGACACTGCAGAAAGAGGCAGGCCCCTTCAGGTATGGAGGTCACAGTTTTAATAAGCAAAGGGAGCTTACATATGATGTTTGTCTTGGGCAGGAGCAAGACAAATGGATCCCAACATTCATCTGCCAAATCTTGTAAGTTTATAGAAAGAGAGGAGGCCTTAACTGGGTTCAGTCACACATAGACCACATCAATATCCCAAGGCTATGTCCTTAGAACACCCTCTGGAAGCAGGAAAGGAAAGAGGAACCCATATTCCAAGGAAAGGGGTTGGAATAAGGAGGCTCTGAGTGCCTGGTTTCTGCTCATGGGTCAATCTGTGGTCACGTCTTTTCGATGACCTTCCCCAACAGTTGAGCTGGCAGGTTTAAGAAATAGAAGCAAAGTCTGGGTCCTAGTGGTTTCGTCAAACAACCAGAACTGACTCATACAAAAAAGCCAAGGTGGGGTTTAACTGCTAAGGCAATCAAACTTTTTGCTTAAAAAGCAGAACTTTGTTCATTAGTAAATGGACATTTGGGCTCTCTCCATAATTTGGCTATTGTTGATAATATTGCTGTAAACATTGGGGTGCATGTACCACTTCAAGTCAGCATTTTTGTATCCTTTGGGTAAATAGTATTGCAACTTCTGGATCTTAGGGTAGTTATATTTTTTAACTTTTTGAGGAACCTCCAATGCTGTTACCCAGAGTGGCTGCACCAATTTGCATTTCCACCAACACTGTTCCTCTTTGTCCGCATCCTCGCCAACATCTGTTGTTGCCTGAGTTGTTAATGTGAGCCATTCTGACAGGTGTGAGGTGGTACTCAGTGTGGTTTTGATTTGTATCTCCCTGATGATGAGCAACGTTGGGGATCTTTTCATGTGTCCATTTGCAATGTGGATGTCTTCTTTGGAAAAGTGTCTATCCATGTCTTCTGCCCATTTCTTCACTGTATTATTTTTTGGGAGGTATTGAGTTTGATAAGTTCTTTGTAGATTTTGGATGCTAACTCTTTATCAGATATGTCATTTGCAAATATTCTGTAGGCTGTCTTTTAGTTTTGCTGATTGTTTCCTTCCCTGTGCAGAAGCTTTTTATCTTGGTGAGGTCCCAATAGCTCATTTTTGCTTTTGTTTCCCTGGTCTGTAGCAGTGTGTCTACTAAGAAGTTGCTGTGGCCAGGGTCAAGGAGGTTGCTGCCTGTGTTCTCCAGGATTTCGATGGTTTCCTGTCTCACATCTAGGTCTTTCATCCATTTTAAATTTATTTTTGTGTTTGGTGTAAGAAAGTGGTCCAGTTTCATTCTTCTGCATGTCACCATCCAGTTTTCCCAACATTTGTTGAAGAGACTGTCTTTTTTTCCCCCACTGGATATTCTTCCTGCTTTGTCAAAGATTAATTGACCCTATAGTTGTGGGCCCACTTCTGGGTTCTCTATTCTGTTCCATTGATCTATGCACCTGTTTTTGTGCCAGCACCCTACTGTCTTGATGACTATAGCTTTATACCTTAGCTTGAAATCTGGAATCATGATGCCTCCAGTTTTGTTTTTCTTTTTCAGGACTGCTTGGTTATTCATGGTCTTCTGTGGTTCTACACAAATTATGCTAAGTGAAATAAGTCAGTCAGAGAAAGATAAATACCATGTGATTTCAGTCATATGTGGAATTTAAGAAACAAAACAGAAGAACATATGGTAGTGGAGGGAAGAGAGAGAGAAACAAACCATGAGAGAATCTTAAAGATAGAGAACAAACTAGGGGTTTATGGAGGTGGGGGTGATGGGCTAGATTTGTGATGGATATTAAGAGGGAGCAGTTCTGAAACAACAGCAGACAGATTTGTGCCCGTTTGTCAAGGCTGTCCCCCAGCTGTGGAGAGGGAAACACCACTCTGTCCTTGCAGGTCTGAGCTCTTTCCTTTGGCTCTAGTTGCAAATGGATGCTTTCTCCACCAACATCCCCACACACCACCTTTTAAGTAGACTTTGTTGTGTTTTTTTAAGAGTTTTTTAAAATTTGCTTTTTAAATATTTATTTATTTTTGAGAGACAGAGAGAGAGCGAGAGAGCACAAGCGAGGAAGGCACAGAGACAGAGAGGGAAACCCAGAATTCAAAGCAGGCTCTAGGCTCTGAGCCAACAGCACAGAGCCCAACACAGGGCTCAAACTCACAAACTGCGAGACCATGACCTGAGCAGAAGTCAGATGCTCTAGCGACTGAGCCCCCCAGGCGCCCCAAGTAGACTTTGTTTTTTATAGCGGTATTGGATTCACAACAAAGTTTAGCAGGAATAGAGAATTTTTATATACCCCCACCCCCTCCTTGCACAGCCTCACCCACTATCAACATCTGGCACCAGATGGTCCTTTTGTGAACCTACAATGTCATGTCAATATCACCCAAAGTCCATAGTTGACACTAGGGGTCACTCTTGATCCTGTACCTTCTATGAGTTTTGTCAAATGTATGATGACGTGTATCCACTGTTATAGTAACAAACAATAGTTTCACCACCCTAAAATTACACTAAAAAACTCATCTATAAAGGGTGCCTGGGTGGCTCAGTCAGTTGAGTGTCTGACTTAGGCTCAGCTCATGATCTCACAGTTCATGAGTTCAAGCCCTGCATCAGGCTCTGTGCTGACAGCTCAGAGCCTGGAGCCTGCTTCGAATTCTGTGTCTCCCTCTCTTTCTGTCCCTCTCCCACTCACATTCTGTCTCTCTCAAAAATAAATAAACATTAAAATTTTTTTAAAAACTCATCCATATGGGTTGTTTAAAATGTCCTTTTATTTTTTTGAGGTGGGGCATGGAAGAGCACAGGGGGAGGGAGGGAAGGAGACAGAGAGAGACAGAGAGAGAGAATATCTTAAGCAGGCTCCCTGCCCAACACAGAACCCGACACAGAGCTCAATCCCTCAACCCTGGGATCATGACCTGAGCTGAAATCAAAATGTTGGATGTTTAATTGACTGAGCCACCCAGGCACCCCTAAAATGTTTTTTAACAACAATTTTATATATCTAGGGAGTACATCATGATAGTTTGATATACATATACATAATGAAATGATTACCATATTCAAGCTAATTAACATATCCATTTCCTCACATTTACCTGTGTGTGTGTGCACACACATGCGAATGTGCCTGAAATCTTTTAGCAAATGTCCAATATATATTACAGTACTATTAACTAAAGTGATCATGCTGTACATTAGGTGTCAAGACTTATTCATCCTACATAACTACAACTTTGGAATATTTGACCAGTGTAGATGGATACTTAACCGAATAAAAACCAAAAACTACTATAAAACTGGAAAGTATTGAAAGACAGACATGCTAAGGAACTGAGTCTACTGAGACTTCCCTTCTTAGGATACTAATCAAGTGAAGATTCTCAGAACTGGTCTCAAGTGGGGTTTGCAAATTCAGGGGAATCTTATTTCACAGAGATACTTCGGAGCTCATACACATAGGGGGGTGTGGGACAGTCCCAGAAAAGCTTTAAGCCCTCTCAAACCTCTGTCAATGAGAGGAAGTACCTCCTCTTTCATGGTTCATGTCAAATTTTGTTTATCACATGGCTTAATGTTGGGGAAAGGCAATGAAAAGCAAAAATCTTAACCCAGAAAGATGTGCCACAAAAGTCTAAGAGGAGCAAACCGGTTTTATTATGGAATAAGTGTTAACCAAGCATGCTTTTGCTTTTCCAGTGCCTGATACTGGGCTTCCGGGCTATTGGTAGACTTATCCTGCCAAAATGCAAGCTCAAATTTGTTTGAATAAAGGGCGTTGACCTTGCAAAGGCTTCTTCCCTTCATATAACAAGCCTTGTTTCTGACAGGGCATCAGGGATTCCTACCTTGTTCTCACAAACCTCACTTCCCAGTTAACCGCTGGAAAGCACAAAAAGAAAGCAGTGCTAGTTACACTCTACCTGCAGAGTGTGGAGGAGGGCTGTCCTTGCAGCTGCATCCAGAGATATGGAAGAAACACGGAAGGTGGAAAGGCAGTATGAGTAAGGAATCACAACGCTGGTAAGCACATCTCCCCTTGCCCATTGCCAGGTCTGTTCTAACGAGTTTGTACATCACCCCACAAAATCCTCCTGGCTGTGCTGGAGTATAGATGTTCCCACCTCTATTTCAGAAAAAAGTGTATAAGGTCTTGGCCTCCTAAATGTTGGAAGAGCCAGGAATTGGACTCTCCAACTTGGTCCAAATGTGCATTCTTCTCTCAACCAGTACACAAACAGCTGGTCATTCTGGAATTTCATTGATGTTATTGTTTTCTTCATGGACCCACAGTCCAAAGTTTGGAGCTAGCCAATTTCATTAGGTACTACGATGTCAGAAGAAATAAAGAAGATGTGGCTTTAATTTTAGATTAGAGACATCTCTTTATGTCTTAAAAATTTTCGAGGAAATACAGGTCAGCAAGAAGATAATATAAACCATCTATGATTCTGGAGAGTCAGAGAAAGCTACTCTAGCTTAGTGTATTAGTTAGGGATTGTTGCATAACAAGGGACCACAAACATCACACTTATAATTCATAGTTTCCATGAGTCAGGAGTCAGGGCATGGCTTTTCTGGGTGTCTCACAAGACTGAAATAAAGTGTTGACCAGGTCTGGAGTCTCATCTGAAGGCATGAACAAGGGAGAATTTGTTTCCAAGCTCACATGGTTTGTTGGCAGGATTCAGTTCCTTGTGGGATGTCTTGGGCCTTGGTTTCTTGCTGACCGGAGGCTGGAGGCCTCCCCCAGGCCCACGTGGGCCTCTTTCTAAGACAGCTTTTTTGATCAAAGTCAGTAAGAAAGCGTCTGCTAGCAAGGTGGGAGTTATAGCCTTACGTAGCATAATCGTGAACATGATACCCCATCACTTTCACCATATTCTATTGGTTAGAAGCAAGTTGCCAGACCAGCCCAAATATAAAAGGAAGCACTTCCACCAAGGTGTGGATACCAGGAGACTGGGGAGTGGGTCATGGAGTGCCATCTTAGTTTTCCACCATGCTCAGTGAGGTGGTTCCTGCATTGGACGCTCATTAGGATCATGTGGGACATTAAAAAAAGGAAAATACTAGTGGAAGACCCACTTGGGGATGGAGCCTGAGCATCAGTAATTTTAAAGCCCCCCAAGTGATTCTGATATACTGCCTGGGTTGAGAAGTACTCGGTATACTGCTTAAGGGCCAGACCTAGTTGACTGACCTGGGTTTAAAAGAACACCTGGTAGATGCATGGCCTTGGGTTAGTATCTTTATCTTACTGAGTCTCTGTTTCTATACCTAGAAATCTTGTATATATAAATGTTATATAATATATAATTATCCATTATATAAAATACATATAAGTTACATATGCTCCTATATGTGTATATGTTATACTTGTATATTATTGTATATTATATATATATACATATATAATATATATATGTATATATATATACATATATATAATATATATATGTATATATATATATACACACACACACATACACACACACATATATAGAGGTCAAGATATCCTAACCTCCTCTTCAAAAAAAATAAATTTGCAGTGATACCATTCATATGATCTTTATTTTGTGTGTGTTTGTGTGTGTATGTGTGTAAAATATGCTATTCCTATTTTAAATATACTAATGTTGCCAAGAACTTGACTTTACTCTTAATGTTAAGGATGGAAGGGTTTTTTTTTTATTCTTTTTATTTTTTTTAATGTTTATTATTGAGAGACAGAGAGACACAGAGCATGAGTAGAGAGAAGGGGAGACCCAGAATCAGAAGCTGTCAGCACAGAGTCCGACGCGGGGTTCCAACCCACAAAGTCAGTCACCTAACCAACTGAGCCACCCAGGCGCCCCTTTAAATTCTTTTTAGTGTTTATATATGTTTGAGAGAGAGAAAGAGAGACAGAGTGAGAGCAGGGGAGGGGCAGAGAGAGAGGGGGAGACAGAATCCGAAGCAGGTTCCAGCCTCCCAGCTGTCAGCACAGAGCCCGATGCGGGGCTCGAACCCACAAACTGGGAGATCATGACCTGAGCCGAAGTCAGGCACTTAACTGACTGAGCCACCCAGGTGCCCCTGGGAAGGTTGATTTTTGATACGAATGTGTGCAGATGCTGGTATTTCATTCCATGGGGGGTATATTATTTTGAGTCCTTTGTGGTTCCTCATGGCTCTAGGCTCAGAGAGCAGAGGGCATAGGGAAACTTCAGTTACCTACAGCTGGGTGGGAAGGTTCTCTCAGAGCTTGATACTGACATTAATCAAGGTGTACATAAAGGAAGCACTGAGTACACTCTTTCCCTTTTCATGGAGTGTATGCTGATAAAAAAAAAAAAAACGCAAGGGAGCTAAACCAGAGTGCATATTTTCTGCAATCCATGAGGCTAAGGGACCTCACCAGTCTCATTCACTGCTATGGCTTGGCTCATAATAGGTGCCCAAAGGGTATGTGCATTAATGATTTCCTGTAATCATATGGTAACTCCTTAAGGCAGTCGCTATTATTATCCCAATCTTGTAGATGAGGAAATTGGAGATAGGGAAGATTAAGCCACTGGTCCCAGGTCACCCATAGCACCTCACACATAGCAATCGGAATCCCAAACACCATGGTTCTTGCCAACATCGTTTTGAATGCACTGCCTCTCTTGGTGATTTGGAAATTGTTCTGTCTGCTCTGCCTTCCCTTCCTGGCCTGTGATTCAGTGCTGGGTTGAAGAGCAAAGGGCAACAGCCCACACCCACTTGGAAGGCTAGTATCAGAAAACAGAAAATAACAAACATTGGTGAGGATGTGGAGAAATTGCAGCCCTTATGCATTGCTGGTGGGAATGTAAAATGGTGTAACTAGATGGAACTTTTTTGGTTCCTCAAAAAACTTAAACACAGAATTACCATATGACCCGTAAATTCCACTTCTGGGTATACACTCCAAGGAACTGAAAGCAGGAACTAAAAGAGATATTTATACATCCATGTTCACAGCAACATTATTCACAGTAGCCAATAGGTGGAAACAACCCAAGTGACCATGGACAGATGAATGGAGAAACAAAATGTGGTCCATCCAGACAATGCAATATTATTCAGTCTTAAAAAGAAAGGGCGTTCTGATACCTGCTACAATACAGATGGCCCTTGGGGACATTATGCCCAGTGAAACAAGCCAGACACAAAAGAAAAAATGTTGTATTATCCCACTCATAGTTGGTCCCCAAGGGAGACCCATCCATAGAGACAGAAAGTAGATGGTGGGATCCAGAGGCTAGGGGAGGGGAGTTAGTGTTTGCTGGGAACAGAGTTTCCATTTGGGAAGATGAACAGGTTCTGGAGATGGATGGTGAGGATGTGAATATGCTTAATGTCACTGAAGTGTGTGCTTACCCATGGTTAAAATGGTAAATTTCCTGTTATGTGTATTTTATCACGATAGTAATAAAGAGTGAAGGTGGCTGGTTAATTCCTAGTTTACTTTTTGAACTTGGCTAAATGCCCAGGGGGGGTTGGCCTTTTTTCTCCACAGTAATCAGGAGTAGTCAGTCCATGAGCATTCAGGCTTTTCTTTTTGGTATTTGGTGCAGAGGATTATCATATTGGAGCAGGCGGGCAAGTGGATGTTGCTGTTGACCAAACATTCTCTGTGTTTCAGCCATTGAAACAGGGACGCTTAAGAACTGCACACTGAAGAAGACATTCAGGCTGAAGGCGGAAAAACAGACCATGGATGTTCACTGAACCACCATTGAGCAGGAAAGCTTGGGAGGTAGAGTAAATGGTGGCCCTAGAATTTAGACAGTAGTCCAAGAATCTTCCCAATGGAATTTCATGTTGCTCCTATAAAGCAGTTCCTAGAAGCCCTTTATTGTTACTTAGTAAGTTCTGCGACGACAATATAAAGCCAGAGTCTGGGAGATTCGCATTGGGCTTTCATAGCCAGAAAAAGAAAAGCATCCAATTTCCTATTCTGTTTACTTGGGATGTGTTGGAGCGAGACTAGAGGGGATATTGATTTCCCAGGTTGGTTCCTGGCTTAACTTGCCTCTACCCTGCTCAAGGCTGGTTTTCTTAAATGTGAATGTCTTTTCCTTGCACCTGAACAGTGAATGGCTCCCAATTTCCTAGAGAAAGTTGACAAACCTTTTAGCACTCTCTTATTTTAACTTCTGAATATCTGTTTATATTTTATGCATTTATTTTTTATTTAAGTTTTACAATTTTTAAAAATTTTGGGGGCGCCTGGGTGGCTCAGTAGGTTAAGTGTCTGGCTCTATTTCAGCTCAAGTCATGATATTACTGTTGGTGGGGTCGAGCCCCACTTTGGGCTCCACGCTGACAGGAGGGAGTCTGCTTGGGCTCTCTCTCCCTTTCTCTGCCCCCCCCCTCTTTGTCTCAAAATAAATAAATAAACTTAAAAAATACATAGAAATAAAAACATAATTTTTAAAAATTTTTACTTGAGGTATAATTGACACAGAACATTATATTAGTTTCAAGTGTACATCATAATGATTTTATATTTGTCTAGCTCATTTTTAAAACTGTGCATAGTCTATCTTTCATTACCTTTACGATTTTTCTTTGATTACTTTTCATAAGACCTTACTCTCCTGCGAATTTACCTGCTAGCAGTCTTTTCCTCCTCATTCACTTCCTTGCTCCCTCCTTCATTTCTTCCTGTATCCCCTTCTTTCTCTCTCCCTTCCTTCCTTCTTTCTTCCTCTTTTTCTGTCCCTTCCCTTTCCTTCCTTCTCTCCATCCACCCATTCATCCACCCATCCATTCTTCCCTGCATCCATCCATCCACCCATGCCTCTATCCATTCTGCCATCCATCTACTTACCCACTCATCTATCTACTAACCTTCCTGCTTTCTCACCTTCCTTCCTTTTTTCCTTCCCCTCTCCCTTCATTCCTTCCATTGATTCATTGACTTAGCTCGAAAATTTTCAGGAATATAATAATGACTTCACCTTTTCCTAGCTCCAACATAAAGTTAGTTATTTAATATCTTTAATCTGTTCCTTGACTGTAAAATGCCGAAGAAAATTATGCCTATGCTTAAGAGTGGGAGTAAGGATGAAATTATCATTTAAAAGAAAAAATACATTAAACATTAAATAATTATGACTTATGTGAATGGCTCGACAAATTGTCCCAAAAGGCTAAATAAATGGGAGCAAAAATTATTTTTTTCCAATGGTCTAGCATCCTATTCAAAAATGAGCATTAACACAGATGATCCCTTACATCATTTATTTTGCCATCAAATGGGCATCATTGAAACTAGGTGCAGTTTTCTTCTTTATCCCAAGTGCTGTTGCATTTATATCTTATGCTTCTATTGGTCTCCATAATTGATGAGAGCTTTGCATCTGAGGAAAACCTAATGATGAAGGAAAAATTGCATAATTTCTACCTGAACTCCAAGGTAGTAAGTGGTACAACAGGATCCAGGAAGAACACCTCACTCTCCATATCCATTAATTTCGCATTTTACCATGAAAAAGTGTGTGACAACCAGGTGACTCTATTACATCCGGAGGCATTTTGTAATTAAATGAGAATATTTCCATGCCGAAGAATTCACCAGTGAGAAGTCTTTAAAAATGAGGTAGAGGGGCGCCTGGGTGGCTCAGTCGGTTAAGTGGCCGACTTCGGCCCAGGTCATGATCTCGCGGTCCGTGAGTTCGAGCCCCGCGTCGGGCTCTGTGCTGACAGCTCAGAGCCTGGAGCCTGTTTCAGATTCTGTGTCTCCCTCTCTCTGACCCTCCCCTGTTCATGCTTTGTCTCTCTCTGTCTCAAAAATAAATAAACGCTAAAAAAAATAAATAAAAAAAAATTAAAAAAAAATAAAAATGAGGTAGATTCTCACTTGGGGCACCTGAGAAGCTCAGTGAATTAGATGTCTGACTCTTGAATTCAGCTCAGGTCATGATCTCACAGTTTGTGAGATGAAGCCCCAAATCAGGCTCCAAGCTGAGAGGGAGGAGACTCCTTGGGATTCTCTCTCTCCCTCTCTGTCTCTGCCTCTACCCTGCTCATTTGCACTCTTGTGCTCTTTCAAAATAAATAAATAAACTTTTTTTTTTAAAAAAGAGTGTCACTCATCTATGAGACATGGTGTTGCAAAATCCAAAATGAGCCAAAGGTGATGTGGTGCCTTGGAAATTGGGGTACCCATGAGCTGTACTGGGGAGATAACTTCAGAATCAGCCCCTCAACTGTCCTCCAAGGCTCTGGACCGATCTGACTGGTCAAATTGGTCCAAATAAAAGTGGTCAGGTTTTAAGAAGGCACCAATCCAGAGCTAGCACAGGAGATGAGTGACAGTCCTTAGGTATTTTTGAGTTGCTTCTTAAGTGCCACAAGCAGGCATCATACCAGGCACATTTCAATAGAGTTTCTAGATTTCAGAACTTTGCCAAAATTAAAAATGATTCTGCTTTCTTCAAAGGGGTTCTACTTGCTGTGTAACTAATTACCCCCAGAACTTGGCAACTTAAAATGATATGCATTTATTATCTCACTCGGTTCTGGGAGTGAGGAATCCAGAATGGCTTCTTTGGATGGTTCTGGCTCAAGGGTTTTCATCAGGTTGCAGTAAAGATGTTGGCTGGGGTTTGTCACCCGAAAGCTTCACTGAGGCTGAAGGCTTTGTTTTCAAGGTCATTCCCCCACGTGGCTGTTGGCTTGAGGCCTCTTTCTCGCCACCTGGGGCTCTCTGAGAGCTGCCTCAATGTCCTCATGGCATGGCAGCTCGCTTCTGTGAGTGCTCCGTGAGAGACTGTACTTAAGGGAGTAGAATTAGGCTTGGCATTTTGATGGGAGTGCCAAAGAATTGACGGACATTTTTTCTTTTTTTAAAATGTTTATTTATTATTTTGGAGGTGGGGAGGGGCAGAGAGAGAGGGAGAGAGAGAATTCCAAGCAGGCTCCACACTGTCAGCATAGAGCATGACGTAGGGCTCAATCGCACAAACCATGAGATCATGACCTGAGCTGAAATCAAGAGTCAGATGCTTAACCACCTGAGCCACACAGGTGCCCCAAGAATTGATGGATATTTTTTAAACCACTAAAGGGAGATTATAGCTTCTGGAGCTGAACAGTATGCATTCAAGTCCCACCTCCCTTCCCACTCACTTCTTAGGAAAGTTACCAGCCTTCCATGCTGAGTTCAGCCCAGAATGCTGTGGTTCTGCTACTGATAATAGCAACATGCATTGTTGACATGTGGGACAAATAAGTCAATGTATATAAAGCCCTTAAAATACTAACCAACCTCAGCAAATGGTACTGGGAGTATTGGATATCTGCATGCCAAAGAGTGAAGTTGGACACCTACCATATACAACATGAACACAAGATGGATCAAAGACATAATGTAAGACCTAAAACTATAAAACTCCTAGAAGAAACATGGCAGCAGTGCTTGATGACATTGGATTCCACAAGTGTTTCTGGGTATGACCCCAAAAAAACAGGAAACAAAAGTAGAAATAGACAAATGGAGTATATCAAACTAAAAACTTCTGCATGTGAAAGGATACAGTCAATGGAGTGAAAAGGTATCCCAGGGAATGGGAGAAAATACCTGATAATGGATTAGTATCCAGCATACATAGAGAATGTCTACAATTCAACAAGAACAAAATAACTCGATTTAAAAAAAAAAGGGCAAGGAATCTGAATAGACATTTCTCCAAAGATGCTATACAGATGACCAAGAAGCACATGAAAAGATGCTGAATGTTACTAACCATTAGGTAAATGTAAATCAAAACCACAATGAGATATCACCTCACACCCATTAGTATAGATATTATATATAAAAAAAAAAAAAACAGCGTGAGGACATAGAGAAACTGGAACCACTGTGTAGTGCTGGTTAGGAATATAAAATAGCACAGCCACTATGAAAATAGTATGATGGCTCCTCAAAACCTTGAACCTAGTACTACCATATGAAATAATACAGAATAGTATTTCACTTTAAAAAGAAACACAATTTTGATATATGCAACAACATGGATGAACCTTAAGGACACTATGCTAAATGAAATATGCCAAACACAGAAAGACAGTATTTACTTACTGTAATATTCCACCTGCATGAGGTCCCCAGGGTAGTCAAAGTCATAGAAACAGAAAGTATAAGGGTGTGTGCCAGGTGGTACAGGAAGAGAAATGAAGAGTTGTGTTTTAATGGGTATAGAGCTTCAGTTTTACAGAATGGAAAAATTCTAGAGATGGGTTACACAACAATGTGAATATACTTAACATTACTGCACTGTCCACTCAAAAATGGTTGAGATGGTAAATTTTATGTTATGCATTTTTTTTACCATAATAGAAGCTTTTTTTTAAAAAAGTCTGACACATGGTAAGCATCCCCAAACTTTAGATACTGTTACTTTTTAGGCTTGACCTTTGATTTTTTTAAAAAATTCAATTAGATGGGAATTTCAGGACACAAGCAGTGGTGAGCACTTAGAATATATTTTTGCTGCCCTTTTATTTCCTATCAAAGATATTCCTAAGCAGTATTCAGACACCATTCCCTCTTTTCCAGCTCCTGGCTGAACATAGGATATCTTTTTTTTTTTCTTACAAACACCCTTAGACCTAGATTAAGGAGAGAAATAGACTTTGTCTCCAGCATGTAATCAAACTTTGTGGGCATGATTGAATGTGTGAAAGTATTTTGGCCCCGTTTATACCTCCCAGTGGGGCCCATTATAGTAAAGTTGTTCATTATAGTAAAGTTTGATAGGGCAAATCTTTTTATGTGTCATTCAAAGAACAGTCAGCCAACATTTTTGTGTACATACTGTATTTGGGGGGGGTGTTACTTAACCTCTTTGTTTCTCTGTCCCCTAACACATAAATCTGGGACAGTAACAGAACCTACACCACAGATTGCTGTGGGGGTTAACCGAGTTATTCTATGTTGAGTCTGTACAATGGTGCCTGCAAATGTAGATATCTGTCAACGTTATCTGTGGTGGTGATGAGGACAATTACAAGGGACAAAAGAACTATTAGTTGGGAATTCAACAGATATAGTCTCTTCTCCAGGAAATCACATTGCCTTGACATCAAAAATGATCTTTTTCCTTCCTCTTCTCATTTACCTTACAAGTGAGACACGCAGTCAGGTAGGGTGGTTAAGATTCATAAGCATCCACTGGACTGAGAACCATCTGCTCAAAAATGGTTAAGATGGTAAATTTTGTGTTGTGTTCTGTATGTTTTACCACGTTAAAAAAAAAAAAAAGCTGCCTGCATTTAAAAACTGAGATTTTGCACGACAATCCAGATTTCCAGGTTTTTGTATTTTGATTTTTTTTTTTTAAGAATGGAAGCACTGGCGATATTGAGCTCACATTCTTGTGTGGAAACCATTGCTGAGGCTGAAAGTAATGTGGCTTTCCAGACGGGTCACGTGGCACAGTTCCAACCCCTGTTTATTCATTCCCTAACGGTGGCCTGTTTGACAGATACATGCTGCCTGCCTGACCCTCCACAGGCATTTGAGTTTGCCACCATGAGCTGACGTAGAGAAGTATCAGGAGTCAACCTAAGCATCCTGCTCTGCTCAACTGTGTTCTGTTTACCTCGCATCCCCCTTCCCCAGGGAATGGTGGACATTGTTCTCCGTGCACCTATCAGATTCTCCCAACCCTTGTCTCCCCTGCAGGTGCTATGCTCCATCATCGCTGGTGTGCTGCACTCCCTCTACCTGGCCTCCTTCACCTGGATGCCCCTTGAAGGGCTACAGCTTTTCCTAACCGTCAGAAACCTCAAGGTGGCCAACTACATCATTACGGGGAAGTTCAAGAAGTTCATGTATCCTTTTGGCTACGGGGTCCCAGCTCTGATTGTAGCTGTGTCTACAGGTGTTGGACACAGCAGTTATGGGATACATACTAAGTAACCACGGTGTCTTTGTCATGAGGAAGTAATAATATATGTATGAACTCCCATGTATTGAACATCTACTACCTGCTCTGTTGTAGGTGCTGTGGGCACCCCAGGAAGCAAAGCAGACAATAAGCAAATAGACATGGAATATGATATTGGGCTACAATAGGTGCCACCACAGAGAGGCAAACTAGGGAAATGGGAATATATGTGAGCTGATAATTTTAAATAGTGTGGTCAGGGAAACCACTGAGAGGTAAACTTCGTTTGTCATATGTTATTTGACTTTTTAGATGTCTTACTGTATTAATTTCCTATTGCTGTGCTAACAAGTTAGCTCAAACTTGGTGACTTAAAACAACGCAAGTTTATTATCTTATTTTGAATTCTGTAGGTCAGAAGTCCAACCGGGTATCACTTAGCTAAAGTCAAGGTGCCAGCAAAGTGCATTCCTTCTTGAGGTTCTAGGGGCTTTTCCAGCTTCTGGGGGCCACCCACATTCTTCAGCTTATGTCCCCCATCCTCTATCTTCAGAGCCAGCAACATTGCACATCTCTGACCATCCTTCACATCTCTTTCTGACTTTCTTCTGTCTCCCCTTTCCCCTTGTAAGAACATTTGTCATTACATTGGATCCACTCAGGTAACCCAGGATAATCTCCCCCATTCCAAAATCCTTATGTTCAATTATATCTGCAGAGTCCCTTTTGTGTCACAAAGTAGAAATTCACAAGTTCTGAGCATGAGAACATGGATATTTTGGGGGTGGAGAGAGGCTCACATTATCCTATCACACCTACAAATTGACCTTCTTTTTTAATTTCTTCTATCTTGCAAAATTAAATTTAGTAACAAGTGGGCAATCCTGGGTTTAAGGTGTTGATAACTTTTGGAAAAGGAATAACGCACAAGAGTATCCATTGAACTAATCAGTGAACAACTTCCTTTTGAAATACAACTTGAAAAGGCACTGTAATTTATGGATAAAAATTGGAGTTGAAACTAAATATTTTTGTTACCGAAAGCCAAATATACATTTATCCTATTTTTGGTCCATTCCAGTGGTTTTCAACTAGGGGTGATTTCATGCCCCACAGGGGACATTCAGCAGTGTCTGGAGACCTTTTTGGTGGTCACAACTTGAGGGAGGGGGTGGCCAGAGATGCTGTTAAATGTTTTGTGATGCACAGGCCAAACTCACAGTGAAGAACCACGGGCCCAAAATGCCAGTAGAGCCAAGGCAGGGGAGCTCTGGTCTATTCAAAGCCCCTGCTCTGAGTTTGTAACTGAATTCTGATAGTGGAAGGACATGGTGGCATTCATTGAGTCCTCTATGCTTAACTGAATGTCCGGGGTTACAATGCCCAGAAGGTAAGTCTTCCATGAATGCTAATCATTGTTAATTTTTTCTCAGTGTTAATGGTTGTCACCTATTATATTATTTGTTTCCCCCTGACCCAGTTGCTGTACCCATTTTTCCCACAATGTTTTAGTTTAGGGAAAGGTTTTTTAAGTGCATTTTCTTCTTTTTATGAAGAGCTGGAAAGTTGTTTATTCTCTTTTTCAGCTGCTGGATCAGCTTCCTTTGAGCCTCATGGGGCCTGTTTTTGTTATTATTTTGGTGGGTTTATAATTTTTGTCATTACTTTGAATGTAGAAAATATGTTTCACTGATGTGACAAAGGGATAATTTGATAATGACCTGTTTAAATTTTCTCTAGAGTCCTTGAACTTAAGGCAGAACATGCCAAGAGATTGTAGACCCTTTTCTTGTGGAAAGAGTAACATCTGAGTTGAAACTGAGACATCACATGAAATAAAGTTTCTGATGTTTATCTTGCCTGCACCACTGATGATGTGGCTTTTTAAAAAATATTTGGCCAAGTCAGTTGGAGAAAGACAGATATCATATGTTTTCACTCATGTGGATCTTGAGAAACTTAACAAGACTATAGGGGAAGGGAAGGGGAAAAAAATAGTTACAGAGAGGGAGGGAGGCAAACCATAAGAGACTCTTAAATACAGAGAACAAACCGAGGGTTGAGGAGGGATGGGGGAGAGGGGAAAGTGAGTGATGGGTATTGAGGAGGGCACTTGTTGGAATGAGCACTGGGTATCGTATGTAAGCATGGTAATCTACCCCAAAAACCAAGAGCACATTTTACACTATATGTTAGCCAATTTGACAATAATTATATTTACAAAAATAAAAATAAATATTTTTTTAAAGTTCAAAACCAAAAGAAATAATTTTGGCCAAGGTCAATCACCTTTTTGAAATTATAATGAGAATATTTAACATGAGCTCTATTCCTGTTAGTAAAAGTTTAGGTGTAAAATGCAGTGTTGTCGGCCATAGGCATGATGTCATACAGCAGAGGTCTAGAACATAATCACCTTGCATGACCCAAACTTTATACCTCCTGAATCATAACTCCTGATAGCCTCTCTCCCCCTCACCATCTCCTGAGACCACCATCCTACTTTCCACTTCTATGAATTTGACTTGACTTTGACTGTTTTAGGTACCTCATGTAAGTGGAATCATACTGTATTTGTCCTTCTGTGACTGGCTTAGTTCACTTAGTGTAACGTCCTCAAGGTTAATCCATGTGGTCACATATTGTAGGGTTTCCCTCTCTTAGGGCTAAATAATATTCCACTGTGTCCATCTGATTATCCAACTAGCTATTTCTATCATAAATTATTTATCCATTCATCTGTTAACGGACACTTAGATTGTTTGCACATCTTGGCTATTGTGAATAATGCTGCAATGAATGTAGGAGTGTCGTAGACTCTGGGTCTGGAGTTCTCTCCTGTCCAGCAATGCAGGATTGAAATGCAAGAGAGGCTTATGTCTGGGAGGAGACAAGAGCTCTGAGTAAGGGTCCTTGCTCCATTTTTATTAGGATCAGAAGGCTTATAAGCACAAAAAGACAATGAAACTGTGAACATTAACTCATGGGCATGGGGGAAAGGGGATTTTGAAGATATGTGGTGTTAGACGGTTGGGTTAATACAGAACAAACTCCTGGCCCCGGGGGGATGGTTGTTTACAGCAGACATGAGGCCCCACCTTTGTTTACCTAAACTTGCCTAGGGGATAATAAAGAGCATGCTACCTCAGGGTCAACAAGGCATCTTTCTTTTGTTAATTAGCTCAGGCTCTGGGAGACTTTGCTGCTGATCTAAAGTCCTTTTTCCCATTTTCGTCCTTCCTTCCTGTAAAAGCAGCTTTCTGCTATTGTACTAAGCTGGGGGGCGTTTCTGCCCTGAATACCTAATCTTGTTTACCTCATTTTGGATGCTTCCATCCTGAGATTTCTTATTCCTGTACCTTTGTGTCCTATACTGGGGGCCTTTGCCCTGTTTACCTAACCTTGTTTACCTGATCTTGGATGCATGCATCCTGTGACTTTCTACTTCTTTATGCCTTGTTAATCCATCAGTGCAAGTTCAGGGAATTCCTGTTATTCCCCACATAGGAGTATGTGTATCTCTTTGAGATTCAGATTTCAATTCTTTAGGATAAGTACCCAGAAGTGGGATTGTTGGATCATATGTCAGTTATATTCTTAGTATGTTGAAGAAGCTCCATATTGTTTTCCACAGCAGCTACACCAACGTATTTCTACCAACAGCACACAGCATTCCAATTTCTCCACATGCTTCCCAACACTTGTTATCTTTTTCATTTTCAAATAACTTAAAATTCACAAGAAGTTGTAAAAATAGTACAGAGTCCCACATACCCTTCACTCAGCTTTCCCTAAAGATATTAGGTTTTTTTTTAATGTTTATTTATTTTTGGGAGAGAGAGAGAGAGACAGAGAGCAAGTGGGGAGGGGCAGAGAGAGAAGGAGACACAGAACTCAAAGCAAGCTCCAGGCTCTGACCTGTCCACACAGAGCCCGATGTGGGGCTCCCAATCCATGAACTGGGAGATCATGACCTGAGCTGATGTTGAACGTTTATCTGACTGAGCCACCCATGTGCCCCAAGATGTTGAAAAACATTTAATACATGATTTTAAAATACGATTATACAAAAGGCATGCCAATGGGGGAGGAAACAAAACCCTCAAAACCTTAGAGAAGATAAGCACCAAAATGGAAATAGTGCTTATCTCTGTGTGTGAATTTCTTCTCTGGAATTTCAGATAAGTTCTGTTTGTTTTTCTGCATTTTCCTAATTTTGGATAATGACCATATGTTGCTTCTCTGATCAGAAAAAAAAAAAAAATGGAAGCTAATTTTTAAAAAATCAAGGTGTATACCCACTGAGTTTTAGAAATCCTAAACATATTTTATAAGTTTTGAGAATGAATACCTGTCATTTCCTATTAATTAAAAATATTGGGGGGGGCGCCTGGGTGGCTCAGTCGGTTAAGCGTCCGACTTCAGCTCAGGTCATGATTTCCTGGTTTGTGTGTTCTAGTCCCACGCTGGGCTCTGTGTTGACAGCTCAGAGCCTGGAGCTTGCTTCAGATTTTGTGTCTCCCTCTCTCTGCCCCTCCCCTGCTTGTGCTCTGTCTCTCTCTGTGTCTCAAAAATAAACATTAAAAAAAAATTTTTTTTTAAGGTGATCCTCCCCCAATGTCAGGAATGCCAAGGCTGAGAAACCCTGAGTTAGGAGAATAATGCTTTTTCAGTTTTGCCATTTTTATAATTTGGGGAATTTATATGGTCCAGGTGAAAATGAAAATTTATCCAGTATATGAACCTCTAAGGATGTATTTCTGCTAGGAATCATTTTCAGTACTTAATAGTATGAAATGTATATTGTACTTAATATTGTATTAACTTATTGTTTTACACAGGTGTCATTTAGGTATGTAGGAAGAACAATAGATTGGGAGATAGCTGCCATTGAAAAGATAATGTTATAATCACAGACCCCAAAAGGAAGGGAATGCTGTGTCAGGAGTGGGGAGATATCCTGGGGGAAACACCGGAGTTGGCTAGCAGGCAGAGGCACAGGGGAAATTGTAGGCAAGCGCCTTTATTGTGGGGTGTGTGGAAAGGAGGTGAGGCAGGGTACACAGGTTTAGGATGGACTAGTTTGAATAGCCAGTGGGCTCCTGGGTATAGGGGCTGTCCTGGGTTGTCTGGTACCTGGTCCTGAGGTAGTTAAGGCAGGTGGATAGTGGCCTAGAGTGTGAGAGCCCCATAAAGGAGGTGGTTGAGGGTGTGGGCCCTGGGTTGGTTGGTTTGCATTTGAAAGGTACACTCTAAGAATTGACTAACCGCATAAGGGGCAGTCCCTCCACAGGGTCAGTAGGATTCCAGTTGTGACAGCAACTGAATACAGATAATAAAAAAACATAGTTAATACACTCATAGTATATAATTATAATAAATGCCATTATGTTAATATTATGAATGTTGGAACATTTCCCATTTCATTATACCAAACATAAATTACTTTTTGTGTGTATGTATTACTTTCTATAAATAATTACATGGCATAAATTATATCACAGTCACATTATACGATGCTAGCATTACATATCAGTGATCCCTTTAACACTCCTGCCAGAGGTTACCATGTTTAACGGTCTGACATTCTTAGTCCCAAGCCTTGAAGCAAGAGTAAATATGTGATAGAAAGCGTTGCCGTGAGCCATAGAGCTGACGTTGTTCTGCTTCTTGGTTTTGGCAGGATGCTGACGTTCAAAGCCGTTGCTCAGGTTTTCATTCTGGGCTCTTCTTGGGGCCTTGGCTTCTTTCTGGTGGAAGGAATGCTGGACCGTGTCAGGTTGGTGATGACCTTCGCCATCATCAGCATCCTCCAGGGCGTCCATGTCTACTTGGTCCACTGCCTTCTGAATCACAAGGTAAACCAGTGTCTCCTCCCCATGTTCCATGGCCCCTTGGTGTCGCATGTTTTACTATTTTCTGTCTCCTGGGCTTCTCCATTGCTTGCATGGTGGTGTATATGTGTGTGCACGGGGCTCTTTCTTCCATATCATAATGTTTGTCCCAGAGACCACCTTTTCAGGATTTATCTTTCTTGCTTCCAATCATTTGAATTTGCACTGAAGCAGCAGAAACTGGATAGAGCCATACAAGGTCCACATTATCTGACAATGAGAAAAAAAAATCACAAATGAGGAAAACATACTAAATTCTGGGGCAGGGTGGGGGAAGCCTTGCTTAGGACTTAACTAGGCAAAATCCCTATGCTATGAAAACAAGTCTGAGTTGTTATATTTGAAACTGAGTTTATAATTGTAAATGCGGGCTACTTCTTAGAATGAAAAAAGAATCAAATGTTGGTTTTTAGAGGGACATTATTTTATGCGTTATGATGTGGTAGCTACGATATAATGATTTTTATGTGATGCTCGACTTTTGCAAACTGCAGCTTCACATAAATTATCTGGGGATTTATTAATTTCCCAAGGATCTCTGAATCTTTTTTTTATTTAACTTTATTTTTTATTTTTTAAAATTTACATCCAAATTATTTAGTATATAGTGAAGCAATGATTTCAGTAGATTCCTTAATGCCCCTTACCCATTTAGCCCATCCCCCCTCCCACAACCCCTCCAGTAACCCTGTTTGTTCTCCATATTTATGAGTCTCTTTTGTCCTCCTCCCTGTTTTTATATTATTTTTGTTTCCCTTCCCTTATGTTCATCTGTTTTGTCTCTTAAAGTCCTCATATAAGTGAAGTCATATGATTTTTGTCTTTCTCTGACTTATTTCACTTAGCATAATCCCCTCCAGTTCCATCCACGTAGTTGCAAATGGCAAGATTTCATTCTTTTTGATTGCCGAGGAATACTCCATTGTGTGTATGTATGTGTGTGTGTATACACACACACACACACACACACACACACACACCACAACTTCTTTATCCATTCATCCATCGATGGACATTTGGGCTCTTTCCATACTTTGACTATTGTTGATAGTGCTGCTATAAACTTGGGGTGCATGTGTCCCTTCAAAACAGCACACCTGTATCCCTTGGATAAATGCCTAGTAGTGCAATTGCTAGGTCGTAGGGTAATTCTATTTTTAGTTTTTTGAGGAACCTCCATACTGTTTTCCAGAGTGGCTGCACCAGCTTGCATTCCCACCAACAATGCAAAAGAGCTCCTCTCTCTCCGCATCCTCACCAACATCTGTTGTTGCCCGAGTTGTTAATGTTAGCCATTCTGACAGGTGTAAGGTGGTATCTCATTGTGGTTTTGATGTGTATTTCCCTGATGATGAGTGATGTTGAGCATTTTTTCATGTGTCGGTTGGCCATCTGGATGTCTTCTTTGGAGAAGTGTCTATTCATGTCTTTTGCCCATTTCTTCACTGGATTATTTGTTTTTTGGGTGTTGAGTTTGATAAGTTCTTTGTAGATTTTGGATACTAACCCTTTATCTGATATGTCATTTGCAAATATCTTCTCCCATTCTGTCAGTTGCCTTTTAGTTTTGTTGATTGTTTCCTATGCTGTGCAGAAGCTTTTTATTTTGATGAGGTCCCGGTAGTTCATTTGTGCTTTTGTTTCCCTTGCCTCCAGAGACGTGTTGAGTAAGAAATTGCTGCAGGCAAGGTCAAAGAGGTTTTTGCCTGCTTTCTCCTCAAGGATTTTGATGGCTTCCTTTCTTACATTGAGGTCTTTCATCCATTTTGAGTTTATTTTTGTTATGATGTAAGAAAGTGGTCCAGGTTCATTCTTCTGCATGTCGCTATCCAGTTTTCCCAGCACCACTTGCTAAAGAGACTGTCTTTGTTCCATTGGATATTCTTTCCTGCTTTGTCAAAGATTAGTTGCCCATACATTTGAGGGTCCATTTCTGGGTTCTCTATTCTGTTCCATTGATCTGACTGTTCTTGTGCCAGTACCATACTGTCTTGATGATTACAGCTTTGTAGTATAGCTTGAAGTCTGGGATTGTGATGCCTCCAGCTTTGGTTTTCTTTTTCGAGATTGCTTTCGCTATTCAGGGTCTTTTCTGGTTCCATACAAATTTTAGAATTATTTGTTCTAGCTCTGTGAAGAATGCTGGTGTTACTTTGATAGGGATCATGTTAAATATGTAGATTGCTTTGGGTAGTATCGACATTTTAACAATATTTGTTCTTCCTATCCAGGAGCATGGAATCTTTTTCCATTTGTGTCTTCTTCAATTTCTTTCATAAGCTTTCTATAGTTTTCAGTGTATAGATTTTTCACCTCTTCGGTTAGATTTATTCCTAGGTATTTTATGGGTTTTGGTGCAACTGTAAATGGGATCGATTCCTTGATTTCTCTTTCTGTCACTTCATTGTTGGTGTATAGGAATGCAACTGATTTCTCTGCATTGATTTTATATCCTGCGACTTTGCTGAATTCATGAATCAGTTCTAGAAGTTTTTGGTGGAATCTTTTGGGTTTTCCATATAGAGTATCATGTCATCTGCAAAGGGTGAAAGTTTGACCTCCTCCTGGCTGATTTGGATGCCTTTTATTTCTCCATGTTCTCTGATTACTGAGGCTAAGACTTCCAATACTATTTTGAATAACAGTGGCTAGAATGGACATCCCTGTCTTGTTCCTGACCTTAGGGGGAAAGCTCTCAGTTTTTCCCCATTGAGGATGATATTAGCGTTGGGTCATTCATATATGGCTTTTATGATCTCAAGGTATGATCCTTCTATCCCTACTATCTTGAGGGTTTTTATCAAGAAAGCATGCTGTATTTTGTCAAATGCTTTCTCTGCATCTATTGAGGGGATCATATGGTTCTTGTCCTTTCTTTTATTGATGTGATGAATCATGTAATTGTTTTGTGGATATTGAACCAGCCCTGCATCCTAGTTATAAATCCCACTTGGTCGTGGTGAATAATTCTTTTAATGTATTCTTGGATCTGGTTGGCTAGTATATTGTTGAGGATTTTTGCATCCATGTTCATCAGGGAAATTGGCCTATAGTTCTCCTTTTTAGTGGGATCTCTGGTTTTCGAATGAAGGTAATGCTGGCCTCATAGAAAGAGTTTGGAAGTTCTCCTTCCATTTCTATTTTTTGGAACCGTTTCAAGAGAATAGGTGTTAAATCTTCCTTAAATGTTTGGTAGAATTCCTCTGGAAAGCCATCTGGCCCTGGACTCTTGTTTTTTGGCAGATTTTTTATTACTAATTCGATTTCCTTTTCGTTATGGGTCTGTTCAAATTTTCTATTTCTTTCTGCTTCAGTTTTGGTAGTGTATATGTTCCAGGAATTTGTCCATTTCTTCCAGGTTGCCCATTTTACTGGCATATAATTGCTCATAATATTCTTATTATTGTTTTTATTTCTGTTGTGTTGGTTGTGATTTCTCCTCTTTCATTCTTGATTTTACTTATTTGGGTCTTTTCCTTTTTCTTCTTGGTCAAACTGGCTAGTGGTTTATCAATTTTCTTAATTCTTTCAAAGAACCAGCTTCTGGTTTCATTGATCTGTTCTACTTTTTTTTGTTTGTTTGTTTCGATAGCATTAATTTCTGTTCTCATCTTTATTATTTCCTGTCTTCTGCTGGTTTTGGGTTTTATTTGCTGTCCTTTTTCCAGCTCCTTAAGGTGTAAGGTTAGGTTGTGTATCTGAGATCTTTCTTCCTTCTTTAGGATGACCTGGATTGCTATATACTTTCCTCTTATGACTGCCTTTGCTGCATCCCAGAGGTTTTGGGTTGTGGTGCTATCATTTTCATTGACTTCCATAAACTTGTTAATTTCTTCTTTAACTGGTTGGTTAGCCCATTCATTCTTTAGTAGGACGTTCTTCAGTCTCCAAGTATTTACCTTTCCAAAATTTCTCTTGTTGTTGATTTCAAGTTTCCTAGCCTTGTGGTCTGAAAATATGCATGGTATGACCTTGATCTTTTTGTACTTGTTGAGGGTTGATTTGTGTCCCAGTATGTGATCTATGCTGGAGAACATTCCATGTGCACTGGAGAAGCATGTATATTCTGCTGCTTTAGGATGAAATGTTCTGAATATATCCGTTAAGTCCATTTGGTCCAGTGTGTCATTCAAAACCATGTTCCCTTGTTGATTTCTCTTTAGATGATCTGTCCATTGCTGTGAGTGGGGTGTTGAAGTCCCCTACTATTATGGTATTATTATCAATGAGTTTCTTTATGTTTATGATTAATTGATTTATATATTTGGGTTTTCCACATTTGGAGCATAAATGTTTACAATTGTTATGTCTTCTTGATGGGATAACCCCTTAATTATGATATAATTCCCTTCTTCACCTCTTGTTACAGTCTTTATTTTCAAGTCTAGATTGTCTGATGTAAGTATGGCTACTCCGGCTTTCTTTCGTTGACCATTAGCATGATAGATGGTTCTCCATCCCCTTACTTTCAATCTGAAGTGTCTTTAGGTCTAAACTGGGTCTCTTGTAAACAGCATATAGATGGATCTTGTTTTCTTTTATTTTTAGATATTTTTTAATGTTTTATTTTTTTGAGAGAAAGAGGGAGAATGAGTGGGGGAGGAGCAGAGAGAGAGGGAGACACAGAATCTGAAGCAGGCTCCTGGTTCTGAGCTGTCAGCACAGAGCCCTATGTGGGGCTTGAACTTATGAACCATGAGACCATGACCTGAGCCAAAGTTAGAAGCTTAACCAACTGAGCCACCCAGGCACCCAGATGGATCTTGTTTTCTTATCCATTCAATTATCCTATTCTTTTGATTGGAATATTTAGTCCATTAATGTTTAGAGTGAGTACTGAAAAGAAATGAATGTATTGCCATTATGTTGCCTGTAGAGTTGGAGTTTCTGATAGTGTTCTCTGGTCCTTTCTAATCTTTGTTGCTTTTGGTCTTTTTTTTTCCCATCTTTTCTCCCTCAGAGAGTCCCCCTTAAAATTTCTTGCAGGGCTGGTTTAATGGTCATGAACTCCTTTAATTTTTGTTTGGGAAACTTTTTATCTCTCCTATTTTGAATGACAGCCTTGCTGGATAAAGAATTCTTGGCTGCATATTTTTCTGAGTCAGCACACTGAATATGTCTCGTCACTGCTTTCTGGCCTGCCAATTTTCTGTGGATAGGTCTGCTGCAAACCTGATCTGTCTTCCCTTGTAGGTTAGGGACTTTTTTCCCTTGCTGTTTTCATGATTCTCTCCTTGCCTGAGTAGTTTGTGAATTTGACTATGATCTGCCTTGTTGATGGTCGATTTTTGTTGAATCTAATGGGAGTCCTCTGTGCTTCCTGGATTTTGATGTCTGTGTCTTTCCCCAGGTTAGGAAATTTTTCCACTATGATTTGCTCGCATAACCCTTCTACCCCTATTTCTCTCTCTTCCTCTTCTGGGACCCCTATGATTCTGATGTTGTTCCTTTTTCATGAGTCACTGATTTCTGTAATTCTTAAATCGTGCTCTTTTGCCTTAGTCTCCCTCTTTTTTTTCCTGCTTCATTATTCTCCATAAGTTTGTCCTCCAGATCGCTGATTCTCTGCTCTGCCTCATCCATCCTTGCTGCCGTGGCATTCATTCAAGATTTCAGCTTAGTTATGCCATTTTTTATTTCATCCTGACTAGCTTTTATCTCGGCAGAAAGGGATTTTAATGTTTTCAACCCCAGCTAGTATTCTTATTACTATGATTCTAAATTCTGGTTCAGACATCTTGCTTTTAGCTGTATTGATTAAGTCCCTGGCTGTCATTTCTTCCTGTTCTTTCTTTTGGGGTGAATTCCTTCGTTTCATCATTTTTAAGGAAGAAACAGAAAAAAATTAAAATTAACAAATTAAAAACAACACGAAAAAGTCAAATAAAGGATGCTAGATCCTAGGTGTGTTCTGGTTTGTTTTTGAAAGGAGGTTGATAGATTAGAGAAAAAAAGAGAAAGATAAAAAAGAAAAAAGGAAACTGTTGGAAATTTGAAAAAATGAATACAATGAAATAGAATAAAATGAAATAATGGAAGTAAAAAAATAGCATTTGAAAAGTTTACAAAAAAAATAAAAAATATAGTAGAAAAAATTAAAGACGTATTTAATAGAAATGAAAAATAGAGATAATTTGTTTCTGTTTCTGTATTCAAGAATCAGAAAAAAAATTGAATAGATGGACCAGCAAACAGACTGAAGTACGATTGAAATCACATCGTTTTCCCCTAGAAGTTGGACTATGTAGCACTTTATAGTCCATAAACTATGCAGGCAGAGAGACTTGTGTTCCTGAAGAGCAAGATTGGCCCAGTTGGGCGGGCTTAGTGTAACAGCTATTCTCCACTAGATGGCGCTGCTTAGCTTACTGGGTGGACTGTTGTAGCGTGTGTAGGTGTGTATGCACATGCGTGGAAGGAGTGAAAATGGCATCACCCAGCTACCCAGTCTCTAGTATCGGAACTCTGGTCTCCCTGATCAGCTATCATGCACCACTCCTTTGTCTCCAGCTTCCATGCACTCCCCACTTCTGCACTGTCTGTGACCAAGCCAACAGGCTGCAGGTGGCAGCTCCCTGCTGAGTTTTATCTCAGATGAGGCTGTTTCCCAACCCCTCACTTCTGAGGGACCGTGGTGTTGACCTGTTCTGACCCCTGCAGGAGGATCTCACCAAGCAATGGCCGGGTGTCGGCCACACCCAGGAACATTCACAAGACCGTGCTTCTCTTGATGCCCAGAGACCGTGGCTGGGTGCCAGCCTGCCCCCCCCCCAAAAGTTCATGCAATCTTGTAGCAGCAGCATTTCAGGGATTATGGAAAATCACAACATCTGGCACCAGGCTTCAACCTTAACATCCTTGTTCCACCACCAGCAAATGTGGCTGTTCTCCGGGGTCTGCTGGGACCTTTGCCTGTGGGGTGGCCACACAGCCTCTACCAAATTTCCCCCCTGTAGGGGGACTGCCTCTTCCCATGTGGCCTAAGGACCTCACTCTCTCCTCCTGGGGATTCGCCCTACCCACCCGAGCACTGCCAGGTAAAGAGCTGCAGAGTTTCAGATTCTGTGCTCCCCCTGTTCATAGAGTCTTCATGGAATTTAAAACCTCTCCTTCTCCCTTTTTTGTTCAGTCCCTTGCATACTTTTTCTTTTCTCTCCAGCTGCTTGGGGGGGGGGATGCTTTCCATTCTCTCCTCCTGTCTCCATCCTCTCTCCACAAGCAAAAACAGCTCCCTGCCCTCTGCAGCTTTCTCCCCCAGTTCACCTCTCCATGCTATGTACCTGCTGAGTCCTCTGGTTTGGGCTGTTAATCCTCAAATCAGTTTACTAGGTGTGCAGGATGGTTTAGTGTTGATCTGGCTGCATTTCAGGGACGCGAGACACACACACACAAAAACCTTCCATGCTGTTGTACCATCTTGGTCCCTCCCTGTGTTTTCTTTTATCTCATTAATTTTCCTTAAAGCAGCTATTTTGAATTCTTCTCCAGGTAAATCCCTTGAGAATAGTATTGGTTGTTGGAATATTATTGGTAGGATTTGGTGGAGTCATGTTTCCTTATTGTTTTCATGTTTCTTTGAAGTTTTTCCTTGCTGCCTTTGCATATGAAGTGTAGTTACCTCCTGTGGTTTTTACTAACTGCCTCCAGGGAGAAATACCTCCTGTCAGCCCAGCTAGAGATCGAGGCTTCCTCAGATCTTCTGGGGTCATGCCAGTTCCATGCCTCTTGCTCCCTCTTGTGGCACAATTCTTATATTTGTGTGCTTTGTCCCTACCCTGCCAGGCACCAGACCAAGTGCTAACAGACTCTGGTCTTGCTTTTCCCAAAGGTAACACTACCTGCTGCTGCTAAAATTGTAGTCTCTCCCTGTCTGCCAGAGATTACTCTCACTGCTCTCTTCAGAAGCAGGCAAAGGGAGCTGACCACGGAATGGAGCAGTGAGGGTGAGGAATACAGAATACTGGTCGTGTCTGTGGGCCACCCAGTGACTCCTGAGTGGACTTCTTGATGGTTTCCACAACACAGTGAGTAGGAGCTGTGTCCCCCTCATGTATTCTGAGATTCCTTTCTGCCATTCTGTCAAGCTCTTCCCACTCCCCTACACCCTACCCCAATCCTGGAACTCCTGATTTGGTACCCTCAGTACTTTTTCTTTTCTAATGGGGCACTTGTAGAAATCTGGACTTCCATGAAGGCTCTCTCATACATGGGTGGTTGTCTAAGTCCGTGTTTTCCAAGGTCTCCTGGACCATGGCTAAAAGGGACTGCAGCAAGTTAATGGGCCACTGCAAGGACCACAGCTGGGACCACGGTATGTCTGTCTGTTACCCAATGCAAAGGTGAGTGAGACGCCTCACAGATTCCCCTGGCATATGGTGCTGGACCCCCCCAGCTCCTACAAGCTACTTTTGTTAATGAATGGATGCTGGATTTGTGTTGGGGGAGGGGGCTGGGGTGCAGGAAGAGGAGAAAAAACAAGGGTCTTATGCCACCATGATGCTGACATACAGCAGTTTATTTCTTTTTATTTAAAAAAATTTTTTTAATGTTTATTTTTGAGACAGACACAGAGCATGAGCAGGGGAGGGGCAGAGAGAGAGGGAGACAGAATCCGAAGAAGGTTCCAGTCTCTGAGCTGTCAGCACAGAACCCGGTGTGGGGCTCAAACTCACGGACCACGAGATCACGACCTGAGCTGAAGTCAGACACTCAACCAACTGAGCCACCCAGGCGCCCCTGGTTGGTACAGACATTTTAACAAGATTTTTTCTTCCAATCTATGAACATGGAGTGTTTTCCCATTTCTTTGTGTCCTCTTCAATTTCTTTTATTTTTTTAATGTTTATTTTTGACAGAGCATGAGTGGGGGAGGGGCAGAGAGACAGGGAGACACAGAATCCAACGCGGGCTCCAGACTCTGAGCTGTCGGCACAGAGCCCAACGTGGCGCTCAAACTCACAAACTGTGAGATCATGACCTGAGCTGAAGTCGGTCACTCAACCAACTGAGCCACCCAGACGCCCCATACAGCAGTTTATTTCTTAAAATAAGCTTTCTGCTTCTTTCTTCCTCTTTTCTCCTTTGGGACTCCAGTGAGGTGTAGATGGGTTCGTTTTTTTTTTTTTTTTTTTAGTTGTGTCCCATAGATCCTGAAGGCTTCCTTCATTATGCATTCTTTTCTCTTTTTTACTCCTCTGATTGAATATTTCAAATGATCTGTCCTCAAGATCGGCCGTTCTTCTGCTTTGTGTAGTCTACTGTTGAAGATTTCTGTTGAATTCTTCAGCCATTGTATTCTTCAGCTCCAAAACTTCTGTCTAGTTCTTTATGCTTTCTCTTTGTTGAATTTCTCACTTTGTCCTTCTTTTGTTTTCCTGATTTCAGTAACTTGTGTTCACTTGTAGCTTTCTGAGCATCTTTTTTTTTAAGTTTTTATTTTAATTCCAGTTAGTTAACATACAGTGTTATATTAGTTTCAGGTGTACAATACAGTGATTCAACAATTCTGTACATCACCCAGTGCTCATCACAAGGGCACTCCTTAATCCCCATCACCCATTTCACCCCAGCCACCTCCCCTCTGGTAACCATCATTTCTGAGTATCTTTCAAACAATTACTTTGAATTCTTCTTAAGGAAATGTATGTATCTCCATTTCTTTGGGGTCAGTTATTAGAAGTTTCCTGTGTTCCTTTGGTGGGGGCATGTTTCACTCATTCTTTTTGATCCCTGTAGCCTTGCATCAGTGTCTGTGCATTTGAATGAGCAATAACCTCTTCTAGACTTGATGGACAAACTGCAGTAAAGGGGGAAGACCTTCAAGCAGGAGCGTGTGCTAGCTTTGGATCAGGGGTCGGGGGCGTGAGGCAGGCACATGATGTCTCATCAGCTCAAGCTGCTGAGATCCACACCATCAATAGCTGTGTGGCCCTTGGAAAGTAATGCAGGGGGTTCACAGTGGCTGTAAGGGCTGTAGAGGACCTCAATGTCCCCTCCTGGTCCAGCAGCTTGGGTCAGGGAGCAGTGGTGGCAGGGTCCGGGGCATGCACATGCTCTGCAGGAGGGTCCAGCTGCACAGGCCTGTGTAGTGCCCAGGAGTGGTTGCAGACACCCATGCAGTGATGGAAGTCTGGCCAGCTGTAGGTGCACTGGTAGCTGTAGGAGTTCTGGCTGTCAGCATACACTCTTGAGGCTGTAGGGGGTCTTTCCAGGGGTGTACACAGGGCACTGGAGGCAGTGAAAACAGCTGGGCTGGGGGCGTGCAGGTGAATAGCTGGAAAGGCCAGCTGCAGGTAAGCACAGGGGTACAGGTCAGTGACAAGAGACAGGGACAAAGCTGAGCCCACAAGTAGCTAAGGGGGTCCTGGCTGTCTGGTACACAGCAGTGGATGTGGGTAGTAGGAGTCAGGCTAGTGGGGTGCAGGTACACAGCTGGAGGGGCTAGTTAGAGGTGAACACAGAGGTGCAAGCTAGTGACTGGAGATAGGGCTGAATCTGGGTCACAAGCAGCTATAGGGGTCTGGCTGTGGCCTGCACTTGGGTGGCTACAGGCTATCACCAGGGGCATGCAAATGGCAGTAGAGGCCTGGGACAAGCATCAGGCCAGCAGCACGAAGGACACGGCTGGAGCTAGCACCTGTGTGTTGGGGGGTCAGCTGCAGGGATCTAGGCAGGTGTCATGCACTCAGCAGCTGCAGAGAGAGGCCTGAGCTGGGCTCCAACATGCCTCCCAGGCTCCAGCAGGTACACGGAGGAGGGCATGGGAGGTATCCTGGTGGCTGGTGTCCAAGTAGGTCGGAGAACAAGAAGCCGGAGGGAGGCACCATAAGAATGTCCTGAAGGAGAGGGACAGAGCAGCAAGGAAGTGAAAGCAGTTTCATCCCCAGGACAGAAAGCTGCCGGGACTGCTCGCTCCCTCCAGAAGGACATCATACGGGTGCCAGGCCTAGAGATGAGAATGTTTTGTCTGGTGCCAGATGTACTCATGACCCAGTATGGAAAACACTGCAGGTGCACGACCTGTCAAGATGCCACATACTATGTCGTATGTGCTTGCTGTTATCAGACAATTTGCAAAAATAAAAGAGGCTTGAGCCAGGAGACTGATGCTTTGGCTCCTGGAGAGTCTCACCTTTAGGACCTCTCTTCAGCTGGTGCCTGAACAGGGAACCTGAAGGGGGACGTGTGCAGCACCACTGAAGAAGGGCCCAGGGAACCGAAGGAAACTTTGGAGCCGGGGAAGCTCATCCTTCAGGATTGCTGCAGGGTAAGTACAGGGGATTCCACCCCATCTAGTTATCACTTACATATTCAGCTCTTGCAGACTTTATTAAAGAGCTCAGGGGTAAAAGTGAAATGATCGGCGTTTCAGGATTTGTTATACTTAGTAAAGAAACATTGTTACCAGTTTATGCCTCTGGCAAAGATGCTTTGAATCAGAAACAATGGAACTTGGTTTTATGTGCTTTGTGCCACACTTATCAACAAGAAGCCATCCCTCTCTCCCTATGGTCTTTATGTAATTTAAGTTCCCTGGCTTTGCAGCCCTTGCAGTCAGAATCAGGGGAAGAAGGGGACATTGGTCATCACAACCCCTCACTGGCCGAAAGTGATCATGAGCTCGTAGATAGTGACTCAGGGCCCGAGCCCGTATCCCACCACCAGAGGAATAGAAACCTACAGGTCCCAGGTTCATGGCCCAGAGATAGTCACAGCTCAGGCTTCTGTACTCCTGCCTCCCTCATTGCCCCACGGCCCTGAACCCATCCATCCCTTTGAGGAAACTAAATGTTCCACTTATTCAAAAAACCCATTTCTTGGTATCTCCACTCATAGTATCACAATTCGTTTCCCCCTTAATGCAGGTGCTTCAACAAACTAAGGCTGCGGGGGACACTGAATTAATGTATGCCTGCAGCTTATCCTGTCAACATTACCCAAATTCCTCCTAATCAGAAATATCCTCAGAGAGGGCAATGAGTTTATCTGGTTCCTTTCGGTTTTAAGGTTATTAATGACTTGAAACAGGCTTGCACACAATACAGTGTTAATTCCTCTTATACGTTGGGATTGGTGTCTGGTTTAGCCAATTCAGAGCGACTCATTCCATGGGACTGGGCGGTCCTAGGTCGCACTGTCCTAAGCGCTTCTGAATTTTTGCAGTTTAGGACTTGGTGGGAGGAAGAAGCACAGATACAGGCCCGGCATGATGCCGCCCTGAATCCTCCTGTGCCCATTACCGGAAAACAACTTACCAGGAGCAGACGAGGGTTTGGCATACAGGTTCAGCTTCAGTATGATGTTCAAGCAGTGATACAAGTTAGATTGTGCTGCCTGAATGCCTGGGAGAAAATAGCTACCCCTGGACAGGCTACACCCTCTTTTGTTCAAGTCAAACAGAGTCCTAACGAGCCCTATGTAGATTTTACTGCTGGGCTAAAGGATGTTATTATAAAAAGCATCTCTCAGGCAGGCTTACCGGATCTCCTCTTACAGCTGCTGGCTTTTGGTAATGCTAATAAGGAATGCCAACAAGCTTTATACCCAGTGAAGTCTCAAGGAGGTGATTTAACTGATTTAAAGGCCTGTCAAGATATCAGTTCAGAGGTCTATAAAATGTGCCTTGAATAGCCACTGCCAGCAGCCCCTGGACTTTACGAACAGTCCAAGCGTTTTCGCTGTGGCAAATTGGGACATTATAAGAGGGATTGCTGACAGCTGAGTTGTAACAACTCCCGTGATCTACCTCGCCCCCAGAATGAAATTCTAAGCCTCCTGGGTTATGCCCTGGATGCAATGAAGACTATCATTTTGCAAATCAATGTAGATCTAAATTCCATAAGAATGGAGCTCCCCTGCCATCTTGGTGGGGGAGACAGGGATAATGCCCCCCCCCCAAGGCCCGAATGTAAAGAATATGGGGAATCAGATTCCACATTATTACCCTGTGAGCTACGGGACTTACCATGCAAATCTATCCATGACCTTCTCCATGCCACATGAGGGAGTGCTGCATTAGATATTCCTGCCCCAGAGTCTCTGGTCCTCAAACTCTCCATGGGAATTTATAAGGTTAAAACTGGGATTTACGGGCCTCTTCAGGGTCCATTGGCCTTCTTGTTGGATGAAGTAGTCTTACGTCCAAGGGAGTTCATGTCTACTTAGGAATTATAGAAGCTGATTTTAAGGATGAAGTTTTAGTAATGATTAGTACTTCAGTTCCTTATCATGTCTTGGCAGGAGATCGCATTACCCAACTACCGTTGTTGCCTTACATTGCTTTAATCTCCTTGCCAATAGACTGGCAGGGAGGGTTTGGATCTACGGGCAAACAGATATCTTGGCAAACATTTCTAAAGGACAGAGGCCTGAGATGACCTTACAAATTAATGGAAAATCATCTACTGGCCTGGTAGACTCAGGAGCTGATGATGTCACCATCATTGCTTCTAAGTTTTGCCCTAAGAATTGGCCACTCCGACCTATATCCACAGTCTTTACAGGTGTAGGAAAAGCTACTGACATCCAACAGAGTGTTGAAAGTTTTCTATGTGAGGGGCCTGAAGGCCAGGCTGATACTATCCAGACTTATGTTACTGATACAGCCATTAATCCATGGGGAAGAGACCTCCTAAGTCAATGGGGAGCATGTATTAATATTCCTTGTTTCCCCTGCTGCAACCAATATGATGTCCAAAGTGAGTTATAATCCATTAAAAGGGCTTGGACGACAAGAAAATGGGCGTATGGGAACAATTACTGCCGATATGTGGCCACCTTGTGTGGGACTGGGATAGCCTGTACAGAATTCAGGTTTAGTGTAAGAGCCACTGTTCCTGAACAACGTTATGCCTTAGCATTAGAATGGTTAACTGCCCTGGTGTGGGTGGAACCGTGGCCCCTTCCAAAAGAGAAATTAGAGGCTCTAGAACAATTAGTGCAAGAACAATTGGATGCAGGTCATGTAGAAATGCCCACCAGTCCATGGAATTCTTGTGTGTGTGTGATAAAGAAAAAATCTGGGAAATGAAGAATGTTGACTGACTTAAGGAAGGTAAACAAGGTTATATGGTCTATGGGACCTTCGCTTTGCAACCTGGGCTCCCGTCTCCTACCATGATTCCTCAGAACTGGTCATTAATTATAGTAGATTTAAAAGATTGTTTTTCACAGTTCTTCTACTGCCAGATGATAGAGAAAAATTTGCCTGTTCTGTACCTTCAGACAATCATATGGTTCCTGTGTGATGCCATCCATGGAAAGGGCTTCTGCCAGGTATGCTTAATAGCCCTACTATGTGTCAGCATTTTGTTAATCAGCCACTTTCACAATTACTTATTCAGGTCCCACAGGTGTTGATTATCCATCACATGGATGATATTCTTTTTGCTGCAGAAACACCTACACAGATAAAAGATCTTTATCAGACCGCTGGGTTATTGTACCCAAATACAGCCTAATAGTAACAACAACAACAAAAAAGTGCAAACCCAAGATCCCTTTCTTTATCTTGATGCAAAAATTCACAAGGAAACCATCATTCCCCAAAAAGTACAGATTGGCTGAGATAATTTGAAAGCTTTAAATGATTTCCAGAGGTTACTAGGAGATATAAATTGGTTGCGACCTGCTTTGGGAATCCCGACTTACACCTTATCTCATCCTTTCCAAACATAAGCCCGTGATCCCAACCTTAACAGCCCTAGGGTCCTCACAAAAGAGGTAGAAGCTGAATTACAGTGGATTGAAAATCACATTCAAAATTGTCAGCTCATGGGGCGCCTGGGTGGCGCAGTCGGTTAAGCGTCCGACTTCAGTCAGGTCACGATCTCACCGTCCGTGAGTTCGAGCCCCGCGTCAGGCTCTGGGCTGATGGCTCAGAGCCTGGAGCCTGTTTCGGATTCTGTGTCTCCCTCTCTCTCTGCCCCTCCCCCGTTCATGCTCTCTCTCTGTCCCAAAAATAAATAAACGTTGAAAAAAAATTAAAAAAAAAAAAAAACAAAATTGTCAGCTCACTCGTGTTTGACGTAATGTTCCTCTTCAATTATTGATTTTTCCTACTCCACATTCTCCAGCTGCGGTCGTAGGCAGGATGAGGGAATCATTGAATGGCTGTTTTTACCAAGTAAGGACTCTAAAATTCTTACCATGTATCTGGATAAAATTGGGAATGTAATTTGGAGAAGCCCATCCCGATTACGTGTGCTTAATGGTAGCAATCCCTCTTCTATAATTATTCCCTTATCATATCAACAAACTGATATGGCTTACCAAATTAATATACAATGACAAATAGCTTTGCCTGATTACGTAGGGAAATTAGACAATCACTGTCCGAGGGACAAAAATTTTGTCATTTCTCAAGGTTACATCATGGATTTGGCCAAAGATAATTCGAGAGTGGCCTTTAGCAGATGCTGACACATATTTTACAGATGGAAATGGGCATGGTAGAGCTGCTATACATGGTCCTATCTCTAAGGCCTGGAAGACACCCTATACATCTACCCAAAAAGCTGAATTAGCAGCCATTATAGGATTGTTGCATCTTGTACCTGCCTCCCTCGATATTGTGACAGATTCACAATGTGCATGGTTCACAGTCCTAAATATTGAAACTGTACATATTGTGCCACGAAATGAATTACATCATCTGTTTTTGCATTTATAAGAATTAATATGGCATAGGCAACGCCCTTTATGTATCACTCATATTCGCAGTCATTCTAACCTTCCTGGCCCGTTATCCTTAGGAAATTCCATTGCTGATGACTTATTACAAGGCACCTTACAAATGGTACAACAGGAGCATTTGCTTCACCATACTAATGCTCAAGGACTTGCCCATAGACACTATAACACATGCTGAGTCAAAAGACATCGTTAGTGCCTGTCCTTGTTGCAACCCCCTCACTGTGGCTCCACATACCTCTGGAGTGAATCCTCGTGGACTACAGGCAAATGAACTTTGGCAATCTGATGTTACCCATATTCCTGGTTTTGGTAAGCTCTCTTATGTGCATGTTACTGTGGATACCTTCTCCAGATAGATCTGGGCCACGGCATATACCGGAGAAAAGGCTAGGCATGTTAGTGCTCATTTTCTTGAAACCTTTGCAATTCTATGTATCCTACAACACATTAAAACTGATAATGGCCCTGCATATGTATCTCATAAGTAGCCCACTTCTTTGCAGCCTGACAAATTACTCATCTTACTGGCACTCCCTATAACTCTCACAGTCAAGGGATCACAGAACATACTCATCAGGTACTTAAAAACATGCTAATTAAACAAAAAGGGGGAGAAGAAGAAGGACTTAGACCTACACCATGGGAACAATTACATCCGGCCTTATATACTTTAAGTTTCTTGGACATATGAGGACCCCATACATGTCCTTCTGCTGAGATACACTGGTACAAGAAAAAGGTCACCCCTGTTTACCAGCCGGTATATTGGAAAGATGAGAAGGGACACTGGGAAAAGGGAGAAGTTGTTGTGTGTGGGGCAAAGGGTATGCTTATGTCTTTACAGATCAAGGCTACCAGTGGTTACCCAGTCACCAGTTGAAACCCAGGCATGAGCTGATCCAAGCCACCGCAGTTCGACATGACCCCACCAAAGAGTTTCACAGATGTCCATTGAGAAACCAATAATTGTGCCCAATGCACCACACCCTCTCCTGAGGAGCATTAGGACCTCTTAGCCTCCTACTCGGGGACAAGTTAAGAGGTTGATGCATGCTGCTGAAAAAATCTTGATGCAGACTCGCAGCCCACAAACTCCTGCTCACCTTTTCCTTGTGATGCTCATGGTTATCACTACTACAGTAAGCGCTGATAACTATATTTACTGGGCTTATATCCCTCATCCACCTCTCAATTGGCATAAGTTGGTACAACTCCCCCGTGCCGGTATATACAAATGACACTGAATGGACACCTGGGCCATTTGACAGCAGAGAAACACATAGGCCCAATGAAGAAGGTACTGTTATGGATAATTATGCTATAGGGACTGAAGGTCCTCCTATATGTTTTGGTTACAGGAAACACTGCCTCAAAAGTAAGCCTCAAGCATGGCGATCTATTATTAAAAAGGGGGCCCAGCACAAACCTATTTTCTTACTCTCAGCCCATTCTCTGATTGGCTCCAATCTTAGTGACACTCCTCCAATGCTTCTGTCTTGTGCTACTCGTACATTGTCAGAATGGGATGGATGGGTGACTTGGGAAGCATGTAGAGGGGAGATAGGAAGTATTTAAAAGAACTCACCCTATGGAAGCATCGTTGATTGGAGCCTTCTGGGCTCAGTTCCCCTTAAAAACTCATTACAAAATCTATGATGGTGTGTTCATAATCATACCATCAGCACCACTGCTAATGGCTCAGTCGTTTGGCATCGTGAGGGATTTTCTGCGCCCAGCCCTCATTTACGACAAGGACCATTACAAAAGCATATAAAGAAATGAACTGCTGCCCTCCACCCTTTACATACCTGCAAGGGCACATATTATAAAAACAGCCCCAGCACTATTTCTACTCTATCCTTCACGGTCAATAGTACCCGGTACATACGGGCTTGTGTCCGTTTGCCATACGTACTATTAAAAGCACAGATAGTTTGGAATGATGCTGAGGCCCTTATAACTTGTGTTAACTGCTCATTATACACCTGTCTTAATTCTATACCCTTTACTATGTCATCCAAAAGCTTATATTTACTTAGAGCACGCACTGGCCTGTGGCTGCTGGTTTGCATGTCTCAACCATGACAACATTCTCCAGAAATGTATCTGATGGACCAGGCTCTACAGCGAGTTCTTCACTGATCCCAAAGGTTTGCTGGAATACTTGTTGCAGCTCTCATATGCATTATTGCTGTGACTGCCACCATAGCCACTGCAGCTGTCTCGTTGCACCAATCTGTGCAGATGGTACAATTTGTGCAACAGCATGAGAAATTGCACCACCTTGGAAGACACAGCAGGACATTGACAGTAGATGGTCCAGTGAGATTGCAGACCTACAACAGGCTGTGATATTGCTGGGGATCAATTAGTGAGCCTACAAAGGCAAAGATCATTAAAATGTTAGTGGAACACTACACCAATGTGTAACCCCATTGCTGTTTAATAACACTAAATTTCCATGGAATGGCGTTAAGAGACACTTGCTCAGACAATCTAATGTGTCCATGGACATTTAACATCTGCAAGCAGGGATATAGGAGACTTCCAAAACAAATCTGGACATGTTATCTGGTTCTAAGATCTTAGAAAGCATATCAGAGGGATTGGGAAAATTAAATGCTATAGAGCATATTGGGATTTTTAGTTTCTCTACTGCTATTCTGTTTGTATTAATATGCAGAGTATTTATCTTTGCCTGTGCAGTCTGGTGCCAGGGACAATGAGCCTGTCAACGGACTGACAGCTTGGGTTATACAATGTCCTCCTACAGCCCATTGTATACAAACAAAAAGGGGGAGATGTTGGAGAACAAGAAGCCGGAGGCACCGTAAGGATGTCTTGAAGGAAAGGGACAGAGCAGCGAGGAACCGAAAGCAGTTTTATCCCCAGGACGGAAGGCCACCGGGACTGCTCATTTTCTCCAGAAGGACATCATACAGGTGGCCAGGACTGGGGATAAGAATGTTTTGTCTGGCACCAGATGTACTCATGACCCACTATGGAATACACTGCAGGTGCACAACCTGTCAAGATGCCACATACTATGTTGTAATGGCTTGCTGTTATCAGACAATTTGCAAAAATAAAAGAGGCTTGAGCCAGGGGACCAATGCTTTGGCTCCTGGAGAGTCTCAGCCCCCTGCTTTGTAATTCTCTCATCACCACACCTTCAGGACCTGTCTCTCTACACAAGTATGTGAATATCTTTGGGTTTTCAGATACTGTGCTGGCCAGTTGTTTGAGAGAGCTGCTGGGGTCCTCTGGAGAGCAAATCACTTGGAACCAATGTCGCTCCTGCTGTATGACTGTTACTGGCAGCCAAGGCTCTTCTTTTTTGTTCCTAACCTTCTCTGTACATCTCAGGTTTGCTAGTGTCTGAATGAAGTGCAACAGAAGTAGGTCCCTTGTGTGGTGCCCCAAAAGCCTGGAGAAACTGGTCACCCTGCTCTCCCTTTTCCAGTTAGGGAAATGCTTTCTGGCCAGAGTGTTCCTGCTTGGCACTGAGCAGTACCCAACTGGAAGACCAGTGATGCAAGCAAAATTAAGATATTTTTCCTTTCCTTTGTGTGCACTTATGCTCAGGGTTTTCTTCCCCACTGTGTTGCTGTTATTTCCTAAGTGGACCCCTGAGCTATCCCAGAGAGCTTTTTGTTTGTGGGTAGATGGCTAATCGTAGATCTCTGTGGGAAAACAGAAGCTAGGGCCTCCTACTTCACCATCTTGGTGATGCCACTTCAGCTGTCTTAGTATGCTAAATGAGTTAAAGGAAATCATGGGAAAAAAATTAAAATCAGGAAGATGTGAATGAATATGGAATATCAACTAAATTACAGAAATTATTCACACACACACACAAATAGAAATTCTAGAGTTGGAAGTACAATAGCTGAAATGGCAAAAATTCACTAGAGGGATTCAGCAGCAGGTTTGAGCAGGCAGAAGAAAGAATTCATGAACTTAAAACAATTGGAAAATTAATCTGAAGAACAGAAAGAGAAAGTGCACAGAGGGAAATTTGAAGATATAAATGCTTATGTTTAGAAAAAGGACATATCTCAAATCAGTACAATAATCTCCCATTTTATGATCCTAGAAAAAGAGCAAACTATAAGCAAAGGTAGACGGGAGAAGTAGAAAACCAAAGATTAGAGTCAAGGTAGATGAAAGAGAATGGAGAACAATATGGAAGTCAATGGAGGCAAAAGTCAGTTTTTGGAAAGGATCCGCAAAATTGACAAGCTTTTAATTAAATGTACTAAGAAAATAGAAAATCCAATGCAAATAACTAAAATCATAAATAAAAATGGATACATAATTACCAACAGTACAAGAAACAAAAAGTATCATTAGAGAATATTCTGACTGAAGTATATACCCTTACCCTCCATGAGATGGATGAATTTCGAGAAACACAGAGTTCCAGAACTGACTCTAGAAGAAATAAAAAACCTGAATAGACCTATTACAAGTAAAGAGATTAAATCAGTAACCAAAAATCTCTCAACAATGCAAAGTTCAGCACAAGCTGTATTATTGACAAATTGAAGAGTTACCAACCCTTCTAAAATTCTTCCAAAAAAATGACAGGAGGAAATACCTCTTAAATCATTCTATGAGGCCAATATTCAATATCAAAGCCAGAAAAGAACAAGAAACTATAGACCACTATCTCTTATGAATAGAAATGAAAATCTTGAATAAAACAATAGCAAACAAAATCCAACAGCACATTATAAAGAAAATAAATACTGCAAACAACCTTCTGCCCATATGTTTTACACACATCTTAGGTGAAATTTACTGTTGTAAAACACAAACTATAAATATTCACTAAAGAAAAATTATAGCCTGAATAGTCCTCTATCAATGAGAAAATTGAATGTGTAGTCAAAACATTCCAAGAAAGAAAATCTCAGTCCCAATTGCTTTTACTGTTGAACTCTACCAAACACTTATGAAGGAAACAATACCAATTCTACACAATATATTCCAGAATACAGAGGATGAGTCAACACTTACCAACTCATTACATGAGGGCAGTGTTACACTGCCACCAAAACCAGGAAGAAGGCATCACAATGAAACTACAACCCAATATCCCTTACAGACATAGATCCAAATATCATAAACAAAATGTCAGCAAACAAAATCCATCAATACATAACAGGTGTAATAAATCACAACAAAATTGGGTTTATTCTCATAACACAAGGTTGATTCAACACAAACTATCAACTTAATTCACCTTAAAATCAAAAGAGGGGGTGTCTGGGTGGCTCAGTCAGGTAAGCGCCCAACTTCAGCTCAGGTCATGATCTCACAGGTCACGAGTTTGAGCCCCATGTTGGGCTCTGTGCTGACAGCTCAGAGCCTACCTGCTTCAGATTCTGTGTTTCCCTCTCTCTCTCTCTGCCCCTCTCCTGCTCATGCTGTCTCTCTCTCAAAAATAAATAAACATTTAAAAAATTTAAGAGATCAAAAGAGAAAAAATACACAATCATCTTCAAACTTAATATTTTTTAATATTTATTTTTGAGAGACAGAGAGACCCAGTAGGGGAAGGGCAGAGAGAGAGTAAGACACAGAATCTGAAGCAACCTCCAGGATCTAAGCTGTTAGCACAGAGCCAGATGCAGGGCTCGAACTCATTAAGCTGAATTCAGACGCTTAACCAACTAAGCCACCCAGGTGCCCCAAACTTAGTATTTTTAAGATGCCAAGTTTCCACAAATTTATAGATTCAATATCTCAATAAAAATATACAATATTTTTTGTAGAAATTGATAACTTGATTCTAAATTTCACATGCAAATGGAAAGGAACCAGCATAGACAAACAACCTTGAAAAATAACAAAGTTGGAATATTTATAATACCTAATTTCAAATCTTATTATAAGGCTACAGTGCCAAAATTCTGTGGTATTGGTATAAAAATAGGCACACACAAAGGGGTGTCTGGGTGGCTCAGTGGTTAAGCATCCAGCTCTTGGTTTCAGCTCAGGTCATGATATCCTGGTTCATGAGTTTGAGCCCCACATCGGGCTCTGTGCAGAGCCTACTTAGGATTCTCTCTCTCCCTCTGTCTCTATCCCTCCCCTGCTTGCTCTCTCAAAATAAATAAACTTAAAAAAAATAGGCACATACATCAAGGGAGTAAAAGTGGGTCCAGAAACAGACCCACGTAAAATTAAAAAAAAAAAAAAAAAGATTCCCTTTCCAGAAAGCAGCCGACTAGAAACTTATTTTATTAAATTTGTATTGAGAGGAGGAGCCAACATGGTGGAGAAGTAGGGGTATCCATACTTCCCACTTCTCTCAAAGAAGGGCTGAAGCCAAAGGACTTTGAACCCCAAGAGTCTGGAGGAAAAGAGACTGAGTCTACCAGGGAGAAACTGGTACAACCTGATGGGCCATAGGTGGGTGATTGCGAACTGGGGGAGATAAAAGGGGCCATGTAGGCACGGAGGGGAGGGATCCTCTTTTGCAGAGAGACAAAGGCATGTGAAAGAGCAGCTGGGGAAGTGTAGGACTGTATCTGGACAAGAGATAAACCTCAGACAAGGATGGAGAGGGATCCCATCTCTAAGTGCAGGTTAAAGGATCTCTAACTGCAGATCCCATCCTCAGACTGGAGCCGGCTGCCCTGTTCACACACCTGGGGAGGAGAGGAGCCACTCCAGGGTTCAGTGGGAGATCAGAGGCACAGTCTGCAGGAGAAACCAGTCCCCTCCTCTGAAGTGCTGTGGCACAGGACAAAACCAGCTGGGACCTCATATCAGGAGGTTCTTCCCCAATACCAGGGTACACAGAGTGGGAGTTTAAATCCCAGCCAAGCACAGGGGCAAAGGAGTTGGCAGAGCGAGACAGCCAGCCTTGTCTGTGCCCTCAGCACAGTGAGGACGGCTCCAAAGGAGCCCAAAGGAATTCCCAAAGGAATGATTTGGGACACCGGGTTGTGGAGAAGAGACTGAGGGGTCACCATTTTTCTCCCCACCACCACCAACACGGGGCCTCAGGGATCAGTCCACGGGGCCCACAGTGGAGGCGGGGCCAGCCTACACCAAACCACGCCCCTCCATGCTGGGTAATTACATATCTACTGGAACGGGATAGATGCTGTGGAACCAGACAGACCCCCCCCCCCACGCCCCACCCTTCCTGGCCAGTGCTGCTGCATTGCCTGGATTAATTCAAGGACAATTTTTGTTATATAGATATATTCTCCCATCCATTTCTCCTTCTAATCAATTCCCTCCTCTAGGCTGGTTACTCCTGTTATTGGTTTGTTTAAACAGACATATTTAATCCATTCTCTTGATACATGTTCTACGCCCCCTTCTTTACATTCCATTCTCTCTCTCTGGAATAATCAAGCAGTATAGTTTCTCTGTCTGCATAACTTTATCTTTGTTTCTTTTTCCCCCACCTCCTTCCTTATTTTCCTTTCTGTCTCTCTGGATTAAGCCTTTTAGTCTCTCTGCCTGGTCAATGTTTATTTTTTCTTCTTCCCCACCCCTGTCATTTCTTCTTCTTTACTTGTAGCTAGTGTTTCTGGTTTTTTGCTTTTGGATTGTCTTTAGTTTTTCGTTTTTTTCTTTTTGTTTGTTTGTGTGTCTTTGTTTCCTGTTTGTCTGTATGTTTTCCTTTCCAGGGCTACCCAGGGAACAAACCAAAGCAAACCTGGTGGAGGGTCCAAAACATCACTACGAGTAGGGAAATAAAATAACCAAAGTCACAACAACAGAGAGCAAGTAACACTCTCCAAAAAACACCTCTTGAAGGGCCAGGCCCTGGACAGTGTATGACCATCCCCCCTTTAATATAGCAGTGCTCACAGGTGCAGAGCACACAACATAAGGGACAGAAAACTAGCCAAAATGACCAAACAGAAGAATTCTCCTCAAAAGAAATTCCAGCAAGTAGCGACAGCTAAAGAATTGATCAAAACAGATATAAGCAACATAACTGAACAATAATTTAGAAGAATCATAAAATTAATCACTGGGCTTGAAAAAAGCATAGAAGACAGCAGAGAATCTAGTGCTACAGAGCTCAAGGGACTAAAATATAATGATGATGAGTTAAGAAATGCTATAAATGAGGTGCAAAATAAAATGGAGGCAGCCACCGCACAGATTGAAGAGGTGGAGGGGAGAATAGGGGAATTAGAAGATAAAATTATGGAAAAAGAGGAAGCTGAGAAGAGAGATAAAAAATCCAGGAGTATGAGGGGAGAATTAGAGAACAAAGTGATGCAATGAAATGGAACAATATCCGTATCATAGGAATTCCAGAAGAAGAAGAGAGAGAGAAAGGGGCTGAAGGTGTACTTGAACATATCATAGCTGAGAACTTTCCTGATCTGGGGAAGGAAACAGGCATTGAAATCCAAGTGGCACAGAGAACTCCCTTCAGACATAACTTGAATTGGTCTTCTGCATGACATATCATAGTTAAACTGGAAAAACACAAGGATAAAGAGAGAATTCTGAAAGCAGCTAGGGATAAACGGCTCTAACATACAAAGGTAGACAGACACATAAGGGTAGTAGCACACCTATCTACTGAAACTTGGCAAGCCAGAAAGGATTGGCAGGAAATCTTCAATGTGATGAACAGAAAAAAATGCAGCCAAGAATCCTTTATCCAGCAAATCTGTCATTCAGAATAGAAGGAGAGATAAAGGTTTTCCCCAACAAACAAAAACTGAAGGAATTCATCACCACTAAACCAGCCCTACAAGAGATCCTAAGGGGGACTCTGTGAGTGAAATGTTGCAAGGACCACAAAGTACCAGAGACACCGCTACAAGCATGAAGCCTACAGATAACACAATGACTCTAAACCCATATCTTTCAATAACAACATAATGTAAATGGACTAAATGCTCCAACCAAAAGACATAGGGTATCATAATGGATAAAAAACGACACCCATCTATTTGCTGTCTACAAGAGACTCATTTTAGACCTGAGGACACCTTCAGATTGAAAGTGAGGGGATGGAGAACTATCTATCATGCTACTGGAAGTCAAAGGAAAGCTGGAGTAGCCATACTTATATCAGACAAACTAGACTTTAATTTAAAGGCTGTAACAAGAAATGAAGAAGGGAATTACATAATAATTACAGGGTCTATCCAACAGGAAGAACTAACAATTATAAATGTCTATGCACTGAATTTGGAGGCACCCAAATATATAAAACAATTAATCGCAAACATAAGCAACCTTATTGATAAGAATGTGGTAATTGCAGGTGACTTTAATACCCACTTACAACAATGGACAGATCACCTAGACAGAGAATCAGTAAAGAAAGAATGGCCCTGAATGATACATTGGACCAGATGGACTTGAGAGATATATTTAGAACTCTGCATCCCAAAGCAATGGAATATGCTTTCTTCTTTTTTTTTTTTTTTTTTTAATTTTTTTTTCCAACGTTTATTTATTTTTGGGACAGAGAGAGACAGAGCATGAACAGGCGAGGGGCAGAGAGAGAGGGAGACACAGAATCGGAAACAGGCTCCAGGCTCTGAGCCATCAGCCCAGAGCCTGACGCGGGGCTCGAACTCACGGACTGCGAGATTGTGACCTGGCTGAAGTCGGACGCTCAACCGACTGCGCCACCCAGGTGCCCCGAATATGCTTTCTTCTTGAGTGCACATGGAACATTCTCCAAGATAGATCACATACTGGGTCACAAAACGGCCCTCAATAAATATAAAAGAATTGAGATCATACTATGCACACTTTCAGATCACAGGGCTATGAAACTTGAAAATCAACCACAGGAAAAAGTCTGGAAAACCTCCAAAAGCATGGAGGTTAATTAACATCCTACTGAAGAATGAATGGGTCAACCAGGCAATTAGAGAAGAAATAAATATGAAAATGAAAATACAACAATCCAAATGCTTTGGGATGCAGCAAAGGCAGTCCTAAGAGGAAAATACATTGCAATCCAGGCCTATCTCAAGAAACAAGAAAAATCCCAAATACAAAATCTAACAGTACACCTAAAGGAAATAGAACCAGAACAGCAAAGACGCTCCAAACCCAGCAGAAGAAGAGAAATAATAAAGATCAGAGCAGAAATAAACAATATAGAATCCAAAAAAGCAGTAGAGCAGATCAATGAAACCAAGAGTTGGTTTTTTGAAAAAATAAACAAAATTGATAAACCTCTAGCCTGGCTTCTCAAAAAGAAAAGAGAAAGGACCCAAAAAGATAAAATCTTGAATGAAAATGATTTATTATAACCAATCCCTCAGAAATACAAGCAATTATCAGGGAATACTATGAAAAATTATATGCCAACAAACTGGACAACCTGAAAGAAATGGACAAGTTCCTAAACACCCACACAATACCAAAACAACTGGGAATAGAAAATTTGAACAGACCCATAACTAGTGATGAAATTGAATCAGTCATTAAAAATCTCCCAACAAATAAGACTCCAGGACCAGATGGCTTCCCTGAGTAATTCTACCAGATATTTAAAGCAGAGATAATACCTATCCTTCTCAAGCTGTTCCAAGAAATAGAAAGGGAAGGACAACTTCCACACTCATTCTATGAAGCTAGCTTTACTTTGATTCCTAAACCATACAGAGACCTAGCAAAAAAAGATGACTACAGGCCAATATCCCTGATGAATATGGATGCAAAAATTCTCAACAAGATACTAGCAAATCGAATTCAACAGCATATAAAAAGAATTATTCACCATGATCAAGTGGGATTCATCCTGGGCTGCAGGGCTGGTTCAACATTCGCAAAATCAATCAATGTGATACAGCACATTAATAAAAGAAAAGATAGGAACCATATGATCCTGCCAATCGATGCAGAAACAGCATTTGACAAAATTCAGTATTCTTTCTTAATAAAAACCCTTGAGAAAGTTGGGATAGAAGGAACATACTTAACATCATAAAAGCCATTTATGAAAAGCCCACAGCTAATATCATCCTCAATGGGGAAAAACTGAGAGATTTCCCCCTGAGATCAGGAACATGACAGGGATGTCCACTCTCACCGCTGTTGTTTAACATAGTGTTGGAAATTCTAGCATCAGCAATCAGACAACAAAATGAAACAAGAGGCATCAAAATTGTCAAAAATGAAGTCAAGCTTTCATGCAGACAACATGATCCTCTACATGGAAAACCAAACAGACTCCACCAAAAGTCTGTTAGAACTGATACATGAATTCAGCAAAGTCGCAATATACAAAAATCAATATACAGAAATCAGTTGCATTCTTTTTTTAATTTTTTTTCCAACGTTTATTTATTTTTTTGGGGACAGAGAGAGACAGAGCATGAACGGGGGAGGGGCAGAGAGAGAGGGAGACACAGAATCGGAAACAGGCTCCAGGCTCTGAGCCATCAGCCCAGAGCCTGACGCAGGGCTCGAACTCACGGACCGCGAGATTGTGACCTGGCTGAAGTCCGACGCTTAACCGACTGCGCCACCCAGGCGCCCCAAGAAATCAGTTGCATTCTTATACACCAATAATGAAGCAACAGAAAGAGAAATAAAGAAACTGATCCCATTCACAATTGTACCAAGAACCATAAAATACCTAGAAATAAATATAACCAAAGATGTAAAATATCTGTATGCTGAAAACTATAGAAAGCTTATGAAGGAAATTGAAGAAGTTACAAAGAAATGGAAAAACATTCCATGATCATGGATTGGAGGAATATTGTTAAAATGTCAATACTACCCAAAGCTATCTACACATTCAATGCAATCCCAATCAAAATTGCACCAGCATTCTTCTCGAAGCTAGAACAAGCAATCCTAAAATTCATATGGAACCACAAAAGGCCCCAAATAGCCAAAGTAATGTTGAAGAAGAAGACCAAAGCAGGAGGCATCACAATCCCAGACTTTAGCCTCCACTACAAAGCTGTAATCATCAAGACAGCATGGTATTGGCACAGAAACAGACACATAGACCAATGGAATAGAGACTCCAGAATTGAACCCACAAAAGTATGGCCAACTAATCTTTGACAAAGCAGGAAAGAATATCCAATGGAAAAAAGACAGTCTCTTGAACAAATGGTGCTGGGAGAACTGGACAGCAACATGCAGCAGAATGAAAATAGACCACTTTCTTACACCATTCACAAAAATAAACTCAAAATGGATGAAGGACCTGAATGTGAGACAGGAAACCATCAAAACCCTAGAGGAGAAAGCAGGAAGAAACCTCTTTGACCTCAGCCTCAGCAATTTCTTACTTGACACATCTCCAAAGGCAAGGGAATTAAAAGCAAAAACGAACTATTGGGACCTCATGAAGATTAAAAGCTTCTGTATTGCAAAGGAAACAATCAACAAAACTAAAAGGCAACTGGGGAGCCTGGGTGGCGCAGTCGGTTAAGCGTCCGACTTCAGCCAGGTCACGATCTCGCGGTCCGTGAGTTCAAGCCCCGAGTCAGGCTCTGGGCTGATGGCTCAGAGCCTGGAGCCTGTTTCCGATTCTGTGTCTCCCTCTCTCTCTGCCCCTCCCCCGTTCATGCTCTGTCTCTCTCTGTCCCAAAAAAAATAAATAAACGTTGAAAAAAAATTAAAAAAAAAAAACTAAAAGGCAACTGATGGAATAGGAAAAGATATTTGCACATGACATACCACATAAAGGGCTAGTATCCAAAATCTATAAAGAGCTCACCAAACTCTACACCCAAAAAACAAATAATCCAGTGAATAAATGGGCAGAAGACATGAATAGACACTTTTCCAAAGAAGATATCCAGATGGCCCACAGACACATGAAAAGATACTCAACATCACTCCTCACCAAGGAAATACAAATCAAAACCACACTGAGATACCACCTCACTCTGGTCAGAGTGGCTAAAATGAACAAATCAGGAGGCTATAGATGCTGGCGAGGATGTAGAGAAATGGGAACCCTCTTGTACTACTGGTGGGAATGCAAACTGGTGTAGCCAGTCTGGAAAACAGTGTGGAGGTTCCTCAAAAAATTAAAAATAGATCTACCCTATGACCCAGCAATAGCACTGCTAGGAATTTACCCCAGGGATACAGGAGTGCTGATGCATAGGGGCACTTGTACCCCAATGTTTACAGCAGCACTTTCAACAATAACCAAATTATGGAAAAAGCCTAAATGTCCATCAACTGATGAATGGATAAAGAAGATGTGGTTTATATATACAATGGAATACTACTTGTCAATGAGAAAGAATGAAATCTGGGCATTTACAGCAACGTAGATGGAACTGGAGGGTATAATGCTAAGTGAAATAAGTCAGGCAGAGAAAGCCAGATACCATATGTTTTCATTCTTATGTGGATCTTGAGAAACTTAACAGAAGACCTTGGGGGAGGGGAAGAGGAAAGAAAAGTTACAGAGAGGGAGGCAGGCAAACCATAGGAGACTCTTAAATACTGAGAACAAACTGAGGGTTGATGGGGGTTCTGGAAGAGGGGAAAGTGGGTGATGGGCATTGAGGAGGGCACTTGTTGGAATGAGCACTGGGTGTTGTATGGAAACTAACTTGACAATAAATCATATTTTAAAAAATAAATAAATAAAATAAAACAACAAACCCACCACTAACAAAAATTAAGTCAAAATGGATTAAAGAATTGAGTATAAGTACCAAATTATAAAACTCTTAGCAGAAAATGGAAATTTACAATAGCCAAGACATGGAAAGCAATCTAGTCCATGGATGGATGAATGGATAGAGAAAATGCGGCATAGATCCATCAACTGGTCAATAGATAACAGACTATTTTTCAACCATTTTAAAAAGGAAATATTGTGGCACCTGGGTGGCTCAGCCAGTTAGGCATCCAGCTCTTGACTTTGGCTTAAGTCATGATCTCACAGTCTGTGGGTTCAATCAAGCCCCAGGTCCAGCTCTGTGAGAACAGTGCAGATCTTGCTTGGGATTCTTTCTCTCCCTCCTCTCTGCCCCTCCCCTGCTCAAGTTCTCACTCAAAAATAAACCTAAAGACATAAATAAAAGAAAATCTTGCCACTTGTGACAACATAGATGGACTTTGAGTACATTATGCTAAATGAAATAAGTCAGACGGAGAAAGTGAAATACCATATGGCCTCAGGAGGGGGAGGGAAATGAATACTGGTGGTCAAAAGGTACAAACTTCCAGTTATAAAATAAGTCACAGGATGAAATGTTCAGCATGGTGACTATAGTTAACAATACTATATTGTGTATTTGAAAGCTGCTAAGAAGAAATCTCACCACAAGAAAAAAAGTGTAACTTTGTGGTATTCGATTTTTTTTAAGTTTATTTAAAAACAGAGAGATTCTTTCTGCCCCTCCCCCGCTCATGCTCTGTCTCAAAAATAAACAAACATTTTAAAAAAAAATTTTTTTAAAGATAAAGACACAGATATAGGGTGCCTGAGTAGCTCAGTCGGTTAAGCATCGGACTTCGACTCAGGTCATGATCCCCTGGTTTGTGGGTTTGAGCCCCGCGTTGAGCTCTGTGCTGACAGCTCAGAGCCTGGAGCCTGCTTCAGATTCTGGGTCTCCCTCTCTCTCAGCCCCTTGCCCCACTCATGTGTGCGCTTTCTCTGTCTGAGAAATAAGCATTAAAAAAAATTTTTAAGAGAAAGTGTGAGTGGGGGAGGGGCAGAGAGAGAGGAAGAGACAAAATCCCAAGCAGGCTCCAGCTGTCAGCCCAGAGCCTGAGGGCAGGAACCATGAGATCGAGTCAGATGCTTATGGGGCACCTGGGTGGCTCAGCCGGTTGAGCCTCCGGCTTTGGCTCAGGTCATGATCTCCCAGTCTGTGAGCTCGAGCCCCACCCCGAGTTGGGCTCTGTGCTGATAGCTCAGAGCCTGGAGCCTGGTTCAGATTCTGTGTCCCCCTCTCTCTCTGCCCCTCCCCCACTCATGCTCTGTCTCTCTCTGTCTCAGAAATAAATAAACATTAAAAAAAATTTTTTTTTAAAAGAGTCAGATGCTTAACCCACAGAGCCACCCAGGTGCCCCAATATTAGATGTTAACTAGACTTATTGGGGTGATCATTTTGCAATGTATATAAATATTGTATGATGGAGTACACCTAAAACTAATATGTGTCAATTATATCTCAATAAAAACTTTTTAAAAAAGAAAACAGAAAATTTTCCTTTTCATTGGTTTTGTCAATGAGATTTTGGAAAGGATGTCAAAGCTCAGGCAACAAAAGCAAAACCTGACTTCAACCTGGGGACCCAAATATCCACCTGCCCATTCATTCACCCCATCAGTGTCCATGACATTCAATTCAGTGACCAGGTCCCAAGTTGAACGAACACCTTCCTGGGTAACTCAGTTCTCCCCCATTGTTTCCAAATTCACTTGTTGGTACTGATCCCCTGTCTAAATGCGAGCATACTTCTGGACACCCAGCCACCTCACATTCATACTGATGAGCCATTCACCATCCTGAATTCACCAAAAGATTCTCACTGTCCCATAATTGCTTATCATCTCTCAGATCTCAGAGAAGATATTATTTCCACAGGGTGTCCTTTCTTGACCCAACAATCAAAATTATAATACTACATTTTCCCCTGATTTTTGTGCATTTTTTTTTACTTATATGTATATGATGATCTCTTTCACACTTTTTCTCACTAAATTAGATGCACCTTGAAGAGAAGACTAGTGTGGGCTTTAAATGTTTTACATAGAGGTATTCAAATATTGCTTTGTATTAGTAGGTGCTCACGTGATTTATTGAAGCATAAATGATTCCAACTCTACAGTTAATTACAAAACATTTCAAATAAAGTCACTTAACTCTAATTACACAATGATATAATCTTCAGAGTGGTCTACTGCCCTGTATTAATTAACTGCTAAGATTTAATCCAATGTCCCTTCCCTGTAATCCAATTATGTTTCTAGCCACAATAATCCATTTAAAATGCAAATCTAATCAGAGCACTTTCTTTTTAAGCCCTTAATTTCTGCCTTCCTCAGATTATTTTCAGAAAGGCAGCCCTAAATCTCATCTCATTCCAGTTGTCCTGACATAATTATTAACACAATTTCATTACCCAAGATATCCCAATAGCTTATAGTGCTTTTTAAACTGATTTACAACATTTTCACTCTTGAGGTGCCATTATGTATTCTGAGTGACATTTTTAAGGTTGTAGCCATTTTTCATATATTAAATGTAAATTTAGATTTTTAAAACAACAAAGAGTTGTTAGCAAGTATTCCATAGAAACTGTTATTTGACTTTTACAAACCCCTAAATTCAGCAGTATGAGTAAGCCTAGTCTGTGGATCCCGGAACAATTGCCAATGGTTCCAACCTCTCCCCTGGCTCACACATGGACCATCCTTCCCACACTGACCCAGCACTGACCTCGTGGGTCTCTTCACCTCCAGCCGATACTAATCACGCTGCGTGATGCAAACCGGTTTCCTTAAAGATGCAAACAAAAGCACCAACACTGTGACCATCCCCTTCTCAACTTCAGATACACTGATTACCACTTAATACCAAAGGCAAAAAATGAAACTCCTTTCTCTAACAAGCACACATCTGGTTCGCCTTGTCAGCTTTACCAAACAGCATTGGGAAGCAGTTCCTCATGGGGCCATCCCAAGATATAACAGGGTGCAACGGCTGTCTTCAACCAGGAAGAATGGAAGTGAAGAGAGACTTCCTCTCTCTGACCTCAGGAAGCTTGAAGGGGGAGGGAGCACGGGAGGAGCCACCCTGTGAGAGACTCTCCACTTTGACCTGAGACAAAAGAGCCCACAGGCGGGTGGGAATTCTCAGACAGCATTTGTGCTGGTCAGGATAATCCAGAGAATTTGGCCTCAAGGCAGTGAGTATCCTGGGGCAGTGAGTGGCCAGTGGAAACATAACTAGAGTGGAGAGAGCCCCAGGAACCCACCTACCTCGGGGATTTTCTCAGAGATCCCTTTACTCTCTCTTCACGAAGGGGAATATCTACTGTGCCCCGCCCTCACAGCACTTACTTTCTGATGGCTGAGCCTGTTATCCAAAATTGTTCTTCCTTCCAAAAGCTGGCCCCAAACCTGGGTATACGTCCTCTCACGCTTAGAGTCCACTGCTGTTACCAGTACCTCAGAGGAAATGGAGGGATCCGAAGTCATCATGTGGCATCACCACATTTTAATTGTGATTAACATCAGATGATCTGTTTTAATTGTTCTCAGCCTGGATGTTCATTGGAAGCACCTGGAGAGTTTACAACTACTGATGGCTGGCTCTGGTCCCAGCACTTCTCTGCTGATGTGGGATCCAGCCTGGTCCACGGGAGATTTACAAATCCCCAAGGGTCTAAAGGATGAGAAACCACTCCTCTAGCTGTGTGGGGGAATGTGGTCCGGGACCTTGACTTATGTGAAACACACCTGGGGTGCTTGTAATGCTGTGGGTCCCTGAACACATTCCAGACCAAGTGTATCACAATGGCTGTGGGAGGGGCCAGGACAGCAGAATTTATTTTGTAAGAACTCCAAGTGTTTTTTAACCGCAAGATTAAGGACTTTTCTCTCATTTCAGGGTTGCTCAGACTTTGCAGCACCTTAGAATTACCTGGTAAAATTGGAAAGGACTGGTGTCTGGACCCCAGGCAGGATCACTTGTATCTGTAGATTAAGGGAAGGGGGTGTGGAAGGCAACAGCACTTTGAAATTTACCTAGGCGACATAAATATGCAACTAATTGTGACAGCCACAGCATTAAGGTTGGAGAACAGCGAATTCATGGCAACCCGTGAAGAAAGAACTAATTAAATTACTTTCTGGATCACCTGGTGTGAGTAGCTCCTTGAGATGGGTGACTGCAGGGGTGGGAGGCACGAGGAATTCAAGAATGTGGAATGGGGTGATTGGCTCTTAAGAGTAGGAGGCAGCTTAAGGAAGAGAATAACAATTCTGGATAGACATTATCTCTCCGTGCACTGCGAGAGGAAAAAGGGGTATCAGGAAAAAATGCTCTGAGTGACTCATTTATATTTGTGACGTTTAATGTTTTTTTAAGTTGCAGTTTATTTATTTATTTAAAGAGAGAGAAGGAGAGAGCAAGTGGGGAAGGGGCACAGAGTGGGGGTGGGGAGAATCCCAAGCAGGTTCCACACCACCAGCGCAAAGCCGGATGCAGGGCTTGAACTCACAAACTGCGAGATCAAGCCCTGAGCCAAAGTCAGACGCCTAACCGACGGAGCCACCCAGGTGCCCCTGTGATGTTTAATTTTTTTTTTTTTTAATTTTTTTTTCAACGTTTTTTATTTATTTTTGGGACAGAGAGAGACAGAGCATGAACGGGGGAGGGGCAGAGAGAGAGGGAGACACAGAATCGGAAACAGGCTCCAGGCTCCGAGCCATCAGCCCAGAGCCTGACGCGGGGCTCGAACTCACGGACCGCGAGATCGTGACCTGGCTGAAGTCGGACGCTTAACCGACTGCGCCACCCAGGCGCCCCATGTGATGTTTAATATTTTAAACATTGTGATGTGAACAGCGAACCAAGCTGTAATCCTTGCTCCCACGAGGCTGTCCATTGTTGCAAGATGCACCACGGATTAATTTTACCGATTTATATGTTTATTTACAGGCAAGTGCACAGCATAGACTCTCCAGTGCATGATTCAACACTAGATTTCTAAGATCCCCCCCTACTGTTCTGTCAGTTATATTTGTAGATTCCTGTGGCTGTGTGGAGGCATGTTGGCTGCAGAAACCACAGTATCTATTCATTCTCCAACTGGTGACTAGGTATGAGGGGGGTCTGATAATGATAATTTGATATACATCCACATTGTGAAATTATTACCCCAGTAATTAATATATCCATCACCTCACTTAGCGATCATGTTCTTGGTAACACTTGAGATCTACTCTCTAAGCGAATTTCAAGTGCACAATACATAATTATTAGTTATAATCACCTTGGTGTACATTAGGTCTCCAGAATTTATTCATCTTATGACTGAAAGATTGTACCTTTTAATCAAATCTTCCCTTTCCCCCCCACCACCCAGCCTCTGATAAAGTCGACTGTATTCTGTGTTACTGTATGTTTGACTGTTTTTTTTTTTGAGATTCCGTATAAAAGTGAGATCTTGTAGCATCTGTCTTTCTGTGTCAATAGAATTGCTTTTTGTGTCAAAAGCGATACCACGTGCTTTTAAGGCTGGAAGCAATCCGATCATGTACAACTAGTGGGTGGGACAGCTTGGCAAGGTCTCTTGAAGTTGTGCATGTGATGACCCTTTCTTTACATTTCACTTAATATAATATCCTCCAGGTTTATCCATGTTGTTGCAAATATTTCTTTCTCATGGGTGAATAATATTCACAAATATGTATATATACATAGGTTATATAATAATCACATTTTCTTTATTCATCTGTTAATGGACACTTACTTTGTTGGCATACCTTGGCTACTGGGAATATAATGCTGCAGTGAATATGGGAGTTCAGATATCACTCCCAGATAGTTATTTCAAGGGCCGCTGGGTGGCTCAGTCAGTTAAGCATCCGACTTTTGATTTCAGCTCAGGTCATGGTCTCACAACTCATGAGATCAAGCCCTGCATCAGGCTCTGCACTGACAGCACAGAGCCTGCTTGGGATTCTCTCTCTCCCTCTCTCTCTCTGCCCCTCCCCTGCGCTCTCTCTCTCTCTCATTTTTTTTAAAAAGAAAAGACAAGACCATCCTTTCCCCACTGTGCATTCTTACTTTGTTGAAAATTAGTTGACTATATGTATGGGTTGATTTGGGGACTCTCTGTTCTATTGGTGTATCTGTTTTTATGCCAGTACCATAATGCTTTGAACACTATATTTTTTTAATACAATTTGAAATCAGAAAGTGTGATGCCTCCAACTTTTTTTTTTTTCCTCTTTGCTCAGAATTGCTTTAGCTATTTGGGATATTTTGTAGTTCCATATGAATTTTAAAATTGTTTTTTCTATCTGTGAAAAATGCCATTGGGATTTGGATAGAAATTGCATTGAATCTGTAGATGGCTTTGGGCAGAACGGGCTCTTTAATAACTATCTCATAATCTATGAACACAGGATATCTTTCGGTTTAGGTATGTCTTCTTCCATTTCCTTCTGAGTTTTATACTTTTCAGTATTACAGATCCTTCACCTCTTTGAAATAAGAAAAAAATGAAACGCAACAAACCAAAATGGTATGAGCCATGCCTGTGGTGTGGCAGCGTGAGACAGAGAGGGTTGAACCAAAGCAGTGAAAACTCAGAGAGAAACTGTGGCCGTACAGAGTCCGGAAGTGACAAGGAGAGAAAGAGGGAGCTGAGGTCAGGGAGGAGACAGCCAAGGATGGAGAAAAGAAGCCTAGCCTGGCCAAAAAGCTTCCAGAAGTGACAGATAACACATTGCACTCAGGCTGGATTTAGAGTGGGCCCTATATGCAATGGCTGGTGTTCTTGTAGGAAGAGAAGACACAGAGACACGGAGGAACAGAGACCCTGTGAGAGATTCAGGCAGAGATTGGAGTGATACTATCGCCAGAAGCTGGAGACTGTAGGCACCGCCAGGAGCTGGAAGAGGCAAGGAATGATTCTCTGCTGTTGATAAACCATGAATCGACTGTAGGACTCCCCCATTTATGCCCACTCAAACTATCAAAAGCTGATAGTACATTGTCTTTGAAATCCTAATTATCACGTGGCTTATCACACGGATGTCCTGGAGATCAGTGACCATGCCCGATGCCATCATGTAAGCTTTCCAGGTCCCCAGTTATCAATCTGAACATTTTTTTTGCAGTTTTACACCTTTATTTGACAATCACTGACTATCATCCATATTAACTGTCTGGAGATTTTTGTGAGTGGTGACAGGTACACAGGTAACCAGCATATAGAGCTGGTCTGGTGAATCTTCATCCTCGTTATGTATTCCGGACCGCCACACACAGATACAGGATGGAACAGTCCTTCTTCCTTTGGCCCAGGCAGCTTTGTTCAGCTCACATCTGGAGTTTCCATCTCCTTCGTGGCAAATGTCCAGATCTCTTTGAGTGCCAGAGGGGCACACTTCTGGAAACCCACTCCACGAACGCGCTTGTGAATGTTGCTGTGTTCTCTGGACCCTGCCTCCTTGATGGCAGAATGGCCCTTCTCGCTACCCTTCTTTGTGGGAGCCATTCTGCCAGGTCCCGGTTGGAAAGGAACACCTTCATTTTTCAGTATAACTCCCTGGAATCATAGCCTACATCTGGGAACCGGCTGGGAATGATTTAAATGCATGGAGGAGAAAACCCAACTAAAATCAAGATAAAGCAATTTAACAGAATTTACAAATGGGAAGATTCAATGAGGGAAGAAATCAGCTGTTGATGGGACTAGAGTAGATTATGTCCAGACACAGATACATGCAGAATACAAATGAGGGGGGGGCAGTTAATTAATACAAATTAAGTGTCCGACTTCGGCTCAGGTCATGATCTCGAGGTTTGTGAGTTCAAGCCCCACATCGGGCTCTGTGCTGACAGCTCAGAGCCTGGACCCTGCTTCGGATTGTGTCTCCCCCTCTGCCTTCCCCCGCTCTCACTTTTGTTTCTATCTCAAAAAAAATAAACATTAAAAAAATTTTTTTAATGAGTGGGGGCAGGTCTTTCCCTGCCAACCCCCACACCCACCCCTACTGTGCTCTCCTCCCAGGTGGACTCAAACCCAGGCAGGCACTCCTCCTCTGTGACCTCACTCAACTCTGACTCCCAGAACTCTATATCTGGCAGGTAAGACCCTGTGTACTCCAGCTCCAACTCCTGTGCCATAAAGGGCCCTGTGCCTACTGGGCTAGGGTGGGGCCATGAGATGTCCTCCTACCCCAGGACATTGGATAAGAAGATTAACTCATCCTGAAGAGTCAGATCTGCCCCAGTCCTGTGCCGGAATGAGCCTCTACCACAAAGCTGCTTGCTCTGGGAGGGAACTTTCACTAAGTTAAATCCAGAGCCCGTGGTAGGAGGCACAAGACATACCTGTCCGCCTCCTCTCACTCTCTACCCTTTTGTGTTCCTGTCCTTGACCCTCTGAAATCAGCCTTCCTCCCTTGCCTCTGCCAAAACTACTCTATCAAAAGTGTAAGGAAGTCCAGAAAATGCCGGATCCTTCTTTTCCTTCCTGACCCTAGTGAGAAGGTCTCCCCCTCTGACTTCTGTAATATTCCACCAAGTATTTGTTCGGCACAAATAATTACAACGTTTGTTGACCGAATGAATTGTCCATAAATAAAATGAAGTGTTATTGGATCATTCTAGCATGTCCTATGCTGTGAGGCAGACAAGTTTCATCCAGAGCAAAGGCACTGAGCCTGCTGGCAAAGCTTTGTCTTCTCTCTTATCACATGAAATCCAATCTCTTACCCACCAAACCACCCACTATTTCATGTCTTTGTGTCCCAAAAGAGTTTAATAAAGAGCCATCTTACTATAACAAAGCATCGTGGTAGGGAGCGAGAAACAGGGTTGACAATGCAACAGAAAGTGGAACGTGCCTCACTGGCGAGTACCCTCCCCAGGGCCACCCCACTCGACCCTTTCACACAATCTTCTCCTACTTTTCCTCTAGTTGTCAGAACGTCCCTCTTGGCTTCTGGCTCTCTCTGCCTCCCTGGCAAGCCTGTCTGCCCCCAAGGCCTCAGCCAGCCTGTCTCTTGCTTTTCTCACTTTCTGAGTCTGTCTCCAGATATCTCCGAGTGTTACCGGTTGTCTGTAGACGGGTGGTGGGGGACAGAAACCCACCCCGGGGACCGTCCCTGCCCAACCTGAAGATGGCGCTGTGCAGAACTCAGGTCTGCCAGGTAGAGACCCAGCACCACCCACACCACCCAGCGCAACTACCTGTAAGGTATTTGTAAAGTCCAAAGTACTTAACATCTCCCCATCGCTGCTGCAGGCCTGGAGGCCCTGCAGTCTCCTGTATGCACAGATTTGCTGGGGCTTCTCCAAGGTTCTGTCCCATTGATTGCACCTGGTCTCACTGCCAGGATGAGAAGTTATCCTTGTGACCGGCCTCTCAAAAATGCAGCTGGTCCGCCTTACAGGAAGTGCAGCCCTTTCACGACACCTCTGCTTGGACTCAGCTAAATGGACTTGTCTTTTCTTCTCTGAAGTCCCGGCCATCATGTTTCTTTTGAGCTTCCCCTTTGAAAACAAAATGAAACAGGAAATTTGAATAAGATGGGGGATGAAGGCCACCAACCACAAAGAATGGTCTCCACTCATCTGTATCTTCCACCCTCCTTTATCCACAGAGAAAGGTGTCTCGAATTGCACCGTTGTATCACCATCATCTGGGGGGTGGTTAACACTCAAGATTTCTGGACCTCAAGCCAAGTAGGTCTGGGGTGGGGCCAAGAATCTGCATTTCTAAGGGTTCCCAGGTGATGGTGATGCTGGTGCGAGAACAGTTCCTGGGATGATATCAAAGAGATGTGAGTCAAGGACAGAAAGCTTGAGGTCATTACCCAGTGCCAACTCCAGACCCTTTCTCCTCCACCACCTTCCCTGTAGGATGTGCCCATCTTACCACACTTGTCAATGTCAACCACACACATGCTGGCTCCCCTCCACCCACCGTCATTTGGACACAGGGATCACAGGTTTCTTAGTATCCCAAGGCTTCAGGCTTGCAGTATCTCTTAACTGGGGACTGAGACACACAACAACCTGGTTCTCCTACCTCTAATGCCTCATCCTCAGTGAAGTCTTGTCCCTCCCAACCCTTAGATACTCACTCACTCTCACTTGCACACTCAAACCCCATTGTCACTCAACTATCCTCCTGTTCATGAATAAATAACCAGAAACACCATATTCCCATCATATGTTTTTTTGTTTGTTTGTTTGTTTGCACAAAGACCTCCATTGTAAAACCATTTTTCAAGGTTCTGGCAAGAACATTCTCCGTGCTCCTCCCTGTTAATGTCAGCTCCTCTTTCTGACTTAACACAACAATCGATGCTTCTTAGAAGTCAATCCTGCTCTCACATTTGTTATACATCCGCACCCCTGTCTAGGCCATTCATCCATTTCCCTGGCTTCCAAATACCATTAATGGAACTAGAAATGCCCATAGAGTCAGTGCAGATCTGACTCTGACCCTGATACCCAATACCCACTCTCCCACTCACCTCATCAATAATGACACTGATGACTCCACAAACAGTGACCAGCTCCGAAGTTGAACCAACCAATTCCCCCCCAAAATTCACTGCTATCTCAGTGTCCCCAAACCCACTTGCTAGTACTAATGTCCTGTGTAAACCTGAGTGTCATTGTTGCCACACCACACACTTTGAACAATAAACCATACATCCGCCCTCCTGAATTTACCTAAAGACTCAACTTCCGAATAATTCTTGAGCACTTTCAGTTTCCTATAAAATCCCACAACCTCGGTGACCTTTCCTGATCCAGCAACCAAAATTACATTTTCTGTGTTGATTTTTTTCAGTGTTTACTTCTATATGTATTACTATTTCTTTCATATTGCTTTTCTACAAACTGGATACTCGGCAAAGAGATGTGTACTTTAATGTTTAATTACACATGTGCAGTGGTTACATCCATAACCACTTACTGTTTCGCCATTGAAGGCACTTGGATTTATTTATGGAAATAAATTATTCAAACTCAAAAAAATACTTTCTACACTTTTTAAATAAATTCACTCCACCACAATTGCAATGACGTATCTCTCTTGTGGCATACTGCACTAAATCATCACTGTCCGAGATTTTTTAATCCTTTCTCTCTGGAATTTATTATAGCAATTCCCCTTAGCCACCGTTTCAGGTTTCAGTTACCTGAGGTCAACTGTGGTCCGAGGTCCAGAAGGAACGGTCTTCCTTCTGATGCGTCAGTTGTAGTCTCAGGCTACATCACAGTGCCTACCAGCACTCATCTCACTCCACCTCATCACCTAGGCATTTGATCAATCTCACATCATCACAATAAGGTGAGTACGGTACAGTTACGTATTCTGAGAGAGACTACATTCACATAACTTTATTACAGTCTATTGTTCTAATTACTCTATTTTATTATTGTTGTTAATCTCTTACTGTGTCTACTTTATAAATTAAACTTTACCATAAGTATGCATAGGAAAAAAACATATATAGGATTCAATATTATCTATGGTTTCAGGTATCCACTGAGGGTCTTGGAACGTGTCCCCTGGGGACATGGGAGGAGTACTATATAAGACTCTAATCACAATAATCTGTTTAAACTGCAAACCTAATCAATATGCCTTTCCTTTTAAACCTATCATTTATTTTTAAAGGGAAGCCACAAATCTCATTTCATTCCTTTTGTCCTGCCATAATTATTATTATACCACCCCTTTCAATACTCAAGAGGTCCCAGTTTAGAGGAAAAATTGTTTGATCTTCCCATTTATAGAGCACCTAATATATGCCAAGTTGTGCACTAAAACCAGAATTTAACTTAACAAAAATCACTGCCCACCCCACCCCCATTTATTTTAATCTCAGTAAGAGGAAAGAGTTAATACACAGAATAATGAGTATCTAATATCATGTCAGGTATAATTAACTACTGTGGTAAACAGGCTGATACAGACGTAGAGAAAGAGAGGGGTGGAGGAGGAAAGTAGGGAGGGATAACAGGACAAAGAAATTAAGTACAATTATTTTTTTAATTTTTTAATGTTTATTTACTTTTGAGACAGAGACACACACAGAATGTGAGTGGGGGAGGGACAGACAGAGAGGGAGACACAGAAGCCCAAGCAGGCTCCGGGCTCTGAGCTGTCAGCACAGAGCCTGACGCGGGGCTCGAACCCACGAACCTTAAGATCATGACCTGGGCCGAAGTCAGACGCTTAACCCACTGAGCCACCCAGGCACCCCAGAAATTAACTACAATTATTGATGAAGAGATTAAGGTGGGACTAACTGAGGACATATTTAAGCAAAGAATTGAATTAAAAAGAAAAAAAAAAAAGACCAAGCACATGTGGGTAAAGAATTTTCCAGAGAGGGGAACAATGTAAACAGTGGAGGACAAAAGGCTACTTCCACTTCCTGGTGATATTGTTGGTTAAAACAAAACCACCAAACAAACACATCTAAGCCTATTTTCCCAAGAAAACTTCATATACTAAATAGTAATAGTGCAACACCTTGAACATTACTTAAAAAACATTAACATCTGAGGGATGCCTAGGTGGCTCAGTTGGTTAAGCCTCTGACTCTTGGTTTCAACTCAGGTCATGATCTCATGGTTTGTGGGATCGAGCCCCAAATCAAGCCCCAAGCTGGCTCTATGCTCACTGCACAGAGCCTGCTTGGGATTCTCTCTCTTTCTCTCTCTGCCCCCGCTCCCCAACTTTAAAATAAATAAATAAACTTTTTAAAAATGAACACCTAAGAAACAGCTTTCAATTAAGATATCTTCTTCCTTTAAAATCTCCTGTCAGCTCACTTAAAGAGGTTTCACGGAAGGAGAAGTGTACCAGGGCTCCTGGATGGCTCAGTTGGTTGAGCGTAGGACTCCAGCTCAGGTCATGATCTCACGGTTCACGGGTTGGAGCCCCGCATCGGGCTCTGTGCTGACAGCTCAGAGCCTGGAGCCTGCTTTGGATTCTGTGTCTCCCTCTTTCTCTGCCCCACCCCCCACTCACAATCTGTCTCTCTTTCTCAAAAATAAATAAACATTAAAAAAAAAAAAAGGATTGGTATACCAATGGGCACTCATGTCAACAATATGGACTCCACACTCACCAGAACGGGCTGGTCTGGAGAACAGGTGGGTACAGTTTCCTCCATGGCTGCTAAATTGTCCTGATGCCTCCACTCCTGATGTGAGAACCCGTGGCTTGCTGCAAAATGTGTGACTTCTGCCTCTGAGCCTGAGGCCCGTTTTATGGAGGAAGGGAGTAGATAATCCAATGAGTGGATAATGGAGAAGCAACATCCTGTCTCCTATCAACTGGAGTTGAGCAGTTGCAAAATCTTTTTATACAAAGACACAAATATTGGGTTGCCCAGCTGGCCCACTTGGAGGGGCATACGACTCTTGATCTTGGGGTTGTGAGTTTGAGCCCCACATTGGGTGCAGAGATTACTTACATAATAAATGAACCTTAAACACACACACACACATACACACAGATGTGGGGCTATTGACATTGTCAGCTGTTGTAGACGAAATCATTAAATACATTTGTGTGTGAGGTACATTTGTATCTTGTGGTTTCTGTCCACATTTTAATGTTTCCTGTTTCCTCCCACTATGGATACAGTCCATAAGAACAGTTTCTATGGAAGTTTCTATGTATAAAAATTTTCATACAACTTATGTTTTATTAGGAAAAAATTCGAAACTGTTTAAATGTTTCTCGGTAAAGGTATGTCCAAAATATTTATTAACAATTCTATGGAATATATCACAAAGACATTAAAAATAAGTTAATAATTTGTGCATTTATAATTCATCTTATTGCCAGTAAATTTGAGAGTATTTCAACCACCTTACACTTTCCCTACCCTTTGACCTAAATAGTTAATGTTCCTTCACTCTCTTCATTTTACTGAGTTTGATTTAACTCTTTTATTATTATATTGTTCTCTTAAACTTACCAGTTGCAATCATATATAAATCTTTATGTGCTTAATGATTAATTATGATTCCTTTATTTAATATAGTCTAATATAATTAGTTTTACCACCTTCCCCAAATGCTAATACCTTCCAACCCTTCCCATTACATTTTTAAGCTTTCTGACTTTGTTTTGCTGTTCTCAGGCACCTTAATCCTGTATTGTGGTAGGGTCCCCTCCCTAAGGAAAGAAAAACAAGCAAACAAACACCTCAAGGCAACCTGGTTATATGTGTAAGTAACAACATCCCTCATGACCTTGTAACATGAGACCACTTAATCAGACTACATGTTTGTGTCTTACCATCTATGGGAGACACAGAAGTAAAAAATGTAGAACAAAATTATGCCATGACCATGTGGTGTTTGGAGCTCAGTTCTTTGGGTACGAACCCAACTGAGTTGTTCTGGCACGAATAAAGTTGCTTCCTGGAAAGAAAAGACTTGGGATCATGACTCTGTGTGAGAATCCCACTACAGTATATATTTTAATCTCCAAGAGAGATTTCCAGAATTGCCTCATAAAACAAAGTTCATTTGGGGTTGCCTGGGTGGCTCAGTCTGTTAAGCATTCGACTTGGACTCGGGTCATGATCTCTCTCTCTCTCTCTCTCAAAAGTAAATAAACATTAAAAATTTTTTTAAATTTATTTGTAATTATAAATTATCCTTTCCTTCTCTTTGTTCCTTCCTACAATCCTCGTTTTCTTTTTTTTTTTTTTTCAACGTTTATTTATTTTTGGGACAGAGAGAGACAGAGCATGAACGGGGGAGGGGCAGAGAGAGAGGGAGACACAGAATCGGAAGCAGGCTCCAGGCTCCGAGCCATCAGCCCAGAGCCTGACGCGGGGCTCGAACTCGCGGAGCGCGAGATCGTGACCTGGCTGAAGTCGGACGCTTAACCGACTGCGCCACCCAGGCGCCCCTAATCCTCGTTTTCAATCTGGGATTCCACTTGTTTGGATTAAAGAACTCACTCTAGTATTTTTTTCTAATTCAAGTGTGCTAACAATGAAATGTTTCATTTTTTAAAGGTTTTCTTAAGACATCTTAAAAATTTTTTTAATGTTTATTTATTTTTAAGAGAGAGAGACAGAGAGCACGAGCGGGGGAGGGGAAGAGAGAGAGGGAGACACAGAATCCCAAGCAGGCTCCAGGCTCTGAGCTGTCAGCACAGAGCCCGATGCGGGCCTCGAACTCACAGGCTGCGAGATCATGACCTGAGCTGAAGTTGACCGCTTAACCGACTGAGCCACCCGGGCGCCCCTTTTAAGACATCTTGATTGTGAGCAATATTGCTGCTGGGTATAGAATCCTGGTTTTGATATGACATTTCTTCTAGCATTTTACTTTTTTTAATGTTTATTTATTTTTGTTAAAGAGAGACAGAGTGCAAGCAGGGGATGGGCAGAGAGAGAGGGAGACACAGAATCTGAAGCAGGCTCCAGGCTCTGAGCTGTTCAGCACATAGCCCGACGCAGGACTCGAACCCACGAACCATGAGATCATGACCTGAGGAGAAGTTGGACACTTAACCCATTGAGCCACCCATGCTCCCTTCTTTAGCATTTTTAAAACGGTACTCTGTTGATATCGATCTTATTTAAGTTTTGTTCCAATACTACCAGTTAGCCTTTTTCTTGTTTATTTGGCCTCTGCCTTCTCTAAAATCTGTTTTTAGACAATGGCATCTCCTGTGTAATTGACTTTGCTTATGTGATGTTGACTTAATTTCATCCGTGGGGTGATACCTTTCATCAGCGTGGAACAGACTGTGGGTCCTCGCTTCTGACATCATCCTTCCCCATGATCTCTCTGCTCTCCTGATCTCACTTTTTTTTTTTTAACTCTGTCCTGAGCTTACTAATATCATTTACCCTGTAGTTTTGTTGGGATATTTGCTCTTGAACCGTCTTCCGGTTTAGTAATCTTGCGTTTTGCTAGGAGGAATCAATTCCTTCTTAATTATTTAAATCCTTCATTTTCGTTCTACCATAAACATAATACACAACTTCGAAAAGAGAGTAGAGCAGTTTCACAATGAGGAGAAATGTTTTCATTTTGAAGCGGAAAAATACAACTTGAATCATAAGCTTAAATAAGTTCATCAAAATTCACCAGTAAGACGGGGGGCGGGTGACGGGTAGTGGACAACCTGGGCGAGAGAAGAAATTGGCATTATGCACATCTGGTAAAGTACATCAAGCCGAATTATGTAAATAATTCTGTCCAATAAAAAATAAAACTGAACACCCACTAGAAAAACGGCTCAAAAATCCTAGACTAGGAACCCCATCAAAAAAGGATAAACAGGGGCGCCTGGGTGGCGCAGTCGGTTAAGCGTCCGACTTCAGCCAGGTCACGATCTCGCGGTCCGTGAGTTCGAGCCCCGCGTCAGGCTCTGGGCTGATGGCTCAGAGCCTGGAGCCTATTTCCGATTCTGTGTCTCCCTCTCTCTCTGCTCCTCCCCCGTTCATGCTCTGTCTCTCTCTGTCCCAAAAATAAATAAACGTTGAAAAAAAAAATTAAAAAAAAAAAAAAAAGGATAAACAAATACAGAGTTAACATGTTAAAAAAAAAAAAAAACACCTGTTTAGTTTCAAGGAAATGCTAATAAAAGTCACAATGAGACCCACATTCGCTGAAATGAAAAACCGTAATCCTACAGGCTGCCCGGGCTTATCGGGGACAGTCAGATCATTCCTGCAGGGAGAGTGAGAATCTAAATTAGCAGAACCGCTTTGGAAAACCAGCAGCACCCAGTGAAGCCATACACACACCTGTGCTGTTTCAGGTACACACACGTCCCCAGCACTGCGTCCGCAACCCACAAGCTCTGGTTGGGTCCCAGCGGCTGGAGTCTGAGCAGCGCCCGGCTAGAAACTAACCCAACGTGCGTCTGCGGGGACGGACATTCTCCCAGGCGTCTGCACCCACCCAACTCCAGCCATAAGAACGCACGAATTACTGGGATTGAAGAGTAAGAACGATCTCAGAAGTGCGACGCTGAGCCACAGCCCCTCGGGAACAGCCCCAGGACCGCGGGTCCCAGGTGGGGATTGACGGCCGCTCCAGGACCACGCAGGCAAGGCCCCCTGGACACTGGCGCCCCACATCCAGGCCCCAGGGATTTCCAGGAGAGTTACTGCAGCCACCACCCCTTTGAGCCTCTCCCGGAGGAGGCCGAGGACTCAGCTTTTCTCCCCAGGGGAACAGGGGATGTGGGGGTGTCTAGGGGCTCCGTCAGGTCAATCCAGGCGGGGAATCAATATTGGAGAGGGATCCGTCTCAGCCCAGAAAGCAGTGCAGAAGAGGAGTGCGAGGCTCCCCGAGGCCACCAGCCCCTCCCCTCCATGTGTTCAAGGTCTCTCATGATGCAGGATGGAGACAGAGGTAGAAAGAAAGGGGCTGGTGTGGGTCAAGTCTCCCTGTGCCAATACATTCTGGTATACTTGCTGGGGAATCTAGAATTCTTTTTGTTTGTTTGTTTGTTTGTTTTTGAGAGAGAGACCGAGAGGCAGAGTATGAGTGGGGGAGGAGTACAGAGAGGGAGACACAGAATCCGAAGCAGGCTCCAGGCTCTGAGCTGTCAGTACAGAGCCTGATGCGGGGCTCGAACTCACGGGCCGCGAGATCATGACCTGAGCCGAAGTCGGATGCTTAACCCACTGAGCCACCCTGGTGCCCCTGTAGAATCTAGAATTCTAAGTCTAAACCTGGTCTTCCAGGCTGTGACGAAGATACATTTGCAAAGTAGGGCAAGGGGAGTCCTTGACTTGGGAGTGTGTTTGCTATGAACATCTAGGTATGTGAGTGGTACTGGCACCATTTGTAACCTTGCTCAAAAACCTGACAATCTCATAGGAAAGAGCACAAGGGGAAATAAAAGAAGTAGAACACAGGATTCTACTTCTTGTAGAATAATGGGATAGTATTTTAAAATATTGTACACATGTATACTTTCCAAAGATAAAGGCTGAGTTTCCAAAGTCAAGCCAGTCATTCCAAGAATGAGAGCCCAGGTCTTCCAAATAGGAGACCCAGTTAGTGAAATGAACACCCAATGTCTCCTCTTCTTTGACTGTTGCATCTGAGCAACAGTATCTCCTTGCCTTGTCTTCTAACACTTGGACTCATGTAGGTTCTGTCTTCAGCCCAGAGCTCCTCCCCTTGCTCCAGAAAAGGCTCAGCCAAGCCTGACAACCATCTCCACTCCCACCCCAAAAGTCCCCTCCCTCCCCCCCGGAAGAACTTAGAAATCCTAAGCTTTGGCCTCAAAACACGGAAAAGGCTCCTGCCAATCTAAATAAGTTGGTCTGAGATGCATGGTTAGGCGCAGATTAGAATATTTGCAATACGTGCAACAACGTAGTCCCATCTGTTTACTCATCACTGTTATGGAATCTCTCTACACATGTGCTCATGCAGAGTGCCAGTCACATGTTTCAGGAGCTTAAAGTGTAGGAAGAATATATGTATTTAATTTATTTGTGATACATGGGTACAGACCTTGTGATATGTCATGTGTCCCAAGCATTTTCAAACGTCAATTCCTTTAATACCCTAAATAACCTTACACTCCATCTACTCTTAAGATCACCATTTGACAGGGGCGCCTGGGTGGCTCAGTTGGTTAAGCATTGGACTTTGGCTCAAGTCATGATCTCTAGGTTCGTGGGTTCACAGATTGGAGCCCCATATCAGGTTCTCTGCTGTCAGCATGGAGCCCACCTTGGATCCTCTGTTCCCTTCTGCCCCTCCCCCCCATGCCCATGCATTTTCATTCTCTCTTTCCCTCTCTCTCTCTTTCTCTCTCTCCTCTCTCTCTCTCTCTCAAAAATAAATAAACATTAAAAAAAAATACCAGGGGCACCTGGGTGACTCAGTTGGTTAAGCCTCTGACTTCAGCTCAGATCGTGATCTCGGGGTGCGTGAGTTCGAGTCCTGCGTCGGGCTCTGTGCTGACCACTGGGAGCCTGGAGCCTGCTTCAGATTCTGTGTCTCCCTCTCTCTCTGCCCCTCCAATGCTCACAATCTGTCTCTCTCTCTCTCTCTCTCTCTCTCAAAAATAAATAAACATTTTTAAAAAAAATTTTTAAATCACCAATTAATTGACAGAGGGAGAATCAAGGCAAAAACAAGGTATGTAACTGACCCGAAGTCCCATACCTACTAAGGGGTGGAGCTAAAATTTGAATAGAAGCCATTTAGTTAGCTCTTTGTTCCGTGCTCATACATATGACATTTTCTTCCCAAGTCTTCACGCTATAAAAAACTTTCATGTGAAGCAGTTATGTATTTCTTATCCAATAATGTCATTATTTTATATGTAAGTGAAAAACAAAACACCCAGAGAGTAAACATTCTCACACATACACACCGAAGTTTAATTCTACTAAAATCTCTTGTTCCTGATACTTAATACAGAAAACATTTCAAAATGTTTCTTCCCAGCCTGAGAGGGTCCCCCAGGAAATCCCATTGGCACCCTCTAATAAACAAAGGATGGGCTGAGAATGGGTCTCGGGGAAAAGGGTGACCTCAGGAGTTACCACTGAATCACACTATTGGTGTGAGAGCCTAAGCAAATGGGATTTAGGCTCCATAGTGTTTCAGCCTAGGTGCTAATTTTCTAGATGTGTTTTGGAGGCTAGTGTTGAAGTACAGGAAGTTCCCCTGCATCTTTGGGGAAATGGGAAGAGAGAGACAGAGATAGAAAGGAAATGACCATTTACCTCCACAGCATTTTGGGATGGGGGAAATCCAGCCTAAAAGACACAGTCTTGTGCCTGGAGTAACTTTAGGGGTTGCATCTTCTTTGATCAAAACATACAGCCCATCTTCATGGACCTGCTTCATCTAAAAAGGATAAAGGAAGGAGGAAACACTTTAGTGGTCTTGCTTGACAGTGGTATTGGTGAGGGTAGTGGCTGTGACTGGCTCATCTTTGCAGCCCCAGCAAATAGACTCTGGAACAAAATAAGCTGAATGAAGTCAATGGGTGGTTGGGCTTTCAAAGTCTAGAATAAAGTGCAGAAAGAGAAGATTTGCAGGAAACACTGGCCACTCTGGGGGATGGCCATGCTCCTTTTGTCCCTACATACCTGTTTGGGAACATACAGAATCCAAGGTGAAGTCTGTCCCTTGGATAAGCAGAATTTCAAGGAGGTAGGAGTGTGGTCCCTGGTGCTCAATAAAGTCAAACTTTGTGCAGTGTCTGGACATGTTGTCAATGAGAAGTTAAATTCTATCTGCCCCAAAATCATTAACTAGGCCTTAACAGAATTGAAATAAATATCTTGAAAAGTTATTCTGTTCATTGAAGTCTTATTCACAATAGCCAAGATATGGAGATAACCTAAAAGTCCTCCTATGGATGAATGGATATAGAGGATGTGGTGTGAATATATATGCATATAATGGAACATTACTTAGCCATAAAAAATGTAATCCTGCCATTTGTGACAGCATGGATGAACCTGGAGGGCATTTTGCGAAGGGAAATAAGGCAGACAGAGGAGGATAAATACTGAATGGTATTACTTATACGTGAAACCTTTTTTTAAGTCAATTTCATAGAAACAGGATGGAATGGTGGTTCCCAGGGGTTGAGAGTGGGGAAATGACTCCTCATTGTACCCTTTGGGCCAAAGGGTACAAACTTTGGGAAGGATGAATAACTTCTGGGAATCTAACGTAGAGCATGGAGACTACAGTTAACAATACTGTATTATATACTTTGAAGTTGCTGAGAGAGTGACTCTCTAATATCGTCATGATATACCAAAAAGAATAATTATATGAGTTGATGGAGCTGTTCACTAACCCTATTTTGGTCATCATTTTGCAGTATATGTGTGTATCAAATCAACATACTGTATACCTTATACTTACACACTGCTGTATGTCAATTTCATCTCAATAAAGCTGTAAAAAAAACAAAAGGTACTAACACAACTGGATATCTACAGTTAAAAGGATGAAGTGAGAGGAGACTGAGTGGCTCAGTCAGTTGAGCTTCCAACTCTTGATTCTAGCTCAGGTCATGATCCCAGGGTCATGGGATCAAGCCCCGCATCAGGCTCTGCACTGAGCATGGAGTCTGCTTAAGATTCTTTGTTTCGCTCTCTCTCCCTCTGCCCCCTCCCCCGCTTGCGCTCTCTTTCCCTCTCTAAAATAAAATTTAAAAAACAAAAATAAAAATAAATAATAAAAAGATGAAGTTAGACCCCCTCCTTCACACCTTATACAAATATTTGCTTACGTCTTAGATACAACAAAAGGACAAGCAACAACAACAAAAAATAGATAACTAGGACTTCATCAAAATTGAGAACTTTTGTGCAAACGACACTATCAAGAGTGTGAAAAGACCACCTATAAAATTGAAGGAACTATCTGTAAAGCATAAAAGGGTCTAGTATCAGAGTATAATAAGAATTCTTACAACTCAACCACAAAAATCAGACAACCCAATTTAAAAATGAGAAAAAGCCAAGAACCATAAAATACCTAGGAATAAACCTAACCAAAGAGGTAAAAACTATGCTGAAAACTATAGAAAACTTATGAAAGAAATTGAAGAAGACGCAAAGAAATGGGAAAAAAAAATCCATGCTCATAGATTGGAAGAACAAATATTGTTAAAATGTCGATACTCCCCAAAGCAATCTACACACTCAATGCAATCCCTATCAAAATAACACCAGCATTCTTCACAGAGCTAGAACAAACAATCCGAAAATTTATATGGAACCAGAAAAGACCCTGAATAGCCAAAGTAATGTTGAAAAAGAAAACCAAAGCAGGAGCCATCACAATCCCGGACTTTAGTCTGTATTACAAAGCTGTAATCATCAAGACACTATGGTATTGGCACAAAAACAGACACATAGACCAATGGAATAAAATAGAATAGATAAACCAGAATTGGACCCACAAATGTATGGCCAACTAATCTTTGACAAAGCAGAAAAGAATATTCAATGGAATAAGGACAGTCTTTTCAGCAAGTGATGCTGGGAAAACTGGACAGCAACATGCAGAAGAAAGAACCTGGACCACTTTCTTACACCATTACACAAAAGAAACTCGAAATGGATGAAAAACCGAAATGTGAGACAGGAAACCATCTCCTCTAGGAAATCCTAGAGGAGAAAACAGGCAACAACCTCTCTGACCTCAGCCTCAGCAATTTCTTACTCAACACATCTCCAGAGGCAAGGAAAATAAAAGCAAAAATGAACTATGGGGACCTCATCAAGATAAAAAGCTTCTGCACAGCAAAGGAAACAATCAACAAAACTAAAAGGCAACCAACGGAATGGGAGAAGATATTTGCAAATGATATGTCGGATAAAGGGTTAGTATCCAAAATATATAAAGAATTTACCAAACTCAACACCCAAAAAACAAGTAATCCAGTGAAGAAATGGGCAGAAGACATGAATAGACACTTTTCCAAAGAAGACATCCAGATGGCTAACAGACACATGAAAAAATGCTCAACATCACTCATCATCAGGGAAATATAAATCAAAACCCCAATGAGATACCACCTCATACTGGTTGGAGTGGCTAAAATTAACAACTCAGGCAACAACACATGTTGGCGAGGATGTGGAGAAAAGGGAACCCTCTTGCACTGTTGATGGGAATGCAAACTGGTACAGCCACTCTGGAAAACATGGTGGAGGTTCCTCAAAAAATTAAAAATAGAATTATCCTACATCTCAGCAATAGCACTACTAGGAATTTATCCAAAGGATACAGGAGTGCTGATTCATAGGGGCACATGTATCCCAGTGTTTATGGCAGCACTATCAACAATAGCGAAATTATGTAATGAGCCCAAATGTCCAACTGATGAATGGATAAAGATGTGGTTTATATATACAACAGAATACAGAATGCAATGAAAAAGAATGAAGTCTTGCCATTTGCAGCAACATGGATGGAACTGGAAGATACTATGCTAAATGAAATAAGTCATCCAGAGAAAGACAGATATCATATGTTTTTACTCATATGTGGAATGTGAGAAACTTAACAGAAGACCATAGGGGAAGGGAAGGGGAAAAAATAGTTATGGAGAGCAAGGCAAACCATAAGAGACTCTTAAATATAGAGAACAAACTGAGGGCTGATGGGGGGGATCTGTGGGGGGAGGGGAAAATGGGTGATGAGGTTTGAGGAGGGCACTTGTTGGGATGGGCACTGGGTGTTGTATGTAAGTGATGAATCATGGGAATCTACTCCTGAAGCCAAGAGCACACCGTATACACTGTATGTTAGCTAACTTGATGATAGATAGATGATAGATAGATAGATAGATATAGATGTTTAAAATGGGCAAAAGACTTGAGAGGCGCCTGGGTGGCTCAGTCAGTTAAGTGTCCAACTTTGGCTCAGGTCATGATCTCACAGTTCATGGGCTTGAGCCCCACATTGGACTCTGTGCTGACAGTGTGGAGCCTACTTGGGATTCGCACTCTCTCCTCTCTGTCTGCCCCCACCCCGCCACCGCTCATAGTCTTGCTCTCTCTCAAATAAATAATAAACTTTTTTTTTTAAATGGGCAAAATGGGGCGCCTGGGTGGCGCAGTCGGTTAAGCGTCCGACTTCAGCCAGGTCACGATCTCGCGGTCCAGGAGTTCGAGCCCCACGTCAGGCTCTGGGCTGATGGCTCAGAGCCTGGAGCCTGTTTCCAATTCTGTGTCTCCCTCTCTCTCTGCCCCTCCCCCGTTCATGCTCTGTCTCTCTCTGTCCCAAAAATAAATAAACGTTGAAAAAAATAAAATAAAATAAAATAAAATAAAATAAAATAAAATGGGCAAAAGACTTGAACAGACATTTCTTCAAAGAAGAGGTGTGTCTGTGTGGCCAACAAGCACATGAAAAAATGTCCAACATCATTAGTCATTAAGGGAATGCAAATTAAAATTACAATAACATACACTCATACCCTCTAGGATGGCTATAATTTTAAAATGAAAAATAAAGGGTTGCCTGGCTGGCCCAGTTGGTAAGCATATGGCTCTTGATCTCAGGGTTGTGAGTTTGATCCCATGTTGGGTGTAGAGATTACTTAAAAATAAAATCTTTTTGGGGACACCTGCGTGGCTCAGTTGGTTAAGCATCCAACTTCGGCTCAGGTCATCATCTCAAAGTTTGTGAGTTTGAGCCCCTCATCAGGCTCTGTGCTGACAGTTCGGAGCTTGGAGCCTGCTTCAGATTCTGTGTCTCCCTCTCTCCCTGCTCATGCTCTCTCTCTCAAAAATATTAAACATTAAAAAAATTAAAAATAAAATATTTTTAATGGAAAATAAGTGTTGGTTAGGATGTAAATACATTGGAATCCTTGTGGAAACGTACAATGGTGCAACCACTTTCACAAGGGTGAAAAATTGTTCGGTGGTTCATCAAAAAGTTAAATGCAAAATTACCATATAACCCAGCAATTCAATCCCTAAGTATATACCAAAAAGGGTTAAAAACAGATATTTAAACAAAAGCATGTACATGAATGTTCATAGCAGCACTATTCATACTCACCAAAAGGTGGAAATAGCCCAAATATCTATCAGTGGGTGAATGAACAAATCAAATATGGTATATCTATACAGTGGAGTGTTATTCAGCCATAGAAATGCAGTGCTGATACATACTATAACATGGATGAATCTTGAAAGCATTATACCAAGTAAAAGAATTTAGACACAAAAGGTTATATAGGGACACCTGGGGGGCTCAGTGGGTTAAACATCTAACTTTGGTTCAGGTCATGATACAGCTCGTGAGTTCGAGCCCTGTGTGGGGCTCTCTGCTGTCAGCACAGAGCCCACTTCATATTGCATTATTTCATTTATGTGAAACATTTAAAATAGGTAAATGAATAGAGACAGAAAGCAGATTAGTGCTTGCCAGAGTATGGGGGGAATGGGCATGCTTAATGGGAATGGAGTCCCCTTTTGGGATGATGAAAATGTTTTGGAAATAGATAGAGGCAATGGTTGTGCAACATTGTGAATGTATTAAACACCATTGAATTGTACAGTTTAAAATGGCTAATTTTATATTATGTGAAATCTACTTGAATAAAAAAGTCAGATTGTCAGATTGAATAAAAAAGCAAGACCCAGTTCTATGTTGCTGCCTACAATAAATGTACTTTAATGTTTACTTATTTTTGAGGGGAGGGTGCAGAAAGAGAGGGAGACACAGAATCCAAAGCAGGCTCCAGGCTCTAAGCTGTCAGCACAGAGCCCGATGCGGGGCTCGAACTCACGGACCGTGAGATCATGACCCTGAGCCAAAGTCAGACACTTCACCGACTAAGCGACCCATGCGCCTCAAATGTACTTTAAATACAATGACATAAACAGGTAAAATTATGGAACAAAATATGCCATGCTAATACCAGTCAAAAGAAAGTTTAAAGCTGCATCTATAAAGGAGAAAGTATATTTAAGAACAAATATGATGCATCCATACAGTAAGATACTGCTTGATATCTATGATAAACTTGATAAACTAAGAGTACATGCAACAAGAATGAATCTCAGAATAACAATGTTGAGTGAAAGAAGCTATACAAAAACAGAGTATATACTCTGCAATTCCATTTATATGAAACTCCAGAAAATGCAAACTGATCTATGGTGACAAAGCGGATCAGTGACTGCTTGGAAAAGATGGGATAAATGAGTGACAAAGAAGCAGAAGGAAACAATTGGGAGTGATGTGTACTTTCACTGCCTCGATAGTGGTAATTGTTGTACACACATATACATAAGTCAAAACTCATCAGAGTTTACACTTTAAATATGTAACCACCTGTTGTATGTCAATTCTACCTCAATAAAGCTGTTAAAATATTTTTTAAGTTGACTATTGCCTAACAGCTGGACATTTATCCACAAGAAATTAAAGTAAGCACCTTTCCCCCCCAAAAATACTAAGTGTTTATTGACAAAATAACCAGACCCTGGTCAAGAGCGGGCATCTTCATAAGACTCAAAGTTAACAAACATTTTATAAATACTGTTAAATTTCACATACATACCCCTTACCGTTCAAAGGAGTAACTCATATTTTCAAGAATCTGGTGGTCTTCCATATATTCTCTGGCCCAACCACCATCCCAGCACACATACACACACACTAAACCTATAAAAATGAGGAGGTCACTGCTTCATATAGTCACACAGTGTCTTGGGGGCTGTCTTTGGCCTCAGAGAACCATGGGTTCAAGTCACAGCTCTACCACTTTCTGGAAGTGTGACCACCTGTAAGTTATTTTCCCTCTTGAGTCTTGTTTGTCTTACACATAAACATCACAAAATTCCTACATCTCAAAAGCCATTGTTAAGGACAGAATCACATTCATTTAGCAGGTAAAATGGTCAACAAGTGCTCATTAGTACTAATATAATTATCAACAGGGAGATCTCAACTTTACAAAGCAGGGCCCTCCATTCGTGTAAATAGTGCTAAAGAATAGAGGCAGAATCTACTACAAGTGATTGGGACAGCTACCTTTGCTTTCCACAAGTCCATGGAAGGAAACATGAACCCAACAAGTCATAGGATGGGAAGAAGCTGGACAGGCCCTTAGCCTTGACTATAAGGCCCTGGCAGCTGGACCACAAATTGGTGCTTTGGGGAAATGGGAGCAGGGGAATGAAGAACCGCTGGGATCACGCCAGCAACCCCCTGGGTGGTCATCACTTTGGCCTGAGCCCAGCTCTGCTGAGCATTTTGACGAAAGCCATCCGCACCTCCCGATTTCTCAGACTGTAGATAAGGGGGTTGAGTGTGGGAGTGACAAGGCTGTAGAATAGGGAGACCACGTTGTCCTGGTGTGGGCTGTGGTAGGCACCCGGCACCATGTACATGAACACAGCAGCACCATAAAAGAGTCCCACTACCGTGATGTGCGAGGAGCAGGTGGTGAAGGCCTTGTTTCTGGCCTCCTCAGACCGCATGCGTATAACGGCCCCCAACACGTGGCCATAGGAGATGGCAATGAGGGAAAGGGGAAGGACAAGGATCAGCACCCCGGAGGTGGACAGCGCCAACTCGTAGGCCGAGGTGTCTGCACAGGAGAGCTTCAGCAGGGCTGGCACCTCGCAGAAGAAGTGGTCCACGATGCGGGAGGCACAGTAGGGGAAGTGCAGAGTGATGGAGGTCTGGATGGAGGCATTGAGCACACCTGCCAGCCAGGAGGAACCCACCATGAGCAGGCACACCTGACGCCTCATGAGCACAGGATACTGTAGAGGGTGACACACAGCAACATAACGGTCATAGGACATGAGGGCCAACAGGATGCCCTCAGCCACACCCAACAGGGTCAGGAAGAATATTTGAGCTGCACAACCCTCAAAGGAGATGGAACCTTCTCCCTGCAGGAAGTGGGATGCCATCTTGGGGATGGCGACAAGGGGAAAGCCAACATCAAACACAGAGAGCTGACTGAGAAGAAAGTACATGGGTGTGTGGAGCCGGGAGTCCATGCAGATCAGGAAGAGCAGAATGGTATTGCCCAGGAGGCCCACGGTAAACGTGGCAGCCACCAGGGAGAAGGGTAGCTGACGTGAACCTGAGTGACTGAAGAGGCCCACTAGAATGAAGTCAGAGGTCACTGACTGATTCGCATCCCCCATGTTTCACACAATGTACTTTTGCTGTAGGAAGGATACCAATGGCAAGATGCCTGGGTGGGGATGGCAAATAAGTTTCTACCCACGTGCCAACCGCCTCCACTTGGTAGTGGCTGCCTGGAGAAGTATTACATGGTCACAGCTAGAATCAGCAATTGGAAATGCCATAATCAGTGAATGACGTCTGTCACAGGCATGGGATGGGACAGCAACAACTTGCATCTCCGAACAAGATACTTGGCCACACCCTAGTAAAGAGCGACACACTGATTCTTGAGGTCCAAACATTGACGTCCAAGTCAAAGACGGTAACTCAGCTCCAGTAGAATGTTTCAATACCTCTCCTTCCAATGGTCCTGGGGCCAAAGCAGAGGTGAGATTCCAAAAAGGCTGGGTGGTGAAATGGAGGGTGATGGAGCCAAAGCAATAAACCAAGGAAGAAAACAGAGAAAGGTCTAGGTCCAAGAGCCTGGATGAGAATATGGGGGAAAGAGAAATCAATGATGAGTCTGTACTGGGTCAAACTGAGGGTATGAATCTCCAGAGGGCGTGAGCCACAGAGGGTGGCTATGGGTGACAGCAGGTTGGGGAACCAAACAGCCTGGAGTTGGGTGGGGAGAGGAGTTGTCAGTCAGCTCAGCTGTTATTGGTGATTTTGTTGCATTGGGTGAAGAGTAGTGACCTGTGGACAGTCTGACTCAATTTCAAGTAAGGTACCAGGCCTAGAAGGTTGTCTCTAATATCACCTGGGCGAATGAGGCAGACAAAAAAGGGGACCACAGATTAGAGGGAGCTACACACTTAAACTGGGAACACTTAATTCTCCTGGCACCCTCCAAGCCTCCGGGCAAACCGAGCTTGCCCTGGAATCCCATGCACCACCCACAACTCCAACAGTGGACAGTGCAAGACCAAAAGAATGTCTGTTCCCAACTGCAGGTAATTAGAGAATCAACAAGACTGGCCATTTAAGGGCAAGTGGATTTTCAGAGGGCCTCACTGGAGCTCTTTTTCCTAAGGCTGCCATCCTCACTCAGAAGGCCTTAAAGGCTGTTTAATTATCCATCATCCTGATTTTCCCATCACATCCAAGCTCCCAACCTACCATTCACCCATGCATTCAATAAACTTGGGCCTAAGATAAGCTGGGCATAAGATATCCAGAGGCGAAGCACCCTAGGCGAGGTCCCTCTACCTGCACCCCACATACTCCATCAGGATACTGATGACAAACAAGGAGATAAATGGACAAGATCTTTGTGATAGAGGGAAAGTACATTGAGGGAAGTGAATAGGATGTTCTGTAGGAAATGACTGCTAACACCACAGGGCACAGTCAGAGAAGTGTCTTGGGACAGATGCCCTCAGTATCTGAAGAGCTTCTAGAGAGGGATGCTGTGTCAGGGAACCAACTGCCTCCTGATACTGGGAGGTGAATGTTAGTGAAGCCAGATGGGTGCTTCACCCTAACAAAGAACTTTCTAACTGTGAAATCCAACCAAAAATGGAGTGGGCTGCCTCACTGGCAGCATTTTCCAAAGTCAGTTGATGATGTTAGGAAGTTAAGATAACAGTCCTGTGGTTATAAAAGTTAGAGTTTGAGAAGGAAAGTGAGCATTGATCAAATCATTTCAGAATAGTCTAATCAACAACATAATGGAGACACATGCGTGAGGCTTTGGGTACCAAGGGGATGAAATTCTGCCTGGGGTGGGGTCAGAGAGGACTTCACAGAGGAGGCATTGGAGTTGGGTTTTGAAGATCAGGTAGGAGTTTTACAGGCAGCCAGAGGAAGGAAAGTTGTTCCAGGCAGGAGAAATAGAGCACACAGAATTAGTGCTTAGGAGATTGTACCCAAGGGTCGGATTAAAATGAGCTTGGATCCCAGCTCAACTAGTTTGTGGCAGCTCGACCTTGGGTATCTACTTAACCTCAGTTTCTTCATCCATCAAATGGGTGATAGTAATCTATGTTAAAGCACAGTTGTAAAGATTAAAGGATGAATGTTCAGAGCTCAGTGCCTGGCATGTGGCAAGTGCTCAATAAATATATATAAATTGATATAATTTACATAAATATAATTATACATAAAATGTACAAATTATATAATTGTTATAGAATTATTACTGATTCTCTAGAGAGGAAATTCATTAGAGATTGCTAGTTGATGCGTGCTTAGCACAAGGCCAGGCACATAAAACCTTCTCAGTGTTGGCTGATTGTTATTATTACTCAACGTTGTGGCTCCTTCCATGGTCTGACCCTGTCCAGCTCCGTCAATCTCTTTAGTGCTTCTCTGTGATGCCCTCGTCCTGTGTAGAAACCCACCTGCCCCTTCTCTGGCCTCTAAGATCCCTTAGCAGCGTCTCCCAAACTCCACTCAACCCCAGATCCATTAGCCTACAGCAGGGTTTTTCCACCGTGGCGTTATCTGGGGACAGATAATTTTTTGTGATGGGAAACTGTTCTGTGCATTGTATGAAGTTTAGCAGCATCCCTAGATCTCAACCCACGAGATGCCAAGAGCATCCCCCACCACTGCCTCTCATCATGAAAACCAAAACTGGCTCCATATGTCCTCAGGGAGGCAGAATCACCCCTTGTTGAGAACCTCTGGCTTAAAGACAGGATAACTGTAACCTGTACATTTTCCTCGATTCCTCTTCCAGATGTTTATTCTTAAATTGGATTAAGCTCAGACCCTGCATAAATCCTGGGAATATCTTACTATTTCCATGACTCCATACAGAAAAAAATTAATTCTTGCTGCCATCTTATTGCCATCCAACCCCCCCCCCCCCAAACACCAAGTATCCCAGCCAGTGAAATAGCTTTTACTACAGGCTCCTGTCAAGGGCTATTTAAATGTCCAAATGAACCTGATCTCACTCTATCACTCACGTAGACTCACCCTAAAAGAAACTGACACCAATTAAGGACTGTCCAATTAAGGACTCACTTAGCAAGCATCTGGCTAAGTGTTTTGTGCGCTTAACACTTTAATCTTCGAGTCTTGGAGATCGTTGCACAACAATACGAATGTACTTAATGCTGTGAATGGTACACTTAAAAGTGGTTAAAACTGTAAATTTGTTTAATGTATTTTATCACAGTTTGACCCCTGTCTGTAGGCATTGTTTTATCTGCATTTTTTTTTTACAAGAAGACATATATGGGTTCAGAGAAGTGTAGGGAGTTGCCCAGCACCACCCAGCAAAGAAGTAACAGCTGAAATCTGAACAGAATAGGAATCTGATTCCAAAGTCCCTGTTTTCCCCTTTGCATACTGCACACTCCCCCAAGCACCATAATACACATTTCAGAATTTGTTACACATATTTACATACTCAGTCCTATGTGCCCCCAAACGAGCCTTTCCTTCGAGGGTGCCCAGATGTTCCCCCCTGTTATGCCAACAATTCCTGGGTTTTTGGTATCTTGGTGGCCGGAGATTCTGGTTGTGATCCCCTTGTGTCCTGAGCTTTTGACAAACTCTTTCCCCTCAAGACCTCTTCCTGAAGAAGATTGCCATCCACCCAACCTCTGCCCTGCAAGTGAGACAGGCAGGGGTGGGCAGAGGTAGCCACGAGTTACTCAAATCTGGGCTGGATCACCTGGGACTCTTAAATCAGTACTTTTCTTCTGGCTTGAAGAGAAGCCCTTTGGGCAAGTTTCCAAGATGCTCCTTCACCACTTCCTTTCCCCATTGTCCTCAGTAATGCCAAAATGTGGGTCTGGGGGGGGGGGTCTCTTTGCTGACACCAAGAGACCAAGGAAAAGACACTGGCATTATTCACTTTCCTGTTGCCCATACAACTTCCCATCTCTCCACCATGACTAGACATGATCTGGGCCCTTGGTAACCTAGCTACTCAAATGACAGTTTGCAGGACCCTGCCATTTACATTGTCTGTTTATCCTCACATTCGATTACACCAGCTCAAGGATCCACAGCAGATCTCACTCAATGAATACTTGTTGAGTGTATCCATCCTGTAAGGGAAGCGATATTTTTGTTGGAACTAATGTTACTGATACATGGGCTGAGGAAGGGGATGTGACTTACCGAAAGTCACACAGCTACTGAGAGGGCAGGCTAGGATTTGGAATCAGCACATCCCTGGAAGTAAGTGGTTTCTTTCTTGCAGTCGATGCTCAGCTCTTGCGTCCAGGAAGTCAGAACTGAGAACTCCTTTGGGGAGGATCCCTGCTGTGGATGGCCAGTCCTCAGGAGGGAAGCTGAGGGTGCCCCCAACCCATGCCAGATGGGTGGTTCTGACCAAGGTCAGGGGCCCATGTCTGGCTGCTTCCAACAGCTTTTATGGAAAGTCGACACGAGATGACCTTCAACATGGCGTGAACATCCACAGGGATCACCTTCTGCCATCTAGAGGCCTGGCCACCTTGGGTTCATAGCAGTGAAGACAGACAAGGAAAGAATAAACACTCAGTATAACAACTTCCTGCAGGTTGGCAAAAGTCAAAGACGTGGACAAGAACTCATCCTTCCATCCAATACCCGTCAACCCAACATGTCTACGGAAAACAATATCAGCAGCTCTTCAGATCCATCCTGCCACTAATGTCTAATGTCTAAACCATGCCTGGAGCTTCAACATCCCCACAAGCCCGGGCTCCAGGTTCTTGCCCCCCACCCAGCAGGGTCTGCATGTGGCATGAAGGACCATTCTCAATACCCCATAAGCATGTCAACACCTCTCATTCTAGGATAGCCCCCGATAAAATCTCCCTCGATTCCAGCATCAACCAGTGCTGCCTGTCTATGCAGAAACAGACATCATCATCTGGGGCATAGATGTCATTATCTGGGGGGTGGGGACTCCATGGAGACCTGTCGCATCAGAAACCCCTATCTGCGAGAGAGGAAATTAGTTGCAGTGGGAGCCTAGAGCCCTTGATATTTTGTCCCTGGAGGCTGTGGAAAAATACTCATCTCTCAACTACAGGAAGGATGGGCAGCACTGATGTCGGTAAATGGATGTAACAGATGTCCAAGTGTTTTTGTTTGGGTCTAACCAGGAGGAGTAGATGAGGAACCCATTGCTGCAAATGGATCCCATGCTCGAAAAAAAAAAAATTTCTTTTTCATGTCCAGCAGGTTTCTTCTGAGTTAAATAATGAGGCAGCTATGGTGGTAAAACGCCCAAGAGGCAACTTCCCTGGGCGGAGGCATTTCCTCCTCTAGGGGCCTCCAAGACGCAGGAGATGCAATGATTCAAAGACAGATGGTTCTAGTGCCTGTGAGCTTATTGTGTATCCACAGCTGAGCCAAGAGAAAGGGGAGAGCCCAGAGAGCCAAGCTACCTTAGGCAGGGATGCCCAGTGCAGGAAGCCACAGACAAGCCTCCCGAGGCCAAGTGAGTGACCGGGAGTGTTGCTCAAACCAAAGCTGAGTCAGAAAGATGGAAACTAGTGGAATCAGGATAGAAGCAGGAATGAGTGACCTGGGTTGAGGACTTGATATATAGTAGAGGCAACTACCAGCCAATTCCTTGTGCCGTGCCACCTGCCGTACATCCAAGTCCAAGGCAGGCATTAGCAATTGGCCTCGTGGCTTTCTATTTCTGAGCCTGGATGGAGCTTCCCAACTCGGCATGCCAAACAGTCCTTACAAATTGGATTTGACATTCGCCATGAAATTTTTCCAAGCAGATACTAGACCAGTACTCAAAGCAGTTGTGACAGTCTGTATGGAGACAAGGAGTTCGCACCAGAAAAATAATAAATTACAGTCTGTTTCAAGGTCCTGTTTTCCTCAAGGGCCACTATCAGTTCATGGGCTATGCTTGGAGTAACACTGCCACAGACCGTGAGTTCCTTGACAGCAAGACTCCTGCGATTACTCTTTCTGTGTCACTGGTACCCAAAGCACATGGACACATGATGTTTATGGAACAGGAAGGGCTGGAACAGACAGGATTTTGGAAAGAGAAATCAAGATATGGAGTAGTGGGGAGTGGGTCTTGAATCCTCAATGCCTAGCATGTTGAACTGCATCAAGAGAGGAAGGAAGGAAGGAAGGAGGGAGGGAGGGAGGGAGGGAGAGAGAGAAGGAGGGACAGAAGGGAGGAAGGAAGGAAGAAGGAAGGAAAGAAGGAAGGAGGGAAGGAGGGAGAGAGAGAAGGAGGGAAGGAAGGAAGGAGGGAAGGAAGGAAGAAATAAAGGAAGGAAGGAGTGAGGGAGAGAGAGAAGGAGGGAAGGAAGGAAGGAGGGAGGGAGGGAGGGAAGGAAGGAAGGAAGGAAGGAAGGAGGGAGGGAGGGAGAGAGAGAAGGAGGGAAGGAAGGAAGGAGGGAAGGAAGGAAGAAATAAAGGAAGGAAGGAGTGAGGGAGAGAGAGAAGGAGGGAAGGAAGGAAGGAAGGAGGGAGGGAGGGAGGGAAGGAAGGAAGGAAGGAAGGAAGGAAGGAAGGAAGGAGGGAAGGAAGGAAGGAGGGAAGGAAAGAAGGAAGGAGGGAGGGAGGGAGAGAGAGAAGGAGGGAAGGAAGGAGGGAGGGAAGGAAGGAGGGAGGAGAGGAGGGAGGGAAAGAGAAGGAGGGAAAGAAGGAAGGAGGGAGGGAAGGAAGGAGGGAGGGAGGGAAGGAGGGAGGGAAGGAAGGAAGGAAGGAGGGAGGGAGGGAGAGAAGGAAGGAGGGAGGGAAGGAAGGAGGGAAGGGAGTAAGGAAGGAAGAAGGAAGGAAGGAAGGAAGGAAGGAAGGAAGGAAGGAAGGAAGGAGTGAGGGAGAGAGAGAAGGAGGGAAGGAAGGAAGGAGGGAAGGAAGGAAGAAATAAAGGAAGGAAGGAGTGAGGGAGAGAGAGAAGGAGGGAAGGAAGGAAGGAAGGAGGGAGGGAGGGAGGGAAGGAAGGAAGGAAGAAGGGAAGGAAGGAAGGAGGGAAGGAAAGAAGGAAGGAGGGAGGGAGGGAGAGAGAGAAGGAGGGAAGGAAGGAGGGAGGGAAGGAAGGAGGGAGGGAAGGAAGGAGGGAGGGAAGGAAGGAGGGAAAGAGAAGGAGGGAAATGAAGGAAGGAGGAAGGAAGGAAGGAGGGAGGGAGGAAGGAGGGAGGGAAGGGAAGGAGAAGGAAAGGAGGGAGGGAGGGAGAAGGAAGGAAGGAAGGAAGAAGGAGGGGAAGGAGTAAGGAAGGAAGAAGGAAGGAGAGGAAGGAAGGAAGGAAGGAATGATTGGAAGAAGGAAGAGGGAAGGAAGGAGGGGGGGAGGGGGAAGGAGGAAGAGAAGGAGGGAAGGAAGGAGGGAAGGGAGGAAGGAAGGAAGAAGGAAGGAAAGAAGGAAGGAAGGAGGGAGGGAAGGAGGGAGGGAGGGAGGGGGGAGGGAGGGAGGGAAGGAAGGAAGGAAGGAAGGAAGGAAGGAAGGAAGGAGGGAAGGAAGGAGCCATGCTTAAAGTAATTTGCCCTTTTATGTTGACAAGCCATCATCACCTTTTTCTTTGGAGGAGATAAGCCTAAGATTATAGAAATCGCTAGAAAATAATTATGAAACAGCAAGTCTTTTCTCAGTTTTTCTAACTTTTTACCTGAAAATTTTTAAACGTGCAGAAAAGCACATCCATATATCTCTCACCATTTCTTCTCTCTTTATATGCACACAAACACACACTTCTTTTGTTGAGATGAAACTCACATAAACACACAATTAATACTTTTAAATAGTACAATTCGATGGGACTTAGTACATTCACAGTGCTGTGCACTCATCACCTTGATCTAGTTCCAAAACATTTTTGTCCTCCCAAGGAGACCCCATGCTCACGAAACAGTCACTCTCATTAACCCCAGACCGCTGTCTGTATCTACAGATTTTACCTATTGTGGATATTCCATATTAATAGAATCATACAATCGGTGACCTTTTGCGTCTGAATTCTTTTGCTCAGCATAATATTTTTGAGGCCCATCCATGTTGTAGCATTGTTACAGGCTGAATCATATCCCCTTAAAATTCGTATGTGGAAATTCTAAACCACCCCCCCTCCAGGACATCGGAACATGATTGTCTTTAGAGATAAGGTCTTTAAATGACTAATTAAATTGAAATGAGATCATTAGGGCAGGCCCTAATTCAATAAGACCTGGGTCCTTATACCAGAGGAGATTAGCTAGAGCATCAGCAAGATGGCAGGCAGAATGGGGAGCCTCAGACTTCCTTTCCCACGGGGACACACCAATTCAACCACACATGGATTGAGTCCCTTTGTGAAAAGTTCAGACACTACTTGAGGGGCTCCTGCACCCCCTCAAGCATGAGACCGGTTGCATCGAAGCCAGCAGGAAAGTACCTGGCACCTTCTCACCATAATCTCTCCCCGACCACAGCACCACACAATCAGGAGGAAGCCCCCCAGCCGCCCTCTGATCCTTGAGGAGGGAAGGAAAGGACTGGGCTGTAATCTAAAATTTGAAGGGGGCTGCCTGAGGGACTGATTTCTGTTATGCCTGAGTCTGAGCACTGGTGGGAAGGTGCCCCAGATCCGGAGCCACTGAGAACAAAGGGGAGGATTTGGACAGGTATGTCCTCACTGGCTGCAGACCTTGACCTACGTCAACACAGAGCAAGTGGAACACACAACCCAAGTCCTAGCTGCCTGTGCAGGGAAAGAATTGGAGCATTCACCCAACATTCGGGGTAGCTACCCAAAGAACTGGCTTCTGTGAGAGAGTCTTTTCTGGGAATCAACCAGTCCAAAAAAAAAAAAACACAAACACAAACACCTAACAACAACAACAACAACACATCTACCATTAAGGAAGCTTCAAGGAAATAACCCACCCAGAGCACCCTGAATAAACAAAGTAAATGAGACTAACTCGTGTGAACAGAGCTTGCAAACACTTTTTTACCCAATTAACCAAACAGTATCAAGGGACAGAGACCACACAACAGTCATATTGAAACTGAAAGCACTTTAGAGGAAACAGACTGAGGGAAGAAATCAAAAAGAAACTCTTAGTAACATTAGAGCTATAACTGGCTAGAACCCAGAGGTATAACTAAAAAGACTGTATATGTGAAAAAAAAATTTTTTTCTCTAAAGAAAAAGATCTGTTAGAATTTTTTTAATGATATGAAAAATTAAAAAATTCAATAGGAGGATTAAAATACAAAATGGGGGTGGGGGGGCGCCTGGGGGGGGGCTCAGTCTATTGAACATCCAACTCAGCTCAGGCCATGATCCCAGGGTCACAGGATGGAACCCCACGTGGGATCTCTGTGCTGAGCATGATGCCTGCTTGGAATTCTCTCTCTACCCCTGTTCTCTCTCTCTCTCTCACACAAAATTATTAAATATATATATATATACACATAATATATATAGTGTGTGTGTGTATATATATATATACTATATATATAGTATAGTATAGGAAAACACCACAAAAGAACAAAAAAAAAAACACAAAAGAACGAAAAGACGCAGAGAAAAACAGTAAAGAAATAGTAAATCAGAGAATCAATCCAGATGGCCCAACATCAAAACAGTAGGCATTTCAGAAGTATGGAAATATGGGACAAGAAGTGTTTCCTGAATGAAACTTGTGAATTTCAAGATTCAAAATTGCTCACTCGTATGTGGAATTTAAGAAACAAAACATAGGGGAAGGGAAGGAAAAATAAGATAAAAACAGAGGGGGAGGCAAACCACAAGAGACTCTTAACTATAGAGAACAAACTGAGGGTTGCTGGAGGGCAGGTGGATTAAATGGCTGATGGGCATTGAGGAGGGCACTTGTGATGCGCACTGGGTGTTGTATGTAAGCGATGAACCACTGAATTCTACTCCTGAAACCAATACAACACTATATATTAACTGACTTGAATTTAAATAAAACTTTGTAAAGAAAAAGAAAATTCCTCAGCAGAAAAAACAAAAAGAATGTACCGTATGGGATGCCCGGGCGGCTCAGTCGGTTAAGCATCCAACTTCAGCTCAGGTCATGATCTCACAGTTCGTGAGTTCGAGCCCCGCGTCGGGCTCTGTGCTGATGGCTCAGAGCCTGGAGCCTGCTTCAGATTCTGTCTCTCTCTCTCTCTCTCTCTCTCTCTCTCTCTCTCTCTCCCCGCCCCTCCCCTGCTCGTGCTCTGTCTCCCTGTCAAAACTAAATATTCTTTTAAAGAAAGTTTTGAGACATTTACATAAATGGGAAAGCTTCGGATTAAAAAACAAAACCATAAACAGAAAAAGGCTGTTTCTTGCCAGCACACCTGGCCAAAACTCATCTGCCAACACCAGCAACACCTGCGTAAAAGCTCTGCGTGAAGAATCACAGATGGCAGAACCGGTCCCATCATCCCTGGAGAGACTGTCACTAAAAACCACACGGTGTGATGGACCTCACCCATAAAGATGACGTGAAACGTCCCGATGTTTTGTCCGCAGGCTGGTGAAATGAGACCTGCCCCTACGTAGCGTCATGCGTCCTGTTTGCAAGGGACAAAGGTGAAAGGCAAGTCTCCTGGTTCCTTCCGTACCTCGCTCTGCAGTCCACTGAGCTGGGGCCGGGAGCAGACCCATCTCACAGGGATTCCTGATAACACCTCCCTGGAATGCGTCACCCCCCACTGGGCCCACCAGCTCCTCCTCCATCCAAGCAGTGAGGAACAACCCGTCAAGGGGCCGAAGGCATTACTGCAGAGAACGTTGATTACAGCGGAGTCAGGTGCCGCACATCTAAAATTTGTCCCAGCAGAACATGAGAAAACAATGGCACTCAGCCCTCAATGGGCCTCAGGAATGGTGGAGAGAGCACGGGCATGGGTGACCAAGGGGTGCTGGGCAGGGCCCTCCAAACACCACGGAACATTCTGAGCGGAAGGCTGAGGGGAGGAGTCTGTTTTAAGATAGAGGTTTATTATGATCCGGGCATGTGAGGCCAATGGGTTAGGAGAGCACTGCCATTGAAAGGCTGCCTTGTTACTCACAGTTCCCAAGGGGAGGGGTTGTGGCACAGCATCGGGGTCCCCTCAGAGAAGCACCAGGGTCAGGCAGGAGACAGGCTTAGGACCCCCTAGTTTGAATAATTTCAGGGGCTGTCCCTTGTCGTCTGGTACCTGGCTCTGGGGTGGTCAGTGGAGGAGGACAGTGGCCCTGAGTGTGAAAGTCCCGCAGAGGAGGGGGAAGGGAACACGGGCCCTGGATTGGATGCTTTGCCCACGAAAGGAATACTGGGAAGCAAGGTGTGTGCCATCTCTAGGAATCAGCTAGCCCTGGGCGGGGAGTCTCTCCCAGGTGAGCAAGGCCCCAAGGTGTCCAAGCACCAAAATTATAGAATGAAAAGGCATGATCGATACAACGTTTCCACTTGTTCTCCGGGGTTTATGGCAAGATTGCTCCGCTAATCAGTGGTTCTCAGTACGGGTTACACAGTAGATTCACCTGGAAGTTTTTGACGATGTGACGCTTGGTTCCCACTGCAGGTCAAGTGGGTCAGCAGTGCTGGCGAGTGGTACCTCCAAACTGAAGAATGGTCGGAACTGCTCACTCAACAGAGCTAGAGAGGGGAGCCTGGGTCCCAGCAAAAGCGGCATTTCCCCCATGTGAACAACACGCTCAACTCAGCAACCTGATCCTCTCTGGGGAGAGATCCACAGACGGCTTCTGTTGTGTTTGTTGTGGTGTTGTTGCCTGTGTTGGGTGCATACACACAGGCACTTGAGTGTGTGTGTGTGTGTGTGTGTGTGTGTGTAGATATGTGTATATGTATATGTGTGTGTGTTCAGTCAAGCCTCATTATTCAGAGTCCACATTTGAGAACCCGCCTGATTTTTTTTTGTAGTTTATTTATTTTGAGAAAGAGAGAAATACAAGACAGGCAGAGAGAGAGAGAGAGAGAGAGAGAGAGGTTCCCAAGCAGGCTCCCCACCGGTAGGGCAGAGCCTGATGCAGGGCTCAAACTCACGCTCCGTGAGATCATGACCCGAGCCGAAACCAAGAGTCCACTGCTCCACCGACTGAGCCCCCCCAGGAGCCCTACTTGAATTTATTTGTAATCGCAAACTCAGTACTTCTGGGACTTTCACGGTCATTTGCAGACACACACAGAGCAACGAAAAATCTGAGTTGCCTACGTGCTTCTTTCCCACCGAGATCCAACAAGGCCAATGCTGTGCTTTCTTGTTCTGCTCTCAGACCATACACAAGCGCCCTTTTCACGGTCTGTTTAGTGCCCCAGGTTTCACGGTTTTGTACTTTCCATCCATGGTTTCGCTGTTTAAATTGGCCCAAAGCATGGTGCTGCCTAGAGCTCCCTCGTGCAAGAAGGCTGCGCTGTGCCTTGCAGAGAAAATGCACGTGCTAGACAAGCTTCATTCAGGCTTCAGGTATAGTGAGCGATGTTGGCTGTGAGTTCAGTGTTACTAAGGTCAATAATGTATATTGAATGTATCTTTAAACAGAAACACACAGGGGCACCTGGGTGGCTCAGTTAAGCGTCCAACTTCAGCTCAGGGCATGTTCTCACGGTTCGTGGGTTCGAGCCCCGCGTCGGGCTCTGTGCTGACCGCTCAGAGCCTGGAACCTGCTTCGGATTCTGTGTCTCCCTCTCTCTCTCTCTCTCTCTGCCCCTTCCCTGTTCTCCCTCTCTCTTGCTCTCAAAAATAAGTAAACATTAAAAAAAATTAAATAAAAACAGAAGCATGCCTTCTAATTTAAACAGATCAGTTGACTAGTTGATGAAAAGGTAACCAGAGTTCAGTAGTCACTCACTCCGTGTGAGTCGTGACGTTGTAGAACATTAACCACCACAATAAACAAACACAAGCAGCCTGAGCAGTCTTGCTATAAACCCTGGAGAACAAACAGGAACACTATATCAATCATGTCTTTTATTCTGTACTTTTTCGGCTCTATCGAGATATAACTGACAGGTAATGCTGTGTAAAGCGTAAGGCGTAGAATGACGGATACACTTACCAATTGCAAAACTGTTACCACCAGGTGTTTTACGTCATCACTGTTTTTGTGGTGAGAACAGGTGCGCTGGCTTTTCAGCTTTCAAGTATGTAACACAGTATTGTTAACTACAGTGACTACCATACATTAGAGCCTCAGAACTTACTCCTAACTAGAAGTTTGTACCCTTTGACCAACATCACCCTTTCCCCCACCCCCCAGCCCCTGGTAACCACCACTCTGCTCTCTGTTTCTACAGATTTCAGCTTTGTTCGAGTCCACATATAAGCGAGATCACGCAGCGTCTGTCTTTCTCTGACTTGCTTACGTCGCGTAATGCCCTCAAGTGTCATCCAAGCTGTGCAAACGGCAGGGGTTCCTTTTTTCTCGTGGCTACATAACATTCATATCTCTATATAAAGCTTTCTTGTGAGCCGTTTTCCTTTCGCCTCCCAGATGTCCGCAAGGCTCCAGACAAGGCTTCTCAAAGTCCAGCCGGCCAACCAGGAGCATCAGAATTACTTGGAAGTTTCTTAGGAATGCAGATTCGGGGGGCGGGGGGGAGGCCTGGACCTGGTGAATCAGAATCTCTGGGCAGGATCAGAACTCTGTGTTTTAACAAGCCCGCCTGAAGATGCTCATACACATTGAAGCATGAGAACCGCTGATCCAAGAGAACTCCCTCACAACCTCAGACTCCCGGTCCATCCTTTCTGATGGTCAGGAGAAATTAAGAATTTGAGAATGTTAAAAAAAAAAAAAAAGGAGGGGAAGGGGGACAGGACGGGAGGATGGGGAGGGGAGGGGGCAGGAGGAGGAGAAGCAGAATTTCAAAATGCTGAACATCCAAATCACCTGATCTCCACTGGCTTCACATTAAGATCTCCTGGGAGCTTTAAACAATCACGGATGCTTGGTCCCCATCTGCAGAACTCTGATGCAGTCGGTCGGGGGCAGGGGGCAGCCAGAACACGGAGATTTTTTTTTTTTTTTTTAATTCATCTGGCGATCCTAATTTGCAACCAAGGCTGTGAACTGGACGAAGGACTCAGCTGCAGGAAAGAAAAAGAAGCTGGTGGTCTTGGGCGCCCCCTGTTGGCAGGAAGCTATACAACTCGACTCCCCGCGACCGCAGACGCAGGTGGAAAGCGTCGCGGCCCACGCAGGTGTCAGATAAGCCCGCGGCCCGGATCTGAAGCCGGGAGGGCGCAAAAAAAAAAAAAAAAAAAAAAAAAAAAAAAAAAAGCTTTTTCAAGAGACATGCCCATCTTAATCCCTAATTCCACTGCAGAGCTCTTGCTCAGATGTTTCCACCTCTTGGTTACTCACACGCACAAGACGTGTAATTTGTGTACCCTCAGTAGCGCTTACGATGTACCAGCCACTGACCTAAACACTTCACAAATAATAACTCGTCCATCTACATCGCTGCCCTTGGAAGTTAGTACCATTATTACCTCCAACCTTATTACCTTCTTACCTTAAACCCCAGCAGCTGGCTCCAGATCGGCGGTCTTGACCACATCGTTGCCTTGTTGCCTCTCATCACGATGCTCGCTGTCCCGTTTGCCGTGGTATCCACGAATCTAGCGTCTATTATGTGGCAGACGCAATAGGGGAAACTGAGGCCAATGCGTTCCAGCCTCCATTTCTACTGTTTCAGATGAATCTTAGACCTCACAATTTTCCAGGATACTTTTCGGTCACTGCAGTAGCTCAGAGATCTGGGTTCAAATCTTGCCCCCTGTGCCATCCCAGCTGTGTGACTTTGGGCAAATTACTTCACCTTTCTGAGCCTTTATTCCCCCATCAGAAAAAAATGAACCCAGCACCCTCAAGATGCAGTTACAACTGACCTGACCCCCATTCCAAGCTATCACTCAACACCCCTTTCACTCACCGTGATGATTCTTTAAGAGGGGGGGGATGTTTATTTTTGTCTTCAATGGCTGTAACCTAAATTCACCAAAGTATGTTTTAAGGGCTCAAGGGTCCATCCTGCAGGTCTGTTGAATGATGCGGGAAAACGGAAAGTAGCTCCCCTTCTGCACACACCTGTATCACCAAGGATACCAAAGGCTGGGCTCTGAACATGGGCTATTCAGTTCTTTATGTAACAGTCTGTCTGAACTAAACATGTCTTTCTAACATGCCGATGCTTACAACACTATTACAACCTCATACATTACGGTAGCTATAATTAAAAAGCAAAAAGCAAAAAAAAAAAAAAAAGACAAAACAATTGTTAAGGATGTGGAGAGATTGGCACCCCTACATTGCCAGTGGAAATGGAAAATGGCGCGGCCCCTCTGGAAAATAATATCATGGTCTCAAAATATTCTGACACATGCTTCAACATAGCAGAACTCTGAGGACATTGGCCTCTGTGAAAGTCGCAGAAGGACAGATACAGTAGGCGTTCACTCATAGGAGGTCCCTAGAAGAGTCCCATCCGCAGGGACAGAAAGTAGGTGGTGGCAGCCAGGGGTGGGAGGGGGGCTGGGGAGTTGGCATTTAATGCGGACAGCGTTCATTTCTTGCACATACATTATCCAGAAGGGGGTGCATTGGGGAAGAAGGACTTGTCTCAAATAAGGACAGCCGGCTCCAAAACAGATCAGGAGGGTTGCCTCAAAACCCACTTCTGGTGGTGCTAAGTATCATCTGTTAGTTAAAACAAATCAATTATGTGTGTGTGTGTGCATGTGTGTGTGTGTGTGCATGCGTGTGTGTGTGCATGTAATGCTAGCATAAGAGCTGAATAAGTCACAGGAAGATAGAAGTAAGAAGGCCTCATCTCCTAGTTGTGTCCAGCTTTAATCCTGGCCCAAGAGTGAGGTCAAGTTTTTAATTTTGTTTGTGCTCTGATCCGTGTTTTTGGAAATGTTCATTTACTTAGCAATTTATTGAGGGTCTGGGTCCTTCCCCACCTCCAGCTCTATTGAGATGTAACTGACATATAACATTGCAGTGAGTTTAAGTTGTACAAGGCGCTGATTTGATACATCTGTACATTGTAAAATACTTACCATTAAAAATAGAATTACCTAATGATCCAGCAATCCCAATTCTGGGTATATACCCCGGAGAACTGAAAGCAGGGACTTAAAGAGATATTTGCACAGCTAGGTTCAGAGCAGCATTAATCACGATAACTAAAACATGGAAGCAATCCAAATGCATCAACAGATGAACGGATAAGCAAAATAGGGTGTATACACACAATGGAATATTATTCAGCCTTAAAAAAGGACGGAAATTCCCTGATTCTGCCCTATCCCGTTTATCTTACTGAGAGCTCCCTTTTTGGATCCCACAGAGACCCCTCCCACTGAGGGGAGGCAGAAGTCGTCCCTGGAGAGAAGACAGACACCTCTTCATCACCATCACCATGTGGTAGAGAGAGGGAAGGGAAATCAGGGCAGGCTTCCAAGGGGAGGTGGCATCTTGCTACGATTCAAAGAGGCAAATTCCCGGTCTACAGGAATGGGGCAAGGAAACTGTGCCAGGTGTAGAAAAGAGCCGAAGAATCAAAGAACAGTACGGGGGTGTCTGTGCCTCTCCTTGCACCCCACCCCAGGCAGGCTTTTGTTTCCTTTAGGAAACCAGAAGGACAAACCAGCTAGCCAATCACCTTCTGATTAATATTCTAAGAGGTAATATTTTTTTTTAATGTTTATTTATTTTTGAGAGAGAGAGAGTCAGAGCATGAGCGGGGAGGGGCAGGGAGAGGAGGGGACACAGCATCCGAAGCAGCTCCAGGCTCCCAGCTGTCAGCACAGCTCACACCCATGCACCGAGAGATCATGACCTGAGCCGAAGCTGGATGCCTAACCCACCGAGCCACCCAGGCTCCCCATAAGGGTTACTATTTTTAATTAAATTAATTTTAAGATGAAATTCTAAGGAAGCACCAAGAGAAGGATTCTTGGGTCTTCCTGGGCTCTGGATCAGGGAGCTGGTCTCTCCTTGGGCACCCTCTAGCCTGCTTCTCCAAACTTGCCGCTTTGGAGGGGCATTCAGAATAGACGAGTATCCTGCAGCTTTCTGGGATAGGCTCATCCCCTTCCCCTTCCCCTTCCCTTCCCCTTCCCTTCCCCTGCATTGTGAAGTCTTTTGAAGGGGGCAGCCAGCAGGGTGATGACATGAGGGTGACAGGGTGATATGAGGGTGATGTCATAGACCACTGGTCCGTCCCCTCCCTCTGCATGTGCCTGCCCTGCTCGCGCCTCAGCCTTTTCTCCTCACACCCCTGCCCCCCCCCCCCACCCCCAGAGGAAAGCGGTCAGCCTTGCCAAGCAGCCCACCCAGCCACCTGCAGCCATGGACGCCAACCACTCCGGGTGCACGAAGCCCCAGCCCTCCCCAGAGGCCCCCAGGTCTGGCGCGAACCCCAGCTCAATCCTGGCGAACGAGACCCTGCGGCAGGAGCCCCCCAGCATGGTGGGCGACAGGTTGCCACCAAAGACCGGCGCGGTGGTCATCGACATGGGCACAGGCACCTGTAAGGTGGGCTTCGCTGGCCAGGCCCGGCCCGCCTACACCGTGGTCACCATCGTGGGCTGCCAGCCCAAGAGGCCGTCCTCCCCCCGGCAGGCGGCGCTGGAGACTTTCATCGGCGAGGCCGCCCGCAAGCGCCCGGAGCTGACGCTGGTGCAGCCGGTGCGTAACGGCATCGTGGTAGACTGGGACGCCGCCGAGCTCATCTGGCGCCACCTGCTGGAGCACGACCTCCGCGCGGCCCCTCGGGAACACCCGCTGCTGTTCTCCGACCCGCCCTTCAGCCCCAGCACCAACCGCGAGAAGCTGGTGGAGGTGGCCTTCGAGTCGCTGCGCTGCCCCGCCACGTACGTGGCCTCGCAGGCCGTGCTGTCCGTCTACGCGCACGGGCGGGTCAGCGGGCTGGTGGTGGACGCCGGCCACGGCGTCACCTGCGCGGCGGCGGTTTTCCAGGGCTACAACCTGCCGCACGCCACCGAGCGCCTGGACCTGGCGGGCACCCACCTGACCGCCTTCCTGGCGGAGACGCTCCTCGGCCCGGGCCTGCCGCCGGGCCAGCACGACCTGGACACGGTCGAGGCCATCAAGCATCGCTACTGCTACGTGGCCCCCGACTTCCTCCAGGCGCAGGCGCGACCCGAGCGGGAATGCCGCCAGACCCTGAGGCTGCCCGACGGGCGGACGCTCACGCTGGGCAAGGAGCTGTTCCAGTGCCCCGAGCTGCTGTTCAGCCCCCCGGAGATGCCGGGGCTGTCGCCCGCGGGCGTCCCAGCCATGGCCGGACGGAGCCTTCACAAGGTGCCCCCGGAGGCGCGCGCGGACGTGGCCCAGAACGTGCTGCTCTGCGGGGGCTCCTCGCTCTTCCCGGGGTTCGAGGGCCGCTTCAGGGCGGAGCTTTTGCGCCGCCAGCCCCCGGAGGCCCACGTGGTGGTGGCGGCGCAGCCTACCAGAAACTTCTCGGTGTGGAGGGGGGGCTCTATCCTGGCCTCGCTGCGCGCCTTCCAGGCCTGCTGGGTCCTGCGGGAGCAGTACGAAGAGCAGGGACCGCACATCGTCTACCGCAAATGCTACTGACCCCCGGCGGCGCGGTGGGGGCGAGGCGGGGGGGGGGGCACTAAAGCTTCCAATACCCAGCCGGCTCTGTCCTGCCTTGACCCAGGGCCCAGCCCGGTCCACTCCCAGGCCCGCCCACCCTGGCTCACCTCGGGTGCTGACCCCACCAAGATCTGCCTCCCGGACATCCTGCTTCTTTCCTGCCCTAACTCACCTCCCATGATGCAACCCCAGAAGCACCCAGTTCGGACTCCCTGAAACCCGCCCCTCCACGATCAAGCCCCAACGCGCCACCTTTTGTCCTAACCCTGTCACACCCACCTCCCATGATCCCTCCCCCATCCCAAGGCACTCTCAGGCTGGGACCCCTCACCAAGCCCACCCCCAAGACATCCCCAGATTCTCACCCCCTAATCTCACCCCCATGATCTATTGCTTTTGATATAGACCTCCCCCCGCCAAGTTTCTCCTAGGCTCTAAGCCCCAGTCCACTCCCTACTATATCCCTCAAGGACCCCCCAACCCATCTCCATAACCTGCTCCTCCCCAAGGATTCTGCACCAGGTGCTCCAGCCCCCCCCCGAACCCTCATGATGGAATAGAAGCACCCTCAGAATCTTGCCCCACTTCTAATCCCCCAAACACATCCCACCAAGACCCCCCTAGTTCAAGCACCCCAAATCCACCCCTTCATTGGTTTCCCCCGTCTTATTATCCCAAGTTCTCCCATGCCCTGGTATTCCGAGCATCCCCCCCACAGGTGCTGAAACTCCCCACCCACCACAAAGACCCATGTTCTGATCTTGAAGGGTCTCCCCTGCACCAAAGCATCCTCCGGTGTCCAAAGCCCTTTCCCCAAATTGTATCCTCCCCCATAACTCTGTCCTCGCTGCATGATTTGTTCTCCCAGACTCCTTTCTTCTATCTCACACCCACCCCCCCACCTGTGCCCCCCAAAGAACACTATGTTCTGAATCCCCAGACCCCCCCCCCAGATAGCCCCACTGCTCTCAGCTCTGTGTCTCCCCCAGAAATACTCCCACATGGCCTACCTTACAGCGCACCTCCTGACCCCACTCCTCAGCCCTTCACATCTTCTCAGGAAGGTTCCAGTCCCCAGGACCATCCCATGATCACCCTCACTAATGCCCTAGGCCCTCCCCTGTGTTCTGAGCCCCCTGACTTTCTCCCCAAAGACACTCTCCTAGGGTCACCCCATGATGAACCCCTAGGACATTCTACCCCAGGATTTTCAGACTCCCTAGAACCCCACCCCCTACATCCAGCCCCCCTCCACACCCCACCCCATTAGTTGAGACACCCAACAGCCAGCGATATTCCTGAGGGCTGCCCAGCCCACCTGGGCTCCACCTGGACACTGGCTCCCTCCTGCCCCATACACAGGTCCCCAGGGGCCAAGTGTCCTGAGCTGTCCCTCCACAGAGGCTGGGCATTCTCCCCAGAAGCCACCCTGGGTCCCCTCTCCTCCCTCCAACCTCATCCTTGGCCACGCTGAGTTCCTGCTGGAGGCAAGACCCTCTGCCTTCACACCATCCAGCACAGCCTAAACCTCAGGAACCCCAGCCTGCAGCCTGGGCACGTCCTCCCAGCTTGATCAACAAAATAAGTACAAGCTGTCAGAGCTTGTCTGTGTCCACGATGGGTCCTCTTCCAAGGAGACATTGATTCATCCATCCAATTAGTCAGTATCTACTGAGCCTCTCTGTCTCTGTCTCCCTGAGGCTATTTTGGTTTTTATTTGCTCACTTAGATATCTCTCTCTCCCTCTCCTTCTCCCTCCTTCTCTTTCCTCTCTCTTTCTCTCTCTTCCTCCCTCACTTGTTTCCTCCTTCCTCAATCTGACTCACCTGCCAGCACTGTTCTTATGCAGGAATTTTCACGAGTGGAACCTCATTTATTTATGGAGCACTGAGACCATCACCCCATCCCCACCCCCACATCTGCCATCAGACAATGGGGGTGATTGAGGGCCCTGGTTATCCCCACCGGCCCTGTCCCACTGTCTTGGGGACTCGGCAGGGGCTCCGGTCCCATTCCTGGCCAGTAGGTGGTCCTTAGCTGCGGGGACAGTCCCCTAGTCAGGCCAGGATCTCCAGATCACCTTCAGAGTTGGACCCCCTTGTCTCACCGCATCACCAGGCGGGCGGCCTCAATCTGCAAAACGCGCAGGCCAGGGGGTCGCAGGGTCCTGAGGCGAAACTTCCCATTCTTCCCGCTAGGGGGCACCACCTCCAAGCTCAAGGCACTGCGAACAAGCATCACTTTGAGAGCCACACAGACTGCAGCAAACTGGTCCTCCCAGACCTCAAGCGAGACCCACCCCGACAGCGATGTCAGGGCACTGCCAGTCACACACACACACACACACACACACACACACAAAGGATGTGGCACAGGCTGGGTCCCGATGCTACAGGAAGTGAGGAGAAGCAGAAACCCCCACCACCCCTGGGCTGCTAAGTCAACTCTCATTTAGACCAGACTGAGGTCTCCCCAACTCCAAACCTCCCCTGATGCAGGAATTTTCTCTACAGCTCTCCTAACATGTGCCCCCACCTTGGCACACCCCCACGTGTAGGGAGCACCTCAAGTCTACTGTTAGGAAAGTCACCTCCTCCCAGGAGTTGTGGGTAAACCTCTGCACTCTGCCTGCCACCTGCCCCCCACACACACACACCCATGCAGAGCCTGAGCCTCCTCACAGGCTGTGTGCATTCCTGTCCTAGGTCCTGGGAGATCAGAACAAGGAGCAGGGACTCTGTATCGTGTACTGCAAAAGTAGGGCTTACGGAGATGTGTGCCGACTTGACAAGAAGTGGTCGATTTTGTGTGTCACGTTCACTAGGCTGTGGTGCCGATATTGGACCAAACGCCTTGATCAAACACCATTCTAGACGTTGCCGTGAAGGTATTTTTTAGGTGAGATTCACACTGAAATCACAGACTTTGAGTAACACAGTTTACCCCCTCGTGGGGTGGTGGGTGGGCCTCGTCTAATCAGTTGAAGGCCTTCAGAGAACAAAAACTAACCCTCCCCCAAGAAAGAAGGAATTTTGCCAGACGACTACCTTCGGATTCAAACTGCAGCTCTTCCTGGGTCTCCAGCCTCCCAGCCTACTCTACAGATTTTGGGTCGACCTCCACAATCACGTGACCAGTTCCTTAAAATACATCTGTCTTCCGCTACACGTGCGTCTTCTTGGTTCGCCTTGTCTGGAGAACCCTGACTAAGACACATGCCAAGCCCCCTTCCTACCTCAGGGCTTTTGCACTGAGAATGCTCCCTCCACCTCCCACCTTCTCAAAGGTCGCCCCTTTCTCAGTATGATAACAAAGCTCAGATGCCATAAAAGAAATGACTAAAGCAGTTGACTTTACGTAAACATCACAAAAAAAAAATCTGCAAAGTAAAACTCACCCTGAACAAAATCAAGACAAATGACAACATTGTAAAAAAAACAAATTAAATAATAGTTTTATTTTATTTGTTTGTGTTTTTTATTTTTTACTTTTAAGTAGCCTTCACATCCAGCATGGAGCCCAATGCAGGGCTTGAACTCACAACCCTGGGATCAAGGACCTGAGCTGACATCAAGAGTTGGACGCTCAGTCGACTGAGCCACCCAGGGGCCCCAATAATAAATAATTTTCAAACGATGAGTGGAGAAAATGACAACTCATAACACAAAGGGAAAATGTCCGTAATATGTAAAGAGCTCTTGGAAAGAATCAAGAAAAAAAAAAAACAACCCTACAACAGTGCATGGAAAAGTTAGCAAAGGCTGTGAAACTTGAGCTCACAGAGAGAGACAGTTCTCTCACCCAGGAGAAGACGCTAGTCTCATAAGGGAAATGAACATGAACGCTATACCGTGATACCATTTTTAGCCCATCAGATTGGCAGAGATCAAAAGGCTCGATAACACTCCACATTGGCGAGGCTGTGAGGAAACTGGCATTCTCTTACCTTGGTGATGAGGAAGGACGCTGGTACCACCCCTAGTGGGACAAGTCATCATCACTACCTAAATGACACATGCACACACCTGTGGCCGAGCTACGGCACCTCCAGGAATTTCTCCTTCAGATACAATCGCTCATGTGCAAAATGACGTGAATGCAGTTATCCGCGTACCCTGCAGTGCTTTGTAGCAGCAGAACATTGGAAACATTTTGTGCTTCTGATGTTGTGGGACCTCCAGGAGAAGAAGTTAATGCGATTGCCCTCGAACATAGAGAAACACTTCAAGACTGTACAAAGGGAACCCCAGCCAGCTGCATTCACTGACATGAGTTTATCGCCAAGATATATTTTGAGTGAAAAAAAAAAAAAAAGGAAAAAGAAAAAGAAAGCCCAAAAGGCTATGTTAGCGTTTATAGAAAAAAAAAAAAAAACAGGAATAAATGAGTTTTGCTTGAAAATACACAGAACGGGGGCGCCTGGGTGGTTCAGTCGGTTGGGCATCCGACTTCAGCTCAGGTCACGATCTCGCGGTCCGTGAGTTCGAGCCCCGCGTCGGGCTCTGGGCTGACGGCTCGGAGCCTGGAGCCTGCTTCGGATTCTGTGTCTCCCTCTCTCTCTGCCCCTCCCCCGCTCATGCTCTGTCTCTCTTTGTCTCTCAATAACAAATAAACATTAAAAATTTTTTTTCATAAAAGAAAATACACAGCACGTCTCTGGAAGATTTCACAAGGAGCTGTTTTGGCTGTTCTAGAAAAAAGTTTCCCAAAATCCCATCCAAAGGCACAGCCATTATTAGACATTTTTTTCCTAATCGTCCCCCATGAAAGTTTAACAGCGCAGATCGACTGTGTGTCTGTTTATATTTCTATGTGTATCTGTGCTTTATACATGAAAATGCATTTTCCCCACCCCCCTCCAGAACTAATTTTCACCCCCTTGGGGGCAATATCACCTCCATTGAGGGATGATGCCCTTGGAGGGTAACCTGGCAGCAAGATGAAAAGGGGATTTCTCACTGCCTGCCCGTTTAAAGCAAATTTTGAATCATGAGATTATGCTTTTTTTTTTTTTTTTTAACATGGATGTTTCCTTTACGTTCCTGTGGCATCCACCCGGGCAGATCCATTTTCTGTCCTCTCGCTCCAACGGTGATCATCTGACTTGTTTGATGCTTCGTTAATGGTGTCATCCACCAGGACCCTGCGTGTGTCACACACCCAGTGCTCAATCGAGTCCAGAAGGTGTTTGTTGAATGACTGAATGAGTGAACCAGGATTTCAGCGGAGCTTAGAGGAATCCTCCTGTGGAAGGGCTTTTCCCTCTCCTTTGCTAGCTTTGGAGTCGGACAGGCCTGAATTCAAGTCACACCTCCTCACATGCTCTATGACTTTGGACAAGTGACTTGACCTCTCTGAGCCTCACTCAATGCACCTGTAGAATGAGGGTGATATCAGTGCTCATTTCAGGGGGGAGCTTTATAAGGATTGAGCACAACACAGGTGCTCTGGGAGGTGTGGAAGGACACATCAGAAGCTGCCGTTGTCTTTGGGGCTGCGGGGGGTGGGGTGGAGGTGGGCTTTCACACTTACTCTGGGTATTAATGTATTGGAATGTTCTACAATGCAAATGCCTCCATAAAAATAATTTCTTAAAACCATCTCTAGAAATGCATAAGAACTTAACAGGCTCAGTACACAGTTGGGGCCAAATAGTGATGGGGCTGCTGTTTCAGCTACAGTGTGCCCAAAACAGACCCCAAGCCCTCCGGCCAGCCAGTCAACTGGCCGCCAAAGGCCTGGAGACTGTCCTTCAAGGGCTTGAACAAAGAGGATCCCCCAAGTCACTGCCAGGGTCTCAACCCAGGTCCAGACCTTCTGTTCTTTGGGGGGCCCAGGGGTGGATGTATTTGGAGGAGGTGGGATCATCCCACCAGGCAAAGCACAGACTGGGTAGGATTAGGGTGAGGCAGGCGAGGGACACAGGGACAAAGGGCAGCATCAATGCTCGTCTGTGTTTTAAAATGTGACAGCTTAGGGACACCTGGGTGGCTCAGTCGGTTGAGCGTCCGACTTCGGCTCAGGTCCTGATCTCACGGTTCGTGAGTTTGAGCTCCACATCGGGCTCTGTGCTGACAGCTCGGAGCCCGCTTCGGATTCTGTGTCTCCCTCTCTCCCTACCCCTCCCCTGCTTGTGCTCTCTCAAAAAATAAATAAAACATTTTCTCAAAGTTTAAATAAATAAATAAAAATAAAATGTGACAGCTTTGTTCATTTTTGCATTCATTTTGATTTTTTTTTTTTAAGTACTACACGGATGCCAGGGGCTGGGGAGTGACTCGGGGGTACGTTTTCTTTTGGGGTGATAGCAATGTTCTGGAACTAGGTGGTGGTGATGGTTGCACAGCCCTGGGAATGGACTAAGGGCGAATTTTACGGTTTGGGAGACGATCTCGATGTCAAACACTGCACTGAAGTATGATTTGCCTTATGAGCCTTCAGGATCTAACGCGCAGCATCACGAACGGACAGCAATAGTGTATTATAAGCAGCAAACTTGCTAAGAGACTAGAGCTTAATTACTCCAACCACCAAGAAGAAATGACAATTATGTGAACCTAAAAGAGGTGTGGGTTACGGCTGCATCCCAATATGGCAGTATAACATATAAATGTATGAAATGAACATGTGGCACCTTAAATTCACACAATGCTACCTATCAGGCATATGCCCATTTATTTTCTTTACTTACTTATTCATTTATTTGGAGAGAAAGCACAGAAGCATGAGCGGGGGAAGGACAGAGAGAGAGAGAGAGAGAGAGAGAATCCCAAGCAGGATCTGTGGTATCAGCACAGAGCCCAACGCGGGTCTTGAACTCAGGAATCTCATGGGATCATGACCTGAGTTGAAATCAAGAGTCCGACGCTTGACCGGCAGCTGAGCTACCCAGGTGCCCCCAAACGTATGTCAATGTAAAAAGGAAACATTATTTATTTTGATTACTGAGATTTGGGGTACCCCTTAAATTTTGCTCAGAGGAGAGCCTCACCTACCTTGCCCCCATCCCAGTCTCCGAACAGAGACACTAGGGATGTGTCGGGGCGGGGGCTGAGACTGCCTGTTTGCGTGAGGCTGGCCCAGGAAGGAGAGACCGGAAGATCAGGCTCCTCGAGACCACTGGTGGCCGCAGGGCCTGCTTCCCACGGAAACCAGGAAATCACCCACACCGCTGCCCCCACCCACAGTGGGGCACCTGCAGCTGGGCCCCAGCACAGAGGGAGGAAAAGCATAATCCCCAAGAGGCAGGGAATCCTGGCTTTAGCAGAGCCTTTAACACACACACACACACACACACACCCTTACCTTCAGCCTCACCTGGGCCTCCTGAAACTGCATGGACAGAGGGGGCCGCCGGATGTGGAGAAGAGTAGGGAAGGAGGGCTGGGCTGGTTGACGGGGCTCGAGATAAGGAGCTGACTGATTTCCCCCAAGCCCAGCTGATGCCTGGCTAACCAAGCCCCTGGGCAGTGCGTGGGAAAGGTGGAGCTGGCCCATCTTACCTCCTGGGCCTTGCTCTGCACCCCCTTCTCTCCAGCCCATGCCTGCTACATAGGCCAGGTTGCCACCCTCTTCTTCCCACGGGCTCCCAGTATCTCCATCTTCCCCTTCCAGCCTTCCCCCCTACCTCAAACCTCAGGAAATTTCTTCTGCACGAAGCAAATCTAACCAGGCTCCCCCCTACTCAATACACTTTGTTGGTTCCCCATAGCCCTGGGGCTAAAGAATTTTCTCAGCATCCCACTGACAGCCGGACCAAACCCTGCTAACCCCTCACAAGCTCCTCATTGCCCTCCCCGACATATTCTATTCCTGCATGCCTTAGCACTTTCCCGCCCACCTCAGGACCTTTGCACAAGCTCTCCCCACCGCCCAGAACACTTTCTTTCCTCCTCTTTCCATAGTTGATGCCTATCCCCACTTCAGATCTCACCTCTGGGAAGCCCTGAATGACCACCCAGGTGGGTCAGGCCCACCAGCACCAGGCCTCAGTCCAACCTCACATCAGGATTGTACATTCTGTCTGCATGTGTGACCCAATCCGTGATGACTTCCAAGAAGGAGCCGGAACCGGCATGTAATAGGTTCTCAACCGACACTTGCCTGTTGGTGATTTCAGAACTTTCTGCCCAGTAGAAGAAAGACAATAAATGCAAAAAGAAATAAGAATTTCAGATCGTGAAAAAATGCCCTGGAGAAAATGCAACAGGGCGATGTGCCTGGTGGTCACAGAGGACCTGAGGAGATGAGGGAAGGGCATTCTAGGCAGAAGGAACCACAAGGCTAAGGGCCTGGAGACAGAACCAGCCTGGAGTGTTTGAGAAACATAGCAGAGGCAGTGAGGGAGAGAAAGGAGGAGGTGAGAGCAGAGAGGGGACAGGACAGGTGGTGATGGCCTTACAGGCTATGACAATATTGAACTTTACCCGAGCTTTGCCATCTTAGAAAACAGAGAAGGTTAGGGAATCCCCCACCCTTTGTGTTCTGGGAAACTGCTTAGTGCAAGGAACAGCCTCCCATATGACTTTAAAACTTAGACTCCCGGCAGACCCCTGTGATGGTTAGTTTTATGTGTCACCTTGACTGGATATTTGGTCAAACATTATTCCAGGTGTATCTGCGAGGGTGAGGGTGTTTGGGGATGAGATCATCATTTAAATCAGCAGACTGAGTAAGGCAGATTGCCCTCCCAAACATGGGTGGGCCTCATCCAATCAGTTGAGGGCCTCAACCAGAAAATCGACCCTCCTCAGAATAAGAGAGAATTCTACCTTCTTGATAACCCTCAGACTGACTCACTGGCTTTCCCCGCACCCCCTCCGGACTTGAACTGAGACATCAGCTCTTTCTGGGTCTCGAGCCTGCTGACTCACCCCACAGATCTTACAGCTTGACAGTCCCCATAATCCCATGAGCCAATTCCTTATAATAAAGATATATGCCAAACTATAGGTATACCTCTAGATAGATGGATATAGGTATAGACGTTTATCTGGCTATAGATCTGTCTATCTAGATAGACATCTGCAGCCTGGCATATAGATAAATAGATATAGAGATAGGGATTTATAAATATCTAATATTTAACACACAGACATTATAGACATATAATATATAGAGATATCTATAAATATCTATAGATCTAAATATATCTGTGTAGATATACAGATATATGTACCATATAGATACTGTATAGATTATAGATACATGGAGAGATATATGGACAAATAGAATGATAGAATCACAGACAGATACATACACACATCACCCTATGGCACCCTATCATTCTGCCTCTCTGGAGAATCCCAATGCAGATTTCCTTGTTCATCTAGGACAAGGCCAGATGTAGAACATCCAAATTCCTACTTTGCCTCAAAAGCGGGCCGCCGAACTGCTTGTCCCAACTGATCCATCAGAACACAACCCTTGTGTGTGTGTTTAAGTTTGTTTATCTATTTTGAGACAGAGAGGGAGCATGGTGGGTGAGGGGGCAGAGAGAGAGGGAGAGAGAGAATCCCAAGCAGGCACCACTCAGCGCAGAGCCCGACGTGGGGCTCAATCCCACGCCTCCAAGATCACAACCTGAGCCGACACCAAGAGTCACTCAACCGACTGAGCCACCAGGCGTCCCTGAAGCACAATGCTTCTTAACCAAACTTTGGTTAAGCTCCTCACCTTCCCCAGGGGCCCTGAACTTAGATGCCCTTCACCTGAGCCAACAGGCAGCCCCCCCCTCCAGAGAACAGGCCGGCCCCAGGGGCACATCCCACCTCCCCACACCTGGCTCTTGCTGTGTTTATTCAGTCCTCTCTATAAAAGAAAACCACTTTGTGCCTAACTCTTGAGAGGCTTGCAGACCTCGTGGTCAGAGTGCTCACTCCCTTTCTCTCCTTTGTCCTTTTGAATAAAAGCTCTCCTGACCAAATCCAGATTCGTGTTTCACTCACGGCTGTGGGGAAGGCTTTGGATTTTTTTTTTCTAGGAGCAATAGGGAGCCATGGAAGGACTGAGAGCAGGCACAGGACACATCAGGGCAACCAACTGGATTCAAGAAAACTCTGGGGCGATGCAAGCTGGTGGCCGAGTTGGGAAGTAGGCAGATTCAAGCTGTGTTTTAGGAGACGAGTGGGCACAGCATGAGTTAGAGGCAGGTCTCTGGAGGTCCCAGAACCTCCTGCACCATAAATTCTAAGAGCATCGCAGTTTGTGGCTGGAACAGCCAAGGAAGGTGGCCCAGCATCTGGAGAAGTAGAGTAAGCTGGGGGTGGAGGGTTCCAGAAGGTCGTTTATCAGGGAGGCCTAGAACCACAAAGCATCAGACTGGGGAAACTGAGGCAGCAGGCCCCATGGCAACCCTTCGGAGGCCGGCCGGCATGTCCATGGCAGAGCCAGGATTCAGACCCAGGTTCCCTGCCTCCCAGCCCCCACTGGTGCCACTGCTCTCTCTGTTCCCGGAAGAACTGGGATTTGAATGACACCTGGGCTTGAATGGGGGGACAGGAGTGAGGGCACTCTGGGTTGGGGAACAGAGGGGACAAAGGTGTGGAGGCTGAGCAGGGAAAGTCAGAGGCCGGAAGTGCATAATAATAGCAGCTAGACTGTGTCAGGCCCTCCCTATTACCTCCTCCACTCCTCCCTCTGAGGCACGAAATGCTTATTATCTCTGGTCCACAGAAGGGGAAACTGAGGCCCAGAGAGGTGACGTGAGGCCTCAGAAGCAGTGGAGAGCCCTGGGTCTGGGGACCCAGACTGGGGGGGGGCAGTTCCTAGCCTTTGACCCCTTCACAGCCCCCACCCAGGCCCCAAGACAGGAAGACAGTGGCCAGGAGAGCCCTGATAGAGGGAGGGGGAGGGGCAAGGCCAAACCACGGACAGGATTTCTCAGAATTTACAGTAGAAGGAGGGGAGGGGAGGCTGGGGGAGCCCCCAGGGCCCACAGCAACGGGGAGAGAGTGGGCGATGGGGGGCCCACACCTGTGGCCTTAGGGGTGGGGGCCCCCGCTCCCCTTCATCCTCCCACATCTCTGAGCCTTCAGCCCACCCCAATCCCTGGCAGGGGGTGGGGGCCGCATATGGGGAGACCCCTGCACAGCCGGGCTTTGGCACAAGTGTGCAGGCACATGCTACACTCAGTGTGACACGTGTCCACGCGTGGCTCGTGACACACGCACGCACACTCAGGCTAGGCTGCGTGAGTGTGCACATGCATATCAGCCCTCAGCAGCATCTGACATAACCTGTCCGTCTACCCGTTCACCCAGAGTCTGTCCAGCTCCTTCCTGAAAGGGCAGGGGCCAACAGGTAGGGAGGGATTCGCTTCATGCTCTCTGGAAAGTTGCGAACGAATGAACGAATAAATGAATGAATGAGTGAGTGAATGAATGAATGGACGAACCGCCCATGTAACATTGTCCTGCTTCCTTGTCAAGCCTCGATTCAATTGGAGAGTACTTATCATCCACGTACTGTGTGACAGGCCCCACAAACCATCCCAAACACCAAGGGCACGGCACTGAACACAACAGAGAGGCCCGTGCCTTTGTCCTCCAGGCAGGGACAGACCATCACACCTGGTGACACAGGATTTCACGGCAGTCCAAGCTGTCCCCGGGAGAATCAACTGTTCCTTTCCGCTAGGTTTGCTCACTCAACAAATATGCATTGAGCACCTACTATGTGTAGGGGTCAATGCGAATCATCAGAGGTGTGTTAGAGTGGGTGTTCAGGGAAAGCCTTTGCTGGGACGGTAGCGTGTGAGCCAAGACCTGAAGAAGGAAAAAGAGAGTCGCGCTTACTCAATGCGGGGAAAAGCATTGCAGCAGAGGGAAGAGCAAATACCGAGATCTGAGGCAGAGATCTTGGGAGAGAAAGCTGGCCGTGATGCGGGCACAGTGAGGCGGGGCAGGACACGAGGCAAGGCGTGTACCTCTCTAAGCCTCGGTCTCCCCATCTGTCAATGAGGATAATAATAACGAAGTCTTTCGCAAAGAGCAAGTGAGGCAAAATTCAAGGGACTGGCTCAAGCCAGGCGGCCAGAAAACAAGCCCATTTGTCCTGGGCGACAGACCCCTGGGATCATGGTCATTATGGAGCAGGTGTAAGCCTCTGCCTCCTTCACACCTCCTGGCCTTGCAGGGCCGTCCTCCCCACTGTCGCCAGCCAGAGCCACCTATCTCCAGATGATTCCCAGCTCTTCTGGTTCACCTGAGCACCTCTCTCAACCTCAGCTGTCCCTGGTCCCCTCCTCGCTGACCTCCCCCACCTCAGCGGATGTTGGGCTTTCCGGTGACCCCCATACACGCCTGACAGCCCGTCCCCACATGTTTGTCTCAAGTGGTTTTTAGTGGAAGGTGGCATGAACCCCCCCCCACACACACACCCATGGAGCAGCCCTCCTGCCCACCCCTCAGATCTCAGAAAGACTCAGAAACAGGGATGGAAGGGACACCTTGGTTCCGAGGGGAGGCGGCACGTGACTGCCTATGGCGAGATGAGCCACACTGACAATGTGGTCAGTCACCCCCTTTCTCAGACACTGAGCCAGTTCCCCTGCACCGATGTGGTGGGTTTATTTATTTTCACTCAGCTTCACACACCACAGGATGGAGGGGAGGGGGGAGGAGGGACAGTTACAGCAGAAACACTCAGAAACTCCCCGGCACCCCCATCTCACTTACAGAAAAAGCCACGACCCACAGTTTCTGCATGACCTTCCCCATCACCTCCCTGTCCTCACCTCCTCCCTCTCTCCCCCTCGCTCACTCTTGCCTCACCCCCACGGGCCTCCTCCCTGTTTCTCACAAGGCACAGCCCTGCCCCAGGGCCTTATCATGGACCGCTCTCTCTTGCCTGGGCAGTGATCTTCCTCCAATGCATACACGGGTCCATCAAGCCTCTGCTCAAATATCACCTTCTCAGCGAGAAAAGGGACCCCCACCTCCCTGTTTCAATTATTGCAACACATCCACCCGCCACCCCTCCCAAGCTCCCCCATCCCGCCTCTTTTTTCTCCATGACACTTACCATCATGGATCCTACTTTTCTTGTTTATTTATCTGTCTCCCCAATTAGGCTGCCAGCACCACGGAGGCAGAAACCACATCTATTCTGTTTCCTGCTCTTTCCCGCACCTTGAACATGGTAGATGATCAATAAATATTTGCTACGTGAGTAAACTAATCTTTCAGATGAATGAATGAATGAATGAATGGTTGTTCTGGTTGAGCCATAAGCTTAGCCCCGAAGCCCCTGGTGACCAAAACAAAACCAGAAATAGGATTAGTTAGAGTCTCCATGGGGATAAACAATCCAGTTCCCAGGGGAAAGCCCTGTGCCAAGCCATATACGGACTGCCTCTCACTTAATTTCACGAGAAGCCTTTGGAATCCCTGTTTACTGGTAAGCAAGGGAGGCCCCCTGCTATGTATGAGACCACCCAGCCAGGATGGGGTGCTGCCCAGCTCCCAAACCCATTAGCTCACCACTGCAGCATTTCCCTATTAGAAGAATCACCTCAATGCTAGTAAAAAGTACAGATCCCAAAGCCTGACTCCTGGAAAGTCTGATTCAAGAGGTCTATAACCTGAACGAGCACCTCTAGGTGATTCTTCTGATCAAGGAAGTTTGAATAATGGCACTTCATGCAACAGAATGAGAGGGACAGAAAGAGGCTGGGCTAAATGCATGTGAAATGTAAAACTTGGAAACATTTACAGGAACACTTAAGAGACTATCTCTATGACCTTGAGACATGAAAGGATCCATAAACAAGACAAAAATGTACAAACCAGAAAAAAAGATGGATAAATTTGCCTACATCCCATTTTCCAACTTTTGCTGAAATAAAACACACCAGGAATAAGATGAAAAGGCAAGCCAGATGAAAATTCTGTGATGTTCATATGTGACAACAGAAATATATCTGGAATATATAAAGAGCTCTGAGAAATCAACAAGAAAAAGGTAACTATCCCGACAGAACAGGCAATTCATGGAAGAGGAAATCCAAGAGGCCAACCCATTTTGGCAAAGATGTTTAACAGAGGAACACAGGTTAAACCATTTTACGTCCCCCCCCCATAGGCAAAAATCAAACAGCCCATCAAAAACCAAGCGTTGGCAGAAAACAAAGCTCATTTACATGCAAGGGATTGCAAATGGGCAATGCCACTCTGCAGAACAGTTTGGCAATATCAAGGTTGACGACAAGCATCCCTAAGATCCTAGGTTCTACTCCTGGGGATACACCATCAGCAAACAGGCCAGATCTGACCAACATCTGTTTGGGGAAATAAAGTTTTATTAGAACACAGCTACACCCACTCATTTACATATTGTCTGTGGCTGCTTTCCCGCTACAAAGAGCACAGTGGACACAGCAGTGCAGTGGCTGTTGACTCATAAAGCCAAAAGCATTTACTCTCCAGTCCCGTAAAGAAAATCTGCCAACCTCTGCTCTGAACCAGTGTTTCTCAAACTCTCATGTGTGCGTGAGTCTCCTGGGGAATCTCATGAAAATGCAGGTTCTGATTCGGCAGTTCTGGGAGGTGCCTGAGAGTCTGCATTTCCAGAGGGCTCCCAGGTGATGCTGGGCTGCTGGTTCCCGGACCACGATTTGAGTATCCAGGATCCAGGCAACACAGAGTTCAGCCAGGATGTGTCTGTGAATCCTTAATAGACAAGATAGAGAAACGTGGCCTCATCAGCATCTTCAACTCCTTTTATCTCTTCCCTCCCCACCCCCTCCCCCGCCCCCGGGAATCACCAACCGAGCGGGCAGAAACTCATTCCGTGGATACTGCACACACTCGCCGTGGGTCAGACATACCTGAAGCAGGAAGGCAATCTCAAGCGTTCGTAGATCTCACTAGCCTCCAAGGATGGGCAGAAGAGGAAACACAACATACAGTTGTACAGTGCCCTAAACTTTGGCCCCCAAGTTACCCTTGAGCGTGACAGACATAACCCGAGGGGCCCATGGAGACCCCAGGGGGGAGGTGGCACTAAAGTTCTTGTAGCCGCAGCTCCCTGGAGCCCCACGGAAGTGTGCCAGCTGCCCATCGGCTCGCAGAGGGCAGAGGCCACACCTGTGGTCCCAGAGCCCAGCACAGGAGCGTGATCGACATGACTCGGGTGAATGTTCTAGATGTTTGTGCAAGGTTCCCCTGGCAAACTCTTCAGTTTGGAGCACCGTTTCTCTCCTCCGGTGTCTACTGGACACATAGTGGGAGCTCAAAAATATATTTCTTGGAAAAAAATATGTATTTGATGAAGAAATGATTCATAGTCAGTTCCAAGACTCATCATATATAAATAGCATGGGCCAAAAAAAAAAAAAAAAAAAAAAGGCGGGGGAGGGAGGGGCAGACCAGGACAAAGGGAAGGAATTTTAAAGGCCAAGAGGACATTTTCCCTGAGGAAAGCACTACTCTGGGGCTGGGAACATGAGAGCTTTCTAAAAAAGAAAGGAAGGGAGGGGAGTTAACGTTTGTTGAACACGTGCTGCCTATAAAGTGCTAGGCACACGGTAAGTGAGATGTAATCTTCTCAAGCTATCTTCTACCGCGTCAGCTACCTCCAAGCCGAGGGAGGGAAGCAGGAGGGCGGGAGGGGCTTCCGAGCAGCAGCTCCCCCAGGGGTAAGAGCAAGGTCAGAGGTCGAAGGTGTGCAAGAAGCAGGTTTGACTCTAGAGAAGCAGGGATGAGCTTTCGAGGAAGTGAGTTCTCCATCCCTGGAGGTATTCAAATAGACACTGGATGAGCAGCCATCAAGAGACTCCAGGGGTCCCTCCTGATAGGGCAATTCTACGAATTGCTTTAGGAAGATTCTTCTCTGGGCTTTTCCAGCTGGGGCTGGAAGGTTAAAGGGGGCCTGAGTGACCCAAGGGTGGCCAGCCCCCACTCCCCTGAGTCCATAGGGCCTGGGCGAGCTGGTCCCAGATACCCCAGACACCAACCAGGTGGCCCTGTCAGGAGGAAGCACCAAGCCACCTACGTCTCCCAGCAGTGGGGTGCCACACAGCCACCCTCATTCCTTCTTCCCTCTCCCTTAAGCTTTTTAAAATATCCCTCTGGTCAGTCAGGACCAGAGTTTCACTAAAGGCCTTTGTGCAGGATTAGCCACAGCTTGTGTGGTCCCTTTGCGTTGGACGTTGGCTCCTGTGCACGCTCAGGCTCCACCGTCCCAGCTGTGGGCACTGGCTGGGGAGAGACAGGCTGGTGCCGCTTCCTCCAGGCAGCCCTCCTTCCTGCCTCCCCAGGACACTCTTGGGAGATGTGAGTCTCTGAGCCAAGACCAAAGGCATTGTTGGGTGTCTCCCACCTGTCTGTGCCCAAGGGCAGTGGCTGAGCCAGCAGCACATTCCTCGGAGGGGCAGTGCTGGCCAAGCTGTGCCCAGCAGGATGGGAGGCTCGCCGGGCCCTTGTTCTCTGCTCCCACTGGAAGGCGGAGCACAGGGCAGGGGTGGGCTGACCCTGCCCAGTCCTGGCCTAGAAGCAGAACCAAGGAGGCAGCAGGTAGAGAGGGGCTGGGCAGTGACGGGCGAGTCCCCCACGCTGCCCAGTATAGGAGCAGTGCTCTCGGCTGGCACACATTTGTGACCGTGACAAACCCAGGGTGGCCAAGAAGGGCCCAGCCCCTGAGGCTTCTGGGGAGAGGGGTGGGGTGCCCGAGGCCCAATGATGCAGCACTCAGAGACCGCATCCGCCCAGAGGAGGCCCCCCCCACACCCAGTTCTCCCCACAGTCGAAGTTGGGGGCTTTTTATCCAGCTGAGTGAGAAACTGAGGCGGGAAGGTTTCATGAGCTGTGGGGCTCCAGGGTCCCTGGGAGACCTTCCCCGCAGAATGGTCCCTTCTCCTGTCCAGCTGGGAGTGTGCGTGCTCAGCGGCCATGGGCAGCCAGGGAGAGAGAAGAAATGGACTCCCACCCTCCCGCAATATTGCTGACATGTTCCGGTGCTTCAAGACCCTGACCCAAGACACAAGGGGAAGCCATCTGAACTGGGTAAGTCTGGCTCCCAAACTAGCTGGTAAGTAAGCCCCTAAGACACAAGGCTTCAGACATCCTGAGACATTACCTCCTTCTTGAGCATGGCCCTCAGTATGTCCAACCCCAAACCCCCACCACTACCTCCGGAATCGGAATCCCAAAGCCGGGAGGGTGTCCTCACACTGGCCACTAAGCTGAGCACAGAGGGAGGGTTCAAAGATCATGAGTGGGCGGGTGAGGGGGCGGGGAAATTGTGAGAGTTAATGTGTAAGAGAATGAGTGAATGAATGAATGAATGAATGGTGGATGGAAGTCAGGGAGGGGGGAGGGAGTAAGGGAAGGAAGGAAGGAAGGAAGGAAGGAGGAAGGAAGGAAGGAGGAAGGAAGGAAGGAGGAAAGTGGGAGGAGGCAGGGAGGAAGGAAGGCAAGGGAGGAAAGGAGGGAGGGAGGAAGGAAGAAAGGAAGAAAGAAAGGAAGGAGGGAGGAAGGAAGGAAGGAAGGAAGGAAGGAAAGAAGGAAGGAAGGAAGGAGGGAGGGAGGGAGGAAGGAAGGAAGAAAGAAAGGAAGGAGGGAGGAGAGTGGGAAGAGGGAAGGCAAGGAAGGAAGGAAGGAAGGAGGGAGGGAGGGAGGAAGGGAGGAAGAAAGAAAGAAAGGAAGGAAGGAGGGAGGAGAGTGGGAGGAGGGAGGGAGGAGGGAAGGCAAGGAAGGAAGGAAGGAAGAAAGGAAGGAGGGAGGAAGGAAGGAAGGAAAGAAGGAAGGAAGGAAGGAGGGAGGGAGGGAGGAAGGAAGGAAGGAAAGAAGGAAGAGAGTGGGAGGAGGGAGGGAGGAGGGAAGGCAAGGGAGGAAGGAAGGGAGGGAGGGAAAGGGACTACCCAAAGCACATACTTTAGGCAGGATGGGAACCACGTATGATCCGAGTTGAAACCCTGTCCCCTCCTCCAGACCTGGACACTGAGAAGTGGACCCCCTCCGTGGCCTCGCCCAGTGCTGGGAGCTGAGTCAGGGGCAAGCCACTCATCTTCCCCCGCACAAACCCATGCTCAGTCCCAAAATCCCCTCGCAGGCCAGCCCTGCCCCCGGGGAGCCCTCAGAGGGGGCCCCGGCCATCCGCCCACCCTGGAGGCACTCTGCCCGAGGCTTGGGACTTGATGCGCAGTTTGTGGGGCAGGGAGGGCTGACCCTCAGAGTCGTTCCCTGGGACAGGATAGGCCACCCCGGGAGGCAGCTCCATCGGGTCAGCAGAGGGTGTGAGCAACACATCTGGGGGCCCCGAAGCCTGGTAACCAGTGGGCATGGGTGACCACAGCCTCCAGAAGGGCCTGAGCTCCGGTCTGGTCCCCCCATGCCCATCCAGGAGGTGACAACTGAATAAGGCAGCTGGGAGGGCAGCCTGCAAGGCCATGTCCATTCTCTTGGGGGCAGGGGGCGCAGGGTCCTGGGGGCACCTGGGGGAGGTGGCCAGACCAGTCCACCTGTGAGCCACCAGACAGCCCCCGCATCCCGGAACCCCAGTGTCCAGGGCGCATGGCCTCAAAAAGCAGCCATGGGAGCCGGAGAGGGAGGGGAGGGGTTCGGCCCTAGAGCAGGGGTCCCCAGTCCAGGGGGCCTCCCACAGCATGGCCTGCAGGGGCAGGGCCCGGGAGCCAGCGACGGAGGGCAGAAGGCCAAAGCGATGCCTCAGTGTCCACAGCTCAGCCCTGAGCAGAGCGTTTTCCTCCAGCAGCACGGCTAGCCTGCCCTCGAGGGCCGCGTCATTGAGACGCCGCTTTTCCCGGGACCTCTTGGCGGCTTCGTTGTTCTTCCTCCGCTTCTCCCAGTAAACCGTGTCCTTCTTCTCTTCCGGCATGAACTCCCGCTGCCTCCGGATGGCCGGACCCCTGCCGCGTGCTCCCCACAGGGTCCTGCTGCAACCCTGAGATACAACTGGCAGGCTGGAGAGACCCACGTCCATGGCTGCCTGGGGCACCTGGAACACAAGAGAGGGGTCTTGGACAGGAGGCAGGAGGCTGACCAGGATGGCCCTCCCTCTAATTTATCCTGTGACCCCACCATCACAGACAGGTAAGGGCGCAGGTGGAGTGGGAGCGGGGAGGGTGGGGGGTGACCCGGATGGAGGCAGAGAGGGATGTAACGGAGAGGAAGAGGAAAGGAGCTGGTGGGACCATTGGGTGTCTGGCAGAGGAGTGGGGGAGGCTTCCAGAGAGGCCGCTTGGCCGGGAAAAGCTTAGGAGCAGACCACAGTCTTCACGGAGAGCCGGTGGGGCACCGACCGTGTCCTTAGAGGATGCAGGCTCTTTCCCCGGGGTTCTTACCGCTGAGAAGTCAGCTGATAAGCCTAGAGCTCAGTCTGGTCTGAGCTCCAGGTTAAGATCCTTGGAGACCCAGAGGGAGAATGAAAGAGGGCTGAACCTGGAAAGAAAGAATGTGTGTCCATGGAGTTAAACTGAGTCAAGCTGGGTTCAGAAAATAAGCCAGTAGTCATCTGAATTGTGCCTAGGTTATGTCCCAAGACCTCCTCGATACGTGGCCAGAATTTCGCATCTGCCCATCCATCCATCCGCCTACCCACACATTCATAAGATGATCTATTCATCTATGCACTCACTCAACTGTCCATTTGTCCATCCCTCTACCCACCTACTCAACCAACTATCCATTTATCCCCTCAACCACCCACCCACCATCTGATTTGTCCATCCCTCTGCTCATTCAAACATTCCATCTATCCCCCATCCGACTACAGAATCATCCCCACATCTGCCACTCACACACCCACCCATCCACTCCCTGTCCATTCATTCACCGATAGAGTCATTTTTTTATAATATTGTACCTACAGGTAACAATAGAAAAAAAATTGGACTCTATAAAAATGTTTACATTTTGTGCATCAAAAGATACCACCCGCAAAGTAAAAAGATAACTCACAGAATGGGAGGAAATATTTGCAAATCATAGATCTGATAAGGGATTAATATCCCAGAACATACAGAGAACTCCTACAACTTAGCAACAACAACAACAACAAGATAAAAATAAAAATAACCCAATTCAGAAATGGTCACAGGGCTTGAACAGACATTTCTCAAAAAAAAGATACGCTGCTGGTCCACAAGCACGTGAAAAGAGGCTCAACAGCGCTAATCATTAAAGGAAACTCAAACCAAAACTACAGCGAGATATCGCCTCACATCCACCCGGACGGCTACCATTAAAACAAACCAAAACAGAAAATAGCAAGTGTTGACCGGGAGGTAAAGAAATTACAACTCTCGCGAACTGTGGGCAGGAATGTAAAACAGTGCAGCCGCTGTGGAAAACAGTATGGCGTTTCCTCCAAAAAATTAAAAATAGAGTTACCCTGTGATCGAGCAACTCCACTTCTGGGCATACACCCAGAAGAGTTGGAAGCAGGGTCTCAAAGAGATAGCCACACACCTATGTTCACAGCAGCATTCACGATGGCTAAGAAGCGGAAACAGCCCAAGTGTCCATGAACAGATGAACAGAGGAGCAAAATGTGGTCCAGCCATACAATGGAATATGATTCAGCCTTTAAAAGGGAGGAGAGGGGTGCCTGGGTGGCGCAGTCGGTTAAGCGTCCGACTTCAGCCAGGTCACGATCTCACGGTCCGTGAGTTCGAGCCCCGCGTCGGGCTCTGGGCTGACGGCTCAGAGCCTGGAGCCTGTTTCCGATTCTGTGTCTCCCTCTCTCTCTGCCCCTCCCCCGTTCATGCTCTGTCTCTCTCTGTCCCAAAAACAAATAAACATTGAAAAAAAAATTAAAAAAAAAAAAAGGGAGGAGAGTCTAACACCTGCTGCAACACGGATGAGCTTTGAAGGTGTGAGGCTCAGCGAAATAAGCCAGTCACAAAAAGACAAATGGTCTACGATGCCCTCATAAGAGGTACTTAACAATAGTCAAAACTTCAAAGACGGAAAATAGCATGGTGGGTGCCAGGGGCCAAGGGGAGAGGAAAATGCGGAGTTATGCTTTAATGTTATGTAAAAAGAGAGTTATCTTCTCTTTTACAAGATGAAAACAGTATGGGGATGAGTGGTGCGGGAGGTAGCACAACAGTGTGAGTGTATTTAATATTCTTGAACCATACACTTAAAAATGATCAAGACAGGGGCACCTGGGCGGCTCAGTCAGGTGAGTGTCTGACTCCTGATTTCGGCTCAGGTCAGGATCCCAGGGTCGTGGGATCGAGCCCCACTGTGGGTTCCGCACTGAGTGTGGAGCCTGCTTGGGATTCTCTCTCTGTCTCTGAAAATTTTTTTTAATGGTTAAAACAATAAATGTTATTTTATGTGTATTTTTAATTTTTTAATAATAAAATTTTTTTAATAATACTAATGTAACTTTACTGAATGCCAGCCATCTTGCCATCCACATATCCATTCGCCGGTCCCCCTTCATCCACCCGCAACTCGGCCGTTCCCTCAACCATCCAGTAAGCATCCCTCCGTGTACCAGTCAGCCTCCCACAAATCCATTCATTCATCTGTGTGCCCAAGACATGGGGTTTCTGCCTGAGAACTCAAAGCAGGCTCCAAGAAAGAGTGGGCATTGAGAGCTGGCATCCTTGTCCAGAGAACCCATGACTAACCTTCATGAGGGCGGGTATGTGTCTTTTTTTGTCTACAGTTGTAACCCTGGTACCTAATGTTGTGCTTGTAGACTGTAAGTGGTAAATAAACATTAATGAATGAATGAATGAATGAATGAACGAATGAACGAACAGGTGAATCAAAACAGAACTTTGTTCACAGAAAATATTTGGCCCTCCCTCCTGCTGAACTGCCAGCCCCAAATCATGAAGCCAACCACATTTCCTTTTTTGCTTTGGCCACCAGGAAACTCAGTATTCAGCTTGAAGATAAGCTATAATAGCCTTCTTGATTGGGAAAGCCGTTTTCTTCTGCAGTGTTATTATTTGAATTTAGTCTTTTGCTCTGTGCGAACAGCTCTTGGCCTTAGTGTCTTGGCTGCATAAGATCATTGAGATCAAAAGACAACACTCTTCAAAACTCTGACCATGATTCTACGTCCACGTTTCCCAAAGTATGTTGTCAGGAACCCCAGTGCCGAGGGTGCACTGCCCAAAAAAAGAGAAAAAAATACAATACATTTGAGAAATGCTGTATATCCTACACCCTACCTGAGAATCTTAATGATTCTCAGGAGCACCTGGGTGGCTCAATCAGTTAAGCGTCCAACTTCGGCTCAGCTCATGATCTTGTGGTTCATGAGTTTGAGACCCACATTGGGCTCTGTGCTGACAGCTCAGAGCCTGGAGCCTCTTTCGGATTCTGTGTCTCCCTCTCTCTCTGCCCCTCCCCTGCTCACACTCTGTCTCTCTTTCTCTCCAAAATAGATAAACATTTAAAAGATTGTTAAAGGCTCTGAGAAGTCCTGCAAAAAAAAATTTTTTTTTTAACTTTGTTTGACTTAGAGGTTCTCAAACTCACAAAATATCTACTTTACAAAACACCTTGGGATGCAAATTCATTCATTCATTCATTCATTCATTCATTCATTCATTCGTACAGCACTGTGCCAGGCCCTAAGATGGTTACCAGAGGAAAATCAAACAGCCCTGTGCCTTCACAAAGCCCCCAGTCACATGGTAAAGGTAAGTGAGATATAATGGAAAACACAGGCCCAGAGAGGGTCTGCTATCTGCCCAAGTCACACAGTAAGTTAGCGGCAGGATGAGGATTTGAATGCCATCTGTCTAATGCGTGGGTCCGTTCTGTTACAGGTCTGAGGGGCTGCTATGTCTGCAGTCATGGCTGGGCTTTGAACAAAAGGCTTTGCGGGGCCCTGCAGTCACCTGAGTCGGCAAGAACCCCTAGTCACCAGAGGGACTCCAGTACCACTGCCTGGGACCCCCTCTGAGAACTGGTCACGAGGGGGACACCAGCACCGAGGCCCAAGACCCCCTGTGAGGCCCAACAGGCATCTGGGGCCACCTGGCCACCGGCCCACCTGCTGCAGCAGGTGGCCCATGCTGGCCCGTGTCGCACGGGCTGGAGAAGCGCCTGCAAACCGTGGACCCTGCTGCACAGGACCCGGGTGGGGGGCCCTGGGTTTGCGCCTGCCTAGTCCTCACGTCTGCTCCTGGCGGTCAGACCACCTAGCACATCCTTGTCCAGGAGGCCACGTTCCCTGGCCCCTTTCAGCCGTCTGAGGCCAGCACACGCCCTGGCAGGAGCGCATCGTCCTGCTTACAGAGAAGGAAACCGAGGCTCAGGAGCTCCCGCGGCGGGCCCGGGGGTGTCGGCAATTTCACAAGTCGGCCTGATTTTCCCTCCCATCCTTTCCTCCCAGCATGGTGACTGCCGCCACCACCCCCCCCCCCAGCCCCACAGCCACTGCTGACACCCCTGCCCCCTCACCCCACCCCCCACCACTTCCCTGTCCACACGTGCACGCACCCCCTCCGCTCTCCTCGCAGCGCCGGCCGCAGCCCAGGCGTCTCCTATCCCCCCTGGGTCCACACCCGCCTGCACCCCGGTCCCTCCAAACCCACCAGCAGCCCAGAGGAGTCTTTTTCAAAACCCCACTCACCCTCAGGTTAGAAACCTCTGGGGTGTGCTTATGAAAGCACACAAAATGATCCCTGAAAACAGTGCTCATGTGCAGCTCAGGTCCCCCCCCCCCCTTCTCCACCCTGGGGCCGGGGAGCGAACGGAGGCAGACGCTGCACGAATGGGTTTTAGAATGAACCAGTGAATGCGTGAGTATTTGAACCAGGTAATGAGTGACCTGAAAATGTATGAGTGAGCAACCAGACGGAGAAATACCCCAGGGGCAGGGCCCTGAGAGTGGGGTACAGTAAGCCTCAGTGAATCCTCTCTCCCCCCCAGAGGGCTGGGCCTGGGCCTTCCACTGCCCAGACGGCTCATCTGAGACCGAACCAACGTGAGCCCCCAGACAGGCGCTCGCTCAGGGTCCTTTGTCCCACCAGCCAGAGCATCCTGCCGCCACCGACCTGGCCCTGTCGGGGGCAGGGGGTGGGGGGGCCTCAGAGGGGGTCCTGAGCACCATTCCAACTTCAAGGATACTCACAGGAGCCCAGGAGTTGATGTGCGCCAGCATGGAGCACATCCCAAGGCCCTGGGGCCAGCGCCCGTGGGCACCATCCCGGTTCAGGGAGAGAGGACGGAACCGGGCGGGGGGGGGGGGGGCAGACAAACCCAGGGATGCCTGGAGCAGGGGCCAGACGGGCTGGAAAGGGAGCAGACGAAGACCGGGGATCCTCCAAGGAAAAGTCGAAACCAGCCGATACCCAAGAAAGAAGACAGCGTGGGCTGGCAGTCAGAGCCAGCCAGTGGGGTATGAGAGGGCAAGTGCCACTGTGCAGATCCCTTCCTGAGTCCCTCCTCCTCCCCGTGGCTTGGCCTGAGCTCCCCCTAACCACCGACCCCCACCTCCACAGGAACCCAAAGGGAGATGGGGCAGCAGATAGCTCAGCTGCCTGAATTTATTTAGAGAAGACGCAGCGAGGGCTGGGCTGAACCTTCCTGTGGTCACCGGGGAAGCACTAATGGAAGGCAGTGAGTCAGGGGCACTCGTGCGCAACAGCCCGAGGCAGCGGCGAGCAAGGAAACAGGAAAGGGGTCTCCCCCAGAGATGGCCCAGGCCAGTTCTACCCCAGCCCCAGCAGCCTGCACAGCTTCCCTGACAATGGCCGTCAAAGCCCGGCTTGGTTTTCTGGAGTGACGGGGAGCTCATTCACTGTTAACTTAAGCTGCTGTCAGGCTGGGTGAGCTCTCACCATCCGGGTTTCCCTGCAACAGAACTAACACCCACCTTTACTAGACCTTTTCCCTTAGAATTCATTCTCTCTGTTGGTGAAACACCCCTCCTCCCTTTGGCCCCTAGATTCTCTGAGAATTGGACAGATCGATGTTCACATCCCCCTAGCCCCTCCTCGGGTCTGCTTTCCACGGAAAGCAGTCGTGTTTGGTGAGTGCCTACGAGGTGCCAGGCGCAAAGAACGCCTCGCCTTGTACTTACCGCCGTTCCAAGCTCCAAGAAGAAAGTTCGGTCATTACCCTCACTTGACGGATGAAAAGAGGCCCTGAGGAGTCAGGTGACTGACGACCTGCCTGAGTCAGCACGGCCAGAATGCAGGCAACGGCCTCCGGGCCCACACCTTCTGAACACAGCAGGGTAGCCTTCCTGGCCTTTCCCGCTCTTTCCACTGAGGACACATTTTTTAGTTCATTCAGCACCTCTGACGGGTAGAGATCAGTACCCACAGAGGAAAAAAGGGTCCAGAAACTGCACAGCTAACAACGGGGCAGGACTTAGATGAGCAAACAAGCCACCAGGATCGTACAAAGGACGGACAGAGCTAAGACCTTAAACCCGCTTGAACTGGGTTCAAACCCTCCTTCTTAGCTAAGCATGTTTGGGCAAGTCACATCACCTCTATGAGCTTCCGATGCCTCAACTAAAATGAGGATAATAGGGGCGCCTGGGGGGCTCAGTCGGTTAAGCATCCGACTTCGGCTCAGGTCATGATCTCGCAGTTTGTGGGTGCGAGCCCCACATCGGGCTCCGAGCTGACAGCTCAGAGCCTGAAGCCTGCTTTGGACTCTGTGTCTCCCTCTCTCTCTGCCCCTGCTGGTGCTCTGTCTCTCTCAAAAATAATAAAAACGTTAAAAAAAAATAAAACAAAATGAGGATAATAGCAATACCTAGTTCATTGGTCATGTAAAGAATAAATCCCCGGGGCGCCTGGGTGGCGCAGTCGGTTAAGCGTCTGACTTCAGCCAGGTCACGATCTCGCGGTCCGTGAGTTCGAGCCCCGCGTCAGGCTCTGGGCTGATGGCTCGGAGCCTGGAGCCTGTTTCTGATTCTGTGTCTCCCTCTCTCTCTGCCCCTCCCCCGTTCATGCTCTGTCTCTCTCTGTCCCAAAAATAAATAAAAAAAAAACGTTGAAAGAAAAAAAAATTAAAAAAAAAAGAATAAATCCCAGAGATCCTGGTGTTAAAAGCCGATACGTAATAATAGTTAACAATCCACGCAGCCACTTTTTATTTGATGGTGGTATTAGAACCCTCTCCCACTAGGTTTCTGCCACCCTGCTCCCACGATTATTTGTGTCGAAAATACCTCTGAGAACCCTCAGAGACCACTCAACACCCTGTATCGGTTTACAGATGACAAAATCGGACTTCCCTTCAAGATGGCGCACCAAGTACACATGGAGACCTTCCCATTCCTCCCCTAAACACTTAGAAATGACAGGAAAATGTTAGCTTGAATGAGGGACCAAAGAAGAAGTGCCCTATGACAAGGGTGTGCCCACCCTTGTACGTACAGGACTGGCTAATATAGGAGATCAAGAGCGCACATTCTCAAAAGAAATATCCTGAAGAGATGAATTCACAACCCCTTCATGAAGTTCTCACATACTCTCCCACTGGAAGAATTTACATCAGAGGAAATAGAGATTTACATCAGAGGAGATAGGAAAAGAATTTACATCAGAGGAAATAGAGATTACTGGTGCGATGTGAAAGGAGCTGTGCAATGAATAGATTGAGGAACTCCGAAAGACAAAGGGTGGAATGATAGCCATTAGACAAGAACAGGAGGTTATAGAACAAAAACAGGTTGATTTTTTTTTATCTTTATTTATTTTTGAGAGACAGAGAGAGAGAGAGAGAGCATGAGTGGGATAGGGGCAGAGTGAGAGAGGGATACAGAATCCGAAGCTGGCTCCAGGCTCTGAGCTGTCAGCACAGAGCCCGACATGGGGCTTGAACCCATGAGCCATGAGATCATGACCTGAGCCGAAGTCGGAGGCTCAACCGACTGAGCCACCCAGGCGCCCCAAAACAGGTTGATTTTTTTAAAAGAACCAATGAAAGCTCTGATATGAAAAATATAGTTGCTAGGGATGCCTGGGTGGCTCAATCGGTTAAGCGTCCGACTTCGGCTCAGGTCATGATCTCGTGGTTCATGAGTTCGAGCCCCGTGTCGGGCTCTGTGCTGACAGCTCAGAGCCTGGAGCCTGCTTCAGATTCTGTGTCTCCCTCTCTCTCTGTGCCCCTCCCCTGCTCTCTCTCTCTCTCTCTCTCAAAACTGAATAAACTTAGAAAAAAAATTTTTAAATAAAAAGAAAAATATAGTTGCTAAAACACTTCAGAAATGAGTTGCCTGATTGAAGGAGAAAACAAGACCCAGAACTGGGAAGGGACTGACCAAGGTCACATGGGATTTTAAAGGCAAATGGTACCAGAACACAGAACCCAGATTTTAGAAGATCAGAACTAAGGTCAAACTCAGGAGCTGAGTCCTGGGGCCATTTGTGGAAACTCTTTTTGAGGGTGTTCTGCGATTCCTTCCCCCACTTTCTTTTTTCTTTTTTCCCCTGTATCATAATACTGCTGCTAAGCTGAACTCTGCAGCTCCCCCCTAATGAAGAACGGAGTTTCCATCCCCTGACTGGTCTGGGTGGGACCATGTGTATGGAGAAATGGCCAGCTTTCTCCTCCAAAATTAGAATTTAATTAAACAGGATCTGAATGTGAAGAAAAGGGTTGACGGCCATGGGATGCTGGACTGATGACTTCACATCTCTGAGTCTCAGATTCCTCATCTATAAAATGGCTTTGATGGGTCCTGTCACATGCTGACGTTTTGAGAATAGAAAGTTGTATGCACAAGACATCTGGCGTTCCAAGGTCTCCCATGGAACACCTTTCTGGGGCTCAACAACCCTCTTTTTTGAGCCCAAAGAAACCCCAGATGAGGACAAAGCTACAGTCACTTAGGCCACCAACATAGGAGAGAAATTTAAAACCTTGAAAGGACAAAAAAAAGGTGATAAAAAAAGATGAACCAAAGGAGAGAGGGTAGGCTGACTTACAAATCCCCCACCTACATGGTCAGATGGCAGCCCACAATTTTTCCCTTTACACCGTGTTATGGGGGGAACTAAAAATGACCACAAACTCTCCGGTGGGTATAAGCCTTCTTAACACTCACAGGCAAGAAGTGACATCTGTGTGGCCAATTCACATCTGGAAAAATTGTTCATCCCTTTCCCTTAACAAGAAAAATACTCATTCGTTTTCATCTACACAATGAGATACCATTTTTTTTTCTGGCTGAAATGGGCAAAGATTTAAAAACGATAAAACCCAATGCTAGCAAGGATGTGGTGAGATGGGCACTTGTGTACCTAGAAAGAGAAGGTATAAGCTGCTTCCTGGCAGGGCAACTAAACCGTCTGAAGCAGAGTTGGACTCCTACCCTGTTTGAGGGATAAAGATGTCACTTCTCTCCCACCTGGAGCCCCGCTCCAAGCATCTCCCTATTCTGGCCTTAGCAGCCCCAACATCCCTCCTCCAACACACCACTCCAGCCACTTAGAACCTCTTTTGTTTCCCAGAAAGCTGTTCTTTCATTCATGCACGCTGTGCCCTCTGCCCGAAACATCTTCCACCTTCTCTCACCTCTTCCCCAGCCAAATCTGACTCATCCTTCAGGACTTAGTTTACGTGTTACCTCCTGCAGCAAGCCTACCACACTGACCCCTCTCCGCTAGGCCAGGAGTCGCTCCTGGGCTCCCAGGGTCCTGTGGATTTCCACCACCACCACCACAGTGATGACCCTGGGTGTGTTCCCCCCCCCCAACCGATCTGCAGATATTCACAAGTACTTGACAAATATAGAAGTGAAATATTTGGAGAAGAGGGTGTGCTCTTTGTGGTCTCAGAAGGTTGAGCCAAGACCACAGATTGGGGTGGGAGGGAGGGGGGTAGAGGTTCAGGCTGGAGCCAGTGTCTGAAATAATTTTCTAAGAAGTCCAGCTCACTAACGCAGAAGAAGCTGCCTCAATAGGTGATGAGCTGCCCATCACAGGAGGTGTGCAAGCAGGGGGTTGGAAACCACTTCTCTTTCTTTGTGACTTCCCCATCCTTACCTGGCCAGAATTGGGGGGGGGGGGGGTGGGGCTTGAAGGAGATGCCCTCTTCCCCAAGCGGTTCCATGGGGCTTTCTTGTGACTCAGAAAACTGCCCAGGGAGGACTATGGACCCGCAGAGACTATTCCCACGGAGTTGATACAGCCCAGCCCATTCCTCAGAAAGGCCACAGAGTCCCAAGACGCTACACTCTCACGGGGTTCAGGGAGCCCGATGGAGCCCCAGGGCCCTCTCACTCTGAGCAAACCCACGCCTCATAAAAGCCCCAGTGAAACCGACCTCTAAAACCGAGAGCCCTCTGCGGGAACTCAGATTTCAAGGGGAAAATGCAAGGCACTGTGGGATTGTGGCGAGCCCTACCCCTCCCCTGAGCCCCCTCCCAAGGCCCGGGAAGAGGCCGGAAGCCGTTGGTACCTCTGTGCCCAACCCACAAGCCCAGCTAGAGTCCCAGAGCAGGGACCAGACTGATAGGCAGGAAGGGGGCGGGCCAGGGGACAGGGTGTCTGCCATCCCTCCTGTGCTGGTGACACACAGTGTGGCCTTAGACAAGGGCCAGCTGCTCTCTGAGCCTCAGTGTTTCACTGTCAAATGGGTACAAGATTGGTGTCCGGGTTGGTTAAGTAACGTTGGTTACGTGCTTAGTCCCAAAACATAGTAAGTGTTTTGTTCTTCAACTCCATGAGCTTCAGGGAGGTCCCTGGGGCTCATGGGGGTCTGATCTGATGGCAGAACAGTGTCACATGAGTGTCAGCTCAGTGGAAATTGACCTCCTAAAACTGACGAGGCACAAAATTCATCTCGGCCCTGGGCCAGACGGATCCCTCAGGCTCTATCTCCCCGCTCTATCCAGCCCAAACCCCCAAAATGCTTCAGATCCTTGGGGCCCAGGCAGGCCAGGACCCCACTGCCTGGTGGAAGTTTGAGGCCCCCTAATCAGCCTGGGGGTGGTGTCACCAGGAAGGGGTGAGGGCACCTGGCCCCAGTCACCACCCAGACCCAAGGGAAGGCACCCCAGAGGTGCCCTGTGTCCAGCCAAGCCCAGGACCCACCCAGCCCCTGCTTCCACTCAGGCCCCGGCCAGAAGGGTCTCTCTTCTGGGCACCTGTGTGCCCAAATCCACCCCCCACACACACACACAGGGGTCTAGACACCATCCAAGCCCACCAGGCCTTACCCACACATCCCATCAACCCTGCTCCAAGTCTCAAGGCCTTGGCTGCTCTCACTCACTCTGCTCCAGCCACACGGGGTCTCCTCGCTGCTCTCCCAACACTGCAAGCATGGTCCTGCCTCAGGGCCTTTGCACGGGCTGTTCCCTCTACCTAGAATGCTGTTCCCCCAGATACTCACATATGGTACCTCCCTCACCATCTTTAGGTCTCTCCTCCCCTGCAAGGTCCGTCCTGACCCCTAGGCTAAATCACCACCCACCCACACACCCCATCCGTCTCCTCTCCTTCTTATCGGGCCTCGTGCTTATAGGGGGCGCTTACCACACTACTTACTTTTTCAATAGTGACAATTGACTTGCTCCGTGTCCGTCTGCCACCAGAATGCTAGCCCCTGATGACAGGGCCCACTCCCCTCTGTGTACAAGGAGCTCCAGGGCCGCAGGCTCCCTTCTGTGAAATGGGCCCAGGGGTGCCCTGAGAGAGTTTCCGGCTCTGCGAGCCCTGCCCTCCACCCCAGGGGTGGCTCTCCCTCCTCCATCTGCGGAACTGCACTCAAAGAAACAGGCTGTGTCCCTGGGGCCTTCAGGGGGCAGGGCCTGGACCCTGTGACTTCTCTGGGTTCCTGAAACACCCACTGGCCTCATCCAAGCCCTTTCTGGGTGCCCAGCTCTGCCTGTGCTAAGCACTTTACAGACACTATCTACCAGAGGGATCTCCTCACCACACAATCACATTATGCCACTTTCCAGCTCAACATCCTCGGCAGATCAAGACCACACTCCCTTGCCCTACCCACAGGGCCTCCCACACAGTCCGGATGGGGCTGGTCCCCTCCATGCTCCAACCACTGGGACTCACCACAGGGCCTTTGCACCTGCAGGCCTGCTGCCTGGACCGCTCCGCCTCCCCTCTCCCAGTGTCCTCATTCTCATCCTTTGATTGCCAACTTCTCCGAGAAGCCCTCCCTGACTTGCCAGGAAAGAAGTCAGGGAGAAACAGTAGGTGTTTCTGCTTCTTAGCATTTATTATCCAAGTAAGTTTTAAAGTTTATTTATTTATTTTGAGAAGCGGGGAAGAGACAGAGAGGTAGAGGGGCAGAGCGGGGGGAAAGAGAGAATCCCAAGCAGGCTCCGCACGGTCAGTGCAGAGCCCCACGTGGGGCTTGGGGCTCCCCCAAACAACTTTACATTCATTTGTGTAACTTATTCACTAACATCTCTCTTTCTTGGGGCACCTGGCTGGCTCAGTCGGTTAAGCGTTCGACTCTTGATGTCGGCTCAGGTCACAATCTCACAGTTCGTGGGTCCAAGCCCCACATTGGTCTCTGCGCTCACTGTGCCAAACCTGCTTGGGATTCTCTGTCTCCCTCTCTCTCTGCCCCTCCCCCCACTCGCTCTCTATTTCTCTCTCCCCAAAAATAAATAAACGTTAAAGGGGCGCCTGGGTGGCGCAGTCGGTTGAGCGTCTGACTTCAGCCAGGTCACGATCTCGCGGTCCGTGAGTTCGAGCCCCGCGTCGGGCTCTGGGCTGACGGCTCAGAGCCTGGAGCCTGTTTCCGATTCTGTGTCTTCCTCTCTCTCTGCCCCTCCCCCGTTCATGCTCTGTCTCTCTCTGTCCCAAAAATAAATAAACGTTGAAAAAAAAATTAAAAAAAAATAATAATAACATCTCTCTTTCTCCAATGAGACCAAGGCCTGTTTCTTCCCCCAGATATATCCCCACTCCAGGGCCTGGAGCATAGTAGATGCTTGATAAATACTCATGAATGAGTGTTGGGCCGAATCCCGCTGTCCCCCCAGGCTCCCATTCTACAGGTGAGGAGACTGAGGCTCGCTCCTGACTTCTCTTCTGCACAGCCTGCCCCCCACAGCCCCCCAGGCAGCCTCCTAACCCCCTCCTCCAGCTTTAGGGCAGTGGTCCAAAGCCAAGGGGACATTTGTCAATGTTTGGGGACACATTTGGCTGTCACAACTAGGGGGTGAATGCTACCGGCATCTCGTGGGTAGAGGCCAAAGATGCTGCTCACACCCTACAGTGACCAGCACAAAGGATTATCCAGCCTCAAATGTCAATGTGTGGTGGAGAAAGTCTGCTTCAGGAGAAGTGGCCACATCCTAGCCTGACTGATAAAGACTGGCTAGGCCTGGGCCCGGGGGCCATCTGATCAGAACCAGTGATAGATGTTAACAGTAGCTCCCCGGACAGATTTCACCTGGACCCAGCTGCCACTGTTTCAGCTGAAAGAAAAAGAGAGAGGAGAGGAGAGGAGAGGAGAGGAGAGGAGAGGAGAGGAGAGGAGGGGAGGGGAGGGGAGGGGAGGGGAGGGGAGGGGAGGGGAGGGGAGGGGAGAGGAGAGGAGAGGAGAGGAGAGGAGAGGAGAAGAGAAGAGAAGAGAAGAGAAGAGAAGAGAAGAGAAGAGAAGAGAAGAGAAGAAGAGAGGAAAAGAAAGGAAAGGAAAGGAAAGGAAAGGAAAGGAAAGGAAAGGAAAGGAAAGGAAAGGAAAGGAAAGGAAAGGAAAGGAGGAGGACATAAAGGAAGAAAAGAAAGGAAGGAAGCAAAAGAAAGTCACCATCAAAAGACACAAGCCACAGAGCAAGAAGGCAACCCACGGAATGGAAGAAAATATCTCCAAATCATAGATTAATATCCAAAACATATAGAGAACTCCTATAGCTCAGCAATAATGACAAAAAAAAAAAAGAACCCTCAATTAAAAATTGAGCAAAGGGCTTGAACAGACATTTCTCCAAAGAAGATGCCTAAGTGGCCAGTAAGCCCATGAGGAGAGGCTCAGCATCACTGGTCATTCAGGAAACGCACAGGAAAACAGGAGCGGGCCCTCGCACAGCGCGGGTTAGGACTGTGTGGTTCCACTGACCCGCAAATTGGTTATAAATACCATCCAGGCCCATAAACGTTATTTTCTCTTCCTTATGACTTCCTTAACAACACTGTCCTTTCTCTCACAATTACTTCATTATAAGAACACGGCACCTAATACCTGAACATACAAAATACGTACATGGAACATGCAAAACATGCATTCATGGACCGTCCACGTTATCACTAAGGTTTCCGGCCAACAGTAGGCTGACTGCAGTTAGGTTTCAGAGAGCTGAAAGCTGTATGTGGGCTTTCGGCTTGTGGAATGTGGTCGGTGCCCCTAATTCCTGTCTTCAAGTATCAACTGTGTGAGATACGGCCTTACACACCTGAGGACAGCTGCTGTTAAAACACACACACACACACACACACACACACACACACACAGAAAATAACAAGTGTTGGCGATGATGTCGTGAAACCAGAACCTTCAGGCACTGTTGGTGGGAATATAAAACGGCACGGCTGTTCGTTGCGGAAAACAGTGTGGGGGTTCTTCAAAAACTTAAAAATAGAACTCCCATATGACCCAGAAGTTGCATTTATGGGGTCAACACCCAAGAGAATTGAACGCAGGGATTTGGGGCGCCTGGGTGGCTCAGCCGGTTGAGCGTCCGACTCTTGATTTCAGTTCGGGTCATGATCCCAGGGTCGTGGGATCCAGCCCCTGGATGGGCTTGGTACTGGGCATGGAGCCTACTTAAGTCTCTCTCTCTCTCTCTCTCTCTCTCTCTCAAAAGAAAGCAAGCAGGAACTCTAAGAAATATTTGCACACCTATGTTCAGTGCACAGGGCATGATTCACGATACCTAAAACGTGGAAGCAACGCAGCGCCCACCGACACATGAATGCACAAACAAGACGCAGTCCATCCACACAATGGAACATTTAGCCTAAAAAGAAAGGATAATCTGACACCTGCCACAACATGGAAGAACCCAGAAGACACTAGGCCCCGTGACATAAGCCAGACACAAAAAGACAAATACTGTATAAATCCACTGAAATGAGGTCCCCGGGGTAGCCAGAGATGTAGACAGAAGGGGGATGGTGGGAGCCAGGGGTGGGGGAGGGGAAGAGGCATCAGCGTTTCACGGGGACCGAGATTCAGTTCGGAAAGATGAGAAAGTTCTGGAGGCGGATGGTGGTGATGGTTGCACAACACTAGGGACGTATTTAATACCACTGACTTCTATGCCTATAAATGGTTAAGATGGCAGATTTTATGTTATGTGTATTTTACCAAAATATTTAAAAACTGGGGGGGGGGGGCGGGGAGAGAGAGGGACACAGACCAAGCGGTCATGTCTGAAGCATGGACTGGCATGTCTGTAGAACCCCAGACGTGTCCAGACCTCCAGGGCTCCCACCTCCCATAGGATAAAAGCCCAAGTCCTCCAGAGGCCCAGAAGGCACTGCACCACCTGCCCCTCTCCCTCCCTGCCCTTGTTCCTCCCCATCTCCCCCCTTGCTCACTCCACTCGGGCCACGAAGGCCTCCTTCCTGTTCCTCTGACATGCCAGGCCTGGTCCCACCCCAGGGCCTTTGCACAGCATATGCCTTCTACCTGGAATGCCCTCCCACTTCAATATCTATATGGCTGATCCCCTCTCTCAATGCCCGCAACCCTCTGTGCAGGACAGAGTGCTTGCGCCCACCTAATCCCCTCTATGTCAGACTTGAAGTCTGGGGAACAAGGCCCGACCCAGCAGCGCGTGGTCTCAGAGACACAACATCCAGGTGGTTTGCGCTAAGTGACTCCACCCTCAGGGCCAACCGTAGGTCGTCGCGGCGTGTCTCGCCTCCCCTTCCCATCTGAGCAGGGCCCAGAGCCCCCCAGGCACCTGCTACTGCCATACGGTGGGCACAAAACAATTGCTCAATAAACACGTGGATGAAAATGCATTATGGAGGGACAGAGAAGAGAGAGAGAGAGGAAGAGAAAGAGATACAGAAACAGAAAAGGCAGGAAGGGCAGAGAGGGAAGGAGAGACGGAGGCCAGCAAAGAAAGAGAAAGAGAGAGCACAGACGGCCACTAAGCCACGAACGACGTCCCACACACGCAGCAGACCCCAGCAGACAACAGCCAGAGGTCTGTGACCACGAACTCGGCAACAAACGCTCGGTCCCATCCCCACGGCCACTGGACCCCAACTCCCCCAAGTCCTTAGCATACGTGCATCTCCCCACGACAGTCAGACCCCACAACAGACATACCCTGAGGACACACACACGCACACACACGGGTCTGCATGGCTGCCGGACCCACCTAACCACCAGATCCCGGAACACGTGGGACCCCCCTCACCCCGTGACAAACCCCACCCTCTCCTACAGCCAGATCCCTAGACGACCACACCACAGCAGACCCTCCCAGGTCCCCAGGCATCCTCTTCTGGGACCTCGACCTCCCACACACACACACCCCAACAGGTGTAGCCACCCACGGGGACCAGCACTATCGGGTCCTTTTCAGGGTTACACGAAGCTGGTACTTTTCATCCCATAAGTGCTGACAAGGCGACAACAGCTGTCGTCAGCCTCCTGAGGTGGGGAACAGGGGTCGGATGTGGGGGCCACACGAGTGGAGGGAGCAGAGAGGAGGGCGGGAGCCGGGAGGGGAAAGGGAAAGGACAGAAGCCAGCAGAAGCTGGGGCACAGAGAGGAGGTGGCCGCAGGAGGCCCCCCAAAATGGTGGCGGGCATTGGGGTCTGAAGCCAGATGGTCCCGCACACAGCTGGCCCTGGCCCCCACCCCGCCGGCCAGCCCGCCCCGTCCCTTCCCCGGGGCCCCGCCGGGTCTCCCTCGGGGCAGGGGGAGGACAGGTCCCTCCGACTTGGAGAAAGGCCTGTTCTTCCTCACCCAGCCCTGAGCCCGGCTCTGATGAGGCAACAGAGATGTGGCCGACAGAGACAGAGAGATACACAGGTAGGGAGACACCCAGAGAGAATCCCAAAGAGAGCCAGAGACCCGGCGAGACAGGGAGAGACACAGAAAGAGAGAGAGCTGGGGCAGGAAAGCTGGAGGGGGGCAGAAAACGACAGAGAAAGGGACTGAGATGGGCAGCAGGAGGTGGCCTGGGGGTGGGGGGGTTGTTCCCGGGGTTCCCCCAGTGCCCTGGATGTCGGCCAGCCCAGGGGGACCTCTACCTGCACACGGGGCTCACTTCCCGGGTCGCTGTTTCCCCAGCCGGTCCTGCGCGAGCCACGAGCCACATCAGCCGCGTGGGGCCTCCAAACTCCTCCGCGGTGGAGGGAGTCACCAGCGCTTCCGTAAAGGTGACACCCCGGCCCCCAGCCTGTAGCTCGTGGCTTTCCCTGCAGAGCGGTCCCCCCCCCCACCTGGTGTCTGCCCGGGGAGCAGCTGTTTGTGGGCTGGCTTCAACTCGGGGTGGGGGGTGGGGGTCACTGGGGAGCAAACCTCACCACCAGGCGTGCGCCAAGGGAGGGGGGGGGTCCTGCTGGTCTGCCCCCTGGGGGCCCAGCAAGCGGGTGGTCTGGCTGGCCAAAGCTCCAGAATGTCATTCCACCCCCCTAAGACCCTTCCGGAAAGATCAGAGGAGCAAAAGCAAAGGTCCCTTTCTCTTCCAAGTGAGGACACTCCCCTGCTCAAACACCCTCTGTGGCTCCTTGCCTTTCAGATTTCCTAATCCTTCTCCCCAAAGACCTACGCCCTCTGCCCAGTCTACCCACCAGAGGAGGCAAGCACACAGCAATTTAGTAACGTGCCCCCCGGGGGAACGTGAAGCCCGATCTTTCACTTCAGTATGGACTTCCTGAGCGGACAAGAGTGAATGCGGACCGCAGGTATTCCAGGCAGAGGGAACAGCACAGCCAAAGGCTTAGAGGTAAGGATCCGCATGGACGTGTTTCCGAGGGATCCTGGGAGAGGTGGTCAGAGCTGCTGGTAGGAAAGCCCTCGCCCGTGGCCCCCGGGGTGGGTGAACCGGATGGGGCGGGGGGCGGGCTGCAGGTGCGGAGAAGCCCGAGGCACGCTCCCACCCCCAGACCCGGCTGGTTTTGAGGAGGATTGACGCCCAGGTGGGATCGAGCGGGCCTCGACTTGGGGACAGCGCCGCCTGGTGGGCACGGTGTGGGACTGCACCCTCCTTCGCGGGGTTCACTCCGCAGACGTTCACCGCCGCCCCAGCCGCGTTCCCGGAGCACGTGACCCCCCAATGGGGTTATTTTGTAATTCCCCGCTCCTAGAAAACAAATTCACCTTCGGCAGTAATCCTGAAGTGAAAAAATGATAATAGCCAGGAAATAAATGCAGATGGTGAAAAGTTCATTAGTGTCTGATATAAACATGTTTTTACGTTGGGGCGCCTGGGTGGCTCAGTCCGTTGAGCGGTCAGTCGACTTCGGCTCAGGTCTTGATCTCACGGCTGGTGGGTTCGAGCCCGGCGTGGGGCTCTGTGCTGACAGCTCAGGGCCTGGAGCCTGCTTCGGATTCTGCGTCTCCCTTTCTCTGCCCCTCCCCCAGCCTGGCTCTGGCTCGCTCTCTCTCTCTCTCTCTCAAAAATAAATAAACGTTTAAGAAAAAAATTTTAATAAATAAAATGAAAATAGTTTACGTAACAAGTGGCCAGTCACTAAGTGAATTTTAATATCCACACGCAGTACAGGTTTGGCAGGCACAAGTCGTAGCACTGATGTAACATTTTATTTTCTTGATTCATTCATTAGTGTTACAACAAGGAAGAATTTCTTTTTTTTTTTTTAATTTTTTTTTCAACGTTTATTTATTTTTGGGACAGAGAGAAACAGAGCATGAACGGGGGAGGGGCAGAGAGAGGGAGACACAGAATCGGAAGCGGGCTCCAGGCTCCGAGCCATCAGCCCAGAGCCTGACGCGGGGCTCGAACTCACGGACCGCGAGATCGTGACCTGGCTGAAGTCGGACGCTTAACCGACTGCGCCACCCAGGCGCCCCAACAAGGAAGAATTTCTTGAAAAGAAGTTTTGTACACTTCACACACCTTACAATTTTATTTGTCAACTACACTTCGATAAAGTTGAAGAAGTAGAATTAAAGAAATAAAAAGAATAACTTTCCATGTTTAAGATATTACTCAAACTCATCAGCACTATCGTTCACGTATGAAATAATATTTACACTTGTCAATGAAATATCTCACGGTTTCCCACACTTTGCTGTTTTAATAAACACAAATACAATCTCCAAGTGGTCGCAGACAAATACAAAATAATAATATCATTATTAGTATATTAGTATATATATCTTAATTAGTATTATATTATTATTATGTGCTGCCTGCATGATTGCTAAGCGTCCCATGCTATTCTTTTTTTTTCATTTTTATATTATTTTTTTAAATTTTTTAATTTTTTATTTTTTTAATTTACATCCAAATTAGTTAGCATATAGTGCAACGATGACTTCAAGAGTAGATTCCTTAATGCCCCTGACCCGTTTAGCCCATCCCCCCTCCCACAACCCCTTCCGTAACCCTCAGTTTGTTCTCCGTATTTATAAGTCTCTTCTGTTTTGTCCCCCTCCCTGTTTTTATATTATTTTTGTTTCCCTTCCCTTATGTTCATCTGTTTTGTCTCTTAAAGTCCTCATATGAGTGAAGTCATATGATATTTGTCTTTCTCTGACTGATTTTGCTTAGCATAATCCCCTCCAGTTCCATCCAGGTAGTTGCAAATGGCAAGATTTCATTCTTTTTGATTGCCGAGTAATACTCCATTGCATATATATACCACATCTTCTTTATCCATTCATCCGTCGATGGACATTTGGGCTCTTTCCATACTTTGGCTATTGTCAATGGTGCCGCTTTAAACATGGGGGTGCATGTGCCCCTTCGAAACAGCACACCTGTATCCCTTGGGTAAATGCCTAGTAGTGCAATTGCTGGGTCGTAGGGTAGTTCATTTTTAGTTTTTTGAGGAACCTCCAGACTGTCTTCCAGAGTGGCTGCACCAGATGGCATTCCCAATGTCCCACACTATTCTAATCACTTTATACATTGTAACCTTATTCCTCATCCAAACCTGTGAGGCAGGGTACTATTATTACCCCATCTTACAGATGAGGAAGCTGAGGCACAAGGGGATCAAGGTAATGGCTCAAGGTCACACAACTAGGAAGGGACGGAACCGGCTATGACCCCACAGCGCATGTGTTCTTGACCTCCGGGCTCTATTGGCCTAGATTGAGGTCAGGGGAAAGGTGGTCGAGGACCACTGCCCTGAGGACATGGCTGGGTTAACCAGGAGGAGAAGAGGGCATGTCAGGCAGAGGGGACAGCAGCAGTTGAGGGCAGAGTCCCTGAGGCGGGAGTACATTCAGGGATTCGGAGGAACAGGGAGGAGGCCTATGGGGCTGGAACTGAGTGAGGTAAGGACAGCGGTGGGGACGCGAGATAGAGGTGGTGGCAGGGGCCACCTCCTGTAGGGCCTCGGGGACCCCATGCAAGAGAGAAGTGACTCTGGCATCACCTTTGGGTGTAAATGACCGAAGAGGCTGGATCTCACACAGAATGGGGGGCCCAGGCATCATGGCCCTGCCCACCCCAGCTATGTGGCCTTGGGAGAATTGCTTTCCCCCTCCCCGTGCCTCAGTTTCCTCATCTGTACATGGGGGATAATAACGGTACCTAACTTGGAGGGTTGTTGGGAGAATTAAGTAGGTTCATACATGCCAAATGGTTGGAATGAAGGTCCGGATGTAGGAAGGGCTACCTAATGTCATGTATCATTATCTTCATTATCACAATAAAGATGAGAGCCCGACAGACAGCGGCAGGTGGGGTTTGATCCAGGTGCTCACATGATATCACCAAGGCTCTGGTGTCTTCCCTCTGCTATCTGAGGCTGCCTGGGCTTTACATTCTGGCTTCACACTGCAGCGAAAGCCCCGGTCCCAACCCTGTGGTCCACAATATGGCCACTGCCATTTCTTCCATCCTCAAACCACACTATCTAGGGCCACATTGAAGGCCTCTTCCAGTTGCCCCAAAGAAAGAAAAAAAGGAGGGAGAGGGAGACACGCATCCCCAGAATCCCCAGCAAGTTTCCTCGCCTCTCACTGGCTCTGAGTGAGTTACAAGCCCGCTCCTGAGCCAAGGAAGGGCTGTGGCCAGAAAGAGGAGATAGTGGCTGGGAGCTGGGGCTGCAGCCAATCACAGCCGAGGATGGGCGGTGCATGGTCAGAAGAGAAAGTCAGGGTCCTAGCTCTATTTCACCTGCCCTGATGGGTTCCATGCTGGAGTCTTGGAGAGTCCCCCACCTTGCGTCAGTTTCCCTACTCTACTCCAGCCCCCACATTTCACATCAAGTTGGTTCCAGAGCAGAGACGTGGGGAAAACAGCCTCACCCTCCCAGGGGTCACTTTTGGGTATTTATTCTCATTGATATCATCCCCCCCCCCAGCAAGGCCCACCCTCTTTCCCAGCTTCCCTCCCTCATCGCCCTGCCCCACGGAGGAATGAGGCAGCTCACACAAGACAGAAGTTGAATTTATTTTTGGCATTGTGAGTGGTTGTCTGGGGACTCCTAGAGTCCCCTTCCTTCGGTGGCCAGAGGAAGAGCGTTCCTCAGTAGAAGGAACACCCCCTCAGCTCCAGAGGGACCCCAAAACACCAGGGTGGGACCAGGCTACACAGCCTGGGTGAGTCTAAGAGGACCCATCTACCCCAGATCTTCCTCCCCTCGCATCCCTCCTGCCCCAGACAGAGAGGAGGGATGTGAAGGGTAGTTTTGTGCCAACCTGGCTAGGCTAAAGCCCCCGGTTATTCAATCCATCAAATGCTAATCTACGAGTTGCTGTGAAGGCATTTTGTAGCTGTGGTGCTACGCCTTCAATCTGCTGCCTTTAAGTAAAGCAGATTACCTTCACTGTATGGGTGGGCCTCGTCGAATCAGTTGAAGACGTTAAGAGCCCAAATTGTGGTTTCCCAGAGAATAAGGAATTCTGCCTCAGGACTGCAGCGTCCACTCCTGCCTGAGTCTCCAGCCTGCCCTGCAAACATCAGACTTGCCAGCCCCCACAATTGCTGCGGCCAATTGCTTAAAATAAATATCTTAATATATACACTATTGGTTCTATCTCCCTGGAGAGCCCTGACAGGCCATCCCCCTTACTGCTGCCGAGCTTGGGGGAGGGGGAGAGTTGAGCTGGCCCCAGCCAAAGTGAAGTCCTGGGTGTTAAGGGGAGGCAGAGAAGGTTAAGCTGGGGCACGAGGGTCTCCATCCCCAGAGAGGCAGATCAGACACAGATATTCTTGGCTCCCTGTCCGAGGGGGCCCCCTTGGCCTCACCAGCCAAATTATACTGCTCTCCCCGTCAGGAAATCTGAACGATCCCCGCCCCCGGGGACAGCACGACCAAGTAGAGTCGGGCCACAGCCTACACCCCCGGAACCTGGCCATAATCAGGGCGTGAACAAAGCACGGCCCTCAGGGAGTCAAACGCTCAAGTGGTGGCATGCCGGGGTACTGGGTGACAAAGGGAGTCTCGGGTGTGAGAGCACTGGACGTCAGCCTAGTGGGGAGTTCAGCCACGGCTATGTCAACTTAGCACAGGTGGAGCTTTTGACATGGATGGTGGGGCCACCCTATACTGAGGGTTGGCCGGTGAGGACTGGGGGACAGAACTCACCGGGTGTCAGGGCGACAGAGCACCGGGAGCCGGCTGCTGAGTGCTGGAGAAACGAAAAGAGGGGAGCCTGGGGGGCTCGGCCCGTTAAGCGTCCGACTCTTGATTTTGGCTCAGGTCAGGATCTCATGGTTCAAGGCTTCGAGCCCCGCATCGGGCTCTGTGCTGACAGCGCTGAGCCCACGTGGGATCCTCGGTCTCCCTCTCTGCTTCTCCCTCTCCCTCTCTCTCTCTCTCTCTCTCTGTCACAAATAAAGAAATAACCATTAAAAAAAAAAAAAAAAAGGAATACACACCAAGCGCCAGGCGCCGGTCTGCATCGTCCCATATCCAGTGGAAGGTTGGTGTGTGGGGCCAGTGGGAAAATGGCGATTAGAGAAACGGCTGTGGATACCCATGCACCGTGCGGGGTGCTGGAGGCAGGCCTCTCGGCTGTTGGGGGGAGCTGGGTGCTTTCTGATTGAGGCTGGTTAACAGACGCTGGAGATGGGACATACGGCCCAGCAGGGCGTCCGTGTGCCGGACCATTTATTTCGGTGTTTGGCTGTCAGCACCTTAGAGGACGGTCAGGATCTGGGACACGAAAGGGACCGAGTGTCGGGACGCCCACGTGTCACATGGCCGGATAGAGCACAGCAGCCGGTTTGGGGTGAGCGCCTCGCCTACTGCCTGATGAGAAGGGGTGAGAGTTGGGGTGTTCATGGTGGGCTTCCCCCAGCCCAGCGGTGGGGAGTCTGCGTGCCCGGGATGTTGGCGTCTTCAGAACTGGCCTGAGTATCGAGGCGTTGGCACTGGCTGACGGGAAAGTGGGAGTCTCGAGGCTAGAAGATTCTCCTATGCCCTGAGAGTCTGGACCACGTGAGGGGATGCTGGCTTTGGTGTAAGTGTTGCAGGATCAACGTGTTGGATGCCAGCTGCTGGGAGACAGATTGCAGATGCTGGCTCACAAAGGTTCTGGAAGCGTCCGCAGACGGAGTGTGTGGGTCCGGGCCCACCGGGCAGTGCGCTGGGGAGTACAGACCTAAGAGAGCCCGAGGTGCGGAGCTGAGAAGGCCACACACTGGGTGAGGGCCTCTGGATGTGGCTGCATTGGCCAGAGTCATGCTGGGAAGCAGCTGACGGGGCACCAGGCATCGGGGAGAGCTGGCTTGGGCCTCTCTCCGCCCCAGGTCCGGCGGGGGACTCAGTGGGTCCCCTTCCCCGGCCCGTAGACCCAGCAGCCACTCGTGAGCGTGCCCGTCTGGGCCAGACCCCCTCACCGACCCTTCCCACCCAGCCCTTGCTTGCCTTGTAGGGCATCCAGCCATAAACGGAGGCCTCACGGATGGTGACTCGGTAACTCCAAATGTCACAAAGGCTGGAGAAGGGGGGACTGTCCACGCACTCTGGTGCACACCAATATACCCCACTCTCTGGGGATGGGAGGGGCTGCTAGGATGGGACACAGGTGTAGTCACTGATGTCAGCACCCAGGTTCCCTGGAGAGGCCAGAGTGACCTCGGCATTGCCTGGTTAACAAGCAGGACGCTTGCTAGGAGAATAAGTCTTTTTTATTTAAATTTTTTTTTTCAACGTTTTTTATTTATTTTTGGGACAGAGAGAGACAGAGCATGAACGGGGGAGGGGCAGAGAGAGAGGGAGACACAGAATCGGAAACAGGCTCCAGGCTCTGAGCCATCAGCCCAGAGCCTGACGCGGGGCTCGAACTCCCGGACCGCGAGATCGTGACCTGGCTGAAGTCGGACGCTTAACCGACTGCGCCACCCAGGCGCCCCTAGGAGAGTAAGTCTTAAATGTTCTCCCCACAAGTAAGAAATGATAATGGGGGGGGGCGCCTGGGTGGCTCAGTCTGTTGAGCATCTGACTCTTGCTTTCAGCTCAGGTCATGATCCCAGAGTCAGGAGATCGGGCCCCAAGTTGGGCTCCATGCTGGGTGGGAACCTGCTTAAGGTTCTCCCTGCCTGCACCACTCACACACTCTCTCGCTCTCGAAAAAAAAGATAATTATGTGAGGTGATGGAGGTAGGAGGGGGGAGCTAACACAATGGGGGTAATCACGGTAATTATCCTGCAATATACAAGTGTATGAAATCACCTCATTGCACACCTTAAACTCACACAACATTATATGTCAATTATATCTCAAAAAGAGATATCACTTGGGGAAAATAGAACGGGCACGGGTGAAACTCAGAGAAAAGCAAATGCAAATGCATCACAATCGCTGATGGGTTAAATACACTGAATCCTCCAGCCAAACACATTTTTTTTTTTTTTTTAGTAAAAACGTAATTTCTTACTCCCAGAATCACCTATTTGCCTATCTGTGTGAAGAAATCTGGCTAAGCATTCCTGGGAAGCAGTGCCCGGGTCCCTTTTGGAGAAACAGATGATAAGGTCTCTGGGTAGCGCATCAGTGTTCACTCTGACCCACAAGATGCGATTCTTACGGTTAATTGCCACGACGCAGCTTCAGACTCGGCTGTGATTCAGTCCAGAGCTTCACAGAACACCAATTTCAGGAACTTTCGTGAACAGTGACAACCCGGGAGGGACCACATTCTGATATCTAAACGATTTTACGCTGGTGTGAGATCTTTTCCGATACTTCTTCGGTTTGTCACGTGCCACAAACAGACTGCGAAAGGGACACTGACGGTCATGACCTTGGCATTGCGTTAATTGTTGGCAGAGGTTACCTTTGATGTAAAAAGAACAACACTCAGTGCGCTGGCTATTGAAACACACTCCTTCCAGCTTGGAACCATTTGCACATCCAGAGGAGTGAGAGAAATCTGACCAAGGAATTATGAAAACCAAGTTGAAAGTTTTTAAAAACTCACCGCATGCCATCCCAGACTGACACCTCTGTTTGCAGCCTCGGGGGGGGGGGGGGTCCCTGGCAACATCTCAAAGGTCACGTGACCTGGTTGGCTTCCCCGGCTCAGTGTCAGACACATCCGTTCTTCACTCACTCAGACCAGGAGCACTGGGGGACCCTCAGCTCCTCTCTCTACACCCCATAGCCAATCCCCCAGCAAACTCTAGAAGCTCCGGTTCAAAAGCTAGCCGGGATCAACCCACTTTCCCCCTCCTTAGCCCCGCCTGGTCCATCCTGTCATGCCCCACCTGGACCAGTCCTGGTCCCCCAGTCCCACCCTGGCCCCCACAGTCTGTCCTCCCGGCAGCAGCCAGAGGGCGCCCATGAGCACCTGAGACAGGTCTGCAGCTCTTGGGGACTCCCAGTTTCCTCAGGGTAAAAGCCCAAATTCTACCCTCCACCCCTCCTCCCTCTTCCCGCCTTCACCCACTCTGCTCCAGCCACATGGACCTCCGCGTTGTTCCTCCAACTGCCAGGCCCAGTCCTGCCCCAGGGCCTTTGCATGGGCTGTTTCCCTGCCTGTACCAGCTATCCCTCCCTCACATCCTTCAGGTCTCCTCAAAAGTCACCTCCGCAGAAAGGCCTCCTCTGACCCCTAAGCTAAATAAACACACCCCTTCTCTGATTCACACTCTCCCCTTTTTATCCTGCTTTGTGTTAAATTCAGGGCCGTTATTACTCTCTATCACTTACTCATTTGCGTAGTGTCTGTCTCTGCCGTTATAATGCCAGCCCTTGGAGGGAGGGGACGGCTCCTCTCTATGTATCCAGTGTCTACAACAAACCCACCTGCCTGGGGTCAGATACCAACTTCACCCCTGCCGGGCAGGTGGGAGCTAAACCAAGTTGCTTGCCCTCCCAGTGCCTCAGTTTTCTCATCTGTAAAGTGGAGATCATTACAGGCAATGAGCTCACACAGTGGTGGGCATGGACAGTGATTGGCATACAATAGGTGTTCGATACGTGCACGTCTATGCTGGGTGTCCTTCCCGATGCATCAGCTTTTATCCGAATGCGTGTGTGCACAGGCAGGCACGTGGCTCCACTCCTGTGTGTCTACCTGCGGGCAGGGCATGCACGCAGAGGGAAACTGAGTCAACCACCACAGGCCAGGCCCAGCCCCCTTCTCCTCCCCATCCAGACCCAGTGCCCGGGGACCCCACTCCCGTCCTGGCACTCGCCCCACCACCCTCCACCTCCACCAGCTCGCCTGGTTCGGGAGTGGACCTTCCATCTGAGTTCGAGGTGTCCATCTATCTCTGACGCTAAAGGTCATGGGCCAAAAGGGCCCCAGCTGGGGGGTGCCCCCCCTCCACGTTCTTGGGAGGATTCCACAGGGACCGTGCTGGGAGAGCACCCTCTTCAGCTCCACCCCAGTTTCTGCTGGGGTCCGGATTCATCTCTCACCCACCCAGCTCCATCCCCGAGCCCCCACCTCTGAGATGCCCACCTGGCCCGTGGGGACCACTGAGGACGGATGGGCCAGGCATCTGAGGGGAGCGGCCCTGGGGGGAGGCGAAAGGGACAGTGACCGGTATGGGGAACAGGGTCTCCCCCACCTGACCCCGACCCTTACCAGCTGGGGGCAGGGGAGTCCGGGCAGGGACTCCTGGGCTCCTGTCCTCCCCCCACAGCACGCCCCTCACCCGGCGCTGGACAGATGAGGGAGCATCTAGCTTGGCCTCTGGGGACACAGTGTGTGCCAACCTGGCCCTGGCTGATGAGGTTCCCCCATAGATCAGGGGCAGCTCAGGCACGTCCTGCTGTTTCTGGGGGTGGCGCAGGGAGGGAGGAGTTGTCACCCTGCAGCCACCTGGACTCCCTCCTGTGGTGCCTCCTTCTAGGCCTCACTTTCCCAAGCACACCTGTGGGCTCCACACCCCAGAGCTTCATGGCCAAGCAGCGGGGACGGGGGAAGACAGGGCAGGCTCCACTCAACCTCCAGACCTCCAAGTAACAGGTGGAGGAGAGGAGGAGGGGACAGGGGACCGACACCATTCTTAGAGAAAGAGAGAGAGTCATTTCCGTACTATCAGCTTCCTGGGACCGCCATGACAAATGACTACAAACTTTGTAGCTGAAATGACACGAATGTATTGCCTTACTATTCTCGAGGCCAGAGGTCCCTCTCGGAGGTCCCCAGGCTAAAAAAGGTGTCCAGTCCTTTCTGGAGGCTCGAGGGAAGGATCTGTTTCCTTACTCCTTAGGATTGTTGGCAGATTTCAGCTCCTTATGGTTGTAGGACTCAGGTTCTGTTTCTTTGCAGACCGTCAGCTGAGGGCTGTGCCCAGCTTCTAGAAACACCCGCGTTTCTAGAAGCCCTCAGCTCATAGCCCCTTCCTCGGCTTCAAAGCCCCCACCCAGCAGGCCAAATCCCTGTCACCCTTCACCCTTCTTCTGTGTCACCTCTGTCCCAGCCAGGAAGGCTTCTCTGATTTTAAGGGCCCACGTGGTTGGATTGAGCCCACCCAGGCCATCCAGGATCACCTCCTCCTCTCAAAACGCCTAATTTGGATCACAAGTACAGAATTCCTTCCGCCGTGAACAGGGAGGGGAGCACACCCAAGGTTCCAGGGATTAGGACGCGCACGGCTTGGGGGCTTTTCGGCTGCCACACGCACATGGACACCATACAGGCAGACCGGGGTCCATGGCTAGCTCACAGGGCACCTCCATGCAAATTAGAACAAAGCACCCTGTCATTGCAGGATGCTTCAAAGTCGTCGCCATAGACCCGACCGAGAATGAGGCCCTTGACTGCCCTCTGCTGGAAGGTAGTAAAAATGGATGTCCAAATCCACCCAGTCTCTGAGGTGAAGGGAGCCCCTCAAAGATGGGGGGGGGATCCCCCTAGTGCAGAGAAAATCTGTGCCCTCCCCCAAAACAGACACACACAGACCAACTCAGATGCACGCCTACTCCCTCACATCCCACAGCGAAACCTGTCGCCATCTCCCACCAAACAGTTTTGTTCTGAGTCGTGGGTGCGAGGGTTGAGTCCGGGGCTCAGTGAAGATTTCTCGCAGAGGACCGGGGGAGTCTGTGGACTTTGTGGGCAGCTGACCACAGTCACTACGGGGCGGCACTGAGGGTTACAGAGGGCTGGTGGACGGGGGGCAACAGGAAGTAGCCACTGGGATGGCATACAACTGGGTACCCTCGCAGGTGTAAACCCTCGGACGGGGCTTGGACCCTGCGTGTAAACAGTCATTCACTGCACTAATATTTACTGAGCGTTAGCCCCGTGCCAGGCGCTGTTCTAAGGCAGGTGGGAGACAAGACAGATCAGAGCCCACCTTGCCCGTGGGCCCTTCGTAAGCCAAGGAACAGAGAAATATCCTCAAGATTGCCATGGCAGGCGACAAGAGGTTGGCTGTGACCATCCCACCCATCCCTAGACCGCATGGTCCACTGAGAACGATGCAGGGGTAAAGACTATATAGAGTTCCCAGGCTAGCCCACAACAGTCTGTTCAACCCTTCAGGCAGGTGAAAGGTGGTAAGGTATGGAATGGGGGAGGGAAAGACGGCAGGAGGCAGGTGGATGAGGAAGAGAACCCCACAACAAAGACGTGCAAAGGGCCCCGACAGAGGAGGTCACTTTCCATAACTGGCCTGGAGGTTATAGTTTCTGCTTATAAGTTCTCCTCTTCGGAAAAGTAGAAACACCCATTAGGGTCAAAACTCTCTAAGTTGTAAGCTGGTAACTCACTACCCAGCCACTCACCAGCAAACGTGTGTGGGACACTGAGAGGAAGACACAACAAAACAAAACAAACAAACAAACAAACAAACAAAGCCACCACATTTGGCTGCGTCTCCTCCAAGATACGGATTCTGAGTCTCTAATTCCCGAAGCTGGGCTTGACCATGTGACCTGTTTTGGCCAATGAACCCTTAGGAAACACGCCGCCAGGGGGCGCCTGAGAGACGCTTGCGCGCGACGCTTGCACTCCCTGCTTTTCCTGTAAGCTCTGCAACCACCGCGAGCTCAGCTCAGGTCCTGAGTCAGGACCTGACTTCAGCTCAGATCCTGATCTCACAGTTGGTGAGTTCGAGACCCACAACGGGCTCTCTGCTGTCGGCACGGAGTAGCTTCAGATCCTCTGTCCCCCCTCTCTCTGCCCCTTCTCTGTTCATGCTCTCTCTCTCTCTCTCTCTCAAAAATGAAAAAACGTTTTAAAAAAAACATTATTATCTCGATTTTGCAGATGGGGAAACTGAGGCACAGGGAGATTTGACTCTGTTGCTAGTAAGGGGTGGAGCCAGGGTTTGCATCCAGTTCTGACTCTGTGATTAATTGCTCCGTTGGCCTGACACCTAGCCCTTCACTAATGATCTGTGTAATTCTGAGCAAGGTGCTACGGTCTTGTGATTATTTCCTCTCGTATCAAATGAGAGAAGCAGAGTAAAATCAGAGGTTCTTAAGCGGGTTTGGGCAACCATGATACCATACAACTGTCCAAAAAAGTATCTGGGTAAATATATTGGGAAGGAGGGGAGGGTATTTGGGGGGGAGGGGGACAGGCAGCGAGCAAGTCAGGTGTTCTGTAGGTTTGGTGAGATTCCCAAATGAGTCTTGATCCAGAAAAGATTAAGAAATACCAGACGATACGCCATGGAAGGCCCTTGCCAAGGTCAAGTTTCTATTCCAGCTGACCCCAAATGCTGCAATTACAGTTATGCAGAAGCCAAACGAGCCTCCCAAGGATAGTCCTGGGTGCAATTCAGTCCACATCACAGCAGCCCTGAATTGCGGCCAAGGTCAACATGACCCTGGTCTCAGTTCCAGGCTTGAGCAGAATGCATCTTTCTGACACACCCCACACCCCTGTCTTGGAACCTGACCAGTTCCGGGCTTTTCTCGCCTGTCGTGACCCGCCCAGGGAGGTTGCTCTCCACCCCTGCCCCACGTGAGGTTCCGTTGCTACAGCTTTGACCGCCGAGCCCTGACTAGCCACGCCCTGAGAAAGCAGTTAATATTACAGGAACTTCCAGAAGATTCTACAGCAGATTTCTGTCTGAAGCAACCCTTGCCTCATTTTCCAGAAGTCTGGCTCATCACTGTAACGGTTTCTGAGCTGCGTGTCTCCCCAGGGACGCGGTGCTGTCTTTCACAACTGCTCACCACCAGCTCCCGCCGCCATCAGTTCTGTGCCCGCTCCTATCTCCCTCTGCCTCGACTTTCTGCAGCCAATCCTCGTCTTTCTACCTTGACGGCAAGCCCACTTGACATCAAAAGCACCTATAGCTGCTCACGGCCATGGCCTCGGGTGTCCTGGGTGAGATTCCTCCTCATACAACAGCCCAGTGCACTTTAAGCTGGTGATAAACTCTGCCGGGTTGTCCAAGAAGCGTGCAAAGTGTTCCTCTGGGCAGTGGAATTTTTGTCAAGCCCCATCTTACGGAAGCTTGTCGCGGAGGCTCGGACAATATTAAAAAACCGTCAGGATGGCAGAATCTTAGGGAGAACACGGGGCCACGGGGTCCGTATGCAAAGATCACACACGGGTGGTCCGGAGAAATCAAGAAAACAGGACTGTTTCCCCTACAGGGTTGGCCCCAGATAGGTGAGTGAGAGCAAGGGTTCAGCGGGCAGGAACTCAGGCCAAGAAGGAACCATGGGAACAGAGGCCCTGGGAATTTGCAGACATCTCGGGGAGGGCACTGGACTTCCCGCAGGTCGTGGGAGAGAGGCAGGCGCCAAATCTCCGAGGCCCGAGTGACCCCAGCTGACATCTGGATAACATCTGTTATACAAAAGAGCCCGTCCAAGCCAGAAAGCAGTAACCCATCAGAGCTTTCAAACACCCAGCAGAGTTGGTGTGTGTGTGTGGTTTTTTTTTTAATAGCTTTAGAGAGATTCTTTCACAACAGCAAACTCACTAACAGCCACCCAGCTCAGCTGCGGTTCAGACACACCCTAGGACACACATGTCCACCACACATAATAATAACCTAATATTTAATGCACGCTTAGTATGCGCCCGGCACTGTATTATCGCTTTACACATATTAATTCACATAATTCTTATAAGAAAATTTTGGGGTAAATGCTGTCATCATCCACATGCAAGCCAGAGGAAGCTGCTTCAACACCCTTCCGTGGGGAAAGGCCAAGCCCCTCCCACAACCCACAAGGCCCTGCAGGACCTGCCCCTGTCCCCTCCCTGCCTTCACCTCCTCCCTTTCTTCCCCTGGCTCATTCTGCTCTAGCCTTACAGGCCTCCGCCCTGTTCCTCCAACAAGCCAAGCCTGATCCTGCCCCAGGACCTTTGCACGGGCTCTTTGCTCTGCCGGAGAGGCTCTTCCTCCACTGAAGCAACTACACAGCTCACTCCTCACCCCCAAGAACTCTATCCACATATCACCTTCTCAGGAAGGCTTCTCAATCTAAAACTACAAGCCTCTCCCCATGTACACACACACAGCACTCACCACCATCCGGCACACCGTATACTGAATTCATTATCTTTATTGTTGGCCTGGCCCACCAGAGCAGGGATCTGTGTCTGTTTTGCTCACGGCTATGACCTCCAGGGCCCGGAGTAGTGCCTAGCACACCGCAGGTGCTCAGTAAATATTTGAGAGATGAATGAATCCACAATGAAAAGGGGTATCAAGGCAGGAAGAATCTGGGCCATGGCCCAAGGCCCAGGGTGTCTAAGTAGCAGAAGCCAGACTCCAACCCAGGCAGCCCAGCTCCTCAGTCTTATTAGCCCTAAACACGTCCGTCTACACCTCCCACAAACGCACACAACGCCTAGCACACGTGAACTCTCACAAACACACAAAACCCCCTGCAGCCAGGACCAGCCGCGCGGACTTAGCCACAGGCACATCCCTCACTCAGCCCCACACTCAGTCGCCGGGCTCCGGCCCGCACCTCCTCAGGCCCCCAAACCCCAACGCGGTCTAGGCCTTGGTCTTCACCCTGGGGTAACGTGAACTCATCCTCCTCTTGCGTCGGGCTGTTGAGGGCGTCGGCTCGTGGGCCGCTACAGCAATGGAGACGTTCACCTGGGGTCCACCTGGGGTCCGGGCTGGTGATGGCCGGGTCCAGTGCCTCGCCCTGGGAACGGAAGGCCAGGGAGAGTTGCTGGTGTGGCCAAGGACGCGACCACGCGAACCCCCTCCCCATCTCCTGGGCCCTCTCAATCGGCAGCGTCCCCTAGGGTGCGTGGTGCAGGCTGTTCAGGACAGTCCCCGCCGTCCCCTTGACCCTACCCTCACCCAGGCCTGCACCCCAGCGCCGCCCCGCGCTTCTCCAGCTCCCAGGTCTGACACAGGTGGCCGCGCACGGTGGCACAGTTCAGGCTGCCGAAGAGCACAGCCTCCCCTCCCCGCCCTCCGCCCTCTGCCTCCCATCCCCCTTGAGCCCCGGGGACCCTCAGGCTCCTCCCTCAGCCCGAACCCCGCCCCCTCCTGGTTTCTGGCGCACCTCCAGCTTCGGAGGGGGGGGGGCGGGTAAGCAGAGTCAGCGCCCGGGACCCCCAACCCCCACGTCTGGAGCGCACGCTCCCCAAGGCCTCCTCCCAGGCCCCGCCTCCACGGAGGGCGTGCCGCTCCCCCTCTGCCTCCACGGCCCCTCCCCACGCCAGCCCAGGCCCCGCCCTCTGGTCCCGCCCCCACCCCTCTGGCTGCCGACTGCGACGCACGTGGTGGCTCTCTACAGCGTGGCGCGGGCTGGCGAAGACGCCGGGTTCCCCCCTCCATCACGGTCCCGGCAGCCCCCATGGGTCTCTTCTGCCCCTCGGCCGCCCCCCCCCGACCCTCCCGGACCCCGCCCCAGCCAAGTCCTGCCCCTCAGCGGGCCTCCCCAGAAGCTGTAAGCCCCCCCACCCCGCCCGGGGCGCACGCATTGCGCCCACCGCTTGCGCGTGGTGCTGGCACCGGCCGGGTGGCTCCAGGAGAAATCGGCGGGCTGGCGCTGGACGAGGAATCCGTGGAAGCGCACGTCGTGCAAGCCCGAGGGCACCTCCTTGGCCGGCGACTGGAGGGCCCAGCGCATGAGAAGGGCGCCCCGGTCTCACCTGCCAGCGCAGGTGCTCCTAGGCCTCCACGCGTGTGAGATGCCACCGAGGAAGAAGAGCAGGTGCGAGGCGCCGCGTCCCCACCGCCCCCCCCCACCTGCACCCACTACGTGCCCCTGAGCCTCACTGGACACTGAGGAGACTGAGGAGGCTTTGGGGTGTGTGAGGCCCTCTGTTTCCCTTCCCAAGAGCCTGCTTTAAGCCGGAGTCAGTTTGGAGAGGAGCCCCAGGCTGCTGGGCTCAGATCCAGGCCCCCCAATCCCCCCTCTGACTTTTCAGAGAGCTTGTAGGGAGCCCCCACTGGTCCCCACTCCCCAGCACCAGGAACCCCTTGTTCCTTGCACAGACATGAGTTGAACTCTGTGTTTTAGACCTGGTGGGGGGAGGGGGAGAGGGGAGAAGGCGTTCCTAACCTCTGCCCTTTTGAAGCTAACACTTCAGGGGGAGAAACGAGTGTGATGAACAAGTTAGAGCCCAAAAATGCTGACATCCTGAGGTCTGTGCAGTAAAGGAAATAAACAGGAAACAGTGAGAGAGAGACAGGCGGCTGTGGCTGGGATGGTCATCTTCTCTGCAGAGGTGACATTTGAGCTCAGATCTGAAGGGCGGCGGAGCTGGCCATTCAAACAGCCAGAGGAGAGCGCAGCAGTCGGGGGACACGGCAGGTGCATAGGCCCCTGGGGCCGGAACAGGCTTCTTCCATCAGTGGGCTTCGCTCTACGGCCTTCCTCTCTTTCTCTCCACCGATCTTCCCCTCAGCCTTAGAGATTCCCTATCCTGAACACCCCTTCCTTGCCCCACTTCTCCTCCATGATGGCCAAGGTTCTAGAAGGCTTGAGCTAACCTGAATTTCCACGAACGGAGCGCACGGAACGAGACATGCGATTGAGGGTTGCCATGGAAATAGGTCTACATCCACTTGTGGATGTTATGGATAGTATGGTCCTATTCAAGGGGGACGTGATCAAAGACCCTTGGATATCTAAAATTCTTTTTCATGTTATTTATTTTTGAGAGAAGGGGGGGAGAGAGAGAGAGGGAGGGAGAGAATATGAGTGGGAGAGGGGCAGAGAGACGGAGACAGATCCAAAGCAGGCTCCAGGCTCCGAGCTGTCAGCACAGAGCCCGACGTGGGGCTCAAACTCACAAACCTCGAGATCATGACCTGAGCTGAATTCAGACGCTTAACCGACTGAGCCACCCAGGCGCCCCTGAATTGTGCACTGTTAATGGGTGAACTGCATGGTATATGAACTGTATCCCAAAGCTGTGTGTGTGTGTGTGTGTGTGTGTGTGTGTGTGTGTGTGTGTGTGTGTGATACAGAGAGAGAGAGGGAATGTCAGGACTGCTAGGTATTCATCCAGAGGACATGACAACTTTTCGCTCACACAGAAACCTGCACATAGATGTTTACAGCGATATATGTATAATTTCCAAAATGTGGAAAGAACTCAAATGTCCCTCAACAGACGGACCGCTAGAAGGTGGTACATCCACATCCCAGAACACTCCCCAGCAGTAACGGGAAAGAAATAACTGGCACACTGACATCGGGGGTCAGTCTGCCGTGCGTTCTGCTGAATGAAAGTTGCCACACTCCAAAGGCTCATACGGCATGACCCCACTGACACTTTTCTTCTGGAAAAGACAAACTAGCGATTGGGAACACATCAGTGGTTGCCAGAGGCTGGGGAGGGGGGCACACGCCTATCCTGATTGAGGCTGTGTCTGTAGGGCGGTATGCATTTGTCAAATAGCATAGACTTGTACCCTAAAGTGGGTAGGTTTTACTGGGTGCAAATTACACCTTAATTGTTTTTTAAGGAAAGCAAAAGATCTGGAAGGAAAAGATACACCGTGCGGTAAAAACCAGAGCTGAATAGGAAAGAAGGGGCTATCCATGCTCCCCAGATCCACTTCTGTCCTCCCATCCCCTCCTCCAGCCTTGAAGACCCTGCTCCCTTGGCCGGCAAATGGCTGAGGAACCCCCCCCCCCATCCTCACCCCGTTCACCTCCCTGGCCCTCCTGGTTGCTAAGTCCCGAGGGCAGGGGGCGCTGGTCAACACTCCAACACTCTTCGCTGCTTGAGACCCAACAGCCGTCGTCGCTTGGGTCCTTATGTCACATCACCAGTTTGCCCCTGCATCTCTGATGACTCAGCTCTGTCTCCTACCCAGATTTTCATCCTCCTCCCTGGGCTATCCCTTCTGTGGCGTCACGGGCAGCCAACGTGTGAACCACGTCCACCTCCAGGTCTCTTTCTAGAACTCACCTCCTTGGATCTCCACCAACTATTTCTACTAATATGGCCTGGATCCAGTCCCGGCTCTTACTGTGCCTGTGGCTGGACGAACCCCTAGTCTGTTTCCCGCGTGGCCTGTGCTCTGGGGTCTCAAGGTACCCCCTGGCAAGTCCTCCCCGGGATGTCCCTTGCTCAAGAACCTACCGTGGGATTAAAGATGTAAACTTGAGGGGCGCCTGGGTGGCTCAGTCGGTCAAGTGTCCGACTTCCGCTCAGGACGTGGTCTCGAAGTTCATGGATTCGAGCCCCACATCAGGTTCTGCGCTGACACTGCGGAGCCTGCTTGGGGTTCTCTCTCTCTCCCTCTCTCTCCGTCCCTCCTCCACTCATGCTTCCTCTCGCTCTCAAAATAAATAAATAAACTTAAAAAAAAAAAAAAAAAGCAAAGAGAGGGGCACCCATTTGGCTCCATTGGTGAAGCTTGCAACTCTCGATCTTAGGGTTGTGAGTTCAAGCCCCGCATAGAGCTTACTTTAAATTGATTGATTGATTGATTGATTAAAATAAATAAAAAAGAATTCTGCCTTTAATTCTCCTGGAACATGATCATTAATGTTAAAAAAAAAAAAAAAAAAAAAAGGAACATACCAGGCGCTGGCCAAGATGTGGAGAGACCGGAGCCCCGTGCTCGGCTGGTGAGACAGTGAATTAGAGCAGCTGCTGTGGAAAACCGTTCAGCAGCCCTTCAGAAAATCACACCGGAGCCACCATAGGGCCCAGCAGTTCCACTGCTGGGTATCCATCTACCCAAAGGGGTTGAAAGCAGGGATCTCTGTACACGACAGGTGACCGAACAGATACTCGTACACAGCAGTTCACGACAGCAGCGTTCACGCCGGCCAAAAGGTCCATCGACGGATCCACGGACAGACACGGTGTGGTCCGTCGATACCAGGGGACGTTATCCAGCCTTAAAAATTGTCACGTGCTTATCCATGCTACAACGTGGCTGAGCTTTGGAGACACGTAAAGTAAGAGAAGCCAGAAATAAAAGGACAGATACTGCACGATTCCTCCCTTACGTGAGGTCCCCAGAGGGGTCCCGTCCACAGAGACAGAGAGTAGTGCGAACCAGGGGTGGGGAGTCAGCGTTTCGGGGGCACGGAGTCTCAGTTTGGGGAGATGGGAAAGTTCTGGAGATGGATGGGGCGGACGGCTGCACGACATTGTGAATTGCTTAATGCCACCGAGCTGCGCACTTAGGAACGGTTAAAGTGTGGGGCACCTGGGGCGCTGGGGCGCTCAGTCAGTTAAGCGTCTGACTCTTGATAGGGGCTCGGGTTATGATCTCATGGTTCGTGAGTTCGAGCCCCTTGTGGGGCTCTGCACTGTCAGGGCGGATTCTCTCTTTCCCTCTGTCTCTGCCCCCTCCCTCCCTCTCTCTTTCCCTCTCAAAAGTAAATAAACATTTTTTAAAATGTGGGGAGCCTGCGTGGCTCAGTCCGTTAAGCGTCTGACTCTTGATTTCGGCTCAGGTCTTGATCTCACGGTTCATGGGATCGAGCCCCGCGTCGGGCTCTGCGCTGACAGCATGGGGCCTGCTTGGGATCCTCTCTCTCCTTCTCTCTCTGCCCCTCCCGCAGTCATTCTCATTCTCTCTCCCTCTCTCTCTGCCTCAAAAGTAAGTAAGCATTTTTTTTTTTTAAAGAAAAGAAGGGTGAAAATGGTAAATTTCATGTTACCATTTTACCACAACTGGAAACAAAGCAGGAATCTGTCATCGTTCCCTCTTGCCGGCCTGACTGCAGCTACTGCACTCCTGAGCCCTCGGCTGCAGCCAGCCTGGCCTCCCCACCTCTGTCCTGCTGCGCCCTCCCCACCCCTCTCCTTCCTCCCAAACCCACCAGCCCCGCCCTGCCGATTCGGAGGGCGGCTTAGGCCTGGGGAGAACCAGGGCAGCGGTGGGGGCTCGTCAGGGACACAGGGGAGATAAGAGTGGCTCAGCCGCTCCCCAGGGCAGGCAGCCGAGGCAGGGAACCGTCCTCAGCAGTGTGGAAAGCTTTTCCCCGGGGTACCAGCAGGTGCAGCCAGAGGAGGAAGAGAAGAGAGAGTGGCCGGGGGCCGAGGTCAAGGTGCCCCGGAGACCACGCGTCTCCTCTTTCTCCATTTCGTCCCGGTTTCCCTGTCCCCCACTATGCCATACCAACTGACAGCAGTCGTGATAACAAGCACACAGCAGGAGAGGCCGGCCCAGCTCACATCTGCCTCCACTTCCCCGGGCCTTGGTGGCCTGTGCCCATCAGGGACACGCGGGGCCGAGGCCTGGAGTGGCCAGGTCCCCAGGGAGCTCACAACCAGAGGCAGCGGGAGAGGCCGGAGTGGGTGGCCAGAGGAGGAGGAAGAGGAAAGATCGGCGGGTCTGACACGCTGGGGTAGGGCTGTGGCAGGAGGGGGCTGGGCGGAGAGGCCCGGCAGCTAGACCAGCTAGACGGAGGGGAAGCCAGGCCAGCAGCACATGTTAGTTTCGGAAGAAGGGGGCCAATCTTCAGCTTCTCACTGTGACCCTGGACTTGGGCCCCAGGGTTGATCAGATGTTTCTCCCCTGAGCTAAACTCTGGGCTTCATCCCAGGGGACTCCGCGAGCCTTCCCAGAAGACACGCCCCCTCCTCGAGAACCCCCCAGAGTGCGAGGGGAGGGACGTTTTCCAGTCCAAGAACCCGCCCCCCCCCCAAGCCCCCATCAGCCAGCCTGGGCTGACCCCCATCCAGCCTCATCCTGAGCTCCTAATTTGGCTGCCCAGAGTTTGCTACCCCACTGGGCCACCCCAGAGAGAGCCATGGTCCTGGGAAGGGGAGGAGGAGGAAACCTTTGAGGCTTGGCCAGGAGCCTCAGCCTGAAATTGCACCATTCAAGTTTCCCCTTAGGGTTAAGGCAGCATTTCCTTTATCTGTTCCAGGAACCCCTAGCACCCCAAAAAGTGCTCCAGAGGGCAAGAAACATCAAGGGGGCAGATGCATTCCAGAAAGCTGCGCAAAACACGTGAGCAAATGGAAACCTCTGGGAAGGCCTGCAAGGAACAACCCCATTTAGCTTTGCTTAATCCCTGGTTTGGCCGGGGTTCCACAGAGCATGCCCTGAACATCCAAGGCCCCAATTAAATGCCCACTGTGAGAGCCCAGAGGGGCCAGGGGGCAGTCAGGCTGCAGAGGGAGTGAGTCAGTTTGACTGGAGGGAGGGAGGGGACAAGGGGGACACAAGCCAGGCCTGAGGACCTTGCATGCCACCCTCAGAGACCAGAAATGTCCCCGAGGGTCTGGAAGGGGAACTCAGCCCTCACTGACACCACCCTGCTCCTTGCTCTCTGACCAAACCCCCCGTCCTCCACCGAAGACCTCAAACTCCCCCCCCAGAGTCGTGTCTCCTGCTCCTTCCCCCTGGCCATGACGGGAGCCACTGTGCCCGTCAACAGAGCCACAGTGGAGACGTCACGGGCATTGTCGGCCCACAGTGTGGTTACACTATAAAGACCAATGACGGGAGTTAGCCTTCAGTGGACACGACGCCCCAATAATGCATGGACACGCCCATGCACTATTCCTGACACCAGGAGGGCAGACGGGTGGGGACTGGAATCACGGGTCACCACTTAGCAGTTGTGCGGTCCTGGGACAGGGAGTTCAATTCTGCTGTCTTAGAGAGAGACGGTCTCTGCAAAAATAAAAATTAAAAAAAAGGCGGGGGGGAATAAAAGGCTTTTGCGAGCCAGGTAACAGTGGTGGGCCAGGAAGGACCCGGCTCGTCCCAGCAGATGCCAGCAGGGACAGAAGACAACCCAGGATCAGGCCAGCCGCTGTCACCCAACCGACTCTGCCCCCCACCCCAGGGGACATTGGGCAATGTCTGGAGACGGTTTTGATTGGCAGGATTGGGGGTGCTGCTGGCATCTGGTGGGTAGGGGCCAGAGGCACTGCTAAGCATCCTATAATGCACAGGACAGCCCCCTACAACCAAGGCCTCTGCAGCTCACAATGTGAGTAGTGCGAAGGGGGAGAGACCCCGGATCAGTCAGTCATCCCCCAAGCTGGAGTCGTCGTCCTCCTCCTCCTCATCATCATATTGACTCGCTTTCGAGCGCGCTCACAGGGTTTCAAGCCCTGTTCTAAGCGCTTTATACACATTGACCATTTCATTCTCAGAACAACCCCTTTATAAGGTGAGCACTATTACTCCCTGTGTTCGGAGAGGTTAAGTAATTGTCCTAAGGTCACACAGCTTTAAATGGCAAAGCCAGGTTCTTTTTTTCTTTTTTTAATTTTTTTTAATGTTTATTTATTTCTGAGACAGAGAGAGAGAGAGACAGAGCATGAGTGGGGGGGGGGAGCAGAGAGAGAGGGAGACACAGAATCCAAAGCAGGCTCCAGGCTCCGAGCTGTCAGCACAGAGCCCGATGCGGGGCTCAAACTCACAAACAGTGAGGTCATGACCTGAGCCGAAGTCGGCCGCTCAACTGACTGAGCCACCCAGGCGCCCCGGTAAAGCCAGGTTCTAACGCAGACTGCCTGCGTCCTGACCCTTCTCTCAGCTCACCTCCTGGGTGGGAATGGGGGACCCTGAATCCACTGCGATTATGGTTTCTCCCCCGCCCTCCCCCACCCATAGCTGAACGAGGGCTCGGAGTAAAGGTTAAGATGAGTTGTTTATATCAAATTCTGTTTCTCCAGTGCCTGAGCGTGTGGGACTCAGCTCCACGCGCCTCCCTGAGCGGACGGGCTTAGGGGACGTTGTCTCCAGCCGCTGAACACTGTGTCTTCTGGCTTCAGAGGTGAACTTGCTTGGCTACGGGGCCACTGGGGTCCGGGCAAACAAGAGCTGGCTGTTCCAGGAGCCAGTTCAGAAATCAGAGGGCAGAGGGGCAGAAGACACGCGCGACCCCCGCCATCATCGTCCTCCTGTCGCTAATAATAACTCGTCCACACTGACAGCACTTCCTGTGAGCCAGGTCATGTCCTAAACCCCTTACATCCTTAACGCACTTAATCGTCCCAAGAGTCCTGTGCAACTGATACAATCACCCCCATTTTGCAGACAGGGACACACGTTCAGAGGGAAAGGCCACCCGCCCTGGGCCAGGCAGTAGGGGGTGTAACTCTGAGCACCTGCTCCTTAACCCAGAGAGTCTCCACCTCCAAACTGTTTGTACTTGGGGCCAGATCATGTCTGTGATGGACAAGGTCCCGGGCACTGTAGGGCGCTTAGCACCCCCTTAGCCTCTACCCGCCAGATGCCTGTATCACCTCCCCCAGGCATGACAACCAAAAATGTCTCCAGACATTGCCAGATGTCCCCTGGGGGAGTTTGGGGGGGCGGGGGGGGGCAAACTTCCCCGGGCTGAAACTTCCGCCTTGACCCCACACTTTGGGATGGGGCAGGGGCTGATCGGCATGGAGAGGTCTGCTTGCTGCAGCCCCCAGAAGAATCTGGAGCCTGAAACCCACGCTAACAGCATGAATCAGTGTTATGGCAATGTCGTTCTGTGGCACCTACTGTGTGCCAAGTCAGGACTTGAACCCAGGCTTCAGAATCTACACTTCAGCACTGAGTGTGCCTGCCTGCCCGGTGGCCCCACCAGGGAGGCGCAGGTGAGGCTGGAAGACAAGTCAAAAGGGAAAAGGAGGGGAGGCTGGGTGGCTCAGTCGGTTGAGCCTCCAACGTCGGCTCAGGTCATGATCTCGCGGTCCGGGCGTTCGAGCCCCGCGTCGGGCTCTGTGCTGACAGCTCAGAGCCTGGAACCTGCTTCGGATTCTGCGTCTCCCCCTCTCTGACCCTCCCCCGTTCATGCTCTGTCTCTCTCTGTCTCAAAAATAAACATTAAAAAAAATTTTTTTAAAGAAAAGGGAAAAGGAAGCCTTAGATTCAGGAGTCTCGGACCCAAACAGGTCGGCAAGGTTTTATGAGGCACCTACTGTGTGCTACATGTCCTGGCCAAGAAGAGAGCAACAGAATTGGTCTTGAGCGGTTCCCCTGCCCGCCGAGACTCCACCTGCAACACCTCTCCCAGCCTCTCATCCAACAGCCGGGAGCTAAGAACCTATTGAGCACCAGTATTTGCATTCACACTCAACAGATGCACGAAACGAGGCTCAGAGAGGCCAAGCAACTTGCCAGGGACACACAGCAGAAGGCGGGAGGCTCCCGGCTTCATCTCTCCGGTCCCCCATTAACCTTCAGACCCTCCTGGGGATCATCAGCATTCTGTTCTTCACATCCACAGTCCCGTTGACGCATCCCGGTATTCGCGGGGTCTAAGGGCCAGAGAACACGTTTGCTTTCGAGAAGACGACTCTCTGCTCCCTAGGGCTCAGGATACAACCCTGGTGGGGCCCAGCAGAAGCCCAGGGACCAGGTGTCCCTTGGGGTCTTGGTGTCCCCTGGATGCCACCCCTTGGTCCATCCTCTGGAGCAGAGGCCTCACCCCCTGGGACTTCCCCCACATCTGCTTCTCTCTCCAGCTGGACCCCACCCATCCTAGGTGCCCCTGTCCCACCTGGCTCTCCCCAGCGGCTTCCTGACTCCCAGTTGACACTCGGGCCCCCTCTGCCAGACCTGGGCCGCCCTGGAGAAGGCAGGGTGCCGTTCCATCTGGGCATGACTTCCCCCGGGGAAAGGGAGATGATCGCCAATGCTAAGAGACAGCTTGTTCTAGAAGAAGAACCCAAGAAGCCAACTTGGGCTTTGCCGAAGCCACATCCCCAGCCTGAGAGCCCCCTGCTCACTCACCACCCCCCGTCACATACACACGGACAAAATGTTAGGAGGTCACAACCCACTGGGGTTTCTCACTTGAGGGTGAGGGGGGATTTTATTGATCCTCTGCCAGGCACCCCCGAGACCTCTGAGGTGGCCATGGTGGCTGAAAGAGCAAAAGGCTGGAGGCCAGCCACTCACCTGGACGCGTCGGGGTGGGGCAGGACAAGAGAGGCGCCGCATTTGAAGTCTATGTCACAAAGTGCCGGGCTGGAGGAAAGTCGCTGGCCGTGTGCTCTGGGAGGGCCAGAGGGGGACGGCTGAGGCTCGTCTGGCCCAGCAGCAAAAGGGAAACTGAGGCCAGCCCTCAGACCATCCCTCTGAGATCAAGAGTGATGTTCCCAACAGCAGGCCCCAAAGCTGGGGGCGGGGGGGGGGGAATCGGAGACCCTTCTGTGCCCTGTGCTAGAATGGGGGCCAAGGGGTGGGGGCGGGAGGGAGGAATCCTCAGGGCCCTGGAGAGGGAGGGTGGGAGGCCCGCGTTGCATTTGCTGGGCGGGGGTTGGGTTTTTGTTTTACCTTTTCTCCCCAGTTTTATTGAAATATAATTGATGTACAAGACCGTGTAAATTTAAGGCATACGATGTACACATCCGGTGCACTTATACGCGACAGTCCCGTTAGCACCCGCAGGCGGTTAGCATTTCTTTGAAGAATATAATACCGCGTTGTTAACTATAGTCACCACACCGAACGTTAGATCCAAAGAACTGACTCTCTAACTGGATTTGGTGTCCTTTGACCAACATCTCCCCGTCGCCCCCACCCCACAACCCCTGGTAATCACTATTCTTTTTTTTTTTTTTAAGTTTATTTATTTTGAGAGAGAAAGAGAGAGCACAGAGCCTGATGCGGGGCTCGAACCCCAGAATCAGGAGATCATGACCTGAGCCGAAATCAAGAGTCAGACGCTCAACCGACTAAGCCACCCAGGTGCCCCTGGTAACCACCATTCTTGTGTCTGCTTCTACGAGTTTGGTTTTTTTAGATTCCACGCATAAGCGACCAGACACAGTGTCTTTCCCCCCTCTGCCCTGCCTCGCGGAGTTTGAGCAAATATTCACTCCAGACACGGGAGGAATCCCAGGGAAATACGGCATGGCCATGACGTGCCCCGAAACTCTCTTCCTCACCTCTCCCACTGCCTGACTCCTACTCATCCCTCCCATCTGCCATTAAACGTGGCTTCCCCCACCGCAGGGCGTCCTCCCTGACCCCCTAAGTGGGAGAGATGGGGGGGATGTCAATTTCACCTGGCCTGGGGGAAGCGAGATTCATCTCAATATTTAAGGGGACACCAACTCCACAGCTGGGAAAACATCTAGCGGAGGGGCTAGAGATGGGGGCTCCGGCCCCTGGGAAAGGGGTCCCCCCACCCTCAGCGCAACGATCCCAGGGCCACCCTGCCTTCCCTCTGAATGGCTTATCTTGGTGGTTCTTTTCTGGTTCTACCACCGGGAGCTGAGCAACCCTTGAGCAAGTTACTCAGCCTTTCTGTGCCTCAGTTTTCAAATTTGGGACATGGGGATGATAACGGTGCCTACCTCACTGGGCTGATGTGAACTTAAAACAGGCCTCAAAGCAAGCGCTCCAGCATCGTGTCACAGCCTCATTTCCGATGTCCCCAGTCCCCCCCCCACAGCGTCCGGATTCCGGCAGGCCCTCCTGTGGCAGCGCTGAGTACTGCACCCTTCCCAGCGCACTACAGCGCTCTGCATTCTAAAGGTTCTAAGTCAGGAAAAAAAAAAAAATTTTTTTTTTTGAGTCAGTCCAAGCTGGTTTAAGTCAAAAGAGAATGTGCTTTTGGGACACTAGCAGCCTTTGCACTTGCTGTGTTTCCCTCCTAGGACGCCTTCAACCCCCTGAGCCTCCTTCTTAACATCCAAACCGCAAATGTCCATGCCACCTGCACCGGAAGCCTCTGGCTGGCTCCCTGTTTATTCTGATCCTGAGTGGTGCCTGAGTGCCAGACCCTGTTCTAGGCACTGGGGACACTGCTGTGGGCCACACAGACAAAATGCTCTTCCCTCAGAGCTGACATTCTGGTCAAGGAGAGAGAACCAATGACAATGTGTATTCCACAATGTCAGGCAGTGACTCTGGAGTAAACTAAACCAAGGGAAGGGGAAAGAAGGTGTGGGTGTAATCTTGAAGTGGGGGGTGGGGGTAGGGGTGGGGGTGGGGGAGGAGCTGGCCTCACTGGGGGGGGGGGACATTTGAGCCGAAACTTCAAGAACAAGGTGGAGTGGCCACGGCACTATCACGCAGAAGAGGCAGAATGGTGACCTCAGTGAGGGTGCCATGTTGTTGTTCCCGACCGTGTGTCCCCAGTACCTGGGCCACCACCCGGCACAACATGGTGCTCAATGAGTGCTCAAAAGTCTGTCCCCCAGGATTCCCTGCAAAAGCCGGGGCAAACCCATCCCCCAATCAATCCTTGAGACCAGGACATTGGGGGATGTGGGAGTGGCTTAGGGCCCAGTCACATGCCCTATCCAGACCCCACCCAGAGGGGAGAGGGAGAGACCCCAAGGGACATCTGGGGCTGCAGCTTGGTAGGAAGGAGGAACTGAGGCAAAAGAACCAGTTTCACCGAATCATTAGAAGAGGTTTATAGCTAGTAAGTGGCAGAGCCTGGGAGCTCCTGACTCAAAGCAGCCCTGAAATTCCCAGTGCTGTCTGGTGGCCACCCAGTGCAGACTGGGGACTGTGGCTCGGTGGCTGCAGCAGCCCGTGGGGCTGAAGGTGAGAGCTTTGCAGCATCAGAGCAAAGTGAGGAGGGCAAGGCGGCCACGTCTCTGATGGACAAAGGGGGAAATGGAAGGCAGCTCAGGGTGGGCTCCGGGGAGGGGGGTCCTCCGGTAGTGCAGGGGACTGAAGACCGAGACCCAAGCTGGCTTACTGGGACTGGTTCCTTGGCTGGGGGAGTGGGTAGCCAACCCAAGGGTGGCCTGTCCCTCTGGTCTGGCCAGGGGTGAGAATGGGGCAGAGGTGGAGCCAGCAGAGTTCTCCAATCTCATAGGAGCTCCAGGAAGCGTCTGGTATTTATGGAGTACCTGCTGTATGCACGAGCCCTGACCTCACATCCCAAATTCAGGACAAAAGAAACAAATGTTCGCTGTTGAATGAATCCCTCTCCCAGCCGCCTGTAAGGTTGCCATTAGCCACCCGGTGGGGATCAGGAAACCAAGACTCAGAGAGGGCCAAGGGCAAGGCCAGGCCAGGCCAGGCCAGGCCAGGGTCTGCCTAGTTCCCTGGGGTCAGGCCTGGAAAATGCCTTGGAACTGAGAGTTTGGGGGTCACTGCCCTGCCGCCCCCGGCAGCACTAACCCCTGGCCAGGCACCCAAAGGCCTCTGGGGCAACCGGCCACGCCTCGGTGTGCATTTTCACTCCTGCCCTGACTGTGCAGGTCAGCCCCATTCATGTGCTAGCTCCACATCGATGGAGAACTCACCCAGGGGTGAAAGCAACTCACTGGGGCCCTGCTCCCATCAAACTTTCACCCTCCCCGTCTCTGACCTCAGTTTTTTCTTCTGTGAAATGGAACCAGCCAGGCCCAGGGCAGGTCAAGCCCCCAGAGGGGAGCTCCGGGAGGGCAGGGGCGGGCTGACATTTATCCAGCCGCCCCGGGCACCGTGCCTGGCACACGGGTGGTGCCCAATAAATGCTTGTTTGAGCAGGACTAGCCCTCAATAAATAACAGCTGTTGTCGATGCTGGCGGTGCCGGCGACGGAGTGGGCTCTCCCCTCCCCCACCCCTCCTCCCGGCTCCCCCCTCCCCTCGGCTCCCCATGCCTTCCCCGTACCCCCCACGCGCGACGGTGCCTCCTCCTCCATCCCCCACCTCCTCCCGCCTCTTTCCATTCAATCTCCCCTCCCCCCACCCCTCCTCCTCTCTCTCCTTTTCCCCTTACCCCTACCCAATTCTTCCTCCCTCCCCTCCCCCACCCCGCCTCTCTCCCCTCCCCCACCTGCCACCTTACTCTCCCCGCCCCCACCGCAGCCCCTCTCCCCGCCCGCCGCCGTTTCCCACCCCGGCCTCCCCCCCCTCCAGCCCCCAAGGCGGGGCCGGTCCGGGCGGGGCCGCCCGAGCTCCCGGGTCCCTGGCTCGGGTCCAGCCCGCGGCCCAGGCCGGGCGGCGGCGGCGGCGGGCGGGGTTCTGGCCTCGCGCGGTTTGGGGGTTTTTTATAACCCTGGCAGGCGGCTCAGGAAGTGCCTTCCCCGCGCCCCCTCCCCCGGCCACGCCGCCGCGCTCGCTCCCTCCCTTCCTGCGCAGGGCGGCGAGACGGCGGCGGAGACGGCGGACGGAGGCCCGGGCGGGCGGGCGGCCGCAGGTAAAGGCGCGGGCGGCGCGGCGGGGAGCGGGCTCCGCGGGCCCCGGCGGGCGCCCGGGGGGAGGGGGCCGGGGCGCGGCGGCGGGGGAGGGGGGGGGTGACCTTGCGCGTCCGCGTCGGGCGGGGACGGCTGCGGGCCCGGGCCGGTTGGACCGTCCAGCCTCGGCGCTTGTGTCGGCGTGCGGCGTCCCAAAGTGTGTGCGACCCCGAGGTCGTGCGGGCGCCTGCCTGTGTGTGTGTGTGTGTGTGTGTGGGCATCCACGTATGTGTGAATGCGGTGAGTGTGCATGCGCGTGTCTGCATGAAAATGCCCCGGAGTGTCTGGGTGTGTTTGAGTCTGCGTGTGACCCATCGTAAGGGGTGTTGTGCGTGTGCATAGGTGTGTGTGTAAGCCGTTGTGTGCACGTAGCTTCATGTCCGCTGTGGATGTAAACGTCCAGTGAGTGTGCGCGTGTCTCCGTGCCGTCTCCGGGTGTGTCTGAGTGTAACAAGTGTGTAAGTGCCCGGATGGGAGTGCACTTGGGGTGAATGTCGTTCTGTGGGACTCTGTGAGTTCGTCCCTTGTCTGGCGTGAGTGCGTGAACGAGTGTGTACGTGTAGGTGTGCGTAGGCCCGAGTGTGCGTTCGTCTCCGGGCTGTCTTGCGTGTGTGAATGAGCGTGTGCGTGAGTGTGCCCATAGGTCCGGGGAGCGTGTGGCTGCGTGTCTTGTGTGTTCGCCTCCGGGTGCGGGTTCCGAGGGCGCCGCTGTGTGTGGGGACGGGAGTCCTTTGTGGGTCCGCGGTGTCCGGTTGTTGGTCCCCGGCTGCGCAGGTGTGGCCACCCTCGAGTGTGCGCGTCGCTCGCCAGTGTGTGTGTTTGTGTCTGGGTGTGGGAGCGGCACCTCCCACTTCCCTTGCGTCGGTCACCGAGGCCACAGCCGTCTGTCTCCGAGCGCCTCCAGCCCCTCGGGCTCAGGGCCTTTAATTAGTGGCTGGGTGAGGGGCACCCGCCGGGGCGCCGGCCCCCTCCTCCCGCAGGCCGCGGGCGGGCCTTTGTCTGCTCTCCCGGCAGGGTCTGCCTCCCGCCCAGCCAGATGTGCAGCGCCCGGAGGAGGCCTCTGCCCGGGCGGCCTCGGCCTTGGCCCCCACGGAGCGGCCGGGTCTGCCCGGCGCGGCCCCCGGAGCTCTGGGTGCGGAGCGGCGGGTCCATCCCGCATCGCTGGGATGGGATGGGATGGAGCCTCCGCTGTCTCCCGGCCGCTTCCGCGCGGCCTTTCCTCCTCCGGCGCTGGCACCGGCCCGCGCTGGCCGCCTCCCTCCTGCCTTCTGGAAGGAGGGGCTGGGAGGAATGGCCAGGCCTGGGCACGCGCCCGTGTGCGTGCGCGCGCACACGGGTACACACACGGCCACACACGGGGTCACATGGGCACACACACCACCGCACACCAAGCCACATACGTACGTACGGTCCACTTACACGGTTACACACACACACACACACACACACACACACACAGTCATGCACACATCACAGTGTAGATCCCCCCGCTGCTGCCCCCAGCCAGGCACGGGCCCTGGAACGCCCTAACCTCTGGGGCACCGGCGTCATTCTCTCCCCCAGACCCACTGACCTGTTCCTGACACCCCCAGTGCCCCGGGCAGGTCACACCTCCCTACACCACCCTGCAGGCTGGGCCACTGGCCCGGATGCTCTGCCCTGCCCTGCCCTGCCCTGGCAGACGCCTGTGAGCCCTCCCCGTCAGACCCCGCCCCTCCACACCCCCCATCCTCACCCATGGGTCCTTCCACACCGTCCCCCATGCCCCAGCAGAGCGTGAGGGAGGCTGTGAGGTCTTTGGGAGGAGGGGCCCAGCCCCAGAGGACAGCGGTGAGGACTTCAGGGATGGGTAGCAGGAGAGACTCAAAGGCACTGCAGCCAAGACCAGAGCCACCGAGCCGCTGCGGGAGAAGATTCCACAGCAGGCGTGGCGGTGCAGGAAAGGAGGAGAGGGACAGGATTGGGGGAAGGGGCTTCCAGCCTCACTTGCAATCAAAACGCTGCCACCTTGGCATGATGGGGGTGGGGGGTGGGGTGGGGGGGGTTAAAACAGGAGGAGGTCAGGGCAACTCGACCCAGGAAGGGATTTAATCAGAGCTGGTTAGGGTCTCCAGGATGGACTAGGGGACAGAAAGCTAGAGGAGGTAGGGACAGGGGGGAGGAGGGAGCTTTGGTGGGGGACCAGGACCTGAAGGATGATCACATCCTCCCAGGGGAGGTTCACCAGGGTCAGGGAGAAGGGCAGAGTGTTCTCGGCCCCCCCTGAACTTCCCACCGAGCCCAGCGGCCCCCCCCTCACTGCCCCCTCCCTGTCCAGGCACCGAAGAAGAGGCACTGAGGCCCAGAGAGGCTCACGCACAGGTGTCTGATACCACGCCATCAACCGAAGCCCCCAAAAGGTAAAAACAAACAAACGAACAAGGGGTAATCACCTGCCCAGCCGAAGGGAGCAGGAGGGTCCCAGAGTATCTTGGCGTGAACTCCCCATTGCTGGAGGGGTACAAGCAAAAGCGGGTAATGTCACCTTCTGAGTCTGCATCTTGTTGATAAACCTGGCTCCCTCCCTCGCGTGCTGAACTGCCCTGTTTGGGGACCGACTCTCAGACTTGGCCAGGCTGCAAAGAAAACAAGACAGTGTGTGATTAAGGGGGAAACTGCAGAGAGGAGGAGGAGGAGGGTGGAGGCGGGAGTGGGGAGGACGGTTTGGCACAGGGTAGTGGCCCCTGGTGGTGTCTGTGTGCAGCAAGCTGGCCCGGGGCCGATGCCAGAGAAACTGAGACCTGCCGGGCAGGCCTAGAGCTTCCAGAAAGAAGAATCTGAAAGGCGAAGGAGCAGAACCAGGGGCCAGGCTGGAAATACAGGGTTAGAAGAGAGGTCACAGGAACAGAGGCCACCTGTAGCAGTACCCAGCCCTGCTGGTGGGGTGGAAAGTGCTACCCATGGCAGGGGATCTAATGGTAGGGCTGAGCTCGGACAGGATTAGTAGGGGGAGCCAAGCACTGGCCTCCGCTTTAATCTGGGCTGAAAATGCCCACTGACCTACACAGCCTTCAAGCGAGTCCCACGCCAGCCTCTCCTCACTGCCTTCCTGCACCCTCCCCTTCGGGCACTCTGCCCAGACACCCCAGCCGGGCTAGCCATTGTGGTCCTGGGTCCACACCCAGCTCCTCCCTGCCTCGGGGCCTTTGCCCCTGCTGTTCCTCCGTCTGGGGCGCCTTCTCCTGTCCCTTCACTGGATGAGTTTCTGCTCATCCTCCACACCCCTGCTTCTGAGCCTCCTCGTTCTTTCTCCTAGAGAACTTGTCACAATCTGAACTCTCCCTATTCGGTCACTCCCAGGAGACCGAGCCCCACGGTGGGCAAGGACAGCCTCCATATCATACGTAGTCCTTACCCAGGGAAGGAATCCTCAGGATTATTGTGGAAATGAAGTGAAATGGTGCAAAAACGTTCAGGCCAATAGCTGGCACCTCGTAGATGCTCACAAAGTCGAAATCCCTGTGAATCCTAATAGTACAGGGAGGAAGAGGAGGGTGGGGACAGGGGGACTTCTGAATGAGAAGATGTCTTGGGCATCCTTGGGGCTGGGAGTGAGGGGCCCTGGCACTGGCTACACTGGGCAGTGGGACCAGGCACCCGCCCCCCCGACCCAACTCCTCCCTCCCAGGAGCCCAGTGATGCTGCCCAGGCTGTGAACAGGGGAGGCGGTGCTGTGGGGGCTGCCGGCAGCCGGGGCTGGAGAGAGACATGTGGACACGTGGCCTCTATGGCTCCCGCCTGCCATATCCTCCGCTGGGTCCTCACCCTGGGGCTGGGCCTCACATTCGAAGTCCTACATGCCTTCCGGTCTCAAGGTAGGGGTGGTCCAGGGGCGACAGTGGGGAGGGAAAAAGGAGCTGAGGAAGGGTCAGTGGGGCTGGGATGGCAGTCAATGCGGGGAAGGCCCTGTAGCCAAGCAGCCAAGACACGGGTCATTCCCAAGGCTCACCCCAAGCCTCTGACCCTCGCCCACAGATGAGTTCCTGTCCAGTCTGGAGAGCTATGAGATCGCATTCCCCACTCGAGTGGACCATAATGGGGCACTGCTGGCCTTCTCGCCCCCGCCCCCCCGGAGGCAGCGTCGGGGCACAGGGCCAGCCGCAGAGTCCCGCCTCTTCTACAAGGTGGCTGCACCCAGCACCCACTTCCTGCTGAACCTGACCCGCAGCCCCCGCCTTCTAGCAGGGCACGTCTCCGTGGAGTACTGGACACGGGAGGGCCTGGCCTGGCAGAGGGCTGCCCGGCCCCACTGCCTCTACGCCGGCCACTTGCAGGGCCAGGCCGGCAGCTCCCGTGTGGCCATCAGCACCTGTGGGGGCCTGGTGAGCGGAGGGTTCTGGGAAGCAGGGAGAAATGCCCACAAGTTTGGGAGTTCAGAAAAACATTCCCGTGTAGAGGTCAGAGAAGGAATCACGGTGGATATTTTGAAAGCATTTTGAGCTCATCAAAAGGATTAGTTATTTTTTTAGGACGCAGCCAAAGCTGAACTTAGAGGAGAATGTATAGCCTTGGGGGTCAAGCTGAAAATTAATAAACTGAACATCCACCTCAAGAAGCTGAAAAACGAGAAGCAACAGAACCCCAGTAAGATGGAAGGAATGAAATCATAAAGACAGAGATAGGGCCCCATGGGTCCTGGGAGCAAAATCTGATCCAAGCCCTCTGCCCACTCCCCAACCCCTAGCATGGCCTCATTGTGGCAGATGAAGAAGAATACTTGATCGAGCCCCTGCAAGTTGGGCCCAAAGGAACCCAGGGCCCAGAGGAGAGTGGCCCCCATGTGGTATACAAGCGCTCCTCTCTGCGTCACCCCCACCTGGACACAGCCTGTGGAGTGAGAGGTACACCTGTCTTTCTGGGGGTGGGCAGAGGGGCTGCACATCTTTGCCTGAAGGCAGAGGTAGGCAGGAGTGTCTCTCCCTGCAGAAGGTCAGCAGGTAGCTACATGCGGGGAGAAATGGCAGACAGCCAGACCGCAGGACGGTAGGGTGGTGAAACAGCCCATCTATCACTGCCATAGTCTGATGGTCCAGCAGTGAGTGAGTGACACAGGCAGCTGGACAGCCAGACAGGTGCTCAGGTGTAAAACCCTCCACCTCCGGGATTCCTGTGCAATCAGACAGTTCAGCGGCCGGGTGGTTGCAGATACTTGAGCCATTGCACAGCAAAAACACCGTTCAGAAGGTCCGATGTACAGCCAGACTTTCAGGAGGGCAGTTCTAGATCAGAGGGTCAGGGAATGGGAAGGCAAGAAAACTGGATGAGACAGATATCAACCAGGGCAATTGTACAGCTAGAAAAACAGGTTGCCGTGGGGACAAAGGCAGAGCCCGGGGACATTAAATGAGGTACACCATCTGACAGTCTGGGAGTAGGACACTGTGGCAGACGTACAACCGCAGTCAGTTGTACAAACAGAAAAGCGGGTGGTTTCACAGCCGGGCGGCCCGTGAGACGGTTGCACTGGATCCGGTTGGGCAGTAAGACCATGGGGCGCTTGGGCTGTGCGATGCTGAGAATGGGGCACGGTTGGAAGGTCACAAAGTCCTGCAAGCACACAGTTCCGCTGCTGAGGCAGGCGTCTACACACACACACACACACACACACACACACGTTTGGGCAACAGAATTGTCAGGAAGTCATACGGTCATGCTGGCTGTTAGGGGACAGCTCTTTGGCCAGCCAGTGGGCAGTGGGGCAGTCCCTTCCTTGTACAACCAGACGTCTGGGCAACAGACACACTGTAGAACCAGACCTTGTACAACCAGAACACCCAGTAGCCGAAGAATGAGGGGTCTGGCGGCCAGTTGGGCAGATGAGCCATCAGACAGGTGGCTGGCCAGTAAGGGCAGGCAGCGGATTGACCAGAAGTTGTCCATCCAGACGAGAAGCCGTGGAAGGGGCGGCCATGGTGGCTGCGCACCCTGAAGCCGCCACCTGCCAGGCCCCTGGGGAATGAAACAGAGCGTGGCCAGCCAGGCCTGAAGCGCTCGGTCAGCCGAGAGCGCTACGTGGAGACCCTGGTGGTGGCTGACAAGATGATGGTGGCCTACCACGGGCGCCGAGACGTGGAACAGTACGTGCTGGCCATCATGAACATTGTAAGTGCCTCCCCCTCCCTGGGCGTGGGGCCCCGAGACCTGGAGCCAGCCCGCGGGGGGGGCAGGAAAAGGGGTCTCGCCATTCCACCCACTAGCCCCGACCTGAGGCCAGGGAACCGGAATGGAGGGGGGCAGAGTGGGAAAGGAGGCCCACGCACGTGTGGCAAGGAATGGGGGGAAACAGCCAAGCTCTGCGGCCGGGAGCGTGGACTCGAAAGCCTGCGGGCCGGGGCCGAAATCTCAACTCCGCTCCTTTTTAGCTTGGACAAGTTACTTCACTTCTGTGCCTTGGTTTACCCATCTGTAAAATGGGGCTGGTAATAGTACCTACTTCACGAGGCTAAGGTGCTCGCAGTGAATCGATAAACGTATTTAGAACAGCGCTTGGCACGCGGTAGGTGCTGTATAAGCGTCTCCTATACAAAATAAGGACACAGGGCGCCTGGGTGGCTCAGTCGGTTAAGCATCTGACCGGCTCAGGTCACGATCTCACAGTTTGTGAGTTTGAGTCCCACATAGGGTGAGCTCAAGCCGCGCTTTGGGTAAAACACGAGCCCCGCTTCTCTCTCTCCCCCTCTTCTGTCTCTTTCTCTCTCTCTCTGCCCCTCACCCACTTGCACCCTCTCTCTCAAAAGTAAAATAAAATAAGGACACGGCTTGCCCATACCTGTCGAGGTTAGCAGCACACACACACGGGCCCGCACCTGTACGCGTGCGGAACTCTCCTACAAGCACCTGCCTGTAACTCCATACAGGTCACCTCACTGACCCACACTCAGGTATACCCGCTGCCCATACCAGATCTCGGTCGGGCCCCCGGATCTCCCTGAGCCTCCGTTTCCGCCTTTGTAAAATACTGTTATAATGGCATCTACCACAGAGGGTAAGAGGCGGGGGCGGGGGGTGGGGGTGGGGAGAGAAGCCAGACGGAGCATTTGGCACGCGGTAAGAGCCTGACACGTGGCACTGTTGTTTCCCTGAAGCAAAAAGGGAGGAGAGAAGGTTCAGCAGACAGACAGAGGGCCCAGCGTGTTGACCCGACACCGTGTATGATGCTGCCACGTTTTGCCCTCGCCCTGCCGCACCCCCCTTGGGCTGTCAAAGTTACCTAAAGCCTGCCAGGGTTTCTGGAGGTTTCCACGTGGGACAGGCATGCCCCAGGCTCCAAGATCACTGCGCCGTGTGGCCCACTCACCCCCGGGCACTCCCTCCCCCTCCCTGGTCACTGTCTCCAACGCTTCCTGCCCCCTGCTTGTGGTGATGCTCAGATTGGTACCTTTAGACGGCGGTGGAATGAGGCCAGATGTGCAGGGCTGCTGCGGGGTGGGCAGGGATGAGCTGAATGGGGGTGGGTCAGGAAGAAATGTACCGATAAGCAACCGTGCTGTGTAGGCGGGCTTACCCAGACCCGAATCCCACCTGGGGCACCTGCCAGCTCTCTGCGTGTCAGTCTGCCCCTCTGTAAAACGGGAAGGAGCGCAGTACCTACCCGTGCGAAGACGTACGCGGGAGGCTTAGCCTGACGCCCGGCACACAGTGACAAAAGACAGCTACCGTCACTGTCTTGCCTTTTGTCTTCTGCTCTGAGCCCCTCTTAAGACTCGGTCTCTCTTGTTTCTTGGAGGTCAGGTTGCCAAACTTTTCCAGGACTCGAGTCTGGGAAACATCGTTAATATCCTGGTGACACGCCTCATCCTGCTCACGGAGGACCAGGTGCGCGGGCCCCGCACCCCCCCACCCCCACCCCTGCACACCAGCGCTGCCTGCCCCCCCCCCAGCGCGGCTGGCGCCCATGCACCTCACTCTGTCTGCCCGCAGCCCACCCTGGAGATCACCCACCACGCCGGGAAGTCCCTGGACAGCTTCTGTAAGTGGCAGAAATCCATCGTGAACCGCAGCGGCCATGGCAACGCCATTCCGGAGAACGGTGTGGCCAACCATGACACAGCGGTGCTCATCACGCGGTGAGGGGGGCGGGGAGGGCTCCAGGACGTGGGCCGGGGGAGCAAGCGGTCCCGGGGACCGTCCAGGTCCAAGCAGGGGGCACGCCTGCCGGGAGACGGGAGAGGCTGGGAAGCTTCGGCCACTCCAGTGGGGCGCCAGGGGCGGGGAGGGGCTGCTGGGGACCTGAGAGCGGGGGGGGGGGGGGGGTGGGGGGAGGCGCAGGGCCAGTGGGCCAGGTGGGCACAGGTGCACCCATTCACTCGCCGTCTCATTCCTGCGGTCAGCCAGTCGCTCGCGCACCCCCGGCATCCCCAAGGTCGGCTGGGGGCAGAGCACGAGGCTCGGGGCGAGAGGCAGGCAGAAGTGAGCCGCCCCAGATGGTCATGGTGGCACCAGCAGGGCTCAGGGAGGCAGCCCAGCCCCTCACCGCCCCGCTCTCCCTCCACAGCCACGACATCTGCATCTACAAGAACAAACCGTGCGGCACGCTAGGTACTTACGCCCCCTGGGCTGGCAGGCGCCCGTGAAGGCAGGGGACCGGCTGACCCCGGCCCCGGTGGGGGGAGGGGGGAGAGGGCAGCCGGCAGGGTGGCCGGGCCCGTCACCGCAGCCTGAGCCCAGCCCCGCCCCGCGTGCCCGTTGCGCAGGCCTGGCACCCGTGGGCGGGATGTGCGAGCGGGAGAGGAGCTGCAGTATCAACGAGGACATTGGCCTGGCCACGGCCTTCACCATCGCCCACGAGATCGGACACACGTGAGGCCGGGGGACGCGGCAGGGGGAGCACGGGGACTGCGGGGCGGGCTCCCGGGGCGCCCGCAGAGCCGACCCTGCTCTCCCCAGGTTTGGCATGAACCACGACGGCGTGGGGAACAGCTGCGGGGCCCGTGGCCAGGACCCAGCAAAGCTCATGGCCGCCCACATCACCATGAAGACCAACCCTTTCGTGTGGTCGTCCTGCAGCCGCGACTACATCACCAGCTTTCTGGAGTGAGGACGTGCCCGCCCGCCTGTCCATACTCAGGCTCGCGGGGGCGGGGGAAGGGTCTGGAAACCAGAGTGCCTCCGAGGGGTGGGGGGGCCGTTCCCTGCAGGGCTGCTCCCCGGGACCCGCGCCCCCAGCTGGGTGGGTTCCCTGAGCTCTTCGGCTGCAGCCCCCTAACGTGACAGCTGCTTTCTTCTCACCACAGCTCAGGCCTGGGGCTGTGCCTGAACAACCGGCCCCCCAGACAGGACTTCGTGTACCCGACCGTAGCACCCGGCCAGGCCTACGACGCGGATGAACAGTGCCGCTTCCAACATGGAGTCAAATCGCGTCAGTGTAAATACGGGGTAGAGAGAGCCTTCCTGCTTTCCTTCCTGGGAAGGGAGGGGCCGCAGGGGGTGGGAGAGCCGGGAAGGGGGTGAGCCCCCTTGGGGGCTGGGGGAGAAGAGGTGCACGGGTGTGCGAAGGTCACATGCTCTCCAGCAATGACTGGGGTGGAGAATGGGATCTCCTGGTCCTCCAGACCCCCTGATTTTGGGGGGGCGGGGCCAGGGAGAGCCTGGGCATTACCTTCTGTCCAGCATATCAGGCCACCTGTGGCTTTAGCAGAACTAACGCCCCAAGCCCCCTCCCTGGGCCATTTTTAACCAGACATCCAAACTGGGTGGAAACAGTTCCTTGGGGATGGACCATCTTCCCCACTCGGCAAAGAACCAGACAGAGCCTTCCAAGGACACCACCCTGTCTGCACTCCCCACATCCCCCCCAACAACTGGTTCACACGATCGCCTGGCCCTGACCCTTGGCTGGACGAGCCTGAGCCTCCTGACCAACCCCCTCACTCTTTGTGAGGTTTAGATCGACTTCCAGAGCCCCGTCCTGTCATGGACGAGCAAGCTGGGGGTCCCGCTCCCAGCTGCCCCCAAGAAACTGGAGGCCTGCTGGCTTCCTCAAGACTCCAGAGGTGAGAGTTGACATGGCCAAGCTAAGGTCATGTTCACTCAACACAAGAACAGGCAGCTGGTAAAGTGACTCTTGCCCACCCCCACCCCCAACTTGGCTGTTAAGGACAGCACCCTTAATGAATTTCTAAAGAATCTGGAAGCTACCCTAGGGCATCTGCCTATCCCAGGTGTCCTAACAATGATGACAATGCCTGCCGCTTACTGAGCACTCGCTATGTGCTAAGCGTGTGATACGTATCATCTCGTTGAAACTCTTGACGATCCCACGTGACAGATGAAGGGACTGGGGAGTAGGGAGGGTGCCTTGCCCAAAGTCACAGTTCGAGAACACGTCAGAGTCAGGATTCGAATCCAGGTCTCTCTGTGACTCCAAATGTCACAAGGAGGTAGGGGAGGGGAGGAGGTGCCAGAATATGGAGCGTGGATGGGTGCTGGCTGTATGTTGAATTGATTCTTCCTTTTATTTTTCCAAGGATCATCTTCCCGGCGCCCCTGGCAAAGGGGGAAAGTATTGACTACATGTAACTTGGCTAACGTGTAAAGGGCTGGGCCTTGAGCCTAGTCTAGAGATAGCTGTGGTCCTTGTTACACAACATCAGGGAATTTATGCAATCCCTTTCATATCTACCCTGCCACATGCCTCTCCCTTTTAGGTAGGCAAGGCCTCTGTTGTAGATGAGGAAACTGAGGCCCAAAGAGGGGCATGTGCTGCAAGTGGGGGGCGGAGCCGCTGTCTCCCAGAGTGCCCCCCCACCCCTACCCCCGCTCATGCATGTGCACCACAGCGCCTCCTTGTGGACAGGAGGAAAAGCAGGGCTGGAACAGCCTGCTCTCTTTAAGAGGTGTCCCGAGGGGCCCTGGGGCATGTGATCTTTTTTTTTACAAATGGCCAGGAGGACGCAAGCCAAGTGAAGCCAGAAATCCAGGCTGAGTTTTTAGCTGAGATGTGTGCCCTGAAGGGGCAGAAGGCAGGGACTCTGGAGGACGTTTGAGGGAGCAGATTTGAGAAAAACCTTCTGAACTTCTCATATGTGTGCAGGTGTCTCCCAGAGGCTGACCCAGACAAGGGACCCTGCTGTAGCCAGTGATTGGTCCAATCCCAAACCTTCAAAACTTGAAAGCGTTCGGTTCAGAGAGGAAATGACACATAATTAGTAAAAAGGAGACCAAAGGATCTTCACTTCTTGGGTGTTGGGAGGGAAGACCCTGGGAGGTGGGGCAGGACATAGGCTAGAGGGTCAGAGATTTGGCCACACTTGAACCCGTTGGGGTTTGTCCAAGGATATTAACCTAAAGGGTCAGAGTGACTTCCTGGGACTGGCCCAGCCCCAGCAGGACTCAGACAAGAAGGTGGGCAGATTTTTCAGTGAGGGAGGTAAAGGAACGTCCCACCCAGATCCAGCCTGGCCTTTCCCCCTGCCCTGCCCTGCCCTGCCCGCCCCCCCCCCAGCCTCCCACAGATTAAAGGCTTTGGGAGCTTCCCCAGTGTGGGTGGGGGCAACGAGGAGGACCACCAGCTAGAAAAACTCAGAAACGAGGCCTTTGACCTGAGCCGTCTCCCAGGCCTGAGTTTTCAGAATTGCTGTTTTCCCAGGGGCTGCTTCATCAGCAGGTCCCAAGTTTCCTTCTGGAAACTCAGGAGGCACCAGGGTGAATGGATCACAGACCCGTCCATCAAAGGTCTGGGTTAGAACCCAGGCTGCCCCTCAGGGGCTGTGTGATCCCTAGCAAGTGACTTTACCTGTCTGAGCCTTGGTTTTCTCAGTGAAACAGGGGTGATAATGCGTAAGGGAGTTGATGGCACACACGGACGTTGGATAAGTGCGGCCCACGAGGCAGAGAGGCGGTCTCAGGCCATGCCCCACAGGAGGATTCAAGAAGGCTCCTTGAGACCCAGCAAAGGAGCGCCGGGGCCCCACTGCTAGGCGGCAGAGAGCGGGTCGCCGCCTGGCGGGCGGGCTGCCAGAGGGAGGAGGGCGGGGGGCGAGCCTGAGCGGGCGCCTTGGCCCGCAGGAGGTCTGCAGCGAGCTGTGGTGTCTGAGCAAGAGCAACCGATGCATCACCAACAGCATTCCAGCCGCCGAGGGCACGCTGTGCCAGACGCACACCATCGACAAGGGGGTGAGCGCGGCCGAGGCCGCCCGCCGGCCCCGCCCCCTGCCCCGAGCCACGCCCGCCGCGCCGCGGTTCCAGTTTTCCTTCGCTCTGGCCCCGCCCACTGCCCGCAGGCCCCGCCCCGTCTCCCGCCGCTTGGGTCCCAAGCTAGTTTCACCTCCTGACGGTGGCCGTCTGCGGAGGCGACGCCCCTGCGCTGCCTGCGTCGGGGTCCTCAGACTTCCACCCTCCTCCTTCCGTCCCCTCCCAGGGGTGCTGAGACCCCCGGCTGGGGGGAGGGGCGGGGCAGGAAGGAGCGCCGGGATCTCGGGATCCGGACTCACCCCCTCCGCCTCCCCCTCCTCTCCTCAGTGGTGCTACAAGAGAGTGTGCGTCCCCTTCGGGTCGCGGCCGGAGGGCGTGGACGGGGCTTGGGGCCCGTGGACCCCGTGGGGCGACTGCAGCCGGACGTGCGGCGGCGGCGTGTCCTCCTCCAGCCGTCATTGCGACAGCCCCAGGTCAGACCTTAGGACCTTTCGGAAAGGGAGATTGGGGCGGGCCCCGCCGTCTGTCTCCCCCTGCCCGGTATCCCCTCTGTCCCCCTCCCCCTTCCAGGCCAACGATCGGGGGCAAGTACTGCCTGGGTGAGAGACGGCGGCACCGCTCCTGCAACACCGACGTGAGTTTCCCCAGGACCCCAGGCCGGGTATCCGCGGCCCCTCTTACGCTTGGAAAAGGGGCATGAATCAGCTTCGGACGAGCCTCAGCCGGGCACCTGCCGTCTCTTCGGGACCCTGCGGCGGCTAGCCGCGCCCTGTCCTGCCCTCCCTACACCTGCCCCTGGGCCCCGGTGCCCACCCGGCCCAGCACGCCCTGCAAGCGTCTAGCTCCTTCCATTTCTCAGCAGATGAGTCTCCCACCTTGAAGTTGCTTGACCCCCACAACCTCCACCAGCTATGGCGAGCCTCGCCCCCTCCCTTCAAAGCCCAAATTCCCCAAGCCAACCCACCCCTGTCACCAAACCCAGTGGCCACACTGGGGTCCTCTGCTTGCACACCCTTCTAACCAGGTGCCTCGGTCCCGGTCCAAAACTCCTGCCTTGCCCGCATCACCCGTGCCCTGTACCCCCCGCCTCTCGGGCTACACCTTCTGTCTCCTTTTCTCCACTGCTGCCCCTTTGTTAAACGCTGGGGCGGTCCCCATGGCTGGTTGGGCCTCCTGGCTGTAAATGAGTCTTCTATGTACACACCCAGTAAGCACAGGACTCACTGCAGGGTGGTGGGGGGAGAGGAGGGCTCAGAGGTCAGGGAAAGCTTTGGAGTGAGGGGTGGGTGGCCTTCCCAGTTCCACCTGGAGGGGCTCGTGTCTCCAGGGAGTCCACGCGCGCGCATGCACACACACATACACACACACACACACACACACACACACACCTCATAAGGAGTGCCCCTTGCTCCTTTCTAGGCCTGCTGTCTCAAGAAAGGCCTCATGGTCTGAAACCAGAAACCCAGCCATCGTCCCCAGCTGGCCCCGTGCTCTAATAAGTCACCTGCTCCATCTCAGACGTCCCCATCCCTCCAGCTCCAGGCCTAGCCCAGGCCACTGACCAGTCTCACCTGGCCCTCCACAGCCTCCTCCCTGGCCTCTCTGCCTTCAGCCTCACCCCTCCAACCCATCCCTGCTCTGAGCATCAGGCCTCTGGCCTTGAGCCTGTGCCCTAACTGCATCCCCCCCACAGCTGGCCTCCCTCCCTCTCTCCTCTCTCGCCCCCAGGACTGTCCCCCAGGCTCTCAGGACTTCAGGGAAATGCAGTGTTCTGAATTTGACAGTGTCCCCTTCCGTGGAAAATTCTACACATGGAAGACATACCGAGGAGGTGAGTGAGGACCTCAGGAGGCCGTGGGGCAGTGGAGGACAGCAGCAGGTGGATACAGCATTGGGGTGGGGTGGGGGGGCTGCCCAGAGCACCCCCTTCACCCAAGGGGCCCCAGAGCCCAGGATGTGGCTCAGTAGTTCCTCAGCTGGACGCAGGGAACCCCAACTCTCTGCCCAACCTGCCCGTCCTTGTCGGGTCTGGGGTCCACCTATGCCTCGCCGCCCCCAGGGAGCAAGCGGGGAGTCCCCTGTGGAGCTCCCCCAGGGAGCGAGGGGGTCAGGCCCTCGGGGTCTGACGGGGCTGTGCCCCCCCAGGGGGCGTGAAGGCCTGCTCACTCACGTGCCTGGCCGAAGGCTTCAACTTCTACACCGAGAGGGCGGCAGCCGTGGTGGACGGGACGCCCTGCCGCCCAGACACGGTGGACATTTGCGTCAGCGGCGAGTGCAAGGTGGAGGGGACTCCCAGAGGTGGAGAGAGGGCAAGGGAACGGAGGGGTGGAGGCAGGGAGGCGGGGCTCGCTGACACTCCCACCCCCGCCCCACCCCCCTCCCCAGCACGTGGGCTGTGACCGAGTCCTGGGCTCCGACCTGAGGGAGGACAAGTGCAGGGTCTGTGGTGGTGACGGCAGTGCCTGCGAAACCATTGAGGGGGTCTTCAGCCCAGCTTCGCCTGCAGCCGGTGAGAGATCTCCGTTCCCCCTCCTTCTCCCCACTTGGCGACGCAGGGGGGCCAGGGGGGCAGCACCGGCCCCGTCACAGCAGCCAGGGGCCCCGTGGGGACCCCAAAAAGTCCCGGGGGCAGAGCAATGCCTCACATCAGGGTCGGGGACCAGCTTGGGCTCTGGTGCCTAAGCCTTGGCAGTTAACGTGAGGAGAAGGTCAGCGACCTAAACCTTTCCCCTCCCCCCACCCTGGGGGCCTGGCGCCGGGTCTGGGGCAGTGGGGGGTTGACCCCTCTCCATGGTCTGAGCCAGGGGGCTGAGGGACACCGTGCTAGAGGAAAAGGCTAACTAGGGGAGGGACATCTGCAGGCTGTGGTGAACTTGACTATGCTTCCCGACCTTGGGCAGAAGAGAGACCCCAGGGAGGAGGTGGGGGGATGGGAGCAGGGGCTTCTGGAAGCAAACACACAGTGAGGCCCAAGTGTAGGGTCCAGGGGACAGGGAGGGGCCCGGGGCGTAGGTGGTGGGGCCCACTGCGAACCTAACTCCAGCTGTTAAAATCGCCGTGTCGCCGTGTGGGTCGGGGCCTCCAAGGTGCCCCCTTCCCTGTGCCCATAGCCAGCCCTGCTGCATGCTTGAGGGGGAGGGGGTGGACCAGGCCACTGTGGTGGTCAGAGAGGCAGGAAAGTCTGGGTTCAAACCCCAGCCCAGCCAGTTCCTAGCGGTCAAACCTGGGTGCGTTGCCTAGCTTCTCTGAGCCTCTCAGTCTCGTCATCTGTAAAATGGGTGTGACAACACATCCGCTTCACAGGCCCGGAGCCGGGGATGCCCTGGAAGGTCCCTGTGAGCACTTAGCGCAGCAGTGGTTAGCTGTTGTCATCAGGGGCCAGGAACGGGGGAGGTAGGCAGGTGTGGGGGAAGGGCCAAGTGGGCGACCTCTCAGCTCCACCGTGCAGGGTATGAGGAAGTCGTCTGGATCCCCAAAGGCTCCGTCCACATCTTCATCCAGGACCTGAACCTTTCCCTCAGTCACCTGGGTGAGCTGGAGGTGGAGGGACGCGGACTGGGGGGTCAGGAGGGGGTCAGCGTGGCTGGGGGTCTGACCCCTGTGCTGTCCCCCTAGCCCTGAAGGGGGACCAGGAGTCCCTGCTGCTGGAGGGGCTGCCCGGGACCCCCCAGCCGCACCGCCTGCCCCTGGCTGGGACCACCTTTCAGCTGCGACAGGGGCCAGATCAGACACAGAGCCTGGAAGCCCTGGGACCTATAAATGCGTCTCTCATCGTCATGGTAACGACAGTGGGAGCCAGGTGCAGGAAGACCTTAGCCTCCCTGTGGGGACTAGAGCTTGGCTTCCACGTGATGGCCCCCTCCCCCGCCTCAGGTGCTGGCCCGGACAGAGCTGGCGGCCCTCCGCTACCGTTTCAACGCGCCCATCGCCCGGGATGCACTGCCCCCCTACTCCTGGCACTATGCACCCTGGACCAAGTGCTCCGCCCAGTGTGCCGGCGGTGAGGTCGGGGTGGGCTCAGGGGCGGGCCCGGGTCACCTGGGCTGACCTTCTGGTCGTGGCAGGGCTGAGCGGGTCTCTCGCCCACCCCCAGGCAGCCAGGTGCAGGCCGTGGAGTGCCGCAATCAGCTGGACAGCTCGGCCGTGGCCCCCCACCACTGCAGCGCCCACAGCAAACTGCCCAAGAGGCAGCGCGCCTGCAACACAGAGCCCTGCCCACCCGAGTGAGTGCCCGCCAGGGCGCAGGGCGACAAGAGCGGGGCGGGCAGTGCTCCTCAGAGCAGAGGAGCGTGTGCTCCCAGGACTGGAGGGGGGTGGGGGTGGCAGTGCTCCCCAGGGTGGGGTCGGACCCCTGATGCCCCTTAGCCGGGTCCAGGTGATCACGTCCGCCGGGGTGATGCACGTCCCCAGGCGCAGCGCGGGTCCAGGGCGACGATCCCCCCAGCGCGGGATAATATTTCAAGCAGCAGGCACCCCCCCCCGTGCCAGTTAAGATGCCGGTTATGGGGGAGGAGGGGGATAGGCCGGCACCCCGCCCTCGGGGAGCCCCGCCCCGCACGCTCTCTCAGACCCGCCCCCTCCCCACAGCTGGGTGGTGGGGAACTGGTCGCGCTGCAGCCGCAGCTGTGATGCGGGCGTGCGCAGCCGCTCCGTCGTGTGCCAGCGCCGCGTGTCGGCCGCCGAGGAGAAGGCGCTGGACGACAGCGCGTGCCCGCAGCCGCGCCCGCCAGTGCTGGAGGCCTGCCAGGGCCCCGCTTGCCCGCCGGAGTGGGCGGCCCTGGACTGGTCAGAGGTCAGCCGCCCCTTCCCGCTAGCTGCGCAGCGGGGGGTAGGGACCGGGGGGCCCACATCGGGGTGCCCACCGAGGCACCGCTGCGCGGTCACGAGCCCCTCCTGCTGGGCCCAGAGCGCCCCCTCCAGACTGGCCCGAGGTTAGCCGGACCCCTCCTCGCCTCCCTCCGGACGACCATCCTCCCCACCCCGGTGCGTGCGGGGACTGGAGCGCCCGTGAGCACGAAACCCCCTCTCCAACTGCAGTGCACCCCCAGCTGCGGGCCAGGCCTCCGCCACCGCGTCGTCCTTTGCAAGAGCTCAGACCACCGCGCCACGCTGCCCCCCGGGCACTGCCCGCCCGCGGCCAAGCCGCCGGCCACCATGCGCTGCAACTTGCGCCGCTGCCCCCCAGCTCGCTGGGTGGCGGGCGAGTGGGGCGAGGTAGGTCTGCGCCCTGGGGGGCGGGGGCGGGGGCCGCCGGGGGGCCCGGCCTGCCCAGGCTCAGCGGCGACTCCCCGCAGTGCTCCGCACAGTGCGGCCTCGGGCAGCAACAGAGGGCGGTGCGCTGCTCCAGCCACACGGGGCAGCCGTCACGCGAGTGCGCCGAGGCCCTGCGGCCCCCCGCCACGCAGCAGTGCGAAGCCAAGTGCGACAGCGCGCCCCCCGGGGACGGCCCCGAAGGTATGTGGGGCGGGAGGCCGAGGGGCGGCGGGAGGGCCCGGTGCGGAGGAAGCCACAGGAGAGCGTAGGGGTCCTGACCTTTGGCCCGGAGCTTCTGCAACCACCGAAGTGCCTTTCTCTGTCCCCTCCAGGCCGTCCTGCACCACCCCTCCCTGCAAACATGTACGAACTGCCACTGCGTGCCTAGCTTTTTAGGCACCTGATCCTTCTGGGCCCCCAGACTCGGGCCATTCCCCCAGCCCACCTCCATGGCCTTCACCCTGTTCATCTCCACTTGTCCCATTAGCTGCCTTTTTTTTTTTTTTTTTTAAGTCAGAATTTCTCAACCTCGGGCACGATTGATGTTTGGGGCCAGATAATTCGAGGGGGCGCCCTATGCATTGCAGGATATTCAGCAACGTTCCTGACTTGTATCTGCGGGATGCCAATAGCGCTCCTGCACCCGCCGCCGCCGCCGCCCCCCCTCCCCCACTCCCCGTAGTGACAACCAGAAATGTCTCCAGATTCGGCCAAATGTCCTCTGGGGGGCAAAATAGCATTCCCTTGAGAACCACTGCTTTAAATACGTCCATTTTTTTTTCTACCTAAGTATTTTCCATACAGAGCAATAGATCACTTCCTCCGGGCACTAGAACCAAACTGGATTGAGCTTCCTTCTCTGTGCCTTGGTTTTCTAATCTGTCAAGGGGGGTCAATACTAGATTCACTTGGGGGGGGGAGGGCTGCGCGAGGGAGATGGAATAAAACAAGCCCCGCGAAGCCCTTTGTTAAGCACCAGGCCCCACCGTACATCACTGCCCAAGTGGGAGCCCGCATCAGTCCCGATCAGACGGCGGATTGCCGTGAACACAAAATACACCAACACCCAGAAAAGAAGTGACTCCTCTGGAGTTCAAAACCCTCAGTCTGTCACAAAGGGAAACGTGGAAGGATGGCAGCCCCGGTTGGACCAAAAGGATAACTGAAAGGGAATACTCCCAGACCCGGCGCACTCTCTCAAAATCCTCCAAAAGCCTAATCACATAGTTAGAAGCCCCGCCTTGAGTTTCATAGTTACAAGCTCCCTCCGAGAGGGGTCGAAACTGAGGCACAGGGAAGCCAGGAAGCCCTGTGCGGGCTGCGGACGCGCCCCTCAGGGAAGGGGCGCTGAGATCTGATCCCTCCCTTCCCCCCTCCCCACCCCGACCCCGTTCTCCCGCCCCCTCCAGAGTGCAAGGATGTGAACAAGGTCGCCTACTGCCCCCTGGTGCTCAAATTTCAGTTCTGCAGCAGAGCCTACTTCCGCCAGATGTGCTGCAAAACCTGCCAGGGCCGCTAGGGGGCGCGCGGGCCCCGGAGCCACAGCTGGGCGCCGGCTGGAGGGGACCATGCCTGCAGCTGGCCAGCCTGAAGGAGCCCGAGGGGGCGGGAGCTGGGTGAGACGAAGCCGGAAGTTATTTATTGGGAACCCCTGCAGGGCCCCTGGCTGGGGGGTGGAGAGGGGCTGGCCACCCCCAGGGCCCCTCCTCATCCCCTCTCCCAGTTCATAGTGAGACCCCCTCCAGGGTGGGTTTGAGGAGGGAACAACTGTTCGCCCTAGCGCCCTTTTCACCCACCCCTAGGGAGCCCCCAATACTGCCCCCCCTTTGACCGGAATATGTACTGTGAAGAGTGGGGGTGGGGAGGGGGTCTGCCGGTGTCCTGCCCCCAGCACTGCCCTATCCCTCCGCTCTGAGCTGGGGGGAGGGGGGGGGGGTCTATGTCTGCCATGGGGGAGGGGGATTAGCAGCGCCTCCCTGACCCCCTCCCCCTGACCAGACCAGCTACAGGGGTGAGGCAGAGCTGGCAAGATCCACCCCAACCTCTGTCCTGCCTGCCCCAGGGGGACCCCGACATCCAGGCGCCCCCATCATGGTGCTACAGGCCCTGCCCTGGGGCCCACACACCCCTCGCCAGGAAGCCCTCCATCAATAAAGTTCTGTCTTGTGTAGACTTCCGAGCGTCAATATGTCTGTTCACATTCCGTCCCCGCCACCGAATGGATGCGGCCGCGGCCCCTCGCAGGTGGCCCCCATCAGTCCAAAGGGGCCTTTTACCAGCACAGACCAGAGCCCAGTGATTTTACAGCTTCTCAAGGAGGCGCTCAGAGCTACCCGGTCAGGCACCTGCCATCCCGGCCACCACGTCCCCAGGCCCGGGGCTCGCTCCCGCCCAGCCGCACGCGGCCTCCCAGGCCTCCCCGAAGTTCCTCAATCTCCCGCCGGCTTCCCATCTCCGGGCCTTTGCTAGACCTGCTTCCTCCGCCAGGTGGTCCCTCCCCTTCCCTTTTCAGCCGGTTAACTCCGACTCACCCTTCGGCGTCGGCCCAAGCGTCACCTCCTTGCAGAACCCCCCTCTGAAGCCTCCGGCAAGGAGAAGGTCCACCTGCCTGCTTGTCCGCAGGTGCCTGGAGGCACCGCTGAGATTACCCAGCGCCCCCCGCCTGTGCGGGCGATTCCGGGAGAAACTCGCTCCTGCCCAGGTGTGGCCACTAGGGGACGCTGCGGCTTGCCGGCCTCGAAGCACGATGCTGTGTTACCGCCAGGAGCGCAGGCTCCCAGGGTCGCCCGCCTCGGCCTCCACCTCCTCCTCCTCCTGGCCGGGAGGCGCCGACCTCTCCGAACTGCCATGTCCTAAATGTCAAGGGGAGACCAGGAGGTGAGCCAACACCTGATGGGACCCTGTGTGTGCCAGGCCCTGGGGTGAGAGCCAGCGCCCCCCATTTTATAAGAAAGTGGGGCGCCCCTGAAGTAGCAGGTTGTTAAATCTGGCACCACCCGATGGGTTGTTAAATCCGGAGCTGACATCCAAAGTCTGGGACCCTAAGAGCTGCCCGCGGCTCCTGGTACTCCTGCACTCCTCGTGACACGGACACACGTGGCCCCCCAAGGCCTTTCTGGAGGAGGGAGCGGCAGGGGCGGCCCTGGAAGCGGGAGTTTGCTCGGAGATGCCCGAACGGACACACCTCTGAAGTGGTTCTAAAGAGGCCGGGGCCTCCCAAAAGGTCCCTGACGCCCCCCTGGAAGAACAGTCAGTCCTGCAGCCAGCTGGCCTGCGTGCTGTCAGCCGCAGCCCCTGTCCCCGCAGTTGGAGAAGGGGCCTTCTGGGGCCCGCCAGCTGCGGCCACCCTTGACCTCTCCCTCCAGGCTGAGCCCCAAGCAGCCCTGCCTCTGCTGCTGGAGCTTTCTCCCCGCCCTGGGGCCCAGCGTCCCTCCTCCCCTGTAGCAGAGGCCCCTCCCGCCAAAGGAAGTGGGAGGGGGGGCTGTTGTAAGAGGAACTAGGCTAGGAGTCCGGTGCAGGAGCAGGAGCAGGGCCATGCCCGAGCCGCCCCCCAGAACGCCCTGAGCCTGGACCCCCGCCACGACCCATTCGGGCGCTCCCCAGGGGTGGCACACCTTCACCATGGTAAGTCCTTCAAGGCCGGGCCCTCGAGTGCAGGGGTGGGGAGCAACCACCCAGGTGGAGGTGCCCCAGGGCCACCATCAGAAGGTGGGGCCAGGGGGAGGGGCACAGAGGACCCTTTGGGGGGTCCCTCTCTGCAGCTCAGATGCCCCAGCATCCTTCACCAGGGTCCAAGTTCACATCGGGTGGTGCCAGGATGCCAGGATGGTGATAGGGGACCAAGGAGGGAGCAGTAACAAAGGACAGAGGATGACCCTGAGGGACCACACAGTATCTGCAGGGGACAAGGACATACCCCTTTGTCAGGGCTTAGAGAGCCAGTTTCCAGCTCATCTTGGTCCCTCATCTTCCTGTGTGGCCTTGGGCAAGCCACTTCCCCTCTCTGGGCCTCAGTTCCCACACATGTCATATTTGGAAGTCAGTGGTGATAGGGAAGGTGTTCCGGGAAACTCTCCGAACCTCAGAGGGTCTGCGGGCTCGGCCACTCTGAGTCCACAGCTGCGGCCAGAAGCTGTGTCCAGTGGGCGATGGGGGGCAGTGATGGTGTCGTGGCAGTGTCCCTGCATGTCTGGCTGTGGCGATCACAGAAACAGGAGGCGGTGAGGCCCGGCAGGGCCACACCACTCCCGGAAGCCTTCCAAGCAAGTATGGCAGGGGACACCCTGCCGCCAGCCGCGTCACCACCTGGTGAGGCTGAGGTCTGGCGATGACTGCGGTGACAGGGTTCAGGAGACCGTCACTATCGTGGGTCTAGACCCAGCAGCCTCCTAACACACACGTAAAGAGAGAGCCCAGGCTGGCTCTAAGGTGTGCCCCCACCGCTCCACGCATCTGCAAGCCACTTCGACTTTCATTTTTTGTCACTCTGTCAACGACAGCATGTGGCTGGGACAGTCACCCAGCCAGCCGCTGCGGGCACCTGACCAAGGTGGAGGCAGGGTGGTGGGCCAGACGGCAGGGACTGCGTCCATCTGGGAGAGAGCCCCTCCTCGTTTCAGAAAGCCCGAGACGAACCGGGGGTCACTGGCCGAGGACCCCTCTGGGTGGCTCACCCACCAAAGTGGCAGCTTAGAGCCCCGGGCTTGGGATGGGAATTCCTCGAAGAAGGAGCCAAGCCAGGAAGGCTCGGGCGCTCGGATGGGGAGACGGAGATCAAAAGAACACAGGAAATGATTTGCTACTTGAAACAAATCCACCCCCTCGCAAGGAAGCTGTACAAAATGCTTAGTCAATGGTTTGCTCTCCTGGCGGGTTGCGGGAAGGGAGAAGCTCAACCCAAGAGGACCACGGAGGGGAAAACGGAGGGCAGACCCCATCCACGAGGCCAAAACTTCCATCCAGGGTGCCGACTGCTTCCTGGCGGGGGCGACGAGTGCCAGGAAGAGTGTGGAAGGAGTCAACGGAGCAGCGTTCTTCAAGTGCTTCCCCAAGCCACGCGCTGTGCCCTCGATGCAGTCCCCGTGGGCGATGCCCATTCATTGCTGTCGTTAGTGATGGCAGCCGGGGGAGGCGACTCTCGGTTGCCGTTGAATGATGGGTGGTGGGTGCCCGGGGAGGGTGATGGTGGTCATCGCCCACGGTCGTCGCAAGTTGGCGGTAACTGTGAGTCCTGTAGGCGCGGGTCGGCAGGGGCGATGGTTGCCGCCTGCCAGCCGGTGTTGATCTGTGGTTGGTGGCTGGTCGTCTTCAGGGCTGATCCGTGGAGTGACGGTAGTCGGTGGCCGCTCTTGCCCCGAGTGGGGCGGTGATGGCAGCACTTTTGGCTGTTGGCCGTCCGTTGCTGATTTTTGACGACCGCCCTGGCGATGGTGGTGTGGGAACGGCGGCCCTAGTGGAGGTTGGTCGTGTGTGGCCGTGGACGGCCAGTGCTGTGAGCGTGGCAGCGGCGGTGGCCGTGGCGGTGGCGACGGTAGGGAACTTGGCGGCGGGACCCGTTCCCTGTTCTGTGTGACGTTGACGGTGGGTGCCATGATTGAGGTTATCGGCAGTTTTTGTTTGACTGTGAGGGCAAAGGGGGTGAAGGCAGGAGCAGGTTATTCTCGGGGATGGTGATTCGGTGAGGGTGACGGTGGTTGTTTCTAAAGTGCAGACATAGGGGCGCCTGGGTGGCGCAGTCGGTTAAGCGTCCGACTTCAGCCAGGTCACGATCTCGCGGTCCGTGAGTTCGAGCCCCGCGTCGGGCTCTGGGCTGATGGCTCGGAGCCTGGAGCCTGTTTCCGATTCTGTGTCTCCCTCTCTCTCTGCCCCTCCCCCGTTCATGCTCTGTCTCTCTCTGTCCCAAAAATAAATAAACGTTGAAAAAAAAAAATTTAAAAAAATAAAGTGCAGACATAAAGCTGTACGTTATGTGGCTGCCGAGTCCACAGGCAGCAGCCGCGGGGATGGACAGAAATGGCCAGGGGCCCAAGAGAGAGTTCGGGTGGAAGACTGCAGAAGGACAAGAGTCCCCACCTGTCCCCAGAGGAGAAGGGCCTCCAGCTAGGCCAAATGGACACCGAGAGCCCTCCCCCCAAGGGAAGGGGGACCTCAAGAGCCTTTGGAGGCGAGCATGCTGTTTGCACGGTGCAGGGATGCAGGGTGTGACCCCAGAACCCCACCGAGTTTGGGGGAGGACAGGACCAAGGCTCCAGGGACACACCAGGGGCTGTGGCTGGGGGGCTGTGCTGCATGGCAATGTCATACCTCCTCCCTGCTGGCGACCACAGCTCACAGGACCCCAACGAGGAAGGAAATGGCTGTTTCGTTGTTCTCTCCTGTCTGAGGCTCTTCTCATCACCGCCCAGGAGCGGGGAGGCCAGAGCAGTTAGGGCGAGTTGCAAAAGCTCCCTCATCTAGCCCTTCCTCCTGGCCTTGTGCCCTGAGCCCGGGGGACTGGCCAGCTCGAGCCTGCCCCTGCCCCTGGCAGTGGTGAGAAAGGCTAGTGGGTCCGCTTCACACCCTTGGCCTCGCTGAATCCGTGCAGCTAGCCGCCCCGTGAGGTCAGTGTTCCCATTGTCCAGATGAGACAACGGAGGCAGGGAGATTAGGTGAATTGCCGCACGACCCAAAAGCGGCAGGGGATTTCAACCCCGTGACTCCTAAGGTCACGCTTTTAACAGCCCCCTTGACCTGCGATCTCTTGCTCCCCCCTACCCGATGAGGGGCTGCGAGGGTCTGGGGGTGCCTTCCCCCCACGTGCCCCAGGCTGCCCATCCCTCCAGCCTCATTTGGGCCTAAAACATCCATCCCAAAGAAGCTGGAAGCCATGCTCGTCCACCTTAGACTGGGGGGGAGTCTCTCTGAAGAACCTCCCACCTCCCCCCCAGCCCGGACTCTCTTTCACAAGAGCCCCATCGGGTTGAGTCATACTTAGCTTGTGGTCAACTGTGACCGCAACCTCTTCATTGCACCCCCACCCCCAAAGAAGGGACTTAGAAACACACTTGGTCCACGGAGACTTGGGAGCCACAGAGAGACGGGCACCCGTGACACAGGGCAAGCGACAGTCTCATCCCAGTGGTGTTTCACCCATTCATTCACTGACTCAACAAGCATCTATGGGCCAGCTCCCGTATCCTGTGTCAATCACTGATCACTTCCTCTACATGCTCCTGGGGTCGCCACCTGCCATTTTCCGAGGCATCTAGTGTATTTCTTCTCTGCACTGGCTCATTTACTCCCCTCAGACAACCCACGGAGGAGGTTTGTTATGGAACCCATATTACGGAGGGGAAAACTGAGGCTTGGAGCCGTGAAGTGGGCTCCCCAGGCCTCACACCCACCTGGTCCCACGCCAAAATTCTTGACCGTCCTTCCACACGCTGTACTCACCTGAGCAAAACTCTCTCTTCCTCCACTACAAACAACCCACAGATTTGTCACCGCGGGGGGCGGAGGGGGAGGCGGGTAGGAGTGGATCTGGGGGTTTCCAGTGCCCAGGGCAGGACACAGAGGGGGAAAATGTCAGTGGCTGCAAGAGGCAGAGGACCACTCAGCTGGATGGGGGAAGACGGAAGGGACAGGAAGAGGAACCGAGTCCTTGGGGCCAAGAGAGCCAGACACAGCCAGCATCAGGGCCTCTGACCTCAGAGCAAGGAAATGGTCTCGGGTCTCGCTCGGCCCAGCTTGAGGGGCCCAGGGGCCCAGAGACCAGGTTAACCCACTGGGGAAACCCTGGTCAGGACCAACCTTGTCTCTGATCTGAAAACACCGACCCCGGCCGCCTCTGACCCGGACTGGGCTAAGGGTAGCAGACAGCCTCTCCAGTCCTCTTCAAGCTCCTCCCTTCCTGCTGTGTGGCCCTGGGGAGGACAGCTAACCTTTCTGTGCTGTAGTTTCCTCTTCCACAAAGCGGGCCCGGTCATAGTACTGACCTCAGCATGTGCAGGACGGTTCAGTGAGATCGTTCACGGAAAAAGCCTAGCCCACAGTGCGGCACACGGTAAACCCCAGTGGGGTGTTCGCTATTGTTTCCATAGTTACCACCCAAAACCCCACTCCTCGGAGGTCTTCAGAGAGAGGATCCACTTCCTGTACCCCCCGTACATCCCCACCCACTCACTTCCCCACCCACTGCTGGCTCAGAGAAAGAGTAGGCCTCCCCCCAGCTCCGCCTGTGGCCCCTGAATGACACCAGTCCGTGAATAATACCCCTTTGCTCCCCGATTTCATCCTCTCTCCTCGCCAATGCACTCGGGTCTCCCATCTTCAAAACGGGAAACATGCCCGCTGGCCCCACGGCTCCCCACGGCCTCTTGCCCTCTTCCCCTTCTCAGCCAGACTGTCTGAGAGCCGTCCTCGCTCCCCCGTCTACACCTCCTGACCTCGCGATCTGACTGCTGAATGAGGTCACCGGCACTCTCCAGGGGGCCCCTCTGTCTCCGGTGAGCTCGGGCACTCTTTGGTAGCATGACTCCCTGTTTCTGCCAACTCGCCCTTGTCATCTCCGGGTCTCACCTGCCCCGGGTGCCTCCAACCTCCCAGCTAAGGCCCTGCTCAGCCCCTGTCTTAGGCACCCTCTCTGACCCCCGCACAATGCAGCTGGCACAACTCTGTCCTCCCCACCGCCCCGCCCACAGCACCCCGGGGTTCCTAGTGCATCACGGCCAGCACCCCCTTCTTATATTATATATATATATATAATATTATTATATATATATAATATTATATATATATATAATATTATTATATATATTAATTAATATATAATATAATATAATAATATATAATGTTTGTTATAATATATAATATATAATATAATATAATATAATATATAATATAATATATATAATAATATAATATATATTATATATATTATATATATTATAACAAACATTATTATATATTATTATATTATATTATATATTATATATATTATATACAACAAACATTATTATATATTATATTATATATTAATTAATATATATATTATATATATATATATTATATATATAATATATATATAAATATATTTTAACAAACATCATGGCAGGCCCCCCCCCTTGAAGCCCTGAAATGAAATCCACAGACAGGAGCGCCTGGGTGGCTCAGCCAGTTAGGCGTCCGACTCTTGATTTTGGCTCAGGTCACGATCTCACAGCTCGTGGGTTCGAGCCCCGCATTGGGTTCTGCACTGACCGTGCCGAGCCTGCTTGGGATCCTCTCTCCCCCTCTCTCTCTGCCCCTCCCCTGCTTGTGCTGGCTCTCTGTCAAAATAAATAAATAAAGTTTAAAAAGTAAAGAAAAGAAATTCACAGGCAGTGAAACACACTGACTCCCATCCTTCCAAAAATAGTTCACGTGAGGGACGCCTGGCTGGTTCAGGCAGTAGAGCATGTGACTCTTGATCTCAGCGTCATGAGTTCAAGCCCCACGTTGGGTGTGGAGCCTACTTAATCAAAAGTAAACAAATCATAATAATCAATGCGATCTCCTAGAATGCGAAGTCATTTGCACTCTCTAGATGCACATAGAGAGGAAAAGCGCTCAGGCCAGTGGCCCACAGCCGAGCACCCGGAGCCACCAGGGATTCACACGGGGACCCAGGTCTATCTCAGTGAGCGGACGGCCCCACTCACAGGCTGATGTCAAGGGACGTATCGGCCACACTAACACCACAAGAGTTCGAGCCCCGCGTCGGGCTCTGTGCTGACAGCTCAGAGCCTGGAGCCTGCTTGGGATTCTGGGTCTCCCTCTCTCTCTGCCCCTCCCCTGCTCACACTCTGTCTCTCTCTCTCTCAAAAATAAACATCAAGGTTTTTTTTTTTTCTTACTGCTGAACAAGTCTTAGTGAAATCTGAATGAAACTAAAATCCCCCTTGACACAGGGTAGTTGCATTGCTGGAAGATGCCGAGGCAAAAAAAATACATCTATTTTCTGTCTACGCATAAGATAGAAGTTGGCTCTACATCCCAGTGGTTACTAACAGTTACATCGCGTGCATGAGCGTCTGGTGGGGAGCAGTGGGGGCTCTGATCAGGGCGATTATTTGTGTGCACATTGGTAGCTGCAGCCCGCTTATAATGCCAGCCAGTCTCCATCCCCAGGACAATCAAAAATGCTCCCCAATTCTTTTTTCATTTTTTAAGGTTCATTTATTTTTGAGAGACAGAGACAGCACACGTGAGCACAGCAGGGGCCGAGAGAGAGGGAGATAGAGGATGTGAAGCAGGCTCTGAGCTGTCAGCACAGAGCCCGATACGGGACTCAGTCTCACAAACCGTGAGATCATGACCTGAGCCAAAGTCGGACGCTTAACCGACTGAGCCACCCAGGCCGCCCCATTTGCTCCCACAACTCTTAAAGTGTCCCCAAGAGCAGCAGGGCCCTGCTGAGAACGCTCCAAGCTGCTGACGATGAAGTCTGAGTTCCTTGGCTTGGCATTCAAGGCCCTTCAGCACCTGGCCCTGGTTGACTTCCCCTCCATTCATCCACTCGTTCTTTCAAAAGAGCCCCGAGGCCGGGTTCAGCCCGGCATTTGCCCGAGCCCCTGCCCTCGGGAGCTTCCACACCCGAAGATGTGGCCAGTGTGCAGGATGTCCAGAGCGGGGACAGGGCTGTGGTGAGGGACACCCGGGGAGCTGCGGGGATCCTCAGCGTGGCCTGGGGTCAGGGAGGCCTTCTCACAGGAAATGTCACCTGAGCCAAGTGTAAAGGCACCCACCAGGCAGGAAGGATGCTCTGAGCAGAGGCCTGGGCAACAGCACAGCTTAGAGGCACTGAGGTTAGGGACCAAAGGAGGTTCACCCGGGGGGGGGGGGGGCAGGTCACCAGCACGCAGTAGGCGCGCCAGAATCCTTCGTGGACCAGATGGATGGGAGAGTGACGGGAAGCCACAGACAGGTTTTCAGCCGCAGAGCAGAGCGGGGAGACCAGACGTGCCATATGAAACTCCCACTCTGACCACTGACCTCAGACTGGAAGCAGCGAGGGGAGTTCAAGCCCAAAGCCCCCCCCCCCCCCCCCCCGCACTCCCTCCTCCGCTCTCAGCTCCTGCTTCTCTGCACCTTGGCCTGGCTACTTCGCCCTGCCTGCTGCAGCTTTTCTCCCAGCTCCTGAGCAAAGCCCTTCCCGAACTCAAGTCCCACCCAAACAGCCCCTGGGGCCGAGCCACTCGTGCGTGTGGATGCAAGCGCCTGGCCTTTGCTCTCAGGCGGAGCCCACGGTGGGTGCAATCCCACACCCCTGGAAACAATGTAGCTATGTCCGTAGTCAAGCCTCAGGCACTTGCCAAGCCTCCGGGCCTAGAGCCCCCTGAGCTGCCGTGAGGGTGGCGGGCTTTGCCCCTGGCCTCCCAGCTTCGGGCCCGTCCTAGGTGCTTGTGGAATGTCAGTTCTGCCCCCGGGGCCCATCCTCACAACCGCGTGCGTTGCAGAGGAGCACGGGGCCCCTCGCGCCACGCCGGTTTTGGAACCCCAGAGCAGTTCCTCCGTCACATCAGCCTTGAAAGTGGGCATGCTGCTGCCATTTTAGGGATGGGGCCACTGAGGCTCAGAGCGGTGTTGGATCACCCAGCCGGGATTAGAGCCCAGATCTACCCCCCACCAAGAACCGGGCTCCTTTACTGCCTGTGGCATCCATCGGTGAACCCCGCTCTGGCTGATGGCATGTCCAGGATCTGACCTCGCACTTCCCCTGCGCAGGAACCCCCCAGTGTCCCCGGGAGAGACTGTGGCCCCTCACCCACCTCTGCCCTACAGCGGCCACACGACAGTGACCCTCCTGCTTGATCCCTTCCTGCGTCTCCCCTCTCCCTTCCCTGGAACCTGCCTGGCAAAACACGGGTCCTCTTTGAAGACTTGATTTTGATTCCCAGCATCCTTTGCTCTTGGGGTTCCCCCGCCTCCCCCCGCCGCCAAATCTGGATTTCTTTCTCTGCCCTCGTTCCTTGCTCCTCCATCGGGTCATTCCTGCCAGAGCTGAGAAAGGGCTCAGTCCCAGGCCCTGCCCTCCAAGAGCTCCTGGTCGGGGCATGAGGGGCTTCCTGGAGGAAGGGGGCATCTTATCCAGGCATGAGCGCACCTGCCGGGGAAGCTCCAGGCCGCCATCACTCACCGGTCTGCCAGACTCCTCCACGGCAGGGGTACGCTGAGCCTCGAGTGCACCTGAGACAGCCAGTATGTTGAAGTGTCCAAGGCACCGGATGAGTTCAGTCAGGCTGAAAAGGGAAAACGTTCCAGGCAAGCTTCCTGGAGGAGGGGTCTTTTGGGGGAGACTCTATCTGAGTCCTCTCCCTGGGGCTGAAAGAAAGTCTCACCTGATTGAAAAAAAAAAAAAAAACTGAGGAAGGAAATGAGAAGGGAAAGCTGTGGGGGCAGAGGAACAGGCTCGTGGCTGGGCACAGAGGGCAGAGGTCACGGATGTGACAGGCTAGCGTGCATGACCATGAGAGAGGAGGAGGAGAGTGGGAGGAAGGAGGCCACCTAGGGGTGGAAGGGGTGGGCAGCGGGTCAAATGCCCTGGAGAAGTCAGGGACTCAGCCTGGGCCTGGGCCGGGAGAGGGGGCTGGAGAAGCGAGGGGCAGGAAGTCTGAAGAAGTGAGAAGGAGGGCGAGGCCCCCGCCCCCCTGCCCAGCAAGCCTCCCCCCACTCCCGACTTCCCCCCTGCAACAGCTGCCTGGCACCAGGGTCCCCTCCATGACAGTGCCACACCAGGTGGAGGGACCGAGAACAGAGCCCCCCTCCTTGGGGGCAGGAGCCTGCTCTCGACCTCGCCTGCCTCTCCTGGTGTCCCCTAAGTGGGGAAGGACGCAGGCAGGTGGCCGAGGTGCAGAGTCAGAAGCTGGTGACGGAGGCCAGCCGGGCGGGGGGCACGGAGGCGTCACACCCCCCTGCCCACCCCCCTGCCCCCCCCCGCCGCGTCCCCTCTGCAGGGGCTCACCCCCGCCTGGCCACCCCCCACCCCAGGGCAGCAAGGAGCGCTTCCACTGGCAGAGCCACAACGTGAAGCAGAGCGGCGTGGACGACATGGTGCTGTTGCCACAGATCACCGAGGACGCCATCGTGGGCAACCTCCGCAAGCGCTTCATGGACGACTACATCTTTGTACCCTGGGCCCCGGGCGGGGGCGGGCAGAAGACGGCGACAGGGGCGGGAGGGTGACCGACGGGCGGGCGGACCGGACGGACGGAGGAGGGGTGGGAAGAGTGGCAGGGGGACGGGAGCACAGAGGGGACCGACAGACGCCAGGGCAAACGATCAGAGCGGGGGGATGGGCTGGGAGCGCGCCGGGTCGGGGGAGGGGACACAGGCCGCGACAGCGGGGCTCTGGCCCCCACTACCCCCTCTGCCCTGGGTAGCTCAGCCGCAGCGCGTCTCCCCTTTCCGGACCCAGGCCTGTCTTCCCCCGGGTCCCAGAGCACGTCTCCGTAGCCCCATCTCTTCCTCTGAGCAAGGGGGCTCTGGAGGCCGCAGGGGCTTAGGATTAAGGGACAGGGGCGCAGGGGGAGCCAAGCCAGCCCGGCCACTGCACCGCCCTTAACCACACCACACCCCAGACCTACATCGGCTCTGTGCTCATCTCCGTAAACCCCTTCAAGCAGATGCCTTACTTCACCGACCGCGAGATCGACCTCTACCAGGGCGCGGTGAGGCTGGGGCCGGTGGGGGAGGCGCAGCCCCAGGACCCCTGGCCCCCAGCGCCTCGCTCAGGCCTGACCTTCTCCCCCAGGCTCAGTACGAGAATCCCCCGCACATCTATGCCCTCACGGACAACATGTACCGGAACATGCTCATTGACTGTGAGAACCAGTGTGTCATCATCAGGTATGGGGGTGGGGGGGTGGGACCGCGGTGCCCATAAACTTCCTGCCCAGGCCCCACAACAGCCTCGCCAGCCCCGAGGAGGTTTGCTCAGAGCTCCTGATCCAAACGGGACCTTGCCGTCCCCCCTTGCCCCTGGTCCCGCTTCACTTTGTCACCAGCGGACCCAGGATATATTTATTTATTCATTATGTTATTGTCTGTCGGCGCATTCTAAATGTCAGCTCTGAGACGGCAGGGATGTTTCTCTGTTTTTTCACTATTGCTTCCCCGGAATCTGATATGGTGCCTGGCACACGGTAGGGAATGAATGAATGAATGAATGAGCAGGCACCAGAAAGGGTACTTATTCCCCCCCCAACCCCCCCTTCCTGCTGGCTGCTAATCATTCTCTCCCTCACCCCCCCCCCCCCCCCAGTGGAGAGAGTGGAGCAGGGAAGACCGTGGCAGCCAAATACATCATGGGCTACATCTCCAAGGTCTCCGGCGGGGGCCAGAAGGTCCAGGTGAGGGGAGAGTGGAAGGATGGGCCGGGTCTCCCCTCGCGCACAGTAATGAACCCCCAGGACCGCCTACCTCATCCTGACCTCTTCCACCTCCACCCGCCTCTGCCCGCAGCACGTGAAGGATATAATCCTGCAGTCAAACCCACTGCTAGAGGCCTTCGGCAATGCCAAGACCGTGCGCAACAACAATTCCAGCCGCTTTGTGAGTCCGCAGCCCTGCTTTGGAGCAAGGGCTCCCTCCGCACACGCACACGCACACGCACACGCACACGCACACGCACACGCACACGCACACGCACACGCACACGCACACGCACACGCACACGCACACGCGTATTCCCAGCAATAGAGGAACTACCTGCTCCTGGATGGGAGACTCACTTCCTGCCTATGGTCCATCTGAAAAAGATTCCCCCGTCAGCTGAACTGTAGTGGCCTTGACTTCCTTGACTTGTCTGTGTAACATTCTTCCATATTTCCTTGGCTGCAATCATGCTACGTCCGTTCCTATTCACATTTCAGTTCCCGATTTATTCTCTCATCCGTTGTTTCTTTTAACAAATCGTTCTTGGGCTTCTTCCTTCTGTCAGGTGTTACGCTGAGCCTAACAGAAGACAGAATAGGTCAACGGATCTGGAGTTATGGTCTGATTCTATCACTATTTAGATTTGTGGGCTGGACCAAAAAAAAACAAAAAAACAAAAAAACAGTGTAACTTCCTGAAGCTCCTGTTTTCTCATCCATAAAATGGAGATGGTGTTAATATCCATCTCACAGATCTCAATAATTCCTTCATATGAAAATGATTTAATAAATTCCATATGGTAATACAATTTATTTTATTCCCCTAAATATTATTAACTATATTTTTTCTAACATTCTTTTTTAAGATTTTTTAATTTGGGGAGAGGGTGCCTGGGTGGCTCGGTTAAGCGTCTGACTCTGGATTTCGGCCCAGGTCATGATCTCATAGTTCGTGAGTTCGAGCCCTGCATCAGACTCTGTGCTGACAGCTCAGAGCTCACTTGTGTTGTCTCTCTCTGTCCACCCCTCTCATCTCTCTCTCAAAATAAATATTTTTTTAAAAATCGTATGGCTGGGGCACCTGGGTGGCTCAGTCAGTTGAGCATCCGACTTCAGCTCAGGTCATGATCTCGCAGTTCACGAGTTCAAGCCCTGAGTCAGGTTCTGTGCTAACAGCTCAGAGCCTGGAGCCTGTTTCGGATTCTGTGTCTCCCCCTCTCCCTGCCCCTCCCCTGCTTGTGCTCTCTCTCTCTCAAAAGTAAATGAACATGAAAACATTTTTTTTAATAAAAATAAAATAAAATATAAATCTTATGGCTTAGGATTTTTTTAAATGAAGATTTTTTTTTTTATTTTAAGCAATCTCTACGTCCAACATGGGGCTCGATCTCACAACCCCAAGATCAAGAGTTGCACGCTCTACCAAATGAGCCAGCCAAGCGCCCCTATTTTCTAACATTTTTATCATGTAATTATATTTGAAGTATTTTCCTCAACGTTTATTATTAAAAATCTCAAATACACAGAAAAATGGGGAGAATTGCATAGCGAATACCTGCTGCCCACCTCCCAGGTTCTGTTGTTAACATTTTGCTATACTTACTTTATCATGTCTCCATCCATTCATTTTTTTTTTTTTAAGTAAGCTCCGCACTCAATGCGGGGCTTGAACTCATGACCTGAGATTAAGAGTCGCGTGCTCCATCGACTGAGCCTGCCAGGCGCCCCTGTTCATCTTTTTTTTTTTTTTTTTGATGAGCTACAAAGTAAACTGCAGACACCATACTTTCTGCTCCCCCCTCCACACGTCAGCACGCAGATCATTAATGATAATCCAATATAAATTTCCAGTGCTCTTCCATTTCATTTATTTATCTATTTAGAAGGGGTGGGGGAGAGAGAAAGAGAGAACAAGCATGGGAAGGACAGAGAGAGAATCCCAAGCAGGCTCCGCACTGTCAGTGTGGAGCCCGATACAGGCCTCAAACTCACAAACCACGAGCTCATGACCTCAGCTGAAACCAAGAGTCTGACGCTTAACCGACTGAGCCATACAGGCGCCCCGATTTCTTTTATTTTTTTTTTCTTTGATTTCTTTCAAAGTAAAATTTGCATATAGCAGAACACATTAAAGCGGATCATGCACAGAGTTTGGAAAAATGTGTGCATCTGTACAACCACAGCCCTATCAACATACAGAACATCACCATCACTCCAGAAAGTTCCCTCCCTTTTTCGGTCAGTCTCTGTTCCCACCTCACCCCAGAAGCAACCACTTCTCTGGGTCTTTTTATTTTTTTATTTTTTATTTTTTATTTTATTTATTTTTTTTTTCAATGTTTATTTATTTTTGGGACAGAGAGAGACAGAGCATGAACGGGGGAGGGGCAGAGAGAGAGGGAGACACAGAATCGGAAACAGGCTCCAGGCTCCGAGCCATCAGCCCAGAGCCTGACGCGGGGCTCCAACTCACGGACCGCGAGATCGTGACCTGGCCGAAGTCGGACGCCTAACCGACTGCGCCACCCAGGCGCCCCTTTTTATTTTTTTTTAACAAGAGATTAGTTTCGACTGTTCTAGAACTTTATATAACTGGAAATCGCACCGTATGTGTTTTCAAAGTACTGATACACACAAAAACATGGCTGAACCTCAAGAACACAATCATGTTTTATTTTGCATATAATATTATGTAATATATATGTTATATATTATATGTTATAGATACATAAGAACACAATTATGTTTTATATGGCATATTATATTATGTATATGTTATATATGTTATATATTATGTGTTATAGATACATAATACATATATTACATATATAAGAATGCAATCATGTTTTATGTTGCATATTATGTAATATAGGTTATGTGTTATATATGTCATATATTACATATGTTATATATTATACATATGTGTAGATATATTACATCATATGTTACATATATTACAATATTATTTAGTATACAACAGAACAGAATGGGTATATGTCACGTATTACAGGTGTCTGGGTAGCGCTATGATGTAATGTGTATCATCATTGCATGGAAGCGACAGAAAGGAGAAGTAAGGGGGCTTCTCTGCCCTCCAACCTTTGCCCAGAGTAGAACCCAGAGGTTGGCAGAGGCCAAAGAAGGGGCTGTGGAGGCTTTGCTCTGGGCTCAGGGACAACACGGGAGAGACACCCAGGATCACTGAAACTAGCAACATCCCCCAGGAACGTGGAGGCCTCTGTGTTGTGATAGAAGACCTGGGAAACTGGTCAATAAAGTGAGGTACTTCTATGTGCCTGGCACAGGGCTGGATGCCCAGGTGTGGACTTGAGTCAGCCGAGAAGGAGCAGCTTAAACAAAGGCGGGAGGGAAGGAGCTGATGCAAAGTCAGTAAGTGGGAGTGGAGAGCAGAGTTGAGGTCACATGGGCAAGAGGGTTCAAGAGGCCAGGCTCCTAAGGCCCATCCTCAACTCCTCCCCCACCCCTCCCCCACCGGCACCACCGGGACCCTGGGGGTCTAACGTGTCTCTCTCGGCTTCAGGGCAAGTACTTTGAGATCCAGTTCAGCCGAGGCGGGGAGCCAGATGGGGGCAAGATCTCCAACTTCCTGCTAGAGAAATCCCGTGTGGTCATGCAGAACGAAAACGAGAGGAACTTCCACATCTATTACCAGGTGCTGGGAAAGGGGCCGTGAGATCGGGGCAGGGGGAGAGCCCAAGGGGAGATGGGGGGGGGGAAGGTCGGTGCCCAGGAGCCCGTGACAGTGAGGACTGGGGGGGCACGGGGGCTGCGCAGTCCCACGTCAGATGCATGAGCATTGCTCACCCCCCAGCTGCTGGAAGGAGCCTCCCAGGAGCAGCGGCAGAACCTGGGGCTCATGACCCCCGAGTACTATTACTACCTCCAGTCGGACACCTACAAGGTGGATGGCACCGATGACCGGAGTGACTTCAGTGAGACTCTGGTGAGCAGTGACCACCACACTAGGAAACCGAGGCCCAGAGCGGGGCAGGGACTTGCCTCAAGTCACACAGCAAGCGGGTGAAACAGGCAGGACAGGGATCCCGGTGTCCTGACTCCGTGCTGTGGCCCCAGCAGCCTAACCCAGGAGGGCAGGGCGGAGGTGGGGATCCGTGGCACAGGCCCTGTCCCTGTTGTGCCCGCAGAATGCCATGCAGGTCATTGGGATCCCACCCAACGTCCAGCAGCTGGTCCTACAGCTTGTGGCCGGGATCCTGCACCTGGGAAACATCAGCTTCTGTGAAGACGGGAATTACGCCCGGGTGGAGAGTGTGGACCGTGAGTGTGGGTTCCGGGGACGGTGGGGCCGAGGCGTGAACCGCTTCCTCCTAGTTCGACCCCAGGAGGGTCAGAGCCCACGAGGACAGTATCTGAGTCACTGGGCCAAATGGGGAGTGCCAGAAGCATCGCAGGAGGCCCAAGGGCTTAACTGGCCGCCCCCTCCGCCCGGCAGTGCTGGCCTTTCCCGCCTACCTGCTGGGCATCGACAGCGGGCGGCTGCAGGAGAAGCTGACCAGCCGCAAGATGGACAGCCGCTGGGGCGGGCGCAGCGAGTCCATCGATGTGACCCTCAACGTGGAGCAGGCGGTCTACACCCGCGACGCCCTGGCCAAGGGGCTCTACGCCCGGCTCTTCGACTTTCTCGTGGAGGTAAGAGGCGCCGGGGCCAGGCAGGGGGAGAGGTGCTGCCCCAGAGCAACCTGGGCTTGGACCGACCAAGTGGGGAAGGCAGGTTTGACTGTCACCAGCCATCAGAGTCATCAAGCAGGGGCAGGAGCCAGTCGGATGGATGGCGTGGGCAGAGGCTCCTCCTGGCCGAGCCCAGGAGGGAGGGGGCTGCTGGAACCATCCAGGCCTGCACAGTGGGGGTGGAGACGGGTGGGGGCATCTGAGAGGCACGAGGGGGCTATCAGAGGGACAAAGTGATGGACTGGATGGGAGCGACAGGAACAGGACGTGTCAAGGCCAGGAATGGTGACAATACTGTAGTAGCCAACATTATGACACTTAGTCTATGCCAGGTACGGTTCTCAGTGTTCCTACACGCACCAATTTAATTCCTGTATAAAGCCCTGCAGGGTAGTTGCCATTATTAACCCATTTTAACGATGAGAAAATAGAGGTGCAGAATGGTCAAGGGCCAAAGCCAGTTCGCAAGGTAGGAACCCGGATGTTCTGACACCTGGGTTTCTCATGTTGGGGGGGGGGGGTGCCGCACACAGAGCTGGAGAAGGCGGGAGAGGAACAGGTATGAGGGGACATAGCCTGTGAACGTGGCTAGGAGCGCAAGAGAGCGGCACGCTGGCACTCACCTGCTGTCCCCACCCACATTACAGGCCATCAACCGTGCTATGCAGAAGCCCCAGGAGGAATACAGTATTGGTGTGCTTGACATCTATGGCTTCGAGATCTTCCAGGTTCGGCCTCTGCTCCCCACCCCCCTACCCCCCCCCCCACGCCTTGGCTGGCCCAGTGGTCCCAGGAGCCTCCAGCATCAGGTCCCTGAAGGCAGCACCCTTTGCCTCCCTTGGCAGAAAAATGGCTTCGAGCAGTTCTGCATCAACTTTGTCAACGAGAAGCTGCAGCAAATCTTTATCGAACTCACCCTGAAAGCCGAGCAGGTGGCCAGGGGCCAGGGGACACTGGGGGTGGGGGCGGGGACAGCCAGGTGGCCAGGGGACACTGGGGGTGGGGGCGGGACCATGAAGGTTGCCGAGGAACCAGGGGACCCTCCCCCCTCCAGCCCCCATTCCCACCTCTCTCTCTGCTGAGCTCTCCAGCCCCCCCCCCCATGAAATCTCCTTTGGAAGAGGTTTTCTGCCTCTTTAACGTTCACAAGGGCTGGGGAACACCCTCCTCGTCCGTTCCTCCAACGATTATCTATTGAGACCCTGCTGTGTGCCAGACACTGTTTGCAGTGCTGGGAAGACTGCCGTGCAGGAGATGAACAAAAATCCCTGCTGTTTTCATCCTGCCCATCCTGCAGAAGCAGAGCCTGAGACAAGGATTCAGGGCAAATATCAGGCGAGGAGAGAGGAAGTGAAAGACTCACTTAAAAAAGAAAAGGGGGGGGGGGACAGAATAGGATATGATGATGAGTGGGTTATGCTGCAGGCAGTTGGGGCCAATTTCTGCTGAGCCCTGGGGGACACTGTAGCGCAGACCTCAGAGGTGGTCCACCCCAGGAGCCACGGAGCCAGGATATTTATGAACCGGCTCCTATCTGTCTGCGGCTAAGGGCTGCCAGGGGGAGAAGTTCCAGCCTGCCTCACACAGGGCCACAGACTTTGTTACTGGAGACGGCCCTACGTGGTGAGATGGGGAGATATGGGAACACCCACCACACCTCCTTCACCCACCTTGTGAAAGCATGCGTTCTAGAAACATACACACCCTCTGCCCAGACACCCATCCCCACCCCCGCCCCCTGTGCCTCCCCCAGGAGGAGTACGTACAGGAGGGCATCCGCTGGACCCCCATCCAGTATTTCAACAACAAAATCGTCTGCGACCTCATTGAAAACAAGCTGGTGAGGACTGGGTCAGCTTTGCGGGTCCGGGTCTTGCCGGGCCTGGAGCCAGGCCTGGGAGAGGGGAGGGGGGATTCGGGCCCCCTGTTCCCCGCTGGGGGACAGATGGAGGAGCACACTGAAATATCCCATCAGCCACCTCATCCACTCACTCTGCCCACCTGCTTGCATTTCACTTGTTCACTCAACGAACCTTCCGCCCCAGGGGCCCTGGGGGGCTCAGTCGGTTAAGCATCTGACTCTTGATTTCAGCTCAGGTCATGATGTCACAGTTCATGAGTTTGAGCCGCATGTGCTCTGTGCTGACGGTGTGGAGCCTGCTTGGGATTATCTCTCCCTTCCCTTCTCTTCTCTCTCTCTCTCAAAATAAATAAACTTTAAAAACAAAACAAAACGCCTTCCCCATGGCAACCTGCTCAGAGACAGAGGAAGGGGTCAGGCTGACAGGTCCCCCACCAGGTCATCCCAGTCTGGGAGAAGGGGCGAGGATCCCCGGTGGGGTTCCTCACCCCGTCCTGCCCCCCCCCCCAGCTAACCTCCACAGCCACTCCCCACCCCCCACTTTTGCTCTTGTATGTGGAAGCCCCGCCTCCTCCACTCCCTCCGCGATCAGGGGAGCCGGATGGGGGCAGGGCCCCGCCAGGCTGAGCCACCCGCCCGCCTCCCCCACCCGCAGAGCCCCCCGGGCATCATGAGCGTCCTGGACGACGTGTGCGCCACCATGCACGCCACGGGCGGCGGCGCCGACCAGACCCTGCTCCAGAAGCTGCAGGCGGCAGTGGGCACCCACGAGCACTTCAACAGCTGGAGCTCGGGCTTCGTCATCCACCACTACGCGGGCAAGGTGCGCGGTGCCCCGCCCCGGCCGGCCGCAGCCTCCCAGCCCCCTGGTGAAAGGAGCCTGCAGGGAACCCCCGGTCAGAGCTGCAGAACTCCAGCGACCCCCTTCTCCACCCCTCCCACGCACCCCCAGGAACTGGCCTGGGTCCCCCACCGCGTTCCTTCAGCCAGACCTGCAGAAACCCACTGCCCCCCCCACCCCGACCAAGGTCACAGCTCTCCTTACTCCCAGCGCAGCTCCCACTAACAGGGCGGAAACTCCCTCCCATTGACCCCACGTTGTGCGCCAGACCCTCCCCCCCAATCTGAGCTGCAAACCCCACTAACCCCTGACCCAGGACACGGCCTTCCAACTCAAACTCTTAAGGCCTACGCGGCAAGCCGCTACCCTCCAAAATGGGCTGGAGCCCCCTCCGGACCCCTACCCAAGACTCTAGAAATCCGCTGGCCTCTGACCCTGGCCACGGTCTTCCACCCCGCAATTGACAGGACTACAGACTCTCCCACTGACCTTCGGTGGTCAGCGGACACCCCCAGGGACCCCCTGCCCAGGCTGGAGCCCCCTGCCCCTTATTGTGAACTATAGGTACCCCCCGATCCTGTCAGCCCAGAGCAGGCCCCCACAGGACCCCTGACCGCCTGGGCTGTAAGCAGCACCCCTCGGGTCTCAGCCCCGCATTCCCCCCAACCCTGTCTCCCTCCAGGTCTCCTACGATGTTAACGGCTTCTGCGAGAGGAACCGGGACGTCCTGTTCTCTGACCTCATAGAGCTGATGCAGACCAGTGAGCAGTGAGTGACCTCCGGGGACACATCCTCCTAGGGATTGTGGGGAGGCTGGGGACCACTCTGTCTTCCCCAGAGCTCCCATCACGCCGCAGACTTTGTGAGTGTGGCTGTCCACAGGGACGGTGTTTCTAGTGACTGGTTAGCCCCCCGAGGCCCACAGGAAGAAGTGAGGAAAGCCCTCAGAGCTCCTTCTGGCCCATCCAGTGCTCCCCTGCGCCAACCCAATCCATGTGGGGTGTGGACGGTTTCCCCGGTTACACCGTGAGAACACAGCACGCCCCGCATTTTTCCGTGTTAACACATATGGACCCATGGCTCCCATCTCCCTGACCGAAGCTGCATGCCGGCGTCCATTTTTTGCCTTTTTAACCTCAAAAATTTGTCCAGGCTCTGCTGTGTGCCAGGCACGATTTGAACCTGTGGGGACGGAGGACCGGACAGGTCGGAGAACACGGCTGCTCTCACTGAGTGGAGAGCCACGCGAGGAGACAGGTGTTGAACTAGGGAAAAAAAAGGCAAATAGAATATAGTGTCGCATGAGAGTCGTAAGACAGCGGTCCGTAAAAGGCTGAAATTATGGCTCCTGAACACCCTTGGAGCTGCCTACAAATGCGGCACCTCAGACCCCACCCCACACCCACTAAATCAGAATCTGCGTTTCAACGTGACGCCCCTGATGCCTCCTCGAGAGCCACGTGCACATTTGAACTTGAGATCCAATGATCTAGACCGGCACTGTCCCTCGTACCCCACATCCACGCAGAATCCGAGCTACACGCATCATGACTTTCAGACAGCTGTGTCCAGGTACAACTTGCATGCCATTAAATGCGCTCGCCTCGAGAAGGGATTTTTAGCCAGCGCGTAGGATTGTACAACCATGACCCCTACCCGTCTGGGAACATCTGCATCACACCAGAAAGATCCCTCGTGCCAAACTGCACCCAAACCTTATTCCCAGTATGTGTGCAATTTTAAATTCCCTAGTGCACACTGAAAAAGTAGAAAGGTGGGGGTGCCTGGGTGGCTCAGTCGGTGAAGCGTCTGACTCTTGATTTCGGCTCAGGTCATGATCTCGAGGTTCGTGAGTTCGAGCCCCATGTCAGGCTCTGTGCTGATGGCTCAGAGCCTGGAGCCTGCTTGGGATTCTGTCTCTACTCCTCCCTGGCGCTCTCTCTCTCTCTCTCTCTCTCTCAAAATAAATAAACTTAAAATAAATTAATTAAAGTAAAAATCAAATAAATACGGAAAGTAAAAAAGGTGAACAGGTGACATTAAAAAATATTTTCTTGGGGCACCTGGGTGGCTCAGTCGGTTAAGCGGCCGACTTCAGCTCAGGTCACGATCTCACGGTCCGTGAGTTCGAGCCCCGCGTCAGGCTCTGGGCTGATGGCTCAGAGCCTGGAGCCTGCTTCAGATTCTGTGTCTCCCTCTCTCTCTGCCCCTCCCCCATTCGTGCTCTGTCTCTCTCAGTCTCAAAAATAAACATTAAAAAAAATTAAAAAAAAATATTTTCTTAAGCCCAACATACCCCAAATATCATTTCAACATATAATCCATATAAAAATTATCCATGAATGAGTATGAATTAATTATGAATGGATGAACTACACCCTCTTTCCCCATATTGTGGCACTCTGTGAAATCTTTTATGGATTTAACACTCACAGCGCATCGTGATTTAGACAGGCCGGGTCTCAAGGGCCTCGAGAACCACAGGTGACCAGGGGCCACCATATTGGAAAGGACAGAGCGGTCGTTCTCAAAGTAGGGTTCCTGGGCCAGCAGCAGCAGTATCAGCTGGGAACTCGCTAGAAATTATCGGGCCCCAGCCCAGATGTGTGAATGAGAAACTCAAGAGGGATGAGGTGGGGCCCAGCCATCCGTGTTTTAACAAGCTCTCCTGGTCATTCCGGTATCCACTGGAGCAAGCATTGAAAAGGAAAACTAAGGTGATAAAGGGCTGGAGATTATGGTAGGCATCACTCTTTTTTTTCTTTTTTTACCTTCTTTTATTTCCTTTTTTTTTTTAAGTTTATTTATTTATCTTGAGAGAAAGAGTGAGCAGTGGAAGGACAGAGAGAGGGAGAGAGAGAATCCCAAGCAGGCTCTGCACTGTCAGCGCTGAGCCCCATGCGGGGCTCGAACGCACGAACCTTGAGATCATGACCTGAGCTGAAGTCAAGAGTCAGACGCTCAACCGGCGCCCCTCACTTTCTTTTACTTTCTAATCGTGAGAAAATACACACAATATAAAATTTACCTTTTCACCGTCCGGAACTGAACAGTTCGGTGGCCTTAAGGCACGTTCACAACGTCGGGCAACCAACCATCCCTACTCTCTAATTCCAGGGCGTTTTCATCTTCCCAAATATGTACCGATCGAGCAGTCCACTCATCCCGGGCTGTGATGGTCAGGGAAGGTCCCCCGGAGATGAGGGAGAGAATTGTGAATGTGCCAGGGCGCCTAACCAATCCCCTGCTGAGGGGCGATGTGACTGTGCCCATCATGGTGACCACAGGCAGGGTCACAGCAGCAGGCTCCCCTGTCTGTGGCTTTGCACATGCACGTGAGCCTGTGCGTGTAGGATCGTTCCTGAAAGGGGACCTGCCCCTGTTGCCGGAGATGCCGCATCCCTTGATAGGTGTTCGTACTTAATTTAACTTTGTTCTATTTTAGTTGCTACCCAGGCCAAGCGTGGTCACCGAGGCAGAAGGAACAGGTGCAAACAAATCAAACCGAAAGGACAAAAGCAACTCCCCGGTTCTCAGCATTACACCCCCCACACTCAGGGAGAACTACGCTTCGCAGCGCGTCCTCTAGGTCACGGGCGTCTAGGTAGCCTCCCCTCTGGGAGAGGGCACCTCTAATTCTCCTGTGCCCCCTGCCCAGGGCCTTCCTCCGCATGCTGTTTCCTGAGAAGCTGGATGTAGACAAGAAGGGCCGCCCCAGCACCGCCGGCTCCAAGATCAAGGTGGGTCCTGGGGCAGGAGAGGAGGAGCTGGGCCCGGGGAGGGCTGGGGACAGTCCTCCACTCATCCCAGCCTCTGTCTCTCCTGCGTCCTGGGGCCTCTGCCCCTCTCTCAGGCACCCTCTGTCCAGCAGGGTCTTCTTCCAACTCTGGGGGTAGGGGGGGTTCTACCAGCTTCCTTGATGTCCCCCTGACTCCCTAAATCCAAACTGAACCGTCCATCATCTTAAAAATGTTTTGGCCTTTTGGCTGTGTGCCACTTGGATTGTGGGGGAAAATACGTAAAATGGACCATCTTAACCACTGCTAAGTGCGTAGCTCAGGGACATCGAGCACACTCACACTGGGCCACCATACCTACCTACCATCCGTCCCCAGGACTTTTTCATCTTCCCAAACTGAGACTCTGTCCCCTTGGAGCACTGACTCCCCGCCCCCTGCCTCACCCCCGACGCCCACTATCTTTTCTGTCCTGTGGACGGGACTCCTCTAGGGACCTCCCGTGAGTGGAATCAGGCAGGACGTGTCCTTCTGTGTCTGGCTTACCTCACTCAGCGTAACGTCCTCCAGGTTCGTCCCTGTTGTAGCTGGGGTCAGGACAGCCTTCCTTTTTAAGGCTGAAGAATCTTCCAGTGTACAAACGGGCCACATTCTTCCTATCCACTCCTCCGTGGATGGACACTCGGTTGCTTTCACCTTTTACCTAGTGAATGGTGCTACGATCAACTGGGTGGCCCATCCTGAAAACATTTTAATGACCATGCCTTGAGCACTTGTACTGGCAGCAAATGCGGGGACGCTTTCCGTGCATGGGACGAACCCCACCCGGGGGACGGGCGGACCAAGGCTCAGAGAAGCACCGTCACTGGCCCCAATCACACAGCAGAGGACTCTCATGCCGCTCCCTCCAGTCCCCCCACCTGGGACGATTTCCTTTCTAGTCTCCTCCAAGGGACTAAAATGCACAAGGCTGGCCTCTCAGGCACACACACGTGATTCCCTACTCCCGGAGGACCGGCTCCCCGAAGGACAGGCAGAAATGTTCTGTGCACATGTTCTGAGTGCTCAGCTAGCCACCCGCAAATGTTTGCTGAGCACTTGTGATGTGCCACATTGAGCGTTGAGTGCTGTGAACACGAGAGCTCCTCGTCTGAGGGTGTCAACCCTGCACGGGGTGTGCTAATGGAGGTATGCACAGACCAGGGACACCTGACCCCGTGGTGCACTGGGAGCCAGCCCCCACTTAGTGCGTCTCTGCCTCTTGGGTCTGTATCCAGGCTGGGAGGAGGGAGGGTCCGAGGGTCCCATCGCTCCACCGCCCCCACCTTCTCCTCCACCTCAGAAACAAGCCAATGACCTGGTGGCCACGCTAAAAAGATGTACACCCCACTACATCCGCTGCATCAAGCCCAATGAGACCAAGAAGCCCCGCGACTGGGAGGAGAGCAGGTGACTACCAGCTGGACCCATCCACACTTCCTGTGCCCCCAGACGGACCCCTCCCTCCAGAAGCCGCCCAGGGTCATGGGACTCATCCCAAGACTAACCAGGGCTGACCCCTAGGACCAGTGCAAACCTCCTCAGGGCCCCGGGTTTATACCTACTACTGACTACGACCATCCAGACTGCAGGGATGACCCCAGACTGAGTCCAGGATGACCCAGGAACTAGCACAGTCCCCTCAGTCCCCAAAACCTAGGACGCACCCCTAGGATGAACTCTGGAACTGGCCACAGAACTGTCACAGACCCCTCCCTCCCCAGAAGCTGGGTCCCCACCCCCACAGGACTGACTCCCAGGCTGACCCCTGGCACCGGCACTGAAGTCACCCCCCCCCCACACTGCCCCCGGCGCGAAGCCAGACCCACTGAGCCCCACGTCTGCTCCTTCCAGCCCTGCCCAGCAGCACCCACCCACTCCCAGGACCAGGAGTACCCCGCAGGGGACTCAAAGTGCCTTCCCCTTTAGGGTCAAGCACCAGGTGGAGTACCTGGGCCTGAAGGAGAACATCAGAGTACGCCGGGCTGGCTTTGCCTACCGTCGCCAATTCTCCAAATTCCTGCAGAGGTGAGGTGCCCCCGCCCACCCCCGGCCCGAACTGCCACCCCGCAGAATATCCACCAGCGGGTCCTCTGCCTCCAGGTACGCCATCCTGACCCCGGAGACGTGGCCACAGTGGCGTGGGGATGAACGTCAGGGGGTCCAGCACCTGCTTCGGGCAGTCAATATGGATCCGGACCAGTACCAGATGGGGAGCACCAAGGTCTTTGTCAAGAACCCTGAGTCGGTGAGTGCGAGAGGCAGACAGACTTCTCCGTCTGGAAAGCGAGGGGAGGAGAAGACCCCCGTGCAGGACTGGGGTGAGGATTAGACAAAACGGGAAGTCTCCTGCCCAGTGTGTGGCACATAGCAGGTGCTCAGAAAAACCGGAATTAGCTGGACGGTCCCCTGGTGGCCAGGAGGCAGGTAGGGACACGCGTGGCCACCTGTGGTGACAAGCCCCTTGTGAGGGAGAAGAACTTTCTATCCTTCTTCTCTTTCTGCTTTCTTCCTTTTTAACTAACTTCTATTTCTTTAACGTTTATTTATTTACTTTTGAGAGAGAGAGCGCGAGGGGGGAGGGGCAGAGGGAGAGGGAGAATCCCAAGCGGCCTCCGCACAGTCAGCCCAGAGCCCGATGCGGGGCTCGAACCCACCAACCGTGAGATCATGACCTGAGCCGAAACCAAGAGTCGGACGCTTAACCGGCTGAGCCACCCAGGCGCCCCTTAACTAATTTCTTTCTGTACCTTCTCCTAGCCTGCCTTCTCTGTCCTCTTCCTTCATTGCTTCATGGACACATGGAGTCCCTGGGCTGGAGACTCGTGTCAAAGTGGCGGTTGGCTTATCCCAAGACCTGCCCCAGGCCCCGATCTGTCAAAGAAAACCCTCGTTCTGTACCCTCCAGTGCAGAAATAACCCCTCCAGCACCTTATCGGCCGCTCTCAGCCTTTTCTCAAAAGGTCGGGAACACCACCTAGCGTACGGGGCCTCTGCCTTCAGGGGAGAAACAAAGTGACGACGATAAATCTGTCTTGGGGACCTACCGGATAGCATTGCGACTCTAGTGAACAGCGCTGTATTATATACTGGCAGGTAGATCTTCAGGGTTCTCACCACAAAAGAAATGGTAACTATGTTATGCGTGGAGGTGCCAGCTGATCTACAGCGTCACCATTCTGCAATATATACATGTATCCAGTCAACTCCTGTACGCCTGAAATTTACACAATGTCACGCATCAGTTATTTCTCAGCAAAGCTGGACAGGGGTAGTTTTTTTTTTTTTAATTTTTTTTTTCAACGTTTATTTATTTTTGGGACAGAGAGAGACAGAGCATGAACGGGGGAGGGGCAGAGAGAGAGGGAGACACAGAATCGGAAACAGGCTCCAGGCTCTGAGCCATCAGCACAGAGCCCGACGCGGGGCTCGAACTCCCGGACCGCGAGATCGTGACCTGGCTGAAGTCGGACGCTTAACCGACTGCGCCACCCAGGCGCCCCGGGGGTAGTTTTTTTTAAAAAGCAACAATGACAGGGCGCCCGGGTGGCTCAGTTAGGCATCTTGACGTCGGCTCGGGTCATGATCTCGCGGTTCGTGAGTTCGAGCCCCGCGTCGGGTGTAGAGATTACTTAAAGATATAAGTGTAAAGGGGCAGCTGGGTGGCTCAGCTGGTTAAGCATGAGAGTCTCGATTCTGGTGCAGGTCAGGACCTCACTGTTCGTGCGATGGAGCCCCGCGTTGGGCTCTGCGCTGACAGTGCAGAGCCTGCTGGGGATTCTCTCTCTCTGTCTCACCCCTTTCCATGTGTTTTCTCTCTCAAAACAAATAAATAAAACCAAAAAAAAAAAAAAAAGAAGTAAAATAAAATCTTAAAAAAATTAAAAATAAATAAATAAATAGATACATAGATACATAGATAGATAAAAACCTGGGTGGCCCAGTAGGTCGAGCGTCCAACTTCAGCTCAGGTCATGATCTCGCAGTCCGTGAACTCGAGCCCCGCATCGGGCTCTGTGCTGACAGTTCAGAGCCTGGAGCGTGCTTCGGATTCTGTGTCTCCCTCTCTCTCGGGCCCTCCCCTGTCTGCACTCTGTCTCTGTTTCTCTCTCAAAAATAAACAAACATTAAAAAAAATTTTTTTAAATAAATAAGGCAGTGCAAAGAATCCCCTAGGGCCTGCCTGGCCACCTTCTGCTATGTGAGGATTGGATGGCAAATGGGGAGTCGGCCTTCTGGATGTGTTGTGCTGGCTCACTACACTCCCACGCAGATCTTATGTTCCCCTGCCTGGACCAAGCTGGATTATTGGCACGCGGCACTTGATCTCAGTGTTCAAGTGTGTTCAAGCCCCACATTGGGCATAAAACTTACTTTATCAACGTTTATTTTTTTTGGGACAGAGAGAGACAGAGCATGAACGGGGGAGGGGCAGAGAGAGAGGGAGACACAGAATCGGAAACAGGCTCCAGGCTCTGAGCCATCAGCCCAGAGCCTGACGCGGGGCTCGAACTCACGGACTGTGAGATCGTGACCTGGCTGAAGTCGGACGCTTAACCGACTGCGCCACCCAGGCGCCCCAAAACTTACTTTAAAAAAAAGAAAGAAAACAAAAGAAAACAAAAGGAAAAGAAAAGAAAAGAAAAGAAAAGAAAAGAAAAGAAAAGAAAAGAAAAGAAAAGAAAAGAAAAAAAAAGAGAAAGAAGAAAATAGTCTGTTTCGGGAGGTCGGGTTCTCTGTCCCCCAAACTTGTCTGTACCGATCTCTAGAGCTTTCCCTATGGATGTGCTCTGCTCCAAGAAATGAGAACAGTCTGGAATTGCATCCAGAGTAGATCTTTTTACTGACAGAAACTAGCATCACAAACCAAAATTGCCCATGACTGGAACTAATCGGGAACAATTCAAATTGTAGCAGTTGAGAAAGAAAGGGAGGGAGGGTCAGAAAAAGAGGATGGGAGAGACAGAGAAAGAGAATCCATCCTGCTGGTTACAGGCAGTTTGCAAAATCTGACTCGGAAAGAAACATGTAAAAATTGACACTGGGAAAAAACAAAACAAACAAACAACAAAAAAACAAAAAACAGAGTCAACAAGGCTAGCACTGGCTAAGGCTATCTAAGGTAAAATCAAATTCTGACAAAAATTATTTCCACGGCCGGAAACAATGAAATTCACACAGGGAAAAGTTTGGTGGAAAAATGTTGTAAGGAAAAACAAGACTGAAAATTTGCACAGGAAAAAAACTGGATACAGTTTTGTAACTGTTTATAACTATGCTGTATCACAATTGATCAAAGAATGAAGTTACCCTAACGGAGGTGGGGACTCTGCCAGCCAGCCCACATTGGGATGATTCTGATTTGAATTTGGCTCCTTGTACACATGAATTCAAACTATCCTTGGCTGTTTCACACACCTGCTGGCCTTCCCTGCCCGTCACGCTGCGTGTGTTCCTTTCCTGTGGCTGCTGTAGTGAAGTACCACCGACTGGATGGCTTAACCCAACAGAAATTAATTTTCTCACGTTTCTGGAAGCTGGAAATCCAAAATCAATGTGTCTGCGGGGCCACGGTCCCTCTCAAGTCTGCAGGGAGGAGCCTTCCTTGACTCTCCCTAACTTTCGGTGGGTGCCAGCCATCCTTGCCATTCTTGATCACTCCAGTCTCTACCTCTGTCATCACACGACCTTCTCCTCTGTGTCTGGGTCCAAATTTCCCTCTTCTTCTAAAGAAACCAAATCATACTGGATTGAGGGAGGGCCCACCCCCACCCCCACCCCCACCCCACTGTAGCATGACTTCATTTTAACTTGATTACATCTGCAAAGACCCTCTTTCCAGGTAAGGTCACATTCACAGGTTCTGGGTGGACATGAATTTCGGGGAAACACTATTCAACCCAGCACACCAGGATAAGCTCAGACTGGGGGCCTGTCTCACCCGCCTTAAGCACACCCTGATCTGCCCTCTGCATATGAAGGAGACGAATTTCAAACTCTGTGGACAGGAAGATTCCTCTCCCAACAACGAACACAAATCCCCTTCCCTGAGCAGAAATAACGAGGTTGGAGGACACTTGTCTCATCTGCCCTAAACAGCTAAGGGAAGGAGGACTCCTGGCTGACTGGCCCACCCTGCTTCTGTAAGGCTGGTCTCCCTTTATTCCTACCTGTCATCCCCTCAGCGAACTGCAAAATGCACCGACCGCCCCCCAGGCAGTAGTTGGACACGCTTGTACACAGACCCACTGACCCACAGGATATCAGCCTGAGAAACAAAACGATACAGAAACGCCACTCGATTCCCTGCAGGATGTAAAGCTGCGGTCGTGGTGGGTTTTTTTTTTTTTTTCTTCCTGGTGAAGATTCCCCACCTTCCATGAACATTTATAAACACCCACAGCTTTAAAAGTCCTCCAAGGTATGTTTTTTTAAGTGCATTTGAGCCAAGTATCTGCAGAATTATTTTAGTCCCTGCAGGGACCCCTGGGGTTTCATCAACCGTCAACCATCTTGGTCACCAAAGCAGGCAGCCAGGCTTTAAGCAGTGATGTGATGTCAGTGTATTTGACAAATCCCTCTGGGTGACGTGCTAATTATTTTTCTCAAGAATGCCTAATTTTATTTTCGATAGTTTCCATTTCAGTATTTCCCTGACAATGCTGTCCCTTTTATTGCTAAATTTCTGTTTGAATGACAATGTTCCCGAGCCATCTGTCCTACTGCAATAGGTTGTCCTATTCTCTGACCAGCACCCCCATTGTTCTTATTACTGTAGATTTATAACTTCATATCCAGTGAGTTCCTCTCCTTGATAAGTTCGCTGCTGTTATTCTAAGTGAATAGATGTCCTTCACGGCATTTCAACTCTGACTCGCACTAAGATAGTTTATACCCTAAATCCCCTCTGGACAGAGACTCTTAAAAGTCAGAAGTCTGCTTTCTGCAAAAAGCTTCTTTTCCAGGGCTGGCATGTATGGCTGTGCAGGTTGTACACTGAACAACCAGATGGTCTCTGGGTACAGCACAGTCCTGTACATCAGGTTTTCATATTTACAGTATCGTGTTGGTCTTCTAAGATGCACATTGGTTCACATTCCTACCATCTGTGAAACTGGGGTGCACCACACATGGGCGACATGCCATCCCCTTTATTAGCAGAGTCAGAAGCTGTGATGTTATGCCATGTCTGGTGAGCCTGCACAGCTAGTCAGAGGCAGAGTTGGGATTTGAAGCCCACAAGACCAGCCCACGGTTACAACTTTGCACGGGGGCTTGTGCCCCATATCGGGAGGGAACCCTGGGTCCGGTCATTTGGAGAAAGAAAAAAATGTTTTGACCACAGCATCTGTGCACGTGTGCAGGTGCCCATAAGCAAAAGCAAGTGGGTGGGGTGGAATCGGGAAAGACCCACCGCCCCTCTTTTGCCCAGCTCTTCCTTCTGGAGGAGATGCGAGAGCGGAAGTTCGATGGCTTTGCCCGCACCATCCAGAAGGCCTGGCGACGCCATGTGGCAGTCCGGAAGTACGAAGAGATGCGGGAGGAAGGTGAGAGCCTGCAGGTGGGGGGCTCAGGGAGGGGACAGACCGACTCGGAGGAGCCAGGCCACAACCTCTGCCCCCCACCCTGTATCTCCACAGCGTCCAACATCCTGCTGAACAAGAAGGAGCGGAGACGGAACAGCATCAACCGGAACTTCGTCGGGGACTACCTGGGGCTAGAGGAGCGGCCGGAGCTGCGTCAGTTCCTGGGCAAGAGGGAGCGCGTGGACTTCGCTGACTCGGTCACCAAGTACGACCGCCGCTTCAAGGTGAGGCACTAGCAGGGGGGACGTGTCTGGGGCCCTGGCCTCAGGCTGGCATCCCCACCAGAGGTACACCCTCACCCGGCCCAGACACACCCGTCCTGAGGTATACATCCACCCTGCCTAGATACACCTGTCCCATCACAGGTACACCTTCATCCGGCCCAGATACACCTGTCCACAGGTATACACTCAAGTAGCGTAGATACACCTGTCTATTAAATATGCCCTCATACAGCCCAGACACACCTGCCCATCACATATAGCCGCACCTGGCCAGACACAGCTGTCCACAATTGCACCCTGACCTCACCCAGAAGCCCTGACCATGGGACCACCCTCACTTATCCTGGACACAACTATCCATTAAGTATACCCTCAGACAGTCTAGATGGATCGGTCAGTTAGCCATATCTTCATCTGGCCCAGATACACCTGTGCACGGGTGCACTCTCACCTGGCCTGGGCACCCACGTCCAGCAGGTACACCCTCACCTATCCTGTACCTGCTCAATGGCCCAGAAACCTCTCTCTAGCCAATATACCCTTACTTAGCCTCCTATTTCTTACATAACGTAACCACTCCTATATCTTCACATGGAGGGAAGCCCTCAGCTGGCCTGTCCTTCACCACCCCCCTCCCCGAGGCTGATCCCCTAGAGCCAGGCGGCCCATGTCCAGGGCTCCAGCCACCAGCTCTGGTCCTGCATCCTCACAGCCCATCAAGAGGGACTTGATCCTGACGCCCAAGTGTGTGTATATGATCGGGCGGGAGAAGGTGAAGAAAGGACCAGAGAAGGGCCAGGTGCGTGAGATCCTGAAGAAGAAGGTGGAGATCCAGGCCGTTCGGGGAGTTTCCCTCAGGTGAGGCCAGGCCCTCGCCTGCCCCACTCACCCTCATCTGCCCCCTTGTCATCCTCAGGTGCCTTCACACTGGTTACCCCATCTGTCACTCCGACCATGCTACCTACCCCTATACCTGTGACCCTCTAGGCCCTACCTGTCACCTGCCCCTGCCCCCACACTCACGATCCCTGTTTGCCAACAGCACCTGTCCCCTCACCTGCCGCTTCTCTCTGACCATCTTCCCCAGCTCCTTGCCATTCCCCGCCCCCCGCCTTTTCCCCCGGCCTGCGTCACCCCTCACTTGCCTTCACCCGACCCTCCCCGTCGCATCTCACAGGTCAGTCCTGCCACCATCACTACCCCTCTCACCGGCCTTTCCTCCCACCCCGCCCCGCCCCCAGCACGCGGCAGGACGACTTCTTCATCCTCCAAGAAGACGCGGCCGACAGCTTCCTGGAGAGCGTCTTCAAGACCGAATTCGTCAGCCTCCTGAGCAAGCGCTTCGAGGAGGCGGCGCGGAGGGCCCTGCCCCTCACCTTCAGCGACACGTACGCCCCCCCCCTCCTCGCCCGCGTCCCCAGGCTGGGCTGAGCACGGCGCCCCCTCTCCCACCGCGCTTGGGGAGTGGGCCTCCCCGCAGCTGCCTCCTCTCCCCACAGACTACAGTTCCGAGTGAAGAAGGAGGGCTGGGGCGGAGGTGGCACCCGCAGTGTCACTTTCTCCCGTGGCTCCGGCGACGTGGCTGTGCTCAAGGCTAGCGGCCGGTCCCTCACTGTCAGCGTGGGTGACGGGCTGCCCAAAAGCTCCAGTGAGTCTGCGCAGAACTGGGGGGCGGAGCCAAAGAGGCGGGACCTGTGGGGGCGGGGCCAGCGAGGGGGACAAATCAAGGCCGTGGGGCCGGGTCGAGAGCAGGTGAGGGCCGTGGAGGGGCGAGTCTGGAGATATTTGATAGGGAGGTCGCAGCCACGGAGTGGGCTGGGTCAGCGAGGTAACCAATGAGTGGGAGAGAAATGTGGAGGAGGCGGGGCCACGGAAGCGATTCCCCCCCACTACGGGCGGGACCAGAGAGCCAGGCCAATGAGAGGTGAGTCCTGGGGGGAGGAGCCAATTACTGGGCAGAGCCAGGGTTCCAGGGTCGGTGCTGATGGGACAGCCAGTGAGTCTGAGGGGGCGGGGCCCGGGGCGGAGCCACAGGGTAGACTGGACTTGTGGGCGGGGCCAAGAGCCTGCTGCGGTCTGGCCACGGTTCAAATTCCCATGTCCTTTCCCCTTTCAGAGCCTACACGGAAGGGAATGGCCCAGGGAAGACCTCGAAGGGCAGCCCAGGCCCCCACCCGGGCAGCCCCTGGGCCTCCCAGAGGTGAGAAGACGTGTCTTCCCTTGTCTTTTGTGTGCTCCATGACTTAAGCCAGACCTGCTGTCAGCAGAGTGGGCCACTCTGTTCTCTGCCCAGAGCTCTCCATAGCTCCCCATCTTCCACAAAATACAGACTAAGCTTACTTAGTTTGATATTCAAAACCCTTCAGAACCCAACCCTAGCTAACCACCGACCTCTTCTCTCCTCTCATCTTCGACTCCTGTCATGCAAGCTACATCTTATTTGGCCGATTTAACCAATTTGTTCTTATCTCCAAGCCTTTGCTAGGGCTCTTTGCTCCTCTGGTCTCCCAAATTCTCTCTCAGCTTGACCTCCTATTCATCCTCCAAGACCCACCCACAAAAGCCCTCCTACAGAACAGGATGGAGGAAATCTTAACCCCTGAAGGGCCTCCCTCTGGGCCAGCACTTACCATGCTGAGTCGAGCATGTGGCTGGCTGCCTTCTCCCTCAGATGAGGAACTTGGAGCCAAATCCTCCCCAAATCCTCCTACCATCACCCTGATAAATGCCCCCACTCTTGCTCCTGCCGCAGGCCTGGACCGCAATGGGGTGCCCCCCTTGGCCAGAAGGGGGGACCTGCCCCTAGAGATCCCATCTGGAGGGGGCTTCCAGCAGCCTCCCCGGGGCCCTCCGTCGTCAGCCCTGAGGGCCAGCAGACGCCCCCGGGCACGGCCCCCCTCGGAGCACAACACAGAATTCCTTAACGTGCCTGACCAGGGTGTGGCAGGGTAGGTGAGGAAAGAGGGCTGCCCCAGGATGTGCACAGGGGGCAGGGGAGTGTCTGGACTCTGATGGGCGCTCCCTGTGCCCACAGCATGCAGAGGAAGCGCAGTGTGGGGCAGCGACCTGTGCCGGGCGTGGGCCGACCCAAGCCCCAGCCTCGGACGCATGGCCCACGGTGCCGGGCCCTGTACCAGTACGTGGGCCAAGACGTGGATGAGCTGAGCTTCAACGTGAACGAGGTCATCGAGATCCTCATGGAAGGTGTGTGTGTGAAACCCCCCATTCCTGCTCTCCTGCAACCCCCCCCCCCTTCTCCCGAGGAGAACAGAAGCAACCAGACCCATCTGGAGATATTCTCTTCCGGGCTAGTGGCTGCATACGCCCGAAGGCCTTGGGTCTGGAGGTTCCCTCCTAAGCCACTCTGGGGACCTGGCCTCACAGCAGCACACCCAATCCCTGGGCCTCATTTTTCTCTCCTGTCAAGCACAGGGCTAATAGCAGAACCTACCTCAAGAGACCCCTCGTGAGTACAAACTGGGTCATGCCCAGATGACCCAGGCCACCTCCTACCTTAGTCCCCTGGGCTGCCCCCAGAGGGGCTTGGGACTCAACAGCACCCCCTGTGGGTAAATGGGGAGCCCCAAGGGGGTTATTAACTGGTCCATCATGGGGAGTGTGGGGAGGCGCCTGTAGGAAGAGACGATGAGGGAAGAGCACAAGAGAATGGTCTAGAATGTGACAGAGTGTGAGGCAGTGGCAGGAAAACCATGTGTCCATCCCTCCCTCCCTTCCATCTGTGGTCAGCGTCTGCCTTCTGCCATGCCAGTGGAAATGAATAAGACAGGCGCAGAGCCAGCATGAAAGCTGTCCCCCGGGCAAGCGGGGTGCCGCCTCACACTCCCTTCGCACCCACAGATTCCTCCGGCTGGTGGAAAGGCCGGCTGCATGGCCAGGAGGGCCTCTTCCCAGGAAACTACGTGGAGAAGATCTGAGAGACGGCCCCGGGTTCTGCCTCCTGCCTGACGGCCTGCCAGGCCCTGCCGGCGGGGGCCTCGTTTTCCTTGGCCGCATTGGCCAGAAGGTCCAGTCCTGTGGCGTCCAGCCCGGCCCAGGCTCTGGGTCACCTTTGGGGCTGGGGCTCACCCCTGCAGCCACCGCAGGGCCCTGGCCTCCCCCAGGTCACACGCATTGCTTCCTGGGTCAAACAGGGCTAACATCAGAATCTACCTCCCAGCTGCCTTGTGCATATACGTGAGTTGTGTCCCGTGGGCCAGGTGCCAAGCACAGTTGGGGGCACACCTTGACAGGTGAGATCCGCCCCCCTCTTTCTCTCACCACTGAGGCAATAAACATTGGCCAGGTGAAAGCGTGGATTAATTTACTGAGCGTTAACAAGAACTGCCATCTCACAACCCCATGAGGGAGGTGCCCCAAATATACCCCAATTGCAGGTGAAAAAAAATGGAGGCTGGGAGAAGTTTCATCATGTGCCCAAGATTCCAGGGAGCCAAGCCTTGAACTCATGTATGCCCCCACCTGGCCTCTCCCAAAGCTGGAGTTTGCTCACTCACTGCCTCACCCACTGTTGGCCATGTGCATCCCTGCTTTCCCGCAGAAAATGGTCTGGTGGGTCCTGTCAGCTTTGAATCTGCAGCCCCCAGACCCATCTGGGACCTGCCTGGACCCTGAGGAGGGAGGCAGGTCCCACACAACCCCTCACAATGCACCCTGGGCCACCCCCGGCCCCTGCCCCCCACCCCATGTCTGTGCCCTCTTAGCTCTCACTCACTTGGGGTCAGGACTGGTTCTGATATTCCGTGGCCCTGGCTTTCTGCACTTATTGTTATGAATTTAGGGCATCAGCCTGGCTACTGGTCTCCCCAGATGTTTCCAAATCAGTGATGGAGTCTGAGCCCTTCAGAACTCTCTGCAGATACAGCTGGAAACTGCTGGGGGTCCTGCCATGGTCTGAGCGTAAGGATCCTGACTTTCCAGATGGACACCCACTCTGTGCTCAGCCCTCAAAGAGCGGCCAGTCCAGGAGAGACAGAGCCAGACTCCTGGTGTCAGGACTGGGCCAGAGAAGGGCCAGGGGCAGGGGGGGGGGAATGCAGAGAAGGAGCGGGCGTTGCTGGAGGAGCCAAGAGATGGAAGAAAAGGGTTGGCGTGAGCAGCTCTTGATGGCAAACACCACATACACCGATCTCCACTGTGACAGAAGTCCGGGCAGAGGACACCTACCCATGGGAGATGAGGTATCAGTGAAAGACTGTCCAGCAGAACCTTCTGCAGGTCTGAACCCTCTCTCTTCTGTACCTATCATGGGAAGCTGAGCGGGCTGGAAACAAACAAACAAACAAATCACAAGGTTGCAGCTGGTCCTCACCAACTCTTTTATTAGCCAACAATTATACAAAAGCATTTAACTGGTCGCTTGAATGTCCCTGGTTTCCTCTATCTCTGGCGTTTGCCCCTCCACTGCCCAACCACCACTGTGTAGCTCTCTATGACACTTAAATGCTAGGACAGGCTGGGGAGGAACTGCATAAGCCACCAACCTCATCAGCTGGGCATTTCCTGGAGAGGACTCGGGGCTTCCGCCTCCCTTCTCTGTCCCTGAACTCACCATGCAGGTTGCCTGCCCCTTGATATTTTGGGGTACAGCCCTGGGGCCCCATTGCCATGGCAGTCACCCATTTGCAGGAAGTAGCGCATTCTGGGCCTCACATCTAGGTTACAGCATCTTCAGACTGCAAACCTCAGAATCACCTTGGCCCTGCCCACTCCACAGCCCCACATCCTGTTGACTTCTAGAATTTCTTAAGCCTGGCCCCTCCTCTCCCTTCCTTGGGTGGCCTGTCCTTCTGAGGCCTCACCCCACCCTTCCCCAGATTGCACCAACCCCCCTCCACACACAAAGACACCTCCACCCAGCACCAAATGATCTGTTTGGGTTTTGTGTTAAGTTTATTTATTTTGAGAGAGGGAGAGAGAGAGACAGAGAGAGCAACCAGGGGAAGGGCAGAGAGAGAGAGAGGGAGAGAGAGAGAATCCCAAGCAGGCTCCATACCCAGTGTAGAGCCCGACACGGGTCTTGATCTCGCGAACCACGAGATCATGACCTGAGCCAAAATCAAAAGTTGGATGCTTAACCAACTGAGCCACCCAGGTGCCCCAAATTATCTGTTGGGGTTTTTTTTTTTAATGAGTTTTTAACTGTATTAATGACAAATAAAAAAACATTTTTTTTAAATTCAAACAGCACGTGTGAAAAGTCTGTCTCACCCTCACTTGAAAATCTGTTCCCCTCCCCAGTTTTTTAATGTCTCCTTCCAATAGTATCTCTGCATATAAAGGCACATAGGTACATCTTATGTACACAGATGAAAATACACTGCACATAAAGTCTATACTTGCCCAGAACTCAAGAGACACCTCTTGAATATTACACAATGTATTATAGAGATCTGAGATCAAAGATCCACTTTACCATCCCCCCAATTGCCCACCCTCCAAACACCCAGGAATCAAATGGTGGACCTCCCCCTGCTAAAAATTCATCAATGGTGAGAACAGAAACCACACTCCTCGCTCTCTCTCCATGGTTCACAAGGCGCTGTGTGACCGACCTTCCCTGCACCAAGTTTACTTTCTGACCTCCATACCCTGCTTCCACTCTGTTTCAGCAGTAAGCCGATCTCCTCACTAATCCTTGAAAAAGACAAGCTTGTCTTTCTCCACCTCAGGACATTTGCACCCACTATCCACTTCCCAGAGTCCCCTGACCTTCCATTTGTTCACTCCTTCCTGACCATCAGATAACAGCTCAAAAGTCAACTCCCAGAGAGGTTTCTCTTCCATGTGTGTGTGTGTGTTTTTTTTCTTTGTAGCACTTAATATAATCTAAGATGGTTTTTTGTATTTGTTGATTCATTGTCTGTCTCCCTATTTTAAAATGTGAGCAGGCCCCTGAGGCACAGTCCCTTGCCCTGAGGGCAAGGATGTTTGTTCTCCGGTACCCAATGCCTAGCACACAGTTGGCGCTCAAGGAATGTAGGATGGATAGGTGACTCATTCCACCCAGGGCTCTCCATCCTTAAACTACACCTGTCCTGAGGTCAGGTTTCTTGCCCTTGGCTATCACAAGGGGCCCATTTCAACTTCAGAAATAAGTTCATTGACAATTTTGACGATCACTGGCAATTTCCCTCTAAAGAGGCAGCCCAATCATCACGACCTCTTCAAACAGAAGAACGGCTGTGTGCCCCCTTTCGAGAGCTGGTGACGGGAAGGGAGGGGATAAAGATACCCATTTTGCAAAGGAGAACAGAGGTTCCGAAGGATTTTAAGCCAGGATCCCTGGGCACAGACTTTTAAAGGGGAACTCTTTGATAGGCCCGGGCTTGCAAACCCCTAGCGAGCGCCGCCTATACGGCTCTCCAGGAGCACCCAGATCCCAGGCTCCGCCCCCTCGGGGGGGCGTCTTGCGCAGGGCCTGCCCCGCTCTCGCGAGAGCTGGCAGGCGGAAAATGGCGCCGACGTGAGCGCGAGCCCGCGGCCGTCCAGGGAGTCGCCACAGCCTCAGCCGGAGCCGCCGGAGTCGCAGGAACAAGAGGCTGAGCCGGGTCGAGGATGGTGAGCGCGGCGCCGGGGGTTCGGGCGCGACGAACGAGCGGGTACTGGCGGGGCGCGGCCCTGTCGCATGCGCACCGTCCGGCCGACCCCGCCCCCACATCCGGGCACTCTCCCGCCGCTGGCTGTCACTTGGGGAAGCACCCCACCCCTGCTTCCTGGCCTGGCTTCGACTGGGCCACGCCTACAGCGGTTGGGCTCCGCCCCTGGTCCTTTTACATCCGGGTCTTAGCACCCCCAGGTTCGACTGCACAGCTGGAGCCGGGAGGGTGTATATTTCCGTCCTCACACGATCCACTGGACCACTCCTGGCTCCTCCAGCATGTTCCTAGCGGCGCCCTATTCAGAGCCCCGTCTGTGTAATCTTCGTCCCGCCCGCTCCCTGTAGGCCACGCCTCTGCTGTGTAAGGGACATCCCACCGGCCCTAGTTTGGGTCGAGGGACTTCTTTCACATGAGTAATTGTTGACATACCCCTTTCTGCGATTGGGTCACCTTCCAGTTCCCTCTCAGAGGGTGGAACGCAGAAGGCTCAATCCACTCTTTCCCTCCTGCCCTCCCTTGATGATGATTCCCTAGGATGGGGGCTGACCATCCAGGTGATGCCTCCAGGGCATTCGCTACTTCACAAATGTCCAGCCGTCTTGGCGGGGCGGGAGGGGTGACCCTGGCTGATCCAGGCCGACGTGGGCCCAGAGGGGTTCTCCCTGCTTTTTCCTTCCACTAGGAGGAGGAACCCTCGGGGCCCAGCCCGGACATGCCGGCCACTGCAGAGTCCAGCTTCAGTGAGACTGACAAGGAGGTGTTGTCCCCAGTCGCGGCTGCCGCAGCCCCCCCCTCTTCCATGGGGGAGGACCCAGGCCCTGACCGGGCAGCCACACCCCCAGTGTGGGACCGCGGAGGGCCTGGAGGGTCCCAGCAGGGTGCTCCTTCAGCCCCAGACAGTGGCCAGCCTGCCCCTGGATCTGGCCTTGGCCCAACCAGCACAGTCTCGGGGACCAGCGAGGACCTGAGGCCTCCCAGACGACGCCAACAACCAGGTGATCTGTGATGGAACCTTCTGCGGGGGGCGGGGAGGGTTACAGGCCTTGGAATAATGGAGAGGAGTACAGAGTATCTCCAGACTTGGGGCTCATCTAGAGGGAATCACCATTGAGCACCAAGTGCGCGCCAGGCTGTGGCTACAGTGATGAGCCACGCCAGCTCAGCCCCTGCCCTCCGGTAGCTCAGTCTGGTGGGGGAAGCAGAGGGTAAAGGCCTTGATAGGAAACCAGTAGCGTCATTGTCATTCCAGCCTCTCTGGGGCAGAACTCCAGACAGCGTGGATGGGGGAAGGGTGAGTGACACCCCCTCCATTTCTGTGCATCCTTCAGGGAAGCAGATACCCTGCTCCAGCCCTGGATGCTGCCTCAGTTTCCCCAGTGTTCGAGACCTGGCACAGCATCTGCGTACCCACTGCCCACCCACACAGTCCCTGGAAGGTAGGGCCAGAGCAGGTGGTGGGGAGGCAGCTGGGGTGGGAGGCAGGCAGAGCCTCCAGGCCAGCCTTGGCCACCGGTCTCCACTCCTGTGTCCTTCATCCGTGCCCCGCCAGGCAAGCTCTTCCGCTGTTCCGCCCTGAGCTGCACCGAGACCTTCCCCACCATGCAGGAACTGGTGGCACATGGCAAGCTGCACTACAAACCCAATCGCTACTTCAAGTGAGACCCTGAGCATCTCGACTTCCACCTGTGCTCCGTGACCAGGCCCCAGGCAGCTTCTCCCACCCCTGGTTTGATTGCCACCAGCTGGGGTCCAGCCTTTGTCCCTTTCTAGTCAAGGGGGTTGGTCCCGGCAGTGGGCGCAGCGGGCGCAGCCTCGAGCAAGGCCTGCCCTTACCTGCCCTGAAGGGACTGGTTGCTGGAGCGAGTCCCAGAGACGCGGAGGCCCGAGCTCGGAAAGGGGCGGAGCATACGTGCCGTGTCTCCGCCCAGTCCCTCCTTCCCTGCCTGGAGGAAAACCGGCCACCTAAGTCAAAATTGAGACCTCCTATCTCGTTTTCCCAGGGCAAGGACTCGGAGGGGTCTGGAAGGGTCGCGGCCACACTGGGGGGCCCTTAGAGCAAGCTTCTCCCCCGCAAGTGGGGGATATGTGATTTGGGCTTTATGCTCCCTTCCTTACTTCCCGACCTCGCGCGGCGGCCCCCCAGGTAGTATCGGATAGGCCCTACCCTTGTCCCCCAGGAGACCCAGCCCAGCCTTGTGCCTGCCCCCAGGTGTGAGAACTGCCTCCTGCGCTTCCGCACGCACCGCTCGCTCTTCAAGCATCTGCATGTTTGCGCCGAGCATGCGCAGAGCCCAGCCCCGCCGCCACCCCCCGCCCTCGACAAGGAGCCCCCGGCGCCCGAACGTCCCCAGGAGTCAGACGCTGCGTCCGCGCCGGGCCTGCCGTTCCCGCTGCTCGAGCCCTTCACGACCCCCGCCCCCGCCCCCACCGGGCCCTTCCTGCCCTACTTGAACCCCGCGCCCTTTGGCCTAACCCCCCCGCGCCTGCGCCCCTTCCTGGCTGCGGCGCCCGGGCCGCCCGCTTCCAGCGCCGCAGTCTGGAAAAAGAGCCAAGGTGAGTGTGGGAACAGGGCCGCCTGAAGGGTGGACTGAGCTCGCGCAGACTTCTGACCTTGATCCGCCCGTTTACCTCAGGTGCCGGCGGCAGCCCGCGAAGACCCCAGGGCGGCTCCGACGCACCCTCAGGTGCGTGCAGGTGACCAGCAGGGACGGGTGGAGGGGAATTTCTGTCCTGCGCCCTGCCAGGCCCAGGGGATGCTGGGAGGCAGCGTTGCCCACCCCTTCCCAGGTGGCCACAACTGCTACCCACGAAATACAAGATTTTGCCTTAAAAATTATTGGCCCCCGAGCCTTCGTCTGCGCCGGCGTTTCCGTGTAAAACCCGCGCCCGGTTCACGAGTCCTTCCCCCTGCGGTGGCTCCAAGGGGTAGGAGCGGGGGATTCGGATACAAGTTTAGTGTCCCCAGTTACGGAGGGGTGGGACGCGATCCGGGGAAGTGGATCGGCCAGACCAAACCCGCCCGTGCACGGGAACCGATGGGGAGGCGGGGAAAGATCTGACCCGCACTCGTCCTCGTCCGCCATCCTTGGGGGTGGAAGGGTCTTCCGGGACTGACGGGGGCCCCGCCTGCCCGCAGGGCACGCGGCCCCGAGCCGCATCGTGTGGGAGCACACGCGCGGCCGCTACTCGTGCATGCAGTGCGCCTTCTCCACGGCCTCGCGGCCCGCCATGACACTGCACCTGGAGGACCACCGCCCCATCGCCCCCGCGGCCCCGGCGCCCGGGCAGCCGCGCCCCGACGCGCCGCCGGGTAAGGCCGAGGAGCGCGCGGGTGGGGAGGGCGGGGGCCCCGAGGCGAGGGGCGGGGCCGAGGCTCAGGCGCCCCCTCCTCTGCCCCACCCAGACCCGGCCCCGCTTGCACCCAAGGTGTCTCCGCTGCTGGCAGAGGGGGAGTGTCCGGTTTTCTCGCCGTTCTGAATCCGGCCGCGGGCGGGGGGAGGGGGGCGCTCAACTGTGGGTGTGGGTAGTTCTGTCGTTTTCGCGGGGCCTAAGATGGAGAGGGTGGGGGGACAATAAAGGAGACGCGATGAGCCAGCCTGTGCCGTGTCTGGGTCCCTTGCCCCTCCCAATGCACAGTCTGGCAGCCCTGGGATGCTCATACCTTGGGAGGGGACAAGCTTCCCCTCAACCTCACCTTAACACCGGGACCCGGGTCAGTGCTACCCTGTCCGGCAGCAGTTAGGACTGCCAGTGTCCTGTCTTGTCCCACCATTTCCAGAAACCAGATGGGATGGAAATCCCACGTTTATTTAAAGGTCCCAGGAATCAGTGGGGTAGGACAGGCTGGGAGGCAGGGCCTGGCCCAGCTGGAGCCACTCGCCAATCCTGAGGCTGGTGTAGACTCACAGGTGACAGGGCCCCCAGGGCTGGGCACTCAGGCAGGCTAGGCTCAGGTTTTGTTTTGGTCACTGTCCTGGGGACCCTCCTCTTTGGCTCCCTGCTTTCACCTCCCCCCCTAGGCCAGCTCTGAAGAGGAAGGTGGGTCAGAGCCAGCCCCAGGGGGCCTGGCTCCTCCCTCTTCACCACTTCCCTTTCAGTCTTCCAACCACAAGGATTTTCCCTTCCTTCCTGGGAAGTCAGTCCTGGGTCCGCGTTCAAACTCTGGGGCCACACTGCTGTCCCAGCCCTGTAGTCACCAAAACCCAGCGGGCCGAGCCTCCTGGATGTGAAAGCCTTCTGCGTTGTTGACAGCCACCCTTCAGAGGCTAGTTTTCCCTCCTGCGTCTTGCCTCCCTCCCGGCTTCACGGTCCCCTAGCCCAGGCCTCAACCCTTTCCCTTCCTCAGGCACCTGAAGCAACAACCCTCCTGCCCTCCCCAACCCCCCCCAACAATCTGGTCACCTCTGGAAACGGGGGTTTCTTCTGATGCCCTCCCGGTACCCTTCCGTGGCTCCCCGCGGCTCTCTGGATGGAGACCGTGTTCTCCTAACAGCCCACAAGGCCCATCTTGAACCTCCCCATGCCCTCCCTCACCACCCTCCTCTTCCCCCTCATCCTCTCCTTCCGGGGAGCATAGCCCTTCGGTGAACAAGACCGCCCCAGCCTCCTTGCAGGTGAACAGCCCCAAACTCCAGAGAGGCCCTTCATCCTCTCCTGAAGGCAGGTGTGGGGGGTGGTCTGAGTGCCCTTAGGATCGGCCCACCTGCACCCAGGGGCCCGCCTGCCCACCTACCTGCCTGCCTTTGTGGCCACCCGAGATCTCACGGAGGGCTTCAGGGCTGTGATGCCCTTAATGGGGTTGTAGCTGAGACTCAGCTGGCTTAGGCCAGGTGTCTGTCCACCAGCACCTCCAGGCCCAGGCTGAGGCAGGTATCGCCGAGCGCCAGCTGTGGGGCCAGGTGGGCCATCGGGGGACCCTGGGGCTCCAGGCCCCCTCGGAGCTCTCCTCTTCTCTGCCATGAGCCTCGGAACCAGGACTCTGATCCTGGAGAAGATTCAACCTCCCCACCTCTTAGTTTGTTAGTCCTTAAGATGGGTGTCACGATGCTTGCTCACTCCCTGGAATCCTTGTGAAGATTCAGAGGGACCAGGTGAGGGGGGACACTTGGGAAATGTTTCTGAGTGATTCACGTCCCTCTGCCCACCAAGCCCATGCGGCCAAACTGATTCCACAGATGGTCCCCCCTCCCCCAACCACAAAATGCCTGACAGCTGAGTCCTCGTGGGGCCCCGGCTCTGCCCAGCAGAGGGCGCCCAGGAGTGTCCATCTGAAGGGACAGGGAAAGACAGCAAGCACGTCCCTGCAGGCGTCCACTTGGCCTGGCTGCCCCCGCCGCGGGGACAGGTTGGTAAGAGACTGCGGGTCACGTGGAAACACTGAGCCTCTGCAGGCGGCTTACGTCAGCCGTGAGGCCGGCCAGGTACCCGCCCACCGCCCGGCAGTTGTCGACCATGCTCCGTCACCAGACTGAGAGGGGAAATGGAGGCTCCTGGGCACTCGTCCTGGAGCCCTGCCTCTGACACGGATCCGAGCACCCCCATCCCGGGCCCCTGGCTCCTCCGAGCGCCCCGTGGCCCCAGGATGGGCCGCCCACGTGCTCAGTCCTCTTCCACTGCGTGCACTGGGACCACGTGCACGGCTCAGCCTGGCCTCCACCGCCGTGTCCATCCCCTACTCCACCCCCACCTCCGACCAGGGCAGCCAGGTGCACGGCTGAACGTGCCCACTCCGCCCCTGTCCCTGCCCCCCCCCCCCCCCCCCCCCCCGCCGTGTGCTCGGAACCGGTACGCTTCCCTAAACCAGGGTTCCAGACGCTGGTCCCAGCAGACACCTCCCCACCCCCACAACTCCCCAAGGCGGACTGAGGCCCGCGTGTTCACTTCGGGGGTTGGTCCCCGCAGCTCCATTTGTGGACCCGCCTGTCCAAGTTCATGGCTTCGCTGTGCAGACCAGCCTACGGCCACTGGAAAGGCTCCAAACACCAAGGGTAGTTGGGGGAATGCCCATAAGCGGGGCTGTGGGAAAATAGGGCTCTCCAGGGTGGAGCCCTCCCAACTGCAAAATCCCGAGTCCCCACGGAGTGGCTGGCCCTGGAGCCTGGGGAGTCACCAGATTGTCACCAGTGCCCAGTGCTTTGGCTTTGCCCTGGATTGGGCACCTACTGTGTGTTTCTGGCCAATAATCGCTTTTTCTTTCATTCGTTTCCCTCTCTCACCAAACACTGGGAGTGTCGGTCACCCGGAGACCCAGGGAGGACCCACATCTCATCACCCCTGATCCCCCAGGACTCCTGAGGGGACCCACATTCTGGGAATGTGACCTAGGGTGCATGTCTGCCCGTGCAGTGGTGAGGATGGGCGGGCACAGAGGCTCCAGAATCCTCAAGCTGTGCATCTTAGGCGCGAACGGAGTCATTTCCGACCATGCGGCCGGTGGCCTCCACGGCAGGGCGGCCACTGAACGGCTCCAGCTGGGGATGCAGCCCCCTCAAGACAAACCTCCCGCGTCCTCCTACACCCTCGCTACTCTGGGACATCACCTAGGGTTGTCTAGGAATCTGAGGCTCCACCACAGACCTGGGGCAGAACCTGCACTTTAATGGGGTCTCAGGGTGACCCGTGGGCACATTAGAATCCCCCTCGGAGTGTTTAAGAAACCCCCAGGCGCAGGCCAATTAAGTCAGAATCTCCAGGAGCTTCCTTCCATCTTTCTGTAAAAGCCATTCCCGTGTATTGCCAAACAGAATCAGGGCTCTGCACTCTCCCAGGAGGGATCTTCTCCCCTGGTCTGCGCGCCTGACCCTAACAAGCGCTGGCTTTGCCCCTCCCTTCACCCCCTCTTCACTGGTCTCCCCGCTGTCTCCATTTTCTTCCCACCCTCTTCTGGACACCTAGGGTGTCCTCAGACTCCCTCCCTCCCCAGCAGGCAAGGCCCTATGTACTAGCCACCCCCCCCCCAAATCTGCCATCTGGGCTGGGCCCCCTGTCCACCACGGTGTCCATGGCCCATGTGACAGACAGCTGCCCCTACAATAGGGAAGTCCTGCTCAGAGCTGAGAATCCGTGGGGAAGTGTGGAAATGAGGCAGGCGGATGAGGCAACAAGAGCCGGCAGAAGGACCTCCCTCATCACGCTCCCCCAGCTCCTTGGTCTCCTGGCCCAGAGCTGACCATGCCCCTTACCCACAGAGAACTCGCCCTCCCGAGGAGTCCTCCCTGGAGACCAGAAGTCAGCCAGCCCCCAGAACGACAGAGAGTCAAGAAACCAGTGACCGTGTTGGGCATGTGCTGACGGCCGATGCCCAAAGCCATGGAGAGACAGCAGCAGGCGGGACGGGAACTCAAATGCCAGGCAGGATCTGGGGGCAGGCAGAGGCTGTCTCCGCCTCCTTTCCTTCCTCCTCTGTCCTCCCCACCCCGCCATCAGCCCCCACCCCCGTGGGGCCCGTGGAGCAGAAGCCACAGTCACTTCCTGAAGGCAGCGGCCCAGCTCAGGTCCCACTCGCCCTGTGGCCCATCACCCGCCTGTAGCCATGGTGAGTGAACCCCCAACCCTAGGAGAGCCCTCCCCCCCCGCCGCCGCCACTGGCCACAGGCAAGGGGTGCTGTGGTTGGAGACTGGAGGGCATATTCCAAGAGGTGAGTGGTAGAGGGGCTAGGAAAGCCACCCAGGTAAACAGCAATGACCACCGCAGAGGCCCAGAGGCGGGAAGCAGCCGGGACTCACTGCTGGGACAGCCGGGGCTCCAAGGGGCCTATGGCCCAGGCTGAGGTTTCGACTTTAACAGGAGGAACAGGTCAGCATGAAAAGCAGCCTGGTAACAGGAGACCAGCGTGAACACAGGGGCTTCCTACGGGTGACAAAGTGGGTCACGTACCCACTGCCCACCCTGCACCCCAGCAGTCACCCAAGTCATGACCCGCTGATCCTGATTTCTCTGGTCCTGTGGGTCACCCAGGGAATCCTTGGCCCCACCCTCCCGGAGGGGGGCTTTAATAGAGGTACTTCAGGCCCCGGGCAGGAGTCACTACCTTTCCTCGTTCTCGGGATAGGGAAAGCGAGGCACAGACAAGAGAGCAAAGTCCACAGGGTTCTGCCCTGCCCCCACCCCCACTCCCCAATCTCCTAGGCCCCGGGTGAAGCCAGGAGTGGGGGCCCCGCAGCAGGGCCACGTCTGGTCAGAGCCGGCCTGGCCTGTCCGCCTGTGTCTGTGACAGAGGGTACAGGGCCGGTCAGACTAGGCGTGCCAAGGTGCACGTGCCTGTGCTGCCGCTTGGGCCTGCCTGCCAGTCAACTGTGAGTGCCCTGACCGTCAGCAAAGGGTGTGTGGGACCGTGACCCTCGGCCCACATCTGCCGCCGGGCCTCTGTGTCTCTTCACGAGGCTTGTGACAGACTGGACGTGGCTGAGTATACGCCTTTGTGTATATTTATTTCTGCTGAGCCCCCACGGTGTGCCAGGCACTGGAAGGAGAGCAACGAATGAGCCAAGTCCCTGACCTGCCACGGGGTCTGGGGAGGGTAGAGCGAACAAAAAAACAGAACAGTCAGGGCACATTTATGAAACAGTGGCAAATAAACTCTGTGATACTTTGCAGCAAGTACTAAAAGTAAAATGCAGGTCAGGGGGATGGGGAGGACCGGGAGGGGAAGGGGGGAATCGATTTTTTTTTTAATATGGGTGGTCTAGGAGGAAGGCCTCTCTAATAAGGAAATATCAGAGATGTGGTGCCCGGGTGGCTCAGTCGGCTGAGCATCCAACCTCGTCTGGTTCGTGAGTTTGAGCCGCGCGTCGGGCTCTCTGCTGTCGGCACACAGCCTGCTTCAGATCCTCTGTCCCTCTCTCTCTCTCTGCCTTTCTCTCTCAAAAATAAACATTTTTTAAAGAAAGAAGAGAAATTATCACGAGCAGAGACCTGGAGGTGGAAGAGGCGAGAAGCAGGCCATGGGGAGAAGTGTCACGGGCAAGGGGGCAGGACAAAGGCCCAAGACACTGGGGGACGGGAGGGGGGAGGGCGAGGGGGACGAGGAGGTGGCCAGGCGAGGAAGGATCCAGGTAGGGGAGGCCAATGGACGGTTCAGGGCCTTCATGAGGTCTTTGACTTTTACCGTGGGGAAATAAAGGAACATTGCTGGATTTTGAGCAGAGGGGATTCCTCTGGTTGCTGTGGGGGCAGGGCCTGGCCAGAGATGAGACTGGGGGGCGGTGGGGGGGGGGGCAGGCGACCCAGGAGGAGGGCCTGGGTTCCTCCAGCCCGCACGACAGTGGTACAGGCAGTGACAAGTGGCTGCATTCTGGATGTATTCTGAAATCAAAACAGAAGGTACTAGGAACGGGGTCTCTCAAGGACACCTGCAAGGCACCACCAACTGAGGGGGGACTGGGGGAGCTGCAGGAGCCTGGGTCCTGATGGGGGTGAGCCTGGGGGCACATATGCAGGGCCTAAGGGGTCAGGGCTCCGGGGAGCGTGGAGACAAATGTGGGAGTCCTCAGCCAACACTGGAGAGAGCCAAGGACACAGTCAGGGGAAGAGAGGTCGGCAGAGAGTCCCTGCCTGACTCTGGCTCCACGTTCCTTAGGGGAGCCATCAGGACTTCCGGAGCCTTCAAGCAAAGTTCCAGGCCTCTCAGCTCGAGACCAGTGAACTCCCCAAAAAACCCCTGAAGCCTGAGTTCCACAAACCCCTAAAGAAGCTTCCAACAGCTGAGCTAAGCGAGCACCCCAAAAAGCCCCCGCAGCCCGAGTTCAATGCAGTGCCCAGGAAGCCTTCGCAGCCCAGTTTCGCTGATCTGCCCAGGAAGCCCTCCAAACCCGAGTTCAGTGAACCCTCCAAGAAGTTCCCGCAGCTCGGGGCCCCTCAAAAGGCCTTGCCCCCCCCAGAGCCCAAATCCAGCGCCTTCCCCAAAAAGCTACAGCAGCCTGAGCCCAACGAGGCCACCCCAGACCCCTCACAGCCCAACTTCAGTACCCTCCCCAAGAAGCCCCCGCAGCCTCAGGTCGGTGAGCTCCCTAAGAAGGGCCTGCCGCAGCCTGAGTCCAGTGAGGTCCCTCGGACACCCCCCTGGAAGGTGGAGACTGGTGAGCCCCACCCCCACCCCTCAAAGCCTGACTTCAGTACCCTCCCGAAGAAGCCCCCACAGCCTGAGTTCGGTGGGCACCCCAGAAAGCCCCCGCAGCCTCAGGTCGGTGAGCTCCCTAAGAAGGGCCTGCCGCAGCCTGAGTTCAGTGAGGTCCCTCAGAAACCCCCTTGGAAGGTGGAGACTAGTGAGCCCCACCCCCACCCCTCAAAGCCTGACTTCAGTACGCTCCCCAAGAAGCCCCCACAGCCTGAGTTCGGTGGGCACCCCAGAAAGCCCCCGCAGCCTCAGGTCGGTGAGCTCCCTAAGAAGTGCCTGTCGCAGCCTGAGTTCAGTGAGGTCCCTCAGACACCCCCCTGGAAGGCTGAGTCCAGTGAGCCCCACCCCCACCCATCACAGCCTGACTTCAGTACATTTCCCAAGAAGAGCCCAGCCCCTCAGCTGAGTGACCTCCCCAAGAAGCTCCTGCACCCTGATTTTGGAGACCTCACCAGGAGGTCCTCAGAGCCGGAAGTCAGTGTGGTTCCCAAGAGGCCACGGCAGTCCGAATTCAAGGCACCTTCCAAGAAGCCCCTGCAGCCCGAGCCGGGGGGCCTCCCCAGGGTGGCCTCAGAGCCTGAGTTTGGCCTACTCCCCAGCAAGTTCCTGCAGCCTGAGTGCCAGGGGCCCCCCCGCAAGTTCTCACAGCCCGAGCCCAGTGCTCTGCCCAAGAAGCGCCCGCATGCCGAGTTCTTTGGTGATCTTCCCAGAAAGCCCCCTCTCCCCGGCTCTGTTTCGGAGAGCTCGCTCCCCACTGCTGTCGCGGGCCCCGGCCCCAGGCTCCCACTCAGTCTCACTCACAGTGGACGGTCGAGGCTGGGCCTCAAACAGGGCCACCCGCCCCGGCGGAGGCCTCTGCCCCCTGCCAGCAGCCTGGGACCCCCTCCAGCCAAGCCCCCGCTGCCCCCAGGCCCCAGGGACGTTCAGAGCTTCCGGAGAGCCGCAGCTGCAGCCACAGGTGGGTCCACAGGTGGGTCGCGGCGGCCCAGGCAGAAAGCCCGGGAGAGGCTCCCGCCAGGGCCCGCCTCCCTCCCGCTCTCCTCCCCCCACAGCTCTGAGGAGGGCTCGGTCCGCTGCTGCCATCCACTTCCAGGAGCAACAGACGAAAGACATCCCGCGGTGAGTGTGGGGGGCAAGCGGCCCCGGCACAGGCCCGAGGCCGCAAGAGGCCCTCATCTCAGGTATCTCTGCAGGGCCCAGGATGAGATCTACGAGCTGTATGACGACGTGGGGCCCACGGACCACTCCGGCCCCAGCGGCGAGGGCAGAGGTTTGTGGGTGGTGGGGCCGAGCCCTCAGCCAGACCCTCCGCCCAGGCACCTGGGGGCCATCCATCGCCAGGGCGTATTCTGCCGCGCTGCTGGCGTGAAGCCAAGTGACCACCCGTCTCCCCGGCAACACTGAGGGAGAAAGCAGAGAGCGGGAAAGGCCCTCGGGAAAGGTCGGACCAGCCTCTGGTGGGCGGAGCAGTCAGTGGGTACGGTGTGGCCAGGAGTGCGGCCCGGGGCGGTGGCAGAAGGGGCCAAAGAGCCGCGGAAGACTGCGAACAAGGACTTGGTGGTGTGTGAGCCAGCAGGCGGGTGAGAGCGAGCCCACGACGCGGATGAGGCCCGCGTTTCGAGCCCAACGCCTGGGTGCAGAGCCAAGGCACCCTGAGCTGGGGACAAGGGGTCAGGTTCCACACAGACCTGTTGTGTCGGAGGTGCTTGCGGGACTCGGGCCTGAACTCGGGCACGGGCTGGAGACGGAGACCCTGAGCCTGTGGTCCTCGATACTCTGTGCTCCGGGGTCCCAAAGGTCCCCTTTTCTCCCTTCTCCCAAGTCTCTGCTCCGAGACAGCAGGAGGACGGTGGAGCCGACCCGACGCGTCCAGTCCACTGCAGGGTCAATGCCTTCACCAATTTTGAGTGGGGGGAAAAAAAGCGGCTTCCGTGCAGGCACTCTACGTGCATGTCACTGACCCTGCACGACCTCCCACCCACCCCCAAGGCCACATCATGCCCGTTTTACAGATGTGGAAGCCTGACCCGAGTAACTTGCCCCAGCTCGTTGTCAGTACACAGGAGCCCAGGTCCCGTGGTCCCGGTTCCCCCGCCCCCGCTTTGGAAGGGCTTCCTACAGGGCAACTTTGTATTGGGGGTGCCTCTGGGATGCGCCCGCTTCCTCCCCACCAGCCCCCGCACCGGGTCTGCTGCCTGCACTCCTCCTTCCCGAGCCCCTCCTGCTTCTCCTGGGCTTTCCTCAGGGGCCGCTTGCAACACCCCTCTGTTAGCAGAGCTTCCTGGCAGGGCCCCTCCTGCTTCCGCTCCAGTGAGCCTCCCGTGGCTGGGGTTTGGGGGCCGCTCTTCGGGACAGGGACATGGGGAGAGAGGGGGTGACTCTGGTAACGGTCCGGCAGCCTTGCAGGCATGGCCCGCCCCCGTCCCCAGCCCCAAACCGGCCAGGCACATCCCCACCTCTGCTCACCATCCCTGCCAGTGGACAACTGTCTCTCCCCATTCCGGGTCAGTCGTTCTTTGCGATTCCAATCAAATACACTTCCCAAATCTTTCCCTTCTCAGACACCGTCGGGGGGGGGGGGGGGGGAAACGACGACTCACTGTTAGTACCGATTGTTCCAAAGGCTACTTGGCCTTTCCAAGTCTAGCCTCCCACTCTGCCTCATTCTGGAGCGGTGGCGGCCCTCCTCCAGAGGTTCCTCGCACAGCAGGGGGCTTCCCTGGAAGGTGCTGGGGCCAGACCTAGGTGGTCCCAGGACCTGAAGGGGCCATCCTCAGAGCCCGCCTTACTTGTGTGGCCTGATTTGGGTCCCACTGCCAGGGAGCTTGGGCCACGGGTGTGCCAGGGGGGTAGGGGCCCCGGAGTGCCTCCGGGAGGAGTGGGAGCAGCGGGAGGGAGTGTCCTGGGTAAGACTATGGATGGCACCATCCGAGCACCAGGCCGAGGAGGCTGGAGTCTGAAGTGAAAAGGCGGGGGCTTCAGGTTCGGGATCCTTCACTCAACTGGTACTCACGAGGCTCTCGCTAGAAGCCAAACCCTCAGTCAGCAGGCTCCTGCCTGGAAGGCTGGTAGTTTGCCAGGAAGTCAACCCTGACCTGGGAGACTCACGGTACAGTCTCAGCAGCAGCCAGGCCAGTCCAAGAACCCCACCCCACCAGCCCCTTCGCAGATGCCCACTTCACTTGCTCAAGGATATGCTTTCACCTTATGTTTGACCCAAATCCCATGACAATTCCCAGAAGCCAGCCTACCCTAGGAGACAGACATGAAATAGCCTCAAAAGCCCACAGACAAATCCTCCCTCTACCATTTACCAGCTGGATGACCTGGGAGCAGACCGCTTTGCCCCTCTCTGAGCCCTGATTTCCCTCCTCAGCAAGCTGGGAATGACTGTATTGCCCGCTACGAGGAAGGTTGTCATGAGGGTTGGAAGGAGTTACTGTGGTGAACGATTTCAGCCTTGCCGATCATGCAGTAACAGTTACGAAAATGAAAGGCAATGAACTAGAACTCACAACCCAGGAAAAAGGCCTGGGGAGAAGATGGGCCGGTGGGCAGGGGGAGGGTTGGGAGGGGACTGACGTCCTGAGAACTGACACAGGGAAGGCTCCGTTCCCGATCAAGCCACCAGGGTTGAAAGGGAGGCCTAGCCCAAGAGTCCCTGCCCTAACTCAGTGTTCTCCCCGCTCCCAGATGGGGTGCCATCTACCCAGCAAACCCCCAGGCCGCCACAAGACCCAGAGCTCAGGTACCACAGGGCAAAGGGTGTGTGTAGAACGGGGTGGGGCCGAGGTCTGGGAGGTCAGGAAGGGGACGGGGGTGGGGTGGGGGGCACATCTTGCTCAGGACCCTCCAATTCCTCAGGAAGGAGAAGGCCCCCCAGCCACAGCAGTTGCCACCTGCAGACCTTAAGTCTCTGAAGCAGATCCGGAAGGCAGAGAAAGCCGAGAGGGAGTTCCGGAAGAAGTTCAAGGTGTGAACACCACAACTCTGTGAACAGGAGCCCTGGGAGATCTGGCACAGCCCTAGGTGACCAAAGCCCTGGGGTGACAGCACAAAACAAAAGCTCTAACTTCTCCCTCCCCAGTTTGAGGGGGAGATAGTGATTCAGACAAGGATGATGATCGATCCCAACGCCAAGACGCGTCGCGGGGGTGGCAAGTACCTGGGGATCCGGCGTGGGGAGATCCTAGAGGTGATCGAGTTCACCAACAAGGATGAGATGCTGTGCCGGGACACCAAGGGCAAATGTAAGTCAGGCCAGAAAGTCCTAGGGAAACGGGCCACCAGCGCCGGGAGCTCACCTATTCCACTTTTTTTGCAGATGGCTACGTGCCCAGAACAGCTCTACTGCCCCTGTGAGTACTGACTGGCCTTGGCTGGGGGTGGGGGGTAGGGGGCTGGTCAACAGGCCGAGGTGACCCTTACTGACCAAACCATACTTTCCGCCAGGGAAACGGAGGTGTATGACGATGTTGGCTTCTAGGGTATGTAGATGCTCTAGGTGGGCTGGAAGGGATCACGGTGCCTGGAAGGAGGTAACCCCTCCCACACCCCGTTTCCCCAAGGGGCTGCTATCTACTTGGGGGGGGGGGGGGCGGGTGGGCAATGGAAGTCACCCTCCCTTCCTTGGCAGACCCTCTGGAGAGCCATCCATTCCCCAGGGGACAGTAAGGCCCACAGGTGTGGGTACCCAGGACAACCTGCCCGCCCAGCCACCTGCTAAACCAGGAGCCTTGGATCCCAGCTTGGCAGTCACAGAACCATCCAGACTGGTGCCTGACTGCATACATGAACCACATAAAGCTCCTATTTAAAGTGATCCCTGCTTCTTGTCTTTTCTTTCTCCCCTGACTGGCACCCAATGGAGACATGATCTCCTTGGGGGTCTGTGAAGTCGACCCTGTACCCCCACCGTCTCACCCATCAGGGATAAACACCAGAAGTGTGACGAGGAGGTGACAGCAAGGGTAGGACGCCACATCCAAACACGACAAGCAGTGGCTGCAGCTCCACGCGGGCTGCCAACAGCTGTCTAGCCCAAGTGGACCTATGTATGAGGTCACATCCTGGTGGACGGGGGAGGGGTGACCCAGTTCTGACAGAGCCCGGGTATCACGCTCCGCCTGAGCTGCTACAGGACTAAACATGCTCAGAAACTCACACCCTGCCTGGTCTGTGGTAGCTAAGAAACGCTGCCTTGGACTGAACGTATATACCCCCCCCAACACACACAAGTTTCCACGTTGAAAGCCTAATGCCCAATGTGATGGTATTTGGGGGGTGAGTGGAATTGGTGTCTTTATAAAAGAGGAATGAGAAGCCTTCTGTCCCTTCCCACCATGTTGAGATTATAGCTACAAAGTGTCGTCTATGAACCACAATCAGGTACCCTTGCCAGACATGGAATCTGCTAGTGTTTTGATCTTGGACTTCCCAGTCTCCAGGACTGTGGGAAATAAACGTCTGTGTTTAAGCCGCCCAGTTTATGGTACCTTTGTTATAGCGCCCGAAGTAGACTACGACAAAAGCCAAACTGGAAATGAGCCTGACACGATGTCTACGCCCCAAAGAGGAACTGTAAGCAAGGAGGGGGGATGGCGGCTTTCAGAACCACTAACATCCAAGTGCATGCCAGCACTGGAGAATCCAAGTCCGCTCAGTTTCCAGAGAGTTCTGAAGTGGCCGAGGCCCATGTCTCCCCCCATCGGCGTCCACACACAAAGCAAGGATGGGGATGCGACCCCCAGTGGCCAGAGCTCCAAGGGTAGAAGGAAGACTGGTTCTAGCTCCCCAAACCTCAGGTGGATGCCCCACAACACACACGCAAAAAGCAAGCGTCTTTTCAGGAACTGGTATTTATTATCAAAGTCATATTCGATGTCAACAAGATGCCACAACTACAAAAAAAATTGCGCACATTGCAATCTCAATGCAAACAGTCAAATGGAACCCCAGTCATTAAAAAAGTAATTCAAATTACCCCAAAAAGCAACTGAATTTTTTAAACATCTTTATACATCCAGCCAACAAATTAAAATGGTTAACAAGAAAAAATACAAATTCAGAGGTCTGGTATCGATGTTTAAAAAAGGCAACTGCTTAAGCATTTCTATCAATTCGAACATCAATCTCTCGGCCACTCAGCTTCATCCCATTCATCATCCGGCAGGCTCTCTCAGCCACCTCTGGCGACTCAAACTTAACCACACCGCACCCCTTGGACTTCCCGTTCTCCATCTTGATGTCGGCATACAGCACGTGGCCTGGGCACAGGGAGGGAAGAAGAGACCACAACTCATCAGGCAAACCCAGAGCTCAGCCTCAGTCTGGGCTCCACTCAGTCCAGATCACCTGTTGGATTTCGGTGGACAGAGTCAAAAGGGAGAGCGGCCCTGGCACATGAATGCTCAGAACGCAGCAGCCGGAACCCAGAGACGATGGCCCTCAAGCCACGTTGCCATTCTTCTGCCAAAGGACAATAATCGGACCGGCCCGTGACAAGACCTCCTGGCAGCTTCACACGCGCATACCCTTACGCTCGAGAGAGTTAAAAGGGGCGCCGTGTGCAGCCAACTTTATAGGTGAATTTTGCAGAGGCTTGGGCTTCAAGACCCCACACCACATTTGCAAGGCCATCATGATACCATGGACACTCTGTACTGTTCAGATATAAGCTGCATCCTAATTAGGAAGTGGGTTTCACATATTTATTCAAGCACTGATTAAGCATCCAGGTATGTGTCAAGCACCATGAAACAAGTCTGTAAGGGGGAAGAGCAAAGGACAGGACCATGCAGCCTGTGCTAAGGGACCCACGTTTCTAGAGCCATTAACTCAGCCTGAGGGAAGGTCAACATCTCCAGGGCTTCTCAGCAAAAGTTCTCAAAGACCTTCACCAGAAGGAAGACTCTTGCCATCACAGCTCGAAATAAAGCACTTCTGAAAAATGGCACTTGCAATTCAGGGTTCAGGGACAGGAAGGAGAAAGGAGATGAAAGAGGAGGGACTAAGTTGCAAAGGGGCTGGTGAGTTTCTCTTTTGGCAGCCGGGTACCTCCGGGCCTCTCAGGCCGGAGAGCAGCATGATCCAATCTGACTTTTCAGACTGCCTACTGTACAATGTAGAAACTGAGGAGTGGGGAGAGGGCACGAGGGCGTGCTATGGCTCAACAGCTGCCCCAAGAGAAGAACCAGGAGAAGCAGCAAAGTGGTGCAATCTGAGCCAACACCGAAACAGGAAATGAGTAAAGACGCTGAGGAAGCCTTGACCCAGCAAACCGCCCAGACTCCTGGCTTAGGCCTGGGGCTCCCACTTGACAGGGTTAAAAAAACAGAGGTGATGTGAGTGAGGGGCAGGGGTTCACCCAGTGACAACTTCACTTCCTTTTGGCCACAAAGCGAACCAAATGGGTGGCCTGGTGTGCCGGGAAACCAGAGCCCCTAGGCCTCATTCACACACACACACACACACACACACACACACACACACACACACACACACACACACACACTCACCCCTGGGAACTCCTGGGCAAGTGCTCTCTGAGGCATGAACCAACAGTGCTGTGGTAGAAAGCAACCTCATCTCAGATCAGTATGTTTTATTCAGCTTTGTCACTTAGAAGCCATGTGACTTTGGGAACGTGACTGCCTGACTCATCTGTAAAATGGGGACATCACCTCCTTTCAAAAACCATAGAAGAATGAGGTTGAAATGAGAACACAGGTGAGAAGTGTCTGACACATAAAAGGAAACCCAACAGCTGGCTTGACTATCTGCACGGGCAGAAAAATGGCAAGTCCCATCAGTCGCGAGTCATGGCAAGTGGCAGTGAAGACCAGGATGGGAGCTTTGCTTCACCCCTCAAATGCGTCACTAACAAGCTAAGACTTCGGAGGCCACAACACACGGAAGCACCTAGAAAGCCTTTTCTCAAACACTTACCACATTCGTTGAATTTGTCTTTTAGCATCTTCCATGTAAAATCAAATGGGAGCTAAAGGGAAAAGGAGAAACTGATGAGTGACACAACCAAATCCTAACACCCTAAATGCATAAACCTCAGGGTCTCTTGGGGGCGGGGGAGTGGTTCTTGTTGCACCAAGAAACATCTCAAACTGCGATGATCAGCAGAGAACAAAACAAGCCTGCCTGGAATGAGGTTCTAAACCAGCACACCAAGTACACTTCCTTGTTCAACGTGCAGAAAATGCAGTCGCCTATGGTGAGCGGCCCACAGACCACTCGACAGTAGCTGAAGGTGGTCAATCTGGTAGAAAGAGAATTTAGATACAGCCCTTTATCCCTCGGTCTGCCACGCCCAGGTACAGCGGCCCTTCAAGCCAAGGGAATCAAGAAGCTAGGGTTCCTGAGCTCACGATCGGTTCCACCCAGCAGTCCGAGAAGCCCCGGCTCCAGCTGCACACATACCGCGTGCTCTTACGTTCTGCCCTGATCCTACCAGCACCAAACTCTGGGGACAGTGGCAAGGTGGCCTTCTGCGCTGCTACTCCGCTCCCCTCCTGGGGGCACCCCCCTGACTTCGACCCGCCCCCTCCCCCTCTGTGCGTACCACCACCAAGAATCTGCCCAAGAGCCACTTACGTTTCTCACAAATATCTGGCAGGCCTTCCTGGCCACCCCAGGAGCATGGCCTCCAGCTCCGCCAAAGGAACCTGCGAAGCTTCCTCCAAAGTTGCCTCGCTCCATCTCGATGGCGCGGTCAAAGCTGGCACCGCCACCGCCACCCATGGCCAGGCCCATGCGCTCAATGCCAGCGCCCAGGGCCGGACCCATGGCAGGACCCATGCGCTCCAGGCTGTTGGCGCCCATGCGCTCCAGGCCCATGCGCTCGAGACTGTTGGCGCCCATTCGCTCCAGGCCCATGCGCTCCAGGTTGTTGGCGCCCATGCGCTCCAGGCCGGTGGCCATGCGATCCATCACAGGGCCCATGCGCTCCAGGCCAGCCCCCATGCCTGCGGGCACCATGCGCTCCATGCTGAGGCCCATGCGCTCGATGGCAGGGCCCATCCGCTCCACACCAGAGCCCATGCGCTCAATGGTCTGGCCCACGCGGTCGATGGGCGCGGCCATGCGCTCGAGGCCAAAGCCCATGCCGGCACCCATGCGCTCCACTCCGGAGCCGATGCGCTCCATGGTCTGGCCCATGCGCTCGATGCTGGAGGCCATGTGGTCGAGGCCCAGTGGGCCCATACGCTCGATGCCCGAGCCCATGCGCTCAACTGAGCCCATGCGGTCCATGACCAGGCCCATGCGCTCAATTTCGGAGCCCACGCGATCCATGCCATGGCCCAGGCCTGCGCCCATGCGCTCCATGCCGGCACCCCCAATGCGGTCAATGCCAGGGCCCATCCTCTCGATCCCAGGGACACTGCCTCCACCTCCACCTGAAACAAGGACACAAAACACAGGCAAATATCAGGGACTTGCACACTATGTGCACACACCACACCAGAAAGGTGACCTGGGTACAGAGACCGGGGCACTCCACAAACTCAACCACAGTTCAGGAATTAAATCCCACGACAATTTATCATGAGACACCCCTCAAATGTGGACAACTGTTAAGGCAGGGTAGCGAGGACACCATTCTTCCTATTTCTGTGCCACAGCTGAAATTTCCATAATAAAATTTAAAAAGGGAAAAAAATCCACCCTGGAGCACCTGTGTCAAAAAATGTTCTCCACGTTACTTCGGAAGTTCTAGAACTCGTAAACTAGCTCTGTGAGCCACGGTGGTCAATTTCAGAGAACCTGAGCTCTTCCTACCACCAGACACTGAGAAATGCTCTCAAGGGAGGAAGCTCCAAAACCCCCACTCAGTCAGCCAGTGTAATGGATTTACTTGAATTGTATGGGACAATTCAAATCCCTCACAACCTTTATCCTCTCCCAGCTCATCCCTCTCTCAGATGCATGCTGGTGGCCAGTCTGCCTGAACTTCCTTAGCACCTCTAGGCATAAAGAAGCTAGTATACGGCCACATAATTACTAAGAGATAAAGAAAACAAACACCAGTATAGATCCTCTATGTCTAGACGAACAGACAGCCACTTCCGGGGAACCTTACTCTGTGAGGAAAACCACTGAATGACTTGTGTGTAACTACTCTGCTGGCTTTCAAGGAAAGAAGTCGATGGCACCGCAGAGTGGATTCTACAAACAGCCTCAGATCAGTTCTCAGTGCCATGGTTCAGCTGGACACATGCTGGCAGGTCCCTGCCAGCAGGACGCTGTGACGGCTGATAACTCTGGACAAGGAGGGTCTGGCTCCACCACCAAGGCCACTGCCCACCACTTTTCCACATGCAGAGCCTAAGGATCCCCCCTCGCCTCACCACCACCAGCACCACCTGCCTGTGATGAAGGGCAGCTGAGCCCACAGCCAGCCCATTACTGATCCGAGCAGCCCGGTGCAACATGTAAATCAAGAGGAAACTCAGTTTCTGTAAGTGAGTCTCTAACGGACAGAGTGACCTCGCGTCACTCCACTTCTCCATGCCCGTTTCCTTAGTAGCACTTAATAACAGCACACCGAGGGGCAAAACATAAACACGGTTTTACAAATATTGACTTCCAAAGCAGAAATTTCTTAGGAACTATTTTTTTTTAAAAAGTAACATAACTGGAAAGGGTAGGCAGCATGCTCAAGAGGATCAGAAATCAGGCTGACTCCCCAGATGCCAACAGTAGCAGAGAACTAGGAAAAAACGGTGCCCACGTGGAGTTCTAGAATCAGCACACCACAGAAATAACCAGCAAGTGGAGTAACCAAGGAAATGTCAAAACACTCAGAGCCATGGGTGGGGGAAATCAAGCTGAAAAAGTACATTTAGTTTTAACTACCCATTAAAAAAAAAGCACATTAATGGAAGCATATATTCCAAAATGTTTACAATACTCATCACAGGGCAGCGCAATTGCAGAGATTTACTTTCTTTATAATTTTTTGAATCTTAGTAAGAGTACATATAAATACTTTAGTAATTATTTGTTAGGTATGGAAGTAGTAGGCTTTTGTAATTAAGTATTTACTTTTAGGAATTTGTAATTTTATAGTATTTAAAACAAACCCCCAAATTACACAGACATTATAACGACAATGGCCAATGCTTACATAGCACTCAGTAGGTACACTTTTCTATGCATTAATTCATTTACTCTGCACAACAACCCTATGAGGTAGGTACCACTATATTCCCATTTTACAGTATGGAAAACAGAGGTTCAGTAACTTGCCAAATGTCACACAGCTAGGAAGAGACAGAGCTGGTTCCCACCCAGGCAGTCTATTTTAGAGCCCGTGCTTTTCACCACTACACTCTACTATCCCCGTTAATAACAGCCTATTCTAAAAATCAAAACATCAAAACTAAGCGTTTCCTACCTCCTCCCTGCTTTGCAATGATCTCTCCTCTCTTCAGTGCATTACTTAGGATTTCTAAGGAAATCAGGAAGAAAAAAAAATTAGCCAAATTTCTCTATGGTAACAGAAACTTGTTTATTACAGATTCCAGAGTAAGAATATTACTAATTTAAAAATAAAACAAGGGACAGGGGAAGGGGTTAAGAAATACACACACAGAGACAAGATCATTTTACTGGAAAACTGTTAAGTCCTTGATGATGGGTCATGATATTAGGATCCCATGTAGCTCCAGAGTCTGAGGCCCAGTTGGCAACACCATCTGGGAATGCATCCAGCAGGCTAAGGAAGACCAGTGTGCACCAATGAACTGAAACGGAGGAAGTAAGAGCAAGAACGGGGCCAGCAGCAGTTTTCTCAAGCAGTCCAGACCCTCAGCGCTCACACTGAAGCCTGCGCTCATCCTCCCAGATCCAACCAACACCTCACGGTTGTCCTTCAGACCAAACTAAAGCTGTAGTTACTTACACTCGCTGCCCAAACCCTGAAACGCAGCAGCAACCGCCCGCAGCACTGAAGCGTGACCTCATTAAGTTGTGCAGGGACTCCAGCAAGCTGAGCCCACCAACCCCACCTGGAAGGAGCTGGGGGTGATGCTGACTAAAGTGACAAAGCTTCAGGAAAATAAAACCCCCAACACATCCAAAACTCATCCAACACCTCGTCCAAAGGAGAAAACACTGTCGCCTGCTTGCCAACAATTCATCCGAACCTTTAAAGTCTGTCTGCACATCTCATTTTAGGCCCATGACCGCAGAGAGTAACCCTGAGCCCACAGCTGTTTCTGGTGCTACCTGCTAAAGGAAGGACACAGGGAAGCACACACCTCCAGCCTGCAAGCACAGGGCTCACTTATTCCTCCGTGACACCTGTGATCCTGCTCAGCATACCCAGGCCTAGGTTCACCTTCCTAAAACGGCACTTAGATCAAACTATTCCTGCACACATCCTTCACCATCAGCCCACCACTGATTTAAAGAGAAAGGAAAAATTCTTTTCATGGGCAAAGACCTCCCTGTCCTATGACTTGAACCTGTTCTCCCCACCGCAGGCAGACCCTCACCTCCAAACCTCTGCATCTGATGCTGTCAGCCCTCTTTATCTGCCAGCACACCCTCTACCTATGCTGAACCCTCTCAGACACCCAGCCCCTCCAGCTTAAACCACATCTCCTGCACTCATCTTTTTGTATTCCTGCTTGGATCCCATGCTCTCTGAACAGAGCACTTCTATCAACCACCGAGAGCAGTGCTTTATTCAAATCTTAACACAAGAGAGAAAATGATCACCTTTGGGTGGTGCTCACATGGCTGCCAAGGGCCAAGGAACCAACATTTCCACTGGCACCCTCACTAGGCCTCTTCTACCAGAGGGGCCTCTGGTGCTGCCCTGAGCCACCGGGCATCACCTCCACAGCTGCCATCACCTCCTTCGAGATCAAGAAACACACAACTATCTCCCTGTACCACCAAGTACAGTGGCCTGCAGAAACCAGGGCAAAGATCTACTGCCTTGATAGAAGGGACAATGAATGGGGAGGCCCTACAGAAAATACCACCAAAATGATTCCACTTGCGGGGGGGGAGATCAAGAACTGAATATATAAAAAAAAAAACAAAACAAAAAATCCTAGTCTGAAAACCCAACTTAAACTTATTTGGTACAAAGACGCTTTTACTAAAGTGGGTCTGACCACAAGGAGCAACAGAAATTCCAGAACAAAGCCCTCTGCTCCTGCCCGTCACTGTGCAAGGCCTCAGCACAGAGAGACAAGGGAGGGATGGCAAAGTAGCAGGAGACAGCAAGGCCTACAAGATGACACTTCTATTCAGGTCAGGACAGAAGATTCTCCTGCTGCCACGAGAAGTGACGACCTCACCAGATCCACCTCCCGCACCTCTGCGAGAAACGAGGTGAAGGCTGCCAGCCTCATCACGGAGGTGAGAGGCACCACAGAGGGGCAAAGGATTAAAGGCTCAGGGCAGGAACAAGTGCCTGTGGGAGCAAAGCCATGTGCCATCTTGTTCTTCTCACCTCAGGATCCACAAATCGCTACTTGCAGCCAAAGGACTGTAAGTTTTCACATGTTTTTTAAACTACCCAGCCATTCTTGGGGCACCTGGGTGGCTCAGTCGGTTAAGCGTCCAACTTCAGCTCAGGTCATAATCTCGTGGTTGGTGAGTTCAAGCCCCGCATCGGGCTCTGTGCCGACAGCTCAGAGCCTGGAGCCTGTTTCAGATTCTGTGTCTCCCTCTCTCTCTGCCCCTCCCCCGCTCACGCTCTGTCTCTCTCTCTCTCTCTCTCAAAAATAAATGTCAAAAAAAATATTTTTTTTTTAATAAAAAAATAAGTAAAAACAAAACACCCGGCCATTCCATGACACAAAAAGCAAAGCCAGTCAGACAGTAAGAAACTTTTAACTGACCTAGTCGCATACAGATTATGAATTCATCCCCCAAATTCTACAAATTTGAAATAATCTAGAATAAAGTTATAGACAGTCATATCAAACATACAAAAAAAAAAAAAAAGTAAATCGTCACTACCCGCCTGGTAAGACACAAGAAAGTCAGTCCTTCCAGCTACCTCACATGCGGGGAGGGAAAAAGAAATAGAAGTCTCCCCAAACTCAGAGTAAAAGGAAAACAGTTTCTAATAGTTCCTGGTTTCCATGGAGAACACAAACACAAAGAGGATGGGAGTCCAGAGATAACCCACAGAAGAATCTTGTCTCACTGATGAACTGGATGATGAATCTTCCTACAGACTTCACAAATTCTAAGAATACAACTAACACAAACAAAACAAAAAGGAGCTTAAAACCTCACACCTAACTCAATGGGTCCCCTAAAGACAGACGCTGAGCCCTCTGCGGCAGCCACCTAGCAGCCTCACATCTGCACAGAACGAGAAGCAGGTAAACATGGGGGAAGAGTGCGGACCGATGCTCCAACTCTGCTTGGACAGAAACAAACTTAACAGTGCAGAAATGGACAATCTCTTTGCGTCATACTAACGAAGAACTAAGCTGACAGATTCTCAGAAACATCTAAACTCAAAACAGCAGGGAGGGGAGAGACACTCCGGGCAATGCAACCAAAACCGAAACCAAAGTTTCTCTGCACTTAGGCCCAATACTCCAGGCCTTCCAGCACCAGAACACTTCTCTAGTTCCCTGAGGCCTCTTGTAAAGGCACCAGCAATCACACCACACCATCCGCTAACTAGAGCACCATGGCACCCTGGACAAGGGGACGCACATCCCGCTCGGCAGGGCCTCAGAAGCCACTACCGCACTAGATAGCCAGTGCTGTGTAAATGCAGCAGCTTTAACTCCCTCGGCAAGCAAACACCTTATACCGATGCAGCCAAAGAAGCCATTTGAAAAGACTATAAAGGAAACTGGTGCTATTGATACGAATAAAAAATTCAAGGACCAAAAGCTTTTACCTAAGTCCAGAAAACAATGTTTTAAAAGACGATGGAAAGATAGCGGACTCTGCTTAAGAAAGAACCTCTGAGCTGAGCATGAGCCCCGCTCACGTGGGGCCTTCTTACCCATGCCTCTGCCATGGGGCTGTCCAGAGCTTCGAAACATTCCCATCTTGTTTCTGGCAAAGTCTCTCTCAAATCCTCCACCCAAGCCACGCTCCATCTCTGTGGAAGAAATCATTACCCTAGGCCTTTCCAGGAATCCCTCTGTGCTTTAGACATGAATAAAACAAATTACAGGCACACAGCAGCCAGCACCAAGTCAGCACGCTTACTTTTTCTAGGAGAAACTATCACTCATCCCTTATTCCTTACAAAGGTCCCCTCACCTCAAGTGAGTCCCTGCAAACCACCTACCTTCAATCCACCAAAGACTAACTGATGACTTTCGTTACAGTCACACGGTGGCTACACCAAGCCACTACAGCAATGGGCTGCATCCACGCTGTGTCACAGGAAGCAGCAGCTACAGCTCTCGGTTACTTCCCAAGCACCCCGCCCCACCCACAGCGTTCCGGGGGGCACCAGCAGTCCACGGAATCCGCCCAACAGCCTGCACACCTCTATCACCCTCCACCATCATGGCCCCTTTACAAAGAAACTAAGGCTCAAATGACTTAGTAACCTGACCAAGGCCACCTGCCTGCTATGGGATGAGGCAAAGGCTGGAACCTATAAGCCCAATGCAAAAACCCAAACTCTCCTAACACAAGCACATCCAAGGAGAATCCAGAAACATCCCTGCAGTATAACATGCCTTCTCCAGGATCAACTGGTCTCCTCTACACAAGGACACTGGTAACTTCATTACTTTTTTCTACATTCATAGCAAGAGTTACGTTTTGCAATGCCTTAAAAAAAACAAAACAAAACAAACAAAAAAAATAGGGGCACCTGGGTGGCTCAGTTGGTTAAGCATTCGACTTCGGCTCAGGTCATAATCTCACAGTTCATGAGTTCAAGGCCCGCATCGGGCTCTGTGCTGACAGCTCAGAGCCTGGAGCCTGCTTCGGATTCTGTGTCTCCCTCTCTCTCTGTCCTTCCCCCGCTCGCTCTCTCTCAAAAAAGGAATAAATGTTAAAAAAAAAAAAATTAAATTTAAAATAAAACAAAGGTCTTGGGGCTCCTGGGTGGCTCAGTCAGTTAAGCATCCAACTCCAGGTTTCAGCTCAGGTCGTGATCCCACAGTTCGTGAGATCGAGCCCTGCACCCAGCTCTGTGCTGACAGCATGGTGCCTGCTTAGGATTCTCCTCTCTCTCTCAAATAGATAAATGTTAAAAATTAAAAAAAAAAAAAAAAAAAAAAAAAAACCTAATTAATCTTGCTCCTTAGAAATCAGGCAAACAATCGCCTTCAATTGTGCAATTGCCAAAATTGGTTCTATGCAGCTCAAGCCCTTATACTTTCAATGAAATAAGTCTACTGAAGATGTGGAAGCAGGCTAGCACTACGAATTAGAAATGCCTCATTCAGCAATGGTAGACGTGCTATTCATAGTGTGAATAGACCCAACTGAAGGTCACAGGTTGGTGGCATGCCATCTGCTGAAAAGGTAACTAACTTGTGGGAGCTTGCATGTGGCAGGCATAGCAGAAGTCCCACACTGGCACCGTAACAGAGCTCTGCTGCACTCGTTTAATCCCTATGATAAGGGCATGAAGACGGCAGCACTCTGCCCCCTGGAGATAAGGAAGTCATGTGCAGGCAGTAATATGACAATGGCCTCAGAAGTCATCTTCCCACCTGTCAGCAGTCTCTGCAGTTCAGGGAACTCCCTGTGAATTACAATGTAATCCCCCCAAAATGGAAGTGTTTTCATTGTCAAATATTGCATCAAATCATTGTTTGGGATTTGGTTTTTTAATCTGTAATTCCTAAGCATCCCTTCTATTAGGACTTGACCTCTACTCTGACTGAGTAGAAATCAGAATCTCAGGGCCAGTCTGATATCAGCACCTGTGACCAGAACAGATGGATTATAGTCGCCAATTAAATATTAAACCCAAAACATCTTTATCAATTTCCCTCTGTGATTACGTTGACTCACTCAAATCCCAGAACACAGCTCAAGTGGAAGAAGTCCCTGTTCTCTGCTGTCGAGGATGACATGGAAGGACTGAGTATCTGTATGTGAGAACATCCAAGAGCACTGCATCTCAACACATCCTCCACTGTTGCTCCCCACGAGAATCTGCACTCGGAACCCTTTGATCACCAGGCTCAGAACTGTGGCTGCTGCCTTCCACCTGCCAGGTTACCAAGGACTTTGCCCACACAGCTCAGCACAGCCCCAGCTCACTTCCGTCCGTCCGTCCGCCTCTAAGTCACATCACTCCACTCCTCAGAGCAACAATGTTACCTCCTTCCTGAGGACTCATCTGTTTTGAGCAAACACTTTACCAAGCCAGACTCCTCCAACTCTTTTTATCAAAATTCCCATACACATTATGAACTATAGGCTGGCTTGAAAGCACCCTGCAAACTCAGGCCTTTGTCCCTTCATTCCTGACTACTGGTGAGGACTTCCCTACATCTTTTTACCATTATCTAGAACAAGACAACCCCATGGAGAAGGACAGTTTATTCATGAGAAATATCTTTCTTTCCAGTTTGATAGTTAGTAAGGTCCATCCTAGTAAGACTCTCAGTTGCTCTAATTCGATCTTCACATTAAATGATACTGCAGGTCAGAAAAGAAACATTTACATGCAAATCTTCAATGACCTTCCTCAGGGAAGTTTATGTGTATAAGGGAAGCATCATCCCCACAGGTGGGGGTAAAAGAGTCCACCAACCCCTAGAGAATTTCAGAAAGACAGACTGTGGGGCTTCTCAAGGCACACTCTGCAGGCCCACTGAGGAGGGGCTGACGCCCACACGGAAGGCAGTTCTGAAGGGCAGGATCCGCCAGATACCGGGACCCATCTCCCAATATCACTAGCCATGTGACCTTAGGCAAGTCACTCTCCGGGCCTCAGTTTCTGATGAAATGGTGATAAAAGTACCTACAAATCATGTGGTTCTTGCAAGGACTGAACAAAACACACGGTTACAATGATAACTAATACCACGGAATTTCTGTTAAGGGGTCGAAAGGGACAGTAGATCTGAAATACACCAAAATTCTCACTACGGAAATGCTGAGCTAAATCACTGTCTCTGCTCACAACTCCAAGTTCTCAGAGCAGATGCTCATGAACTGACGCAGTCCAGCACTCCAGGAGAGAGATGAACTTGATCAAAAACTCCAAAGAAACTAAAACTAATCCCTCACACTTGAAGATGATTTTAAAGTGTGCAAAACATAACCACAAATGTGTCTACAGGATGCCTGCTAGTGCTGGAGGCAATAAAAAAGCTCTAGAATTTTCTGGGTAATTACTGGGGAGATTCAGAACACAGTTCAGTGGCTAAGGGGATTAACACTTACCTACCAGCAAGTCTAGCTTCTGAAATACAAACTTATGATTTCAAATAAGGCAATTCAAAGACACTGGATTCATCAAGAAAAGTGGAAGGGGCAAATCTCATTCATTGAAAATGGGTGTGCTGCCTCACAGTCGCGCAGGAGACAACAACCAGCAGAGGGCAGGTGCACACAGGAAGGAAACCCAAGTCTTACCATTTATTCTGCCCATGTTCATCCCAGAGCCAAATCGACCCATGTTTTCCATACCGCCACCAAAAGGTCCCTCCATTCCTGCAAGAGATATCCACATTTGAGCACCATCCCAATGAGACCGCTTACACTCATCAGGAAAAGAAAGATGTTTTCGTGAGTTTCACTTTGGGTGTTTTCTGCCAGGAACTTCCTTACCAAGTGTAAGGACTTTGGGGGAAAAAATGCTAGTGCCCTTGCCTGGAAACCACCATCTTCAAAACGCTAATCTGATCCACCCCCTCAACAGACAAGTAAAAAGAGGCCCAGAGAGATGGAGTGATTTGCCCAAGGTCACAGAGCTAGTTAGTGAGAAAGCCAGACCAAAAGCCAAGATACCCACTAGGAAAGACTGACAGGTAAAATTAATTTCTAGACTCAAGCTTTTAGAAAACCGAAAGTGAGAATTCATGCAAGGCTTAAGGAAAAAGAAAGAGGAAAGGTGAGAGAAAACCATACCTAAAAGTGATTACATTTGTACTTCATTTTAAATCTCTTACCTCCCATTTTATTTATGCCAAATCCTATGCCTTCCATTCCCATTCCTTAAAAAGAAAAAGTCAATGCAAACTAAAATTATGTCAAAGTAGTAAGTAACGTTTGAACTTAAAAAGCACAGGAAATTCCAAACCATCAAATGAACAAAAAATATCCCTGATTAGGAGTATATTTTAGTTGTCAAGGAAAAGGGGGAAAGCGGTCCTACCATCTCCCCTGTCACACTATCACATTCCAAGAAACGTTAGTCTTTAACAAAATAATCACGTGACTCAAGATTCTGTTAAAACATACAGTTTTAACAACTACCCAAATCAGACCACGTTAAACATGATATATAACTAACCAGGTACAAAGTGGAGAGCACTTTTTTATAAGCTTATTTTAGGGAACATAAGTAGATTTAAAAACCCCTTTCAAAGATAAAATTCTCTAAATAAAAAGCAGTTCCTAAAAACACCAGACTTTCTTCTTAGGTGTTAGGGGAGTGGCCATCAGACTAGTAGGGCCAGCTGAGGTGATGGCTGAGGGTGCTGAGGTCAGCCCAGAGTTTAATCTGGGAGGGAGACAAGGGATATGCAGAACTGACAGAAGTGGAGTGAAGGGGCATCCAGGCTGCAATTCAAAGGATTTCAAGAAAGACAGCCGTTAAGTCTGTGGTCATAAAAATGAAATCGTTCTAAATAGTATATAAACACCTCATTGCACAGAATGAGAATGCTGAACAGCAAAATTTAAAGTATATTCTCCACAAAGTTTTTATTCATTAGCTATTTATCATCTTGAACAAAGACAACACTCAACACTATGTCTTTGTGGCCTGTGACAGCTATGCTGTCATGCAATGAGACCCTCCTGTGCTTTTTTGTATCCGCCAATGCCCCCACCTCTACAAGCCATTATCACCATCAGGCAAGAGCCTAAGGGTGTCTGGGTAACAGACTGCGGCAGTGCTGTAGTCCCACGGTCAGGGGATCTACAGTGTGTCACTAACTGATAATGTGACCTTGAGCAAGACCAACTCTCTGGCCTGCCTCCTTTTAATCGAATAGCGAACAGCGTAACTACCTCAGCTCAGAAGGTCATGCAAGGACAAAATGCAAAAGTATAACTTTAGAAAAGAGGATTCAATTCAGTAAAAACACAAAATACTGCTTTTATCAAAATGAATGAGAGAGGAGTAAGGAAGAAATTCTGCCCCAATTAAATCTTTATTCCATTTGAAGCACTCAACATCCAATTATCCCAATAATTTGAAAAACTAACTTCCCCAGAAATCTCCAAAGCACACTGTAGTTCTCACCTGCGGGTCCTATGTTTCCCATGCCAATGCCTTTATTCAGGTGATTGGCATCGATCGGCTGTCCTCCTGGGCCCAACCCCATGCCAATACCACCAAGCCCATCTGAAAGGAAAAGAGAAAGTCGGAAGTGTAGATTCCACTTAGAAAACCATGACCTTCCAAAGCAAAAAGAGTCTTTGTTTATACTGTGTTGTAAATGTCACACTCCATTCCAATCCACCCACCTCCAAGAGCAAACCCAGGGCTTTTGGGAGCTATCCCTTTCAAGGCGTAACTTTTCATATGCAATTGCAGATTAGAGTTTGTGCTATGTATAAAACAAAAGCAACTGGAAATTACAGAGAATTATGAACAACTCAAATGTAAGAATCACAGACACTTATTCATTTCCCCAAATCTCAAATTGAGAAATGTTTAATTAAAACAGGCAATTAAGGGGACACCTGGGTGGCTCAGTCAGTTAAGCGTCTGACTTTTAGCTCAGGTCATAATCCCACGGTTTTTGAGTTTGAGCCCCAAATCAGGCTCTCTGCTGTCAGCATGGAGCCCGCTTCAGATCCTCTGTCTCCCCTTCTCTCTGTCCCTCCCCCTCTCATGCTCTCTCTCAAATAAACATTTTTTAAAAGGTTAAAAAGGAGGGGCACCTGGGTGGCTCAGCCGGTTAAGCATCCGACTCTTGGTTTCAGCTCAGGTCTTGGTCTCAACATTTCATGGGTTCGAGCCCTGCATCAGGCTCCGTGCTGACAGTGCAGAGCCTGCTTGGGATTCTCTCCCTCCCTCTCTGCCTGTCCCCTGCTTGCTCTCTCCCAAAATGAATAAACTTAAACAAATAAATAAGGCAATTAAGGACATCGGGTGGCCAGCAGTACAAATGTGCCCAATCACCACCTCACAACCTGGTAGCCCAAAGGACTTTCCCCAAGAAAAAACCATGGAACAAACCAGCCAGTTAATACACTGGGCATACACTATTCTGACTCTACAGGTGGTTGTAGCAACAATGAAACTACTGTTCTCTTCTGCCCAGAAAGCTTCCTAACCTGTGGATCAATACCCAGTCCGCTCTCAACTCCATGCCCACACACACAAGCAGGGACGTAAGAATACAGACTGGTCTCAAAAGAGCGAACAAGACCAGACAGTGCAAGACACCTGCGATGCTCTGAGCGACCCTGGCCTGACGCTTAAACCAAGACCAGGTTTTAAATGGTAACCAAGTTCATTAAAAGTAATAATAATACCTTAAAAAGAACCTTGATGCCAGTTCCCAGATATTTAATCTGTTTTAACAGACTAGTGTTTTTAAATTGCATAGAAACAGCAAGCGAGAGATCACCAAGGTTACTTACTCCCTAAGGCACTGAAGATTTTGAAGTCAACCCTCTGAAGTGTGCTGGGAGACCAAGAGTCATGGATAATGGGCTCCCTGGGGCCCAATGTGTGCCAGCCAAGGCTCTCAAACAGCCCTCATCCCACTTCCTCTAGGCACAAACGTCAGTAAGAGCCATCACTCTGATCCTGAGTGATCATGGCAAGTGACCACATTGATTAGGGCAAGGATATGTGGTACTTCTCTAAAAAATATTAAATTTTGGGGGCGCCTGGGTGGCTCAGTCGGTTAAGCGGCTGACTTCGGCTCAGGTCATGATCTCGCGGTCCGTGAGTTCGAGCCCCGCGTCGGGCTCTGTGCTGACAGCTCGGAGCCTGGAGCCTGTTTCAGATTCTGTGTCTCCCTCTCTCTCTGACCGTCCCCCATTCATGCTCTCTGTCTCAAAAATAAATAAACGTTTAAAAAAATATATATATTAAATTTTCAACTAAGCCATCTATTCTTGAAGCCTCTGACCTCCCCTCGAAATCTGCCTCATTTATGCTTCCAATAATGTTAAACCACAAAGGCACTCCTGCTAGTGTTCTTGTCTAGGCTCTCATTCAATCCATCTGATGCTGGGCCTTAGGCCTGAGTCCCCACTCCAGACCAGAGACACTCCCTGGCCCTCCAAACAGACACCCACCCCAACTGCCTCATCTGCTAGGAAGTTCTCCCAACATAGCACAAGCAAGCCCCTCCCCTCCCACGGCCACCTAACTCCCATGCTTCCTACGGACTCCCCAGCCCTTCTTGCTGCTGGAGGCCAGCACTCTCACTGCTGCCTATGCCCAGGCTCCACACAGCCCTGTGGGCTTGTCAGAAAGAGGGCCTAAGGCTTCACTAATATGCACCACTTCCATCTTCGAGGTGACTGGTCACCTAGTCTTCCCTGTCACGGGAAAGACTTTCACCTGGATGTTTCACGTGACCCCATATAAAAATATGGATCACCGTACTTCGCATAAGATGCCCCCATTCAAAGTGTACAGTTCAGTGATTTTTCGTACATACAACTATCACCATCATCTAATTCCAAAACACTGTCATCACCCCAAAAACAACTCTCCACTTACCCCTCTCCCCTGGCAACCACTAATCTACTTTCTGTAGGTGGATTTGTCTTTTTTTGGACATTTCCTACAGATGGAATCAAGGTGCATCCACGCCGTGGCAGGTATCAGTACTTGGTTCCTTTTTAGGGCTGAGTAATGCTCCATCATATAAATTTACCACTTCTATCCATTTACCAACTGAAATCACGGTGCTAGGAACACCCACGTGAATGTTTATGGAGACACAGTTTTCAGTTCTTCGATGTATACCTAAGGGTGGAACCACACTGAGCCATACCGTGCTAACCAATCTCTTCTGATCCCACGGGCAACCTGATTTTAATTCCTTTCCAGTTTCTGGTTCTTCCTTCCACAGGACACTTTCAAAAACACCCAACTACATCCTAGAGGATGTAGTCTGCCTCACCACAGAGTAATCCTAACCACCCTTCCTAAGTTGTGAATCTCTCTGCTCGTATTTCACCCTGAAGAATCTACAGGGGGAAAAAAAATTACCACAAACCCCTTTTTGAACCTTTCCCTCAAGAATGATGAAGAGCACTGCAGAATCACATGGCGCAAGCTCAAGGGTAAGTGTAGTTCTCCGGTCAGTACTGATCAAATTCAAAAACTAAGCCATACGGAGACACTTACGGGGAAGTTGCTGTGGACGCTCAGGAGGGAAAAAATCTCCCTTTGGTAAGGCCCTCTCATCCTGAAAGAGAAAGTGAGTAAATCTCAGTATTAAAGCACAGCTTACAACAACAACAGATGGAAACAACTCCCAATGACAGAGGACTAGCTAAATTATGATCCACCCATGCCACGAAATAACATACAAGTACAAAAAGAAATACACAGAGTACTTGCACCCTTATGTAAAAAGAAGGACAAAAATATGCATCCACGTTACTAGGGGGGATGAAAGGGACCTGGGCACAAAGTAAGGGAAAGACTCTCACGCTGTATCTTCATGCTTTTTAAGCCATGTAAAGCAATAATCTATTCAAAAAACTAAAGTGAATGCTTAAAGTAGCTAAAATATCCCTTTACAGTTCCCTTTATTTTCTTCTTGAATCTGAGCCCTCACCAGATTGCCCTCAGCATATTCTAGTCGTGCTTGTATTAATTCACTATTATCCTGGCACGGCCAAAGCAGGGATAATGTTTATAATGAAGCGCTTCAACAGAACCTGAAAGGCTGTGTGAATCAAAGACTTACAGTCACAACAGATAAAATGCTAAACATTATAATGAGACACCCTGAAGAGTAGAACCCCATGTACATAACCGATCTTTGAACTTGATCACTTGCTTGAGCAGGATACTCAACTGATCTCCTGACCATGTCAGTTAACAGGCAACTGTGCAAAAGGGAAATATATCTGAAGAGCTATGTTTCTGCCATAAATTTGCTCAACATACTGCAACTTTTTTAACTTAGACTGATCCATAAATATAGTATAATAGCTATATACACTCTTAATATTCCCATGTTATTGCTAGACTTATTTGAATATATCATGGAGAAAGAGATCCTATTAACTTACCATTTTCACGTGCATTGGTCTATCAAATAGCAGTTGACCATTAAACATAGCTGATATTCCAATTAAGGCTATTTCTCGCAATTCTAAAAACATGCACAGGAGAGAAATACAGAAGAGAAAAATGCTCCAACTGCTACCAGCCCCTCTAAGTAGTGAATTTATGAGCAATTTTGGTTCTTCATTAAACTTTTAAAATCTTTGTTTCTACATTAACCATAAAAGCAACAATAAATAAAGCTCAAGGGACGGGGAAGTAAGTGTCAGCTTACTCCTTAGGTGTAGAGCTCCACTCACATAACCCCACACTTCTCACTAAACCATCCTCTTCGGTCCTGGCATCAGTTTTTTGTATGAGTCCAATGGGCCAAGTACCATATATTTTTTTAAGTACCACGTTTTCTGGGTAAGATACACAGTAAAAGTCTTGTCCAAGTTTAATGACTGTGTTCATGTGTGGCATTCTCCGCTGTGACTACAAAGATAAAACTCCAGGGTAACCAGCTTAGGATCAGAGAGAGAAGTATTTCTAGAATGATGTCAATCCATTGGAGAAATACAGCCAAGGACTTATACGTGAAATAACAACCGAATTTCTCTCCAGTGGCGTATTCTTTAGACTTCTCCCTTCAAACCAGACTCTAAAAAGAGAACACTGGAAAAGACCACTCACGGGCATGTGCCTATTTTCTATTTATGCAGTACTGAATCAATTCCATCACAGACAACTTTTACATTCCACAGTAATGCAATCCCTATGGTCATTTGGGAAATACACACACAGTTACCACTTTCTCCCCAAAAACCTGTGTTATTCATGCAATATTTAAGGCCAAACTGTTCACCAAGAGTTGAATTCTGATAAAAGGATACATATAGCTTGCACAGCTTCAATGGACTGTTCAAAAGTAACAGTGCCTATTCCACGACTTTTTCCATCTTTATCCTCAAGAATGTCTGCTCGGACCACCACACCAGCCATACTAAAAACTTCCTTCAGCTTCTTCCAGCCAACTTTATAATCCAGCTAATCAAGAGAAAGGAGAGAAAAATCTCAATGTAGACATCTCAAGAAAAAACATTTTGAACACTAACATATTGAGCACAATATGCTCTGGTTGGAAACAAACATTTAAAAATAACGTCACAGGGGTGCCTGGGTGGCTCAGTCAGTTAAGCGTCCAACTTCAGCTCAGGTCATGATCTCATAGTTTGTGAGTTCGAGCCCCACATCGGACTCTGTGCTGACAGCTTAGAGCCTGGAGCCTGCTTCAAATTCTGTGTCTCCCTCTCTCTCCGCTCCTCCCCCCCCTCATGCTCTGTCTCCCTCTCTCCTTCGAAAGTAAAAACATCTAAAAAAAATTATTTTATTTTATTATTTTATTTTAAATAATGTCACAGGAGCGCCTGGGTGGCTCAGTCAGTTGAGGGTCGACTCTTGATATCGGCTCAGGTCATGATCCCCACGATCATGGGATCGAGCCCCTTTGCTGAGCATGGAGCCTGTTTGAGATTCTCTGTCCTTCTGCCCCTCTCCCCTGCTCGTGCTCGCTCACACTCTCTCTCTCTCTCTCTCTCTCTCTCTCAAAAATAAATAATTAATTAAATACAATAAATAAATAAATAAATATAATGTCACAAGGACTTATCCCACCACAGTAGAATTTTTCAGATACAATTATGAAGCCTGGCCTTAACTGCTAGTCACTGTCTCTTTTCTCCGGAAGAACAGGTTAAGTCACCTCATGCCTTTCAAATTAATGCTTACTCTGAACCCCCCCCCAAAAAAAAAAAAAAAATTTTTTGTTCCCCAGCTAAAGTTTACCATCATCCTTCCCAATGCATTTTTCTTTAAAAATATTTCCCTTTGCCAATGGCAAAGGCATTATCTTTCATCCCAAACACAAGAGGAGGGATGGAATGTCAGCTTGGTTCATATACTTTTTTGGCCTGCACCCGCAGGGAATGCAGACTCAGCTGCCACTTTTATAATCAGCAAAAGCCAGTGAACATGACCCCAGTGGGACCATGGTCAAGCCTGTGACTGATCACTACAGGGTCACTGTGGGACAAAGCCCAACTTCAAAGTTGTTTGTTTTTTAAACAGAAGAAGAAGAAGACAGCATAACCCTCTTTTCAATTGTTCTTCTCAAATATCAGAACTACTTTTATAACATATTAACAAAACTATCATAAAGTTCTGACTTTTCCACCTTAGACAATGTTTCCGTTTACTTACATTTGCTACAAATACTGTGCTTCCAAGTCTTCCAGCCTGTAATGCATGGATAATCTCATTTGGGATGTTAGGATTATTTAGGATACTGGGTGGGATATTAATCATTCCTGGGCCACCTGGTCCCATACCCATCCCACCAGTCGTAGCCATCACCTTTTGCATTGCTCTCCTGGCATGTTCACCATCAGGATCCTAAAACAAGCACAAAAGTGTTACATTTAACTGACCCAGTGACAACTAAGACCATGATCTCACAAAAAGTGATATTCCCAAAACTCCAGAGATTGAGAGGTTGTTTGGAAAAGTATTTCTTGAAATCTATAACAAGAAATTCAAACGAACTCAACCATCAGGTTAGAAGAATTCCAGCCAAAGGAACGAGGCCAAAAGGAAAGGTGTCAAATTTAGCTATCAATTGAACTGAGTGGCAGATGACAAGATTAGTTGATAGAACACAGAACACTTCCAGACTGAAATAAGATCTTCACAGGCTTGGTATAGTTGAATCTCACTAATTTCCAATGGGGTTCTGTTAATTTCTGTTAACCCCATCAGTGATTGTTCCAAAAGTTTGAAAACGCAGTTCTAGATCACCGAGGTACTCCATCCTTCATGTTATGCAGGCGTCTGACTCGTGTAAGGTCTGGACAGGTGTATGACTCTGGCATTGACACTAGTCTTGAACTCTTTGCCCTTTCATGTGTCTCTTCAGCCCAAAGAAACCTTAGCCCCTACTGTGCTCTACTCTCTGAGCTCTGAATATATTAATCTTCCTCTAAGAAGGAAAGGTAAAAATAAGGGAGGGATTTAATCATAAAAACTTCCCGCTTTCTCAAGGGAGAGAAGGTATCTGGTTTGGATTAAATACCAAAGTGGATCTGAGTAATGATAAACTTGCTTTAAAAAAGAAAAAAGGGGGCGCCTGGGTGGCGCAGTCGGTTGAGCGTCCGACTTCAGCCAGGTCACGATCTCGCGGTCCGTGAGTTCGAGCCCCGCGTCAGGCTCTGGGCTGATGGCTCAGAGCCTGGAGCCTGTTTCCCATTCTGTGTCTCCCTCTCTCTCTGCCCCTCCCCCGTTCATGCTCTGTTTCTCTCTGTCCCAAAAATAAATAAACGTTGAAAAAAAAAAAATTTTTAAAAAGAAAAAAGGTGGGCTAAGAAATAGGGTTCAGGCTGGGTAAAACTTCAGGTGTAGAATCCCTTAACACACACACATACACACCCACAAACACATACACCAACCAGGGGCTCAGTCCAAGTGCCCCTGATCAATAAAACAAGGTAGGCTGGTCTAAGACAAATCACAGACATCGGGAAGACAGCAGTTGCTCAGGACGTGCTCCATCATTATTCCAAGTTCCTACAGGAGTTGACTGCTGAAGCCTGTGACTGGCCCTCTTCATTAAAAACAACAGGTTGGTCTGCTCCGTAAAATGTAGTCAAGGATTATTTTTGTCTTTTCCTAACTCCAAACGGGGACAACTCGACAATTATAAATGATATCCACATTGTTTCAAGAGCTTACTTCTTTGACTTTCAGTGGTCTTCCACTCAGACTATGCTTGTTTAGAACTTCCGCAGCTTTTTTCATGCTTTCTTCCATCTTGAATTCAACAACGCTATGAAGAGCCAAAAGGAGATGAGTGAAACCGGTCCTACGACTGAGAAGGCTCAATTGCCAATAAGTAACTAGACAATACTTACGCACATCCCTTTGGAGGAAGCCACAGACCAGTCAGAAGAGCAAGGAAAGAGGAGAAAAAAAGAAAAACATAGTAAATACCAGTGACAGTTATATAAATTAAAAATACGATTTATATAACAAGGTTAGTTTTTATATCAACCCTTCTAAGGGGAAGCTCACAGGAATGACTCGCCTAGCCTTCCTTATTAAAAGCTGTGCTCCTTGTTACCTCCTCTGCCTGCACATTACCAGCATTGCACTATAGCTGCTGAAGTTGTAATAAGCAGACCTAAATTCAGGTTCTCCAAGAAATCACACAAACTTTAGATCTGCTTCTCTCTGTACTCAAATCAATTCCTTATCATACTCCTCCTAAATCCATCCCTTCCGTAAATTAAAGCTCATCCTTTTGATTATTCTAAGCCATTCTATTGCGCGACAAAATAATTTAATTTTCTCTTTAAACTAGGCCAATTTTAAACATTCAGGTTTTAATAATTGTTTTACAATTTACTGGCACAAAGGCAACTTTTCGGAATCTTTGGTTCACACAACTTTCAAATTCAGCAAACGACCAAGAGTAACATTTTCTAGACAAGAACACACGTTTTACATTAATATACCACCGCTAAAATTCCATGCATAATTCACACACAGCCAATTCCTCTGTTAACAAAGAGACAATGCTGCTATTGGTCCCCAGTTATCCAAATTGGGCATCCAAACAGAATACCAAAAAGCTCTTTGGCCAGCCATTTGGAAAAGCGGGACTCCCGTTTGCAAATCCCCTCCCACCCCACTCAAATGTTTGGCAAAAATCAAACATAGCTACTATAACATGAGCACTCACTGCCTTCCTGATTTCATTCGATTCCACGCCACCATACAGTTACATTTTTCAAGTAGTAAATCCACAGAAGAAATTCTCTCAGACACTTACCCTTGACTTTCCTTCAGCGTCCATTAAGAGCTCCACGTATGTTACCTCACCAACTACAAATCAGTTTCCAGACGACACATAAACCAAGGGAGAAAAGCCAAGAAAACAATGGGAATTTAGAACAATCATCAGCAACCTTGTATGGAGCCTCTGCCTTATAAGAAAGCCCAGAAACACTCCATATTCTCTAAACCACCAAACTAGGCATTACAGGTGTGCAGTAAAAGTAGGTGAGACTCGTTAACAATTATGTCCTTGATTTTCCTCCCACCACAAACAAGCTATTTCCACAGATTTCCGTATCAATTTCCCTGTCTGAAATACTCATTCATGACTAGAGGCAATCCAAATCTATAGGAAAGGAGTCTGCGTGATTCACTTTTTTGGGGAAAGGAGGAAAACAGTTTTGCACGTACACTCTTACTGGTGAAAGCAGGTAAACAGCACACAGGCCGCAATGCCACTGAACTGAGCTCAACTGCTAAATCCAAGGATGTGCACGCACACATGCCCAAAGGGGCGGCTACAGGAGTGCACAAAGCCCTGCGTTCAAGAGGGCCACGTGCATAGTTTAATGCTGCTGTTATCACAAAATTCTTAGTTTTTTAACGAGGCACCTCGCGTTTTCATTTTGCACGGGGCCCCACAAAATCTGTAGCTGGTCCTGCGCACAGCACTAGGCTCCATAATGGTCAGAAGGAGGATGTTCGAGTATCCGACCGCAAAACCAGAGCAGCATCTGGATTCTCTTCGGTGAGTTAAGGCAGGCTTTTATTCCTCCTGCTTTTTCAACCTTCCCATTGAAAGACAAAGATAAATGCGAATCCAGAGCTCAGTTTGCAACTGACAGTTAAGACACAGGATTCTAATCTACACAAAGGTGGGGAAGGGGTTAAAAATGAAGCATTTCAAAAGGTTCCACAGATTTTCCTCAAGGTTTGGATTGCCAATTCATGACCACCATGACCAGATGTTAGAACCCATCAAGACGACAACCACCAAAATGGCTGCTGAACTTGAAGATGGCACAAGAACAACAGAAATTTGAAGTGTTAACTTGGAGAAAACACCTCTCAGCAGGCTCTCCAAAGTCAAGCAAGCGGTTCTGTACTCAGGAATATCCTTTTTGAAAAAGGATTATCTTTATGATAGTAAAGCCTTCTCCAATTCAGTGTTCAAGTTTGGTTTAACAGTACAAGGGTAAACGTAAGCCTCTTAATGGCCTTGACAAGTCCTGCCTATTCTAATTCATTTGTCCAAAGGAAATTAAAATTATAAGGAATTTAAAATACATCAAGGAATGATGTGAATGTAAAGTAGGATAAAATTACTTCTAAAAATTAACAATTTGAAGGGAGTATTTATTAGCAATATACTTGCATGGCAGTTGACAACAAGAAGGCCAAGTGTTCAAAGTCACCTCCCCTTGTCTTTTTTTGGTACGTTACAGAACCAGACCAGCACTGTGCACAAAACAGGAAGGAGAATCAGTGCAAAGAACGAAGAGTGGAAATAGGGGCTGGTGTAATTTAACTTTTGGAGTATGTACTCCTGTGGGGCAAACTGAAAATGATCAGCCAAGGGACAGTCATACAAATTGGCTTTATTTCACCCTTACAAAGGAAAGCAATTACAAAAAAATTGTGGCCATATTCCTGAGGCCATGTTTTTAAACAGCCATTCATTTCAACAGCAGCAGCCATTTGAGGACCAACAGCCTTTATCTCCACTTTGATGAAAATGCCAAATAGTGTCAAGACGGTGAAGAGACCTCAAATTTATTTTCTACAAGCGGGGACTACCACCTAGTGACCTTAAAAATAAATAATCACAATCTCTAACTCAAGACAACTATGTTGTCAGAATCCAAATACTGTTGCGTTTGATAAGTTTCTAGTCCGTGTCCATAAAGACACTTTATCAAAACTGTCACTGCATCCTAGAAACCAAGTCCAAACCAAACTTTTTTCCAAAAAGCCAGGTTCAGAAATTAGGGCTTTGCCCACTTCACATTCTAGTGATGGCACACATCCAACTTCAATCCTTAGCACCAAAACTTTGTTTAAAATGTCCTTTCTTATTTTTCCCCCCAAATGGTATAGTTGTTCAGTAAAAACAAAAAATTACATTAAAAAAACCCTCCACTCTATCCGTTTAGCCATAGATTAGGAAGTCATTGTGGCTCTAGCACGAGTAGTGCTGTTCCTGAGGACCGTTAATAATAACCGTGTCCCTCGTCAATTCCCAATGTCTCCCCTGAGAGACTGCCTTAATTCAGAGATGTAAGCAAATCAGTATACAAGATATGCAACAGGTGCTAGTTCGTACTTCCCTAGAGGAAGATCTAACGAAGACCACCTCCCTTTTCAGTTCTACAGGATTAAAACAAAAACCTGTTCAGTCAGAACAACTAGCAACAAAACTCTGAAGGTAAAATCTGCCAACCATGCATAGTCTGCTCGCAGCCAATGAAACTACGTTTAAGAAAGCAAATCCACCACAGCAGAGGAGCTAGGACTGAGAGGCAGAGGTAACAAATTGGCAGTAAGTAGCAAGTCTCTCTGAAATGGAACTCGCAGGTACTGATGAAAAATACAGTTGTTGCTCTCCCTTCCTGAACATGGATGGAATCCATGGAATCTCAAGAGGAGGTGCTAGGAAATCCTTCTGAGCTTTAAACATCAAAACATCTATATGAAAAAACTAAGACTTCGAAAAATCTGACAAACGTTATCACCTACCTTTAGTTTAAAATGCTCCAAGTCACCTTTAACCAACATTTACACGGATTATTAAAAACATTGCCTCAAGAATAAAACACATCATGAAGATAAGAAGAGTGAACACGCAACCCAAAATGAAGTCAGGAAGTCCCTAGGAGCTACTGTGATTTAACACTCCCGCACATATTTTTATCACCAGGAGTATTTGTTTCTGTGTTCTCATTTACTCTGAAACTGACCCCCCCCCTCCAAAAAAAGATGACGTATGGAGGCCAAAACTTCACTGAAGAGAATTCACATGTGAAAAGGCCTATAATTTAAAAGATGGGGTTGGAGGGGGAAGGCTCAAAAGTAGGGCATGTTATCAAACGCATTCCCCTCAACACATTCAACTCTCAGCGGGCTGCTCTCACAGAGGGGTGCACGGAACAAATGAGTATTTTAACTGGAAAGCTTGTATCTTTAATACACAGACAACATGCAACGTGGCAAACTAATTATTCTACACAATGTCTACTTAATTTAATGGACAAACTGGATACTTATGGAGCCCGTTCTTGCTACTTTCATAGCAAAAGCTGAAGACCACTACTTCTCTAACTAAACCAAAACCTACCAAGTAAGCTAAGGCAGGCTACACTGTCCAGGTTCAACCCGAGTACCCCCAGATAGAGATGCTTTAGCATAATTCTTTAAAAAATGCAGGCTGAATTTCCAAAACAGGAAAACACAAAGGAACAAAAGGACTGGATATGGATTTTTACTTAAAGTGAAAATAAAGTTCGGCTCCATAAATCCACAACACAGGTTGTCTTCAAGGGCCAAGGGAGACTTTCTTCTGGACTACCCTTGCCCTCTGGGCCTCAGTTTTCTGTCAGCTGGAATCTGAAATTTACTCAGAGTGATACATTAAATGAGGACAGGATTAAGTGCTTAAAGAAATCCTTGCTTACACAGGTCAACCTGACTGCTGATAAACTTGGGATTGATTGAGAGTAAACTCCATCATGGACTTTCCTTTATTCCTCCAACTGTGCTGTTTACTCAGGGCAGGTCCAACTCAGGCCTGTCTGGTTACAACCGCCCCACCTCGTTGTGCCAACTACCTGGTCAGGCCAGGAGAACAAGAACAAGCAGCCCAATAACCAATAAGGAGCTTTATTCATCCACACAGGACTTCCCAGTAACGTAGCACAACACCAAGTGTAAATTCCCAAGAGCACCGTTTTTCACCCAGTCCTTAAGGTCAAACACCTGCAATGTGATTCCAATCTGTCAAGGGGTGAAAACTGGGTGACTGGGACCTGGTGTGACAATCGCCAATTCAAATTTCCTATTACCCTGACTCTCAATTTGGTTTCAATCCAGCAACTCTTTGGTGTTCACAGCAGCCATTTATTTGTTCCATGTAATATCTCTGTTAAAAATAAACACGGTCAAGAGAAAGGACAATAGAAACCTTTCCTTTGTTCCATCAGGACACTTAGAACAGGAAGAGGAAAGTTCAGCGTTCAATTCTATGGGCTGTGAAAACTGTTGAAGCCACATCCCTGACCAATATAGGGGGATGGGGATGGGGATGGGGATGGGGATGGGTGGGTAGTGAGCAAAAAGGCAGCCCGACTCAGGACAAAACAAGCTTTCCATGCAGCATTTTCTCTTTAAACTCAGTGATGCTGATTTCATGATCGTGTCACCAAACAGCTGGGCACCAAACAAGCTTTGTGACCCCATCCAGGGGAAAAAGGCAAAGTGACCAATTCACAGAATACACGTGTCATTCATAGGATGTCCTAGAATGTTGCCAAATGCTAAAACTTAAGACGGACAACATACGCCCGGTGGCCATGTAAGGGGGTAAAGATCAGGAATCACGGAGGGGTACAAGAGGCAATCTCAGGCATGATTAGCCTTAGAAAAGCTCTGGTCATGCCACTTTAAAGCATCTAGTTTAGTTCTGAGAGGCGGCAATTAGACAGTGTTGCAGTGACAGGACATTTCCCAGACCTTTCAGTTGAAGACAACTCATGAAGCTTATTCCACTGGTTTCCTGAAACAGCAAAACTCTTAAGAGGCAGACCAATAAAAAGCGTCTGGGTTATAACAAGCCAGGTCTCTGCAGCTGGTCCACTCTGGAGATTACCTGGAGACTGACGCTTTTAGGGTGCTAACTGTCCCTAGCTGCGGCAACAGGCCTTCAAAAAATAAAAACTTACTTGCAACAGGTTTCAAGTAAATACTACAGATTTCAAATAACCACCTACACATGTTTTCAGCATACCAAGAAACGAATAAAACTGTAATTTTAAATCTCATAATGAAAATAAGAACATTTTTAAGGAGGCCTATGTACGTGAACAGTAAACTTCAGACTTCCCATGCTGAACAGAAGCATTACCATAAAAAATTACCTTTCTCTTATGAATTCCCTTTACCCACAATACAATACTGCAAATAACTGAAACAGAAAAATAATTAATTTAACCTATACAGGGGAGCTCTAAACAAGAACATTTTAAGATTTGTTTAAAATAACTGATTTACTGCACACCTGTAATTCTAAGTTACACCACCAAAAAAATACACTGAAAGGGCTGAGCCAGGGCATTCATAGCAGTATGCCAGGGGAATATGAGAACCAGTTTGGAAGTATCCGAATAAACCACCAGGCTGGCCCCACACTTAATACAGTGCAAAATAGGAAATTGAGGTGAACTGCTTCTACATCCAGAAACGTCATGGCTGCTGCTGCTACCAGCTTTAAGGCTTCCAAAACTGAATTACTGAATGGTAAAGCAGTAAAAATGTCACCTACTTTATCCATCATGTCCCAAAACTGGTTCACACACTCCTAAAAATAAAAAATAATTTGGCCTGCAATCTCTTACAAAATTCTAACAATTGCGTTTTCAAAGCCACATTCCTGGTTCTTGGAACTACTATACCTTATTATCAATGGAAGTAGCAATTCAGCGGTTCAACCAAATCACAAAAACACAAATTTGGGAGTTATTCCAAAAACTAATTCGAATGAGACCCAACTGTACTGTACAGAAATTCTAAGCTTGTATTGAAGCAGCAGTCCCAAAAACCAAGAACACTGCATCTGGGATGCCACAGGACACGCCCTTCAGACAAAAAGAAGAAACTTCACTCTTGCCCTAGGAGCATTGGCAGGAATGATTTGGCTGATCGAGGCAGGAAAACAAATCTCACACCGAAACATTTCTCCATCCGTGTTCTCTGGAGAACTACTACACGGGAGCAGCCTACGTGACTGTACAGAGAAGTTCACGGTGCCTAGTGCTTCTGGCGTCATGGATGGGACAATGACGGCAGTGGGCCAGTCATAATTTCAAAACCCGATGCTGGGAGCACCAGTACACATACCAGAATGGCCTATCCAAGTGGCATCTCTGCCACTGAAATGTTAATCATTGGACAATTCAAACTTGCATCTCTTTTCGTTATGAATGCTCCAGAAAACCAGTAACTTTCAGTCCTTCAAAAAGACTCCATTTAAGGGTAATTTGATTCTAGTTTCCCTTGGGGGAGACCTCAAGGCATCAGACAAATTGTTCTCTATCAATAGTTTTGTCTCAACCAGGGCTGAGCAATCTCTTCAGCCCTGAGTGCCACCAGCAGGGCCAAGAATCAGGAAAGAAAGAAGACAAAAGCAGAACAAGAATGTGAAAAGGAAGAGGATCCGTATGGTGTGCACAGGGGGTGAGGCAGAGGACCACAGGGACAACCGGCCTCCTAGGACCTCCTGGTGGCAGCAGAGCTTCGGCTGCTCCCCCTGCCCTGGCCCGGGACACCAGGCCGCTACTGATGTTTGCCGGCAAGAACGGCATTGCCCGGCAGATGCCTTATTTTGAGCTCTCCAATTGCCAATCTAACCCGTGTTTCTTCCCAGGGTGGAAAAAGCCCAAGTTTAAATACAAGCTCATGTTTTAGAATTTAGAAGCTGAGCAGCGCAAGTTCCAACTACCAAATTTTGATCCCAGGAAGACATCCACAAAATTTAAACAAACTACCTTCCCTCCAGAATTAAAAAGCTAAAAAAAATTTTTAAAGGAAAAACCTCTCCCACCTAATATGAAGAAATCAAAAAATTTCCTTAACACAAAGAGGTTCCCCTCAAGCTTAATCAAAGTCCTATTAACCATATTAAGCCAGTGAAATCATTTGTAGGCCAAAGGACCATACAAACCACCCTGTTTGACACACAGGTGCATGACCACACAAAAAAGTAGGGTGGGTAAAGCGGCTTAACTCTCAAGCCTGGACAGAACACAATGCTCTACCCAGATCAACTTCCACTGACAAAAAATAACCAAGGAATTAGCCACAGAAAAGATGACACATCAACCTTCTTACCCTACTCGACCACCAGTACCATTACCTTTTTCTTTAACCAGGTCTTTAAGTGACTGCCATTTCACATCAAAAGGTATGTTTGTAATGAAGGCTCTGTATCTTTTAGTTGGATTGGCATATGGCTCAAAGCGATTGCCTCCTCTTTTTATGTTTTTCTCCTTCCTCTTCTCATTCTGAGTAGGTCGCTCTCCTTCACTGAATTCGAAGGGAAAAAAAAGGGTCCATATGTTAGCACAACATGAAAGACAGTATTCGATTTGCCAGATTTAGAATTCCACATAGTTACATCCATCACAAGACTAATCTTGACTTTGTTCTGAGACATTCAAACTTCAGTGCTCCTAGAGCAGAAAGGTAAAGTAGCACACTCCTTAAAACCCACATATCAAGAAGCCATTCCCAATAAACTGTGCTCTCCTCTGCCTTCACACATTCCTAGGGGATATAATAGAGATAGGAGCCAGGAGCCAACTCCCTGCCCAAGGTGTTTTCATTTCATGCCAGAAACAGGAAAAAAGAAGGGAAGATTTGCAAGATTTCATGGAACAGAAATGAGCTGGTGCACATAGGCCCAATCAACTTTAACTTCACAAATAAAACTACCTTTTTATTTTGAGGGGGGGAAAATGTTTTTTAAGCTGGAATATAAAATGGTACAGCCACTACAGAAAAGCTTGGCAGTCACTCAAAAAGTTAAAACACGTAATTACCATATGACCCAACAATTCTACTCCTGGGTACAGATCCAAAAGAAGTGACAGGAAGGAGGAAATACTTGTACACCAAATAGCATTATTCGTAATAGCCAAGAGGTGGAAACAACCCAAGGGTCCACCAACAGATGAATGGAATAAAGAAATGTGGTACAGCCATAAAGAGATTCTTCAGCCATAAAAAGGCACGGAATGCTGATACATGCTGCAACACAGATGAAGTTTGAAAACATTATACTACGCAAAATAAGTCAGACAGATAAGGAAGACAGAATAGAGGTTTCCCGAAGCTGGAGGGAGTTGGGAAAGGGGTTATTGTTTAATGGATGAGAGTTTCTGTTTGGGATGAGAAAGAAAGTTCTGAAAATGGACAGTGGTATATGCTCAACATTGTATTTAATCCCCCTGAACTATACACTTAACATGGTTAAAACGGCATATTTTACGTACATTTTACCACAATTTTTTTTTTAACAGTAAAGAAGTCATTCTCTATACAACCCTAGGAAAACCAAAGTCTGAGCAACCCAGGTAGGTAAAAGACAATATGCAGCCAACGATCCCACCTTCAGCAAAGGGTGAATGTTCTTCTGGCGAGGCTTTTCCTATAATACTCTTTACCTTTCTGTGTCAGGAGTCTCCATGCCATAACACTTCGTTTCTAAGCTCTACAGATACAAATTCAGCTTAGAAGGTTTCACAAGCAAACCTCCAAAGCACAGAATCAGACATTAGGCTGGAAACTTAGGCGACAGCACAGAGAAACAGGCCAGTGTGTGCGGCCAGGGCAGGGCCCACACACAGGCCAAGTGAAGCTACTCCGTGAGCTGCCTGCCCACTCTTGTTCAGCCCCCTGTGACTACAGGCAGACACCGGTAAGAGGTGATCAGGAACAAATGGGGATCCAACAGACACAGGAAGTTCTCTCGCTTCCTACACTGGGTCCTGCACTTTCTGCTTACCAAGCCCTATGCTTTCCCCCAGTGAAAATGCAGAAAACTCCCAAACCACAGATTTTAGCAGACTTTGTGATCCATGACTAAAACGGAAAAAACAAAAAGCCAAGATTGTCTATTACTGATTTACAAACCCACCTTCGTTTAATTAAAGGGCTGACCTTTACTCTAGGATACGTCTTCCTTGCATAGGAAAAGTAGTGTTCAAATACCAGATGATAGCTTAGAGAAGTATTTACTTGGGGGGGGGGGTTTTAAATGTTTATTTATTTTTGAGACAGAGAGAAACAGCGCATAGACGGGGGAGGGTCAGAGAGAGAGGGAGACACAGAATCAGAAGCAGGTTCCAGGTTCTGAGCTGTTGGCACAGAGCCTGATGCGGGGCTCGAACTCACGGACCATGAGATCATGACCTGAGCCGAAGTCGGACGATTAACTGACCGAGCCACCCAGGCACCCCCCAAAAAATTTTTCAAGTAATCTATATGCCCCCCATGAGGCTTTAACTCATGACCCTGAGATCAAGAGTCACAAGCCGTACCAACTGAGCCACCCAGCCACCCCACTTGGAAAATTTTAATGTTATCAACTTAGCAACTTTTTTATAAACCCCAGAGTTTCTTCTGCTGGTCCCTCATATCCAAACACAAGGGTGCCAAGTGGTAACCCAGTGAAAGTATCCTCCTAGGCAAAAGTAAGGAAAGCAGCTTCCTCCATGATTTTAACTACACCAACATGCAATAAATAGACTTCCTTCACAGAGGCTGGCAGATGTGGAGGGGTATGGCCACTCTAGTCTCTAAATTCCTAGAATTCTACGGTCTACCCAGGTTCACACGAGAGCCTTCTCAGGCTGACTGCACACCACAAGCAGATCTCAAAGGAATCCCTCAACCACCAGAGACCACCTGTCTATGCCATACGAAAGTCCCACGCCAAAGTCTGCCGAAGAGCGCATCTGCCAAAGTGTCTCTTGTTCCTGGCAGATAGGAGGAAAGTGTTAGTAAAAATCAATAAAATGTAGATCAACCTACCTTCATAGACCTACAGGGAGGGTCTGTGCATAAAAAAGTATTTCAATATCTAGTTTCTTTTAAAACCTAAATACTCTATGATTTATGTTAAAAAACATCATCCTGACACAAAGTCCATGACACAGTAATAGTTGCATCTGTGTTTTCACAGACCTGCTCAGTTCATCTACTAGTTACAAAATGTATAAACAACTAATTACAGCCAAAGCAGGTAACAAAGTGTCTAGCCTACATTCTGCAGATCATTATGGCTGAGAATAAACTAGCTACCCAATCTAACCACAGAAGCTGGGTATTTGGTTTGGGGTTAATCCCTATCACACGGCTCACCATCAAGCAAGCAGCTCATATGGATTATGCCCAAGATGCGAGCACAGCACTCTGTACCCCAATCCTTCTCTGGCTCATCATTTCCACGGAGAAGTTTCATCCTAAGTAAAAGGGGTCAGAACTATCATCACTTCCAGCTTCCCAAAAAACTGACCTTTTCGTAAACCCAAAGATCACTACCAATTCTTCTTTTTAAAAAATGCTTTTCATAATCTCTACCTCCAACATGAGGCTTGCACTCACAACCCCGAGATCAAAAGTCACATGTTCTACGGACTGAAACAGCCAGGTGCCTGCCCCTTCGTAAACTTTTCTTTTGTCTTAAGTAATATCTACACGACCAACCCCTCTTGACAGAATTGCAGACCACCCTCAAAGAAATCCCACTCAAAATACACATTCAACTATTGAGAATGTGAGGGTTTTAAGAGTGGTATCCTCGGGGTGCCTGGGTGGTTCATTCGGTTCAGCATCCCAACTCTTGATTTCGGTTCAGGTCACGATCTCGTGGTTCATGAGTTCAAGCCTGCATCACACTCTGTGCTGACAGTGCAGAGCCTAAGTGGGATTCTCTCTCTCCCTGTTCCTCCCTCGACTGTGCTCTCAAAATAAATAAACTTAAAAAAAAAAGTGGTATCCTGAATGCCCAATTTGATTTTCTCACTTATCTTCAGGATAAAATTGGGGGAATATTCTTCTATAGCCCTAAGATATTTATAACATTTAATTCCGAAAACCTTTTAGAAATAAGTTTTTAGGGGCACCTGGGTGGTTCAGTCCGTCAAGCGGCCAACTTCGTCCCAGGTCATGATCTCGCAGTTGAGGAGTTTGAGCCCAGCATCAGGACAGCTCAGAACCTGGAGCCTGCTTCAGAGTCGCTGCCTCCCTCTCTCTTTGCCCTTACCCAACTCACACTATCTCTCTCTCAAAAAATAAACATTAAAAAATTTTAAAGAAAAAAAAGTAAATTTTTATAAGTGGATTATATTTTGAAATTGATAAACTGCTTACTCCCAGATACCCCAAATTTAGATTACAGACCTTAAAAATATTAAACACACACCTACCATATGACCCAATCATTCACAGCTACTTATCCAAGAGAAAATAAAGCATATATTCATACAAAAACTTGTACCTAAATATTCACAGCAACATTTATAATACCCTAAAACTGGAAATCTGTCTACTAAACAGGTAAATGAAAAACCAAATTGTAGTAGAACCATAAGCTGAAATGCTACTCAGCAACAAAAAGTAAAAAACTATACACAACAAAAGGGAATCTCAACACAATCCTACTCGAACAAACCAGACCAAAACAAGGAGTATAACATAGGATTCCATCATATAAAAGTCTGTATTTGAGAAAATCTAATCTGGCAAGCTAATCCACACCAAGGTTTCTCAGCCTCAGCACTACGGGCATCCCTGACCTCTACCCAAGAGGTTCCAGTAGCAACCCCATCCCTCAGTCTTACAGGTGAAAAACAAAAATGTCTCCAAGACACTTCTAAATGTACCCCGGAGAGGAAAAAAGTCAACTATGTTGAGAACCACTGATGCATACTGAAGGAAAGCAGATCTATGGTTGGGGGTAGGGGGAGAGAACTCCAAAGATTACAGAGGAGAGAAAAAACTTGTGGGCGTCATAGACATATTTATTACACCGATTCAGTGAGGGATTCATAATACTGACACCAAGCTGCACGTTTCCAATACGTGTGCTTATTGTGCCAATAACGCCAATACAGTTTCTGAGGTTTATTTTTATTTATTTTGAGAGAGAGCACGTGTGCACAAACGGGAAGGGCAGTGAGAGAGGGAAAGAGAGAATCCCAAGCAGGCTCCGCACAGAGCCCATTTCGAGGCTTGATCCCACAAGCTGTGAGATCATGACCTGAGCCGAAATCAAGAGTCAAACAAGAGTCAGACGCTTAACTGAGCCACCCACGCACCTCAGCAATACAGATTTTTTATAAAGTTTCTACTTCTGCTTGTGGAATTTCAAACTAACTCTAATAACTTGATTTGTAAGTCCAACCTAAAGTAGATTTTAATTTTTTTAATGTTTATTTACTTTTGAGAGAGAGACAGACAGACAGACAGAGTGCAAGCAGGGGAGGAGCAGAGAGAGGGAGACACAGAATCCGAAACAGGCTCCAGGCTCCGAGCTGTCAGCACAGAGCCCGACGCGGGGCTCGAACCCACGAACCACAAGATCATGACCTGAGCTGAAGTTGGACACTTAACCCACTGAGCCACGCAGGTGCCCCAACATAAAGTAGACTTTAAAGTAATCTTTCAGAGACTGAAGCCACAATAAGAGATATACCTAGACCAGCTAAACGTCTTACCCATACTCTGCTTGCTAACTGGCTCTCAACTCCCAATGAACATTGTCTACTCTGGCACCCGATCACTCACCCTAAGTTCTAAACAGATGCAACATAAAATTTTTTTCTAACATTCCATCAATCTATTTCATGATACAACAAAAACCAAGCGTAAGATACCTGTTAAATACCTTCCAAGTCATTAAGATGAAGTATGTTTCCTATGGCTTATGGAATTGTTTCACTGACTGCATTCTTTGAGCTCATCATTTTTCATGTCACTGCCCTACCGTGCTAGAATTATACTGTACCTAAAGACCACAACTAAAAAGACAGTGCCTGCGCCACAAAAAACTGCTACATTTGCTGAATCCCTACCCTCTCTTTCTCTTATTCAATGCTCTCATTGCTTTTAGTTTTTCAACAAAGAGTGTAGTTTGAATGGCAACCCCAACACCCTGAAAACCTGATCATATCTCCTGAGGGAAAGATTCCCTCCTCCCCCAATCCCTGCTCACATTAGGTCCTCAGCTCCTCTAATGTATTTACTGTTCACAGCACTACTCATGACTCCAGCTCTCTACCTGGCTGGTTTTTTAGTCACAAAACCAGCATAACCTGTACCCAAGGTAGCTCACGGGGATGCCGTGAGAATCAACAAACAATCGAACAAAAAGCAGCTTGGTAAATGTTAAGCACAATATGCAAAGGAGCAGGACAGGTAACTAAGCATCACATATCCAGGTCTGAACCCCAACGTCACCATCTCCTTGCTAGGCTTCAGTTCCTTACTAGCCACACTTACAGGTCTGAAGGAGACTCAGCACACAGTAACAGTGGCACTGACAGATTTCTGTAACAATTTTGACGGGGATGGATTCAGTCCTAGCCTTCTGCTGTTACATAGTGATGCTGAGGCCACCTAGGCACAGCCGCTACAGTCTACGGGAGGAGCAATTCAGCTTTCAACTCTGACTGTAAAACATGGTAATGGAAGAGCCCATCTGAGAACCCCAAAAAGAAACAACCTAATCTTTGCAGAGGATCTCTTTGCCTAGCCATGAATAAAATCAAAGAAAAAAGTAAAAGCAAGGAGCTGGCAGCATGCATTCAAATCATCTGGGGCCCCCATTCTAAAGTTGAGCTCACAATGTAATGTGCCTCAAAAATCCTTTTTATCAAGTATACACTTTTTAAAGTACAGCAAACAGTCAAATCATTGCAAAGCAGAGAATTTGGTTTAAATAAAACACTTCCACTGACTATGTTTAGAGAGGTTACCGGGGTAGCACTGTGGAAGCAACAAGGCCCTTGGAATCAAGATGGCCACCCTGGTCTCTGGGTCAAGTTCCTTAATGAGTTTTCTCAATTGTTTAAAAAAAAAAAAAAAATCTTTTTCTCAGTTCTACAACAGAGTTAACGTTACCTCCCTGGGAAGCTATACTAAATACAGTTTCTTATTTTTGAAATGACCAGTCCATCTCTCAATTTTCTGATTCAGCCACAAGATTAATCTAGAAAAAGAATAGGTTAAGTCACTGATTTTAAATATATGGTGCAACCTTTACTTAACTGGGGGCGGGACACCTAAACCCACACGTAGTCCTCTAAAATGAATGCTTTTTCCCCAACAAAACATACTAAATATACTCTAACTCTGAATCTTGATTGCCTTTAGATGAAAATTTCTCATCAAAATAAAACAAGTCCTCCCACACCCAGGAGAAAAGGAACTGGAAAACAAGCTTTCCTATCCGGGGTCCTCAACCAAGCTTGCTTGCTCATTGCTTTTTTGCTGTCCAGCACACTCCACTCCTGCTACAGACAGGTCAGAAGAACCGCTTCACTCAATTCCCATCCCTAAAAAGGCTTTCAAGATAAAAATCTGGATTCCTTAGCCTGGAACTCATTGCCCACCAGCTGGCCCCCAATATTTTAGCATAAAATGCTAAAGCAGCTTCAGTTCCTTACAAATAGCAAAGCAAACACCTAAAATCCCTAGTCTTTAGACACTCTCCTCCCAGCCCCTCCCCATTCATCTTCTCACATCCACCTCCAACAGCTCCCTGGGGGCAGGTTAGGTTGGAGGGAGGGTGGCCCCTCCAAGCTCCCAGCCGGAAAATTCCTTTTACTTCTCACAACGTAATTACCCTACTACAGAAATGTAAATTGCCTCCTCTTCTGGGCAAAGACTTTATTCCAAAGAGCTCGGTTTCCTAAGCTTCCTCACACCACCAAAAAAAAAAAAAAAAAAGTTTTCCACCAGCCACACGAAACCGATCTAAATGTTGCTAATTAATATATCCTCTATTAAGCAGTCCTAAACTCTGGATTCTTTCCAACGAGGGGTATTTTCTCTCTAAAAGCCTTCAGGTTCTTCCTAATAGTCCACATCTTAAATGAATCAATCACAAAATGACCACTTGAAAATGCACAGGAAAATGGGAAATTTGAAAACTAATTTATAATTTATCCAACTTCTCACCTAACATGGTTCCAGCAACACTTCACCCTGTGATAAATGCTTTAGAAGATAAAATACGGGAAAAATATGTATCTTAAATGCCCCCAACTATGGCCCTCAAAAATCCTACAAAGCTCCCTAAATAGATGATGAAAAAAGTCCAAGTGAACATCTCTCTTTCCAGTTTTCAACAGTAAAGTATTGGAAAAACTTCCAGGATGCCTTTTCTGTTGTGATTTCTCAGGACCAGTAACCATGGTATTTTGTTCCTCTCCACCTAAGAAGAGAAAGTTTAACAAAGCTAGTGTTGACTGAATGCTCATTAACAAAGCAATTTCACTACATTCACTATCAAACTCTAGTTACGCATATTAAAAATTTCTGGGAAGGCAAATTCATAGAGAGAAAAGTATATACAAGTAACCAGAACCTGGGGAAAGGGAGAGAATAGAGAATAAGTTACTGTATAAAGGCTCCAGTTTGTTTGGGAAGATGAACGTTCTGCACATGGACAAGGGCTGATAGCTGCACAACACGGTGAATGCGCTTAATGCCACTGAATCGCACATTCAAAAATGGCTAGAACTGTAAATTTTATGTTATGCACGTTACCACATTTTTTGTTTTTTTAACTTGTGTTAAAATCAAAAGTGTGCCCAGACTTCCCCCCTCCTGGCCGGACAGCTGTTGGTCATAGCCACGACGTCTTTCAGGTGACTGTAATCAGAATGGGTGGGTTTCAGGGGGGACACAGGATAACACTTCGAAGCTTTAATTAAACTTGAAAAACCAAGGACCCGGCACAGAGCCCCACGCTGGGTTTAAAAGGTGACGAAGTTTGCAAGTGGTGAGCCCGCCTGATGATGGAAAAGCTTCCCCTGGAACACGGAAGAAGTTTCTTTCTTTTCCGCTACCCTTTCTTGTCTCTAAGGGTGAACACCGAGCAGCAAGGTCCGAACTCTCTACAAATACGTACTGCGCACCTGGGGAGGAGCGAAGGACGCGACGAGGGACTCGGGCCGGAGCCACAGCGCAGGGCTAGCGCGGTTCTGGCCGAGGCACTTCCCGCGGGGCGGGGGAAGGGGAAAAGGAAGAGGAGGCGCCCCGAACCGGCCTCGCGGTCCCGGCCGAATGAAATCTACCCGCCTCGGCTGCCGTTTACCGAGGCTCGCCGCGCGCGAAACCCTGCGCGCGCACTCCCTCCCCTCCCCCCACTTCACGGATCGGGAAACTGAGACCACGGACGGTGGGGGAGGGCGGGTTGGGAAACCACTCAACCCAAGGTCACCCGACAGGCGAGCGGGCCGCGGACTCTGCGACTCCCCGGGCCGCGCCATCATCCCCGTGCGCAGGGCCCCGGCCGCAGGCCTCGGCGTCGGGCCCGGCCTAGAGGGACCCGCGGAGTGGAGGACCGAGGCCTGCGAGGAGGGTGCGACCCTTGAGGCGTCCACGGGGTCGCCCGGCTTCACTCCTCACGGCCTCGGCCGCCCCCACCCTCGGAAGGCCCGGGCCGAGGCCGCGCCGGTGGGAGGCCGCCAACAGACCTAACGGAGCCGCCGCCGGCCGCCGCGAAGATGACCGGCCCGGGACAAGGAGCCGTGGAATACTCACCCCTTCGGGCCCGGGGCCCCGTTGCCACTTGGCACGCCGGGCGTGCCGCTCTCCTCCTCCATTTTAGGTTCCGTCGCCGCCACCTCGGCCGCCGCTTCGACCCCTGCCGCCATTTTCTCCGCGTCTGGGCTTTGTGTGAGGGTACGGGCTGCGCGGCGCTGCGCCTGCGCGCTCACGTGACTCGGCGCGACCAGTAACGCCTGCGCGCGCAGGGACCGGCTCCCGCCTCGTCCCCTCCCGCCACGGGCCACGCCCCTGCCCCGGGCCACGCCCCCGCCGCGCGCAAGCGCACACGCGCAGCTGTTATTCATTCATTACCGCGACGAATTTGCTTTAGGCACCTATTGGATACTCCACCAGCTCTCCAAGTCTAGCAGGAGAGTATCTCCCCACCTCCCCACCTGGACCTACTCATTCCCAGCTTTCTGTAATCAGAGCTGGCGCAGAGGCAGCGAGAAAGTTCTGTTTCCTAGAATATAGAGGAATTAGCTAGGCTAGGAGGGCCAGGATACTGGTCAGGCCAGGCAGAACTGCTGTGCAAAATGCTGTCTCCCTAAGCAAGTATCATCCTGCACCAAGAATATCTGTGGCCTCTGTCTGGCCTGTCTCCCTACCACACTGGGAGCTCCTGGGTGCAGAGCTCGTGGCCTACGTTCCTCTCACTGAACCCATTAACCAAAACCCAAAACATGTGGCTGAGGACTTAGCATGTGCTCACAGATGTTTCTTTTTTTTTTTAATTTTTGAGTTTATTTATTTATTTTGAGAGAGAAAGAGAGAGGGAGGGACAGAGAGAGAAGCCCAAGCAGGCTCTGTGCTGTCAGCTCGGAGCCCGACGAGGGGCTGGATCCCATTGGACGGAGAGATCATGACAGGCCGAAATCAAGAATCAGATGCTCAACCGACTGAACCACCCAGGGGCCCGAATCACGGATGTTTCTTGAGTGAATGAAAAAGCAAGAATCCAAACATGATGGAAGAAATTAGTCACAGGCCAGGAGAGTCCCTTAACTGGGGCCCCTTTCGGCCTACCCCTGTATTCCTTTGTCCTGAAGGCTTGACTCTGTCCAGAAACAGGTTTTCAAGGGCTGTTAGAGGATGTGTCATGAGGAAACCACATTGGCTTGGGAAGAGGCCAGAGCCCAGGAGAGTATTTAGAGGCCTCAGGCTCCCTTTCCCCACAGCACCTCCCTCCCCAGTGTCTCTGGAACTTTGAAGTGCTTTGCTGGATCTCGCAGAAGTTTCCATCCAGCCATCAAGCTCTCTCTGGGCTTACAAAGGGAAAGTTCTCTTTACCCCTTCTCTACAGGTCATCAAGCTCTGGGGGAATATCTCATCTGCCACACCCTCCTAGCTGCTTAAATCTTCCTGGTGATTCTGACTCAGGCTGAGAATTCCAGGCCCAGAGAAGAAATCCAGTAGCCCAGCCTGACAGAGGGTAGGCCCCCCTCCCACATAGTTCCCAAACTCCTGTGTCTCACAAAATTTCCTCCTATCACCCATCTTCAAGGACCTCCTCCTCCCACACCCCCTCTACTCTACTAAAATCTCCTGGGCACACCCCCTTCTTCTGTGGCCCCACTGGAATCTAAGCTTTACTATCCTCTCCCTAGACTGTAGGGGGCAGAAGGAGCCTCACAAACCTCTGAATCCCCTTGTTCAGCGCGGCTCAGACAGGGTGGAGGAGACCAGAACAGTCTAAGAGAAAGAGGGAGCAAAGTCCGAACCAAATGCAAAGCAACAGGGACAAGAAGCCACCTGGCTCTCCAGTCCCTTCTCCTGCAGTGTGACCGGAAATCAGGGATAAGCCAGGCCCTGGTTGAAGAGACAAATTCTTCCACGCCAAGCTCCTACGGGCTGGGGGCTGGTTGACTTAACCCAACACTGCCCCCAGGAATTTTGCAGTCTCCTGAACTATTATCTTCTTCACACTTTCCTTTGGCACACATTCTTTTCCTTTAAAGAAAGAGGCTTTTGGGGGCGCCTGGGTGGCGCAGTCGGTTAAGTGTCCGACTTCAGCCAGGTCACAATCTCGCGGTCCGTGAGTTCGAGCCCCGCGTCAGGCTCCGGACTGATGGCTCGGAGCCTGGAGCCTGTTTCCGATTCTGTGTCTCCCTCTCTCTCTGCCCCTCCCCCGTTCATGCTCTGACTCTCTCTGTCCCAAAAATAAAAAAAAATAAAAACGTTGAAAAAAAAAAAAGAGGCTTTTGGGGGCGCCTGGGTGGCTCAGTTGGTTAAGCGTCCAACTCTCGACTTCAGCGCAGGTCATGATCTCATGGATCGTGGGATCGAGCCCCGTTTCAGGCTCTGCGCTGTTAGAGGCTCTGCTTGGGACGCTCTCTCTCCCACTCTCTCTTCCTGTCCACTGCACGCACGTGTGCAAGTACACACTCTCAAAATAAGCGTTAAAAAAAATGTTGTTTTTTTTTAAGTTTATTTATTTTTGAGACAGAGAGAGACAGAGCATGAACGGGGGAGGAGCAGAGAGAGAGGGAGACACAGAATCGGAAGCAGGCTCCGGGCTCTGGGCCATCCGCCCAGAGCCCGACGCGGGGCTCCAACTCACGGACCGCGAGATCGTGACCTGAGCTGAAGTCGGACGCTTAACCGACTGAGCCACCCAGGCGCCCCAAGAAATATGCTTTTAAATTCTACTTTACATCACAGCACATACTGAAAACTTGCTAAAATAGCTTATTGTGAAAAATAAGAGGATGCTGTTAAAGTAGAAATTCAGTCATGCTCACTGCCAACAGCTCTGAGCCTAAGACTTGCTCTCTCTTTTGCGAGGGTTAAGGGTCATTAAAGACCACCTAGCACCAAACTACATACTTCTCCTCACTTTATATAAAAGTGTTAGAAGAGGGGTGCCTGGGGTGTCTGAGTGGCTCAGTCGGTTAAGCGTCTGACTTCGGCTCAGGTCGTGATGTCACAGTCTATGAGTTCGAGCCCTGCGTCAGGCACTGTGCTGACAGCTCAGAGCCTGGAGCCTGCTTCGGATTCTGTGTCTCCCTCTGTCTCTGCCTCTCCCCTGCTCATGCTCTGTCTCTCTCTGTCTCAAAAATAAATAAAAATATTAAAAAAGAAGAAGAAGAAGAAGAGAGGTGCCTGGGTGGCTCAGTCAGTTAAGCGTCTGACTCTTGATTTTAGCTCAGGTCATGATCTCACGGTTCGTGTGTTCGAGCCCCTCATCGGGCTCCGTACAGATGGTGAGGAGCCTGCATGGAATTCTCTCTCTCTCCCCTCCCTCCCCCAAAATAAACAAGTAAACTTAGGGAAAAAAAAGTGTCAGAAGAGATTTGCAAAGGAAACGACTTTCTCTTTTCGTGATGGCACATCCTGGGGCTTCTGCACTACCTTCAGGAGAAGCACTCCAAAGTTGCCCTGAGAGAGCGGGTGCCAGACCTGTGTAGAGTAAAAAGCTGCAGAGGGCCCTGAGCACTGGCCGAGCTGAGACACCTGGGGACCATCCGTTCTGCAGACCACCAGAAGCCTACAGTCATGCTCACCCTTCCTGCTGCCTCTCTCCTGCCCCTCTGCCCCTCAATCACAGGACTCCCAAGTGCGGCTCATCTGCCATTGGGCTTCTTCCACGGACCACGCAGGTGTCAGCCTCCAGGCCTTTGCCCTTTGCTGTTCCTCCCCCCGCCCCCCTCCCAAAGGCCAGGCTGGCTTCCCCCTGCTGTTCATCTGAGGCAGAAAGGCTTTTTCTCCCTCTCTGGGTGACCCATACCCCAGATGGGCATTCGTGAAGAAAACAGTAGAACACACCAGACACTAAGCCCGTCAGGGATGTGTGACCTTGGGTGAGAAACCCCACCGCTCGGAGCCTCCATTTGCTTATCTGCAAATGGGATTAATTAAGGGAACCCCAGAACCCACCTTTCAGATCTGCTCTGAGTAATAAACGTGGCCCAATGCAGAGAACCCTCAAAAGTACACAGTTCAGCAAGACCTCAAGAAGTAGGTGCTGTTACTACCATGACCATATTTTTCTTCCTTTCCCGAGTCCTCCCGGAAGGGGAAGCGGAAAGCTCAGCACAGGGGGCCATGCGGACTGGGGGTCAACCCTCACTCTACTTCCTAGAGCCGTGGGGGCCTTGGACACAGGCTTCCCCGCTCTGAGCCCCGGTCTGATCCGTAAGATGCATGGTCCACTCTACGTGCAAAGTAAGTGGGAACTGTTCTTACAACTATTTATTTTAAGTCATTTATTATATAACCCTGCTCCCTGCTCTTCACTTGAACACTCAGGCTTTGCTGCTTCCGGTGTGGCGCAACAGATCCCTTCAAACCAGCTGAGGGTTCGGTTAGGTTTTTTTGAACCTCTGTGTGGTCCCTAACTCCCTTCAGGTCCCAGGGGCCTCCCTTCGAGGCCTGGGTTCAGAAACGTAACTGACAAGTCCGTTTTGTCCAGCAAGGGCTCCTTTTATTCGTTCAGGGTGGGTTTTTGAAACGCAGTGCAACTTTATAAAGTCGAGGGTGCCAGGAAAGCGAGCCTGCTGGGTGCAGAGAAGCGCAAGAAGCTTGCGGAACCTCCCAGCCCCATGGGCGCCCTGGTTCACCTATGGCCACGGCTGCTGGCCCACAAGGGGCCGGGTGGACCTCAGGACGAGATCAGGGTGCCTGCTCCGTCCAAAGCTCAGGACCACGTCCATCTGTCCTCAGGTACGACGGTGTGCAAAACAATTGGAAAACATCTTCGTGTGGGATCACAGAACCAGCTCCGCTCGGTGGCTCTTGGCCTCAAAAGCATTCTGGCCGTGCAGGAAGGGTCAGGCAATTTCGTCCTTCCAAATACCAGGGCGTCGCCAGCTGTCTCTGGCCCTGCTGGCCCGGCCTTCACACGGGTGTCTCCTCTGCCACCTTCTTCAGGAGTCCAGCTGCCAGCGAGGAGTGCGGGGTGCCCTCAGAGCCGTCTGCATCCCGGATCTTCAGGCGAACTTTCTGGTTGGTCCTTCTCCACTCGGAATACAGCTGGCAATGGTAGCGGAAGGAGACCTACAGGGCAGTGTGGGGGGGTGGTTGGGAATGCCAGCCGGCTGGTCTCCACCCCCAAGGGAGGAACACTGAGCCCCTGGGGCACCTGCTTTGGCCCAAACCAGGGCTGGGCTCATGCTTCCAGAAGCAGGGACAGTGTCCATATGTTTCTCATACAGACTGTGTACATACACCCATTCACTCTCCTTGGAAAGCTCCCCACTGACCTTCTGGACCCCTGCAAAAATGCAGGGCCCTGCAGCAGGGAGCAAGGAGCTCCCTTTCTGTTTCTCTCAGGATGGGACCCAAGTGGTACAGTCTCTCGGAAGGGATTAAATGTCAGTGGGTCATACAGTCGCCAAAACTCGGAAGCCATCAAGACGTCCTTCAGTAAGTGAATGGACAAAGAAACTGGGGGGCATCCGGACAAGGGAATATTACTCGGCGCTAAAAAGAAATGAGCTCTCCAGCCATGAAAAGACACGGAGAAACCTTAAATGCATACTACGAAGTGAAAGGAACCAGTCTGAAGGGCTACGCGCTGTAGGATTCCAACTCTATGACGTTCTGGAAAGAAGAATCTACGGAGACAGTAAAAGGATCAGTGGTGCCAGGAGTTGAGGGAAGGGAGGAATGAACAGGCGGAGCACAGAGGATTTTTAAGAGCAGCGAAACTATACACACACTGTAACGTATATAACTACTGTTTATAACTACTCTGTACGTACGTTATAACTATGTAACTACTGTATATAACTACTGTATATAACATACGCTATAATGATAGATGCATTTACTACACATCTGTCCAAACCCCATAGAATGAATGTACAGCTCGAAGTATGAAGTCTAATGTAATCCGTGGGCTTTGGATGAGAATGATGTGTCAATATAGGTTCATGTCTTGCGACAAACGGCCTGTCGTCTCTGGTGCCATGTTGATAGCAGGGGAGGCCGTGTATGGGGATGAGGATATCCGAGAACTCTCTGGATATTCTGCTCAATTTTGCTGTGAACCTAAAGCTGCCCTAATACATAAATAGAGTCTATAAAAAATTTTTTTAAATCAATGTCAACGGTTCACAGTCTTTGAGCAAGCAAGTTCTGAGAAGCATTTGCACACGAGGTGCCCAAAGCAACACTGCTGGTTAACAGCAAAAAGAAAAAGAAAAAAAAAAAAAAAAAAAGGAGGAGGAAGGACAGAAGGAAGGAAGGAAGGAAGGGGGGAGAAAAACAGATTGGAAAGCATCCAGTGTCCATTAAAAGGGATTAGTTCAATAAATACGGTACATCCAGACCATGAATCCCTGTTGGGCAGCTGCCTTTCTTTTTTAAAGGACGTTAGCAAAGTGAAAACAAGCAGACTGCAAAGCAATACCTATGGTTTCATACTATTTGTATGTTTAAAAAAATGCAAGTGGATGCCATGGAAAACAGTGTTTGTGGGGGCGGGGGGATGCCCCCACACCTAGACACAAGTGGTCATACCTAAGAGGGAAGACCAGGGATCCTCTCTGAGCGAGGGTCCTCATGGCTGCTGGAAGCCTGTTCCTGTCTATCTCTCTCATTCTCCTGCTCTTTCTCTCCCAGTCTTCTAGTCTCGCTCTCCCTCTCACCCTCCCAGCCTCCCTTTCCCCTAACCCCAGCCAGTCTTGTTGGGCTCGTGTACGGCAGGGCTTACACACAACGGAGCCGATCAGGTGCCCTCACCTCCTTGCAGTGGAGGCTCACACTTGACTTGTGGCTTTCCTGGACCTTGGTTGGGCTCAGAATCCGGAGCGCCACGAGATGCTGGGAATTGCTCCCACCCAGGCAGAGGCAGAGGCAGAGGCAGAGGCAAAGGCAGAGGCAGAGGCAGAGGCAGAGGCGGGCAGGGAGGCCCCCGAGCCACTGACCAAACCCCTGGCCTGACTGCTCTGAGCCGCAGCCCCCCAGATGCCTGCTCTCCGGCTGGCAGCACTCACCAGCGTCCAGAGGACGTAGATGGTGAACAGGGCGATGGTGAGCGCGATGAGCCCCACGGCCTCGAGCCGGCTGTGGAGCCGGAGGTGGTCCTGGGCCCCGCGCAGGCACAGCCAGCCCGAGATGGCAGCCAGGGGCGTGATGAACAGGAAGCACAGCATGTCACAGCACAGCGTCCGCTTCTCCGTCCGAGGCCCCGGGTCCTTCAGCCACTGCGGGGGTGGGGGAACGAGCTGCCGAGGCGGGCTACACGCGGCAGCCCCACCAGTCCCGGCCTGGGGATGGGGTCCAGGCCCATCTTGACTGGTGGGGCCTGCGGGACCAGCCCCCTGCCTGGCGCCTCCCTCTGCCCTTCCCTTCCTCCATATACTTACTGAGCCTGCGTACGACGAGACACTGTACAGGCAGGGGGAAACTGGGGGCACAGGGGGACTGACTCATCTGTGCAAACTCACGCAGCTAGTCACCCACAAAGCCAGAACCGGACCCCAGGAAGTCTTGCCCCAGGGCCTGCGTGCCCTTGGCCGCTACGCTACACTGCCCGCCACAGATGAAGGGGCAAGAGAAATGGGCTTCGCTCGTGGTGGTTCTGGTGCATGGAACAGGAAGGTCCCCACCTTCCCAGAGCTTCTGGGCTGGCGCGGGAGGGATGAAACGGGGTGGATGGCCAGGGAGGGGATGACCTTGCTGAGGAGGTGACAGTGAGCTGACCCGATGAGCGGAAGCAGCCATGTGAAGAATGGGGGAGGGCCCCTGGGTGGCGCAGTCGGTTGAGCGTCCGACTTCAGCTCAGGTCACGATCTCGCGGTCCGTGAGTTCGAGCCCCGCGTCGGGCTCTGGGCTGATGGCTCAGAGCCTGGAGCCTGCTTCCGATTCTGTGTCTCCCTCTCTCTCTGCCCCTCCCCCGTTCATGCTCTGTCTCTCTCTGTCTCAAAAATAAATACATGTTTAAGAATGGGGGAGACGGGGCCCCAGGCCGCAGAACAGCAAATGCAGAGGCCCTGATGTCGGAGCCTGCGGCCTGGACGAGGTACAGCAGGGAGGAGGCCCACGTGGCTGGAGCACAAGAGCGAGGGGGCAGGGGGTGGGGCAGGCAAGGGCTGCCTCCCCCACCTAGTGTTCTCCTAAGAGCCCAGCTCCCAGGTGGGGCCAGGGGCCTTTGCAGGAGCCCAGAGACCTCACTCTGCAGCGCTCTGCTGCCCCCTTCCAAGCCAAGCCCAGAGGAGCCCGAGGGCATCCAAGCGGCCAGCGGTACTCTGGGGAGCAGTGTGGCAGCCACCGCGTCCGACAGTGCTCATCTCAGTCCCGACCCGTGACGCTCACGCTGAAGTCTAAGCTCCTGGGCACAGCCCGCTAAGCCCGGAGTGGCTGCCGCCACCTCCTTCCAGGTCGCTATCCTCCTCCTGTGCCTCCCTTCACTCCAGCCGCCTAGGCTTCCCCACGAACAGCAAACTCGTCCTGGCCCCAGGGCCTTGGCACTTGCTGTGCCCTCTGCCAGGACTGCCCTTCCCCAGGCCGGGTGCCTGGGCATCGCCGGCTCCTCATTCTTCAGGTCTCAGCTTCAGGGGTGACCAAATGAGGGAGGGGGCACAGGGTTCCCCACCCCCAGCAGCTGAATCCACCGTGGGGGCAGGGGGCAGAAGGGAGGTCCGTCCCATAGAGGAGGATCTTCCCATGCAGTTCCCTCCTCCGGCCCCATGCCTGCCCGCCTTCCCTCTGCCCACTCCAACCTCAGGCTCGCAAGCATACCTCTGTGAGGGGCCGGGGCCGCTTCTCCACTGCAAACTCCGTGTGGCACAGCTCGCAGTAGCTGGTGTTGGACGAGGAGAGCCACTTCTCCAGGCAGCTCTTGTGCACGGCGCCCAGCGTGCCAGTACAACCACAGGGAGACAGCAAGCTCTCCCCGTTGGCTCCCTCATGGCAGATCCGGCAGAAGGGACCATCGCTAGGCACAGAGATAAGGCACATGAGCAAGCTGCCTGCCTATGCCTGCCTCACTCCCCACTGGATCACGAGCTGGGTTGCCCGTCTCCTGCCACTCGGCAAACTCCTACTCATCCTTCAACGCCCAGCTCCGAACTCCTTTCCTTCGTAAAGCCTTCCCGGATTCCCAGAGGTGCGGCGATGTGCTCCCTCCCCGGGGTTCCTGTGGCACGTTTTTAGCCCCAAGGTGAGCCCTCTTGCTCCTACGCATCCAGCCTCCTTTTCCTGCCAATACTCTCCTAATTGTCCGAAGCAACCAACACACTCTCGACTCTTGGTCCTCCGGGACTGGAGCGGAGCTGACAACAGCCCCGATGACCTCAGGCCTCACCAGTTAGAACACCACACACCCCTGGTCGTTGGGACTGATTCAGGGAACGGCATGTGTGATGCAATCAGAGTCACTGGGGATTAATTCCTGAAATTCTTTTTTTTTTTTTTTTTTTTTTTTTTTTTTTTTGTCGCCCCTAAACTCCCAGCTATAGACAGCCAGGCTGATGTAAGTCTGGAGCGGCTGGCAGCAGTCTGGTCTCCACGTGGAGTCTGTGAATGATGCCAAACAGAGGAAAGCTGAGCCGGGCAACAGGAAAGACCCTGCTCTCTCAAAGACACCATCGGAGGCTCTGGATCGAGCCACGCCTGAAGACCGTGCTACCTGAGAAACCTGTGTATCCAGGGAGAGTGGTTCCCCTGCTCCCGTGTCCTGGGCTCAGAAGACGCCACTTCAGGGAAGTCTCAGCGCCAGCCTGGTCTCTGGGGATACTGGGGCCTTCCTGGGGCAGCTCAGGACCGGGGGTGTGGCCTTGGTGGGCGCAGAGGTTGTCCAGCACATGAGTCATTGTTTTCCAGACATTTCTGCCGAGAGACAGGACTGCAGGAACACACGAAGGAGGCGGAGCAGGGAGGCTGTTTTCCAGAGAACACCAGTTTCCCCTCAGAAACTGTTTTTTATCCTTTGCTCGGTGTCTCCTGCTGGGGGGGCAGAGCCTGGCTGCCCTGAAGCCGAAACCCCGAGCGGACCCTCATGGCTACTTTCTCATCAATCCTGTGCCCGGCAGCTGCCTTGCCCGACGATGTCAAAAGGCCGTGCCCAGCTCCACCCCGACCCCACACTCCCCTTGCCCAGAGTTAACAGGAAAAGGAATCCCTGCTCCGGAAAAACCAACTCCAGGAAGTGGAAGGGACGAGAACCTTGAGGAAGAGAGCCACGTCAGTTGGGGGGGGGGGTCTGTCCCGGGGAACCCTATTTTGGAAGAGCCAGTTTGGAGGAGACAACACAAAATGAAAACTGCTTTATCACAGAGGGCTTATTACGGACTGTGAGGTATTCCAAGCACAGCACGTGGGCCAATCTGCTAGTCTCGTGGGGAGCCTGTGAGGACGGTGCTGGTTTTGCCCTCCTTTCACAGATGGGGAAACTGAGGCACCGCGGGGTGACCCCGCTTGTGGGAACTCACACAGCTAGCAGCCCGTGAAGCGGGGGTTTTTCAGGAATTAATTCCCAGGACGTCCCGGACCTGTTTGAGCTCCAGGGCCCGTGCACCCTGAGCAGCTACACTGCCTGTTCCAGATGGCAGGGCAAGAGAAATGGGCCTTGCTCATGAAGTCCTGGCAGGAAAAGAACACATATGACACAGATGACAAGGGAACGGACTGGGGGAGTGGCGGGGGGGGGGGCTCAGTGGCGCTGCCCAGAGCACATGCCAAGAGCCAGAGAAGGGAGAGAATGAGCAGGGAAGCAGGCAGAAGCCATGCGGAAGAGACGGCAGGGGATGGCTAGGAGGAAGGGCTGGGGAAATGCTCTGGGAAGCTTCGAGAAGGGCCTGGGCTTGCTCACAGACTGGTGGGCAGAGGGCCAAAGGCTCAGGATGATAAAAGCCCTTTAGACAAACAGCAGCCTCCTCTCTGGGAAGGTGGCTGTGCCCTGGTCTTCGGCCCGGACGGGCTTGGGCTGAGCTGTACCAAACATCAAAGGGGAGGGGTGCCTGGCTGGCTCAGTTGGTGGAGCATGTGTGCAACTCTTGATCTCAGGGTCGTCAGTTCGAGCCCCGTGCTGGGTGTGGAGATGACTTAAAAAAAAAAAAAAAAAGCAAAAAACAAAAACAAAAACAAAATCAGAGGGGAGAAGCTATGAGCAGAGAGGCCAAGGGGCAGATCAAGAGGGACAAGTGGTCTCCTGACCATTAGCGGGGTCACAGAGGGACTCTTTGCTGCCTGTCGCTTGCCCCACCTATGAGGACCGCAGGAATGTCTGGCGGGGCCGAACCAGCTTCTCCCCCTGCTCCCCCAACCCAAGCAGGAGTCCTGGGTTCAGGCCTCGGCAACGCTCAGTGACACTGGCAGGTGCCCGCCTCCCTCTGGGTCTCAGTCTTCCCAGGTGTCAGGAGGGAGGGTGGGGTGAGGGAGGCACTCTGTGCCTCTCAGAAACCCCACGGAGGGAGACCCCAGCTTTGGTCAGCCTTTTCCTAGGCCCCCAACCCCACCAAATGTCCCCGGCCCCCAGCCTGGCTTGACCAGCACAGACTCTGTCCTGCCTTCAAGGGGGCTTGTGGAGATGCACACATAAAAACCCACGCCCTGGAGGACGCCCAGGGCACTCTCCACATCATCTGGGCTCAGGTCAGGCTTCCTCAGGAAGTGACGTCAGGCGGAGACTTGGAGGGTGAATGGCAGTGAGCCTCCTCCAAAGCACTGTGAGGCTCCCATCTGCTTCTTTTGAGGTTTGAATGAATGACTTATGAATTAATTCTGACACACCCTACGACACAGATGAGTATGGAAAACACTGAGTTCAGTGAAACGAGCCAGTCACCGGAAAAACTACTGTACGAATGCATTTAGATGAGCTCCCTGGAGGAGTCAAGTTCACAGAGAAAGTAGATGGCAGGTGCCAGGCAGGGTGTCATGGGGACAGAGGTTCAGTTTGGGAAGATGAGAAAGTTCTGGAGATGGATGGTGGGGATGGCGGTACACCCGTGAGTGTGCCTAACGCCACTGAACTCGACTGTTTCTGGGGCGCCCGGGGGGCTCAGTCAGTTAAGCGTCCAGCTTCGGCTCAGGTCATGATCTCGCGGTTCATGAGTTCGAGCCCCTCGTCAGGCTCTGTGTTGACAGCTCGGAGCCTGGAGCCTGCTTCGGATTCTGGGTCTCCCTCTCTCTCTGCCCCTTCCCTGCTCACACTCTCTCTCTCAAAAATACATAAACATTAAAAAAAAATTTTTTTTTGGTAAAGTGTTTCAAGGCTGGGCACCTGGGTGGCTCAGTCAGTTGAACCTCCGACTCTCGATTTCGGCTCAGGTCATGATCCCAGGGTCGTGGGATCAAGCCCTCCACACAGAGCGTGGAGCCTGCTTGAGATTCTCTCTCTCTCTTCCCCTGCCCCTCTCCACCTCGCCCCCTCTCGAGTGCTCTTTCTCACTAAAATTAAAACAACAACAAAAAAGTTAAAAAAATAATAAAATAAAATAAAAAGTATTACAATGGCATATTTTATATTATATATATACACACATATATATATATTTTTTACCACAATAAAAAAATTGGAAGGGCACCTGAGTGGCTCAGTCGGTTGAGCATCCGACTCTTGATTTTGGCTCAGGTCATGATCTCACAGATCCTGAGATCAAGCCCCGAATCAGCTCCACACTGACAATACGGAGCCTTCTTGGGGTTCCCTCTCTCCACAGTCTCCCCCGCCTCTACTCTCGCTCTCTCTCAAAATAAATAAATAAACTTTAAAAGGACTAGAAAAACACATATGAATTAAACCTTGCTAAGAAAAAGATGTCATTTAGACTTTTGTTTCCTTAGCCAACTGCTCAGCTATTTTTAATCTAAATGAGTTAAAATGGGGTGGCTGGCTCAGTCGGTGAAGTGTCTGATTTTGGCTCAGGTCATGATCTTGAGGTTCATGAGTTTGAGCCCCATGTCGGGCTCTATGCTGACAGCTCAGATCCTGGAGATTGGTTGGGATTCTGTGTCTCCCTCTCTCTCTGTCCCTTCCCTGCTCATGCTCTGTCTCTCTCTCTCTCTCTCTCTCTCTCTCAAACATAAATAAACATTAAAAAGAATTTTCTTGAGTTAAAATGGATCCGAGGCAGACACTCTCTCCTTTGCTGTCCTACCCACCGCTCCCGTGTGGCGTATTCAATAAACTTCTATCTCCTTTTAAAATAAATAAACGGATGAATAAACCAATTAATTAAATTAAACTAAATGGATTTGAATTTGTGTGGGGTTTACTTCAGACGCTTTTCCTTGGGAACGATGACAAGTTGGCAAACCAGGCAGGGTCAGCTCACATATGGGTCTGGAAAGCCGGCACCGAGGCTTAAATCCTTTTATCGAACACATACACATTGGCAGACCCGCGCGCAGACGCTTTATGTGAACCATGGCAACGACCTCTCAGAACAATGCAATGGGGAAGGTGTCCCCATCTCGGAGACGAGGGTGGAGTGACCTGTCCCGGGTCCCCGAGGGAGACAGGCTGGCAGCAGGAGCTGAGCCCGGCCTGCCCTGCTAGTCACTTCTATGTAACGCCTCTCCAAAATCTGAGCTACTCACCCACGGACGTCTAATCTTCAGACGTCAGCTGACAATCTGGAATTTCCACTTTTCCTGAAGAACCAGAAACCAGACCTGGCCAGCCTGGGCCTCTGCTTCCACACGGCGGTTATGATCGGGGGGGCCCCCCCGCGCTCTGCCCACCTGTTCCCTCTAGATGATTCTGACCCCAGGCTGGGAGGAAATCGCTTGGCCCAGGCAAAGACACCTGCTCGGTCACCACTCACCTTGACGTGTCTAAGGCTCGGATCACGGTTGAGAGGAGCCGGCCGTCCCTTGAAGTCACCTGCGCCACATACTGAGGTGGCCCGAGGCCAGTGGCCTCCACGACCTTGGAGAAGGCAGGGCTGCCAGAGCAGTCACACAGGGAGCCAGGGAGGTGGCAGCAGTCACCAGTCGTCATGGCCACAGGGAGCCCTGCGTCCTCAGGGCCCGAGGCCCATGGTCCCAAGAGCCTGGGGAGAGGCCCCGCAGGGAAGTTAAGGGAAAGGTTTTCGAGCCGAGCATTGAGCGGGGCTTCAGTCCAGCCCTCTGAGCCTTAGTTGCCCAATCTGTAAAATGGGGCTCTGCCGGGGGGCTGTGAGGATTCAAGGAGATGCCACTTGCCCTGGCGCACGACAGGGGCTCGGTTATATTATCTCTGACTCCCCTGAGAAAAGTCAGCCAGGTCCAGCCCTCAAGGCCAATCACCTCTCTAGACACGGTAACAGCACCTCACAGTTAGAGTGCCTGGTGTGTGGCTGGCCCGTGCTTGGTGCTTCCTCGGGCTGGAACCATGCCCGCCAAGCACATAGACGCTTGTCCTCCATGGACTGGATTTCTGGGGCTTGGCTCAGAGCAGGTGAGCCTGCCTTTGAGTTGGGCAGAACTGGGCTGGACACCTGGCCCCACAGACCAGGATTGTGCATCATCTGATACCTCCTTGGTACCTCAAGCCATCGGGAAAATGGCCCAGGCTGGGGAGAGCTACGGCAGGCCTCTGTCCCCACCAGGGCGGCTGCCCCGAGCCACGCCTGTGTCCTCGAGGAGAAGCAGTGGCCGAAGGAGCCCTCCTAGCCCATCATGCCCTTCTGGGGCCTCCACACTTGGGCCACTGCCGGCCAGATAAGCAAGTATCAGCCCAGAAGCAGGAGGAGCGGGAGGAAGGCTGTGTGACCTAGATAACATCCTCAGGGCAGCGAGGGAGGGCCGTCGTGTTGTCCTGTGGTGTAGGCTCCTGTCCCTCCCGGGTGCCTACAACCAGAACCTCCGTGCGGCTCAGAGGTCAACAGGGAAGCCTCCGGGCTATCCGAGAGAATGCACACAGAGGGGAATCCGTTCTTCCAGCCCCGCCCCAGGCATCGGCCTTAACATTCCTACAAGTGATTGGGCATTACAAGAACCAGCACGGCTCCTGGATGTTAAGTTCTGCATTTCAGTTACTATTGGGGGTTAAAGGTCATCAGGAAATCCGCTAAAGCAAGGCCTGAAAATCACCCAAATTCCGACAGCAGCTCCGTGGAGGGCCTACCACACGGGGCGTACTGAGAAGCTCACTGAACTCCAAATAGCTGCTGTTAAGTGTCCCCTTCAAAGGTCGCCTCCCTGGAGAGGCCTTCCCTGAACTCCCTGGCCGAAGGGCCACAGGCATCCATATTACTGAGCTCGTCGAATGTGGCCCTCTCTCAAGCGTTCTTATTTATTTCTTCATCTACCTGTGGACCCACATCTGCCTTCCGTCCTTCAGTGAGTTCTGGGAAGGGGGGACCCAGTCTGACATGCACTCCACTGTCCCCAGCGCCTGCCCTGGGTCTGGCACAAAGTTGCTGCATTAATTTCTCAGCCCCCCAATCGGTGGGGAGAATCAGCCCTCGTGACCCCCATACCTTGGTCCGCCAACGCCCATGGTGGGAATCAGAGATGGTTAGAGGCTAGAGGTTTGTGCAAACCATAGAGGCCCGGGCTTGGAAGGGGCCAAAACTCAAGGCTCGACTCAGCTCGGGGGCTGCTGAGCTGGGAGCGTGAGCCAACGTCCCAAGCGAACTTGGCCCAGTGCCTGGGGGATAGATTTCACTGAGTCTTTCCAACAAACACACGACAGAAGTCTAATAATTACCCCCATTTGACAAGTGAGGAGACTGAGGCTCAGAGAGGGGCAGCTACTGGCCCAAGGTCGCACAGCTAACAAGGGACAGTACCAAGATTCGAATTTAATCCAGTGAGTGCGTCTGGGACTCAAAAGACCTGGATTCTTTTAAGTCTTGACTCCGTCACTGATGCTGTGTGTCCTGGGACAGGCCACTCTGCCTCTCTGGGCCTCATCCTTCTCTTCTGTCAAATAAGTCGAAGAAGCTGGTAGACTGTTTGCTGAGAAAACTTCTTGAGAAGGAGACCCCAGGCTCAATTCCTCCAGAGAAGCGTCTGGGCCCATCTGGGGTGGTGCTGGGGCATTGCAACCTGCCCAGCCTTCTTTTCCCGAGAGCAAGAAACTAAAGGAAGAGGAATCAGAGGGCCCCTAACTCCCTACGGTGTCAACTCGGGCAAACTGCTTCACTCTCTGGGCCTCAGTTTTCTCATCTGTAAAATGGGGGTCATAATGATACCCAGCTCCTACACGCATAATTATTAAGAAGGGTTTACTCCCTGCTCTGCCCTCATTTGCTGTATGGCCCCAAGGGAAAGGACTTGCCTTCTCTGAGCCTCAATTTCTTCATCTGTATAACAGGGAACGTTTCTAGTACTTCGACCTCTTATGGTCCCTGGAGGATTAAATGAGCTAATCATATCAATTCTGACCACCTTGTTTTGAGCATCCCCTAACAGCCAGGCACTCTGCTGAGCAAGTCCTTTGTATCCAGTGCCTGGGTTATTACAATATTTACTATTTTCCAGGCAGAGCCCCCCTGAGAAGGAGGTTGGGGAAGGCACTTAGTGACCGCCTACTGTGTGCAGGGCTCTTTCCTCATCCACCACCTTCTGAATTCTCCTAACAAGCCCCCATTAGGTTGGCGCTGGGATGACCCGGTTTCACAGACGGGGAAATCGAGGCGCGGAGAGGCACCTACTGTGTGCCGGGCCTCAGGGACCTCACGCCGACCCCGAGACCGGAACTGCGATCCCCTCGTTCCAGGGAAGGCTGAGGCCGAAGAGTCTGAGCCTGATCGTCCCGCTCGGGAGCCAGGCTCGGGCCTCGAACCCGGGGCCACCCCGCGGACCCGCGCCCCCCGGCCCCACCCGCCCGCCCGTGCCTACCTGATCCGCGGCCGGGCCGGGCGGCCGCGCAGGCCCCTTCGCTAGCCCCGGCCCTGGTCCCGGCCCGGCCGGTCCCCTCAGCGCCGCTAGCTTCGCTCGGGCCGGCACCTGCGTCCGGACACCGCCCGCCGAGCCGACGGTGCGGCGGACCAATGGCGACCGCCTCTCGCCCGCATGAGCCAATCGCCGTGCACGTCCCGCCCTAGGAGGCGGGGCCGGGGGCGACGGGGACGTCCTGGGCCGCACAGGCCCCGCGGCGCCGCGGCTGCTGGCTCCGCCCCTGCCGCGTCCTAGCTCCGCCCCCAATCCCGGCTCCACCCCCAGCCCTCTCCCCGCCCCATCTTGGCAGGGGGCACGAGCGGGGTTGGTGGCGCCACCTGCCGTCGACCGGTGCCAGCTAATAAATAAAACCGTTACAGAAATGAACGTGACTCATAGCAAAGGGATTTGTAAGTGTTCATCACCTCCCTTATGTTTCTCATTAATTCTGGGAGAGAAAGTGAGAGGAACCGAATGATCACACTTTACAGAGGGAAAGCAGCCCAGAGAGGATAGGGGGCCATGGAAGAGCCTAAGGCCAAGGTCATGTACTCATCATTCACTTATTCATTCCCTCATGCAGTAGGTTCATTCACTGGATGCAATAAACATCAATAAGAGGGCCTGTTATGTGCCAGGCACTGTCCTCGGCGCTGAGGACACAAGGTTGAGTAAGACAAATACTGTTGCCTTCACGGACCTTAATCCAGGGAATTAAACAACCAATTGTATAGTTAATTATTAATTCTAAAAGCAATAAATTCTGGCAAGTGAGAGGGGGCATATCATGAAATAATTTGGAAAGTCCAAAAATATTTCCTTGAAAAAGAAGCAATTGAACTGAAAACTAGGAGTAGAGGTGAACTAGGAGAAGAGAGGGAGGAAGAATCCGAGGCAGAGAGTTCAAGCACATGCAAAGAGCTGAGGTAGGATGGAGAATTGCCTCAGTATTTCCTTCCTCTCCTGCCCTATCTTTATGGAATACACAGGCCAGTTCAATGACCTCAGTTACATTCTGTTGTGTTGTACTGGCTTTATTTTTCAAAAGTGAAAAGATAAATCGTAACATTGTTTAAAAGGTTAGAGGGAAGAGGTAGGAGGAAGGGGACAAAGATGCAAGTTAGACTCTTAAAAAATATACCTTGTCTTATATATTTGGTTTAACAACCATGTAAAAATTTTACATAATTATAAAACAGAATTTAAAGCGTAAAGATAGCCCTCAAAACAAAAATAAAACAAAGGAAACCCTGTATCCAGTTGGTACAAAATGACACAGAAATGAACTCCTACTGACTTGAGACCAGGACTGTTTGTCTGCATACCACTACTATATTGTTGATGGTGATGTTGCAATTGTTATTCTGAACTTGTGGCATATTTAGTTTGGGATAAAGCGAAAGCAAAGGAGTACTTACACTGATGTCAAGGACTGGGATTTTCAGAGGGAGTGAAGGAAGTAGGGAATATAAAGTTGATAACATTAATAAAAACCCTGCAGTCTTGAATTTGAATTGAGAGTGTTGTGATACATTTTACCTATATAAAAAGCAAACATTTCTTTGGTCGGTTGATTGCCCGACTCTTGATTTCAGCTCAGACCATGATCTCACAGTTGGCGAGATCAAGCCCCACATGGGGCTCTGCACTGATAGCTCGGAGCCTGCTTGGGATTCTTTCTCTCTGCCCCTCCTCTGCTCACGTTGTCTCTGTCTCTGTCTCTCTCTCAAAATAAATAAATAACCTTAAAAAAATACATTTCCTAGCTCTGTCCACTGACGAGTTCTGAAACAAAGACTGACTTTGTTGCAATGAGCACTCCTTAAGCCCAGATCGTGGTCTCTAAATACCATTTCCAATTGAATGAGCCAGGGAACCTAGGCAAATATCTGATTCTAGGTCTGAAGCAGGGAATGTACAAGATGAACCCGGTGCATTCTGGTATACCAGAAAGCACAGGCATTATCAAAGACATTACCTAGTGAGGCAATGTCAGTGGGAGCCCAACTAAGAAGCTCTCACTGGCCACAAATGGGATTATTTGCCCTGCAATAAGGGGAATGGTTGCAGTTGATCAAAACAGGTCAAATGTTTAAATCCATTCACTGGGGTTTTAAAAATTCTTATCTCAAAATAGCGTTGGGGCACCCTGCTGGCTCAATCTGTAGAGCATGTGGCTCTTGATCTGGGGGGTCATGACTTCAAGCCCCACATTGGGCAGAGTTTACTTCAAAATAAAAAAGTCAAATGTACATAAAAATTGCAGAAGTGAAAGTTACAGAGCTCCTACAAATATTTGCCCGGATTCTTCACTTGTTAACATCTCTGAATCTTTTATTTTTTTAAATATTTTTTTTCTTGTCTGTTTTTTTGTTTTTGTTTTTGTTTTTGTTTTTTTTTTTAGTAATCTCTACACCAATGTGGGGCTTAAACTCATGACCCCAAGATTGAGAGTCTCATGCTCTGTGGACTGAGCCAGCCAGGCACCGTTTCAGTGTATATTTCTCAAGTATAAGCACACTCTTCCACATAAACACAGTACCACCTTCAAAAGCAGGAAGTTAATACTGATCCAAGAGTACCATGTAATTCCCAAATCCCATTCAAAGTTTCCAATAAAGTCCCAAAAGTTTGTTTGTGTGTGTGTGTCTACGAGACAAAGGGGAAAGAAAATCTTAAGCAGGCTCCATGCTCAATACACAGCCTGACACAGGGCTCGATCCCACAACCCTGGGATCATGACCTGAGCCAAAACCAAGAGTAGGACGCCTAACCGACTGAGCCACTCAGGCACCCTTCCCACAAGGTCCTTTAAAGCTGCAGCATCTATTCCAGATCATACACTGTATTTTTCTAATTTTAGTGTCCTTCATTCGGTAACAATTCTCCAATCTTTGTCTTTCATGACCTTGATGCTTTTGGAGAGTATGAGCTAGCTATTTTGCAGAAAGTTCCTCAATTTGTGTTTGTCTACTGTTTTGTCATGATTTAGGCACTTGGAACAAGAACTACAGAAGTGATAAAGCGTTCTCAGTGCATATATCCGGAGGCATAGAATGTTGATTTCTTCCATTACCGATTATGCTAGCCTGTTTAAAATCGTGTCTGCGGGTGTCCAGCCTGAGCTAGTATGTTGCACTTGTCAACGGTGCTTTATGGGAAAAGACTTTGAAATTAATGAAATATCTGGTTCCTCAACAAACTTTCACCCACTGGATTTATTATCCATTGATGACACACCAATTTTTTTTTAATTTTGTTGTTAACGTTACTTTAGACAAAGAAGGTTTTATTTTTTATTTATTTTTTAATTTTTTTTAACGTTTATTTATTTTTGAGACAGAGAGAGACAGAGCATGAACGGGGGAGGGGCAGAGAGAGAGGGAGACACAGAATCCGAAGCAGGCTCCAGGCTCCGAGCTGTCAGCACAGAGCCCGACGCGGGACTCGAACTCACGGACCGCGAGATCATGACCTGAGCCGCAGTCGGACACTTAACCGACTGAGCCACCCAGGCGCCCCAAGAAGGTTTTATTTTTAAAAAATAAATAAAGAATTCTGGAGGAGGATGGCTGCCGGCATTGGCCTGGTCAAATGATGATAATAGGGTCAGCGACTCTGAGAGTTTTTTGGTCTTTTCCTCACGGTAGTGAAGATGTCTGCTGGGGTTCCAGGCATCATATCCTCAATCAAGGCAGGAAGAAGGGAGTGGCATGGAGGTGTTAGCCTTTTTTAAAACCAGATTACGGTTGCCAAATAACTTTTCTACCTCCGTCTTCGAGCACTTCCTTATATACTGGCTCAACAAAATGTTCCAAGGTGGCATTTTCTTGTTATTTTTACCTGCCCCAGCTCTGGAAGCAACCATTTCTCCCAAGGAGCCCTGGTTTTCATGGGGAACGACATTTAAAAACCAAGAGCTGGTTGCTAGGTGTGGTCACTGTTACTACAGTGGTTATCAATTCTTACTTTTCTCATTGTCATACGTGTGTGTATGTACCTATTTATAGACATTTACCTGCCTATCATCTGTCTGTCTATCCATCCATCCATCCATCTTTAAAACCACGAGTGCACACCCATACCTCTAATTCTAATCTAACACCAAACTTTATCCCAGACACTTTGCATATTTCTAACTTCCTCCTCTGACTGAGAAACCTATGTCTCATGATCCCCAGTACATCTACTCTTCTACACTCCCCCACCCCATGTATACCCTAACTCCTAGATGCACTGGTCAAGACTCAGTCCCAGATATATACCTCCTACTCAATTCCACCCCCATTGGGCACACTGGTTGAAAGCGTGGCTCCAACCAAGGAGTTAAATTCATGCACGTTAACTAAAAAAACAAAAACAAAAACAACGCCAACAGTGACTGAAGGCTTCTTGGGAAGCCTTTGAGTTGGGACCCAAAATCTCGAAAATTACGAAATTCCAAAGCGGACAAAGAATGAAGTATTTACGCTGGCCCGTACAATCCACACCTCAGGGTAACTACGTAGGTGAAGGGAAACTTCTCTTTACAGATGTATTCTAGAAATAAGTGAGGAAGGCTAGATTTCGAATATCGCCATTCTGTAACCCTAATGGATTGTGAACCTAAGCGATACTTTGCAGCAGCTACAAAGGAGACACGCGCCACAAATGAGACATGCTGACATCATCTGCCTCCTAGCGCGTGCCCACATCACCTCCGAAGTGCCCAGTCCCAAATCTGATCACACTCCACATCTATTAATTTACAGGAAATGCAGGGGACAAAGGGACATGTTAAATGACACCCTAGAGGTCCCTAGAGACAAAAAGCAGATTGGTGGTTGCCAGAGACTGGGGAAGGAAGGGGAAATGGGGAGAAACTGCTTAATGGGTACGGGGTTTCTTTGTGGAGTGGTGAAAACAATTCCATTGTAGAGTGTGATGATGTTTGCACAACCTTGTGCATGTATTCGAAACCACTGGATGTGCATTTTTAAATGCTTCGAACGGAGAGGTTTAGGTTAGGTGAACTTTATCTCAAATTTTTAAAAAACAAAAAGGGAGAGATCACAGGGATGCTACCAGCAAAATTCAGACGGAGTGACCACAAGTTTTAACTTTAATTTAATTTAATTTAATTTAATTTAATTTAATTTAATTATTTTATGAGAGAGAGTGCATGTGCATGCATGCGAGCAGGAAAGGGTCAGAGAGAGAGAGAGAGAAGGAGAGAGAGAGATCCCAAGAGGCTCCACACCACCAGTGCAGAGCCCCACCCGGGACTTCACACAGGGCTGGATCCCATGACCATGAGATCACTCACTGAGCCAAAATCAAGAGTCAGACACTTAACTAATTTAGCCACCCAGGCACAAGTCTTTGTATTTTAGAGAGAGGTACTGAAATATTTAGGGCTGGAATGTGTCTGGAATTGGCACACAGGAAGAGAATAGGGTGAAACCAGATTGGCTAAAGTTGGGTGATGGGCTGATAGGGGTTCTTTAGACTATTCTCTCCACTTTTATGTGTTTAAAATCTTTTGTGGGGCACCTGGGTGGCTCAGTGGGTTAAGCATCCAAGTCTTGATTTCGGCTCAGGCCATGATCTCACGGTTTGAGCTGATAGCACAGAGCCTGCTTGGGATTCTCTCTCTCTCTCTCTCTCTCTCTCTCTCTCTCTCTGTCCCTCCCCTGCTTGCTCTCTTTTTTATTAAAAAAAATTTTTTTTAATGTTTATTTATTTTTGAGAGACAGAGCATGAGTGGGGGAGGGGCAGAGAGAGAGGGAGACACAGAATCCAAAGCAGGCTCCAGGCTCCGAGCTGTCAGCACAGAGCCCAACGCGGGGCTCGAACTCACGGACCGCGAGATCATGACCTGAGCGGAAGCCGGACGCTTAACCGACTGAGCCACCCAGGCGCCCCGCTCTCTCTCTTTCTCAAACAAACAAACAAAAATACTTTGTAATAAAATCTTAATTAATGTAAAAAAAAAATTCTTCCCCGTCTTTTCTCTCGGGCATTTTCTCCATTTGTTAGGGCTTTCTGGCCCCTGGTAGGCACTCAATAAACACTGGGTGAGGTCTCATAGCTTAGTGGTTACCAACAGCTCTGAGGTTAAAAGTTGTTTGCTTCCTACTAGTTGTGGGACCCAGGGCAAGTACCTTGCTTCCGTTTCTCACCTCTAAATCAGGGCTAGTAAGCTATGCCCACCTCCTAGGGTCATTATGAATACCATGACATGTCAAAGACTCACATTGTGTGGAATGTTCTCGTCTTTTTTTTTTTAAGTTTTTTTTAATGTTTTTATTTTTGAGACAGAGAGAGACAGAGCATAAGCAGGGGAGGGGCGGAGAGAGGGGGGAGCCACAGAAGCGGAAGCGGGCTCCAGGCTCTGAGCTGTCAGCACAGAGCCCGGTGTGGGGCTCGAACTCACAGAGTGTGATACCATGACCTGAGCTGAAGTAGGTCGCTCAACCGACTGAGCCACCCAGGCGCCCCTGGAGTGTTCTTGTCTTTTATGTCACAATTTATTTAGGTTGATACAGTTCCTCACAAAATTAAGCACAGAATTACCATAGACCCAAGCAGTTGCATTTCTGGGCATGTACCTGAAAGGATTGAGAGCAGGGACCCGAACACATATCTGTACATCCATGTTCACGGCCGCGTTATCCACAATGGCCAACAAGTGGAAGCCATCCTGGTGTCCGTCGATGGATGAATGGACAAACAGGAAGAGGAATGAATATCCATACGATGCACTTTTATCACTCAGCCTTTTGTCAAAAAGGGAATTCTAACAGCTGCTACGATGTGGACGGACCTCGAAGCCCTTATGCTCAGTGAAATAAGTCAGACACAAAAGAAACACATACCGTAAGATCCCACTCACAGGAGGTCCCCAGGTCCTGAGAGGAGTTCCATCCACAGAGACAGAAGGTAGATAGATGGTGGGAGCCGGGAGGGTGGTGCAGGGGCAGGGGAGTCCGTGTTTCATGGGGACAGTTTGGGGAGATGGGAGGTTCTGGAGACAGATGGTGGGGGTGGCTGCTCAACACTGAATGTACTTAATGCCACTGAACTGTATGTTGAAAAATGGTCAAGATGGCCAATTTAATGTGTTTATTTTACCATACAAAAAAAAAGAGAGACTTAAGAACAGCGCCTAGCACTGAGTGAACGTGCCGCACTTATTAAATCACGGAAATCTGAGTCATGGAAACAGCATCACTGGACTGCGTGACCCCCCAAGGGACCAGTGTCGGGTTAGTCTTGTTCCCCGGTACGTGCGTCCGGCCTGGCCAATCACAGGGGCTCAGGAAAGATCTGATCTCTGGACTACTTGGAACCCGCCAGGGTGCCTCATTACTTCACCTGGCCCACCTGAAGTCCCCACCCACTCTCTGCCCCCCTCCCCCATGCCCACACTGCCCAAATGGATTCAGCACCCCCGAGGTCTGTGTGAATGGCCCCTGGAGTGTGTGGCCCCACCAGATGCCCCCAGTGTCCCACTGGTGGCCTTGGCCCACGCTGCTCCCTGGCGTGGAGCACACACCGTGGTTCAGTCCAACTCTATAGGAACGGCTCCCTGTGGCTCAGGGCTCTTCTGGAAGGCCTCTCTGGGTTTGCTCAGCCCTCCAGGCAAGGTGGCCAAAGCCTGAAATTGGGAGAGACTAGACCCCCTTCTCTGGTGGCTCTTCTAGGGGTCAAGGGTATAAGGGGCCTCATGCCAGAGGGTGGAGCTTCTATAACAGCCCCCTGCCCTCACCTGAGGGGCCACGGTGAGTCCCGTGGCTAGTGCAGGGATGGGCTGGGGGGTCCACATAGGCCTGGGCTGGGGGGGGGGGGGGATAGCCACACTTCCTATATAGTGGGAAATGGTCCTCAGGCCAGCTCTGCCCACAGGGACCAGGGGAGAAGCTGGATCCTGGGGAGAGGCAGAGAACTCCGGGCTACCTGCCTCCCTCCCACTGGGCCCTCCTTAAAGGTCAGTCTGGGATGGGGAGAGCCGGGGTGGCTCTGGTACCACCAACGTTCCCCAGAGCAGCCCCTCTGCAGCCCCTCTGCCTGTCCTTGCGGGGACCCCAGGTGATGAGGCAGCCGTGGACAGCAGGGATGAACAACCCCAAGGCTGTGAATGGGGGGCAGTGGACACGGCTCATGACCCCCCCCCCCCCCTCCCGCCAGGAGGCACCCTTGGATCCTGGGCCGGGAAATTTAATACACCCCCCCCCCCCCAGCCACAGGGGCAGCTTACAGAGGATCCGATCCTCTACCCCCCACCCCCGCCCCCCCAGGCCAAGGCCCCTGGGGTCAGCTCGTGGGCCTCCGCATTGTCCCAAGCGGGGCCTCAACCTGGTCTTCTAGCTCCCTGGGGGGCCGGGCCAGGGTGAGGCAGCCCGCAGCAGGCCCTGGGCAGCGAGGAGGACCCAGGTGTGGCCGCCTGGCGGAGAGAAAGAAGACAAAGGCGCAGCGGCAGGTTTCTGTACAGGAAGTCGGAGTATACATTTTAGTAACGGGCTGAAGAAATGAGGCATCCGGGGCAACAGTGCAGGGGCCACAGGGAGAATAAGAGATCGAGAGCTGGGGTTTGGCGTAAATCTTACAAAGTGTATAAAGAATCTGTGTTTCTCTACAATAACAAAAAACCAAAGGCTACAAGAGCGGTTGTATATACAAAACACGGAGATATTGCTTCACTTGCAAACAGGTTCCGGACCAGACGGGAGACAAGACAGAGGGGGGCACAGGGAAGGGCCGGAGAGCGCGCCGCGTGCAAAAGGAGGGGGAGGGGAGGGGGGGTCTTCTCCCAGCATAAATCTACAGGCGGGAGCTGGAGTCGCGCACGCACGGGAGAGGTCGAAGGCGTGTGCCGGTGCGTGTGCCGGTGCTGGCTGTGCGTGGGGGGGACAGGGGTGCCGAGAGCCGAGAGTGTCCGCCTGCCCCGGCCCCCTGGCGCCTTGCTCTTCGAGCATCAGCCCGGAAGCGGGTTCCGGATGGGGACCGCGGACCAGCTGGGCCAACTGGCCACAGAGGGCGGGAGGCAATCGCTCCCTGGAGTCTGCCGTGGAAAACCGGAGAAGCCCGCTCGGTGCGCCCATCCTCCTGGCCCATGCGCCCCGCCCCGCCGAGATGCACACGGAGGCCCCAGAAGAAACCGGGGCTTCCGGCTTTCCTCGAGCGAGCGGGCCGGCAGGTGCCGCCCACTCCTGTTCTTCCGGGGCCCGGCCGGCCAGCCATGCGGAGCTCGATGGGAGGGCAGGAGCCAGTCACGGAGGGGGCGGAGAGGGGAGGGCAGGGAGGACGGCGGGGGGAGGGGCGGGCGGAGGACGAGGACGTGCACGCACGCGCGGGGCGGCGCGGGGCGGTCACAGGTTCTGGCAGCACTGCAGCTTGGTGGGTTTCTGTCCGTCGGTGGTGGGCGGCACGCTGATGTCCACCACGTTGTTGCCGGGGGACTCGTCGTGGGCAGCGCGGTCTGCAATCTGCTTCTGCGACACGATGCGGTAGATCTCTGCGGTGGGGGGGGGGGGTGGGAGTGGGGGGAGCAGGGGGTGAGCGCGCTGTGCGCCCCGCCCCCCTGCAGGGCTCATCTAGACCTCGCGCCTTGCCCCCGCCCCCCCCCCCAGGCTGAGCCCACAGCCCCCACTGTGCCCCCCGTCAGGTCAAGGGGAACCGTGGCAGGGGGTGGGCTCCTGGAGGTTTCCACCCTCACCCAGTGCCGGCTGTGTGCTCAGCAAGGCAAGACCGTATCTGGTCACATATAGCCCTCCCCCCCGCCCGGCCTCTTATCCTGTAGGATCAGAGCTCCCCCCCCATCCCCCCCAGAATAAACTCTCAGAAGCCCGAGGGCCCTGCGCCCCTGATGCCGCCTGCTCCGCAGCTGCCCAAGCTGGCTGTTCTCTGGTGAAGCCAGGGAGGGCCCCCCTGGAGAAGCTGGGTGGAAGGAGGGTCTCTATGTCCTGAGTGACAGCAGGGCCGCGATCTGGCCTGAGCCCATGGAGCGCGCCATGTCTGTTCTCAGTCCAGACCCACTCACAGGTTTAAAGAATAAAGCTCCAGAGGTTATGTTCCGGAGCCTGCAACCCCAGTGGCCGGTGCTCCCGTCACGCCCGCCCTCCCCAGGCACGCGGGGGGCCACCATGGCTTCAGCCAGACCCTGTGACCACCTGTGAGGATGTTCTTGAAAGCTTCCTCTACGTTGGTGGAATCCAAGGCTGAGGTCTCAATGAAGGACAAGTTGTTCTTTTCTGGAACAGAAAGAATAATGCCCAGGTGAGCGGGGAGGTGGTGGAGGGTGCTGTCCTGAGCCCTCTCGGGGACCCTGCTTGCCTGGCCCAGGAAAAAGAAGGGTTGGGGTCAAAGAGAGAGGACCGAGATGCCCACGCATCAGGAAGGGGAAGCTGGCACTGAGGCCGTGGGCACAGACAGGGAAGATGGCAGGGGCCGGGGTGGGGGTGCTGCCTGACTTCCAGATGCTTCTCCGATGCCTCAGTCGCATGCCTTTCGGGAATGTGGCCAGTGGGGGAAGCCCCGGCAGCCCCCAGCCTCACCCGCTCCGGCCCAGCGTGACTCACCTGCAAAGGCACGAGCCTCGTCAGTGGGCACGGCCCGCAGGTGGCGCAGGTCACTCTTGTTGCCCACCAGCATGATGACGATGTTGCTGTCGGCGTGGTCCCGCAGCTCCTTCAGCCAGCGCTCCACGTTCTCGTAGGTCAGGTGCTTGGCGATGTCATACACCAGCAGGGCACCCACCGCGCCGCGGTAGTAGCTGTGGGGCAGGACGCGGGGCCCAAGCCTGAGCCGGCTGCCAGTTCCCTGCACCAGGCTCCGGGGGCGGCATTCCTCAGCCCACACACAGAGCAGGAGGCACAGGGCCCGCCCGAGGGGCAGCCGTGGTGGCCTCACGGGAGACGCTTGTATCCCGAGGTTCAGGCTCTACTCGCCAGGTTCAGCTGGGGAATACGGGACCAGAGGAAGTAGTCTGGGACCCAAAGTCAGAAGACACCCTTGGCGTCGGCCACAAAAGGGGAGAAGGAAAGGGCCACTGCTGGGCAAGAGCTCCAGCGCCCACCAAAGGCTCGGCCAGCCTGACCACCAAGGAGGCTGACGGACACACACCCATCCCGAGGGATGAAGGACATGAGAAGGTGACCAGCGGGGGGAGTCCGGAGGACGCAGCCGACTGACAGGGAAGGTCTGGGAAGAGGCAGCCCCAGCGGGTACTGGTGGCCGGGGAGCACCGAGGGCCGCGTGGGAGGACAGGACAGGTGTGGGACCGGGTGGGAGCTGAAGCGCAGAGGGAAGCTGAGGGAAGGCAGGCAGGGCTGGCGAGCGGCCACAGGGGCCCAAGCCGGTCCGGGGGAACAACTCTCATCGCGCAGCCAGCTCCCAGCAAAACCGCAGGGCTTCACGGGACTCCGGGGGCCAGAGACACTGCAGGACATGCCTGCCCCGGGGTCACAGAGCGGCCGAGACTGGGCACACGGGTCTTCCCGAGGATCCCCTAGCTCCTGGGGGTCTTGTCCCTCCACCGCGGGCCCCCCGCCCTCAGAGATCCGCTCTCTCCTCCCCCGATGCGAGTCCTACCCATCCTTCTCCCCAGGGGCCCCCCCACCCACGGCTGCCTGCATCACCCCGGCCCTGTCGCTCACGCAGAGGTGATGGCACGGTAGCGCTCCTGGCCGGCGGTGTCCCAGATCTGCGCCTTGATGGTCTTGCCGTCCACCTGGATGCTGCGGGTGGCAAACTCCACGCCGATGGTGCTCTTGCTCTCCAGGTTGAACTCGTTGCGGGTGAAGCGTGATAGCAGGTTGCTCTTCCCCACGCCTGAGTCCCCAATGAGCACCACTTTGGGGGCAGGAGGGACACGGGTAAGACTCTGCGGGCCGGCGTCCCCGAGCCAAGGCCCACACACCACCCACGGCCACCTACAGAACGGTGGCGTCCCAGGTGCGGAGCCAACTTGGAAACCGACATCGGGGCGGTCGGAGCCCGAGGCACCGCGTTTCCCGGGGCAGAAGCAGAGGCTCTGGGCTTCCAGAAGCACAGCCACTGCGGACAGCACGACACCCCTGCCGTCTCTGGTCTCTTCAGAGCAGAGCTGCCTCAGCTGCGGTGTAGGGACCCAGACATTCTGGCAGGCAGGCAGGGTGGGGATCCCACTCGGAACCCCTGAACCTCCACGGCAGCCCGGTGGCCAAGAGAGCTCCAGGGCTGGGCAACCTTGGGCAAGTCACTTAACCTCTCTGGGCTGCCTTTTCTGCAAGAGGGGGACTCGAGGAGAAATGGCAGGATCAGGACTCCGCTAGCATCTAGCGTGCTAAGACAGGCAGGGGAGCGGTTATGACTACAGTCCCCCTAGGTTCTTACCTGCAGGGGTCTGGCTCTGGAGCTGTAAGTAACAGGAAATGGGAAGCCTCACCCCGCGCCCACCCTCTGCTTCCTTCTGGAGAGCTGCTGCAAGCCAATCCACATTCGGGCCCCAGCACAGTCACAGCTGGCTCATGCGGAACAGGAATGTGCCCTCTGGATGCAGCTGGGAGGGGACGGAGCCTGCCACCCCCACGGCCCCAGAGTCAGCCCTTTCTGCAGACGTCCAGAGCAAGAGTCGTCCTGAAGAGGGCAGAGCAGGCCCCTCCAGTCTCTGCCTTTATCCCTCTCTTTCCCAAGTTTCCTGCCCCAGCCATAGAAGCATTGCCTCTAGGGACCAAGGCGCCCCAGGCTCTGGGACAGGGCCACATGACATGGTCCAGGAGTCTGAGCCCAAGAGGCTGTCCTTAGACCCAGGTAGTCTCACCTCTGTGTGTGCACAGTCTATGTGCCGCACACGCACGCGCGGCTATACGTACAACGTAGAAGAAACAGTACGCGGCTGTGTGGCCAGAGACCCCAGGCAGAAACTACAAGTGGGGGCCTTGGGCTCTGGCACCCAGGGGTGGGTCTGTCCAGTGGAAAGTCACGGGGGCTGTAGGCTTGGTCACCCACAGCCGTAGTTACAAGTTTTTCCTCGGTGGAAAGTTGTATATGTGCATGCCCAAATTCCCACGGCTTCTGACCGCGTCACTGCCCCCACTCTGGTCCGCAACACACGCGTGCCTCCGCAGCCCTGGTGGTTACGCTCGTACCAACAGGCTGTTTTCCTGGAGGCCACCAGAGGGCGCCTGTGAGCTGCCAAGCCAGGCCCCGCCCTCCTCTGCCCACAGCCTTCCAGGGCGCCCACCTCCCTGGGGTAAAAGTCCAAGTCCAGGCCCACCCACAGAGCCTTGCATGACCTGCCCCGTGCCCTCCCTGCCCTCCCCTCCTCCCTCTCTCCCTCTCGCCCACTCTGCTCCTGCCACACGGGCCTCCTCACCAGGACTAGGAGATATACAGGGGCACGTTGCACTTCGCCTGGACCATTCTTCCCCAGGTACCTGCCTGGTGTCTGCCCTCGTCTCCTCGGTGTGGTCCCTCTGATGGCACTCGACCAAAGAGGCCTTCGCTGCCATCCGCTTAAAAGCCCACTCCCTGCCCCACCTGACTTCCTCCACAGCTCTCCCCACTCTCTCACACTGCAGCTTTCACTTATTTATTTAGTCTTTCCCACTGGGCTACGAGGGCAGGAACCTCAGACGGTCTCCTTCCCTGCTGGGTCCCGGCCTGGTGCAGCGCCCAGCACGCAGGGAGCACCTGATCCACGCCTGCAGAATGAACCGATGCCAAGGCGGCCGGTGGAGCGTCCCAGCCTCCCTGCCCCCTGGAAGATGCCCAGGTTACCATCCTCAGGCCGCAGGTGAGGAGGCAGGAAAGGCACCCAGGACCCAGCACCCTCTCTCGGCCGGCTACTTTAGAGCCAAGAACACTAAGAGCAAGAAGAATGTTTAATGAGCCTGTACTGGGATGACTCGGTTGGTTAAGCGTCCAACTTCAGCTCAGGTCATGATCTCGCAGTCTGTGGGTTCGAGCCCCGCATGGGGCTCTGTGTTGACAGCTCAGAACCTGGAGCCTACTTCGGATGCTGTGTTTCCCTCTCTCTCTCTGCCCCTCCCCTGTTCATGCTCTCTTTCACTCTCAAAAATGAATAAATGTTAAAATTTTTTTTTAATGAGTCTGTACTAAGAAAGCCCTTGATTGGGCCCCCCTCACACACATGTCTCATGTAACTAACCTTTACGGGTTAGGAAGTGGGAGAATGCCAAGCCTAACGCAGGCTCGCTCCTACCTCCCAACCATGCTCACCAGACAGTGACTTGCCCAGGTCCTCCCGGCTGGAAAGCTGTCCATCAGGATTTGAACCCATGTCTTCTGCATCCAGGGCTGAGCTCAGGGGCGGGGGGAGGCTTCCTGACCCTTAGAATACATGGCAAACTCCTGCTCATCCTTCAAAACCCCTCAAGTCAGGCCTCTCCTCTCCCCTCAAACCACCATGTGGCCTGGCCCACGACACCTGTGATAACAGGGCCAGTGTTCTCTTGTGACACTGGGGGTGCCCAACAGAAGATGGCGAGCTGACTTCAGAGAAAGGTGGAAAGAGTGGGGACGGACATGGGCCCGTGGCTCTCAGCCATGCTGTGGGGCCCACCCCCTACAACCCCAAGCCCTCCCCTCCTTCCCACGCGGCCAGGGGGACCTGGCCAAGGCTGGAGGGGTGTGCTCACAATTTTTATACCCTTACGAATAGAACAGGAAATGACCAAGAGGGTGCCTTTTGGGCCCTGCCCTGTATCCCCACCCCTACCTGCTCCCTCCCTTCCCAGCCTTGGCACAACTATACAACTTCAGAGTCCCCCTGGCCCCACCCACTCTGCTGTGGCCTAGCCAACAAGCCCCTTAGCACCTCGGGCCAGGCTCAGCCCTAAACGCTTTGTGACTGTGTTCTCACCTTTGTGACTGTGTTCTCACGCTTTGTGCCACCCCTGGGACAAATGTTCATATTATCATTCCCCTTCTACAGTTGGGGACACTCAACCCAGAGTGACAAAGTTCCCGGTCCAGGGTCCCCCAGTGAGAAAGTGGAGGCCAGAGCAGGATGAGAGCCACCAGCCACGGCCCAGATGAACGACGGGAAGGCCAGGCTGCTTGGACAGTCCCTGGCACACGGTGCCCAACGCAGAGAGGTGGCCGGTGGGGCAGTGGCCAGGCTGGCCCCTTGTGCAGGCTGGGAATGAGAACGGCATTGTCCAAGGCACAAGTGATCTACTGTCTTGGGGGAAATAAAGGGCCCTTGAGGACACAGCCCGTAGAATTTCCACAGAAGTTGGTGGCACCAATGGCCAGGGAAACTGCCTCCCTGGACATGCCATTTGGCTGGCAGAGCAGGCAAGCCCAGTTGGCAAAAACAAGGAGCTGGCACCTCTTAAGGCCCAGGGTCCTCTGACCTGCCCCATGATAGCACGGCACCCCTGGAGCCCGCACTCAGGACACTCATGGACTGAGTGGCCATTTGCGGGGATAGGGGAGCTGGGTCCCCTACTCCGGCAAGAACAGAACCCTGCCTCTCCTGCAGGAAGCCAGCCCTGACCATCCCAGGCCCCAGGGACTGGCGCTTGGGGGCAATCTTGCCACAGCTATGTCCTGGGGCATCAGAGTAGACGACAGACAGGTGCCCAAAGCCAGGACACAGGGAAGGCTGCTCACTGGAGGAAGATGGTGCGCTTGGGTCCTTACCGGCGGGTCTGGTGGGGGCCCTGCCCGGGCTGGAGAGCCAGGAGGCTGCCTCGGAAGCACTCAGCAGAGGCGGGTGAGCACTGGGGCCTGGCCTGTTCCCTGGGTGCCGGCTGCAACTCTCTGTTCGACCCCTTTCCCAAAAGGACTTGAAGACGGTCCAGGGGTAGACAGAGCCTGGAGGACAAGGTCCTGGGCTACCTCAGCAGCGTCCCACGTCAACCCACATCCTCACAGGCTAGGTGAGTGGCCAAGGGCTCTAGGAAGTCCTCGGCGGCCCTTGGGGACATAGCTGCTCCCACTGTGGACCCCGCAGCCTGGCCTACCAGAAGAGAGGTCAGAGGTGGCCCCCAGGGATTGATCTGCAGGCTGGGAAAATAGCCCCATGGCTGACAGGATAAAATGTTAACAGGATAAACGTGCAGATCTATAATTAGGTACAAATAAACAACCTTACTCCTGCGGGAGGAGGGGAATGTGCAGTGAGGAAAACACCCAGGGGGATTCTACTGGCCTTGGTCTTGGAGGTCAAGGGAGCTAACGTGTGATGTGGCTGCCAACATAACCAAGGCGGTGGCAGGAGGGCTAAACAAGGGGCAGGCTGTGTCCCGGGTGAAAAGTGTGGCCTCTTCGTGCCAAGGGAAGGGCCAGAAGGTGACTAAAGCCTGGGGGAGGCTGAGCACAGGGTTGGGGGCAGGAGGATCATTGCCCCCCCACCCCCCGCTCTTGAACGGCCCCCTCCGACCAGGAAGCAGGGCTGGCAAGCCTCGAGGTCAGAAAGTTGGCCCCTGTGGGGTGCCTGGGTGACTCAGTTGGTTAAGCATCTGACTCTCGGTTTTGGTTCAGGTCATGATCTCACGGTTCGTGAGTTCAAGCCCCTCGTTGGACTCTGTGCAGATGGCATGGAGCCCGCTTGGGATTCTCTCTCTGCCCCTCCTTTGCTCATGCACACTCTCTCTCTCTCTCTCTCTCTCTCTCAAAAAGAAGCAAAACATTTGATAAAGAACAAACAAACAAAAAAGAAAGTTGGCCCCTGTCACCCCTTCTGGTACACTCTTACCTTGTGCACTTGTCTAATGCCCAGACCTGCCCCTCTGCAGGCCACAGGGGTCTTAGGAGGGTCCGGGGCGACAGTATATTCATGTTTCTGTCTCAGCTGTCTTGTCACTGGCAAGTGATGGGACAGTGGTGGCTTGCCTACCTGCTGGCTTCTTTTCCTTTCTTCTGTATGTGCCAGACCCACCCAGTTTCCTTTTCCCGTTTAAGTGAGTGAAAAACTGAGTGGATTTAAAGAGATACATGAAAAGACAATGAGGAGACCTCCAATAAGGCATCCGTGTGGACAGGTGGTCTCAGATGACCACAGTCTGGGAAGTACTGACCTTGTGGGTTAGACTTTCACTCCTAACTCTGCTTGGAAAGGTCAGCAGGGCGCCTGCCAACTCAGGAAACGAGGCCAGTGGGGGAGGAAAGCAGGACAGGCAACCTCCCCACCCCCACCCCTGCCAATTGCCGCAGAAGTCAGATCTGTGTTTCCAGGAAGCAGACTCTGGAGATTGAGTCCCGGGAAGCGCACAGCCGCCCCACTGCCCCTGACCCAGTAACGGTGCTTCTGGGAACGTACTTCAAAGAAATAACCCAAAGGGCAAAAGATGACTGGGAAAAACACTGAGCTGAGTTATTTATAACAGCAAGTGCTTGAAAATAACAAGTGGGAAAGGACCATCAAAACCTGGCGGTGACTCCTGGGGAAACGCCCCCTGCCCTGGGGGTCCCCATCCAGGCGGGTGACCAGTCAGGACCTGGGGAGCAGTGGCCTCCGGGCACCAGCTGCAGCAGGATGGAGTCCGGTCCACCTGTCGCCAGTCCCCAAAGCCCTGATTGAGCTTCCCCGGCCCCTAACGTGAGACCCCAAGGCTCAGTCAGGCATTGGACTCATGCTTGCTGACCACACAGCTTCACCTGCCAGTGACGTATCAGCCTGCACACAGCTCCTTGGGCCCACGGTGCTGTGTGCCAACTCTGGGCCTTTGCATGGGCCCTCCCCCAGCCCAGAAGCCTCTCACCACATGGATATCCCAGGTAGGGAGCGCTCCACCTGGCTCTCCACAGCTCCAAGATCCCCAGGCTCCCAGCCCCAACGTGTTAGAGGAGACCACAGACACAATGGTCAGCGACGGACACAGACTGCACTCCCAGGGATCTCCAGGCTTGCCCAACGAGGGGGAGATACCAACAGCTGGTTTGGGAGGCAGACCCTCAAGCGGCAGGTGGCAGGACAATGGTATCTCACGGGGCCCCAGGGTAGCTATCAAGGGCAACCACTGTCGTCCAGAGAGCCCAGAATGGACAGCACAGGACCTGGCCAAAGCCCAGGTTGGCACCGCGAAGCCAGTGACTCTGAAATCAGTGCACAACGCCAGCGATGTGGATGGCGGGAGTCTTCCCAGCTGGGGCTGCAGGCTGAGGGAGCTAGGCCAGCAATGGCTGCCTGATCTGCCGAGGCCTCACTCGAGGCTCTAGAGCCCTCTGTCCCTTGGGCAGGGACGATCCTCCAGCAGGCTGGCGGAAAGCAGGCCTACCAGTGCGCATGTGTGGGGAGAGGTGGTCTGATAAGCTTATTAGTCCCATATATACTCCTTAGGTGGTAAAGCCCACAGCTGACCTGGATTCAAATCCTGCTCCAACACGTGCCCTCTCTCTCTGGGTCTCAGTTTCCAAGTCCACAGAGAGAGGCTGGAGAATATCGACGACTTCACAGGGCTGGGGTAAATTCATGTAACGAATTCATGAGCGGGAATGCTTGGGAAAGGGCGGGTACTTCGATAATTAAGAGTTCTGAGAGTTCAAAGATCATTGTTGCGGTTAACCAGCAAGCCTGGCACACACACAGTCCCCCCGCCAGGCGCCCCTCCAAGCAATTCTGGGTCAGCACCCCACTCCAGGGTCCCCTACCACACACCTCAACCCCTACCATGCCGTCCCTTCCCGCCCCCAGACATGCTGCTACCAATCAGGGCTGGCTCCTCCCACTCCGCGAGAGCACCACCCCCACCTGCCCCGTCCCAGCCCACTTCTTGGGCACGCCCACCACGCCCTAGCCCCGCCTCTGGCGGCCCCGCCCCCGTCTCGAATGGAGCTTTCCACCCAGCCCGGCCCGCCAAACGCTGGGGAGGCCCGGCTCCCGGAGGCCCCGCCCCTAACGGCCTCTCCCACCGCTTCGGGCCCCACCCCCTCTCGGCCCCAGCCCCGCCTCGGCGCATCCAAGGCCCCCAGGCCTCTCTGGGCCGCCGGTCCGGTCCGCAAAGCTGACTGAGCCCAGACTTCCCTGGCCTTCCCGGCTGCCTGACCCGCCGGGCCCCAAGTCCCGGGCTCCGGCCTGGGCCCAGCGGTCTGGAGCGCAGCCTCGGTCCGCCACCTCCCCGTCGTCCCCTCGCCCGTTTGTGTCCCACCGACCGCACCTTTGAATAGGTAGTCGTACTCGTCGTCCCGGGTCCCCATTGTCCTGGCGCTTCCGGCGGGATCGGCGACTCCGCAGCCCCACCACAAACACCCGACGGGGGCGGAGCCGGCGCCGCGCAGAGCGGCGGATGGATGACCAATAAGAGGCGGGTGGCGTAGCGACCGGCACCCAGGGCAACCAATTACAGGCGGAAGCAGAGCCTCAGGGGTGGGCGCTGCCTGGGATCCACCCCTCTCGCCCTCCGTCTCCTGGAGAAAGGCGGAAGGAATGCGGACCTTTTTGAAGTGACGGCCGCGTCAGCCTATCAGAGGTGGGCTCTGGAAGGCGGGGCGGAAGACTGTAAGAATGAAACAGATTGATGGAGCGAGTAACCAATGAGAGGCCTGATTCAGGAGGTCCCGGAGTACCAGAGGACCTGTCCAGGAAGGGAAATGGGTCTACGTCCAGGTGATGTTACGCTATTTAACGTCCCGATGACGTCATAGGTCAATACGCTCTGCTCTGCCTCCTCCGCCCTGGCAAATGACCGTTTCCGGGGGCCTCTGAGCTGGTGGGGGAGGGGGGATTTCCACCTAGTGTTTCCCTGTCCTCGCTTGGTTGGGTTCCCATCACTAAGTTTCTGAGTCATTAAGATACCCCTCTACCTCAGTTTTCTCCGCTACATAACGGAAGGAACTCACCTCCTGGAATCTTTTGAGGATAACCAGATTAATTCCCTAAACACTCAGTAAATCAACCATCCACTTTCTGTCATTAAGTCTTTAACAAATATTTATGAAATCCTTCCTGGACGTCAGACTCTCTCCAACATGATCTCCCCCTCTCTAAATCCTCGCTTTGTTTTATTTCGCATCCCCACCTCCCCACCCCGAGGGTTTATCACTACCTGACATTAGATTATGTATTTCTGGGGGTGTCTGGCGGGCCCAGTCGGTGGAGCCTATGACTCTTGATCTCAGGGTGGGGAGTTTGGGCCCCACGTTGGGCGTAGAGCTTATTTAAAAAAAAAATATATATATATATATAAATATTTATATTATATTTTATTAATTTTTAATTATTTTTAATTTATTAATATTAAAATAAATATATAAATATATATATTTCTTGATCCAGTAATCTCTTTAGTCCCCTGCCAGCAGAACATCAGCCCCCTGAAGGCAAGGACTGTCTGTCACTGTGGGTGCTGTGTCCCCAGTGCTCAATGCTCAATGTATAGTTGATCAGTGATGGATAATATAACCAGAGAGCTCTGTGCTAGTTATTTTGTTATGACCATAATTGCAATTATTATAATTGCCTCCTAGCCCTCATCCCTGGATTGTCCAACAGGCATCTCAGACACTAATTTGGTCTCTTCTTCCAGGTCTACTCCTCCCCCTGTGACTGTGTTCTCCCCACACCACCCCCTACCTCGTGCTGCTCCAATGCCCATCTCACAGCCAAAGGTCATGGACTCCTCTCTCTCCTCCTCTCTTAGTCCCCTGCTTCTTCCTCCCCTCTTTTCCCTCAGTTGCATTATTCTGTTCCTCTTCCCTCCTAAATTTCTGACCACTTCTCACCCCCTCAATCCTAGACCTGTCGTTAGTCCCTCGACCAGTACAGTTGTCCAGTACAGAATCTTTTTCCTGTACTCAAACTTGCCACCCCAAGATCAAGAGTCATATATTCTACCGACTGAGCCAGCCAGGCGCCCCAGTCAGAGCAGTCTTTTATTTTATCTTATCTTTTAAAGTTTATTTATTTGAGAGAGAGAGTGCATGCGCAATCAGGAGAGGGAGAGAGAGAGGGAGAGAAGGAATCCCAAGCAGGCTCTACAGGAGGCTCAAACTCAGGAACCCATGAGATCATGACCTGAGCCCAAATCAAGAGTCAGATGCTTAACCGTCTGAGCCACCCAGGAGCCCCTAGGGCCGTTTTGTAAAACATAAGTCAGATTGTCTCACTCTGCTGTTTAAAAATCTTTCGGCTCTTCCTTTAGTAAACATTTACTAAGCACATGCTAAGTGCCAGGTAGGACTCTAGGTGCTAAGGATACAGTATCGAATGAGACAAAGTCCCAGCCCTCACAGAGCTGACAGTCTGATGGGGTCAGGTAGATGAAAAACCAGTAAACAACATGCACAAGGTGGTTTCAGAATGGGAGGCGTGCAGTGAGGGGAATGACTCACATTATGTGATCGTGGCGCTCCTTAGCTAGGGACCCAGGGAAGGCATCCTGGAGCAGATGGCGTTTGCCCTAAGTTTGGGGAAAGGGGAGGAAATGGTGGGAACAGCATTTCAGGGGGGACACAACGGCAAGTGAGAGAGACTCTGATGGATCTGAACAGCCAGATGGCCGTGGTGGCTGGAGCATTGGATCCAGGGACCAAGAGCTCAGAAGAGGTGAAAAAGCCGAGACCGGAAGCCAGACCAGAGTGGCCCCTCCCAGGCTTTGTCGGCACACTCCTGGGTGGCTGGCTTGAAGAGCACGCTCCTGCTCCAACCCCCTCCCGCCCCCAGTTCACCATCCCCACTTCCTGCCCAAATGCTGCAGACAGGGGGCGCTATGCACTGATTCCCCCAGCGAGCTTCAGTTTCTGATGACATCACTAGGCTTTTGATGTCACTGTGTCCTCTTCCTGGAATGTCCTCTCCCTCCCCCACCTTCTTGGTGGAATTTTCATCCTTCTTTGAAAATTGCCTGAAAAGTCATCTTCACCCTGAAGCTTTTTCTCCGGTCTGAGTCAGGCTCCCTTCTCCTGCCCCCCCCCCCCCCCCCCGCCCCAGCATAGCTCAGAGTGATAATAGTATTTGAAATGACGACTGATGTTTATATTGTGTGCTACCACTACTAGCCAGACGCTGTCTGGACTGCTTTTCATTTACTGCCCCCCCCTCCCATTTTCCAGATGCAGGAGCTGAGGCCACCAAGCTTTAGTACACAGTCTCTAGTCAACCAGGAGAATGATGTCGCTGAAGAGCTGAATGGGTCTGGATTCACATCCTGGCTCTTGTTTGGTTCCCAGTCATGGTGGTTGTTCTTTGTGTTGTTCCTGGGGACGGAAGAGAGGAGGAGAAGGGACAGTTTCGGGGGGGGGGGATGAGCTTTCTTGGCAGAGCTTGAGAATTAAAATGGCGTAGGTGGGGGAACCCCCTCCCTCCACAGACGGGACTTCCCACCAGTTCCAACCATAACGGGCTCAAGGGAGACTCTGCAAGCCCGCCTAGGATAGGACACCCCCAGACAAGGAGCCTGGAGGGAGTCTGGCCTCCAGCTGAGGAGTTCATCACCGGTACTCAGCCAGGGCCCCACGGAAGTTACTGTGTCCCAGCATCATCCAGGAAGAGTCACCGGAGAAGAAAGTCACAGACTTTTCTTCTACCAAAAGAGGCCCCCTACTACCTTAGGAGCACTTAGGAGGCATATTAGAAAAATATATTCCCCTGTTAAAACAGCAGCTAAGGGACACCTGGGTGGCTCAGTCGATTAAGTGTCTGAAGTTTTCGACCCTTGATCTCAGTGTTGTGAGTTCAAGCCCCATGCTGGGTGTGAAGCCTACTTAAAAACAAAAACAACAAACGAACAAAACACACACACACACACACACACACACACACACACAGCAGCTGGGCCCTCAGGACACAGACAGATGTTGCCTTTCCCTAACATGTGTCCTGGAGATAAGGCATCACATATTCCAAGCCATAAGATAGGAGTGACAATTGTAGGCAGTACATTAAATAGCATTGACCCACAAGCTGAGAACGTCTTAACTTTTTCCCAGTTTTGAAGTATTTTATCATCTATCAAGGAGAAAGGCTTCGTTCTTGCTCATCCATCCATCTTGAACAGTTTTCTAGCCCCATCTCCCCTTTTTATACAGAGCCCCAAGGCAGGCTGAGAGCCTTCAGAAGGCAACAGGATCTGGCTAGAATTTTCTTGCCCACATTTTATTGTGAAGTTTTAAAAATACGCAGAAAAATGGGAAGAACTGTACAGAGAATACCTAGATTCCACTATTAACATTTTGCTTTATTATACACCCATCTCTCTATCCAACCAGCCATCATCTTATTTTTTGATGCGTTTCAAAGAAAGTTGAAAATTTGGAGGACTCTAATGTATAGCATGGTGATTTTAGTTAGTACTTGAAAGTTGCTAAGAGAGGAGACATTAAATGTTCTCACCACAGGGGTGCCTGGGGGGCTCGGTCAGTCGAGCATCCAACTCTTGATTTTGGCTCAGGTCATGATTTCATGCTTCTGTGAGTTTGAGCCCCACATCCGGCCCCGTGCTGGCAGTATGGAGCCTTCTTGCGATTCTCTCCCCCGCCCCCCCCCACCTGCTCCTCCCGTGCTCTTTCTCTCTCTCTCCCAACAAATAAACAAAATAAATAAATGTTCTTACAACAACAACAAAAAGAAAGAAAGAAAGAGAACTATGTGATGTGATGGAAGTGTTAGCTACCACTAGGGTGGTAATCATTTCACAATATATAGGTGTATGAAATCAACACATTGTACACCTTAAACTTACACAATATCATATGTCAGTTGTATCTAAAAAAGCTGGGGAAAAAATGAAAGAAAGTTGAAAACATTAGTCTACTTCCCCTTGTAAACACTTCAGCATGCATGTCATCAACTCGAGTTCAATATTCGTTTATGGCTCTTTTTGTGTTTTCTTCTTCTAAGGTGAAAATTACATATAATGCAATATAGATCTTCAGTGTCCATTCACAGAGACAAAGGCATATGGCGGAGTAACCCGTCTCTAGGAAGGCTCAGAACGTCACCATCACGGGGGAAGGCTGCCTCATGCCCACTTCTCAGTCAAATCCCGCCCATTTTTCCAGTGTCAACCACTATTTGTATTTTTCCCCCCACTCAAAAGTGCCTCACTTTGGACCATCAATTACAGGCCAAACTGTCGGTGATAGGAAGGGCTTTGAAGGTAAGCTTGGTGAGAGAAGGAATCTTTCTGTTCACTAGGATTTAGTTTCCAAGCACTTACTACAAGGGTTTGGCATGTAGTAAGAACTCTATATGGGGCGCCTGGGTGGCGCAGTCGGTTAAGTGTCTGACTTCAGCCAGGTCACAATCTCACGATCCGTGAGTTCGAGCCCCGCGTCAGGCTCTGGGCTGATGGCTCAGAGCCTGGAGCCTGTTTCCGATTCTGTGTCTCCCTCTCTCTCTGCCCCTCCCCCGTTCATGCTCTGTCTCTCTCTGTCCCAAAAATAAATAAACGTTGAAAAAAAAATTTTTAAAAAAGAACTCTATAAATATGAGTTGAATTTCTATACATATTTTTATGTACGTAAGGCCAACTTTTAAAAAAAGCCAACTTAGGGGCACCTGGGTGGTTCAGTCAGTTAGGCCTCTCTCTCTCTCTCTTTTTTTAAAGCTTATTTATTTACTTTGAGAGAGAGAGAGAGCAGGGGAGGGGCAGAGAGAGAGAATTCGAGAGAATTCCGAGCAGGCTCCACACCGTCAGCACAGAGCCCGATGTGGGGCTCGAACTCATGAACTGTGAGACCGTGACCTGAGTCAAAACCAAGAGTTGGATGCTTTTTTAAATTTTTTTATTTACATTTATTTATTTATTTTTGAGAGACAGAGAGAGACAGAGCACAAGTGGGGGAGGGGCAGAGAGAGAGAGGGAGACACAGAATCCCAAGCAGGCTCCAGGCTCTGAGCTGTCAGCACAGAGCCTGACGCGGGGCTCGAACTCACAAACCGTGAGATCATGACCTGAGCCAAAGTCGGATGCTTAACTGACGGAGCTACCCAGGCGCCCCCCAAGAGTTGGATGCTTAACCAACTGAGCCACGAGGCCTCTGTGCGGGCTGTACAGAGCCTGCTTGGGATTCTCTCTCTCTCTCTGCCCCTCCCCCTCTCAAAATAAATGAACATTTTTGAAAAATAAAAAATAAATAAAAGAGCCAACTTAAAGGAAAACTGTGGCTGATGTGGCAAAAAATGTAAAGAATCTACCCAAAGCACTGCTTTCATGTAAACACTAGAACTATACTGGCCAATATGGTGGTCATTAGCCTCTTGGCTACTGAGCCCTTGCAATACGGCCAGTCCAAATTAAGATGTGTCATAAGCGTAAACTAAACACTGGATTCCAAAGCCTTAGTACAGAAAACAAGCAGTGTCAAATATCTCATTCATGACTTGTATATCACTCACATGTTGAAATGATAATATTTTGGTTACATTGGGCTTGATAAAAATACATTTCTAAAATTAATTTCATCTGTTTCTTTTTTTTCTTTGTTTTTTTTTTCTCCCTTTTTTTAAATGTGACTATTAGAAAAAAATTAAAATGCATGACTCACATTATATTTCTATCAGATGGCTGGGTGCTAAACAGTTCATTGTGATTCACATGTGTTAAGTATGATGAAGAAGGCGTTCTCAGGGCGCCCGCATGGCTCAGTCAGTTAAACATCCAGCTATTGATTTTGGCTCAGGTCACAGTCTCAGGGTTTCGTGGGTTGGTGCCCTGCGTCAGACTCTGCGCACTGACGGGAACACAGCCTGCTTGGGATTTCCCTCTCTCCCTCTCTCTCTGCCTCCCCCCGCTGCTCATGCTCTAGCTCTCTCAAAATAAATAAATAAATAGATAAACTTAAAAAAGGGGGGGGGCGGGGTTCTCATTTTCTCTATTACCTGCTTCCAGAAGGACTGAATGAGGGTCTTGGTTTTTGAAAAACAAAAATTGAGATCCACATCGTGAAATAATAAATGGAGGAAATTGAAATCAGTTGTAGGACCAATCGGCATTGTCCTCGAAGGACCTGGGAGTGTTCACCCTCTACCCTGGGAACGTATTTATGTGGACTCTGAAACTGCCCACTTTTAAAACAAACCGAAGGACACAGGAGAACGAAATGTGCTGAGGTTGCTTTTATTGCAAGAATTTGGTGAGCTCCACCCGGATGTCATTGGCACCGGCTCATCCCACAGCACCCACACACGAGAGCACCGTGAGGGCACTGGGGGCCCACGGGAGCCCTGGTCCCCCAGCCAGTCAATGTGACTGAATCCGCCGTCGAGGGCTGGCTCGGCTGCCCCCGAGTGGTCCCTCTGTGTCCTCGACTCCTTAGGCGGGCAAGGAGCGGGCCTCAACGCCCCTCCGTCTCACGCTTCCTGGCTCTGTGCCCTGCAACCCTGTAGCTCTGCCCTCAGAGGGTATCACCTGCACCCCGCCACTCAGAAAGGGGGCATCTCCAGTCGTGAGCATCTTCTCTGTCCGTGAGGCTCCAGACGGCCCCTGTCTCGAGCCCCTGCCTGAGCAGGGAGTGGCCACACGCTGGGCCAGAGTCAAAGTCACTGTTGTCTACGAGCCTGGGAGCCAGGCCCCAGTGGGGACGCTAGGAGGCTGCTTCAGCCGCTGTCGGCTGGATCAGCATCGTGGTGGCCTGCAGCGGGTAGTAGCGGCCCCTCCAGGTCTTCCAGAAGATGCCCTTCTTGCGCTGCTGCCGCTGGTGTGGGATAGAACGGAAGTACTGTCCGTTAAGGTTGGAATGGCCACAGGTGCCAAACCACCAGCCACCTGCCGGGGTCAGAGGAAAAGGAACTGGTCAGGCTGGGGTCCCTGTGCCTCCACGGAGGCTGGGACCGAGAGGCGGCTGGGTGTTGGACTGCACACACTTTTTATTTGTTTTTTAATCTGTATTTTTGAGAGAGAGAGACAGAGCGTGAGCAGGGGAGGGGCAGAGAGAGAGGGAGACACAGAATCTGAAACAGGCTCCGGGCTCCGAGCCGTCAGCACAGAGCCCGACGCGGGGCTCGAACCCACGAACCGTGAGATCGTGACCTGAGCTGAAGTCGGACGCTCAACTGACTGAACCACCCAGGAGCCCCGGACTTTATAAACTTCAGAGGGGAAAACTTTTCTAGTGATGGTCACACGACGTCCTGAGGGACCCCAGGTTGTGACAAAGGAGTTTCAGGGGCTCTGGACCCCTTCCCAAGTAACTACAGCTTTTGTGTCTGTGACTGTGACTGTGACGAGTTACTGTTCTGTACCTGACACGTGGGAAACGTTTATTAAAGACTTTCTGGGGGCGCCTGGGTGGCGCAGTCGGTTAAGCGTCCGACTTCAGCCAGGTCACGATCTCGCGGTCCAGGAGTTCGAGCCCCGCGTCAGGCTCTGGGCTGATGGCTCGGAGCCTGGAGCCTGTTTCCGATTCTGTGTCTCCTTCTCTCTCTGCCCCTCCCCCGTTCATGCTCTGTCTCTCTCTGTCCCAAAAATAAATAAACGTTGAAAAAAAAAAAAATTAAAAAAAAAAAGACTTTCTGGGGTGCCTGGGTGGCTCAGTCGGTTAGTGTCTGACTCTTGATTTCAGCTCAGGTCATGATCTCAGGGTTCGTGAGTTTGGGCCCCACATCTACACTGACAGTGTGAAGACTGCTTGGGATTCTCAGTCTCCCTTTCTCTCTCTGTTCCTCCCCTGCACATTCTCTCTCTCTCTCTCTCTCTCTCTCTCAAAATTAAACAAATATTAAAAAAAAAAGACTTTCTATGATCATCGTCCATTTCTTCAACTTATATTTGATCAAACCATATAAAATTATTAGTATTCCATCATTTTTTGACCCACCAAAAAGCAATGTCATATGTTTCACTTTACAGAGCCTGGGTTCTGCCTCCAATTTCATTACAACAGGGTCGGGGGGCCTGGGTGGTCAATCAGTTAAGCACCTGACTCTTGACTTCAGCTCAGGTCGTGATCTCATGGTTCATGAGTTCCGGCCCTGGGTCAGGCTCTGAGCTGACAGCAAGGAGCCTGCTTGGTATTCTCTCTCTCCCTCTCTCTCTGCCCCTCCCCCACTTGCTCTCTCTCTCACTCTCAAAATAAATCAACTAAAAAACAAAAACAAAAGCCAACACAGGGTTTATCTTGGTGGCTGGGCCACGTGCCGGCCACTATCCCACAAATGCCCTATGGAGTGGGCATTGTGGTCATACCCAGTTTAAAGACGGGGAAACCGAAGGTGAGACAGGGTAATAAGTCAGTTGCCCAAAGACACACAGGAAGTTAGGAGAAAGGGGGGCAGAGAACGGACGGCATTTGGCACTGAAGGCAGGACAGGGAAACACAGAGGCAGAGAGAGGAGGTCTCGACCTCGGGGTGCAAGGCAGGACAGGGAGGCACAGAGCTTGCTCACCGGAGAGGCTCTTGGCACAGTTCTTGTCCCCACGGAGGTCGTGGTCTTGATCCCAAGTGGAGAAGGGCAGGGAGAGGCCATTGGGTGCCACAGTGGTAGCACCCAGTTCACTGGCCACGGGAGCTGTGAGCTGCAGGCTGTAGGCTGTGTCCTCACCACCCAGATAGACGGGGAACTGCAGAGACTCAGCATTGCCCTCCCAGTCCTGCAACTGCACAGCTAGGCGGCTGCCGCGGTCCCCCGTGATGCGGTGAACCTTCTCCAGGCCCAGCCAGAACTCACCTACAGGGGAGAGAGAGGCCCATCGGTGAGTCAGACCCACCTCCTCGCCCCCTCCTCCCCTCTCTGCCTCCGCCGCCCCCCCCCCCCCCCCCCGGCTGGACACACCCACCTTGGGGGTCTCCGAAGCCAGCCTTGTAAGCTTCCCAGGGCTGGTTAAAGTCCACGGAGCCGTCCTGGCGCCTCTGAATTACAGTCCAGCCTCCATCTGCCCAGAGAGGTGCAATGCCATCAGGAGGCCGCTTTTTGCAGGGGACCCCGACTTCCCATCCGGCTCGCAAACCCTAAACTGCCTCCAAACCCAGAGAGGGCCAAGGTCTTCTCATTCACCCCGGCAGGACTAGAGGAAGGTAGTTAAAGGTGGGCTGGCCAATGTGCAAGGGGCTCAGCCTAGACATTGTCCCAAGGCCCCAGGGGGGAGGAGGGGAGGGAGGGAGCGTTAGAAATCTAGGAAGTTTCTCTAGGTCCACTGAACCTGGCCCAACCCTGGGTGGGGGCGGGGAGCTGCATTTGATTGGAACGGCAATAGGGCCCATGACAGGATGCAGGGCACCCCAGCGGGCCAGCGCATCCTACCTGAGGTCATCTTGCAGTTAACCAGGAAGGGTGGGGACCCCTGGGGCTGGATCTGGAACAGTCCACTTTGCCGCTCTCCCTCTTCATACAGCTCTTGGCAGTCCCTGGGCAGCCCTGAAGGGCAGGCAAAGAGAGGGGCGGGGAGACTGAAGCAGGAGGGGCCTCAGGAAACAGGCATGTCAGGGGCTGGGCAGTGGGTGACAGGGGACATGAGGGGGTAATCCTGGGTTCACAGCATCCCCTGTCCTGGATGGCCCCTGAGCCACCCACCATCCTTCCTCCTCCCACACTGCATTCTCACCTCAGGCCACACAGCCAGCCTCGTATCACACACCCTCCTGCCACAGGGACTTTGCACGCGCCCGTCTCTATGCCTGCACATGCCAGTCACGTGCCAGAGAGATCTTCCCTCAGGACTTTCTTGCCTCATTCTAAAGATCCCAGCTTCTAGAAGGGATGCCTTCCCTGACCCCCAGACCAGGCCAGGCTCCCAAAAGAAGCATCGGGGACTTCCTGCCCACAACACTGGAGTCATCCAGTGGTCTCCCCGCCACTGAATGAGGATTCCATGGGGCCAGGGACAGAGTGGCTCTTTGCCCACAGTCTGGCACCAGTGCCCAGGTTAATCCTGGCCCACAGTAGGTGTTTAATAAAGACTGGAGGCATGAGTGATTGAGAAGCCGGGCCAGGGTGGAGAAGATAGGAGTGGGGCTGAGCAGAAGCGCTCTGTTGGGGGGGGGAGGGCGCTCTGCATGAGGCTTGCAAGGCCAGGGGCCCCACCTGGGATCCCAGGTAAAGGGGAAGGCAGGACTAAGGAACCTAGGAGGAAGACAAGGGAGGGAAAGAGGAGGGAGGGATGGCTGGGCTGTGCCCAAAGGCTGTGAAGTCCCCGCCCCCAGTTGAGCCTGGAAAGTAGGGAAAAGGTCGCCCGGGGGAGGGGAAGTCCGCGCTGAAGGGTGGGGGTAAGGGGGATGGGGGCGGGCCCAGAGTGACTGGAGACATTTTCCGGCCCCTGGAGCAGCTCCCCTTTCCCCTACTTTCCTCCCTTCCAATCGGGGGACGGCACCCGGCCAAACCACGAATGTGGCTTCCATTAGAAGGAGCTGTTTGTCTCTCCAGCTCTGAACCTTCCCCTACTTGGCAGGGCTGAGCCCCAGGTCTGGGAGTCCCCAAACCCACGCATCCCCCACCGTCACATCCCCCAGCCCAGCCCCACGCCTGCTGGCAAGCTCCAAAGCCCCTCAAGGCGCAGGGGCAGGGAGGGGGGTTGGGACGGTGTATGGACCCTTACAGGCCCGGTGAGGGAAGGAGGAAGAGTGGGGGAGGGCGGGGGGGGGGGGGGAGGAGGAAGAGTGGGGGAGGGCAGAGGGAGGGGCAGCCTTCAAGACTAGGGAGCCGGCAGCCGGCAGCCAGCAGCCAGACCCAGGGTGTGAAGGGGGAATCCGAACTTTTACCCAGTTGGCTGCACACAGCCCCGGATGCCAGGCGGGGTGATGGGGTAGGAGGACTACAGGGAAGCCAGCCGGGTCTGGAGCCCCGAACTAAGGGTGGGGACAGAGACACCAGGAGCTGTGAGCCTGTGTCAGACACACGGAGACATGCTGGGGGGGGGGGGGACGGGCAGGAGGTCTGGGGCGATCTGGGATGCACAATGGACCCAGAGCTTGTGCTGATGGCAAAGGCTCATTCTCTGCAGGAATCAGGGCGATCAGGGACTTCGGGGACCAAGAGGGGAGTGAGGCACCAGGTGTGGGGGGCAGGAGCCCTGGATTTGTTAGAGATGCAAAAGCGAGTGGTGTGTCTGGCCAGGGAGATGGGGGTTACCTGCCTCCTAGAGCTATGCTCCAAGATACCATTGGGGGGGAGCCCCAGCTCAGAATCCCCCTCCCAGGAAGCCATCGCTCTTCACCGTCAGAAGTCCAGGCACCCTCCTGTCCACCAGTGTGCCCTCAGAGAAGGTTCCAACCTTCAGGAAGGCGTCTCTGACCTGCACCGCCCCCTTCCCCACACCCCTGCAGCTCAAGTCCCTCCTGGACCCTCTTAAAGACCCCAAGCCCTGCTCCAGTCAGTGGCCAGCAGGGCTCCGGGGAAAGCCACTGGCTTGCCAGGAAGAAGGGTGGGGTGGCCTACCTGGTCAGGGTCAGGGATGATGAGATGGGATGTGCCCTCATCAGCCCTTTACCAGAGATTAGTGAGCCCACAGGAACCCAGGGCCAGGTGGACAGGACAAGGAGGGGGACAGGAGTGGTGTGTGTGTGTGTGTGTGTGTGTGTGTGTGTGTGTGTGTGTGTGGTGGTGGTTGGGGGGAAGGAATTGCCCAGAGGACAGAAGAGGGCTGGACACTCACTGTGCAGGCGGCTGATATTGTGAGCAGGGCCAGCGAGCTGTGCCATTTTGGGTAGCCTCTTCTTCCTGCCAGGCTTGGCCATCCTGTGGCCCAGGTGCATGGGGGCCAGGAGGCTCACCTGGACAGGACAGGACAGGAGGAGGATGTCAGGTCTGGCTGGCTCCGGCCCCTCAACTTGCCTGGCTCTAGGTCCACCCCCCCCACCCCCCCCCCCCCACCCCCCAGGACGAGCTTCGGCCTCCCTCCCAACCCCGGGGCGAGCATCAGGCACCTGGCTCTGCAGATTCTGGATTTTCAGGTGCTGCTTCTCCAGGTGCCGCTGCTGCTGGGCCACCTTGTGGAAGAGTTGCTCAATCCTGCCGTTCTGGGTCTTGAGCTGAGTCTGGGAGAGCGTGCGCACAGCACCGCGGTGAGGCCCCGGCCTTCTGCGGCCAGCCTCTCCATTCATCGACACTCGTCTGGCCTTCCAGCTCTCCCTCCCGGGAGACCCGGGCAGGGGAGCCCAGGGAGTCCCGGATGCGTCCCCCTCCCGCCCACACTGTCCGAGACCCGCAGGAGGGCAGCGGGAGCCCACGTACCTGCAGGCTGCCGAGGGTCTCGGGGGCAGCCTCGCCACTGGGGCCCAGACCCGCGGGCGCGCGCGGGGGCGCGGCGGACGCCCCGGACTCCTTGCAGGCCGCCCCGCACGCGCGCAGACGCCGCTCCAGCGCGCCCAGCCGCCCCTGGGTGCGCTCCACGTGCTCGCGCAGCCCGTGGCCCAGCTGCAGGAGCCCGTGCGCCAGCACGTTCACCTCGTCCCAGGACGCGAAGCGCGGCGGCTCGGGAGGCTCGGCGGGCGCCGCGCGGCCCTGCGCGCTCAGCAGCCCGGCGGTGGCGGCGCACAGCACCAAGGCTGCCGAGGCCGTCGGCGCACGGCGCATCCTTCCGGGTGGCCTGGACGCGGGAGCGCAAGGCGGAGGCGCGGGCTGGAGAGTCGAGGGCTGGCGACGCGGGCGTCCTGGCGGAGACTCACTGGCGTTCCGAAGCCGCAAGGAAGGCTCCGATCACAGCCGCCAGCCTTTGGGGCTTGGCTAGTCCCCGCGACGCCCCCTTTTTATAAGCCCGCGGAGAGAGGGAAAGGGGAGCCTCGGAGGCGGGGCGCAGGGAGTGCCGGGGGCGGGGCGTGCGGCCGGGGGTAGGGTTCTGGGAGCCAGCGGCCGGGGAGTTGGGGAGGGGGGGCGCCCTCGGGGTGCAAAACTCTGGCTCCTCCAGCAGGCCCTGGAGCGTCTCCTCTGCGGACCGTGGAAGACGTGACCCTCACGGGGGCCCCCTTCCAAACACCGGAATCCCAAACCCTTCACGCTGCACCCGCCGCGCTCAGCGGTACCCGTGACCCCCACCCCCCTCCCCAAGTCAAAAGCTGGAGAGAGAGACGAATAAGAAAGGGCCCCGGTGCGCTGAGTCCAGCCAGGCCGGGCATGCCCGGGACACCTGAAACATCCCCGCCCCCGGAGACTTCTCGGAGAGCAGCTCGGGACCAGGCTGCACGACTAGGGAGACGACTCTGGGCTCCCACGCTCCTTCCCGCTCAAGGATTCGTCACTGCAGATGTGTTTGTCGGATCCCCTGACGTCCCTCATCCCGCTTCCCACAACTGACTGCCCCTTCGGGGGTGGCTCCCGGTCTATCTTGTTCAGACTCCAGCTCTCGGCTCACTCCCCCGCTTGCCCCCCACCCCCACCCAGGGTCTGCAGTGTCGTCAGCCTTTTCCTGTATCAAAGCAGAAACCTCAGAACAGGAAGAGGTGATACACGGAAAGAAGGGCTCCTAACTCCTCATTCATTTATTCACTCATTCACTCATTCACTCATTAAACAAACAGTCCCTGTGTTCTGTAAGAGAGAGCCCGACACTCTGAGCCTGGGGTAGGGGCAAACTTGGAACAAACGAAGAACTAAGGCTGTGGGGCCGACCATGTTCGTTCCAAAAGGCTAAGCATTCGCTTAACAAACGTTGACTAAATTCCTCCCCTCCCTCCCGTCCTGCTCCACTATACTCTGTCGGGAAATCGAGGCTGGCAGAGAAAAACTTGCCTGCCAGGAAGAACCCCCAGGCAGGTTGGCTTGGCACACGGGCGAGAAGAACAGAGTTGACTCAGCAGGGCTCAGAGCCAGCTCAGTCTCTGGAATCTGAAACTGCATGCCCCGGGGCTGACGTGCGGGTCACCACTCATACACTTGGCCCCGGCCGGGCTGGATGCCAGGACGGGCCGATCCCGGCAGCAGTGACAGGCAGATGGGAAGGGCGGCAAGGAAAACCTCTGCATGGAGTAGGTCCAGACAGCCACCATCTGCCCTGGCAGCGCGCCTGTCCACCCCCGACACCCTGGCCTCTCTCTGAGGCGGTGACATAACTCTCAGGGTGTGCTCTTTTCTTCCGTGGCTTCTCGCCCTGAAGGAAATGATCAGTTACCTTCTCGACCCGACGGCCTTTTCTCTCCACTCACTTTTCAGGGGCTTCTTCCTTCGTGCCATGTTTCACAGGGCACAGAACCCGCCGGAAGCTTTTAGAGGCACCTGATGTGAACATGGCCCAGAAGAAATTTTCCAGGGACCCGGAGCTGGCTCTGGATTGCATTCTAAAAACTGTTCTGGGCTGCCTGGGTGGCTCAGTCGGTTGAGTGACCGACTTCTGCTCAGGTCGTGATCTCACGATTTGTGGGTTCGAGCCCCGCGTCGGACTCTGTGCTGACAGCTCAGAGCCTGGAGCCTGCTTCGGATTCGGTGTCTCTGTCTTTCTCTTCCCCTCTCCCCCCGTCTCTCAAAAATAAATAAATATATTTAAAAATTTTTTTAAATAATAAATAAAAACTGTTCTGTGGAACATACTCTCTGACCCAGCAGTGACACTGTTGCTCTGATCAGTTGTTTCTTTTTTTAAGCTTACTTATTTTGAGAGAGAGAGCATTCTAAGCAGGTTCTGAGGTATCTGCAAAGAGCCTGACATGAGGGTCCATCCCACAAACCGTGAGATCATGACCTGAGCTGAGATCACCCAGACACCCTGATCAATTGTTTCTTGAGTACCTACTGTGACGGCTGCTGTACTGGGACCATAATGGTGAGTAAGACAGTCCTGTCCACCAGGTTGGCTACTTTGGTCAAAGCAAATAGCATTAGAAAGGTGACCTATGAAACAAAAGAAAAAAAGAAAGGTGACATAGGGCCTGGAATCTCTCACCAAACCTGGGAAGCAGTGAAATGGACTTTTTTTTTTTTTTTTTTTTTTTTTGCCTGTCTGTGGGCAGTTGAATCTCCCGACCTTTGGGAGATTTCTTTTTTTTTTTTTTTTTTTTAATTTTTTTTTTCAACGTTTATTTATTTTTTTGGGGACAGAGAGAGACAGAGCATGAACGGGGGAGGGGCAGAGAGAGAGGGAGACACAGAATCGGAAGCAGGCTCCAGGCTCTGAGCCATCAGCCCAGAGCCTGACGCGGGGCTCGAACTCCCGGACCGCGAGATCATGACCTGGCTGAAGTCGGACGCTTAACCGACTGCGCCACCCAGGCGCCCCACCGACCTTTGGGAGATTTCAATCTGGCACCGTACGTGCTCTCATGAAGAGTGTCTTTAAGGGGCATTTGGATGGCTCAGTTGGTTAAGCCTCCAACTCTTTAAAAAAATTTTTTTTTACATTTATTTATTTATTTTTTTTCTAATTTTTTTTTTTAACGTTTATTTATTTTTGGGACAGAGAGAGACAGAGCATGAACAGGGGAGGGGCAGAGAGAGAGGGAGACACAGAATCGGAAGCAGGCTCCAGGCTCCGAGCCATCAGCCCAGAGCCCGACGCGGGGCTCGAACTCACGGACCGCGAGATCGTGACCTGACTGAAGTCGGACGCTTAACCGACTGCGCCACCCAGGCGCCCCACATTTATTTATTTTTGAGAGACAGAGTGAGACAGAGCACAAGCAGGGAAGGAGCAGAGAGAGAAGGAGGCACAGAATGTGAAGCAGGCTCCAGGCTCCGAGCCGCCAGCACAAAGCCCGACGCGGGGCTCGAACCCACAAACCGGGAGATCATGACCTGAGCTGAGTGAGGTTGGACACTTAACGCACTGAGCCATCGAGGTGCCCCCTGGCTCAGGTCTTGATCTCAGGGTTGTGAGCTGGGGCCCACACTGGGCGTGGAGGCTGCTTGAAAGAACAAAAAAAAAAGGAAGAAAAAGAAGTGTCTTTCCATCTATGTCTCTAGAACCTGAGTTAGTAGGGGCCCCTCAGTCCCTCTTCACTAATCCCCGAGCATTGGGTCTCCTGGTGGGTGAGTCAGGAAGGGTTGATCTGTTAGCAGACAGGCTGCTTAGGATAGAAATAGCAAACACCTACCGTGTCCTTCATTTATGCCGAGTATTATGTTTTGTCGTAAAGTGATTATATGTTCGCTTAATCCTAATAGCAACGCCAAATGAGTTGGGAACTCTTATTCCACTTTATAGATGAGGACTAGATAAAAGAGAGATTAAGTGCTTGCTCAAATTCTCACAATTATCCAGACAGAGCTAGGATTTGAAGCCGGGCTAGCCGACTCCCAACTGTGCTCTTGGCAGCAATGACACTCTGCCTTTGTCCCTAGTAGCCCAGTGATCCTTGCCTCCTGATATCCATGCTCTTCTACACTTCCCCCCTCTGGTGTAGGCGATAGGATATTATTGAGATGATGGTGTGTGCGACTTCCTAGGTTAGATCATAAAGAACACGTGGCTTCTGTCTTGTTCTTTATTTTTAAAAATTTTTTTTAACATTTATTCATTTTCTTGAGAGACACAGATCACGAGTAGGAGGAGGGTCAGAGAGAGAGGGAGACACAGAATCCGAAGCAGGCTCCGGGCTCTGAGCTGTCAGCGCAGAGCCCCGCGACGTGAACTCATGAACCGTGAGATCGTGACCTGAGCTGAAGTCGGCCGCTTAATCGACCGAGCCACCCAGGTGCCCCTCTTTTTTTTTTTTTTTTTTGTAAATTTTTAAATTTTGAAATCATTTCAACTTACAGAAATGTTGCAAGAAGACGTCATGGGCGTCCTGTATACTCTTCATAGAGATTCACCAATTGTCAACTTGTTCTACTAAGTTTATTGTTCTATCTATAAATTCCATGTACATATAGATATAGATATGTAACATACACACTATGTGTGTCTATATATATGCATATACATATACATATATATATGTATACATATATATACACACACACAAATATTTTGAGAGATGCATATAACAAACCTTTATGGAGGCATATTATAATATACACGTTTATCTGTAGAGAGCTACATATGTATACATAACATAAACAGAGACATATATAATGCACATATATAATACACACACATATATGTAGGGATGTATTCCTAGACACAGATATATGTATAACACAAACTCCACATGTATATGGAGAGAGTCACCTGCACCACAACACTGTTTGCAACGTCAGGAAATGTGACCTTGACACATTGCCGTTATCTAATCTATAGTCCATATTCCACCATATCCTTTACAGCCGTGTTTTCCACCGGGACCCCATCCAGGATCATGCACAGCATTTTATTTCTGTCCCTTTAGCTCCCCTTAATCTGGAACGGCTCCAGGGTCCTTCTCTGTCCTTCACCACATCGACATTTTTGAAGTGTACACACCAGTTATTTATAGACTATCCCTCACGTGCATTTGTCTGATGTTTCCTCCCGATTAGACTTTTTTTTTTTTGACAGCAATATTTTGTCCTTCTCTGTGCCTAGCAGGAGGCCCGTGATGTCTGTCTGCCCCTTATTGGCACTGTTAATTGTGATTTTTAAAAATTTGTTTATTTTTGGAGTGCCTGGGTGGCTCAGTTGGCTAAGCGTCCAACTTCGGCTCAAGTCATGATCTCGCGGTCCGTGAGTTCGAGCCCCGCGTCAGGCTCTGTGTTGACAGCTTGGGGCCTGGAGCCTGCTTCAGATTCTGTGTCTCCCTCTCTCTCTGCCCCTCCTCCGCTCATGCTCTGTCTCTCTCAAAAATAAATAAACATTACAAAAATGTTTTAAATTTTGTTTATGTTTAAATGTTTATTTATTTATATATTTTTTTTACAGTTTATTTATTTATTTATTTGAGAGAGTCAGAGAAAGCACAAGCAGGGGGAGCAGTAGAGAGAAGGGGAGAGAGAATCCCAAGCAGGGCCCAAACTCAGGAATCCTGAGATCATGACCTGAACCCAAATCAATAGTCGGCCACTCAACCGACTGAGCCTCCCAGGGGCCCCTAAATGTTAATTTGTTTTTGAGAGAAAGAGAGGCAGAGCGTGAGCGGGGAAGGGGCAGAGACAGAGAGGGGGACAGAGGAACTGAAGCAGGCTCTGTGCCGACAGCATAGAGTCCAATGTGAGGCTCGAACTCACGAACCATGAGATCATGACCTGAGCCGAAGTTGGGCACTCAACCTGTTGAGCCACCCAGCGGCCTCCCAGGTTTGTTTTTTTATTGAGGTATAATTGATGGATAACCTTATCTTAGTTTCAGGTGTGCAACATCATGATTCCATATTTGTATCTATTGTGAAATGGTCACCACTGTAAACTGATTACCATCCGTCACTCTACATAGTTCTAAAACTTTTTTGTTCTGGCGATGAGAACTTTTAAGATCTACTCTCTTAGCAGCTTTCAAATATGCACTACAGTATTATTAACTATAGTCACCTTGCAGTACCTTATATCCCCAGGATTTATTTATTTTATAACTAATTTATTCTAAAACGGAAAGTTTCCTCTAATTGTGATTATTTTAACCACTTAATTTTTCCAACTTTACTTATTTATTTTGAGAGAGAGAGAGAGAGTACGCGCGTGGGCAGAGAGAGAGAGGGAGAGAGAGAATCCAAGCAGGCTCTGCACCATCAGCACAGAGCCCGACGTGGGATTCAAACTCATAAACTGTGAGATCGTGACCTGAGGCAAAATCGAGAGTCAGATGCTTAACCCACTGAGCCACCCAGGAACCACTTAACCATTTAATTTTAATACTGGATGGTCAGTCATGGGGGAAGCATGAGAACCTAGGAGAGCCCAGAAAAGGGAGCAGTCCCATCGGGCAAGGCTTCCTGGGGCAGAGGCCCGGAAGCTGACGATAGTAAGATCAACCCGATGGGAGACGGTAAGGAATGAATGACCCAGATTGGAGGAAGAGTGTGAAAAATGCACTATAGCCTGGGACACGTGCCCAATCCGTCCCAGATGAGCCCAGAGGGACACGGGAGCTATGTATGCGGACCCCCCCAAGGGAGGTTGCTGGCCTGTGTCCGGGAAATGACCCCCACCACCTCGAGCCCCTGTTCATGCCCTTTCCTGCCAGCCTCTAGTCATATCCAGGTCACCAGGAAAGGTCAGCCAGAGGGCAGCAGGCTCAGAGGCTCAGGGACAAAAGGATGAGTCAGATTGTGGGCTGGGTCCCCAGAAAGGGCTGGGGCAGATTGCACCCTGCCTCACAGTCCTAGCCTGGGAGCTCGTGTGCACATGAACCTGGGCAGCCTTTACATCGAGGGCCAACAACTTTGACCTCCCTAAAGAAGAAATAATAACCATAGCAGTGCATGTTTATTTAAAGATTTCATTTTCTGGGCGCCTGGGTGGCTCAGTCGGTTAAGCATCCGGTCCAACTTCAGCTCAGGTCCTGCTCTCACGGTTCAGGGGTTCAAGCCCTGTGTTGGGCTCAGGGCTGACAGCTCGGAGCCTGGAGCCTGCTTCGGATTCTGTCTCTGTCTCTCTCTCTCTGTCCCTCCCTCTGTTCACACTCTCTGTCTCTCTGAAAATCAATCAATCAATCAATCAATCAATCAAAAAAATTGTTATGAGGGGAACACCTGGGTGGCTCAGTTGGTTGAGCACCTGACTTGATTTTGGCTCAGGTCATGATCTCACCATTGTAAGATTGAGCTCTGCATTGGGCTCCAAGCTAAGCACAGAGCCTGCGTGGGATTCTCTCTCTCCCTCTCTCTCTCCTCCTCCCCTGCTCATGCTCTCTATCTTTCTCAAAATAAGTTAATAAATATTTAAAATAGTTGTTATGGGGACGCCTGGCTGGCTCACCCAGTAGAGCCTGCAACTCTTGATCTCAGGGTGGTAAGTTGAAGACCCATGTTGGGTGCGGAGCCTACTTTTAAAAAAAGGGGGAGGGCGCCTGGGTGGCTCAGTTGATTAAGCATCTGACTTGGGCTCAGGTCATGATCTCCCAATCCATGAGTTTGAGCCCCATGTCGCGTTGTGCACTGACAGCCCGGAGCCTGCTTCAGATTCTGTGTCTCCCTCTCTCTCTGCCCCTCCCTGACTCATGCTCTCTCTATCTCTCTCAAAAATAAATAAACATTAAAGAGAGAGAGAGAGAGAGAGAGAGAGGGGTCCTGGGCGGCTCAGTTGGTTAAGCACCCAACTTCAGCTCAGGTCATGAACTCATGGTTTGTGGGTTCAAGCCCCGCATCAGGCTCTCTGCTGTCAGCACAGAGCCCCCTTCAGATCCTCTGTCTCCCCTACTCTTTGCCCCTCCCCTGCTGCGTGGAGGGCTCTCTCTCTTCCTCTCAAAAAAAAGTAAACATTGGGGCGCCTGGGTGGCGCAGTCGGTTAAGCGTCCGACTTCAGCCAGGTCACGATCTCGCGGTCCGGGAGTTCGAGCCCCGCGTCGGGCTCTGTGCTGACGGCTCAGAGCCTGGAGCCTGTTTCCGATTCTGTGTCTCCCTCTCTCTCTGCCCCTCCCCCGTTCATGCTCTGTCTCTCTCTGTCCCAAAAATAAATAAACGTTGAAAAAAAAATTAAAAAAAAAAGTAAACATTTAAAGAGAGAGAGAGAGATAAAAAATAAGAAATTGTTACAGACAGAGGCCCCTGGGTGGCTCAGTTGGTTAAGCGTCCAACGCTTGATTTTGGCTCAGGTTGTGATCTCACACTTCAGGAGTTCAAGCCCCATATTGGGCTCTGCACTGACATCGTGGACCCTGCTTGGTATTCTCTGTCTCCCTCTCTCTCTGCCTCTCTCTCTGTCTCTTTTTCTCAAAAATAAATAAATAAACTGAAAACAGTTGTTATGGATAAAATGTTGTGTTCCCTTACAATTCATTTGTTGAAGCCCTAACCCCCGCAGTGTGATCGGTGTGTTGGTACTTGGGGTTGGGGGCTTTCCTGGGTGATTAGGTTGTGAAGCATTGGTGCTCTTATAAAAAGAGATACACAGAGACACACGTGAGGAGGAAGGGAGGAAGTGGTTGCCTACAAGCCAGGAAGAGAGCTCTCCCCAGGAACCGAATTCACCAGCATCTTGATCTTGGACTTCCAGCCTCCAGAACTGTGAGAAATAAAGATCTGTTGTTTAAGCCACTCATCCTGTGCCATTTTGTTATGGCAGCCAGAGATGATGACTACAGCATGCCGAAGTGTGATCAACGTGCCACAATCTGGTATGTTTCAAGGGCACAAGGTAATTGACATTGATACATATACATATACACACGCCTGTGAGACTATCACCATAATCTGGGTAATGGACGTATCTGTCACACCCAACACCTTCCTTGTGCTTCTTGGGAACCCTTCTTACTGGCTCTTCCCACTTTTCCCACGTACTCAGGACCTGTTTTCTATCGCTACAGGTTACATTGCTTTTTCTAGAATTTTGTATCAGTGGAATCACATAGAATAATTTTTTTGGGGGGGGGGACTGGCTTCTTTCACTCAGCATGATTACTTTGAGATTCATCCTTGTTGGAGTGTGTATCAGTAATTTATTTTTTTATTTAATTTGTAGGCTCCAAACCCAGGATGGAGCCCAACGCAGAGCCTGAACTCAGGACCCTGAGATCAAGACCTGAGCTGAGATCAAGAGCTGGACGCTTAACCAACTGAGCCACCCAGATGCCCCTGTAGTGTATTTATTTTCAATGCTAATGCGAATAAAGCACAATATCATTATCCATTCATCTGTTGAAGGACATGTGGGTTATTTCCCACTAAATAAAGTTGCTATGGACATTCATGTACAAGTTCTTGATTGGATAACGCTTTCATTTCTTTTGGGGGAGTTTTTTTAAGATTTTATTTTTAAATAATGTGGGGCTCTACTGACGGAGCCAGCCAGGTGCCCCAGGGAATTTATTTTAATTTCAAATTTGAATTTGAATTTCCGTAGAACTCCTGTTCCTTATCTGCTCGGTTCTCCTCCCTACCACATACAATCACTGTCAGCATCAACATTTTATACTCTATCTTTCTTGTGTTTATTTAGACAGATATAAACAACACCTCCAAGCTCTTTTTACACAGAAGATAGTACATTGCATGCACTGTTTTGTATCTTATTTGTTTTCCTTTATTTATTTATTTATTTATTTATTTATATTTATTTATTTAAATGTTTATTGATTTTTGAGAGAAAGATACAGAGCATGAGCGGGGGAGGAGCAGAGAGAGAGGGAGACACAGAATCCCAGGCTCTGAGTCGTCAGCACAGAGCCCAATGGGGGGCTTGAACTCACAAACTGTGAGATCGTGACCTGAGCCAAAGTCGGGCGCCCAACCGACTGAGCCACCCATGTGCCCCCAAAATAAAACCTTTTAAAAGAGAGAGAGAGAAAGAGAATTAAAACACATTTCAGAAGGCCTTGGGGGAGGAGTTAAGATGGGCTAGAAGTAGGGGGACCCTGGGCTTTTCGTGTCCCCCAAACACAACTGTTTCGGGGTCAGATCACTGGGAACACCCAGGAAATTGATCTGAGGACCAGCAGAAGGTTCTCCACGGTTAGAGGGTGACGGCATGGCAGGTATGGGGCTTATTCTAACAAGGAATCAAAGCACACCCGGGTAAAGGTCCAAACACTCCCCGCTCCAAGCAAGGAGGAGCCGTGCAGAGGACCGACCAGTGGGAAGGAACAGCCAAAACACAACAGCACAGCGCACACAGCACAGAGCAGAAACACTTCCTGGAGTGTTTGGCCCCCTTCCTGGACAGTGTATGGCCCAATGACCCCTTTTTTAAAAACTTTAAATTCAAGTTTAAGCTTTTTTTCAGAAAGAGACAGAGCAGGTGAACAGAGGAGAGGGACAGAGGGAGAGAGAGAGAGAGAGAGGGAGAGAGAATCCCAAGCAGGCTCCACACCCAGAGAGGAGCCCGACGCGGGGCTCAATCCCATGACCCTGAGCTGGTGACCTGAGCCAAATTCAAGAGACAGACGGTTAACCAGCTGAGCCACCCGGGTGCCCCGACCCCTTTTTGATATAGCGCTACTCTCAGGTACGGGAAACATAACAAGCTTTCAAAACATGCAAAAGACAGAAACTTAGCCAAAATGACAAGACCGAAGCATTCTCCCCAAAAGAGAAGTCAAGAGGAAATTACTGCCAGGGACTTGCTCAAAACAGCCGTAAGCAATAAACCTGAACAGGAATTTAGAACACTCGTAAGACTACTAGGTGAGCTTGAAAAAAAGCGTACAAGACACCAGAGAAACCCTTGTGGCAAAGATCAAAGGCCCAAAAACTAGTCGGGATGAAATAAAAAAGAAGTGTTGTAACTGAGGTGTAAAAACGACTGGACACAGTCAGAACGAGGATTGAAGAAGCAGGGGAGAGAATATGTGATATAGAAGATGAAATTATGGAAAATAATGAAGCCGAAAAGAAGAGGAAAAGAAAGCTGTTCAATTGTGAAGGTAGACCTAGGGAACTTAGTGATTCCATAAAATGGAACAATATCAATATCATAGGAGTCCCAGAAAAATAGCAGGAAAAGGGGGCAGAAAAGTTATTTGGACAAATTATAGCTGAGAACTTCCCCAATCTGGGGAAGGAAACAGGCATTCAAGTACAAGAGGGACAGAGAACTCCCCTCATAATCAACAAAAACAGGCTAATACCACAACATATCACAGTGAAACTTGAAAAATACAAAGATAAAGACAAAAATGGAAAGCAGCTAGGGACAAAAGGTCCTTAACCTACAAGGGTAGACACATAAGGTTATCAGCAGACCCGTCCACTGAAACTTGGCAGGCCAGAAGGGAGAGGCAGGAAATATTCAACGTGCTGAATGGGAAAAATACGCAGCCAAGAAATCTTTATCCAGCAAGGCTGTCATTCAGAATAGAAGGAGAGATAAAGAGTTTCCCAGAAAAACAAAACCGAAAGGAGTTCATGACCAGTAAACTAGCCCTGCAAGAAATTGTAAGGGGAGCTCTGAGTGGAGGGGGAGAAAAAAACAACACCACCACCAAAGCAGTAAGACTAGAAAGGACCAGAGAACATCATCAGAAACACCAACTGTACAGGTAACACAAATTAATATCTTTTAATAATCACTCCACATGTAAATGGACTAAATGCTCCAGTCAAAAGACAGAAAGTATAAGAATGGATAAAAAACAAGATCCATCTATATACTGCCTACCAGAGACTTATTTTAGACCTAAAGACACCTGCAGGGGCGCCTGGGTGGCTCAGTTGGTTGAGCGTCCGACTTTGGCCCAGGTCACGATCTCATGGTTCATGACAGCTCAGAGCCTGGATCCTGCTTTGCATTCTTCTCCCTCCCTCTCTGCCCCTCCCCTGCTCACACTCGGTCTCTCTCTCTCAAAAACGAATAAATGTTAAAAAAAAAATTAGGGGCGCCCGGGTGGCTGAGTCAGTTGAGCGTCCGACTTCGGCTCAGGTCATGATCTCGCGGTTCGTGAGTTGAAGCCCCGCATCGGGCTCTGTGCTGACGGCTCGGAGCCTGGAGCCTGTTTCAGATTCTGTGTCCCCCCCGTCTCTCTGCCACACCCCCGCTTGTGCTCTATCTCTCTCTTTCAAAAATGAGTAAATATTAAAAAAAATTTTTTTTAATAATAAAAAAAATTAAAAAGACACCTGCCGACTGAAAGTGAGGTGATGGAGAACCATCTATCACACTAGTGGACATCAAAATGAAGCTGGAATAGCCATACTCATATCAAACAAACTGGATTTTAAAACAAAGACTGTAACAAGAGATGAAAAAGGGCATTATATCATAATTAAGGGGTCTATCCATCAAAAAGATCTAACAACAGTAAATATTTATGCCTCCAATTTGAAAGCACCCAAATATAAACCATATGATCCTGTCAATAGATGCAGAAAAAGCATTTGACAAAATACAGTATCCATTCTTTAAAAAATTTTTTTTAATGTTTATTTATTTTTGAGAGAGAGGGAGAGACAGAGCGTGAGCAGGGGAGGGGCAGAGAGAGAGGGAGACACAGAATCTGAAGCAGGTTCCAGACTCTGAGCTGTCAGCACAGAGCCCAACGCAGGGCTCGAACTCACAAACTGCGAGATCATGACCTGAGCCGAAGTTGGACGCTCAGCCGACTGAGCCACCCAGGCGCCCCCAATATCCATTCTTGATACAAACCCTCAACAAAGTAGGGATAGAGGGAACATATCTCAACATCATAAAGGCCATATATAAGACATACAGCTAATATCATCCTCAATAGGGAAAAACTGAGAGCCTTTCCCCTATGGCCAGTGATGACATAGGTGACATAAGTCAGAAAAGACAGTGATGTCCACTCCCACCATGACTATTTAACATAGTACTGGAAGTCTTGGCCTCAGCATTCAGACAACAAAAAGAAATGAAGGGTATACAGATTGTCAAGGAAGAAGTCAAGCTTTCACTATTTGCGGATGACATGATACTCTATGTAGAAAACCCCAAAGACTCCACCAAGAAATTGCTAGAATTAATACCTGAATTCAGAAAAGTCACAGGATATAAAATCAATTTCCAGAAATCTATTGCATTTCTATACACCAATAACGAAGCAGCAGAAAGAGAAATCAAGGAAATGATTCCATTTACAATTGCACTAAAACCAATAAGATACTTTAGTAATAAACCTAACTAAAGGGGTAAAGGATCTGTACTCTGAAAACTATAGAACACTTGTGAAAGAAACTGAAGAGGACACAAAGAAGTGGAAAAGCATTCCATGTTCATGGATTGGAAGACCAAACATTGTGAAAATGTCTATACTACCCAAAGCAATCTACACATTTAATGCAATCCTTATCAAAATACCATGAGCATTTTTCACAGAGCTAAAACAACCCTAAAATTTGTATGGAACCACAAAAGACCTCGAATAGAAAATGCAATCCTGAAAAAGAAAAACAAAACTGGAGGCATCACGATTCTGGGTTTCAAGCTATATTACAGAGCTGTAGCCATGAAGATGGTATGGCTCTGGCACAAAAACAGATACAGAGATCAGTGAAACAGAATAGAAAACCCAGAAATTTACCCACAACTATATGGTCAACTAATCTTTGACAAAGCGGGAAAGAATATCCAATGGAAAAAAGTCTCTTCAACAAACAGTGTTGGAAAAACTGGAGAGTGACATGTAGAAGAATGAAACTGGACCATGCTCTTACACCATACACAAAAATAAATTCAAAATGGATGGAAGACCTAAAGGTGAGACAGGAAACCATCAAAGTCATAGAGAAGAACACAGGCAGCAGCAACCCCTTTGACCTTGGCTGCAGCCACTTCTTACTAGACACATCGCCCAAGGCAAGGGAAACAAAAGCAAACATGAAGTATTGGGACCTCATCAAGATAAAATGATTCTGCACTGCAAAGGAAACAATCAACAAAACTAAAAGGCAACTGATGGAATGGGAAAAGATATTTGCAAATGACATATCGGATAAAGGGTTAGTATCCAACATCCATAAAGAACTCATCAAACTCAATACCCAAAAAGCAAACAACCCAGTTAAGAAATGGGCAGAAGACATGAATAGGCACTTTTCCAAAGAAGACATCCAGATGGCCAACAGACACATGAAAAGATGCTCAACATCACACATTATCGGGGAAATACAAACCAAAACCATGTTGAGTTACCACCTCACACCTGTCAGAATGGCTAAAATTGGCAACACAAGAAAAAACAGGTGTTGGAGAGGATGCAGAGAAAGAGGAACCCTCCTGCGCTGCTGGTGGGAATGCAAACTGGTGTAGCCATTCTGGAAAACAACATGGAGGTTCCTCAAAAAACTAAAAATAGAACTAGCCTATGACCCAGCAATTGCACTATTAGGTATTTACCCAAAGGATATAAAAATACTCATTGGAAGGGGCACATGCACCCTGATGTTTATAGCATCATTATCAACAATAGCCAAACTATGGAGAGAGCCCAAATGTTTAACGTCCATCAACTAATGAATGGATAAAGATGTGGTGTATATGTATGTATAATGGAATATTACTAGGTGATCAAAAAGAATGACCATTTTCGATCACGTGGATGGAGCTAGAATCTATTATGCTAAGTGAAATAAGTCAGCCAGAGAAAGACAAATACCATATGATTTCACTTGTACATGGAATTTAAGAAGCAAAACAGGAACATATGGGAAGTGGGGAAGAGAAGAGAGGGAAACGAACCATGAGAGACTCTTAACAATGGAGAACAAACTGAGGGTTGACAGAGAGAGATGGATGGGGGATGGGCTAGGTGGGGAATGGGTGCTAAGGAGAGAGACAGAGTGTGAGCAGGGCAGAGAGAGAGGCAGACACAGAATCCGAAGCAGGCTCCAGGCTCTGACTGTCAGCACAGAGCCCCACGCGGGGCTCGAACTCACAAACTGTGAGATCATGACCTGAGCTGAAGTTGGATGCTTAACCGACTGAGCCACCCAGGCGCCCCTGAATTCTACTACTGAAACCAATATTGCACTGTATGTTAACTAACATTTAAATTTAAAAAAAAAAACCAGGGGCGCCTGGGTGGCTCAGTCAGTTGAGCGGCCGACTTCGGCTCAGGTCATGATCTCGCGGTCCGTGAGTTCGAGCCCCGCGTCTGGCTCTGTGCTCACAGCTCAGAGCCTGGAGCCTGTTTCAGATTCTGTGTCTCTCTCTCTCTGACCCTCCCCCGTTCATGCTCTGTCTCTCTCTGTCTCAAAAATAAATAAACGTTAAAAAAATTAAAAAGAAAAATAAATTAAAAAAAACACCAACAACCACATTTCAACGCAATGCAACATATAGATGTTTGGGGATCCTGATTCACAGCGTCTCTAAAATAATAAAACAAAACATAACAAAACAAATGATGACATTTATGAGACAATTAAAAATTTGAACATTTACTGGACATTTGATAATATTAAGGTTTTAAGTTATAATAATGCTATTATGGATATTTAAAAAAGAAATAGTCTGCATCTCCTAGAATGCATATTCAAATATTTACAGATGATGGGAAGCCTGGGATTTGATACAAAATAATCCAATAGGGGAGGACATGGGAAAATGAAAGGAGATGAAAAAAGATTGAGGGGCGCCTGGGTGACTCAGTCAGTTAAGCGTCTGACTCTTGATCTCGGCTCAGGTCATGATCTCACAGTTTGTGAGTTCGAGCCCCACGTCGGGCTCTGTGCTGATGTTACGGACCGAGCCTGCTTGGGATTCTGTCTCTCCTTCTCTCTGCTCCTCCCCCGCTTGTGTGTGTGGTCTCTCTCTCTCTCTCTCTAACTAAATAAATAAACTTAAACAAAATTTATAAAAAATAAACATTTATCAAAAAAAGAAGAAAGATTGAGTTCATAATTGGCTGTTTATGTGATACTTTTTTTTCATTGTTGGAGAAGATATGTATCAGAAAATTTACCACTTTATGTGGGCAGTTGGTGGAATTAAGTATACTTCTCTATTTCTTTTTGTTTGTTTTAAATTCTCCAAAACAAAAGTTAAAAGAAAAATTTTGAGTAAGCAACTGGTGATCAAAGTAAAATGTGCTGGTAGATCTGGTTTCGAGTTCCCAGGAGGGCCAGTGGCGCAATTTTAATTTCTTTCTTTAGTTTCTTAAATATCTACAACGAATATGTTAATTTTTAGAGATTACTCTCTCTCTCTTTTTTTTTTTTATTTTTTTTTAACGTTTTTTTTTTTATTTATTTTTGAGACAGAGAGAGACAGAGCATGAACGGGGGAGGGGCAGAGAGAGAGGGAGACACAGAATCAGAAACAGGCTCCAGGCTCTGAGCCATCAGCCCAGAGCCCGACGCGGGGCTCGAACTCACGGACCGCGAGATCGTGACCTGGCTGAAGTCGGACGCCTAACCGACTGCGCCACCCAGGCGCCCCTCTTTTTTTTTTTTTTTTAAATGTTTTTATTTATTTTTGAGACAGAGACAGAGCATGAACAGGGGAGGGGCAGAGAGAGAGGGAGACACAGCATCTGAAGCCGGCTCCAGGCTCCGAGCTGTCAGCACAGAGCCCGACGCGGGGCTCAAACTCACAGACTGTGAGATCATGACCTGAGCTGAAGTCGGACGCTCAACCGACTGAGCCACCCAGGCGCCCCGATTACTCTCTTTTTTTAATGTCTATTTAGTTTTGAGAGAGAGAGAGAGAGAGAAACAGGATAAGTGGGGGAGGGGCGGGGGGGAGGTACACAGACTCCGAAGCAGGCTCCAATGCGGGGCTCGAACTCACAAACCGCGAAATCATGACCTGAGCCGAAGTTGGGCGTTTAATCGACTCCACCCAGGCGCCCCAAGAGATTACTTTTTAATTAGCAGTAAGAAAAAGCCAAGTTGGCATTTTTTTGCTCCGAAGGAACATTCCTTCCCAGGTACTCCGCGGACGAGCGCCAAGGCCCTGATTTGGCCTGAGGGCAGCGCCCCCTGGTGGCGGATCCCAGAGCAGCCCTTAGACTTCCCTTTCCCGCTACTCCGGACTCCAGGGGGGAGGGGAGGCGCTCCTGGCGCCCCCTGTGCGAGACTCCGGAGGGCAGCGCGGGCACCCGAGGTGGCCTCTAGGGTGAAAGATTCAGAGAAGCAGCCAAAGGGGTGATGTGGAGACGAAGAGTAGCAACTTTCCCCCTCCCCCTTCCCCTCCTCCTTCTCTCCTCCTTCCCTCATTCTTTTGGGCTGTTCATCAAACATTGGGAAGCTACTGTGTGCCACGCAATGGGTGCAAAGGCCCTAACACAAGGACCTGACCCAATAATTGTCTGTGAGAATTATAACATGATAAACAAGGTAACTAAGGGAAACATATAGCACATTACGTGGTGATGCCTACTAAGGAGAAAAGTAAATCCAAGAAGGGAGATATGGAATAGGGGGATGCTTACAATTTTAAATAGAGGGGTAAGTCAAACGGAAATCTGGGGGAAGAGCATTCCAGGCAGAAGGAATAGCCAATGCAGAGGCCCTGAGGCGGGAATGTGGCTCATGTGTTTGACGAGCATAAACAGGGGCCATGGAGACAGACAGACAGACAGACACACACACACACACACACACACACATAGATACACATTTTCCCCCCTGAAGCTTTTGAGAAATAGTCACAGACATGACACTATCTTATTCCTAAATGTGTCAATTTATATTTCCTGATAAGGAAGATACTCTCTTGGGCTGCCCCGGGGGGCTCAGTTGGTTAAGCGTGTTTGACTTCGGCTCAGGTCATGGTCTCGCGGTTCGTGGGTTCAAGCCTGGAGTTGGGCTCCATGCTGACAGCTCAGAGCCTGGAGCCTGCTTTGGATTCTGTGTCTCCCTCCCTCTCTACACCTCCTCTGTTTGTACTCTGTGTCTCTCTCTCTCTCAAAAATAAATAAACATTAAAAAATTAAAAAAAAAAAGAAAGACACTCTCTTACAAAGGGTTTCTCTCCTTGTCACTGCTGACTTTGGGGCTGGAGAATTCTTTGCTGTGGGGACTGTCCAGTGCACGGTAGGATTTTTAGCATACCTGGCTTCCACCCACTAGATGTCAGTAGCACACATCTGCCGTGCTAACTAACCCTGCTAACTATCACTAGTCGTGATAACTAACACTGTCCCCTGGGTAACAGAACTGCCTCCAGTTAAGAACCATTGCTTATATAGCCATGGAACAATGGTCACAATCAGAAAATTTAGTATTGATATACATTGCTAGCTATACTACAGACCTTGTTCAAATTTGATCAATCATTCAATACTATCTTTTATTTATTTTTATTTATTTAAAAAATTTTTTTTTACATTTATTTATTTTTGAGAGACAGAGAGACAAAGAGCACAAGCGGGGAAGAGGCAGAGAGAGAAGGAGACGCAGAATCAGAAGCAGGTTCCAGGCTCTGAGCTGTCAGCACAGAGCCTGACGTGGGGCTCGAACTCGCAAGCCGTGATACCATGACCTGAGCTGAAGTCGGACGCTCAACCGACTGAGCCACCCAGGCGCCCCTCAATACTCTCTTTTAGACCAATTTTCATTTTCTGCTCTCTGGCCCAATCCAGGATCATGTATTGCATTTGGATGCATGCCTTTTTAATTTCCTTCACCTGGAACATTCTTTCCCCTTTATTTGTCTTTTATGACAGTGACATTTTTGAAGATCATAATCCAATCCTTGTATAGAATGGCCTTGTTGGGTTTGTCTTACTTTTCCTCATGATTAGATGCAGGTTATGCATGTTCGGGAAGAATGCCACCAAAGGATAACGATGTGTCTGTCCTCCGTGCATTATATCAGGAGGCAATCGATATTCATTTGCCCCATTAAGGGCCATTTTAACTAAGATGCCTTGGTGGGGACCTTGTCTGTCTGTTTCTCATCTGTAGCCTTGTAACTTTCTCCTTTGTAATCAGTATGTTATATTATGGACGGATACACTGGAGTTATGCAAAGATCCTGTTTTTCCTAAAACTTTCCATCATTAGTTTCTCGCCTGCATCATTGTCCAGATTGGTTGCTTTTCATTGTTTTAAATAAATACTGAGTAAGGACACAAGGCTGCTTTTAACACGTGTGAAGGTAAGGAGTAACAATGAAACACACATTCGTGTAACGTTCAACCAGGCTGAGGAAGAGACCCAGCCCCATAAGAGAAACTGCAGCACCCCTCTTGCCTGGTGAAAGATACAAGTTGTTCAAACCTGGGGCTGGGGCAGGAGGGCAGCAGCGAAGACTGGGGTGATGGGGTCTTGGATAAGCCAGACGTGGATTCCAGAACTATTCCGGCAGTGAAACAAATAGGATGTGGACCAGCTGGATTTGGAGCCTGGAGAGGTGCTTGGAGGTTGAGGCTGGGGAGTGGGTGGAAGGAGATCCTGGTGTTTGAGATTCCCAGTTGGGGCCAGTCTGCCCTCAGGGTTGGGAGTGACTGTTTGGGGGTGGGGGGTGGGTAGGCACAGCCTCTCTGGAGCAGCTGAACATTCCAGACTGGGGCGATGGCGGCTCTGGAGTTTCAGGAGCCCTTGATCTGGCAGAGGGACTGAAAGTGGCTTCCAATGAGTTCCCGTGAGTTCTGGCATGGCCAGGAGCCCCTCTCTCTTCTCTGGCTCAAGCCTCATCTGGACAGGATGGGACAGAGAAGGGTCACATTTTCCACCGTGAATGATGTTAGAAACCTGGGGAAAAAAACATAACCTTTCAAAGATTATGTTTAACTTTTTGAGGAACTACCAAATCGTTTTCCCACAGTTACGTTCCCACCAGCAATGGATGAGGCTTCCAATTTCTCCATCCTCGCCAACATTTATCTCGGTAATAGCCGTCCTAGTGAGTGGGAGGTGCTATCTCATTGCTGTTTCGATTTGCATTTCCCTAAAGACGAGTGACGGTGAGCATTTTTTCACGTGCTCATACAGCATTGTATTGTACACAGAATTCTCCCCTTATCCACCGGGCAGACATTCCAAGAACCCCTCCATGGACACCAGAAACTGCGGATGGTGTGGAACCCTATATATACTATGTTTTTTCCTGGGCATCTATACCTATGACAAAGTTCGATTTATAAATTAGACACAATAAGAGATTAACAGCAATAATTAATAATAAAATAGAACAATTACAATGATATACGGTCATAAAAGTCGTGTGAATGTGCTCTCTCTCTCTCTCTGAAAATACCTCATTGTGCTGTACTCACCCTCCTTCTTGTGATGATGGGAGCTGATAAATTACCTAAGTCACGAGATGAAGTGAGGTGAATGATGGGTAGGCATTGTGATGTAGGGTTAGGCTCCTCTAGGCCTTCTAACTGTCTGCTTCCTAACCACCATTGACCACAGGTAATTAAAACTAGGTAAAGTGGGGCACCTGGGTGGCTCAGAAGGTTGGGCGTCCGACTTTGGCTCAGGTCATGATCCCACACTCGGTGAGTTCAAGCCCCGCATCAGGCTCTGTGCTGACAGCTTGGACCCTGGAGCCTGCTTTGGATTGCGTCTCCCTCTCTCTGCCCCTCCCCTGCCTCCTCTCTCTGTCTCTCTCAAAAATAAATAAACATTAAAAAAAATTAAAACTAGGTACAGCATTGGGGCATCTGTCTGGCTCAGTCGGTGGAGTGTGCGACTCTCGATCTCGGGGTCGTGCGTTTGAGCCCCACGTTGGGGGTAGAGATTACTTTTTAAAAATTAAATAAATAGGTGAAACTCCTCCTCCTGCTCCTGCTACAAAAAAGCCCCTCCCCAAAGCCACGGAAAGTGAAACTGTGGATGTGGGCAGGGTGACTGCTGTGTCTCCTTTGGAGAGATATTCAAGTCCTTTGCCTGTTTTTGAATTGTGGGTTGTTCATCTTTTTGTTGTTGAGTTGTACGAATTCTTCATATATTCTGGATCTTGATCTTTTAGCAGGGGTATGACTTGCAAATATTTTCTCCCATTTTGTGGGTTGTCTTTCCACTCTGTTGATTGTGTCTCCTGATATTGTATCATATAGTGATTATTGCGTATCTCATGTGTTATGTTATATTGTATGCATCTAATATGTATAATATAACATGTATTCCAGCCAGCTCTGTTCACTAAAAAGTCTGCACACCATGACCAACCCAGTAATGAACATTCTTAGCACCCAAACTAATATAACTTCCCACCCAAAGAAATTAGAGTTTCTTGGAGTTTCTATCTGATGCAGGTCGGGGACAGAAGTCCAAGATGAGCTGCAGCGTCTGGTCATACAAGAGAGCAAGAACACTCAAAGACCAGGAGAGACATTTCAAACAGCTCACAACCTGCAAAGGCTCCCACTGGCCAGGTGGGCCCATCAGTTGAAGCATGCTGTGTTTAAAAAAGTTTTTTAATGTTTATTTATCTTTGAGAGAGAGAGACAGAGCACAAGCGGGGTAGGAGCGGAGACAGAGGGAGACACAGAATCCAAAGCAGACTCCAGGCTCCGAGCTGTCAGCATGGAGCCCGACTTGGGGCTTGAACCCACGAACCGTGAGAGCATGACCTGAGCTGAAGTCGGACGCTTAACTGACTCGACTGAGCCACCCAGGAGCTCCTAAAGATTTTATTATTTTTAAAATTTATTTTATTATTTTTTATTAAATTTTTGTTTAATGTTTATTTTTTGAGAGAGAGAGAGAGAGAGAGGAACAGAATAAATGGGGGAAGGACAGAGAGAGAGGGAGACAGAATCCAAAGCAGGCTCCAGGCTCCGAGCCGTCAGCACAGAGCTTGACGCGGGGCTTGAACTCAAGAACTGTGAGATCATGACCTGAGCTGAAGTTGGATGTTCAACTGACTGAGCCACCCAGGTGCCCCAATATTTTATTTTTTAAGTAATCTCTACACCCAACATGGGGCTTGAACTTACAACCCTGAGATCAAGAGTTGCATGCTCTACCGACTGAGCCAGGCAGGTGCCCCATACTGACTATGTATGTATGTATTTATTTATTTAATGTGTATTTAATTTTGAGAGAGAAAAAGAGAGCACAAGTAGGGGAGAGGCAGAGAGAGGGAGACACAGAATCCGAAGCAGGCTCCAGGCTCCGAGCCATCAGCACAGAGCCCCATGTGGGGCTCGAACCCACGAACTGTGAGATCATGACCTGAGCCGAAGTCGGGCTCTCCACTGACTGAGCCACCCAGGCGCCCCCATACTGACTTTTTAAAATTTTTTTTTTTAACGTTTATTTATTTTTGAGACAGAGAGAGACAGAGCATGAACAGGGGAGGGGCAGAGAGAGAGGGAGACACAGAATCTGAAACAGGCTCCAGGCTCTGAGCTGTCAGCACAGAGCCCGACGCGGGGCTCGAACTCACGGGCCGTGAGATCATGACCTGAGCCGAAGTCGGACGCTTAACCGACCAAGCCACCCAGGAGCCCCCATACTGACTTTTTTAAAAAGCCTAATTCATCACCTTCAGAAGATGATGGGGAATCAATACATTATTTTGCAGAGTGGTATCTCTCTCTCTCTCAAAAATAAAAATTTTTTAAATTTAAAGGTTTATTTTATTTTTGAGAGAGAGTGCGTGAGTGAGTGGGGGAGGAGCAGAGAGAGAGAGAGAGAGAGAGAGAGAGAGAGAATCCCAAGCAGGCTCCATGACAGAGCTTGAGCCCACAACCCTGGAATCATGACCTAAGCGGAAATCAAGAGTCAGAGGCTCAACCAGATGAACCACCCAGGCGCCTCTGTCTTGCCTTTCTTATGATGAATGCGCCACTGGGAGCTAAATAGGACGTGATAAGCAGCATCTGGCAAGGACAGCGTTCTAGCTAACAAATGAGGAAGAAACACTAGGAGGACACCTCTATCGTGCAGCTGCAGTGAACCACCAGCTCACTGGCTGCCAGCCCCATGCAGGAGACACCATCAGAGTCTAAGTGTTCCGACAGAAGGTCCCAGCAACCCCCTAGCTGTGCCGGACAAGCCTGAGTCTGACCCCAGTTCTAGAACCAACTGCCAATCCGCAGGGAATGGGGAGGACAGAGGAACCCAAGTGTGGGATCCGCGACCCCCCCCCCCCCCCCCCCGCCGACCGTGGGAAATGCTCTGGGACAAACAGCCTGAGCTGGGCAATTGATTCGTTGTAAGGGAAGGAAAGGAATGGAGGGGGACACCGTGAATCAGAAGAGACTTAAAAGACAGATCGTTTCCTTTTTGAATGGGCAAGACTAAACTTCGATGTCTGCAGACTCCTCCTTGGGTGACAGACGATTCAGAAACACAAAGCGATTATTGCAAAAGTCACAACAGTGGTTACTTTGTGGAGCTGAGGCGTCCCTGCGCCTGGGCCCTGGTGCAGGGAGGGGCTTCTGGGGGTGCTGGCGACGTGCTACGTGTTGACCTGGGTGGGGGTTATCATGAGGGTCACTTTCGAGCTGGGTTTCTAATCTCAGCACTTTGACATTCAGGCCGGATGATTCTTGGCTGTGTGTGTGTGTGTGTGGGGGGGTGCCTTTAACAACATCCTTGGCCTCCGCCCACTAGATGGCAAAAACAGCTCTCCCGCACGCCATCAAGACAATTAAAAAATGTCTCCCACATATTGTTGGGTGTCCCCGAAGAGAAAAACCAGCCCTGGTTGGGAATCTCCTCTTCAGTAACTCTGTAAACTATGTACTTGGTTTATGTGGTTTCTTGGATCTGGCTCTGTGTGTGTATTTATTTTTTTTTAGCAAAAGTATTTTTACTTAAGTGTATTGATTTATTTGAGAGAGACAGAGATAGCACAAGAGGGTGAGGGGCGGGGAGAGAGAAGAGAGAGAGAAGGCCAAGCAGGCTCCACACTGCCAGCTGTAGAGCCCGACTCGGGGCTTGAACTCCCAAACCGTGAGACCATGACCTGAGCCGAAACCAAGAGTCGGCCGCTTCACCGACGGAGCCCCCCGGGTGCCCCCGTTTGTATTTTATTTTACAATAAAAGCACTTGTAAATTTCCAGTTTGGGTTTCACAAGGAAACTCCACAGTCATCTACAAAACGCACACACAAACCAACAAAAGGCTAGAAAAAAAAAGACAAAGACAATGGAAACAGCCCAGGAATTTTGTAAAAAGAGGAGTATCAAATATTGAATCTTTCTTTCTTTCTTTCTTTCTTTCTTTCTTTCTTTCTTTCTTTCTTTCTTTCTTTCTTTCTTTCTTTCTTTCTTTCTCTCTTTCTTAGAAAGAGCCCATGAGCAGGAAGAGGGGCAGAGGAGAGAGAGAGAGAGAGAGAGAGAGAGAGAGAGAGAGAGAGAGAGAATCTCAAGTAGGCTCCACACTCAGCACAGAACCCAACTCCAGGCTCGATCCCATGACCCAGGGATCATGACCTGAGCTGGAATCAAGAGTTGGATGCTTAACCGACTGAGCCACCCAGGCACCCCAGATTTTGAACCATATTCTAAAGCTACAATAGTTAAAGCAGAGTGGCACTGGGACAAAAAAAAGACAAATGCATCTAGAAATAGAAGAAGCTGCCTCTGGGGGCGCCTGGGTGGCGCAGTCGGTTAAGCGTCCGACTTCAGCCAGGTCACGATCTCGCGGTCTGAGAGTTCGAGCCCCGCGTCAGGCTCTGGGCTGATGGCTCAGAGCCTGGAGCCTGTTTCCGATTCTGTGTCTCCCTCTCTCTCTGCCCCTCCCCCGTTCATGCTCTGTCTCTCTCTGTCCCAAAAATAAATAAACGTTAAAAAAAAAAAAAAAAAAAAGAAGCTGCCTCTGGAGGGGTATCGTTGTATCAGATAAAGTCTGAGCTGCTCCGGGCGCTGCTCAGATGTACCTTTCTGCCTGTGCCTTCAGCTCTCCTCCCACCAATAAGCTGACCTAAACAAAGTTCCCCGTGTCTGGAGCTTTCTACTCCTTTGCATGTACAGTTTCTCCCATTGGAGCACAATTCGCTAAGTGTCATGGCTGCCGGCTGCCTCCCTGGACCCTGAAGTTCAGGGGTTTGTCCCTCCCTTTTCCTTCTGTCCCATCCTGTCACCCCTTTACCATACACCTTGCCTTGAAAGTCTATCTCTGCCTGTCAGCTTTGTGGCCCAGGATGGCAGGAATCGTGACCCCCTCAGGGACCTGCACAGTGCCTGGTATATATTAGGTGCTCAATAAATGCTAAATTAATCGGGAAATGCATTAAAGAATCAAATGTAATTTAAAATCATTCAACAGGGGCATCCAGTTGGCTCAGTTGGTAGAGCATGCAACTCTTGATTTCAGGGTGAGTTCGAGCCCCACATTGGGCATGGAGCCTCCTTTAAAATATTCTATTTTATTTTTTTTATTTATTAGAGAGAGAGAGAGGGTACAAGTGAGCAAGGGACAGAGAGAATCCCATGAGGGGCAGAGAGGGAGAGAGAGAGAGAGAGAGAAAGAGAGAAAGCAGGGCTCCCCAAAGCAGAGCTTGAACTTACGAAGCATGAGATCATGACCTGAGCCAAAGTCCGATGTTTAACCAACTGAGCCACCCAGGTGCCCCTACTTAAAAAAAATTAAAAAAAAAAAACACAAAAAAACAAAACTTTAGAGGCACCTCGGTAGCTCAGTCAGTGAAGTGTCGGATTTCGGCTCAGGTCATGATTCTGCGGTTTGCAGGGTCGAGCCCCTGTCAGCTGTGCTGACAGCTCAGAGCCTGGAGCCTGCTTCAGATCCTGTCTCCCTCTCTCTGCCCCTTCCCTGCTCGCGCGCTCTCTCTTTCTTAAAAATAAATAAACGTTAAAAAAATAAAAAAAAATCTTTCAATAAACATTTATTAAGCATCTACTATATGCCAGGAACACTGGATGAAGCAGTGACCAAAATCAATCAGTCCCCTGTTTTATGATGCTGCCACTTTAGTGGGGAAGACAGATGACAAATAAGTAAACAAATAAATTCTTCTTGTTTCAGATAGTGAAAGTAGCTACCAAGTTTAATAAAAGAGAGCAATGGGAAAGACAGAGACTGGAGAGGGACCCCATTAGGGCTTTAGGGCGTGGGAACACACGGGTCGAGCCTCCAACATAGGAGAAGGTGCCTATGTGAACGTGTTTAGGGAAGAACAGTGCAGGCAGATGGAACAGCTTGTGCAAAGACCCTGTGGTAGGAAAGATCCAGGGTCTTGGTACCTCTCCAAGACACTGGGACATGAGCATCAGTCCTTCTAGCTTCCGCCCAAAGGATCTTCCAAACACACAAATCCCATTGGGTTAGTCTCCCGTTGTCTTCCCATGGCTCCCTATTGCCCTGCGGATCAAATCCAAACTCCTTAGCCCTGCCCTGGGCGGGACTTGGTTGTCCCCTCCGCCCCGCCCCCTACCTACTCCTCCCCGCCTCCCGGGCCCAGGGACAGTCACTTAGGCCCCGCCCCCAGCCCCGCCCCCCACTCGGGCCGGACCAGCACCGCCCACCCCGTCTCACCATTGGACAGCTCGGAGAGCCTCGGGCGCTGGTTGGCTAGAGCGGCCATCAGTTAGGGACCGGGCCTTGATAATCCGTCCCCGAGCTCCGAGGGGGCGGGTTCGGGTGCGGGCGCGGCGGGGGCTGCTGCTTCAGGTAAAGCACCAAATTTTCGGGGCCACCGGCGGGGGTTCTGGGGGGCACTAGGGGACGTACCGGGAAGGGGTACTGAGCTTCCCGCCCCTCTGCGGGCTCAGCGCCCTGCGATGGGGCGGGCTGCGTGTCCTCTGGCTGGGACCCCACCCGACACCCGGAGCCCCAGGTGGGCAGCGAGCAGAGCTGGGGGCTCTGGCTTCGTGAGATCGCCCTCCTCCCGCCCTTCAGGAGCCCAGTGGGGGGCTTGTTCGCCACCTAGCGCCCCAACAGACTCCGGGACTTTCCCAGCGTCGCTCCTGGAGAGCTTGGGGACACGGGTTCAGCCCCTCACGGTGGACCTGGGTGTGTGTGGGGGCGGGGGGCGGGGGGTGATACGGAAACGGTGTTGGGGGGAGGAACGGACGGCCTCCGGGCCGGCAGACAATGGGTAGCGGATGGAACCGCCCGGCGGGGTTTCCTGTAGGAAACCGCTCTGTCTCTATGAGGCCGTCGTGGGGTGTGTATAAGTGTGTGTGTTGGGGGGGGGGCGCGATGTACCCGAGTACCTCCCCCTCCCACCATCATCAGCCTCCAACCCCTCCTCGGGGCTCTGAGCGTCCCGCCCCAACATAAGGGGGTGCCACCATTCGCGGCCTCAAGCCGGGGAGACGTCCTCTCCCCAGGACCGGCATCCACACTGCCCGCCGAGTCCCCACCGCTCAGGTTTCCTGATCACAACCCGGAGTCCCGAAATAGTCCTTGGGGCGGGAGTGGGGGCGTGTGGCGTCGGCTCTGACGGCCTAATGAGGGGGTCTCAGGCAGAGGATCCGATCTAGCTGACAACTCGGGCAGGGAGCGGAGAAGAGGGCAGGGCCGCCGCGCCCCCACTCTGCTCAGGCTGCGGCTCCTGGGGCCGCCCAAGTGTGGGCCTGCTTCCCCAGCAGGGAAACGCGCAGGTATAGGCAGGGATGCAGGGTGGGAGGGATGACCCTCCTCGGGCTCTCTGCGCCTGCCCTGGAGGGCAGGGCTGTCTCTAGAAGGCCATCAAGTGGGTGGCCAATGCAGAAACACTGGCAAAATTGCCTGGGTTAAAATCCTGCCTCGTGTGTGCCCTTGGATGGGTCACTTCATATCCCTGTGTCTCAGCGTCTCCACCCGGACAATAGGGGAAAGGGTAGTGATAAGAAAACCTACCTCGGAGGGTTTAGCTAGGACTTTTTTTTTTTTAAGTTAATACCCATGAATTGCATATAATAGAGCTGGCCCAGCATGAATGGCAAAAGTATTATTATTATTATTATTATTATTATTATTATTATTCACCGTTCCTGGAGCACTGCTTTCTCAGCCCAGCTTCTGGGCCTGGCGACTCCAGCTGATTTGCGTCTTAGGGATGGCCCACAGCTGTTTTTTGAGTTCTCAGGGCCTCCTAGTTGGGTGTGAGCAGGTCACTGGAGGAGGAGGCTGACCCCACTGAGTCACACTGCCAGCGGTGCGAGGCAGGCCCGGACCCCTGAGCTCTGGCCTAGGTTTTTTTCCACCACACAACTCTTCCCTGACAGTTTCCTGAAAACAAGTTGTGAGAGGCACTGGCTGTCCTCTGTGATCACCGGCTGCCCCCGCTGGCCCGCCCCTCTCAACCAGTGTGAGGGGACAGGAAGCAGCTGCTTTGGGACCAGAAGGGCCCCCCCCCCCACACCTGCCTTAGGGTGGGGTGAGGGAGGTTTCAGGGACCCAGGCTGGACAGAGGTAGGGAGTGGCAGGGTCCCCTCGGCAGTGGAGCAGGGGCTACTCCATGGCTGATGGGCCATGGCTCAGGAATGCAAGAGGCTGGAAGGGGTGATAGGAAAGGTTCCCAGGGGGTTGGCACATTGGGCACTGTGTCAGGGAGAGGACAGATGCCAGGCAGACATCTGGTGGTGGAGGCTGGACCGGCAAGGGGTCCCCAGGAGATGGGCGGAGCACAGTCTAGGGGCATTTCCCATAGGCGGTTGATCTAGATGCCCTGTGCCTCAGTTTCCCCATCTGGAAAATGTGAATGATGACACATATGTGTTAAATGTGAATGATGACAAAATTTTTTATGTTTATTTATTTTTTTTAACTTTTTTTTAACGTGTATTTATTTTTGGGACAGAGAGAGACAGAGCATGAACGGGGGAGGGGCAGAGAGAGAGGGAGACACAGAATCGGAAGCAGGCTCCAGGCTCTGATCCATCAGCCCAGAGCCTGATGCGGGGCTCGAACCCACGGACCGTGAGATCGTGACCTCAGCTGAAGTCGGATGCTTAACCGACTGAGCCACCCAGGCTCCCCTATATTTATTTATTTTTGAGAGAGAGAGAGAGAAAGACAGTCTGAGTGCAAGCAGGTAAGGGGCAGAGAGAGAGGGGAGACACAGAATCCAAAGCAGGCTCCAGGCTCTGAGCCATCAGCACAGAGTCCTACTCGGGGCTCGAATTCACGAACACGAGAGATCATGACCTGAGCCAAAGTCGGATGCTTAACCGGCTGAGCCACCCAGGCGCCCCTCCCTCAGTTTTTTAAAGCCTCCATCATGTTATCTGAAGAGTGCCCCCAGCCCCATGTCTAGCCACAGCTCTGACAACCTGGGTGTTTGTGGTTCCATTACAAGCTCCCCCAAGCCAAGGGCAGAATCCTGTGACACTCCTAGAGACATCCTAGGGAGATAGATAGCCATTGATTTGCATCCTTGGTGCAGCTAGACCTCAGCTCTCCATCATTCCTACAAGAGTCTCACAAGCAACTTGGTAAACACTCAGATGCGCAATTATATCTTGTTTGCATTCCTCTAAGGAAAAAAGAATTCAAACAGCCCTGTTGTGTTTTTTTTTTTTCCATACGCAGAATCTGACCAGATGAATTTTTAATGAGCCCATGAAGGGCTTCCAACTCTCGCCTTCCCCTTCTGAAGGTTCACAGCACATCCTTTTGAGCATCATTTCCAATTTTGCCTGGGGGACTGACGAAACTCAGCAGGTCGGAATGACTGACCCTCCCCTGCCCCCATTCCCAGCTCCTCTTGTTTTCTCATCACTCTCCTCTCTTCTCCTTTTGATGCCCTGCTTGCCTCTTCCTGTCCAGCCAGCTGAGGACTGCACCTGGGGATCCCCGCATTCATTCATCCCAAAGTTTCAAGGCTTCTTGAGGGAGCAGAGAGGACAGGACATATGTGTTGGGGAGGGTGGTGGGGGCGGGGGGAAGGAGGAGCTCTTGGGTCTATTTACTCTAACTTAGCATCGAGGCTGACTCCAGAAGTACAGCCGGAGGGATGGGGCTGGCCCCATCCTCACCCCTTCTGGGGACATTTTTCAGGGTGTGTCTGACAGCTACTCCAGAAAACATGGCCAAGTTTGCCCTGAATCAGAACCTGCCTGGTGAGTGTGCACAGTGGGATACATGTGTGTGGACAGACTGATAGTGGACGCCCCTATGTAGACACAGCCCTGTGGTTCTCTCCATATGTAGCCAGAGAGCCCTTGCTAACCGTCCACTGGATAATGTCATGGCCCTGCTTAAAACCTGCCTGTGGCGTGCCCTATCGCATGTCTCATATAATCCCAATTCCTCATGGTGGCCCAGGAAGCCCCCCACGATTGGGCCCCAACCCACCTCTCCTACTCCTTTCCTTCTCCCTTTTTTAACTCTGTGCGGGACACCCTCACCTCAGCCTTGCTGTTACCCCACCCTGCTCGCTATATCCCAGGGCCTTTGCTTGGGCTGTTTTCTTTTAGGAACCTTCTGTCCCCAGCTGTTTCCTCATATTTCAGGGCTCAACTTTTAAGTCCCTTCCGCAGGAAACCTGTCCTGATAACTGGAGCCAAAGTCACGCCTCCCACAGTTATTCTCCATTTCACCTTGTTGTTGTTATTATTATTGCCCTAAGCAAGCACCATTGGAATGATGTTTATTTACTACAAGAAAGCAGGGATGTTTGTGCGTCTTGTTCACTGATGTGTCCTCAGCGCCTAGAATAATGCTTGTCACATAGTAGGTGCTCACTAAGGGTGGGATCGCATGACTATTTGGTGCAGATAGGCATTTGATCCTCGGGCACGCGCGTGCGCAGTGGCAGGTGTGCAGGGTCTGGTGCAGGCAGAGCCGTGGACTGTCGCGGGCGGTGGGGGATGCATCTGTCCAGTCTGTCCCGGGTCGTCCCCCTCCCCCCAGCCTGACGCCCCCCACACCCCGTCGTGCCCGCAGACCTGGGCGGCCCTCGCCTGGGCCCCGGCCCCACCGCGGGCGCCCGCAGCCCGAGCTCGCCCTACTCAGTGGAGACACCGTATGGCTTCCACCTCGACCTGGACTTCCTCAAGTACGTGGAGGAGCTGGAGCGCGGCTCCGCCACCCGCCGCGCCCCGGGCCCGCTGCCTGCGCGCCGCCCCAGAGCACCCCGGGCTGGCCTCGCAGGCGCGCGCAGTCCAGGCGCCTGGACGTCCAGCGAGTCCCTGGCTAGTGACGATGGGGGAGCATCGGGCGCGCTCTCCCCGGGCGCACCCTCGGGGCTCCTGCTGCAGCCGCTGTCGCCGCGCGTGCCCGTGCGGAACCCGCGCGTCGAGCACACGCTTCTGGAGACGAGCCGGCGGCTGGAGCTCGCGCAGGCGCACGAGGGCGCGCCCAGCCCCGCCCGCGCCGTCCCGCGCAGCCCGCGTGGGTCGGGCCGCAGCAGCCCCGCCTCCAACCCCGCCCTCGCTTCTCCCGGTCCCGCGCAACTGCAGCTGGTGCGCGAGCAGATGGCCGCGGCTCTGCGGCGCCTGCGCGAGCTCGAGGAACAGGCGCGCGCGCTGCCGGAGCTGCAGGAGCAGGTGCGCGCGCTGCGCGCCGAGAAGGCTCGGCTGCTGGCTGGGCGCGGGCAGCCGGAGCCCGACGGGGAGGCCGAGGCGCGCCCCGACAAGCTAGCTCAGCTGCGGCGGCTCACCGAACGCTTGGCCACCTCCGAGCGCGGTGTTCGCGCCAAGGCCAGCCCCTGGGCCGATGGCCCCGACGGGTCGGCTTCCAGGCGCAGTGAGGGCACGCTCGAGGTCCCCGATGCGGTGGCCGGGACACCCGACGGGGCGCCGCAGACGCAGGAGGCTGGCGCCCAGGCCGTGCCGGAGACCCAGGACGCTAGGGCCCAGGCAGTGCCGGAGACCCGGGAGGCCGGCGTGGAGGCGGCCCCCGAGACCCTCGAGGCGGACGCGTGGGTGACCGAGGCGCTGCTGGGGTTGCCCGCCGCCGCCGAGCGCGAGTTGGAGCTGCTGCGCGCCAGCCTGGAGCACCAGCGCGGGGTGAGCGAGCTCCTGCGCTCCCGGCTGCGCGAGCTGGAGGAGGCCCTCGAGGCTGCCGAGGAGGAAGAGGCGGCAGCGGCAGCCCGGCCCCAGCCGCGCGATGCAGCCACCCAGACCCCGTGGGGTTGTGCCGCGAAGGCCACACAGACCGAGATCCCCGCGGAGGCTCCTCCCCTGACCCAGGAGAAGCCGTCAGGACCTGCGGATGGGGACAGAGTCGCGGCCCCCGCGGGTGAGTCCCAGCCCCTAGCTAAGCCCTGGCTTGACGGCTTCTGGGCTGGGACTCAGTGCCCTCATCTGACCCCGCCAGGCACCCTCAAATCCATCATGAAGAGGAGAGATGCTACACCTGGCGCCCAACCCAGCCCCGGACCCAAGAGCCTGCAGTTTGTTGGGGTCCTCAACGGAGAGTGAGCACTTTTCCCCTCCCCATGGCGACATCTGCAGGGACGTAGGCCGGGGTTCGAATCCTGGCTCTGCCCCCTCACTCGCGGTGTGGTCTTGCAAGGCCTCCGTTTCCTCACACGTAAAATGGGGACAGCCACTCCCACCTCGCAGGACCCCAGAATGAGCCCACCGGGGAGGCTCAGCGGATGCCTCCCGCCCTGCCCCCAGGTATGAGAGCTCTTCCAGCGAGGACGACGACAGCGACAGCGAGGACGGTGCTGCCGATCCTCCAAAGAGCAGTTCCTCCGGCTCCGGGGACGACAGCGGCAGGGAAGTCCCGGACCCCGAGCCCGAGCCGGAGGCAGAACCTCAGCCGGGTGCGCAGGGGAGGTGAGCGGCGTTAGGCACGTGGAGTGGGGGCAGTGGGGACGGCTGCTTCCTTTCCTGTGCCCCGCGCCTCCCCACCCCCCCCCCCCCGACCCAGACCCCTCCAGCGTTTCTCTCTACTTGACAGGTGCGAGCTGAGCCCGCGTTTGAGGGAGGCGTGCGCAGCGCTGCACCGGCAGCTGAGCCGGCCGCGCGGAATCGCCCGCGACGGCGTGAGTGCCCACGAGAGCCCTTCATGGATGGGCGTCGTGGGCCCCATCGGGGCCTCCCCTGACGCCCTCTTAGGGAGCGCGTGGGGTTTCCTGGAGTTGGGGGACCCCAGGTTCCACCCCTTCGCGCCGAGACCCCCCCTGCTCCCCATCCCCGGCTCCTCAAAGGCATGTCCGTCCCGGGACAGCGCTGAAGTGTTCCGTTTCCCCTAAGGGCCCGCCCCAAGCTCTGGCCCCACTCCCATACCCCCCAAAGGCAGGCGCTCACCGCCTTCCTCCACTCTAGGTTCTCCCACAGGCTCTTTTCCCAGAGGGGAGGATCCCTGCCCCCTTGAGCCTGGGACCCACACTGGCTCGTAGTCCCTCTTCCAAAGGGGTGTGGCGCCACCGACACCCTCAGACAAGCAGCGACCCTTCCTGCCGGGCCGGATTCCCGGCCCCCCTCCACAAGACCTGGACCGGCTCTGACGCCTTTCCTCCTGTCCCGGCAGGGCGCGGCGCGCCTAGTGGCCCAGGAGTGGTTTCGGGTGTCCAGCCAGCGGCGCTCTCAGGCGGAGCCCGTGGCTGGGGTGCTGGGCGCCGTGGCGCGCCTGGGACCCGAGCTGCTGGCCCACGTGGTGAACCTGGCCGATGGCAACGGGAACACAGCCCTGCACTACAGCGTGTCCCATGGGAACCTGGCCATCTCGAACTTGCTGCTGGACACCGGTCAGCGCCTTCCTCCTGGGGCACAGGACCCCCGTGTCCTGGGCGGATTGCCAAGGGCCTTTAGACCTCTGCATCCTCTGAGCTGTGCACGGGTGGCCTTTCACTCTGTGGGGTGCCAGGATACAGGCTCTGGAATTAGACCTAAATCTAGAGGAATCACTTAGTCTCACCAGCCTCGGCCTCCCCATCTGGGAAACCGGGAGGCCACAGGGCCCTCCCCGGGTAGTTGTGATGACACGGGTACCTTAGTGCCAGGCGCACAGGCAGCCAGTCAGTGGTCCCCATGCCTTCTGTTCCTGAATCTCCAGCCCTGGCCCTCTCCTCTGTCCAGCCACCTGCCTCCCCAGACTTGAGGGGAGGCCTTCAGGTCAGGGCTCTGAGCACCCAACCAGGCCCGGCCACTATGCCCTCCTCCACCCCCACGTCTCACATTGGCTCCGGTTCACACATTTTTATCACCTGCTCATGCTTGCTCCTTACCTGCCCCAACTTTCCCCCTCTGGAGCTGAGATATTCACTTCTGGGTTGTTGCTGAGCCCACAAGACCTGTATTGAGAGCCTACTAGGCACCAGTACAGTGCTGGGGTGGGGGGCGGGCCACCCGCATACAGCTGCTCTCCCCATGGGACTCAGAGCGGAGGGGACAGTGGGCAGTACACAAACTGCCCACCAAGAGCCCTCCTGGGCACCATCCTTCAGGCCCAGTGTCTGCTGGGTCCTGCCTTTGGAGGCTTCTCACTCTCAATGCAGGCTAAGGCAGGTCCCACTGTCCCCTCTCCCACCCCACCCAAACACAGATCTGTCCCATCCCTGAAGATCTTGGTGACCTGGGGAAGGGCACAGTTGCTCTGAGCTACACAGGGAGCTGGAGCTCAGGAGGGGGGATGATACATGATTCGAGAGTATCATGTACCTCTCGATACTCAAGATACTCTCGATATTCCCTGGCATCTCCTGCCTAAAAGGGGGCTGGGGATGGGGGCTTCAGCAGCGGCAAGGAAGGCACAGCTCAGTCACAAGAAGCCCAAGGCTTCATGGACCCTCTTTATTCCTTGCATCACCCCCCCCCCCCCGCCCCCAGCTCCCAATGCCCCAGACCTTGCCCTATACCTTCTACCTTTCACACCAGACATTCTCTCTGCCCCTGTCTGCTTGCTCCCACGTCAACCTGGGTCTTCCCTCCCCTAGGACCGTCCTCAGTGTCCTCCCCGTGTAGGGGCTGTCTCACCTCCCTGGAAGGCAGGGCCTGGACAGGGCTGTGTATCTTTGCTACTTCTCTCCACTTAGAACTTTCCCTGTTTCTCCCTCAACCCTACCTTGCAGCCTCTTATTGGTCAGTCTGCTACTCTCTCCACCCCTTCTGGCTTCTCCCTCCTAGGAGGTCACATTACTCGCATTTTCGTCCCAGGCCAGCTCTCCTTTGCAGGCTAATCCACACCAGTTTCAGCATCCTTATGGAATATTCCTCTTGCCTCCAGGCTTCTTGGTTCCTTGACCCCGCTTCTCCCTTCATCTTGACCTCTGCCCCAAGTCAGCCTTATACTTGTAAGGTCACCCGGAGATCTTGATGTCACTGAAGACGACGCCCCCTCCACAATCTCACTCCCAGCACCCCTCTTCTCAACTCTCACCCGCCAACATTTTGGTTGCCCCAGTGGCTGGCCCTAACAACCTTGGCCCTCACAGGACCATTGGCCATTGCTTCCTCATTTCACTGTCCTCATCCAGTCTCTTTGTTCACCTTCTGTCATTTACTCCTTTATGTCCCCTTTCAAACTCTCGTGGTCCTCCTTCACCTCACCCTACCTCTCCATTATGGCACGCCGTAGACCCTCAGGTGTTGGTTCAATCAATGAGCAAGCTCCTGTGAATGTATGGGTGTGAGTGCGTGTGCTGTGGGGAGGGGGTGAGTGGAGATAGACTCAAGATTATCAAGTAAAAACATGACATAATTAGATAAAAACCACAATAAGACATAACTAGGGGAGGAAGGAACTAGGATCCTTTAGCTTAGGAAGGCCTCAGGTGGGAGGGGAATAGAGAGGGTAGAGGAAGTTGGGAGGGTGCCCTGGTGCCTCCAGAGACCCCACTCTGGTTATTTCTATGAGCCCCTCCCCACCCACACACTCCACTAGGGTCACAGAAGCTTGTGGAAGCAGTGAACACCTACACAGTACGCCCCATAACTAGGGAACCCCCTCTTACCCCTCACTGTGCACCTCTTCCCAAGCTGTCCTGGCCTCATAGAACCTTCTGAAAGGTGGGAGACAACCACATCAAACAGCCACTCTAGTAACCACGCCCCAGAGAGGTGCTGGGAAGGAGAGGCCAGGATGGGAATGGGGTGATCCCAGAGGAAATAGAGCCAGCGTTTGTGTTCAGCTCTGAAGGGTAGGCAACAGTGTTCTTTCCCTGGGCTGCTGCAACAGAGCAGCTCAATGTGGCTGGCTTAAAAACACGGAAATTCATTTTTTTGTAGTTCAGGAGGCCAAAAGTCCAAAATCAAGATTAGCAGGCCTGGTTCCATCTTAGGAGCTCAAAGCAAATCTGTCCCAGGCCTTTTTCCCCAGCTGCTGGTGCTTGCCTGCAGTCTTTAGCAGCCTGTGGCTGATGATCTCTTCTCTTCATCATCACATGGTCTTCTGCTTGTCTCTCTCTTCTAAGGACACCAGTCATACTGGATTAGGGTCTACCATAAGGACTCATCTTAACTTGATCACATTCTCAAAGACCTTATTTCTAACTAAGGTCACATTCACAGGTACAGGGTAGGTAGGAGTTCCTATCTTTTTGGGGGGGGGGGGTGGAACAGAAGCCAGTCTAACACAGGCTTGGAGAAAAGGATTCCACAAGGAACAGAAGTTAGGGAATAGCCTCAGAAGCCATAGTGGATGATGGCCTGTATTCCAGAAGCAATGGGGAGATACGGGAGGCTCTTAAATGGGTGACTGTGCCAAATTTCTCTTGATCTGCTGCATGCAAACAAGTGGATTCAGACGCCAGGGTGGGCCAGTCGACATAGTTCTCTAAGGGGGCAGTGATGGTGAGCTGGTGGGCGGTAGCCGTGAAAATAGGAACATCAAGTTTATTGAGCACCTACTAAGTGCCAGGTGTTCTAGGTACTGGGGGGATATAACAGAAAACCAAACCAAGTCCCAGAACCAGTTTGAAACCAGCAGAGATTTGAGCAGAACCCTGAAGGGGAGGGAGCCTCAGGGGCCAAGGGAACAGTAAATTCAGGACCCAGTCATGATGGCAGGCCTGAGGGGAGGAGAGTAAACCAGGCTGGGCTGAGGGGGTCAGCTTGTTGGTTAATGGACTCCCTCCTCTCCCAGGGGTCTGCGAGGTCGACCGCCAGAATCGGGCAGGCTACTCAGCCCTCATGCTGGCCGCGCTCACCTCTGTGGGGCGAGAAGAGGACACGGCTGTGGTTCAGAGGCTCTTTCACATGGGCGATGTTAACGCCAAGGCCAGCCAGGTGTGTGGACGTGCCTTTCCTGGCTCCCGGTCTGGGGGTCACTTCCACTTGGGGTTTGTCTCTGACCTCCTTTTCTCCAGAACCCTCCCCAGCCCTGTCCCCTTCTTCCCCACCCCCCAGACAGGACAGACAGCCCTTATGCTGGCTATCAGCCATGGCCGCCAGGACATGGTAGCGGCCCTGCTGGCCTGTGGGGCAGACGTGAACGCACAGGATGCAGACGGGGCCACAGCACTGATGTGCGCCAGTGAGTACGGGCGCCTGGACACCGTCCGCTTGCTGTTGGCCCAGCCGGGCTGCGACCCGGCCCTCCTGGACAACGTGAGCCACCATGGGGCTGGCGGGGGGCTGGCAGACTACCCGTGCATTGGATCAGGGACCTGACTACCCAGGTCGTTCCTCAGGAGGGCACCAGTGCCCTGGCCATTGCCCTGGAGGCCGAGCAGGAGGAGGTAGCTGCCCTGCTGCATGCCCACCTGAGCTCTGGGCAGCTGGACTCCCCGGTAAGTGCGGACCCTGGCCCTGAGCAACAAAGCCTCGCAGCTACACGCTGGGTCCCGAGATGGTACTGAGTGTGCCTCAGAGAGGAGGCCTCCATTCCTGCTCCCTTGGGGAAGCAGCCAGGATTGGGGAATCTGGGTTTGGATTCATGCACGTGGCTGGGATCTGATGTTCAACCTGCCAAATACCTGAGAGCCACACCTCCACTTTACAGGTCATCGGGTGATGGCCTGAGGCCTCCAGAGGGGAAGTGACCTAGGGCCAGGCTAGAGTGGTCAGAACTAGCTCAGACCTTCCTTTGTCAGCGGACTCTTGTCGCTGTCCCCAAGGAATAAGGGATCCTTTAGCATCAGGCAGGGAGAAGAAGGGGGTGCGGGCTCCCTGCAAGCCAGAGTTTGCCAGCAGCCCAGCGGCAGGGAGGGAGGGCCGAGCTGGAAGTAGAACGCTCAGTTTGCCTCCAAGTGGAAAAGCTTATTCTTTTTCAAAGGCAAGTGGCAAGCTCTTCTTAGTCCTTAATTAAACTCATGCAATCAGCTGCCCCCCCCCATTGGAGCTGTGGGGAAGGAGGTACGGAGATCAAGCCCGTCTTCCTGGTTAGATAGGGCAGAGGCGAATTCAAAAACAGACAACCTGGCTCCACTGTGAAGGGTGGGGTTCCTCCTTATGCACGATCACAGCGTGGAGGGGCAAGACCTCCATCAGGTTAAGCATCCCTGTGTATGAGGAAGCGTCCTGCCCACAGGAGACTGACCGGACCCCTTCCCCCATCTCTCACCAGTCACCCCTTGGCGCCCCCGCGGCTGTGCCTGGTGAAGGAGAATGCGGTGACCACAGAGAAGACCCTCAGCCACAGTGAACGGCCTGGCACCCTGGACCTGGACTGGGTGCAGGGCGGATCTTTCCTTTCTTCACCCCAGCCCATGGGGGCACAGCAGGGGCCAGGGTTTCCTATCCAGATGCTAGCCCTGGGCCAAAAGAAAGGCTTGGATGGTCAGTGTTCCAGAGGGGCTCACCTTGGATCAGCAGGATGAGACGGGCTGAATGAAAAGTGACAAGGCCCCCGAGCCCACCCACTCACAGAATAAAACATTACTAACTCAGCTTGTGTCTTGTTTTGGGGACACAAGCACATAGCTCCCACACCCCAAGTCTTCAGAGAACAAAGGCAGGGAGAGGCCCCCACTGGAGAGTTTTAGAAGTCCAGTGACAGCCCAAACGAGAACCCAAATTTACGTACAACATAAACGCTTTATTAACAATCGCAGATCCATCCCCGTGAGACAAGTGGTCGACCCAGACAGCCTGGACCCTGTAAACAGACCCAAACATTAGATACTGATGGGGTACCCAGCAACTGATAAAATCCCTGCCCCCCACCCCGGCCTTGCAAATCTCAGTAGATCACTGTACGCCCCCCCACCCTGAGACCCTCACCCGTGGATTTGGTGAAGCCTTCCTGCTACCAACAAGGGTCTAACGGGTTTGCTGCTTCCCATCCCAGTGCTGCACTTACCAGCCACAAGTTCAGCGCAACCTCCGAGCTTCTCGCTCTGACTCCAAGAGGGTGAGCACGTCGCCCTCACGCACAGGGCCTTTCACGTTGCGGATGATGGAGCGGCTCGTGTCGTCCATGAACTCCACGCGCACCTACGGGGCCCACCAGAGGGACGCGGAGTTAGGACAAGTCAGGGATGGGCACCGCGTGGTAGGCAGCAGACTTCAATACAGAGGGCGTGTTGGGGCCAACCCGGAGACACTTAGAGGACTAGGGAACTGCGTCTGGCAGGCAGAGCTGAGCCAGGACAGAAGCCGAAGAAAGTCAAGACGTGGAGAACAAAGTTCTCGAGAGACTAAAATAGTAGGGACAGCTGTAGCTCAGGTCCTGCTCGGGGCGGGGAGCACACTCAGAAGGGCATGGAGCCACAAAGAGCTCGCTGAGACGGCCCGAGAAAGAGGAACGTCGGAACCCGGCGAATGAGGTTGACGGAGCTCAGACGTGGTGGGCAAGGCCCTAGTGAGGGCTCGGACGCTCCGGGAGCCCTTGGGATATAAGGGACTTCTGGTCTCAGAGTCCAGCCGGCATGGCAATCATCAGGGCTCAGCCCGGGGCGCCCCCACCCGCGCTCGCTCACCTGCGTGCACTGTCCCTGCGAGCCGGTCCTGCCCAGCACCTTGGTGACCTGGCGGAAAGAAACTGGGATCAGACCTGGCTAGCCCTTCCCCCTATCCCATCTTTCTCCCCCCGGGCCCCCAAATCAGGACCCCCACCTCACCCTGGCCAGTTTGATGGGCTGCACACGACTCGTGTCCATGATGGCGGCGCGGCGGCGGTCGGGCGGGCGGAGAGGGGTCACGTGCTCCGAGAAGAGCCTTTATACTACATAGTAGCCCCGCCCACTCCAGCCCTCGCGAGACCTGGAGGGTTTTCCCAGCAGCCCCCACGGTAGAGACGTCACCGGCGCCCTTCAGCGCAGACGGAAGATGGCGTCCGCTACCCGCTTCATCCAGCGGCTGCGGAACTGGGCGTCCGGGGTGCGCGGGGCGAGAAGGGCCGAGTGGGGCGGGGCGGGGGGCTGTGGGTTCAGTGCTCCTCGGACCCGCTCCCGCTAGTCCCCTTCCTCCTGCACCCTTGTGCCTGACGCTCTTAGTGCTGAGATTCTCCTAGACTAGAACCAGTGTCTCAGCGCAGAGCCCCCAACTCTTTCGGCCGACACACCCACCTCCACCCCAGCCCTCGACCCATTCAGGCCTGAGGTCTGCCTAATCCCAGACCTTCTTAGCCCTGTATCTTGTGGCCCAGGCCTTAGCTCTCCTTATCTCCTCCAGGACTCATACCCCTGTACCAAACTGTTCATCTCCGACCTTCCCTTCTCCATCCCTGGGATGCCCCTGCTCCCTCGCCCTCTCCTCTCCTGAGGTGCCCTGCAAGCTGACCTCCTTCCTCTCCTCCCACAGCAAGACTTGCAGGCGAAGTTGCAGCTGCGCTACCAGGAGATCTCCAAGCGGTGAGCAAGCCCCGCTCGCTGCCCATACACCGGCTCTGTCCTGTTATTCTCACGTCAAGAACAAAATCCGTATTCCTTTAGACCCCTGGAGTGCTGGGCCGGAATCCTGCCTCCGGTCCCTGGCAGTCCGTGGAGGCAGAGGTTTGATTTTAACTTACCTGTACTCCGAGCGGGCTGCTCGTGGAACAGTCGGGTTGGGCGTGAATTCAGAGTGGATCGTGTAGCTGTGCAGTCTTTAGTGTGGCCCTGCCAGTTAGTGTTATCACCCCCAAACTACAAATGAAAAGATTTAAGGCTCAGAGAGGATAAGTCATTTGCTTAAAGTCACTTAGAAGCTTGAAAATGACAGCTGAGATTTGAACCCATAAGTGTCTTGATTCCAAACTCATTTATGTCCAAAAATTACTTGATATTTACAAGGCCCTGATGCGCTCTCAGAGATAACAGCACCAACAAGAAAAGTTACTATTCTCATTCCTTTTGTGGAGCTCAAGTTCTAGGAAGAGAAAAAGGTGGTAGGGAAACAAACGCAACAGGTAAAAAGCATTCTGGAATGCTCTGAATGAATGAATGAATGAATGAATGACAAAATGAATTAGAATAAGCTGGAGGGTGGCAATCTCATGTCAGGTGGTCAGGAAAGGTCTTTTTTCTGGGATTGATGTGTGAGCTACCTGAAGGAGAAGGAGCCAAAGGGCAATTATTGAAAGAACATTCTGACAGAGGGAACAGTATGCTCCAAGCCTGTTGAGGCTGGACAAAGCCAGGAGGAGGAAGGAGGCCAGGGTGGCTGGAACACAGTGAGGAAAGGAAGAGAGAGCAGTATATAGGAAGTCAGGGGAGCTGGCACAGGTAAGGCAGCCAGTGAGGATTAGCACAAAAGGAAAAAAAATAGCATTAGAATAACCAAGTTTATGTGAATGCCTGCATGTTGTAACTGATTCCAAATATCAGAAGTTTTGAGTTGCTGCTCTATCTAGGGTCGTTGGTGCCAGTTGAGGAAAAGGTTTTAAAAATTTTCCAACTTCTTGAGGATAGTGGCGCCTCTTTCCATTGGGCCCTGGTTCTTACCTTTCTGCTAGGTGGTGGAAAGTGATGGCCACATCCACCAGGGGCCGTCTGGACTCCAGGGGTGAAGCAAATTCTAACTGCCGCACAGGATATTGCTTTTTTTTATTTTTTTATTTTTTTATTTTTAAGTAATCTCTACACCCAAAATGGGGCTCGAACTCACAACCCCGAGATCAAGAGTCACATGCCCTATGCTCTACCAGCAGACGGCCAGCTGCCCCAGGATATAGCTTTTAATATTAAATTTGTAAACTTCCTTTTTATTCTTATTTCTCATTAAAAAAAATTTCAATTTTTACTCTTTTGAGACAGAGAGAATGTGCACATGAGCAGTGGAGGGGCAGAGAGAGGGAGAGAAACCTAGGCAGGCGCCCCTCTCATTTTTTTACACAATGGTTATCACTTGTTTTAAGAAAATCTTAAGGGGCGCCTGGGTGGCGCAGTCGGTTAAGCGTCCGACTTCAGCCAGGTCACGATCTCGCAGTCCGTGAGTTCGAGCCCCGCGTCGGGCTCTGGGCTGATGGCTTGGAGCCTGTTTCTGATTCTGTGTCTCCCTCTCTCTCTGCCCCTCCCCCGTTCATACTCTGTCTCTCTCTGTCCCAAAAATAAATAAACGTTGAAAAAAAAAATTCTTAAAAAAAAAAAAAAAAAAAAGAAAATCTTAAGTCCTGGGGCACCTGGGTGGCTCAGTTGGTTGAGTGTCTGACTTCAGCTCGGGTCATGATCTCGTGGTTTGTGGGTTCGAGCCCTGCGTTGGGCTCTGTGCTGACAGCTCAGCCTGGATCCTGCTTCCGATTCTTCGTCTCTGCCCCTCCCCCACTTGTGCTCTGTCTTTCTCTCTGTCTCTCACAAATAAATAAATGTAAAAAGAAAAAAGAAAGAAAATTTTAAGCCCTGGGGCACCCATGTGGCTCAGTCCATTAAGTGACTCTTGATTTTGGCTCAGGTCATGATGTCACTCTTCATGAGATCAGGCCCCGAGTCAGGCTCTGCACTGACAGCACGGAGCCTGCTTGGGATTCTGTCTCTCCTTCCCTCTGCCCCTCCCCTGCTTGTTCGCTTTCTCCTTCCCTCTCTGTCTCTGTCTCTGTCTCTCTCAAGATAAATAAGTAAACAACAACAACAAAAAAGGTTTAAAAAAAAGAAAAACTTAAGTCCTGGCAAAACACCAAACAGGTTATTTTAAAACTCCATGATTTTATGATTTCTCCTATCTTTTCTGCCTTTCTCCTCTGCTGCGTTTTCCAGGGAAGCTTCTTTTTTGTTTTGAGGTTAGCATTTCCTTTTCAGGCATGTGGCTTCTTTGTAAATTCACCCCGGGTTTTAGCCCAGCCCAGGACAGAGCTCTATTCACTCACCTACCGTCCCCCCCGTCCCTCCCCACTCCAGCTTTGGCTGTAGCTGTGGCTACCAGGAGGTGGCAGGAAATTTGGAGACCTCAGAGGACAAGGTGCTCTTTGAGTAATAAGCCTTGATCCCAGCAGGGTTTTCCAGAGAGTTCCTGAGATGACTGGAAACCCAAGAGTTCTGTAGTCTGGCTTTTGGGACAAAGACCTTCAGAAGAAGCTACGTCTGGGGCTATTGCCCAAGCATTTATACACTAGGATCTCAGACCCTGACCCCTTCGTTTCCTGAGCACCGGCAGGCAGAAGAGAGGTCAGATGCAAACTTTGGGCCATGGTGGGGTGGGAAGAGGTCTGGGTGTCCAGTCTGGGCCGCCCCCTTCCCTGGGAAGCTTCAGAAAATGTCCTCTGTATCGGTCACATTTGGGGCATACTTGCCTTCTAGCACCTTCCCATCCATAGCAGAGGTTGCTACCTGCCTTAGGGCCTTGGATCCTCCTTAGCCATACATCCACGACAGTGTGCCAGGGGGATCCCCTGGCCTGTGGCCCAGTGACTGAGGCCCATGCCAGCCTCACCGGGCCATAAGAGTGACTTTCTGCTAGCTTCAGTGCTGATGTTCTTTTCCCTCAGAACTCAGCCTCCTCCCCAGCTCCCTGTGGGCCCCAGCCACAAGCTCTCCAGCAACTACTACTGCACTCGCGATGGCCGCCGGGAAGCTGTGCCACCATCAGTCGTCATGTCCTCGCAGAAGGTACTGGCGTCGGGCAAGCCTGCAGAGAGGTGAGGACCTCACTGCTTTCCTGAAACCAGCCCTTCCTCTTGCTTGTGCTGTTCAAGATGCCCATGTATGGAGCGTGAACCATGTCAGGAACTGTGCTGAGGGGGCTTTTCACGGGAGAGCTCTTCGAACCGCCCCCCAGCCCAGGGAAGGGGGTAGGGCCTCAGCCAGGGGTGTGATTCCTGCAAAACACATGAAGCTTCAGGGTCCCTTCAGGTGCTCTGGGAGAAGCCCAGATACTGTTTTTGTAACTGCGTATTTTTTTTTTTTTAATTGAGGCATAATTGGCATATAACATTATATTGTTTTTGTAATTTTGTATTTTGTTACAACTGAGGCATAATTGAAATCTGCGCACAGGGGTACAACATGAAGATCTGATACTTGTGTACGTTTGAAATGAGCGCCACAGTAAGTCTGGTTACCATCCGTCACCTCACGTAGTTACACGTTTTTTTCTTGTGATGAGAACTTTTTTTTTTTTTTTTCCAACGTTTATTTATTTTTGGGACAGAGAGAGACAGAGCATGAACGGGGGAGGGGCAGAGAGAGAGGGAGACACAGAATCGGAAACAGGCTCCAGGCTCCGAGCCATCAGCCCAGAGCCCGACGCGGGGCTCGAACTCACAGACTGCGAGATCGTGACCTGGCTGAAGTCGGACGCTTAACCGACTGCGCCACCCAGGCGCCCCATCTTGTGATGAGAACTTTTAAGAGCCACTCTCTTAGCGGCTTTCAAATATGCAATCTAGTGTTATTAACTAAAGTCACCATGTGGTACATCACATTCCCAGGACTTACTTTATAATGGGAAGTTTGTACCTTTTGAACCCCCTTTATGCATTTCTTTTTTTATTAAAAAAAAATTTTTTTTTTTTTTTAGAGAGACAGAGACGGGATGCGAGTGGGTTAGGGGCAGAGAGAGAGGGAGACAGAATCTGAGGCAGGCTCCAGGCTCCGAGCTGTCAGCACAGAGCCCAATGCGGGGCTCAAACCCATGAACCGTGAGATCATGACCTGAGCTGAAGTCGGACGCTCAACCCACTGAGCCACCCAGGTGCCCCTGCTTTACGCATTTCATCCCCGCCCCCCCACCTGCCTGCTGCCTCTGGTGACCACCAATCTGTTCTTTGTATCTTTTTTCATTTTTTTGTTTTGTTTTTAGATTCTGCACACATAAGTGACATCCTATAGTACTTGTCTTTCTCTGACATATTTCACTTAGCAGAGTACTCTCAGAGCCCATCCATATTGTTGCAAATGGAGACATTCATTTTTATGGCTGAATGGTATTCCACTCTGTGTATATGCGTGTGTGTGTATGTATACGTATATATGCACACACACCATATTTTCTTCATACCCTTCTTAAAGAATTATGTAAATTTCAGGCCCCTTAAAACTCAGTTTTGTCCCTGGCCTCAGGCGCCTTCTCTTAAATAAATGGGGCCATAATATCTACTGTAGGGAATTTATTTTAGTCCATTCGGGTGGCTATGACAATATCAAAGAGTGGGGTGGCTTATAAACAACAGAAACTTATGTTTCTCATAGTTCTGGAGGCTGGGAAGTCCGAGATCAAGGTGCTTGTAGATTCCATGTCTGGTGAGGGTATCTTCCTGGCTCACAGATGGCATTTTCTTGGTATGTCCTCACATGGTCGAAGGGGTAATGGGTGTCTAGGGTCTCTTACAAGGGTGCTAACTCCATTCATGAGAGCTCCTCCCTTATGACCTAGTCACCTCTCAAGTGCTCTACCTCCAAAGGCCATCACACCGAAGGCGGGGATTTCAATATATGAATTTGGGAGAAACAAAACATTCAATTTGTAGCAGAGTTATTATGAGGATTAATTTCCATAGTTAACATTTGTAAGGTTTTAGGATGGAATCAATGCCCTGCCTGCCTACTAATCACAAGTTAGGCGGTGACGGCCTTGTTGCAGAAGAGGAAATTGAGGCACAGAAAGGCCAGTTGACCTGCCTGAGTCACACAGCCAGTGGGTAGCAGAAGCAGGATTTCAAAGCAGTTTGCCCAGACCCTCAGTGCTGTCTGGTCTCTACAGCCAATTCACTGTGTTGTCTGAAGCCAACCCTTCATGCCTTCTTGAGCCTCATTTTCTTCATCTGTAAAATGGGGATGGTGGGCTTGCAGTATGACAAGGTCTGGAAGGTGATGAGGCCAGGACGGGCCTGCTGTATAGTTAGAACTCAGTAAATGGCCTGGGTCGTAGTCCTTATTATCTTCTGACTCCCCGGAGTCCCGCACCAGACTGTGGCAAACCACCCTATTCCCCCCATACCTCCTCACCTGCCCCTGGGATGCCTGCATCTCCTAGGGAGGCTGATTCTGCCTCTTCTACCTCCTTCAGGCTCCTGGGAGGCTGGGCGGCCCTGGAATCCCTGCTCCTGGGAGGCTCATCCACGAGAGCCTGCCTGCCTGCCTCCTCTCCCTTTTTGCTTACCGTGTGTGCAAGCCTCCCAGTCCTAGGCACCAGGGGCTTGGGTCGGGAGGCACTTGCCTTGGAGTTGTTGCCACAGTGTCTCCTTAGGGCTCACTCTGGGGCAGACGGGGTATCTTTAAAATAAAATTTTTTTTTTAATGTTTATTTATTTTTGAAGGAGAGAGAGAGAGAGACACAGTGTGGGGGGGGGGGGCAGAGAGAGAGAGGGAGACACAGACTCCGAAGGAGGCTCCAGGCTCCAAGCCGTCAGCACAGATCCCGAGCGGGTCTCGAACTCACGGACCGTGAGATCATGACCTGAGCTGCAGTCGGACGCTCGACCGACTGAGCCACCCAGGCGCCCCTGGATGGGGTATTTTTTAATCGCACTTGACCCTCAGCCCCATCGGACTGCGGCCAGGGCCTGGTCTTAGCGCTGTGCTGGGGCATGTGCAGGGCCTGCCGGAGGGAGGAAAGAGCAGTGGGCATGTGGCACCTGATCGCCTGACCCTTTACCAGTGTCCTGTTTGGGGGCAACCGGAATGGGGTGCTCATCCACCCTGGGGCCGCAGGTGGGAAGGGGTGCTGGGGAAGGAGCCCAGCTATTCAGGGCTGGCTTTGAGCTCAGGAGCCAGGGCAGGCCGACGGGGGGTTCACACGGGGCTTGGGCAGGAAGGGGGCTGGCCAGTTCCCAGCAAGTTTTGGCTGACGTTTTGGGGGACCCCAGTGAAGGAGTTTGGGCCTCTGGAGCACCCTGACTCTGGCCTCAGACCCACAGTCTCGGCAGGCATGTTCCTGCTGGGCGCAGGTGTGAGCTACCCCAAATCCATGCGCGCTGCTCTGTGGAGACGCGACCCTAACCCAAATCCGTTTTCCTCTCCAGCTCACCTGCCGCTGCCACTGAGAAGAAGGCCGTGTCGCCGGCTCCTCCCATAAAGAGGTGGGAGCTGTCCAAGGACCAGCCTTACCTGTGACTGCACCCTGGGGCACCTGGCCCGGCCCTCAGGGCCACCTGAGGGCTTCCCCTCCTTGTATTCCCTCCGGGGAGACCGGGACCTAATTTATGACAAATACACCCTGCTCTCTGGTGTCACTTGTTTTTACTTTCGAAGCTACACACGGCTTCCGTGGATTTCCCGGTGAAGCTGGTGCTGAATCTCTGAACTCTGTCAGCACTCCAGGAGCAGGGGCGGGATGGTGGTTCTTGAGCTTCGGGGTAACACGCCGTCGCTGGGTACAGGTCAGATGACACGGGGTCCAAGGGCAGGGCATCTAGAGTTGTCACCATCCCTTCCCTGAAGGCCTGGCTAACATAGCAGTGGGGTGGGTCCCAGGGCCTCTGGGTGTTTGGGGGGCACCGACTGAGGGACAGCGAGACGGAGCACAAACTCGCCATTAAGTACGTCAAGAGCTCCTGCAGCAGTTGCTTCTGGGGCCACGGGCCAGTACCCTCCCACCGCACGCCCCCTTCTGACCTTGACCGCCTTGCAGCTCCTGGGGTGGCAGAGAACAGCCGGGCAACTCACAGGAAGGCTTGACTGGGGGCAGGCGAGGAGAGGCCTCCCCGAGCCAGAAACCCTTTCTGCACAGGCCCTGGGGAGGGAGGTGGAGTCAGCCTAGGGGAAGAAGGGGGGGTTGGTCCTAAGAGGAGTGAGCAGTTGTGTGGAAGCCAGAAAAGAAGTAGCCCAAGTCCGGCTGCCCTGTGGAAGAACCCCACAACCCTTCCGTAGGGTAAGATCGGGTTGTTGAGAATGCCGTGTTCCCTGGAAGCATAGAGCAAGGCAGGGAAGGGGAACCGTCCCAGGCAGGAGGTATGTAGGGAGCCCCAGCGTGGACGACGCAAATGATAAATGCTCGAGGGGAGAAAACTGTGGCTGAAGCCAGGGAAGGCTTTCTAGAGGAGGTGGGATTCTAATTGGAGCAAAGGGGGAGTCCGATTCAGGAAGGAGAGGAAGGCTGGGCAGTGTGTCCCGAGGCCAGTGGGTAGGCAGCCCTGAGGGCTTCCACAGAGGCAGGCTTTTAGGACACAGACTTGAAGTTTGGCAAGGGAGTGGGGGTGGGGAAGAAGCCTGACACCTCACCTTCCTGCCTGCTAGGTGCTGTCGTAAATGCTATCTGATCTCAGCTCCTTCCTGGAGCTATCCTTTGAGGTCATTGCTGTTGCCATACTCCCTGGACAGAAAAATAGGAACGGAAGGACCAGGAACTCGCTCAGGCTCACTGAACTCTGGCTTGAACCTGACAGGAGTCTGTGTCCAGCTGCTACAAATGGATGGCTTCTTCAGCTGTTATCCCTGCACCCCGGAGCCCTCTCGCCGGGAAGCCGAGCCTCTACTCTGGGGAATCTGGGAGGTTTTGAAACAACGACAACAAAAAACCCCAACATATGTTACACGCTCCAAAAGCAGCTAAAACCTTCAACATTTTCTCATACTGAATCATGCCAACAACCCGCAGAGCCCCTTGTAGGAAAATCTGGATGCTTTAGTGTTGCTTCATGGGAAACGGGGGGGGGGAGGGCGGGGTAAATGCTTGCACCCCTGTCAACGCTGAGGTTCTGCTGGCAGTCCAACATGTTGCTTCTTCTGAAGGCAGAGCTGTAGATAAAATATTTATTTTCAAGACAACACAGCAGCTGATTGGATAGGAAGCCGGCAGACGGTTTGTATTTTCTGTGCCTTCTGGGTGAGCATGACCAGAGATAGCCCCAGGGCTGCTTTGCGGATCTTGTTCCGGAAGAAAAACCCCCCACCTCTGGAGGAGGTGGGCTATGAAGACCGAATGAAGCGTGGTGGCCGTGAGTGAGCACACGCGTCTGGCCTGAGTGATCTTGGTGGCCATCTCTGTGGTTCCCAGAGTCAGCTCAGCGGGAGTGACCTCCCAGTAGGCACAGGTGACCTGGCTTTCAATTGTGAGCTCAGGTTCACACACTTAACCTATCCCTTCCTGAGTTCTCGCCCTATCTGGTCCCCCGCCTCACCGCGGAGTCCGTGCCTTTACAGGGACATCCAGGTGCGAGGACAGGACCCATGATAGAAGCCGGGCACTGGAAGCGTTTTATTCATTTATTCACGAAATATTTAAGAGCCTACTATTGTGGCAGACCCTTCTAGGCACTGAGGATACAGCGAGCAACCCAGCATTCCAGTCCTACCGCTGACTTAGTAGTCGCCAGACCCTAAACTAGAGTATAGAAAGGCAGGGGGGAGAGGCTGCCATATTAAGTATGATAATTGGACAGTCACATTTGCTGTAGGATGCATGCGAAACATTTAATGTTGAGTAGACCCGACAAGTTCCTTTGCATCCCCATTAGCTTTTAACTTCGAATGGACCCAACACCTTTCGACATACCTTGTCCCTGAGAAAAGTGTGTTAGAGCCTCAAATCGTGGGTGTCCCCATATTCGGACATTTACGGTGATCTTAGCCGCGGGCGCCGCGAGGACCTGGGGGCGTGGGCCCCGCCCCCGTCCGCTGCGCGCGTGCGCTGGGATAAAAGCGAGGCCGGCCCGCGCGCGCCCAGTGCCAGGGCAGGGGCGGTGCGGCGAGCGGCTGCATGGCGCGGGGCGGAGCCCGGCGGACAGCGGCCCTGGGCCTGGTGCTGCGGCTGCTGCTCGGCTTCGGACTGGGCCTGGAGGCCGCCCCGACCCCAGTCCCGATCCCCTTCTTGGCCCACAGCCCAGGTGAGAGCTCTGCGCAGCCCGCGCGCGTGCCCCTCGGCGGTCCGACCCCACCCCGCGCGCCGGCGGCTCCTCGCCATTGGCTGTTTCGCTCGTCTGTCCCGGACACTCCCCCGGCACGTGGCTCGGGACTCCAGTGTGCGGTGAACCTGGCCTTTGAGAGCCAGCCGTCCCCAGCTGGGGACCCTCGCCAGGGTGGCTCTGCCTGCCTTTAACTACTCTGTTTCTACCCTGCCCACACCCCACTCCTGCTCGGCTTTGTCGGACCTCTTTGTCACCTCCAAGCCGACCTTCAGCCCAGCGTGGGCAGGAAGGCTTGTTGCAGGCTCTGGTTGTCCGACCTCTAGCCGTGCGTAGCCGGCCACCTGGCGCCTCTGGGAGCGGCTGCGCCTCCTAAATCCTCGCCAGACCCTGAGGCCATGTGGCTGAGTTTCCTGGGCCACCAGGCCCCCGCTCTCCCCCATCTCTGCACCTTCCTCTTCTGGCCTTAGAGAAGGAAAGGTTTTCCTCCCTCCCTGTCATCCCCAGGCCCCTGGACACATGCGCCTGGGCCTAAGTGATCTTGGTGGCCCTCTCTGAGGTTCCCAGAGTCAGTTTGGCGGGGAGTGACCTTCCTGTAGGCACAGGTGACCCTGGCTTTCAGCCTTGAGCGCAGATTCACACACTTAACCCATTCCTACCTGAGCTCTCACCTTATCTGTCCCCCGCCTCACGGAGGAGTCCCTACCTTTATAGGCTAAATCTTCCTGGCTCATTTAAGGAGGCAGGACTCCCCTTAACCAAGTTCCAAACCCCACAACAAGTGGTTTCCTCTCCTCAGGACACTGAAGTGGGAACTCCTAGCAAACCCCTTTTACAGGGGAGGAAACTGAGTCACTGGTCGTTTCCCCTCCTGTCTGACCCCACGAGGCCTGGTCTGCTGTGCTCTGCCTCCCATTTTCCAGGAAGGCCAAACACTCCAGGGAGGGAGGTGGGGGGTTGGCAGGGCCGAGAGCGGCCGGGCCTGGAAAGGAAGCCTCGCCCAGGCGCTGCCAGACCCCTAGGGGCAGGGAAGGAAGCTGGCTCCAGGTTGGCCACAGCTCTTCCGGGCTCCACCACGCTTGGGGACTGTGTGGGCCACAGGTACCTTTGGGAATGGAGGCCTGTGGAGCACTGGGTTTGGAGGCTGAGGCCCGTGAGTAAAGGTAGGGTTGGCAAGAAGGGCAGGATCGAATGGGGTGGGACCAGGCTGGGTCCAGGCCAGGTATTTGTCACCTGCCCTACTGCACCTGGGAGGGGAGCCTTCAAGGCCATTCCCTTCCTCTGTCACTCAGACTCCCTCCTGCTGGCCCTGGCTCCAGGCCCTTCTGTGCTGCTCCAGCAGGTCAGCATGCACCCTGAGCCTCACTGCTTAGGGTCCCGGAAGGCCCAGATCTCGTCCGGACTCAGCCTGGACCCTTGTGTGACCTGTATCCACTTATTGTCAGCTGCTGCCCTGGACTTGCGGTCACAGGGTCCTGGCCCTGATCTTCACTGAGCGTCCTTACCATCTGTGTGGACACCAGTTTGAGCACAGTTGTTCTGAGAGGCAGGTAGAGCTTCAGGCATCCGAGAGTCTCATGAAACCCCTCCCAGGAAAGCAGCTGAGATCTAAAGGTTGGGGAGGAATCACCAGTTGCAAAGTGGGGGCAAGAAAGGGTGCACTGGACCAAGGAACAGCACAGGCAAAGGCCCAGAGGGGGAAACAAGCCAGGCTTCTTGGAGAACCTCGGGAAGGCCAGGACAGAGGGTGCTGGGTGAGGAAGAAGAATGAGGGTGAGGTCCAGGAAGCATTTTGTGCTGGGCCAGGCACTGGGGCCACATGGGAAAAATAGTGATTCGGTGCGAGAGGGTCAGGGGACCAGGGCACGATTTTGAGCAGAGGGGAGGCAAGGGTGGGTGATGGAATGATGGGCTTCTGTGAGGTCTCCAGTGTCCGGAGGGGGTGGGGCCTGGCTAGGAGGTGGTGCATTTCAGATGGGGAAAGTGGTCGGATCCGGGCGGAATTTAGGAGGTGAGTGGACAGGCCCTGGTGATGAAGCAGGTCCTCTGCCCAGGGCCTCAGTTTCCCCTGTGCTGAGTAGGTGGGATACAACCTGCCCTGCTGACCCTGACCATGGGCGGGTCACAGATGGCCCTACCCGAGCCTGTTTAACCATGGACTTGGAGACACGCCTGGTAGACTTTTGGATCAGGGAGACCTGGGCTCAAACCTCGAAGCTGCCACCAGCTCGGCAGCCTGGGACCTTCTCTCTCCTGGGTGTCTTCTGCACCATGGGGGGGGGGGCAGTAGGACCTTTCCTGTGAACTGCTCCGCTGCAAGCCTCACACGTAGTGGGTCCTCAGCAAACGGTGGCCACCAGGGGCATTCCAGCGCCCTGGGACCTGGCCGGTCTCCTGGTGGTCAGTCTAACGTTGTGTCGCTGGCGGAGGCCAAGACTCGGGCCTCCCAGACCTCACTTGTGTGCGTCTTGCAGGCTCGTGCCCGCCCACCAATTTCCAGTGCCGCACCAGTGGCTTCTGCGTGCCCCTCCCTCTGCGTTGCGACGGCGACAAGGACTGTCCGGATGGCAGCGACGAGGAGGAGTGTGGTGAGTCGCATCTTCCCTGGGGGCGGGGCTTGAGGAGGCGGAGCCGCAGGGAGGGGAGGTGCTTGTGGAAGGGGCGGGACTTTCAGGCTGGCACGATGGGGCGGGGCCCGAGGGTGGACAGGGCTTACAGGGTCTCTGGCTTGAGAAGAGGTGGGTTTCATGGGAGGTGGGCTTCGTGGGGCCTTGGGAGGAGGGGCTTGCAGGGAGGCCGGTCCTTGGAAGGCGAAGCGAACAGGGAGACATCTTCAGGGTGGGTGGGTTTTACAGGGTCGCCTGTTCCTGGAAGGCAGGGGTCACCGGAGGCCGGGTGGAGGAGAGTACCCCAGCTCTCTTGGGTGGGTGTTTGGGACCTGACTGCCCCTGCCCCTCAGGCGTCAAGCCTTGCGCCCGGGACGGACAGTGCCTTCCACCCACTGGCAGCCCCTGCCCCTGTGACAGCATCGATGACTGCCCAGATGGCCTCGACCACACCGTTCACAACTGCAGTCGCCAGCCCTGCCCGGCCGGGGAGCTTCGCTGCCTGTGGGGCGGTGCCTGCATCCCCCGCACGTGGCTCTGCGACGGCCATCCCGACTGCCCTGCCTCCAGCGACGAGCTTGGCTGTGGTGGGTGCCCTGCGACCCCAGCGTGCCTGCGGGGGTGGGGAGGGCCGGGCGTTAGATAAGGACACCTTCCCGCGGGTGACCAGGCTTGGGGTGTGGACACTCGGGTCTTCCCCGCGCCTGCACCCCCATGGGGGCAGCGGTGCTCACTGACCTTACTCGTTCTGGGTTGGGAGATGATGCGCCCCAAGGTCCCTCCAGGCATTTGGGACACGTGTAGTCCCTCCCTGCCCCTCATGCCCTCAGCGCCGACTCCCCAGCTACTGAATGCCTGGACTTCTTGCAGGAACCGAGACGCCCCAGGAAGGGAATGCCACAGCCATGGGGACCCCTGTGGCCCCGGGCACTGTCACCGATCTTGGGAATGCCACCGCCACCTCGTTTGGGGACCAGGACTCAGTCCAGTCTGGAAACCGAAGTGCTTGTGGGGTTATTGCCGCAGCCGGTAGGAAGACCGGGCCCTCCCGCTCCTGGGGCAAGGGAAGGCTTGGGGAAGGGACGAGCTGGGCCGCAGACCCCCCTTCCCGGTGTGGGGGCTGTCACTGACTCCTGTCCATCTGCCCCCCACAGTGGTGCTGAGCGCAGGTCTGGCTGCCATCTCCCTGTTCGTGTTGTCCCGGCTCTGGGCCCGGGGGCGCCTGAACCAGCTGGGGCTGCTGATGGTCGTGAAGGAGTCCCTGCTGCTGTCGGAGAGGAAGAGCTCGCTGCTCTGAGGACGAGCTGCTGCCACCACGTCTCCCGGGCCCTGGGCACGGCCACTGCGGCCACATCGGCCCTTGGACGTGGCTTCTTCTGGCCATGCAGCACCGTGGACCTGAGCTCCTGCTGATGTGGCCCTGGAGGTCACGGGCACCTGGACCCTCGCCCCAGATGCAGGAAGCCTGGCCCGGGAGCACGTCACAGCCGGAACCTAGGGGCTGGCCCCAAGCTGCTCCGGGGGATGGCCCCAACTAGACACTCCTGCTGCCTCTGTCTGAGGGTGGTGATTAAAGTTACTTCACATCCTCCGCCTGCCTCTGGGCTTCTGTCTCCCTCTGCCCGGGCAGCTCCGTTACAGCCCCTACTCCACAGTGGAGTGTCCTGAGAGGGTGGGACTCGGGGACCCAGCCCTGGGTGCCCCCTCGGCCGCTCTGCCTCTGGCTTTCTGGGATCCAGAGCAGGTGGCAATGGGGCTGGGGCAGCCGGGTGGTCTGCATCACCCGCAGGCTGCCGCACAGAGGAGCGGGGCTTAGGCAGGGCCTCCGGGAGTCCTGGGGGAGCGCCATCCATCATGGCTTCTTCCTCCTGGAGGTGTAAGCTGGGCACCTCAGGGTTGGTCTGGGCTCCACTCAGTTTTAAAATGTAGGAATGTGTGTGAGTAGGGGAGGGGCAGAGAGAGAGGGGGAGAGAGAGAATCCCAAGCAGGCTCTGTACTGTCGGCACAGAGTCCGATGTGGGTGTTGAACCCACAGACTGTAAGATCATGACCTGAGCTGAAACCAAGAGTGGGGTGCTTAACCATCTGAGCCACCCAGGTGCCCCAAAAGCGTAGGTTTTATTATCGTGCAGGTATGGTGCGGCCGACGGAACAGGAGACTGCCCTTGAAAAGATGAACGGTTTCCAAAAGGAGGCGGAACACCAGGGCCACACGGGGAAGGAGGCCTCAGCGTCCCGAGGGAGCTGGAGGAGAATGTGGGCAAGAACCTTTATTGTGGCTCCCTTGGGCAGGGGTGGGTGAGGCGGGGTAAGCAGGCCTGGGATTGGCTAGTTTGAGTAATGTCAGCGGGCTCTGGGGTAGGTGCTGTCTGTCACACAGGTCCCAGGCTATTGGCAGTGATGCCATGGGCTAGGAACGCCTGGGGCAGCCGCCTGGGGGGCCTGTGCTGTGCCCCGTGAGCCCCCACAGGCATTTGCTGTCCGCAGCCAGTGCTGTCGCTGGGCCGGCCCTCGTGGCTCGCCTTATGATCGCAGGGCACACTTCAGCAAAGACTCTCTGGGAACTTTGAGGAAAGGGGGGTGATGACTCAAGTCCTGGAGGGAACGGGCCCACACAGCGAGATCACAGGTAAAGAGAGAGTGTGGACTGGGGGCTCTGCCTTTCTTAGGGTCCCAGGTGGGGGTGCCCAGGTTTTTGTGGGGTCACCGTTACTGGTGAATTGAATGCGTAGGAACAAGAGTGAGGGCAGGAGGGGAGAAGTGGGGTCGCTGGAAGGGCCGGTTTCCTAGGTCACCCAGGGCTTTCTGAAAGAGGGAGCTTCGTTGAGTGGGGGCAGCCGAATTCCTTATCTGGCTGTGCTGTTCGTCGCCGCGTCTTACAGCTGGCGATTCGTTTATTCCAGAGGGACGTCGGCACTCCGGGCTTAATACCAGGAGCTGACAGTGCGCTGTCCTTAGCTGCCTGGCCCTGGCGTGATCAGGGCGGGTGGCGGGGGATACTGGCTCGGGGGATGGACTCTGGACCGATTGCTTTGCGTGTGAGATGTGTGCCCTCCACTGGTGAGCTGTCTGCTGTCTCTGGGAACTGGCTAACCCCATGAGGGACAGTCCCTCCTGGTCAGCAAGGCTCCAGATGCCAAAGAACCAGGAGTACAGAAAGTATAGACCAGACATACCCCGATCACTGGGTGTTGGCGACAAGGTTCTCCGATCCTCATTTTCCTTGTTTCCAAGTGGTGTGGCCAGAGCCCCTGTGGCCTCCTTGCGTGGAGGTGACCTTCCTGATATCCCTGGTGGTGGACTGGGTGTCTGCCACCAGCTGGGCCCATGCCACCCGCTGCTGGGAGAGCACCCAGGATCCCACACAGGATTTGGGGGCTCCCACATTTGGCAGGCAGAGAGATGGCCCCTGGCCGTGAGATGCTGGGTGTCGGGGGTAGCGGGCCGGTGCACCAGGAGGGCTTCCTGGGGGTGGTGAAGCTGGGCTTTGGGACTCCACCCATCTCCCAGTGGGGGAAGGTGGTTGAGGTAGGTGTTGGGGTCTGGGCGTTGAGCAGGGGACGGGGGGCCCGAGTTCTCGGTCAGTGCCGGGGGGCAGCAGGAGTGCAGGCTTGGGAGGTGGGCTGCAGGTACAATAGTGGCCCCAGCCAGCGGTGGGGTGCAGCGTGCCCCGTCTCCTGGGACCCAGGGCCTTGCCTCTGCACCTGCTGGAGCCAAGGTGAGCTGATGCAGAACCAAGCGCTTCTCCCAGGTGGCAGGAAGGAGTTCCACCGGAGGGTGGGATTTTCTTGTTTCTAGGTTTTTCTCCCTTTTGCTCAGGCAGGGTCAGCCTCAGTGGGTCAGGGGGCGTGTAAGGGGGTTATGAGGCCGCTTGTCACACGCCACTGGTGTCACTTAGTTATCAGTGGAGCAAACCATCCTGTGCTTGGGGACTCTGCCACCCCAGTGTGTTCTCACTCATGGCTGGTAGCTCTTTTGGGCCATCAGGAATGGTGGCTGTTGTCCTCTGCGGGCTGGGCTGGTTGGACATCACCATCTAGAGTTTCTCTGTCCCGTCTGGCGCCTTGGGATGGCCTGGCCAGCTGGGCCACTCCCTCTCCGTGTGGCTTTTCCATGTGGCCACCTGAACAGAACGGCCTTCTGTCTTTCGTGGCGACTCAGGGCTCGTCAAAGTGCAGCGCTGAAGCCACCAGACCTCCCGGCTCAGGCCGGGAACCAGGCCAGCGTTCTCTTGCTTCCGCGGAGTCCCAGGTCAGCCCAGACGTACGTGGGGACCACACACGGGTGTGAACACGGGGGTGGGGCCCGGATGATGGTGCCATCCTTGCAGGCCAGCCCGTGCAGAGGGCACAAGCTGGGGACGGGGCGGGCGGGGGTGGGGGACTCCCTGTCCACCTGAGCCAGCTGATTCTCTGCGGGCCCGTGGCTCTGCTCTCAGGTACAGCTTTGTCATCTGCCCCCGGGGACAGTCACAGGTCCAGGTGTCTGTCGCTGTGGGCACGCTGGGGTCTCAGCTGCCGTTGTTCCCTGGAGCAGGGCTCACACTGCTGTCCTGTGCGGCAAGCTCTGTGAGTCACTTCCGGGAACCTGCAGGAAGGGTCCAGGTTTTAAAGTTGCCGGGGGGGGGGGGGGGGGGGGGGCGGGGGAGGGGGTTGGGGAGCCCAGGAGGAGGGGGAGGAGGCGGGGTGGGAGCTGCTGGCAAGGATGGAAGGGTGTGTGTGTGTATCTCTGTCCAATTCTTTCTATTACTCTTTTTTTTTTTTTTATTGAGGGAAAATTCACATAAAATTAACCACTAGCCATTTTAAAGCATACAGTTTACTCCAAGACATTTTTTTTTAAGTTGATTTATTAATTTGAGAGAGAGCGCAGGAGAGCATGAGCGGGGGAGGGACAAAGAGAGAGGGAGAGAGAGAGAGTCCCAAGCAGGCTCTGTGCCATCCGCACAGAGCCCCACGTGGGGCTTGAACTCACGAACAGTGAGATCATGACCTGAGCCGAAACCAAGAGTTGGGTGCTCAACCGACTGAGCCATCCAGACACCCCTCTTTCTTTCTTTCTTTCTTTTTTTTTTTTTAAAGTTTATTTTGAGAGAGAGAGAGAGAGAGAGAGAGAGAGTGTGTGTGTGTGTGTATGTGTGTGAGTGAGTGAGCAGGGGAGGGGCCAAATCAAGGGAGAGAGAGAATCCCAAGCAGGATCTGCACTGTCAGCACAAAGCCTGATGTGGGGCTCGAACTCATGAAATGTGAGATCGTGACCTGAGCCGAAATCAAGAGTCAGACGCTTAACTGACTGAGCCACCCAAGTGCCCCTAGTTCCAAAACAGTTTCGTCCCCCCTCCCCGCCGAAAAGGAAACCCTGTCTCCATTAGGACTCATTCCCCATCTCCCTCCCTCAGCCTCTGGCACCTACGAATACAGTTTGTGTTTCTGTGGATTTGCCTGTTCTGGACATTTCCTGGGGATGGAATCCTACCGTAGGTGACCTTTGATGTCTGGCTTCTTTCACTGAACGTCATGTTTCTCCCCAAAGTTTCCTTGTGTCTTTTTTTATACCCCCTCCCCATGACCTAGGCAACCATTGATTGCCTTCTGACACTATAGATTCATTGCCTTTCTAGAATCACATAGTAGGTACCCTGTTTTGTCTGGCGGTTTTTACCTGACATGTTTCTTTTCAGATCTGTGCATACTGTTGTTGCGTGTGCTAAAAGTTAACTTGTTTTAGGGGGCTCCTGGGTGGCTCAGTCGGTTGAGTGTCCGACTTCAGCTCAGGTCATGATCTCGCGGTTTGTGAGTTCAAGCCCCACATCGGGCTCTGTGCTGACAGCTCAGAGCCTGGAGCCTGCTTCAGATTCTGGGTCTCCCTCTCTCTCTGCCCCTCCCCTGCTCCTGCTCTGTCTTTCTCTGTCTCTCAAAAAATAAAATGTTAAAAAAAAATTAAAAAAAAAAAAGGTTAACTTGTTTTATTGGTAAGCCCTATTCCGCTGTATGGCTGGCCCACACTCTACCTGTTGATGGACACTGAGGTCATTTCCAGCTTTATATTTATTATTTATTAATTAAATCTTTATTTTTGAGGGAGGGGGAGAGAGAGAGAGCGAGCGAGCATGAGTGGGGGAGGGGCAGAGACAGAGGGAGACACAGAATCCGAAGCAGGCTCCAGGCTCCGAGCTGTCAGCACAGAGCCTGACGTGGGGCTCGAACCCACAAACTGCGAGATTATGACCTGAGCCGGAGTCGGATGATTAACCGACTGAGCCACCCAGGCGTCCCAAGAGTTAATCATTTTAAAGTGAACTGTCCCATGGCATTTAGCACACTCCTAATACCTGTAACCAGTACCATGTGAATCTTTTCACGGGCTTGTAGCATTTCAGAAGATACCTACCTGGGACTTTAACTGGGATTGCATTGCCTTTGTAGGTTAGTGTGTGGAGAACAGACATTCACTGAGCACCGACTGGGTGGCAGGCATTGTAGGTGCTGGAGACCAACCTTGAACAGAACAAGGCCCCCTCCCCCATGGAGGCAAGTGAGTGGAGGTGGGGTGAGGGGCGAGGCGACCAACCACTAAACTCTACTAAACCGGTAGCTCGATGTCAAGTTGGGGCTAGGTTCTGGGGACTAAGCGCCGAAGTAGGAGTGATGGGCGTGCTGGACGGGGGCAGAGAAGGGTCACTATCTTTTCATTTGATAAACAAGAGGCTGGAACGGGGAGGCATTTGAGTAGAGAGCTGAAGGAAGATGAACTGTGCAGGTATGTAGGTGAAGAACATTCTGAGAAGCGTAAACAGCGAGTGCAAAGGCCCTGAGGCAGAAGTTGTTCCAGACACAGGAAGTCTGGAGCCAGCGTGGAGGGGGTAGTGGCCGTGGTGAGTTGACGTCAGAAGATGTCTGTGAGCGGGGGGGTGGGGGGAGGCACTGGGTGTGTGTAGCGAGGTGGGACCTTTGGGAGATTTGAACAGAGCGGGGCCATTCTCTGACGGGTTTTAAAGTGTCTTCTTGCATTGAGAAAATCCGTCTGTAAGGACATGATTTATCTAACTGAAAGCTTCTGGCTTAGGACTCTGTTTTCCCGGTTTGTTTTGTCTTTACCAGATTGGTCTGGTCACAGCAGGGGTGTAGGTACACTTTGTTCCGAAGCAACACTTGTGTTCATTTGTATCACAGAACCGGTTGGTTCTTCCTCAGGAAAAGCACGGCCTGGGATAAAAGGGATCTTGCCGGTCCTTTCTTCTGTTCTCGTCACCGTGTGAAATTTCCAGTTCGATGGAGTTCTTTGGGTTACGTGATCAGAGTTCTTCGTTTGTTCAAAACACATTTGTTGTAGATGAATGTTCCCGGCCAGACAATCGCAACCAGCCTCAAGGTCCCTCAGCGGGTGAATGGGTAAACCCGATGTGGTGTGTCCGCACAATGGGGTGTTATTCAGCCGTGAAGGGGAAGTCCTGACGTGCCGCCACGCGGGTGAGCCTTGAAAATGCCACGCTAAGGGGCGCCTGGGTGGCTCAGTCGGTTGAGCGTCCGACTTCGGCTCAGGTCATGATCTCGGGGTTCGCGAGTTCGAGCCCCGTGTCGGGCTCTGTGCTGACGTCTCAGAGCCTGGAACCTGCTTTGGATTCTGGGTCTCCCTCGCTCTCTCTGCCCCTCTCCCGCTCATGCTGTGTCTCTCTGTCTCTCAAAAATAAATAAACATTTAAAAAAGTTAAAAAAAAAATGTCACGCTGAGCGAAAGCACAAAGTCAGATATTGTGGGATTCCATTCGTAGACGATGTCCAGAGTATGTAAAGCTGTAGGGCCAGGAAAATAGTGGTTGTCGGGGGCCGGAGGAGATAGCGGGACAGGGGGTGAGCAGCTGAAGGATGTGGGGTTTCTCTTTGAGGGCTGGAATGCCCTGCGGTACCCTGCAGTGGTGGCCGCATACGTCGGCGAATGCACTAAAAATGACGGATGTGTACGTTTTCAGTGGGTGAATTCGGTGGTATGTGGTGTGATAGGAGCTGAGTTGTGTCCCCTCCAGAGCCCCATGATGAAGCCCTAACGCTCTAGCCTTTATTATTTACCTTTAATTTGTGTTTTATGTTTTTATTTTTTAAATTTTTTTATTTAAAAAAATTTTTTTTAACGTTTATTTATTTTTGAGACAGAGAGAGACAGAGCATGAACGGGGGAGGGGTAGAGAGAGAGGGAGACACAGAATCAGAAGCAGGCTCCAGGCTCTGAGCCATCAGCCCAGACCCCGACGCGGGGCTCGAACTCACGGACTGCGAGATCGTGACCTGAGTTGTAGTCGGACGCTTAACCGACTGAGCCACCCAGGCGCCCTTATGTTTTTATTTTTTGAGGGAAAGAGAGACAAGCGTGAGCGTGGGAAGGGCAGAGAAAGGGAGACACAGAATCCAAAGTAGGATCCAGGCTCCGAGCTGTCAGCACAGAGCCCGACGTGGGGCTTGAACTCACAAACCTTGAGACCATGACCTGAGCTGAAGTCGGATGCTTAACCGACTAAGCCACCCAGGCGCCCCTGTCTGGTATCCTCATAAGCAAAGGAAATTTGGACACACAGGGTGGATGCGGACGCAGGTGGACGACCACGTGAGGACACAGGGAGAAGGTGGCCGTCTGCCAGCCGAGGAGAGAGGCCTCAGAGGGGACCAGCCCTGCCGGTGCCTTGACCTTGGACTTCCAGCCTCCGGAACCGTGAGGAAAAAAATGTGTTTAAGCCCCTGAGGTGTGGGGGGGTTTGTTACAGTCTCCCTAGCAGGCCAAAACGCGCGTTATATCTCCAAAGCTGTTGTAAAGAGACGTTTGTTGAACGGGGCTGTGCATTAGGCACTGTCCAGGTGCTCAGGATACAGCAGTGGACAATAGACACTTACAAAAAAAGTGAGCAGTGTGTTTCTGGCTGTAGAGGGGAGGACAGGGCACAGGGTGGGGGCTGGAGGCCCCCCAGGCTGGTCCGTGGAGGGGGCGGAGGGCCGGCCTGGCCTGGGCGGGCAGCGTGGGTGAGAAGTGGCCGCCTCCTGGATCCCTGTAGAAGGAAAAGCCGGTGGAACTGACACGCCACGGAGGTGGGGAGCGTTCGCAGCCGGGGTCTGGAGGACTGGGCGCGAGGACCGGGCAGTGAGAAGGGGCAGCCAAGAGCTGGGAGGGCAACCGGCAGCGCTCAGGAGAACAGAGCGAATCAAAGGCGGGGACGCCATCCCTGGGTCACGGGCTGTGACGTGGTCTGTAAAGCCGGATCTAGAGGGGACGCTGGCATTTAATAACGTGGAGGTCATTGGTGACGATGGCCAAAAACAGCTCCAGCGACTGAAAAGCAAACGGCAGGGAGAAGCGGGGTGTGGGTGACTCTGCTTTGGGGGCGGGGACGGAAATAGGGCAGTGGCTGCAGGGAGGGGGGCACTCTGAGATGGTTTGCCTTGTAGGTGGAAGATGCCACGAAGGTGGCTATAGTTTATTTTTTATTTTTTTTATTTAACTTATTTTTTTTTTTTTTAGTTTGTAGTCACGTATAGTTTATTTTTTATTTTTATTTATTTTATTTTATTTTTTTAAATTTATATCCAAATTAGGTAGCATATAGGGCCATGATGATTTCAGGAGTAGATTCCTTAGTGCCCCTGACCCGTTTAGCCCATCCCCCCTCCCACAACCCCTCCCCTAACCCTCCGTTTGTTCTCCATATTTATGAGTCTCTTCTGTTTTGTCCCCCTCCCTGTTTTTATATTATTTTTGTTTCCCTTCCCTTATGTTCATCTGTTTTGTCTCATAAAGTCCTCATAAGAGTGAAGTCATAGGATTTTTGTCTTTCTCTGACTAATTTTGCATAATCCCCTCCAGTTCCATCCACGTAGCTGCAAATGGCAAGCTTTCATTCTTTTTGATTGCCGAGGAATATTCCGTTGTATGTATATAAACCACATCTTCTTTATCCATTCATCCATCGATGGACATCTGGGCTCTTTCCATACTTTGGCTGTTGTCGATGGTGCTGCTGTAAACATGGGGGTGCGTGTGTCCCTTCGAAACAGCCCACCTGTATCCCGTGGATAAATACTTAGTAGTGCAATTGCTGGGTTGTAGGGTAGTTCTATTTTTAGTTTTTTGAGGAACCTCCAGACTGTCTTCTAGAGTGGCTGCACCAGTTTGCATTCCCAAAAGATGGCTATACTTTAAAAGCAAAACCAGGGGTGCCTGGGTGGCTTAGTCAGTTAAGCGTCTGACTCTTGGTTTCAGCTCAGCTTTTCTGCCCCTCCCCCACTAGCTCTCTCTCAAAATAAATGAATAAACTTAAAAAAAAACAACCAAAAAACACTTTTTCCTCACCCCCAAAATAAAACCCTGTACTCATGGAGCAGCTGATGCCCAGGCCCTGCTCTCCCCCACTCCCCGTCCCCATCCCAGGAAACTGTTAACCTGCCTTCTGTCTCTGTGGATTTACCTCGTCTGGAATATTTCACATCAATGGGATCATACAATACATGACTCCTCGGGTCTTGCTTCTTTCGCTGACCACACTATTTTCAGGGTTCGTCCGTGTTGTAGCACGGGTTAGGACTTCAGGTCTTTTTTTTTTTTTTTTTTTTTAACGTTTATTTATTTTGAGGGGGAGAGAGACACACACACAGAGTGCACGTGGGGGAGGGGCAGAGAGAGAGGGAGACACAGAATCCGAAGCAGGCTCCGGGCTCTGAGCTGTCAGCACAGAGCCCGCCGCGGGGCTCGAACCCACAAACCGTGAGATCAGGACCCGAGCTGAAACCAAGAGTTAGTCACTTAACCAACTGAGCTACCCAGGCACCCTTAGGACTTCATTCTTTTTTATGACTGGGTAATATTCCATTGTATGGATGGACGACCATTTGTCTACACCTTGGCCCATAGGATGGACACTTGGGTGGTTTCCATCTCCTAACTATTGTGAATAATGCTGCCATGAACATTCACAAAGAAGTATTTGTTCAAATACCTGTTTCATTTCTTTAGGGCATATTCCTGGCAGTGAGACTCCCAGGTCATATGGTGATTCTAGGTTTAACTTAAAAAAAAAAAAATTTATTTATTTATTTTGAGGGCAGGGGACAGAGACGGGAGAGAGAGAGAGAATCCCAAGCAGGCTTTGCGCAGTCAGCCCAGAGCCCAAAGTGGGGCTCAATCTCACAAACTATGAGATCATGACCTGAGTCAAAATCAAGAGTCAGTCACTTAACCGGCTGAACCACCCAGGCGCCCCATATGAAGATTCTATGTTTCACTTTTGAGCAAGCCCCAAATCGGTTCTCACAACAGCTGCCCACCAGCCATGCACAAGTTTCCAAATTCTCTACATCCTCCCTAACATGGTGCTGTTTTCTTTGTTTTTAAGTTCATTTATTTACTTTGAAAGAAAAAGAAAGGGTGGGAGAGGGACAGAGAGAGAATCCCAAGCAGGCTCCACTGACAGCACAGAGCCCGTGGGGCTTGAACTCACGAGCCGTGAGATCATGACCTGAGCTGAAACCAAGAGTCAGACACTTAACAACTGAGCCACCCAGGTACCCCAAGAAAAAGTGTTTTTAAAGATGATTTGTTAGATCAATTTTAGGTTCACAGCACAATTAAGAGGAAAATACAGAGATTTCCCATATACCTCCTACCCCCCCACCCCTGCACGTTCACAGCCCCCATTAGCAATATCCCCCATCAGAGGGCTACATTTGTTACACCTGCTGAAACCACACTGACACATCACCATCACTTCAAGTCCGTAAGTTACTTTTTTTTTTTAATTTTTTTTTCAACATTTATTTATTTTTGGGACAGAGAGAGACAGAGCATGAACGGGGGAGGGGCAGAGAGAGAGGGAGACACAGAATCGGAAACAGGCTCCAGGCTCTGAGCCATCAGCCCAGAGCCTGACGCGGGGCTCGAACTCACGGACCGCGAGATCGTGACCTGGCTGAAGTCGGACGCTTAACCGACTGCGCCACCCAGGCGCCCCTAGTCCGTAAGTTACTTTAAGGTTCGCCCTTGGTGGTGTCCATTCTGTGGGTCCCAAAAAGGATGCAATGCCCTGTATCTACCATTTTAATATCGTATATGGTATTTTCACCGCCGGAAAAATCCTCGGTGCTCTGCCTACTCGTCCCTCCCCCCTACGTCTGGCAACCACTGATCATTCTACTGCCTCCATGGTTTTGCTTTTCCAGAATGTCCGAAAGGATCATGCGATCTGTAGACTTTGCAGACTGGCTTCTTTCACTTGGCGATACGCATTGAAGCTTCCTCCGTGTCGTTTTCATGGCCCGATGGCTCATTTCTTTTTAGCGCTTGTCTGGACGTTCTGCAGTTTACTTTTCCATTTCACCTACTGAAGGACACTTTGTTTGCTTCCAAGTCTTTGGAAATATGGATAGGCTGCTAGAAACATCGGAGCTCAGGGTTTTGTGTGGACGTCAGTTTTCAACACCTGTGGGTGAATCCCAAGAAGCACGATTGCTGGGTTGTACGGTAAGATAGTTTTGCAGGGTATGTTTAGTTTTTTCAGAAATCGCTAAACTGTCTTCCGGAGTAGCTGGACCATTTGCATCCCCACCAGCAGTAGATGAGAGTTCCTGTAGCTCCGGTCCTCGCCAGCCTTCTGTGTTGTCAGTGTGTGGATTTGGGTCATTCTAATAGCTGTGTGGTGGTATTTTCTTGTTGTTGTTGTTTTTCAGTTTATTCATTTTTGAGAGAGCAGACAGAGGGAGCAAGCCAGGGAGGGGCAGAGAGAGGAGAGAGAGAATCCCAAGCAGTAGGGGATCTCAAACTGTGCAGTGTATCTCTCAAACCCACAAACCGTGAGATCATGACCTGAGCCGAAACCAGGAGTTGGATGCTTAACCCACTGAGCCACCCAGGTGCCCCGGTATCTTGTTTTTAAAAAAAAAATTTTTTTTTTAATGTTTATTTATTTTTGACAGAGAGAGACAGAGAATGAGCGGGGGAGGGACAGAGAGAGAGGGAGACACAGAATCCAAAGCAGGCTCCAGGCTCTGAGCTGTCAGCACAGAGCCTGACGCGGGGCTCGAACTCACAAAGTGTGAGATCATGACCTGAGCCGAAGTCGGAGGCTCAACTGACTGAGCCACCCAGGTGTGCCACCCCCCCCATCTTGTTTCAATTTGCAATTCCTGATGACGGATGATGTGGAACATCTTTTCATACGCTTATTTGCCACGTGGGTATGTTTCAGAATTAGACGGTGGTTGCACAGCCTTGTGAATGTACTAAATGCCACCGAAGTTTACTTTTAAGTGTAGCATATGCCCGTGAAGTTTAAGTTTATGTTATGTGGATTTCATCTCAATGATCAAACCAGACCAAAAAAAAAAAAAGGTGAAAGATGAATCGGCATATTTGTGTGCTGGTGGGAATAATCTGGTACAGATGGAGGATTGCTGTGGCTCCCTGCACGGGGGAGTGGGGGTGTGAGCTGGTGGCCGCTTGGCTTTGCCAGGGATTCGGGGCACACTGTTTACTCACGGCAGCAGAGGGAAGGCTGGCCTGGCGTGTGGGGCCCGGTGCAGGTTGGCAGGTTGGTGGGGGTGATGACTACGGGCTGGTTTCTGTTTTCTCGGTGATGGGTTCTGCTCTGCCGCAAGGGTGGGGGGAGGATGGCCACACAGGGAGGAAATGGGCGTGGCTTCCTCGCGTGTATTCCCAGCGTCCGGAAGAGCGCCGCCAGCTGCCGGTAGGTGGCGCTCTCTGCCTTTACCATCCAGCCACGGGTTTCCTTCTCACCACGTGCTCGTCTTGGTTCCTTCTGCGGGTGTTTGTGCATGACACACCTTCCCGGGTGTTTGTGCATGACCTTCGCGGCTACCCTTCCTCGCTCTCTGTCCCATCAAGGGACCTTCACCCTTGTGTTTTTCTCCTTGTGAAATACACATAACGTGAAGTTTGCCGTTTTAATCATTTTTAGGTGCGCAGTTCAGTGGCAATACGCACAGTCGCTGTGTGCCGCCCTCCCCACCGTCCACCTCCAGAGCTCTCTCCCTCTTGCAAAACTGAAAGTGTCCCCATGAAACACTGACTCTCCCTGCCCCCACCAGCCCCTGGCTCCCCCTATCTGTCTACTTTCTGTCTCTCTGAATTTGACTTCTCTAGGGACTTCACGGAAGTGGAATCATATAGAATGTGTTTTTTTTTTTTTGTGCCTGGCTCGTTTTACTCACATTGTGTGTTCAAGATGTGTCCATGTTGTAGCAGGTGTCAGAATTTCTGTCTTTTTTTTTTTTTTGAAAGGTGAATTTATTTTGTTCCATGTATTAGAAATATAACAAGTCTTTTAAATTATGCTAGTGTTTATCTTAAAAATTTTAAAATAATTACCCACTTTTGTGAGACAGAGCATGAGCAGGGGAGGAGCAGAGAGAGACGGAATCTGAAGCAGGCTCCAGGCTCTGAGCCATCAGCACAGGGCCGGATGTGGGGCTCAAACCCACACACCGTGAGATCATGACCTGAGCCCAAGTCAGCCGCTTGACCGACTGAGCCACCCAGGTGCCCCTATGCTACTGTTTTTCTTAAGCTGGTTTCTGCTTTCTTTGATGCTCTAACAGATTTGCAAGGATGTTGTGTGGGCTGCCCCAGCCCTGGGTCCACACCAGCCCTATTGTTCCCAGGTCCGAATTCCGAGAACACACACATGGTGTCCTGGCAAAAACAAGTGTCTGTGTCAGCAACCAGCCCCGTCAGCTGACAGATAAGTTGTCAGTTGCCTGATTTTCTGAGTTTAACTCGTCTGTGCTTTCCTGGCCAAATTGTCCTTGGCCGTGATATAATTTCTCCCCCACACTGTGAGATTTGGCTAGCAGTATTTTATTTAGGATTTCTGCTTCTAGGGACGGTATTGAAGGTTGGTGTCAATTTTCCTATCTTGCTCCACAGTCTCACCTGTTTTTATTTTTATGGAGGTGAAATTTACATAACAAAACCAACCCCTTGAAAGCAAACAGTTCCATGACATCTGGTACACGCACGATATGGTACAGCCACCACGTCTGTCTGTTTCCAGAACATTTCCATCGCTGCAAAACGAAACCCCATACTCACTGAGCAGTTATGTCTCTCCCCTCCCCTTCCTTTTCCCTGGGTAACCATCCATCTGCCTTGTGTCTCCATGGATTTGCTCAGTGTGGAGACTTCCTACAAACAGAGTCATGCGACGTGTCGCCATCTGTGTCTGGCTTGTTTTACTGAGCGTAATGTTGCCGCGGCACATCCGTGTTTGCTCTCTCTGGTTTGTAGGTTACACCATCCTCCAAAAGGAAAGGAAACCAGCTGTTCCCCTCCTCCTGTGCCCTTTGCCTGTTCCTGGTATCAACTTGCCTAAGATGGGGATTATCTGCTACCTGAAATGCTGATAAAACTGCCCTGTAGAACCTTCTAGGTCCTGCCCTTCCAAGAGAGGCACCCCCCCCCCCATCATTTCCATCTCAGTAACATTTCTGGATCTACTCAAGTTATCTGATTCTTCTTGGTACGATTTTTGCATTTTTTTTTTTTTTTTGGTTTCTCCCTAAATGTATTCATTTCATCTTGATTTTCAAATGTATTGGCATATAGTTCTTTAGTTTTGCTTTTTTTTTTTTTTTTTAAACCACTCACCCCCTACCCCCACAACCACCAATCTGTTCTTCGTATCCTAATTCGGGTTGTTTTTTTTTTTTTTTTTTTTTTTAGATTCCATGTGTGAATGAGGTCATGCAGCATTTGTCTTTCTCTGACCTCACTTAGCATAATGTCCTCAAGGTCCATCCACGTGGTGGCAAATGGCAGAATTTCCTTCTTTTTTGAGGCAAATAGTATTACATTGTATGTACACATTTTCTTTCTTTAAATTTTTAATGTTTGTTTATTTTTGAGAGAGACGGACAGAGGCACAGAATGCGAGGGGGGAAGGACAGAGAGAGAGAGGGAGACCCAGAATCCGAAGCAGGCTCCAGGCTCTGAGCTGTCAGCACAGAGCCCGACGCGGGGCTCGAACTCACGAACCGTGAGATCATGACCTGAGCTGAAGTCGGACGCTTAACGGACTGAGCCACCCAGGCGCTCCTGTACACGTTTTCCTTATGTATTTTCTCATCCATTGAGGGGCACTTAGGTTCTTTCTGTGTCTATTGTGAGTAATGCCACAGTGAACGTGGGGGCGGGGTACAGGTATCTTTTCAAGACCAATTTTATTTCCTTTGGATGTATATACCCAGAAGTGGAGAATTTCTATTTTTCATTCTGTGAGGACCTGTTATCTGACACACTCCTGGCTGCGGCCATCTGTATTCCCAGCGGCAGGTGCACAGGGTTCCCTTTTCTCCACAGCCCGTGAGAGGTTATTTCTCATTGTTTTGACCCATATTTGCTCTCAGCCTCCTCACATATATATATTTTTAAACTCTCCCCACTTGCCCCCTGCTCATTCTCTCCAAATGTTTACCTCTTTAGTCTTTCCAAAGAGCCAGGGTTTGGTTTCATTCTTGCATTTTTGTTCCTTTGTTCCTTTTGTTCCTCTGTTTCGCTGATTCCGGCTTTAATCTGTGTTGTTTCCTTGTTTTCTTGGGTCCGGTTTTCTCTATTGTGCGCTTGCCGGTCCGCTGCCAGCTCACCTCACTGGCTGAGCTCAGCCTCCCGTCACGGGAGTGCCTGGCTGGGCGCCTCTTGTCCGGTTCAGAGGTCTGGCCAGGCTAATGGACTCTTGGTCCTGGGTTGTGAGTCTAGGGTCTGCATGGGTGAGGCCAGGCTTTCCAGGGCTGAGTTTTGAAGGTATAGGCAAAGCGTGGTACATCCATCGGGGGTGGGGGGGGTGAAGCCAGTTGAAGAGATGGGGGCAATCCCAGAGGGCTTCCTGGAGGAGGAGCCTTGTGTGGGCTGAGAAGTGGGTGAAAGCAGGCCTTGAGTGCTGAGCCTTTAGCATCTTGGAGAGGGTTTGTGGGCCCTCCATACAGGCCCCTCTAAAGAATGGACAGAACCGGTGAACGGATCAACCAAATGTGACCTAGCCGTCCGATGGAATATTACTCACCCATAAACAGCAATGAAGGATAACGGACGGCATGACCAACCTCAAGAACACGGGGCTGCGTGAAACGAGGCCGGAGGCCCCGAAGTCGCATGTTGTGTGGTCCTGTCTGGAACAGGGAAACCCACGGACTCTGCACGCAGCTGGGTGGTTCCCAGGGGCTCGAGGACGGAGGCGTGGGGAGTGAGCGCGAACGGGGGTCGGGTTTCCTCTGGGGGGATGGAAATGTCTCGGAACTGGAGAGAGGGGGCGGCTGCACAACCTTGTAAATGCACCCAATGCCACCGAACCGTTCACTTCACAACGACTAATTCTATGTGAATGTTCCCTCCGTAAGGCATGTATATTAAGAAAAACTTTCCCATCATTTCCATAGATGTGGAATATGAAAGGAGAATCTAGCAACGCTCCAGCCTGCCCACTGCAATCTGCATACGTGCTATGCACAGTTTTTTTTCTTGTTTGTTTTTGTTTTTAAGGAATCTCTGCGCCCTACGTGGGGCTTGAACTCACAGCCCAGAGATCCAGAGTCCCATGCTCCACGGGCTGAACCAGCCAGGCCCTCGCTTCCCCGCTGCCCCTGTGAAGTTCCTGATACCTTTTTATTGTTTTATGGTGAAACGGCATCTATAAAAAGGTCCATAAAACGGACATTACGGATACTTACAAAGCGAACACCTGGTTACACCCACTTTTCAGTTAAAACGCTCATTCTCTCATTTGTTCCTCCCGTTCTTTTTTGCCATTGGAATTTGGGCAGATATGAAAAACAGAAATATTAATAGAAAAAAGAATAATAATCATTGATCTCTCTTCTGCCCCAACTTAATTACTGTTAATGTTTTGATACGCTTTTTTTCCACTACGTTCTACGTATCTTCTTTAACAATCTGCACGTAATCGGGGCGCCTGGCTGGCTCACTCGGGAGAGCATGCAACTCTTGATTTCTGGGTTATAAGTTTGAGCCCCACGTTGGGTGGAGAGATTACTTAAAAATAAAATCTTAGGGACGCCTCGGGGGCTCTGTCAGTTAAGCGTCTGACTTCCGCTCAGGTCATGATCTCCCCGCTCATGGGTTCGAGCCCCGTATCAGGCTCTGTGCGGACAGCTCAGATCCTGGAGCCTGCATCAGATTCTGTGTCTCCCTTTCTCTCTCTGCTCCTCCCCTACTCATGCTCTGTCTCTCTCAAAAATGAGTAAACATTAAAAAAAAAAAATTTAAGGGGCACCTGGGTGGCTCAGTTGGTTAAGAGTCCGACTTCAGCTCAGGTCACGGTCTCCTGGTTCGTGAGTTCAAGCCCCGCGTCAGGCTTTGCGCTGACGGCTCAGAGCCTGGAGCCTGCTTCAGATTCTGTGTCTCCTTCTCTCTCTGCCTCTTCCCCGCTTGTGCTCTCTCTCTCTCTCTCAAGAATAAACGTTAAAAAAATTAAATTTTAAAACATCTTAAAAATACATAAATAACATAAATGCATCCTTAAAAGGTAGGAGTTGTCATGAAACTGCCTTCTGTCTCCATCCTTCATCACCCTCTACTATGTATGTAGCCTTTTAGTTTATGTTTAAAAAAATACATATATATATATATATATCCATAATTTGTATTTTTATGTAGATGGTGTGATTCTGTATTTTTGCAAATTGCTTTCCCTTACTCAACAGTATGTTTTGGGGCGCCTGGGTGGCTTAGTTGGTTGAATGTCCAGCTCTGGCTCAGGTCGTGATCACGCTGTTCATGAGTTCAAGCCCCGCATTGGGGCGCAGCGACTAGCAGGAAAAAGGAAAACCACCCAAAAGGCCAATGACAGGGAAATGTGCTAGCAACATGCACATGATTCTGTACTGCACATCACTGCGAATTACAGTCGTATTATCGGCCTGAGTAGGCTCCAAAAACACACTGTTGTGTGTTGTTTTTGTTTATTTTGTTTTAATGTTATTTTTGTTTTTATTTATTAATTTTTTTTAATGTTTATTTTTTTTTGAGAGAGAGAGAGAGACAGAGCACGAGTGGGGGAGGGGCAGAGGGAGAGGGAGACACAGAACCCGAAGCAGGCTCCGGGCTCCGAGCTGTCAGCACCGAGGTCGACGTGGGGCTCAAACCCGGGAACAGTGAGATCACGACCTGAGCCGAAGTCGGGCACTTAACCACCTGAGCCACTCAGGCGCCCCTGCGTGTGGGCATTCTAATAGGAGTGTTGTGGTGGCCCATTGTGGCTTTATTTTGCATTTATTCCCTGATGACAGATGATATGTGATGACAGATGTGTTTTCATGCACTTGTTTGCCATCTGAATCTCTTCGGTGAGCTGTCTGTTCAGATCTAATTTTCTAATTGGGTTGTTCATTTCTTATTGTTGAGTTTTACGAATTCTTTGTATAACAGTTCTTTATCAGATAGGTAGGTTTTTTTTTTTTTTTTTTTTTTTTTTGCATTCCTTTTCTCCCAGTCCGTGCCTGTCTTCTCACTCCGTTGATACTTTCTCTCTCAGAGCAGGAATTTTTTTTCATTTTAATGGTGTCTAGCTTACCAATTCCATTTCTCACGGACCATGCTGTTGGTGGCGTATCTAAGAAGTTACCACGAAACCCAAGTTCATCTAGGTTTTCTCCTCTGTTATGTTCTAGGAGTTTTATGGTTTGGTGTTTTTACATTTAGGCCTGTGATTCATTTTGAGTTAATTTCTCAAGGGTGTCAAGTCTGTGTCTAGATTCATTTTTTCTTTTGATTTTTTTTATATGAATCTTTTAAAAAATTTTTTTTTCAACGTTTTTATTTATTTTTGGGACAGAGAGAGACAGAGCATGAACGGGGGAGGGGCAGAGAGAGAGGGAGACACAGAATCGGAAACAGGCTCCAGGCTCCGAGCCATCAGCCCAGAGCCTGACGCGGGGCTCGAACTCACGGACCGCGAGATCGTGACCTGGCTGAGGTCGGACGCTTAACCGACTGCGCCACCCAGGCGCCCCTATATGAATCTTAAAAAAATTTTTTTTAAATGTTTATTTTTGAGATAGAGCATGAGTGGGGGAGGGGCAGAGAGAGAGGGAGACACAGAATCCAAAGCAGGCTCTAGGCTCTGAGCTGTCCGCACAGAGCCCCACCCACATGGGGCTCGAACCCACGAACCATGAGATCATGACCTGAGCTGAAATCGGATGCTTAACCTACTGAGCCATCTAGGCGGTCCTTTTAATGTTTATTTATGTTAGAGCAAGCGTGCGTGTGTGTGTGCGTGTGCGGACGGGGGGTGGGGGGTGGACAGAGGATGCAAAGTGAACGGCAGAGAGCTTGATGTGGGGCTCAAACTCCCGAAACATGAGATCATGACCTGAGCCAAAGTCAGATGCTTAACCGACTGAGCCCCCCAGGTGCCCCTAGATTCATATTTTCCCCTGTGGATGCCCAGTCGTTCCAGCACCATCATCATGGAAAACACTGTCTTTTCTCTGCTACGTCGTCTTTGCTCCTTTGTCACTGACCAGTTGATTCCACTCGGTGCGTGTATTTCCGGGCTCTGTTCTGTTCCGTTGATCTGTCTGTTTTTCACCCATACCACATGGTCTTTATCACCGTGGCTTTGTAGTAAGTCTTGACGTTGGGTAGTGTCAGCCCTGCCAGCTTTGTTCTTCTCCATCGATATTGTGCTGTGTATTCTGGGGGATTTACCTGTCCCTAGAAACCTTAGAATCAGTTTGTCAGTATTGAGGAAACTTGCTGGCATTTTGGCTGGAATTGCATCTGTAGATCAAGTTGGGAAGGACTAACGTGTTGACAATATGGAAACATGGGCGTCTCTCCATTTGTTTATTACTTCTTTTATTTCTTTCATCAGTGTTTTGTAGTTTTCCTCATATAGAATTGTACGTGTTTTGTTAGATTTATACCAGAGTATTTAATTTTGTGGGTGATAACAAATGGTATTGTGCTTTCATTTTCAAATTTCACTTTTTAATTGCTGGTACATGGAAACCGATTGGCTTTTGTATATTAATCTTGTATCTTGCTACATTACTATAATGGCTTATTAGTTCCAGGAGGATTTTTTTGTTGATTATTTTGGATTTTCTACATAGATGGTCATCTCTATGAATAAAGACAGGTTTTTTTAAACTTTATTTTGAGAGAGAGAGAGTGGGGAAGGGACAGAGAGAGAGGGAGCGAGAGAATCCCAAAACGTGTAGGACTTAAGACCATGAATCACAAGATCATGACTGAGCCTAAATCAAGAGTCAGATGCTTAACCAACTGAGCCACCCAGGCACCTCAATATAGTTTTTTAAATAATTTTGAGAGAGAGAGAGAAAGAGAGCAGGGGAGGGGCAGAGAGAGAGGGAGAGAGAGAATCTCAAGCAGGCTCCATGCTGCCAGCCTGAACCATGAACCATCAGATCATGACCTGAGCTGAAATCAAGAGTCAGATGCTCAACCGACTGAGCAACCCAAGTACCCCGGACAGTATTATTTCTTCCTTCTGAACCTGTATCCCTTTTATTTCCTTTTCTTGTCTTACTGCATTAACTAGAACTTCCAGTATGACATTGAGAGGCAATGGTATATCATTGCTGTGTTCCTGTTCTTAGAAACCTTCAAGCTTCTCACCATAACGTATGCTAGCTGTGGGGTTTTTGTAGATATTCTTTATCAAATTGAGGAGGTTCCCTCTAGTCCTAATTTACGGAATTTTCCATTAAAAAATTTTTTTTAGTGTTTATTTTTGAGAGAGAGACAGAGTGTGAGTGGGGGAGGGGCACAGAGAGAGAGAGAGAGAGAGAGAGAGAGAGAGACAGAATCGGGAGCAGGCTCCAGGCTCCGCTGTCAGTACAGAGCCCGACGCGGGGCTCGAACTCACGAACCGTGAGATCATGACCTGAGCCGAAGTCAGACGCTTAACCGACTGAGCCACCCAGGCATCCCTCCATTTTTAAAAATTGTGGTAAAATACATGTAACATAGGGTCACCTGAGTGGCTCAGTCGGTTAAGCATCCAACTCTTGGTTTGGACTCAGGTCACGATCTCATGGTTCGTGGGTTCAAGCCCTGCATCGGGCTCTGTGCTGCTAGCACGGAGCCTGCCTGGGACTCTCTCTCTCTCTCTCTGCCCCTCCGGCTTGCACTTTCTAAATGGCCAAACAAAAAACAAACTAAAACAATACACATAACGTAGAAATCATTATTGTGACTATTTTTAAGGGTACAGTTCAGTAGGGTTAAGTATATTCACACTGTAACCAATCTCCAGAATTCTTTTCATCTTACAAAACTCTATACCCATTAAATAGTTCTTCATTTTGACTTCCTCCTGCCCCTGGCAACTACTGTGTCTGCTTGCTGTCTTTGTAAATTTGACCACTTAAAACATTTTTTAAAAAAATTTTTAATGTTTATTTATGTTTGAGACAGAGACAGAGCATTAACGGGGGGAGGGTCAGAGAGAGACACACAAAATCCGAAGCAGGCTCCAGTCTCTGAGCTGTCGGCCCAGAGCCCGACATGGGGCTCAAACTTGTGAGCCACGAGATCGTGACCTGAGCCACCTGAAGTCAGATGCTTAACCGACTGAGCCACCCAAGGTGCCCCTTTTTAAAATTAAAAAAAAAAAAGGGGCGCCTGGGTGGCGCAGTCGGTTAAGCGTCCGACTTCAGCCAGGTCACGATCTCGCGGTCCGGGAGTTTGAGCCCCGCGTCGGGCTCTGGGCTGATGGCTCAGAGCCTGGAGCCTGCTTCCGATTCTGTGTCTCCCTCTCTCTCTGCCCCTCCCCTGTTCATGCTCTGTCCCAAAAATAAATAAATGTTTAAAAAAAAATTAAAAAACATTATTGACCACTTTAGATACCTCATAAGTGGACGCCTACAATATTTGTCTTTCTGTGTCTGGCTTATTTCATTTAGCGTAATGTCCTCAAAGTCTATCGGTGTCATAGCATGTATCAGAATTTCATTCCTGTTTAAAGATTATTTTCCCATGTTTAAAAAATTTCACTTCCGTGACTTGCTTGTTCATATTCCATTGGCCTCTTTTCTTTTGGGTGGCTCTTCTCACTGATACCTGGGAGTTCTTTAGTAAGGTTCAATGTTAAAAAAAAAAAAACCCTCTACCCACTAAACAGTTATTCCCCATTTCCCCCTCTTCCTCCCCAGCCCCTGGCAACCGTAACTCTGCATTCTATTTTTATAGGCTTAGCTACTGTGGCTATTTCACTTAAAAGGAATCCTGAAATGTGTGACCTTTTCTGTCTGGCTTCCTTTGCGTCGTGTATGTTTTTGAGGTCCATCCATGTCATAGCCTGAATCGGTATTTCCTTTTCCGGGTGGAATAATATTTCTTGGTATGGATATACAACAATTTGTTTACCCATCTACCCACTGATGGACATTTAGGTTGTTTCCGTCTTTTGGCTGTTGTGAATGGTGCTCCTGTGAACTTTCCTGCACGAGTATTTGTTTATCTGTTTCCAGTTCTTTGAGGGTATATATCCAGGAGTGAAATTGCCGGGCCGTATGGTAATTCTGCTTAAATTTTTGAGGAACTGCCGAACCGGGTCCCACATTAATTAACCATTTTGCATCCCTACCAGCAAATACAGGGGTCGTTCCAGTGTTGCGACATCTTTACCAACATTGTTTTTTGTTTTGTTTTTTGCTCTATCCATCCTTATGGTTGTGAAGTAATATCTTGTGGGTTTGATTTACGTTTCCCTAGGACAAGGCTGAAACATTTTCACGTGCTTGTTGCTGTTCGTATATCTTTTTTTTTTTCCTTCTTTTCTTTGGTATCTTCTTTGGAAAAATGTCAGAGTCCATTGCCTACTTTTTTTTTTTTTTTTCAACGTTTATTTATCTTTGGGACAGAGAGAGACAGAGCATGAACGGGGGAGGGGCAGAGAGAGAGGGAGACACAGAATCGGAAACAGGCTCCAGGCTCTGAGCCATCAGCCCAGAGCCCGACGCGGGGCTCGAACCCACGGACCGCGAGATCGTGACCTGGCTGAAGTCGGACGCTTAACCGACTGCGCCACCCAGGCGCCCCAACCTACCTTTTTTTTTTAATCAATTTTTTAAATGTTTATTTTTGAGAGAGAGACAGAGCATGAGCAGGGGAGTGGGAAGGGCAGAGAGAGAGGGAGACACAGGATTGGAAACAGGCTCCAGGCTGTGAGCTGTCAGCACAGAGCCCGACGCGGGGCTCGAACCCACAAACCGCGAGATTGTGACCTGAACCGAAGTTGGACGCTTAACCGACTGAGCCACCCAGGCGCCCCTTGTTACATTTATTAATATGAGTATCTGTACCACACCTCATAACTCTGAAGGCTAGAACAGTTGATGGTAGGTCTATGTACCTGAATCCCATCTTCCAGCCTCCCAAGATCAAAGGTAACATCACTATTCTGACTTTGTATGCTGTTTACTAAAGAAACAGTTATACCAGATTGATGTTCATGCCTAAATAGTACACTGTTTGTTTGTGTTGCTTTTGAACTTTGTAGAATGATTAACGATTTTACAAGATGGTGAATGGTGTTCCAGAACAATTGTGCTAATTTATGCTCCCGCTGTAATAGATCAGATTCTTGATCCCCATCCTCTCTCATGCTTTCTTTGTCCTGTTTATTTTTTTTTAGCCAATGGAATGGGTCTTAGATTGTATCTGCTAGTCTAGTCTTGCTTTGTTAAGTCCTTGATTATTATTAATGAGACTGAGTCTTGGCCTTGAGTGTTTTCTTTGCTATAAACGTCCATGTCTTCTGGTCCTATTTTTTGTTTTCAGATTGGTTGTCCTTTCTTACCGATCTGTAAGTGTACTAGGAACCTCTGGGGGTGTCTCTAGGGATAGAGAGGAAAGGCATTTGTACTTCTAATTCCTGCCAGATTCCCCTCCACAAGGGGCGCACTGGGACCGGTCCATTTTCCCTGCAAATCACAACAGAGGATGCTGACATTGTGCCGGGAGAGCTGGTGAGAAAGGAATTCATTGTAGTTTTTTCCTTTGCCCCTGGTGTAGGCTGAGATTGAGCCTGAACTTGAACGTGTCTTCCCTTGCGTCAAGGCCATTTGCACCCTTCCTGTGGGCCACCTGCTGGTCCTCTTCCTCCCTCCTCCTCCGGATCAGCTCTCTTCCCAGATGTTTGAAAAGCAGGAGGTGAAATTGACACGGCTTGTCTTTACCATTTCCTCTTTCATGGTCCCATCCCGTAGCCCCTGCTTCCCTCCTTGTTCTTGCCTCCCTCTCCCCTCCAGATCTTCCCGTCTTCCCATCCCCCCAACTCGCTCACCCCGCTGCTTCTCCCTCCTCCTGGACGGCTGTTCTCCTCTGTGCTCCTGGCCCTTCCGGTCCCTCTGGGGGCAGGGGGAGGGGAGAGGGGAGAGTCTCCTAGAGGAGACACAGCAGCGCCTCCCTCCTCCCCTGTGCAGAGCAGCTTGACCAGATCTGTACCCCTTCCCCCACCCGTCGGAGGGCCTGGTTTGCCCATCCTGCGGCCTCCAACCCTGCCAGCCCTCCCCCTCCCCGCCCCTGGAGGCAGCCCCTCTGGGCCTGCCTGGGGCCTTGTGGCCGGGATTTCTAGAGCTGTGGATGGACACTCCCTTGGCTTGTCCCACAGGAACTCTCCCCCTGGGCCCTATCTCACCGTCTCCAGGGAGCCTGCCAGTGTTGAGCAGGGGCTGTGGAGACCGAAAGAGCCTGCCCTCTGCCCCGCCTCTGACTTGTGTGGGCCTCGTACCTTCCCACCTGTAAGCTGGGGGTGGAGTTGGCCGAAGGCTGCGCGGTGCTGGAAGGTGATGGCTTACCTACAGGGCTGGGTACCAGGGATTGAGTCGCCTGGCGGGGGGGGGGGGGGGGGGAAGGGGGTCTCCCTGCCCGCTTGCGGAGTCCCCTGGGGGTGGGCGTGTGTCTTGGGGTGGCCCAGAGGGTCTCATCGGTACGGTCTGTAATTAGAGTCCCCTTGGGGCCTCCGGGGATGGATGAGGAACTGGAACACGGACACAAGCGCGCTCAGAGAACTTGGCTCCGTTCAAGTTTTATTGGACCCCTTTCAGCCTGGAGGTGGCTCCGGCGGGCTACCGCCCGCCCTCCCCAGCTCTGTCCAGTTGCCCAAGGGAAGGGAAGGGAAGGGTGGGCAGAGAGAGGGGGCTGGAGACAGATCATCAGCCCTGCCCCTGCCCCTGCGGGAGGTCCCTCCCTGTCTCCAGAGCCGCCCCGGGGCCTCCGGTCCTGCCGCCCCGCAAATCCAAGCCACAGGGCCCCGGGAGCAGGCCCGCGAGGCCGGTCTTCGGCTGGCTATGTGGCTGGCGCGTGCCCGTTGGCCAGCCGCCCGGCCGCCCGGCTCCGAGGACCGTCGGTGGGGGCCGCCCCGTTCTTCAGCGGCAGGGACTCCCGGGCCACGTCCGCATCGCTCGAGTCGGCCTCCTCCACGTCGCTGCGGACGTCCTTCTCCATCTGGGGGGAGGCGGGGCGGGGCGGGGCGTGAGGGCGGGGCTCCGGGGAGGCGCCCGCGAGCCGCCCCCCTGCCCGGCCCTACCTGGCCTTTCTTCGTAAAGCTGTAGATCATGCGGAGGATGAGGCAGGACCAGAACACGTGCAGCAGCTGCAGCATCATGAGAAGGCCGTTGAAGAAGTAGTAGCCGAAGAAGGGGCCCGAGCTGGCAATGGACTCGTAGTATGTGGTGTAGAGGATCCTGCGGCAGGTGAGGAGGGGGGAGAGGTGGGGCTTCACCAGGTCTCGGGCGACCTTCTTGGCTCCAGAACCTTCCGTGGCTCCCCACTGCCCCCCCGAGTAATACCTAGGCCCTCCGGGCATTTAAGTGCCCCTTCTCGCCCGGTTGCGTTAAGCTGTGAGAACGCACAGCTTGCCCGCCGGCCATTCAGGCCCACGAGCTGCAGACTCCGGACGGGGAGCTCTCTCTCTCTGGAGCCCCAGGCTGGTGCACCCGCTGCCTCCTCCAGGACACTTCCGGGGACCCCACAGGTCCCTCGAACCGGCCCACCCAAAGCTCAGCTCCTGCTCCTCAAGCAACAGCTCTGAGCTCATTCCCGTTTTACGACCCTCGGGGGACCCCGGGCCCACCCCTCTGTCACCTGCACCGCACCCTCCAGGCGCCCCCCAGCTGCTGCTCAGGTCTCCCACCGGCCGGTCCCCAGCAGCTGCCAGGGGGCGCCTGTGAGCCTGAGTCAGGTCTGTCCCTCTCCCACCCGCAGCCCTCCAGGGCTCTCTGCTCATTGGGGTAAAAGCCCAAGTCCTCCCCGTGACCCCCAAGATCCTGTGCCACCTGCCCTGTCCCCTCCTCCCTTGTTCACTCAGCTCCAGCCACACGGGTCTCCTCGCTGTGCCTCCAACACACCAGGCCTGGTCCTGCCCTAGGGCCTTTGCACATGCCGTGCCTGGACCAGTCTTCCCCTACGATCAGTGTGCTTCTCTCCCTCCAGTCTCTCCGAATCTCGTCAGTGACCAGCTACCTATACACTTCCTGTGCCTCCCTGACCTCATTTTCTCTTTAGCACATCACTCCCTCAGGCTTTGCATTTTACCTGTTTGCTTTATTTCTTCTATTCCCCTGCCCACCCCCAGTGTCAGCTCCACGTGAGCAGCGATCTTCGTGTTGTTCCCTCTGCCAGGAGAGGCTCAGCAAATAGACTGGGGAGACTTTAGTGAGCACGTGCCCAACCCTGCCCCCTACTCCATGTTCTGGGCACATGCGAGAATGACCGCGCCCAGTTTTCTGTCTCTCCTGCCACGGGGCCTTTGCATATGCTGCGTCCAGTCCCAGGGACACCGTTCCTGGCCCTCCCCTGAAAGCCTCCAGGCCAACACCCCCAGCTTCCTGGGTGAGGGAACCGAGGGTGAGGCAGGCCTGGATCTCAGGCACTCCCCTCTCCTCAGCCGGCACGAGGGCAGACTCACTGCGTAGGGAAGAGCACGAGGCGAGTGTAGAAGAAGACCAAGGAGAAGACGATGAAGAGGGTATCGCATGCTTTCCGCCAACGCGTGTAATTGAATATCTTACAGGCCTGGGAGGGGGGCAACGGAGAGAATCGGACTCAGGCACGGGGGGGGCACAATGGTGCCACCACAATGGTGGGCACAGGGGAAGTAGGTGGGGAGGGGAAAGGGCGGGGCCTCCTCTCCAGGAGCCATCTAGAAAGCTAAAGTGGGTGCAGCCAAGAATCCTTTATCCAGCAAGGCTGTCATTCAAAAATAGGAGGAGACAGAGAGTTTCCCAGACAAACAAAAACTAAGGGAGTTTGCAACCACTAAACTAGCCCTGCAAGAAATTTTAAGGGGGCCTCTGAGGGGAGAAAAGACGAGAGAAAAAAAAAAGGACCAAAAGCAACAAAGACTAACTCTGCAGGCAACACGATGGCAACAGATTCATATCTTTCAGTACTCGCTCTAAACGTCAATGGACTCAGTGATCCAATCACAAGACAGAGGGTAACAGAATGGATAAGAAAACAAGATCCATCTATATGCTGTTTACAAGAGACCCACTTTAGACCTAAAGACACCTTCAGATTGAAAGTAAGGGGACGGAGAACCATCTATCATGCTAACGGTCGCCAAAAGAAAGCCGGAGTAGCCATACTTAGACAATCTAGACTTTAAAGACTGTAACAAAAGATGAAGAAGGGCATTATATCATAATTAAGGGGTCTATCCACCAAGAATACATAACAATTGTAGACATTTATGTGCCAAATGTGGAACACCCAGATATATAAATCAATTAATCACAAACATAAAACTCATTGATAATAATACCATAATAGTGGGGGGCTTCAACACCCCACTTACAGCAATGGACAGATCATTTAATCAAAAAACCAACAACAAGGAAACAAAGGCTTTGAATGACACACTGGACCAGAGGGACTTAACAGATATACTCAGAACGTTTCATCCTAGAGCAGCAGAATATACATTCTTCTCCAGCGCACACGGAACGTTCTCCAGAATAGACCACATACTGGGACACAGATCAGCCCTCAACAAGTACAAAAAGATTGAGATCATGCCGTGCATATTTTCAGACCACAATGGTATGAAACTCAAAATCAACCACAAGAGAAAATGTGGAAAGATAACAAATACTTGGAGATTAAAGACCATCCTACTACAGAATGAATGGGCTAACCGAAAAGTTAAAGAGGAACTTAAAAACACGGAAGCCAATGAAAATGCCCAGAACCAGCCCAAAACCTCTGGGACGCAGCAAAGGTGGTCATAAGAGGGAAGTATATAGAAATCCAGGCCTTCCTAAAGAAGGAAGGAAGGTCTCAGATACACAAGCTAACCTTAACACCTTAAAGAACTGGAAAAAGAACAGCAAATAAAACCCCAAACCAGCAGAAGACAGGAAATAATAAAGGTTAGAGCGGAAATCAATGCTATCAAAAAACAAACAAACAAACAAACAAACATTAGAACAGATCAATGAAACTAGGAGCTGGTTCTTGGAAAGAATTAACAAAACTGATAAACCCCTAGCCAGTTTGATCAAAAAGGAAAGGACCCAAATAAATAAAATCAAGAATGAAAGAGGAGAGAGCGCAACCAACACAGCAGAAATAAAAAAATAATAGGAGAATATTATGAGCAATTATACGCCAATAAAATGGGCAACCTGGAAGAAATGGGGAAATTCCTAGAAACATATACACTACCAAAACGGAAACAGGAAGAAATAGAAAATTTGAACAGACCCATAGCCAGTAAGGAAATCGAATTAGTAATCAAAAATCTCCCCAAAAAACAGAGTCCAGGGCCAGATGGCTTTCCAGAGGAATTCTACCAAACATTTAAGGAAGAGTTAAACACCTATTCTCTTGAAGCTGTTCCAAAAAATAAAAATGGAAGGAGAACTTCCAAACTCTTTCTATGAGGCCAGCATTACCTTGATTCCAAAACCAGACAGAGACCCCACTAAAAAGGAGAACTATAGACCAGTTTCCCTGATGAACATGGATGCAAAAATCCTCAAGATACTGGCCAACCGAATCCAACAATACATTCAAAGAATTATTCACCACGACCAAGCAGTAATTATACCTGGGATGCAGGGCTGGTTCAATATCCACAAAACAATCAATGTGATTCATCACATCAATCAAAGAAAGGGCAAGAACCACATGATCCTCTCAATAGATGCAGAGAAAGAATTTGACAAAATACGGCATCTTTCTTCATAAAAACCCTCAAGAAGGTGGGGATAGAAGGATCATACCTCGAGATCATAAAAGCCATATATGAGAGAACAACTGCTAATATCACCCTCAATGGGGAAAAACTGAGAGCTTTCCCCCTAAGGTCAGGAACAAGACAGGGATGTCCACTCTCGCCACTGTTATTCAACATAGTATCGGAAGTCTTAGCCTCAGCAATCAGACAGCACAAAGAAATAAAAGGCATCCAAATTGGCCAGGAGGAGGTCAAACTTTCACTCTTTGCAGATGACGTGATACTCTATATGGAAAACCCAAAAGATTCCACCAAAAAACTGCTAGAACTGACCCATGAGTTCAGCAAAGTCGCAGGATATAAAATCAATGCACAGAAATCGGTTGCATTCCTATACACCAATAATGAAGCAACAGAAAGAGAAATCAAGGAATTGATCCCATTTACCATTGCACAAAAACTGTAAAATACCCAGGAATAAATCTAACCAAAGAGGTGAAAAAGCTACACACTGAAAACTATAGAAAGGTTATGAAAGAAATTGAAGACGACACAAAAAAATGGAAAAATATTCCATGCTCCTGGATAGGAAGAACAAATATTGTTAAAATGTCAATACTACCCAAAGCAATCTACATACTCAATGCAACACCTATCAAAATAACACCAGCATTCTTCAGAGCTAGGACAATCCTAAAATGTGTATGGAACCAGAAAAGACCCCGAATAGCCAAAGCAATCCAGAAAAAGAAAACCAAAGCTGGAGGCACCACAATCCCGGACTTCAAGATGTATTATAAAGCTGTAATCATCAACACAGTATGGTACTGGCACAAAAACAGACACTCAGATCCATGGGACACAACAGAGAACCCAGAAATGGACCCACAAATGTATGGCCGACTAGCCTTTGACAAAGCAGGAAAGAATATCCAATGGAATAAAGACAGTCTCTTCAGCAAGTGGTGATGGGAAAACTGGACAACAGCATGTGGAAAAATGAACCTGGACCACTTTCTTACACCATATCCAAAAGTAAACTCAAGATGGATGAAAGACCTAAATCTAAGACAGGAAGCCATCAAAATTCTCGAGGAGAAAGCAGGCAAAAACATCTTTGACCTCACCACAGCAACTTCTTAGTCAACACGTCTCCGGAGGCAAGGGAAACAAAAGCAAAAATGAACTACTATTTTGATGACCTCATCAAAATAAAAAGCTTCTGCACAGTGAAGGAAACAATCAGCAAAACTAAAAGGCAACCGACGGAATGGGAGAAGATATTTGCAAACGACATAGCAGATAAAGAGTTAGATCCAAAATCTATAAAGAACTTATCAAACTCAACACCCCGAAAACAAATAATCCAGTGAAGAAATGGGCAAAAGACATGAATAGACACTTCTCCAAAGAAGACATCCAGATGGCCAACCAACACATGAAAAAACGCTCAACATCACTCGTCATCAGGGAAATACAAATCAAAACCACAATGAGATACCACCTCACACCCATCAGAATGGCTAACATGAACAACTCAGGCAACAACAGATGTTGAGAGGATGCGGAAAGAGAGATCTCTTTTGCATTGTTGGTGGGAACGCAAGCTGGTGCAGCCACTCTGGAAAACAGTCTGGAGGTTCCTCAAAAAATTAAAAGTAGAACTACCCTAGGACCCAGCACTTGCACTACTAGGCATCTGTCCAGGGGATACAGGTGTGCTGTTTTGAAGGGGCACATGCAACCCAACATGTGCTATCAACAATCGCCAAAGTATGGAAAGAGCCCATATGTCCATTGACAGATGAATGGATAGAGAACATGTGGTATATACATACAATGGAGTATTACTCGACAATCAAGAAGAATGAAATCTTGCCATTTGCAACTACATGGATGGAACTAGAGGGTATTATGCTAAGCGAAATTAGAGAAAGACAAATATAGGACCTCACTCATATGAGGACTTTAAGACACAGAACAGATGAATACAAGGGAAGGGAAGCAAAAATAATATAAAAACACGGAGGGGGACAAAAGGTAAGAGACTCTTAAATATGGAGAACAAACAGAGGGTTACTGGAGGGGTTGTGGGAGGGGGACGGGCTAAATGGGTACTAAGGAATCTACTCCTGAAATTATTGTTGCACCATATGCTAACTAACTTGGATGTAAATTTAAAAATAAAAAAAAATTGGGGCGCCTGGGTGGCTCAGTCGGTTATGCATCCGACTTTGGCTCAGGTCACGATCTCACAGCTCGAGACTTTGTGCTGACAGCTCAGAGCCTGGAGCCTGCTTTGGATTCTGTGTCTCCCTCCCTCTCTGCCCCTAACCCACTCGCATTCTGTCTCAAAAATAAACATTAAAAAAAATTTTTTTAATAAAAAAAAAATGTAAAAAGAAAGGTAAAGTGTGTGTTTCTGGGAGCGTGAGGAGCTTCAGGTCCCAGGAAGCCAGGAGGGGGCGTGGCCTCATGGGGCGTGGCCTCATCTCCCAGGAAGGCGGGGCGAGGGCGGGGCGAGGGCGGGGCGGGGCCAGGCCCACCTCCAGGAGGTAGTCCGAGGCGTCGTGCAGCAGCAGCACCAGAGAGCCGATGCGCAGCAGGTTTGCGCTGTAGGAGAAGACGATCAGGGTGATGGTCACGAAGTGGTGTGCCACCTGCTCCTTGAAATCCTGCGGGAGATGGTGGGTCACAGCAGGGAGGAGGTTGGGTGGCAGGGCCCCCCCCCCCACCGGGCTGGGAGCATCTGTACCTCGTGGACTCTGGGCCTCCGGCCTGAGGCCACCAGGGGGTTTCCGGGTGTGGGGTGAGGCCATCCCTCCGGTTGGAGACTGGGTCACAACTCCCCCAGGGCATCACTGCCCAGTCAGATTCTGGGCCTCACCTTGCGCTTGACATCCAAGTGCAGCGTGATCAGCAGTGAGATGTAGAAACTCAGCTCCAGGAGGTACCAATAGTACAGGCCCGGTTTCAGGGGCTGCGGCGGGGCGGGGCAAGGTTAGCCGTGGGGAGTCGAGGCTCCCATGGGGCAGGGGCCTCCCCGTTCGCTCAAAACCAGGACCTCTGGATCCAAATGACTGGGGAAGGTGGGGGCGGTCAAGGGCAGGGGGTCTGTGGCGGCTCCTGCTCCAGGGTTCCTGGCTTCTGGCCCCTGCCCACTCCACAGGGGAGGCGGAAATACTGTGGCCCTCAGGGGTGTCGTGTGATGTCCAGGTTTGGCTCCCCCCCTGTGGCTACAGGGGCTCTGACCACCCCCGCCCTCCCACCGGCCTGGGAGCCCCGCCCACCACTCACCTGATCTGGGTAATTGTCCCAGCACATCACCGGTGTCCACAGCCATGACTCCTGCAGGGACCCGGGAGTCTGAAGCTGCCCAAAGGTCAGAGCCCAGCCCTCTACTCCCCAGGTGCGCCCTCCCCTGGGCTGCTCTCACTCTAGACCGAGGGTTGTCGGCTGCACACCCCCGGCTCCCCGCGCACAGCATGTCCTCAGCAGGCACCTGAGTGATCTGCCAGGACCCCTCCCAGCCCTCTCCCCTTCTCTGTGCCTTTGCGCACTTCCCTCCTCTGCCCGAACCCCTCCACGGCCCCCAGCCCAGGCCCTGGGCACAGCAAGTGCTTGTGGGATCGATGGGGGTGGGGGGGGCAGGGAAAAGGGCAGGTGCACTCACGTGGTAGAGGACGGAGAGGCCACCGAAGAAGGAGCACAGGTAGAAGACAAACCTCCAGCTGCAGATGGCGAGGGAGCCCATGAGGCAGCCGCCAGGGGAGCAGACCCCTCGCCGGCACCCCAGCCCCCCCCTCCCCCCGCAGCCCCACCCCGGGCTTACCTGGCCTCACAGAACTTCTTGCTCAGGCAGGGCCGGTCTTGGTTCCGGCGTCTCCGGAACCAGCGCCGGGTCTGTTGCAGCGTGAGGCCACACTGGGCAGCGAGGAAGGCCATCTGGGGCTGGGGAGGGGCGACAGGGGTCACAGAGGTGGCCCTCCTGCCCCTGTCCCAGGACAGGTGAGACCCAGCTGCGTCCCCCCCCCTTCCCCTGCTGCCCCAGGCCTTGCCTGTGGGCCTGTCTACCTATGCACGCGGGGAGTAGGGGGATTCACAGCGTGGGGTCCCCCCAAAAAGGCCATATAAAAAGCAGTCCTGCTCACAGGACAGGCAGGTGGCTGACGGGGCTGGGGCAGCCCCCTCCTAGAGGTTTTCCTGGAACACTCAGGTCTTATCCCCACCCCAGGGAGGCAGTTGAGACCTTGCCTCCCACCCCTACCTTCAGAGGGAGGTGGACAAGGGAGGAAGAATCCCAAGGCCCTGAGCCACACCCACCGGATGGGCACAGGGGAGGTCACAGGCCTGCTCTGGTCTCCCCCACCCCCAGAGCAGTCCAGCCTTCTGTTCCTCACCAGCTCAGCAGAGACCTGGTCTCCCCACCTCCGTCCCAGGATGTGCCCACTGGGCAGCTGGGATGGCTGGTGGGGTGGGGAGAGGGGCACTGGGCTTTCCCTGTTGACGACTGGGCGTCATCCCAACCCCTGGGGCCCCATCCGCAAGGCAGCCGTGCAGGCCGATGGGGGGGGGGGGGCGTCAGGGGGCTCTCACCTCCTTGGGTTTACACCCCTCTGTGAGGAAGTATTTCTCCAGAGTGGCATTTGACTTTGCTGGCCTCCTGGCCTGATCTCGCACACCCAGCCACCGGCTCAGGGGCAGGCCGATAAATCTGGGTGCAGGGGAGACAGAGCCGGTCAATCCAGGTGGGGAAACTGAGGCTCCGAGGGGCCAGGTCACACGCTGGAACCCTGGAGGGGTAGGCTGGCCGCCGTACTGGACCAAACCTAGGAAGGGCAGCTGGATGGGTGGGTCTTCAGGATGGGGACGCGAAGGTTAACTTTTGGGGCACTCGGCCAGCGGCACTCAGTCCCAAACAGGAACGAGGGTCCCCGCACTGCCTGTCTCACGGTGGTCTGGGTCCTTGTCTGTGCCCCGTCAGGCTGGGGGGTCCCCACAGGCAGGAGCGGGTCTGCTCCCACTCAGGTGGCCCTTCTCCCAGCGGGGTCACGTGCAGGAGCCCGGATCTCCGGGCAATCCCCACACTTTCCACTAGAGGGCCCCTGAGGCCGGGGGTCAGGATGGAATTTCCTACCCACCATCCAAAACCCGCCTCCGTCTGGGAGAACTGAGCTCAGTGCAGCCCAGCAAGAACTCATTCCAGACTCTGTCATGACCGGGGAGTGGGGGAGAAGGGGACTGTCATTTATTGAGTACTTACAATCTGCCAAGCATAGGCACGAATCCACATTAGGTCCTGGCTCATTTCACTCTACTGTCAAAGTCCCCATTGCCCTGATGAGTAAACCGAGGCTCAGAGAGGTCAGAGGTATGGCCAAGGTTACACAGCGGGTGAGCAGCAGACTGGCCCAGGATTTACTTTAGCGATGGCGAAAACGTCCGCCTTCAACCCTGGAAGAGCTACCCACTCACGCTGGTCTTTGAAAGGATAACTCTAGGATGGGATACACCCATACCTCTAAGGAGGCCATCAGTTAAATATACAACTCCCCCCACTCCAGGCTCCAGTAGTGAACCTGGGCATAGTCTTGCGCCCTCCCCACCCTGTGGGAAAGATGAGGACTCACCCTTCAAAGCCTGGCTGAATTGGGCCTCTTAGAATCCCTCAGGCAAAGCCTTAGTCCCAGACGACCTACCCACTGTGTGACCGCAGGCCAGTGCCTCAACTTCTCTGTGCCTCAATTTCCTACTCTGTACAATGGGGATAATAACAGTACCACCTCATGGGGTTGCACAGGGGGCTGAGTTAAGACACATAAGCTGCTTCGGGCAATGGTGGGCACAGAGTAGGTGCTCCAGGGGTATCTGTTAAATAAATACAACCTCAGTGTGTATTCCCGGGTCCCCGGTGTCCCGCCTGTATCACGTGAGCCCAGACACGGGGAAGCTCCTTGGGGGTGGGAGAGACAAGGCAGGAGGTAGAGTGTTCTCATTTCCCGGTGGTCAGGGCAGGACAAAGCCAGGGACTCAACGTGGGGGCGGAAGGGAGTTATGGGCTCTATGGGGGGGGGAGCAGAAGGGCATGGTGGGGGGGGGGAGCAGAAGGGCATGGTGGGGGTCTCCCGGAACCCAGCCTTGAAGGAACTGCAGAAGAGTGAGGGAGAAGGCCAGGTGGGTGCATAGAAGGTGGCGGGCCCGCGAAGGGCGCCTGGGGAGGGACGTTAAGGGGGAGGGGGAACCTCAGAGGGGGTGGGTGGCTGATCACGGAGGGGACTGTCCGGCAGGAAGGGGGCCTGGCAAGGCAGGTCTGAATCAGCTGTGACTACAGTGTTGGGCCACGTGGAAAGCGTGGGGCACCTGGGGCAGAGGTCCCGCGCCCAGGAGACAGCCAGGCAGGGAAAGGCAGGGAACCCCAGTGTGAAGGAGGGTCTGGGTCCCATGAGACACGACTGAAGATCTACAGGGTTTGGCACCCGGCTTGCTGGGAACCGGGACAGGGGGGCAGGGAACCAGGCTGCAAGGGGGAGGGGAGAAGGGGGGAGGGATTTGGGCACAAACGGGGAAGCCAGAGTGCTCAGCTCCTTCCTTTGGCAGAGGGAGGAGGGAAGGTGTTAGGAGCCGGGAGGGAGGGGAGGGGAGGGGGAGGGGGTGTAGGAGGGATGATGGGGGGTGAGAGGGATGTGGGGGGCTGATGGAAGGATGGTAGGGGCAGGGTGGGGGAGGTGGGGGAGGGCTGGTGAGGTGGAGGGTCACTTGGCCCACAGGAGAGGGGCAGGAGGGAGCGGGCGAGAGTTTCTTTGCCCCCGGGGCCTCTTCAGGCCTGTCTTTGGTCAGCAAAGCAAGAACGCGTCCTCCAGGGCCTCCGCCCATTTTCCGAAGACGCTGGCACGCGGGACCTGAGCTGCAGCCCGTGTGGCGGGAAACCAGCCACCGGGGGCTGGAAGGGTGCGGGCGCGAGGGGTTGGGGACAAGACGGGGCTGGGAGAGGCACGCGGGCTCAGAGCCAGGCTCCGTCCAGGACACATTAGGACGAAACCCCGCAGGGCGTCTGGCCGGGGTGATCACGTCGCGCGTGCACGCACGCGAGCGCACACACACACACACACACACACACGTGAGCGCGCACACACACACACACACACACACACACACACACACACGTGAGCGACCCCGGCACTCACCTCTCGAAGGTGAAGCGCATGGCCACCAGGGCCAGTGCCAGGGGCAGGGCTGCCAGCACGTCCCGGGGGTGGGGGTACACCAGGCCATCTCGGTCCTCCAGGGCAACCCACGAGCTGTTGGGCGGTAACCATAACTTCTCCTGCCAAAACCACTCGTTGAAGCTGGACCACATCCTGTGGACACGGGGTCCGGTGAAAAGGAGCTCGGCCCGCAGGACCCACGGGTGGGGCAGGAGGGTCCGCCACCCGCCCTCGCCTCCCCCCCACCAGCGCCCGGCAGCCTCGGGCTGTGTGTCCTCAGGCAAATGACCGGCCCTCTCTGAATCTCAGGTTCACTGGGCAAACACCTGTCGGCCCAGCCCGATGAGACACACAAAGTGCTTAGCCCGGTGCCTACTGACCCTTCAGACACAGCTCCTGAAAACAGTTAGTATTTTGCACTTTACAGATGCGAAAACAGGTGGCCAGTGGTCAAGGGACTGGCTGACGGGGGTCATCAACTCGAGTTCTCCGGTGTCCAGAACAGCTTTCCGTCGCTGTGGGACAGTCCCTCCAGTGCAGCCCAGGACGACAAGGGAAATCCGCGATTCCCTTCCTGACCGCCCGCCCTTCCAGGTGTGAATGTCGCTGTCTCGCTTGCTACGTGACTGCGGTTGGGCAAGAGGGTCCCCTGCATGACCCCGTGTGCCACGGAAGTGGAGCCTCCTTCCGCCAAGAAAGCTTTCCAGTGGCCGTCTGGATGAGTCTGAGCAGCTGTGACCTTTCCTGAGATCCATCTATCGATCGATCGATCGATCTACCTACCTACCTACCTACCTTTTAAAGTTTTAAGTAATCTCTACACCCAACATGGGGCTTGAACTCACAACCCCCTGAGATCAAGAGTCACATGCTCTTTTGACTCAGCCAGCCAGGCGCCCCACCCCTTCCCAAGATCTTGAGACAACTGTCCAGACCCCCACACTGGTCCCCACTTAGGGTGTTCATCCTTAACGGCCATCTGTCCATCTGCCTTCTTCCCTGCCATTCATTCACTGTCCATCCATCTGTCCATCCATCCATCCATCCACCAATCCACCAACCAGTTATCCTTCCATCCATCCGTCCATCCGTCCGTCCGCCTGCCCAGCTGTCCCTCTACCCATCTATCCCTCTACCTGTCAGCCCATCCATCCATCTGCCTGCCCAGCTGCCCATCCGTCTGTCCATCCATCCACGAGGTGTTCTCTGATCAACTTATGCATGCCAGCATGGGGCTAGGTGATGAGGATACAGCAGGGAAAAAAGGAGACACATTCCTGTCCTCATGGAGCTCAGAGCCCAGCAGGGACAGCAGCCAATGCACAAGTAAACATTCATGAATGAGGTAACACGGTGTGATGGAACCTGGCAGGAAATACACAGGTGGCCATGGCTTTAAGTGAGGTGGCCAATGAAGGTCTAATGAGATACCCTCTGACGTGAAACCCAGAGGTGAGGAGGGCCTCGGTTTATGCAGAAGAGGGTACTGGTGGTCGGGAGGGGCTTTCAGAGGCACAAGCAGCAGGTGCAAAGGCCCTGAGGCAGGACTGAGCTCAGAGTGTTGAGGGAACAGCAAGAGACCCCTGTGGCTGGAGCAGGGTGAGTGAGGGGGAGAGAGGAAGGAGGGAAGACCAGGGAGGGGGGACAGGGGCAGGTCACCCAGGGCCCACGGGCTGCAGGGAGGAATTTGGATGATTTCCAACATTTACGATTAAACATTTCAAACCTACAGAAAAACCGAAAGAATTTACCGTGAACACCCGTAACCCACCACCAGATGCTACCACCCACATTTTGTCCCATTTGCTCTGTTGCACATCTGCTGGTGCATCCGTCCGCCCCTCCATCCGCCCCCCTCGCCCCCTGCCCCCCTGCCATCGGGCCACTTACTCTTCTGGACGCACTTTAAAATCAGCAGCAGACGTCAAGCCATATCACCCCTACATATTTCAGCATGCAGATCCTTAGCAAGGGTTTAATATTTGCTTATGGTTTTTTTTTTTTTTCATTCAAGGTAAAATTTACTAGAGCAAAATGCATCAATCTTCCGCGTAGAGTCGCCTCTGGCAAATACAGGTACCTGTGTCATGCAGCCTCCCGTCCCGCCACAAAGCTCTCGTGCGTCTTCCCCCCTTCCCGGTCAATCTCCATATCCCCCATCCAAAGGTAACCTCTGTTGGGGCTCGAGTGGGATCCCTGGGTCACGGGGCAGTCGCCTGTTTCACTTCATAAGCAACTGCCAAACTGTTTTCTGGGGTGGCTGGACCATTTTCCACCCCCCGCCCGTGGAGTCTGGGGGTTCTGTGGCCCTTGGTTTTATTTTAGATACAATGACAAGCTGTGGGGTACTGGCGCCCGTGTGGGAAGTGGCCTTCTGGAGGCCGGAAGGGGGTGATGTCCACCGGAAGGAGGTGGAGAGGAGGGGCGCAGGTTCCCAGAGACTTTTTTTTTTTAATGTTTATTTATGTATTCATTTTTAAAGTAATCTCCACGCCCAACGCGGGGCCCTGGAACTCACGACCCTGAGATCAAGAGTCGCACGCTCTACCTGCTGAACCGCCAGCCAGGCGCCCCCCTCGAGAGACACTGGAGGTCAGCGGTCTGAGACGGGGGCTTGTGGTGCTGAAATCAAGGTTGGGCAGGGCCGCATTCCTTCTGGAGGTGGAGAGAACCCATTCCTGCCTTTTCTGGCTTCTAGAGGCCACTGTACTCCCTGGAAGGCTGCGCCCTCTGTCTTCAAAGCCCACATCTCTCTCCCTGACCCTCCTGCCTCCCTCTATCAAAGACCCCTGGGGCGCCTGGGTGGCTCAGTCCCTTAAGCGACCGACTCGATTTCGGCTCAGGTCATGATCTCAGGGTTCACGAGACCAAGCCCCGCGTCGGGCTCTGCGTTAAGCATGGAGCCTGCTTGGGATTCTCTCTCTCCCTCTCTCTCCGCCCCTCCTCGCTTGTGCGTGCTCTCCTCAACGCCCCCTCCCCCTCCAAAAAAGACCCTTGGGATGACACTGGGTCACCAGGGAATCCAGGGTCACCCCATCTCAAGGTCAGCTGATTAGCAACTTCAACTGTCCTTTGCCACACGAAGCTTCCAGGATTAGGGACGTGGGTATCTTAAGGGGGCAGTACTCTGCCTACCACAGTGCCGGACATCGACAAAGTGGCTGCTCTCTAGGGACAGTGACCAGAAGGGGGACGTGGGGTTGCCCAGGGTTGGCATGTTCTGTCTCCTGGTCCGAGTGCTGTTCAGGTTGAGAAAATTCACTGAGTTATGCATCTACAACGTGGGCCCTTTTCTCTCCGCAAATTAAAATGTTTGCATTTACTTTTTTATGTTTATTTATTTATTTTGAGAAAGAGGGAAGCAGAGAGAGAGGGAGAGAGAATCCCAAGCAGGCTCTGTGCTGTAGGAACAGAGACTGATGCGGGGCTCGATCTCACGAACCGCGAGATCATGACCTGAGCCGAAATCAAGAGTTGGACATTTAACCGACTGAGACACCCAGGCGCCCCTAAATGTTTTGTTTAAAACGTCTATAATTCTGGAGGCGCCTAGGTGGCTCAGTCGGTTAAGCGGCTGTTTCTGGCTCAGGTCATGATCTCACGGTTCATGGGTTCGAGCCCCACGTCGGGCTCTGTGCCGTCTGCACGGAGGCTGCTTGGGATACACTGTCCCCCTCTCTCTCTGCCCCTCCCCCGCTCGTTCGTTCATTCTCTCTCTCAAAAATAAATGGGTAAAAATAAATTAAATAAAAAGTCTATAATTCTGTTCTGTTTGTTGTTGTTGACGTTTTTAGTAGGCTCCACATCAAGCCAATGTGGGGCTTGAACTCACGACCCTGAGATCAAGACCTGAGCTGAGATCAAGAGTCAGATGCTTAACCGACTGAGCCACCCAGGCGCCCCGAGTCTACCCTTCTGATTCCGGTTCCAATGGGTGGGCTTCTCCCCACCACGGCCCCAGCTAGCTGTCCTACAACAACGCAACAACGGAGACGGCATCAGATCCCACAGGTCAAGGGCTCAGTCCTACAAGACCGTCCCCCCCCCCCCCCCCTTCAGACACCAACTGGGCCTAAATTATTATTACCTGTGCTTCTGACCAACTGGCTATAAATCAGAGGTTCCCAGGACCCCCTCCTTGGGTTTGATTAATTTGCTAGAGCAGCTCGCAGAACGCCGAGAAACACGCTGATTAGATCACAGTTCTCGTGCAACGGGACACAACTCAGGAACAGCCAGATGGAAGGGATGTTGAGGGCAAGGCATGGGGAAGGGGCACCCATCTCCACATGTACCAACCCCCCCCCCCCCATTTCCACGCATTCGCCAACCAGGAAGCTCTCTGAACAACGCCCTTCGGGTTTTCACGGAGGCTTCGTCACAAAGGAGGCTGGATGAAATCATCATTCACTGGTGACTGAGTTCACCTGCAGGCCCTCTCCCCTCCCTGGAGGTGGGACCAGGGGGCACTGAAAGTTTCTACCCTGGGTTCACAGTTGCTACCTCTGGCAACCGGGGGCTTTCCCAAAGCCACCTTGTTAACATAACCAGAGACTGCTCGATCGGTCTTATCACAGGAAATTCTAAGGGTCTGGGAAGCTCTGTGCGAGACCAGGGACAAAGACCAGGCACCTATTTCTTATAAATCACAATAGGACAAGTCAAATGGAGAAAAAAGAAAAAGCCTCAGAGTCCGAGTCTCAGAGCCAGCAGGGCTGACGTTCAAGTCCACGGGGACGTGTGGAATAGCGCAGGGAGGGGCGGAGACAAAGGACCAGGTTGTGAGGCATCTGGCAATCAGCGAGGTGACTGATAATGGCAGTGCCACCAGTGGACACCCTGGCAGCAGCTTGACAAGCGGCCGAGGGTGTGCGACCGTGGCTAGCCTAGACCTACGAGACTCGGGCGTCCCAGACAGAACGGACAGATGGGTAGGTGGACGCAGGGACGTCTGCCCGGGCGGTTGAGCTCTCTAGGAGAGACCGTCTTCGCTAACAGGCAAGGTTGGCTTGATCCCACACACCCACAGGGGCACAGGGACACGTGCCCAGGCCGGCATTCCCGCCTCCCAACCGGAGCCACACCCACTGCAGGGCATCTCCAACCCCCTCCTCACCCAGCGGACATCCCTCCCCCCTTCCCCCCCCCCCCCAGCACAAAGGAAGCGAGCGGGGAGTCCCGGGAAAGCCCCCAGCCAGCCAGAGCTGAAGCCAGAACCCAGGAGTCCAGGCCCCCAATGCCACGTTCTTCCCCCACTCAAGGGCCACCCATATCAGGATCCAGCACAGCTGTGACGCGCGCAAAAGCCGTGATGAGCTTGGGAGGAGGAAGAGTGCACACGGGCGATGGCATCTTCCAATCTGAGGCCTCGGCCGATGTCCCAGCTTCAAAGCCCACTGCCTGACGCTTCCTGCTCCCCCCACACCACAGGAGTTCCCACAGCTAGCTTTTACAACTGCTGTCCTCTGCCTAGAATGCCCGTCTAATAGTTATTGCCCTACGTTGGGTGCTGAGGACACTGCATGGTGAGGGAACAGGCAAGGGCTCTGCCTCCACAGGGCTTACACCCCTTCCTTGTCTGTCTGGCAAACTCCTACGCATCCTTCAAAACCCAGTTCATTTGTCACTTCCTCCTGGAAGTACCCCCCGGTTGCCCACGACCTTGGATTCAGTTCAAGCACATTCCCCCAGCCCTGCTTCACTCACTGTGATACTGGGAGCTAGTCACAAAGTCTTTTTGGAACGGTGGGGGACGGAGAAGGAAGGAAGCGTGACCAGTCTGGAACTCCAGCACCCTCAGCTGAAGCAAGCCCAGGCAAACCTTTCTGGCATCCACGTCAGAATGATCCACCCGGACCGCAGAGGTCTTAGCCCCGGAAGCCCTACCCTGTCTCTAAAGTGTCTGTCCCCTCCCACCCCTCCACCCTCTCGATAAAGAAGAGACACTGTGGCGTGAGAAGAGAACAGGGTCTGGAGCCCAGCAGACGGGCCAGAGTCCCAGCTGCAATGCAACCTCAGGCAGGCAACCAGGCTGCTCTGTGCCTCAGTTTCCCCATGTGTAAAATGGGATACCCACACGGCGTGGTGGGAATGACCCCTGGGGTAGAACGGGCACTACGTGTAACTGACTTCTGTATTAGCAGCAGAGAGGGCAGCGTGGGATGAGGGGCAGTCTGGGCAGGAGGGGTGCTGGCCTGCAGCAGGTTCTGGATGGTTCTTCCCAGAACCTCCTCGGCCTCTGCAGCCTTCCCTTAAAGCTGCAGCTAATAAACTCAGGCTGGGCTTGGCCAGGGCCACGGAGAGGTCATCTGGAGACTCACCGAGTGGCTGGTCCAGCCCAACCAGGCTGAGCCTACATCCCCATCACCCCAGCCCTGCCCCCAGTCTCCCAGCAGGACTGCTGGGTCTTGAAGCCTCTCTGGCCTCGCTCCCAGCCCTGCCCCTGCCACCTGGGAGCCAGACTCTGATAATCCTTCTTAGTGGCTAAAAATATCCCCAGACCGGGAGAGATTAGGGCTTCGGGCTGATGCGGGGAGGGAGGATGAGCAGAGGGTCCCTGTCCCCGCTCAGAGGTCCGAATGAGCTTACGGCTCCCTGTTGGTCCCCAGAACCTCCAAACGCCCCAGCCCCAGCAGAGCAGGGCTGTGCACGTAGGTTTGTTTTGTTTTATTTTAAGTCCAGCTGGAAACGCAGGACTTGCCTGGGTTGTGAAAAAGGAAATCAATTCAGACTCCAGATGTCTGGGCCGCCCAGGGACGGACACACACATACACACAGACTCCCGGCCCCTGCAGCCTGGCCTACTGCCTGGGGTCACCTGACTCCGGCTGGAGGCCCAGGCAGGGAACACATGATGTGCTAAGCGGGGGTTGTTTGTAGATAACCGCAGCCGCCCCTGCCCTGGGCCCTGGCTGTCCCCTCCAGATAGCCCTGGTTCCTCTGCTCTGGGCCTCTCTGCTCAGAGGCCCTGCGCGGTGCGAATGACCAGAGGGGGAGCCAGTCCAGGAGTCACTACCGTGCCGTTCTCTGCAAAGACCCCGAGGAGGGCCCCAGGTCCAGGGCTCTGCCTCACCCCAGCCCCTGCTATGCAGACACACGTGTGCCCTCCGCACTCCGGCTCTGTTGACACACCCTCCCTCACCGCGCTAACTCAACTTACTACGATGGCTGCTTGCCGGCCTTCTAATTCACCAAGCTCATTTCTGCCCCAGGGCTTTGCATGTGCTGTGTCCAACTCACCAAGCTCACTGTTGCCCCGGGGCCTTTGCACACACTGTCCCCTCACACAGCCCCGTGTCTGGCTCTGTCTCATTATTCATATCCCAGCTCACTCATCAGAGAAAACGTCTCAGATGGCTACCAAAGAAGCCTCTGTGTTACTCCGTCTCCATATCCTGTTCTGCTCCTTTAGTCTTCCTGTCCTATGTGAGCTCGTATTTACTAGTTTGCCCGTCTCACCTCAAGGCAGAAGACTCGTGAAGCCCAGAGTGTTGTTTTAGGCACCGCTGAATCCTGAGAATAGGGCCTGGTACAACGTTAGATGCCAACCGTTTGCTAAGTGGATGAATGAACGGGTGGTACAGAGACATGGACAGGTGGGTGGGCACGAGGGCTTTGGCACAGGTGGTCCGACTTTCTCGAGAAAGAAACCACCGGGGCACCTGGCTGGCTCCGTCGGGGGAACGTGCGGCTCTTGATCTCGGGGCTGTGAGTTCAAGCCCCACACTGGGTGCAGAGCCTCCTTAAAAAGAAACCATCTGCTTCGACAGGCAAGGTCAGCTTGATCCCCAGAACGCAGATCCACAGTCTCCCCATTTCCAGAACTGGGAAGCCCGGGCTCAGAGCAAGAAGCCACTGGTCATTCAGCCGGCCGGACCACCGACACTGGGGCCATGGGGGTCACTCTGCAGCTGCCTGGGGCTGGCCGTGGGCCACCCTGGTGGAATCCGCCCCCTCCTACGGCTCCGGGGAGCCCCCGCGCTATCCCACACCCAGACGCTGGGATGCCCAAGGGCTTTCCCCAGCGGTCCAGCCTCCGGGCCTTTGCATCAGCCGAGCCTTCAGTCTGAGATGCCTCCACCTGCTTTATTCAAGCCTAGTCTGTGCCTTAACCTGGCAGTGGGTATGTATGTCTTCATCATACTACCCTTTAAGAACTATAGATGCATTTTACATGCCACTTCATCTACGATGTTTTAATGAGTAAAAGTGAAGTAAGGTCTTTCATATCCTGAAATACAAATATTTTCTTCCACGTTCTTCTAATATTTATGTCATGTTTCTCAGACTTTGGAGTGTATCCGAAATTTACAAAGCACTTCTTTACAAACTCATCCTTTCGCTGTCTCCCCAGCGACTCAAAGTCGGTAGTTCTCAGAGGCAGATCAGAAGTCTGCAGTGTGGACAAGCGCCTCAGGCCCTCCATCTGTGCAGGGCCACCGGCAGGTGCTCCAAAGGACCAGGTCCTACCAGTGTTTCAAGACCTGGGTCAGATTCAATTTCTTCCTTAAGAACCCTTCTCTGCCCTTCCCACCCTCAGCAGAGCCCTGTCCCCATCCTGGCCCGGCCCCACCCTGCCCTGCCCCACCCCTGGGCCTTTCTTCAGAGATTTCTTCGGCCCTGGAACTTAGAAAGCTAGCTGGCTCTCAGTGTCCCCCTAGACCGTGAGAGCCAGGCCAGGGACAGACCTCTGGGGTCCCCAGCACCACCTAGCGTGGGGGTGTGTCGGGGGTGGGGTCAGTCTGGAAGGTTTCAAGACCAAGAAAGGAGAGGATCAGGTCTCTTGGAGTTTAAGGGGCGGGGGCGGTGGGATCTGTCACCGGCACAGGAACTGATCAAGCGTACAGCTTGGGGGTGAGGGGAGCCCTCTTGGGCTATTACAATAAAAACACAAATACAGCTTTATTGAGGGACCCCTGACATGCAAAAAACTGCACATCTGAAGTGTGTGGTTTGACATGTTCTGATGTATGTACATATGCATGAAATCATTGCCCCAGTCAAGATAATGAACACATCCATCACTCCCCAGATGTCCCTGTGCCTTTTTGGAGTCTATCCCTCTCTCCCTTCCAGTGAAAACTTGCAATCCTGATGTCTAACAGTTGGAGATCAGAAGCCTCAGGGTTCCATATGATGAAATCTTTTTTTTTTAAAGTTTATTTTTAAGAGAGGGAGGGAGCGTGAGCGAGCGCGCACAAGTTGGGGGGGGGGGTGCGCAGAGAGAGGAGACACAGAGTCCGAAGCAGGCTCCAGGCTCCGAGCTGTCAGCACAGAGCCTGACGCAGGACTCGAACCCATGAACTACGAGATCATGACCTGAGCCAAAGTCGGATGCTGGATGCTTAATCAACTGAGCCATCTGGGTGCCCCACAATGAGATCTTACGTTATAATTTGAAAGGAGGAGGAAGACACAACATGGAGGGGCCCTGGGGACATTACATTCAGTTGAGCTAGCCAATCACAACAAGACAGATACTGTTCGATTCTGCTACAGGGGGTCCCTGGAGGAGTCCTGTCCACAGAGACAGGAAGTAGACGGTGGGAGGCGGGGGAGGGGGTGAGGAGTCGGTGTTTCATGGGGATAGAGTCTCAGTTTGGGGAGATGAGAAAGTTCTAGAGACGGATGGACAACAATATGAATATTTTAACAGTACTGAACTGTGTAAAATGGTCAAGATCGGGGGCGCCTGGGTGGCTCAGTCTGACTCTTGATGTCATCTGAGGTCATGATCTCACATTTCATGAGTTTGAGCCCCGCATCAGGCTCTGAGCTGACAGTGTGGAGCCTGCTTGGGATTCTCTCTCTGTCCTGTCTCCCTCCCTCTCAAAAATAAATAAACTTAAAAAAATTTTTTTTTAATGTTTTATTTTATTTTATTTTATTTTTTTAAAAATTTTTTTTCAACGTTTATTTATTTTTGGGACAGAGAGAGACAGAGCATGAACGGGGGAGGGGCAGAGAGAGAGGGAGACACAGAGTCGGAAACAGGCTCCAGGCTCTGAGCCATCAGCCCAGAGCCTGACGCGGGGCTCGAACTCCCGGACCGCGAGATCGTGACCTGGCTGAAGTCGGACGCTTAACCGACTGCGCCACCCAGGCGCCCCTTATTTTATTTTTGAGACAGAGAGAGACAGATCGTGAGCAGGGGAGGGGCAGAGAGAGAGAGGCACACAGAATCCGAAGCAGGCTCCAGGCTCTGAGCTGTCAGCACAGAGCCCGAGCGGGGCTCAAACTCACAAACCGCGAGATCGTGACCTGAGCCGAAGTCGGATACTTAACCGACTGAGTCATCCAGGCACCCCTAAATAAACCTTTTTTTTTTTAAATGGTCAGGATGGTAATTTCTATGTTATGTGTATTTTACCACGGTTCACTTTTTTTTTTTTAATTTAAAAATTAACCAAAGGGACAAAAAGAGGAGGAAATGTTATACTCACGGACTTGGGGAGGGGGCAGTCAAGGAGTTGAAAAAAATAAAAGCAAAATGCAGGGGGCCACTGATGGCCTGATAAGTAATTTATGCAATGGAAAACCACCAGGAGAGCTCAGCTTCTGGGGGAGGCGGAGTTAGCCGCATCGGACCAGCCCCTCGGAGCCGAGAAACTCTACCTCGAAGCTAAAACCCCTCAGTACTGCATTGTCCAACGCACGGCAGCTACTAACAGCAGGGGCCTTTCTGAATTGCAATGAATGGAAATGAAATTTCAATTCAATTTCAAATTCAATGCCTCAGTTGCACCAGCGAAATGTCTATGCTCATTGGCCACATGTGGCTTGTGGCTACCCTAATAGGCAGTGCAGATAAGGAACATTTCCACAAGTCTGCTGGTGCTGCTCTAGCATGACCCAAAATAGGTAGCAGTTGGAGGGGAATCTATACCAGGGATAAGGGAACGGCCCAGGGCGCGTTTCCTTTTTTACTGTTATTCACTGGAAATAGAAGCCGGCTTGAAAAATGAGAAGACAGAACCCAGAAAGACGACAATAACTCAATGGGACAGGACACGCAGGAAAGGAGAAAGCCAGAAAAAGGAAGTCCCAAATTCTACACAAAAATTCTGTGCAGTGGTTCAGGGCAGGCTCCAACCAGCCTAGCTAAGGCTAAAAGAAAGGAAGTGAGGGATGCCTGGGTGGGCTCAGGCAATTAAGTGTCTGACTCTTTTTTTTTTTTTTTTTTAATGTTTATTTATTTTTGAGAGAGACAGAGACAGAGCGTAAGCGTGGGGGAGGGGCAGATAGAGAAGGAGACACAGAATCTGAAGCAGGCTCCAGGGTCGGAGCTTGTCAGCACAGAGCCTGATGCAGGGCTTGAACTCACGAACCGTGAGATCTGACCTGAGCCGAAGTCAGATGCTTAACCGACTGAGCCATCCAGGCATCCCAGTGTCTCACTCTTGATTTTGGCTCAGGCCATGAGATTGAGCCCTGCATCGGACTCCACGCTGAGTGTGGGACCTGCTTCGGATTCTCCCTCTCCCCCTGCCCCCCTGCTCATTCTCTCCCTCTCTCTCTCTGAAAAATAAATAAACCTAAAAAAAAGAAAGGAAGAAAGGAAGTGAGATCTCACCTGTCACCCACCATAAGGAAAACAGACTTTTAGAGCTTGAGTCCAGACAGGTTAATTGCCTGATAAAAAATGCATTTTTAAAAAAGCCGTGCTCTCCAGAGGAACACAACAGAATCCAGAGTCTCCCCAACACATCTTGACAATGTCCAGAATACAACCCCAAATTACTTGACCCTTGAAGAAATAAGGCAACATGACCCATACGCAAAGCAGAAGGAAATTAATGGGGACTAACCTGTGAAGTGCCCCAGATGTTGGAATAAGCAGGTAAGGATTTGGAAGCAGCTATTATAAATCTATTCAAAGATGTGAAGAAAAAAATAGCTACTACTGAATGAATAAGAAACCTCAGCAGAAAAGCAGAAAAATGAACCAAACGTAACTTTTTTTTTTTTTTAAGTAGCCTTCACACCCAGCATGGAGCCCAATGTGGGGGTTGAACTCACGACCCTGAGATCAAGACCTGAGCAGAGATCAAGCAAGAGTCAGACACTTAACTGACTGAGCCACCCAGCTGCCCCCTAAATGTAAATTCTAAAACTGAAATTACTTGAAATTAAAAAGTCACATGTGGGCTTGATTGCCTATCAAAGAAGATAAAAGAAAGAGTTAATAAATTTGAAGCTAGATAAATCCTAAACATCCAAACTGAAGAACAGAGAAGAAAAAACAAAGATGAAATAAAAATGTGCCATCTGGGGTCTCCTGGCCGGCTCAGTCGGCAGAGCGTGCAACTCTTGACCTCAGGGTCATGAGTTTGAGCCCCACGTTGGGTGTAGAGATCACTTAAAAATAAAATCTTAAAAAAAACAATGTGCCATCTGGAAATAGACAGTGGTGACGGCTGCAGGATACTGTGAATGCACTCAATGCTACTAAGCTGCACACTTAACAGTGGTTAAAATGGTCAGTGTTACATTTTGTATATTTTACCACAATTGGAAAAAAAAAAAAAGTAGAGTCTCAGTGACCTTTGGGACATTATCAGATCTAATTAGAGTCCCAAAAGGAGAAGGAAACAAGAACGGAGCCAGAAAAAATATTTAAAGGAATACGAAGAGACTTTTTATCTTCTCCCATGGCCACATATATGCAATTTAAGTCACAGAAATAGGCTATAAGGATTATATTCTTATATGTCTGTGTGTGTGTGTGTGTGTGTGTGTGTGTGTGTGTGTATACCCATAATCAGGAGAGTTATTATATCAGGAAGTCGGGGGAGGGAGGAGCTGGTCTGCTTGTTTTGGGATTCAGGGATTTTTTACAAGGAATGTTTCAGGGTGACTTAAATTTTTTTTAATTGTGGTAGAAAACGTAGAACATAAAAATATACCATCCTATTTTTTTATTTTTATTTTATTAAAAAAAATTTTTTTTTCAACGTTTTTATTTATTTTTGGGACAGAGAGAGACAGAGCATGAACGGGGGAGGGGCAGAGAGAGAGGGAGACACAGAGTCGGAAACAGGCTCCAGGCTCTGAGCCATCAGCCCAGAGCCTGACGCGGGGCTCGAACTCACGGACGGCGAGATCGTGACCTGGCTGAAGTCGGACGCTTAACCGACTGCGCCACCCAGGCGCCCCCATCCTATTTTTTTAACGTTTACTTTCGAAAGAGAGCGAGCGAGCGCATGGGGGAGGGACAGAGAGGGGAACAGAGGACCTGAAGCAGGCTCTGAGCTGTCAGCACAGAGCCCGACGCGGGGCTCGAACCCACGCACCGTGAGATCATGACCTGAGCCGAAGTCGGACGCTCAGCCGACTGAGCCGCCCAGGTGCCCCCATCCTTACTATTTTGAAGCGTTTAGCTCAGTGGTATTAAATACAGTCATATTGTTGGGCAACCATCAGCACCATTCATCACCGGGGTTTTGTCTTGCAAAACTGAAACTCTGTCCCCATTAAACACTAGCTCCCCACTCCTCCACCCCCAAACCCTGGTCACCCCTATTCTGCTTTGTTCCTATGGATTTGATGACTCTAGGGACCTCCCACAGGTGGAATCATACGATATTTGCCCTTGAATGACTAGCTTATTTCACTGAGCATAGGTCCCAAGGTCCATGTTGCAGCAGCTGTCAGAACGTCCTGCCTTTTAAGGCTGAGTAAGGTTCTAGGGTGTGTATATATTAAAGGTGACTTTTTAAATAGAAAATCACATGAGTACAGAAGGAACATAAAGGTTCCCACCGAAGGGGTGCTTGGCAGAGGAGATACGGGCTCAGAGGGGGCATTTCTAGCTGTCAGTACGCACCCCCCCCCCTCAGCTGACCATTAAGAAACCGATTCCCAATCCAGGTCAGCCCCTTCAGCAATGCCAGAGAACTGTGGGTTCCAGGTTACACTCTGATGGCACCCCTTATTCACCCGATCTCGTCTAACACCTGCCTTACTTCTCCCACCAGCTGGCCGCTGGGCCCCTCTGCCGCTCCCTGGTGACAGCGTACATGGGGCCAGGTTCAGGTAGGGCCAAGTAGCAGCAAAAGCCAGACTTCTTTTTGGGACAGCAGGCCTTGCCCATACACGTACCGGGGATTGCCCAACATGCCTGGGGTGCTGGTACCATGCCAGGTGTCACCCACAGAGGCTTGCCCCAGGGCAGGATCTGTGCCCTACCAAGTGCCCTACCTTCCTACGCTGGAAATGTTAGACATGCCCTGAGGAAGATGCTGTCAGGGTCCCCATTTCGTGGATAAGCTGAGTCTCAGAGACTCTGAGTCATCTACCTGGGGTCACACACTGGCAAACAGCTGGAGTTTGAACTCTCATCTACACCACTGGGCATCCCAGATGCACACGGGCTCACGGAACCTCAGCTCACTGGCGGCCACCCAGGCATTCTTGGAAAGCAGACCCTGCCTTCGTGCCTGTATGTCACTCTGTCTCCACCTCACTCCCGCCCACTCGGCCTAGGTCCCCAGGGACTCCCCCCACCTCCCTGGCCAAGCGCGGCCCGCGTGTCCATGACCTCTTACTGCGTATCCGACCCCTCGTCTGCCCCTCCCTCGGAGAACGGAGGCGTCCCGGCTCCCCTCCCCTCTGCTGTCCCGTCTCTAACCCATGCTGGGTTTCCTCCCCTCTGGCCCCAAATCCAGTCCTGGACCCCCATTGCCATCTGCTGTTGCTGGAAACTGTGATCAGCACGGCTCCCAGGTCTCTCCCACAGCAAACCTGCTAAGCCAAGACCCCCAACTGCTCTCTCCCAGACGCATCGCACTCAAGCCCTCCCCCACCCGGGTGTGCTCTCTTCCTCCCCAGGCTTCCTGGCCATGGTCCCACCTTCCACCCAGTCTTTGGGGACAGGAATCTGGGAGTTGTCCCGGAGCCCTCCACACACGCCCGGGTCACGGAGCCCCTGCGATAGCATCCATCTGCCCCGTGACTAGCAAGCGGGTCCCTTCCCACTCGCGTCCCACGGCCACGCCCTCACGTCTCATGTCAGTAACTGTGGCCTCCTCCCCGGGGTCCCCGCCTCCGGGTTTTGCTCAGGCCGCCCTTCCAACGTGCAAATCAGACTCTTGGCTTGAAATCCCGCAAAAGTTCCTGCCCCCAGCACGTTGCCCACAGGTACGCCTCCGGATTTTTGCACGTGCTGTTCCCCCAGCCAGTGATGCCCTCCCTTCTGCCTGCCAAGGCCTCCTGGTTCTTCACGACTCTGCTCTCAGACACGTCCACCAGGAAGCCCCCCAGGCTAGGTTAGGGAGCCCTCCCCTCCATCCTCCCCACAACCCCGGCCTCTCCCATCTGTGCATCAGGCACCCACCCGTCTCCTTCAGAAGGCGAGTTTTGTTTTTCAGTACATTTATCTTCAGAAGAAACTTCCCCTCCCTCCCCTGAAGAGAAAGCCAGCGTCAGTGTCCCATGTGGACAGGGACCATAAGACAACCAACAATGAAAACAAGACGACGTTCGGTCCTGGCCCGCCGGCACCTGATGCTGATGAGGCTGTCAGCCCAGGTCCAAGCCTTCCTCGTCAAGGGGAGGGTGGCAAGCGCCTGTCACCTGGGCCTTAAAGGTCCAGTGGCAGCATGGGAGGCTCAGGCCTCGATGTCCGTCCGAAGGGAGTGATTCTGTGAACTCTCCTCCCTCGTGGGCTGTCCTTGGGATTTCGCAGGTGAGGAAAGTGCTGCCCAGGAGCTCATCGGTGGGCTGGCATCTGGGAGGGGACAGGGGCGGGGGGGGGGCAACCTGATCTGGGAATCACCCACCTTGGCAGGAATTGGGGGACAACCAACCCAGCGGGGGGAGGGGACAAGAGCCCTTTGGGCAAACCTCCAGGTGTGGGACTCTGAGAAAGTGCCTTCTGAGCATAAAGAGGGGTGACGATGGGGAAGGGCAGGGCCTTAAGGGCTCTGGAGCTGCAGCACCCCCAGGCACCTCCTCCCCACTCCGACCTCCACGCACCTGTCCGGGTTCTGGGTCAGGTACTGGCAAACAGTGACTGTTGGGAGTCCACAGGCCTGGGCAGATCTGCTCCTGCCGGATGGTGTCAGGCGAGCGGTACCTCCTGTCCTCCTATGAACTGCCACCATCCCGCCAGCCTGCCTAGGAAGGGTGGGGAGCCCGTGCAGGGCACATGTGAGCACTGGTCATCCTCTCCAGGTGGGGTAGGGCTGCGGGGCTGGAGCATGGGGTGGAGAGAGAGAGGGGTCCCCCCGCCCAAACGCTGTCTATCTGGGGGCCCTTTAAGGACCAGAGGTGTTTGCATAACTAGAGGCCAAGCCACTGCACTTCCTCCCAGATGTCGGTTGAGGGGAGCCCCTCCTCCGGTAGGGGATGCACACAGATGCAGGGCTGTGCACTCATGCAGGGCGAGGCAGTGGTGGGGGATGGAGGGCGGCTGGGGCGCGCAGGGCAGACCGCTTTTCCCCACCCAGCCCTCAGCAGCACACAGCACAAAGTACAAGCCTGTCCCTTCCCCCTGCCCGGCACCCGGAGGACGTCCTGTAGCCACCCAGACAGCCCCTACTCCCACCCATGGTTCTTAGCCAGCGTCCGTGGCCGGACTCCCAGGGTCGGGTCAGATTTCAGAAATACCACTCCAATGCAATACCCAGATGTCCCCCTTGGCCCGAGTCACTAGCCACCATTCCTGCAGCCCTTCAAGTAACCAGCTTGCCTGTTGTTGCTTCCAGGAAGCCTTCCAGGACTTCCAGGCTGCATCAGGGGGCCTGTGGATCCTCCATTTGGTCCACATTATTTTTCCTTGTAACTGCCCAGGGACGTGTCTATCTCCCCAACGAACGGGGTGGGTGTGGGGGGGCTCTCCAACGAACAGGATCCGATTCCTCTCTGTGTCTGCTCTCAGCTCTAACTCTGGCCCCAGCTCCCGTATTACCTCCTCAGAAGACCTAAGTTTGGGCAGCACAAGTAAGGCAACAAAGAATGCCTTAGTAAGCAACAGATACAACGTAGCCAAAACTTACAAGGGGTGGTGCTTAAAGAGTATTTCAGTAACAACAGAGACATCCAGTCTCTGCCTCCGAAGCAGGAGTGAACTATCTATCCTATGAATGAAAAAGTCAGTGGCTGCACACACCCATGCAGTTCTGGTTTCTAAATACTCTGTGCCCGATCTCTAGGCAATATTTGAGCAACGCTGTGTGCAAATGACTTACGTGCTTGTCAGATTTCCCCAAGGTCCCAAGCCGCGACCCCTTCACCTATTTCCAGAATTTCAATCAGGTATGTTCACTGAGTCTCGGAGGAATACTGTCCAAAGTTGAAATAGGTGAGCAGCTACCTGCCCTGTGGCTCACGCCCCGGTCTCGATCCAGAAGTTACCACAAGCATCTTTGACATGTCATCAACGCAAGCGCCACGGCTCTTGCTGTCTGAAAATCCTCAAACCCCAGAGCCAACTTCACCAAAACGTAGGACCAACCACTCACTCAGGCATGTAAGTACGAGGCTTTGTTTCCCGTGCTAGTCCTCTGGGCTCTTAGAGTTCAGAAACACATCCCAGTGAATCAATCGCACCATTTCTGCAGAGTGGTGTGAATTTCATCGTGTAAGAAGGTTACAGTAAATACACAATTACTCCAAGCACGTGCACGGGTACAACCACGCCTCCTCAGAATGTGCAGACCAGGGGAACCTCTGGACCCTCCATGCACGTGAAAGGGAGACATGGCCGTGGAGACACTGGACTTTAGTGTCAGAAATGAGCCCCTTTGCGAAACAGCACTGGTAACGTACATCCTCAAGGGTCCTGGCATTTGTCCCGGATAATGGCCCACCAAAACCTTTTTCTTTTTATTCAAAACTGAAAGATTCAGGGGCACCTGGGTGGCTCAGTTGGGTAAGCCTCTGACTCTTGATTTCCGCTCAGGTCATTATCTCACCATTCGTGGGGACAGAGCCCCGCTGACAGCACGGAGCCTGCTTCGGATTCTGGGTCTCCCTCTCTCTCTGCCCTTCCCCTGCTCATGCTCTCTCTCTCTCTCTCTCTCTCTCAAAAATAAACAAACGTTAAAAAAATACAAAAGTGAAAGATTCAAAATCCATCAAGAGGGGGAAAAAGTGACCTCCTCAGAGAGGCTCTGCCCCCCCAGCCTCTTACTCTGAACACATTTCTGGAAAATTCTAGGAACATGTGGGAAAGTTCCGAGTGTCCTGACTTGGGGCCTAAATTGCCCTCAGCTGCTTCCAGTCTCTGGCTAGCCACTCCACACACCCCCCCCAACACACACACACACACACACACACACACTCATTGTATGCCAGGGGGCTGGGGTCATAGCAGGAAACACACTACATGAGGATCCCAGCCCTCATGGAGCAGAGGTCCTGGACGGGGTGAGGGTTGGGGGTGGCAAATACTATACATTTTATTATTAATTTATTTCATTATTCTGGATAGTGGAGAGAAAAATAGGGCAGGAAAAGAGATCAGAAATGGGCAGTGGGGGCTGCAATTTTTTTTTTTAATTTTTTTTTCAACGTTTTTTATTTATTTTGGGGGCTGCAATTTTATTTTTTTCAACGTTTTTTTTTTTTTTTTTAATTTATTTTTGGGACAGAGAGAGACAGAGCATGAACGGGGGAGGGGCAGAGAGAGAGGGAGACACAGAATCGGAAACAGGCTCCAGGCTCTGAGCCATCAGCCCAGAGCCTGACGCGGGGCTCGAACTCCTGGACCGCGAGATCGTGACCTGGCTGAAGTCGGACGCTTAACCGACTGCGCCACCCAGGCGCCCCAGGGGGCTGCAATTTTAAACAGGAAGGTCAGGATGGTCTCTCTAAGAAGACACGAGGAAGCCACAGGGATAGAGCATTCTCGGCAAAGGGGACAGGCTGTGTAAAGGCCCTGAGGCCGGGCCATGTGCAGTAGCTTCGAGGCACAGAGAGGAAGCCCACAGGAACAGAGGGGCATGTGGGAAGAGGTCAGGGCAGGGGGGCGACAGCCTTATACTACGACCCGCCCTCACCAACATCTCAGATGAAAAAGGAGATCCAGACGCAGATGTTTCCAGAGCTCATCCTGCCTGCTCTCCCTCTCTGTCACTGTCTTTGTTCCCTGCCATCTCCTAATAGTTTAGTGAGACTCCCTTGCGCCCGCGGTGGCTCCTGAGCGCCTGCGGGGATCGTCGTCATAACTGAGCCAGGGCCAAAAAGAACTGCCCTTAGGCACACCCATCCCCAGTGTAGACAGGGATGGGGGTGGGGAGGGCAGTCGTGGCCACAGCCTCCTGGCTCTCAGCAGGACCCCCAACCAATCCAGGTTCCGGAGTCCGAGGCTCTGAATCCTCTCATTAAAGCCTCTGAAGCTGGTAGGGTTTGGGGTCTGCCTGGCTCAGTAGTGGGGGTGGGAAGGGGAACCAGATCCAGGTGACCAGGCCCTCGTCCACATGCCTTACAGGGAGGGGCGGGGAGGGGGCCGAGTCCTTTCTCCTCCACCTGCAAAGGGAGTGACAGCAGGCCGATGGCAGGGCCGCCCTCACGACACTCCTGCTCTGGTGTTTGCTGACCGCCATCCGGCATCCCTGTCCCCTCTCTGAGGGTGTCCCGCTCCAACCCCCAGCTCGGGGCCCTGCCGGTCACTGCCGCTGCCCCCGCCCTCCAAACCCCCACCTGAGCCCTCTCCCTGGCTACTTCAGTGTTTCCGAGAAGTCTCCCAGGTCAGCTGAGCCCCACCACATGCAGGGGGAAGGCGGAAGCCTGCCCCCCACCCCGCTGGGAAAGGGGGTGGATTTGCTCCCTTCCTCCTGCCAGCAGCCGCCTCGGCCATCAAGGGTTCCGGAAATGACCACCGTAGGGAGGCCACAAAGCAGCAAAGCAATGCCCCTGCAAACTGCGAAGAGGTAGGGCTCAACTCCTCTTACCCTTCAAGCGAGGACCCTCCCAGGGCCTGCTGTTACTGGACCCGGGAGCCCTGAGACCTTCAGTCTCGTCGTCTGCCCCTCTGCCCACTCTCCTCCTTGCTCCCTCTGCTCCAACCCCCCCCCCTCTGCCCCCCCAACATTACTCCTCCAAGTAGTGTGCAGCAAGGAAGCTTCCTTTGGTGCACCGCTCGTCCCCGGTGCCTTCCGGTGCAGGTACTTCATAAATGCGTGCTGGATGAATAAATGACGGACGTAAGGGTGAAGAGGGGTGGGGCCAAGCGCAGGGCAGAGGGGTTCTCCAAGGTGTGGCTGGCAGGCACGTGGCCCCCCTCCTCAGACACACGGTCAGGGGATCCTGGGGCAAAATATGCGTTTGGGAGCCCAAGATGGGATGGGGAGAGAACAAGCTCCCGGCCATTCATTGTGGGGAACTGGGGTGACAGCCTCATATTAACAAAGGTATAAAGTCGAGATTGAAGGAGGAGAAAGACCTCCCAGATGCCACTCTGGTCAGAGCCTCTTCAAGGGTGGCAAAGAAGAGTCCATCTGGGGGCATCTGGGTGGCTCAGGTGGTTGAGCGTCGGACTCTCGATTGTGGCTCAGGTCATGATCGGGAGTTGGAGCCCCGCATCAGGCTCTGTGCTGAGCCTGCATGGGATTCATTCTCTCTCTCTCTCTCTCTGCCCCTCCCCTGCTCGTGTGCTGGCATGCACCCCGGTGCTCTCTCTCCCTCTCTCAAAAGTAAATAAATACACTTAAAAAAAAAAAGAGAGAGCCCATCTGAATGGCTTGGGGTGGGGTGGGGTGAGGGTGGGAAGGACAGTCAAGTAAGGGAGTAGAAGTCCTGCCACTGAATTATTCACGCAGAGGATTCAGAAACTCAGCTGGGCTGGCCATTTCCTTCTTTTTTTTTTTTTTTTAAACGTTTATTTATTTTGAGAGAGAGAGAGGGTGCACGCGTGCGCATACGCGCAGGTGAGAGGCAGAGACAGAATCCCAAGCAGGCTCTGCACTGTCAGCACAGAGCCCAAAGAGGGGCTCGATCCCACCAACCCTGAGATCATGACCTGAGCCGAGATCTAGAGTGGACGGTTAACCCACTGAGCCACTGGCGCCCTTCCTCCTTTTTCCCCAGAGCCCTTGCCAGCTACTCCATTTCGTCCTGCCCTCTCTCTACCCCCTCCCCCACCCCCCCATGGGGACCTCTCCCAACCTCCAGCCTCGCTTCTTCAAAGCCCGCCTCCAAGCCGGCTGCGGAGCAGGGACACTCGCACCCGAACCTGTTCCCCGATCAGTGGCCGTTCCACTCCGCCCCCCACCCCCGCCCCCTTCAAATCTCTCCGGGATCCAGGCGCCTCTCACTCAGCTCCATCGCGATCTGGACCAGTCAGCTGCCTCCATGCTGCTCTCAGCTCCTGCTTGTGGCTCCTCCCATGCACCCCCCAGTCTCTCCCCACTGGAGTCCCTCTGCTCTGTTACCTCATAGGCGTCCTCAGTGACCCACCAATGGTCACCTCCTCCGAGAAGCCTTCCCTGACCCCTCCCCAGGCTGAATCAGGCCCCTCCTCTGGGCTCCCTCCCCCCACACATCCAGGCATCTGCCGTTTCATCAGCTGCTTATTAGCAGCTGGGCACCACACTCGCCTCTGAGGTGACGACGGCTATTATTTCCATTTTACAGGTGAAGAAACTGAGGCGAGAAGGAGGTGAAGTCACTAGCCTGAGGGCACTGAACTCATACAGGCAGGACAAGGTCAGAGGCAGCCTCCGGACAGCCGGAAAGGGGACAGCCTGCGGTGCCCAGATAAGAGCGGAGCATGCGCCCCGCCCCCCCCATGCCTGCTTTCCTGTGGGCATCCCAAGGGTGATGGCCCGTTCCCGCCCCCCCCTGCCAAATACAGGAGCCCAGTGGCTCCTGGGCCGAGTGATCACTCCAAGCCAGGCGCTGGGCCAACCAAACACTTTACACGCCTGACTCACTCAGTCTGCAGAAGGCAGGCCCTGGGTCTGGAGGTGGGCGCAGTTACACAGCGCTCCCATTTCTGAGAGCAGGCAGAAATGGGGGCTCCTCAGGCTGCGGGGGGGGGGGCGGTGATCAGCCAAGTCCTTTCCTAGCCAAGGCTTCCTCTGATCAGAACAACATTCCCAGGGATAGGTTCTACTGACCCATTTTACAGATGGGCAAACAGAAGCTCAGAAAACTTTCCCTGGGGTCACAAGGCCAGGTCAGCGACCAAATCTCCCAGCTCACTCCTACCGCCTCTCCCTTCCCCTCTCAAGACACTCGCATTGGGAGTAGGTGAGCCGGAAAGGCACGGAACGTTCTGGCTTGGCCCGCCCCGGCTCAGGTGTGCTGCGTGAGGCTCCTCGTACCCCTGCCCCAGCCATGCTGATTCACAGCAGCTGCTCTTGGAAGGGGGCTGAGTTGAGCCTGGGGACCTTCAGAGGCCACCCCACCCTCCAGAATGTGTTCCTCAGGCAGCCTCCCTAAAAGAGACCCAGGTCACCCTAGTGGGGCCAGCGCGGCCCCTGCACTCGGCCGCTGGACACCTCCCCTGGGTGTGGAGTTGGTCTCCAGGAGCCTCCCCCATCGGGCGGCATTTCAGGGCGTTCGCCAGTCAGACGCGGCCACAACAGCCCCACCCCACCTGCTTCTCCCTCAGTTTCCCCATCGCGGAATGAAAGGCCCCTGCGTGCCCCCAGCTGCCAGTGCCAGAAATCTCCTCCCAGCGTGTTACTTCACGCCCCACTTCTAAGCAGGCAGGGAATGCAGAGGACGTCTTCTGCCAGGATGCGCCCCCCCCCACCCGCTTTCCACCGCTCCTTCCAGGGGGGCGCAAACCAGCAGCCTCCTCCCGGGTCTCCTCCCATCCCTCCTGCCCACAGCACGGGGTCTTCCTAAGACACAACACGACCGGGGAGCTCACTTGGCTCTAAGCCTCCCGTGCCCCCCCCCCCACCCCAGACCCGAGAGCGGAATTCACTCACTCCCCGCCATCTTCGAGGCTCGGGCCAAACTCTCCCCACCTCCAAGCCTCCCTTCTCCGCGCTCCAGCCACGCTGGCCTCCTTTCTGCCCCGCAGACACACCGGGCTGGGCCCCGCCTCGGAATCTTGGTGCTTCCTGGGCCTCAGCAGCCCTCGCTGGCGGGTCCACTCAGCCCGGATGACACCTCCTCCGACAATCCGTCCCCCACCCCTTACCCCGTCTCCCCGAGGTGTCGTCTTCCCCGCACTCAGCGCGGGCTGGAGCGATCCGAGTCTGTTTACGCCGTTGCCAGCCGTCTACGCGGCCGGGCTGCGAGGCCAGGGCCCCGGCTGCGCCCCCAGCGCGGGCACGTCGGTGGCCCCCACGCAGGCGCTCGGTGTGGGCTCGCGGGTGTCAGACCCACACGCCCGCGGCGCTGCTCGCGTTCACACATCCGGATGCCCCCACCCCCACCCCGCGTCGCCGCGCCGGGCTCGCCCCCACTCCCGCCCGCCTCGCAGCCGCGTCCCCGGCGCTCGCGGCGCCGCGACCCTCGGGGGAGCAGGGCTCGCTCGGCGCGGCGGCCGGGGCCTGGGACCGGATGGGAAGCGCCGAGAGGCCGCCCGGGGGCGCGGTGATGGGGACCGGGGCCGCCATGGCCGCGGAGGCGGGGCCGGGGCTCGCCGCGAGGGTGGCGTTCCGGGCGGCGTTCGGGGCGCGGGGCGCTCGCTTACCTGGGGGCGCAGGCGGCGGGGCGCAGCGGGGACGGACGCGGAGAGGAAGGAGCAGGCGCGGCCCGCACGCGGCAGCGGGACTCTGCTCCCGGGGCCCCCTCCGCCGTGGGCCCAGGAGGTAGGCAGGGGTGGGGGGGCGGGGCCTGGAGGGGCGGGGCCGGGCCGGGGCGGGCCCCTGCGGGGCGCAGGGTCCGGGCGGCGCTCGGCCCCCTCCGCGGCCTGGACCGCTTCCCGGACCCCCCGCCCCGCGCCGCGGGCCCCGGCCTAGCTCCGCCCCCAGGCCCGCCCCCACCCCCACCCCCGCTCCAGGCCTGTCCGGAGGCGCGCCTGGCCGAGAGCCAGCGGCAGGTCCCCGGGCTGCGCCTTATCTCTCTCCTTTGAACCCAGCACCTTCGGCGCTCAGTCTGGCTCCTGGTTCCGTTCCGCTCGCCGCACGTCCGCGCGATCCCCTCCTGCCGGGTCCCCTCTTCTGGCCCCGCCCAGACCCGCGCATCTGCACCCACACCGCGTGTGCCCTGATCGCCGGAGCACACGGGCCGGCCGGGCATCGATTGCCGGGGAGGCCCGGACTGTCTCGGGCCTCAGAAGCCACCTCGGGTTCCCCACTTGTCCCAGATTGAAGACCGAGCCGCCCCAGTTCGGAGGCGTGGGGCGGAAGCCCAGTTGGGAGGTTGGGCGTAGGGGAGGGCAGGCAGGCGGGTGGGGTGCGGGGGGTCAGGAGGCAGAGCAGGGGAGACGGGCCCGCGTGGGTGGTGGGGCAGCCCCCAGCCCTCTCTTGCCGGATGGAAGCGAAAGTGACCCGGGGTCAGCAGTGCGCGGGAGCAGGGAGCCCCGGCAAGCCTTGAACGGAAGACGATCCTGGATGGGGCGCAGGTAGTCTGTGAGCGCCTGGGTCGTACCCCGGGGAGGGGGGGGGCGGTGCTCACGGCCCAGCTGCCCCAGCCGAAGGCAAGGGGGTTCCAGAGCTGCTGGCCAACGGCCCCTCACCAAGTGGCTTCACCTTTGAACAATAAGCCTCTCCTTGAAGCACATCCAGGGCGAGGGAGGGAGAAGGCCCGGCCTCTTGGGCGTGGGGCCCTAAGCCGGTTGCTTCACGTTGCTGAGATTTGATTTCCACACATGGGAAGCAAGAGGGGCCCGAGAGCCTGTGCCTCCAAGAGACTATTTTTTTCTCTTTTCAAATGTGCGCGTCCTTCTCCCTCAAACCCTCCCTCCCTCCCCCTGTGCTCCCAAGAGCTCCTTTGTGCACGGGGGGAGAGGAAGGGCCATAAAGCCACTTTCCCAGTTGCAGGGCCCAGGAGCTGCGGTTTTATCGCCTTGCACCTGGGGGGGGGGCGCTCAGAACGTGACAGTCGTCTGTATTAATAGTAACTGGAGACATTGTGGAAGGGCGGAGTCCAGGCCCCAGGGGAGAAGCAGCAGATCCCTGGAGAAGTAGAGGGGGAGGCCCCTGAAAAAGGATTTGGGTGGGCCAGGGTCAGGGACAGATTTCTTGGCTACCCTATGCCCTCCTTTTCTCCTGCCCCCACCCCATGTGTGAGCAGGGAGTATTCAGGACAGGCTTCCTGGAGGAGGTGACATCTGAACCCTGAGAGGTGAATGGATGGTGGCCTTAAGTGGAGTTAGAGTCCAGAGGTGAGTGAAGAGGGCAGCAGGGTGGGGCCAGCCACCAAGGCCCTCCAGGGTTCTCCCAGGAGAGGGACAATCAGACTTCAAATTGGACTCTGCCGTGGGGCCGCTGGGGCCTGGTGGAAGGGGTACGGACAGGGCTCTGGGCATCAGGGGAGGCCAGGATCTGGTTGGTGGGAGTTTCTAAGCCCGAGAGCCCAGTGTGGGGTGTCTGGGGAGGGGGAGGGGGAACCCTAGGGAGGCCCAAAGCTGGGACCAGAGGCAGAGAGGGGGAGCGCCTTGCTTCCCCCTCCCCTCCGGGTTTTCACACCTTTTGTGCTTGAAGGGCAGACCCAGGTGGAGGACGCTGTACTATCTGAAGATGAAGAAAGGGGCCATGAGCCAAGGAACGCAGATGCTTCTAGAAGCCGGAAACACCTTCTCCCCAGGGGCTTCCAGGAGGAAAATGTGACCCTGTGGACACCTGGATTTCAGCCCAGTGAGACCCGTTTTGGACTTCTGACCTCCAGAACTGTCAGATAACTGTGTGTTCTTTTAAGCCACCAAGTGAGTGCTGACTTGTTACGGCAGCGATAGGAGACTCAGACCCCCAACCTCCCGCCCAGAGTCCTGCTTGTGCTCTCAGAACCACCCCTCCCCGCCCCCCCCCCCACATCTGGACTCAGTTTCCAAATCAGCAGTCTGGGGCCCCATCCAGGTCAGACCCACAACCCCTGCAGCACGCACCCATCACCCACCCCTCCAGACCTCTGGGCCCCTCTGGGGGTCTACCGGGGCTGCTGCTCCCTTGTTCCAGCAGGGTGGGAACTGAAATCCCACAAGTCTGTCTGTCACTGCCTCTCTGTGCCCTGCAGTGCCCAACTCACGCCAGGCCTGCTGTCCCAGGCCTCTCTGTGTCTGGCTGTCCTCCCTGGCCTAGCCTTTGCCAAACAAGACCTCTGTCCTCAGTGGGGGGCTCCTCTCCCCGAAGGCAGGAGCCCCCAGTTCAGACAGTCCTGGGCTCATGTTTGTGCTGTGTGAACTCGGGTGTGTGACACAGCCTCTCTGAGCCCCAAGGTGTCCTCATCTGTGGAATGGAAGAGAACCAGGCCATCTGGGGGACAGATAGGTGGAGGGACCCCTGCCTCCATGCTGTTTCATCCAAGTGGCCTGAGTCAGGGCTGGGGAGGGCTGGGATGGGTCGGATGGGGTGGGTGGAGAAGCCTTTATGCTGTCTGTTCCTCCTGTCTGGAACGCTTTTCCTTCTTCTTGCCAGTCCGCGTGGCCCCCTCCCGCCATCCCTTGGGCCTTTAGTCAGGGGTTCACACTGTCCACCCATCCTGCCCCCCCCCGCCTGCCACCGCCCCCCCCCCCCCACCAGCTGTATCTCCCCAGCCCTCCTCCCTCTCGGTTCCTTTTTTATCCTGTGCCTGATAGCCTCCTCCTGGAAAATGTCCACCCCTCAAGGCTGGGGGGCAGAGGGGGTGTCCCATCTTGATCCCCCAGTGACCCTAACGCTGAAACAGGGCCCGGTACCCAGTGGGTGTTTCACAGATGTTCCTTAAGGGCAGAGAGGATGGGGCGAGGCAAGGTGGGAAATGAAGTTTTCCAAGAAGGGCTCTGAAGAGGGCCTACTGGGTATGTCTGTGAGTTGGCCTGCCTTCTTGTCCGTGTGTCTCCAGGTCCCTCTGGGTCTCTGTGTTTCTGTGTGTGTGTGTGTGTGTGTGTGTGTGTGTGTCTGCAGGGGTGTCTCTGTGTTTCTGGGGTGTCTGTACGTGAGCGTCTGACTGGACGCACACAGCTTCAACTTCTCCGGCCACGGTGGGGGGTGGGAGGGGGGATACTGAGCTGTTCTCCCTGGAGCGACTCTGCCTCCTTCCATCCTGCTGCTGCCTCCCCAAGGGCCCCGCCAGCTTCCCAGTGTCGGCGGGATAACCCACTTGAGTTGGTGACGCCTGCCTGCCAGCCTGAGGTTCCCAGCAGCCGGGCAGGGAACAGCATGACGGGGCTCCCGTGCTGGGCGCTTTATAGAGACGAACATACCCACCCCTGTCTGTGGAGCAAGTGCATTAAAAATTCCCATTTCAGGGGCGCCTGGGTGGCTCAGTCGGTTAAACGTTCCACTTCTGCTCGGGTCCTGATCTCATGGTTTGTGAGTTCGAGCCCCGCGTCGGGCTCTGTGCTGACAGCTCAGAGCCTGGAGTCCGCTTTGGATTCTACGTCTCTCTCTCTCTCTCTCTGCCCCTCCCCCACTTGTGCTTTCTCTCTCTCTCTCTCAAAAATAAAATAAACATTTAAAAAAAAATTCCCATTTCCACAGACGACGACACAAGCCCAGAGTGGTGCAGTTAGCTGCCCGAGGCCACACAGCCAGAGAGGAAGCTTGAACTCAGCTTCTCTTGACCTCTTATTCTCTGTCAGCCCCTGCTTTCTTTCCTTGTGCTGGTTTTGGGGGGGGCACTGGGGTAGGGTCACAGAGGACCCTCACCCCTCACCTTCCCTCAGCCCTGGCAGACTCACATCCCTCACTCTTTTTATTTTATTATTATTATTTTTAATGTTTATTTTTGAAGGAGAGAGAGAGAGTGTGAGTGGGGGAGGGGCAGAGAGAGAGAGAGAGAGAGAGAGAGAGAGAGAGAGAGAGACATAGAATCCAAAGCAGGCCCCAGGCTCTGAGTTGTCAGCACAGAGCCCGACGCGGGGCTCAAACCCACAAGCTACATGATCATGACCTGAGCTGAAGTCAGACGCTTAACCGACCGAGCCACCCAGGCGCCCCTATTTTATTTTTAAAAAATAATCTCGGGGGCGCCTGGGTGGCTCGGTCGGTTAAGCGTCCGACTTCGGCTCAGGTCATGATCTCACGGTCCGTGGGTTCAAGCCCCGCGTCGGGCTCTGTGCTGACAGCTCAGAGCCTGGAGCCTGTTTCCGATTCCGTGTCTCCCTCTCTCTCTGCCCCTCCCCTGTTCATGCTCTGTCTCTCTGTCTCAAAAATAAATAAACGTTAAAAAAAAAAAAATCTCCACACCCAACTTGGGGCTTGAACCCACAACCCCGAGATCAAGAGTCACACACTCCACTGACTGAGCCCACAACGTGCCCCATTTTCTTTTCTTTTTTTAAACAATCGCATCTTATGTAGTCCCCCTTTTTAAAAAATGAGGTAAAAAGTATATAGCATGAAATGTACCACTGTAACCATTTTTTAAAGTGTTTAAATTTGTGTTTAGTAATCTCTACACCCAACGTAGGGCTTGAACTCACAGCCCCAAGATCAAGAGTCACATACTCTTCCAACGGAGCCAGCCAGGCGCCCCCTGTTGTAGCCATTTTTAAGCGCACAGCTCGGTGGCACTAAGTATATTCACACGGTTGTGCAACCACCCCCACCATCCATCTCCAGAACTTTCTCATCTTTCCACACTTGAGATTATGTCCCCATTAAACACTGACTCCCTAACCCCTACTCCAGTCCCTGGAACCTGCCATCTACACTCTGTCTCTACGAATTTACCCATTTGAGGTATCTCATATAAGTGGAGTCCTACGGTATTTGTCCTTCTGAGTCTGGCTTGGTTCATTTAGCGTAACGTTTTCAAGGCTTATCCACGTTTCAGAACTTTATTCTTTTTAATGGCTGAGTAATATTCCACGGTATGAATGGACCACATGATTTATTCATTCGTCCGTTAATGGACACTTGGGTTGTTTCCACCCGCTGGCCGTTGTGATTGTGCTGCTGGGAACATGGGTGCACAAATATCTCTTTGAGTCCCTGCTTTCCAGGGATACCCAGAAGAGGGATCGCTGGCTTATACAATAATTCTACGTTTAACTTTTTGAGGAAACTGAACCTTGCTTTTTAACTTAATGTTCCTGGGAGCCCAATGCAGGGCTTGAACTCACAACCCTGATATCAAGACCTGAGCTCGGATCAAGAGTAGAATGCTTCACTGACTGAGCCACCCAGGCACCCCACTTTTTAAAAAAATTTTTTTAACATTTATTCATTTTTGAGAGAGAGAGAGACACACAGAATCGGAAGCAGGCTCCAGGCTCTGAGCTGTCAGCACAGAGCCCGAGGCGGGGCTTGAACTCATGAACCGTGAGATCATGACCTGAGCCGAAGTCAGATGCTTAACCCACTGAGCCACTCAGGTGCCCCTACTTTTTATTTTTTTAAGTAAGCTTTATGCCCAAGATGGGGCTTGAATGCATGACCCTGAGGTCAAGAGTTGCACATTCCCCTAACTGAACCAACCAGTTGCCCCAAAGTTCTTTTTAATATTAAGGAAATTACTTATTCTCTGATACAAGCCGCAATATTCCCCTCGCCCTCCCAGTTTGTTGTAGTTTTAGCTTGTTTATAATCTTCCCTTCCCATGCGCCTCTAAGGATTTTTAGGAAGTTGAACTCACCTTTTTCCTTTGCAGCTTTTGCGTTTAATTATTTTTTGTAGGAAGACCTTACCTATTCTCAAATTACTATTTTTTTTAACGTTTATTTATTTTTTGAGACAGAGAGAGACAGAGCATGAACGGGGAAGGGGCAGAGAGAGAGGGAGACACAGAATCCGAAGCAGGCTCCAGGCTCTGAGCTGTCAGCACAGAGCCCGAGGCGGGGCTTGAACTCATGAACCGTGAGATCATGACCTGGGCTGAAGTGGGACGCATAACCGACCAAGCCACCCAGGCGCCCCTCAAATTACTATTTTAAAAGGCCCCCCCCCCTTGGGGCGCCTGGGTGGCGCAGTCGGTTAAGCGTCCGACTTCAGCCAGGTCACGATCTCGCGGTCCGTGAGTTCGAGCCCCGCGTCAGGCTCTGGGCTGATGGCTCAGAGCCTGGAGCCTGTTTCCGATTCTGTGTCTCCCTCTCTCTCTGCCCCTCCCCCGTTCATGCTCTGTCTCTCTCTGTCCCAAAAATAAATAAACGTTGAAAAAAAATTAAAAAAAAAAAATAAAATAAAATAAAAGGCCCCCATGTGTTTTTTTGTTCCCTAGTACTTTTATGATTTTCTTTCCCCGTGTAAAACATCGACCCATCAGGAACTTATATTGAGGTAAAGTAGGGATCCAAGTTTTACGCTCCCGGTGGTCCCAACGGCATTCACCGCCTCATCTGTGTTTTCGATGAGCACTTTGGGGAGCCCACTAGGGGTGTCACGTCTGCAAGGAGGGTGGTCGTAAGGTGTGGAGGGAAGCTAATGTTGTCACAATATGAGAACCACTTACTACTAAATTGGCGACTTAGGAAATCGGACTCCATCTGAACCTTCAGGATTATTTCAGCAACAAACTGCACCCACAGGAAACGATCTTTTTGTTAATTTTTTTTTTTTTAATTTTTAATCAATTGTTCTCTGGTGTGGGACGTAGTCAACATTGCCCCCGAAGTTAACACAACAACGCAAGTCTATCACAACATGATACGGTCAGTCTTGCGACCTGGTATGATTTCACGTGGTGAAGAGAATGGCTGTGGACCTGGACCCAAATGCAGGCAAGTTACTAAGGAATAAACGAAACAGGGAGAAGGTGGCCAAGCCTGCTACAGGGAGAGTGACTCAAACCCCAAATGGTCAGACGCAGACCTGTGCCGGGTTTCCTGGGGCCACCATGACGAAGTGCCACAAACCGGGCAGCTCGCACAGCGGAGGCTTAATCCTCTCACAGTGCTGGAAGTTCAGTGTCTGAAATCAAGGTGCCCACAGGGCCGTGTTCCCTCCGATGGCTCCGGGAACCGATCTTTCCTGCCTCCTCCAGCTTCCACTACTGTGGGCAATCCTTGGCACTGCTCGGCTTGCGGACACATCATTCCAGTTTCGGCACATGGCCATTTTCCCTCTGTGCAACGTCTGTGTCTTTGTGTCCAAACTTCTCTTACGCCGTCATTGGATTAGCGGCCACTTCTACTCCGGGATGACCTCATCTTAATTTGATTGCATCTGCAGAGATCCCATTTTGAAATAAGGTCACATTCCCAGGTACCACCACAACATATCTTTCTGGGGGACACAATTCAACCCACAATAGCATTTTTGTTTTATTTTCTGTGTGTGTGTGTGTGTGTGTGTGTGTGTGTGTGTCTGTTTCCCCCCAAATGATTCCAGAATCCTATTGAAATATTAAATGTGAATTATTGGGGCGCCTGGGTGGCTTGGTCGGTTAAGCGTCCGACTTCGGCTCAGGTCATGATCTCACGGTCCGTGGGTTCAAGCCCCGCGTCGGGCTCTGTGCTGACAGCTCAGAGCCTGGAGCCTGTTTCAGATTCTGTGTCTCCCTCTCTCTGCCCCTCCCCTGTTCATGCTCTGTCTCTCTCTGTCTCAAAAATAAATAAACGTTAAAAAAAAATTTAAAAAAAATGTGAATTATTGAACACAGTTTGGGGGGGGGATGCCCTTCCAAAAAATCCCCAATGAACTAATTTCTTTTTTTGTCTGTTTGTTTCAGGAATTAGCCTGTAGTTTCCATTGTAGCTCACATCTTGTTTACTCTCAAGTAGAACGAATTCCTTGTCATAATTTGTACTCTGTTTTCAAAAGAAACAGTTCCTTCCAATCAACCCTTTTGTTTCTGGCTCCGGCCTTTTTGGTGCCAGTGTTAATTGGAGGGACTTTTCTCTGGGACCAGTGAGCCAAAGCTGATGAAGAGACCCCTTGGCAATTCCAGGTCAGTGTGCTGGGGGTGTGAAGGGGGAGAGCACAGGATATTCAGGACGTGGGTAGGAGGTCAGGGTGATGTTCCCAAGGACAGAATGTCCCTCAGCTGAAGAGGCAGGTGGGCAGGGATGTGGGGGGCGGGGCGCAGGGAAGAGGAGGGCCCACTGAAACAAAAGCCCAGTGTGACCTGGGGGGGGGGGGGCGGGCAGCATGAGAGATACTGTCCCTTCAAGCCATTCAACAGCCGCAGGGCTCACCCTTCACGCAGCTACGATTGGGTTTCTATAGGAGAGTGTCGTGCTCTGATTTGCAGTCTGAGAGGTCACAGGGCCTGCAGCGTGACAGATGCATGCAGGGGACAGAGACACGGGAACCTGGTTTCTCCACGGGAGAGTGTCTGGAGGCTGGTGGGTCCCTGCGGAAGGAGGCAGAGGAGGTGTGAGGGAGGTCTGGTGGGTGGGTCTGGACTGTGCCCAGCATGATGTCCCTCTCTGGCTGGGTGGCCAGATGGGTGACCCTGGGGGGGCGGACGGGCAAGGGCAACAGCAGACTTGAGGGACGGTGCTGGTGTCTGAGAGAGGGGCGCCCTAGAAGCCGTCTTGGGTGTCTGTCTGCACTGGAGATGGGGAGTCCCTGGTGTCAGCCCCAGGAGAGCCGTGGATGGCAGGAGGCCCCATGGGTGACAGTCCCTGTGGGTGAGGGCCAGAGGAGGGGGCATGGGGAGAGGCTGGGCTGAACTACAGTTGGGTCACCTGGCTTGGGCCTGTCCTGCCGCCACCCTCCGCATCCAGGCAGTGGAGGCCCGCGGAAGGATCAATTCAGACCTTGAACTTGGCCTCTAGACCATCCTGGGGCAAAAGCAGTATGGCACTGGCCCAAGGTCACACAGCCTGTGAGCACCGGAGCTGGGACTGGGAGCCAGCGAGCCACTGGTGTCTGTGAAAAGCTAGCCGCCCTGGGTGAAGCCTGCCCAGTGCTTGTTCCGGTGAGGACAGGGGCTGGGGTGGGGGGCGCAGGGGGCGCAGGGGGTGCAGGCGAGCAGGAGACAGGCTTGGCTGAGTCGCCTAAGGTCTGCTGGCGGGCCGGGCGGTGTGAGCTCGGGGCGGGGCTGACCTCACCTCGCCTCCCTGGAACTTTCTCCGCCAGCCCCCCCTCCCCTCCCCCTCACTTCCCCTTCGGAGAGCTGCCGGCGGGGGGGGGGGGGGGGGCGGGGTTATCGGCGGGGGGGGGCGGGGAGTCCTCCGGAAATAGGAGGAGAGAGGAAGAAATCCGAGGCCAGACGCGCAGGGCTGGGGTAGGGGGCTGCAGATGGGCGGAGGCTTGGGGCTTCTTCCCAGCCTGAGAGACCCCTGTGTGGCTCAGAGGGATGGGGCTTTCCCCGGAGGAAAGGACCCCGGGGTGAGCCACTAAGCTTTTGCCCAAGACTCGAAGCCTCCTTTTGCATTTTGCAAAACCCAGAGCGCCTTGGGGTGAGCCTCCGAGGGCAAGAGTGTGTCAAGCCCGCCACGCAGTCTGGCAAAGAGGAGGGCAGGTGCCAAGGCGTGGAGGTTTGAAGCAGCATGTTTGGGGCTGGAGGTTAATTTAATGGTGCAAAGAACAGAGAGGGGAGGCAGAGGGAAGGCTGCAGAAGAAGCAGGGCCGGAGCCGGGAAAGTCCTTACAGACTTGGAGCTAATCTTGCGGGGCGGTAGGGAGCCATAGAAGGATTTACAGCAGGGAGGGCCACAAGTCTCTGGTTGTCTGGAGGAGGGCTGGGGCCCGGGGAGAGGTGGGGCAGCGTGAGAGTTGCCCTGGGCAGAGTTGATGAGGCCTGAATATGGCGGAAGCATAGAAGGGGAGGGTTTTTAACTTTTAGAACCTTTTATTTCAAGTTTATTTATTTACTTTGAGGGGCGCCTGGGTGGCTCAGTGGGTTAAGCATCCAACTTTGGCTCGGGTCATGATCTCGCGGTCCGTGAGTTCGAGCCCCGCGTCGGGCTCTGGGCTGACAGCTCGGAGCGTGGAGCCTGCTTCGGGTTCTGTGTCGCCCTCTCTCTCTGCCCTTCCCCTGCTTGTGCTCTGTCTCTCGCTTTCTCAAAAATAAATAAAGATTAAAAAAAAAAAAGTAGCCAGGACACAGACCTAGGGGAGAATATCAGCAGCCCCTAGAACCCCTCCTTCCTGTCACTCCCACTCAGGGTAACCCCTAACTTGACTTTGAACAGCATACAGTCATTGTGCCTGGCGTTCTGGTTTTAATCCACATCTCCCTGATGACTTGGGATGTCAAGCATATGTTTACCTATTGGCCATTTGGAGATCACCTTTTGCCAAGGGCCCATTTTTCCTTTGAAGTTTCTGCCTTTCTCTTCTTGGTCCGTAAAGGACGCTTTCTATATGCCGGACCCATGGGGGCATCGGGGCTACCTTCATTCTAGTCCCTCCGGTCCCCCTGGCCACCTCCATCACGCTGATGCCCCCCGGCTGTGTTGACCATCCGGCCGCACTCCACTCTGGCCACCAGACTCCCCGGCCATCAATCTGCAGTGACCTGATTTCTCTGGCCACCGCAGGGAGGCGCACTTGAAAGACGCAAGTACCCAGAACAAAAATCACTGCCCCCCCCCCCCCCCCCCGGAAAACCACTTCCATAATCTGTGTCTACTTTACCAGGAAGAGAGAAAACCATATATAACATATAATGCTATTGTGTGTGTGTTATGTAATTTATATAAATAGCATCACACTGTATTATCATCACACAACTTTTTTTTTTCCACCCAGAAGTAGGTTTTGGGGATACGTTTATATTGAGACAGAGATAGAGAGGGGGAGCTGGTCATTCCTTCTTCACTCCTGTATAATATTCCATTTCTTCACGTGACTGCAAGAAAGTCCTTGTATCGGGCTCCCTGACACCTCTCAGAAGTTATTTCTTTTTCAAAACCCACTGGCCACTTTTTTTTTTTTTTTTTTTTTTTTTGCTGCCTCTGCAGTAAATGGTTCCATTTTATTGGCCATTTGGAGACAACCTTTTGTGAAGGGCCCGTTTTTCCTTTGGGGTTTCTGCCTTTTTCTTGTTGATTTGTAGGAGCTCTTTATATATACTGGACACAAGGCCTTTGTCAGATTTCTTACAGCAAATATTCTGGAAGAAGTTTTGGGAGGCACTCAGGAGGTAAGGTCGCTAGATCTAGGCGGCTCAGTGGAGGAGAGGGAAAGGCAGGAACGGAAAGCGATGCCCTCATCTCTGGGGCTAAGTGTCAGGGTTGACTGATGCGACCATTGCTGAGGTGGGAGCCTAGGAGGAGCCACAGGTGAGGGAGGTGCTGGTGGATGTGAGGAGTCACCAGAATTTGTCCTGCAGCGACACAGACAATATGGAGCGCCACAGGGAAGGGCCCCTGGGTCAGCTGCAGACTTCGGAAATCGTCTGCAGGATAGCAGGGCATTTTTCTTTTCTTTTCTCCTCTTTCTTTCCTTTCCTTCTCTCTTTCCTTTCCTTTCCTTTTCTTTTCTCTTCTTTCTTTCCTTTTTTCTTTCCTTTCCTTTCCTTTCCTTTTGTTTCCCTTTCTTTTCTTTCCTTTTCTTCTTTTCTTTTTCCTTTCCTTTCCTTTCTTTTCTTTCCTTTTCTTTCCTTTCATTTCCCTTTCTTTCCTTTCCTTTTCTTCTTTTCTTTTTCCTTTCCTTTTCTTTCTTTCCTTTCCTTTCCTTTTCTTTTTTGAGAGAGAGAGAAAAAAAGAGAGAGAGAGAGAATGCATGCAAGTAGGAGAGAGGCAGAAGGAGAGAGAGAGAGAGACAGTCCCAAGCAGGATCTACGCCCAGCACAGAGTCTGACACAGGCCTTGATCCCACGACCCTGAGACCATGACCTGAGTGGAAATCAAGAGGCAAACGCTCAACTGACTGAGCCATCCAGGCGCCCCACACTTAAGTTTATTGATTTACTTAAGTAATCTCTACACCCAGCGCGGGGCTCGAACCCACGAACGGTGAGATCATGGCCTGAGCTGAAGTCGGGCGCTTCACCCACGGAGCCACCCAGGTGCCCCGATTTTATTGTTTAATGGACTTTATTAGGTTCGCAGCAAAACTGAGTGGGAAGTACAGGGAACCTCCATAAGCCTTCTGCCCACATGTGCATAGACTGTGCCATATCGACCTGGCAGAGGGACACCTTTGTTACCATCGAGAGACCCGTACTGACATCATTATCTCCCAGATCTGTGGTTTACAGCTGGCCCCGGGTGGTGTGCATTCTGTGGGTTTGGACGCACACGCCACGAATGAATCTGCCATTGTGACATCACGCACAACAGTTTCACTGCCCTAAAAATTCCCCTGCCTTCTGCCTGTTCATCCCTCCCTCCCCCCAAGCCCCTGGCACGACTGATGTTTCCACGGTCTCTTCACTTCTGCCTTTTCCAGAACGTCACAGAGCTGGAATCCTACAGCGTGTAGCCTTTTCAGACTGGCTGCTTTCGCTTAGCGATAGGCGTTTAAGGTTCCTCCGTGGCCTTTCGTGGCTGGATGGCTCGTGTCTGTTTAGCGCTGAATAATGTTCTCTTGTCCGTGTGTCCCACGGTTTACTTATCCATCCACCCACTGGCGGACATCGGGGCCGCCTCCAGGTTTCGGCAATTATGAAGAAGGCTGTTATGAACATCCGTGTGCAGGTTTCTGGGTGGGCATAGCTTTCGACACCTTTGGGTAAACAGCAAGGAAGGCGATTGCTGGATCGTATGGTAAGAGTATGTTTAGTTTTGCGGCTAACTGCCAAACTGTCTCCCAAAGCGGCTGCACTGTTTTGCATCCCCACCAGCAGCGAGTGAGAGTTTCCTTGCTCTCCAGGCAACAGAATTTTTCTTTTAAAGATTTTTTATTTTTATTAAAAAAAACTTTTTAAATGTTTATTTATTTTTGAGAGAGAGAGACAGAGAGACAGAGCGTGAGCAGGGGAGGGGCAGAGAGAGAGGGAGACCCAGAATCCGAAGCAGGTTCCAGGCTCCGAGCTGTCAGCACAGAGCCCGACTCGGGGCTCGAGATCAGAAACCTCAAGGTCATGACCTGAGCCAAAGTCGGATGCTTGACTGAGCCATCCAGGTGCCCTAAGTCTATTTATGTATTTTGAGAGAGAGAGAGGGACAGAGAGAGAGAATCCCAAGCAGATTCCACACCAGTAGCATGGGGCCCCATTCAGGGCTTGAACCCACAAACCATAAGACCATGACCAGAGCTGAAACCAAGAGTCAGCTTAACCAACTTAGCTAACCAGCAGAGTCACCCAGGCGGCCCTGGCAACGAGACTTTTAATCACAGAAAAATCTAGACAAAAAATTAGGTTCCATCTATATGCTTTCTCTTTTCATCTAAGCTTTTTTACTTAGAATTTTGTATGAAAACACTTTCCATATTGTTAAGAAAAAAATCTTTCTGTATTGTTAGAAAAACCTTCCCATATTGTTAAAAATGTCCACAACATTTTTGATGACCGCATTATAGATTTCATCATCTTATTTTTTTAAGGTTTGCTTATTTATTTTGAGAGAGAGAGAGACTGAGAGAGAGAGAGGGAGAACGCACATGCGTCAGTAGGGGAGGGGCAGAGAGAGAGGGAGAGACAGAATCCCAAGCAGGGCCCACACTCAGCAGAGCCGGATGCAGGACTCGATCTCATGACGGTGAGATCATGACCTGGGCTGAAATCAAGAGTCAGGCACTTAAGGGTGCCCGGGTGGCTCAGTCGGTTGAGCATCGACTCTTGGTTTCGGCTCAGGTTATGATCTCATGGTTGGGGGGTTCGAGCCCTGCATCCGGCTCCGAGCTGGCAGGGCAGAGCCTGCTTGGGATTCTCTCTCTCTCTCTCTCTCTCTCTCTCTGCCCCTCCCCTGCTCTCTCTCTCTCACTAAATAAACTTTAAAAATTATTATTAAAAAAAAAAAAAAACAGAGACGCTTGACCGACTGAGCCACCCAGGACCCCACTCATGTTATTTTTAATTTTATTTTTATTTTTTAATTCAACTTTTTATTTTAATACCAGTACGGCCAACAGGCAGGGTTATATTGGTTTCAGGCGCAAATCATCATGTGCTGGTGCTGACCTACCTGCGTACCTCAGTTTGCGTTACCTGAGTATCGAAATAATGCTACGGGGAGTACTGTTATGGGCAAATATTTGCCTACTTCTCATATTTCTGCGGAGTGAATTCGCAGAAGTGGAAATACTAGCTTGAAAGAGGCAAACATTTTGTGATTCTTGGTACACGTTGCCAAACGCTGTCCAGAAGGCTGCAGTTTATGCTGAAAGCCGCCAGCCAGCGCGAGATTCGGTAATTAAAAAGAAAACAACGCACGTCACTGTTCAAACAGACAACAAGGTGTCTCCTTTTTCACCAGCAGTGAGCATCTCTGAGAACTCGGGGGTCGGATGTGTTTTCCTCTCCTGCTTGTTTCACGGGTGTGTATGACTTCTCTGTCCGTGCTCTTTTCCATGTCCTGGCTGGAATATTACTATGAATCGATCCGTGGAAGGGCTTTCAGTTTTAAAGAGACGACCCAGTGCATTCCTTTCTGATTCCTCCCACTGCTCTTAAGCTTAGAAAGAGCTTTGAAATCGCACAGCTTTGAAATCCATTCACTTTTATTTCCTTCTAGTTACGTGGAAGGTGTAGTTTGATTTGTGGAAATTTAATTAAACAATTTTTTTAATGTTTATTTATTTTTGACAGAGAGAGAGAGAGAGACAGAGCATGAGTAGGGGAGGGTCAGAGAGAGGGAGACACAGAATCCGAAGCAGGCTCCGGGCTCCGAGCTGTCAGCACAGAGCCCATTGCGGGGCTCGAACCCACAGACGGTGAGATCGTGACCTGAGCTGAAATCAAGAGTTGGATGCTTAACTGACTGAGCCACCCAGGTGCCCCTAGATATTTATATTTTTTAAATTTATTTTTAATTTATATCCAGGTTAGTTAGCATACAGTGCAATAATGATTTCAGGAGTAGATTCCAGTGACTCATCCCCTGCATGTAACACTCAGTGCTCATCCCAACACGCGTCCTCCCTGATGCTCCTTGTGCATTTAGCCCATCCCCCCTCCCACCACCCCTCCAGCAACCCTCAGTTTGTTCTCTGTATTTAAGAGTCTCCTACGTTGGGGCACCTGGGTGGCCCAGTCGGTTGAGCGTCCGACTTCAGCTCAGGTCACGATCTTCAGGTTGTGGGTTTGAGCCCCACATCAAGCTCTGTGCTGACAGCTCGGAGCCTGGAGCCTGCTTCGGATTCCGGGTCTCCCTCTCTCTGCCCCTCCCCCGCTTGTACTCTGGCTCTCTCTGTCTCTCAAAAATAAATAAATGTCAAGAAACATTAATAATGAGTCTCTTCTGTTTTGGCCCCCTCCCTGTTTTTATATTGTTTTTGCTTCCCTTCCCTTATGTTCATCTGTTCTGTGTCTTAAAGTCCTCATATGAGTGAAGTCATATGATATTTGTCTTTCTGTAATTTCGCTTAGCATAATCCCCTCCAGTTCCATCCACATAGTTGCAAATGGCAAGATTTCATTCTTTTTGACTGCCGAGGAATACTCCATTGTATATATAGACCACATCTTCTTTATCCATTCATCCATCCATGGACATTTGGGCTCTTTCCATACTTTGGCTGTTGTCGATGGTGCTGCTATAAACATGGGGGTGCGTGTGTCCCTTCGAAACAGCCCACCTGTATCCCATGGATAAATACTTAGTAGTGCAATTGCTGGGTCATAGGGTAGTTCTATTTTTAGTTTTTTGAGGAACCTCCAGACTGTTTTCCAGAGTGGCTGCACCAGTCCGCCTTCCCACCAGCCGTGCAAAAGGGTTCCTCTCTCTCCGCATCCTCGCCAACATCTGTTGTTGCCCGAGATGTTAATTTTCACCATTCTGACAGGTGTGAGGTGGTATCTCATTGTGATTTTGACTTCTAGTTTCCTGATGATGAGTCGTGTTGACCATTTTCTCACGTGCTAGTTGGCCATCTGGATGTCTTCTTCGGGAAAGTGCCTATTCGTGTCTTTTGCCCATTTCTTTACTGGATTATTTGCTTTGGGGGGTATTTCATTTCTTTAATGTTTTAGGTTTAGTTTTGAGGGGGGGGAGGGGCAGAGAGAGAGAGGGACACAGAGGACCCGAAGCAGGCTCTGTGCTGACAGCAGACATCCCGACGTAGGGGCTTGAACTCACAAACCGAGGTCAGGCGCTCAACCGACTGAGCCACCCGGGCGCCCCTTGGATATTTACTTCCTGACACCAGCTTGTATTTATCAGCTATTGTTGCGTCACTAACTACCCCAAAACGTAGTGGCTGAAAAGAGTAACAAACATTTAGGATCTTTCCAGTTTCTTGCGGATCAGGAATTTAGGGGCGGTCCAGCTGGGTGGTCCCGGCAAGCAGGGGTTTCTCAGGAGCTTAGAGTTGGATGTCGCTCGGGGCTGTTGTCACCCCAAGGTTTGACGGGATTCATTTTGAAGGCGGCTCACTCACAGGGCTGGCGAAGTTGGCGCTGGCTGCTGGCAGGAGGGCTGGGGGCTGCTTGAACAGATCAAGCAATCCAAAAGACCAAGGCGGTCAAAAGGACAGCCCGTGGGCCAACCCGGTCCCTTCCCTGTTTTTATAAATAAACTCCCATTGGCATACTGCCACGCCCGTGTTTCCACGTGGCCTGTGGCTCCTCACACACTTGCAAGAACAATGCAACGGCAAGTCGAGTCGTTGTGACAAAGATCACACGGCTCACGACACACAAAATATTTAGTATCTGGGGGTGCCTGGGTGGCTCTATCGGCTCAGGTCACGATCTCACGATCTCGTTCCTGGGTTCAATCCCTGCATCAGGCTCTGCACGGACAGTGAGGAGCCTGCTTGAGATTCTCTCTCTCTCTCTCTCTCTCTCTCTCTCTGCCCCTCCCCTACTCGTGCATGCGTGCACGTGCCCTCTCTCTCTCAGAAGAATAAACTTAAGAAAAAGCTTTCTTGGGGCACCTGGGTGGCAGTCGGTTAAGCGTCCGACTTCCGCTCAGGTCATGATCTCATAGTTCGTGGGTTCGAGCCCCGCGTCGGGCTCTGTGCTGACAGCTCAGAGCCTGGAGCCTGCTTCGGATTCTGTGTCTCCCCCTTTCTCTGCCCCTCCCGTGCTCGTGCTCTGTCTCTCTCTGTCTCAAAAATAAATAAACATTAAAAAAAATTAAAAAAAAAGAAAAAGCTTTCTTTATTTTTTCACTATTTATTTATTTTGACAGAAGGAGAGAGAGCTTGTGCACAAGTGAGGGAGGGGCAGAGAGAGGGAGAGAGAGAGAGAGAGAGAATCCTAAGCAGGCTCTGCTCTGTCAGCCCAGAGCCCGATGCGGGGCTCCAACTCACAAACCGTGAGATCATGACCTGGGCAGAATCAAGAGTCAGATGCTTAACCAACTGAGCCATCCAGGCGCCCCCCACCCCCCCAAGAAAAACCAAGCACTTTCTTAATTTTTTTTTCCCCCATCTGGTTCTTTACAGGAAAAATTATCCTGGCCCTGCAAATGACCAAGGCAGAGGCTGCAGTGGCTTTTATGACCTAGCCTTGAAACTCACATACTGTCCTTCTACAGAATTCCATTGGTCACACAGGTCACCCCACCTGTGATCTAAAACGGGAGGGACTTGACTATCAGGAGGTGACCTTTGATCGCAGGGGGCCCTCTTGGAGGCTGACCACCCACATGCCTGCAATTTGTTTGCAGGTGTCTTTTCAAAGATGTTTGCCTGCTTGCCTATTCATTTTCCCTTCTTCGTTACTAAGGAAACATTGATTTTTTTTGTCTGGGGCAGCAATATGTTCAGTTTAAAACGCAAATGTCCCCAGATTCCCTTATAGCCAGAGGTGGCCACAGGACTCACTTGTGGCCAATGAGAGGCATGTCGGACACTTTTTCTGATTGGAAGGGGAGAAACTGTACAATCCCTACCTTTTTTTTAAAACACATAATCCTTCCTGTTTCTCGCTGCCTGGAAAAACGGTCATGATGCCTGGAAGCACAGCAGCCATCTTGAGGCCAAGAGGACAAAAGCCACACGGCTAAAGATGATGGTGGAGGGGGCACCTGGGTGGCTCAGGTGGCTGAGCGTCCGACTTCGGCTCAGGCCATGCTCTCACTACTCGTGAGTTCAAGCCCCACATCAGCCTGGCCGCTGTCAGTGCCGAGCCCACGTCAGACCCTCTGGCCCCCTCGCCCTGCCCCTCCCCCACTTGCGCTCTCTCAAAAATAAATAAAAACATTAGAAACAAATGAATAAAAGACAATAAAGATGATGATGGAAAAGAGAAGGAGCCCAGGTCCCAGGGGCATCATGAGACCACCTCACTGGTGCCAGATTCCTCACTTCCAGACTTCACCTTCTTTGAGGAACAGCAAACTTCTCCCTCTATTTCAGCCGCTTAGTTGGTTTGTTTCGTTTTGTTCTTCGGTCATGCATAGTGAGAAGAAATTCCAGAGTGGTTCTGATGTCGTGCGGGATAAGGATCCTTTCTTCCTCCCAAATAGGTAACTGTTTTATCACCGTTAACTGGTCTGTGACACCACCTCCGTTACCCAAAAACCATGCACACACGCACGCAAGACTTTGGTCCGGGGATTTGGTCTCCAGTCTTCTTGCTAGAGCAACATTGTTTTCACTGTTCTTGCCGTATGTTGCGTTTTCATATCCGGTAAGGCTTCCTTCCTCCTCCTCTTTTTCCTTCAATTATCTTTACCTCTTTATCCTTCTTGGGGACTTTTGAGTTGACGTGTCCATCCCCCTACCTCGCTGCCGCGATATTTTAAGTCAGGGTCTGGTAGTAAAGGGCAGCTTTTTAGGTTTGGTGCAGATCAGCTTTGTCTCACTGGTTTCATTTTCCGGACGATTCATCGGGTCTGCGCGGGATCATGCCAGACGCTGTGCTTAGGGTTCCCCACCGCTCTCTGGTTGGATTTACACAGCCCTCACTGGAAATAGGTACCATTATTTGCTCCCTTTGACAGATGAGAATGCGGAGGTCCTGAAGTTGTCCAGTGTTCATAAAGCTAATAAAGGGCTGGACATACTATTCAAACTCGGACGCCCAACTCTGAAGGCCATTTGAACTCCTCCACGGTCCTGCCTCCCTATCGTGTCCTCGGTGCCCCCCAAAAGGCACCATTTTCATCTAGAGTCGGCTCAAGGGGTGGCCAACAGCTTCGGCCAGTTGACGGAGGCTGCTGAACTCCCAGAGAGAATAATTCCCGTGAACCCCTGCTCTCTGCCTTCCCGCCCGGTCCTTGTGTTTACGGCCAACACTCCCAGAGAGCCGCAGAGAGAAATTCAGAATGTTCCCGGGCAGAGAAAAATGTCAGGAGCCAGAAGGTAGAAACCTGTTATGTGAGGGGGTGGGGGTGGGGGAAGCAATGACCAGAGCCCCGCCCCCCTGGCCCCCAGACACCCCCACCCCCACCAGGCAGCTTCACTCAAGTTCAGTATCCCACTTCCTGTGACCTAAAACCATCAGCGTTTCCATAGTCCCTCACCTCTCTGTCCTCTTTATCCTCGAGGTAGTTTGGCCCAAGTCCCGAACGGGAAGCAGCGAATCCATCCATTCGGGGCCTCCCCAGATGTTAACTGAACAGCTACTCTGGGCAAAGCACGATGCCAGGGAGTCAGCAGTGATGACGGCCCTGCTCCCCGGAGCTGGCGGTGTAGAGGCCAGTGATAGATGGCCCGTCTCTCTCTGAACGGGCTCCCCTGGAACGTTCTCCAACAGTGTATGTGCTGATAGGCTGTCTGCAGCTGCTGTCCTCTCTCGAGTTGGCTGAGTCTGGGTCATTCTGCCAATCCATCCATCAGGGGGAGTGTCCGGCAGGACTTGGGATCCCCTGGGGATGTGACTGTTGGCAGGTCGGCTGACTGCCCATCCGGTCCGGGTCTGTGCCCAGCCACGGGTCCCCCAAGGGACCCAGACTCAGGCACAACGTGGTTCTCGGTCACCTGGATGGCTTTGCAGGGATGGCCCGTCCTTTGGGCACTGGGCCCAGGGCCCATGACATGTTTAGGGGCCCATGAAAATGCTCGAAATGTAATTTTTTTTTTTTTTTAAGGTCAGAAACTAAAAAGGGAAGGGGTGCTTGGGTGGCTCAGTCGGCTCGGGTTATGATCTCGCGGTTCGGGAGACTGAGCCCCGCGACGAGCTCTGCACTGACAGCCAGAGCCTGCTTGGGATTCTCTCCCTCTCTCTGTCTGCCCCTCCCCTGCTCTCTCTCTCTCTCTCAAAATAAATAAATAAATAAACTTAAAAAAAAAAAAAGGAAAGGAGTGGATAGAAAATAATGCATACATAATAATGAACCTGGCTGGAATCACATGGATTTTTATACCAATGCAGTTCTAATTATGACTGCTTCATTTAAAAAAAAAAATTTGGGGGGCGCCTGGGTGGCTCAGTCGTTTAAGCGGCCGACTTCGGCTCAGGTCATGATCTCGCAGTCCGTGAGTTCGAGCCCCGCGTCGGGCTCTGTGCTGACAGCTCGGAGCCTGGAGCCTGTTTCAGATTCTGTGTCTCCCTCTCTCTCTGACCCTCCCCCATTCATGCTCTGTCTCTCTCTGTCTCAAAAATAAATAAATGTTAAAAAAAATTAAAAAAAAATAAATAAAAATTTTTTTTAACGCGTATTTATTTTTGAGAGAGAAAGAGAATGCGAGTGGGTTAGGGGCAGAGAGAGAGGGAGACACAGAATCGGAAGCAGGCTCCAGGCTCCGAGCTGTCAGCACCAGAGCCCGACGCAGGGCTCGAACTCACGAGCTGTGAGATCATAACCTGAGCCGAAGTCAGACACGTGACCCAGTGAGCCACCCAGGTGCCCCTGATTGCTACGTTTTTTAAATAAAGGAAGGGGCCCATGAACGTAAAAGTGCCTATGACCCACAAAAGTCATACTGCCACCCTTGTGCTCTCCTCCCAGGAAAGCCCAGCCCCACCTGTCACCCTATCCCATTAGGGAGACTGGGTCTCATCCCACCCCTGCTCAAAACCCTCGTGCAGCTTCCCAGCACACTCAGTGACCACAGCTGACAAGACCCCCATCACCTCCTTGCTATTCACCCCTGTCTCTCTATTCCAACATCCCAAACTTCCTTGCTGTGCCTCAGACAGCCAACGTCACTCCTGCCTCAGGGCCTTTGCACTCCCTCTTCCCTCTACTTGGAACTCTGTTTCCTAGTTCTTATCATAGGTGACCCTTTCTCATCCTTCAGGTCTCAGCTCAAATGTCACCTCCTCTAAAAGGCCCTCCCTCGGGCGCCTGGGTGACTCAGTCGGTTGAGCATGCGACTTCAGCTCAGGTCGTGATCTCGCAGGTCGTGCGTTTGAGCCCCGCATCAGGCTCACTGCTGGCAACCTGTCAGGGCAGAGCCTGCTTCGGATCCTCTGTCCCCACCCCCCTCTCGCTGCCCCTCCCCTGCTTCGTCTCTCTCTCTCAAAAAATAAATAAAAAACATTTTTTTTTCAACGTTTATTTTTTTGGGGACAGAGAGAGACAGAGCATGAACGGGGGAGGGGCAGAGAGAGAGGGAGACACAGAATCGGAAACAGGCTCCAGGCTCTGAGCCATCAGCCCAGAGCCCGACATGGGGCTCGAACTCACGGACCGCGAGATCGTGACCTGGCTGACGTCGGACGCTTAACCGCCTGCGCCACCCAGGCGCCCAATAAAAACCATTTTTAAAAAGTTAAAAGGTCCTCCATGATGTCCCCAACTAAAACAGTCCAGTGACATCACTCTGCTTTTGGGCCTCCACATCACTGGCTGAAATTTCCTTGTTTGCTTGTCTGATAACCGTCTCTCCTGGTCTGGTTACCCATTATTGTCACCCCTAAACTTATTATGATCTCTCATAATTTGGGGGGTTGGTTGGGTTCAGCCGGATGGCTCTTGCCTGAAGTTGCTCATGTGGTCACAGTCAGGCTGGGACTGGAGTTACTTCCTGGCTCACCTGTGCGACGACAGATGCTGGCTGCTGGCTGGGGGCTCAGCTGTCCACGCCACCCTCCCGTGGCCTCTCCACGTGGCTTGGGCTTCCTCACATCATGGCGGCTGGTCCCAAGAGGGACCCAGTTAGGAGCCGCGTCACCGTGTATGACCCAGCCTTGTGGTGTGGTGTCATTTCCCCCTGTGCTCTCTTGGTTAAGGTGGACACGAAGTCCCGCCCAGCTTCAAGAGGAGGAGACCCGGACCCCGGTTCTTGTCCGGGAGAGTCAAGTTCACACTGCAGACGAGCAAGTAACATGGTAGAGGTTGTGACAGCCGCTTGGGGGGGGATACAGTCTGTCCCGTCGCCCCTGGAACCATCTCCAAGAGAGCAGCGTCCTTGTTCCGGTTGTTCACGGCTGTGTCCTCACACCTCGAAAGTGCACGCCACCTGCTTCGACTGAAACATTGTAACGCTTTCCTGAAAAATCCTGTGTTCCGATAGCTCACATTATTTCTATTTTTTTAAACAGATGTTTTTAGGATGTAGCCTAGTTCTTTTTAAAATTTTTTAATGTTTATTTATTTATTTTGGAGAGAGAGAGAGAGAGAGCACAAGCTGGAAGAGGGGCAGAGAGGGAGGGAGACACAGAATCGGAAGCAGGCTCCAGGCTCTGAGCTGTCAGCACAGAGCCCGACGCGGGGCTCGAACCCATGAACCGCAAGATCATGACCTGAGCCGAAGTTGGATGCCCAGCTGACTGAGCCACCCAGGCGCCCCCGCAAAAGCTCACATTTAAAAAATACCAGGATATTATCTATATATTTATTTATATGATATAAATAACATATTACTTACATTACAACAGGATATTACAATACATATATTAAATACAAACTAAATATTATACTTAATAATAGAAATAATTGGGGGGGAAATGGGGTTGAAGGCACAGGGCAGGACAACAAAGCACTTTGTGCCCAGAGCACTAAAAGAAGCATCTGGCATCCTGGTCAGACCCCTGCCCCAGGTGTCCTCTCCTGTCACATGTGAGCGCCCCCTTCTCCAGGCTCAGTCACAGGGTGCTGCCTCCTCCTTTGAGACAAAGGCATTCGCATCTCAGAGAGGCCACCTTTAACCCAGTTTAAATCTGACCCAGCCTGTGGATGTCTTCATTAATTTATTGCTTCAAACTAGGGCAAAATGTCTTTGCGGTGTCTTCACCTTGAAAATTCCCCAGGCAAGAGACCAGAAGGTGTAGAAATTCCTGAAGCCCCAAGTCAGCCACAGAATCTAGTCATGGAACCCAGCACGGAACCCAGCCACAGAATCCAGACGCTGCTTGCCCCGAAGGAAGGCATTTTCACAGCTCTTTTGTTCTGTCTTGTTTTGAGAGAGAGAGAGTGTGTGTGTGTGAGAGGGGGAGGGGGGCTGAGGGGCAGAGGGAGAGAGAGGAAGAGAGAGAGAATCCCAAGCAGGCCTCATGCTCAGTGCAGAGCCCGATGTGGGGCTCACTCCTCAATCCCACGCCCCTGGGATCACGACCGGAGCTGAAGTCAAAGTTGGACACTCAACTGATTGAGCCACCCAGGCACCCATAGTCTTTTTCTTTTCTTCTTCTTGTTATTATTATTATTATTTTAAAGTTTGTTTGTTTGTTTGCTTGTTTTGAGAGAGACGGAGGGAGAGAGAGCGGCAGAGAGAAGAGAGACAGGCTTCCAAGCAGGCTCGGCACCCAGCTCCGAGCCGGATGCGGGGTTCGGACCCACAAACCGTGAGATCATGACCTGAGCGGAGGTCAGGAGTCGGCCGCTTAACCGCCTGGGCCACCCGGGTGCCCCCAGACTTCCCTTTAATTGCACAAAAGTGCTAGGAAGAAAACGCGTGTGAACCGACACTTCTGGGTTATCTTGACGTCCACCCTCTCCCCGTCCATGCGACGCGTCCGTTCGAATTCACAAAACAAAGGACACGCGGAGAAGCTGGGGCCGTTGGCGACAGGGGCTGGATGGCCAGATGGGCCCGTGAGACTCCTTCCAGCGTCTCAGATGCGGCCCCGCTGGGCACGGATGCGAGACAGGTGTGGGTCCGCGGCTCCCCAGCTGGGCCCGCTCAGGCGAGCTGCCCCTTGTTTCATCACCTGTAAAACGCAGCCCGAGACCGGCTTGGCACGTCTGATCTGTGTGGCTGCTCAGAGCCCTGCAGGCAGAAGGGCCCTGCGCTCGGTTTGAGGCCGGGCAGTTGCCATCTGGAAAGCCCCCGCCCACTTCACTGAGCTACAATTGGCACGTAGCCCTGGGTGAGTTTCCCGGTGCGTGTGTTGATCCGATACACTTATAAATTGCAAAACGCTCACGCTGCCTCCACCGTGACACAAAGTTACCATGTCTTTCTTTGTGGTGAGAACGTTGAAGATCTACTCCTTAGCAACAGTGGAGAATATGATACACTACTGTTCGCTATAATCGGCGCGCTGTCCATTAGATCCCCCGAGCTGTTATTTCCTTTTTCAATTATTTTTTTAATGTTTCTTTTTGAGAGAGAGAGCGTGAGCAGGGGAGGGGCAGAGAGAGAGAGAGAGAGAGAATCCCAAGCAGGCTCCGCACCGTCCGCGTGGAGCCCAGCAAGGGGGCTCGATCTGGTGAACCTGGAGATCGTGACCTGAGCCAAAGTCAAGAGTCCCACGCTTAACTGACTGAGCTACCCAGGGGCCCTGGGGCCCCTTTTCTGACCATTTTAGATTCCACACATAAGTGAGATCATCCCGCATTTGTCTGTCCCTGACTCATTCCACTCAGCATAAGGCCTCTGGAAATTCTTAATCATTTCACTTTTGAACTTGGGCTTTTAAAGTGCAGTGGGTGGGGTAGTGGAGCCCCCCCCCCCCCCCGGGGAGCACAGAATCAAGGTGCGCCTGCCCTGCCCTGTGTGCCTGGCTCAGCAACATTCAAAGTGAGGTCAAGGGTCCAGGCTTGAGTAAGGGGAGGTGCTCACAGCCTCCGGGTCAACACTTTGCCTGGGAACCAGAACTGGGCTCTAATTCTGAAAGCAATCAATAGCGTTCCAAGAAACAGGCAAGAAACCCTGAGGTGACTTGTGTCACTGGTGGTGTTAGCCAACGACTTGCATGGTGACACAATAGAACAGAAGAGAGGGCAAGGTAGGCTCCCCTCTGCCGCCGGGCCCAGCGAGGGAAGGCGGAGTGTGTGGGCGGAAGGGGCCCCTGCAGCCTGGGGGGACTGGCCAGTGGCGGTTCCCACGGTCCTGGCCAGAATGTGGTGGGAGGCACCGTCACCCTCCCTCCGTCCGGGCGCCCAACTCCACAGTGTAGGGGATCTCACGAACAAGTGGCATGCTTTCTTATATTTGCATTTAAAAATAATTATGTTGAAGGGGCGCCTGGGTGGCTCAGTCGGTTAAGCAGCCAACTTGGGCTTCGGTCATGATCTTATGGGTTCGTGAGTTCGAGCCCCACGTCAGGTTCTGTGCTCACGGCTCAGAGCCTGGAGCCTGTTTCAAATTCTGTGTCTCCCTCCCTCTCTGCCCCTCCCCTGCTCATGCTCTCTCTCTCAAAAATAAATAAACACGGGGGAAAAAAAGGAATTTAACATTTTGATTGCTTGTTACTTAGAATGACATGGGAAATGCCAGATACCGTAAGTCAAAGAGGAAGCTAGGGAAAAAAGGGAAAGCTTTGTATTTCCTCTTTTTTTGTTTTTAATGATTATTTATTCTTGAGAGAGGGAGAGACAGAGTGCAAGCGGGGGAGGGGCAGAGAGAGAGGGAGACACAGAATGCGAAGCGGGCTTCAGGCTCTGAGCTGTCGGCGGGCCCGACGGGGGGCTCGAACCCACAAACCGTGAGATCGTGACCTGAGCAGAGGATATCAAGAGTCGGACGCTTAGCTGAGCCGCGCAGGTGCCCCTTCGGTTTGTTTTTTAGCAAAGAACCCCACATTTGCTATCACGCTGGGACCTGCACGTTATGTAGCCCGCTTCGTGTAGAGCCTAGTGGGGGCCTAGGGCCCTAGCGTGTAGAGCCCGCTTAGTGGGGTTGCAAATGATCACGTGGTGCTTGGCCCACCGCAGGGCTTCCGCGAAGGTGAGGCCTGCCATCATCTCCTTCTCCTCTCTGTCCCCCAGCCCTGTGCTCTCAGCTCACCCACGGCCAGCTCACGGACTCCTCTCCTCACTGGCCAGCCCAGCCTCCCTGACCCCCCGAGACCCCTCTGCCATCCCTGCCCGCCACACCTTACCCGCACTCTGTCACTGGGCCCTCCGTTCGGCCAGCCGTCCCACGGCGGCTCCGAGGGGCACGGTCTGGGTTGGCTGGTCCCCAGCCCCGTCCCTCATCGGTTTCTTCTCCCCTTTGCTCACCTCACTGCCCCCTCCCCGCTGAAATCTCACCAGCTCTTGGCCTGGACCCCCAAGGTGAAAAGCAGCCTGGTATCCCTCTTCCCGTTAGCAGCCAATCTGCTAACAGAGGAGGTACCAGCCCCCCTCTACGGCACCCGGGACCCCTTAACCCTACAGTCACCGGCCAGGCTCAGCAGCCTTGACTTCTTGCAGCACTCGGCCTTGCTGACCAACTGTCTGGACTCTCTGAAATCCTTTTGTCTTAACGTGTACCCAGATTTGTTTCAACCAGGGATGGCCAGACACACAGAAACCGGAAGGAAGGGGTCCCCTAGGAGCAGGAGGTAGGGCATGGCCCCCACGGGGCCCCAGGGGGAAGCCCCAGGCTGCGGCAGGGGGCAGAGGGAGTGAGGGGAAACCCTAAGAGAGAGCCTTTACTGTGGTTTCCGTGGGAGAAGCAAGACAGGGTGGGGTAAGATTTAGGACTTGGTAGTTTGAATAATTTCAGTGGACTCCAGAGGGTAGGTGTTATCCTTAGTTGGGGGTGGTTGGGCGGGGGAATATTGGCCCCAGGGCAGAGCCTGTGAGGGAGGGATTTGGGGTTTTGCACCGGCTGCTTTGTGTAAGAAGATGAGTTCGCGGAAATTGTGCCCTATTTCTAGGAATTAGCTAACCCTGGGAGGGACAGTGTCTCTGGGATCAGCAACGCCCCAGGATGGTAAAGCCCCAGAAAATACAGAATATAAAGAGGCATGGTTAACACAGTCTTTCACCTCGTAACCCCACACACCCTTTTCTCCGTATCTCTGCACTTGTCCCCCATGGCGGTCCCTCGCTGTCTGTCCCCCGGCCCTGACTCATCCATCCATCCCGTGCCTTCTGTCTCCCTCTTGTCTCTGTGTGCAGCCGGGCTTCTCAGAGCCCCTCTCGGCTCCCCCCACCCCTGCCGGCTCTCATCCACTCCATCAGCAAATGCTCTAGAGCAGGGTCCCTGCCCCAGGGAGTTCGCAGCCCCTGAGGCTTCAGACACTTGACACGGGTTTCTAGTTTTTGAACCAGCTTCCTCCCCGGTGCTTCTGACTCAGCACCCCGTCCCGTGCCCACCTGCCACCAAGCAGCCAGGGAGACGGCTCTGGAGGCTTCAATAGTTGCTCATCCCTGCTTAGAATCCCCAGATCCCAGAGGCTTTCCTACAGCCCTCCAGCGAGCTCACCCTTCTTGTTCTTGTCTTTCTGGTTCTTCTTCAGCAAGCCCACCCTTCCTAGCTGGAGACGCAAAGCCCTTCTGGAGCTGAACTTGCTGGCCTTTGGGATCATTTGCTCATTTCTTCCGAGTGGGCTTTTTTTTTTTTTTTTAATTGTGAAGGGGGGAGGGGCAGAGAGAGAGGGAGACAGAGGATCTGAAGCGGGGTCTGCTTCGTGGGGGGGGGGGCTTTCCTTATGGTCTTAAGCACCCGGGTTATACACACACACACACACAAACACACGCGGGTCCTGCTTCTCAAGCACACACTGGGCACTTGTCTGTCTCAAGGTCACGCCCCCTCGTTGTCCTCTCTGATATCAAGGAGCAAAGTTTGAAAAGACACCCCGTGGAGGCTGCTGCTGGAGACCCGGCCCCCCCCCCCCCCCCCCCGCCAGCCCCTGGGAACAGCCGGGGGGAGGGCAGTTAGGCTCCAACCAGAAACCTGGGAACCACAGGCGCCTTTGGGGGAATATCTCCTGCACGTAAACTTGCATACGCGAGGGACTTCACACGAGGTGATTCCAGGCTGTGTCCTTTGTTGTAGCAAAACCTAAACGCCGGGCAATCAAGGGCCAGGTAAAAAAAAGTCCGCAAAAACGGGACCCTGCTTGGCTGTCACGTGAGAGGAGGCAGGTCAAGGTTGGCCAATCAAGCAGTCTATGTATTTTTTTTTAAGTTTATTTATTTTTATTGATTTATTTAAAAATGTTTAAGTTTATTTATTCATTTCGAGAGCGAGGGAGAGAGAGAGAATCCCAAGCAGGCTCCATGCCCAGCAGAGCAAAGCCCGATGCGGGGCTCAGTCCCGCAACCGTGAGATCATGACCCGAGCCGAAATCAAGAATCCGACGCTTAACCGACTGAGCCACCCAGGTGCCCCTAGAGACTTTATTTATTTTTATTTTTATTTTAATTTTTACTGTTTATTTATTTCTGCAGAGAGAGAGACAGACAGAGTGCAAGCAGGGGAGGGGCAGAGAGAGGGGGAGACACAGAATCCAAAGGAGGCTCCGGGCTCTGAGCCGTCAGCACAGAGCCCGACGTGGGGCTCGAACTCACAAATTGTGAGATCATGACTTGAGCTGAAGTCAGATGCTTAACCGACTGAGCCACCCAGGCGCCCCTCTAAAGATTTTATCTTATTTTATTTATTTATTTATTTATTTATTTTAAGATTTTAAGTAATCTCTGCACCCAATGTGGGGCTCAAACTCACAATCCTGAAATCAAGAGTCAACTCTCCACCGACTGAGTGCCCCTATTTTTATTTTAATTATCTGTACACCGCGGGGCTTGAACTCAAAACCCCCAAATCAAGTCCGGTGCTCTTCCGGCTGAGGCAGCCAGGAGACCCCAAAACAGTGCAGACGTACGGTGCTGTGATGAATGCACGATAGGTGTTGGCCTTTTCTCTTTATGTCCTGAAATGCTCATCACATTTCTATGTAGGAAGTGGATGCTGCATTTCTCCCCACTTTAGGACAAGGAAGGAAACGGGGGTGGCATCGAAGGGTTAGATGACGAGACTGGATTCATGGAAATAATAATGCAAATAATCCCTGTGCTAGGACATGTCGGTCTGCTGACTTGGAAGGATGTCCAACATCCGTCATTCACTTCAAAAGCAAGGAACATATTTGTGAAGTGTGAATTCATGTTTGGGGAAAGCTGACTGCAGGGGATTCAGGAATCCTCTTCACCATCTTTGCACCTTTTCTGTAGACCGGCAACCATTCCAAAATAAAGAGTTTGTTAGGAAGAAAAAAATGTCTCTAAGAGTCGCTTGGGCGTCCACGTTCAGAAGCCACCTAACAAAATGTGGTCCGTCCACACAGCAGAGTATCACTCAGCCTCGAAAAGGAGGGGCGTCCTGACCCCGGCTGCGTGGATGAACTTCGAGAACGTTATGTTCCGTGAAATAAATGAAAGTCACATAAGAACAAGTGTTGTATGATTCCACTTCCATGAGGTCCCTGGGGGAGTGACATCCATAGGGACAGAAAGCAGACCGTGGGAGCCAGGGGCTGAAGGAGAGTTTAATGGGGAGAGTTTCAGTGCCGCAAGATGAAAAATGCTGGCGATCCTTGCACAACAGTGTGAATGTGCTCAGTGCCACTGACCTGGACGCTTAAAAAATGTTCTGCAGGGGGCGCCTGGGTGGCTGAGTCGGTTGAGCGTCCGACTTCGGCTCCGGTCATGGTCTCGCGGTTCATGAGTTCGAGCCCCGCGGCGGGCTCTGTGCTGACGGCTCAGAGCCTGGAGCCGGCTTCAGATTCTGTGTCTCCCTCTCTCTCTGCCTCTCCTCCCCCACCTCTTGCAAATAAATAAATATAAAAAAAAAAAACACCTTTTTTTTTTTTTAATGTTCTTCATGCCCTAGTGCCGGCTCCATTCCAGGAGCTTGGGTCAATATTTGTCAATGCCATTATCTACCAGGGCATCAGTGGGGGTGTCCTTGGCTGAGGCTGCCAGGGGGCTGCGGGACAGATGGGGCTGACTTCCTGCCTGGGGCCACGCAGTCTCCGCACAGGGCTGCGCTCACGGCCAGGCGACTTTGTCCGCCGCTTGTAGATCTTCCGTTAATCTTTCTCCCCAGGATGGTTTTGACTTCCAGGGGCCTGCGGGGGTCACTTGCTAGAACCCCCACTTTGTCCATTTGGGGGTGGATGTTTCTGGAAGGCAACCGACATGTATCCAAAACTTTAATAAATGGCCTTTGACCCAGAAATTCTACTTTTAGGTTTCAATCTTAAGAAAAAAAAGACTCGGGGCGCCTGGGTGGCTCAGTCAGTTAGGCGTCCGACTTCAGCTCAGGTCACGGTCTCGTAGTCCGTGAGTTCGAGCCCCATGTCGGGCTCTGGGCTGATGGCTCAGAGCCTGGAGCCTGCTTCCGATTCTGTGTCTCCCTCTCTCTCTGCCCCTCCCCCGTTCATGCTCTGTCTCTCTCTATCTCAAAAATAAATAAATGTTAAAAAAAATTTTTTTAGGGGCGCCTGGGTGGCTCAGTCGGTTAAGCGTCCGACTTTGGCTCAGGGCATGATCTCGCGGTCCGTGAGTTCGAGCCCCGCGTCGGGCTCTGGGCTGACGGCTCAGAGCCTGGAGCCTGTTTCAGATTCTGTGTCTCCCTCTCTCTTTGACCCTCCCCCGTTCATGCTCTGTCTCTCCCTGTCTCAAAAATAAATAAACATTAAAAAAAATTAAAAAAAAAATAAAATTTTTTTAAAGAAAAAAAAGACTTAAAGTTTTAGCAACATATATAATATATGCAGTAATATATAACATATATATTATATACATACAGCATGTTTATATTGACATGTCCCATATATACATAAAATATATATGTAGTGAAGTTATATGGCTATATATAATTATAATAATATGTACACAATATAGTTATATATAAAAATACAGTTAAATAAATATATAAATATATATATATATAATAACAACAGTAATGAATCAGAAGCCACATAAATGTCCAATAATAGAATATTGGTTAAGTATATAATGCTTTGGCCGTGTAAGGGAGTACTATATGATCGTTAAAAAAAAGATGAGGGGCATCTGGGTGGCTCAGTCAGTTAAGTGTCTGACTCTTGATTTCAGCTCTGGTCATGATCCCAGAGTCGTGGATGGGATTGAGCCCTGCATAGGGCTCTGCACTGAGAGCACGGTACCTGCTTGGGATTCTCTCTCTCTCTCCCTCCCTCTCTCTGCCCCTCCCCTGCTAGCTCTTTCCCAAAAATAAAGAAATAAACTAAAAAAAAAAAAAAAAAAAGAAAGAAAAAAAAAGAAGAAAGGATGGGGTGAAAGCTGCTATACTGAAGGCTATTGCCAACCCCTTCCTTGCTGGGTTCCAAGAAAGCCAGGGGTACGCCCCCCACCACCCCCACCCCCACCCCCACTCCAGGAAACGGGGAGTCCTTTTTGGAGAAATCAAATGGTCCCAGAGAAAAGATCTATAAGAGACTGACATATGGGGATGAGGAGCTTACCTTCAACGAAACTCCCCACCAACATGAACCCCTTGCCATCAGTTCAGCCCCTGGGCCTCACATTCAAATACACGATTTAGGGGAAACTTCAAAATGAAAGGCAGAAACCAGAACAAACCTCGGAAAAAGCAACTCAGGAAAATTTTTAAACATGCCAAGAGGGGGAGAAAAAAGTAATACAGCCCCACCATTATTATCTTCAGAGAAATAGCCGAAGATATAACGATTAGATCAATAACGTAAGAACAGAATGCTGTTTTAAAAAAAGGGGGGGGGGCGCCTAGGTGGCTCAGTGGGCTAAGCGTCTGACTTCGGCTCAGGTCGTGATCTCACGGTTCGTGAGTTCGAGCCCCACATCTGGCATTTTGCTGACAGTGCGGACCCTGCTTGGGATCCTCTCTCTCTGTCCTTCCCCTGCTCCTGCTAACTCTCAAATGCCGCTTCTGAGTCAAACAAAAAAACAAAATGCCAGTGGAGACAGGAGGAAACGAGAGCTAAAGATAACACAAAACCATCTGGGTCAGTGTAAAACACGTGCACGTAGGACAATATTCATCTGGCAGCATTAGGAACAAAGTAAAAGGTACACACCAAATTCTCTACAAGAATACCATTGGGATTCTCCAATGGAAGAGATAAAGCAAGCCAACCACAAAAAAAAAGAGCACAATGAGCCTACCCTCTCTAGAACCCTTTTCATGGCCCCGCCTCCACCCGTGGCCAACCTCTCTTCCCCAAACCCACCATCAATGTCAAAGGGCAATGCCTTGAATGACAGAGCCAAGAGGGAACTTGTAAACTATTTAGAACACAGTGAAAAGAGCACCATCTTTTTTTGCCCTTAAAGATTTTATTTTTAAATCTCTACACCCAATGGGGGGCTCGAACTCACAACCTCGAGATCAAGTCACATGTTCTACCGACTGAGTTAGCCGGGCGCCCCTGAAAAGAACATTTTAAACAGTCAGAGTAGAAAAACAAACAAGATTAGGGAGATAAGGTCTCAGTGTAAGTGTAAACGGTTAAATATGAGAATGTACATGCAGCTCTGGGCAACATTCGGAAAAACCTAGAAGGAAATGAATGATCGCTGAGAAAAATGCACATTGGGATCACTTGCCCCCAAGCGGAACATCCGATGAGGACAACCATGCTGTAGAAAAATACAGAAAACTCCCCGATGCATCTTTGACTTCATTTTATGAATTCAATTTCATGTCTTGAGTTCTAAATGACAGGACAGAAGAGCACAGATCAATCTCACTTAAGGACATAGAAAAATTTGGGGCACCCAGGTGGCTCAGTCGGTTAAGCATTGACTTTGGCTCAGGTCATGATCTCGCGGTTCGTGGTGCGAAGTCAGCTTGGGATTGTGTCTCCGTCTCTCGCTGCCCCTCCCCTACTCGCAATTTCCCCCTCCCTCAACATAAATAAATAAACTTAAAACAAATAGCAAAATTCTGAAGGTTGCCAGATATTGTCATTTGATAGTAATGTACCAAAAAAAGAGTAGGAAATGGTCAGCTTTATTTCCAGATTCCAGAGAGGTCCAATAAAAAGCATTCTGTCAAATGAGGAAAACCCACATGGTCCTATTAGTGTGTACGAAAAAGCATTTCATAAAATTCAGCAGTCATTCCTGACAAAAGTGAAGTAAAATTTAAAAAGAGAAAGAAATTGCGAGGCGTGTGGATGGCTCAGTCGGAGGAGAGAGCAAGGTCATGAGTTTGAGGCCCCACGTGGGGCACAGGGGTTACTTAAATAAATACACTTGAAAAATAAAAAATAAAGAATAAAAAGGGAAAGATATTGCTTAAATGCAATAAAAGCAATTCCCTTAAGATCAACAGTAAATATTAGCCTAAATGCTAATCAGGAAAAAGACCAATATGCAGTCTTTTACTGTGGTTATCTAACTCTGTCCTGGGGATTCCAACAAATGCAGGAGGACAAGAAAACAATAAGACATTTGGAAAGAAAAGGGGCACCTGGGTGGCTCAGTCAGTTAAGCATCTAACTCTTGATCTCAGCTCAGGTCTAGATCTCAGGGTCATGAGTTCAAGCCCCACATTGGGCTCTGGGCTGGGTGGGGAGCCTACTTAAAAAAAAAAAAAGACATTTGAAAAGAAGAGATAAGGTGAACTCTCTTTGTTCAAGTGCTTTTAGCAAGAATTTAGTAAGATGACTACCTAGAATAGAAATACTCAAAAGACTCAGAAATGAGCGAACACCACATTTATTTATTTATTTTTAAATTTGTTCAACGTTTATTCATTTTTGAGAGACAGAGCACGAGCAGGGGAAGAACAGAGAGAGAGGGAGACACAGAATCGGAAGCAGGCTCCAGGCTCTGAGCCGTCAGCACAGAGCCCGATGTGGGGCTCGAACCCACAAACCATGAGATCATGACCTGAGCTGAAGTCGGATGTTCAACCCACTGAGCCACCCAGGCTTCCCGAGGGAAAATGACAAACTACCTGTGAACAAATTTAATGAAAACAGCACAGGTACAATACAAACAAAATTATAAAATCTCATTGAAGGAGGGAAAGCAAAGTCTGTAGTAATGGAAAGACAGTTTCTTGGGTTGACATAAAAAAAAAAACAACTATAAATTACCCACAATCTAACTTACAAATTAAAAAATTTTTTTTCTAATATTTATCTTTTTTTGAGAGACAGAGCATGAGCAGGGGTGTGGGGTGGGGGGCAGAGAGAGAGGGAGACCCAGAATCCAAAGCAGGCCCCAGACTCCGAGCTGTCAGCACAGAGCCCGACGCGGGGCTCGAACTCACGAAATGCAAGGTCATGACCTGAGCTGAAGTCGGACGTGTACCAACTGAGTCACCCAGGCACCCCCTAACTTACAAATTTAATACAATCGTACTCAGCATCCCAACAGAAAAAGAACAATTCTTTTTCTTGAGGAGCCAAGACAAACATAAAAAAGAATAGGGGGAGAATTCAATTGCTGAGGTATTAAAATGGAACTAGTTAAGTAGCCGAGTAGAAAAAGAACAGAAATCCAGAAACATAATCCGGCGTATGTGAAAATCTATATATGATAAAAAGTGGTATTTTAATTCTCAGGGAATAGGGTGGTTTATTTCAAAAATAGTGTTGGCCCAATTCTGAATATCCATCTGAAAACACAAGTAGAGCCTTAGTAAACCCTTTGTTAATTGTTGAATACAATAAGCAAAAATATATCCCAGATAGAGTCAAAACTCAAATATAAAAGAATAAAAATCTTGCTAGGAAATCTAAGCGAATACATATGCAATCTAAGGACAAAAGAGAATTTCCTTGGCAGGAATGGGAACTCTAGGCGATAAAAGATACCACAAAATTTTGACGTCAATAAATCAGATGGCAAGGGACATGTATAAATTGGAAAAAAGACAATTCAAATGAAAAAAAAGGAACAAAGAATGTGAATAGCTAGTCTACAGAGAAATGAATCCAAGTTACCCAAAATCATATGAAAAGATGCTCGACAGGACTGGGGTTAGAAAATGCATATCGAGGTAACAGTGAGATAACCCTTTCTCAAACTGGGAAAAACTTTAAAAAGTGATAACACTCACAGCTGGTGAGGCTGTGGGGAAAAAGTGCACTCCTGCACGGTTAGTGGGAATGTGCTCGCCAAAAGGATTTGTTCTGTTTCTGAATTTGCTAATGCCATGATTCATTTTGGGTTCACTTTTGTGGGAGGTGGAAGGTGTGTGTCTGGACTCACTTTTGTGCCTGTGACATCCAATTCTTCCGGCACCGTCTGTTGAAGGGACTGGCCTTTATCCATTGAATTGCCTCTTGCAATTCTTTGCCAGAGATCAATGGACTTTATCTGCGCAGGCTGCTTGCACGCTGTCTGTCCTGCTTCATTGATCTTCTGCCAACAGCCTTTGTCACCGTAGCTTTATAGAAAGTCTTGACATCGGGCAGAGCGTCAGTTCTCCAACTTGGTTCTTCAGTATCGTGTTGGCTTTTCTGGATCTTTGCCTTTCTTTTAAAAATTTTTTTTTTCAACGTTTATTTATTTTTGGGACAGAAAGAGACAGAGCATGAACGGGGGAGGGGCAGAGAGAGAGGGAGACACAGAATCGGAAACAGGCTCCAGGCTCCGAGCAGTCAGCACAGAGCCCGACGCGGGGCTCGAACTCACGGACCGCGAGATCATGACCTGGCTGAAGTCGGACGCTTAACCGACTGCGCCACCCAGGCGCCCCGATCTTTGCCTTTCTGTATAAACTGTAGAATCGGTTGGTTGATGTCTAGGACCTGACAACATCTATTAAAGTTAAAAACACACAAGCCCTTCATCTAACAGCTCTCTCCTAGAAATCGTTCCCTTAGAAATAGAATCATTAGCGCATGGAGGTATAGGTATAAAAATATTGATTGCCGTGGTTTTTGTGTTTGTTTGTGTCTTTTTGGTAGCGGAGGGAATAAAACCTGTGAACCAGGGGCACCCGGGTGGCTCAGTCGGTGAACCTGTCTGACTTTGGTTCAGGTCGTGATGTCATGGTTCATGAGGTCGAGCCCTGCATGGGGCTCTCTGCTGTCAGCACATAGCCTGCCTCAGATCCTCTGTTCCCCTCCCCCCACCCCTCCCTCACTCACGCACACACGCTCTCTCTCTCTCTCAAAAATAAATAAAAACATGTTTTAAAAGAGGGTAATTTGCCCCCTTACAATAGTTAAAAAATAGTAACTTCTCTCTAAGCCGGCACTGGCCAATACGAATACAACTGCAACCCATGTAAATAGTCTTAGATCACAAGAAAGCAAAGGGATGTCTGGTTGACCCAGTGGGAAGGGCATGTGACTCTGATCCCGGAGCCACGAGTCGGAGCCCCACGCTGGGTGTAGAGATTGCTAAAAAACAAATAAATAAACTTTTAAAAAGGTTAAAAAAATACCAATGAAACTTTAATAATATAATTTATTTAGCCCGATGTGCCCCAAATCTCATCATTGCAACATGTCACCGACGTTTTAAAAGGCATTAACGAGGCACGTTGCCTTCTTTTTCCTCTCACGAAGGCTTCGCAATCTGGCACGTGTTTTGCACTTACATTTTGACTCGGACTGGCCACAGTTCAAGGGCTCACGCAGCCACCGTGTTGCACGGTGCGGCTCCGAAGAGAACCTATAGGAGGACTTGAGTGCCCCCTAGCGGCAGATACGATTAACACCGCCCTTCTCCGCAGCTCGATCGTGGAACTTAAATCAGATCGCGGGGCTCCCTGCCTGGAACCCTCCCAACCTCCCTGGCTGCCTGCTGCTTCTGGGTCCAACCCTCCGCACTTTACTGACCGTATCCTTGGGCCTCAGTCTTCACCTCTGACCCCGCTCTTCATGCCTTTGTCTAGGATCATTGGGGGAACTCAGTGTGATAATACGTGTAACGCGTCTGGCCCGCCATAGATGCCTCATAGATGTTGGCTGAACTAATGGCATTCTGGAAGTCTGCGGGACGGGGCAGGAGCTGCAAGGAAAGACTCTGACAGCAGCTGGGAGGGGGCGGGGCGGGATGGGACTGTTGGGAGGAGACAGGCTGGGCAGATAGCGGAACCCCAGAGAGATGGTGGGTGCAAATAGCAGGGCTAAGGGTAGGTGCCCACGTCCTAACTCCCCTACCAGGCCTAACCCACACCTGGCCCAGTGGTCCCATCCCAATCGTGGCAGAACCCACTTGTGATCACCCTCTGTGAAAACCCCTCGATGGCTCCCTGCTGACTTTAAAAATAGCAAGGATGTCCCCACAGATCACCCCTCCCCGCTTCTCTCCCTTGTTCCTCGCGCTCTGGCCACAGAAACTCACACATTTGCTCATGATGTTTCCCCTTGTTGGGATACTCTACCCTTCCTTTCTCTCAGTTTAACTCCCCCTTGTCTGGCCAACCTCAGAGCAAACGTCACTGCCATAGGGAAAGCCCCTCCTGACCCCCCACCCCAGCCTAAGTCAGGTCCCGGGGCACCAGCAACCTCCCTTCTGTGGCAATTACCACTACCAGAACGTGAATTCCAGAAATCTGTGCTTTGTTTGCTGCTGTCTCCCACCAACCCACGGCACCTGGAACCTTGCCTGGTATACAGCAGGCACTCAGTGAATGTCAGCGCAATGAACGTTCCCCAGGCTCTGCAGGAGGGCAGGATCTGGGTCTATTTCGGCTGGCCTTCCTGTCATCAGGGCCGGGTACACAGTAGGCGATGAGTAAATGTTGCAGAAATCAATGCCGGGTCACTGGTCACCCGTGTCTTGGCTTGCCATGTGGACACTGCATATTTCCACCTGCTTGATTTCGCCTGATCTCTGCAGGAAGATGGCTTGCAAAAGGCAAAGAAAGAGGGACTCTCTGTCCCATTTTGAAGACGAGGGAACCGAGGTCTGCAGGATGAAAGGCACAGCTCAGGCACGCAGCTCCGAGTCTGTGTCTCGCTCAGTCTTTGGAGCTAATGGTGAGGTTTGTTCTCCATCAGGGAAGCTTATTATGAGAGGTTCAATAATGCACCCCCTCCCCAAGGATGCCCACATCCTCACCCCTGGGATCTGTGAATAGGTTACCTAACACGGAAACGTATTTGCCGATGGGATTCGGTTAAGGATCTGGACAAGGGAGTAGATCCTGGATTCCCTGGGGGTCCAGTGACATCACATGGGTCCTCAGAACAGAGGGGCGGGAGTCAGAGAGAGATAGGAAGGCACGATGCTGCCGGCTTTGAAGGTGGAGGAAGGAGCCATGGTGCAAGCAGGGCAGGCAGCTTCTAGAAGGTGGAAAACGCAAGGGAAGGGATTGTCCCCTGGTCCCTCCAGAAGGATGGCAGCCCCCAAGTTGCCTTGGTGTTCACCCACTGAAAGACAGTGCAGACTTCTGACTTCTAGAACCGCAGGATACTAACGTTGTGTTTCTTGAAAGCCACCAAATTTGCCACAGCAGCGCGGGAAATGTATACACACTTCAACCTCAGGGGAAGGTTCCAGCAGGTCAGCATCAGATGGCATCAGACAGGTGTTGCGTGACTGTCCCCTTGGCATTCAAAGTTCTACGTTCTGGGTACGACCAGCCCCGCTGCTCCAATGCCTCCCAGAAACCAGTGGCCAAGTCAGTACCCCCCCGCCCCCCCGCTCCGCTTCAGCAGCAGAGAGAACGTTAGAACTTTGGAGATGTGACAGAGCCGTCAGAAGTACAGGCAATGCATGATTTGTGAAATGGCAACCCTCACCTCTTTGTCCTACAGCCGCAGAAACATCCAGACATTTCTCTCCAACGAGAGAGGAAACAAAAACCGAGAAAAACCCTGAGCCCTCGGTGAACCTGACATGACTTCACGCCTCTGGGGCCGCCGTGGGGAGCAGCGATGGCCAAGGCTGATGGCCGAGACCGAGGACCGATGGCCGAGGACTAGGACCGACCAGCCCCACCCCTCCAGGGGCCGAGGCCGCAGGCGGGGAACGACCCTGCAGGCAGACGAGGCTTGGATGGGCCCAGAGGTGAAACTGTGGCCTCCACATTTTTTAAATATGTGGTGATAAAATTTACCCTCTTAACCATTTTATTAATTCTTAAAATTTTTTTCCAACTTCATTGGGAGATAATTGACGAATGTGATTGTATTTATTTAAAGCGTAGCATGTGATGATTTGATATACACATACATTGCAGAATGGTTGCTTAACCATTTTTTAAGGGTCCTGTTCAGTGGCGTTAAGGACAGTCACGCTGTTGTATGGCCATCTCTCCTGTCCATCTCCAGAACTTTCTCATCTTCCCCAAATGGAACTCTGTCCCCATGAAACACTGACTCCTCACCCCTCCCCCAGCCCCTGGCTCCCACCATCTACTTCCTGTCTCTATGGATCTGACTCCTCTAGGGACCCCATGGAAGAGGAATCCTACAGGGGCGCCTGGGTGGCTCAGTGGGTTAAGCCTCCAACTTCAGCTCAGGCTGTGACTTCATGGTTTGTGAGTTCAAGCCCCGCATCGGGCTCTGTGCTGACAACTCAGAGCCTGGAGCCTGCTTCAGATTCTGCGTCTCCCTCTCTCTCTCTCTCTCTCTCTCTCTCTCTGTCCCTCCCCCGCTTGTCCTGCTTCAGATTCTGCGTCTCTGTCTTTGTCCCTCCCCCACTCGTGCTCTGTCTCTCTCTCTCTCTCAAAAACAAATAAACATCAAAAAAGTTAAAAAGAAAAAAAAACCTGTCTCCCCCAGCAGCTGCCTGCCCGTTTTATTTTTGTTATTTTTTAGAATTTTTTATTATTTTTTTAACGCTTAATTTAAAAAGTTAAGGCAGCCTGTCACTGACATTATTACCACTCCTTGTCTTTCGTGAGTGCAGAGTGGACGTCCGTGGCCTTCTAGCTTCTGGCAGTCACTGATGAGAACGCTCTCCCGGGACGTCCCCTTCATCTTCAAAGTGATGACGTTCCAGAGGTGGCAGGCATGTGTCCTTCTCCGGGGTGGGTGATGGGGGGGCGTGGAGTCTGAGAGTCAGGAGCCCTTTCCTTCGGAGACACGGGTCTGTCTTCAGCTCGGGGAAATGCTTGCCCGTTACTGTTCCAGGGCTCTGTCTGTTTTGTCCGTCATGGGAGTGTCGGGAAGTCCGTCCCGCTCAAAAGCTCCTGCCCTGGACCCCCGAGTGTCTTTGTGGGGCAGCCTTACTTCCACCTCTCCCCCGGGGCCAGCAGTCTGGGGTCAGCAATGGCCGTCCTTCCTTCCACGGAGGGAGGTGAGTGACAGCTTGGCCACAAGATGGCTAAGCCACGTCTGCAGGCCTGAGATGACCCCTAATCCTCAGAGTCCCTGTCACGCCCTGTGGCTGTGGTCTTCCTGTTCTCTAGGGCTTCACAGCAGTCAGTCCCTTGGGACATCTGTCCCGGGTGCTTGGGTTCATCCCTGGTGGCTGATCCTGTCGGGAATTGTCCTCTCCAAGGCTTCTCTACTCTGTCCATTGTCCCTTCAGCACACAGGCTGGTCGGGTGCAAGGTGACAGTGGTAATGATGGAAACTTAATGATGCATCCACGGGGGTTCACCACGCTGTCTATGTATTCTCTCTACTTTTGCAAATGCTTGACATTTTCCACAACAAAAAGGTTTCTAGGGGTGCCTGGGTGGCTCAGTCGGTTAAGCACCTGACTTCAGCTCAGGCCATGATCTCAAGGTTCAAGGGCTCCAGCCCCGCGTCAGGCTCGGGGCCGACAGCTCAGAGCCCGGAGCCTGCCTCGGATCCTCTGTCTCTCTCTCTCTCTCTCTCTCTGCCCCTCCCCCACTCATGCTCTGTCTCTCTCTCTCTCTCAAAAATAAACATTAGGGGCGCCTGGGTGGCGCAGTCGGTTAAGCGTCCGACTTCAGCCAGGTCACGATCTCGCGGTCCGTGGGTTCGAGCCCCGCGTCGGGCTCTGGGCTGATGGCTCGGAGCCTGGAGCCTGTTTCCGATTCTGTGTCTCCCTCTCTCTCTGCCCCTCCCCCGTTCATGCTCTGTCTCTCTCTGTCCCAAAAATAAATAAACGTTGAAAAAAAAATTTTAAAAACAAAAAACAAACAAAAAAAAAACAGTAAAAAATCAGACAATCATTGCAAAGCACTTTTTCGTTTGCAAGTAAAAGAAATTTTTACGGAGAGGAATGAAGCCAAGGATGGTTACACAGGTGCTAATATTGTGTTTACTGTTAAAGAAAAAAGAATGTATGTATATTTATCCGAGAGACACCCCTTGCCCGGCAGACTGAGGTCTGGGGCTTTGTGGCCTGAGTTCAGATCTGCCTGTGTTCTTTACTGGCCGTGTTCTTCAGTGACTCTGGGACTCAGTTTTCCCACCTGTGCAATGGGGAAGATACATAGCAAAGGCCCCTAAGGGGTCTGTTAGGAGGGTCTGGCCCAGCACACGGTGCGTACTCCATGAATTGGGGGGGAGGGGGCTTGTCACGCCCAGAGAACCAGACGGGGAAGTCCTCGGGCTCCAGCTGCTCTCTCTGCCCCTCCTGGCCTGGGCCTGACCTTCTCTGGGTCTTACGGGGACCCACCACCCCCCAGCCTGATTCCCAGGCATCAGGCCAAACTCCCCGCCCAGCTGCTTCCTGTGCTCAGACAAAGAGAGCTCTGTCCTCAGGCCACCCGGCCTAGGCGGGCACAGCGCCCCACACGGCACAGATTGCAGGCAACCCCCCCCCCCCCATGTCTCTTTGTCTGCCCTGTCTCCACCCCTTCCTTGGGCCTGGGCTAATGGACACCAGGGCACCTCCCAGCCCAGGGCACACACAGTGGAGTCGTGTCTGTGGGAGGGGACTTTGGGACCGCACAGAAAGTGGTGGGGAGGAGGGGGCGTGTGGGAAGAAAGAGCGGAGCTGGAGTAACTCAGACATTCCATCATGACCTCAACAGGGTGACAACAGTGCGGGGTGCTCAGCGTAGCAGGGACGGGTGACAACTAACAGGAACCGGGGATGATGGACAGGCAGCGTGACGGCGACAGGTGACAAGGAGGAGACAGTGTGACAGCAACAGGTGACCATGAGGACATAGGCTGACAGCGACAGATGACACCGTAATAAGAGAAAGCCCCTGGGGATCCGTGTAATGTTGGTAGGGAGGCTGGGATACGGTGATGAAGGACAATAAGGAGACAGTGTGTGAAAATGACAGGCGGCAGTGGGGAGGCAGTGTTGGGATATGAGAGAGGACGACATTAAGACAGTCTCTGATGGTGATGGATGGTGGCAAGAAGATGTCAGAAGGTGTGACGGGAACAGGTTGGGAACGACACGGCACACAGGACCTTTGTCATCTATGTGGCCATCAGGTGACCCAGTGACCTTTCCCTGGGTCTGGGAAACGAGCCCCTCACGAGACACATCCCCTGACAGAACTTCTAGATGCCAGATCCCATTTTCCTGGCTCCCTCACAGCAAGGCGGGGACACACGCCCCCACACTCCCCCAGCCGGTCACCCCTGCCCCCAACTTAGGCAGATGCCGATGTTGGAAGAAGTTGGGGCCCCCTCGGACTCCATTTTGCCGAGGTGGTGCTGATTTCTGGGGAGGAGGAGGGAATGGAAGGTATCTTTGTGGGACCAGATCTGTGGGCGACTTGGGCATCACTCTGCCGGCTGTGGAACCCCCAAGCTCGGGTCTCCGGCCTCCCCGGGGGGTCTGTGCGCGGCCAAGAGCCCTTTCTGCGGAGGGTGACTTCTACTGCTCGCAGTATAAGGATGCCGGCCCTCTGGGTGATGGTGTGATCGTTAATGGGTCACAATGTCACAGCAACAAGGTGTAGAGATGACAGGGGAACACCACGAAGGTGACAGGCAGCAAAATCACCAGAACACAGCAAGGTGTCTCGTTGATGGGTGACAATGAGAGGGTGACAGCCCTGGGTGACAGTGACGGGAGGCCTTGGAATAGGGTATTGGTGATGCTACAACTTGGACAGGGAGACCGGGGCTGCTCTGCCCTCATGACAGACAGTCTTGGGGTGGCACCGGGATGCTTCTGGGACACCCCGTGCCTATCCCTGTGTCCGTGCAAGACACATCTGTTGGCTGAAGAGCGGCCCAGGATGCACCTTGACAAAGGAGCCTGGGAGGAGGGGACAGAAGTGTCCCCAGAAGCTGGCTCATCCCCACAGCCTCTGGGCCCTCCCACACTAGAATCCCACCCGTCAGCTGCTCTTCTGGTGAATCCTGGGGTTCCTTCCGTAGCCCCGCCCCCTGGGGGACCCCATTCCCTCTGCCAGGATGTCCTGAACCTTGTCCCTGAGGTTTCCCTCTGTCTCATGCCCCCCCCTCCCCCAGCCCAGTTCTAACCCCCACAGTGCAACTCTGGGGCGATTCTCACCATGGGAGCCCACCATGTCCGGGGGGAGCCCCCTGAGGGCTCCTCTGCTTACCCGGCCAGATCCCCTCTTTCCCTTTCTCTGCTCCCCCAAAGCTCCAGCCTCATTCAATTCCTGCGTTCTCCACGCTCTCCTGTCTCCAGGCCTTTACCTAAGCTGTTTCTTCCCCTTTTCTGATCTGCCCCTTTCTACTGAGCCCCAAGCCTCCCATCCTCAAACAGAATGCCCCCTTCCTCCCCATCCCTGTCCAGGGGGTCCCTCTCTCCTGCCCAGGAATGTTGGCGTCTAGGTCTGCCTCCCTGGACCCACACTGGGAGATTATGAGTATCTCCCTCATAGGGTTTTTAGTTACTGAACGAGATAATGTGTACCACACGCTTAACACCAAGCCTGGCACGTCAGCATCCGTTAAACATGAGCTCAAATTACTTTTACTATTTATTTATAACATTCTGGAAGTGCCGTGACGGAGACACGATCAGCGCAATCAGCACTGGGAACGTAATAGGGTAAGCTAACAATTTGGGAGTAGGGAGGGGCTTTTAGAACCGGGCTCTGCCAGATGCATAGGAGTTTGCTGAGCGGCATTAACAGTTTCAGGCCCACCCAACTGCCCTGACTGGATCCCCACCTTGAGGGGCAGCGGTGGTCTCTGTTCTCAAAGCTGGAAAAGTGGTGGGTGGAACTTACAAATTTTCCCCGGGAATGTACAGCCCAAACAGGCAGCCAAAATTCTGAAGTCTGGGCCCCTTTGACAGGTAGAGAAACCGAGGCCCAGAAAGTCTAGACCTGTTGGATTCTTAAACTCTTCATTTGGAGAATCAGGCGAAAACCGTGGGCCTTCTCAGGAAGGCCACCTTTGCCCAATGGTTTGCCTACATTCTTAGGGGCCTCCGGATCTTGGTTAAGAACCCACGCTCCAGGCGCGGCCAGGTGAGTTTCCAACGTCACCCTTGGAATTCTCCTTGCCCGCCCGAGGGAAGGGGAGGTGGCTTGGGACGACGAAGGGCGGCCTCCTAGGTGAGTCCCGGGACCTCCCGGCCCTGGCTGGCTTCCCGGCCGCCCCAAATCGGAGCCCCGCCTCAGGGCTACCTCCAGATCAATTCCTATCCGAACACGCGGTTCCTGCAGCCCCACCCCCCAACCCCCCTCCAGAGCCCTGAGCCCCCCCCTCCCATCTAGCCTCTCAGCCCCGGCAGAACTCTGGGTACCCCCCCCTCTGGCTTCTCCAGCCTCTCCGAGTCCCCCCCCCCCCCCACCGCAGCCCCAGGCCCTCCCCCCAGCTCCAGCCCCTCCCCCCAGCCCGGATCCGAGCCCCCGGCCCCCGCCCCGGGAGCTTCGAGGTGCAAACGCGCCCTCCCCCGACTCCTCCCGCCCCCAACTCCCCCCGCCTCCCCCCCCCCCCCCAGTGGCGGCTCCGGGCTGCGAACGCGACGGGGTCGGCCTCTCGGTTCGCCTTCCCGCCCCGGGCCCCCGGCGCCGCGCGAGCCGGCCCTCCAGCGCGGAGCCCCCGCGTCCGCTCGCCGTGCCTGCCTCCACGCGCGCCGGCTCGCAGGTCGGTGTCGCGCGGGGCCCGCCGGGGCGCCCGCGGGGACGGCGGGGACGGCGGGGGGCGGGGGAGGCCGGGGCCGGGGAGGGGGAGGGGATTCCTTTGTTCGCGGCCGCAGCCCCGGGCCCACCCGCTCCCCTCTCCGCGCGGGACGGGGGCGCCGGGCGGCGGGAGGGCCGCGGCCCGCAGGTGAGGGCGGAGCCGAGCGCGGTCGCGGCCCGGGGGCCCTCGGTCCTCGGCCCTGCCGGGTGGAGAGCGCGGCCGGCGGGTCCCCCTCCTCGTCCGCGGAGCCCCGGACCGCTCGCTTCCCGCCCGGCGCCGTGCGCGCCTTCCCCGCTCATTCATTCGAGCACCTCCGGGACGCGGGGCGCGGAGGGCGGAGGGTGGAGGGCGGGGGGGGGGTAGGGGGGAGGAGGATGCCGGTCAGGGGTCAGGACTGGTCAGAGTCTCTACCCACCCCCCCCCCCAGCCCGGGGCAGAGGGGGCGGGGAGCGAGACGGCGTGCGCCCCAAGGCTGCCTGGAGAAGGCGTCCTCCCCGCGCGGATTGAAGTGGGACAGCTTGGAGGCGAGAAAGGGGTGCCCCTCCCCAGCCAGGCTGAGGCTTCCCGACTTTCGCCACGGTTGACAAGGGTCTCTCCCTTCCCCGAGGACCTGGGGACCACCTGGTCAGGCTCTCTTGGCACCCAAGGCCCAGAGAGGGACAGCCACCGGCCCAGGGGCACACAGCAGAGTTCCTGCACGGTCCCTACCCAGGACCAGTTCTTCTCTCTGGTCTGGAAAGTAGGAGCTGAAAGGGTCCCCCAGAAGGCCACTTGGTCTGTCTGCTGTCCTCCAAGTATTCAGCTTCCTTCCTCCTAACCCGCACCTGGGCATCTCCTTCACCTCCGTCTCTAGCCTCCTGCCCTTCCAGGTTCTGGAGAGAGCCAGCCCCCTCCTCAGAGGGGGGGTGCACCCATCCTCTCCCTCTCCCCGCCTCTGCCTGGGCTTCAGCACTCACCCACCCCCAGCCCCTCACTAACTGTGTGATGGCCTTGATTTGCTCCTCTGTGCATTGGGCACAACAGCTATCCCTTCCCTGCTGGGTGGAGGGAGTGCGCCACCCTAATGTGCATCCGCCACCTGTCCCCCCTGCCCTCGGGTCCCCTCCCGTCAGCCCTCCCAGCCAGGATTCCGGGAGTCTCCTCAATGCCTCCTGCCTCCTTTGGAACCAGCTTCCAACTCCTGGTGACTCATCTCCTCATTCGTCCTGGAATTCTGTCCCCTCCCCTCTCTGGACCCCTGCCCCAGCCTCCTCACCTGCACGCTTCCTCCCCGGCCCCTGCAAGCCCTTCCACACCCCACCAAACACCCATTCTGCCTTGGTTCCTCCCGCTTCACGCCCTTCAGGGCTTCTCCATCGCCCTGGACCGCAAGTAGAAGTTCCACTCCACACTCCTCCCGCCTGTGCTCTCACTGCGCTCTCTGCTCCCAGCACTCTTCTCTCAGCTAACTCTGAGACATCACACCTCCTCCAAGAAGCCTGCCCTGACTGTTCACCTGGTTTTGGGTCAGGGCTGGATGCCGCCCTGGGCTCTAGTACCTGTTCCCCGTCCCCTCACCCTGCCATCCAGCCGTCCCAGCCTCCTGGTTCCCCTGGGTACTCTGTGGCTTCTGCTGCCGTTGACTCTGCTTCCCCTCTGCAGCCTCTGAGGGACGCACGATGGTTCTGAAAGGCCTGTGCTCAGCAAGGAGAAGGGCTGGGGCTTTCACCATGGCCTGGGGCCCCCTGGCTCGGCTCCTGCTGGCCTGGACGGCCCTGCTGTGCATGGTGGGCGTCCACGGCCGATGGGACAGGGCCTTGGAGCCTGCAGGTCCCGGACGTGTGCGGAGGCGTGGCAGCCCGGGCATCTTGCAGGGGTGCGTGGCTCCCGGCATGCTGTCAGGCCCCTGGGGTGTGGGCTGGGCTGGGCTGTCCTGCAGGGCGGGGGCTCACCCGCTGTGCCGCGCTCTCCCAAAGGCCGAACGTGTGCGGCTCCCGCTTTCACGCCTACTGCTGTCCCGGCTGGAGGACATTGCCAGGCGGGAACCAGTGTGTCGTTCGTGAGTGCCATCGCCCTCTGGGGGTGGGGCGGGGGGGAGGGGGACGCAGGGGGCGGGACGCCAGGGCAGCTCTCTAACCCCCTGGCACGTCCAACCCTGTTTGCCAGCTGACTTGACCAGGAGTATCAGGCTGAACCACAGGATTGGCCCTGGCCTGTCTTCAGGCTCTCGGGCCACCCTGCTATGTTCATTTCCTTTGCCTCACTGCCTCCTGTCTCTGTCCCTGCCTGTCTGTCTCCCTCCCATTGTCTCTCCCCCCATCTGTCTCTCTCTCTGCCAGTCTGTACCCCCCCAGCCCCCAGGTTCTAGAATCTGACTCTACCCCCAGGAGAGCCCTCCACCTCCACACCACAGTCACCGACCCAGCGTCTCCGGCTTCTGTCCTCGGTGCTCAGCCCTCCTGGCCCAAAGAGCCCCTCTCCTCGTGGCTCCCACAGAAACCCAGAGCCTTGCCTGGGCACTGGCGGGGTAGGGGCGGCACAGGATTCGGGGCCCAGCCCTGACTGACCGTCACCTGCTCTGCCCATGCCAGCCGTCTGTAGGCACGCCTGTGGTGACGGCTTCTGCTCCCGGCCCAACCTGTGCACCTGTGCTGATGGGAAGCTGGCCCCCAGCTGCGGGGGAAGCCGAGGTGAGCAGGGAGATGGCCCCCCCGGGGGCAGGAGGAGAAGGTTGGAGGCTCCCGGATGCCACTGGGGGCCCAGGCTGGTTTTGCCGGAGGACCGACCAGAGCCGGGCCGGGCCAGCCTCGTCTTGCCACAGATCTCGTGCATCTCGAGGGTTTGTCCCCACTCTGCCGCGTGTCCCTCCTCCCGTCCTTAGGGTGCAGCGTCAGCTGCATGAATGGGGGCAGCTGCCGAGGGGAGTCCTGTCTGTGCCAGAGGGGCTACACGGGCACGGTGTGTGGGCAGCGTGAGTATCTCCCGTGAACACCTGGGCCCGGGGGGCCCAGAGGGCGGGTCTCTGCTGTCAGCTGCCCCCCCCCCCCACCACCCGCGGGCCACTCTTCTGGGACCAGGGAAGGGAGGGACATACGTACCCATCGTCACAGTCTTCTCATTGGGTCTGGGCCACACGGTGGGGATTCCTGGGTGAAAATGGGCTTTTCTGGGCCCCAGCTCCCTCTGCTGCGAGGGGACCTCAGGCCACCCTCCTCTCTTCCTCCACAGCCGTCTGTGACCGTGGTTGCCACAACGGGGGCCGCTGCATAGGGCCGAACCGCTGCGCCTGTGCGTATGGCTTCATGGGGCCGCGGTGTGAGAGAGGTACCAGGCTGGGCGTGGGGTAGGGGCCTTGGGGGATGGCAGGGGGCTTCCCGGCAGCCCCTGAGATGTAGCCAGGCCCTGGGAGGCTCCAGCTGGCCTCCTTTCTATTGTCCCTGGTGCTGTGAAGGGCAGAGAAACTGCTGCTCCAGGGAAGGGCATCGGGGAGGGCTTCCTGGAAGAAGCGATAAGTCAGTTCATGAGATGGACAAGCCTCCCTTTAATGCACCCCCCCCATTGTCAAAATACTCCCACAGCTGAGGTGGGGCGGGGGTCATCTGTTGGGAGGCAACGGTGTTTTGTGAAAAGTTGAATGCGGGGCAGGCGGAAATAGCTGGACAGCCGGGCCCGGGGCTGCCCCGTCCGTGGGCCCGAAGCCGAGCGGATGGTTGAGTTTCTGGCGGAAGACAAGCGAGGGTGACTCAGGGTGCGCAGAAAGCACAGAGCCCAGGGGAAGCTGAGAAGGAGAAAGCCAGCAGCGGTGGGGATGCCGGGCTGGTGAGGTTTCGGCTGCGGGAGCCACGAGGCTGCCCCGTGTGTGTGGCCCGGGAGCCCAGGCCGGCGGAGGTGGGTGGACCCCAGCGTTGGGAGGTGCTGCTGGAGGAAAAGACCCATCTGTGGCCAAAGCCGGGGTGGGGACGGTGTAGCTATGAGTCAGAGGCTGGAGGGACTGGGAGGGTCACCTCGGTGCGAGCCGGGTGCTTTTGGGAACTGGAATTCGGGCTGACCGATGGGGAAGGGGAACAGCGTGGGGTGGCTGACGGGGAGGAGGGTCGGTGGGGCGGGTGAGAGAGGGAGGCCTGAGTGGGTGGTGGCTGGTGAGGGCCCCAGAGAGAGGCAGGAGCCAGGGGGATTCCAGAGTTCTGGGTGAATAAGGTGAGATTCTGGAACTGTTTGGGCTTCGTGGAGTCGGGACCGTTGCTGGTTTCTGCGTGTCTCCTCCTCCATACGGGTCTAGGGGGCCCGGCTTTGCCTTCCCCTTCTGGGAGGGGCTTCCCTTGGTCTGTCGCCAGCCCCTTGATTGGAACCATCTGGAGGATGGAACCAGGAAGCCCACATCTGAGCCCGTGTACAGAGGTGGGGGCACTCAAGAGACCACCTTTGGCCGGGCTCAGGGGTCAGGGGCGCGGTGTTGTGCTGGGTCCCTCCTCGAGTCTGGGAGATCTGGCAGGGCCTGGCCTGCACTCAGGGATGAGACAGGCTGTCCTGCTGGGTATCTATGGTCTCTGCCCAGGCCTGAAGGGAGGGTGGGCCAGGGGGAGTGGTCGGCTTCTCTGACATGCTCTGGTCTTTGTGGACTTGGAGGTCCTGGCCTCTCTTTTGGAGGTTGGTTGGGGAATGCTTTGGGGAGAAAGGGTTTTGAAGGGTGAATAGGAGTTCGTCTGATAGGGCTGGGGTACAGCGTGAGTAAAGGCTGCTTGCTGTATTGGTAAAGGAGGCCACAGCAGTGGTCCGAGTAACAGAGGTAAGGGCCCGAGCTGGGGCTGCAGGGATGACAAGTTCTGGGGCGGGGGCAGCTGAAGTAGCCAGCTACCCTGTCTCACAGACTATCGGACGGGCCCCTGCTTCGGTCAAGTGGGCCCTGAGGGGTGCCGGCACCAGCTGATCGGCCTCGTGTGCACCAAAGCACTCTGCTGTGCCACCGTGGGCCAGGCCTGGGGTGTCCCTTGTGAGCTCTGTCCTGCACAGCCTCACCCCTGTCGCCGAGGCTTCATCCCCAATATCCACACGGGGGCCTGTCAAGGTAAGGGAGTCAGCGAGTAGGGAGGACGGTCCTGGGGGCCAGGGCTGAATGGGATCCCTTGCAGCCTTGGTTCTTCCCTCTGACGGGCCTCTCATTCCCTTGCAGATGTGGATGAGTGTCAGGCCGTCCCGGGCCTGTGCCAGGGGGGCAGCTGCATCAATACCGTGGGTTCCTTCGAGTGCCGCTGCCCGACTGGACACCGGCTCAGTGAGAACAGTGCCAAGTGTGAAGGTGGGCGATGGGGAAGGTGACGACTGGGGGCCTCCTTTGGCTCCGGGCAGCTCAGGCTCCCCTGCAAGGAGGAGGAAGAGGAGGGGTACAGCTGGTGGCAGACCCGCTTCTGACTAGGCATCCGTCTACACAGATGTGGATGAGTGTGTCAGCGTGCTGGGCCTCTGCTCCGGGGGCGGCTGCACCAACACAGCTGGCAGTTTTGTGTGCACCTGTCCCCGTGGGTTTGCCAGCAGCCTGGATGGCTCCCGCTGCCTGGGTGAGCTGGGGCCTGGGGGGTGCTGGAGGGACAGGGGGCGGTTAGGAGACAGGCCCCGTGCTCAAATATATTTGCAACCCTTCGGCCCTTGGGCTCCTCTAGCCCTCGGGTCTCTATGTCCTTCTGTCGTTTCTGGAACAGGGTTCCCTCCCCTCTGGCTTCCTGGCTCCCTACCCATTAGCCCTTGTGCTCTCTGGACCCTGGTCTTTAAGCCCCTCACTTCCGCCCCGCCCCTCTCCCGCCGCCCCGCCCCTTGCCCCGCCCCTCTGCCCCTCGGACGCCGGACTCCGTGCCGTTAGGGCTCACTGGCCACCCTTGTTGCCTCTCTGGCTCCCTGTCTCTATGCCTCCTGACCCTCTGGCCTCAGTCTCTGTGCCCTTCTACCCATTGCGTTGTCTTCTAAAGAGACTTCCCAGAGACTTCTAAAGAGTTCCCCATCTTCCCCCACACCCTGTGTCTGAGAGAGGGAAACAGACCCAGGGGGGAGGTTTGCTTGAGCCAACTCAGTAAGTCCAGAATATATGGCCATACCCAGCTCCCCAGACCGCCCCCTCCCACCCCCCAGCCGGGATGAGGTCCTCTGGGCCATGCCTCCTACCGAGGCCCACACTCCTGTAAGCCCCCCACCCCCGCCCTGGACACCCTCCTGGGAGGCGGGGGACCTTTGGGCTCTCACTCCCTGTCCTGCTGTCCTGCTGAGCTGGTCATTAGACTTTAGACATTGCCGGTGGTTAATGAGGTTGGCCAGGAATATGGCCACTTGTGGCGGGGGATGGGCAGAGCCCTGGTTTGGGGAGGAGCGAAGGGGCTTGGCAGTTCCCCAGCATCACCAGGGCCCCTCTGGCTGGGCCTCTACCAGGCAGGGTTGGGAGTATTGTGTTTGGAGTTCTGCCAGTGTGCTGTGGCCAACGCCAGACCTTCTATGCCTCCACCTCTGGGGGCCATCATGGCCAGCGTAGACGACACCTCTGGGCAAGTCCCCTGCAATAAAGGGTGGAAAAAGGGGGTCTCTCCCAGCCACTAAACAGTAGAGCCTAGATTTGAGCCAATGTCCTGGGTGCCAACTGCTACCTGAGCTGCTCACAAACTCTGTGATCTCAGGCAAGTGTCTTAACCTCTCTGTGCCTCAGCTTCCTTATCTGTGAAATGGGGATGGTGGCGATACCTACCTCTTGGAGTCGTGGAGAGGATTAAATACAATTTTGGAGTGATTTGCCCAGAGCTGGATGTGGTGGGCATGCAATACACATTCACAAAGACGAGAGAGCGGTGTAGATGGGGCGCTTGGCTGGGCCCGATCACCGTGGGTGCTCTGTGAACAGAAGCAGCATCGTTTTTGTTAAAATCCTCACATTCTGTCTCTGTCTTCCCTACTTGAGAGGCGGCTGCTTGGTCAGATCCCCTGGGGTTTGGGTATCTGCGCTCCCATCCCTCCTCCCTCTTTAGTGGCTGTGTGACCTTGAATGAGTCTGTTGACCTCTCCTCCTCTGGGCAGGCCTTGTCCCCCTCAACCCACCTTTCAAGGGCTGGGATGGTACCCCAGCTGTCACACGTGCACCTGGGGGTCCAGCTGGGGAGGTAGAAATGTTTGCTTGTTTTCTCAGCCCTGGGCGGGGCAGGACAGGGGCTGCTGTCCGGGGCCCTCCCTGCTGGTGGGAGAAGTTTCACTGTGGGCCACTGGCCAGGATTTGTGCGCTTTTAAGCCAAAAATACTCTTTGGGCCTGAGAAATCTGATCACTGCATAAAGCTGTCAGCCCAAGAACAGAGTGGGATGTGGAAGAGTGTCTGTGGTTCTCGTGTCTGGGGAGCCTCTGGTTCAGTGTCCCTGGGGCTGCAGTCCGTGGTCATGAATCCAGCAGTCTGCTCCTTGGGCCTCTTCTCAAATCCACAGCCTCTTAGGTTTCCCCAGATTCCCAGGGCTGGCCGGTGAGGGCACACGGCCGCAGATCCTGGCGTCCTCGCTTGAGCCTTCAGCCTGACCTCCCAACCCGGGCAGCCCCCCCCAAACCAAAGGGTCTTCCTCGGTGTGGTTGAATGCCCGCAGGGACAGGGAGCTTACTACCAACGCCAGCGGTAGGCATCAGAATTCTTTTACTTGGAATGAGCCCAAATCTATCTCTCTGGGATCATTTGGAAATCTTGGCAATAAGATTCTCATTCAGTGACGATCGGCCATGTGCCCCACAGGGCGCCCTCCACTTTTCCATCCCGGCGACTTTCTTCTGAGGTGAGGTGGATGGTCTGAGCATCCCCATTCGATGGATGGGGAAACCGAGGCACAGAGCGGCAAGGAAACCTGTTCTGCAGGTTCTGCAGTGTTGGTGGAGCTGGGATTTGAACCCAGGGCTGGTAACAGATCCTTCCCGTCCCCGTTGCAGACCACCGGGCTGGCACCTGCTTCTCGGTGCTGATTGTGGGCCGCTGTGCCGGAGACCTCGCTGGCCGTTACACTCAGAGGCAGTGTTGCTGTGACAGGGGCAGGTGCTGGGCTCCCGGCCCAGCCCCAGAGCCGTGTCCTCCGAGGGGCTCTGGTGAGTGGCCTGGGGTTGCCCCCCTCCTTCCTCTGCCCCCCCAGAGCTCCTGCCTGAAGACTGCGGCCCCTGGGGCACGACTGAGGGCCTGGCCTCAAACTCTGCTTCCTTGCAGAGGAGTTCCAGCGACTGTGCGTGCAGGGGCTCCCGCTGCTGCCCTCCTATCCCGGCCCCTTCCCTGGTCTCCCTGGCTTTGGATCCAACGGCATGGGTCCTGGCCTTGGGCCTGCGTGGCACAGCCCCCATGGCTCCAATGGGCGTGGCGTTCCCGGCCTGGGCCTTGGCAACGCCCATATCGGTGAGGCCAGGGGCTTGGGAAGAGGCATCCAAGACCCAGGGGAGGGGGTCCAGGCCTCAGGGGGAGGGTCAGGGCTTTGGAGTGGGCGTCCTGGCCTGGGCAGTAGAAATGAAAGTACGACAGCGGTCTGGTGGTGCGGGTGGATGTGGGATCTGGGCCTCAAAGTCAGGGTTCAGGCCTTGGGTAGGGGTCTGGCACCGGGTCGGGGGGGCGGGGGGCAGGTCTCACTCCATGGTGAGGGTCTGGGCCCACAGTGGGGTGTCAGCCGGTGTGGGGGGTCTGCGGTTAGGGCGGGACTCCAGGCTGAAGTGGGCGGGGTTCCAGCCTCCGCGTGGGCGTCCACACCCAGAGGCCCGGCCTAGACTCAGGTGCGCCTGCTGTCCCCGCCCTCAGGCACAGCCACCCTGAACCAGACCATCGACATCTGCCGGCATTTCACCAATCTGTGTCTCAATGGCCGCTGCCTGCCCACCCCTTCAAGCTACCGCTGCGAGTGCAACGTGGGCTACGCACAGGACGTTCGCGGGGAGTGCATCGGTGAGCGGCGGCCGGGTTGTGGGTGGGGGGCGCACCCCGCCGGGCGGGGGCTCAGGGTCCTCTGCCCACAGACGTGGACGAATGCGCCAGCAGCCCCTGTCACCACGGAGACTGCGTCAACACCCCCGGCTCCTACCGCTGCCGGTGCCACGAGGGCTTCCAGGCGGCGGTGGCCAAGCAGGCCTGCGTGGGTACGGCCGTCGGTCGGAGAGCGGGGGCGCTGGGGTTGCCCTGCCGGCGGGAGCCTGCTTCGGCGGCCTGAGCCCGAGTCTGACCGCCTGCCACCTCCCCCGCGTCCCCACCCCCACCCAGACGTGGACGAGTGCCTTGTGGGCAGCAACCTGTGCCACCGCGGCCGCTGCGTCAACACAGACGGCAGCTTCCGGTGTGCCTGCAACGCGGGCTTCGAGCTCGGCCCGGGGGGCAAGAACTGTGTGGGTGAGTTGGGGGTGGGCAGGTGGGTAGGGGGGCTTGGGGGCCCCGGTGGCTGCCGGCGGGGCCCACCTTGCCGGTCTCCTCTGTGGCACCACCCACCTCCGTCCCTAAGGCAGAGAGAGCCCCCGCTCCCACTCCTGAACCCAGCCAGCCTGCTCGAGATCCTTCTTGCGCTGCGGCCCCTGCCGCCCCTCGGAGTCCCCCTCCCCGGGGGCCCTCCCCGGCCGCAGCGACCAGGCTGGCGGGACTGGGGCATCCCAAAGTCCACCTGGGTCCTCGGGGTGGTCCTGCACCACCCTCGTGCCGCACCTGCCAGTGCCTCGGGGGTGGCCTGCCACATGTCCGTGCCCCCCGCCCCCCCCCCCCCCAGCCCTTGCAACCCATCACCGACAAGCAAGCGGCCAGCCTGGTGCCGCCACCACCCCTGGGAAGCCCTCAGCCAACTAACTGACTCCTTCGTTCCCTCCCTCCTGCGTTCGCTCCCCGAATCCCAGCAGGGGCTGTCCGACCCCGGTCCTGTCCTGTCCTGTCCTGTCCTGTCCTGTCGCAGTCTGGCTGAGAGCGTGGGATCAGGGCCATGGGGTTCGGGGAGCATGTGTGAGCGCCTCGCCCCTGCTGGTGGCTGAGGGATGTGCCCGTGGGTGGAGGGGCACATCGTTTCTTCACCCCTCAGCTGGTGGACGTTGGGGCTATTTCCTCTTTTCCCAATTATGGGTATACTGCGATTGACATTCCCACGCAGGTTGTTGTGTGCATCGCTCATTCATTCATTCACTCGTTCCTTTCTACTTTTTTTTAAATTTTATTTTTAATTTTTTTAAATTTACATCCAAGTTAGTTAGCATGTAGTGCAACAGTGATTTCAGGACTGGATTCCTTAGTGCCCCTGACCCATTTAGCCCGTCCCCCCTCCCGCAGCCCCTCCCGTAACCCTCAGTTTGTTCTCCATATTTATGAGTCTCTTCTGTTTTGTCCCCCTCCCTGTTTTTAGATTATTTTTGTTTCCCTTCCTGAGTCTCTTCTGTTTTGTCCCCCTCCCTGTTTCTATGTTATTTTTGTTTCCCTTCCCTTATGTTCATATGTTTTGTGTCTTAAAGTTCTCATATGAGTGAAGTCATATGATTTTTGTCTTTCTCTGAGTAATTTTGCTTCGCATAATCCCCTCCAGTTCCACCCAGGTAGTTGCAAATGGCAAGATTGCGTTCTTTTTGATTGCCGAGTTATACTCCATTGTACATATTTGTACATCTTCTTTATCCATTCATCCAGCAATGGACATTTGGGCTCTTTCCATACTTTGGCTGTTGTTGATGGTGCTGCTATAAACATGGGGGTGCATGTGTCCCTTCAAAACAGCACACCTGTATCCCTTGGATAAATGCCTAGTAGTGCAATTGCTGGGTCGTAGGGTAGTTCTATTTTTAGTTTTTTGAGGAACCTCCAGACTGTTTTCCAGAGTGGCTGCACCAGCTCGCATTCCCACCTTTCTGCTTTTTTGACGTAGTCCTTTTTGCTCAGAACGGATACTTTGATACTCATTTCTGCACCTACCGCTTCCTTACAGTGAGACCAAGTTCTTGTCAACTGTCACCCCCCCCCTTTTTTTTAATGTTTATTCATTTTTGAAAGACAGAGAGAGACAGAGCACAAGCAGGGGTGGGGCGGAGAGAGAGAGAGGAGGACACAGAATCCAAAGCAGGCTCCGGGCTCTGAGCTGTCCAGCACAGAGCCCGACGCAGGGCTCGAACTCATGGACTGCGGGATCGCGACCTGAGCCAAAGTCAGGCTCTCAACCGACTGAGCCACCCAGGCACCCCACCCCTTTTCTTTTCTTTTTTCAAAAATTCTTTTAACGTTTATCTTTGAGAGAGAGAGTGCGAGTGGGGGAGGGGCAGAGGGAGGAGGGGACAGAGGATCTAAAGTGGGCCCCCGAGCTGACAGCCCAGAGCCCGACGCAGGGCTCAAACCCACGAACCGCGAGGTCATGACCTGAGATGAAGTCAGTCGCTCAACCACCCGAGCCACCCAGGCGCCCCTGTTCTCCCCTTTTCTTTGTTTGAATTGAGGTGAGATTCACACCACCACCTCCTTTATTAAAGACAAAAATTGCAGCAAAACATACATAGCCTCAAACCATTTTGACCATTTTTAAAAAAATTTTTTTTTCAACGTTTATTTATTTTTGGGACAGAGAGAGACAGAGCATGAACGGGGGAGGGGCAGAGAGAGAGGGAGACACAGAATCGGAAACAGGCTCCAGGCTCTGAGCCATCAGCCCAGAGCCTGACGCGGGGCTCGAACTCACGGACCGCGAGATCGTGACCTGGCTGAAGTCGGACGCTTAACCGACTGCGCCACCCAGGCGCCCCCTTTTTTTTTTTTTAATTTTTTTTTCAACGTTTATTTATTTTTGGGACAGAGAGAGACAGAGCATGAACAGGGGAGGGGCAGAGAGAGAAGGCATTTTGACCATTTTTAAAGGGACGATTTGGTGGCGTTTCGTACAGGCTGGTGCAGCCACCACTCTGCCTTTGAACAAATATTTATGGAGCACCGACCTGTGCCAGGAGGAAGATGCAGGTGGAGGCAAAGACCCCCTGCCCCCACCCGAGCGTGGCCCACGAGCGCTCACGTTCCAGCAGACAGACTGACAGCCAAGCGGACAGAGCCAGTTGCCTGGTGGGGCTCCCAGCCCCTGGGTGGGGTCCTGGGGGCTCAGCCCTCACTCTGCTCTGCAGAGGAGAAGTGAGAGGGGGGACCGGTCTGCGAGCAGGGCCGGCAGAGCCAGGGGCCGGGGCGGGGCTCCAGCCTCTCCGGTGTCCCTAGATCACAACGAATGTGCCACCACCACCATGTGCACCAACGGAGTGTGCCTCAACGAGGACGGCAGCTTCACGTGTCTCTGCAAATCCGGCTTCCTACTGGCGCCTGGTGGCCGCGACTGCGTGGGTGAGGCCCGGTGGCCGGACAGACGGGCTGGGCAGGGGGTGGGGTGCGGTGGGGCCCGCTGGGACCCGTTGCAGAGCCTCCCCGTGCCCGCCCCCCCCCACCCCCTGCAGACATCGACGAGTGCCAGACTCCGGGCATCTGCATGAACGGCCGCTGCACCAACACCGAGGGCTCCTTCCGCTGCCACTGCTTGGGGGGGCTGGTGGTGGGTGCGGACGGCCGCGTGTGCGTGGACACCCACGTGCGCAGCACCTGCTACGGGGCCCTGGAGCGGGGCTCCTGCGCACGCCCCTTCCCCGGGGCGGTCACCAAATCTGAGTGCTGCTGTGCTAGCCCAGACCACGGATTCGGGGAGCCCTGCGAGCTCTGCCCTGCCAAGAACTCCGGTGAGCGTCCTGCTGCCTGGCCCAGCCTGCCTTTGTGTCCCCGTAGACCTTCCAGTTCATCACCCTGGGGGTGGGCGGGGACAGGCGTCTCGGTTCCTATGAGGTGGGGGGGGGCATCTCTCTGCTGGTGACTCTCCCCAAGAACACACCGCAGGAAGTTGCTGTCTCCGTCGGGGGAGGCAATCGGGCCCCAGACTCCTGCTCCGCACCAAGGGGTCACGTCCTTGGGAGTGGCTTGGGTGCAGCGATGACCACTGCCCCCTCTCCCCCTGTCTCTGCCACCCCAGCTGAGTTTCAGGTTCTGTGCGGCAGCGGTCTGGGCATCACCACGGATGGTAGAGGTGAGTGGCAGCGGGTGTCGGGAGAGGGCAGGGGGGCAGGGTGCTGGCTGGGCACCGTGTCAGTTCGCGGAGGCTGTCGTAGCCCGGCACCACGGGCTGGGGGAGGGCAGGGGGCTTCAAGCACAGAAATTTATTCCTCCAGAGCTATGGAGCCTCAAAGTCTGAGATCAACGTGTAGATAGGGTTGGGAGAACCTGTTCCTTGCTTGTATTCCCAGCTGCCTGTGGTCACTGGAGTTTTGGTGTTCCTTAACTTGCAGAAGGAGCCCCAATTTCCGCCTCCGTCTCTACGTGGGGTCCTCCCTGCGTGTCTGAGTCCGAATTTCCCCCTTTTGTGGGTATGCAATCATCCTGGAATGGATGGGGGGTCCACCCTAACGACCTTGTTTTACCTGGATCACCTCTGCAAAGACCCCGTTTTGCCATAACGTCCAATGCTGAGGTCCTGGGGGTTTAGGATTTTAATGTATGAATTTGGGGAAGACGCGACTCAACCCACAGAGCTGGAGATGGTGGGTGTGCAAAGCTGTGCTTTCTCCCACACCTTTCCCTCCTGAGCTGTGATTTTTTTTTGCCCCAGTCGCTCTCCAACCTCCCTGATTCTTGTCATTCCCCCCACGACCGACAGTCCCTACCCTGGGATTCCTGGCTGATCTCCCGTGGCCACAGCAGGTCTCAGCCCAAGGGGCCTTATCTGTACAGGTGAAACCTGAAAGCGAAGGAAATTGCCCATGTGTGTGTCTCCTCATTGGTTTGCTGAATACACACACACACACACACACACACACAGAAACAGCCTTTCTGCCCGAGTGGTAACCAAAGGACTTAGGATACAGTTGATTTTCCCTTGACCGCTGGGCCATTGGGGGAGGACAGACATCTGGACCACCACCCCCTCATCCAGTTGAAGGCACTGGCTCTGGAGACAGATGCCTGGGTTCGAATCCCAGCCCTACTGTTTACGGGCTGAATAACCTGGGGCAGGTTACTTACCCTGTCTGTGCTTCAGTTTCCTTGTCTGTGAAGTGGGCACAATAATAGGACCTGTTTCGGGGCTGTTGTGTGGTGAGGGTCAGTCGGGTTAATATGCACAGAATGGTGAGCCCTCCGCGACGGTAGCAAGTAGGACTGCCTTTGTTCTGATCGTGTCGCCGCGGTACAAGGGTTTGCTCCAGGGGCGCCAGACTGAGGACGGCTCTGCCCCCAGGAACATTTGGCACTGTTTGCAGAAATACTGGGAAGGGTGCCTTTGGCGTTTCGTGGGCGGAGGCCAGGGACGCTGTTCAGCGTCCTACAGTGCCCAGGACGGCCCCACCGCCAAGAACGGCCCCGAAGGGCCACCGCGCCGAGAAACGCTGGTTTAGAGGGAAATGAGGCGGGGTCTGGGCTGAAGCTCGGGCCTCCGCGGGGGGACCTGGCTTCTTGGAGGCTCCTAGGAGCCCGAGCAGCCGCTCTGTCGTCTTCCTGCTGCAGACATCAATGAGTGTGCCCTCGACCCCGACGTCTGCACCAACGGCATGTGTGAGAACCTTCGCGGCAGCTACCGCTGCGTCTGCAACCTGGGCTACGAGCCGGGCGCGGCCGGCAAGCAGTGCGTGGGTGAGCGTGCGCGGCGGGCGGCGGGCGGCGGGCGGGTGCGCGGGCCTCCCCCCTCCGCAGACGCCCTCACCGCGCCCTCCCGCCCCCACCCCTGCCCCTAGACGTGGATGAGTGCGCGCGCAACAGCCTCCTGTGCGACAACGGGCGGTGCCGGAACAGCCCCGGCAGCTACAGCTGCTCCTGCCCCCAGGGCTTCAGCTTCCGGCAGGACACGGAGACCTGTGAAGGTACAGCCTCCGGGCACACTGCGTGCAGCGTGCACGCACACAGACGCACACGCGCTCGAACACTTACGCGTGCTGCGTGCGCCGTGTGCACACGCACACACACTGTCAGACGCTCGTGCATGCTGTGTGTGCACACGGACACGCCCAGGCACGTGCTGCATGTGCTGTGTGCACGCACACGCTCTCAGACGCTTCTGCATGCTGCGTGTGCCTACATGCACGCACTCGGGCACACACGCTGCATGGCACACGCACACACTTACACATTGCATGTGGCGTGTACACACAGGCGTACATGCTCAGGCACTTGCACGTGCTGCGTGCGGTGCGTGCACACAGACATGCTGAAAGACGCACGTATGCTCGTTACACACACATTCGCACTCACATAACTCGAAGACCAGTATATTCACGACTCGGTCTCACACAGTTATACACACTCATGGGTGCGTGCCCTCAAACACACGCGTACCCCCATGCACACACTCACTTCTCACGTTTTACACACTTGAACTCACAGCCACACACAGTCACACCCTGAGAGGCACACACTTGTGCGTGCAGTCACTCAGTTACGCAGACTGGTACTCACTCAGGACACACACACCCGTGTTCACACTCACAGACGTGCCCGTGTAGCTACACACACTCAGGTGCACGCTCTCAGATGCGTGTGCCCACATCCTTATGCTTTCACACACTTAGATGTGTGTTCACATGCATGCACTTGTGCGCGCACACGCATGCTTACACGCATGTTCAAGCATGCGCACACTTCGTATCGATGTCCTTATTCCCCAGCAGTCGTGTGGCCGTGCCCCCTCTGCATGACCCCACCTCTCCCTGGGCCTTCTGTCTTCTCTCCCTCCCCCCAGCAGCCCCGCTCGCCCTACTCCGGAGCGACTTCTGTCCCCCACCCTGTCCCATCAGCTGCCTGCAACCCGCTCCCCGGCCACATCCAGGCCTCTCCTCCCTGGGCCTTCCTCCTGCCCCCTCAGTCGCGTCCTCTCTTGTGCGGTGACTCCCTTGAGGACCACTGTTCCCATCGTGTCTGTCCCTCCACGGTGACATGTGCGTGCTCCTGGGACCCCGCGTGTCACCGTGCTTGTCTGAGCGCACAGCACGATTCGGTGCAAGCACTTGGGCGTGCGTGCCTGTGCGTTTCCGTTCCTGTGCACCCTGCCTGCGTGCGTGCGCCTCCTCCAAGTACACGTGTGGCCACACGTGTACCTGGGTGCATCCTATGTCACTGGACCCTGGCAGCCCCTGGGGAGACGGGAGTCCTGGTCAGCCGGGGCTTCCCCTCCCAGAGCTCAGGACCTGGTGGGGGACTGTCCTTGCAGACATCAATGAGTGCCTGTCCAACCCGTGTGTAAATGGTGTGTGCCGGAACCTGGCCGGTTCCTATGCCTGTGAGTGCGCCCCCGGCAGCCGGCTGGGGCCGTCCGGCACCGTGTGTCTAGGTGAGAGGCCCCGAGTCCCGTGGAGCAGCCGCGAGCCTGCTGCCCGGCCCCTCGTCCCACCCTGGGGAAGGCCGGGCTTCCGTGGGTCGGTGTGCAGGTGTGGGCTGGCGGGTGACATGGGTGGCCGCCTCCCCCGCAGACAGCACCGGGGGCACCTGCTGGCTCCAGGTCCAGGACGGCCGCTGTGAAGCGAACCTGCGCGGAGCCTCCCTGCGGTCCCAGTGCTGCGCCACCCTGGGGGCTGCCTGGGGGAGCCCGTGCGAACGCTGCGAGCCCGGTAATGCCCTGGGAGCCCCCGGGGGGGGGGGGGCTCTTGGGGTCCTCCCGGGCGTGGCCACTGTGGTCGCCTGGGTGCCCGTTGAGAGAACGGGGGTCTGGATAGAGAAAGTGACTCCCGTGCCCACTCTGGTTCTCCCAACCACAGACCCCGCCTGCGCCCGCGGCTTTGCCCGCATGACGGGGCTCACCTGCGAAGGTAACTCCCTGCCCCTCTGTGGTTCACCCCTCCCCGCGAGCTGCACACGGGCCGGTGCCTGTCGTGGGGGATGCCTGGGGTCCTGAAGTCTTTTGAGATCAAGGTAGAGATTGCCCTTCCTTGGGGTCTTCCCCGAGATTCCCCAGCCCCCGAAGCTGGCACTGTCCCCTTTCCGCCTCCCCGAGGACAGCCTGGGTGTCCTGAACCCCCAGCAGGGGAGCTCCAGCCCTTGCCTCTCCCCCTTTTCCACCCCTGCCCAGATGTGAATGAGTGCGAAGTCTTCCCCGGGGTCTGTCCCAACGGGCGCTGCCTCAACACTGCCGGCTCCTTCCGCTGTGAGTGCCCCAGCGGCCTGACTCTGGACACCACCGGCCGCCTCTGCGTGGGTGAGTCCACGTGGGACTGTGCGGGGCTGCCTGCCCTCCCTCCGTGGCCCCCATGCCGGGGCCTGGAGACCCCTCCTAGGGACAGAAGGGACTGGGGAGGGGGTCCTCTGGGACCCTCTCCTCCCTGCTCCTCTCTCGTTGACGTGTCTTGAAAGACATTTGTTTGGGGGTTTCACCCTTTCACTTACCTGCCCTTTAACAAGGCTCCTTGCTAATGGTAAGCTCTCGTAAAATACCACCTGCAACTTTTATTTATTCTTTCTTGTTACCAAAAAGGTTTACACGGGGCGGGGGGGGGGGCACCTCTAGCATGCCCAGGAATCTCCCTCAGCATCCAGGGCTCAAACACTCACTCTGAATGGTTCCCTGTCAGGCTCAGAGATCTGAGACGTTTTCCCCCGGGGTGAGGGTTTCTCGATGTTGCCACTGTCCACATCTTTAAATAAAAAAAATTTTTTTCAGCGTATTTATTTTTGAGAGAGAGATGGCATGAGCAGGGGAGGGGCAGAGAGAGACAGAGAGAGGGAGAGAGAGAATCCCAAGTGGGCTCCTTGCTGTCAGCACAGAGCCCGATACGGGGCCCGAACTCACGAAACCGTGAGATCATGACCCAAGCCAAAACCAGGAGTCACACGCTTAATCAGCTGAGCCCCCCCAGGCGCCCGCCACTCTCCACATATTGAAGCAGACATTTCTTGGCCAAAAGCATGCCAAGCAAACAGGGCTCTGCCTGCTGCCCGGTTTCTCCCCACAGTTGGCTAATAGCCTCCTTGTAGGTGCCTTCTCAACTTTGCTTCGCTTCTGAACCGAGTTTTAGGTGGGTCCTCCCACTGGCCCCCAAATCTAACCAAGGAAAGAAAGGAATCGAGGAAAGAGAAAAAAGCCATCGCATTACAGGACCCGTGTGCTGAATTCGGGGCCGGGTGAACAGGGAGGTGCTGACTCCGGCCCGGTCTGCTCAGACGTGACCATTAGCCCCGGGCCAGGGCACCCGTCCCTGTGTGCGTCACAGGGTTCCCAGAGGTTCTCGAGGTTCTAAAACAAGGTCTCGTCTTCAAACTGACCTGCCCGATCATGCATTCCTTCGGGAAACAGAAGTTTTCCTAGACCAGGGGTTCAGCAAACGTTTTCTGCAAAGGGCCAGGGGTAAATATTTTTGGCTTTGCGGACCACACAGTCCCTGTTGAAGCTACGGAGGTCTGTCGTGTAGCGCAAAAGCAGCCACAGGCAATTTGGAAACAAAGGATGTGGCTGAGTGTCAATAAAACTTTATTTACAAAAATAGGCGGCCGACCCCCAGGCTTGCAGTTAGGCTCTCTTGGACTCTTGTCTCTGGTCTTGATGGAGGCTTATCTGGCATCGGATTGTTCTGAGGGCATCTTGCAGATCAGACACACACTCTGGGGCCAGATGGCCTGGGGTGAACGTGGTTCTGCCTTTCGCCGTGTGGCCGCGGACAAGCTACCTAACCCTTCTGTGCCTCAATTTTCTTGCCTGTAAAATGAACATGATGCTAATATTTTCATCTTGATGTCTATTTTGAGGATTGCATGGGTTGGGGAGCTTAGAACAGTGCCCTGCCCGTAGCAAGCACCTTAACACAGCAAGGTATTGCCACTAAAATGTTGCATGACGTTGTTACGGAAGCGTTACCGCTGGGTGATGTAGAATGTCGATAATGGCACTCCCCTTGCGTCCTTCCTGTTGGGGAGGGAGTTTCAGACAGGTGCTGCTGAGGGAGACCTTATCGGCCATGTGACAGCAGGCACACCGTGGCAGGGGTGGGACCCAGTGACTGTCCCTCTGTGTAGACGTGCGCCTGGAGCCTTGTTTCCTGCATTGGGAGGAGGACGAGTGTGGGGCCGCCCTGCCCGGCAAGTACCGGATGGACGTCTGCTGCTGCTCCGTGGGGGCCGCCTGGGGGGATGAGTGTGAAGCATGCCCAGAGCCGGAGTCCCCGGCATTTGCCAGCCTATGTCCCCGGGGACTAGGCTTCGCCAGCCGGGACTTCCTGTCAGGCCGGCCCTTCTATAAAGGTGTGTTCGGACGCGGGGAGCCTGGAGGATGGGGAGAGGGCACAGCACAGGCAAAGGCCCTGTGGTGGGAAGTGTGTTTGGGAGAGAGCAACGCGTCTGCAGTCAGAGGTGTGAAATCTCAGGGGCAGACCCAGGGACCCTGGAGGGGTTTGACTGACATTTCGTGCTCCCGCACCTCAGACGTGAACGAGTGCAAGGCGTTCCCCGGCCTCTGCGTGCACGGCACCTGCCGCAACACCGTGGGCAGCTTCCGCTGCTCCTGTGCCGGGGGCTTCGCCCTGGATGCTCGGGGAAGGAACTGTACAGGTATGTGCCCACCCCGGGGGCGTCTGCAGGAGTGGGGGCTTCAGATCACACATGGGGTCCAGACCCACTCTTGGTCCTGCTGCCTTCTCTGGCCCTAGGGGATTCCGACTGTGAAAGGAGGGGCTGACAAAGGCGACCTCCGGGGTGGGGGGAGTTCCCTGCCCTTCTCTGATGTGCAGCCGCCACACCTCCGTCCCCATCCCTGGCTCAGCTCGGCAGCTCGGGGCTCCCGTGTAGCCTCCGTGTCTACAGACGCGGAGGCCGGCCTTGCCCCTCTCTCCCCAGACATCGACGAGTGCCACATCTCCCCTGACCTCTGCGGCCGGGGCACCTGCGTCAACACCCCGGGCAGCTTCGAGTGTGAGTGTTTCCATGGCTACGAGAGCGGCTTCATGCTGATGAAGAGCTGCATGGGTAGGTGGCCGCAGGGCCATTGCGCGGGTGGCCCCGGGCAGGGTGATGCCTGTAGGGTCTCGGGGCTGAGGGGAGGGATGGTGAGGGCGTTGTTGTGATGGGCGAGGTGGGAGGCGCAGGTGTGGGGAAAAGCTGAGACCCAGCAAATCTGGGTGCCAGGTGGTGGCATCCCCAAAGGCAGCCAGATGTCGGGTCTGTCATGCAGAGTTGAGTCCTAGGGACCCAGATTTGGGTGAGTTCTCCCAGAGCAGGTGTAGCGTGAGAAGAGGAGGAGGGCCCTGGAGAGAGGAGTTCCTTCCTTCCTTCCTTCCTTCCTTCCTTCCTTCCTTCCTTCCTTCCCTCCCTCCCTCCCTCTTTCCTTCCCTCCTTCTCTCCTTCCCTCCCTCCTTCCCTCCCTCCTTCCTTACTTCCTCCCTCCCTGCTGCCTTCCTGCCTGCCTTCCGTTTTTTTCTTCATTCAGTGAACATTTCATGCACCTCTACTGAGGGGAGCCACAAGGAGCTCAGTAGCAGACAGCCAGGCTCTCGGAGCTCATGACCTGATGGGGAGACAGATGTTGATAAAATTAATCCCTGGAGAAATGCAAAATGGCCACTGTGAGAAGCGCTTGAGAGGGCCACGCAGTAGGGTAGAGTGTGGTCCCCAGGGACATGTCCTGTTCTGTGGGCCTTGAGGTTGTGGCTGAGAGTGGGAGTAAATGTGGTGAAGAGGGGCTGCAAGAGCAGCCTGAAGGGAGAACAGCAGGTGCAAAGGCCCTGGGGTGGGCCTGAGGGATGGAAGGGGTTTCTGTGCGGTGAGCCAGGTGGAGGAAACAGCAGGTGCAAAGGCCCTGGGGTGGGCCTGAGGGGTGGAAGGAGGTACTCGAGACTGGAGTTCGAGGCGGGGGGTGGCACAGTCTGCTCCTGGTGATGCCTGCACCTTGCCTCCCTGCGGAGTCCTACAGCGTTGCTTCTCAGGGCCTCCTTCAGTGACTCGAGGAATGTCGGCCTCATGGCCCTGATTCTCCTGAGGATTCCAGCTTCCTTCTTGGGCTGACCTGCCCCTGCTCCTCCCAGCGCACACCCCGCTCCCTGGGTCATCAAGCCCAAGCCTCCAGGCTCTCCCGGCCGTGGCCAGGGTGACGGGGCTGGGGACCGCAGGGAGAAGCTTCCCACGAGCCACGCCGCGCCCACCCTGGTCGGTGCCTTCACACCCGCTCTCTCTTGCACACGCGCAGACCTGGACGAGTGTGCGCGGGACCCGCTGCTGTGCCGGGGAGGTACCTGCTCCAACACGGACGGGGGCTACCAGTGTCAGTGCCCCCCCGGACATGCGCTGACGGCCAAGGGCACTGCCTGTGAGGGTGAGTGTGCAGCAGGCATGCGAGCGAGAGTGGTGTGGTGTGAGTGAATGGTGGGCGTGTGCACTTGTGCGTGCCTGAAGTACCCTTGTGAGAGTGTGTGCGTGTGTCCGAGTGTCTCAGGGAGCCCACGCTGGGTCATCGCCTCTGCTCACGCTGGGCCCCCGCCGGCCACGTGCTCCCCCCGCAGATGTTGACGAGTGTTCCCTGAGTGACGGTCTGTGTCCCCATGGCCACTGTGTCAACGTCATCGGGGCCTTCCAGTGCTCCTGCCACGCTGGCTTCCAGAGCACAGCTGACCGCCTCGGCTGCACGGGTGAGACTGTGCCCACCTGCCCCACGTGGACTTCAGCCCCCAGCCCCCAGCCCCAGCCACCGTGGCGGTCCTTCCTGGCCTCAGTTCCAGACCCCACTCCTGCCCCCCCCCCCCGTCAGCCCCGTGCTCGAGCCTGCCCTGCCTCCCACAGATATCAACGAATGCCGCACTGGGAACGGTGGGTGTGACGTGCACTGCACAAACACCGAGGGCAGCTACCGGTGTGGCTGTGGACACGGCTACTCGCTGATGCCCGACGGGAGGGCGTGTGCAGGTGCGTGGCATAGGGGATCCAACCTAGCTTGGCCCAGGCGAAGCCGGCCAGACCTGGGATAAGCCGCTGACCCCGTGGCCAGGTCCCCGGGGGCTGCTCCTCCGTCCCTGCCCGCCTGCAGCCCAGCCCCCACCTCTGCTCCCCCAGACGTGGATGAGTGTGCGGAGAACCCGGACATCTGCGACGGAGGCCAGTGCGTCAACGTGCCGGGGGGTCACCACTGCCTGTGCTATGAGGGCTTCGTGGCCACGCTGGACGCGAGGGCGTGTGTCGGTGAGGAGCCAGGACCGTGGGGCGGAGGAGACAGCGTCCGACCTCACACGCCAGGCCTTCCCCAGGGGGGGCGCGTGGGCAAGACAGACAGCGGGTCCCGTCCCCGTCACGTGCAGGCGAGGGAGACGGGCTCTGCAGCAGCACGTGGCAGTCTGTGCGTGGCCACCAGTGCCCAGGGCCGACCGCCACGCGCCAGGGCCTGGGGGCTCGGATTCACAGCAGCAGATACCCTGAACCTTGCTCTTGAAGTACATCTATTGAGCACCACTGTGTACCTGATGCACACCCCGCTCCCGGGGCTACGTCTCAAGATTGTCACACGCCGAGGCGTTTTATGCAGAGGGGGGGCGAGCTCGATGGGAAAGGGCGCTCAGAACTGTGTTTTCTGAGACCCGCTCGGGGACCGCGGGCTGTTCATGCCGTGGTTACTGTCCTCCCCTGGCTGCGGGGCGTCGCGGGGCCCCGGGAGCGGATGCGTCCTGGGTGCCCCATCAGGGCAGCGCTGGGGTCCGAGCGGGGAAGTTCGAGGAAGGGAAGGTGCAATTCTCTCCGAGGAAAGACGTGTGTGCAGCCCCAGCGCAGCTCAGCGTTCCCGGTCGCGGGAGTCTTGGAAGCCCTGAAGCACCTCGGCTCAAATGACACAGGGAACCGTTTATTGCTCCACGCCCTTCTTGCTGTTGGCGTAAAGGCTCTGAAAAGGCCCGTAGGAGAAAAACCCTAACTCTGCGCGCTCTAACTGTCCTCAGCTACAAAATCCTTTCGGGAACTTGTGCCCAGTGTGTCCCACAGGGTGCGCGCTGGAAAACGCGGACGAGACAGCGGTCCGGTGGCGGAACCAGAAACGGCGTGCAGTCCCGGAGACGGGCACCCAGAGCCTCCACGCGGGGGAGCGGCGTGGCAGGGCACCCGGCAACGCTCGGGCACCCCCTCCGCCCTCACCTGCTTGCCCTCCCGTCACCCCGCAGACTTGAACGAGTGTGAACTGAAGCCCCACCTTTGCCTCCACGGGGACTGTGAGAACACAAAAGGCTCCTTTGTCTGCCACTGCCATCTGGGTTACATCATCAGGAAGGGGGCCACGGGCTGCTCCGGTGAGCTGGCGGTCGGTGGGGTGTGGCACGGGGGGCTCCGAGGGGCCAGCTCGGGGGTCGTGGGGTCCCTGCCCCGTCCCCCGGGGCTGAGCACGGCCAGAGTTCATTCTCCCACATTTCCGCGGGTAGGGCCTCGTGTTCAAGCGGGAACAGGACCCAGTCGGGTGCCCCTGGGGCTCCCCTCTAGCCCCCAGCTCTGCGGGCCCCAGGTGTCCGTGGCAGCGTTCCCAAAGCATGCCAGCCTGATGACGCGACACCCTACGGGGGCGAACGTTTCCACGGTTCGTTAGTCAACTGACTCAGGCTCTTAGCGCTGTCGTAACAAATTCCTACCAGTCTCAGGGCTCAGAACCGCAGAAACGTATTCTCTGTCCGGAACGGTTCCCGAGCCCAGAAATCTGAAATCAGCACGTCCGCAGGGCTGCGGGGGCTCAGAGGGGGAATCTGTCCCACGCCTCTACTGCCTTTGGCGGTGGCCAGGAGTCCCCCATGTGCCTCGTCAGCGTGTCGCTCTACTCTCTGAGTCTGTCTTCACGTGGGTTGTCCCTGTGTCTGGGTCCAAATTTCCCTCTGATGAGAATGCCAGTCGCTGGATTAGGGCCACCAGAATCCAGGATGACCCCGTCCTAACCTGGTTACATCCACAAAGACCCTGTTTCCAAATAACGTCCTGTGCACAGCTTCCGGGCATTAGGACAACGCTGTGCACAGCTTCCGGGCATTAGGACAACGCGAACGTATCTTTCCGGAGATACACTGATGCGGTTATTTTAACGCGTGTTAGAATCCGACGTTATGTAGCAGCCTCGAATCCATGACTCTTTAGAGCCTGTTGTTGATGTAAAGTTGGCTTTTAAAATACATTTACCTAAGTAACAGTGAGGAAGCATGGGAAGCAACGTTCGGGAACCAGGAGCTCACTTGGGTGGTGGGTAGACATTGCAGAGTTACAAGGGTGAGGCTGACCTGGCTGAGGGTCCGAGACGCTGGTTTGGAAGGAAATCCTGCTTGAGGGCGAGGACGAATGCATTAGGACGGCTACTCTTCAAGTCTACCCTGAGACTCTTACGTTCCTGTTTCAGATCACTTCAGAGGGCTGCTGGGAGTCGTGCCTTTGGGGTTTGGGAGTTTTCCTCCTGGGCTCTGGGTGACGGGGGAAGCTCCTGAGGTGGGTGGGGGGCTTTCTGGGCCAGCCCTCCCCCAGGAGGGTCCTTGCCCTTTCCCTGTTGCTGTAGTGTCTCCCTACTCTGGACCCGAAGCCCTATTTCTACAAAGCCCAGGCCTTGTGGGGGTGCCGCGTCCTTCCTCTCCTCTCCTGGTCCAGACCCTCCCGTGACCGGGTCCCTCTCCTTGCAGATGTGGACGAGTGTGAGCTTGGGGGACACAGCTGTGACAGTCACGCTTCCTGCCTCAACGTCCCTGGGAGTTTCAGCTGCAGGTGCCAGCCAGGCTGGGTGGGGGATGGCTTCGCATGCCACGGTGAGTGCCTGGGGGCAGGCGGTCTGGGCAGAGCAGCTGAGGTAGGTGGGGGGCAGGAGGGAGACGGGGCGGTGGGGGTGGGGGTCTGGGCCCAGGGGTGTCTGTGGGGGTCGAGCTTGGAGGGTCCGCCTCCCTGCAGCCCCCCCAATGCGCACATTGGGGGGCCCCGGGCTCCGTGTCCTGCAGACCTGGACGAGTGCGCTTCCCGGGAGCACCAGTGCAGCCTGAGGGCCGACTGCCTGAATGTTCCCGGCTCCTACCGCTGTGCCTGCCACCAGGGCTTCACCGGGGACGGCTTTTCCTGTGAAGGTGAGAGTGGGGTGGGGCCCGAGGGGACAGCCACAGGGGCTGGGTTCCAACTCAAACTGATCCCACCCAGTGCACGGCGCCGGGGTGCTGGAGATGATGTGACTTCATCCTCGCGGGGCCACAGGCCAGGCCGAGTCACGGGGTGGGCCGTCTTCTCCCCTGGACTCTGAATGCACGGAGCCTTCTGGACGTGGAGCACAGGAACACTAGCTTACTTCCCGGTGGCCCTCCACCCGGGTCCCGCGTGACCAGGTCTCCTGTCTCCCTGAGTCGGGGTCTGAGTTCCCGGTACTCCCTGGAACCCTGGGTGACCATGAAGGGTTTGACCGGGGCCCCCTCCCCCCGCCCTGCATGGGTCCCGGCCAGCTGGCCCCCAGCCCTCTGCCTCTCGGGGTCCCGCAGACAAGGACGAATGTACTGAGGACGTGGACCTCTGTGAGAACGGGCAGTGCCTCAATGCCCCCGGCGGGTACCGCTGTGAATGTGAGATGGGCTTCAGCCCCACGGAGGACCACCGCGCTTGTCGGGGTGAGACCTGGGGCTGCCGGGCTGGGGGACACAGCAGGAGCAGGCTGCCAGGCAAGGCGGGCTGACCTGGGGTCCCCACAGACGTGGACGAGTGCGTTCTCGGGAACCTCTGTGTGTTCGGGAGCTGCGAGAACCTGCCCGGAATGTTCCGCTGCATCTGCAGTGAGGGCTATGAGCTGGACCGCGGTGGTGGCAATTGCACAGGTGTGGGGTCAGCCGGGCTGTGGGGGTGGGAGGAGGGGCAGGGCTTACTGCCTCCCTGCCCTTAGATCTCTTCTTGAATGTCCTATTCTGGAGGGGGGGGGCTTGTCTGACCCCCATCTCCAGCAGTGCCCCCATTGATCCGTGTTCCCATCAACCTCCTCCGTTGGCATCTATCGTCTTCTGAATCAATGCAGTGAATGAATGAAGGTGTACTCCCTCCACTACCACCGTCAAAATGACCTCCCACTTATGTATTTAAAACGGGGGTCAGCAAACTTTTCTGGCAAATGACCAGATAGGAAATATTTCTGGCTTTCCAGCCATACAGTCTCTGTCACAGCTACTCAACTGCCTCCTAGCTCAGAAGCAGACACACACAGGCAGTATGTAAATGAGTGGGCGTGGGTGTGTGCCAATAAAACTTTATTTACACAAACAGGCAGGGGGCTCTGGCCCACCGATAATAGCCTGCCAACCCGTGGCTTGAAAGCATGTTCTAAATGTTGGGCTTTGTGGGTTGGCTGCATGGAACCCATGACACAGGAAACTTTCAAGGGGCAAACCTCCATCCCAAGTGGAACAGAACAGGGAGGAGAGGGGGTTAGACAGGCCAGGGCAGACCCTGGAGGCTGCTGTCCCTTCAGGCTTTCTTCCCAGGGGAGGACATGGCCTCACTCCACAGCCCACATCCAACATTAAGGGCTTCAGCTTCCCAGGAGGAAGGTGGGAGGGAAGTGGATTGAGGGAGGGCTCCCGCTGACAGCATTCCCCACCCCCCCCACCAGATGTCAATGAGTGTGCAGACCCTGTGAACTGCATCAATGGCCTGTGTGTCAACACCCCCGGCAGCTACCTCTGCAATTGTCCCCAGGATTTTGAGCTGAACCCCAGCGGGGTGGGCTGTGTGGGTGAGTAAGCCCTTGGCTCCAGCTGGGGATCTGATGGCAGGTGAGCTGGGCGGAGCTCAGATTTACCTGTTCTTGACAAACAGGACCTTTGCCAGCCCCTGATCAGGGCCACTGAGGATGTGTTCTTGCACACCCTTCCACTCCTGGGGTGTGACACGCACACACACACAGCTCCCTGCCCAGGGAGAGTGTCCCTGTCCATTTGTTCAGACACCCCCTTCTGTCCCTGTGCTCTACACATTCAAACATACATGTACACACACAGTCACATGTGTGCACATATACACGTATGCAGAGGCACAGCCATGCATACGGGCACACGTGTACACTCAGCCGCGAGGCAGAGCCAGGCACGCATGGGCACACGGCCGCGAATCAGGGCCAGGCACACAGGCACGCATGCGCACACGGCCGCGAATCAGAGCCAGGCGCAGGCGCACGTGCGCACACGGCCGCGAATCAGAGCCAGGCACACAGGCACGCATGCGCACACGGCCACACGCACAGTTACGCAGAGAGGTGCAAACGCGCGCGCCCTCGTCTCTCCTGCCCCATGCTAACCACCCCTTTCTGTCTGTTCAGACACCCGGGTCGGGAACTGTTTCCTGGACACGCATGACCGAGGGGATGGTGGTATCTTCTGCGCTGCTGAGATCGGGGTTGGCGTCACCCGGGCTTCTTGCTGTTGCTCCCTGGGACGGGCCTGGGGTAACCCGTGTGAACTGTGCCCGCTGGCCAACACCAGTGAGTCTCCGGGTGGTAGTGGGGGACACAGGCGAGCACTCCCCAGGACTTCGGGGGTCATCTGTGCTAAGGGAGGGACACTGAGAACCAGAGAGGGAGAGGGTTCGCTCCACGTCTCTTTTTGCCCTCCCTTCCTGCAAATTCTGTGTGTTTCTATTCGCTTGCTTCCTCAGTCCGTCAGCCAGCAATCATTGAGAGTTCCTCCATGCCCTGTGCAAGGGGCTGGGGACCCAGAGCAGGATGAACCACAGCACGGCACACTGCCCCTCACCTGTATACCAGTGGTCCCCGGACTGTGGGAGTAGAGCTATCCTGAGGGTTTGTCTGAGACACAGTGGTGGCCAAGGACAGGAAGTAGATAAGGGAAGACTTCTCAGGACAAAAGGCTTAAATGAGGTTTTGAAGGATGAGTAGGAGTTTTCTAGGCAGAGCAGGGGGAAGGGTCTGTGATGCTGTGGGAACAGCATGTGCAAAGGCCTCAGGTTCACACACCTGTCCACCTATTCAGGTGTGTGTGTGTGTCTGTGTCCATGTGTATATGTGATATCCAGGGTCTTTCTTTCAATGGGGAAGATTTGCAGTCACACTGGTCTGGTTTTAGATCAGAAGAAATCACCCCTTTCCACCCCCAGCTGTTAGCACACAGTCTCATCTGTTCATATGTTGAATGTGAACACATGTTCATACACACACACACACACACACACACACACACTGCCCCATCTTCCCAGATTGGCTGAAGTCTCTCGGTGCCGAGAGGCTGAGGAGGTAAGGGGATGGAATTGGTGTGGTAGAGGGATGTGGGACCCATTCTGGAGCCCTTTTTGGGAGACCTCAATTCCCATGCCTCCCTTGGGCTTCACCCCACAGCCCCTCAGAAGAACCTGTTTCCTTTGCAGCCGAGTATAGAACCTTGTGCCCAGGGGGCGAGGGCTTCCGACCCAACCCCATCACTGTCATTCTGGAAGGTGAGCTCCGGGCAGACTATCCACTTGCGTACTCAGTGAGCTTTTTCTCATCCCTGCCTCGCCAAAATGCACAGTTGCGGGACAGGGGCACATCCTCCCTCCCCAAGGCCAGGCAGTGAGGCTAAACTGTTCTGTTTTTGGTGAAGTTTTTGTTTTTTCTTTCATCCGTCTCTTCTTCCAACTGTTGGTTTATTGATCCGTCCTTCCAACAACCTATCCATCCACCCATCCATCCATCAATCCCCCACCCACCCACCCATCCATCCATCCATCATCCTTATCCAACCACTCACCCACCCATCCATCCATGAACCCATCCATCCATCCATCCCCCATCCAGCCACTCACCCACCCATCCATCCACCCATCCATCCATCCATCCATCCCCCATCCAGCCACTCACCCACCCATCCATCCACCCATCCATCCATCCATCCATCCCCCATCCAGCCACTCACCCACCCATCCATCCACCCATCCATCCATCCATCCATCCCCCATCCAGCCACTCACCCACCCATCCATCCACCCATCCATCCATCCATCCATCCCCCATCCAGCCACTCACCCACCCCATCCATCCACCCATCCATCCATCCATCCATCCATCCATCCACTCACCCATCCCCCCCATCCACCCATCCATACATATATTCCTCATTCACACACACACCTGTCCACTCACCCATCCTTCTTTCCCTCCTCCATCCACACATACATACTCCCCCATTCACCCATCTACTCATCTACCCATCCACCCACTTCCCACTCATAAATTCCCCATCCTTAATCCTTCCCCCTTCCCTTCCTTTCTCCCACTATTCTCCCTCCCTTCTTTAATTCCTTCCTATCTTCTGTGCATACATATATCATCCATCTACTCACCTACCCACCCATCCATCCATCCATCCATCCATGCACTTATTCATCTTGTTGATTCACTTCTTATTCATCCACTATTTTTTATATCAATCCATCCATCCATCCATCCATCCTTTTTTAAAAAGTAAGCTCTATGCCAATGTGGGGCTTAAATTCATGACTCCCAAGATCAAGAGTCACATGCTCTACTGACTGAGCCAGTCAGGCACCCTTCATCCATCCATCCTTTTATGCACAGGGGGTGATAAGATTGGAGAATTCCATCCAGAGGGAACTATGTGATGGATGGATAGATGGATGGATGGATGGATGGATGGATGGTTGGATGGATGGGAGCGTGGAGTAGGAAATGAAGAAAAAGGGGGAGAATTCAGGGTGACCTTGACTCAAGAGAGTCTAGGTGCAGCCTCCAAGGTGGACCCTGGCCTGAACGCTCCAAATAGCCCACACCTCTCAGGTATTCTTGAAGAGGCAGGACTGGCTCCTCCAGGGCCTTGGAGAACCCAAGGCAGGGTGTGGGTGTCCCCCGAGGCCTCTGCTTGGGTTTAGCGGCCAAGCATGGCTTCTTCACTTCTTGACAGACATTGATGAGTGCCAGGAGCTGCCCGGGCTGTGCCAGGGGGGAATCTGTGGCAATACCTTTGGCAGCTTCCAGTGTGCGTGCCCACCCGGCTACCACCTCAATGAGGACACCCGCATCTGTGAGGGTGAGTATACACCTTCCTCTCTAGCCTCACCTCCTCCTCAGGTGCGGGGGCCTGAAGTGCCTTTAGGGGCTCTACTCACCTGCCTTGCTGCCTGGGGCCCACTGGGAGGGTGGGAAAGGCTTCGTCAGAATCCCCCAGCCCGCCCTCTGCTCTGCTCCCTCCCTCTCACTTCCTGCCCACTTGGAAACGGCCTGGCTTTGCTATGGCAACCACTCCCTTCCTCCTTCGGGCAAAAGCTGACCAAGTCCCAAAGCTGAGAGTGGGAAGGGACAGACACAGAAGGAATAGCCACACCATTCCTTCAAACAGCGCTCTACCTGTCTCCTTACTCCCCTCCTTTGGGCATCACAGTAATGACCAACAGGAAACTGGTGTTTGTGACTGTGTGTCACCCTCGCACTGAGCATCTTCAGTTGTCATTTGTTCAGTCACCACAACAGCCCCGTGAGGGGGATGTTCCATTTAGGATCCCATTTTTCAGATGCAGAAACTAAGGTTCAGGGAGATGAAGTAACTTGTCCAGCTAGTAAGTGAGCGAAACCCAGCCATTCTGGTCCTTGAGACTGAGCTCTTCTAATGCAGTATACTAAGTCGGTCCATCCACCCACCCACCCATCCACCCATCCATCCATCCACCATCCACCTATCCATCTATCCATCCATCCACCATCCACCCACCAATTCATTCTTTCTTTTCCTTTTAATGATATTAATTGAACACCTACATGTAGCCAGACACCAACACCAACACACAAGGACAGAATACGTATCTTTTCCCTCGGAGCAGTGCTGTTTAGAAACTCAAGGAAATAGGGAAGGAAGGAAGAGGTCTAAGATCAAAACACCAACCTCCATTGTACGTGGAAGAGGAAGCTATCACAGCAGAATCAGAACCTAAATACTTGAAGAATGTTTTATTCCTTTCTGCCTCCCCGTCTCTCGGGACATCAAGGAAGAAAGAGAAAGGTCCGATCAACAAATAAAAGTCACAGGGCAGGGATCCTTTAACCAGATCACTGACCTTGGATGTGCAGCCTTGCCGGGCTAGAGGTGCACTTGAGGGCTGCAGTTCTGTGCGGCAGCATAGAATCCTATTCTCCAAAGGGCCCACACTTGGCTTAATGCTTTGCTGTCGCCACCTTGAAACTCTTCGTGGGTCTTGAACAAGGAAGCCCCAGTGTTCATTTTCCACTGGGCAAATTCTGTAGCTGGTCCTTGTCAGATAGTTTGTCTCACACCCGGCATCGCTGGGCTGCATGGCGATTCTGTTGACTACTCTGTTGTGTTTGAGGAACTGCCCAATGGTTTTCTGCAGTGGCTACAGCCTTTTACATTCTCACCAGCAATGTACAAGGGCCCCGGTTTCTCCACATCCTCACCAACACTGGTATTTTCCATTGCTCAAAGTTACACCGTCTAGTGGGTGCGAAGTGGCATCTCATTGTGGTTTTGATTTGCATTTTTCCCCGATGACTGATGACTAAGGAGCATCTCTCCACGTGCTTACTGGTCATTTGTATGTCTTTGGAGTAGTGTCTGTTCAGGTCTTTTGCCCATTTTTAAATGGGGGTTGTCTTTTTGTTGTTGAGCTGTGAGAGCTCTTCCTGTATTCTGGATATAAGACCCTATCAGATACATAGTTTGCAAATAGCTTTTCCCATTTTGTAGTTGTCTTTTTGCTTTCTTGATGGTGTCCTTCGATGCACACCAGGCTTTAATTCCGATGAAGCCAAATTTATCTTTTTTTTTTTTCCTTCTGCAGCTGTGTTTTGGTGTCCTCTAAGAATCCACTGCCAAATACAAGGTCATTAAAATTTACCCCTATGTCTTTTTTGTTTGTTTGTTTATTTTTGAGGGAGAGATAGAGTGCGAGTAGGGAAGGGACAGAGAGAAAGGGAGACACAGAATCTGAAGCAGGCTCCAGGCTCTGAGCTGTCAGCACAGAGCCTGACGCGGGGCTCGAACTCATGAACTGCAATATCATGACCTGAGCTGAAGTCGGACGCTCAACTGACTGAGCCACCCAGGCGCCCCGACCCCTATGTCTTTTTTCTGAGAGTTTTATCATTTTGGCTCTTATATATTTAGGTTTTCCACTTATTTTGAGCTATTTTTTGCCTGTGGTGTCAGAGGGAGTCTGACTTCGTTCTTTTGCCTGTGGAGATCCAGTTGTCCCTGCACCACTCGTTGAAGACACCCTTCTTTCCCCATTGAGTGGTCTTGGCGCCCATGTCAAAAGTCACGTGACACACGGTTTCCTTCCGGACTGTCAGTTCTATTCCGTTGATGTATATGTCTATCTTTCACCCATACCACACTGTCCTAATGAGTGGAGCACTGTAAGTTTCAAAATTGGGAAGTGTGAGTCCTCTGACTTTGCTTTTCTTTTTCCAAGATGGTTTTGGCTGGGGGGGGGGGGGTCCTTTGTAATTGCACGTGCATTTAAGACTGAGTTTTCCATTTCTGCAAAAATGAAGGCATTGGGGTTTTAATGGGGATTGCATGGCAACTCTAAATTGCTGTGGGGAGTACTGCTGTGTTAACAGTATTCAATCTTCTGATCCATGTACACAGGAGGTCTTTCCGTTTCTCTCAGTCTTCTTTAGTTTTTTTCCGTGATGTTTTGTAGTTTTCAGTGCTCAACTCTTGTGTCTCTTTGGTTAAATTTATTCCTAAGCATTGCATTTTTTGGACGCTATTAGAAGCAGAATCTTTCTTTCTTTCTTTCTTTCTTTCTTTCTTTCTTTCCTTTCTTTCCTTTCTTTCCTTTCTTTCTTTCTTTTTATTTTATTTTTTAAAAGCTTTTTTTAATGTTTATTTACTTTTTAATTTTTTTAATCTTTATTTATTTTTGAGAGAGAGAGAGAGAGTGCGAGCAGGGGAGGGGGAGACACAGAATCCAAAGCAGGCTCCAGGCTCTGAGCTGTCAGCACAGAGCCCGACGCAGGACTCAAACCCATGAAACGCCAGTTCATGACCGGAGCCAAAGTCGGACACTTAATCAACTGAGCCATCCAGGCACCCCGAATATTTATTTATTTTTCAGACAGAGAGACAGAGTGCGAGCAGGGAAGAGGCAAAGAGAGAGGGAGACACAGAATCGGAAACAGGCTCCAGGCTCTAGGCTCTGAGCTATCAGCACAGAAGCTGATAAGGGGCTGGAACTCGTGAACTGCGAGATCATGACCTGAGCTGAAGTCGGATGCTTAACTGACTAAGCCACCCAGGCAACCCCCCCACCAAATTTTGTTTAATGTTTGTTTTTGAGAGAGAGAGCATGAGCAGGAGAGAGGGAGACGCAGAACTCAAAGTAGGCTCCAGGCTCCACGCTGTCAGCACAGAGCCCAATGAAGGGCTTGAACCCACAAACTGTGAGATTATGACATGAGCCAAAGTCAGATGCTCAACCAACTGAGCCACCCAGGTGCCCCAATATTTATTTATTTTTGAGAGAGAACTAGAGCGTGAGCAGGGGAGGGGCAGAGAGAGAGGGAGACACAGAATCTGAAGCAGGCTCCAGGCTCCGAGCTTCAGTACAGAGCCTGACGCAGGGCTTGAACCCACAAACCATGAGATCACGACCTGAGTCAAAGTCGGACCCTTAACTGACTGAGCCACGCAGGTGCCCCATTAAGACTTTATTCTTAAGTGGGGCACTTGGGTGGCTCAGTCAATTGAGTCTCCAACTTTGGCCTGGGCCATGATCTCACCTTCTGCGGGTTTGAGCCGCACATCGGACCCACTGCTATCAGGCAGAGCCCACTTCTGATCCTCTGTCCCCTCTCACTGTGCTTCCCCCACCGGTGCTCTCTCTCTCTCTCAAAATGAAGTAAAACTTCTACTTGTTTAAAAAAAATGATTTTATTTTTAAGTAATCTCTACACCCAACATGGGGTTGAACTCACAACCCTGAGATCAAGAATCGCACGCTCCACAGATTGAGCCTGCCCGGCGCCCCTTTGTTCTGTAGATTTTTTAGGATAGCTTACGTATCAGATGCCATGGTTGTTGTAAGTTTTTGACTGGATTCCAGACTCCTGCAAAAGTCGATTTTGTCAGTTTTCGCCAGCTTGATAGTTTTGTGCAGGAATGGAGGCTGATGTCCTATACTCTGCCGTTTTTGGTGATAGTGCTAATATTCTACTATCTGTTTTTATATAGCTCACTAGCTGAGAATGCTTGTTACACTTAAAAAAAAATTCTTAATGTTTATTCATTTTTGAGAGACAGAGACAGAGCATGAGCAGGAGAGGGGCAGAGAGAGAAGGAGACACAGAGTCTGAAGCAGGCTCCAGGCTCTGAGCTCTCAGCACAGAACCAGACACGGGGCCGGAACTCATGAACCCCGAGATCATGACCTGAGCTGAAGTCGGACGCTTAACCGACTGAGCCACCCAGGCGCCCCAGGTCATATTTTTTTCTTAATAGAAGTGAGGTCAGGAGCGCCTGGGATGGCTCAGTCGTTTGAGCATCCGACTGTTGATTTTGGCTCGGGTCATAATCCCAGGGTCATGGGATCAAGCCCCACACTGGGTTCCATGGTCAATGTGGAACCTGCTTAAGATTCATTCTCTCTCTCTCTCTCTCTCTCTCTCTCTCTCTCTCTCTCTTTCTCTCCCTCTCCCTCTCTCCCTCTGGCTCTCTTCCATGCTCACACACGTGCTCTCTCTCTCTCTCTCTCTCTCTCTCTCTCAAAACAAAAAAAAGTGAGATCATAGTAAGCTTTTTCTTTTTTTTTCATTTAACACCATGTCGGATCTTTCCCTGTCACTGAAATGCCTGTGCATTTTAAGCTAATCTTGACACTGAGCTCAAGCCCATAATGAAGTGACTCTACCAGGTCTGGGGTTGGGAGTTACCCAGACAACTGCTAGATGCTGTCCCTCCCTCCCCTGCAGACGTCGACGAATGCTATGCACAGCCGGGCATCTGTGGCCCCGGTACCTGCTACAACACCCTGGGGAACTACACTTGTGTCTGTCCTGCGGAGTACCTGCAAGTCAACGGTGGCAACAACTGCATGGGTACAAAGTGTGATGACTGGGGAGATAGGCAGTTGTGGGAAAAGCACTTGGGTGTGGGAAGGACTCCTAGGAGTCTCCAAGCCTTGGAAGAGTGTGGAGAGCTGTGTGTAGGGGAGTAGAGAGCAAGAGGGTGAGTGTATTTTTGAGTTGCTGGTCAGTAGCAGAAAACAAGATGCAGGATTTGGGGGCCCAGGGCTGTCATGAATGGTTGTCCAGGTTGTGCACTGCCCAACAAAATCTAAAATGTAAAAGGCACCCCATGTGTGTTGGGGGAGAGGCATCAAGCCAGTATTTCTCAGCTGGACCCGTGAATGAGTTCCCAGCCGTCTGATGGCTCTCTCTTCCTCTCTTCTTTCTTCTCCTCTCTTGGCTATCTTTTACCCACACTCCTCTTCCTAACGGAACTGCAGACATGAGGAAGAGCATTTGCTTCCGGCACCATAACGGCACGTGTCGGAATGAACTGGCCTTTAACGTGACCCGGAAGATATGCTGCTGCTCATACAACATTGGCCAGGCCTGGAACAGACCCTGCGAGGCCTGCCCCACCCCTGCCAGCCGTGAGTGCTCTCCACACCCCCGCCCCTGCCCCCTTCCTTCCAGCTTCCTCCTTTTTAGTGCAGTATTTAAGGAGGCGCACCTTGATTGGGGTGCCCAGATTAGCTCTCATCCTACATTGTTCTGATGAGGGCTAAGGAGTTGAAAATACGTCCTAGGTGGCGTATGGAAAGCATCCGTCTTGGGGTGGGCGAGGCATCCTTCCTTGTATGTTGCAGATTTGGGGATTCAAAATGGATCAGTGAAGCTTACGTTTGTGGTAAAGGTCCTCGGAGACTCACAGACTATTTTGGGGGGAGGGCCAGTGAGTACCTGGGGCCAGGGAGGAAAGCAAAACTGGCCGGAGGCACCAGGGGCCCCATGAGCAGGGGAAGGTGCAGCCCCGGGGAAGCTCTGGGAAAAGCTGCTGAAACACTGTTCGGGATGAAGAAGGGTATTGCGGGCAGGGAACAGCGCGAGCAAAGGGCTGCAGGCAGAACTGAGCAGCAGACCATGCTGGCGGCTGGAAAGAGAGCTGGTAGAATGATCTAGCAGCCAGCCCAGGAATCAGAAAGAGCCGCAGGAGTGGGGCAGTGATTGAAAGTGGACAACGAGGACGTTCCCACATGCTATGGGCTGAATGTGTCCCCTGCTAAACTCACGCGTTGGAGCCCCGGTCCTCAGGGCGGCGTGTTAGGAGGAGGGGCCCTGGGGAGGGGATTAGGAGGCCCCCTGAATGGGATGGGGGCCGTTCCGAGAAGACGTGTGTGGGAGACGATCTCCACCATGTGAGGACATAGCAGGAAAACAGCCACCTCTGAACCGGGAGGCGGCTCTCACCAGACCCCGAGTCTGCCGGCACCTTGGTCTTGGACTCCCAGCCTCCAGAACCGTGAGAAATACGCATCTGCTGTTTAAGCCACCCGGTGTGTGGCATTTTGTCATGGCAGCCCCGGTTGACGGAGACCAATAGCTTCCTCGGGCCGTGGCAACAAATTGCCACAAATTTGGTGGCTTAAAAACCCCAGAAATTAATTTTCTCCCAGTTCTGAAGGCTAGAAGCCCGAAGCCAAGGTGGCAGCGAGGCCGTGCCCCCTCCAGAGGCTCCAGGTTAGAGTGCTTCTTTGGTTCCTCCAGCTTCCGGTGGCTCTGGGCGTCCTGTGTTCCCGGCTTGGAGCTCTGTCCCCCATCTCTGCTTTCGTCTTCATGTGGCTTCTTCTCTCTAACTGTCTGCGTGTCTCTCCTTTTCTTATAAGGACACCGGTCATTGCATTCAGGGCCCACCCTAACCCAGGGTGTCCGCATCTTTTCTGGATTGCATCTACAAAGACCCTGTTTCCCCAGATGGTCACACTCAGAGGTTCTGGGTGGACATGAACTTGGGGGGCAGTGGGTGTCCATCCCGTGCGGGGCAGTGGAGAGGGGATCGTTACTGGGCATTTCTGGGTGGTGGGCCTGGTCTGCGTTCTAGGTAGCAAGAACGGGGCAGACCTGAGCTGTGCAGGCTGGGAGGGAGCTGCAAACAGCCAGCTCTGGTCAAGAGACCGTCAGGACAGATCACATGTCACCCTTGGTTTGGGTGCTGGGACTTAGGTACCTGCTCGGATCTCGTGCACCTGAGTCTGAGGTGCAGGTGCAGGTGCAGGTAAGACGAGGCAGAGGTCCATACTAGCCGATGACGCGGGTAGAAGGCCGAGTGACGGCCAGGGCGGGGACCTGGGGAAAGGTGGCAAGATGCCGCTGCCTAAATACCTGCCCGTGTCCACCTGGCGGGCCCAGAGACACCTGCCCCACCTGGGGATCGCGGTCTGGTAGGCGGCATCTCGGCCTTGCCAACGGGATGCAACTAGGCAGGGTGGGCTGCCCCGGGGAGGCCCAGGGGTGGCGCCATCAGCGGCTGGTGCCAGTGTGGCGGGTCGGAGGGAGCCCAAGGGAGCCTTCCCTGTGGCCGCCCTGAGTCCTCGAGGCTGGAGTGGGCTCTGCTAGGGAACAGCAGAGGGAACAGCGTGTGCAAAGTTCCCATGTGGGATGGATGGACGGTGGAGAGCAGAGCCCCTCCAGACGTGTAATGAAATCGGTGCAACGGGAGGGCAGGAGTCGCTGCTGGAAAGGCAGGGCCGGGGGGTGAAGGTCTTGAAATTCAAACTGAAGAGTCTGCCTGTTCCGGAGAGGGCAGTGGGGTGTGGTCAGCGGCACTCACGCGTAGATGAGAGAGGTCGCGTCTCTGTGTCTCTGTGTTGGAAGGTCACGCCGCGCGGGTGGGTGGCTGCCTGTAGCTCTTCCAGTGCTGGTGAAAGCGGGTGGGAGGCAGAGAGACTAGTTGTCAGAGGCCGGGTGAGGGCTGGGCTACAAGGGTTGGAGGAGGCCATGGGCGGGGATCAGGAAGAGGAGGGGGTGTCCTTCCCGGGAGCCTGCAGCCCCAGCACCCTCTGCCCTGTCCTCCTTTGCCCAGTGGACTACCAGGTCCTGTGCGGAAACCAGGCCCCCGGCTTCGTCATTGACATCCACACGGGGAAGCCCCTTGGTGAGTGACTGTGTCCCCCTGCTGACAGCCTCCAGGTCCCTCTGTCCCCAGGGCCCTGACCTCCCCCTTCCACCCACCCCCACCCCGTGCCCACACTTCTGCCTTCCCAGACCAGGCCAGGAGTTATGTCCCCAAATAGTTCCCTTTATTAAAAAAAAAAAGTAAGAGTGTTTTTATTGTTATTATTCATTTTTTTAAAATTCTGATAACCTACGTATAACATGAAATTTACCACCGTAACCGTTGTTAAATGTCCAGTTCAGCGGCATCAGGCACGCTCACACTCTCAGGCAACCATTCCTACCATCTGTCTCCAGAACTTTCCATCACCCCACACTGAGACTCTGTCCCATGAAACACGGACGCCCCTGCCCTCTGCCCCACCCCTCGCTCGCAGCATCTCCACTCTGTCTCTGTGGACGGGACTCCTCTAAAGACCTCCTGCGAGTGGGGTCACGCAGGACGTGTCCTTCTGTGACCGACTTCTGTCACTGCACGCGGTGTCCTTCAGTCCGTCCACGTGGTGGCAAGTGTCAGAATGGCCTTCCTTTCTAAGCCAAACAAGGTTGTGTGCAGTTTAATCCCTGGAAGGCCACAGCTCAGCTGTGTGGTGTGGAACTGGTGAACCCACTTCGGGCTGTTTTCATCCCAATAAGGATGTGCTCTCCTTATTTTAAACAACCGGGGCATGGCAGATAAGATCTGCTTCCCCTGCCGTTACCACATCAAACCTAATCTCCTTCACACTCCCAAGGTTCCCATGCTGTATGCCCCGAGGATTTCTAGTTCCTTCTTCGTGCATTTCAGTATACATAGAGGTCCCCATTGAGAATGCACGGCATTGTTTTCTGGGGAGTTTGAAATGTTCTCATTCTATAATTCCCTGCATACTGGTTTGCGACTCACTTTTCTCCGGCCACCAACGAGCCGTGAAGACCCAGACAAGTGACTGACTGAAGTGCCCCCCTCTTGTCCTGCTTTGTAGTATTCCACGTGTGGACACGCCCCAGGTCACCAGCCAGCCCCCCGTGGATGGGCACTTAGGCTGCTTCTGGATTCCTTTTTTATACAGTTGGCCCTTGAACAGCACGAGGATTTGGGGCGCAGAACCCCATGCAGTTGAAAACCTGCATATAACTTTTGACGCCCCACTCAAACTTAACTAGTAGCCTACTGATGACCAGAAGGCTTACTGATGAGGTCAACAGTAGATTAACACGTTTTATATGCTACAGGTATTGTATGCCGCATTCTTACAATAAAGTAAGCCACAGTCCATAAAATGTTACTAGGATACCTATAAGGAGGGGTGCCTGGGTGGCTCGGTCAGTTGAGCATCGGACTTTGGCTCAGGTCATGATCTCACAGTTCATGAGTTTGAGCCCCGCATTGGGCTTGCTGCTATCAGCCCAGAGACTGCTTCGGATCCCCTGTCCCTGTCTCTCTGCCCCTCCCCAACCTGTGCTCGCTAAAAAGAAATAAACATTCAAAAAAAAAAAAAAAAAAAAAAACACGTTTATAGCACTATACTCTATTTATATAAAAAATACACACAGCTAAGTGGCCCTGTGCAGTTTGAACATGTGGTGCTGTTGAACATGTGCTGTTTAAGCATCAACTGTATAGATAACAGCTTTTTTGGGGTATAACTCACATACCACATGCCTCGCCCATCTTAAGTACAATTCAGTGGTTTTCCGTGTCTTTACAGAGCTGTGCTGCCATCACCACTACGTTAGAACATTTTATTTTTAAGTTTATCCATTTATTTTGAGGTTGGGGAGGGGAAGAGAGGGAGAGAGCGAATCCCAAGCAGGCTCTGCACTGTCAGCACAGAGCCCGGCGCGGGGCTTGAACTCAACGAACCGTAAGATCACGACCCGAGCCCAAACCAAGACTGGGCACTTAACCGACTGAGCCACCCAGGCACCCCTACATTAGAACATTTTCATCACGCAAAAAGACACCCGGTCCCCGTGAGCAGACACCCCCCGTTCCCCCTCAGCCAGCCCCCGGCAACCCCTGTTCTACTTTCTGTGCCTATGGATTTGCTCTTCCGGGCATTTTACATCAGTGGGATTGTACAATATCTGTTCCTGCATCTGGTTTCTCCCACTGAGCATCGTGCATTCAGGGCTCGCCCACGTCGTAGCGTGTCCGTGTTTCACCCCTTTGTAAGGCTGGGTTACGTTCCATCATGCGGACGGACCATGGTTCGCTACCCATTCCTCTGCTGACGCTTCTGGTTTCTTGCTCAGCGTTGTCCCAGGACCCCCCCCCCATGTGGCTTCCTGATCTCGCAGGGGCTGTTGACCCCAGCAGACCCCTTGAGGCAGAGGCAGACTCACTGGGCTGCGGCGAACGTGTTTTCAGTTGAGAGATGCTCACCCCCCTCTGTTCTCTGTCTTTCGTCCCACATCCTGATCTCTTTCTGGTGTCAGAAAGACTTCAGCTGCCGCAGAATTTTTCCAGTGTGCTCGTTTGTGGCCACCCCTTCTCCCAGACTGCATGGCCCCCTGGCCCAGGGTCCCCAGGTGTTCCCTGGGGCTGGGCTGCCCCTGACGGCCGACGTCCTCCCCAGACATCGACGAGTGTGGGGAGATCCCCGCCATCTGTGCCAATGGCATCTGCATCAACCAGATCGGGAGCTTCCGCTGCGAGTGCCCCACGGGCTTCAGCTACAACGGCGTGCTGCTGGTCTGCGAAGGTGCCACCTGCCCGGCCTCCCCAGCCCTGGGTGGGAGGCTCGTCCCCCACCCCATGCCCTCTGGACAAGTCACTTAAGCTCCATAAGCCTCAGTTTCCCTTTCTGTACAGCGGGGCCGATGCCTTCCCAGGGGGCCTCCAACCCACATAACCAGCCTCCCACTGGTTCCGGCCACTTCCGGAGGGATTCCCCGCTGCAAAGCCCGGGGCAGGGTTTGGGGTTGGGACCTGGCAAGGAAGCCTCCCGCACTCCTGCCTGTCGGTTGTATCCCGCAGACGTGAACGAGTGTGCCGGCGGGGAGAGCCCCTGCCAGCAGAACGCCGACTGCATCAATATCCCTGGCAGCTACCGCTGCAAGTGCGCCCGAGGGTACAAGCTGTCGCCGAGCGGGGCTTGCGTGGGTGAGCGGGGACCCCAGCACGCTGCAGGGCAGGGAGCTGAGGGGGTGGGCTGTGGGACCTGGCGGGCAGGGACAAGCCCTGTGACTTGAGTAGGGCACGGCTCCATCCGGGTCTTTCTCCTCGGCTGTGCCATGGGGTGGTTGGGGATGCCGAGCACCTGTTAATAGGGGGCTTGGAAGAGGAGGGGGGGTGGGAGCATGGTGCTGGTCTGGCAGCAGCTTGAGCGCGGGCTTCCAGGCAGGTTCCGGCTTCCCCATCACCGCACGCAAGGGCTCGGCAAACGCCATGCGTGTGTGTGTGGGCGTGTGTGGGTGTGTGTGGAGGTGGGGTTCTGGGGACACCACACTGCCTGCCCTCCCCCAGGACGGAACGAGTGTCGGGAGATGCCAAACATCTGTAGCCATGGCGACTGCGTGGACACCGAGGGCAGCTACACTTGCCTCTGTCACCGTGGCTTCCGGGCCTCGGTGGACCAGACCCTGTGCACCGGTGAGCGTCCCTTCCTGTTCCCCCCCCGGAGAGCCAGGCCGCCAAGCCAGAGGGACCTCAGGTGCACACGTCCCCTGTGAGGGCAGTGCTTTCATCCATCTGGTTCACAGACAGACCCAGGTTTGAGTCCTAGCACTTAAGACCTTGGATCTATGACCTTTATTCACCTCCTTGTGCCTCGGTTTGCAAAACAGTAGTGATAAATCGTTTCAGGGGCTCTTTCCAGCCACCTCCCCCCCCCCCCAGGGGTCACTGCCCATCCATCCGGACAGGGCTAGGTGCAGGAGAGGCGGGCTGGGTCCAGCCAGGCCCTCAGTCCCTGAGCTGCCTGATGCCCTGGGTGAGCCGGGCGGGGCTTGGGGGCTTTGCTCTGGCAGACGTCGACGAGTGTGACCGGCAGCCATGCGGAAATGGGACCTGCAAGAACATTGTTGGCTCCTACAACTGCCTCTGCTTCCCTGGCTTCGTGGCGACACACCGTGGAGATTGCGTCGGTGAGCCCCCGGGCCGGCGGGCGGGCCTCATTGCCCCGCCCTGAAAAGTGGGTCCTCAGCTTGAGGGCGCCCCTCTGAAATAAAGGGTCTGGCCCCAGGGATCCCTTAAGAAAAACAACCCCAGTGGTCGGTGCTCCCTCTAAAATAGTCAACCACAAAATTTCCCACCCCACCCCACGGTCAGGCGTCAGGAGGTCTCTTGCTAGAGCTTACACTCAGGGTGACGGCAGCCGGTGGACAGTATAGAGGACACAGCACAGACCTGGGTGGTGTGATGCTGCCACCTGGGTGCAGTGGTTAAAAGCATGAATTCCAAAGCCAGGCAACATGAATTCAAATCCCAGCTTTGCCACCTGCCAGCTGTGTGACCCCAGATGAGTCGTTTTACCTTTTACCTCTTTGGGCTTCAGTTTCCTCTTCTGCAAAAAGATTAATAGTAGTACCTACTTATGTTAATGTTAGACCAAACAGACAGTAATAACAAGAAATGTTAGCAGAGATGGAAAAAGATATCATATAAAGAGACCAATTCCTTGAGAAGACATAACAACCATAAATACATATGCATCTAACAACAGAGCTTCAAAACATACAAAGTAAAAAATGACAGAGCTGAAAAAAAAAAAAGATAAACCCACAGTTACGGTTGGAGACTTCAACACTTACCCTCAGTAGGAGAGGGGACAAATAGAAAATCAGTAAGGATAGGGAAGATCTGAACAACACTGTCAATCACCTAGACCTGGTCAGTATTTATACAACATTCCAGAACACACATCCTTCTCAAGTGCACCTGGACATTTGCCAGGAAAACCCATATTCTAGGCCATAAAACAAACCTTAGAAAATTAAAGACTTTTAGTCACACAAAGTAGGTCCTCAGAATGTAAGGGAAGTAAACTAGAAACCAGTCACAGAAAGACATCCCAAAAAATCCCCAAATATTTGGAAATTAAACAGTATATTCCTAAAGAATCCAGAGATCGAAGAAGCAATCATAAGGGAAGTCAGAAAATATTTTTGACTTAAATGAAAATGAAAACACAACAAAATTTGTGGAGTTCAGCTAATGGAGTACCCAGAGGCAAATTCATAGCTTTAAGTGCTTGTACTAGAAAATACTGCTATCTGCCTCATTGGATAGTTGGATATACAGAGCCTAGCACGTGAATACATGATAAATTGAAGTCCCTGCCGTCAACTTAACTTCATCGTGGACAGAGTGCAAGGGAGGCTCAGAGCCCCAGGACTATGGGTGACCCCATCCGCCCATATCCCCTCTGCAGACATGGATGAATGCACCACCCTGGTGGGGCAGGTGTGCCGATTTGGCCAGTGCCTCAACACAGCTGGCTCCTTCCACTGCCTCTGCCAGGATGGCTTCGAGCTCACGGCCGACGGGAAGAACTGCATAGGTGAGTCTCGCCTTGGAGTGGGGAGTCATCTCCGCCAGCCCCTGCTCCAAGTTGACCTGCAGTTCATACTTCCAAGTGATGACGGTTCCATTTCATAATCATGCACTTATTTTAAGGTATAAAAGGAAATGACAACTAGCACGTCACATCCATGTTTTCACAGGATTTGTGGTTTAGGGTAAGGCTGTCTTAAAAACCTGAGTTTTTAGGGCACCTGTGTGGCTCAGTTGGTTAAGCGTCCAACTCTTGGTTTCGGCTCAGGTCACAATCTCGCAGTTCATGAGTTCGAGCCCCGTGTGGGGCTCCGCACTGAAAGCACGGAGCCTGCTTGGGATTCCTTCTGTCCCTCTCTGCTCCTCCCCTGGACACACTCTCTGTCTCTCTGTCAAAATAAATAAACTTTAAAAATGCTTTTAAAAAAACCCTAAGTTTATGGGGCGCCTGGGTGGCTCGGTCGGTTGAGCATCCAACTTCAGCTCAGGTCATGATCTCACAGCTCATGAGTTCAAGCCCCGTGTCCAGCTCTGTGCTGACAGCTCAGAGAGCCTGGAACCTGCTTCGGATTCTGTGTCTCCCTCTCTCTCTGACCCTCCCCTACTCACGCTTGGTCTCTCTCTCTCTCAAAAATAAATAAACTTAAAAAAAAATTAAAACCCTAAGTTTTCTGAAATAAAGAATAGTCAAGGTGCTACATGGATTACACAGAAATCAGGAAGGGGGTCTGTAAATGGCTTAAGATTAGGGACCTTGCTCCTTCCCTTGGACACCACATAGCTTCACCTATAACCCCCACTTTAGGACCCAGAATATCCTTCCCAGGCTGTCTCTTTTTTCCTGAGTCTCAACTCTTCCCCTGGACCCAGGAAGACTTGTTCTGGGGCCCTTGGTCATCATGCGGTGACTACAGGTGCTGGTCCCAGTCCCAGGTGAACCCCTGTCACAGGCTGGTGCTGGGACCCCTCGCCTTCCTCTCCCCAGACACCAATGAGTGTTTCAGCCTCGCGGGAACCTGCCTGCCAGGCACTTGCCAGAACCTCGAGGGCTCCTTCCGCTGCATCTGTCCCCCTGGCTTCCAGGTGCAGAATGACCACTGTGTCGGTGAGTGTCTCTCTGGGCCTCTGTTGCCCCATCTGTGAAATGGGAATGCCAGCTGGGGTCTTGGTGAGGGCGGAGGCGTCCTTAGCACAGCACCCAACACAGCTGTGTACACAACTTCTGTTACGAGGATTATTTCGGATGCTCGGCTCAGGGTCTCTCTCTGGGGCCCAGAGGCTTCTTCTTCATGGATCCTACAAAATGGGCATGGGTGTGGGCTTGCAGGGCCCAGAGAACTCCTCACGCTTGGTGGGTGGTGGTCAGGGACCAGTCTGGCCCGAGTTCCCCCTGGTGTGAGTCCCTGTCTGGGTGACTTTGTACCGAGTCGGCTACTCTGGACCAGTCTGGCCTAGGCAGGTGGGCTAACCTAGATCAGTCTGGACCCTCTCTTCTGATCTATTCTCTCTGGTCTCCCCTAAGCACAGTATGAGCTAACCTCATCCAGCATAAGCTAGGTTTATCCGATCCTGGTTAGCTTTGTACACGGTCAGTCTCTAAAGATGAACTTTTCCTGACCATGACCCCTGTCCCAGAGATACCTTCTAGGAAAGACTCCTCCCCCGCCCCCAACACAGCCCAGCTGGTGCTCAGGCTCACTGCATCCCGAGGGCCCCTGGCCCGTGTCTGTCAGTTCTCGGACCCTCCCGGGCTGGGTTGCCACTCTGTCCGCCCCCTCCTCCCCCGACAGCTGAGGCTGTCCTACCCTGGCAGAGGTCCTGCCTGCACCCCACCTAGCTCGTGTCCCTGCCCCCCCAGACATCGACGAGTGCTTGGAAGGACCCAACCTCTGCCTCTTTGGCACCTGCACCAACAGCCCTGGGAGTTTCCAGTGCCTGTGCCCACCTGGCTTCGTCCTTTCTGACAACAGGCACCGTTGCTTTGGTGAGTCTGTGGTTCTCTCTTTGAGAAGAGGTGGAAGGTAGGGCGAGAAGAGTGGGGCCACCCCGAAAAGGGGGCTGCAGTTTCCTGCATGGATCTCCAGGAGCTCTGCCCAAGCAGAGGTGCTTCCCGGCATTGGTGGGGTTTTTCTAGTCCAAACAGCCTCTGCGCCAGACAAGTCACTTGCACGGAGGGCTATCCTGGTCCGGTCTGGGCTAACCTGGTCTCCTGGGCTTTGGTTGCCCTGTAGTGGCTGCGGTTGCCCTCCGTGGGCTGGCCTCACCTCAGTAGGCCAGCCTTGTCCAGTGTGTGGGCTAGCCTCAACCAGTCCGAGCCAGTGTCGTCTCTCCCCGGTTAGGGGCAGCAAAGCAGAGGGCAGGGCAACCCAATCAGCGTTTGTTGTCCAGACCCCAACCTGCCCTTGAGGACTTCTCAGGCTGATGGGAGTCCAGGGCTGATGAGGGGGGTCCACGAGGATGATTGGGGGTCTCATGTCCCAGGTCCTCTGGCTCTCTGGAATCAGTTGCTTCCCCTCTCCAGGAAGGGGCTTTCTGAGCCACGAATAACTGGCTGAGTGTGCTCCCCTTGGCACAGCTGTGGATGTGGGGTGTCACTGGAAGGGATTCCCGGGGGTCCAGCGGAAGCCCCAGGGCTGGCCCTCATTGGCCCGGTGTAGGTCACATGTCCATCTCGGAGCCAATCACCACAATAGGGGGGGTTCTGATTGGGCACTTGGTGGGGTCTGGGCCCCCCATTCTCTGGGACCGGGGTGATGATCAGGGCACTACCGATGACCTTTCTAATGTTTCCCTGGGGGGGGGGGTCACCCCACAGACACGCGGCAGAGTTTCTGCTTCACCCACTTTGAGGCCGGGAAGTGCTCTGTGCCCAAAGCTTTCAACACCACCAAGGCCCGGTGCTGCTGCAGCCAGAAGCCTGGCGAGGGCTGGAACTACCCCTGTGAGCTGTGTCCTCAGGAGGGCGGCGGTGAGCTTCCTGCCCTGTCTGTCTCCCCTTAGATTCCGCCTGCCGGCCCACATCTGTTTGGTTTCCTACACATGCTCAGGGGGGGCTCTAGGGGCCGCAGCAGCCCCCGACCCTCACCTCCTTCCCTTCTTGGTGTCCAGCTGCCTTTCAGGAGCTCTGCCCCTTCGGCCACGGGGCGGTCCCAGGCCCGGATGACTCTCGGGAAGGTGAGCCCCTCGCCCACGGGCCAAAGGCCCCTCGCAGCCGCCTAGCCCTGTCTGGGCTCTGTCTGTCCCCCGCTCCCAAGTCTCAGGCTCCCTCCTTGCCCAGTGGGTGGCCCGGACCGCACCGGCCTGGAGGGGAGGAAGAGACCCCCGAGTGTGGCCGGGGCGTGACCGATGCCGTGTCTGGCACCCCCGCCTCCCGCAGACGTGAATGAGTGCGCGGAGAACCCCGGCGTCTGCACTAACGGCCTCTGCGTCAACACCGATGGGTCCTTCCGCTGCGAGTGTCCCTTTGGCTACAGCCTGGACTTCACAGGCATCCGCTGTGTGGGTGAGTGACCAGCCCGCCCACGCGCCCGGAAGGAAGGAGCGGAGCAGACAGGGCAGAGGTCAGTTGCCCACTCAGGCCAACCCACTGAGCACGCGCATCCCGCGTGCAGCCCGGAGTTGCGCCAGATCAGGCCCGTGTGGTCGGTGGCACTCAGGGGGTGCAGACAGGATAATGTGGAGACGGTGAGGGCAGGAGGCTCTCTGCGGGTCCTGACCGCTCCCTTCCCCCCTACCCCAGACGTAGATGAGTGCGCCGTCGGGCACCCCTGTGGCAAAGGCACCTGCACTAACGTCATCGGAGGCTTCGAATGTGCCTGCGCCGACGGCTTTGAGCCCGGCCCCATGGTGACCTGCGAGGGTACGACCCTGCCTGCCTCTGGGCTGTGTGATGGGGGGCATCGGTGGCTGGCCTGAGGGCGGGGGTGTGGATCCCACAGGCAGACCCTGCCCAGCCCGCCCCTCCCCTGGCCTCCCCAGACATCGATGAGTGCTCCCTGAACCCCCTGCTCTGTGCCTTCCGCTGCCGCAACACTGAGGGCTCCTACGTGTGCACCTGCCCGGCCGGCTACGCCCTGAGGGAGGACGGGGCCATGTGCAGAGGTAGGATGTGCAGGAGAGGCGGGCGGGGCCCCGGGCTCCCCATACCTCAATCCTGGAGAAGACAGGGAAATGCGAGCCTGTGCCCAAGGGGGAGCACCAAGAAATGGAGTGAGGGCAGCACTGAGGCAGTGAAGTGTGGTGGGTGCTCTTCTGTGAGTGGTGCTTCTGTCGTCATGAAAATGGGGTCTCCAGTCTTAGCAGGCCAGTGGTTCTGGTGGCCTCTGCAGTGGCTGCTGGGCTCGCCCTGAGCTGAGTAGGACCGTGAGGGCTCTTACTGTGTCTCCCAGGGGACGTGTGGTGGTGATGCCTGAAGACCTTTTTTTTTCATGTTTTTATTTATTTTTAAGAGAACATGAGCAGGGGAGGGGCAGAGAGAGGGGGATAGAGGATCTGAAGCGGGCTCTGTGCTGTCAGCAGTGAGCCCGACGCAGGGCTCGGATTCACCGACTGTGAGATCATGACTTGAGACAAAGTCAGACACTTAGCCGACTGAGCCACCCAGGCTCCCCAACAGTTTTGTGGGTTTTTTTAATGTTTTATTTATCTTTGAGAGAGAGAGAGAGAGAGAGAGACAGAGCATGAGCAGGGGAGGGGCAGAGAGAGGGAGAGAAGGAGAGACAGAATCTGAAGCAGGCTCCGGGCTCTGAGCTGTCAGCACAGAGCACAAAGCGGGGCTCAAACTCACACAGATCATGACTCGAGCCAAAGTTGGATGCTCAACCGACTGAGCCGCGAGGCGCTCCCTGACAGGTTTTTTAAAAATGTTTATTTATTTCTTTTGAGAGAGAGAGCAGGGGCGGGGCAGAGAGAGAGGGAGAGAGAGCATCCCAAACAGGGTCGGTGCCATCAGCTTGGAGCCCAAGGAGGGGCTCGAACCCGCGAACCATGAGATTAGGACCTGAGCCGAAATCAAGAGTCAGATGCTGAACCAGCTGAGCCCCCCGGGCACCCCTGGAGACAGTTTTCATTGTGACAGCTGGGTGTGGGGGCTGCTGCAGACATCGAGTAGCCAAGGATACTGCTGAATATGCTACAGCACACAGAAAGACCTTCCACCACGAGGAAGTCTCTGGTCCCAAATGTCCTTAGTGTCAAAGCTGAGAAACTCTGGGCTGGGACTTGGTCCCTCCAGGGCTGTCTCAGGGTCAGCGTTCCAGGGACCATGTTTTTTTTTTTTTTTTTTTTTAAATTTTTTTTTTCAACATTTATTTATTTTTTTGGGACAGAGAGAGACAGAGCATGAACGGGGGAGGGGCAGAGAGAGAGGGAGACACAGAATCGGAAACAGGCTCCAGGCTCTGAGCCATCAGCCCAGAGCCCGACGCGGGGCTCGAACTCACGGACTGCGAGATCGTGACCTGGCTGAAGTCGGACGCTTAACCGACTGTGCCACCCAGGCGCCCCCCAGGGACCATGTTTAAGGCCGGACGGATTCACTGACCCTGACGTGGGCAGGGGGACGCAGGTGTTGGGACAGTCCCGACCCCTCAGCTTCGTACTTTCGGTACCCAAGGGCACAGAGGGAAATGGGACTCGGGCCCCCGCGGCCTGCGGCCAGGCCACGGGGCGCCTGACCTTGGCCCCCTCTCTCCCTGGTCATCCGCAGATGTGGACGAGTGTGCGGACGGTCAGCAGGACTGTCACGAGCGGGGCATGCTGTGCAAGAACCTCATCGGCACCTTCGCCTGCGTCTGCCCCCCAGGCCTGCGGCCTCAGCCTGGCTCCGGGGAGGGCTGCACAGGTATGGGTGTGCTTGGGGGTGCAGGGCCCCCCCGGGGGAGACGAGTCAAAGCAGGAGAATGTGGCGGGAAGGGAGCGTGCAGGGCGAGGGGAGGCTGGCTTGCGGGGCTCCGGCCTCCCCACCGGCCTCATCCCTCCCGCCCCAGATGAGGACGAATGCCACGCGCGGCCCCGCCTGTGTGCCAACGGCCGCTGCGTCAACACCGCGGGCAGCTTCCGGTGTGACTGCGACAAGGGCTTCCAGCCCAGCCCCGCTGGCACTGAGTGCCACGGTGAGTGTGGCCACGCACGGCGGGTACAGCTCTCCCAGCCCAACCCCCGCCCCGCCCCATCTCAGCCATGCCCCTGCCTCGGCCTGGAGCCGCAGGCCAGCCCCCTCGCGTCCCCACCAGCCTCCTCGTCCTCACCCAGTCCAGGCTCCAGCCTGTCCTGTCCACTTCCCTGGATGTCCTCCATCTGCTCTGTCCCCGCTGTCTGTCCGGCCCACTGCCACTCACACCTCCTCCCTAGTGTTCCCTGGCCCCCGTGCTGCCCTTGACCGTCCGTGCTGTCCGCGGCCACAGGCGTCTCTTGACCCTACGGGTCTGCAGCTTCTGCCTCGGCCTCGGCCCCCGGAGGGCGTCTGACAGTGCTAGGTGACAGCGGTCTGGAAGATTGCGCCCCGCGCCCACGCACAGCTGTGTCGGAGGCAGCTGGGAGCCCTTGCTAGACTCTCGGTGCCGCCGGACCCCGGGGGGAAGGGGGCCCTGGACGGCAGGTGCCTGCCACCCACCCGCCTGCCCCGTTCTCTGCAGACGTCCGGCGGGGGCCCTGCTTCTCCGAGGTGCTGCAGGCCGCGTGCCAGGCTCGCTCGAGCAGCGGTGAGGCCGTCACTAGGGCCCAGTGCTGCTGTGGGGGCGGCCGGGGCTGGGGGCCCCGCTGCGAGCTCTGTCCCCTGCCTGGCACCTCTGCCCACGGGACCCTGTGCCCCCACGGCTCAGGCTACACCGCCGAAGGCCAAGGTGGGTGGGGCGTTTGTTCTCGGTCGTGTCTGTGTCCCAGAGGGGGCTGGGGTGTGCGAGCCAGTGCGAACCGGACCCCGTTCGTTGCTGTGCGCGTGCATGAACTCGGGCGAGCGGGTGAACAGGTGTGTGAGCCGATGTGTGTGTGTTCTTTGTTCTCTGCGGGCTCATCCGGGAGTGTGTGAAAAAGGGTGCGGACCGGTGTGCATTCACTGGTGTGTGTGTTGTGCGTGCCGGCCGCATGAGGAGCATGTGCCGGAAGGTGGGTCCGTGTGCTTTGGATTCCAGCGAGTTCCACGAGGGCGGGTAGGTGTGCGAGCGAGTGTGAGTGACTGCGTTCACGAGCGTGTCTCATCCAGCGTGTCAGCGAGGGTGGGACAGGTCACCCCAAGCGAGCAGCGGTGACCCCCAGGTCTGACGAGGGTGTGTCTTGGGGGGGGCGGGGGAGACAGAGGAGCCGCGGAACGTGTGTCCCTGTGATTCCGCAAGAGTGTCGGCCTTGACTGGTGTGCAGTGTGTGTGTACCTCTGCCTGTGCTTCCGCATTTGTGTGCGTGTGCCCCGAGGTGTTGCAGTGAGGCTGCGGGAGGGCGTGTTCCCCCTGCCAGGCGCTCTCGGGGTGTAGTGAAAGGAGCTGCATTAGTGAGTCCGGGGCGGGACTCACAGCCTCGGGGAGGGGTCCCTGGGGTCAGGTGGGGCAAGTAGAGGCTGGCCTCGCCCCGGGGGAGAGGGCTGCCGGCCAGAGGGTGGAGGTGTGCCCCAGGGACCCGAGGCAGCCGGCGCAGCTGAGCGCTGCTTGTCCCCAGATGTGGACGAGTGCCGCATGCTCGCTGACCTCTGCCCTCACGGCGAGTGCATCAACAGCCTCGGCTCCTTCCGCTGTCGCTGCCAGGCTGGGTACGCGCCGGATGCTGCTGCCACAGCCTGCCTGGGTGAGCCTCCCGCCCCCATCCCCTGGCCCGGCCCGGCCCCGCTCCCTCTGCACAGCACCTGGCCTGCGCTTCCGGCCGAACCCGGGAAGCAGAGCATCCCCAGTCCCGCCCCCAGCCCCGACCTCATTTGGGCGTCTTTCCTCCTGTTACTTTGTGCATCCTAAGATTTTCGGTTTCGTCGTGTAGCAGGTGTTCATCGCAGTCAGGGGTCAGCAAACTCCCTCCAGCTCAAGGGCCTAGGCCGGCCCTCCGCTTGTTTTTGTTAATAAAGTGTTATTGGCAGCCATAGCTATTTGGTTTCCTCTCCCTCTGCGGCTGCTTTCCTGCCACAGAGGCAGAGCTGAGTAGTTGGAACCGGAACCATGTGGCCTGCAAGGGCAAACATGTTTAATCTCTGGCTTTTTACAGAAAAAGCGTCCATTCCTTGTATAAGCCCGTAGATTCTGATTGGTTCGGGCCTGGGAAGGAGGCCTCAGCAGGACCTGAGTGGAGACCCCAGCCCCTGACCCCCCGGGGGGGACATCTGTCTGACACCAACCCCCCCTCCCCCCGCCACATGCTGCCAACCCTCTAGATGTAGACGAGTGTGGCCAGGCGCCCACGCCGTGTACCTTCCTCTGCAAAAACACCGAGGGCAGCTTCCTGTGCACCTGCCCCCGAGGCTACCTGCTGGAGAAGGACGGCAGGACCTGCAGAGGTGATGTCCCCCCCCCCCCAGGCCCTGTGGGGCTTCGTCCCTGACCCCCCGGGGATGCCCCGGGCACATCCCCGGCCGCTCGCCCCCGGGTCTTTCCCCTGGGAAGCCCCCGGCCCCGGGGGGCCCCGCCCTGAGCCCACGGGGACGTCTGTGCTGCAGACCTGGACGAGTGCTCCTCCAGGAACCACAACTGCCAGTTCTTCTGTATCAACACCGTCGGCTCCTTCACCTGCCACTGTCCCCCCGGCTTCACCCAGCACCACCAGGCCTGCCTCGGTGAGTCCTCTCACCCTTCCCAGCCCCTGGCACGTGACGCTGGCCTTCGCTCACTTGTTCTCCAAATAAGCGGCAAGCCCCCCGTGTGTGCCAGACGGCGGGGACACAGAGGGGGTCAGAAGAAAGCCCCTGCTCTGTTGGTGCCCACATCCTGCCAATGCCTAGGACTTCGGTCTCCTTCCTTGCCCTAGGGACCTGGGAGGAGGGGAGTCCCTCTGACCTCAGCCCAGGACACTCACCTTTGCCCCTGACCGGACCCTGATGGGTCTCTCTCCTACGGTCTCACGGGGTCCAGAGCGGAAGTTGGTTCCGAAGCCAGAGTTGCAGGGGCAACTGTCACTCCCATCGCTTTTTAGTGTCTCGTGGCCTGGGAGAACCAGACCTCCCCTGGGGGCCAAGCCCAGCCGTGGGTGGCCCCATTCAGGCTCCCACTGGTCCACTCAGCCCACACCTACTGAGACCTACAGTGGACCAGGCTGTGCTCTGGCCCGGAGGTCTTTGGACTCCAACCCTCAGGTCAGGCCTGCCCAGCCCCCTACTTGCTTCTGTTAACAAAGTTTGGTCGGCACACAGCCACGCCCATTCATTTGCATAGGGTCTGTAGTCGCTTTTGCGCTAAAATAACAGAGTCAGAGCCAAGCCGTTGCCACAAAGTCACACGTACCTCCTAGCTGTCCCTCTACAGGAGCCGTTTGACTCGCCCTGTTCTAAACCCTGAAGGTGCAGCAATGAACACAGGAGGCAAGCTTGCTGCCGCCATGGACTGTCCCTGCTAACAGGGACTCCAAATAGACACAAACGGCAAAGGGGCGCCTCGGTGGCTCAGTCAGTTAAATGTCCGACTTCGGCTCAGAGTCCGTGGGTTTGAGCCCCGCGTCGGGCTCTGTGCTGACAGCTCGGAGCCTGGAGCCTGCTTCGGATTCTGTGTCTTCCTCTCTCTCTCTGCCCCTCCCCTGCTCATGCTCTGTTTCTCTCTGTCTCGAAAAAACAAATAAACATTAAAAAAAATTTAAAAACAAACAAAGAGTAAGCTAACACCACAGCCTGTTGGAAAGTGATGCGTGGCATGAGAGAAAGATAAAGTGAAGCAGAGTAAGGAGATCAGGAAGGCTGCAAGTTTTCCACTAGGGATCAGGAGAAGCCACATCCAAAGGGACTTTTGTACAAAGAGCTGACGGAGGTGAAGGAGGGAGTCACGTGCCCGTCTGGGGAAGAGCCTTCCAAGCCTTGAAACAAGATCGTTTCTCTTTTTCTGCACATTCAAGTTATCTTCCCTGCTTCCTAAGATGAGCACACTTAATGTGGCATCTGTATGAGTTTGTAGCTGTTTGCACGTACACACGCGGGCCCGTGAGCCAGTGCAGACACCCAGCAAGCTCCCGTGGGACTTCTCTCTCTGGAACAGAGTTGAAATTCCCAGCCAGGCTCCCCACTGTGCAGTTACCAGGGATCGAGGGCTCCAGATCATTCACGATTCACATCTGTGTGGCCTATACCCCTGGTGGGTGGTCTTAGGCTAACTAGATCAAGGGCCTGCAAATTTTTTCTGTAAAAGGCTCTACGGTTGGGGTGCCTGGGTGGCTCAGTCAGTTAAGCAACCGACTTTGGCACAGATCATGATCTCACGATTCGTGAGTTCGAACCCTGTGTCAGGCTCTGTGCTGACAGCTCAGAGCCTGGAGCCTGCTTCAGATTCCCTCTCTCTCTCTCTCTCTCTCCCCCCCCTCCCTCTGCCCCTCCCCAACTTGCACTCACTCTCTCTCTCTCTCAAAAATAAATAAATATTAAAAAAAATAGTCTTGCCATTGTAGGCCAAAAGCAGTCATAGACAACATGTCATAAATGAATGGGCATAGCTGTGTGCCAATAAAATTTGTTTATGATAAACAGGCAGTGGGCCAGATTTGGGTCTCAGGGCCTCTGTTTGCTTATGATTAAACTAGAAGATCAAACTTATATGACCACAGTATGCCCCCTGACCCTTGGCCTGCTTTGTGGATGCAAGGGAAAGAGACCATAGTCGTGCCAGAGGCCTCTCTCTGGTGAAATCCTGGCAGGAATCCAGGGCTAGTCTCTGTGGCCCCTCAAAGGACGGCTCAGGCATGACGGATGACACCAGCAGCAGATACAGGAGCCACTGTGGCTGAGGAGCCCAGGTCCCCAGCGTCTCTCATACCCAAGAGAGATCCCAGGTCCCCAAAGGGAGGCGTCTGGTGTCAATCTTCATACCCTAGGGAGCCAAAACGAGGGATCCCCCCGCCCCACCCTGGAGATGCACTGTTCACTCCCTAAACTCCCAGCATGGGCCATTAGCACGGTAGCCACACTGTCTGGTAACCAGCCCGTCTCTGCTCGCACTGCTGGCACAAAACACCACAGACTGGGCAGCTTGAACGACAGACACTTGTTGCACGCGGTTCTGGAGATTGGAAGTCCAAGGCCAGGGTGCGGCCTGGTCGGTTTCTGGTAAGGGCTCTCCTCCGGCTGGCAGATGGCTGCCTTCTCGCGGTGTGCTCCCATGGCAGGGAGAGCAAGCTCTCTGGTGTCTCTTCTTACAAGGGCGCTAACCCCGTCCTCAGGACCCCACCCTCACGGCCTCATCTAAACTGAAGCCCCTGCCGGAGGCCCCACCTGCAAACACCATCACTCTGTGGGGGTAGGGCTTCAACATACGAATCTGGAGTGGAGGGGGGACAGCCACTTTCAGTCCATAATCCAGGCTGACCTGTCATGATGGTCCAGTGTCCACGAGGACAGAGTGCACTGTTACCCCCAGGAAAAGGGGTTTTGTTCATCCCTGAGTCCCGTGCTGAGCACTGTCCCGAGCCCTGTGTGTGACTGGATTAATCTCCCAAAACCGCGGTGAGGGAGGTGTTACCATCTCTGTGCTACAGCTGGGGAGACAGGCCCACAGGGGGTAAGTCAGCCACCCCGGGCCACACAGCTTTGAGGTGCCACAGACAAGATTCAAAGGAAGTCGTATACGTGCTTCATCTCAAACGTTCAAGGCAGTTCTGTGATGTGGGAGCCGCTATGGATCTCATTTCACAGAAGGGGAGACTGAGGCACAGAGAGGGCCAGTGACTTGCCCGGGAGCTGGGTAGGCCCAGCATTGTGGTGCTGGCCGTGAATCCCCTAACCGCTAGGCTGTCCTGCCCGTTCCCTGTCCTCTGCAGACAACGACGAGTGCTTGGCCCAGCCTGGCCCGTGTGGCACCCGGGGGCACTGCCTCAACACCCCGGGCAGCTTCAGCTGTGAGTGCCACCGAGGCTTCACCCTGGACAGCTCAGGCCATGGCTGCGAAGGTAGAGCTGGGCTTTGGGTGGGCTCTGGGCCTGGGCTGTGGTCCCCAGGGCCACCGGGCGAGCCCTGCCACCCGGTCTCTGTCTCGCAGACGTGGATGAATGTGACGGGCCCCATCGCTGTCGGCACGGCTGTCAGAACGAGCTGGGGGGCTACCGCTGTGGCTGCCCCCAGGGCTTCACCCCGCACTCCCAGTGGAGCCAGTGTGTGGGTGAGTGTCAAGGGCCCCCCATCAGAATCTGTTGGGAGCAGGCAACTAGGAACCGCCCCCACCCGGGATGTTGGGATAAAGCACAATGACCTAAAGTGCTTCTGGGCTGGCCCGGGAGGTAGTGAGGTCCCCACTGCTGGGGAGACTGGGGAGTCGGGGGGCTGCAGATAAAGCACGGCCAGGTTCAAGCCCATTTCCTTGGGAGTGGTGGCCTGGAGGGCCCAGCTGAGAAGGATTCTGAGTCAGCACCTGTGAACACTAGGAAAGAGTTCTGCGATTGATTGGTGATGCCTGCCGTGGGTGTGGCAGTAGCAGATGGGAGTGTGTGCTGTATCTTTGCCTTAGCTGCTCCCGAGGCCCTCAGTTTGGGGGACTAGCCTGTGCCCCAGCCTCCTCCATCGCATACTTCTCTTTGTGCTCCAAGCCCTCCTAACGACAGCCTCGTCCTTACCGCCTCCGTTTGTGCCTTCCGGACAGTCTGGCTTTCGCCCTCTACCCTTGGGCCCACTCTCTCCAGGCGCCTCCACCTCCGCTGCTCTGGGCACTGCTGCCTGCCCCTCCCAGACGCTCTCCTCCCTCAGCCTCTCTGATTGACGTTGCCTTCTCTCTGGTTCCTCCTCCTCCCCTGATGGTGGGTCCTCAGCTAAGTTTCCATCTTTCCCTTGCTGTGTGGCATTTGGCCCCTGGGGACCACACACACACACACACACACACACACACACACACACCTTTGCCTCTGCTGCCGGTTCTCCTTCTCAGCCTGCTTCCCCCTCTGCTTTCTCATTTGCTCACTCCTTCTGCAGTGGGCTGTCCGGGGTCTGTCTTGCGTCAGGCCCTGTGGATACAGAAGTGGGCCAAGTAGCAGACTCTTGTCTAGTTAGTGGTGGGGACAGGGATGAGTTAGGCTCATGGTTCTCAACTGGGAATCATTTCGCCCCCTCGGAGACGTTTTGAAGCGTCTGGGATACGTTTTGCTCGTCACACCTGGGAGGTGGGAGCTCCCAGCATCTAGTGGGTGGGGGCCAGGGATGCTGCTTAATGTCGTGTGGTACACAGGACAGCCCCCACCACAGAGAATGGCTCGGTCCCAGATGTCAGTAGTGCCAGGGAAGAAACCTCGTTCGAGATCATGCCACCATTTAGGATTTCTGGGAAGTTCCAAGAAATGCTTGGAAGGAGAATTAGAGGGCTGGGGCAGACCTAGTCCCGGGGCTGATGGGGAGCCTGATGGAGGTTGACTTTGACCCTGGGCTCTGGAGGAGGAGCAGGACTTAGTGGGTGGAGATCAGGAGGGCTGTGGGCGGGGGGCCTGGGGGTGCAGAGGCCACCCCCTGCCCCCCGCGTTTCCTCTCCCCTCTCCCCACTCACAGACAAAAACGAGTGCGTGCTGTCGCCTGCGGCCTGCGGCAGTGCCCCCTGCCACAACACGCTGGGTGGCTTCCGCTGCGTCTGCCCCTCTGGCTTTGACTTTGACCAGGCCACAGGGGACTGCCGGGACGTAGATGAGTGTGCCGCGCAGGGCGGCCCCTGTAGCTACGGCTGCGCCAACACCGCCGGTGGCTTCCTGTGCGGCTGTCCCCAAGGCTACTTCCGGGCTGGGCAAGGGTGAGGGGCTTGCGTAGGGCGGGCACAGATTCCCAAACCCTGCGAGAGCACGCACACACGCACGCACGCACACACATACACACAGGTGGGCCCGTGTTCACATGCATTTTACACAAGTGTGCACGGAGCCCTGAGCACATGTATGGGTGTGCACACAAGCTCACACCCGATTCTGGCATAATTACCTTCGTGGCAGATGAACCCACCCGGTAGATGCACACTTCTCTGTAATACACTTGAGCACACGGCTCACACGGATGCCAGCACGCCTGCGGACCCTTCCGCATTCGCGTATCTCAGTGTGCACATGTGTGCACATACACATCAGCATCCTGGGGTGTGAGCAGGTTCGCACCTAGGCCCAGGTCAGCCAAGGGATGCGTGCACACAAGCGCACATCCCTTGTGTGGGCACACGCAAAGGCACGGCCACACATTTACACACCAGCACCTGCCCCCGTGGGCAGTGAGGCTCAGGGTGGGGGCTGGAGGGGCTGGCTGGGGAGATCCCGCCAGCCTGCCCCTGAAGGCCTACCGCCACCTTGTCCTGGCCCAGGCACTGCGTCTCTGGCCTGGGCTTCAGTGCCGGGCCCCGGGAGATGCCAGGAGAAGAAGAACTGATTTCATCTGAAGCCTGCTATGAGTGCAAGATCAACGGCCTCCCGCCTCGTGACCGGCCACGGCGCAGCGCCTACGGCGGCCACCAGGTCAGGAGAATGAAGGGATAGGAAAGTTGGGTTGGAGGGGCGCTCGCTATTAGATTAACTAAATATGAGTGCATTGCTTTGCCTTCTTTTTCCCTCTTGTTTCTTCCCCCCCTTTCCTGGAAAAACAGTGGCTCTATATGTCATCCCACTGTTACAAATATTTTCTGTAAGCTTCGCAGGGGTAGGGCCCTGTGTCTGTAAGAGTGAGGGGAGTGGTTGTCAGGGCTCCTGGGATGGGCGCCAGCGGATCTGGGCAGAGGAGGGCCTGGCGGCCCCATGGCTTTGCCTGCAATACTCACAGACTGCCAGCAGGTGTCAGCAAGGGCACGTGTCTGCGCAACACGCTGGGGAAGGGCGGAAGTGTCCAGAACCCAGGGGCAGGGAAACAGGAATAGCTTTCACTTTAACACAACAAGGGAACCACCCCTCAATATGTAAATTAGGCGAAACCAACACCAAGGAGAAGAAAACACAGATAACCTCCTGTGGGACTGGCTACGTCACCAAGCCCGGGCTAGCCTGCCATTGAGGCCCCTGGCTTATTCAGGGCCCTGTCCGGCTGCCAGGACCAGGAGCGCGCTTACAGCAGTTCACATAAAGAGGGGTTTGTCATCAGCACACAGGGTGCTCTCAAAGAGCCCAGATGCAGGAAGTGCAGCAACCCCCACCCCCACCCCGGCACCGGAAAGCAGCTCCTCTCTGTTGCAGCCAGGTCTTGTGTTTCTCACTGTGGCGGCTTCAGCGTCGTGTGGACAAGTGGCCGCCTATCTGCCCGTCTTTGCTTTCCCCTGGGGAAGCCGCCTCCGCCGTCACGCCTCTGTCTGTGGCCCAAGCTGACGGTGGGCCTTGTGATGGAGGGCTAGATGGAGGTCAAAGGTGGAGAGTGACGGTGAGAGGCTGAAATCTCTCTGCCGTGACCCCGTGGTCCCCTACCCACTGCGTTCCGACGCTCCCCGCCTCTCACCGTCCTCTGTCTGGTCTTTCTCCACAGGTGAGCCTGGCCAGCCTTGACTCAGAGGCCCCACTGACCTTGGGCCTGAACCTCTCGCGCCTGAGCCAGGCCGAGCACATCCTGGAGCTGCAGCCAGCGCTGGAGAGCCTGGCGGGACGGGTCCGTTATGTCATCGCCCGTGGCAATGAGCAAGGTTTCTTCCGCATGCATCACCTCCGTGGCCTCAGCTCCCTGCAGCTGGGGCGTCGGAGGCCCGGGCCTGGAACCTACCGGCTGGAGGTGGTGAGCGTGGCAGGGCCCTGGGGCACCTGGCCGGAGGGGCAGCCGGGACCAGGGGGCCGGGCCTTGCGGCTGAAGGTGCAGCTACAGCTGCTGTAGTTGGAAGGACACCCCCTCCCCCCACCTCCTGGCAGACCCCAGGCCCCTCCCGCCCGCAGCCCCCGCTCCGGACTCACTGCATGGGCCCTGCCCAGTCCTTGCCTCGTTCGGCAGGATTTGGAGGAAACTGAGGTCACCGAGCTCACCACACACCGTAGGGAGCCTCCGGGGTCCCTGGTGAAGCCCTGGACTCAGCGCGCCCCGGCGCCCCCCGTTCGTCCTCCTGTCCAGAGCTTGGGACGGACCGACCCCACCAGCAATGGGGTCACTGACCGGGAGGAGCCCCAGAACTCAGGAAGAGTAAAATGCTGTGCTGCGACCTCAGGCGAACCCAGCCTCTGCCCAGGGGGACCCCAACACTCAGTCTCCCCTAGAGACGGCTGGAAGCTGGCGCACGCACCCTCCTTCTGCAACAACCAGGGTCACGGAAGGGCCTGTGATTCGCCGAGTCCGGTCAGCCTCAGGCTTCCACTTCTGCACTGCACCGCGGCTCACCCCCCGGGGGTCGATGGGACATGGAAACGGACAGCTGGGGGGTGTACCTGGGGCTCAACCCTCCGAGCCGAAGAGCCTGTGGGGCCCCAGCCAGAGTTGGTGACACCACCACGCTCGGGCCCCCGCTGGGGTGGGCTGGGGTTCCAGGATGCTTTTATATCAAAAGCAGAGACCACAGTAAAGTTATTTTGGGTTAAGCCGGCCTCTTTGGCGTGTTCTCGAAGTAACGAGACGCTGCCCTCCGCGGGGCCGGGCTGGGCTCACAGGTCAGGGAGCGGGAGGCCCCAGAGCTTTGGAAGGATGGGCTTCAACCCGGGGCTCTGAGGGGAAAGCGTGCAGCCGAGACGCAGGCGAAGGCCGCCTTCCAGCTGGGGGTGGGGGACACGGCACCCAGGCTGCAAGCGGGTTCTGCGAACCTCAGACCTGCGAGTGGCACAAAGCCAGGCTGCTGGTGGCAACCACCGAGGGCCCGGGTGGCTTCACCGGGGCCGATTCCAGCAGCTCACGCTCCCTGACCACGTACCGCGTACCCGGCACCGTTCTAAGGACCGTTACTGACCCGCTCGGTTGTCCTTGTAACTCCGTGGAATAGAAGCTGTTGTGTTCGGCCCCGTTTTACAGATTGGAAAACAGGCTTACGGATGGCAGGCCGCTTGGCCAAGGTCACTCCAGGTTGCAGGTAGCAGGTCACCCTGCCCCGCTCGCATCCTGCCTGGTCCCAGGGTGAGCCGCACCTATACCTAATCTGATGGCCTCGCTGGATGCCAGGGGGCCGTGGATACGCGGTCGGTGTGTGTGTGTGTGTGTGTGTGTGTGCAGACGGTAGTGCGTCGGTTGTTTATTGTCATCTTTGCACCCGGCGCGGGGCTGGAACTCCCAACCCCGGAGGTCAGGAGTCCCACGCTCTGCGCCAGCCAGGCACCCGGTGGTAGTGCATTCGGTCCCCACTAGCTTGTACGAGGCAGGCAGCGATATCACCCATTTTACAGCGGGAGGAACCAAGGCTTAGAGGGTTTGTAGAACTGGCCTGAGTCGCCTGCATAGCCTAGCAGGGCCTCGGTGTGACCCCTGGCCCCAAACCGCCTCTTGTCCTCTAGAGATGAAGCGCTGGGTTTTCATCTGGAATGTTCTCTCTCGTGGTGGAAACTGAGGCTGCCCGAGGATGGGACAGCTGGATGGCTCGAGTCTAGTGCCTGGCTCCGGGGCTCTATTCTTGGCTGGGTTCCTGGCCACTTGACTCATCGAGAGTGTTTCTGGACCCCTGTCAGAGCTTGCAGAGGGCTCCTCCGTGCCTTAGCCAGGCTCGCTACAGCCCAAGGGTGTGGACGGAACAAACGCAGCGACCCCCATTTTACAGGCGAGGAAAGAGATGCCAAGAGAGTGCGCGGTTTGCTCAAGGTCACCAGCTGGACTCACACCCTCGCCTGCAGCCAGCATGCCCCCCCCCCCCCGGAGCCGTCAGCTTGAGGGCTCAGCACAGATCCTGGGGTGGCATTCACGTGGGATTCGACACAGGCTGGGATAGCAACTCACACCCCATAAGGAAATGTGACAGAGACAGGAATGACGTCCCACCCCAGGGGTGTTTTAAATAACGTTTATTTAAAAATCATAGAAAAGCATAGTCTGGGAGGAGCGTCCCGGGACGGTCGGGAGCTTTGCAAGGACCCAAAGGGACACAGGCAGGCGTGGCCCAGGGTGGGTGGCAAGAGGCTGCGGTGGGTGACAAATCCACATGATCCACTACAAGACCCGCTGCTTACGGCTGACTCTGGTTCCTGGAGCAGGCAAGGGGCCTGAAGCAAGGTCAGCTCTTTCCTTCCAGCTGCCTGAGGAGCAGGATGTGGCAGGAGCGATGGGACAGAGCCAAGAGCAGGCCCAGGCCCGGGCACTGAGGTCTGGCCTGAATGACAGGCTGGGGCACCTGGAGCCTCAGGGGACAGTTGTGGCGGGGAGAGGTCCGGCCCGCCTTCGTGCTGGCTAATCCTGGAGGTGTTCGGGCTCACGGATCTGCGGGGGGGGGGGGGGATTGGAGAGGTCAGCAGGTGATGGGGACTGGAGTAGGAGCTGGGGACCCCGCCCACCTGACACTTCGTCTCAGCACTTGCCGAACCCCCCGCAGCCGGGTTAGGGTAATGAACAGCCACCCGAGTGTCAACCGGCAGGACTGACCACAGAGTCAGCCCCCTCGGTCCCGGAGTTGAGTCCCCTCCCCCAGCCCGTGCTGCTCTAGAGAGCCCTCATCCCTCAGCAGTGGTGGGGGGGGGGGGGGCGCAGAGGGATGGTCACATGATCAGAGTCCTCACCTGGATGAGCTGTCGTCCGGAGGGCAGTTTTCGTCTTGTTGCTTCTGGGGGGCCAGCTAACCCCGGACGGGGTTCTCAGGCGGCTTCTGTGATGCTTTGCCTTCCGCGCATCCAGGAATTCTGTCCAGTACTTCACCCTCTTGTCCCGGGGGTTGCCGCACACCATCCTGTGTTTCCGCAAGAAGAATCTGGCGGGGGAGAGGGTGCCCAGGTTGGGGTGTGAGCCGGGGGCTAAGTCGCGTCTGGGCCCCGCCCCCCGCCCCGCCTCCCAGGCCCCGCAGCCCCACTCACATCACAGCCGGCAGGTTGCAGCTGCCGCTCACCTCCTGGCGCTGGTACCCGAGGGCGCGCTTCAGAAAGTCCATGCTCTCGAGCCGGTGGTAGGCTAGGCAACAGTCCTCCGAGACACCTGCGGCCGCGACCCGCGGGCTCACGTCTCTGTGCGCACGCGCGTGGGCAGCGACGCACACGCGCCCGCACACACACCTGCCGCAACCCTCCCGAGGCCCGCGGAGGCCAAGAGACAGCCCAGATGATAAGGAAGGCACCCGCCTCACCTTTGGTCCCCTGATAAGGGGACCGCTGGCACGAGTTGGAGGGGGTCCACGGTCCCGGGCTGGGAGGGGCCCAGGACCCCCAAACGAATGAGGGATCGGAGTGAATGAGGACTTCCACGAGGGCTCTGGGGCAGAGGAGCGCAGACGCCCCGAGGAGGGGCCAGGGGACACGGCTCCCAGCCCAGGCCCTTCGAAAATGAATGGGCTGGCCGGCTGCTCCTGATGTCCCCGCTCCTGCTCCGGGCTGGCCGTTCCCCACCTAGGGCTATCTCCAGGGCCTCCTCCTTTCTGTCCCCGTCAGAGTGACCGCTCGGTCACCAGACCAGAAACCAGGAGGTCTCTGTTTGTCTACTCGTTGCCTGACAGAAGCACTTTGGGTTCCTACTAAGGTGCCAGACGTGTAGACAAACACAGAGGGGAATTGGACCCAGGGCTGTCACGGGGATCCCCCAGCCTGGTGGGGACACCCAGAGGTGGATCTGTGCCGGGAGGGGGAAGGGCAGGGACCTGGGGGTGGTGTCTTGGAGGAGGGTGCCAGCAGGGCCTGGGAGGGTGGGCGGGTGGAGGTGATGTGAGAGACAGTGCAGCGGCCTTCAAGGCCCTCCGGGACCCATCTGTCTGCTGACCCCCCCACCTCCAGGAGCCACACCCAAGGTCTGGCAAAGTGCAGTGGGAAGGATGGGGGAGGAGGGCGGCTTGAGCCTGCCCTGCATCTCCAAACCTTGGCCCCAGAGGGCGAGGGGCAGTGGTGTCAGATGGACCCCGGGTTTCGGTACCAGGCAGGCAGGGGGCCACTCTGCCCCTAGGATCAAAGGGCCCCGGGCTGGGCCTGGCTTCTGGAATGGGCCTCTGATAGCATGACAATGGGAATGAAGCCCAGCCCCATCTTGGGCAAAGGCTAAGGTCTGCTGGAAGCAGAGGACTAGGGCCTCTCAGACCAAGTGAGGGCAGGCGGGGCAGGCAGGGTGGGGGGGTAGGGATGGTGCTATGGGGTTTGGACCAAGCCGGGGACCCTGCTCAGCCAGCTGCTGGGCTCAGCCGCTTCCCCCGGGGCCCATGGGGATGCAGGAAACAGTGGCGGGACTCCTGGGGGACACGGTATGCCCAGAACTGGCCTTTGGTCACCAAATCCTCAGGTGCCCGATGCAGGGAGAAGTGGGAAGGGACTCCCCGTGAATAACAGTATGGTTGTCATTGTTATTGCCAGGCACCGGGCCAAGAGTTTTGCAAGTTACCAGCCCATTGGAGTCTCATGTCCTATCTGTGCCGCAGGAATCCAGAGGCCCCACTTTGCAGATGAGGAAACCGAGGCTCATAAAGACTGAGTAGCAACACAGGTAGCCCAAGGCGGGTGGAGCTGGGACGGGGGACCCACTCCCGTTGGTCTCCAGGGCTCTGCAGGGTCATGTCACTGCAGCGTGTCCCTGGCAGTAACTGGCCATGCCACCACTGGGAGCCATACTCTGCTCCCCACAGTGTCTGGGCTGACTGGAGTCCTGGCAGGGAGGCCTTGGGTCACGGACGGTGGAGGAGGCATCACAGGGGCTCTGGAAGGAGGGACTGGGGGGCCTGCACCCGCAGGGAGCCGCAAACACATGCCAGGAGTTTCTGCACGACTGGGGCGGGAGTTGTGCATCAGAATTCAGTGGTGGAGACATAACGGGTGGGGGTTGGGGAGCTTCTGGAGGAGGGGAGGAGCAAATGGGGGAGGGAGGGCAGGGAGGATGGATGGGGAGAGGAGGGCTCCAGGAGGCTGGGTGGGTACGGCCCACGACGTTACCTTGAGCGTGGACAGGACACCAGATGCCCACAAAGCTGGCCGCCACCACCAGGCACAGCAGGAGCCACCAGTTCATTGTGCACCGGCTGGTCCTGCTCCCCAGGTGTCTGCAAGAATAACGGGAGAGGTGGGGGTGATGAGGACCCCACACGGACGGCAGCAGACCCTGGGAACACTCCCATCTCAAGCCAGGCCCCAGGGCCCTCTGCAAGGGAGGCAGCAAGGGAGGGCCTGGCGGCTGGTCGGGCTGGTCCCAGCCAAGACTGGGGGAAGGACTCACCAAAGTCCGAGGGATCCCAGGGGCTGGTGCCTGCTGGGGTGAATCCAAGCTTTTCTGCCTGCCAGGCCAGCAGGCTGGGCATTTTATAGGTGGGGCCCCACCCTGAGGCCACCTGCCCTCCGCCACCCTCCCTCCTTCCACCTCCTCCCCTGCTGGGCCTCCAGGCTTCTCCCCGGTTTATCTTTCTAGCTGCTTTCCCCAAAGTCAAGATACACCTGCAGGGCATTGTAGGCACCTGGGGACAAGAAGACCTACAGCAGAGGGCTGGCAGGAAACACTGACTTTCTCAACTACTTGGATGTGAGACAGACAAGGGTTGGCTCCCTTGGTGGTGGGAGGCAGAACCACACAGATGGACAGACCCAGCCTGCCCAGGCCACTTGAAGGCTGGCTGCCCTAGGACCACCCCCCCTCTTTCACTTCCTCCCCCATCCAGTCGTCCCCTGCTTTCTCCCCGAAGGGCCCTTTGTCCTCCCAGCATTCCCTCTCCCGCCACACACCACCGGGGCAGACACAGCCTTCCTGCACAGGGGCCTCAGGCTGCCTTGCTCCCCGCTCCCAAGCCACCTGTCCGGTGGGGCCCTGACTTCACCCCACTTTTCTCTCCTTCCCCACAATGGGGGGCCTTACAGTTTCATAGAAATGCCCTGGTTTTGCCAACAGGCAAATCCATTGAAACAGAAAGTAAAATCAGTAGTTGCCATGGGCTGGGAGGGGAGAATGGGGGGAGGGGGCGGGGAAGGCGCAACTTGGCGAATATTGTGAACGCAGGGAACCTTGCACTTTTTTGTTGTTTTTAAGATTTTATTTTTAAGCAATCTCTGCGCCCAGCGTAGGGCTTGAATCCGCAACCCCGTGATCGAGTCGCGCGCTCCACTGACTGAGCCAGCCAAGCGTCCCCGGAACCTTACACTTCCGATGGGGTGCAGTGTAAGGTATGTGAATTTTCTCGACTGTTACCTCGAGAAAAATGTTATTAACATCCACCACAACAAAGAAATGCTCTGGTTTTGGAAGAAATGCCTGGAGCCCTAGGTAGCCGCGCGCCGGCGGGAAGCAAAGCAAAACCCACCTAGAAGGCATATTTTTCTTTCCCTGGGTCAGCGTGGCTCGCCTGGTCAGGGGCTCCACGGGTGGGAGTGGGCGGTTGCAGGGGCAACGGGGCTTTGCAGAGACCTCACAGCTGATTGGCTTGAACTGTTAACTTTTTATTGCTCGCATCCTTAGCTATAGAACACTCCAGGTATTTACCACACCCGTACCCGTCTCATCTCCCCGCCCCACTAGGAGCCTCTGGCGGAGGACCCTTCGCAAGCCCCCAGGGGAGGAATCCTGTGGGTTTGGAGGCGTGGCTTACACTGGGGGCGGGGCTTACAAGCCCCGCCCCTCCCCGCTCTGGGAGCTGAGACTCCCCGCGGCCAGGCCCAGCGCCTAGTGGTCCGCGGAGGTGGCTGTGGCAGCCCCCAGGGCCCGCTCGCAACTCCGGTTCCTCGACCTCTTGCTCTGGGTGTGGGGCCGGGGGGGGGGGGGGGGTGCGCAGGCGGGACGAGACGCGGCTCCGCGTGGCTGGGGGCGTGGGGACGCGGCGTGGCGGGCCCGGCCAGCCTGTCTGCTCAGGCCCACTGCACCTGCCTGTCCCGTCGCCCGAAGCCGCCAAGACGTGGCGTGACCCAGACTCGCCTGAGGTCCCCGCAAGCGAGCCCACTTCCCCTCCCCGCCCCTCGGGGTTTGTCCCACCCGCAGCCTTCACCCCGGGCCGGGCCGGTGTCCGAGGAACCTGGGGGCAGGGCAGGCAGGGATTTGCGTGATCTTGGACCCGGTGCAGGTGTCAGGGAGGGGGGCGGCGTGCTCAGACCCCGGTGAAAACCCGGAGTTCTGAAGCCCGCAGCTGCTGAGTGTGAGGGCCGCATCCTCACATTTAAGGGCCAAACTGGGAAGGGGAAGCCTCTTCTGTTCCTACAGCTGCTGGAGGCGCCCCTGTGGAAAGAGCGTAGCTGGGGGGACAGAGGCCTCCTCCTGCCTCCTGGCCACCAGCCCTGACGATGGGGGCCGTTTGGGGTGGTCTCCGGCCTGAAGCTGAGCCAAGGTGAGGGACTGACCACATCCCAGGGCCTGCAGGTCGGAAGGGCAGGCAAAAAGCCTTCCTTCCTCAGGCTCAGCTCTTGGAGGCCCCCTGGGGAGGCCACCGCTAGGGAGTGCACTCAGAGGGTCCCCTGCAGAAGGGTTGGGGGGTCTGGGCTCTGTGAGGGGAGATGCCAACCGCTCCCTTGGGGTCAGTTCCTCCGGGGGCCGGCTCACTATCATTTCTGTGCCGGAGAAGCCCTCCCGGGTGTTCAACTTTGGCCCTCTCGACAGAGGGTCAGGGAGACTCTAAGAGTCATCGGAAGGGCACAGGGGCACTGGGGAGGTGCCACCAACTGAAGCGGGGGCCCTCCTGCAGTTGCTGTTGCACATCAGGTCCCTCCTCTCCCTGTGTCGCCCACCGCTCTCCCGGGCCGTCTGGTGCCTCCAGGCCCCTGCTCAGGCGGCCCCTGGAGGCAGCAGCTGGGGGCCCTCCCTCGCGCACCTCGTGTTGACGCACGTACGAGGCACGTACCGGCCCCTGTCTGCGGGGCCTGGGCCCCCGTTGTGCCTAGCTGCCTCTTGCTCTGGCCCAGACGCACAGTGGTTACCGTGCGACTGGAGGAAGGGAGGAAAAGGGGTTTTTCCAACATGCCTTTCAGGGACTTCATCTATGGTCTCTGTGACCCCTGTCACTGTGTTCCTGACGTGGTTGGCCCTGCCGCCTCCTGGAAGGCTGGCTTGGAGGGGCTTGCCTCCCCAGGCTGACCAGGGTCTCTGTGTTCCCTAGGGTCGCCGCGGCGACCATCTGGGCAGGGGCCAGGCCCACCACACATTCTTGGGCCATTGGCACTGGTTGTATGGAGCCTTGGCCTCTGTCCTGGTGCTTCCCCGGCTCTTAACTGGACATGTGGGGGACAGGCCAGCTGGAATGCCCCAGCTAGGAAGGTGGCCTATTGCCGGTCCTGCCAGGCTGGGCTGGGGCAGGGGTGTCAGCGAGGAGGAAGGGCGGTGGGCTCTGAGGGGAGGGTCCCACAGGGCCCTCTTGGGAGTCCCTCTTCGAAGCGGCTGAACTCCATTCACCCCTCCCACGCAGGTTTTCTGGGTGCCCCTTACAAACCAGCCATTTGCTGGGGCCCCCGGGTGATGGCAGTGAGTAAGCAGATGTGTCCCAGCCATGAAAGATGCCAGTGATGTCACTGGTCCTCACTGAACATCTGTCGGGGGCCATTTGTCATCATGCCCATTCAGCAAGCACTTAGTAAGTACCTACTGTATGCCAGGCCCTGGGCCGGGTGCCAGGGAAAAATAGTGAAGGAGGCAGATGGTCTCAGGGTAGAGCAGAAAACACAAGCAGCAAATAGTGAAGCAGGATATACTACCTTGACATTAGGAAGGCTGACACTGGGGATGGGCTGGGCTTCTTCAAAGAGAGTGGCCCGAGGTGACAACAGCCCTATAGGATCAATAGTTATCCCCATTTTCCAGGAAAAACACAACCAACTGAGGCCCAGAGAGGTTAAGTGGTCTGCCCAAATCAGCGGGGCCGGATTCCACGCTCAGGTCTCACCCCTTCATTCCACATGAGCTGTTAGGGTGCTGTATTAAAAAACTTTTTTAGGGGCGCCTGGGTGGCTCAGTCGGTTAAGCATCCGACTTCGGCTCGGGTCGTGATCTCGCAGTTTGTGAGTTCGAGCCCCGCGTCGGGCTCTGTGCCGACAGCTCAGAGCCCGGAGCCTGTTTCCGATTCTGTGTCTCCCTCTCTCTCTGCCCCTCTCCCACTCATGCTCTGTCTCTCTCTGTCTCAAGAATAAATAAATGTTAAAAAAAAATTTTTTTTGAACTTTAGTACTGTATTTTCTTTAACCATATCTATAAAAATATTATCATTCCCACAGGCGATCAAATAAGGATGATTTGTGAGACATTCCCTCTTTTTTCTTTTTTTTTTTGGCATAGTAGATCTTGACTGCACACTTGTAGCACGTTTCAGATGCCAAATAGCCACACGTGGTGGCTAGCGGCTAACCTTGGGAAGCAGTGAGGTTCTAGCCACAGATAACCGTCAGGCCATAATTTTGTCCTGATTCTTTCTTATGTTTATTAAGACTTTTTTTTCTGGGCAGTTCAATTTTCCCAGCAAAACTGGGGGGAAGGTACAGAGATCTCCCATATACCCTTTGCCCCAAATGGATATTTGCCCCAAATGGATATTCCCTGGTTATCAACATCCCGCACCAAAGGGTGCATTTGTTACCATCGACGGGCCTGTGCTGACAGCATTGTCATCCAAAGTCCATAGTTTACGTTCGGGTCCACTCCTGGTGTTGGACGTTTTATGGGTTTGAGCAAATGCTTGATGACCTGTACCCATCATTATGGCCTCATACAGAGTACCTCACTGCCCTGAAAATCCTCTGTGCTCCAAGCATGTCTTGTGTATCAGGACGTCTTGACAGCTGGCGCCTACCTGATCATGGAAGGACTGAGTGCCCCTCCCGGGGCTGGCAGATCCTAGAGAGAGCAAATGAGTCGTGAGTGCACCTTCCGCAGGCGAAGCGGCCAGTCCGGAGCCCGCACCCAGACCCTCTCCTTTATGGGGCTCTCACACTCAGGGCCACTGTCCCCGGCCCTGATCACCCCAGAGCCAGGTGTCAGACCACTAAGAGACAAGCCCTGTACCCCGGAGCCTGCGGAAATTATGCAAACTAGCCAGTCCTGAGCCGCACGGGCCGCCTCACCCATTCCCTCCCGCGGACACCAGACTACAGGCTCTCACCCACCTTTTCCCCTCACTCCCTCTGCCTCCTGGCCAAGCACCACACGGTGCTTCCCCCTGTGGCCCTGTGAGGATGGCGTGCCCCCTCCTCTTGACATCTGTGAGTAGCAAAGTATCTTTTTCATGACAATCGTCTCCTGGTCTAGTGGCCTCACCACCCCCGAATAGGCATAAAACCTACATTTTAAAGCAAATGCCAAGCGATGTGCAGAGAGCTGGAGACAGAGGGCAGATAATAGATGTACCGTGCCCTTGTGACGCTCACCGCCGGGGGGACTTTCACAGGATGCACGGTCTGCATTCTAGAGGAACGTCCACACACAGGCTGTGGGGATGCACAGGGCACCCCACCGGGGCTCCAGAGAGAAGGGAGACCTGAAGGGCAAGCAGGTGTTAGAGGTCAGACAGAGCAGGACGCCAGAGGGACCTGCCAAGTGTAGGCTGGCTGGGGCGGGAGGAGACAGTCTATTCGTGGCCTCGTGTACCGAGCCAAGAAGGGTGACCTTCCTCGAAAAGGCACTGGGGAGCTGCTGAGGGATTTAGCCAGGGGAGGACTGCGGTCAGCCCTGTATCTGAGCTTTGCCAAGGTCATGTGGAAGACGCAGTGTGGCGACACGGGTCCGGGAAAGAGTAGCCTCAAGACTAACACCTTGTCGAGGCGTCTGGGTGGCTCGGTTGAGCATCCGACTTCAGCTCGGGTCCGGTCACGATCTCGCGTTCGTGGGTTCGAGCCCCGCCATCGGGTTCTGTGCTGACAGCTCAGAGCCCGGAGCCTGCTTCGGATTCTGTGTCTCCCTCTCTCTGCCGCTCTGTCTCCCTCTTTTTAAAAAATAAATAAACATTTTAAAAAATTAAAAAAAAAAAAAAAGATTAACGCTTGTCTTCCCATGAGGGCTGGAGGAAGACCCTTTCCATGCTCTAAACAGCAAGAAATACAGGAAATGTTTACCAAGATCTACTGGGTGCCAAGTTGAGTAGTTACAACACCTGACAAGACAGACTTAGTCCCTACTGCCATGGAGATGTTTTAGTTTTATTTTTCTAACAATGACTTTACAATGGCATCTGATGAATGCTGAGATGACACAATACAGGGACCCGGAAAAGAGAAAAAAACCAAATAACTAAAATCAGAAATGAAAATGGGGGAGGGGTGCCTGGCTGGCTCGGTTGGTAGAGCACGTGACTCTTGATCTTGGGGTTGCGAGTTCAAGTCCCGTGTGGAACGTAAAGATTCGGTAAAAATAAATAAATTATAGATAGGTAGATAGATAGATAGATATTAAAAAAAGAAAATGGGGGACACAACTACTAGCCTTACAGAAGTTTTTAAAAAGAATTAGAAGAGAACATTATGAACAATTACACACCAACTGATTAGACGATACAAATGAAATGAGCCAATTGCTAGAAACAAACTACCCAATCTGACTCAAGAATAGAAAATCTGAAAAGGGCTATCACTAGCAAGGAGATCGAATCAGCAATCAAAACCCCCCCACACACAAAGGAAAAAAATCCCCCCAAGCCCCTGATTGAACCACACAGCCCTACTTATTTTCATCTGTTTTCTCTTGGTGGGTGAGGGGTTCTGCACAGCATTTGACCCAGCAAACCCCAGACTCACCATCGGGTGAGGTGGAGACATCAGGACTCGGGGCCGAGTGAGGGGCAGCGCCAGGCTGGGTCTGCTGGGAGGGAGGACAGCAGCCAGAGGGAGCTCTGGGTTCTGACGGAGGCCTGCCTGGGTGGCAGGAGGAAAGGGGCTGGTCCCGCTCCCATCAAGATGGCCCTTGGCTCCCTTTCGACTGGCTCTTCAGCGTCCCCTGCAATTCCATACGAACTTTAGGGTCTGTTCTCCCATTTCTGAAAAGTGTTCATTGGTGTTCTGATAGGGATTGCACTGAATCTGTAGACAGTGTTACGTCTTCCATGGACGGGGAGAGGTCTTTCCAATTACCTAGGTTTTAATTCCTTAAGCGTATTTTGCAGTTCTCAGCCATAAGTCTTGTACTCCCTTACTGTAACTTATTCTCAACTATTTTATTCTTTTTGATGCGATTGGAAATGGAATCTTGCCATTTCCTTGTCAATGGCTCATTGCTATTATAGAGTGCTACGTGGAATTTAAACACTTTTTAAAAAAAACTCCCTTTAGCATACAGCGTTCTCTTAGTTTCAGGTATACAATATAGTGACCCACCCCACCCCATTTACCCCAGATGGGTGGCGACCCTTGGGCCTCTGAAAAGAGTTTGAAAAGCTACTGCGCTGGGGGGAGTCCCTAGGGTAGCACATAGAACTGGTCAAATTTTCTATTTCTTCTTGAGTCAGTTTTGGTGTTTGTTTCTATGACTTTGTTTGTTGCACTCAGGCTATCTAATTTGTTGGCATTTGGTTATGCATAGCATTGTCTTACAAACTTTTACTTCTGTGAGATCCAGAGTTTTGTCCTCACTTCCATTTCTGATTTTATTTAATTTTTTAAAATGTCTGTTTATTTATTTTGAGAGAGAGCATGAGGGGAAGGACAGACAGGGAGAGAGAGGACTCCAAGAAGGCTCTGTACTGCCAGTGGAGAAACCAATGCAGGGCTCGAACTCACGAACTGTGAGGTCATGCCCTGAGCCGCAGTCAAGAGTCGGACGCTTAACCAACTGACTCACCCAGGTGTCCCTCATTTCCGATTTTCATTATTTCCTCTTTTTTCCTTACCCTAGGTAGTTTGTCAATTTTGTCATAAAACTGTTGGTTTTGTTGATTTTCTCTGTTGTTTTATATTCTCTATTCCACTTATCTCCACTATAATCTTTATTATTTCCTAGCTTTGGGCTTAAGCTTATTCTCCTTTGTCTAGTTAAGGTATAAAGTGAAGTTATTGATTTAAGATCTGTCTTCTTTTTTAACGTAGGCACTTATATTCCCTGAGTACTGTTTTGTTGATTTTTTTTTTTTTTACATTTATTTATTTTTGAGAGACAGAGCACAAGTTGGGGAGGGTCAGAGAGAGAATGAGACACAGAATGCGAAGCAGGTTCCAGGCTCCGAGCTGTCAGCACAGAGCCCGACGCGGGGCTCAAACTCACGGACCGCGAGATCACGACCTGAGCCGAAGTCCGACGCTGAAACGACTGAGCCACCCAGGCACCCCCCGAGCACTGTTTTGTTGTGTCTTCATTTCCATTCATCTGCAAGTATGTTTTAATTTCCCTTGTGATTTCTTCTTTGACTCACTGGTGTTCAACAGTGTGTGGTGTAAGGCATCCAGATGGCCAACAGATCCACGAAAAGATGCTCAACGTCACTGATCATGAGGGAAATGCAAATCAAAACTACGATGACATTATCACCTCATACGTGTCAGAATCGCTAAAATCAACAACACAAGAAACAGCAGGTGTTGGTGAGGATGTGGAGAAAGGGGAACCCTCGTGCACTGTTGGTGAGAATGCAAACGGGTGCGGCCGCTGTGGAAAACGGTATAGAGGTTCCTCAAAAAATTAAAAATAGAGTTAGCATATGATTCAGTAATTTCACTGCTGGGTATTTACCCAAAGAATAGGAAAACACCAATCCAGTGTGTATCGCAGCACTGTTTACAATAGCCAAATTATGGAAAGAGCTCAAATGTCCACTGATGGATGAACGGATAAAGAAGTGGTGTAGGCACCCCTGGGTGGCTCAGGGGGTTAAGCATCTGACTTTGGCTCAGGTCATGATCTCGCAGTTCACGGGTTCAAGCCCCACCTTGGGCTCTGTGCTGACTGCTCAGAGCCTGGAGCCTGCTTCGGATTCTGTGTCTCCCTCTCTCTCTCTCTGCCCCTCCCCTGCTCGCACTCTGTTTCTTTCTCTCAAACAGAAATAAATGTTAAAAGATACATAAAAAAAAGAAGTGGCCTATGTATATACAATGGACAATTACTCAGCCATTAAGAAGAATGAAATCTTTTCATTTGCAATGACATGGATGGAGCTAGAGAGTATAATGCTAAGCAAAGTAAGTCAAAGAAAGACAAATACCATATGATTTCACTCACATGTGGCATTTAAGAAACAAAATAAATGAACAAAGAAAGAAAGAGACAAACCAAGAAATATACTCTTAACTACACAGAACAAACTGGTGGTTACCAGAGGGGAGGTGGGGGTGGGTGAAACAGGTGAAGGGTATTACGAATACATTTATCCTGATGAGCACTGAATAACTTATAGAATTGTTGGGTCACTATATCGTATACCTGAAACTAAGAGAACGCTGTATGCTAAAAGGAATTAAAAAGAAAAAGTGTTGTTTAAATTCCATGTAGCTGAGAATTTTCCAGGTTTCCTTGTGTCACTGATTTCTAGCTTCATTCCACTGTGGTCAGAGAAGATAATTTGCATGATTTCAACCTTTAAAACATTTTTTAAATGTTTTAATTTATTTTTGAGAGAGAGACAGAGCATGAGCCGGGGAGGGGCAGAGAGAGAGGGAGACACAGAATCCGAAGCAGGCTCCGGGCTCTGAGCTGTCAGCACAGAGCCCGACGTGGGGCTCGAACCCACGAACCGTGAGCTCACGACCTGAGTCAACGTCAGACACTTAACCGACTGAGCCACCCAGGTGCCCCTGATTTCAATCTTTTAAGATTCATTGAGACTTGTTTTGTGGCCTGACATAGGGCCTATATTGGAGAATGTATTGCATGCATTTGAAAAGAATGTGTGTTCTGCGGTTGTTTGCTGGAATGTTCCAAATACATCTGTTGGGTCTGCTTACAACCAATATTGAAAATGGAGTACTGAAGTCACCAGCTATTATCGTAAAAGGGTCTATTTCTCCCTTCATGCTGCCCATGTTTGATTCATGTTTTCTGGGGCTCTATAGTTTGGTACATATATGTTTATTTTTATTTTTAAACATTTTTTAAAAAAAATTTTAAGTACTCTCTTCACCCAACATGGGGCTTGAACCCACAACCCTGAGACCAAGAGTCGCGTGCTCCGCCCACTGAGCCAGCCAGGTGCCCTGGTATGTATGTGTTTATAATTATTGTATCTTCGGGGCGCCTGGGTGGCGCAGTCGGTTAAGCGTCCGACTTCAGCCAGGTCACGATCTCGCGGTCCGTGAGTTCGAGCCCCGCGTCAGGCTCTGGGCTGATGGCTCAGAGCCTGGAGCCTGTTTCCGATTCTGTGTCTCCCTCTCTCTCTGCCCCTCCCCCGTTCATGCTCTGTCTCTCTCTGTCCCAAAAATAAATAAACGTTGAAAAAAAAAATTTAAAAAAAAAAATTATTGTATCTTCTTAATAAACTGACCCTTTTATCAGCAAGTAATGTTCTTCTTTGTTTCTCATAACAATTTTTGACATAAAGTCTATTTTGTCTGATAGTACTATAAATATGCCAGCTCTCTTTTAATTACGATTTACATGGAATTTCTTTTCCCCGCTCTTTCATTTCCACCTATTTGTGTCTTTGGATCTTTGTGTCTGATGCTCTTGTAGAAAGTATATAGCTGGGTCAGTCTCTTTTCCCCTCTGTCTGCCTTTTCTTTGGAGGGTTTAATCTACTTATCTTTGAGGTAATTACTGATAAGAAAGAACTTACTCCTGCTATTTTATTATTTGCTTTCTTTTTTAACCTTATTTGTTTCAGAGAGAGTTCACGTGCAAGCAGGGGAGGGGCAGAAAGAGATGGGGAGAGAGAGGATCCTAGGAAGGCTCTGCACAGTCAGCACTGAGCTGGACGTGGGGCTTGAGCTGATAAACCATGAGATCGTGACCTGAGCCGAAATCAAGAGTCAGGTGCTTAACCGACGGAGCCACCCAGGTGCCCCAGTGTAAGACATACCTTTAAAAGAAATAATAAAATAGGGGCCCCTGGGTGGGTCCGACGGTTAAGCATCTGACTCTTGATTTCGGCTCAGGTCGTGATCTCATGGTTTGTGAGTCCGAGCCCCACGCCGGGCTCTGCTCTGGTAGCAGGGAGTCTGCTTGGGATTCTGTCTCCCTCTCTGCCCCTCCCCCCTCATGCGGTCTCAGTCTCTCTCAAAATACATAAATAAATAAGCTCTTAAAAAAACAAAGGTATGTCTTACACCTATTTTTTTCCTTAATTTTTTCACTACTACTTTCTTTTGCATTTCATTGATTTTTTTTTTACAGTGTACCATTTTGACTCCCGCATTTCCTGTTCTGTCTATATTCCGTTATTTTCTTACTATTTACCTAAGATTACAATTAATATCTTCAACTTGTGACACTCCAGTTTGAATTAATAACCAGCTTGGCTTCAAGAGGATACAAAACTCTGCTCCTGTACAGCTGCTTCTCTTCCCCTTTATAGTGTTACTGTCACAATTACATCCTGATATATTCCATTCCCATTATCATACCTTTGCAATTCTTGCTTTAGGCTCTTGTTTCTGAAATCACACAGGAGGGAAAAAGAGTTGCAAACTAAAAGTACAAGAACACCGGCTTTTATATTTACTTATGTAGTTGTCTTTCCGGTGCTATTTTCCATGTGGCTTTGAGTTGCTAGCTAGTGTTCATTTCAGCCTGAAGGACTCCTTTCAGTCCTTTTTTTTTTTTTTTTTTTTTTTTGTAGGGTAGGTAGGCCAGCCACCGAGTCTGTTACCTTCTGTTTATCTGGGCATATCTCTATTTCTCTTTCATTTTTTTATTTAATTTTTTTTAACGTTCATGTATTATTGAGAGACAGAGAGACACAGAGCGTGAGCAGGGGAGGGGTAGAAAGATGGGAGACACAGAATCCGAAGCCGGCTCCAGGCTCTGAGCTGTCAGCACAGAGCCTGACGTGGGGCTCAAACTCACGAACTTTGAGATCATGACCTGAGCCAAAGTCAGCTGCACAACCAACTGAGCCACCCAGGCACCCCTCTCTTTCATTTTTGATGGATAGTTTTACTAGAGACAGAATTCTTGGTTGACAGGGTTTTTTTTTTTTCATTCAGCACTTTATTTTCTAGAAACAAATTTTTTAACGTTTATTTATTTTGAGAGAGAGAGAGAGGCAGAGAGAAAGGGAGAGAGAGAATTCCAAGCAGGCTCCATGCCGTCAGCACAGAGCCTGATGCAGGGCTTGAACTCATGAACCATGAGATCATGACCTGAGCCGAAATCATGAGTTGGATGCTTAACTGACTAAGCCACCCAGGTGCCCCTCGTTCAGTACTTTAACTGTCATTCACTGTTTTCACAATATCCGGTGAAAAATCAGCTGTTACTGACTGGAGACCCCTTGCATGTAATGAGTCACTTCTCTCTCGCTACTTGACAGGTTCTCTTTGTCTTTATTTTTCAACAGTTCGATTATAATGTCCTGGTGTGGATCTCTTCCAGTTATCCTGCTAGGAGTCTGCTGAGCTGCTTGCACAGATGGATGACCGTTATTAAAGTTGGTAAGTTTTCAGCCATGGTGTCTCTGAATAGTCTTTCTCTTTTTCTCTCCTGTCTCTGGGATGCCCATGACTTTTCTAAAAATATTTTTTAAAGACTGTATTTCTTGTTGTGTGTGGTCTCTGAAGCATCAGTTCCTTTGGCTTCTAATCAGCTAATTGTTGGACAGAACTTTCTTAAATGCCTGAAAGAAGAAGACAAGAAGGACGAGGAGGGAAGAGAAGGAGGAAGGTGGAAGAGGCGAGAAAGAGGAAGAGGGGAGAATGGGAGAAAGGAAAGAGGAGAGAAGAGAGGAAAGGAGACAGCGTACTTTCCTGTTCTTTGCAGACTAGTCTGGGTTGGGGCGCTCCTGCAACACCAAGCCAGGTTGTTTACCAATCTGCCTTGGTCTTTACTTCCTGCTTGTGGTGAGCCTGAATGGGGGGAACACCTAGGGGTTTCTACAGTCTTTTCTGAGCATGCATCCGGACCTGGGCATGGGAGGCTTTTCAAAACCATTATTTCCCCCAAGTAACTCCTCCCAAGCAACTCCCCCAAGTAAGCTTCCCCCCAAGTAACTCCTCACCCCAAGTAACTCTCCCCTCAAGTAATTCCCCGAAGTAACTCCAAGTAACGCCTCCCCCCAAGTAACTCCTCCCAAGTAACTCTCCCCCCAAGTAATTTCCCCCCAAGTAACTCCCCCAAGTAACTCCTCCCCCCAAGTAACTCTCCCCCAAGTAACTACCCCCCAGTAACTCCTCCCAAGTAACCCCCCCAAGTAACTCCCCCCAGTAACTCCTCCCAAGTACCCCCCCAAGTAACTCCCCCCCCCAGTAACCCCTCCAAGTAACTCTCCCCCAAGTAACTCTTCCCAAGTAACCCCTCCAAGTAACTCTCCCCCAAGTAACTCTTCCCAAGTAACTCCCCAACCCAGTAACTCCTCCCCAGGTAACTTCCCAAGTAACTCTCCCCCCAAGTAATTCCCCCCCAAATAACTCCCCCAAGTAACTCCCCCCCCAGTAACTCCTCCCTAGGTAACTTCCCCTCAAGTAACTCTGCCCCAAGTAACTACCCTCCAGTAACTCCTCCCAAGTACCCCCCCCAAGTAACTCCCCCCCCAGTAACCCCTCCACGTAACTCTCCCCCAAGTAACTCTTCCCAAGTAACCCCTCCAAGTAACTCTCCCCCAAGTAACTCTTCCCAAGTAACTCCTCAACCCAGTAACTCCTCCCCAGGTAACTTCCCCTCAAGTAACTCTCCCCCCAAGTAATTCCCCCCAAGTAACTCCCCCAAGTAACTCTCCCCCAAGTAACTACCCCCCCCAGTAACTCCTCCCAAGTAACCCCTCCAAGTAACTCTCCCCCAAGTAACTCTTCCCAAGTAACTCCCCAACCCAGTAACTCCTCCCCAGGTAACTTCCCAAGTAACTCTCCCCCCAAGTAATTCCCCCCCAAATAACTCCCCCAAGTAACTCCCCCCCCCCAGTAACTCCTCCCTAGGTAACTTCCCCTCAAGTAACTCTGCCCCCAAGTAATTCCCCCCCAAGTAACTCCTCCCAAGTAACTCCCCCCTCCCCAGTAACTCCTTCCTTAGCTCCTCCTCTCAGGCTTTCAGCACATCTATTGTTTGTCCCAGCTGTAATCTTGCCCCCCCCACCCCCCACTCCCCACCCCCCCCCCGTGGGAGCACCTTGCTCATCCGCGTTCAGTGCGCTCAAGGAAGACCTTCCGCACAGTCCCTTCCTGCTTTGAGAGAGTTGCAACTGGGCAAGACAAAGGCCAGTGCCTTGTCATCGCCTCAAGGAACCCCCAGACGGGGCACACCAGGCACATGCGGTTCCTCGGGAACAAGGGGTTTCTGTTTCGTTTCGCTTCGGGGGAAGGGGTAGCCAACGACTTTCTTTGAAAGAACGGTAAGGGTAAAAGAGGTGACGTGGCCGTCCCCCTGCAGCAGAGAGAAAAGGGAAGGGCAAGCACAGCGGGCACACGCCGCCTGGCACGGAAGCCACTGGCGCGGCCGTGGGGAGGCCCACCGAAGGCTCGGCTAGCGGCACTGTCCCGGGGCGTCCTCATCAAAAAGACACCCGGGGGCTCTGGGGCCCCAGCTGGCGCAAGCTGCTTACGTACGTGGCCACCAATTCTTTGGCGGATTTCGCTCTCTCGGCGCAGCTACGTGAGTGACTCGGCCGTTTGCGCGGGGGCCGCTCTGCGCGGCTCTGGTTGTGAGCGGGTCACGCGTTCCTGCGAGCGTACCCCACGCGCCTCCGTGTCCGGCCTGCTCTCCCGGCCACCGCAGTCCGGCTTCCCGGCACCCTGAGGAAGGCTCGGCCACCCCGTGGGTCCTGAAGCTCCACCAGCTCCTCGGCACCCTCCCCCCACCACCGTGAGGTTGGCGAGGAAGATCGATCGGGTCACCGTTCCTCAGAGCCAACGCTGTGGATGGGCGGATGCGGGAGGCGCGGGGCTCCGGGTGGATCCGCTGGCAGGCCTAGCCTCCGGGTCCCGCAGGGAGGCCTGGAGTAGGGGGACACTGTAGTAGTCACGGCAGGTGGCTTAGGAGGGCTGGTGGCCGCGCAGCCCTGGATCTGCACGGCAGGGGCCTTGGCGTGGTCAAGGGCACTGCCGGCAGGGGTCAGGACTCTTGGACTGGGACGGCCTGAGGACCACGCCGGCTTCGTGAGTGCCTGTCACGTGCCAGGCACTGTTCCAGAGTGCGAGGTGGTCGGCTGGCTACATGCCGGGTCCCGTCCTGAGGAACTTTATATCCACCGATGTGACAGCGGAGTCGGTCACGTGCCCAAGGAGTCAGGGCTGACTGCAGCACGCCAGCACCCCCTGGCCACTGGGCTGTGCGGTCCCTCGGTTAAAAACGAAGGGACGGGTCAGCCGAGGAGCCCGAAAGCCCTGCGGGGCCCCAGGCTGCACCCGAGTTGACCGCAGCAGGGAGTCAGGACTGGGCGGCTGGGCGGCCTGGTGCTCGGCCGAAGCTGCTCCGCGTCTCTCCCACGGCTGCCTACGGAGGCCGGTCACCACGCGTGTGTTTGGGTGCCGCGGGGTGGGGCTGTGTCCGGAGGTGCGTGGCAGCTTCTTCCGAGGCTGCCTGCCGGGGCCGGCCACTGCCGGCTAGCACGGAGGCAAGGCCTGGTCCTCCAGGGGCTCCAGGGGTGGGGCCCGCAGAGAGCTAAGGTGTGCCGACTCGGGTCCAAAGCCGACGGGGAGTCCTGCGGGTGCCGAGTATGGATGATGGGACCCGTTGGGTCACCTCCTGTACGCGCGAGCTCTTGTGGGCTTCGAGCTGAGCGATCAGTGCCCCTCCTCCAGCGTCACCGAGACAAAGAGACCCGAGCACCCGCTCCCCCTGCCTCCTTTGTACCCCATTTTCTCCTCTCTGCCCATCTCCAGTGACAGATCTGTCCCTCAGTGTTTTAAATGTCGGTTTTATTATTATTCAGGTATGGTGAGGCCAACAGATCAAGAGACAGTTGCCATCGGAAAGACAGTTGGTGGGTGACTCGGTCGGTTAAGCGCCTGTCTCCTGATTTCGGCTCAGGTCATGATCTCACAGTTTGGTGGGTCTGAGCCCCTCATCAGGCTCTGCGCTGACAGCATGGAGCCTGCTTGGGATTCTCGCTCTCCCTCTTTCTCTGCCCCTCCCCTGCTCGTGTGCACGCTCTCTTTCAAAATAAGTAAACTTTTTTTAAACAGTTACTCACAGATCCCACGAGGAGGGCACACAGCACACCATGCGGGGCCCCACGGGGAAGCACCAGGGGCTGGCAGGAGGCAGAGACGTGGGCAGGAGCCTTTACTGTGGTTTCTACAGGACAAAAAGGCAAGGTGCTCAGATTCGGGATTGGCTACTTTGAATCATCTCGGTGGGCTCTGGGGTGGAGGGGCAAGCCTAGTTGTCGGGGACCTGGCCCCGGGGAGATCAGGGCAAGTGGACCCTGCCTCTTGGCACGAGGCCACCTGCTAGGCAGGGGCTCTGATTGGCTGCTTTGCACACATAGGTGCTGTGGCAGGCGAGGGCTGTGTTATCTCTAGGAACTAGCCCGGCCTGGGCAGGGCGGTCCCTCCCGGAGCAGCGAGGCCCCAAGATGTCAAAGCATCAGAATATAGAAAAGAAAAACTGGAATTGACACACTCCTCACCCCTCTGCTCTCACTGCCCACTCTCCCCTCTCGCCTGTCTCTGCAGCCGCCCCCTTCGGCAGTGGATGAACACCAGCGATGTGTCTCTGGTCTCCTCGACCCAAAGAAGCGCGCCATCGCTGACCCTTCCTGCCTCACTGTCCCCATCACCTCCCACTTCTGGACTCCTGGCTCACAGGCCCCTGGTGGCTCCGCTGTGGCTCCTGCCTGCTTTTGCTGCACAGGTACACCTGCTTTGCGTCCTTCTCCCCTCCTCTCCGTCATCTCTGAGACAAGAGCATTTTCTCAAGGTTCTGTCCCTGATCCCTTTCTCTGGGCTCAGGCTGAGGCCACACAACAACCCCCCTTTGGTATTTTAGCTGCTGATGAAAGGGCTGTTGGTGCCTCATGGGCCATGTATCCACTTGTGAATCCCTGGATGCAAAATTCACTTGCCCTTTGACATTGGCTATAAAAGTCAAAGATGTCTCTTCCTGGGGCTGGGGGAGAAAAGAACTGGGCCCGGGACACCTGGAAGAACATGGGAAGCCTTTCAAAGTCTGCAACGTGAAGCAAAGACTGGGGCTTTTTGGTCTTTTTAGGTGTAACTTTTGGGGGTGTGGGGTGGGAGACAAACATGGTCATTTTGTCTGCCATCATCTCAGTGTTCTCAGCCTGAGAAAGCCTGATGCACCCAAGCCCTGACCCCCAACCTTCACGCGAGTCTTTGGCATCTAGTGGGAGAGACAGCAGCCTCCGGATACAACACAGCTCGTACCCCAAGAGAGGCAGGTGCCAGCCCGACCGCCCAGTGGCCCTCCTGGCTCCGGCTCCAGAGTGCACACCTATCCAGGTTCCCTGTCGCGGCTACAACAAACGGCCTCAGCCACGGTGGCTTAAAGCAACGCAGATTTATGAGCCTGCAGTCCTAGAGGGCACAAGTCCTAAAATCAAGGTGTTGGCAGGGCCAAGATCGTCCCGGAGGCTTTGTGGCCGATCTGTGTCCTCACCTCCTCCGCCTTCTAGAGTGGCCTGCACGCCCCGACTCGTGGCCTTCCTCCTCCTGCAAAGCCAGCCATGAAGCACCTTCCGGTCTCTGCCTCTGCAGCCTGCTTCTGTCACCACTCTCCTTCTCTGACCCTCTGGCCTCCCTGTCCTCAGGACCCTTGTGATGACATGGGGCCACCTGGATAATCCAGGATCATCTCATCTCCAGAGCCTTAACCACATCTGCAGAGTCCCTTTTGCTATGTAAGGTGACATATTCTCAGGTTCTGGGGATCAGGACAATGGACATCTTGTGGGGGGGAGCATTATTCTGCCTGCCGCAGCACCCATGGGGGTCACACTTCTGAGACAGGTACCCACGAAACACTTCTTCAGGGAAGGGATATGTGGACCCAGTTCTGGAAAATGGTGGGTGACCCAGATGTGATCTGAAGGCCTTTGACATCAGCCCGAGAAGCCAGGCAAGGGAGACCCCTTTCCAGGCTCAGTTCTGCAAAGTGAGGGATTCTCACCCGGGGCAATTCTGCCCCCAAGGGACACCTGGCAACGTCTGGAGAGAGAGGTGGTTGTCACAGCAGGAGAGGAGGGATGCCCCCTCACCACAAAGAATCCTCTGGCCCAATGGCCAGTGCCCCTACAGCATAGCTACTAGCACCTGTCTCCTGGCCGTGTCTCCAAACCCCAAGGGGCTCCACCACCCCCTTGGAGGGTTTCTGCTCAATGACCTTTGGCCTCTGACACCAGTCCCGCCTTTCTTGAGAAAAGCAGTTTTCAGTTTCTCCTGACCCTTGGCCTGCACTGGGTACATTTGAGTGGGTTGGACACTCCTAGCTGGGGAATTTGAAGGCCCAGGAAGAAGAGGATGGAACAGGAGCAGTGCTTTCCACCCACCCCACCCCGCCCTTCCCCACCCCTCCCCACCCCACCCCTCCCCAGGCTGACTGCCCTGGCCTCTGGGTCCCCATGCTGGGAAAGTGAGGCAGATGGTGTGCTAAGGACACTGGTCACTGGGTGGGGACTAAGCTAGTTCACTCACGCAGCACAGGGCAGCAGGTGACAGACCCGGGACAAAAGGAGAGAGTTGGGGGTGAGCTGTCCCCCTCCAGCTCCTTGTTGCTGCTGCCCTATAACACAGTCAGCGACACCCCTGGAGTCAGATGTGCGGTCACTGGGCCGGGGCAGGCGTGCAAGGGCCCCCAGCTTCGGGGGCCTGATTTGCTGGTGGGGGCGGGGCTAGAGGCAGGCCCTGCCAGAACACAATCAGCCCAGGCTAGGGTCTTGGAAGGGCCTGCTTCTTGTCCATTCGGCCAGCAAACCTCTGACACCTGCCGGGTGCCGGGCCCTGTGCTGGGCAGCGGGGGTGACAAGACTCAGCCGGTCCCTCAAGGGGCCACAGTGACCAGGAAGAGCAGGGCTCATGCTGGGGACTGCTTACCTGAGCTAGACCCCGTGCCGGGGGTCTCACCGCTGCTTTCTTCGTGGCATGGTGGCGGGGGTAGGGGGACAGACTTACTGCCCTTCTAGGGGAAGGGACGGGGCACGCTGGCCAGGGAGGAGTCTGGGCCGAGCAAGCCCCCAGGCAGCAGTACAGAGAGGGGGAGGAAGGACAGCATGTGTCCGTGGGGGCTCCCCTCGGTGTGAGACCGAGAAGACCCTTGCTCCTGGGGATAGGAGGGTTGCTCTGGGAAGATGGCCGGACCCCACTTTTACTCCTTGCTGCCCGTAGCTAATCTGGCCGGCCTCTGTGGACTTCCATGTGGCTGCTCTCTGGGCTGGAGTCCCTGATGTATGGCTCCCCATCCCCCCACCGGGGCCCCAGGTCAGCCCCATCCACAGAGAATGGGGTGTCCAAGCCCCAGAATCCTGCTTCCTGAAGCGTGGAAGGCTAGGTGGTGCCCACGGATGACGAGGGGCCGCCTGAGCTCCTGGGCCAACCCCTGTGGGAACCCGGGGGGCTGTGGCACAAATCACACACTTCCCTAGTGTTGTGGACTGAATGGTGTCCCCACGTCCGGAACTCATGTGTCACAGCCCCACCCTGCAGGACCTCAGAATGTGACTGTGTTTGGAGAGAGGGCCTCTAAAGGAGGTGATCAAGTTAAAATGAGGCCATCAGGGTGGGCCCTGATCCAGTATGACTGGTGTCCTTACAAAAAGGGGAAATTAGGACACAGATGCGCACCGAAGACCGTGTGAGGACACGGGGGGGTGGGGGGGGAGGCAGCCATCTGCAGGCCAAGGAGGGACGCCTCAGAACAAACCAGCCCTGCCCACACCTGGATCTTGGGCTTCTGGCCTCCAGAACGAACCAGGAGGAAATATTTTTTTAAACGAGAAGAAGACTGTATTTAAAACATACCATCAGATACATATAATAGTATCAACCGTTTATTTAGGGGCGCCTGGCGTGTGACTCTTGATCTTGGGGTTGTGGGTTTGAGCCCCAGGATGGTGTACAAAGGACTCAAAAATGAAATCTTTAATCTTTAAAAATACAACCAAAAACATTTATTTGATGCTTTCAACGCGAGGAAACAAATTTGTTGTTCATAAACCACCCAGACCGGGCTGCCTGGTTATGGCCGCCAGAGCAAACGCTACGTCCAGGGTCCAGGACGTACCTGAGACAGCGGCGTATCGGGTGCCTACGGATGTGGGGAAGGAACAAAGATCAAGACAGACCCTTCCTCCATGGCCATGGCTTCTCCACTCTCCTGTGTGGACCTGGTGCTTTAACTGCACTGAGGAGGGTCCTTCCCTCTAACCTCAACCATCTTAAGCCACTGGGCCCCAGTTGAATGGGGGAGTGGAAAGAACCCCCCCAAGATGCCACCATGAGCCGATGACCCCCCACCCAGCTGAGGTCTCCTTCTCCACAGTGGTCCATGCAAACTTTCTCCTCCGGACGCTCCTCTCTCCTAGACCCCACCCACCTCTCATCTGCATCCCACTTGGTCTTTCCTACTGTCCATGCCCTTGGGCCCGTGCCCTACTCTCCCCCTCATTTTTCCAGCCTGGGGTGGAGGGTCATGTGCGGTGCAGGTGCGATTCTGTGCCCCACCTTGTTCCCGTACCTCATGAGCTCTTTATTTAGCACCACGGTCCCAGCCAGTGGCCCCCCCTCTGCCGATCTCTGGGAACGTGTGATCCTGTGCCCACTTGATCCTTCTGTAAAATGGGGCTAAGAGGACCCAGCTCAGAGGCTGACTGTGAAGACTGAACTGCATCCACACAGTGGTCCGCCTGGAGGCGGGGAGCCCCTCTTATTCCATACGGTTGCAGGCCTCCTGTCTTTTCTAGCGGACGTGCAATTCACCGAGCCAGCCTCACCTCTGGGCATTCAGGTTGATGCCAAGCCAAAGGTGAGTCACTGAAGTCCACGAGAAGTGTCCTCCGGGGGGTGCCAGGGTGGCCCAGCCGGTTAAGCATCCGACTCTTGACTTCCGCACAGGTCACAATCTCGCAGTTCCCGAGTTCACACCCCATGTCGGGCCCTGTGCTGTCAGTGCAGAGCCTGCGTGGGATTCTCTGTCTCCGCCCCTCCTCCTCTAGCTTTCTCTCTCTCTCAAAAATAAAAATTTTTTTTTTTAATTTATAGGAGAAAAAGTAACATCCTCCTTCAGACAGCCCTTCCACGGGTGACTCAGGATCACTGTGAGTGGTACGACCACAGGGGCAGAATATGAACCCTCTTCTGTGCTGGGCAGGTATCTTAAAATGGGTGTCTTCCCAATTTAATGGGGCTGCCGCCCCCGAAGAAAGCCAACGTGGGGGGTTCTGGCATGATCTTCACCTGGACTAGCCCTCATCCTTGGGCCTCGACAACTCGGTGGGAGAGCTGCTCTGAGGTTTGTTGACTCTCCCCTCCTGCGAACTGTTTTTGATCTTTGCTCCTTTGGTTCTTATCGATTTGTGTGAGCTTTTAATAGACTGATAACCCCTGGCTTGTTCCTATCACACAACTGGCTCTTGACACAGAGTTCAGGGTGCCCGGAGCGCTCCGAGAAAGGCTGCTGGGTGTGCTTTGCGTATTTTGTCTGGGGAGCTGGGAGGTTTGAAGATTTTTTATGATACAGGGAGTGTGGGTGTTGATGGGGGGGGGGTGCAGAACCTGGTAACAGAAACATCCATCCTTTGGTGCTCCTGCCCCAGCTCGTCAGGGGCGGGTGGGAGGCACCGTGCACGTGGACTGTGGCGAGTACGTGAGTCCCTGGCCTGCTCCCTGTGGGCTGGAGGAAGAACAAGGCTGGAGAAGCGTCGCAGAGGCTACCTCCCTGCCAGTGACTCGCGAGCACGAAGTCTCCAGCTCATTTATAAAGACAAGATCAGGGAAGCCAGCCTGGTGGTTTCTTAAAAAGTTAAACATAGCGTTACCATGTGACCCAGCCATTCCACTGCTGGCTGTACACCCAAGAGCGTGGAAACCATGTTCGTAGGGGCGCCTGGGTGGCTCAGTTGGTTAAGCGTCTGACTTGAATTTGGCTCAGATCTCGACCCTATGGTTCATGGGATCGAGCCTTGCACTGGGCTCTGTGCTGACGGCACGGAGCCTGTTTGGGGTTCTTTCTCCCTCTCTCGCTGCCCCTCCTTCCCTCTCTTTCAAAATAAATAAGTAATAAAATACATATATATGTATATGTATATATATATATACACACACACACACATATATTCACATATCTCGTGGTTTGTGGGTTTGAGCCCTGTGTCAGGCTCTGTGATGACAGCTCAGAGCCTGAAGCCTGCTTCAGATTCTGTGTCTTGCTCTCTCTCTGCCCCTCCCCTGCTAGTGCTCTCTCTCCAAAAATAAACATTAAAAAAATTTTTAAATAAATAAACGTTAAGAAATATTAAAAAAATAGGGGCGCCTGGGTGGCGCGGTCGGTTGAGCGTCCGACTTCGGCCAGGTCACGATCTCGCGGTCCGTGAGTTCGGGCCCCGCGTCAGGCTCTGGGCTGATGGCTCGGAGCCTGGAGCCTGTTTCTGATTCTGTGTCGCCCTCTCTCTGCCTCTCCCCCGTTCATGCTCTGTCTCTCTCTGTCCCAAAAATAAATAAACGTTGAAAAAAAAAAATTTTTTTTAAATAAAAAAATAAATTAAAAAAAAAAATAAATAAATAAATAAATAAATAAAAGAGGGGTGCCTGGGTGGCTCGGTCGGTTAAGCGTTTGGCTTCGGCTCAGGTCATGATCTCACAGCTCACGAGTTCGAGCCCCGCGTCGGGCTCTGTGCTGACAGCTCGGAGCCTGGAGCCTGCTTCGGATTCTGTGTCTCCCTCTCTCTCTGCCCTTAACCCACTCACATTCTCTCTCTCAAAAATAAACAAACATTTAAAAAAAGAAATGAAAAGAAACATTCACAAAAATCACTGCAGAAAACCCAACAAATACACGTGAAACATCTACAGGCAAAGCGAGAGACCTTGTTTGGCACAGAAAGGAAAAATCAGAAATCTTAAAAATGAAAAACAAAAGTGAGAGTGGCTACTCAGGTCACTGTAGAAACGCGGGTGACCGAGTGCATACACCTGGAAGTGAAAGCGATCGCTATGGGCGATACGCCAGGACAAGAGGGGAGGCCAGGCCACTCCGTGACCCCGGGAGCCAGAGCTACAGGGCCTTTCCTAGTCTTTGACCTGATGAGAGATAAAGCGTCCAGTGCCCTTCTTGCAGTGGAATGCTTACAGGTCAGTCAGATGCAGAGAGATCGTTCTGGAAAACAAAACTTGCCAAGCTCGCCCAGGTCAGTGACCCACGTTATCTCAGGTGGTGGCGGTCGAGGAGCCGCGGTTTTCAGACGAGAAGCGGGGCCGTGCTGCTCTTTGGGGCGTTAACGGCGCCACGTGCTCTGCCCAGTGCCCGCTCCCCCTGTGTCCCTGAGCAGGTGCTGCCACCTGCCTTTCACTAAGAAGCAAACAGAGGCGCAGGGAAGTTACTAGCACAGTGGTTCCTGAAAGACAGCCCCGCATCTCTTTGCCTGCTCCGGGGACGGGCCTTCCAGGTCAGAAATGTGCGCAAATGGGAACCACAGGGGACCGACACCCAGAAGGAGCCTTGGCTACCTGGTTTTCCAATTCTGAAATGATCAGGGACCTGAGCTCCAAACCGTTGCTCACCTGAAAATAAATGCTGCTGCCTGAGAAGAAATACAGCTTCTTATTTCTTTACACAACTGACCTACTCAGTACTCGAGATGGAATCAGACCGGAGTTGGGGCTGTGAAGTGCATGAGTGCCCGAAGGTTCTCTGGGCTTGTCCAGGCCTGCCCGGCCTCTGTTCTCAGAACAAATATCTGCTTTGGTGCCTCGGCTCTGGGAGCTGACCAGTGAACGGCTCACTGGACAGCGACACCCATTTCTTATGGCACCAAAATAGCCCCCACCTACTTTGGGAACCCTGTAAATGGTTCAGATGTCACGGCTTCTGCTGCGGACAGCACAGAGCCCGCTTAGGATTCTCTCCCTCCCTCCCTCCCTCTCTCTCTCTCTCTCCCTCTCTCTCTCTCTCAAAATAAGCGTACATACATACATACATTTCTCTTTGGCTACAGGACAAATTCTTTTACATGCTCACTGCCTATGGCAGGTGTACTGGTTCCTTGAGGCTGCTGTCACGAATGACTGTGATCTTGGTGGCTTGAAACACACATTTATTCTCCTACGGTCCTAGAGGTCAGAAGTCTGACATCAGTCTTGCCAGACTAAAATCAGGGTGTCAGCAGGGCTGCGGCCCTTCTGGAAGTGCTAGGAGGAAATCTGTTTCTGGCCTTTTCTAGCCTCTAGGGGCTGCCTGCATTCTGTGCCTCAAGGCGCCTCCTCCACCTTCAAAGCCAGCAACGGGATCACCGAACTCTGACCTCTGCTTCTGTCATCACATCTTCTCTGATTCTGATCCTCCTCCCCCCCCCCTTGTAAGATCTTTGTGATTACGTGTGCCATGCAGATCATCCACAATAATCTCCCCCCTCTAGATCCTTAATGCCATCTGCAAAGTCCCCTTTGCCAGGTAAGGTCACACAGTCATAGGTGCCAAGAGATTAGGACATGGACATCTTTGGGGGCTGTTATTCTGTCCACCATAAGAGAATTCACATACTTGTTCTGAAGAGGGCCCAACAGTAAATACTGTAGGCTTTGGGGGCCATCTGGCCTCCGTTACCAGGACTGGCTACACAATTTTCAGGGCCCAGTGCAAGATAAAAAGGAGGGGACTCTTATTCGTGTGTTATTAAGAATTTTAAAACAGTGGGGTGCCTGGGTGGCTCAGTTGGTTAAGTGTCCGACTCTTGATTTTGGCTCAGGTCATGATCCCATGGTTCGCGGGTTTGAGCCCTGCGTCGGGCTCTGTGCTGACAGCTCGGAGCCTGGAGCCTGCTTTGGATTCTCTGTCTCCCTTGCTCCCTCTGGCCCTCCCCCGCTCATGCTCTCTCGCTCTCAAAAAATAAGCATTATTAAAAAAAAAGAATTCTAACACGGGGACAGAAGTGCAGAGCCCTATGAGATTATACAGTTTGCACAGCCGTGACGCAGGCCCTGCCTGAGCAAATCTGCTTCTGTTATGGCCAGAGAGCAGCCATGGGCCACGTGCGGACAACAGGCGTCGTTGTGCCACTATCAAACCTGATGGCGACAAGCAAACTGTCATTTCCTCGTGTCACAAGATGCTATTCTGCTTTTGCTTCTGGTTTTAAGTCGGCTCCACGTCCAACGTGGAGCCTGAACCCACGACCCTGAGACGAAGAGTCACACGCTCCACCGACTGAGCCAGCAGGGACCTCCTCTTTCGTTATCTTTTCAACCACTTAAAAATGGAAGCATCGTTTTTACGTACAGGCCGACAAAACCAGGTGTAGGCTGAACTGAGCTAGAATCTGCCAGCTTCTGGTCCACGGGATAAAATCCCATCTCTGCCTGACTCGCCAGGGCCCTCCGAAGCTGGAGACTGGCATCTAGTCCCACCTCACAATCTGCATCCAGCACTCCTGACGGTTCCCGTTCCCTAACAGATCCCCCAAGACAGATCGCGCCTTCGTGCCCTCAGGCCCCTCCATCCGGAAGCCCCACGTCCCACGTGCTCCCACCGTGTTCCAGCTCGGACGCTGCCCTCCACGAGGTGGCTCTGTGCCTATCCCATCACCCTGGCTGGACTTACGTGTCTGTGTGTCCTCCTCTCCTTCAGGGAGTGATGTGTTCAAGTGCGGGGGTGCAGGCTAAGTTATCTTTGGGTCTCCTGACCTCACGGGCCCTCCGAACTTCAAGTGACACCAAGAAGAATCTAGAACTTTGGTAGCTAGAGTGTACTCAGATTCCGACCCCCAAAAACCAAAACTATGCTTCTTACCTAAACCAAAAACCAAACAAACAAAACCCCAGAGCGAGAATTTCCTACCTTAAATTCAGACCAAGAAAATAAAGATCCCTGAGACCAAGCTGACCTGGGTTCCAATCCTGACTGTCCTTGCGAGACATGTGCCTTTGGACAAGTCACGTCCCTTGCGCTTCAGACTGAGTCTCGATTTGCCACGGCTCACCAGGCCGTGTGACTCGCCCCTTCCAGCCCATGAGTCTCCTCTCCTGCCCCTGTCTCCACCACTGGCCTTTTCTCAGTTCCTAAGTGTGCCAGGTTCCCACCTGCCTCAGGGCCTTTGCACTCGCTGTTCTTGCTGCCTGAAACATTCTGTCCCTGTTTGCCTGGTGACCTACCCTTCCTGCCTCAGCTGCAACCCCACTGATCTGGAAAGTCTTCCCTGGTCACTCCAAAATGAAGTCAGGCTCTCCTGCTACATGCTTTGCTGGCACTCTGAACCTCTGCAGACTGTAATTATTTTGAAATTTTGTAATGATAGTCATTGTGTGATTTCTCATCACTGTTAACAAGAATAGGATTTAATAAGTACTTCATGCCACACTCTGTTCCAAAGGGTCTAAAAGTGGGTGATTTCATTGAATTCTCCCAGTGCCTTCACAAAGTATTATAATCACCCCCATTTCACAGAAGCTGAAGCTCAGAGACGTTAAATAACTTACCCAAGGTTGCACACCCAGTCGATGTTGGAGTTGCCCTCTTAAGCCTGTACCCACAGGTTGACTGGGACTTCCGTGAGGGCAGATGCCCGTTCTAGCATGGTCACTGTTGTATCCCCAGGGCTGAGCATCTGCACCGGGTACACTGTGGGTGATTAAAAAGTATCGATGACCCTACTAAAAAGTATCGATGAGCGTCCGACTCTTGATTTTGGCTCAGGTCATGATCTCTGCTGACCATGTGGAGCCTGTTTGGGATTCTCTCTCTCCCTCTCTCTGTGCCCCTCCCCTGCTCACACTTTCTCTCTCTCTCTCTCAAAATAAATAAAATAAATTAAAAAAAAAAACTTTCGATGACCTAAAAGAAACAACACCCCAGTAGCAACGAGCATTCCAAGTGCCCAGATCTTGGTTTCTTTTTATCTTATTTTTATTTTTTATTTCTGTAACATTTATTTATTTTTGAGAGAGAGAGAGACAGAGTGAAAGCAGGGGACGAGCAGAGAGGGAGACAGAATCGGAAGCAGGCTCCAGGCCCTGAGCTGTCAGCACAGAGCCCAATGCGGGACTCGAATCCACAGACTGCGAGATCATGACCTGAGCTGAAGTCGGACGCCCAACTGACTGAGCCACCCAGGTGCCCCCAGATCTTGGTTTCTAACACTACTCTCTAATAAAAGGAACCAGGCTGGGAGAAATGACTGATTCTAGGACTGGGGCAGGAAATATGTGAGATAAACCCGAGGCAGCCTGTAGTACCAGAGAGTAAGGAAGTGCTCCCAAGAAAACCAAAAAACCCCAAACCAAATACACAGACGGGAATGTGTCGAGGAACCACAGGAGCCAACTGAAAGCACCCTCAATGGCCAAAGCTGGAATAATTCAAATAAAATAAAGTAGTATTGGGTTATAGCCCAGAGAATAAAATAAATATCTAGAGATCACACTGATATAATCACATAATGCATAAGCTGGGGGCGCCTGGGTGGCTCAGTCAGTTAAGCTTAGACTGACTTCAGCTCAGGTCGTGATCTCGCGGTTTGTGAGTTCGAGCCCCGCGTCGGGCTCTGTGCTGACAGCTCGGAGCCTGGAGCCTGTTTCGGATTCTGTGTCTCCCTGTCTCTCTGCCCCTCCCCCCTCACACTCTGTTTCTCCCTCAAAAATAATAAATACACATTAAAAACGTAATGAATAAGCTGACAAATCAGGGAGAGAAGAGAAATCTCCCATGCAGAATTCCACAGAATTTACATAGATACCTCACTTAAGGAAGGGGATGTACCTCTTCGCTCTTTAGGTATGTGCTGCACACAGTGACTTTCTTCCAAAGTATACAGTACAGAGAGGGAGGGGGAAGTAACTTTATAGTGGACAAACCTGACAAACGCTACCTTGGCCCACGATCAAGGCCAACATCAACAGGCACAGAACACGATGGGAGTATATACCTTTGATGGGATGTGATGAGAGTACACCTTACATCTGTGGTCTTCCTTCCCCACAAACCCCATCCCAGTCTTACCACAAGGAAAACACCAGATAAATTCCGACAGGGGAGCATTCTACAATACCTGATCAGTCCTTCTCAAAATCATCAAAAACAAGAGAAGTCTGAGAATCTGCCATAGCCAAGAGGAGCCTAAAGAAACAGGGCGCCTGGGTGGCTCAGTCGGTTGAGCGACCGACTTTGGCTCGGGTCATGATCTCACGGTTTGTGAGTTCGAGCCCCGAGTCAGGCTCTGTGCTGACAGCCGGGAGCCTGGAGCCTGCTTCGGATTCTGTGTCTCCCTCTCTCTCTGCCCCTCCCCACTCATGCTCTGTCTCAGAAATAAACTTTAAAAAAAAAATTAAAAAAAAAAAAAAAAAAGCAGGGCATCTCAGTGAATAGGATCGTAAAAGTTCTCATTGCAACAGCAACAAGATATTTGTAATTACGGGTGTTAACTAATTGTAGTAATTATCTTATGTTATACACATACACCAAATCGTTACGCTGCACATCTAAAACTAATAGTGTTACATGTCAATTATAACTCCAAAAAAAAGGAAGAAAAAAAAAAAAACAGAGTACCAGGACAACCAAAAGTAATGTGTCATCCTGCATGGGATTCTGGATGTTAAGTAAAAAACAAGGAAATCTAGTAAACTATGAACTTTGGTTGACATGTATCCCTACGGCTTCGTCAATCCTAACAAATGCATCATGCTAATGAAAGATGTTACTAACAGGAGTAACTGGGTGTGGGGAAAACGGTAACTCTGTACTTTCAAATATTTCCGTAAATCTCAAACTGTTCCAAAAGACAAAGTCTATTCATGAGAATGATAACAAGGCATAGATGAATAAATGAAGGATTTCATTCTTCACCATGGCGACAATGATTAAAACTCCCATCTCGGGGCGCCTGGGTGACTCAGTCAGTTAAGCACCCGACTTCAGCTCAGGTCGTGAGCTCACGGTTCGTGGGTTCGAGCCGCGCGTCGGGCTCTGTGCTGACAGCTCAGAGCCTGGAGCCTGCTTCAGATTCTGGGTCTTCCTCTCTCTCTGCCCCTCCCCTGCTCGTGCTCTGTCTCTGTCTCTGTCTCTCTCTCTCTCGAAACTAAATAAACGTTAAAAAAAAAATTAAAAAACAAACCAAAAAACTCCCATCTCACAGAGCTTTTGTGAGGATTACACAGAAGAATGCACATGAAGATTCAGCACCAGATTCAGAGAATACGCCACCACATTCTACTAAATCCACGCCATCCACTAGAGGAGCCACAAGCTCTATGTCACTAAATTAATTAATTTATTTATTATGGTACTAAATTTAAATTAAGTAAAAATGAAGAATATTAAAAATTCAATGCTGTGGTGGCACCAGCCACACATCAAGTGCCCAAAAGTCACCTGGAGCTGATGGCTACTAAATGAGCGGTGATAAAGAACATGCCCATCGCTGCAGGAAGTTCTACCAAACAAGGAACTAAACAACGAATGGCATAATTACTTGCTCAATTCCTGCGATCCCTCTGCACATGCCATCTTCTCAACCTTCCCCACCTCCCTCTTTCAAAGGGCAACCCCCACATTCCCCATACTCCCCTTCCCCAATGTACTTTTTCTTCTTACCCCTTTCCACCACTTGATGTGGAATCCGCTTCATTTCTTTTCTGTCTCCCCAACTAGCATTGCAGGGTCCAATGCAGGAGACACGTGCTTGCTGAGCTCTTGAAACGCAGCCGGTAGAACCTGAGATGGGCCCTACGTGTAAGACATACAAGATTTCAGAGAGTTGTGGGGGAAAAGAAAAAAAGGATGTAAAAGACCTCTTAAGTTTTTATATTGATTACACGTAGAAGGAACATCTTGCACAGACTGAAATAAAACACATCGTTAAAAGTAACTGTTTTTAACTTTTCTTTCCCCTGACACAGCTACTAGAAAATTTAAATCACGCCCCTGGCTAACATGTGGGGCTAGCATTTTTGCCTGTTCGCTGCCCATACAAGTGACTGGCGTATAGTAGACACTCAATAAAACTTTAATGACTAACTGCTGAGCTGGGCCTCTGGGAACCCGCTAGCTCCAGTAGTCAACGCTGAATTAAGGCTGACCACGTCCCATGCTCCACCTCCTCACCATACCAGATAAGGAAACTGAGGCCCGCAGAAGTGACGTCAGTCCCTTCCCAACGGCACGTAGTGCGGAAACGTCGGGGTCGGGATTCGAACCCGGGTCCTGTCCCCACAGCCATGGCGCGCTGACCATTACTACCTGGCGGGGCGGCGGCGGGAAAGACAGGCGCGGGTCACACAGCATGCGCTCCACAAGGGGCGCGGCTCTTCGGCCACCGCCTTCCGCCGGCCTCCGTGGGCTGGGCCCCAGCCGGCCCCCACCGCGGCCATCGCCGGCCACCCGCGTCTCCGCCGGCCGCCGAGCCCTTCGCAGGCGGCGCCAGCCGGAAGTCCCGCCTCCGCCGCGCGCCCCTGGGCGCCGAGACAGGCACGCCGGCCAATGAGAAGCGCACCGTGGAGGACGCCGGCCAATGGGCGCGCGCGCCGGGGGGGCGTGTCCGGGCCGCGGGCCGGAGCGGGTCGTGCGCGCTGAGGAGGAGCCGCCGCCGCCGTCGCCGTCGCCGCTGCCGCCGCCGCCGCTACCGAGGCCGAGCGGAGCCGTTAGCGCCGCGCCGCCGCCGCCCGCCCGCCCCGGAGCAGCCCCGGGCCCGCCCGCCCGAGTCCAGGTGAGGCGGGGGCCTTCGGCGGCCCCCGACGGGGTAGGCCGCGGCAGGCCTGAGCTCGCCTGGCCCGGCCGCGGGCGCCCGCGGGCCTGCACCGGCCGAGGCCCAGGCCGCACCGGGCCGGGAGGGGACGCGCGCGGGCCGCGGCGGGCGGGCGGGGGCCGGCCGGTGTGGGCGCCGGCGACAGGCCCCGGGCCGGATTCCTCAGCCGCCGCGAGGGGCGGGCGAAGGGGACACGGCGTGGGCACGCGCCTGGCGGCCGGGCTCCGCGGCCGGGGCCCTAGTAGTCCTGGGAGCCGGGGAGCCGGGGGCGGGAGAGAGAAGCCAGAGGCGAGGGAGTGGGGTGAGCGCCTTCAGCGCGCAGAGGTCACGGCCCACAGGCTCGCTCCCGGGGGAAATCCTACAGATTCTTTTGTGGTCGTTGTCAGAGGACCGCGGTCGAGCGGAGATCCTTTTTAGAAGTGTGCATACCCTTCAGGATGTATGGGAACCCTAGGGGGAAAAAAATATTTTTTGAACGCCATCTCTAACAAAGCTGTTTTTGGGGCGTGGGACGTTGGGATTTGTAAAATGTGTGTGTGTGTGTGTGTGTGTGTGTGTGTGTGTGTGTGTGTGTGTTGAAAACACAACCTGCACGCATTTGAACAATGGGGGATGGATGCTCTTCCTTTTCCGGTCTCCTCTGATGCTAGGCTTCTGGGTTTTGATACCTACTGTGTGCAGGGAAGGTGGAGAAGAACTTTTGCTTGTGCTGTCCCTGGAGGGACAGAGCCCCCACCCCCACCCCCCCCCGCCCCTTAGCAGAAGTATGCACATAGGATCCATATGGCCATTGCTCCAGAAGTGGGAAAATGAGAAAGATGATCCGACCACAGTAGGGTTTCTCAACCTGGGCACTAACATTTTAGGTCTATCACGCTTGGTTTGGCAAGGGGAGGGCTGTCCTTTGCAGGATGCACGTTGTAGTATTTATTGACTAGCATTCCATCAGATGCCAGCAGCCTCTCCCCCCCACCCCCCCACCCCCCAGTGCTGAAGATCAAAAATGTCTTCAGACGTTGCCAAAAGTATCACACACACATGAAAACCACCACGGGACTAAATGATCTTTTACTAAAAGTTCCTCCAGCCACAACGCTGATGCCTTGGTATCCAGGGCTCCCGAGACCTTGTACAAATTCAACTGTGGGAGCCTTAGTTTTCTTATCTGTAAAATGGGGTGGAAAAATTGCTGTGTGGATTTGAGAGTGTGGGAAGCTCCTAGCAATGGCCTGAGTGTGGGAAACACTGAATAGGTAAAGTTTAAATAATCGCCAGTATTTAGTGAGGGTTTGCCATGTGCTTGTCACTTCACAGAGCTTTATCCCCAGCCCTTGAGATGGGTGCTGGTGTACTTTACATCTTCAGGACAAACAAACCGAGGCTTAGATGGGTCACTGGTTTTGACCAGGCTCGCACAGTAGGGTAGCTGAAGTGGGATTTGAACTCAGGTCCTCAGACTCAAAGTCCTTACTCCTAACTACAGAATTTTATTGCCTTTATGACCACAAGTGGCCAGGAGAATTCCGTCCAGTTGTCATTGAGCATCTTCTGTGTGTAAAGTGTTGTGTTGGGATCTGTTAACAAAATTTTGTGATCTCAAGGACCACAAAGAGGCTGAGATATAGGAATACCTCAGAATGTGGAAATAAATAATGTTTATGTTGAAGCACTGGTTTTGAGGAGGCAGAGTTTCAGTCTGGGTGTGCTGAGTGTGAGGTCATGGTGCAGCAAGTGGAAAACGAGAGAATTGTGAAAACACTGGCTTTTTGCCGCTTGCTTATTGCTTCTCTTGTTCCCCACTTCCCATTTGCATGTTTTCATACTCCAGCAAAAGTTGTCTTTTTTTACTGCAGATCTGATCGTGTCACTCCTGATTAAAAGTTTTTGGGTGGAAGAAATTTTAATTTTTTTAACCTCTGTAGGTGACTTTAAAGCTAAAGTTTGGGATCCCAGGTCTTGCACATTTTAACCCTCCCTTCCTTTTGCATTTCACCTGCACCTAGACCGGAACCTCTGACCCTCTCTGCCTGTTGTCCCCACTGCCTGCCACGTCCCAGTTCTCCTCCACCTAGAGATCCTTTCCTCATGCTCTGTGGCCCCACTCAGAGCTCACTCACCATTTGAAGCCTCCTCTGATTGCTACTCTCCTCCTCCCCTCTCCCCCGCCAGAATCAACTGTTCCTTGCTTGTGTCCCCATCCCATTCAATGGAGTCAAATGTTGAATGGTGAGGGAAGTGCAGTTGCTGCCTTTTGCCCCTAGGTGGCAATAGTGAGGCAGCGAGGCTGACCAGAGCCTGTAAGTCAGGGGAAGACCAGAGGAGAGCAGCCTGCAGAAGGGAAGTGAGTCCTGCTCCCCTCCTTTAACCAACTCTCCCGCTCCACTGCTAGGCTCTGGGAGGCAGTGGTGATTACAGTGTGTGGGCAGATTGTTTCAGTTATATACTGACTGGTGTGGAAGCACAGGAAAGGAGACTGTTAACCTAGGCTTTGGTGTGCAAAGGAGATCACAGAATGCTTCCTGGAGGAGGTGGAGTGGGGCGGGGAGAGGGGTTAGCCAGGTACAGACCACAGGGAACAGCTTTGCACGATACAGGAACAGCATCTGCAAAGGCACGGGAGTGGGAACCTCTTGGTTTGTTCAGGGAACCACGTGGAGTCTGGTAATTCGGGGGCAAAGCAGGGCACGAGGACTCGTGCGGCCGCTGTGCAGAGGGGTTGGATGTTGTCCTGTAGGCCAGCCATGGATGATTTTAGGCCATAAAGTGAAGAAGTCAGATCTGCTCACAGTTGGAAGAGTCGGAGGGGGATGATGCTGAAGGCCAGCACACCAGTCAGGAGGTGATCACTTCCCTCTATGTAGGAAAAGCTGTGAATGTGGCCCAGAGCTGTAGTGGTAGGGAAAGAGGGGGGATGGGTTTGAGACATGGCTGGGTATGTAAGAGACACAGGACTCAGTGGGTGTTTAGATGTGGGACGTGAGTGAGCAAGAGAGGACAGCAGTGGACGATTCTGGGTCTCTCCCTGAGTGACGAGTAGAAGGATAGTGGTCAGTAAGAGAAACAGCGAAGGCAAGAGGAGTGGTTGGGAATGTGGACGTAGACAGGAAAGTGCCACTGGAATAGAACGCACGTACATGGACATGCTGCGAAACAGGAAGGGGCAGAAGGTGTTGTCCGTATGTGTCCGTACGTGTTGGGGGGGGGGGGTCTCACTTTTATGATAACTGTCCATCCCCACTTGACCCGGGGCCTCTGGGTGCCTTGGCCAAGTCAGTGGTCGTACTTTTGTAGATTCAAGACACAAAACGCAACTGTTTGCTCATTGTCTGGGGAACAGGGAGAAGGGGAAGAAATTGCCTCCTTGAGGAAATTCTCACCTGAGTTGGGGAGAAAAGACCTTTATAGATGTAGAAGATGAGGTAGCAACCGGGGGAAGCAGCGGGTCGTGACAGCATTGAGAGTGTTGAGAGAGATGGTTGTCTGCTGCCTGGTTCTTGTGTTTGATGAAAGAGCTGCTGTCCATACTGGTTGTTGTGATCAGAGAGGCGTGGGCAGGAGTTTTCAGGCGCAGCCAACAGCCACGGGTGAGTGAAAGGAGAGCACAAAGAGGTCCGGAAGCCTGAGTGGACTGGTTTGGGCAGGCAGAGGGGTCAAGAAGGTGAACTCGGAGATGAATCTAGAAAAGTATGTCCGGATCAGGTGGTAGAGGGTTTCTGGACACAGTCAAGAGGTGATCTTGGAAGTTTGTGTTTCTGGGGGAAACTCCAGGATGGACGGACTGGTCAAGAGGCTTTTGTGGTACGAGGTGGTGGGTAATGGCCCGAATTTGGGGGCTGGGATGGGTTCTGTTCCTTTATCTTATATACCCCGTACCTTGCTCTTTGGCTGGCACACGTTCGACACTCTGTGTATACTTGGGAGAAGGAGGGCCAGAAGGGGGCTCGGGAGTGACTGGATCCAGCCGCCCACCGAAAACGACATCTCTACTGGAGAAAAGACATCTCTACAAAGGAAGGAAACAGTCCGGGATGATCCAGTGGCAAGACTGATGTCACCATGAACAGAAGTAGGGAGACAGGAGGTGGAGGAGTGATTTGGACGGAAAAGACCTGATTGGGTTTAGAGAGATTGGGTTTGAAATAATCATGTGGCAGGGAGACCACTTGGGAGTCTGTCTAGGCAAGAGATAACAGGGACCTGAACAAAAACGATGGCAGAGAGATGGAGGAGAGGGCGACATATCACTGATGTGCATCTGGCAGAACTTGGTGCCTGCTTAGGTATGGGGGACAGAGAGAGGTGGCTTGGGAGATACATGTGTCCTGCCACCAGAGGAAGTAATTCAGGGGAGGAGGAGGTTTGAAGAGGGGGGCAAGGATTGGAGGAGAGGGTTTAAAGGTGTCTGCGGTTGGGCACAACGAGGTCAGGGAGGCGCATGTTCCCCTTGATTTTGTTAATGAAGTAGGAGTAAGGAGATGGGGTCAGAATAAGGTTGATATCTCTATTGGGCAGATTGAGAGGCGAGCTGACCCATAAGCTCGCGTGTGCGGTTGACGGTGAGGGAGCATAGACCACCAACCAGGTCTTCCACGTGTGTGGGGCTGTAGTCGTGAGCTCTGTGACTTCCCTGGAGTCCCGGCCCATTAGAAATGGCATCAGAGGTTTGGATCACTTCCAGGATCCCAGGGGCAAAGAGGCAGAGTGCTCCTCAGTGGACCTGGAGGCGGTGAAGTGGCCACTTGCCGAGCACTAGGAAGCGTGCCAGGCGCTGTGAAGCAGGCGGCAACATCCCCATTTTGCAGACAAGGAGACTGAGGCTCCAGGAAAGGAAGTGCCATACTCCACGGTAGTGTAGCTGATTAACAGTAGGGTTAGTGCTGGAGCTCAGGTCTGTCAGAGTCCGCAGGCCAGTCCTTCCTGCCGTGCCGTGTTGCTTTGCAGTTCTGTATGAGAGCCCTGGAGTGGCCTGGACCAGCCAGAAAGAAGCTGGAAACTCTAGCAGGGCCGTGGAGCCGATCCTGTCTCCTCAGGCCTGTGGAGCACTTGGACTGGGCCAGACACCAGCCTCACCTGACCTGCTGCTTCCCGGAGCTTCTCGGCCTGGTGGATGTGTAATTGCTGTGACGTAGCCTTGGCTGGCCCAGTCAGGTGGCTTTACCCGCCAGGGGCTGCAGGAAGTGGCGAGTAAGGAAATACGTACCATGTTCACTTAAGCCCTCCCCTCACAGAGCAGTTGTAATTGGGTCAGGTGGTTCGTTCACTTTTTCTCTGGCACCCCAGAGTGTTTCCTGGGTGACCTTACATTCCTGAGGCTTTTACCTTGGAGAACTCAGAGTTTTACATTTGGAAAGGACCTTAGAAATAATTGAGTCCAAGCCTCATCATGTGATGTGTGAAGTGTCAGGATTGAGCCTGAGGATCTATTCGACTGTTCTAGTTTTGCTCTGGCTGGAGTAGTTCAGCACGCCTGCTCTGGTGCCTATAAAGTGAGACGGATTCTCACTGGGGCATAGATGGGAGCTAGTCTTGCTGCTTGACCTGTGTAAGTTTTTTACACACACATCTCGCCTCTGTGCACGTAGCGCTTATACGACTGATGTGAACAGTGTTGCTGGAGTCACACGGACAGCTAGGGTTGTTGAAAATAGTGCAGTGGGACTGAAGACTCTCAGAGATCATCCAAGCAGGACTTCTCCGTAATGTATGCAGTTACTGGAAACGTTTCCAAATCACCAGGAATTGCTTTGCTAAACGAAGTTTCCCCTTTTATTCCCCATGATTGAGTTTGATTCTGTGGGATGGGATGGATGATCCCAGAAAAGTAAGGGACTGAAGGAATGAGTACACTGTTAATACAATTTCCACCCGCCCTTTAACATCAAGTGGCAAATACACGATTCCCAGGTGGGTCTGAGACCCAGTGTCTGTCTGTCCCCCGTCACCCCCAGCCCCCCCCCCCCCCCACACACACACCGTGTGTGCCTGGATGACTTATCTACAGTTTGCCAAGTGGTATGGGTTGGGCGGGGCCCTTAGGGGACACCACTGTAGGTTCGGGCCCCCAGGCTGTCAGCCATGATGTGGGTGAAAAGCAAATAATTAGGTGTTAGAGTGATTTGCCCATCAACAAAGGTTTGGGCTGATGGTGAACGGGCCCAGGGAACGAGGGCGACCTACTGTCCGGGGGGACTTTTCACAGATAAGTGAGGAGGTGATGGAGAGGGCAGACACTCTCTGCAAGAGGAGCAGCCAGCACAGAGACACGGCGACAAGGTCTGCAGCTTGCTGGGGAGGAAGTTGGAGCCAGGGGCCCCATCACGAAGGGCCTTATGTTTTGTCCATGGGAGGCTCTCTGGAGTGACCGTCAGAGGCCTGGCTGGCCCTGCCGCTTCTTAACAGCGGGATGACTGACCCTGAGCAAAGTCATGAATCTCCGAGCCTCAGTGAGTGGGGACACCACTGACAGGGAACGCCCAATGCGTTGACCGGGAGGAGTCCACGTGGAGAGACCGCTGAGTGAGAGGGCACGGCCCGGTGAGCTGCGAGGTGGCCAGAAGTGGCTATGACTTGGAAGTCACTGATGGTCAGACAGAGATGAAGGCCCAGCTGTGATTGGTGCTCGCCAGTAGCTAGCTTGGGCTGGGTTATCGATGTGGATTTGGAAGGGTCAGGGGAAGGGACCCAGAGAGCAGGGTGGGGCAGCCCTGAAGCATCGAGAAACCCTGCGTTTAGAGTTTGCGTTTCTCCACTGTTGCCTGTTGACCAAGAACTGGGCCCGCAGGGGCTACTCAGCCTCACCCAGGGTGTCAGGAGGAGTCAGGGTGCTGGGGGATAAGGTCCACTCTTTAAATCTTTTAAAATTTATCTTCCAGTTCGCTCCTTTTGTAGAGTTCTTTGAGTTTTGGCAAATGCATAGAGTCGTGTTACTACCTCCACAATCAAGACCTGGGAAAGTTGCACCCCCCCCACTCCCCCCACGAAGCAAAAATGCCCCCTGGTGCTCCCGCTGTGTGCTCCATGCTGCCCTTGCTCCCTGCCCCTGGCAACCACCGATCCATCCCTATGGTTTTGCCTTTTCCAGAACGGTCTCATGTGGTATGTGGCCTTGGAGTCGGGTTTCTTTCACTCTGCGAAATGTATTTGAGATTCATTCAAGTTGCGTGGATAGGGAATGCTGTTTTATTGGTGAGCAGAACCACATTCTGCAGCCTTCCATAGTCTCACCACTGATGGCTTGAGGGGCGTTTGAGCTGCGCCCGCTTAGGGTGTTGATGAATCAAGCTGCTGTAAACACTTGTGTGGGGGTTTCTGTATGAGCACAGGTTTGCATTTCTCTTGTATGACGACTAGTATAGGATTGCTGGGTCTTACGGAAAGTGTTTAACTGTCAGGCGCTGCCCGTACATTTTCCAAAGCAACTGTAACATTTTTACATTTTCCACCAGCGATGCACGAAAATTCCCCGGTTTCTCCACATCCTCACCAGAACTTGATATTGTCTGTTTTGTTGTTGTTTGCCTGCTTTTGTTTTATTTTGTTTTAGGCATTTTAAATGGATTGGGAGTATTCTCATTCCGGATGAGTAACGGTATCTCAGTGTAGTTTAAATTTGCATTTCCCTAATAAGTAATAATGTCAAGCATCTTTTCACATGTCTGTTTGCCATCCATATATCTCCTTTGGTGTGTTGTTTGTTCACATCTTTGTTTATCTTTAAAATTAGTTTAGTTTAGGGGTGCCTGGGTGGCTCAGTCGGTTAAGTGTCCGACTTCGGCTCAGGTCATGATCTCGCGGTTTGTGAGTTCCAGCCCCGCGTCGGGCTCTGTGCTGACAGCTCAGAGCCTGGAGCCTGCTTTGGATTCTGTGTCTCCCTCTCCTTCTGCCCCTCCCCTGCTCACACTCTGACTCTCTCTGACTTTCAATAATAGATAAACATTAAAAAAAATTTTTTTTAATTAGTTTAGGGGTGTCTGGGTGGCTCAGTCTGTTAAGCGTCCGACTTCTGCTCAGGTCATGATCTCATGGTTTGTGGGTTTGAGCCCCGCATCGGGCTCTGTGCTGACAGCTCAGAGCCTAAATCCTGCTTCAGATTCTGTGTCTCCCTCTCTCCGCCCCTCCTCCATTCTCTCTCTCTCTCTCTCTCTCTCTCTCTCAAAAATAAATAAAAATTTTAAAATTTGTTTTTAATTGGTTTAGTTTAATTTTTTTTACCCCTCCCTTAAAATTAGGTTGTTGTCTTGTTAAGTTTTGAGAGTTAAAAAAAAAGTGTATATTCTGGATACAAGTCCTTTTTCAGATACGTGATTTGCAATTATTTTCTTCCAGTCTGTAGACTGTAATTTTCCTCGCAGTGTCTCTTGCAAAGCAAAAGTTTTACATTTTGATGATACTCACTTTATCAATTTTTTAAAGTGGATTGTGCATTTGGTGTGGTGTCTAAGAAATCTTTGCCTCACCCAATGTCACAAAGGTTTTCTCTTAGAAATTTTCTGTTTTGGGGGTGCCTGGGTGGCTCAGTCAGTTGAGCATCCAACTCTTGGTTTTAGCTCAGGTCATGATTTTGAGTTCATGGGTTCGAGCCCCACATTGGACTTTGCACTGACAGCGTGGAACCTGCTTCAGATTCTTCAGATTCTGTGTCTCCTTTTCTCTCTGTGCCTCCCTTGTACACTCTCTCTCTTTCTCTCTCAAAAATAAATAAATATTAAAAAGAGAGGGGGAGGCATCTGGGTAACTCAGTTGGTTAAGCATCGGACTTTGGCTCAGGTCATGATCTCACAGTTTGTGAGTTCAAGCCCCACATCAGGCTCTGTGCTGACAGCTCAGAGCTTGGAGCCTGCTTCAGATTCTGTGTCTCCCTCTCTGTCTGCCCCTCTCCTGCTTGCACTCTGTCTCTTTCTCTCTCTCTCAAAAATAAATAAACATAAAAAATTTTTTTTTAAAGAGAGAGAAATTTTCTGTTTTTACATTTTAGAACAGAGGTCGGCACACTTCTTCTGTAAAGAACCAGATGGTAAATATTTTCAGCTTTTTGGGCCATATGGTCTCTGTCACAACTACTCAACTATGTCACTGTAGTGCAAAAGCAGCCACAGACAATACATAAACAAAAGAGTATAGCTGTGTGCCAATAAAACTTTATTTGTAAAAACAGGTGGTGGGCCATATTTGGTCCACAGACCATGGTTTGCCAACCACTGTTTTAGAAAGTCATCTTTTTGGGGCGCCTAGGTGGCTCAGTTGGTTTATCTCCAACTCTTAATTTCAGCTCAGGTCATGGTGTCATTCATGGTTTGTGAGATTGAGCCACACATCCGGGAGGGGGGGGCGGAGGCTCTGTGCTGACAGCGCAGAGCCTCCTTGAGATTCTGTCTCCCACCCCTGCCCCTCTTTTGTGCACGCACTCTGTCAAGTAAATAAATAAACTTAAAAGAAAAAAAAAAGTCCTTTTTTTACCAAGCAGAGAGGACACTCCACTCTGAATAATGAGAATGGGGTAATTATTGCCCAGTTCATCACTGGTGAAAGCAGGGGGAGGGAGAAGGCAGAACAGTAGGTGCCTAACTCAGAACAAAGGTGAGGAGAGGGAGAGAGAAAGGAGAAAGGAAAGAAGATAAATGTTTGAATCACCTTTTGAGCAGACTTCCTTGTGCATTTTAATTTTTCAGAGTTAACCCTTGCACTTTGGTTCAGGCTTCAGCAGACGTGGTTAGTTGGTTTGTTTGTTTTTACGCTAATCTGTCTTAAAGACTCGTGGCTGCAGATGCTTTAACAGATTCGTGGAGTTTTTCATGAGTGAGTCCATTATTGCTGGTGGTCCCATGCCTTCTACTGAAAATTGGTATTTATTTAACCATTCTCTAACTCATATTTCGATTCTGTCTACCATCTTATGAGCTATGGGATCATGGGTTCCTCACATACTTCCCTGCACGTATGTGATTATTCCTGGAGAACAGATTCCTACGGTTCTGAATCAGAGGGTAGCATTTCTATTAAAAATTTTCATAGGGGCGCACCCGGGTGGCTCAGTCGGTTAAGCGTCCGACTTCAGCTCGGCTCCTGATCTCATGGTACGTGAGTTGAAGCCCCACGTTGGGCTCTGTGCTGACAGCTCAGAGCCTGGAGCTTGCTTTGGATTCTGTGTCTCCCTCTCTCTCTCTCTCTGCCCCTCCCCCTGCTTGCACTCTGTCTCTCTCTTTCTCTCTCAAAAATAAATAAACATAAAAAAGTTAAAAAAAAATTTTTTTCATAGACACTACAGGTTATCTGCCAAAAAGGTTGTATATACTTGTATCAATGGTGTGTGAGGGTGTTTTCCCCCCTGATCCTTAGTCACATTGGATTTTATCCATTCTGGGTGGTCTTCTGTCTGACTGCCAGAAGGTGGCATCTTTTTTGACATTTTCCTCATTATTCATGAATTTGAGCTCTCCATGGTTTATTAGCCATTTGAATTGCCAGCGTCTATTAGTTGTGGCTCATATCCTTTGTCCACTCTCTGTTAGTGATGTGTCTTTTTTCTTATGAATTTGTAGATGCTCTGAATCAAGTGGTCTCAGCCTTGGGAGTATTGACATTTGGGGCGGGACGTTTCTTGGTTGCGGGGGCCATCCTGGGCCTTTTGAGATGTTTAACAGCATCGCTGACTTCTACCCACTAGGTGCCAGTGGCACACCACCACCTGTATTCGTGATAACCAAAAGGATCTCCAGACCATGCCCGGTGTCCCCTGGGAGCGCCAGGTCACCCCAGCTGAGAACCACCGACCTAAATAATATAATAGGTGTAGCACGTATTTTCTCCAAGTCCGCTGTTTGTCTGTGTATGGTGTCTTTTGCCGTACAGAAGTTCTTAATCTTATGAAGTCTGACTTTCCAGTCATTTCTTTCGATGCTAACCTATTTTATAGAGAACAGGGAGCATAGAACATTTTCAAATAAATAAAAGAAATGCTGGGAGAGTGGACTAACTTTGCACGTTGTGTGTGGTCGGAAGCAAATTAGGAAGTGGGAAGGTAGAGAAGAGCCAAATGTTTCCAGCAGGAAAAAAATAAAGTAATAAAATACAAAACACACCACACCTAACTCCTCTCTCAGTGCTGACTCAGGGGGGGGGGGGTGGGAGCTGTGTTCAGGTTTTTACATAACCGCAGGCAAGGCTATTTTTGAAGAAGGCTGCGTGAGTGCTCCTGACAGCGGGCACCGGGTTTTCAAGCGTGAAAGCAGGGCTGGGCAGGAGGGATCTGGAGAAAGGGGTGGGCCGCCCCCGAGACCTCCCGGCTGGTGGGCAGCAGGGCCCCTTTCTCAGAGATAACACTTCAGCCCCATTGGAGCGAGTGCCTGCATAGTTAGAGGCAGGGATGTGGGACATCTTAGATGTGGCAGCCGCATGGCCAGTTGTGCCTCCAGATGAGCCGTCCTGGTGCTCTCGGCTGCATTGATCTGGACTCCGCTCTGAAGCCATCTCTGTGCTGTGATGCTTCCCGCCGAAAGTGAAGGCTTCTGCGGGCGGCCGAGGGCATTCCAGAGCCTGCAGCCTTTGAAGACCAAGTGCCTCTGACTGGTGGAGAAACCCTAACCTCTCCCAGTTCCGTGGCTGTGGCCTTCGGAATAAAGGGATGCAGATTGCCGTCGTCTGCCTGCCTGAGGCCAGACAGGCCGTCTGAGTCAGGGTGCTCAGGTGCACATCGCGGGCTCCTTGGTACCCAGCTGCACCAGTAGTGCACGCGGAGATGAGAGAAGGCTCTTGAGATGACCCGAACACTTTTCACAGGAGCTTGAGTTACGGCGCTAGAATTGTTTGTGGGTGTTGTTTTGTTTTGTTTTTTAAGTCAGCTCTGTGGAACTCATGACCCTGAAATCAAGAGTCACACGCTCCAGGGGCACCTGGGTGGTTCAGTCATTTAAGCATTGGACTCTTGATTTCGGCTCAGGTCATGATCTCACGGTTCATGGGGTCGAGCCCCCTGTATCAGGGCTCTGTGCTGATGGCGCAGAGCCTGCTTGGGATTCTCTCTCCCCCTCTCTCTGCCCCTCCCGCACTCGCACTCTCAAAATAAATACAGAAACTTAAAAAAAAAAAAAAAAAAAGCCACTTGCTCCACTGACTGAGCTAGCCAGGCCCTCCTATTTGTAGGCTTTTAGAAGCTCCTTAGGAAGAGAAATGGTTGAGCTTGAACTGCTTTGTTTTGTTTTAGAGCGGTTTTCGGGTCGCAGAAAGGTTCCGCCCCCAACGCACAGTCTTCCCCGTTAGTCACATCTTGTGTTGGTGTAGTGCTTTGTTAGAACTAAAGAATCTGTACAGTTTGCCTTAGGGTTCCGCTCTTTGTGTTGTACGTTCTGCGGGTTTGGACAGATGTGTGATAACACGCACGCACCGTGAAAAGATCACACAGAATAGTTTCGCTGCCCTAAAAATCCTCTGTGCTCTGCTGTTCTTCCCTCCCTCCCTCCTAACCCCCGACAACCACTGGTCTTCTTACTGGCTTTAGAGTCTCGTCTTTTCCGCAGTGTCATATAGTTGGGGTCAGTCAGTGCGTAGCCTTTCACACTTAGCAATGTACATTTGAGGCTGCCCCAAGTCTCCGGTCCCATAGCTCATTTCTTCCTGTCACTGAATAACACTCCGTTGTGTGAACGCACCAGACAGTTGGAGTCTCTTTCTCCACTCGCCTGTTGAAGGGCATGTTGGCTGCTTCCGGTTTCCAGACAATTACGAATGAAGCCGCTGTAAACATCCGTGGGCATGGTTTTATGTGGACCTGAGTTGAACTTGTAGCATTGAAAAGAAAACCCCGAAGTGCCAGTCACGGTGTTTTGCCTTAATGTCCTGCAATGTGGACACTTGGAATTTACTTGACTTTTTTTTTTTTCTTCTCTGTCTCAGATTTTTAAAAAATACAATGTCTAATGGTTATGAAGACCACATGGCCGAAGACTGCAGGGATGATATCGGGAGAACGAATTTAATTGTCAACTACCTCCCTCAGAACATGACCCAGGATGAGTTACGGAGTCTGTTCAGCAGCATCGGTGAAGTCGAATCTGCAAAACTCATTCGGGATAAAGTAGCAGGTAAAGGAACCGAGAGGGTTTGCGAGGGGAGCTCGTGGCCCTCCCGCGGGGCACTGCCTCCTTGGCCGGCGGCTCTGCAGTGCTCCTTGGTGCAGAAGGGGCCGCAGCCTTGAGCCGATGGCTGTGAAGTTTCGTTTTTATCTCAGGCTCTACTTTGCCCTGGCCCTGGCGTTAAGATTTGGACATAGGTTCCCAAGAGTTCATCGTAAGCCAGAGTGCGCGTACATACAAAGTGCGGTGGTGGGAGGGGAGGGAAAACGAGGAAACCCCCGCAATGAGGACCGCTCAGAGCTGTAAGAGACCAGAGAATGACAGCCTGGCCCGGCTCGGTCCCACCTGTGGAAGCGACGCTGGCCCGTGGCAGAACATGGAGCGTCCCCCTGGGTGGCCCTTCCTGGGCTGTGGGCTGTGCTGTTTGCTGTCACGCAGTCACATCAGCTGGAACCTCTGAGACACACGGAGCTTGACCTCTTGTGGAGCCGGAGCAGGGCAGCCGATCAGCAGGCAGGCAGTACAGTCGGGTGCCGGCTGCAAACCCCGCTCTCCCGCTGCCTCCGTGTGCGACCCCTAAGCCTCAGTGGCACCCGACGTAAAGTGAGGATGGTGGCTCCCACATCCTGATCCTTAGTTGCCTCGAACGGGTTTGCAGACACCTGGGAAGGCCATCCTTATGGAGCAGCCTCCATCCTGAGAGCATGGTTTCAAGGAGCAAAACATGGAAAGACCAGGTGCTACAAAGCACTTCCTTCCTTTTGTCCCCAGGGAGGAGCATTGTTTTAGGGAGCTGTCCTCCTCCTCCTCCCTCCTCCTCCTCCTCCTCCTCCTCCCCCTCCCCTTCCCCTTCTTCCCCCCCTTCTTCCCCCCCTTCTTCCCCATGCCCCTGTTCTCTCTTCCTCCCCCTTCTCCTCTTCCTCCTCCCCCTCTCCCTCCTCTCCCCCCTCCTCCCCCCCCTTCCTCTCTGCTCTGGTGAGCTGAGCAATGGGCAGTCCCCGCAGGAGGGCTCTGGCTGCCACCCTGGGCTGTGGGGCTATGATTCTCTCACTGAAAACTAATTTAAAACTTAAAAAACAAAAAACAAACCTTTATTACGGAAATAAGATAATACCTTGTTGTATTCAAATCTACATAAAAGTAGAGTAACATATGGGACCCCGGGTACGCATCGTCCTACTTCATCCACTCTCAGCTTTTGCTGGTAACCTGAAGATTCCTGTCCCTGGGATAAGTCCTGGAGAGGCCAGCTGACTGCTGTACAGGGAATTAGTTCCTCAGAGGGGGCATTGAATTCAAAAGTCTTTTAAGGACTCTCCCAATTCTGAGAGTCTGTGATTTTAATAGATGTCTTCTAAGTAGGAATTGTAGCTAATACCCAAATTGAACAGTGTTAGAATGTTCTAGAAGCCATTATCTTTCTCCTGTTTCAGGAGACCATCCTGAATAAGAGAGTCCTTGTTCAGAGGCATTTTAAAATTCTCCTATGCTACTAACAAGTCTTGCCTTTCTCCTTTTGTGTTCTGGTGGAAGGGAATTTTTAGCCCCGTGGATGTTCCTGAGCCTTGCATTCCGATTTTGCCAGCATTCTCGTGGTACCTGGCTTCTTTGTCTGTTCACTTGTTGTGGTTTTCAAAGGAATGTGAGCTATGTTAATAGGAACACCTAGGTTTGGCGAGATCAGGCCAGAGAGAGCTGGTTCGGGGAAGGAGGTAAAAGCAGCAAAGAGTAATTTGGAAATTATTTCAGTTCAGAGATAAACTTTTTCTTCTCTTCGGGCAAGATAAGTAAAGGGTACCAAGAATTGTGGAGGAGGTGAGCCCAGGCTCGATTTCAGCTCGGCATCTTGCTAACAGTTCCTTAAATTGGATGACCGGACCTTCCCGGAAAGCTTACTGTGTTCCCACCTCTGTCCTGCCGCCAGCGTGTGAAAACCTCGCCGGCCTTGCTGCCTCTTTGTCCTCTGTTCCGCTGCTCTGGTGAAACCCCAGACACAGATACGTTCACGGCTTCTTCCTCCTGGCCGGAGAGAGTCCTGCATCCAGACACACAGGTGCCCCGTGGAACCAAATTCCCAGCTGAGCTCAGCCTGCCACACGGGCCTCCCTGGCCCTCCCAGCAACCACTTCAGGCCCGTTTGCACCCTTCATTCTTGGCCCATGACTGCCTTTCACCTCGTAATGAAAATAACAGCCACCTCTACCTCTGTTCTATCCTGGCACTTCTCCATCCCAGGAGCCTCTGGCCAGGCAAGTGCGTGCTTGCCTGGGTCTCTTTGGGGCCGCCTGACCAGCGTTCCGACACGCTCCAGCATCTGTCCTCTTTGAGAATCCTTGCTGAGATTCTCTGACTTCCTCTAGCCCAGGATTTTTCCACTTGAGCACTCCTGACATTTGGGACTGGAGCATTCTTGGACGGGGCGGGGGGGGGGCATCTTGTGCATTGTGGGACGTGGAGCAGCATTGCTCGCTCCCACCTTCTATGTCCCATGGCATCTTCTGAGTCACGACAACTGAAACATGCCCCAGACATTACCGGGTGTCCCCAGAATCCTCCCCCTCCTCCCTGTGAGAACCACTAGTTGTTGTCCTCCCTCCCATTCACAGAGCTGTCAGTGGACTGTCTCCTCTTCCTTCTGGAAGCTTCCTCTCCCCCTTGGCTCCCACGAACCACCTGCCTGAGGCCTTGCTTTGCCTCTCCTGCAGCTCCTTCCCAACCATTCACTTAGTCTTTCGGGTTATTCCCATGCTGCTCCTCCCTAAGCCCGTCCTGGGGAGAGCAGACGCCCCTCCATAGCTTCACTTTATCCTCAGTCTGCTGCCTGTGTGTCAGGGGAACTACTCTCCCGAGCTTCACACCCCTCGACCCCTCAACTTCAGGGTTTTCCAGACTGACCTGGACTCTGTCCCACCAGCTGCTTTCTTGTTTCTCAGCATCTGCATCTTAACAGACGACACCAGGTTCACTCAGTGCACTCCAGTCAGAGATCTAAGCATGACCTTTGACGCATGTCCCTGGCATTCATCCTTCTGGGTGCTTCCGCCCCTTTTCCTCCCGCCCCCACCCGCTGTCTCAGATCTAGATGAGGCCACATCACTGTCTGCCTGCACTAGCGTTCTGGCCTCTTAACCAGCCATCTGTGTTCCCTCCAGATGGTTCTCTTCACTGCGGCAAAGGAATCTCTTTAACACTCCACATGTGACCCTGTCACTCACCTGCTTTAAAACTCTTAGTCCCTGGCCCTGCTTGCTTTAGGGCACCTTCTCTGCTCAGCCATGTCAGCATTAGATGCTGCTCCTGGTCTGGGTTCCCATAGCAACCAGGCAGCTGGCAGTGTGGGCTTCCACACTGTACTGAAGTTAGAACTTTTTGGTCCAGTAGGTCCGTATGGTTCTCAGAAGCAGAAACCCCATATGTCCGTAGATACGACCATAATCAGTGCTTGTTGAATGAATGAATGAACGAATGAATAGGTCTAGCGATTGGAGAAGAATGCAGATCAGCATGGATGTTGATTTGCTCCGCAAATATTTATTGAGTGCCAGCCATTGGCCAGGCACTGGTGACGGGAGGAACGAGGAACGGGTGGTGGCTGGGTTATCGGGAATATTTGGGAACGTCTGACATGCTGGCTTCCAAGATGCAGCATGTTTCTGGCTGGCCAGGCCCCAGCCCCCGTGCTGGGGACATGTATTTATTGCTCCCTGTTCCATCCACAATCCCTAGCTGGTCCTACTGTGCAACCCTGTCCCACTCTCTGCCTGGGGTCTGGTCCCTCTGCAGATGCCATATGGCCCAGGAGCCAGCCTCCACCCTCCTGGACTGTCTGTCCTGCTGGCCACTTGGTCCCCAGCCTCCAGCCCATTCGCTCAGCTTCTGGCTCATTGCCATGCACCTCTGGTCAGGATAAAGCCCACACTCCTGCCTGTGGCTCCCAGGTCTCTGGGGCGCTGTCCTCCTCCTCCCTAGCCGCTGTGCTCTCCACTCACCCTCCTCTCAGCCCTGACTGAGCTGCTTGTCACTCCCCAGACAGACCCTTCTCTTACAGTCTCACGATTTTGCAGATATTGTTCCCTCTGTAGGAAAGCCCTTCCACACCAAGCCAGCCTGACCGCTTTTTGTTTTCTTAATGTGAATCACCTTTGTCCCGTATATCAACAACAACAGTGTGAGGCAAAAAGGAAAAGTTTAAATTACCCCAAATCCCACCACTGTTAGCTTTGTGCTTTGTGTCCTTCCATACTTTTTTCTTTCCACATTTGTGGTCATAAGCAACTACGTGTTTTTAGAAAAATGGGTTTGCACCACTCAAGCTGTGCTGGAAACTTTTCTTCCTGTACCTGTGAATGCTTTTCTATCATTGAACATAAAGCAGTCTCGTCAGAAGAGCGGCACAGTGTTCTGTTGTATGGAGATTCTGAGTTCACGGCAGCTTGTGACCACATTTCCATATTTACAAACCCCACTGAGAAATATCCTGGTGCAAACCTTCACTCACCGCTCGTTCGCATTGGGGGTCTTCTAGAAATGGACCATTAGATGGGAGGGTGTGGACCTTCCTGGACCCTGTCACCAGTTGACACTGGTGCCGTCAACTGGGCCAGGGGGGTTTCTCATCTTGCCCAACCTAAGTCACAAATGACATCTGATTGGGGTGGTCATTCACTCTAGTGACGTTCTAGTGGCTGTTTGTACTCTTCTTTTATAAAATACCCTTCTTGTCCTTTGCCCATTTTCTTTCTTGTGGGGGCATTCGCTGTTAATCTTGCTCATTGTCTCATTAACTCGCCCAAGACCTACTCCTCCCGCTGTGAAGTCTTCCCTTGAACCCCTGCAGACATCTAAAAAGGAAGAGCTCTAGGGGCGCCTGGGTGGCTAGTCGGTTAAGCGTCTGACTCTTGATTTTAGCTGAGGTCGTGATCTCACCGGGTTCGTGGGATCGAGTTTTGCGTTGGACTCTGCGGACAGTGCGGAGCCTGCTTGGGATTCTCTCTCTTCCCCTTTTTCTCTGCACCCTCCCCCCCAAATAAATAAACTTTAAAAAAAAAAAAAAGGAAAGTAGTTTTAAAAAAATAAAAGTAAAATTTTCTTTTAACGTTTATTTATTTTTGAGAGACATAGCACTAGTGGGGAAGAGGCTGAGGGAGAGGGAAACACAGACTTCAGAGCAGGCTCCAGGCTCCGAGCCGTCAGCACAGAGCCCGACGTGGGGCTCAAACTCACAAACTGTGAAATCATGACCTGAGCCAAAGTCAGATGCTTAACCGATGGGGCCACCCAGGCACGCCTCAAATTTTTTTTTAAATAAAGGAAGAACTGGGCTCTACGGGCCCTCTCACGTTGCAGGGCAGTGCCTGTCCTCAGGGTGTTCCCCTCCCTCAGCTGTCCACCCCAGGTGGATTTGAGAAACACTGAGGGATGAAAACGTTATATCTGGCTGCTCTGGATGGCAAATGTAACACGAGATGCCAGGGCATTGTCTCTAGGTTTTAACCTCGTCTAGGGGTGCCTGGGTGGCTCTGTTGGTTAACCGTCTGACTCTTGATCTCGGCTTGGGTCGTGATCTTGCGGTTCATGGGTTCGAGTTCTACATCGGGCTCTGCGCTGGCTGCTTGGGATTCTCTGTCCCTTTCTCTCTGCACCTCCCCTGCTCGCTCGCTCGCTCTCTCTCTCAAGATAAATAAATAACCTTGTCTAGAGAGAGTGGTGTTTGGAAATGGAAGAGCATTGGCTCAGAGGCCACCCGGCAGGGCATGAGTAGTGCTCGCAAGGAGGCAGCCTCCATATTCTCCAGGCAGCGGCTCTTGGCCTGCTGGCCACCAGGAGAGACCCTAGTGTCAGGCCCTGCCCAGGCCTGCTCGGTCAGCCAGTCTGGGCTGTTTGAACATCTGTGATGTAAGCTTTCTGGAGGACGGCAGTTCTGGTTCAGGACCAAGTGAAAGAAGCCGAGCTCTTCCCGCAGTGCGGGGATGGCGTGAGCTGGGGGGAGCACTGGCTTCTGGGATATCCCTTGGCCTCAAACCCAGAGTTTATTCATGCTTCATCCTTGGCCGTTCTCTTTCTCATCTGCTGCCCCCTCCCCCTCCCCTAGATCTTCACCCTGGGGGTCTGCTTGACCTCCCCTGCCAGCACCGACCCCGGGCAGGCCCTGCCTGCCCTCTGTAAGTCCCAGCAGCCTGTGCAGGATCCGTGCCCTGCCTGAGCGCTGCCCCTGTTCCACCACCAGGCCTCAGACCTTCCTCTGTCAGGGCTTGTCTTCCGTTGCCCTAAATGAGGGAGCAGCACCTGATGGGTCTTCGTGGCCTTGATTCTAGCAGGCTCACCGTGTCTAAGGGACAGGAGAATCATCCGTAAGGAGATTGGAAGTACACCTGCCTGACCTCTTGGGTCCTTGAGCTTGAGGCAGGCCCTCGGGAGCTGTGTCATTACCCTGCACGGCTGATAGACCCTGTTAGAGAAACAGGAACTTGGGGGCCTGCTTTGGGAAGTGAGGGCCTCCCCCAGGTGCCCACTCTGAGTATAGACCATTGAGGGTCTGCAGAACCGGGGAGCCCCACTCTTCCTCATTCACTTCCAGCAGCAGCTCTCAACCTGGGCTCCACATTGGGATCGCTGGGGGGCTTTAAAAACTGCTGAAGCCACCCCCACTCTTACTACACCCCACCCCCATGCTGATACTGGTTCAGGTTCTGGCCTGGGCAGTGATAGTTTTTAGAAACTGCTCTGGTGATTCTGGCAAGCAGCCGAAGTCGAGAGCAGTTGGTTTCTGGTGAGCGGCCAGGTGGAGGCAGGGACTCGGCACTGTGTTAGGCACTTTCGCCGGTGGCCTCATCCGGTGGGTGCAGTGCAGGGCTCCTCTTCACTCCTCACCTGCCTTCCCTCCCACAGCATGCAGGTGCCCGCTGTAGAGGGTTGGATAGACTCTCAGGGGACAGGGCCAGCCCAGAACAGGGTGTACAGAGATCCCTCCCCATGAAGCTCCCTCCTACAGCAGCCCATCTGTGGGCCTTTCGGTGGCTCTGCCTTCTGCTGCCCGCCCCCCGGCACCTCCCTACCCAGCCTCGCTCCCGGGCTCTGCCTGGCAGCCTGTCCCCCCCACCCCCACCCCCACCCAGCAGCCACCTCTGGGCCATTCCCCAGCTCGTCTTGTTCAACTGTGCTGGCTGCCTTTCGTTTCCTGGAACACACCAAAGTCTCCTCTGCCTCACGGGCTTGGCACCTGCTCTTCTGTCTGGGCTGCTTGCCGCCAGCCATCCCAGGGTCATGCCGCGAGTGTTGGCTCCTCACTGGGTGCTTCTGACCACCCTGTCCACCATGGGCCTCACACTCATGAGTCCCTCACACCACCGCGGAAATTTTCCTTATAGCCCCCCGGGCGGCAGTTTTGTTGGTTAGTTTCTTGCTGCTTTGCCGTCGGCTGGCCCATCAACCGTTAAGGCACAAACTGTCTTCCGCTGTGATCATCAAACCCCCTGGCCAGCCTGGCCTGGGGCCTGGCACATAGTAGGTGCTCACTTAATACTTGTCAACTCATTGACGAGAACCGGAGGGGAAGCAGGCCTAGGAAAGGAGGCAGTGGCCGCTTGAGGGTGTGTGACTTCCTGGGTGACGTTGGCAGTTGTCCTGGGAGGCTACCCAGGAAGAGTGTGGCTGGCACAAGAGCCAAGGGCAGAAACCTGGGGGTCATCTCAGTGGGATGGGTAGAAGACTAAGCTTGGGAAGGGACAGCTGGGGAGAAGGAAAACCCAGAGAAAGAAAACCTGGCGTTGCTGCTCCATTCTGGGGGAGGTGACCCCTCCAGTGAGTCGGCCGTGCCCAGTGCTGCTGAGAGCTCGGGGAGCTGCGTCCTGACCGTCTCTGGGGGTGGCACCTGATGGTCGGACTGCCTCGGTAGACTGGCAGTCTGCAGTGACCACCCTGGGGCCGGGCCACCAAGTGCCTGGGAGGCGAGGAATCAGGACCCGAGGGTCGGGCAGGACCCATGTTTATATGCAAGAGCAGCCAGCTGTGGCTGAGACACAGGAGTGTGGCCCAGGTACGAGTCCTCATCAGTGTCTGGTCTCCCCTAGCAGGACTTGGGCCACCTGTGGCACTGGCAGTGGAGGAGATAGGTGGTCTAGGGTTGGGCTTGGCCTTGTGGGAAGAGCAGAAAGACGAGAAGACACAAGTGTGGGTCGTGCCGACCGAAGAGGCAGAGAGTCCATCCGGCGGTCAGGCCAACGGGCTCCATGGCCTGGGTGTGGTGACAGATGGGCAGAGCAGGGTTGGAGAGCAGGTGTTTGGGAGTAAAAATCCCAGCAAGCCTGGAGTTCAGTCAGGAGTCTGTACCATAGACATTCTGCATTCTCAGCGTTAATGTTTGCAGTTTGGACCTTTTGCGAGGGCCCTAAAGTTCCCAGCCTGGAGCCAGTTGTGGTTTTCTGTACTGTTTTCTGAACTTCTGATTCTGACTTTCTTGCTAGTTGGGCGCCAGCCCCACAGCCCCGCTGCTCCGGGGTCCTTGCTCTCTGGGGTTTAGGAGCTACTAAGTCTCTGAGACCCATGGGGTTTTGTTAGAAATATGGTTGTGGAAGGGCAGGTTTGGGTTTGTTTCTTTCAAAAGGAAAGCGGCCCGTGCAGCACTGCAGGTGGCTTGTGTAGTTGCTGTGTCCTGAAGGAGGGAGTACACCTCCGCGAGGTGCTCCCGGGGCATGGGCCACGCACGGACTTCCTTCCAAAGCCTGCGGTTTTGGGGGAGGGGGGTACTTTTCAGTGGAGGAACTGCCGGCCTCGGGGGATCCTGGCCAGCGCCAACACCAACAAAGCGATAGGTCATGGTGACAGCACGCAGCCCCCAGTACGATGTCAGGAGGAGGGCCCCTCGCTCTGGGGTCTTCCTCCCAAAACCCGTCACCCACTGCAGTCTCGCCATGAGAAAAACATCTGACGAACCCAAGCTGCAGGAGAGTCTACAGAATTCCTGACCAGTCCTCCTCGAAGCTCTCAAGGTCATCAAAAACGAGGAAAGTCTGAGAGCTGTCCCAGCCAAGAGCAACCTAAGGAGACGTAACAGACTACATGTCATGTGAGATCCTGTGTGGCCTCCTGGGACGTAAGAGGACTTTGGGGGGAAGCTGAGGCAATCTAAATCAAGTGTGGACTGTGGTTAATTGTAATGTATCAGCATTGGTTCCTCGGTTGTGACAGATGTCTCACCCGGATATAAGATGTTACCACCGGGGAAAACGGGGTATGGGGTCTGTGGGAACGCTTTCTATTACCTTTATAATTTCTCTTTAGATGCAAAAAAATAAAAGCGTTTAGGGTTTTTTTTTTTTAAGAAGTGGCAAAACTGGGTTAGGCTCTCTGCTGGGTTCCACATCTCATTATCCACCTGAGGGTCTGGGTTCAGCCGGCACCCAGAGACCCCCGCCTCATGCGGCTCAAGGCCTGGCATGTTTTCTACCTGCTTGTTATCGCCCTCCACCAACCAGAGGAATGGAGCGAAGCTCACCACTCTGTCTCTGTGCCCAGAGCCGTGCCTAGCATTCGGTGGCTGCCCGCCAGCACGGCGTGTGGGTGGGTAAGCAGTGGGCATGTCGGTTCTCCTCTCTGGGCCGCCTCCTGCCTGTCCTCTGTAGCGAAAGGACAGGCCTCCTTCCACTGGGCCCCTCGGCCTTGGCTGCTCTCTGGGCTCCTGGGAACCCACAGCCCCTCCCCTGCTGGGCTGCATCCCTCCCGTAGCATGCCGTTGGCGGTCACTCCTGCCACTTCAGTGTTTCCCAAAGAAGAGGTGGGGACACCCACGCGTAACCTTGGCTTCCTTTGGGAAGAGCTCAGGTGTCGTTATCCCTTGGACTTGGGCTGATGGTGCTGTCACATGACAGCCGCTGCCAGGGGAAGCCTGGAGGCCTGGCCGGGGCCGTGAAGGCAGGTGCACGGCCGGCCGGGGACTTCCCTCGGCTCCAGCTTCCCTTTGTGCTCCACGTCATCTGCTTTTTAGCTGGGTTGTAGGTGTTCGGGCAAGTGAGGGAACCAGCACTGGGTGGCACTAGAGCCCAGCAAGCCTTCCCGCTGTTGGGGTGCAAGCAGGGGAGAAACCCCTGGACGCAGACGGGTGGCCGTCATGCAGCTCTCCCCACCTGCCCATCTCGCCCACTCGTGACCGTCCTCTCTCCTCACCCTTGGAGTCCCCACATCTCAGCCGGGACTGGGGGCACCGATCATCATCATTGCTTTTGTGATGGGTTCCACGGGATGCCGTTAGTAGCACAGTGGTTGTTTTTAAACGGCCCTTTTAAAGAAAAAAAAAAATTAACAAAAGTAACACTTGTCCATCGTAGAAAATTTACATGTCGGCCAAAGAAGCGTGATGGTGACCGTGGGTCTTCTAACCCCACTTCCAGGAGGCCATGGCTTTTAACGACCTTGTCCTTTGGAGCCCAGTCGCACATGGTCCTATTCACCCTCCCTGGCTGTCGGCCGGTTTACCAGTGTGCACGTGTTCTCCCACACAGGGCACAGCTTGGGCTATGGCTTTGTGAACTACGTGACTGCCAAGGACGCGGAGAGAGCGATCAACACGCTGAATGGCCTACGGCTCCAGTCAAAAACCATTAAGGTAAAGAGCTGCCATCGCCACCTCGTTCCTGGCCCCCCGGGGTCTGTGCTGGGTCCCCCGGCCTGGGGGAGCGACCTCCCTGACCTCACCTGGGCGAGGGATCTTCCCCTTACTTGACCATCACTATCAAAGGGACCATTGGCTTGGCCATTTCTCGGAGCCCTGGTGCATTTGGGGCATCTGGGGTGCCTCCTGTCTGCTTAGAGTTGAAGCATTGCATGTCAGACCACCCCAGGCCATGCTGGTGCCTCTCAGCCTCCTCAGCCCCGTGAGCAAAGGGAGAGTCACCGTGAAGGGCACTTAATCGAGGGCAGTCCTCTCCCCGGCCCAGGGTGTGCCGTCCTTGTGCCGAGCGAGTATGTGTCTGGCCTTGCCCTCCTGTTCCTTCCTGGTTTGTTGCCGCAGCGACAGCAGCAGCATTGTCCCTCACGCCCTCCCTGCCAAGGTCTCTCCCTTCCTCCCCAGTCACAGCCAGGTCATCGAACATGCATTTGCTAATGTTTCTTGAGTACCTGCTATGTGTCAGACAGTGAACAGATGAATTCCTGCTCTCATGGAGGGGCGTGTGTGTGTGTACACGCATGTGTGTGAGCACGTTCCAATAATAAACCGAAAGTCCCGTGTGGCAGAGGTAAGTGTTGCGGAGGTACATGGTGGGGGATGTTCTGGGGGGTGGCTTCGTGTTGACCGGTGACTTGAGGGATGCAAGGGAGCCACCAGAGTCACTCCCAGTTGAAGGGCTGTGGTGGCTTCCTGGGACGAGCGGGCAGGTCCCCCAGGCCTCGCAGGACAGCTTCCCCCGCCCTCATGTTCTCAGCTGCTGCCACTTACCCCCCCCCCTCCTGCTCTTGGTCCAGAGCCCCACCTCCTCCCCATCCCCAAGTGTCTGTCCTCTGGCTCATGTGATCTTGCGCAGCTCCGGACCCAACCTGGACGACTTTGGTGTTTTCCCGACCTTTACTCCCTACTGCACCCTCCTCGAATAGGCCTCCTCCCACTGCCCCAGGCTGGTGCCCTGACCTTGCTTCTTGCAGCAGCCTGGGGTACCATGCCCACCCACTTCACCTGTAGATCTGGCAGGTCAGCCGCTGTTCCTGAGACGCATGCCTGCCGGCGTCCTCTGCCTCGACAGGAAGCCACGTGGAGTGAGATTGCCCTTGAGCCTTTGGACCTGCCGGGTCCTCCCACCCCATCTCCCATCCCTCCGCTTCATGTGGGTGTCCAGAAAGGTCCCTCTTGGGCTTTATATCAGGGCTGGGCTTCCTAAGCTTCCCTGGACATCAGAGCCACCTGGGGTACTTTTGCCATAAAGGTTCCCAGGGTTGTGGCTCGGGCCTCCCCAGTCACACTGTGGGGTGGCCCTGGGAACCCGGATTTCTTCCCGCCTGCCAGGGGAGTCTTGCAGTCTGGCTGTTCGCAGCACATGTTCATTTGGAGGGCGGTGTTCCATTTCTGCTGTTGAAGTGTTTGTGGTATGGATTGCTCAGTGGTTTAGTCGTCCCTGAACCCCCCCTGTGGACTAGACCTGCGTGCACACAGGCCCTGCGCGTGGTCCCCGAGGGCAGGAGCGCTGCCCACACATCTCTGTGGCCAGCACGGGCTCCCAGAGGCTCCTTCCACTGTGGAGCCTGGTGAAGGAAGCCACGTGTCACAGCCTTTCCACGTGTCTAGTGACTTTTGTTCCTCTCCACCAGCTCCGCGTTGTTTATTCTCAGCCCAAAGCTCCCAGTCTGTTAGGAAGGATCTGTTGTATTTAGAAAATGTTTGCTGATGCCAGGAGGGCAGTTACTCTTATTCAAATGCTGAAAACTCTTCATTACACAAGTGTGTTCTGGGGGCCAAGCCCTCTGCCTGGCTCTGGGTTCCATGGCCGATGGGTGCCCTCAGCTAGCTCATGTGTTAACACAGATGTTGATTCCCAGACTACCATCTGACTGGACCTCACATGGGCTCCACCCGACTCGTAAGGCACTGAGAGTTTCCCTCAAAGTCAGAGTTGAGACATAGGAGAGCAGGAGGAGGTAGGGGTAAGGAGGGCCGGGGTGGGGATACGAGGGTGTTCTGGGCAGAGGTGTCTACAGGGGCCAACGTGTGCCTCTTACGGACACACGTGTGCTGCAGGAGACATATTGGCTAGCACATTACGGGAACTGCAGGCTATCCCCAAGGTTGATGCCCCATTTCTCACCCACAAAGGCAGGACCTTTCCAAAGGCTCGCCTGCCCCCCAGGCTCTGCGATCATGGCACCCCGCGGCCCGCCTGGATGTGCCCTTGACCTCACTGGCATTCACTCTGTCCTCTGTGGTTGTAACGTCATTCCTTGATCTGAGTAGGGTGTAAGGAGTTTCCCGATCCCTGTGCCCTGTGACGGCAGTCCAGACAACCCCAGTGGGTGTGTGTGTGGAGGTGACAGGCTGAGTGTGTCACAGCACTGATCTTGTGTGATTCACGTGACCGGTACCTGTCAAGGGCCTGTAATGGGCCAGGTCCTTCCATACCTTGTCTCTGTTTTCCTCACCCCAGCCTGGGAGAGATGATCCCCAATTTAGGGTTGAAGGAACTGATGTGTAGACTTGTGACAGGTCTCCCAAGGTCACACAGGTAGAGCGGGGCAAAGTCAGGGTTTGAAACGAGTGCTGTGGCTCTGGGCACTTACCACCCCTGCCTGGCAGCTTCCCCAGCCCAACGTGGGAGGTGAACACCAGGAACCAAACAGTGTAGCTTGGATTAGCCGCAAACAGAGCCCAGGAGCCTGCGGTGCAGTTAGGCGGGCATTATTAATAATAACAGCAATTGCTTTTATTCCCTCGTTCGGCATTTAGTCGCTGAATGCCTGCTGTCCACCTGCATCTGTTCTAGGTGCTGGTGATACAGCAGCAAAGACAAAAGTTGTGCCCTCATCGAGTGTTCTACACAGCTAAATAAGTGAAACATATAGGATGTCAGACCAAGATAAATGCCATGGGGGACATTTACACGGAGGCGGCGGTGGTGGAGGGGGCTGGGCACTGCTTGTGGGTGGGGGGCTCCGGGGCGAATCAGGTGGTCAGGCAAGTGGGTTTGTTTCTTAGGACCGCCATAACAAAGCACCACAAATGGTCTTGGGGGGTGGGGGTGTTAACAGGGATTTGTCCTCACAGCTCTGAAGGCCATACGTCCGAGACCAAGGTGTGTGGCCAGGTTAGTTCCTTCTGCGGCCATGAGGGAGAGTCTGTCCCGGGCTCTCCCCTGGCTTGGGGGTCGCTGGCCACTCTGGCGGTCCTAGGCTCATGGAAGCGTCACCTGGGCCGCTGCCTGCGTCTTCACTTGGCGTTCTCCCTGCGCGCACCTTTGTCCAAATTCCCCCTTTTTCTGAGGGCACAGTTACTGGATTTGAGGCCCATCCTGCTCCGGTGTGACCTCGTGTTCATGAGTTACATCTGTGACAACTCTTTCCCAATAGGGCCTCGTTCTGCTGTGCGGGGTGGGATTAGGACTGCGACATATGAATTTGTTGGGGGACAGCCCTTTATAGGAAGGTTTCGTGAGCACGTGCCAGGAGAAGACCTGCCTGGGGCAGAGGAGCAGGTGATGCCGAGACCCCGTGTCATGGAGCCTCTGGGGCGCCAGGTGCTCCAGTGCAGTCTTCTTGGAGGCTGACCTGACTCTGAACTTGATAGTGGCCGGAGAGGGAGGGAAAGCTGCGGTGGTGGTCAGGCGCCTCGAAGAACCTGTTGTCAGAAGCACATTCGGCTGTAGAAGGCGTTTTTCTCTCTGGGTCTTCATCGAGAGATGATCATGGTCAGTACCAGCCTCTGCACTGCTTCTCCAGTGCCAGGGTCTTGGTTTGAGGATGCTCTTTCCCACAGTGTCCTTCAGTAAAGGCCAAGGGCGGACCCCAGATGTAGCCCCATCCAGACAGATCTGCAGAGGGCCAGACAGGATGGTCGTGGGAGGCCTGGCCTCCCCCTGTGGCCGCTGACTGGGGCCTTTGGTGAAATGGGACAGCCAAAAATTGCAGCCACGTCCTCTGGCAAGAGTTTGAATGGGGGTGTTCTGTGGGCTGGTGATGCAGACCTGGAGAGTTGAGGCCCAGATGTGAGAGTTGACACCCTTTGGAAGTTGAGGAGCGTGACCAAGCCCCAACTGGACTGGTCAGCCACCTGCCGCTTTGGAGGGCGCTGGGGAGAGCCCGCAGGCCAAGGTGGCCTCTTTATCTCAGGGGACATTGCCATATCTGCCCCACTTGCTTGGAGGCCGCCTGCCCCCACCAGGACCTGGTGCTCTGGGGCATCTTCCCGATCAGATCAGGGCCACTTCTGTTCTACTCTCTGACGTTCAATCTCCGTGATCCTCGGCACCTCTCTGGGGGAAGCTGGGCTCTGACCACACCACATAATTTCTCATTCGTTCTCTGTCTCCTGCTGGACCACATTCTGCTCTGCTGGCAAAGGTTGTGTCTGTCGTCCCTCTTAGGGAATGTCATAGATTTGGACTCAGAAGCACGTGAATGCCGGGGCCGGGGTGGGGTGGGGGGCAGTGTGTTCCTGCCCACGTGTTTGGTACTGAGGGGCCACACTTCTGCCCCTTCTGGCAGGCCTGAGCGTTGCAATGAGAACACACCTGTTGTCTGTGACCTTGTGCTGCCTGGTGACGCCTGAGAGGTCGTGTCAGTTCCTGGGTTATGGTCTCAGGCTCTTGGTCTCCTGAGCTTGTGACTCTCAGAGAGAGCATTATTGTGCATAGGTTCCAGTCCCCAACCCTTCCAGAGCATGACTCCCTGCCTCCTCCCTTCTTATTTCCCAGCCTCCTGACTCGGATCTGACTCCATTGGGTGTCATTGAGCCCTGTCCCTTCAGGCCACACAGGGGCCTTGTCCCAGCTGCTCCTTCCCAGCAGGGGTGTGGCCTTTGTCCCATCCCTCCTTTTTTTTTGTTTTTTCAGAGAGAGAGGGCCCAAGTGCCCCTGTGCGAGTGGGGAGAGGGGCAGAGGGAGGGAGAATCTTAAGCAGGCTCTAGGCCCAGCTCAGAGCCGAGAGAGCTCGATCTCATTCATGCCTGTGAGATCATGATCTGAGCTGAAATCAACTTAACCAACTGAGCCACCCAGGTGCCCCTCCCATCCCTGCTGGCCTGCACGGTCCATGGCCATCCACAGCCATCACGCTGACCTGGGAAAGCACCAAGGCCTATCTTGCCATCAGCCCCTGAAGCCTCCCGCGTCTAGTGCACACACCTACCATCTTATCTGAGCGGCTGCAGAAGTTCCTTGCAGGGTTTATTCGGTTTTGCAGAACAAAACCCCAAAAAGTATGGAGTCATTTAACGTCAAACACTGAGTGTTAGACTGCGGGCTCCCCAGCACCCCAGGGTCCCCCGTGGGCTCCAGTGGTAGGTTTGCCTGTTGGCAGGTGGTGTCGCCGTGCCTTCCCCCCCCCCCCCGGCAGCACCCAGCTCCCTTGCCTGCTGCCCTTTGGGCTCTTCACTGTCCAGAGAAGGGAGAGGCCACGGTAGGAGAGACGGCTGTGGTTGAGTCCTGGCCCTGTCTGCAGCCACCCGTGGGCCCTCAGTCTCTCAGCTTTGAAACTAAGACTATGTCTGCCTCACTGTGGGGCGTGAAGTCCAGGTGAGAAAATGCTACGGGGTGTCCATCTGGCTCGTGGCTTGGCCCGCGTGAGCTCTCACGCATGCTGCCGCAGATGGTGAGTGTTGGAATGATTTCTCACCAGAAGGGTGGCTTTTTCTCGCCCCCCAAATCTAACCCCGTCTCCCTCGATGCTTTGGCCACACACCTGCCCTAACCCCAGAAAGTGGTTTTGTTTTCAAGGTGTCGTATGCCCGCCCGAGCTCAGAGGTCATCAAAGACGCCAACCTGTACATCAGTGGCCTCCCAAGGACCATGACCCAAAAGGATGTGGAGGATATGTTCTCTCGGTTCGGGCGAATCATCAACTCCCGGGTCCTCGTGGATCAGACCACAGGTACGGTGGGTGGCCCAGATGTGGGTGAGGTTTTCCTCCAGACGGACTCCAGAGTTTCCAGGAAGACAAATCACTGCTTGATTCTCAGCGTCAGTAGTCCTTCCACCAGGGAGCACAGAATCAGAATGAGGAGACACTGGCTTTTGTTTTACGAGTCCGGGGACGGAGGATGCAGTTTGATGCATTTTATGGTGAAAACACCAAGAGATCCTGGCACCTTTCCTCAAGCACCCAGATGGCCCAGCCTGGCCTGTGAACGGGCGGAAAGGCCACCAGTCAGCCGTTCGCGGCAGCTCTTAGGCACTCGGGGTGCGGTGTGGGACAGTCTTCGCTCATGACCCAGAGTCCCTACTTTTCACTGGCCCGAAGCCACAGGTAGCTGCTTCTGAGGAGCTGTCGTCTCCATGATTTGGATGTCCCCCTCGTGTAGCACATTCAAAGCTCAGAGAGCTCAAGGCAGTAAATTCCCCTCACTGACCAGCCTGGCCACTTCACCAGCCCCTGTCAGGTCACCTCAGCTCAGGCATTAGCAGCCTGGGCTCTGGGCCTTGCACGAGGCCATCAGACACAGCCGAGCGGAGGCCCCTCACCTGCCCCCGGGAGAGCCCCACGCAGGAGGCTGGTGCCAGTCCTGACCGTGCAGCCTGCCCACCCCACTGGCCTGGGCACTGGGGTCAGGACATCCGCTGTCAAGCCCCGTGCCTGTCTCTGTCTGGGGAGAGGTGAGCTTGGGCCACACCTGCTGTAGGACTCCTCTGTTCTGCCCCAACCAGGAGTGGGAATCTGTTGACAAACCGCTCACGGAGCTCAGAGAGGCCATTAGAATGATCTGCGTTTGATGTTCATGTTCTTCCATGTCCCCGCCCCCCTTGGCTGTGATGTGAAAACAAACACTGGGTAGTTTGGTCCCAGGGAGTCATAACTGTGAGGTGACTCCCTTCCGAGAGGCCAGCGGCGCCCCTAGGAGGCTGCAAAGCAGATCCCAGAGAGCAGGTGGGCTGGGCCCTCCTGGCCTGTGACAGATGGGGGTAGAGATGCACACACATCGTCCTTGTCCCTCCGAGCTGTGTGCTTTGGGGTGGGCAGCCTCACTACTCGCCCTCCCTTCTCCACCCCTCCTCTGGAAGCCGAGCTCCGCATCTGCTGGCCCTGCTGCCCAGGCTGCAGTCCTGAGGCATAAGCAGCTCGAGTCCCCGGAGGCCTGAGCGGAAGGGGAGCCTTCTGGAGTGTGGTCCACAGGTGCAGCTCGCCGGGTAGCCCCATGCCTAGTGCGGATGCCCACTCTGACACCAGGCTCTGCCGGAGGGACAAGGACCACACCGCGGCCTCTGTTCTGCAGCTGTGCTCTGGGGCGGGGAGAGGGGTGAGGGCGAGGATCCTATTTACTTGGTGTCAACCTCTTTGGTCCACACCAGGACAGTTTCCTGGGGTCCTTGAAGCCCCCCGTACTCACCTTCAAGTGCCAATTGAGAAGGAACAATGCAGTGGGCTGGTCAGTGTATGTGTTTGTCCTCAGCCCCATCTGCATAGGAGCACCTGTGTGGGCTGCCTGGGGACCCGGATGGTATGACCACGCTGGGCCACATTCTGTTTCCATCGCCCTCCTTTTCTACGTGTCATACATACCGCTTTGCCTCTACTTGTCTCTGTCCAGCCCAGCATGACTGAGTGGAGCTGGCTGTCTCCAGGAACACCCCCACCCCGGACATCTAGCTTTCCCCAGCGGCTCTCACCACCCTGAGGGAGGTCACTTATGCAGACAGTTCCCCTCAGCCATTTGTGGGGCATTTGGTCTCCTTTCCCTCTGTAGGACTGGTGTCTCTTAGACACCAGGATTGCCCCCCGGGCTCAGCCAGGAACTCCGAGTGGCGGCTCTCTCAGGCGTCCCGCCAGCCTCTGCTGAACAGCAGAGGGACTGTCTTCAGAATCTTTGTGAGGGCCAGAAGGAGGGGAGATGTGAGGGAGTCCCTGGGGCTCCCTGTCCAGGCCTGGGGTGTTGAATTGGGGAGTTAGAACGGTGGACCCCCAGGACTGTGGACTTCCATTCTGTCCTCTGCTCCAGAGGGGGCCACCAGCGGGGCTTCTCTGCTGGGACCCAAGGAGTCCCAGGGGACGAGGGCAGAGACTAGCAATGCTGGCGGGTGTGCGGGTCCAGTTTGCTTCCATATGATGTGCCTTGTAGCATTAAAGGGATGGGGCATCGCTCTTGGAAAAACTTAACGGCTGACAGAACTTAATTTTTAAATTTTGTTTTCTTACCTGTTTTAATTGTGAACCTTGTAGGTTACTCATCTGGAGATCATGCCATTGATTGACCTCTGCTCTTGATTCTAAAAACAGAGGGGAAAAAAACACCACCACGGGCCCCCTTCAAAGGGTGTCTACTCATCAGATCATTTAGTGAACATGTTCTCCCTCACGCTGACATTTTCTCTCTTGGGTTGTCTTCGTTTCACTTGGGCGGTTTCCATTTGAAAGTCATTTTACAAAACCAAACAGGGAAACCACACCACACATACACTTTTCCTCTGTTCCATCTCAAGGTCCTTATCACTAGGATGGAACCTTCTCCCCGAGGGCAGCTTCCTGCCAGAGCCAGCCAGAGACAGCTGTCAGTGTTTTGCCTGAAGTTAAATACCCGTTCAGGCGTCTGTCTGTCAAAGGTGCCATTCATGCTGTTCAAGAGTAAATAAAAACAGTGTGTGTTGAGTGTGTGTTTTTAGGTGTTCCTTCTGAACTGAAATTGAAAATGAGTTGAGGCTCTAGAATTTTCTTGGCACACATGTGAATTGTCAGGTTGGATCTCATGAATTCAATGAGTGTCTTTGGTGAATTTCAAATTTATATATATTTAAACGATCGTGGAGCCCAGATGGAGGCAGCCTTGAAGCCACTGGGGGCAGCTGTGTGCCCTCCCAGGGCACTGTACTGGGGGGAGACCAGGAGGGGCAGGTTCCCAGTTGGGTGAGCTGGGATACGTGCTTTTGGACTCACCATGGAGTGTCCAGTGTGCGTTACAGTTGTAGACCGAGATTCCTTGGCCCGAGGCTCCCTGACTGCTGTCTACTTGCTTGAATGGGGCCCAGGCCCAGGCCCAGGCATGGGATTCTAGGTGCACAGTGGGCGGCCATGCCTCTCACCGTGACACTGGTCACTTCAGCATCCCACCTGGCATGCCTGAGCCTCTCTGTGCCCCTCTGCAGCCCTTGGGCCAGCTGGGGAGACCCACATCCTGTGCCCATCATGGGGCACTTGGTGGGACTCTGGGAAGGGGTAAAGAAAGGTGTGGGAGATGAAGCTGCTTGGGGGGGGGCATCTGGTGTGCTCACTTAGCTGGTGACCCCCCAGATCCTGGGCTGTCCTGCTTTGGTAATTGTCATGCACTGGGAGCCGAAGGCCTTTGTCTACAGAAGGAAACGTGACCCCAGGCAGGCTATAACTGACAGTCCGGATGAGAATGTGCAGGATAGGGCTGTCTGCTACAGTCCCCCCACGAGGGCACATCCAGGACTTGCCCTCGGCTGTCACCTCTCCACTGCATTTTGATCTTCCCACCTGACCCCTATTCTCCCCAGGAGAAGGAGCCAGGCCTCTTCCACAGCCCCACCCTGTTCGTCTAGTTCTGCAGGGGACAGTTGTCATCGTTCCTCCCAGGCCTAGAACATGGATGGATTAGGGTGGAGGATGGCCAAACCCCTCTTCTGCCCGGTTTGTGCGGGTCTCGAACCCATGCTGGGCTGGCCAGACCTTCAGCAGGGCCTTGGATCTCAGGCAGCCTGGTCCCGGTCCACATTCTTGCTCTGTCGAGAGATTGGGTTACAGCAGGGACCCAGGGCTTGACTGCAGGTGGCTCGGTCTATGAGGCAGCTGGACACCACGGCAGGGGGCCCCGGCCCTTCCCACTCGGGAACAAGGACAGGTTTGGTGTGGGCCCCAGGCAGGGAGTCTTAACCTGCGGGGAGTCTGCAGGCAGGTGGCAGCACCACTGTGTGCACCTGAGCAGTTTTCTGGGGGAGAGCGAGGGGCTTCACTCGATTCTAGGCAGTCCTAGGACATTAACAATGGAACATCCCAAAGGTGAGTGAGGTGAGGGCAGGAGGAGGAGAGGGCTGTGGGCCGAGGCTTGTTCACTGGACTCTGTCCCCTCTGGGGATGGTAAAGGCTGAGTGAGCAGGGACTCTGTCAGGCCGGCCTGGGCGGGGACAGCCTACAAAGGCCTGGCTGGGCTACACGAGCCACCGTCACTCCTTGTTCACAGGGCAGGCCGCGGGGCCCCGGAGCACAGGGAGAACCCTGCAGACCCTACCTGGTGGGCGCTGAGAGCGATGGAGGGTGTCCTCTCCTCCAGCATGTTTTTTTTTTGTAAGAGGCTGGGGTGTCTGTCTGGGACATCTGTCACCAGAATGTCTGTTGGCACTGAGGCTGTGTAGTTGCTGCTTCAACTCAGAAGGACGTCTGAAAGCTTAATCTTGCAGGTCATTGTTTTGTTTTTTTTTTTTTTTTTTTTTAAGTTCATTCGTTCATTTCCATGTTTAGGCTTCATTTTTGTTTGCCTCGTTACCTGATTTGAAACCATAGCTGACTGACTTCGCTTTTGCTTTTCAGTTTTAAAATTCCTTGTATTTTCTCCCCTAACTCCGTTTTTGTTGGTTTGTTAAAAAGGTTTGTCCAGAGGGGTTGCGTTTATCCGGTTTGACAAACGTTCGGAAGCAGAAGAGGCAATTACCAGTTTCAATGGTCATAAACCCCCAGGTTCCTCCGAGCCCATTACAGTGAAGTTTGCAGCCAACCCCAACCAGAACAAAAACATGGCGCTGCTCTCCCAGCTCTACCACTCGCCGGCCAGACGGTTCGGAGGCCCCGTTCACCACCAGGCGCAGAGATTCAGGTGGGTCGGGAGGCGGCGCTCTCATCAACCCAGCTCTTCCCACCGCGGGCCCGGCCGGGTCCACCGGCTGGTCAGAAAGCCGCGCCCAGAATCACTGTGTCTTCACGCCCCTGCCCCCATCGGAAGGTGTCTGTGTGAAAGGCGTTTATGTCCATCCGAGTATTGCCTGAAGTGGAATCCAAAAGGTGGTTCCGTCTCCAGCCAGCCCCCCGCCCCCGGGGGCAGAGTACGTAGCGCCCCAGGGCCCGGTGTTCAGTGGCCGGAGCTCGGGGCCATGAGTGTAGCAGCCAGAAGATGCAGCCTCGGGTGTGCGTAGGGGAGAGCTGCCCTCCTCCTCGGCGCGCAGCCCCTGCTCCCAGCCCTCAGGTAGCCAGCCCTCTCACTCACCTACCTGGGCGCTCACCTGCATCTCTAAATATCACACGGCTTCTGTTTTAAAAGCCCTGTCCTGGAGGCGAAAGGTTTTCTGACATTCCCTCGTCTTTCCAGACTGAAAATGACTCCAGTTGCCAGGCTCTAGGAGAACAGAGACGATGAGGGTCAGGAACTTGGGTTCCAAAATCGGGCGTGTTCTGCCTCACAAGCAGTGGCAGTCCCGATTTCCAGGCCACTTGGTTTTTGTTTTTGTCAAAACCTCCATCAGTGGCGTGAGGCATGTTAGGGATCTTTATCTCTGCGACTTTGCTGGTTTCCCATCTCTGTCTTGGAGAGATTGGGCAAAACCCTGCACAGAGGCCCCCTGGGGAGGCACTGTCTTCAGCGTCTAGCAACGCAGAGTTCTCAACTCGGCTCAGGTTCCAAAGCTAGCCTTCCCTCATTGGCTTTTCTAGTTTAAAGACAAAGGCCGGGGAAGCGTCTTGGGATGGAAGTGAGGTAAATCCATGTTTGAAGGCCAGCTGACATAGTCTGTGTCACTGCTGGTCAGGCGGGACGTGTGGATGGCAGCGTCCAGCAGGTTCCCAGTAACCAGACTGGACAAGCAGGGAAGAGGGTACGGGAGGAGGGGGGACTTTGGTCACAGGAAGGAGGAACAGAAAAGAAAGGGGACCAGAGCAGCCAACACTGCTGGCCAGGCAGGAAAGGGGTCTTGACAATTAGAGGCTCACCGCGAGGAGAGACAGAGGGAAGCAAGGATGGCAGGAAAGGTGTGAGGAAAGACTGGCCACTGGAAGGAGGACTAAGATGAGAGCAAGAGGGAGAGAGGCCCAGCCGAGGGGAGAGTGTGCAGTCTGCATCTCACAGCAGGAAAGACCCCCCCCCCCCCCCAAATACTCAAGAAGGGCTCAGGTCTCCTTTGTACATCAGAGAAAAGAATGGGAGGTAGGTTTCACTGCAGCCAGGATGAAAGAAATCAGCTCCAGTTAGCAGGGGAGAAACCAACTAACAATAATTAATAGGAATGAGAATCACATCGATAGAAAATAGTAAGGTAAGACTTCAGGTTATTTTCAGTATAACAGGTACGTGACGATTCGGGTTAGCTAGTTTAACTCGGACCCACATTTGGTTTCCCACAAAACTGGAGGGGGGGACAGGTCCGTTAAAGTCAGAACGTCTTTCCAGTTTTTATTGAAAACCAGCTTGGCTTAATGTCACACAGATACAAGGGTGTCTTTACCCACCCCCTTCAGTGCCACTGTGGTCCCTGTTGAGTCGAGACCACTAACAAGCCACTGGAGTCATTGAACCAACTCCGACCTTCTGATGCAAGCTGTTTAAAATTCCTCCCGTACATTCAAAGCCATGGCCAGTGATGTGTCTTGATTCTTCCCTACCTGCCTTGAAGAGATCCCCTGGATAAGTGGGCTGCACCTGGGGAGCTGGTCGGTCCGTCTTGTTGTTATGTCCGTCAAAAGAATGAATCTGTTGATGGCCCTTGAAAGCACCTGCTTACCCCTGGGTCAGCCCCACAGCGCGAAGCCTGGTTTTATTTTAGAGCAGGTCATGTTTCTTGTTTCTTGCACAGTGCGGCCCCCCAGACGCTCTGTCACACTTGGGTAGTCTTAAGCCGATCCTAAGGCCATTACTTTTTAATTTCCGAAGCCTTTCAGAGGGCTGTGTGGCTTCAGTAACGATTTTGTCTTCTCCCTTAGTTCTACTGCAGTGGCCACACATTTGTAGAAGGCTTATTTTTTATGCAGCTGGAAGCGTTGCTTTGGAAAGAGGCCCACACTTTTGGTACAGCTTGGCAGACCTGCAGGCCGCAGGCATTGCTTCTGGGATGCCATGAGCCAGCAGCGGAAGGTCGCCTGGAGCTGTGGGAAGGAATTCCCTGTGCCCTGCGGTGGCCCTTCAAGGGGTGTGCTCGCCTGGGACCCTCCAGCAGGGGCAGCCAAGATGAGGGCAAGATAGAAAATTTGGAGAAAGAAAAGGAAAAAAATCCTGCCCCCCACTCCCTGATGTACACACGTATGGAGGCATAGAGTATGAGGATCGAGCCTCCTCCAGGGAGGTCCGAGGGTGGAACAACACCCAAGAGGACGCGGAGAAGCTTCTGTCATTCAGCTAGGGAAGCCTGGGACTCCCCCCACCCCCTCCCCCAGTGATGGAAGGTACTGGAGGGAGCGTGGCTCCCAGGGAAGCTGGTCGAGGCTCTGACCCTCTGTGGGCAACAGGTGTCTCTCCCCAGGGTCCGTGGTCTGTAGTGCAGGGAGCCCCCTCCCCCCATGCTGAATTCCTGCCCGTGACGGATGGGGGCGCGCCGGCCTGCATGACCTTGACCTGCATGCTGTGCTCTCTGTTTGCTAGGTTCTCCCCTATGGGTGTAGATCACATGAGTGGGCTTTCTGGTGTCAATGTCCCGAGCAACGCGTCTTCGGGCTGGTGCATCTTCATCTACAACCTCGGGCAGGACGCCGATGAGGGGATCCTCTGGCAGATGTTTGGCCCCTTTGGGGCGGTCACCAATGTGAAAGTGATTCGCGACTTCAACACCAACAAGTGCAAAGGCTTTGGCTTTGTGACCATGACAAACTATGAAGAAGCCGCCATGGCCATAGCAAGTCTGAACGGCTACCGCCTGGGGGACAAAATCTTACAGGTTTCCTTCAAAACCAACAAGTCCCACAAATAACTCGCTCATGCTTTTTTTTTGTACGGAATAGATAATTAAGAGTGAAGAAGTTGAAACTTTTTTGTTAGTGTACAACTCATTTTGCGCCAATTTTCACAAGTGTTTGTCCTAGTCTAAATGAGAAGTGAAGAGGTTTTTATACTCGGGGATGCAACCGACATGTTCAAATGTTTGAAATCCCACAATGTTAGACCAATTTAAGTTTCTTAAGTTATTTCCTTTAAAATATATATTAAACAGAAATCTAAGTAGACTGCATTGACTCACCAGTCCCTCGGGACGGTGGTGAACCTGAAGCATGCTTTACCCTCTAAGACTGTCTAACACTCATTTCATTCGGTGTCTCCACAAACTGGATTTAAAAAAAAAAAAAAACAAAAAAAAAAAAACAGAAAAAGGAAAAAAAAAAAACCAAAAAAAAAAAGACCTGACCTTTTAGTTCTAGTTTCCAGACTAAAGATGTTAGACAGATGCTGAGTGTGTGCTTTCCTCAGCCGCTTCACCATTTTTAAGCGATTTCTGCTTTTGGTTGACGGGAAATTGCTTTCCCGAGCAGGTGCCATCGCCACCTCCTGCTCCCTCAGCCCCGGGCCCTGCAGGGGTGCCCGCCTTTGTGGGGGGGGGCCGCCGCTGGGGAAGGGGGGCCGCACGTTGGGCCCTCCACGGAAGGACTCGAACAGGTCTCCTAAAGCCCAGGCGCCAGTGGGAACGGACCAAAGAGTTTCCGGGAAACTCCAGTATATTCCCCAGTCAGACCTAGCTCCCGGCACGCCCGAGGATGTGTTGCTACCCTGACATCCCGCATTTCTGTCCACACACGGCATGCACGGTGCCCCGCACATCGGACACCGGCGTTCCCCATCGTTTCGCCAGTCCCCCAGAGCATTTCACACGGCGCAGGTGCGGAAGACCGCTCCATATTTTACGACCCCAGAAACATTTGAGCATTGTATTTCTCGCATCCCTTCTCGTGAGCGCTAGACTTTGTTTTGTTTTGTTTTGTTTTCTATTTTAGTCAGATTTTGTTTTGAAACTTTGCTTTCGTATGAACACTCAGCAGAAAAGTACTTACTTCTTGCCAGTTATCTATTAACAACAACGAGAGAAATACCCCTTTGATTTGTAGTTTTAAAGATTAACCCTCCCAAGTTCTCTTCATAACTGCCTTGACATTTTGGGTTGTTCTGTTCTGTTAATTTTCTTTTGCTTTTTTGTGTTTTTTGTTTGTTTTTACTTTTGCATTTAAGACCATTAAATTTGATTTTGTTTTGCTCGAATTTTGTTTTGTTTTTTATTTTACCTTTTCTTTCTTTTTGGCTAGGTAAGGTACAGATGGCCAGCATTCAGGGAGGATTTATAAGTCCTTAAGAAACAAAAACTTGCCTGGAGACCAAGCATTTGCACATCTGTGACGCAGGAGTGCACAGTCACAGATGGCACTTAGTTTTAAAACGGGGGAGCCGGTAGGGAGAGGCAGAGAGTGAGCCTGAGAAGGGGCAGGGCCAGATCTCCAGGCACCTCAGGAGTGTGAGCTGACTTTCATAACTGTCTGGTGTTTAGAGAGGACCAGAAACAGGGGAACTCAGTACCAGCAGTTTTTAGTCTCTACAAAAGGCTAAAAACGGGTACCAGTGGGCAGTTTTCATTGATCGGTATCATGGAATTGCGGCATTATCTATCTATTTATCTACCTGCCTACCTACCTATTTATTTATTTATGTATGTATTTATTTATTTATTTATTAAGTGGAAAAAATTGGGCACAGCCTTCTCCAGAGCAGGTCAGTGTTCTGAGAAGCCCCCGGACAGTTTGAGGCTCCCCGTTTCCCTCAGACTCCGTTGAGGGCCTGCCGACCGCTTGCATCGTCCTCCCCAACTTGAGATGTTGCCGTGTTCTCTTCCCACAGAAGGGCCAAGTGCATACCTTGAGGCCTTCTCATGAGTTGGCCACGTGCCACGGAGGACCTCCCCCTGCCCCATCTCACCCCCAGCAGAAGTTTCCAGACCCTGAGTCAAAGCCAGCTTACGTGCCCCCTTCTGGAACCCAGAACCGAGGCCCATTTGTCTGGATTTGACACAGAGTGGGTCCCCACTCTGTCCACCCCAGAGCGCCCTTCACCACAGACCGGGATGTTTTCCTGGAAGAATATGCCTTTCAGGTTGCGCTAGCCTTGGGCCAAGCATCTTCTCTGCGAAGGTGAGATTCCCAATTCTGAAAGTGACCCTTCGGTCTCTTCCTTGACACACATTCCTGCCTGCCCTCACTAGTGTTGGATTTCTTACTCAGATTCCCGTCGGAAGCGTAAACTGTGAAAGACAGTGGGCTCGAAGCCAGCACTGGCATTTCCCTCCCCTCCCTGTTATCTGGACCATATCGATTATTCTGATGTTGGCACTGAGGAGGAGGAGGAGGAGGAGGAGGAGGAGGAGGAGGAGGAGGAGGAAATGAGCCTTTGAAAGCGGCCCAAGGGGTAAAATTGTCCTTTTACGTGGTCTCCACTCTTTAAACAGCCTTCTAGCTAAAACCCCAGTGCATTTCTTTGGGAGTGTTACTTTGCAAGTTGTGTGGAAGGATTTCACTTTTGACATGTGACTTAACCCTGAAAAGCAATTGTCACTCCCATCGAGGTACCAGATGTTGGCCCTGTGTCCGAAAAGTCCCATTAGATCTTCCTCAGGCTTGTTTGCAAAAGGAAGATCCCATTTTTTTAAAAGTCAGGAGCCAAAAGAAACTGTTTTTTAAAAAAATTTTTTACATAGATCTATCACATTTGTATTTCGCAAAATGAGTGCTCTCCTTTTATTTGGGAATTTTGATGAAAAAGAATAAAGAGTAGATGATGTTAATTTATCGAAAGTTTGGTTTGGTACACAAACACCAAAGAGGCTTTGATAGAATTTTCTTTTGGCCTGCGGAACTTCCCCTGATAGTTGTTTGCTGAGAAGCTCCCAGATTTGTGAACCTGGTTCCAGTTGAATTACTCACTTTTTACGCTCTGGCTCTGCCCTTCTTTAGTTTTTCATTGTAATATGCCAAGCTGTGGTTTTCTACGCTGGCTGTGCCTCTAGTCGCACGCCCTGTGACTGGGTTCCCCTTCCCCTTCCCCGCCCCCTGCCCCCCCCCCCCCGACTGCCACCATCTTGCTAGAATAGCTGCAAGACGGGCTTTCCTGGCCTGTGGGCAGATGGTGCTGTGTGGGCTCCACCTTCTTTGTTCCCCGAAGGTGAGTCTTTTCCCTTTGCCAAGGGCAGCTGCCTTAACCTTTGAGAGTCTGCGCTTGGCGTTAGTGCTGGAAACCCAGCGCGCAGGGTCTGGACCGTGCTGCTGTAGGGAGCTCTCTGAGCTGGCAGCCGGGCAGGGGGCGGTCCCTGCTGGATCAGACAAGTCGATGAACCTGAAGACAGTTCCTGGCAATAACTTGTCCTGGTTTGCTCCCACGCTAGGACTGTTGACCGACCCCCAAGTCTGCTGTCGGACTTGAAAATCAAAGTTAACGTCACCTAGCTGTTGTGTTTTCACATCTGATCCAGCCTGGCTTTATTTCTCTGTGCTTTTTGCAGCCTCCCTGGGTTGGATGAGAGAAAGAATAAGCTGCCAAAGGTCTATCTTCCCCAGCCCTCCCCCTGAAACCCTTCCCGCCTTCCCAGGACCTCTGGCACCTCTGGGACCTGAGGCAGCTCCTCAGGAAACACCTCCCGCTGCCCGTCAGATTCCCAGGCCCGGCCCCCAACTCAAGTCCCAAGTGCTTGCCGTTGAGTGGCATTGATAACTGACCCTCGCTTGCAATAGCCGTAGATAGACCCTGAACCCCGGACACCCGCCCTCCCCGCCACAGCCCCCCTGTAAGGTTCACATCTCCCAACCTTTTCATTTGCCTCTGACTTCTAATGATTGTATCGCATATTTTCCCACAGCCTTTTGGGGACATAGTTTTTCGTTTCCCGCTTGGTCATTACAAACAAACAAACAAAAAACCCAACAAGTTACTCGTAGGGCACCGCAGGGACCCAAGTTAGGCTCACGGATGGTTCGAGCAGCGGCTTTGCGAGGATTGTGTTGCATTCCGCCAGGAGACCAGGCTCGTCCGCTGGGCGGGGCCGCCTCTTTACCATGTAACGTTGCGTTTACAGTGACTTGCTCTGGGGGGCGGGGCGCTTGACCAGCTGGCTCCCGTGTTGTGCAGTAGACGGGCAGACGTTTTGTATATTAGCGTGTTTTAAGTTATTGATTTGTTTTATATGAAATAATTTATTTTTCAGGTACCATCTTTCCTTTTAACTTTGTTTTTACATGGGTTTGTTTTCAATAAAGTATGACACTGCTGTCCAAAAGCCACCAATAAAACGAATCCCCTTGTGTTCTTTTGAGGAATGTTTATGTAACTAGCTCTTTTTTTTATTATTTTCAGGGAAAAACAAAAAACAAAAACAAAAACAAAGCCCTTCTCAGTTCTCCCTCTCCCCATTTGCCTTTTTATCCTTGTGAATAAATGTTCTTTAGTGTTCTAGGAGGAAAAAGCAAACCTAGATTTTGATAATCCAGATTTCAGCTTAATAAGGAAGCTTTGAAAGAAGACCGTTTTTCAAAATTTTAGTGAAGTGTGACTATTTTCTGTCAACCGCTTTCTCGAAGAGAGTGACACTTTTGCACCATTTTCAGAGTTTTTATAGAGATGCCAAATTGATATATTTACATGTAATGGAAACATGAAAACGTTTTATTAAACAATTGTTCATAGCTGTGTAGACATTTTAATTCAGCTTCCAAAGCTCTCAAAGCGTATTTTTTGGAGTACGGAGCGATAATCGGGTTGGGGTGTTGCTTACGCTTCCCAGTGACTCGACTGTCCGAATACTTCGACCTTTCCGCAGGGATCAGGTTCGTGTTAAACGCTGTATGTTAACCATGACTGGAATTCTGTGCTATTTTGGTAATAAACGAAGTGGGCTCGTTGAGACGTGGTGGTGTGGGGGTGATGGTGTGTGATCGTTAGCGGCCAAGCTGAGCGAGGCGCCGGCCGGGGCTGCGGGTGACTTCCTCCCGCCTAGGTGAGCGAGGGCGGCCTCCTGCCAGGCTGTCCCCTGTGTGCCAGGCCACAGAACCCTGGGACAGCCCCGCCCCGGGGGGGGAGAGAGGGGAAGGCCCCGGACTGTGTGACCGGCTTTCCCCCACCGCCCGCTGCCTCTGCCAGGGTGTGCCCCTTCCCTGGATGCACTCACCAGCCCGCCCCCTCCCCTGCGAGACCCGGGGCCTCTCTTCTCCAGCGCTTCTCTCAAAGGTTTGTGGGCCTCCTTGTGTTGTCCCTGGGCGTTGCCTGTCCATCCCCTCCCTGTGGCCGTTCTGACACTAATCTCCTTTGGTGACGGGAGAGTGACTTTTAACTCCCCTGGAGGCACAGCAGAGCTCGAGGGCCTTAGGGTCAGAGTCTGCAGTCTGAATCCCGGTTCTGCCCACTCCCCGGCGTGCAGTGCGGACAAGCCACCGACTCTCTGGGTCTCCGTTGCCCCCTCTGTGAAATGGGGTCCGTAACGCCCACCCATCTTGCTCTTCTCCAGATGTGGCTAAGTGGTCCCACGGGTGGCACTGTAGCAGGAGGTGGCTCCAGGGGTGTCCCTCGGTTACTCAGACCCAGCGGCCAGCTTGGGGCTCCCAGCAGGAGCTCCTGGGGCTTCTGGGCAGCCTCTCGGGTGTGGGCCGTCCTGGTCACCAGGGAGGAGGGATCTGGGTATCAGCCCTTCTGCGTGTGTGTGGGACACAGGAGGACTGGCTGGACCAGAGCGTGTGTCCACCTTCTCCAGAAGCTTCGTTTCAAAGCAGATTTGGCCTCAGCAGGTCTGGGGTGAATCGGAGCATCTGAATTTCTAATGAGCTCCCCACCCCCACCCTGCCCGCTGGTGATGCTCGTGCTCCAGGGACCCACTTTGAGAAGCAGAAGGTTTAAGAGGAGGCTGTGAGTGCCTTAGGGAAGCCTGCCAGCCCCCACCCCCACCTGTGGTGATGGCTTCCGCTTCCGCCTCACCCCAGAATGTGGGGCCCTGAGAGACGGAGCCCCGTGTGCAAAGTGGGGGAGCTCTCGCCACCAGACTCTCTCCTCTCGGGCTGCTTTCGTTTTTCTTTCCGTTCAAGGTTAAGGTGCTGAGAGCCTGCATCCCTTCATGTTTGAGGTTTGGGTCTTTTAGCTTATAGCCTCAGTAATATCTCTGCGCAGTTTAAAAGGATTTCCAGAAGAGAAGGGAGAAAATCAGCCCCCGGTGTTGTCTGGGAAACCACGGTTTGTGTTCAATGAGAAGAAGAGCCAAGTTGTGACGTGAGGGTGTCTTTTCCTGGGGGGTGGGGTACCGGGAACCGACCCCCGGTCTTCTGCCACTGGCCTGGAGCCTCTGACCGGCGGCAGCCCCCGGCTTGGGAAGCCACGTGGGAGCCCTGCACCACAGGTAGCGCCGGCCTGGGAGCATTTCCCCCAAGTCCGCACCCTGCTTTCCCACGGCCGGGGCCTGGCAGACGCCAGGGAGAACCAGCCTGAAGATCCCCTGCCCGCGTGGGGGTGCCAAGAGCCGGGCAGGCGGGGCAGCAGGGGAGGGGAGGGCATCGGAGTGGGAACTAGCTGACCCGGGAAGAGTTCCCAGTAGCTGGAAGGTGGTGATGGGCCGTGATCGCGACTCTTAGCTCTTAGCCATGCCGTTCGTTCGCTTTGCAAAGTACTTCACTGCCCTTCGTGGGCACGTGCCTGTGAGGGAGGTGTTACTCTTAGTGTTGTTCGCGTACCCATTTTACAGATGATATGACTGAAGCTTAGCTGGTTGGAAAACAGGTCATGAGTGCCGGTGATTTTTTTTTTTTTTTTTTTTTAACCAGTTTGGTATAGAGCATTCTAGGTTTGGGCTGCCCCTTAGTTTTGTGAGCATAAGTTTCCAGAAATAGTCTGTGCAGGGCCTGGAGCTCCAGGACCACCAGGGGCCCCTCGGGAAAGACTCTGGAATCCAGGGCAGGAGGGCATGCTGCCTCCCAGTTTTTAGCCACAAATGAATGTTTCGGCCACATAAATAAAATTGCCACGTCCCAAGGAAACTGCCGCATGGGTCGTCACCAAGTGCGGATGGCGTGATGGCCATGATGTGACTTGCCACACTGAACTCGCGGCAACCAGGAATTTCCCACAGAGGCCCCTCAGAAAGCCGGGGTGCCCAACCCAGGCCCACGGGACTCCTGAGGGGAGTCACACGTGCTCAAACAAGAGGCTCTGGGGCAGACACTCTGAAGGCAGGTGTAGACGTGCACACTGCTTTTCCCCAGGGCGGGGGTGGGGGTGGGGGGCTCGGGGGCTGCTCGGTGTGTCTGCCTCTGCAAGGTTCACAGGCCTCCCCAGGGAGCTGGGCCGAGGAAAGGCAGTGGGGGCCTCGAATGCCGAGGCCACTGCCAGCCGTGAAGGGGGACTAGTGCCCATGTCCCTCCCCTGCTGGGAGCGGCTGCCCTCTCTCAGCAGTTGTTTGGACAGGATGAGGGCTGGGAGCCACCAAGGCCACCGCAAGGGTTTTCACAGGGCATCTGTGTTGTGTGTGCTGACCGGGGTTGCCCGGGCTGACAGACAAATGGACCACAGCACGGCGGTTCCAGGTGAAAATTAGAAGTGAGTAAATAAAGGAACTCTTAGAAAGGGATGTGTCCAAGGTGGAGGGATCACAGTCCCCTGGGGACCATCAATGGAAAATAAGGACGTCCCGAGAGACCTGGTCTGAGGTGGAACATGTCAGCTGTGGAGGTATCTGGGGCCCGGACCCACGGACCCACGCAAGCACAGACCTTAAATCTGCTTTGTCAAAAGGCTTTCAGAGTGTGTGTGTGTGTGTGTGTGTGTGTGTGTGTGTGTGTGTGTGTGTTTGGTAATTTTTTTTTAATCTTAAAACATTCCACTCATCTGCTTTTGTGACTGAAGAACAAAATCTCAGTATTTAGCAAGTTATTTTTAAACCCTCCAGCCACACAAAGCTGCAGTCTTAAAACATTTTGAATTTAAAGAGATTGTGTGGAAAACGTGGTGCTTTTAATCCACCCTGCCCAGTGCAGGTTATATCCCCAAAAAGCCAGGAATCGGATGGAAGGTGTGGCAGCTTGGCAAGGACAGTGGGGGCGGGGGACAGAAGGAGAGGACAGGGCCATCCCAGCCACCCCCGGCGGCATCCTGCGGGCAGGCGGGGGTCTCACGGTCCCCGGCATGAGTCTCAGAGGAAGGAGGGCCATCCCCCTGTGCCTTCACATCATCTCCCCTGTGTGTGTCCGTCTGTCCAAATGGCCCCTCTCTACGACTTCAGTCCATTGGGTCAGGACCCACCCTATTGACCTCATCTTAGCTCATCTCCATTGACCTTAGTAAGGTCTCTAAGTCACGTGCTGAGGTCCTCGGGGTCAGGATGCCAATCAGGGGACACAATCCAACCCATGACCGGCCCCTTCCACGGTTTGTCACCAGGCCTTCTCTGGTCTCCCCCAAAGCAGCGAGTGCAGTGGGGGTTCATCGTGTGCCCCCCACTGAGCTCCGCTCGGTGACTTTCAGGGAGGAGACTGACCAAGCTGTCTTGTTGCCTAGAAGGATTTCTCCTGCTCGATTTCATGTGACAGTGGCCAACAGCACAGACTACGTAATCTGTGAGGCTCAGCGCAGAATGGAAATGCGCTTTGTTCAAAAATCTCAGATCTGGGGCACCTGGCTGGCTCAGTCGGTGGAGCGTGTGACTCTTGATCTCGGAGTTGTGGGTTTGAGCCCCACGTTGGGTGTAAAACTTACCTAGAAAAATTCAGGTAAAATCTGGTTCAAGCAATGGAATATATTCAGCTTTAAAAAGGAAGGACAGTCTGACACCTGCTACAACATGGATGGACCCGGAGGACCCTGCACAGCATGAGAAGCCAGACACAGAAGGACCCGTCCTGCGTGACACCACTCACAGGAGGTCCCCAGAGGAGTCCCATCCATAGAGACAGAGAGCGGATGGTGGGAGCCAGGGGTGGGTGGGGGCGGGGGGAGTCCGTGTTTCATGGGGACAGAGAGTCTGGGGAGATGGAAAGTTCTGGAGACGGATGGTGGGAGCGGGTGCACGACAGTGTGAGTGTACCTGATGTTGTTGAACTGGACGTTTAACGGTTACGATGGTAAATTTTATGTTATGCGTATTTTACCACAATTAAAGTGTAAAAAAAGGTACTAAGAACTCTGAGAGGGCAATGGCACAGCACGGGGTCCTATGGGTCCTCGGGGGTCGCTTGCCCCCCCCCCCAAGCCATCCAGCTGGCTGCGTCTTGCACCACCTGCCGTGGGCAGCCAGCAGGCCTCCCAGTGCAGCCAAGACTCCCTCGCCCGCCCGTGGTGCCCGGGTGGGGAGGACCCCGCACCCCGCGGCCGGGCTGGTGTTTACAGCAGCCAGACGTTTCCAGTCCGGGGGAAACGCACGGGAAAATCCACAGCGCGTTTGCTGGCGGCCGGTGGTTGATGCCAAAAGAAGGCAGATGGGCCGCGACGGGGTTCCCAGGGCTTCCCCCAGTCCGGCTGTTGGCCTGGGGGACTGTGCCTCCTGGGCTCCCAGCCCACCCGAGGGCCCCTGCCTCTGCAGGCAGCCTGGAGTAGGGGGAGGGGGCCGGGAAGTCAGCCCTGGGCCCTGAGCGCCTGGAGGTAGGAAGCCTGCAGCCCAGCCCCCTCTGCCGGGGGAGGAGCCAGTTCCCTGGGGAACCGTAAGTCTGGGATCGCTCCCCTCCTGCCCTCTTATTCCAGAGGAGCCCCGTGTCAGCTCGCGGCTGTCTGTCCCTCCGCCACCTGCTGTCCCCTGCCAGCAGCCCCGGCTGCACACCGCTCCACACGTGCTCGCCCTCAGGTCGGAGTTGCTGCCCTCCCCCCGTCACCACCCACCTCCCTCCTTTCCCACGCCCCCAGGGCCCCCCCCCCCCGACTCCCCGCTGGCTTCTGGCCCACTTGCGCCCCTCCCCCACCACGGCCTCTGCCCTTCCAGCCATCCTTGTATTCAGTCCACACATAGTCACGGTGTAAATCATCTTAGAGCCGTCGGTGGTCCATCCATGCGGAAGCGTATGACTCGGCCGCAAAAAGGAGTGAGGGGCTGACACTCTACCACACGGGTGAACCCAGAAAACACGCTGCGCGCAGTAAGCCAGACACAAAGGTCACGTCTCGTCTGATTCCATTGATGAGAAATGTCCAGAACAGGTACATCCATAGAAAAGTCAATTAGTCATTGTCGGGCTGAAGGAAGAGAGACTGGGAGCGGCTGCGTCATGGGGACAGGTTTTAGGGTGACAGAAATGTTCTAGAACAGCGGAGTGTGGCGGTATGCCGCTGAGTTGCTCACTTTAAAGGGCGAATCTTGGGGCGCCTGGGTGGCGCAGTCGGTTAAGCGTCCGACTTCAGCCAGGTCACGATCTCGCGGTCCGTGAGTTCGAGCCCCGCGTCGGGCTCTGGGCTGATGGCTCGGAGCCTGGAGCCTGTTTCCGATTCTGTGTCTCCCTCTCTCTCTGCCCCTCCCCCGTTCATGCTCTGTCTCTCTCTGTCCCAAAAATAAATAAAAAACGTTGAAAAAAAATTTAAAAAAATAAAGGGCGAATCTTCAGGGCGCCTGGGTGGCTCGGTCGGTTAAACGTTCGACTCTTGATTTGTGCCCAGGTCTCGATCTCCAGGTTCATGGGTTCGAGCCCCACATCGGGCTCCATACTGCTGGTGGTGCAGAGTCTGCTTGGGATTCTCTCTCTCTCTCCCTCGCTCCCTGCCCCCTCCCCTGCTCTCTCTCTCTCTCTCTCTCTCAAAATAAATAAACTGAAAAAAAAAGGGGGGGGCAAATTTTCTGTTATGTGTATCTCACTTCAATCAAAAGAGAAAAATTATCCCAGGTGTTTCAACTGCTAAGGATGTGACGCACACGAGAGAAACCAGCCGAGTCACCCGTGGGTGCTCAGCCCAGGTGGGGTCACCCTTTAGGGCTCCAAATGGGTTGGCTCACACGGGAACAGGCTGTCTGAAGATGTATGGATTCGTTTGCTAGGGTGGCTTAAGAAAACAGACATTTATCGTCTCACAGTTCGGGAGGCAAGAAGTCGGAGATGGAGGTGTGGGCAGGCTGGTTTTGGGGAGCGAGACTCTGTCCCAGGCCTCTCTCCTGGCTTCTGGTGGCCTCATCTTCATGGGTCTCTCTGTGTGCACGTCTGTGTCCATACTTCCCTTGTAGAAAGAGACAATTATGTTGGATTTGGGGCCACCCTACTCCAGGATGACATCATCCTTACTAATTACACCTGCAATGAACCTACTTCCTGATAAAGTCACATTCTTGCTTTTTTTTAAGATAAAAATTTTTAAATTATTTTGAGAGAGACAGGGAAGGGACAGAGAGAAAGGGAGAGAGAGAGAGAGAGAGACAGAGAGAGAATCCCAAACAAGGGGTTGAACCCACAAACCGCGAGATCATGACCTGAGCCAAAGTCGGACACTTAACTGACTGAGCCACCCAGGCACCCCAATAAGGTCACATTCCAAGGTGCTGAGGGTTAGGACTGCAACATAGGAATTTGTGGGGAACACAGTTCAACCCATAGCCATCCCATGTGCCAGTTTGAGAGTACAGAGATGAGCCAAAAGGACCCCGTCCCTGTCCTCACAGAGCACCTGCTATGCTGGTTGAGGTCGATCCACACCAAAAAAAAGGCACAGGATTCGAGCAGGCATGTTGAGAAGTGTGTAAAGCAGCTTCACCTCATCGTGACATTCAAGTGCATTCTCTCTTTTTTTTTTTTAATGTTTATTTTTGAGAGACAGAGTGTGGGCAGGGGAGGGGCAGAGAGAGACGGAGACACAGAACCTGAGGCAGGCTCCAGGCTCCGAGCGGTCAACACAGAGCCCGACGCGGGGCTCGAACTCACAGACCGTGAGATCATGACCTGAGCCGAAGTCGGATGCTTTAACCGACCGAGCCACCCGGGAGCCCCTCAAGTGCATTCTCAAATGGCTCTGTGCCCGGGATCTAAGCGAACATGGGTGTCGCACACCTAGTGCCCCCCCCCCGCCCCAGGCATGCACTGGCCACACACAGTAGAACCGTGTATTGCTTCACAACGGATTGGAAATTTTAAAGGAAGCAAAAAAGCAAAACCGGAGCCTTCATTGCAGATCGTCAGGGAAGATGCTGTAGGCGTGGGAAGGACACAGCCGCACTACACAACCACACGTGTGCATCCCCGCAGGCCAGGTTGACGCTACTGTGCAGAAAGAACTCTGGGCCAAATCTGGGTGGGGGTCAAGAAACCTGGGAGGTTCTGTGGCGCCAGGAAGGGTAAGAGGAGGGAGGAGGAGGGAGACGCCACTGGCGGAGGGCGGAGTAGGAAGGGGGGGGAATCTGAGGGCAGCGGGGCAGGGCTCCCGGATCGTGGCTGAATGTGCCAGAAGCCGTGAGTACAAGCCTAGGGAAGACAGAGCCCCGGCAGTGCCGGCACCATCGGCCTGGATCCCAGGCTCTATCCTGGCAATTCCCTCGACCCCTCCATTCCAGAGAAGTCTCAAAGGCAGAGGGCGTGGCGGGGAGGGGCGGGGGCTGGTGGTGGTAGATGCGGTCCCTCCATTGATGAACCCCAACTCCCGCTTCCCCCCCCCCCCAGTGTTGGGACATGCCCTCTCCTGACGGAGACGGTGGCTCCCAGCCCCCAGCCCTGCTCCACTTGTCTGGTCTCTGCCCCACGACAATGCTGCTGCTTCTTGCTTAAGTGTCTTTTATTTTCTGTATTCTGACGCTCTGTCATCCTGGGGGGCGGGGGGGGGCCTCGCTGAACTGGAAAAGCCCGCCCCTCCCAGGGCTGGTGAATTCCTAGAGCTAGCAAACAACTTGCCAAACTATCTTTCACGCGCAAACCTATTAATCCAGAGTCCACAGCCCCACCCGCCGTGGGCTCCTGTCACACTCAGGGCCACCACCCCTGCCCCATCACCCCAGGGCCTGGTCCAGGCAATGGGGCCAGCCCCGGACACCGCAGAGTCTGCTGAGGTCATTCAAACTAGCCAGCCCCAACCCTGTTTCCCCCACCTCGCCCCCTCCTCCCCGGGGAAACCACAGTAAAGGCTCTAAGCCACATTTCCCTGCCCCTTCTACCCCCTCACTGACCCTGGTCCTTCCCCATGTGGCCCCGCTTGGCGTCCGTGCCCCCCTCCCTGGGATCTGTGAGTAACAAACTACTTTTCCTTTTTCAAGGTAGAATTTATTTTATTTTATTTTATTTTATTTTATTAAAGATTTTATCTTAGGGTCGCCTGGTTTAGTCAGTTAAGTGTCCGACTTCGGCTCAGGTCGTGATCTCGCAGTTTGTGGGTTTGAGCCCCGTGTGAGGTTCTGTGCTGACAGCTCAGAGCCTGGAGCCTGCTTCAGATTCTGTGTCTCCCTCTCTCTCTGCCCCTCCTCTGCTCATGCTCTGTCTCTCTCTCTCTCTCTCAAAAAATAAGTAAATATTAAAAAAAATTTTTTTTTTAAATTAAGTACAGTCTACATCCAATGTGGGGCTTGAACTCATGACCCTGAGATCAAGAGTCACACGTTCCACCCACTGAGCCAGCCAGGTACCACCATTTTAAACATTTGTGAGTGCATAGCTCAGTGGCAATACATATACTCTCAGTGTTGTGCAAACATCCCTACCATCTGTCTCCAGAACTTTCATCTTCCCAAACTGAGACTCTGTCTCTATTAAACACTAATGCCCCCTCCCCCAGGTTCGTTTTCAGTAGGTAATGTTCATGGCTCAAAGCATGCAAGGCCCAAAGATGATCAAATGAACCTCCTCCTCTCTCCAGTTTCCTAGCCATCCAGCTTTCTCCTTCCTCGAGCTGCCTGTGTGGACCCCCCAGAAACACTCTGCACATTGGAGCAAATCTCTCCATCTGTATCATAAGGTATTTCAAGCCCCGGGGGGGTTGGGGGGGAGGGGCGGTGAGGCCATCAGGTCTGTGTTTGAAGCCCGCCCGGATGTGGAGAGGGGAACGGCTGCCTGCCTTTCGGAGCTCTGTGGATTTCAGAAACCCTGTGCGTTGCTTCGCTTAGCAAGTGTTCTCAGGCCCATCCGTGCTGTGGCAGGTGTCAAAACTTCAGCTCTTTTTGAGGCTGAATACTATTCCATTGTATGGACATACCACATCGGGTTTATCCTGCGTCTGTTGGTAGACACTCTGTCCCTTTCTGGGTCATGGTAACAGAAGGGGGGTTGATAATACTACCCAGGACTGCAAAGACCGACCCTAGGATGATAAGGCTCCCCAAATATGCTAAAAGCATGCCCCATTGTGACTTTTGGGGGCCCCGGGTGCTTTGGCCTTCATGGGTCTGATCATCCATAAAGGAAAAAAATATATCTATATACTAAAAGTTAAATTTGGGGCGCCTGGGTGGCTCAGTCGGTTAAGCATCTGACTCCTGATTTCGGCTCAGGTCATGATCTCATGGCTCGTGAGTTCGAGCCCCACATCCAGCTCTGCACTGACAGTGTGGAGCCTGCTTGGGATTCTCTCTGTGTCCCTCCCTCTGTCCCTCCCCTGTTCATACTCTCTCTCTCTTAAAATAAATACAAAACTTAAAAAAAAAATTGTTTTTTTAATGTTACACCTGAGTTGGAGCATAAAGGTGAATATAATATAAAGACGAGATTATGGGGATTTTCCCTTCTTTTTAAAAAAATTTTTTCCTTATTTATTTTGGGGGAGAGAGAGACAGCATAAGTGGGGGAGGGGCAGAGAGAGAGGGAGACGGAGAATCCCAAGCAGGCTCCGTGCTGTCAGCACAGACCCCGACTGGGAGCTTGATCTCACAAGCCTCAAGATCATGATCTGAGCCGAAATCAACAGTCGGACACCTAACCAACTGAGCCACCTAGGCACCCCTTTCCTTCTAATTTTAAAAGAAACTGAAGCATTTGCAAGGGCCCCCAAAGTATTGTGGTCCTAGGCATTTAATAGCTAAGTCCGTTGTGCTAACGGGTCAGGCCCGGTTCTTCGAAAGGCCTGATCGCCTCACAGGCTGTGCGCCTGCTGCCTACTGACCATTCTACCCATAACTCACGTGGACGCTGATGACTGCAAATAAATTTCCAGAAGAGAGATCAGCTTCCAAAGAGAGAGAGTGTCCCGCTGACCAGGAGGAGGGCCACGCAGCACGGTCCCAACGAGCGTGGAACAAAGGACCACCGCAGAAGTTGGAAACCTTTCCAGACTGTCCACCCGCCGTGGGCCCGGCACAGCAAAGGCCCTGTCACCCGCAGCAAAGGGCCCTGCTCTATAGTCTTGGAGCGCAGGGAGCGCAGACAGCGAGGCGGTTAGGAGTGGGTTGCGCTGCCCGCCTTATCCCCCAACAGGCAGGTTTTGCCATTCCACAGTCACCACGCCCTGTCCGGCCTGTCCCCTGGCTTCTCAGCAGTCCCGCCTGCTGGGTCGCCTGGTTCGGGACTCTGTGGTCTCTCCTGACGGCCTCAGTGGCCTCCTCACTGCAGCCAGAGGGATCTTTCTGCAAAGCAGAACTGACTGGATGACACCCTCCACGCCCTTGTGCACCCCTGACATTTGCGCGGCCGTTCCCTCGCCCTGAAGCATGCCTGTCCTTACTCCCTGCCCTGTCGTCCCTGCCTGCGGCAAGCCTGCGAGAACCTAGCTGCTTTGTCGCTTCTCGCAAATACCGCAGCCGTCCCCCCATCGCAGCACTTGAGCGGCTCGACTTCTGGGGGCCTTTGCTTCCTTGCCTTAGAAAATGGGGGAAATGAGGCCAACTTCAGAGATCTTAAGGAGAAGCCAGCGTCTGCTATATGCGCAGCTCTCGCTGGCACATCACCCTGCCCACCGGCCAGGAGTCCGCGCCATGACCTGGGACGACAGCCCGCGCCCTGACCGGGCCAGCCACGTTCTCTCTGACGCTGCCAGTGGCTGTGGGCCACTTCCTTCCCCTCTGCAAGCCGAGAGCTCATGATAGCATCCGCCCCGGGGGTGGGGGTGGGGGGTGCTAAGGAAGATAGCGCTTCCCGGGGCTGGGCCGGCTGTCTGGAACAGAGGAGGCGAGCCACCCGTGCCAGTGGCTATTATTACACCTCGAGAAGGAGCGAGCCAGCCGGTCGGAGCGGGAGCGGGAGCGGGAAGGAAGCCAGACAGGAGGCAGACAGAACGCAGAGGCCTGTGGGCAGCAGCAGCTGGGCGTGGGCAGGGGCTCCGAGCCCAAGAGAGGACGCGGGGTAGCTGTGCTTTGCCAAGGGCGGCCGACACACGGGACGCGTATTTCTCACCGCTCTGGAGGCTGGGAGCCTGAGATGGAGCTGTCGGCGGCCCTGGGGGCTTCCGAGGCCTCTCTCCTTGGCTTGTGGACGGCCACCGTCTCACCTGTGTCCTCCCGTGGCCGGAACTTCTGCGCGCGCCTGTGTCCCCACCTCCTCTGCTTTTAAGGACCCCAGTCATACTGGGTTAGGATCTGCCCTGATGACCGCATTCTAACTCGATGATCACATTAAAGGCCTTACAGCTCCTGAGGGTCACATCCTGAGGTGCTGGGGCCAGAATGTCGACATAGGAAGTTGCGGGGAGGATGACATCCGGCCCACAACAGACACTGAGGGGAGTGTTGGGAGAAGGGAAGCAGGAGGGGCACTAGGCTCCAAGCAGTAGGCTTGTCTTGTCCCCATCCAGCCTCCGCGAAGCCAGCGGACTGTCCTGTTCTGCCCACGAGCCCCGGCCGCTTGGTTAGATGCCAGAGTCCCTCATCAGGTTCTTCTCAGCTAAAGAGGGCTTAACTAAACCAGTCTTGTGAAGCTCTTGGCACACTGCCTGGCCTAGAAGAGCTTAATAAATCACAGCTCTCATTGTTAGTGAAGACGGTTTGGCCAGGACTGTTGATCTAGAAAAAACACCAGGTAGACCAAAAAGACAAGGAGCCTGATTATGATAAACATGACGATAAGTTGGAGGCATGGCATTATTAAAACTATATGCTTCATAAAATATAATACCAAAGGGTGCCCGGGTGGCTCCCTCGGTTACGCGTCCCACTTCGGTTCAGGTCATGATCTCGCCACGGTCCGTGAGCTCGAGCCCCGCGTCGGGCTCTGTGCTGATGGCTCGGAGCCTGGAGCCTGCTTCGGATTCTGTCTCCCTCTCTCTCTGCCCCTCTCCTGCTCGCATTCTGTCTCTCTCTGTCTGTCTCTCTCTCAAAAATAAACATAAAAAATTTTTTTTAATAAATAAAATATAATACCAAAACAAAAAAATGTTAGAAATAGAATAAGGTAGCCCGGGTGGCTCAGTTGGTTGAGCGTCCGACTCTTGATTTTGGCTCAGGTCACGATCTGACGGTCGTAGGATCAAGCCCCCTATCGGGCTCTGCGCTGAGGGTGCAGCCTGCTTGAGACTCTGTCTCTCCTCTGCCCCCTTTCCCCCGCTTGCGCACTCTCTCTCTCTCTCTCTCTTAAAAAAAAGAAAGAAAAAATATAGAATAAACTGGCAGAAACGTAACTGCAGTGAGAACTTAATCAACTATGGCAAACTGAGGGTTTAAGAATAGAAATAATCTGCCCAACAGTCACACTGTTGTGCTATTACCCACATGGAGTGAAAAGCTAACAAGCACGCACAACCTGCACACAGGTGCTCATGGCAGCTTTATTCATAATCCCACAGACTTGGAAGCGACCCAGACGTCCTTCGGTGGGTGAATGGATAAACCATGGGACATCCAGACGAGGGAATGTTATTCAGCGCTAAAAAGGGAGGAGCTCTCCAGCTGTGAAAAGACACAGAGGAACCTCAAATGCATGTCGCTAAGCGAGAGAAGCCAGTCTGAAAAGGCTACACACGGTATGATTCCAACTCGATGACATTCTGGAAAAGGCAAAAGCACGCAGACAGTAAGTAAAAGGATCCGTGGCTGCCAGGGGTGGGGAGGCGGGAGAGATGAACAGACGGAGCGCAGGGGATTTTTTACGGCAGTGAAATACACTGTATGTCACCACAATGATGGATACATTCATTATCCATCTGTCCAAAGCCATAGAGTGAACCCCAACGTAAACCATTGACTCTGGGGGCGCCTGGGTGGCTCAGTCGGTTAAGCATCCGACCCTTGATCTCGGCTCAGGTCACGATCTCACGGTTCGTGAGTTCGAGCCCTGCATAGGGCTCCACGCAGGCAGTGTGGAGCCTGCTTGGGATTCTCTCTCCCTCTCTCTGCCCCTCCCCCGCTTATTCATTTTCTCTCTCATTCTAAATAAACATTAAAAAATGTTTTGTTGGGGCGCCTGGGTGGCGCAGTCGGTTAAGCGTCCGACTTCAGCCAGGTCACGATCTCGCGGTCCGTGAGTTCGAGCCCCGCGTCGGGCTCTGGGCTGACGGCTCGGAGCCTGGAGCCTGTTTCAGATTCTGTGTCTCCCTCTCTCTCTGCCCCTCGCCTGTTCATGCTCTGTCTCTCTCTCTGTCCCAAAAATAAGTAAACGTTGAAAAAAAAATGTTTTGTTTTTTTTTTTAATTTTTTTTAACGTTTATTTATTTTTGAGACAGAGAGAGACAGAGCATGAACAGGGGAGGGGCAGAGAGAGAGGGAGACACAGAATCTGAAACAGGCTCCAGGCTCCGAGCCGTCAGCCCAGAGCCCGACGCGGGGCTCGAACTCACGGACTGTGAGATCATGACCTGAGCCGAAGTCGGACGCTCAACCGACTGAGCCACCCAGGCGCCCCTAAAAAATGTTTTTAAATAGAGTATGGACTCTGGATGGTAATGAGGTGTCAGCGCGGGTTCACGGACCGTAACAAAAGTGCCCCTCTGGTGCCACGTTGACGGTGGGGACGACAGAGGGTATGGGGACTTCTTTCCTTTCCACTCAATTTTGCTGTGAACCTAAAACTGCTCTAAATATAAGTTATATGTTAATTTTTAATTTGTATTTTTTTATTTACTTATTTTCTTCAAATGTTTATTTATGCTAGAGAGAGAGCGCACGAGCAAGGGAGGGTCAGAGAGAGAGGGAGACAGAGGATATGAGGCGGGCTCTGCACTGTCAGCAGAGAGCCTGACGCAGGGCTCGAACTCATGAACCACGAGATCATGACCTGAGCCCAAGTCAGACGTTTAACTGACTTAACCTATATGTCAATTTTTTAAAACAAGGGTCATTGTTTTTTACATTAATGCCTATATTGAAAATATGGTACTCTTTCGGGAGATGAATATATTAAAGGTACACACTTATTCACAAAAAGTAATGACCTAGAGAATGTGAATGTTATAATTAATGGAATAATTCATATACCCGGGTTTATACATTACAAATAATAAGTCGGTTTTTAAAAAAAATAAACTTCCCTTGGGGTGCCCGCGTGGCTCAGTCAGTTGAGTCTCTGACTTCGGCTCAGGTCATGATCTTGTGGTTTGTCAGTTCGGGCCCCACATCGGACTCTGTGCTGACGGCTCAGAGCCTGGAGCCTGCTTCGGATTCTGTGTCTCCTTCCCTCTCTGCCCATCCCCTGCTTGTGCTCTGTCTCTCTCGGTCTCTCAAAAATAAATGAACAAATGTAAAAAACAAATTAAAAAAAAAACACTTCCCTTTTAGAAGATTCAGATTTACAGAAAAATTGCAAAGATGATACAGAGTCTCATACACCCTACAATCTTTCCCCTTGTCCTCATATCTTAGAATGAAGATATGGGACACTTGTTACAATTAATGAACCAATGTTGATGCATTTTAATCAACTTAAGCCCATACCAGATTCTTTCAAATTTTCCCTGATGTCCTTTTGGGTCCCAGGAGGACATCCAGGGTCACACATGGTCACTTAGTCTCATTTCCTTAGTCTCCTCTTGGCTGGGACACCTTCTCAGACTTTCCTTGTTTGTGATGACCTTGACAGTCCTGAGGGGAACTGGTCAGGAATTTCAGAGAATCTCCATCAGTTGGGACCTGCCTGATGCCCTTCTCACAGGTGGATGAGGGTGGTGGGTTTGGAGAGGAAAACCCAGAGGTGAAGGGCCCTTTTCATCATATGGCATCCTATCCAGAGTAGATGCTGACAACATGATTAATCACAGGGGTTTTCGAGGAACAGTAACAGAGAATGATAACACACGTAGGCCAAGAAGGAAATCTCTAAGCACAAGAAGGAGACACTGCCTAGGCCCCAGGTTCTGTAACGGCACAACTATAAAAACGAAGGGGGCGTTACCCTTGAGCCCTGAGTCTTGCCCTCCCCAGGGCTTATAATCAAATCGCTCTAACACTTATCAAGGGGGGAGGGGCTCTACACCGGCTCCCCCGGTTCCCATCTCCTCTGTTCAGGCTCCTGCCTGACCCTCTCCCCTGGAGTGTGGACAGGACCTACGGAGTCCCTTTTAAGTAACAGAATACGGTAAGTGTGATGGGATGTCACACCTGAGATTAGGTTACAAAAGACTGTCACTTCTGCCCCGCTGGCCCTCTCTTACACCCTTGGATGGAAGTCAGCCGCCGTGTTGGAGGCTGGCACATACTCACACGGGTAAAACACCGAAGAGGGCTACCAGCCTATAATCAGTGAGAAGCGGAGGCTCCTGGTCCGACAGCTGTCAAGGGACTGAATCCTGCCAACAGCCGTAGGAATGATCCTGGAGCAGAACCCCCCTCCCAACCCCCACTGTTGGGCCCTGAGAAGATTACAGACCCGCCTCATACCTTGACTGCAAACTTGTGAGACACCCTGAACCACAGGACCAGCTGGGTCACACCAAGACGCGGGGCCCACAGACACTGTGAGAGCACACCATACATACTTGTCTTAAACCTCATATTTAAAAATTTTTATTTATTTTTGAGACGGAGAGAGAGGAAGAGGGAGAGAGAGAGAGAATCCGAGGCAGGCTCTGCACAGTCAGCACAGAGCCCGATGCAGGGCTCGAACCCGCGAACCGCGAGATCCTGACCTGAGCCGAGATCAAGAGTGGGAGCCTGGCGTCGGGCTCTGTGCTGACAGCTCAGAGCCTGGAGCCTGCTTCAGATTCTGTGTCTCCCTCTCTCTCTCTGCCCTTCCGCTGCTCGCACTGTTTCTCTCTCTCAAAAATAAATAAATACCACCCCCCCCAAAAAAAGAATCTAGGTGAAGCGTACGTGAGTGTTCATCATACCATTCTTGCAACTTTTTGGTAGCTTTTAAATTTTTCAAAAGGACAAGGTGGAAGAACCAACAAAGCACCCTCCTTCCTCCCCATATGTTCCCCTACCTGCCATCATTTTTCCTTCTACACACAGCAAAGATTCCTCCGAGGTGCCCACACTCGCTCTCTCTGTGTGCTGGCTAAATGTTTAATTACTGGTCCTCCAAACAAAACCAAAGGCGCCTGATCAGTAGTGTCTGCCAATTCCTGTGGTGTAAATATTCCCACCCCGGCTGATTTCACGGCTACTCACACGGTGTCGCTGAACGCTGAATTGGTAGCAGCACATGTAACAGTATTTCCGGCACACAGATGTGATACATGTAAATACCCTCAGTAGCATGGTGAAGCAACATGTGGAAAAATAATTATGAGTTTTGGGACACCTGGGTGGCTCTGTCGGGTAAGCATCCGGGTCTTGATTTCAGCTCAGGTCATGATCTCACGGTTCTTGGGTTCAAGCCCCGAGACAGGCTCTGTGCTGACAGTTCGGAGCCTGCTTGGGATTCTCTCTCCCTCTCTCTCTGCCCCACCCCGTTCTCTCTTTCTTTCTGTCCCAAAATAAATAATAAACTTAAAAAGAAAAGGAGGTGTTGGGGTTGGAGTATTTATTACCTTTGTCTAAATATAATCCACTTGGTCAGAAGTTTATACAATTAACTTGTATTCTATTTTTTGTTTGCTGTTTAATTATTTTTGAGAGAGAGGGAGACAGAGCACGAGTGGGGGGAGGGACAGAGAGAGAGGGAGACAGACCCGAAGCAGGCTCCAGGCTCTGAGCTGTCGGCACTGAGCCCGACGAGGGGCTTGAACCCACGAACCGTGAGATCATGACCTGAGCCGAAGCCGGACGCTCAACCGACTGAGCCACCCAGGTGCCCCTATAATTAACTTTTAAATAATGGCTGTTTTTAACAACTAGCTCCCAAATTCCTAAAAATTTGACTGTTAGCTCTCGCTAGCCAGAACAAGCTGGCTCCAGCACACCGCTGTAAAAAAAATCTCAACCCACTGAAATCTGGCTTCCACAGCCACCATTCCACCAAAACCCTCTTGCTGGTCTCACCGGGGACCTCCATATTGCAAACTGCCAAGGACAACGGATACATGTCTGGCCTGGCCTGCCTTGCGTTGAGTTCCGTGCAGCATTCAACACTGCGTGCTCCACCTGCCTTCTCCGAGGCCCTCCAGGTGCCTTTCCTACCTGCTGCCCAGTCCTGCCCAGTCTACTTGAAGGGTTCTTTTTCCTCCACTTTTGGCCTTTGATATGCCCGTTTGACACACTCCCGGGTGCCCTTGTCCAATCCATGGCTTCAACGACAACGAAGAAGCCCAGGTCTTCTCAGCAACAACCTATGTATCCCAACCACGTAACTAGTTTGCTCTTCTTGGAGTAAAGACATTTCAAACAAAGCCAGAGTGGAAGCCCTCGTCCCTTACTCCCACCTCGAGGTGGAGCTCCTGAGAGACAGAGGATCTGTCCTGCCCTGAAGCTAGGAAGTGTTAAGTTGCCTCCCTTTCAAGTCCCACAGACCTTATCACAGCTTAGTAACTCAAAAGGCTTCAATACATGAACTCCCCCCAAGGTACCAGCTCCCCATCCCTCCTAGACTCAGATTGCATGGCCATGCTAAGGTACCGCCACTTGGTGGCGGCATTCTCCAAATGGAAAATAGTATCTAAGTGCTAAAAAGACAAAGGCCTAATCTTCTTTAGGGCAAGATGTGTCAATTTATGCGAAATCCATGGGGAGTGGCCTCCACCCAGCCTGGTCTTCATCTTCCTGTTCTGGACTAAAACCAATGGGCGCTTTCTCAAAGTGCTGTACAAAGTGGGCTCCTTTGCTCTCGCTCTTGGAGCAACTCACTTGCCCGTCGGTCGGTCACTGTAGGTCACTGTAAGTGAGAGCCAGGGTCAGTCACTACTGGGCTGGTCCGCGGGTCAGTCAGAATCCAATTGAGCCTGTCCCTGTGGTCAGTCGCCCTACTCGTCCTTCCGGACAACGGAACCTTGCACGACCTGACTGGGAGATCACCTCTCCGCACGGGACAGAAATCACGTCCTCACGATCCGCCCCTTCGCAGCCTTAACCAACCCTAGGTCTCTACCTCAAAAAAGTGCCCGCCCCCGGGTGACGTCAAGCAACATGCCCCGCCTTCCCAAATCCTGCCCTATCAGAGGCCTAGCTCTCTAGGAATGTCTAGCTCATTAAGTCCCGCCCCTATGCCAGACCGCTCTCCAAGGCCCCGCCCCCACGGGAACCCTGTCTAATCAGAGGCCGTTACCTCCCCGAAACTCCGCCCCCAAGGCCGGCTTTTCCCAGACCCACGCCGCGCTATATAGACGCGGCGGATGACGCCATCAGGCCGCGTCACCAGAAGGTCACACGGGATCCAGCAACATGGCGGCGGCGGCGCTACGGGGAGGTTGGTGCCGCTGCCCGCAGGTAAGGAGACGTACGGGGTCAGGGTGGGGAGTAGGGGGCGGGCCTAGGGAGCTCCCAGCCCGCGACCTCCAGGGCCTTTTTCTCCTCAGGCCTTAGGCCCCCTCGGCCCTTTCTTGGGCTCGGCAGAAGGCTTGGGTTGGGTCGTTGGGTCGGTCGAGGCCGGGGCCGGGGTCCCGGAGCGAAGCTTGTGGTTGAGGAGCTAAGCGTGCCGGGTCCGAGGCGGCCATGCGCTGAGCCCGGCGGACGGCGAATCGCCCCTCACTTCCTGATCAGACTCCACGTGCACCGGGGAGTGCACGGTGGCCCGGGCGCCCGGTGGAGAAAGCCGGGAGAAGGCAAAATACCGTTGACAGTCACGGCTCGCGTTTATGTGCCAGGTCCTCTACCGAGACCATTTCCTGCATCGCTCCCCCTCGTCCTCCGTGTGAAAGTGCGGGAGGTGGTTCTCGTCCTGGCTTAGAGCTTGAACTCATAGGGGTGGTGGGAGTTAAGGCGTGTATGGTGCACTCAGAAAACAGTAGTATTTCATGTACTACAAGCTTCGTGGATTACATGTACTTCATGTACTGCTGCTGCTCGTTGCTGTTTCACAGGTTGGGAAACTGGGACTCAGAAAGGTTAAGCAACCTGCCCACAGCCTCAGCTCGTGGTAAGCTGACCTGGTCCAAAGCCTGGGTCAAACTGACTGCAGTGCTAGGCTCTGGATGAAGGAAAGTATCTCATAGGGATCCTAGTGTGGGGAGGAAGAAGCTGTCTTTGATTCCAGGCTGATTTTTTTTTTTTTTTCTTGGCTACTTGTGTTTTAAGTCAGGGTTTGACATTGAATTTACACATGTTCGGATTTGGGCACAAAACCGGTTGGGAACCAGCCTCGGGTTGGGGCTTAATATGGGATTTCTTTTCCAAGTTAGACAGCCGTTCACTGCTATCTTAGACTGTTGCTGAAGTCAGTGGTTCCAGGATCAATGGGTGTAGGCATATAGAGAAGAACAAATGATTTCAGCTCTCAGGGGTTACTCTTTTTTTTAATATATATATATTTAAGTTTATTAAGTAGTCTCTACCCCAATCGTGGGCATCTCAAACTCACAACCCTGAGATCAGGAGTCAAATGCTGTTCCCACTGAGCCAGCCAGGTACCCCAGGAATTACTCTTGAGTAGCTGTAGGAGATGCTAGCCTTTGCATGAGTTTGGGCTGTTGCTTAGAGTTCCTGGAGATAGGAGGCATGGAACGGGAGAGGAAAGGCCCAGGGAATATGGAAATGGAAGAGTGGTTCTATGGTCATTGACATCAATGTGCCTGGCTCGGTGCTGGGTGCTACGGTGCAATGTTGAGCAGGACGTGCACTGGCCCTTCTCTTATGAGCTTAAGTCCTTCATTTGGTAGGAGAAGAAATGCCTTTCACATGATGTTAGTAGTGTCTTGGCCCAGGTGTGCCCTCTTGCACAGCACATGCTAGGTTTCTTCCAGGGTTGTACCTAGAACAAGTTATCTGTGTTTTACCTCTGAGAGCCCAGGTCTCTGGTCTTCCAAGGCTGGCAGCAACGGACTAGGCTTGTGAGAGAAGACTGCTCACGGCCAGCATCGAGGCGCTTGGGGGCCCATTTCAGGCTAATGAGACGAAATCAGACGAAGGCACGTTTAGCCTTCTTCCACCATAGGTTGGTATCTCCTGAGACTCATCTGGTTTCCCCCAGGTTCAGAGGCAGGAAAGTAGGGATGGACCCTGGAGGTGCAGATCCAGTGTCTTCCTTTCCACGAGATTCCATTGGCTTCTCAGAATTTAGCAAGATGGCGGAGTGTCTAGCATGCAGCAGGCCTGCAGTGAAAATTGGCAAATGATGGGGCGCCTGGGTGGCTCAGTCGGTTAAGCATCTGGCTTCGGCCCAGGTCATGATCTCACGGTTTGTGGGTTTGAGCCCCGCATCGGGCTCTGTGCTGACAGCTCAGAGCCTGGAGCCTGCTTCGGATTCTGTGTCTCCCTCTCTCTCTGCTCCTCCCCTGCTAGCGCTCTGTCTCTCCCTCCCTCCCCCCGCTCCTCACCTCTCTCTCTCAAAAATAAACATTAAAAAAAATCGGCAAATGAGACTTGGGCGACCCCTACTTTTTAGTGGGGCTTACTCACTTCCTAGTTACCTTATCTGAATGGCTCTTTCTCTTTTCTTCCCTAACTAGAGATGCCTCAGCAATGGAGTCCAGTTCCTGTCCAGCCACAACCTAATGCTACTGCACAATGGTGCCTATCAGATACGCCGGCCCGGCCGAGAGCTGCCTCTGGTGAGTGACGGGATGCCAGCAGACAGAGAGGAGTCTGAAAGATCAGACCTGGTTGGCAGGAGACAGAGCTGCAGGACGTTGCCCACACTGGCAAGGGCAGCTGATTGGCGTTCCCCATCCAAGACCTGCGGGGTCACAGAACCCAGCGTGCTGGTCCTCTCGGGCTGTCGGGCAGCACCTGGCATTACCAGGGGTGGAGCTCCTGCCCGACAAAGTAGATGATGTGTCAGCTCTCAGGGCTGGAAAGGCATCCCCGTACTCAGCTGAAATCCATGTCCCTGTGGCTCTTCCCTTTTCTGGGTGACAGCCCTCCAGGCATTTGAGTGGAGTCACCTCACCTTGGGGGCTCAGTTTCCTGTCTCTGTTGTTCCTCACAGACAGCATTTTCTAGAGCTTTTCTCCTCCGCGTCATTCCTTTTCAACTGTGCTTTCTGGCGGTGTGTTACCACCACAGGGAGGAAAGCCCCAAACCAGTATACTTCCCCAAGTGCACACACTGGGGCAGCCCACACCCTTCCCTTCCCGCTGAGTCTCTCACAGGCCTGGTCTCCCCGTCCTGTCCTTGAGCTTTTGTGGGCGTGGCACATGCCCTGTGGCCTTTCCTCTTAGCCACCACCTCCCTGTGTGCGGCCGGCCGTGGAGGGGGAGGTGGGGCAGCTGCCAGGTGGCGCAGTCCCAGACAGTCTTAGAACCTAGACCTCCCCCAGAGAAAGGCTGGCTGGGCACACCATTCGCGTGGTTCTTCAAGCATTCTCTTTTCGGAGCCCACTCTCAACGTGGTGGGGAAGCAGCGATCCTAACCTGGCTCAGTGCGACCCTGAACTGAAGCCTGTGTCTTGGGCAGTGTACGACCCTGGCTCTTGTGTCTACAGAAGGACCGTGGCCTTTCTTCTGGCCTCCCTAGGCCCCGGCTTTCTGGGTGTGTTGGGTTTTCCTACGAGGGGCACCCCTGAGCTTAGGCTCTGGGTGACAGTGATCCTGTGGGTTGACGACGGAGGTTTGTGCCAAGCCCTGGGGTGACATGTGAATTCCAATGTGGGACTTGAGAGTGACCCCAAAGTTATCCCGGCCCCAGAAGCCCAGGGAGTAGGGCCCTATCTCAGCTTCTTCCAGATAAGGGGCTATAGAGTCCTTTCCACTCCATTCCTGGGACAGGGGCTCCTTTGGGTGTTGCCCTTCGCCTTGGGTGAGCATGTTTGAATGTCCATGAGGATTCCAAACCGCCCGTTTCTCACCCAGGGTTCCCTCTGTTGGAGAAGGAGCCTGGCACTTTGTTTTGTTTTTAGCAGACTTTATCCTTCTGAGCACTTTTACATGTACAGAAAAATTGAGCAGGAAGTACTGAGAGTTTCCGTCCACCTCCTGGCGGCCCCTCCTCCCACCTAGGCCTGCATTTTCCCCATGGTGCGGCCTCTTGCTTTAGTGTAGCACCTTTGTTACAACTGATGAGCCAGTATTGATACATCGTTATTAACTGAGGCCCATAGTTTGCCTTAGGGTTCATGCTGGGTGCTCATTCCTTGGGTTTGGACAGAGTAGTCTTACTGCCCAGAAACTTCTCTTTGCTCCGCCCATTCATCTCCCCCAGCAGCCTACCCAGCCCCTGACAACCACTGATCCTTTTACTCTCCATGGTTTCACCTTTTCCAGAATGTCCTAGAGTGGGGACCATGCCGCCTGGAGTCTCTTCAGACCAGCTTCTCTCACTCAGTAATATGAATTTAAGGTTCCTCTGTGTCTTTTTTTTTTTTTTTAAAGTTTATTTATTTTTAGAGAGAGAGCACAATCAGGGTAGAAACAGAGAGAGAAGGAGAGAGAGAATCCCAAGTAGGCTCCTCACTGTCATGGTGCCCGATATTGGGCTTGAACTCACAAACCGTGAGACCCTGACCTGAGCCGAAATCAAGAGTCAGACACTCAACTGACTGAGCCACCCAAGTGCCCCCTCCTGTGTCTTTTTTAAATTGAGATGTCATTGACAAATTGTGTAAGGCTGCAACATCTTTTTTTTTTTATTTTGTTTTTTTTTATTTTTATTTTTTTAAATTTTTTTTTTTCAACTTTTTTATTTATTTTCGGGACAGAGAGAGACAGAGCATGAACGGGGGAGGGGCAGAGAGAGAGGGAGACACAGAATTGGAAACAGGCTCCAGGCTCCGAGCCATCAGCCCAGAGCCCGACGCGGGGCTCGAACTCGCGGACCGCGAGATCGTGACCTGAGCTGAAGTCAGACGCTTAACCGACTGCGCCACCCAGGCGCCCCTTTTATTTTGTTTTTAATGTTTATTTTTGACAGAGAGAGAGAGAGCGTGAGCTGGGGAGGGGGAGGGGCAGAGAGAGAGGGAGAAACAGAGTCCGAAGCAGGCTCCAAGCTGTCAGCACAGAGCCTGATGCGGGGCTCGAACTCACAAACTCTGACATCGTGACCTGAACCAAACTCAGATGCTTAACCGACTGAGCCACCCAGGCGCCCCTCGCAACATCTTTTCATAGCTTGCTAACTGGTTTCTTTTTATTACTGGATAATAAAGAAACTGGACATCCCACAGTTTATCACCTGATGCTTTCTTAACTTGACTTTCTTGGCTCATAATGGAGGTAGCTGTTCATTGTGAAACCCGTATCAGCACAGAGGAGGAAGTAAAAATCCTTTGTTTCTTTTACATTCTTTCCAGTCCAAATCCTATTCTTCTGGAAACAGGAAAGGCTTTCTCTCTGGCTTGCTAGATAATATCAAGCAAGAATTAGCCAAAAACAAAGAAATGAAAGAAAGTATAAAAAAGTTCCGAGATGAGGCCCGCAAGCTAGAAGAGTCTGACGCGCTCCAGGAGGCCAGAAGGAAATACGTGAGTCCCTTTGCTTCCCGCACAGAGACGACACAGTGGGGGAAGTGACGTCACTCACTGACCACAGGGGCGAGCGGACAGGAGTGAGTCGCCAGCCCCCCGTTTCTGCGGTGAGACGGAGTGGGGTTCTCTGCACACCAGCGGCGCCAGCTTCTTCTGGAAGCTTGTGAGAGGTGCGGGGTCGCGGAGCCCGCCCCGACCTGCTGGATCGGAGCGCGTCTGCACGGGCTCCCCGGGTGACCCCTTGAGCTGTAGGTTTAAGATGCGCTGCTCCTGAGAGCTGGTCGTGGCCCCTTGAGTGAAGCAGGTAGAAAGCGGGTCACGGTGCTGGTGTGATTATTAATTACCGCCTGGTCTCTTACCGAAGCAGCTGCCAGGCGCCCGCCGCGGGGAGTGGGCTCGGCAGCTGCCGCATCAGGGCTCTGCGAGGTGGGGACAGCCGCCCCGTCTTGCCAATGGGTGCCTGCTCCGGGTCCCTTGGGTTTTTGTTCTCTTGGCCACGTCCCAGGCTGTGGGCGAGGCCCGTTCGCTCAGAGGGCCTGTGGGGGATTCGACCTGATGGATGATGACCCTTTCTTTCCAGTAAGGAAGAGGAGGGGGCTAAGGGGTGGTTTGGGGGCAGAGCAAGCCGAGTCGGGTGGGACTGTGGCTGTGGGAGATCCAGCAGCGGCTGGCAGCTGCAGGGGTGCAGAGCGAGGCAGGATAATGTGGATGAACCGGGGCGGGGGGCAAGATCACCCCTGCACCTGGCGAGAGACTAGAGCCAGGGCTGGGCCTCAGGGGTCTCCATCCGTCAGCCCTCAACTGCTCCCGAAAGCAAGGCTGTCGGGCAGTGAGGGGCCCTGGGGTGGGGAGGGGGCTGGGGTGGTCGGGCAGGCGGTGGGGGGGCAGGGCGCCGCTCAGAAAATGCTTCCTATAAGACAACTGCTGTGTTGTAACCAAGAGAAACAACCTCCTTACCGTAGAAAAGCATTGAATCCGAAACCGTGCGGACGAGCGAGGTGATAAAGAAGAAGCTGGGGGAGATCACAGGCACAGTGAAGGAGGTAATGGTCTCCGGGCCCCCACGCTCTGTTGCCCGCGGCTGCCAGGCCATCTGTTCGTCGCCTCTGGGAGGAGAGCTGTGCTGGAAGCTGCGGGCAGAGCTGGCGCCTGGGCAGGGCGTGACTTGGCACAGCGGATGAATAGGCGTGGGTGGCGAGCCAGGGAAGAGCCAGCCTGGCCAGGTGGCTTCCGGAGTTAGGATGCACAGCCCCCCCCCCCCGCCCCTCGCCCAGGAAGGAGGGTGAAGTCAGGCTAGCCCACGTGCCCCGCGGCCCACCGCTGGCAGTAGAAGCTTTCACGCTTTCGTGCCACCAGCAAAGACAGAAGGGCCAATGATTTGTCTCATCCTGCCCAAAACAGGGAAGCACTGCTTGGCCCCAGGTGAGGGGAGATGGGGCAGCGTGGGGGGGGGCCCAAGGGCTTCCTTTTTGTTGCCTGTTTTGCTTTGTTCTGAGCAGGAGAGAGGGGCAGGGCTCTGCACTGTTCTGAGCCGCCTGCGAGGGTTCCAGGCCAGTCCAGCATTAGGCACAGGCTCCTCGAACCTTTTATCCCTAAGCGGCCACTCGTGCCCATTCCGGGGAGAGCCCAGTTGACCTGGCGTCCAGCCCAGAGCCCAGGGGTTCAGCCCTGCAGACCTTGTACACGGCGCACCCGAGTGTCCGGGCCCCATAGGTCAGATGAGTTCAGAGTGTCTGTTCCCGACCTTTGAAGGACTAGACTGGTCTTAGCTTGGGGGGGGGGGTGCTGTGCTGACACCCCCATCCCTGTGTCTCAGTAGAGTCTTGACGAAGTCGGTAAAAGCGACCTTGGCCGGAAGATCAGGGAGAGCGTGGAGGAAGCTGCCAAGACTGCCAAACAGTCGGCCGAGTCGGTGTCCAAAGGCGGGGAGAAGCTGGGCCGGACCGCCGCCTTCAGAGCCATCTCCCAGGTGGGTCGGGCTGGGGCTCACGGCCTGGCCTGCTCTGAGTCCGGGATCCGGAGTTCTCACTGCCGATCTCAGCCCTGGAGAGGGAGGGCCCGCTTGAGGCACCGGGATGGTGCTCCGCTCCCTGCTGGGTGGCCTTGGACAAGTCACAGCCCCTAGGAAGCAGCAGGTTAATGCACGGAGAGCCTCTCAGCCACTAACACCCTTAGCTTGTGTCCGTAAGCCCGGGACCTGTCGTACTCAAGGCGACCTGAGGTCCTGATTCATTCTGAAATGACTGTTGAATCTTCCCACATGCTGGGCTCTCTTGCTACCCACAGGGGCCACTGGATAGAAAGTCCAAATTCCTGCTCCTGAGGTGTCTGGGGGACCCAGAGGGGGATGAGTGGTTCCTGAGCGACATGTGACAAGGGAACATACAGGGGAGGGGCCACGGGTGGAGGGGCAGCCCCTCCAGTGGGGAGGCGTGCACAGCCAGCTCAACACGGCCAGGGTCGCTGCAGCAAGGTTGGGGGAAATGAAGGGGGCGGCCAGAGAAAAGCGGGGTCCATCTGAAACAGCCCTGTGGTCCACACAGGGAAGTCAGGCAGGGTGCTCAGAGCCACATGACCTCGAGACCGGGGGAAGCTGGGGCCCTGGGTTGGAGTTCTCCGCGGACACTGTCCTGACTTGGGGCACAAACGCACAGGCCCCCGGCGGTGGTCCGCAGTGTCAGGAAGGTCCTGAGCGCCCACCCTGGGGCTGGCTGCTTTTCCCCAGGGGGTAGAGTCCGTGAAGAAGGAGATCGACGACAGCGTGCTGGGGCAGACCGGGCCCTATCGGAGGCCAGAGCGCCTCAGGAAGAGGAAGGAGTTTGCAGGAGAGAAGCTCAAGGAAGAGAAGGTGTTTGAGCCCAACGAGTAGGTAGCAGACTGGCCAGGGCCTGTGTCCCCCTTCCACACAGACACTGTTTGTGTTTGAGCGCCCCTGGAACGTTCCTGCCCAAGTCACTTCATTCTCGAGTGTCTGTTCTGCTCAAGAGTCCCTGCTCCCGTGTGAACGTGGGGGAGATGGTGGGCGGTGGGAAGGGGGGAGAGAAGGCAGGAGGCTGAGAGAGGAGGGCGGGCTGCCCAGGGGGACAGAGGCGCTGCCCGCGGGGACAGGAGGGCTGGGTGCCTGGGCCGGCACACAGGGGCCCGTCGCCACTGCTCACCGATGCCCCATCTCCCCAGGGAGGCCCTGGGGGTCGTGCTGCACAAGGACTCCAAGTGGTACCAGCAGTGGAGAGACTTCAGGGACAACAACGTGGTATTTAATCGTGAGTGTTCACGTCTCGGACACTCGGCCGACAGCGTCGCCGTGACAGCAGACGCTTACTGAGTGCTCCCCGCGCACTGGGCACAAGCCAGACCCCCCGCTTTACAGAGGAGGAGACCGGGGTCAGAGAGGAGCAGCCACTCCCCAGGATCACCCAGCCAGTGAGCAGCAGAGCCCAGGCCGCCCGGCAGCCCTGCTCTCGAGGGCAGCCCGGTACATCTCCAGCTGGCGGGCAGGGGCCCTCCCCCAGGGGCTGAGTCACCGTCCTTGCGGTCGCAGAGCTGCAGCTGGCAGGAGGGCGGCCAGGCCGACCTGCCTCTCCGGTGGCTGGGCTGTGGGTGCCACCGTGAGAGGCTCCCTCACAGGGCAGGACAGGAGGCGCTGGTGGGCCTCCCAGGTGCCAGCCAGAGCACCGCCACGCCACACACCCTTGTCCCTTGTCCTGTGACGGTCACTAGAGGCCGGTTTCCTTGGTAGGGAGAGCCCCGCCCCTCAGCCCACCCCCGAGAAAGCTGGCTCCGCCCCGCGCTGCCCAGGTCTGCACAGGGAGCGGGTCTTGCAGGGGCTGCAAGGAGCCCCCGGAAGTCGTAGAGTAAGGGTGTCTTTCTTTCTGGAGGCGACCCCTGACCTCAGCCCACGTCCCGGCAGGGTTCTTTGAGATGAAGGTGAAGTATGATGAGAGCGACAACGTCCTCATCCGGGCGTCCCGCGCGCTGACAGACAAGGTCACAGACCTGCTGGGTGAGTGGGCCCGGACCGTCCTTCCCGCCTGGGCTGGCCGCAGGGACGGTCCCGGGCCCTGGCCCACTCCTGCCGTGGCTGCCTCCAGGGGGCCTATTCTCGAAGACGGAGATGTCAGAGGTGCTCACGGAGATCCTGCGAGTTGACCCTGCCTTCGACAAGGAGCGGTTCCTGCAGCAGTGTGAAAGCGACATCATCCCCAATGTCCTGGAGGTGGGTGCTGCACCCTGGGGCCCCCACCCAGCAGGTCCCCGCTGTCCCGCCTGCCAGGTTACCCTGGGAACTGCCACCAGGGGCAGAGATCTCCGGCCGTCAGAGGCCTGGCGCCCCCGCGCCCCCACGCCCGGCCCTCATTAGTCATGCACCTCTGAGAAGGCACCCAGGGTCACCTGTGGGCCCTGCTGGTCCCCGTGATGGTGGCCGATTTCTTCCCTGTGGGGTGTGTCTGCTCCCAGGGACGGAGTTCCCTTTCACGAGGTCCGGCAGCAACTTCCGTCTTTCTGACAGCCGGCCTGGAGCCTCCTGTCTGGTTTCCCTCATGATCTGCTTGAAGCAGTTCCCTCGAGCCTACAGTGAGCGGCTGCCCAGGGCCGCGGCTCTGTCTCCCGGGGGCCAGGTCCCCTCTTTGTGGGAATCCTGAATCCCATTTTCTGGCCCCTCCTTCTGGTTCATAAATGAGGAGGGGGTGGCTCGCTCAGGGTCCTGCCCCTGCACACACTGCACAGGGCCCCTGCGCAAGGTTGACTGCCTCCAGCTAGCCACGTCTGTTTCTCCAGCCCCTGGGATGTGGCCGGAACCTGGGCCTCTGCCAGGCCTTTGGAAGGGCCTGATGAGATCACAGAAAGGCTCCGCACCCGCCACCACCCCCACCCCCCTGCCCCCTGTCTCCTCTATCCTACTGGTCTCCCTGTGGTCCCCTCCTCTCTAATTCCCCACATTCCCTGCACCACTTCGGGCAGGGCCGGGAGGAGGTAGAGAGGGGGCGCTCCCTTAACACAGCAGCCCCAGCACAGGCGGATCTTCTAGAGACGACGCCTCAGCTCCCGGCCTGCCCCTAGTTTTCTTTTTCCCTCTGGCCCTGGGCTCCTCTCTGACCTTCAGCAGGTCAGCCCCGCCTCCAGGTTCCTGCAGAGGCATCCCCTGTGGCACCTTGGGAGGCCACCCCAGGACCCCTCCTCTGCCCCTGTCCTGACCTCTGGCTGTGCAAAGCTCCAGCCCCGGTAGAGGTGGAATGCAGCTCCTGGCCTCCTTGGCTCAGCTTCCCAGCCCCGCTGAGCCCAGCATGCTGCCACCTTCCTCCACCTCACCCGAGGCCCTTGGGGCCACCCTGGGCTGCCGGGGGTCACACATGCAGGCCCTTGGTCCCAAGGGCCTGGGGAGGGGCATCCGTTGCTGCGGCCTGACCCGAGGCCCCCTGCTCCCCAGCTGGAGCCTATAGGGTAGGGTCTCCAGCCTAGATAGCCCCCTATTAGTCTCGAACTTATTTTTTGTTTGTTTGTTTTTCCCTTTTTAGGCCATGATTTCTGGAGAGCTTGAGATTCTCAAAGACTGGTGCTATGAAGCTGTGAGTCCTTCTGTTTTTCTTTCTACTTTTTATATTTAGGCCTAAAAAGAATCAGTTTGGAGGTCTGTTTGGGCAGAGCCAGGAAGGGTATGACAGGGCCCGGTGTCCTGGTTGTGGGGGCACCCAGGGGTCCGGGGCCGGGCGGAAAGGGACCGGGAATAGCTTGGGGTGTGTGTGACCTTCCCTCAGCGCTCAGGGGTCTCACGTGGTGGCTGTGGGCGCTGGCCGGCAAGCAGCCTGCGGGCCCACACCACCTCCCGTCCCTGGGCCATGTCACAGGCGTCATGAGGGTACAGTGTGAACACAGACGCAGCGCTCCCGGATGCACAAAGCGCTGGCCAGACTCATTATAGCTGTTCTCACTTTGAGTTCCCGAAACACAGATCAAAACAGACGGTGATAAGATTTCCCGCATGGGGAGGAGCCGTGTGTCCTGATGAGGCCTGACTGCTCCCCAGAGTCAGTGCTCAGGGTCCCGGGGCCCCATGGTGCCAGGCCGTGCACCCAGGTCGGCTGTCCCCAGGAGCACACCCTGTCCGCCCCGGTCCTGGCAGCCTCCCCGGCCCTGCAGGACTCTGTCGGCCACCTCGACTCACCCTGCTCACTCCCTGACCTGTGTCTTCATGGGGTTTTTTCTAGCTTATTTGTATTGAGCAATCCAGAGCCTTTTTTGGCTGATCTATTCTGCTTCCAGCTCACAAACAACTTGGAGAAAGCAGAGGAGAAGATGTCAGATTTTTTTTTTTTTTTTAATACTCCCCTGCATGGTGACTAATCCAGCAGGCATTTATGAGCGTGTGGTGTTTTTTTTTTTTTTTTTTTTTTTTTTTTTAATGCTTTGGGACCATTAGGCTGTGGTTGATTATCTTTCCCAAAGAGCTGCTGGGGCCCCTGGAAATGCTCCTGAAATTGCAGGTGCTTTCACAGAGGTGTATGTGTGTATGTATGTGTGTGTTGTGTGTGTGTGTATTTATTTATTTAAATGTTTGTTTCTCGGGGCGCCTGGGTGGCGCAGTCGGTTAAGCGTCCGACTTCAGCCAGGTCACGATCTCGCGGTCCGTGAGTTCGAGCCCCGCGTCAGGCTCTGGGCTGATGGCTCAGAGCCTGGAGCCTGTTTCCGATTCTGTGTCTCCCTCTCTCTCTGCCCCTCCCCCGTTCATGCTCTGTCTCTCTCTGTCCCAAAAATAAATAAACATTGAAAAAAAAAAATTAAAAAAAAAAAATAAATAAATGTTTGTTTCTCTTCGAGAGAGACAGAGCGTGAGTGGGGGAGGAGCAGAGAGAGAGAGGGAGACACAGAATCCGAAGCAGGCTCCAGGCTCAGAGCTGTCAGCACGGAGCCCGATGCGGGGCTCGAACCCACGAACTGTGAGATCGTGACCTGAGCCGAAGTTGAATGCTCAACCGACTGAGTCACCCAGGCGCCCCCAGAGGTGTTTCTTAGATGCCATTTTTAAGAACCACACAGGAAATAGGGTTGGCACCATTTTTTTTCTTGGTAGATCAGTTATTTCCATAAAAAGTAAGTGTTATTGGAATCTCTTCCACCATAGCTGCTGAGTCCAGAGAAGCCTCCAGTGAAAAGGTACCAGGTGTCACGTGTGTCCTGGGCCTGGGAGTAGGCTCAAGGGGGCTGGAGGTGTCATTGGGGTGTCACCGCCCCGCGGGAAAAACGGGCTGCCTGTGGCCAGCGGCCTCCCATCGGGGCTGGTCAGTGAGGAGGAGGCCGACCGAGGGAGCTCATTTCAGAGCGGCTGTGGGTTAGGGCGAATCCTAGAAAACGCGTTTGATTCCAGGCCAAGATTCTGAGTGCGGTGAATACGGGGAAGTCCAAGATCAGCCGTGTATTTCAGATCCTGTTGCAGGAAAATTACCTACTTTACTGATTAATACCACTTTCATTTGGGCGTCTCGATGCAGCGCTGTCTTTATAACAAGGGGGTGTGATTCGGGCCAGCAAATGGGTGGCACTGGCCTCCCTGCTTGGACCTGTGCTCCTGGCATCTGCTGCTCCTGGCAAAGCACACGCGGGCGATAGCAGCCGTTTCTGGAAGGTGCAGGTGCAGAAAGCACGGGATAGGGCGGTGAGCCTGTCTGCGGGGAGAGTTTCCCAGGACAGTGCAGCCCCTGGGGTTCGCCAGCAGGTGCACCGCAGCACCTGGGTGGGGCTTGCGCTCGCGGGTCCAGCCGCAGGGATGTGTCTGGCTTCTCTTCGCAGACCTACAGCCAGCTGGCGCACCCGATCCAGCAGGCCAAGGCGCTGGGCCTGCAGTTCCACTCCCGCATTCTGGACATCGACAACATCGACGTGAGCGGCTCTTCTTGGCGTCGGGGGGGTGCTAGTCAGAGGGGCGCCCGTCCCCGGGGGAGCTGCGGCACGGACAGACAGGGACTGGGGTGAAATGACCTCAGGGTCCCTTTCAGCAGAGGGTTCCCATAAGCCTGTGGTGGGAGAGTTCTGGGGCAGGCGGCGGACGCAGGGGGTGCTGTTGCCGCCCGGACCTCGGGGCCCCCGGAGGCAGTGCTGTCCCTCTGCCTTCACTGGGCAGGGCGAGAGCTTTGCCCCTGTGGAGAGCCGGACGAGTGCCGGTGCTGGTTACCCCTGCCCATGTGCAGGGGTCCCTCTGTGAGGCCTTACACGCCCACCCAGCCCCCTCTGGGGAACAAGAAGCCACCAGGGTCCAGGGAGGCTGCGTGGATTGTTAGTTCAGACTCTGGCTCACATTGGGAGGGGTCCCCCGGGAACCCGCCACAGGTCCTTCTGGGGCCTGGCCCGACGAGTAGGACAAGCGGGGTGGCTGGGACTGCCTCCTGGGAAGCAAGGGTCGGCACCAGCCGAGAGGCGACTGTCAGGGGAGGGGCAAGGCCACTCTCTGAGGCCCGCCCACCTTGTCGCTCCCCCTGCAGCTGGCCATGGGCAAGATGATGGAGCAGGGGCCTGTGCTGATCATCACCTTCCAGGCCCAGCTGGTGATGGTGATCAAGAACCCCAAAGGCGAGGTGGTGGAGGGCGACCCGGTGAGTCCAGGAGGGATCGGGCCTCGCGGGTGGCCGGTGCGAGACTGGCTGATGGCCGCCTCCAGCCACCTCGCGCCGACAGAGCCAGGAGGTTTTGTGACTGTGCAGCAACAGCAGGGCAGTGTCTTGAGAAGCCTGGGGCCCTGTGGGTGCTGGTGGGGGTTGGAGGGTGACTGACTCATCTGGCTGTGCAGAGGCCCGAGTTGTCGACTCTGGACCCAGGCTGACTCCCAGCTCTGCTCCCTGGTCCCTCCTGGCGTCCCCTTTGTGTTCTGCCCTGCCCCTCCCCACAGTCCCTTGTCGCGGCCCTCACCGTCCCTGCTTCTGCAGGACAAGGTGCTGCGCATGCTGTACGTGTGGGCGCTCTGTCGAGACCAGGACGAGCTCAACCCCTACGCGGCCTGGCGGCTCCTGGACATCTCAGCGTCCAGCACGGAGCAGGTCCTCTGAGCGTGGTGGCCACGAGCAGAGGCTTCTGGGCTGGATCAGCGCGCGGTGGTCACACAGGACTGGTGTCTGCCTGTCACAACTAGACCTCTGGGGAAGACGGGACTGTCGGATCTCTACCAGGGCCGCTACAAAACCAGCTGGATGGGGACGGGCGGGTGGATGAGGGGGGGCGGCTCCCCATCCGGGGGGGCTCCTGCGCTGCTCCCACGCCCCTCCGCCAGCAGCCGGGGTCAGTATGGTGCACCGGCCGGATGGTGCCGAGAGGCCACCCCCCTGGCCCAGGGACGATCCAGGGGGCAGGACGGCAGGTCTAGGACCTGCTGCTCAGAGTAGCATACGAGCCGCTTCAGCCCGGCCATTTTGGCTCCGTTTTTTAACAGTGCCCTTATTATCCTGTATATATGCCTGAGATTTGGAAATAATAAAACGCCAAAGTGCAGGACAGCAACTCGGGTGGTCTGAGGTGTTTGTCACTGGGGTAGGGGGCAGCTGGGACCGAGGATGGGTGGTGGGAGCTGGCCGGGTGGTCACAGGAGGCGGTCAAGGTCACTGAAGGAACTGCAGCCCTAGACCTTGCCTGCTCAGGACCCTGCCCTCCCTGGGTCGGGGGTCCTCCACAAGAGCTAGGGAGCTTTTCCGAGGCCTGGCTGGGATCTCGGAAGGTTGGGGTCCCTACAACTGGAGGAGCTTGAGCGTCAGTATGAGTGATTCGGGAGGCATTGGGATTCCCCAAACAGGTCGTCTGCTTGAGGGGTCTATCGCATAGACAGGTGCCCGAGTCGCGCTGGGGCTGCCTGGGGTGCTTGTCGGGGTGGGGTGGGCGAGGTCCTGGGTGCTGATGCGCCCCACGGCCAGGGTCTCCCAGGCGCCTGCGGGCGGGAGCGCTCTTCTCCCGGAGGCCGGGGCGGGGTCGCGAGCCCGCGCGCCGCTCCCTGCGCAGCCTCCGCCCCCCGCGGCGGCCCCGCCCCCCGTCGCCATGGGAACAGCCGCGGCGGCCCGGCTAGCGCGCGGCTCGCCTGCCTCGGTCTCGGGCGCTCCAGGGGCGGGTGGGGTGGGCTGAGCCGGGGCCGCCGCCGCCGCTGCCTCCGCGGGAGAGAGGCCGAGAGCAGAGCCGGCGCGGGTCCCGGAAGAGAGCGCAGCCGCCGGACGCTCGGTTCCCGTCCCGGTCGAGGCCAGGGTGAGGGGCGCGGCGGGGCGGGGGTGGTGGGGGAGGGGTCCCCGGGACGCCGGGAACAAAGGGAGCGGGGCGGGGGACAGGGTTTCGCCGCGCCGCCCGGGCTGTGCGTTCGCACCTGTTGTACGCGGGCCGGCAGGGCCCGGGCTCCCTCTCCCCACTGTCAGCACCCCCACCTGCGCGCATGGCCGGAGTTGGGTCCCTGAGTGCCTGTGGTGGCGTGCCTGCGGCCCGGGCTTGGGCGTAGCCGGGGGGACGGAGGCCCGGGCGGGGGCTGGATCCCGGCAAGGTCAGGGGGCCGCGGCAGGAGGGGGCGGCGCGGGGAAGGGAAGGCGCAGCCTCATCCCCGCGCCCCGGGCGGGTCCCTCCTCCGCAGGGCGCGCGGCGATGTGAGCCATGAGCGCGACGTGGACGCTGTCCCCCGAGCCGCTGCCGCCGTCGACGGGGCCCCCGGTGGGCGCGGGCCTGGACGCCGAGCAGCGCACAGTGTTCGCCTTCGTACTCTGCCTGCTCGTGGTGCTGGTGCTGCTGATGGTGCGCTGCGTGCGCATCCTGCTCGACCCCTACAGCCGCATGCCCGCCTCGTCCTGGACCGACCACAAGGAGGCGCTCGAGCGCGGGCAGTTCGACTACGCGCTGGTCTGAGCCGAGCGGGGTTTCTCGCCGAGGGCCGACCCGACGGGGGCGCCGCCTGGCCGGGATGGCGCTCAGGATCCCACCCCAGATCCTAGCCCGAGGGGGCAGGGCGTTAGAAGTCCGGCTCCTCCCCCTCAGACCCCTCCCATCTTTCCTCCCGGCCTGGCCGGAGCCCCACTTCGTGCCTTTATCCCGCCCCGTCCTCGCTCCGTGACTCACCGGCCCGGCTGGTCCCCTACTGGCTCCCCGACGGGGAAGAGGACCCCTCCCCCACCCCAAGGCGTATTGGTGGCTCTGCTACTGTCCTGCCGCCGCCGAGCATGACTGTCGTGTCCATTCCTGGATGCGGGGCACCCCCGTGTCCCCCTCCCTCCCCTGTGGTCTGGCCATCCTCACTCCCCCAACCCCGACCCGTCGCCTCGCCCCCCACCCTTAAGTGTTGAGCTGCTCCTGCGGGGCAGGCTCTTCTGGGCCCACGGGGTGGACGCTGCATAGCAATATGCCCTGCGTGGCCTGCCCCCGGAGACCGAGACTGGAGAGCAACAATGGCTGTTGTGTCCAGGATGCGTGACGCCTGCGGTGGGAGGAGAGTGCGGGCGGGTTCCCTTCCGCTCCAGCCCCGGCCCCAGTACAGGTCAGCGCCCTTCCCCCAGTCACCACCTCCGCCCCGCACTGGCGCTCCTGCCATTTCCCCCGATCCCTGCTCCCATCCCCGCCTGGCCTCACCCACGCCTTCTCCCTCCTCCCAGCCCCCGAGCCATTGGTGAAAATAAAAGCTATTATTGAGCGCTTACTACATGCCAAGCAGTGTGTGAGTTAGAGCGTCCTGCGCATGGCCTGTTCCTTCTTCAGGACCCAGAGTGAGGCCTGTTAGCATCCCTATTCTACAGGCAAAGGGACAAAGGTCCAGGCAGCCTAAGTGACTAGCCTGTACTAAGTGGCTGGAATTTGAACCCAGGCCTGATTTCCACCTGCTGTCCGTGAGCCCCATGCTGCCGAGACACCCAGGCCGCATTCTGGGGGCGGCTGATGTGCAACCTGGATCCCGCCAGCTCCATGCATAGCCAAGACCCATCCCCCTTCTTTCCCTTGACTTGAGGGGACTGGGGGCTGGGGAATACATGGACTTCGCTGGAGTGGGGAGCTGGAGGGTGTCACCAAGAGGTGGCATGATCTGGCACTGACCACATCTGCAGCCTGAAACACCTCTGAGCCTGGTGCCTCCTGCCCACCGTGAACACGTGCACACTGGGAACTGTGGGACTGGCGGCATGGAGTGGGCCGGCTCTGCTCCACACCCGCCTGGGAGATATGTTTGTGCCCCGGGGGAGCCGTGTGCAATGTGTGTGGGGAGAAGCGAGCGCTTCTATAAAAGGAAGGCTGTGTGAAGGCACGGGCTCTGCGAACAAAATTTACCAGCTCCCAGAAGACTAGTTAGGCTTGGTGGGGGGGGAGGCAGTGCTGTAGGAGGATGCTTGGTTCCCCTGCCGTTCCTCTCCCCAACCTGCCCCTGAATCTACACCCTCAGGCCCCCTGATGAAGGGGGACCCCTTGCTGGGAGACCCAGCAGCCAGGCCCCTGCCTCTACCCAGCTCAGCTCCTCCCTCCCTGCTCCTAAGGCCCCTCCAGCTCCCCCTCCCTCCCCCTCCTTGCTTCCCTAAGGCCACCTCAGGGACTCCCTCCCTCCCACCCCTACCTGGGGCCTGGCTCCTCCCATCTGGCCACTCTGCTGGCTTCTCCCCTTCATCTGTGTGACCTGAGGTCACCTGCTCCGAGAACCTTTCACTCACACCTGTCAGGATCAGGCCTCTATCCTCCATACCGTCACCAAAGGTCCCTCTCACGGCCAGCCCAAGGTCACTCCAGGTGGCACCGAACCAGACCTGGTCGCAGCAGCCTTTAGCTGCTGGCCTTCCTCCCTGTGTGCCCCTCGATTCGGTCCCTGGGACCCAGCTCTGGCACTCCTACCCCTGACTTCTCTTTCTGGCACTTTGGGCCTCGACCCCCATCTTTAACTCACAGAAAAAAGGGAGCAAGAGAGATTGACAGGAACTTTACTCACAGTTACAGGACATAGGATACAGGATGTTGGAAGACACAGGAGCTGGGGGGGGGGGAGCCCAGGGGGGAGGGTTTGGATTTGACAGTGGCTTTAGCCAAGCCTGCCTGGCCGCCCCCACCTCAGTTCTGTGGCCAAATGCCTGTACAACTGTGCTGCTTGTTTCGGAGAGCCCCGCGGGATCAGTCATCTTAAAAGCCGCCCCATAACGCCCACCGTGTCCGGTACCTTCCGCCGCGACTCAGGACAACCCAGTGCCAGCCCACGCAGGACTGAGGGCCAGGGGGTTCACAGATGTCTGGTGTGTCCTCTGCCTGCCAGGCCTTCAACGTGCAGGGGTGGCTGCCTGGCCTAGAAATTCCAGGGGCACCAGGAACGGGTTCAGGGGGCAGACCCCAGCTGCTTGCCAAGCAGATCTCGGTTCACTGGGCCCAGCATTCTCTGGGGCCTGGGGCATGGCCCGGCTGGCCTCCTCCGGCCCCCTGGGGCTTGTCCCGCCATTCTCAGCTCTGGGCCCCAGGCCCTCACCAGCTGGGTCCGGCTGGGGGGCGGTCAGGCGCAGGTACGTATCCGACATATGTTTAACCAGGGCCGCGCAGGGCAGGCGGGGGAGCTCCTCCGGAAGTGCCAGCAGCAGGTCAAGGACCACAGCCGACTCTGGTAAAGGACAGAGAGGAGAGAAGAGTGAGGTGGGGCGGGGCTTGCTACCTGGGACTCCCTCACAGCCCCTTCCCGTTATCCTCACCAGCTGCAGAAAGTTCAGGGCCCTGGCAACTGCGGGAGATGGCTGACAGATACTTGTAGATCTTCTCAAAGTCCACGGAGAGATCTCCTTCAGCCGCGGGATCAGCCAGGGATTCGGAAGGTGCCTCAGGGGCGGGGTCACTTGTCTTGGGGGCGGGGCCAGGGGTCTCCGGGGTCTCAGGGCTCGAGTCCTCCCGCCCTCCGGGGGCGCTGAGCAGCAGCTGCTTTCCACGCGCCTGTGTGGGCTTGGGGGGCTTGGAGTGCAGGAGGCTGACGGGCTCTGTGGCCGCGATGGTGAGTACCTGGCAGGAAGAGAGATCGGGGAGGGGAAGGCAGAAGTCCTCCCATCAGCCAGCCCCCTGCCCTGCACAAGGCTGAGCCCTCCACCCCCACCTGCTCACCAAATCCCCCCTGTTAGACGTAACATGCACGAGATGCTTCGGAAGCGGGGTCACCGGGGCTCAGGGTGCTCAGTGGCTGGCTGGAGTCACAGAGCTGGCCAGGGGAAGGTTCCAAGACCCCAATCCACCGTATTTAGCCTTACACGTAACACCCCCATCCTGCCTGGGGGAGGGCCGTACCTGTGAAAAAGCCACAGTCAGGGCTTCCTCCAGCGGGCCTGTTATCTTCTCAGCCAGATCCATCCATACCTGGATGGGGAGACCAGAAAGTACACGGTCAGCCTAGGGATCAACCCTCAGGGGTTGTTGATCCAAGCCCTGCCCCTCCTGGGGAGCCCCTGGCCAGATTATCACTCTCCAACCCCCGCAACACCCACACCATGCCCCAGGGCCCGGCCGTGGGGGGTGGGGGGTGGGTGGGTCTAGTCCTGCCTCACCTCGATGGGGGCCGGGGTCTGTGTTTCCCGGCGCCTTGGACCCTGCGGGCCACCTGGATGCACCCTCTGAATGGCCTCCCGGACCACGCGGCCCTTGAGCTGCCGCAGGAAGTCCCGGATCTGGGGAAGAGAGGAGGAGGCCAAATGAGCCTTCTATACGCCCAGGGCTGGGGAGAGAAGCCAAAGCCGACTGCCTGCCCCAGGACCGGCACCGCTCCCTAGCCTCCCGCTAGGTGTTAGGGGTCTCAGTGACTCTGCACGGGGACGAGGGCCAAGGCCCCAGGTGTGACCGGCCACTCAATAAAGTGTTAAGACCCAGGTCAGCTCGGGCTCCTCCCCGCAGCCAGGGCCCACCCCCCGCTAAGTACCACCCCATTCACCTTCCCGCTTCACCCATTCGGCTCCGTTTCCTGACTCTCACTTCTGCCTCACTCCCGCCAGGTCCCGCTGCCCTTTCCGCCCGGTCCCCGGCCTCCGCTCCCCGCTCCGCCTCATCAGGAGTCCGACTTAACCTCTCGCACTCTTGGCCTCCACCTCGCCCCGCCCCTCATCTTCACGTACGCCCCGCCCACCCCATCCTAGCTCCCAAGTTGGTCCCGCCCCCAGCATCGCACGCGCCCCGCCCACGCCCCGCCCCTCGACCGCAAGGATGCTCCGCCCACATCCTAGCCCCGCCCCCACCCCCGCTTCCTTGCCAAGATTCCTCACCTCGGCCTCGCTGCGGCCCGGCAGTTCTCGGGCCAGCTCAGTGGCGTCCGGCTCGGGCTGGCCCTGCCGCGCCTGCAGTAGTCGTAGCAGCTGCCGCTTCTCGCGGGGGCTCCAGGCCGCGGGGCCGGTCACCTCGCCCAGGTAGCGCGCCGGGGCCGCTCGCCGCCGCTGTGGAGGCTTCATGCCGGCGAGGGCGGAGTCGGCGTTCCGGGCTCGCTTTCCTGGTAGGCGGGGTTACGGAGGCCGCTGGGATCAGAAAGGGCGGCGCGGAGGCGGAAACAGATGGGGGCGTGGCTCCGCGTTTGCGGCCTGAAGCAACCGTCTGGGTGGGAGAGGCTGGAGGGACCCGCCTGAGAACTGTGGCGGGGGCGAATGAGACACACCCGCCCTCCCCGCCTGCATTTTATCTCCTTCGGGAACTGGAGCCGAGACCGTAGATCTCGTGCCGTCCCTTCCATTCCTGGACTAAGTCTAGGAGCTCCTACTGTGTGCTTTGCTTCTCCAAAAGGGGTGGACCCTGGCCGGAAGGCAGCTTGTCCAGTGGTAGCCAAGAACCTGGGCTGTGGGGTCGGCCAGCCCTGGTGACCTAGAGCAAGTGATTTGGCCGAGCCGAACCTCAGTTTACTCATTTGTAAAATGAGGTAGTATCCCGCTCAAGGGAAGGGAAGAACTGGGACAGGAGACGTTTATTTAAGAGCTCTAGAGTAGGGGGAGAGGAGGGGTGCCTGGGTGGCTCAGTCGGTTAAGCGGTCGGATTTCGGCTCGGGTCATGATCTCACGATTAGTGAGTTCGAGCCTCGCCTCGGGCTCTGTGCTGACAGCTCACAGCCTGGAGCCTGCTTCAGATTCTGTGTCTCCCTCTCTCCCTTCCCCTCCCCCGCCCACGCTCTGTCTCAAAATAAACATAAAACAATTTTTTTAAAGAGCTCTGGACTAGGCGGAGAGTAGCCTGGAGCAGAGGCCAGAGGTCGAGGCCCTGGCGAGAGCAGGGTCCAAGTGGTGGGGGTGGAGAGCGGAGAAGGCCTGGCTTTGGGAAGATCGCACGAGGCAGGTGGGCAGGCGCAGGGGTTGAGGAAGGAGGCGGGGCTTACTTAAAACTTAAGCAGGTGGGGTTGGGTATCCCTTTCTGTTTAGGACAACACTTGAATCTCCCCTGGCACACGTACATAAGGGTATCAGTCTGGACCTCTTTCAGCCCAGACCCCCCTAAGTCCTGGTCCCGAGGCCTCTGCTTCCTGCCCCCTACACCTGCGCCGAGCGCACACGCAGACTTCAAACTCAGCAGGTCAGACCAGATGTTTATTTTGAGCCCAGGTGGGAGGGTGTGCGGAGCAGCGGGTCGGAGGCGGGAGGGTGCAGGACGCTGGGATGGCGGTCCCATCGGGTCAGAGGTCGACCTCGGCCGATCCAGTCCTGGCGGACCTGGTTCGAGGCGTGGCTGGTGTGTCTCAGGACCCCGCCGGGGGTGTGCCAGCCCTGGGGAGAGGCTACCCAGGCCGAACGAAGTAGAGGACACCCCCTTCCCAGCTGATCATCCGCCTCCTCCATCGATCTGTGTGCCGGAGTGAGGGCGGGTGTTGGGTCTGTCCGAGGTTTGAGGACCCCATTTGTGACACAGGGCCCGAACTTGGCCGTGGGTGACCCAGTGCCTGAGTTTCAATCCAGCTCCACCCAATTTTGTGACCTTCGACAACTTCAGAGAGTGTCTCATGTTTCTCATTTCTAATATGGGGCTTATGATAGGAGCTACCTGGAAGTTGTTGCGAGGATGACTGAATAGGCGTGAAGCCTTCAGAACACTCCCTGGCACAAGGGAAAGCCTGTGAAGAGTCATTCTCCGCACCCCCCTCTTCCAGCTGGCCCCACGTTACAGCCTCCCCCCACCCCCGTCACCAAATTTACCTACCTCACTGGGGCCTCCTGGGCTGGGGGCCGCCGGCCGAGTCTCTCGGGAGGGCGCCGGGGGCTGGGGGTGCTGGAAAGGAGAGGCAGGCTCCAGAGCGGTAGGGGTTGCCGCTCATTGGGTCGGGCCAAGAGCGCCCCCTGGGGGCTGCTGCGGGCGTAGCGGAGGCGGGTCTAGGGATGGTCCAGCCCCACCCGCTGGGTCGCGGAGCCCCGGGGTCCGGACTCGCTGGAATAGGCTGCGGGCCCGGGCGGAGGATGCTACCTGAACGCGCACAGACGAGGCCGAGGCCGGCGGCCAGCGCGGCGCCCAGCACGAAGGCCGCCACCACCAGCGCCACCACTGGCGCGGGCTCCAGGGCCGCCGGGGCCGGCGCAGGCGGCTCGGGGCGCACGGCTCGGCCGGGGACGCCCTTGGACGGCCCTGTGGGGAACACAACACGGAGACTGGGCTCGGGCCCCAGCTGTCCTTCCCACCCCCCTCCCCCGACCCCAAGGACCCGTGCGGAGGAGAACTGCGCGCTCACTGGGGGGTGGCCGCGGCACCGTGACCACGATGGGCTGCGTCAGCGTGTGCAGGTGGGGGCTGTCGGCACCCGGGCTCTCGCCGCTGCCGCTGCCGCTGCCGCTGCCGGCGCCCGCGCACGCCTCATCCCGAGGCAGACACTGTGGGCAGGAGGAGGCAAGGGATGGGGATGTCAGGCCCCAGGGTTCAGGGGCCTGTCCCCAGGGCCCCCAAGAGATCTAAGTGTCCAGCTCTCTGTTGCAACCGGGAGGCGCACCAATAAGCCCCTGGAAACCCGACCCCCTGAGAGGTCCCCGAGCCCAGCGCCCAAGATGTACAAGCAGCCAGCCACCCGACCTGAGGACTCCAAATTTCAGCCCCTCAAAGTCACACGACCCGATTCTCTGAGAACATTGGATAACCTGAAATTTGGCCCCTTAGCCGCCTTCTGCATCCAGCCGCCCAGCCCCTCCCAGAGCAAGCCCAGGGCTCCTTCCCCGCCCGCTGAGGAACCCTTGTGCAGAGACCCACAGGCCCCCCTCTCGGTCCTTGCGCCCAGCCACCAGACTGAGAGACCCAGTGACTATCCCCAGCCCCGAGGGGCCCTTGTCTCCAGGCTCCATAGCGTCGGCCCCCTAGATCCACAAACTCCGAGGGGCTCCTCCTTTAGAGGCCAGAGGGTCCATGCCCAACCCCCGACTGGCCCAGGCGCCCAGATTCCCGGCCGGGTGCCCGCGCACCGGCGAGGGCGGGGACAGCGTCAGAGGCGCGGGCGTCCGGCGGGCTCCCCGGAGGCGGCGGCAGCGACTCAGCTGGCAGTGCAGGAACTGCACCGAGGCGTTGAAGACCGGGCGCAGGCGGAAGCTGAAACTGAAGCGCGCGGGACGGGCAGCACCCGGGAGCGGCGGCGGCGGCGGCGGCGGCGGGAAGACGACCGAGGAGTCGGCGGGGCAGCCCCCGCGCAGCAGCGCCAGGGCGGGCCCCGGGGCCGGCCGGGAGGACGGTGTCACTGAGCAGCGGTGCAGGACGAGGTCCCAGCGCGAAGAGGGACGGGCCAGGGCAGCCTAGGAGGCGGGGTCGCCATCAGCACCCGCCGCCCCGCATCAGGCCCGCCCCCCCCCCCCCGGCGCGCCCCGCGTCCACACCTGCACGAACACGCGGCTGTCGGCCGGGATCTCGAGCGGCCCCGCGCGGCGCGGGAAGGCGTCCTCCGCGTCGGACAGCTCCAGGCTGAAAAGGGGTCGGCGCAGCCAGGGCCCGGGCGCCGCCGGGAATGGGGGCGCTGGCGGGGAGAAAGGGCAGCCCGAAGGACGAGGCCGCGCTCTCCCTTAGACCCTCCAGGCGAGTGACCCAACCTCCCCGCCTCTGCCGCCTCCTTGGGAAAACGGGTGCTGTTTCGGTGAGGGGTGCACCCACGCCCCGCTCCTGCCTCACTGCTGGCAGAGTCGCTGTGTGTCCCCCGAAGACCCAGGGGCTGTCCACAGTCCAGCAACCAAGGCTGGGCGCAAAGCCACTCGCCTCTGCAGGAGACCCCCTTCCCGGGCCTCGATTTCTCCACCCAGAGCGGGCCAGGGAATCCCTGGCTGGGAAGTTGAGGGGTGCCTGATGGGGGGGGGCGGTCAGCAACCCCAGGGGCCCAGGCTGCTCTGTGGGGGCAGCAGCTTTCAGGGAGGGTGCCGGCCCCACCCCTTCCTTTCCAAGGGTACTGTGACCAGTAGGGAGGGTGCTGTCCCCTTGCCCTTTGGCACAGCGGAAGCTCAGCCAGGCTGCGGGGGTCTCTGGCTTCTCCATTCGTCCAGGTTCCTCACCGAGAGCAGCAGTAGCAAAGGGTGGGGACACGCACACGCGCACGCGCCCTCTGCCTTGGGGAGGCACTCGGCCGGCATCCTTGTCAAGTGTTCTCATTCAGGACACCCCCCCCCACCCCCGTTTCCTAAACGCATTTGAACACTCCTCCCCTGCAGCCATCGGCCTTAGCCTAACTGCCAGGGACTCTGAAGAAGTCGGGGGTCCAGGAGCATCTGGACACAGAGGCAGACCCCACCCGCTCCCCCAGGCAGGGGTGAGAAAGGGCAGCACGGGGACGGCAGCGTGACAGGTCCCGTCCCCAGCCTCTACGTACCAGGTGGCCCCCTGGGTAAGGTGGAGACCCCCGAGAGCAGGGCCAGGAGCAGGAGTGCGGCACCTGGCATGCTGGACTGGCAGTCAGGTGTGCCCCAGCAGCCGAGGCGCCGGCGGGCGGCACCCAGGCCTGGCAGGTAGGCAGGCAGCCCTGTCCTTGGCTGAGCGGCCACCCCAGGAGGCAGGGCGCGGGGGCGGTGGACTGAAGGGTGTACATCAGAGCCAGCACCCAAGGCCTGCCGGGGATTAAGGGCTCCTCTCTGGCCAACCTGTGGCCATCGGGGTTGGGGGGGGGGGGGGAGGTCCCTCACCCCGGTCGCTCGGCATCGGGCAGCTCACTACAAATACCGCCCTACCAGGCCCTGGCCCGGCTCCAGTCTCCCCTCCACGCAGAGGAAGGCACTACGCCCGCGGCCCCCCAGCTCAGGGCTCACAGCCCCTTCCCGCCCGGTCCTGCCGAGCTCTAGACACACAGAGACACACGATGGAAGAAAAGGGAGGGGTTTTATTCTCAAGCGTCTAAGGATTTACAAACGAGGGCATTTCATTTTAAAAAGGGACAGGGGAATACTGGCGACCAGAGAAGGGGGCTGTGGGCCACCCCAGGCCCCTGCCCGCCCGCTCCACCCTCTGCCTGGTCAAGAGGGAGGGCTGGTGACCGGTGACGGAGGGCAGGCCAGGAAAGAGGCAGAGGGGAAGAGGTTCCCCCAGAACTCCCACTTAACACTGAAGGAGGGCAGGGGTGGGCAGACACACTCACAAAACAGAAAATAGTTAAATAAAAGTAAATCCAGGTGGCCGGCCTAGGGCCTGCGCTGGCCCTGGGACCAGCCATGGAACCTTCCAGCTACCCACAAAGGCCCCCCTGGCCGGGCCAGGCGAGGGAGGATGGGGGACCAGGCCTGTCGGCCCCCCACCCTGCGCCCATCCCCTCACAAAGGAGACCGGGGCGGGAGAAGGTGGCCGTTCCCCTCCCGGGGAGGGGGGGGCAAAGAGCAGAGAACTTGCGTACTTTTAAACATGCGGCATTTCGTGAGTATGGACAGGAACAAGAGAATACAGGGATGCCTAGGTCTAGACTGCTTCAGCTACATCCGGCCAAGTTCCTCACCTTTGGTGTTGGTGGGTTTTTTGTTTTTTTTCATTTTGTTTTGTTTTGTTTTGTCGTCCACTTGGTTTGCATGCATCACCAACAAAAAGGAAACACACCCCCTCCCATTCCGGCTGCTGCACAGGGCTCGGGCGGACTGGCCAGCTCTGGGGGAGTCGAGGGGCGCTCAGGGGCACTACGAGGGCGTGACTGCCTGCACACGCCCAGCCCTCAGCCAGCCCCACCTCTGTCCCGTCACACGTCCTCGAACCCCCACGCTCACCGCTTGCACCCTCAATCCCTGCCTCCCCGGGGCTCCACGGCCCCGCTCCTGCCACCGACTCCTTCCACCACCTCCCTGCCGCGGCAGCGCCTGCTGCCCTCGGCGTGCCCTGTGCCCGCCTTCCCTGAAGGCCACCCTGTGTGGCCGCGGCCCCTTGGGCTCCCTCCATGCCCCCTGAGGTCCTCAACTCACCCCCCAAGCTGTGGCCAGTCTCCAGCCCCGAGGGCTGGCCCCGAGGGAGGAGGAACGCCCCCAGAGCCCACCTTTGGGGCTTGGCCCCCAGCCCCAGACGCCCGTGCCCACAGGCGGTCAGGGGCTCCACCGCAAGCAGCTAAACATGACTTTGGTAAAAGTTTCTGAAGGTACCGACAAACCCCGTGAGAACAAGCTCTTCTCCCCCCACCCCCCAAACACCCCACCAAGTACAATAAAATACAATAAACTCCAAAAAGGACCCCCTGAGATCAAAGAGAGACAGAGAAAAACAGAGAGAGAGAGAGAGAGAGAAAGACCAGCCCAGGTCCAGCTGTAGTCATAACGCCCAGCCCGCCTTCCTGGGGCGAAGACACCAGCCGACCGACTCGCCGTTGCTGGAGACCTAAGTGGACCCAGGGGTCCCCCCCCTCACCCCTGGGGGTGGCAGAGCCCAGATCTGGGCCAGGAGAGAGGCAGAGGCAGGGAAGGAGGTGGGGAAAGCCAGAGAGGTAGACAAGGGATGAGAGAGAGGGGATAGACACAAGGAACGTGTTCGCAGAGGGGAGGCAGAGGGGACAACACACAGCGGGTGGGGTGGGGAGGGAAGGGGCAGGACGGGCGGCTCTCTCCCGGGCCCTGGGGGCCGCCCCAGCCCAGAGGTTACGACTGAATAAATAGCGAGTCTGCTCGTGGCCTGCTGTCTTCCGTTCACAGTGTCTGTCAGGGGGACGCGCACGGCCGGCTGACCCCGGGACGGGAAGGGCTGGGGCCTGGTGAGCCCGTCTGTCCACAGCTGGTGGGCAGGGAGTCGGGGGTGGGTCGGCGCCCCCTACTTTCTGTCCTCAGCCCTCAGCAGCCATCCAGATCCCAGGTCTCCCCTGGCGGGCAGCTGGGTGGCCAGGTGGGGAAGGGGGGGCCTGTGGCCATGCCCCCGGCCCCCGGTGGGGCTGGCCGCCACCACGTGGCTACCTGAAGAAGGGCAGGTGGTGCTGGCTCAGGACTCCGCTAGTCCTCGGTGACTCGGTCTTCGCCATGACATCCTTGAACCAGGATGCCACGTCTACCTCCAGCATCTCGTAGCGCTTGATGAAACTGTGTTCCTGCGGGCCCGAGGGGTAGGGCTTAGGACCAGGGAGGAGCCCCAGCGGGGAAACAGGCCCCTGGATGTCCAGATGGGGTGGGGGGGGGGGAGGCAGGGGCCCCAGATACTCACAAGTAGCTTATTATACTTTGGTCTCTTCCTGTGATCCTTAGTAAGGCTAACAGAGAAGAGGGAGGAAACAGAAATCAGAGCTTGGGAAGAAGGGCCTGGCTGTCCCAGGAACACAACTGTCCTCCCTCTGAGACAGGGGTCTTCAGAATCTGGAGGGAAGCGGCTGCTGTGTGTTCACAGCCCTGTGCTGCTGGCTGAGAAGCCAGAGGACCCAGGGCCTGCACAAATCCCACCTGCGGCAGAAGCCCCACCCGGGCTGGGAGGGGCCCACGGGAGAGGTGGACCGGGGCTCTCCCGCACAACAATCAAATGGGGACACCACACGGGCATCATTCTGCTTGTCGCCGCGGGACACACAGACCCCTAGGCCCCGGGGCACATCGGCTTGTTCACAACCTCCTGTGGCCAAGCCCGAGGGCCATCCTGCCAGTTGCCCACAGGGCCAACTCGGGCCTCGGGTTCCAGCTGCCGCCCACATCACCGCCCTGACTGCAGCCTTCTCGCCCACAGCTGCCCCCACCCCCCGTCGGGGGGGGGGGGGGGCCCACCAGCCCCAAATCTCCCTGGCTGTTCTGAGCACAGGGCCACACCTAACCCCGCCCTGCCTCCCAGAGCACAGCACTGGAGGGGGGAGGCTCCTCACCAGTCTTTGACGAAGGACTGAAAGTCCCCCGAGAAGCCCATGTGACCGGGCAAGAGCGGGGGCTCTTCCTGCAGGACTTTGGTGAGGACCTCAAAGTCTGTCTTGCAGTTCTTGTAGGGAAACTGTCCCGTCGCCAGCTCCACCTAGGACAGAAGCAGGCGGGCTGGGTGGGCCGAGGACTGGTCCCCGCCCTCCCTGACCGCCCTCGTCTGTATCCCAAGAAGACGCTGGCAGGGGCCCCGCAACTCACCAAGGAGATGCCAAGGCTCCACACATCGGCCCGGATGTCGTAGTCTGGCTTGGTGGGGTCCGGAGGGTCTATGCGCTCAGGCTGCCGGTGGGAGAAGGGGACGATGTACCCCCAGGGCTGCGGCAGGCGTGCCGCCCAGATCCCCACGCTCGCCCGCCGGGGCGCCGCCGGACCCCCACTCACTGCCATGTAGGCGGCACAGCCCGCGCTGCGCGTCTTGGCCTTGGAATCGACGAGACGGCCGCTGATGCCAAAGTCGCAGAGCTTGATCTGGCCCCGCTCGTCCAGCAGGATGTTGGAGGGCTTGACGTCACGGTGGATCACGCCGTGCTTCTCCTTCAGGTAGTACAGCGCCTTCACGATCTGCGGCGAGGACAGCGGAGGGCACCCGTGATGGGAGGATGGGGGCCCAGGGGCCACCCGCCCGGCCGCACCCCTGTCGGGCTGCTCACCGCCACCGTCATCTTGCCCAGGATCCGCTCGGGAATGGGGCCCTGCACCCGCTTCTTGAGCTTCTCAGCGCACGTGCCCATGAGCTCCATGGCGATGAAAACATCCGTCTGTGGGGGCGGCACGTGCCGGCTCGGGGGGCAGCCGCACCCTCCGGCCCACCCCACACAGACCAGCAGCAGGGGGCACACCCGGAGATCAGCAAGGACACCTGGGGAGCCCACAGAGAGGCAGGGGAACACCAGAGGCCTGGACTCACATTAGTGATGAAGGTCCCGAAACACTGCACGATGTAGGGGCAGTCGTGGCTCTTGAGGACCACATCCAGGTCCATGAGGATCCGCTTGTTCTCCTCCTTATTCCCCGAGCGCCGCATTTGCTGCACGGGACGGCCGGGGGAGCCTTAGTGCCCGGTCTCGGGGCGGGGCGCCCGGTGGGGACGGGGGCGGGGCTCACCTTGACGGCAATGACATGGCCCGTCTTCCTGAAGCGCATCTTCCACACCTGGCCGCAAGTGCCGCTGCCCATCTCGCCCAGGTTCTCCAGATCGTGGATTTCGGCCTGGTACCGCTGTCGAGGACACCCAGAGCTGCCGGGTCTCCGCCTGCCCCCGACAAAGACCTAGCCCCACCACGTGTCCTGCCCGCCCCCCCAGGGGTCAGGGCGAGGTGGTACCTGGCCCCCGATGGTCAGGTAGCCCGTCTGCTTCATGATCTCCTGTAGCTTCTGGTCAATCTCGATGCTGAGGGAACAGGGAGGAGGTCCCGGTGGAGGAGGGTCCCAACCAAGCTGAGGCCACCCCAGTCCCCGTCACACAGGGGTTCCCACAGACTTCACCCCCCTCCTCCCTGGGGCGGGCAAAGCGGCCTCCCCACACTGACCTCCTGACCCCCGCACTGGCCAGCTGGCCCCATTCGACAGCTCACCTCTCCATGCTGCGGGGTGTGAACAAGGTTGACGGAAGCCCCAGCATGTGGCGGGGCCGGGCAGGGGGTGTGGGGTGCTGTGGGGAGCTCTCGGAGGACGGTGAGCGGCTGCCCCCATCATTGGCCAGCGGGAGCTGCAGGGCTGGGGAGGGGGGGGTGAGAGCCAGGGGTGAGAGGGGTTAGCTGGCACTGTGGGGTCTTCGGGGGACTCCGGTCTTCCCCTCCCTGGCATCAGGTAGGCCAACACAGACATGGGCTGGAGGAGCTAAGGTCTCCCTCCCACCCCCAACCACTCTCAGGGTGCCTTCTCCTGCCCCCCTGACCTGGAAGAAGATGGAGTGGGCTGGCAGGGAGGGGTGGTCCCCCGAGGCTGAGGGATTGTCCCCAAGTCTATGCTGACACAGGATCAAGGCCCAGAGGCTGATGGCACCCTTCAGCCAGGCAGTCTTCCTTATGTGTCCCTTTCTGCCCCACCTCTGCCCAGGAGCAGGCCCAGGGCCACGGTGCCCACGCTCCGGACCACGTGAGGAAGGAACGCCCGCCAGGATCAGCCTGGGCTCTGGCCCTGTTGGGAGCACTGCACGTGGCTGCCCAATAAGAATCAAGCAGACCACCCCAGGGAGACAATGAGCGAGGGACGCAAGCTTCCAGCTGCCTTGCCGCACATTCTGTTCCAGGGTCAGGGAGGGCCATCCTCTAGCCAGCAGGCTCGTTTCTGAGCCTCCCAGCTCGGCCTACAAAGCTGGGGCCAACGGGTGGGGGTAGGACCCCAGGCTGGGCCTGTGTCCTTTGGGTGAGGGGATCCAGGCGGCACAGCCCCTCCAAGGGCTGGTGGGACGGGAGGTGGGGAATGGGCCAGGCAGTGGGGTTTGGTTCTTCTCAGCAGCCTGCATGCGGACAGCTTGGGCATGCTACAGGCAGGCAGGCAGGCAGCGGGCAGGCAGCGGTCACCCCAGGACGGGCAGGCGGCATTCGGGGATCGGGAGGGCAGGAGACAGACAAATGGGAGCCAAGACTTGGAGCCCAGCTGCCCAGAGGAGGCACTGCAGAGACAGGCCAGACAGGGGCCCGGGACAGGACAGGAGGCTCTCTGAGTGGCTAGAATCCTCCCTGGCTGGGCTGGCAATAGGGTCGAGGAGCAGAGACCGGTGTGGTCCGTGGAGAAGACACATGACCCTCCACTCAACCCTCATACCCCCAGAGGCCCTGGAAGTGCTCCAGAAGGGGTCCCTAGCTGGGTAGGGCACTGGCTCCACGAGCTAAGGGGCCAGAAGAGGACGTTTCGTGGAGAACGGCCAGGAGGCCTGGGGCCTGCCGCTCTGCCCCTGGCCTCCCCCCCCACCCCACCTACACCTCCTGCCACGGCCCACCCCTTCCTCCTCCAGTTCTGTAAGCACCTGGTGACGTGGGCCCAGTGACCAACGTACAGAGACAAATATGCCTGAATTGCTGGCATCTGGGCACTTTCCCTGCCTTGCCAGCCTGGGACCCTGACCACATCTAGAGTGAGGGGGTAGGCATGTGACCCTTGCCTACAATTGAAAATGGGATGCGGGTCTTGCTAAGGGCTGGTAAGAGCAAAGGAAAGGCCCTGGGGACCAGTGCCCATCAGCCTGCACTGGCCTGGGGGCCTGACCTCCTGGGCCCCCTCCCTGCTGTTCCAGCCCCTTGCTTTGTAATCCCCTGCTTCATTACACTGCCATGGCCAGAGGCAGAATCCTCATCCCTCCCTCCCTGGCCCAACCACCTCAGGGACACTCGAGGGCCCCCCATGCTGTCCCTGTACCTGGGCTCTCTGGAGACACTGCCAGGCTCTCACCCCCTGGAGGATATCTGGGCCCCCTTGCTGCCCTGCACTGTCAGGTGTGTGGGGTGAGGACCACACCCTACCCTCTCCATACTTCTCAGGGGGGTGCAGACGCTTCCTGGGGCCCTTCAGACTGAAGCATGGTGGAGATTTGAGTGGGGCCAGTGTGGGGTGGCTAAGGTGGGGGGAAAGGGGCAGGTACACAAAGGCCCTGAAAACAGAGGTCACAGAGGTGGGGACAGGCCACGCGGCAGGTCAGGAGGGCACAGTGAGAGCAAGAGGCTGAAAGAGAGAGAAAGAGAGAATGAGACAGAACAAGAGAGGGCATGAAAGCACATGGCCAACAGGAGCCACAGATGTACTAGGCTGCCAGCCCAACACATGTGCACGCACGTGCACGCGCACACACACACACACACACACACACACACACACACACACCCCACACACGTCTGCTCCCAGACCCACCGGCAACTGCACTCAGGCCTCAGCTGGCTGCCTTCTCTACCTTCCTTCACATGCTCCCCACCTCCCATGAGACTGTGCTCAGATTGCAGCTTCTCCAGAGGCTTCCCCAACTGGGCCCCTGCTGCAGAACCCCAACCCAGCTCTACTCTGCCTTTTCTGCAAGGCATCACTGCTTTCTCCACTTCTCCCAGACCAGGAGGATGCTCCCTGTCAGGGAGCGTCAGCCGCAGAAGGAAGGGGCCTTGGTCCATATTCTGTCTGCCGCCGTGTCCCTAGCACCTAAAACAGACACGGCACGCGGCAGGCAACACACGTTCGCCGTACTGTCGGAACGGACCAACAGATGTAGCCCGATGGCCTTGGCCCCGCTTTCCCTCTTTCCCTCACGTGGGCGTGCGCGCGCGCACACACACACACACACACACACACACACACACGTGATCTCTCACGGGTGGCAGACTCCTGGCCGGTGAAGGAGCCCATTTCCTCTTCAGGGGAGTCCAAACCTGAGCTCACCAGGAAGGGAGGAGCGGAAGGTGAGAGAACACAGAAGAGGCCAAGTGGGCCGAACATCACTGATCACGGATTGGGTGGAAGGACAGAGAGTAAGAGTGACAGGCGCGGGCACGCACACACACACCGCACACACAGCATGGGGCGATGGGGGAGGGCATTCTGCGGCCGGGGCAGCGGTTAGGTCAATGGTGCAGATGTCCAAGCGGCAATGATAAAAAGGCTGGTACCTGCTCGTTGGGACGGGGCAGGAGCAGGGCTTAGAGTGATCACAATAACTGGATGGGGAAAAGGAAGAAAAAAAACAACACCACGATAAATCACAACAGAAACAACTGATTTGTCCAAAAGAAAAGAAATCAAATCATAACAAGGAAGAGGGGGAGGCGCGAGGCACCAAAGTGCAGAGACGGGTAGAAACCACAGAGATGGGAGGACCAGGAGGATGGGATGGAGCTGACACAGACACAGACGCCTGGAGGGGGCTCCTCGGGGGCCTGCCCACCACGGGCCTCACCGTACCTCACTCTGCACCTGGGACAGCCACCCCATAAGGCACCGCAGGCCCCATGCCCAGCCCTGTCTCATCCAAGCTGGGGCTGCGGGAGGCAGCATCGCAGAGCCCAGCAGGGACCCTCCGGTGTCGGGAGGGTATCTGCCCCAGGGAGGAGCCCACATTACCCCAGGTCAGAAGAGGAAGGGAGGAGTGGACTGCACACAGGGATGGTGGGGGCACTCAGGCTGTGAAGGTCAGGCTGGGTGAGCAGGGAGAGACTGGAATACCCCGATGTGGGCGCATGTCCCCCTCCTATCAGGATGACCCCACAGGGAGCTGCATAAGCTACATGGTTCGCGGAAGAATCACAAAGGAGGGCCAGGTGTTAGCTCAAGAGAGCGGGGTGCTCCTCATCAGGTCTGGGGGGGGAGGGTGAAGGCCTCATGCCCTCCAGCTGAGAGATTTGGGGAAGGGGTTCTGCGGGACAAAACAAAGAGACTAGACAGTGGTGGTGTCATGGCAATCCCTGGCCAGGTGTTGAGTGCCGGGGAGGGGCAGCTTTTGACTCCAAACAATAAGATGCCAGGCAGCTAGTCACAGAGACGGTGGGATCAGAGGTGAGGTGTACACGGGCTGGGATAGCACCACATTGGCCTCAGGTATCCCTAGGCCAGGTAAATGTGGGTGTGCAGGAAGTCACTTGAGTCCAGGTGATGACGTTGCCAGGCTGGAGGCTGGGTGTGTATTTTCGGAGAGGCCAGACAGTCGCCAAGATGAAGTAGGAGGGGGCCTGGTGTATGTGGGTAGGGTGTGTGCGGCAGGGGGTCTGCGAGGCCGAAGAACAAGGTCCCAGCCTAGTAAAAAGGGATCACCAGACACAGTCACAGAAAAGGAGATCAGAGGAATAGGGGGTTATATGTGGTCAAATAATCTCAGGTGTCAGCCGGGCCAAGTGTGCGTGTATGAATGCGAGTGGACCATCCACTGAACCATATGACAAGGACCCAGGTGCAGAGGTTGGGAGAAGGGGCCCCCTGCCAGTCACTGAGATGGCAGGAGTGAAATCATCTGGTCGGAAGGGACGTGTACATGTTTGCGGGGGATCTGGATGTGGTCACAGTCGCTCGGATTAAGGGGAGCCCGGCTCCTAGAGTAGGTGACGGTGACACGGGCTCCGAGGATCACGGTGAGGGGGCGGGTCATCAGATGGGGAGGCCTTGCCCTAGGGCCGGGTGACTAGGCTCATAGGCCCCGTAAGGGGGATCCCCCTAGGCTGGGGGAGGGCCGCCCGGGAGCCCGCCGGCCCCACGCCCCCCTGGGTCACCGTGACCCTCTCCCCGCGAGCCGACAGCAGGGGGTATAGGGTGGAGAGAAGGAGGAGCAAGAGCGCCCCGGAAGCGAGGGCGGGGCCTGACGGCGGGGGCGGGGCTTCCCGCGGCGCGCGCCCCGCCCGCCCGCCCCCTCCCCCACGCCGCCGTGCTTACTGGGCCTGGGCCGCTGGGGGCTGATATCCAGGTTGAGGTCGATCCTCCGCCGGGCCTCGCGGTTCTCCTGCTTCAGCTTTGCTTCCAGGCGGGACAGCTTCTGCTCCAGGGAGGACGCCGCCATCTTCCCCGCCGCCGCCGCGCACCGCCCGGCCGCCCGTCAGTCCGGCAGACAAACACCGCACTGCGCCTGCGCCTGGATGACCCCGCCGAGCCGCCGTCTCTCCCTGCACGGCGCATGTCCGCGGCGCGCACTCGCCCATCCCTCGTGCTAACCTCCGCGCATGCGTGCTTCTTCCCGGCCGGAGAGATGACGCCACCTAGAGTTCGCGTCGGGCAACGTGCAAAGCCGCTCATCGTGATGCGCATGCGCGGAGTCGGAGCCTTTTCTCGAGAGGCGCTGTGTTGAAATCCATTCACGGTTCTGCAGACCGCGGCAGGCGGGGAAAGCGGCGCGCCTGCGTGCAGAGGGGTAGACGCAATCCCGCGCTTTGCCTTTGCTGCGCATGCGCAACGTTGGCTCTTTCCGCGGCCGCTGTTGCTGGGAGTAGCTCTTGCTATGTGTCCTCGGCCTCGTTTTCGCTGTTCCCCGCCCGGCCTGTTCTCTGGCACCCACGCTCCCTCAGGACTGCCTTTCTCTTACGGGACAGTGTTTCATTAGGATCGCTGTTATGCCTAATTGCTGCCTCCTCCCCATAATTAGGCACCCGTGGGGAGCCCTTTCTATTTCAGCAAACTCGGGGGTGGCTAAGGACCGGCGGGAGGGACGGGGTAGGGCTCAGGTCACTGTAGCGGCCTTAGGAGTCCAGCGGCATGACCCCTGACCTCGACCACAGGGCCAGGGTCATGGCCAGAGAGTTCCAGGCCAGACCCACCTGGGACATTTTAAGACGTTCCCTCATCTTCCCGCCCCGGAATGTGAGCCCCGCGTCTGGACAGTGCAGTAGATGGGCTTTGGTGTTAATGCCCCTCAGCCTGTCATCCTCGCGGCTTAACTGGCATGGTGGGTGCCGGGAAAATGTCCACAGCTGCAATCCTGGTTTTCGGAAAGCAGCTTGTCTCTGCGCTCAGTTGCCAGGAAGAGGCTCACATTTTGCAGACATCTCGAGGTGTCCAGTCCCAGGAAGTCAGGGTCAGGCAGGCTGTGCCATACGCCCTGCCTACTCCCGGGCCCGCACGGGATCACTGGTGGGCATTGAAGGCTTGTGGGGACTCCTATGGTGACAACTTACAGGTGGAACAGATAAAAGACTGGAGTCCGGAGAATAACAAGGAATGGAGAGGAAAAGGGGTTCTCCAGAAAAAAAGCTGAGCAGAAGATGCCACTTAATTTCTCCTGCTGAGCTCTGTCTTTGCTCCCAGGACGGATCTCATACCCTTCATTCTGGCACGTTAGTGTCACTGCTTGCCTGTCATTGGTCTGGATGAAATGGAAGTCTTAGACAACAGGAGTGGATACCAGAGATCAGAATTTTAGTTCTCATAGTATTATTTATTAGCCACCCACTGATAGATGCTCCCTCACACAGAGAACATTTGAAAGACACAAAGTCCCTGCTTGTTCTCAGAAGCATGTAAATTCCACAGCAGGTGTTCTTAACCCTGGAGTCTGCCATCCTTAGGGTGTCCGTGAATGGCCCTCTGGGAAATCTGGGGGAATCCGTTGACGGCCTGAAGTAGCTTTGGAATTTGGCGTGTGTGTGTACATTTTCCTGGGCAAGGAGGTGCCCAACTTTTATAAGATGTTCAAAAGTCCTAGGTCTTCAAAAGGGTTCAGAACCCCGGCTCTGAACATCCAGATTCTGTAGGTCAGCGTTTCCCAACATACAGGCCTAGGACCACCCGCATCAGAATTACCTGGGATGCTGATTTACAGACAAGTTCCTGGCCTCCAGCCAGACCTGAGTCAGTCTCTCAGGGGTGGGGCCTGGGAGGTTTTGTTCTGGGGCTGTTGATTTTGATGCAAGGCCAAACACGAGGACCATTTTACTGAGTTCACGTGTCCATAGCAAACAACTTATAAATAAGGGATTGGCATCAAAGTTGGGGGCAGGGGTCGCTGGTCCCTCGTGTCTGTGTCCCCTCCTTGGGAGAGAACCGCAGATGTAAGCTGTTTGGGTTGGGGGAGAAAGGGTTCAAATCCCATTGGGATGTGCCTCACCCCCACATACGGCACTAATTGAGCTAGAATGTCCGCGGGGAGGGCAGGACAGCCAGCCAAAGACACGGGTGTGCTTTTGGTCTGAGACTCCTGCGACTGAGTTGATCCCTCTACGACGGTCCACCCCAAATCCACAGCCTCCTGTCTCTTCTCGGACAAACCAATCCCAGGATCTTGTCTGGACCCTCCCCCCCCCCCCCCCCCCCCGCCCCCAAGGCTGATGTGTCTGCTCCTCGTCTCCTGGCCTGGGCCCTGTCGGCCACCTCGCTTGAAGACGACAGTAGAGATTCTGGGGTGGAAGCATCCAGAAGGCCTCTACCCCAACCTGCCCCACCTTTCGCTTCATTCCTCCTCCATTTTTTCCCGCACCTCCGCTGGCAGGCCCTCGTAAAGGGTGTCCTCCACCAGGAGCGCCACTCTCTTGAGCCCCACGCAGTTGCCAAGTTCTTCTGGCAGAGCCTCCAAGCGGTTGCCCTTGAGCTCCAGGCGGCTGAGGGCCCTGAGGGCCCCCACCTGGGGCGAGAGCTGGCTCAAGTGGTTGTAGCCCAGGAGCAACGTCCGCAGCTTGCGGCAGCAGAAGAGCTCCTCCGGCAGGGCCTCCAGGGCGTTGTAGGACACAGCCAGGTGCTGCAGGCTCTGGAGGAGGCCCAGCTCGGGCGGCAGGGAGCGCAGCCCGTTGTGGGAGATGTCCAGCAGGCGGAGGCCAGAGCACAGGCCGAGCTGGGTGGGCAGGGTCTCCAGCTTGTTGTGGCTGAGGTAGAGCTGCTCGAGGCCCCGGAGCTTGCGCACGTGCTCGGGGACGTAGGCGATCTGGTTGTGCCACAGCCTGAGCGTGACCAGCTTGCGACAGTGCTGGAAGCTGAGGATCTCTTCAATGGACCGCAAGTGGTTGTCCTTGAGGTCAAGTTCCTGCAGCGCCCCCAGGCTGAAGATGGCATGGGGGATGCGCTCCAGCCCGCAGGCCACCAGCTCCAGCTCCCGCAGCGCCGCCAGCTTCTTGAGGCTGCTCAGGGCCAGCAGGCGGGCCCCGTCGTTGTGCAGACTAAGCCGCTGCAGATGCCCGGCCACGTCGGTCACGCTGGCTGGCACCTTGCTGGCATTGCTCCGCAGAGACAGCACCTTGAGCTGCTTCAGCTCCCGGAGGCTCTCGAGGGTCGCCGCCCGAGCCAGCTCCGGGGGGAAGAGCCCCTCGAGGTGCAGCTCCTCCAGGCCACGCAGCCCGAACACCCACAGGGGCACCTCGCGGAGCTCCTCACACTTGACCCGGACGACCTTCAGGCGGTCCCGCAGGAAGATCTGCAAGGAGAAGGGCAGCCGGGCGGGCGAGTGAAGCAGGCTGAGCTCTTGCAGGTGCACCAGCTGCGAGAGGCCCGGGGGGAAGGTGATGTCGCAGATGGCCTCCAGCCGGAGCGCCTCCACCTCGCTGAGCTCGAAGACGGTGTCGGGCAGCCCCGGGAGCATGCAGAGGGCCAGCTCGAGCCGGCCGCGGGCGTTGCGCTGCAGCTTCTGCCGCAGCTTCTCGGGCGTCCACTCGTGGTTCAGGTTGAGCTGCTTCAGGCGGCTCTCGCTGACCTCGGAGAGGAAGACGGCAAAGCGCTTGGAGTAGAGGGAGTCATACTGGTCGATGAGGTGCAGCATGAAAGCAAAGTCGTTCTTGACGTCGGGGATGTCACCCATGCCCGTCTCCTCCCGCACAGAACGGAAGGAGTACTCCTTGAGGGGCCGGTGGAAGAGCCAGTAGAGGGTGTAGAGACAGGTGATCCCGTAGACGCACACGAAGGAGATGTAGCAGAAAGCCAGCTTGGAGAAGAGGTGGGCCTTCGTGTGGTTGCAGCAGAAGCTGGCGTAGCCCGTGACCTCCGAGGTCTCCACCCTGCAGGCCACCAGGAAGCTGATCTTCTCCACGTAGACCAGGTTGTAGACCAGGATGGCAAAGAACTTGCAGACTTTGAGCACCGTCTGCCGGATGTACATGGTGTACAAGATGTCCCCCTCTTCCACGTGCACGCGGAACTTCTTGACCTTCTCAAACAGGGCTTTGGCCTGCTCACCCTCCTTCTTGTCCAGTAGGGTGACGGCTGGTGGCTCAGTCACCACCTTCTCGGGCTCCACCAGCACCTTTTCCTTCTCACCCTCGTTGGCTTTTCCCGACCCCGCCGAGGCCTCCACGGTCGCTGTCGCCCGTCCGGTGGTGGGGCCCTTCTGGTTCTCCCCAGAGACCTCGGACAGGGCCCGTGTGGTCCACGGAGAGTCGAAACACTTGCCCAGAATGGAGATGAAGTGCTCGATCTTGGAGCTGGTGCCGGGGAACTTGAACCAGAAGCTGGTGCAGACCATGAAGATGAGCGTGTGAATGACGACCAGGTAGGGGAAGTACTTGGCGTACCAGTGGAGGGCTGTCTCGTAGCAGAGCTGGTTAATGAAGCTGTACTGCTGGAGGTCCAGATTGTTCTTGAGGCCGCTTACCTCCCGGAGGCCCCCCATCTGCTCGGAGACGCCCCGAGGCAGCAGTTGCTGGCAGGGGGCCTCTGAGAAATTCTCCCGGAGTTCGTGACTGGGCAGACAGATGATCTTGTCCTGTGTCACCTGGGAATGAGGGGGAAAGAGGGCCAAGGAGCTGGGATGGCCTGCACGGTTGGGGGGAGAAAGGCAGGCTGAAGGTGGGAGACCCCAATCCCTGACTGTCCCCAGCGGGCTGTGACTTTGGAAGAGTCACTAAACTTCTGAGAATCAATCTTTGTCTGAAAAAAAGGAGTTAGGTTGAATTGCATCTTCCTTCTCCCTCCCGCGCCCCCGCACCCCCCCCCCCCCGCCGAAAGATACTGACCTCCTAATCCTTAATACCTGTGGACAGATAGTCTTTGCAAAGCAGATGTGATCAAGTTAAGGTGGGGTCATTAAGGTGGGCTCTAATCCAGTGCGACCGTGTCCGTATAAAAAGGAGCCATGTGCACAGAGACCCGTGCGCAGAAGGGAGATGAGAGAAGGCCTGAGGCCACCAGAAGCCAGGAGAGAGGCATGGGACACATACATGCTCCCTCACAGCCCGTAGAAACACACAACCCTGTCAACCCTTTGACCTCACACGCTCGCTCTCCGGAACTGTGGGATCAGAGCGGGTAGCCCTCCGGAATATCCGGGCCGCGACCCCACACGCCCCGCCTCTCCGACCCGCTCAAACAGGCCCCGCCCCTGTAGGTCCCGCCCCCACAGGCGGGCCACACCCGGGCCCCGCCCCCTACGTGCCCCGCCAACTACCCGCTCATCCGGGCCCCGCCCCTCTCCACGCACCCAGGCCCCAACCCCTGCAGGCCGCGCTCCATCCAGGCCCCGCTCCTGCCTCGCGCCTCACCTGCAGGGTGCAGCCGAAGACCCCGATCATGAGCATAGCCACGGTGAGGTACTCCGCCAGCACGTCCCACCAGGGTTTGAGCACCTTGAACGCGGGCTGCTGCTCCGTGAACTGCTTGAACTCGGCCACCGGAATCATCTTTCCTATGGGAGAGGAGGAGGCAGGGGTTGCAGAGACCCTCAAGAAGGGGCGTCTGGTGGTGGACCCCCAGAGGAGCCAGACACACGCCTCTGCTCCCAGTTTGTGCTCTGCCCTGCCCGAATCTGGCAGAAGGCACGAGCTGTGTGCCCCCTCTCTCCCCCAGACCTCACCTCCTTCCTGAAGCCAAGCTACTACCGGTCTCACCACATCTGCTCCCCGGGATCCCTGCCCCCCCCTCTGACGCCGCTCGCCCTTTCAGAGGTCAGGAAGGGCAGTCCACGGAGCCGCTGTCCCCCAGCTTGCCCGAGTGGCCTTCTCCCAGAACCCAGCCATCTCCCACCCTTGATGACGAGCCCAAACCACTCGCTCTGCCGCTCTGACTCCAGACACCTGCTGTCCGGACCGCTAGCCTCTGCCGTCTCTGCCACTGGGCCAGAGAGAGCGTCTGAGGCTGAGGACTTCCGGGGTGTGGGCCCCCCACCCCCTTCAGGGGCGCTCCGGGCACCACCTCCAACCTCCAACCGGAAAAGCCGGCTGGAGCCTGGCTCTGGTTACAGGGCCTGAGGGGCAGGGAGGGGCAAAGCTGAAGGCTGGTCAGTGGAGGGGAAGGAGGACTAGGACACCTGGGTTTCTAGAGGGATCGGTGCCCAGAAACTGAGGCAGACGACAGAAACCTGGGCTCTGACTGGGAGGGTAGGGGGTCGCCAGGATGGCCGGAGGGCAGAGGATCAGGAAATGGAAAACTCAGGGACAAAGCCAGAGTGACACCTACTGTCTGGGCTGGGGCTGGGCTGCCAGGCTCCTGGGCGGCCAGCCCGCTCTGTCTGTCCCTGGGTTTCACTTTAGACCAAGGTATCATTATTTCAGATACGGGACAGCCAGGCGCGAGTCACGTGGGGGCATGGGCCGCAAGCTGGGACATCACCCTCCCAAGAACTGGCAGCTGGGGAGCCTCCCTCCCCCTCTCCCGGAGGCTGGACGGAAGGAAAGGGAGGCCGCAAGGCCCCCACTGCCTTTTGAGGGGGCTCCCAGGCTGGACTGCCTCTCACAGCACCCTGCCTCCCTTTGCAGTCCCCAGGTCCCTGAGGCCTGGGGTTGACTCCCGGGCGGGGATGAGGTAGAGACGGACAGGGATGCGGGCTGTAAGCCCTGCCCACCGGGCTGAGGGCGAGGTAGTCCACCACACCTTCTAATCCCTTCAAAGGCCCTCACATCGGGATGGCAGGGGCAGGGCCCCCCTGACTCAGGCCCTGACTCACCCAGAGCCGGGCACAGGCAGGGGGTGCACAGACAGAGCACGGGCTCCCTCCCACAATGCCCCATTCCTCACTCTCAGTTTGATACCCTGTCCTAAAAGAAAAGCTGAGTGGAAGTGCCCCAGCGTATCAGTGCCGTCAGCCGGGAATCTTATCAGCAGCACCCTGGGGGCCACATGAACGACGTAGCCACCAAAAGGGACACCTGGGGGCATTCTGGAGTGTGCATACGGATGCAGGTGGGTACCCGGAGCCGTATACACTGGTCTGAGGGGAGACCCAGGACCTGTTCCAGCCAGCCACCGTTCTCCCTGCCCCGGGTACCTGTGAGGGACACGGCTCCGCTGTTGGGGCTGCGACAGAAATGCCACGTACACAGGCGAGGACCAACTTCCTGCCTGGGTCCATCTCGCAGTGGCGGAAGCTGCAGTATCCACCAGGTCAAGACTACAATCAAAGGCAAGACGGCGGCGACACCGAGGGTCCCCAGTGGATGGCCCAGTGGCTCCCACGGAACAAGGTATATACACAACGCCATCAGAGGCAGACACTGGGGTTATCATTATCTGTCTCCATGACTCAAACTCGATGGTCTGAACCTGCCATTAAGCTTCCACAGACACAAGGCTGGCCCCCCCTTTGTCTGAGCAGGGCTGGCGGGAGGGCCCTGGGCAGAGGGCTCCAGGGATGGGGAGCCCAGAGGAAAACAACAGCACGGCCATACGCAACTTATGGCCACCAGATGCTTCCGGTGCCTCCTTTAATCCCCACTCTGGGGGAGGGAGGGCACCACAACCCTCATTTTCCAGACTCAAGGGGAGGGAAGGAACCAGCTGAAGCTTTCACAGCTACAAGCGGTATGTGAGGCGTGACTCCCGAGTCTCATCTGTCCCCTAGCGCCCTGTCTGCTTCATCCTGGGTGAGAACCTCTCGCTGGGATGCAGCATCTTTGCCAAAAGGAGCCCGGAGGAGAGTGTTCTCGCAGAGAATGTTCTAGCAGAGAAAAGATGGGCGGAGGGCTGCTCTGCAGGGCAGGCCCTGGGGGTTCTGGTCGGCCTGGGACCGGGTCGTGCCCCCTACCTAGCCTCAGCTCTAGTATCCATGCCTCACCCCTGCGTCTCCCCTCTCAGACCCTCCCTAGGCTCCCAGCTTGCCTCCTGGGGGCAGTGGTGGGTGCTCGGGGTCCAGCCCCCCTCCTCGCCCACAACCCATGCTAAAGGGCAAGGAGGACACAGGGGTAACTGTCAGCCCTGAAACGGGCTTTGAAGCACACAGGTCCAACCTTTGAGTTTTACACAAGAGAGAAACTAAGGTCGGGGGTGGGGGTAGGGGTAGGGGTCCCCTAGTAGCAGATCTTGGGTCAGGCCCCAGGCCTGGGGACTCTCCACCTAGTACTTTTCCAAGCTGCCCAGCCAGGACTTGGGAGTCAGGGAGTCTTGAGGTTTAATAGTCCCAGGGAGGGCAACTTGGTAGGGACCCCCAGTGGTAGGGTTCTGGGGCGTCCAGGGGAACATGGCCAAGACCCCATGGGGGTCTCCCCCAGCCTGCTGATCTGTCCTTGGCCAGGCTGGCCTGCTCCCTGACAGGCGCCCTAGGTCTGGCCAAGGCCGAGTCTCTCGCCGCCTCCACCCCCTCCCCAGCTCCTTGTGTCCCTGGCGGGCGGGCCGCGGGCTCAGGCGGCAGTGCCGGCGGCACCTGGGGCGGTCCTCACGTGGGCCAGACCCCCACCCCGCCTCCCGGTCCGCAGGGACGGGGAGCCTCCTACTCACCGCTCTGGCTGGGACGCTGGGCCCAACTCCTGGGTCCCTGGGAGCGGAGCAGCCGGGACTCCCGCAGAGTTCCCGGGCCAGCCTGGGTGAGTCAGGGCGGGCGGGCGGGACAGGAGCCCGGGAGCCGCCCCGCCCGCCCGCCCCGGGGACGTCTCGGCTCCGCCTCCCTTTGGGTCCTCCCAGGTCGCCCCCTACTCCAGACGCGGAGGGATTGCGGGAGGAGGGCAATCCGAATCCAGCTCTCCACGATCGTGGAGGGTGAGGGGCGGGCCGGAGGGCAGAGGTCTTAGAACTTTGGGCCGGGCTGCAGCCAGGGAAACTAGGGGGGCCCCCCGGAGGCGCTGCGTGGCTCCCAAAGCCGGCCTGTGGGCCCCCTTCCAGGATCTAAGCTGTAGAGACCCTGTCAGGAACAGGTGAAGGGCCTCCTCATCCTTGCCCCCAACCCCACCCCAAGGGGCAGCCACCTGGCCTTGAGGCACAACCAAATCCAGAGGAACAGAGTCCAGGGGAAGGGAGGGGGCTTCCCCTCCCTGCTCTGACCACCCAGCCAAGGGAGGATGAGCAGAGTGGGGTGCTTACCTGTCTGGCCCTGCCCAGCCTTGAGACCTTCTCCGGACTTCGGGGGATGGGTGAGCTGCTCCCAGGTCTTGGGGGCGGCACAAGGGCTGGAAGGCTCTGGGATCTGGGGCTGGAGTCCGGTCTGGGAGGGCAGCTTCTAGAAAGGATGGCTGCCTCCCCACCCCCACTCATCCCTCCCTGGCCGAGAAGGCCTGAGCTGGCTCTTACACTGGCAAAGCACCCTTTCGGCCTGGAGGCATCCGGTGAACTTTGACCCGTTCTGTCTGCAAAACTGAAGGGAGAGGGGACCTTGACAAAGTGGGGGAATGAGACCCCTCCCCCACGGGAGGCTCACGAGTTCACTAGACTGGAGACAGTCCGAGACCCGAGGCTTGAAACCTCGAGGATTGAGACCCCCCCCCCAAGCTTGGGTTCCTCTGCGAAGCCCTGTAGTGGGCGCGACCCTTGGAGACCCGGCCTCTTTCAAGTGTCTGTGGGCTCCACCACAGGCAGCTCGAAGACAGACAGACAGACAGGAGGCCCTCTTCTCTCTGAGAGCGCCCATGCCCTGGTCTACAGCTTTACGCCGGGTGACCATCCTGATACACATGGCTTTGCACACTTGTACAAATCGCCGAGGTCACTGCGACGGCAGCCCCATGACTGCTGTGTCCCCAACCCTTGGGATGGTACCTGGCACACGGGGTGGGGGGGCATTCAGTAAATGGCAGGTGGGTGGACGACTGAGGTGTCGTCTTAGGTGCAGACCCTGACACAGGGAATTGGAGGCAAACGGTCCACCCGGAAGGTGATCCCAGGGCGCCCTGGAGGGGGGGGGGGGTAACTGGGAAGTGACACCGGGAAAGGAAGGAGGCCAGCAGGCATCCGTGAGGGTAAACGGAGCAGGTTCACAGGCAGCTGGGGCTCTGTTCTGCTGGGAGACGGTGGAGGACACACTGCCAAGTTGTCCAACCCAAGGGGCGAGGGGGTTGAGAAGGGCTGACCGTCAGCTCCTGTCAGGCTGCGGGTTGCTCTGGAGAAGGGGGGGGCGGAGGGGACTCTGGGGCACCTGCCACAGGTGTAGACGCCCCAGGAGAACAGCCAGGTCACGGGACACACGTACGCACCACGCCTTCCAGTGATTCTCCCGAAGGACCGTCTGCTTCACACCCCCATTGGTGGCGCGTGAGTGTCCCCCCCCCATCGATCACACCCAGCCTTTAAAAAGCATTGTCGTAAAATACCATGACGTAGAACTTACCACTGTCACCGCGGTGAAGTGTGCAGTTCAGCGGCATTGAGTGCACTGACGTTGTTCTGAAACCATTTCCACCGTCCGACTCCAGAACGCTTTTCATTTTCCAACGCCGAGATTCTGTCCCCATTAAACCCCGGCCCCGGCCCCCTGCCTCCCGCCACCTGCTGTCTGTCTCTACCAATGTGACTCTCCTAGAGAGCCCGCGTAAGGGGAATCCTACCATGTTCGTCCTTCCGTGACCGGCTTCTGCCACCGAGCTCGCGTCGCCGAGGTCCATCCGTGTTGTAGCAGGTGTCAGAATATCTTTCCTTTTTAACGCTGAAAAATATTCCATTGTGTGGCTGGACCACATTTTGTTTATCCATTCATCTGTCGATGGAGCCTCTACCCCTTGGCCGTCGTGGATAGTGGTGCTCTGAACCCAGGGGTGCAAGTATCTCTTCAGGTTCCTGCTTCCCATTCTTTGGGGTGGGATTGCTGGATCATATGGGAAGTCTGTTTCATTTTTTCGAGGAACCGCCGCCCGGTCTTCCGCAGCTGCTGCACCTGCACCATGTTCCCACCAACCGTGCACGAGGGCTCCCATTTCTTCTCATCCTCACCGACACTTGTTATTTAACACCCAGCTTTTAAGGTTTTGTGAATGGGAGGTAGTTATCGATCGCCGCCGAACAAATCACCCCCAAGCCTAGCAGCTTAACACAACTAGCATTTATTGTCTCACACAATCTCTGAGGGTCGGGAACCTGAGAGTGAGTGTCATGGGTGGTCACACCCATAGGAGGGTCACACCTCCCTCTCCCACTGGCCCCAGATATCACTGATTTGCTTTCTGACACTACAGATTAGCCTGGATTTTCCAGAATGTTATATAAATGGAATCATGCAGCGTGTTGTGTGTGTGTGTGTGTGTGTGTGTGTGTGTGTGGCTTCTTTTGTTCTGCAGGATATTTTTGAGATTTGTCCCTGTTTTGAGTGGCTTGGTACTTTGTTGCTTTTTATTTATTTATTTTATTTTTTTAATAAAGTTTATTCATTTATTTTGAGACAGAGAGAGGGAGAGAGAGAGAAACCCAAGCAGACTCTGTGCTGTCAGCACAGAACCAGACGCAGGGCTTGAACCCATGAACTGTGAAATCATGGCCTGAGCCAAAACCAAGAGTCGAGGCTTAACCAAATGTCGAGCCAAACCAAGAGTCGAGGCTTAACCTGGGCCACCCAGGCGCCCCAGTAGTTTGTTGCTTTTTCTGGCCGAGGAGTATTCTACTGTCGGGTACTCTCTGGTTTGCGTAATCTGTCCCTGTTGATGGACATTTGAAGAGCGTTCTTAAAAGAAGGAGGAGCCCAGATCCCAGTGAAATGCAGAGTGGGTTCAGAGTAGCCTCGGAGGGGCCTTGCGCTATAAAAGGTGAGGGGCAGGCATCTGGGGGTGGCCAGTGGATGTGACTTGCTCAGAAGGGCACTGCTGGTGAATGGGCAGGGGGGGGGGACCAGGCTGCTGTCATGCCAGAAGGGGCTCACACAGGTGATGCTCGGAAGACTTGGGGAGGAGGTGAGGCCAGAATGATCTACTCTGGAGGGCAGCGCCCTGAGGAATGGTGAGGGGGCACCTCTCCCAGGCTGGAGGGAGGGGTCATTGAAAGGATAAATTCCAAAGGGTTTTGACCTTGCCCTCTCTCTCTTCCATTCCCCTAACCTCAGCTGAACTCAGGCGCAACTCCTGAGGGGAGAAAGCCAAACCCCTGCTTCCGGCCACACCCTAGTTGAGTCTATCTTCCTTGTCCAGGTTCAGCCAGGTGCCAAAGCCCCCCACGCCCCGTCCTGTGCACGAAGCCCCCCCCCCCCAGTTCCAGACAGTAGTGAACTGCTCCTGTGTGGGCATGCAGGCATGTGATGGGCAATCGGTTGGGGCAGAGGGCGCTGGCTCTTTGGGATGGGGGAGGGGGTGGCTCAGTCTGGACAGAGGAGGTATCAGAGGTAGAAAGCACTGTGTGTGTGTGGGGGGGGGGGGGTAGGTGTCCTAGCAATAAGCAGAGATGAAGGAGGGCGGCCGGCTCTGTCTTCCCACTCCTACCTCCCCCTGGCCCCAGTGCCCTGTGGAGGTCCTTCCACGGAGACCCCTGCGCAGGCTGGGAAGGGCACCTCCCACTCCCACCGGCTGTGCTGGGCAGCCTGGGACAGGGTCGTCTCTGCTCCTTCAGGCACCAGTTTTGACACCCCCCCCCCCATTTGACTCCTCCCCCCCCCCAAAGCTCGGCTCTGCTTGAATGCTTTTGCTGACTTGACATAGGAGCATGGGCGGGGGGGGGGGGGTGCCCTGCCCTGCCGAGGGCTCGGAGCCTCTCACAGTTCTCTCTCCCCGCCCTCCCCAGACTTCCTCTCTTCTTGTGTTCTCCCAAATCCGAGCCTACCCCTAAATTCCCACGGCTGCATTCTCTCCGTGGTCCGCCTCCCGCAACCAATGTAGGGGCTTCCTGGGGTCTGGGAAAAGCCTTGGATATGAGAGGGGCGGAGGCCCGCGGGGACCCTGGGGGGCCCGGCCTCCGCTGTGGAGAAGGCGAGGACTGGGACCAGGGACACTGAGCGGCGGGATTGGTTGACTGGGCACGAGGCACGATGGTCCCGCCCCCTGGTTGCCAGGGCCCGGCCTATCCGCGTCCAGGCGGGCATCGGTCGCCAGGTGGTTGGGGTGGGGGCCAAGGCAGGTGTGTATGTTTGGAGGAAGGGGCCAGGCCCCGTCGGGACCCCAAGGGACTCCCTCCCGAAGCCCCTGCGGCTGGGAGTCTGGGGCCCTGCGGCGCGGCCGCGGAGAAGCCGCCCCTCCTTCCACCGCGCCTCTCCCCACCGCCCCCGGCGCGCTCCCGCCCGCCGCCTCCCGGGTCTGGATCGAGCGCGCGCGCCCCCGTCTCCCCTTCCGCGGCCGAGGGGCGGGCCCGGCTCCCCGCGCCACCGCCCGCAGCCCCCTCCCCTCGCCTGCCGGCGGCTCACGCCAGCCCCGGCGCTCCCGCCCGGCCCCACCCCAGGCGACCCAGCGTGGAGAGGCGGGCGGCCAGAGCCCGAGGTGAGCGCGGCGCGAGCAGGTGGAGCGGGCGGAGCGGACCAGGGCCCGGCTGGGGGAGGGGGACGGGCTCCGGACGCGGCTCTTTGTCTCCGCGAGCCCCTTCGCGGGCCGCCGGGGCCGCTCCTCCTCCTGGCAGGTGCCCGCATCCTCGGGGAGGGCGCTGGGGGCCGGGGAGGGGACCAGGGCTGGCGCTCCCGTCCCCCTCAGCTGGAGCCTGTGGCAGACCCCCGTCCCCGAGGCTGGTGGTCCGGGTCTCTGAAGGGGCGAGGGGTAGGGGCGTGGGTCTCGGGTCCTGAAAGGGAGCCGAGGCGGGTGGGCTGGGGCAGGCAGGGCCTCTCAGCTTTGGAGGAAGGCGGTGGGGGTGGGACCAGGGGACCACCGTGAGCAGCTGGGCTGGTGAGTGGGTGTGTGGGTGGGAGGGAAGTGGATCGAAGCCGAAGTGTGGGCGCCTGTGGGTGGGGAAGGAGCAGCGAGGTGCCGGGACCCGGGTCCCTGCAGGCAGCGTAGCAGCGCAGGAGCTGGGATGCTGATCTGTCTGTCTCCTCATCAGGTGCGGGATGGACAAGAGGGACAAGGGCAGGGCGGGGGCCGCCACAAGGACTCCGGCTTCTCGCCCTCCCGGCCTTCCCACCCCCAGACCCCCGGGGTCTCCTCGACCCCCTCCCCCAGTAACCAGCGCGGCGCTCCGAGTTCTGGGGGCAGCGGGAGCTGCAGGGCGAGGGCCCCTGGCCGAGCGAGCTGGAAGTACCCGGGCAGCCGCTCTCCCGGAGGCTGCTCCCCGGGTGGGATCAACTCGGAGCGCTGGGACAGGCCCCCGGAGTCCAGGTATCCCGCCCTCTTTGCCCCCATTCAGACCCCGTCTTTCTGTCCCCCCTTTCCTTGTGAGGCTGCTGCCTCCCCTTCCTTTCCGGAGGCACCGCCTTGACTTGGCCTTCTCCCCGCAGCCTCCAGGCCCCCAGCTGCTGGGAGAGGGGAGCGGGCCCCTGCCAAGACCCCAGGCCCAGGCTCTGTCTCTAGCCCGGGACGTGCCAGCGGGACCACCAGGTAAAATGCCTCTCCAGTCCCTTTGGCAAGGGCTAGTGTCACTAACCGGAAACTTTCAATTTTACACATGAATTGGGGGAGTGGGTGCATTTGCAGGTCGCTGGGCACAGGTTGCGTGTCCTCAGAGAGGGCATTGGTGGGAACATGCAGGCTTGGGAGAAAGCAAAGAGTTCCTTCTTGAGCGCGGCCGCTCCTGTCCCTAGGCTAGGCACTCTTGCGCAGAAGGGGCTTCGGCCCCCAGCTGAGGAACCCGTGGCCAGAGGAAAAGCCCCAGAAACACCAAGAAGGAGCCCGCTGAGCGCCGGGGCACGGAGAGGTACGTGGCCTGGGGAGTGTGGGGTGGGGAACGGGGTTCCTGGGCAGTGAAGGGGACCAGCCTGGAAGTATCGGTGACCCTCTGGCCTTCTACTTCGTCCCCAGACTCTTCCGGGCCCTCCCCAGGCGCCCCTTCCCCAGCCACCTCCCGTCGGTCCCGGGCTGCAGGAGCTGAAGTGGGTCTCCCTCGGGCAGCTCCGAATGCCCGGCCGCGGCCTCCGACCGAGGCCTCCAGGAAATCCGTGAGCAGTACCCCGCAGCATGGTGCCGCGGAGCCGAGCCCCGCCACCAGGAGGCGACCCAGCGCCGGCGGAGGTCTCCAGAGGCCAGCCTCACGCCCCTTAGGCTCCAACGCCACTCCTCTGTCCTCCCCTGCCCGCTCCGGGGCCTCGCCGGGTGGAACACCCCGGGCTCCCGGGCAGCCCTCGCAGCCCAAGGCGAAAGGGCTGCAGGCTCTACGCCCCCGCCAGTCCACACCCCCAAGGAAGAGCGCTACCCCCGCGCCGGGCTTTTCTCCTCCGATAGCCACACCCTCTCCACCGGGTTTGACTGCACAACTGGCACCGCCTCCGCAAATCACAGGCACTCCCCTGCCGGCCACTCTCCCTCCATCTCCACCGACCACGCCCCCTCCTCGCTCTCCTACCTGCCCTTTGGCCACGCCCCCTCCCCTAGCCCCTCCTCCCCTAGCCCCTCCTTCCTCTGCTCCACTCGCTCTGCAGACCCTCCCCTCTCCGCCGGCCACACCCCCCTCGCAAGCCCCACCCACACACGTGGGTACCTCCTTTCTGGAGGCATCCACCTCTCCTACGGCCGCTTCTCAGGCTTCATTCTCTCCATCCGTGTCACCCCCTCTGCAGAGTGTGCCCCCAACCCAAGCTTCTCCAGCTTTGCCCTCTCTTCTGACTCTCCCCTCTCCCTTGGCCACACCTCCTCTGTCGGCTCCTGGGTCACCAGCCACGGCTCCTCTACCACCAGCCACCTCCCTTCTACAAGCCTCTTTGACTCCAGCAACTTCTCTGCTGAATCCGCCCTCTCCCCAAGCCACACCCCCTCTGCAGGACCTTTCTGCTTTGACTACTCCCCCTCCACGGACCAGTCCTTCCCTATCTCCTTCCCCACTTCAGGCTATGCCCTATACAGTGACCACACCTCCCACGCAGGACACTTCTCTGGCCACATACCCTCTACAAACCTCTCCCTGCCCTCTGACCACCCTCTCTCTGCAGGGTTCTCCTTCTCTATGCTCTCCATTTCCTTTGGCCTCACCATCGCTGCAGGCTCCGCCTTCTCTCCTGGACACGCCCCCTCCACAGACCCCACCTCATCTGGCCACACCCCCTCCACAGGCCTCTCCCTCTCCGACCCGGTTCTTTACAGAGGTCCCACCCTCTCTGGCCTCACCACCTCTGCAGGCACCTTCTCCCCTAACCACGCCTCCTCCACAGACTCCAATTTCCCTGGCCACACCCCCTCGACAGGCCACACCCCCTCAGGCCTTCCTCCCAGTTCAGGCCCCACCGTCTCTGCGGGCCCCTCTCCCCCCTCCGGCTTCACCACCTCTGCAAGAGCCTCCCACTCCCTTGGCCACTCCCCCTCTCCAGGCTCCACCTTCCCTGGCCTTGCCTCCTCTTCAGGTTCCTCCCTCTCCCCCTGCCTCACCCCCTCCGCGGACAACTCCCTCTCCCCTGGCCACACTTTCTCCTCAGGCACCACCTTCCCTGGTCTTGCCTCCTCTCCAGGCCTCTACGCTCCCTTTGCAGGCTCCTCCCCCGCCCCTGGCCACGCCCCCTCACCAGACTCCACCTTCCCTGGCCCTACCTCCTCTGCAGGGCTCTACTCTCCCTTTGCAGGCTCCTCCCTCGCCCCTGGCCACACCCCCTCAGGCTCCACCTTCCCTGGCCTTGCCCGCGCTGCAGGTCCCTCCCTCTCCCCTGGACTCACCCCCTCTGCAGGCCCCACGCCGCCCCCCGACCCCAGGTCCCGATGCCCCGATCCCGGGCCCACGGCTGACCCTGGCGCTGGCCCCAGCTCCGCCGCCACCGCCCTCCCGCAGCCCGTCCAGTACGCTGAGCGGCCCGGATCTGGCGGGCCACAGCAGCAGTGCCACCAGCACGCCGGAAGAGCTGCGCGGCTACGACAGCGGGCCGGAGGGCGGCGCCGCCGCCTCCCCTCCCGCCGACGCGGAGCTCGCCGCCTGCCACCCGGCCTCCTGGAGCCGAGGTCCCCCTCCGCCGCTGGCTGTCCGCAGCACCCCAGGTAAGCAGCCCCCCGACCTCGCCGAGCTGTGGGAGGAGCGAAGTCCGGGGATGGTAGGAGGGCGGGATGGGAGGCGGGGCTTTCCAGCTCGCGGGCAGGGCAGTCGGGTCTGGGGCGGAACCGGGAGGAGGGGCGGGGCCTTGCGGCGGGAGCCCAGGTGCCCGCCCCTTGAGCCCAGTCCAGCCTCTCTCTCCGCAGGAGCGCCTCTGCCTTGGCCTCCTTCTGCCGGGTCAGGCTCCGCTGACGGCCTGTGCACCATCTACGAAGCAGAGGGGCCCGAGTCGGCGACCCCCGCCCCAGACGCGCTGGATTCGGGTCCTGGGCCCGGCGCGGGTGGTGGGAAGGTCGTGGCTGGAGCAGGCGCGGGGGCGACCTCGCGCGGCGCGAAGCCGGCGCGCCTGGGCGAGCTGCCGCTGGGGGCGCTGCAGGCGAGCGTCGTGCAGCACCTGCTGAGCCGGACGCTGCTGCTAGCTGCGGCCGAGGGTGCCGCGGGCGGCAGCGGCGGTGGCCCAGGGGTTGCAGGGGCTGGTGGCGTCGCGGGGGGTGCCCGGACTGCGCTCAGCGACGCCGAACTGGGCCGCTGGGCTGAACTGTTGTCTCCCCTGGACGAGTCCCGCGCCAGCATCACCTCGGTCACCAGCTTCTCCCCGGACGACGTGGCTTCCCCGCAGGGTGACTGGACGGTGGTAGAGGTAGAGACCTTCCACTGAGCCAGACCCTTAGCCCCGCCCACCATACCCATCCCTGCCTTAGGACCCGCCCCTCTGGCTACGCCTCTGTGTCTTAGACTGCCCGCCTGTCTGCTCTCCTTCAGGAGTCTGGCTCCCGTTGGATTGGACGTAGCCCCCTAGAGCCCTAGATTTTGGGTCAGGCTCTCGACCCACCCACGCCTGTGGCCAAGGTCTTTCCCTCGAGCCCCGCCCCTTTGGCCTGGAAACACGCCGACTCCCCTCGAGCCCCGCCCCCTCCCTCCGCTTAGGCTCCGCCCCGCGTCCTGTGTCTTGTCTACCACGCGCTGCCCGAGTTTGCAATAAAAGCCGGGACGCTGCAGCCTGTGCGCCTTCGAAGTCGCCTAGGGGGTCTACCGCGGGGCGGCGAGAGGGGCTGGGCCTGCCGGTGCTGGAGGCTGTGCGCGAGCGGGTTGTAGCTCCGGCTGAAGGCCTCCCGCGCCCCACGCAGATGTGCCTCTTTGCTAAGGAAAGTGGGCGCGTGAGGCAGGCTTGGGGTGGGACCTGGTGCTGAGTCCCCGGCGCGGCGCCCCCACGCACGTGCGTGAACGTGGGCTTTTTCCTGTCTGACTCGTGGTGGACAAGTTAGGCGCAGGAGCGGCCCGGTGGAATTGCCCGACCACCGGATGGCTGAGCTGAGGCGTGCCCAGCGTTGTTGAACGACCGAAGCTCTTCCTATACTCCCCTAAGGGAGCCGGCAGCTCTAGCGGGGAGGGGGAAAGACGTGCAGGAAGGGCTCGCCCAGGTCCGGGGGCGAGGGTGGGGGACCTCTTCCTGAGGCCCCCTCGTCACGGTGCGCGCCCCTTGACCTCGCACGCCCTGTAGTGCCGAAGGGAGGGGGTCGTCTAAGACCCAGTGGCGATCTCCGTTCCCTCCTGCGCCCTCCCAGCCCGCGGGCACACTGCCCTCCGCTCACCGAGGAGGTTCCGATGCGGAAGGTAGGTCTGCAGCTGCGCCCAGGACTCCTCCGGCCCCGGGGCTCTAGGGTACAGGATCCTCCTGCGTCAGGCTTCCTTGTCCCTGGGGAGCCGACTGTGCTGAGAGGGTTCTGCGGGAAAGGAGCAGCCTCTCCCAAGGTCGGGTGGGAGACCAGGAAGTCCTCACGAGGCCCTTTTGTGCCTCCCAACCCCTGGGCCTCATCTTCCCCTCCATCTCAGGGTGTCCTCCTCAAGCCCCTCCAGCCAGACAACCTTGCCTGGGCCCACAGTCGAGAGTCCTCAACAAAACTGCCAATCTGTCTTCACCTGTTTCCCCCATCAGAATTCCTGTCCTTCCTCCTGCAACTGAGTCACCTCGACCCTGGACCCCTTTAGCCCCACCCAGACCCATTCTCCCCAGTGTCACTCCAGAAAATGCAGCCCCTAGGCCTTTTCTCCCTGAGGGTCCTCCCTGGTGGGGGGGACCACAATCCGCAGAGCAGGTAAAAGGACAGAGTGGGACCCTGTGTCGGACCCTTAGCCCTGTCTCTGTCCCTAGACCCAGTCCCTGTAGTCCACCCTATAGCCACGTTCCTGTCAGACCTAATCCCGAAGCCCTGCCTGTCCCCACCCCTCATGTCAGTCTGGAGTCCTAGGAGAAAGTCGGCCTTCTCCCAGTGGGACCGGGCACCTCCACCCCTAGGGGCCACGCTCCCCCACTCAAGCTCGGTTCAGTGGCAAGCCACAGAGATTCCCTTTCTAGCTGGGCCCTGCAAGGACCCAGGTGTCCTTGCTTCCAGATGCCAGGACAAAGTCAAGGGTAGGGGCTGAATCCTAACATGTTGGGCAGCCAGGGCATCAAGACCACGCCTCTAAGATGGAGCAGGGCAGAACCTCAGACACTTCCCCCAGGGCCCTGCCCCACCCCCGGGAGCCAGCTGGGGTGGGTGACCCTGTGGGAGCAGGAGGGGTGGCAGCCATTGGGGGGAGGGTGTCTCAGTGTTAAATCTGTAGGCTGGGAATGGTGCGTGGAGACACCATTGTTGAGCCATGGGTCAACATGTGGGACTTGGCTGTCCTGGTGCATAACCGGTGTCACGCCTTGCTCCCTGGCGGGTACCAGGTGGCAGTGGGTAGGGGCACTTTGGGTGCAGAGGGCAGGGCCTGGCTGGCATCTCCCTGGACCCAATTAAGATTCTCTCCCTGGGAAGCCTCCCTTTGCCATCCCTGGCTCTGCCGCTCCCCCCCCCACCCCCGCCCCAGGTACCTGCCTCAGCTCCGTGCGGAACCCCCCTAAGGACTCTGCCTCTCCGGGCCTCCTTCCCCCAGGAGAGCTCCTGCCTACTCACTGTCCCTACTGTCCAGCTGTTTGGGTTCTGCCCTGGCCTCCTGATTGACCCCCAACACTGTAGTCCATCTGATGGTGCCCCCTCCCCTACCTAAGCCCTCCATGGCTCCTCAGTGCCCTCAGTTCAAAGCACAAATTCTGGCTCCCGACTGGAGAAGCAATTCTCAGTCTGGCCATGCCCGCTCTCTCCAGTTCCTTCCTCATAGGCATCATGTGCCTCCTCTGACCCCGCCAAGTCTCGCTTTCTGCTTTTGCCTTTGGAGAGAACTCCATCCCCCACCCCGCCCCTTCCAGGAAGTCTTCCTGGATTCTTTTGGGTACTCACCCCACTGGTAGGCAGGCTCAGCCCCCCACCCCCACCCCCTTGTCTGTCTCTGCCACACTGGGGACCCCGCAGAGCTGGGCACAAGGCAGAGCACCTGGAAGGCCTGAGGAAGGGTGTGAGGTTGAACGAACCCCAACCAGGTCCTGTATCTTCCTGAAGCCCTGGGGCCCCACATGCCTCCACGTCTCTCCTGGGAGGCCCAAGCATATTGTCCAGGTGGAAAATCAGGCCCCCCATCCAACACCTCCCCCCTGTCACCGTCTCCAGAGCCACCCTTCTGAAAATAGCATGACATAAGCATCCATCTGTCAGCCTGACACCTGAAGTCCTTTGCAACTTGTCCACCCCCGCCCCCACCGTACTATCTCTCCCAGCCCCACACTTTTGTTCACACTGAGCCAACGAGTGACCTTTCCTCTCCCTTGCTGCCCCCCAACCCGGGCAGCCTCTTTGGCACCCCTGCTGGTCCCCTACCCCTGGTTCTCTTAAACTGTGGGGCAGTCTGATGTCCTCTACACTGCTTTTCAGGACAAGGGGCTCACGGCTGCTGGCAAGCCCCCCAGGCCTGTCGCACCTTGTCTGTGACTGTGTAAATACACTTTATTTTCCATCTTTCCCGCCTGGGCAACGTGTGGAGTGTGAACAGGCAGTGTGCAAAATGGTGGTGGGCAGTGTGGGGGGCACGTGGGAGAGCCCCGTGGGCGCCCACTCTGGTCCCCAGGCTTTTGTAACACTGAGGAGTGGGCAACCGGGACGGGGGAACTGACCATGGGTCCCCACCCCAGGAAGCGCCAGGGAGATTGCTTTTGATGCTGCTCCGGGCTCCAGGAGCACCGACAGGGTCAGGCCCGAGGGTCGCAAGGCCCTGGGGGCAAGGGGCTGGGGGCATCGTTGGACTTTGGCACCGTTCTCAGCTCCGACTCTGCAAAGACCACGGGACCACCATGAGCAGCGGAGGGGAGGTAACCACTGGGAAGAGTCCTCCCCTGGGGAGGGTGGGGCTGGGGCCACAGGGAAGGAAGGGATGAAGAGGCTGGGGACCCCCTTGGAGAGCAGGCTAGCTTGGGTGGGGGAGCCTCTCCATCGTTGGCCAAGACAAGGTGATGGGAGTGTCTCACACAGGAATATGGGGGGGGGCGCTGGGGCGAGGGGGGTCTCTTCACTTCCTTGCAGCTGCTCTGGCCCCCAAGAAGCAGGGACAGTCACTGCCCACGCCCGGGCTGGTTTCCGCTGTCCGCTCACACCCCAGGTGGCCCTGCACACAGTCGGGGGGACTTTGGTTTCTGCTGCAGGGGCCATGATGCCTGCACCAGGCAGGAAAGGCCAGCCTGGCCATCTGTGCCCAGCCGCCAAGGGTCCCCAGGGGCATCGTGGGGTGGTAATGTCCAGCCCAGAGCCGCCCCCCTTCTTCTTCAGGCCTCCTTTAGCCCCTGGGCCCTTCCCAGCAGGGCCACCCGTGTCCCAGAAGAGGGACTGCTGGGAGGAGGGAGCTTCCTGCGCGTCCAGTCCTGGGACCTCCGGGTCGTCCCCTGCCCTGGCTGTTAAGAGGGGCAGACCCTCCCGGGAACTGGACCCGGAGGGGTACAGACCAAGGTGGGTAAACACTGCTGTGGAGAGTGGGCCTGTCGGGGGACCCTGAGGATCCTCAGCCCGCGTCCCTACCCTCTGCGCCGCGCCGCTCTGGGCCTAGCCCCCGGGTGGGCGGGACCACGGAGCGCACGGAGTTTATCAGGTGTGGCCCCAGGCGGCGGCGGAGCGGGTGGTGGCCCCCTGGCTCCGGCACGCGGGGCTCGGCCTCAGTTGTCCAGGCCCTGGCTGTAGGGCGCGGCCAGCTCGTCGGCGTCGCTGTCTGAGCTGCCCTCGCTGTCCTTGGCCGGCCGCTCCAGACGGCGGAAGAAGCGCGCGTCGCGCGGGGACAGCGGGTAGAGCGCGTCCTGCAGCGCCGCGCCCACGCCCACGCCCACGCCGAGCAGCTCCTCGTCGGACGACGGCAGCGAGTCCTCGTCCAGGTGCCGCGCCAGGCCCAGCCCGTCGAAGGCCAGCGGGTCCTCGAAGGGCGGCGGGCCCTTCAGCAGCCTCACCTGGGGCGGGGAACCGGCGCGCTGAAGGCGCGGACGGACGCGCCCACGGACGGAGCCCGGCCCGCCAGGCCGCTCCTCCCGCGCCCTCCCGGGCGCCGACGCCCGAGCGTCACCCGCCGAGGACACGCGGGGCTTCCGCCCGTCCCGCGCCAGCCGGGGCGGCCCCGCGCTCACCTCGGCCTTCAGCTCCTCGATCTGGTCCTTGAGCTCGCGGATGTACTGCGACGAGTCGGAGTGGTTCAGCTGGCCCTGGATGCGGCCCTCCTCCCTCTGCGGGGCGGGCCAGGTCACGGGGGGTCAGGGCCGGGCCCGCCCCGGGGCCCGTCCCCCGCCGCCGCCCCGCCGCTCACCTGGATCTCCAGCTCGGCGATGCGCTGCCGCATCTCGGCCACCGCCGCCATGCTGTCCGCCTCCCGCAGGCGCACGGCCATCACCTCCTCCTTGCTCTGGGGGGGGCAGAGGGGGCGAGGGCGCGTCAAGGCGCGCGGCGGGGCGGGGGCCGGGCCGGGCCGGGGCGGCGGGCGGGGGCGCACCTTGCACTCGGCCTCCGCCTGCTTCCGGCGGCTTTCGCTCAGCTGCGTCTGCAGCCCCTTGTTCTGCGCCGCCAGGTACTGCAGCTTCTCCTGCAGCGCCGCGCGCTCCGCCTCCACGCGGTTCAGCAGGTTGCGGTGGATGTGGTCCTGAGGGCGGCCGGGGGGCGGGGTCACGGCCCAGCCGCGGGGCCCACCCCGCCACCCACCCCCCTCCCCGGCCCCCGCCGCGGCGCGGGCGCTCGGGCCCACCTGCGTCTCGAGCTCCACCACGCGCTGCCGCAGCTCGCGCCCCTCGGCCAGAGCCTGGGCCTCGCGCAGACGCACGCTCATCAGCTCGTCCTGCAGCTCGCCCAGCACCAGCTTCCGCGGGGACTCCTTCCAGCGGCCGCCGCGGGACAGATGGGCCTGGAGGGGGCGGGGAGAGGCGGGCGGTGCGTCTCCAGCCCCGAGGGTCGCGCGGGCCGCTCCGCGCGCGTCGGGCTGGGGCCCTCACCTGCCAGGTGTCCGAGAGCTCCTGCAGCTGTAGCTTCAGCTCCCGCGCCGAGGCCACGGCCTCGCCCTCCCGCACCTTGAGCGCCTTCAGCTCCTCCTGCAGCCGCGCCACGTTGTTCTCGTCGGGCAGCGAGCTGTTCCGCTGCGGGGCGAGAGGTGGTCAGCGCCCGGGGCGGGGGAAGCCGCGCGTCGGGCGGCCCTGCCTGCGGGACCAACACCCCTCCCTCGCGGTCTTCTGAGCTCCACCCCGGGCACCCCGGCGAGGAGGGGTTCGCCCCCAGACCCCGGGATACACTGGGAAGGCGGCCCAGGCCCCTGGGGAGCAGACCCGACCCCACGTGGCCCCGGGCCTAGATCCGCAGAAATCCTGCCGGCGGAACGGCACCCGCTCTCACTGGACTGTCTCAGGGTGACCCCCTAACGCGTGGGTCTTCCATAAATGTTACTGCTAATAACACCAGGTAGGCTGGGATAGGGCGGGTGTCCCGCCAACGTGGGAACCCGAGATCACCCCCTGGGGCCCATGGTCAGACCTGGAACCTGCCCCAGCAACAGCCGAGAAGGCTGTGGGTCACAGCTCCCTGTCCCTGTTCCTCTCTCCCCCAGACCAGGACAGGCAGCCCCTTTCCTTGGAACAGGCCGAGGGACAGTCTAGGCCTAGGCCTAGGCCTGGCGGTTCCAAGGGCTCCAGTCCCTTGGGTCAAAATCCAGCTTGCTGCTAGAGGTCCTCACCGCCCCCAGTTTGAATCTGGGAGCTGGGGGGGAGGGTGGCAGGGTCTCCTGGTGTGCACATTTCCCTCTGATGTGGAGGGAGGTGGGAGGGAAGCCCTGTTCTGGGCCAGCTGGTAGAGCCTGAGAGGCCCATGGGGGGGGTGGAGACACCCCACTTGGGAGGGCACCCCAAATAGTGCAGGCTTGAGGGAGGTGGGGCATGGCTTCTGCCTGGTGTGAGTGCGTTCTGCTGCCCCCTGCTGGCTGGGGCACCTCTTTCCCAGGGCTTTGTGGGAGTTGAGTCAACATGGAGTCAGGGTGACAGCAGTTGAGGAGGGCCCAAGAGGTCTGGGGCGCCCTTCAGAGTAGCAGGTGGGAGCAGGTGGTCTCTGTATGGAGGTGGGGAGGGGGAGAGCAACCCCCAGGGGCCCTGGCCTTCCTTCCCACCTCCATCCTGGACCCCAGGGCCTGTGGAGACACAGGCAGGTGGGACTGGCTATCCAGGAAGCCCTTGAAAGCCACCACACTGCTGTCCCTTGAGGAGTCACGCTGCTTTGTGTGTGCCCTGATGTGTGTGTGTGTGTGTGTGTGTGTAGATACCCAGGGCAGGGGGGCTTGACATGCCCCACTGGGTCTGTCTGGTCACCCCTTCTCAACTAGGGCCTGCTCATGCACCTCCAGAAGCACGTCTGGTCCCTCCACCTCCCCTCCTCCACGGTCTCCCCAACACCTGCCCACTTGCCGGCCCAGTCGCACCTTCTCCATGTCTAGAACCTTGTCCTGCATCTCCCGCAGGGCCCCCAGCGTCTCTGTCTCCCGCAGCCGTGACTGCTCCAGCTCAGTCTCCAGGTGGGCCACAAAGTCCTCGGTGAGGCGCGGGTTGTCCTGGGGGCAGGCAGAGGGCTGCAGCTGGGGGTCAGTAGCCTTCCTGCCAGCTGGCCGCAGGCCTGGGCTCTGCCCCCCCCTCCTCAGAGCCCCTGGGCTGGCAGAGGGGGCCGCGGCTGCGGTGGTGAGGAGAAGCCCTGGATCCCCTTCCCTGTGTCTTCTGCCCCCGTGGGGAGGGAGCTGAACCCCATCATGGGGCTTCTGATGCTCGGTGCCTAGGGATGGAGCCCGCCTGGTTTAGCCTCTTTGCTGGGAAAGCCACAAAGTGGGGACCTTCTGCAGGGCTCTTTCCAGGGCCTCAGGCTGGCTCCCAGGCTTGCTGGGGTTGGGGTGGAGGACGGGTTCTCCCAGGCACGTTCCCCAAGGTGAAGTCGGCGCCTAAGCACAAAGTGGGGGTGGGAGCAGCGTGGGGCTGGGGCATTCTTGCCCCTCCTCCACCTCCCTCCTCTCGCCGCACCCTCATTTCAAAACAGAAAGGGGTGGGGAGTCTGCTGGGATCAGGCTCTTGCTCAGGGCCCAGAAGGCTTCTCAACGCACGTACCCCAGGGTGAGCCCCAGGGGAGTGGATACCCGCCTGGTGGGTGAGGGAAGCAAGCCCTGGGGCTGGAGCCATGGCCCCATCTCGATGCCTGGAGGCCCGGGAGGGTGGTTCTCCAGGAGGTGGTCCCAGGCTCTCCTGGCTGCTGGCCCCTTCCCAGGGGAGGGCCCGCTCGCCGCCCTTGGCTACCGCGGGTCTCCGAGATCCACAGGTTCGAGGGGCCCTCCCTTGGCTCGTGTGGGCCCCGGGCCCCACGCTGAGCCCCAGCCCCAGCAGCTATCTCCCTGCCTCACCCGCCTCTGCAGCTCAGGGGTGGCAGGTGGCGGTCTCTCTGGCCTGAAAGGGGTCATCGTGCCAAGGCCGGGATGAGCCCAGCCTTTGTTTCCCCATCGGCCTTGCTGCCGCCAGGGCTACGGTGCCGCTGGCAGGTCATGGCAAAAGGAAGGTGGCCTGGGCAGAGCCAAAGGAAAACCCGAAAAGCCACCTCCTGGAGAAGTGGACTCTTCACGGTGCTCTCGCTTGAGCACCCCCCGCCCCCGCCACTGACCCAGAGTTCATGACCCACAACAGAGTCGGGCTGCCCCCTCACCCCGACTCCGCCAGCTCAGAGCGGTGAGCACAGACCGGAGCCTCTTCTGAGGGCAAAGTGCTGGGCACTGGAGCGGGGAACCCTCTCTGTCTCTCGTCCTAGCTCCCATCCCGCATGGCTGGCCCCCGGGGAAGCCCACAGCCCTTCAGACCTCAGGGACATGCTGGACATTCCCCTAGGGAATCACAGCCACGTCAGCTGAGGGAGGGGGCACTGCAGGTGCAGCCTGGTTCCCAGGGGCCCTTGCGCCGAGGCCGCCTCGTTCTCAGTGTGGCAGGCCAGACGCCTCACCGGCGGGTGGGACGTGGGCGTGGGGCAGTGGGGGGAGCCGCGTCCCCCCTACCCTGCCTGCTAGGAAGTAACCGGGCGGGTCCGGAAGGCCGGGCGGCTGTGGTGCGGGGCCCCACCCGGCCGGGTACCTGCTGCTCCTGAAGCTGCCGGATGGTGCTCCGCGCCTTCTGTAGGTCCTCGGCCGCTGAGCTACACTGCTGCCGCACCACTGCCAGCTCCCGCTTGATGACGTAGTTCTCCTCGGCCTCCTGCGCCCGTGTCACCTGGCCCTGAGCACAGCGAGGACCGGATGCTGTGGCCCTCCGCTCGGGCCCACCTCAGGGGGCGGCCCAGAGAGGGAAGGAAGGGGACGAGGTCTCCCGCACTCAGAGCCTGGGATGGGGAGCCCCGCCGGGCCTGGGCACGTGCGGAGGGGCACAGGGAGGAGCCTGGAGGGGGAGAGCCACCCCGGGGCCCAGGCTTTGTGGCGCCTGAACGGAGAAAGCCCAAATGGCAGCTCCTTCCCCTGCCAGCTCCTGGCTCTCGGCCCCTGCCCCAGGTGGGGAGAAAGGATCCTTACTCAGGCCGATGGCACAGCAGAGTCTGGGCCCCGCTGGTGAAGGTGGGGGTCTGGAGGCAGCCAGGGCCCCAGGGACTCAGGGACAGCCCCTCAGGGCAGGGCTGGGAGGTGGGACGAAGCTCTCCTACAACTCTCCGGTCCTGGCATCTGGGGCCCCCATCTACCCAGGGCGAAGAACCCCCCCCCAGCCTGATCCCCCCACCCCAACCAATTCGGGCTGCCCCCCATTCCAGGCTCGGAGCCACCAGGTGGTGGGCAGAAGCTTCCAGATAAAGCCATTCAAGGTGAGGCAGCAGCAGAAGCAGGTGAGAGATGGTAGGCCTTGCAGGTAGGAGCGGAGAGGAGCGTGAGGGGTCAGAGGGGGGGTGGTGGTGTGTGTGTGTGTGTGTGTGTGTGTGTGTGTGTGTGTGTGTGTGTGGTAGAGAGGCTCAGTGCAGTGCACACACCAGGGCCTGTTGCTGATATAGCCTCAGGGCCCCCACCTGTGTCCCCCGGAGGGCGGAGGCTTTCTGCACACGTGCATGGGCTTACACTCAGACACGCTCACACGCACCCGCACACACCGTGCTGTCACGCGCACACCCCTCTTCCCCCCTAGGGAAACCTTTGTTTCCCCTGGAAGCGAGCCCCAGCCACCCCCATGCACGGTGCCAGGCCTGCCCCCACCCCGCCCCAGATGCCCCCCCCCCCCATGGCAGTGGCCGAGGAAGAGGCCGTCCCTAGCTGTGGTGTGCAGGGACCGGGAAGGAAGCGGGAGAGGGAGACGAAAAGCTACAGTACCTGGATTAACCTATCAGCCAGAGCAGCGCTCTCCTACCCGGCGGAGGGGGTTCCGAGCAACAGGGGGAGGAGGCAGAGCGGAAGGCGCGCAGGGACAGGAGAGGGGGAGAGACAGACAAGAACGACTTGTCACTAACGCAGTGGACTATCTCTAGAAGCAGGGGAGAGAGGAGTGAGACCAGAGAACCGAAGAACCAGCAGGAGAGGACCCGGAGGAAGACCAAAGCCAGAGCTAGCTCCGTCCTGGAGAGGGGTCTGTGTGCGGGTGGGGACGTGGGGGTGCCCACGGCTACACCCTCCAGGGCCCAGAAAACTCAGCGTGGGAGGCGGCGCCATCCCCGGAGGGTGAGGGGCGGGGTGGCAGCGCTGGGCCAGGACGAAGTGTTTTCCCGTGGAGTCTAGGCAAGAATTGAGACTTTGGGGCAAGGGCAGTAAAATCTGGTGGGGGGGCTACTCTCTGTGGGCAGTGGAGGGCCAAGTGAGGCGGGGAGAGGAGCAGGAAGGTGGGACCCCCCGCCTTTACTCCTGTCCTTAAAAGCAGGCTGGGGGCCAGGGTCAAGGTTGTGGCATCCCACCATGGCACCAGTGGTAAGGCCTCCCCTCTCCTCTCCTTTCTTTTGAGGGGGAGGCTTCCAAATTCCACGGTTGGGAGCCTGCGGCCTAATTCGGGGCACCTCAGTCAAAGCTGCGGTTCTGCCTCTTTCCGCCCCATGCAGGCCGCCCAGGAGGGACCAGTGTGTGCAGTGAACTGGGTTGTAACCTCACACCCGATCCCAAGCGAAGCGGCCCTAGAACCCCTGAGTATATGGCAGCCCCCATCTCGGTGGGGCTGGGGGTGGGGGCCCCGTGAGATTTACACCATGCTCCTCGGGGCCTGCTGGCTCAGGGTGGGGCCCGGGCCCTGGCCCGGGTGGGGGGCTGGCCGGCCCTCTGGTTGCTGGGTCCTGCTTGGGGCCTGGAGGAGTTGGTGCCACAGGCTGGTGGCCACGCTCCTAACCTTCTCCAGGGTCTCAATCCGTTGTTTCAGGAGCCGGTTCTCCGTCCGAAGCCTCTATGTGGGGAGAGGGGGGGGGAGTGTGTCAGAACCCCACCCCGTTCCCCATACACACAGAGGTCTGTCCCCTTAAGGGCCAGGTCGCCTCCGGGCAAGATGGAGTCCTGGTCAAATGTTCTGGGTCAGTGATTCCAGAAAACAGTCAAGGCCAATCCCTGTTCAGAATGGCCCATTAGATTTTTTTTTTTTTTAAAGAATCCTTGGTTCACTTAAAACAATGTGATCGCTTTCAGGGGTCAGCAGTCAGCACCCACACCCACTTTCTCTGGAGTCTGTTTCCACCCCACACGGGGGCCTGCCAAAGGCCAATGTGGCACCTATCACCGGGCAGACCCTTCCTCTGGATCTGTCAGTCCCTGCCCCTCATGGCTCTGCTTCGGGCACCAGAACGAACTGTTCTCAGAGTCTGGGTCCAGGGGAGGGGGTCTTGCTGAACACACACGCTTCCTTCAGCGGGACAGCCACATTTCTGTGAGCCACCAAAAGTCAGCTGTGCTCAAAAGCTGTCACTTCCCTCCAGCGGGGCGGTTCTGGAGGCAGTTTCCCTTGCTTTCCGCCTTCTCTCCTGCACTGATGGATGTGGGTTAGATATTTGTGGTTTTAAGTTCCCCGTGGCCTTTTGGGAAGCAGGTGAGCTTTATGTATGCCTTGCATCGTAGCCTCTGCTAGGCACCCCTTACGAAGCGGGTACAGATAGTTGGACCCAGAGTGTGTGCTGAGTGAACACCAACCAGATCCTGTGTCTTCCTGAAGCCCCAGGCCCCACATTCATGCGTTATTAATGAGGGCCCCGCCTCCCTGTGGATCACAAAGAAACTTTCCTCGTTTCTTCCCGGGAGGAAAAGGTGATGGAAACACTCAGAACACTCCCAGGAGGCAACTGAGGTCAGAGAGAATCATAGACTCGATTGAGGGTCATTCACTGATGTCACGGGTGGGGAAACTGAGTCCCAACGGGGTGGTGGCTTGCCCGGGCCTCCCAGCTGGCCTGGGTTCGATCTGTTCCGGGCAGGCTCTCTGCCCCACATCTGCGCTCCAGGGTCCTGATCCTCGCCCCCCGGCCCCTGCACTGCTCTGTCTTCTCTCCGGCCACGACCCACCACCGCAGAATTGCAGAATCGCAGAGATCCCTGAGAAGCCGCATGTGCCCGACTGACAACTCCCCTCTCTCCTGCTTACCCCAAAGGGAAAATAAGAGACAGGGAGTGAACAGGGACTACAGGGTCAATGCATACGCTGGGCTTTTTTTTTTTTCTTTTAAATTTTCTGTATTTTTGGTGCTTTGATATCCAGCCACCTTGCTAATCTTGGAGAGACTGCCTGGCCCTCGACTAGCCTTTCATATGCAAACCAGCCAATACAGAGCCCACAGCCACCCACCTTCCCTATAGCACTCGCACACGCAGCCAGCGTTCTCCCTGCCCCAAATTGTCCCAGGGCAACCGAGGACTCTCCTGTAGCCCACAGCTTCTGCTGAAATTGTTCAGACCAACCAATCCTGAACTCAAACTTGACTGCCTGCCTTGCCCATTCCTTCCTGGGGATGCCCAATAAAGGAGCTGGCCCACGCTTTCCCTCTCTCACCCTCTGCATCCTGACCCCACTCTGACCCACTCGGGTGCTTCCCCACGTGGCCAGGTGTGGTGGGGCGTGCCCCCTCCTTTTGGCAACTAGGAGTAATAAATTCTTCTTCCAAGGGCAGTGTCGTCTCTGTGTCTGTCACTTGACCACCTGATTAAAACAAATTTCAGGTACATTTTGAAACGGGCTAAAAGTGAAAGCGCCAAGGGCAGGGCCATCCATGAAAGAAGGCGTCTGCCTGGATCCTTTAAGGTCTGTGGGCTCTCAGGCTCCTCTCCTGGAAATTTCCAGGTTGGGCATGTAGTCTGAGTGTCTGCTGTGTCCCTACATACCTACCACTGGGCCCTCACAGTCACCAGATGGGCGCAGGCCCATGATCGTGCATGAGCAAGACAGGCACACATGTTGGGACTGGTGCATCAGTCAAGCTGCCATTCTTGAGAAAGGGGGATGCTTGCAAACTCAGGACACAAAACTTTCTGGAAAGCCAACAAACAGGACCAGGCCACCGACGTCCTCTTTCCCCTTCAGGTATGGGTGGCAGGTGACCTGGTTTCTAATCTAGATTCTGCCTCTGCCTCTGCCTCTCTAAAGGGGGTAGAGACGTTGATAGTGGTGATGATAATAAAACTAAAATTAACAATGATAATAATTTGAACAGCAGAGCAAATGTTATTCCCATTTTGCAGAAGGGGACACTGAGGCTCAGAAAGGTGAATCCACCTTCCTGGGTCATACAGCTGGTCCACGGCAGAGCTGGGAAGTGAATCCTGAAGAGGACAAAACCAGGTGTGTTGGGGTTTGGGTTTGTGTCTGTCCCTCTCACTGGACTGGAGGGACCCTCAGTCTCTGCTGTGACTCTGGCACGCAGTAGATGCTCAATAAATGCTTTTTGCATGAATAACTAAAATCACATGCAGAAGGATGAAAGCAGAAGGAAGGAGAGAGAGGCGAGTCTGGGTCTGAGGGGCCACAGTGGGCACCGTCCTCAGTCCTCCGTGCCTGCCCCTGACCTCAGGGCTCCGCCCATCAGGGCCAGCTTTCCTGATATTCCTCCGGTCCATCAGGCCTGCTGTTGCTCGGCCTTTTTGCACTGACTCCCTGGGCCCAGAGCAATCTTCCCTGGGTCAGCTCCGCCTCTCTTCTGCGCGTTTTTACCCAGAGTACTTTCTGGAGTCCTTAGCCTGTACCATTTGTTCCCTGACCATCTCCCCACGATAATGAGGAGGGCGTCCCATGAGGGCGGGGACCTATCCACCTTATCTGCCACCGGTCTCTGACAGTGGGGTGGGCCCTTGCTCACACGTCGGCCCGCTGGTGAAGGAAGGGCAGGTGTGTGGAGGCAGACGCCTCGGACTCGAAGCACAGGCTGTGTGCGGCTTGGGCAAGGCTGCCCTCCCAAGGGCACCCCGTCCCTGCCCCCACTCCCGCGACTCACTTTGATCTCGATCTGCTCCTCCATTTCCTTGCTCTTCATGGCTGCGTACTCCTTCTCCAGCCTGCAGAGGGGAGGCAGATGAGGCCACGTCCCACTCTCGGGGACCCCCTCTGTGCCAGTCCCCTGGCCGCCCGGCACTGACCTCTTCATCTTCTTGGGGTTGTACTTGACCTGGTAGGCCTTGAGGATCAGCTTGTCCGGGCAGCTGTCGAACTGGTGGGGGATCACCCTCTGGAAGTACTGTGGGGGCACAGGCGGTCACTGACACGGAGGCCCCGAGTGCGGGGGCCGCCAGAGCTATATGCTGCTTCCCCGCGGGAGGAGCTGGTCTGCCAGGGGCACGGCCACGGCCCAGCTCAGGGTGCAGCCTGTTGCGGGCGCTCTGTCAGGGCGTGTGGAGCGAGCGAGTGAGCGTGAGAAGCGGGGCCGGGGAAGCAGCATCCACAGCCCGGACCTCAGTTCGAAGGGAAAAAGCAGGGCTTCGGGAGCTCTTGCCGGCAAAGGCCGGGCGGTAGAGGGGGCTGAGCACAGGGACCTCCGCAGGGGAAGGGGCAGGCATGTCGCTGCCCCCCGGGGGGGGGCGGTGAGAGGAGGCCGAAGAGTGTGAGGAATCAGGGCGGCGGGAGCAGCCTGGAGGGAAGACCCCTCGCTGGCCGGCCCGCACGCCTGCGCCCGGGAGCCCGGGCAAAGGGTTAAGCGGAAGCCCTGACGGAGCACACAGCTTGCTGCGGTTCGGGGCCAGGCTGGCTCCCGCTCCCCAGCCCAGCTGGCCCCCTCTGGCAGCTGCGCACAATGGATGCCCGTGTTCACGGACACAGCCGTGGCCTTTGTGCATTCTTCCCCGAAGCACCAGCTGGAAGACGCGGGGAGGGGCAGGGGCCTGCATGATGGGGACATGGCGGGAAAGCAGGCTGGCCTCTTCTCCAGCAGGCGGGACGGCCAGGGCGGGTGTGAAGCTGCCCGGACCCCTCCTTCCCTCCCGGGCCCTCGCCTGGCCCACGTGCCGGGACCAGAACCACACCCAAGACCTTGTAGTTTGGCTGGTATTACTATTTGCCGGGTTAGACTTTGGAGGACCCAGGGCTGGGAGCAGGAGGTCGGGGCGGTGGGGGGGGGGGGTTAGGAGGACCGCCCAGGGCTTGGCTTAAGCCTAGACCTTCCGTCATTTCCCCCAGGCTGCTCCTCAGAGCCTGTCTGGGTCCTCCAGGAAGGCCTCGGGGAACAGAGGTCATGGCAAAGGGTCAGGATGCTCAGGACACCTTCCGCCCTTGCAACTCCCCCCCCCCCCCGCCCCCTGCCATCTCTCAGGAGGCCTTCACCTGCCCCGGTGCCCCTAGTGTAAGGGAATCCCGCCCACCCAGCCCCTCTGGCCCACCTGGGACATCCCCTCCATGTCCAGCTGCATTAGCTCCGTCTGGTTCACCTGCAGCAGGGCGAGGCCGACCCGGAACACAATCTCCAGGCCCTGCAAAGGTGATGGTGGCGGTGCATCTCAGGTCCTGTCGTCCCAGGGGTCTCCGACCCCTCCCCGAGTCCCAGCCCTCCCTCAGCCCGGGCCTGGCTGGGGATCTGGGAGAGGAAGGGGTGTTCGGCGTCCTCACCTCGTACATGAAGATGTCAAAGACACGAGTGGCAACAGGGAGCGGGAAGGTGGTCAGGAAGAGTGTGAGGAACCAGGACGAGGCATACATAGATGTGTGGAAGCTCTGGGAGCGGAAGTGGGTGTTCAGATCCGGGAGCTGCTCCTGGGGTGGGGGTGGGGGGGAGGCCAGGCGCCGTGAGACCACCAGGAATGGCTGTCCGGGCCCCCCGGGGCCCCCTCCACCAGCCAGGGCCGGGCTTCGGCGCCCCGGCCTCCAGGGGGTCTTACCCGCCTGCCCTTGACAACCCGTGGCACTGTGTCTGGGGGAGGCTGAGGTACCCCAGGGCTCTGAGCAGCACGAGGTGGGGACACCGGCAGGGGCGGCAGGTGCAGCAGCAGCTACTGGGTGTTGGGGATGCACGGGGGGCCGCACTGGCACAACCACCCGTGGGGTCCTCACCGCTGCCTCAAGAGGGAGCTTCTGGGGCTCGGGGGAGGTGGGTGGTTACACGACTCCCCAAGTTCACCCAGAGAGCGAGAGGTGGGCTGTGGCAGGAGCCCCATATTCTGTGACCCGCCGGTTGCTGTGTCCACCCACCGCCCCCTGCGTGGTACTTATGCCCAGCGACGCTCAGGGGATGCCTGTCTGCCTGGCCTGAACTTCAGGCAGCTGGCAAGTGACAGGACCCGGGGAAACTGGGGCTGGACCAGGTGTTAGGAGCCCCTGGATGTCCTTCACCAAGACGAAACAGACTCTGGGGCTGTCTCCCCACCTGCCCTGGGGCTTCCTCCGCAGCTGGGGGTTCTCTGGTGCTGTCCAGCTACTTCACCCGGGAAGGCCTTGGCCACCCAGGCCAGGGTGGGGTCACTTCTTCTCCGTGGCCCCGGGCCACCTGCTTGCCAACACGACCCGGTCCCCTCAAGCGACAGCACCTCCCTGCCATCTGCTATGCAGAGCTACACAGCCCCACCTGTGACCAGCTTCTGAAGCAGGCCGTGTGTGTGTGTGTGTGTGTGCGTGCGTGTGTGTGTGTGTGTGTGTACACGCACGCATACACGCACGCCCAGTCTCTGTCTGCCAGCCAGGGGCAGGCCCTGCGGGGGCTGCTATTTATAAACAGAGGCGGCTGCTCTCCAGTATCAGCAAAGGCAGGCAGACAACACTTTCCCTCCTTCCGCCACACTGGGGAGCAGACAAGGAGGGGCTGCGGGTGTACCTGACAAGAGCCAACCCGACCCCTCTTGCCCTGGTGGCTCTGGGAGTCCCATGTTCTCAGGGGTGCCCACTATCAATGGTTGGCCCTTGCCCCGTTGCTTGAAGCACCCTTTGGGGCAGTACCCATCTGCCCCCCGCCCCCCGCCCCGGCCCTGTCGCAGCACAGGACCCCCTTCTGAGCTGGAACCTCTGTGTGCGATTTCCCAGCCCTGGAACTTTCAGCTAAAGAGACTGGAACGGGGCAGGTCTAGGTTAGCACCCACGGGCGTGGGGTGAGCGGGTGCAGACCACCCGGCCTCCGCTTACCTGTAGCATGGACTCGAACTGATAGATGCAGAGCCCCAGCTCGGCCATGCTGGGCTTGAAGAGCTCCCTCAGGCGGTACTCCTGCATCAGCCGCACGAAGACACAGAAGGCCTCCTCCTCGGGCATCTGGGTGGGTGGGGACAGGCAGGGTGGGAGGGGGCGCTCGCGGCTCTTCTTATGGCCCTGGGGCGTGGTGCTTCGCCTGCCTCTGTTACGTTTAGACTTACAGAACGCGGACTGCGTAGGCTGCCTGGACCCTTATAACAAACCCCTGGTAAATATCGTCATCCCGGTTTCATTGATGGGAAAACTCCTGAGGCTGAGGCCACAGGCCTCCTGGCAGGAAACAGGGAGCTGGGACTTGAAGCCCGGGGCTGGCCACCTCCAGCGCCCAAGGTGAGACACCCTCTGGTTTAGCCCCAGCTCTCTCCATTCTCCCCTCCTAGGTCTGCCGGGTTCTCTGGAGGAAACCCTTGGCCCAGCTAACACCGCACTGGCTGACCTAAGCCCTCCGCCTGAGTGCCAGCCCTGGGCGGTGACCGGGCAGCTCCCGGAGGGGACGGTGGACCAGGACAGGCAGCCAGCCCCTCCGAGCCCACCCACGGGGGGCTTGGCCTGGGGCCTGGCGGGGGTCGTAGGTGGGTGGGGAGGGAGGTCTGACCCCAGGAGGACCCTGGACGGGGGGCACGCTCTGCTTTGGCCCACCTCCCAGGCTTGTGGCTGGTGCCTGGCCTACCTGCATGAGGAGCAGACCCACGATGAAGGCGCTGCCCTGGCAGTAGCCCACCTCCCTGTCCACCAGGGAGTACGCCTGCAAAGGGGACACACGCTCATTACCGCAGGGGCCCTCCGGGCCGGCCGGCCCTCACAGGCCGGGGTCTGGGCGGTGGAGACCCGCCGGCCCCGGGCCTCACCTTCATGACGTTGAAGAGGACCTCCTGGCCCAGGCTGTCCTGGCCCTTGAAGAACTCGTGCTCTGGGTAGGTGCGGGCGATGTCCCTGCGGATCAGCTTCTCACAGGGCGAGGACATCTTGAGCAGCTCCGAGTACTGGTTCTTGACGGGCATGTCCGTGGCACTGCACAGGAGTTGCCACACGATGGCCCGGAAGTGGTGGGGGATGCCCTTGCGGATCAGCTCCTGCCAACGGGGGGGGGGGGAGGGGGCGGGGGGGGGGCGGGAGGCCGGGCTGGACCCTGTCCCAGGGCGGCCTCCCCACGGCCACCCGGTCCAGCCCTGAGACGGGGCTGGCCTGTGGCTCGGTTGCGGCCCAGAGCTGGCCGAGCCCCCGTGCTGCGGACAGAAGCCTTGCTGCTTAATGCGCGGTCCCCAGTCCGTCACGGAACAGAGCGGGCGGGAAACAAACGGGTATACCTGAGACACCGGCGTGACAGCCACTAGCTTGGCCGGCCCCGCCCTGCACCGCGGCCCCGGCCCTCCCGTGTCCCGGCAAGGCTCATCTCCACTTCCGCTCTCTGCCCGCGGGGGCCCCAGACGGCCCCGGGACCCCGGTGCTGCCCTCCGGCGGCCCAGTGACCCGGCCGGCCCCGCCCAGCCCCACAGGCCCCGCCACCTTGAGCAGCTTCTCCTTCCTGCGCCTCCACTCCTCCCACTCGTTGGCGATCCGGCCCCACAGGATCCACGTGTCCTCCTCCAGGTGGCTCAGGTTGGAGGAGGCCGAGGAGCTGGACACCAGCGAGGAGCCGCTGTTCCGCCGGGAGCCGTTCATGGAGCGCATCGACTTGGAGTCGGCTTCCAGGAGCCTGGGCAGACAGGGGCTGGTGGGGGCGGGGCCCCGGCTGCGGCCAACTCCTGCCCCCGCCCCTGGGCTCTAGTGACTCTCTGGGGACAGGGCACCCCCGGGGGAGCCCGGCCCCTCCTCTCAGGAGTCCCAGACTGGGTCTAAGTCGTTCTCGCTGAGGGGCCTTAGCCGGTGCTCTACCCTCTCTGAGCCGTGGTCCTCATTCCCGGGCCCCCAGAGAGGCTAACATCTTTGTGTCCCGTTGGTGTCCAGCACGGGGCTGAGAAGCCCGTGCATTGGCGGACTCAGTCGCGTACCAGCACTGCAGGGCAGGGTTGGTTAAGATCTACGCTCTACGCACAGGTGCAGGGAGGGCGAGCCACTCAGCCAGCTGGCAAGCAGCTGTGTGGCCGTATGTTTCTGCCGCTCTGCCATCTGGGGCCTCGCTGACCCCGGGGGGGACCACCCTCCGGCAGCCCAGCAGATTCCTAGAGATGGGTAAGGACTTGCCTGCCAAGCGCCGTTTTCCTATGCAGACCAACCAATCTAGAACCCCCAAACCAACCCCTTCCCCTGCTCTGATCACCCCAGGGCCAGGTGCCAGGCCAACTAGGCTTGGCCCTGCACCCCCGAGCCCGCTGAGATTACTCGAGCTAGCCAGTCGGCCTCGCTGTTCCTTCCTACAGGAACCACAACGAAGGCTCTTGCTCACGTCCTGCCTCATCCCTCTGCCCCCTGACCGACCCTGGTGCTTTCCTGGTTAGCCCCACATGGTGTGCCGGGCCCCCTCCTCTTAGAGGCGGTGACTCACAAACTCTCTGTCCGTTGGCCTCGTTGTATCCGAATAATAATACCGCCTACATTTTGAAACCAGGGGAAGGGCCAGAGGAGAAAGGTGGGAAGGCCTGGCTCCAGAGTCAGAGGATTTGTTCTTCCCTCCAACAGAGGCTCAGCCAGCGAAGGCCAGGTTCACTGGCCCTCTTGAAACCTTGGTCTCATCGGAATGGGGAAACCGATCATCCGGGGTTGGAGGACGGCAGAAGACGTCCCTTGTCAAGCCTCTGGTGGGCGCTGTTACTTTGCCGAGGGCCGGGCCCAGCTCTTAGTGTGAGGGGGGGCCCCCAGGAACTTCTGTGTGGGGCCCAGGCTGCACCCCTGAGGCCACTCCCCGCCCCCCAGGCCCCAACTCACCGGTTCTGCTCTTCAAGCTTGGCCAACAGCTCCAGCTCATCGGGGCTGAGGTTCTCGGAGTCAGAGGTGGGGGAGCAGGTGGGGGCCGACAGGGCCTCCTGGGATGAGGAGTCGGGGCTCAGAGTGGGGCTCGCCATGGTGGGCAGGCTCGTCTGCTGCGAGCAGGGCCAGGTCACAGCTCTGTCTGGGGGCCGGAGACATGTATGGTCAGCACTGGGTGGGGGCGCCTACCCTGTCTGGCTGGCTCTGGGCCGGCTGAGCCTGCTGCTCGCCTGTGGACATTTCCTCACCTCGGGCTGCCCATCTCTGGTCTGTCCGCTCGGTGCACCCCCCATCCCCACGTACTCCAGCCCAGCGGACGGCCATGCTGGCTCCTTCTATGCCAGACACCAGCTACCATGATCCCTGCCTGGGTCCAGATGCATGGACGGAGACAGAAGGACTGCAGCCAGGGCCCGAGCTGCCCTGCTGTCCCCGGGCATAAAGGCCAGGTCTCAACTTGACATCCCTGAGTCCTCAGCAGGACCAGAGGCAAAGGCTCCCTGTCACTCAGGCCTTGGGGGCACAGAAGCCCCTGCTCCAGTGGCCCTTCCTGACGGCCTTGGTCCCTGTCTCTGGCTAGATCCTGTCCTGGGAGCCCTGCCTCAGCATCCGACCTTCCCCGTCTCATCAACCAAAGTGGGTGGCTGGCACAGCCAGAAACAATTATTCTCTACCATTGATTGGCTGGTGTTGCCAACGGCCGGAAGAGTCGACTCCCCTTGGGCTGGGAAGCCGGGGATGGACGCGTCAAAGTGCTGGGAATGTGTGGCCCGGTGGATGCAGAGCGAGAGCCACAGGCTCTCGTCAGTACCCCGATCTTGGCCGGGCGGGTGCCAGGCCCATTTGTCTGATTTTTCTTGGGGAGGATCTGGCCCCGCCCTCCTGGCGGCTTCCAGAACACTAGCCTCTTGCTTTCTGCTGGCTTCAGGAGAGGCAGCTCAGCACCGTGCCGAAAGCAAGGGCTCTGGACTCAGACGAACCTGTGTCTGAACCGCGGTTCCCCCTCAACTAGCTGGGTGGCCTTGGGCCAGTCCCCTGGCCTCTCTGAGTCTCCAAAGACTGAGGATCATACAGGACCTGCTCCAGAAGGTGGCGGTGAACCTGAGTGTGCCACCGCATGGAACGTGGGAGAACGGCGCCTGACACTTAATGACTGCTCTCTAGATGGTGGCCTTGATCATTCATTCCAGGGCCAGGGCCAACGTCTAGCTGGCCTCCAGGGTTCTGCTATGCCTGGTGTGGGGACTGCTGGCAGGAGCTGCCATCACCCTGGTGGGAGGTTTTAGGGGTGGGGGATGGCTAGGGGAGCGAAGGCAGGGGCTGGGGGCGGTGTTCTTTCCACTCAGTCATGTTTCTGGTAAGCCCAAGCATCAACGGTCTGAGAGGACGGGGATCTCCAGGGCCATGGAGGCGGGAAGAAAGTGCTCCTCCCTTCCCTGTCGCTTTGGACGGCTCCTTCACGCCCCCCTACTCTCCTGCATAGTCTGTGACAGGAATCCACTATTGCCCTTGGACCCCACGTGACCGGGCTCTGACAGCTCCGCCCGGAGGGGCCCTTGGCCAGGCCCCGGAGAGGGGGCATCTGGTCCCCTAGGCAGCAGAAGGACAATGACAGGACAAGAGTAGACCATTTCACACCTGCCATCAGGTCACTGGGCGCCTACTTGCAGCCTAAACTCAGACCCCAGCCGACACCTGAGGGCCCACTGGGTGGCTGGGCTTGACCCTGGCCATACACTTGATTCCAGCCTCCTTGCCCTGTGCTGCCCTGTCACGGGGTGGGAGCGAGGGGGCATCATTCTTTTTTCACCTTGTAGGGGGCCCAGAACCCTCCCTTCCCAGGTCTCTGTGGCTCCTCAGGGCCCCTGGTTCTGCCTCTGGCTCCCCAAGGCTCTCCGATTCTGTTGGGTGCCAAGGGCTCTGGCTTGGGTGGGCGGTACAAACTCTGGGTGGCGAACCCCAGCAGAACTGGAAGAGCTCTTCCTCCCACGGCCTCGCTGGCCAGCGACAACTGCCCCAGAGAACGGGCCACTCTGCACCGTCTAGCCAGGAGTTAACCTCTCCGGAGAGAGGTGGGGCCCGCTCCGGGCCTACCACCGAGTCAAAGTCTGTGACCAGCCAGGGCAGAGGCGGGCTGTGCACAGGAAGCCCTGACCTGGAAGGATCTCTCTGGGCGGGGAGGAGCTGGGAAGGCAGGCTTGGGAGGTGGGAGAGAGGTGGGGGAGGCGAGCACGGGAGCCTCCTAAGCACCGCTGGGGTGGGGGAGCAGTGGGAGCCCTGGAGCAAGAGACCACACGTGGCCAGGGTGGTGGTCTGGGCCCGCCATCTCAGGAGGCCTGGAGTGCCCTGGTGTCCACGATGCCACCCCCAAAGGACCCGAGGGACTGCTTCAACTCTGGCCTTCTGATTTCAAAACACAACCAGCCACTAGCAGGGCTTGTCCAGATATTTATCACATATTAATGTGGACTTCACACAGGAAGTAAAATTGATTCAATACACACGGCTGAAATTTGCAGTCCGAGAGGCAGAACCTTCTGATCCCTCAGGAACTTTCTCTTGACTCGTCGCCAGATTCTCTAAACACTGCCTGACGCTGGAAGCCATCCTCCCGATGCACACACACACACACACACACACACACACCATACACACTAACACACTCATGTAATTGACCCGCACACACCCACACATACTTACATACACTCACACACTACCTCACACCCCCTGCACTCACGGCGACACACACGATCTTGCACCCACACCCATGCGTACACACTCGGACACAGGGCCCACTCACACGATCTACAGTCCGTCTCACACCCACGCATTCTCACGTGTGCACACACACACACACACACACACATGCACGCACTTCCTGCACGGACCAGATCTTGCCACTCTTGGGACTGAGTAGGTTGGGACGGACACCGGCCCGCCACCCTCCTAGCTCTGCGGGTGGCCCTGCCTCCCCTCCAGAGAGGCCCAACTCTTCCCGGCTCACTGTCCTTCCCTGATGCTCACTGAGGGCCGTCTAAGGGCCAGGCACTGTTCTGGGCACAGGGAAACGGGGGGAAATAGGCGGATGAGGCACCGCCTCCCCTGCCTGACGGGTACAGAGACCCACAGATGGGGCGGTCCCTTCGAGGGCTGAGGGGCCACCGGCCTGAGATGCACATGCGGGTCCAGTGGGTCTGACGTGCCAGCCTCTCAGCGTCCTTCACATCAAGCCCCTTTGCCTCTACCCCACCTCAGCCACTTGAATGGGGTCCTGGACCCCGCAGAGCAGGCAGTGGGCCGCCTACCCCTTTGCCTGCTGGCACTCCCACCCTCCACACGCCCACAGGGTGGCGCATGGCTTATGAGGCTGAGCCCATGGCTAAGCCAACCTAGAGGGGTGGGAAGAGACTGCCAGTGTGCTGGGGGCAGGGGGCGCGGGGGCAGAAGGGCCCAGATGCTGGGTGTTTTCTCCTTCCCTCCCCCTCTCCGGGCTGTTTAGACACTGCCAGCCATGCACCCTCCTTCTTGAAGTCCTTTTCCACCCAGCTTCAGACAGGCCAGGCTCCTGGCTTCTTTCCCACCTCTCTTCCTGGGCTTCTCAGTGTCCTACACGGCACCTCTTCCCCCACGGGCCTTGCCTCGGCCCCTGTCCCTTCATGCCCCTGGTGGTCTCACTGTCGAGGCTTAAATGATCAAATAAATGCCACCAGTTGGGACACTCTCCTTTCCCCAGCTTTCTCTTTCTCCTGAGCACCAGCCAAGACTGCCAACTGGCTCCTGAATATTACCCACCAGGGTAAAAATCGCCACTGTCTGGGTCCCTGCCACTGTGGTGCCCTGCACTGAGCCTACAACATAAGAGTTGAGAAATTGAACCCACCTGCCCACCCACCCATATTTGCTGAATGCCTGCGAGGTGCTGGGCACCATATTGGGCAAATACAATGCAGTCGTGGCCCTCCCAGAGCGTACAGAGCATAGAGAATAAGAAACGACCATCCAAACTTTCTATTACAGATTGAGAGGCATGCTTGGAAGAACAGATAGCCCGGAAAACAATCTGGCAGTTCCCTCAAAAGTTAAACACGGAGTTACCCTATGACCCAGCAATTCCGCTCCTAGATATCTACCCCGAAGAATGGAAACCGCATGGCCACACGTGAACTTGCACATGACTCTTCACAGCAGTGTTATTCGCAACAGACAAAAAGTGGAAACAACCCAATGTCCGTTGATGGATGAACAGACAAACAAAATGTGGTCCATCCATACAATGGAATATTACTCAGCCATAAAAAAGGAAGGAGGCTCTGACACCTCCTACAACGTGGACAGACCCGGAAGACATTATGCTCAGTACAAGAAGTCAGACACAAATGACCACAAGTGACATGGTTCCATTTATACGAAATGTCCAGAGGAGGCATATCTATAGTGGTGGCCGGGGGCGAGGGCTTAGGGTGAATGGGGGAATGGGGGATTTCTTTTTGGATCAAGGAACTGTTCTGTAATTAGACAGTGAGGAGAATTGCACAGCGTTGTGAATATACTGAAACCCATTGAACCATTCGCTTTGAAAGGGTGACTTTTATGTTATGTGAATGATCGCTCAGAGACAATGATGATAGGGATGGGATGGGGTGGGATGGGATGGCAGAGGGACCACAGGGCAGAAGCAGGAGGGAGGCATGCTACTCTAGAGGAGACTGGAGAGTTCTGTAGAGGCCAGACCCCCACTGGGTCCTGTGGACCAAGGCAGGAGCCCGGCTGGCCTTGCATTTTAGGAAGACCTTCCCTAAAGCCAGCCGCTCCTCCTGATGCAGAGGGGCCTCGCTGGGTCTGTGGTGCTGCCCTCCACCCACCTGCTCAGGCCAAGCCTGGCGCTAGCCCTCTGCGCTTGCCCAGACCCTTCAGCCACTGCCTACTTGGAGATGGAGACCAAATGTTTTTGCCCGGTGCGCACAGCCCTGCCGGCCTCCCTTTCTCTGTTATCCAAGCCCCACCAGGCTCAGCCCTCTGTGACCCACCTGCTTCTTTCTGCCTGTGTCTTTGCACATGCTGTTCCCTCTTGCTGGAAAGGCATTCTCCAACATTTTGAATATTTTTTTTCCTGTGAAATTGTGCCTGTCAACCTCCACCTCCAGCACGCTGGCTCACATCTCTCCTCTCTGCAAATATCTCCTACAACCCAGCCCAAGGCACATTCTATGGCAATTACTTCTATACGTGCCTGCCTGCCCTACTGGGTCATGAACGTGCTGAGGGCAAGGGCCTAACTTCTTTTTTTTTTTTTTAATTTTTTTTAATGTTTGTTTTTATTTTTGAGACAGAGAGAGACAGAGCATGAACAGGGGAGGGTCACAGAGGGAGACAGAATCTGAAGCAGGCTCCAGGCTCTGAGCTGTCAGCACAGAGCCCGACATGGGGCTCGGGCTCACGTACCGTGAGATCATGACCTGAGCCGAAGTTGGACGCCCAACTGACTGAGCCACCCAGGAGCCCCGGGCCTAACTTCTTTAATTTTCTACTCCAAGATCCTAACACATCTGGAATTTAGCAGGTGCTCGGTAAACATTTGCCAAATGAAGACAAAAATCTCTGTGCTGTTCAGCCAAGTGATCAAGGTCAACATGGACAGTGATAAGTCATACTAAGAGCTTGGGCCCGTGATGAGATGACAAGGGCATGGTCACCTCTGTGTCTTTCCTCCCAGAACACACCACTTTAACTACGAGAAAAACATGTGACAAAGCCAGACGAGGGGACATTTTAGAAAATTCCTGACCAGTCCTCAAAACTGTCAAGGTCATCAGCAGTAGGGATAAGCCTAAGAAACTGTCCCAGCCATGAGGAACCTAAGGAGATTTGACAACAAAATGTCACGTGGGATCCAGGATGGGATCCTGGAAGAGGACAAGGAAATTAGGGAACCTGAATAAAGCATGGACTGTAGTTAATGTATCAACATCAGTCTGTTAATCATAACAAATGTGCCAGACTAACTGAAGACGTTACTAATAGGGGAAACTGGGTGTGGGGTCTACAGGAACTCTCTGTACAATCGTCTCAATTTTTTTTTTTTAATTTTTTTTTCAACGTTTATTTATTTTTGGGACAGAGAGAGACAGAGCATGAACGGGGGAGGGGCAGAGAGAGAGGGAGACACAGAATCAGAAACAGGCTCCAGGCTCTGAGCCATCAGCCCAGAGCCCGACGCGGGGCTCGAACTCAGGGACCGCGAGATCGTGACCTGGCTGAAGTCGGACGCTTAACCGACTGCGCCACCCAGGCGCCCCTCAATTTTTTTTTTTTTTTTAAATTTTTTTTTTCAACGTTTATTCATTTTTGGGACAGAGAGAGACAGAGCATGAACGGGGGAGGGGCAGAGAGAGAGGGAGACACAGAATCGGAAACAGGCTCCAGGCTCTGAGCCATCAGCCCAGAGCCCGACGCGGGGCTCGAACCCACGGACCGCGAGATCGTGACCTGGCTGAAGTCGGACGCCCAACCGACTGCGCCACCCAGGCGCCCCGTCAATTTTTTTTTTTTTAAAGTAGGCTTTGGGGAGGGGCGCCTGGGTGGCTCAGTCGGTTGAGCGTCCCAGTTTGGCTCAGGTCATGATCTTGCAGCTCGTGAGTTTGAGCCCCGCGTCGGGCTCTGGGCTGACAGCTCGGAGCCTGGAGCCTGCTTTGGATTCTGTGTCTCCCTCTCTCTCTGCCCCTAACCTACTCGCATTCTGTCTCTGTCTCTCTCTCGAAAAAATAAACATTCAAAAAATTTTTTAAAAATAAATAAATAAAGCAGGCTTTGGGGAGCCTGGGTGGTTCAGTCAGTTGAGGGTCTGACTCTTATGGTTCATGAGTTTGAGCCCCACATGGGGCTCACCCGCTGTCAGTGCAGAGCCCGCTTTGGATCCTCTGTCCCCCTCTCTCCCTGCCCCTCCCCTGCTGGAGCGTGCTCTCTCTCTCTCTCTCTCTCTCAAAAATAATTAAACATTAAAAAAATAATAATAAAGTAGGCTCCATGCCCAATGTGGGGCTTGAACTCATGACCCCGAGGTCAAGAGTTACATGCTCTGACTGAGCCAACAAGATGCTCCACTGTCCTCAGTTCTTCTGTAACGCTGAAACTGTTCGAAAAAATAAACCCTATTTGAAAGATAATTTGAAAAAAAGATGCCATATCAGCGTGGACAGAAAAGTAAAGCACAGTTGTAACACATGCCAGGTGCCGTAGCAAGTAGGACAGGTGCCAGGGCCCCCGACGAGGCCGCGGGGGAGGCAGGACTTGTGCTTGGATTTCTGACTCCAGAACCTCTGCCTTCTTTCTGCTTCCTTTCACTTTAGGAATAATACACATAAAACTCGAGTGCCCAATTTACTGGGCACTGAGGAAAGTGCAGTCGTTGGTTTTCAGTGGGGAGAGGGGGTGAGTGTGTATGCGCCCTCTCTCAGAGCCCGGCATTTTCAGAGGCAAGAATAAAGACCCCAAGTTTCCTTCCAGTTTGGCTCCCCACTTCCCCTCCCCCCGCCGGCTTCTGATCCTCTTCTTGGAATGGTTATGGGGGACACAGAATCATTTCTGAATCTGATGCCTCAGGAGATGCCATGTGACCCTAGATGTCCAGCCTGCCAGGACGGTCACTGTGGGCCCACAGACCGCCATGGTCCTGGCTGGCCCCAGCTCCTGGGGAAATGGCCTGGTGTCTGGGCCCTTTCCCTTGGCGAGGGGCGGGCAACCGATCTGTAACCTTGGATAACAAGAACAGCAGTTGGAATTCAGGGCTTACTGTCTATCCTCCTCTTTTCCCCGGTTCTCGCTGCAACTCCATGCTGCTCTAGATGTTTCCATATCCGTGTCTCTTCTTCCATGGCTCTGTGGGTGTGTGTATAACTGTTCCCAGATCTCTTGGCCTCCTGGGAGAACTTCAGAGCCAGTAGCCTGCGTTCAAATCCCTCCTACAACCCTTTCTATCTTTGAGATACACTTTGCCTCAGTCTTGTCATCTGAAAACAGGGTTAACTGTTAAACAGTACCTGCCTCCCAGGTTTTGTTGCGAGGAACACCTGAGCTAAACCTGTCAAGTGCTTCGGACAGGAGCCGGCCCATAGTATTTGTTCCCTGCGGGATGGAAAGTTCCATGAGGGCAGGGGCTGTCTAGCCCACCCCTGGATCCCCAGAGTTCCATCACAGCATCAGGCATCCAATATTTGTGGGATGAATAAACAAACCTCCCCTCCTCAGCAGGTCCACCCCCAGTGTGGTGGCCCTCTTTAAAAGTTACACGCAGTAAAACTATCATTATCATTATTGGTAATAATAGCAGCAGCAAATACCTTCAGATTAAAATCTGAGAGGTGGACCAGTATGACCTGTGGAATCCCTTCTGACCTAAAAAAAAATAAAATAAAATAAAATGTTTACTACCCTGTATCATCTCCAACTTTCCTACTGCCACCGAAACAGCTTCATTCCTGCAAACCCCTCGTTCCTCTAGGTCCCTGAGGATGACAAAGGGGAACATTTAAAGCCCTTATGAGCCTTCCAGGGACCCATGAATAAGACAAGTGGCATCTTTCAAGGCACTTGGCTCTTCAAAGCCAAGATGATAGCTTTTCTGGTGCCCGTGTCAGCTGCACAGGCTCTCTGGGCCAGGGGGCAGGGGCGAGGTGGGTGCGCCCTGCCTTTGGGGGCTCTCCAAGGCCAACAGGTCGACTTCTTTCTGGGGAAGAGATTTAGGTGCTCTTTCGGAAGTGGCTTGAGTAGGGAAGACTGTCAGATCCTGAAACGATGCAAGTATTTACCGAGCATCCAGTCGCCTGAGACTCAGCCATGAACAGAGAGGCACCCTGCCCTCGTGGGACTAGTGGTCTCCTGTGGGAGGCAGACCTCAATGAAACCATCTCACAACACATCACAGCACGCTGAGCCATGCAGGAAAAGTGCAGGCGAGCTGTGCTGTGCGGATGGGGCCTTCGAAATCTCCCTGGAAGGGATACATCGTTTCCCTGGCTCTGGTGAGTTCGTGCTCGCTCCTTTCACTGCCCCTGTTTGGCTACCGGAGCCCATGTGCTACAGACTCCCCTGGGCAAGGTGGGGCTTGCTGCCTGTCCAAGTTCTTCCAGCTACGGGTCCCTTTCCCCAGGGAGCAGCACACAGGGTGCGCCCCATGGATAGCATCTGGGACACAGGGCCCGCAGGGTGAGGCCCACCAAACAAGGCACGATTTCCTGAATGCACCATGCTGGCTCCTGCTTGGTGGGCCTCTGTCCAAGCACTCTGCCTGCCTGGCACGCCCTTCCCTGCCATGCCTGCCCGGTGAGCTCTTGTCTGGGCCTCTACGTCATCCTTGCTCCACCCTCCCTGGCGCCCCAGGGATGCGTTGGACCCTTTCTGTGCTCCCGCCGCACGCTGTGCATAATTCCATCTCATGCTTCCACACGGCAAGCAGCAGGACGTGGTGGGAAGGGCACACACTGGAATCTAGGTTCCTCCAGGTTGTTCGGAAGATTAAATGAGATAATATGTAAATGGTGCTTGGCACAGGGCCTAGCATGTGGCACGGGCCTGATCGCAGGGCACACCGCTGGTTTCAGCTCTTGCCTCCCGATGCCGGGAGGGTCTTTAGCTGCGGGGCAGGGACCACGTGTGACATTCTTTCATACCCCAGCAGCTGACTCGGTGCCTAATACTTGGTAGGGCTTCACCTAGAACAATCAGCGCCTCTATTTTGCAAGAGGAAATTGAGATCACGTTCCTCCTTGCCCCCCTGCACCTGACAAAGCACATAGACACAAAGACACAGGCCTGTATCCCAAGCGAGGGTAAAAGTGCACCGATGCTGTTCACGAGCCCTCCCTGGCAGCTTTCTCGTGTTTTCCCGAGGAGTTCGTACCCAGCCTCTTCTGAGGAGCCTTCTGACCCCACTGGATCTGCACAAGGTCCCACCCTGGGGAGGTGGAGACTGTTCCCTGTGTACCTCGTGACCTTCAGGCGTCTTCACCACCCCTCCCTTCAGCAAGCGGGCAGAGCAAACCTCTCCCTACCCGGGTCTATGCATCAGAGGTGTACGCGGGCCAGAGGCATTGCCAGCAAGCGGTCCCCCTCCTACCCTCCGTCCCCACGGGAGGCTTCTGTGTGGCCACAAATCCCACAACAGACCATCTCTCAACCCCCACCTGAGCCGGCTTCCTGAGATGCAGCTGGGCCACAGAGAGATGGCCATCAGCCAGAGAGGTGCCAACGAATTACAACCAGGGGACGAGGGCGGCCAGTGATCCTGCCAGCGCCCATGGATGGATGACTGCCCTGCTGGACCCCACCGGCCCCTTCCACATGGTGCCCGGGGGGACATTCAGGACTGCATCCTAACCTCGTTGGCTCCCCTGCAGTACAAAGCGAGGATCTAAGGATCTTTCCCCCCCATTTTCCAGATGGAGAAGTTGACGCCCCGAGCCAATATGGGCTCCTTCTCAGGGCCGTCCAGAGTCCACTGGTGAATATCCACAAAGAAGCCTGGGCTTGTTTCTCTGGGGCTTTCCAGGCCAATGTCGCTCAAAGGAGTCCAGACAGGCAGTGCGGGGGCTGGACTGATCTGGATTCGGCGCGGGCGGGACCCAGACTCCTCCTCACCCCTGCAGTCCTGGCCACACCATCGTGCCCGCTCTGTGATCTCCTTTCCTCATCTCTGTGCCAGGGCCAAGCCACCTGCGGCTCCTTCCAAACCGCCCACAGGGGTGACCACAAGAGCCCAGGGGCGCCCACAGGTTGGACCTGAGGGTGACAGCTGTAGGGTGGCAGGACGGGCGGAGGGAACCAACACGACCCGGGAAGACGCGTGGATGCTGGGGCCTCTAGCTTGACCAAAGCCCGGCCCTGGGACAAACCAAGCTGACTACTCACTTGTGTTCCACCCGGGCCTCTTCAGCACATTCTTCCCTTCTGAAAATATTCCTTAACAAAGAGCTGTGTGCTTCTGGCAGGCCCCAGCCCGGCCCCACCGGGTCCCAAATGCCAGGGGAGAAGGGAGCCGTTTCATTTCGGCATGACACGCGGGTGGTGGGTGAAGGAACTCACGCGGGCTATGAGGGGCTGCCCCTGGCGCGTGCATGATGGGGTCCGGAAGCTGGTCCTGCCGGTCTGGCCAGACTTCAGGAGCAGCCTGAACTCCCCCTCCCCACCAGGGGGTGGCATAAATCAGGGGGCAGGCAGTGGGGAGGGGGGGGCTTCCCTTTGGGAGACTTCAGTGTAGGAGGGAGAGTGAGTGTCCTTCCCTCTGAAGAAGGGCAAAGCAGGGAGAGACGGGTACGGGGAGAGAGGCCCGGGGCAGGTGTCCACAGGGGTGCTGGGAGATTCTGGGTCACCCTGCCACCCTTCAGGGCCCCAACGGGGACGCCGGGCAGGCTGGCTGCCTGGGGCAGGGCAAACAGCTCATGTCTCCAAGTCTGGGAGCTTTGGGCACTACGGGAGGACCCGGGCAGGTGGCGTCTACGGAGGCGTGTGAAAGTGCTAAGGAGTCCTGCGTGTGCGAGTGTGTGGGGGGAGGTACCAATTGTCTGCGTCTGTGTTGGAGGTCCTAAGTTTTTCTGTGTGCGTAGGGGATCCGAGCGTCTAGCTCTGTGTGTGTGTGTGTGTGTGTGTGTGTGTGTGTGTGTGTGTGTGCGCGCGTGTGCGAGAGCGCGCACGCCCGCGTACCGGGGGGCTCCTGGATGCCTGTGTGTTGGGGGGCAGGATGTCTGTCCGGACGCGTTGTGGAGGGTTCGTGGTCATGTCTCTGCGCGAGAGAACTGTTGGCTCCCAGATGTGCGTGTGTGCACGCGCACGGGCGCGTGTGGGGCTCTCAGAAAGATGTGTCTCTGGGAGGGGAGGAGGGTTCAGAATATCTCTCTGTTGGGAGGTCCTGAGCACGAGGGGAGGGTGGATGCTCAGGAAGCAGGCTCAGGGGTGTGTGTGCAGCTGCTGGAGCGCGCTGGGAGGAGCCTGAGGAGTGATTTTTCCGGGTGCCCTTGGGCATGGGGTTGCTGGGGGTGGGAGATGGGCCAGCAGGCCGAGGTCAGGCCTGTGGGTACGAATCCTGATTCACAGAGGCTAGGGGAGGGGTCCTGTGGGGTCGGAAGGGAGGGGTAGGGCTCTGAGGCTAACACCCTTGGGGCTGGGGGCAGGCCTGGGCCCTGAGATAGGATGCCAAGTGAGGGGAGGGAGGGGTGGCAAGGGGTCTGCAGATGGGAGGGGTCCTGAGGGATCCGGACAGAGGGAGGGCGGGGGTCCTGGGCCTGCAGGGAGTGGGGGGGGGGCGCCTGTGGGGGGCGGGTCTGCGGGGTGGGGGCTGGGGGAGCCCTGAAGGGTCCGGGAGGAGTCCTGCGCGTCTGTGGAAAGGGTGGGCGGGAGTTCGCGGCCGAGGGGGGCAGGCTCTTGGGGAGGGGGCGGGATGGGGGAGGGGGCGCCCGGAAGGGCCCGGGGAGGGGCCCCGAGGGGTCCGGAGGCACCGGAACGAGGGTGGGCGGGGGGCCGGGGCCCAAGGCCGACGGCCGGGGTCCGTGCCGGGAGTGCCGAGGGCCCCCGGCGCGGGTTCCGCGGCGAGACGGCCCGAGCCCCGGTCTTGCCGGGCCCCCCGCGGGCCGCAGCGCGGAGCCGGCGGCCTGAGAAGGCGCCCGGGAGGCCCGGCCCGCGCCGCCTGCCTACCTGCGCCGAGCGCGCCGCCATCGCCGTGCCGAGCCTCACCGTCCCGGGCCGCGCCGCTGGATCCCCACCGCGCCGCTCGCCCCGCAGCCCCGGCCCGGCCCCCTCAGCCGCCCCCCGGGACCGCGGCCGCCGCCGGTTCTGCCGCTGCCATTTCACCCGCTGACAGGAGCGGCTGCCCCGCCCCCGAGGCCCAGTCAGCCAATTCGCCGCCCCCAGGCACCCTGGCTCCGCCCACGGTCCAGGAGTGACGGGATGCCGGGCCAATCCGTGGCCATTCCGTGAGGAGGGCCCTGGCTACGGCCAGAAGGTTGCCGCCTCTAAGGAGAGAAGCAAATTGAAATTAGGAAAGCTGTGAAGGACGGGCAGTTTTTCCTATCGACATGTGGAATCCTGTTGAGCAACACCTGGCGGCACCAATAACAAGGAGGGAGGGGTGTGTCTCCGAGGAAAGGCTGCAGCCTTGAAGAACCCCAGACAGAGGCAGCCAAGCGTTTGGCTCTAAGCCCCGCCCAGAGCCGGGCTTTCTGCCCAATAACGAGACGTCTTGAGACGTCCATTATTATCTGCCCCTCAAATCTCGGCCATGGCAACTGTTGGGACTCTATAAAGAAGATTGACACCTCGGGACCCAATAAGACCGATGGAAGGCGGTGCACTAACATTCTCTGGCCAATGGGATCGTGAGATTGGTTTGAGGTTGGTCTCCCGGGCGGTGGGGCTTGAGGCCTGGATTGAATGAAATAGGGGAGGGGCTGAGAGGGGCGTGACCTGGGCCAACAATGGGGCGGGGCCAGTAAGGGAGAGGCTAATGGGTTGGGTCTGAGAAGGGGCGTTGGCAGGCTGAGGGGGCGGTGATGGGACCGCACCTTTGAGACCGGCTTTAGGCTAGGGGGCGGGACTGTTGGGGTGGGGTCACATCCAAGGCTCAAGCCGGTTCCCGAACCTGGTCTAGGCCGGGTTAAGTATTTTCTCTGGGGCTCACAGTGCTTTATGTTCACCCATCAAAACTCTGATCAGGCTGTTACCACTGCTTATACGGCCCTCCCACGCCCCACGTGGGGTGTGGGCGTGAGTGGATGATGCAGGGCGTAGGCAAGGGGCCTGGCTCCTGGAAACTAAGTATAAATGCTTGATGAATGAAGGGATGAATGAATGGTAGCCCCCAGACTCTCAACAAGGACGAAAAACGGTGGGGGAGTGTCACTCAGGCTGAAGAGGAGCATGTAGGGACAGTCACTGATGGCAGGCAAGACTTAGCAAAAAGAACACGTTCCCACCCCAAGGGATGGACCCTGGAGGGGGTGGGGTAGGAAAGACCCTGTCACCGAAGAGAGGGTGACACTGTAGGTTCCGAATGGGGGCTGAAAATGGGGAGACAGAAATGGGTATGGGGGAGCTTGGGATGGAGAGTGGGCCGTTATCAGGACTTTCTAAGATCTGAGGTTTCAACCTTCTAAATACCAGGGGCTTCTATCTGGTTTTGGGAGCAATGACTGACATCTGTTCGCTCCATGCCCCTGGTCATCTCTCTTTGCCTCTGTCTACGCTCTGTTCTATCTACATTTTGCTTCTGCCTGTATTCTCCCTGCCACTGTGTATTCTCTCTGCCCCTGCCTAACACTCTGATTCTGTCCACACCGTCTTTGTCTCTCTCTCTCTCTCTCTCTCTCTCTCTCTCTTACTATCTACATTACATCTATTAAAATTCTGGAACTGTAAGAAAAGCCCCAAAACATATTTCTAAAAACTCTGGTGGTAAAAATAAATATAATGCATTCCTTCTCCCCACATGCCCATATCCCCTTTCCCAATTTTTTATTTTTTTTATTTTTTTTTTTAAGAACAGATCTTTACCTCCCTTCGTTTAAAGTCAGCTTATGTGCTGGGCATTTCATAGTCTTGACAAAGTTATAAGGTGACTTTGGACTTGCAGAGTATGAAGCTGAAATGAATCTCATCGACATTGTCCCCTGATTTCCTGGGTGGGCTTGAGAGGGGGCCACAGACCTGCATGAACATGGTTAGAAATGTGATACAGGATGTTAAGTCAGGAGGGTAAGAGTAATGCCAGGACATGATAAGGATCAATTGACCAGCAAGGGACAATCCTTATGTTGGCTGTCCATGGTCCCTCAGTGGGTGGGGGCGGGGGGGGAGGAGGACTGAGGAGCCATCATAAGGGCCAAAGTCTTGGGATTTGCCCCGGTTTCCAGAGATCTTCCCCACTAGTGATCCCCTCAGAAAAGAACAGTTTGGTGTGAGCCATACCTTCCGAGGGACAGAAAAACCTGGACAGGTAGCCAGGATGTGAGAAACAAAAAGGTCTGTGGAGGCACATGTCAGGGTGGAGTCCGGGGTACCCCGGAAAGGAGTCATGACCAGTTCATTTCTGGGGTCTTTCCTGGGAGATTAGCAGCATCTGGTGTCTGGTGAATAAAGTCAAATACAAGAAGGATGCACAGGACATTTGACCCTCTTGTCCTCACATGGCCATTTTCTCACAAAGGATGGTTTTATTCTGGGGACACTTTGATTCCATTTTTATAAGCACAGTGGAAAAAAATCCAACACATTTCTGTTGGAAAATACTTTTGAATCACAAACTGCATTTAGCCAATTAGATTCCTGGATCCTTTTTCTATTTAGTGGAGCTAAACCGTTCCCAATTTTTTTTCTATGCTCATTTTTACTTGATTGAAATCATCTTTATCGGGAACATTTTTTACCATGTGATTTTTGGAAACATTCGATTCATTAATGAGGCTCATTTTGTCCAATTTTTACCAACTGTCAATTCTACCACTGTGATTTTTTTGGTGTGTGGCTGTCATATCTTCAGAGTCGATTTTTGCACATTCAAGTTTATTAAAAGACTCTTCGCTCAGTATTTTTCTGATAAGCAGTTTTAGCACAATAAAAATTTTTTTCTGGGTTAAACTTTGGACTCAAAATTCATTTGTTGTGAATACTGACCATGGGAGCCTAGAATTTATTTGTCTCAAAGAGAGCCGAGAAAGCCACAGTATCTGTAGCTCCTCTTATGAAGAGGTGAAGTGTGTTTTCTTATCACTTGAATCTGACCTAGCTTTGTCACTTGCTCTGACCAACAGAATGCATCAGAAATAAGGCTGGGGTAATTCTAAGCCTAGACTTTAACAGGCGTTGTGACTTCTTTTTCTTTTTTGAAAAATGTTAATTGTGATTATATATATATATATATATATATATATATATATATATCGACATGCCCTTTTTTTAATTGTAATTTTAATTTTTTTCATTTATTTATTTTTGAGAGACAGAGAGAGCACAATGGGGGAGGGGCAGAGAGAGAAGGAGACAGAATCCAAAGCAGGCTCCAGGCTTCGAGCTGTCAGCACAGAGCCCGACGCTGGGCTTGAACTCACAAACAGAGATCATGACCTGAGCCGAAGTCAGACGCTCAGCCGACTGAGCCACCCAGATACCCCAACACTTGCCCTTTTTTTTTTTTTTTAATTTTTTTTCCAACGTTTATTTTTGGGACAGAGAGAGACAGAGCATGAACGGGGGAGGGGCAGAGAGAGAGGGAGACACAGAATCGGAAACAGGCTCCAGGCTCTGAGCCATCAGCCCAGAGCCCGACGCGGGGCTCGAACTCACGGACCGCGAGATCGTGACCTGGCTGAAGTCGGCCGCTTAACCGACTGCGCCACCCAGGCGCCCCGACACTTGCCCTTTTTAAGACTACAGTTCGATGCATCAAGTACATTCACAATGTTGTGCAATCATTGCAAATCATTCCAAAATGTTTTCATCAACCCCAAATAGAAACTCTGTCCCCATTAAACACTAACTCCCCATCCCCCCCGTCCCTAGCCCCCTGGTTACCTCGATTCTACTTTCTGTCTCTATGAATTTGGCTCTCCTAGTTACCTCATATAAGTGGAATTACCCAATATTTGTCCTTTTGTGCCTGACTTCTTTCACTTAGCATAATGTTTTCAAGATTCATCCATGTTGTAGAATGTGTCAGAACGCCATTCCTTTTTTTTATGGCTGAGTAATATTCCATTGTGTGTGTGCACGGCGTGCTATTTATTCACTCCCCTGTTGATGGACACTTGGGTTGTTTCCATCTTTTGGCTTTTAATTTTTTTATTTTTAAAAATTTACATCCAAATTAGTTAGCATATAGTGCAACAGTGATTTCAGGAGTAGATTCCTTAGTGCCCCTGACCCATTTAGCCCATCCCCCCTCCCGCAGCCCCTCCTGGAACCCTCGGTTTGTTCTCCATATTTATGAGTCTCTTCTGTTTTGTCCCCCTCTCTGTTTTTAGATTATTTTTGTTTCCCTTCCCTTATGTCCATCTGTTTTGTCTCTTAAAGTCCTCATATGAGTGAAGTCATAGGATTTTTGTCTTTCTCTGACTGACTAATTTCACTTCGCATAATCCCCTCCAGTTCCATCCCCGTACTTGCAAATGGAAAGATTGCATTCTTTTTGATTGCCGAGTAATACTCCATTGTGTATATATACCACATCTTCTTTATCCATTCATCCATTGATGGACATTTGGGCTCTTTCCATTCTTTGGCTATTGCCGATAGGGCTGCTATAAACATGGGGGTGCAAGTGTCCCTTCGAAACAGGACACCTGTATCCTGTAGATAAATGCCTCGTAGTGCAATTGCTGGGTCGTAGGGTAGTTCTATTTTTAGTTTTTTGAGGAACCTCCATACTGTTTTCCAGAGTGGCTGCACCAGCTTGCATTCCCATATTTTTTGGCTTTTGTGAATAATGTTGCCTCGAACATGGATATGCCAATATCTCCTTGAGTTCCTGCTTTCAATTCTTTTGCTATCTACCTAGGAGTGGAATTGCTGGATCATATGGTAATTCTGTGTTTGGCTCTTTGAGGAACTACCAAAGGGTGTTTTCCACAGTGGCTGCATCATTTTACATTCCCTCCAGCAATGCACAAAGGTTCCTATTTCCACACATCCTGGCCAGTACTTGTTTTTTTTTTTCATTGAAAAAAATTTATAGCTGTTTTAGTAGGTGTGAAATGTCATCTCATTGTGGTTTTAATTTGTGTTTACCTAGTGACTAACAGGGAGAGAGCATCTTTTCATGTGCTTATTGGTCATTCGTACAGCATCTTGGCAGATATGTTGTTCAAGTCTTTTCCCCATTTTTTAAACTAAGTTGTGTGTCTTTTTGTTGTTGTTGAGCTGCAGAAGCTCTTTATATATTCTGGATATTAAGCCCCTATTAGATATATCATTTACAAATATTTTCTCCCATTCAGTCAGTTGTCTTTTTACCTTCTTGAGAACGTCCTTTGATGCACAAGGATCTTAATTTTTGATGAAGTCCAATTAATCTGTTTCTTTTTTGTTGTCTGTGCTTCTGAGATCATATCTTAGAATCCATTGCCAAATCCAGCATCATAAAGATTTAACCTTACATTTTCTTCTACAAGTTGTTTGGTTTTTGTTCTTATATTTAGGTTGTTGATCAATTTGCAGTTAATTTTTATATCTGGTGTGAAGTAGGGGCCCAATTTCATTCTTGTGCATTTGGAGGTCCAGTTGTCCCACACCAGTTACTGAGGACACTATTTTTCCCCATTGAATGGACTTGGTACCATTGCAAAAACTCAACCGAACATAGATGTATGGGTTTGTCTCTGGGCTTTTATTTCAATTCCATTGATTATATGTCTATCCCTACGTCAGGACACAGTGTTTTGCTTACTGTAGCTTTGTATTAAGTTTTGAAATCTGAAAATGTGAGTCTTCTAACTTTGTGTCTCTTTTTTTAAAGATTGTTTTGGCTTTCCGGGGCCCCTTGCAATTTCATATGAATTTGAGAATTGGCATCTCTAGTCTGCTAAAAGGACTTGTTGGAAGTTTGGTGTTTTTTAATCTGTTGATAGCTTTGGGAAAGAATGACTTTTTTTTTTTAAGAGAGAGAGAGAGAATGCACAAGCCGGAAAGGAGAGAGGCGGATGGAGAGAGAGATCTTAAGCAGGCTCCACCACGCTCAGTGTGATCACAACCGTGAGATCATGACCTGAGCCGAGATCAAGAGTTGGACACTTAACCAACTGAGCCCAGGTAGTATTGATATCTTAAGAATATTAAGTTTTCTGGGGTGCCTGGGGGGCTCAGTCGGTTGAGCATCCAACTTTGGCTCATGTCATGATCTCACAGATCGTGTGTTCAAGCCCCGTGTAGGGCTTTGTGCTAACAGCTCGAAGCCTGGAGCCTACTTCGGGTTCTGTGCCTCCCTTTCTCTCTGCCCCTAACCCAGTCACATTCTGTCTCTGTCTCTCTCAAAAATAAATAAACATTAAAAGAAAAGAATATTAAGTTTGCCTATCCTTGAACACAGGGTATCTTTCCACCTATTATGTATTCTTTAACTTCTTTCAGCAATATTTTGTAGTTTTTCAATGTACAACTTTCCACCTCCATGGTTAAATTTATTCTCAGGTATTTTACTCTTTTATTTAAAACAATTTCTTTAATGTTTATTTTTGAGAGACACAGAGACAGAGCGTGAGCTGGGGGAGGCAGAGAGAGAGGGAGACACAGAATCCAAAGCAGGCTCCAGGCTCTGAGCTGTCAGCACAGAGCCTGATGTGGGGATCGAACTCACGGAGTGTGAGATCATGTCCTGAGCTGAAGTCGGGTGCTTAACCGATGGAGCCACCCAGGTGCCCCTCCTTTTCTTGATCTTAGGGGGAAAGTTTTTGGTCTCTCACCGTTGAGAATTGTTGTAGTCCCTTTGGGCTTTCATAACAAAATACCATAGAATGGGTGGCTTATAAACAACAGAAATTTATCTCTTTTGTTCTGGAGGCTGGAAATTAGATCAAGGTAATTAGATCAAGGTAGTGGTAGATTCAGTCCCTAGGGACTTCCTTTAGCATTTCTTGCAGGGCAAGTCTAGTGGTCATGAACTCTCTCAGCTTTTGTTTGAGAATATTTTGATTTCTTCTTTATCTTTGAAGGATAGTTTCGCCAGATATAGAATTCTTGGTGGATAGTTTTTTTTTTTTTCCTTTCAGCACTTTAAATATGTCACCACAGTCTCTTCTGATTGCCATGACTTCTGGTGAGAAGTCAGCTCTTAGTATTGAGGATCCCTTGGAGATGATGAATCACTTCTCTTGCTGCTCTCAAGATTTTCACTTTGTCTTCTGACAGTTTGATTACGATGGTCTCAGTCTCTTTGAGTTTAATCTTATTTAGAGCTCGTTGAAGTTCATGGATTTGTAGATCCATGTTTTTTACCAAATTTGGGGAGTTTCAATCATTGTGTATTTTTGTTTGTTTTTTGTCGTTGCTTTCTTTTTGTTTTTGTTTTCAAATGGCATTTCTACCTCTCTCTCTCTTCTCCTCCTGGGAATCCCATAATGTGTGTATTGGTCCATTTGATTGTATCCCAAAGGTCCCTTAGACTCTGTTTATTTTTCTTCATTCTTTTTTCCTTCTGCTCCTCAGGTTTGATAATCTCAATTGTGCTATCTTCAACTTTTCTGATTCTTTCTTCTGCCTGCTTAAATATACTGTTGAACACTACTAGTGATCTTTAATTTTCAGTCTTGAACTTTTCAATTCTATGATTTTTGTTTGGTTCCTTTTTTATAATTCCTATCTCTTTATTGACATGCTCATTCTATTCATACATTGTTTTCCCCATTTCTTTTAAATCTTTGTCCATATTTTCTTTTCGCTTGTTGAGACCAGTGAAGACGGTTGTTTAGAAATCTTTTTCTAGTAAGTCCAGCGTTTGGACTTCTTCAGGGACGGTTTCTGTCAATTTGTTTTTTTCCTTTGAATGGGCCATACTTTTATGTTTCTTTGTATGCCTTTGATTTTTTTTTTGTCGAAAACTGGACATTTGTATGTTTATAATGTGGTAACTTTGGATATCAGATTCTCCCTTGGCTCCAGAATTTGATGTTGGATGTTATTGTTTTTGTGTTTTGATTGGTGAGAGCTCCAGTAATGCATTTTTTAAGTAAGTGACTTCCTCTGACAATTCTTGCAAATACCATATTCCTTCATGTGCATGGTCACTGAAGTCTCTGTTGCTTAGCTTGTGGTTCAGCTGGTGTTTTTGCAGAGATTTGTTTTAAACGCCAGGAGCTAAAAAAGCAAGCAAATAAAACAAAAACCCCACCTTTCTGTCTTCACAAATGGCTTCTGTGCCAGAGCACTCCTTCAACACTTAGCCAGGCTTGCACTGAGCCTAGAATCAGCCTGAAGTAAACCTTGGGGTCTTCTCAGGTCTTTTCTGAGCATGTATTTTGCCTTGGGCATGCACCAGACTTTCCACATCCCAGTTGATACACAGGTGTTTCTGAATATCCCAGTTTTCCAAAAACACTCTCCCCAGCTTTTGATCCTGAGCCCCAGGCAATGTAGTGTATGGTTTGACCATAATCTTTGCCTCAGATGTCTACAGGTTGTTAAGCCAAGTTTACTTGAATGCCAAGTAAGTAAAACAGAGATGTGTACTTTGTGTCAGTCTTTCAGGTAGTTTCCAGACAGGTTAGAACAGGCACTCATTATAATTTTTGAATAAAGCCTCCTCTGTTCCCTCCAGAACCAGGGACAAGGGTCTCACACTGGGAACATGGGCTTCCCTTTTTAAGACAATGCCATACCAGGGAGAGGGTGGGACAAGGGCAAATAAAAATGCCACAAAGCCTTTTACCATTTTGGAGTTGCCCTTTTTATTATTATTATTAATTCAGGATTTACTTGGTTGCTCTAAATCTTTGACTGTTTTCCAGAGTTCTGAAAATTTGGTGATGACAATTTATACTTGTTTTTTGCTGTTTCTATTGGGGATGGATGAAGGCTGCCTACTCTGATTTAGCCCAAGCTAGCCTGGGTAGTGAAAGATATATGACTCCATCACTTCTATGGCCTCAATCACCAGCCAATCAACCTCCAGCTATGAATGAGGCCATCTATTCCAATATTTTATGGCTGTGTAACAAACCACCCCCGAACTCAGAAGAAAACAGTAGCCATTTTTCTTTTAAATATGTTTGTGGATTCTGTGGACAGAATTCCGTGGGGGGTGGGGGACGGGGGATGGTTTATTTGGCTCCATGGCATCTAGGGCTTAAGCTGGGAAGACTCAAAGCGCTGGCGTTCCTGAGTGGTTTGGGGCTGAAATTATTTGGGGGTCATCTTTATTCACATGTCTGGTTCCTGGCTGGGACTGCTCAAATGGTTGGGGTCTCATTGTACTACTCTCTCTGTAGTTTCAGGAACCTCCATGCGGTCTCCCCACATGACATCTATAGCATGGCAGCCTTGGGGTAATTGGACTTATTACATGATGCCCCAAGCCTCTGAAAGTGAATCTTCCAGCAAACAAGGGAGAAGCTTGCATGGCTTTTAATGATATAGCATTGGAAGTCATAGTATTGCTTTTGATACACCTATTGGTTGAAGAAGTCCAACCACACTCAGATTCAAGGTGACCTCTTCTCTTGATTGTCTAAGTATTTTCTTGGTTAAAGTATTTTCAGTTATGTTTTAAAACTTCACCGGCGGGGCACCTGGGTGGCTCAGTCAGTTGAGCGTCTGACTTCTGCTCAGGTCATGATCTCACAGTTTGTGGGTTCTGTGCTGACAGCTCAGAGCCTGGAGCCTGCTTCAAGTTCTGTGTCTCCCTCTCTGTCTGCTCCTTCCCCATTCATGCTCTATCTCTCTCTGTCTCTCAAAAATAAATAAAAGTTAAAAAAAACTTCACTGGCTAAGTAAACAAACTTAGCTAACCTACAGATGTGTGAATGAGCCCTGCTATGCTCAGCAGAACTTTCCATCTGAGCCCGACCCAAATTTCTGAACCACACAATGTGAAACAAATAGTTTTTATTTTGAACTATTGATTTGGGGGGTGGTTTGTTAGGCAGCAATAGCTAACTGACACATCTTGGCAGGTAAAGCACACTCATCAAGCCTAATATCAGCTGATCACTTCCTGGAGCCCTACAAGGTGATGCAGGTGAGCAGACCCATGGCTTCTGTAGGCCAGTGGCTCCTCCCTGTCTGTGTTCACCCTACAGTCTGCCACCCCTGGTTTAACTGCTATAAAAGCTCCATCCATCCCACTGTTCTTTGATTCATTTCAATATCCTTTGAACAGAACCCCTGAACATAATAAAAGACACGTTGAATTGAACAATCCCTAACTATTCTATTCTTGATCCATACAGCTTACTCCACTCAGTATTTCGTTTTACAAATATTAAAGGAGCATCTACAACAGGCCATCCACCCTTCAAAATACTGGAGAAGTGATAGTTAACATGAAAAAAGTGCTGCTTCTGTAATAGAATTTGTATTCTGGTGGGGTATGGTAAGCAATTTCTAAAATTGTTCCCAGAGGTCTCCACCTCCTGGTATTCATGGCCTTGTGTAATCTTCTTCCAAGGAGTGATTTGCTTCTAACTGATATAATACCTCATCATTGAAAGAAATGTCATTTTTGTGACTAGGTTACAAAAGATTCTGACTTCTATCCCTCTGGCACATTTTCTCCCTTGTTGGCTTTCATGAAGCAAGTTGCCACGTTGGAACAATTCATGTGGCAAAAAAAAAAAAAAAAAAAACCTGAAGGCATCCTTTGGCCAACAGTCAGCTAGGAGCTGAGGCCCTTAGCGCAACAAGAACTGAATGCAACCAAAAACCATGTGAGCTTGGAAATAAATCTTTCCCCAGGTGAGCCTTCTGATCAGATCCTAATCTTGGCCATTCCCTTGATCTCAGCCTCATGAAACACCCCAGGCAAAGGATCCACAAAGTCATGTCTAGATTCCCGACCCACAAAAACCTGGGATGATAAATGTGTGTTGTTTTAATCCATTTGGTTTGTAGCAATCTCTTTTACAGTAATGGACAATGTGAGGGGAGTTGGGATAAATAAATGAACAATTCAGAAATAAATCACAGAGTGATACAAGCTATCCAAAGGATACAAGAATGGGGTGCCTGGGTGGCCCAGTCAGGTGAACATCTGGCTCTTGGTTTCAGTTCAGGTCATGATCTCGTGGTTCGTGAGTCCGAGACCTGCCTTGGGCTCTGCACTGACAGAGCCTGCTTGGGACTCTCTCTCTCTCTCCCTCTCTTTTTGCCCCTCCTGCTCTCTCTCTCTCTCTCTCTCTCTCTCTCTCTCAAAATAAATCAATAAACTTAAAAACAAAACAAAGGACCCAAGAAGTGGGGAAACCTGAACAGACTAAACATCACAGGAAACATTGGAAAGGAAGGTAATTGAAGATTTCATATGTGAAACAGCACTGGGCCAAGGTGGTTCTATAGCCTCATCTTGGTCTCCCTATACCCTAGCTCGACCATTTGATTCCTATGACCAGTTTGTACTTTCATTCTCAACCTGTTGGATCTTGGAGAGTTTCTCCTTCAGTAATGGCCTTGGTGCCTCCCTCTGACTTTGCTGTCCCTGTAGACCCAGGCTGACTTCAGTCTAGAGAAACTGGAGTTTCTGGAAACCGGACCAGTTTCCGGCTGCCTTTTGTCCTCAACCTCCCAACAGCAGAAGGGGATTTGGAGAGCAAAGACTTATGAATGCCAGGCGCATTTCAAGGTCAGGCAGAAGAAGACGAGCCTGTGAAGGGGATGGAGGAGGGGCTGGGGAGATTGAGGAGACCCCAGAGAGGACGTGACCGGGAGGGAAGTCCTGGGAGAGTGGAGTTTCAAGCAGGAAGGAAGAAGCTCTTCTTAGGGGGTGGGACCACGACAACAATGGGTCTGTTGGTTTTCCCAAGGCAAAAGTAGATACTGTCATTGGTCGTGTTCACGGAGTGGGGAGGGGGGAGGCAGCAGTGAAGAAAACCCTTTTCCAAGAAGTTTGGTGACACCTAGAGGACTAAAGGTGATGAGAGAAGCCAGGCCTATGTTCCTGGAAGTCTCTCTGTTCCAAGACGTGAGGCACAGATCATCCGCATCCCCAGGAACGGAGTTTTCAGGACAGAAGCAAGAGTGGACCCAGGCGTTGGCTTCACTGCAGGGCAGAGCTCTGCGGTGGGGCCACGCCCTTCTTCCTGGTGCTGTCACGGGCAGCAGTGCCCAGGAAGGACTAACGCTCATGGAAAATGAGCAGACCCAGAGGACTGTGACGTCACTCTCAAGAACTTGCAAACATAGGAGACGCGGAGGAAGCAGGGGTCCCAGCCAGTGCGAAGGCAAAGAGGCAGGAACGTGTGGCATGCCTTCTGTAAACCAGCGCTGAAGCCGCCTTGGGCGCTGGGTGGCACTGTCCAGCCTGGTGAGACACCCAGCGGGCTGCCCATTTCTTGATTCCTGACCACAGCCCTCGGTGGTCTCCTTCTGGTCTGTGGCTGTTAGCTGAGGTTCACGGAATTCTGCTGCTGGCAAGTTCCTGAGAGGCCAGCCCCAGCCTGGCCAACATTTCAAAGAAGGAGAGAATGACATCTCTAAAAGCACAGGTGTCACTTGTCTGAGCCATGAGAGGTTAAGCGGGCTCTGACCTGGGGTAGATCTTCGGGGGAAGATTTTGTATCAAGTCAAAGCTTACAGGGTGTGTCAGAGTCCGTGCAGCCCAGTTAGTTTGGGAATGGGCTGCAAGTAGGTAAGGAAGGAAGACTTCCTGGAAGAGGTGGAATTGAAAGGTGATGAGATTCGTTAGTGGAAGAGCGGTGAGAATGTGGGTGGGGATGTAGGACTGAGCAGCCACGTGAGGTGTTGAAGGTGAACTGGGCAGGGGAGAGAGCCAACGTTTGCTCATTCCGTTTGACATTTACGGAACACCTCTTCTGAGCCAGCTTCTCTACAGGGAACTCGGTCTGCAGGGGGGAGGCAGATCTGAAAGACAGATCCAGGAAGAGCCTGGAGGACGCACCTGCCCCGGCCTGGTGGGCATCTAAGATGGCTTCTCCGATAGAAGAAGAAATATAGTTAGTCTTTGTGTTTGGCTCCTGGCAGAAAACTCCTAAGACCTTTGTAATTCTCTGAGTGATAAAAGGATCATGTGTTATTTATAAGGCGCCCCTTTGCATCATACCTGAGTTTATGTTAACGAGATGACTCAGCAGAGGGCCTGGATGGGCCTGGTCCCCATGAAGGTCAAGGGATTTGAAGGTTGGAGCTTCTAGGGGCTGGAGGTTGAGCTCTACAACAATCCTTGAACAACAAGACTTGGTTAGCTTCCTGGTTAGTGAGGTGTCCGCATGTGGGAGGCTGTGCAGCTCAGTTCCACGGGGACCCTCTGGACTCATTCTGGGCACCCCTTCATTTGCCTGCTCATCTGTGTCCTTTATGACATGCTTTATAATAAACCAGGAAGTATATGTAAGTTTCCCCCTAAGTTTTATGAGTCGTTCTGGCAAGTTATTTGAAGAGTCCTGAGGAGGGGGTCATAGGAACCCCTGATTTATAGCCACTGGCTCAGAGGTATGGGTGGCCTGGGCTTACAATTGGTGTCTGAAGTTGGGGACAGTCCGGTGGCACTGAGCCCTTAACCCGTGGGATCTGTTAAAAACAAGGCAACAGGCCCCACACACGCCAAGCCCCACAGCATGGGACGGAAGCTTAACTTAATCACTGTTTTGCGCCCTCAGAAGTGGAAAGTTTTTTAATGTTAATTTTATTTTTGAGAGAGAGAGAGAGATCCACCAGGGGAGGGGCAGAGAGAGAGAGAGAGAGAGAGAGAGAGATTGAGAGCGAGAAGCCCAAGAAAGCTGCACACTGACAGCAGTGAGTCCGAAGCGGTACTCAAACTTACGACCCGTGAGACCATGACCTGAGCGGAAGTCAGACGCCCAACCAACTGAGCCACCCAGGCGCCCCATCTCAGAAGTGGCATCTTAACCAGCCAGTCCGGAATCACCTGATCAGCACTAGCTAGGTGACCTGCCTCATGGACCCCTGCCGTCCCCTACGCGGCAAGGAAACTTGCAGCAACCAACCTGCTTTTTTTTTTTTTTAAGTGGATTTATTTATTTTGAGAGAGAGAGAGAGTGTGAGGGAGGGGCAGAGGGGGAGGGAGAGAGAAGCTCAAGCGGCCTCTGCACTGTCAGTACCCAGCACCCAATGCGGGGCTCGAACCCATGAGCTGTGAGATCATGCCCTGAGCTGAAATCAAGAGTCGGATGCTTAACCGACTGAGCCACCCAGCTGCCCCTAGTCAACCTGCTTTTTGGCCTGGCACAATTTCCTTGTTCTTGCCCTCTTCTGCCTATAAAGTCTCTTGCCCTTTAAGCTCCTCAAAACTCCTTTCTATCCCCCATATTAGATGCTGCTCAATTCATGAATAATTGGATAAAGGCAATAAGGTCTTCAGTTGAATTTTTTTTTTTTTTAATCAGATCCGATGCTACCTCCAGGTTGATAATGTCATCACGGAGTGAAATTTGTGGGACGTCCAGTTGGTGTCAGCTGAGACTTAGAACACAGTTTGGTGACGCTGGAGCACACGCAGAACTTCCAGAAAGAAGGCGGTTGTGCTTTGGGGGAAAGGCTACGCTCTGAAGGGCGAACTGCTTGCGCAGAGACGGAATGGGGAGGTGGGAGGAGGAGTGTCGTCGGGGCGACTGGCACACGCAAAGATCAGGAAGTGAGGCAGAATGTGACTTCCCAGGGGAACTGAAAGTCTTTCAGCAGGACTCCAAGTCCCAGGAGGGAAAACTGGATGGCTAGTCTGGGATCCATCACGAGGTGTTCAGCCGCAGACGGAAGGGTTAATCACAAAGGTGGTAGGACTTGGCCCGCCCAAGAGAGAGTATCTTGTCTGGCGTTCGGACGAGGGGTTGATGTCACGGCTCCGCTCGTGTGTCTGCAGATGGGAAGTCAGCGACTCCTCTGAAAGTCCAGCTGGGCACCAAGAGGATGCTAACCGAGGCAGACTTGGACCCCAGCCCTGCCTCTCCTGCTGTGCAGTCACGGGCAGGTCTCCTCCACTCTCTGAGCCTCCGGCCGTCCCCACGTGTGAAATGTACAAGCGATAATAATTCATTTAGGCAGACCTTTAACAGCCACGGATGGAATGAGAGTTCTTGACCCTGGGGACAGAGCAGTGAAGAAAACAGACTCAGTCTCCTCCCCCTGAACAGCCAGCCCCCTGCTGTTGTTATAAATCCTTTGGCGAAAGACAGCCCCCCTCTCCATTCGCTGACATATTGTCAGCGGGGCCTCCACGTCATAGCAGCAGAGCTGAGCGGTTGTGGCAGAGACCGTATGCCTTGCAAAGCCAGCAAGTATTTACGAGGTGCCCCCTTGGTCTAGAAAGTTCCGTTCTGGGGGAGACAGGTAGTTGACAGATACACAAGTTTGGAGCCTGAATCTGCCGCCTCCCCTCCCCCTGCCTTCCTCCTTCCCTCAGACTTCCTGAGTCTGAGGGCGCTATCAAATCCCCCCTCCCGCTTTTTTCAGCTGGCCGGAGTTTGGGGCACAGAGCCGAATGAAGAGGAGGTCTGTCCCGCAGTTCCAGCATTCATGGGCAGGTGACACAGTCCTCTTTTTACTCCCAGGTAAAGTGGGAACAACAGTGGCTGCGTAATGGGAATTGACTGAGATCACGTCCAAAAAAGCATTTAGCACTAAGTGTTCAAGGAATGCTGGTAGGATTTTCACTTCTGGTTACAGTGCAGAAGGACCGGGGCCGCCTGGGTGGCTCCGTCAGTGGAGCGTCCGACTTCGGCTCAGGTCATGATCTCGCGGTTCGGGAGTTCGAGCCCCGCGTGGGGCTCTGTGCTGACAGCTCGGAGCCCGGAGCCTGCTTCGGATTCTGTGTCTCCCTCTCTCTCTGCCCACCCCCCACTTGTGCTCTCTCTCTCTCTCTCCCAAAAATAAATAAAAACACTAAAATAATAAAAATGTTTACAAAATTTTTCAAATGTAGAACAACCCAAAAGACCCTCACTGTCATGGCGACAACTAGAAAAACCCATTCTTTCCAATGGAGCTAGTTCAGAGTGGTGGATGAAAGGGAGTTTTGATGAGCTGGTTTTCAGAGATAAAATGAGCCCTTTGTAGGTGAGTCAAGAGCAGTGACATCTTCTATACCCAGGGGCAGGCGGACGCCAGTTCTGGGTATGGGAAGGCTTGCAGAGATAAGGATGTGTTTCAGGGACAGAGGAAATCAGCCAGTTACTGGAAGACGAGAGTTAATGTTTCAAGTGGCGGCCACTAGAGTGTTGGAGTCCAAACCTGGTGAGGGGGACATCCACATGGAGGGTTGTACTGGTATGGGGGGGTCAGAACCCAGGCGGGGTAAGGGCAACACCGTGGTCAGTCTGCCTGGTGGGAGGAGTCAATGTCCAAGCAAAGTAAGGAAGACATCCATACAGGTAGAGGAATGGTGTCAGAAAGGGAGACTGATTATATAGCGGGGCATTCATTCATTCAGGATAATGGGAATCAGGTTTCCCGATATCAGATATCAGCACCCGATATCAGGGTGCTGCCAAGTTGAACAGAAAGAAAACTAGAATGAACCCTATTGTACTTAATTGGAGGTGTTGGTATAAAATCATGGCTTTCAAAATATTTAGAGAAGTGCACGCATGTGTGTTCCCATTTGTCTACTGAGAGGTCTTGGGGCCAGTGATACTTCAAAGAAATGAGCACACTTAACACCCAGGTCCTGGTTTCTGAAACGCCATTCTCCGCTTAAAAGCAACCCAGCCTCTTTGGGAAATGGCTGACTCCAGAGTTGGGACAGGGAAAGCCTGGAACATCTAGTTAGAATAGAAAGGAAGTGTTGGAGTAGGTCATCAGGAGGACCGCCGGTTGACCTGTGAGCCGGACCTGGGCACTCAGAGGCTCCTCTCCCATTCCTCAATCCTTGGAATGTGGGTTCCACTTGCCTTTTCTATTCCCAGAGGCTGCCCCAAGGACATAGCCTTGAGATAGCGATGTCGTGCTGAGATATACCATCTGGATGGTATATATGAATGGGTCCCTACAAAAAAAATTTTTTTAATGTTTATTTATTTTTGACAGAGAGAGAGAGACAGAGCATGAGCAGGGGAAGGACAGAGAGGGAGGGAGACACAGAATCCGAAGCAGGCTCCGGGCTCTGAGCTGTCAGCACAGAGCCCGACGTGGGGCTCGAACTCACAGACTGCGAGATCATGACCTGAGCCGAAGTCGGACGCTCAACCGACTGAGCCACCCAGGAGCCCCGAATGGGTCCCATTAAGGTCTCTACATAAACTTTTAAGATTCTGGTGGGCAGGTGTGGAGATCTACTCGTCTTGCAGACACCCAAGACAAGCCTCGAATGTCATTCCTTTGCTTATTAAAACTGCCACCTACCGATCTGGAGTGGCCTTCTTCTTTCTTCCTGCCCTATATGTATGGGGACTAGTTTCAGATTTCACCCAGGGAAAGTCCTGAGGTTGCAGACCAACAGGAAGGAAAACTGATTGGCAAAAAAACGGATAAGCAGATGTCAAGAGGACACAGAAGCCGGTTTGAAAGGCTTCCACTGGCCAAATCAAAGACAATTTAAGCATCAAAAATATGGGAGGAAGAAGCAACATCAGCAAAAATGCCACAGTAAGTTTTGTCCTTCTAGGAAAGCGATGGAATAAACTGCAAAATTTGTCAGAATCAGCATGTTTAGAACTCTGGAAATCAACCAAAATCTCACAATAATTCAGGGAGCATGTAGTCAAGAAAAAGAGCTGAATCTCAGTAAAGAACAGTGAGCTCAGGAGAATCTTAACTTACTCTGGTTCGATTCCCCACCCTCCAACTCAGAAGTAGCCTTGAAAAGTAACAGTCTGGATAGCTGGTTCTGGAGGGAGAAGAACACAGCTGGAGCTCTTAAAAATCCTCACTGCCGAGCAGGAGTCATCATTTGATCTGTCTGATTTCCCTGGAAGCCCACACTTGAAAGGCTAGTCTTCAACTGACCCTGCTTGAACTTGCCCAGTGCTAAAAGCCTCTCTCCAGGGGACACTCCTCAAATGTTTTAACAGGACAGCTGCCTGAGGCAATGAGGCAAATACCAGCCTAATCAAAAGTCTCAAAAGGAAAAGTTAAGGAATGAGAGATGTCCTTGGGGCTTTGAAAAGTTCTGATATATTCTTGGGATCTGAAAGGTCACCTGTGTGCACAGGGGTTTGTGCACACCCAGGAAAGATCTGAGAAAGCCCTAAGCTCTCAGTTCTGGCTGGCTTTAAGGTTCTGGGAAAGCAGGAAGTGAAGGCTAAGGCAGAGCTTCAAACTTTCTGGCTGTGTGTTGAAGGTGTGTCTGAACACGCAAAGTCCCTCAGCAGAGACTGGGAGACTTTTAGAGGCATTCAAGGAAATCTCTGTCTAGCCATCAGCTAACTTCTAAGCTAACTGAGTAGAGATTTTAGTGGGCTTACATGACAGAGACTTTACAGAATTAGTTCAGAAAAGTCATTAAATAAGCAAAAAACAACAAACAACAGTGACAGCAAACCTTTAGGAGGAGGAAAACTCTGATTTCCATAGCTGCTGTATTATTTAAAGTGTCCATTTTTCAACAAAAAGATTATGGGACATACGAAAAAACAATGAAATATTACCCATACACGGGCAGGGAGGCGGGGGTGGGGCAGAAAAAGTGACTAAAAACTATTTCTGAGAGAGCACAGATGTTGGAATTACTAGGCAATGATTCTAAATCAGTGATTTTAACTAAATTGGTATTGATCCTACCTAGATTGTGATAAATTAATATGTTAATAGTAATCCCCAGGGCAACCAAAAAATAATTCAAAAATATATAGTAAATGAAACTAATAACCTAGAAAGACCTAAGACATATAAAAAACAAATAGCAAAATGGGAGATATAACTCCTACATTACCAGTAATTACATTAAATATAAATGAACTAAACTCTCCAATTAAAATGTAGAGATTGACAAAAAATTAAAAATAGAACTACCCTACAACCCAGCAATTGCACTACTAGGTATTTATCCAAGGGATATAGGTGTGCTGTTTCAAAGGGGCCCATGCACCCGAATATTTATAGCAGTACTATCAACAATAACCAAAGTATGGAAAGAGCCCAATGTCCATTGATGGACGAGTCGATAAAGAAGATGTGGTGTATATGTATAAATAATGGAGTATTACTCGGCAATCAAAAAGAACAAAATCTTGCCATTTGCAACAATGTGGATGGAACTAGAGGGTATTATGCTAAGTGAAATTAGAGAGAGACAAATATCATATGACTTCACTCATATGAGGAATTTAAGATACAAAACAGATGAACATAGGGAAGGGAAACAAAATAATATAAAAACAAGGAGGAGGACAAAACATAAGAGACCCTTAAATACAGAGAACAAACTGAGGGTTGCTGCAGGGGTTGTGGGAGTGAAGATGGGCTAAATGGATAAGGGGCATTAAGGAAGACACTTGTTTGGACGAGCATTGAGTGTTTATATAGGGGATGAGTCACTGGAATCTACTCCTGAAATCATTATTGCACTATATACTAACTTAGATGTAAATTAAAAATAAATAAATAAATAAAATGTAGAGATTGACAGAATGGCCTAAAAAAGATGATCCAATTGTATGCTGTCTACAAGAGACTTTGCTTATTTTTAATGTTTGTTTATTTTTGAGAGAAAGAGAGAGAGGGGGAGAGGGAGAGGGGGAGAGAGAGAGAGAGAGAGAGACAGGATCTGAAGCGGGCTTCTTGCTGACAACCTCGAGCTTGACCTGGGGCTCTAACTCATGAACGTGAGTTCATGACCAGAGGGGAAGTCAGACGCTTAATTAAAACTAACTGAGCCACCCAGGCACCCCAAGAGACTCACTTTAGATTTAAAAAAGAGAGAGAGATAGTAACGTATAACCAATTGAATCAGGTTGGAAACCAGGGGTCCATACATATGCAAAAGGAGAGTTTGACATACACCGTTTCAGAGTGACTCTGCAAAATGCTTCATAATCAAAAAGAGGAAAAGAGTAATTGCTTAATAGTTGGTTAATCAAGGGAACGTTAAGTAGTGGTTAAGCAGGGACCCAGAGGCCCACCTGCCAGGGTCCTATTCCGAGTACCGCCACTTACAAGCTGTGTGACCTCAGGCAGTTCCTTTCCCTCTCTGTTTCTCAGTTTCCTCCTCTGTAAAGCAATAGAAAAACCGTGTCTTCCTCATAGGGCAAATGTGAGGTCTCTCCGGGCGCGCCCCCACCCCCCAGCCAAAGACCATCAGGAACTCACTCGCGGTCGAACAGATCCAGATTTATTGCTTGTTCCACGAGGGGGAACACACACCCTGGGGAACTGCGAGGCACGTGCCAAACGCTATTGCTACTGAGCACCTATTATTAGAATAGGCGATGTGTATACCCAGCACTAGCACCCGGTGGTAAACCTCACAGAAACAGTTCGAGGCAGGGCGCTTGTCCCGCTTCCCACCTGAGGAAACTGAGACTCCGACCAGGCCGGGCCAGCGCTCGCAGGATGGATAGGGTTGGAACAGCGCCTTGTGACCCCGGGGTTGACCGTGCGGCTCCTGCCCCCACCCTCCGTGCCTTCTCTCCTACTTGTGTCAGCACTTCATTCCTCCACCCTCTTTTCCGAGAGGAAGCAGTGTCCTGTTTTGTGTTCTTCTTCCTGAATCGGGGAGGAATGTTCCTGAGGAGGGGCTGCTGGGGCAGCACGTGGGGTTATAAAAACCACCGCGTGGAGGGGAGCCGGAGAGAAGAGGAGGATGGCGGAGATGTGTGACCCCAAGGAGCCGGATGACCCCGGTGAGGCTGAGCCCCCACCCTGGGGTGACGGCAGGGAGGGCCGGGCTCCCTCCAGGCTCCTGGGGGAGTCAGGTCTGGCCTCCGGCTTGCAGTCCTGACGGCGGGGCTCGGGCAGGCTCGGCTTCAAAGCTCGGCTAAGTGTGTTCTGTCCCGTTCAGAGGTGGAGGTGTTTGGGGACCAGAGACTGGCTAAGAAATACACCGGCCTGCTCAGGAGCTCACGGAGCCTGCCAGGTACCGAGGTGGGCGTGTCCAGAGCAGGCATCTGGGCAAGGGGCAGCCCAGAGGCCCCCGCTCCAGCGTGGGGGGTGGGGGGGTGGGGCAGGGTCCGTCCCTGCCGACCTCAGCTCTGCCCGTCTGCTGGTCCTTCAGGGTGTCTGACCCAGGCCCACCTGCCTCTGCTGCTGCTTCTCGTCTCTCTGGGCTTCTTCATGCTCCTGGTGACCACTCTGGTTCAAGGTGAGTCGGAGGCTGGGGGCTCGGAGTCTTGGGTCGCTTTAGGTTGTCCCTCTGGGAAGGTCTCGGTGCTATTCCGCATCGCCTTCTGTGTGGCTGGGGGCTGGTTACTACCCCTCTCTGAGCCTGTTTCTTCATCTGTGAAATGTAGCTCGTCTTCCTCCACACGGGACCTAGGCTCCCAGAGACCTTGAAACCAGATTTGACACCAGGTCAGGCCTGAAGCTGGTGCTGATGAAAGGAGAATTCTCGGGGCTCCTGGGTGGTTCAGTTGGTTGAGCGTCCTACTTCGGCTCAGGTCATGATCTCATGGTTCATGAGTTTGAGGCCCGCATCGGGCTCCCTGCTGTCGGCACAGAGCCTGCTTTGCATCCTCCGCCCCCCTCTCTTTCTATCCCTCCCCCACTTGCTGTTTCTCTCTCGCGCTCAAAACTAAATAAACATTAAAAAAAATTGGGGCGCCTGGGTGGCTCAGTCGGTTAAGCCTCTGACTTCAGCCGGGGTCATGATCTCTTGGTTGGTGGGTTCCAGCTCCGCATCGGGCTCTGTACTGACGGCTCGGAGCCCGGAGCCTGCTTCGGATTCTGTGTCTCCCTCTCTCTGCCCCTCCCCTGCTCACACTCTGTCTCTATCTTCCTCTCTCAAAAATAAATATTTACATTTTTTCCAAATAAAAAATAAATAAAGGGGAATCCTCTGGTCTGTTGCAGTCTCCAGGATCCAACAATCACTGCAGAGAGACACAGGGGACCATCGGGAGAGGAACCATCAGGAGAGCCCCGGCCTCGGTGAAGGGCTAGATGCCCCTCGGTGAAGGGTTTGGGGCAGGAGAGGGCTCAGAGGCTGTGTGACTTTGGATGAGCCACCGCATACCCCTCCCCCCAGGGGTGAAGGAGGGAGGGTAGAGGTGGGGGAGGAGACTGGATCCCCGGGTGAGACCCTGGGGACGATGTCAGGCAAGTCATTTTCAGAGCCTCAGTTTTGTTGTGTGCACAATGGACTCTTGGGGTCCATTGTGAAATCTACTGATAATGTCGTCACGGGGCCCTCTCCACACCAAGCACACCCTAGGTGCTTAATAATTGAAGTCCTCTTTTCCCAGGGGATGTTTCTCAGGCCCAGAAACAATCATCCCTGGAGGAGATACTCCAGCAGCTGACCTGGATGAATGCCACCCTGGGTAAGCGTCAGACGCCAAGGTCGGGAGGGCGTTTGGGGATCCCGGGTGGGGCTGGAGCCCACCTTCTATGGCTCCTGGCTTCCTCAGGCTGGGGCCCGTCACACGGATTTCCTGGGGACTGAGCCGACAGCTGAACACAGGGGCCCGGCCCTGGGTTCCCAAGATCTGATGCACCTGCTGGGGGCCTGTCTGTCCCAACCCCACTCTCCTCCCCAGCTGGCCTGTGCCGCCACTGCCCCTGGAAATGGGAACTTTTCCAGGGAAGCTGCTACTTCTTCTCCCTGACCCAGAACACCTGGAAAGAGTCCATCGCCGCGTGTCAGAACATGAGGGCCCAGCTGGTGGTCATCAACAGCACTGAGGAGCAGGTGAGCTGAGCAGAGCGCCCGACTGGGGCGGGACCCCGGGAAGGCCAGCGAAAAGCCTTCTGTCCCTCTTCTGCCCTCCCCGAGATGGAGGCCTGGGGCGGGGAGATGGCAGGAAAGGCTTCCTGGAAGAGGTGGCCTTGGGAAGGTCATGTGAGAGAAGAACATGCCCAAGAGGAACCCATGTGTGAACAGAAAGGGAACTCAGAGCCCTCTCGAGACTGTGCAGAATCTCTCCCCAGACATGAAGCCGAGGCTCAAGTAAACACGTTTCCACACGTGTACGCACATTAACACAGCCACGACACGCGCGCGTGTGAACACATACAACCTGAGGGAGGGCTATCGGCTGGACCACAGGTCTTTCGTGGGTGGGGGGGGGGGGGCAGGGGACCATGGGAATGTGGGCAGACATGGGGAAGGGTGATGTCTCACTGCCCGTCCTCCCCCACCCCAGAAATTTCTGAAGTCTTGGAATACGAAAAATAGCCAGCGCACATGGATCGGCCTCAGTGACCACCACAATGAGGGTTCTTGGAGATGGGTGGACGACACTCCCCTCCAACTCAGGTGATCTCCCGGAGACAATGGCCTGGGAAGGGTGGGCACTGAAACCCAAACCCGGATGCTCAGACTCTGGAATTGGAAAGCATCATCTGATGGGCTTGCTCGGTGGAGATGCAGAGTCCTGACTCCATCCCAGGGTGGGGGGGGTCTGATTCTCTAAATCTAGGTGTGGGCCCAGGAATCTGCATTTGTACTTTGCAAGCGCTGATTCCAGTGGGAGTGGTGTTTGAACCCTCGTTTTGAAAACGCTGCCTCTGAATCCTCGCCACTCTCTGACTGCTACTGGGGCTTTTGCCACCAAAGGCCGGGGACCAGCTCTTCCAAGGGTGGGCTGGGGAGTGGGCTCTGGGTGGAGCAGGGGGGCCGATGGCTTTGATGGTGTTCACAGCTTCTGGAAAGAAGGGGAACCCAACAACCACGGGGATGAGGACTGTGTGGAATTGTACAGTGACGGCTGGAATGACAACAGATGTAGTACAGAAAACTTCTGGATCTGTAAGAAGCCCTCGTCCCCCTGCCCGGGCCTCTGAGGGCCAGTGCTCCCCGTGCCCCACCCCGTCTCCAGAGATCAGGCAACGAGCTCATGCATGCATGCTGCTCGTTTCTCTCGGGCTTCATTCTTTCTGCTTCTCCTGCTGGTGGACTCCCATCCTTCTCCTGCATGGAGGCCTTTAAGATCCTGAGAGAGATTCCGAGACCCCCTTCTCCTCTAAGATCTGTCCCTTTGTAGGCTGTAGACGTCTCCCTTCTTCTGTTGATGGTCTCAGCCCCTCTCCAACACCCCCCATGACATCCCCTTAATAAAGTCACACACTGCATTATGTGTTCCATTGAACTTCTGTTTTTTTGGCCACTGTTTCACTTACTATAGTGTTAAATTATATTTGATATAAACTAGGGTATTGTTTTCTTTCACTCGGTTTCTCTCTACTACTGTGTATTTTATTTCTCAGATACAGTTTTGGATTAATTTGTAATTTGGGTTGGGAATATACATATGTACATATAAGTACGTACGTGTCTATGTGTCTGGCTATCTATCTATTTATCTATCTATCATCTATCTATCATTTATCTATCTATTATCTATCTATCTATCTATCTATCATCTATCTATCTATCACCTATCAACCAATGTATCTATCCATCTATCATCTATCAATCTGTGTATCTATCATCTATCTATTATCAATCTATTTTCTATCTATCTATCTATCTATCTATCCATCTATCTATCATCTATCAATGTATATATCTATCTATCTATCATCTATCTATCTATCTATCTATCTATCCATCTATCATCTATCCATCTACCTATCCATCTATTATCTATCTATCATCTATCAATGTATATATCTATCTATCTATCATCTATCTATCTATGTGTTCATTCATTCCTCAACACATCATGTCTTTATACGGCACTTTTAAATGTCCTTCAGTAAAGTTTTGTGACTTTCTTCATAAAAACTTTATTACTAAATGTGTGTGTTAGTGTCCTATTGATGCTGTAACAAATTACCACAAACTGTCGCTTAAAACAGCACAAATGTACCTCTTACAGCTCCAGACGTTCAGTGTCTTAATTGTCTTCGTGTCCTTAACCTTTTTGATAAGTACTAGTCAATTATTCCTTTTTTTACAGTTTATTTTGATTTTCTTTTGAAGGTGGGGGGAAGGGACAGAGAGAGAGGGAGAGAGAGAATCCCAAGCAGGCCCCACACTGTCAGTGCGGAGCCTGACACAGGGCTCGAATTCACAAACCGTGAGATCAAGAGTTAGACGCTTAACCAACTGAGCCACCCATGCGTCCCTATTTTTAATTTTTTTAACTTTATTTTTTAATTTTTAATTTTTTAAATGGCATCTGTGCCCTTTATTTCTTTTTCTTAAAATTTTTTAATGTTTACTTATTTTTGAGAGAGAGAGAGAGAGAGAAACAATAAGTGGGGGAGGGACAGAGAGAGAGGGAGACACAGAATCCAAAGCAGGCTCCAGGCTCTGAACTGTCAGCACAGAGCCTGACGTGAGGCTCGAACTCACAAACCGTGAGATCATGACCTAAGCTGAAGTTGGATGCTCAACCGATTGAGCCACCCAGGTGTCCCCTATTATTATTTTTTATAATAGCTATCTCAGTGGATGTGAAGTGCTATCTCATTATGGTTTAGGTATGCTTTTGGTTTGGGGTGTCCAGTGCTCTAGGTCTCCTCAGGAGGCAGAGCTAGGAAATACATGCATGTGTACTAACTGAAACACATACACATACACTTCTATATTTATTTCTGTATCTACTTGTCTGTGTACATATATTAAAAACTATGAGTTCAGGGATGCTTGGTTGACTCAGTAGAGCATGCGACTCTTGATCTTGGGGTTGTGAGTTCGAGCCCCTGTTGGGTGTAGGATTACTTAAAAAAAAAAAAGCACAAATTCATACCGATACTCTACTTCCTGTCCAACACTGCAGAGTTCATTCTGGCCTTTCCCCTGTGCTTACTTGTAAATTTTTGTAAAATTTTAAAATGTTTTGGGGCGCCTGGGTGGCGCAGTCGGTTAAGCGTCCGACTTCAGCCAGGTCACGATCTCGCGGTCCGGGAGTTCGAGCCCCGCGTCAGGCTCTGGGCTGATGGCTCAGAGCCTGGAGCCTGTTTCCGATTCTGTGTCTCCCTCTCTCTCTGCCCCTCCCCCGTTCATGCTCTGTCTCTCTCTGTCCCAAAAATAAATAAACATTCAAAAAAAAATAATAATAATAATAAAAAATTTTAAAATGTTTTTATTTATTTTTGGGAGAGAGAGAGAGCGCATGTGTGTGTGAGCATGGTGGGGGAGGGGCAGAGAGCGAGAGGGAGACACAGAATCTGAAGCAGGCTGCAGGCTCTGAGCTGTCAGCACAGAGCCTGATGTGGGGCTGAAACCCATGAACCTTGAGATCATGACCTGAGCCAAAGTCGGACACTTACCCGACTGAATCACCCAGTCGCCCCTCCCCTGTCCTTATTTGTAACATCTTTCAGCAACAGTGAGAGACCTGGCTCTCATTATTCACAATATATTTGCTAATCATTTGCTCAATCCTAGAATACACAGGAAGTAGTTTCAGAATTTATAATTCATATCTCTGTGAGAAACAATTATCCTGTTGTTGAAGTATATCCTTTCATGGATTCTTCAGCAAAGACTAATGGGTACAGAATTCCTTAACATCTTGTGCGTAATTGAAGGACAGCTGGGCTGGGTATCAAATCTTAGGTTTGTGCTTTTGTTCATTGAGTTTTTGTTTTGTTTTTTAAAGTTTGGGTTTTTTAAAAAAGAGAAATGGGGAAGGGGCAGAGAAAGAAGGAGAGAGAGAATCTTAAGGGCCCTGACGCAGGGCTTGATCTCACAGATGGTGAGATCATGACCTGAGCTGAAATCAACAGTTGGTTGCTTAACCACCTGAACCCCCCAGGTGCCCAGTTTTGCTGTGTTTTTTAAATGACACTCATTGTTGTCTTGTTTTGAATGTTAGTTTTGAGAAGTCTTAAGTCAGTAGAATTCTTTTGACTTGGTAAATTGTTTGATCTGGAGGACTTGAAGATTTAATCTTTGAAATTGAATAGTTAAAAAATATGTTTCAGGGGCGCCTGGGTGGCGCAGTCGGTTAAGCGGCCGACTTCAGCCAGGTCACGATCTCGAGGTCCGTGAGTTTGAGCCCCGCGTCAGGCTCTGGGCTGATGGCTCAGAGCCTGGAGCCTGTTTCCGATTCTGTGTCTCCCTCTCTCTCTGCCCCTCCCCCGTTCATGCTCTGTCTCTCTCTGTCCCAAAAATAAATAAACGTTGAAAAAAAAATTAAAAAAAAATATGTTTCAGAGTCGGCCATTCTGGGTTAATTTTCCTAAGTACCTGCTGAGTCTTTTCAATGTGTAAATTCAGGTGATTTTCTATTTCTGAAAAAAAAAATTTTGAGTATGGTTTAAATATTTAGCTCTGTTTTATTTTGTCTTTCTTCTCCAGGGACTCCAAAAATACACACATTATTCTTTCAGTCTGGACTTCCGTTTTAATCCATTTCTCCCTGACCCTGTTTGACTTCTTTCTCAAGTCATTATTATTTTTTGTTGTTGTTTTCCTGTCTTTTTTCTACTACCCTTTATCAAATTTTCATTGGAGTCTATTCTCTCTTGAGTACCTTATAATTTATTCTACAGGTCTGAGATAATTTTGCCTTTTCTTCCATTTATTTCCTTCATTTATCCCTGTCTGTGTCAGTATTTCAGTTTTTGAATTTTTGATGTAAGGAGATTTTTTTTTCATATGGGCAAATGCCCGTTTGACTACACAGTATTGAATTCTGTTTGGAGCGCTGACTTACAATTTCCTTCTACATCTTGACTCCTTTCTGGGAGTCGTTTTTCCTTTGTTGATTTGTGTGGATTTTCATTTCCTGAATTTTTGCAATTACTCTCTGTGGACTTAACTATGTTCCTTTTGTTCGGGTTTTTGTTACTGGGAACAGTCCATGAGCTATGAGGCTTGATGGCGCCCTCTTCTGTCAACACAGCAAAGGGACTTACTTTTGTATTTTTTGTTCTGCTTTGTTGGTGGCAGGAATAGGTTGAGAGACCTCCAATTCATAGTTTTCTTTTGTCTTGAAGGGCTCTACATTTTCCCCTTCCATTCCTCTTCACCACCAGATTGCCAACCAGCTCCTCTCTCTTCCTTTTTCCCCTTTCTTTCTCCGGAAGCTATGCGTATTGAAGACTGTCCCTTGTATTCATTCCTTTTCTAGAATTTGCACTCTCTCTGATCTGCTCAGGCATCACTGCAGTATTTTCAGACTTAGGGTGAGCTTAATCTATCCAGAGCTAGTTCTAGATCAACCTCAGATTGTTTTGCTAGTTTCCCTTTTTTGTATCCACTGTAGTTTTCCTCCATTGCCTTTGATTCAAGCATGAAGCACAAGGGTGGGGCCCTCATATTTCAATTCCATGATTCTTCACTTTTCCTCATGATCCTTTTACATTCTGGCGTTCTTTGTGTTCAAGCTATACCATACCTTGCTTCCCCCTCTTGTTTTCTGTTGCTTTGGGAAGAAATATTTGGGAAACAGATAGATCTCCCCATGGTGGGACCCTCTTGAGATTCTTCGTAACTGTTCCGATACTAATGGATAATGTTGTTAACACCAAAAGACATGAGTGGCATTGGTATTGTTTTTCTAGGCTTACAGGGGACTCCCAATTGAGTTGACCTTATTTGCCAGGCTGAAGATTGACCACAGCCAAACCACAGCCAAGATGGTGGTCTTCAGTGGAGGGTGGGATGCGGACAACAGAGGTTATGGCATCAGTAAACAGAACTGCTATCACTAGATATATAGGGTACTAAGGAAAGGTCAAGTAAAAGCTAACAGTTCAGCACTATTCACAATAGGCAAAAGGAGGAAACAGCCCAAATGCCCATCAACCGATGAACGGGTAAACAAACTCTAGTATATTCATACAATGGGATATTATTCAGTCATAAAAAGGAACTAAGTACTGACACCTGCTACAACATAGATGAACTTTGAAAACATTATGCTCAGTGGGAGAAACCAGACACAAAATGTCACATATATGGAATGTCCAAAGTAGGCAAATCTTCGTAAAGGCAGAAAGCAGATTCTTGGTTGCCAGGGACTGGGGGAGGGGAGGGGGGAGTAAGTGCTAATTGGTCCAGGATTTCCTCTTTTGGGTGATGAAAAGTTCTGGAACCAGAGAGTGGGGATGGTTGCGCAACATTGTGAATGTGCTCAATGCCCCAGAATTGTACACTTTAAAGTGGTAAAAATGGTCAATTTTATGTTATGTGTATTTTACCCCAATGAAAAGGAAGTTAATGTTTCACTAAATATTCTGTTCTGTCCATTTGAATCTATGAGGGGATTGGATCTGTCACTCAGCATCCCCCAAATGACAGGTTCCTGGCAAATGTGGAAAAGCTGGGAGGTGGTTCTCTTGTCCACCTTCACGGCCACTTGGGCGATCTTGTGGCCAGTGCCATTGCTTCTTGGTTATAGGCCTATGAGACTCTTCTCGAGTTATCAACTATGAATATCATCTACTGGCTTGTTATGTGGAAACATCTCTTCTCTTGACTTCATCCTTTCTTGTCAAAATCAGATGGAAATTTCTAGACCCCCTTTTTTTTGTAGCTGTTTAACTTTATTATTTTTTATTTTTATTTTATTTTATTTTTAATTTTTTTTTTAAATTTACATCCAAGTTAGTTAGCGTATAGTGCAACAATGATTTCAGGAGTAGCTTCCTTAATGCCCCTGACCCGTTTAGCCCATGCTCCCTCTGTTTGTTCTCCAGTAACCCTCTGTTTGTTCTCCATATTTAAGAGTCTCTTATGGTTTGTCCCCCTCCCTGTTTTTATATTATTTTTGCTCCCCTTCCCATATGTTCATCTGTTTTGTATCTGACATTCCTCATATGAGTGAAGTCATATGACGTCTGTCTTTCTCTGATTGACTAATTTCGCTTAGCATAATACCCTCCAGTTCCATCCACGTAGTTGCAAATGGCAATCAGCTTACGTTCTCCTGGTTCATGAGTTCGAGCCCCACGTTGGGCTCTGTGCTGACAGCTCAGAGCCTGGAGCCTGCTTCAGATTCTGTGTCTCCCTCTCTCCCTGCCCTTCCCCTGCTCACACTCTGTATCCCTCTCTCTCTTAAAAATAAATAAACATTTTTGAAAAATTAAAAAAGAAGAGGGAGAGACACCAGAGCTCCCTCTCTCCTCCATGAGAGGTACAGCGAGAAGGCAGCCATCTTCCAGCGAGGAAGAGAGCCCTCACCAGGAACCAAATCTACAGGCACCTTGACCTTGGACTTCCCGGCTTCCAGACCCCTGTTGCTTATAAGCCACGCAGTCTATGGTATTTTTAAAATAGCAGCCTGAGCCGAATAAGACACATGCCTCTCACCCCATTCCTAAAAGCAGGGATTTAAAATGATCTCCCTGTTCAGGACCCAGGACTGGCTTTGTCCTTTTCAGCTGTAAGGGTGTGCATGGGTTAGGATGTGTGCAGTTGTTAGCAAGAGGCAACAACACAGACAGGTGTAAACAAATGAACAGATGACTAACTGGCTCAGGTAACTGAAAGTCCTGTTTCGGAGCGAGCCCAAAGATGCTGCTGAGGACCCCATGCCTGCCCATCTCTACTTCCTATGGTCTCCGTCCCAAGTTATGGGCTGAACGTGTGGTCAATTGTGATGACAGGCTTGGAGGAAAGGGCCAGGAGAAAACAGGGCTTGCATCGGAAGTGAAATCTAGTTATCACAAAAGACTCCCCACCACCCCGATTTTCCTGGGCCTCACCCCAGACTCACTGAATTGGACTCTCTTGGGTGTGGGTTAAGAATCTGCATTTTTTTTTAAGTTTATTTTGAGAAGTGGGGGAGGGGCAGAGAGAGAGAGAGAGAGAGAGAGGGAGAGAGAGAGAATCCCAAGCAGGCTCCACACATTGAACGCGGAGCCAGACGAGGGGCTCAATCCCATGAACCACGAAATCATGACCTGAGCAGAAATCAAGAGTCAGCCGCTGAACAGACTGAGCCACCCGGCCACCCCAAGGATCTGCATTTTAATAAGTGCCCCCAGGGAAATGCAAATGAAACCCACAATGGGATCTCCCTTTACACCCACTAGAACAGCTAGAATAAAAAAGATAATCGCAAATGTTGTCAGGGATGTGCAGAAATTGGAAACTTAGAAGACATTCATAAGAGAGCAGGGGCGCCTGGGGGGCTCAGTCGGTTGAGCGTCTGACTTCAGCTCAGGTGGGTTCGAGCCCCGCGTCTGACTTTGTGCTGACAGCTCAGAGCCTGGAGCCCGCTTCGGATTCTGTGTCTTGCTCTCTCTCTCTCTGCCCCTCCCTGCTTGTGCACTCTCTCTCTCTCTGTCTCTAAATAAGTAAATAAATGTTAAAAATTTTAAAAAAAGAGAGAGCAGATCTTCAAAATTCTCATCATGAGGGGAAAAAATGTATAACTGTTAACTATGGAACTAGATTTATTGTGGAGATCACTTTGCAATATATACATATATTGAATCATTGTGCTGCATTCTTGAAACTAATACAATGTTATGTGTCAATTATATTATATATATATATTACCATATATATATAATATATATATAATTATATTATATGTGGTGAGTGTCTCGCATATTTTGCAATACGATCGCCTATCAAATGCCTGGCGATGCCAGCCCTACCCAGAGGCCACGGTGAGGCTCCTGACCGTCCAACCAGTTGCCTTTGAGGATGAGGACACTGACCCCCAGAGAGAGCTGCTGCTGGAGGGCCAGGGGGCAAGGATTCTAAAAGCAGCCTCCCCGTCACCCTGCCTCTGTCCTCCCTCCCCCTTCCCTGCACCAGAGGTGAGAGGGACTGTGGGAGAGGCCACCAGACAGCTGACCAGGGAAACGCAGAGGAGGGAGATGAGTCCTGGCTTGTAGCCCCACCTCCGTCCGGGGCCTGGACCCGAACCCCTCAGGCTATGGCGGTTTGCTTTAATCTGTAACCTGCAGGTGACATTATCTACCCCAACGTGGGAAGATTAAATCAATTCGTATATGAAGTAGCTAGAAAAATGCCCAACGATAGCAGCTATTAAATAAACAAGCAGTTGTGACTCAGCCCGGACTCCCGAAGTCAGTCCCAAAATCGCCATCAATGAGGCCATCAGGAAGCCAAGAGGGCACAGTGGAAGTCAGAGGGAGGTGATGGTTCCAGGGCGAGGGGGGCACGGTCCGAGCTGCCCTCAGTGAAGGAGGCATCACAAGTTAGCCCTACTTTCCACGTTGTCGGATCTCATCCAAAGCATCCCATGGCCTGGCTGTTGCCCCCAGACCACCCTGCACCACCTCTTGGAATTCCTGGAAGGCCCAGCCCGTCTCATTCTGCATCAGAAGCTCTGCCCTCTCCCTCCGGCCTCTTACAGTGATGTGTCACAGCCTGGTGCCCCGTTCCTTTTCCTGAGCGAAAGTAGGTTTTGGAGGTGAGCACCACGGGGCGAGAAAGAAAAGCCGTGGGTCCCCAGGAGTCCCGGACAAGGCGTTTGGGGACCGTAGGTGGACATGCGCCACTCCAGGGATGGCTCGGCAACCGGGCACCCTGGGCGAGGCCGGGTTGGGACTCGGATTCTTGGGGAGGGCGGCAGGGGCTGGCCCTCTCTGGTCTCGGCTTGGGCAGACTCTGATTGCCTCTCTGCCCGTTCAGAGGAGGAAGGGCTGATAACCAGCGGGACCACTTGTCCCCAAAGACTTTGGATTCCGACAATCCGTGGTTTCCAGAACTTCACAGGTACAACAGGGTTAGGGCACAGAGCGCAGGTGACCAATACTGCCAGGCTCTTGGGCCCTGGGAGGTGGGGGCTGGGGGACAGGCTTCCCTGGGGCAGGCGGAGGCAGGAACACAGGTATGCTGGAAGCACCCGTCCTCCGCTCCCTCAGGGTGTCTGTTCTTCCCTCTCCTGCTCTTACTGGGCTGCTGTGGCTGTCCTTGTCCAAGGTCAGCTATAGGCCCCCAGGGCCACGGGCTTCCAGGCCTGGTCTTTGGTGGCAGACATTGCCTGGGCAGGGAGGGGGGCACTTCCCAGAGAGAGATGGGGCTGTTTTCCTGGTCAGCTGCCCTCCCTGGTGGCCCACCCAGAGCCTCTCCCCACTCTGGTGCAGGGGCGGGGAGGGAAGGGGTGGAGGAGGCTGCACCCCCGCCCTCCTCGTGCATCTTCAGACGGGATGAACCAAGATCTAGACGGAGAAACAAGTTCCCTGAGGGCCCAGTGTGGGGCGTGCACACAGCAGGCACTACAGTCTCTTGTTCTGAGCTCCCTGCTTGTCCCAGTCTGGAAGAGATGGGGATCGGGACTTCAGAGTTCTCCTGGGCGGGGGGCCGGAAGTAGGGAGGGAAATGGGCCGTTCGGGGTGTAGAATCCAGGACAGACCCCCAACCCTCCAGGGACTGAAGACCGGGCAGACACAGGGATAGGGGTGTCCTGAGTCCCAGCCCTGTCCCACCTGCCCCAACAGCCTACCTGTGCCGGTCCAGCCCTGGGAGTGGACATTCTTCCAGGGAAACGATTACTTCTCCAGTTCCCATCACAACAGACACAATTCTGTCACTGCCTGCCAGGAAGTGGGGACTTGATTCATCGTAATTGCAACTGCCCCGGGGGCGGGGGAGTTGCCTGGGTGGCTCAGTCGGTTAAGCATCTTGATTTAGGCTCAGGTCAGGATCTCACCGTTTGTGGGTTTGAGCCCTGTGTCGGGCCCTGTGCTGACAGAGCGGAGCCGACTTGGGATTCTCTCTCCCTCTCTTGCTCTCTCTCTGCCCCTCCCCCCCCCTTGTGCATGCACTCTCTCTCTCAAAATAAATAAACATTAAAAAAAAAAAAATGCCGGGGAGCAGGTCTGCCTGTCCAGGGAGCCGCCGTGACCCTGGGGCATGCACCTGGCCACAGGATTTTCTGGAAGGCAGGCTGTTTGCTCCACTTGGAAAGGTGAGGGAGAGAAGGAAACAAATCAGGCACCCGGCAAGGAGGTGCAACACTTGTGTTTGGGGAACGCCTAAATCGGAAACAAGCCCCAGGCGAACGAAGGAACGTTTAACGACCTGCGCTCTGCAGGGGGGACGGGGTGGGGTGGTGAGGGGGGAAGCGAGTCCTGATGCGAAGTGTCCGCCAGTCTCCCTCGTGTACATCCTGCCGCTGTGGCTGATTCCAAGCTGTTAACATGATGCCCCTCCACGCGGAGCTGAACAGAGACCGGCTCTCAGGGACTGGCTCGTGTTGCTTCCAGCACGCGAACCCGAGTCGTGAGTAAATTCGCGAGTAGTCCGTCCTTGGCGCCTGGGAGACACTTGCGCACACGCCTGGTGACCCAGTGTGTGTGATGGGAGAGCTGCTCAGGCCAGAGGGTCAGACTGAAAGAAGAACTTCCTGCCAAGTGCCTAGGGAGACGCTGAGCCCAAGAAGTGGGGGGGGGGGTCAGAGCCCCCTCCGGCCTCCTCTCCAGACACCAGAACTTTCTGCCGCTGCAGACTTTTCAAGAGTAACCGCTTCACCTGCCGGGGGCTCTCAGACGTGGAACAGAAGCCACTGGATGGACAAATCACCCCGTGCTGCCCAGGCGAGTCTCGGGAGAAGGAAACGCCCTAGTGGGGGTGCGGGTGCGAAACCCTGACATGAGCTTTACCCGGGGATCCTCCCCGGGCTCCCTGACCCCCTAGGCCTAAGAATCTGGGATTTCTACTGAGTCAGAGGAAGGTGGTGCTCACATACTCTGGCTCAGATAGGTTGCCGGGTGCCCCAAATTCTACCATCAGAGCTCCAGCTAGGATGAGCTTGCAGTCCAGGTGAATGCTTGAAAAAAACTTTTTTAAGTTTATTTGTTTACTTAGAGAGAGCAAGCTGGGTAAGGGCAGAGAGAGAGAGAGAGAGAGAGAATCCCAAGCAGGCCCCGCACTGTCAGCGCAGAGCCCGATGTGGGGCTCGAACCTATGAACCGTGAGATCGTGACCTGAGCCTAAATCAAGAGTCAGACGCTTAACTGACTGAGCCACCCAGGTGCCCCTGAGTGCTGTAAAATATAGCGTATTGGGGCACCTGGGTGGCCCTGTTGGCTAAGCGTCCACCTTTGGCTCAGGTCACGATCTCACGGTTTGTGAGTTCAAGCCCCGCGTCAGGGTCTGTGCTGACAGCTCAGAGCCTGGAGCCTGCTTCGGATTCTGCGTCTCCCTCTCTCTGTCCCTCCCCTGCTGACATTCTGTCTCTCTCTCTCTCTCAAAAATAAATAAACATTAAAAACATTGAACACCATGGTAACAACCACTGTAGGCAAAACCCACAGACAGATGCTTATAGTTAACATGTGCTACTCTAATCAGAGAAGCAGGATATTTGCATAACTTCCAATGTGTATTATCTCCCCCCGAAAAATATTTATTAATTACTGTGCTGGTTTTAACATGGGTTCACACGGGGCACCTGGGTGGCTCAGTCGGTTGAGCGTCCGACTTCAGCTCAGGTCACGATCTCACGGTTCATGAGTTCGAGCCCCGAGTCGGGCTCTGTGCTGAGAGCCCGGAGCCTGCTTCGGATTCTGTCTCTCCCTCTCTCTCTGCCCCTCCCCCCACTTGTGCTCTGTCTCTCAAAAATAAATAAATGTAAAAAAAAAATTAAAAAAAAACACACAGGTTCACACATGTAAAAAAATTTTTTTTGAAGTTTTTATTTATTTTTGAGAGAGAGAGAGAGCGAGCGAGCTAACAGGGGAGGGGCAGAGAGAGAATCCCAAGCAGAGTCCAGAGTCAGCCCAGAGCCTAATATGGGGCTTAAACCCACGAACCATGAGATCGTGACCTGAGTTGAAATCAAGTTGGACACTTAACCAACTGAGCCACCCGGGCACCCCTGTTTACACATTTTTTAAGAGTGCTTCCTGTGGGAGGAGGGAATTAATTCTCTTCCCCTTGGAGTGGGGCCGGCTTAGGGACTCACCTCATAGGAATAAAGCAGTGTTTATCAACCTTCTTTTAAATTTTGCACACAGCCCCCCCCCCCCGCCACCACCAAATAGCCTTTTAAATATTTTCCCTCCTTGCCCCCTTATATCCAATATTAAGAAGTAAGGGGTGCCTGGGTGGCTCAGGTAAGCGATCAACTTTGCCTCAGGTCATGATCTTGCGGCCCCGTGAGTTCGAGCCCAGCGTCGGGCTCTGTGCTGACAGCTCAGAGCCTGGAATCTGCTTCGGATTGTGCGTCTCCCTGTCTCTCTGCCCCTCCCCGGCTCGTGCTCTGTCTCTCTCACTCTCAAAAATAAAATAAACACACAATTTTTTTTTTTTAATAAGGTCATGAGGACGGACCCTAACCCAGTATGACTGGGGTCCTTATCAGAGGAGGTTAGGACACAGACGCACACAGAGGGATGATCGTGTGAGGACACAGGGAGGAGACGGCGTCTATGCCCCCACGAGAGACGCCTCGGAAGGAACCAGACCAACTTGCCCACGGCTGGATCTCAGACTTCCAGCCTCCAGAGCCGTGAGACAACACATGTCCGGTGTGTTAGCCGCCCTGCGTGTGCTCCTTTGTCTCGGCAGTCCTAGGAGGCTAACGTGGGGTCTGGACTCAATGCCACGTGGGGTCCTGGATTCAATCCTGGAACGGGAAAAGGACACCCGTGGAAAAACGTGAAACACAGACGAAGCCTTTTGTTTCGCTAATGGTATTGCACCAATGTTCCTTTCCTCTTTTTGACAAGTGACAGTAATTTAAGATGTTAACAGGAGAGGAAGCTGAGTTAAGTGTATACGGAACTTCCTGCACTATCTTTGCAATTAATCTGTAAATCCAAACGGTTGCACAACAGTGTGAATGTGATTGGTGCTGCTGAGGTGTGTGCTTAAATATGATTAAGACGAAAAATTCTATGTTGTATGTGTGTCTTTTACCACAATAAAACAGCTCTGTCGGGGCGCCTGGGTGGCGCAGTCGGTGAAGCGTCCGACTTCAGCCAGGTCACGATCTCGCGGTCCGTGAGTTCGAGCCCCGCGTCGGGCTCTGGGCTGATGGCTCGGAGCCTGGAGCCTGTTTCCGACTCTGTGTCTCCCTCTCTCTCTGCCCCTCCCCCGTTCATGCTCTGTCTCTCTCTGTCCCAAAAATAAATAAACGTTGAAAAAAAAATTAAAAAAAAAAAAACAGCTCTGTCAAAAATCTACTTAGGATGTTTAGGGACGCCCGGGTGGCTCAGTCAGTTGAGCGTCCGACTTCGGCTCAGGTCACGGTCTCGAGGTTCATGAGTTCGAGCCCCCCGTCAGGCTCTGTGCTGACAGCTCGGAGCCTGGCGCCTGCTTCGGATTCTGTGTCTCGCTCTCTCTCTGCCCCTCCCCGACGCGTGCTCTGTCTCGTCCCTCTCTCCCAGAAAAAGAGAGAAACATTAAAAAGTGGTTTTAAAAATCTACTTGGGATTTTTATTGGGATGCTACTGAATTTATAAATTAATTTGGGAAGAATTAATATTCAAGAGTTTTTCTTATCTTGGGAAAAGGATGTTTTCCCTTCCTCATTCTTTTCCAAACGCTCATTGCTCAGACATAAGGCCACGCCCTTTATAGATCAATCTTGCTTCACCCTATAATGAATCCAGATATTACATCCCTAGGACCTTTGAGAAAAGTAAGCAGGGCTGCAAAATACTGTCAACTTTTCAATATGTATAGGTCTTACTTATTTTTATTTTCCTATTGCATCGGCACCTTTATTTTGTTCTTGATTGTTATCAGAAATGGTCCTCAGAATTCACAATTAAAGAAGACACTTCTTTCTTTTTAATTTTTTTTAACGTTTATTTTTTTTTTAATTTTTTTTTCAATGTTTATTTATTTTTTTTGGGACAGAGAGAGGCAGAGCATGAATGGGGGAGGGGCAGAGAGAGAGGGAGACACAGAATCGGAAACAGGCTCCAGGCTCCGAGCCATCAGCCCAGAGCCTGACGCGGGGCTCGAACTCACGGACCGCGAGATCGTGACCTGGCTGAAGTCGGACGCTTAACCGACTGAGCCCCCCAGGCGCCCCAAGGAAGACACTTCTAAGGCGCCTGGGGGGCTCAGTCGGTGAAGTGTCCAACTTCCGCTCGGGTCACGATCTCACGGTCCGAGTTCGAGCCCCGCGTCGGGCTCCGTGCTGACAGCTCAGAGCCTGGAGCCTGCTTCGGATTCTGGGTCTCCCTCTCTCCGAAAATAAATAATAAACATTAAATTTTTTTTTTTTTTAAAAAGGAAGACACTGCTGTGGGTTCCTGGAAATTGCTGCTTATCAAATTATGGAAGTTTTATCCTGTCCTTTGTTTACTAAGCACAAATGCTTAGCTTTTTTTTTTTTTTTTTCTTTTTTAATGAAGAGTGAGTGTTGAAAAGATATATCTTGTAGTGTGGAGGAGGTAAAAGGTAAATTGTGGAAGGGTACAAAACAAGGGCACCACTTACAGAAAGCTTCTGGATGTGTAAAACCACCCAATATATTGTCTAAATGCGCAGCTGAAGTGGGTTTTAACGTAGTAAACACCAAGTTTGAGATGGCAGTCGCCTCGGGGTGGGGAAAAGAGAGAAGGTGCACAGGACTGCCGGTTACCATTTATTTACTATCCGCCCCCACCGCCCCGCTCCCACTGAAAAGTTTTTCCGGGCCTTTTGGATCGAAGCAGGAATTGACGTGTCGGGCAGGGTGGTCCCATCATCCTTCTGCTGGGACCAACGCCATGACCTCCTCTTTGATCGTTCCATGTCTGGCCCTCACACAGAGCGTCCGGACTTTCTCATCCGATGCCGAAGCCCGACCTACTCGGCACCACACAGAAGTCCAGGCCATACATACCGGTGCTTGGGTCCCCACATCGACGCGCTCCTGGATCCCCACACCAAAGTTCCTCGTGCCGGAGAAGTTAGTATTTCTCAACTCATGCTCCCACATCTTTAGAACTTTCTCGGGGATTTCTTCAGCCTTGACCCCACGGACTGTGCAGTGCACGGCCATCTTTTTTTTCATTCCTCCTGCTGTCAAAGGCTCTGACGGCATATCCAGCTCTGGAGAGCACGGCGGTCTGGCCTGTGCACTGCTCCAGCACCCTGGCCACCCCAGTCAGTCTGTCTCCCCTCTCCCCCCACCCGACCCCCCGACCACAGAGGTTGAGGCAAGAACTTGCAGATGAGAAGTTCGCACGTGGGATTCCCCTTTTCACCTTGATCCGCTACGGCGGGGATCAGGAAGAGAGAGCACAATTTATTTCCTTTTTTTTTTTTTCAACGTTTATTTATTTTTTGGGGGACAGAGAGAGACAGAGCATGAACGGGGGAGGGGCAGAGAGAGAGGGAGACACAGAATCGGAAACAGGCTCCAGGCTCCGAGCCATCAGCCCAGAGCCCGACGCGGGGCTCGAACTCCCGGACCGCGAGATCGTGACCTGGCTGAAGTCGGACGCTTCACCGACTGCGCCACCCAGGCGCCCCAATTTATTTCCTTTTAAGAGGATCCGAAATACGTGACCAAGTCAAAACCTGGTGAAGCCGAGCGGAGATCGCACGGGTTTTCGTGTTTCTACTTTTTCTCTGCATACCTTTGTGTGTGTTCACGTTTTCTCATAACAAAAAAGCAAAGCAAAGACTGACAGCCACAGCCGTCTCCGGAGAAAATGGAAGCCACAGAGTGGTCTTAGCCTTGGAGCTGAACCCTGGGACTTCTGCCTTCTTCCCACTTTATTTTTTACGTATTTCTTTTTTTTAAGTTTATTTATTCCGAGAGTGTGTGTGTGTGCTCACGTGCACATGTGATTGGGGGGGGGGGGGGAGAAGCAGGAGAGGGAGAGAATCCCAAGCAGGCTCCACGCTGTCAGCATAGAGCCTGGAACGGGGCTCGATCCCATGAACTGCGAGATCATGACCTGAGCCGAAGTCGGATGCTCAACCGACTGAGCACCCCCAGGTGCCCCTGCTTAGTCCAAACCCCTGGTCCCTGCTATTTGAGTCCTTGTGTGGTCCAGCCCCAGACTACTGCCCCTGAGTTAGTCTCAGCCTTTCCAAGAGTCCCACTCCCAAACTCTGCACGTGCTAATATCACAGCGGGGACGCTCCTTCATCCACACATCCCCTCCAGAATAATTCTGGCTCCTCCAGACGTCACCACCTCCTCCAGGAAGCCCTCCCAGATCCTCTAGGCTGAGTCCGATGCCTCCAGTGGTCCTCACGTTCCCTGTGCTTCTGAGACTCATGACATTGTTTTCAAATCCCTGGTCACATGTTCTGCCTCCCCACCCCAACCCAGTGGGTCTCCCTTCCCTCTTCTGGGTCCAGGGCTCTTTTGGGTCTGGGTGGTTAAAGGTCTGTGGCCAGCCTCATGCCAGGAACCTCCCTTTCCTTTTAATTCCCCTTTCAGTGAATTTTGGGCATGGGACAGGGGTGGGTCGCCTTCTGGTTGCCTCGCTGGGCTGGACAGCTTCCCCTGGCTCCCCAAGGCAGCTTCAGCCCCAGCCACATACAAAAGAGACCCAACTTCCTGCCTCTTGTGCCTTGGCCGTGCCCTCTGCATGACAGACCCTTCCTTTTTCTCTCGCCAGTGGACGTGTCCTCGATGCCCACTTCCAGAAGGCCACCTCTGCTCCTCCAAACAGCATTCACTGTTTCTCCCTCCGTAAGGGCTGATGAATCAATCCTATCTACCCCCTTTCCCAAGAACCTTATTCGGATGAGGTTGTGCAATCCTTTGCGGCTTTTTTTTTTTTTTTTTTTTCCTGTTTCCTCCCACTGAGCCCACACCCCTCCGGAGTACTGCTGTCCTGGAGAGCCCCAGAAGGAGGGTGTGCCCTCCCAGAAAGTTCTGCCCCACAGTGAAATCCTGCTGCTAAGTCAGCTGTCGGTGCCTGTTGACGCGGGCTCCGTTTCTGATGAGAAAGGAAGCACGAGCCTTGCATCTCGGAAGAAGGAGACTTCTGAGAAAAGCAGCAAGACCCTCCCGTTTTTTGGGAAAAGACTTCCTCGGTCCTGAACTGTCCTCTGAGCATTGCTGGCTTCTGACGCCTGACTTCTTCCCCGCTCTGTGTCATGGGCATCTACTCCGACCTCTGTGATGGTGTGTGACACACGTACTTAAACATCCGTACGTGGTGTCGTTGTGTGTGACTCACATCGATGTCACAGGACGGCGAGTCTCACGTGCTGCCTGGCGAGACCCTGGGTTACTGATATCCAGAGACTAGGTCTTCTCGTTCGTTTGCTTCAGAGTAGGTAGCCACCAAGTCTGACTTAGTGACAAGCACTCAGAGACACCATAAGGAAGATGGAAACACTAGCCATCACCCAGGAGATGATATTCGCATCTCTTATCCGTGATACATACAGACCTTCTGTAAACGGAACTTTTTTCTAACGTTTACTTTTGAGAGAGAGGGTGAGTAGGGGGTGGGGCAGAGAGCAGGAGACACAGAACTGGAAGCAGGTCCAGGCTCTGAGCTGACAGCACAGAGCCCGACGCGGGGCTCGAACTCGCAAACCCGCAGGATTATGACCTGAGCCGAAGTCAGACGCTTAACCGACTGAGCCACCCAGGCACCGCCCCGCCCCCCCCCAACTTCTATAAATGAATAAGAAAAAAACAAACCGCTTCCTGGAAACAATGGAGGAAGTATACAAACAATTTACAGGAAAGCGAAACAGAAGAATGTATCCACATCCAGTGGATACTCAAAATCTCGGGAGTTGGGAAACCATCTGAAGCCACAGTGAAATTCAATGAGAAGCAGTAAAAGCTCCAAGCTTAAAGACTTTTTTGAACTAAGGAGCAGAGGGGAGAGAAGGAAAGAGGAGATAGAGAACAAGAGACTGAACATGAAGGAATTAAGGATTTCACTTGATAAATCAGTTTTTTTTTAAGTTTATTTTTTGAGAGAGAGAGAGCAGGGGAGGGGCAGAGAGAGAGGGAGAGAGAGAGAGAGAGAGAGAGAGAGAATCCCAAGCAGTCTCCAGCTCTCAGCACAGAGCCTGATGTGAGGCTTGAACTCACAAACCGTGAGATCGTGACCTGAGCTGAAATCAAGAGCCGGACACTTAACCAACTGAGCCAGCCAGGCGCCCCGATAAATTAGTTTTTAAAAACAAACACAAGACAGGGGCGCCTGGCTGGCTCAGTTGGTGGAGCATGTGACTGACCGACTCTTGATGTCAGGGTCATAGGTTCAAGCCCCACACTGGGTGTACAGATTACTTAAAAATAGTATCTTCTATTGGGGTGCCTGGGTGGCTCAATTGGTTAAGCGTCCGACTTCGGCTCAGGTCATGGTCTCGTGGTTCGTGGGTTCGAGCCCCGCATCGGGCTCTGTGCTGATGGCTCAGAGCCTGGAGCCTGCTTCCGATTCTGGGTCTCCCTCACTCTCTGCCCCTCCCCTGCTCGTGCTCTGTCTCTCGTTCTCAAAAATAAATAAAACATAAAAAGGAAAAAATTTTTTTTAAAAAGAAACCCTTCCTACCTGGATTTCCCCCCCAAAGTTTTGCTTTTCAAATATGTAGGTTTAGAGCCATCTGGGCTGGGATTGGCTATCTTATTCACCATTCCACGGCCAGGACCTTCAACAGGGCATGATACACACTAGCAGTCAAATCTGTTGAATGAATTAATGAGGGGCTGCTGTGTGTGACCTACGAGGATGAGTACCAGGGATGGGGGTGGGGGTAGCAGGCCACTTGCTGGTAGAAGGACTGGAATCTTCTTCCTGCAAAGAAACACAGCATTGGCCTGCGGGTATCTGGGCCCAGAAAGGCTGTCTGTATCACTCACTGATCAGACCACGGGAACCAGGCTTCAGTAGCACCACCATACGTCTTGGAGAGAAACTGTGCAGGAGGGGACAGATAAGCCAATTTCCATTTGAGGGGAAAGGCTGTTCTGTTCCCTCTCCTCGGACATTTGGTTTTTCGGGCCCCTACAAATTCTTGGACAACTCAAGAGACAAGAGAGAAAATCTGAGCTGCCTGCTAATAAGTAAGGGAGAAAGCCACTAATTAGAAAAAGAAATGAATTTATGGGACATTTTATTCTAGTAATGTAGTAACTGGAATTCTCGGTTTAATGTCTGACTTCTATGACAGCTAAAATTTTGGCTTCGTATTCTTGACTGTACTCCCAGCTCCCAGGCCCTAGGAGTCGTCAAATGGGTGTGTGTTACGTAAAAGAGTAAGTCTGTGGGTTTTTCCTTGCTCACCGCACCCTAGCACGTTCCTGTCTACACGGGGCTCCCTCTGGCTGGTGTGTGTTTCTTCCAGTATGTTCAGGGCCATTCCCTCACTTCATTTAGATCTCTGCTTCGATGTTTCCCCTTCTTTCCTGGCTTTATTGAAATAAGGTTCACATGCCACACAATTCTCCCTTACCATTCAGTGGTTTTTATTATATTCACACGATTCTGCATCCGTCACTACAACCAAAGTAAGAACATTTCATAATCCCCAGGTCCCATGTACCCGTGGGCGCCTGGTAGGCTCACTCTTGATTTCAGCTCAGGTCATGGTCCCCAGGTCACGGGATCGAACCCTGCCTGCATCAGGCTCTGTGCGGAGCCTGGAGCTTGCTTAAGATTCTCTCTCCCTCTCCCTCTGCCCCTCTCCCCCATTCACACACTCTAAAATTAAAAAAAAAAAATGAATGAATCTATAAAGAATTCATGTACCCTTTAACCATCACCTTTTTTCTTTTTAAGATTTTTTAATGTTTATATATATATATATATTTTTTTTTTGAGAGACAGAGACAGAGCATGGGGGGGGCGGGGGGCGGAGGGGCAGAGAGAGAGAGGGAGACACAGACTCTGAAACAGGCTCCAGGCTCTGAGCTGTCCGCACAGAGCCTTGACGCGGGGCTGGAGCCACCCAGCGCCCCAACCATCACCTTCTAGTTTCCCCCATCACTCCCAGCCCTAGGCAACCACCAGTTAAGTTTCTGTTTCTATAGGTTTCCCTATTCTGGAAACGTCATAAAAATGGAGTCACACAATCTGTGGCCTTTTGTGTCTGGCTTCTTTCATTTTGCATGTTTTCGAGGTTCATCCACTTTACAGCACCTGTCGGCGCTTGGTTCCTTTCTAGGGCTGAATAATAGTCCCCATCGAATGGATATACCGCACTGTATTTGTCCATTCACCAGTTGATGGACATTCGGCTCAGTTCCGCTTTTTGGCTATTCGGAGCCATGCCGCTGTGAACAGGCATCCCCAAGGTTTTGTGCGGACGTGTTTTCAATTCTCTTGGGTAGATACCTAGGAGTGGAATTGCTGGGTCCCCGGCGCATATTTGTCCATATGTTTACGGTCTTTCCTTTCCCAAGATTGTGATCTCCATAAAAGCCGATATTGTTGCCCATTTTGGACCTTGCTGAATCTCCAGTGCCTAGAAAGGCGGCGTCTCACACAGAGCAGCTCGCGAGGCACGTGAGCAGGCGTCCCAGAGGCCGCAGGAAGCTGGACGTGGCCACTTCCGTAAACGCACCCCCAGAAATCCACAAGATCCCGGGTTCCGTGAGGAAGCGGTTGGAGCAGGGAAGCCCTGGCACTGGGGGAAGCTGCGGGGCAGAAGCCAGATGGCCGCCCCGGGGCCTGAGCGGGGGCCGAGGTTCTGGAGAGTCATGCTTCCGAGAATGCTGATGCTGGAAGTGGAAAAGCGCTGCCTGTCCTGTGTCTGGAAATGTCCTCTGACACACCCGCCGCCTTCCCGGGACGCCTGCGGAGAGGGGCGCCCCTCCCCGCGCATCCCAGACCCCATCGTAACCGCAGCGTCCGCTCGGGGGCCCAAGGGTGCACCCGTCGAGGCCCGTGGCTGCTCCAGTGAGCGGCTGCGGGGCAACCCCCCACCCCCAAATCGGTGGCTCCCAACAACAGCCCTCTGCGAGTGTACACAATTCCGCGGCGTGGCTGGCGCGGCTCCGTTCCTGGCCTTGCGCGGAATGAGCGGGTTCGTTGGATTCGGATGACAGAAGAGCTGGAAGGGCCAAGCGGCCCTCAGCCTCCAGGGGCCGAGCCAGGCTCCCTGCCGTGGCAGCCGGCGGCGGGAAGGCGGCAAGGCGGAAGCCGCAAGGCATGCTGGGGCCCGACCTGGCCAGTCACGTGCCGCCGCCGCCGCCCACCGATTGGTTAAAGCGAGTCACGGGGATGACGCCCATTCCCGAGGGGCGGAGAATAGACACCGCCTCCGGTTGGGAGGAGTCACGGTCGCGCGGAGGCAGGTGTGCCCAGGTTGGGGGGGAATTAGTGGCCAGGATTTTTCAAGTAGAGGCCATCTCGTGTTATCGTCGTCTTGCTGGTCATACTTTTCGCTCACCAGCCACCCCCCCCACCCCCCCCCAGGGAAACGAGCCACAAATCAACAATTCTTAAATCTTTTCTGGCCGACGCTCTCCCCGAACGTGGATAATTCCATTCACTCGGGGTCCCGCTTGACCTTGGATGGCAACGACGGCGAGCCGATGATAATGGCACCGGCCAGAACAGCTACCTCTGACGCGTCCCCGCCAGGCTGAGTGAGTTACTCCGCGGATCTCTGGACGCAGACCAGGAGTCTTGGGGTCACCCCAGAAGCAGAGTTTAAGAATGTGAAAATGTGTCCTTTCCCTGGGCGGTGATTCTAGAGGCCCCGGGAGGAAAGTAGGGAAATGGGACTGGGATGGGAAAGAGTCGGTGCCGGGTACTGGGGTGGGCGCTGGGGCTGAATCCCACTGGGCATCGCTGGAAGGCAGTTTGGAAGAAGTGGCTCAGAGCTCTCCTAACCCCAGAGCGTTCACTCGCTTGCACTCCCAGCCTGCCCTCCACTTGGGTGAGGGGGGAAAAAACTCTTCAGGCGAAGAATTCCAGGAGATTACAGCGAGAGAGGTCAAAGCCAAGGGGATGTGGATACCGTGCTGACAGCCCTTTACTACTTCCGTTTTACGGAGGAGGAATTTGAGGCTTACAATGACACCGCCAAGAATCAACCCCAGGTTCCTCTCTCTCCGGAGCCCTGCTCTCTATCGCTCTGCTGTACTGTTTTAGACCTCGGGTTGCCTCTAGTTTAACAACGTTTCAAGCTAATACCCCCCCCCAATTTTTTTTTTCAATTGTAAGATCTTGCACCTGACTTAAAATTAACTCCCAACTGTCTCAAAGACCCAAACGCAAAACCTAACACCGTTAGGAAAAAGCATGGGAGAAGTGTTTGGATTAGGCAAAGATTCCCTAGCTAGAACACCAAAAGCAAGATTCATAAAAGAAAAATGGGTAAATTGGATTTTGTCAGCATTTAAAACTTTGCTCTTTGAAAGCTGCTGTTAAGGGAATGAAGAGAAAAGCCACAGACTAGGAGAAAAGGTTGGAAAACCTCATATCTGATAAAAGATTTGTTACCAGCATATTCTAACGAACCCTCAAAACAACAAAATAAGCAACCCATTTTTTTTTTTAAATTAACGATCATTTCTTTTTTAGAGACAGAGACGGAGCACAAGTAGGGAGGGAGCAGAGAGAGAGAGGGAGACGAAGAATCTGAAACAGGCTCCAGGCTCTGAGCTGTCAGCACAGAGCCTGACGGGAGCCCGGTGCCCGATGCCCGATGTGGGGCTCGAACTCACAGACCGAACGCACAGACCGTGAGATCATAACCTGAGCCGAAGTCAGAGGCTTAACCGACCGAGCCACCCAGGGGTCCCGGCAACCCAGTTTTAAAAAACACTCCTCATTGAAGTATTTTTATATATGTACAATGAGTGAGCATTAAGGTAGTTATCTTGGATAATCCATTCAAGGAAGCTCACTTAATCCAATTTAGTGAAGCCTGTATCCTTCACTTCATAGTGACGGAGACAATGGCGGGCACATATTGAGCCGTAATTTCTGGAGCAGACTGTGCCAGTCCGAGCAGACACAGCAAGAACGAGAACCCTGGCCCAGCTTCTTCAGCTCCAATAAAGCTGCCGGTGACCATCTTGCTCTCTCAGACGCAACGAGGCAATCCGTTTCTTTCAATGGGCAAAAGATCTGAAGAGACAGGTCACCAAAGGAAATATTCAGGTGGCAGAGAAACACGTGAAAGGATGCCCCACGTCATTATTCATCAAGGGAACGCAAATGAAAATCACACCGCGCACATGACAGAATGGCCCAAATGAAAAAGGCTAACCATGCCATGTCCTGGCAAGAACGCGGAGGAAACGGAACTCTCATCCATTGCCGGTCGGGTTGACACACGGCACAGCCACTTCGGAAAATCGTCTTGGCAGTTTCTTAAAAACTGAGACGCACACCTCCCATGTAACGCAACCATCCACTCCTGGGTATATACCCAGGAGAAAGGAGAGCGTCCGTGCACGAAAATACTTGCTCCCAGGAGTTCACGGCAGTTTTATTCATGATCGCCACAACCGGAAACAGCCCAAATGCCCACCAGCAGGTGAGCGTATAATGGAGCTGGCATATTCAGGCAACAAAATTCTACTCAGCAGTAAGAAGGAAGGAGGTATTAATGCAGCCACATGGATGAATCAAAATAATTATGCTGAGCAAACGAAACCAGTCTCGAGAGGCTGTATGCTGCCATTTCTACAAAATTCCAGAGAAATGCAAGCGAATCTAAAGACAAAAAGCAGATCGGTGGTGGCTGGGGGATGATGGGGGGGGGGGGCTGACCAGGGGGCGCAAAGAAACGTGGGTGGTGATGGGTGCTTTCACGTTCCGGATTGTGATGGTTTCGTGGGTTTAGTCAAAACCCATCAAATTGTAAACTTTAAAGGTGGACAGCTTATTGTGTGTCAGTGATACCTCAACAAAACTTTGTTTTCAGGCACTTGAGAAAGTTAATCAAAATATTTCAAGTTAAAAATAACCGCAACATTTGGGGCGCCTGGGTGGCTCAGCCGGCTAACTGTCTGACTTTGGCTCAGCTCATGAGCTCGTGATGTGTGACTTTGGGCTTGGGGTTCTCTCTCTTGCCCTCTCTCTGCCCCTTCCCGATCTGTCTCCTACATGGCCACAGAAACGTAATGAATTGGGTTGACAAAAGCTTTATCACCTGTTGATGGTAACGATGAAGAAATGGGGTACCAAGAGAGTAAGTGCTTTGCCTGAGGTTATCTGGCTCATAGGTGAGATTTTATATCTTACTCTGTACGAGGCCCATTTTCTCCCACTGAAATGATTTCCTCTCGGCTCAGGATTCTTATTTAGAGAGACCAAGCACCAATGACAGACCCCAGGTACCCACCGAAGCCCTCGTCTCACCCTTCACTCAGCCAGATTCTCTCCATGGTCTCAAAGTCACTGCTTCCGGAAACATGCTAAAAGCACCCCCAAACAGTGAGGACGGCCGTTCATTTAAGGTAAGTCTGCTTTCGAGAAAGCCCTGCCTGGCCATGAAGCTGTCCACTTTGACCCAGTGGTAGAAAATTGCTACCATATTTATGGAAAGTTCAATGGGGACTTGGTCTACACGTCTGTTGGAGAGATTCCGCTCCAAGAATTTGCTGCACATTTCCAGATGTCTGACCCTACTTTTCCTGCTGCATTTCTCAAGAGCCCGGCACCTCTGGCTGAATTTTGTGAACCAGACTCTCTTAGATTCCCGTTCCCTTCCTGATTCTCAGTTTTCCTGTGCCTTCTCAAAAAAAAAAAAAAATCCTCTGTCTTTTCATCGTTTTTTGTTTAAGTTTATTTACTTTGACAGAAAGAGACAGTGCGAGCAGGGGAGGGGCAGGGAGAGAGAACCCCAGGCAGGCTCTGTGCCGCCAGTTCGAGCCACCTGTGGGGCTTGAACCCACAAAACTGTGAGATGAGCCGAAACCAAGGGTCTGACGCTCAACCGACTGAGCCACCCCAGGCGCCCCTCTCTGTCTTTTCATCTTACTTTATCATGTGTGTCTCTCTCATGTCTTTCTGGAACAAGGTAGGGAAATGGGCAGCAAATACAATTTTTAAATAACATGCGGATAATGTTTGTTATTTCTGAGGGTTGTTGAGAGGATTTGGGAAGGTGGAGTGTGTTTCTGCATCTACCAGGGGGGCTGGAATGAGGGAAGTACTCGAGAAAAAAGATAACGTTTGTCCCCCTCAGTGAAGGGCACTTACTGCCCCAGCCCTGGCACCCCGCCCCCCCTCCCCGGCACCCCAAGCCTTTTATACTGCTTGACTTAATCTTCTTTTTTTCATGGCACTAAGAGCTTGTTTATATATGACATTAGGGTTCTCACCCTCAGCATTATGGACATTGGGAGTCGATGGTTTTTTGCGGGGGGCGGGGGGGGTGTCCTGTGGGTGTCCTCCACCCACCACCTACTGTGATAGTCACAGATGTCTCCAGACATGGCTGCGGGTCTCCTGGGAAGCATAATCGCCCCTGGTCAAGAACCACGAGGCTACACAACTTAACTTTTTCGTTATGTTCCTTATTTCGTTGTCTGTCCCTCTCTACCCCCATCTGGAATGCTTGCTCTGAGAAGGAAGGAATTTGCTTGTTTGGGTGGGGCACTGATGTGTGCCCGGTTCCTAGATTGATGCCTGGCCCAAGGTAGGTGCCCAATATTTATTGAAAGGATGAACATTTGGTGGGCTTTGTGCTCAGGGGTGGTGCTAGGGCTTGACATGCATAAGCTCACGTCTTTATCTTGGCATCCCTCGGGGGGAGGCCATGTCACTCTCCCTCACTGTCCCCCTTTGCACAGAGGAGAGAAGCTGAGGCTTCCAGAAACTACACACATACATCCCCACTCACCCAATGCAGAAGCTTAGCTGGCCACCACCCAACAGATGTCTGTGTTCTCCCTTCTGGCCAAGAAGGATTGAATCAAGGTCAAATCGGGGGTCAAATCCAGCCTCCAGGCACCTGCAGGGGAGTTGAGGAAGGAAGCTGAGCTGGCCTGGAGGGCCAGGCCTGAGGAGACTTTCTCAGGGCCAGGACTTGGCTGGGTTCAACCTGCTCCTCTTGGGAAGGGGTCTGGCCCCCACACCTCTAAGAGATGGGGGTGAGCTCCAAAATGAAGCCCCCAGTATCCTTAGGGAGATGTTGCTGCAGCTACCGGGCCAGGGAGGCTGGAACTGCGAGCGTGTGCGCACACACACACACACACACACCACTCCCCACCCCTCTCCACTCCCTCTGGCCCTTCTATCCCTCACCTCTAACTCCACTACCCCTCAACACACACACAAACTTCACACTTATCCCTAAACCAGCCCAGAACAGACAGGGCCCTGCACTGTGATTGGTCCAGGAGTCCCTGGTACCAGGAACTGAGAGGAAGGAGATGGAAAGGAAGGAAAAGAGTAGGCGGGACCAGCAGGGGGCTACATTTATATCTATGCCCAGGGCTGGGCGCCTGCTCACCATGGACACTGCCGGGTACACCAAGTGGGACAGCAGGCTCGAGGAAGTCCCTGGAGGTATGAGCAAAAAGACAGCCTCCCCGGCCCCCTGGGGTCTCTCAGGCCAGAGGTTTGGGGTTTGATGGGAGAAGGGAGGGGAACAGCCAAGAGCGGGTCCATGCAGTGGGTGCAGAAGAGACGTCACAGGCGCCAGAACCAGCCGGACCTGGGTTCAGATTCTAACTCTGCCACTTAGAAGCTGTGTGACCATGAGCAAGTTGCTTCGTCTCTCTGAATCTCGGTTCCCTGGGAGGAACCCAAGCACCCAGGGCTCTGTCCTCGGGGGGCCAGAGATCCAAGGCAGTCCTGGTGCAGGAGGGACCCACGGAGCCCATCTGTGTTATCCCAGGGCACTGGGGACGCTGGGGACGGAGACTCCTCTTCCTGGCCCTGGTGCTGGTGGCAGCCTTAGCCCTGTGGGCCCTCATTCTGAGCATCCTATTTTCTAAGGGTGAGTGACCGTGTAATGAGGCCCCCCGGGGGGGGGACATAGACCTTCCCTCTGTCTCAGGACGCCCCCAGCTGGGTCCCGGACCCCTGTCTGGGTCGGGGGTGTGAACACGTGTGAACAGAGCTTGTGCATGTCTTTGGGCTGTGTGCACCCACCTGTGTATGCATATGCGTGCATGTCTCTCCTCGGCGTGTGTGTGTGTGTGTGTGTGTGCGCGCGCGCGCGCGCGCGCGCGCTCATCACGTGCGCTGTGCGCCTGCCTGTCCCTTCTGTGCGTCCGGAGACGGGAGCTCCTGCACCCCCTGGGCAAGGGGAGAGTTCCGGAGGCCCCGGCCCCGCCTGCAGGAGCCTCTCTCCACAGCCTCCACAGAGCGAGGGGCGCTGTTCGGCCACCAGGACCTGCTGAGGACAAACGGTGCGTGCAGAACGGTGACTCCGTGACTCTTAGCGCCTCCCCACCTCCCCACCCCCCAGATGTGAGGGCCGGGAGTGTCTAGGACCCTGGAGACAGGGTAGTGGGTGGGTGAGGACCCCTTCGGTCCCAGGGGTTGGCCCCGGAGTGGGGGAGGGTGTCCTGTTTGAGTCCCCGCAGATGACCTGGAGTGTGTGGGGGGCGTGCGGGGGTCATTCCAGCCTCGAAGCAGAAGGCGGCGCTGGGTGTTTTGAACGCGGAGGTCCGAGCCTGCAACAGCTGCTGTAAGACGTGTGTGCTGGGGGCGGGGCTTGGGCCGGGATTGGAGGCGGCGAGCCGGGATGGTCTGTGGCAGGTGGGGGCGGGGCAGGTTGGTCACCGACGTCCCGCGCCTATCCTCCCCCCCCCCCCCCCCGTCCTTCCCAGGCTCGGGGACACAGACGCTGCTAGAGAAGGCACGCGCGGAGCTGGGGGAGGCGCAGGCGAAGCTGATCGAGCAGGAGAGTGCCCTCAAAGAACTGAGCGATCGCGGTGAGAGCCGGACATTGCCTCGACCCCTGATCCCTCACCCGGGCTGTCACTCGACCCTTGATTCACATACTAACACCTATCCTGAAGAGGGTTACCGCGACCCTATCCTGTGATCCTGACCTCTGACCGCTGGACTCTGATCTCGACTCCGACTCCTAACCCCAAGCGCAACTTGGCCCCAACCAGCCGTAACAGTCCTTGACGGTGATGTCATTCTTGACCATGACCATGACCCCGGACGTGGATGCTGACTTTTACCTAATCATGACCCTACTCCCGACCCTGACCTGAGCCATAATCTGGACTCCCTTGACCTCGCAGTGACCCAGAGCTTGGCTGAAGCGAGCAGGGACCGCGAGGACATCCGCAGTGAGCTCTTCAGGGCTCTGGAGGCCGCCCGGCTGGGGAACAGTGAGCAAGACAGAGGGGAGAGAGGAGGGGACAAGTGGACCCTACGTGTGGGCCTCGGGATGCGCCCCGTCCTGCCCTTTGACCTTGGCCTGTTCTCTGTGGCTCCGCCCCTAGACCTCGGGGGTCCACCTCCCCCCAGTTTTTTTCCGTCTGCTCTACCCCGGGGGCAATTCACCTCTTTGACCTTCGCCATCCCACAGGCTCCTGTGAGGAGTGCCCCGCATCGTGGCTGCCCTTCCAGGGCTCCTGCTACCTTTTCTCCATCCTGCGGGCCACGTGGGAGGAGTCGCAGCGCAACTGCGCGGGCTCCGGCGGACATCTGGTGATAGTGGGGGACCTGGAGGAGCAGGTGGGCAGTCCCCCCCCCCCCCCCCCGAGGTCCCAGGAGGGAGGCGGAATTCACCTGAGGGGGCGGGGCCTGCGAGGGGCGGGGCGGGGGCGAGGCGGACCCCGCGGGCTCAGTGTCCTTCCCCGCGCAGGGCTTCCTGAGTCGGAACACGCGCGGCCGCGGTTACTGGCTGGGCCTGCGGGCCGTGCGCCGCGCGCGCCAGATCCAGGGCTACCAGTGGGTAGACGGAGTCCCGCTCAGCTTCAGGTGAGGGAAGGGACTTGGGGAGAGGGACGGGTCAGACCCCAGGGGCAGTGCTGTGGCCAGATCTGTGGGGATGGGCAGGCTGGACCCCAGGACCTGGCGGAGGGTTTAAATTCCGGGAGTTTAGAAAGCTGTCTCCCAGGTGCACGCTCAAGTTAGACCCTCGGAGTGTCTAGGTTGGACCCAAGCAATAAACAGGATAGATCCTCAGGGCCGGACGCCAGGCCCGTCCTCAGACTCCCAGAAACAGCCCCCCGACAACCCTCCGCAGCCACTGGAACCTGGGGGAGCCCAACGACTCTATGGGGCGCGAGGACTGCGTGATGATGCTACGCACTGGGATGTGGAACGATGCACCGTGCGACAACGAGAGGGACAACTGGATTTGTGAGAAGAGGCGCAGCTGTTGACCCCGCCCCGCGCCCCGCGCGCCCCGCCCACCGCCCGGCGGGCGGTCCCCTGAGCGGTCCACCTTCCCGGCGCCGCCCACCGCCATCGATTTCTTCATTTTCCCCCATCCACGGCTACCCGAGAGCCATCCCGCCCAGTCCTGTCAGGTACAGGCCCTGGGACCTCTGCTCCAGCCTCACCGCCGGCCCTCAGGTGGTCATAACCGAGCCTCCACCCTACCCAAACCGCGGGCAGCCCACTGTCCCCACCTCCCTCCCCGGCCAAAACCGGGCAACTCGGGACGAGCTGTTTGGTGTTCTTGCATTTTTTTCCCCCCAGACTGGGAAGCCTTACAGACGGGGGTTTTGTGAGCTGTCTTCGCAGCCCTTAGGAAGCATCAATAAATGCTTGAGAAATGAATCTGGGTTCATGGCTTTGGTGACCTGTTCAACGTTTAATCCCAGAGACCCTGATATTTATCCCTGTGAGTGACCCTGACCTCTGTCAGTGACCTCCCGGTCCTGTGGTGCCCCAAAACTCAGGGCGTAACGTGTACTGGGCCAGGACGGCTGTAGGCCACCGGGGACACTGGAATGACGCAGACCGAGCGCTCTGATCTAGCGGGGCACTGGAACAATGCTATGATCAGTGACTCCAAGGAGTGGACAAGGCCCTGAGGCAGGTGGGAGAGGGGCTGCCCGGACCTGAAGAGCAAGCCCTTTCTGGCTTGGGCACCTAGGTTCGGTGACCACTGGCTGGAGCGATCAGGAAATACATTGCAGAGAACATGGCCTTTCGAGCAACAACGGGAGGACCTGGGAAGGAAGGTCTTTGCAAGCAGGGGGTGTGAAGTATGGCTGAACCCATTCTGGGGGGTGCAGGGTGCACCGAGCCTGGCTTTCGCAGCTGGGGACTTTTGATCTGAATTCACCCTGCACTCCCAAAGTTTCCTGCTCCTGTCCTGGAGACATGGGGGCTCTCCCAGAATTTCCAGTGGAGACAGGTCCAACTGAGGGGAAGGACAGGCTAGTGGCCTTTAGTCCTGGGCAGCTTGGGAGCTCCCAGACCCCCTGGCCAGGGGAGACCTCGCTGAGAACCCCGACACTTCTCTGGGTGCTCTCCTCCTCTACTGGGTGCTCTGCTCGCCCAGAGCGAGGCACTAACCAGGCTCAGGAGCCACCTCTGTCCCCAACAGATAACCTACCTAGGGGACTGCTGGCCAGACTGATGAATTTCCAGGCAGTCAGCTTGGAGGGGTATGAGTGTTGTGGCGCTGCTGTAACTAATGACCGCCAGCTTGATGGCTTACTAACAACACCCATCCTCTTACGGTTCCGGAAATCTGAAGTCCAAAGTTAGTTTTCCTGGACCAAGATCACGGTGTCACCAGAGCCAGGCTCCCTCTGGAAACTCCAGGGGAGAATCAGCCTCCTTGCCTTTTCTAGCATCTAGACCTGCACCCCTCACACTCCCTGGCCCCTGGCCCCTTCTTCCGTTTCCAAAATCGGTGGGGTAGTATCTTGCTTCACTGATCACAGTGCCGTCCACGTCAAATCTCCCTCTGCCTCCCTTCTTACAAGGACGCTTGTGATTGCTGTTTAGGGCCCACCCAGATAATCCAGGAGGATCCCCTGGGATATTGTAAAACAGTTGTAAAACTGATCACCCTGGCTTAGCTCAGATGCCACCCACAGGTGAAAGGTACAGTTCCTTTTTCTTTCTAAACATTTATTCATTTATTTTTGAGAGAGAGAGAGAGAGAGAGAGAGAGAGAGAGAGAGAGAATCCCAAGCAGGTGAACACCGTCAGTGCAGAGCCCGACGCGGGGCTTGAACTCACAAAACTGTGAGATCGTGACCTGAGCTGAAATCAAGAGTCGGACGCTCAACCGACTGAGCCACCCAGGCGCCTCCCCACCCACCTTTTAAAAATTTTATTTAATTTAAGTGATCTCTACACCCAACATGGGGCTCGAACTCATGACCCCGCGATCAAGAATCGTATGCTCTTCTGACTGAATCAGCAAGGCAAGATTGCCCTCACTGCAGACACCAGCTGCAAGTTTGGGGTTGCCTAGGCCACCTGCTCTTTGAACTAACTGATTCTGACCGACTGATAGAAATTCAGAGGATCTCACAATCCCCCCTCTCCCCGGTTCCATAATTCGCTAGAATGGCTCATAGAACTCAGGAGAGTTTGCTACAGTTCTTACAGTTTTATTATAAAGGACACATCCAGACTGGCCCAATGAAGAGACCCGTGTGGCGACGGCCAGGAGGGTCCCAAACACACAGCTTTTGTGTTCAGTCCCCAGGGACTCAGGTCATGTCACTTTCCGGGCACAGTGATGTTTCCACCAACCAGGAGGCTCCTCTGAGAGTTGGTGTCCAGAATTTTTATTGGGACTTCATTTTGAAGGCGTGGTTGATGGAATCAGAGGCCACACGATCCCGTCTCTGGAGCTCAGGCGGTCACAGCTGGTCTCTCTGGCGTGACCAGCCCCCGCCCTGAGCTATCCCCTCCGTATAACCCAGGTGTGGCCCAAGGGGCCCCCACAAGTGACAAAGACACTCCTATCACTCGAGAAATCCCAAGGGTGCAGATGATCCCTTCCAGGAACAAGGGACGAAGACCCGCCAAATTCTGAAATATCTACATCTTCCCACCTCTAAATTCTTAGTCTAAAATCTCTGTTGCCATGTAAGATGACGGTCAAGGTTCCAGGGATCATGACGTGGATATCTTTAGGGACCACTGTGCAGCCTCGCACCAGACGTGACCAGCTGGCAAACAGACTCGCAGGTAGGGCAGCAGCCAGAACACCTGCATGGTGGCCCAAGTGCGTGGTGAGTGGGGTCAGTGATGGTCTGGAGGACAGATACCCCGCAGCACAGACGGGCAAAGAGGCCCGGGTGTCTCTCCCGGGAATGGAGCTGAATGGGCACCGTGGTTGAGGCAGAAGGGGGTGGCCCCAGAGTTAAGCAGGAGCTGCCCCGGGATCTTTTATTTATTTTGCTAATGTTTATTTTTGACAGAGAGAGAGAAAGTGGCAGGGAGAGAGAGAGGGAGGCGCAGAATCCGAAGCAGGCTCCCGGCTCTGAGCTGTCAGCCCAGAGCCCGACACGGGGCTTGAACACACAAACTTCGAGATCGTGACCTGAGCCAAAGTTGGATGCTCAACCGCCTGAGCCACCCAGGCGCCCCTGCCCTGGAATCTTTCAGAGACCCGGCTCCGGCTAGAGCAAGCCCCTCAGCTCAGACATCGGGGTCTGGGGCCTGAGGGCGCCCTGGGTAGGAGCCCAGACAAGGCAACTGGCCTAGAGCCCCCCTCATGCCCTCTGCCATCTGCCCTGCCCCCTCCCGGTCAGCTCGCAGGCACTGCCTCCCCGCTGCCTGGCTCAAACCTGTCAGCATCCACTTGGCACACGAAGACCCTGCATGAAAGGGTCAGGGTCAAGTTCCCCAACTTTGGCTTCTTGGTCCCAGGCCCTCCCTCCTCCAAGATCCGACCTCCCTGGGAAGCAAGGCGTCCCTGGAGCCTAACCTAATCCCAGAACAGACCTCGGCCTTTGGTTGGCTTTTGTTTTCCTGGAGAATCAATCTTGCCGGAAAGACTAAATTCTAAAGCTGATACAGGCGGGGACCTGAATACTGAGAAGCCCTGTGATGTCTCCCCCGCCGAGAGGCTGGCTGGGCCAGGCCAGCGGTCTTAAAGATGGACCTCCTTTCCTGGAGACCCCAGAGGCTCTGAGAGCCCCCGTAAGATCCGAAATACACCTGTAATGTGCCCGGGACATAACAGTAATTGCTCAGAACACCTTGATAGGCCCGTAGCGGACAGAACAACAGTCCCCCAAAGATGTCCGTGTCCTAATGCCCTGAACCTGTGAATGTGCCGCCTTATATGGCCACAGGGACTAGGCACGTGTGATTGAATTAAGGGTTTTGCGGTGAGGACATCATCCCGGGTTGTCCAGGTGAGCCCGTTGTAATCACAAGGGTCCTCGAAAGTGAAAGGAGGAGGCAGGAGAGCATCGGGGAGGGAGACGTGGCTACGAAATTTTTTATTTAATTTAATTTAATTTTTTAAATCCTTATTTTTTTAATGTCTTTATTTATTTTTGAGACAGAGAGAGACAGAGCGTGAGCGGGGGAGGGGCAGAGAGAGAGGGAGACACAGAATCTGAAGCGGGCTCCAGGCTCCGAGCTGACAGCACAGAGCCCGATGTGGGGCTCGAACCCAGACAGTGAGATTATGACCTGAGCCGAAGTCGGAGGCTTAAACGACTAAGCCACCCAGGTGCCCCCAATTTTTTTTTTAATTTTAAAAATAACGTCTTAACCTCCCACCCACCCCCAAAAGGATAAAAAACCAATTTCCCCCCAGAGCTTCAAGACCAATGCCACTCTGCTGACACCTTGACCTCGGGCCAGTGAGACTGATGTCAGACATCTGCTTTCCAGAACCGTGAGATAACGAGTCTGTGTTGTTTTAAGCCACTAAGTTTGAGGTAATTTATCATCACAGCCACTGGGGACTAAATAGGAGTTTCCCTGAAGGTCACCCATAACTCAGCGGTAACCAGCCCTCTGCGATAATCCTGCAACATACCTTAACATGTCTGTGGGTGCCTATACCCCGCCATAGAAGCATCTCGACTTCACAGAAGCCACTGGAAACACCAGTAACAAACTTTGAACACCCATAACATGGCAGTCACCACTTGAGATCTAACCGTCACCTCCCGTCAGCTGACAATACACATATACCTCCTACCTTGACTAAGGTGGCCACACGTCTCTATTTGTCTCGCGTGGTCCTGGTTTGCACTTGCTCCCCATGTAACTATTAAAAAAAAATAATTTTAGAGGCGACTGGGCGGCTCCATCGGTTGAGCGACCGACTCTTGATTTTGGATCAGGTCACGATCTCATGGTCACGGGATCGAGCCCCGCCTTGGGCTCCTGCTGAGCGTGGAGTCTGCTTAAGATTCTCTCTCTCCCTCTGCCCCTTTCCCCCACTCCTGGTCTCTCTCTTTCTCTCTAAAAAACACATTTTTGTAAATTATTTTAAAACATCAACTTTGTTGACGTGCAACTGATACACAACAGAATGTACCAACTTATCACACCCATTCGGACAAGGTCTGTCAAAAAACAGCAACAACAGAACGGCAGGTGCCGGCCAGGGTGTGGAGAAACTGGAACCCTCATGTATGGCTGGTGGGAAAGTAAAATGGGGCAGCCGCTGTGGAAAACAGTATGGCGGACCCCCCCCCCAAATTAGGAACAGATTACCATTGATCCAGCAATCCCATTCCAACCCAAGCGTCCGCTGCCAGACGAACAGATACACAAAATGCAGTCCATCTATACAATGGAATATGATTCAGCCTTAAAGGAAAGACATTCTGGGGCACCTGGGTGACTCAGTTGGTTAAGCGTCTGCCTCTCGATTTGGGCTCAGGTCATCATCTCACGGTTCATGCGATCGGGCCCCATGTCAGGCTCTATGCTGACGGCGTAGAGCCTGCTTGGGATTCTCTCTCTCTTTTCTCTGCCCCTCCTTCCGTTGGGTCTCTCTCTCTCCTGTCACTCTCTCTCTCTCAAAAAATAAACTTTTTTTTTTGAGAGAGAGTGTGTAAGTGAGCAAGGGACAGAGAGAGAGAGAGAGAAGGGGGGCTCACCCGCCGTGGGGCTCAAACTCATGAACCGTAAGATCATGACCTGAGCCAAAGTCAGAGGCTTAATGCCTGAGCCACTCAGGTGCCCCCCAAATAAATATAAACTTAAAAAAAAAAGGACATTCTGACACCTGCTACAACACGGATGAAACTTGAGGACACTATGGTCAGTGAAATAAAACCAGTCACAAAAGGACGGATCGTGTACTATTTCACTTACGTGAGGTATCTAGAGTAGTCCAACTTGTAGGAACCGAAAGTCGAATGGTGATGGCCAGTCCCTGGGAGGGAGGGAGAAACGGACAGCTGTTGTTTCATGAGTATAGAGTTTCAGTTTTGCAAAACGAAAAACTTCTAGAGATTGGTTGCCCAACAATGTGAATATACTTAACACTACTGTTAAGTGTATGCACTATACCACACGCTTAAAAATAGCTAAGACACGGGGCACCTGGGTGGCTCAATGGGTTACGCCTCTGACTCCTGCTTTGGGCTCAGGTCAGGATCTCACAGCTTGTGAGATCGAGCCCCACGCTGGGCTCTGTGTTGACAGCATGGAGCCTGCTTGGGATTCTCTCTCTCCCGCTCTCTCTCTCTCTCTCTCTCTCTCTCTCTCTCAAAATAAACAAACATTTGTTGAAATAGCTAAGATGTGTATTTTGTTATGTGCATTTATACCACGATCACAATTTTAAAAAGGTAACGCACCCACTTCAAGCTTACAATTCAACAAGGTTCCAGACGGAACATTTTCAACCTCCCCTAACATTCCTTCCCGACCCCCTGCCCCAGGCCACTGCCGCTCTGCCGTCCATCGTGACTCGCTACGCTTGCTTTTTCTGGATGTCGTCTGAATTGAGCCCCACGATATGTACCCTTTTGTGCCCGGCTTCTCTCTCCAGGCGTGACGTTTTTGAGATTCACCCACGCTCTTGTGTGTATCCAGTCTGTTCCTTTTCGTCTCTGTCTCGTCTGCCATCGCGTGGCTGGACCACAACGTGCGCATCCGTTCACCTGTTGACAGGTGTTTGTGCTGCTGCGATGTTAATTAGTATGAATTAAGCTGCCGCGAATACTCCTGCACAGATCTCTCTACGGATTTCCACGGTCACTTCTCTCGGGGGAATCTCTAGGCGTAGATCGGATGGTAGGTGAACGTGAAAGTTTATAAGACACTTCCGGTCTCCCAAAGGGGTTGCGCCATCTTGGGTCCCCACGCTCAGCAATGTCTCGGAGCTCCGGCGGCTCGGGGAGGGTATTTCTGACCCAGGAAAGCCTTCAGCAGTTCTAAATCCAGGTGGAAGAGTTTATCTAGAGAGGCGCAGGAAGGGAGGAAATGCTGCTGGAGGTTGAGGCAGATAAAGGGGGAAAGCAGGAAGCTGGTGGTAACATGTGCCTGATAATCCGTGTTCTCGTGGGAAGATAAGCCTGGGGACCGGGAAGCAGGAGGTGGTGGTGGGGGGGGGGTCTCTGCTATTTGGTATTACAGCCCCTGAACCAAGACCAAGGAGGAGGTTGGTGAGCAAAGCTGGAGAGAAGGAGTCAGATCAACTCTCTTGTGAGCAAGGAGCAATTTCATTCATTCATTCATTCATTCACTCAGTGCAATTATTTCCCTACCCATAAACACTCCTCAGCATTTATGATATGCCAGGCACAAAGATTCCAATGGAGAACAAGAGGTCAGGGTCTCCGGCCACAGAGGAATCCGAAAACACAGGCAGAGCGGAAGCAGCCATTTGTGAAATATTATAGACTTTACGAGCCCGTTTGTATGAAATTATCGAAACAGACAAAACTACTCTGGGGTAAAGGAGACGTGAGAACTGTAGTTATGTGGGAGCAGAGGCAGGGGTTGCTTAGGGAGAGCCATGAAAGAACTTTCCGAAGGAATGGATACGTCTTAACAGGGATTTGGGTTCCACAGGCGAATGCATTGGTCAAAGGTCGAAGAAAACGCACTCGGGATTTGCACGTTTTATTGTTTTACTCAAAAGGAAAAAAAGTCAGAATGGCAAATATTGGACTCTAGTTGGTGTTTTGTGGGCTAGAGTTTTAGGGGGAAATGAGCTGATGTCTGCAACTTACTTTGAAAAATGCAGAAAAATTTAAGATGGGGATTGAGGGGCGGAGGGATGCATTGATGTGTGTAATATACCAATTTTGCAGTCTAGGGGTGGGTTTCTCATCCTTAAACTCATTTTTTTCCGTATGCTTGAAAATTGTCATAACGCAATGTTGGGGTTCAGGTTGTGGTTGGTGCCTTTCTGGGGCTCCCAGTCTGGTGGGCAGAGGGGCAGGTGATGAGGAGGGATAGGACGTGGTATGCTCCCATGATAAGGTTGCAGGTGGAAGGTTCTGGAAAAGCAACCCCCCATACCCTGCACTTCTAGTCTGAGGGGGGAAGGCAGGGGAGGGAAATGAGGGTCTGTCTCCGAGGGGCCAAGGGGTCTTGTGCTGGGAAGCAGGGAGTAGGGGCATGGAGGGTACCCCGGTGCCCTCTGACCCTTTCCCAGTGGGTGTCCCCACCAACAGCCCCCTGAGTGACACACGACCACACTTTCTGGGGCTGAGTCAGCAAGTCAGTGGTGACCCTGAAGCCCAGCCAGGTTTCCTGGACAGACCGGCCCCACCCATCACCCCACTTTCCCAGGAAGTGACCTTGTGACAGAATAGACTGTTCTTTCCAAACTCCGACTGCCCTCCCCCCATCCTAGGAAACCCCCTGAGATCCCAAGGCCTCTTACCAGGTTGGCTGAGGTGTCTGGGGACTCCCCCAAGGTAGGGCAGGACACACTCTCCTCCAGCCCTTGCTAGCCCCTTCCCCATCTGCCTCAAACCCCCACCCCCATCCCATCCCTGGCTCCAGACACAGATGGCTCCGGTGGGTTAGTCTGGCAGATGTCGACAGAAAGCCCAGAGTCCGAACCAAAACCTGTGCTTGCCACTTACACACTGGGTGAGGCTGGGCACGTGACTTTCCTCCTCTGTGCCTCTGGTTTTGCATCCACCAAATGGGATGACAACAGCAACAGCGTTTTCGAGTATTGCGATCGGCTGAATAACGGCTCCCAAAAGGTGTCCCTGTCCCAGTCCCCGGAACCTGTGATGATGTGGCCTTACATGGTGAAAGGGACTTTACAGACGGGATTCGTTAAATCAAGGATCTGGAGGTGGAGGCCATCCCGGGTTATCCGGGTGGGCCCAAGGTCAGCATCACGAGTCCTTATAAGAGGGAGGCAATCAGGGGGCGCCTGGGTGGCTCAGTGGGTTAAGCATCTGGCTCTTGATTTCGGTTCAGGTCATGATCTCACTGTTCGTGAGTTTGAGCCCCGTGTCGGGCTCTGTGCTGAGGGTGCAGAGCCTGCTTGGGATCCTCTCTCTCTCTCTCTCTCTGCCTCTTTCCTGCTCTCTCTCTCTCTCTCTCAAAATAAATAAATAAGTTAAAAACCGAAGAGGGAGGCAGGAAGATCAGAGTCTGAGAAGGAGATGTGACAACAGCAGCAGAGTCGGAGAGAGATCAGAAGTTCTCCGCTGCCGACCTCAAAGCTGGAGGAAGGGGCCACAAGCCGAGAGGTGTGGGCCCCTGTAGAAGCGGAAACAACAGCAAGGAAACCGATTCTCCCCTTGACTTTCCAGGAGCACAGCCCTGTGGACGCCTTGATTTTAGCCCAGTGAGGCCTGTGCTGGGACTTCTGACCTCCAGCTCCGTGAGATAATAAACTTGTGTTGTTTAAAGCCGCCAAGTCAGCGGCTGGTACTTCCTTAGCGCAGCCCTAGGACGCTCACACGGCTGTGACGCCTCGTGGCGCAGCTACGGCGTGCCGTGTGCCGAGCCCCGGGCTGGGGACGCGGTGACAGTCCTGCCCCTCCCACTCCCGGAGCGTACCTTCCAGCGGGTACCGGTAACAAGCAAACCACACGCGTCCACACACAGGAGGTAGGTCATAGAGACCGTCCCAGGGGTGACTGTCACCTCCCTCAGAGAGCAGACACCTGGAGGGCGAAGAAGGGCCACGGAGAGGCCTCGAAACCCAGAGAAGCATGTGGGTGTGGCTGCAGCAAAGGGGCAACCGTGCAGGAGAAGGCGCCAGCCACACAGGGCCCGGCTGGCTGCGGGGGGCCGGGGCTTCCTTGGAGGGGCCTTCGCGGGGCGGGGTGTAGGGGTTACTCACGGGAGAGACTCCAGCGCTCCCCAGGGGCTTGTCTCCGTTCGGCACCCGTGGAAAGCTTTAGGAGCACGAGGCCCTAGGTAGGAGGATTGTGCTTATTCCCACTTTACAGATGGGGAAACTGAGGCCCGAGAGGATACAGTCAGCCCGCAGGGAAAGGGGGTGGAGCTGGAAGCCACCCGCCCTCTCCTCTGCCCACCCAGTGGGGGGTCGCCAGTGGGGGGCAGTGACCAGATGTGTCCAGCAGGGGGCACACGCCTCCTGTGCTGGCCCAGCTGGAGAACCTTCGCGCAAAAGGGCCCGATGGAGTAGAAAAAGCACGCGATCTAGACCAAAGTCTTACGGGGCTGGGGGCCTGGGTCTTTGAGGGGCCGGGGACCTGGGGCCTGGATTTCTGAATCCCTGAGGGGCTGGGAGCCATCCTTCAGTCTGGTCCCCACATGGTACCCTGTCCCCTCAAAGAACCGTGGACATTGTCAGAAAGAAATCCCCGAATCTCCCAGTGTGGGCCTGGAATGTTCTCAGGATTCCTGGGATGAGCTGGCTCAGCCCCCCAGTCACTGGGGATGTGCTGGGATCTGGGGGGTGGTGTGGAGGTGCGGGCAGTGGGCCCCGGAAGGCCTTCTGAAGAAAGGATGTGGACAAGCCGACTTCTGGACCCCCTCATCCTGAGCCCCCCTCCAACCTCTCCCTCCATCCCAGCAACACACAGGAACAAAACCAGCTGGGCTCCAGACCCCCAGGCTCCAGGAAGATGAAAATGCAAAGCCAGCCTCCTCCTGTCCCACACTGGCCTTCCCTCTTCCTGTTGACAAGGTCACTGCAGGGGTGGGGGTCGGGGAGGGGAGCAAGGAGGGGTGTGAATGAGTGGGGGGGGTGTGGCTGGGAGCTGGGGCTAGCCCTCTGGCCCTTCAGCTCCCAGTCCTGGGGAAGGTGCCCATTTAATGTAGGAGCTCAGGGCTGGGGAGAGGGGAGTGCAGAGGGCTGTTGGCGGAGGGGCGGGGGGGGTGGGCCTCTGAGCCTGCGAGTGAGTGAGGAGTGAGTTCAGGACCAAATGAAGGTCAGGGGAGGGGGCTGGGCAGAAGATGGAGAGTAGGAAATCAGCAGGGGTTGGGGGTGATTGAAGCCGAGGGGGGGTCATGGAGAGGCAGAGAGAAGTCCCTGAGGGGAAACTGAGGCGTGCATGGGGGCGGCGAGGAGAGCAGAGGTAAAGGGGAGGGCTGTTAGTGGAGGAGAGCTACTTTTTCCCCATCAGCCTCTCCTCTGGGACAGCAAAGGGGACCCTCGTGCGTGTCTGTGTGACCGTGTATGTCTGTGTCTGTCTGCACGCGTCCGTGGGCCTGGAACGTTCTCCGTGTGTCTGTGTGTTTCGTTTCTTTGTATGTTTCCGTGCGTTTATGGCGGGGGGGGGGGGTTGTGTTGGTACGTGCGATTGTGTTACTTGTGTCTCTGTGCACACGGGGTGTGTCTATCTTGTGTGTGTGTGGTGGCCACATTTGGACCTGTGTGTGTGTCCCTACCCCCGCGCCTACCTGTGCGTATCTCTCCTGTGATTCGTCGTGCGTGTGTGTGTCTGCGGTTAAGCCGCGGGACCGTCCGTCTCTCTGTACCTGCGTGCCTCTACCGATGACGGTGTCACGTCACCCCGTGTGTGTGCGTGCCTCTGTGTGCCTGCGTGTTGGGGGCCCCCACCTGTACCCCTCACTCGGCTCTCACGTGAGCCCGACCCCGGCCCTGCAGAATTTCCACTTTCCCAGAGCACTGGGGTCCTTCCTGCAGGAGGTGATAAGGCTTCCGTGCCTGTCAGGGAGGCGCTGGCCAGGACCCAAAGCCCGGTGCCCTCCTCCGTCGGGGAAACTGAGACCCAAAGAGGGCAGAGGCTGTGGAAGCCACGTGGCCAAGCTGGGGGAGGCCGCAGGGCAAGCCCCTCTCTGGGACCTGGGGCCTCTGGGAAAAGAATGAATGGATTTCCCCTGTCTGGGAGGGGGCGGGGCATCACTCAAGGCTTTAAGGTTGCAAAGCCCCGGGAGAGGGCCTCCGGCAGCCAGCGTGAAACAGAAGGAAAATCCAACCTTCCCGAGGGGTCTGCTCAGACCTCACTTCACGTCCCTCAGGTTCAGAACCCTCCAGTCTAAACTAGCCCTTCTCCCCCACCCCCACCCCCAGGACCCTAACCCTGCTTTTCCAGCACCTAAGACTGTCCTGCAGATTTGTGAATTTTAAACTTTGTTTTTATGCTGCGTCGTGGATGAACCGTGAGGGTGTCATGCTAAGTGAAAGGGACTAAACACCAAAGCACAGACCCTGTAGGATCCCAGTTAGATGCCGTCCCTAGAGGAGTCCCCTCCCCAGAGACAGGAAGTAGATGGAGGGAGCCAGGGGCTGGGCGAGGGCAGGGGGAGTTGGTGTTTCGGGGGGACGGAGTCTCAGTTTGGCAAGATGGAAGGTTCTAGAGACTGAGGGTGGGGATGGTGGCGTGGTGTGAGTGTGCTTAACGCCACTGCAAATGATTCAAATAGTAAATTTTGTGTTCTGTATATTTTATCACGATGAAAAACCGAAACCTCCCTCGCAAGAACTGGGCCTTTGTTCTCCGAACCTGGCACCCAGTAGGTGCCCAAATAATGTTTGTTGAGTAAATGAGAGAGGAGAGGTCATCTGTCCCCAGCAGATGGAGGGACAGACAGAGACACAGAGAAAGCGTGTTCAAGCCCGAAGCCAGCACCTTCTCTTTGTCTGTAAATCATGCTTCAAAGCAGTGGTTCTCGACTGGGGGTGATTCTGCCCCTCAGGAGGCATTCGGCGATGTCTGGAGACATTTTTGGCGGTCGTGACTAGGTAGAAGGGGGGACTACTACCGGCAGCCAGAGGCTAGAGGCCAGGGATGTTGCCAAAGACCCTGCAATCTATAGGACAGCCCCCCACCCCAACAACAAGGAATCATCCGGCCCCAGTGCCAACAGAACTGAGAATGAGAAACCCGGTTTTAAAGCCACCTCCTCCTGCAAGCCCTTTGGGATTGGACACACCCACTTCCCTCCCGCCCACACACCCCCTCCTTCCTTTCTCCCTTTTGCAACACCAGGAGGGACCGATCAGGTGGGGAGAGCCGGGGGCTAGGCCACCAGGGTGGGGTTGGGGTCAGGGTGGATGTGCCTTCATCACATTGGAATTGAACGCGGGGCCCTGTCCTAGGTGCTGAGGTTCTAAATTTAGAGGTTGAGGCTCCTCTCCGCACAGAGCACAGGTGAGAGGGTTGGGGATCCGAACACCCTTGGGGGTGAGTTGGGGTTGAATAGCGTCGGGCCGGGGCCAGGGTGGGGACCCGCCCGGGGATCGTTTGTGGTTGTTGCAGGACCCCCGTCCAGATCCAGGTCTGTGCCGAGCAGGGGCCGGGGCGGGGGGGACGGGTGGGGGGGGGCTGCCCCGGGCTCAAGGATCCCAAACGTGAAAGAAGAACTGACACCCTCGATGGGGGCCCACATCCGCACGGTTTCCTGTTTTTCCCTTGAAGTGAACAAAGCCCTGGGTCGATACCGCAGAAGGGAAGAGGGAGGGGTCAGTCGCGTGACAGGGTTTACTGCAGCCCCGAGTAGGGGGGTTGAGATGTCACCCCCAAAGCATCCTCTTGTCTAAGTTCAGTCTTGGCAGGGACCCAGCTTCGCAGGAGCCGTGGAACCTTCCGGAAGGACACGGTGGAGACGGTGGGCACCAGTGTGGACGGGGGTTGGGCACCTGGGCTGCAGAGCTCTCAGAGGCTCAGGAACACCAAACCTCATCCCCACCCCATCCTCGATTCGACACCTCCTACCCCATCCTGTGTCTTCACTGCCACCCAGCGAGGCTTCTTCCCAAACTTTCTCCTCTTCCTTCCTGTGTCCTCAGCACTAGGACAGCCCCGCTGTCTACCAGAGGCTGCGACTGAGACCCAGTCAATTGTTACAGCATCTTCCGGGTGCCCCCCCCATCCTCCCGTCTCTTCTCAAACCCGTCTAGTCATTCCCACAGCCACTGCCCCAGACACCTCCTCTGGTGCCTGGACCTGGTGACAGCTCCCCCATGTCCCCACCCCCACCTGGCCCCATGATGACACTCAGGGTCCCCCCCCCCCGCCGCCAGGGCTCCTGCTGCCTTCTGTCCACCCAGCAGCTCCAGTGACCTCTCTCTGGTGCCCACCTGACCGCTCTCTTCCCTACGATGACCATCCCCTGTCCCTTGGCAAAACACGCCGTGGGTTCAAGTCCCCGCAAGTAGCCCAGATCGAGTTGAGAGGGACAGTCGGGGCCCTGAATGAACAGCCTCAACCCAACAGTCATTCAGGCAGTACACATGTACTGAGGGCCACCCCTCCATGCTGGAAACACAGTGTGACACATGAGGCAGCTTCGTGCCTGCTGTCCTGGAGTGCAAAGTCCAGGGGACATGTTGGGCCAGGCCCCTCCCCATCTGGTGGTTGGCCCAGATGGGTCCCGGTGGGAAAGTGGGACACAGGGGCCCAAGTGGGCATCTTCCAGAGTGAGAGGCAGAGCATCAAGCCTGGAGGACGGAGGCAGCCCTTCCCGGCGTGGGGATTGGCCTGGGGTGTCCCCCAATCAAGAATGGGAAGAGGGTTAAGGATCAGAGGACACAGTTTAGGGAGGAAGGGCAGGGTGTGAGGTGTGAAGAAGTCCCCATAAGGGGCGCCCGAGTGGCTCAGTCGGTCAGGCGTCCGACTTTGGCTCAGATCATGATCCCACGGTTCGTGGGTTCGAGCCCCACGTCGGGCTCTGTGCTGACAGCTCAGAGCCTGGAGCCTGCTTCCGATTCTGTGTCTCCCTCTCTCTCTGCTCCTCCCCCACTCCTGCTGTCTCTCTCTGTCTCTCAAATAAAAATATTAAAAAAAAAAGTCCCCATAAATCCAAGGCTAGGGGCACGGGGGTTAGGGCTGCTGACTTGGGGCCTGCGCTGCCTGGGTTCAAATCCCGGCATTGCCACTTATGAGCTGTGCAACTTTGGACAAGTTACCTAACCTCTCTGCGCTCCACATTCTTCACCAAGAAGGCAGCATGAGGAACAAAAGCATCTACCTCATAACGAGCGAACGTTAAATGTTTCGATGCACCTGGGACACCGGGAACTGTCCCCCCCCCGCCCAACTCCCTGGCACACACTGGTATTAAATTCAACCCTGTAACAAAATTGTTACTATTTGACCAGAATGTTATCTCATGGATCTTTCTGTTTCTTCCCTACCTCCGGGGTCCCTCCTCGCTCATCCCTCTCTCTTTCCCTCTCCTTTTCTTCCCTCTTCCCTGCCACAGTGGTATAATGACTTAGCCACGTTAGTTCAGTCCTGGCTCTCCCACTTACTTCCTCCAGCACTCTGGGAATGTGGCTTAGCCTCTCTGGACCTCAGTTTTGCTCACCTGCGTAATGGAGATAATAATAGGACGGACTTCACCCGGTGGTGGGGAGCATCAGGGGAGGCCATGCGTGTAACATGGGTAACCAGGTGGCAAGCCCATAATTAGGCCTGTGAAAATAGAAGCCGTGGGTGGGCCTGCTTTCAGAAGAAAACTGTCTCCCCAGGCCAAGGTCCTCACCACCGCCCGCGGCCCCGCCGGCCCCTCCAACCCGCCCCAGCGGACCAGGACAGCGACGCCGTTCGCAGCGCATGTGAGTGCGAGATACGTGCGAGGGGGTGGGCGTGCGACTGCGTGTCTGCGTGTGAATGTGGGAGCACACGCGTGTGACCCTCTGTGCGTGTGCGTGTGTGTTGGGGCTGGCAGTGGGATGTGGACGTTGAAGGTTCCTTGCAAGGAGCGGCCTCGGGGCTGGGTCTCAAGGGACAGAAGGGCGGTGGGCAGCGGGCAGCGTGGACAGAATCGGCAGGCGCGCGGGGTCCTGGGTTGGGGCAGTTGAAGCCAGCGCCTGGCGTGACCGAGCAGAACAGATGAGCTTGGTGGGTGCACCGGGGGCTGATCGTGCAAACCCCGGAGGGCCGCGGAAAGCCGTCCGCAGGGCTGGGAGCTCCTAAGTCAGAAAGACGGCCCGGCATCAGGACCCTGCCCCCTGGCACTCACTGGCAGACACCCATCAGGAGGCCGTGTCCCCAGGTGGTTGAGCGAATAGGCTCCGATGTCACCTGTCGTGGGCTCAAGTCCCCGTTCTACCATCGTGTGGCATGGACAAATTACTTACCTCCTCGGGGCCTCAGTTTCCCCAGCTCCCCACCAGCAGGTTAACCGAGCGCCTGCTGCGTGCCACGCCCATCGTGCTTCATCCGGTGGGCTTGGCACGGTCACCCCTCGTTGACAGATGAGCAAACTTAAGTCGCCCGTCCTGGGAGAAGCCGGGACTCAGCCCCCAGTCTGTCCAGCTTGGGCTCAGGCACGTTTGGCTGCAGGATGGCCACGCCTCTGGCCTCTTCCACGATGGCACAAGGTCCAGTGGGAGCTGCCGTTAATCAGAGCCTGGTCACTCCCCACACCCACCTCCCCGGGGCTCAGAGAGGGGAAGCATATTGCCCATAGTCCTACGGCAAGAGAGGCAGCCTGTAACCAAACCCGCCCTCTTTGGCACAAAATAGGTGCTCGAAAGACTTTGGGGCGCCTGGGTGGCTCCCTCGGTTAAGCCTCTGACTCCTGATTTCGGCTCAGGTCATGATCTCACGGTTCATGGGCTCGAGCCCCGCGTCAGGCTCTGCGCTGACAGCATGGAGCCTGCTTGGGATCCTCTCTCTCCTTCTCTCTCTGCCCCTCCCGCAGTCATTCTCATTCTCTCTCCCTCTCTCTCTCTCTCCCTCTCTCTCTCTCTCTCCCTCTCTCTCTCTGCCCCTCCCGGCCCACTCCCTCTCTCAAAATAAACAAATAAACTTAAAAAAATTTTTTTTAAAAAAGTCAAGATACTTTAAAGATGCCTTGGGCGCATTGCAGAAGAGGAAGCTGAGGTCTGGTGACGGAGTTTCTGCACCGCCCAGCAAGGCCTGACACACAGCAGGTGCCTGATAAGCGTTTAGGATCTGAAGACCCACTGTGTGCGCACGGCGTCTTGCCGAGACACTCACCTATGTTGTCATCTCATTTGATCCTACCTCGACCTCGTGAGTTGGGTGCGAGCGTCCCTCCCATTCTATAGAGGGGACCCTGACGCTCGGGAAGGTTGAGTCCCAAGCCACGTTGGCCACCGGCGGTGACAGCAGCAACGTGATGATATTTGTGGGGCGACAGACCAGCCCTTGATCGAAGCGCCTGACACATCCGTGAAGAGCATGTCACCACCCCGTGGTGCGGGTGTTATTGGCGTTTTATGGATGAGGCGGTTGGTTTTGAGGTTCGGTCACTCGCTGCATTTATGAGGCACCTGCCGTGTACCCGGCCCGCGTCGGCTCTGGGGCGCCCACCTCTGGTCTCAGGCCTGTGTCTCCCAGTGAAATGCCGCGCTGACTCCTGGTCACGGACGAAACAAAATCAGCCAATGGTCACCGAGCTCCTCGAGTCCCAGACGCTGTCCTGCGCCCGTAACCAGAGCCTGACGTCTAACCTTAATGCTCCTCAGAACCCGGATCCCGGCCAGAGCCGCGACTACACCCGCTAAGTGGGCTGCCTTGGGAGGTGGTGAGCAGCCTGTCACTGGGAGAATCCAAGCAGGGCGGCCATGGAGGAACATGTCTACTCAGGTGAGAGGGCTCTCTGGAGCTGACCCTGGCAAAACCGAGCACCTGGCCTCCTCCCTTCCACCCAAGAGAGGAGAGGGGTTCCTGGGTCTCTCTCTGGGAAGAAGGCCCAGCAAGGGGTGAGGGGGAGGTGAGCCCCGACTGGCCTTCTGGGCACAGAGCCAAGCAGGAGGGGGAAGCCGCAGGCCCCTCCCTGCCCTGACTCAACGCCCTCCAACAAAAAAATCGGCTCCAGCTCGGGTGCTGGGAGCCCGGTAGATTTGGAAGTAGAACGGGGACTCAGAGCAAGTAGAATCCAGCACGATGAATCCTCACGGCCAGGGCGAGGGCAGGGGGCCCGGACCCACGGTGGGGAGTCAAGGTAGAGTCCTGGGGGCCCCAGGGATCGTGGTGAGGCTCCGGGGGGTCTGACATCCGGGGAAAAGGCGGGGGAAGGGCTTGGATATGGAGGCAGAACACAGACCCAGCGTCCTGGGTTTAGAGAAGGGGTGCGGGCTGGAGGACAGCCACAGGGTGAGGGCAGGAGGTCCCAGGGGAAGGAGGACCCAGCTTCCCGGGCATGAGGCTAGACCTCGAGCGTTGGTGCGTGAGGGGGTAAGGGAAGAGGGTCACAGCGAGAGCTGGGTGGCAGTCGGCCACCTGATGGGGGACCACGGAGGGAGGGTCTCAGCTCCCGGCCCCCCACCCCGGGCTGCCTTTCTGGACGGCGCCCTGGCCCCAAGTCAGGCTTGCTGACCACTGGGGTGTGGGCAGAAGGGCTGGACGGGCGGAGGGACAGATTCAGAGATGCACAGACGCAGAAGTGGATGGAGTTGGGGTGGGGGGGGGCACCGGTGGGGCACGAAGGCGGCATGTGGGGAAGGTGTGCGGAGCAGGCTGGGGGTCCACTGAGACCCACGGCTTTAGTGTGGGCTCTGGACAGGCTCCCAGGACTTAGGGGCTGTGGGTGACGGGGAGACAGGCAGAGCCAAGCCCCGTCTCACGCTGCACCCCTTGGCGCTCCCCCCTCAACGCCCGGCAGAGTTCCCAAACCTTCCCGGAAGGCGGCGGCGGTGCTGCGGGCAAGGGACCCAGATGGCACTGTTGGGGCTGGTGACCGTCATGCTGTGGGCCGGGCTGCTGACCCTGCTTCTCTTCTGGCGTGAGGACACCCCCAGCCCCATGCGGCCCCTCTCTTGTGCTCTCTCCCAGAACCCCACTTTCAGATGCTGGGACGTCACGCCCCTCCGAGTCCAATTTCCCCATCGTGCTTCCCACCTTGTCCCCAGCGGCCCCCTCCCGAGGCCTTCTGCCCCCCCCCACCCGAGAGCTCCCCACCCCGTCCAGCGTCTCTGTCTCCCATCCTTTCTGTGCCTCCCGAGTGGTATATACCCAGGCCTCCCTCCCCAGCTGACAGGTGGGGGGGGTGTGGTCGGGGGCTCCTGAAAACCCGTCTTTGCCCCTCCTCTTCTCCCCTCCCCAGACTGGGACGCTGTACAGAATCTGAAACAGCTGGAAGAAACCGCTGCCCAGAACGGTAGGGGGGAGGGGTGGGGGGGAGAGGAGGCAGGGAGGGGGGCTCTCGTCCTGCTTCGGCCACTGGCCACTGTGGGACATGGGAGAAGGACTGGGCTCCAGCATCCCCTGCCGGGAAGTGGGGGTCAGCCTGCATTGCCCCCTCCCCTTGGGGTGAAAACCCGGAGCCTCTGGGAGAGACGGGGGGCTCTACGAGGTGTCTGATGGGCTGTTAAGTAATGACTCCAGGCCTCGGTTCCCTCACCTGTAAAGTGGGCATCATTTCAGGGTGTCGAGGCAGAAACGAGCTGAGACTTGGTGAAGCATTTAGACCTGCCTCCAGTGAGCTTTCAGGAAACGCCGGCTGCTTTTACGTTGCGTTCTGGGTGGGGGGAGGGTGCACGTGTTCATCCTATTCTTGCCTGCGTCTTCCTCGGTACCTTGTCCCCAAAATGAAAATGTGAGGGGACCCTGCACTCGGGACCAGGGAGGGGAAGGATTTGAGGACGTGCCTTCCTGGTTCCTGAGGACACGTCGTCTTTCCTGCGGTCCCAGTCTCTCAGGTTGCCAAGGACTTGGAAAGACACAGAGGGGACGAGATGGCCCAGAAATCCCGGGGTGAGTGATGTCAGCTCAGGTCGAGGAGGAGGAGTGGGGTGGGGGTGGGGGAGCCTGGATTAACATGTGGACAGAGTGCTCTAGGCCACCTGTGAATGGCAAAGTGAGCAGGGGACCCGGAAGACAGAGGCGAGAAGGACAAAGGGGCCAGCGGGGGAGCTGAGGGGGGGGCAGGGGCGGCCCTGAGGACCTGCTTACCACTGAGCCCCCTCCCCTGCACCCAGCTGCCCAGGTGTCACAGAACGTGGAGGAAATCCAAGCTGAACAGAAAAGAATGAAAGCTCAGGGTGAGAGGCTGGTGGGGACGGGGGTCCTAGAGCTGGGCGGGACCGTGAGGCTGGGGGCCGGGCTCGGGGACTCCCAGCCCTGACCCCAGCCCGGCCCCGTCAGACTCTGAGCTCTCCCGGAACCTGGATGGACTTCGTTCGGACCTGAGCAACCTCAAGTCCCAGAGTGAGCCTTGGGAGGGGACGGGGTAGAGGGTGGAGGTGGAGGGGGGGCGGGGGGCGCACTCCAAGCTCGTTTCTGACCACCGTCCCCCACCCAATCACCCGAGGCTTGAACGAGAGGCGCACAGCCTTGCACTCGTTGGAAAGGCTCCAGCAGGAGGTGGTAAAGCTGTGGGTTGAGCTCCACGTCTCCAACGGTGAGTGTGCTTGTGAGTCTGGGCCTGTGGTGTGCCGGGGCGTGCGAGCGACGGGACGGGTGTGGGGGGGGGGGTGTGCTAGAGGGCTGCACGTGACAGCGTGGACGGGTGTGGGCTTATGTGTGCGGCAGGGTCCATGGGGGACACGCGGCAGTTTCTCTCTGAGTCCGGCCGCCTCTCTCCACGGAACTGGAGCTTGGGGGGGGCGGGGGGGGAGCTCGCACGCTTTTTTCCCTCCTTCAGGTCGAAGCTTCCCTGTGTGTCACCATCTCTGGGTTCGCTTTGCTTCTCCTTCCTCTGCCCCTCGTGGCTCAGAGGAGGGTCATCAGTAGGACGCCCTCAGCCACAGCCCTCCCAGAAGATTGTCTGACCAGCCACGGGGCTCAAGGGGGCGGGTCCCCTCTGCAGAGACGGGGCAATGCTGGTGGTGACACGGCTTGGGGTGAGGGGGGGCCCCGGCAGGCTTCAGGAAGAGCAGAAGTCCCGTCAGCGTACCTTCAACCTGGGACAGGAACCCGGGCGCTCCCCACCCCCACCCTTGGTTTTTGACTTTCCACCCCTGGGAAGCCCCTGCTGCCCTAGTTGGCGAAGAGAAGAAGAAGGTTCTGTGCTTGGTGTGGAGTGCAGCCCCCCGGGACATGCCGTGGCTGTGGGAATCCCAGCCAGAAACCCGGCAGTGGTCCCTCTGGGGAGGGCTCTGGGCCACGTTCATGTGGATGGATGACCTCCCAGTTCCTACCCGGTCCCTGGGGTGACCTGGGGGCTGAGGCCAGCTCCAGGGCTGTCTCTTGATGGGGACACAGGCAGGGTACCTCCCTCCAGGTTTTCTTCAAGTGCCCAGGGATACCCCCTTCCGGTTTTAATGTTCCCCACCCCCCTGCACCACTGGCCACATACTGGTTACTGGCCCATGTGTGAGAAACACATCCAGCTTTGATCCCCCAGAGGTTGGGGACCCCAGGTCTCTTTTAAAAATTCCAAGCTCTGGAGCCCTCTCTGCACATCATTCCAAGAAAAGCTGTTTTCAATCAAGAGTGAGTCAAGCCAGTAACAGTGGGTTTAACCCCCCATCTGGGAGTCCTGGGTGGGAGGTGTGGTGACAGTGCCTAAGAGTTTCTCCGGGATGTGGACAAGAGGAGACAGAGACCAAGGCGGCCCCAGGTCAAGGCCATTCGGACCCAGCCCTCCCTAAGCTCTCCTGCTCGGTCCCTCCAACTAGACAGAAATCGTCGCATTTTCCCCAAATCTGGTCAACAAGGCTGGTTTGGGGGGTGCCGGTAGCAATGGCACCAGGGTTGTCACTGGAGCTGTTGGTGGGGACAATACAAGGGGACCATGATGCTGGCAACTGTGGCCTCGGCAGGTCGGCCCTGGTGATTAAGCCGTGGCTGGTGTGAAGACGGTGTTGGCCGTGCTGGTGGCACTGGCGAGAGGTTGCTGGCGATCCTGGGTCCCCCCGGCGATGACGGTGGGACTGAAGGTGCTGCTGAGAGCGGTGGGGTTGGTGGCCATGGTGTTGGCGGTTGACACGCTTCTGACCGTGTACGTGTTTGTGGTGATGCTGTTGGTGGTCGAGGGGCCACGGGCCACAGAGCTGGTGACGTGGTGATGCCGCGGGTCTCTTTGTGGGGCTGATGCTGGCAGAGGCCAAAGAGCTGCTGGCCAAGAGGTGTCTACGATGACGGTGTCGGTGACAGTCATTCTTGGGGGGGGGGGGGCGGGGAGGGGCGATATTTGTGGCAATGGTGCGGGCAGCCGAGGTGCTCCCGCCGGGCAGCTGGTCTGGCCGGGAAGAGAGGGGCAACCTGCAAGTTGGTCTGCTTTCAGCCCGGACCCCAAGAGTGACCCCAGGAGAGACGCTGCCACCCACCCTGCCTATTGTCCCCACGGTGCCGGCCACGGCGCCGGCCACAGCGCCCGCCACGGCGCCGGCCACAGCGCCCGCCACGGCGCCGGCCACAACGTCCGCCACGGTGCTGGCCACGTCTGCCACGGCGCCGGCCACAGAGCCCGCCACGGCGCCGGCCACAGAGCCCGCCACGGCGCCCGCCACGGCGCCCACCACGGCCGCACCCCTGAGCCTCTCCTCCGCCCCAGGCTCCACGTGTAACACGTGCCCCGAGAACTGGGTCAACTTCCAGAGGAAATGCTACTACTTCGGCGAGGGCGCCAAGAAGTGGATCCAGGCCCGGTTTGCCTGCGGCAAACTGCAAGGGCGGCTGGTCAGCATCCACAGCCAAGAGGAGCAGGTGGGCGGGCTCTGCAGGGGGCGTGGCCAGCAGGGGGCGGGGATCCCACCGCGACCTCCTGTGCGGTGGGGGTGGGGACCCCGGGCACAACCCCGCAGCCCCTCCAGCCCCGTCCCGCTCCCCAGGACTTCCTGGCCAAACGCGCCAACAGGAAGGGCACCTGGATTGGCCTTCGGGACCTGGACATAGAGGGGGAGTTTATCTGGATGGATGAGAACCCCCTGAACTACAGGTGAGGCCCGGACTCCAACGGGGGCGGGCGGGGGGTGCCTGTCCGCAGTGGTCGGGTTGAGGGGAGGGGATGTGGGCAGCCCGGTGTCCCTGGGCTGCAGGGCGTGGGGAGTGGGGATCCAGGGATGGGGGGAGGGGCCCAGACCCCGAGGGACGTGTCTAGGCCGAAGGCAGTAGGGCTCCTGCCCCCGACCCCATCCTCTGACCTGAAGTCTTCTGCTCCAGCAACTGGCGGCCGGGGGAACCCAACAACCAGGGCCAGGGCGAGGACTGTGTGATGATGCAGGGCTCCGGGCAGTGGAACGACGCCTTCTGTGGCAGCCGGCTGGACGGCTGGGTGTGTGACCGGCTGGCCACATGCTGACCGCCCCTCCCCCGCCACCTCGGCCCCCCTCCCTGGGGTTCCCCGGGAGGTCCTGGGAGACGCAGACCCTGATGGCCCCCTGCCCACCTGCCAGGTGCACCCCTGCGTTGCTCCCCCAGCTCAGACACAGGAGCAGCCGGGCCCACGGCGGGGCCCGCAGCCGCGGCCTGGATGCCTGTTTTGTGGCTAAGGCCCCAGCATCCCTTTCTCCTGCCCAAGAGGAAGAAGGGCTGTTGACCCCTCCCCGGCTCCTGCCAATGCCCCTGAGGGCCTGTCCCTTACTCCTCAGCCCAGCAGGCTGTCACCATGTCCCTGCCTTCCAGGGCTCAGAGTACCCACCTCGAGAACTTTCCAGAGAGCCTCAGACCCCTGTGAGCTTCCTCTGTCTGGCTGCCCCGCAGTCTGCTGGAGTCAGGACCACACCCCCGCCCCACCCCTGGCCTCCCCAGAAGCAGCCCCCATGTCTTAGCACCCCAGGGAGAGGTCCCCGGCTCAGGCAGCCAGTCCCCTTGCCCCCAGCCCATGTCGATAAAATGGGGGCGAAGATGGCCCCATCTCAGAAGCCTCCAGGCGTGGGAGCCGGGAGTTCGGAACCTGGTGCCTGAGTCCGTCTGAGTATGCAGAGCAGCTGAAGCAGCAATTGTGTCTCTCCACCGTTTCCCCTCTACTTTATTACAAGAAGCATGTACTAGGCAGGGCTGGAGACAAAGACTCTGGGATCCAATGGAGCAGAGAACACCCTAGACGCCTAAAAGTACCGCAGGGCAGGGCAGTGGGCTGGTCCCCCCGCCTAGGCTGCTGGCAGGAGGGCACAAGCTCACGCATGGGAAGTGCTGAATGGACCTGGTATACAGAAGGCACTCAGTAAATGCTAGCAGGCCCAGGGTGGCCTGGCCACCCAGGTCCAAAGGTGCTGGTGTGACTCTGACACAGGTTTTGAAAGAAACAGGTGGCACCAGCCCTGCACCAGAGGCTGAGGAGGGAGGCGGGCCAGGATCGCAGGACACCCCTCGTCAAACTCCTCGCCTACCCACCCCACCCCCAGCTCCCGGCCTAGGAAGAAAGAACCAGGGGCGCCTGGGTGGCTCACTTGGTCAAGGGTCTGGCTTCGGCTCAGGTCATGACCTCACAGTTCGCAGGTTCAAGCCCCGCATCGGTTTGTGCTGAGGGCGGAGCCTGGAGCCTGCTTCCGATTCTGTCTCTGCCTCTCTCTCTCTCTGCCCCTCCCCTGCTTGCACTCTCTCTCTTTCTAAAAATAAATCAACATTAAAAAAAGAAAAGGAAGAACCAGATGGCTCACGTGATTCTCAGGCTTCCTGGAGGGGACTCCGTGGGGGGAGGACCACACTGGACCACCTTGGACCTGGGAGTCAGGGGCCCGGGCCTAGGGGGCTGGGGAGGGCCCTACAGTGGCACCCAAGAGACCTGGGGCCGGGAAAGGGCAGGGATAGAGCTCGTCCTAGGTCACCTGTTACCAAGCCATTGTCCCTCCCACCCCCCCACCACCACCAATTTCTGCTTCCTCCAGACCCCTCCCAGCCCCCAGGCCAGAGCACAACTACCTACCTGAGCTCCGCAAAGGGGACTCCCAGCCCCGCTCTGCAGGTCACCCGGGCCCATGTTGGGATGACAGTCATCACCGGTTTCCCTCACTGAACCCTCCAAATCCTCAGGGAAAGCCATGTGCAGAATCTGTCCACTCCTCACCCCTCCAGCAACCGCCTTGGTATATCCCCTGCCCTAGCTTGCCTCAATCTCTTCTTCACTGTCCCAGACCTTCCAGAAGTTTCCTTCTGGCTCAGAGGGAAAAAAACCCACAATCTTACAGGGTGCTTTGCAATTGCAGAATCCCTGCAGCTTGCCTTGTCTCCCCAGCTTCACCTCCTCTCTGCCCTCCCCCAACCCCAGCACCTACACCAGCCTCCTCACTGGCCCTTACACATATAGGCTTGCTCTTTGCCTCAGGGCCTTTGCACATGCCCCCTCCCCTGCTAGCTCTTCAGTGAGAGCTATCCTGGGCTCCCCGTCCTTCCTGTTTAAAATGACACCCCTGGGGCGCCTGGGTGGCGCAGTCGGTTGGGCGTCCGACTTCAGCCAGGTCACGATCTCGCACTCCGTGAGTTCGAGCCCCGCGTCGGGCTCTGGGCTGATGGCTCAGAGCCTGGAGCCTGTTTCCGATTCTGTGTCTCCCTCTCTCTCTGCCCCTCCCCTGTTCATGCTCTGTCTCTCTCTGTCCCAAAAATAAATAAACGTTGAAAAAAAAAAAAAAAAAAATTAAAAAAAATAAAATGACACCCCTGACTCCGGCTCCCTTTTACCTTTGATCTACTTTCTCACCAGAGAACTTTTCCCCTTCCAACCAAACTTGTCACTCACGGATCTGTGTGTGCTCGCCGCCCCCCCCCTCCCCCACGCCCAGGGCTAGCATGTGAGCTTCAGGAGGGCAGGTGCATTGGTCTCGCTCTCAGCTGTGACCTCAGCAGCTGACACAGAGTAGGTGTTCAATAAATAGCTGTTGGATAATCAATGTGTGTCCGTGGGCGAATGACCTCTTCTCACAGAACCCACTTTGTGGTCTGTTCAACGAGGGGGAGCCTCATGTCCGGCTGGCTCACCGAGGGCTGGTGCTGGGTTCCTCCTCCTCACCCCCCACCCCCGGGCCCCTGCCAACCTGTCTGGGGGCTTCAGGACTTCAGCAGGGACTTTATTTGCAGCTCACAACCCCCCGCCCCGCATCCCGCCCTCGGGGACCAGCCCATCTCTTCCTCCCCCTGCCCTTTCTCTCTGCAAACTTCACTGCCAGGCCTCTGGATGCAGCAGGCTGGGCCATCCCTGCCTCCCGCAACCTGCCCCTCACCCAGCAGGCCCTGCAGGCCAAGCTCGCCAGGGTCCCCGGGGGACCTGAGGCTGCTAAGCCCAAAGCCTCCCGCAGCTCCCCCTGAAATCCGGCTTCCCAGGCGCCAGGTGCCCTGCCCACTCCACCCAGACGGGCGGCACCCGCCACTGTGCTGACTCCTGGACTCCAGACCTCCGATCCTCCTTGGCTTCCTAGACATTGACCCCTCGCCCCCGATTCAGACTGCCACTGTGACCACCCCCTTCCCCAGGCAACAGCTATTTCCTGACCATGGCCATCCCTGTGCTAAACACGGGAGGCGCCCCCAAGTTCCATTTATGGACCACGTATCTTCGAGATGTGCCGACGCCCCCCCCCATCACCCTGGTTGGAATTCCCGAAACTGCCCCCTGACCAAACCCGGCACCTCGGCTCCCCCCATGCCCGCCTCCACCATGCACCCCAAAAACGCAATGGAAAAGCTGCATCCGTCCCGCCCTTAAACCCTCCATCAACAGTGAGGGGACCCAGCCCAGGGCACCACCAAGTTCTCCTTCACATCAGGCTCATTGAAATCCAGGGGAAGGGGGAGGGGGAGGGAGGAAGAGACATTTGAAAAGTTTCCCCCCAAAAGTCTGGCAGGATGGACCCCGGGGAGGAGGAGCTCTCAGGAACCCCGCGAGGGTGGTGGGCAGAAGGGAAAGGCAGGGTTGCCTCAGGCGTCAGATTTTACTTTTTCAACAAGGCACACACGGGGCACCTGGCTAGCTCAGTAGGTACGGCATGCAACTCTTGATCCTGATCAGGGTTGTGAGCTCGAGCCCCGTGTTGGGTGTAGACGTTACTTAAAAGTAAAATCGTAAAAAAACACAACAAGGATATGTTCATGTATCATCGATATCAACTTCAAAATACGGTAGGCGCCCCGAGATTTCGGAAGTGAGCCCATCCATTTCCCCAGGTCTCCAGGGGGGTAGTTCTTAAAATGCGCCCCCCCCCCCCCGGAGCATCAGCCATTTCCTGGGAACTTCCAGAAATGCAAATCCTCAGCCCACTCAGATCTGCAGAATCGGAAACTCTGGGGGTGGGGCCCGGCCACCCCAGTTGGAACATACTCTGTGCCCTAGAGCACCGCTTCTCAAAACAGGGTACACAGGAATCCCCTGGGGATCTTGCCGAATGACACGCTGTTAGTGGGCCTTTGGGGGGGGCCCGAGAGTCCGCATTTCTGACAACCTCCCAGGAGATACGGAGGCTGCTTGTCGTGGACCACACTTTGAGAGGCAAGGCTCTAAAGCAGGGGTCAGCAAAGGATCCCCCTCCGCCTGTTTTCTAGACACACAGCCGCACCCGATCCTTGGCATACTGCTGTCTACACCGCGGAGCAGAGTGTCTGGACAGAGACTTCTAGGCATAAACTCCTATCTGGTCCTTTACAGAAGAAGTGTGCCCGCCTGATGGAGCCTCTCTCCACCTGATCCCTCACCCCCCACCTCTCCGGCCTGGCCTCCAATCGTGATTCCAGAGAGGGTCAGCATCCTCCCGCCTCCAGCCACGCCAGCAGCTCCTTCTGCAGACTTCTCTCCACACTGCCCCCCGCCTTCCCCCGGCCCCGTCTGGAAGCCCACCCCCACCGCAGCCCCACGGCATCCCAAACAGGCTCGGGTCCTGGCCTCCCTCACCAGCCTGAGGCAGGGACCTGGGTCGAGGCGTTGAGCGGATCTCTGAGGCCCCCCCCCCACAAGACACAAGACACACTTGGGAAGGGGGCTCTCTGCATCTTTATCTCCCGCGGGGTCAGCGGCCCTCCAGCGCCCGGTCTCGGGCTATGACGGCCTCCTCAAACTTGATCATGAGCGTGGTGCCCTTGTGCCAGTGCGCCGTGACCTTAGCAGGAAAGCCGCTGTGCGTGAGCACCGCCTCCACGATGCCCGCCGTGAAGCTGGCGCAGTTGAGCGTGCTGTTCTCCTTGGGCACGGAGATGTAGGTGTTGATGAGCGGCTCCCGCTCTATGATGTAGAAGGTTCGCGCGTCGTCGTTGGCCTGCTCCAGCTTGTCGGCCTCCTTGCCGAAGAGCGCCTTCCACACGGCGCCCTTGACGAAGAGCAGGGCGCCCAGCACCTTGGTCTCGCGCCGGGCACCCTTTTCGCGGGCCACCAGGGCGTCCAGAACGCGCGCGCCCACCTGGCGGCCCAGCGCGGCCAGGCGCGCCTGCAGCTCGGCCACGGAGAAGACGCGGCTCTGGCAGTGCTGTACGAGCTCGGAGAAGAGCAGCGCGAAGGCGCTCAGGCTCACCTCGGTGCGCGGCCGCACCAGCGCGCGCTCCAGCAGCGCCGACTTTCCGCGCGTGAAGCGCGCCTCCATCCTGCCGCCGCCCTGCGGGGACACAAGGAAACGCGTGTGGGGCGGGGAGGGGGGTGCGGAGAACGCGCTACCGGGTCTGTGTGCTCCGCTGATGACCTCCCGTGTAGGAAAGGAAGAGGGGGAAAGAAAGGGGGGCGTCCGCCTGCGCGTAAAGCACGCCCCCTCCATGAAGCCTAAGCCCGTGAAGGAAGACGGGGAAAGAGGCAGGTTTGCACCTTTGGGGGAAGGGGGGAGGTGGGAAGACACAAGAGGGGGAGGGGAAGGGGGCGCTGGAAACCACTCTTAAGTTCCAGGCAATTGCTCCTACGTGAAAGGACCTCTGTGCCCTGCCCCCTCTGCCACCTGTGGGAGCGACTAGAGAACCAGTGCATGGGGGGGGGGGACGGGACAAGGATGGGGGGCCGTGAGAAGACTCGGGTACTGTCCCCTGCAAGCTCTCCAGCAAAAACAGCGCTGACTTCTGCAGATGAAGAGAACAACCCCGCCTCTCCCCTGCGGAAAGCCAGAGAAACGGGAGAAGGCAGTAGGGTGCGTCAAGACCCATGGCGGGGGTGGGGGGGGGGGGCTGCGGTTTGGGGGACGAACAGAGGAGATGCGAGGGGCAAACTAGGAGGAAACGGCTCTGGCAGCGCCCATGTGTCAGGCACGAAGCACGCCTCCTTGAGACGTGGGCGGGCCTGCGTTTGTAAGGAAGACTGCAGGGGGGGCGCAGAGAAGGCGTTGGGAACCCCTCCATCTCCGCGCCCTCCAGAAATGTAGCTGGACAGTGGAGGACAAGGTGGAGGAGGCCGAGGCCGACTGTGAGACCTGAAGTTTGGGGGGCCCAGGAGGGGGCGCTGTGATCCTCCCATCCTAGCGCCCCAAGCCAGTGGTCAGTGGGGGAAGAGCCCCGGAAAAGGCTGTTGGAGAAAACCCAGAGGGGTCGCTAAGATCTCCGCGGAGCGGATCTACGGTGGGGGTGTGGGGGACAGGAGCTGCTGGGGGGAATCCCAAGGGCGCGGAGACACCCTCCCTCCCCGCCCCCCGTCCTCGCCCATTCAAGTGTGAAGCCTCTGCCAAGGGTGGGGTCGAGAGGAGGAGCGGAGAACCCCCTTCCCACTACCAGGGAAGGAGCCAGAGGCCGGCGGGGTCTGGGGAGGGTGGGCCTGCCCCAACGAAGTCTGCGTGGCGGCGGGTGGGGGGGGTGGGGTGGGAAGGCCGGCGGGGGAGGGGGTCCAGGGGCTCCAAGACGCCCCCCAGGTGCGCAGCCGACTACAGGAGGGTCCAGAGCGTGAGACGGGGGGGGGGGGGGTGTTGAGACCCCTCCACCGGGCTGTGATGGGGGCCAGTAAGCTAAGACCCGGAGAGGCGGGGGCCCCAAGCCCCCCACGCCGGCGTGAACCGGGCAGAGGGCCGGGGAGGGAGCCCACCCTCCTCAAGGACCCCCCCCCTTGAGTGGGCCGAAGCGGACGGACCGGGGATCGCGGGCGCCGAGACCTTAGCCCGGGATCCCCAGGCCCACCGGGCGCGGGAGGGTCCGAGAACGGGCGAGGCCCGACGCGGGTAGGGGTCACGGGCGGGCGGGGTCTCACCAGGGTACTGAGGCCTTCGGTTCGGCCGAGCAGCTTTACGGCGCCGTAAAAGGCCTTAAGTGCGCAGGCGCTGCGGCGGACAGGCTCGTGGGCGGGGCGCGCGCGCTCACGGAGATTCCAGAGAGCGGCCGCCTGGGGGCGCGCGTGTCCGGGGCACCCGACGGAGGGGTGTGGCCCTGAGGCCAAGGGCCGGGCTGGCGTGGGGTGCCAAGCGCTCAGGCAAACTGCACGGATGGCTACCGGCTCAAGGGCACACAGTTGACGATGGGCCCAAGTCTGGGTCTCAGGGGCACATGTGTGCCCTTGGGCATACGTCTATTTGGCCTGGGAGCACACCTATGCCTTGGGGACACAGTCTCTGGTCTTAGGGACACGTGTATATCCTTGGGCACATGTTCTCTCAGGGACACACGTCTGCCCGTGTACACATGTCCATTTGTCTTAGGGACAAACGTTTGCCTGTGGACACGTTCTCTTAGGGGACATACGTCCACGAGCCAGGGCACAGTGCACTTAGGGGCATGCGCACTCACGAATACATGCTCAGTGGGCATATACACTCAGGAATAGTTACACCCGTGGGGACATGCTTAAGGGTTCAGATGTATCTGTGGGTCCCCCTACACTTAGGGAGACATTGTTAATTTTTTTTAATGTTTATTTTTGAGAGAGAGAGAGAGAGAGAGAGAGAGAGAGAACGCGAGTGGGGGAGGGGCAGAGAGAGAGAGACACAGAATCCGAAGCAGGTTCCAGGCTCCGAGCTGTCAGCACAGAGCCGGACGCGGGGCTCAAACCCACGAACTGGGAAATCATGACTTGAGCCGAAGTCGGACGCTTAACCGACTGAGCCACCCAGGAGCCCCACTTAGGATAACAGTGTATATCTCGGGCCACAAACCCTACTGGGCACACAGTCTCAGGCACGGAGACTGTTCCTCGCTGGGTACAAGTTCATGGGCACAAAAGGACCCATTCAGGGCATTCATGCTCACACACGCTCGTGCCCCCAGGGCTCCTGGTTATCACGTCCGCGTGCTTGCTGTGTGACTTTCCTCATCCCTTAATACTTGCAGACCCTCCGCCACCGGGTCCCACCCCCACCCCCAGATGCTCCCAGGAACAGATCTGAAAGCCACATTCTTTCCCATTGGCCTTTATCATCACAAATCACAAAACGTGAGTGCAGAAACAAGGGAACGACAAATGTACCCGCTCTGCACACCCTCGGTGACATAATCAGTCACACACTGACACCCACCTGTTCACACAACACAGGGAGTGACGAGGTACACTCTCAACACCCGCAGTTACAGTGATGTAGGGGGCGCTCCACACACACACACGCATGCACACACACACACACACACACACACACAGCTCCATGACATTCACACACAACATACCACAGGACATTCACACGTGTTCACAGTGCAACACGTGTTACCAACACCCGCGCCCAGGCTGACACACTTCTGCGGTCCTTGCTGACACAGCCGCCCACTGTGTCATGTGTTATTGCTCCCGTGACGCCATGAGGCACACATGCGGCCGTCTTCACGGGGAAGTGCAGCCCCGTCCTCCAAGCTGCAGCCCGGGGGTCAATGTCTTCTCATTTATTGAGCTGTGGGCTCTGAGCAGGATGAAGACCCAAGGTCAGGCAGATCCCTTCCCCACCCCCCCACCCCCCAGAGAGAAACCAGGACCAGAAATGTGGCTCCCTCCTCATCCACCTCCCTCGCCCAACTTACGTGGCTGCGGCTTCTTCTCTAGTATCTTGGAGATTTCGTGTAATTTAGTCTTGATTTGGCTTAAGTCTGGGGGCAGGGGGACAGGAGAAAGCTGGTCTGGGCCTCAGACAAGGCCCTCACCTTTATTGGAAGCCTCTTCCCTGCCCACCCCGCCCCCGCCCCAGCCTGGGTGTTGCAGAGCCCGTGTACTTGGCCTTCCCTTTTTAAATATCCCCGCCCAGAGGGTGGCATCCATCGCCCCCTAAACCCTGAGCACTGGGAGGGCAGACCCCTGCTGTCGCCTCCCCCCAATCCCCCAGCGCCCAGCATGAGACAAAGCCCGCCCAGTAAGGGTCTGCAAGGGCACCTGTTGACAGCGTCTTCGCTTTCTCATTCCCCACGTGGACACTTCTCTTGATCGTGTCAAGGTCCTGCCTGGCCTCCGTGATGAGCTGCTGAATGCTGTTCCAGCCCTGTTTCTGCTCCTCCTGACACTGTTGGCCCGAGGTGGAGACTGAGGCAAGAAACAGACACGTCTGAATCGCCGCTGCCCACCCCGACCCCGTGGGCCTCCCCCAGGTCCCACCCGTACCATTCTGGAGCTCCCTTTTCACGACCAGCAGCTCCTGGGACACCTCAGAATCTGTTCAGGAGGAGGGGCGGGGGAGGCAGGAACACCCTTGAAGCGCCCCCAGTTGGGCTGTCCTGAGAACAAGGGTGGGGGAAGGGAGAGCAACGAGGGAGAAGGGAGACAGGGTGGGGACACGGGGCCTCCCCCACCTCCCGAGGCCCCCCTTTACGCCGCCCCAGCCCCCTCCCCACCCGCCAAAGAACGACAAAAAGGAAAGTGAAACCGAAGACCCTACTCACTCTTCACCAGGACCAAGGCCAAGAGAACGATGCAGAACAGGGCAAGGAGGATGTACAGGCTCAGGGTGGCTCTGTGCAGCCAACGAGGGACCTGGGCAGAGTCTGGGGCCGGCTTCGACCAGGCTGGGACTGGAGCAGAGGCAGGACAGGTGACCTCCAGGGCCCAACACTGCCGCTTAGACCGTCGGCACTGACTCTACACTGAGCTCCGACTCAGAGCTGTCTCACCTGCTCCCACTCCTGCCGATACAGCCACTGCGACCACCAGCATGCACCCCGCCCACAGCCACCAGTAGTTGTCCGTAACGCTGTCACCATCAGGTCTCCCCCTTGACATCCCCTTCACCAGCACTCACAACATCAGCAGCAGCTGTCACCGAAGCCCATCCACCTCAGTGCCTGTCGTTATCAGCACTGTCCCGGCAACAAGTCTCATCAGCTCTTGTCTAGGTGGTTCCTTCCTGATCCACTGCACAATCACCTCACCAACATTACCCACACTGTCACCAACACTGCCACCAACACCAGCACCACTCGCACCATCATCGCCACCTGCGGAGCTACCCCCCCCCCCCCCCGCGACTGTAACTCACAAGCCCTGAGGCCACCACGCCCCACACCATTGCCCCAGGCCTCCTCACAGTGCCCTTGTTCCCGTGATGTCCTACCAGGGGCCCCTCCCGAGGCTGTGAGGTGCGGGCTGGCAGGTGGCTGCTTGCCTCGATTCTTGGGTGGTGAATGGCTGCCCCTTGGTTGCTCCTGGTTTCTGAAGGTCAAGGTGATATTCTCATAGTCAGGGTCTGCACCTGTGGGTGGGTCAGTGAGACTGGAAACCTGCCTGGAGCTCTGGGGCTGGGGTGGGGGTCGGAGGGGGGCTCAGAGATCTTGGCTCAACCAAACCCCTGCAGATAACAGATTTCTGGGGGTAAAAGAGAAGGAATGGGGAAACAAGATCTGCTTCTTGGTTAGGTAGAGAGGGCGTGTGTGAGTGTTTGGGGGGTACACGTACACACGTGCCTTTTGGGGTAGGGGAGGGAGCCCTGTGACCCAGCTTTCAGCCCCTTACCTCTCCCATCCCAACCTCTCCCTCCTGCCGTCTCCCCTCCCCACCTTGAGGTACCTAACCTTCCTTATGGTCTGGGGCCCTCTGTTTCTTGTCTTTGAAGGCTGCTGCTTGCATCTTGACCTCCTGATTCAAGCAGATTTCCTCAGACCCCATGGTTCCCAGTCTGCCAATTTGCCCACACACACCCCACCCACCGGAAGGTGTCGCGGCAGATGAGGAAATCTCTGGGTTGAGGGTGGGGGGAGGAGAGGTCAGCCTCCTCTTTTCAGTGATCTGGGACCCTCTGACCCTGGGGCATCCTCTCCTCCCCTCCCAGATCCAGAGGGTCTTAGGAGTCCAGAGGTCTCACGGAGGGTCAAGCAGAGAAGCCCATGGACCCAGAGACAGGACAGAACCGTGGCAGTCATCCTGTTGCAATATACAAATGTATCATCAGGCTTACACAATGTGACATGTCAATTATGCTCGATGTAAATAAATTGAAAAGAATTTAAAGGATGATCAGGAACTTTACAGGAAGCTGTGTGTGTGTCTCCCCAAATGAACTTTGTCCCCTGCCCCTCTCAGGAGAAACCCTGGGGCACCTGGGATCCCCACCTTTTAGGTTTGAGGCAGCCGCGCTTGGAAGCAGGATTCCTGAGCCCGCCACGTCTTTCTCCCCCCGGCCCCAGTCCCACCCCTCAGCTCCACCCCAAGAATTCTGCTTCTTTAAGGCCCCATGGGAGGAAAGGAACGGAATTAAGGCAAGAGGACCAATTACTGGAGCCCCACCCACATCTGGGACTGAAGCCAGACCCACGCCTTGACCTAACCCTGGATGCGGTGTCCCCTCTCCCCGGGTCCCCAGACAGAGACTAACTGGAAACACTCACTCTCATCCACACATCTGCTCATCTACCCACACTCACACACACTCCCAAATACCCTTACGCATCTGCTCACGTTTTCACATGGCTTGCTCATTGGCATGCCTCTACATGTGCTTGCCCTAGAGAAATATCCATATTCATGCATTCACAGGGTGGCACTCTGTCTAGATGTCTTAGAGCTCTCTTTGTCTGTGACCTTGAAGACTGGAGATAAAAATGAGACAACGTGTACAGGGAATTTTCTCTTTAACTTTAGAACAGTGCCTTCTGGTAGAAATGTAAGGTAAACCACATCTCCAGTTTAAAATTTTCTGGGGGCGCCTGGGTGGCTCAGTCGGTTAAGCGTCCGACTTAACTCAGGTCACGATCTCGCGGTCCGTGAGTTCGAGCCCCGCGTCGGGCTCCGGGCTGATGGCTCAGAGCCTGGAGCCTGCTTCAGATTCTGTGTCTCCCTCTCTCTTCCTCCCTCCCCCATTCATGCTGTCTCTCTCTGTCTCAAAAATAAATAAACGTTAAAAAAAAATCATCTTAAAATTTTCTAGCAGCCGCATTAAAAAGATAACAAAAAGACAGACAGTTAATTTTAATAATGTATTGTACTTAGCATAGTACAATTATCACTTCAGCATGTAGACGAGACTAAAAAATTATTGAGATGTTTTTGGTTTTTGGTTTTTAGACCTTTCGGTTTTGGCTCTGAGACCTTTTTTTGGTACTAAATCCTTGAAAACAAACGTGTCTTGTGTTTACACTTAAGGCACATTTCAAGTATTTGATGGCTGCCTTACTAGACAGCACTGGTCCAGACTATCGATGAAGTTTTGGGGTGATGGGTCCAGAGCTGACGGCCAAAAAAGAATTCTTAAAGATGTCTTGGTGCAAAAAAAGGTGATTTTCTTAAAGCATGGGGACGGGACGCCTGCGCGAAAAGAGCCGCGCTGGGGTTGTGACAGGTAACTCAAATATGCCCTCATTTGGGAGGGGGTCAGGGATGGAATAAGTCTCTAAGGAATTTTGGAAGCAAGGGTTCCAGGACCTTGCGGGGCTGGCTGTTGCTAGGGAAACACCATTTATTCCTGTTTGATAAAACCTCAGTCACGAGACCCTTCAGATGTATATGGGGGAGGGGCCAGAAGCTGGGAGGATGGTTGCCAGCATATATCTTGGGGCAGTTGAGATAAAGGAAGTTGATTTACAGGATCCTTGAGGTAGGGATCGTGTTAAGCTAAGGTTTTTTTTGCCCCCAGGAAAGTGTCATCCTTGAGGCAGGTGAGCTCCTAGAGGGACGTCACAAGGACTTATCAATGGGCTGTAGGCGGTAAGCGGATTTGATTTTTCATTTGCCTTAGTTTCCCAAGCACTTAAACCCCTTTCCTTTGTTCTTGGGTAGCTGGGAGTGTCCAAGGAATATGACACAGATCCTACCCCGGTGAGAGGAGGGGGTGGGGGGTGCTAGCTTGTGCTCAACCTGCCTCATACTCCCTCATCAGCTATCCTAGTTTCCTCCCTTTGGAACAATAAGTAAAAGAGAATTTAAGAGACTTTTATGTGTGAGAAGTATGTTTTAGCTCTTAAACGTGTGATTAAACTGTTCTCTAAACTATTGCCAACCTTGTCTGCTCAGAGATTGGTTTAGTAGTGATTAGATGGCAGGGGCGCCCGGGTGCCTCAGTCGGTTGGGCCGGCCAACTTCGGCTCAGGTCATGATCTCATGGTTCATGGGTTCGAGCCCCGCGTCGGGTTCTGTGCTGAGAGCTCGGAGCCTGGAGCCTGCTTCGGAATCTGCGACTCCCCCTCTCTCTCTGTCCCCTTCCCAGCTCATGCTCTGTCTCTCAAAAAATAAATAGACGTTAAAAAAAAATAAAAAAAAAATAGTGATTAGATGGCAGCTCCTCCCTCGGACCTTAGAAAGAAGTCAGCAACTGAGGAATTCAACTCCCTTTCCTGACGTAACAGCCGCGGAGGAGCCGGACCAATGGGCAGCTGGCTCTGCTGTGATGGACAGGTGCAGGGGGTGGGGCTTAGCACCTCACGTTACGGAAGGTCAGTTGAAGCCCAGACCAGACTCCAGCCCTCTGGCAAAATGGTAGCTGTGAGCCTGGAGGCCCACAAGCAGTCATGAGAGGGCTCTGTGGGGTTCCCTGACCAGCCCCTGCCATGGAGTAATAGTCTCAGTTTTCTCTTAAGAAAGAATATGCGTCTCAAGTCCAACCGACCGTAAACCAGAGGTTGGTTTAGAGTGGGCACGTGATCCAGGCCCAGCCAATCAGAGTCTAAGATTTGACACAGGGGTGGGCAAATGAGCCAGAGTCAGCCAATGGAGCTCAGGCCCGGGACTTTGGTTGCATTTACCAGGAAAAAAAGGCATTTCGTCTTTTTTTCCTCTCCACCGGGACTCTCAGAGACTGGGAAGATGTAAGCCTGGAGCTGTGATGGGGAAGGACCTGCTGAGAGAGAAGCCAGCAGTGAGGAAAGCAGACCGGAGAGGCAGTCGGGTCCTGGAGGCATCATCTGATACCTGAATCCATTGTTCTACCCTGAGCCTCTCAGTTACATAACCCAGAAATTTCCTTTTACTTTTGCTCACACTAGTTTGAGGTGGCATTTGTGGCACTTGCAACTAGACCAATCTTGGCTGCCTCAGGGGGCTGGGCAGTTGGCAAATGAGGAAATGGAGGCTTAAGAAAGGAGCTTGCCTGTCCAAGTGTGCACTGTGGGACAGAGAATGACTGTGTTGGAAGTGAAGTCTCTGAAGAGTACCTTCTTGGGGTCCAGATACAGGGGGGCAATTGAGTGGGACTTGGAGGTAAAGACGCATTCTGATCAGAATCTGGGGACAAAAGAGGGCACCCCCCTCCACATCAGTGAGGGGGCGGGACAGGCCAGGTACTAGACTCAACTTCTCTCCTCAACACACTTCTGACTCAGTGGTCCCACCTCAACCCCATGGCAGCCGTGGGGTTAGGAGGGAGGACCTAGGAGAAGAACCTCTGGATTGGGGTCTGGGTGGGTTCCAGGGGCAACGGGAGTGTTTGTGATGTCAGCTTATGGCCACCAGGAGCAGACAGGAGGCTGTGGCATCGTAGGAGGTGGGTGGCGGTGGAAGGAGAGTCCAAAACATCTTGAAAACCAGGATCCCACCCCATTGCCCATTCCCAAGTCCCTGAAGCGTGCTGCTGGGGACTGTGACATTTGAGGCTGGGGTCCCTTTCAAGACCGGGCACCAAGTGTTCTGAAGTCTGAGTCTGTGTCTTTCAAGGGACTGGGTTTTAAGATAATTTAAAACTATCTTAACTAATAGGATTATTATTTGATAATAATAACAATAATAATAATAAATTAGGACTAGGAGTCCCAGGGAACTGGACTCTGAATCACCAGATTTGTGCCCCCAGGAAGCTGTGCAGGGGTCGCACATGACTCATCTTCTGGGTCAGAATTCAGACTGAGATCGCTGTCATTCCAGGCTGGGATGGGGACTCTGTCCAGGGCTTAAATATGTCTATGTGTCTATGCTCCTCTTTCCACGGGCACACCTTTGTGATTCAGGGGTGCCTCCTTGTGCCTACGTGTGTGTGTGTGTGTGTGTGTGTATGCGTGTGTAGGCATGGTGTATCCCTGTGTGACCACAGTAACTGGGTTGTGTACTATGTGCACATGGCCGTGTGTAACTGTGTCTGGACATGGAGGGTGTGCACCTGCGTGGGGTATCCACGTGCGTATGTGGTTATTTATTTAACAGACATTTCCTGAGTGCCTACTATGTGACATGCTCTCTTTGAAGCGCCAGGGATACACCAAAGAGCGGACAAGTACCCTGCACTCTGTTTTCATATTCAAGTGTCCGTGACGGTGTATATACCGCGGGTTGTTAACTAACTCCTCGAAACCGCGCCTGCAAGTGTGAAAACGTGAACTCGCGGTTCGTGGCCTCAGGTAAGCGTTCTCAGCCGGCTCCGGTGGAGATTCCTCCCTGTCCACGGCCTGGCTTTGCCTGTGCCTTGAGGGACCCTCAATGAGGTTGGGGAGTGAGGGATGGGGGCTCAGGACTCTGGGCGAGAGGTGATTCAGGGGTCCACCTTGACCCTGGAGCTACTGGGGGCTTGGGGGGCCTGGAGTGTATGAGGGATGGGGGGCGGGGGTCCCCGTGCCGTCCAGACCTAGACCCCTGATGAAGCCTCGTTGTGGGGGCTGGGGCAGAATGAACCAGCGCCTTCCTGGAAGGCCAGAGACCCGAGGGTGATCGTCAAAGTGGCCTCAAAGGTAACATCCACTTCCCCTCCCGAAGGAGGCCATGCTCCTTGGGTGTGAGTGTCTTATAGAGGAAGTTGAGGCCCTCTTCTGCGAGGCAGAGGTGGGGACAAACATGGCAAGAGGGGGATGGCCAGAAGAAAGCCACGGGCGCCGCCCCCCGGCCACCGCCTCCCTCCAGCGTCTACGTGCACCGCTCTTTTCGGAGACGCCAGCTCTCTCCCCCAAACCCCAGCAAGACAGCGCGGCGCCCAGCCCCTCGCGGTCGTCTTCTCAGGGTTTATTTCCAGCCCCGCCCCTCCGAGGCCCGTCCCCGCCCCTCTGAGGCCTGGCCACGCCCCCCCTCAGGCGGGGGCCTGCACGCGACAGCAGCGAGCCCCCGTCCAGTCCATGCCCGCGCACTGGCAGTGGCAGGTGGTCTCGGCGCGCACGTCCCACGAGCCGCAGGCGGAGCCACAAGTGCAGGCGGTGACGGCGAAGCCTGCGGGCGACAGGGGAGGGAGCTTGGCCCCGAGCCGGAGGCTACGGGCCTGGGGGTCGGAGGGGGCTGGCGGCTCCAACACCTGGGAATGGGGGCCGCAGTGCTTGCGGCAGGGAGGCCGGCGGCTGGGGGGCCTGGACTCTCCAGTGTCCTAAGGAAATGCGGTCCCGGAGCGGGGGCGCGGGGAGGGCTGGGGCTGCAGGCCAGGACTCCAGGGAAGTGGACTCAAGCAACCGAGGCTGGGGGCGCCTGGGGGGGGGCTCAGCTGGTTAAACCTCGGACTCGTCTCGGACTCAGCTCAGGATCCCAGGGTTGTGGGATCGAGCTTCGCGTTGGGCTCCTGCTGAGCCTGGAGCCTGCTTGGGATCCTCTGTCTCCCTCTCTCTCTGCCCCTCCCTTCCTCTGTCTCTCTCAAAATAAAGAAACCTTTAAAGGGAAAGAAATAGAGGCTGGTCTTAGGGGGAGGGGGTACGGGGTACTGGGAATATAACTGAGAGCCTGGACAAAGGACTTCTGTACTCACCTAAGGGGCAGGTGGCCAAGTCACCCCTGGAGGTGACCGTTCGGCAGCTCAGGCCGATGGTCCTTATTGTCTCAAGGACTGTGGGAGAAGAAGGGACCGAATGAGACCAAGCTGCCCCTCCCCCACTCTCATGCTGCCGGGGTGGTTTGGAGACCCGCCCAGGGGGTCTGGAAAGCGCTTTGGAGGAAGGCCCGGGTGGTGGGGGGGGGGGGGGCCTGGTGGAGAGCGAGAGCCGTGGGCGGGCAGCTCACCGCCTCCCAGGCTCCGGTGAGTGTTTTAGAGGAAGGAGGATTTGGGGCTTCTGCTGAAGGCCGAGCTGCATGGGGGCTGCGGTTGGGTCGGGTCTGGGGGTGAGGTTTGGTTCTGGTTGGGGCTGGCTTCATGGTGGCTCTATGTCAGGAGTTAGAGGGGTTTCTGAGGCCCCTGCTGAGGGTCCTCACTTGAGCGGGTGCCGTCCTGGATCCTCTCATTGATGGCTTCCTCCACTGGACACAGAGACCTGCCACACACCAGCAGCCCCAGGACAGGGAGGAGGAGGAGGGGAAGAGCCTTCATTCCGGAGGCACTGCAAGAGGGAACCGAGACGCCCACAGCTGGGTCCGGGGAGGATGGGGCCTACAGAGCAGGAGGGATATGGAACCCTGGGTCCCTGTGGGGGACGCGGCTGGAGTCCCCGCTTTGCCATGGCCCCCTCGGGCTGGGGCTCTGGGCTGAGCCAGGGCTGGGCTCTGGGCAGCCGTCACTTACCCTCTGGATGGACTCAGCAGGCCAAATCTCGGACACTGATTTCGTGCCCCTGCCACATGTCCCTCTTTAAAGCTTCTGAATGTGGAGCTTCCTGTCTTGGCAAAGTTTCTTGGCCCCCTGACCCTCCCATCCCACATCCGGGGCCAAGAGGAAGCCCCCAGGCCAGACTCCAGGGGCCTAGGGGTGGGAAGCCCTGCCCCCCTCTCCCCCTGCCACGGTTTCCCCATTCAAGAGCCCCCCCCCCCCTTGTCACATCCGGGCTGGGGCTGGTCCAGGAGGTAGTGCCTGGGGCATAATTCCAGAAGCCCTGGTTCCAGACGCTGGGAGTTTGCATGCAGGGGTGGGGAGTGCAGGCCTGTCCAAAATAACCTCCCCGTGTGTGAACTGCATAGGAGGTTCATACCCGGGTGCCCATCAACAATGGAATGGATACATTCATGGTTTATTTTCCTTCAATGGAACCATCCGCAACAGATGGTGACAAACGACAGCCCATGGGACAAATCTGGCCCACTGTCTATTTCTGTGCAGCCCAGGAGTTAAGCATGGTTTTACGTTTTGGGGTTTTTTGCGTTTTTTTTTTTTAATTATTATTTTTTCAGGGCGAGAGAGAGCGTGAGTGTAGGAGCAAAGAGAGAGAGAGAGAGAGAGACACAGAATTCGAAGCAGGCTCCAGGCTCTGAGCTGTCAGCACAGAGCCCGCCTGGGCGCTCGAACTCACGAACCGTGAGATTATAACCTGAGCTGAAGTCGGACGCTTAACTGATCGAGCCACCCAGGCGCCCCAGAACCTCATTCCTTTTTATGGCTAATATTCCTCTGTATGGACAGGCCACCTTGTGTTTATCCATTCTTCTGTTGTCGTGTGCATTGTTTCCACCTCTTGGGTGTCGGGAATGATGCCTCTGTAATCATTGGTGTATAAACATCTCTGAATCCTTGCTTTCAGGTTTCTTGGGTATATACCCCGGAGCAGGATTGCTGGATCATATGGCAATTCTATGTTTAACTCTTTGGGGAGCTGCCAAAGAGTTTTTACATTTTTAAATCGTTGGGGGAAAAAAATGTAATCCTTAGTGACATATGAAACGTCTATGAAATTCAAATCCCAGCGCCCATAAATAAAGCATTCTTGGAACGTGGCCATGGCCACTATTTTATAGATTATCTGAGGCTGCTTTTCCTAGGTCAGTGGCAGAGTTGAGAGGTTGTGACAGAGACTGACTATATGGCCTACAGAGGTGAACCTGGCTATATCTGGCCCTTTACAGGAAAAAAAAAAAAAAAATTGCCCACCCCGGTCAACAGAAATGAGTATGAATGAGAGATCACACTGTATCGTTTGCAGCTATATGCAACAGTCTGGAAGATTCTCACCATTTTAATTGTGAGCAAAAGAATCTAGGCCAGGGGCGCCTGGGTGGCTCAGCTGGTTAAGCATTCGACTTCGGCTCAGGTCGTGATCTCACAGCCCATGGGTTCGAGCCTTGCTCTGTGCTGACAGCTCAGAGCCTGGAGCCTGTTTCAGATTCTGTCTCCCTCTGTCTCTGCCCCTCCCCCGCTCATGTTCTGTCTCTCAAAAATAAACATTAAAAACAAAGTAAAAAGTAAAAACAATCCAGACCCAAAAAAGAATATACCACACAAATTCATATACTAAAAAGGACCAAAAATGGGTGCCTGGGTGGCTTAGTTGGTTGAGTGTCCAACTCTTGGTTTTGGCTCAGGTCAAAATTTCACGGTTCGTGGGTGTAAGCCCCGCGTGGGGGGCTCTGTGCTAACAGCACAGAGCCTGCTTGGGATTCTCTGTCTCCCTCTCTCTTTGTCCCTCCCCTGTTCACACGATCTCTCTCAAAAATAAATTTGAGGGGCGCCTGGGTGGCTCAGCCAGTTGAGCGACCGACTTCGGCTCAGGGCATGATCTCACTGTTCGTGAGTTCGAGCCCCGCGCCGGGCTCTGTGCTGACGGCTCGGAGCCTGGAGCCTGCTTCAGATCCTGTGCCTCCCTCTGTCTCTGCCCCTCCCCCACTCATGCTCTATCTCTGTCTCAGAAATAAATAAGCATTAAAAAAATTAAAAAAATAAATTTGAAAAATATACATTAAAAAAAAACCAAAAGGACCAAAAAAAGAAGACAGGGAAAAAAAAGCACAACGAATCTATGCTGTTGGAGGATGGAAGTTTCCTGGAGAGTCTGATGAGAAAAGGGCAGATGGAGAGCTTCTGGGAACGGAGTGAAAAATTTGAGCTTACGCTCCGATCCACACCTGTGTCTTTCTGTATGTCGTATTTTGGTGAAAGTGATAGGTGTGTGTGAAATCCCTATGTAAAAACAGCCGTGTACACGAGCCATAGTATAGGCAATGCTTATTGAGCACCTACTATGTGCCAGATGTGATGTGGTGGGGAGCAAGGGGACACCCCTCCCCCCCCACCCCGCCATGCACTTTGCCCTGTCGGAAGAAGACAGACACCAAGAGAGTGCTCAGTCAGCCTCAACCCCCACCAGTCACTTGTGCCCTGAAGGACAGGAACCCGGTTCTGGGAGAACTTCTGACATTAGCACGTCCCACCCAAGGGACGCCTGGGTGGCTGAGCTGGTTGAGCGTCTGACTCTTGATTTCGGCTCCGGTCATGATGCCACGGTTCATGGGCTCGAGCCCCGCATCGGACTCGGCGCTGACAATGCAGGATTCGCGCTCTCTCCCTCCCTCTGCCCCTCCTCTTCCCCTTTCAAAATAAATAAACTTAAAAAAAAAGAAGAAGAACATGGCCCCCAGTGGAAGAATCCAGGGAGGGTTTGCGGAGGAAGAGATGGCTGAGAAGAAATCAGAGGATGAGACAAGTTAAGCAAAAGAACCAGTGAGGGAAGGCTTTCTGGGTGGAAGGAACAGCATGTCCCAAGGCCCTGGGGAAGGACAGGGCGCACCAGCTTTGAGGAACTGAAAGAAAACTAGGGGGGCAGGAAGACAGAGAGCTTGGCTGGGATGAGCAATGTCACAGGCTCCCTTCCTTGAAGGGACAGACACAGCTTGGGCACAAGGGTGACTCAGGAGGCAGCAAAAGTCATCGTTTGAGAGTTCTGGTTCTTCAAACCCTTTGGTCTCAGAACTTTTCGGGTAAAAGCTTGTGAGGGGCACAGAAGTAGGCAGCTCTGACTTCAGGTTGGGTGAAAAGCAGGGGGAGTATGAGGAACCCCTAGGATTCCTTGGGATCTTAGTTTGAAAACCCTTAGTGAAGTAACAGGAAAGGGCCACAGGCCTTTTCATTGTCTTTAAAGAAAAATAAAATATTTTCGGGACGCTTGGCTGGCTCAGTGGGAAGAGCATTTGACTTTCGATCTCTGGGCTGTGAGTTCCAGCCCCACGTGGGGTGTAGAGATTACTAAAAAAAAGGCAAAGTTAAAAAAAAAAAAAAAAAAGAAAAGGGGCACCTGGGTGGCTCGGTGGACTGAGCATCTGACTCTTGGTTTAGGCTCCGGTCGTGATCTCAAGGTTCATGGGATGAGTCCCTCACCAGACTCTATGCTAATAGCACGGAGCCTGCTTGGGATTCTTCCTCTCTCCCCACCCCTCCCCCACTCATGCATGGGCTCTCTTTCTCTCTCTCTCTTTCTCTCTCTCTCTCCCTCTCAAAATAAATAAATATTAAAAAAAGAAAGAAAGAAAATAGAAGTGCCTGGGTGACTCAGTCGGTTAAGTGTCCGACTTCAGCTCAGGTCATGATCTCTGGGTCTGTGAGTTCGAGCCCCGCGTCAGGCTCGCGTCGGGCTCTGGGCTGACAGCTTAGAGCCTGGAGCCTGCTTCAGATTCTGGGTCTCCCTCTCTCTCCCCCCTCCCTCCCCCGCCCACACACAAACACGCTCTCTGTCTCTCAAAAATAAACGTTAAAAAAAATCTTAAAAAAAGAGAAAATGTTTTCATTATCCCTGACTTCTTTTTTTTAAGTTTATCTATTTATTTTGATAGGGAGCGACAGAGAGAACTCAAGAAGGGGAGGGGCAGAGAGAGAGGAGGAGAGAGCCCAAATCAAGAGTCAGACACTTAAGCGACCAAGCCACCCCTTTTTACCCACCCCCCAGATTTCTATCAATGAAACTGAGTTCTAGTGGCCTTGATTTTGCATCAAATGCTATCAAATAAAATTCCAGAGCCAGGCCTTTAAAATGTATAGTATGGCAATCACACACTTTATTGAGGTATGATTTTCTTTAAATAAACCACATCTATCTTAAGCATTCAGTTGGATGCATTTTGACAAACATATATACCTGCAGGCAGCATGAATGTTTTGTTTTTCCCAAGCATTGTCTCTTTGAAAAATAAGGTGTAATTTACACAAAGTAAAATTCATCCTTTTTACTAAGGTCTATGAGTTTCCACAAACACATTAGAGCTGTGTGATTATCAATACCAAATGCTTTTTTCTTTTAATGTTTATTTATTGTTGAGAGAGAGAGAGAGACAGAGCGTGAGCAGGGGAGGGGCAGAGAGAGGGAGACACAGAATCCGAAGCAGGCTCCGGGCTCCGAGCTGTCAGCCCAGAGCCCGATGCGGGGCTCGAACTCACAAGCCATGAGATCATGACCCGAGCTGAAGTCGGACACTTAACCGACTAAGCCACCCAGGCGCCCCCAGCACCAGAGTCTTCTAACTTAAATGATGGTTGGAAAAAAGGCGTTTCCCAACAATCTGAAGGAAACCTGTGTCCTGAAGTCTACTGCAGACAGAGAGGACTTTTGTGCCCCGTACAACTGGTTTTCCTGGGTGGGGCAGCAGATCCTGGAAATATTCACAACTGTTAGCGGCTTGTGCTCGCCTCGGTTACTGTACATGTGCCCTTGAAGGATTGCTTTACAGGCACGGAGCCTGGGGAACTGACCTCTAGAAGCAACATGAGCTTCCGGTTGGTTGCTCGCCTCCCTGGGCAACAGACAGCTTGCTGACAGGTGGCTGAGCCAAATCAGGAAAGAATCATTGACACTTGCTTCCTGTCCCGCATGAATGACAGGAAAGTAAAAGCCTCGGAAGGCTGCCCGATTTCTTTAAGCGAGAGCTGGCGAGCCTGGCTTCATTTACAAACACTTCTGACCTGGTGGGGGAGGGGTGGGGCGGGCGGGGAGACTGCAGGGCAGAAGGGGGAGTCTAAGCAGCGGCCAGCAAACAGCACAGGTTTGGAGACGATAAGCTGTGGGCTCTGGCAGGAGCTGACCAGGCCAGGCTGTCCCCTGGGGCAAGGAACAGAGTCTGGAGGCTGGGTGGTAAAGATCGTGGAGCTTTCCAGTGTTAACTCCCTGAGATTTTCCTTTGCAGAGACCTACTCCCGCCTCCCAGCGTCCCTGGCTCGGTTCCTTGGGCCTGTTGCCTCCTTCCGGAATATTTTCCATCGTGGAGCCTCCTCAGGGAGCTCTGAGGTGATCCCATCTACTGTTTGTGGAGAAATTTACACATGTGACCACCATCCTGTCAGGTAGATGAGGTTATTATCTCGACAAAAGGGGTTGTTCAGGCTCAGAGAGGCTAAGTGATTTGCCTGAGGTCACACAGCAAGTTGTCCCCGCTTTCCTTAAAAAATAAAAAGAAGGGTAGGGGCCCCTGGGCGGTTCAGTCGGTTAAGTGTCTGACTCTTGATTTTGGCTCAGGTCATGATCTCAGGGTCGTGAGATCGAGCCCCGTGTCAGGCTCTGTGCTGAGTGTGGAGCCTGATTAAGATTCTCTCTCTCCCTCCCACTCCCCCTCTTGCTCGAGCTCTCTCTCTCTCTCTGTAAAATTTTTTTTTAAAAATAATAACAATAAAAAAAAGAGAATATTCCTACAGCTTTTCTTTTTCTGTTAAGGAAATGACAGAAGGGGCGCCTGGGTGGCTCGGTTGAGTGTCCGACTTCTGCTTAGGTCACGAGCTCACAGCTTGTGAGTTCGAGCCCTACATCTGGCTCTGAGCTGTCAGCACAGCTGAGCCTGCTTTGGATTCTGTTTCTCCCTGTCTTTCTGCCCCTCCCCTGCTCACGCTCTGTCTCTCTTTCAAAAATAAATAAACGTTAAAAAAATTAAAAAAAAAGAAATGACAAATAAAACATCCGTATTTAAAAAGGAATTCAAAGGGGCACCTGGGTGGCTCAGTCGGTTAAGCGGCCGACTTCGGCTCAGGTCATGATCTCGCACTCCATGAGTTTGAGCCCCGCGTCAGGCTCTGTGCTGACAGCTCAGAGCCCGGAGCCTGCTTCGGATTCTGTGTCTCCCTCTCTCTCTGCCCCACCCCCGCTCATGCTCTGTCTCTCCCTGTCTCAAAAATAAAAATTAAAAATTTTTTGGAATTAAAAAATTAAAAAAAATAAAAGGAATTCCAAGAATACAGAAGTTTATAAAATAAATGTCCCCCATATTCCTACTCATGCAGAATAATCAAAAAATGGGGGCGATTACAGAGCAACCTGCACCCCCCCCCTTCAGCTGAGGAATATGAATATAAGGGGATAGAGGGGAGGTCTCGTCTGGCCGGAGCCTCCACACCCCGCCTCCACCTCAGCCCCCCGCGCTCCCTACGACCACCTTCCCAGTTCTCCAAGCAGCCATGTGAAGTTTTGCAAAACGGGAAAACTCACCTGGGTGAAGTCGATCACTTTCAAGGGGGAGATTTCAGGCTCAGATTTGCCCAATGCCAAAGTCTTCCCTTTTAACTAAGGCATGTTCCCACCCAAACCGTGGGGAGCGTGGTACATGGACCAGGGAGGGGGTACATGGAGAGCAAAGTCAGGGGGGTAGAAAGAGTTTTGTAGAAACTGCCTCCATCCAGCCTGGCTTTTTTAGATTTCACATATTAATTTTTTTAATTGTTTTTAATATTTATCTATTTTTGAGAGAGAGAGAGAGAGAGAGAGACAGAGCAGGGGAGGAGCAGGGAGAGAGGGAGACACAGAATCCAAAGCGGGCTCCAGGCTCTGAGCTGTCAGCACAGAACCTGACATGGGGCTCGAACTCACAGACCGTGAGATCATGACCTGAGCCAAAGTTGGACGCTTAACCAACTGAGCACCCCGGGCGCCCTTCAATCTTTTTTTTTTTTTTTTTTAGTGCTTATTTTTGACAGAGAGACAGAGAGCGAGAGAGAGTGGGGGAGTGGCAGAAAGAGGGAGACAGAGGATCTGAAGCGGGCTCAGCGCTGACAGCTGAGATCCCAATGCGGGGCTTGAACCCATGAACCACAAGATCATGACCTGAGCTGAAGTCAGATGCTTCACGGACTGAACCGCCCAGGCGCCCCTAAAATAGCTTTTATAAGGAAAAGCAACTGAAATGTTAGTTTCATTATGCTCATCGACTCTGGGGCTGTGAAAGATGATGGTTTTGCAAGGTCCTCCAAAAGTCCTAAAAATACAGAAAATTCCTTGACAGCTGTAATCAGGTCATAGAAAGTCCTAAACCATTTTACCTTTTCCTGGCACCCTATGGCTGTGGAAAACGCCTCCCGCTATCTTGCGTAAATGTCATACGCTCATCTGGACACTGGACAGTTTACCAAAGTAAACAGAGGAGAGTAATAAAGTGCAGTAAATAGTGTCCCATTCTCTAGGAAGGTGGTTTTTTTTTTTAAATGTTTGTTTATTTTCGAGAGGGGGAACAGAGGATCCGGAGTGGGCTCTGTGCTGACAGCAGAGAGCCCAGGGCGGGACTCGAACTCGCAAACCTGTGAGATCATGCCCTGAGCCGAAGTCAGATGATTAACCGACTGAGCCACCCACGTGTCTCCCATACAACAATCTTAAAAAAAAAAAAAAAAAAACTCATAGAGAAAAGAACAGATAGGTGGTTGTCAAGGCGGTTCGGGGGGAGGGGTGAAGGTGAAGGTTGTCAAAAGGTCCAAACTTCCATCTAGAAGATGAATAAATTCTGGGGACTACAGTTAACATTACTGTATTGTATATGTATTCTTTTAAGTTTGTTTATTTTTTCCGAGGGGGGAGGGGTGGAGAGAAGGAGAGAGAGAATCCCAAGCAGGCTCAGTGCTGCAAACTGCCTTATAAGAGAATAGATTGTAAAAGTTCTCACCACACACGCGCACACACGCACACACACATTCACACACGGTAACTATGTGTGCGGTTGGATGTGTTAACTAACCTATTACAGAAATCATTTTGCGATACATCCATATATCAAATCACTACCTTGTACACCTTACATTTATACAGTGTTATATGTCAATTACATTTCAGTAAAGTTGGAGGGAGAGAGAGTCCACACATGAGGGAAACCATACAGTGTTTGTCTTGCTCCTTCTGACTCACTAAGCGGGGCTTCCCATGGATCTGCAGAACCATCCAGAATGGGGCACCACACAAAGTGACTGCTTCGTACGTGTTGCCTTTCCTTACCATTATTCCATTATTTTCCCAGAATTTCCCCAGCTGCCGACAGGGATTGAGGCTCTGAGTGGTCTCAAAAAGCACTGTGGTCACTAGAGGCAGGGGGTGGGGCAGAGCCCCAGCCGGGACCTCCCCGTCCTGTCCTGTCCCCACCAGCACCCCAGCCCTGATGACTCTGTCCGTCTCTGGCCCCCGCTGGAGCAGAAACTTCCCACTCACAAGACAATTTCTTCACTCTCGATGCCTTTTCACAATATTCTTGGCAGCTGTTGGTTAACTTGCGTTTTAAGATTTTGAGTAACTTTAGAACAACAGAAAAGGGAAGCTCGCCTCGCCTCCTCACTGTCTGGGCTCCTGTGGAACAGATATTCTCCTCTGACGTGCCTCCCTGCCTGGAGGTTTCCTTGGCTCACTGAGTCACACTCACTTCCCGTTCCTGCGCTGGGGCCACGGAGCCCCTTCCTACCAAGGAAGGCGAAGGCGTGGGGCATTCCTTCCTCTGCCCCTTCCTCTGCGGGGGTCCTGCCTGTCCCCAAGTGGCCACCAACCCTCCTGCCCAGCTGGCAGCTCCAGCGAGCCCTGGAGCCTCATGTTTGCTGTAAATTGAGCAAGTTCGAGACCACAAACCTTTCCCTTCCTGGTATGACTTGGATGAGGTATTATTCTAGAAGAGGCCCCCGGGCACGGGCAAGGGTGGAGAACTCCCACTCGGTGCATTCCTGATGCTGAGAACCTTAGTCCTCACTTCGTCTGGGGCGGGCCCTCGGACCCTCCAAAGCGCTGGTGTTAGCCTGAGAAATCCTTTTTTGCTCCCTTTGTAGGGCCCTCCTTCTTAGCTTGCCCAGGGCTGGTCCCCACTAGAGTGTTAAATAATAATAATATTGTATCAATAATGTATTATTATGATGGTCATCATTAAGGCAGCCAGAGTTTCCTGGGTTCTTCCTAGTTGCTTACAATGTGACCGTCCATCACCCTGAGGTCTGTCTCCACCCCAGACCTCCCTGATAAACTCAGATCCTGCTGCCTCCTGGGGATCCTGGGGAGAATACCGAAGACAATGTATCAGGTTGTTACTTTCTGTGGCTTTCTATGTCCAACTGGTTGCGGAGGGAAAGGTCATTCGAGAAGGATCCCAGCTAATTCCAGTGGAAGGATTAATAAGGTTGGAAATAAGCCTCAAGGGATCATGGGTCCAGGCGTTGAGACTTCATAGCAGCTAACACCTTTATGGGGAGAACTGGTGGGGACAAGGGGGCATTGGCCCCACTCCCCCCAACCCACAGATCAATTGAGGCATCCTGACATCATGGGTCCCCTGAGAAGGTACAAGTATCCAGCTCCCCCAGGGAGAGAGGATTCTCACCTACAGCTTAAGCCGATCTAGGCTATCGTGCTAACCACCTGTTGACCGAGGAAACCGCACGGTGGGGATGGTGGGGACAGACGCTAAGGAACAAGTTGCATAGGGTCACGAAGGAGCAGGCAGCCAAATCCAGAATGGGGGCCATTCCCCAGGACGGGAAGACAACCCCAAAATGTCCTAGTTGGGATAAATGTCCTGAGGAGATAGGTCACCGTGACATTTGAGCTAAAACGAGAAGGAGGGAGGGATATGGAGATTGGGGGAAAGAGCATTGTAGGCAAAGAGAACAGCAGGTGCAAAGGCCCTGTGGCTGGAACAGCGTGGTGTGTTTGAGAGCAGCACGTCCAGCCTTGCTGTGGCTGAGGGAGCCACTGGAGTCACGGAGGGACCTTGTTAAAGCAGAGAGAGGGATCGGGGCGCCTGGGTGGCGCAGTCGGTTAAGCGTCCGACTTCGGCCAGGTCACGATCTCGCGGTCCGGGAGTTCGAGCCCCGCGTCGGGCTCTGGGCTGATGGCTCGGAGCCTGGAGCCTGTTTCCGATTCTGTGTCTCCCTCTCTCTCTGCCCCTCCCCCGTTCATGGTCTGTCTCTCTCTGTCCCAAAAATAAATAAACGTTGAAAAAAAAAAAAAAAAAGCAGAGAGAGGGAGGTTGGATAGTATTCCCATAGGAAGGTTTTGAGAAGTCTGAGTAATGCCTGCAGAGGGCTTGGCATGATGCCTGCGACACGGTCAGGGCCTGACATTGCTGGCTGCTGTGGCCCAGAGGGGTCTGTGAATATTTGTTTGAATCAAAATGTCCTTAAGTCGGAGACGTTACAACACCTCCCAGGTACAGATAAGGGGCAGAGGCCGGTGTAAGCAACAGTTTTGTTGCTGCGGGGAAGCACGGAGTCACCGCTGGCTTACGTCTTGTCGTTTCCAGCCAGGGCCACCCAAACTCCAGGCGCAGACTGGAAAGTGCGAAGAAACCGAAAAATTGGGCCACAGCGCCCCCTGGTGCTCTCAGCGCTCACCTGCCTAAGCGACTTTCCCCCGGAAAGCGAGTTTAAATATTAAACTGTGAAACTATCTCCCTCCCGCTCCGGCTCGGCCAGTTAAAAGGCTTCCCTGCCGAGGCCTGGCGGGGAGCCGCGTCTCCAGGGCGGGCGTCTCACCGCCACCCCGCACCCCACGCCCTCGACGGACCCTGTGCATCTTCCCGCCCTGGTGGGAGTTTCGTGTAAACCCTAGAAGTAGAATTGCGGGGTCAGAGTGTTCAGCGCTTCTCCAAGGCCCCACCTGCAAAACTGCGTGTGCGATTTTTTCTGGGGGAAAAAATGTCCTTATTTCCCCGAATTCTCAAAAGGATAGGGGGACTTAAATCAGGGCCACGTCCTCCAGGGCTGGTGAGGAAGCGTCCTGTGCGTTCTGCCTCCGCCCATGCCTTCCCGGTCCCAGTCTTGGACGGGCCACATCCCGAGGTGATAGAATGGGAATAAGCAACGGTCCACTGGGGGGCGCTGTACCCGCCCACCCACACGCCCTCCCCTGGCACCCCTCCCAGCGGAACCTCTTCACCAGCATTAGATGCGGTCCCCACCTGTCCTGGCTCACATCCCTTCTGTGGTTTCCCACTGCACCAGCAGAGGCCAAATCCTCACCCTAGGCCCCCAGAGGCCCCGTGTGGCTCTCAGATTTTATTACCCCTTAATATCTCTTTTGCTCCGTCTCAATCTCTTGCCTTTGTGTCCAGGTGCCCTCCCTCCCTCCCTTCCCTGACTCCTTTTTTTTTTTTTTTTATGTTTACTTTTGAGAGTGTGAGTAGGGGAGGGGCAAGGGGGGTGGTGCTGGACAGAGGATCCGAAGCGGGCTCCGCACTGACAGCAGAGAGCCCGACGCGGGGCTCAAACCCACGACCCACCAGATCACAACCTGAGCCGAAGTCAGACGCTGAACTGACTGAGCCACCCAGGGGCTCCTGACTCCTCCTTCCATTCTCAACTCAGACTTCCCCTTCCTCCAGGAAGCCCTTCTTGACTGCCCCCAGACTGGGTGGATTAGGGTATCCTCTGGGCTCCCACAGACCCCTCTGCTTGCTGTCCACCTGGCTCTGCATCTGTGCCCCAGAGAGAACGGTCACCACGTGTCCTATTCACGCCGTGAGACCCGTTTCTCCTTTCGGCTGAGTGTTACGGGCTGAATTGTATCCGCCCAAACTTCATGTTGAGGTCCTAACCCCCAGAACCTCAGAATGTGACTGCATTTGGAGACAGAGTCTTTTACGGGATAATTAGGTTAAAATGAGGTCATTAGGGTGGGCCTTAATCCAATATGACTGGTGTCCTTATAAGAGATTAGGACACAGACAAGCAGGTGAATAACCATGTGAGGACACAGGGAGAAGATGGCATCTAGGTATCTATTTGTCAAGGTGAGAGGCCTCAGCCGACACCTTGACCTCGGACTTCCAGCCTCCAGAACCGCGAGAGAATACATTTCTGGTGTTTAAGTCACCCAGAATGTGGTACTTGGGTACGGTGGCCCTGTCACACTCGTGTACCCTCTGAACACCCCGGGCGGGGGGAGGACGATGAGCAGAGTTCTAACTCCGGGGTGGGAAGCGGGCACGGTTTGCTGTGTGCCTGTCCTCCCACCGAAGACGACTCTGATCCCAGGAGCTGGAGAAGCCCCCAAGCCTTGTACGGCTCCAGGTCTCAGGAAGACAGTTCCCGGGGGGCGGGGGGTGGGGGGGCAGGATGCAGGGTCCGTTCTGCTTAATAACACTAAGAGTCCCATCAGAGCCGCCAAGATAACTCTAGTGACAGTGGAGGAACAGCAGCTGTCACACTGTTTTGCTATCAGCTTTCTGGCACCGTCCCTTATCTCCTCTGCAAAGCTGCTGCCGTCACTGGCCCCGATTTTTGGATGCACGGAGAAGCCAGCAGGTCGGCCAAGGAGCCAGTGTTCAAACCGAGCCCAATCCTTAACCTTGGCCCCGGCTTAAGATGCCATCTGGCGGGATGAGTCCTGGGTCCTGGGTCCTGAGACACAGGTCAGGGAGGCGGGCCCACGGGAGGCTGGCCCAATACGGCTCCCTCGGAAAGAAGGCGAGGTGGGCACTGGCTGGCAGAGAGAAGGGAGGATTTTATTTCTCTGGAAGGGGAGGGGGAGGGGGAGCGGGTCAGGGCAGGGCAATGTCCTCCAGCTTCTGGTCCAGCGTCTTGAGGTCATCCAGGAAGCGGGTTGGAGTGAGGATGTGTGAGGAGCCTGGACAGTAAGGGAGGGTTGGGGTGGGGGGGAGGCACTGTCTCAGGACCCCCAGCTGAGGTCCTTGGGAAAGCAGCCTCTGATTCCGAGGACACAGGGGTCTTTAGAAACACGGGGGTCTGGCCTGCAGGTGACCCCCTCCCTGGGAGGCCCAGCCCCGGCGCCAGCCCCCGGGAAGCTCAGGATACAGGCAGGTTGAAGCCCCGCGTGGGCTCCAGGCTTTGGGGACCCAGCTGGGAGTCCAGCTGTCAGCCCCCCACCTTCCTCCAAGGCACCTAGGAGTCCAGCCCCAGCACCCAGGGACCCCAGTCCCGGCTGCTCACCAATGAGCACCTCCCACTTGCCATCGGTGGCCCTGGTCACCTCATAGGCGGCCCTCATCTCTGACATGGCCACGCCGCCCATGACATAGATGATGAGCCGGGGCCCCGCCCGTGCCTCCAAACCGGCCTTGTTCTTGTGCCAGTGGCCGAAGCGGGCACTGTGCAGGGGGAGGAGGGCAGAGGTCAGTCTCCGGGCAGGAGACTCTCCGCCCGCCCTCACAACCCTCAGCTAACATGGGCGGGGGTGGGGGGGGGGTGTCCCCTGGGGCCCTCACCTGACTGCAGCCTGGGAGCCGGAGGTGGGGGCGGGGTCGGACACAAAGGGCCACAGCTTTCTGTCCAGCCGGTCCTCCACGGCATCCTGGGGGCCACAGAGGGAGCCTCAGGTGATGGGGCCTGGGGTCTGGAGCCCCCTCCCCCGGGTTTGTTCAGGGGCCAAGATCCTGGCAGACAGGAGCCCCCATCTGTATCTCTAGCCTTTGGGGACCCAGAAGTCTGTATCTGCAGTTCCTTGGGGACCCAGGAGTCCAGGCTCCAGAGTCCATAGGGATGGGAGGCAGAGGCCTGCTGGGCCCGAGTGGGGAGAGGTACCAGGCTCCAGAGGAACAGCAGGCAGGAGGCAGGCCCCTCGGCCTGGTCCTCTTTGTTGTTGCTGTTTTGCGCCCCCAGGATGGGCAGGGCCAGGTGGTGGGGAGGGCTAAGGGGGAGCAAGGGGACTTTTGGTGGGGGCAGCAGGGGAAGAGAATAGAGGGGGACACAGGAAGGAGCCAGCGGTTGGACAGGAAATGGGGCTCCCCCACGAGGTGCCCATCTGGTCCCAATTACTTGGATGTCAGCTTGGGACACTCCCCTGGCAGAGCAGATCGGATGCCAGAGGGATGCCCATAATGAGGGATATTCCCTTAAGCCCTGAGGCTTAGCACCATGACACGAAGAGGACGGAGCCCCCACCTAGTCAAGGGCAGGACTTGGCGGGGGTGGGGGGGCACAGGGGGAGGTCAGGCCCCACCAGTGGTACCTCCATCACGTCCTTGATGACTGGGGTCCAGCGGGATAACTGATAGGTGGGCTGCAGGCGCTCCCTCCGTTCTAGCCGACTTGAGGTCCCAGAGCCCTACAGGTGGTGGTGGGATGGAGGGGGGAGTGGTGGGACAGTGGGAGGATGGGGGAGAAGGAGGCGGGTCACAGATGGGGCTGGGGCTCGTCTGGCTTGGGGGAAGGGCTGGAGAAAAAGATGGAGAAATGGAACAGAGGAGCAGAGAGACAGGGAAGAAAGAGAGAGAAGGAGAGAGAAAGGGGCAGGGAGAGGGAGAAAGAGGGAAGAAAAAGGGAGGGAGGGAGAGGAGAGAAAATGAGACAGAGAAAGAAGTACGGATGAAATGAGACCAAGCGATGGGGCAGAGAGAAAGACAAGGAGAGGAGGTGGGGATGAGAAAACGGGAGCCAGGAGGTGGGCCCAGGGCGACAGACAGGGGCTGGGAGGGGGATGAGGGACAGGCGAGGGGGACACGAGAGCCTCCCCGGCAGTGGAGGCAGGGTCAGGGAGGTGGGGACACACAGGGCCAGAGGGAGACAGGAGCGGCTGGGCAGGCGTGTGTTTTGGGTGGGAGGTCGTCCAAGACCTCCAAGAGACCGGGGTCGACCGTGTGCCCTGATCCCAATGCTCGAGACCCTGCTGTCTGCCCAGCGGGGCCTCAGGCCGCACACCCCACCCCACACCATCACCGGGGCCAAGGTTCTGACTACACCCCGCCGCCCTGCTTATCACGCGACCCAAGACTGATGACAGCTGTGGGGCTCGCCGGTAACAGACCGGATCCTGCACAGACCTCTCTGTCCTCCAAGAGCCACACCAAACCCTGTGCCCTGGCCCCGACGATGTGCCCTCCGCCCCCCGGGACCCAGGTTCTGACTCTCACGGGCACCCCCCCTCCCCATACCCACGTTGGCCTCCTGCCCAGTCTCTGACCCACAGCCTGTTCCCGGCATACCCCGGGGTTGGTGACCGTGCCCCCCAGCAGCTCTAGGTTCCGGATGAGGCTGCTGTGTGCCTGCACGTTGGCATGCTGGATCAGCTTGGCCAGATTCTCCTCACTCACACCTGGAGGAAGAGGACGGGGGAGGGAGGGGCTCCTGTAGATGGGATTCTCAGGAGGGGGGCCGGCTTGGGGAGGGCGGGGGGGACAGAAGGTGGCCATGGGGCTCCTGGGTGGTGGCAGAAGGAGGTCCCCAGACTGTGATGGGGGCATCCTGCATTTGGGGTGGGGTGGGGGGGGGTGGTCCTCAGGACCGAGGGAGCCACCGGGGCAGGTGCTAGGAGGATCCCAGAATTCTGGATGGAGATCCCAGAGAGGAGAGATGGGGGAACCTCCTGAATTAGTTGAGGGGGCTAAGTTCGGAGGAGTCATAGATGTGGGGGTCCCTGTGTCAGTGGAGCCCTCGTGTCAATCAAAGTTCCCCTAGGTTAACGGAGGGGGGTTCCCAGGGTCGAGAGGGGTATCTGCGGGGTCCAGTGTGCTTGGGGAGTGGAGGCGACCCAAGGTCAAGGAAATTATGGGGTAGAGACAATCCCAGGATCATTACAGACCCCAGTGGACGGGGGTGTCCGGGGGCCCTCCCCCAGCCCACCGTTCCGCAGAAGGATGTAGAGCAACAGGGCCCGGATCTTGTCATAGGCTGGCACCGCCGCGTCCAGCAGCACGGGCACGATCAGCTTCATGGCGTCCTTGATCTTCTCACCCTCTGCATCTGAGCCCATGGCCAAGTCCTGCGGGCCAGGGGCGGGGCCAGGGCTGGGACACCCGCAGGGTTCTCGGCAGCACCCTGGGGACCCGCTTCATCCTACTACCGGGTCTCCGAAGATTTCATCCCTGTCCATCAACAGGTCCCGCCCCTCACAAGGCCCCACCTCTCCACAGGCCCCAACCCCGGGTCCTACCTCTCTATGCACCTGCCCACAGGGTCACACCCGTGTGCCAGGCCGGCCTCTGCACGGGATCCACCCCTCTCGCAGGCCACACCCCTACAAGGCTCCTCCCCTGCACACCCGGCCCCCTCACGACAGGCCCGCCTCCCCGAGGCCCCGCCCCCTGCCCCAGGCCCACGCCCACCTGCTCCACAGCGCACAGCTTCTCCACCGAACCCTTGAAGTGCTTCATGCAGTCGTCGGCCAAATGCAGGTGCGTAGAATACTGCGGGGCGGAGGGTGGGGATGTGGGAGTTGGGGGTAACAGGCACCGAGACCCAGCCAGGAGTCTGGCGGCAGAGGGGGAGGTGCCAGGTTCTCCCGCCCCCGCGCTCACCTTGTTCAGCTCCTTCTGGTATTGAGGCATCTTTTTCAGGATGTGGGACAGGTCTTTGATGTTGGCCTGCGGACAGGGAGGCCGTGAGGCCCCGCCCTGCCCACCCCAGATCCCACTCCAGACCCCGCAAACAGATTGGGGCCCCGCCCCTCTCTGTGGGGGCAGGGCACTGTCCTGCCCATCCCGACGCAGGCCTGCCCCTACCTTGTCGGTGGTCAGCCTCTTGCTCTCACAGAACGTCTTCAGGAGCTCCGTGACCCTCCTGGCGGTGACAGCGGACAGGGATGAGGTTGAGGGCTGGCGCCAAGGCTGTGGTTTGACGGCAGTTGGGGGGGGGGCCACACAGCCCGGGGGGATGGGAGCCAAGGGACACGCGTCCCTGTACCAGGCCATGTGCCAGCCCATGTTGAGGAGCCCGGTTGAGAGCAGTGGCTCGTAGTGGGGGGGCTCACCCAGAGCCAAAGGCTACGCACCTGGCCCACGACGGGGAGGAGGGGATGGGAGTGGGGACATGGGCGGGGAGCACAGGACAGAGCGGCCCGCACCCTTGGCGCCCGCCGCGTGCACGCACTTGGACACGTCAGCGATGTGCATGTGCCGAAGCTCTACCCACAGGTCATCGTCCTCGTCCAGCAGCACGGCTTTCTCGCGGGCCTCACTCAGCCCTGTGGTCTCGTACCTGCGGGACACAGAGCGTCAGGGCGGCTCGCTGAGGGCCAGGGACCCAGGTGGTGATGGGCGGAAGGTGTTTCTGGGGTCCGCCCACCTGTACGTGTCCTGTTGGATGTCCAGCAGGTCATAGGCCATGGCCTGGAACGTCAGCTCATGCAGCAGAGGGGACACAGGGTCCGCCGCCCGGTCCACGATTAGTAGCTGTGAGCGGGTTTTTTCAGGGCCCTGGGAAGGGGGTTTGGCAGGGATGAGGACACTGACCCCGTCGCCCTTGGCTGGGGCTTCACCCCCACCTCCCCAGCACGCCCCCTCACCTCGCCCAGACTGGGAGTGTCCGCCTTGAAGGCATTCAGCTTGGCCAGGACGGCGTGGGCCAGCTGAGCTGTGTCCTCTGGGCCCCTGGGGGTGGGGTGGGCAGACAAGGGGGCTTAGGCTTGGGGAGGGCCAGGCACACGCTGGAGGTCAAGGATGGGCTTAGGGATGGGAGTCGGGTGAGGGTGAGGACCGGGACGGGGGTCAAAAGTGAGGTTCAAGGCTGCACGTGGGATGGGGTCAGGGCCGGGGGTGGCCTCGGGCTGGGGTCCCCACTTGCGGTAGCGGATGGCCGGGTACTCCTGCAGCGTGGCGCACAGTGTGGCGATCTGCTGGGCCAGGGCCTCGATCTGCCGCGCCCGCTCCCCCGCGCGGAAGGGGCAGTAGAGGTTGTAGGTGCTGTGGGGGGCGTCCAGGGAGAACACCTGCGAGGGCACAGGTGCCAGGGCCGCCGCTGTGGGCACACACCTGGCCAGCTCGCAGGCTCCAGCACCCGCCGCCCCCTGCGGCTTCCCTGCTCTCCCTGCTCTGCTCTGCCCTGGTGGGGGTGCGGGAGGCAGGGGACAGGCCTGGGGCAGCTTCCAACCAACAGGAGGCGGAGATATACCCAGCCCCCTCCCCCATGGGCAGGACCCCTCGGAGGTGTGCTCTATGCTGCCCCTTGGGACAGAACTCCAGGCGCCCATGGTGGTAGGAACTCAGTTGCTTTCCTTTGTGACCTGATGTCCCCTTTCCTTGTTTCAGGGTCCGTTTCTGAGGGAACCCAGGACGTTTGATCAAGGACTACCCCCCTCCCCACACCCCCAGCCCTGGACTAGCTTGGGCTGTACCTGGGCCTCGTAGGGGAGGAAGGCCAGGTCGATCTCCTTCAGTGTCTTCACCACCTTTGCTAGGCGGGAGCGGCCCAGCTCACTGAACAGGGGCTCCGGGCAGGCTGGGGTGAGCGAGCGGGGGCATCAGGCCAGAGCGGCCTCTACGCCCCGACACCCCCCGGGCCCCCAGCCCGCGGCACTCACTGTCAGTGAAGAAGACGTGTGCTGCTTTGTAGGTGAAGGTCGGGGTCCCCCGGAAGTCTGCTATCAGGGCCTGCACTGACTGGGGAAGGCAGGACATTGTCCAAGCCTGGCCCTGCCCCCCCTCCGGACCCCTGCCCCGGCCCCCCAGCCACTGCCTGTCCCCAACACATGCGCACACACGCACACACACACACACACACACACACACACACACACACGCTCGCATAGGCACCTTCTCTGTGGGGCTGAGCAAATAAATGGCCTCCAAACTTGGGACGGGTTCTCGCCGTTTGTTAATATCTTCGACAACTAGCAGAACAGAGAAAGGGACATTGGCATTGGGGCCAGGGTTCACGGAGCATCTCGGACTCGGGAGAGTTGGACACATGGGCAAGAGGGCTAGATGCTAGGGCAGGGGATGCTGTACTCCCTCGGGCACCTAAAGGGGAGGTACCTGCCCGTGGGTCACACAGCTAAGAGTTACTGGGCAGGGTTCTGCACGTCTCAGTTCACGGCCAGGCTCCCAGGGATCCCCCACAGAAAGTTACACGCTCCGAGAGGCTCACACTGAGTTCACCCTGGGGTCCTACATGGGGTTCCACACACAGGGGGTGCAGAGTCAGGGAGGCTGACCCCTTAGGAGTCGCAGCTGGGGAGTCCTGCACGGGAGGTCCGCCTGCCACAGGCTCCCACACCGAGGAGGGGGAAGGGCTGTCTATGCAGGGTGCTGCGCACTTGGGAGTTCTGAACAATTTTAGGGGATCCAATACTTTAGGTCCCATCTGGGCAGCATTGGGGTGGGGGTGTCCACTCACTAGTAATGCCCTCAGCCAGGATGTCTGACATCTTGCAGCAAGAGGACAGGATACGCATGCTCGGGTGGTCCATGATGAGTACCTGTCCGGACGGATGGACAGACAGACTGATGGACAGAGGAGCGGGCAGGAGAGGCTGCGGTGGGGCTGGGGTAGTGTGAGCAGGGCCAGCGGCTGCACGAACTGGCTGGATGGGAGGACCCAGGACCCCCCACCCAACCCGACCCTGTCCCAGACCCTCCCCCCACCCCCACCCCAGGGACCAGCAGCCTCCTCCCAGAGTTCTTGTGGGTCCCACAGTCAGGGCCCCCCACAGGGGCCTGGACAAGGCATTCTGCCAACCCCGCACCTTCCACTCGCCATCCTTTTTGACACTCCGGATGACTCCGCTCAGAATTTCTGCAGGGGAAGTAGGGTGGGCTCAGGATGCTGGGTTCTCTGGCCCCGACAAGCCCCCGAGCCTTCTGGGCGTCGGGGCTGGGCCTCCACCTCCACTCCTGTTTACTTCTGTCCTCAGTCTTGTGAGGTCACCCCTGGTGTCACCCCCGGTTTACAGGCAGGGAAACACGTTGAGAGAACAAGTGACTAGTCTAAGCACCCGCAGCCCCAAGTGGCTAAGTGGCCACTCGATAAATACGCGTCAGATGAACAAATAACTGAGAAGCCAGCGCTCACATACGGTCCACCTCCCTCCAGAGCCGGGATCTCGCCTCCCCATCGACAACCTCGCGTCCTCTGGGTGGGGACGTTGCAGCCAGACCCCCGCCCCACCTCCATCGGTTTCCCTGAAGAACCCCTGGCTCCCTGCTCTGAGACGGGCCTAGCTGCGGTCACCCCATCGCCCGACCTCCAGCCTCAGTTCCCTCATCTGTAAAATGGAACCAATGGTTTCCCCTCTCCGCATTACCCCTGTGCAGAAGGCTCCGATTGTTGCTTGGGGTGCTGGGGTTTGAGCCACAGTCGGCCCTGCCTAGCGGGGGGAGGAGGGAGAAGGGACAGGGCGGCCCCGCCTGCCCACAGGGTCATGTCCACTGTTATCAGGACCGACAGGGCGGAAGGAGCAGGAAGGAGGTGCTGAGGCCGGAACTACCCGAGGTGGGGGAGGGGACGACCTCCAACCCCTCTCCCAAGATCCCAGACCCACGCGGCCCAGTCGCCCGAGTCCCCACGCCGCATGAGGATAGTGGGGGACCCGGGGTCCCTCACCCCTGGGCCTGGGCATCGGCCTGACCACGTCCGCTGAGCTCTCACACCACCTGGGGTCGTCGACCAGCGCACCCAGCCCGGCCCCAGTCCAAGAGTCCAGCCCCCCGGACTTTGCCAGGCTCAGAGACGCGGCAGTCTGGGCGTCCAGTTGTGCCCTCTCCCTGCCGGCACCCTAGGGGGTCCAGGAGTGCGAGCCCTGGTGCCTGTCTACGGCCACCCCTAGCCCGGTCCCCTTGAGCCCCCGGAGTCCAGCCTCCCAACTTTGTTCCGCTCCGGCACCGGAGAGCGGGGACGCCCCGCAGGACCAAGGTCCCGCCCGCCCCCTCGAGGATCAGGTGCTCGACGCCCAGCCCGGCCGCCAGGTCCCCGCCGCCCGAGTCCCAGGGTTCGTGCGCCCCTGGCCCCCGCTCCCCGGGAGACGCACTCACTTTCCCCCACCACCGCCTTCAGCCCCGAGGGCGCCATCTTCCCCCAGGGGCGCCACGGCCGCTTCCGGGTCTGTCCCAAGGTGGGGGCGTGGCCCCGCGCGTCACCCACGTGGACCCCGCCCTGCTGGGCCGGCCCCGCCCCCCCCTCGGTCCTCGGGGAGGAAGGTGTGTACCTCCCCGAGCCGGCAGGTGTGTCCTCCGCAGACGCGTGTGAAGTCCCTCGAGGGGCACACCCCGACGACGCGCACCGACGTGAGCTCAGGCGCACCTTCCCTGCTCGTGTGCGGCGAGAGCGCGGGATCGCCGGGGAGCAACGCTTTAATCCTCCCCAGACACAGCCACCACCCTGCCAGAAGTTTCTCCGTGGTTGACGGATGCTGTGTGCCCAGCCGGCGCCGCGGGGGCCATACGCCTGTGACCCACTTGCCTTCCGTCCCCCCGAGTGCAGCAGCCGGCTGGACAGCATTTGATAAACTCAGGAGGAGGCCTGGAGGGAGGCTTGAGGCTAAGCCAGCACCTACTGTGTGCCAAGGGCCCGTGCCAGAGTCTCACCCAGTCCCCTCAGAAACCCTGACGGGGGGGGGGGAGTGCGGTATAGACGGCGAAGCCGCGGCTCAGCAGGGCCCTTGTCCAAGGCCACGTGACGAACAGGCCCGCTGGGATCTGAACCCCAGGACTCTGTCCCGGGAGGACTGCCTGTCACATAGCCTGGCCCTCACCAGGGGCACACACACCCTCATAGGCTGCTCGTCGCATTCATCGGCTGATGACTTCGTGGGTTTGGAGGCACGCTCAACCCCTTGCACGCTGACACACACACGCGATTCACACGTGACCTGAAATTTCGCGGCCTGCTCCTGCTGTGCGCCAGCGAAGGGTGGCCACCTTGTCACACAGAGGGCACAGGCAGCAGCACCCGTGCAAAAGAGGTCCCGGGCGTCAAGCGTGATGCACGTGTGTGAACGCAGAGTCCAGAACTGGGTCCTTCATTTGGCCGTCTTTCTCGAGGCTTGGTCTGGCGCCTGGCCCTTTGCCACTTACGCGGGAAAGGCGGCAGTGAATGACTCTCGGGTCTGCCAGGTGGCGCTTAAAGTTGAATGGAAGGGGGAGAGAAAATAACTCTCTCCACCAGAGGGGTACCCTGACAGGGTGGCCTTTAGATTTAACCTGAACGACATCACGAAGCAGCTCTGCAGCGGTCCAGGCAGAGAGAAGCAGGGGGTGTGTCTCGAGGGGCAGAGGGAGGGAGGTGAGCTTGGAGGGACTGCAGAGGGCTCGACTTGTCACTTGTCGTGGGACGAGATAGGACTAAGCCAGTCCGATTTGCCTGGGATTGAGAGGTTCCCCGGACACAGGACTTCCAGCCCTAAAACTGGGACGGTCTCGGGCAAACCGGGATGGCTGGCTACTCTACGTGGGGCTTTGGGGCTTTCTTTCATTTTTTCCTCCCTCTGTTCCTCCCTTCCCTGTTCTTTTTCTTTCTTTCAAAGCTTTATTGAGCGATCATTCACCTACCACACACGTCAGTCACTGAGACTGGACAATTCGATGCCTTGTAGCAGACGCAGAGATGCGCACCCACCCCCGATTTTAGAACATTCCATTACTCGGAGGTGTTTGAGTTGTCTCCTGAGGACAATGGAGGCCAGGGTTGAGTTCTGAGCAGGGGAAGGAGGGGGTCCCTGCAGCTCCGGAGGGGAAGGATGGATTGCAGGGGCAAAGGGAGTTGTTGGGAGACCGGGAGACCCCCCACCCCAGCCTCTCAGCCTGTCCCCTGGGGGTGAAAGTCTGTAGGGCCTACCACCTCCTACTATACACTGTGAGAGTGACCAGGGTGCCCGGCTGTTTATGGGCTGTGTGGTATCCTGTCCACCCTCCGCCACCAAAAAAGGTTGAAGCCCTAACCTCTAGTTCCTCAGATTGTGACCTTATTTGGAAATGGAGTCGTTGCGCATGCAATTAGTTAAGAGGAGGTCACACTGCAGTAGGGGTGGGCCTTTATGCAATGTGACTGGTGTCCTGTCTTATGACGGCCTTGTGCAGACAAGGACACAGAGGAATGTCGTGTGATGACAGAGGCAGACTTTGAAGTCCTGCAGCTCCCAGCCCGGGAACACCAAGGGCTGCCTGCGACCACCAGAACCCGGGGAGAGGAAAGGAAGGACACACACACACACACACACACACACACACACACAGGTTCCAGAGCATGGTACTGCCACACCTCAACTTCAGGCTGTACGACAATGTCTGTTGCTCTCGGCCACCCAGTTTGTGACTTTGTCAAGGCGGCTCCAGGAGACCAGTACATCCGCGGAGGAGCAGAGCATCCTGTTGGCATCGAGGACTTGGGGCTGCAGAGGGGGTGTAGACGTGGGCCCTGGGTGGGGAGGGGGGGGCTGCCTGGGGAGGAGGACCAAGCTGCACGCTTAGGGAGGTGTGGGGACGGCGTGGCCCATTTATTCCAAGAAGAAATCTTAACTGGTTTCCAGAAAGGCATCTTGGGGAGGGGATGGGGTGCCAGCGACACCCTCCCAGTGGCATCCTCTCCCAGGGCACTGAAAGAAAGCCATAGCTGCTTGGGGGAGGGGGCAGGGACTTTCCCCCTTGCCTCCGGTCCCCAGGCACTGAGATGACGGATCACAGGAGACAGCTCAACCTGACACTGGCGACAGGACAGGAAATCCCAGACCTTCTTGTCTCAGGGCCTGTGGTGGGCAGCCGGACCCAGGGCCAGTGACCAGGAGGCGTGGCCTGGAGACACAGAAGGAGCCAGTCTGCCTGGCGGCACCTCAGTGGTCCTGGGGTCCAGCTTCTTCCCCCGGCACCTGCAGATGACAACCGCCCCTCCAGCAGGCTGATGCCATCCTGCACTGCTTCCCACTGGGGGGCTCCACATCCTGCCCGAGCCGCCCTGGTGGCCCGTGCTCTCCCGATGGGGCCAGCCAGCCCCCGCTCCCCACCATGGGGACGCTGCTCTGGCTTGCTGTTGAGCCCCACCTGAGAGTCCCTGCGGCCCAGTGAATCCTGCTGGGCGGGGTCCAAACCCGGGTCCCCCTGCCTCCTACCCCCACAGCAGCACCGGCATCCTTTTGCAAAAACAATGATCTGGATCATCTTTATGGGGCTTAAGCCTGGGTGGGAGCAGATGGGGCGTGAGCTGGGGATTTGGGGCTGGGTATCCGCTCTCCCCACGTCACAATCTTTTAAAAAGCCTTCTCCGGCACAGGGCCGGGTTAGAGGCCAGCAGAGAGGGAGACCCGGGGGAGGGGAGCGGGGACCATGATGGACCAGGAAGAGAAGGTGGACGGGAGCTCGGGCCCCTGCGTCAAGGTAAGCACACCCCCACACACCCCCAACTCAAGGGCCTGTGAATGACAAGACTAATTAGTTTGTAGGGCACCTAATTAGCAGGCAGGTCTCCTGGGACCCCTGACCCAGTTGCCACGGCCCGAGGAAGTGCTGGTGGGCACGAGGGTCCACGTGCCTAGTCCAGCCCCAGGGCAGGGGTCGGGGCTCTCAGTGCCGACCCCTGTGAGGTGGGAGATGCAGATTTAGGGGCAGCCCCTCGTATGTTTCCCTGGCCCGCATCCCAGCCCCCCCGGCTCCCCTGCCGTCAGGCCCCAATTTAGGACGTCAGGATGCTGGCACCCGCAGCCTCTCCCTTGAGGCGGCACCACGTGAAGTGGCCCCGCTGGCCGGGCCCCTGGGGCGGGGGCCGGGCTCGGGAAGGAGGCTCAGGTCTCATTCTGAGCAGCTCTGCAGAGCAGCACGTCGGCGGGACCATGGTGAGAGCCGGGGAGGGGAGGGGAGGGGTTCCCAGCTGAGAGGCCGGCTGGACTGAGCGTGTCTGTCCCCCAGGCTGGCTCTCCAGACCAGGAGGGCTTCTTCAACCTGCTGACCCACGTGCAGGGCGACCGGATGGAGGAGCAGCGGTGCTCACTGCAGGCGGGGCCGGACCCGGCCTCCGAGAGCCGTGAGAGCGGGCAGGGGGTGCATGGGAGCGGTGTGATGTCTGGGGGGGGGCACGAACAGGGCAGGCCGTAGGGGTACGGGGAAGTGGCCGTCCAGGGGGCCCGTGGGCAAGAATCTGCGACAGCACCTGGGAACCCAGGGCAAGGGACGGGGCGGGGGGTGGGGGGGAGAGACGAGCGTGTTTCCTAGAGAGCACGAGTGGGGGTGCAGAGGCAGGATGGGGGCTTCAGCTGGGCCGCATCCCCTGCAGTCTGTGCATACGTTCATCCCCACATGCCTCTGCTTAACACAGAGAGTGGCCCTGCACCCGAGATGGACAGTCTCATGGACATGCTGGCCAGTACCCAGGGCCGCCGTATGGATGACCAGCGTGTGACAGTCAGCACCCTGCCTGGCTTCCAGCCCATAGGCCCCAAGGTAGGTGACCTCCTGCTGGGGCTGAGCCGAGACCCTGCCTCCCACCCCCCAGCCAGGAGGAAATGGGGCCTCACCCTCAGCTACCCATGACTTGCCCCCTAGGGATGAGTGCCTGGTAAGAGTGCCACTCTGTGTCCCTGCCAGTCACAGGACCCTGGTCAATCCAATACCCAGCTTCAGGTGGGATGACAAAGGCTCTCCCCGATGGGGCTGGGAGGGGCCCAAGGTCAGGCCGGGGCACGTTAATGTCAGAGCCATGGCTGGAACTCGTGACTCCTGCCTCCATGTCTCAGGGTGTCCGAGAGGACAATGAACAGCCCCCCTCCCTGGGGAAGTTCCCTCCAAGGAAGAGGACACAGGCGCTCATACCGAGGACACACGCATCCATACACTCCTGTGTGTCTATGACACCCAAAATCACAGCAGCCTGGGTTCTGATCAAAACCCCAAATACCACCCTAAGTGTTGAGTAACTAAGGTGCCTAGAGGCTGGGAGATGGGGGTGCCTGGTGGTTCAGTCGTTTAAGTCCTCGACTCACTATTTTTTTTTAATGTTTATTTATTTTGGAGAGAGACAGAACACGAGCGAGGGAGGGGCAGAGAGAGAGGGAGACACAGAATCCCAAGCAGGCTCCAGACTCTGAGCTGTTGGCACAGAGCCCGGTGTGGGGCTGTGACTCACGAACTGTGAGATGATGACCCGAGCCAAGGTCAGATGCTTAGCCGGTCATTTCCCTCTCTCTTGGGATCCCCCCTTTTCAGAGCCTCCATAAGCCCCCGACTCTTGATTTCAGCTCAGGTCATGATCTCACAGTGATGAGATCGAGCCCGTTGGGCTCTGTGCTGGGCATGGGAGCCTGCTTAAGATTCTCCCTCTCCCTCTGCCCCCCCCCGCCCCCGCTGGCGTGCACACATGTACACTTTTTTTTAAAGTTAAAAAAAGGGGCGACTAGGCAGCTCAGTCGGTTAGGCGTCTGACTCTTGATTTTGGCTCCGGTCATCATCTTGCGGTTCATGGGTTCGTGCCCCGAATCGGCCTCTGCACAGACAGTGTGGAACCTGCTTGGGATTCTCTCTCTCTCTGACCCCTCTTCTCTGCCCTCCCCAACTTGCACTGTCTGTCTTTCCTGTAAAATAAGTAAGTAAACTTGAAAAGTTCCTCCCTCTCGCTGACCCCTCTTCCTCCGCAGGACGGAATGCAGAAACGAGCCGGGACGCTCAGCCCCCAACCCCTCCTCACCCCTCAAGATCCGAGTGCTCTCAGCTTCCGTCGGAACAGCAGCCCCCAGCCCCAGACCCAAGCCCCCTGAGGGCCTGACACGTCCTGGGCCCTACTTGGCCCCTAAAAGCAGACAATAAAACACTTCCACGAGAAACAAGGAACCGCGTGTGTGTTATTTCGTGGGTGGAGGGGCTAGGACTCAGGAGCTCTGCTGGGCGGCACGAAGGAGTTTCTCCTCCCGCTGCTTCCGTATCCTCTCTTTGAATTCTTCTAGCTCTCGGCGCTGGGGGTGGAACAGGAAGGAAGCGGGAAGAGGGCACACACCTCAGGGGCCTGGACCCCGATCCCACCACCCGGCCTGCCCCCTACTCCCCTAGGCCACAGCTTCAGAGTTCATCATCTACACTGGAAGCCCTGTGCCAACTACAACCAGGGTCTAAGTGGGATCGGTTTCATCCTTCAGGAAGAGGGCACTAAGGAAACCATACGCCCCTCCGCTCTCAATTCTCCTTCTTCATGACTGGGGGTAAAATTTTCACTCAAGCCCATTATGGTCACAGGGACCCAGGCACCCCCATCCCTTCAGGAGGCAGAAGAGTATGTTACTTACCTGGTCCTCCTTCTCAGGTGGCCACAGCTCCCTCTGTGGGGACAAAGTAACAGCTGGAAGCAGGAGCCAGGAGCTTCCGGAGACCCCCCACCCAGGGCAGGGTCGGTTCGTAGAAGGCAAACATTGCTCCCCAGCAGGGTGGTGCCCCACGCTCTCCCCCACCCCCTGGAATGAGCCCGTGAATATTCTCGTCTACGCCCACCTTGCGCTGTATGACATAATCCTCAAACCACTCGGCCTGATTGGCAATCCAGAACATAGCCACAGGGAAGGTGAGGTAGAGTGTCATCTAGAAGGGCAGGGGGTAAATGAGCAGAGCCAGGGATTAAACCCCTTCCGCAGTGTGCACAGGCTGCTCAGAGCCTGGAGGACCATCCTCCCGCAGAGCCAGGGACCTCCTCGGGACCCCCAAGGACCCCTAACTCCCACCAAGGGTACAGAAGCCTCACACCTAAAAGCCTAGGCCCCTAATAATAATAATAGTGATTATGATGATAATAATAATAATAATAATAATAATAATAATTTAAGAGACCTCAAAACCCCCTCCGAGTCTGGGAGACTCCTTCTCAGAGAAAGACACATACACGCACACGCACCCGACTCAGAATACAAAAGTTCGCACTACAATCAAAAGCATCTGCCCGAGGCCTCATTACCCACCCGTTCGTCGGATCTCTGAAACACCTCCAAACCCAGGAGGCCTCACTATTTACATTTAGTCTATTTCTCTAAACATAGGCGTCTCCCTATCAGAAACACACATGCCACCCAGAGCCCCACGAGTTCCCCAAGCGTCTGGAGCCTTCCTTCTTGGAACCTCTTCCTCAGATCACTCCTCTCAGAGGTCCTTCCTCCCACCAACCCTCCCAGAGCCCCCTAACCCGGCGCCCCCTCCTCTAGGCTTCCGACCCTAAAGACCCTTCTCAAAACTCAGAAGCTGTCTCCTCAGATTTCCCTCTGTCTTGGAATCCCCGCTTTTCTGAGCCTCCTCGTCAGATCCGGGAAGAGCCCAGCCGCCCAGCCGCTCCAAAGATCACTGACCCGAAACACCTCCAGCTTCACCCCCATCTCGCTTCTCCTAGGCTACAAAGCCGCTTCCGCCCAAGGTCAACCCTCCAGCAAGACAGCAGCTCACTGGGCGTTCGCGGGCTCCACTACTGAAGCTGATTGGTCGAGGAGCTTTCAGGATGACGTCATCTTCGGGAGCCTCTTCTCTGCTTCCGGTCCCTGGAGCCTTCCACGCGAAAGTCAACAAACGTCGTCCGCTCGGTCGGAAAAGGTTCAACCAATAGGAAATAGGTCTGGCCCTGGAGGGCGGGCCTTCAGCGGGAGACGTCATTATAACGCGACTTCTGCCCGTGTCTGGAGAGCCAGGAAAATGGTGGTGATGGCGCGTCTTTCCCGGCCGGAGCGGCCGGACCTTGTTTTCGTGAGTCCGCGGCGGGGCCGGTGGTGGCCCGCGTGGCAGAACCTGGGCTTGGATACTTCAGGGGTTCGGGGCCTGGCCGCCTGGGGTGTCTGGGCCAAAGCTCTGTCCGCCCGAGGGCAGGACCTACGGACCAGGGTGTCCAGGAGCAAAAGTCTGGCAGTGGAGTCCAAGTGGTCTGAGTTAAGAGTTGCAGTCGAGGTTCAGGGCCTGGCGTCCGGACCTTTGGTGGAAATAGGAGCGCGCGCGGGGGGGGGGAGGGGAATCGCATAGCGAAATCTTGTAGAAGTCCGGAGTCTGGAATTAAGGCATAGTGATCAGGCCGGGGTTCTGGTTTATGTGGTAAAGCCTTGGTGCTCTGAGTAACGGCCTAGGTCAAGTCCTGAGCGTTGTAGTTTGTGGAACGAAGGTTTGCTGTCTGGATTCGGAGGACTGTGGCGTCAACTGTGGTCAGGCAGTGGCCATTGGGATTCTGAAAAGTCCCAAGACTTGGTATCCGGAGCACAGACATACGACCTTTCATTGCACTTTGTAGCTACTGTGGGGTTTTTTCTTCTTTTCTTTCTTTCTTAAACACAAATTGAAGGTTTGTGGCAACACTACATGAAGTAAGTGTGTTGGCACCATTTTCCGAGAGCATTTGCTCACTTCATGTCTCTGTGTCACGTTTTGGTAATCTCACAGTATTTCATACTTTTTCATGACTTTTGGGGCGTCAAGAGCCACACCCATGTAAAACCGGGAAGTTAATAATTGTTGTGTGTGTTGGGATGGCTTCATAGGCTATTCCTTGGGCCGCCCTACTCCCTCAGACATAACCACTTTGAAATTACTAAGCTTACAGTGGCCTTTAAATGTTTAAGTGAATGGAAGAGTCACCTGTCTCACCTGATATCAGAAGCTAGAAATGATTAAGCTTAAGGAGGAAGGCACGTTGCAAGCTGAGAGGGGCTGAAAGCTACTAGGCCTTTGGCACCAATAGCCAAATTGTGAATGCAAACGAAAAGTTCTTGGAGAAGATTAGAAAGTGACGGACACATGAATGATAAAAAAAAAAAAAAGCGCGAAACAGCCCTTTGCTGTTACAAAGAAAGTTTCAGTGGTCTGGATAGAAGATCACACCAGCCACAGCATCCCCTTAAGCCAAAGTCTCACTCAGCCAAAGCCTAACCCTTTGGTTCTGCGAAGGCTGAGAGAAGTAAGGAAGCTGAAGAACACAACTTGGAAGCTAACAGAGGTTGGCTCTTGAGGTTTTTGGAAAGAAGCCGTCTCCATCACAAAAGTGCAAATGAAGGAGCGAGTGCTGATGTAGCCATCTGTGGCAAGTCGATCACAAGATCTCGTTAAGATAGTTAATGAAGTGACTGCACAGACCGAACAGACTTTTAACAGAAATGGGAAAGCCTTCTGTTGGGAGAAGAGACCTTCCAGGACTTTCATTGCTGGAGAGGAGGAGTCACTGCCTGGCTTCAGCGTTTCAAAGCACAGGCTGACTCTGTTGTCCGGCTAATGCAGCTGGTGGCTCGAAGTGGAAGCCAGTGCTCCTTTAGCATTCTGAAAAGCCTAGGGCCCTTAAGAATTAAGCTAAATCAGGGGCGCCTGGGTGGCTCAGTTGGTTAGGCGACCAACTTCGGCTCAGGTCATGATCTCACAGTTCATGAGTTCGAGCCCTGCATCGGGCTCTGTGCTGACAACTCAGAGCCTGGAGCCTGCTTCGGATTCTGTGTCTCCCCCTCTCTCTGCCCCTCCCCTGCTCATGCTCTGTGTCTCTCTGTCTCTCAATAATAAATAAACGTTAAAAAAATTAAAAAGAAAAGAATTCAGCTAAATCCGCTTCGTGTTATGTAAGTGGAACAACAAAGCTTGGATGATGGTATGTCTGTTTAGAACACTACTTACTAGATATTTTAAATCCAGTGTTGAGGCCTATTGCTCATAAAAAAGATTTCTTTCAAAATGTTGCTGCTCCATGACGATGCACCCTGTCACCCAAGAGCTCTGATGGAGATGTACAATGAGATTAATGTTGTTCACGCCTGCTAACATAACATCCTTTCTGTAGCCCATGTATCACGGTAATTTCAATTTTTTTAAAAACAATTTTTGCCTAATGTTTATGTATTTTTGAGAGGGAGACAGCATGAGCAGGGGAGGGGCAGAGAGGGAAACACAGAATCCGAAGCAGGCTCCAGGCTCTTGAGCTGTCAGCACAGAGCCCGACGCGGGGCTCGAACCCATGAGCTGTGAGATCATGACCCGGGTTGAAATCAGACGCTTAACCCACTGAGTCATCCAGGTGCCTCTACCGTTTCAAGTCTTATTATTTAAGAAATACGTTTCGGGGCGCCTGGGTGGCTCAGTCGGTTAAGCATCCGACTTCAGCTCAGGTCATGATCTCACAGCTTGTGAGTTCAAGCCCCACGTTGGGCTCTGTGCTGACAGCTCAGAGCCTGGGGTCTGCTTCGGATTCTGTGTCTCCCCCTCTCTCTGCCCCTCCCCTGCTCATGCTCTGTGTCTCTCTGTCTCTCAATAATAAATAAATTTTTAAAAAACGTAAAAAAAATGTTTCATTAAAAAAATTTTTTTTAACGTTTATTTATTTTTGAGAGACACACAGACAGAATGTGAGTGGGTTAGGGGCAGAGAGAGAGGGAGACACAGAATCCGAAGCAGACCCCAGGCTCTGAGCTGTCAGCACAGAGCCCGACGTGGGGCTTGAACTCACAAGCTGTGAGATCATGATCTGAGCCGAAGTTGGACGCTCAACCGACTGAGCCACCCAGGCACTCCAAGAAATACGTTTCATAAGGTTACAGTTCTAGATAGTAATTACTCTGATAGATCTGGGAAAAGCAAATTAAAAGCCTCCTGGAAAAGATTCACCACTCTAAATGCCATTAAGAACTTTCTGATTCATGAGAAGAGGTGAGGATAACAGCATTAACAAGATCTTGGAAGAAGTTGACTCCAACTCTCCTGTATGACTTTGAGGGGTTCAAGACTTCACTGGAGGAAGTAACGACAGATGTGGTGGAAACATGGAAACAGCAAGAGAACCAGAATTAGTAGTGGAATCTGAAAATAGGACCGAATTGCTGCAATCTCATTATAAAATGAGGATGAGGAGTTGCTTTTTTTTTTCTCTTAATGTTTATTTATTTTTGAGAGACAGAGAAAAACAGTGTGTGAGCAGGGGAGGGGCAGAGAGAGAGGGAGACGCAGAATCCAAAACAGGCTCCAGGCTCTGAGCTGTCAGCACAGGGCCCAACGCGGGGCTTGAACTCACGGACTGCGAGATCATGACCTGGGCTGAAGTCTGACGCTTAACGGACTGAGCCACCCAGGCATCCCAGCCAGGAGTTGCTTCTTATGGATGAGCAAAGAAAAGGGGTTTCTCAAGATGGAATCTACTGGTTATGATGCTGTGAAGATTGTTGAAATGGCAACAGAGCTTCTAGAATGTGACATAAACTATTTTGTTCTTGTTAGTACAGTATTTATTTGTCTTTCCTCTGTCAAACCCTGAGCCAACCACTTTCCCCAGGCTGCCTGGGGAAGTATAGGAAAAGGAACACACAGGGCAGACGAAACACGGGAGAAAAACTTATGGGAGGTGGAGATGGCTCCTTCACGTGGCAATGAGGATACAAAAGGCCGCCGTCAGGCAGAAGAGCCTCGTGGCTTCTGGGAGGGCAAAGCCCAGAATGGTGGAGGAGAAGAGCTGTTGCTTCAGAGAGGGCTTCCTGGCATAACCAGTGATGAGGCTCCCAGACACAGTCCCAATTCCAGCCCCAGAGCCAGCCACCCCAACTGTGGCAGCCCTAGTCCCAATGAACTTGGCTGCTGTGTCAATGTCCCTTGAAGCAACACTGGTTTGGAAACTGCGGCTAGGAATAAGTGAGGTCAGGGGACGTGGGGCTGCCCAGCTGCTGAGGCTCTCATCTGTCAGTGTCTCTGGGGGTTTTAATGCCACTGCAGACAGTGATCGGCTCAACAGCTGACAGGTGCTCCTGACCAAGGAGGGGGCGGAGACGAACTTTGCACAGGCGGACATTTTCAGAGGATGAGGGGCTGTGGCCAGAGAGCTGCTCCCAGTGCGGAGAAGACAGAGAGGGAATATGACATACGCTTAGTTGACAAAGCAGCAGCAGCAGGGTTGGAGAGGATTCCAATTTGGAAAGAAGGCCTGCTGTGGGTAAAATGCTGTCAAACTGATGGGGCACCTGGGTGGCTCCGTTGGGCGCCCGACCTCGGCTCAGGTCGTGATCTTGCAGTTCAGTTCTGAGTTCGAGCCCCGCGTCGGGCTCTGTGCTGACAGCTCGGAGCCTGGAGCCTGCTTCGGATTCTGTGTCTCCCTCTGCCCCTCCCCCGCTTGTGCTCTGTCTCTCACTCTCAGAAATAAACATAAAAAAATTTTTTTTCAAGTGCTGTCAAAAACCGAGTCAGATACTACAGAGAAGTTGTTCGTGGCGGCAGGATTCAGTTGATGTGGCAGGCTTTATTTTGTTTTATTTTAAGAAATTGCCACAGCCACCCTGACCTTCAGCAGCCACCACCCTGATCAGTCAGCAGCCATCACCCTTGAGGCAAGACCCTCCACCAGCAAAAAAGATTACAACTCATTGAAACCTCAAGTAGTGGTTAGCACTTTTTTTGCAAGGAAATATCTTTTAATCAAGTTATAACACTTTTTAGACATATGCCAATGCAAATTTAATAGACTGCAGTGTAAACATAACTTTTATGTGTGTCGGGAAACCAGAAAATTCATTTGACTTGCTGTATTGTGATGTGTATTGTGGTGGCCTGGGGCTGAACCACCAGTATGTGTGAGGTGTGTCTGTAGGGGCCTAGCATCTTCACAGGTGTTTGGTGTTTCGTACTGGGGAGGCTTGGGGTTTGGTCCATACCTCTCCTTCTGATGTAAAGGTCTAGCTTCTGTCGACTTGGAAAATAAAACTGCCAGTGATTTTATCAGCAGAGTGGGTTTATTTAGGAACGGCAGAGGAATTTTAATTCAGGATATGGAAGCTATGGCAAAACCGAAGGCAAGTCTGGAGAACAAAGGAGAAGAGCATCACTTTATTTTATTTTAAAACTTGTTTGTTTATTTTGAGAGAGCACGTGCACGTGCCGAAGGGGCAAAGTGAGGAAAAGAATCCCAAGCAGGCTCTTTGCTGTCAGCACAGAGCCTGATGCAGCATTCCAGCTTACAAACCGTGAGATCATGACCTGAGCCGAAGTTGGACGCTTAACGGAGTCACCTGGGTGCCCAAGTAACGTCACTTTATAGAGAAAAAGGAGTAAACTAGGAGGGGCCGGTTTGAAGGAAAATCTGTTAGGTGAAAGTGATAGTTCAGGGTGGTGATGGCTTCTCCTTGGCTGAGTTGTGGCGGTTTCTCATTGGCTGGACTGTTGCTGGGCAAGGAGAAAATCTTGCTGGGGTAGTAAAGTAAGCTTCTTTCTGTTGGGAACGCAAGGTGCCCTTCTTCCTGCGGGGGGGGGGGGGGGTCTGCAATTGACAAAGAGATGGTAGGCATGGGAGTGCCCCCTTCAGGGCTTCCTGATTTCATGTCAAGTAAGGTTTCCGTATTCACTTTCCGAGTTCTGGGACAGCTGAGTAGTTCTGGATAGTGGGAGCCTGAGATGCTGAAGGCCTGGTGTTTAGGAAGAGGCGTGTTCGGAGTTAAAGCTTGGCGTCCAGGTCCAGAGAGACCTGGCAGTGGACGGGGAGTCTGAGAAATCTGGTGACCTGGGCCAGAGAGTAGGTGGCTTGACTGGGAGGGCCAAAAGCGTGGTGTCTGGATGACAGTCTCAAGTCTGGCCCGGAACCCTGTGGTTGAGGAGTCTGATGACCCGGGTCAGACTGTGGGCAGTAAGATTTCGAGGAGTGAAATCCAAACCTGAGTCCTGGTATGTGGCTGTCTGGTGCCCTGGCTCTGAGCTCAGGTCTCTCTTTTCCCCGTTCCCTGGCTCCCGCAGGAGGAAGAGGACCTCCCCTACGAGGAGGAAATCATGCGGAACCAGTTCTCCGTCAAATGCTGGCTCCGCTACATTGAGTTCAAGCAGGGTGCCCCGAAGCCGAGGCTCAATCAGCTGTACGAGCGGGCCCTGAAGCTGCTGCCCTGCAGGTGGGAACGGTCCCAGCCGCCCTGCCCACCCCCCACCCCCCACCCCACCTAATCTAGCCATAACGGAACTGGCCAGTAGGTCCCAGGTGATGGCTGTCGTTCGGGCACTAAGTGTACGTCCCCTGACGGCTCAGCACACCTTCCCCGGTGTCCTGGCCCGTGCCCCCCAGTGCTGAGACTTGCCGTCCTTCCCCAGGCCCCTTTGCCCCGCAGTCACTTCCCGGCGCAGGGCAGAGGGTTCCGGGGGTGCGTGAGGCTGACCGGTCGTTGTCTGCCCCTCCCGCGTTCCCCAGCTACAAACTCTGGTACCGATACCTGAAGGCGCGCCGGGCACAGGTGAAGCATCGCTGCGTGACCGACCCGGCCTACGAAGATGTCAACAACTGCCACGAGAGGGCCTTTGTGTTCATGCACAAGGTGGGAGCGGGGGGCAGAGGCCGGGCGAGGGCTGAGGGGGAGGTGCAAGTGGACGGGGACCGGGGGATTGGAGTCCTGTCGCCTCGGTGTGCCCGAGGTGGAGCTGGATTAGCCCTAGAGGACGGGGTCCCGGGTCTTGCCGCATTTTTGGCCACAGGACACGTGCCGTCTCTGTGGTCGAGCCGTGGCGCCAGCGGTTCAGACCCTGCCCGTCCCCCACACCTCCAGATGCCACGGCTGTGGCTGGACTATTGCCAGTTCCTGATGGACCAGGGCCGAATCACACACACCCGCCGCACTTTCGACCGTGCTCTCCGGGCACTGCCCATCACGCAGCACTCTCGCATCTGGCCCCTGTACCTGCGCTTCCTGCGCTCACACCCACTACCTGAGACGGCCGTGCGGGGCTACCGGCGCTTCCTCAAGGTACGCCTGTGGGGGTGGGGCGGGAGCCGAGCGGCGAGAGGCCGCTTCACGAGGTTCCCAGCGCCGGCTCACTGGGACACTGGCCCCTCGAGGGGTGTCACCCGACAGACGGGAGGCGGGGAAGGCTCTCGTTGGCGATTTGTTTTCCCTCCAAATAATCTGCCAGCACCTGCTGCATGTCTCGCATTGAGACACGTGCTGGGACAGCGTGTGACAAAGACAGTCCCTGCCTGCACGGAGCTTTTGATCTAACTGGATAGACAGGTGCCCACGAGCTGACCACATCTCCTGGTCACATCTTTAAAAAATTTTTTTTTCACGTTTATTTCTGAGACAATGCAAGAGACAGAGCACAAACAGCAGAGGGGCAGACAGAGGGGGACACGGGATCCAAAGTGGGCTCCGGGCTCCGAGCTGTTAGCCCAGAGCCCGACATGAGGCTCGAACTCACGAACTGAACCGTGAGATCATGACCTGAGTGGAAGTCGGATGCTCAACTGACTGAGCCACCCAAGCATCCCCCCCTTCTGCTTCTTTATTATTTTTAATTTTTTAAAAATGTTTTTATTTATTTTTGAGACAGAGACACAGCATGAGCAGGGGAGGGGCAAAGAGAGAGGGAGACATAGAGTCCGAAGCAGGCTCCAGGCTCCAACGTGGGGCTCAAACTCACAAATTGCAAGATCATGATCTAGGCTGAAGTTGGATGCTCAACCGACTGAGCCACCCAGGCGCCCAAAATTTCTTTTAATGGTTTTTTATTTATTTTTGAGACAGAGAGAGACAGAGCATGAGCAGGGGAGGGGCAGAGAGAGGGGGAGCCACAGAATCCGAAGCAGGCTCCAGGCTCTGAGCTGTTAGCACAGAGCCCGACGTGGGGCTCGAACTCACAGACTCTGAGCCGAAGTCAGACGCTCAACCGACTTAGCCACTCAGGCGCCCCTCCTGGTCACATCTTTTAAACCAGTAAAACCACAACCGTGGGAGGGCAGGGAGCGGGAGACGAACGGCTGTGGGAATGTTTCCAGGCGGAAACAGCATGGGGGGGGTGCCGCCCCCTCGCGCTTCTAACAGCTGTCGTACGTTGTGAAACTCGGCACGGTGCTGTCTGGCTGGGGGACTTGGGGTAAAGGCCAGGCCCAGACCATGCCGGCTGTGCCTTTGTTGTCTAAGCCAGACCGGTCAGGGCTGGGGCTGCACCAGAGGGGCCCAGACCGGATTGGCAGGGCCTCGGCTGGACCGCCGGTCAAGGCTGCCCCCGTGGGGCTGAGGCCGGACTGGTAGAGTCCGGGTGGGACACGTGTGGCTAAGGCTGGGTCGGCAGGGCTGGCGCCGGGTCAGGGCAGTGGTGCGTGGCTGACCCAGAGCTGCCGAGTGGGAGCCAGGGGCACGGCGGGGTGGCTCTGCGGCCCCGCTGACTGCTGGTGGGGCCGCCCGCTGCCCAGCTGAGCCCCGAGAGTGCGGAGGAGTACATCGAGTACCTCAAGTCCAGTGACCGGCTGGATGAAGCCGCGCAGCGCCTGGCCACCGTGGTGAACGACGAGCGCTTTGTGTCCAAGGCTGGCAAGTCCAACTACCAGGTGGGCTTGTGGGGGGATGGGGTTGGGCAGGAAGGCTTGCCCTCCCCCCCCCCCCACGTGGGGCACAGGGCTGACTCCTCCTCCTGGGTCCGCAGCTGTGGCACGAGCTCTGTGACCTCATCTCCCAGAACCCAGACAAGGTGCAGTCACTCAATGTGGACGCCATCATCCGCGGGGGCCTCACCCGCTTCACCGACCAGCTGGGCAAGCTCTGGTGCTCGCTGGCTGACTACTACATCCGCAGCGGCCACTTCGAGAAGGTGCGCAGGCACAGGAGGCGACGAGGGGAGGGGGGGGCGGGTGCCACACAGGTGCCTGACACAGCAGTCGCTCCCGAGGTGTCAGTGTTCTCGTCAGTGTCCACGTTAGCTTGCTTGTCAGGCAGTGGAATGGGGGGGTGCGTGGGGCAGACGGGTCCCCAGAGTTGCTGGCTGGAGTCGTCGGGGCCTCGTGGAAGAGGAGGCGAGAGGAGCTGGAGCAGAGAAGGGGCCGCTGACGGGCTAGGGGAGGGAGCGCCCTGTGGGCTGAGGGGTCGGCCGTGCCCTGCTGAGGGGCACCGCCAGCCAGGCGTGAGCAGGACGGAGGCAGGACCGGCTGCGCGCTTCGCAGAAACCCTTCAGGCCACCACAGGCTGAGGCTGGCGGCAGGGGACTGGTCAGGAGGCGGGCAGAGCCAGCGGCCGGGGTGGGGCGGACAGTGGAGCGTGACTGGCCAGGAACAGGGGTAGAGGGATGGGGCCCAAGCTTAGGGGCTGGAGTGACCGGGAGAACATGAGCTTCAGAAGTGGGGTGGGGCCCTCCATGGCCAAGTCCAGGGTCCCCGCAGCGGGGACCTGTGGGGGCGTCGGGGTTGGTCACCTCTTGAGTCTTAACCGGGCGTCGGCCACCTCACACGTGTCTCCCTCGAGCTTCATAGTCACTCTGCACGGGGACCGTCACCATTTACTGGGGAGGACCTGAGGCCCTACACTCTGGGAGGGCAGGGGGCGGCTGTGGCTCTGCTGGGTGTCGGTGCTCCGGGTGGTGCGGCCAGGTCCCCTGCGTCCACGCGGGCAGGCCCTCGCGTCCCCCCAGCCAGAACTTTCCTTTTACCCCGCCCGTGCCCACAGGCTCGAGACGTGTACGAGGAGGCCATCCGGACTGTGATGACCGTGCGCGACTTCACCCAGGTGTTTGACAGCTACGCGCAGTTTGAGGAGAGCATGATCGCAGCCAAGATGGAGACGGCCTCAGAACTGGGGCGGGAGGAGGAAGGTGAGGCAGGCCTGGGCCGGTGAGGGGAGAGGGCTGGGCCGGCAGACAGGGCTCTGAGAGCCCCAAGGGACAGTGACGGGGGTGGTGCGTCTGCACGACAGAGGGAGGCCGGCGTGGGTGGAACTTTGGTGAGTAGCCGGGACTAGCGCTGCATCCCTGGCCGGAGTGGCCAGTGGAGTGAGTCTGCCAGGCCCCGGACACTCGGGGCCCTGGTGGTGCAGAGGTGGGGGCGGGGCCGCTGTGCTGAAGCCCCACCCCCATCTCGAGCGCAGATGACGTGGACCTGGAGCTGCGCCTGGCCCGCTTCGAGCAGCTCATTGGCCGGCGGCCCCTGCTCCTCAACAGCGTCTTGCTGCGCCAGAACCCACACCACGTGCACGAGTGGCACAAGCGCGTGGCCCTGCACCAGGGCCGCCCCCGGGAGGTGTGTGACGGCCCCGCCCCACCCCCCTTCCCCTGCCTGCCGGGCCCCGACCGTCCAGCCTGACTCCGTCCTTCCCACCCAGATCATCAACACGTACACGGAGGCCGTGCAGACGGTGGACCCTTTCAAGGCTACAGGCAAGCCCCACACACTGTGGGTCGCGTTTGCCAAGTTTTACGAGGACAATGGGCAGCTGGACGATGTGAGTGCCCTGCGTGTGTGGGTTTGCGCGTGTGTGAGTAGAGGCGTGTGCTTGGCCAGAGGACCCAGGAGGCACAGACACGTGCACTCTCGCGGGGAAGGGCGGGGGGGGGGGGTGGCGGGGGCCAGAGAGACAGGGTCCCAACCTGCCTTCTCCCACCCCTGCAGGCCCGCATCATCCTGGAGAAGGCCACCAAGGTGAGCTTCAAGCAGGTGGACGACCTGGCCAGCGTGTGGTGTGAGTGTGGCGAGTTGGAGCTCCGGCACGAGAACTACGACCAGGCTTTGCGGCTGCTGCGGGTAAACGTGAGCCCATGTTAGGGCGGGGGCGTGGTGTGCTGTGTGGCCGTGTCCGGCTGTCCCCAAGCCCCCGCCCTGCTGCCTGCTCCCTCCAGAAGGCCACCGCGCTGCCTGCCCGCCGAGCCGAGTACTTCGACGGCTCGGAGCCCGTGCAGAACCGCGTGTACAAGTCCCTGAAGGTGTGGTCGATGCTCGCCGACCTGGAGGAGAGCCTGGGCACCTTCCAGGTGAGTCGGGGGGCCGAGGGCCCGTGGAGGCGTGGAGCGGGGGGCAGGGCCGCAGTCTCTGCCCCGGACGTGCCCTGACCTGCTGCCGCCCCACAGTCCACCAAGGCCGTCTACGACCGCATCTTGGATCTGCGTATTGCCACGCCCCAGATTGTCATCAACTACGCCATGTTCTTGGAGGAGCACAAGTACTTCGAGGAGAGCTTCAAGGTGAGGGGGGCTGATCTGGAGGTCCCGGACAGCGGGGTCTCCTGTCCCGGGGCCCCGGCCGCTGTGTCCGTGTGCTCCAGTGGCCCTAACAAGGTGTTGCAGAGCAGGGAACTCAGACAGCAGAGACGTACCGTCCTCGTTCTGGGGGTGGAAATCTCAGACTGTGGTGCTGGCGGGGCTGGTCTCTCCCAAGGCCTCTGTCCTTGGCTAGTGGGCGGCTGTCTTCCCACCGGTGTGTGTATGTGTCTTAATCCCACAGGGACTCCAGTCATCTCGGGTTAGAGCCCACTGTAACGACTCCCCTTCATTTCCTCTTTAAAGGCCTGGTTTCTAAGTCCAGTTACATTCTGAGGTCCTGGGGTTGTGGCTTCAACAGGAATTTGGGGGACACAGTTCACCTCTTAACAGGCACCGAGTCTTGTTTCTGGGCGGCGGGTGTGTGCGGGCTGTCCCTGCTCTGCTCGTGTGACAGCTTGTAGGTACGTGAGGTCCTGCACGTGCACGTGTTGGGAGGCCCTGCCTCTCTGTTGAGAGGTTTCGGTTCTAGGCGGAGACCACACGTATCCAGATGACATACACGTGTGCCACCCCCTTCCCCCCCCCCCCCACCCGCCTGAGTGACACCGGCCCTGCCCCTGGCCTGGGCATGGGAACCTCTTCCCAAGGCCGTGGGCTCCAGTGTCCACAGAACTGAGGATCCCCCCGACTCCCCTGCCCATAAGGTTACCTACCGGTGACTTGGTAGGTCCTAGTCCTGGTCCGTTGAGGGAGACATACAGGCCCCCTTGACCGCACTGTGATCGTGGGGCAGGGTGGACGGGGAAGGGGCCGCCATGACCAGCCCGAGGGAGACGTGGGGACTCTCCTGGCAGGCTGGACGCCATGTGTTCTTGCCCTGGGTTCCCACACACGACACCCTCTCTCGGGGCAGGCGTACGAGCGTGGCATCTCGCTGTTCAAGTGGCCCAACGTGTCTGACATCTGGAGCACCTACCTGACCAAATTCATTGCCCGCTACGGGGGCCGCAAGCTGGAGCGGGCGCGGGACCTCTTCGAACAGGCGCTGGACGGCTGCCCTCCCAAATACGCGAAGAGTGAGGCAGGCGGCCGGGCCGGGCCGGGCGGGGGATGGGTTGTCTGGGGCCGGGCACCAGCCTCTGACCGCCCCCCCACCCCGCCTCGTGTCTCAGCGCTGTACCTGCTGTACGCCCAGCTGGAGGAAGAGTGGGGCCTGGCCCGGCACGCCATGGCAGTGTACGAGCGCGCCACCCGGGCCGTGGAGCCCGCCCAGCAGTACGACATGTTCAACATCTACATCAAGCGTGCGGCCGAGATCTACGGGGTCACCCATACCCGCGGCATCTACCAGAAGGCCATCGAGGTGCCCTGTGGGGCAGGGCGGGGAACGGGGGTGGCCAGAGGCTCTGAGCATGCCCCCACGCACGGGACGTCCGGGAGCCTTCCGGAGGGCCCGGGGTACGGGGACCCGCTCACGCCCTGCCCCCTCCTCGCCACCACCACCCAGGTGCTGTCGGACGAACACGCCCGGGAGATGTGCCTGCGGTTCGCGGACATGGAGTGCAAGCTCGGCGAGATCGACCGGGCGCGGGCCATCTACAGCTTCTGCTCCCAGATCTGTGACCCCCGGGTAGGACGTGGGCCCGGGCGGGCGGGCGGGCGGTGACGGAGGCTGCAGCCGAGCCAGCCGCTCACGCCATGCGCCCCACCCCGCACAGACCACCGGGGCTTTCTGGCAGACGTGGAAGGACTTCGAGGTCCGGCACGGCAACGAGGACACCATCCGGGAGATGCTGCGGATCCGCCGCAGCGTGCAGGCCACGTACAACACGCAGGTCAACTTCATGGCCTCGCAGATGCTCAAGGTGTCGGGCAGCGCCACGGGCACCGGTGAGCAGCCGTGGGCACCCGCAGTAAGGGCCCGGCCCCTGCTCTCTGCCCGCCCTTGACCTCCTGGTCTGAGAGCGTCGAGCGTCCACCCCCCCACCCCCCCACCCCCCCCACCCCCTGCCGAACCTGGGAACCCCTTGAGGGCTGGGTCCTCGGACGGATGGGGGTGGGGTGCCCGGTAAGGAGCAGAGCGGCCTGTGGGCTGTGGCGGGGGCCGGCGCGGGTGTGGCCTGGGCAGAGTGGTGTGTGACCCCCACGCTCCCCCACCAGTGTCCGACCTCGCCCCCGGGCAGAGCGGCATGGACGACATGAAGCTGCTGGAGCAGCGGGCAGAGCAGCTGGCGGCCGAGGCCGAGCGGGACCAGCCCCCGCGGGCCCAGAGCAAGATCCTGTTTGTGAGGTGCGGGGGGCAGGGGTGGCGGGGAGGCTGAGCGGCACGCGTCCCCCTCCCTCCCCCCTGCCCGCCCCCTCCCTCCTCGCCTGCCCTGTCCCTCCTTCCCTCCCTCACCCCTGCCCGCCCCCTCCCTCACCCCTGCCCACCCCCAGGAGCGACGCATCCCGGGAGGAGCTGGCCGAGCTGGCCCAGCAAGCCAACCCCGAGGAGATTGAGCTAGGGGGGGACGAGGACGAGGACGAGATGGATCTGGAACCCAACGGTAGGGGGCCAGCCAGGTGGGCAGGACGTTTTGGCGGAGGCACGGGTGGGGCCCCCCCTCCCGGAATGACCGTGGCCTCTCTCCTTTCCCAGAGGTGCGGTTGGAGCAGCAGAGTGTGCCGGCTGCCGTGTTCGGGAGCCTGAAGGAGGACTGACCCCAGCCCTGCACCCCTCATCCCTCCTCCCCCATTCCTCCTCCCCCAATAGAATCTATGTTTGTACACACGGTCTGAGCCTCTTTCCTGCCCACCCTTCCCGCTGCCCAGGTGCCTATGGGGACTGCCAGCTGGGTAGTGCCCTGGCCTTGGGCCCGGCACCCCCCCCACCCCCGCCCCCAGATTGGCTGATGCGGGAGGTGGGGCAGCTGGGCTTCCAGCCAGGGCACATGCCCCACCCTCCCCCTGCAGAGCCAGTTCTCAGAGGCCCGGCTCTGCCGCCTGAGGCCTCCTTGAGGGCCTTCCCAGCCCATTCCCACATTAGGTAGAGATACACGGCCTTCCCTCTCCAGATTGTTTCATTCTGGGCCAGGGCGCTGACCTCCCCTCAGAAGACTGGTCTGAGAGCCTGTCAAGGTACTTCTCACCCTGGGTGGCAGCCAGGAGCCAGACCTCAGCCCTGGGTCAGGGCGTGGTCCTTAGGCCTAAGCTCCGGGAAGCCATTAGTGGGCTCTGGACTATTAAGGGATTTTAAGCATCAAGAGACATAATCAGATTTGTGCTCTGAACAGGCCATGTGGGCTGTGGGGGATTGGTTGGTGGCGGGAGGTGACGGGGTGGGGAGGCCCGGGTTGGTGGCCTGGACTGGGGGCCAGTTATGGGGATGGAGAGAGGCTAGCGGCCATTAGGTGAACTGTGCAGTGTCGGGTGGGGTTGGGGAAGCCGGTCCTGTGTCTGGGCCACGGAGAGCAGCAGCTCAGGCAGGCTCGAGTTACGGCCTAGGGCCTACATCTGAGCTGTCCCCAGCGATGCCAAGGGCACACCTGGACCCTTGGGTGTGGGGCTCGTAGGAGAGAAACATGGGACTCCTTTGCAGAGGCCGAAATGGGGGCAGGCGGCTGGAGGAGAGAAGGTCAAGCTTAGCAGCTGGCCGCAGACCAAGTGCCGGGAGAGGCCAGCAACATCCGCACGGAGGAGGGAAGTGCAGTGAGCGGCGGGTGGGGAGGCCACAGGGAGAGGCTGGTCGAGAGGCAGCCAAGGAGCAGCCACGAGGGGCCTTGGCATGAGCCGCATCAGGGCTCTTGAGGCGGCAGGACATGGCGGGCGAGGCTGGAAAACCCCCTCAGAGAGGTCACCGGACGCCCCAGCCAGCCTCAGGGAGATGCCAGCACTCGAGCTCTTTCTAAATTATTTTATTCAAGAAGGTGGGGAGGACAGACAGGGGACTGAGCTGAGCCCTGAGTCCCTGAACCTCCCAGCTCAGCCCCCACAGCAGGACAGGACAGAAGTTAGGGGGTAGGGACTCCAGCCCTACCCAGACAAGGTTGGGGACAGACGAGACCCAGGAATGCCCACGGATTGTCCTCCAGGCTGTCCTCCGCCCTGGGAACCACCGGGACGAGGCTACTTGGGGGTGCTGCTGCCCTTCTTGGGGGTGGTGGGCTTCTTGCTCTGCCAGAGGTGGCCCTGGATGGTGAAGGCGTCTACACTCATGGACATGGTCTTGGCAGGGATCTGGGTAAAGCGCTTGCGGTCCGAGTTGTACTTGTAGATGCCCTCGACCATGGCGGGCGTGACTGTGCGGGGGCCGTAGCCGGCCAGCCTCGTCAGCTCCTCTGTCTCCCCGGACAGCGTGTAGAGGGCCCGGAACTGGCAGCTCGAGTCGCGGAAGAGGATCAGGAAGTGATTGGCCTTGCTCTTCTCGATTTCCTGGTCGGGTGGTGGAAGCGGTTCACCGGGGGTGGGGGGGTGGGGGGGTGGGCGGCAGGGCCCTGGCCCCAGCCCGCCCGCCCCCACTGCCAGCCCCAGGCTCACCTCCAGAATGCGGTTCTTCTGCGGTTCGTTCACCTTGCCCGCGAGGCAGCAGTGCGACAGGGCGTTGTGGATGATGAACTTGTTGGACTTGGCGCTGGGCTCCTTGTACAGCCGCGGACCTGGGGTGGGCAGGGTGGTCAGCGGGGGGTGACGGGGGGCGGGCAGGGCCTGGCGGGGGTGCTCGCGATCCCCAGCCCCACTTACCTGTGTACTCGGGCACCGACGCCGGGGACGAGGCGTTGCTACCGTTCTCCCAGTCGCGTTCCCGGCTACCAGGCAGGCGGCTTGGGGACATGAGGCCAGATGGGGATGGAGCCCTGTGGGGGGGACAGGAAGGGATGGGGATGCACTCGGTGGTGGGTGAAGCCTTCCCACGCACAGAGGGACCGGGGAAGGGCCGAGCCCAGAACACCGCACAGCGGGAGGCAGGTGCACCTGCCGGAGCCCTGCTCAAATGCAGAGGACAGAGCCCCACTCGGCCTCGAATGTGTCCTCTAATCCCTTCGGCGGAAGAGAACACAGACTCGGGGCGCCTGAGACGCGGGCACCTGCCCACCCCGGCCAAACTCACCGAGACGTCGGCCTCTTCACGCCAAGATTATTGGGGGCCTCGTTGGCCACGGTTGACAGTGACAGGGTGGACTGAGAATAGACTTTGCTGAGCCGGGAGCCTGGGAGAAGATGGCACGGAGTCATCCCCACCCAAAGCCCCTGGTGTCCCCAAATGCCTGGGGGGAGGACCTTACCTGGTAGGCTGTGGAGGGCACGTGGCGTCAGCCCTTCCCAAGACCCTCACCCTGTGCCTTCCAACCGAGACCTCCCCCTACCCACGGGGGCAGGATCTGTGCCCAGCAGGCTGTGGGGAAACCCCCACTAGAAAGCTGTTGCCCCTGAACGTACCCGAGGGGGCCTCATCCACGAAACCCCGGAGACAACTCTGGGCCAGCTCTGCCCAACACGCCTTACCCCCACTGTAGCCCCCACATCCCTCTGGAAGTCTAAAGGGCACGGGCAAGGCCCCCGTCACCCCACGCACAGTCCTCCCCTCTCCCACATACTCGGGGGTGGGGGGGCGCGGTCTCCACAGCCCTGGAAAAGGGCACTGAGCAGGCACCATCCCTGCGCCCCACCCCTCCCTACGGGCTCCTTACCCAGCAGGCCACGGGCAGGGCTTCGTGCCAGGGCCGAGTCGTCACAGCAACCGGAGCGCGGCCGGGGGCCCCTCCGCCCACCCCGGCCCGGCCCCCCGGTCCCCGCAGCCCGTGGCCGGAGCACTTTGTCAAGGTCGTCCATCAGCTTCAGCTGGGCCCGGCGTTCATACTCGAGCCGGGTGAACTCCCCCCTCCTGGGGCCCACCTCCTCCTCGACGGGGGCCCTGGCGGCAGGGGCCGGGGTCGCTGCGGGGGCTGGGGGGCCCGGGGCCGCCTCCTCCTGGGCCAGCCTGCAGACCGAGAGTTATCAAGCGGTCAGACAGGCCGCGGGTTCGCGGGGGGCCGGGGGCCCGGGCAGCACTCCGCTCACCGGGCAGCCTCTTCCCTCCGCTGCTCCTTCTCGGCCTCCTGCCACTGCTTCCGCCGCCGAGCCTCCTCCGCCCGCCGCTGCTGCCGTTCCAGCAGGCTGGCCCGCTTTTGGGCCATCTCGTCCTCGGGCTTGTCTTCATCCTGGGGGCAGGCTCGGAGTCCGGCTGGCCGTCCCTCCCCTGGTACGTCCATCAACCCAGCCTGACAACCACTCACCCACCCTTCCGATTTTGTAATTGGGCTGAGGGCGTCCCCTTGGCTCCTGCTTCGTGCAGAGTTCTACGTGCGGCACAGGGACCAGAGTGGACCCGGGTGCTGTTCACACAGAGCACTTAACCCAGGGCGGGAGACGACCTGATACATCAGAAGCAGCTACCAGTCTGGGGCACCTGGGAGGCTCAGTGGGTTAAGCATCTTATTCTTGGTTCTGGCTCAGGTCATGATCTCACAGTTCATGAGTTTGAGCCCCGCATCAGGCTTTGCACTGACAGTGGGGGAGCCTGCTTGGGATTCTCTCTCTCTCTCTCTCTCTCTCTCTCTCTCTCTCTCTCTCTCTGCCCCTCCCTCACTCTCCCTTCTCTCTCTCAAAATAAATAAAAACTTAAAAAATATTAAGACAAAACAGCTACCAGTCTACAGGGCGGGGAGGGATCTATCCCAGCCTGGGGGCACTAAGCAAGGCTTCTTGGAGAAGGTGACCAGGGAGAGAGAATGACAAGAAGGCGAGAGGTAAAGAGAGTATCCCAGGCAAGAGGGAACAGCAAATGCAAAAGCCCTGAGGCTAGAACAAGCCTAGCAGGCCTGGGAGGGTCAGAGGTGGGCAGAGCCTAAGGCCACGGAAGGACTTTTATTCTAAGAGCAAGAGAAGCTACCGAAGGGTTTAAACGAGATTGACAAGGTCCAGTTCATAGTAAAAAAAAAAAAAAAATCTCTCTGCTCAGTTGAAGATGGCCAGGGATGGAGGGGTGGGGTGGACAGCAGAGGCCGTTCAAGATGCGGGTGCAGGTGTCCAGGTGAGAGCACCGGGCCAGGCTGGGGGTGACGTGAGGATGGGGAACAGGGACCAGACATGGGAGGGCGGGGAGGGGAACCGGCAGGGCCGAGGCGGGCAGAGCGTGAAGGAGAGCATGAGACAGAAGGAAATGGAAGACCCCAGCCCTGCTTATCCGCCCGCCCCTGTCCGTCGTCTGTCACCCACCCGTCTGTCCACCCACGCCCACCCCGTCCATCTGTCTATCCACCCACCCACCCATCTGGCCACGCCCACCTTGTCCTTGCCCACTCCCACCTGGCTCTCCGCCTCCACGCCTGTGCCCACCCACCCCGCCCCTTCCCCAACCTGCGTCGGCGACTCACCTTGTAGAAGAATCCCAGCCCGGCCCGGGGCTCTCCCTCCGAAGACGCCTCCTCCTCCAAGGAATCCTCAGCACCAGGGGGGCTCCCATCTCCCTCGTCCTCGGCCGTGGGCTCTTCCAGGCTGCCCAGTGGGATCTCGATGAGGCCAGGCCGGGCCGCGGGCTCCTCTGGAGGCGACCCCTCCGCCAGGAGGATAGAGGAACGGGTCTGCACGGGCACCTGGCTCGGCGAGAACTTGCGCAGGTGGGGGAGGCTGTCTACATCGTGGGGAGGCGTGAGCACTCTCGTCAGGGGAGCCAGCCGCAGCTCCGCCGGCCGTGCGTGTTTCGGGCTTCGGGGTGTCGGGCTGGGGCCGGGCCCGGGGCTGCGCCGGGCAGCCGGGGCGCGCCGAGCAGGGCTGGGAGATGCGGCTTTGGGACCCACCGTGGGACCAGGGATGACCCACGCGGCGGGCGGCGGGGCAGGCCCAGGGGCCTCGGGCGGAGCCAGGAGCCGCTGCTGCTGGTCCGTGAGCCTCTGCATGTCCCGCTGCAGCGAGCTCAGCGCGGCGCTTAACTTGCTGACCGCCCGGTTATAGTCCCCCAGCCCCTCGGGGGGCACCGGGCCCAGTTCGGGTGAGAAGGTCACTGCCTTGGGCCGCGGGGATGGCTCGCCCTGGCCCTCACCCGCCGGCCGCTCCCCACCGGGGACTGGGCCTGGCTCCGCCTCTGCCTCCGCTTCCCCTCCGGCCTCCCGAGGCTGCACCTGCAGGAAAGCGCTCTTGCCCAGTCGCTGGCGGTGCTTGGCAAAGATGGCCTCGATCCGTCGCTTCTGAGCCTCTATGGCCCGCCGTTTCTCCTCCAGCCGGGCTCCCAGCTCGCTCATCTCGGAGCTCAGGGCCTCTGGTGCCGCGGGGGTGGCCGTCGGGGACCCTGCCTCGGCCTCAGCCCTCACCAGCTGCTTCTTGCGTTCAGCAAAGCTGGTCATCTTCACTTCGGAGTTGTTGGCCGCTGGGGACGAAGCCGCCGCCTTCGGGGAGCCCTCGGATAGGGCCGACGGTTTCGACATCTCCGCCACCGTGCAGGGAGATGGTTTCAAGGGGGCCTCGGGGTGGGGCACGTAGGCGGGTGCTTTGGAGGCCCCCTCGAGTGGGTAGGAGGAAGCCAGCGGCAGTTTGGAGGGCCCCTCGGGGGAGTGGAGGTAGAAGCTGCCGTCGGCAGCCCCATCTGGGAGCAGCCGGGGCTCGGCACTGTGGATGATCTGCAGGGCCTCCTCGATGGTAGGCAGGTCGCCAGGCTCCGGGGCTGGCTGCACGGGGGTCCGGGCTGGCACAGGGCGCGGGGGGCCCAGGCTGTCCGAGCTGACCGAGCGGAGTAGGACGGGGTCTCCCATGACGACATCCACGTCGCTGTCCAGGCCAAAGGGGGTGCTGAACGACACTGCCTGGGAGAGGGGACGGCTGGGCGGCAGGAGGGAGGGGTCAGCCCCTGGGACAAGCCCCGGCCCCACCCCTGCCCAGCCTGGGCAGGCCCCTGAGACGCACTCACCTGAGCTGACGGTTCCAGGCCTTGCCGAGGGCCTCCATGTGGGACATGGACGGGGAGGACTTCAGTGAGCCTGGGGAGGGGTGGTAAGCGGTCATTCAGTGGCCACTACGGCGCTGGGCACCCTGGGTGGGGTCCGCCGGGGGGTGTCACTGATGGGCATTATGTGGAGAGAGAGCTGGGGGCCACTGTGGGGGTGAGTGTCACCACCGGGTCATTCAGGCGCCTGAGGGACCCAGTGGAAGGATCAGGAGGAGAGACAAAGTCAGCCGGGGGTAGTGGCTGCGTAGGGGTCTCCAGTGACAAGCTGTACCCCTGCCCTCACCTGTGGATCCACGGAGTGGGGACTGGGAGCCGCCGGGTGACAGGAGTGGGTGGCGGAAATTGAAGACAGGAGAACTGCCAAGAGATGCACGTCAGCCAAGGGCCCCTCCCTGCCCCGCCCCTGCTCACCTCTCCCAGGAGCCGAGAACAGAGAGCATCCCCTAGCCCTGTCACAGGGCCACGGCCACGGAGACTCACCCAACGGGGAAACCATACCTGCAGCCACTGCTGTTCTGGGCAGAAGAGGCCTCCGTGGCCCGGGGGGAGGCCGCTGCAGCAGAGAGAGGAGGGTCAGGCAGGGCCTGGCCTCCCTACCCCCGCCCCACACCCCGGGCCAGGCCTCACCATGACCATCAGGAAGGTCCTTAGCCTGCACGAAATCAGGTTTCAGCACCTCAAAGCACATGAACATCTCGGCGAGCAGCACCACCAGGTTGATCTGGAGGCAGAAGGCGGGGTCAGCCACTGGGACCCACGGCCCCGGACGCCAGCCTCGGCCCACGAGGCCTCGAGACGGCCTTACCTTGAGGGGCGGTGGGACGTACAGCAGGTCCTCGAGGGACAGTGGGCAGCCACGAGGAAGGCGGGAGGCACAGAAGTCCTGCACCAGCTGGAGGTTGTAGAGGCTGTCCGCCACAGACATGGGGTCCTTGAGGCACACCTCTGTGGGGACAGGATACCTGGGTCCCCAGCTCTATGCGGAGGAGGACGGGGCCCTGGGGAAGCGAGGGCCCAGCAGGCGACACGCACAGAGGCTCTCCTACGGGCCGGGCCTCAGGCCAGGTGCCCTTTACAAAGCGGATACTACAACGGGCTGTCCCTCCGGCCTCTGCAACTATTCCCAGCTGCCGGGAGAACTCGTCCCCCAGGAACTCAAGTCAGAAAGCTTCTCCTAGGGGCGCCTGGGTGGCGCAGTCGGTTAAGCGTCCGACTTCAGCCAGGTCACGATCTCGCGGTCCGTGAGTTCGAGCCCCGCGTCGGGCTCTGGGCGGATGGCCCAGAGCCCGGAGCCTGCTTCCGATTCTGTGTCTCCCTCTCTCTCTGCCCCTCCCCCGTTCATGCTCTGTCTCTCTCTGTCCCAAAAATAAATAAACGTTGAAAAAAAAAAATTAAAAAAAAAAAAAAAAAGAAAGCTTCTCCTAACTACCTCGCCCTCCCTCAGAGCACCTAACGTCCAGAATGTTTTTCTGGATGAAGTTATTGTCTTTCTCTCCCAACCAGGATGTGAGCTGCCTGAGGTCAGGAGCATGTCCGTATTGTGCACCCTGGGTCTCCGGCACCTAAAACGGGATCTCGCACCCAGCTTGCATTCTATAAATATCTGCTGCAGGCGTGAATTCTATGAAGCACAGAGAAGTTTAGACACTTGCGCAAGGTCACACAGCTAACGAGGGGAAGAAATGTTCAAACGCAGGCCCGCCAGTTCTGAAAGCTGCACTCCTAATCACCGCAGCACTCTGGGGCAGATGCCTGGGTGTCGAGCTCCCACGGACAGCTGCGGCCCAGGCCCACTCACTCACCCTCGAGTCGCAAGAGCTGGGGACAATAGCAGTGGATCGTGGCGGCCAGCGCGGCCCCACTCGCCAGATCCTGGAGGGTGGTCACGGTTGGAAAGCAGGGGGCGCGTCGGGCCACAGCTCGGTCCTTGCGGTATCGGATCTGTGGGTGGGAGCCGGGTTAGGTCAGAGCTCAGGCCGGCCCCCGGGGCAGCGGTCATGCAGGCTGGGTGGGGAGGCCTGGGGTTTCCGCCGTGAGGGGGCGTGAAGCTGGGGGTCCCGGAGCCAGAGTGGGGCCAGCCTGGAGCAGGGGAAGGGCAGCAGCAAGAGGCAAAGGAACTGTCTGCAAGCAGCCAGGCCAGCGGCGAGGGCTGGGGCGGGACTCCTGGGACCCCGGGGCGGGGGATACATTACCATGGGGGGTTTGCTCCCCGACTCCTTCAAACAGAAGGCAATTGCGTGCTGGGGGGAGAGGAGCAGCCGTCAGCGGGGCGGGAGGGGCGCTGACTTGCTGGGCCCCCAAGCACACCTCCAGGGGAGGGGAGAGAGAGCCCTGACTCCTGTCACGAGCCCTGGCCGTCCAGCTCCCTGACTGCGCTCTGGCCGGCTTTGGGGACCCCAGCTCCTCCCAGCCTGGAGGGACCCCACACAGCCAGCCTCCCATGCAGGGAATCATCCCCCCCCCCCCACAAAAGACCCAGGCCCCAGCTCGGGGAGGGGTTGCGGAGGAAGCGGGGAGGCAGAAGGAGAGGAGCCCCCGACCCAGGCCACAGAGTGGAAGGAGGGAGGCTCCAGAGTGAGCAGAGGCGGGACTCCGTCCACCCGGAGCCCCCGCTGGCAGTGGCCACTTGCCCCTTGTGTTTCAGGGATGGACGCCCCCTCCCACCCAAGCCGGGCTTGTCCGCAGGGAAACTGGAGTCTTAGGAAGGTTCTTCTACCTTCTTCTGGGTCTGGGGGCCTTCCTCTTGGCTAAGGGGTCAGGATCCACGTGCCTGATGGGCTAGGGACCCCCTTCAGGGGTGCCGGAAGTCTCCCGCCTCGGCAAAGACGAACGAGCCCAGAAGCTCTGCCCTCTTGATTACTGGGAGGAGAGGCTCATTCCCTCCCATCCCCCCCACCCCCACCCCCGCCTCCCCGGTCAGGTAACTGGGGAGTGATCTGCCTTCTCAGTGAACGCGCTTCTCTTCTCTTGGTCTACGGAGAGGTTCCCTCTGTCCCCCAGGGCCGGGGTCCCATATCCTCTGCTCACAGCTGGGAGGAGGTAGGAGAGGGAGCGGACAGGCAGGCAGAACAGACAAGACAGACCAAGCGACAAGCGAGGCAGGCAGACGGGGCGGAGGAACAGCCCCACTTACAGGAACCAGCTTCCAGTACCAGCGTGTGGGGCACTGATGCCAGAGAGGCAGAGGGGAGAGCAGCGGGAGAGGCACAGGGGAGACGGCAGAAAGAGAGAGAGAGTCACCTCCAGCCCCCCCCCGTGCAGCCCTTCCCCTCCCACCCAGCCCTCCCTCCGACCGTCCTCGCGTCCGTCCATTCGTCCGTCGCCCTAGTCTCACCGAGGGCTGTGCGGGGGCCACCCCATCTGCAGGGGCCGCGGGAGAGGCTCTCTGGGCAGCTTCCTGCTCAGTCTTCTCCTGCAACCGCCGGATGGTCTGGGGAGCAGGGAGAGGTCAGCACTGTGCTCCCTGGGCAATGCCGGCCCCCAGCCCATGCCTGCCTGACCCCACCTACCGTGTCCACCCAGAAAAGGAGCTTGTGCTCCAAGCTGGCCAGGGCCAAGGGACCGGGCAGTGTCTTTGTCCACTCGAAGGCGAAGGCAACCATGAGGGCGTCAATGACAGCTAGGTGGGCTCCCTGTGCAGGGAAGGGCTCAAGGGTGAGACCACAGCCAGGGGTGGGGGTTCCCCTGGCCGCCTCTGAGGAAGAACCAGAGGAAGAACCTCGAGGTGTGCGGGGAGGGGCCTGAAGTAGGAGGGGCTTTGGGGATGAGCCAGGGTTAGTGGGTGGGGCTTCGGGGAAGGAGCCAGGACAGGGGTCCGGGAAGAACCACTCGTGGTGGGCCCTGTCCTCAAGCGCGTCCTCAAGGACCAGGGTGGCGTCTCGGGAGGAGCCAGGCCTGGTGGGAGGAGCCGGGGGAGGAGCCGCGTCTGGTGGGCGGGGCCTGACGGACCGGGGCGGGGCCTACCATGAGGATAGGCTGGTGCCTCAAGTCGGCCTCCTGCACGGGACGCTCGGGCAGCGCGGGCACCGTGCCCCTCCGCGCCAGCAGGGCCAGCAGCGCGGAGGGACTGGGGGGGGTCTCGAGCTGCGGCAGCACCTGGCGCCAGGCCCGGCAGTAGAGCTCGGCCGAGAGCAGCAGCCGTGTCACCGGGGGCTTCACGTGCTCCTGTGCGTACTGGTCGGTGTAGAAGGGCTCCCACAGCTCCGAGGGCACATGCTCTGCGGGGCGAGGGGGGTGACGGCGGGTCAGGGCCCAGGCATGCGTCGGAGGACGGCACGGGACGGGGAGGCTAGGGGACCCGGGCGCGGGTGTGCGGGAGCTCGCCACAGGAAGGGGCTCCGGGCAGAGGGGCAAAGGCCAGGAGGTGGGACAGGCAGTGCCTGGGGGGTGGGGGAAGGGCAGTTCTGGAAGGGGAGAGGCCACCCGCGCAGGGGCTTGTTGGGAGGGCGGTGGTCTTGCAGGCCCTCCGAGGAGAACAACGACGACGACAAGACAAGATCCCTTAATCCACCTAACTCCCCGGGTGCCCTGCAGGCCTAGGAAGCAGCAGCCAGGGCACAAGTGGTAACTCCAGAAACTGAGGCACAGAGAACGAAAGCAACCTGCCTAAGGCCACACAGCCGGCCAGTGCCGGCACTGGGATTCAAACTCAGGCCTTTAGCAGCCCCCCCTCCCCCCCGCACCCTCTGTCAGCTTGGAAGCGGGGGTGGGATGAACTGTGGAGTCGGGGGACTGGCAGGCGGGCGGGCCAGGGAACCGGAAAGCTGGCCAGACTGCAGACCTTCTGAGGGGGGTGAACGGTCGGAACCTGGCGACTGAAGGGAGGAGGCGGGGGAGGGACAAGGAGGCGTCCAGGGCCCCATCAGGTGTGAGTGGGAAGGTGGGGGTACAGGCGGTGAGGCAGCAACAGCGGAGCGTGAGGGGCCGGGGCTCTGGAGAGAGGTGAGATCACCTTGTAGAGGCGGCCACAAACCCCCTGAAGACGCTGAATGAGACGGGCAGGGCAGGGAGAGGCTTGAGGAAGCCCATGTGGGGGGATGGGGGGGCACGGAACCCCAAGCAGGACCCATGGGTGGGGAACAGAGAGACCAGAATAAGTCACCAGGACGATTCTCTGGGAGGGTCCAGGAGGAGGTGACTGAGGCCAGCCTAGGGGACCTGCCCTCGTGGGGGTCTTTCAGGGAGGCCCTAACTCTTACTCCAACCAGAACAGCTGTTTTGTCTACTGGGGTTCTATGTGTCTGAAATAACGGGAGGGGGCGGGTTTCTACCGCTTAAAAACATCGGCACACAACACACCAGGCCTTTCTCACGCGCCTGTCTTCACAGCCAGGCTCCCCGGAGACCCCCTGCCCTCACCTGTAAGGACCCAGGCTTCCTTGCCTTCACTCCACCCCGCCCCCTGAAGTCACACTTGACCTTCCCACGTAATGCTCCACCCCTGTGGATAGCTGTGTGCGCTCTCTGAACAGACTTCTCCTTCCACCGACCCCCGCCCCAACCTGCCCTCCCAGCTCCCAGCCTCCCCAAGGCCAGCAGCGGCCCTCCAACGCTCGGTTGTGGGCTGTATCTCGCCCGGGCGCTCTGCCCAGCACCTCCTTGTTCCGGAAACCTTCCTCCCCCCGCATCTCCCCGCCTTCCATCTTTTTCTCTGTCCCGCCACTCAAGCCAGGCCTCTTCCCCTCGTGCCCCTTCAATGCCAGGTTCCTGACAGCTCGGTCGGAACAGCCCTGTAAGTGGACACGTGCACCCCCCACCCCTGCCTGCCAGCCCGCCCGCCCGCCCAGTGATAGCTTCCGTGGCCATCTGAGCACTGCCACCTGCTGCAGCCCAGGCCGTGTGTCCCACTGCCCTCTGGGCATCTCCCATGATGCTCGATACCTTGCTCCAAACCTGCTCCTTCTCCCTCGGAGAGAAATGGAGGTAAGAAATCAACATCCCTCCTCCCCCCCCCTTCCCCTCCAACACCTAAGGTCCTCTGCTTTCATTCTCCTGGCATCTCCCCAACCCACACCCTGTTCCCCGTCTCCCCAGCCCCTGCTCATTTCCTGCTCCCACTGGCAAAATTAAACAAGTTTCTTTCCTGCAGGACTTGTCAGGGCCTTCGAGATGACAACACGTGAGCTAGGGCTACCCAACAGCTCATGTTTATCGAGCGCTTCCTCTATGCCTCTATACCGCACCACGGCCGGCACTTGGGGGTGGATAATTCTTTGTGTCTCACAGGGGGCGGGGTAGGCTGTCCGGTGCTTCAGGACGGTCAGCAGAGTCCCTGGTCTCTAGTCACAGAACGCCAGTGACACCCTCCTTCCCAAGCAGTGACAACCAAAAAGGTCTCTAGACACTATCAAAGGTCTCCTGGAAGGCAAAACCACCCCCGGGGTTCAGAGCCACCGCTCTCTACTAAAAATGTTTATTGATCATTCACCATCGGATAGTGCTGGCCGACAGAAATACAATTTGACCCGCATATGTAGTTTCAAATTATTTTCTAATGTTTATTCATTTTTAAGAGAGAGAGAGAAACAGAGCACGAGCAGGGGAGGGGCGGAGAGAGAGGGAGACACAGAATCCGAAGCAGGCTCCGGGCTCCGAGCTGTCAGCAACTCAAACTCATGCTCAAACTCATGAGCCACGAGATCATGACCTGAGCCCAAGTCAGACGCTCAACCGACGGAGCCACCCAGGCGCCCCAACCCACACATGTAGTTTTAAACTTTCTAGGAGCCACATTAAAAAGGTAGAAACGGGGGGCACCTGGGTGGCTCCGTCGATGAAGCGATCGACTTCGGCTCAGGTCATCATGATCTCACAGTTCGTGGATAAGAGCCCTGCATCGGGCTCCGTGCTAACAGTGCACGGCCTGCTTGGGATTCTCTCCCTCTCCCAATGCCCCTCCCCAACTGGCGCTTTCTCTCTCTCAAAAATAAATAAATAAACTAAAAAAAAAAAGAAATGGATAATTACCTTAGTATATATTTAACACAATATATATCTGATACTATCATTTCAACAATTGACATAAAAACATTGTTAGGGAGGTATTTCACTTTTTTTTTTTTTTATCAAGTCTTCGGAAGCCACTGTGTGTTTTTTACATTCATAGCACATCACGATAAACACCGGCCACCAGACCAGACCACACAGCTCTACAGCGCCTCTGACATACACGGCCACCTCGTATGTGTTCGCTCGTGTAATCCTCACGATGCCGATTCTTCTCCCCACTGTACAGATGAGAAAACCAAGGCCCAGAGAGCTAACTCGCCCAGGATCACACCGCTAATAAACATCCGAGCTGACGTGAACCCAGTTGCCCTATGGGTCAGAGTGACGTTCAGGCGTAAGGGACTTAGGTGGTGTCTCCCAAACTGGGTAGAGATGGCACCCTTTCTTATCTCTGAGCTTCGGTCCCACAGAGGCCACCTGCCGGCACTCGTGCCCAGCCTCCTTACACCTGTGCCCCCAGGCTGCCAGAACCACCTCCCCCCACCCCCAGCCACCATTCCCCAGGGGGGGCAACTGCATAGCTGATCTCATTTTGTCAGTCCCCAAACCCAGTCCATAGCTCCCCAGCGCCCTCACATCCCCCCACCTCCCGGCCACAGTTCAAGAGGCCCCCTGTCCCGCCAGCCTCTCTCATCTCCCCCCTCCCTGGGCCCCCACCCCACCACTGGGCCCCGCACATTTTTCTCTGAGAACTCCCTGATGGGCCAACCCCCAGGCCTTTTCACATGTGGCCTCCCCCTGGCAAACTCCTATGCGTCCCTCAAGGTTCAAACTTTCCCTTCCCTCCCCTCCCCTCCTCGGCAGTTCGGGGCTTTCCTCCCCCAGCCCCACGGCACGGCACGCCTCTACAACACAGACCTTATCACCCTAAGCAGCCAGAGATCTGGTTTCGTGTCCCATCCCCCATTTTCCCAACTCCACCCCCATCGCTCTGTCCCGGCACCAGCCTGGCACCCAACAGGCATCGGTAAAAAGTCCCAGAGTCCGTGAATCAAGCACAGCTCTGTGGCCCATTTCCCCCTCTGGGCCAGGCGTCCCACCTTCCTCAGCCCCCTCTGCTTAGAAAAGGTGGGTACGAGGCCGACTGAACGTGACCCTCACCCTGACCCTCACCCTCGGGGAGGAGATCGCACAGTGCAGGGAGCTGGGTCAGGGAGAACAGGACTGGGTGAGTCGGGGCATCTCCTCAGGAGACCTCCCTTTCCTTTCTATGAAATGGGACGGCATTTTCTGCTCCATGATAATATCAATGTTATTAATAACAGTGCCCCAACGGGTCACGGCAGCAGTGACAGCGAGTAGCTGTTTACCAGGCACTGTGCGCCAGAACCAATCTGAGGTCTGCTGTCCAGCAACCTTGTGAGGAAGGTGCCGGGATCCCAGCCGCCCGAGCACTGCCCTGGCACTTAGTGGGTGCCCCACAGACATTTGCGAAACGGATAAATGAGTGAACATAAATGCCTTCTTACACACGGGGGAAACAGACGCTTAGAGAATTGACATAATTTGTCCATAACCCGGTGGAGCTGGGACTTAAGCCCAACTCTGATTCCCAAAGTCGAGCCTTCTAACCAAGGCCACATAACCCGGGACGGGAGAGGCTGGGGCAGACCCAGATCTCTGCCTACCAGCCCCCTTTCTTCCTCAAGCAGATCCTCAGGGAAAGGCAGGCCCCAGAGTGGACCCTGCATGGGAGGGTGTTGGGAGAAAGACACAGGCTTGGGCGGACCCAGGAGATGGGCAGCTGTCCCCGAGCCCCACACCCAGAACAGGTTGATCTGGGAAGGCCACTGAAGGGGTGGGGGGATGGGCTGTGCTCAGCAGGTGCCAAGACCAGTGGCCAGGCGGGTGGGAGAGCAGGCGTCCCCCTTAGGTCGCCTGGGAAGGCCCAGACCTTAATTAACCCCGCCTGCCCCACAGCAGGCCCTGGCTCCCAGCTCTGGCCTGGGTGATGGGGCTGCCCTAGGGCCCTGACTTTGCCCACACGCGCCCTTGAATCCCGGGGACCCACCGCACCCTCCCCCTTGGGTTGGCCTGACTTCCCCACACACGTGGCCCTAGGGGAGGGCTGGAGGCTCTGCCCCGGGTGGGAGAAGGCCTTACACCTGCGCCCCCACCCCCGCCGATCTCGGACAAGCCAATTCCCTTCTGGGCTCCCAGGCAAAATGGGGTAATAAGTCACAGCTGCCAGCCGCTGGCCGGGGCCATGGAGGCGAAAGAAGAGGCTCCCAGAGCTGCCCTCGCCGCCCGCAGCGCAGGGAGGGCTGACGCGGGGTGTGGGTTCGGCTGCGGGGCGGTAGGGGTGGGGGGGTCCTCGGGGGCGCGTGATGTGAATGTGTAAAGGGGGGGGGGTAGGGCGTGCAAGGCCCGCCCGGGAGACCCCGCCCCGCTCACCTGGGCTCCCGGACGCCGGGGTCCCGGCGCGGATCTGGGCCGCCGGCCCCACCCCCACCGCGCTCCCGCAGCCGGGCGGGCAAAGTCCACCGCCCGGGCCGAGCAGGAAGCCCGGAGGCCCGGCGCGGCGGGGCCCGAGTCCGGGCCCCCCCCCCCCACACCCGGCGGCCGGCGCTATTGTTCCCACGGCCCCGGCCTCCGCGGCCCGGCGCCCCGCCCCCCGCACCTGCCGCCCCTGCCGCCCCCGGCCCGGTACCTGCGCCCCCGAACGCGGCCCGCAGCACCCACGCCAGGCTGGCCGCCGCCTTGGCCCGCGAGAAATCGTACTGGTCCAGCGACTTGATCTCGGGCACCAGGAAGGTCCTCCTCAGCGGCCCGGGCCCGGGGGGCGCCGCCTCCACCATGGCGGCGCCGGGGCTGCGGGAGCCGGCTCCGCGCTCGCTCGGGCTGGGCTGCGCCGCGCTCGCACCCGGGCCGGGCCCGCCGCCGCCGCCACCGCCGCCGCCGCCGCCGCCGAGCCAGGTGCGGCCGCTCGCGCTCGCGACGCAGCGTCGGCCCCGCCCCGGGGCGGAGCCCAGGTGCGCCCCGCCCCCGGCCCAGACCCCGACCCGGTCCTCCCCGCCCCCCTCCGGCTTCGCCTGGCCGCCTGCAGAGGGTGGGGCGGGCCCGGACTGCGGTGTTGGCGGGAGGCTGCGGAGGAGTGCGTGTGCGTGTGCGTGTGCGCGCGTGCGCTGGGGAGGACGAGGGACCCTCTGTTTGCGGATGTGTGTGCTGGCCCGAGCGTGTACGCTTGGATGTGAACGTGAGCGTCCGTGCGTGGCTGCACCTGTGTCCGATGGCGAGTTGGGAGCGTAGAGAGCGTGTGTGTTTGTAGCCGTGTGTGCGTCTCCGAACGCATTCGGGTGGTGAACGCGCGAGTTTGAGGGTGTCTGCGTGTGCTCTCTGGGTGGGCGTGTGACAGCACCTGTGTGTGGGGATGCGTGTGCGTCCGTGTTTTTCATGTGTGTGCAAGGATCGTATGGTGTAGGTGTCTGTGTCCAGAGGGTATAGTGGTGGCGAGTGTGCGTGTGCATTTGTGTTTTGTCAGTGGATTTGCGAGTGTACGTGTTTGTGAGCATCTAAGGATGTTTTGTATAAGGATGTGATCGGTGTCGATGAAGGAGCACGCGAGAGAAATTGTTTGAGAGCAGGTGTATTTATGCAGGAGCGTGTTTACTTATATCTATGAATGGAGCTAATGGCAGTTACTGGGGACACTTGCAAATGTCTGGGCCCTTTTTGTGGATATTTGTTTAATATTTGCTTGTGTCAGGGCGCCTGGGTGGCTCAGTTGGTTAAGCTCTGACTTCGGCTCAGGTCACGATCTCATGGTTCGTGAGTTCAGGCCCTCCGTCGGGCTCTGTGCTGACGGCTCGGAGCCTGGAGCCTGCTTGGGATTCTGTGTCTCCTTCTCTCTCTGCCCCTCCCCTGCTCGTGCTCGCTCTCTCTCTCTCTCTCAAAAATAAATAAATATTTAACAATTTTTTTAATTGCTGTGTATCCCATTGTGTTTTTGTGTCAACACATCTGCCACGTGCCTCTCAGCTGTGTCTAATTGTGAACGTAGAATCGTGTGTTAAGTCTTTGCAGACCTGTATATCCGCGGTGTGTATAACCGGGTGTGATCACATGTGTATAGTAAGTGCACATACGTATCTGGGTTTGTATGTTATCTTTTCACAGGAGTGTTGACATGTATGACTTTCTGCGTGTTTTTGTGTGACGCTGATATTTACGTTTGAAGTTTGGGACGTTTGCACGGATCTGTGTGGAAGCATGAGTGTGTCAGAGTGTCCATGGGTATCTCTTTTCTGAATGCAAATTGAGTATCTGAGCTTCCCTCTTTGCGTGCAGGTACATGTGTGCCTGGTGGCAAATCGAAGACTGTAGTGTGCGTGTAGGTATGCACACGCAATAAGTTAGGTTTTTCACATTTTTTAAAATTTATTATTGAGAGAGCATGAGCGTGGGAGGGGCAGAGAGAGGGAGAGACCCAGAATCCGAAGCGGGCTCCGGGCTCCGAGCCGTCAGCACAGAGCCCGACGCGGGGCTCGAACCCACGAACCGCGAGATCATGACCTGAGCTGAAGTCAGACGCTCAACCGACTGAGCCACCCAGGCGCCCCAAGAAGTTGGGTTTTGAATGGCTCTGTGAGCGTGTGAGGGTACGTGTGTGTACCTAGATGCAATTGAGTGCCATATATGAGTGAGGCTGGGTGGGTGAATCCCATGTAAGGGAATGTAAATGTGAGTTTCTGCATTCACAACTGTAGAGGGAGTTTCATTCAACACCCACACCTATACACACACACAGCAATCGGGGGGCTCTCGACTCTGTACAAAGCGCAAGAGCGAGTCAGTTTCCTGAGACAGCCCCCCTCTCAGGCTCAGATGGTCCCCAAAGCCTATTCTTTGTAGAAATTCCTGGGGCCCCTTAACATACATTGCACAGGTGTGTTTGAGGCATGGGTCTCATGGTCCAGAGCGTGTGACTGGAGAGGGGGTGGGTGTGCCCAAGGGAGGGGAGCTGGGGCGTCGGCCCTCCTGTCTGGATGTGCCCGTGCAGGAGTGGGTGTGGGCGCACAAAGGGCCCAGTGTGCGTGTGTTTTCGTGCAGGTGTTGATACGCGCGACGCACGTGTCTCGGCTCCTGTCCCAAGCCCCCTGAATGACCTGGACATGTCCTTTCCCCACCGGGCCTTGGTCTCCCCATCGGTGGCACTGCCGGGGGGTCCGGGGCTCCTGGCATCGGGAGGTGCCCGGGAAGGGAAGGGCACACCGTCACGGGGTGCCACTCCCATGAGCGTGGCACGTCCCGCTGGCTCACATGCGTGTTTGCTTTTCTGGGAAGCTTCTCATGACCTCTGTGGACCCCAAGGACAAACACGAGCTGGGACACACTCCTGGGGATGCTCTGTAAACACACATGCACAAGGCTCCCGCCCCGGGAGGGAACCCGCAGGCCCTCGCCTGTCCTGGACTGGAGGGCCTGGGGGAGTCTGCTGGTGTCAGAGTAGGAACTGGGCACGGTGCCCCCCCCCTCGGGCGCCAGGGGCCTCCTCAGGCCCAGCCCCCACACTGGGCCAACTGGAACTCCTGGCTGGCTAGACTGCCCCACCCACACACAGCCGGCTGGAACCTGGAACCGAGGTCCCACCCGCCCCTGAGGGCCAGTTCCTGGGGCCCACGCAGCTCCAGACACACTGGCTCCCCTGTGAGCAGGTGGCCTCCTCCCCTTAGACCCCCCTCCGGCCCTCCCCAAGCCCTTGCCTGCCACCTCCTCCCTCACCTGGGGCTTCCTTTGGTTCTCACACCTCCTAACTCATCAGACAGGCTCTGGTTATGAAGCTGGAGGTGGGGATGACTTAGAAGGTTCATAGGTCGGAATTCAGGACTAGGTTTTGGGGAAGTGTATGAAGCCCCCAAAACTCATCCGCAAAATTCTGGGTATGTGTGCACTTTGGGGATCGTATCAACAGGTAACAGTTTTTGAGGCTATTTTATACCCAGCACGATCTCATTTAATTCTTACAACATCCCGACCGTAACGAGTTTTAGACCCATTTTGCCGACAGAAAAATTGAGGCCGAGGGCCCCAACATGACACAGCTACGAGAATAAAGGAGGCTTTGAGCCCAAGGCACCTGGATTCACCCACTGAACCTCCATGCTGTCTTTCCGTTCTGAGGCTGGCCTACCTTCCCTAATCGTTCGTCACCCTCAAATGGGGTTGGATGAAGCCCGAGGCTGGGGGGCCTCCGAGCAGAGGAAGGTTGGGATCTCCCCTCAGTACCTCTCGTCCACACTGAACTATAGTGATGGGGATTCAAGTCTGGCCACTGATTTTGTCTACCTGCCCACACAGTGTCCCATGGCGGCCTTTCTGAAGTTTGGCCTCAGTAGAGGGAGATTATTCTCGGACTCCCCCCATCCAGGGATCTCAGGGAGACAATTCTGAAGTCTTTCAAAATAACATTAAAAAACAAAAACAAAAACAAAAAAACCCAGGGGTGCCTGGGGGGCTCAGTCGGTTGAGTCTGACTTCAGCTCAGGTCACGATCTCACGGCTGATGAGTTCGAGCCCCGTGTCGGGCTCTGTACTGACAGCTCAGAGCCTGGAGCCTGTTTCAGATTCTGTGTCTCCCTCTCTCTGAGCCCCTCCCCCACTCACACTCTGTCTCTCTCTCTCTCTCAAAAATAAAGATTAAAAAATTTTTTTTAAAAATACAGGGGCGCCTGGGTGGCTCAGTCAGTTGAGCGACTGACTCTTAATTTCGGCTCAGGTCATGATCTTGAGGTTCATTAGATTGAGAGTCATGTCAAGCTCTGTGCTAACAGTGTAGCCTGCTTGGAATTCTCTTTCTCCCTCTCTCTCTGCACCTTCCCAACTCATGTTCTCTCTCCTCTCTCTCTCAAAATAAATAAATAAACATTTTATTTTATTATTTTCTAAGTTTATTTTTAAGACAGAGAGAGGGGCAGAATGCAAGCAGGGGAGGGGGCAGAGAGAGAGGGAGACACATAATCCGAAACAGGCTCCAGGCTCTGAGCTGTCAGCACAGAGCCCGACGCGGGGCTCAAACTCACAAACTGAGATCATGACCCGAACCGAAGTCGACCGAGCCACCCAGGCTCCCCCTGACACATGCATTTAGAAGCAACTGTTAGTACGCCAAAGAGATGACTTCAGCAGGGGAAAAAATATTGGGACGATAATAAAACAAAGCAAGAGTGCGAGTGCTGAAGGCAGCTGGGGTGAGGGCTGCTTCAGCTTGGGAGGGGGAGGCGACTCTGTGGGTGGGACAGATGGACAGAGACAGGAAGAATGAAAAGGAATAGTTGTGGTGGGTGGGCGGCTTAGTCTGTTAAGCTTCCGATCCGGGTTCTAGCCTTGCATCAGGCTCTCTGCCGTCAGTGCAGAGCCTGCTTTGAATTCTCTGTCTCCCTTTTTCTCTGCTCCTCCCCCACCCTCAAAAATAAATAAACAGTAAAAAAAAAAAAAAAGAAAAGAAAAAAGGAACAGTTGTAGGAAAAGCATTCCAGGCTCGGAGAAATGCAAGAGCCCTGGGGCAGGTGCAAGCCTAGCCTCCTCAGGGAAGGTCACCGCAGGGGACGTGCAGAGAAAGCTTCTTTGAAGTGCTTCTCAAATTCTCTCCAGTGAGGAACGAGTCGCCTCCCCCCCATCCATAAAATGCAATGAAAATTAATTTCTAGAAAAATGATGTTGAAAAACACATGCATAGTGCCAGAAAGCAAGGAACGACCTGCAAGGATTGGGTATGTCAGAGGCCGTAGGAGCCCCACTGAAAGAAAGAGCCCCTAGTGGCCACAGCTGGAGCGATCTGAGTAACGAAATTAATGTAACATTGGCTTATAACCCCAAGAATAAAGTAAATATCCATGAGTTCGCACCGATGCAAAGAAATGATCAAATACGTTAACGGTTGAGGGGCAAGAGGCAAACTTGATGTGCAGAATTCCAAATCGTTCATGAACATGCTGCACCCCCCAAAAGAGGTCCAGCTGCACAGCGTGATGCCTTTCCAAGAAGGATGTTGTAGAAAGAGAGGAGAAAAGAGTAAGTTTTCAGTGGAGAAGCCTCGTGACAAACACGCACGTCACCTGCTGGCTGGGTGATCAAGGCCACCATCAACAGTCATAATTAGGCGGACGGTACGTCCTCTCGTGATAAAATGCAATGAAAATGGCACTTTGCCTCTGTGATCTTCCCTCTCCAAACCCATAACCCTAGCCTAACCGTGAGGAAAAGATCGGAAAAATTCCAACAGAGACGCACCCTTTGGGATCCCTGACCAATACCCCTCAAGACTGTCAAGGTCGTCAAAGACGAGCAGAGCTCAAGAGACCATCCCGGCCAGGAAGAGCCTAAGGAAGCGAGCCAACTCAATCTCGTGTGGGATCCTGGACCCCCCAAAAAGGACATTCTGGTAAAGCTGGAGAAATCTGGATAAAGCGTGTGCTTTAGTTGATACTAATGTATCAAAATTCGTTCACTAATTGTAACAAATGTCGCATACTAGTCTAAGATGTTACTAAAAAGGGAAACCGTGTGTGTGCGCGCGCGCGCGCGCGCGCTCACGTGCGCTGGGAGAAGGGCGTCTATGGAAACTGTGCTATTTTCTTAATTTTGCTTAGACCTGTTCTAAAGCCTGATTTTAAAACATTTAAAAGACAGGCAAAGCTTGAGCCCGATGGTCAAAATCACTCTATCAAGTTACTATAAAGCTTCTCTCTCTACACTTACTGTTTTCTATACTTTCTCATCTGGACGGTGGTCAGCAGCTCGGGACCGGCCCTGGTCTGTGGCAGGTTTTGAGTGGTTCTAGACAAGGGTTCCTCACCCTCACCGCTGTTGACCTTTGGGGACAGATTATTCTTGGCGGGGGCGGGGGGGGGGTGCCTGTGTATTGCAGGGTGTTCAGCAGCATCCCTGACCTCTACACAACTGGGTGTCACTTGCAGCCCCCTCCGACCGTGACAAGCAACAATGTCTCCAGACATTGCCCCGCAGGTCAAATCACTTTCCCATCGAAAACCACGCACGTGCACGCACGTACGCAGGCAACCAAGTCAAATCAGGGAACGTGGTCCAGGAAGCCCCGTGCGTGTTTGGGAGTTCCAGGTCTGCCATGAAGGGCCTGGTATCTCCAAAACAACCCTGCTGATGCCGGCTGGTTTGTGGCAGCTTCGTTCGGAAGGCCCATCCTAGGGTGTGGCTCTGGGCCCGGAGAGAACGGAAAGATTCAGAATGTGTTTGGGAGAGAGAGGTGATGGGACTTGCCGATCATGGGGGCAGGAAGCGAAGAGGGGAAGGGAGGGGCTTGGGGTAGATGCACAGATTGCTGCCGCCTTTCGCAACTGGGTAGATGGCGGTGTCATGCGCCGAGATGGGAACGTGAGATGAGGGGCCAGGCTGGGCGAGGGAGGGGAGGGTGAGGAGTTTCGCCTTGGACAGGTGGAGTTTCAGGTCCCGGAGGGCCATGGAGGAGAGCGGAAGTTCACGGGCTTGGTACACATCGTGATGAGGGACGCCCCACGGGCCTAATCCCATGCACAGTGCTCCCCGAGGGGCGAGGCCAGAAGAGCAGAGCCCCCTTCTCCCTCCTCCCCTGCAACCATCGCGTTGGCTGCTTTTCTGACGTGGCCCCTCGGGGAACACTGTGCATTTGATTAGGCACATGGGACATCACTCATCACGATGTGTACAGGTTCACGAACTTCTGCGCTCCTTCCCCGCCCCTCTCCTCTCACACGAAAACGCAGTGGGACTTGGGAGGCTCCGAGATGTCCCGCAGCAGGTACACAGATACATAAACTGCGCTCGAGTGGGACACTGGAATATCATTCAGCTCTTGAAAAGAATGCGCTTTCACACCACAAAAAGCCATGGGAGAGTCTTAAGTGCTTGGTTCTAAGTGACAGAAGCCGGTCTGAGAAGGCTCCAGAGGGTCTGATCCCAACTCTAGGGCATTCTGGGAAAGGTGAAACCGTGGAGACAGGAAAAGGATCAGTGATTGCCAAGGGGTTGGTGGGGGCGGGAGGGATGAAAAGCCGGAGCACAGAGGAGTTTCGGGGCAATGAAAATACTCCCTAGGAGACTATAATTGTGATCACCTGTCATTACACATCTGTCAAAACCCACAGAATGTATGACACCAAGAGGGATCCCTGACATAAACTATGGATGCTGGGTGATGACGGTACCTCAGTGCAGGTTCATGTCGATAGTGGGAGAGGCCGTGCTTCTGTGATGGCAGGGGCTCTCTGGGAACTCTATATTTTCTGCTCAATTTTGCCATGAACTTCAAGCTGTTTTGTTTTTTTTTTACATGATTTTAATTTTTATTTCTTTATTTATTCATTTATTCATTTATGTTTATTTCTTTAGTTAGGGAGAGACAGAGACAGCACGAGTGGGGGAGGGGCAGAGAGCGAGGGAGAGAGAGAGAGTCCTGAGCAGGCTCCACACTGTCAGTGCAAGGAGCCTGATGCGGGGCTCAACCTCCCAAGCCATGAGATCGTGACCTGAGCCAAAATCAAGACTCGATCGCTTAATCGATGGAGCCACCCAGGTGCCCCCCTCCCCCCAAAACTGTTTTTTAAAATCGTCTATAATACACACACACACACACACACACACACACACACAGTCTGTATTGATGTAGGTCAAGGGAGACAGATTATCTCTAGAATGCCTTCTATGTTTTGCACATCGTTGGTGGGAAGAAATTTTCTGTCCGCTTCGTCTCTGTTCTTCCTCCCTCTGGTAGGAGACGGTCTTTGGGCAGAGTGAGGCCATCACTTTGCACGTATAGAGCATGAAGACCTATGTGATTGCAGGGGATGGAGGGTAGAGGGAGAAGTGGCTCTGGGAGAAGGCGGGTCTGGCTGTTTCTCTGACATTGGTGAAGCCTGTGAGGACTCAACCCGGATGGAGCTTGTGTAGCACCCCCTAACTCGTTGCTGCGCCCCACCGGCCCTTGCCAACCCTGAGAGCACAGCAAAAGGACACACTGGGAAAAAAACAAGTCACATATAAACTTTGGGTCCCATGATGCCGCCGTCTGCCAAGACCCTTTGGCTCGGGAGCTCTCAAGAGTCATCGCGGCCAGGACCTGGGATGTCCGCGTGGAAGGCAGAAATTGAGCCCCCGTGGAAAACAAGACCCAGGCTGAGGACAGAATCTGGGAGAGGAAAAACAGAGGGTGGGGGTTTCTGGAAGGTGGGAGTGCTCCCCGGTGTTTGGGGCCTGCTGGAGGGTTCACAGTAGATACAGGAACAGAGAGTCCGGCAACGACCTTGAGGAAGGCAGATTCAAGGGTATGTGTGTGGGAGGTACAAGGGAGGGAGTCAAAGAAGACAAGAGGCAGTGGAAACTTTGTCTAAAATCTTCCCTCTGCAACCCCTCTGCGTCTCCAACCACCCTCCAACTGCTCCCCAAAGCTATTCTTCCCCACGACCCCATCCTTCCACCTCCGGGAGGCCTCCCTTTGTGTGCCTTTGCCACAGCCTAGCTTTCTCTGCAAGTCAATCCCTGCTGTGGAATTGCAGGGTATTGGAGAGGAAAGGAACCGTAACCATCGGCTAGTCCAAACCTTCCCCCCAAGCTAAAACAAGCTCCCTCTACAGCATCTCTGTCCCCTCTTGTGCAGCCTATCTTTGATTCTTTCTGTGGGAAGGGAGCTCACTACTGAGAAAAACAGCTCCTTCCAGCACTAGAGGCTCCAGATCTATTCTTCTGGGAGAATCATGCACGCAGTAGGTCCTCAGCTCCTGTTTGTGGAGTCTGTGTCACTGTCCCCCCGACTCATTTCTTAACCTCCCTAGCAAATTACATATCCCAGACGCGAAGCTAATTGCCAATGTGCGGGGTAACTTGCAACTGATAGGTTTCCATTTCAAATACATGGATTAATACAGCCACCTACTATGTGCCAGGAGCTGGGGATTCATCCTGGATGAAGACAGACGCCGTCTCTGTCCTCATGGAGCTTATGTTCCTGTGGGAACACAAGACACAGAACAGCCAAAGACACAATTATTTAATTACAGTTGTGGTGAGCGCTCTGGGAGAGAGAGATGTCGCCTGGATTATAGACAGGGAGACCATACGACAAGGTGGTCTTAATGAATGCTCAACACTCTTGTTGAACGTGCGGGCATGAAACTGGCCACACGAAGTTGCCAAGCAAGTCATAAGAACAAATCTGTTCCTTGGGGGCAGAAGCCTTCCGCAAGGAGGTTTGTCTATGGCAGACTGTTGAAGTTATGGCTCCCAATTTGTTCACATCTGCTTGTCTCCACCCATTCAGGGGATCCCCATCCACACTCAGGGCTTAGCCCTGTGACTTATTTTGGCCAATGGGACGATGGGATAGGTGACAGAAGCAGAGGCTTGAAAAGTACTTACATAGTGGAATAAAAGACGGGAGATTGCTATAGGTCCTCGGACATTTACAAGGATAGTGAGGGAAATTTATGAACAATTTTATGTCAACAAATCAGAGAACTTACATGGCATAGACAAATTCCTGGAAATGCAGATGCTTACTTAGGAAGAAATGGATGACCTAAATAGTCCTCTGTTTAAAAATGGAATTCGGAGGGCACCTGGGCGGCTCACTTGGTTAAGTGTCCAACTCTTGGTTCCCGCTCAGCTCGTGATCTCATGGTTCTTGAGTTCCAGCCCTGCTTGGGGGCTCTGCGCTGACAGTGCAGAGCTTGGGATTCTCTATCTCCCTCTCTCTCTGCCCCTTCCCCATAAAAATAAATACATAAAAATTAAAAAATAATAAATATGGGGGGCGCCTGGGTGGCTCAGTCGGTTGAGCATCTGACTTTGGCTCAGGTCATGATCTTACAGTTTGTGGGTTCGAGCTCTGTGTCGGGCTCTGTGCTGACAGCTCAGAGACTGGAGCCTGCTTCGGATTCTGTGTCTCCCTCTCTCTTTGCCCCTCCCCTGCTCATGTTCTGTCTCTCTCTGTCTCTCAAAAATAAATAAAAATGTCAAAAAATTTTTTAATAAAAAAATAATAAAGATGGTCAGAAGAGTGATTTTTAAATAAATAAATAAATAAATAAATAAATAAATAAATAAATAAAATTTATGATTAAAAACCTTCCTACAAAGAAGGGGTGCCTGGGTGGCTCAGTCAGTTAAGCATTTGGCTCTTGATTTCGGCTCAGGTCACGATCTCATGGTTTGTGAGATCATGCCCTACATCGGGCTCCTCACTGAGAGTGCAGGGCCTGGTTGGAATTCTCTCCCTCTCTCTGCCCCTCCCCTGCTCACGTTCTCTCTGTCTCTGTCTCTCTCTCTCTCTCAAAATAAACTTAAAAAAAAAACAGCCTTCCCACAAAGAAAACTCCATGCCCAGATGTCTTCATTGGTGAATCCTACAAAAATATAAAAAAGACATAATACTGATTCTACACAAATTCTTCCAGAAAATAGGAAGGTGCATTTCCCAATTCATTCTAGAAGGGTAGTATTATCTTGGCACCATAACCAGATAAGGATATTACAAGAAAAGAAAGCAACAAAATGGGGTGCCTAGTGGCTCAGTCAGTTAAGTATCTGACTCCTGACCTCAACTCAGGTCTTGATCTCAGCGTAGTGAGCCCAAGCCCTTCATTGGGCTCCACATTGGGTGGGGAGCCTACTTAGAAAAAAGAAAGAAAGAAAGAAAATAAAAGAAAACCACAGACCAATATCTTTCATGACTATTGACACAAACAATCCTTAACAAAATATTAGCAAATAGAGTCCAGCAACTTATAAAAAGGAAAACACATCATGATCACATGGTGGCTAATTTAAGGCATGGAAGGTTGATTCAGCATTTGAAAATCAAATCAATCTAATTTGCCATACCAAGAGATCAGAAAAGGAAAAATCAGATGAGAATCATCATCTTAACAGATGTAGAAAACTTATTTGACAAAAATCAAAACGGATTCCTGCTATTGAAAATGCCTCTCAGCAAACCAGGAATAAAAGGAGATTTCCTCTATGGGCTAAAAAGCACCTATGAAAACTTGTAGCCAAAACAATATATTTAATAGTGAATGCTGGGTTATTTTGCCCCAAGACTGGAAAGAAGGCAAAGGTGTCATCTCTTATGGCTTCTATTCAACATTGTGTTGGAGGTCATAGCCAGTGTAATAAGACAAGAAAAGAAATAACAAAGCACAGATTGGGAAGAAAAGTTAAATGTGATAATCTACATAAACAGAAAGAAAGAAAACAAGTAAAATACAATAATCTACGTAGAAAATCATAAAGAATGGACAAAATCATAAAGAATACACCTACTGTGAGTTTAGCAAAGTTATAGGATACAAGGTCAATATATAAAAATGAATTCCATCTCTACAAACTAAAATAGATAATACGATGAAAATTTGAAAAATCAGTACTATTTTCAATAGCATCAAAAACATGAAATACTTAGTGGCATCTGGGTAGCTCAGTCAGTGAAGCATCTGACTTCAGCTTAGGTCATGATCTCACAGTTTGTGAGTTTGAGTCCCCCATTGGGCTCTGTGCTTACAGCTTGGAGCCTGCTTCAGATTCTGTGTCTCCCTCTCTCTCTCTGCCCCTCCCCTGCTCATGCTCTGTCTCTGTCTCTCTCTCTCTCTCTCTCTCTCTCTCAAAAATAAACATTAAAAAAAATTTTAAATATGAAATACTTAGGGATAAATTTAACATAGACCTTTATGTTGAAAACTAGAAAGCATTATTCAGAGAAATCAAAGAAAGCCAAAATAAACATAGAAATACACTACATTCATGGATTAGAAAATTCAGTGCTGGTAATATGTTATTTTTTCCTAAAAATAATCCATAGTTTCAATACAATCCCAATCAAAATTTCAGTAAGGTTTTGTTTTTGTTTTTGTTTTTTGTAGAGGTCACTGAGCTCATTCTAAAATTACAGAATTGTGAAAGACCTAGAACAGCCTAAGCAATTTGAAAAAGAATGAGGGGGCGCCTAGGTTAAGCACCAGACTGTTGACTTCAGCTCAGGTCATGATCTCATGTTTGTGGGTTCAAGCCCCACTAGGGCTCTGCATTGACAGTCAGAGCCTGCTTAGGATTCTCTCTTCCTCTCTCTCTCTCTCTGGCCCTCCCCTGCTCTCTCTCTCTCTCTCTTTCAAAATAAATAAATAAACTTAAAAAAAAAAAAAAGAAAAAGAATGAAATTGTAGGACTTAAGTTACCTGGTATCAAGATATAAAGTTACAGGTATAAGGTAAACATATCTATCAATGGAATAAAGAGCCCATAAAATATAGACCCACACATATATAATCAATTGATTTTGATAAAGCTGTCAAGGTAACTCATTGAGAAAAGGATAGTCTTTTTGACAAATGGTATGGAAACAACGATGCATCTATATGCAAATATATATAAATAAATAAACCTAGGTCCTTACCTCACACCATATATAAAAAGTAACTCAAAATAAGGGCGCCTGGGAGTCTCAGTTAGTTAAGCATCTGACTTTGGCTCAGGTCATGATCTCGTGGTCCATGAGTTCGAGCCCCTCGTCAGGCTCTGTGCTGACAGCTCAGAGCCTGGAGCCTGCTTCAGATTCTGTGTCTCCCTCTCTCTCTCTCTGCCCCTCACCTGCTCATGCTCTTTCTCTCTCTTAAAAATAAACATTAAAAATTAAAAATAATTTATTATTAAATATTACTAAAATATTTATTAAAATAATAAATGAAAATGAAAATATTTGCAACGTAACTGACAATGGGTGTAACATCTTTAGTATATAGGAAATATCTAAAACAGGGGTGGTAAAGTATGACTCAATGCTTTTTTTTGCATGGCTTGCAAGCTAAGAATGGTTTTGACATTTTAAAATCATTTTTATTTTTTTTATTATTTTTTATGTTTATTTTTGAGAGAGGGAGAGAGTGCGCATGCGAGCAGCGGAGTGGCAGAGAGAGAGGGGGACAGAGGATCTGAAGCAGGCTCCGTGTTGACAGCAGAGAGCCCCACGTGGGGCTGGAACTCACGAACCACGAGATCATGACCTGGGCTGAAGTCGGATGCTTCACCGACTGAGCCACCCAGGCGCCCCCCGACATTTTAACATAATTTTTAAAATCTGGGGTGCCTGGGTGGCTCAGTCCATTAAGCGACCGACTCTTGATTTTGACTCAGGTCATGATCTCACGGGTTGTGAGACCGAGCCCCGCACTGGGCTCTGTGCTGACAGTGTGGAGCCTGCTTGGGATTCTCTCTCCTCTCCTTCTGCCCCCCCCCCATTCACACTCTCTCTCTCTCTCTCTCTCTCTCAAAATCAGTAAACTTTTAATTGATTTTTAAAAATCAAAAGAAGAATATTTGACAATTCCTGAAAATTATATGCAATTCAAAACTCCACGTGTCCATAAATGAAGTTCTACTGGAGCACAGCCATGCCCACTGACTTACGTGTTGTCTGACTGCTTTTGAGTTACGAGAGCAGGACGGAGCAACGAAGACTGGCCCCAGCAAGACTATAGAAAAGATGGGGCGCCTGGGTGGCGCAGTCGGTTAAGCGTCCGACTTCAGCCAGGTCACGATCTCGCGGTCCGTGAGTTCGAGCCCCGCGTCGGGCTCTGGGCTGATGGCTCGGAGCCTGGAGCCTGTTTCCGATTCTGTGTCTCCCTCTCTCTCTGCCCCTCCCCCGTTCATGCTCTGTCTCTCTCTGTCCCAAAAATAAATAAACGTTGAAAAAAAAAATTTAAAAAAAAAAAAAAAAAAAGAAAAGTTAAGGGGTGCCTGGCTGACTCAGTCGGGAACGGGGGAGGGGAGGGAGCGTGCGACTCTTAATCTCGGGGATGTGAGTTCGAGCCGGATGTTGAGTGTAGAGGCTACTTAAATCGCAAAACAAAACAAAACAGTGCAAGCAGCAGAGGGAAAGACAGAGGGAGACACAGAATATGAAGCGGGCTCCAGGCTCTGAACTGTCAGCCCAGAGCCCGACATGGGGCTCGAACTCACAAACCATGAGATCATGACCTGAGCTAAAGTCGGACACTTAACCAACCGAGCCACTCAGGTGCCCCTGGGCTTCTTATTTAAAAAGTCAGACCATTGGAACACCTGGGTGGCTCAGTCGGTTGAGCGTCTGACTTTTGATTTTGGCTCATCTCGAGGTTCGTGGGTTTGAGCCCCATGTCAGGCTTCACCCTGACAGCACAGAACCTGCTTGGGATTCTGTCTGTCTGTCTCTCTCTGCTCCTCCTCTCCCCCCCACCCCCACTCTCTCTCTCTCTCTCTCTCTCTCTCTCAAGAATAAATAAATAAATGTTTTAAAAAATCAGACCATCCACCAAGTCACTCCATCATCCTGTGCCTCAGTTTACTAATAAAGCAAAGAGCAAAGTAGGATTGTTGTACACAATAAATTAAAAAGTACGTGTGAAACACTTAGAATGGAACCTGGCACAATAATACCACTACATGAATGTGAGCTAGTCTCTTTTCAATTGCATCTATAGATATTCTAAAATTGCAATCCTGCCTGGTGTTTTCAAGTGTTCTAGGAGGCAAGACTTTGCACCCATTCCCAGGGATGTATATTACTTTCTCCAGGGCAACTTGTCAAAATGCATCAAGAAGTATAACAAAACCAATATTTTGGATCAAGTATTTCCACATCTGAGATGTTTTTCTAAGAACACAAGCAGAGAAACAATAAGTATGTGCTCGTTCATTCATTTCTTCACTGATGAATTTGGGAGAGACATAAAGAGTTCATCACGGAGGCACAGAGATGAACAAACATGAATATTCATCCCAATTTCCTGTAAAAGTGTGAAAAGTTGCAACCAACCTAAACGCCCAGCAGGAAAGACCAGGTTAAATAACTATGCAGCCATGGAGGGGGACAGGGGAGAGGGGGAGGGGTCCTGCTTTAAAAGAATATTTAACAAGATATTTTCTGGGGCTTTAAAAAGTAACGAAACAACACAATCTCACTGTAAAAGGCTCAAATAACAGAAAAGAAATCCCCCCTCCCCCCTCCCCTTAAACTCTCACCCCGCCTCTTCTTCCTAAGAAGGAGCCACTGTCAACTGTTTGGAAGAGATTTTCAGGGTGTTTAATGCGTGGACATACTTGTATACATTCGTGTTCTCCAACATCAATGCAATCATGTTACGTGGCTTTTTCTTTTCCCATGGAGCAGGTACACAGGGATTTCTCCATGTCGGTGAATATAGGTCTGTCTCATTCTTTTTAATGGCTGCAGAACGTTCCCAAAGCATGCCGTGCCCTAATTTGCCTAACTATGCCCCTATTGTCAGTCTTGGAGACGGTCTGCCACGTTTCACTTTTACAGGCAATGGCATCATTGCAAGCTGGGCTGTGATGAGCTCACATATCATTAGGCACATGTGTTTATGGGCTCCCTTGTTGGATGGAGAGTGGCCAGGTCAAAGGTTATGTGCTTTCATATTTTGATGAACACATAGTACCTTTATTTTTATGCTTCATTTGTTTTTTAAATTTATTTTAAACACACCAGCAGTCATTTTATGATGAGAAAAAGCGCCCCCTCCCCAGGAAACGTTTACCACGAAGGCCAAAAAAGCAAGGAGTTAGCCAACTGTTGCACCCCCAACCTCCCCCAGCCGGCAGAAGAAAGCCCCGCCCCTGATGTCTTCACTCCGGGAGCACGACACCCAAATATCACAGCAAGATCGCCCCCTGGTGGCAGAGAAATAGGAAGCTGATCCAGGACAGTTCAGAGTGCGTGTGTGTGTGTCCCCTCTTGTGCGGAGCTGTATTTCATTTTATTCTAATCATAAAGCAACCCTCTGAGTCAGGGACTAAAACCAGGTAAAAGACACAGGTGAGAAATCTGAGTTACCTGGCTGGCAAGGGGCAGACGCTCCCTCAACTCTGAGAAAATCCAGGTCCCTGTTTCCACTCCCGTGAGTCTGTGGATCTAATTCACACACCGTGCAATTCACCCGGTGAAAGTGAGCAATTCAGTGGACTTTAGTGTATTCATAGAGGTCTGCAACCATCACCACTATCAGCGCGAAAGCATTTCCAACACAGGACGTGGAGAAGAGGGAATCCTCGTGCACTTTGGTGGAAACGTACAGTGATGCAGCCACTATGGAAAACAGTATGGAGTTGCCTCAATTAAAAATAAAACTACCCTATGACCCAGGAACTCCACTTCTAGGGACCTACCCAAAGAACATGAAATCACTATCTCAAAGAGATATCTGCACCCCCCCCCCATGTTCACTGAAGCATTATTCACAATGTCCAAGGCATGGAAACAACCCAAGTGTCTATGGATGGATGAATGGATAAAGAAGATATAGTGTATATATACAACAGAATATTATATATCCTTTATTTTTTAATGTTTATTTTTGAGAGAGAGAGAGAGAGAGAAGCAGAGAGAGGGGGAGACACAGAATCGGAAGCAGGCTCCAGGCTCCAAGCTGTCAGCTCAGACGCAGGGCTCAAGCTCAAACTCACAAACTGCGAGATCATGACCTGAACAGAAGTGAGATGCTTAACCCACTGAGCCACCTTATCTGTCCTTTAAGAAGAAAGAAATCCTGTCATTTGTAACAACATGAATGAAATGGCAGGGCATTATTCTAAGCAAAATAAGCCAGAGAAAGACAAATACTGCAAGGCATCACTTACATGTGGAATCTGGGGTGGGGGAGGGGGAAGTTGACTTCATAGAAACAGAGAAGAGAAAAGTGGTTGCCAGGGGCTGGGAGATGGGGGAAATAGGGAAACGTTGGTAAAAGGGCACAAAATTTCAGTTCTAAGATGAATAAGGTCTGAGGAGCTGATATATAATACGGAGGCTATAGTTAATAACACTGTATTTTACAACCGAAATTTGCCAAGTAGAACTTAAATGTAGTCACCAGAGAGGGGGATGGTAAATATGTGAGGTGATGGATATGTTAATTAACTCAATGGGGGATCCGTTCACAATGTATGGGTATATCAAGTTATCACATTATACATTCTTTCTTTTTTTAACGTTTATTTATTTTTGAGAGAGAGAGAGTGTGTGTGTGTGCACACGCAGGTGCGCATGGGTGCGAGTCGGGGAGGGGCAGAGAGAGAAGCGAGGACAGAGGATCTGAAGTGGGCTCTGTGGTGACAGCAGTGAGCCCATTGCGGGGCTCGAACTCGCTAAATGTGGATCATGATCTGAGCCCAAGTTGGATGCTCAACTGACTGAGCCACCCAGGTGCCCCTACATTCTTTTATTTAGCATAAAGTTTCCAGGTTTCATCCACATTGTATCATGTGTCTGTACTTCACTTCTTTTTTGTGGCCAAATAATATTCCATTGTGTGGGTATAACAGGTTGTTCATTTGTTCATCAGTGGGTGGGTATCTGATTGGCTATTATGAATAATGCTCATATGAACCTCTGTGGACAAGATTTTGGTGGACATCTGTTTTTATTTTGGGGGAGGGAGAGATCCTAGGAGATCGTTCTATACAGGAGAGACCCTTTAACTCAGCTTTCCAGATGTCCTGGGGTTCTGACCTCTATGTGGCCATTTTCAGAGAGCTGGCCAGAAACATGTAAAGCAAACCCTCTTGTTAGCTTGGCTCCATCGGTCTCCTCTGCTCCCACTCCACTGGGTCAGCTCCTGAGCTGCAGGTAAACCTCCTGATCCAGAACCCAGGCCCTCACTGGAACCCCAAGATTTCTTAGCATTAGCTGAGCCTTAATCTCTAGAACCAGGGAGAAGTAGCCTGGACAGCCCAAGAAGCTCCATTGGAAGCCCCACTAACTCTTAAGTGATGAATGATTTCTCCAAAGATTTCCAATGCTCTCTCTTTTTGGCGCACAGCAGAGCTGTTCTTTCCTGCCCCCTCATGGTTGAGTAAGGCCATGTGACTTGCTGTGAGCAATGAGTAGTGAGTGGAAATGTATTATTTCCCAGCCAGAGTATCTAATTGCCATGCAAGACCCCCCAGAGATTTCTTTCCTCCACTACAGTGATCTGAAACATTCCAGATAGTGGCTGTTTCATCAGTGGGGTGAGGAGTGAGGCACATGGGAAAGAATCCCTAGATGATCTGTAATAGATACATCTTGAGAGCAAAAAATTAATCTTGTATGGTTTTAGGCTCCCAAGACTTTGGGGTCATTTTTTACAGCAGCATATTCTAATTTATCCTGGCAGAGACACCATCCCATCCACATCATGGTACCTGGGTCCAGCCGAGGGCTTTATATTAGTTTGGTAGGGCTTCCATAACGAAGGATCACAGAGCCGGTGGCTTAAACAACAGAAATTTATTGTCTCCCAGTTCTGGAGGCTAGAAGTCGGAGATCCAAGTTAACAGGGTTCGTTCCTCTGAGGGCTGTGAGGGAGCATCTGTCTGATGCCGCTTTCCTAGCTTCTGGTGGACTCAGGCATTCCTTGGCTTTGTAGTTGATGTTCTCCCTGTGTCTTCACGTTGTCTTCCCTCTATATATCTGTCCTAGTGTCCAAATGTCCCCGTTTTATAAGGACACTAGTCACGACTGATTAATTTTTGCTTATTATCTCTTTAAAAATCTTATCTCCAAATAGAGTCTCACTCTGTTGTCCTGGTTAGGATTTCAACATATACATTTGGGAGGGGGGCACAATTCAGCCCATAGCAGGCTCCATTCCAACTTTGAGGTGCCAGCAGTCCCATCCTGCCCAGGATCAGTGAGAAAAAGTAGGAAAGATTGATGCCAGTCTAAGTTGGTGAGGCTTGGGGCATCTTAGGCTCTAGTGATCAGGGAGTTCCTTCTAGGTCCATGGAGGACTTCTTCCCTGAGGATTCAGTGCTGCCCCCAGGATTGCAGCCTTAAATGGAAATCTCAACAAGTCCACCTCCAGAGGAAATAACATTGGGTGGTGAGTAAGCTTATGAATATGAATCCTGGCTACATCTATTAACAACTGTGTAACTTAACCCCCTCAGAAGCTTGTTTTCTCTCCTATAAAATGGGATGATAATAATACGTCCTCCATAGAGCTACTGTAGGAATTCAGAGAGAACATTCATGCATCAGTGCAAGGTCTGATATATAGCAATTTTCCCATAAGCTCATTGTTATTGTTATTGCTGCTGATGGTGTTAATTTGTGCTTAAAGGAAAGGGGAAACTATGTGGTCTCAGGGTGGGGTGCCAAGACTCCCAACAGAGTGGGAGACACCTCAAGCATCTTTGATTTATCTCCAGAACTTGGGTTCATTCAACAAGCACTTATTGAGCAGCTACTCTGAGCCAGGAGCTCTTTTATGCAAAGTTTCCCCAGTGATGGAACTTCTGTTCAAGCGTGTCTCATTCAGAAAGATATACACAACTAAATAAACAAGTAAAACAACTGTGGATAGAGATTGTGATTTGGGGGCGCCTGGGTGGCTCAGTTGGTTGAGCGTCCAACTTTGGCTCAGGTCATGATCTCGCAGTTCGTGGGTTCAGGCCCTGCGTCAGGCTCTGTGCTGACAGCTCAGAGCCTGGAGCCTGCTTCAGATTCTGTCTCCCTCTCTCTCTGCCCCTTCCCCGCTCATGCTCTGTCTCTCTCTGTCTCTCAAAAATGAATAAACGTTAAAAAATAAATAAAAGCAAGGAAACGGGGCAGGCGGGGGTGGGAAAGCTACTTTAGACAGTAGCTTCAGACAGTCTGAAGGAGTGATATTTGAGAACAGACTTATTCAGCTACACAAAGAGTGAAAAGAGAGGGCTTGAAGGCGGGAGAGTTTGAGAAAAAGAAAGAATGCTGGTGTAATTGGAACAGCATGGGTGAGGGTGGAGGGGAAGGCCATTAGGATGGAGATTTTGACAAGGGGCAAACGTGGACTGAATCTTCAGCTTAATGTGCCTCTTAAAACCTAGAGATTTGCTGAGGGCAGCGACGTCACGGTCTTGGATGGGAAGGTAGAGACAGGGGGACTTATCAGCACCTGGGACAGCTCTCTCTCGCTGTCCATGGTGCTGACACCATGAGACCAGGTTCCCAATGGGGTACAGGAAATGAAGTTCCCTACCTTCGAGGCTCTGGTGTGCCAGATACGAATAGTCAGAATGTCAAAAATGACTAATTATTGAGGGTCTTCTATCGGCTCAGCCCGTGTGCTTGGGCAAAATAACGCCCGCCTCCTCCAAATATGCCTACGCCCTAGTCCCCAGAACCTGTGAATGTCCCCCTACCTGACAGAAAGGACTCTGCAGAAGTGATTACACTGAGGATCTTGAGATGATCCTGGATTACCCACGTGGGCCTAATGTCGTCACAAGCGTCTCTACAGGAGGGAGGCAGGAGGGTCAGAGTCAGGGAAGGAGATGGAGACTGGAAGCAGAGGTCAGAGTGATGCAACGCAAGAAAGATGCAGCCAGCCACCTCTGGCTTCCAATGCGGCCACAAGCCAAGGAATGCAGGTGCCCCCAGAAGATGGAAAGGCAAGAAAACAGATTCTCCACTAGGGCCTCCAGAAGGAATGCAGCCCCGCAGACACCTTGATTTTAGCTCAGAGAGACCCATTTTGAACTTCTGAACTCCAGAACTGTAAAATAATAAACGTGTGTGGCTTTCAGCACCAAGTTTGTGATGATTAATTTCAGAAGCAGTAGGAAAATCATGTGAGCCAAAGCCCAGGAAAGACAGCTCTCTCCTTCACATAATCCAAGAATTGGCACAACAGAGAATTCGACTCCCTGACTGAAGGTTTGTGTCTCCTGCTTCAATTTGTATGTTAAAGTGGTGACCTCCAATGTAATGGCATCAGATGGGACCTCTGGGAGGTCACGAGGGTGGAGTCCTCACGAGTGGGATTGGCGAGTGCCCTTATAAGAGAAACCCCAGAGAGATTTCTCACCCTCTGTCTGCCAAACGAGGGTACAACAGGGAGTCGGCAGCCTGCAACCCAGAAAAGTCCTTCCCCAGGACCCAGCTATGTTGGCACCTTAGTCTTTGACTTCAAAGACCCCAGAACTGAGAAATAAAGGTCTGTGTTGAAGGCCCCCAGCCTGTGGTACTTTGTTATGGTGGCCGCAGCAAAGCAATATACCTGGGGATGGTGGGGAGCTCCGGCCCAACTCCAGCTTGCACTGGGTCCGCCTGGAAGAGGAGTGCTCTCCAAGCCCACAGAGTCACTGTTAGGGGGCTCGGCCCACCCCAGCTGGCCCTGGCCCACTTCAAGGCGAGGAGGGGAGCTTCAGATAAGTATCTAGAAGACAGCGCATACGTGAGCCCCAGGGCTGTTCTCGCTCGGCACAGCCTCTCTCTGGACAACGTCATCGATCCCCATGTCATCAATCTCCACCACTGCCCTGGTGCTTCCGACTGGTCCCAGCACAAATCTCTCTTAAGTCCCCAACCCAAATGTCCAGAGCCCCCACCATCTCCCTTCGGACGGCCCCTCAAGCTCCTCACACTGAACGTGGTCAGAACAGAGCCCAGAATGACCCCCTACTCCTGTTCCTTTCTCCACGTCCCATCTTGACAAAGAGGCCCCTCCCTGGTCACCTATGCCATGGTGCCCTCGTCCTCCTTGGCGTCCCCTGCGCCCTGCCCCCTGGTGTGCATCAAACTCTGGATTCTGGCAAATTTTCTTGTGAATGTCTCGGACATTGTCCCTCCTTCCCCTCCCTGGGTCCGCTGCCCCAGTCATCTCTCCTCGGTCCTTTGCGAGCCATCCCCTTCTGGAGACACAGATCTGACTATTCCCCACTCAAAAACCTCCCAAGGCTGGTGTGTTGCTGGTGGGAAGGTCAAGTGGTATAGCCACCGTGAGGAAGAGTGTGGCAGTTCCTCAAAAAGTTAAACCGAGCATGACCATATGACGTGGCAATGCCACTTCTGGGTCCACACTCAGCGGAAGTGAAAGCAGGGATATGTATATGCCCGTGTTCATGGCACCATTGCTCACAATGCCCCCAAGGTGGAAGCAGCCAGGAGCATCCACTGACAGGTAAACAAATGAACAAGACGTGAACCATCCGTACAACGGAGTATCATTCAGTCTTAAAAAGGAAGGACGTTCTGATGCCTGCTACACGGATAACACTTGAGGGCGTCATACTTAACGAAATAAGTCAGTCACACAGAAGGACAAATACTATCTGATTTCATTTATATGAGGTCCCTGGAGGAGTCAAACCCATAGAGACAGAAAGTAGCTGATGGGTGCTGGGGCTGGGCGAGGGGGAGTTAGTGCTTAATTGGGGCGGAGTTTCAGTTTCGGGTGAGAAAGTTCTCGAGGGGGACGGTGGGGATGGCTGCACAACGGGGCCACCGAATTTTGCACTTAACGGCATGTGGTAAAGGCAGTGACTGGGAGCCCCCAAAAGGCCTTCAGCACACAGTAGGGGCGCCGGCTGGGAGCCTCGAGGGGCCCGGGCTCAGGCCCAGGCTAGAGCCCAGGAGCAATAGCTGTAGTGACAGTAGCAGTGGCATCTGATGGGGCACTTACTACCAGCATCACTTCACAGGTGGAGCAGGTGAGCCTCAGCCACAAGCCTGAGGCCACCAGTAAGAAGCCAGCCTGGGGCCTCACACCAAGCAGTTCGGCTCCACAGTCTAGACACACCAAGACGGTGACTGAGAACCCCTGGGGACAGGTCTCTGTGCACTGTCGGGACTGGCTCATTCTGTGCAGCCTTGGCTGAACACACAGTAGGGTCATGCCTGGGAGTCTCTGAAAGTTTGTGAGCTCCGTGCACGCGTGTGCGCCCCCGTGTGCCTGCGTATTTGCACAGGGCATCCTTTGGGAGCCAGGCTCTGTTGCGCACACAATAGGCACACGTAGCACACAAAGCACGTGTACACAGCAGGACCAGCCAAGGGCAGGGGGAAAATAAGGGGTGCCAGGGTGGGCACCCAAGAACACCTGTGATCCCTGGGGGTTGCCTGTGGTATTCGGAGGTCCTGTGAATTCTGAGAGCCCTCGGGGAAGCTGGGCCTGAGGCTGGGCAAGGGGGCAGCAGGGGCGGGGGCTGTGACAAGCTCAAGGCTGTCTCGGCCCCAGCTCCAGCCATCCCAGTCGTGGAAGGTGGGGCAAGGTGCCCCCTGCACCCAAAGATGACATGAGGCCACTTCCAAGAGGGGAGGGTTTATTGGGAGTAACTGATCCAGGGTCCTCAGTGCGGTGCTGTCCCTCCCCTCGGGGGCAGGGCAGTCCAGTGTGTGCGCCCTGGGCGCTGGGATCAAGGGGGACCCAGGAGGGTCGCAGGCATAGCAGCAGGCAGAGAGGGAATGAGCCACCCCCACAGGGCTCGCCCCCAGCCCAGCCCCAGGGGACCCTCTCGAGGTCCTCAGGCATCCACAGCCGAGCTGGGAGGGTCCGGGGGCGGGCAGCGCCGGTGCCGGAGAATTGACTTCTCCTCCTCCTGAGGGGACAGGAGTGTCACACACACATATCAACATGTATCACAGAGCCCGGGATGCTGGTGCACGCCGCTCGGCATGCATCAGCCGTGTCACCCCACCTTGGGGAGGGCCTGGGCCACTCGCTCTCACCATCTCAGAGGCGGTGCTGGGGCTGGCGCCCTCAGGAGAGCCCCCTTCGTCCCGCGAGCAGTCAGGCCCTGCGTCTTCCTCATACTCTGTCAGGCAATCCGACTCCTCTCCTGGAATCAGGGAGCAAGGTGAGGTGTGGGGCCAGGGGCCCACCAATCCCAGGCCCAGCCCCACCCTCCTAGGAGTGACCTGGGCCCCTCACCATCAGCACAGCCGTCGGAAACGTAGCTCGTGGGGGGCTCAATCCGGGACACGATCTCTGCCAAGTCGGTGAAGCCAGAGCTGGGGAAGGCCAGCACCTGTGGAGTGCAGGTTTAAGTGAAGGTCTCGGGGACTCTGTGGGATCCTGGAGCATCAGGGCCTGTGGTGTTTTGGGGGCCCGAAGATCCTAGGGGGAGTTCTCTGGTCTGAGGGTCTCAGCTAAATCCAAGGAGGTCTGTGGTCACCTGAGACGGGTTGGGGTAATCTAGTTTTAAGAGTGGCCCCACTGGGGTAGGTCACGGGCTTACATCCGCACGGCGGCTCTCATTGAGGTCAGCAGACCGCCGGTCCGTGAGCATCTTCTCAATGATGTCGCCCCTGCTCCAGCCCCCAAACACAGCCTTCCCGTACTGGTAGCCCACATCCTGCAGGAGGCAAGAAGGCTGAGGCCATGCCCGCAAACCCCACTCCCCTAACGTTCTTCTCTGCCTCCCCTTCTCTCCTCAGCTCTGTTCTGTTGACCTTTCCTTGGCCTCTCAACAGCCTGATGCTCTGGGGGAGCTGGCATTTGAGACTAAACCTATCTCAGGGCCAGCCATAGGTCGCACACTTGTCCCCACGCTTCTCATCCTGTGCCCCTGTCAGACATTACCAATCGTCTCATCCTGTGCCTGTCAGACATTACCAATCAATCTCTCTACGTTCTTTCCCACTCAGCCCTGTGCAGTGTGCCAAGTACCAAATGGCCGGAGATGATGTTGTGTAAGCTTATTTCAAGGTCTGCAAAAATGCAATACGTCTGTAGATATCACCATCTCCCGTGCCCGTGACAGATGTCACCAATCCATCACGGCACGCTTTCCTAGTGAGCCCAGAAAGGGGGTCAGACTTTTTTACTCAGGGCTCTGGTCAGCAGCTCCCAGTCAATTTCAGCTAGCATGGGCTAGGACATATTTTTCAGGTCAGTGGCAGGTGACATATGCACTGCTCCACACCTCTCCCATGCTTGTGGCAAACGTTACAAACTGACCAATGTTCTCATTCCCACCGATGCAGAAAATGGCTTTAGAAATCGCTAGACAGTGCTTCAGGCAGTGCAGCTGGCACATAACGGGAATCTTAGTTCTTACACGGCACATGCACAGCCACATTCCCTTGCCACACACACTGCAGACATCACAAATCAATTACCGTTCTGTTCCTCACAGATCCCATCTGGGAACGGAGCCCTAGAATCCTTCCCCTCATGTTGCTCTGGGCTCTAAGTAGTAAAGCTCTGTCAGCCCACCATACAGGCACCATGCCGCTCCCACCCGCTCACATAGATCTGGTCGAACTTCCCGAAGTCCATGGTCTTGAAGCAGTCGATGGGCGGGCGCAGGTACTCGCAGTAGGAGCTGGACTTAACAACCTCCAGCTGCCGCACGCAGGACACGTAGGCCAGGCGAGACTGGATCTCAGCCATGTCTGGAACCTTGATCTTGTCTGTCCAGGGGTTTAGCCGCTTCCACAGCAGCCACCAGCCAGACAGGCTGTCCCCGTAGGTACTGAGGTCCGTCTCATCCTGGCTCCCCACGTCGATGGCGATGACCGTCTTGGCACCCATGCTGCGGGCGATGTCCGCTGTGGGGCCGGGGGCGGTCAGCAGGTGGCTCCCCACCAGAGCCCAGGGCAGGGAAGCTCAACCCAGTCCCACAAATACCATCATGCAAAAGGTCACACACGAAAACCATGCAAACAACAAGCCGGTATGCAAAGGGCATGGGCATTGATGCCCGTGACATTGAGGACGTAGGATCAGACGGTGGAGCTTTTAGGTCTGGGGAAGTGGGGCCAGAGGGCTGGAGAAGATGGAGATACAGACAACGTCGCTGGGGAGGAAACACAAAGTCAGACACGTCGGGGGGGGGGCAGAGGTGTGGAGGGAGTGATAAGGAGAGACAGGGTGGTGAGGACACCAGGAAACGGAGAGGCAGGAAGATACAGTCACAGAGGCTGGAAGACCAAGGGGCAAGAAAACAGACACGGAGACGCGTGGACGTCAAACCACAAGGGAGAGACATGCAGACATGCAGAGACAGCAACAGAGATTTTCTGGGCAGAGATATCAGAGATTCGGAAGGAGAGAGGATCTGGGGGGAGATCTGGGGCTGAGACGGGGACAGAGAACAATGAACAGGAACAAGGAGGTTCAGAGAAACAGGACAGAGGGGTGAAGGGCGGGTGATGGCCCGGTGAGGAGGCCGGTGTGTCTGTGGGTCTGTGTTTCCATGTCCGTGTGTCCCACTGAGCGTCCCCGAGTGGGTCTGGGAGGGCCTGGGGGGATGGGGACAGGGTCCTGCAGCCAGGAAAGAGACCTGAGTCTCCATCAGACTTTGCCTGAGCCCCTCACGAGCTTGTTTGTGTGTCTCAGAACACGTGGCCACGTCTGTGCGCCTGCACAAGCCTGCACACGCCTGCCACCCGTGTGTGTCTCCTGTGTGAGTGTGTGTGTGTGAGCACGCACACCTCAGCGTGTGTCGACGTCTCTGTGCACCCACCTGGACGGCCCTCGCAAGTCTCCTAGCGCCTGTGCACCTACGGATCTGTGCACACCTGCTCACGTGCGTGTGGCTGTTAGGCTGTGCGTCTGTGCAGAGCACCGATGGCGGGGGTTTGCCAACGTTTCCCGTAAGGGGCCACAGAGAAAACAACTCTAGCTCTGCAGCCACATGGTCTCCGTCACAACCGCGCGCGACTCTGCCACGGCGGCACGGGAGCGGCCACGAGACGGAGTGTGAACGACTGGGCGTGGCTGTGTGATTTCATTTGTGAAATCAGGCCGGGGGGCCGGATTCACTGTCGTCTGCTGACCCCCCCCAACTCGGCCTGCGGGCCCCGGGAGTGCGCGTGTCCCTAGCCCACGCGTCTGTTCGTATGCGCTCGCTTCGGGGTATGTGAGACGTCGAACCGCACAGCCGGCCGCCTGCCATCGGCGTGGGTGAGGTCAGCAGGTAAGCGCGAGAGCTTCACTCGGTCGCACGGGTGCCCGCCATCTGTGCGTGTGCGCTCGTGTGTGTCTGCGGCAGCGTGGAGGGATGGGCGTGCGAGGGCATGGCCTCCCGGGCGCCTGTTTGTGTGCCTGCACGTGGGCCCACCTGCTCACGCGTGTGCTGCGCGCGCTTCTGCGTGGGAGCGAGGGGGCAGCCACTTGCCTGGCAGGTTGTTGATGTAGCCGCCGTCCATGAGGAGGTGCCCGTCCTTCGGGTCGCACAGCGGGGGCAGGTAGCCCGACAGCGTCATGCTGGCGCGTACGTATCGCCACAGGGAGCCTGCCCGGCGGGACACACAGACACAGACACGCACAGACACGCTCAGACACGCTCGGAGGCCCGGCCAGCCCGGTGGGCTCGCTGACCTGGCACGTTGTTGACGTAGCACCCATCCACCAGCAGGTGCCCGTCCTTGGGGTCGCAGAGTGGGGGCAGGTAGGGACAGTAGGAGGCGCTGGCCCGGACGTAACGCCACACGCAGCCTGCGGGGACGGCGGTGAGGGGGTGAGGGGCCTGACTAGCCTTCCAGCCCCCCACCCCTGAGGACAGACATACCTGGGGCCTCCGGGGCATTAGTGGGTGGTGGTTAGTGCTCGGCCCTCAGGCCAGGGTGGACGGTCACTCATGTTAACAACGTCCCAGATGCTCAGCTGCCCTCCCTGCACCCCCTCCCGACACGGCCACAGAGATTGTCGTGGGGCCGGCTGGGGGCACCCACCATCTTTGTGGACGCGCATGGCTGAGGCGGTGATGTCCGTGGTCACGTTGAAGTACGGCAGCCACAGGTCCTGTGGGGACAGGGACCAGGGTGGCAGAGGAGTGGGGGCTCCCGCAGAGAGCAGCAGGGGCAGGGCAGGCAAGGGAGGAGGGCACACCTCGATCTGCTTGTCCTGGAAGACGCGGTGAATGCCGCGGTTGAAGGCCGACCCGGTGAACATGGAGGTGACGGGGTACGTGAGGTCCAGCACCGGCTCCACCACCGAAGTCATGTTCTAGGGGCAAGGAGGCCAGTGAGGGTCAAACGGGAGTCGCGCGGGGTCACTAACAAGGGGGTCACAGAGGGCCCTGATTGGCTCCAGCTGGGGGCCAGGTCACTAACCAGGAGGTCACAAAGTCCTGGAGGAATCCGCTATTGGGGTCCAAGTGGGGTTCACAAATTAAGTCAGGAAAAGGGCAGAAAGGGCTCAGGAACCCTTTGGGGTCAGGTTTCAGGGTGCTCCTCCTGCGGTGGGTGGGGGTGGGCCTGTCCCCCACCCCTCCTTCCCCCCTCCCCTCCTTCCTCCCCCCTCCCCTCCCCCAACACACACCTTGGCCCACTCCCGGGCCCGCTGCTTAGTGCGGCTGGCGCTTCGCTCCTCAGCGTACAGGGCACCGATGAAGGAGCCGATGGATGTGCCGCCCACCAGGTCGACGGGGACCCCTGCCTCCTCCAATGCCTTCAGCACGCCGATGTGTGAGCAGCCCCTGCAAAGGGGAGAAAACCCAGGGACTCCCTGGAGATCTCCCACCCCCGCCCCCCCAACCAAGGACTCCCCTTCTCCCATCTCCCCAGGCAACCAGCAAGCGCCAGCCCTATCCCTATGGGAGGGCTCCCAGGGAACAAACCCCACCCTTCAGGACAAGCCCCACCCCTCACCTGGCGCCGCCCCCGCCCAGCACCAGGGCGATGGTGTTGCCTGTGAGCACCCGCGCCAGGCGGGAAAAGTCACTGTGCCGGTCCGCGCGCCTCGAGAAAACCTTCTCATAGAGCTCGTGCTGGGATGCAGGGGGCGGGGGGCGCGGGGCAGAGAGAGGCGACGCATGAGGGTGGGGTGTAGGAGGCGTTACCTGGGCCTCCGCGGCACCGCTCCGCCCCCACAGCCCCTAGGCCCCGCCCCTAGGGTGCTCCACCGCCCCCTCCCGCCTCCCGCGGGGCCCCTCTCCAAGTGCAGCCCTCACCAACTTGGCTGGGCTGCGGCGAGAGAAGAGGCGGCGTGGACAGCGCAGATGCAAGTGCCCCGAGCACCAGCTCCGCATGTTGAGCCACTCGACGGTGCGCGTGGGGCCCGCGCCCTCCTCCCGGTGCAGCAGCACCAGCTGCTTGAGGGCGCGCACCGCCGTGTTCTCCAGCATCTGCTCCAGCTGTGGGGTAGCGGAGGATGGAAGTCACTGATCGTGGGTCATTTCCTCCCCGCCCCCCCCCCCCCGGCTGAGCTTGGGTCCCCGCTCGCCTAGCCCCACGGTGAGGGTGTGCGGGGCCCGGCGCAGGCACGGGAGGGCGGGGTCACTGTGTGCGTGCGGTCTCCGGACCTGGCCAAGAGTGGGCTCCTGGTCACCCAGGCCCACGATGAGGATGCAGTCGGCCTGGCGTAGGCAGCGCACAGTCCAGGGTGTCAGCGACGCGTCAGTCTGGTACAGCACTATGCGGTGGGCATCCTCCTGCTGGGCCAGCCACCCTGACAGCCGGAACTCTTGGATGCTGGGACAGGGGTTGGGGGTGAGCCATCCTGGGGGCTGGTCAGGGGTCCCACACCTCCCGGAAACCATGCAGCTCCATTCCGGGTTGGAGGGTTGGAGGGAGTCTTACACCCCTGCATCCGCGCCCTCCAGGGGCGATTCAATCCACGGGCTCCCATTGACCGGAGGATGGGGCGCATGCTCCTTGGTTCACAGCCCAGAACTCAACCAGAATTGAAAGAATTCTGGGCTTCAAGTCCATCCCCACGTCCTCAAACCCCAAACGCATACCTATCCAGGGCAGAAGCCCCTAGGCGGGCCCGGATGATGTCACTGTTGAGGAGAAGCGTTGGACCTGGGGACGGGTGAGGATGAAGTTAGGAATCCAGGCCAAGAGAGAGGGGTGCAGGGTTGCGGGGAGTGGTGGTGGTGGGGGGGCAGGGAGGCTCTCCTATAAGAGAATACCCCCCCCCACTCCCAGGTCCACCCCACCCTCACTGGCCAACGCTCCGCCTACGTGCGCCCCGCCCACGCGCGCCCCGCCCCGCCGAATGGCCACGCCCCTTTCCCCGACTGACCAATCGCTTGCAGAGCATGCTGCAGCTCCAGGGTGAAGGCCACCATGGGCACCTCGGCGCACACTGGCAGGACCGCCACGGTTGCCAAGTTGCTGGCTGGGTTGGTAAGTTCCGAGTGAGGGGGGACGCCGAGTCCCGAGCCTGCTGAGTCCCGAGTAAAGATTTGTTGTGCAATCGTGTCCGGAAGGTACACCTGTCTCCTCCTCCTCCTCCTCAGAAATCCCGGCCCCTCATCCCCTAGCTGAGGCCTGGTGAAGCCACAGCAAAGGTACCGGCTTCGGTGCTGGTCCCTCAGCCTCACCCCGTCCCCCGTCTTGATAAGACCTGCCCGTGTGAACTTCGATTTGGGGCCTAATCTCCTCAACAGGATCCATCACATAACTCTACATTATGTGTCTGCATGGACGGATCCGTGCCCCCACCCCATTCTGGCCTTGGTGCCTCTGTCCACTGAAGGGACTTAAACGCAAAACTAGGCAGAAACATCCACTTGCTTCTCAGTTTCTCCACGAACCTCCTACACCAAGCCACGAACCCCTCTCTCTTGCCTGGACCTCTCACTGCCTCCTCCCCTCCAGATGCTTCCCCAGTCTGAATAAGCTTAAATGCCCCTCCCAGGCTCCAGGCCCCGGCCTCCATTTCTCCCGCTCGCTCCCTTTCATCCGTGAAGCGTGAAGCGGCCCAAAGCCCCCAAATCCTGTGTGGGTCTTCCTAGTTCCCCTCCAAGCCCTATCTCATTTGTCAAGTCTCAGCTCATCGTCCTCAGAAAGGCTGCCCTCCCTCCACTAGTCACATATTCCATCAAGACCTTTTGTTTTCTTCGCTGTGTGTATCAGCTTGTGACATCAGGCCTTTTCTTTGTGTTTTTCAAATACCTCGCTTGTGGGGCGCCTGGTTGGCTCAGTCAGTTAAGCGTCGGCTGTGGCTCAGGTCATGATCTCCCGGTTGGTGAGTTTGAGCCCCGCATCGGGCTCTGTGCTGACAGCTCAGAGCCTGGAGCCTGCCTCGGACTCTGTCTCTCTCTCTTTCTGCCCCTACCCTGCTCAAACTCTGTCTCTCTCTAAATTAATTAATTAAATTAATTTAATTAAATAAACATTAAAATACCTCGCTTGTCGAGCTGTAAGCCCTTTTAGAAGCTTTGTCTGCCTATGCACTCTCCCCACTCCCGTGCCCAGCACAGTGCCTAGGACGTTAGGTGCTCCCTGGAAAACTTTTCTGTATTTCATCAACAGAGAGACTCTCAGGGGTCTGATATCTTGACGTTTCTGCCCCTGCGATTTCCCCAGAATTGTGACAAGGGTGGACGGATGGCCTGATGGAAGTGAATGGGCATTTGTATACATGGGCCAAGACAGGGGAAAAAATGTCAGGAAAGACCCTGGGCGTGGGGGCGGTTCTTAGCCAAGGGTCACCACTGCCCATCCCCCATCCAGGCATCAAGGCCGAAGGGGCCTAAGAAGACCCTGGGGATAAAGAAGGGCAGGCGTAGAGGTTGCTGGGCTGATCCAGGGTGGGCTTGCCCTCACAGAGAATCTCAGCCCCATCCATACTCCCACATGCCTGTTACCCGACTCCATTCCCCGAAGGACCCTAACTCAAGGAACCACACCTCCCAGCAAACGCTGGAACAGAGAACCACACCTTCCAGCTTGCCCGTCACTTCAGAAGCCACTCCCCAACAAGACCCTTGACCCCACCCCCCCACCCCGACGGACTTCATTTCCCAGCATACTCCTTTAAGGACTCCCTCTACAGTGGGCTCAAGATGTGGTCCCTAGCCCGCCCCGTAGGCCCGGACACCCACAACCCAGCTTGCCACTAAAGACTCTGCCCTTCAGCACTGCCGACACTTCAGATTCCATTAAAAGCATGGCCGGGGGTCTAGGTCTCCGTTTCCGGCCTGCCCAGGAACCCGAACTCCATCCCCCTCCCCGCCCCCACAGCAGGCACCGGAAATCCATCAGATCCCCCCCCCCCCTCCCCGCTTCAAGCCCCACCCAGAGCGTGGTTTCTACTCCCGACTCCATCTCCCAGCATGCCCAGGGCTTAGGGCTCCCTCTCCCGGCGTGTTCTAGTCTTACGACTACATCCCCCAGCACTCCCGGGGCTGCCGGCTCTCACCCGGGAAGGGTCCTTGCAGCTGCTGCAAATTCCCCAAAATTTTCTGGCTTAGCAGGTGGATGAGGCGGGTTACGACCTGGGCGTGGGAAACCGGCGTTCCAGTGAGACGAGAGGGGCAACTTTTCCCTCCTCCTACTCGGTTGCCTGCGTACCCCTTACCCGGGCCCCGCCCCCAAAGAGCCCTGCTCTTACTAGGGGGGGTTTCCACCTCCTCCCTAGGGTTCTATCCCCCTCCCCCATTAGGCCCTGCCCCCTCGGGCCCTCCCCTCCATTAAGGAGACCAGCCCGCACAGCACCCAGCAGCACCTGCGGGTAACGACGTTTGATGTGGCCCAGGGTGCCCTCGGGGAGTTTGGCCAGCTCCGTGTCGCGCACCGCGTGCACCGTCGTGGCACGAGGCTGTCGTGTCAGCGCCTCCACCTGGGAGACCGCGTGCGTGACCAGGGCTGCTTGAGCCGGGAGGTCCCGGGTAGGAAAGGGGAAGCCGACCGTGGGTGCAGAGAGGAGGCGGTCCGGCCCTACCCCGACGGTCCCCCGATATGGGATGGAAGATCACAGGCCCCACGACTCATTAGAACGTCGGGGAGAGGGACCCATGCGGCAGGGGTCGGCCGGGGGTGGGGGGGTTGTCTCCTCTTCTGATAGAAGTCTGGGGAGGAGACCCATGAAGACTCCCCACCCCAAGAAGTCGCCCCCTCCTCCCGCCCACGGAAGGGAGCCGCCATCACCGTCCCATCAGACTACCTGGAACGCCGTGTTTGTTGGGAGGAGGTGGGGGGGGGGGGCTTACAGAGTTTGGAGGGCGGTGGGTGGGCGCTTACCACGCCAATGAGGTCGCCGCGGCCGTACTCGCCCACCAGCTCCTTCTTGCCGCTGCCGCGCTGGATGACGCTGCGCAGCCGCCCATTGAGCACGATGTAGGTGCAGTCGGAGCGGTCGCCCTGCCTGGGGTGGGGAGCGGGTGAGACGGGGTGGGGGCTGCCACGGGGTGGGGCTGCGTCCTAGGCAAGGCCTGAGCTGCACCTGTACAAAGCGCGTCCCGCCTCCACCGCCGTCCAGTCGATGGCAAAGTCCATCTGGCGCACGAAGGGCGACATCCTCGCGGCCACCGTGTGCGCGGCGCTCAGCACCACACTGGGCTGTGCACGCATGATCCTACAGGGGACAGTGGGGGGTGCGTGAGCCGGGGGAGGGGAGCTGGAAGGGAATGTCCTTGGGAAGTGGAGAGGGCCCGTGATGGCCTGGTGGTGGGAGCAGAAGGGCTCAAAGCTGTCCCGGGAGGGGCGCCTGGGTGGCGCAGTCGGTTAAGCGTCCGACTTCAGCCAGGTCACGATCTCGCGGTCTGTGAGTTCGAGCCCCGCGTCAGGCTCTGGGCTGATGGCTCAGAGCCTGGAGCCTGTTTCCGATTCTGTGTCTCCTTCTCTCTCTGCCCCTCCCCCGTTCATGCTCTGTCTCTCTCTGTCCCAAAAATAAATAAACGTTGAAAAAAAAATTAAAAAAAAAAAAAAAAAAAAGCTGTCCCGGGAAAGGCACCGGGCATGGGGGCGGGGGGGGGGGGGCTCTGCCCCAGCACAATGGGGTCAAGTCGGGCCCTCCAAGTGCCACTCCCACCCCAACACTGGGGGGGCCTCCTGCCGTACTCATAGAAGTCAGACTTAGAGATCCTCAGGAAGGTGCAGTCTCGCTGGGCTCTCAGTGTGAAGATAAGGGGCTCCCCGGTGAGCACCGCCAGCTGACCCACCAGCTCTCCGGGTTGTGCCACGAACAGGCACACGTCCTCTGCCTTGTCGATCATGCGCTGATACACGTGCAGGCAGCCCCACAGCACAAAGTGCAGGCTCACGTCCTGGGGGGGGGCAGAGGCAGAGATGGGCACGGGGGCAACACTCCCACCCTCAACTCAGCTCAGTGCACCCCGAGGAAAAGCTAAGGAAGGAAAAGTTAAAGGAGGGAGGAAATGCTCTGCAGCGCTCTGAAGTGCACAACATACCTAATTTCCATTGGGCACCCACGGTAGCCATTAGTAACGGATTAACAAAATCTGAGACCAGATTAAGGCCCATAAATTCTTTTTTGAAGATTTTTTTTAAAAAGTTTACTTATTTTGAGAGCGAGAGCGTGCACAATCAGGGAAGAGGCAGAGAGAGTGGGAAAGAGAATCCCAAGCAGGTTCCTTGGTGTCAGCACGGAGCTCAATACCCACAGACCATGAGACCATGAGATCATGACCTGAGCTGAAATCAAGAGTCGGGCTCTTAACTGACTGAGCCACCCAGGCACCCATGAGATTTTTTTTTTTTTAAGTAATCTCTATGCCCAACACGGGGTTCAACTCATGATCCTGAGATCAAGAGTCCCATGCTCAACCGACTGAGCCAGCCAGGTGCCCCAAGCTCCATAAATTCTCTCCAACATAGCCAGCAAGAGGCTGCAAGGGCTATGGAGGGGTGCGGCATGGCTGAGCTTAAACCCTCTGAGTTTACGCAGGGCAACTAGTTAGCCCATGGAAGAATAAATTTGGACCCTTACCTCACACCATATAGAAATGGATCAAAAAAGACATGGAGGTAAAAGGTAAAACTGTAAAACTCATAGAAGCAAATATAGGGCTCAGTCTTTGTGACTCTGAATTTGGTGAGGAATCCTTAGATATGACACCAAAAATATGAGCAACAACACAAACTTGATAAGTTGGACTTAATCAAAATGAAAAACTCTGAGTTTCAAAGGACACTGATTCAAGAAACTGAAAGGACAACCCAGAGACTGGGAGAAAATACTTGCAAATCCCATATCTGCTAAGGGTCTTGTATCTGGAATACATAAAGAATTCTTACAACTCAACAACAAAAAGACAAATGACTCAATTTTAAAAAATGGTCAAAGTCTCAGAATAGACGCTTCCCCAAAGAAGGTAGACAAATGGCCAATAAGCACATGAGAAGATGATCAAAATCATCGATCACTAGGGAAATTCAAATCAAAACCATGAGGGGCACCTGGGTGGCTCAGTTGGTTGACTGTCTGATTCTTGATTCCAGCTCAGGTCATGATCCTGGAGTCGTGGGATCAGGTCCCGCATTGGGCTCTGATCTAAGCATGGAGCCTGCTTGAGACGCTCTCTCCCTCTGCCCGTCTCCCAGTCGTTCGTGCATGCATTCTCTCTCAACACAAAAAACACAACCACGAGACGCTACTGCACGCACTGGGATGACTAGAATCAAAATGTGTTAGAGAGGATGCAGAGAAACTACAACTGTCACCCACTGCTGGTGGGAAGGTAAAAACAGCAGTCGCTTTGGAAAACAGTCTGGCAAAAGTTAAAAGCAGTCTACGGGGCGCCTGGGGTGGCTCAGTCGGTTAAGCGTCCGACTCTTGATTTCGGCTCAGGTCATGATCTCACAGTCCGTGAGTTTGAGCACCGTGTGGGGCTCTGAGCTGACAGCCTGCCCAGGGTTCTCCCTCTCTGCCCCCACCCTGTTTGTGTGCTCTCAAAATAAATAAATAAATTTTAAAAAGAAAGTCATTAAAACATTTGATAGTGTTGATGGTTGCACAACTCTGTGAATGTCCTAAAAACCACAGACTTCTCTTTAAATGCATGAATTGCATAGTATGTGAATTACATGTCAAAAAAACTATCCCCATACATATACATACTTTGCTCCCAGTTCCCTTGTTCCACTGCATCTCTGTTGACCTCCTTTTGTCTCCTAGAGGTCAAATATCCTATTTCCACCACAGGACATTTGCACAAGCTTTCCCTCTGCCTAGAAAGCTCTTTTCTGCCCCTTGCCCATAATTAATTCCTCCCCCTCCTTCCTCCTTAGCTGGAGGTTGCTTCCTCAGAGGTGCTACCCTGCCTAAGCCAGATTTTGTAAAGGGAAAAACATCTTTTATGTGTATGCACTAAGCACACGATTTTATAAGAACTGGTGTAATTCTTTTGAACGCAAGGTCTGTCAGAACTGTGGGTTTTCCCAAGGGCAGGGAGGGGCCTTACTGGTATCTCCTGCTTCTGCAGTCCCAGGACACACACACACCTGCTGGAACCCTCTAAGAGAATTTCCAGATTCGGTTTGGGATATGAATGGGGGTTGCTAAATTAATCTGCCATTTTGTCATCAGATTGGGAAGCAAGTCTCTTCACTGCAGGACTTCTCAGAGCCTTGAATATGCTAATAGAGCTTCCACAAAGGGATTAAATAGCCAACATTCCAGAAACCTGTTTGAGCACAGATCCCTTGTTTGTAAGTAATACAGGTGTTCCAAGAAGCACACTTTGGGCAATACCTGTGTAAAGCAGAGTTTCATAACCTCGGGACTGGATAAATCTGCTGGGGGGTGGGGGGGGACTGTCCTGTGCATTCTTGCATGTCTGGCCTTCACCCACTAGATGCCAGTAGCACCCTCCCAAGTCAATAAAAAATGTCGCAACACTGACAAATGTCCCCTGGGGGGTAAAAATGCCCCCATTTGCAAACCAGTGGTATGAATTTCTGGAGGGAGAGAGACACAGCAGATTAACATCCCTGACAAAGTTCTGAAGAGCCCCCCCCCCCCCCCCACCAGGAGCCTCGCATGGTTGTAGACCAGTCTGGTCCATTAGCAGGCCAGCTGGGACTGGGTTGAGCCCCCTCGTCTCGCAGATAAGCAGCGCCCAGGGGCCCCCCACAAGAGCTGCGGTGTGACCACACTTCCTCAGCCCCAGATTGCGAAAGCCGCACCCAATTTCCTCTGTAGAAAGGAGCCCGGCCTTGCAATGAGCAGCTCGAGGCATCTGCTCAACCAACAGGTCAAGTGATAGAACAGTATCTCAGCCGGTAGCAGGTGGGCCACCCCCAAATCCACACCCCCCTCCCCAAGCCTGGGGCCCCCCTGGCCCTCCCCTGAAGTGGGGTTGCAGTCTCAGTGCCTGAGTCCTGTCACCCCCCCACCATCTCCCCATGAGCTGCTCCGCCCCCTCCCCTGGGCCTGTCACCCGTGAACACCTCAGGTTCGGAACTATTCTTTACCCCTCATGACAATTCTAGCAGGTAATTACCATTATCACCCCATTCTGTGGATGAGGAAGTGGAGAACTTTTCCGATGACATGCCCAAAGTCACAGAGGGAGTCAGGGCAGAGTCTGATTGCAACTCTGGCCCCCTCAGTCCAGAACCCTCCTCCTCCTCCTCCTCCTCCTCCTCCTCCTCCCGGCTTCTGGACTGTGAAATCATGACTAGGCCTCAGTTTCCCCACATGCACACCAGAGGGACTCCTGCGATACGCTTTCCTACACTTGCTGGGTGCTACCAGGAAGCACTGAAATCCAGCTCCAGGGGCTGGTTCACGGCCTCTGGGTCCAGATTCTGATCCACACACACTTATCGCACACCCACCCCAGCAGGGGCCCAGGATGAGAGGCACACAGGATGTGAGCGCATACTGAGGAACGGAAAGGTCAGAAAATACAAGTCACAGGAGAGGCCGGGGCAGGTAAGAGAGATCTAGGGGTCGGGGGTCCTATGATAAAAGGTTCAAGGGTTGGAGAAGAAAGGTCGATAGGTCCAGAGGACATAGGGATCAGGGTCACAGCACCTAAGATCAGCGGCGGAAATCACATACTCGGGGATCTTCATACAGGGTCAAAGGGCAAGGATCAAGGGTCAGAAAGAGGTCTGGGGTCAGAGCTGCATCAGAGACCAGGAGTTAGCCTCACCTGGTCCCCCTGGCGGGCGATGACGGTGCCGGCTTTGGCATGATGGAGCAGGACCCGGCTGTTGAGGAGGGAGGGGTCCTGGAGGGAAAGCGGGGTTGAGATGGGCCTGTCCGGCCTCCGCCCACCCCGACCCTCCACCTCACGCGCCCCAGGGCCCCACGGCCGCCCACCTCGATCCGCATCAGTTTGGCCAGCTCCCGCTTGGCCGCCTCAAAGATGCTGCTTGTCTGGCGCCCCTGGTAGGGCCCGAAGGGGCAACCCCCCGTGGCCAACTCCTCCTCACAGAAGCTGTGCTCACAGGCACCCGCCGGCTGCTCCCGGGGCTCCTGAGTGGGGGTCTGCATGGGACAGGGCCTGTGACCTCCGTGCTCCCACCTGACCTCCTCCCGAGGACGCCACCGCGCACCAGGCTGGGGTCCCGGGAGGGCGCTGGGGCGAGGTGGGGGAGAGGGCAAGGCCTCACCCGAGCGGGAGCCGCCTGGGGCCCCCCCGAAGCCTCTTCCTGCAGGGACACGGAGATCCGGCCACGCTCATACGCCATGTCAAAGTCCGAGCGGGGGCCACCCTGCAAGCCTGCCGTGAGCGGGAGGCATTTTACAAAAACAACAAAGACGCGAGTGACCACACTTGACTTATGTGCGGAATCCCGTCTCCGTGCAGACAGGACTACTCCGTGACCACTCCCTGCCGCAGAATCCTTCTTAACCACCTCAGTGATTACCCGCCAAAAAGCCCCGCGAGTGCTGCCAGTATTCCCACTTCGCAGATGGGGAAAATCAAGACCGGGACCCCGACATTCAACCCAGAAGCCTGATGGCCTCCCCCGCTCCCCTCCGGCGCCCCAAACCTGAGATGTCCACTGGCAGGGAGATGCAGCGACTCAGCAGCGGGGCGGAGGGGGCCTCCAGGGAGGTGGGCTTCACCGGGTCCCCTGCGAGAGACACGTGTTCAGGCTCCGGCCCCTCAGAGCCACCACGCCCGAAGCTAGGATGATGCGGCAGGGAACTAGGAAAGCGATTCCGATGGCTCCCTGAGGCTAGGGAGCCCTAGGGGACCGGACAGGAGTCAGACCTGGGTACCCAGCTAAGGGGTCCCCGGGAGAGGGCTGGGGTCCTCTGGGATACCTGCAGGTCCAGGCAGCGGGGCCCCAGTGGGGTCAGGTGGCCGGCCGGGAGTCTCCCTTGGCTCCTCGGTGGCGGAGGCGCTGACCACCCGCTTGGAGCCACGCACGGGGCTGGTGCGGGCTGGGAGGCCAGGGCTGGGGAAGAGGCGCAGGGGCTGGATCTCCTGGGGACAGAGAGCACCCTGGTGGTACCACCCGGGAGGCACGCGTCCCACCCCCAGCCCCGTGTTCCCTGTGCTCCCGGCACAACTCACGTGGCTGAAGAGCTCATTGGTCAGACCCAGGTAGTTGTGGAGCGCCAGGAAGGTAACCCGCTGCAGCCTCACCATGATAATCTGCAGGGGCGTGGTCGGAGGGGGCGGGGCCGGGGAGAAAACCGGAGGTGAGACACTGCGGGACAAGAGCTGGATAACAGGAAGGCTGGGAGGAAGCATTTCGGGGCTGGAGTGGAGGGAAGGTCCAGGTCGGCTCAGCAGCGAGGGGCTGACCCGGGGCAGAGGGCCAGCCAGGGAGGAAGCCACAATCAGGTGGCAGAAGATGGGGGGGGAGCAGGTGTGGAGACAGCTGGAGGGAGGGGACAGGGCCCCCCTGGAGCTCTGCCTGCTCAGGGCCCATAGCACAGCTTGAGCACCTGTTGGCTGCTGAGTCCCAGCCCACAGGTGCCCGTGGCGGTCGGGTAGGCGGAGGGAGGCAGAGGGCCCGCTGACCTGCACCACCCGCACCAAGCTCTCGGGGTACTTGGTGAACACGGCAGAGAAGGCCTCCACTGGCAGCCGCAGCACCGTGGAGTCTCGGGCCGCCCGGGCGGACACAGTGCGCTGGGGGTGCTGGTGGCCCTGGGGGCGCGGGGGAACGAGGAGACTCAAAATCAGGGGCTCCCGCTCCCCCAGTCCTTCCCAACGCCAGTGCCTTGAGAACACTGGCGGCACCCGAGGGAACTACCGGCGATTGGCGTCCCTGAGACGACCCTCTCCGAACCAGCCCTCCGACTTTGTCCTCACAGCCAGCCTCCTCGCCCCCCAAGATCGACCACTCACGGTGATGACGTCCAGGATGCTCAGGAGGCTGTTGACACTGTCCCCAGGGACCACTTCCTTCACCACACACTCCTTCCCGTCCTGAGACACCGGGAGGGGAGTGGGGGGCTGACCACGGCTGTCCCCACCCTGCCAACAGGCGTTCCACCTCCTGACCACACCCCTGGCTCTCGACCTCACCACCCAGTGACCACTGACATCCCAATCCCGGCACCCACCAAATCTTTGACCGGCATCCGTTTCCTAGCCATCACTAACTGTGACTGCTGACGATGTAGACCACCCCGACAGCTTTGGGCATTCATTCCCAACTCCTGCCCGCACATCTCAGAAGACCACTACCCTGCTGACTGACAGCAATGCCCATCCCGATAACCAGTGCCCATTCCCCCTGCCCATCTCCCTCTGGTGCCCCCTCGGGTGGTCCACTCACAGGCCCCGGCAGACAGAGCTCCAGCAGCCCATCCTGCACCACATAGATACTGGCATCCGGCTGGCCTGGCCGGAAGACGTAGTCACCCTGGCTGAGCCGCTGGAAGACCATGTGTCGGCAGAGCTCCAGGAAGAGCGGCTTCTCGAAGTGGCCCAGCACCCTGTTGGATGGGGGAGGGAGGAGGGGGAGGAGGGATGCAGGAGGTCAGGTGAGCCCCCAGCTCTGCAGCCCCCCGCCTGCACCCCAACACTGACCGGACATTCTTGAGCATGTAGAGCACCTCGGAGGGCAGGTGGGAGTTAGCCAGGTCACCCTCCGTCAAGTCAGCTTCAAGCACCGCGGGCGGGGGCTCCTTCCGTTGCAGTGTCGGGGCCTCTTTTTGGATGCGCAGGATCCTGGTGGGAAGAGAAGGGTGCAGGGGGCGGGGAGGGAGGGGGCTCGGGCAGACCTGAGACTCCACACAGCCTTTCCCCCAGATCACAAAAGACAGGGATCAGCAAACCCTGGCCTCCTACCCACTTGTGTCAATAAAGTTTTATCGGCACACACGCAATTCACGTTCGTTTATGTTCGTTTACGTGTTACCTGCGGCTACTTCCGCTCAACAGCTAAGTTGAGTAACTGCAACGATCGTGTGACCTGTAAGGCCTAAAATGTTTACTGGTCTGATCCCTCACAAAATGAATTTGCTGATTACTCCTTCACTAACTGTAAGCTTCTGAGGTGGAACCTGTAGTTAGGCAGATCCCTGACGTAAGATACGGGCTGCCCCCCAAAATAGCATCTCTGTTCACCATGGGACCCTGAGACCATCTTTCTCAGCACAGACTAGGCCCTGACAAAATCTCTCTAATGCGAACAGATCTCTGGGGTGGCTTCCATCATATGAGGAGACCCCCGGTACAACTGTTTTGTTTTTTAATTTTTTTTTTTTAACGTTTATTTATCTTTGAGACAGAGAGAGAAGGAGCATGAACGGGGGAGGGTCAGAAAGAGAGGGAGACACAGAATCCGAAACAGGCTCCAGGCTCTGAGCGGTCAGCACAGAGCCCAACGCGGGGCTCGAACCCACGGACCGCGAGATCATGACCTGAGCCGAAGGCGGACGCTTAACCGACTGAGCCACCCAGTCACCCCCCGGTACAACTGTTTTGATCTTTGCAAAGATCCCTGAGCTAGCCCTTATGCCCAGGTATCAAGAACCCTGAGATGACGCCTTTGATGGTCACGACTCCTGAAATAGCTCTCATCATGAGGGGAGAGTACAGATACAGCTCCTCTGCTAACCACAGACCTGGGAGAACCCTTCCCGGCAAGGCACAGTTACTACTGAGATGATCCCTCCCCTGGTCACAAGACTCCTGACATAGACCCTTTAGTATGACCAGACCCCTGAATTAAACTCCATGATACAGAGAAATCCAGACATGGCTCCTTTTCTGATCAGAGAGATCTTGGGCTAGCCCGTACCCAGTTCTCAGAGAGCTGAGATAGCCCTCTGAAGGTCATGACATCAGTGTAGCTCCTTAAGGGTATGCACACACGGAGACCACCCCCGCGACATAAACACACACGAGATATAAACCCTCAACTGACCATAGAGAATCTAAAGCTACCCACTGCTTCTCAAGCCCTAAAAAGCTGTGTGATAACACAACTGTTGATCATGAACAGCCCTGGGATGACACCCTCAAAACAGACCTTCAGGTATATTCCATGATGTCAGGAGACCGACCTCAGAGCCAGCTTCCAACTTAGAAAGATCCCTGGGAGGGCCTTTCTCACAGACTCTGAGATAGCCCTTTGCTGATGACATGGGCCCCTGACATGCCCTCCTATGCCTCTTAAAGCAAGAAGATTCTTGAAATAACTCCTGGCGGTACAGAAATGCTTAAGACAGCCTCCTTAGTGTGGGAAGAACTCTAAGGCAGGTAACATAGAAAGATGCTTTTTGACGGAGAGAAATTGCAGAGATACCCCCAGAACGCAAAAGCTAGAGACAGCCCCTCCAGCAGGTCACAGAAACACCTGAGTGAACCCCAACGAATCACTTCTTGGGTGGGGAGACCCATGAACTAGCCCACACGGCAAACCAGGAGGCAGACCCCTACGTGTATTATAAAGTGTCTGAGATATGGGCTGGAGGTAATGGGCTCACGGACACCCCTGTGGTAGGGGAACATAGCTGAGAGAGCCCTCGGGGCACAGAGACACCACAGACAGCCTGTCTGGTGTGGGAGAGCTCTGAGATAGCCCCTCTGAGTCCGTGGGGTTCAAAGAACCCTTAGATAGGCCCTTTGCTGTGGGCTGATTACTCAAAAGGTCCCTGAGATGGTCCCCCAGCGCCAGGTACACCCAGTACAGCCTTACTTCTTGGCAATGTTGAGCATCTTAAGTTTCTTCTTCATGCGTGGCCGGGAAGTGGTGGAGACCGAAGCATCCACCAGGGAGGAAGTGGATTGTGATACCTAGGAGAATTAAGGATGGGGGATGGGTGAACTGCCAGTTCAGACCTAAGGGGAGAAGGGACCAGATCCAGAGACGCTTACTCAAGGAGGGCGGGCTTACTAAGAGGTGCAAGAGGGAAAGGGTAGAACCTCTGTGTGGTCGGCAAGGACCCCAGGAGGTCCTAGACTCACCTTCCGCATAATCTTCCGACCATAGAAAAGCACTTTGTCCCTCTTCCGGAATCGATACCTGGGACCATCCGGGGCTGGAGTCTCTGGGGATAAGTGGGGAGAGAAGCACTCTGAGCTCCGCGCAGACTCCACGCGACCAGAGATGAGGACCCTGCCTGGAGACTCCCGTAAGTCCCATCTCTACTGCCTCAGGACCCCGGACATTTCAGCTCCCTACGCCGCAGCCTCCCCGGAGGGGCCCTCCGGGTCCTCACTCTGCACTCGCAGTCTCCGCACCAGCAGGAGGATGAATACGGCAGTGACCAGCACCGCGACTCCAGCCCCAATCATCACGCCCAGCACCTGCGGGATGAAGGGCACTGGCTGCGCATCGCATATCCGGCCTGCCGAGCCCTCCACGGAGGCCGGGACGCCCCCGTCCCCATCCCACTCCGCCAAGTCCCCGGCCCCCGAGGAGGTCACAGACGGCCCGTGACTCGATGCCCCCATCTGCAGAATGGGCCGGCGCTGCTCCCTCCCCGGGGGCGCAACTCTTTTCCGGCGGCTCCGCGGCCCGCGGTGCACGCCGGGAAACGTAGTTCCGCCAGAACAGGCGTAACCAAGGTCTCACGGGACCGCGATGAGCGCTGAGCATTTCGGGAATTGTAGTTCCCGCAGCGCCACACCTCCCCAACCCTTACCATTCCGGTTTGCAGCGGAGCCTCCATCAGTTGCTTCAGACTGGGAGGCAGGTCTGGTAACCCTGAGTCCTAGGGAATACGAAGTAGAAGGAACCGGTGCAAGTCGTCGCTCTGGGCCCCCCTCTCCCCTGCCGCAAGCCCTGCTCCTTACCATGAGCCTTGCCCCTTTCGTACGGGCCACCTGGATGGCGTTGCTGGCCAGAGGACAGCTGGAGGGGCACTGAAGAGCAGAGAAGTGGTGCAGGTGGACCTCGAGTCCCGGGCTAGGGAGTGGGGGGGGGGGGTCCCTGGTTCCCCGCCTGGCTCCCGTCACCCATACGCTGGGCCGGCAGACGCCCCAGCGGTAGAGCCCCACCCTGGGGCTAAAGGGCAGCCTGCCAGACACCCAGTCAGCAGCCACTGCACGGGCGCCCAAGAGGACCGACTTCCTCCCGCAAGTGGCCCCTTCCTGGCTTCTTCCCTGCGGGATTGATCAATTCTGACCCAGCAGACGCTAGGCCGCACCCCCCTGCGAAGGCTGGATGGACCTTCCCAGGGAAACTGGGGTCTTCAAGCCATGGGGGTCGAGGAGACGACTGGCTTCTGACCTAAACCTACCCCTCCGGAAACCCACAGGCCGGGGCGCTGGGAGTGCTGCCGGCAAACTACCACACAAGGGGTCCTGGGGTGATGTCGAGGTCTCGGAAGGATCCCGAGATGCTCGGAGTGGGGCGGGGTCACAGGGTGTTCCTGGCTGATGTTGGAGCTTTACTGTCACGCATTAATAAAGTTATGGGGTCTCTGACAGTGTGGAGCATCACTGGAACTTTGGGAACGATGCTGGCACCATTACTGACACGAAACCAGGGATGCTGGAATTACCGGGGGTCACTGTAAAGTTGCCGAGATTCCCAGGAATACAGGACTGTTACTGGGGAAACTGGGAGCTGGATGGGCACGTCCCAGCGGTCGTTTGAGCTAGAGAACCGGCCTCGGGATGAACGCTGGAATATTGCTGGGGCTTTTCTGAGGGAATGAGAATGTTTCTGGCACGGCTGGAGTACTAACGGAAACTTGGGGGAGTCACTGGGCCCTTTAGAGACTACATGGAAAATTTACGGAGAACTAGGGCCCTTTCACCCTAGCGCACACCCAGCTACCCGCGTGGAAACACCTGCCGGGAACCGGGGGAGGAGGGGGATGGGAACATAAGAGAGCCTGGGACTACCAGAAATCGGAGGACAGATCCTAGGAAAACCAAGGTCTCGCTAACGATCCCGGAGGGGACGCGTCTGCGGGGGCGACGAAAACCCGGACTCACCCAGGGGGCCGCAGCCAGGCTCCACTCTGCGCCAACACCGGTAGCTTTCCGCCCGGCGCCGCAGGCGCGGCCCCTTTAAATCATTCACCACAGGGCGCCCCGCAGCCCCGCCCCCACCAAGGGTCCACTGTCTGGCGCAGCCCGTTACGCTGTTTGGCGACGCCTTAAAGGGACCGAGACCTGTGGGCGCAGGGAATGCCCCTCCCACTAGAACCGAGAACAAGTTTATTTTCCCGTTTATTTAACACCCACCCACCCCTGTCCCACCCGTGTCCGACCCGACTGGCACAGGTCCTCAGGGCACGGCAGGGAACCGGTCCTTTAAAAGCAAACCCTAAAAATAAATAAGCGTGAGTCTCCGCAGTCGGAGGGCTAATGTCCAATAGCAGCAGCGGGTCCGAATCAATTCACCAGCAGCGAATGCTCCTCCGAGGCGTCCCTGGAAGAGAAGCCGTATCAGCCGGCCAGCGGGGCAGAAGGCAGCAGTTCCCTCGGGCCCACGCCCTCTCCACAGCCCCCAATACCCAACTCGAACCTGCCGCAGCAGCAGAGGAGGCTGCAGGCCGAGCCGCTCCCTCGACGGAACTTGCCGGAGGTGGGGCTGTCCTGGCACTGCGCGATGTAGGCCTGGAGCTCGCTCTCCTCCGCGCCAGCACCTCCGGGGTGCTGCGGGGAAACGCGGGGTGGCCCCTTTGATGTCTGGCCTCCCCACCACCACCTCGCCAGCCAGCCAACTGGATCTCCTCCTGGTTCCTTCCACCAGCCAAGCTTCCCCGCCTCCCCCCACCCCCACCCCTTTGCACTCTCACTCTGTACTCACTGTCCCCTGCACCTGTCCTTCCTCACGGTGTGCTTCCCCCGGAGACCTTCCCTGGCCTCCCGAATATGTGCCCCTGCATCTCAGTCAGTTGGTGCCCTCTGCTGTGCTCCAGCACCCAGAACCACACGTGACACAATCTGGGTGCTTGACACGCAACTACTGAGTTGGGTGCACACAGCGGGATCAAGGTCTGGGCTTGTGCGTCCCAAGCTGATACACACGTGTGACGTTGAGGCGCTAGAGCAAGCTCCACAGGGGCTCCTCGGGCCTGGGTGACAGAGTGTGTCTGTGGGATGGTTTATCCATGTTTGCGGGGGGGGGGGTGCACATCTGCTTTCAGCAAAGCCTTCACCCCCTCCCAACCTGGTAGAGGAATCAGCATCTCTTCCCCAAGTCCTTTCTGGCTACTGGGCCTTTGCTCTGGCTCTTCCTTCTCCCGGGTGCTCTCTCTCTTCAACTCTCATCTCGTCAATCCAGAAGTTTCTGAGATGGTGGCAAGGTTTGCTATCTGTGCCGACCAACCTGGTCGTCACCAGCCATACTGGCTTTCGGGCACTTGACACGCGAAAGATGTGAGTGAGGAACTGAGTGTGGAATTCACTTTGATTCAAGTCAAAATTTAAGTAGTCACAGGTAGCTAAGATTAGTATTAGACAGCACATTCTAGAAACTTTCCCAGACTCACCCCAGTACCAGTCTAGACCAGGGGACCCTCTGTAGCCTTCGTTCCTTTCACCAGCTGTTCACCACCCTGCCCACTGGTCCAGACTAATCTGTATACGCTGCGTTTCCTAGATACCCACCCAGCGCAGGGTCTGGCCCACCTGCCACCCCCACATTCTACTCCGACCCCTTTCCTCTGACCCCCGCAACCTGCAGGACCGCCACTCCCTGGACTTAAAGAGCTCCCGCCCAGACCACCCTACAGAAGAATTAGGAGCGGGGCCTTCCGGAATCCCTCAGTCCTGGGTTGAGCCTGGCCGCTTAGCAGCTGACCTCAGGCAAGTCACTACAACTCTACAGCCTGGTCTCTCGCTTGGTAAAAGCGGACTCAGGAAACCTTACCTGGCCAGAACCCCACGCGGATGAAACCAAGACTGGCGGCTGCGGTCGCCACCACCACCCCAGTCACCTCTCTCTGGCTTCTCAGAGTCTCCCACCTTCTCCCCCTGGACCCTTCCCTCCTCACCCTGCCTCATGTGCCCTGAGACCCTACTAAGGGGACCTGGAGCCCCAGGTACACGGCTGCGAGTATGTGAGGGCTGGCCCCACTGGAGGCGGGCTGGGGGGAGGGCGTGGGGGCCGGCGCTGACCTTGATGGTGTCGTAGGCACCAGTGATGAGCGCGATGAAAAGGCTCAGCACCATGTAGATGAAGAGGCTGATGAAGGAGTAGAGGTAGAGCTGGGAGAACAGCCAGACGAGGCTGCTGCGGCCCTGCTGGGCCTGCATCGCGGCGAACGTCACGAACATGTCGTCCCCGTTGATGAGCGAGAACAGGCACTCGGACACCATGGACAGCGAGCGAAACTGCCAGCAGGGCGGTGGGGTCGTGCCGTCAGAGGCAGCCACAGGCGGGGCCCGGGGCAGGGTGGGGTCACCGGGGGTCAGAGGGAATAATGGGCAGAACTCCCGGGAAGGCACCAGGGGCCAAGGTGGGTGATTCCGTGCCCCCACATCAACAACCGATAAGCCAGGGGTCAGAGGGTTTAGGAAGTGGGCTTAGAGAGGGGAGACAGGAAGCCCTGGACTGTGGCTCCTGAGCAGCACGCCCCGGACAGCCCCTACCTTCACGTGGTAGGGCCCCAACACGATCCAGCCACAGAAGCAATAGCCCAAGTAGATGACAGCCACACAGCAGCAGAAACGCATGACGCTGGGCAGGGCCACCCGCAGTGTGGCAATGAGAATCTGTGGCAGGCAGATGGCGGGGGGGGGGGCCACAATGAGGGTGTGGGAACCCAGGTGGGACTTGAGAATGGCGGTGAAGCGGGCAGGGCCTGGCTGAAGTCACGTCAGAGCCGCCACAGAAGCCGGGAGTTGAGAAGTTGGGGTTGAGAAAGGGCAGGGTGGGGACGAGGGGGCCTGAGGCTAACCCACGACCAGACTCAGCTGGGTGCGTGTAAAGCAGCGGGCTCACGTGGCTGTGGTTCAGGTGTAGTGACACGGACGTCTGGGGCGGGCAGGTATGGGGAAGAGGCTCATGACAGGCCACCTAGAGAGGCCGCTGACTGCCATACGTGTATGAATTTATCTGGGGGAGGGAAGTGAGATCTGGGGAGCATATGGCTGCCGTCTAGAGGGTCCCGCCTGCACACACGCGGCTTACGTTGTACTTATGGAAGAAGGTCAGATAGCGGATGACGCCGACCCAGACGAGCAAGGTGGAGGTGCCCAGGAGGATGCTGCAGACATCGTAGCTCGCCAGGTTCTAGGGACAAGAGCAGCGTCAACCCCATCTGGCCCGGCCCTTCTGGCGGAGGTGGGGGGGGGGGTGCCCAGGCAGGATGGGGGTTAACGCGTATTAGGGGAGCAGCGCCTGGAAGGGGACAACAGGGCCCCAGGCAGGACCTACCTTGGCTTCGATGCCAATCTTCATGATGGTACCCGAGATAGTGAGCACATCGCTGGTGACCAGCAGGATGTACCAGCCGTTGACAAATTCCAGCCGCTCCCACAGGCTGATGACCCGTCCCCGCTGCCGCCACATGAACCCAACAAACTCCTGCAGGAGGTAGGAGGGGTGAGAGCCTGCGCAGGCAAGGGACCCGCTCTCCCCTGGCCCTTATGGCCCCAGAGCTGGGCAAGGCCGGCTTGGGCACACGTGCAGGCCACTGGAGGCAGCTCTCACGTTCTGCAGCAGAAAGCCACGGAGCAGCGAGCGGGCACACAGCAGGAAGGAGAAGGAGCAGGTGAGGATCACGACCACGTCAAACAGGAGCCGGAAGCTGTTGTCTCCTGTGAGGAGATGACTTGGGTAGAGCCAGGAGTGGCTCAGGGCCTTGGGGGACTAGGGACGGGGCTAGGCCAGGCCTAGGAGGCTGCAGGACTGGTTGTGGCTCCTCAGTGGGCTCACGGGTGACCTGGGCGAGTCAGGAACTGGGTCCGTGCTGGCCTGGGACTTGGCGGGCTCCCCGGGTAGGTCAGGACCTCCGGTCCTAGCTGCTGTGGGGCTGGGGGGCTCACCGTGCCTGAAGACGCTGGGGTGCTTACACTCCTGGATGTGGGCCTGGGTCTCCAGGCTGATGGGGATACGGCCGCTGTGCGCCTTATTGTCAAAAGTGACCTGTAGCAACACGGCAAGGCAGGAGGAGCCAGACCGGACCTTGACACACCCAGGCTCCCAGATCCACACGATGGACGGTCTGTCCAGCCCCATCCCCCTGCTCACCCCCACGCTGCCCTTGGCCAAGGGCCCCAGCCCCGGAGCTCAGAAGCCCTGCAGGCGATCCCTATTACTGGCAGGCCCTACAGCCTCGTCCCGGACCCTGGGGCTTACCAGGACACTGAAGGTGTAGCAGTCTGGAATCTCGTTGTTGATCAGGCTCTGGAGGTTGATGGTCTTCAGCTGGAAGTGGATGGTGACGTTGATCAGCCTGGGGGGTGGCGGGGAGGCCTGGGTGAGGAGGAGGGGCTCTGCTCCTCCCGCCTGCCACCGCCCGGCCCGCACCGGCGCTCCTGCCCCAATGCCGACTCTGCAGCTTGCAGAGGGAGTGCTCGCACGCGGGCATCAGCGCGGCCTTCCTCTGTCCCCGCCTGTGAGGGGGCGGCCAAGGATGCCTGGCATCCTGCCTCCCCCCACCCTCGGCCCAGCCCTGGAGGCCCCCTCCATCAGGCAGTACTTGTGGAACTTGAGCGTGAGGTTCTTGTAACTGGCGCTGCCGTCCGAGAGGGAGAGATCACCACTGGGGGGCACAAGGGGTCTCTCAGGGGGGTCCACCCGGATGCAGTCTGAGGACAGGGAGTCAGGGAAGGGACACTGGGGGCGGGAGAGGCACAGGCAGGTCTCCCCAGAGTCCCCGACAGCCCCCTTCCCTCCTTCACTTCCCACTATGAGCTTAGCGGTTGTCATTTGTTCCCCCACTGTCTCCCCAGGACAGGGCCCCGTGTGTCTCATTCCGGACACAGGCCCTAGGGCCTGGCCCTCAGTGAGCCCCCAGACGTTTAGCGGATCAATGACATTAAGACACCACGCGTGCGTTTTCGGGTGGACCAAACATTCCCCCGAGGACACCCCAAGCGTCGAGTCACGATCGATCGGGACAACCCTATCTCCTAGAAGGCTGGGAGGCAGAACCGGAATGTGACTCCCAGCGGCCGCGCTACCCCCGCCTGCTGTGTCTGCCCCGCCCCGCCTGCTCACCAGTGACAACCAGCGGATCGATGTCAAAGGTGTCGTTGGCCGGGTCCACGTGGCCGCGGTGGTAGTAGTGCTGGCAGAGGGCCAGGGCCGAGCCATTGGCCCAGGGGCCACCTCCGCCCCGCACGTAGGCATACCGGCCCAGCGACACATCGGGGAGCATCAGGTACTGCGGGCAGGGGAGGGGAGAAGCCGTCAGCCCTGCCTGCTGTCCCCTGCCTGCTGTCCCCTGCCTGCCCGCTCGCCTGCCGCCCCCCGGGGGGCCCCGCACCTGGTCCACGGTGTGGAAGATGGCCTGGTACAGCTGCTCCCGCGTGTAGGCTGCGAAGGTATCATCCGCCCCATCAGAGTAGCCCAGGAGGAAGAGGTGCCGGAAGGCAATGGTGTTCTCCTCCCGGAAGGTCACTGCCAGCTGGTTGCTGAGCCCGAACAGGATGAGCTGGTGGAGGGAGCAGGCATCGACAAAACTGGGATGGGGCCTCCCCCAGGGCACGAGTGGAGGAAGGCCCACCAGAAATCCCCGGTGAGCGGCACACAGCAGGTGTTCGTACATCTCATGCCCGAGATCAACGTTCATTAAATGTTTAGCAGGTGCCGGGTTCTGTGCTGAGCCCAAATCTACAGGGTAAGTACCACCGATGGGCCCTTGTACCGAAAAGAAATCAGAAGTGTGGTAACACGCCCCGAATCACAGCACCAGACCCAGAGCTCCTTAGGGCAGGGGCTCGGTCTGATTCGTCTTGGGGTCCCCAAAGCCCACCATGGCGCCTGGGATGGCAGCAGTATCTGCTAAGCCACCGGGTCCGTTCTCTTTGAGGCACCAGGCTGCTTGGGTTCAAGTGCCAGCTCCCCATGCTTGGTTGCTCTGTGATTTTGGACAAACCCCTTCACCTCTCTGGGCCCTGGCTGCCTCATCTGTAAAAGGGTGGCAATAAGAGTTGCCAGGACCTCCAAGGGCATTTGTGAGCTTACCAGGAGCTGTTCCCACACAGACCTGGGAGGGCTTTGTGACTGATCACTGCCATTGTCACTGTCCTTACGTTGCTGCAGCATCAGGACTAGGCTCTGACTCCAGGACTCTCCTTCAAGAACGGCGGCGGCCACAGCTGGGTTCTGCTGGGGCTCCTGCACGACTCACCTGCACAGTGACCACCAAGATCTTCACGACTTGCAGCATCAGCTTGAAGGGCTTGCGACCCTTGGCCCGGAATTTGTCACAGGGACTCATGAAAAAGTACTTGAGGCGGCGACGCAGGTCCTCCTCTTCCGGAGGGACCGGGGAAGCCCCGGCCCGGGTGCCATACCCAGGACTGGGTGTCAGGAGGCGCTCCGTCTCTGAGGGAAAGGGAGAGGGCAGTGGGGACCACCTGGCAACAGGGGAGACGGGTCCCGTGCTCCAGCCAAGAAAATAACTCCCATCGAAGAAATCCCAGAAACTGCAACGTTTTATGGATACACACAACAATAGTGCTCAGAGGCTACCAATTCCGATTTGGGGCTCAAAAGGGCCTGAGCTGATGCGTGACCCTGTTGCTCACTGGCTGGGGCAGGGCACCCGGCCTCTGAGCCTCAGCTTCCTCCTCTGCAAAATGGGGCAGTAATCTCTCTCACTGGGAAGCTGAAGGTCTGACGCTCACAAAGCATCGACCACAGGGGCTGGTGCGTGGTAAGAGTGTCCGAATATCCCATCCTCGTTCCAGGTGTTGGTTTGTGGGGAAAGCACGAATGGCTTCCACTGGCTTCTCACAGGGCACTCAAGCCTCCAGGGCTTATATCAACTCCAGCCCCCAGGTGGGAGCATGGAGCTCAGCTACATTCCAGTTTTTTCTTTCTTTTCTTTTCTTTTCTTTTTTTTTTTTTTTTAAAGAGAAGAAGAGCAAGCATGAGTGGGGGAGGGACAGAGGGAGACAGAGAATCTTCAAGCAGGCTCGATACTCAGTGCAACATTCAATCCCATGATCCTCGGATCACGACCTGAGCCGAAATGAAGAGCTGGACACTCAACTGACTGAGCCACCCAGGCACCCCTTCCCGTTTTTTCTGGTCAAACACCCAAAGAAGGGCCCTTCTGCTCATCGCTCATGGTGACCTGGCCCACCCAGCTGACACTCTCACAGGCCACAGGCCTGAAGAAGGAGACATCGACAATAACAGAGCACATTTGCTCAAGACTCACTGTACCCCAGTGGGTGTCGTTATGCCATTTGTACGTCAGTTCGTGAGCTAATATAGCATCTTCATTAAGGGTCCCAACTTCTGGAAATCACACAGCCCTAGAAACAAATCCCAGACCTGCCACTTCCCAGTTGGGGGATCCTGGACATCTTTTAAAACCTCCGTGTCCTCATTTGAAAAGTGGAAATTAAAAAAAAAAAAAAAAAGTCTACCCTGAGGCTGAAATTCTGGAAGGTGTTCTGAGAATGAAGACAGACAAGACAAAAGCCTCGGTTCAGCTCTAGAATCTTAGTAATTCTTCAGCAAACAGGGACTATTCTAAGCATTACTCGTTCCCTTCACTCCTGATCAGCCCAAGAGGAAAGCCCAAGGTTTCATCACCTGCTGGGGTCACAGCTGGTCACAGCAGCCCAGGACCATCCCTGACAGCACACCCCCCCCCACACCCCTACTGGGAGAACCCTGCTTCTTTCCAGGGCCTGGCTGGCTGGCTGCCTGGCACAGCCACCAGGATGAATGTGGCACCGTCAGAACCTGTCGTGCAGGGAGGGCCAGCTCCTGGCCGGTCCCCTTGGAGCTGGGATGTTGTTGTGGAGTTGTTTACAAGACAGCTGGATGGGAAGCCAGAGGGCAGGCCCGCCTCCCTAGCTGGGATCACAGTTAACCCACCCCAGATCCTACCAGCAGGGACAGCTGAAAGACCAACACAAAGGGTCCTCCTCCAGCCCCACCCCCGGCATTAAGAAGCAGAGACTGAAAATACTGGAGGCTGGGCAGCCACCTCCTGAGTTCAAGGAAGCTGAACTTCCATGGGTTTGGACTTATAAAATCGAGTTAAGTGCCAAGGTCAAGGAGGCAATCCCCCCGCCAGCTCACTGTCTGAGTTTAGAGAAGCTGAGCGTTGCCTCCTGGATTGGGGAAGGGAATCCTGGGAGTTTCACGTGAGGGTTGGAGAAGCTGGTGCCCGCTGAGAGTTCCAGCAAAGCTGAGCAAAGCAGAACGCAAACCCCGGAAACCTCCCCGGCGCGAGCTGGCGAGGCTGGCGGCCCACCCGCTGCCTGAGTTTAGGGACTCTGAGCACAACGTGGGTCCAGGAAGAGCACTCGGCAGTCCCGCCACTCCGAGGTCGGAGGAGCTGGTGCCCACCTGTGGCCCAGGTTCTAGGAGCCATCTGTCCTTATCTCCACTCCCGGGAAGCTGAGAGGTCAGCACCGGAGTTTAGGCAAGGGAAACCGGGAGCTCAGCCGCCCCAGGTCGGGGAAGCTGGCCGCCCGCCCGCCGCCCGCGTTCGGAGGCCCGCGGGGCCGCGCGCCCTCACCTGAGCCGCGCCGGCCCACGGGGGCTGCCATGCCGGGACGGGGAGCGCCGGACGCCGGCGGGCGCGGCGGGGCAGCCGGGGTCCGAGCGCCCGCCGCTGCCACTGCGGCCTCGCTCCCTCGCGGTGCAGCTTCAAACCCTCTCGCATCAGCTGACTCGAGCCGCGGTCACGTGATCGGAGCGGCGCCGCGCCCCCCCCCCGCCACTGGAAGCACGTGACCGGATCCTGTCCCACCCCCTGCGCCACGACAATCCCTGCGGCCGCAGCACGCATGCGTCGTCCTCGGCTGGCGACTTGCGGGGCGGAGGGCGGTCTTGGGGCCCTAACGCCGACGGTCCCTGAAGGTGCTGGGGGATGGGCTGGCTGTGAGAATGCCAAAGTAGGGCTGGTTCCGTCCTGGCTCCTTGCCACGCCTCCGTCCGGTGCCGGATTCTTGCGTTCCACGTTCAAGGCTTGACCCCTTACCCTCCCCAGAGTCCCGAGGATGATCGTCCGTCCTGTCTCATGGCTGCTTCTCTGGCCTGGCAGAAACCTCATGCTTACTCGCATCTCTTTCGGCTTCCGCTCCTCTCATCTGAACTGTCGGCAAATCTATGTCATTTCCTAATTGTGTCCTAAATAGGACCACTCATCCCCACTCCTATGGCCGTCAGCCGAGAGTCCCTCAACATTCCTGGCCTGGACCACTGCAGCCACCTCCTTCCTAACCTGAGGCTCCCACTCCGGCCCCCTGCACTACACTGTCCAGGCAGCAGCCGGAAAGCATTTTGGAAGAGTAACTCCTGTTGAGTCTTCTGCCACACCTGCCGACGTCTTCCCGTTGGTCAAGGATAACAAGCAAACTCCCACCGCAGTCTGCCGGGGGCCCTCTGCTCTGGCCCCAATCTCCCCTAGCTCATCACTCAACAGCCCCGGGGCCTTTGCACACTCTTTGAAGCACGCTGGTTAAGAACTCAGGCTGTGGCGGGCAGACAGTTTGGATTAAATCTAGGCCCTGCCAACTGCCACTTACTTCTACATCCGCCAAAGGGTCCCTTAAACTCCACATGTCTGGTTGCTCGTTTGCCAAATGGGGATATTTAGTCATAGTTACCTGTCTGGTGAAGCTGTGGAATTAAAAGAGAAAATGCGAGAGCATAAACTGCAAGGGTACAGAGCAAGGCCGGGCAACCAGCACTGACAAATTAGTGGGTTATTGGGATTCTAGAATCCCTCCTCAGGAGAGCAGTCCCCCCAGTAACTGCTTTTCAAAGCTTTCTGAAATTGGCATCTGTGAGTTCTGTGAAGGCCAAGGCCGTGCTTATCTTGCTCTCTGTTGAGGCTCCAGGAAGCAACAGATTTTGGCTGAACACATAAATGAGCGCCTCTTCTGTCCAGTGCTGCACCTAGAACATGGGCTGTGAAGGGCGTGGGGTAGGCTGTGCGAACACAGAACACATGGGATAAGGCTGCCGGCCAGGTCTCCTATCAGTCTCCATTATCAGCCTTCTAGACTGTCAACATGCCAGAAATTCCACCACTCAGAGAAAAGCCAAAGGGAAGGGATCCTGTTCAGACCACCCGCCAAGGAAGTCTGCCCTTGACTAGGGTGGCTAGGGTGCTCTTGGGGAGCAGAGTGGTAACTACGGTGGGCCAGTGTGAGACCTTGTGGGGGAACGGGGAAGCCTGGAGGATTAGGGGCAGGGAGCCAGGACACTGGGGTTCCAGCTATGGCTGGCACGGGCCACACCCTCCCCCATCTCCCGAGGAAAGGGCTGTGCCTTAGTGGAAAAAGAGAGACAGGCAAACCACAACAGAGCCAGGAGGCAGTGCGAGGATTTTACTAAACTGCACGACACACAACTTCCCCAGGCCCCCGGGAGCATCGGCGTCCACTTCAGCCGTCGGGCCCCAGCAGCGCCCCTTGTTCCCGCACCCACTCAGGACTCTCGCCAGTAGGGAGGGCTGGGCTGACAGTGTCATGGGTGGGGGAGCAGGGTTCGGGATGAGACTCGGGGTTGGAGTCGGAGCTGGGGCCAGATCCGTGGTCAGGGCTGGCCACAAGGTCGGGATCTGCGTCGTGACCAGGCTTAGGGTCAGAAGCTTTGATAGAATCAGGGGTGGGGGTAGATTCGGAGCCAGAGACAGCTTTGGGGCTGGGATCGGGGAGGGAGCCCGGCTCGGAGCCAGGGTCAGAGCCAAGGCCAGAGCTGGGGCCAGGGCTGAGGCCCAGGCCGGAGCCGAGAACAGACACAGCATCAGGCCCCAGGAGGGAGACCTGCCCGGGCCGCAGCATCGAAGCAGGACTGAGGCCCAGGCCTGCGGCGGCCGCCGCGGCAGCGGCAGCCGCCGCCGCGGCGCCCTCGTGCACGCGCTTGTGCTTGGTGAGGCTGGAAGCCTGGCCGAAGGCCTTGCCGCAGAGCTGGCAGCGGTAGGGGCGCTCTCCGGAATGCACGTGCAGGTGCTGCAGCAGCGCGGAGCTCTGCCCGAAGGCCTTGGAGCAGTGGGGGCAGGCGTAGGGCCGCTCGCCCGTGTGGATGCGCAGGTGGTGCTGCAGGTTGGAGCTCTGGCCGAACGCCTTGCCGCAGTGGGGACAGCGGTACGGGCGCTCCGCCGTGTGCGTGCGCTGGTGCTGCAGCAGCGCCGAGCTCTGGCCGAAGGCCTTGCCGCACTGCGGGCACGGGTACGGCCGCTCGCCCGTGTGCGTGCGCAGGTGCTTCAGCAGCGCGGAGCCCTGCCCGAAGCCCTTGGCGCACACGGGGCACTTGTGCGGCCGCGGGCCGCCGTGCGTGCGCAGGTGCTGCGCCAGCAGCGAGCCGTGCCCGAAGGCCTTGCCGCACACGGGGCAGTGGTGCGGCTTCTCGCCGCTGTGGCTGCTACGGTGCTTCAGCAGCGTGGAGCGCCAGCCGAAGGCCTTGCCGCAGGCGGCGCACTGGTAGGGCCGCGCGCCCGTGTGGATGCCCCGGTGCTGGGCCAGCGTGGCGCCGTGGCTGAACGACTTGCCGCAGTCGGGGCAGCGGTAGGGCTTCTCGCCGCTGTGGGTGCGGCGGTGCTGGCTCAGCCCCGAGCTGCGGCGGAAGGCTCGCCCGCAATCGGGGCAGGAGAAGGGCCGGGGAGGGCTGGCAGGCGCAGGAAGCACCGCGGGGCTGGCGGCCAGGACCTCGGGAGTGGCAGTGAGGCTAGATGAGAGGGGGTCCAGGTCTGGGGCTTCGGTGGGGCTGAGGGTGTCGCTGTTGGGGTCAAGAACCAGGGGGACAGGGCCGATGACGTCTGGATCCAGGTCGAAACTTGAGGACATGGGGTCGAGATCTTGGGGATCCGAGTCCCGGGTCCCCGAGACGGAGCTCGGAGCTTCAGCATCGGGGTCCAGATCCTCAGAGACGGGCTCCAGATCTTCGTAGCTGGGGTCCACATCCTCGGAGACAGTGTTGAGGTCTTCTGGGTCGGGCTCTGGGTCCAGCTCTTCAGGGTTGGGGTCCAGGTCCTCGGAGTCAGAGTCAAGCTCATCGTAAGCGGGCCTTGGGCCTTTGTGGCCTGGGTTCCTGACCAGGACCGAGCGCCGCATCCCTGGTGTGGAAATGCTGGCTGCTTCTAGGGCCGGATCTGCAGGGGTGAGGACAGAGGGTGGGTGGAGGTAGGTGCTGGAGAACAGGGGGTCTCTCTTGGAGTCTGGGCAGGGAAGTGAGAGGGGGCCGTGCCCCACAACCCATCGCTGCACACACACATGGATCCTTCTCTTGTCTCAGACTGCGGGGAGACTTGTGGCAAGCCCCAGACAGGGCAGGGAGAAGAGGGACCCTGGTGGGACATGGGGGTGGGGCGGGGCTTCCCTTCTCAGCACCACACCTGGATGGAAGTCATGGGACCCGGCACTAGAGGTCTCCAGTACCCAGTTCCAGGGCTCTGCCCCTCTCTGCATCTTGGGCTTCTCCTTCCGTGGGAAGCGTGGGTCCTGTGGAGGAGAGAGAATCCAGGCTTCCTACCCCCTTGGCTGGGGTCCCCTCACGGGAAAGAGGGATAAGTCCCTGGGTTCCTGTGCTTGCTCGTAGTACACGGCCTGAATCCCAGTTCCATCACTGGGGAGGGCATATTTGGGGTTTCCCCTGAAACCTCGGGCTTGCCTCGCAGAGAGGAGCATTGTGAGCTCTGAAGCTTGGATGTGGGGGGTGAGTCGGGGGCAAAAAGCCTCTGGTACTCATCTTGGGTCACTGGGGGAGGGCAGGGGCACCTCTGGCTTGCTTGCTGGGGAAGAGACGACCTGAGTGCCAGACCTCACAGTTCTGGGGTGGGAGTAATGGTCAAGACCCTTGTGTACCCGAATGCCAAGTTCCTAAAGCTAGAGAGGGTGGGGGAAATGCTGTAGGACCCAGTGGGACGCAGAGAGACCCATGGACCCCATAGCCAGGAGAGCAGGGACAGGTGTTGGTATACCTGTCTGCCCAACTGGATAGAAATCCTGAATTCTAACCCCTAGCGGGGGGGGGGGGGCGCAAAAATAATACCTGGGGCTCCTCTTAGGTTACTGGGGGGGGGCGGTCTTGGGTCATCTCCTAGAAAAGGGGAATTCCTGAGTAACTGAGACAAAGGCTGAGATATGGCGATGGGTGTCAGGACCCTTTTATCCTCTCCTGGAGAAAAGATCCTGAATTCCATCCAGCCCCATGCCTGGTGGTTGGGAACAAGGTCTAGAAACAATAGCTGGGACCCCTTCTGGGGAGCACAGGGAGCTCAGGATTACCTGATGGGGAGGCGGTCTGGAGCTACCCACTCCATGGGTGGGGGTTGGGGAGCAAACGACAAATAGATCTGATCCTGGAGGGAGAGGGACATCCTAGCCACAACCCCACAGCTGGAAGTGGCTAAGCAAGAGGGTGGAGTTCTTAGATCACCTCCTGAACCCAGACACCACATTTGGGGGGGGGGGCGGACAATGCCTGGGTCCCCTTCTGGGTTCCTGGGGGGCAGGGGGACCTTTAGATTGCCTCCTGAGGAAGGGCCCTCCCAAATTCCCATCTCTTAGCTGGAAGGGGGGAGCATTCTGAGTTCCTGGGGGGGGGGCAGGTGGACCCCTGGATGACCTCCTGTGAAGGGGCTTCCAGAACTCTGGCCCCCAAGACTGGAGAGTAGGGGGAACAATAACGGGGCTCCAGAGGGTCAGAGGGAACCCCTGGATCCCCCTCTTGAGGAAGGGCCTCCTGAACTCCCGACCTCAGGCTGGAGGGTGGGGAGAACAATACTTAGACGTCCTCCACGGTTCCTGGGATGGAGGGGGTCTGGATCGCCTCCAGGGGAAGGGGCGTCCTGAGCTCCCGACCCCACAGCTGAGGGTGCGCCCCCCCCATACCTCCCGATTTCAGGCGCCCAGCTCCGGCTGGGCCCTCCCCCGGGGACGCGGCGGCGGAAAGGGCGCGCTAGGCCCGCGGGCCGCGGGGACCCCCTCCCCTCACGCCCGCGACCCCGCTCTCCCGGGCGGGGCGGGCGGCGCGCGCGAGCGGAGGTTGGGGGGGAGGCGGACAGAGGTCGCCCCGGGCCGCGCCCCGCGCCCGCCCCCGCCCCGGCCGCGACCCCGGCCCCCGCCCGCCCGGCCCGCTCGCGGGGACACTCACCCGGCGCCCCTCGCCCCTGCCCGGCCCGCCGCGCCCCCGGGGCCCGCAGGAAGCCCCCCGCCCGCCAGCCCCGCCGGCGGCCCCCTCGGCCCAGCGGCCCCGCCAGGCGCTCCCGGGGAGCGAGAGGGGCCGGCCGAGGGCCGCAGCGGGAGCTGCTGGGACTTGTAGTTCGCCCGCGCCCGCCGCGGCCGTCGCCATCGCTGCCCCCGCCCCCCGGGCCAGCCTTTGTCCCGGCCCGGCCGCCCCGGCCGCGCGGCCGCGCCTTTGTCTGCGCCGCGCCCTCCCGCGCTGCCCTCGCTCCGGCCCGGCCCGGCCCCGCGTCTCAGCCTCTCGGGGTCCCTCTCTGCCCTCGCCTGCCTCGGCCCCTGTGTCTGTCTCTCGCCTGTCTCTCTTTCCATCCCTGTTCCCCTCTCCGCGCCTAGCTCCGTTCCTTTCTGTGTCTCTGTCCCTCTCCTCCTGCGTCTCTCTGTTTCAATCTCTTTGCCTCCGTTCCTGCCACTTTTTTCTGCCTCTGCCCCTCCGTCTCTCTTTCTGTCCTCCTCGGTCTCTGTCTCTGCCTCCTGCCCATGTGTCTGACTCTATCTTTGTCCAAAAGGCACCAAACCTTGTTTCCCTGGCCGACTGGCACTGCACAGAAACACAGCCAAGGCTCGGAGAAGCCCTGCAATTTACAAAGTTGTTAATCTTTGCCCAGCCCAGCGTCTCCCCTTAAGATTCTGCCAGGAAAAGGGCTGGGAACGCTGTCCCTGAGTGTTTTCCTCCTACCCGGCTGATGGGTCACTCACTGCTGTCACTGGTGTGGACTCCCTGTGTCTGATGCCCACTGGAGTGACGATGATCTCTGGAGAAGCCTAGGCCAGAGCTGGGAAGGACTCTGGGCAGACTTTACCTGGAGACACAGATCCCCGCGAAGAGGGAGTGAAAAACAGCCCCGGCAGCTGGCAGCTGGGCCGTGATGTTCTTCACTGAACATAAACAACAGTCACAGAATATAAACAATGATCACACAAGGCCGCTCTGTGACCATGTCTGAACCAAGCCAGAGACAAGGACACGCTGCAACCACAAAAATGAATACACACCCTCCTCTCCCGACCAGCGCAAGTGACTGCTGCTTCTTACCAACGATAGCCCCACGTCCATTCTTCCACTGCTGAGATAAAAATCATCAAAATACCCAGGCACCAATCCGCTCCCTGCTAGCACCAACTTAGACTTGGCCTCTACCGTCTTCAGCTGTCTTTAAAACTACCCAGCACATGCCTGCATCCCATAAGATGCCCTCCTGTCCCACAACACCCTCTTATGGAGGCACCCCATGGTTCCTATTATGTGATCTTTCCCGCTGGAGCAAGCTAAAAAAAAATTTTTTTTTTTTTTTTTTTGATGACAGGTGTATTTCTGATGGTCGTTGGCCGGTTAATTTTGGCACCACCTACCCTTGAAGACAACCTCAAGTACATCAGGCCTCCAGGAGTCTTCTCTCTCCTGTCGTGAACCTTCTAGATCTGTGCTGACCTTATGGTCTGAAACTTGCTCTCCACGTTTCTGCGGGAAAGCCCACAAGAAGATCTGAGAGGTTTGAGACTGAAATTGGATTATGTCACTGGTTCCTCACCCCGTCGCCTCCCAGAAGATCCCATAACAAATAATACTAGTTTTTTTGTTTATTTTTATTTTTATTTTTGAGACAGAGAGAGACAGAGCATGAACGGGGGAGGGGCAGAGAGAGAGGGAGACACAGAATCGGAAGCAGGCTCCAGGCTCTGAGCCATCAGCCCAGAGCCCGACGCGGGGCTCGAACTCACGGACCGCGAGATCGTGACCTGAGCCGAAGTCGGACTCTCAACCGACTGAGCCACCCAGGCGCCCCAACAAATAATACTTGTAATGACAGCTGTTGTTTCCGTCTGCTAAGTACCTCAGTCAGAACCTTGCTTTCTCTTTGTGGATCCTTCCCCACTACTCCAGTCTAACACAGCCCCCCCCCCCCCGCCCCAGTAATATTCGAACTAAGCTTACCAATCAGACAACTCCATCCCCTGGACACAATAAGTAGGTCTGAGGACATGACATTGGAAGGTCTCATTCTTTCTCTGGGACCGTCACCTGTATGTAGGACCTCATCTTACCCGCAGCCACCTTGTGCAGTTGTCTGGAGGAACAGTCTGCAGACTGAAGCCAGTCTACACCAGGATGTACAGGTGAAAGTCGGAGAGACAGTTCTGGCAATATTGGTTGAGCTCCTGGATAGAGCCATACCTGAAGCCAGACGCCCTGATCCTTTCCATTACCACGAGCCAACAAATTTCCCAGACAGTTGGGATAGTTTTGTCCCCCTATTCTGTCCCTTGAATCCATGATAGTCTTAACTTATTTATAATTAGTACCTGGAAAGGGAAGGATATTGAGGGAAATGACTTCAAACGTGGGATTGGCTGAGCAACGTTGAGGTAGAGGGCCGGGGCCACCGCGTACACATACGTATTCACTTTAAAGTGAAGGGCACTCCCTAGATTCATACAGTGCACAATCTGCCCTGAGAAGAGCCTTCCTCGAGAAACAAGAAATCTCTGTTATGTGGAAGAAAAATAGCTTCTTAAAACCCTGCCTATTTTATCTCGGGACTCTAAACACGCGTCTCTTGAGACTGTGGTTTGAGGGTCTTTGGAGAAAAACATGGAGGATGTTGAAATACGTGAGAGCCTTCATAAGGTCTTCAGAAAGGTCTCCTTCGACAGACGCAAGCTGCCTCTGTGGACTTCTTGAAGGAGAGACTAGCGTCTGCTTGATTTTGTGATTGCCAGAGCTGAATTCTCTGCCCCAAACTAGAAGAGGAAGTTAGTAATGAGGTGGGAGATAAGATTGGGACTCTCGGAGAACCAGGGCGCATTAGATGCCTCAGGCTACTCTCTAACACCGAACACTCCCAGTCTATAAACGTACAATTATTCTCCGTTGGGAGGAGCCTATTAGCTGACTTTCCACCCTCCGGATTGTAACCTGGAGCAAAATAGATGCTAAGGGGATGGCAGGCACAGGTCTGTTGCTAGGAAACAAGGTCCAGAAAGGTTGGTCTCCGGGCTCAAAGATCCTGGTGAGCTTTGGGGAACCAAATCACCCAGGGGTGGGCTAGTGGACCGGCCATCCAATCATAGCATTCTATCCCTCTGGGCACAGTGATTGGCTCACGGCTAGGCATGTGACTCAAATGCGCCAATCAGCGTGTCCCTTAAGTTCCACTAAGAGAAGTCGGGGGCAAGACCCCTCCCTCTTTCTTTGAGGCTTTAATCAAAAGGATTTGGGTTATAGCATCTTTTTATAGCGTCCTTGGAACCCAATGGTTCCAAGCCACCACTTGCAGGGATACGGGACCGAGAACTGGCGAGGGAGAACAGTCCTGATAGTCACGTGAGACCTAATTCCACATTTTATTTCTAAGTTGTGAAAAACAAAATTCAACCAAAGAAATTTGAACATCTAATTGGTTTTATTAAATGACTCATGAATGGGGCAGCATCCCTTGTAAAGCGTAGGGGGGCATTATGAGGAATTGTGCAAAATAGAAGGTATTTCTAGGAAGGAGGGCAGGGCAAGGAAGTTATAAGCAAAAGAAAAAGGGTTGTCCCAGGCAAAGTCACTTTCCCTTAGGGGAAGGCAGTGGATCTTATTGGGTAGATTACCTCATTACCTTCCGTTGGGGGATGGGGAAGGCCTCTGTGACAGATGACCTTATTGGTACATATCAGAAAATTACTGATAGGGGGCGCCTGGGTGGCTCAGTCGGTTAAGCTGAGTCATGAGTCGGTCAGTTCAAGTCATGATCTCATGGTTGCTGAGTTCGAGCCCCGCGTCAGGCTCTGTGCTGACAGCTCAGAGCCTGGAACCTGCTTCGGATTCTGTCTCTCTCTCCCTCTCTCTGCCCCTCCCCTGTTCACACGCTCTCTCTCAAAAATAGACATTTAAAAAATTTATAAAGAAAGAAAATTACTGATCGATAGATTAAAATTTACATTTCTGGAGGAGGTTGAAACTGCAATTAGGTCAGGTATTAAGCCCCGGTTTGGTGCTTTAGCCTGGCCCCAGTAACACTGTTTGGAGCCTGTGGCTTTCTTTTTAACAACCTCAGTAAAATCCCTTTCTTCTTCAACTGGAGCAAGCTGGGTTTCTGTCACTTGCAACAAAAATGACCTAAGACGTTAAAAAAATATGGGCACCTGTGCAGCTGCAACCTGGTCTAAGAATGGTACGTGCACATTTTGTGTCAACCTTGTACCCATTCTAGGAAGGAAGAATTAAGTGCCATCCCATTTTACAAATGAAGTGAGGATCAGAGCACACCATCACTTGCCCAAGGACAGACAGGCAGGTAAGTGGCAGGTCTGAATTCTGCTGCTCGGTGATGAAATGTTTTTCTTTAAAAATTAATCTGTTCTCAAAAAAAAATTTAATTTGTTCTCCCAGGTGCAATCCTATGTTATTCATCTTATTTTATCAGCCTTTTGGGTTTCTGTAGTTAATATGAAATGCCTTTTTTGGTGGTGGGAAGGGGTGAGTGGAATACAGGAAGGGTAGCCATAAATCCAAAAATACATCCCAAATCATGATGAAGTATCTTTCTGCACTGAAAATATTTCTAGTGGAGTTCTCATTCTTTCCCAGCAACCCATCCCAGGGCTAGTCAATTCCATTGGTAGAAAATGCTTCAATTTGTGCAGAAATCTGCCTCCTTGTAACTCCTACCCATTATGTTTCATCTGGTGTCTGGGTTGTTGCTTCTAACCACTTCTAGAACCAGGCGGGAGCACAAATAATCCTGCAACCAGAGCTACATGGAAAGGAATACCAAAGTAAGCTTTCTCAGCTTCCTGGCAGGCAAGGCAAAAAGGAATAGCCTTTTTGTTAAGAGTAGTCAAAAAAAAAAAAAAAAAAGAGTAGTCTTGTCAACAAACAGACCAGCTTCATCAGGAGAGCCTGATTTTGTCCTGGGGATCTTTGTAGGCTGGGTTTATTGCAGTGGTTGTCAACCAAGACAACTCTTCCCCCCAGGAGACATTTGGCAATGCCCAGAGATATTTTCAGTTGTCACAACTGGCTGGGGTAGAGGGAGAATGCTGCTGGCCCTTAGCGGGTAGAGGTCAGGGATGATGCTAAACATCCTACGATGCACAAGAGGGCCTCTAACAATAAAAAATTATCCCATCCAAAATGTCTATAGTACTGGGTTTGAGAAATCCTGGTTCATCAGGAGGTAATTCACAAATGTGTCATGTACATCTTTAGTGAAAGCAAGAAGAGGTGTTTTGCAGCTAGCAGACCCTTGCATGGCTAATATGAGTGCAGCCAAAAGGGCCATCTTATTCTGTAGGACCCAGAGCTGGACTCCTGCCCTTCCTGTGTAAATGACAACCTGGCCTCACAGGATTGCTGCCCATGGGGAGAGGGCTCCTGGTTGGGCTTGAGGTTGGCTCTCAGTGGCTCGTTGGATGGGAGGCCTTGGTCTTTGAAGGTGTGACTACGGAGTCAGGGAGCCATGTTCATTCCCCAAAACCAGATTGGCAGCAGCCCACTGAAGCAGGCCCTGGGCATGGCCACCAACGCCCATTTTTTTTCCAGACAGAGCAATCTCACCACACCCGAGACCTTCAAGATGGGGGCGCTGTCCAAGGTACCATTTGTTGACCTGCTTGTCAAGCCCTGTCAAGGACTGGCTTCAGGGCTCCACCCCAGCCTCCTCCTTTCCACCCTCTTCATTTTGTCCCTGGCTGGACATCTACCCCCTTGAACTTGATCATATCCTGATGGTTTTCATTCGTTTGTCCCCGGACCCAGCTCTGACCTGGGGGCCAATTGCCCAGCCAGCCAGGGCATTGTGGGTGAACCACAATGGAGAAAATCGCTGGGCCACTCTCAGCTTCTCCACCCCTTCATTGTCCCTCCTCTGGGCCCCACCCAGCCTCTCAACGATTGAAAGCTCCTTCCCATACCCTCATCTTCCTCTTTCCTCGTCACCTTCATGCTCAGAAGGGAAGTGCTCTCCCTTCTTGACCCTCAGCCACACGCATGGACACGTGTGCACATTTCTCATTTATAACATTCTAACGAGAGGACTGCCCTGCATCTCCGCGTTACAGATGAGCAAACAGATGAGGCTCACAGGGATGAAGTGACCTGCCCAAGACTACTATCCAGGACAGAAGAGTTAAGATTTGGAGCCTGTCCATTCAGCCCTGGGAGCCTAGGTTCTCAACACTTCACCTCTGTGCCCGGTTCAACATTATGACTCCACTCTCTCCACATCATTCAGATTTGGTGGTGCACCTGACACCTTACACTGAGTCCAACTGCCAAGCCCTTGTACAAGCTAGAGTGGCCTCCCTGCCCAGAGTGGGGTGACCTTAAGGGCCCATGGAAGTGTGTGTTAAGGTTTTTGGGGGTTTTTTTGATGGAGTCACTCTCTCCTGTACAGTCTCCATCCCACCAAGCATCATCTTTCATGGCTGACTGATGAGGAGGGGTGAGATGTTGCCAAGGCAGTGTTTATTGCTGGCTAGGGCATGGGTAAGTAGGGGGCTGGGGGGTCTGAGGGTCTACCTTCCCAGCCCCACAGACCCACTGGTGGGGGGAGCCCAGGGGCACATGGCTGTCCTGGAGGTTGGCCGATCTCAGCACCGCTGGGCCCTGGAACTTGAAGGCAAACTCATCCTCGTATTGGGTTGAGAAGAAGCGTTGTCCACCCAGCGGGGGCTCAATGTGGTTATACTTGCACTGTGGAGTCAGGGCGGGGAGCCTGGCAGGCCAGCCTGAAGGGTGGTTGACCTACCTGGCCCACCCCGTGGTCCCCATATGACCCTGGGAGCAGCAAAGGCTGATGATTGGGCTCTGAGGAGGTAGGCAAAAGGTGTCCCAGTTTGGGCTGCCCCAGGAGCTGGATGGGAAGCTGGAGAGAAACCGGGGGACCCCTGGAATGACCCCAGGGCTGTGGTGACCTTAGGCAACTCTGAGCTACCCCTCAGCTGAGGGTATACCTGTGGCTGGTGATATAAAGATGTCCTTGAGCTGACCCTGAAATGACCCTGGAGATGAGCTAGGGATGACTTTGAGGCTGGAGTGACATTAAGATGACCCTGTGCCTGGGGTCACCGTAGAGTGACCCTGAACGAACTTGACACTAATTCTGGGCCTGAGGTCACGGCGTTATCATCCTGGGACAAAACTACATTGCTTTGGGGGGTTACCGGTCAGGGAGATACCCCTTCCCCCTCCCTCACCCGCTGTAGCATCTCGTCAGTCACGGAGGCGGGAGCTGTTCTATGCGGCTTCAGCATCTTCTGGTTCATGGTTAAAAAATCTGTTTCTGTAGATTTGGGTGGGGGTAGTTGAGCTGAGGGGCTGAGGGAGGAGGGGCAGGGCCCTGGGGCAGGAACGTGTGAGATTAAGCACGGAGTAGGAGTTCAGGCGAAGCCTGAGCCCAAGGGGAAGTTAGAGCGAAGGAAGGACTAGGAGGCGGGGAGAAGGGAGGAGCCAGGGGCGGGGGCAAAAACAGAGTTGTTGCGGGGGAGGGGGGGCAGGAAGGGTAGTCTAGCTGGTCAGGGGGCGGAGCCAGAGTCCGACTGAAGAGCAGGGGTCAGGGTTCAGGTGAGGGCAGATATGGGGAGGGGCGGGACTATGGTCATGCAGGGGGCGGTGCCATGGCGGAGATGGGGTGGGGGGAGGGGGCAGAATCAGATCCTCGATGGGACGAGGTTGTCGGAGGGGGGGGGGGCAGAGTTGGGATCTTGGTTCAAGAGGTGGAATCTAGCTCCTCAGAAGGCGGAGCTAGAGGGGGGCGGTGGGCGGGGCGAGAACGGCGGGGGCGGGGTTAGAGCTCACCGCCGGTGCCCTGGGGCAGGTTGCTAGGCAGCAAGTGGAGAGTGGGCGCTCTCTGCGGCTTCTGGATGGTGCCCGGGGAGCAGTAGTCTGTGCCAGTGGAGGTCTGGAAGAACTGTCCGAGCAGCGAGGACTCCCCTAGGCCCACGTGACTCTGCAGTTTCTCGTGAGGCACGTGGCAGCTGGGTGGCTTGTTCACGGGCAGTGGCTGTAGGACCACATGGCATCTGGGAAGCTCCCAAATGTGCGGGGTGTCCCAGAACTCGGGCGGGAGACAAGAGGTGACTGCTATACGACCTTGGACAGCTCACACCCTCCTTGGGCCCCACGTGCTGGTACTGGGAGTTGGCATTGTATCTCATTTTGCAGACAGAGCCACTGAGGCTGGGAGTGGTTAACTGACTTAACCTTAGATCCCGCAGATAGATCCAGGAGATCCCCCCCCACCCCACCCCCACACACACGTCGAGCTCACTCTCACCTCAAGGCCTCCGCACTTGCTATCCGTACCGTCTAGGGAACCCTTGTCCCTGCTGAGCCCTGTGGCCTTCTCCCCCTTCCTGCTGACCTGGCCGTGGAAGAAGTGCACGGAGGTGGTGAGGCTGCCCGGGCCGGGGCACCGATTTCCTTCCAGGATGTGCGATGCCGGAGTCTGGTCGTGGTGAAGAACAAAACGCTCTGCCAGTGACAGAATAGCTGCTGAGCCCACCTGGGAGGCTGCTGCGGAAGCAAGGGGCAGGGTGGGCAGCAGACTCCCACCTGGCTCTCGGGGGTAGAAGTGTTCAGCCTCGGTGGTCCTGTCACGGAAGAGCCCATCTCCAGGACGAATATTCACATAGTGGATGTGGGCCGAGGCCTGGGCCTTGTCATACCTGCAGGTAAGGGGGGATCCGCTCTGTGATCAGATAGATCTGGTCTGGGCCCTTGCAACTCCCAGGAAATGGGAGAGGGGCAGGCTTCCCAAAGGCCAGGCTGTGGGGTGCTACTGGTGGGAGATCTGGGCAATAGTGGGCCTTGCTTGGAGGTGAGGGGCACCCACAGTACTGGCTCGAGGGCCTCAGGTGGTACACTCCACCTGTCGCTGAGAGGCCTTTGCTCCATCCTGGTGGAAGGCCACAGTACCTGTCTGGGGGCAGACCCTGGGGCCCGTAGGCTTGTTTCTGCTCGGAGCACACGGGCCCATAGCCAATCTTGGAGTCTCCCAGCTCCACACTGGAGGAGGCCTGTGGGTGGACACAGGTGGGAAGAGGGCGGCACCACCCAGCCCCCATCCCTGCCCTCCCCAGCAGCACCAGCCCCACCTCGATTTACCCTCTTACACATCGAGGCAGGTGGGCCTGGCAGGGCCTGAAACTGTCTCTGGTAGGAGGTCCCATCGTCCCGTCTCCTGTGGTCCCACTGGAGTGCGTTGCTGCCCCCTGAGGAGGAGCAAGAGGAGAGAGAGAACAACATTGGTTCCACGCAGCCTCAGGCCCACTGGGGTTCGATTCCTTGCCTGGAAAGGGGAGGTGGGCAGTCCTGACTAGCCCCCCCTGAGGGCCGTTGTGGAAAAACAGCCAAGATAATACAAATAATGGTAACAAGAATAACTACCAACATACCTGACCAGAGCCAGGAATCTAGGCTAAGTGCTTCAAACCTCATTTGAGAGTTAGTAATATTCTCCCCACCCTACAGCCTTCCGGGGGCTCAGAGAAATCAAGTCACTTGCCAGAAGTCACGAAATTCAAAACCAGAACTGAGTCAAATCCAGATCTGACAATCCCTGACTCCAGCTTGGAGGGACTCTTGCCTAGTGATGTCCACCGGCAGGTCCCCGAGTCACAGAATTGGAAAATCACACAAATGACAGCTAGTCTTTTTTGAGCGCCCACTCTACGCCAGGTGCCTCATGCACTCCGGGCTCTTCTGCTTCACCAGCTCCTATGAAGCGGGGCGCTGTTGTTGCACCCATTTTGCAGAGGAGGAAAATCGAGACTTGGAGATGTCGACTTGCTCAGACCCACATAACTACTATGGTGGCGGGCCTGGGATGTGTGTGTGTGGGGGGGGGGGGCACTTAGCAGATTTGTCCAAACCACCATTCATGCTTCTGCCCAGGGCACAGCCCCTCGAAAAAATTCAGGAGCTATGCCATTCAGTGAATGTAGAAACTGAGGCTCAGGGAAGTTCTAGGTTCTCTCAGGCTCGGCACTGTTGACATTTGGGGCCCCGTAATTCTTTACTAGGGCCAGCTGTCCCGTGCACGGTAGGATATATTCATCAGCATCCTTGGCCTGCATGCATTCCCTGCTAGGACTACCCTCCTCCGCGGGTCGTGACAACCAAAACGATCTCCAGATTTTGCCAAATGTCCCCTGGGACAGGGCGCGGAATCCCCGCGGGCCTGGAGAACCTAGGGGGTGGCAGATCGCGCGTGGGGCGCGTGGGCGCGCTCACCGAAGTGGCTGCAGGGCGCGCGGGGCCGCGGGCACGCGTCGTGGGGCGGGAAAAGCGCCCGGTAGGTGGTGGGCGGGATGCGCAGCTTGGCTCGGTCGCCGGGAGGCACCGAGTCGCGGTCGAAGATGAGGCGCGCGCTGCGGATCTGCTCTCTGGCGCGCGCCGGCAGCTCCGGCCAGCCAAAGTCCGCGCGCGCGGTGGAGAGGCCGGTACGGGAGCGCGCGGGCGCGTACACGCGCAAGTTGGTGGCCGGCGTGGCGAGGGTGCGCTCCCGCGTCCCCGACGGCGCGGACGGCTGCGGCGCCGGGGGCGCGAACGCGCGGTGCGCCTCCGACTGGAGCTCCGCGCCTGCGGCGCGCGTGTCCTGTCGGAAGAAGGACCTGACGGGAGGCTCCTGGCACGACAGCGCGCGGGTGACGCCCGGGTAGGCCGGGAAGTCCCGGTGCGACGTGGGTTGCATGGCGTCCACGTGCAGCCGCGGATCCGGCCCTAGTGCAAAGTGCGAGGCCCTGAGGAAGTCCAGCCGGGACATCGGGCATGGCAGGAGGGCGACCGCGGCCATCGCCATCGGGGGACAAGGCGCCACCTGTGAGAGGGCGGAGATCATGAGACTGAGCAAGTGCCCGCCTGAGGACAACGCTGCTTTTACTCCTTCCTGTGCGCCAGGCGCTGGGCATTGGGGGTGGGGCTGAGGACTTCCTAAAAAAACAGGCTCAGGGGCGCCTGGGTGGCTCAGTCTGTTGGGCATCCGACTTCGGCTCAGGTCATGATCTTGCCGTTGGTGGGTTCGAGCCATGTGTCCGGCTCTGTGCTGACAGTTTGGAGCCTGGAGCCTGCTTCGGGTTCTGTGTCTCCCTCTCTTTCTGCCCCTCCCCTGCTCATACTCTGTCTGTCTGTCTCTCTCTCTCTGAATAAAAATTAAACAAACAAAACAGGCCTAGCCCCTGTGCCTGCCCCCAGGGAAAGTAGAGAGCACAGAGATAAAAGCATTCATTGGGCACTTACCGTGTGCCAGGCCCTGTTCTAGGTCCTTGGCAGGGGGAACATCAGGTCACAAAACAGACCAAGAGCCAGTGCTCTTGTGGAGGTGACAATGGGGGTGACAGACAATGCTGAAAAAATATAACACTACAAATTGCGGCGGTGTTAGTAGAAGGAGCTGAGTGCTGTGCTTAAAAACATCACACAGCATAGGAGGGTGGTGGTGAGGGGACGACGGTTGCGGTTTTAAATGGGATGGTGTCACTGAGATGACAGTTGAGAAAAGACCTGGAAAATGTGGGAGAGGAGCATATGGGGACAGGGGCGGGGGGGGGGGGAGTAACATTCCAGGCGGAAGGAACAGCAGGTGCCAAGGCCAGTGCAGGGTGGGCCACAAGAAGGGCTAGAATCAAGCGCTGCAGTCTAGTCTCTTTGATACGGGAGCCCCTTCTCCTCACCCTCAGGTAGTGGTCAAGGCCAGGGCCCTCCCCTCCGTATGTGGGATCTTCCATCTCTGCTCAGTCCTGGCCACAGTCTCTCCCCCCCCCCCCCCCATGGGTCTTCCTGCCCTCTGCAATTGTCCTGGGTGCTGATTGTTCTCCCGGATCTCTTCCTATCCTGAAACTCTCAGAGGCATAGACGTCTCTCTCCACTTCTCTGACCTCCAGCTCCAGGCTCCCGGCCCCCCATTTAGCTGACCGGGACATTCTTGCCTTTGCTCTGAGCAGGGGAGTCTCCCCGACCCTGCTCCCAGCCCCTCTGAGAGCAGTCCCGGTGGGGGGGGGTACCGCAGGCTCACCCCCCGCCCAGACCGAGTCAGCTCAAAACTGGTCATGTCGACCTCTTTAGGAAACAGGGCCCATGGGGCGCCTGGCCGGCTCAGTCGGTTAAGCAACCGACTTCGGCTCAGGTCATGATCTCATGGGCTCGAGGCTGACAGCTCAGAGCCCGGAGCCCGCTTCGGATTCTGTGTCTCCCTCTCTCTCTGCCCCTCCTCTGCTCACGCTCTGTCTCTCCCTCTCTCAAAAATAAACATTAAAAACAACAATAAAAAAGTATTTAGAAAACAGGGGTCAAGCATTTTAACCAAACCACAGATGTTCAGAGTCTCCGTTTGCTTCTTTGATCATTTTGGCACCTGAAATAGTTGAGAGCTGAGAAGTCTCCAGTAGTCTACGGAGAATCTAACAATTGAAATCAAGGTCACCTCGGAATAAGCAATCGGGTTCCTGTGAGCTTCAGTTTCCACATCAGGGATGAGCATGTGGGACGTACCTCAAGGGGTGGCATGGGGACTAATGAGTCTTAGGAAATGCCCTTGGCCACCGGCCTGACCCTCTGGACTCCCTGTGTCCCCGGTCTCCCGGAAGATGCTCATATGTTCCTTCCGAGGCTGTGTCCCCGCGTGGTCCAGTTCTGCCCATTGTGACCAAAGAGCTTCCCTCACCCAGCGTTGTCACAATGGTCCCCAGCCACTCTGAGGGCAGCTGGGAAGAAGAACGGGAGTGAGGCCAGAGGATCCTGCCTCCGGAGAGCTCAAGAGAGCTAGGCAAGTGACTTGACTTCTCGAAGCCTCAGTTTTGCCATCTGGAAAATGGGGCTTCAGAAAGCAGCAGTGAGGATTGGAGGCAGTATGTTCATTATTATCATTTTCCAGAATTTTCCTGCTTGTCTGCTTCTCAGCACTCCCCACGCAGGACGAGCCAACGTCTTTGGTCGTTGAGTCACTGCACTGCTTAATGACACTCCAGGGCTCGCAGACCTCCGAGGTGCCCTTAGGGACACCAGTGCACCCCCAGCCCAAAGACCGTCAGGAACACACCCGAGGCTGACCAAATCCAAGCTTGTTACTTGTGACCGCGAGCGAGAGCACACCCTCCGGGGAGCTGTGGGTATGAGCTGAGACGGGCTTGTCTTCACCTGGGTTTGTGTCCCTGCTTCTGGGAGGTTCGAGGCAATGGGGGTTCGCGTTGCAGGTTTTTACTGCTGGGAGGTTTGGCTTTCTTTGTTGAGATGACCTGACAAATGAAAATAACATACAAAACAATAGGAAAGAGGGAAATGGGGAGTCGGTCTCATGGGGACAGAGGTTCGGTTTGGGCAGCTGAAAAGTTCTGAAAGAGGACAGTGAGGACAGTCTCATGACAGTGTGAATGTGCTTAATGCCACTGTGCAGAACATCTAAAAATGGTTAAGATGCTCGATTTTATGTCATGTGTATTTTACCACAATGAATAACATTTAAAAATTAAAACAAACTTTTTTTAATGTTTATTTTGAGAGAGAGAGAGAGAGAGAGAGAGAGAGAGAGAGAGAGGCAGAGTGCGAGTGGGGGAGGGGCAGAGAGAGGGAGACACAGAATCCCAAGCAGGCTCCAGGCTCCGAGCTGTCAGCACAGAGCCCGACGCGGGGCTCGAACCCACCAACTGTGAGATCATGACCTGAGCTGAAGTCGGGCGCTCAACCGACTGAGCCACCCAGACGCCCCTCAATATAAAACATTTTTTAAATGGAAAAACAATTTCTTAAAAAAACAAACAAAGCAGATGAAGGGGCGCCTGGGTGTTTCAGTCCGTTGAGCATCTGACTTTGGATTTCAGCTCAGGGCATGATCTCACAGCTGGTGAGTTCGAGCCCTGCATCGGCTCTGCCCTGACAGGGCAGAGCCTGCTTGAAATTCTGTCTCCCTCTCTCTCTGCCCCTCTCCCTCCGCCTGCTCTCTCAAAAAATAAATTAAAAATAAAATGAAATAAATGTATAAATATATTTATATAAATATGTAAATTTATATAAACATATACATGTATATACATATAAATAAATATATGTAAACATAAATATGTTTATATAAATAAAGTTCATGACCCCGAATCAGCTACTAAATAGGCTCTTTCCTTCCTCCTTCCTTCTTTCTCTTTCTCCCTCTCCCCCCACCTCTCTTCTTGAGATACAGTTGACATATAACATTGCCTATGTTTGAGACACAACATATTGATTTGATACATTTATATTGCAATATGATTGTCAATGTAACATTAGGTAATACCTCCCCAGGACTTATTCCCTGAGTGGGTTTCTTCTCACTAAATTGAAGCAAATTGTTGCGTTGTCCTCTGGGGTGAGGCCCCATCACCGCTCCCCCGCCCCGAGGGTAGGGCGTTGGGCACCCGCCAGGCTGATGCAAATACAGTTTCCGCCTCGTCCTTCTGTCTGCTGGGAAAAGGAGGAGGTGAATCCTGGATGCCGTCAGAAAGCAGGGGCGGGGGGAGAGATAATTCTGTCGTTGAGGATCTTAGTTTTTCCGCAGAAAGTCTCGGGAAAGAACGGCAGCGGTCAGACTCTCCAGGAAGAGCGAACGCCTGGTTGTGGCTGTGGTTTGGACAATGCTCATGTTTTGCCTGCCTTCAGCTTGTTTTGTCTCGTCCCACCACGGTCACGGAGTGGCCTTGTCCAACACCCGCGTTCTGTGCAATTATTTATGTCTCGCAGGAGCGCACCAGGGCCTAGCTGGGGCTGCCCGGCCAGCTCCTAGCGACCACAAGGCCAGCTGTGAATGCCAGTCCAGCTCCCTTCCCTCTCTCAAAGGTCAAGCTCGGCCCTAACTGATGGCGGAGGATGCTGGGAGGGTTGGCCCTGGCCAAAGACTCTCTGCTGCGTGCTTGGGGCCTGGCACGGGGCCGGCCACCCAGCAGGCACTCGGGGAAACGCACTGTGCTGTCACGAAGCAGTCAGGGACAGCCTGCGCTCAAGAGAAGGGACGTAACCACTCATTCAGCAGCAGGCTCTATAGCCCAAGATCCTCGTCCCTCTGCAGGCTTTGGGCTTGGCTTGGCTTTTGTCTGCAGCAGGAACAGTGTCCCGAGTTCTAAGCAAGGAGGGCTGTGGTCAGATGTGGGGGTTAAAGAGTGTCCTGAGATGTTGTCGGGGAAGGCAGATCGGGGGAGGCGGGGCTTGGGGTCCAGAGAGAAGGAGGGCTGCCTATGGAGGGGGCCGTGGGCCGGGAGGAAGTGATACTTTGGTGACTGTTGGGACGTGGGAGGGATGTGTGGGGGGAGAAAGAGGAGACAGTGATGACCGGTCTGTGACTGGGTGGCTCAGTGGCTGGCGGGGGAGCCCTGAGATGGGGACACGGAGAGCAAGACGTTAGGGGATGATGCTACAGTCGGTCTGGGACTTGCTGAGCGTGGGGATGGGGGTTGTGGGATGAGTAGGGACATTGTCCACGGGGCAGGTGGGAACAGGATCAGGTCAGGATTAAAGAGGCATGAGGAGGGGGGGCGCCTGGGTGGCTCAGTCGGTTAAGCATCTGACTTCGGCTCAGGTCACCATCTCACGGTTTGGGAGTTCGAGCCCCACATCGGGCTCTGTGCTGATGGCTCAGAGCCTGGAGCCTTCTTCGAATTCTCTGTCTCCTTCTCTCTCTGCCCCTCCCCCACTTGTGCTCTGTCTCTCAAAAAATTAATTTAAAAAATTATTTTTAAAAATAAAAAAAAAAAATAACGAGTCACGAGGGAGAGGTGGCCAGGGAACTCGTGGGAGTGGACAAGGTTTCCCGGGATAGTGTGGATGGAACACACACAGAGCTTTGGGCAGGGAGCTGAGCCCTGCAAGCTATGGCACTTATTCAGAACCTATTTTGTGCCAGGCTGTGGGGACGTAGCTGTGACCAAGAGAGACAAATTTCTCACACTCTTTTGAGGCACAAATAACTAGACAGCCAGACAAAGACACAATATAGTTATGTTAGACAGTACTACAAGCTAAGGAGAAAAATAAGGCATCAGGACATGTGGGTGGGAAGTGCCCAGGACGGTGTGAGGGGAGGTCCCATGAGAAGACAGATGATGTTCTAGTAAACATGAGGAAGAAGTGAGGGAGGGATCCATGTGGGAATCTGGAGGGAGAACATTCCAGGCAGAGGGCACACCAATGCAAAGGCCCTGGGGCAGGAGTGCACTGTAAACTTCAAGGACCAGGAGGAAGGCAAACCCGCCAAAATGTGGAAATAACCCAAGTGTCTGTCGATGGCTGAACAGACACACAAAATGTGGTCAGTCCATACAGTGGAATAGTACTCAGCCATGGAAGGAATGAGGTATCGATATAAGCTACAATTTGGATGAACCTCGAAAACGTTATGCTAAGTGAACGAAGCCAGATATGTGACCAGATATGGTCACAAATCGCATTATTCCCTTATATGAAATATCCAGAATAGGTAAACCCACAGAGACAAAGCAGAGGGTGGTTGTTAGGGGCCGGGGTAGGGAGGAACAGAAGAACCGCTTGCTAGAATTACAGGGTCTCCTCTGGGGGGTGATGAAATTATTTTAAAGCTAGAAAGGGGTGATGTTTGTACAACATGGGAGTGTCCTAAATGCCACTTAAAATGGTGAATCTTTTTAAAAAAATTTTTTTCATGTTTACTTACTTTGAGAGAAAGAGAGAGGGAGAGAGAGAGAGAAAGAGCTTGAGAGGGGTAGGGACAAAGAGAGGAGAGAGTCCCAAGCAGGCTCCACACTGTCATCACAGAGCCCAACAAGGGGCTCGATCTCAGGAACTGTGAGATCATGACCTGAGCCGAAATCAAGAGTCCGAGGCTTAACCGACTGAGCCACCCAGGCGCCCCTTAAAATGGTGAATCTGAGATGAATTTTACCTCAATTAAAGCCTGGGTGGCTCAGTCGGTTAAGCCTCCCACTCTTGACTTCGGCTCAGGTCGTGATCTCACCATCAATCGAATCCTGTGTCAGGCTCTGAGCTGGGCATGAAGCCTGCTTGGGACTGTCTGTCTCCCTCTCTCTCTCTGCCTCTGCCCCTCTTCCCCACTCACTCTCTCGTTCGAAAAACAAACAAAGGAAATGAATCATGTTAAGTTTTTGAAAAATGTCACCTTTTTGATGAGATTATACATGCATGTCGCACAAAATTCAAAAGCTACACAATTACAGACGACTGTTAACTAAACTCACTGTAATCATTTCACTGTATCCGTGGCTCAGGCCTTTAGGCCCTACACCTGCAACTCCTACAGTGCCGTCGACCAAACTGGGGGGCGGAAGGAAAGCTACAAACTGGTACAATGTGAATAATTTAATACCTTCTTCCCGGTCACGCAGTTAATTACGCCCCTTGGAGCAACTCCAGTCACCAGACTATCGCCTTGTCTAGAACGGTTGCAGTTTCCTTGACTTTCTAGCAATGGCTTCTCCGATATTACACCAGCTGCACACGGTCGCTATAGACCAGCAGACAACAGGCGAAAGGGTGAAGCACAGAAATTATAAAGAAAAACCCCTTCTTGAACCAGGGCAACTTGGACATTATTTTTGTGGGCAGCTGGTTAGCTCGGAAAAGACCAGCCGTCGCGGGGCAGAAGGCAGCGGGTTCCGAGCCATCCGGGGGCACACGCTGCCGTCACTCAGCTGCCAACTCCGACGCTCCCCGATGCAGACAAAGGGCCGGACCGGGGACAAAGGGTCGCGGTCGCGCCTGCGCACAGCGCCTCGCCCCCGCCCCCTGGCGCTGCGCGCTCACGTCACGGTGGCGTCACGGCGGAGTTGCCATGGCGGCGCTGAGCGGCCTGGCGTCGGCGCTGGAGTCTTACAGGGGCCGCGACCGCCTGGTGAGGCTGGGGCGGAGCGCGCTCGGAGGTCTCGGGCCAGGGCCAGGGCTCAGAGACGGGAAACTGAGGCCGGAGAGGGGCGGGGTCGCTCAGGATCCTCCGTCGCAGAGGCCCTCCCCGGGCTGGGCTCCGACCCTGTCCCCTAGCGGCGATCGTTAGGTTGTTCCTGCTAACCCGTCATGGCTGGATTATTTTCAGTACCAACCAGATCCGCACGTTTGGACGGTTGGGGTCCGACCAGACCACTGAAGATGGTCACTGGGTTGTCCCAGTCATAGGACTTAGGATTTAGGACCAGATCCCCTATAACTGGGCATTGAGGTTGTTCCAGCCAATTCAACCTGGCTGGACATTTACAAGGCAACCAAGTCCCCGTTTGAAGATTTAGGGTCTGACTAGGCCGCTGCAGTTGGTCCCTGGGTTGTCCCTGACAATCTTCTACGGGGATTTAGGATTTTTGTAGGGCTTTCCCTGTGTTTGGATGTTTAGGTTCCTACCACATACCCTCTGGTTGGGCATTTAGGGTCCATCCAGGCCCTTGAGGGCAGAGTCTCTGCGTGTTCCTATAGAAGCTTCCTTCTTTTATAGGTAGGAATTTAGGTTGTACCAGGAAATGTACCAGTGGTTGGGCAGTTGGGTTCCAACCAAATCCCTTATGATCGGGCATTCAGGTTTTAATCAATTCCCAAGCTGGACATTTTACACTGCAGAGTTTTGCTGTTAAAAGGGACTGAAAAGAAATCAGTAACAATAATATATAAAACAACAGGAAAAAGCAATTTCTGAAAACCAGATGAAACACAGGTAGAAGGTATAAAGCCGACCCAGTTCTCAATGGCCCCAGTCAGCCACTGAGTTCCTTTGATCACTGAAGTAATTCAAGCATATGACCCTTTTGCTCACTGGGCTGAGGCCGGATCACTTCTCCCCTCCCCACTTCTCCCCTCCCCAGCCCGGCTACAGACTTTGGTCCAGCTGGATGGATGCAGATATACACGTCCGCCTCGTCCTCCAGCTTGCTGGGAAATGGTTTCATTTTCTTGTTCCCATCACATCTGTCTCCAAAGGGAGGGTGACATGAGCCAGCACTCCCTTCGAGTGTCCACAGTGACTTTTGGACAAGGATGCCATGTTTCTCCATTTGGCCCACGTGCAAGATGGGCCAGCAAATGTTCAGCTCTTATTGGAAGTTTGTTGATCTAGTCTACCGACCCCCCCCCCCCCGCCCCAGCTTTGTCCTGTGGGACCCACGGCCACGGGGGCTGATCCAGCCTAGTCCGGGAGCGCGGCCGTGCTGACTGCTTCTGGTGTCCTGCAGATCCGAACGCTGGGGTACTGTTGCCAACTGGTTGGTGGGGTCCTGGTGGAGCAGTGTCCGGCCAGGTCAGAAGTGGGGACGCGCCTGCTGACACTGTCCTCCCAACTCAGCCACTGTAGGACTGTCCTGCGACTCTTTGACGACATGGCCATGTTTATCTACACGAAGCAGTATGGCCTGGGGGCAGAGGTAAAGGGGCCGTAGAGAGGGAGGCACAGACTCTGGGCAAAAACTGGTGTTTTCTGGACTTGTCTGAAGGCTGTTGTGTGGGCAGTTTTATTGGTTTGTTTTGTTTTTTAAAGTTTATTTATTTTGAGAGAGAGAGGGAGAGTGGGCAGGGGAGGGGCAGAGAGAGAGAGAGAGAGAGAGAGAACCCCAATCAGGCTCCACACTGTCAGCACAGAGCCCGATGGTGGACTTGAACTCATGAACCTCGAGATCATGACCTGAGCTGAAACCAAGGATCAGATGCTCAACCGACTGAGCCACCCAGGAGCCCCGGCAGTTTAATGTTTTTTTTTAAAAAAACTTTTGCTTTCTTTTTTGAGATAATCATATGTTCTTGTTTTAATTTAAATTAAAAAATAAGTGGGGCGCCTGGGTGGCTCAGTCGGTTAAGCGTCCGACTCTTGATTTTGGCTCAGGTCATGAGCTCATGGTTCGTGGGATCGAGCCCTGCGTCGGGCTCTGTGCTCTCTCTCAAAATAAATAAATAAATCTAAAAAAATAGCTTCTACATTCATACATTCCAAAAAGGCTATATGGGCTGTATGTAGACTAAAAAGTCTCCCTCCTTCCTGATCCCCCTTCCCCAGTTTTCCTCCTCAGAGGCAGCTGTTGTCGGCTTTCTGTGATTGCTTCATGAGACCTGTACACGCACAGGCAAATACGCATTGTTTATATAATGAGCTGTGTGCCATTTTCACTGTCCCGCCACTTGCTTTTTTCGCTTAAACAGCACAACTTGGAGGGCACTCCACATAGGTCCAAACAGAGCTCCCTCCTTCGTTGTGGCCACCTAGCATTTGCTATGCAGTTGGCTGGTCCCCTGTTGAGGGACATGGAGGTTTGGCTGTTATAAGGGGACTGCAGCGTTCTGCGGGAAGGCGCGTAATCTAGAGCAGTGTTCCCTTGCCTGGGGCCATCTTGTTCCCCCAGGGGACATTTCCCCAGGGGATGAGCTCAGAAGCTGCCTGGGGCCATCCTGGCCAAGTCATGCCCCTCCCTGGGTGTCCTGCCCAACCCTTCTCCCGTCCCCTCTCTGAGCCACTCCATGTTCGCTCCCACCCTCGCTCCACCCCAGTGCCCATGGCCCAGTCACCCCAACTTCAGGTGCTTTCCTGGACCATCCCCCTGTTTTGACGCCCATCTCCTATCTTCTTTGATTAGGGCATGCTTCCCATGTGCCCCCTGAGGACCCCTCCCCCCACATCTCTGCGTCCCTAGACCAGGGGCCCTGTGCACCTTGTCTCTCCCTTGGCCAGAACAGGAACTCCTTTGTTGGGCCCAGTGTTTCTGTGTCTGTGCCCCCTGCCCAGTGAGCATCTCCTCCCCGGTGTAGGGCCTTGACCTTGCTGCTTCTCTGGAGACACTGTGGAATGAGCACACTGGGGAGGGGCGGGGAGGGGCGAGGAGGGGCGGGGAGGGCTCTGTTCTCATGGAGGAGTGGAATGTGCCAGCACACCAGAAGGTCCAGGCAGGATAGGGGAGCTGGAGTGGGGTTGAAACCCAGAGGGAGGCAGGGTCACAGCTGGCTAGTGGGAAGGAAGGGGGCATTGGTGGGGCTCATGAGGGGGATCGTGGGAAGATGGAGAGGAGGGAGCGGGTATGGCAGGCAGCTTGGAGGCCCCCAGGGGCCCGGATCCTGGGGGGTGGGGCCCAGGCCCCTGCAGCCTCAATTGGATACAGGCGGTGGCTCAGAACTCAGGCTTGAAGGGCTTGGGTTCTGCTATTTGAAGGCCTGAGGCCTGTCCTTGTAGGAGAAGGGGCACGCGGCAGCTCACCCCAGGCGCCCCCAGTTTGCCTGTTTGTGGGGATGTGCCCCCTCTCTCGTCTGGGGAGGCGACCCGAGCCTTGCAGCCTCGTGCCCACTTACTGTCAGCACTGAGTGCGGAAGCCTGGTGGTACCGTAGCACCCTGCCTGTGGGGTCACGGTTCCCTCATGGGAGTCATCTGCGAACTTGAAAGACATTTCTGGGGGCGCCTGTGTGGGTGAGGCCGTTGATCGTCCGACTTTGGCTCAGGCCATGATCCCGCTGGATTTGAGCCCCGAGTAGGGCTTTCTGCTGTCAGCTCGGAGCCTGCTTCGGATCCCCTGTCGCTCTCTCTCTGTCCCTCCCTGGCTCACGTTCTCTCTCAAAAATAAATATATATGTATATAAAAAACATTCCTGGTGCCAGTGCCCACCCCAGACCTAGTGAGGCAGAAACCCTGGGGATAGGGTCTTTTTTAAAATTTATTGTTTATTATTGTTTTATTTATTGTTTAATGTTTTACTTTTATTTTTGAGAGACAAAGAGAGACCAAGCATGAGCAGGGGAGGGCCAGAGAGAGAGGGAGACACACAATCCGAAGCAGGCTGTGCTGACAGCTCAGAGCCCAGTGTGGGGCTCAAACTCACGAACCGTGAGATCACGACCTGAGCTGAAGTCAGAAGCTAAACTGACGGAGCCACGCAGGCACCCCTAGAGGTGGGGGTTTTGAAGCTCCCCGGGGACTCCCGACACCTTCTGTTCCACTGGGCGATGACCACACCGTTGGGAAGCAGAAATCAGGCCTTTCTCCTGCAGTGGCCCAGCCATGGGCCAGCCTGCTGGGCCCGGACATTGCCCTGTGACTGCCACCTGGCCTGGTCTGGGTCCCTAAAGTGGACCTGGGTAGGTCTGACTCCAGGCCCATCCCCCGCTCTCTCCTGGTCCTGCAGGAGGAAGACCTCTTTGTCCGCGGCGTATCCGTCCTGGGCAACCTGGCGGATCAGCTCTACTACCCCTGTGAGCACATCGCCTGGGCTGCCGATGCCAAGATCCTCCGTGTGGACTCTGCCCGGTGGTGGACACTGAGCACGGCCTTCTGGGGCCTCTCCCTGCTGCTGGGCATCGCCAGGCAAGTGGTGTTAGCACGCGCCGGCAGGCTGTACGGGTGCCCCGAGACCTGGGCCGGTGGGCAGACAGGCTGGAGGTGCGAGGGTCTTGGCCTCTTCCCACAGTCCTCCTCTTGTTGCCCCCTCCCTGGATCCATCCAACGGCCGCCCTAACAGATGCCCACAAAGCCGGTGGCTTCAAACGTCACACGCTGTCTCGCCGTGCTGGAGGGCGGACGTCCAGTAGGGACTCCCCGGGCTAGAAATCGGGAGGCTGCAGGGGACAATTTGTTCCTGCCTTTTCCGGCTTCTGGAGGCCACTGCCCTTCTCAGCTCATGGCCCCTCCTTCCATCTCAGAGCCTGTCCCTCCAGCCTGTGTCCCTTGTCACATCTTCTCTAACTCCGACCCCGGGCGTCCTTCTTCAGGGCCACCTCGGTCACCTCCCATTTCAAGACCCTTAACTTGGTCACGTCTGCAGAGTCTTTTTTTTTTTTAGCATGTAAGGGAGCACACTCACAGGTCCTGGGGACTAGGATGTGGACATCTTTGGCACGTGCGTGATTGTTCCCGCCGGAGCCAGGAAGAATAAGTCCACAAGCCTGGACCCGGTCTCTCCGTGTGCGTGGTCATCGGCGCACATCCCCGGACAAAACAGCCAGGGGTTTCCTGTCTGGCTGTGTGCTTCTGAAACCCGTGTCGTTTCTAGAACTGTGAAAGAATGGTTTCCTCCCAAACATTTTCCTCTCTACAGAGAGTTTGCTGAGTGGGTTTGTTCAGGGTCCTCTGCCCAGAAAACACAGGCAGAGCGTCCCCCCCCCCCCCATACTGGCGTTTCCCGGCAGATGGGAATGCCCCTCTGGTGGCACATCCCCCCCTCTGTTGATGCAGGTCATTGTGGATGGTCCTGAAACTGAGACAGAGGCTGAGGGACCCCGCGGTGGCCTTTACCAGGTATGACATCCAGGGACATCCGGGGTTTGGTCGGGAGAAGGCTGACTTCGTCCTGCACGCTGGGGACCCGGGTGGGAGCCAGGAAGCTGCTTCCACCAGTTATGAGCCTCGTCCTCTGCAGGCCTGGGCTGGGGCGGCCGCGTGTGCTAGATCATGGGGCCTACGGCAGCTCCAAGGACTGGCACAGGTGGGGAAACTGAGGCCTGCTTGAGGCCCTGTAGACAGGAAGTGGCTGAGCCTTCACGGCGGCGCCCCCAGCAGGGAGGCTGATCTGGGACAGTTTCTTGAGGACTGTGCTCACCGTCCATGTTTCATCCGGGCTGGGAGGGAATGTGGGGCAAAGCCGCACCCCGGCAGGCCCAGAAGCTGGGCCCCCACCAGTCCCCCCACCCGTCTCCAGTGGCCAGACGACCGAGGTGTGGGTTTGAGACTTTTCCTGCCAGTCTGTGCCCTTTTCGTGCCATGAGCTCCCTGTCGGGGGGTGTGACAGGGACCCAGTCCCACATTTCCCTCCCTCTGCTGTCACCTCTTCCGGCCTGTTTGGGGGAGCGAAGGCACTCGTGGGTCGTCCCCAGCACCTTCTCTCTGCTCCCACAGCCGGCTGCCGCGGAGCAAGAGGAGGGCCTTGGAGGCCCAGGTTCAGTCGGAGGTGCTGACTCTCCTGAGCAACCTGGCCGATCTGGCCAACGCCGTGCACTGGCTGCCTCCGGGCGTCCTGTGGGCCGGCCGCTTCCCCCCGTGGCTGGTGGGCCTTCTGGGCACCGTCTCCTCCCTCCTCAGTGTGTACCAGGCCGTCCGGGCCGGTGACTGGACTGAGGCCACCGCCCCCTGACGTGGCCCGGGAGGTGTGGATGCAGCCGGAATCCCACCGGAGGGCCCCCTCCCACAAGGCAGAAATCACTGGGGCTGGGTCTTTAATTGAGCGAGTCAATGCCAGGTGTAGGGAGGTACGGCCCAGAGAACGCTCGAGCAGCCTTGGGGACAAGGCCAGGGTGGGGCAGGATGTAGGCAGGGGTGAGGTCCCCCGAGTGCTGAGGGCCAGGGCCTTCCGGGCTCAGTGGGGGAGGCTGCTCTCAGGTCCAGAGTAGGGGTCTCCAGGCCTCACGTGCAGAGGAGCCTCAGCAGACCCTCGCGCGGCCTGTGTCCTGCGTTCCAATCAAGGCGAGCAGGAGAGCCCAGGCGGCGTGTGCCAGGCGGGCCTTCAGACAACGGAAACGAGGATCAATTAAAGGGTGTGCTGGTGCCAGGTCCATGTGTGAGCTCATTCCTGTCTCGCTGTCTCCTGCTCCTCCCGCCCGCAGGCCCCCTGGCTCACACAGGCCCCTGGGCCTTATTTGCCGAGCCATGTAAGTGCTGCATGGATGTGGTGGGTGCCTGGAAACCACACCTCCCCAGCCCGCCTCCTGGAACGTGCTTGGCTCAGTGGGTCCTCTCGGACTTTGTGAGCACAGCCCACCCGGCCCCGAGCAGCCCTTGGCCGAGGCGGGCGGCTCTCCCACCCGTCTCAGGCACAGGGGCCACACGGACGCCGCCTCCCACCCCCACGCCTGGGTCTTGTCCTCCTGGGTATCGCTGGGGTGCTTGTGGCGGCTGAAGCATGTCACGCTCCAACACGGCCAGGACCCAGGGCCGGTCTGAGCGTGTCGTGGGCGCCAAGCTGGGGCTGGGCCACGCAGGCTCCCGTCTCCCTCCTCGTGGGGATCAGGGTGCGATGGGATGCATTCGCTGTTCAGGCTGATGTTTGAGAGCCACCGCCCCCGTGTGGCCTCAGGCAGGCACCTGCAGGTGGTGGCCAGCCCACACCTGCCCCTCCCCGTGACAGGAGTCCTGGTGGGAAGGCAGAGGGGATCATGCTGCCCCTCTGGAAAGATCTAACAAAAATGGCAGTTTGCAGCCCCTGGGGCTTCATGGGACACCCACCGCATCTTGTTTCCCAAGGAAGTGACGTGGTGGGAAGAGCTGGGGTGGAGGCCACTTTGGGTGGACACGGGGCGCAGGAGAGACCCCCCTTGGAGCACCCTGCCCCACCTGTCTGTCCCTGGGGTTCACAGGTGGGGGGTGGGCCAGGCTCTGGGCCCTTAGCAGAGGCCCCCTTCCCAGCACTCGGGGCCACCAGGGAGATTGGGGGGGGGCGGTCACAGCAGCACCCACTCACCTGCCTGGAGACTCAGTTAATACAAGGCACCCAGGGCAGGGTGTCTGTGGGCAAACCACGTGAGCACCTGGATGCTAACGTGTCAGGTCACGGCTGCCCCAACAGGCTGGTGTCCCTGTGGGCCCGGGCTGTGTGGGAACACTGCTGGGTGGTCAAGGAGAAGCCCCACCTCCCTGCTCAGCCTCTTCAGGTCTCCGTTCCCAGGAGCTGGGCCTCAGCGGGTTCTCTCGGGACCCAGGGAGTACACATGGCAGCAAACTGGGGAGCGGGGAGGCTGGTGGGCCTGGAGGATGGCCCAGAGGCCAGCCATGGCTCCTTGTCAAGAAGGCTGATGCCCCAAGACCACGGCGACAGGCTGAACGGAAGGGGGCTGCGCTGGAGCGGGGAGGACTGGCGGTGCTCCCACACCTCAGTCCCCTGCGGAGGGCTGCTTCTCCCCGGGCCACGGCCGCCCTGGCCTCGCCGCCACCCCGTGTGATCATCATCTGGAGCGTCCTCAGAGGGGACCAGGGCGGGCTTGTGGGCTGGGCTCCTCTGTGTGGGGCCACGTTGCTTGCCCAGGAGGAGCCTCAGCATCCCTGAAGTCACCACCCCAGCTGCGGGGCAGGGGAGTGTCCTGCACTCTTCCACAGGCCTGACCCCTGCATGCAGCAGGTGGGAACATCAGCTCGGGGGGGCTCCTACGGCATCCCGGCCACGCAGGCCGTGCGGAGGGGAGTCTGCGGGGCCCTGAGCGTGGCGTCCAGGCCTCCCCCAGGTCCTACTGCAGCAGGGGGTGTGGCGGGGGGGCCCCGCCTGGGGAGGGGAGCCACGGGAGTCTCCCCGTAATCCACCATCACAGCACCGGCGTTGGGCAGACGATCCTCAAACAAAACCCCAAACCCTCGATACGAACACTCCGTCCGCTCACCTCCGACGCTTTTATTGCTGGAATCAGGTCTTAAGTTCTAAGACGGTTCTGAAAGATCCCGCGGTGAGGAAACGCAATCATCGTAAAAGCAATTGTCAGGTGGACTAAGATTATGGTCACGATTAACAAAGACGCGCACAGATTCCACAGAAATAGTATCTGTTCAGCCACCGACCACACAAGGAGAACTGGGCTCTACCCAGGGGTGACCTCCTGCTGGCCAGACATGTACCGCCACTGCCCCGCTGCATGGCACGACTGAGAAATGCTCTCGGCCCCGTGGCGGGGAGCCCCGACTCCTGCCGCGTGGCTGAGCGGAAACTCCTCACCGCGAGGGGCACCTGGCGGTCACATCGCCCAACACAAGGGCCCAGGAATGTTCTCTTTACGACAGGACAGAGACCTAAAGTCAACTTTTCTAAAGTGCTCCGATACGTCTCGGTACGACACGAACACTGATTAGAGACGTGGCACAGGTCGGCTCCGCTGTGTCACAGGACCGAGGGAGACCGCTTTTCCTTGCTCCTCGAGGAGGAGGACACAGTCGAGAGCAGGGGAGAGGAGGGAGCAGGCGGGGCTTCTCGGAGAGGCCCGGGAACGTCACACCATTTCCTGTGCTTGGGAGAGGTTCACAACTGCTGCTTTCGGTTCCTCCGTCAGGAATGCCTGTGTCGCTCCACCCTGCAGCGCCCCCGCTCCTTGGTCAGCGAGGGACCCAAGTCCTCCCGCCAATGCCTTGGAAGGGACTGGGCTCTGGGCTCGGTGGCGGGGCCAGGGGTGCAAAGGCTGCGGGACCCCCACTCACCCACCCGGCACCCAGAGTTCCTCCAGAGCTGAAGTGTGGCTCTGACCCGTTTGCCACCCCTGACCGTTCCTGGACATCTAACACCCCCCCCCACCCCCTGCCGTCCACAGCTGTGCGGCTGGACTGTGGGGTGGGGGGGAGCTGCCCTCCAGGGAAAGTGGACAGTAAGCTAGCATGGCTCACTGGGCATGAGGCACCCACGGCCATCTGGCCACCTAAGGTCTCCTGGCCACACGTGACCCCTCTAGCATCTCACCCTTGTCTGCCAGGGCAGGGCAGCCCCACCACTCCATTCCCTAAACCAGCACCTGCCCCTCAGTGAGGGACACCTGTCCCGGGGGCTTCCTCCCTGTGGCCCCAGGAACACCAGCCCATCTCATGGGGGCTGGGGACCCTCTGCTAGGAGCGGGACCCTCAGGAGTGCACTAGTCCTGCCTAAAGCTCTCGATTTGCCTTCTCCGGATAGGCTGAGAACAGCTGGTGCCCTTGAACCCCACAGAATCATGCCAACTGGGTGAGGTTCCTCTGGGAAGCACAAAGTTGAGCAACAGCAGGTTTTAAAAACCTCTGTCAAATTAAAATGAGTTATGGCCCGCCCCTTCCAGAACCTATAGAACCTGTCTACGGTGCCACTGGCCATCCCCTTCATACGCCCTGCCCTGTGGCCCCCTGTCCCCAGGCGGGCTGTGTGCCACCCCTGGTCTGAGCTCACGCTCTCGGCCTTGAGGTTCACCGTGAACACATGTAGGTTTCTGCTTTGGAAGCTGATTCTGCTGACACCACCCACCCCTCCTGGTGCCCTAATGACACGTTCCAGCGTCTCCTGGGGGCTGCGGAGCCTGGCCCAGGGCCAGCACCTCCTTAGACTGGGGTCTGGCCTGTCACCAGGCTTCTTGCGTTGGGCAGTCCCTGGGAATGATGGCGTGGAGTTGCTCTCTCCCTACTCACATGGGGTGCTACAACTGAACACAGCTCCTTAGGTCAGCTCTGGCTCACCCTTCGATTACAAACTTTCCTTTCTGTATCAAAAAAAGAAGTTTAGAAAGTTACCCAGGCACCATTGCTAATCCTACAGAAAGAGCCTCGAGACGACAGGCCCGCCCCGGCCCAGACCCCAGCCCCAGCCATGCGGTCGCTGGTGTTGGTCTGCTAGGGAAGGGGGGAGGGACAACTGGGCTGCTCCCCGGAGAGCAGGACAGGGAGGGGTCTGCACCTGGAGCCACAGCCCCTCTAGAAGAAGATGACGTCTTCCTTGCCGGCTTCTTCCTTGTCCAGTGGCGTGGTGGGCAGTGGCAAGAAGGATGGGGGCACGGGCGCGCCCCCGGGCTTGGAGCCCTCAGGGGGCACGTCGGCTGGGGCTGAGCCGCAGGGGTCTGGAAGAGAGGGGGGGTGGCGGGTGTCGGCAGCTGCCGGGCATCATGGCGGCCCCGCTGTCCCGGGGGGCCGGGCTCACCTGGGAGAGGCGTGGAGCCGTGGCTGCCTGGCAGGACGGGGCTCAGCGAGCGGCGGTTCCGAGAGGCGCCCTCGTCCTTGCCCATGAGCTTGCCGAGAAGCAGCTGCTGCTTCAGGTCGAAGGAGGCTGAGGGCAGAAGGGCACGGCCCGGGGTGTCTGGCCTCGCTCCAGGCACACAAGCAGCCCCCCTCCAACCCCTCCTTGGCTCTTCCCCCAGACGGCCGAGGGAGGACGCCGGCACCCATGCCCAAGGACGGCCCCAGGGACAGCGAGGCCGGACTACAGTGCGCCGCTGGAGAGAGACCCCGTGACCCCTGAGTCCCAGCAGTCCTGGGGCACAGGCCCTGCTCCTCAGGGAACACCCCAGGGCTGGCTCCCCTCAGCCAGAGCCTGCATGCTGACAGCACCCGAGGGAGCCCCCCCGGGCTTTCCCTACCGGGGACCACTCGCTGCAGAGTGCTCTGTGCGAGGACCTCAGTGTCCCCTCTGTGGACCGAGGACCCCGTAGAGATGTGGGTGCTAGTGTCGGCACTGGCTGGGGGCTCGGTGGGAGTGTTAGCACTGCTTGCCTCGATGTCCCTCAGTGACCCAGGCTCTCTGACCTCTCCTCCTTGGTCACCCCTTTGCAGGGCCCCACTTTCTGAACTGCCAAGAGGTTCCCTCATCCCCAGTCCCAGTGTGAGGGCCGGGGTAGGAAAAGGACATGGGGTTTGATGTTTTAGTTTTGCTTCTTGGGCCGGAAGACCACATGGGGACAGGTCGTCTCTGTAGCCTGGCGTCACCAGCTGTGCCTTCCAGTTTCCTCCTGGTGCCCCTTCCAGGGAACAGCCCTGGGGTCCCATTTTGGTTTGCTCCCAAGAAGCCGCTTTGGTCTCACAAACGGTGGTGAGTGGACCGGGTGGGCACCCGAGATCACCCGCCACCTAGAGCCCGCCAGGACTCCGTGGCCTCAGCTCCGCCCCCCCACTCCGGGCTCACCCGAGCTGTCCCAGCGCTGGGAGCCCCTGCTCTTGCCGCTCTTGTCCTTGCCGCCCTTGGTGGAGGCAGCCAGCTTGGTGGGGATTTGCTGCTGCACGGCCGCCTGCCTCTGGATCTGGTTGGTGGCGCTGAGCAGCTGGATGGGCACGTCGCTCTTGGCCGGCCGACCCTCCGCCGGGGTGCTGTCCCGGCGAGCCACCTCGGGGCGCTCTGGGAACTCGGGGCCCGAGCTGGACAGCAGCAGGCTCGCCCGGGGTCCTGGCGCTTTGGCGAGGCCGGTGGGCCCTTCCAGCCCTTCCCCGTTGAAGCTGGGAGCGTGGCTTGGGGGCTGGGCCTGAAAGAGGGACAGACGCCACATCCCAGAGGTGTCCCTCCTGCTGGAGATCACGTCCCACCCCCCAACCCCCCCGCCTCCCCCAAAGCCGCTGTCCCCAGATCTGCAGTGTCCAGGGCTGGTCTCGCCCGCTTGCCCCACCCAACCTCCTCTGGGTCCCGGGGTCACCTAAGCGCGCGCGGCTGGGAGGTTCTGTTTGGGGGCGGGGCCGGCGCCGGCCCCGCCCCGGTCCGCCACTTACTGCTGCAGGCACGCGCGCCCAAGGTTACACTTAGTCGCGCCCGCGCGCACGGCACTGATGCTGACACGCGCCGGGGCTCACACGCCTGCGCCGCCCCCGCCCCGCCCCTCACCTCGGCCAGCGCGTCGGGCGGCAGCGCCCCGGGCACCGTGTTCTGCTTCTTGAGGCGCCGCTGCTGCTCCAGCTGCTCGCGCTCCCGCTCCACGGCGCGCTGCGCCTCCCGCAGCCGCTCCAGGTCGTGCTGGTAGGCGCGCCGCTGCCGCTCCAGCTGCTCTCGCTCCTGGCCCAGCCGCTCCTGCAGCTGCAGCGACTCTTCCTCGCGCTGCCGCAGCCGCGCCGAAGCCACGTCGAGCTCCTGCCGCTGGCGCTCCCGCTCGCGCTCCCAGCGCTGCTGCTCCAGCCGCAGCCGGCCCTGCTGCTTCTGCACGCCCGCCAGCTCCTCCCGCTGCTTCTCGAAGTTGCGCTGGCGCTCCTGCTCCAGCAGCAGGTTCCCGCGCGTGGACTGCAGCCGCAGCTGCTTCTCGCGCTCCTGGAGGGCGGCCCTCTGCATCTCCACGTAGCTGTCCTGCTGGGCGATGACGGCCTGCGGGGGGCGAGGCGGGGCGTGGGGGGAGGCCCCGATGTTAGGAGGCGGCTGGCCCTTCCCCAGACCCTAGCCTCCGGCAGGAAAAGGGCCCGGGCGCAGCCCCTGTACCTGGAGGCTTAGCAGCAGCTGGGACAGCGTCTGGATCCGCTGCACGAGCTGTGGAGAGGGAGAGAGACGCGGGCTCCCTGCACGGAGCGGCGCGGGGCGTGCATGCCGACCCCCGGGGAGATGGACGAGCCCCGAGCCTACCTCCAGCTCCAGGACGGCGGGCAGCCGGGGGCCAGACTCCGCACCTGGCACTGTGACCTGTGGAGGCAACAGCGTCAGACTTGAAGAGCTAAGGACCTGCTGCTTAGTGACCAACAGGTCCTTCTCCTCCCAGCCCCGCCTGGTCCTGTGACTCGCGTTGAGTCTGGAAAACGACCGCACAGGGCAGCCTTTCTGGAGGCGGGAAGGCGGCTGTCGTGGGCTCACCCTGCGGAGGCTCGGGTCACACAGCGGGCGGTAGAGGGAGCCTCAGCCGCAGCCCTGCTCGGGCCCCAGTGCGCCCCAGCCTCCGGGCACCAGGACACTTGTACAGACCCAACGCTGGCGGGCCCCGCAGGGTCTCTCCTCTGCTGACGCGGCTACAGCTACTGCCCTGGGCCTGTCCCCTCTCTCAACCCACTCCCGGCCACCGTGGGCCACTCCCAGGGACAGCGTGTTGCCGCGAGACGGAAAAACTAGACCACGCAAGCACAGGCTGTTCACACTCGGCAACGGTAACGAAAAGGGCTTGGGCGGCCCTGGACCTGGCTACGGGAGCGACATACCACAGGTGGTGGCTCCTCAGAGGCCCCCGGGGTGTCGCCGGGCCTGGAGTCTGGGCTGCTCACCGGGCCTTGCCAGTCTCGGGGGCCGGGGTCGTTGCTGCAGACCTTCTTAAAACTGCCATCTGAAAACCCCAATCCAGGTGCGTGAGGGGGCTGGAGGTCCCCCAGGAGTCCGGACGGGGCCCCACGACCCCGGAACCCAGGTGGGAAATTGTGGCCAGGCCGCTACCCTTGGGCTTGTGCCAAAATGGCAGCATCGGAGACACACGCCAGCAGGAAAGGGAGGGGCTGGTCTGTGTGCCGCTGTTGGAACATGACCGACAACACCCTGAAGGTTCCAGAACCTCACCACAGAGGGTTTATAATTGTTGAGGGGAAGCAGCAGCAGAGACACCCAGCAATAAATGCCTCGGCTTTGCAAAGGGAACGTTCCAAGTTGTCCCGAGAAGCCCCACTCACTCTTGCCGGGGCTGCTCAGGGTGTCGCAGCCCCCGAAGGTGTCTGCCCTGCGGGGCAGGCCCGCGGAGCCTCCCCCATCTTCCGCCTGACCGTTGGCGCTGGCCAGCTGCCTGCAGAGCAGGTTCTGGATGTCCTCAACTGTGGAAGGAGATGGGAGGAAGCGAGTCGCCCTGTGGAACCACGCGGGGCACAGGGATCGGGGCCTAGAAGCTTGCAGGGCCTGGATCACAGTCTTCTAATTTCTGTTGTGGGACTTCAGCCCCCCGCTCTATGCATTCCCCTAACTTCAGGTACTGCAGCCAGGACAGGCCAATGCACGTCTGCAGGTCAGGCTGGACCTCGGGGAAGCCTGTGGGAGGGGCCGGGGAAGAACTCGGGTGTGCGCTTGTGTGTCAGGGGTGCACACAGAAGGTCGGAGGCCATGGGAGGGTGGCCTCTGGGGGCAGGTCTGGTCACACAAAGTGCTTTAGGACAAACAGGCTTTGGCCAGTGAGTCGGTGGGGAGAACATTCCAGGCCCAGGCACAGGATATGAGAGGGTCCTCAGGGGGCCAAGAACAATGGCCCCTGAAGAAATGTGAGGAAGCAGAAGGTCAGTGTGGCCGGAGGACACGAGGCGGAGCAGAAGTGGAGTCCACAAGGGACCCCCCTGGTCTCTGTTCCCTTCACTCTGAAGGAAAGGTCTGGAGGGCAGCTGTCTCTCTCGTTTGTCACTGAGAGAGCAGTTGCCAGCTGTCCATCTGGACCCAGTGAGCACTGGCCGGCTGGCCTGACCCAGGCTGGGCCTCGTGCGGAGCTGGCCCAGCAGCTGTGTGGGGGCCACCGGGGGCTCTAGCAAGGACCCTGATGGCTCCACTAGGCGGGCCTGGCAGCAGAGTGCTCACGGAGGGCAGGAGACCGGCCAGCACCCCCCTGTGGTCGCTGTGTTCAGAAGCCTCCTCCCCGCACAGGTGGGGTTCCAGGCCCAGGGGCAGGAGCCCTCTGAAATGAGCCACCAAATGTGGATATGTGCATGATCTCTGGGGAGATCACTGGTGCCCCACTTCTCAGAGAGGAGGGCCTCTTGAGGGTGGGGAACCCATCTCGGTCGACTTCAGATCCTAGGGGACTGGCGTGGTGCCTCGTGTGCTCGGGAGAAGGTGCTGAGTCTGCCGGGTGTCAGCGCTGCTCCTGGGAGAATGCCCGCCCCAGCCAGACAGAAGTGCGTCCCAGACAGGGTGGCGAGTTGGCCACACTGGGTCACGTGCCGTCCTGGGGTCCCCCTGAGAACCACCCCCCACCTCGGGTGGAACTGTGGCGGCAGCAGCAGCCGGGTGCCCAGTGAGGGCCCCCAGGCTCGGCTCCTTACTCTCACTCATGGCCGACTTGAGAATCAGCTCCCCCTGCACGGTCTCGGAGGGGTCCCCTCCTCGGAAGAGGAGCCGTGACGGAGCGACGTCTTCCAGCCCGCTTGTCTCGGCCATCTCCAGGTAGATCTGCTGCTTCTCGCTGAGGCTCTGCGCAATCTGCTGGTCTTTCAGGTTCAGTCGCTCTGCAAAGGGATGGGGGGCGGGGGGGGGGCAGCGGTCAGCCTTCCAGGATCATTTCTCCCAGGAGTGGGCTCTGGGAGGCCCCTGCAAGGGGGGGGGCTGGACTCTGGGGACCCCGGCTGACCCGCGGCCCACCCTTCCAACAGCCCACGGGGAAGGTGAGGGCACAGGCCTGCCTTCTGACTGTTCGCCCCAGCTATGAAAAACTAAACACCATGGGGTACACGCGAGGACTTTCACGGGCCGATTTATTAGTTTGGGCCAAAGTGAGAATGTTCCAAGACTTAGTTTTCCTATCCTGAGCGTGTTCTGTCAGGCATTTAGGCCAAACTCCTTGCAGGTCTCTGGGTTTTATGCCTTTTTTGTAGTTGCGGCCACGGCAAAGCTCTCGCTGGTGACTGCTAGAATACACGTGTCACGTTCAGCTGCATCGCACAGCCTCCCGTAGTTTTCTGGTTGATTCTGTTAGATTTTCTAGGCAAATAATCATGTCACATGTGAAACACAATTCTGTCCCTTCCCTTCCAGTCATGATCTGACTTCTGCTCCTCCCCTTACACCCAGGCCGGAGCTTACAGGATAAAGGCAATAATGGGGACAGGGGCTGGCCCAGCCTTGCTTCTGATTTTGAGGAGTGTCCCTGAGGTCCCAGTGTTAAAGATGAGATCAGCTTTTGATCCAAGATGGGAACGAATATCTCCATAAAGCAAGCACCTATTTCTAACGCAATCTTGTCACGAACGTGTAAGGAACAGATATCGTTGTAGGACTGTGGCATCCACAGAGGTGTGTCCACGGACATGTGCCTAGCACAGGGTGTGTGTTACATAACCACCCCGCAGAAATAAAGAGTCTGAATGAATACGGCATTAGCGTTGTGCTCTCGGGGTCAGTGGGATTTTCCACCCCTTTCTTCTGGACATTTTTATTAATCGGTGCCCTCGAACGTATGCCTCTCCCTACAAAAAGAAATAAAATATAAACTGCCTAATTTTACGTGCTTACTGTCTAAATGCTACCTAATTTAAAAATAAGTGACTCAGTGAGAGGAAGGAGAGAAGCCGATTGAGACCACAGAGTACTGGGAACCGTTGTTGGCAGTGACCTCACTTCAGTCCCACAGGAGTCTGTTAAAGCCGGGAGAAGAATGGATAAGCACATAGGTGCATCTGTACAACGCAACAGTATTCAGCCTTAGGAAGGAAGGAAACCCACACCCTACAACACGGCTGAACCCTGAAGCATCGTGGTCCGTGGAATCAGCCAGACACAAGAGGGGAGAGATCGCAGGACTCTCTATACACAAGATCCCCAAGACAGGCCAATTCATTGAAACAGAAAGCAGAGCAGAAGTTACCAGGGGCTAAGGGAAGAAGGAGCAGGGAGTGACAGCTAATGGGCGCGGGGTTTTTTTGTGGAGAGCTGAAAATGGTCTGAAATTGTGGTGACAGTTGCGCAATCTTGTGATATACACCCGAAGCCACTGCGTGGTATGCTTTAAGTGGGTGAACTGTGTAGTGTGTGAATTATGTCTCAATAAAGTAGCTGGAAAAAAAATTAAAACAGGGCGGGGGGAGCCGAGGTCCCCAACCACAAAGCCAGGGCTGGTCTCGGTCTGCCAGGCTCCAGAAGGAGGCTGTGGGGTCCCGTGCTATTCCAAGTCCCCTTGGGGCTTTTGTGTACGTGACCTGGGACACCCACAGCGAGCTCCTTCCTGGACAGGGACGGAGGGAGAGGGCAGTGTGTGTGGCGAAGCGCGAGTGTCTCGAGGTGGCTCAGGGGCCCCGAGCGCCACCCTCTCCCTTTCTCATACCCCCTCCTGCCGATCGCCAGCTCATGACAAAACCTCACTGCAAAGGCCCCACAGAGCTGTAGGACACGAGACAGCCCACGGGAGTCACTCCGTGGCCAATCCCAGTGGGAAGGAACAGAGATGCCGCTCATGGTCGCTGGCCCACTGCCTCAAGACGGTGCTGTGGAGCCTTCTGACCACACGAGGGACACATCGTGGGAGTCAGAGGTCCAGACTGACTCCCCTTACCTTGGAAGTCCCTCAGCCTCAGGGCGCGAGCCTCGACCACCTTCCTCTCCTCTTCGGCCTCGCTGAAGGGCCCCTCCTCCTCGTCGGGACAGCTGCAGGGAGAATGGGCAGATGGGCGAGAACGCCTCACGGGCAGGCTGGCCTCAGTGACGGACCCTGAGAGCTCTGTCTGCAGAACCGGCTGCCGAGAACGTCTCGTTCTGTGGGTGACTTAGCTTGCTAACGGTGTGGGAGAAAAATGAGGGAGAAGAGAACGGCAGCCACCGGCATTCATCCCGTCTCTCAGGGTCCACACGTAACCAGCCACGGGTTTACGTGCCCGGTCACGACGCGGGAGAGGAGGAGACTGAGGACAGCTCACTTCCGGGGGACCTGCAGAACTGGCATCGGGTATGGGGGGAGCTCTGGGCAGGCTAAGGGTCCGGGAAGCTGCCAGGTGTAAAGAGAGGGAGCAGCAGGCTGGCTGGGTCCTGAGGGGTCCCCTGGCCTGAGGAAGAAGGACGGGACACCACAACCTGCTCCAACAGGCCCGGCCCCCTGTCGGGTGTCATTCGTCGCATCCCACCAACACCCAAAGTTAGAACCGCCTGGGCCCACACCCGTCGGCCAGCAACGTCGCGGCCCCTTTAGCAACCGACAGGTTGGGCTGTTGTCGGAAGGTGCCAGAATGGTGCCACGTGTCCCTTTTAGACGAGGGGGATGGACAAAGCACCGAGGCGGAATGAGGGAGAGGAAAGGCAGAGGGGTCTCCGGCCGACCTGTGACCTCTAGTGCTCTCTCAGGCCCTTCAAGGCCACAGCTGACTGGGTGGCTGTCAAAGCCCAAGGCTACACGGCTGGGGGGTCGGGTCGGGAGGGGGCGCACACACGGGCCCTTCTCACTTCTCAACGGCCCTTCTGATGTGAGCCATCCAGGTGTTCCTCTCCTCTTTGGAGCTGGTGTAGATCTCGTACATCTCCGGGCCTCGCAGGGAGACGCTGATCAGGAACATGGCTTTCTCCTCGTTGGCCACTTCCCTCACGATGAGCTTTTGTAATGAGATGACCGGGCGCTTGGAGTCCTGTGTGGGTGCAATGCGGTGGTGAGGGGGTAGCTTCACCCTGCCGTATCTGAATGGCTGTCGCGCGCCTGTCTGAGGGGGAGGGGACGGGGGGCGGCAGGTGCCCCATCTATTTTCAAACAACAGAAAGCAGAGATATTTTGCCACGTGGGGAAAAAAGACACGACTGCAACGATCTCCTCGTATACTCTGTTTATCGTGCTTAAACACGTGTTTTATAACCAGTGATGCATGCCACTGGACAAAACCCAAGAGATACAAGGGTAGGTAGTGTATGATCACAAATGAATCTTCCTCCTGACTCTGTGCCCCAAACCGCCACAGCCAAGCAGTATTCCTCTCTGTGATCCTATGAGAGACGATGCTCTGACACAGCCCGGTAAAATGCACGTTAACTGGCGGTGATGGGCTGAACTGTGCCCCCAAATCCTGATGTTAAAGCCCTAACCCTCCTGGCGCCTCAGAATGTGATTCTGTAGAGGTGGGGCCTTTACAGAGGTGCTTAAGGTAAGATGAAGTCATTAAGGGAGGGGGTCCCATCCAGTAGGACTGGGGTCCTACTAAGGAGAGGGGACGGTGCACACAGTCACACGGAGGGGACGCCACGTGAAGATACGGGGAGAGGATGGCAAGCCAATGAGAGAGGCCCCAGGAGAAACCAGGCCTATGCAGGCCAGGCTTGGCTCCCGTGACAAGGGTGTCCCGGGATCAGAGCGCCGTGGGGCCAAGATGCTCACAGCTCCCAGGGAGCAGCTGCCTGAGCTGGGGTCTTTGGTAGGGAAGGAAGGAGGGGATCTCCTGGCAAGGATGTGGGAACCCCCGAACCCCCAAGCCCCTGAGAGAGGAAGAGTCACGGAGACAAGGAGGCTAAGACCAGACAGGATGTCAGCCCAAGGCCCTGAGGCCTCCTCAGGCCATCAGACAGGACCCTGGGTCTCGGAAAATTCTACTCCTGCCCTGTTGGAACCTCCTGGCCCCTGGGAGGACGTGGGACAGCGGGTGAACTTTCGGATGTGTCTTCCCGGCCGCCCTCCGACTCAGCTTCACAGCCACCCCCTAACGTCCCAGAGGGCAGGACCTAACGTCTGACGAGATGGGATACGTACCACGGAGGCAAAGACGTATTTTTGATCCTTTTCTTGTAGCAGCAAAAGCACATCAGTCAGAAGGACAACGAGAACATCTAATGAGAAAGCACAGAAGGAAATGTCTCACAGGGTCGCAGGGCCACATGGGTCCTGCCAGGCAGACCCACGCGTCCAGGGAAGGCTCTAGCCCCAGGGCAGGGGGGCTGGTCGCTCAGCCTGGCGCCATGATGCTTCTGCAGGAGCCTGAGGGTTTCCGTCCACCTCACGGCTCTCCATCGCCTCCTGGGTTCCAACATTTGGCACAGATCAGTGGCTGGAGGTTGCTGAACCTGCCATTCAGTCCCTGTTGTGATGGCACCTGCAGGCCTGGCCTCTGAGATTCTCTGGCTGATTCCTCAAACATGAATTGTGTCCCCCCCCCCCACCCCCTCCTGCTCCCAGGTCAGCGGGGACTTGAGCCAGGGACGTCGTGGCCTGCCCTCAGACCCCTTGTCCCTGCGGGGACATCTGACAGCAGAGCCCTGGCACGTCTTGCACGGAGTGTCCAGCCAGAGCCCGTGTGTCTCAGAAAGCAGGAGCAGTGCCCTCTCCAGACACCCAGACCAGACGCCTCTCCCCACGAGTCCTCTCGCCTGCGGCCTGCGGGCTCCTCTTTGCAAGCATTTACTGCACTTCTCACTACTTCTGGCTTCCTTCCTTCTTTCTTCCTTTCTGCCCACTGGCTGGAGCCCCCGAGGGCACAGCCCTCCCACCACCCACCACCCACCTGGGTGTCGTGCACCCAGGAGGCGCTAAATTGCCTGCCGGATGCTCGCCCGTGCAAGCTACGAACAAGCACATCTGATCCCTGGCCGCCTCAGGCACTCCCCGCCAGCGATCTTGAAAGATGCTGGTGTCAACGGACAGGTTAGGAGGTTTCCAGAAGCTCGTGGTTTGGCCCCGGGGAAACGCAGGCCAGAGGCCAGCGTGCTCTCTGGTCTGCAAGTACACTGTGGGTTTTGGAGGCGGGGCCCACAGTACCCCCCGGGCAGTGAGCGGGAGGCTCGGGGATGCGGGGGGCCCTTCCGCGGCTGCCCCCCGGAGGCGGGGGCCCAGCCTTACCTTTCAGGCGCCCCGACGTGGTCTTCCAGCACAGCGTGCCCTCCAGATGCAGTTGCCGCTGTAACATGTCCTCCTTGCGGAAGGTCAGGCCGTTCTTGAGCTTGCTGGAGGACTTCAGGTCCACCCTCCCCGCAATCTCCCGGAGGCGCTGGCCTCTCTCGAACTCGCTGACCTTGGCGTCCACTTGCGAGATGATGTCTCTGATGAGCTTCAGGGCCTGGCTCAGGTCTCTGTGGTCCTCGCTGCCGGCTGCCACACACCGCAGGGTTAGCGCCTTCCTGTGTCCCCGTTCACAAACACGACAGAGGCGGACGTGCTATGGGCTCTACGAGGTGCGCTCCCTGAAGCCACTGCTCAGAGGACCCTCAAGAATCACCTCCCAACCCGCGCCTGGATGTAAATGCTTCTCCAGATAAAGGCGGCGGCATCTGGTTCCCGCTGAGACACAGCCTCCACTGAACGTGGAAGCCGACGCGTGACTGAGAGACAGAAGCGGCCCTGCCTGGCCCTGCTGCCTGCCCCTCCTCGGTGAACGCCCCCCGCCCCCAACCCCGTGCCCACCAGCTCTGCCCAGAAGACTCCCTCCACCTCCCACCATCACCCAGAGTTGGGTGATCCAAGAATCTGCTCATCCTCGCAGGGCCCGAGTCTCCTGGGGGTGGGGCTCGTGTGGTCAGGCCCTGGCCTCTGAGAACCCCGGGCTGGCCCGTGGGCCCTTTCTCCTCCGCCCGCCCAGGTTCCAGGCACGTGACACGAAGGCCATCTCTGTGCCTGTCGGGACCAACATTCATCTACTCCCTGGATGACGACCCAGGGCCTTCTGTGGCCCGGCCTGTGCCAGGGGCTGCGGGGTGACAGCGGGCAAGTAAGACCGGCACCCCATCTTTCTTGAGTCGGAAACCCCACAACCCAGCACGGTGGATTCGGCATGGTGGCAGCTCGGCTAATGACTGCTGGGCCGCCATCGCGGCTCCAGAGTCTCTCCTCCAGAGAACCAGGGAGGGAGCACAGAGGGGGCGCTTCTCCAACCCACCGCTAAAACGGGGCAGGAAGACCGAGATCGCCCCTCCAAGCGGCAGTGGGCGAGGCCGCGAGGAGAGCTACTATACCTTCCGTGTTCTGAATAATGCGCTCCACCAGCACCGGGTACTTGGTTATGCGCTGCGTGACCAGGAGGATACATTCCTGCACACCAAGCCGCCGCACGATGGAAAAGTTGCCGATTTTCTAGGCAATGGGAAACAAAATGCCCCGCTGGCACCCTGGCGCCTGCCAAATCAGCTGGGGACACCTTCCTTTTTCAGGTCGCCAAGGCCTTTTGTCTCTGTTGCTTCACTGAGTACTTGAAAGGGGGGCTCATCTGCTGTGCGCAGAAAGCAAAAGCAATGTTCCCTCTTGTAAAGGAGGGCCTCTGTAAAACCCAGGAAGAAGAAACCAGAACCAGGGCGCCTGGGTGGCTCCGTGCGTTGAGCATCCAACTCTTGATTTTGCCTCAGGTCATAATCTCAAGGTTCCTGAGTTCGAGCCCTGCGTTGAGCTCTGAAAGCACAGAGCCTGCTTGGGACTCTTTCTCTCCTTCTCTCTCTCTGTCCCTCAAAATAAATAAATAAACTTTAAAAAAAAAAAAAAAAAAGAGGGGCACTTGGGTGGCTCCGTCGGTTAAAGCATCTGACTTCGGCTCAGGTCATGATCTCGTGGTTCGGGAGTCTGAGCCCTGCCTCGGGTTCTCTGCTGTCAGCACAGAGCCTGGAGCCTGCTTCGGATCCGCTGTCCCCCTTTCTCTCCCTGCCTCTCCACCCCCCCCCCCCGCCTGTGCTCTCTCTCTCTCAAAAATACAGGGGGCGGTAGGGAATCACCCAGAGAGCTGTATATCACACATGCCCACATACACATGCGTGCATATACACACAAGGACCCTGACTGACGGCTGCCAGAACCATCTGGAACTACCCTGAGCCTGTGCCTCTGAGGCAGCCCCCTGCTGGCACCCGACGCACACCTCTGGCTAAGGACCCAAGAAGCAGTCACCGGAAGCCAGCTCCTGGCAGGGCGGAGCATGGTTTCTGGTGCCCTCCAGAGCATACCACACATTCTGCTTCTCTGCTCCCTCGGCACTCAAGCACTCCAGGAATGCAGCCATTGTGGAGCCACTTTTGAGGAGGACCAGAGGAGGACTCTGGGGTTTGTAAAGTTCCAGGGACAACCTCAAACGGACCCTCTGCCTTTCCCGTCTACATCCACTGCAACTGCAATGGGGCGGAATTTAAAAACCTGTCATTCTTTTTTAAGTTTATTTATTTTGAGAGAGAGAGAGAGCATGTGAAGGAGGGGCAGAGAGACAGGGAAAGAGAATCAGAGGGAGAGAAAATCCTAAGTAGGCTCCACACTGCCAGCTTAGAGCCTGACTCGGGGCTCGAACTCATGAGTCGTGAGCTTGTGATGCGAGCAGAACTCAAGAAACGGATGCTTAACGACTGAGCCACCCAGGTGCCCCCAAAACCTGTCATTCTTAACTCTAGACCACTAGTTATTGGCTATCACTTCCAACTAAAGTCCTCGGGGACCAAGCTGCAGAAGGCATGCTGACAGCCAAGTGACCTTAACCCAGGTGCACTTGCAAGGATGTGGGAGACAGGGGCTTGCCCCTCCCCGGGGACTCAGGTTGGATGTTGCATTTTTGGTTCTGGGCTGTGAGCACCTGCACGTGACTAGGCAGAAGGCAGGTGTGGGTCATTTCCCAGGCCTCAAGGGACAAATGGGGACCAGAGAGGGAAGGAGGCGAGGTGGGGGGGCAAAGGCGTGGAGTAAGTTATGAAGGCGGAACGGGTGGCTCCAGAGGGGTGGTTCCCAGGACGAGGGAATGACACCTGTGTCCCCTCAGCAGTCGGAGGAGTGGTGGTCAGCAGGTTCCACACCGTGGCCTGCTGGTGTGGCCAGGAACAAAGGCCTGGGTGTGCTTTGCTTTGTTTTACATCTCGCAATTCTCCAGATTTCACTGACGTGCTCTGAACAGGTTTGTGGTTAAAATGAAAGAAAAACTTGGGGTGCCTGGGTGGCTCAGTGGGTTAAGCGTCCGACTCTTGGTTTCGGCTCAGGTCATGATCTCACGGTTTCGTGAGTTCGAGCCCCTCATCAGGCTCCAAGCTGACAGTGCAGAGCCTGCTTGGGATTCTCTGTCTCCCCCTCTCTCTGCCCTTCCCCCACTTGCACTATCTCTGTCTCTTTCAAAATAAATAAACTTGAAAACCCCTGGTTTATAACAGGTACCTTATAACCTTAAGCTCTTCAAAGATTACAGTCCTGTGGAAAACATTCTAGAGCAAAGAGGATGCGTTTTTTAATTTAAAAAAAAAAAAAAAAATTTTTTTTTTTTTTTTTTTACCTTGATCAAGCTTTGAAATTTCTTGTTTTGCTGCAGCAGCAACTTATAATGACTGACCGCCTCGTTGTGGCCACTACAAAAGACACCATATTTTTCTTTCATTCTGTCCCCATTTTCGCCTGAAAACTGCAGAAAGACAACGGAGAGGTTACTGAGAGGGAGCGTGCAAACCACCAGGGCGTGTTCTCGTCTGGCTCAGTTGATTCCATGAAAATGTGCCTCGAATTGACTTGGGATTCCCCTTTCTTGTCTAACATACACGCAGGCAGAGAAACGCTTCAGTACGGGGGCCTCGATGCAAGGTGCAGTGAGGCAAAAGGAGAAAACCTTCTAATGGGCTTTACTACATCACAGTGCTGTAACATTTCCTGAAATCCAAGAAGGGAGCATCAATTTGAGCCGCAGCACGTTAGAGAGATTTCAAAGCAAAAGGGGTATTCTTCTAATTAGCTCTTGATTCGCGGACTCGGGATGCTTCGAGCACCCTGAGGGCGGACGGGGACTGACGGGTCCCCTCTGTCAATCCTGGCCGAGGCTCACAAGTTGACTCGGGAGTCAGGTTAGGCTTGGGGCCCTTTACCACAGATACGCTTCTAACAGCCGGAGACACGGAGGTCAAAACCGGAAAACAAGACACAACACAACACAACCCAGCCAGCGAACCAGACAAAAGCCCCGCCTGCAAGGGCGGACGTGTTCGCACAAGCGTGCTTGGCACGCAGGCGCCTGCTTCTAACCACGAGCTGCACGCACACCCGTGACGGCCCAGGGCCACGGCCTCTCAGTCAGCAGAGACTGGCCCGGCCCGGCCGTGCCCACCTGCTGCACCAGGAGGTCCCCGATTTTCTGGATGACGTAGTTCCGGTCACTGCCCTCCTCCAGGGACTCCCGGCGGCGCTCCTTCAGCCGAGACAGGAAGTGGCTGTGCAAGTCCAGCAGGTCGTCCACACCCGGGAAGAGGCGGCTGACGGCCTGGCTGCTGAACTGTAGCTCCTCCTGCAGGGCCCTGGAGTAGACCTTCAGCATGATCTTGAGCGTCCGTACGTGGTGCACCTCCGTCTGCACCAGCTCTGCGGGGACACGGACCAGGGGACTCACCCGCGCCGGGGAGGGCGCCCACGATGGCATCACGCGTGCCGCCTGCCCACCACGTGCCCGGCTGGCCGCTTCCAGCTCGGCACCGGGGCCCTGGCCCTGGGGGTCTCCCCGCCTGGGGGCAGGCCCCCCCTCCCCCCGCCCCGGGGCCCAGCGCTGTGGAGGTCCTAATTTAAGGAAGCAGCCAGGGCTGGGGTGATATCAGGAAAGAGAGGACCCGGGATGTGTGCTGGGACCTCAAATTCACAGGAGGATTTCATGCCCGAAGACATTTCAAGGCTGTTTTAGGCAGGAAGATTGTTCTTTGTTCTTTTTTTTTTTTTAATTTGATTTTTAATGTTTATTTTTGAGAGAGAGAGAGTGTGAGTGAGCGGGGGAGGGGCAGAGAGAGGGAGACAATCCAAAGCGGGCTCCAGGCTCGAAGCTGTCAGTGCAGAGCCCGACTCGGAGCTCGAACCCACGAACTGTGAGATCATGACCTGAGCCGAAGTCGGACACTTAACCAACTTGAGCCACCCAGGCGCCCTATCAGGAAGACTGTTCTGATGAACACTATTCCTTCGGATGTGAAACTCACACGTCTGTGCACGTCACTGACCAGACCCAGACTACAACTGACAAGAAAGCAGAGCTCAGGTGAGGAATTTAATTCTCTGTGAAAAGGCAAAGAAAGATCAGGTTCTGTGTTGGAGTTTACCTGTTGTTGAAATCACGGCCTTGAGGCTGTTAGGAGACCAAAGGTCAACACAGCCCGGCCCAGAGCTGCCGGCCATGGGGGCTGGACGCAGACTGTGTTTGCCCAGAGAGTGAGACAACGTGGCAAAGGGCTGCCTGGATGGAAGCATCCAGACTGGTCCTCTCTGCACCTCCCTGCAGGATCTCTGCCCTGCTCTGGAGTCCTGAGGCGAAGCATCTATCAGGGTCCCCTCCTGCCCACACCCCAACCCCCTCCGGCCTGGGAAGAAAGCTCAGTGTGTGACACGGGAGGGACCCAGGTGTCAGTGGACACCACCACCAGCGAACAGTTCGCAGAACACCAGCGAACAGTGAAGACCCGTGTGTGCCAGAATCTCCTCACAGAACGCCGATGAGGGGCAGAAAATGCCTCCTCGGACGACATAACGGTGTCAGTCCTGGTGAATGATTCCCATGGAGGGAGAATCTAAGAACAAGCGAGGGCTTTGGGGAGAGAAGGGCCTCAGATTCCAGTGTGGCTGTCTTGGGCTCTTGTCATCCTGCTTATAGGCGGTCCAGAGGCCCGGGGACAGGCTCTTGTCTGAGAGCCACGCTTTGCACAGTGACCTGTAACCTCCCATCTCAGGACAGCGGCTGTCCACAGCCGGGTCCTCCAATGGCCAGCGGGAAGGGGTGTCCCAACCAGGAGCCAGTGCTACGTCACATGTCTCCCAAACCCCTGGGGGGGGGCGTTGTCTGTGGTCACCAGGGATGGCTGGGACAGGCCTGGGGGAGTCTTCTCTCTCAGGGTCACCAGCAGGGTCAGGATGAGTCAGGACTGGGCACTCGGCCACGCTCGCCCTCAGGGATGCGTTCCCACAAAGCCCTCCCTGGTCACCTCTTCCCTGACTGGGAGAGCAGGGCTGCCCTGGGGGAGCAGACGGAGCCGGAGGTCCCAGCGGAGCCCAGACTCCCAGGCGCAATCAATCAAAACAAAGATGGAAAAGAAGGAAGTAGAAGGTCAGCGTGACGGTGCAGAACTTCTCACCATAGAGCACATCCTGCCTCTTTACCACCTCTCTCTTTTGTTTCTTTGCATACGCGGCATCCACAGAGAGGCTCCAGGACTCGGCCTCGAACTCGCGGGCATCCGACTCGATCTCACTCCTCAGCGAGGCCGTGCAAGGGTCTGAGGGAAGAAAAAGCGGCCACTGCTCCACTGGCTCTGGGCCGCCCCAGGCCGTGTCCCGTGGACACAAGGATAGGGGTCCCGGCACTCTCCCAGCGTGGCACCTGGGAAAGAAGCCAGAGGGCCGTACCTTCTACAAAAATGGGCTCGGCATTCGAAGATGTAAGCGAAAGAGAGTCATCAGCTGCCTGCTTAAATTTTAAAAATACGGAGTCGGCTTCATCCATCTCTCCTGTGACTGGTCTAAATAAAAATCATAAAAACCATTATTCAAAAAATCTGAATTAAATACACATACACACCCTTTCTAGGAAGGCAAATCTATTTGAGAACTTTCCAGATTTCTATATGCACTTAAACTTTGTCACAGATCTTTTTGTTTTTAAAAGAATTGATTTTACTTTTTTTTTTTTTTGAAGTTTACTGAGAGAGGGAGAGAGAGAAGGAGGGAGGGAGGGAGAGTGAGTGAGCAGGGGAGGGGCAGAGAGAAAAGGAGAGAGAGGATCCCACGCAGACCTTACACTCTCAGCGCGGAGCCCGACATGGGGCTTGAACCCACGAACCGCGAGACCATGACCCGAGCCAAAACCAAGAGTCTGACGCTTAACCGGGACGGAGTCACCCAAGCACCCCACAGATTGTTTGTAAAAATCGTAACATTAGGACGCCCCCCCCATCATAACTGACTTCAATTCAATGTCCAGGTATGTTCTCAGGGTGAGTTGAATTGTACACTTCCTTTAATGGCCACTGGAGCCCACGGAGCCCCTGCAATTCTTTCGAGTGAGAGTTAGGTGGACACAGCCACGCTCACAGGTGAGGGTGGAGAACCCTTCTTAACGGAAAAAGATAATCAGCCCCCTTCCCCGCCAACCCATGCAAGGACCACCGTGATGACATCTGTTAGCATTACGTTTTCAACCGAAACACCGCCGAACGGAGAAATATGGGAACCACCTTGAGTCCACGGAGGACAGGGTTAAGGCGTAAGTAACGGGATGCCACCTCCACGGCAACCTCAGTGGGACTTCTACCATCATCTCAGGCTCGGACAGAAACCCCGCCCAAAGGCCCTTCAAGGGTATGAACCCAGCTGGCTGCAAGCGGCCAAGTACAAGTGTGAATAGGAATTTCACCGTGTGGCTGGGGGCCTACAATCAGATTCACACGGACCTGAGGGTCTCCTTTCCGAGAGGCCATCTGCGGGGTCCCAGGGGAATGTCCCATCCTGCTCCCTCCCTTCACCTGTAGCTGCCCCTGGCGCAGAGACGGGACCTGACTTACCCGAGCTGCGTCCCCGTTCCCGCCGGGCTGGGTGCTGGCTGTGGCCCCCCCTTCTGTGAGACCGTCATGCCGACATTCCTGGACAGGGCCGGGCTGCCATCGGACAAGAGGGTGGCCCTCGGGTGCTCCTTTAAGGACGCTGCGACAGAGGCAAACACAGAGTTGGTGCTGAGAAAGTGGGCAGGGTAGCGGAGCTGGCCCGTCCGGAAGCCCCGTTCCGACTGCGGCCGCAGCACGGACAGGATCTTGGAGGTCAGCAGCTCGTTATCCAGAAAGACGTTCTCGCTCCATTTCCGAGGAAAAGAGCTGTAGAAAGACAGCTCGGGGCGGCCACGGAGCGCGCCGTCTCTGTCACTGCTTTTGGAATGCGTGTTCCCCATGTTCACGGTCCGGGCTCCAGGGCCCGGCACGGTGCGAGGCCGGGCTGCGTCGCTTTTATGCCTCCGTGTGATCCTTCTAGAAATGTAAAGCCGCGTCTTCTCCTACTGTATTGGCTGAGACAGCGGGTCTGGAGGGCAGGAAATTGGTCCCCACTGTGACCATTTAGTGTGGAAATCGCACAATATCTTCTCCTTTGGTAAAATCACAACAAAAAAACCCCGACACCCCTTCCATCTTGGCAGGAGGTAAAAGGCGGAGAGTAGTTTATATTCACTGTAAATAATCTAAAATCACCAAGAGCTCTGCGCTTGGCGTGGCTCGTGCCGACATCACACACACACACACACACACACACACACACACGCGCACACACGGCTGTAATTAACCCGAGATCGGATGTCAGGATGACTCCGAGACCCAGAGACTGCAGGGCACGATGTGTGGCCACACGCACCCCTGACCGTAAAAGCACTCTGATAGAATTTGAGCAGCAGAGCGGACGGACGAGAGGTGCCAATCCTATTTTACGCAACGACTGCAAACCAACCTGACACACGACAGGGGCTCCAAAGGGTTCTTCACACTCATCTGCTCGTTAATGTAGGAAACGAGATGATAGGATGTGTGTAATTCTCTGGTCACCTTTCCCACTGATGGAAAGATGAAATTCAGAAGGCCAAACTCTCACCCTCTTCTATTTGACAAATCAAGTTGAGCTGAGATGGGCTGCTTGGCTAATTCATTCTCAGGGTGAAAACCACACTGAAAGCTCTATTCCAGGCGAGGACAAAGAGCAACGTTAGGAAGAAATCTGGAGGCGACTGTGGGCGCCTGGGTGGCTCAGTCAGTTGAGTATCTGACTTTGGCTCAAGCCATGATCTCACAGTTTGTGAGTTCAAGCCCTGTGTCGGGCTTTCTGCTGTCAGCACAGAGCCCACTTCAGATCCCGTCCCCCTCTCTCTCTGTTCCTCCCAGTTTGCTCACGCACTCTCTCTCAAAAAAAAAAAAAAAAAATTTTTTATAAAAGGAAGAAATCTGTCCACTACCTTTCTGACCTGGCTCCTGGGTCCCCCCGGGCACCCAAGCTTCATTTTTTGTTTTTGTTTTTTTTTTTAAGTTTATTTTGTTTATTTTTGAGACAGAGAGAGAGAGAGCGAGCGAGCAAGCAGGGGAAGGGCAGAGACAGAGAGAGAGAATCCCAAGCAGGCTCCACACTGTCAGCATGGAGCCCAATGTGGGGCCCGAATTCAGGAACCATGAGATCATGACCTGAGCCAAAACTGAGAGTTGGACGCTTAAACCCACTGAACCACCCAGGCGCCCCCACCCCGAAGCTTCGTTTTTTGTCACACAGGGAAGTAGTGGGGACCGTGGTTCTCTGCCGCATGCAGACCATGACCTTTGGGGTGGCTAAGGGACCAGCACTAGAGGAAAATGTACTTAAGAGCTTTTCTGCACAGTGGGATTCTGCATTCTGAAAGTTTTAACTTAGGTGGAAATTCAGGGTGGTTGGAAACATGCAGTTGGGCACATGTCGGAGAGAAAACTGGTCCAGGAGCAATGGACAGAGCTTATCAGCTGAGACTTAAGCACTAGGCGGCGTGATGCCATATTCCACGCGGAACACGTATCCGTTCATTCTGTAACACAGCTCTGTATGGTGGGGGTGACATTTGCCCAGTGACCCCAGACACCCCAGCGTCATGATACTAAGTGGCTTACCACTGCTATTATCATAGAGACAAAGGTGATGAGGCTCTCTCTCATATATGAACACCCATTCACCAAGGTGAAAGTCATAAATTGAGGCCTCCGTGGTCCAGGGCAGGCATTTCCTGCCATTTCGACACCACTGTAAACCCCACCTAGGCAATTATGATTCAAATATACAAATATGGGACCAACCCTGAAATGTGTCCTTTGCCTGGCTGACCAACTGTTCCTGTGACCCGACATCTTACCCGAAGTGAGATACATCCTGCTTTAAAAAATATTTTTAATGTTTATTTCTGAGAGAGAGAGAGGGACACACGGAATCTGAGGCAGGCTCCAGGCTCTGAGCTGTCAGCACTCAGGCTTGAACTTGTGAACTGCCGAGATCATGACCTGAGCCGAAGTCGGTTGCTTAACCGACTGGGCCACCCAGGTGTCCCACATTCTGCTTTAACCAAAGAGTCTGCAGGAGAAAAAGTCACCATAAACATCTTCTGAGCATCACTAGTCCCCAAGAAGTTTAATAAATGATGGACACACTAAATCTACAGTAACTTAAATCTTCCCTTGATAATTGAGAAGATACTTTGAGGTATTCACGGCTAAGGGTCATGACTAGGGACACCAGGTACTCAAAGGGGTACAAGGGACAGAATTTCAGCTGAAAGAACAGTAAGCTGGTCTCTCTCACATATGATACAATTTACTTATTTATTCTGATCGCTGTTTCCCGAGTAGAATGGAGGGCAGTGCCTCCCACAAAACGGGTCAAGAAATCATTGTTTTATGGAATATTTTTCAGCCATAAAGAGGAAGGAAATCCTGATGCTTGCTACAGCACGGACAAAACTTGAGGACATCATGCTAAGCAAAATAAGCCATACACAAAAGGATGAATACTGCCCGAATCCACTCACAGGACGTCCCTAGAGGAGTCCCGTCCAGAGACAGAGAGTAGATGGTGGGAGCCAGGGGCTGGGAGTCCATGTTTCATGGGGACAGAATCTCAGTTTGGGGAGATGAGAAAGTTCTGGAGACAGAGGTGGGGGTGGTTGCACAACAGTGCGAATGTAGCTAATGTTGCTGGAATGTACTCTTAAAAATGGCTAAAACGGGGGTGCCTGGGTGGCTCAATTGGTTAAGTGTCTGACTTCAGCTCAGGTCATGATCTCGCAGTCTGTGAGTTCGAGCCCCGCGTCAGACTCTGTGCTGACAGCTCAGAGCTTGGAGCCCGCTTCGGATTCTGTGTCTCCCTCTCCCTCTGCTCTTCCCTCACTCATGCTGTCTCTCTCTCAAAAATAAACATTAACAAATTAAAAAAAATTTTTTTTAAACGGTTAAAATGGTCAATATTATGTTTGTTTATTTATTTATTTATTTATTTATTTTTATTTTTAAAAAAAAAATTTTTTTTTTCAACGTTTATTTATTTTTGGGACAGAGAGAGACAGAGCACGAGCAGGGGAGGGGCAGAGAGAGAGGGAGACACAGAATCGGAAACAGGATCCAGGCTCTGAGCCATCAGCCCAGAGCCTGACGCGGGGCTCGAACTCACGGACTGCGAGATCGTGACCTGGCTGAAGTCGGACGCTTAACCGACTGCGCCACCCAGGCGCCCCTATTTATTTATTTTTTTAAGGAGTCACTGTTTCCTTGGGATGGAACACTTCTGCCCTTTGACAGTGGAGTTGGGTTACTCAGATCTCTACATACAAAGGATAAAATGTCCTAGAACTATTCACTCCCTTTCCCTCACCAAAGAGTGCAGGTGACAACTGGCAAAACCCAAACAGGGTCTGTCCCCTAGTTAACAATACTGTACAGATGCCAGTGATCTGGTTTTGACCACGGGCTGAGGTCATGTCAGATTACCATCCCTGGGGGATGCTTGGTGAAGGACACCTGAGACTCTGTACTAGTTTTGCAACTTCCTGTGAATTTTAAGCTATTTCAAGACAAAAAGTTGCAGCGGCCTCTCATTATTCCCCATAGTGATGTTCCATAAAGTTGCAGTGAGCCCTGCTTTAGCCAATACCGAATCGCCGCTCCTGGGGAAGCTACAAGGCTAGGTTCCCGGGAACTTCTGCCCACGCCCGTCATCAGCCCATCAATACGCAACCTTGCTTTATATGTGTTTCTCTTGAAAGACACCTTATTTCATACATGCTGTTGATTTATTAGCATTGAACTCATGGTCAGTAGGACTACAACTCATGGTTGAAGGGAGCGGAGTGTACCTAACACACGTAATTCCTCCTCCGAAAGACGCATCACAGCCTTTTTGCACTCAGTAATGCCCGACAGCACCCCAGCACGATGCCCGGGGGCCATTTTATGCGTGTATGTATGTGTGTATTTACAGCTTATTTTTATTTGAGAGAGAGAGACAGAGAGCAAGCAGGGGAGGGACAGAGAGAGGGAGACGGAATCCCAAGCAGGCTCTGCACTGCCAGCACAGAGCCCCACGCGGGGCTCAAACTCACAGACCACAAGATCATGACCTGAGCCGAAGTCACGAGTGGGACCCTTAACCAACTGAGCCACCCAGGCGCCCCACTGGGGGGCCATTTTAAACAGCCAAATCACCGACGGAGAGCACAAAAATGTGAAAAACATGGCATTAAGCACACTGCAAAAAGGATGCTTGTTCAAGTACGAGGTGAAGTAAGGAGGCAGAAGGTCACGTCACCTTGTTGGATAGGAACATGCGTGCTGGGGACTTGTATTTTCACTGGACACGTCTGCTGCACGTGACTGTGAACGCCCCACAGGTACTGATTTGGAAGTTACGTGTAAGATTTTTTTTTTAATGTTTATTTACTTTTGAGAGAGGGACAGAGACAGAACGTGAGCAGGGGAGGGGCAGAGAGAGAGGGCGACACAGAATCCAAAGCAGGCTCCAGGCTCCGAGCGGTCAGCACAGAGCCCGACGCGGGGCTCAAACTCACAAACCGCGAGATCATGACCTGAGCCGAAGTCGCACGCTTAACCCACTGAGCCACCCAGGCGCCCCCAGGTTACTTACACGTTTCAGCGAGGAAGTTAAGTTTGCAAATACAGAATCCGGGAATAAATGAGGGCAGGCTGTACGTAAGAACACTGTTGACTGAGAAATTACTATTACATTGTAGAACACCCTTGTTTGCTCAGACACACACGCTATTTCTTGAGAGCTCTGATATTCTTTGTACTTCCTTATGACTTGTTACACACACACTCCCCAAAGGTCTCCGAGCTGGGGGGACTTCTTACAGAAAAACAGAATGCTGTACATCTGACAGCAATATGGCCTCTGGAGATAAATCATTCTTTTTCCTCTGGAGGAACTAACCACTACTGCCCCTCTCACACCACTTAAGACTTTTAAAGTAAGGGGTGGACAATCACTAATCGAGTCTTTCTAGAACATGTGCAGCCACGGAAATGAGTGCCTGATCAAGACACGAGTGGGGGGCTCTGCGACAGACCAGCTGCTTCAATCATGTCGTTTTAATCTGTATTTTTTTTTTAAGTTTATTCATTTATTATTTCTGAGAGAGAGAGAGAGTATGTGCACAAGCTGCAGAGGGGCAGAGAGACAGAGGGAGACACAGGATCCGAAACAGGCTCCAGGCTCCGAGCTGGGGCCTCGAACTCATGAACCGCAAGATCACGACCTGAGCGGAAGTCAGACACTTAACCGACGGAGCCACCCAGGCGCCCCTTACTCCGTATTTCTGATGATCTGACAGGTGGCACCTTGCCGACCCAGGAAAGCCTGCCCCTGTCAGGGCTGGCGGGATCCTAGAGACAGGAAAGGACTCGCTTGCAAGAGCACCTTTCACATGCACACCCAGCAACCCAGAGCCCACGCTCCAGCCTCCTCGTCCGTCGGGCTTTCACACTCGGGGCCACCGTCCCCCTGCCCCGATTACCCCAGGGCCCGGGGCCGGATAACCAGGGCCAGCGCCTGCACCCCAGAGCCCGCTGGGGTTTTCAATCCAGCCAGTCTTAAGCCTGTTCACCCCGCCCCGACCATTCCTCCCCACGGAAACCACAGTGAAGGCTCTTGCCCACATCTTCCACTCATGCCCGCCCTCTGGCTCCTGACTGACCCTGGGGCATCCGGCAGCCCCCTGCGGCCCTGTGTGGCGTGCCCCACCTCCTGCTCCTGGGGGCCGTGAGTACAAACTTCTCTCATGGCAGTCATTTCCAGGTCTGCTGTCTTCCCATACCTGCTTCAGACAAATCCTACAGACCCTGAAAACACCAGCCACCCAGGGGCCCGGGGGCGTGCCTGCCAGGGCCCGGGCCTCCAACGTTCTCAAACACACGCAAAACTGCGGGGCTGCTGGTGGGAACGCAAGGTGGTGGAGCGCTTTGGAAAACTGGTGCTTCTTCAAACGGTTAAACGTGGAGGTGCCACTCCCTCCAGGAATCCGCTCCAGGTACACGCCCGAAAGAGGCGACAACGGGTACCTGCACAAACACTTGTACATAAATGTTCACGCAGCACTATTCGCAACAGCCAGAAGCGGAATTGGCCCCAGAGGTCCGTCGACTGATGGCTGGAAAAACACAACAGGGTCCATTCACACGATGGGCTATTACTCGGCCCTACAAGGAACCAGGCCCTGCTTCAGGCTGGATCCTGGATGAACCTGGAAAATCTGCTGAGTGAAAGAGGTCAGACCCAAGTGACCACATATTGTAGGCGTCCGTCTCCAGGAAAATGGGCAGAAGAGGCAAGGCCATGGAGACAGAAAGACTGACGGCCGTGTGGGACTGGGGGAGAACAGAGGGCGACAGCTAAGGGGTATACGGTTTCTCTGTGGGGTTCTAACGCTGACTGTGGTGACTGGGACCCCACTTACGTGGGGGAGCTGTATGGTACGTGAGTTATAGCTCAGTAAAGCTTTCATTTTTTATTTTTAAAGTGTATTTATTTAGAGAGAGAAAGAGAACGAGTGGGAGAGGGGCGGAGGGAGAGGGAGACAGAGAATCCAAAGCAGGCTCCGAGCTGTCGGCGCAGAGCCCCATGTGGGGCTCGAACCCATGAACCGCGAGATCACGACACGGGCTGAAACCCAGAGTCGGACGCCCTTCCGTAAAGCTTTGGACCAGCCAATAAACTCGGTGAGGTACAGCCATCTTTCTGCAGGAGCAGAACAGACGGTGTGGGTCAGTCACTCTGCCCTTGGCAGAGAGAGGCGGGAATGTGCGTTCGTCCTGCCCTCGTGTCTTCCTAAACCAGACAGCCGTGGCGGGACGGAGGGGGCGGCGGTGCGGTGCTGGGATTGGGGCCACGGAGCAGAGGTGAGCACCCGGCCGCCTAGCGCTGTCTGCACACCGCCACGACCGCCACGACCGCTGCTTCGGGGCCTAATTAGCACCGTCTGCCCACTGCTGAGAGGGGCCATCGATCGGCGTGCACTGGGCCCGCTGCAGAGACCGTACCAGAGAGCCGTTTGTGCGCGGGGACCTGGGGAAGAGGCAGGGGCAAAAACAGGAGGCCAATAGGGAAAATGTGAAAAGTTCTTTGCCCAGAGGAAAAAAATACATGCTGTTCTCAGCAACAAATTGCAGCCTGTTCTCATGATGATTGTTTTTTAAATGTTTATTTATTTTTGAGAGAGAGCGAGCGAGCAGACGAGGGGCAGAGAGAGAGAGAGAGAGAGAGAGGGAGACAGAAGATCCAAGGCAGGCTCTGTGCTGACAGCAGAGAGCCCAATGTGGGGCTCGAACTCGCGAACCGTGAGATCATGACCCGAGCCGAAATCAAGACTTGGACACTTAACCGACTAAGCCACCTAGGCGCCCCGTGATGATTATTTTTTAAAACCTGTTTTGTCTTGGTGGCTTGAAGAGCGGTCTCTGTGAGCAAATCAGACGACTAAGTTGTGTGACAGATATCACGACCCTACTTACTTACACACCTCGGAGATACTGTGCGTTCGGTTTCAGACCCACCACAATAAAGCGGGTCAAATGAGTGTTCTGGTTTCCCAGCGCATATAAAAGCTATGTTCACACTATGCTGTAGACTATTAAGTGTGCAACTGCATTATATCTAAAAATTCAGTACCCATCCCTTAATTTAAAAACTTTTTTTTAGTTGGGGAATTGGAGTAACTTGACAGATGAACACAGGGGAAGGGAAGGAAAAATTAGATAAAAACAGAAAGGGAAGCAAGCAAACCATGAGAGACTCTTTCTTGTTTTTTTTTTAAATACTAAAGGTACTTCTTTTTAAACTTTTTTTTTTTTTAAGTTTATTTATTATTGAGAGAGAGAGAAAGAGAGAGCACAAGCTGGGGAGAGGCAGAGAGGGAGGGAGACACAGAATCGGAAGCAGGGTCCAGGCTCTGAACTGTCGGCACAGAGCCCGATGTGGGGCTTGAACTCACGAACCGTGAGATCATGACCTGAGCCGAAGTCAGATGCTTAACTGACTGAGCCACCCAGGTGCCCCCATAAGAGACTCTTTCTTAAATACAGAGAACAAACTGGGGGTTGCTGGAGGGGGGGCTGGGGGCTGGGTTAAGTGGGTGGGGGGCATTAAGGAGGCCCTTGTTGGGATGAGCACTGGGTGCCCATATGTAAGCGATGAATCACTGGGTTCTACTCCTGAAGCCAAGGCTATACTGCATGTTAACTAACCTGAATATAAATAAAATAAAAAGGAAAAAAAAAACCCTTTTTTAAAAAGTTTACTTATTTTGAGAGAGTGAGTGAGCGAGCGAGCAGGGGAGGGGCAGAGAGAGAGGGAGAGGGAATCCTAAGCAGGCTCTGCTAACAGCATGAAGCCCGACGTGGGGCTTGATCCCACGACCCTGGGATCATGACCTGAGCCGAAATCAAGAGTCGGACACTCAACCAGCTCGAGCCACCCAGCACGAATTTTATGTTCTCAATAGCAGATCCCTCCAGCTGTTCAAAGGCAACCAGGAACAGCTTGGGAAGGCAGATGGGCCCTGGCACAGAAGTCCCCCCAGTTTTCTGGAAAGGGTCGCATAAAGGGACCAGCCAAGTGACATCATTAGGCAGGAACAGCCGCCCCCTGTTGCACAGCGGTTTCAAAAGCTTGGCTTCAAAATGACTGTCACTTTTCTCATCTTTACTGCGGTCCTGCGTCCCGTCCCTGTCCCTGCCCCCACTCTTTGTCTCAGTGCAGACTTTCCCTGCAGGCTGAGATTGGCGTCTGTCTCTGGAGAGTTCTAGCAAGCACGCGCTTTGGGCGAGTGTTCGAGAGACAATTAAGAAAATCTGAGACAAGATGAAGTTTTCAGTTCACAGTTCCTGGCTCTTCGGCCACCTGAGAATAGACTAAATCAAACTAAATCGATGCCAAGACAGCTCATTGATTTCTCTGCCCTGCTTCATTTCGATGTTACACAAGTAAGACAGTATAAAGAATAAGCCTATAGAAGAAAAAAAAAAGGCAAAACACAACAGAAAACCTTAACCCCGTGCCTCAGGGGCAAAGGGGGGAAAAAACAAGCATCTTGGGGCTTAGAAGTAAGTGTGAGCCAGAAAGAATACTCTTCCTGAACCTGATTATTACCCGATGAAAATAATTCACAACCCTCTACTCCCAAATTACGTCAAACCTAGCAAACACTATTAAAACAAATTGTGGGTATCTTCTTGACTACGTGTGTAGAAAACTTAGAAATCACGAAAAGGCATAAAAGTAGAAATAATCCATAATGCCACCACCCACAGTGAGTTGCTCCTGGATAGAAAATGGTTGAGAAATAATGTTTAAAGTGAGTAAGATCATGGGGCGCCTGGGTGGCTGAGTCGGTTAAGCGTTCTACTCTTGATTTTGGCTCCGGTCACGATCCCAGGGTTCTGGGATCCAGCCCCAAGTTGGGCTCCACACTGAGCGTGGAGAGAAGATTCTCTCTCTCCGTCCGTCTGTCTCTCTCTCTCTGCCCCTTGCCCTGTTCATGTTCTCTCTCTCTAAAAAAAAAAAAAAAAAGCAACTGATCCTAAGATCCATGTTTAAAAAAAATCCCTTCCACAAAGCAAAAGAATGTTAATATCAAATATATGCTTTTAGCATGAATACCATACAGGACGTGCGGGTTATGATACTACAAAATATTCTGTATTACTCTGTCGATCATTCAGGAAGTTAAAAACAGGACAATAATGCCTATGTGTGCCAGGAGAATAAAAATGAACCTTGACCTGAACTTTCACACCCAAGAACTCCAAGTGGACCAGACTGAAACGGAAAACGTCACACTATGAAACATTTCACAGGTAACAAGGGATACAATCTTCAGGAACTAGGGCTTGGTTCATGAAGAGTTCTTTGATAAGACACCAAAAGTCTGATCCACAAAAGACAGGGGGAAAAAAAAATCTCTAAATTGACCTCAGCCTAGTTGGAAACTTTGGCTCCTTAAGCTAGAGAATGCGAGAAAATACCCGCAAGCCACCAGCTCACGGAGCATTAGCATGCAGAATGTATAACGAGCTGTCAAAACTCCACAGTAAAAACACAAACAACCCATTTCGAAAATTAGCAAATGAGCTGAAGATGCACGTCATCGAAGAAAATATACAGATGGTAAAAAAGCACACGAAAAAGTGCTCCTCCTCACAAGCCACGGGAGAGATGCAGGTCCTGGGGGAGGGCGCTCTCTCCAGCTGGCAGTCAGCCAGCCCAGGTCTCCCGTGTGTGTTCCAGGGGTGGGGACAGGGTGAGCAAGCTCTCTGGGCCTCCCTCCTCTTACACGGACTTAACCTCGTCCTGGAGGCCCCACCCTCGTGACCCCATCTGAACCTAATTACCTCCCAAAGGCTCCGCCTCCAGATCCCATCACTATGGGGGCGAGGGCTTCAGCGTGAGAATTTGAGGGGGGACACAATTCAGCGGCTCGGGGCACCCAACAACGAATAAAACCGTGTTTCCTAAGAACGCATTTAGATGTAGAACTCTGGGGGCGCCTGGGTGGCTCAGTCGGTAAAGCGTCTGACTTTGGCTCAGGTTGTGATCTCGCAGCTCCTGGGTTCGAGCCCCGCGTCGGGCTCTGGGCTGACAGCTCGGAGCCTGGAGCCTGCTTCGGGTTCTGTCTCCCTCTCTGTCTGTCCCTCCCCTGCTCATGCACTGTCTCTCTGTCTTTCTCTGTCTCCGTCTCTCTCAAAGATAAATAAACATAAAAATCAATGAATACATATAGAAGTCCTACTGCTCCCCGGATGCCTCGGCAGAAAGAACAAGCACCTGTCTCTTCCTTCCCCTCACCTCTCGGAGGGAAGGCCAGAGGGCATGGCCTCCCAGACAGGATCACTGGAGAAGGTGCCGGACACCATGGAACCAGGACCTCAGAAAGCAGTTCTGATGGCCAAGCAGAAGGTCGGCTTCAAAACACTCAGAGAGGGTTACTGCGGAAAAGAGACGTGGCCAGAGGGCCTCACGGCAAATTACCTTAATCTGGGGAGACAAACGTGCTGTGACGGGTTCTAAAACTCGAAGAGAAAACATGAGAAGATAAAGTCAGTGATCCACAGGACGTGGGGCCACCCTACAGAGAGCTGGGCCCAGCCGGCAAGGCCTCCTGGGTGGGAACCTGGGGACTTTGTGCAGCGGCCCCTCCAGGGGGCCACCGTGTAAAACAAAGCGGCAAACGCGGGGACCTAGGGAGTGACCCTGGTCGAGAGAGTTACCAGATGGCCTGGGCTCGGCTCAGTAGGCTCGCAACCGAGGACCTTGGTCTGGGCTGTCACCTTCTGTCCCCTCCTGCTGGTGCAAGACACCTGTGGCCAAGAACCCCTGGGCCCACCTGACCTCTCACAGCAGTGCTGCCCTTTGCCAGCCTTGGGGTCTCTCCTGGAACCGAGGGGGCTGGGACTGTAGGCGCTCCCGTTTTCCTTCTCTTCTTTACTAATTACTATCATTATTTTGTACTGTGGTAAAACGTACAGAACACTTATCTTCTTGACCATCTGTAAGCGTACGATCCAGCAGCACTAAACACACTCACAATGTGTGTAACCACCGGCACTGTCTCTAGCCAAGACTTGTCCCCAACAAAAACCTTGTACCTGCTAAACAAACCACCCTCCTCCCTTCTCTCTACGGGTCTGTCCTCACATACGTGGAATCACACAGTGTTCATCTTTCCGCATCTGGCTTATTTCACTTAGCACGACGTTTTCAAGGTTCATCCATGTTATGGACTGAATGTTTTGTGTTTGTGTCCCTCCAAAGTGTGTCTGTTGGAGCCCTAACCCCAGTGTGGCTGTGTCTGGAGACGGCGTCTCCAAGAAAGTAATCACAGTTAAAGGGGGGACATAAGGGTGAGGCCCCGATTTGGTAGCATCAGTGTCCTCATAGAAGAGACACAGAGAGCCAGATGCCTCCCTCCTTCCACCCCCTCTCTTGGCATAAAGACAGCGCTCACCAGAAACCAAATTTGCTGGCACCCTGACCTTGAACCACCAGCCTCCAGGATTGTGCGAAATGAGTTTCTGTTATGTAAGCACCCCACCTTTCACGGGGAAGGGTCAGAGATGTGTGCGTAGAAGGGCAGGAAGGAAGGTAAAAGGAGGGAGAGAAGGACGCGTAGCTAACCTTGGCTGCTCAGTGCTCAGCCCATGCCAGCCGCTCAACGCCACACTGCGCAAGTTAAAGCCGCCGGATCAGAAGTTCACCTCATCTCAGACATGAAGACAGTTCGCGGTGGGACTGTGTGTGCCTGTGTGTGGCAACTCTGGGGAGCTGGGGAGGACAGAAGCGACGAAGGTGGCAGGAGGGCAAAGCGACCGTGGATGGCAAAAGAAGAAATTAATCTTAAAAACTCAATGTTCAACTGTGGCCCCCCCCCAAAAAAAAAAGAAAAAAGAAAAAGGCCTGTGAGCCGTGAATCTGAGAAACAGGCCAGGAATCCGGGCAGCCCAAGCGTGGAGCAGACAGAGGTGTTTACAGCCATCACAGTGAGTGGGTGGCCTGTCCTGGCAGGTGCTGGCCGCGGTAGGGGCACGGAGCATACACCAGCTCCTGGGATACCAGCAAGGTGCCGGCTGGATCCCACAGGACGCCCGTGTAAATCTGAGGGAGAAGGAAGAACCGGATGAGGACAGGTTGGGCGACTTTGAAACTTACTGAGCACGCACACCCGAGCTTGGTAACGGCCCCACCTCAGGTAGAAAGAGGATCGCCAGCGGAGCGCACACTGGCTCCGTCCTCCGTCTTGCCTGAGATGGGAACGCAGTCGGCTTGCTTACCAAAGTCGCCTGGAGTAGACGAGTTGCTTCAAGTTACGTGTGGAAACAAAGGCAGGGAGAGGAGTTAACACAAAACTAACTGGACGGGCTACAGTAAAGGAAACATCAAGAGACTCCGCAAAGGCGGTTGGGGTGGGGGGCAGCAGCAGGCTCAGAAAATCAGCAGTGTGGTGCTCACAGGGCTGGGTCATCTTAGGCCGCATCAACATCAGTGTCATGACAAGAGTCATGAGGGCCGAGCCACTGGCCAGCCACGCCTGCCGGGGGGTTCATCTCAGGCCCAGGCCGAGCTCAGTGCGTGGGTGGCTCGTGGTGACGCCGGCCAGGAGGGCATCCGGAAAGCCGTATTCTGACAAGTCCCGCGGAGGGTCAGAGGCAGGAGGGCCAAGGAGCCCGTCCGGGCCAAGCGCCGGCCAGGAGGGGCACGCCCGGAGGCTGACTGAACAACCGAGATCCCAGCTGCGACCTGGGAGGAAGAGCGTCAGAATGGGGACACTGGCCAGAGAAGACGACCCAAGGATGGTCCTCTGGAAGGGCGGGCCTACTGGCAGGCCCGGAAGCAAGCAGGCTCTCCCTCGAGGCTCACAGCACAAGGGGCGGGGTTACTGCCGGGGAGGAATTTCTAGCTTTAAGTACGAATGAAAGAGCAACCACCCAGTATTTCACAAACCAGAGAAAACCGCTACTCCTGTTTGAGCACATTCCATCCCATTCTTATTTCTATTAGTTCCGTTTAATGGGACCCTTGCTAATAATCAACCATTCACAGCCTACGGAAGGGTCCACCTAACACATGGGTGCAGACACAGTTTTGCATCTTGCCTTTCCGCCCAAGGTCATGCCATGAACATTTCACTCTACTGCGAAGTACATTTCAGAAGCTGCTTACGATTCCTTCCAAGCTTCCTCCAATGGCACGATTCCTGGGTTTCTTCCAAGGTCTCACCGAGTTCATAACTAAAACTGACGGACGCATGCATGAAATACTTCGTCTGCACTGGATACGTTCTTGGGCTAAATTCGTACTAGCAGCTGGGTCCCCTGCCCCATGTTTCCTCAGTCTCATTACCCCTGCCACTGCACAGGGGGTCAGTGTTCCCCACCAGCCGGAAGCTTCCTGAGAGCAGGCCAGTCAGCGTCTGCCTGGCCAAGCACTGTATCTCCAGCTTACTGGAGAGCGCACCGGATTGCGCTCTGCAAGTGGGGCCGAGGGTCCAATCCTCAGATCCTTCAGCATGTGTTTGACGGATTCCTACCGAGCACTCCTGGTGCACAGGTCACCCCCCCCCCCCACCGCCCCACCAGGGAACTTGACCGGGACGCTCACTTCCCAGGAGAGGCGCCCTCCCTGCTCTGTATGTGATTCTCTCCATTTTCACTGATGCCCCTGCCCACGCTCGTCTGGAACCTCCTTCATCTCCATAACACCTTCCCTCCATGCACCAGCTCCTGAGTGGGGGGGGGGGTCTCTGCAGTACAGCCTTCTCCTGCACCCCCCAAGTCCAACGGGTCCCTGGTCCTGCCTTCTATGTAATGGGCCTCATGCCTGTTCCCTGACCAGTAGGCCCAAGCTGCAGCCCCTCTGGGTGGCCGGCTGTCCGCTCCCTCGCTGTCCGCCCTGCTGCGTGTCTCACCACACACTGGTTAGCATCTCCACGGCCCTGGCTGGGACCCGCTGGCCAGCTCCTGTACCTCAGCCATGCTGACACGTGGCACTGGAAAGCCTCAGAGCCCTGGGTGGCTTGGCCCAGGCACCCCTTAGCCTGGCCGCCTTTGGGGCCCAGCCAGAGTCCCTCTGGGTCGCCCTCCCCGTTTCCCAGCTCCCCCAACAGCCTAGGCCCTCCTGTGCCCTTCCTCTACCCCTGTGCACACTGCTGGTTATGCCTTTTAACACACTGCCTCATGCCTCACTGAACCTTGACCTCTTGGAGGGCAAGGGTCAGGTGTTACCTGTCTCTGGATGCCAGCACTGCTTTGATCTATGTGTTGGGACAGGCCGCTCCCAGCACAGGTACGCAGACCTCATCGCTGCCGGAAGGACGCAGGTGGGGAGGGCAGTGGGTGGACAGAGGAGAGGCAGGGGGAGGGCACCCCAAGGCGAGGCCTGCTATCTCACGGTGAGGGCGGCCTGCTGCCTTCGGGATATTACCTCTGATGGGATTTTTAAAAAAGCTCCACATAACAGGCTGCGTGGTGCCTGGATTCTGCTGGAAGGGGTGGGAAGGACACGGTCAGGAAGGGAGTGACTGTCCCCACGGTGCTCATATCTTAATGGGCTCCTCTGCCTCCGGGACTTCATGTGCTGCTTCACCCTCAGAGACGCCTCGGCAGATCGAGCTCCCGCCCCGACAACACGGGCCTCTGCCCCCCACACTCTGCAGCGGACCTTTCCCTGCCCACTCTTCTCCTTGGGTCTCCATGGGACTCTGGCTCCCTGGCGGACTTCGCAAGGACAGTCTTCCGCCTCCTCCCGGCACCCAGAGCGTCCTCATCCTCGGGTGCTGCACAGGCGAGCCTGGCCCTGACCCCAGCACGTGGGCTTTCCTGTCGGGTTTTCGTGTCGTGTGTCTGCAGGAAGGCCAGGCAGAATATTATTTGCCTGGAGGCGGGGTTACGGTTACAGGCCTCGTGGCCGCCAGCCTGTCAAGGGATCAATGAGGGCAGGGTGGTTGGTGTTCTTATCCCCAATCCCCCAAAAGCAGGACCCGATCTCCCTCGGCCTCCTCCAGCCCCGGATTTCTCTGAGTTGCGTTCCTCTGAGACGCAGAAGGCTCTTCAGGACCTTTCAACACCGCTAGGTGACCCATGATCAAAGTGTTTTGCCAGCACACTAAAGAAAATCTCAGGGTCCATGGTAAAGAAACCCCACAAGTCTAAGCTGCTTCTCCTTCTGGAATGTCTAAGAGTCAGGGATGCTTCATGGTATGTCGCTTACCAGAAATATTAACGCGAGGCCTCTATCCCGGCAGAAGTGGCCTGTTCTGCTCTAATGCTCCCTCAGTCTAGCATCATTTCTGCGACAGGTGCAGGAGAGTGTCACTCTGATTTTGCATAAGAGGGAAAATGAGGCTGAGACGGGAAAGGCAGGCAGAGAGCTAGGTTTTAGGATCCAAACAGCCAGATGTTAATTGGCTGGGGGTGAATTCTTATTCTTAATAAACTTAATTTCAAAGGCTTTTTTTTTGGGGGGGGGAACCGCCAGCTTATTTATTCTATTGGTAAATAAGGCATTTCTGCAAAGTAATGTCTAATACTGAGATGGCATTTCTCTAAATGGTTCTTGTTTAATAAAGATAAGAGCTAAGGCAGGTGAGTCATCTTAGGGGAAGGAAAAAAAGCGAACAAAGGAGAACATGCTGGGGCGTACATCCAGCCGGCTGCATGTTAAGGTCTGGAGGCACAGAATGCCGTAGGAACTCTTCACTTGCAAAGATTCCTGGCTGATGAGAAACGGTCCTCACGAAACACTGATAAGGGCACATGAGAAAAATGTCACCTATGTCACTGTTACCTGAAGGTGATCCCTCTCAATGAACAGTACGAAAGTGAACTTGAATGTTTAAAAAAAAAAAAAAAAAGAGAGAGAAATTAAAACGGAAACGAATCAATATTCTCTCCACCACTCACCAGTGTCTCCGCACCCTGGCCTGTATCACGTGGGCGTTCACGTTCATTAACCACAGCAATCAGACACACGTGTCACTTTCTCATGTTGCTCTGGTTCTCATAAGTTCTACTTTTCCGACTTTGCTGTGGTCAGACCTTTGACCCATCCCAATTTTGGACGTGTGTCTCAAAGAGACAGCAAAGAGTTCTCAAAGAGGCAAAGGTTAGATACGTTTTGCGATGTTAGATTGGTATCACTAAACTGCTTTTCCAAAGGACTGCACCACCGAGGACAACCTCGCGGGACATCACGGACAGAGACAGAAAATCCTGGAAGGCGACGAGACAGAAGGATGGCTTACTGTAGTTGTGTGGGTGTTTCCCTCGTTTCTCTAGCTTCCAAATTTGCTGCAATGCTCGCGTGACTTTTATCATAATAATAAAGAAAAGTCAGCATTAGGAGGAAGCTGGGTGCAGGGTGTATATAGGAACTCTCTGTACACTCTCTTTAAAACTCTTCCATAAATCTAAATTTATTTCAAAAGGCAAGTTTGAGAAAAAGCTCAAAGCAGATGGTGACAATTTCTGACGCCTGCTTCTATTAGGTTATGTAAGATCCACCACTTTAGTTTCTTTCCCCAAGTGTAGGCTTGCAGAATTAGGGACATTCTGGGACATGACTGTTCTCTTCCAAAACATCAGTTCTGGAGTCAGGAAGAATGGGGGTTTGAATCTGGACTCTGTCACCTGCTCTTACTGCTGCTGCGATCTTGGCTAATTACTTAGCGCCCTTGAGGGTGCTCGATCATCTGTGCAGAACGGTAAATGGCGCCGACCTCACAGGGCTCTGGGGAGGACTCGGTGAGGAAATGCATCTGAAGAGTGTAGCTGGCAAGGAGGCCAGCTGGTGGCTGCCTCATGCCTGTCCCTAATGTCCAAGCACCTAATTAAAGAAAGACTGACAGCATCTTCCTGAACACAGACAACACCGTGGGACGGGGCTCGATACCAGAATGCACGAAATCTTAACACACCCGCAACTGGGGAAACTGGGGCTTGGCTCCTCCCACAGAGCCCTGCGCTGTCCAGACAGTCACACCCCACAAAGTAATAATAGTAAAAAGTTTGCAGATCTGTTTAAAAAGCATAAAACACAGCTTTCCACGGGAATAATGGTGTCTGAGTGAGACAGATCCCCAGCCCCAAGGAGCCCAGGTGATCAAGGAGGTGACATGTTAGCAAATAATTATGGGATGTCTAGTGCTGGGAGCTGAGAGTGTCCCAGAGAGGAAGATGAGTCATTCTTCTCGGTGGGGGCGGGGAGGGGAGGAAGATTATGGGGTCATCTGCCCTGGGTTTCGAAGGATGAGTAGGAGGTCGTTAGGAGAAAAGAAGGGAAGGGGAAGGCCACTGCAGGAGAGGCGGTGGGGGTCTGTGCAGGGTGGGCAGGCAGGGGGCATGAGAGCGTGTGGTGTTTCCTGTGTCCCTCCAGGGCCCCGTGACTTCCTGAAGGGGAATCACAGGGTATTTCAAAGACATGCAGGACGAGACGTGCATTCCTAGAGAGGATGGTGGGCGACCAGAGGAAGCAGAGGGATGGAACCAGTTCAGCGGTCTGCGTGCCAGTGACGATGTCCTTACAGCAGGCAGAGGGTGGGAGGCAGGCCAGGGCAGGGGGTGGCTGTAGGAGCCTGGGAAGACAGAGACACCTGGTTTGGGCCACTGGGTGGTGCCCTCATGGGCTGGGACTGGAAGAAGCCACGGAGCAGGTGCAGCAGAGAGGAAGGCGGGAGCTGTCAATGCCCCCAGGACACTAGGTCAGGAGTCCTGAAGGCAGCTGAAAATCCAGGGTGACAGTCAAACCTGGGAATATGGACTCAGGGGCAATCCATGTGTAGAAATAGCCAGAACGTTCAAGGGGAAAACAAGATGAGAGTAGCTGAAGACAGAGATTCTTAAGAACGATATTCAGTAAAAACCACGTTTTGCTACGAGCGGTCTGCTCTTCGTCCCGGGTGAACAGGTAACACTCTTAAGCAAGTTGCATTTAACGGGTCCACCCTAACAACAGAAACCTCTTCTCCATCCAGGTACACAACTCAGGACGAGGCAAATGAGGCAGACGGGACGCTCTGCGGCCATCTGCCTGCAAATGTCTGCTTAACTAGAGCCATTTCTAGTCGTTTCCGGAGGGTTTTTTTTTTTTTTTTTAACATTTATTTATTTTTGAGAGACAGAGAGACAGAGCATGAGCAGGGGAGGGGCAGAGAGAGGGGGAGACACAGAATCCGCAGCAGGCTTTGGGCTCTGAGCTGTCAGCACAGAGCCCGAGGCGGGGCTTGAACTCACTGGGAGACCATGACCTGAGCAGAAGTCGGACGCTCAACCAACTGAGCCACCCAAGCACCCCTGGGAGCTTTTACAGATGCATTCTTTAACAACAAAGTGCTATTTAAACTCTTGAACCACCAGTGCAAAAGAGTTATTAGTGTTCCTAAAACTTACAAGCAAGTCCTTTAAAAACAAGCAAACCAAAATGCCATCTGATGAGAAGGTGATCGTTCTAACAACCGCCACCCTCCAGCCCAAATGAGGGGAAACCCATCAAACCAATCACAGAATCTAGGCTTCGGGTTTTCTTTGGATTTTAAAGTAATCTTTATACCCAATGTGGGGCTTGAACCTCAGTCCTGAGATCAAGAGTTGCACGCTCTGTGGACTGAGCCAGTCACATCCCTCTCCAGGCCTGGTTTGAAGCAAGAAAGATGACAGGGATTTCTATTCTCAAAGGAAAGGCTGTCGGGCACCAAAAGATTAACAAATAAAAGTACATTTATTGGGGCGCCTGGCTGGCTCAGTAGGGGGACTCCTGATTTCATGGTCGTGAGTTTGAGCCCCATGTTGGGTGGAGAGATAACTTTTAAAAAATCTCAAGGGGCGCCTGGGTGGCTCAGTCGGTTAAGCGTTAAGCGTCCGACTTCAGCTCAGGTCACGATCTCGTGGTCTGTGAGTTCAAGCCCCGCGTCGGGCTCTGGGCTGATGGCTCAGAGCCTGGAGCCTGCTTCGGATTCTGTGTCTCCCTCTCTCTCTGCCCCTCCCCCGTTCATGCTCTGTCTCTCTCTGTCTCGAAAATAAATAAACGTTAAAAAAAAAATTAAAAAAAATCTCAAAAAAAACCACATTTATCTACTTTAAGTTAAATAAAGTATTTAAGGCTTATAACTTAAAAATTGCTGGCCTTTTTCGGTCAGGTGACTATCTCGGAGCGTGCACAGACTGCAGCCGGGGCCTGGGGCTGGCTGGGCTCACTCCTGCAGACAGCCACCTGCCTTAGAGCACGCGTGGTCCAAAAACCGCTGACTCGGTAAAGCCACCTGGCAGGCTCCAGGTTGAAAAGCCTGTACCCAGAGAAGAGGGCGCTGCCCAGACTGCCCGTGTGCCTCGTTCACACACGACTAGAACCTGTCCCTGAGTTCTCAAGTGAAAAGGGGCTCAGGGGAGGGTGGATCAGAGAAGTCCTGGGGCGTGCTCCCAAGACAGGCTGGGGACGGGCCGTTCCTTTACTAGGGATGGGGCTCCATGGGCTGCCATTGGGGGGGGGGCAGGGACAAGTGTGGGTTGGAGGGAGGACACACGGGCAGTGCAGAAGTGATGGGAATTGGGCTGAGCCCAAGCTGAGGGGTCTATCACCAGTGCTGGGAAAGGCCCCCAGACACAGGTATTTGGGGAAGCACAAAAGACCCACACCCCACGATCTCCACTTCCTCTCCTTCCCATGTCCTGGGAGCCACAAGGATCAGATCACCTCAGTCCTAACATCGTTAGGGTCTCGCGCGTTACGGACAACCGACACTCTGGATTTGTGGCAGGTACATCTAGAAAGGCTGTCGACACTGAGTTAGAATTCTAGGGAATTCTGATTTTATTTTCATCAGCGCATCAATACAGAACCCTATCTTCTGTGTGTTTCAGTCGGAAGACACCTTATTTAACAAACACTGCTGCACCATAGACATCGTCTGGATGAAGTCTGCCTGATACGCGTATTTTCTCCTGTAAGGCTCAGCACGGCCTTCCTGTGCTCAGGAACTCTACACGGCACTTTGACACAATGCTTGGGGGCCATTTCAACAGAAAGCACAAAAATGCACTTAAACGTGGCACTGAATACACTGTAAAGAGGACACCTGTTTATAGAATGGGCTCAAACAAGAAGGCGGCGTGGGAATACGCACTTTGTTTTGCCACTCCCCGTGCTGTCTAACGTCCAAGAAAGCACTCTGAGTATCGACTTGGGGGTTACGGGTGAATTTCAGTCAGTGGGTGACTTTGTAACTATGGAATCCACCAACAGTACCAACAGTGAACTGTGCTGTTTCCTTAGATAGGAAACGCCACACACCAGGGGAGCTCTATTTGTTGTTTACCGTTGGCACAAGGCCCGGGACAGGGTGGATGCTCAGTAAATATTTGCGGAAGGAAGGGGCAGAGGGAGACACGGTCTGGGGCGGGTCAGAGGAGAGATGAGACATGGAACAGGCAGAGAGGCAGGTGGAGGGGACGGCTCGTGTGTGAGGGTTCCATTCCAGGCCTTTGGGATCCTTGGGGTTTATACTTTATCTTGGAAACTAAAGCCACCGGCAGCTTTATGCACAGAGTCTTCCATCACATTCGCCTCCGGAAGCAGTGGCTGTGGTGGGGGATGCAGGGAGACGGGTGAGAAGGGTGTCGGGACTGGACACGGGCGACCCAGGAAGGGCAGAGATGGGGGCCGGGAGCGGGGAGAGGTGATGGGTTTGCCTTCTGTGGGGAGTCACCCAAGCTGCCCCGAGGGCTCAAGGTGATGGCAGGTGGCAGCTGACGCAGGACGCTGGCGCTCAGGACAGAGGTCTGAACAAGGAAGGGAAATCTGCGTGAGACCTGAAGGCAGGCTTAGGGAGAGTGCTTCGCAGAGCTCCTTGGATAAGACACGGAATTAACTGTCTTAGGGCCCTGGCTTTGACTGTCTTGGTACCAGAAGGGCCTAACTTAATTACATTAGTTTCCTTTGGGGGGTGGGGAGAAGAAGGTAGGACTGCGGTATCACAAACGTTGGCCCAAACGATTACTATCCACTGAAATCCCTGAGCTGTCCACCTAGGCTGTCATTCAGCCCTAATTCCCCACCCTGTTTCTGTTTCCGTAGTTGCTTATTTAGACTGGTGGTGCTCAACTGGGGTGGGGGTGGGGTGGAGGTTGTTTCCCAGGGGACACTGGGCATTGTCTGCAAATATTTTCGATGGTCACGATGGCGGGGCTGCTCCTCGCATCGAGTCCCCCAAGCACAGGATGGCCCCACCACAGAGAATCACCGGGCCCCAAATGTCCACAGTGCCGAGGCCGGAAGCGATGTTAGGAGGCAGGCACAGGAACTGAAACATTCTTCGCGCTCATGTTTTACCTCGTTTCCGTCGCTGAGATCTCTGGGTCCTGACTCCATGACACTGTGATGACGCCCCCCCCCACCCCCCGCCCTCCAGCTGTCAACTCCAGCTTTGATAACTAAACCTTACACATCTTTATCTTTCTAAATGACACAGTAAATGACAGGGCAGAGCGGAGGATGGAACCCAGGAGTGGCCTCCCTCTAGGCTGACCGCGGTGCTCTAATTAACACCCTTTGGGAACTTTCATCTCGCTAGTTATGAGCCTGGCTGCAGGACGGCTAGCTCAGAATTACCCTGACCCCCCCCCCCCCGAGCACTTCTCATCCTGCCCCAAGAACATCGTGGGGGACCTGCTTTAGATGCCTCCTGCTTCCACACCTTCCCCCTCATCTCCCTGCTCAACCGGGCTACCTATCTGTCATCAGAAGAGGGAAGGAGGTTGATGGGGCCCGACCTCCTCCTAATGATTCACGCTGCCTCTTTAATAAACCCACCCTTTAGATGGGGAGTCGGCTGGTCTGCGGCTGGCAGGCCCTGCGATGCCAGTGTTCCCGCCTCCTTCCCAGATGCCAGCCCTCTGGTGGCGGGCCCCAGGATGTCAAAGGTGGTTAGGTAACTGAAGCTGGCTTTTCAGTTTGTGCAAGGCTCCACGGTGTCAGATGCAATGAGCAAAGAGGACCCTCAAGACTCAACGAGGAAGGAAACACCCCAATTCAAAAGTCAGCAAAGGACTTGAATAGACATTTCTCCAAAGAAGATAATGCGGATGGTCGACAGTCACCCGAGAAGATGTGCAACGGCACTCATCCTCGGGGACATGCAAATCAGAACCACGACGAGCAGCCACTTCAGAAGCAATAGGACGATTTAATTTTTTAAAATAGGAAATAACAAGGGACACCTGGGTGGTTCAGTTGGTTAAGTGTCTGACTCTTGATTTCTGCTCAGGTCATGATCTCACGGTTCCTGAGATCGAGCCTTGCGTCGGGCTCTGCGCTGACGGCGTGGAGCCTGCTTGGGATTCTGTCTCCCTCCCTCTCTCCCTCCACCCTCTCACTGAATAAACAAATGAATAAGGTTTCACAAATAAAAAGTAAAATAAAAAGGAAGGCTGTGCCGACAACTGCTACAACGTGGGTGAACCTTGAGGGCATTATGCTCAGTGAGATAAACCCGGCTCGAGGAGACAGGTTGTGTCTGACTCCACCTCTGTGAGGTCCCTAGAGAAATCCATCCCTAGAGACAGAAAGTAGATGGTGGGAGCCAGGGGCTGGGAGCGTGTGTGGGGGTCAGTGTTTAACAGGGACACAGTTCCAGTTCAGGAAGATGAACAGGTTCTGGAGACGGATGGTAACACGACGTGAATGTATTGAATGCCACTGAACTGGACACTGAAAATGGTTAAAATGTTTTGTTGTTGTTTGTTTTTTAAAGGCACAACTAGGGCTGCAGAAGACTTGACTTTCAGAGCGGCTGCTACTCAATCCTCCTGGATGTAGATTTTCTCCCTGGAACCTGGCATTCCCCGAGACAGAAGATAAACCCAAAGCAGCACTCAGGAACTTCTGTCCTCTTTCACTACTGGCCCGACAGGACCTACTAGCTTCATCAGGAGACTGGCTCCAGTAGGCAGGCGACTCCGCAGCGCTCCCCGGGGGGTCTGGGAGGGGCCCGCCTCTGCCTCTGAGCGCCCACTCCTCAAAACGCCCTTCGCAATTAACGAGGATGGTTAATGAAAATGCGGGAACAAAAAACCCTCTCCACCGGGTGTTCTGACTCATTCTGATGAACAAGTTTAGCCAGTACACAGGGGCCAGCTGCCTGCAGGTGGGTCTGGAACGTTTCACCACGAGAGAACTAGGAAGGATCACTCCTAAAGGATGACTTGGACATGAGCGGTGTGGGGTTGAGGAGGGGCCAATCTGGTCAGACGGACAGAGGGGTCAGGGCTGGAAGGTGACTGCTTAAAGAGAGAACTAGATCTGACAAAGAGTGTGCGAAACCAAGGATGTGGGGAGGATGCCCTGCGCGACTCCCAGCTCCCCTTTGCTTGGTGGAACTTCGGCATCATCCACGGGTGACTGTTCAGACCCTGAAAAGCCATGTGCCACGTGAGTGTTTCTTGTGACCTGGGTCCAAGGCCAGGTGCTGAACTGTAGGGGCCCCAGCAAAACAATGGCTCCCACTCCCCCAGGCCTGGCCAGGAAGGGCAGCCTGGTTTCCTCTTTGGCGTTTTAAACAATCACGTTAATTCAACGGACTGTACAGAAGTCAACATGACGTGGGCTGCAAAACATTTCAATGAAAACAAAGGATTTTGAAAAGATTAATTCAGGTGTTGCCACTGCACCTCTGAAATCTTCCAGAAGATTTCTGGATAACTAACATTATTATTAGCTATTTAAATACAAAAAAACACTTTTATTCAGGGGATGAAGAACAAATGTTAGCAGAGGTGCCTATAAGGAGGGCAGAGGAAATCAAACACTGGACCGGGCCCAGTGGGTTTCTCTTTCACCAGATAAAAAGCATTCTGTTAAAGGCGGAAGGCAGGAAAGAAAAACATGCAAATACCATGCCAGAAAAAACCTGTTTGCTTTCAGTGGCTTGGGGAATTATTCAAGGGCACTGCATCTCTGTAAAAAGGACAACAGAAATGGTGTCAGGGGTGTTGAAGGAGTTCCCAGTGCAAACTTGCAGCTGAGAAGATGCCCTGTCCCCTTCACCTGTGTCCCTCACCAAATGTACAAAATCAGAGTCGCAACCCTAGAACCAGAATGGTAAAAGTCACGAGTCTTCTGCAGTAGTGGGCAAACTCCAGCCTGAGGGCCAGTCACCTATGTTTGTGAATAAAGTTTTATTGGAACGTAGCCATGCCCATCTTGTCTCCCTGCTGCTCGGGAGCAGTCGAGACAGAAGCTGTGCGGTCGAAAATATTTACTATTGGGCTCTTTAGAGTTAAAGTCTGCTGATCCCCGGTCTACCTTATCTGCTTGGATTGTTCTGGAAGGGAAGGCCTATTCCAACAACCCAGCAGGGCTCACTCATGTGGCATAAGAAGCACCCATTTTTAATCCCTGACACACAGAAGGGAACGGAATAAAGGAAGCAATGAAGCAGATTAACTGCGTGAAGTCATTACTGAATTCCAGAGCCCCGAAGCAGCCTATGCTGGTAGCAAACAGGTACGAGGTTGGTTTCTGAGCATCTCAAGATCTCCACGCTGCTAAGAGCGCCGGCTAGAACTATTAACGTTAAGTCAGCAACCTGCTGGTGTATTAGGAAAACTCCAAAACCTTGCAAAGACCTTCATTAGTATTCCTTTTAGAACTGCAACGGTGTGAGCTTGAATATATTTCAATGTATTTCATGTCTCAAGGTCGGGAAGAAAGCAATCGCACATACTTATGTCAGCCAGGTGCAGGGCCAGGCAGAGGGAACTGTTTTTTCCTCTCCAAATTGACAAGGCTTTTGTATTTGATGCAGGTGGTTTTTGAACGCATGGGGAAAGACGAGGGTATATGGAGACAGGCACACAAGCAAACAGTGGACATAATGTAGTCTCAGGCACCTGTTTATGCCGTATAGCAAATGATATTCGCAGGAGATTCAGATTTGGAAGCTTTTCAAGCAAGAAACTAGCTCCCCTTAAGATCTCCTATTTCCTCTCTTCACTTACTGGGTTCCCAAGAGTGGGCCGAAGTTCAACTTTTCACTTTACGATACCTGAAGTTACTGTGTTGTAAAGAATCTAAGAAATGAGTACCTGTAGCTCTCATTTACGAGTCACTAGAAATAGGAGGCCCTGTGGTGGGGTGAATATGGTCCCCTCAAAATGCATGGCCACCCAGAACCTCACAGAACGTGCTCTCCCTTGGAAAGAGGGTCTTTGCAAATGTAATTAACTTAAGGACCTCGAGGTGGCATCAGCCCGGATGAAGGGCGGACCCTACATCCAAAGACTGGAGTCTGTACAAGGCAAAGAGGGAGATTTGGATGCAGAGGGAGACACAGACACAGAAACACACACAGAGGTGAAGGCCAAGTGAATATAAAGGCAGAGACTGGTGTGATGCAGCCGTGAGCCAAGGATGTCTCGCCTGGGCAGCCTTCTAGGACCCTTCCCTAGAGCCTTCAGAGGGAGTGCAGCCTTGCAGACACCTTGACCTCAGAGTTTTAGCCCCCAGAACTGTGACAGAATATACTTCTGTTATTGTAAGCCAGTCAGGTTGTAGCAATCTGTCACAGTGGTCCTAAGAAACTAGTACAGTTCTTAAAAGTCACAGCCATTAATTGTGTCGCCAAGTGCTACACCCTTTGCTGAACATTTTCCTACCGTATGTATGTGTTGGGATCTGAAGGCAGCGTTCTGACACTGAGGATCACGACCCCTTAGCGAGCTGGGGAAACAGCTTCCCGCAAAATACAACAGGAGGGGCGCCTGGGCGGCTCAGTCGGTTGAGCGTCAGGCTTCAGTTCAGGTCATGATCTCATGGTCCATGAGTTCAAGCCCTGCGTTGGGCTCTGTGCTGACAGCTCAGAGCCTACAGCCTGCTTGGGGTTCTGTGTCTCCCTCCCCTGTTCTTTCCCTCTCAAAAATAAACAAACATTAAAAAAATGTAAAAAGAAATAAAAACAAAAAAACATAAAACAACAGAATATGCCAGTTTATCATGACTAATAAAGATGAGTATTTAGTAAAACTTTGGATCCCGTCGCACATGCACATATGTGTGTGTGTGTGCGCGCTTGCTTACACATGCTTACGAGGTTACAATGTAAAACGTTAGTTTTCATTGTGGTCGTGGTCAAAACCAAACACACTATAGAGTCCCAGAAGCCCCTGTCTTTGGGCCCATCTACATGGTGAACCTTCTAGACCAATGGAAAGCTACCTATTTTGGCAAATCTTCAAGGACAAAGTTACTCGGTGTTTGGTTAGTTTTACCATCTAGAAGGCCGTCAGATTTCACTTTACCTCTTGTCTCTGCTTATTTTGACTGTAGATCAGTTGTTCAATTGACTTAAGTATTTATGGGACAGTGTAAGGACGATCCAGATGGGGAGGCAGTGGCCAAGAAGCCCCCAGAGCATGGAGCCAACCACATCACCAGAGACAGGGCAGAAAACACTCCCATCAGGTCAACAGATTAAAACAGGCCAGTGTCCCTGGGGCAGTCTGTGTACACAGTGGCGTGGCCCATATCACCCTTCTTCTAATGCTCATGTTGCCACAGATTAAAAAACAGATTCAGGCTACCACATAGATGAGCCTTAAAAACATTTATATATGAGGGGCGCCTGGGTGGCTCAGTCGGTTGGGCGTTGGGACTTCGGCTCAGGGCGTGATCTTGCAGTCTGTGGGTTCGAGCCCCACATCGGGCTCTGGGCTGAGAGCTCAGAGCCTGGAGGCTGCTTTGGATTCTGTGTCTCCCTGCTTCTCTCTCAAAAATAAATAAACATTAAAGAACCTCCCCCCCCCCGAAAAAAAAACCACATTTATATACGAAACGCCCAGAACAGGCAAATCTAGAGACAGGAAGTAGAGTCGAGGTCGCCAGAGGCTTGGGAAAAGGAAACGCGGAGTGACAGCTAATAGGTACTTGATTTCCTTTTGGGGTGATGAGAATGTTTGGGGTGCTGAGTGGTGATGGTTGCACAATTCTGTAAATATACTGAAAACCACTGAATCATCCACATTAAAGGGATGTATGTTATGGTATGTGAATTATAATATCCCTGTTTTCAAAAGCAGCCAGCAGAACGGACGACTCTGTGAACAGCAGGGAGGTCCCAGCAAGCAGGGGACCAGAGGGCCTTCCCTGGGATCAGACCTTTGGGAACATTCTAGAAGAGGGAGGTTTTAGCTTCCTGCTAATAAGCCGGGTGGAGCTAATGACACTAGTGAAAGCACTAACTTACAAGATGTGACTTATAATTAACCCTCAAACTTCCAGAGCCAGCCGCGGTGGCTGCCCTCCACGTTTAAAAATTGTTTTTGTTTATTTATGTGTATTTTCTGCACTCTGTTAATGAAGTGTATATATTTCTAAGATTAAGAAGGGGGAGGAGGGGGAGGAGGAAAGAGCTAAGTTGTGTTCACTCTTGCCACCCCGGAAGCTGGTACCGAATGAACGGACGAACACACGCAGACACTGCGGAGCCCCTCACGACAGTTCCGACACTACAGACTAAGGAGGCTGTTAAGCTTCTAGTTCTACAGACAGGGAGCTGAGGATCAGAGTGTTCACGGAGCATCTCTGATGCCTCGGAAGCCGACGTGAGCCCTCTGCTGCCACCCTCCTGCTCTGGGCGCTCACGTGTGTACATGTGCGTACGTGAAGTGGAAACCAGAGTGGCCTGAGGGAGGCCTGCAGAACGCTGAGTAAAGCCCGGAGCACCAGAAACTTCCATAGTAGAAGGAAGTGCTGGAAAGGGCTGGGGGCGGGTCCCGAGTCAAATGAGAAGCTTGGGCTCTCAAGCAACGGAGATGGACACTGGGCGTAGGGGTCCCCCACGGCTGCTGTAGCAAAGGACCAGGAACCCTGGCCTGGTGGAGATCAGCACAAACTATTCCCCGAGGGCGCTGGAGGGCAGAAGGCGGAGGGCGGCCGCCTTCTGGAGGCTCCAGGGGAGAACCCGTTCCCGGCTTCCAGTGGCACCTGCACGACCCGGCTTCCCGCCCCTCCTCCATCTTCCAGGGCAGCAGCGAGGCCCTTCCAACCTCCCTCTGACCCCTGCTTCCACCGTCACACCTCCTTCTCTCACCCCGACCCTCCTGGGTAACCCGGGCTCATCCATCTCCAGATCCTCAGTCACACCTGCAAAGTTCCTTTTGCCACAGAGGGTCACATATTTGCCATCTCGGGGGTGACCCGGGGGCCCTCGTCCTGCCTACCGCACCTAGGACGTTTTCGGGACATCGGCGTGGGGGGAAGAGGTGGGCTATAAATCACCTAACAGAGGAGAGACGCAGGCGGCCCTCCGGTCCCCCAGGCCACAACTCTCCACGCAGAACGTACCGCGGGGAGGCTGAGGGCGGCTGATTCCTGCTCGGAGCGGACAGAAAAGCCCCAGAATTCCCAGGGCTTCCACCTCTGGTCCCACGAGCACGCTAACCAGACCACGGCTCTCCGGTCACACTTGATCTCTGATGGGTTTCGCATCACTCAGCTGCCAGGCTGTCTGCCTCTCTCCCTCTTACCTCCAACCTCGAGGAGGGAGTGAGTACTGCCCCGCCCCGCCCCCACTCCGTCTCACAGCAGTGCAGCCTCAGGGCCCCTGATGCCCATCAAGGCCTACTTTTCTTCCCGTCCTTAGACCCTGGAAGCCTTGGGATGGGGTGGATGGGGGGGGGGGGAGAGGCTCTGATAGGAGGGCAGGGCACACGGCTTCCCCCTCTCCAGCACAAGATAAACTTGAGAGAGGGCCAGACTTGTCATACCAACAGCACCTACAAGCCTCGGGTGCCCCGGCTGCGTTAGAAGAGTTCCCCTAGCTGATGACCTCAGGGCCCGCTGCCCGCCTGGTCACCTACATCACACTCTCTCCCACACCGCCACATGAGCCCTGACACACCCACCTTTGAGCAGATCCAAGTCTGACCTCTTCCCCACTGTCCCTGTTTAGGCCAAGGTCATTTCCCAACGTGCCTCCCTGTCTCCAGCCTTGGACTCTTCCAAGCCAGCCTCCACCCACTGACAAGCAAGGGCCATAAAGTCCTCCAGGGTAACACCCCAGCCCGTAAAATGCCCATCTCAGCGCTTCCTGGCTAGCACGTCTTTCCCGACTCTGCCTTTCACACACGCCGTCCCCCTCTGTCACTGCTGCTGAGTCTCGGCCTAACCCCCGCCCCTCAGGAGAGAGAGGACTTTCCTGCCCGTTCTGACCCCACATCTCTGCCTCAACCCTCGTCACAACGGATGGCACACGGGACTCAGTGACAGGGAGCGGTCTGTAATCAACTTCAGGAAAGCAAGAATCTATTAGCGCCAACAATCCAACCCAGGCTATTTGTGTTGGAGCGATGTTCCCTTTTTCTTTAGGGTTTTCTGATCCTGCCCCGTTGGATTTCTAGCCACCTACTCTCAAACCACTCCTTACAATTCTGTCCCGTGACTATTTCCACTGTGCTTCTAGTTCTCATCCCGTGGCTTTTCCTTCTTCTCTTATGCCACAGCTTTACTGAGATGGAATTCATGTACCACACAACTCACCCTTTTATTGTGTGTCTATCACCACGGTTTTAGAACATTCTCATCATCCCCGAAAGAAACCCTGCGCCCCTTGGCTGTCACTCCCGGTGCTCCTCTTGCCGCCCCCCCCCCCCCCCCCCGCAACCACTACTCTATCTTTGGTCTCTACGGAGTTGCCCATTCTGGACAGTTCACATAAATGGAACCAGGAGATACGCAGCCTTTGGGGACTGGCTTCTTTCCCTCAGCATGCCGTTTTCAAGGCTCATCCGTGTTGTCACCTGTAGCCGAATGTCATTCTTTTGTTGTGGGTGAAAAATACTCCACTGAATGGACGGGTCACATTTCACGTTTCCGTTCATGGGACGGCCATTTGGGTTGGCTGTTGTGAATAACGCTCCTGTGAGTGTGTGTGCCCGTTCTGTGCGGGCCTATACAGTCACCTCCCTTAGGCGCAGATTCCCTAGGGGTGGAATTTGGAGATCATACGGTAACTCTGTGTGACTTTTGGAGGAACCGCTAGACGGTTTTTCCACAGTGGCTGCCCCATTCTACAGCCCCGTCAACAGTACATAGGAGGGTCTCAATTTTTCCACCTCCTCATCTCTCTTTCATTTCTCTGATGAGAAGCCTCCAAATGGCCACTGCAAAAGATCGCAAGGACCGTCACTGACCATATCCTGGGGTCATGAGCGCCACAGAGCTGACTCCCTCACTGCTTCGTAACCCACCGGTCCACCACTGTTTTTTTGCTCTACAATATGTCCGGTCAGTTACTATCCATTTCAGTCTTGTGTGGGGACCGGTGAGCACACTGGCCCCTGCTGCGGACGACTTCACGATTTATTATTCTTTCTAAATTCGCTTGTGCTCTGCAAGGTCATCTCGGCAAACTAAGAGTTATCCGTAAACAGTGCCTAGTTGTCCTTATGCACAGGAACATGCTGGATTCCAGCCAAGTAATTTGATGTGGTCCTTCCTTCCCTCTGTCCCATGTGGCAATGGAGTCACGGAGCCCCTGCGTAGGCCACCTCTTTCTTTTGCCTTTCTCTCCTCCTGAAACTCACCCACAAGAATAACCAGATGATAAAACGGTCTGAATTAGATAGTGGTGACAGTTGCACAATTCTGGGAAAGTCCTAAGAATCACTGAAGGGGGCACCTGGGTGGGTGGCTCGGTCAGTTAAGCACCCGACTCTGGATTTCTGCTCAGGTCATGATCTCAAGGTTCACAATTTTGAGCCCCACAACGGGCTTCACGCTGATGGTGCAGAGCTTGCTTGGGATTCTCTCTCTCTCTCTCTCTCTCTGCCCCTCACCCGTGCACTCTCTCTTTCTCTCTCAAAATAAACTTAAAAAAAAAAAAAAAAAACAACCACTAAATAATTTACCACACATTAAAAGGGTGAATTTTATGGTAGGTGAATTCTATCTCAATAAAGCTGTTACATAAAGAAAAAGGGTGGCTCAGTCAGTTAAGCATCTGACTTTGGCTCAATTCATGATCTCGAGGTTGTGTGAGTTCGAGCCCCGCATCAGGCTCTGTGCTGACAACTCAGAGCCTGGAGCCTGCTTCAGAGTTTGTGTCTCCCTCTCTGCCCCTCCCCTGCTCGTGTTATCTCTCTCTCAAAAAATAAATAAACATTAAAAAATTAAAAAAAAAAGAGTGATAGGAGTTTAAAATGTAACCACACAGGGTATGTTAAATCTTTAGAATATTGGTTTCAAGATATGATGTAAATCAGCTGGTGTGTTTGCTACTTTGAACATAACCAACTGCGACTTTATACTCAGTTGAAAACTAAGCAAAAGCAGAGAAGCCAGCGGGCTGAGTTTTACACTCGCGGGCAATTTTAACAACAAACACGAAGCACAGTAGCAGGGGTCCCTCCACTGAGGACATTACTTTAATCACTTTGCTCCCTCCCCCCAACAGTCACATTCCTCCTCCAGAAAATTCCTACGGGCAGCTGCGGAGCTGTGACCGGAATTGTTCTGCACCTGGAGAAAGGGTTTTCAAAACACGGCAGGCAGCTCTCCACCGCTTTCAGGGGAGAAGTAAAACCCAACTAATAAATAACAAAGAAACAAACTATTTGGACTTCATAAAGGTCTTTGAGTTTTAAATTACTTGAGAGAGCCGAGATGAAAACGTTTTCAAAGTCTTGAAGAAACGGAAACGGGACTTAGGATGAATGAGGAAGAAAGAAGGAGACCTTGACACAAGGATCAGAAATATGCTAAACATGTGGTAGGTAAACACCCAGGGAGGCACAGCTGGTGACCACAGCCCTAGTCCCAGGGGCTGGTGACAAGGGTAATGGCCCTGCGGCCAGCGGTAATTGCTACTGTGTGACAAGAATGAAAATTATAACACAGCTTACACCAGAAACAATGTACATGCCACTTCAGCCTTCAAAGTGAGGGCATTGTAAAGTCAATTTAGGGAAAAAAGAGAGAGAGAGAGAGAGAAAGAAAAGAATCAAAGAATCGCTTTTTCCATTTCTCTGTGCATGCCATTTAAAAATGAAATAAGCTATTCAAACCCCCAAATTATGTTTACAAGAACTGCATTTATTATGCCTTCTGGCACTATGCTCCTATTCCCTTTAGAACAACCTTTTTTCTCAAAAGGGCTTGACCCAGAGAATAGCCAACTACTGATAAAGTGTACACTTTGACCCAGTCCAAACAACAACTGAGATGCTCGCGTTTTCCAGGCTCTTTATTATTGTCAACCTCAAAATACAAGTCTGGGGGCATGCACATACACACGGCATAAATAACATTTACTGAGTATTCACTGTAAGCAAGGCACTCTGCTATGCACTTTACCCGTCTCGTCTGGACGAATCGCTAACCAATACTTATTCCCATTTTAAAATTTTTTTTTTTCAACGTTTATTTATTTTTTTTTGGCACAGAGAGAGACAGAGCATGAACGGGGGAGGGGCAGAGAGAGAGGGAGACACAGAAACAGAAACAGGCTCCAGGCTCCGAGCCATCAGCCCAGAGCCCGACGCGGGGCTCGAACTCCCGGACCGCGAGATCGTGACCTGGCTGAAGTCGGACGCCTAACCGACTGCGCCACCCAGGCGCCCCTATTCCCATTTTAAAGATGGGGAGACTGAGGCTTAGCAACGTTACGGCGCTAAAATGTGACGGCCCTGGGACCACAGCCCAGATCTGACTCGACACTCAAGCCTGCGCTCTTGGCACTTCTCCACACAATTTCAGGGTTAACCATTCACCCAGCCAGATATGCAATGTTATCACCTGTAAAATCATCTCCAAATCGCCCGAGGCCATGGGGCTGTTCATGAGGTCCTGAACTGTCTCTTGTCGACAAGAAAAAGGCCCTTTAAGGCTTTTGGCTGGATGGAGTTCCACTCTCCCCAAATGAAGCGAAGGGGGTAGAGCTGTGTCCTTCACTTCCAGGTAAAACTTAAAGAGAACCCCACCCCCCCCCGCCCACCAAGAAAACTTTTTACGCTCTGCGCCAGCCATCTCTTCTAAGGCTTCCATCCCAACAGAGTAACAGGTAAAAAAGATCGGGGACGGTAACGACCACAGACCATGCAAAGATCAAGGGCCTCTCGTTCATCCCTGCAAAGAAAGCAGCACCGCAACATCTAAAATTCTTCCATAAGGAACTGGAGGATGATCCAAAGCACACACTCTTGGTAGAGTTTTGTTGCCCAGACGCTCTCTAGCTCGGAGGGCGTCCGCTCCACGGAGGGAGTTCTGCACAGAGGCCTGAAGCACCACAGAGCTGGTCACTGTTTATGCTTATCACTACATCCCCGGTCCCGCCCCGGGCGCTCCAGAACCTGGACCCCGGAGACCTGAGCTGGGGGGAGGCTGCACCGCCCGAGGGCTGGAGCTCGGATGGCGCCGGCGGGCACCGTCTGCACCTCTGCCTTCGCCAGCTGGAGCCCACATGCACTGAAGGGGCAGCCTGAACGGCAGGACCCGCCCTCCAGTTTGGAAGACTCCGGGGGGGCCCAACCCGAGGCTGAAGCAGCCCCGGGGGTCCGGAGCCCCAGGCCACCCCCGGGGCTCGACGGCGCGTTCCCGGGGCCCGAGGCCTCCCTCCCGAGCTCCGTTCTCCTCGGGCCCGGCCCGCTGCCCTCACCTGGCCCGGTCCCCGCAGGCCGTTCGCCGCCGCCTCCGCCGCCGCCGCCGCCGCCGCCCGGCCTCCTAGGATCCACCGCAGCCCGCCGCACGGGGCCGGAAGTGGGAAGCCGCGCGGGAGAGCTGCGCACGCGCGTGCCCGCCCCGGGGGGCGGGTCAGAGGGCGTGGGCCCGGAAGGGGGCGTGGCTCGCGCGGGCTTTGCTTCAGGCTGAGCCTGGAGCTGCGGGGAGGGTCCTCCGCCGGCACCCCGGGACCGAACAGGGAGAGGGGGGACCCCGGGACCGAACAGGGAGGGTCCCTGCGGTGAGGGTGAGGGCGATCCTTGTGGGGGCGGGTCAGCGGGGCTGGGGGGATATCTTGAGGGAATCAGGGGTGCCTGGAGCCGGGGATCGGCGGGCGCCGGCGGACGTCGCAGGGGACCGAGGCCCAGGGCGAGGAGTCTAAGGACAGGGTACAAGAAATGGACCGAACAGGTCTGTCACCTGCGAAGAAGGGGCAGCGTGGATTGCAGGAAGTTAGACAAGTCTGGGGAAAAGTCATATGGCTCTCAAGTCGTTCCAGACACCCCTACATGGGTCTGTCCAGATACCCAAAACTCATACTAGACACCCAGGCAGGTGCCATCAGATACTCAAAACATGCTTTCAGGTACCCCAAATAGGTCAGACACCCTACCTAGATCTGTTAGTTACCCCCCCCCCAAACGATCCAGAATCTGAAAAACATGCCAAATTACCCCAAAGTACCAGACATCTTCACCCAGGAGCCATCAGACACCCCCAGATAGAAACGTGTCAAAAACCCTACTCAGAAAGTTCTAGAGGCTCCCCCCAAACACATACCAGATACCTCTGACACAGATACTGTCAGATACCCCCATACAGGTGTCCAGAGTCTAAAATACATGCCAGACCTCCCAACACACACAGAAAAAAATGCCAGATGCCTCCCCTCCCCCAGTGTCAGCACTCCCTCGGGCACCATCAGACATCCGGGCTCTGAGGCTGCCCCACCCCTTCCCAGGCCCACCCCTGGTGTGGCAGTGGGGCAGTAACCAGGAGAGGAGCCAAGCACCTCTTTCGCCCAAGGTTCAAGCTGGCCAACCAAGCTGAGATCGTTCCAAGCCAAACCCACTTCAAAACACCCACAATCTGTGGTCGAGAGCCCTCAGTTCAGAAACAGGGTAGCAGAGTTCCCAAGCGACCTGCCTGCAGTTGAAGTCCATTGCATCATGGTCAAGAGAGGGAACACGTCCAGGAAATTGGAGGTTCCGGAAGCACAGGGACGTGCTTCCTCAGAGGTCAGAAGCCCTGACACAGGTGCTTTTGAGGTCTCAATGGATGTGTAAATGCTCACTCTCAGAGTTCCTATGACTTTGGGACTTTATTCCAAAGGCAATGGGGAGCGATTGACGATTTTAAGCAGGAAAAGTGGCAGGCTCCTTATTTCTATAGCTACGTTGGATATAGAAACCTTCAGGTTGATACAATTCTCCCCTAAACGTAGACACCAACTTTCTCAAGAGCCTGGCAAAAAGGAGAGGTATCTCTTATCTTTCTTGTATGTATCCAACCGCTCTGCATTTATTAAGTCCCTGTCACGGGCCAGGGACTCTGCTAAGAGCTAAGGAGACGTTGGGAACATGTGGCAGTGTTTCTCAGTCTTGGAGCTATTGGCAATTGGGGCTGGATGGTTCTCTGTTGTCGGGGGGTGTTCTGTGTTGGAGGATGTTGAACAGCACCCCTGGCCTGTATCCACTAGATGCAAGTAGCACCCCAGTTCCGACGACAAAAAAAAAAGGCCTCCCGATATTGCCAATGTCCTCTCGGCTAACAGCAACTGCCCTAAGAGACACTCGGACACGGATACAGTCGCCTAATCCACAATCCAGGCCTCCTGGGGGACGTGGCCGTGGCTTTGGGTTAAAGGGTGAGTAAGAGTTATGCGGCCGAGGGAGTTCCGGGAACAGCACTGAATGAGCAAGGTGCAGGTGGTGTATGTGGGCAAAAGTGGAGAGGTAGGCGGGGTCAGACCATGGGGAACCTCAGAGGTCAAGGCCATTAACAAGACTGTCCGGAATGGTGTTCTGTCAGCGGGGCTGGTCTCTGGGAAAGCATCTCCGCTTTACCCCTGGCGACCTGCCCTCCGTAATTACCTGGAGCGTGACTCATTCCCTGTTCTGCGGAACTTCCTGTGGAGCTGTTTCCTCTAAGGGACAGATAGTAACATCTGGCTTTGAATGCCTCCAGCGGTAGGTAGGTTTGTGGCTCGTTAAACCTGGGGGGGCGGGTACTCTCAGCCTGCTGGGAGTGAGTCACGGCCGTTGTGGCCCCACAGGCCTCCTTACACAGGCATGGGGGTATGGTTGGGGGTCTGTGGTTTCGACGCTAGCTTTAACTCGACGATAGAGGGTGATGATGATGGACGCTACGTACCCCTACGTACCAGGCACCATGCTAAGGGCACCCCACGTATTTTCCTTTACACAAACTCGAATCTTCTGTGATCTCAAAGATCTGTCCTGAAAATTGTCTCCAGGAGGCAGACCTTGATTCCCGCCATCCTGAGAGTATGTTGCATTGAGTTACTTGTTGCCAAAGCACAGAGTAGGGAAAGGGAAAAGACAGTCACCTGGCAGGTGTAACCTTAACCAGGGGGTGAAGGTTAATATCCTCAGGGGTGTTATGTCGATAGCACTTATCCCCTGATAGGAGGAGGCAAGAAGGTTCCTGAGCCTATAACCCTAATTATGAGAAAGCATGGGACACACCCAGATGGGGGACATCGTACTAGAAACCCAGCTGATACTTCTCAAGACCGTGAAGGTCACGAGCAATACAGAAAGACTGAGGAAACTTCACAGACCAGAGAAACTAGGGAGACAGGATGACTAAAGATAATACAGTATTCTGAGTTGGGTCCTGAAACAGAGAGAACCTGAGTGGAAGAAGAAATCTGGTGAAATCTGAGGAAAATCTAGTTTGATGAATAATACTGCCCCCCGGGAGCCCGGGTGGCTCAGTGGGTTAAGCTTCCGACTTCGGCTCAGGCCATGATCTCCTAGTTCATGGGTTCAGGCCCCACATCCGGCTCTGTGCTGACAGCTCAGGGCCCGGAGCCTGCTTCTAATTCTGTGTCTCCCTCTCTCTCTACCCCTCCCCCACTCATGCTCTGTCTCTCTCTCTCTCTCTTTCAAAAATAAATAAACATTTTTAAAAAAACTTAAAAACTTACTGCACCAATGTTGGTTCCTAAGTTATGACAAATGTACTGTGGTCACAGGTGATGCTAACATGGCAGGAACCGGGAGAAAAGTTAGAAAGCGACCCTCTCTGCTGTCTCCACTTTTCTGTGATTCTAAAATTAAAAGGCTAGGGACACCTGGAGGGCTCAGTTGCTTGAGCGTTGGACTTAGGCTCAGGTCATGATCTAGAGGTTCGTGAGTTCGAGCCCCGCATCGGGCTCTCTGCTGACAGTGCGGAGCCCGCTTCGGATCCTCTGTCCCCCTCTCTGATCCTCCCCCGCTCGCACACACACTCTCTCCCTCTCAAAAATAAACGAAGGTTTAAAAATTAATAGAAAATTAAACTGAAAGTCCGGGGGGGGGGAAGGGGGCTACTCACCCCCTCTGGAGGGGTAGGAGGAGTTAGTTTGTTGTGCCAAAATACTGCTAAGAGTTGTATATAGACTCTGCAGAGTGGGGGTGGGGTGGGATGGTCAGCGTCCCTAACCCCCACGTTGTTCAAGCGTCTGCTGTGCAATTCTGTTTGTTCGAACCATCCAGATCGTGGTATTTTGTCAGGCAGCCCTAGCTGACCCACCGCCTGAGTCAGAATTTTGCCAGAGGATTTTTGCAACGACAAAAAACCGAGGTAACCACAGGGTCCCTGCCCCTAGGGCCCCGGTGCTCTCCAGGGAGCCTCCACTTGGCAGGGGTGAAGTGGGCTGAGGGAGTAACCAGCACAGGAGGCCACGAGAGAGAGAGATTTAGAGGCAGTAAAGTTGAGAGACCGGCTGTCATCCGGAGGGTTGGGCGGGGCCACCGGACTCACCAGAGCTCAGGAAGGGTTTGCCGCACAGGGGACAGCTGGAGTGGCCGACGAACGTCCCCTGGGCCAGCTGGTGCCCATGGATGCATTCCTTCCTCTCTCTAGCATCCTGACCCTTGTCCTTTGGTTGTGCTGGGCTCTTCCCCTGTGGGGGACAGAAGCGAACCTCAGAACGCCCCGCGCATTCGGATCTCCCTGGCGTCACAGGGTTCCAGGGCCAGGGGCAACCTGACAATGTGGAGAAGGTGGACGGGGTACCCACCCCCACCCCGGTCCGGCGCCCCCTGACCTTCTCCTTCTGTCTGGTGACTCTACAGCGGAGGGAGCTCAGTCTGCGTTTCACCCTGGTGCTCCTGTCACTCCGCTCAATCCTTCTGGCGCTGTCTTCGCTCCTAAGGGGTGGAAAGATGAACAGGGAGGGGCGGCAGGCCCAGGTCGCTCCTGGACCCCACGTGGAATTTGTCCCCCGCGGCCCCCTCGTCCTGTTTCGCTTCTTCTGTGGTCCCCGCACTCTCTCCTCCCTCCTCTCAATCACTTATTCACTCAACAAACACAGATGGTTACCAAGTTCCAGGAGATGGGGGTACCGGGTTCACAGAGGGGACTGCGACATGGTCTCAAGCTTGGGGTCCCTCAGCGGGCCCAGGCTGGAAATCTTGGCTCTGTCCATTTCTGCCTCCTCCCTGCTATTCACCCGCGACCCCACCTTCTGATCAGCCTACAAATCCTGCCCATTCTTCCTTTGGGGTATCTCTCAAATCCTGCTCTCCTCTTCCCCCTTACATCCCAGCCCCAGTTCACTGTCAAGCCTCTCCTGGATTACCGGCACCCCCTCATTTAATGAATACAGTTGACCCTTGAACAACGCAGAGGTTGGGGCGCCAACCCCCTGCACAGTCAAAAATCCGTATATAACTTCTGACTCCCCCACAACTTAGCTACTGAAAACGTAAACTGTCAATTAACACATTTTTTATGTGTTATGGGTATTAGGTACTGTGTGCTAACAATAAGGCAAGCTAGAGAAAAGAAGATGTTACTACAAAAATCACAAGGAAGAGGGGCGCCTGGGTGGCTCAGTCGGTTAAGCGTCCGACTCTTGATTTCAGTTCAAGTCATGATCTTGCGGTTCGCGGGTTCGAGCCCTGCGTGGGGCTCTGCGCGGATTCCCCGTCTCCCTCTCTATCTCTGCCCTTCCCCACTCGCTTTCTCTCTCTCGAAAATAAATAAACGTTTTTTTTTTTTTAAAGAAAATCATAAGGAAGAGAAAATACATTTAGGGTCCTGTACAAGTATTTATTGAAAAAAATCCACAGATAAGTGGACCCGCGCAGTTCAAACCCGTGTTGTTCAAGGATCAACGTTATTTATTGAGTCGGCAGCAAACAAACCCAGCCCCTGCGGAATCTATCCACTGGAGGGAGATCCACACCTCCAGTCTGCAGACCCTGCCCTCCCCCCAGCCCAGTCTGTGCTCGCCATTACCAATCACCAGAGAGCGGTGCTCCAGAGTCACAGAGGTGATCTGACCCCTGCTGACTTCCCTCACCTTCCCTCTTCCCAGCCCCACCCTGACACCATTCCTTAGGCCTTTCCGTTCCCCGGGAAGGCACCCCTTTCTTGCCCCCGTCCTCCTCCCCATGTGTTGGTGAACCCCTACTCTTCCATCGGAAGCCAGCTCAAGCCGTCGCCTCCTCCAGGAAGTCCTCCTCTGCCCTCCAAGGTGTATGAGGCGCCTCCCCAGCCCCTACCTCCATCGTTGCCCTGGCAGTTCCAGTGAGAGGATGCGGGGGGGACCCCACCTCCCGCCCCCAGCTTAGGGTCCTGCACAGAGGGCCACTGGTAGACGTGCGCAAAGCCAGGGCGGGGCCCCAGCCCGAGACTCCCACTTGCAAACTTACTCAGACAGGAACTCAAACCAGGTGAGGTTTGAGTGGGCTTCTCCGGGGCTCACTGACAAGCGAGCCCTCTGTCGGGCCCTGCAGGGTCAGAGGGGACAGACGCGTGGGTCGGCAGCCCCTCCTTCCCCAGATGTCCCATCTCCTGCCTCTCCCCCCACCCCCACCTTCCGGTGCCCTGGAGCCACATCTAGGACCCCACCATCCCTCCCACTGTGGGCTCTATCCACGGTCACTGTGACTGGTTTCCCAGCAGAGGGGGGGGGGGGTAACACCTCTCGGCCAAACAAAATCAGCACGTCAGGAAGACTTTCTAGCAAATGGCAGTGTCTTGGGAAAGAAGCATCGTTTCTCATTTGTGCACAGGTACCTTCTGGGCTGGGTCCCCCCGCCCCCCTCATGTCCCCTGTCCTTTCCCACGTGCATTCCTCCCCCCACCTCTCCCATCCCTGTTTTCTCCCCTATCTCCCCGTCTTGTCCACACCTGTCCCTGCAGGCTTTCTCCCCACGCTGTCCTTCACGTCTGGTCTGTCTTCCCAGCCCCGTTCCCTGACGCGTGTCCCCCTTCCCACTCACCCGTGGTACTGGCGAAGTTCCTCAAGCACCTTCTGGACAATCAGCCTGGGGTAGGGGGCGGGGGAAGTGTGTAAAAACAGCGCACCGTCGCCCTGGTTGTAGACACATCCCCCAAGATGCACTGTGACTGCCCAGCCGGTCCCCAGGTCCCCATCCAGCCCCTGCCCGGGAGGCTCAGCTCCTTCCCTGATGCCATAGTGAGAACCTTTCCGAGGGGCCTGGGTCTCTCCTCTGGGAGAGGGATGGGGTGGGAGAGAAGACCGAGGTCGCGGGGGGCTTGGGAGGGACCCCCGCCTTGGCCCCTTGGCGGTCCCCTGGGGGTCCCCTCCCCACCGCGAGGCAGACACTCACACGTGATCCGGTTCCACGTGGTCCTTTTCCATGCACTCCAGCACCGGCGGCTCCAGGCCTGGAAGCGGCCCCCACCCCAGGAGGCATAGGTGTCAGGGGGCTCTGGGGCAGGCCGGCCCTGTGTGGACCCCCTCTGACCCATCCCTGCGGAACTGGAGACCGTCCAGAGGGGGCTTGCCACTCGGGGAGGGGAGGCACCAAGGGGGCAGAGATCCAGTGTTGGAAGCACAGCCCTGTCCCTCCCTCCCCGCCCCCCCCCCCCGCCCCCGCACCGCACCGTGTCTCAGGAGTGCTTACTGTATGCCAAGTGCGGTGCACAGGTATGCTCAGTGAAGCCCCAGGTAGCCCCCCGGAGATATGCTCATTGCTCCCTTCTTACAGAGAAAGCCACAAGGGCTCAGAGATTTCTAGCAAGCGGTAGATCTTGCGGTTTGTGGGTTCGAGCCCCGCGTCGGGCTCTGTGCTGCCAGCTCAGAGCCTGGAGCCCGCTTCGGTTTCTGTGTCTCCCTCTCTCTCTGCCCCTCCCCTGCTTGTGCTCTGTCTCTCTCTGTCTCTGTCTCTGTCTCTCTCCCCAAAATAAATAAACATTAAAAAAAATAAAATTAAAAAAAAAGAAAAGTGGTAGTTTTGGGTTTGGGCTTTGGGTATATCCGACAGCCCAGAGACACAGGCTCTTAGGACAGAGATTCAGAGATAACGAGGGAGACGAAGGAGGGGACAGAGGCAGAGACAGAAGAGCCCTAGGTGAGCGAGGGCATTGAGGTGGTGCGGTCCACTCTGGCTGGAGGCCCAGAAGGATGGGGCAGATGCCGGAGGCCTCTCCCCCTCTGCCCCACCCCCCACAAGGAGTAGGGCCCAGTTCCTGCCCCTAAGCCCCCTCCACCAGCAGCCCTTTCCCAAACTCTCAGGCCCAACTGGGGTCCCATCCAGGGAGTCCCCCAGCAGAACCCCCCTACCCTTCTTGGTTTGAATGAGGGAACCCCCCCAGGCTGGGCTACCTTGAACAGCAGGAGTGGGCACCTCCAAAGCCGGAGAGATTTCCAGGGAGCTGATCTCATCAAAGGACACGGGAACCGACCGTGACCTCACTCTTTTCTCAGGGCTGTCACATTCCTGTGGGGAATAGGCATCTCGATAAGCCAGGGAGGCAGCCCGGACTGCAGGCCAGCTCCCCAGATGGAGGGTCCCTAGCCCCATCCTCCAGCCATGGGCGGGGGCTTGCCTCCACCACCGGGCACAGGGATAGATCCCTGCAGCAGCAGCCGAGGGCTGGAGCCCCGAACTCTGAGCTCCAGATGTCAGCCCATCAGGGATTTCTCCCCAGGTCATGGTCCTGGCCAAAGGTGCCTCAGCCACAGGCTACAGCCCCGAGGCTGGAGTCCCAGACCTGAGACGAGATCCACCGGGTCACCGACGGGGCTTCCTGCCAGCTGCAAAGATGCAGAGACATCCCCCCAGCCTCCCAGACCGTGGGTTAGACTTGTGAGCGAGGATCCCCTACTGTGGACCCCACCCCAATGAAGAACGCTCAGGCCTGGGCTGGAATCTCAGGACTCAGTGACTCGCCGGTTATGGGCGGCCCCATGAACAACCCGCTGTGACAGGTAAGTCCCACTAGCTGCAGGTAAGGAACCTCTTCCCTCCCACCCGCCGCGCTGGCTCCTGGGTCCCGAGCTGTGGTCCCGAGGGTGGTCATGGGTTGCACCCACCTTGCCTGGGTGCTCTGCTGGGGTCCCACCCCCAGACAGACACTGTTGGGTCCAGGCCTGCAGATCCTCTCCCGGCAAGTTCAGAGCAAGGCTAGCCAGCGTCCGAGGGAGACAGGGCCCCTCGTTCACAGCCGCGGCCTCGAGGCTGAGCCTGGCGGAAGAAGAGAGGAAGACAGGGCTTCAGTGTGTCTTCTCCACAGGGCTGTTTCCCCAGCTCCACATCCAGGGGCTTGGGGGGACCTGTGGGCCATCCTTCCCGGGGGGGCAGGGAGGAGTGGTCAGGGTATAGGAAGGTGTTCAGTCTCCCCATATGGGAGGAGAGGTCGGGGAGCCTTGCTGGGGACTTTGCAGGTAGGTCCACACCTTTGCACGAGGACACATCATGTTTACCCAGACCGGATGTCTGTTTGCGGTGACTTGGGAGGGGTTGAGGGAGGCAGGTGCGGGGTGGGGGGGCGGTCAAAGCCCCCCTCCACTGTGTGGGGCTGCTGCTGTGTGTGGAGTCAAGCACACGTCTGTGTTCTAATCACGAGTGCATCCGTGGCTTGGTGCATACGTGCACGACCAGTGGCACGTCACACATTTAGGCTTTTATGTAGGGGCTGGAGCGGGGCGAGCACGGACGCCTGCAGGCGAGTACGCTCGGTGCGCACGGGCCCGTGTGTGCACCTGCCGCGCGAGCCTACGGTCTTCGTCTCGGGGTCGTGCGTGTTTATTCAGCGGGCATGCGGGCTCGTCCGCCCTCACAGGCTCTGTGTGCGGGACGCATGTGTGTCCGGGGAGCGGGTCTTTGGGGCTGCCTCCGACACTGCAGACACCGCCCCGCCCCCCTGCAGATTGCAGGGGCGAGGCCCCGCCCTGTGCTGGGGGCGCGTCACGGAAGCCTGACCTCTGCCAGCTCTCGGAGCAGCTCCGAGACCTTTCCCAGCTGCGTCTCCGAGGCCCGCCCTGGGACTCTGCCGAGCTGGAGAAGGGCGAATCTCCTCCGGCCTCTTCACTGGGGGGGCCGCTGTCCCTGGCCTCCCCAGGCTGGCTGTGGAAAAAGGCCCCAAGGCCCAGGTCCTGGAGATACTCGCTGCCCTGAAGGGCCCCCAAGTCCAAGCTGAGGTCCTCGGCGCTGTCGCTGAGCTGTCCTAGAAGGCCATCCTCCTGGAGACCCGTGTGGGAGGGGAAGAGGGCGTTGACCGCGGGTGCCAGAGGCCCCTGCCCATCACCCCCCCCCCAGGTGGGGTGGAATGTCCCCCCAGGCGATCTGTCTAACCTGGGCCTTCAGGGCCTCATCCCAAAAAGGGGGCTGGAAGTCGGGACCTCTAGCCCTGACTCCACCTTGCTCGCTGGGTTTCCCTCCCATGGGCTTATAAAAGGGGGTAATAATCTCTGCTCTGCCTCCCCCCCCCCCCACCTTGTTTAATGTCTTCGAATGCAGTTTGTAAAAGGGCAGCACACAGATAAGTCATCCTTGGCGCTAAGGGCAGAATTTCATGCAGCGCTGGGGCTCCCTGCCTTGTCCCTGGGGTGCTTGGTACATTTCCTCATAGGTCTGTTGGACCCCAAGTGTCCGTCCCAGGCCCAGACTAGGGTGCAGCAGGTGAGAACCTTGCCTCAGGCACAAAATCAAAGCGGGGGGGGGCCCTCAAACTCAGGAATCCAGAAAAATCAGGTTAGTATAATATATATATTTTTAAAGTCAAGAGTCAGGGGCGCCTGGGTGGCTCAGCGTCTGACTTCGGCTCAGGTCATGATCCCTCGGTTCGTGGGTTCGAGCCCCATGTTGGGCTCCGGGCTGACAGCTCGGAGCCTGGAGCCTGCTTGGGATTCTGTGTCTCCCTCTCTCTCTCTCTCTCTGCCCCTCCTCTGTTCACACTCGGTGTGTGTGTGTGTGTGTGTGTCTCAAAAAATAAATACACAATAAAAATAATAAAAATAAATAAAATGTCAAGAGTCATGCAAAGAGAGTCACGATGAACAGATGATCAAAATGTTAAATCATGACAGTAATGGACCCTGTGCTTGTACGACTCACCTCACTCCCGTCCCCTATTTCTGGCCCTGCTCCCTCAGGGTCTGGAGTGCTCCAGCCAACACCTTCCCCTTTCTGACAGGGAGAAGCCCAGGGGGCACATTACAAAAGGCTCTGGGGCCAGCCCCCTCGGCAGCCTCAAGCTGCCACCCACCCACCCGCAAGGCAGCGGTGTGCCAGCCCCCGTGAGACGCAGAAGATACACAGAAGTGGACGACGATGTGCCAGCCGCCAGTGCTCCCCACACAGTCAAACCGAACTAAACCTGCTTTGTCACTAATGCCACAGCAGCTCCACCAGGGGGCATTGTTGTCCCACTTTCCAGATCAGGAGACTGAGGCTCAGGGAGGAACAAAGACTCGCCCTGGATCACGCACAGTCGGAGTCAAACTCAGGTCTGTTTGGATCCAAGCCCTCTGCTCTTTCTTACGCTTCTCTCTCCTTGCCCCAGTCCCTTTTCTCTTCTCTCTCTCCTTCCCAATCATTCTATCTGCCATTTTTTTCCCCCAGCCAGGGAGCTTGCCTTTTCCTCTCCTTGGAAAACCTGTTCTCCTAGCCCACCTACGGTTGGCCTGGCAAACTCCTATTCATCCTTCAAAAGCCAGCTTGGGCATGTCCTCAGGCTGCCTTCCTGACTCCTCAAGGCTACGTAAGACGTCTCTCCCCTGGGCTGTCAGGACCTGTGGCACAGAGACTTTCCTTGTCCAGACTTTTGTTAGGAGTGTCCTCAGACCGGGTTTGGTGGGTAGGTGGGTGGATGGGTGGGCTTCTCCCCGCTGCCTCCTGCAAAGCCAATGCTGAGCATGGCCCCAGGCATCTATGTGGTCTCAGGCAGCCTGTGAGACACTGTCCCAGCTGGTGGCCTGAAGGGGCCACGAGGGAACACGGCCCCCTTCATGGACTCCACACAAGTCCCCCAGGAGGGCGCCCGTCTGGCTCAGTTGGTAAAGCATGTGCCTCTTGATCTCGGGGTTGTGAGTTCGAGCCCCAGGTTGGGCGTAGAGATTACTTTAAAATAAATAAATAAATAAACAAACAAATAAATAAAAAGATGGATGGTGATGTTAATAGATGTGCTTAAAAAGAAGAGGTCCCCAAGGATAGTATTACCACATAAAATACAAGGCACTCAGTTATATTTCAATCTCAGATAAACCCCAACTATTTTTTTAGGATAAGTATATTCCAAAGCATCGTAATGTTTGACACTCAAATCTGACTGGGTGTCCTCTGATTTGGTTTCCTCAGTCTTGCAACCCTAACTCTGGACCATTTGGTCAGGCAGGGCCAGTCCTCTACCAGGAGAGGGAGAGCAGGGGGGGCCCTGCTATTGTCTGGTTTGGGGTATTTTCGGGGAAGCTTCCAATTCAAAATTGAAAATACCTGGAAAGAGGAGCTTTGCAGGGTCTGGCTTTTCCCGCCGACCTCGCCTGCCTGGAGCTCTCCACGGTTTTGACCCCTTCCTTCTTCTTTTTCTTGTGGTAAGGTAGACATGACGTAAAATTTGCCGTTGTCATCATTTTTAAGCGTGCAGCTCGGTGACACTAAGGTACCGGGTAGCTTCTAATCTGCTGCCTGTCTATGAATCTGCCTAGCCTGGGGACCTCAAGTAAGTGGAATCGTACAATATTTGTCCTTTCGTGTCTGGTTTATTTCACTTAGCCTAATGTTTTCAAGTGTATCCGTATTCTAGCATGTATCAGAATTTCATTCCTTTTTAAGGCTGAATAACATTCTGTTGTCTGGGGCACCTGGGTGGCTCAGTCAGTTACACATTCAGCTCTTGGTTTCGGCTCAGGTCGTGATCTCACGGTTCGTGAGTTCGAGCCCCTGTGTCGGGCCCTGGGCCGACAGTGTGGAGCCTGCTTGGGATTCTCTCTCTCTCCCTCTCTCTCTGTCCCTCCCCTGCTGGCATGCACTCTCTCTCTCTCTCTCTCAAAATAAATAAATGAAATTTAAAAAAAAAACAAAAACCTTCCATTGTCTGGAAGGACAGCCCTGTATGGATATCGGCAAAACCACATGTTGTGTCCCATTCATCCCGCGATGGACACCCGGTTGTCTCCACCATCTGGCTGTTGTGAGGCATGCTGCTGGGAACACGGGTGGGGGGGAACCTGTTGGAGCCCCTCTCCCCGCTTTTAATTCTTTTGGGAGCAGGAGGTATCCTGGGTTTGACTTCTGGAACACCCTCCATACAGCTCGCACGGCCTCCCTTTTCCTTGAACCTTCCCTTTGGACCCACTGATCTTTGTCCTCCCCTCCCTGGCCGCTCCTTCTCTGCCCCCACTTCCTCCCTCTGTCCTTCATACGCCAGGCTCCCTCTTCTTCTCCGGCTTCTCCCGTCTCTGGCTGCGGCTGGCCCCGGGCGCCCCTCCCCTTCCTGCGACCTCCTCGCGGGTCTCCCCTTTCCCCAAATCACTCCAGTCCCATCCCTGGTGGCTGGACAACCTCTACGGACTCCCATCTCCCCTGCCACTGCCCGAAAGGTTTCCTCGTGTCTCTGGTTTTTCTCCTTCTGTAAACAGAAACATGTCAGGACAGCCTCTTGGCCTGGGCCGGGCCCCCTCCCCCTCCTCTGCATCTGGCCTCCCTCACCGGCGGCAGAAGTGGGATTGTGGCCAGGGCTGGGGGTGGCAGGGGTGATGGGCAGTTGTGGCACAGGCTGTCCTAGCTCCCAGCAGCAGGTACCCTGAGGGAGACGGGGGGGAGGGGGGGTGCCTCATCCTTTGCTTCGAAACCTCTTTCCTCCAACATTGCCCGGGTGAGAAAAGGTGGGAGCCAGCCCAACGGGGGCCTTTCCAGGCATCCGACTGAACAGTGTATGCTGGGCCTGACGCCCCAGAGAGGAGGCGATAAATCCAGGCTCTTGCTCGTGGCCCCTGAGGAGCCTGGGCCTCCGGCCGCCGGGGGGGGGGGGGGTGTCGGGGGGGGGATGAGCTCCCCCAGTCAGACTCAGAGGCGAGATGTCCCCGGAATGCCCACTCTGCAGAAGGGCTTACAAGGTGCAGATTTGGATCGTACACGGATAAACTTCAACATGTGAATAGTTCCTTATCTCGTATCATTAGTAAGCCACGGCCCGCCAGAGCAACTTTAAGCGTGTTGTTTCTCCGGTTCCATTTCATCAGGTAGGAAAGGAGACGGGCATCAAACAAAGTAGCAAATAAATGGCAGGGCAGATGGCTCCTGAGTAGAAAAGCCTTAGTCAAAGGGTTGCCTCCCTGGTATGACTTGTATTAGCTCAGCGTGACCTCGGGCAAGTTCCAGCCCCTCTCGTGGCCTCAGTTCTCTCCTCTGTGAAATGGGTGTAATGCTGCCTTCTTGTAGGATTACTTGCTGTGTGGGTACGAGGTGGTGCGGACACATCGCAAACCCTGGATCAGTGGAAGCGATCTCATGTTAGTGGTTGTTTTAGGCCAGGGGATGACCAGCTCAGCTGGAGTTATGGGCTGGGCATAAGGGAGCTTTTCCAGAGCCAGGCTCGAGGTCTGCTCTAAACATTTAAAGGCTCCCAGAGGGGCGCCTGGGTGGCTCGGTCGGTTAAGCGTCCGACTTCGGCTCAGGTCATGATCTCACGGTCCGTGGGTTCGAGCCCCGCGTCGGGCTCTGTGCTGACAGCTCGGAGCCTGGAGCCTGCTTTGGATTCTGTGTCTCCCTCTCTCTGTGACCCTCCCCCGTTCATGCTCTGTCTCTCTCTGTCTCAAAAATAAATAAACGTTAAAAAAAAATTAAAAAAATAAATAAATAAAGGCTCCCAGAGACCGGAGCCAGAAGGCCCCTGCCCCGATGCCCTGGTCAAGACCACCTCAAAGTGTGTGATCAGCACTGTCGGGACTGAGTTCACCCCAACCCATCCCTGCACCTACTAATTCTGGTCTCCCTGCCCTTTCCTCCAACAAAAGTATTGAATGCTGTCTCCAGTTGGTATGTCAAGGAGGCTTCTGAGACAGTTGTAGAAGGCTCAAGATGGAGGGAGGCGGGCCATTCAGCTGCAAGCCTGATGAGGTCTGTGTTTCCCTCACCAGAGGTGTGAACCCTCAGGGCCCAGCAGGCCCCTCCCAGGACCTCCTTGGAGCAAGCTGAAACCTTGGGAAACAGAGTTAAATGGAGTATTTTTGTACCCGATGTTTACAGATGCTGTTGGGAAGTTATCAATAAAAAGGGGGGGAAAAAACCTGGGGCGCCTGGGTGGCTCAGTCGGTTGAGCGTCCGACTTGGGCTCAGGTCATGATCTCACGGTTCGTGGGTTCAGGCCCCACATCAGGCTCTGTGCTGAACACTTGCTCAGAGCCTGGAGCCTGCTTTGGATTCTGTGTCTCCCCCCTCCTCTGCTCTCGCTCTGTCTCTCAAAAAATAAATAAAAGTAAAAAAATAAAAATAAAAAAAACTATTAAGTACAACCCAATTAGGAAAATTTAGACAATCTTTAGATAGATTGTCCAGAGCTCATTCCAAACCAAAAAAAAAAAAAAAACCCTATATCCAACCACATAAAATAGTGTCCACATGACATGTAAATGATCTCTCGAACTGGTCAAGTTTCACATATTGGTCAAGTTTCATGTATTTTAAAAAGGTCTACATCTTACCAATTAGTAGACAGGAGACTTTCAAGAAGTGTCCTATTAAATGTAAAAAAGAAGGAGAAGAAGAAGAAGAAGAAGAAGAAGAAGAAGAAGAAATAGAAGAAGAAAAAGAAAGAAAGAAAGAAAAAAGAAAGAAAGAAAGAAAAAAGAAAGAAAGAAAGAAAGAAAGAAGGAAAGAGAAAGAAAGAAGAAAGAAAGAAAGAAAGAAAGAAAGAAAGAAAGAAAGAAAGAAAGAAATCAGGGGGTCTTCCCGGAGGAGGTGATAGCGAAGGAACAAATAAGAGTTGGTGAGGCAGAGGCCGCAGGTGAGGTCACTCCAGGCATCAAAAGGACAGGATGTTCAGCAGCCTGCAGGTTTGAGGGATCCCGCTGCCTTCCAACAACGGGCGTTCCTTCTGTCTGGAGGTGTGGAGGGGGGAGATGGGGCCAGATCAGCAGGCCTGGTAGATCACCTAAGAACTTAATCTCTAAGTTCCAAATAGCGGTGGTAGGGAGTTCAGGCAGGGTGGGGGTGGGGGGCGACTGTGGTTTGTCTTCGGAAAGATCGGAAAGATCAAAGATCGTGTGCAAGATGCAGAGTTGAGATGGGCCGGGAGGGGGGAGTGGGGAGGGGAAGCCTGGTGGAGTGAGTAGGACCCCTGGGGGGGGGGTGAGTGGTCCTGGTGGCCTCCACCGGGGCAGCGGAGAAGAAAGGAGAAACACGGACAGGGGTGCAGGTGCAGCGCTCACAGGGCTCGGGTGAGAGAGCAGGAGGGAAGGGACAGGGAAGTACCTTCCACTGGCCTCCAACTCCGGTGACCAAGTAGATGACAATGACAGGGACGCGGGGGAGGGGTGCCCCCATTACCACCTCATCTGCCCAACTGCCTGCAGCTGACAGTTCCTATGGGAAGAGGTCCAGAGCCCTGAACTGCACTTGGGTCCTGCTCCTGTCTTTGTGCACACTGGATCCTTGCTGACCCTTGGGCTGATTCTTGTCTTTTTTTCTAGAGAACGAGAGAGACTGAGAGAGAGAGAGAGAGAGAGAGAGAGAGAGAGAGAATCGCAAGCAGGCTCCGTGCCAGCAGCACTAAGCCCGATGTGGGGCTCGAACCCAGGAACCGTGAGAACATGACCTGGGCCGAAACCAACACTCAGACACTTGGGACGCTTAACTGACTGAGCCACCCAGGCCCCCCCCCACTTGGGCCGATTCTTATCCTGCTGGGCCCTAGTCTCTCCTCCTACAAAATGAAAGGACGGATACACAGGACGCCTCGTGTGCTTTAACTGTGATGGACCCTCCTTTAGTGTGGGGGGTGGTGTAAAATGCCGCCCAGACCCCCCCTGCAGCAAAGACGTGTCAACCCAGATGCTGGGAAGGATGTCAGCAGGTGACTGTCGGCTGTCAGACCCCTTCCAGGAAGCCACACCTCTTCCTGAGCCGCCCACAGCCCACGCCTGATTGATGTGGGGACACAGCAGATGTGTGGTCAGCCTGACTGGGGACCACTCTGCAAGGCTGCTCTGGCCCAGAGCTCCCCGGGGAAGCTTTCTCCTCCTTTTCCCTCCATCTGTCTACCCACCCACCCTTCCTTCCTTCTTCCCATCCGTCCGTCCGCCCGTGTACCCATCCCTCTGTCCGTCCCTCCTTCTTCCGTGCACCCATGCGTCTCCACATCCCTCCCTCCCTCTCCTTGCCCCAGCAAGGATTCCAGCCCCCTCGTCGCCGGTCAAACGGGACGGTCGCTACCTTGCCAGGTTTCAATGAGAGTTCTCGGAAATAATGCACGCCGAGCGCCTGGTACAAAGCACGCCTAAAAGTGTATGTGCCGCCCCTGCTGTCGTCGGCTCCCGCCCGTCTCAGCCACCAGACACCTGCCTGCTCATCCTCCATGGCGGGAAAGTCTGGGCGCCCAGGCCTCCAGGGGCCGCCGCTGCTCCCGGCGGCTGCTGCTGCTGCTTCGGAGTCAAAGGGCTGGACACATGGCTTGGGCTCAGAACCTGTAGAGAAACGAGGGACGAGGTGTCAGGGCCAAGTGCGACGGGCTGAGGGGAGAGGACTCTTGAGTTCTGCAGCTGCTGCGGCTCTCCCGGGGCCTCGGTTGCCTCATCTATAAGATGGGCTGGTGGAAGGAGACGGTCTCAAAGATCTTGAAGCGAAGACGCGGGCCGTCACCTCCCCATCCTGCCTCCTGAGACTGTGGCAGACGTTTGTATTCACACAGGAGGCTCTTTCCTGCTGACTGATCATTCAGCCCCTCGGACTCCCACCCCCCCGCCCCGGGACCATTTCTAGCAGCTCCTTAGAGGTCCTCAGGGCGGACTCGTGAGATGAAATTGATTTGTCATACCTGCTCTGGCCAAAAGCCCTCATTCAATAGAATGGCTCCTTAAGACCGAGCGCAAGCGCCCAACGCCCACGTTGGGAGGGTCTCTGATGGGGGGACCCCAGGCTACCCCTGCCTTTGGGTCGTATTTGCAGTTTCAGGGCTTTCTGGTTGCCATGGCAGAGAGGAGAAAACAAGGACTTTAGGGTCAACCAGACTGTGTCCTTGCCTGGACTTGCCTCTAATGGTTGCACACCTTTGGGGAAAGGACCTCTTTGAGCCTCAGTTTCCTCACCTGGGAGGTGGGCGTGACAATGCCTGCCTTTCAGAGCTGTGGGGAGGATGCAGGGGCCCTAGTGTGTGGAGCGTAGTCCTGGGGCACTTGGCCAGTCTTGGCCACCTTCCTTGCCCTCTAGGTCAGGAGGGTGCCCTGCCTTGACGTCGGGTCTTGGGCTGAGCCCCTTGCTGTGGGAAGGGGGGTGTACCCACTTTTTCTCTCCCCCTGCCCTTTATAATGCAGCCAGCACAGTCCCCCTACCTATTCGAATCCCCGCGGAGGCTCCTGATTGCTCGCAGGAGGAATATTGAGACTCTTAGCCCGGCCACTGATGTCCACCGGGATATCCCTTCTGTGCCTGGTCCCCGCCCCTGCGGGACCTGCTGCTCGAGACCCTCCCCTTCCGTTCCTGCTCTGAGGCTGCCTGCTTGAAGACCTCACCCTGTTCCTTCCAGAAATCTCTGTCCGCCCCCGACCTGTGGTGTCTCTCTCATGTGTGTTTCATTTCCTTGCATTGCCTCGACATCGTCCCTGCTCCAACCCCCCTCCAAAGACATCCCTGACTCTGCCAAAACCAGGGAGGAGACCAGCGCGTCCTAAGTGACAGCAATGGCGGTCTCAGGTGGGGCCGAGACGGGGTGGGGAGTGGGAGGTCAGATGCCTTTAGAAAGTGCCGAGTTAGGTCCGCAGCTTGGGTCCCCTGTGGCTGGGTGACCCCACGGACCGTCCTAGTTAATGCTGAGCCAGGATAATTACGAGCCAACATCTGCTGTCATTCTCCAAAGGGTCTAGCTAGGGTGATACGTTTGTGGCCACCTTGCCTGCGACCATTGCTGCTGGCACAGGGGAAGGCTGGTGATGTCCCTAACCCAAACAGGCACCAGTGGATGAATAGATACACAAGAGTGACAGAGGCGCACGGAGCAGTAGGATTCAGCCACTAAAGGGAAGGGAGTTTGGACACTGCTACAACGTGGGGATTGACCTTGAAGACCTCACAAGCGAAGAAGCCAGTCGACAAAGACCACATGCCACGCGAGTGCATTTATATACAATGCCTGCAGAGGTGAAATCTGTAGAGAGAGAAGGCTGATTAGTGGTTGCCTAGGGCTTTGGGGGAAACAGAGGGTTATGGGGTGATGGCTGAAAGATGTGGTTTCTGTTGGGGTGATGGACGTGTTCTAAAGCTGTCGCAATGGCTGCGTAATACTGCAGATGTAGTTAAAGTTATCGAACTAAACACGTTAGATGGGTAAACCGGCTGGTGTGTGAATTACATCTCAATGAAACTGTTGCTCATGACATTCCCGGGGCCCCTTGTAGAACTTTGATGGGGCAGGTGCGCGCAGGCTGCTGCTTCATTTCCTTCAAGGTGAATGAGCCTTTGATGCTCCGGGCCTGCCACAGTGTGTGAGGACGTCACTGCTTCCACCACGCCTGTGCTCCCGCCGCCCTCCGGGGCTGACGGAGGGCCTCTGCTCTGCTGTCCTCCTTAAGTCTCGCCTCTCCCGCCTTCCCCACCCTGAAGCCAGGGCCGCATCTATGACTCAGAGAAATGTCGGAATAAAACAAGCAGGCTGTGAGGGAGAAAAACCAGATGTGGGGCGGTGGGGGGGGGTGGTCCGGGAGGCTGATGCGAGTCTGGGAGGGAAGGTGGAGCTGGCCCAGGGGTCAGTCCCACCCCCTGCTCATGCCCAGGGGGCCTCAGGAAAGACTGAAGGGTCTGCCTGCTTCACTGGGCAGGGGCCTCATGGAGGCCTGAGGCCTCGACAGCCTGTAGAGGCCAAAGGCAGAACCTCAGACGTTGGGTTCTGCGATCCACAGGCCGAAAGTGAAAGGCCAGGGATGAGTTTACCTTTTCTATGGAAGCTTCTGAGCCAAGAATAGGCTGGACTTGACTTTGATGACAGACTCAACTCTGATCCTGGTATAACATGCTGAACCCCAATCTTTGTGTCACAGACTATAAGTCCTGATGCCAAAGGTCATAGACTGAACTTTGATTCTGGTGTCATAGACTGAGCCCCATCCTGGTGTCATGGACTGAGCCCCATCCTGGTGTCATGGACTGAGCCCCCACCCAACATCATAGACTGAGTCCGATCCTGGTGTCATGGACTGAACCCAATCCTGGTGTCATGGACTGAGCCCCCACCCAACATCATAGACTGAGCCCCATCCTGGTGTCATGGACTGAGCCCCCACCCAACATCATAGACTGAGACCTGATCCTGGTGTCATAGACTGAGCCCCATCCTGGTGTCATGGACTGAGCCCCATCCTGGTGTCATGGACTGAGCCCCCACCCAACATCATAGACTGAGACCTGATCCTGGTGTCATGGACTGAACCCAATCCTGGTGTCATGGACTGAGCCCCCACCCAACATCATAGACTGAGACCTGATCCTGGTATCATAGACTGAGCCCCATCCTCGTGTCATGGACTGAGCCCCCACCCAACATCATAGACTGAGTCCGATCCTGGTGTCATGGACTGAGCCCCCACCCAACATCATAGACTGAGACCTGATCCTGGTGTCATAGACTGAGCCCCATCCTGGTGTCATGGACTGAGCCCCCACCCAACATCATAGACTGAGACCTGATCCTGGTGTCATAGACTGAGCCCCATCCTGGTGTCATGGACTGAGCCCCATCCTGGTGTCATGGACTGAGCCCCCACCCAACATCATAGACTGAGACCTGATCCTGGTGTCATGGACTGAACCCAATCCTGGTGTCATGGACTGAGCCCCCACCCAACATCATAGACTGAGACCTGATCCTGGTATCATAGACTGAGCCCCATCCTCGTGTCATGGACTGAGCCCCCACCCAACATCATAGACTGAGTCCGATCCTGGTGTCATGGACTGAGCCCCCACCCAACATCATAGACTGAGACCTGATCCTGGTGTCATAGACTGAGCCCCATCCTGGTGTCATGGACTGAGCCCCCACCCAACATCATAGACTGAGCCCGATCCTGGTATCATGGACTGAGCCCCCACCCAACATCATAGACTGAGTCCTGATCCTGGTGTCATAGACTGAGCCCCATCCTGGTGTCATGAACTGAGCCCCCACCCAACATCATAGACTGAGCCCCATCCTGGTGTCATGGACTGAGCCCCCACCCAACATCATAGACTGAGCCCCATCCTGGTGTCATGGACTGAGCCCCCACTCAACATCATAGACTGAGACCTGATCCTGGTGTCATAGACTGAGTTTCCATCCTAGTGCCACAAGCTGAATCCTGACCCTGCTTACAGACTGAGCCTTGACTCTGATGTTGCACACTGAACTCTGATTTTGATGGCAGATTCTCTTCCCCCAGACTCCAGACATTGTCTCCAGGGGCCTCTGGTCATTGCTGCCTAGTATTCCCATCCATACTCCAACCTCCAGCTGCCAAGACCAAACTCATTGTTTTCTTTCCTCCTCCTATGTCCCTGTGGCAGGGTGACCGTACTATCTTCCCAGTGACCTGGCCAGAAACCTGGAGACCAGCCTTCCCTCCTCACTACCCCTCAGGACACCAAGCCCCGTCAATTTCATCTCCTTGACATTTCTCCACTCTATCATCTTTTCTTTTCTCTGCCATTGTTTGAATTTCAGTCCCCGTTCTCTCCCTGCCCAACCACAATTCTTGTTGGGGTTTTCTCACGCAAACAATGGTCAATCACAATTTCTACCCCGCTATTGCACTGTAATTCGTTTACTTGTTCCCTTCTCTCTTTTTTTAATGTTTATTTTTGAGAGAGACAGAGAGACAGAGAGTGAGTGGGGGAATGGCAGAGAGAGAGGGAGACACAGAATCTGAAGCAGGCTCCAGGCTCTGAGCTGTTAGCACAGAGCCCGACACGGGGCTTGAACCCACAAACCGTGAGATCATGACCTGAGCCGAAGTCAGATGGTTACTCGACTGAGCCACCCAGGTGCCCCATTTACTTGTTCCCTTCTAAGCCAGGAGTTCCATGGGCTATATCTGGTTCAACACCTGATTTTATAAATAAAGTTTTATTAGCACAAGTCACCCCCATTTGTGTATGTATTATCTACGACTGCTTTCATGCTGTAACAGCAGAGTTCAATAGTTGCATCAGAGACCACGTGACCTGCAAAGTCAAAAATATTTACTCTCTGGCACTTCAGAAAAAAAGCTTGCTGACCCCTGCTGCAGCCCATGAGGTTCATGAGGGCAGGTACTATATCTGACCCGCTTTCACATCCCCAAGCCCCAAGTGGTAAAATCTTATGTGTATTGATCAGCTCCTGTATACCTTGCCTAGTGCTAAGCCTATCAGGTATTTTGCGTCCTTCTATCCTCATAAGCCCTCGAGTGCTTCCTTCACAAAAGAGGAAACTGAGGCTTAGAGAACTTGTCCTAGGTCATACCATACTGGTAAGAGGCAGAGTTGGATGTGAACCCAGGAATTTCCACCTCCAAAGCAGGGGTTTATAACCACCAGGCTATCCTGTGGTAAGCTGATGAAAGTATGGATGAGTGAATAAATGATTGGAAGGGTGGATGGTTGGATGGATGAGTGAATACATTGTTGGATAGGTGGACGGATGGTTAGATAGTTGGTTAGCTGGCTGGATAGCTGGATGAATGGATAGTTGGTTGGCTGGATGGTTGGCTGGGTGGGTGGTTAGATGGTAAGATAGGTGGATGGTTATGTGGTTGGATGGATGGATGGATGGATGGATGGATGGCTAGTTGAATGGATGGATGATAAGGTGGATGGACGAATGGGTGGATGGTTAGGTGAATGCATCCATGGATAGATGCATGGTGGCATGAATGGATAGTTTTTAGCTGGCTGGTTGGGTGGCTGGATACATGCATGCACAAATACCTGGATGCATGGGCGGGTAGTTGGGTGGCTGGCTGATTGGATGGATGAATGATTAGATGGATGGATAGATCATTGGTTAGATGAATGTATGCATGGATGGATGCATAGTTGCATGGATGGATAGTTGGCTAGCTGGCTGGTTGGATGGATGCATGGATATGTGGATGGATGGATAGTCGGGATAGATGGGGTGGCAGTGTCCAGAGACAGTGAGGCATTCGTTACATTAAGGAAATGGCATTCTGAGGGGATGAGTGGGGGAGGGGGAAGATGTAGATAGAAGGGGGGCAGGACAGAGTCAGAGAAGCCAGGCAAGAGGGAAACCCAGTTAAGGCACAGAATGTACTCATTACGGATTCGGTGAGGCAACTTCCCTGCAGGTCCTAACTACCCTTTCCCCAGCCTTGTTTCATTCCCCAAATCCAACCCTATCATTTTCCCAGGAAGTCGCATTAGATGTCCAGATGGCCAGTTACAGAGCTTGAGAGGGGCACACAAAAAAGCCCTCTTCCTATGTATCTCCCTACTCCTCCCAGGGCTAAAGCCTGGAAGGACATTGTGAGGAAAGACTCTATCTACTCCCCAGCACCATGCTTCTCGCTAAGGAGCCTGGATTCAGGTTCCACCATTAGCCCCTGCAGCCCCAGCCATAAAAGGGTGTAAGAGTGACTGCTGGTTTCCTCAGCTCACTCCCCCACCTGCCAGCCTATGAATCAGTCTCAATGTGCCTGGGCAGGAAGATGGGCTGGGCGGAGAGGCCAGGAGCGGGTGGAACTTCATAAGGATCTGGGTCCCAGACAGGGACTTCGGGGGTCCATGGTTGATGCACTTGTTCTCTGGTATTGCCATCCACTGGTGGATTTAAAAGCCCTCCCCAGACCCTCCGGCTGCCCACACTGGCAGCTTCGTTTACCAGTCAGAACACAGCACAGCGGTAGCTCTGGGACAGAACTGTTTCCAGATCCTGGCCCCTCCAGCATGCGCTTGCTACGTGACCTCGAGCAAAAGTCACTCAGCCTCTCTCAACATCACGAGGGTTCAACAACCGGCGAGCAACTTCTACCTTTCTGGGTATTCTTTTCTCGCGTCCCAGTGTCCGGGCCTCCCTCTGTCTCCCCGGGCCCAGCCTCCAGGTCCTCTGATACTCCCGTCTCCTTCTTGACCCAAGCAGGGTGCCTGGTACACATTAGGCCCTCAACCAGTCTGTGGAATGAATGAGCTAATGAATCTTCTCCCTGGCTTCCCCCCTGCATGAACACTCACGGTCACCCTGGACAGGCACTTGGCTCATGCAGGTGACAGTGGAGGCTAAGCAGTGGCCTGGAGTGGGCGAGGGTCGGGCAAAGGTGGGAGGCACGGGAGGAAGGACATCCAGGAGGCTCCTCTCACACTGTCCCCCACACCCTGTGGCCCCTGATACTGGCTGGTTATCTTCAAGGGAAAACTCATCCTGAGATTTAAGGAGAAGCGTCTTTTTGCCAAAGCGATTCGCCCAGACCTCGGGGGATATAATACAAGGGGCCTCTCCAGCCCCCGCAGAAGTAAACTGAGGCCCCAGGACCCGGGAGGGGACCGCCACCAACCCCCTTCGTGTGTTGTGTTTGAGGGAGGTGTCTCCCAGAACCCCTCGGAGTCTCAAACCTCCTCTCTTTGGCCGCCTCCCTAGCTTCCATCTTGCCATCGCCCAGGAGCAAACAGCAGCAGGAACCCCCAGCCAGTCCCCAGGGTGCCCCAAGGGAGTTCTGGGGTGGACTCTCGTTCTGCAAATTTACCTCCCGACACAAGGTCCTGGCTGAGCCTGGGGAGACGGTTCCTCTGAAGTGACAAGGACCCCACAAGCCTGTGATGCTCTGTCGGGCCCCGGGGGACTAGGGATCATGGAATTTGGGGCCGGATCAGGCAGAGCCTGTGCCCCAGGCAGAGGAAAGGCTCCAGGCTGTCAAGGGAGCCCTGCTGGGGGCGGGGGGACATGCCTGCTGGCCACTGCCCGCCCCCTTACCTCTCTTGAAGGCCCACCGCTTCAGCCACCGCTTGGAGAGGGCTGGCCAGGAGTGGTTGAGCGCTGAGTTAGCCATGGGGGCCCACGCGCGCGAGAGTGGTGGGTGCACAGCAGGGACTGAAGCAGGAGTTTGGCCGGGAAGCCCTGCCAGGATGGGGCTGCCAGCAAGAGGGGCGGAGACTGCCGCCAGGGGCGGCCAGATGCATCAGCTGATGGGAGCTTGGGGCCAGGGCAGGGGGGCAGGGGGGCTGGGGGGCCAGGGACTCCAGCCTGGGGCGGGGGAAGGCCAAGCCCCCCTCACCCCTCCTCCATCTATAGGCGTCTCACCCTGGCCGGACTAGACATTCCCAGGACGGGCCGAAGAAAATGGCACTGTGAGTGGTGGTGACACTGGGGTCCTCAGAAGACAAGTTTAGACTGGGTCCTGAGGTGAGCTTGGGTGTGTGTGAATGTCTGCGTGTGTGTGTGTGTGTGTGTGTGTGTGCGTGCACCACTGGCTGTGATTTTGACCCTGCGTTTGTGAGTCTGCACACAGAGTGTGTATTTTCACATCTGTGCATGTGTGTGTGTGTGTTTAAGTTTTATTTATTTAAGTAATCTGTACACCCCCTGTGGGGCTCGAACCCATGACCCTGAGATCAAAGTCACGCACTCTTCCAGCCGAGCCAGCCAGGCGCCCCTGTGAGTGTGTGTTTGAGGGCAAATCTTGGGTGTCAAGTTGCCCATGTGGGGGTGAATAGGAACATCTGGGTGGTTCTCCCCCCAGCGTTTTGTTTTTTTAAGTTTATTTATTTATTTTGAGAGAAAGCGAGAGAGAGTGTGAGTCGGGGGGGGGGGGGCGGAGAGAGAGAGAGAGAGAGAGAGAATCCCAAGCAGGCTCTGTGCCATCAGTTCAGAGCCCAACTCGGGGCTTGAACTCCTGAGCCATGAGATCATGACCTGAGCCGAAATCAGGAGTTGGGCACTTAAGCGACTGAGCCCCCCAGGCGCCCTTCCCCCCAGTTTTATTGAGATATAATGGACCCACGGCACCGTGTGCTTTTAAGGCACACGGGATAATGACTGGACTTTCATATACTGTGGAATGACCACAACACATGTCGCTAACTTCCATCACCTCATTTAGATACAAAAAAAAAAAAAAAAGTTTTTTTTCCTTGTGATGAGAACTCTTAGTTTCTACTCTCTTAGCGACTTTTCCAGCACACCACGCGGCGGCGTTAACGCTGGTCACCACGCTGTGCGCATCACATCCCCAGGACTTACTTATCTTGTCACTGGAAGTTGGTCCCTTTTGAGCCCCTTCCTCCAATTCCTCCCCCCCACCCCCACCCCCTGCCTCTGGAGGCCAGAAATCCAATCTCTTGTTCTGTGGGTTTGGTTGCCGTTTTCAGATTCCACGTTTAAGTGAGATCATACAGCATTTGCCTTTCTCTGTCTGACTTACTCACTTAGCACAGTGTCCTCGGAGTCCATCCATGTTGTCCCAAGTGGCAGGACCTCCTTTTTTATAGCTGAATATTTAAAAAAAAAAAAACCCCTGCGATCCGGTGTGTGTGCCTGAAGGCCGGATGGTATCTGTGGGGTTGGATGTACAAGGCTCACCTGGGACCTGGGGAAACCTGCTTCTGTTACCTGGTCCCTGCCCGGGTTCCTGCGTGTCCGCGCGCGGTTGTGTACGTGTGAGCCGGGTGCGTGGGCTTTGCGTGCGAGGTCAGGTGTGCGGGCTCCGGTCAGCGCGCGTGGCCGTGCCGGTGCTGCCCCCTGGTGGTGGGGCCTCCCTACTGCACCCTCGCTCCCTGCGTCTGAAAAATCCTTTGTTCCCTGCTGACCCCCTCCCCCGGCTCCCCAGATCCTTTCTGTGACCTCCCAGCCCCAAACCGCTGTCACTGGTGAGAGGACCAAGGCTTTCTTCTTTCTGGAGTCCTGGCCCGCTGCCGCCCCCTCAGAGGAAAAGGCTGTCTGTCACTCCTCTCTTCAGTGACCCTCTGTCCCCTCCCTTCCCGAAGGGTTATCTGCACGCCTGCCTTTGCCTCCTGACACCCGCTTGAGCCCACAGCCCTTGTAGTCTTATTTCCACCCCCTCCAGTCTTCTAGATCTCTCTGGGGGCTAACTCCAATGGGAGAGTTTCCAGCCTCACCTTTCCTGACCCCTTCTTTCTTGAACGCCCCTCCCCCACCCCACGCCCCAAGCTTCTCCTTCCTGTTTGTCCTCCAGTTTCCCTTCTGCCTTGGCCATCTTCCTTTCTCTGTCTGGCCTTTTTTTTAAATTTTATTTTTAAGTTTATTTATTTATTTTGAGAGAGAGAGAGAGAGAGAGAGAGACAGTGCAAGTGGGGGAGAGGCAGAGAGAGAGGGGGAGAAACAGACTCCCAAGCAGGTTCCTCAGGGTCAGTGCAGAACCCGTGTACCGTGAGATCGTGACCTGCGCCAAAGTCGGACACGTAACCGACTGAGCCACCCAGGCGCCCCTCTCCGTCTGACCTTTAAACTCTGTCCTTGGCCATCACGTGCCCTCCTCCCCATCTGCACATCCCTCGGGAGGTCAGCTCTCATAGTGTGAGTAGGTGACCGCACATCTTCCGCTCACGGAAAGATACAAAAACACCCACACTTTGCACAGCAGCACCCAGCGCCCTCCAGCACACGCGGACAGTGGCGGACACACGCGCACTCAGTTATACGCAGACGGCCAGGCTCGTCCGTGGAAACCCGGAGAATAGCCCGTGGAGTCGTGCTGCGGTTTGAATGCCCCGGCTCCCGCCACACACGTTTCCCTGCACGGGCTGCGGACGCCTCTCGGGGCTCCCCGACCTCCGGGGGGTGGGCAGGTGGGAGGACTTTCTGTGGGTGCTGAAGCCCCGCCCCCCCCCCCCCCCCCGAGGGGCCAGCCAGCCTCAGGCGGAGGCCAAGGCCGGGTTTGCCATTTCTGCTTGGCCCTCTCTCACCAGAGCCCAGCCTGCGGAGATGGCAGACATTGGGGTCCCCCATCAGTCTCTCTCTTTTAGGCGTGACTTAGAAAGTGTCTAGACGCACACCTGTCCGGGCCCCGCTCAGGAAAACAAGGCTCTGGGTCCGGCAGGCTGAGCTCCTACTGTGCGCCCGGCACCGTGCTAAGATTCACATGCAAGGCCCGGGACACCCTGGGGAATGCGCCCCCTGAGCGTGGCATTCAAGGCCTTCCCCTTGTGCCCTCAGCCTAACTCACCAGCTGCGTCCTCCCTGGCCCCAGCTCTCCCCTCCAGGTTCACCCCCTCCCGGTTCTCCTGGGCCACCAGACCGACCCCACGGTGCCTGAAGACTGAAGCCGCCTGCGGGCTGGGCGGCCCCGGGGCTGGGCGGAAGCAGGCCTGGGTGTGCCCTGCTCGAACCGCAGCCCTCTTCCCCCCTCGGCCCCACCCCGAGGCGGGCGGATGTGAGGCTCCCCAAGGTGGGCCTTGGTGGGAGCCAGGGGGCGCCTCCCAGGGTCAGAGCTCTGACCTGGAGGGCGTCCCGGGGAGCGGCGTCCTCCTCCTCCTCAGAGGACCCGGGAAGACTGGGGTGGGCCCAGCTAACGACTGCCATCGGCCTTAAGAGGCAGCGTTTGTTTTGAAAGTCAGACGCCGGAGCCCCAATCTTTGGATGCTGCTTCAGGGAGGTCCGTGGGGGTCCCCGCGATCCGGTTTAGGCAGCGAAGTCCGCCCGGGGTGGGGACTCTGCCCCAGGGAGCACCGTCATTGACCCCCTGTCTGTGTCCCTTAAGCAGGCTTTGGCTACAAGGGGGCTCTATCTTCTTGTCTTGTCGGCTGCACGTGTCGTGGACCCCAGGCCCGGGGGGGGGGTGACCTTTCGGGGGCACAGACCTCTGCAGAACAGACAGGCGGGTCAAACGGTCGTCCCCGCCCACTCAGGAAGCAGGCTGGCGGGAAGGTGGAGGGAGACGACCTGTGGTGTCTCTGCTGCCCCTCAGGACCCTGCCTCCCCCCCGCCCCCGCCACTGCCACCCTGTCTCTGTTGGTCACCGGTCCCCCAGGCCCCCGTGAAGGTCACTCACCAGAGAGAGGCTTGTCCTCGCTGCCGTGGGTACCCAGCCCGGCTACCAGCTCCTGTGGCCCCCACGACCCGTGGCTGAGGCTTCCCGGCGGCCCAGGGGGAGCACTGGCGGGGCCCTCGGGAACCGCAGGGTGACCCAACTCTGTCTCAGCTTCCTCTTTTCAACCGCCTGCCCGCCTGCCCGGTGCCTCTGTGGACCCCAGCCTTGGGCGGAGGCAGGGGTCTGAGGACAGCCCAGGCCAGGTTCTAGAAGCAGGGAGCCTCCCCGGCCGCACAGCTGGAGCACCCTGAGAAGTGGGGTGGGGAGCGGGGCGGGGAGTCTCAGCAGCCTCGCCCCCACCCCAGCGGCTTCCTGTGGAACCAACTGCCGAAGAGGAACGGGGTGCCAGGGCCTCACCCGGGCACACGGGTGCACAGAGGTGCACAGGGCACACGGATCGTGTGTGCACAGAGACACGGGTGCTCCGACCCCCAGGGACCCGCACTGGCTCGTGCGTGGGGACCCACGGGGCCACATGGACACACGGAGCGACCTGGGTCCCCGTGGCGTTCTGGTAAATGTTTAACAACCACCTCTCCGGCAGAGAGAGAGGGAGAGAGAGAAGCCCTGATGCGTACGCAGCATGTGCTGACTCCTGTGGTGTAAATACCGCCCCCCCCCCCCGTAGCTGATTTCAACACCGACCTGATGCACTGAGCGTCCAATCGGGAGGAAAGGCTCAGACACGGCTCCAGAGTGTCACTGGAGTGGGTACTCGGGCACGAGGTGTCCTCAGAGACACGGGCCTCCTCGCGCATGGGTGTGTAGATACCCGCAGGTCCGGGGAGACTCGGTGGGGGGTGGAGAGAGAGCAGTGCACCTGCAGAGACCCCTGGGCGCACGCAGGGCTCACCCAGGCTCTTACACGCAGACGCCGGGGGGTCCACGGGCACATGCACGGGTGTGACCACAACATGATGAAAGGGGCCACGCGGAACCATGTGCCGGCACGCGGGAGCGCCCACCCGGAGGCCGGAGAGGGGCCCGTGAGGAGACTGGCTCCCAGAGCCCCTTGTTATGTGTTCTGGAAGTTTGCGGGCTGCCTGTTAACTGCTGTCATCCTAAAACATTTAATTATATGAACTTGCAGATAACAGAAATCATGTTAAGAATGAAAGTACCGACCACTCAAACCCAGTACCGTACCGTGTGCCTGAGGCCACTGGACTGCGTGCTTAGAAATGGTTAAAGTGGGGGCGCCTGGGTGGCCGAAGGCGGCTGAGCGTCCGACTCTTGGTTTTGGCTCTGGTCACGATCTCACAGGTTGTGGGTTCGAGCCCCACACCCAGCTCCACGCTGACAGTTCGGAGCCTGCTTGGGATTCTCTCTCTCTCTCTCTGACCCTCCCCGCTCACGCGCTCTTCCTCTCTCAAAATAAATACATACATAAATCATTGAAAAAAAGGTTAAAGTGCTAAATTTTACGTCATGTGGGTTTGCTGTAGTAAAATGAAGACATTCAGCCCCTCCCTAATTGTCTCGCTTCGTTATTCTCTCTCATCCGGGGCCGTCGAGGTCGTTTGTGGCGACCGAGCCTCCCTGGGGAAAATGCTGGAGAGTGGCGCGCCCTCGTGCGCGTCTTTCCAAGCCCGAGCTCGCCATGCTGGCACCTGGAACCGGGCCACGGTGACAAGCGTGGATGCTGCGGGGACACGGCCGGAGAGGGCCACCCGTGGAGACACTCACACACCCGTTGCCAGGTGAGTCCCCCAAAGCCCAAACACACAAACCCTGGCTGGCCCAGGGCCCCGCACCCGGCACGCCACCGTCCGCAGAAACATACAAACACGAGACGCACACAGGACACGAGGAGGCGGGGAAGCACACAGAGTCACGTGCACAACACGTTCTGTCGCCATCGACTGTGTACTTAATGCAACACGCATTTATTGAGCGCCTACTGTATGCTGGGTCTTTTTGTAGGCGGGGGATTACGGGGGACGAGGCAGGCACAACCCTCTGCTCTGGAGCCCCGGAGGCAGACTGTGAACCAGGAAACAGACACCCCCCACCCGCCCCTGCCCCCCGGGTAATTGCAGATGGCATCGATTGCCGTGGAAGGAAGCAGACATTGTGATGGGACAGGGGGTGGGTGGCGGAGGTGGCTGCAGGAGCCAGGGTGTGTCTGGAAGGCCACGGGAGCTGAGACCTGAGTGCCCAGAAGGGGCCAGGCATGTAAACGAAGATCTGGGGAAGGGACACTCCCCGAGGCAGGAGGCACAGGGGCAAAGGCTAGGAGGCAGGACTGAGCTTCCTGTGTCGCGAGTGTCTGTGTGGCCAACGTGGGGCCGGAGGGGCACAGGCTGGCAGTGCTCAGACCCCCCCCAGACCGTAAGCATGACGGACGGGCATCATCGGAGGGGCAGGGAAAGGAGCTTGGGGACAAGCCGGCTCAGAGGGTGCAGGAGCCCCAGAGACCCACACAGACGCCGTCACTGGGTGGTCCTAGGAGGGAAGGTGGGTCTACAGTCCTTTGCCTGGAGGGGAGGGGTCTGCTTTCTCTGTCCCTGCCTCGCTTCTTGTCTCCCTGTCGCTCCTGTCTCTTCCCCACCTCCTTGTCTCTCTGTCTCTCTTCTTGTCTCTCTGCTTCTTCTTCTGGGCTCTTCTCTCAGGCCTCTCTCCCTCCCAGCCTCCTTGTCCTGCTCTCTCTGTGTGGGTCCAATCGCTAGAGAAAGCTGTCCCCACTCTCAGTGCTCGATCCCTCGCCCCTGCGCTGGCCACCGTCGTCACCGCCCTCCTCCCACTGCTGAGGTCCCTGGTGGCCTCCTGGACGCTGACCCCTCAGCTGTGTGTCCCTGGCTCTCCTGCCCCTCCACTACCCTGTGTCACCTCCAGGGAGGTCCCCTCTGCTTGCACTACCCTTTTCTGCTGTCTCTGCTGGTAAAATATACATAAAGTAACATTTACTATGGTATCGGCACCAAAACAAGACACAGAGATCAACGGAACAGGACAGAGAATCCAGAAACGGACCCACAAATGTGTGGCCGATTCTAACCACCTCTAAGTGCACAGCTCGGTGGCATCGAGCACATTTTCATTCTTTTGCAACCACCCCCACCATCCACCTCCAGAATTTTCTCACCTTCCCAAATTGAGACTCTGTCCCCATGAAACACCAAACTCCCCACCCCCTTCCCAGCCGCTGGTGTCTCGTATTTGACTTTCTGTGTCCCTGAATTTGCCTGGGCTGGGTACCTCGTGAATGGAGCGAAACACTTCTTGTCCGTGTGTAGCTGGGTTGTTTTTTTTTTTTTCCAATTTTTTTTTTAATGTTTATTTTTGAGAGACAGAGAGAGACAGAGTGTGATCGGGTGAGGGGCAGAGAGAGGGGGAGACACAGAATCCAAAACAGGCTCCAGGCTCCGAGCTGTCAGCACGGAGCCCAACATGGGGCTCGAACTCACAGACTGTGAGATCATGACCTGAGCGAAGTCGGACGCTTAACCAGCTGAGCCACCCAGGTGCCCCTTTTGTAGCTGGTTTATTTCCCTTGGCCATCGTGAATAATGATGCTATGAGCATGCGTGTGCAAATATCTGTTTGGATCCCTCAAAGAGATGAATTCCCCAGTTTTAGGCCGGGGGAAATGAACCCATTCAGCTTTTAGCTTTAGGAGGTGGCTTTCTTCAGACGGTAGCTGCTATCTCTGCAATGACCACCAGAGGAGAGTGCTTCTCCAGGGCTCCTCTGGACAAGCTGGGACCACAGCGAGCCGAAAAAAACCCCAACGCCAGGCTGGGAATTCAACACCCACTACCGAAGGGCGGGGCCCCAGCCTGAGCCAGTGAGGGACGTGGGTCTGGGACACAGGTGGCTGTCTCCCTTTCCTCCTCTCACTTTTGATAGAGACGTGGTTGACTGAGATAGTTTCTGTGCTGCAAGGAAAAAAAAAAATCCAGCTGGGCTAGAGAGCAGGTGTAAAAAAACAAAAACCTCAAGGTAATAGAAATTGTAGAAGGAACTTATAAGGCAATTTCTACAACTTTGGGCTGAAAAGCTGCTTTTTAAAAAATTTTTTTTTTTAAACTAAGAAAGGAAGCTCAGAAGGCTTGAATAAAAAGACAGAAATATCTGGGGTCCCTGGGTGGCTCAATCGGTTGGTCGTCTGGCTTTGGCACAGGTCGTGAGCTCACGGTTTGTGGGTTCGAGCCCCGCGTCTGGCTCTGTGCTGACAGCTCAGAGCCTGGAGCCTGCTTCGGATTCTGTGTCTTTCTCTCTCTCTGCTCCTCCCTTGCTAGTCCTCTGTCTCTCAAAAGCGAATAAAATCATTAAAAAAAAAAAAGACAGAAATATCTGATTATATATACATAAACACAAATTTAGGGGGAAATGTTATAAACAAAACCTGTAAGTTGTCTGAGAAGGGTTGGGACCTTCACATACAGAGAATTTCTACACGTGGATAAGAAAAAAGACAAACAACATAAATAGAAAACTGAGGAATCACATGAACAGGTACTTCTCGGAACCAAAAGCCAAAGAACATATGAAAATATAGTCCTCAGGAACCCAGAGAGTGTGAGTTTCAGTAACAATGAGCTGTTGCTTCACACCCAAGAGGGTGTCAACAAAAACAGAAAAGAGTGAGAAAGTATGTCTGATTACTATCTTTTTGCAGATGAAATTATAGTGGAAATCAGAAAATTTGTGAAATTCCGCATATTTAATTTATTTATGACTTCCCGTATTTTGTAAAACTGAAGTAAAAATTTCAAGCTGTTATCATAGGGATGCCCGGGTGGCTCAGTCAGTTAAGCGTCTGACTTCGGCTCAGGTCATGATCTCGCGGTTCGTGAGTTCGAGCCCCGCGTCGAGCTCTGTGCCGACAGTTCACAGCCTGGACCCTGCTTCGGATTCTGTGTCTCCCTCTCTCCTTGCCCCTCCCCTGCTCACAATCTCTCTCTCTCTCTCTCTCTCAGAAATAAACATCAAAAAATAAAAATTTCAAGCTGTTGTCATAAAGCACATAAAAAAGTGATAAAAAACATTTAAAAAATGATAACACTTACTGCTAGCAGAGATGCAGAGAAAAGAATAGTGGTGCATATTGTCATATACAGATATTCCTTGACTTACGATGGGGTTACATCCAGGGGTTACACCAACATCATAAGTTGAAAATATCATAAGTCCAAGTGCATTTAATACACCTAACCTATCAAATATCACGGCTTGGCTTAGCCTACCTTGAACATACACAGAACACTTCCATTCACCTACCCTCGGGCAAAATCATCTAACACAAACCTATTTTATAATGAGACACTGAATAGCTCATACAATTTATTCCATACTGCATTGAACATGAAAACCAGAATGGTTGCCAGTGTATTGATCGTTTAAGTTTGTGATCTCATGGCTGACTGAGATCTGATTTAAAAATTTGAAGTATGGTTTCTGCCAGACGCATATCGCTTTCACACCATATTGCAAAGTTGAAAAACTGTGAGTGGAACCCTTGTTAAGTGAGGGACTGTCTGTATTTGGAAACTCTTCCCCTAACGTGGGGAAGCCGTAAACGGTCCCAGCCTTCACAGCCCCCAGTGTCTTCTTTTTTTAAAAAAAGATTTTTTAATGTTTTTATTTATTTTTGAGACAGAGAGAGACAGAGCATGAGCAGGGGAGGGGCAGAGAGAGAGGGAGACACAGAATCCAAAGCGGGCTCCAGGCTCTGAGCCGTCAGCACAGAGCCTGACGTGGGGCTCGAACTCACGGACTGTGAGATCGTGACCCAAGCTGGAGTCGGATACTTAACCGACTGAGCCACCCAAGGCGCCCCGGAACCATACAGATTTTTAACCTTCGAGTCTGAACTTCTTCCGCTCAGCATAATGCATTTCAGATTCATCCACGTTGCTCTGTGTCTTTCTTCGAATCACTGTGGAACGTTCCATTATAAGTTATTCCGCTACTGTTTTCCAGTCACCCACTGACGGTCATGTAAGACTGTATCTAGTTGTTGGCGATTACGAACAACACCACTGTAAACGTTCGTGGGAACACGACTTTTTATTTTTCTCGGGAAAATATCTAGAAGCGGCTTACTGGGTCCTGTGGGAAGCGTTCCAAGATGGTGTTAAAAATGTACCATTTCTTGAAAAAGAAGAAAGATGAGGCAGAGGGCCGAGTGAACCGCTAGCCCGTGCACCTGCAGAGGCCACACGAGCAGAAATAAGGAAAGCCCGAGGCCCGGGACGCTGGTACAAACTCTTGGGCAGCACGCCCACTCTCTAGCACTTGACTCACAGGATCTAGAACACCCATCGCCACGTGATGGCAATGACCACCTTTGAGAGACCCACCTGGCTTGTACCAAAACAGTCCCTTTTGGTCCTTTGCCCTGGACCTGCGACTTTCGAGACTAATTCTGTTTGCGTTTGTGGCTGAATGTAACATGTGTCCCATAAACCACCTCCTCTGCTATCTCAGCTAAAGAAAAAAAACCCCGATGCATTCCCTGCGGCAATGACAGCACTCAGGGCTGTCATTGACACATTTTAGCTATTCTATTTAGTGCAGAGGGGTAACTCATTGTGTTAGGGCCCCTTGATGACATCAGAAACCCCTGCTGATTGCCCCTGGGGCTTATGCTATCCCTGGATGGGGAAAGGCACCTGTGGTGCCCTCGATTGGAATATTCTTCTGGTCCCTTTCAACTGCATAACTGTGTGTGTGCATGTGTGCGTGTGTGTGTGTGTGTGTGTGTGTGTGTGGGTGGGTATGGGCAGAAAGGCAGGGGGAGTTTATTAATGCCTCTAATCGGTTTGTATTCTCTTTAAAAATTTTTAATGTTTATTTATTTTTCGACATAGAGACGGAGTGTGAGCAGGGGAGGGGCAGAGAGGGAGGGAGATACAGAATCCAAAGCAGGCTCCAGGCTCAGAGCCGTCGGCACAGAGCCCGACACGGGGCTCGAACCCACGAACCGTGAGATCGTGACCTGAGCCGAAGTGGGATGCTTCACCGGCTGAGCCACCCAGGGGCCCCCAATCGGTTTGTATTTTTAAAGCAAAAGAGCACCTACCCACCTAGCCAAAACAGACCTACACGCAGGGAGGAGATAGTATTTATTCTGTCAGGAGAAGGTCCTTAGCTCACCCGGAGACTCGGGATGGCCAGAGAAAACACAGACAACTGCACCTCTTATGTTTTTATGCGCTAATGGTGGGAGTCCGGCGTAGGGACCCTTTGTGGCAACCCCCAAGGACCCGGGGCTGGTTTCCCAAGTTCAGGCAGCAACCAAAGTGCAGGAAGCCGGACCTCCTTCTCCTGCCCACTCCTTGTTGGGGACCTACCTCTTCCCCTGCTGCTGAACCCCCAGAGAACCCACAGGGGATTTCAGAGGCTTGAACAGGAAAACCACATCTTAATATAACCCAAGAAACCAACGTTCTCATAACGAGATGCCCACAGCAGCACAGCCTTGTGTCTTTCCATATTTCCAATTGTCAAGATGCATCCTGAAGCGGCTCCCGGGGCTGGTTAATCATAAGGGAGGGGTCACTGCTCTCTGAGAACTTCCCAAACGGCTTATTTCTCTCATGAAACCTTCACGGCCGTCCAGGGAAATGGGTTCCATTGGTCCCATTTTGCAGCTGAGGAAGCTGTGGGCTCAGTGAGGTGAGGCTCTGTGTCACGTGGCCCTGCCCCCCTCCCCCTTTCTGCGGTGTGCAGAAACCTTTAGAACGTCTGCCTGGTTAAGGACACGCCGAGAGGGACAGACCCTGGAAAGCCACTGCAGCCAGGTGCCGACCGTGCACCTCTGTGGCTGGCCCTGCCCGTCTCTGCCGGTGGCCGGGACCCATGTGGCTGGTGGAGTGGACAGCCCCCCCCCCGCCCACCACCGCACCCAAGGGAGACACGTCAGGGGACACAGGGCCACCCCCAGCAGTTCCTTTCCCACCTTTGCATTCTTCGTGCACTCCAGCCTTCCTGGAAAACACTGAGCCACTGTTGTCCTTCACCAGCGTCTCCCCTCTCTTGGCCCCCAGTCTGGTAGCTTCTTCTTCCAGCCAAAGCTCCCTCTGGGGACTTGCCTGGCGTGGGAAAGGGGGTCATTCTCAGCTGCTGGGTGGGGGGCACACAGAGGCTGGAGATGGATGGAGCCAAATGCTGCCTTCTAATGATCAGGATAATCACCAGTGAGAGGTAGTGAGCACCCCGACACCAGGGTTATCCAAGGCTCCTGTTAGGGAGAGTCAGGCTTTTTTTTCTTCTTCAAAAAAATTTTTTTTAACATTTATTTATTTTTGAGAGAGAGAGAGTGCACATGTGCGTCTGCAAGTGGGGGAGGGGCAGAGAGAGAGGGAGACCCCAGAATCCAAAGCAGGCTCCAGGCTCCGAGCTGTTGGCACAGAGCTCAATGCGGGGCTCGAGCCCATGAACCACGAGATCATGACCTGAGCCGAAGTCGGACGTCCAACCGAGTGAGCCACCCAGCTGCCCCGGGGGAGAGTCAGGCTTTTATCTTTAATTAATTTATTTTTTATTTTAAAATTATTATTTTTTTTTTTTAAATTTTTTTTTCAACGTTTATTTATTTTTGGGACAGAGAGAGACAGAGCATGAACGGGGGAGGGGCAGAGAGAGAGGGAGACACAGAATCGGAAACAGGCTCCAGGCTCTGAGCCATCAGCCCAGAGCCTGACGCGGGGCTCGAACTCCCGGACCGCGAGATCGTGACCTGGCTGAAGTCGGACGCTTAACCGACTGCGCCACCCAGGCGCCCCTAAAATTATTTTTTAAATGTTTATTTATTTTTGAGAATGAGAGAGAGAAAGCGAGCATGAGCAGGGGAGGGGCAGAGAGAGAGGAGGACAGAGGATCTGAAGCGGGATCGGTGCGGGGCTTGAACTCACGAACCCCAAGACCATGACCCAATCTGAAGTCAGATGCTTAACCAATTGAGCCACCCAGGCGCCCAGGCTTTTAACTTTTAGACTCTAATTCTGCCCTGGCCCCCACAGAGCTTTCTTTTTTTATTATTTTTAATTTTTTTTAAACATTTATTTATTATTTAGAGACAGAGAGACAGAGTGTGAGCAGGGGAGGGGCTGAGAGACGGGGAGACACAGAATCCGAAGCCGGCTCCAGGCTCTGAGCTGTCAGCACAGAGCCCGTCGTGGGACTCGAACCCACGAAAGCTTGAGATCATGACCTGAGCCGAAGTCGGAGGCTTAATCGACGGAGCCACCGGGCGCCCCAAGAAGGTTTCTTTCTCAGGCTCTGAGTCTTGTCTTGGCTGAGATCGCAGAAGAGGGGATCAGCTGTGCCCACCCCCCAGTGTGAGCCATGAAGGGCTGTCGGTAAGTAACCGCCCACCCCCTCAGCCAGCCGCGGAACAGCCTAGCACAGCACGCTGCCCCCGCCCGCCCGGCACAGTCAGGCGAAACCCGCCCCCTGCACCTGACATCACCTGCTGTCTGCGGCGCATCTGTTTGGGACCACGCACCGTGGCAGGCGTGGGAAGCCACTGCAGAGCTCGGGTCTCTTGGGAGGCAGACAAAATCGTACGTAGGAAGCAGTGTGGCCTGTGCTCCCTGGGGGGAGCCCGGGTGAACTTGGACTGAGAGTCCAGGAGGGTTTCCAGGAAGTGAGGCTCAGCAGACGCCCGAAAGATGGGCGAGGCCGGGGCACCCAGTGGCAAGCCCTGGGCTGCAGGGGGGACCGGAAGCGATTCCACGTGTCTGGGGCAAGGAGAGCCAATGGGCGGGGCGCGGGTGGGGGTGGGGAGGGGCCCTAATGAGGAAGCCAGAGGTGGAGGCCGGTGTGAGTTGGGTTCCAAGACCTGGGTTTAGAAAGAACTTTAGGTTTCGCTCCGTGAGGAGCCACGGGAGGTTGTATGGGGAGGGCGGGGGGTGGCAAGGGCTGGGCTCTGTTTCTGCAAGATCTCTCTGGCTGGGCGGGGAGAGAATGGAAACGGGCTGCGCTCCTGGAGGTCGGAAGGCTGGTTAAGGGTCCTGCTGTTATCTGGGCCAGAGGGTGGTGGCCTAGCCCAGGCAGGGGAGGGAGAGCAGTGGGTGGTTTTGAGGGGGATTCGGAAGGAGAACGAGCTTGATTGGGTCCACACGGGAGGTGGCGAGCGCGAGGATGCCTCCTGGCTCTCGGCCCGGTTCCCTGGTCCACAGGTGCTGGGGGAGGTGCCCTGGGTGGAGGAGGGGCTCCAGGGTCAGCACTTGGGACAAGAGGGCCTCAATGTCTGCTCACCTATGGGTGTGACGTCCCTGCCTGCTTCCCGCCATGTGCCCATTTTCATTTCCTGTGCCCGGAATTTTCCAGCGGCCTCTCGGGTTACCTGGAAGGAAGAGGGCGGGGAAGAAGTCCCCCCACCCCAGCAGCTGGCCCACAAGGCTGCCCCCGGCTGAAGCTCTTCCTCTTCCTCCGGGGGAGCCTGTGTCAGGGCGTCTGGGAACCCCGGAGGAAGGGCAGGGTGTCTCGGCCACGGGGGCCTCTCTTCCCATGCCCCCGTGGACTCAGGGGTCACGCAATCCCGGGTCCAGGTGCTGCTCGCCCCGGGCCTCCAGGCCCTGAGTCGCTTACCATGGCTCACCATGGCTGAAGCCGATCCCTGTACCTGAGAGAAAGGGGTCACAGAATCCCAAACAGCCTCCAGAACCTGGGGTCTCAGCTCAGAATCTCGCGGGGATGGGGGGGGCTGGGTCATCTGGTCACGTGTGCCTGCGTCTGTGTGTTCCTTCATTTATTCTTAGGGCCGCAGGGTGAGAGCTTCAGTGTGAGCTGAACTTGAAGCACCCGCCCCACCTGCCTGCAGCTTGGCTCCTTCTCCTTCATCCTCTGCTCCAGCAGCACCTGCTTGGGGGGGGGGGGACTCGCCCTCACCCCCGCCGCTCTGCAAACCTCCCGTTTTATTTTCTCTATTGTCCGTACTTTCTTGCGGTTGTCTGAAATCGTTTCTTGGTTCACACACTTGGAGCCTGCATTTGAAAGCAGATTTGGGGAGAGTGGGGATTTTTGTCTATTCCTTTGCTGCTAGGCACCTAGTAGGTCCTCAATAAACGTTTGTTGACAGAAGGAGAAAGCCCTGGCCCCCAGAGAGACCACAGGGGACCGAGGGACAAATAATAGGCTGATAATAACAGCAATAGTGTCTAACATTTACTCAACCTTTAGGGAATATTAAGGGAACACCGACTGTGCGCCTGCGCCATTTGGAACTGGGACTCCAGCAGGGGATGAAGCTCACAGACGTCCCTGTTTGGGGTGGCCTTTCCAAGTGGCAGGGGATCGAAAATAAAAATAAAGACCCGAAGGGGGCAAAGGAGTGAGGTGTGGGCATATCAGGGGGAAGAGCAGTTTGGACAGATGGAATAGCAGGTGCAAAGGTCCTGGGGTAGTACCCTGCCTGGCATGTTGGAGGAGCAGGGAGGAGGCCCCTGTGGCTGGAGCAGAGTGAGTGAAGGGCAGAATGGGAGAGGGCCAGGGCAAGGAGGGGACAGGATGGGGTCCTGCACAATCTCGTGTGCCTTGAGATGAGTTGGGCTTTTACCAGGAGGGAGGTGGGCGCCCGGGACGGCCGTGGGCAGGAGGGAGGGGCCTGGCTCCCCTTTGGAGGACACTGGGGGGAGGACAGATGGTAGGGATGCGGGTGGGAGCAGGGGGACCAGGGGAAGGGGCGGGAGATGAGGGGGCTGACCAGATGAGGCAGCGGGAGGAGGGAAGGCGGTTGAATGCGGGGTGTATTTTGCAGACCGGCCACGTGGTGAGATTTGAGATTGGGTGGAGTGGGAGACTGGACAGACTGTGTGGCGAGAGAAAGCTTGTGGGTGAGGATGCCCCGAGGGTGTTGGAGAAGATGGAGAAGTGGAGGGGTCCCGGGGGGAGGGGAGGGGCAGGTCAGACGCTGGGTGTCACCGCCTGTGTGGGGGAGATGGCTGGAGCTGCAGTTCCAGGGAGGGACCTGGAGGTGGCCCCCGGGGAAGCATCAGCTCCCGTGGTGAGTCGTCCTGGCTTCTTCGCATTGCTTTGGGGGTAAACGCCTTGTGGGGAAAGTGTGGGGGGAAGGGAAGGGGGGGGTGCAAATGTGTGTGTGCCCCTGAGCTCGAGTGCCGGTGTCTGTGGAGGGCTCACTCTGAGGCCACCTTTTCTGACTCCCTAGGCCGAGTTTGAGTCCCCACCCCCGCCCCACGCCCTCACGCTGGTGTCCCTCCCCCGCCAGCCTCTTGTTCTCCCTCAGGTCTGTGTCAGCAGCTGGCGGGGTTTGAGGAGCTGGTGTTCCCCCTGGTGTGTGGGGGGAAAGGCAGAGAGCGAGGCAGAGAGAGTAACCCCCAGACACGGGGCTCGATCTCGCGAACAGCGAGGTCATGACCTGAGCCGAAATCAAGAGCTGGGCGCTTAACGGACGGAGCCACCCAGGCGCCCCCGGGCTGGCTTTTAGTAGCTCCCGTGGGATCCCCGGAGCCGAGCACAGAGCCCCCCACGTACACGAGGTGCTCCGTAGACGTCGGCGGACACGGGGCTAAGTGTGTGCGGCGCTGGGGGCTGGGGATACAGGCGGGAGCACCCGAGGATACCGAAGACAGAGGACGCACAGCCACTGCGTGTGTGGGTCGACCGCATCTCCGTGTGCGTCACACGTGTGCTCCCGCGGGCTGAGCGTGGCTGTGCGTGTACCTGCAGCTAAGTGTGCACGTCCACGTGAATCCCTGTGTGTCCTGAGCACACCTCTGCTTGCCGTCCCGCACGGGTACGCCTGTGCACACGTGGCTCTCTGGGTGTGTCTGCCCAGGGGGCGCACGCGCGTGCCTGCAGGGGTGTGTTAGAGCATATCCGTGACTGCGGGATCCCGCGGGTGTCCACGTGTACCCAGGCTTGTCTGTGTGTGTGTTTGCAGGGGTGTATTTGAATGCCTTCTTGCCTGTGTGCTAGAGACGTGCAAACGTGTGCTTGAACACGTGTGTGCAGGTGCCCATATGAATACATGCGTGTCCCCCACCTGCTAATGTACGTACCTCACGGGTGTGTCCAAGGGGGGGTCCATGCATGGTGCCGAGATGCCTTCAGACCTGGCTAGGCCTGATCCCAGGATCTCCTGATGCCCAGCACTGCTCTATGTCAGACCCAGAGAACAGCTTGGCCCACGGAGACTCCCTTCTCCTCCTAGCCTTGACCCCAGCCCCTCTAGCCTCCCCACCGTAAGCCAAATGTGCCTTCAAAGAACCAGGATGCAGTGGAGGAAATTCCTTCTGGCAGCTTCTGGGCCTCTGGGCCATTCCCAGGGAGGAATCCAGAACTGTCCGGAGTGGCTCCCAGGGACAGGAGCTGGGACCGCGCACGGACAGGGGCTGGGACCGCGCGTGGACAGGGGCTGGGACCGCACGTGCTGGGTTGTTCGGAGGCTGGTTCTGCCAGCTGGACCCAGCTCCGTGCCTCCCCTGCCAAGTCCAGACACAGACCTGGATGATGAACCTGATCTATTGGCCAGCTGGTGTGTACCCAGCAGTGCGTCTGGGAGATTATGGCACCAAATTGTCAGCGTGCCTTGAGGGGCACTATCGATCGGGCCCCCGTTTTCTGAGCTAGAGGGACGCAGAGGGGCAGGACGGACCCCAGGCCTGGGTGACTCTACCCCTGTGGCTCTGAAATGAGGGGCAGTCCCCCTGCCCCCCCCCCCCCCCGGCTAGGGAACATCTGTCAGTGTCTGAAGATATTTTTGTTTGCCACACCAGCCAGGGGGATGCGCTTCTGTTATCCAGTGCGTGGATATCAGCACTACATCCTACAAGGCACAGAAGGCCCCCCGCCCCCCTGCAAAGGAGGCTACGACCCCAAATGTCGACAGAGACGAGGCTGAGAAACTCTTGCGAAGCTTTTTGAGAGCGTCATGGGAAGCAGATAGGATCCTGAAGCATCTGGACGTTTAGAGACATAAAAGGTGTCTCAGGTGCAAAAACACCTGACAGATGCTTCAGAACATCAGAACGGGTGACTAGCCGGGAGCCCACGAAAAGCTGCTCAGCGTCGTTTCTCATCAGGAAAACGCAAATCGGGACCACCGCGAGAGACCCGACTGCACACCAGCCAGAATGGCCGAAATGGAAAATTCAATCAATACCAAGTGTTGGCACAATTATGGAGCCCCTGGAACTCTCTGCTATTGCCAGTGGGATGTCAGATGGTCCAGCCACGCTCTGTGAGTCAAACCAGGGCGGGAAGTCGCGTGACCAGCCCAGATTCCAGGCCGGATCTGATCGAGCAGAGGATCCCTTTCCAGGCTCAAGACCAGGGGGCCTGGGGCTCATGGTGCTTCCCACGGGAAGAAGGACCTAGTTCAAATGATTCAGGATTTTCTGTCCCTGGTGGGTACAAACATCCAGTATAATGTCAGTGGCTTTGGCTTCTTGGGAACCCTGCACTGAGCATAGCTACTGTGTAAAAAAAAAAAGGAGTCCTTGGGGCACCTGGGGGGCTCAGTCGGTTGGGCGTCCGACTTTGGCTCCGGTCATGATCTCACGGTTCGTGAGTTCGAGTCCCACGTCGGGCTCTGTGCTGACAGCTCGGAGGCTGGAGCCTGTTTCGGATTCTGTGTCTCCTTCTCTCTCTGCCCCTGCCCCTGCCCCTGCCCCGCCTGTCTCTCTCTCAAATATAAATAAACATTAAAAAATATTAAAAAAAAAAAAAAAGGAGTCCTTGGCATCTGACAGGGGTTACTTGGTGCCGAATCTCCAGGCCTGTTCCCAGCAGGTGGGTGTGGGTGACGGCAGGGCCGTGTCTGAGGACCCAAGGAGGATGACGCACGGACAGGTCAGGGCCTTCCTGCGCGAGGCCCTGCCGAGGTTCCCACGGCCCACACTTGTACCGCGGCCAGGTCTGAAGGCCAGGGCACATCCGGAAGTTCAGCCTCCGGGGCAGCAAAGGTGCCCCAACCCCCGCTCTTTGCAGCCATCATAACAATTATTACATTTATTGAGCATGGGCCGGGCCCAGGTACCGAGATGCTACAAATGCCGTTTTATATCCTCCTTCCAAGAAATGGGCTCCTGTCTGCAGCTCACCGCCCTCCCGCCCCACGGGCTGTCTTTCTGGTCTTCCGACAGACCGCTCCAACCTCAGGGCCTTTGCACTTGCTGTTACTTCTGCCTGGTGTCTCTTCCCTCCGAGACCTTCACGGTGGGGGACCTTCTCATTCTCCAGGCCTTGGATCAAATGTTATCTCCTCTCTGAAGTGGAACCCCCTCCCCCCCATAACCTCACTATTCCATCCCTTGGCTCCATTTTTTTTTTTTTTATTACATTCATGACACTCTTTTGAGTTTATTCGTTGTTTCTGTTTCCCCACCTCCTCACTGGCATGGGATGTGATATTTTGCCAAACTTACAGGCAAATAATGCAGCTCATTTGAATTTATAAACTTCTGATACCCAAAAAGGTGAATTTTTCATGGCTCTCTTGGCCTTGTGTTTTTCTTATTTCCGATATTGATTTCTAGGATTCCTTCCTTCCTTCCTTCCTTCCTTCCTTCCTTCCTTCCTTCCTTCCTTCCTTCCTATGTAAGTATGTATGTATGTATTTTTGAGGGAAAGAGAGAGACAGCCTGAGCAGGGGAGGGGCAGAGAGAGGGGGACACAGAATCGGAAGCAGGCTCCAGGCTCTGAGCTGTCAGCACAGAGCCCGACCTGGGGCTCAAACTCATGAACCGTGAGATCATGACCTGAGCCAAAGTTGGATGCTTAACCGACTGAGCTACCCAGGAGCCCCAATTTCTAAGATTTCTTACATAAAAGGTCATCTTTTGTGGGGCACCTGGGTGGCTTAGTTGGTTAAGCATCTGACTCTTGGTTTCAGCTCAGGTCATGATCTCACGGTTTGTGGGTTTGACCCCCTCTGCATTGGCAGTGAGGAGCCTGATTGGGACTCTCTCTCTTCCTCTCTCTCTCTGCCCCTCCCTCACTTGTGCTGTCTCTGTCTCTCTCAAAATAAATAAATAAATTTAAAAATTAAAAAAAATAAAAAAGTATCCTTTTGCAAATGTGTTTCAAATATTTTTTAAAGGATTTAAAAAAAAAAGTTTTTGTTTTTTATTTTGAGAGAGAGAGAGAGAGAGAGAGCTCTTTTGACTGGGGTATGGGCAGAAAGAGAGAGTGGAGAGAGCATCCCAAGCAGGCTCCCAACTGTCAGAGCCGAGTCTGACGTGGAGCTCGATCTCACAAACTGAGATCATGACCTCAGCCGAAATCAGGAGTCAGACGCTTAACCAACTGAGCCACCCAGGTGCCCCTCAAATATTCTTTTCTAGGTTTTCTTTTCTCTTTTACGTTAAAAACATTTTTGGGGGCGCCTGGGTGGCGCAGTCGGTTAAGCGTCCGACTTCGGCCAGGTCACGATCTCGCGGTCCGGGAGTTCGAGCCCCGCGTCGGGCTCTGGGCTGATGGCTCAGAGCCTGGAGCCTGTTTCCGATTCTGTGTCTCCCTCTCTCTCTGCCCCCCCCCCCCCCGTTCATGCTCTGTCTCTCTCTGTCCCAAAAATAAATAAACGTTGAAAAAAAAATTTAAAAACATTTTTTAAGTCCTATTTATTTAAGTAAAACCTCTACACCCAACATGGGGCTCGAACTCATGACCCTGAGATCAAGAGTCACACGCTTCCAAACTCCACCGACTCAGCCAGCCTGGTGCTAGCCTGAGCAGGGGAGGGGCAGAGAGAGAGGGAGAGACAGAGAATCCCAAGCAGGCTCTTCACTGTCAGCAGGAGCCCGATGTGCGGCTTGATCTCATGAACCATGAGATCACAGCCTGAGCCAAACACAAGAGTCGGATGCTCAACTGACTGAGCCACCCAGGCGCCCCTCTTTTAATTCTTTAAAAGTGGCTTTTAGTCCCTAGAAGTTTAAATTTTTTATCTAGTCAAATGTACCAGTCTTTTCCTTTGTTATTTATGCCATTCGTAAATATTCATCTCATGTTTTCTTCTAGTGGTGTTTTACCACAGTGTTTTTGCATTTTACTCTTTTGTCCATCTGGAATTTATTTGGTTATGAGGGTTGATGTGCGGGTCAGACTTTTTTTTTTTTTCCCCCAAACGATTACTCACTTGTCCCAGGTCCGTTTCTTGAATAAGTAGCTGTTTGCATTCTGGTTTGAAGTTGCTCATTTATAAATACCAAATAATTATCTTTATTTGGATCTGTGTAAGGATTTTCTGTTCTTTTCTAGAGATCTATCTTTTTTGTTATCTGTACCATAGTGACATCTTCATAATATTCTTCCCACCCAGGAATATCTATTTGTTTAGGTTTTTTTATCCCTTAAAAATGTAGCGATTTTGAAAAAACAAGTTTAATGATTTGTTCCCGTTAACCCCGTATAAACCCATTACGTTTCCTGGTACTTACTGGTCACTTCACATTTATGTTTTTATTTTGTACCCCGTTGCCTTCCTGAATTCTTATTAACGCTAATGGTTTTTTGGCTAGATTTTCTAGGGTGAATAAGGTTATTTCCTGTAGAGAAATATTAATTGATTTCCTTCTCTCTTGATGCTTATTTTCCCCCCTTATTTTTTCTTGTTCTACTGTGATGGTTAGGGCATCAGAATACTAATAATGGCAACATATTCTTTCCTTTAACTGTAACAAGAAAGCTTGTGTTTCCCTATTAAATGTGATGGAGTTGTTGAGACAAAACAATTTCAGTTTAGGAAAGTACTTTATTTTTTCATATTTGGCAATTAATAGCAACAGCTACCATTGACTGGGTTCTTAATATGTGCTGGGTACTTTTCTGAGCATTTTTCCAGGGATTGTTTCTTTTAATTCCTAACAACAGCCCCTTCTTCAGGAAGAAGCTTCAGCTCAGAAAATTCAAAGAAAATCAGCCAATGGAAGAGTCAGGATTTTAAACACAGGTAATAGATCTTCTGAGCCTGCGTGCGTAACTGAACTCAGCTAGGTCGCCCTCCTAGACCATTAAAACCTCCTTCTGTTACTAACTTGCTACATTTTCACATCAGGGCTGGATCAGGTTTGGGCTGTTTATAGAATGATTGGAAAGTTTTCCATCTATTTTGGAAATTTTTACCTATTTCTTGAACTTTTAAAGGTGGAATAATGATATAGCCTTTGAAATTGACCATTTTTTGGAGGGGCTATTTTTGATAATATCTTTCGGTTTTTTCATCATTATTTATTGATTCATTCAGATGTTCTACTCTTATTAAAAAAATTTTTTTTTATTTTTAAGCGATCTCTAACACCCGACATGGGGCTCGAACTCACAACCATGAGATCAAGAGTTGTATGCTCTAGGGACTGAGCCATCCGGGTGCCCTGGTGTTTTAATCCTTCTTGAGTTAATATTGGTAACGTATATATGTGTAGGGACCTCAAATTCCATGGAGATTTTCAAATTTTTCAGCATAGTGTTGTATGCCGTATTCTTTTATTGTAAAAAAGTCCCAGTTTGCCTGGGTGGCTCAGTTGGTTAAGCAACCGACTTTGGCTCAGGTCATGATCTCACAGTTTGTGAGTTCGAGCCCTGTGTTGGGCTCTGTGCTGACAGCTCGGAGCCTGGAGCCTGCTTTGGATTCTGTGTCTCCCTCTCTCTTTGCTCCGCCCCCACTCACGCTCTGTCTCTCTCCCTCTCTCTGTGTCTCAAAAATAAATAAAAACATTTTTTAAAAAGCCCCAGTAGATCTAGTTTTAGAGAATACTGCTTGTTTTCTATTTCTTGGACAAACTGGCTATTCAGTTCCCAAATCCCTTTTGTGTGTGTGTGTGTGTGTGTGTGTGTGTGTGTGTTTTCTTGTGTGTGTTCTAATTGATGAAGGTCTTTGAAACTCATTACAAATTCCTTTCTCAGCTTTTGTTGCTTTTTTACTGACCGCTTGAGTTGCATGCTTCAGAAGTTTATTTCTACAGTAGCACAGTAGAGAGAGGTGTTCATGTCATGAAATGTAGGAGGGAGAGGGGTCAGAGGAAGTAAACTTTAAGCTGTGTTTTGATGGATGGACAGAAGTTTTCTGGGTGGAGAAGTCCTTTCCAGTTGAGACAGCGGCCACAGAGGGATGAAACTCCTGTGTTTGCTAGAAACGATTATTGGCGGTAATTATTGGCACGCGCAGTTGAACAAACAGATGAGTGACATTTGTAGCAATATATTGATCTATTGTATTTATAATGTATTATGATGTAATATATTAATACGTTTGTGGGATTGTTTGATTCAACTGTAAGCTCCAGGAGGCTTACAGAGACCACTGTTTTCTGGTGCCAATTCCAGGACCTGGCCCAAAGAGGGCGCTCCAGGGGTGCCTGGGTGGCTCAGTCGGTTAAGCGTCCGACTTCCGCTCAGGTCGTGATCTCACGGTTCGTGGGTTCGAGCCCCGCCCCGGGCTCTGTGCTGACAGCTCAGAGCCTGGAGCCTGCCTGGGATTCTGTGTCTCCTTCTCTCTCTGCCCCACCCCAGCTCGCACTCTGTCTCTGTCTCTGTCTCTCTCAAAAATAAACATTTAAAAATTTTTTTAAAAAGAGGGGGCTCCATGAATATTTATTGAAGAAACAATAAATTCCCAAGATGCCTGCAGGGACCCGAGCCCTGTTCCAGGGACTGGGGACACAGTAGTGAAGAGAGCCTTTCTGATGGGTGGTGCTGAAAGATTTCATTTGGCTGAAACATAGGGAGCCAGAGAGTGTGGTGGGAGGTCAGCAGGGGCAACTATGAGGGGCCTTGCCAGTCCACTGAGCCCTGGACACCAGGTGAACTGTATTGTATTGAAGATAAGAAAAGCCCCAGGGCTGCAGTGCTGAGAATGGACTCTAGGGGGCAGGAGTGGAAGCTGGGAGGTCCGGGAGGAGGCGCCGCGCGGGACACAGGTGGGAGGGGAAGGGTCTGCAGAGCCTGAATGGGACCCGGCAGGTGCGTGTGTCCTAGAACGACTTTGGACTCAAAGGGACCGCATCGCTTTTATCTTCGGTGGCTTTGTTGAGGTGTAAGTGATCGTGGCCGATATTTTCGTTGGAAGCATCTTTGCTGCAAAGATTTCTGCCCCTTGACTAATTGACCTCGAGGCAATTTTGCCGTAAAACCACAAACAATCGAAAGGGGACAGTGAAAAGGACATAATGAAACATGAAAAATGAATAACAAAATTAGAAAGACTTTATTGCGAAATACAACATATTGGAATGCATTCCACACGTGCCGTGTAGATTCGTGGGCAAATAAATGAATCAGTTACTTGGGAGAGTAACTGACTTCCTTTTGTGGGCGGTACCTAAGGCCTTGTCTCCGAAGCCTTTTGTTCATAGTGTTGTGCACGTACTTGTGGATTCTTCTCTTCATTTGGTGTCCCGCTTTTTCTTTCTTTTCGTGAACATTCCTTCTTTCATTAAGAAAGGTGTCCTGTGCTCAGTCGCCAGAGCATCTGACTGTTGATCTCAGGATCTGGGGTTCGAGTCCCACGTGGGGTGTAGAGATTCCTTAAAAAAAAAAAAAAAAAGAAATGTATCCGTTTCCAAATACTGTCTGCATATTTGTAACAGATTTTTATTGCCCCGTGAGAGCCTTCTCCACTGTTGTTTGTTTCTGCCATATTTCACACGGCCATCCGTTGGTAGATGTTGCAAAGCTCTGTGGGTTACAGGGGCTCAACACTGTGCCACTGTATAGACCGTTGTGAGGGCCAAGATTCATACAGTGTGAATATGAGAGTGCTGTGTCAACGGTGAAATGAAACCAAACTGTTAACCAGTTATTTTTTTAATCTTTTATGGCGAAATTGCCTTATGGCCAATTAGTTAAGGGGCGAAAGTGTTTGCAATGAAAACGTCCGCGGCGAAGACGTTTATGGCAAAAGTACCTAGAGCCAAACTGACACCCGATACGTTGCACATATTTAAAGTAAAACATCTGATGAGTTCTAACGTTTCATACACCTGTAAGACCATCATCATAATTAAGATCATGTATGGGGGCGCCTGGGTGGCTCAGTCGGTTGAGCGTCCGACTTCGGCTCAGGTCACGATCTCGCGGTCGGTGAGTTCGAGCCCCGCGTCAGGCTCTGGGCTGATGGCTCAGAGCCTGGAGCCTGCTTCCGATTCTGTGTCTCCCTCTCTCTCTGCCCCTCCCCCGTTCATGCTCTCTCTCTCTCTCTCTCTCTGTCTCAAAAATAAATAAATGTTAAAAAAAAATTTAAAAAAAGGATCATGCACCCATGCACCCCTAAATTTATGGGGTGCATGGGTGGCTCAGTGGGTTAAGTGTCCGACTTAGGCTCAGGTCATAATCTTGCGGTTTGTAGATTCGAGCCCCTCGTTGGGCTCTGTGCTGACAGCTCAGAGCCTGGAGGCTGCTTCAGATTTTGTCTCCCTCTCTCTCTCTCTGCTCCTCCCCCACTTGTGCTCTGTCTCTGTTTCTCAAAATAATAAATAAATGGGGCGTCTCGGTGGCTCAGTTGGTTAAGTGTTCGACTTAGGCTCAGGTCATGATCTCATGAACTCACTGTGAGTTCCAGCCCCACGTCGGGCTCTGTGCTGACAGCTCAGAGCCTGGAGCCTGCTTCGGATTCTGTGTCTCCCTCTCTCTCTCTCTGTTCTTCCCTTGCCTGTGCTCTCTCTCTGTCTCTCGAAAATGAATAAATGTTAAAAAAAAATAATTTCCTACTGTCCCCTGATATTGTTCCCTTCTGTCTCACCCCTGCCCCCACATCACCAATTAAAAAAAAACTGATACGTTTTCTTTTCGTTTTGTTGTTGCTTGTTGGTCTGAGCATGTGATCTCCCTCGACATGATGATTTTGAGATTCATTCAGGTCGTCCTGTGCGTGCAGAGTTTGTTCTCCGTTTCACCAGCAGGCGGATATAGCATAACTTCGTTATTTGCCCTCCTGAGAATGGGCGTTGGGTTTGTTTCCGTTTTCTGGAGGTTACAGAAAGAGCGGTGGACGTTCCGTTCAGATCTGCACGTGGACGTGGGCGCGGGCGTTCCCGTCTTCTGGGCGAATACTCAGGAATGCAAAGGCTGGCTGGTATGGGAAGTGCACCTGCGATTTCTCAGGAAACCACCAAACTGCTTCCCCGGTGTCGCTATCATTTCACGCCCCCGTCAGCGGTATCGAATTCTAGTTCCTCCAGCATCTTGATGGCACCTGGCCTGGTCATTGGTTTTAATTTGGGCCATTCTGGTAGATGAGGAGTGGCATCTCACTCGTGCTCTGTCTCTCTCTCGCTCAAAAATAAATAAATAAACATTATAAAAAATTATAAAACAAAAAAGGATCCAACTTTGGCTCAGGTCATGATCTCATGATTCATGAGTTCGAGTCTTGGTTCGGGCTCTCAGCTCTCAGCACAGAACCCGCTTTGGATCCCCTGTCTCTCTCTCTGCCCATCCCTGCTTGTGCATGCTCTCTCTCTCTCTCTCTCTCTCTCTCCAAAATAAATAAAAATCATTAAAAAAAAATAAACAGAGGGTGTCTGGGTGGCTCAGTCGGTTAAGCGTCCGACTTCGGCTCAGGTTGTGATCTCGTGGTTCGTGAGTTCGAGCCCCTTGTCGGGCTCTGTGCTGACACCTCGGAGCCTGGAGCCTGCTTCGGATTCTGTGTCTCCCCCTCTCTCTGCCCCTTCCCCACTCACTCTCTGTCTCTCTCTGTCTCAGAAATAAATAAACGTTAAAAAAAATTTAAAAAAATGGTCAAGATGGCACATTTTTGTTGTGTGTATTTTGCCACAACACGACTCAACTTTTTTTAATTGCTTAATTGGAAAAGAGCAGTACGTATTGTAAACCAAAACAAAAACAACACAAAAATAGAGAATGTGGAAGTCCCTGTAGTGATTCCAACCACAATAATTACCATTTGTATGGCCTCCCAGAATGTAATAAACACACATACACATCCGTATATATAATTTCTTATATACTCCAATAAATAAATAATACCCATGTACTTTGCCAAAATGGAATTATACTATGCATAATTTTCTGCAACTTTTTTTTTTGCTATAATAATAGATCATGTTCACCCTTCTAGGTCATTATCTGAAAAACAAGACCTCGCATGCTACTCAAAAGTAGCATGGTGGGGGGCGCCTGGGTGGCTCAGTCGGTTGAGCGTCCGACTTCGGCTCAGGTCATGATCTCGAGGTCCGTGAGTTCGAGCCCCGCATCGGGCTCTGTGCTGACAGCTCAGAGCCTGGAGCCTGTTTCAGATTCTGTGTCTCCCTCTCTCTGACCCTCCCCCGTTCATGCTCTGTCTCTCTCTGTCTCAAAAATAAATAAAAACATTAAAAAAAATTTTTTAAAGTAGCATGGTGGTATAATATTCTATATTCTATAATATTCTATGGCAGTGTTTGGCAAACTTTTTCTTAAAGGGCCAGAGAGTAAATATTTACCTTTTGTAGATCCAATGGTCTCTGTGCCAAAAAAACTTTATTTACAAAAACCAACCCTTGTTCTACGGCGTGAAAGTTCTCTAGTACTTATTTACTTGGTCCCCTGCAGATGGACAGTGGGGCTGTTTCCTCCCCCTCTTCAAGGATTGCAGCAGCAAACATGGGCAGACATTCCTGGGATGGCAGAGACACACGATGGAAGAAGCTGTCTCCGAATCATCCTTCATCAACTCAGAGCGCCCATTTCACGGATGTGGAAACTGAGGTCCAGAGACATCAATGAGTGAGAAGGGACTGGAGCCTTGGCATTTATCTTGACTATCCTAACTGACCGAATTCCTCACTTGGGATCATTTTATTCCTTTTTTCCCCCTGTGCCATTCAGCACGTTCCCACTTTTCAGCCGAGGAGAGAGAAGGGGGGCCAGGCAGGCTGGGTGTAGGAACCTGCTCAGAATAGAGTCGTTTAATCGGCGCCTGCTTGTTTTGGCCTTGCCTGATGGGTGGGCAGAGGATGTGACTTCAATACTGACCTTGGGTTCTCCTGGGCTGGGACTGGGCTCTGAGGTCTCAGACAGAGCGTCATTCCTTGGACCAGAGGTCAGGCCACACAGAACTGTCAGGCTGAGGCTGAGTTCTAAGGATTTTGTTGGCTGTTGATAGCCTGGTGGTGATGGTGGGAGGCAATTATTTTTTAGCGGGACTGTTGATGCGTTCCATTTTTCGATGCAATTCACAGAAGGTTCCACTTTCTTTTCTGTTGATGGTCTCAAGAAATAGTCGTCGGCTAATCTTTCCTGGACATTTGCTGTATGTTAAGTGCATAGCCTGCCTCGTCTCATTTAATCCGCATTAAATGAATCCACAGACCCAGGAGTCAGATGTGAAGTTCTTACAAGGGGCTGGGAGCATCACCTCTTACCTGTCTGAACTTAGCCGCCTCTGGCCCTGCTTCAGCCACACCAGCCTCCTGCCATTCTTCCAACAAGCCAGGCGTCATCCTACTTCAGGACCTTTGCACTGCCCCCTCTTGCTAGAATGCCCTTGCTCTAGATGCCCACATCGCTCCCTCTCTCACTCCTTTCCGATCTCTGCACTGATGTGGCCACATCACAGAGGCTCTCTGGGTCTTCTTATTTAAATTTTTTTTATGTTTATTTATTTTTTGAAAGACAGAGCGTGAGCATAGGATGGGGAGAGAGAGAGAGAGAGGGACAGACAGACAGACAGACAGAATCCGAAGCAGGCTCCAGGCTCTGAGCTGTCAGCACAGAGCCCGATGTGGGGCTCAGACTCACGAACCGTGAGATCGAGACCTGAGCCAAAGTCCGACGCTTAACGAACTGAGCCATCCAGGCGACCCTGGATCTTTCTGTTTAAAGTTTCACTCTTTAAACCACCTCCCTGGCAACGTCTGTATTCCTGTTTTATTTTTCTCCATGGTGTACATCCCAGCCCAATGGACTTTGTATATGTCAATTACTCATTTTGTTTATTGGGTGTCTCCCTCCACGGCCGCGTGAGAAAAGGAAGTTTTAACCGCTCTGTTCACCTCTGGACCCCCCCCCCCCACCCAACATCAGCACCCGATAGACTCAGTAATATTTGCAGAAATATTCATTCTGCAAATGAATATTTGCAGAAACAGCAAGGTGGGTGCTGTTTTAAAGATGTTTTAAACGTCTGTGGATTTCATGGGGCGCCTGGGTGGCGCAGTCGGTTAAGCGTCCGACTTCAGCCAGGTCACGATCTCGCGGTCCGTGAGTTCGAGCCCCGCGTCAGGCTCTGGGCTGATGGCTCAGAGCCTGGAGCCTGTTTCCGATTCTGTGTCTCCCTCTCTCTCTGCCCCTCCCCCGTTCATGCTCTGTCTCTCTCTGTCCCAAAAATAAATAAACGTTGAAAAAAAAAATTAAAAAAAAAAAAAAGTCTGTGGATTTCAGTGCTGCCCTTCGCCCTGCGCTGGCTCCCCCAGAGGAGAGCTCGAAGCGCCTGGAAGCCTCCCCGCCTCCTTACCCGTCACGGCCCACAGCTAACGACCGACGGCTACAGACGTCCAGGGCTCAGCTCCCTTCCGTGGAGATAGGACAAAGTCTGAGACACGATTCACGCGCTGTGCTCCCCACAGAATGGGAGCTCCTCTTTAATATATCTTTGCATCCAAATCCTTGGCCTGGAACCCACCCCACGGGACCCGGATCACCAGAGCCCAGTTAGTGCTGCCTTGCGGTCGGTGTTTCACGAACGCAAGTGACCAAGCTGCTCCCAAGGCAGAGCCAGCTTCTCACTCCACACACCCTCCCGGGGGCCGCTCATCCTCTGTCGTGGCGTACGGACTCTCCTGCCTCACCCTGGGCTCTAATATCTAGCTGCCTCCTGGATATTCCTCCTGGGTATCCCCCCCCCCCCCCACCCCAGACCCAGCACATCCCCAAACTGAGCCCAACATCGTCATTCGCTGGACAGGCTGCGGACGGACGGGGGGAAACACGGCAAGAATCTGAATTCCGATTCTACGGAATTTAGGAGCCCTGGAGCCACCCGGTATTCAAAACTTCCTCGTTCCAAGACACGTTGTGTCCCCTTAAGCCTTTCCTTTTTAATGAAGCATAATTGTGTAAATTTAAGGTGTACAACGTGTTGATCTGATCTCCAGAACTTGTTTATCCACCGAGTTGCAAGGTTGTGCCCTTCAGTGTTACCCTCCCAATTTCCCCACCCAGCCCCCGGCAATCACCATTCTATTCTGTTTCTAACAGTTTGTTTGTTTGTTTTTTGATTCCACATCTGAGGGAGATCATACAGCACTTATCCCTTAAGATTTAAGCAACCTTTTGGGGCACCCGGGTGGCTCAATCGGTTAAGCATCCGGCTCTTGGTTTCAGCTCAGGTCACGAGCTCACGGTTCGTGGGTTCGAGCCCCGCATCGGGCTCCGCACTGGCAGTGAGGGGCCTGCTTTGAATTCTCTCTCTCTCTCTCTCTCTCTCTCTCTGCCCCTCTCTTACTCTCTCTCTAAATAAATAGGGTTTCTATCACCTGATAGTATCTGAATTCACTCACACCTCTGCTCTTAGTTTACAATCCCAGTGGATATGCTAATGAAGGAGGTGCACAACGTTGCCGGGACGGAGGGGGAGCATTGGGGTTGCAAGAACAGCGAAGAGGGTCCCCTAAACTGAGCTGTGGGTCCGGGGATGGTGGGGGAAGTCTCCTCCCAAGAGGTTAGCATTAGTCGGCAAAGGAGAGTGAGTTGGGCTGAAAAACAGAACTTTGCAGGTAGAAGAAAGAGCACGTGCAGAGGCTCTGAGGCTGGAAGAGTTTGTTCTGTTCCCCCCCCCACCCCCCTGCTGCAGAGTGTTGGGAACGGCCAGAGCAAAGGGGGCCTGTGCTATGGGGGGAGAGGTAAAGATGAGATTCTGAGATTACCAGGAGCCTTGAACGGGGTGCTCAGATTTCAGCCTGGGGGCAGCGGAGAACCGCGGGAGGTGTCCAGCTGGGGGGTGAGGAGGCCAGAACCCCTGCAGGGGAGGCCATGGCCTCAGCTTACTCATCTGCAGGTTGGGGATAATATCCGCCACATATGGAAATGGGCAGGAATATATATATTAATGCCGGCAAAGGGTTTGATCCCACGCATGGCATGTAGGAAGCCTCCGATAATTTTAATTTTTTTTAACGTTTATTTATTTTTGAGACAGAGAGAGACAGAGCATGAACAGGGGAGGGGCAGAGAGAGAGGGAGACACAGAATCCCAAGCAGGCTCCAGGCTCTGAGCTGTCAGCACAGAGCCCGACGCGGGGCTCGAACTCACAGACCGTGAGATCGTGACCTGAGCCGAAGTCGGACGCTTAACGGACCGAGCCACCCAGGCACCCCAGCCTCCGATAATTTTAGAACGAAAGTAGCAGGAGAAGAGAAGGGGAAGAAGGACCAGGGTATGGTGGTTCGGCACCTACCCTCCACACTCGCTCACTGGCCGGCTCTGTGGGCTGCACCTCTGTGCCTCGGTTTCCCCATCTGTAAGAGAGGACCAACAGTAGGATGCTGTTCGTGAGGAGTCAAGGTTCTGGCACCTGGGCACTATAAACTCCGGGAGAGTACTTGTTAGGGACCCTTCCCTCCTCGACTGTCCCCGTGTGGTCTGCCACCATACCCTTATTTACCCAGTGATGCTTTCCTCACTTGAATTACTTACGCTTACTCCCATCTTTGCCTTGCAGTAAAATATACGTAACAGAAAAGTCACCATTCAAACCCTTTTCAACTGTGTGGTTCTGTGCACGTTTCAACTGTGCACGTTCACACGGCGGTGCAAAGGTCACCGCCATCCGTCCCCAGAACTTTCTCGTCTCCGCCAACTGAGACTCTGCCCCCACGGAACACTGGCCCTCCACCCCTTCCCCCCCGGCCCCTGGCTCCCACCATCTACTCTCTGCGTCTGTGGACGGGACTCCTCAGGGACCTGCTGGGAGCGGAAGCCTGTGGTCTCTGTCCTTCTGTGACGGGCTTGTTTCACTGAGCCCAATGTCCTCCTCCAGGTTCACCCTGCTGTATAAGGTGTCAGAACGAGCTTCCTTTTCAAGGCTGATTGATATTCCATCGCATGACGGGCGCCTGGGTGGCCCAGTCGGTGGAGCGTCCGACTTCGGCTCAGGTCACGATCTCACAGCTCGTGAGTTCGAGCCCCGCGTCGGGCTCTCTGCTGACAGCTCGGAGCCTGGAGCCTGCTTCGGATTCTGCGTCTCCCTCCCTGCCTGACCCTTCCCTGCTTGCACTCCCTCTCTCTCTCTCTCTCTCTCTCAAAAATAAAATAAACATTAACAAAATATTCCATTGTATGAATGGGCCACGTTTTGTTTGTCCGTTCACCTCCTGACAGACATTTGACGCCTGCTATGAACATGGGTGTGCAGATAAATCCTCGATCCTTCTGGATCCCAGAAGTGGATTGCTGTGGATCCTACGTTACCTCTGTGTTTAAGTTCTGAGGAGCGTCCAGACTGTTTTCCACGGCGGCTACACCATTTGACCCACCATTCCACTCTTGCCCCGTAGTGCATTCTCCACCAACAGCCAGCCTGGTCTTAGGACAGAAACCGTCCATCCCCCAGGCACAAATACTCCAACTCACCTACTAGGCTCTGGGATTAGCGGTGCCCGGCACAGGACACCGGCCTTCCTGTAGTTTATGGTTGAAATCCAGGCAGCAAATGATGTAAAGACACAACCGATAGCAAACTCAGGTGGTGATAACTACAGGGGGGAGAGAGAGAGAGAGAGAGGGTGACAGAGATCCCTGGGGGTGAGGGTGTGATGCAGATTTTAAAACAGGGTGGTCAGAGAAGTTGTCGCCGAAGTGAACGTTTGAGCAGAGGTCAGAAGGGAGGGGGCCAGGTGGGTATCTGTGGGAAGAGTGTTCTAGGCAGAGGGCACAGCCCTGTGCAAAGGCCCTGGGGCAGCGCTGGGTCTGGTGTGTTGGAGGAACAGGGAGGAAGGTGTGCGTGTGTGTGTGTGTGTGTGTGTGTGTTTGGAACGGAGTGAGCCAGAGGACTCAGACCCCTTCCCCCCCACTCCCAAGGTGGGAGCCCTGGGGGACCTGACTTGGGTGCTCACCGGCGCCCTCTGGTGGCGTCTTCAGGGAGGGCAACCCGTGGGGTTCAAGAAGGGGGATGGAGGGTGCAGGGGGAAAGGGGGGCCGTGTGGGTACCAGGGTGGACTGTGCTAGTCCCGCTGAGCAATGACAGAGTGAACTAGGATGGGGACCGAGGACTTGGGGAGAAGTGTTCAGTTGCCGGATGGAGGCTGCACGGAGAACTGAGAGCATCTTCTCGGGCCTGGCGGTGAGTGGCAGGGGGCTCCCCGGATTATTTGGGCCTGTGCAATGCGAAGGGAGAAGCCTCCACTGGCCCAGAAGGCAAAGACGACGCCGGGTCAGACGGAGCGTGGCACACGGGGCTCTTCCGCGACTCTCCGGCGTGTAGTATTTTCGTTCCTATCAGATCCTGCTGTTTGATTTTGTTCACAGCGCTCATTGTTACCTGCAATTATCTTTATGGTAACTCCCGCCCTCCCGGCCCAACCGCCGCCCACCCCCCCCCCCCCCCAGCGTGTTCATGGCTGGTTTTCTACCACTCGACTGTCACCTCTCTAAACGAGGGCAGAGATCTTGTTTGTTTTACTTAAGGCCACATCCGCCACGCAGCAGGCAAGATAAGAGCTCGTCCAAAGATGTTCCCTTCCTCATCCCTGGAACTCTGAATATGTGAGATTGCATGGCGAGGGGCATTAAGGTTGTTAATCGGCTGACCCGGAGATGGGGAGATTATCCTGGATTATCTGTGTAATCCCAGTGTGATCACAAGTGTCCTTAAATGTGGAGGAGGGAGGCCGGGGAGAGAAAACCAGAGAGAAGGCAGCGGGAGAAGGACTTGGCTTGACGTTGCTGGGATGCATAAGGCGGCCTCTAGAAGCGGAAAGGCAAAGAAAAGGATTTTCTCCTAGAGCCTCCAGAAGGAAGAGGAACCTTGATTTTTGTTTAGCCAGACAGTTTTGGACTTACGACCCCCCAGAACCGTATGATAATAAATGTGTTGTTTTGAGCTACCAAGTTCATGGTGATTTGTCACCGTAGCAGGTAGGAGGTGGATACACTCAGCTTGGCACCTAGTAGATGCTCAATAAACATTTGTTAAATGGATGATCGGGAGGTGACTGCAGGGCTCAGAACCGGAGATAGTACAGTCAACCTTAAGTTAAAGGGGTTGCCAGGCAGTCAGGAGGGGGGTGGTGATCTTGGAGTCAATGGGGGGGACACCTTTGGGTTGGGCCAGCCCCTCAGCACTGGGCACAAGGGCGGGTGGAGTTCGAGGTCGGAGCTGGCAAAGGCCCTACAATGGGAACAGTCCAGAAACAGGAAAGGGGTGGAGGTGGGGGGCACCTGGGCCTCTCAGTTGGTTGAACGTCTGACTCTTGGTTTCAGCTCAGGTCATGATGTCACTGTTCATGAGTTTGAGCCCGGAGCCCTGCATCAGGCTCTGTGCTGGACAGCTTGGAATCCTCTCTCTCTCCCTCTCTCTCTCTGCTCCTTACCTGATCTGCTCTAAATAAATAAATAAATAAAACTAAAAAAAAAAAAAAAAAGTAACAGGAAAGGGGGTTTCTTGATCACCGCCCCGTCCCACAACTGCTGTTTTCACTGCATCCCAGCGGCTAAGGTGTCTGAGGCGTGTTCTTTTGCTTCTGTCCCCCTCCCCCCAAACCTTAAAACTTGAAATAATTTCATTGTAAAAAAATTTTAAGGTGGTTTGAGGTTTACAGAAAAATTGAACAGAAAATACAGGGATTTCCCATAGTATGAACATCTTGCATTAGGGTGGTACATTTGTCACGGCTAATGAGCCAACATTGATGCATTATTATAAACGGAAGTCTGTAGTTTACATAAGGTTCACTGTTGGGGTTGTATCATCCTTGGGCTTTGACGATGTTTACAGATGTGGATTCACTGTTACAGAATTATGCAGAATAGTTTCACTGCCCCCCAAACCCCTGGGTTCCGCCTGTTCATCCCTTGGTCCCTTCTCCAGAGCCCCCGGCAACCACTGATCTTTTTACTTTCTCTGATTTCGTCTTTTTCAGGACGTCATATAGTTGGGATTATACAGTATGTAGGCTTTTCAGAGTGTGGTTTTGTTTGTTTTACTTAGCAATATGCATTTAAGTTCCCTCCTTTTAGGTGGTTTTTGTTGCTTTAGAAAAATCATGATAAAATATCTGTAATACAAAACTTTTAACCATTTTTAAAGAGATTTGTTTGACGGTAATCTCCACACCCAACATGGGGCTCGAACCTACAACCCCGAGGTCAAGAATCCCAGGCTCCCTGGACTGAGCTGGCCAGGCGCCCCGGTTTTAACCATATTTAAATGTACAGTTCAGGGGTGCCTGGGTGGCTGAGTCCGTTGAGCGTCCAACTCCTGGTTTCGGCTCAGGTCATGATCTCACAGTCTGTGAGTTCGAGCCCCACGTCAGGCTCTGCCCAGACAGCATGGAGCCTGCTTGGGATTCTCTCTCTCTCTCCCTCTCTCTCTCTTTCTTCCACTTCCTAGCACGTGGTCACTCTCTCTCTCTCTCTCTCAAAAATAAATAAAAAAATAAATATTTAAATGCACAGTTCAATGGCACTAAATACATCACAATATTTTTTGTGCAAGCATCACCATTATCCATTTCCAGAACTTTCCCCCCAGCTTTACTGAAGTACAATTGGCAAGCAAATTGTACACAATTAAAGTATACATACGTACATTCGACATATGTAAACTTTGTGAAACGGTCGCCAGGATCTGGGTAATTAACACAGTCATCATCGGCTTACGGGTTTTTTTGTTTGTTTTTTGTTTTTTGTTTTTTGTTTTTTTTTTTTTGGAGGTGAGAATGCTTACATTCTACTCTCTTAGCGAATTCCCAGACCTTTTTTTATCATCCCAAATGGAAACTCTGTACTGTTAACCAGCTCCCCATTATCCCCCCTTCTGCCTCCAGCCCCTGGTAACTTCTAATATACCTTCTGCCCATGAATTTGACTACTGTAGATACTTTGTACAAGCGGAATCTTTGTCCTTTCGTGTCTGGCTTCTTTCATTCAGTATGGTCTCTTTGAGGGTCATCCCTGTGTCCCCGTTGTAGCCTGAGTCAGAATTTCATTCTTTTCTAAGGCTGAATAATATCACACGTATGGATGGACGACACTGTGTCTTACCCATTTACCCATCCGCGGACACTGGGTTCCTTTCACCTTTTGGCTACTGTGGACAACACTGCTGTGAAGCTTGGTTAAGACCATCTGTTTGAGGGGCACCCGGGTGGCTCAGTCGGTTAAGCGTCCGGCTTCAGCTCAGGTCATGATCTCGCGGTCCGTGAGTTCCAGCCCCGTGTGGGGTTCTGGGCTGACGGCTCGGAGCCTGGAGCCTGCTTCGCATTCTGTGTCTCCCTCTCTCTCTGACCCTCCCCAGTTCACGCTTTGTCTCTCTCTGTCTCAAAAATAAATAAATGTTAAAAAAAAAAAAGACCATCTGTTTGAGTTCCTGCCGTCGACTCTTTTTGGGTATGTATCTCACAGTGGAATTACTGGATCATACAGGGATCGTGTCTTTTTTGTCTCCTATATTTAAACTGGCGAATTCACTAGGTGAAAAATGGTATCTACCTAAATTATTTTCACTCATGTTTCTTTGGTTCAAAGTGACCCTGAACGCCTGGCCCGTTGGAGGTTTTATTTTCTCTTGGAAACGGTCTCTTGATACTATTTGCTTGTTATCTAGAAGGTGGAACCTCATCAACTTGAAAACACCCTTTGTATACTAGAGATATGGACCTCTTTTGTATGCTGCTTGTTGAATATATGTCCCCATTCTGTTGCTTACATTTTCATTTTTGGCATTTCTTTTTGGATATGTAGACGTTTTTATTTTCATGGAGTGAAAGCTTGACGTTGTTATTATCATGTTTTTGGTGATGTTATGCTTAATAAGTGCTTTCTGTTGGAAGATTGATGCACACCTAATTCTACATTCATCTAGGTTTTTTCTAGAAGAATAGAAAATCGTAAGTTTAGCCAATTAGATTTAGACTCTCTTTAAGGTCTAGCTTTTTTTTTAAGTTATTTTTTTTAGAGAGAGAGCGTGTGTGAGTGGGGGAGAGGGACAGGGAGAGAGAGGGAATCTCAAGCCCTATTGTGGGGCTTGATCCCATGACCCTGGGATCATGCCCTGAGCCAAAATCGAGAGTCGGATGCTCATCAACTGAGCCACACAGGGACCCCTAGATCTAGCTTTTAAATACACATTTTAAAGACTTTACAAATTTCCTTCTCAAATTACCAGATAATTATCTCAGCCCCTCTTACTAAATGACAAAATCGAGAAAATTTTTCTTTTTTCAAGTGATTGGGAGGCACCTTTGAAATTAATTTGTTAAAAAATGGGGGTGTATTTCTAGGTCAGTTCTTCTGATATATTGATTTAACTGCCTACCTACATTTGTGCCTATGTGAATTAATTTATCTTAAAAAATTGTTTTTAAATGTTTATTTATTTTTGAGAGAAAGAGAGACCGAGCACAGGCGCGGGGCAGGAACAGAGAGAGAGGGAGACACAGAATTGGAAACAGGCTCCAGGCTCTGAGCTGTCGGCACAGAGTCCGACGCGGGGCTCGAATCCCCAAACCGTGAGGTCGTGACCTGAGCCGAAGCTGGACGCTTAACCGACTGAGTCCCCCAGGCGCTCCTATTTTAGCTTTTTAATATTTTAATACCTGAGAATGTTATTGCTGTCCTGATTACCTTCTTTTCCAGATTTTCTTCTTGGTGCTGATTTAATTATTTTTAGATCAGTGGTTCCCAGCCAGGGTTACCTTCCAGGGAACACTTGGCAATGTCCGGAGACAATTTTGGTTGTCACAACTGGGGCAGTGTTACTGGCATAGGGACCAGGGGTGCTGCTAACATCCTACAGTAATAGGAGAGCCCCCGTGACAAAGAACGGTCTGGCTCTACATGTCCACAGCCCCAAGGATGAGAAACCCTCCTCTAGACGAACTTCAGGATAATTTCCATATATTTTTTTTTAGATATAAATTTTTTAGAAGATTTTTTAAGGTTTATTTATTTTTTTTTTTTTAGTTTTTTTTTTCAACGTTTATTTATTTTTGGGACAGAGAGAGACAGAGCACGAACGGGGGAGGGGCTGAGAGAGAGGGAGACACAGAATCGGAAACAGGCTCCAGCCTCTGAGCCATCAGCCCAGAGCCCGATGCGGGGCTCGAACTCACAGACCGCGAGATCGTGACCTGGCTGAAGTCGGACGCTTAACCGACTGCGCCACCCAGGCGCCCCAAGGTTTATTTATTTTTAATTAATTAATGTGTGTATTTATGTATGTATGTATTTATTAATGTTTTTATTTTATTTTTGAGAGACAGAGAGAGAGAGCATGAGTGGGGGAGGAGCAGAGAGAGAGGGAGACACAGAATCCGAAGCAGGCTCCAGGCTCCGAGCTGTCAGCACAGAGCCCAATGCCGGGCTCGAACCCGCAAACTGTGACATCATGACCTGAGCTGAAGTCGGACACCTGACCGACTAAGCCACCCAGGCGCCCCTAAGGTTTATTTATTTTTGAGAGAGAGAGAGAGAGAGAGAGAGCGAGCACGAGTGAGGAGTGGTAGAGAGAGAGGGAGACAAAGAAAGCCAAGCAGGCTCTAGGCTCCTCACTGTCAGCACAGAGCCTGATGCAGGGCTTGAACTCACCAACCGTGAGATCATGACCTGAGCTGAAGTCGGATGCCCAACCGACTGAGCCCCCCAGGCGCCCCTCTTTTTTCTTTCTCTTTCTTTCTTTCTTTCTTTCTTTCTTTCTTTCTTTCTTTCTTTCTTCTTTTTAAATAGCCTTCATGCCCAGCACAGAGCCCAATGCGGGGCTTGAACTCACCAACCTGAGCTGAAGTCGGATGCCCAACCAACTGAGCCCCCCAGGCACCCCTCTTTCTTTTTTCTTTCTTTCTTTCTTTCTTTCTTTTTTTTTTTAATAGCCTTCATGCCCAGCACGGAGCCCAATGCGGGGCTTGAATCCACCACCCTGAGATCAAGACGTGAGCTGAGATCAAGAGCCGGATGCTTAACGGACTGAGCCACCCAGACACCCCCGGCTTTTCCATCTTCCAGGCATTTTGGTTGTTCAATGTAGTTACTCTCTAGATTCTCTGCAACTCGCTTGGCGGAAGCCTCGATCTCCACAGAGCTGCAGTGGCGTCACAAACCAGGAGAAGCCCCTCACTCAGAGATTCCAAGGGGCTGTACCTCAGCTACACTGCAGGGGTCAGGAAAGCGTGTGTCCAAGTGTAGGGTCAAGACAGAAGCGTGGGGTGGGTCTGACGATTCAAAATCCGATGGATAATGGAATATCATTCAGCCATCAAAAGGCATGAAGTGCTAATCCCTGCTACAATATGGATACAACTTGCAAGCATTATGCTAAGTAGTGAACGTAGTCAGGCACAAAAGGTCACATGTTACATGATTCCATTTGTATGGAATGTCCAGAATAGGCAAATCCAGAGAGACAGAAAGTAGATTAGTGGTTGCCAGCGGCTGGGGGGAGGGGAAATGAGAAGTGTCTGCTCCATGGGTATGGGGTTTCCACTGGGGACAATGAAACAAAATTTGCAGTTAGTGTCATGGTTGCACAGCATTGTGCATATACTAAATATCCCTGAATTGTACACTGGAAAATGGTTAAAGTGGTAAATTCTATGTTATGTGCATTTTACCACAATAAAAAAAAATCAAAACAATAAACCATTGTATTTGAATAGGGGTCAGAAATGGAGATTTATTTTTTAATTTTTTTAATGTTTATTCTTTTTTTTTTTTTTTTTTTTTTGAGAGACAGAGCACAAGCAGGGGAGGGGCAGAGAGAGAGGGAGACACAGAATCCCAAGCAGGCTCCAGGCTCTGAGCTGTCAGCACAGAGCCCGACGCAGGGCTCAAACTCACGAACCGTGAGATCGTGACCTGAGCCGAAGTCGGACGTTCAACCGACTGAGCCACCCAGACGCCCCCATGTCCATTTTCTTATACCAATGTCACACCCTGCCGTTATAACCTCTAAATTAAAAAAAAAAGGGAAAAAATACGTGACTATTGTAAGTTACTATAACTTATTGATGCAAACCCTATGTGAATGGCACAAGAGATGAAAAAGAAAAGAGAAAGAACAAGAGAAATTTGAAATATTTGAATTGACTAGGTATTTTGAGGAGAACGGATAGGTCTCCCTGCTTCTCGGGGAAAAATTATTTAGGTTGGTTCCAGATTTTGTTACAATGAATAGCCTTGTGAATATATATACACATATATATTTACTCACAGGAGTCTATCTGTGCAGCATATAAATTCCTGGAAAGGAGATGAAAGGCAGAAAGGGTCAGTGCAATTTACTTGTTGAAAGTCATTGCCAAATCACATCCCATTGATCGACCTAATTTATAACAGTGATTGCGAGAGTGTCCGCTTTCTTACAAACATTCACACTGTGTTGCCCATTTTTCTGATCGTGGCAAACTCAGTGAAAATGATGTGGCCATATCTCCAACTAGGAAGAAAGCTGAACATCTTTTTATATGTTTAAACACCTTTTGTATTCCGTTTTTTCTTTCCTTTTCATTAGTCTGTTTCTGTGGGCTCCCCGTTCACGTCCTTTGCCATTTTAATCTTGGCAAACAAAAGTTTGGATTTTTTTTCTCACTGAAAAATATTAATATTATGTTTTGCATATTTTGTAATATAACGTGTGTCCTTTATCTGTCATTTAATTTTTTTCCTCACTTAATTTTTTTTCTCACTTTTAAAAATCTGATTTTCGGCTTTATGTATGAATTTTTTTTTTGCTCTCCCTATAATCTGAGTTTTCACGTAGCCAAATTTGTTATTTTTGGATTTTTGACTTGGGACTTATGCCTTGCTTTAAGAAATATTCCCTACTTTGAAATTTTAAAACAGTATTTCCACATTGTAGAGTCTCATGGTTCCATTTTTGAGTGGCTGCAGAATTCATCAGATACATTTGTAGTATCATGGAGGGGCTCATGTGCCTTCTCTTCTTGGATCTATTAAAACAATGATCTCCATGACTCTAGACTCCCTAGCATTGAACTATCTTTGCACTCCTGGGCTGAGTCCCACTTGATCCTGGGGTTGGTGTTTTGTTTTGTTTTGTTTTAATTTGCCTGGTTCTATTAGTAAATTCTCCATGCTGGGTTTTTGCAATGCTATTTACAAGTGAACTCATTCTCTAATTCTGCGCCCCCCCCCCAAATGTAATGTATTAAAGCAGGTTTCCATGACAACACAGGAGTCTGGGTTTACGCTTGGTTTCCTGCTTCAATGCAATGGAGAGCAGCTAGATGGAGGAAGAATGCACCAGAGAGACCTAACAGAGGATGCTGGGCAGGTTGGTGGTGAGGTCTCCCCCGCGCCTTCTTTGATGGGCCACGAAGGGGTTCATTGCCTACATTCAAGAACGATGAACCAAGCTCACTTTCTCTCTAGATCACGCCTTCAGAGTGCAATGTGTTTAAATGTCAAACCAAAGCCAACCGAACAAAAACAAAGTGAAATGAAAAGCCCCCAAATGAGTTTTTCAGAATTTAAAACTTTTCATTTTGCCATGACGGTGGGGCTCGGTGAAAAGCTGCACAGAGAGTGCAGGGAATCCCTTTGTGCACACATCTGCTTTGTTCTCTCTCTCTCTCTTTCTTTTTTCTAAACGATTTGAAAGTCGGTTGCAGACATTCTGCCCCTTTATCCCTATACATAACTTCATTCAGTATGTCATTCCTAAAACCAGAGACATTCTCTCCCGTCGCCTCAGCGCGACGATTAAATTAAAACCGATTCAAAAATATTATATAATTGATGGCACTTTTTGAGTCTTCTCCAATTGTCCTGGTAATTGTTACATGACAAAAGAAAATCCAGAAGCAACGTTGGTCACTTAACGAGGGTGATGTCTGCCAGCTTTCTGCTCTGTGAAGCTGTTTTTTTCCTTTCCCTTATCATCCATCGACAGGTGGTATCTTGCAGAGCGATACTTGGGGACCATAGAAGCCCTCTTTGACTCCCCTAATCTCCAACCATTAATTTTAACATTCATGGATGGTTCTTGCCTGAACGGATTATTTGGAGACTGCCAAATAGTGGTTTTTCTACTTCTGTTCCGATGATTTTAATAAAAGGCAGAGATTGACTTTCAATTTTTAGAAGCCTGGGTTTTTTGGGGGGGGGTCCTGGGGGTGTTTACAAAAGAAAACGTGCTGTCAGGAAGTGGTGATGTCTCCATTGTCTCTCAGCAAGTCACAGCTGAAATGATTCTTTCGACTTGTACCCAACACACAAGTCCTGTGTCCTGAAGGAGTTCCAGGGGACGGCGTGTCCCTTTCCACGCGTTTTCTAGGACACGCTGCCCGTCTGGAACTGCAGTGGTTTTGGGGGCTTCCGTGGAACAGAGGGAAGCCCACAGCTCTGCCCAGGTTTGCACAAGGAGGACGGGGGACCTTTCTCGAACCCACAATTCTTCATACCCTCAGGCTGTACTGCCTTCCATTCCTTCTCCTTGGGTTCACGCTTGGCCCATTGCAGACGGTGAGATATTGTGGGAAAGACAATCAGATTATGTCAGCCCTTTTGTGTAAACCGTCTAGGGGCTCCCCATTGCTTTTAGGAAAAGGTGGTTTGGGAAGGGGCTTAACCGGGTGTATTAAGGCTCTTCCCCTTCTCTGTGTTCTGGCTCAGGCAGATGGGAGATGCTGGTCTCCCCACCTGGATCACCTCCTCGAGCTTTCCTTGGCTTTCCTTGGCTTCCTTTCCTTCCTCACCTTCAGATTTCAGCTCCAACTCACTTCCTCAGAGGATCCTACCCTACCTGCCCCCCCCCCCCCCCCCACTTTACGCCCCAGCATTGTCTCATCAAGGGCCCTCTCCGGGGTCCAGACTGTGAGGAACCCGAGTGTGTTTATTTTGCTCACTGTAAATCCTCATTACTTACTGCATGTTGATTCTCCCATTCAACAAATATTTATTAAGCAACAGATACATTAGGCACTGGGTGTAAAGAGTGACACGTAGTGAAGGCTGGCAGATTCCTGCTGCACGGGGAAGGGGGAAGATACACGAAAAACCCCAAGGAATTTCAGGACGCGCTGGTGCGATGTAAATGACAGAAAAGGGAACAAAGGGATGAGGCGCGGGGGCATCTGCAAAGTGTGGTCTGGGAAGGTTCCTTGGAGCACCGTGGTGGAAACAGGCACCGGAGGGACAGGCGGAAGGAACAGCCAGGGTAGGGGCCTGGAGGCAGGAGTAGGTTTGGCGTGTTCGAGGGACCGTGGGCTCAGCTCCTGGCCAACGAATATTCGTTTCATAGACAAGGGGAAGAATGAGCGCCCGCCCCCCGCCCCGCTCCTGGAATCGCGCTGGGTGCTGTCTCGGGCTTTCTCTTCCCTTGCGCCTCCTCAAGTCTGACACGCAGGTATCGTTACATCCATTACGCAGCGGAGGCCAACCCGCCGAGAGTCAAGTCCCGAGTCCAAGGCCGCACAGGAAGTGAGGGGAGGGGGAGCCAGACTCCACTCGGCTCAGGCTTTCCTGTACTTAGGGCTCCTTCCCCCACCTCAGGGAGGCGGGCGGACCACCATCGAGCCCTATTCGCGGGCGGCATTTGCTGGACACGCAGACACCCCCGGACGCTGGGTCTGTGCGTTGAAAATCGGGCGTGTCCACCTGTGCTGTCACCGGGATCTGCAGGGCCCCGTTTGCTCTCTGGCGAGCTTCTGCACGTTCTCTCCAACTTCCACCACAGGCCGCACGCCTCAGGCCACCTCCCGTCACCCCTGCCACGGAGCACACCGAGCGCCCTGGGCGCGCGTGCACGCGGCTGTCCCCAGGGCCCTGGCGCTGGGCGGGGGCGCCCGCGCGCGTCTATTACGAGGCGCGCCGGCAGGACTGAGACCAGGGTGACGCGGGCGCAACATTTAAGGGAGTCCCGAAAACCCGAGCGACCAAGATAAATAGCGTTTTAATGAAATAGTAAAAAAAAAAAAAAAAAAAAAAAAAAAATCAAAATGAGCCTCCCAAAGTCCAAGGGAAGGAGATAGCCATAGAAACATTAAAAAAGGGCTCCGTGTCGCTGGGTCCGGCATGTGGGGCGCCCCCAAGCTCCCGGACGCGGGTCGCGGGGGGTCTGGGGCGCCCCCTCGGCTGGGACGCGCCGGGGGCCGTCCTGCGCGGGGGCCCGGGGCGGGGAGGCCGGCGGGCGGGGCCGGGCGGGGCGGGGCCTCCCTCTCCCGGGCCTCCCTCCTCCCCTCCCGGGCCTCTCCAGGGCGCCGAGTCCCTTCCCGGTGCCGATCCGCGCCGCCTTTTCCCGCCACCCGCACGGGGCCCAGCTGACGGGCCGCGTTGTTTACGGCCGAGCAGCCCTCGCTCCCGCCGCCCGCCCGCCACTCGCCGGCCCAGGTGCCCGCCCGCCCGTCCGCGCGTCCGTCTGTCTCGGCGTTCGCAGATCGCGGCCCAGAGCGCTCGGGGCGCAGCGAGGGGGCTCCGGACCCGGAGGTCGCGGACGGGGCCCGGGCCGCCGCGGTCCGGGGTCGGGGCCGCCTCCGCCGGATCGGTAGCGGCCGAGGCCCCGCGCCCCTCCTGGGGCCGTTCCGAGGGCCCTCCCGGGCGGGGGCTGCGGCGCGCGGGGCCGCCGGCGTGGAAGAGAAGGACGCGCGTCCCCCCCAGCGCCGCTCGGGCGGCCGCCTCGGAGCATGACCCCCGCGGGCCGGCGCCGCGCGCTCTGAGCCGCCGGGACCCCGCGCTCCAGCAGCCATGGGCGCCGGGGCTGGGCGGGGGGCGGCCACCGCGCCGCTGCTGGTGGCGGTGGCCGCGCTGCTGCTGGGCGCCGCGGGCCACCTGTACCCCGGAGAGGGTGAGTCTGGGGGTCCGGGAGCGGGCGGGAGCGGCGCGGTGGGGAGGGCGCCCCTTGCCAAAATGGAGCCCACCGCCGGGGACCCAGAGCCCTCCTCGGGGTGCGCGCTTGTGTCGGGTGGGGGGGGGCGCGGTGCGCGTGGCCGGGAAGGTAGCTTGGGCCCCGCGCGGGGCGGGATGCCGCTGACCTTGGCCTTTGCCCGCCTGGGCTCGCGGTTCCGCGCGCCGTGTGCGGGCCCCGGGCCGGAGGAACCTTGCCCCAGTACCCGTCCCGCTGCGGGTGCCTTTCCCGAGCGCGCCTCGGACCCGTGTGTGGCTCTCTGCAACCTCGGCTCGCTCCGGAGACGGGACACGCGTCCTCCTGGGTCCCCTGTGAAGTGGGGTCTCCGGGTCCAGGCGGCCGAATGCCGGCGGCGCACACGGTTTGGAGCCAGAGTCGAGGGTCCCTTGGGGTCCCCGCGGATAGATGTCCTAGGCGGGGGAATTGTAGAATCCTACCCCCCTCCTTAGATCTAGGCCCGTGGCTACCCGCACTTCAGATCCATGTTTACACTTTCGGGTGCCGTTTCCAGATGTCCGGAGGCAAACTCTAGCGCCTTGGCAACCGGGCCTTTGTTGTAGCAGAAGCCCTGGCGGCTCTATCACGATTATTATGGTTAGTGCCACCAAATACCCCGGGCTTATCTCCCTGGACCTTCACACGGGCCCCTGGAGGTTGGTACTGTTGTTTGCCCATTGCATAGAGGAGCAAACTGAGGCTCAGGTAGGAGACAGTTCAACTTGCCCTAAAGTCAGTGCCGGAGGGAGAACTCGAACCTTTCTGTTGGTGGCCTGGCTAGGCTAGGCTCTGGACTGCTGCTGGATGTCCCGTGTCTCCCCATGGCCCCCACCTCCCCCTCCAGGTCTGCCCTTCCTGAAGGAGTTTTACCTGCCAGCCCAGGGAGGTCTCTCACCTCAGGTGAGCCTCTCAGGCCCCGCCCCACCCACGGACTTCCCTCCTGGGCCTCCCCGTGCTGGTAGCAGATGGAGTGGAGGCAAAAACCAACTCCAGCTCTTTGGGCTTGATGGCAGTCCTTTCCGGCTGTGGGGCAAGGAATGAAGAATCCTTTCAGAGAACATGGCTGGAGTTTCCCCGACTGGTGCCGGAGGCCCCACTTTAAAAATATCTGTTGGGTTATGTTTTCAGAATTTTCCATAAAAGGAAATCAGTCATGATGAGGAAGGGGTCGGGGAGGGAAGGAACAGAAGCTCCTGAGTTCCCTGGAAGGGAACGAGGTCCGTGAGAAAACACACGCAGGCTCTGGGGGGGACAACCCAGGTTTGCTGAGCACCTGTCTCAGCTATGCGGTGGCTCCGAGGCCAGGGTGCTCGGGGTACGGTGGGCTCTCAAGAAGGGTGACTATGGCTTTGGGTTCTTGTTCAGAAAATCCAAGACCAATGTTAGACCTGTTCCAGGTTTTGTGTATGTATGTGCGTATGCACCCATGTACATGTGGTTCCCTGCTCTTCTGTTCCTTGTAGCTTTGGTAATTGTGGATTTGTGCCTGGGCTTCCAGGGGCCAGTAGATGGATTTACCACTTCTTTCCACGTTTGCAGTTTCCACAAGGGTGGAGGCTTATGTGTCTTTCTTTCTTCTTTAGTGTTTATTTTTGAGAGAGAAGGAGAGAGGGAGAGGGAGAGAGAGAGTATGTGCGCATGCGTGCACAAGTTGGGGGTGGGGAGGGCAGAGAGAGAAGGGGACAGAGGATCCCAGGTGGGCGCTGTGCTGACAGCCCGACGTGGGGCTCGAACTCATGAACCGCGAGATCATGACCTAAGCCGAAGTGGGATACTTACCCCACGGAACCACCCAGGCACCCTGAGGCTTCTGTTTCTTTCGTGAGCCCAGAACAGCGCCTGGCACGTAGAAGGTGTGTGGTTGAAATATTTGTTCTTGATTCAGCTCATATTTATGTTCTCACCAGGACTTCAAGCCATGGGTCTTTTATTCTTCAGCTAGTACCTAACTAACATGTACTAATGAGGGTAAACGCTTGGCAGGTGCTGTTCCATGTGCTTGGAATATATAATCTCCGTTAATCCTCACCACGGCCGGATGAGGTAAGGTTTCGTATCCGTTTTTCCGCAGGTGAGGAAATTTGACCAGGACAGTAGAGGTGGGTTTAGTACCCCAGCTGGCCTGGCTTCAGAGCACTGGTTTCTTAACAAAAGGTTGTTCTCTTGGGTTTGAGCCTCCCCACCCCAGCCTGTAGTAATGGTTAACAAAATCCTATCGAATCGATGAGATGTGATGCCCCCTCAGAGGTTTGGAAATGGCAAGAAACCCTACAGGTCATTAATCTCTAATGTCAACCAGTAGGGCATTTTGGCCGGAGTGGGGTGGGGGTGGGGGTGCATGTGATTTTTTTTAAGAAATGAAGGACTAGGGGGCGCCTCGGTGGCTCAGTCGGTTAAGCATCCGACTTCGGCTCAGGTCATGATCTCGCGGCTCGTGAGTTCAAGCCCTGCGTCGGGCTCTGTGCTGACAGCTCGGAGCCTGGAGCCTGCTTTGGATTCTGTGTCTCCCTCTCTCTCTGCCCCCTCCCCTGCTCACGCTCTGTGTCTCTCAGAAATAAATAAACATTAAAAAAAAAAAGTCTATTCTCAACCTTTGCCTCTCTCCTGGGTACCTGCCCATTATCTCTGCCTCACTCACTCACTCACTCATAGAGGTCATTGAGGTGAGCTCCTGGGGGTTCCCACTGTACCCCTCTCTATCATGGACTTCCGTTTTTTTTTTTTTTAATGTTTATTTTTGAGAGAGAGAGAGAATGCACAAGCAGGAGTGGCGTCGGGGGCGGGGGGCAGACAGATGATCTGAAGCGGGCCCCGTGCTGATGGCAGAGAGCCTGATGGGGGGCTCGAACCCACAAACCGGGAGATCATGACCTGAGCCGAAGTCGGATGCTCAACCGACTGAGCCACCCAGGTGCCCATTGGCTTCCCTTCTTAATCTGGCCAGAGTAGAGCCTCTCACCTTCAGTGCTCTTACCGTTTGGGCTGTGATGGGGCTTGGCTGTGGGGGGCTGTCCTGCGTATTGCGAGAGGCTGAGCAGGGTCCCTGGTCTCTCCACCCACAATGCGCCAGTGACACCTCCTCTCTCCCTGTCGTGATGACTGAAAGTGTCTCTGGACATTGCCAGCCTGTCCCCAGTTGAGAACAGCCACATTCAGGGAGATAACCTTTACCTTGTCTAGGACATTTACCTGCTGGGGGTCCCAGCCCTCCTCTCTGTTCCGGGAGCCCCGTCTGCCCGGGAGCCTTTCCCTTTTTGACCTACAAACCCTCCATACTCCCTTGAACCTCATTCCCCACCGCTCACCTCCAGCCTTCCCCTGCCAGGCCTCCCCTGGTGGGCCCCCGCCACCCTCTCTCTCACCTCTTGCCCGCTGCACTGCCCACGGCACCTGGCTTGTGTCTCCATCGCTTTGTTTTGCCAGTGGCTCCGGTGAAGGTAATGCCTCACCTCCCAAGTGCTCTCCTGTCGCCTCACCCCAGCTGACCTCTCTGGGTCCTCCACTGCCTCCTCCCTCCCAGGAGAAGACCGTTTCCCGCCTGGCTTTTCACCTGCACCTGGCTCCCTCCATCCTCTCTGCTCCCTCCGGGGCTCAGATGTTAGTTCTTTCTTCATGGAGGGCCAATCCCCACTGCCAAGCACTCTCAGCCCAGTTTAAAAAAATAAATAAATAAAGTAGGTTCCATATCCAATGTGGGGCTTGAACTCACGATTCCAAGATCAGGAGTCAGATGCTCTATTGGCTGAGCCAGCCAGGCGCCCCCTCAGCCCAGTTTTTAATTTACGTATAGCCATAGTCCTTCTAGAACAGCGGCCAGCAAACTACAGCCTAATCCTGTCTGTCCACGCCTGGTTTTATAAATAAAGTTTTATTGGCATCATCGATGGCTGCTTTTGTGCCCTAATGGCAGAGTTGAGTAGTTGCAATCACATGGCCCAGAAGGACAGTCATACTTTGGCCCTATAGAGAGAAAGATGGATTAAAGAAAGCTAGGCTCCCCGAATACATGGGTTCCACTTTCTCCACTGAGAAAGTAACAGTGATGTTCCCTACTTAGCCACGTGTATGGTCTTAGGATTTATTTCTGTGAACAGTCATCTTGGCATTGAATGAGGATCCCTTGCTGTCGGCTTTGTGTCTGGAACTCGAAAGCGATGTCTGCTGTGAGATTTTCTTTCAAGACAACGTTGTGTTGATTTCTACTGAGAATACCTATATTGGCTTATGATTTGCAGTCAGACCCTATTTATGGTTTTTTATTTAAAATAACAAGTGGGGCGCCTGGGTGACTCAGTCGCTTAAGCCTCCGACTTCGGCTCGGGTCGTGATCTCACAGTTGGTGAGTTTGGTGAGTACGGGCCCCATGTCGGGTTCTGTGCTGACAGCACGGAGCCTGGAGCCTGCTTTAGATTCTGTGTGTCCCTCTCTCTGCCCCTCCCCTGCTCATGCTCTCTCTCTCTCTCAAAAATAAAACAGCTTTAGATTCTGTGTGTCCCTCTCTCTGCCCCTCCCCTGCTCATGCTCTCTCTCTCTCTCTCAAAAATAAAACAAACATTAAAAAAAAAAAAAAGACAAGTAATGCATGCTCATTGCAAAGAAATTTACAAAAATATAGAGGGGGAAGAAACAAAAGTGCCCTTCAGCACGTTGTCCCTAAAATGATTCCATTTCTATTCTGGGAGGTGACGGTGCTGTTAGTTTGTATCTTAGCGTTGTTGTTTTGTTGTTGTTGTTGTTTTTGTGCACAATTATGTGACTTTTAACCCACGCATAGAGTTTTGTGTGGCCAACCCCTCAACTAGGATACAGAACAGTCCCATCACCCAAATTCCCTCCAGACACCCCTTTATTAGCACATTATCTCCATCCCAAATCCTGCCAACACTGATCTGTTCTCCAAGTTACCATTTTCTCCTTAGACTTTGAAACGTGTCTTGTAATTGAATTCATATTCTTAAGATTGACTTTTTTTTCTTCCAAGTTTATTTATTGTGAGAGAGTAGGAGAGGGGCAGAGAGAGAGGGACAGAGAGAGAATCCAAGGCAAGTTCTCCACGGTCAGCGTAGAGCTTAATGCGGGGCTCGAACTCATGAACCATGAGATGATGCTCTGAGCTGAAATCGAGAGTCGGGCGCTCAACCGAATCAGCCACCCTGGCGCCCCTAACATGGGTTGGTAGTCTTAATTTGCGCGCTCATAGCTCCTCATTGGTCACGGATTCCCTATTTGGGAATTTGCTTGGTCGCTAAAATTAACTCGTAACCCTACAATCAAGACCCAGTGCGCTCTTGTGGTTCCTCCTGGACCTGCACGGAGCACCCAACCATTCGAATCGCCGAACCAGCCCATTCGCAGCTGGTTAGCTCTGGTATTGTGGATTCATACGATCCTCGAAGATGAAACCAAGTGTCTTTTTTTTTTTTCGCGACGTATTTTAGTGCCACACTTTCCCACATTTTTTGTGCCTTTCGTTGGAGATTTTGCCGTTGAAAAGGGCCTTGCCCATAGTGTTGACGTGCTATTTCATGTAAGTGCAGGAGTAAATGCAAGAAGGCCTGATACGCCTCATGGAGAAAATATGTGGCTATATGAGCTCAGCTCAGGCAGGCGCTATGGTGCTTCGTGCTATTGGCTGTGATTCACACAGGCAGCGGATCAACACTGTATATTACGTAAGATGTATTTAAGGAGAAACGTATGTAAAACAAGGTTGTGTTTTGATCAGTTGACAAAAACATACGGGGCCGGAGGCTTGCAGGAGCCTGACCCTACTGTGTTTCCCCTGGGGACAATGGTGTTTGCCAATTCTGTGTTCCAGGGGAGTCCGCAGACATGCGGAGGATGGCCTGTGGGTGGTTTCCTATCACGACACTTCAGAATTTGTGCATTTGGGTTTCTCAGGGCCCGTGTGGAATCTTGTGGAACGCATATGCCCCTTGGGTCCTGTTTTTTTTTTTTTTTTTTTTTTTTAAAATCTGTGCAGAAATCCTTGGTTACATCTTGGAAAGTTCGTGAGATGGCCCCAGCCCCCTGGCCCTTGCTTCAAGGAGGGGGTCTCTCCTGTTCCGTTAAGCCTGGTGCCAGCGTGCGCTCTTGGGATTTTGTTTCTAGCAAGGCAAGATTTGCCGTTCTGCGTTGCCACGTGCACACTGGATAGGAATTCTAGTCGGAGCTCGAGGCAGACGCAGGAGGATTAAAATTTGATTTCGGGGGGCACCTGGGTGGCGCAGTCGGTTAAGCGTCCGACTTCAGCCAGGTCACAATCTCGCGGTCCGTGAGTTCGAGCCCCGCGTCGGGCTCTGGGCTGATGGCTCAGAGCCTGGAGCCTGTTTCCGATTCTGTGTCTCCCTCTCTCTCTGCCCCTCCCCCGTTCATGCTCTGACTCTCTCTGTCCCAAAAATAAATAAACATTGAAAAAAAAAATAAAAAAAAAAATTGATTTCGGATCTGGGTTTTTCTTCCGATCCCGTAAAGGCAGGGTGTCACATCAGGTTTGTGTTCGGGGAACAGCGCGGCCTGGTAGCGGGAAGATTCTTGCTTCTCTCCTGTGCCTTTGTGGGAGACTGGAAAACGTAGGTACTTTCCAAAAACTGTCTGCTACCAGCGTGGAAAAAGGTAGTGCTCGGACACAAAGGGGTAAAGAGAGGAGGGCTGCCACTGTTTTCCTGTAGGCTTTCTGTGATTCTTGTTGCCAGTCTGTTTCCCCTTGTTCCTTGCAGACGATGGGAAGGGGGATGGATTCTGAAATGTTCCTCTCGAATTATATGTGCTTATATTGTATCAAGGCCACCTGCTGCCTTTTTTCTTTCTTTTTTTTTTTTTTTTTTTTTAACAAAGTGCCTTTTGTCTTGCCAAGACTTCTTGACTTCTTTTGGTTTTCTTTCCTGGGTCTCCTGTGGCACGATCCTTCCCATCTGGGAGGTAGAACTCCCAAGGGGCGCGGAAGCTTCCTAGGACCGTCTGAGTTGATGCACGATGCCCTCCCTGGGATTGCGAAGCTACGACTGCAAAGCTAATGCCTGGATGTCCCAGAGCTTTCGGGCGTACAGAAGGTGGTGTCAGGGTGGGCATGAACCTTTGGTCCTCTAGTTGCCTGTCCTTAAATATTGTGCTTTCCGCCTCCACCCTTTTCTCCTCTTGGTTGTCCCATCTCCTGCCGGTTATGTCACCAAACGTCACCCGCGTCTGCCCCTCTTTTCCCAAGCTCCGGACCGGTATCTGGGCACACCCCAAAGTCCTCACGGACTCAACACGCCCCACACTGTGCCTCTTGTCCTCACTACCCCAAACCGGCCCTGTCTCGGTCTCTCCACGTTCACCGGGGACCGTCCCTCACTTCTCCCTCCTCTCCTCCCCCTCCCTGGGTACCAGTTCCCCAGTGTCTCCGTGGCCTCGCCTCTGTCCTTGCACCCACTCCCACGGTAGACCCCCTTTCTTCTAGGCCAGCGTGCCCCGTTCGGTTCTTCCTCTGTTTTGCTGCCACTGGGATTTCTCTGCTTCCTACTTGGGTGCTTCTGCAGCTGCCAGCTAGATCCCTTCCCCGGGCACATGAGCCGCCGCCTCTCTGGGCTGCTGTCCCTTGGGGCTCCTCATACGCCTCAGCGTTCTTGCATGTGCTTGCTGCGCCCCAAGCACACTTCGTCCCCCCCTTCTGCCCATGGTCACCCATGCTTCTTCCTCCCAGGAGCGGGTCAGAGGCTCCATCCCTCCTTCTCCAGCTGCATCATCCACCCCTCCTCCTTCCCTTTCAGTACAGACTGGAGGTATCCGTCTGGGTGCCCACAGACACTGGTCTGCCCGTTGGAGACGCGTTCTAGCGAAGCATTGACTATACGGGTAAATGAAGTCACGCTCAAAGTGTAGGTTCCAGAAGGGCTTGGTATGTGTCTGTCCAGAGCAGGAAGCAGAGTCCTGGCGCCCCCACCTCTGCAAATTCGTGTGTTGAAGCCCTCACTCCCCAGTGTGACTGTATTTGAAGATCAAGCTTTTGGGAGGTAATTTAGGTTAAATGAGGTCGTAAGAGTAGCGCCCTAACGCGATGGGATTGGTGGCCTTCTAAGGACAGGAGGAGAGAGATCTCTGTCTTTTTTTTTGCACGAGTGCAGCAAGGGGAGACCACGTGAGGCAGAGAGAGAGCCTGCCAGCTAGGAAGAGGGCTCTCCCTGCAGACTGGCCATGCTGGCTACCTTGATCTTGGACTCTCAGCCTCCAGAACTGTGAGGAGCAAATTTCTGTTGTTTGAGCTGCCCAGTCCGCGGTCTTTTCGAAGGGCAGCCCTAGCTGACTGAGGTGAGAATTGGGATCTGAATTGGCTCTGAAACACAGCAGCCAGGGATGCAGGTGGATAAAATGGGTGTGGGTCCGGCTTTCTTTGAAATTGCTGGGGGCGGCCCACCATGCTTATGGGGTTCTCTCCAGCAACAGTCGATGGCCCCAAAGAAGGCATCCGACGGTGTTGGTTCTGGGGTGAAGGGCTCAGTGGGGCATGTGGGGCAGAAGAATGGGGACTCGTTGTGGGGGAAGCCCTGCTGGGGAGGTGGGGCCAGGGGTAGGTTGTATGTCTGTCCGACTTGAGTACCCACCCCCCACATACCTTGCGGACCTTGTTTAAAATGCAGGTTTCTGGGGCCTGGCTCCGGGACATAATTGATTTCTTTGGTCTAGAGCTGGGCCTAGGAATCTGCATTTCCCTCCTTTAGTGATTCTCAGGCTGGCGGTCTAGATGGCACACTTTGACAAACCCTATGTGATGGCTAAGGGCACAGGTGCAGGTGTTGGTGGCCTAGAGACCTGTGTGTGACGGGCTCAGTGATGTCCCTCTTTCCCCAAAGTTGTGTGTTGAAGCCAACTCCCAGAGGGTGACTATTTGGAGTCTTTATTTAAAAATTTTTTTTAACGTTTATTTTTGAGACAAAGAGAGACAGAGCATGAACGGGGGAGGGGCAGAGAGAGAGGGACACACAGAATCGGAGGCAGGCTCCAGGCTCTGAGCCATCAGCCCAGAACCCGACGCGGGCTCGAACTCACGGACTGCGAGATTGTGACCTGAGCTGAAGTCAGACGCTCAACCGACTGAGCCACCCAGGCGCCCCTGGAGTCTTTAAAGAAGTAATCAGAACGAGGGCATTGGGGCAGTGGGGTAAGCATTCGACTCTTTATCTCGGCTCAGGTTGTGATCTCATGGTTTGTGAGTTCGAGCCCTGAGCCTGCTTGGGATTCTCTCTCTCTTTCTTTCTCTCTCTCTCCCTGTCTCTGTCTCTGCCCCTCCCCTACCCCCTCGCTCATGCGCTCTCTCTCTCTCTGTCTCTCAAAATAAATAAACTTAAAAAAAAGGTTCGTTCGAAAATAGTAATGTATTCTTAAAAAACAAAAAGTGAGAGGGGCGCCTGGGTGGCTCAGTCGATTGAGCAACCGACTTCGGCTCAGGTCGGTTTGTGAGTTTGAGCCCCGCGTCAGGCTCTGTGCTGACAGCTCGGAGCCTGGAGCCTGTTTCCGATTCTGTGTCTCCCTCTCTCTCTGCCCCTCCCCCACTCATGCTCTATCTCTCTCTGTCTCAGAAATAAATAAACATTAAAAAAAAAAAAAAAAAAGTGAGAGCATTACAGCGGGCCCTAATCCAATATGCCTGGTGTCCCTCAAAGAAGAGGAGGTTAGGACACAGACCTGTGCGCCCACAGAGGGACAGCTGTAAGGACAGAGGGAGAAAGCAGGCATCTATGAGCCACAGAGAGGCCTCAGGAGAAGCTGATGCGGCTGACACCTTGAGTTTGGACTCGAAGATTGTGAGAACTTCTTGTGTGCCGTCGAAGGCCCCTGGCCTGCAGTTCTGTGTGATGACGGGCCGAGTGAACCAATGTCCTGGGTTCAAGTCCCAGCTCTGTCTCCTCTTTGCTGTGTGGCCTTGAGGCAGACACAGTCCTCTCTGAGCCTCCGCCACTTTCCTCTTGTGGAGAATCCGTCTGGGCCACACGTGCACCGTGTTTTGTCCTCGCTCCAGCCTCGTGCACCCCCACCCCTCAGGGCACTTAGCGCCCCTGTGCCTCCAGCAATTTCCAGCAGTGTCTGACTCACATGCTACCCACCGCGGTCCTTTCTTCCAGATGTGGCCTCCGCCGTTACCCTCCCCAGGCCTGTTTTCCAGAGCTTAACCTTCCCCGGTGGACCCGGGGTCTCAGGAATTTGCAGGTCTCCTCCGGCCTTTTGATGTCCCTGCCTTGCGAACGTCACAGGCCAGGCATCTGCCCTTCTCCCGGGGAGGGAGGACCTGCACGTCCATCTTTCCCAGGGCTTCCTTCCACTTCTCCGTCTCCCGCGGCGCCTTGTGGGCTCTTGGTTTGTTCAGAAGATCCCCTTGGCGTGTCCTCCAAGATGGTGAGAAGTTTCCAGAAGGATTATGGTCTGTATGGCGAGTGTCCCCTTCGGGGCCTTCTCTCCCCCTCTGGGCTTCTGCGTACACGATTTTCTCCTCCATCTTCCATATGCGATGGTCCGCTGTTGTTACCCGCTTCCTCTGTCCCCGAGTCCCCGAGCACCCACCTCGGGGCCCCTGACCACTGTGGAGGTGCAGCGACCCTCCTTGTCCCCAGACGGACCTTCCATCTGGGCTTGAGAACCACCTTCCTCAGGTCTCCTCTCTGGGGGCTGTTTCTTTTCTCACTGGTATTTTTTACCAGGAACTTGCAGGAAAACACTACAATGCCTGGTCCCCGCCCCCACCCCTGGTCCACCCTCAAACCTCCCTGAGTGCACGTGTGAACCTATCTGCAGCAGGGATCTCTGGGTCCAGGGACATCTGTGTTTATAAAATTGCCCCTGACCCTGGGTGGTTTCATCACTCACCCAGGCCTCTTGAAGGCCCTTAGATCTTGTCTGAGCTTGCTTCTCTGTGATGTTTATTCTGCTCCCCGTTGCTACTGCCTCATGTGCCTTCTGTGCACCTGCTTTCCCGCCCAAGGGGGCCAGGAAAAGCGAAGCCCAGAGAGGTTACATCGCTCACTCGAGGTCACGCAGTGCCCAGTCGACAAAGCTGAGATTCGCGCCCGGGGCCATCAGGATTTCTGGTCTGTGCAGCTCATTGCTTTAGCGTTTGTCTCTTTACTGTGATGGCACCTTGTCACCGCTTTGAGCCTTCAACCTTTTCTGTCTTGCTAATCCCCGTGCCCAGCACGATGCCTGGTGCCGAGGTGCCCAGCAGACGTTGGCTGAATGAGTACAGCAGTTATTTCCACGTGGGCGACTTGTTGGTTCTGGAGCCTGGCCTCCTGATGCTGCCTCGCACCTGCTGTAGCCCCCTCTTCCCCCCCATTTCTCCCTCTTTGAGGAAGTCACTTGCAAGAGCCAGCCTCTTGGGCAGGCGGAGAATCTTCAGGATGCCTGATTCTGCCGTGTGCCCAAATTCTAAATTGTGCAGCTCATAAATCTAGGTATTGGTTCCGTGAGCTCAGGGCGGAGAACTAACACAGGTTCAGAGCTTTGATCACGCTGCTGCCCTTGTTCACAGAGAGGAGGAGGAGGCCCAGGATGACACGGCGGGAGGTGCTGGAGTAGGAAGTCTGTGTTTCCAGCGTGGCCCGGAACCGGTGTGGGTGGTGGCCGGACGCCTAAACCCAAGGCTTGTTGGCACGGGACTCCTGAATTTCGGGGGGTTAAGACTGGTAAGGAGGCAGAGAAGAATGTGTGGCCCCAGAATAGGCCACCAGGGAGCATTTGAAGAGTGTGGAGACTAAGGATCAAGTACATTCATGATCGAACGCAGAATGCGTTCGATCTCAGCATTGCGAAGCATTGCCAGAACCTTCTAGACACCTCCTTCCCTGCCCCTCCACACTTTCTCCTTGCCTGCTTTGATGGGTGAGAGAAAACCAGGGAGAAGGGACTGTCTCCCTCCCTCCCCCCTCCTTCCCTCCCTCCTTTCTTTCCTTTTCTTTCGTTTTTTTCTTTTTTCCTCTTTCTCTTCTTTTCTTTCTTTCTTTCTTTCTTTCTTTCTTTCTTTCTTTCTTTCTTTCAAGAGTGACAGAGAGCGAGCGGGGGGGCAGGGAGGGGCAGAGAGAGAGGGAGACAGAATCCCAAGCAGGCTCCCCAGTGTCAGTGCAGGGCCCCAGTGGGGCTCTGTCTCATGAACCATGAGATCATGACCCGAGCCAAAATCAAGAGTCAGATGCTTAACCACCTGAGCCACCCAGGCACCCCAGAAGGGACACTTGCTAAGAGACTGCTCTCATGTTAAGTCTTCTCTCCTGGAAAATCCTCAGATCCCTCTGGCCGGGCAGGAAATTCTAGACCAGCACTGTTCAAAAGAACGTGTTGCTCTGAGGGGAATGTTCCATGGCTGTTTAATGTGGTGGCCATTGTCCACATGGGGCTCTTGAAGTTGTGGCCGGTGTGGCTGAATCTTTATTTTTATCTTATTTCAATCCATTTTAGTTTAAAAAAAAAAAAAGGTCAGTACTTGATTCTGTTGTTGGAAAACTCTTTAGTGTGTTTGAACAGGTTGGGGAAATGAATCTACGTGTTGGATGAAACACTTTATGAAATCTACATGTATAGGTCGAGTATTTCTGAAAATTTAGCATCTGAATGGAGACATCGCTACATGGCATTTTGGAAGCTTTCTTCCAAAAGAATCTTGTAGAGTATCTCATTAATAATTTTTTTAGTATTATGGGGCTCCCAGTTGGGTCGGTTGGAAGAACATGGGACTCTTGACCTTGGGGTCATGAGTTTGAGCCCCACATTGGGTGTAAAGACTACTTAAATAAAACTTAAAAAAATAAATTTTTTTGAATTCATTGTAAATATATATAGATGTAATCTATCTACATCTATATATATTTACATCCAAGTTAGCATATGGTGCAACAATGATTTCAGGAGCAGATTCCTTAATGCCCCTGACCCATTTAGCCCCTCCCCCCTCCCCCAGCCCCTCCCATAACCCTCAGTTTGTTCTCCATATTTATGACTGTCTTCTGTTTTGGCTCCCTCCCTGTTTTTATATTGTTTTTGCTTCCCTTCCCTTATGTTCATCTGTTCCGTGTCTTAAAGTCCTCATATGTGTGACGTCATACGATATTTGTCTTTCTCTAATTTCGCTTAGTATAATACCCTCTAATTCCATCCACGTAGTTGCAAATGGCAAGATTTCATTCTTTTTGATTGCTGAGTAATACTCCATTGTATATGTGTGTGTGTGTGTGTGTGTATACACATACGTACATATATATACGTATACATACATATGTGTATATATATGTGTGTATGTATACGTATATATACATATACCCCACATCTTCCTTATCTATTCATCCATCGATGGCCATTTGGGCTCTTTCCATACTTTGACTGTTGTTGATGGTGCTGCTATAAACATGGGGGTGCATGTGCCCCTTCGAAACAGCACACCTGTATCCCTTGGATAAATACCTAGTAGTGTAATTGCTGAGCCATAGGGTAGTTCTATTTTTAACTTTTTTTTTTTAATTTTTTTTTCAACGTTTATTTATTTTTGGGACAGAGAGAGACAGAGCATGAACGGGGGAGGGGCAGAGAGAGAGGGAGACACAGAATCGGAAACAGGCTCCAGGCTCCGAGCCATCAGCCCAGAGCCTGACGCGGGGCTCGAACTCCCTGACCGCGAGATCGTGACCTGGCTGAAGTCGGACGCTTAACCGACTGTGCCACCCAGGCGCCCCTCTATTTTTAACTTTTTGAGGAACCTCCATACTGTTTTCCAGAGTGGTTGCACCAGTTTGCATTCCCCACCCCCCCAGAATAATTTTTCTTAGTATAGCTTACACATTGAAGTGAAATTTTTAGATACATTGCATTAATTAAAATATATGTACTTTCGTCTTCCTTTTCTTTTCTTTTTTTTTTTTTTTACCTTATTAGAGAAAATTTAAAATGTCTGAGGGCATCCTCTTCCGTTACACGTTAACTCAGGTAGTTGATAGTGACTTATTAGTCTGAGAGACAGAGGAATTTGGATCTGTCCTATTCCCGGTGGCACTTTCATACCTGGAATGGTGTTGGGCACAGACCAGGTCTTCTGTAGATATGTGCTGAGGGAGAGGACAAAGGGAATTATCTTGAACAACCTTTCTCTAGGCTGTCACTGCATGAAAACTATTTCACTGTTTCCTTATTTAAGTCACATGCACCTGCTTTCTTAGGCATGTTTTTGAAAGAACGGAGATGGTTCTTCCTGCCCCCACCCTCCGCATCCCTATCTGCAGGGGATATGTTCCAAGACCCCCAGTGGATGCATGAAACCGTAATAGCACTGAGTCCTATATATGCTATGTTTATTTTCTGTACGCAAATAGCTATGTCATGTCACTAACAGGCGTGTTGTGCACGCAGCTTGGATGAAGGGATGATTCACCTACTGGGCGAGGCAGGATGGCGGGAGATTTCATCACGCTACTCAGAACGGTGGGCAATCCAAAACTTATGATTGTTTATTTCAGGAATTTTCCATTTAATATTTTCTGACCGCAGTTGACCGCGGGTAACTGAAACCGTGGATAACGGGATAATTGTATTAGCTGTTGCTGGACCTCCCCCCCCCACTTTCTCTGCCCCCCATTGTTCTTCTCTACCAGTGTACGGAGTGGGGATTCGTCAGGTACCACTTACTGAAAACTTGAAGCATTTTTCGGTTTCCACCCAGAGGTATTAAGAGCCAGCAGAAGGCCCTGCGTTTATTTCTGGCACCATTTCTAACATCCTCGGGATATTATCTGTCCCAACAGTAAATTGCTCTATTGTTGAGGCTAATAGGCACACACACAGCCTTAATGAATTGAGTTAGATTCATTGGAGGTTTTTAAAAAGCAATTCTTTATTGTTCCCTACTGTTACAGTTGTCTAATTTTTTATTTTTTTAAATATTTATTTTGAGAGAGAGAGAGCTCTCGAGACAACACATGGACGGGGGAGGGGCAGAAAGAGAGAGGGAAGAGGGAAAGAGAGAATCCCAAGCAGGCTCTGTGCTGTCACTGCAGAGCCCGAAGCAGGGCTCGATCTCACACACCATGAGATAATGAATGACCTGAGCCGAAATCAAGAGTCTGATGCTCAACTGACTGAGCCATCCAGGCGCCCCCCTATGGTCATCAAATTTTTAAAGATTTTTTTTTTTTAATGTTTATTTATTTTGAGAGAGAGAGCATAGGCAGGGGAGGGGCAGAGAGAGGGAGACACAGAATCCGAAGCAGGCTCCACGCTCTGAGCTATAAGCACAGAGCCTGATGGGGGGCTTGAACCCAAGAACCTCAAGATCGTGACCTGAGCCGAAGTCGGATGCTTAACCGACTGAGCCACACAGGTGCCCGTGGTCATTAAATTTTTTATAACAACTTTATTGAGCTATAATCCAATGCCATACAATTCACCTCTTTAAAGTTTACAATTCAGTAAATTACATCCGCAGGGTTGTGCAGCCATCTCTACAATCAATTTTATTTTATTTATTTTTAATTTTAAGAAATGTTTTCATTTTTGAAAGAGAGAGAGGGACAGAGTGCGAGCAGGGGAGGGGCAGCGAGAGGGAGACACAGAATCCAAAGCAGGTTCCAGGCTCCAGGCCGTCGGCACAGAGCCTGATGTGGGGCTTGAACCCACGGACCCTGAGATCATGACGTGAGCTGAAGTCGGACGCTTAACCGACTGAGCCACCCAGGCGCTCGGCTACAGTCAATTTTAGAACATTTTTCATCGCCCCAAAGAGTAGCTGTCGCTTCTCATTGCCTCTTCCCCAGCCCCTTGGAGCCACGAAGCTGCTTTCTGTCTCTATCCATAAGTTTGCCCACTCTGGATTTTTCATGTAAACGGAGTCGTACTGCATGTCGTCTGTGGTGCCTGACTTCTCTCACCCTGCCTTGCGTTTTCAGGCTGCATGGGTGATCATTAGCATTTTTTTTCTTTTTTTAGTAGTGAAGTATTTTTAATTAAGGGTTGTACATTTTTTTTTTAGTTATCGTGCTCGTGCACACTTAATACACTATAGTGTAGTGTGGATGTAACTTTGACATGCACTGGGAAACCAAGAAATTCGTTTGACGAGAACATTTTTAAGTTTATTTATTTTAAAATTTTTTTTTTCTTTTCAACGTTTTTATTTATTTTTGGGACAGAGAGAGACAGAGCATGAACGGGGGAGGGGCAGAGAGAGAGGGAGACACAGAATCGGAAACAGGCTCCAGGCTCCGAGCCATCAGCCCAGAGCCTGACGCGGGGCTCGAACTCCGGGACCGCGAGATCGTGACCTGGCTGAAGTCGGACGCTTAACCGACTGCGCCACCCAGGCGCCCCAAGTTTGTTTATTTTGAGAGAGAGCACAAGCCGGGGAGGGGCAGAGAGAGGGAGACAGAGAATCCCAAGCAGGTTCCGTGTTATCAGCATAGAACCCGATGCGGGGCTCCATCCCATGAGCCGTGAGATCACGATCTGAGCCCAAGTCAAGAGTCGGATGCTTAACCAACTGAGCCACCCCGGTGCCCTCATTTGATGCGTTTTATCGAGGTACTTGCTTTATTGCGATGGTCTGCAACCGAGCCTGCAGCATCTCCCAGGTATGCCTGTGGTCGTGTTTTCATTTCTCTTGGTTATCTCCCTGGGAGTGGAACTGCTGGGCCATGTGGTAAGTCATGGCTTAATGGTTTGAAGAATTGCAGACCATTTTCCACGGTAGTTGCGTCATTGTGTGTTCCCACCCGTGATGTACGAGGGTTCCGGGTTCCCTGCATCCTTGGCAACACTTGTAATTGTCCATCCCTTTGATTTTAGCCATCCTAGTGGGAGTGAAGTGGATGTTGCCAGATAAAAGACAGGGCACCCGGCTAAATATGAATACTCAGTGCTTATCTGACACTTAGGTTTAACTGGGCATCCTGCATTTTTATTTGCCAGATCTGGTGCGCCTGCCTGCCTGCCACTGGCCAGGTGGGGATGGGGCTTGTGGGAGGTGCAGTGGCTTCGGATGTGACCACAGCTGGGAGTCTTGGGCGGGGCCCGGATGCCGCGAGCGAGTGTGCAGGGCTGGAACCCAGACCCTCGTTCTCCCCAGGCAGCCTCCCAACTTCCCAGTGAGTGGGTCAGCGTGCTTCTGTGTTTTCCCTTGCCTTAGCCTGATCCGCACAGAACGTGGCTGAGGAACATTGTAGCTTTATTTCCTCAATTGTTTGCTTTGCTGGGGTTCCCCCTGCCCCCCCCCCCAGTGTGTGCTTCTTTTGCGATTTGTTTTCAGGGTGGATTTTTAAGAGAATGTTCTAGTATTCTTGAGAATCATCTGTTTTGCCTCAGAGATATTGGGGGGAAGGGTTAGTGTCCTGGAATACAGTAAGTAGAGATTGTGTACTAAGCATATTCCTGGTGCTGAGGGAAGTGGAGTGTGTGTGTGTGTGTGTGTGTGTGCGTGCGTGTGTGCATGTGCGTGTGCATGTGCGTGTGTGTGTTTTGGCAAGGAGAAGCTGTCTAAAGAGTTCGATTATGATGACTGTTAACTTGGGTATAAGGGGCACAAGGAGAAGGGGAAAGAAACTTCAAAGAGGTATACGGAGGAAAGGAAATCAGAGAAGGGTGCCTGGAGGAGGTGGCGTTTGAGCTGGATCTTGAAGGATGATGGGCTAGATTTTGAAACAGGGAGCTAAGGTCGAAAGGGCTTTGGTAGCCGACGGGGCCAGGGCTCCCCTGTCCAGGACAGTAGCCGCTAGCCACATGTGTCTATTTCCATTTAAATGAACTAGAGTAAAATTAAATATTCAGTTTCTCAGTCTCGTTAGCCACAGGTGAAGCCACAAATGGCGGCTGCCTTCCACGGTGGACAGCACAGATTTAGAACATGTGTATCAGTGCCGAAAGTTCTGTTGGACAGCCGTGGACTAGGGCAAGGGTCACCAAACTGCAGCCCCGGGACAGAACTCCAGGCTACCACCTGTTCTTGTAAATAAAGTTTTATTGGAACACAGCCACGTCCACTCATTCACATTTGAGCTGCGGTGGCGCGGTAGAACAGCTTCTGCACGGACCCTCTGACCACAAAGCCGAACATACTGACTGTCTGAGCATTGATAGAATATGGTTGCCCGCGCCTGGTCTAGGGACGCGAAGGCACAGAGCCTAGAGGTGATGGTGATACGTTTGTGGGAGAAATCAGCAACCACAAAATAGCTGGCATTAACTGAGCACCTACTGTGTGCTGGGCACTGCTTGAGGGCTTGGATCACTTCACTCGCTGCTTCTCCTAGGTCATGTTACAGGGGGTGGGGGGGGCAGTGATGGGGAGGAGCCCTGCGCGCTGGGAGGGAGGAGTGCAGGGTCACGGGGAGCCAGGAAGGGTGCTGGGGCCTGGGAAGGACCACCTTCAGGAAACGGGCATGCAGGGTGTTTGTGCAGGGGAGATCACATCCAGCCCTTGCCACACCCAGGTAGAGGTAACGAGGCTGTTTTGTGGATGTCTGCCTGGGAAGGAGAGTCCTCGAGGTAGGAGAATTGTCCAAACAAATTCAGCCCTCCTTGCCCCGTTTTGGCGTGGGCACCTTTATCCTCGCAAATCTATCTCCTGAAGATTGCCAGTGGTGACTCACCTGGGCCGGCTCCCCTTTCCCTTCCGCACCTGCCGTATTACTCAATCCCGTGTAATCCCAGCGTCTCCGTCGCATCTCGTTCGATGTGATGGTTTTTAAAGGCTTCTAACAAGGACTGCGGAAGGAGTTTTTTCTTTGCCTTTTGGAGGTGATCACTTGGGCACGGACACTGTGGAGAAAACCACGGATCAGGGGCTCGCTATGGAATCGGTGGGGGAGCCCAGCACAGAATGAAAACATGGGGCCCCTTTCTCGAAAACGACCGAGGGTTTAAAAATGGATAGAAGAGCATTAAGCCAAGGGCAGGGCCCTTCCGGGTGAGTCCCACGACTCAAGATGCACACCTGTGAAGCTGGCCCTGCTGCTGATTTAAAACAAATTTTTTTTTTTTAATGTTTATTTCTTTTTGAGAGAGAGAGAGAGACAGAGTGTGAGCTGGGGAAGGGGCAGAGAGAGAGAGGGAGGCACAGAGCCCGAAGCAGGCTCCGGGCTTCGAGCCGGCAGCACAGAGCCCGACGCGGGCTCTGAGCCAGCCCGGCGCCCCGTCTGCCGCTGACTCTTATCACCCATCCGCGACGTGCGTGCTCACCTGTCTTGCCTTGTGCTTGTTTTCGCCTCTAGTCTGCCCTGGCATGGATATCCGGAACAACCTGACGAGGCTGCACGAACTGGCCAACTGCTCGGTCATTGAAGGTCATTTGCAGATACTGCTCATGTTCAAAACGAGGCCCGAGGACTTCCGAGACCTCAGTTTCCCCAAACTCGTCATGATCACTGATTACCTGCTGCTCTTCCGGGTGTACGGGCTGGAGAGCCTGAAGGACCTCTTCCCCAACCTCACGGTCATCCGGGGCTCGCGCCTCTTCTTCAACTACGCGCTGGTCATCTTCGAGATGGTGCACCTGAAGGAGCTTGGCCTCTACAGCTTGATGAACATTACCCGGGGCTCCGTCCGCATCGAGAAGAATAATGAGCTGTGCTACCTGGCCACCATCGACTGGTCGCGCATCCTGGATTCGGTGGAGGATAATTACATTGTGTTGAACAAAGACGACAACGAGGAGTGTGGGGACATTTGTCCAGGCACTGCAAAGGGCAAGACCAACTGCCCTGCCACTGTCATCAACGGGCAGTTTGTGGAGCGTTGTTGGACACACGGCCATTGCCAGAAAGGTATGCTGGGGTACGTGGGGCTCTCAGCCGTTTCTTCGCCGTGTTTGTTAGCAGCTGGAGGCGTTTGCCGGACGAGGGGGTGGCCCCTTTTTTCTGCAGAGGCTCTGATATTAAATACTTCCGGCTTTGCAGGCTGCGTGGCCTCCCGTTACAGCTACTCAGCACTGCCATCGTAGCGGGAAGGCAGCCACGGGCAACCCAGAAAGAAATGGGCACGGCTATGTTTCGATAAAACTTTATTTACAAGCCAAGCTGTGGGCCAGCGTTTGCCAATTGATGTGCCAGACCGTCGAATGTTCCTCTTGCTTGGGGGGGGGGGGGGTAGAGGTGGGCAAGTATGGACTTTGCTGTAGAAAAAGAAGGTTTATTTCTTGAGTGACGAAAGAAGTAAGATTGCTCAGCGTAGACATTTGGCAAAAGAAATGGGTAAAGGAAGGAAGCGAAACAACAATCCTTATCCCACATTTAGTGGAGTACTTCCTTCTCGTGGTTCTGTTGTGTGTTTATTTTATTTACCTACCTTTCCCTGTCTCTGGGCATTTAGATCATTTCCGGTTATTCTAAAGAGAAGGATGAGCATTTTCGGGTCAAAGCTTTATTGAGCATTTTGTTTCTCTAGGCTTTGCTTTTCCAGAAGTGAAATTTCTGGGCCAAAGGTTCTTGATACCGATTGCCAAATGGCTTTCCGGAAATGTTGTACTGATGGGCGCTCCTCCTAGCATTGGCTGAGAGGGAGCACCTTGGCCAGCTTTGCATGTTGTTTGAAAAATCTTTCATAATTTACCGGAGGGAGGAGCCGATGTGTTGTCATTGTTTCTATTTGCATTTCTTTGATTGCTATCGGGGTTGAACCTTCTGAAACATGTTTATTTATCATTTGGGTTTTCTCTTCCTGTTCATATCCTTTGTCCGTTTATCTTTTAGTACTTTAGTGGTTTTTGAAATACTAGTCTCCTTGCGGTTTTCAACACGAAGGCTGTTAACCCTTTGCCAACTGTGTCTTCAGACGCTTTTGTTCGGTGGTCAAGATGCTCTGGATGTCGGCTTCCAGAGAAGCTTAAAATGTTTGGGGAGTCCGGGGGCGCCTGGGTGGCTCGGTCGGTTGAGCGTCCGACTTCGGCTCAGGTCACGATCTCACGGTTTGTGAGTTCGAGCCCCGCGTCGGGCTCTGTGCTGATGGCTCAGAGCCTGGAGCCTTCTTCGGATTCTGTGTCTCCCTCTCTCTCTCTCTGCCCCTTCCCTGCTCACAGCTTTGTCTCTGTCTCTGAAAACTGAATAAACCTTAAAAATATATACATTTAAAATGTTTGTGGAGTCCGGAGTTGGATGTTTGCATGCCTGTCCTGTTACTCTATGTTTAGAAAGTCCTTTTCCTCCCGTAAAATGAATGTGGTTTTTCCCCCCAAATTTCCTATTTTAATTTTAATTATCAATAAAAAAAGCTCATCCTGGATATTTGGAATCTGTTTGTGCGCGTGATTCAAAGGGATGTTCCTCTCTCCGCAAATAACTTGTTGGGGTCTCAATGCCTTTTATTGATGAAATTTACTCCTTTGTCATTGATTTGGGGTCTGTTTCTGGCTATCGGTAAACCATTTCCTTGCGTTGGGGCCGCTACCGTTCTAATCATTGTGGTTTTATAATGTTTTGATAACCAGGAAGGCAAGTTCCAAACACACACCCGTTACTTTTATTATTGTTTTGACTCTTTCATACTTTGTGAAATTCCCTGGGAAGAATTCGCGAACGTGAGATCGAGGTGGGAGAAAGTGAGTGGATGGTTTACGGGTGGGTCGTATCATAAAAGATAGGGCACGGGGGGAAGGGAGGGTCTTCTTGCCTGAGCCCAAAGGCTACTTGGGTGAGTCCTGAGTAGAATCCATGGGAGCCGTGGGGAGCATAACAGAAGGTGAGAGCAGAGGCCACACCTCTTCTGAGAGGTTGGGCAGTGAAGGCAAAGAGAGCCTTGTTTGAGGATGGGCGTGGGTAGGATGATTATTATATTGTGGAGCAATCTTGGGGACGTTGGCCGGTCAGGGACAGAGAGAACGGAGCTGAATGACAAAGTTGGGGCGAAATCTCAGCGCAAGTAGAATGACTCCCTGTGGGTTTGGGATTTTGTAGAACAGGGAAGCTGCTGAGGTGGGGGTGGGGAGCAGGTGGGGGGGGGAATAAGCTGTGGGAACGACAGTCTAGATGGATTGGGGGGCAGCTGGTATTCACGATGGTGAGGGGAGAAGAGGCTGTTTCGGATCTGTGTCCCGAGAGCATCTGGCTACGAGGGGAGCACTGTTATCCTCATTTTAGAGACCAGAGGGGTTACTTAACTTACCTAAGGCCACACAGCTCATAAGACAGCTGGGGTTTGTGCCAAGTCTGAGACACAAAAAAGGCATGTGGTATTTTTTTTTGTGGGGGCGGGGGGACCGTCCCCTCTGTTTAGAGCCACTTGTAGGTGGGGCACCGGAGAAATGGAACATGCTTTCGTTATTCCAATGCTGAGGTCTCCAAATTTAGGTGCCTTTTTGAAATGCTCCGGGCTCTCGGGTCTTGAGATATTATTTAAGACATTCCTCTGTGGATTTATTTCTGTACACATTTTACTCAAAATATCCAGGGTGGTATTATCTGCAGAAATGTCCCTGATGCGAGCAGTTGTTTTCTTCCCTCATCTTTTGTTTTTGAGAACAGGCTTGTTTTTCTAACGCTGGGGGTTCTGCCGTGGGGGAGGGGGTGGCCGTGCACCTGCTGCTGTGACTGACAATACCTGATTCCCGGCATCTGGCATTGATGTTCGCTGCTCCTGGTGTGTAATCGGTGCTGAGGTCCCCTAGGCAAGGCATTGTCCTGTCCTGGTAACAGGTGTTGAAATGATTGTTTTTGTTTGTTTGTTTATTCATTTATTTTAATGTTTATTTATATTTGAGAGAGAGATGGTGCGCGAGCAGGGAAGGGGCAGAGAGGGAGAGAGAGAGACACAGAATCCGAAGCAGGCTCCAGGCTCTGAGCTGTCAGCATAGAGCCCGACACGGGGCTCGAGCCCACGAACCGCGAGATTGTGACCTGAGACGAAGTCGGATGCTTAACTGACTGAGCCACCCAGGTGCCCCTGTTTACTTAGTGTTTAAATGTTTATTTATTTTGAGCGAGAAAGAGAGAGCCTGAGGGGGGAAAGGGGCAGAGAGAGAGAGAGAGAGAGAGAGAGAGAGAGAGAGAGAGAGAGATCCCAAGCAGGCTCTGTGCGGTCAGCATGGAGCTCGAGGCAGGGCTTGATCCCAAGAACCGTGAGATCATGACCTGAGCCAAAATCAAGAGCTTTAACTGACGGAACCACCCAGGTGCCCTGAAATGATTGCTCTTTGAACAGGTGCCCCCGTCTGCTGAGTACAGCTCCCCTCTGGCCTTTTTCTCCCTTCCTCAGTTTCTTTTATTGTGGTAAAATACACATAAGATAAAATTCACCATCTTAAATTTCTTTTTAAAGATTTGATATTTTTATTTGTTTGTTATCATTTTGAAGAGTAAGCTCTGTGCCGGACGTGGGGCTCAAACTCACAACCCTGAGACCAAGAGTTGCACGCCGCACCACGTCAGCCAGCCGGGCGCCTGCCATCGTAAATATTTTTAAGTACCCAGTTCAGTGGCATCAGTCACCCTCGCACCGTTGTGCAACAACACCCCCACCATTCGTCTCTAGAACTTTCCCATCTTCCCAGACTGAAACTCCGTCCCCGTGGAACACTGACTGCCCCCCCCCCCCAACCCCACCATCCCTGGCGGCCACCGTCGACTCTCTGTCTCTATGCTTGGGACTCCTGTAGAGACCTCATAGAGGTGGAATCAGACAGTGTTTGGACTTTTGTCATTGGTTTATTCCACGGAGCGTAACGTCTTCAAGGTTCGCCATGTGGTGGTGGGTGTCAGAACTTCCTTTTTAAGGCTGGTGGGTGGATGTTCCATTGTGTGGACGGACCACATTTACGTGTCCATTCATCTGTGGATGGACACTTGGGGGGCTTCCACAGCAGCTAATAAGGCTGCTGTGAACGATGGTGCGCCTCTCTGGCTTTTTGGGTGCTTATGTTACCTTGGTGCCGTGGCCCTGGAAGGCTTATCTGAAGTCGTGTGAGACTTGAACACAGAACAGACCGAAATGAACCTTTAGGGGTGCTCCCCTCTCTTCGGTGATGGACACAGGCCTGTGAATACTACCCAACAACTCTTTCAGCTCTCTAGAACCCTCTCAAATACTTCCCGGGGCCTCCAGAACCATTGTCTTTTTCTTATGTGATTATCAGGATCTGGAAGCTTCTGGGGTCTGGTCAGCATTTGGGACGAAAGGGTGGGTTGTTCTCTGGACCCCAGTTTGTATGCATTCTCTACAATGTCCCTTCTTACACCCATTCCCCGAAGAACGATGCTTTAAGCAGAGAAAGCAAAGGAAGGTTAAAGTAAGGTTAAGGTAATTAAAAGGGGAAAAAAAAATCACTGTGGTGTGTGTAGCTTGAGATGCCACCTCTCCATCACCCTGCTCACGGATTTGGGGTCAAAGGAGAGGCCAAATGCAAGAGGCCTCAGATGGACAGAGAAGATGGAGTGTATGCAAGCTGGGTCATGGATCGCATTCATTGAGAGCCTACCATGGCCAGGCATTGGGGTCCCAGGGGCCACGGGAGGGACCAGCCCCACCTGCTTGGAGAGGACCTTCTGGTGGCAAATACTGACCGTGAGTATGTGATGAGGCAGCTCGGCCGGGAGAGTCACGGGAGAAGGATCTCTGTGGGTAGAGGCACCAGTCGGAGCTCCAAACTTGCCGTCAGGTTCGGAGTGTATCTCCCCTCCCCCAAATCGGTGTGTATCAGGACCCCAAAGGTCGGCCTCGCTGACCCTTTTCCAGGTGCTTACAAGAATTACTTGGGGTCCTGTTCACTGGTCTTGAGCCGGATCAAGCCTCTGTCTTCCGATCTGAAAGATGGGGACAGTTGCGGGACCTGCTTGTCAGAACTGTGGTTTAGGGGTAGGTGAGACGGTGCGGGCGTTGGGGAGGGTGCATTTAGCCCAACGCCTGGCACTCTGTGTGTTCTGGAAGCTTCCTGTGAGTGCCATGGGTCTACTCCCCTTCTGGGCAGACCAGCCGCTGGGTGCATACCTGCCGAGTTTGGCTCTAATTCTGATTTGGGGCTTGGGGCGGGCGGAGGGGAGCCCACTGCATGACCTGTGGATGAGGGGTGGGTGTTGGACCCATGGCCCCAGAGGGAAGACCACTTTGCTCACCCAGTGCCTCCAGTGCTCTGGCGACCCCCAGCTCTGGGCTTTGGGGGGCATCAGAAGCCACAGAGCTTGCTTGACCAGCTGCTGGAGCCAAACCCAGTGGCATTTTTTTTTCCCCCTGGGAGGCCACCCCAGCTGCTCCCTGCCAGTCAGAGGGGTGGGCGAGGCCGGGGCGCGCAGGGTGCCAGGAAACTGGCCACGGTGCCACATACGGAATCTGCCAGAGAGTAGGAGCAGGAGGGCGGAAAGGAGGCAGGGTTCTCCTCCCCGGGTTTGGACATACATCCTTGTTCCAGAGTCTCTGAGCATGAGGGGGGGGGGGGGCTCTGTTTAGATCAAATATTAAATACTTACTTCTGCCTTCGACATTTCAATAATCAGAATCTTCTTGGTGGCAAATGCTTCCTTTGTGCTGGGCGCTGTTTGATGCACGTCGCTTCTGACACTGCGTCGAATCCTCCCCTCAATTCCTTCTCACAGGTGAGGCCGTGGAGGCCCCGTAGAGGTTAAGCCACTTGCCCCAGATCACACGGCTAGTGAGCAGTGGAGCCGGGATCCCCCCTGGAACCCTGGGTGTCCTGGCTCCGAATTTGAGGTATTAACCTTTGTGCTTTCCTGAGCTCAACGTGGAAAGTTGGTGAAGTATTGAAAGAAAGAAATGGAGGGGAGGGGGACACCCCCTAGAATTTGCCCCCTGCCAACATCCTGGCTGCCTTTCCATATAGCTCTTTTCGTGCCACCTTGCATTAGCCGCCTCCTCTGTCAGGCTAAGCGCGCTCTCTCTCTCTCTCTCTCTCTCATGTGTGTGCGATATGGGTGGGGGTAGAGGAAGGAGAGAAAGAGACTCTTACACAGGCTTCACGCCCAGAGCAGAGGAGGTTGCAGGGCTCGATCTCACAGTCCTAAGATCATGACCTGAGCCTAAATCAAGCATGTAGAGACGCAGTGGCCTTTGACCACTCATTCCTAGCTAATGTTTATTGAGCACTTACTAAGCGCTGAGCATTTGACAAGCTACCTCACGGAATCGTCACCACAGCCAGCCTATGAGAGGACGCTACTCCCATTTTACAGAAGGGACACTGAGGCTAGAGTACTAATTAAGAAACTTACTCTAGGAGGAGACCTTTCTGGGAAGTGGTTTGACCTCAGGCTTGTCCAGTGCGCTTGACCAGAGGTCAGCAAACTGACCCATGGGCCAAATCCAACCCATCAGTGATTTTTGTGTGGGCTGTGAGCTAAGAATGCTTTCTATATGTTAAAAAAGATTGTGTGTGTGTGCGTGTGTGTGCGTGTGTGTGTGTGTGTGGAAATCTAAAGGATAATATTTTATAAGAGGTGAAAATGATATGAAATTAACATTTCAGCGTCTCCAAATAAAGTTTCATTGGAACCCAGCCGCGCTGGCTCATTTATTCATTTACATAACGCCTGTGGCCGTTTTAGTGCTATGAGTAGTTGCAACAGAGACTGTATCGCTCTTTACAGAAAAAAAAAAAAAAAAAAAAAAGATGTGCCCACCTCTGTTTTTGGCTCTGCACCTTATAAAGATGAGGGGAGCGTTGGGGGGTAGAGGCTGTTTTCATCGGAAATTGGGAACATCCTAGCATCAGGCTGACACAGTCCCCCTACCCCTTGTTGGCACTGAGGGGAGGGGGCTATGAAGTATGGGATGCCATCCCTTCGCACCAGGAGCTCTTGGTTTGGCTGGGGAGTCAAAGGGCAGGAGTGGATTAACCTTTCAAGGCAGCCCAGCTGGCAGAGGATGTCACAAGGCAGGTAGGTGCCCCCCCCCTTCCCATTCCTCTCCAAGTGAGTCATCTGATCGGTGGTTCTGCACATGTCTGGAGCCAGAGCACCTGGAAATCACAATGTTCTCTAGATAACATCGCCGCAGAATATTGATAAATTAAATTCCTTTGTGGCTGTGTCACTGTAGTCCCTGCAGAAAATAGGGAGATCTAACCTGTGCTCACGGGGATCGAATAACAATAATAACAAAAGACGATACATCGCGTAGCATGATGGGCCATTTGAAGTTTTCACTCATACTCCTTTCTGTTTTGGCGACGATCTTTTAAAAAGGTCTGGGAGAGCCGCACCAAACTGAAAAAAAATTCCACGGTCATGGTGATTTCCTTATCCCCGGGGATGCTTGGAATTTTTGAGATGAACGTCTGGTTTTGGAGCCGGTCGGATAGTGTGTGGCAGGAAAGAGCGAGTGATGCCTCCCGTCCCCAGCGTTGATGACAGGTTGCCACTGGCATTTGTGGAAGGTGGTTCCAGGTTGGAGCGGTTTGATTCAGCTGGTGAATGATGCTTAGAAAGAGGATAAGAAGGAAGGGTGTTCCGGGTGGGCAGAATGGCAAGGGCAAAAAAGCCACAGACAGGTGCCTGTTCTGGGCCAGGCTGCCTTGTGCTGGGCAGAGGCTCGGACTAGCGCGGGAACTGGATGTCGGATGTTTTCCCCGGGGCACGAGGCAGCGGTCGTGTAGGTTACCTTGGGGCTGCATTCCGGATGGCCCGAGCCAGGCGTGTTGCTGGGACCCCAGAGCCCTTGCTGAGTCGGACAAAAAGTGGAAGGACCTCACTGTTAAGGTTGTAAGCTGGGTAGGCAGCACGTGTTTTGGAAGGCTCAAGGATGCCCTGAAGGGAAGGCGGACCGGTTGACCCCGTGGTCACCGGGCACCCTGGGGACAGTAGTAGACCCAGACTGAAGTTTGCACGAGCGCCTGGCTTCCTGGAGGGAGCTTGAGGGATTCCGATTAACCACCTTTTCGCCTGGAGAAGTAAATCGGCCCAGTCCCGTTGGCAGAAGGTGGGGTAGAGTTAAATACGCAATTATGGAAAGGTGGCTTGTCTGGTAACTGGTCGGACGAGTTTTTCTTTTGTTCCCTCCTCCTTGACGAAATTCATTGACCAGTTATTTCCCACCGTGTCACCAGACCCTTTGTCAGAGTCAAACTCTGTTCTATGTGACTCGGTGTCTGAAGTGCCCCAGGGGGGTCCCAAGGACCTCAGGTCCTGTGGGGCTGGGAAGCCAGGCGCATCGTGTGGTCTCTCCAGGCACCTGTCCGGGATAGAACATTCCCTTTCACAGCAGAGCGTTTCAAAATTGTATCCCCCGCCCCTCTCCTCCTGCTCCCCATTCTTCCCCTCTCTCCTTTCTCTTTCCCTCTCTCTCAGGCTTGGAGAGAGTCTGTGCTAGCTCAGACTTACAGATAAATAACGTTAAGTAGGAAAAAAAAGTTGCTTTCCTTTAGGGCCCCATTGTCTGTCATGGACGAGGCCCTACGGGTAGCAGCAAATTGGGCTGATTTCCCCCAATTCTAGGTTTGGGAAGTGACCCAAGATCCCCAACCCAACCTCAAGCCCCGGGACACAGAGGCAGGGTTCCAGTGGCGCTGGGGGCGGGTGGGGGGTGGGCTGGGCATCTCTGCTAGATAAAAGCCCCAAACCATCAAGTGCCTGGAGGGTTTTCGGTAGAGGGTCCTTTGGCCTTTTTATGAGACAAGTTTCTTTGCTTCTTGTTTTCTTCCATCGAGGGTCTTGGGTCTTTAGTGAGCCCCAGGCTTGCTGGTTGCTGTCTAGAGAGGGAGGCTTTTTCTAGAGTGTTTCCAAGCACTCGCCTATGAGAAACTGTTCTTGTTGGAAGATCTGATAAGGACAGGGTTGCTGGTGCCTACAGTGAGTCACCCTGGCACAGAGCATGTGCAGCACCAGTGTTCCTTACGGACCACCTGCAACGCTTGTCCGCGGGCAACTGGCGTTCCCGCCACAGGTGATCTTCTTGGTGTGGAGGCAAAAGGCTTTCACCTTTGCAAAAAAACTGGCGGGAGATATGCAAAGCAAGACAGGCTCGATCCGAAGCAGTCAGGATTTCTCTTCGGTAAAGAACGATGTGTTTTGGGGCGCCTGGGTGGCTCAGTCGGTTGAGGGCCCGACTTCGGCTCAGGCCGTGATCTTGGGGTTTGTGAATCCGAGCCCCTCATCGGGCTGTTTGCTGTCAGCCCAGAGCCCGCTTGGGATCCTGTGCCCGCCCCCCTCCCTCCCCTGCTTGCACGCTCTCTCTCTCAAAAGTAAATAAACCTGAAAAAAATAAAAATAAAAAATACACATAAGATTTACTAGTGACATGAGATTTATTAGTGACATTGGGTACATTCACAGTGCTGTGTCACCGTCATCACCATATACGTTTCAACATCATGGCATGAAGGAACCGTGCCCCTTAGTGGTCACTCACTGTTCCCTGCTGCCCCGACCCCCCCACCCCGCCCCAGTCCCCAACACCCACTAGTCTGCTCTCTACCTCTGTGGGTTGACCTACTCTGGATGTTTCAGTATAAATGGAATCGTTGATATATGGCTTTTTACGTCTTGTTTCTTTCACCAGACACGATTTCGTGGTTCATCTGTGTTGTAGCATGCATTAGGACCCCATCCCTCTTTTTGCTGAATAATATTCCATTGCGTGGATATACCAGCCTTGTTTATCTGTTTACCAACAGATGAACATTTGAGCTGCTTCCGCCTTTTGGCTATTGTGAATAGTGCAGCTGCGAACATTCGTGCACAATCTTTTGTTTGAATAATTGTTGTCAATTTCCTTGGGGGATTGCTGGGCCATTTAGTGATTCTGTGCTTAACAGATTAAGTCAAGATTTCTTTTTGCTTTTTCTGCTTTTGGTGTTATTAAAAAAAAAATAAATAAATAAACTTGTGTTATCAAAGAACACACAGATTTGGAAAACCACACAAAACGAACATAGCCTTTGGCTGCTCCTTGCCCTGGCCTCTTTGATTATTTTTTTTCTTTTCTAAACTCTGAAAATTCTGTCGTGCAGTAACATGGTACTCCCTGGTCTCCTGTTTTTAGCATATGGTAAACAAGGCAAAGACTGAACTTCGTAAGCAAACTTCGTGTTCTTTACGGAGGCAACTTTTGCTAAGAAAATTATTTTTATAAGTGAACGAGGTCTGAGGGTTATTTGCAAAGGAGTTTTACAAGGGTAAGAAAAAAATAAACAACCAAGAAGTTGATCTTAGGGTGCGTGGTTCTACAAAGACAGAGTGGATAAGACCTCGAGACACGTGCCAGAGAGCAAACGGCAGGTGAATCTGAGAAAGGAAAGGTTTTCCAAGTGGGGATGAATTTGATAAAGAAAGAAAAAATTGAATTGGAGAATTATCTTAGAAATGCCCCTGTGGCTCAGAGAAGGGCGTAAGTCTTCACAGACTTTCTTCACCGTTTTTGAAAAGATGCCTTTGAAAGAGAGCCGCAAGCCTGGGGTACTGCTTGACTTGATTCTGGGACTTCTGGCCATTGGGAGTTTATAAGTGTCTCGTGTCGGGAATGGCAAATAACAGCAGTGGGCATTGGCAGGATGAAAAATAGGAGTTAGGGACACGAGAAAGTGAGGGACACAGTGGCACATTGGCCTTGAAGTCTTGGGAGGAGGGGTGAAGCAAACTAAAGTAGACCCAGGTCATAAAAGTTACACGTTCTGAATCAAAGAAGTCAGAAAATGACAGTGATTCCCCCTTGACCCACAGTGCAAATGTTGGCTACACAGAGGCAAAAAAAAAAAAAAAAAAAAAAAAAAAAAAAATTCTGTTTTTTCTCTACTTGGTGAAGGAGATCTTGTAAAGGTTCTAGCCAGCCAGGGATGGTCAATTGGAATCTATTCTCAAATTTTTAAAAAATGTTTTTTCATATTTATTTTTTGAGAGAGAGAGAGAGAGCGAGCGAGTGTGAGCAGGGGAGGGGCAGAGAGAGAGGGAGACACAGAATCAGAAACAGGCTTCAGGCTCTGAGCTGTCAGCACAGAGCCCAATGTGGGCTCGAACCCATGAACCGTGAGATCATGCATGACCTGAGCTGAAGTCGGACTCTTAACCCACTGAGCCACCCAGGTGCCCCAAATGGGAATCCCTTCTTAAGGGTCTGTTCTTTCTAAATGAGTAAGGGTAAAATGGCACAGGCTATTTTATTTTAGAGGACATTAGAGTATTTATGATATACATATTATTTACTTATTTATTTTGAGAGAGACAGACAGTGTGAGCGGGGGAAGGATAGAGAGGGAGAGGGAGAGAGAGAATCTCAAGCATGTTCCACACTGTCAGTGCAGAGCACCTTGAACTCACGTAACCGTGAGATCGTGACCTGAGCCGAAACTGAGAGTCCGACGCTTACCGGACTGAGCCACCCAGGCGTCCTGACATTAGAGTATTTATAGAAGGCTTTCAGAGGTTTGGTGGTAACCCTGTTTCCCTCACGCTATTTTCTTACATCTTTCAGTTGCCGCTTCTCCTGGATGGGTAGGTGGGCTTCGGCAAGGGTAACGATGGTGAGGGTCCCCCCTCTGGTGGCAGTGGAGAATCAACGTGGTAAAATCCAGAGCTGGGCCATCCATAAGGCAGCCCCGCTGGTCACATGTGGCTAAGTTTGAATGAGTTCAAGTTAAATAATATTAAACATTTGTCCCCTGGTTGTACTCCCCACATTCGGAGAACGCAACGTAGAACATTTCCATCATTCCAGAAAGCTCTGTCGGGCAGCATTGATCTAGAGCATTTCATTGCATGGTTAAAGATAGGTCTGGGGTCAGACACACCTGGATTTGACTACTGCGTCTGTTGTGTGACCTTGGACAAGTTGGTTCTTCTGAGCCTCCGAGTCCTTATCTGAAATAAGAAAATGGTAAAGGACCCAGTCTCATCATTTGTTTCTCAACTTTTAACTGACATCCCCTCTTTTCCTAAAAACAAAAATCTCATTTCTCTTTTTTGATTTTTTCCCTTTCAATATGAAATGGAACATTGAATTTTTCTTTTTTCAGCCTTTTACCTCCTTGAGAGTCTGTGGAATATAGGAAGGAGAGGCTTGGGAAAGTTGCATAGAATGAAGAGGCTATTCTAGGTACCTCTGACCAAGAAGAGGAACAAGGAAGGGGTAGGTGTGGTGAGTGGGGGCACGAGAGTGTCATCAAGAAGGAGAAATATGTCAGCTCCTTCCTGGCTTCTCTTCCCTCTCTGAGGAACAGGGAACAGAGTGCTTTTTAGTGTAAGCAGAATAGAATGGGTGGAGCAGAGAGGAAGTAGGCTCCAGATGGGGAAGGGACTGAGGCAGGGAACCTCAGTCTGATTTTGTCTTCCTGGCTCAGCGTGGAGTGCCCTAGTCAACTCGTGACTGCTGATAACAGGAATCAACTCAGACCAACTTAAACTACAGTGAGGAGGGGTGGTTTATTGGGAGGACATAGGGCCTTCTCTTGGAACTTGTATCAGCTAGCTTTTGCCGTGTAACAGCCCAGCCTGAAACATAATGGCTTTCACACAGCTGTCATTTATTTTTGCTCACGATTCTGTGGGTTAGCTGGGCAGGTTTTCTGGGCTGGACCCCTCAGCTGACCACAGACACGGGCTTGGCTCTCTCCCGAATCTGGGCTCGGCTGGTGGGATGGCCCCAGTCACATGGCTGGCAGGCAGTGCTGGGCTGTCAGCTGGGATGCTTTGGTTTTCCTCCCTGTGGCCGCTCATCCTGCAGTAGGCTAGCTTATACTTGGATCACATGATGGGCTGGAGGTTCCAAAAGTAGCCAGGGATTAATCCCTAGTGCACAAGTGTTTTCCAAGTCTCTGCTTCATGTGTGCTACTTTCCTATTGGTCAGAGCAAGTCACATGGCTAAGGCAAGCTTGAAGGAGGAGCCAGGATAGGTTCCACCTGTTGATTGGAGGACAGGAGTTTGTGGAGAGTTTTGGCATCTGGCACAGAACCCCAGGGTGGGAAATACAGTGGCATTCGTGGAACAGTCTAGCCAGGACTCAGAGCAAGACTGTGTATGGTGTAACTGACAACCTAAAATGATTTTCCTGAGCCTTTATTTAATTTCCTGAATTCCAGTGACTGAATAATCAGTTCCTTTCCCCAAATGACTCTTGATATTTTCTTTATCATTTATGAAATTCAACAAAACACCATGGCCTGCTTCTGGGATACCAATTCGGTTTCATTCATCTGTGTCTGTTCTTATATCAGTACCATACTGATTTAATTATCATAGATTTAGAACATGTTTTATTAATGGTAGAGCCAGCATTTCCTGTTGCACTTTTTCAAAGTGTTTATTTTTCTCGTTGAACTTAAGAATCTCTAAAGCTACCTCTTCCAGCATGCGTAAAACCCATTGAGATTTTTTAAAGAAATGTTTCTTTATTTATCATGAGAGAGAGAGAGAGAGAGTGCGAGCGAGCGAGCATGATCAGGGGAGAGGCAGAGAGAGAGGCAGAGAGAGAATCCCAAGCAGGCTCTGTGCTGTCAGCGTGGAGCCCAACACAGGACTAGATCTCACGAACCGTGAGATCATGACCTGAGCCGAAACCAGGAGTTTAACCAACTGAGCCACCCAGGCGCTCTCCCCCCCCCCATTCAGATTTGGGTTAAAAATTGTATTAAATCGGGGCGCCTGGGTGGTTCAGTTGGTTAAGCGTCTGACTTCAGCTGAGGTCATATCTCACAGTTTGTGAGTTCAAGCCCCGCGTCGAGCTCCATGCTGACAGCTCGGGGCCTGGAGCCAGCTTCTGATTCTGTGTCTCCCTCTCTCTCTCTCTCTGCCTCTCCATAGCTCATGCTCTGTCTCTCTCTCTCTCAAAAATAAATAAACATTTAAAAAAATTGTATTGTCTGTAAATTAATTTGAGAAAATATACCTTAATATTTTTCCTTTCCAAGCAGGTGTGTGATCAATTTCTCCACTTATTCACATATTTTCATGTTGTTCTTTTAAAAATCTTTATCCTGCACATTTCTTGCTATGATGATTTCTATATCTTAGAGTTTTTGTTGTTCATTGTTGCTGCTTTGAATGGACATATTTATCCTGAATCCCGATCCTTTAATGGAATGGATTAGTAGGTTTTCATTTTTTTTTTTTTTTATTCATTGCGTGCAATTTTATCCTCTACACATTTTGGCCATTAAAAAAAATCCCTCTAAATGCTATACCTCTCACTTCACTTTTAAATCTTATTCTATTGACTTGGGCTTCAAGACTAGTATTAAATATTTAACAATAGTATTCTGGGACATCCATGTTTGATAGATTTCCTAAGATAAAATCATCCTTACTTTCCTGTGGTAAACCCTAGTTGGTCGTGATGACTTGATATTTTGAATTTGATTTGCTGGGTTTGCTTTGTCTTGGTTAGTTTTTATTTTTTTTATTTTTTTGGATTTCTGCCTTCTGTGTTCATGAGTGAAATCGTGCTATATTTCGGTCTGTTTTCTTTTGCAATCTTTTCATTAGGTTTTATTATATGATATTCTAGCCATGTAATACGAACTAGGCAAGTTTCCATTTTAAATATTCTAGAATTGTGGCATCAGGACTAACACTTGAAGAACGAATTATTTGTTGGAAAAATCATATGGTGCTATAAACTTCTGGGCGAGTAATTCTTTGATAACCTTTGAAAAATTTCATATGAGGTTGTTAGGGAATTCAGCTTAAAATTTTTTTTAACCTCTGGAAAGATCTCTTTGAGTCAGCTTTTGAAATTTGTATTTTCTTAGTAGTCATTTCATTGAGATTTTCGGATTTAATAGCATGATTTTATGCTTGCTATAATTTTGTTTATATATTCTACTTACATTTATTTAGATTTACCAGGGTTGTTTTTTTTTTGTTTGTTTGTTTGTTTTTTTTACCCCTCTGCTGTGTAAAATGTTTAGATGACTCACCAGACACCGAAATCCTTTTTGGAGTAAACTGGGGGGAATGAATGAATGAATGAAGAATTTAATAACATTCTTCTTTTTTTAATGTTTATTTTTTATTTTTTTTTTCAACATTTATTTATTTTTGGGACAGAGAGAGACAGAGCATGAACGGGGGAGGGGCAGAGAGAGAGGGAGACACAGAATCGGAAACAGGCTCCAGGCTCTGAGCCATCAGCCCAGAGCCCGACGCGGGGCTCGAACTCACGGACCGTGAGATCGTGACCTGGCTGAAGTCGGACGCTTAACCGACTGCGCCACCCAGGCGCCCCTTTAATGTTTATTTTTGAGAGAGAGACAGACACAGAGTGTGAGCAGGGGAGGGGCAGAGAGAGAGGGAGAGGGAGAGGGAGACACAGAATCCGAAGCAGGCTCCAGGCCCTGAGCTGTCAGCACAGAGCTCGACGTGGGGCTCGAACTCACAGACTGTGAGATCACGACCTGAGCCGAAGTCGGACGCTCAACCGACTGAGCCACCCAGGTGCCCCGGTAACATTCTTTTAATACAGTTAAAGGTTTTAAAGCCATGAATTCAACCCCTGAATGCGACTTTGGCTGCCCTCCAAGGTTTTGGCTATATAACATTTTTGTTTTCTAAAGAGTCTGGGAACATGATTTTGATTTGTTATTTTTGAGAATCCTTATCACAAAAGCTGCTCTTGAGGGCTGACTCTCTTTCAGTTTCTTTATATGAATGATCTGCCTTAATCTTCCTGGACAACCTAGGAATTATAATGCAACAGGAGGGAAAGTGACTTGCCCAAGGTGGCCCAGATAATAGGGTGGGGGCGGGGCTAGGACTGGCACCTAGCCCACGGTCTGTTTTGATTGGGAACCACATGCCTTTGTGACTGCTACACTGCCTCTCCAGTTGAGTGAGTTTTAATCACTAGTTGTTAGGGTTTAAAAAAAAAAAATTAACTGTTTATTTTAATAGGTTGTCTCAATGTCCAGTCGTTGGGATTAAAAATTTAACTTGTTGTGACCTGCAGGGTTTCTGCATTTTATAACTGCGGGTGGCCTCTCGGTAGCCGAGGGACCGTTCGATGGGCTTCTAGAAACGATGCTTGGACGCTGCCACAACAGGCACGTTTGGAGTCAGAGCTCACAACCTCCCGTCCCACAAGACAAGCTGCCCCCCAGGACTGACACGCACGTGGGGTGTGGACATAAAGGCTTAACTTTGCTGGCGAAATGTCTCTGTCCTACCAGAGCTAGGAGGACTTGTCATCCCTCATGTGTTCTGTTATCCCCGCTGCCCTAACTCCCGAGACAGCTGGGACTAGTTTTTCCAAAGGCACTTTCTCTCCTTCCCTCATCATGTGCTTATGGTTTTGCGATGCTGGCTTTGAGGAGCGTGGGCTGGGCCAGCGCTGAACTTGACCTGTGAGCTGCCCCGCTGTTTGGCCCTCGTTTCTATTTCTGGGTCTTGCTCTCAGCCTAAGGATGCTGCAAGTCAGTGTGACTTGTTGTGACGTCATGTGGTCAAACCTTTCCTTGAAAATGGTCTGTGATTCATCTTTATTTTTATGGGGCTGTGTCATGTTAGAAGGATTACAGTAGGAGTTTTCGTTTGAAATCTAATAAAGGTTTTCATCTGCCATCTGGAGTCTGTGTTTCTTACGCTTTTTTATTGTTCGTGACTAAGAGTGGTGGTGGGGTTGGTGGGTGGGGGGGGTAGTTTGGCTGTTGTGTTAACATCCGTCTGGAGGATTCGTCCATCATCCAAAACCTTGTTTTCTCTGTCTTGGCTCCAGGCGGAGGCTGAGAGCGGAGACCTAAAAGGTCCTCCCTTGGATTTCTTTTCTTTTCCTTTTTTATTTTTTATAATTTTTTTCCTTTTACATTTATTTATTTTTGAGAGACAGGGAGAGCTAGAGCGTGAGCAGGGGAGGGGCAGAAAGAGAGGGAGACACAGAATCGGAAGCAGGCTCCAGGCTCTGAGCCATCAGCCCAGAGCCCGACGCGGGGCTTGAACTCACGGACCACGAGATCGTGACCTGAGCCGAAGTCGGATGCTTAACCGACTGAGCTGCCCAGGCGCCCCCCAAAATTTTTAAATTAAATATTGAACACAGGGGGAAGGATGAAATGGATAAGGACTATTTGTTTTCTAAAGCAATTAACAATGAAAAAACATTTTACATTGTTACTCACATCGGTAGATATTAAAAATCACTGTTCCCCCCCCCCCCCCACACACACACCTTTTCCCCAAGTTAATCAGGTCAGGCTTTTCCATTTGGGTCAGAGTGGCGTGGGAAGGTGTATCATTAGAGCCTTAACATGCATTTTCTGGATCACGAAGAAAGTTGGTCCTCTATTATGTTTCTTGCTCATGAATGCTGTCTCTCATATTTTTTCTTTTTGAAACGTAATGAGTTCAGGCAGTGTAGCCTGTGTGACATCACGTAGGCATTTTATTATCTCCTCCCATCGCGAGAAGGGTGAATATACGTCCATATAGGAGAAACATAAAATGTATAGGGGTCGGGACCATCCGCGGCTTCAGGCATCCTTTTGGGGTCTTGGAATGTATCTCCAGTGGATAAGAGCAGGGGGGCTGCCTTAGTTTTCGGACACAAATTGCATCCCTAGATTCTTGTCCCTTTAAAAAACATTCATTAGGTCTTTAAAAAAATGTCTATTCTTTATTTCATAAATTATCCATGCTTTATTTTAGATAAATATAGTTAAAAAGGAAAGAACTATAGATAATCACCCTGAAATCTACCCCCACCCCCGAGCGTGGCTTCTTAATTTTGACGAGAAATCTTTCATAACTGTCTCTGCAAACATATGTATCAATTGGAATCAACATGTTGAAGAAGACGAGGTTATATGATGCCACCTGATGCCTCTGTTGCAAACTGCTTTTTTCCCCCGCCTTAAATCTATTAAAACTCTGTGTAGATATAAATCTGTATCATACTTTTAATTCCTGTATGGACGGCATGTATGGGCGGCATTGTAAGGTTGTTTCCGGTTTATCGTTGGCATGAGATCATGCTGTGGCAACGATTTTGATATTTATTTTTGTTTATTTCTCTGATTGCTCTCAACTTTTATTTTTTCGTAGTTTCATTGAGATATAAGTTACCAACAACAGAATGCACACATTTGAAGAGAATGGTTCAAAGAGTTTTGGCAAAAATATATGCCTGGTGCTCACTAGAATAACGTTTTGGACGCTATTCTTAGAGTTTTATAGGTATTGATACATTCTATCTTCTTGACGACCTAAAGAAGTAGGGAATGTTATTCCCATTCTATAGATGGAGAAACTGAGCACCGAGAGGCTAAGTAGTTACCCAGGATCACACAGCCAGTACCTGGAGTCTTCCTTCTTCTCTCCATGCTCTCCTAGTTCTAATACTTCTAACACTTCTTGGGTAAGAACAGCCTTAGCTTCCCCATCTGTAAAATGGGATAGTGGTGCCTCCATAAGCGTGTTGTTAAGGTCAGTTGATAATGTGCGTGGTGCCCGGCAGTTAATTTCTAACCCCTTGGTTCCTGACTGGAAGCATCTCTGCATCTGAAAGCTCTGTGCTCCCCTCCCCTCCCCCCAAGCCCCCCTTTGGTTCCAATCCCAAATACCTCCACGAGACTGTCCCCGAGCAGTTCTGTTTTTAGCGTCAATTTCCCCGTAGATGTTTTCTTCCGGGGAAGTTGCCAGTGTCCCCCGATGTAGCCAGTTTGAGCTAGGGATTGGATGGATTCTCTTCTGCGGCCCCCCCTTCAGCCCAGTTTGGGGCTGAGCATTCCACCGGCACCCCGTGAATGTTGGAATGCACTGGCACCTGGGCGGTGTCTCATTCAGGGCACTGATCCAGGTAGGTCAGACCTTGATTCTGTATGTTGATATCTGGGAAGGTAGCTTAACGGATGAACTTTGTTTCCTCCTGTTTTCTAAGACTGTTCTCTTGCGATTGCTGGGGTTTGAAGAGGCTTTGGGGGTTTGAAGGACTTGTATAGGGTTTGAAGTCAGAAAGAAAAAAAACCCAGCAACAGGGTTCAAAGCCCTGACATTTACTTGATCTTTACTATGTGCTAATAAGCACAGCATTCCTCATGACAGCCCTCTGGGGGACAAGATTTTAGCCTCCCCGTTTTATAGAAGAGGAAACCGAGGCAGGGAGAGGGTGGCCTGAGCCCCCCCACCCCCACCCTCCCCCTCTGTGCAGTGTGGTGTGTGCTTATCATGGGCAATGCTTGGTGGCCGCCTGTACCCACGGTGAGTTCCAGTGACTCCCTCCGCTGGTGTCCCCATCCGAACTGCCCCTGCCCCTGGCTGAGTCCCCACCTGACCCGCAGGGCTGTCGCTGGAGTCCCTCCTTGCGGTGGGGAGCATGAAGCTGTTTCGTCAGCTCTGTGAAATCCTGTATAAATGAGAGCCGAAACCCAACAGGGCTCCTGGCCTCTCACTTTATACTGTTTTCTTTCTAACCGAACAAAGTACGGTTTGCGCAACCTCTCTCTGAGACGGAGGTGATAGGATCTGAGGGTGAGTATCAGGGCCTCTGGATGTCTGTGGGCGTCCACGTGTGCCCTGTGGCACGTTAGGGGTGTGTGTCCTGCAAACGTGGTGGGTCGGGCAGGTCTGTGATCTGCAGGTGCCTTTGTCACACTGGTTCGGGACGTCACATGGAGGCGTGGACCTATTACTCTAGGTCACCAACGCCTGGGGCTCTCCCAGGTGGATTTTCTGAACCCTCCACGGGGTGCTGCCCTCCGACACATGCCTGCCTTGCTCTCCTCATGCCCTGGGGTCCTTGTTGAGAAAATTCAAAGCTAACAGAGCCAGGAGGGAGGCAGCAGCATTGTCCTTGGGTGGGTGGGATTTTGGCATCCCCTGGCATTTGACCCTAGCATTTTGGGTGAAGCAAGTCAGGATTTTCCATGTGGGCAGAGCAAATGTCTGCTGACCTCGGGTAGGTGTCTTAGTAGCTTGGGCTGCTTTAACAACGTACCATAGAGTGAGGGGATTAAACAACACACATTTGATCCCTCTGTTACAATCCGCTTTTTTTTTTTTCCTTCTTAAATCTATTAAAACTCTGTGTAGATGTAAATCTGTATCATACTTTTAATTCCTGTATGGACACATTTACTTCGTACAGCTCTGGAGGCAGGTAAATCCAAGATCAAGGCACTGGCAGATTCTGTTCATGGCGAGAGCCCACTTCTTGGCTTTTAGATAAGCTGTCCTCTCGCCGTGCCTCGTATGGCCTTTCCTTGGTGTGCACTCCTGGAGAGAGATCTCATGTTTTGAGATTCATGCACGTTATTGCATTTACTGATAGCTTATCCCTTAAAAGAAAATGTTTATTTATTTATTTTGAGAGAGAGAGAGAGCACGTTTGTGCAAGTCGGGGAGGGGCAGAGAGAGAAGAAGACAGAGAGAGAGAGAATCCCAAGCAGCCTCCACACTCAGCACAGAGCCCGACGTGGGGCTTGATCCCAAAAGCTGTGAGATCGTGACCTGAGCCGAAATCAAGAGTTGGACGCTTAACTGACTGAGCCCCCCCAGGTGCCCTGACAGCTTATTAAAATTGCTGAGGAGTATTTTGTCGTGTGGGCCTACGGTATTTTATATTTGCCTGTTAAGGAACATTTGGGTTGTTTGGAATCTTTGGCTATTATGCATCAGCCTGCTATGAACATTTGTACGTGAGCCCTTGTGTGAGCGGATGATTTCATTTCTCTTGGATGCATACCTAGGAGTGGTGTGCATGCATTGACATATGTTTAACTTTAAGAAACTGTCAGCCCTTTTCCTAACTGTTTGGACCACAGTATGATTCTACCAGCAACGTACGAGAGTTCCAGGGGCTCCGCATCCTCATCAGCACTTGGTGATGTCAGTCTTTTTAATATCAGCCATTCGAGTGCATGTGAACTGACTTCTCCTTGTGGCTCTAATTTGCATTTATTTGTCTGATGACCAGTGATGGTGCACATCTTTTCACAGGTGTATTGGGGATCTGTATATGCTTTGTGGAATGACTGTTAAAATCCTTTGCCCTTTCCCCCCCCAACCTTTGGGGGTGGTTTGTTTCATTATTTATCCATTTTGCAATCCAGAATGATGTCAGAGGTATTGTGAATATTTTCTCCCATTCAGGGGCTTAACCCTTTTATTTTCTTAAGAGCATCTTTTTTTTGAAAAGCAGCCAGTTTTTAACAGGGTGATGTTATTAATTCAATTAGGTCCAAGTTGGTGGCTCTGAAAATCTTCCTGAAGCCCTAACCCCAGATATATGACATTTGCAGAATTTTATTCTTTTTTTTTCTTTTAATGTTTATTTATTTTTGAGAGAGACGGAGACAGTGTGTGAGCAGGGGAGGGGCAGAGAGAGAGGGAGACAAGGAATCCGAAGCAGGCTCCAGGCTCTGAGCTGTCAGCACAGAGCCTGATGTGAGGCTCGAACCCACAAAACCTTGAGATCCTGACCTGAGCCGAAGTCAGATGCTTAACCAACTCAACCCACCCAGGTGCCCCAGAATAGCATTTATTTTTAAGGCCGGTTTGAGGCTTACAGAAAGTAAAAAAAAAAATTCTCATAGCGTTCCTCACCCTCCCCAACACAGACTCCCTTATTATTAACATTTTGCATTAATGTGCTACAACAGTCCCCCCGTTATCCATGGGGGTTTTGTTCCAGGACCCCCAGTGGATGCCTGAAACCTCGGATAGCACTAAACCCTGTCTATGCAATGCCTTTTCTGGTACACGAGTACCTATGGTAAAGGGTAACTTACAAACTATGCACAGTAAGAGGTTAACAACAAAATAGAGCACTTAGAACACTAGAATGTAATACAAGTTATGTGAATGTCATGTCTGTCTCAAAACTCTTGTCCTGTACTTGCCCTTCTTGTGATGACCTGAGATGATAAAATGTGTAGGAGGCTGTGACGTCACGTTAGGCTGCCACAGGCCTGCATGTGGTGGGGCGGAAGGAGGACCCTTGACTGCTTGACTGGGGGTAACAGAAACTGTGGCTGGGAGAGGGGCAGGGACTACTGCGCCTTGGTTGTAATTGACGAGCCGATATTTTTTTTTTTTTAATTTTTTTTTCAACGTTTATTTATTTTTGGGACAGAGAGAGACAGAGCATGAACGGGGGAGGAGCAGAGAGAGAGGGAGACACAGAATCGGAAACAGGCTCCAGGCTCTGAGCCATCAGCCCAGAGCCTGACGCGGGGCTCGAACTCCCGGACCGCGAGATCGTGACCTGGCTGAAGTCGGACGCTTAACCGACTGCGCCACCCAGGCGCCCCTGACGAGCCGATATTGATCCAGCATTAACTAAAGTCCTTAGTTTACATTTGAGTTCACATGTTGTGTGGACAGTCTCTGGGTCGTGACCTAGAGTTTAATGGCACGTGTTAAAGACCGTGGTTTCGCAGCCTGTAGGTTCCCTGTGTTCTGCCTGTTCATCCCTCCCTCCTTCCCAGAACTTTATTCTTCAGAGAACTAGAAATTCTCAGGGTGCCTGGGTGGCTCAGTTGGCTAAGCATCTGACTTTGGCTCAGATCATGATCTCACAGTTCGTGGGTTCGAGCCCCGCGTCGGGCTCTGTGCTGAACAGCTCGTAACCTGGAGCCTGCTTCGGATTCTGTGTCTCCCTCTCTCTTTGCCCCTACCCCGCTTGTGCTCTCTCTCTGTCTCTCAAAAATAAATAAATGTAAAAATAAAAAAAAAAGAGAACTAGAAATTCTCTTCCATGTGAGTTTACGGCAAACATGTTAGGATGGTTTTCCGTGTATAAGTACAAGGAGTCAGAATTTAAGAAGTTAAAGGCTCTCTTTGGAGAGGGAGAAGCATAATCCTGGACTGATGACCTTCTCAGGGTCTTTCAAGGTGGGGGAAGCTTGGACGTTGAACCTTGCCTTGCTTTTTAGACTGTGGACCAGGTTTAAAGTTCGGCAGACATTAGAGCTGACTGGTCAGGAGTGATGATCTGATTCTGGTATGATCTGTCAGGAAAATTTGTGAAAAATCTATTTCCAGAAATATTTTAAAGAAGGAGAGGAGAACTCCTCCCCCCCCCCCCCCCCCCGCCCCGGCCAAACCCTCGTTTCCATGATTTGAACAGATGAGAACAGATTTTGAATCCTATCCTAAGGTCCTGGTCCTCTGAATTGCCAGTTTTCTCAGTGTCTTTCCTCCTGACGACCTTGTAGCATGGAACAGGGCCACACGGCAGTGCAGAGGACAATTGCATGGTTTACAAGTCATTGTAAAGAGAGTCAGACTCAGGTCGAGTAGGGGAACATTCTGGGCTCCCTGAAAATCCCCCTACATTAACTGCCTTCTCCCCAGAGATAACTTTTTTTTTAAATGATCGCCAAGACCATATTTATAACTAAATGCCGATCCCTACACAGTGCTGCATACTTTTGTATAAAGCAGTAGTATTTTACTCACTGTACAGAACCCTGCAAGTGGGTTTTCTGGTGTTTTGTCTTTTTGCATATCAGGTTCTGGGTTTCTGCGAGCATCCTCTGTTAACAGTGACTTCAGTCACATTTCAAACACAGAGTGCTGTCGTATGAAAAGGGTCCACCGTGCTGGGGCCCAGGGAAATCTCAGGCAAAGATATAAAGTAGGGAGCCCTGATACGTGAGGGGGCTGGTGAGGATACAAGGCTCTGTTTTGTAAAGATTATTCAGGAGTTTCCATCAGCAGGTTTGTGTCCACAGATACCAAATGACCAAAATTAAAGATTAAAAGCAAAACAACTTGGAAGTCATGTTGGAGGAAACACTTTGTCATCGTGATTGAGGGCCCATGTGAGTTTAAATCTCAACCCCCCTGCTAACTGACAATACCCCCGGGCAGGTTGTTTATCCTTTCGGGAATTAAAAAAAAACAAACAACAACAACCTTTGGGGCGCCCTGGGTGGCTCAGTCGGTTAAGCGTCCGACTTCAGCTCAGGTCATGATCTCGTGGTTCGTGAGTTAGAGCCCTGCGTCCGGCTCTGTGCTGACAGCTTGGAGCCTTGGCGCCTGCTTCAGGTTCTATCTCCTTCTCCCTCTGCGTTTCCCCTGCTCATGCTCTGTTTATCTCTCTCTCTTTCTCTTTCAAAAATGAATAAACACGAAAAAAGAAAACCCAGTTGTCTATATTTGTTTTGTTAAGAACAAAATATCACACATGCATATACTCTCTAGCTTTGGATTACTAAAGAACTTTGTTAAGAGCCAGAATAAACAAATCTTCCAGCAGTTAGGAGAGAGAAAAAAAAAAGATGTTTCACTTTCCTGAAATGCTCAAAGTTGCAGGGACTTGCCATCCTTGGTTTGAAAGTGTTGGATAGTCAGGTGGCAGGTTAGTTCAGTAGGCAGCGTGTGTGTGTGTGTGTGTGTGTGTGTGCGCGCGTGTGTGTGTGTGTGTGCGTGTGCACGCGCCCGTGTGCATATGGGGTTTCTGGATAGTGGCTCACAGTGCTTGCTTTAGGGTTTCATTGTGGAAGTTCGTTCCTTCCTTCCTTCCTTCCTTCCTTCCTTCCTTCCTTCCTTCCTTCCATTTATTTTGACAAAGAGAGGGAAGGAGAGAGACAATCCCAAGCAGAGCCAGACGCAGGGCTCGATCCCACATCCTTGAGTCATGACTGGAGCCAAAATCAAGTCGGATGCTTAACTGATGGAGCCACCCAGGTGCCTCCATTCTGGAAGTTTCTTGGAAAGCTGTCATCAAATAAGACGCATGCCAGCACATCCCTGGGCACACGAGGAGCTACTATGATCTGTAACCTGGCCCTACCGCTTACTAACTGTGGGAAGCCAGGCAAGTTGCTGGAATTCTCCAAAGTCCCTCAACTTCCTCATCTGTAAAATGGGAATAGAAACCTGTCATAAAGGTGTAAGGGTCAAATAAGAAAAGGCAGGCCTGAGAACCATTGCAGTTACACCGTTGCTCTCATTGGAGCTTTATTATAGTTATAAATGTATTCACCTTGTTGCTGTTGTGTTATTCTTTTTAGTGAATTTTTGTAATCGAGACATTTCACACGCTCTAAAATGTGCCGATCCTAAGCGGTCGGTTCCGCAAGTTGGACAGAACGCACTCGTATGGCCACCACCAGAACCAACATGGAACCCAGTGCCGTCGTCCCCTGCAGCCATGTTGTGTCTCTTCCCAATGACTTCCTCCCGCCCCTGGGCACGATGTGTCGCTGTGATCACCACCATCATCATCATCGATCGTTGTTGTTCAGTTTATTTTTTGGAGGAGAGGAGAGTGGAGGAGGGCATGGGTAAATGGTGGTGGTGGTGGGGACCCACCTAGGACCCTGGACTTGTCACCCTTTTCGTGCAAAAAGAGCAAGGCGTAGGGGCACCTGGGTGGTTCAGTCTGTTAAGCATCTGACTTCGGCTCAGGTCATGATCTTGTGGTTCGTGAGTTCGAGCCCCGCGTCGGGCTCTGTGCTGACGGCTCAGAGCCTGGAACCTGCTTCAGATTCTGTGTCTCCCCCTCTCTCTCTCTGCCCCTCCCCTGCTCATGCTGTGTCTCTCTCTGTCTCACAAAAATAAATAAAATGTTAAAAAAAAAATCATCAAAAAAAAGATCAAGACCGAGCCCACGACGAGGCCTAGGAAAAGTTTTGTCAGAAAAGCTTAAGAGACGTGGGCAGGTTGCGGTAAAGAGACTCAGCCACCAGCTGTTAGGATTCGAAACCCAGGAATTCGGTGGAGGCGGGAGAAGGTTGTATGGCAGAATGCTGGGTGGCACATATACACCCCGGAGGCCCAGTGGCTTTGAACTTTCTCAAGGCAACGTGGAGCCTTTTAACCCAAACAGCGTTCGCAGAAGCAAGCGTGGGATCCGGAACGTTTTCCCCTCCTGGCTTGCTTTCCAGGTTCCTCCGCACTGTGCAGGTTGTGTGAACGCTTCCGAGTTTCTGGGATTCAGCAGGCCGGTGCGGCTCTCCACATGGCAGAGGCCGCCCAAGGTCTCGGGCAGCCAAGGGAGTGAGCGTCCCGCGTCCCGAGCCAGGCGGGGAAGCTGGAGGCTTTTAAAGGCCACAGCTCCGCTGTAGACACGTGTTCCTTTGGCGTTGGCTTTGTTGAAAACACATTCCCTAGATAGTTTCTGTTCCGCACAGGCCTCTGGGGCTCTCGGGCCTGCTGGAGGGCCTTGCCGTGTGAGGAGAAACCTGATTTAGTCTCTCCTAGGGGAGGCTGGGAGCGAACATTTGTGGAAGGTGCCGTGCCTTCCTGCAAGCAAGCATTTTGCACGGCTTCTCTTCCCAGCTCTTGGGTGACTTCGCGAGGCAGATGCCGTTATCATTTCAATTTCACAGAGGAAGAAATTGAGGCTTGGACAAAAGTTGGTACCACACCCCGGGCCCCCCCGCCCCCCCCCGCCCCCCCCACAGCTCACAGCCTGACTGAGCCTGGGGCTGCGAACCTTTCCCCCCTTGTCTCTCCAGGCAGCCCTTGAGGCCTGTCCCTTGAAGTCCTCAAATGGCCCCCAAATCCCTCCACCCTGCCCAAGCTGCTTGTTAGTTGGCGTTTACTTCCAATCCACCTGCTAAGTGCCAGGTACTGTTCTAGGCTCTGAGGACGTGGCCCGTCAGCGGAGATGAGTTCTTGACCTTGTGAGGCTGCCACTCCCTCAGGGGGAGGATGGATGTCAGTAATAAGCTAGAGGTCAATGGGATACCGCCTCACATCCGGCTGCTATCAAAAACCAGGTGGCTCAGTCGGTTGAGTGTCCGACTCTTGATTTCAGCTCCGGTCACAATCCCAGGGGCTTGGGATTGAGCCCCGTGTCAGCGTGGAGCCTGCTTGGGATTCTCTCCCTCTCTCCCTCACTTGCCCTCCTTCTCTCTAAAATAATGATAATAATAATAATAATAATAATAATAATAATAAAAACAGAAGATAATCAGTGTTGGTGAGGACGTGGGGAGATCAGAACGCTTGTGCACCGTTGGTGGGAACATGACAGGGTGCAGCCAGTGTGGGGAGACAGAATGGCAGGTCCTCAAGAAAGTAAACATAGAATCACCACGTGACCCAGAAATTCCACTCCTGAGGATGCACCCCAAAGAATTGAAAGCAGAGGCTAGAAGAGATGTTCACACGCCTATGTTTACGGCAGCACTGTTCACAGGGGCCAAAAGATGAAAGCAACCCACGCGTCACAGCCATTGAATGGATACACGAAACGTTGACTATATTCGTATACCAGAATATGATCCGGCCTTGAAAAGGAAGGACATTGTGGCACCTGCTACAGCATGGATGAACCTGGGGGACATTATGCTCGGTGAAATAAAGCCAGACTCAAAGGGACAAGTCCTGCATGATCTCACCCACAGGAGGTCCCTAGAGGAGCCCCGTCCACAGAGACAGAGAGTAGACGGTGGGAGCCAGGGGTGGGGCAGGGGGCGGGGAGTCCGTGCTTCATGGGGACAGAGTCTCAGTCTGGGGTGATGGAAGGTTCTGGACACGGATGGTGGGGACGGCTGCACGACGGTGTGAGTGTGCTTGAGGTCCCCGAGCTGTACCTAAAAAAGGATTAAAATGGTAAATGTTATATATGTTTTATCACCATCTAAAAAAGAAACAAGAGAAAGACAGTAAGATTAGACTGTGGGAAAACATAGGGATTTCATTCCAGTGTGTTGTGAGGTCCTTGGCAGGCTGGGGAGTGTCTTGTCCCACTTGGAGAGCTGTGCAGCTTTTTCGTCTTTTGTTTCTTCTGTATCTGCTTGGTGGCTGCAACGTGGCAAGCAGCAGTGGCATTCAGTGCATGAGAGCCTAGGGAATTTGGGTCTGTTGGGGGAAAAGAGGTGGGTGCTGGTAAGTGTGCTGAGGGCAAGGGGGCCCCGGCGAGACAGGGGAGTGGAGGAGAGAGGTGGTTCTTGTGTTTCGCCACTGGTGGGCTTGCTGTGGCCGAGAGGTGGCGTCTCCCACACCCCGGGACCCTACTTACCGCGGTTATGGGTTAGATTGTGTGCCCCCGCCCCCACGAAAAAAGAGATGTTGGAGTCATAACCCCCCATGACCTTAGAATGTGACCTTATTTGGAAATAGATTGTTTACAGAGGTAATCAAGTCAAAATGAGGTCATTAGGGTGGGCCCTGCTTGGGATGACTGGTGTCCTTAAAAGAAGAGGAAAGTCAGATACAGAGACTAATAGGTACAGAGGGGAGATGACGTGAAGATATACGAGGTGGGATGGGGGCGGGGGTGGAAGTCAACTGTAAATGGAGGGGACACGCCTGGAACAGACCCTTCCCTCACGGCCGTCCAAGGAGCCAGCTCTGTGGACACCTTGATTTTGGACTTCCCGTGTGTTTCTGATGTAGCCGCACAGCTGTGGTCCTTTGTTACAGCAGCCCCAGCACAAGGTCCGTCTCTAGACAGAAGCGGGTCGAAAGCCCCAAAAGGGGTTATGTGATGGGGGGGGTCTGTGGTTTACACTCCCAACCCCCTTGGGCTCCTAAATTTGGACCCGTGCCCCCACCAGCCTTCCAATTTGTGATTCCCCCACAGCCTTTATTCTGAAAAGTGTTTCTCCTGCCACGCGTAAGAAACATCCATGTATATGTTAGCTTTTAGAATTTTTAAAAAATTTTTATTTTTGGGGCGCCTGGGTGGCGCAGTCGGTTAAGCGTCCGACTTCAGCCAGGTCACGATCTCGCGGTCCGTGAGTTCGAGCCCCGCGTCGGGCTCTGGGCTGATGGCTCGGAGCCTGGAGCCTGTTTCCGATTCTGTGTCTCCCTCTCTCTCTGCCCCTCCCCCATTCATGCTCTGTCTCTCTCTGTCCCAAAAATAAATAAAAAACGTTGAAAAAAAAATTAAAAAAAAATTTTTTTATTTTTTACTTTAATTGAAAAAATTTTTTAACATTTTTATTTATTTTTGGGGCAGAGAGAGAAGGAGACAGAAACCGAAGTGGGCTCTACACCGACAGCAGAGAGCCTCCTGATGTGGGGTTTGAACTCAGGAGCCATGACATCATGACCTGAGCCAAAGTCGGATGCTTAACTGACTGAGCCACCCAGGCGCCCCTGTTATTATTATTATTATTTTTAAAGTGTTATGCCTTTCACACACATCTGGGGTTTACTACACTTTGTCGAGGTGAGACCATGATGTAGTCAGATTTGTCAGCATCTTGTGTTGAATGGTCCATGTCGTGGACAGGAGGTCGTATTTCCTTGGTTTGATTGATTGACTGACTGTACTTCTAAAGCGGAATCTGATGTTAGAGCCACTGACCGTAAGCCATCAGTCTTTGCATTCTTCTTGCCTTCACGTCACAGTTCAAATGATTGTAAAATGATCATTAAATATCTTCCACATGTTCCTTCCTAATTTTTGAAAGCACCCAGCTTTATCTGGTCTTCTTATGATATAGAAAATGTAACCAAGTTCCAGGAAAGAAGGAGGAGAGGAAGAAGGGGGTGGGGGGGGGGACCAGAAACAGACTTGGAAGCTCTGTGTGGGTTTTATTGTGGGATGGTAAGTCTGTAAACTGATTTGGAGAGAAGTGGCATCTTGACAATATTTATTTGTACCCTTCCACTTTTCCAAGGGTTCTTTTCTATTCTTAGGAATGTTTTATTTTTCTTCAGACAGAATATGAGTCTTGTGAGCGTTGTTCTTAGGTAGAATGGCTTTCTCTCTGTCTCTCCATCCAGCCATCCAACTACCTATTCACACATCCATCCATCCATCCATCCATCCACCCACCCATTCATCTATTCATCCATCCATTCACTCATTCATTCACTCATCCTATCTGTCTATCTATCTATCTATCTATCTATCTATCTATCTATCTATCTACCTATCTATCCATCCCTCCCTCTATCTATCTATCTATCTATCTATCTATCTATCTATCTATCTATCTATCCATCTATCCATCCATCCGTCCCTCTATCTATCTATCTATCTATCTATCTATCTATCTATCTATCTATCTGCCTACCTGCCTACCTGTCTACCTGTCTACCTGTCTGTCTCATCTATCCATCCATCCATCCATCCATCCATCCATCCATTCTTTCATCCACCCATTCTTTCATCCACCCATCCACCTATGTACCTTTTCATCCACCAATTTATCTGTATGTCTGATGTGGGAGAGATTTTTAAAAAGCATTCAATGTGGTACTTTCCAGAATATGGGGCAGGTATTGTGTTTTCTCTGTTCACTGCTACTTTACTAGATGCACACTAATTCTAAGAGTCACATTGTCGATTTCCTTCCATTTTCCAACTCTGTAATCATGGCACCTGCAGATAACGATTTGCTGCCCTTTACCAGTAATTATGCCAGTTCCTACTGTTAACCTTGTTACAGCAGGAACTTTCAGAACCATGTTAAATGACAGAGTTGAACATGGTCAGCTGGGCTCACTCCTCATTGGAGTGGAATGCTTCAATTGCTTTACTGCAGCGGATAATTATATAATTGTTAAGACTCTCGACCTTCCTGTTTTTAGCCTCACTTAGTAAATGGGGTGTGATCATGCCTCTTGACTGTCTCATATATCCAAGAGATACCACTGGCGTTTGTCCATTTCTGAGGACGGCGGATTCAATGTGTTAAGCCGTTAAGCTGCTAAAACAGCCTTTAAGCCCCCGCCCCAGTTCTCAAGCAGAGTGGAGTGTTGGTTTGTCACGTCTGGCCAAACGACCACGTTCCTTCTGGAGCGGCTGTTCCACGGAGGGTCCTCATGCCCATGTGCTGGGCTTTACACCTGTGAACTCTTGGGACCCTGTGCCTTCATTGGGGTTAAGGTGGGTCTTGGAACCGCCCTGCACAACAGGAGCCAGAGAAGAGCTGGCTTTGTGAGCAGGACCCGTGGGCGCTTTGTGGGGCTATTTCTTGTGCCCTCAGTGAGGCCCCAGGTTTGAGATCGTCTGGAAGCCTTCTCCAGGTGATGGTCACGCCACTTCCTGTGTTGAAATAGGACCTTCCTTGGGGCGCCTGGGTGGCTCAGTCGGTTGAGCGTCCGGCTTCGGCTCAGGTCACGATCTCACGGTTTGTGAGTTTGAGCCCCGTGTCGGGCTCTGTGCTGACAGCTCAGAGCCTGGAGCCTGCTTCGGATTCCGTGTCTCCCTCTCTCTGCTCCCACCCCCCTTCTCATGCTCGGTCTCTCTCTCTCTCTCTCTCTCTCTCTCAAAAATAAATAAACATTAAAAAAAAAAAAAAGAATTTGAAATAGGACCTTCCTGTGAAGGTTCTGTGGGTCTCAGACTACTTTATTCCAGGTATGCTAAACAGGACAGCACCTTTCAGCGTATAATGTTAATAATTGGCGATACATGTCAAATTTTTAGGGGGAAAAAAAAACTCCTCAAAACCCAAACCGAAATGATCGTATGGCCGCTGCGGTCTTCACTGAGGTAGGCTGCTTTTCCAGTCCGCGACCGTGCATGCGTGTGTGGCTCAGCGGAGACATTGTTGGGTAACTGGTAAGGGAATATGTAGTAACCCCTGGTCCTCGTGGTGAAAGCAGGGCTCGATGCTAGAAATTGTGCTGAGCCGGCTGGAATCGACACAGACCTCTTACCGTGCTTTTGAAAACACAAGTGATTTTTATTTCATTTATTTATTTTTTATGCATATTTATTTATTTATTTTTATTTTTATTAAAAAAATTTTTTTAAACATTTTATTTATTTTTGAGACAGAGAGAGACAGAGCATGAACGGGGGAGGGGCAGAGAGAGAGGGAGACACAGAATCAGAAACAGGCTCCAGGCTCCGAGCTGTCAGCGCAGAGCCTGACACGGGGCTCGAACCCACGAACTGTGAGATCGTGACCTGAGCCGACGGAGTCCCCCGGGCGCCCCTGAAAATGCAGGTGATCTTTAGGCAGAACCGCAAGTGTTGGCCGGGGGAGGAGCAGGTTATCCCACAACCACAACCCTGCTCACTCTGTCCCCAGAGCGGGCTGTGTGCATTTGTAGATTTTCTGGATCTTCTCTGTTGCTGCTTACGTCCTGGTCACCTGATCTATGACACCAAGCCTGTTGAACTTAAATGAAACATGTACATGCCGGAAAGCCCAAGCCATCCCAGTCACCTCCACGTCTACCGCTTTAGGAGTAAGAGGCACAGAACGTCTGACAGCTAGTGTTGAGGGGAAGGGACTGCGCGTGGCCCCGTGGCCAGCCTTCCTTGTCTCCACGGTTTCCAAGGTAAGATTTGAGCCGTTTGCTGAAGGAAATTAGCGTAATAAGTCTCCTCTGGCATATATTTCCAGTGTCCAAGTGGAACTGCCGAGACATTGCTCAAGAGTAGCACAGGGGTGGGGGTGGGGAGTGTGCGTCACGTCAGCCCGAGGGGTTTTTACCCCGTGGTTTTGCAATATGGAAACCTGGTCTGGAATGTGGGTGCGTGGAGGGAACCCTGGGCTGGTTTCTAGGATTTATCTTTCCTTGGGGCATTTCAAATTTTTGTTTGAAGTTTTATTTAATATTAGTATTATTAGTATTATGGCTATTATTGTCGTTGTTATTTTCGTGTTGTAGCCAGCCACTGGAAAAGACAAGACTTTTCCCCTGAATTCGGGTCCAAGTTAGAGACATTTTGATCTTGGCTTGGAGGTGGTTGAGAGGGGAGGGTCTTCTCGCTCCGGGCGGAGTTTCTCTGCCCTGGCCCTTTGGACGTTCAAGGCTGGACCGTTCTCTGTGGTGGCACCTGTCTCGTGCACTGTGGGGTGTTAGGCAGCATCCCTGGCTTCCCCCCTCTCTGTACCGGTAGCTCCCCCCCCCCCCCCCCCGCCCAGTGTTGGGACAACTACAAACGTCTCCAGACACTGCCAGTGTCCCCTGAGGGGGGGAGGCAGAACTCTCCCCCATTTGGGGACTCCTGGGCCAGGGTGATGGCATCTGGGGGAGAGAGGGCGCTCCACCATTGTTCTCTCCTTTTCGTGGCAGAATGGAACCCGGAGCCAGCTGCCGGCCACGTGTGTGCAGAATCAGTGGTTTGGCCATCGCAGCTCTGTCTGCCGACAGAAACCGCATTCCGCTCCCCACCCCCCAACCCCGGGGGGACCAGAGAATCCGAGGAAATGTGACTACGGTCCACGGCGGGTGGGTTTATGGATCTCCCAGGTGCCGAGCTAGGAGGAGAGGACAAAGCAACGGCGGGGGGCGGGGGGGGGGGAGCCGTTAAACCCCTGATTACTGACATCGTAGACCAGAAGAAAGCACAGGACGCCACGCAAGTTTATTTGGTTCGGGGTGCGGGCTGGGGACTCGGTGTCCCTAAGCCAGTCTGGAGGAAGAGCCAGGGAAGGGAACGTTCAGCATTTTCCCCTGAGTGCTTCACACACAGTAGGACAGAATACAAAGGAATCACCTCCTACCTCTGACGGCAACTGGCCCACAGCAACACGGAGGGTCTCACTGTGGCTCGGCCGCTCGCCAGCTAGCTGTGCGACCACAGGCAGGTTGCTTCAGTTCTCTGCGCCTGGGTTTTTCTCATCCGTAAAGGTGCGGTGGGGGGGGGGGGGGACAACAGTAATGCATAAGGTTGTCGTCTTTCTGCGCGGTCCCCACGTCTCTGTGAGAAAGGCCCCCGGGTTTATTTGTGTGCAAGCCCACCTGCGACTGGTTAGCGGGGGACTGTCTCCACTCGCGGACTCCAGCTTCATGAAAACACACCCCCTGCTATATTTAGCCACATGCGTTTCCTCGGGACCACACGTCTCTCAGCTGCTTCGCCCCTTGCAGGGCACCGGCCGGGACCTCCGTCCTCCCTCCGGTGGCGACAGTGTCTTCCTTTGTGCGTTCTTGCTCCTCTGGTTGAGATGTGGCTTGGTCGCCTGGAGTGGGGCCGTCGGCAAGTCTCCTCGGCTTCACGGAGGCTCCTTGTCCCCGCGGCTGAAAACTTGGCTGCACACCCCTGGCCGACTTGACACCTTGGAGCTGCCCATGAATGGGTTTTCAGAGCCTTCTCTTGTTTGCTTCACTGCACGCCTCTCTGTGGGCTCTTGTGAAATCATCGGGGGAGGGAAAGCCAAGTGGAAAACAGCCCTTCTTGGTGTCAGGGCTTGAGGGTGATGGAGACAGACCGTGATGGAGATTTGCATTAACCGGTCTGCACATGTTACAAGATTTTATCTTTTTTTAATTTTTTTACTTTTTAAATTGTGTGCTGGTCTGTTCTGGTGGCTCAGAGAAGGGAAATAGTGAACTCTGGGTCTAATGAAGGACAAGGACAGATAACAGATATAGCAGATTAAGGGCTCCTGAGCACCTGGAAATGGCACAAGCCATTACGTATTAGGCGCCACCTACTAGATATGTGGCCCTTGTAACCATGAAGAGAGGTAGGATTTGAGCCTAAAGTCTGGCCCCGGAAACCCAGCCTTTTCTGCTCTACTCTGTGGTACAGAGGAAGGGGCCTTTTGGGCTGGGTTTTGAAGGTTGAATAGGAGTTTGTTGAAGAGGAACCCCGATCCTGTACTGACGTTGGCCACCTGTTCTTCCTAGAATTGGCCAGAGGCTAATATCTTGGAGGCCGTAATTAGGTTACTAGGGTGACCACCTCGTTTTGGTTTTCCCAGGACTTTCTTAGTTTTAGTAAGCCCCGCTTCCTGGGGAACCCATTAGTCCCAGACAAACCAGAACCGTTGGTCACCCTAGGTTTCACCCAGCAGCAGAATTTTACACCCAAGCCTGGAGACCCACTGAATTCTCTTTAATGCACCCCCCCACCCCCCAACAAGGGTCGTCTCTCAAAATGCTCCCTTGTATCTTCATCCTGGCGTTCTTTCTCTAGACCCTTCCACTTCTTGGCTTGGGTGAGGATTCAGTGAGGTAATTAATGCTTGTGATGAACAAAGCAAAGTAGCTGGCAGGTGGTAACCCCCTTGGGTTTTGCGATTTTAGCCCTCTTTCCTCTCTTTGTCTGCACGGGAGCTGGCGCCCCTGTCCCTGATGGGAGCAGGCTTCCTTGTCTGAGGGAACACGGTCACCCCAGCCTGGCCCTCCCCGAGGACGTGGCTCTTTGCCCCCAGGATCCAGGGCAGAGCCCAGTCACCATCAATTAGGGAAGCTGCAGGCCTGCTGGAGTTACGGGGCAGCATGGGAGTGTTGAGTGTCAGGTCTTAGCAGAGCAAGTAGGAAACAGGTTCAGGGTTAGGATTCAGGGCCAAGGCAACTGAAGGTCATCGGAGGCCAGGCATTTGAGTTCTGGCGGTGGCCCAAAGGGTCAAGCTGGGCCAGGTGTTAGTCAAGAGTCCCTCGTCCTTCCAACTGCTGCCACCATCTTTCCGTTCCCTTGCTGCTCGCTGAGCACCGGTCGCCCCCGCCCCCCTCCCCCCTCCTGCTCGTTGACTGAGAACACCTGCTCAGACGCCCACCCGCCCTGGACTCTGATGCGTCCTTTCTTAACCGGTGTCGTGCAGAAAAGTGATGGTGATGAATATTCATCGGGCGCGAAGTCTGTGCCAAGCACGGGGCTCACTGTGTTCTCCACCACTTTCCCTTAAGATGTGGCCGTGGGCTTTGGGAGCCCGTTCCAGTTTTCATTCAGATCTCCAACCCGGCTGGGCCTTGCGACTTGAGCGCGTCCGGGAAGGAAGACAGGGGGAAGCAGAAATGGGGAATGTTATCAGGAAAAGGAGGCTCAGCGTCTCTGGGGCTCACCGCCGCCCCAGAGCACTACGCGCTGAGTCTTTGGGGTCCTGACGCAGTGGAGAGGAGAAAGAGGTATCGGGTAAGCACACGTGGGTGGTGGGGGCGGCAGCTGCCTGTTCGGCCCGGATCGAGAATCTGGGAGATTATTGTGGTGGTTTCATTGTGATTCTTTCCCCCAGATTTAGACAATGACACAGGGGACAAATACGAGCAACCATGACCTTCCCGGTGTCCTTGCTGGAAGCATCTGACACTGCAGAAGAGGGCTGGGTGTGCCTGAGGTCACTGGTGTCCACGTGAACTCGAGTGGACGGGAGCCCACAGTCCTGGGTTCTAATTCTGGTTCTACTTGCTGTGTGACCTTGGGATTCACTTAACATCTCTGTTCTTCTGTAACATCGGGCGGGGCGGTGGGGGGGCAGGGAATGCTTGCATCTGCCTCTTATGGTTGTTGAGCGGATTACACGAGACAATGTCCGCAGATCCCCTAACACAGGTGCCTGATACGGAGCTGGCCTCCGTTATTTCTCCTCGGGCTCCAGTAATGGCAGGTTTTAAACCCCCACGCTTTTGCCCATCTGTAGAGAAGGACACTTTTTAACCTGGGTAAGCACCATAGCAAAGAACGAAGACCTCAAGCCAGGTTGGGGAGACCTGGCTCCGTGACCTTGAGGAGGCTTTTAACTTTTAACTTGAGTCCTGACGGCCGGTTCCCTCCGGTCGGGTGACCCAGGCGTCTTGAGGTTTCTGTTGCTTCCAACCCGTTTTGGTTTATTCACTAACCGTTCATGGAGGGCGGGCATGGGCGAATATGACCCTGCCTTCTCAGGCGCTACGGTGGACGGTGGGCCTAAATGAAAGGTCGTTGGAAGAAATGGGCTTAGGGTCAGCAGAGGGAAGGGGGTCACCTCCTGCCTCCCTCCTGGGGGGAAGCTTTCCTCTCCCACCTGGTTTGTTTCTTACACTGTATTTCCCCCTTCGAATGAGTACGTAGTTTAATTACAGACAGAAAATACCTTCATCGGTTTGACATCCTTAAAAGGAGCTGATTTGTATAATGTTTGGCCAGACTGTTAATAGCTGACCAGCCTGGGTTTTAGAAAGTTCAAGTGCCTCTGTCCTATGCATTAGCCATTAAAAACCCCACCTTCACAGGTACCTCTTCTAGAATGCCTTCTCAGACTTCCAGAATTATCTGTTCTTGGTCTCATTTTAGCTCGTATGTTTCTCTAACTGGGACTGTTAGAGATTTTTACTTTTGTGATACATGAATGACAGTAGCATCTTCTGTTTATTGAGGGCCCCTGATTTTCCAGGACCCGAGTTAGTCATTTTCCGTGCATCAGCATGTTTAATTTGCTAACCAGTTGTCATGTAGGGATTGTGTTACTCATTAACCCCTGTTTACAGACGGGGAAACTGAGGCCCAAGGATGTTGGCTCACTTGCCCGGTTTCATGTAAGGGCCGAGTTGGTCGTTGACCTTGGGTCTGCCCGACCTCAGAGTCTGAGCTCTGAGCTCTAGTCTAGTTGCTGGCCATTCTGCCCTGCTCACGGGGTTGGGAAACCTGTGAGTTCCCTCCCCCCCCCCCCCCCCCCCCCCCCCCCCCGCCTCGCCGCACCATGTACCCCAGGGCCCAGCCCGAGGACAGCCAGAGGAGTGTTTGTGGTTTGGCTAGGGGTCATGTGACCAAGTGGTTCCCACCTGTCATCTTGGTGAGCATCAGCAGAAAGGCAGCATTTGCAGATTCACGTGGGGAAGTGGAAGGAATTTACTGGAAGGCAAGGGGTTGGGGCAGAAATTCAGAGTTAGGAATCCAAAATTTGAAGACCCTTACAGTGTGAACATTAAAAGTCTGGACTCTGGCGCCCGGCTCCTTGGGTTCAAATCCTGGCTACACCTGCATCCACCACGCCCTTGATGTGTGACCTTGAGCAAATGACTGAACCTTCTGTTTCCTTATTTACAAAATAAGGATAATTTTATACCTGATGTGGTTAGCAGGAAGGTGCAGATCTCATTATACAATGCTGGCATGGGGCTGGCTACCGTTATTTTTATTCCTCCTTGAGGTGTTTTTTTTTTTTAAGTTTGTAAATGTTTTTTTTTTTTTTTTTTTTTTTTGAGAGAGAGCTCATGAGCAGGGGAGGGGCAGAGAGAGAGAGGGAGACAGAGGATCTGAAGCGGGCTCTGTGCTGACAGCAGAGAGCCTGATGTGGGGCTTGAACTCACGAACTGTGAGATAGTGACCTGAGCTGAAGTTGGACGCTTAACCAACTGAACCACCCAGGTGTCTCGCTCCTTGCGTGTGTGTGTGTGTGTGTGTGTGTGTGTGGTAAAATATACATAATGTGAAATTAATCAGTTTAGCTTTTGTTATGTGGCCAGTTCAGTGACATTCAGCACATTCACACTGTCATGCAGCCACCCCCACCATCCATCTCCAGAACTTTCTCATCTCCCAAAACTGAGACTCTGTCCCCGCGAAGCACAGACTCCCCACCCCCTGCCCCACCCCTGGCTCCCTCCTTCTACTCTCTGTCTCTGTAGACGGGACTCCTCTAGGGACCCCCTGTGGGTGGGATCGTGCAGGACGTGTCCTTCTGTGTCTGGCTTCTCTCACTGTACACAGTGTCCTTAGGGTCCATCCGTGTGGTGGCAGGGGGCAGGATGTCTTTCCTTTTCAGGCTATATTTCATTGTATGGATGGACCACATCGTGTCTATCCTTTCGTCCATTAATGGTGCACCTTGGGTTTTAAAACCCACCTTCACACTGACCTCTTGTACGAGGCACCCAGGTCACGGACAGCGAATGGGTTTTCCATCACGCGTAGGTGCGGTTGAAAGCTTGCTTTTCCGTGTCTGGGCCGTATGTGTCTTCAGTCAAGTCTGTCTGTGAGAAATGAGCAAATCCAACCTGTGTCACTAGATGTCTCTGGGGTTGCAATGAAACAAGGCACGGGAAATTGCCCTGAACACGTCCAACAAAGAGACCCTGGAGGGCGGGCTCCGTTCCTCTCAGCCGTGGTTCTGAGTATTCAGCCTGCGGTTTGACACGTTCTGTTGTGCGTGTTTCCCTGCTGGCCCTGCGTTGATGAAGGTGTTGCTTTTCTTTGTGAGTGATGTTGGTGTGCCGGGCTGTGTGGATTATCCAACTTTAACCCTGGGCGAATCCTTCGCTTCTGAAATCGACCTCCCTGAGACACTCTCTGTCTTGAGACGTTAGGACCCCACAAAGGAGGACTGGCCCTGAGTATTCTCTGGTGAGAGAAGCAGAAGGAAGGTGGACGTTTAATACGAATTCTTTGCAGGATTCACCAAGGGTGGGCTCTTACAGGGCCCTGTAGTGGTTTAGGAAATCCTCAGTATGGTTCGAAGCCTCACATTTTCGTCTATCTACCCATCTATTTATTTATTTTTAATTTTTAAAAATTATTTATTTATTTTTTAATTTTTTAATGTTTTATTTTATTTTTGAGAGAGAGAGAGAGAGACAGACAGAGTACAAGCAGGGGAGGGGCAGAGAGAGAGGGAGACAGAATCTACGAAGCAGGCTCCAGGCTCTGAGCTGTCAGCACAGAGCCCGACGTGGGGCTCGAACCTGTGAACCATGAGATCATGACCTGAGCTAAAGTCAGACGCTCAACTGACTGAGCCACCCAGGTACCTCTAAAAATTATTTATTTTTGAGAGAGAGAGAGGGAGAGAGTGCATGAGGGAGTGGGGAAGGGGCAGAGAGAGGGAGACACGGAATCCGAAGCAGGCTCCAGGCTCTGAGCTGTCAGCCCTGACCCTGACGCGGGGCTCGAACTCACAAGCCGTGAGATTGTGACCTGAGCCAAAGTCGGATGGACGCTTAACCGACTGAGCCTCCCAGGTGCCCCCAAGCCTCACATTTTAAATGGATCTGAGAAATGACCCTCACTGCTGGCCTGGGGCTCTCCTGTGCTTCAGGGATTCACAGAGGGACCAGGGCCGGTGGGCTGGCAGAGAGTGGCACAGAAGCAGACGGAAACCTCTCTCCGGCTCTGCCCGCCCGTAGGCTGGTGGCACGGTGAGGGCAGTGGTGGCAGGACCCCCAGGGCCTGGCACATGGCAGACCCTCAGTGACACTTGGGCAGGTGGATGGTACAGTGGGTTGTGTGTGCACGTCCAGGGTGAGAGCTGAGCTCCAGACGCAAGACTTGGGTTGTGGGGCCTCTGGCATCAGCAGCGTGACTGTGGGGTGGGGTGCTGGAGCCTCTGCAGCTGGAACCCAGGGCTGGATGGACAGATAGACGACCTTTGTCATTTCGGCCCCGTTCACTCTTGTGATATCCCTCTGTCTTCACCTCAGGTCGCGTTCTAAAGCGGTGGTTCTCACAGGACGGTGATTCTAGCGATATCTGGGGATGCCTGGAGGAGAGGGGCGTGCTCCTGGCATCTAGAAGGTGGAGGCCATCGTCCTCCCTCGACAGAGAACGATCCGGCTGCAGATGTCCCCGGCGCTGAGGTTGAGAAACCAACCCTGGTGATGGTGGAGGTGGCAGTCCCAGATCAGCCCCAGATCTCCCATATCTGTGACTTGAGAAAGCGCCCCAGAGTTAACTGGGTGTGCGCCTGGCAAGGGTGGGAAGAGAAGGAGGGGCTGGTAGGTGGTCGTGTCCTGCCTCACACAAACGAACATTCCCTCCAAGGCTCTCCTTGGCAACAGATCGCTTGTCGCCTCTTGCCCAGGGTGTCTCTCATGATAAGCTTTGTGGATCGTTCCGGATCGTGTTGATGGGGACAGCTCCCTGCTGGCTCTGTCGGTGGGAGAGGAGACAGGTGCCTAGCTCATGACTGTGCTCCTGGGTAAATGAGCTTGCGCGTGTTTCGGTTCAGAGGGTCACTGGGTTGTGTGCTTTCCTTTTGTTGTGAGTCAATTTAATTTGTTACTGCTAATAAAATCCGGAGCTTACCGGGCCCTGAAGCCCCAGCTCATTGAGAAAGCTTTGATGGCGTGTTGTTTTTGGAGGCTGGCTTTGGAAAAAGTGGAGGATAGAGTAAAATCCTCTCCTGTTCCAGGACAGGAGCATCTCCCAGAAACTGAATTTACCTTATTACTGACTAAACTGGCAACTTGATCCCAAGGGGTCAGTTTTTCTAGAATTACCTCCTTCTATATCAAGAACACTTTGACTAAGGTCTCTGGATAGGGGCCCTGGGGCACAAAATATAAGGCAACGTCAAAAAACAGTATTTTAGGGGTGCCTGGGTGGCGCAGTCGGTTAAGCGTCCGACTTCAGCCAGGTCACGATCTCGCGGTCTGTGAGTTCGAGCCCCGCGTCAGACTCTGGGCTGATGGCTCAGAGCCTGGAGCCTGTTTCCGATTCTGTGTCTCCCTCTCTCTCTGCCCCTTGCCCGTTCATGCTCTGTCTCTCTCTGTCCCAAAAATAAATAAATGTTGAAAAAAAAAAAAAATTAAAAAAAAAAAAAAAACAGTATTTTATTTATTTATTTATTTATTTATTTATTTATTTAAAAATGTGTTTTAGGCAGTTTTTTTTTTTTTAAGAATATTTTATTTATTTATTTTTTTAAATTTTTTTTCAACGTTTTTTTTTTTTTTTTTTAATTTATTTTTGGGACAGAGAGAGACAGAGCATGAACGGGTGAGGGGCAGAGAGAGAGGGAGACACAGAATCGGAAACAGGCTCCAGGCTCTGAGCCATCAGCCCAGAGCCCGACGCGGGGCTGGACCTCCCGGACCGCGAGATCGTGACCTGGCTGAAGTCGGACACTTAACCGACTGCGCCACCCAGGCGCCCCGATTTTAGGCAGTTTTTAAAAAGTTTATTTATTTCAAAAAGAAAAATGTTTATTTATTTTGAAAGAGAGAGAGCACGAGCAGGGGAGGGGCAGAGAGAGAGAGGGAGTCACAGAATCGGAAGCAGGCTCCCAGCTCCGAGCTGTCAGCACAGAGCCCAACGTGGGGCTCAAACTTACAGACCGCGAGATCATGACCTGAGCCGAAGTTGGACACTTAACCGACTGAGCCACCTGGCGCCCCCGAAATTCAGTACTTTAATGTGGTATTTAGTTTTTATTTTTTGTTGTTGTTAGAGAGAGAATGCAGGGGAGGGGGAGGGAGGGAGGGAGGGAGAGAGAGAGAGAATCTCAAGCAGGCTCTGTGCCCATCAGGGAGCCTGATTTGGGGCTCGATCCCATGACCCGGGGGTCACGACCTGAGCCGAAATCAGGAGTCTGGCGCTCAACTGACTGAGCCACTCAGACCCCCCTTTAATGCGGTATTTTTTTTTAAGTGCAATTTATGGCCCAAACATTCATGATGAATAAAATTTCAAAATTTTATTTTATTTAGAAAAAAAATTTTTTTAACGTTTATTTATTTTTGAGACAGAGAGAGACACAGCATGAACGGGGGAGGGGCAGAGAGAGAGGGAGACACAGAATCGGAAACAGGCTCCAGGCTCTGAGCTGTCGGCACAGAGCCCGACGCGGGGCTCGAACTCACAGACTGTGAGATCATGACCCGAGCCGAAGTCGGACGCTCAACCGACTGAGCCACCCAGGTGCCCCCAAATTTCAAAATTTTAAATAAAAATGGGATCTGACCCTGCTCACCTCACCCCAATCATGGTCCTGTTCCGGTTTTAATTAAAGTTTTGATGTTTTGTGCACTATGGACTTTCTGGCCTCAACTGTGAGTTTAAAAAAATTTTTTTTTTCAACGTTTATTTATTTTTGGGACAGAGAGAGACAGAGCATGAACGGGGGAGGGGCAGAGAGAGAGGGAGACACAGAATCGGAAACAGGCTCCAGGCTCTGAGCCATCAGCCCAGAGCCCGACGCGGGGCTCCAACTCCCGGACCGCGAGGTCGTGAGCTGGCTGAAGTCGGACGCTTAACCGACTGCGCCACCCAGGCGCCCCTCAACTGTGAGTTTTAAAACTATCGTTTGTCCCGATGACACAGTGTTTTGCCACCCCCTTACGTCTTGAGCCCGAGGTGAGGGGGCAGTGAGAGTGAGAGGTGCGTGAGCCCGGGAGTCTGGGCAGTTTTCTCAGCTCATTCTACAGATGGAGAAACTGAGGCCCGTGGAGCCTGGGTTTCCCTCCTGTGGTCACAGGCAGCAACCTGGGGCAGGGATTTAGGCCTGAGCAGTCAGACTGCAGAATCCATAGTCTTCTGGCTTTTAGCTTCTCGCCGACTTCCTACCTTTGTGTGTTTTTGGGAAGCCAGAGGTTTTCCTGCTTGTTTACGGGAGGAGACACCCCTGTTCCTTTTGGCTTTTACCTTGAATTGCATCATGGCAACATGGATTATGCAGAACCTTGTCACCTAAGTGCTCAAGCTATCAGATTTCTACCTGTGTCTTACTTTTTTTTTTTAACTTAAAGTTTTTTTTTTAATCATACGTATATAACAAAATTTACCGTCTTAACCGTTGTTATGTGTCCAGTTCAGTGGTGTTAATTGTATTCGTGTGGTTGTACAGCCATGACCCCCATCTATCTCCAGCGCTGGCCCGTCTCTCCAAACTGAACCTCTGTCTCCACGAAACACTGATGCCCCAGCCCTCTCCTCCCACCCCTGGCTCCCACCATCTACTCACCGTTGTCCGTGGACAGGACTCCTCTAGGGATCTCCTTATGGATGGAGTCCAGAAGTATCTATCCTTTTGTGTCTGGCTTATTTCACTGAGCAGATGTCCTCAAGGTTCATCCATATTATTATAGCAGGTGTTAGAATGTCCTTCCTTTTTAAGGTTGAATAATGCTCCAATGTGTGTATGTTTTCTTGTGTGTCTACCCATCCGTCTGTATTTATAACTATCTAATCACATTTTGCTTATCTATCCAACCAATTAAAACAAATTTTTTTAGGGGCACCTGGGTGGCTCAGTCAGTTAAGCATCCGACTTCGTCTCAGGTCATGATCTCACGGTTCGTGGGTTCGAGCCCCGCGTCGGGCTCTGTAATGACAGCTCAGAGCCTGGAGCCTGCTTCGGATTCTGTGTTTCCCTCTCTTTCTGCCCCTCCCCTGCTCGCACTCTGTCTCTGTCTCTCTCTCAAAATAAACATTAAAAAAATTTTTTTTTTAAATTTTTAATGTTTATTTTGAGAGAGAGACAGAGCGCGAGGGGGGGGGGGTGGCAGAGAGAGAGGGAGACACAGAATCCGAAACAGGCTCCAGGCTCTGAGCTGTCAGCACAGAGCCCGACACGGGGCTCAAACTCACAGACCACGAGATCGTGACCTGAGCCGAAGTCGGATGCTCAACCGACTGAGCCACCCAGGCGCCCCTATCCTACCAATTTTTAAAAAAGAGTATTTTACATGCTGTAGTCCAAACTGACTTAAAGAGGTATACAGGGAAAAAGAAGGTCTTTCCATGTCGACCCTCTTCCCAGAAGCCATCGCTCCTGTGAGTTTCTTGTTCACCCCGGAGAGGAATTATATGCACACACGTGTGTGGATGCCACTCACGTCTGCCTGCCCCCCTTTTTGCACAGATACGCTCTCCTCATTGCTCTGTGCCCTGACTTTCTCCTCTGATAACATTTCTTGGAAGTCATCTGCATCTTTTTCTTTTGTGGGCATGTCCTGCGCACTGTACTTGTGCAGCCTGCAATCTGTGGACGTTTCCAGCCCTTTGTTGTTACCAACAGTGAAGCACTAGGCTGTCCTCATACTTGAAATGCACAGAATTTTTCTTTAGGAGGGGCTGTCCCGGAGTGCTGGGAGCATCCTTGCCCTTGCTCATGACGTTGGGCGGGTGAAGTACTAGTCACAGATGGGGCGGAGCAGAACATTCTGTGTTTTAACCTGTGCGTTATTCACACGTTATTTTTATCCTCAGTCCCACACGGATCTTTTCTGGAGTAAAAACACACAACTTTTACGGAGTTGATCTCAACGTCTGCATACACTTGAGAGCAGAAGCTAGAGGTTTCAAATAAATGCCTGGTTGGTTCAGGCTTTGGGGAGGGAGGTGTGAGTTCTACGTTCATTGCTCTCTGTGAGGTGGAAGAACAAAGCCTTAGTTATTGAGGTGATGCCCGGGCTCAGGTGGGTTTACCGGCACCTCCGGGTGTAGACCATTACCTTCCACGGTCCTTCCTCCTGGTCTCACCTGTCCCCGAGGCTGTACGGTCAGCATTGCTGTTAGGCTCCATTCCAAGCCTCCAAGGAAGATGGGATGGCCAACAGTGGAACCATTTGAGCAGGATGCACGTTTTTTTTTTTTTTTTTCCCCCAATGTTTGTTTTTCTTAGAGAGAGAGAGCATGAGCGGGGGTTCGGGCAGAGAGTGAGGGAGACCCAGAATCCGAAGCAGCCTCCAGGCTCCGAGCTGTGTCAGCACAGAGCCCGACGCGGGGCTCGAACTCACAGACCGTGAGATCACGACCTGAGCCGAAGTTGGACGTTTAACCGACTGAGGCCCCCAGGCTCCCCGAGCAAGTTTGATGTTTGCTTCCGCACGATCTTGTTGTGAACCGAACTCAGAAAACCGCAGCTGGCAGAACGAAGCCGCTTAGGCCTACACAAATGTGTGCCTGCGTCTGCGACATCGGCCGCCTCCTCCTGGCCCCCCTGGAGGCTGTCAGCCGCCACCGAGGCTCCGACTGCATCCGATTTCAGACAGCCTCCCCTCGGCCGCTTCACACCCACGTGCACTCCACCCCTCTGCCACCCTCTTCCACACACGCGAACTTGGGACCCTTTGCAAGGGCCAGTGTCTGCTATTTCGCAGTGCTTGTGAATTTCTTAACCAATTAGCGTGTGGAAAACGGTGTGACTCTTTTCTGTTAGATTCCTATTTTGCGTTGTGTCATCAGTGATGGAAGTTTGAGTGCTGTGGCCCTAACCCTGTGTCCACACGCCCTCCCCCCCTGCCCCCAAATGTGACGAGCTTTAGGAATGCGTATGTCACACTGTCTGCACGTAGAATGGACTCTACTCCATTTCCCAGAGAGTAATAGGGAGTTGAGAGCTGGCATCAGCCCGTGGCCCAGTCAGTCAGTCGAGCCCTCAGTCTCGTCACCTCCCGGCTCAGGACTGGCCCAAACTCACTGTGGCCAGGCAGAGCTCCCAGCCCATGCACGTGAGGATGTCATCGCATGAGCAGTAGCCACTGCTGGTACAGCATTACTCTTTGCCGGGCGCTGGTGTGGGACAGTGGATAAAAGAGCCAGGGGCCTGCTGTCCTGCTGCCCGTACTCAGTGGGCCTGATGTTCAGTAAACATGTCCACAAATAGATGGACCAGATAATTTCAGGTCAGTGATACGTCCTAGGAAGGACTTATGCCAGGGTGATGACAAGACAGGCCAGGGGGAGTGGGGGCTCCATTAGGTAGAGAGGTCAGGGGGCCCCTTTGGAAGGGAGGCTGTAATGGGATGCACTGGGGAGCAAAGTGAATTCCAGGTGGATGCGACCGCATGTGCAAAGGCCCTGAGGTGGCCTGGTGTTTTTTTTTTAAGGAATAGATTTGTGTTGCCTGGTTATTCAGTGCCACAACTTGAGGCACAGAACGAACCTCAGAGCAACTTTGCAAAATGGGTGGCCACGTGGTCTTCCGTTTTACAAAGGGGGAAATGGCCTCAGAGGGGTCAAGATACTTGCCGGGTGCTGTGGATCTTATTCTCTGCCCTAAGCTTCTAGCCACTGGCGTGCATGCCCTGAACAGAATGTCGTGTGAGGGGGCGCCTGGGTGGCTCAGTAGGTTGAGCGTCCGACTTCGGCTCAGGTCACGATCTCGCGGTCCGTGAGTTCGAGCCCCGCGTCGGGCTCTGTGCTGATGGCTCAGAGCCTGGAGCCTGCTTCGGATTCTGTGTCCCGCTCTCTCTCTGCCCCACCCCTGCTTGTGCTCTGTCTCTCTCTTTCAAAAATGAATAAACATTAAAAATAATTACAGAAAAAGAATGCTGTGTGGGATACAAGGGCAGCAGCAGTTCACATCCCTCCGTTAGACCCCCTCACCTTGGCAGCTGCCTCCAAGGGGTCTCTGGCTCTGGCAGCCATGGCCCAGGGCTTGTCTTGGCCGCTTCCCACCTGTTTCCCCGGAGCTCTGGCTGTTGCCTTCTCACACATGTGAGAATTGTTCTCCGAAGCTAGTCAAGGTTAGGACGCTTGTGTGTGTGTGTTAGACCCCGTTTTTCTGATGCAGAGTTTCTATTTGGGTACCTGCTGTTGAGTTTTCCAAGGTGGTTTATTTTATTTTATTTTATTTTTTGGTTGCTAAGGAAAAGTGCCTTTAATTTTCCTGTGGAACTCTGTGAATAATGGGTAGCCGGGGGCAAGGAGCTGCCAGGGAAACACAGAGGAAGGAAATTCTGGGGGGTGGGGGGAGGGTGTCTGTTTGAGAACCAAGATGCACCTTTGATCTTCAGAGTTCACGGAGGGAAACTCAGGGTGAGCTGGGGGTGAGGGCGAGGGGCGGGCCCAGGAAGGCCAAGCCCGCACATAGTTCCGACCAGTGGCCGCGCAGGGATCTGTGGCACGAGGTCAGTGACCTCTCGGAGGGGTGGTGGTCATTGCCTGAGAGCAGTTCCAAGAACTGGAGGTCTGTGAGCCAAATATGAGGTGTTTTCCTGGGGGGTGCGAAGGGCAGATCTTCACCCTAAATCCCTTTCCATGTCCACACACTCTGAGCAGCTGGGGAGACCTCCCTGGCCGGACCCCAGTCTCTTTGTTCAGACTAGTTTTCTGTCTCTGCATGAGAATTTCCCTCTTTCCAACCTCTTTCTCTCAGGGTCTGTGCGCGCGCGAAGGAGACATACTCTTGCTTTTGGGTCTTACTCATTTGAAGTTTGAGCCCAACGTCACTCAAGGCCCAGATCCCCAACCTTCCCAGCATTCCGTAATCACAGGCCTCGGGGAGGAATGTGCCCCAGAGCCCTCCAATTATGGTTTCCTTAGGAAGCTATTAAATCTTGATTTCTGAGAGGAAAATTGGGCATTCTGTGTTTTCCCTTTCAGTCGCCAGTGTTCTGCCACCGTGGGTGAGCTCTTCTAGAAGCTTCCAGGTGGTTTCGAAGGCCGTTTAGGTACCGTCTGGAAGTGCGGTTACTTTACGGCATAGTTGGGCTTTAGAAAGAGCACATCGTGTGTTTGATTTAGATCCCCGGACAATCATGTTAGCTGTTTCCTTTGAGTGTGGGGCTGCTGGGGACCCGGAGGGGCTGTGGATTTGGATCCAAGCAGACACCTAGGCGCGTCTGGCGAGGACCTTCCGGTGCTGGACTGTGGGGATCCTAGAAAGCAGGGACAGCCGCAGTTGTTTCTACCTTGGGTGCCTGGCTTGGGGCTCACGTGTGTTTGCACAGTGGCCGGCTGGATTTTCAGGGTCAGACATCAGTCCAGGGTCCCCGGTGATCCCAGCTCTCAGGCTGCCTCCCCACCCCCACCCCACACTCGGCAGATTGGGGACTGACAAACAAAAGTGTGGATGAACACACTCTCCCTGAGAATACTTGGGGAGGGGGCAGGAAAGGAAAGTTCCATGGAACATGCTTTAAATTTGGTCACTTAATCCATCCAGTGCCTCCCCGCCAGTGGGATTCAGGAGGGCTGCTATTTTGTGCAGGAATCAAGGCCGACAAAGGAGATAGCTGAGGTGGTTGCTGGTGACGAGGACACCTTGGAAGCCCCTTTCTTGGGCTCTGCAAGGGGCCGGATGCTGTGCAGAGAGCGTTTCGTGAATCTTCCCATCTGGTCCTCAAGACAGCCCAAGCTATTACTGTCCCCACCTACACATGGGGAAACCGAGACATGGAAAGCCGAGTCAGGAGACTAGGA